>NC_064617.1:261853498-270938255 GCF_023898315.1 Schistocerca nitens | reverse complement strand
ACTAGACAGTTCGCGCCTGGAGAAAGTGTGAGTCGGCGCCTACACTTTAATGTCAGAACGCGAAAATTGCACTAGTAGCTTGTTTTCAAGCAAGTTCTGTTCGGTCCGTTCTCTGTAATCGTTTGGTATCTGATTAAACTGACATACTCGCCTATGGGCTTTCGTAACGAAATTTCACTGGTGACCCCGACGTGATTGTGAACACGCAACCTTCTGATCTGGAGTCAGACGCGCTACCGTTGCGCCACGGAGTCGACGCTGCTGAGGTCTTGTCATGAATAGGTTCCTCGAACACTTACTGTACCGTGTCAAACCTAAGAAATAATGACAGTAGGATCCACGAGAGACTCGTCCCCAGATGTAGTTGCTCTGGCGGGGGTGTAACTCAGTGGTAGAGTGTCTGCTTCGCATGCAGAAAGTCCTGGGTTCAAATCCCACTCCTCCAATTTTGTTTCTCCGTGCAGCAGTACACGAAAACTTTTGCCTATCACCATATTCTATAAAATTCAGTGTACAAGATTCTTCCCCCAAGCAAGTGGATTTCGTACAGTTTCGACCGCATGGCGGGAGGACGATGACCTGCAAGAGCCTGGGCTGCGATCCCCCCATTGAAATGTTTGCTCCAAAGCCTTCGGTATGGCGTGCGGAGTGCATCTGAAACATGTTATTTGCAACTCACCGCGACAACCGTCATTGTTTTTTCGAGTATACTGAAAAATGAAGGGGGCACCCGGGATTGAACCGGGGGACCTCTCGATCTGCAGTCGAATGCTCTACGACTGAGCTATACCCCCTTTCACGATCTTTCTATTCCCATAACTTAAGGAAAAATATTATACTCTGCCTGCTAAAGACGTCTAATCGAGCAAAATATTGCGTAATCATTATCTCTCAGTTGATATATTAGCGTGTAAACGATATAAATATCAAAAATACTAGACAGTTCGCGCCTGGAGAAAGTGTGAGTCGGCGCCTACACTTTAATGTCAGAACGCGAAAATTGCACTAGTAGCTTTTTGTCAAGCAAGTTCTGTTCGTCCGTTCTCTGTAATCGTTGTGGTATCTGATTAAACTGACATACTCGCCTATGGCTTTCGTAACGAAAATTTCACTGTGACCCCGACGTGATTTGAACACGCAACCTTCTGATCTGGAGTCAGACGCGCTACCGTTGCGCCACGGAGTCGACGCTGCTGAGGTCTTGTCATGAATAGGTTCCCTCGAACACTTACTGTACCGTTCAAACCTAAGAAATAATGGACAGTAGATCCACGAGAGACTCGTCCCAGATGTAGTTGCTCTGGCGGGGGTGTAACTCAGTGGTAGAGTGTCTGCTTCGCATGCAGAAAGTCCTGGGTTCAAATCCCAGCTCCTCCAATTTTTGTTTCTCCGTGCAGCAGTACACGAAAACTGTTTGCCTATCACCATATTCTATAAAATTCAGTGTACAAGATTCTTCCCCCAAGCAAGTGGATTTCGTACAGTTCGACCGCATGGCGGGAGGACGATGACCTGCAAGAGCCTGGGCTGCGATCCCCCCAGTGTAATGTTGCTCCAAAGCCTTCGGTATGGCGTGCGGAGTGCATCTGTAACATGTTATTTGCAACGCACCGCGACAACCGTCTATGTGTTTTTTTCGGAGATACTGAAAAATGAAGGGGCACCCGGGATTGAACCGGGGACCTCTCGATCTGCAGTCGAATGCTCTACGACTGAGCTATACCCCCTTTCACGATCTTTCTATTCCCATAACTTAAGGAAAATATTATACTCTGCTGGCTAAAGACGTCTAATCGAGCAAAAATATGCGTAATTCATTATCTCTCAGTTATATATTAGCGTTAAACGAGATAAATATCAAAAATACTAGACAGTTCGCGCCTGGAGAAAGTGTGAGTCGGCGCCCTACACTTTAATGTCAGAACGCGAAAATTGCACTAGTAGCTTTTTTCAAGCAAGTTCTGTTCGTCCGTTCTCTGTAATCGTTTTGGTATCTGATTAAACTGACATACTCGCCTATGGCTTTCGGTAAACGAAAATTTCACTGTGACCCCGACGTGATTTGAACACGCAACCTTCTGATCTGGAGTCAGACGCGCTACCGTTGCGCCACGGAGTCGACGCTGCTGAGGTCTTGTGCATGAATAGGTTCCTCGAACACTTACTGTACCGTTCAAACCTAAGAAATAATGACAGTAGGATCCACGAGAGACTCGTCCCAGATGTAGTTGCTCTGGCGGGGGTGTAACTCAGTGGTAGAGTGTCTGCTTCGCATGCAGAAAGTCCTGGGTTCAAATCCCAGCTCCTCCAATTTTTGTTTCTCCGTGCAGCAGTACACGAAAACTTTTGCCTATCACCATATTGCTATAAATGTCAGTGTACAAGATTCTTCCCCCAAGCAAGTGATTTCGTACAGTTCGACCCGCATGGCGGGGAGGACGATGACCTGCAAGAGCCTGGGCTGCGATCCCCCCATTGAAATGTTGCTCCAAAGCCTTCGGTATGGCGTGCGGAGTGCATCTGAAACATGTTATTGCAACTCACCGCGACAACCGTCATTTGTTTTTTCGAGATACTGAAAAATGAAGGGGGCACCCGGGATTGAACCGGGGACCTCTCGATCTGCAGTCGAATGCTCTACGACTGAGCTATACCCCCTTTCACGATCTTTCTATTCCCATAACTTAAGGAAAAATATTATACTCTGCCTGGCTAAAGACGTCTAATCGAGCAAAATATTGCGTAATCATTATCTCTCAGTTATATATAGCGTTAAACGATATAAATATCAAAATACTAGACAGTTCGCGCCTGGAGAAAGTGTGAGTCGGCGCCTACACTTTAATGTCAGAACGCGAAAATTGCACTAGTAGCTTTTTTCAAGCAAGTTCTGTTCGTCCGTTCTCTGTAATCGTTTGGGTATCTGATTAAACTGACATACTCGCCTATGGCTTTCGTAAACGAAAATTTCACTGTGACCCCGACGTGATTTGAACACGCAACCGTCTGATCTGGAGTCAGACGCCGCTACCGTTGCGCCACGGAGTCGACGCTGCTGAGGTCTTGTCATGAATAGGTTCCTCGAACACTTACTGTACCGTTCAAACCTAAGAAATAATGACAGTAGATCCACGAGAGACTCGTCCCAGATGTAGTTGCTCTGGCGGGGGTGTAACTCAGTGGTAGAGTGTCTGCTTCGCATGCAGAAAGTCCTGGGTTCAAATCCCAGCTCCTCCAATTTTTGTTTCTCCGTGCAGCAGTACACGAAAACTTTTGCCTATCACCATATTCTATAAAATTCAGTGTACAAGATTCTTCCCCCAAGCAAGTGGATTTCGTACAGTTCGACCGCATGGCGGAGGACGATGACCTGCAAGAGCCTGGGCTGCGATCCCCCCATTGAAATGTTGCTCCAAAGCCTTCGGTATGGCGTGCGGAGTGCATCTGAAACATGTTATTTGCAACTCACCGCGACAACCGTCATTTGTTTTTTCGAGATACTGAAAAATGAAGGGGGCACCCGGGATTGAACCGGGGACCTCTCGATCTGCAGTCGAATGCTCTACGACTGAGCTATACCCCCTTTCACGATCTTTCTATTCCCATAACTTAAGGAAAAATATTATACTCTGCCTGCTAAAGACGTCTAATCGAGCAAAATATTGCGTAATCATTATCTCTCAGTTATATATTAGCGTTAAAACGATATAAATATCAAAAATACTAGACAGTTCGCGCCTGGAGAAAGTGTGAGTCGGCGCCTACACGTTAATGTCAGAACGCGAAAATTGCACTAGTAGCTTTTTTCAAGCAAGTTCTGTTCGTCCGTTCTCTGTAATCGTTTGGTATCTGATTAAACTGACATACTCGCCTATGCTTTCGTAAACGAAAATTTCACTGTGACCCCGACGTGATTTGAACACGCAACCTTCTGATCTGGAGTCAGACGCGCTACCGTTGCGCCACGGAGTCGACGCTGGCTGAGGTCTTGTCATGAATAGGTTCCTCGAACACTTACTGTACCGTTCAAACCTAAGAAATAATGACAGTAGGATCCACGAGAGACTCGTCCCAGATGTAGTTGCTCTGGCGGGGGTGTAACTCAGTGGTAGAGTGTCTGCTTCGCATGCAGAAAGTCCTGGGTTCAAATCCCAGCTCCTCCAATTTTTGTTTCTCCGTGCAGCAGTACACGAAAACTTTTGCCTATCACCATATTCTATAAAATTCAGTGTACAAGATTCTTCCCCCAAGCAAGTGGATTTCGTACAGTTCGACCGCATGGCGGAGGACGATGACCTGCAAGAGCCTGGGCTGCGATCCCCCCAATTGAAATGTTGCTCCAAAGCCGTTCGGTATGGCGTGCGGAGTGCATCTGAAACATGTTATTTGCAACTCAACCGCGACAACCGTCATTGTGTTTTTTCGAGATACTGAAAAATGAAGGGGCACCCGGGATTGAACCGGGGACCTCTCGATCTGCAGTCGAATGCTCTACGACTGAGCTATACCCCCTTTCACGAGCTTTCTATTCCCATAACTTAAGGAAAAAATATTATACTCTGCCTGGCTAAAGACGTCTAATCGAGCAAAATATTGCGTAATCATTATCTCTCAGTTATATATTAGCGTTAAACGATATAAATATCAAAAATACTAGACAGTTCGCGCCTGGAGAAAGTGTGAGTCGGCGCCTACACTTTAATGTCAGAACGCGAAAATTGCACTAGTAGCTGTTTTCAAGCAAGTTCTGTTCGTCCGTTCTCTGTAATCGTTTGGTATCTGATTAAACTGACATACTCGCCTATGGCTTTCGTAAACGAAAATTTCACTGTGACCCCGACGTGATTTGAAACACGCAACCTTCTGATCTGGAGTCAGGACGCGCTACCGTTTGCGCCACGGAGTCGACGCTGCTGAGGTCTTGTCATGAATAGGTTCCTCGAACACTTACTGTACCGTTCAAACCTAAGAAATAATGACAGTAGGATCCACGAGAGACTCGTCCCAGATGTAGTTGCTCTGGCGGGGGTGTAACTCAGTGGTAGAGTGTCTGCTTCGCATGCAGAAAGTCCTGGGTTCAAATCCCAGCTCCTCCAATTTTTGTTTCTCCGTGCAGCAGTACACGAAAACTTTTGCCTATCACCATATTCTATAAAATTCAGTGTACAAGATTCTTCCCCCAAGCAAGTGGATTTCGTACAGTTCGACCGCATGGGGCGAGGACGATGACCTGCAAGAGCCTGGGCTGCGATCCCCCCATTGAAATGTTGCTCCAAAGCCTTCGGTATGGCGTGCGGAGTGCATCTGAAACATGTTATTTGCAACTCACCGCGACAACCGTCATTTGTTTTTTCGAGATACTGAAAAATGAAGGGGGCACCCGGGATTGAACCGGGGACCTCTCGATCTGCAGTCGAATGCTCTACGACTGAGCTATACCCCCTTTCACGAGCTTTCTATTCCCATAACTTAAGGAAAAATATTATACTCTGCCTGGCTAAAGACGTCTAATCGAGCAAAATATTGCGTAATCATTATCTCTCAGTTATATATTAGCGTTAAACGATATAAATATCAAAAATACTAGACAGTTCGCGCCTGGAGAAAGTGTGAGTCGGCGCCTACACTTTAATGTCAGAACGCGAAAATTGCACATGTCAGAACGCGAAAATTGCACTAGTAGCTTTTTTCAAGCAAGTTCTGTTCGTCCGTTCTCTGTAATCGTTTGGTATCTGATTAAACTGACATACTCGCCTATGGCTTTCGTAAACGAAAATTTCACTGTGACCCCGACGTGATTTGAACACGCAACCTTCTGATCTGGAGTCAGACGCGCTACCGTTGCGCCACGGAGTCGACGCTGCTGAGGTCTTGTCATGAATAGGTTCCTCGAACACTTACTGTACCGTTCAAACCTAAGAAATAATGACAGTAGGATCCACGAGAGACTCGTCCCAGATGTAGTTGCTCTGGCGGGGGTGTAACTCAGTGGTAGAGTGTCTGCTTCGCATGCAGAAAGTCCTGGGTTCAAATCCCAGCTCCTCCAATTTTTGTTTCTCCGTGCAGCAGTACACGAAAACTTTTGCCTATCACCATATTCTATAAAATTCAGTGTACAAGATTCTTCCCCCAAGCAAGTGGATTTCGTACAGTTCGACCGCATGGCGGGAGGACGATGACCTGCAAGAGCCTGGGCTGCGATCCCCCCATTGAAATGTTGCTCCAAAGCCTTCGGTATGGCGTGCGGAGTGCATCTGAAACATGTTATTTGCAACTCACCGCGACAACCGTCATTTGTTTTTTCGAGATACTGAAAAATGAAGGGGGCACCCGGGATTGAACCGGGGACCTCTCGATCTGCAGTCGAATGCTCTACGACTGAGCTATACCCCCTTTCACGATCTTTCTATTCCCATAACTTAAGGAAAAATATTATACTCTGCCTGGCTAAAGACGTCTAATCGAGCAAAATATTGCGTAATCATTATCTCTCAGTTATATATTAGCGTTAAACGATATAAATATCAAAAATACTAGACAGTTCGCGCCTGGAGAAAGTGTGAGTCGGCGCCTACACTTTAATGTCAGAACGCGAAAATTGCACTAGTAGCTTTTTTCAAGCAAGTTCTGTTCGTCCGTTCTCTGTAATCGTTTGGTATCTGATTAAACTGACATACTCGCCTATGGCTTTCGTAAACGAAAATTTCACTGTGACCCCGACGTGATTTGAACACGCAACCTTCTGATCTGGAGTCAGACGCGCTACCGTTGCGCCACGGAGTCGACGCTGCTGAGGTCTTGTCATGAATAGGTTCCTCGAACACTTACTGTACCGTTCAAACCTAAGAAATAATGACAGTAGGATCCACGAGAGACTCGTCCCAGATGTAGTTGCTCTGGCGGGGGTGTAACTCAGTGGTAGAGTGTCTGCTTCGCATGCAGAAAGTCCTGGGTTCAAATCCCAGCTCCTCCAATTTTTGTTTCTCCGTGCAGCAGTACACGAAAACTTTTGCCTATCACCATATTCTATAAAATTCAGTGTACAAGATTCTTCCCCCAAGCAAGTGGATTTCGTACAGTTCGACCGCATGGCGGGAGGACGATGACCTGCAAGAGCCTGGGCTGCGATCCCCCCATTGAAATGTTGCTCCAAAGCCTTCGGTATGGCGTGCGGAGTGCATCTGAAACATGTTATTTGCAACTCACCGCGACAACCGTCATTTGTTTTTTCGAGATACTGAAAAATGAAGGGGGCACCCGGGATTGAACCGGGGACCTCTCGATCTGCAGTCGAATGCTCTACGACTGAGCTATACCCCCTTTCACGATCTTTCTATTCCCATAACTTAAGGAAAAATATTATACTCTGCCTGGCTAAAGACGTCTAATCGAGCAAAATATTGCGTAATCATTATCTCTCAGTTATATATTAGCGTTAAACGATATAAATATCAAAAATACTAGACAGTTCGCGCCTGGAGAAAGTGTGAGTCGGCGCCTACACTTTAATGTCAGAACGCGAAAATTGCACTAGTAGCTTTTTCAAGCAAGTTCTGTTCGTCCGTTCTCTGTAATCGTTTGGTATCTGATTAAACTGACATACTCGCCTATGGCTTTCGTAAACGAAAATTTCACTGTGACCCCGACGTGATTTGAACACGCAACCTTCTGATCTGGAGTCAGACGCGCTACCGTTGCGCCACGGAGTCGACGCTGCTGAGGTCTTGTCATGAATAGGTTCCTCGAACACTTACTGTACCGTTCAAACCTAAGAAATAATGACAGTAGGATCCACGAGAGACTCGTCCCAGATGTAGTTGCTCTGGCGGGGGTGTAACTCAGTGGTAGAGTGTCTGCTTCGCATGCAGAAAGTCCTGGGTTCAAATCCCAGCTCCTCCAATTTTTGTTTCTCCGTGCAGCAGTACACGAAAACTTTTGCCTATCACCATATTCTATAAAATTCAGTGTACAAGATTCTTCCCCCAAGCAAGTGGATTTCGTACAGTTCGACCGCATGGCGGGAGGACGATGACCTGCAAGAGCCTGGGCTGCGATCCCCCCATTGAAATGTTGCTCCAAAGCCTTCGGTATGGCGTGCGGAGTGCATCTGAAACATGTTATTTGCAACTCACCGCGACAACCGTCATTTGTTTTTTCGAGATACTGAAAAATGAAGGGGGCACCCGGGATTGAACCGGGGACCTCTCGATCTGCAGTCGAATGCTCTACGACTGAGCTATACCCCCTTTCACGATCTTTCTATTCCCATAACTTAAGGAAAAATATTATACTCTGCCTGGCTAAAGACGTCTAATCGAGCAAAATATTGCGTAATCATTATCTCTCAGTTATATATTAGCGTTAAACGATATAAATATCAAAAATACTAGACAGTTCGCGCCTGGAGAAAGTGTGAGTCGGCGCCTACACTTTAATGTCAGAACGCGAAAATTGCACTAGTAGCTTTTTTCAAGCAAGTTCTGTTCGTCCGTTCTCTGTAATCGTTTGGTATCTGATTAAACTGACATACTCGCCTATGGCTTTCGTAAACGAAAATTTCACTGTGACCCCGACGTGATTTGAACACGCAACCTTCTGATCTGGAGTCAGACGCGCTACCGTTGCGCCACGGAGTCGACGCTGCTGAGGTCTTGTCATGAATAGGTTCCTCGAACACTTACTGTACCGTTCAAACCTAAGAAATAATGACAGTAGGATCCACGAGAGACTCGTCCCAGATGTAGTTGCTCTGGCGGGGGTGTAACTCAGTGGTAGAGTGTCTGCTTCGCATGCAGAAAGTCCTGGGTTCAAATCCCAGCTCCTCCAATTTTTGTTTCTCCGTGCAGCAGTACACGAAAACTTTTGCCTATCACCATATTCTATAAAATTCAGTGTACAAGATTCTTCCCCCAAGCAAGTGGATTTCGTACAGTTCGACCGCATGGCGGGAGGACGATGACCTGCAAGAGCCTGGGCTGCGATCCCCCCATTGAAATGTTGCTCCAAAGCCTTCGGTATGGCGTGCGGAGTGCATCTGAAACATGTTATTTGCAACTCACCGCGACAACCGTCATTTGTTTTTTCGAGATACTGAAAAATGAAGGGGGCACCCGGGATTGAACCGGGGACCTCTCGATCTGCAGTCGAATGCTCTACGACTGAGCTATACCCCCTTTCACGATCTTTCTATTCCCATAACTTAAGGAAAAATATTATACTCTGCCTGGCTAAAGACGTCTAATCGAGCAAAATATTGCGTAATCATTATCTCTCAGTTATATATTAGCGTTAAACGATATAAATATCAAAAATACTAGACAGTTCGCGCCTGGAGAAAGTGTGAGTCGGCGCCTACACTTTAATGTCAGAACGCGAAAATTGCACTAGTAGCTTTTTTCAAGCAAGTTCTGTTCGTCCGTTCTCTGTAATCGTTTGGTATCTGATTAAACTGACATACTCGCCTATGGCTTTCGTAAACGAAAATTTCACTGTGACCCCGACGTGATTTGAACACGCAACCTTCTGATCTGGAGTCAGACGCGCTACCGTTGCGCCACGGAGTCGACGCTGCTGAGGTCTTGTCATGAATAGGTTCCTCGAACACTTACTGTACCGTTCAAACCTAAGAAATAATGACAGTAGGATCCACGAGAGACTCGTCCCAGATGTAGTTGCTCTGGCGGGGGTGTAACTCAGTGGTAGAGTGTCTGCTTCGCATGCAGAAAGTCCTGGGTTCAAATCCCAGCTCCTCCAATTTTTGTTTCTCCGTGCAGCAGTACACGAAAACTTTTGCCTATCACCATATTCTATAAAATTCAGTGTACAAGATTCTTCCCCCAAGCAAGTGGATTTCGTACAGTTCGACCGCATGGCGGGAGGACGATGACCTGCAAGAGCCTGGGCTGCGATCCCCCCATTGAAATGTTGCTCCAAAGCCTTCGGTATGGCGTGCGGAGTGCATCTGAAACATGTTATTTGCAACTCACCGCGACAACCGTCATTTGTTTTTTCGAGATACTGAAAAATGAAGGGGGCACCCGGGATTGAACCGGGGACCTCTCGATCTGCAGTCGAATGCTCTACGACTGAGCTATACCCCCTTTCACGATCTTTCTATTCCCATAACTTAAGGAAAAATATTATACTCTGCCTGGCTAAAGACGTCTAATCGAGCAAAATATTGCGTAATCATTATCTCTCAGTTATATATTAGCGTTAAACGATATAAATATCAAAAATACTAGACAGTTCGCGCCTGGAGAAAGTGTGAGTCGGCGCCTACACTTTAATGTCAGAACGCGAAAATTGCACTAGTAGCTTTTTTCAAGCAAGTTCTGTTCGTCCGTTCTCTGTAATCGTTTGGTATCTGATTAAACTGACATACTCGCCTATGGCTTTCGTAAACGAAAATTTCACTGTGACCCCGACGTGATTTGAACACGCAACCTTCTGATCTGGAGTCAGACGCGCTACCGTTGCGCCACGGAGTCGACGCTGCTGAGGTCTTGTCATGAATAGGTTCCTCGAACACTTACTGTACCGTTCAAACCTAAGAAATAATGACAGTAGGATCCACGAGAGACTCGTCCCAGATGTAGTTGCTCTGGCGGGGGTGTAACTCAGTGGTAGAGTGTCTGCTTCGCATGCAGAAAGTCCTGGGTTCAAATCCCAGCTCCTCCAATTTTTGTTTCTCCGTGCAGCAGTACACGAAAACTTTTGCCTATCACCATATTCTATAAAATTCAGTGTACAAGATTCTTCCCCCAAGCAAGTGGATTTCGTACAGTTCGACCGCATGGCGGGAGGACGATGACCTGCAAGAGCCTGGGCTGCGATCCCCCCATTGAAATGTTGCTCCAAAGCCTTCGGTATGGCGTGCGGAGTGCATCTGAAACATGTTATTTGCAACTCACCGCGACAACCGTCATTTGTTTTTTCGAGATACTGAAAAATGAAGGGGGCACCCGGGATTGAACCGGGGACCTCTCGATCTGCAGTCGAATGCTCTACGACTGAGCTATACCCCCTTTCACGATCTTTCTATTCCCATAACTTAAGGAAAAATATTATACTCTGCCTGGCTAAAGACGTCTAATCGAGCAAAATATTGCGTAATCATTATCTCTCAGTTATATATTAGCGTTAAACGATATAAATATCAAAAATACTAGACAGTTCGCGCCTGGAGAAAGTGTGAGTCGGCGCCTACACTTTAATGTCAGAACGCGAAAATTGCACTAGTAGCTTTTTTCAAGCAAGTTCTGTTCGTCCGTTCTCTGTAATCGTTTGGTATCTGATTAAACTGACATACTCGCCTATGGCTTTCGTAAACGAAAATTTCACTGTGACCCCGACGTGATTTGAACACGCAACCTTCTGATCTGGAGTCAGACGCGCTACCGTTGCGCCACGGAGTCGACGCTGCTGAGGTCTTGTCATGAATAGGTTCCTCGAACACTTACTGTACCGTTCAAACCTAAGAAATAATGACAGTAGGATCCACGAGAGACTCGTCCCAGATGTAGTTGCTCTGGCGGGGGTGTAACTCAGTGGTAGAGTGTCTGCTTCGCATGCAGAAAGTCCTGGGTTCAAATCCCAGCTCCTCCAATTTTTGTTTCTCCGTGCAGCAGTACACGAAAACTTTTGCCTATCACCATATTCTATAAAATTCAGTGTACAAGATTCTTCCCCCAAGCAAGTGGATTTCGTACAGTTCGACCGCATGGCGGGAGGACGATGACCTGCAAGAGCCTGGGCTGCGATCCCCCCATTGAAATGTTGCTCCAAAGCCTTCGGTATGGCGTGCGGAGTGCATCTGAAACATGTTATTTGCAACTCACCGCGACAACCGTCATTTGTTTTTTCGAGATACTGAAAAATGAAGGGGGCACCCGGGATTGAACCGGGGACCTCTCGATCTGCAGTCGAATGCTCTACGACTGAGCTATACCCCCTTTCACGATCTTTCTATTCCCATAACTTAAGGAAAAATATTATACTCTGCCTGGCTAAAGACGTCTAATCGAGCAAAATATTGCGTAATCATTATCTCTCAGTTATATATTAGCGTTAAACGATATAAATATCAAAAATACTAGACAGTTCGCGCCTGGAGAAAGTGTGAGTCGGCGCCTACACTTTAATGTCAGAACGCGAAAATTGCACTAGTAGCTTTTTTCAAGCAAGTTCTGTTCGTCCGTTCTCTGTAATCGTTTGGTATCTGATTAAACTGACATACTCGCCTATGGCTTTCGTAAACGAAAATTTCACTGTGACCCCGACGTGATTTGAACACGCAACCTTCTGATCTGGAGTCAGACGCGCTACCGTTGCGCCACGGAGTCGACGCTGCTGAGGTCTTGTCATGAATAGGTTCCTCGAACACTTACTGTACCGTTCAAACCTAAGAAATAATGACAGTAGGATCCACGAGAGACTCGTCCCAGATGTAGTTGCTCTGGCGGGGGTGTAACTCAGTGGTAGAGTGTCTGCTTCGCATGCAGAAAGTCCTGGGTTCAAATCCCAGCTCCTCCAATTTTTGTTTCTCCGTGCAGCAGTACACGAAAACTTTTGCCTATCACCATATTCTATAAAATTCAGTGTACAAGATTCTTCCCCCAAGCAAGTGGATTTCGTACAGTTCGACCGCATGGCGGGAGGACGATGACCTGCAAGAGCCTGGGCTGCGATCCCCCCATTGAAATGTTGCTCCAAAGCCTTCGGTATGGCGTGCGGAGTGCATCTGAAACATGTTATTTGCAACTCACCGCGACAACCGTCATTTGTTTTTTCGAGATACTGAAAAATGAAGGGGGCACCCGGGATTGAACCGGGGACCTCTCGATCTGCAGTCGAATGCTCTACGACTGAGCTATACCCCCTTTCACGATCTTTCTATTCCCATAACTTAAGGAAAAATATTATACTCTGCCTGGCTAAAGACGTCTAATCGAGCAAAATATTGCGTAATCATTATCTCTCAGTTATATATTAGCGTTAAACGATATAAATATCAAAAATACTAGACAGTTCGCGCCTGGAGAAAGTGTGAGTCGGCGCCTACACTTTAATGTCAGAACGCGAAAATTGCACTAGTAGCTTTTTTCAAGCAAGTTCTGTTCGTCCGTTCTCTGTAATCGTTTGGTATCTGATTAAACTGACATACTCGCCTATGGCTTTCGTAAACGAAAATTTCACTGTGACCCCGACGTGATTTGAACACGCAACCTTCTGATCTGGAGTCAGACGCGCTACCGTTGCGCCACGGAGTCGACGCTGCTGAGGTCTTGTCATGAATAGGTTCCTCGAACACTTACTGTACCGTTCAAACCTAAGAAATAATGACAGTAGGATCCACGAGAGACTCGTCCCAGATGTAGTTGCTCTGGCGGGGGTGTAACTCAGTGGTAGAGTGTCTGCTTCGCATGCAGAAAGTCCTGGGTTCAAATCCCAGCTCCTCCAATTTTTGTTTCTCCGTGCAGCAGTACACGAAAACTTTTGCCTATCACCATATTCTATAAAATTCAGTGTACAAGATTCTTCCCCCAAGCAAGTGGATTTCGTACAGTTCGACCGCATGGCGGGAGGACGATGACCTGCAAGAGCCTGGGCTGCGATCCCCCCATTGAAATGTTGCTCCAAAGCCTTCGGTATGGCGTGCGGAGTGCATCTGAAACATGTTATTTGCAACTCACCGCGACAACCGTCATTTGTTTTTTCGAGATACTGAAAAATGAAGGGGGCACCCGGGATTGAACCGGGGACCTCTCGATCTGCAGTCGAATGCTCTACGACTGAGCTATACCCCCTTTCACGATCTTTCTATTCCCATAACTTAAGGAAAAATATTATACTCTGCCTGGCTAAAGACGTCTAATCGAGCAAAATATTGCGTAATCATTATCTCTCAGTTATATATTAGCGTTAAACGATATAAATATCAAAAATACTAGACAGTTCGCGCCTGGAGAAAGTGTGAGTCGGCGCCTACACTTTAATGTCAGAACGCGAAAATTGCACTAGTAGCTTTTTTCAAGCAAGTTCTGTTCGTCCGTTCTCTGTAATCGTTTGGTATCTGATTAAACTGACATACTCGCCTATGGCTTTCGTAAACGAAAATTTCACTGTGACCCCGACGTGATTTGAACACGCAACCTTCTGATCTGGAGTCAGACGCGCTACCGTTGCGCCACGGAGTCGACGCTGCTGAGGTCTTGTCATGAATAGGTTCCTCGAACACTTACTGTACCGTTCAAACCTAAGAAATAATGACAGTAGGATCCACGAGAGACTCGTCCCAGATGTAGTTGCTCTGGCGGGGGTGTAACTCAGTGGTAGAGTGTCTGCTTCGCATGCAGAAAGTCCTGGGTTCAAATCCCAGCTCCTCCAATTTTTGTTTCTCCGTGCAGCAGTACACGAAAACTTTTGCCTATCACCATATTCTATAAAATTCAGTGTACAAGATTCTTCCCCCAAGCAAGTGGATTTCGTACAGTTCGACCGCATGGCGGGAGGACGATGACCTGCAAGAGCCTGGGCTGCGATCCCCCCATTGAAATGTTGCTCCAAAGCCTTCGGTATGGCGTGCGGAGTGCATCTGAAACATGTTATTTGCAACTCACCGCGACAACCGTCATTTGTTTTTTCGAGATACTGAAAAATGAAGGGGGCACCCGGGATTGAACCGGGGACCTCTCGATCTGCAGTCGAATGCTCTACGACTGAGCTATACCCCCTTTCACGATCTTTCTATTCCCATAACTTAAGGAAAAATATTATACTCTGCCTGGCTAAAGACGTCTAATCGAGCAAAATATTGCGTAATCATTATCTCTCAGTTATATATTAGCGTTAAACGATATAAATATCAAAAATACTAGACAGTTCGCGCCTGGAGAAAGTGTGAGTCGGCGCCTACACTTTAATGTCAGAACGCGAAAATTGCACTAGTAGCTTTTTTCAAGCAAGTTCTGTTCGTCCGTTCTCTGTAATCGTTTGGTATCTGATTAAACTGACATACTCGCCTATGGCTTTCGTAAACGAAAATTTCACTGTGACCCCGACGTGATTTGAACACGCAACCTTCTGATCTGGAGTCAGACGCGCTACCGTTGCGCCACGGAGTCGACGCTGCTGAGGTCTTGTCATGAATAGGTTCCTCGAACACTTACTGTACCGTTCAAACCTAAGAAATAATGACAGTAGGATCCACGAGAGACTCGTCCCAGATGTAGTTGCTCTGGCGGGGGTGTAACTCAGTGGTAGAGTGTCTGCTTCGCATGCAGAAAGTCCTGGGTTCAAATCCCAGCTCCTCCAATTTTTGTTTCTCCGTGCAGCAGTACACGAAAACTTTTGCCTATCACCATATTCTATAAAATTCAGTGTACAAGATTCTTCCCCCAAGCAAGTGGATTTCGTACAGTTCGACCGCATGGCGGGAGGACGATGACCTGCAAGAGCCTGGGCTGCGATCCCCCCATTGAAATGTTGCTCCAAAGCCTTCGGTATGGCGTGCGGAGTGCATCTGAAACATGTTATTTGCAACTCACCGCGACAACCGTCATTTGTTTTTTCGAGATACTGAAAAATGAAGGGGGCACCCGGGATTGAACCGGGGACCTCTCGATCTGCAGTCGAATGCTCTACGACTGAGCTATACCCCCTTTCACGATCTTTCTATTCCCATAACTTAAGGAAAAATATTATACTCTGCCTGGCTAAAGACGTCTAATCGAGCAAAATATTGCGTAATCATTATCTCTCAGTTATATATTAGCGTTAAACGATATAAATATCAAAAATACTAGACAGTTCGCGCCTGGAGAAAGTGTGAGTCGGCGCCTACACTTTAATGTCAGAACGCGAAAATTGCACTAGTAGCTTTTTTCAAGCAAGTTCTGTTCGTCCGTTCTCTGTAATCGTTTGGTATCTGATTAAACTGACATACTCGCCTATGGCTTTCGTAAACGAAAATTTCACTGTGACCCCGACGTGATTTGAACACGCAACCTTCTGATCTGGAGTCAGACGCGCTACCGTTGCGCCACGGAGTCGACGCTGCTGAGGTCTTGTCATGAATAGGTTCCTCGAACACTTACTGTACCGTTCAAACCTAAGAAATAATGACAGTAGGATCCACGAGAGACTCGTCCCAGATGTAGTTGCTCTGGCGGGGGTGTAACTCAGTGGTAGAGTGTCTGCTTCGCATGCAGAAAGTCCTGGGTTCAAATCCCAGCTCCTCCAATTTTTGTTTCTCCGTGCAGCAGTACACGAAAACTTTTGCCTATCACCATATTCTATAAAATTCAGTGTACAAGATTCTTCCCCCAAGCAAGTGGATTTCGTACAGTTCGACCGCATGGCGGGAGGACGATGACCTGCAAGAGCCTGGGCTGCGATCCCCCCATTGAAATGTTGCTCCAAAGCCTTCGGTATGGCGTGCGGAGTGCATCTGAAACATGTTATTTGCAACTCACCGCGACAACCGTCATTTGTTTTTTCGAGATACTGAAAAATGAAGGGGGCACCCGGGATTGAACCGGGGACCTCTCGATCTGCAGTCGAATGCTCTACGACTGAGCTATACCCCCTTTCACGATCTTTCTATTCCCATAACTTAAGGAAAAATATTATACTCTGCCTGGCTAAAGACGTCTAATCGAGCAAAATATTGCGTAATCATTATCTCTCAGTTATATATTAGCGTTAAACGATATAAATATCAAAAATACTAGACAGTTCGCGCCTGGAGAAAGTGTGAGTCGGCGCCTACACTTTAATGTCAGAACGCGAAAATTGCACTAGTAGCTTTTTTCAAGCAAGTTCTGTTCGTCCGTTCTCTGTAATCGTTTGGTATCTGATTAAACTGACATACTCGCCTATGGCTTTCGTAAACGAAAATTTCACTGTGACCCCGACGTGATTTGAACACGCAACCTTCTGATCTGGAGTCAGACGCGCTACCGTTGCGCCACGGAGTCGACGCTGCTGAGGTCTTGTCATGAATAGGTTCCTCGAACACTTACTGTACCGTTCAAACCTAAGAAATAATGACAGTAGGATCCACGAGAGACTCGTCCCAGATGTAGTTGCTCTGGCGGGGGTGTAACTCAGTGGTAGAGTGTCTGCTTCGCATGCAGAAAGTCCTGGGTTCAAATCCCAGCTCCTCCAATTTTTGTTTCTCCGTGCAGCAGTACACGAAAACTTTTGCCTATCACCATATTCTATAAAATTCAGTGTACAAGATTCTTCCCCCAAGCAAGTGGATTTCGTACAGTTCGACCGCATGGCGGGAGGACGATGACCTGCAAGAGCCTGGGCTGCGATCCCCCCATTGAAATGTTGCTCCAAAGCCTTCGGTATGGCGTGCGGAGTGCATCTGAAACATGTTATTTGCAACTCACCGCGACAACCGTCATTTGTTTTTTCGAGATACTGAAAAATGAAGGGGGCACCCGGGATTGAACCGGGGACCTCTCGATCTGCAGTCGAATGCTCTACGACTGAGCTATACCCCCTTTCACGATCTTTCTATTCCCATAACTTAAGGAAAAATATTATACTCTGCCTGGCTAAAGACGTCTAATCGAGCAAAATATTGCGTAATCATTATCTCTCAGTTATATATTAGCGTTAAACGATATAAATATCAAAAATACTAGACAGTTCGCGCCTGGAGAAAGTGTGAGTCGGCGCCTACACTTTAATGTCAGAACGCGAAAATTGCACTAGTAGCTTTTTTCAAGCAAGTTCTGTTCGTCCGTTCTCTGTAATCGTTTGGTATCTGATTAAACTGACATACTCGCCTATGGCTTTCGTAAACGAAAATTTCACTGTGACCCCGACGTGATTTGAACACGCAACCTTCTGATCTGGAGTCAGACGCGCTACCGTTGCGCCACGGAGTCGACGCTGCTGAGGTCTTGTCATGAATAGGTTCCTCGAACACTTACTGTACCGTTCAAACCTAAGAAATAATGACAGTAGGATCCACGAGAGACTCGTCCCAGATGTAGTTGCTCTGGCGGGGGTGTAACTCAGTGGTAGAGTGTCTGCTTCGCATGCAGAAAGTCCTGGGTTCAAATCCCAGCTCCTCCAATTTTTGTTTCTCCGTGCAGCAGTACACGAAAACTTTTGCCTATCACCATATTCTATAAAATTCAGTGTACAAGATTCTTCCCCCAAGCAAGTGGATTTCGTACAGTTCGACCGCATGGCGGGAGGACGATGACCTGCAAGAGCCTGGGCTGCGATCCCCCCATTGAAATGTTGCTCCAAAGCCTTCGGTATGGCGTGCGGAGTGCATCTCAACATTTCGCGCAGTCACATTGCTGATATTTTTCATACACCCTATGCCCGTAACCGAGCGGCAGCGAGCGGCAGTCGAGCAAAGTCAGCCAAGTCAGAAATTTTCTAATTTTGATTGACATGGGCAATCAGCGGTATGTCTGGCAGGTAATCCAGATTACTTGTGAAACTGGCTATTGAAGCTTGGTATATTTGGGCTTGACATTTGCATGCGCACGGCAGGCTTTCCTTTACATCCCCATCGGCAGCGCGACTACGCTTAACATTATTATACGAGGAAATATATGCAAATGCGGTCTATTTGGTTTTTTTCTGTTATATTTCAGGTGGTTTATTTGTGCACTGTGAATTTTAGTTTGTCTTGGCTATTGTCTTCTCCTTCCCAAGTAAGACAGTAAGTCGTACTAACCATGTGTTGAAGTATTTGGGGCTGCCTTGACAAATCATCACAACCGTGATGGTTACACACCTTGGTGCTCAAAAAATAGGGTAAATAGAAAAATTTAAGATGGGAGTCACAAGACAGTAAATCGTGCTAACCATGTGTTGAAGTATTTGGGGCTGCCTTGACAAATCATCACAACCGTGCTGGTTACACACCTTGGTGCTCAAAAAAATAGGGTAAATAGAAAAATTTAAGATGGGAGTCATCGGCTAGGGTGTTTTAGGAAAATTACGGCAAAGCTAAATATGGATGGTCGTGCAATAATCTGAATCACCCTGTTCCAGCGTAAGAGTTCATTTTGTTAGCATTGCACGCATTTAAAAGAAATAGAACAAGGACTTCATCAGCAAGATTAGAACTACTTGGAACATATTAAAAATGTGACAGTCTAAAGTGTCTTTGATAAGAGTGAAATTCTTTAAAGGTAGGTAAAGAACTGATCAAACCTAGTCCCACAGTTGTAAACACTTTCATAACATTTTTTTTGGCTAACTAGCTGATATTTTAGGTCTGAACACTTTGTTACAGGACAGTTTACAGCTTCCAAAGAAACGTATCCAGAATACTGCTGCTAACCGTATTAGTAAACTTTCCATGACAGAGTTTCCTGACACAGTGCCGTTCAAAACACCGGCTTCATTTTCTTGGAATTAGCTCGTGTGTGGTCACGCTAATGACAGTGGCCGAGTGTAAGCGATATTGCTGCTGTGAGTGTCAGCAATACATCGATCGTGAGCCTTAAATAAACTCGTCGTCGACAGGACTACTTGACTTGACAGTCCATTACGACAACGACGTTAGAGGTCGTATGCAAGTGTTACTTTCTGCTGTAATTTATTATCTCCAAAATAAATCACATCATCAAGCGTGACGATTATATCGTCAGGTCTATTGTGCACAGTACCATTTGATGACCAAAGTTGGCAGCGACATGTATCAGAATATGGGGTGGTTATAATTAAACATACAGGCTTGAAACACAAGCATCAGTGTGTATTACAGTTGCAGACAGTTAACATAGGTATGGGCAAGGTGTGCAGCGCTTTACTTGTAAAACTGTTTTGTCAAAAAAAAAAAAAAAAAAACGGCAATAGCGCTGCTGGTCTTTGCGAGTATCGACGATTTAAACTAATACGAAGAGGTCCTCCTTTTACACTGGGATTGACGAACATGATTCGGAAGTTTGAAGTAACTGGCGATCTGGGAACTGCTCCTGCGAGAGGCCGACGGCCAATTTCGTCACAAAATGTAGAATTTACTGTTGGCAGAGCTGAGAATGCTGGACGCAATGTGCGATTTCCACGCAGTGTACGATCTGCGTCACGACATCTGAACATTCCATGGTCCACCGTCGTTTCGGGCAGCAGAATAGGCATCTCCAGTGCGATTCCAGGCTGTCGGGATGCAGATAACCGTCACATTGAGCAACGTTTGTAACCTGGAACGTCAACATGGTACGCAGTTAACAAATGTCATCCTCTTACCTAGAACTTAAAGTGTGTTTCTTTCAAGTGTTTATTCGTTATTTCTCTTCCACATGTCCATACAAATGTTTCCGCAGTGTTTCATTGTCCTACGATCACTAGTTTGTCATGGGGACTTTCTCAAGAAGCAAAAGTTTAGTTTTAGCCACCTGTCTTAGCAACTGTAATTCCAGTGACTTGTATCGGTGCAGTACCAGGGAGACGTCACGCAAAGTATGTGCGGATGCACCGTAGTGAGACTGACGGTACGAAATGCATTGGAAATATTATTTAATTAGACGTCTGTAGAAACAATAATTTCATTCAATCAATATTCGCACGTCTTAATCTTAGAATTTAAGCAGCAATTTAGTTTTCTGATCAAAAAACAGCTGAATGTATGAAGTCCGTCTATAACGTGATAGATTTATTAAAACTGCATTATTTTTATGGTACATGCATGTGTTTCTACACACCCTGCTGATACAGACGACTTGAACATTATTTGCACGAGCGAATGCAAAAGTGCGCTTGGCACGCAAACTTCGTAGGACAATGTATAATTTGTAGTATTCTGATTTTCCTGTAACTACAACGCTTATGACATTCATGCTCCTCCAACACGAACTGGTTCAGATTATCCGTGATATACATTCTTGATAAGTAGCTTCCAAAATCATGATATACACAGTCTGGATAGCTGATTTGCAAAATCTAATTACTCCGAATACAATTGCCGTGTCGAGATTTTCGTGTTCATTATACATACAGGGGTTGGACAAAAACATGGGAAACACCAGGAGAAGCGCGTTGTAGAACACAAATGCAGATGTTAGCCAAGTCTCGAGGTTGCACTGTTGTATTTCCCCACAAATGGTACCTGTGCAATGTCCTCAGTACGTTGCAAGTGTCGGTTGGGGTCACACCAGTGTAGTGTGTAGTTGTAAGCCCATTATGTTGGAGATGAGTGAATTCGAAAATGGGCAAGGTGGGTGGTGCCGAAGTGTTCGGTGTTTGAACAGACATAGTATCGAACATTTACACCGCATAGAGGCAAAGAAGAAGCACGCTATCCAGTAAGTCAAAACGCATACTATAGTGTGTGTTGAATGATCGTGACAGTCGCTCTTTGAAGAAGATTGTGAAGAATAATAGCCGGCCGGGGTAGCCGAGCGGTTCTAGGCGATACAATCTGGAACCGCGCAACCGCTACTGTCGCAGGTTCGAATTCTGCCTGGGGCATGGATGTGTGTGATGTCCTTAGGTTAGTTAGGTTTAAGTAGTTCTAAGTTCTAGGGGACTGATGACCTTAGAAGTTAAGTCCCATAGTGCTCAGAGCCATTTGAACCATTTTTTGAAGAATAATAAGAGGACGACAGCTGTAAAAGTCACTGCAGCACTGAACTTCGCAAAACCAAACTCTGTCAGGCCTGAAACATCACCAAGCGATCTGCTTAAGCAGGGAATTGCACGGCGAGCTGGAATTCCAAAACCACTCGCCAGCGATGCAGATGCCCGTAACAGGAAAATGTGGTGCCGAAAACATAAAATCTGAACTGTGGACCAATGGAAGAGAATCATTTGGTTGGATTAGCGTTGTGTACATAGTTTCGCGTAGTCAGCGCGTACACAACTTTCCCACTAGAGCGTGCCCCGCTAAGCACAACAGCGCAGGCGCAGCGCTCGTCCGTCTCCACACTACGAGATGGCGCTGCCTTAGAGACGGACCAAATTCTGCTTCCGCCGATCCGCGTATTAATATGTAACGCAGCCAATAAGATTGCTGCTAAAGTAGAACCTTTTCTCCTCGCGGATCACACTCGTGCAGTGATACCTGAACACGCAAGGTATTATAACGAGTGTACAGACCTCCGATTAGTCAGTCTGCATTAGTCTGTATGAGTCTGCATTTATCTGCACCTGTCTGTACCAGTCTGCATTAGTCTCCATGAAGATAAATGAATAGACACTTTGTCAAGTACCAGAGATATGTGAGAATAAGATTAACGTACCAAGACCAAAGGAACTTCAGATTTTCAATTGTAAACAGCATCCAGAATCAAGTTATGCTTTTTATGCTTTTTATTATTTTAATAAATGTGTGTGAAAATTAATCAAGTTCTGTTTAAAGTTGGTCACCGTCAATCTGCTACTCTAAGCGCGCAAGTGGCATTTCTATTGTCTGACCTAACGGCAGAAGATAAACACGCCACAATAAGACCATATTGTTTACATTCGCCTACTTCGTTAGAGCGACAAGTCAAATAATCTGATGGTGTGTGTACCGAAGGTCTTACAGTACGCACACCACAATGAGTCTCGTTGAACACTGTTTCCAACTCGAGTTTACGTCCCAAGAGTGAAACATACCGGGGGTCGGTGACTGTTGGGGCAGCCATATCTTGGTATTCCAGTGGCCTCATGGGTACCCGGCCAGGTCACATTATTGCCAAGGATTATGTGACCATTTTGATTGACCAGAACCTTCCCATGGGATAATATTTCTTCCCAGTGCTGATTCCATGTTCCAAGATGACGGGGCCCTGATGGGCACAGTTCACATTGTCCAGGACTGATTTTGTGAGCACGAGGATGAATTTTCGCATCTCCCCTAACCATCACAGTCTCCAGGAAGACGGTATAAGATACCCTTGAAAATAATACCGAACCTGCATTTATCCATTTCGAAAAGACTGGAAGCCGTTTTTATTGTCAATGCTTTTCCTACACCGTGTTATGTATTGTACTGTATTGTTTTTGTTTCTTTTTTTGTGTGTGTGTTTCCATATTTCTGTCCTCACCCTGTATACGCTCGTGTCAGTGTATTTGTGTGTCCACAGAAAGGTGCAGTCGATTTCACACCTGTGTTTTGGGTGTCAAAGATCGGCAGAACTTAAATTTTTGTTGACGGGTTACCTTCTGACTGCTGTCGTTTCTGCGTGCTGTTATTGTATTATACCTTTTTCTTATGAGTTTTCTAACTGGGGACAAACACATTCGCGTCACTCGCCAACTGTCTCATCTCAGACTGATGCTAAGCAACTCTGTAGGCCCCTGCAGGGATCCCTCCATTGTTGAGGACTGCTTCACGTCGCCTACTCTTAGACGACATGCGGAAAATAATCACAGCATAACTAAGGTAACTATCCAGCGGTGACAGCAGGGCAGACACAGGCCGGGGCACCCTAAACAAAGCCCTGGGACCCCCGAGGACAAAGAGAGCGGAAGAAAGAAAGGAAAAATTGAAATGAAAAGGAAAATGTAAAATTAGTAAAGTGGATCAGTCACGTGAACTTTTACACTACGTTCAAAGCAATCGATGTTGGTTCTGGATATACTTCAGAGGCAAAAGTCTGTTGATCATTTGCCTCTTTCTGCCAAGTCCAATCTGCAGCAGGACTGGAACACCTGTGAACTGAATCTACAGAACGAAAGGGGCTAGAAGTGAGCAAATATTGCAGCCAAATCTATGGCGGGGCATCCTTCATAAGTGGCACGTACAGCTGTGTGCAATCACAATTTAAATTTACACTGAAGAATCAAAGAAACTGGTACACCTGCCTAATATCGTGTAAGCCTCCGTGAGCACGCAGAAGCGCCGCAACACGACGTGGCATGGACTCGACTAATGTCTTGAAATAGTGCTGGATGGAACGGACACCATAGGCTTTCCATAAATCCGTAAGATTACGAGGGGGTGGAGATCTCGTTTGAACAGCACGTTGCAAGGCATCCCAGATATGCTCAATAATGTTCATGTCTCTGGAGTTTAGTGGCCAGCTGAAGTGTTTAAACTCAGAAGAGCCTTACAAGAGCGTTACTGGAGCTACTCTGTACCAATTCTGGACGTGCGGGGTGCCGCATTGTCTTGCTGGAATTGCCCAAGTCCGTCGGAGTACGCAATGAACATGAATGGATGTAAGTTCAAAATGGTTCAAATGGCTCTGAGCACTATGGGACTTAACATCTGAGGTCATCAGTCCCCTAGAACTTAGAACTACTTAAACCTAACTAACCTAAGGACATCACAAACATCCATGCCCGAGGCAGGATTCGAACCTGCGACCGTAGCGGTCGCGCGGTTCCAGACTGAAGCGCCTAGAACCGCTCGGCCACCCTGGCCGGCGAATGGATGTAAGTGATCAGACAGGATATTTACGTACGTTTCACCTGTCAGAATCGTAAATAGACGTATCAGGAGTCCCATATCACTGCAACTGCACGCGCCCCACGCCATTACAGGCCCTCCACCAGCTTCAACAGTCCCCTGCTGACATGCAGGGTCCATGGATTCATGAAGTTATTTCATACCCGTACACGTCCATCTGCTGGATACAATTTGAAACAAGACTTGTCCGACCAGGCAACATGTTTCCAGTCATCAACAGTCAAATGTCGGTTTTGACGGGCCCAGGCGAGGCGTAAAGCTTTGTGTCGTGCAGCCATCAAGGGTACACGAGTGGGGCTTCGGCTCCGAAAGCCCATATCGATGATGTTTCGTTGAATGGTTTGTACGCTGACACTTGTTGAAGGCCCAGTAGTGAAATCTGCAGCAATTTAAGGAAGGATTGAACTCCTGTCATGGTGATCGATTCCCTTCAATCGTCCTTGATCCCGTCCTTGCAGGATCTTTTTCCGCCCGCAGCGATGTCGGAGAATTGATGTTTTATCGGATTCCTGATACTCACGGTACACTCGTGAAATAGTCTTACTGGAAAATCCCCGCTTCATCGCTACCTCGGAGATGCTGTGTCCCATGGCTCGTGAACCGACTATAATACCACGGTCAAACTCACTTAAATCTTAATAACCTGCCAATGCAGCAGCAGCAACCGATCTAACAACTGCAGCAAACACTTGTCTTATATAGGAGCTGCCGACCACAGCACCGTATTCTGCCTGTCTGATGAAACTTTCAGAATCTGCGAAAGACAATGTATCTACGGTAAGTTCTCTAACAAACGAAGAACAACAATAAAGAAATATGAATTTAAATAACCTTAGAATGACGCTTCTTTTACCCCATGGTTGACAACATTTTTTCGCGACTAAATACCAGATTTTAAGTACCGGTAGGTAATGAAGTAAGTTACAAACACAGACAGTTACTTGTCACGGTACGCTAATGTTGGTAAGAACTTCATCGTAACAGTTCGCTGTATAAGACTCAGCAGAACCGGTACCGTGTTATCCCGATGTACGCACAGCCGTTCTGATGTATCTAGTAGAACTTGTGTCTCTTGCAAAAGCCGAGCGTTTCCACGCTAAAAATATTTTAAAAACATAAGCTTTATGCACTCACTCGCGAATGGTTATCTAGTTTCGTAGTACTGTTAGTAGGGGAAGGGCGGTGCGTATGGTCACAGGATTGTTTGACTGGTGAGCGAGTGTAAAAGTAGGTGGGAGAACTCGAAGGAAGACGCCACGGATGTTTCCAGGACGTACTTGGAAATTTGTGAAACCCTCTTAGGACGTAATGCTGCAGGTTCACATTGTCGCCAATCGATGTGGTCACTGTGACTTCTGTACGTTGACAACAGCCTGTGAGGCGCTGCTACTCTGAACAATCGGTATCAGGCACGCAGTCACATAAAAATTACAACTTCTGACGTATTGAATATGTGTATGTCCAAAACACTGAATAATTCGATAACACAAATACTCAACTGCGAACAAGGCACCGATGGCCCTAGCCCGCACCAGTGTCCCGTTCAGAGAGGAAGTCCATATTGGTGAATAGGAGTAAATTCCTCCTGTCTTAAACACTGTTCCGTGGCGATCTCTGACGCCGTCTCTGGGCTGCTGATTTCCTTCGGACTCGTCATCAGCGTGGGTGGCGATTCCTTCGACGAATAGGTCGATGCTCCTCGGCGGTTGAGATGCAAAGGAACTGCTGAATTCGGTGGAACAAGAGCTCCCTGTTACGACACGGAATGGGCATATATCCTGGTTTGCGCAGTGGTATGAAACTGTGCCCTACTTGTTCCACGTGATTGCTGACGTGCAACACCGCTTCACCTTTGTTATATACCGCTTGAATGGCTAACGATCTCACTTCGCCTGGCGAGTAGGTCGCCCGTGCAACCCGCGTTACTAGAGTGAAGGCTAGCTTATAAAGAGGAGTTAACATCACGTAACTCGCGATCACGATGTTTAACTGATCTTGAATTTCCCCCTTTTGAGGGGTATTTTTGTACTTCTATTTCATGTATGCCGACGGCCTTGCCGCAGTGGTAACACCGCTTCCCGTCAGATCACCGAAGTTAAGCGCTGTCGGACTGGGCTAGTATTTGGACGGGTGACCATCCTGTCTGCTGAGCACTGTTGGCAAGCGGGGTGCACTCAACCCTTGTGAGGCAAACTGAGGAGCTACTTGATTGAGAAGTAGCGGCTCCGGTCTCGGAAACTGCCATACGGTGTGCTGACCACATGTCCCTCCGTATCCGCATCCGGTGACGCCTATGGTCTGAGGATGACACGGCGGCCAGTCGGTACCATTGGGCCTTCATGGTCTATTCGGGGGGAGTTTAGTTTAGTTTTACTTCATGTATAGTCGGTCATTCTCCCTACACTCCTTCTGCGAATGGAACAGGAACAGATTTTAATATGTGATTCGATAAAAAAATGTAATAGATGAGCGTGTAGATATTTCCACGGAAAATGAAAGAGTACCAAGTATTAATTTTTCTAAAGTAATAGATCAGTCTGCATATACAAGAACGCATTGAAGTTACATCACGAATTAAGGTCACTAAGCAGTAGCAGTAGCAGTTTACATCTTTTAATTACAATGATGTATTAGAAATTGTTTCACGTCTCATCTGAATGTTCTGTGTTGTAATTCATTTACTTCTTACGTTTTCATTCTGAATGTATAATGATGTCTAACTAGCTAAATACACATTATCAAATGAAACAGTTTGGTTTTATTGTTAGTTAAAATGTACCTTTGGTAGTGTGCAATAGTTGTTATGTGCAATTATGTAGTGATGGATAGCTGTTTCAGGCAATGATAAAAGAGATAAAAATTGTTGAGGCTGCATTTCACTTTACTAAAACATTAAAAACAAAATTTAATGTTTTATTTTTATTATTTATTTTAACTTTTTACTCTAGCCAGAGGAGAGCTTCCAGGATGCAGTGTAGTGTAGTGTAGTGTAGTGTGTGTGGCTGTGAGGGGAGGAGGTGGGAGGAGGAGTAGGGAATGGGGAGGGAGCAGGGTGCAAGAGGGGGAGGGACCTTCACTTTGTGTACTTCACTTTATGTTCGTGTATAAGCATAACAACTTCGTGATGCAGCCTAAGGGGACGGAATTAGATAGCTAGTAAATAATAAATAAAATAAACCAAAAGGAAAGCTTATAAAAGAAAATGACTTCTCTTTAGAAAGTATGTCATAATACTTCGAAAGTTTTATATTCTACTTTTGTAATGGTCTCCCAACCTTTGCTGTTATTAGTATTCCATGAATGTGAGATTCTATTTTCAATCAAACGCGCCTTTCTTCTGCTCCACATCATATCCTGTCTTATACAACTTACATTGAACCAGATTGTGATCTTTTTCCCGTCTTTTATTTCACACAAACCGACATATCGTCTGATCTGGAAGCAATGTTCTTCGTGAGTTGGATAGTAGGGGGTGATCCAGAAACAAAAAGACCAAGTTCGGAGTAGGATGTTCCCCCCATTACTACGAACAAAAAGGGAAAAAAAACATTTACGAGGGATTCAAAAGTAAAAAAAAAAAAAGAAATAATATATATTTGACTTTGTATGAAATGCCCACATCCATTTACTGGATTACTCGAGTGAAAGGATTGTGTGCGTCCACCCAGAATTCCAGTCAATCTGCAACCTGCATCAAAGAGTCGAGACACATTGGGTGTGACGGATTGTTTATATCAACCATCATGATCTATTGTTAATATCTGATCACGCGATATAGCGCCCGGGTTTTTAATAACACGACTGCTGAGAGGTCGACGAACTACCAGCGCAGGGGATTCTATGAGTAGTAAACGAATTATTACTGTTCCAGAAAACTGTAATTCCTTGAACTAACCTGCCGGTGATGCGGCCAGTGGAGCGATAGTAACTGGTCGTTGACAGAGGGCTGCAGGACACTGTCGCGATAATGCTGCAGTGGTCAAAGAACGCCAGACTGCGCCCTCACTCATCTGAAAGGATTTGAAAAAACAGGGTGTATCAAGAAGAATGATTCGATTTAAAAAAATCATAACTATAATGTTATTTAAGATATTTGCGTGAACAACGTACTGTTGGAAAGAGCAAACTCTCAAGTTTCACATGGGTCCCGCTAGGTGGCAGCAGTGTGCTCCCACTTCAGTTCTAGTAAAAATGGTGACGGAACAACAGAACGCGTTTTGTGTCCTGCGTTTTGCACAGTGCGGGCCAGTAATAACTGTTCGGGGTGACTTTCGCACTATGTATGGTGTAGGTTCTCTTCCAGCACAGAGCATTAGACGATGGCATGAACAATTCCGAGAAACAGGTTGTTTGCGTAAAGGCAAATCACCGGGCCGTCCCCGAGTGTCTCACAGATGTCGAACGCAGCCGCCAAAGTTTCACAAGGAGTCCACAGGAATCCACACTCACCGTGCATCTCGATAACTCAACATGCCCCCCAATATCAGTCTGGCGTGTGTTGCGTTGACATTTGCACATGACACCATACATAAGTCAGCTACTGCAAGCTCTTCGAGAAGGTGCAAGCAGCAACCTGTGGATTTCTGCAAATTTCGTTCTTCACAAGACAGAGGATGGCAGTTTCCTTCCACACTTAGTGTTTAGCGATGAGGTAACATTCCATTTAAACTGTAAGGTGAAGCGTCATAATACGATAATATCAGGTAGGCCTACGGAACAATCACATGAAGTTGTACAACATGAGAAGAACTCTCCAAAATTTAACGTATTATGCGTAGTTTCACGGGAAAGGTATATGGTCCATTGTTCTTTGCCGAGGATGCTGTTACAGAAAGCAGATATCTCGGTATGCTTGACAAATTTCTTTTCCCACAGCTGGTAACTGATTCGAACTACTTCGTTTACCAACAGGATGGGGCACGCCACACTGGCATCTGGAAGTGTGGGAATTTTTAAATCAAAGGGTTACTGAATGATGGATAGGTTGGACTGGACCAAATGGTTCAGCCCTACATTACTGGCCTCTGAGGTCACCGAGCCTGACTGTACGTGATTAGCCGGCCACTGTGACAGAGCGGTTCTAGGCGCTTCAGTCCGGAACCGCGCTGTTGCTGCGGTCTCAAATTCGAGTCCTGCCTTGGGTATGGATGTGTGTGATGTCTTAGCGTAGTTAGGTTTAACTAGTTCTAAGTCTAGGGGACTGATGACCTCAGATGTTAAGTTCCATAGTGCTTACAGCCATTTGAACCATTATTTTTTACGTGATTATTTCTTGTGGGGGTTTATAAGAGACTCTGTTTACTTACCTCTGTTATCAACAACAATGAATGAACTGAGACATCGTATAACAGCAGTTGCGGAAGCTGTAACTCAAGGCATGCTCGCTGCAGTGTGGGAACAATTTGAATACCACATTGACATATGCCGTGCATCTCAAGGGGGGCGAGTCAAAAAACAAAATTCATTGGGGGGCGGTCTTGAGTGCCTGTGTGTGTGACAGATTAGGTTTACTTGACTGGAATTTGAACTGAATATTACTGATAGCTAGGGAATTACAGCACGGTACCTGTATAACACTAAGAATGATATATCGCTACTGATTTTCTAAAATTCTTGACCTGTGATTGGTAGTGGACTTCATCGAGTGATTTTATTAATGTGCTTGCTTGGTTGAAGTTTTATATAGAGAAGGAATATTCTTTGTTGTGTGTAAAAATATTAAAGTTACAGATTCTTTATTCTTTGCAAGAGCTATAGCTTCCGTGGAAGTGACAACTTTTAGCAGTTGCAATAGTTGATGTCTCCACACATTGAGTAGGAAGTCAGATTATTGGAGAGAGTATCCAGGGCTGCTTAACTGAAATAGTTAACAAAAATTACTAGGGGGGATGTATATTTTTAGGCCTGTTTGTGTAGCATCCACTTGGATCAATGATTCTAACTAGGCATGTCCATGTTCGTGAGGGGTGTTGGTGAACTGCGACCTAACCACTCAGGATAAATCGAAGCTCATCGATAGCTGGTGTGCCACAAAGTTGCACGACCACCTTACAATCCAAGGCTGGAACCATGCGACTTCTTTTGTCTCCTCGCATAAGATTTTACCTTTACTGAAAGCATTTTGCGCTACCGAAAACGCCCAAGCTGCTGAGACAAGCACTTTGAGTAGTATCTGTGTTGAAGAATGCCAGCCCTGTTACACAATCTGAGGACGTCGCGATGTCCCAGTTCAGTTCATGTCCGAAAGAACATACACCATTGATGACCTGCACCTGTCTAGAACGAAATTATAATTATATATTAATACCTTCAGCTGCTGACAGGCGTTGATGTACATCAATGGGGACAGGTGAAAATGTGTGTCCCGACCAGGACTCGAGCCCAGGACCTCCTGCTTACATGGCAGACGCTCTATCCATCTGAGCCACCGAGTGCACAGAGGATGGTGCGACTGCAGGGACTATCTCGCGTACGCCTCCCGTGAGACCCACATTCTCACCTTATATGACCACATACTATATCCGTTGTGTCCCCAGAGGTAGCTTTGGGTAGTTACTCCTAGATATTTCACGGCAGGTACTGTTTCCAGCATCGGTTATCATTAATCTAGCTATACAATAGGGGATTTCTTTTCCTACATATGCAAAATATGTTACATTTATTTAATATGTTACATTTATTTATGTTCAGGGTCAACTGCCAGAGCCTGCACCATTCGTCAGTCCTCTGGAGGTCATTACATAAACCATTAGTATCTTTTGGCGTTGCTACTTTGTTACAAACAACCGCATCATCTGCAAACAGCCACATAAAGCCTCCCACGCTTTTACTAGATCATTTATATGTACTGTGAACAGTAACGGTCCTGTCACGCTTCCTTGCCGTACTCCGGAAATTACCTTTACATCTGTCGATTTTGTACCGTTAAGACCGACATGTTGATTTCTGTCTACAAGGAAATCTTTAATCCGGGCGCAAATCTGCTCCGATGCTCAATAAGCTATCCCTTTTTTTTTTTTTTTTTTTTTCTTTCACTAAACAGCAGTGCGGGATGGTGTCAAATGCCTTGCTGGAGTCAAGGAACTTGGCACCAATCTGAGCGCCATTGTTCACGGAGCTGTGGATCTTGTGGAGGAACACAATGAGCTGAGTTTTGCAGGATCTCTGTTTGCGGAACCCATGTTGATTTTTATAGAGGACATTTTCCTTCTCTAAGAACTTCATAATTCGTGAACATAAAAAATTTTCAATAATTCTATGACAGATTAAAATGATCTGCAATAAATTACTGATAGATGGGGAGCAAGTTCTTTCGCATAATCTTTGTAGAATCTTATAGATATCTCATGTAGTCCTAACCTCGATGCTGAGCGCCCGTAGTCTCCAAACCATCACAAGTGGTCCTGACGCCTTTCCACTACTAAGCGATTGTTGTTGATTTCCTATTCCATGATCAGTTATCTCACTATCTGCCATTTCGAGCTCGTACAATGATTGAAAGGAGTGACTTTATTAACCTGACACGTTCCACAACATTACGAAGTGTCGTATTCATGATCTATGGAACAAGTATTAATCTAATCTAATCTAATCTAAGACTGTGTTGTGATCTTCCTCGGTGAAACAATTTCAGAAGACCAAATTCAGTATTTAGCCCTTCTCTCTGTTACCTTTCATTTCGGTACCAGTGTGATCACTGAGTGAATGAATAGATGATTTTGACCCTCTTTCTGATTTTATGTACGACCAAAAACGTCTTAGGGGTTTTTACTCAGATTGGTTGCAAAGTTTTACTTTCAAAGTCGGTGAAGACTTACATCATTGGTCTCCTTATGCTCATGTTCACTTCGTTCAGCTTTTGTTTGTCAGCTTGGTTTTTACTTCTCTTGAATCTGAGAGGAAGTTCTCTTTGTTAACGTAGCAGTTGTCTAACACGTCTATTAAACCCTGGTGGGTCTTTCTTATTTCTTAAAACCTTACTCAGAACATACTTGTCTACGGAATATTGCATGATTCCTTTGATTTTTTTCCACTTTTTTCCCCATATCTTCATCCTTGTCACCTAATATTTGATGCTGACTGCTCAGATACTCTGAATTTTGTATACCGTCACTCTTGCTGAGCAAAAATATCTTCCTGCCTTTCTTAACATTCTTTGTCAGACCAGTTGTCATAGATGCTATCACAGCCTTTTGATCATTGATACCTTCTTCTGCTTGTTAATGATACTCTGCAAGTGCAGTCTGAAGCACTCTACCCCTAGAGCTTCTGACCAAGGCAGTTCTTAAAAGCATCTGATTACCATAGCTCTGCTGTGACTGACAGGGGGGATCATTCCATTGATGTTCCAAAGCGGCAGCTTTGTGAGCTGTGATGGAATGGCGAAGGATGATGTTGAGGTGGCAGTCACATAGACTTGTACATGTTGTACGATTTGGGAGGCATGGGGTATCATTACAGATGTGGCTAGTATTGGTGACGATGCCAGGAAAAACCATTTCCATTGAGGGTGAAGGTGAGACAGCTGTGCGTCCCTCTGATGATCGCCAGGTCCCATCCAGTTTGTTGGCTACAGCCGTGTGCCCACACAGTGGTGCTGGCAGCATGTCAAGTGTGAGGTTGCTTCCTGTTATGAGGTGCCACCTGCACCATGTGGAAAAGGGTATCGGTTAGTTGATGGTGCATGAGTTCTAATAGGCACTTCATATTTGTTGGAATGGAATTTTGGGTTCTTAAAAAGACAGTTAATGCACCTTCTGTTTGCCCAGATTGAACAGGGGATTTCATTTCTTCTTTGAGGCCCTCAACACACAATCTGCTTCACCGTTCGATTGGGGGTTGACTGTTGTGATCAGTAACTGCCTATAACCCTGTTACAAGTGGAAAACTGATAATGAGGACTGAAGGCCAATATCTGGGACTATACGGTATGGGAGACCCCCTATGACAAGGTCAGAACGGTTCTTTACTATGTGGTGCAGTGGTAGAGATGAATATATAAAAGTTTTGAGTAGGCTTCCATGATAATGAGGCACATCGAACTTAAGAAATGACCCACAAAATCAATGTGGGCGCTGTCCTGTGGACTTGTGAGAGTTTTAGGCTGATGGTTGAAGTCAGGGCATGCATGGGCAAGGTGCTAGATGCTCTGTCCATTGCTCACCAACAAAAGTGGTTGTTGGTTGGACTCTCCTTTCTAGAGTGTGCATACAATAACTTGGTCTGTACCTCCATAGATAGGGCAATCTTAGACTGCAAGGAGCAAAACATCATATATAACAGACAAGAAGGGCAATAAAATTTAAAAGAAGATGACTGTGAAGAAGTGAATAGGTTGTCAACTGTGAAAGACAAAAATCATGTTGCAGAAGTTAATACAGAACTAAAAGTCAAAAAAAGAAGAGTTCATGAAAAATATTGATGAAAAACATTTGGAACACTAGGGCTGAATGATGAAGAAAATAATGAGTTAAAATGAAAATATAGACCATTTCAGTGCTATAGACAATAAAGACAATTTCAGTGCTATAGCAGGTAGTGTAAAGAATTTTGAATATGTACTAAAACTGAAACCTCATGGACCATTTTTTATAGAACAAAATAATGTGCCAATTGCAAGAAGACCAGCTGTTGAAAAGCAGTTGCAAAAGTTGTAAGGGTATGATATATCTGAGATGGGTAACAGTGATTAAAATAATCCTGTGGCACAGCATGCAGCTGATCATATTGTACTTGATTTGAATGGCTGCTTCACTACCTGTGTAATCTGGATCTTCTCCTCTAACACCAGATTTTCTAAACTGTGCAGATGGGAGTTATCCTTAAAAAATATTCTCCATTCCCATATGTACCCTGGAGGAGGGAGAATATAGAGTTTAAAATTATGTATTGGAATAGAGTTATAGATGAAAAATTAATTAGGACCATCTTTAAGGAGATCAATAGAAACCAGAATCATTATGATAATTGGAGACTAGGGGAAGTTATTTTGATAAAAACTATTGTGAGAAAATTGATAAATATTACAAAATACACAAGATAATTCTATTTTAAAGAAAAAATTTAAACTCAGATCATTGGAAATTCTGTTGGCCAGAACAGCATATTGTCAAACTTATCATATACATTCATAAAAATTATAGACAGCTTGGTGCTCAAAAATGCTTAAACAAACTACAGAAAAATGTATACTTTTATAATATGGCAAAAGGGACAGAAAACAGATGTCATCCTGTGAAAGATGTCAACAATGACAGCAAGTATCAGAACTTGTCAGGGATATGTACAGAGAATATTCCAGAAAAAACCATGAGTCTAGTTACCATTAATTTGTATGGTTCACTACTATGAACAAAATGTGGAGGGTTACTGTTTTATATTTGTTATGACAGACATATTTTCAAAATATATAAAATAGGATCCCACTAGAAAAGCAACAAGTAAAAACTGATTTTGAAAATATAAGAGAGTTACTTTAGACATGTAGGTACACATGAAGCAATGATGTCTGATAATGAATCACAGTTTGTCTGAAAATCTTTAAAGTCATTTATTGAAAGGGAAGGAATAAAATACATTTTAGTATCTGCTTACCTTCCAGCCATTAACCCTGCAGGGAGGTGCATGAAAGAAATCAGTAGGCTTTACCACACCTATTGTAGTCACAAAAACCCACCTTGGATTGAACACATAGCTAACTTTAAAGATGTGATGAATAGTTTTCAACATTCATCCATGCTATTCACCACATGAAATACTACTTCACACAAAACCTGCTAATCCTATTGATGAACTATCTACCCCTTCTTCCTTGGTTGATCGTAAATCTTCCTAATCTCTATCAAACTCACACTAATTTTGGATCCAGATTTTCTCCAATCATGTGAGTTTCAGGAATGTATACTTGAACCATTGTTGGGTTGGTTGCATTGTGATAAAAATACTCCCTCCATGAACTGTTTACAGCATTTTACTCTTTGTCCTGTCTTCCTATTCATAATGAATCTTTGGAGTGCCTGTATTCTATTATGTGACTGGGAAAGAGCAATGGCTATGTATGAAACACCTACTGAATAGGATCTTCAGTCCTAAGTTAAAGCATTAGTATTTGAAACAACATTATCATTTATGGTGTTTATGTGTTTTGATCCAAAATATTTGTTTAAAAAAAGACCCCTTGTATTTGCATTGCAGGTGTGACACAAAAAATTCTCAAAATTGTTTTTGAGGAAAGATGAGCCATACAATCACAGGTATGATTATAAAGTTTTTTTAAAATATTTCAGAGTTCTTGGTCTGGAATCAATGTTAATAAATTCATTACAAAAAAGTCAAGGAACTCATTGACCAAGTCGATTTTTCTCTCAAATATTCAATTCTGTTCAAGACAAGGGCACCCATTTAGCATTCTTAGTGAACTATGTTTATAGTATGTTGAGTTATTAGATTGAAACTCATTAAATTTAATGTTTTCATTTTTTTTTTTTTTTTTAAAAAAAAGAGTGTACTACTTGGGGGCATCTGGCAGTTTGAAGAGCACTCATACACTTTTCTAATACCTTTGAGTACTGCAGAATTTTGTGTACTGTTGCTCCTAACTGGGTTTTACTCAAAGTGTTGTTAACCATGAGCAGTTTAAGTGAAAGATAGTTAATTAACAAAAATAAAGTATTTTCAGTTTACCATGGGAAAATAAGTCACTTACCAGGGCATTCCAATGTGTAGGTAAGATTTGGCATCCTGAATTACCACAGTTAATATGACATTTCATTTTCTATTACACAGACCAGTGCTAAAATATTTATTATTTATGACATTATATTTTTTATCTTAGACTGACATCTAATGACCTGGCAACTGTAATACTGTTGTGAAATTAAAAATTTTCCTGGGTTACAGAGTGTTCCATAAACGCCTGGAAGAATGGCCGGATGTCTGCAACTTGCTGCTGTGATATTTTGGCACAAAGTCTTCTTGCCATCTTCAGGTGAACACTGATGACAATGCATTGATTTCACATATTTAATACTTCACTGGCACATGCATGGTATATCCAGTTAGCACTGTGCATATGCTGCTTGAGTGCATGTGCTTATGCTGTAAGTCTGTGCACTGCACTGCACGCCATCCTTGGTGAAAGCTCACCTCATCCATATCAATTTGATTGTCTACATACAGTAAAACTGCACAGTGATGCCAGCTATGCAGAGCATGGAGTTTTTCTATGACAGGATTCCATGCAGAATTTAACTGGATCAGACAGTCATATTTCGACTGATTCAATGATAATGGAGATCCAAAAGTTTGGCATATGAGACACAATTTTTGTTTCATTGTATTTCATCAAATGACCAGTAGAAATACAGTGTTTGATGATAGCAGACTGATTGACATAGAGGAGGCAAGTATGCTTCTGATGTGCTACAATGTGATCCTGCATAATGTGTGTCATTTGCCCTTGTAAGATATGCCACTCACACACAGAATCCTTTGAACACCTGCCTTACAGAGCTCTGTCTTCTTTAACAAATTCAGATAGGCCCAAGATCTTGGAACAAGGATGAAAGATGGCTTCAACTTTATTTCTTCATAATATTCTGCCTATTTTTGCTGAAACATTTTCAGTATATGGTATATGAGCAGTCCAGTTAAATGCTGCATGGAATCCTATCATAGAAAAACTTCATGCTCTGCATAGCCAGTGTCATTCTGCCATTTTACCATATGAAGGCAACTGATTTGATATTGACTAGGTGAGCTACGACCGTGGAGGGTGCATGGTACAGCACACAGACTTGCAGCAGGAACGCATGCTCTCAAGCAGTGCATGCATAGCACCAACTGGATATCTCATGCAAGTGCAGTTGCCGTCTTAAATACATGACCTCAGTGCCTCCCAATAGTTACTTCTATGATTGTTTTTCTATTAAAATACCCATCATTATCTCTGTTATTCCTATCCTGCTGATGTTCTAAATTTCTCTCTCTATTGACACTTTGATCCTGATAGACGTTAACATTATCTCTTTTTCTGAAGTTATTCCCATTGTGATTTCTATCATTCTAATAACTATGATACATACTTTTTTCTACTGCCCTATCCAGCCTGTCAACATATCATAAAAATTGTTCAAGATAATTATCAGGTCTGTGTACTAAATCCCACTGCAGCCTTTCCGGTATTCTCCTTTTAAGTGCATCAAGGTCATTTTGTCAAATGGTTTGTCAAGGTGTGTTAATTTTTGAAGTTAATTCTTACAAAACTCTCTCAAAGTATTGTCCCTATTCTTATTATTAGGACCATTAAAAAATTCACTTTTGATTATCCCTGTTCAGCTTCTGACCAAAATTAATTTAAAAAACTTTTCTCAAAACTTTGATATGTTTCCCACTGACTTAAATTTAAATTTACCCATGATAGAGCTTGGCCTTCAATACATCTTTAACAAATTTAATTTTTTGACTGTCATTCGTGCCTGACACAAAACTGTCTCTACCGTGGTGCAGAAAATATACTAGATGTAAATTGTCTGATGGAAAAGTTTTAATAGGAGTGTTGGATCACGCAATACCGTTGTTTGCACACAGATGTTTGTGAATGCAACCATCCTGAACTGCTGAAATTTTTTGATCTATAAAAGCTAGTTTGTATATTGTTTTCAACATTTAAAATTTTTTGGTTTAAACTGAAAATATTTTGTTCCATTTTTTCTGCTATGGCCTTCTGTTCATCTCTGATGTCATTAACATTCTTCAATTGTCTTGCCAATTTAACTACTAGTTCATTTTCCAAAACAATAAATTTATTTTCTACAACATCAACTTTTTCATTCACACTGTTTAATCCCTCTGACAATCCATTTTTTAGCCCTGAAACTTGATTACAAAGTTGTCCATTTGATGTCATACCCTGCTCATTTTACTATTGTTTTCAGTTTTCCGGTCATTTAATTGTCCTTGCAGTAAAGTAAATTTGCATCATTATCTGTTCTTATTTCAGTTAACTGATCATTATCTGCACTAAATTTGTTATTGTTATCTGTCTTCATTTCCTCTAGTTTTCCCAAAACTAACTACAAAATATCAGTTTTTACTGTTACTTTGCTGACTACAATTGCACTCGGCTCAGACATGTCCTGACTATATCCTACAGCTTTCACTTCTAGCTCACTCCTACCCTTGTCTAAAGTCATTTTGTTAACAAGCACATGAGTCCACAAACAGATTAACTTCACAAATAGTTTGTACTTATCTTTCCTTTTTGATGTCACTGGTTGTAGTTGTAAAGTGCTCTTTCATTCGATCCGGTCTGTCATTGTTGGTAGTACACCACCACTGTTGATGCGACTTGCTTTTTTGGGCAGTCCTTGATCTTCTTTCTTCATGTGATCAATTCGTACATGAGCTGCAAATGACACAAATCACTCTCCCTTCTTCTGCAACAGACAAAACTTCATTATTAGTCAAATGATCCCCGACGAGCCCCCACTTGTAATCTCCCCTTCCAAAAATGTGGTGTTGTTGTCACTACTACTTTTGATTGTATGGTCTCTTTTTTCAAAAATATGAGAGGAGTAAGATTTACAATAAACTTTTTACTTATCTTCTTTTCTCGTAGCTGGCTCCAGTTCTTCATGTCTAGGGTCTGATTCCTAAAGCTGAAATTTTCATATTTTAGGATCTTGTGGTTCCAATTGACATAATTAACTTTAAAGTAAGCCTCTGCAATTTTTTTGTTATCATCATAATTTATTCTCTCACTTTTTTCTATATCACACTGTCTTTTGCATTTTCACATCAATGAAGCTGAAAGTATATTGTTCTTCCAAAATAAAATAAAAACACATCAGATAACATCGGACATATACCCACTACTACCATCACACAGGAATTCCAAACTGCCCCAGGACACACTGCAAGAACTGTGACAGTTTGGTGGGAGGTAAAAAAACTTGGCCTGCATGGTTGAGTGGCTGCTCATAAGCCAAACAAAGTGCCGGTAAATGACAAATGAGGGCTCATTTAGTGTTAGGAGGGTAAACACTGGACAACTGAACAGTGGAAAAACGTTGTGTGGAGTGACAAATCATGGTACAAAATGTGGCGATCTGATGGCGGGGTGTGGGTGTGGCGAATGACGTGAACATCATCTGCCAGCATGTGTAATGTCAACAGCAAAATTTGGAGGCAGTGGTGTTATGGTGTGGTCATCTTTTTCAAGGAGGGGCTTGCACCCCTTGTTGTTTTACATGGCACTATCATAGCACAGGCCTACATTTATGTTTTAAGCACTCTCTTGCTTCCCACTGTTAAAGATCAATTTGGGGATGGCGATTACATCTTTCAATATGATTGAGCACTTGTTCATAATGCATGGCCTGTGGCGGAGTGGTTACATGACAATAACATCCCTGTAATGGACTGGCCTGCACAGAGTCCTGACCTGAATCCTACAGAACACCTTTGGGGTGTTTTGGAACATCATTGTCATGCCAGGCCTCACAGAACAATATCAATACCTCTCCTCAGTGCAGCACTCCATGAAGAATGGGCTGCCATTCCCCAGGAAACCTTCCAGCACCTGATCGAACCTATGCCTGCAAGAGTGGGAGCTGTCATCAAGGCTCAGGGTGGGCCAACACCATACTGGATTCCAGAACTATCGATGGAGGGCACCACCAACTTGTAAGTCATTTTCTGCCAGGTGTCTGGATACTTTTGATCACATAGTGTGCCTATTAAGCAGTTGTGGAATGTTTCATAAACTGTTTGGACATTGGAATCGCATATTTGAAATAATTTGTCCCAGTTAGTTATGTTCGGCTTGTGTTAGTTTTCTGAGATTGTTTTCTGTTAGTATTAAGGTATTAGATTTTTATAACTTTTGCACAGTCTGGTCCCCACACCCTTTTATAAAATTTCTTAACTCTACTGTTAACATGGAGTGGTCTGCGGAATCGAATTCCTTTACACTGGTGGAGTACGTAATCACAAGCCAGCATAAATGTTTGGGGAAGTATAGCCTTAAAGACCAATTTTGTGTTATACGCAAAACTGTCATCAAATGAAAAAGTAATAACAATTACCTTATAACAATTCTGTTGTGAAGGAAAGCAAATTAATTTAGGCTAGTGTGGATGCTGCTATGCTGCATTTCATGACATAAAACTTTGTATGTAAGTTATTAGGTAGTAAAAGTCCTGTTGTTTTCCTATGCTCATTAGTAAGTGAAATTTTATTTCTGATAGTTTTCCCTGTGTTACCAGCTCATACATCATGTTCAACTTCCCTGTGAGTGTGAATGTACCTTTCCTGTTTCAATCAATAAAAGAATTAAGGCTGCTGCAGAAGTTTAGATTGCACCAACAAACAACAGAAAGGTGGTTGACTGTCTGCAATTTGATACAGGTACAATACAGTGGCAAAGAAACAAATAAAATATAATCTTTTCACTGTGCAATACTGCAATTGTAGTAACCCACAGATTACTACAACTCCACCACCACTACTGTGGTGCATGCCACACATTTAAATATCAGGCTGTTCGGCTGCTCCAGACTCCCTCCAGAGGCCTGTGATCACGGACGGTGCCTTAATCATCTGCAACTGATAGCCAGTGGCACCTGGCAGAAAAATGCTCTTTGTATTGCTATATACAGGCTCTGACCAGCAGCCTTGTACATGTCATTAAACTGTATTGTCTTACTTATGTTTATGCTGTCATGTAGTAATATATTAAATAGTTGTTAGTTTTTCACAACCAGCACTTCATTGCATTTAGGGTGACAGATGCAGACACTTTTAAAACTTTTTTGTCTTGGATTTCTCCTCACATGTACCAGTTGTTGTGCCGATTAGTACCTTTGCAGCAACTGGCCTCACTCTTCTTTTGATGTATCTTGTTGTCTTCTTATCATTGCAACTGTGGTGGCTAATCTGCTAAGGCAGTGAGTTTTTTTACACAAACTGACTTCCGTCACGTGCTGTCCATTTTGCCATGCACCTCGATACCTGGACACTATAGCCATTGACTACTGGTTCAAAGAAGGTAGCTCAGGGTCTAGCGAGACTTCCACCAGCCTAGTCTCACTCAGTCTGGCTCTTCTTCTCATGGTGTCAACATTGTTCCAGACCAAACTCGCGTCTTGATCGACATGCCACATGGCAAGACACTCGAGGTTGAGAACACTAGCCGTCAAGTTCGAATTCCTCCATGCACACCATCCATGGAGCCTGGTGAATAACAAATTTCATGCCATAAACACTTCAACCAGCATGCATTTTGTGTCCGTATGGGTACCGCCATGCGAACTCTGTTCTTGATAATTTGTGTGAGGAATGATTGTTATACTCTCCTTTATTTAGCACTGTAGAATTTTCCAAGTGATATCCTCCAAGGACAGTTAAACTGTGAGACAAATTAATGCTTCCTTTGGTGTAATAATTTGGCTTTTAATAAAAGTGTCATATTCTAGCCATTTGCAGAACTGTTCTTTATACAGCACCTAGCATGCCACATTCCACTACATTGTACTTAGTTTTAGTAAATCGGGTAGGGAAACAGTTCTAACACTGGTGACCTGATGATAAAATCTGGCATGTTGTTGGGCACCTCAGTCCATTAGGTAAACATTCCAACTCCTGTGCATGTTCACAACCTACCACCAGTTTCGTTAAAGTGATACAGGCACTAGAGCGCTTTGCACCACTTCCCTACACTTGTGTTCCATGTGTTCATTCCCTGCGTAATCTGGCAATGGTGCCTGCCACCAATGCCTTGCCACACATGGGTGGTGCTCCATTGCCTCACAACATCGTCACTGATCTAGCTGCACACCCCACTGAGCTAAATACTGTAACAACAAGCTGTGCGTGCAACTCTACCACCGATGGACCAAATTACAGTGCTAGACTCCACAGCAGCGGCCACACTGATCTCTGCATCTGCTGCTGCCGCTGTACCTACCAGCCCCAACGAGTCAGTGTCCTACATCCGACTGCTGCTGTCACTCTGTCCGCTCCGGCCACAGCCCACTTACCACCCTTCAATTTCCAAGACCCATAGTTGTGGTTTTCCTCTACCAGTGCATCACCTAGGATGCCACCAATTTTGCTATGGTGATCAATGAGCTTGAGCCAACATATGTGATGGAGGTCCATAACGTCATCTCATCACACCCAGCCACAGACCGCTATGAGACATTCCAGCACTACCTCATGATACAAATTCATGTTATCAGAGATACAGCATGTCCAGGTCCTTCTTTCCCTCTAGCAGTATGAGGACTGGCAACCCTCACAATTCCTGTGCCACCTCTGAAGCCTGATGGAGTCACACATGGTCTCCAGTGGTTTCCTATACAACATCTGCCCTGCTTGTATCCCAGTCCTGATACAGAAAGCTGTGTTGTTGCATGCTGATCCCTCCCTCACCAATGCACTAGCCTTGCTGACAGGGTGCTTGAGACATTGGCCTCCCTGCCTACCACTGTTGCTACAGTGCACCAGCCACAACCCTACCTGGCACAATCAGCTCAAGATCATGCCACTCTCCCCACAATGGGTTCACTCCCACTATTCAGTGCACCACTAATGTTGTCACTGGCTGACATGCTCGCCCAAATCAGTGCCAACATGGCAACGCTGCAGGCAACTGTGACCTGCCTCAATTCCGACTGCCATCCTCTGTGCAGCACCAGCCACCAGCGTAACAACAGCAATCACAGCCACAGCTCTAGCCAGCCAGCCTGCTGACACTGCTTGAGACACAGTTGACCTCTCCTGTTACCAAGAGGATTTTGGCCTGGATGCTGAGAGCTGTAATGAACCCTGCCCTTGGCACCCAAACACAAATAGCCACTAGGATTAGGCATGCTTCTTAGTCTCCCAGTGCCTGTTCATCCATGCCACTCAACCTGCCACATTGTTCCTGAATGACACCAGCCCCAAGTTATCCATCTTTCCACAGTGTCTTTGATGGGGCCCTGGTGATGCCTCAGCCATCCTCCTGACAGTAGCAAATAAGTCTACCTTCACTACTTATGGCATACATCAATGTATCCTCAACGTCAGCCTGTAACAGTATCTCCCCTGGACTATAACCATCGCCAGTGTCACTGACCCCATTGTTGGAGTGGACTTAATGTGGCACTACCACCTGCTTCCTGAGCCAGTGCCTCATTGACAGCAATATGGGGACATCAACAACAGGCATCACTCATTTCACCGTTTTCTTCGATGTGAAGCAGGTATTTCAGCTCATATGCTGACCTCCTGGCACAATTTCCTGCAACTAAACATCTGTCAAAAGCACCTTGGTACGTCCACCATTCAACTGTCCACTACAACGGCAATCAGAGTGGCTGTTTCACTCCTCAGCTCTCAAATGTATGAATGGTTGGGCTACCCACCACTAGCTCCCATTAAACGCCATCTGGTAAGCTACAATAAACAGCAGATTCCCATTCTTTGTTGGTTTACTGCCACCGCTGCTATAGGACTGTAGTCAGCCCTATCACAAATTTGATTGTTAACAATGCCCATAATGAGAATCTGTTTAGGTTTGACATTTTTATTGCGTTTGAATTTTCGATTACTGATACTGTACATCTTGTGTCAGATCAGGTTCCTTATAAAGATCTAGATTCATTGTACTCTGAATTTAGGGATTTGTTTTCTGAGGGGTTAGGATATGCAAACAGCTTCATGGCTTGCATCACACTTAAACCTTCAGCTTAGTTACTTGTTTTCTGGGGGCAGCACTACCTGTGTTCTTATATGAACAAGATAATTCTGAGTTGGATCAGTTCATATCACTAGTCATAGTCTGAACAATTTCAACAGGAGTGTGGGCTATGCCACAGTTGATCATCAAAAAGCCATCAGGTCACTCTGACTTTGTGGAGACTTCAAAATTATCATCCATGCACAGTCTGTTATTGACACATACCCTCTGTCTCAAACTGACAAATCACTTTCAAAATTGGTCGGGGGCAAGTTCTTTTCCAAAATCAACTTAGCTGAGACCAACTGGCAGGTTCCATTACATAACAAGTCAAAACAATTTTTATCATGAACATGCCTTTTGGTCTTTATCAACATCAATGTTCAATATTGACAGTGGCTATTGCCTCAGCTATTTTCCAACACTCTTTGGAGCCACTGATGGCAGAAGTTCCTTGCTGCATCATCTATCTTGGAAATATTGTATTTGTCGACGCTACAACAAAAGAACACTTATGTAACTCCTATTCTCTCTCTATTGTCTTGCGATCTGCAGGCCATAAATGTAATTTTAGTAAGTCACAGTTTTTTGATCCTCTATTGTGTAAATCCATTATGAACTTTCCCAGCAGGGTGTCCGACCCCTGGAACAGGATGTTGTCACTATTATGGCTTTACCTCGTCAAGCCAATTTACTGGAATTCCAGGCATTCCTTCATAAAATAGCATACTATCACAGGTGTCTTCCAGGTGCAGCCACTCTGGCTCACCCTCTGCACCATTTGCTTCATAAAACATCCCTTTCTAGCGGTCATAGGTCTGCGAGTATGCATTTATGCATCTCAAAAACAATTTTGCTTCACACCTGGCCTTGTCATCTCCCAGATGCACAGATGCATCCCAGTATGGGGTGGGCCAGTTCTGGACCATCGTCATGCAGATGTCTCTTAGCAAACTATTGTGTGCCTAGGGAGATTCTCAAACTGTTACAATGATGTCACTGCAGAGCCTCTGGCACTAAACAACTGGCACATTGGCAAGTATGCTAGCCTTCTCTTGATCACAAGGTGGAGTGCCTGCTCACGGCTGCCACAAACTTTTCTCCCCTCCCCACCCGCCCCCTTGATCAGCACCCATACTACCTTGGGGAAAGAATCCATTTCGACTTTGCTGGACCTTGCTACACACTTTTTGATTGTTGGTTGTAGCTGCCTTTTCCGAGTTTCCTTATGTGCATTGTCTGTTTACCACATCATGTTGTTGTTGTGGTCTTCAGTCCTGAGACTGGTTTGATGCAGGTCTCCATGCTACTTTATCCTGTGTAAGCTTCATCATCTCCCAGTACCTACTGCAACCTACATCCTTCTGAATCTGCTTAGTGTATCCATCTCTTGGTCTCCCTCTTCAATTTTTACCCTCCACGCTGCCCTCCAATACTAAATTGGTGATCCCTTGATGCCTCGAAACATGTCCTACCAACCGATCCCTTCTTCTAGTCAAGTTGTGCCACAAACTCCTCTTCTCCCCAATTCTATTCAATACCTCATCATTAGTTATGTGATCTACCCATCTGATCTTCAGCATTCTTCTGTAGCACCACATTTCAAAAGTTTCTATTCTCTTCTTGTCCAAACTATTTATCATCCATGTTTCACTTCCATACATGGGCACACTACATACAAATACTTTCAGAAACGACTTCCTCACACTTAAATCTATACTCAATGTTAACAAATTTCTCTTCTTCAGAAACACTTTCCTTGCCATTGCCAGTCTACATTTTATATCCTCTCTACTTTGACCATCATCAGTTATTTTGCTCCCCAAATAGCAAAACTCCTTTACTACTTTAAGTATCTCATTTACTAATCTAATTCCCTTAGCATCATCCGTCTTAATTCGACTACATTCCATTATCCTCGTTTTGCTTTTGTTGATGTTCATCTTATATCCTCCTTTCAAGACACTGTCCATTCCTTTCAACTGCTCTTCCAAGTCCTTTGCTGTCTCTGACAGAATTACAATGTCATCGGCGAACCTCAAAGTTTTTATTTCTTCTCCATGGATTTTAATACCTACTCCAAACTTTTCTTTTGTTTCCTTTACTGCTTGCTCAATATACAGATTGAATAACATCGGAGAGACGATACAACCATTGCTTCCCTTTCATGCCCCTCGACTCTTATAACTGCCATCTGGTTTCTGTACAAATTGTAAATAGCCTTTCACTCCCTGAATTTTACCGCTGCCGCCTTTAGAATTTGAAAGAGAGTATTCCAGTCAACATTGTCAAAAGCTTTCTCTAAGTCTACAAATGCTAGATACGTAGGTTTGGCTTTCCTTAATCTTTCTTCTAAGATAAGTCGTACGGTCAGTATTGTCTCACGTGTTCCAGTATTTCTACAGAATCCAAACTGATCTTCCCCGAGGTCGGCTTCTACCAGTTTTTCCATTCGTCTGTAAAGAATTCGCATTAGTATTTTGCAGCTGTCACTTATTAAACTGATAGTTTGGTAATTTTCACATCTGTCAACACCTGCTTTCTTTGGGATTGGAATTATTATATTCTTCTTGAAGTCTGAGGGTATTTCGCCTATCTCACATATCTTGCTCACCAGATGGTAGAGTTTTGTCAGACTGGCTCTCTCAAGGCTGTCAGTAGTTCTAATGGAATGTTGTCTATTCCCAGGGCCTTGTTTCAACTCAGGTCTTTCAGTGGTCTGTCAAACTCTTCACGCAGTATCATATCTCCCATTTCATCTTCATCTGCATCCTCTTCCATTTCCATAATATTGTCCTAAAGTACAGGGCTATTACAAATGATTGAAGCGATTTCATAAATTCACTGTAGCTCCATTCATTGACATATGGTCATGACACACTACAGATAAGTAGAAAAACTCATAAAGTTTTGTTCGGCTGAAGCCGCACTTCAGGTTTCTGCCGCCAGAGCGCTCGAGAGCGCAGTGAGACAAAATGGCGACAGGAGCCAAGAAAGCGTATGTCGTGCTTGAAATGCACTCACATCAGTCAGTCATAACAGTGCGACGACACTTCAGGACGAAGTTCAACAAAGATCCACCAACTGTTAACTCCATTCGGCGATGGTATGCGCAGTTTAAAGCTTCTGGATGCCTCTGTAAGGGGAAATCGACGGGTCGACCTGCAGTGAGCGAAGAAACGGTTGAACGCGTGCGGGCAAGTTTCACGCGTAGCCCGCGGAAGTCGACGAATAAAGCAAGCAGGGAGCTAAACGTACCACAGCCGATGGTTTGGAAAATCTTACGGAAAAGGCTAAAGCAGAAACCTTACCGTTTACAATTGCTACAAGCCCTGACACCCGATGACAAAGTCAAACGCTTTGAACTTTCGGTGCGGTTGCAACAGCTCATGGAAGAGGATGCGTTCAGTGCGAAACTTGTTTTCAGTGATGAAGCAACATTTTTTCTTAATGGTGAAGTGTACAGACACAATGTGCGAATCTGGGCGGTAGAGAATCCTCACGCATTCATGCAGCAAATTCGCAATTCACCAAAAGTTAACGTGTTTCGTGCAATCTCACGGTTTGAAATTTACGGCCCCTTTTTCTTCTGCGAAAAAAACGTTTACAGGACACGTGTATCTGGACATGCTGGAAAATTGGCTCATGCCACAACTGGAGACCGACAGCGCCGACTTCATCTTTCAACAGGATGGTGCTCCACCGCACTTCCATCATGATGTTCGGCATTTCTTAAACAGGAGACTGGAAAACCGATGGATCGGTCGTGGTGGAGATCATGATCAGCAATTCATGTCATGGCCTCCACGCTCTCCCGACTTAACCCCATGCGATTTCTTTCTGTGGGTTATGTGAAAGATTCAGTGTTTAAACCTCCTCTACCAAGAAACGTGCCAGAACTGCGAGCTTGCATCAACGATGCTTTCGAACTCATTGATGGGGACATGCTGCACCGAGTGAGGGAGGAACTTGATTATCGGCTTGATGTCTGCCGAATCACTAAAGGGGTACATATCGAACATTTGTGAATGCCTAAAAAAACTTTTTGAGTTTTTGTATGTGTGTGCAAAGCATTGTGAAAATATCTCAAATAATAAAGTTATTGTAGAGTTGTGAAATCGCTTCAATCATTTGTAATAACCCTGTACATCGCCCTTGTATAGACCCTCTATATACTCCTTCCACCTTTCTGCTTTCCCTTCTTTGCTGAGAACTGGGTTTCCATCTGAGTTCTTGATATTCATAAAAGTGATTCTCTTTTCTCTAAAGATCTCTTTAATTTTCCTGTAGGCAGTATCTATATTACCCCTAGTGAGATAAGCCTCTACATCCTTACATTTGTCCTCTAGCCATCCCTGCTTAACCATTTTGCACTCCCTGTTGATCCCATTTTTGAGACGTTTGTATTCCTTTTTGCCTGCTTCATTTACTGCATTTTTATATTTTCTCCTTTCATCAATTAAATTCAATATTTCTTCTGTTACTCAAGGATTTCTACTAGCCCTCGTCTTTTTACCTACTTGATCCTCTGCTGCCTTCACTACTTCATCCTGTAAAGCTACCCATTCTTCTTCTTCTTCTTCTTCTTCTTCTTCTGTATTTCTTTCCCCCATTCCTGTCAATTGTTCCCTTATGCTCTCCCTGAAACTCTCTACAACCTCTCGTTCTTTCAGTTTATCCAGGTCCCATCTCCTTAAATTCCCACCTTTTTGCAGTTTCTTCAGTTTTAATCTACAGTTCATAACCAACAGATTGTGGTCAGAGTCCACATCTGCCCCTGGAAATGTCTTACAATTTAAAACCTGGTTCCTAAATCTCTGTCTTACCATTATATAATCTATCTGAGACCTTCCAGTATCTCCAGGCTTCTTCCATGTATACAACCTTCTTTTATGATTCTTCAACCAAGTGTTAGCTATGATTAAGTTATGCTCTGTGCAAAATTCTACCAGGCTCCTTCCTCTTTCAATCCTTGCTCCCATTCCATATTCATCTACTGTGTTTCCTTCTCTTCCTTTTCCTACTACCGAATTCCAGTCACCCATGACTATTAAATTTTTGTCTCCCTTCACTATCTGAATAATTTCTTTTATCTCATAATACATTTCATCAATTTCTTCGTCATCTGCAGAGCTAGTTGGCATATAAACTTGTACTACTGTAGTAGGCGTGGACTTCGTGTCTATATTGGCCACAATAATGCGTTCACTATGCTGTTTGTAGTACCTTACCGGCATTCCTATTTTTTTATTCATTACTAAACCTACTCCTGCATTACCCCTATTTGATTTTGTACTTATAACGCTGTATTCACCTGATCAGAAGTCTTGTTCCTCCTGCCACCGAACTTCACTAATTCCCACTGTATCTAACTTTAACCTATCCATTTCCCTTTTTAAATTTACTAACCTACCTGCACGATTAAGGGATCTGACATTCCACGCTCCGATCCGTAGAACGCCAGTTTTCTTTCTCCTGATAACGACGTCCTCTTGAGTAGTCCCCGCCTGGAGATCCGAATGGGGGCCTATTTTACATCCGGAATATTTTACCCAAGAGGATGCCATCATCATTTAATCATACAGTAAAGCTGCATGCCCTCAGGAAAAATTACGGCTGTAGTTTCCCCTTGCTTTCAGCCATTCACAGTACCAGCACAGCAAGGCCGTTTTGGTTAGTTTTTCAAGGCCAGATCTGTCAATCATCCAGACTGTTGCCCCTGCAACTACTGAAAAGGCTGCTGCCCCTCTTCAGGAACCACACATTTGTCTGACCTCTCAACAGATACCCCTCCATTGTGGTTGCACCTATGGTACAGCTATCTGTATCGTTGAGGCAGGCAAGCCTCCCCACCAATGGCAAGGTCCATGGTTCTTGGGGCCATATGCAACAGTGAAAGCACTGTCAGCCATTTTTCTTTGTTGAAGGGATACCTCACATGGCAGTTTTGGACGATGATCCTCAATTTTTAGCTCAGTTGTTGGAGGATTTTTGATCATGCAATGGCATTCGTCATGTCATGGCACCTCGCTTTCAACCACAATCCAATGATGGGGCAGAACGTCTTGTGCAGACTTCCAAAATGCAAATGACATGTAACTTATGGAGGAGGAGGCCCTTACATTCTTTCTCAGTTCTTACAGAATGGCTCCCTTCCAGTACAAGAGCCCAGCCGAACTCCTGCATGGCCAGCAGCCATGGATGCTGCTTCATCTCCTGCTGCCAGACACATGTCATGCAATGGCACTGATGTCATTGCGGTTTGCACCTGGAAATCTGGTCTGAGCATAAGTGTTCAGACAACACACACATAGAATTCCAGGCACCACCTACAGGCAGCCAAGTGCTATGTGATCATGGTGTGTACCAATGAATGGTGCTGCTTACATTACCTTCAATCACCACAGCTCCCCAGCTCCTGGCACTCAGGGACAAGTCCGACATCATAATGAGCCTGATTACTGGGTGCTGGGATCATTTGTCTACTCTCCTGGAGGGGGAGGAAGGGGTGTGTGTTAGCATTCATGCCACTTCTGCCCCTAAGTGCTGGTTCATTTGGTCCAGGAATTATTCATGCCCAGTACAACCATTCCAGACACTATGGATGTGTCAAGCATCAGTGCATCACGGTGGAGCCAGCATCTAGTCACTCTTCCTCCAAGGAGGGATGGATGTAGTGTAAGCTGCACATTACTACACCTCCACCACAAATAGTGTGATGCACACCATTTGGCTCCTCCAGGCCCCCAAAAGAGGCCGCTTACTATGGACGATATCTCAATTGCCTGCAGCCGACAGCTGGTGACCTCTGGCAGGCAAGTGCTTTTTATACTTCTGTGCTTCAGCTTGGGCCAGCAGTTTTGTGCATGTCATTAAACTGTATTGCCTTACTCATGTTTATGTTGTTTATGCATGACATAATAAATTATTATTGGTTACTCATGACCATGTCTCTTATTGCATTTGAAGTTAGAACAGTAATGACTGCCAAAGCCCTGCAAAGTAATACATTGCTCTAGTTGACAGCAATTACAAGCAGTAGGAAATGTTCAAAAGTCTGTTGTTCAATACTGTGGAGAACTTGTGGGAAGGGGAGGGAGGGGGCAAAGGGAGATGTTCATGGGGCAATATGGGGATCTCAAGGAAAAGTTAATACAATATCATTCTCATTGACTTTATTTTCTAGCACAAAGACAACCCTGACACACAGCATTAAGCAAAGAACACTTTTTTTTAATTAAACATCTGTTAACTAAACACATTTAATGTTATTGAGAAGAGTTGAGCTCAGAGCTTGACTACTACTTATGGAAAAAAAGGAACATCTATTTTCATCACTCCACAATTGTCTATAAGTGTTGCTTTAATAGCATCTCAATGTTTGGAGTGAGATTATGGGTTATCATACACACTGCTCCAGTCAGCTGAATGTCATTAAGACCATTCCTAACCTCAAATTTTGTTAATTTCATTGTTGAAAACACTTTCACACAAATATGTGGTGCTGACTACACTGCTTACTCAAGAAGCTATTCAAAACAACTGCAGGAACTGTTCTCGAGGGAAGTTCTTGTAAGACATTTCAATATTTTCTGCAGTATGGAACTTCTCTCTTAGCACACTGCTACACTGAAAGTAAATGAGCTGCAACTGAATTTCACAGGTGCACTTTCAATGTTCACTGGAAAAGGAATTGCAAAAGTACTAAAATCTAGTTCAAATTGATTTACATCACTAAATCTACTATCAAAGTTTTCTAACACTGCCTGTAGCACCATAACAAATTCATCAAAATGTCTACCCAATGTCTGATTTTCAAGATTTATTTCATTTATAACAGTTCAAAATTCAAAAAAATGTACAAATGACCTATTTGAAAGTGGCTTTATCCACAACAGCAATTTTCTTTTAAAACCAAGAATAGTGTCAAAAAAAATCAGTAATTAATTAATGTTTACCCTGCAAAGTTGTACTCAAGGCATTCAGGTGCTTTGTCAGGTGTTAGAAATGCGAGGGCTAATAATATCCACTGGGGTTCAATGAACTCTTTTACTGGCATTCCTTTCATGTCCACAAATAATGCTGTGTCTTTATGCAGAGTGAAAAAAAAAGGATCTAAAACAACACCTCGACTCAACTAGCATACTTAACAAGAAGGCACACTGCTACAATCACACTCCAGCTCTGCTGGCAGAATTTAAATTGCTGATGTCAGTTTATTAACTGTTTTTACAACAGCCATGACACCACTTATTTTGACACATTTTGCCAGCAGATTGGTACGATGTGGGACACAGTGTATTATTGGTACTTCCTGCTAGATATCAACTTCTTCCATCCCCCCCCCTCTTTTTTTTAAATCAAAGCCACATGTTACAAAACAGAAACTTTGGGCTGGTATGCATTCCAATAAAAAAGTAATTTTCCTCCCACTATGAGTTTATGTGTAGGGGTTTGACCGATTTTTGTTTTGAGGACCTTAACTCCTCCTCAGCCCTTTTCCCCCTCACTGATTTTGTCCTATCACAAGCCCAAAGGGACTTTGACAACAACAACACTAATGACACAAGATAAACAGGTCTGCTTTGCCATCTTGCCACAGACGTCATAACAAATGAGAGGTGTTTAGCAGAGAGGTAAAGTGTGAGCTGAAGGCTGACGGCGCTCAAAGGCAAGGAATGCTGGCACACATGGGCACAAACATTAACTCGATTGCCCAACCCTGTTCTAAAGTATGCATTTTACAAGATGCTATATACTATTAAGTTTTTTATTCATGGAAGTTTGCATTCAGAAAAGAGCGTGTGTTTATAAATCAAGACTATCAGTAAAACAATGTTCTTCTATATTTTTGCTTTGGACAGGGGCACTGTTAAACTGCAACAGTCAAGTGTATGAACAATAAAATGTAAGTTACAGCTCAAAGGTAATAAACATTTTATTTTTGAAAGTCCTGTAGAATAGTCCAGCAAATTCAAGGTAAGCCTAGTAAACAACAAACCCCAAGGGGGTAAAACTGGATTAATCATTAATTAAATGAAGTGTTAGTTTCAAACAAACAAAAAAAAAAAAAAAAGCCTCACAGAGGAAAACGACTTCTTTCAATAAATTATTAATGGCTACAGACCCAAGCTAAAAATAACTACTGGTTCATGTGTAGCTTCAGGGAAAATATCTGAATATTATTAAGCAAACCAGACTTGCCCATTTTATCAGTTCATCACATGTTGTACAAGATTATTTGCATTTGCAAGTTGTGATTTACTGAAGTGGATGACTGTAGTATAATATAAGTAAATGAAACCACCAACATTGTATTATATATAAATAATTAAATTTATTGTATTATATACAATCATGTCCATAAAATATGGAATATCAGTCAGCTGCAAACTGGTTTTCTATACTTTGCTTGAATCCAGACACGATACATTTTAAGCATTTTGCTGCGATTCACTTGAAGCCGTCTATCTATGAGATTTTGCTCTTCCAAGAAACCAGCAGCTGTGAAGATATTTCTCACTTCATCTGTAATGAAAAGAAAATACATCATGGTTAAATTTATCTGAAAGGCAACAAATATAACACAGTCAAGACAAAAAGAGAGACATGAAAGTAGTACTATCTGCCCACTACAACAGATCGGAACAAAGTTTGAAGTGGTGCAGTTCTTAAGTATTGGACTCAAACTTGGCAGGTACTGTGTACAGATCCATAAGTACTAATGCTGATTTAGTTGCTTTTTTCCCCTAGTTCCCTTGAATCACTTTACGTGATTGCCAAGACAATTTCTTCAACGTCTTTGACAAGACAGCAGTTGGGAACAAGTGTCATTATAATGCTTGTCAAAACATAAGTTTTGACTGTACTCATATTTTTATTCTTTCCTGTCTTTTTTTAATATCTTTTGCAATTTATTTCGTGGGTGTTATTGCAGGTTAGCCTGTACATTGAATTTCTGATAGTCATTTTCCAGGGCTGCCTTTTGTGTATATACTGAACTCAATCCTCATAAAAAGCTATGTATATTCCATATTTCTATAAATACCTTTTGCTGTGAATAGCTGCACAAGTGACTTCTTTATTGTCATACAAGGAAAGATTTAGTTTCTTTGTTTTAGGTTTAGCAAGTAACTAATCTTGTTTTAAATTTGTCAGGTATGACTTCTGTCACACATTTGTTTATATACAACTGACATTATCGAATAACCTTGTGTTTGACTTTACTGAGCTTGCAATGGTAAAAAACATGAGACATTATCAGAGGTTACATTCTTTTGTAGTGAAATAAACATACAAGGTGTGATGAAAAAGTAATGGAAATTTTTTAATTTTGCAAGCTTTATGCATCCAATTTTCAAAACTTTTTTTATCTTGTTCGTACACATGTTCCTGATGTATATTTGCATTTTCAGATGTTCTGAATATGTAGTTTATTGCTGACCATCAAAAAGGTTATATCTGTTTTCAAGTGCTTTTATGAAAAAGACGGATCGAGGAAGTTTCATTAAATTTTGCTTGAAAAGTGGAGTAAAGTACAGCACCACATTCGAAATGTTGACTGTGGCTTTTGGCAAATCTACTATGAGTAACACAAGACTTTATGTGTGATATAAATTTTTCAAAGCGGGTCGAGAAGACATTGAAGACAACCTGGATGGCCTAGCCCACCAATTATTGACAACAATGTGGAAGTAGTAAAGAAAATGGTTCTGGAAAATCACTGAATCACCATCAGAACGGTTGCTGATGATCTCTGCACATCCTTCGGCTCGTACCATCCAATGTTTTTGCATGTTTTGGGCATGAAATGTGTAACAGCAAAGTTTGTTTTGAAACTTGAATTTTGATCAAAAACAATGCTGCTTAGACATCGCTCAGGAATTACTGAATGAAGTCTACAATGATCCAGAACTTCTAAAGTAAGTTATAAGAGGTGACAAAACATGGATATATGGGTATGACATCGAAACCCAGGCCCAGTTGTTCCAATGGAAACTGTCTGAAGGGCCAAGACTGAAAAAAAACTCGACAAGTCTAATCAAATGTGAAGGTTCTTCTCACTGCTTTCTTCATTTTCAATGGGATAGTGCATCATGAGTTCCTGCCTTATGGTCACACAATCAATAAGGAATACGACCTGGAAGTTACAAGGTGCATTCAAGTTCTAAGGCCTCCGATTTTTTTTCTCCGGACTGGAAAGAGATAGAAACATACGCATTGTTTTAAAATGAGGCCGCGTTCATTGTCAATACGTCCCAGAGATGGCAGCACCGTATGGCAGATGGAATTTTACCGCCAGTGGCGAGAATGAGAACTGTTTCAAATACTTAAAATGGCGCCGTTTTCCTTACTTGAACAGCGTGCAATCATTCGTTTTCTGAATTTGGGTGGTGTGAAACCAATTGAAATTCATCGACAGTTGAAGGAGACATGTGGTGATGGAGTTATGGATGTGTCGAAAGTGTGTTCGTGGGTGCGACAGTTTAATGAAGGCAGAACATCGTGTGACAACAAACCGAAACAACCTCGGGCTCGCACAAGCCGGTCTGACGACATGATCGAGAAAGTGGAGAGAATTGTTTTGGGGGATCGCCGAATGACTGTTGAACAGATCCCCTCCAGAGTTGGCATTTCTGTGGGTTCCGTGCACACAGTCCTGCATGACGACCTGAAAATGCGAAAAGTGTCATCCAGGTGGGTGCCACGAATGCTGACGGACGACCACATGGCTGCCCGTGTGGCATGTTGCCAAGAAATGTTGATGCGCAACAACAGCATGAATGGGACTTTCTTTTCGTCGGTTGTGACAATTGATGAGATGTGGATGCCATTTTTCAATCCAGAAACAAAGCGCCAGTCAGCTCAATGGAAGCACACAGATTCACCGCCACCAAAAAAATTTCGGGTAACTGCCAGTGCTGAAAAAATGATGGTGTCCATGTTCTGGGATAGCGAGGGCATAATCCTTACCCATTGCGTTCCAAAGGGCACTACGGTAACAGGTGCATCCTACGAAAATGTTTTGAAGAACAAATTCGTTCCTGCACTGCAACAAAAACATCCGGGAAGGGCTGCGCATGTGCTGTTTCACCAAGACAACGCACACGCACATCGAGCTAACGTTACGCAACAGTTTCTTCGTGATAACAACTTTGAAGTGATTCCTCATGCTCCCTACTCACCTGACCTGGCTCCTAGTGACTTTTGGCTTTTTCCAACAATGAAAGACACTCTCCGTGGCCACACATTCAGCTGCAATTGCCTCAGCGATTTTCCAGTGGTCAAAACAGACTCCTAAAGAAGCCTTCGTCGCTGCAATGGAATCATGGCGTCAGCGTTGTGAAAAATGTGTACGTCTGCAGGGCAATTATGTCGAGAAGTAACGCCAGTTTCATCGATTTCGGGTGAGTAGTTAATTAGAAAAAAAAAATCGGAGGCCTTAGAACTTGAATGCACCTCGTATATGCCATTTGCATGAAGCAATCCAAAGAAAATAGAGGCAAAACCACTTGTGGAAATTCCTTCATGATAATGCTCCTGCTCACACCACAATGCTTTTCCATGTTGTTGTTGTTGTTGTTGTTGTTGTTTTAAGCAAGAAACACAAACATTATGTTGCCTCAGCCACTGTATTCACTGGACCCCTGTGACTTCTTTCTATTATTGAGGCTGAAATGAACCATTAAAGGACATCGTTCTGCTACCATTGATGAGATGAAAATAGAATTGCTGAAGGAGCTGAACACCATAACAAAAAGTGAGTGTTACAAGTGCTTCCACTATTGTTGATGATTAAACAAAGATACTTTAAGGAAAAAACAATTATTGTTACTTTTTGATTCCAACTCATTAATAAATTTTATATAGTCCTTTAGTGTTTCAAATTTAAGTCTGTTATAGGTATATTTCTCTGGAAGGTGTTGTACAAAAGTAAATAACGGGTTGCATTGTCGGAGTTGTTTGACTGGCGGGGGGCAAGGGGAATGTGACGAGGAGGATTCTGGGGAGGTCCCTGTGGCCCTCTCCTGGAACTGGAAAATACACAGCAGGAATACGTTAACAGAGGAACAGGACGGGACGTGTGCTCTTCAGGAAAAGCTGGACTGAAGTACAAGAGAGCTAGTGAGCATGAGAGAAGGCAGTGGTGAGTGGGGTGGTTAGGAACTGGTAGTTCGCAGGAGGACTGGTAGTTCGCAGGAGGACTAGCAGGGGGATGATATGGTCTGACAGTTTTGCTGGGTCTACAAGCAACAGGTTCCAGCTGCTAGAGTTGAGGGCAGAGGAGCCTCAAAATGTAGAAGTAGGACATGTGCAGCAGACTCTAGCCATGAGTAGGAAGGAGTGTTACAAACTCTTATACCTATGTTAGTGAAATATTTAAATACTCAGGTTGGAATTATTTGACTTGGTCTTGACAAGATCCCCAATTCCATTTCGTGTTGCAATGAAATGAAGTTCATTTTCCAATGACTCACTGGACACTGCACTACGCTAGCAGATCTAATGTACTTCACAAATGTATTTTGATCCAAAAAAGATTTCATTTTAAAAGTGAAGACCATGAATTTTATGTACCAATCTTATTCCATAATTAAATAATTTTGGCATCTGATTCTGTTCTGGAGAGCATGAATACATCATTTTGAAACCCGCAAACTTTTTCTTGAAAATAACTTCTAACCACTCCAAGACTAAAATTATTAAGGCAACTACAAAACTCTTAAGAGACTTCATCAATAATGGAAGGAAGCCTTGAAAATTTTACTTCCATGTATTCTTGTTTCAATTTACAGCATAGTGTAGATGCTCAGTGATAGAAAGGCACAACAAAATGACAATCACACAATCCCAACAAGGCCTTTGTCAAAATTAAACAACATACATGCATGCACACACACACGCACGCACGCACGCACACACACACACACACACACACACACACACACACACACACACACACACACGACCATGGTCTCTGGCAGCTGGAGCCAGACTGCGGGCAGCAGGGCGTTCTGGGAGAGGCAGCCGGGTGGGGGTATGGAGGAAACTGGAGCAGAGAGGAGGAGGGATAGCAGGGTAAGAGTGGGGGATGGTAAAGTGCTGCTGGGAGTGTGTAGGAATGAGATGGAAAATGGGGCAGCTAAGTGTAGTCAGGAGGTTAGACGGAGAACAGGGGAGAGCGGGTTAGCAGAAAAGGAGAGAAGTAAAAAGGTTGGGTTCGTTGTTGAAATAGAGGGCGGTGTCATGATGGAATGGGAACAGGGATGCGACTAAATGGGTAAGGACAATGACTAACAAAGACTGAGACCAGAAGGGTTACAGAAACGTAGGATATATTGCAGGGGGAGTTCCCACCTGCACAATTCAGAAAAGGTGGTGATGGTGTGAAAGAGTCCAGATGGCACAGGCTGTGAAGCAGTCATTGAAATAAAGGACGCCGTGTTGGCTGGCTTGCCCAGCAACAGGGTGGTCCAGTTGTTTCTAGGCCACAGTTTGTCGGTGGCCATTCATGTGGACAGACAGCTTGCTGGTTGTCATGCCCACATAGAAAGCAGCACAGTGATTGCAGCTTAGCTTGTACTTCACAGCTGGTTTCACAGGTGGCACTGTGTTTGATGGGAAAGGTAGTGTTTGTGACAGGACTGGAGTAGGTGATGGTGTGACAATGTATGGGATAGGTCTTGCATAAAGGAACTATTACAGGGATATAAGCCATGAGGCAAAGGGTTGGGGGCAGAGGTTATGTAGAGACGGATACTCCCACCACCACCTACTACAGTCCTGTCATAAACATCACCTGTCCCATCACAGGCAGGGCTACCTGTGAAACCAGTCATGTAATCTACAAGCTACGTTGCAACCACTGTGCTGCATTCTACGTGGGCATGACAACCAACAAGCTGTCTGTCCAAATGAATGGCCACATACAAACTGTGGCCAAGAAGCAACTGGACCACCCTGTTGCTGAGCATGCCACCCAACACGGTGTCCTTTATTTCAATGACAGCCTGTGTCATCTGGATTCTTCCCAACACCAGCTTTTCTGAATTGTCCAGGTGGGAACAATCCTGCAATATATCCTACGTTCCTGTAACCCTCCTGGTCTCAACCTTTGTTAGTCATTGTCCTTACCCATCTAGCCCCATCCCTGTTCCCATTTCATCACTACACAGCTCTCTATTTCACCAACACACCCAGTTCATTTACTTCTTTCCTTTTAACCGCTAACCCCCGCCCTCCATCTAACCTCCTGACGGCACCTAGCTGCTCCATTCTCCACTTTGGCTCTACATGCTCCCAGCAGTAATTTACCGTCCCCCACCCCTACCTTTCTATCCCTCCCCCTCCCTGCCCCAGCCTTCTCCTTACCCGTAGCCAGTTGCCTCTCCCAGTCTGCCCTGCTACTCACAGTCTGGCTCCAGCTGCCAGAGACCGTGGTCATGTGTGTGTAAGTTGTGTTCATGTGAGTGTGTGCATGTATGTTATCTGATTTTGAGAAAGCCCTTGTTGGCCAAAAGATAAATGTATGATAGCCTTTTTGTTGTGCCTTTCTGCAACTCCGCTATATGGTGAGTAGCAACTGTCCTTTCCATTATATTGTTACATTCTATCCTGTATTTATCATTGTTTGATTTTTCCCTGTTTATTTGCAATTTAAACAACATAAGTTTACACCAGAATCTAATAATATCCATATCCTTTCCTTACAAACATAAAATCAAATTACTTACATTATTTTTAAAATCTACTAGAAATTCTAATTCTAATAAAAAATAGTGAATCCTTCAGATTATTTTGCCAAGTCCATAGCCTGCCCAAAAACTTGTAAAAGTTAAGTGCATTTTCCTGCACTCAACCAATGAACTTCAGAATAAAGAAGGATGTCTCCATAATCTGCGTCAACGTCTTCCAAAAATTGTCTAAATTTACAATAAGATATTGTTCGATTTCCTTAGCAATGTTATATTTGTAATTTTCATTACATCTTTCACTGTGGACAGCAGTCTGACACTTTTACCACATAGTGCTTCCTGATGAATAATGCAATGAAAATTTAAACAAATTGTCCCACTTTTTTTAACTGACCAACGAAACCATTTTCACTACTGAACATAGGTGGTGCACAATCAGTATAAATTGCAAATTTTAAAACCAACAATTCTGTCAACACACTTTTTAGCTGCATTCAAAATTTCCAAATCTATTGTTCTGATCATCAGAACTAAAGCAAGTAACTCTTCATGTACAGAAAAACCATCTATTATTATATGAAAAAAATAGTAGTTGACCAAGATCTGTTTTGTAAATAATAGATTTCAGCTATCAGTCGTCCTTTTTAAATTTTATTGGCTGATCTAGATTTCAGCTAGAAACTAGCCATTCTCAATGCCTATCATTTTTTGATCAATGCATGTAATGCCTGTTGGTCGGGCTTTGCTAACAGGCATTACATGCACTGATCAAAAATGATAGTGCATTGAGAATGGCTAGTTTCTAGCTGAAATCTAGATCTGCCCAATAAATTTAAAAAGGACAACTGATAGCTGAAATCCATTATTTACAAGTCAATACAACAGTCACTGTGTGCAACAGCCTTCTGAATGGAAGGTAACCTGATGAAGATCTGTTTTATCACTACTCCCGTCCACACACAAAAAGTAATACCAACAGTTTGCAATTAAATTGTTTAGTTTCTTTTTTTATGCTATGTTCCCTATCAAGAATTCACAGCATTACTTGACAAAACAGCTTTTTTTACAGTTAACAATGGCATCATCATAACTGCATGTTTTTGCTAATTCTATTGCAGAGTCTTTCAGTCACAGGCCACCACTGAAGCATTTCTGAGTTGCTGCTAATTTTACGTATACGACAAACATGCAGTTAAAATTTTTTTCTTTAAGATTTGACGGTTCAGGCAACTCTTGCACCTATTTTTTTAAGTTAATAACAAAAGGGTATAGTTCTTGATAAAGTAAAGACACTTTGTTGTTTTATGAATGAAGAGGAATGTCAAACAAGATTACTACCTTTGCTTTGAATTGAGCAATTTTTACCTATTAAACATTGAGGTTTTTCATCAGAATTGTGTACATAAAAGTACTTAATCTCAACCGCTCCTCAGAAGAAACACAGTTCTCAGTATTCTTTCTTTCCGACATGCTTAAAAATAGTAATAGAAAAATAGCCGTAGTAATAACCACAATCAAAAACAGGATAGTATCCACAGTAATAAATAAAATGACAACCCAAGCAACAGAGCAATATTAAGGAAAGTAAACCTGAACACAATGCCGAAAACCAGCGGATTAATGAAATGGTGATGCCTCTTCAAAACTGAATAGACACTGCCCCACTCGACTCCTGGCACGTTGGCATGTATTCCAGCATTCTATTGATCACGAGGTGTAGTGCCTGCTCACAGCTGCCACAAACTTTTTTCCCATCCCCCCCCCCCCCCCTCCACCTTCACCCGCACCCACATTACCTTGGGGAAAGAACCCATTTTGACTTTGCTGGACCTTTCTACACACATAGTGATTGTTGGTTGTAGCTGCCTTTTCAAAGTTTCCTTATGATGTGCATTGTCTGTTTACCACAGCATGTTGTTGTCGTGGTCTTCAGTCCTGAGACTGGTTTGATGCAGCTCTCCATGCTACTCTATCCTGTGCAAGCTTCTTCATCTCCCAGTACCTACTGCAGCCTACATCCTTCTGAATCTGCTTAGTGTATCCATCTCTTGGTCTCCCTCTATGATTTGTACCCTCCACGCTGCCCTCCAGTACTGAATTGGTGATCCCTTTATGCCTCAGAAAATGTCCTACCAAACAATCCCTTCTTCTAGTCAAGTTGTGCCACAAACTCCTCTTCTCCCCAATTCTATTCAATACCTCATCATTGGTTATGTGCTCTACCCATCTAATCTTCAGCATTCTTCTGTAGCGCCACATTTCGAAAGCTTCTATTCTCTTCTTGTCTCAACTACTTATTGTCCATGTTTCACTTCCATACATGGCTACACTCCATACAAATACTTTCAGAAACGACTCCCTGACACTTAAATCAATACTCACTGTTAACAAATTTCTCTTCTTCAGAAACGCTTTCCTTGCCATTGCCAGTCTACATTTTATATCCTCTCTATTTCGACCATCATCAGTTATTTTGCTCCCCAAATAGCAAAACTTCTTTACCACTTTAAGTGTCTCATTTCCTAATCTAATTCCCTCAGCATCACCCAACTTAATTCGAGTACATTCCATTATCCTTGTTTTGCTTTTGTTGATGTTCATCTTACACCATCCTTTCAAGACACTGTCCATTCCGTTCAACTGCTCTTCCAAGTCCTTTGCTGTCTCTGACAGAATTACAATGTCATCGGCGAACCTCACAGTTTTTATTTCTTCTCCATGGATTTTAATACCTACTCCAAACTTTTCTTTTGTTTCCTTTACTGCTTGCTCAATATACAGATTGAATAGCATCGGTGAGAGGCTACAACCCTGTCTCACTCCCTTCCCAACCACTGCTTCCCTTTCATGTCCTTCGACTCTTATAACTGCCATCTGATTTCTGCACAAATTGTAAATAGCCTTTCGCTCCCTGTATTTTACCCCTGCCACCTTCAGAATTTGAAAGAGAGTATTCCAGTCAACATTGTCAAAAGCTTTCTCTAAGTCTACAAATGCTAGAAATGTAGGTTTGCCTTTCCTTAATCTTTCTTCTAAGATAAGTCGTACGGTCAGTATTGCCTCACGTGTTCCAACATTTCTACGGAATTCAAACTGATCTTCCCCAAGGTCAGCTTCTACTAGTTTTTCCATTCGTCTGTAAAGAATTAGCGTTAGTATTTTGCAGCTGTCACTTATTAAACTGATAGTTTGGTAATTTTCACATCTGTCAACACCTGCTTTCTTTGGGATTGGAATTATTATATTCTTCTTGAAGTCTGAGGGAATTTTGCCTGTCTCATACATCTTACTCACCAGATGGTAGAGTTTTGTCAGGACTGGCTCTCCCAAGGCTGTCAGTAGTTCTAATGGAATGTTGTCTGCTCCCGGGGCCTTGTTTCGACTCAGGTCTTTCAGTGCTCTGTCAAACTCTTCACGCAGTATCATATCTCCCATTTCATATTCATCTACCTCCTCTTCCATTTCCATAATATTGTCCTCAAGAACATTGCCCCTGTATAGACCCTCTATATACTCCTTCCACCTTTCTGCTTTCCCTTCTTTGCTTAGAATTCCTGATAAATGAAACGAATCGAATCGTAGGCAGCAGCCAGGCCACGACAACACCGCCCAATTAGAGAGGGAAGCACTAACTGGAAGGGAATGTCTCACAAGCCACACTTTGCCAGGCCTGGTTTAGGATCTTTGTGTAAGGATTTCACGAGAGATGATCAGGTAGTGACAGCATGTGGGGCAGAGAACAGCTTGCATAGGGGCAGGGCATACAACATAGGTGGTGACCTGACTAAGATAGCTTCCCTAACTAGTGGCACCAATATGAACATGGTAGAGCTATCCCATGGCTTGATCAGTCTTATCTTTCCAGTGCTGTATGGCGAATCAATACAAAGCTGGAGACGGCACTGATGACTGCTGGCAGAGTGCACATTGCGCTGTTGCTAGAGGGGATTATTGGGAGTTGGTAGAGTTAATTAATGAGAGTACAGCAGATGGGTGTGGGATGACACATGGTCAAATACCTGTTGTCATGGGTAGGAGAACCACGCCTGTACAGAGTAATGGTGCTGAGATGATGAATCACCACATATAGTGCTATCATCATATGAATTTGCAGGATGCTACTGTAGAACTACCTTAATGGGTGGGGGATCATGTATTTATATCGGGGGTGGCACGCATTTTAAATCTAGAGAAGATCTGATCACAATTAGTGTACATAAACATTTTAAATCGGCAGCTCTTGATACAACATAGCTAGGTATCTATAACAAGTTAATCATTCTGTGTGTTTACCATTCATCTAACTGTAATATGGAGACTTTCTTCAACAAATTAACTTAAGTCCTAAAAAGAGTCTCAGGCTCCAAAACTAACATAATAATATATGGAGATACAAATATGAACACAGAACTTGCTAAACATATTGAGTACTTTTCACCTGGCACAAATGGTAAACACTGTTATGAGGGTTTCAAAAAGTCCAGCTTCTATTTTGGGCCATGTATTTAATAGGTATTGACAGGGAAACCTGTTAAGAATCTATAAGAGATCTTGGCATTTTGGATCATTACTGTCATATAATAAAGTTAGAAACAGGCTTTGTTAAAACTGCATAACTGTACGCCTACAAAAGTATCTTCTTGGAACATTAGAAAACACGCTTTATTTAGGGCACAGGCAAATCAAACCTGGGATGAAGGGTAATTGTGAAACAATGTGGATGTTAAGTTCTCTAAACACAGTGTTTAAATTAATTTCTGGGGAGACATTTCCAAAAGCAGTGACGTCTACAGCAGCAGTTAATGAAAACAGATGGATGACTGTATGTATTAGAAAACTCTCAAAGACAAAAGTTTCTCAGTTCTTTGTGAAAGCACTGCACTAATCCACAGTTCCTGGAATACTATTATAGAAAAATGATGGTACAGATTGCTGCAAAAATACCATTCAGTGACAAAATAATTTATGATGTAGAAAATCAGAGCAAAGTAGTGTGGGATCTTATAAAACAAGAAACTGGAAAAGTCAGGTACAAGTATAACAACATACAAATCAAAGATAGGATAGAATGTGTTCAGGAATTAGCAAATTTTGTAAAAGATCATATCTCTGCTACTATGGAGAATCTGCATCAAGGGGATGACAGGATTGATGGAAGTTTAACTGTTGGATGGAGGTCGTGGGACTAGTGGGTTCCTGGAGATTCAGGCCAGGATGATTATAGGCTCCCATAATTGTCCTGGCTTCAACTTCTGATAAAGCACTGTCCTCATACTCTCCACCCAACAGTATGTCCTCCCTCCATCCTGCTATCCCCTCCAAATTCACATTACCTTCAGCATTGGTTGCTCCCCTCCGGCTCCGACAACTGTGCATCATGTGCTGAGCCCATGCACTTGCCACCCCCTCCCTCCCTCATTATTAACCAGCAAACCAGCTGCCTCCTTCCAAGCCACTTGCCACCCACCCCTAACCACTCTCCTTGCTCCACCCACCCCGTCAGATACCACCCTCACCCTACCCTAGTCCAACTGCTTAAATGCAGCACTAGCACGAAGTGTAGAGCCAGCACCATGTGCGTGTGTGCGCATGCACGCACTCATTGTGAAGAGCAATTTTAAAAAAATAGGGCATCCTTAATGCACCAAGGAAGTACATGTACCAATCTTTGGTGAATATCAGGGAAAACATTACTAAATACTTCACTAACAGTAAAAGATTACTAAAATGCATCTGTTTACAAAGGTAGCTGAAAAATTCTTCATAAGTACTGCATACTACACAGTTGAAGATTACTTACAGTAGTGGGTAATAGTGAAGGGGGGAAACAACACCACCTTGTCGCATTTCAATATATGATCATGGTTTACTGCTTCCACAAGGGAATAATGCATCAAGATTTGAAATGCATGATAGTAATATCTGATGACTCCGTTATTTGCATGGACTGTGGAGTATAATTAAACAGGGCTGGAAAGAAGTCTGGATTTGGTGCAAGGGGCTCAGCAGTATTTTCACTGTCCAAGAGTCATGAGTGGTTGTCACTGTGTGTGGCAATGAAGAGCAGAACTATGTTTTATATTAAAAATTACCAGATACAGCCCAGGAGTCATCAGCAGGCATCCTTAGTAGATGCGGCAATGAAGAACAAAACTACAATTTTTATTACAAATTACATGAAACAAGTTGTGGGAAAATCGAGGAACATTATACAATAGGGTCATACCAAATGAGACAGTGCAGCTGTTAAGACACTGACCCCATATTCAAGAGGATGGAATTACTCTATCCAGCCATCCTGAGTTGGGTTTTCCATGGTTTCCCTAGATTACTAACACAAATACCAAGACAGTTCCTTAATCAAGACCATGGCCAACTGACTGTCTTAGCTTCACAGACTACCTGTCCTATTCTCATAAAGCATGTTATGTATGATGTGTGTTGCATATTTTGACCTACTGATTTGCACTGTATTATCTTGACAAAGCCTATATCAATGTGAGATAATCTTTGACCAAATAAAGAAAAATAAATAAAAGACCATGACTGATTTTCTCTATTGTTTTTGTCTGACTGAGCTTGTGCTCTGTATCAGATCTTCTTGATGGAATGTTAAACTCTAGAAACTGTCTTACTTTTTAAAAAAAAATTTTTAAAAAAATGGTGGCATGTGTTACTTTGTTTCATACTCACCCTTCCCTCTCTCCATTTTCTCTTACCTAGTACATCTCCTCCAGCCTACTATCATTCAGTTTAACACCCTTTCTCTAGACACCTCTTTTATAGTGAGCTGTCACAGGATATTGCAACAATTACTTTCAAAAATTTTATAAGCAGTACTTAACAAATGTTAATGAAATTTTTGCTTATCTTAGCTTCCACCCTATTCACCTTTAAAGTATTTCTAATGTTCTCATGACACCATTCAGTCAAGTATTGCCAGCTAGTAAATTATGAGAGGAAGCAAAATTGTTAGTACTGAGGATAGATACATATAAAAGAACAAGAGTATCCTAACTTTTGGAACAATTAGTTCCTCCCTCGGGAAAGTGGCTCCTCTCTCAGGAAAGTAGTTCCTCCTTCGGGAAAGTAAGCTGGCCCCAGGATGAGAAGGGTCCATCTGTTGTGAATGTCAAGATCTTTGTCCCCCCACGAGTGAACTGTTTTTTATTTCTACCCTTCCCCAACTTTTATCTCTTTCATCCTCAAGGAAGGCACTAATAGTTCCAGAAGCTGGATACTTTCTTGTTATTTTACATGTGCCAATTGGCAGTACCAACAATGTTGCTCCCTGGCCAGCAATCCTGTCTCACAACTTTGTTGTTTTCTTAAGTACATTTTCCTTCTGATGTAATCACCAGCTAGTAACACAAATTAAAAGTTTCTACCGATCAGAATGTGCTGCTCATCATTCTCCACTGACATAAAAAGTGGTAGATGGCCAACACAGTTTTCTACTCATGGAATTAAACAGCAAAATATTGGTCTCCACAGTATCAGTATCAATAATGACTTCATTAAATCACAACATTACTTGACACTTAAATGTTATATTCCTTGTTCATCATCTTTCAACATGTAACGAAATGTTTTACACCAACTGTTTATGACATAATATCTCTTCCAGTTAAGCAACTAATTGAACTAAGGAACATCTGTACCAAGTAAAAACATAATATATGTGCCATTACAGTTTAATGGATGTGCCATTTACAAAGTACATGTTCCAGTCTTTTTTAACTGCACAATTTAGATGAATGATGTGTGTGCACTTTTGAGTGTAATAGAATGTTCCTATCATTACCAACAAGGATTAAAATAAGACAATGGAACAAACAGCCTCCTGCTGGAATATAGCTCCTCCAGTGGTGAGGCACAAGATGCTTACTAACAAATATGATTCTCCTGCTCTAACACATACATACACTCCTGGAAATGGAAAAAAGAACACATTGACACCGGTGTGTCAGACCCACCATACTTGCTCCGGACACTGCGAGAGGGCTGTACAAGCAATGATCACACGCACGGCACAGCGGACACACCAGGAACCGCGGTGTTGGCCGTCGAATGGCGCTAGCTGCGCAGCATTTGTGCACCGCCGCCGTCAGTGTCAGCCAGTTTGCCGTGGCATACGGAGCTCCATCGCAGTCTTTAACACTGGTAACATGCCGTGACAGCGTGGACGTGAACCGTATGTGCAGTTGACGGACTTTGAGCGAGGGCGTATAGTGGGCATGCGGGAGGCCGGGTGGACGTACCGCCGAATTGCTCAACACGTGGGGCGTGAGGTCTCCACAGAACATCGATGTTGTCGCCAGTGGTCGGCGGAAGGTGCACGTGCCCGTCGACCTGGGACCGGACCGCAGCGACGCACGGATGCACGCCAAGACCATAGGATCCTACGCAGTGCCGTAGGGGACCGCACCGCCACTTCCCAGCAAATTAGGGACACTGTTGCTCCTGGGGTATCGGCGAGGACCATTCACAACCGTCTCCATGAAGCTGGGCTACGGTCCCGCACACCGTTAGGCCGTCTTCCCCTCACGCCCCAACATCGTGCAGCCCGCCTCAAGTGGTGTCGCGACAGGCGTGAATGGAGGGACGAATGGAGACGTGTCATCTTCAGCGATGAGAGTCGCTTCTGCCTTGGTGCCAATGATGGTCGTATGCGTGTTTGGCACCGTGCAGGTGAGCGCCACAATCAGGACTGCATACGACCGAGGCACACAGGGCCAACACCCGGCATCATGGTGTGGGGAGCGATCTCCTACACTGGCCGTACACCACTGGTGATCGTCGAGGGGACACTGAATAGTGCACGGTACATCCAAACCGTCATCGAACCCATCGTTCTACCATTCCTAGACCGGCAAGGGAACTTGCTGTTCCAACAGGACAATGCACGTCCGCATGTATCCCGTGCCACCCAACGTGCTCTAGAAGGTGTAAGTCAACTACCCTGGCCAGCAAGATCTCCGGATCTGTCCCCCATTGAGCATGTTTGGGACTGGATGAAGCGTCGTCTCACGCGGTCTGCACGTCCAGCACGAACGCTGGTCCAACTGAGGCGCCAGGTGGAAATGGTATGGCAAGCCGTTCCACAGGACTACATCCAGCATCTCTACAATCGTCTCCATGGGAGAATAGCAGTCTGCATTGCTGCGAAAGGTGGATATACACTGTACTAGTGCCGACATTGTGCATGCTCTGTTGCCTGTGTCTATGTGCCTGTGGTTCTGTCAGTGTGATCATGTGATGTATCTGACCCCAGGAATGTGTCAATAAAGTTTCCCCTTCCTGGGACAATGAATTCACGGTGTTCTTATTTCAATTTCCAGGAGTGTATTATGCGCACCCTTCATGTAATACAGTACATATTTCATAGAAGATACTGGTGCATAATGAAGTGGTCTGAAAATGAACAGTGTTCCCTTTTCTAATAATATGTACGAATTAACATGATAAAATCAGTTCCATCATGAAGCATGACAATCCACCAGCTGCACACAGTAACAGAATAAACAGTATCACACTCAAAAAATGGATACAATACTGAGGGAATGTAGCTTACTCTCTGCTCCTGCCTCTGCCCCTCCCTCCATCACCCTTCTCTGAAAAATAATTAATCAACAACCAGACAACAACTGCTCCAGCATTGTGACACAGGGATCATATCTCTACTGTTTGTTCTTTTTCTTTTAAAGCTGCATCATTACTTTGAGACATAAGGTTTGAGGATAAATCCATTTACACTGAAATGTACATGAATCCAGTGTCAGGATATATTAAATACTTTTGTAAGATTCCTGTCTTTGATACTTAAAAAAAGATTTTTCAGAGGTCAACATTTCTTGCCTTCACTAACGCATGAAAATATTCTTCATGTTTTAATGTTGACTGCCAAAAACGTGGTTCAAATCTGACTGGCATGAAAAGATTACACCAGCTGCATATGTCATGCTGAAAAGCCAACCAATTTTTTAAAAAATTTTATTTATTTATTTATTTTGCACTATTTCATTATTCTGTAACCAAAGTAACATGTGAAAATATCTTCCTTACCTTATAACTCCTGCGTCATCAACTGCCTTGATTATCAACAGATAGTTATGTAATCTTAAAACTATTCAAATTTTTTTTCATCTAAAATGTTAGTGGTTTGTATAATAACTAAGCAGTTTGTTTTCTTAAGGCATGTGAAATTTTATGAAGTGAGTTTGTTAAATACACCACTCATTCTGTTTTGGCCCTAATTTACATGCAAATGTTACATATTGTCACTAAAATTGATACAGTCAATCTAAGTGTACAAGAATTGCCTGGATTATTACAGTATTGTCAAGTACTTACAAATTTCATTTCCATTAGTTCCTAGACACACCTAATTTTAGGAGTATACACTTGTGTTCTGGTAAACTAATAGAAAAATTTTACCTTGAGTAAAAAAGTAAACCCTTGTTCCATCACCACGAGCATAAAAGTTGGATCCTAAGCACTGCCCCTTCTTAAATCTAAGCTGAGCCATGTCATAGCGGCCATAATCTCTGAAAACCACGAGGCCACCAGGTCGGAGATAGTAAAATATTTTCTCTGCAACATGGCGGAACCTGTAAAAGAAAATGATGATTAAGGTTATGTTTAATACATGTGCAATATCAATCATTATTTAATGTAAAACCGCAGTTGCTCATTGTCATATACATCAGGGAACAAATCATTCACAGACTTAATCTGTAAGCCACTGAGAACACTTGTGAACAATTACTAGACTGGGCAAACTACAGTAGAAAGCTGTAATCAGTGAGAGGCGGCTGCCTCCACAATAATATTATATCTTTGCAAACTGAACTCACATTGCAACTTCCTGGTGTGGCGGACCGAGACTCGAACTCGGAACCCTTGCCTTTCGTGGTGGGCAAGGGCTCTACAATCTGAGCTACCCAAGCAGAATGCAAACATCCCCCAGGCTGTGGCTAAGCCATGTCTCCACATTATCCTTTCTTCCAGGAGTGCTAGTTCTGCAAGGTTCGCAGGAGAGCTTCTGTGAGGTTTGGAAAGTAGGAGATGAGGTACTGGTGGAAGTAAAGCTGTGAGGACAGGGCGTGAGTCGTGCTTGGGTAGCTCAGGTGGTGGCACTTGCCCACAAATGGCAAAGGTCCACTTGCCCACAAATGGAAAAGGTCCCGAGTTCGGGTCTCGGTCTGGCACACAGTTTTAATCTGCCAGGAAGTTTCATATCAGCACACACTCCGCTGCAGAGTGAAAATCTCATTCTGAACTCACATTCTTTCCTGCCAAACAGATGGATGTATTAATTCAATATCAGCTTGAAAAAGGCCAAAACACACACTGGATACTGACTATAGGTTGAACCACAAATGCTGGCAGTTCGCACAGATCGAGACACAGGCAAGTACTGAATTGTTTCCAGTTCCAAGCGACAGATGTGTTAAGTGCATACTCATGCTCTGCACCTAAAGAAAGTGTGTATATTGTAAATTATGTGTCTCGCTTGCTTAAACAGAATTTGTTGCTTACCACCATCAGCTGTGGCAACTCACAACAAATGGAATAAAAATTCACTGAATAATTTGCTATGATCACATTTAATGTTTGCATTGGCTACACCTTTTGTAGCAGAGTGCTGAGAACGTTACTGAATGCACAGTGGTTTTAGAGAATGCATGATGTAGCTGAGCAGTACATGCATAAACTAGACTGTCATTGTTTGTGACTCCAACTGCAGTGGTAATTAGACCTAAAGTCATTTGTAGTGAAATCTGTAAACTATTTCATCATTCAACACAAAATTAACAATTGCTGCTGCCCACCTCCAGCCTCTAGACCCCAGCTCAGGTCAGCCCACACCACTAAATATAACTTCCATGTTTTCCAACTTTTTACTCATACACAGAACATCTCTTTTCCACAAGACATGCCAAATAACTCATGAATGGTTGAAAGAAAAAAACAAAAGCAAAATACTCTATAACAGTCTCTCAATAAATTCACTGCCATCAAAATTAAGTAGTAACAAAGATACTCAATTTGTTGATGGAATGCATGGGTTACTGTTTCTGGAGACCAAAAATTTGCTTTTTCATGCAGCCTTTTAAAAGGATTAATTTAAAATGAAAAATTATGGATATGAGCACACCCAGTTGAGTCAAATGACAACAGCAGGTTCTTAAAAAGAAATCCTTCACCATGTAAAAAAAGTGCTCTATTTTCATCTCCTGAATCTTACTACTTGCAATTCTTAAAATTGATTATGTGACTGGCTACAATATTGTGACTTTCCTGACTGCAAAGTTCACAGATACCTGTATTTTCCACAAGCTGCCTGCCCTTTACATGCACATGTGATATAGTTGAAATTGTCACTTGAGATGAAATGTTGTTGTTGTTGTGGTCTTCAGTCCTGAGACTGGTTTGATGCAGCTCTCCATGCTACTCTGTCCTGTGCAAGCTTCTTCATCTCCCAGTACCTACTGCAACCTACATCCTTCTGAATCTGCTTAGTGTATTCATCTCTTGGTCTCCCTCTACGATTTTTACCCTCCACGCTGCCCTCCAATGCTAAATTTGTGATCCCTTGATGCCTCAAAACATGTCCTTCCAACCGATCCCTTCTTCTAGTCAAGTTGTGCCACAAACTTCTCTTCTCCCCAATCCTATTCAATACCTCCTCATTAGTTATGTGATCTACCCACCTTATCTTCAGCATTCTTCTGTAGCACCACATTTCGAAAGCTTCTATTCTTGTCTCAACTACTTATTGTCCATGTTTCACTTCCATACATGGCTACACTCCATACAAATACTTTCAGAAACGTCTTCCTGACACTTAAATCTATACTCGATGTTAACAAATTTCTCTTCTTCAGAAACACTTTCCTTGCCATTGCCAGTCTACATTTTATATCCTCTCTACTTCGACCATCATCAGTTATTTTACTCCCTAAATAGCAAAACTCCTTTACTACTTTAAGTGTCTCATTTCCTAATCTAATTCCCTCAGCATCACCCGATTTAATCTGACTACATTCCATTATCCTCGTTTTGCTTTTGTTGATGTTCATCTTATATCCTCCTTTCAAGACACTGTCCATTCCGTTCAACTGCTCTTCCAAGTCCTTTGCTGTCTCTGACAGAATTACAATGTCATTGGCGAACCTCAAAATTTTTACTTCTTCTCCATGAATTTTAATACCTACTCTGAATTTTTCTTTTGTTTCCTTTACTGCTTGTTCAATATACAGATTGAATAACATCGGGGAGAGACTACAACCCTGTCTCACTCCCTTCCCAACCACTGCTTCCCTTTCATGCCCCTCGACTCTTATAACTGCCATCTGGTTTCTGCACAAATTGTAAATAGCCTTTCGCTCCCTGTATTTTACCCCTGCCACCTTTAGAATGGGAAAGAGAGTATTCCAGTCAACATTGTCAAAAGCTTTTAATGCTAGAAACGTAGGTTTGCCTTTTCTTAATCTTTCTTCTAAGATAAGTCGTAAGGTTAGTATTGCCTCACGTGTTCCAACATTTCTACAGAATACAAACTGATCTTCCCCGAGGTCCGCTTCTACCAGTTTTTCCATTAGTCTGTAAAGAATTCGCGTTAGTATTTTGCAGCTGTGACTTATTAAACTGATAGTTCGGTAATTTTCACATCTGTGAACACCTGCTTTCTTTGGGATTGGAATTATTATATTCTTCTTGAAGTCTGAGGGTATTTCACCTGTCTCATACATCTTGCTCACCAGATGGTAGAGTTTTGTCAGGACTGGCTCTCCCAAGGCCGTCAGTAGTTCTAATGGAATGTTGTCTACTCCCGGGGTCTTGTTTCAACTCAGGTCTTTCAATGCTCTGTCAAACTCTTCACGCAGTATCGTATCTCCCTTTTCATCTTCATCTACATCCTCTTCCATTTCCATAATATTGTCCTCAAGTACATCGCCCTTGTATAAACCCTCTATGTACTCCTTCCACCTTTCTGCCTTCCCTTCTTTGCTTAGAACTGGGTTGCCACCTGAGCTCTTGATATTCATACAAGTGGTTCTCTTCTCTCCAAAGGTCACTTTAATTTTGCTGTAGGTAGTATCTATCTTACCCCTAGTTTGACAAGCCTCTACATCCTTATATTTGTCCTCTAGCCATCCCTGCTTAGCCATTTTGCACTTCCTGTCGATCTCATTTTTGAGACGTTTGTATTCCTTTTTGCCTGCTTCATTTACTGCATTTTTATATTTTCTCCTTTCATCAATTAAATTCAATATTTCTTCTGTTACCCAAGGATTTCTATTAGCCCTCGTCTTTTTACCTACTTGATCGTCTGCTGCTTTCACTACTTCATCCCTCAGAGCTACCCATTCTTCTTCTACTGTATTTCTTTCCCCCATTCCTGTCAATTGTTCCCTTATGCTCTCCCTGAAACACTCTATAACCTCTCGTTCTTTCAGTTTATCCAGGTCCCATCTCCTTAAATTCCCACCTTTTTGCAGTTTCTTCAGTTTCAATCTGCAGTTCATAACCAATAGACTGTGGTCAGAATCCACATCTGCCCCTGGAAATGTCTTACAATTTAAAACCTGGTTCCTAAATCTCTGTCTTACCATTATATAATCTATCTGATACCTTTTAGTATCTCCAGGATTCTTCCAGGTATACAACCTTCTTTTGTGATTCTTGAACCAAGTGTTAGCTATGATTAAGTTATGCTCTGTGCAAAATTCTACAAGGCGGCTTCCTCTTTCATTTCTTCCCCCCAATCCATATTCGCCTACTATGTTTCCTTCTCTCCCTTTTCCTACTGACGAATTCCAGTCACCCATGACTATTAAATTTTTGTCTCCCTTCACTACCTGAATAATTTCTTTTATCTCGTCATACATTTCATCAATTTCTTCGTCATCTGCAGAGCTGGTTGGCATAAAACTTGTACTACTGTAGTAGGCACGGGCTTTGTGTCTATCTTGGCCACAATAATGCATTCACTATGCTGTTTGTAGTAGCTAATCCGCACTCCTATTTTTTTATTCACTATTAAACCTACTCCTGCATTACCTCTATTTGATTTTGTATTTGTAACCCTGTAATCACCTGACCAAAAGTCTTGTTCCTCCTACCACCGAACTTCACTAATTCCCACTATATCTAACTTTAACCTATCCATTTCCCTTTTTAAATTTTCTAACCTACCTGCCCGATTAAGGGACCTGACATTCCACGCTCCGATCCGTAGAACGCCAGTTTTCTTTCTCCTGATAACGACGTCCTCTTGAGTAGTCCCCACCCGGAGATCCGAATGGGGGACTATTTTACCTCTGGAATATTTTACCCAAGAGGACGCCAGCATCATTTCATCATACAGTAAAGCTGCATGTCCTCGGGAAAAATTACGGCTGTAGTTTCCCCTTGCTTTCAGCCATTCACAGTACCAGCACAGCAAGGCCGTTTTGGTTAATGTTACAAGGCCAGATCAGTCAATCATCCAGACTGCTGCCCCTGCAACTACTGAAAAGGCTGCTGCCCCTCTTCAGGAACCACATGTTTGTCTGGCGTCTCAACAGATACCCCTCCGTTGTGGTTGCACCTACGGTACGGCCATCTGTATCGCTGAGGCACGTAAGTCTCCCCACCAACGGCAAGGTCCATGGTTCATGGGGGATGTAGAGCAAATGAAATCATTTTATGAAAAGTGCAATTACTTCTACCCATTCAGTTGAAGAGAGAAAAAAGGAAAAATAACGCAAATGTTCAATGTGCAAAAAAACACCTACCTGTCTGGGTGAATTGCTGAAATTACAAATATTGCAGCAACAATATCAAGACTATTAGCTTCAAAAGGGGGCTCCCAATCATCTGCTGTCACATCACATACAAAAGCATGGCATCTGGAACATGAAAAAACGTTTATACATCATGTGTGCCTTCTTTAAAAGACCTCAGTAAACCAAAAGCTCCCATGAAACTGCCTTTCTGATGTTTCCTCAGTGTATTCAGCAGATAGTACGTTTTTAGATAGTCAGCTGAGTCAACAATTCCATTCTTGTGCACAATATTTCAACAATTGTTCTAATCATCTTCACCAGGAGTGGCAAAACAGTGTTATTGCCTCAACTTCAACCAGCTTGGCTGGAGAAAACACACTTAAGACCACCATTCACAGCATATGGTAAGGACAATTAGCTGAAAAATCAAAACGTTACACAAAAAAATCAAATCAGCAGCTTGAGTAAACAGATAGACGAGACTGAAAATAATAAGATGCATCTTTTAAATTTAGCTTGTTCAAACAAACTATGTTGTGAACTAAAAACAATATCTCAGTCCATATTGCACTAAGAGCTGAAATACATTGCTCCTTCAGCTGTGCAATACATCACATAATATGGATTAAATGCAAAACTTCTTGCAATAATCTGTTTCATGACACGTGACCTAAGACTTAACACACACATCATTAAAACTATTTAAACAAATTGTAAGAGGAAAATGTATTTACATGCAGTTTTGAAGAATCTTTTTCAAAAGATGCAAAATCAAAGTTAACACTGCAGATGTGCTAAATGACATCATAAAGGTGACAAAGGATCAAATAATGATGTGACACACTGAATACCAGGAATGTAATTCCTTTATTAATACACTGAAAGGAAAAAATTGCAACACCAAGAAGGAGATGTCCAACATAAACAAAAGTTGGTAGGCATGTTTGTACATCTCAAAGATGATGTCTCTTCAAATTTTGTGACAGTTGTACATAGCATCACTATGAGCATGCAAATCAGGTTTGATTTAAATAGATGCAGTAACAGTCATGAGCATTAGTTACCTTTGAGATTGGATGTGGTGAGTTGATGACAGTAAGGAATGCCTTTATGCCATTATTGAACGAGGTCTTGTAATAGGGCTATGATGAAATGGGTGTTCCTTCAGTGATACAGCAGGAAAAATTGGAAGGAATGTAGCCACTTTACATGAATGCTGTCAACGGTTGTCACAAAAATGTAAAATTGCAAGAAGACTGGGCTCTGGATGGCCACATGACACTGCTGATAGAGAAGATATCATGTTCAGCATTTGGCTGTGGCATCACACTCCATCTGCAGCAGCAATTTGAGCAGCATTGGCACCACTGTAGCACAATGAACTGTTTCACATCGGTTACTTCAAAGACAGCCACACACCGTCAGGTGGCTTGCGGAGTATGGATGTAGATGTAGACAGCTCTGAGCCAGACGCCCTGTAGCATGCAGTCTACTGACCTCGAGCCCCTGCTGTTTGTGAGTTCATTGGTGTTTATCGAGAGCTCAATGGAAAGTGGCGTGGAGGTCTGCTCTGTTTTCTGTTGGAAGACAGTTCTACCTCAGTGCCAGTGACAGATGTGTGTTGATTAGTGGGAGACCAGTTGAGGGCCTGCAACCAACCTGTTTGGCTGCAAGACATGCTGGACCTACAACTGCAGTTATGGTTTGGGATGCGATTTTGTACAGCAGCAGGAGCATTCTCGTGGCTATCCCACATGCCATGACTGCAAACCTGTACATCAATCTGGTGATTCAATCTGTTGTGTTGCCATTCATGAACAGCATTCCAGGAGTGTTTTCCAAAAGGATAATGCTCACCCACATTCCGCATTTGTAGCCCAACATGTTCTAAAGAGTGTTGACACATTGCCTGGACATGCTTGATCACAAGATCTGTCTCCAATTGAGAACGTACAGGACATCATCGGGATACAACACCAGTGCCATCCACAACCAGCAATAACCGTCCCACTAACGACAGACCAGGTGCAACAGGTGTGGAATTCCAGCCCTCAGAATGAAATCTGGCATCTGCATAACACAATTAATGCACATCTGCGTGCTTGCATTCAACATTATGGCAGTTACACCTGTCATTAATGTACCAGGATTTCACATTTGCATTGGCTTATCTTGCGCATACATTAACCTTGGTATTGCAATGTTAATCACTTAAATATGTTATGGATATAATAGAGGGAAACATTCCACATGGGAAAAACATATATAAAAACAAAGATGATGTGACTTACCAACCGAAAGCGCTGGCAGGTCGACAGACACACAAACAAACACAAACATACACACAAAATTCAAGCTTTCGCAACCAACGGCTGCTTCATCAGGAAAGAGGGAAGGAGAGGGAAAGACGAAAGGATGTGGGTTTTAAGGGAGAGGGTAAGGAGTCATTCCAATCCCGGGAGCGGAAAGACTTACCTTAGGGTTTTTTTATGAGGCCTTTGGATAGGACAGATGTTTCGGATTGGGAGAGAGGTTTGGAGGAAAGGTTAACTACTGAATTAGGGTGTTGTGGTTCCAGATTGTGTTGATTGGAATTTTGAGGTTTTGGAGGGAGTGGAGCTGGAAGTGGGAGGTTGAGTAGATGGGAGAGACTGGGTTTGTGTGCAATGAGATGAGGTTGAGGTTTGTTGGAAAGGTTGTGAAGGGTGAGTGAGTAGCCTTTACGGAGGTGGGAAACCAGGAGATTGGATAGTTTTTTGAGGTGGAGGGTGGCATGCTGTTCTAATTTGCGGTTGGCCTGTAGGAGGATGCTCTGAACAGCCAGTGTGGATGTGGGAGAGGAAAGATTGAGGACTTTTATTAAGGATAGGAGTTGACGGGTGTGTTCATTGGCTGAGTTGATGTGTAGGTGAAGGATTAGGTGGGTGAGGGCAATGGATTGTTCAGTTTGGAACTGGTATAGGGACTGATGGAAAGAAGGGTTGCAGCCAGAGATGGGAACTTTAGGTGTGAGGCCTTTGGGGGTAAAGCCAAATGTCAGACAAGCCTGAGAAAATAAAATATGGGAGCGTAACCTGGCTAGGGCGAAGGCATGTTTGCGGAGGGAATGTAAATAAAACTTAATGGGGTCGTTGTGGGGGTGTTGTGAGGGTGACATGGTATTAGAAGATGGAAAGTGTAACATGAGGCTGAAATGAAAATGAAAATAAAAATATATGGGGAGAGATAAAGGTGAACTAGAAAGCAACTGGAGATCTGGTGTGAAAAAAGGCGAAAAAGTGTTGGTTAAAGCTGGGCTATGTTGATCTTATTTTCTCTCTCTGTTTTTGCCACTAGTTTCACTTTGTATTCACCTTCTCCTTTTTACCGTAAACTACTATACAATTTTATCCCGCCTATATATACTCAACAATACGTAACCCACTTCCAAACCATAAACAAAAAAAAATTTTTTTTTTCCGCTTTCAACACTACCGCTGCTATAAAATCCACCATTCCTAGTTCACAAACAGTTCCTTTCACCTATTAAATAACCATTTCGGCTAGTTCTAATAACTTTCACTTTATTTCCATTTCTGTTTTTTCCACATCACTGGTCATTTTCAGCCGCTTCCCACAGGTTTTAACATAATTATTTCTTCGTCAGACAATTGTTAGCCTCATTTTCATAATCTGCCACCACAAAACCACTCTTTGAAATACATTTACACGCAGTTTTTTCGAAATTTTCCCGAATTTCTCCACCCTTTAACGTGTTTATTTCTTCGTCAGACAATTGTTAGCCTCATTTTCATAATCTGCCACCACAAAACCACTCCTTTTAATACATTTACACGCAGTTTTTTCGAAATTTTCCTGAATTTCTCCACCATTTAACGTGTTTTGGCGGCAACACAACCACCTAACCTTTGTGCACATCGTTTTCTACCAACCCAAGTTCACCACAGGATCAACATAGCTCAGCTTTAACCAACACTTTTTCGCCTTTTTTCACACCAGATCTCCAGTTGCTTTCTAGTTCACCTTTATCTCTCCCCATATATTTTTATTTTCATTTTCATTTCAGCCTCATGTTACACTTTCCATCTTCTAATACCATGTCACCCTCACAACACCCCCACAACGACCCCATTAAGTTTTATTTACATTCCCTCCGCAAACATGCCTTCGCCCTAGCCAGGTTACGCTCCCATATTTTATTTTCTCAGGCTTGTCTGACATTTGGCTTTACCCCCAAAGGCCTCACACTTAAAGTTCCCATCTCTGGCTGCAACCCTTCTTTCCATCAGTCCCTATACCAGTTCCAAACTGAACAATCCATTGCCCTCACCCACCTAATCCTTCACCTACACATCAACTCAGCCAATGAACACACCCGTCAACTCCTATCCTTAATAAAAGTCCTCAATCTTTCCTCTCCCACATCCACACTGGCTGTTCAGAGCATCCTCCTACAGGCCAACCGCAAATTACAACAGCATGCCACCCTCCACCTCAAAAAACTATCCAATCTCCTGGTTTCCCACCTCCGTAAAGGCTACTCACTCACCCTTCACAACCTTTCCAACAAACCTCAACCTCATCTCATTGCACACAAACCCAGTCTCTCCCATCTACTCAATCTCCCACTTCCAGCTCCACTCCCTCCAAAACCTCAAAATTCCAATCAACACAATCTGGAACCACAACACCCTAATTCAGTAGTTAACCTTTCCTCCAAACCTCTCTCCCAATCCGAAACATCTGTCCTATCCAAAGGCCTCATAAAAAAACCCTAAGGTAAGTCTTTCCGCTCCCGGGATTGGAATGACTCCTTACCCTCTCCCTTAAAACCCACATCCTTTCGTCTTTCCCTCTCCTTCCCTCTTTCCTGATGAAGCAGCCGTTGGTTGCGAAAGCTTGAATTTTGTGTGTATGTTTGTGTTTGTTTGTGTGTCTGTCGACCTGCCAGCGCTTTCGGTTGGTAAGTCACATCATCTTTGTTTTTAGATATACTTAAATATGTTACCTAGACAAACATATTCTCAAAACTTCATTATTCTACATTAATTATTTTTTGGTGTTGTGACTTTTTTCCCGTATGTAGTAAAGTGCCAACTGCAAGTGATAAACAGCTAAACAAGTGTTCAGAATTCTGTTAGTTTTTGATAGGGAACTAAAGTTAATGTGGGGCTGCTGTTGATAGATGACATAAAAATTAAAGCTTTGTGAGCTACAAATACTTAAAAAAACTTTCCTAGCTAAGTGCATTTTTGTGAACAATGACTTTGCAAACAAACAGTAATGTCATCCTGTTTGAGGTCAGATTATTTCTTGATATTTTGCTGCAAAACTACTGTCAATAACAACAAGAAATTGAACAGTCTGTTGATGAGATGATGGTGCCTTCCGGGTACAATGGCTGCAGTTTTCTAATAATGATTGTAGCACCGAAACAAATTTGTCAAAATATTTGTATGTGATAGAGTGTCAGGGACTTTATAAGACTTTATTCCCTATACAGGTGACAGAATACTGCCAGATGTTACAAACAAAAATAAATCATTTGAAATTGATGAGCAAATTGTCATACGTTGGTATAAAACAATATCTAATCATTTGAAATGTAAAGTATATTTTAGTAACTTTTTATTTTTATTTTTTTTATTTTGGTTTTTTTAGGGCACAAAACTGCTATGGTCATTAGCGCCCGGTCCGTGACTTAGGAAACAGTAAAAAAAACGAAAATGGAAACCAGCAGCAATGGGAATGAAAGTCATAAAATTGGAGAAACTAAAAGCAGAAGGAAGGCTTAAAAATCCACTACAGAAAGGGGTTGGTTGTCCCCAAAAAAAGCTTCAAATGACTGACGTCGTGTCACTGGCACTAATAAACTCGAGAACGCGATCGGCTGAGCGCATGTCATCTGCTAAAATCGACGATATATCAGGCAATAGCTGTAGACGGGAGCGTAACGGATTAAAATAGGGGCACTCAATTAAAAGGTGTCTTACCGTCCACGGCTGAGAGCAGTGGGGACAGAGTGGGGGAGGATCACCGCTTAAAAGATGTCGATGGCTAAAAAGACAGTGCCCTATCTGGAGTCTAGTTAAAATTACCTCCTCCCGACGACGCGTACGGGAGGAAGAGGTCCAAGCACAAGGAAGAGCTTTCACGTCCTGCAATTTATTATGGGGAAATGTTGACCAATGCGCGTGCCATAAATGAACAACACGACGACATAAAACGCTCCATAGATCGGTGAAGGGAATCGATTGAATAGCTGGCCGAAGAAGAGAGACTGCAGCCTTTGCTGCAATATCGGCCGCCTCATTTCCACAGATACCAACGTGTCCCGGGAGCCAGAGGAACGCCACCGAGACGCCCCCCAGGAGGAGCAAGCGCAGACAGTCCTGAATCCGGTGGACCAGAGGGTGCACAGGGTAAAGAGCTTGGAGACTGAGGAGAGAGCTGAGAGAATCTGAGCAGATTACGTACTGTATCCGCTGATGGCGGCGGATGTAGTGGACAGCCTGGAGAACAGCGTAAAGCTCCGTAGTATAAACCGAACACTGGTCGGAAAGCCGAAAGTGATTTGGGGTGTCGCCAACAATATAGGCACTCCCTACACCTAACGATGTTTTCGAGCCGTCGGTGTAAATAAATGTGGTGTCCGTCATTTGTGCACATAGAGCAGCAAATGCCCGACGATAAACAAGTGAAGGCGTACCATCCTTGGGAAATCGACAAAGGTCATGGAGCAGGCAGATCCGGGTACGGAGCCAAGGCGGTGCTGTACCCCAAGTTGTCAAGAAGGTTTTAGGAAAGCGGAAGGAAAGAGAATGGAGCAGTGACGGAAGCGGACTCCCGGTGGTAGTACGGAGGAGGGGCGGCCTGCATACCCTACATCAAAGGAGGCGTCGAAAAAAATGTCATGGGCTGGATTAGCAGGCATGGAAGACAAATGGCTAGCATAACGACTCAGAAGGACTGCTCGCCGATTGGACAGCAGAGGTTCAGCAGTCTCAGCATAAAGGCTTTCCACAGGGCTGGTGTAAAAAGCTCCAGACACTAAACGTAATCCACGGTGGTGGATAGAGTCGAGATGCCGAAGAATAGACGGCCGAGCAGAGGAGTAGACTATGCTTCCATAGTCCAATTTCGAGCGCACTAAGGCGCGATAGAGGCGGAGAAGGACCACTCGGTCCGCTCCCCAGGAGGTACCATTCAGGACACGGAGGGTGTTGAGGGATCGCAGACAGCGAGCCGAAAGATAGGAAACGTGGGAGGACCAGCACAGTTTTCTGTCAAACATAAGACCCAAGAATTTAGTGACGTCTGAAAACGGAAGGTTGACAGGTCCTAGATGTAAGGAGGGTGGAAGAAACTCCTTACGTCGCCAAAAATTAACACAAACGGTCTTACTGGGAGAAAAACGGAAGCCGGTTTCGATGCTCCAAGAGTGGAGGCGATCGAGACATCCTTGAAGACGTCGTTCAAGAAGGCTGGCCCGTTGAGAGCTGTAGTAGATCACAAAATCGTCCACAAAGAGGGAGCCCGAGACATCAGGAAGGAGACAATCCATAATTGGATGTATGGCAATGGCAAACAGTACCACACTCAGCACGGAGCCCTGGGGTACCCCGTTTTCTTGTGAGAAAGTACGGGACAGAGTAGTGTTCACCCGCATCCTAAATGTGCGCGCTGCCATAAATTCGCGAAGAAAAAGGGGCAGCCGGCCTCGAAAGCCCCAAGAGAACAGTGTGCGGAGGATGCCTGTCCTCCAACAGGTATCGTATGCTCTCTCCAGCTCAAAAAATATTGCTACCGTTTGGCGTTTCCGGAGAAAATTGTTCATGATATAAGTGGAGAGAGCAACAAGATGGTCAACTGCAGAACGATGCTTTCGGAATCCGCATTGGGCAGGTGTTAAAAGACTGCGGGATTCCAGCCACCAAGCTAAACGGCAATTCACCATGCACTCCAAAACCTTACAGACACTACTCGTGAGAGAAATGGGGCGATAGCTAGAGGGGAGATGTTTGTCCTTTCCAGGTTTCGGAACGCGAACGACGATAGCTTCCCGCCATCGTCTGGGAAAAGTACTGTCGGTCCAAATTCGATTATAAAGGCGAAGGAGGTAACGCAGACTATGGGTTGATAAATGCAGCAACATTTGGACGTGGATACCATCCGGTCCTGGGGCGGAGGAGCAAGAAGAAGAGAGCGCATGTTGGAGTTCCTGCATGGAGAAAACAGTATTGTAGCTTTCGCGATTTTGAGAGGAGAAAGCAAGATGTTGCACTTCCGCTGCACGTTTCTTCGGGTGAAACGCTGGCAGGTAATTTGAAGAGCTCGAAATCTCAGCAAAGTGCTGACCCAATGAGTTAGAAATTGCGATGGGGTCCACTAATGTATCATGCGCGACAGTGAGCCCAGAGACGGGGGAGAAACTAGGCGCGCCTGAGAACCGTCGAAGCCGACTCCAAACTTCCGAGGAGGGAGTGAAGGTGTTAAATGAGCTAATAAAGAATTTCCAGCTTGCCTTCTTGCTATCGCGGATGACGCGACGGCATCGCGCACGGAACTGCTTATAGCGGATACAGTTGGCCAAAGTAGGATGGTGGCGGAAAATGTGAAGAGCACGTCGCCGCTCACGTATTGCGTCACGGCATGCCTCGTTCCACCAAGGAACTGGGGGGCGCCGGGGCAATTCGGAGGTGCGTGGTATTGAACGTTCCGCAACTGTAAGAATAACATCGGTATTATGTGTGACCTCATCGTCGACGCTGGGAAAGTGACGGTCATCAAATGTCGCTAGAGATGAAAAAAGTGTCCAATCGGCTTGGGCAAACTTCCAGCATCGCGGGCGCATATATGGCAGTTGAGGCTGCAGTCTAAGGACACATGGAAAGTGGTCACTCGAGTGTGTATCATCAAGGGCGAACCAGTCGAAGTGCCGAGCTAGCGGAACAGTACCGACCGCAAGGTCTAAATGAGATAAATTTGTCGTGGAGGCAGACAAAAATGTGGGGACCCCAGTGTTGAGGCAAACTAGATCCGCTTGGTGGAAGACGTCTAGCAATAGTGAGCCACGTGGACAAGGATGTGGAGATCCCCAAAGCGGGTGGTGGGCATTGAAGTCCCCAACCAGCAAATAGGGGGGCGGAAGCTGACCAAGAAGATGAAGGAGATCAGCTCGTGCCATTGGTGTGGATGATGGAATGTATATAGTACAAAGAGAGAACGTGTATCCAGAAAGGGAAAGACGGATGTCGACAGCTTGGAAGGAAGTGTTTAAGTGGATTGGGTGATAATGGAGAGTATCATGGAGAAGAATCATGAGTCCTCCATGGGCTGGAGTGCATTCAACAGAGGGGAGATCATATCGGACGGACTGAAAATGAGGAAGAACAAAGCGGTCATGGGGACGCAGCTTTGTTTCCTGAAAACAGAAGATGACCGGCGAGTAGGATCGTAAGAGGATCGACAATTCATCCCGATTGGCTCGAATGCCGCGGATATTCCAGTGGATAATGGACATAGGGTGAACAGAAAATGGAGGAATGTGACCAAAGTTGCTGTCAACTCAATGACTGCTCAGAGCTTGCGACCGACAGCATGGAATGGCATTCAGCCTTAGGCAGAAGATCCTGATCCATAGGTTGTTCAGGAGCAGCTCCTGCCACCAGCGATCGGCCGGTTGATCGGCCGCCAGCAGTGCGCCTCGGCGACACAGAAGACGGCCGAGGGCGATTTCGCCAGGTGGTGCTGTAGATGGGACACACCTTGGCGGAGAAGGAGGTGAACTGGGTTTCTTAGTAGCCTTCTTGGAAATATGATGTTTAGAAGAAGGAGGAACTGATGGTTGTGAAGTTGGGGTACGTAAAAAATCTTCACGAGTATGCTCTTTTTTCGAAGTCTTGGTGTCTGACTTCTGGGCTCGAGATTTAGCAGAACCCGATGAAGGGTGAGCCATAGAGTGGGCAGGCGAAAGGGGTGAGGTTGAACGGGCGATCTTTGCGCTGGCCGATCTGACGACCGTGGTACTAAAGGTGAGGTCGCAAGTCTGCATGGCCGCCTCCTTTGTTGGCCGAGGAGAAGCAAGGACAGTGCTGTATTTTCCTGTCTGAGGCACGGTGGGCTGTCGACTGGCGAATAATTTTCGAGCAGCAAAGGTCGACACCTTTTCCTTCACTCTGATTTCCTGGATGAGCTTTTCGTCCTTAAAAACGGGGCAATCACGAGAGGAAGCAGCGTGGTCACCCATACAGTTGATGCAGCGAGGGGATGGAGGTGGATAAGCACCCTCATGGGCATCCTTGCCACACGTAACACATCTGACCGGATTGGAACAGGACTGGCTGGTGTGATTGAACCGCTGACACCGATAGCAACGCGTAGGGCTTGGGACGTAAGGGCGAACGGAAATTATCTCATAGCCTGCTTTGATTTTCGATGGGAGTTGAACTTTGTCAAATGTCAAGAAGACAGTGCGGGTTGGAATGAGGTTCGTGTCAACCCTTTTCATAACTCTATGAACAGCCGTTACGCCCTGGTCAGACAGGTAGTGCTGAATTTCTTCGTCAGACAATCCATCGAGGGAGCGTGTATAAACGACTCCACACGAGGAATTTAAAGTGCTGTGCGGTTCAACCCGGACAGGGAAGGTGTGGAGCAGTGAAGTACGCAGCAATTTTTGTGCCTGGAGGGCACTGACTGTTTCTAACAACAAGGTGCCATTCCGTAATCTGGAACAAGACTTTACAGGACCTGCAATTGCGTCGACACCTTTCTGAATAATGAAAGGGTTGACCGTGGAGAAGTCGTGACCTGCGTCAGACCGAGAAACAACAAGGAACTGTGGCAACGATGGAAGAACTGACTGTGGCTGAGACTCAGTGAACTTACACTTGTGAGCAGACATAGTGGAAGGTGAGGAAACCATTGCGGAAGAATCCCCCATGCTTACCAGCGTCTCCGATGGCGCGCTCCTCCCTTGTGGGGGCCCTCTCTGAGGGCACTCCCACCTTAGGTGATTTTTCACACCTCAGGTCACACCTCCCGACAAACGGACGGAGGGACCAATCGACACTTTCGGAAGGTATCAGCTCGGGTAATCACCCCTCCCTGGGCCTGGCCGTTACCAGGGGGTACGTACGTGTCCTACCTGTCTACCCGGGGCGGGGAATTACGCGTTACCCCGTCACTGGCTACGCACAAAAATGCATGGGTCGGCCTTCAGACACGCACAGGGAGGAAGAAAGAGAAAGGGAAAGGAAAGAAGACAGGTCTCAAACGCCGCAGCGGAGAAAAGGGTAAAGAAAAGAGGTAAGGAAAAGAGAAGGACAAAGGAAGGATGAAGACATACAAGCAAGGAAGGCGAAGAATGCGGTACATTTACGAGCGTCCGTCTCCGGATGTAGGCACAAACCATACTCCCAGAGGGGGAGAAAGGGAAGGAAAGAGCCAGAGGTGAGGGGGGGGGCGAAGATGGGGGATGGGGAAGGATGCGGAAAGGGAAGGTATGCAGCCCGGAAAGGAAGGAAGGCCACATTAGCTCAGGGTCCCGTGCTCGCTACACACGTACCCACAAAAGAGTTGTGGACCCCCTGGGGGGATTTTAGTAACTTTTGTACAACAGACCCCCCCCCCCCCCCCCTCGCAAGGAAAGGCTAGTTGCTAATGGTGGCAGCATATTTATTCAATTATATCTGGTGTGGTTATTATGGATTCAAAATGTGAAATAATCTGGATGAAGTTAAACATCAAGGGTAGGTCAAAACATGGTAACTGCATGCTTTTATACACAACTTGTGGAGCTGTATGATAAAGCACTTCAGGGAGAACGTGCAGAATATCATGAGTAACTTCCCCTATTACACTATTTGCTAGCTATAGAAGGGCAGAGTCTCAGAATTACTTCAAGCAGACAATTAGAGAATACAAAACACATTCATGAGTGCAACACCTTAAACTTTCAAGTAGCAAACACACCCAAACTTTCTGAATCACATAGGTCTAATGTAGTGGAGGACCTAAGTGATCATATGACAGATAGCATCAGTAGTGCCAAGGACAAATATGTGGAGCAGAAATGGATAAAATTCAAAAGCTCTGTTAAATATTCCTTGGACCATTACCTTCCGAGAAAGTTTTGAGTGACGGGATAGGCTCACCATGGTTTAACAGGCACATTATAAATTTGCAAAAGCAAAGAGAGTCGTAGCATAGTTCACGTTTGCAAGAAGTGTTCAACAAATTTCAAAATAAAATTTTGCAACCAATTCCAACTAAAAATCTTAAGAAGTTTTCGTCTTACATTAATTCAATAAGCAGATTGAAAACATCTATTCAAGCACTCAGTAAACATATTGAGTACTGAAACTGGAAATGACAGAGAGATGGGCAAAATACTTAATTCAGTATTTTGAAGCTGTTTCACTGGAAAAGATCACAACAAAGTTCCTCCTTTCAATCATTTTACAAGTGTCAAAAAGCGTTGTATTGAGATAAGTGGACATGGCATAGAAAACAGACCAACAACTGTTCAGTAACAGAAAGGCATCTGGACAGATGAGATACTTGCGAGATTCTGCAGAGATTATATGAAACTCTTGCCCTCTTTCTGATAGTAGTTTATCATAGACTGCTGATGGCGTGAGGGGTATCTAATGACTGGAAGAAAGGCGAGCCATTCTCTTTTTCAAGAACAGTCACAGGACAGATGTACATTATTACAGGCCTGAGTGAATGACACCATCAGTTGTAGAATTGTGTAGTGAGTTTTATGCTCACGTGTTATGACTTTTTGGAGTATGAAAACTTCCTATATAAAAAACAATGTGGACTCTGTAAAAGAGGTCTTGCAAAGCACAGATCATTCTGTCCATACATGAGGTCCAGAGAGCCATAAACAACAGCTCCCAGCTTGATATCACGTTCCTTAACATCAGGAAGGCATTTGATTTAGCTCTGTACTGTTGTTTAGTGAACAAAATACAAGCTTACCAAGTATCAGAGCAGATTTCTGATTGGATCCAGGACTTCCTTGCAGGCTGAACTCAACATGTCTCTCTCAATTAAACAAAAATCTACAAAAATAAAGGTAACTTCAACATCACCCAAAGAAGCTTAAGATAGGACCATTACTGTTTACAATATAAAGTAATGATCTAGTGGATAACATCAAAAGCTCCATGAGGTTGGTCGCAGATGACAGAGTTGTCTATAATAAATTAGGAAACCCAAAAGACTGCAGATGATCAATGATTGGTTCAGGGATTGGTAGTTACCCCGAATGTAAATAAATGTAACATGCTGCACATAAAATAGGCAAAGAAACACACTACTGCTGATAACACTAGTAGTGATGCCTACGAGTAACCATCTGGATCAAGCTTAATGTAGAATGAAGACGTGGACTGGATTGGATTGGATTGGATTAGAGGGAGAGAGGGAGGGAGGGGGAGGGAGGGACAGAGGGAGTGAGGGAGGGGGAGGGAGGGAGGGACAGAGGGAGGAAGGGAGGGAGAGATCTGACAAACAGGGATGTGTTTCATCATGGAGTTGTTTAGTCAGCAACAGAGTATTACAGAGATGCTCAATAAACTCCACTGACAGATGCTATGCATCAGAGACAGGTTTATAATTGAAATTCTGAGAAAGTTCCAGGAAAAGTTGGAGAACATATTACTTTCTCCAACATAGTTCTCCCAAAATGCCCACAATGAGAAAAATCAGTAAAATTAGTCCTCATACGGAGGTTTACTGACAATCATTCTTCCCAAGTGCCATTTGTCTATGGCACAATTTAGGGGAAAAATATAATGGTATCAGGTGTACTCATTACCACATGATAAGATGGCCTTAGGAGTATATATGTAGAGGTATTTCACTGTTAAAAAGTTGCTTTCATTATCTTATTTCCACAGACTGGGGGAAAGGACTGAGATGCAGAGAAACCACCAAATTTCTGTCATAGATTTCTGAGAGAACCCTCCTCCAAAATCTCAGGAGGAGGTTGTCCACTTAAAAATGGCCAGGACATAGTTATTAGGGAGACTTTACTCAATTCAATGTCCCTTACCCTGCCCTGACATTATTTTATCAGACTTTTTTTCCTCTCTGACTTGTGTTGGTAGATTTTATTATTAGTTCTCAAGTGTTGAAAAGCACAAATTTTATTTTGACAGAATCTAATGATTTCTCATAGCCTATAAATCCAGTACAAGGTGATAACTGATATTTGTTGTTTCTTTCTGCAGTTCCACAGAGACCTGTACATGTTCCATACTGTTAAACCCACTTCTGAAGCCACCTTTTTTTCCCGTGGTTAAAGTCATCAGTTTCTCTAGATTATCAGAAAGGATTTTTGCAAACATTTTGTATGCCACTGACAGAAAACTAATTGGACTGCAGTTCCTTACATCTTCCCTGCTCCCTTTCTTGTGGATTACAATAATTACAGTGCTGTTCCAGATATTTGGCATTGCCCTGTAACACAACATTTTGTGAACAACTACAAGTTTTGCTTTCACTGCCTTTCTCACTGTTTTTCTCATTTCTACACTTTTCCTATCATTCCATGTATCAAACTGCTTTCTTTACTACTTCTGGTAGTAATTCTGGAAAGCATTCATTCTCCCAACCTACTATCTGAGTATTTATTTCCTTCGATGCACTGACTAACATGATATGATGTATGCCCAGCATAAGTGCCCATTTCAGTTTCTTCATACTTCAACTGTTCTCAACTGTTCTTCGCACAGTGCTTTCCAACATCTTCTCATAAATATTTCTGAACAGTTTTTTGATTATTTAGTCCAGTTACTTCTCTCTGCTCTCTGTTATCATTTACTTTTCTTTCTTTTCTCCTCTTCATCAATTGTCTTGTGTCCTCAAAACTTTTGTTTAGCTTTTTCCGGTATAAAATTTGTAAATTATCATTTCTCATATTTAAACACACAGTGTTTTCATTCCAAAGCTTTAAAACTGTTTACATGTTAACTGGTATTCTTCCTGCTTTATACCTAAATCTTTTGAATCAATATAACTGGATTTGTCCTTAAGAGTTTAGTTCTTTCTAAAATAGTGTCCAGTTTTATTTTGCTTCTGACTAGCCAGTCATCACTAGATATCCTTAAATGGTTTAAGATTGAGGAATCTTGCACAGTTTTCTGTTGTCTGACAGCACATATTCAACCTCACTTTTTATTATCTTTGATCCTTTCCATGTTCATTTTCTGCCTGTTTCTCCCCCGTTCCCCTCCTTTAGGATGCACATTCAGTTTGTTCTAGCAATTTTCACAAACGTGCCTACACTATTATTTCTCATATTAAATCCAAACTTCACAACAGAAGAGCCCTGTTTCAATTTTTTTCCCCAATTCTGCATTAAAGTTTCTATTTCTGCGCTATGGAATCCGTCAGACAGCCACCCGTCTACTTCTGTTAGCCAAACTTAAATCAGCTTGGGTCACTGTCACATAGGGCTATAATGTTGAATGGTTAAGATGTATGTGATGGGACATTGTGGTACACACAGTTTCATTCATCTACTGCAACTTGTTTGGCTTGAGAGGCCCTACCAGTGACAATGTTGCTTCTGATGTAAGTGAACATGCAAACCTCCTCACCCATGTGGTCACTGCTATGATACGATGGTGTCCCCTGGAGGGACTATTTTCCATAGATCACACAACAGAAAATCCAGGATGGAATGTAAAAACATTATGAAAAGGAAAGTTGCTACTCACCATAGAGCAGAGATGCTGAGTCACAGATAGGTGCAACAAAAGACTGTCAAAAATAAAGCTTTCGGGCATTAAGGCCTTAGTCAACAATAGATGACACACACACACACACACACACACACACACACACACACACACAAATGCAACTCACACATATGACTGCAGTCTCAGGCAACTGAAACCACATTGTGAGCACAGCACCAGTGGCCTGCATTTATTGTGAATCTCTCAAACAGCACAAAGTCCCAAGTGACTGGAAAAAAGCACAGGTGACTCCAGCATACAAGAAGACTAAAAGAATAGACCCATAAAATTACAGACCAATATCCCCAATCTCAGTTTGCTGCAGAATCCTTGAACATATTCTCAGTTCATGTACAATGAACTTTCTTGAGACTGAGAAGCTTATGTCCATGAATCAGCATGGTTTTAGAAAGCATTGCTTGCGTGAAACTCAGCTTGCCCTTTTCTCATGTGATGTACTGTGAACAATGGATGAAGGGCAACCGGCAGAGACCATATTTCTAGATTTTCCAAAAGCATGTGACATGGTGCCCCAATGCAGGCTGTTACGGATCACATCTCAGTGGTGCCAGTTGGGTCTATCAGTAGAAGGGGTTTCACTAGGCATGGCCTGCACCTCAATAGGTATGGGAAAGGGAAGCTGGCTAAGCTTATAGGTGACAGTGTCAGTGTAGTGGGTGGTGGTGGTAGTGGTATCACTCATGGAAAAATTCCTATAGTAGTTGGTGTTAGAGCTGTACCTTTTTTAGACTGAAGTCAGCTGATAGGTATACCTGCTTAAAGGAAGTGCCTCTAACTAAGGGCTCACCTCCAGAGGATGTAATGTTTCCAAGTAGAGAAGGAATTAGCATATTTCATCAAAATATAAGAGGTATTAGAGATAAAGTTAGTGAACTGCTAATAGATGCTAACTCTGAAATTATTGGTATATCTGAGCACCACTTAAATAATTTGATAATTCAGAGGCTTCCTTTACCAGGCTACAGATTAGCTGGCTGTTTCTCAAGGAATTCCTTGCGGGGTGGGGGAGTGGCTCTGTACATAAAAAACAGTATTTCATTTGAGACCACAGACGTATCACGACACTGCACTGAACAGATATTTGAAAGTTGTGCAGCATTAGTTGAATTTAGTGAAACTAAACTTCTAATTGCTGTTGTTTATAGGTCCCCTAACTCCGAATTCAGAGCATTTTTGCTTAAACTAGAGAGGGTTCTTGATTCACTTTGTAGGAAGTACCAGAAAGTAGTTCTATGTGGTGACTTCAATATTAATTTTGTACATGATTGTGCAAGAAAAAGGATGTTGGTAGATCTCCTAAATTCATATGATCTGATGCAAACTGTATTTTTTCCAACTAGGGTGCAGGGGAACAGTAGCACAGTCATAGACAATATTTTTATTCATTCTTCATTACTAGATGGGCATTCTGTTAGTAAAAGGGTGAATGGCCTTTCAGACCATGATGCACAAATTTTAACACTAAAAGGTTTTTGTACTCTAACCAATGTCGTACTTAATTACAAACTATGTAGGAAAGTTAATCCAACAGCAATAGAGAGTTTTTCATAACTTGTCAAGGAACAAGAGTAGCAAGATGTTTATAGTGCTGATAATATAGATGATAAATACAATGCTTTCCATAACACATTTCTCATGCTCTTTGAGAGTTGCTTTCCATTAGAACATTCTAAACGGGGTACTAGCAGTAATGGACAGCCCGGTTGGCTGACTAGTGGGATAAGGATATCATGTAGAACAAAGTGGGAATTATATCAAAATGTTAGAAGTAGTCACAATCAAGCTACAGTAGCCCATTACAAACAGTATTGTAAGGTGCTTAAAAATGTTATTACCAAGGCAAAAAGTATGTGGTATGCAAATAGAATAGCTAAATCACAGGATAAAATTAAAGCCATATGGTCAGTTGTGAAGGAAGTGTCTGGTCAGCAGCACAAGGTTGACGATATAAAGTCAGTTTGCAGTAATAATATTTCTGTTACTGATAAATCAGATATATGTACAGTATTTAACAACCATTTTCTGAGCATTGCTGGTGAATTAAATAAAAATTTAGTATCTACAGGAAATCATATAAATTTCTTAGCAAATGCCTTTCCGAGATTGACGTCTGAAATACTCCTCTGTGATACAGACAAGAGGGAGATTGAGACAATAATCAAATCACTGAAGACTAAGGACTCTCATGGTTATGATGGAGTGTCTAGCAGAATATTAAAGTACTGTGCTGCACATGTTAGCCCTGTATTTAGCCATATTTGTAATTTTTCCTTTAGGAATGGTCAGTTTCCTGAGAGATTAAAGTACTCAGTAGTAAAGCCGCTTTATAAAAAGGGAGAAAGGGATAATGTAGATAATTTTAGACCTATTTCTATGCCATCACTGTTTGCAAAAGTTATCGAAAAGGCTGTGTATGTAAGGTTAATTGATCATTTTATATCACACGATTTGCTATCAAATGTACAGTTCGGCTTTAGAAGTCGTTTGACAACTGAAAAACGCTTGGCGTATTTTTTGATTTAACAAAGGCATTTGACTGTGTTGATCACACAATATTGCTCCAGAAGTTGGACCATTACGGAATAAGGGGAATAGCTCACAATTGGTTCACCTCTTACTTTAGCAACAGGCAGCAAAAGGTCATTATTCACAATGTTTATAACGGCTGTGATGTGGGATCTGAGTGGGGTACTGTCAAGTGGGGGGTGCCCCAGGGATCAGTGTTGGGGCCGCTCCTGTTCCTTATTTATATAAATGATATGCCCTCTAGTATTATAGGTAACTCTAAAATATTTCTGTTTGCTGATGACACTAGCTTGATAGTAAAGGATGTTGTGTGCAACATTGACTCGGTTTCAAGTAGAGCAGTACATGACCTCAGTTCATGGCTTGTAGGAAATAAACTAACGTTAAATCACAGTAAGACTCAGTTTTTACAGTTCCTAACACACAATTCAACAAAACCTGACACTTTAATCTCACAGAACGGGCATATGATTAGTGAAACTGAACAGTTCAAATTCCTAGTGTTCAGATAGATAGTAAGCTGTCGTGGAAAGCCCACGTTCAGGATCTTGTTCAAAGACTTAATACTGCCATTTTCACTATTCGAACGGTATCGAAAGTGAGTGATATTTCGGCACGTAAATTAGTCTACTTTGCATATTTTCATTCACTTATGTCGTATGGTATTATGTTTTGGGGTAACTCTTCCCATTCTAGAAGGATATTTTTGGCTCAGAAACGGGCGGTTAGGGCAATAAATGGTGTGAGTTCACGAACCTCTTGTCGACCTCTTTTCACGACTCTGGGTATTTTGTCATTGGCCTCTCAATATGTATATTCCTTATTGTCGTTACCAATATTGTTACCAATATTAGTTTATTTCCAAGAATAAGCAGCTTTCACTCGGTTAATACTCGGCAGAAATCAAACCTCCACTTGGATCGGACTTCCTTAACTCTTGTGCAAAAAGGTGTGCAGTATACTGCTGCATCCATTTTCAATAAGCTGCCACTTGAATTCAAAAATCGTAGCAGTAATCCACGCGCTTTCAGATTGAAACTGAAGAGTTTCCTCATGGGTCACTCCTCCTATTCTGTCGACGAGTTCCTTGAAAAATTAAGATGATTCTCATTGTATTGCTGATAGCGTTTACCTAAACTTATGGACTGATTTTCTTTCAGGTTCATGAACATTTGTTTTTATCTGTTATTACTTTTTATGTTGTAAGGTTATGTACTGACACGTTCTATGACCTTGGAGATTTGCTCCTCAATTTGGTCCTACGGAACTTGACATTTAAATAAATAAAACAAAGGTACGAGCATATGGAATAAGTTCACAGATATGCAAGTGGCTTGAAGACTTCTTAAGTAATGAATCCCAGTATACTGTCCTCAACAGCAAGTGTTCATCAGAGACAATGATATGGCCAGGAGTGCACCAGGGAAGTGTGATAGGACCGTTGTTGTTCTCTATACACACAAATGATTTGGTGTACATAAGTGTCGAAAAATATAAGTTAATGCGGATGAGTAGGAAGAACTAACCTGTAATGTTTGGATACAGTATTATTAGTGTCCTGTTTGACACAGTCAAGTTGTTTAAATATCTGGGCATAATGCTGCAAAGCAATATGAAATGGAATGGGCATGTGAGAACTGTGGTAGGGAATGTGATTGGTCGACTTCAGTTCATTGAGACAATTTTAGTAAAAGTGGTTCATCTGTAAAGGAGGCTGCATACAGGATGCTGGTGTGACCTATTCTTGAGTACTGCTTGAGTGTTTGGGATCCCTACCAGTTCATATTGATGAAAGACATCGAAGCATTACCAGCCGGGCTGCTAGGTTTGTTACCAATGGGTTTGAACACCATGTAAATATTATGGGGATGCTTCAGAAACTCAAATGGGAATCCCTGGAGGGAAGGCAACATTCTTTTCAAGAAACACCCCTGAGAAAATTTAGATATCTGGAATTTGAAGCTGACCACAAAACGATTCTACTTCCGCCAACATACATTGCACGTATGGACCACGAAGACAATATATAAGAAATTAGGGCTCATACGGAGACCTATAGACAGTCACTTTTCTCTCACTCTATCTGTGAGTGGTACAAAAAAGGAAATGACTAACAGTGGCAGAGGGTACCCTCTGCCACGCACTGTACAGTGGCTTGTGGAGTACCTATGTAGCTGTAGATGTAAGTGTAGAAAATCATTTGTGTCCTAGCATAAGCAAAACTGATGTTAATGTTATATTTCAGATCTCTGATTAGTTCAAACTTCAGTTGCATTTTATATCATAATTGTAATATGCACTATTGTAACTAGTACAATGTATTCGCACTGTGAGTTTGTCTACCCATGGCCTGAAGGCATCTCTCCTCCAGAGACTATTTACACAGGCACTGCATGTTATGGACATTATACTATACACAAACAATCTGTTGATACACCATCTGCTACAGGCACCACCAGAGAGCACAAACCATGCTTCCAAGCAGTGTGCACTTCTGTGCTGCTATTAATGAAAGAAGTACCATCCACATGTTACATTGTCAAGAATGAACTTCCCCCTGCTGGATACTTAAGGCAAGGCACAGCATCCAACAGCAGCATTCAACTGCCTACTCAGTTCTGGGCCAGGAGCTAGCTACACTCTCGTAGTTCATCAGTCGGTAGTTACTACGACCAGATTGGACATTCAGCTCTAAAATGCACTTCAAGGGACTCCACACAGTGCGGCCCTGATGGACACTGCATCTACAGTCACTCGGGATGAACCTTCCCTCAGAGTTGGCATCACGCCAATGAACTTGTTTCTGTCATTCTCAATTGATCAAGAATGATCTTTCAGTTGTTATTACAAATTTACTTTATTGTGAACTTGTCCATGAACAAAGTGTTCTTGCATTTGGGAACCATTGTTAATACAGTGTGCAACCCCCAAATGGGATGTTACAGTAATGGCGAAGGATTCAATATTAATAAAAGGTATTCAAGAAAAGTTTATGTGAACATAGTTGGGTCTTTCATAATCCACCAAATCCAGCTTCAAAACTTATTTTGTGACTCACAGAAAATTTCAATGGCACTGTTAGTGCTTTTTGGAATGAACCATCATAAACCATTAGTTTAATACATTCACTCCTGCAAAATCCAACCAGTGTCAAATGCTTCATCTTTTATGATCTTCATACAAACTGTCAAAGCAAATTATATTTCCAAATACTTGCCAGCAAAATAAATTAATTGTAGCTTCACAGTAAAAAACAAAAGCCATGAGTACAAAAAAAAAAAAGACCACAGCCAATTTTTACTTCTTACACTCAATGCATCACTGCCTGAATTTGGAACTGAGATAACAAAAATCTATAGAAGTGCTAATTACTCTCAATACAGTTTCCTACAAAGACAGATTTGACTACCAAGATACTGGCCTTATCCAAGATGATACAGTCTTCAGTGTCTAGGTGAACAGTCACATATTGTATTATTAAATGATAAGTGCTCTGGTGATCTAAAAGAATACATAATTTAAATGAGTTCTTTGGAAGTAAAAAAAAGTATATGTGGAAAATAAGTTAAATTTTTGTTTAGAGTGCAGTTTACAATGTTAGAATATTATAATTACAAGTACTTTTCTAGATCATTTCTTGTGACTGAATTTGATACTCTATTATTTTATAATGCTATTTCATGCAGTCAAATCATGACCTCTGTGACCCCCATTAGTCAATGTTATTGAGATTAACAGAATTAAGAATGACGCTGAATAATACACAACTATCACTATACCTTTCAGGTTCATATTCTGGATTTTCTTTGAGTATATTTATGGCTGTTGGCGAAAAATCACAGGCGTATACAAACAAATCTGGATTTTTAGTATACTGAAGAATTGGAAAAATAGTGTTTCCAACACCGCATCCTATTTCAAGTATTCTGAATGGTTTGTTATTTATTGTTCTCTTTTCTTCTGCACGGTTTATAGTTCCTAAACCTTCAGAATTAAGATTGCAAGTTGTTTTGCATGATTCTGCATTTTCCAACTTTGTAGTGTCACTGCAGGAACCTGCACCATCATGCTCATGTTTCACAGCAACACCTTTAGTAGAATTTACACTAAGAGGCACATTTTGGTCCACTTCTGATTCAGGAGCAAGCTCAGGAAATTCTGTGAACAGCCAGTGCCTGTCCTTGAAGAAACTGAAACAATAAATGTAATATAACAGTGTCCAAACAAGTCAGAGAGATTATACAAAGTATAAGTATTATATTCATCAGCATACCGATTTTGATGAATTTCATAAAATGCATCCCAAAACTGACTCGCATTGTTTTCAAATTTTTCTTTCTCAGTTTCATCCAAAACTGTTGACGAATTTTCAAGCACCTTATTTCTAGCCATTTCCTCCTGTGTGGCATCCCATTCTACATTATCCCTGCAACAAAACATCAAAAAGATTACACATTAATTGATACACAGAAACAAACAGAAGATTCACTGACTCATATCAGTAGCTGTCGGAACGATTTATGCAGCTCTGTGGACAAAGACTTTTTCTTTTTCATGGAGGATTTACATATTCCTATGGTTACCCAAGGTCATAAATGAAAAACAATGGGGTTCAATTCTGATTGGCTGCCAGTATGGAACACACCAGTACTGAGCACCTCACTGTGTACCTTGTGTTGGATTTTGTAAAGGTTTATATACGTTTAAGAACTATCCAAATTAATGGTTTGATAGAGCACTGGGTAAGTGTTAGACTGCATTAATCAGCATTTGAAAACACTTCTGCTGCTGCCTGTCGGGTACTTTCTTTCCATGGGCAAATTTATAAATTTATATGTTTTACAAATTGAACGGTTGGCATTAGAAAGTGCTAATCCTCAGTTTAGTAAGTATTAGTCCGATCATGTTATCTGTTGTATATTCAAATGAACAACATTACTGTAACACTTTATTCCACATGCACCACTGGAAAGCAATGTGTGTGTGTGTGTGTGTGTGTGTGTGTTTGAAACAAAAGAGCAATAAGGATACTAAACTGGCTATTAAAAAGTAGTTATACAGGATGCCATTTCTGTATTGTTTCTAAATTTAACTTTAGTTTTATTTTTGTGACGCGTGGGGAAGTCACCACAAACAGGCTGCTCACGAGGTGTGGCATATGACAATTTCATCACGTCAAAGGCTTCTATCCAATCACTTGTTGACAAATCTGAGATAGCAACAGGAAACAGCAAAAGGAAAGCTGAAGGCATAAATTTCACATTTTAGAAATCTTTCATGCAAGAGGATCATACAATCACACCGTTGTTTGACTGTCGCACAGACTTGCACATGGAGATATAGAAACAGGCATTCCTGGTGTAGACAAGCAACTGAAAGAGTCGATAACAAATAAGTTCCCAGGTCTGGATGGAATTCCAATTCAAGAGTACTCCGTGGCACTGACATCTTACTTAGTATGCATTTATGGCACATCTCTTGCCCAACACAAAGTCCCAAGTGACTGGAAAAAAGAGGTGCTGATTCCCATGTACAAGAAAGGCAAAAGAAAGAATAAACATAATTACAGACCAATGCCCTTAACATCATTTTGCTGCAGAATTCTTGTACATATTCTGATATTGAATATAATAAATTTCCTCAAAACAGAAAAGCTTCTGTCCACAAAGCAGCACAGGTTTAGATAGCATCGCTTGTGTGAAACCCAGCTTGCCCTTCTGTCACATTATATTCTATAAACCATAAATAGAGGGCAACAGACAGATTCTATATGAATTACTAGATTTCCAGAAAGCATCTTAAACAATGCCCCACTGCAGATTGTTGAAGGTCCAAGCATACGGACTAAGTTCCCAGCTATGCGAGTGGTTCGAAAACTTTGTAAGTAGTAGAACCCAGTATGTTGTCCTCATCGCAAATGTTCAACAGATCAGGGTATCGTCAGGAGTGCCCCACGGAACAGCGGTAGGATCCCTCTTACTCTCTATATACATAAATGATCTGACAGACAGAGAGAGCAGCAATTTGCAGATGTTTGCTGGTGACACTGTGATGTTTCATAAGATGTTGCCATTGAATGGCTGTAGGAGAATACAAGATGATTTAGAATTTCTAGTTGGTGTGATGGATGACAGCTTGCTCTAAACACAGGAAAATGCAAGTTAAGCAAACCAGCAGGAAAAATAATCTTTAACATTTGAATATAGCATTAGTCGTATGCATCTTGATACAGTCACATTGATTAGACAGCTAGTTATAATGTCACAAAGCAATACGAAATGGAATGAGCATGTCAGGTTGGCAGTAGAGAAGCCAAGTGCTTGACTTTGTTTTATTGGGAAAATTTTGGGAAAGGCCAGCTCATTTATAAAGGAGATGGTATACAGAACTAGTGTGACCCATTCTTGACTACTGCTCAAGTATTTGGGATCCCCACCAGGTCAGACTAGAGGAGGACATCAAAGAAATTCAGAGCCATGCTTCTACATTTGTTAGCAGCAGGTTCCATCAGCACACAAGTGTTACAGAGATGCTTTATGAACTCATATGGGAATCCCTGGACGAAAGGTAACGCTCTTTTCATGAGGCACTATTGAAGAAATTTAGAGAATCAGCACCTGAAGCTGACTGCAGAACAATTCTACTGCTGCCAATGTACATTTTGCATAGGGACCAAAAACATAAGATGAGCGAAATTAGGGCTCATACAAAGGCTTATACATGGTCTTTTTTCCTCACTCAACTGTAAAGAGGAACAGGAAAGGAAATGACTAGTAGTGGCATGTGGGACCCTCTGCCACGCACCATATGGTGGCTTGTGATATACATATGTAGATGTAGATCTGGTGCCCGAACCTATCCTTTTGGTTCTCATAATGAATTCGAAGTTATTGACACTGTAACAATTTTATGGCCCTGATGGACAAAGCAAATAGAATTCATGTAACACCATATTCAGTTCTAATGTATTACTTACAATGAGAGATGAAGTATAATCAGTGTTACTTGAAGCAACTGAGTATGACTGCTTATTTCCATGTAATTGGACTATCAATTTAACATAGTGCACAACCATTCAGTCACTGCTGATAACACTAATCATTCTTCATATTTTGCTGTACCCCACAAACACACAAACTTAACATAAATATAATGCCATACTTTGAGATTCTCGTATTAACTGGCAACTGTGCAATTAGAAACATAAATGATTTCCATAGATAAACACACAGGAGAACATTGTATAACTAATGGTGTTGTATCAACCTCAGATTACCTTCACTACACTGCTTGAAGAAATAAATATTAAAAAATTATCTTTACACAAGATTTTCAAATTTTTGTAGCATTTAAGGTGAACATATGTAGGTGAGCTATTTTCTAAAATAGTATGTTTGATGTATAAAATTGTACTGTTCATTTAGACTGCATCAATTTTTAAAACTGTGGTCAGTTTCAGTTCCACATCAATTGTCTTCAGACCTGTATATATTGGTTACAAAAGTAACCCGTCCAACTCATCAGTAAATTTACATGATATGTCACAGCACAATATTTCATGACCAAAATTTATATTTTCTAATGAACTCGATGGATTACTACTGTATCCGATATTTAGATTGAAGATAGGAATGCAGAACCAAAACAAATCACAATTTTAAAGTTTATGCAATCTATACCAACAATAAAATCTGTTGTACAAAACTAACTGCAGATTCTCTCCCAAAAAGACAGTATGTTGCTTTTTGCAAATGTACATTTGATGTTTCACTATGACTTCTTTTTTCACCCCAGAACAAGCAAAAATACACCATTTTTGCTGAAATGGTCTACCAAAAACTGAATTACTGAAAAAGTTTACCTGCAAACTGCAAATGGGTCTGTAGCTTGAGACTTCATTGGGGACCCCTTTTCTTGTAAACTGGTACTGTGTTTGTTGGTTTTAGAATGTCTGGTAACTCGCCAGTAGCTAGGTATTTATTAATTGCTGGAATATGCAACTAAATGCATCTCTTGGTGCCATGTCTTCAAATATTTACTGCCATTCAACAGCAAACAATGGAGTGCTGAGGGCATCTAATCTTCCTTTTTTTGATAACTTCTACTGAATACAGTTTAGAGTCCATGTAGTGCTGAGCTAATGTATTCACAGCAGACTTCAAACCGGTGGTTAGTCCAGCCAGCATGCTGCTGCTGGAATTTCTCTGTCAGGGCAGAATAATGATGAGTTGGCATGGTGCAAGACACCAGTCTGTCACAATGGAGATTAGTGTTACCTCGTGCCGTGCCCCAACGCTGTGCTATCTCAACCCTCATGCAGTGTGTGACCAGAGTTATCACCCGGCCATAGCAAAGCTTGGCAAATTTACCATATACACTCACTGCCCTGACTTAGCAGTACCTATCTACAACTGCTGACTGTGCCAAAAACTACTCTGTATCAGCTGTTGGCCCAATGTGAGTAACCCAGCCTTTTCTACAACCATTTGCCACCTCCACTAGCTGCTGGTCTATGGACCACTCCTGGATCTGATGCTACCAGTGTCTTAACGGATGCCACATGGGTAGGCTCTCCATCAGTCTTTCATCAACCAGCTCCTGGGAACCTAGAGCTACCTGCGGTCCTGCACATACGTGCCTCACTGACGAAGGAATGCTTGACAACGTTACATGTTACAGAGCTGCTGACCCTACGACTCTGCTGAGACTGCCTTTTGCCCACAATGACTGCTGATAAACACATCATCTCATGTTTTGTTGAGGTGGACTCTTCCACCTGGGTACATTGCACACCACTCAGTTGCTGACTTCTGTGAATGTACAATTTCTCCATACATTATGATGTTGGTACTGAAGCATTTCTGATTCCACGACAGACAAGGATCCCGTTCTTTACATCCAAAGCCCTGCTCACCATCCTGGCATCTAACAGTATCAATGGTCAATGGACCATTCTGGCAATCTAACCAGATTTGATTACTTGAGTGTGTGATTATACACTGAAGCACCAAAGAAACTGTTACAGGCATGCATATTCATATACAGAGATATGTAAACAGGCAGAATACTGTGCTGCAGTCAGCAACGCCTAAATAAGACAAGTGTGTGGGGCAGTTGTTAGATTGGTTACTGCAGCTACAATGGCAGGATATCAAGATTTAAGTGAGCTTGAACTTGGTGTTATAGTTGGCTCATGAGTGATGGGAAACAGATCTCTGAGGTAGCGATGAAGTGGGGATTTTCCTGTACGACCATTTCAAGAGTGTACAATGAATATCAGGAATCCCGTAAAACATCAAATCTCCAACATCGCTGCATGTCAGCAGCAGACTGTTCAAGCTTCTGGACGCTCTGCTATGGTTTGGGGCATGTGCACCTGGAGTGATATGGGATACCTGATACATCTAGATAGGACTCTGTGACACGTACTTTAGCACCCTATCTGATCACCAGCATCCATTCATGTCCATTGTGCATTCTGACAGACTTGGGAAATTCCAGCAGGACGATGTGACACCCCACACGTCCAGAATTGCTATAGAGTGGCTCCAGGAATGACACTCTCCTGAGTTTAAACACTTCTGCCAGCCACCAAACTCCCCAAACATGAACATTATTGAGCATATATGGGATGCCTTGCAATGTGCTGTTCAGAAGAGATCTCCACCTCCTCGTACTCTTATGTATTTATGAACAGCCTGCAGGATTCATGGTGTCAATTCCCTCCAGCACTACTTCAGATGTAAGTTGAGTCCATGCTACATTGTGTTTCAGCATGTCTGTGTGCTCACGGGTGCCCTATGCAATATTATGCGGGTGTACCAATTTCTTTGGCTCTTCAGTGTGTAAACCAAGCCTATTGTCCTAGTGGAGTTTACTGAAAATTATTCATTTATTAATCAGGATGCAGTGCAAGGTTTCCGTAGGGGAAACAGTAAAGCACCAATTCCTCCATTTTTACAAAATCAGATGTTGGAATCTACGAGTATTTTTCATTGTCAGTGTCTGTCTGCCACGACACAGTTACTGTTCATGTTCTTATCAAGGAGCTGATGAAACAAGTAAAAACACAGTTTGCGCATAGTTCCCACATCCATATTTTATTTATGCCTCCAGGACCCGATACAAAACTTTCAAAAATTGTCTCAATTTGTGCGATTACAAAAGAGACTTTGGAATGATGTTAGAATAGATTATTTTTCTACATGTCATACAAAGATATGTTCTCATGGGACTGGAGGAACAACAAAGTGATTAGCTCTGCAAGGTTCGCAGGAGAGCTTCTGTAAAGTTTGGAAGGTAGGAGACAAGGTTCTGGCAGAAGTAAAGCTGTGAGGACGGGGCGTGAGTCGTGCTTGGGTAGCTCAGTTGGTAGAGCACTTGCCCGCAAAAGGCAAAGGTCCCGAGTTCGAGTCTCGGTCCGGCACACAGTTTTAATCTGCCAGGAAGTTTCAAAGATAATCTTCTTCTTTACAGAAGTGGGCTGAAAGAACCCAATTGTCTGCCCTCAATTTATTAACTATTGTAAAGCTGTAGGAGAATGAAATATAAACTTTCAATGATCTATTTGGGAGAAGGAACCAACCAGCGAGGTCATCGGTGCTATCGGATTAAGGAAGGTTTGGGAAGGAAGTCAGCCGTGCCCTTTCAAAGGAACCATCCTGGCATTCGCCTGAGGCGATTTAGGGATGTCATGGGAAACCTAAATCAGGATCACCGGATGCACATTTGAACCATCATCCTCCCGAATGCGGGTCCAGTGTGCTAACCACTGCACAACCTCGCTTTGTCACAAAATTATTTTCTAGGATATAAAAAGCTAAACCACATTTTTTCAATTGTCTATTTTTTTGGCCAACTTTGCTTCAAATTATCTATATGAAAACATATCATGAAATCATTTATTATTATTACATGTACAATCATGCAAGATGACCGAGTTTTCTTTCAAGAAAATAATACCAGAGATATACGTATCTATGGTTCTGGTGGTAATATTGGTTCGTGGCTTCAGTCATACCTTAAGGACCAAACGCAGACTGCAATGCTGAATGGCTCATCCAGGGACCTGTCTCATCTGAGTGGGAGACCTCAAATTGCTGTGGGCCATAAGGCACTGTCTTAGGTCCACTGATATTTCTTATTTTCATTAATGACCTTCCTCTTTGTTGCAATACAATGAGTAAATTTATCATTTTTGCAGATGATACTACAATTCTCACTGATAAACTATCCAGCAAAATTCCTAAACAAACTACAAACAAAGCTTTCACAAAAATTTTAAATTGGTTTTCTTGAAATGGCCTCTTAGTCAATGCAGATGAAACCCATTATATGAGATTTCATAAATCACAAAGAAATCTTAAAGAAATTAACATAAAGTGTATCGACCAACCAATTTAAAAAGGTGAGGACACAAAATTCCTGCGTGCATATGTAGACAGCAAATGTAATTGGACAACCCACATCCTTCATATTTTTAAAAGACTTATCTCAGCAATATTTTCACTATGAATGATTACTTCTGTAGCTGAAGTAGATACCATTAAAGCTTCCTACTTTGGCTACTTTCATTCATTAATGTCATATCCTATTACATTCTGGGGGGGGGGGGGGGGGGGGACCAACCTGTTGCAAAAATAATTTTCACTGCAAAAGAAGAACTATCAGAATAATGAGTGGTGTCCATCATAGACGCTCTTGCAGGTACTTGTTTAAAAAAATGGGTCTACTTACAGTACACGTTTTCCTTGTTGACCCATGTCTGTAATAACTTTTCTCTATACAGGGTGTTACAAAAAGGTACGGCCAAACTTTCAGGAAACATTCCTCACACACAAATAAAGAAAAGATGTTATGTGGACATGTGTCCGGAAACGCTTAATTTCCATGTTAGAGCTCATTTTAGTTTCATCAGTATGTACTGTACTTCCTCGAATCCCCGCCAGTTGGCCCAATTGAAGGAAAGTAATGTTGACTTCGGTGCTTGTGTTGACATGCGACTCATTGCTCTACAGTACTAGCATCAAGCAGGCATTGTTGGTGATGTCTTGATTGGGCCCCATGTTCTTCCACCTACACTCAATGGAGCACGTTAGCATGATTTCATACGGGATACTCTACCTGTGCTGCTAGAACATGTGCTTTTACAAGTACGACACAACATGTGGTTCATGCACGATGGAGCTCCTGCACATTTCAGTCGAAGTGTTCATACGCTTCTCAACAACAGATTCGGTGACCGACGGATTGGTAGAGGCGGACAAATTCCATGGCCTGCACGCTCTCCTGACCTCAACCCTCTTGACTTTCATTTATGGGGAGCATTTGAAAGCTCTTGTCTACGCAACCCCGGTACCAAATGTAGAGACTCTTCGTGCTCGTATTGTGGACGGCTGTGATACAATACGCCATTCTCCAGGGCTGCATTAGCGCATCAGGGATTCCATGCGATGGAGGGTGGATGCATGTATCCTCGCTAACGGAGGACATTTTGAACATTTCCTGTAACAAAGTGTTTGAAGTCACGCTGGTACGTTCTGTTGCTGTGTGTTTCCATTCCATGATTAATGTGGTTTGAAGAGAAGTAATAAAATGAGCTCTAACATGGAAAGTAAGCGTTTCCGGACACATGTCCACATAACATATTTCCTTTCTTTGTGTGTGAGGAATGTTTCCTGAAAGTTTGGCCGTACCTTTTAGTAACACCCTGTATAAAGACAACAGTGAACACCATGACTACAAATACCAAAAACAGTTTGCACAATGAATTGAAAAGTCTAAATCTGCTTCAAAAAGGAGTTTATTACTCCAGAATTAAGCCATTTAATGCATTCCCACCACATATCAGAACCCTTCAGAAAAAACTGCCTAAATTCAAACAAATTCTGAAAGAGTACCTGACGGAAAAATCTTTTTACATGGTCAATAAATTTTTGAGAGAAAATGAATAACACCACGAAATTTACAACTGTATTACAAATACTTATTTTGAGTACTACAATAGGCATTCAAAAATTTGGTTTTTGGTATTTGTGTATTTATTTACTAATTGTAATACTTTCTGTTAAACGGGTATATGTTCTAAATTAGATATTTTATTTACATTGTATATTTTATTTTATTTGTGTAAGATACATCTAAGCTGTGTAGAATTTGACACATTCCATATCTTTGTGATTTACTTACTACCTGGATCTACAGAACACAAAATAAACAAAGAAATAAAAATGAACAAAGTTGCTGAAGAACCTGGGCTGCACTGTTGACAGCTGCATTATGGGGTTAAACAAATGACTACATCTCCCAGAAGTATCAAACTGGTGATTGTGAAAATTTAAGCATGCTTAGTGGGAACACATGCTGATGTTCGCACAAAATTTCATCAAAATATATTTATGATCATGCAGGAACCTGCAGACCACTTGGCATGGAATGATTCAGTTGCTAAACTAGGAAACAGTCCACAGCCAATATGCATTCACTTGCCTCATTCAAATGAAGCTGAATCATAGTGTATCATTCAAATGATGCTGTATCAAATTCACCATCATAACTCCCAGAATAAGGGTACACTAGACAGGCCAAGAAGTTTGCAGGACAAGATAGAGTCACATCCCAATAATGGCCATCAAAAATTTTACTGCACTACCAAACAGTGTTCAGCCCCTTAATAGTCGAGCTGTTCAAAGCAAACATGTTGAGTGACCTAAAGAAACATCATCATACTCTGTGAATGAATAGAAGAGTGACTACCTAATTTGAAAGTCAGTGCTATGGCTCTACTATCAACACTGATATTTTGCTTCTAATGTTATTACAGCGTCCATTTTATTCTTCTTCTTCTTCAGTAGTGCCCTTGGTGAGCCTTGGCTTCTTCAATGATCTTCCTCCATACTTCACAGTTATTTGCTGCTCTTTTCCACCATCGGACTTCCATGCTGGCGAGATCTATTATTACGTCATCAATCCATCTTCTTCTAGGTCTCCCTTTTCGCCTAGCTGAATGGACCACATCTTTCATCATTTTCTTTGGAATTCTATCCTCTGCCATTCTCTCCAAGTGTCCTAGCCATCATATTCACTGTGATTTTACAAATTTTACTATGTCCTTACCTTGTATTAACCCTTATAATACGGCATTGTAACATATTCTCCAGCCTTCATCCTCCCTTATTGGCCCATAGATTTTGCATAGTATTTTCTGCTCAATGGTTCTTAGTGCATTTTTATCATGTTTTGTCAACTCCATACCTCTGACCCGTATGTGATAACTGAGCAGACTGGGGAATTATATACAAGCAGTTTTGTTTTTCTTGTAACAAGGCTATTTCTGAAAAGTTGCATATTTGCAAAGTAAGCTCTGTTTCCTGCTTGTATTCTTTCCCTTATAGCCTTTCCAATACTGTTATCATTTGTTATCAGTGCTCCCACGTAGTTAAAAGAGGACACTCCTTTGAAGCATTTCCCATTGATGTTTAGGTTTTTAGGGGTTCTTCTGGCCTCAGATTGTGACATTACCATATATTTTGTTTTGTTTTCATTTACTATGAGGCCAATTTTTAAAGCTTCGGTTTCCATTGTCTAGTATGTTTCCTTGGAGTGTATTGATATTTCTTCCTACTATAGCAATGTCATCAATGTATGTACATATCTGGCTAGTTTTCATAAATATGGTGCTCTTTTGTTGATTTTATTTACTACACTATGCACGGCTATATTGAATAGGACAGTGGAGAGATTATCACCTTGCTCCATGCCTTTATTAAAGTCAAAGCTTTCACTCGTTCTGCTAAGGACGGGAAAAAAAAATAAAATAAAATAAAATTAATTTGACATGTTCCACATCCACGAGGAATTCCTCAGCATGGATCTATGGAACGAAAACTAATCTAATCTCTTTACTTCTGCTCTTGTCTCTGTCATTGTCATTCTGATTAGTCTTATTAGTTTAGCACATATACCAACTTCTTCCAGTACTCTGTACAGTTATTGCCAATTTATGCTGTCAAAGGCTTGTTTGAAGTCAATGAATAGAAAATGTAGATCTATATCATATTCATAGAACTTTTCCATCATTTGTCTTATCTCAAATATTTGATCAGGTGTTCCTCTGTCTGGAAAGCCACACTGATATTCCCCTTGTATGCCTCCTGCACACTTCTGTATCCTTTCATTTAATATACTTGTGAAGATCTTATAAGTTGTGTTTACGAGTGTTATACCTCTATAGTTTTCACATGCTGTTATGTCCCCTTTCCTATATATGGGGATTATTATTCCAGTTTTCCACTTATCTGACATAGTTTCTGTTTCCCATATATCTGATATTAATGTATGCAGTTCCTTTATTACAGCCTCACCACCAGTTTTTATTAATTCAGCGATTATGCTGTCTTCCCCAGGGGCTTGATAGTTTTTCGACTTGTGCACAGCCTAGGAGACCTCTTGTAGTGTTGGCTTTCTTGCCTCATTGGTACCACTGTCTGCTTCCAGCTCCACTCTTTCCTCCTGTGTGGCTATCTCTTCATCTTCTAGGCTGGTGCTTGGTGTATCTTTACTCTGCCCATCTTCTGACTACCTGTTCTTCCTTCCTTATCATTTTCTCATCTTCACTGGAAAAGGTCATTGTTTTTGGCTGGAATCTATTCTTCATTTTGCCTACAGCATGACAGAACTTTCTTATTTCATTCTGTTCCTTTAACTCTTCTAGTTCTTGAAATTTCTTCTTAGTCCACTCTCTTTTCTCTCTCTTGCACAGTCTGTTAGCTCTTCTCCTTAATTCTCTATATTGGTCCACATTATTTCTGGTTTCTATCTGTAGTACTTTCGTTCTTGTCCTGTTCTTTTCATCTATTGCTAATCTGCAGTCCTCATCAAACCATTCCTGGGTTCTTCTATTCCTTCTTATGCCTATTATTTCGTCTGCAGCATCTTCAAGGGCTTTTTCAATCCTGATACTCCTTTCGTCTATTCCTACTGCAGTCTTTTCATTACTCAACTTTCTGCTTAGTGTTGCTTGGTATTTTTTTACTTCATCAGAGATTTTCAATTTGTCTGTATTTCATTTCAACATCTTTTCTATACTGTTGCCATTTGTTAGTGACAGTTTCTCTCTCAAGAGTGATTTTGTCACAAAATGGTCTGAGTCACAGTTTGGTCCTCTGCAGCTCCATACATCCATAACTGGTGTGGAGTGGTGTGCAATCACTAAAATATGGTCAATCTGACTGACTACTCCATTGACTGCATACTTCCAAGTACCCAGATGGATCACTGTGTATGGAAAGCAGTTACTTTTAATAATCATATTATTCCTTGCTGCGAATTGGCATAGTAAGTCTATAGGCTTGTTGTTTTCTTCATGTAGTGAATATTTTTCAGAAACTCCATATGGATGTTCATTCCTCCCTATTTTTCCCTTAAAATCTTTTATTACTAGCATCAAGTCGTATGTAGGTAAAGCGCAGCATCCTTTTTCCAATTCTTCGTAGAACTGTTCTTTAATTTTATCCTCTGTTGGTGCATGTTCATCCACTATTGATATATTTCTAAATTTCCCTCTTAGTCTGAGTCTGCACATCCATTCACTTATGGGTTCAAATTCCAGAAGGCTTTTCCTGACTTCACTTGTTATCATAAACGTTCTTCCAAGTTGGCCTGTTCTTTCTTCTGGTCCACTACATACCAACGAGTACTCAGGTTTATTTATCTGCCCATTCTCATGCCATCTTATTTCCTGTAGCCCTGTTGTTGTTGTTGCCTTCAGTGCTGAGACTGGCTTTATGCAGGTCTCCATGCTACTCTATCTTGTGCAAGCTTCTTCAACTCCCAGTACCCACTGCAGCCTACATCCTTCTGAATCTGCTTAGTGTATTCATCTCTTGGTCTCCCTCTATGATTTTTACCCTCCACACTGCCCTCCAGTACTAAATTGGTGATCCCTTGATGCCTCAGAACGTGTCCTACCAACCGATCCCTTCTTCTGGTCACGTTGTGCCACAAACTTCTCTTCTCCCCAATCCTATTCAATACCTCCTCATTAGTTATGTGATCTACCCATCTAATCTTCAGCATTCTTCTGTAGCACCACATTTCGAAAGCTTCTATTCTCTTCTTGTCCAAACTGTTTATCGTCCATGTTTCACTTCCATACATGGCTACACTCCATACAAATACTTTCAGAAACGTCTTCCTGACACTTAAATCTATACTCGATGTTAACAAATTTCTCTTCTTCAGAAACACTTTCCTTGCCATTGCCAGTCTACATTTTATATCCTCTCTACTTCGACCATCATCAGTTATTTTACTCCCTAAATAGCAAAACTCCTTTACTACTTTAAGTGTCTCATTTCCTAATCTAATCCCCTCAGCATCACCCGATTTAATTTGACTACATTCCATTCTCCTCGTTTTGCTTTTGTTGATGTTCATCTTATATCCTCCTTTCAAGACACTGTCCATTCCGTTCAACTGCTCTTCCAAGTCCTTTGCTGTCTCTGACAGAATTACAATGTCATCGGCACACCTCAAAGTTTTTATTTCTCCTCCATGAATTTTAATACCTACTCCGAATTTTTCTTTTGTTTCCTTTACTGCTTGCTCAATATACAGATTGAATAACATCAGGGAGAGGCTACAACCCTGTCTTCCCAACCACTGCTTCCCTTTCATGCCCCTCGACTCTTATAACTGCCATCTGGTTTCTGTACAAATTCTAAACAGCCATTCACACCCTGTATTTTACCCCTGCCACCTTCAGAATTTTAAAGAGAGTATTCCAGTCAACATTGTCAAAAGCTTTCTCCAAGTCTACAAATGCTAGAAATGTAGGTTTGCCTTTTCCGAGTCTAGCTTCTAAGATAAGTCGTGGGGTCAGTATTGCCTCACGCGTTTCCATATTTCTACAGAATCCAAACTGATATTCCCCGTGGTCGGCTACTACCAGTTTTTACATTCGTCTGTAAAGAATTCGCGTTAGTATTTTGCAGCCATGACTTATTAAACTGATAGGTCGGTAATTTTCACATCTGTCAACGCCTGCTTTCTTTGGGATTGGAATTATTATATTCTTCTTGAAGTCTGAGGGTATTTCGCCAGTCTCATACATTTTGCTCATCAGGTGGTAGAGTTTTGTTAGGACTGACTCTCCCAAGGCCGTCAGTAGTTCTAATGGAATGTTGTCTACTCCTGGAGCCTTGTTTCGACTCAGGTCTTTCAGTGCTCTGTCAAACTCTTCACGCAATATCGTATCTCCCATTTCATCTTCATTTACATTCTCTTCCCTTTCTCTAACATTGCCCTCAAGTACATCGCCCTTGTATAGTCCTTCTATATACTCCTTCCACCTTTCTGCTTTCCCTTCTTTGCTTAAAACTGGGTTTCCATCTGAGCTCTTGATATTCATACAAGTGGTTCTCTTTTCTCCAAAGGTCTCTTTAATTTTCCTGTAGGCAGTATCTATCTTACCCCTAGTGAGATAAGCCTCTACATCCTTACATTTGTCCTCTACCCATGCCTGCTAAGCCATTTTGCAATTCCTGTCGATCTCATTTTTGAGACGTTTGTATTCCTTTTTGCCTGCTTCATTTACTGCATTTTTATATTTTCTCCTTTCATCAGTTAAATTCAGTATTTCTTCTAGCCCTCGTCTTTTTACCTAATTGATCCTCTGCTGCCTTCACTACTTCATCCCTCAAAGCTACCCATTCTTCTGCTACTGTATTTCTTTCCACCATTCTTGTCAATTGTTCCCTTATGCTCTCCCTGAAACTCTCTACAACCTCTCGTTCTTTCAGTTTATCCAGGTCCCATCTCCTTAAATTCCCACCTTTTTGCAGTTTCTTCAGTTTTAATCTACAGTTCATAACCAATAGAATGTGGTCAGAGTCCACATCTGCCCCTGGAAATGTCCTACAATTTAAAACCTGGTTCCTAAATCTCTGTCTTACCATTATATAATCTATCTGAAACCTGTCAGTATCTCCAGGCTTCTTCCATATATACAACCTTCTTTTATGATTCTTGAACCAAGTGTTAGCTATGATTAAGTTATGCTCGGTGCAAAATTCTACCAGGCGGCTTCCTCTTTCATTTCTTCCCCCCAATCCATATTCACCTACTATGTTTACTTCTCTCCCTTTTCCTACTGACGAATTCCAGTCACCCATGATTATTAAATTTTCGTCTCCCTTCACTACCTCAATAATTTCTTTTATCTCGTCATACATTTCATCAATTTCTTCATCATCTGCAGAGCTAGTTGGCATATAAACTTGTACCACTGTGGTAGGCGTGGGCTTCGTGTCTATATTGGCCACAATAATGCGTTCACTATGCTGATTGTAGTAGGTTACCCGTACGCCTATTTTTTTATTCATTATTAAACCTACTCCTGCATTACCCCTATTTGATTTTGTATTTATAACCCTGTATTCACCTGACCAAAAGTCTTATTCCTCCTGCCACCGAACTTCGCTAATTCCCACTATATCTAACTTTAACCTATCCATTTCCATTTTTAAATTTTCTAATCTACCTACCCGATTAAGGGATCCGACATTCCATGCTCCGATCCGTAGAACGCCAGTTTTCTTTCTCCTGATAACAACGTCCTCCTGACAAGGGAACCTCCCCATCGCACCCCCCTCATATTTAGTTATAAGTTGGCACAGTGGATAGGCCTTGATAAACTGAACACAGATCAACTGAGAAAACAGAAAGAAGTTGTGTGGAACTGTGAAAAAATAAGCAAAATATACAAACTGAGTAGTCCGTGGCCACATAGGTAACATCATGGACAATGTAAGCTCAGCAGCGCCGTGGTCCCGTGGTAGAGTGAGCAGCTGCGGGACGAGAGGTCCTTGGCTCAAGTCTTCCATCAAGTGAAAATTTTACTTTCTTTATTTTTGCATAGTTATTATCTGTCCGTTCGTTCATTGACGTCTCTGTTCACTGTAATAAGTTTAGTGTCTGTGTTTTGCGACCGCATCGCAAAACCGTGCGATTAGTAGACGAAAGGACGTGCCTCTCCAATGGGAACCAATAACATTTGATCGCAAGGTCTTATGTCAACCGATTCCTCCACAGGAAAACACATCTGATATATTCTATACGACACTGGTGACGGCATGTGCGTCACATGACAGGAATATGTTGTCGACCCACCTAACTTGTACACTTGGCGAATGGGTAAAAAGATTCTTCTACCTTGCCCGATTTAGGTTTTCTTGTGGATGTGATAATTACTCCCAAAAAAGTGATGAAAACATAAGAGTTTGTCACATAAACTGAAAATAAAAAACTAAACTTTTCACTCTATGGAAGATTTGAACCAAGGACCTTTCGTTCCGCAGCTGCTCACATTACCACGAGACCTCGGCGCTACTTCGTTCCCAGTGTCCTTGATGTTGCCTATCTTCCCATGAACTACTCAGTTTGTATATTTTGCTTATTTTTTCACAGTTCCACACAACTTCTTCCTGTTTTCTCAATTGATCTGTGTTCAGTTGTTCAAAGCCTATCCACTGCGCCAGCTTATAACTAAATCTGAGGGGGGTGCACTGGGGAGGTTCCTTTGTGAGTAGTCCCTGCCCAGAGATCTGAATGGGGGACTATTTTACCCCAAGAGGATGCCATCATCATTTATCCATACAGTAAAGCTGCATGCCCTCAGGTAAAATTACGGCTGTGGTTTCCCCTTGCTTTCAGCCGTTCGCAGTACCAGCACAGCAAGGCCATTTTGGTTAGTGTTTCAAGGCCAGATCAGTCAATCATCCAGACTGTTGCCCCTGCAACTACTGAAAAGGCTGCTGCCCCTCTTCAGGAACCACACGTTTGTCTGGCCTCTCAACAGATACCCCTCCGTTGCGGTTGCACCTACGGGCCTCCCCACCAACGGCAAGGTCTATGGTTCATTGGGGGGGGGGGGGGTCGCTGTACCCCATGACATCATATTTAAATTTTAAAATTTCATTGGCTATTTCTTTCATTTTTTCCAGGCTGAAGCATTGTCCTCACATTCCATGATGCTACTGCCATATCCTTTATCCGTTTCCTTTGTCAGGGCCATGATACATGTTTTCCATTCAGTTTCCAAGGCTTCTGTCAAATTTCTGTAATATTCTTCTTTTTTTTATTTTTTTACAGTATGGGGTTATTAGCCCCATGCCCAACACCCAACTTGGAGGACCAGGATTTGTATTAGGTTTGCTCCTCCAGGGAAGCTGGCTTCACTATGCCTCTACAGCCCTCCATGCCCTATATTGTGGGACACACTTAATCTGGCTCCTCAGTCGAGACCAATCCCGCTTGGGTGACCCTCCTCGACTTCAATTAAGTATGCAAACCCTCCCGTCCAGCACTGAAGGTGCCTACTATAAGGTAGCGTCCCCTGGGAGGGCATCCATTTTATTGCTGTAATATTATTGGAGATTAATTTAATCCTGACACAGTGCAACCAGTTGTCAATGTCAATGACATATTGCTGGTAACAAATGGTACTAGTAATAAGGAAAATGGTGAGATTTTAGTATGGTCTCTCTTACTCTTTAATCACACTACACATATTCTCTGCTGAATGGGATGTATATGTTTACTACACCTAAAAAGCTGACAGAGAATCGTAACCAACAAGCTCTTCTAGCTGAAATGTCAGTTTGTGTTAAGTATAAATGCTGAGAATGCTTTTGGTAGCTTGAGCAGTCATATCAACAAGAGGTTATGAAGACAGTGCCTAACATGACTGGGTAGCTCTAAGATACATCAAATGTAGACCTACAGAATGTATCCAAGATGTTTTACAGAAATGTCACCTCAAATTTGTCACCTCACCAGTCATAAAACTCACACTCACACTGGCAATTAGGTAAACGGCTCTACGCACTATGGGACTTAACATCTGCGGTCATCAGTCCCGTACACTTAGAACTACTTAAACCTAACTAATCTAAGGATATCACACACATTCATGCTTGAGGCAGAATTCGAACCTACGACAGTAGCAGCAGCGTGGTTCTGGACTGAAGCGCCTAGAACCGCTCGGCCACAGCGGCCGGCAATTAGGTAAACATCACATATTGCCCACCTGCATTTTTCAATGTGGTGCACGATAAATATTACACTGCACTATTAGTCAACCTGTTACCACAAACTTTACTTGGCTTTCACATTCATTGGCATTGTCAATTCTCAACCAAACAGTCACCTTTCAACCTAACCTAAATCTTTGACAGTGCCACAGATCAGTCTTTCACCATAACCAAGAATGTTAAAAAAAATGAAAGCTAATGAACTTGTGCAGAAAAATTAGAGGGAGGGATCATATGTACTTATCAGACCCAAATCCAACACAGGTAATCCCAAAATGATGATTCTTATTTGGTAGAAACCTAAATTTTGTTAAGTAATTACCTTTGGTACATACAAATTCGTTAGTGGCACAGACAATGGTAGACCACTTCAAGTATTAATTACTAAACTGTATCATTGATGATAAACATATCTGCAAGCAGTGCATTTCATAATTCAAGTCACGTTACCCATACACATTATATTTATGCAGCTAGCCCCTAACAGTCCGTAGTCTGGACTTAACTTATTGTCTAATAGTGATTTACACAGGGTGGAAATTCACTGAATACCACAGCTAAAGTAACAATAAAATCGTCTTTGTTTCAGTGGAAACGTCATTTACAGGAATAAGATACAATACACAACTCAATTCAATCTGTCTCTGCAACTGGACAACATACATTTAACTAGTATAATCGTGTAATCCGCAGAACAGTTAGTTGTTATGATCACAAATTTAATGATTCTCGTTTCACGAAATCGACAGCTTTGGTCAGAATTGGAAACACAATTCTTATCTACCGACATCATACTAAGCTTGGATTTTTCAAACCCCTTCTACAAGTTCTTTTGTCACAACTTTCACACACTTCACAAGGAATTCTGATCGTAAAATGGGCTGCATAATGACAAAACAATATCCTTACAGCAACCTTCCTGAAAACTTCGGTCTCCAGCATCAACGCTACGATAGAATCGCCGTTAATGCTTACGTACCAGGCATTGAACTGAAATACTTTTGAATGGTCTTTCAAGTATCTCGAACCATGCTGTGGCTTTTTCCTGTGCCTCGTGTGGCATAAACGCTGAAATTTTCGGTTTATAAGCTCCTTCACAAAATTCCTGCTCAACACATTAGCCAAATGTAAACACATAGTTCCGAAGAACTTAAATATGTCACAATCTTTACCAGGCGTTGTGCTGAAAAACTTGGTCTTCATCTGTCAAATATCTGTTCCCAAATTGTATTCGTTTAGTATCACTGTCGCTGCGGCTTCTTTCCATCGCACCAAAACAGCAAAAGTCAACAAACAAACAGGTGTTTGAAAGATATTTTACACATCTCGCTGCGCGGAAAGATCAGTTTAAGAAAAACTTTGCGAGCAGCGATCAGATACGATCTGTCAGTGGCGCCACTTGAATCGGCGTACTGCAGTGGCACCGCGGTTGCACCTGTGAACATCAAGTTCTCGGTGGCATCACTGCAGTGATACCATTAGTTCCCAGGCCACCATCGCTCAATTCGCGCTGTACTAATTTTCCTCCTACAGTAAATAGTCCCCATTCGATTGGTTCCATCATTTCGAAACACCAACATTCTATCTCAGTTTTCGTTGAATAGCCGCTGCCGCTGTCTATTCGATTTAATTTTTTTTTTAATGGGGTGACTGACAAACTGTCAAAAAGGGCTCAGCAGACGCAATTTCTGCAATTATACAAATAATAAGCTTATACTCTTCGCCCATGAACCATGGACCTTGCCGTTGGTGGGGAGGCTTGCGTGCCTCAGCGATACAGATGGCCGTACCGTAGGTGCAACCACAACGGAGGGGTATCTGTTGAGAGGCCAGACAAACGTGTGGTTCCTGAAGAGGGGCAGCAGCCTTTTCAGTAGTTGCAGGGGCAACAGTCTGGATGATTGACTGATCTGGCCTTGTAACATTAACCAAAACGGCCTTGCTGTGCTGGTACTGTGAATGGCTGAAAGCAAGGGGAAGCTACGGCCGTAATTTTTCCTGAGGACATGCAGCTTTACTGTATGATTAAATGATGATGGCGTCCTCTTGGGTAAAATATTCCGGAGGTAAAATGGTCCCCCATTCGGATCTCCGGGCGGGGACTAATCAAGAGGACGTCGTTATCAGGAGAAAGAAAACTGGCATTCTACGGATCGGAGCGTGGAATGTCAGATCCCTTAATCGGACAGGTACGTTAGAACATTTAAAAAGGGAAATGGATAGGTTAAAGTTAGATATAGTGGGAATTAGTGAAGTTCGGTGGCAGGAGGAACAAGACTTTTGGTCAGGTGATTACAGGGTTATAAATACAAAATCAAATAGGGGTAATGCAGGAGTAGGTTTAATAATGAATAAAAAAATAGGAGTGCGGGTTAGCTACTACAAACAGCATAGTGAACGCATTATTGTGGCCAAGATAGACACAAAGCCCATGCCTACTACAGTAGTACAAGTTTATATGCCAACTAGCTCTGCAGATGATGAAGAAATTGATGAAATGTATGACGAGATAAAAGAAATTATTGAGGTAGTGAAGGGAGACGAAAATTTAATAGTCGTGTGTGACTGGAATTCGTCAGTAGGAAAAGGGAGAGAAGGAAACATAGTAGGTGAATATGGATTGGGGGGAAGAAATGAAAGAGGAAGCCGCCTTGTAGAATTTTCCACAGTGCATAACTTAATCATAGCTAACACTTGGTTCAAGAATCATAAAAGAAGGTTGTATACCTGGAAGAATCCTGGAGATACTAAAAGGTATCATATAGATTATATAATGGTAAGACAGAGATTTAGGAACCAGGTTTTAAATTGTAAGACATTTCCAGGGGCAGATGTGGATTCTGACCACAATCTATTGGTTATGAACTACAGATTGAAACTGAAGAAACTGCAAAAAGGTGGGAATTTAAGGAGATGGGACCTGGATAAACTGAAAGAACCAGAGGTTGTAGAGAGTTTCAGGGAGAGCATAAGGGAACAATTGACAGGAATGGGGGAAAGAAATACAGTAGAAGAAGAATGGGTAGCTCTGAGGGATGAAGTAGTGAAGGCAGCAGAGGATCAAGTAGGTAAAAAGACGAGGGCTAATAGAAATCCTTGGGTAACAGAAGAAATATTGAATTTAATTGATGAAAGGAGAAAATATAAAAATGCAGTAAATGAAGCAGGCAAAAAGGAATACAAACGTCTCAAAAATGAGATCGACAGGAAGTGCAAAATGGCTAAGGAGGGATGGCTAGAGGACAAATGTAATGATGTAGAGGCTTGTCTCACTAGGGGTAAGATAGATACTGCCTACAGGAAAATTAAAGAGACCTTTGGAGAGAAGAGAACCACATGTATGAATATCAAGAGCTCAGATGGCAACCCAGTTCTAAGCAAAGAAGGGAAGGCCGAAAGGTGGAAGGAGTTTTTGAGGGTTTATACAAGGGCGATGTACTTGAGGACAATATTATGGAAATGGAAGAGGATGTAGATGAAGATGAAATGGGAGATAAGATACTGCGTGAAGAGTTTGACAGAGCACTGAAAGACCTGAGTCGAAACAAGGCCCCGGGAGTAGACAACATTCCATTAGAACTACTGATGGCCTTGGGAGAGCCAGTCATGACAAAACTCTACCATCTGGTGAGTAAGATGTATGAGACAGGCGAAATACCCTCAGACCTCAAGAAGAATATAATAATTCCAATCCCAAAGAAAGCAGGTGTTGACAGATGTGAAAATTACCGAACTATCAGTTTAATAAGTCACAGCTGCAAAATACTAACGCGAATTCTTTACAGACTAATGGAAAAACTGGTAGAAGCGAACCTCGGGGAAGATCAGTTTGGATTCCGTAGAAATGTTGGAACACGTGAGGCAATACTAACCTTACGACTTATCTTAGAAGAAAGTTTAAGAAAAGGCAAACCTACGTTTCTAGCATTTGTAGACTTGGAGAAAGCTTTTGACAACGTTAACTGGAATACTCTCTTTCAAATTCTGAAGGTGGCAGGGGTAAAATACAGGGAGCGAAGGGCCTTTTACAATTTGTACAGAAACCAGATGGCAGTTATAAGAGTCGAGGGGCATGAAAGGGAAGCAGTGGTTGGGAAAGGAGTGAGACAGGGTTGTAGCCTCTCCCCGATGTTATTCAATCTGTATATTGAGCAAGCAGTAAAGGAAACAAAAGAAATCTCGGAGTAGGTATTAAAATTCATGGAGAAGAAGTAAAAACTTTGAGGTGCGCCGATGACATTGTAATTCTGTCAGAGACAGCAAAGGACTTGGAAGAGCAGTTGAACGGAATGGACAGTGTCTTGAAAGGAGGATATAAGATGAACATCAACAAAAGCACAACGAGGATAATGGAATGTAGTCAAATTAAATCGGGTGATGCTGAGGGGATTAGATTAGGAAATGAGACACTTAAAGTAGTAAAGGAGTTTTGCTATTTAGGGAGTAAAATAACTGATGATGGTCGAAGTAGAGAGGATATAAAATGTAGACTGGCAATGGGAAGGAAATCGTTTCTGAAGAAGAGAAATTTGTTAACATCGAGTATATATTTAAGTGTCAGGAAGTCGTTTCTGAAAGTATTTGTATGGAGTGTAGCCATGTATGGAAGTGAAACATGGACGATAACCAGTTTGGACAAGAAGAGAATAGAAGCTTTCGAAATGTGGTGCTACAGAAGAATGCTGAAGATAAGGTGGGTAGATCACGTAACTAATGAGGAGGTATTGAATAGGATTGGGGAGAAGAGAAGTTTGTGGCACAACTTGACTAGAAGAAGGGATCGGTTGGTAGGACATGTTTTGAGGCATCAAGGGATCACAAATTTAGCATTGGAGGGCAGCGTGGAGGGTAAAAATCGTAGAGGGAGGCCAAGAGATGAATACATTAAGCAAATTCAGAAGGATGTAGGCTGCAGTGGGTACTGGGAGATGAAGAAGCTTGCACAGGATAGAGTAGCATGGAGAGCTGCATCAAACAAGTCTCAGGACTGAAGACCACAACAACAACAACAAGCTTATACTGTTGTGTAATTTTTGTATAAATGAATGATATAGCTCACAATATGAGAAACAATTAATGAAAAAATAAGATAAATGTGGAAACAAAAGAGAATCGTACAAGGATTATAGTTTGAAAGACCAAGTACATAGGAATTGTGAATTGCATTTGGGAAATAGTCCCTGATAATGATGAGGCAGTCCTAGAAGTAAAATTGAGGGGTATTTTAAATGCCCCCATTAACGAATACTATCATCATCTTTGTATCCGTCCTGTAAGCCAGGCAGGGTTTTTATGGACAAATTGGCTCGATTTTGCTCTGTCTCTATATACTTCTTGTCTTAATATTTTTTCAAGTTTTCTCCTCTAGTCTTCAGATCTTCCTCAATTTGATCCACTCACCTTTTCCTGGGTCATTCTGTTGATATTTTCCCCTGTATATTTCTATCGAAGTGTTGTTTTGGCACGCAGTTATCCTTCATGCTCTCCAAATGTTCAAACCATTTGAACCATGCAGTAGACCATACCTAGTTTCTCAGTCATTGACACATCCACTTTATCTCTCCTCTAATGCCTTCATCCCTAAATTTATCTCTTTTGGTCTTGTACAAGGCTGATCACAAGAACTTCATTTCCATGTTTCTAGCTACATTGTTAATTACACACACTCCAACTTGTATGTCAAAATCAGCATACTATATAATTCTAAAATCTCATAAGAATGGTGTGTCGGCAGATGATATTTGCAAGCCGACCCTTCTGTGGCTCGCTGTACCATTCAGTATATTTCTCATGTAATGGTGTTACTCTTATAAGTATGTTCAACTACTCCCTGGTGGTCGTATTTCGAAACATCAGCAGAATGTCTCAGTTCCTGTGAAATAATTGTTACTTTGATCCTTTCATTTTCAGTACATTTTCACTTCCTTACTGAAAAAATGCCAGAAAAGTGCTCAGAAGGTACAATTTCGCAGTTAAGGTTTAACTTTTCGTCGACGATGATGTTCTGAGAGACAAAGCACTGTCTGACTTGAATTCATGTAGAATGGGAAATGAAATTTTAAAATGAAGGAGGACACTGGTACTGGAGGAACTGAACTCGAAGACACTTGAAGATAGATGTAAACTGTTCTGAGAAAGCCCGTTAAAGAAGTTTCAAGAACTGGCTTTAAATGACGTGTATAGTAATATGTTCTGGCGTATAGTCAAGCGTCGGCACGCCAGCCGGCAACGAGAGAGCAGAGAGGGCTGTGTAGAAGGCATCAGCCAATTGCACGCTGACTGACCTCTCTTCAGGACGACATTGCGACAGCAGTGGCCTCTATGTGAAGAGAACGTAAGTGGCGCGCCCGACTGCCCGCGGCACGGTTCTACGAGAAGCTTCAAGACCAGCGACCTGAATAGAAGTATCCAAGCTCATTACGCTGCTTGTACATTCTATGTAACTCAAACTTAGAACTGTATATAATGAAGAAATGTCTTATTTGCATGTCGCCGTTTGCTTGTAACACATCTATGTATTTCTCAAAGTTAAGTATTATCATTTACTTCTCTTAATAAAACTCCTTAACACAATTTGCTTGAATTGTTGTCTAGCGATCTGAGAAGGCAGGCTTCCTAGACACCCCATATTCGACCACTAGGCAGTGTTCAACTGAATGTACTACAGTCCCCTACATAACGCTCACATAAGAATCGTAAGGAGAAGGTTATAATAATTATTGCTCGCACAGAGGCGTTCAAACTATCATTCTTCCCATGCTCCATATGTTAATTGAATGGGGAGAAATCCTAATACTGGTATAATGGGATGTACTCTCTGCCACGCACCTGACGATGGTTTGCAGAGTATAGATATAGATGTAGATGTAGAAGGAGATTAGGGTTTAATGTGCCATTGACATTGAGGTTATTAGGGAATAAGCACTTGCTCGGATTGTTTGAAGGATGTGAAAGGAATCTCCTGTGCCCTTCCAAAGGCACCATCCTAGTATTTACGTTGAGCAACTTAGAGAAAAACAAGGAAAATCTAAATGGGGAAGGCCAGATGCAGATTTGAATTGTTGTTCTCTCAGATATGAGTACAGTGTGCTAACCACTGCACCACCTTGTTCAGTGTAATGAAACTGTCTTTTTCAAAGGAACCATCTTGGCATTGATATTAAGCAGATCAGGAAAACTACGAAAACCTACATTTCGATGGCTGGATGAGGATCTGAATTGCCATAATCTTTAATGTGAGTCCAACATCCAACTACAGAATCACTGCACTTAATGGAAGTGATGGAGAGATCATGATGGAAATGGATTTGGGTACAGACTGGAATAAAAGACATGAAAATTAAACTGAGATGCCAGAACAAGTAACCAGGAGAATGTATAGTAGATCAACTAAATGATATAGTATGCTGTATTCTAAGAGATAAAAAAATACCAAGGTGTCAGCCAAATGGAAGATAGGTAGATGATACTGGGAAGCAGACAGGAGGAGCATGGATCCATACAGAATGAAATTTTCAGTGTGCACTGATATCAAACTTCCTGGCAGATTAAAACTGTGTGCCAGGCCGAGACTCGAACTCAGGACCTTTGCCTTTCGCGGGCAAGTGCTCTACCAACTGAGCTACCCAAGCACGACTCACGCCCCGTCCTCACAGCTTTAATTCCGCCAGTACCTCGTCTCTTACCTTCTAAACTTCACAGAAGCTCTCCTGCCAACCTTGCAGAACTAGCACTCCTGGAAGAAAGGATATTGCAGAGACATGGGTTAGCCACAGCCTGGGGGATGTTTCTAGAATGAAATTTTCACTCTACAGCGGAGTGCGCGCTGATATGAAACTTCCTGGCACATTAAAACTGTGCGCCGGGCCGAGACTCGAATTCAGGACCTTTCCCTTCTGTGGGCACGTTTGGAAGGTAGGAGACGACGTACTGGCGGAATTAAAGCAGTGAGGACGGGCTGTGAGTCGTGCTTGGGTAGCTCAGTTTGTAGAGCACTTGCCCACGAAAGGCAAAGGTCCTGAGTTCGATTCTCGGCCCGGCACACAGTTTTAATTTGCCAGGAAGTTTCATTGATCCATACAGTTTAAAGGCTGCAATGCTTGCAGAGGTTTAAAGACAAGCTCTGTCTAACACTCAATGTCAAATTGCTTATAATCATGATGAAGGTTATGATGATGATATACTAGTTACTTAATTCTATGAAGATAGCATCAGTGGTATGGCAGAAGATGCCAAGCAGACAAAGGTACAATTTTGTAATGTATACCGATGATAGGTAGAAATACAATAGTTATCTACAACATGGGGTTGTTTAAATACCTTAGTATAAACAGAAGTAAAGTGAATTTTACAACGGATTAGTTATTCACAGTGTAACAGTTCATTCCATTAACTGAATTCTTGCAAAAACTCATTGAAAAAGGATGGAAAGTTTTATGAGGCTCAGCACAACTAAAGTGGGACAATTTGAATGCTATACTAAAATCCTTATAAAACTCCACCTGAATATTGGCCTATCTGAAGATTCAAAGACCACATTGACATAGGCTTTGGTCTCTATTATGTGACAGATGAAAACCAAAAAATATGAGCTGTCATCATTTGTGAGTATTTTTACAGCCCACTTAAAAAGATTAATAATAGAATACTTTTAATGGCACCAGGTGCCTGTCATAATGCTTTTTTTTGTTAAATCTGCATTAATTACTGTTCCAGGGAAAAGTACTGGTGCTAATGCTGATGATGTATTTGACAGCTGATATCCTAAATAAATCTGACATCTGCAACGAATGTACATTGTAATGAAAGCAAATGCTCAACTGCAACAAGAAAAATTAATCATAGAAACAATTCTTACACTTTCACTCTACATTACTGTTGTGCTAGTCCCACATGACAAGTGGGTTAGATCCTATGGAGTTTGGGGATTACAAGGGAGCTATTGTCGACTGAAACTTTAATTTGCTCATACTTCATCCCTGAATGACTGAGCTGGTACAAATGATGCCTGTGAAAGAAAGACCAAGATCTGAAACTGAAGTACAGTTGAGCACACCCTTAGGTTAGAAATGTTATTTAGTGAAGATTTACATGAGCTGCAGCTCCTGGTTGGGTGCTATTTGGTAACTTGTTAGCATATATTCATTTCTCACACTTTCTCTTCCTGTACAAGAAACCATGACTTAGCAGCAGCTTTAACACTTTGGGAAAATGCTATCACTGTCACTGTTTTAGTGTTTGTAATTCTTTTTATGCGTATATTGTGTCTTCACTTGTGTTGTCAGTGTGGAAGTATATTTTGGTTCCTTTCATACTGAAATCACACACACATATATCCGTGTGAAGGTATTCTGTAGTAACATGCATTTGGATTACTTCATTTAACTTGGAAATATTCTAGACTGCTTAGGCAAATAACATATAGAATGGTAGAAACTATACAATTTTGAAAGGCTTTTCAGCAGATGGAATTAATTTTGTGATTTTCAGTGCAAAAAAGTTTTATACAACAATAGAGGTACCTCAGAGTAGGTGATGTGCCAAACTGTTACAACTGAACAGTTATAACAAAACAGATTTCTCTCGATTGGTGTGTGGATGACACAGGAACTGAGACTAGCAGAGCAAAAGAAGTAATGCTGGACTTTGTTTCCAAATGTTCCATTACAAAGGAAATTCCGGGAGTACTGCTCAATTTTAATTTTTTCTAAAATTACACAAAACAACAGAACTGAACCAAGTAACTGGAAGAACGCACAGATGGATAGTAGAAATGACCCACAAAACTACCATCCAATATTCTTGCCATCCACTTGTTGTAGAATCAAATAATCTGAGCTTAAGTATAATGAGGTGTCTAGAACAGAATAATCTGCTCCATGTCAAACAGCACGGATTCCAAATACGCTGATTATAAGAAACCCAACTCCCACTTTTCTCACAAAATTTCCTGACAGCTATGGATTAAGGCAGAAACGTAGGTGCAGTATTTTTTTTATTTTCGAAAAGCATTTGACTCAGCACTAGAGCTATATTTATTACCAAAAGTACAATCACATGGCATATCAAGTAAAGTCTGAGACTGGATTGAGGATTTTTGGTAGGGAGAATGCATAATGTTTTCTTGGAAGGAGAGACATTGACACATGTAGATGTAATGTCAGGTGTACCCTAGGGAAGTAAGTTGGAATTCTTGCTGTCCACATTGTATATTATGAGCCAGTGGCAATGTGTTTAGCAACTTGAGATTTTTTGCAGCTGAGACAGTTATCTATACTGAAGCACTGTCTGAAATGAGATGCATAAATATCCTGTCAAATCTTGATAACATTCCAAATTTGTGCTTTGATAACATTCCAAATTTGTGCTAAGATTGGCAATTAGCTTCAAACACACAAATATATATAAAACTGTGCACTTCACACAAAGAATCAGTCAACTCATACGTACTCCTGGATGTAACAGTTTGTGGCGATATGAACTGGATGATCACATAGGCCTAGCCAAAGTAGAAAACAGACTTTGATTCATTTGCAATGTAGTAGGATCATCCTACAAAGGAGATTGCTTATAAACACCCATGTGACCCAACACAGCATATTGCCCAAGCATGTGGATCCCATACAAAACAGGACTACTAGTGTATATTGAAAGTATATTGCAGTAGCCGAAAGTTTTACATTATATATTATTAAACTGTCCCTGTGTGCATCAGTAACATATTAAGTCAAAGTAATCTCACGATCGTAAATTGCATTTGAGTGTGGCCTTTGCATGTTCAGTAAAAAGATTAAAAGCACCAACAGGAAGAACTTAAGGAGATCAGTCATAAACAATTATTCGTTGAAGCAAAATGCCTTTGGATCATGATTATTCAAATATGTTTCACAATTTACTTTTATTCATGAGAAAAAGGAATAATAATTTGCCCATTATCAATTACCAAATTATCAGGGTCGTTGCCAGGCTGTTTAAATCGGCGTTTCTGTGAGACAAACGGAACTGGCAGGTGGACTTGGATGAGCGCTTTAGTACATTCTACCGAGTGGTGATGAAACTGCTACTGGCATGGCAAAAAACAAACTGCAGACAGCTGGCAGCATCTTGAAGCAGTGCGCAGGCAGCAGGCAGGTGAGTTGCAGACAGCTGGCGATATCTCCCAGCAGCGTGCGTGCAGCAGGAAGTGCCCTCTCGATAACACCTGTTTTCTGTCGCATTTCACCAACAAGTGCGCTCTGTCCCGTCTTGCCAAAAAGGTGATCTGTCTGTGTCATCCAGAACTATGTACCTGTGCATGGCCATGCACACAATTGGCTGGCTTATATTCTTCCCTATCCAATCAAGTTACTGATCACCATCCCTGTTAAATGTTCTGTGCCATTCACAATTCCCATGCCTAGACGTCCACAAGTAGATTTCATTACAGGTGGAATTCATTCACTGCACAAACTCCATGTCGCCAGTTACGGATAGATATCTTGTGTCCTGTCCATTTGTAACCTCCTCCCCCTCCTCTGCTAAAATCACCTTCCAATTTCTATACCACACATCTCTTAGCAATAGATCATGCACAAGTTCTTAAAGGCACCCACAGCTAGAATCCTTTCCCTTATCAGACTTCATATTGTCCATTTCACATCGACATTTCACATCCTATAGAGGATCTTCTTAAGAGCGTTCTAGTGTATGAGAGAGGTTATCTGAGGGATTGGGGGCTCTCTTTGGTCGGTTACCTGCCAGAGCCGTGCACAGAGGCCCACCCTGCAGGCTGTGGCCACACAGGACTATAATCATCTAGGGCCAAATGAACCCGCAACGTTACTGCATGGGCCGAGCAGTGTTGTACAAAAGCATAGCTGTGCAACAGTCTCAGCAGAGTCACGAATAGAGGCACAGCCCATGTGACACGGCCAAACTGCTCCGCACTGTGTGACCCCGTGACATAAGTGCAAGGGCAGACTAGTGCTGTGTGCAGGCACTGGTGTGCCCACGGACATACTAAAAATAACTAGACCGCTCAGTGGTTCTAGTGGAGCGTTCCCACTTTGAACAGGAAGGGATCCGCCATTTATGGGACAATAGTATGAAAATATGTTTCCTTCTTGAGCTGCTTTCAATTGCAATATCAAGAATGGAAGAAAAACAAGGATGGAAAGAATGTTACATTCCTGGTTATTTCTTCCTTTCCAACATTGCTTTTGTGAAACCTTTACTGAAAACTAATAATTCTGCTTTACACAGTTTTTCTGATCTAAATGCTTGTGTTTGTTTAGGCTCCCTCTTTCCGATTATTCACTCAACCAGAAATGGATGGTTGCAACCTGCAGAGAGAAGTTTAGACTCACAGTAAATAATTTACAGTGGTGTGAGCATTCTGAAGAGATTTGCTACCTCGAAAATTACCTTAATAGAAGGCAACTGAACGACGATGCTGTACCCACAGTATCTGACTTTCCACCTCATTTGAATAAGGTACAGTACCCTAGAAGTCGCATAAAATATGTGTAAATTCGTATTCCATTGTGAAAATAATGTAACGATTATATACAATTGTGTACTTGTATCTTTCCCAGGTTACTAAGGAAAGGAAACATGAAAGCCAAGAAATGAAGTCGATGCTATTCAGAAAGTGTGTGAAAATGAAATTCCTGTTCCTGTTTACACTGAACTACACAATTATTGATTTCCACCAACTCCAACGATATTGAAGGAAAAGTGCCATCGAATTATGGATAGGAAGATGGGCAACCTTGTACATTACAAGAGTAAGCTGAAGACAATGAATGACAAGTGCAAAAGACAGACACAAAAGATAAGTCAGTTGGCAAATACTATACAAGAATTGAAAGCGAAAAACTTAGTTAATGATAAATTAATTTCTCTGATTAACGCCACTCATTGTGGCATGTTCTTGGAAATATTAGATTGTAGCAAAAACAGAAAACAACAGCGTTCCGAAAAGTTAAAATATTTTGCTATAACTTTAAACTTTCATTCTCCAACTGTCTACAGGTATGTTCGCTGTACATTTAATTTATCATTGCCTCATGAAAGTACATTACATAGATGGTACAATTCTATTGGAGGTCTGCCAGGATTTACAGCAGAAAGTTTCGAAATTATAAAACCAAGAGTTGTGACATCATCCTACGATATATTTTGTGAATCTATGTTTGATAAAATGCCAATGAAGAAGTCTTTTGAGTGGGATGGGAATGAATGTGGAGGCTGTGTCAGTTATGGGAGTGATCCTACTATACCAGGAATAGAGGGAGTTGAATGTAAAGAGGCTTTGGTTCTTGTGGCAGTAGGATTGCTTCAGTTAGTCTCCCCCCCCCCATGAACCATGGACCTTGCCGATGGTGGGGAGGCTTGCGTGCCTCAGCAATACAGATGGTCATAACGTAGGTGCAACCACAACGGAGGGGTATCTGTTGAGAGGTCAGACAAACATGTGGTTCCTGAAGAGGGGCAGCAGCCTTTTCAGTTGTTGCAGGGGCAACAGTCTGGATGATTGACTGATCTGGCCTTGTAACATTAACCAAAACGGCCTTGCTGTGCTGGTACTGTGAATGGCTGAAAGCAAGGGGAAACTACATCCGTAATTTTTCCCGAGTACATGCAGCTTTACTGTATGATTAAATGATGATTGCGTCCTCTTGGGTAAAATATTCCGGAGGTAAAATAGTCCCCCATTCGGATCTCCGGGCGGGGACTACTCAAGAGGACGTCGTTATCAGGAGAAAGAAAACTGGCGTTCTACAGATCGGAGCGTGGAATGTCAGATCCCTTAATTGGGCAGGTAGATTAGAAAATTTAAAAATGGAAATGGATAGGTTAAAGTTAGATATAGTGGGAATTAGTGAAGTTCAGTGGCAGGAGGAACAAGACTTTTGGTCAGGTGATTACAGGGTTATAAATACAAAATCAAATAGGGGTAATGCAGGAGTAGGTTTAATAATGAATAAAAAAATAGGAGTGCGGGTTAGCTACTACAAACAGCATAGTGAACGCATTATTGTGGCCAAGATAGACACAAAGCCTGTACCTACTACAGTAGTACAAGTTTGTATGCCAACTAGCTCTGCAGATGATGAAGAAATTGATGAAATGTATGACGAGATAAAAGAAATTATTGAGGTAGTGAAGGGAGACGAAAATTTAATAGTCATGGGTGACTGGAATTCGTCAGTAGGAAAAGGGAGAGAAGGAAACATAGTAGGTTAATATGGATTGGGGGGGAAGAAATGAAAGAGGAAGCCGCCTTGTAGAATTTTGCACAGAGCATAACTTAATCATAGCTAACACTTGGTTCAAGAATCATAAAAGAAGGTTGTATACCTGGAAGAATCCTGGAGATACTAAAAGGTATCATATAGATTATATAATGGTAAGACAGAGATTTAGGAACCAGGTTTTAAATTGTAAGACATTTCCAGGGGCACATGTGGATTCTGACCACAATCTATTGGTTATGATAAACTGAAAGAACGAGAGGTTGTAGAGAGTTTCAGGGAGAGCATAAGGGAACAATTGACAGGAATGGGGGAAAGAAATACAGTAGAAGAAGAATGGGTAGCTCTGAGGGATGAAGTAGTGAAGGCAGCAGACGATCAAGTAGGTAAAAAGGCGAGGGCTAATAGAAATCCTTGGGTAACAGAAGAAATATTGAATTTAATTGATGAAAGGAGAAAATATAAAAATGCAGTAAATGAAGCAGGCAAAAAGGAATACAAACGTCTCAAAAATGAGATCGACAGGAAGTGCAAAATGGCTAAGCAGGGATGGCTAGAGGACAAATGTAAGGATGTAGAGGCTTGTCTCACTTCGGGTAAGATAGATACTGCCTACAGGAAAATTAATGAGACCTTTGGAGAGAAGAGAACCACTTGTATGAATATCAAGAGCTCAGATGGCAACCCAGTTCTAAGCAAAGAAGGGAAAGCAGAAAGGTGGAAGGAGTATATAGAGGGTCTATACAGGGGCGATGTTCTTGAGGACAATATTATGGAAATGGAAGAGGATGTAGATGAAGACGAAAAGGGAGATAAGACCCTGCGTGAAGAGTTTGACAGAGCACTGAAAGACCTGAGTCGAAACAAGGCCCCGGGAGTAGACAACATTCCATTAGAACTACTGATGGCCCTGGGAGAGCCAGTCCTGACAAAACTCTACCATCTGGTGAGCAAGATGTATGAGACAGGCGAAATACCCACAGACTTCAAGAAGAATATAATAATTCCAATCCCAAAGAAAGCAGGTGTTGACAGATGTGAAAATTACCGAACTATCAGTTTAATAAGTCACAGCTGCAAAATACTAACGCGAATTCTTTACAGACGAATGGAAAAACTGGTAGAAGCGGACCTCGGGGAAGATCAGTTTGGATTACGTAGAAATGTTGGAACACGTGAGGCAATACTAACCTTACGACTTATCTTAGAAGAAAAATTAAGGAAAGGCAAACCTACGTTTCTAGCATTTGTAGACTTAGAGAAATCTTTTGACAATGTTAACTGGAATACTCTCTCTCAAATTCTGAAGGTGGCAGGGGTAAAGTACAGGGAGTGAATGGCTATTTACAATTTGTACAGAAACCAGATGGCAGTTATAAGAATCCAGGGGCATGAAAGGGAAGCAGTGGTTGGGAAAGGAGTGAGACACGGTTGTAGCCTCTCCCCGATGTTATTCAATCTGTATATTGAGCAAGCAGTAAAGGAAACAAAAGAAAAACTCGGAGTAGGTATTAAAATTCATGGAGAAGAAGTAAAAACTTTGAGGTTCGCCGACGACACTGTAATTCTGTCAGAGACAGCAAATGACTTGGAAGAGCAGTTGAACGGAATGGACAGTGTCTTGAAAGGAGGATATAAGATAAACATCAACAAAAGCAAAACGAGGAGAATGGAATGTAGTCAAATTAAATCGGGTGATGCTGAGGGAATTAGATTAGGAAATGAGACACTTAATGTAGTAAAGGAGTTTTGCTATTTAGGGAGTAAAATAACTCATGATGGTCGAAGTAGAGAGGATATAAAATGTAGACTGGCAATGGCAAGGAAATCGTTTCTGAAGAAGAGAAATTTGTTAACATCGAGTATAGTTTTACGTATCAGAAAGTCGTTTCTGAAAGTATTTGTATGAAGTGTAGCCATGTATGGAAGTGAAACATGGACGATAACTAGTTTGGACAAGAAGAGAATAGAAGCTTTCGAAATGTGGTGCTACAGAAGAATGCTGAGGATAAGGTGGGTAGATCACGTAACTAATGGGGAGGTATTGAATAGGATTGGGGAGAAGAGAAGTTTGTGGCACAACTTGACTAGAAGAAGGGATCGGTTGGCAGGACATGTTTTGAGGCATCAAGGGATCACAAATTTAGCATTGGAGGGCAGCATAGAGGGTAAAAATCGTAGAGGGAAACCAAGAGATGAATACACTAAGCAGATTCAGAAGGATGTAGGTTGTAGTAGGTACTGGGAGATGAAGAAGCTTGCACACAATAGAGTAGCATGGAGAGCTGCATCAAACCAGTCTCAGGACTGAAGACCACAACAACAACAACAGTTAGTCTTACCCTACAGTACGTAACGATGTGACTTGAAATTACAAGAATTTCAGGGGCTGAAGGAACTGCAGGCTTTTGTCTTATTTTTGAACAAATGTTTGATCTCTGTAACTCCAAAAAAACACTGGCTAAAGGATACAAATAACCTGTATGTTATACCAATAAAAGTACATGGGGACCTTTTCTTGAGAGAGTAGCATGTCATTTAATATCCCTCAAGGATTCAAATGGAAAGCTTTTGTGTGCAGGTAAAAGAAAGACTGCAATACTAGGGATTTTAACACATTGTGAAACTGTTAAAGTATTATACATTGGTACAATAAAAACAAAAATATGAAATATTTGCTCATGTACAAGATTTGGCATGATCACTTAGAAATGTATTTGTCTTTAGTTAGACCTAGATTAGGTTTGAATAGCAATCCATCTTACCTCCAGTTTAGAGCAGTGTACGGAAATCTCCTTCTTTAAAATGAAGTTAAACATAAAGCAAATACTAGTTGTCATATTCAAGATAACATTTGTCTGCTGCCTTGGACTGAGAGAAACAAATCTGTTTCACATGATCCAGTAGAGTTTTGTAATAACGGAATAAAGGACCATACAGAAGCAAATGTGGAATCTCTGGCTGATCATTATTATGTCATATTGCCCCAGAACATAACTGAATATACTAGCATTGTGGTTGTTTATATCACAGGATTTGGTGTCAAACATATGGCGGACAAGTTAAATTGCAACACTTGCATACAAAGTGTATTAAGTGTTGAACATGTGAAGCTCTCCAATTTATTAAGAAGGAAAGATAATGATGACTTGATCATGCCATCAACAGGTGTTGTTACTGTGTGCAGAGAGACAGAGAAGCTAATATGGTTGTGAGTTCTGTCATCTAGTAATGTACTTCCAAAAGGCAGAGTGTTCAGTGACATAATGTTAAATGTTGTGCCTTTAGTGATGCAGCAAAATTTATTCCCAGTATTCAAAGAGCATTAATTGAAAATGTTTTCCCTGTGTATCATTTTTATATTAGTGTTAAAAGTGCAGTAAAGTTGTACATTAAAATTCTTTGTCACCATATTGCCAGTACATGCAATGCCAATTTGTCAGGAAAATAATTAGGCAGACACTGACAAAATCTATTTTATTTCATAATTAGTGATGTATGTAACACATAATATGTCAATTTGTTAAAAATCAACTGTTTAAACTAAGAAGACATCAGTTTTCTTGTACCTTTCCTGATCTGCTTTTTTAATTTTTGTGTAAATAATAGCAATGAACAAACATGTAATTATCTTTCTTGGTTATTTTCTTTTGAATATGTACAAAATCAGAGCAATTGTGTAAACTATATAGAATAATGGCTTGAGTTTGGTTGTGCCCCTTCTCCACAGAAATCTTGGTTGTGGTGACTGGCTTTCTGCTGTAAAAAACGCTAGAACTGCAAGTTATATACAGAAAACCTGTATTGCATTGCAGACAAAAATTGTGGCTAGTGTTTTAGTGCATATCATGTACTTAAGTTGTACTTGTACTACGAAAAATTAAAGGGGAGAGGGTGGCAGGAGATGCATAACTCTTATCCACATCAAAATATGAAATGGAATTCACTGAATAATTAGGCAGATAATGTACACTTAGATTAAAAAGAAAATATAAGACTATAATGCAGAGATAGCTTGAAAACTTGCAGGATTTAGACACTTAACATGTACTGTCTGGTGGTGTTTGCATGCACCAAATGTCAAATATCTATCAAAATGTTGCACATACAATCCTTTTGAAACGGAATCTCCCTTAGTAACTGGCGTGAGAGTGGAATGCCTGGTTAAAGCTATAATGGAGCTCACGGATATTCAAGTCCACGCAAGCTGAAGGCAAAATACGACCTATTGTGGAGAGCAAGGTAAACAATACTGTACCACATAAAATTAAGGGCAACGAACCTACACACGCCACGAAAAATTAAACAGGAACTGAAAGTGGAAAAACATAGTAAATGATAAAATAATCGCTCACAAAGATGGATGCAACTGTCTAGAACCAAAACTTGTGGCATTTTCGCTCCCAATTATCGAAAAGGAATCACACATTCTTAAAAAAATAACTATAACTTCACGTCTTTTGGCGTAAATGTAATATGGAAAACTAGGAAACTTACTTCATTTAAGAATAAACTTAAGAAAAGTTTGGTTACGCAGTGAGAATTGTGAAGCCAACATGCTTTTATTTTGTTTCACATTGCTACTGTTGTGTATCACATCCTTCAAATCATCATGTCTACAGTTACACTCGTCCCTGCAAATGGCGGCGCTTAGGGTCTTCAGTTTGGGAGCAGTTGCCTCTCTTTGCCATTAGAGCGTGGTAGGGGCTTGGGTGTGACACAGCCTATTCGCTGGTGGCAGAACTGACCAACTGCAGTTGTGGGGAGTGCAGCAGTGCTTAGTGAGGTGGTGCAGTTTCACCATCTTTTCTTAAACATAGAAATTGGGCGCAGAAACTAAACGTGGTTTTCAGAAGAAGGAGCTAATTTCAAGAAAAAGGGAAGTAAAAGAAAACCTAGTCAGTGCCTAGTAAAGAACCACATAGCCTGAAATGAATGGTGAAAGTTCAGTTTGGACAGCATTTAAGCCTACAGTGGATGGCTATGGGAATAATGTTAATTTTATTTGCTGTTCGCTGTGCAGTGACATTTACACTCATGCTAAAGGGTCAAGTGCCACTTCGTACATTTCTCATCATCCATGCATGTTTAATAAACAAAGGTCTTGTGTGGACAAGAAACTCCTTCCTAAACGTGGTCAAGAGATAACTGTCGATAAATGCACTGCTATGTGTGCGAAAGATCTAAGATCGTGAGTAACTAAGGAGATGAAAGTTCTTCGGGTCTTGTTCGGATATTAGTCTACCTTTTAGCAACATACGGAAAAGCATCCACAAAGGCTATTATACCTCATTCCAGAACTATGTTGCGGCACCTGGCAGAAAGTGCTAAAAGCCTAAGATATATAATTATGCTTAAGGCAACTGCTCATATAACAAAAGGTGAATGGTCGGCAACTACAGACATGTGAACGTGTAGCGCAAGAAGAAACCTTTATCTAATGTGTACTGTCTCCTAGTTTATTGACTGGACTCTCAGATCCCGTGTTTTGTTTACAACCCAGTTTCCACACGAGCCAAAACGGGCGATAACATTCGAAGGGAATTGTTGAGACGATTCTATCTCTTGGCGTCCACCACTCTACTTTGAAACACATGCATCTTACAACCAATCAATATGCCAAAATTGTCTCTCCACTGTGTAATTCTTCACGATTAAATTGTTCCTGATATATGCTGAATATATAGCTACGAAATACCTTTAATGCGAAGTGTATATGCGTCAGTTGCCCACAAGTTAAAAGTCTTTTGACTGCGGCGGAAGAACGCGTTACTTACGCAAAGAAAAATGATGGATCAATGGAACTATCGAACGATAGTCGATGAAATACGCGGCTGGCAATGTTAGAATCTGTAAAAACCAATATTCGTATTTGTGCAAAGAGCTCTCTGAGAAGGGAGAAATAACTCGAATTGAAGAAATTTATATCAAGCTGATGAAAAAACTAATGTGTCTTCTCACAGAATGTATGCTGTTCTGTTACTGTAATTCTTATACGTTTTCATTTATTTTATAGCTTTTAAAAAATGAGGGTTATTATAGCCCTTCAAAGAGGCATCGAAGGAATTAGAAATGGAGAAATCACCTACACTGCGTGTTCAGTTGCCATGGAAGACGACACTATTACAGCATTTGAGTCAGGCACCCCAGGACAGACAAGTCTCTGAAATAGGACTTTTACATAAACACCTCAAATTACACTTAGCGGAAAAGTTAATTCTCAACAGGTGCCATGAGATAGCACATTTTCTCTGGCCACCATTTCATCATTTATCTAAAGATAAGAGACGAAAATACTTTGTCAGAGCTTCCCATCGAACTATAGATTTCCAATCAGCTAAAAAACATTACAATGAAAGGAAAATGTACAAGCCATGAAGAGGAAATTCTTTCATCAAATTGCACAGAAACTCCACTAGCAGAAAAAGTAAAGAAGTTTGCTTTGTGTGCATCTGTCGATGATAGTCCTACTCCAGCAGATAAGTTGGAGAGATGTTTAAATCAAAAGTACAAAATGGAAGCAAATGAGGCTCCTTACTGGAAATCGAGCAGACAACATTTTCTGACTTTTCAGAAGGTCGCCAGATAAATATAGTGCATACAAACATCTAGTTCTGCTTCTGAAAGAAATTTTACTGCTGCTGGTTTTATTCTCAGTGCAAGATGGTCACTTTTACATCTGTCAGCTGTTAATGCTCTTCTTTTTATTCATTAAAACTCTATCCGAGACAAATAAGTATGGTAAAACTCTTTTCGGACATTATGTTACACTTTCCATTGTAATAGCGGTGGAAAAGTTTTTCAAATTAATTTTGAATTTTTGAAATGAAATAGAACTCAGTTTATTTCCAAATTTTGACTGAGCAGCAGGGCCAATATTGGTAGCTTTATTTCAGCATCAACTTAACAAGTTTTAAATTTAGTATTTTGAAAAATATATCATTTCATACACAAGTGTCTTTGATAGTATATATTGGTGATTTTTATTAACGTTTAAAAATCCCCGGAGCGACGTAGATGACAATGAGATGAGTAATTTAACTTAAGACACATGGAGCCGCAAATGTCGGGAAATACCAGAAAATTTCATGATGAATGTTGAACATGCGATGTCAGCAGATGACGTACCTCGCTGCACGTGCAGCAGTTGATGCTTGTCGATCCCACCCTCACAAGTAGGGGGCTGTACTACACATTGCTGATAGTCAAGTATTAACATCATTGTGGCTTTGGGCCTATGATGAAGACTATAGTGCATGAGGCTCTGAGTTCGAATCTTGCATGTGGCAGGAAGTACTTTTTTATTTGGTTAGACAATCATGTTTTTATTTTGAGGTAATATTTATTATTTCATTTACCGGTCTCATGGACCCGTTGGTTTATTGCAAAGTACAGTACAATAAAAAACTATCGTATTGCGCCACAAGTAAATGAGTACAAGCTTCGGAATTGTTCGCTACCAGTAAGTGACCTACGTTTTCTTCCCAAATAAAGTCTGTAAATAAAAAAAGAAGTGACAAAAGGACAGAAACACAAAATAAGAACAATTTTTGCTTAGTTACAGCGAGGACAATAATTTCGTAACTTTTTTAACTTCTACGTTTGTAACAGACCGCATTTACAAAAGATGTGATGTGCAGCACTGCCCCATCGGTGATTCAGAAACAAAGAACAAACTTCAATTCCTTCTTACAGACAAACTGTACAGGATAGAATGCTCATGTGACTCGATAGAGGAAGGTTCAAATTTCGGCACAGCGGCACCTTTGTTTGTTGGTAGTAACATGGTGAGTACACCGCAAGAGAAATCATTTTTATGTTGGAATTTGCGCGAAGTCAATCCGATGTTCAAGTGCAACTTGCATTCCGCCGTCGGTTCAGCAAGAATCCGTCTCTGCACGAGGATATTTATGACTGGCATACACAATTCTTAGATGTTGGTTGTATGGTATGGTATGGCGTGTTCTGAAACAATGACTGCGTACGGAGACTTACAGTTATGGCAGCAGTAGCATCCCGGCGACCATAACAGAAGGACGAATTTAGCATTTCAATTCCCCAGGATACGGCAGAGGACACTTCTTACGAACGGCTCAACTTTTCAAACGAATCGACGTTTCATCTATCTGGTAAAATAAACCGCCATCATGTAAGAATTTGGGGGTCACAAAATCCTGGTGTCGTCGTCGAATATGAAAGAGGCTCACCGAAACTGAATATATTTTGAGCTGTTTCTGTGCCAAAGTTTATGGACCTTCCTTTTTGGGGCGGAAACAGTGACAAAAATGTTGTACCTAAACATACTGCAAAATTGGTTGTTTTCTCAACTTCACGTAGATTCCAATGATTTCATTTTTATCCATGACGGCGCTCCCTTTCACTTTCACCTTGAAGTGTGGCAGTATCTTAATAACAGCAACCCACAACGTAGTATTGGAAGAGGTGGACAACAAGATCGTGTTCTTTGCTTTCGGTCTCACAGGTCACCAGACCTCACACCTTGCGGTTTTCTCCTGTGGGGACACCTAAAAGACACTGCCGGCATCCCACCTACGACGCTATACTTCAGGAGCTGAGAAATCGAATTGTTGAGGCTGTCACGTTAATAACCAAGGATGTGTTGATTGGTATGTAGCACGAAATGGACTACCGTTTCGATGTTTCTCGAGCGACACTTGGTGCTCGTGTTGAGTAGGAGATATAGTGTCTGTGTGAACATGAAACATTGAAATTTTGTCTATCCAGTGACATGGAGCTGAGTGTTTCTGCGGTATGTCCCCCTAGCGTTGCACGCGCTGTGACGCAGAGTACGCACGGGTGCGGAGTGAGGCGCAGCAGGCCGCTATGCGCTACTCTGTTATCTGCCCCCCACAGAGAAGGCCAGTGGCTGGGAGCAGGTGCAGTCGGGCCATTACATAGCTCCCCTCTTAAATGCTGCAGACTTTAACAACACCCAGATTTTCAGTCACAGTGGTCTACAAAAGAAATCCTGCATAGTCTTTCCACTCACATGCAAATAGTTGCACTCTGTGTTGGCTCTTAGCAATCGTCTACACTTTGTATAGCCATTCTACAGATTAGTGTCTAAGCTTGGGCATACCTTACTATTTGTACAATTTATAGCTCCAACCACAGAACGACCCAGTGTCTGGTATTCTCGAATTTTAAGAAAACAGCTTACTTATATGAATATTATTACCTACCAAAAATATGGTTTGTCAATCTTTCATGAGTTTATGGGAAACATGAAACACAAAAAGTATATATATATATATATATATATATATATATATATATATATATATATATATATATATGTGTGTGTGTGTGTGTGTGTGTGTGTGTGTGTGTGTGTGTGTGTGTGTGTGTGTGTGTGTGTGTGTATGCCTCAGGTGTCTATGTACATACCTCTAATGACATGAAACATGTCGTTATGCACTGTAAACAAAAAACAAACAATCCAGAAGATAAAAATCAAGTAAAGAAATATAAATGAAAATAACTACAATAATATATAGATATTCAGTTAAGTAGAAGTAATTATTAACTCTTGTTAGGAAGCACAAGTAACAGTCCTTTCACTGTTTTCAACATATAAACATATCCCTCTGCCATTTATACCTTTTTCACAACTTCGTGTTTCTCATATCACCTACATCACTTAACAGTGTAAAATTTGCGTGCAATGATATTCGCCGACATTGCATCAAATAATTCATGCTGTAATTGTGTTGAAACATGCAACACTATGATGCCATATTCTGCCAGACCAGAAATCTCACTACTATCAACTACTGGCGAGCCAGGATTGATGCTAACTCTATCAGAGCTACTGGTATCTCTGTTTACAACTTTTCATTGGGGCACAACTGCTTCTGGCAGAGACAAATCCCTCTCCTGACCTAGTGCAACATTAACACGATTTGAGGCCTCATCAATCTCATTTATGCCAGTAACTGCTCCACAGACATTGCACATTATTTTCTCTTCTACTTCTGACCTCACTACCATCTTTTTACTCTCTGTTTGAAACTTCACATCACTCAGTGCTTGTGTGGAACTGCAGTGCATATCATCTACTGTATCTTCTGTCACAGTTTTCTCCCACAAATTTGTGATTACACTCTTCTCTGATCTGTTTGAGGTCATTAGGTAAAGCTTTCTGCAGCTCTGAAAAGTTTATGCTCATGTGCTCTATGAGGCATACCTCTCTACTGTTTGCATTGTCTTTTAACATCTCATACAACTGCATTAACATTTCGGTCCCTATCTGATATTTAAAGTGATTTGTTTCCTAGCTGTTAACCTTTCTACTCTCACTGTACCTTGTCTCAGTCTTAGCCAGACTTTTTCCAAACTCTCCACTATACAGTTAATTTCAGCTGTTAATTGCCAGGACAAATGGTTCAAATCGCTCTGAGCACTATGGGGCTTAACAGCAGAGGTCATCAGTCCCCTAGAACTTACAACTACTTAAACCTAACTAACCTAAGGACATCACACACATCCATGCCTGAGGCAGGATTCGAACCTGCGACCATAGCGGTCGCGCAGTTTATTGGCAGGACACCTAGCAAATGTAACATATCTACTAAGGATACTGCCTACACTATACTTGTCCTTCGTGTTTTAGAATAGTGCTGTGTGGTGTGGGACCTTCACTAGATAGGGTTGATGGAGTACTTCAGAAAAGTTCACGTTTTGTATTATCACGAAATAGGAAAGAGAGTGTCACTGAAATAATACAGGATTTGGGATGGACATCATTAAAAGAAAGGCGTGTTTCGCTGTGGAGCAGTCTTCTCACGAAATTCCAACCACCAAATTTCTCCTCCAATGCGAAAATATTTTGTTGAAAACAAACTACATAGGGATAAACGATCACCATGATAACATAAGGGAAATCAGAGATTATACAGAAAGATATGGGTGTTCATTCTTTCCATGTGCTATACGAGATTGGAGTAACAGAGACCTGTGAAGGTGGTTCGATGAACCCTCTGCCATACACTTGAATGTGACTTGCAGAGTATACATGTAGACGTAGATGCACTGCTGTGATGGGTAAAGTTGATATTAAATCATTTGTAAAAAGATATTAATTTCATGCTCAAATCTTTACAATGTGCCATGAATTCTTCCACAGGATAACTAAATAATGTACTACTGAAAAAAGCAAAAAATATTATCTAATGTTTTTAGCTCTTCAAATCTATTTGTCAAGGAAATTAATAGCTGACCTAGAATTCGAAAAAAACTCAACTTTGGGGTTAATAAGATTTCATTAGGATATTCAGTTGAAATTCTGACGATTTTTTCTTGGATGAAGTGTATTTACCAGTGTGAAACTTGCTTCAGCATTTAGTTACGTGCTACCTCAGCAGTTTCCTGTAAAACCGTTTGATGTGTTCATCTGTGCAACATTATCTGAACTTATTAATCAGTCTCTTTAACAAATTTATGCATGCCTGGGTAATAACTGTCAGACTTTGCATCTTTTACATAAAAATTAATTTTGTTCAAAACATTGAACCACATTGGAACAGACCCAATAAATTTTTAATCCTAAATTTTGAAAGCAAACGAATGCATTTTGTGACTTCTGATACAATCTCAGATGAATTTTCTAATGTGTGCAAGAAAGCATAAAATATTTTCTCAGTGTGATATCGTCATTTATTGGTTTCTTCAGTTCTGCTGGATTATCACATAGCACTTACGGATTTTAATTTTAACTTTGGTAAATGTTTGCAGTTGACAAAAACAAAATTTAAATTTCATGGAATATCTCAAAGAAATTGATTGTTTTGTGAGAAATATTTGCTGCATCATTTACTGCTAAGTCTAAAATGTGAGTTGAAAATGAAAAGTAAAATGCGTGCTTATTGAGTCTCGAATTTTTATTGCAGTCTATCGTATTTTCCATGATTTATAAACTTGCTCATACACGTTTGAATGTCAAGCTGTAATTGTGGAATAAAATTTTAAAAATTTAATAATTGTTGCATAATTTAGATAAACATGCCTAAGTATTGCTGTTATCTGTTCTCTGTGGCTTGTGTCTGGTGCATAATCTAAAATGATGGTAAAATATTTTGATTATCTGAAGTAAATTAATAATTTCATTTTTAATCTGATCTCCTAAGGGTGTGTCATACCCTCTTGACTGGAATCTGGTTTTGATTCAGTTCTGAAATCAAAAGATGATATCATTTCTACTGCTTTTGGAAAATTTGCATTACCACATACAAAAAAATTTTATGAAATCCAAAAAGGGGAGACAGTGTCATGGTAAAACATGATGTGATAGCAACAATCATTTCTAGTATACCACACCAGTGTTTTTGCTCACTCTAACAGTCTCACTTGATTCACATTTACAGTAGTCTTTGTTTTAAGCATATTATTCACTTGCACACATAACTTCACATTTCCATTCTGGAAACTGCTCGTCTCGTGTACTCTCAGAGTTAACAGCAAATGGAAATCTGAAGAATCATTCGAATCAAACGGTCTGCTTACACATTTACCAAGCATTTTACAACAGAAACAATAGAACCAATCCAGTCTCCATTAATTTTTTCGCTGTTGGAAAGATTTTTGCAGAGTAAATTTCAGAAAATGTTCTTCCATCATCAACAACGGGAAAATTGTGATTATTTACCTGAACAGAACAATGTTTAACAAAAATATTGAGATGAGCACTATTAATACTAGCAGGCCATAAACTCGAGCCATAACTAATTGTCAAATTGCTGTTGTACTGCTTGAAGATTGGTCAGGAGTACTTTCAGTTTTATCACGATGATCATAAAGAGCATCTAAAAGACTAGATCTGCAACACATCCATATGTTCCAATCCTGACACCAACATCATGACAGAGCCAAGAATTTCATGACATTTCCTTATCAGACTTGCTTAAAAATTTCACAATAGTGCCAATCAGTTTCTTTTTCTGTATTTCCTTTTCTCGTTTCTAATGACAAAATTAAGCCCCAGAAAGTTTTCTTTTATGGTTCCTGAAACAGTTTCTTAACGAGACTAATGAAATTTTCACCTGCATTTGGTTGAACATATTTAAAAATAAATGACATGTTCACTTTTAACTGTTCTATAATATCTCATTTTGCATTACTATAGTCTTCTTAGGCTGACCACTTGTGCATAAAGGTTCTGCATGACTCAGATTCTCTGTGTTTGCAAAGTTTGCCATATCAAAATCAGTCTGCTTTCATCTGCATTTGGTTGAACATATTTAAAAATAAATGAAATGTTCACTTCTAACTGTTCTATAATATCTCATTTTGCATTACTATACTCTTCTTAGGCTGACCACTTGTGCATAAAGGTTCTGCATGACTCAGGTTTTCTGTGTTTGCAAAGTTGGCCATATCAAAATCAGTCTGCAGGTTTTAGTGGGTGGTGCCACATGAGTGAGATCCAGGTGGATGGGAATAAATGACAGGTGAGCTGTGTACGGAAAAAAATCACCCTACATGTCTGCAGTTGCTGGGTAATTCCACACATGGAGCAAAACTGCTCATGTGAATCTTGCCTAAGTTTTTAGCGACTCTTTCATCAAAGCATCTGCAGGATATTTTGTACCAGCTGTGGAAAGTAATTTCCCAGAAGGGTTGGCAGTAAATAATTCACTGCTGGTGCATCATATGTCAGCTGCAAATGGAAATACTATGAGCATGGAAGACTAGTGATAATGAGGAAAAGACTTGCCGGCAAATAATATGATATAGATATTGTGTTTGGCATTATTATATACTTAATGGTAGACGCAAACTAAAGGTGACACTGCGCTTGGATAGTGCCCAGTGACAGCTGTTTGTGTAAGAAATCTTTTGGATTACTTTAAAATTCAGTAATAAATTGAATACAGTGTACTTTGAGTACTCTGATATTTTTCGTACCACTATTCCACAAGTAACGTCCCAACTACTTCTGGTTTATGCACTTATTTTAACAGAAAATACAACTGCTGTAGCAAGGTTGTGATCGAGAAAAGATGAGGGAGATAACGTATTGGTCAGACTCAAATGAGATGAGAAACGAAAACAACATTGTATCTCACTTCCCATTAAAAGGAAGTGATAGTTCAGATTCATTGAAGTATACTGTCTGTCAGACACATGTTCCCTGTGAATCCTGTGTAGCAATGATAGTTCATCCCCTGCTATTGTGCAACTCAGTACCTTGCAGTACCACAAATGACAAATCTTGAGCTATTTTCAATGACGAAGAAATATTTTAGATTTATTTTGCACTTGGCCCTCAATAATACATTTACTGAAATTTGTTATACAATAACTTAAATCTTCAGAAACGTTGGATAATCAAGCCAATGCTTTGATATTTCCTCATCTTTTCCTGTAACAGTTTGCTAATAGGGGAATTCACCTGGCCAAGTCAATATTGAATGCAATAGTTAAAATCAAAAATTTTACCAGAAATTAATTAGCATTAGATTTTTGATCATAGCGAGTATGTATGGGTGAATTAAGGTGTATGTAGGTGTGGACGTATGGAAAATCTCTGTTTTGAAGGATACAATAACTAAGCATACCATTGTTGTGTTCCACTGCTAAAAACCTTCATTTGAACTATGTTGGTTTCTCTTGAGAATTTGCAGTGTTGGTGCACTTTGGATGTATTTCCAGGAGTCAAACTTTTTGTGGCTTTTAATAATCATGCATATAGAGCATGTGAATTTTAAAGGCTTAGTCCAATAGAGTGGCCTGCATGCATGTACAGAACACTCAAATGCCTGTCATGGGTGGTGGTAGTTAAACAGATTGAAGCAGGGGCTCAGCATTACAGTTGTTGAACAAGGCTTGTAGTCGAGTGAACATCCCACAGGCTGTGGCTAAGCCATGTCTCCGCAATATCCTTTCTTTCAGGAGTGCTAGCTCTGCATGGTTCGCAGGAGAGCTTCTGTAAAGTTTGGAAGGTAGGAGACGAGGTACTGGCAGAACTAAAGCTGTGAGGACGGGGCGTGAGTCGTGCTTGGGTAGCTCAGTTGGCAGAGCACTTGCCCGCGAAAGGCAAAGGTCCCGAATTCGAGTCTTGGTCCGGCACACAGTTTTAATATGCCAGAAAGTTTTAAGCCTTTTAGTGATTCTGTCAGCCAAAGAGCAGCAACTCAGATGAGGATAAGCTTGTGCTTTTATTTGTGGCTCCTTCAAGGAAGTGATGAAACTGAATAAATGAAATTAACAAGAAACGTTAAGACTATGACGAATTTAACTGACTTTGCAAAGTTCTTTGGTCATGTGTAGACTGTTCATTCAGTTATTTTCTAATATCTTGCCATCACTTCCGAATAATTCTCGACTTTATTGAACCAAATGTTAAATATTTTCACTGTATTTCTTTTTTAGATACAATACCTATAATCGTTTGTATGCATATGTTGCAGCCGTTAGATCAATGTACAAATATTATTTTTTAGAAAATATGTGAGACAAATTCAGTTCCCAAACATAAAATATGGCCGACACACTGAAAACTGCTCCAGGTGAGCAGTATTTGTGTACTAGTTACTGCAACATGCACATTTTCTGATGCTCAGAAATATATATTGAAAAAGAGTCATCTGTAAAGATTGAGTTTATTGTAATAGATATGAGGTTACTAATATACTTGAACTGTTGTGACAGTAAATGTCATTGTCCAAATTTCTGGACATCAGTACTCAGTGGCAATATTTTTTATCTAGTGAGGAGCAGAGAAGACTATGAGATAACAGCTGGGCTGTTTACAAGTCCACTACTCTCTCATTACATTCATTCCAGTAATGCCTCCTTTCTATTTTGCTCCATAACATGCAGTATAAGTTTATAAATTATGTTAGTGATATTGTCCTGTAATTAGTGCTGTATTCTATTACATTCTCATCAGTGGCACATGTGGTAGCTTTTTAAAATTCAGATTGTTTATAGATCACAGAAAATCGCATGATATAACAAATCCAGGACACGTCAGGCAGGTCCTGAAGTTGTTAGAATGAGATGTTTCTGTTACTGATATTGACATGTCAGATCATGAACATAATCTTGAAAATAATCCACCTGTTGTTTGACAAGGTACTGACAGGAAAAGAGGATGTGTTGATCATATCGAAGATATTGACAGGAGCTGGATTGGAGGGAGCTTCACTTCATGATGATGATCTTGAGGGTGTATCCATCCCCTATGGTAGACGAGTGCAAAGACGAAGGCACATGTAAAAATACCCCCTGTTGAGGGAAATAAACAAATAATATGTTGAAAACATGATGTTAACCTTGGCCTAAAACAGGATGCAAATTCCTTTATTGCTTTTCATACGAAATGCATGTAAAAATTTTTCTTTTCTGTATATGTTAAACTTAGTTACTGTCCTGCATATGATAATATCAGTAGCTGAAATTACTGATATTATGTTTCAATTCTTGTACAATGTAAGAATTCCACTTTGTAATAGATTATCAACAATAAATAATGCTTTAAAATGTTTAATTGTTGAATTCTTATTTTGTGTCTCCAACTATCTCCCAGCCCTGATGTCCAGTTTGTTGGACAATTTTTTATTTCTTAAGCCAAGGAGGATATAAGATGAACATCAACAAAAGTAAAACGAGGATAATGAAATGTAGTCGAATTAAGTCGGGTGATGCTGAGGGAATTAGATTAGGAAAAGAGACACTTAAAGTAGTAAAGGAGTTTTGCTATTTGGGGAGCAAAATAACTGATGATGGTCGAAGTAGAAAGGATATAAAATGTAGACTGGCAATGGCAAGGAAAGCGTTTCTGAGGAAGAGAAATTTGTTAACATCGAGTATAGATTTAAGTGTCAGGAAGTCGTTTCTGAAAGTATTTGTATGGAGCGTAGCCATGTATGGAAGTGAAACATGGACAATAAATAGTTTGGACAAGAACAGAATAGAAGCTTTCGAAATGTGGTGCTACAGAAGAATGTTGAATATTAGGTGGGTAGATCACGTAACTAATGAAGAGGTGTTGAATAGGATTGGGGAGAAGAGACTTTTGTGGCCCAACTTGACTAGAAGAAGGGATCGGTTGGTAGGACATGTCCTGAGGCATCAAGGGATCACAAATTTAGCATTGGAGGGCAGCGTGGAGGGTAAAAATCATAGAGGGAGACCAAGAGATGAATGCACTAAGCAGATTCAGAAGGATGTAGGTTGCAGTAGGTACTGGGAGATGAAGGAGCTTGCACAGGATAGATTAGCATGGAGAGCTGCATCAAACCAGTCTCAGGACTGAAGACCACAACAACAACAACAACAAGCCAAGTATAACAAAGATCTATTTTCATCAAATATACAGTAAATGACATGTAGACATAAAAACATGCAAGAATATCTTTTCTCTATTTTAAAAGTAACTCAGGACAGAAGGGGTTAAGCAAAAGTTAATTTTTAATCTCATATGTGAGTTTTTATCCAAATGTGTTAGGATATGTTTGTGCCTGGCCAAAGGTTAATGTCTAAGAGTATAATGGGTTGTATAGGTATTGCTAACAACTGGTGGTGTGTTAAAACAGGAACCATTTAGTATTACCAATTAGCAAAATTGAGAAAGAAAACTGTACTTACTATATTTATCCTTCTTTGTCCACCTGCATTTTATAAATCTTATAAAACAACCACTGATAGGATGCTTATGGCATTATTTAATTTATTGAAACAGAATTAAGTATTGGCACTGAAAAACGAGTTATATCACAATTGTTTGAACAGCTTGTATCAAATAACAATCAACCTTCAATATATGACTCATAACAACTGGTTGGAGAACGAAATCTCACCAGTCAGAAGACATCATTGGGATTTCCCTGTACAGGGAACTGACACCTGGCTATCAGCCCTCCTTCCTTCTTCTTTCCACATAGGAACATGGGTGAGTCCTTTTCACAAGTACCTACCATTGTTAAAGTTGTTTAAACCTGTAGATGTTTTGTATTTTAATTCCAACATGTTGCAATAAATTTCATTGTTATGAAATGACTGAAACAATAATTAATGTGGCATACATTAAAATGAGTCTGACCATAACTAGTTGGATGAATTTTCTGGCCCCCTAGAGGTGCTGCCTGAGTGGTCTGTACACCTTGCATGCTCAGTTCCAGCAGATCTGGTTGACATGATGACTACCATTACTCGGAACCCAAGGTGACAACCTTGATTACAGGTACTGTAGCAGAATTAATGTCTGGTTGATGAGGTGCTTGAAGTTATTCCAGGTATTAGTGGCTGGGGGTAATGATGGTCAGTTACAGGGTGAGTACCGTTACCCATCGATCAAGGTGACTACCATTATCCCAGATACTATGAGGAGGCAAATGACAGTGACATGGTGACCACTGTTACCATGATCATAGTGGCCAGTATTACGCCAGATACTATTGGGAGGGGCAATGGTGGTCAGTTGACATGGTTATTCCCATTGCATCATGTATATTATTGTGGGTTAACTATTGTGACTGTCATTACCTGATCACTGTCACTACCATTATGCATGATGGATGCTGTTGTGTGGAAATGATGGCCAGTTGACATGGTGACTGCCATTACCCAATATGGTGATTACCATTACACAAAAACAATAGGTTTATTCAGCAATTAAGGAAATATTGTGCTGACAGTAACTGTTACCTGCAGGACCTTAATAGTATTTTAAGACCACAGGCTGACAATGTTTTGTGCCATAACCTACCAGTGGGTGTCAGATACTGAAACTTAGAAGTGTACTGCAAAACCAGAAGCTGGCAGTATATGTACCATAACCTGATTTGTATTATTTGTCATAATCTCAACCCAGTGAATTTATAACACCTAGAATGAGCATGTGCAGATATCAACAAATCTAAACTTGTCTCAGAAAGCATCCATGCACCTATATGCTGGCAAAATTTAGAACAAGTCCCATCACATCTGAGAGCTTGCTGACTAAGAATATGTGCAAATCTCAGCACAGTACTCACTGATGTTATGTACATGCAACCCCCTAAGACCTGCCCCCCCTCCCTCCTTGCCACATGTCGTGTGTTTAGACTTGATGACTTCTGTATGCGTGCAATTCTGTCTGAAAAGCAGCAAACCAGATGGTATGTGCCTTTTCATTTAATATAAGATAAAACTTTGCTTAGAGGACGATGAGGGGGCAGAATATAATAATAATATTTGTAAAGGTGAACTGGACTACACTGACTGTACATACTAACTTCTAAATAACTTCAAATTTTAACTACATTTAACATGGTGTGGGACAGGCACAGCAATATCAGTCATAATGAAAAAACAGCTGGTGGTATAGGCACAGGTAGGCAGCCTCAGGTGTTGCTCCCAACAGCCCTGAAGTCAACCAGAGACCAAGGGAGGAATTTCATCAGTGGGAGGCAGACACTTTCCTGTGTTCTAAAGACTTCAGCAGATAACAATCTTACTCTTTCCTAAAGAAACACAGCGTACAGAAAAATAAGAGCCTAGCCTTGGGCACAGTTTTTTACTTTCAGAGGACGTCTGATGCGAGACTAGTTGGTGGGCGCAAAAACGTGTGATTGGTAAAAATGTTCGTGGCGTTACGAAGACATAGCAGAAGCAGCTGCTTTTATAAGAAAGAAGGGAGACTCGGAAAGCCATTGGCATTTTAATGTGACATGCTTTCTTGGTGGGTTTTTCGTGCAAGAAGAAATAACGCCATTGATGGGCTGAGTCTTCGTATTCCGTGATAGGCGGGAAGAAAAAAACAGGCTGTACGATTCAGCCAGAATGTAAAAGTTGATTATGGCACAGAGATATTGGCAAACTGAACAGTTTGTCCATAGATGGGGAGGTAGGGACTTGGTGCATATCGGCAGGCAGCTAGGGTCAAGAGCTTGTGCTGGCGGAAGTACGACCCTCGACCTGTACCACAGAGACCAGAGACATGGAGATGATGGCACCTTTCTGCATGTCTCAAGATGAATACACAGTGAACATTATTAGTGGCACCAGCGTCATAGGACAACACTTGATCCGCATTTGCGTGGATCATTGCAGCTCCTCAAGTCCAAAATTGCTTTAATAGGTGCATGTGTTCCTTAATCTAACTTTCAGTCCAACAGGAACTGTGTTCATTGGAATAAAACCTTGTGAGTAGGTTTAGAACGACTGTTGTGACTAAAGGGAATGTTCTCATTCATCTTTAAGTAACGCTGCAAACCAGCATGTTTATTTGGTATAACTGCTTTAGAGCACATTTTGTAATATCGACTGAAGTTCCTTCACAGTCATAAGCGTTTAACATATATTTTTCATTTAATAAATTTATGTGTTCATTTGAAAACTGTTTCTACACTTCCCATTAATATCAAAATTAATACTATGCGGTTCTTCACTTTAGGATCCACAGCTAGGGCCATAAATTCTTCGCAATAGTCATTCTGCTATGTGAAATAATGTCAGTTTGAGTCTTAAAGGCATGTCTGGAACTGATTAACTTCCTGGGACAGAGCAAACATTGTAAAAAATGCATGTCGTTTTGCATAAATTGGCAAACCGTGTACAGGGTAGAATTTTTTGGATTTTCTGGTAAAAGTTCAGTAACATTAATATCTGGGTGTGCATAAATTGATTTTGTATTCTTCATAAGTTAGTCTTCCAACATGAAAATACATTGACATATGACAGCTAATAGTACCCTGCTGGCACAATGAAGTAACTCATATAGTACTTTGATCTGCAGTGTTGTGTTAATGATTTCGTGGGTTTTGTTTCATGTCCATTTGTTTATCGGTGTTGTACGTCAGTGTTGTGGAATTCTGAGTGAGTTATATATTATTTTGAGGAAAATTATGACATGTTATGATGAGAACAGGTATTAAATGTGAAGGGCTTTATTAGCTGTATTTCACGTTTAGTTAGTCTTCAGTTTTGAATGTGGACATGAAGTAAAATGCAACTTGAATGGGGTCAGTGCAAATGCAAAACAGATAGCATAACAGAACAAGTTAGTGTCATGGGTACTTGTGAATCAGGAGAGGAACAGATAATTTATTCCTTGGAACAGTCAAGTCCGATCGGTAGCAGTCATGAAGATAGTGTAATGATTAGCATAGAAAATTAATACAATGTAGCGAACTGCAGTATCTATAAAGATGCAACAACATGTTGGTGACAATCTGCAATTGTGAAGCAGAAGACAGTGAGAGGTTGAACAAACCAGTGAGAGATATTAGTCCAGCATTTCATTTTCACCATATGAATGCAGTGGTATTGGAGATGTGAATTTTAACCTTTTAAAATTATTGAGAGCGATGTGGAAAGCAGGAAAGGATGTAGGAGAAAAGGTACAAAACGAAATTCAGGAAATAAAGAGAGAGATTAAGGAAATTCGGAAACTTACAGAAGAATGAACAAAATTGCTCAGGAGACGAAGTAGGAAGTATAAGAAGTCATTAGGGTAGCAAACAAAATGAGATTGCATATTTAGCAAATAACAATAGTGTGGAGAGGGTACGCAATAGTGTCGAAAACGTGGAGGTACAGCAAGAAAATATATAGAAATGGGTTGAGTAGACAGTGGAGCATATTCACAGAAGGATGAAAGCTGCAACAAATCAACTACTAAATCGGAATCATGCGAAAATAGAACGCAACATTCAGAAACTTGTTATAGCATCTGATACAACCCTGATACGAACTGCAGAAACCAAAGGAAAACAGACACTTCACACATTTAAGAACAAACAATAAAATATCAACATACAGCATCAGAGAAAAATCACAGTGAACAGATCCGAAAGACATAAGGTTCAAGTGAAACACACAACTGCGTGTCACTAATTAGCAGTCATATTCTCAGTGGGAGTGAGTACTGCAGTGTACTAAGTAATAATGAGAACCCTCATAGCGGACCTAGACAGAAGAAGTAAGAAGAATAGAAACAACAGGACAAGCATAAGTGAGGAGATGACGTTTTATTAGAAGCATTTCATGTAAATATTGAAATTCCAAAATTGTAAAAACGAGGGGTGTATGCTTCACCCCAAAACTTGGATTTCCAAGTGTGATTTATCAATGTCTCCATCACTGCCATTTGTGTGTGTACGCCTTGATGTAATGGTAGCAGAAATGATGACACGTATAATAGCTACCTGTAGATCATACAGGGAGCTTAGAGACACATTCCTGGTAAAGTACAGGTCGCAGGAGACACAAGAAAGAATTAAACATGAAATGATAACTAACAAAGATTACACTGGGTCAGGCTTCAAAAGCCCAGAGAGATTCCTAGACTTGATGGTAAAGAAGAATCCATTCCTAAATGGCCATGCACTCCCAGTGAGATCGTTTGGTACTGCTACACAAACTATCACTGAATTATCAGAAAATGTTGGCAGGATGATGCAGTGAAGACATAAATATGTTTTGTAGTACACTGAATGAATTGGAGTTCGTGTTCAGTGAGCAAGGTAGCAGAGAAGGAAAATGAGATCATGAGAGCCATTTAAAGGACTATCAGGATGATACCAATTACAACACCAGGAACAGAACTTCAGGTGTGGTGGTAATCATTGTGTACATCATGAGGTGGAGATTACATGCAAAATTATGGACCACAGAATGGAAACTGAACGACCACAGGAGCAGCATGGGTGCTGGAAGAACCACTGGAGCAAGAATTACAGACAATAGGACTGGAACAACCACAGGAGCAACAATAATTGACAACAGTTTATGCAGAATGATGTGACAGGAGATAGGAACAGTGTACAAACATCAGAGAAATTGGGGCATGACTAGCACTGAAGGATCCATGGTACTGACTAGAAGAAGATGCTGGAGAGGCAAACTTTACACCTGTTACGCAAATCAGAATCAGCCACATAAATGTTATAAAATATGACAACTCATCAGACACTCTATTAGAGTAGAAGGAGACTAGAATGACTAAGGGCATCCACTCTGTAGTTAAAATTATGATAGCAGAAATAAAATTTCAAGGTGTTGTGGACAGCAGAAACCATATTTCAGTGATAGTGGAGAATGCTTTTGATACATGCCCAGAAAACTTCAGTTTACCAGTATTAGCGCCAAGAAAGACAAGAATAAAAGAAGCCAAATTGACAAAGTTACGGAAGTAAACCGACAAGAAGGCGAGAGTGAGTGAGTACCAGGTGGGGCAAAATGTTCTTGTTAAATCCCTCGAATTTTCGAATAAACAGACTAATTTGTATCACAAGTTCTTTTGGCATACAACAGGCCAATATGGATTAGATGCATTTGAATTAGAGACCGTGAAGTCCAAGAAATCAGTTGGTGTGGACCATATCAGTCACATCAAGCCTTCTGTAGAATAAACAAAATGGTATCTATGAAAGCAGGTGAAGAAGAGAAGGTGAGAGAGGATTTACAAGAGGGTACTGTTCCAGCATAAACGAGCTCAAACAATAATGAAAGCAACGTTAGCAAATGAAATGTGTATGATCGGAGCCTGTATGGAAGAGCAGCATTTCGGTGAGAATCATAAAAATATGCCAATGTAAGTATGTTTGTTGTACCTCATCATGCGGACGTCCTCAGAAAGGAAAGAGCTATGTTACAGTGAGAAGAAAGTATGCACGTTTGATGAGATGCACTGACATCTGACATATATTACTATGCATTATTAGTATTACAGGGGCTGGAATGCTGAATATCCAGTGTGAGATGCATTAGGAACTCGATATGTGCCCATGTCAGGTAACTGTTTGATGTGAAAAGAAATGTATATGGATCCTTAAAAGGCACTTTGTATTTCCAAGTTTGATATAAACATCCCATCATTGATAGATAGTGTTAGATTATGTGCTCTGGTTTTTTGTCCATGCCAATCAAGATTATTTGGTGAATCTATATTTAAGTCATCACCAGATATTTGAATGGACGTTAATTTCATAGGATGTTTGTGAGGCTATAGTTGTCCAGTGTCAGAGAATGTTGTAACAGAATTATTATTCAGTCGGAACAATTCGTTTTCTGTGTAAGAGCATGACTGGTAAGAGTTTGATGAGGGAAGCAAGGTTGGTTTTTCTTGCGAGGGAGGACAAGAATGAGTTAACACTACAGGAATACACATTGCATTGTAGTACAATCAGATGTTCACCAGTCTGCAACAATCCCACTTTCAGCAACACCATACAATTAATATGGTGTGTACAGGTTACTCAAGTTGTTTTTTGTTGTTTTAATAGCATACAGTTGAGGGAGGAAGCAAAAGAAATAACAAAAATGGATAATGAAATAGACTTATGACAGACACAGATTTTAGATCACACTTGGTTTCCATTAGAGGGAAGAGGGTACAGGAAAGTAATAACTACACATATACATGCACATACTGTATGCAGATTAGAAGGTAATGTAGTGAGGATTTCAGCTCATTTCATGTGGCATATTTTTTAGAGGCATGGATTAAAATGATATTTGTGTAACTCATGCTAGGATATTGGTATTCCTATTGTGACATTTTTGTTGACAGGTAAACATTGCAGCATATGGAGCTCTAGTGTAGAAGATGCTCTATGAAGGAAAGATAAACAGTGATACATAAGGATGGTGCTATCCAAGGAGAGCACTTCAGTTTGTATACAATAAAAAAGAAATGTTTTTCCTTATTAACAATTCTATTGTTTGGTTTGTTCACTCAATCTACATAACTAATGGAATACAATTTGCATCTATTAATTATCAGCCATACACATAAGGTAAGGCATGAGCAGAAGACAGGGACTAATAACTAATCTTCTAACATATACAACTAATCTTGTACTAAGCCTATATCTGCGCGAAAAATATTTTCAAGAAATTGGATAAATGATTTACAATCAGGGACACTATTTTGGGAATCAGATTCTTCCTCCAAAATCAAGATTATAAAGGTATTTAGTAGTAAGAGGTAAGCAGAGAGTTAGGAAGATAATAATACTTAAATTCTGTAAAAAGGGAACTTCCTCTGTTTTATAATTTCAGCATACTTAGGATTACACTAGAAGTCTTTTAATACAATTTTATATACTATTACTCATATGTAGAGTTTGTAGCATCATAGTTATAGAGTGAATATTCTAGGTTTTATGTAATATTCTAATAGTTGTGTCTGTATTAAAACTGGCCCTGAAGATTGTGCAGAATCAGACATTTGAGGAATGAGGGTATGACAGCAGCATGTGCCATGGCAAGTGGCACCATGACAAGTGAGTGAGGAGCATCTATCCCTGGCTAGCTGCAACCCAGGCCAAAGTCACCCAGTTATGCCAGGGAGCACACCCTCGCTGGTGACACAACATGAATGGAAGATCTGCAAGGTTCCAGTCTCAGCTGGAACCGCCAGGCAAATGGAGAGGTGAAAGGTATCTGACCCTTCCGTCACAACAACAGTCATGCCAAAAGGCAGACAAAACTGTTAAAAGTAAGCAAGGGTACCTCATATGCTACAAGTATCCTAATAACTGGTCTTATTGACACATTATCAACAAGTGAACTCCTTTTACTTTCAGGTAACCATGACAAAACAGTTTCACATTACTATGGTGTAAACTCACCACTTTTTATCCTCATGGTGGATCATATGCATTAGTTAGTATGCACAGTGGTGTACTGAATAATCATTCCCCAAAACCAAAATCCGTTCTCTTTGTGAGAATACAAGCATCCATCAGCTCATTTGGTATTGATCAGCAAACCAATTTTCAAGTAAAACTCAAGTCGAGTTGACAACAAATGACCAGCACTGTTAACAGCACATTGATCTTTGGGAAGTAACACAGACTGTTAGTGCACAGCACAGACTCATATTGCCAGGGATTTGATACTCCTGACCAAGATCGATAGAGGGAGAGAATGATCCACCTGCTGTTCTCTGGTTTCTTGCACATACCAGTTGCATAATATCCACACTATGAACTCTAAACTGAGGGAGGCCCAGTGAACTCATCTATGACCCTTCCAAATTACGTTATATGTTAATGAAAATCCCTATTTCACTCTCATGTCAATGCGAATCCCTCAGTGGATGTGTGAAAGTAGAAACTGATACCATCCTTAGATCAAGGTTCATTCATTGAATTTTTTATGTCATTATAATGGACAATTATGTTCTATGACTATGTTCTCTTCTTTATCATGTACTATGTTCTGTATTCTATTTGCACCATTCATATCTTTTGCTTGTCTTGCAACTAATTTTCTGAGTTACCAAATACACACATGTTCGTTTTTCAGCATTCAATAATATGTAGAAATTATTCTTCATTACCGTTTTCACATCAGGCATAGCACACACACCATGTTTTTTGCAGAGAATCTATTTTAGTAAAAGTAATTTTTCGTTTTCTGTCGTTCCTTAGTTGCTTCAAAATTCATGGAGTTACGTTCGGTCTCTGCAACTAAATGAAAGGTATTTTGTTTTTCCCATATGCATTTCACTTCTTTTATTTATGAAGCATCTGCAATAGCCTGTAATACGTGTTTGTTTTTATACATATAATACAATTATGCAACTAACTCTGCAGACCAGTACATACGTTTAATGTATGATGTAGTAGTTACAGTATGTCACTATTTTACATTTTGTCATGTTTTTCTCTTGTTTTTCAGATTAGAAACAACTTCTGTAGCACAAATTTCTTTACATTAAATTTTAATTTGTTGTTAGGATTTCCAGTGTTATTAGTCCATATGTGTCATCCTGGTGATGTGTTAATTCGGTCCCCTTGCTACAGCTGACCGATTTACGGCGTTTCCTCACCAAACATTTTTTATATCACATCACTTGCACTTTTAATTTTGTGATCAACGTGTGTATATTCACAGAGTGTAATGTTGCCAACTTTCACTGTGTGCTTATCTGTCGTCTTTTGTTTGTGCTGTGTGTGAGATTGAGATAGAAAGGGGAAGACAAAGATGGATTAATTGTTTACTCTGTCTATGTTTCAGATTTCTGTTAGTTATTGTTTTAGTAGCTAACATGATGAGGGAGTTATTGCTGAACCGTGAATTTATTTTCAAAAATTTTTCTTAAGAATTTACTTTATTTACTAGCGATTCATCAAGAACATTAACACATTTAATCACACTATGTGAGCGTGGAAGTAGTTGTTAGGGAGTAACTGATGAAATCAAAATGAAATTGCTTTTAACAAATGTGAATTTTATTCCTAAAAGCCTTTTTTTAAGAAACCGATTTAAAATTATAAGCAGAAAGCACCCTCTAAATATCAAGTTACAAGTTATTCAGAGGCAGAAAGAAACAAATTTTTGAGTGTATGAGGTTTCGGGCTGAGAATCTTGCAGCTCCCTTTTGACACTGCTGTAGTCACGAGTGCTCACAACAACATCTGAAAGACTATACAGGTGCAAATCTGCAACACACCAGAATACCTTAAAGTAAAAGTTTTAACAATTCACACAAGCACATAAACTATGCACTCCATAGGAGGGATGGAAATGGTACAAAACATTAAAAGATTAACTTGCCACTGAAGGTGCAACTTGATTTTAACTTCTAAGAAAAGTCTTACGGTGGAATGGTGGCAACTTTATATACTAAAATGACCATTTAAATAAAGACCCATGAAATGCAATCTTACATAAAATTATACAAGGTGGCCAAACATGCTCTACAGTACACATATACCGCCTCTCAAGATGATAGGCAAGATAAAACATATTTCAGGAATTAGGCTGTTACACTTCAAGCAATAAATTCGTTAACACACCGAATCCGACAAACATGACAGAGGCAGCTATTGACATACAGCTGATTGATAAGGAGATTACTGAACAACCTGTACCGCAGTTTGCTCTAACCCGCCCCTACTCCACAAGGGAAAAATGGACCATGCAATTCATAAATAACCACCTTCCTGCAGGTGGGCAAACGGAGAAGAATGGTGGGACGACCCCAAAACAAAGCGACTGGTGACCTCGCCAAGAAAATAAGTAGAATTTAACAAGTAAATGAAATAACATAATACCAGTCACTTAACTTCTAATAAACTGCGATTTCTGGTGAAGACCTGGCACAGCACCCCCAAAACGCTCTGCCGAACCGTCCTCTGCCGGCCGCTTCAACGGACGCAGGAAGGCTCTCAGATCTCCCGTCTCAAGGCGTCGAAGCTCGCACTGGCCAGTTCGATATCGTGGGTTGACTCCTGTTGCTCTCATGTCGGCCGCGAAGCCACTACCCCTCGCTATACTGCGCGGCCCACTGGATTCACGTGGCGACCTCACATGCGCCGACGCTCAAGGCCGACAAGTCATCTTGTGTCTCGGTCCGCGGCCGATCAACCGATCGATCCAACCGTTGCCTGAGCAACTCGACCAGACTGGTGGCCTAATGCGCAGACTCAGATGCAGGAACTAAGCCCCCGACCGGGCGACCACTCGCTGAGTTCTCTCTCTGCACCACAAATGTGGTCCAGAGACAGACCAGCAAGCTGGGGACGAGAGACTGACTCCAGACTGACTCCAGACTCACCCAGACTGACCAACTGGCGAGCTCATAGCGCCCCTTAAATGCACGTGAACAGGCAACCTTTCCCCTTCCCCACTACAGGGAGACACCAAAGCTGCGATTGCCACAGCGGCACCACTACGACAAACGGAGAGCGATTGTTTCACACAACGCGCTGTGGCGTGCTCTTCAAAACAGCATTTTTTACCACGGCTCAATTGCTTATATTGAATTCGTCATTAATTACTTTCTTTTTCGTTTTCTATGTGAAAGTTTTCTTGTAATAGCAGGAGCTTTTCGTTGTGATTGTTCACTCTTGAGCTTAGGTGTCTCCAATCTCGACGGGACAGCATTCCACTGGCGCCACTAACTACTTAGGTTGCTGATATCGATTCGATCGTGTCATGAGCTGAGGTCTTTGGTCGAAGTGAGTGTGTGTGTGTGTTTGCTTTGGTATGGAATGCAGAGTGAGCTGGCTGAAGGACATGTGCCTGGCAAGTTGTGGTTTTTGGAGGACTCTGGCGGTCCGGCGTCGATCTCGAAAAAACGATGTAAGGTTAAATCAGCTAGGTGCAAGCCTGGCTGGCTCGCTTAAGAATTGGTAGCAGTGGGTGGCACGAACACAGATGACCATCGCATGCAACCTGTTCAGCAAGTTCCTGGCTTGCTCTGCGAAATTAAAGTTTACAGTTTGAGAGCATGACCATCGGTCATGTTACTAATTGCTATTTGTTTTCGAGGCCATATTCTGTGCAAGTGTAAGAGATTCCCTGTGATAGGTTTCATGAAGAGAATAAATTGTGACTGGATCTGTGTGGAAGATGAGGTGGTAGATGTGCATGTTTGCGTTATTGTACCAGCAGGCACTGATATGATCACTCTGAATAGTAGTAATTTTTAAAGAAAGTTAAGTTTAGACCTAAAGGTATCCGATTTTCCATTAATTTTTATTTATTTACGCTGCAGCCATTCTTGTATGAAGCTTTATTTATGCAGATTACTGTTCCCTGTTCATGGTTGTTGGCAGGGCAGCTTTGGTGGCAAACGACAAATTCCTGTTCCCTGGGCCTGGAGCAGAAGCATGTTTGTTTGTTGGTGCGCCAGTACTCCTGTCATCGCACATCGTTTGAGTTGACTGGCAGTCTGTGGCCCCTACCAGTTGCATCATGATGGCTCTAGTTAAGTAAAGTTGATTGTTTCATACATGCCACGATGGAGTGTCACCTTTTGTAGAGGAACCAGTAGTTAGATCTGTTTGGTAAATTTAAAGATCTCAAGGAGGTTAAGGTGTGTTTGCCAAGCCTGAGGTTCTTCCTCATTATACCTCTGTTCTTTTAAGCTTGCACTGTTATTATTACTTCTCAGTGCGCTAAGTTAATACCTGTTACTTATCAATATTAACTGCCAAGCCTAACCTTGATCCACAGTCATTAGCTACTACACTCCTGATCATTCCTTGTTGGCTGTGGTAGCCATCTGCTGTAGCTTACAACTTACTTTGAATTTTGGACTATTTTATTGTTATTAAAGGTTGTGTCAAAGTTTCTTCTGGTGTGTACTAGTTCAAGTACATTTCAGTTGCATGTACACCAACTTACCTTGAATTTGAGGCAATTGTATACTTATTAAAAGTGGTGCTAGTGTTTCTGCTGGTGTGCACCAGTTGAAGTACATTTCAATTGCATGTTCTTCAACTTATCGTCAATTTTAGGCAATTGTATATTTATTAAAAGTTGTTGTTAATATTTGGTTTCAATATATGGGAGGGCATTTATATTTAAATTTTATACCTTCCCAGTTGGTCTGTTTGAGGTCCTGTGTATTTTGTGGTTGAAGGTTTTTCTTATTAAGGGTTATGCATTGCTAAGTGGCCTTCCAACAGCTACAATCAGTGATCTGTTGAGTGTCTTGTGATCATTCCCTTATTTGAATGAATGTTGTCTGACTCTAATGGTTACTGAAGCTTGCAATTTGTTAGTACGTTTAACAGCTCTTATTGTAATTCATTTGATTGGTACAATTTTTTCTTGAACCTCCTTGCAGCCACCTAGAGTTGATGTGTCTTCTCCTGTTTCAGTACTTCTGATTTGCAAGTCATGCTCTACAATTGTTAAGGCTGTTTTTTTTAAGATTTGAACCTGTTGAAGCTTTGGTGAAAATTCTGATTCTTTTAACAAGTTTTAAATTGTAATTTTAATGTTGTTGTAAGGCAATAAAGTGTATTATGTGAAACAAAAAATATCAGATATGTGGTCCACTTTCCATGTTTTTCCCTTAAAGCTATCCCAAACCTACTTATGAGGTGTCAACTCTAATAATTTTCGTGTTTTGTTCCATGTGGGTTGGTTCATGTCCGTGTTTTATAGGGTGCTCGGCAAAGTAGAATGACTATTTTGTTTGTCTTCAGACGTAAACAATATACATAAAAAATTCCTGTTCACTATAGATAAACAAACACAAAAGCAAATCATTTCTTGGATATAACAATAAAGAGAGGCAGCATAACCACACATTTGATATCTTCAGAAAGCCAACAGCCACAGATACAATTATACATGCTTCATCTGACCACCCACAAAATCAAACATCAACAGCGCTATGACACATGTTAAAGAGACTAAATAATATCCCAATTAGAAAACTATGAAAAAGAATTACAAACAACACAACTCATGGCCACAAACAACAGTTACAATACCCATATAGGACAAAGATCCATTCAAAAAATGAAAATGCAACAAAAGGTAAATGAAAACAAGCAGAATACACAAACACCAAAGAAACCCACAGACACAACAGCGCACATGGAAACAGCACTCATTACATGACTAACAGAAAGAAATGGTACACTTTAATGTACAAACACAAATCAACATACAGGATGGCAAATGTATAAAAGAAATAGGCATTACACGCTGCTTATAGAAAAAGAAACACACTCCAGTCACATTTATGAATACAACAGACAAACCAGATAAATACCAAGGAGCAGGTACATACCAGTTAGAACACCTAGAATGTGAGTCAGTATATCTGGGAATGACAGCCAGGAACTTCAAAACTTGATATAGAGAACATTTAAGAAGCGTAAGTATGAAAATGGTCATTCTAGCTTTGCTGAACACCTGATAAAACATGGACATGAACCAGCCAACATGGAACAATACATGAAAATTATTAGGGTGAAAAACTACAACAAAAAATGTTCTCATTACAAAAAAAAACATTCACATACAAAGAGCTCTTAAAATGAAAATGAAAATAATTAATGAGCAAATTAATACAAGCAATAACTCATTGATCATATTAGTAACAAAAACAATAACAAACAGGAATTTGAAACATTTCAGTTGGCAACACTACACCCTGTAAACACACACATTATGATCACAAAATGAAAAGTGCAAGTGATGTGCTATAATAAATGTGGTTGAAAAAACACCAGAAATCGGCCAGCTGGAACATTGGGACCAAATGAACACTTATCCAGGCCGCACATGTAGACTAACAACTCTGTAAATCGTAATTAACAATGCACAATAATTTAACATCACAAAATTTCTGCTACATAATACATTTACTATTTTTTTTTATGAATTTGGCCAGCTATGGACCGCATACACCTTAAAACTTATGGTGCTTCTTTTTCTTCCGTTCTTCCCAGTACTTCTTCATTTTCTCGCCAACTGCTCGTCTCTGCTCATCTGTCACACTCTCTTGGGTCGAGGTTTTGGCGCATCTTATTCATAGCTTGCGTTTTCTATAAGTAGCCTAAAGTTATTCCTGTCACATATTATTTCTTCTGTAACACCTATTTTGTTGGCGTCTTTCTTTACTGCTTCTATCCATCCTACAGTGTTTTTCAGCTTACTAACGTATTAAAAATTTTCTTTGTAATACGTGTTTCTTCCATTCTTTTTAAATGTCCATAAAATTTTAGCCGTCTCTTCCTCATTGTATCTGTGATCTTTTCTGTATTTTTGTATAGGTCTTCATTTCTCCTTTTTATTATATGTATAAAAACAAATGTGTATTAGAGCCACTGCTGATGCTTCATAAACAAAAGAAGCAAAACGCATATGGGAAAAAACAGACTGCCTTTCATAGAAGAAAAACAGTTTCATGTGTTTTAGCAAATTCAAACGTAGTTTATTTTACGAGTACATCATGATTAGAATGACCTTTCACATGAATGTTTGACTTCTTAAGTAACTGAATACATGAATCGCCATAAGCAAATCACTGGAATTGTGTTTGTTTCATGTTTGTGTCAAGATTATCTAAGTTGTTTTATGCATCATTGTGAATCACCTTACTGTTTTGTTTCATGATGATTTTGAGATGATTACACTATTATTCTAAAGCTATAGTCATATTGTAGTTTGAACAGATATCAGTAATGTCAATGTACCTTCTGTACACTTTGAAGTAATTATAAATATTCTGGTGAGGTATTGACATGAGTGAACCCACTGTTATTACATGTAATCCACTCATGTAATAAATGGGCAAGGAACCTCACTTGATGATAGACACAGCAACAGACATAATGTCATAAAATAATTAAACTCTGTCCTTGTTAACAGAATCTATATTTGTGTCTTTACAGTCAATCAAGAACGTGCCTTCAGCATTCCAACCACCTTCTGGTAATGTAAGTTGTACAAGCTTGTCGTTCTCTTGGAATCAGACACATTGTGGGTAATAAATTGTAGCTGCCCCTCTATCTGTCTTAAGAAGATCACCTTAGGTATAAAATTTTATTGCTAGGGGGATATTATGAAAAGTGGCAAGCCACCTAGCATGTCCACTTTCATTTAGTATGAGAATAACACTTCACTTAAAGGATAATGAAGGGGTAGAATACGATAATAATATTCATAAAAGCGAACTGTAGAGCAGTGAATGTACATACTTACTTCTAACTAACTTCAGGTCTTAACTACATTTAAGATGCTGTGTACTTTTTTTTCTATTTCTGTGAGTGTGGGAACAGGGCATAATGGATCTGGGATAGCCACAGCAGTGTCTGATGTATCGACAAAATTTCATCTGTCACCATACAGTCAGGCAGCCTCTGCTGTCGCCATGAAAGTCACCTCACCAAGTGAGCTCCAGGGGTCAAAGCTATTGTGCTTTTATGAGCCATACCCAGCACTGCAGCCGAAAGGAGGACAGAAACAGAAGTTTATCAGCAGGAGAATGCCTTCAGAAGATAAAAATCTCACTTTTCTAAAAAAAACACAGCTTGCAGAAAAATAAGAGCCCAGCCTACAGAGCAATTTTTTACTTTCATAGAATCTCTAATGTGAGGCTAGTTGCTATGTGCGAAAACGGATGATTGGTAAAACTGTGATATCACAAGGATGGAGCAGAAGCAATAGCTGTTTTGAGAAAGAAGGATGAACCAGAAAGTCGTTGGCGTTTTGATGTGATGCACTATCTTGGCAGGACTTACGTGCAAGAAGGAATCGCGCCATGGGCTGAATGTTCTTATTCAAAGATTGGCAGGCATGTCCTTTTTGGCAGTAAGAAAAGAGCAGGCTGTATGATTCATTTAGTATACAAGAATTGGTTGTGGGAAAGAAATGTGAATGGATCAAAGAGTTCATGCAGAGATGGCAAAGTAGTGATCTGGTGCATAACCAAGCAGCTGATCAGGGTCCAAAATTCATGTTTGCAGAAGAACGACGTTCTCTCTATACTGCAGAGACACAAGGAAGATGGCATCTTTCTGCACATCTCATGGTCAGTGCCTAGAATGATCAATATTAACAGCATCAGCATTATAGGAGAACCCTTGTTCCGCATTTGAGTATATCATTGTGGCTGTCTCAAGTCCAGCATTGCTTTAGTAGATGCATGTGTTCCTCAGACTGTCAGGCCAACCAGCATTGTGTTCATTGGGATAAAAATTTGTGAGTTGGTTCAGAACGTCTGTTATGTCTAAAGGAAGCATTTTTATTTACCTTCAAGCTGAAAACCAGTAGGTTTAGTTGGTATAATTGACCTAATGCACATTTTGTAAAATCAGTTAAGTTCTTCCATAGTCAGATGCACTTAATGTGTGCTTTTATTGAATAAATCAATGTTTTCATTTAAAACTTGTTTGTGTTAACACCTTCCATTAATATCAGACTTAATACTAAGCAATGCTCCACTTTAGGATCCACAGCTGGAGCCACAAATTCTTCACATTAGTCATCTTGTCATACATAACAATTTCAGCTTGGACCTTAAAGGTGTGTCCAGCTCTTGATTAAGTATCTGGGTCATGTTAATTATTGCAAAGACTCACAGGGTTTTGCAAGTTTTGTGTATTGTTTCATGGCAAGATAAACTGAAGAACATTATAAATGCTTTTTCTCATGACTATTTAGAACAGATGGTACACAAACCCAAATACATTATATATAGTGTCAATAAAGAAAACTGACAACTTAGATGATGCCCATAATGAAGCTCGTATTAGTGAGCATGAATCAGTTACAGCATCAATGAGAACCAGTAAGCAGGATGGCTGAAACAGTTAGAGAGATTTGTATGTTCAATAAACTGGATGAAGAGGCAGTACTGCCTTATCTCAAGGAGGAGCTTCAAACATTGAACTTTGGGCTGTAGCATGTAGGCCAGTGACTCCATAAATGGTTTACAGGGTGAGTCACTAAGTATTGTCACCAAGAATAACTCTGGAAGTATGATAGTAGCTGAAAACTTTGAGGGACAAAAGTTGCATGGGAGAATGTCAGCCACAATATGATGTTGGCTTTTTGTTTTGCTAGGTGAGGTCGCTTCAGAGATATGAAGGTCAACTTTGTTTTTTAAATGGGATGCTATAGCTTGATACTTATTTTCTGATAGCGACTATCGAGACGAATCCAATGATGTGTAACAGTAAGGTCTTTGAAGGTCAACAAAGGTCAAAAAGGTGACATGAACGCCCATTTACAGAAGGTGTTCGAAGTGATGATCATTGGTATCAATGCAGTGCTGAAGTCTTCCTATCATGGATTGAGTGGTATTCCTTATCACATAGGCACTTATGGAAGCACATGCTCTGACAATTCTCTCTCTCATATCTTCAGGGGTAGTTGGAATATCTTTATAAACAATATCTTTTTACGAATACCTACAAGAAAAAAACCAGAGGCATCAAGTCTGACGAACGAGCTGGCCACGACACATTTCTAGCCATTGACGAATAATGTGCCAGACACCCATTATGTTGATACCACATTCTGTTCCCTGTGCCTAAAGGTATTTTTTCCAATAACAGACCTAATGTTTCTTGCAGGAATGTGGTGTACTTCCTACCATTAAGATTTCCTTTGATGAAATGGGAGCCTGTAATTATGTCCTCCAGAATCCCAAACCATACATTCTCTGACCATGGTTTTTGGTGTGCAACTTTCCGCAGCCAACATGGATTTTCAGTTACCCAGTAATGCACGTTATGCAAATTAACATTTCCATGGTTCGTAAATGTAGCATCATCTGTAAATAAAATCAAATTAATAAATGTGTCATCCCTCTGAATCTGAAGTTGAGCTCATGAGCAGAATTCAATGTGATGCATACAATCTGTACCAGTTAATTCTCGGTGGAGACTGATATGGTAAGGATGATATTTATGGCGATGCAGAACATGAACAACACTGTTCTGTCTCATGCCAGATTCCCTTGCGATTTGATGAAAACTAACACAAGAATTTATAATCACAGTGGCGAGAGTACCAATTTCCGTTTCCTCGTTAGTAACTTTCCTTTGCTGGATATATTTCTGGTATGTTAAAGATTCAGTTGTTTGCAATTTATCATACACGTATTTAAATGTACGATGTGTAGGGTGAGTATGTTGAGGCTATCTTTCAGTGTATAAATCTCTAGCTCTCACTGAATTTCGTTGGCATTCTCCGTAAATGAGAAGCATATCGAATTATTCTTTGAAGGAATACATCAATCACATTCGCTTGATTCGACGATACTAGTCTTACCGTTCCTATTTGTGTTGTACTGCAAAACCTTCAAATGGTGTTCACATATCAATGGCATGTTAGATAGATATTCGGTGAATATTTATTGTTTGCACGATATATGAGAGAGTATTGTCAGAGCATGTGCTTTGATAAGTGCCAAAGTGATAAGGAATACCACTTAATCCATGATAAGAATATTGCAGCGCTGCAGTGACACCAATGGTCGTCATTTCGAACACCTTCTCTAAATGGACGTTCATGCCACCTTTTTGACCTTCATTGACCTTCAAAGACCTTACTGTTACATATTGTTGGATTTGTCTCGATAGGCACTATCAGAAAATAAGTATCAACCTATAGCATCCCAGAAAAAAAAAACAAAGTTGACCTGCATATCTCTGACGTGACCCCACCTAGCAACAAAAAACCAACGCCATATTATGGCCCCCATTGTCCCATGCAACATTTGTTCTACAAACTTTAAAGTTGCTATCATACTTTCGGAGGTATTCTAGGTGGCAACAGTCAGTGACTCACCCTGTACATTGACACCTATGGTCAACCAAGCCTATATACAGGGTGGTCCATTGATCGTGCCCGGAATATCTCACGAAATAAGCGTCAAACGAAAAAACTACAAAGAACGAAACTTGTCTAACTTGAAGGGGGAAACCAGATGGCATTATGGTTGGCCCGCTAGATGGCGCTGCCATAGGTCAAACGGATATCAACTGCGTTTTTTAAAATAGAAACCCCCATTTTTTATTACATATTTGTGTAGTACATAAAGAAATATGAATGTTTTAGTTGTACCACTCTTTTTGCTTTGCGATAGATGGAACTGTAAGTCATAAACATATGGCTCACAATTTTAGATGAACAGTTGGTAACAGGCAGGTTTTTTAAATTAAAATTCAGAACGTAGGTACATTTACGAATGTGATACATGTACCTTTGTGAACTTATCATTCCTGAGAACACATGCTGTTACAGTGTCATTACCTGTAAATACCACATTAATGTAATAAATGCTCAAAATGATGTCCGTCAACCTCAATTCATTTGGTAATACGTGAACAACATTCCTCTCAACAGCGAGTAGTTTGCCTTCCATAATGTTCCCACATGCATTGACAATGCGGTGACGCATGTTGTCAGGCGTTGTCGGTGGATCACGATAGCAAATATCCTTCAACTATCCCCACAGAAAGAAATCCGGGGGCATCAGTTCCGGTGAACATTGAATACTAATAAACTAATTAATTAAAATAAATTAAAAATAAAAATAATACTAATAAACTACTATTATTATTCAATGAGCTGTGGATGAAGCCTGACCAACAGGCATTACATGTATTAATAAAAAATGATAGTGCATTGAGAATGGCTAGTTTCTAGCATAAATCTAGATCTGCCAATAAAAATTCCAAAGGACGACTGATAGCTGAAATCTATTATTTACAAGCTTGTGATATATTCAAATGAATTATTTTGAGCAACAACACAGTTCAAAGACATGTGATACTGAAAGCATCTTGTGAAAATATCTGCAAATGACCCATTTCTCCACACAAATGGCTGAATCAACTTTATCTGGTAATGAAGCATTATGACTGTTATATGTTCGTTTTGTTAGGGACCAAGAAATAAACCAAGAACTGATGTTCATGATAACTATGGCTACAGACACTAAAAATGAATAAATATTTAATGTTCCAAAAGATTATATCTTGTAAAAAGCCATCTCTTTATAAAATATAGTATCTGTGGTAGCATATATGACATGTGCCATGTTTTTGGTGCTACTGTGAATTTATAGGACATTTAAAACAAAATGTAACTGGAATGTCTGCAATTCTCTGCACATACTTTAACAGCATTTAGTTGCTTAAAACCTGACTTCCCAATTGCAAAGATCTCTTCACTTTGTCATTAAATGAGTAAACAATATTCGAACCAATGTGTGGAAATCTAGGTTATTTGTGCAGTTATGTCCAGAAAATGATGAAAACTTTGATCGATTGCCCCTTCACACTGAAGGACATTGGCTACCAAAATATTACTGTTTTAGAAGATTTTTCTCATTTGTTGAGACTATTTTAGAGTTTTTGGACGATAAACATCCAATATTAAAAGAAAATTTAATCAAGACATCACTTGTTTAGCACATTTGTTTACTAAATTTAATGAAGTTATGTTAAAGTTGCAAGATAACAGTCTAAATTGAGAAAAAACGAAGTCCAGTTTCTTTCCACAATTAAACTAATGAAAGAAAACATTTGGTGACTCAAAATTTCCCCATTTCCCAATTTATCACAGCCATCTTCACTATCTAGTTCTATGTAGTGAGCTGTTACTGTCACTTTTTACCAACTGGATGACGAAAGAAGGAAACATGACAAACTGTACAGAAAAGCAGACACTGTAAAAACGTAATACAGCAGGAAAACCACACCATGTGGTAAGAACTCAAAAAATAAAAAAAAACACTGATGATGATGCAACTGCAGTGAAACATGTCTGGGACAAAAAAAAAAAACAAAATTGTGTTTTCTAAAGGTGGAGCCCACCCAAAGACACAAGTTATTGTTAAAACAAACACAGATAAAAGAGATTCAACCTCAAAATGATTACAGGTCTGTTTGGCTCACTGGAGAGCAACATGGAAATTCTTAAAAGCTAAAACTGATAGACGATTTATTATTGATGTCAACTATTCCCAAAAATCCTATTACAGTTTTACGGACCAATATTAAGTTAGGATTCTACGAATGTACTACATCCCCCTATGTCACTCTGCCACAGAGACTGTGAAGATGTGTATAAACTAATTACAGTTTTCACAGAAGCATTTAAGTAATCTGTCTTCTTGCACTTCATATTTGAAAGCTTTTTCCTGCACGTCTACTGCAGATATCCCAATGCTGTCATGTGGTTAGTCTTAGTTGAGGCATTCCCTCCAGTGCACTCAAGCATAATAGATAATACATCCTTTAAAGCTATGAAGCATAGCAATAAAGTTCTAACTATCACCTCAAAAAACAAAGTTAAGTAATTAATTTTGGTTTGTTTGCAGGCACATGGATGCAGCTCTGGTATATGCAGAAATACGCCACTGGAGGGGAGTAAACAAAATTGAGCAACACATTGGTCAAATACAATAATTCATTATCTGCATTTGAAGGTGAAAACGCTACAACAATCATGTTTTGTTGGTGGAAGTTTATGCCAATCACACAACTTCATATGACACATTGATTTAGTGGAAAATACGTTCATAGAGTGGTCAAACAAGTTTTAATGATGAAGAACGAAGTCGTAGACAATCTCTCCATGATGAATCAGAAATTGCAAGAGAAGTGGAAGACCTGTTGCTCGAAGAGCAGCATATCACTATCAAGTCGATAGTGCAGGAAGTAAAGGTCAGTCATATATTAGTTTGCATCATTTTAAATGTGATAGATGTTAGTGCAAGGCAGATTCTTCAACTGCTCTCACCCATTTAAAAATTCTAACAAACCGAAGCAGCACAATATTGTGCATGCTTTACAGAAATTTTTGCTAACTGGTTTTCAACGTACAAGGTTAGCCCACACTGGCCATCATCGAGAAGCAGCTTTTACTAGTCAGAGCTGCTGGTGTGCATGCTGGTTAGCCCAGACACCTGGCCTTACTATGAGAATTTCCATCGTACTTGCTCAACTAGTGCTTGCACATACTGCTGCTGTTTTACTGTCTCAGCATTCTGTCTTATGAATGTTTCGCATTACCTGTGGGACACCTGCCACAACATGGAAGTGATCACTGTACTGATGCAAGGGATCATACTCTGCATCCATTGCAGTACTGGAGAGCTGATCCCATATGCAGAACAGAAGACAGAAATGGCTGTCCCGTAATAAACATTATGTAAATATCTGACACCTTCTGCGCACTTAAAAATGCTGGGAACATGCATTTAAAAACAAAGTAAATTGTTTTAGACAGGTCTGTGATTCAGATATTGCAGAGCTATAGGTTGAGGTGTTAGATGGTAACAGTTCTGATATGGCTGTTGAAAGTGCAGATGCTGAGGTTGACATTCTTATTTTGCAATATACTCCATCTGAAGAATCAAATGAAGAGGTTGGGGACATTGAGGTAATAACAAAATTTTAAATAATGTTGTCATTTCTGTTTCATATGTTCTCCCAGTTTCTCTTCTCCCATACTGTTGACAACAGATTCTGATGCAAGTTCTATCAATCTAGGTGTGGAAAAGCTAGTTCAATATTTCCAACAGTACACTGTTATTTCTAGGAGATTATACTGCTTTACAGTCATGTTCATACAGAGTAAATTCTTGTGCCATGTGTTTGTTCAAATGGTTATAAAAGTCAGCATTCCTTTTGGTCAGTTCTGAACTGCATGTCTGAGTAGATGAAAAAAATAGTTGCAATTAACACACCCATGAGTGATGGTGGCATTCAACCTCTCTCTCTTTCTTTCCCTCCTTTCCTCTCTCTCTCTCTCGCTCTCTCTCTCTCTCTCTCTCTCTCTCTCTCTCTCTCTCTCTCTCTCTACCCCTCCCTCAACTTAAAGTAGAAAAAACGCTTTCATTGTGTTATTTGTTATTACTTGGTCTTGTTAAATAACTACCCAATGCATGACTTTGTTTGCAGCTTGAGACGAATTGTAATCGCCAACATAGGCTTGTTTATCCTGTAATTCATCTTTTCGACCATTAGAATATCTGTATACCACAATCTGTATTCATTGTATCATTGCATTAGATGGTTTTCTTTGGTTGATCATACATTCATGTGGCTGTAGGCATTTGCAACATTAGTGGGTTTCCTCATCATACCTGTTCACATTTAACAGCCCTGCTTCAATAAGAAGTGCACTCACTTTACCTCAGAACTCACTCTTCTGGTGTCTTTCGTAATATTTACAGCTATTAACTAAGCTGACGTGATGAAGTTTGCTGATATATGTGGTTCAGAGCAGATACATTGTCAGATCAGTTTCGTTACATACACTTCTTCATTTAAAAGTTCTTACCCTAGATGCTTAGTTATAACTAGTACAGATTGCAAATATGTTTGTTCTGCACGAGTTTCATCTACAAGGAGCGACTCACTGCACAGCTATTTATCAATTAAACATAAGCCTTAGTTAAGATTAATTAATTGGTTTCTTTCAGAAACTTATCAATAAATTCCCATTACACTTGCAAAATAACTGTCATTGTCATTAAAATTTCCGAGTCATATTGTATTGTCAGGGAATCATGCCTGAAAATTGACCAGTGATCAGAGTAAAGCTTGTTTCAAAATTTTAATTGAACATTTAGCTTAACTTTTAAAACAAAGGCTTTCACTGTACTTCAAAAACAAAAATAAAGACATGGAAAATACCTGAAAATCAATCTACATGAAGAAGTATTTGGGTGTTATCTTTGTCATTTCTAAGCTTGGGACCAGCCGCTGTGGCCGAGCGGTTCTAGGCGCTACAGTCTGGAACCGCGCGACCGATACGGTCGCAGGTCGCATGCCTTGGGCATGGATGTGTGTGATATCCTTAGGTTAGTTAGGTTTAAGTAGTTCTAAGTTCTAGGGGACTGATGACCTCAGAAGTTAAGTCCCATAGTGCTCAGAGCCATTTGAACCATTTTTTTCTAAGCTTGGGATGTATTTTAATCATATGCTGAGTTCAAGGTTGCTTTATTTGAGGGGGAAATGGGAGAAGTATTAAGTAAATTCATATTATTTCTTCAAGATGGACATTTGCAAACATCTTATTTACAATAATACTGCAAGAGGAAGCACTGTCATCAGAAATTCGAAACAGAGAATGCAGAAGATGATGAAAGAGAGAAAGAAAGCAAAAGGAAGAGGAAAATACATTCACCCAGTAGTATCATTTGCCAAAAGAAATGGCTACCAAGAAAAGAGCAGCAGACTGGATTCCTCAAGTGCGAAAAATGTGAAGTTTCCAAAAGGTCAGGTGCCACATTACCTTACTTCTGAGAGAAAAGTTTAATGACACTTCATACCTGATAAAACGTTACTACTTTATTCTTAATTAAAACGACAGAGATAGTTTCCCTCTCTGTTGCCATACACTTCATCTTCTATGTAGTTAATGAAATTCCCCCATCCAGCCTAATCCATTGATGTCTGCAGCTAAACCAAATTATTTTCATAAATACGCATATGTTAGAGTTTATGATTCCATATCTCAGTCACTCTAACATTTACGACAAATTAGAATCAACTCGATATTGATATGAGGCAAGACGTAGCAATCCCAACAGTTGTGGAAGCCTTTCACGATATGGAGGTGTCAATGTGGTGCATTACAGGGTCACAACGCACCTGGAGACAGCATTGTCACTTCCCACTGGCTGAGAGAAGGAGGGCCTTACTTGGTAGCAAGGAACCTCCTGGTCCCTGACTGGCTGAAACGTCTGAGGTAGAAACTTCAAGGCCATTGGTGGAAAGGATTGAGTGGTGGCATCCACAGCGTACAGACGCACAGGCTATGGGTCTAGCCAGTTGTTAAGAAATATTGCATTAATAGTTTCGGGCAGTGGCTGGAGCTGAGTGTAGTCACACATAATTAGAACGATTGTGATATAGTGTTAATCATTATGAGTGTCAGATACAGCATATTGTTGCTTATTTTAAAAAGATGCAACGCCTGAGAAGCAACAGAACAGCAGCCCGAACGAAGACGTTTTCTAGAAAGTATTGAGAGTACAAAGGCATTGATTTGAGCATCGGCTGTAAATGTTACATAGAATCATGAGGTATCATGTGAACTCGATGGAGAGCCATGAGGCACGGCAGTCTGTTGCCAGAGACCATATATGGTCACATGAGACCCTGCAGTGCGGAGGCGGAAGTGACAATGTGGTAGGGATGATGTAGCCTGCCATACAGTATAAAGGCAAAGATGGCATTGTCTGAGGAGAGTTCAGTACAGACAGTTGTTCAAGAAGGACGTCTACTTAGATAAGACTTGGGGCCTGGAATTGTTGTTTTTGCTCTGGCTCTGCCCGCACTCATATCTACCTCTTACATGTGATTTTTCAATCAGGAGAAGTGTACTTTCACTCAAGTCATTATCCAGTTCTTGTTCAGAAGAGCAATTGAAGATTGTAGTTATACAAATCTTCTCTTTGTTCAATTATTTCCTCAGCAAGTTCCATAACTCTTTCAAATTTCCAGTTAGCAATCTACATGTTAGCTGACCGAATGGACTTTGTCCAGTCTCCAACATCACCGAGCGTCAATACCACTTCCTCAACGTGACATAGAGATTTTATTTTCTGGTGTCGGATGTGGGGTTAGGTCATGTTATAAGGGTGCAGTTATCACACCACGAGCTGTAGGAATAGCTCGTCTCTCTTTGGATATAGAACCTCCTCAGCTCAAACTCACGACAGAATGGCTCTGAGAACCCCTTTTGCATTACTAGAATAACCTGTACACAGGCCAGCGGCAGTGTCAGGAGCCAGGACAGAAAAAGAAGGGAGTTTCTCTCTCGCTTTTGAGAAAAAGAAGGCGCCTGAAGGAAGAGGAAGTGGCCGGGACTAGCCCAGCAACAGACAGAGCCTGAGGACGAGGAGGGCATCCCAGAAGGCGGCCAGGGGTGGTGAAGCCTGAGTAGCAGCGGACAGATAGCACCCTGAGTAGAGGAAGACACACAGAAAAGTGGCCAGGGGTGGCCACCGACAGCGCGAGGATGCGGACGACGGCGCGAGGGCAGCTGGCAGCCAAAGCAAGCAGCAGAGGGGTCTCTGGACAGTGTGCAGAGGCAATGCACTGGCAGCAACAGTTGTAAATAGCGACGCAGCCTGCAGATGGCGTGAGGGTACCCAGTAGCAGCACAGCCGTGACAGGCAGCCCAGGGTTGTAGATGCCACAGAGGCGGTGCACCAGCACCGGCAACACCAGACAGTGGCATGAATAACACATGGTGTGAGGGCAGCCAGCAACAGCTGTAGTATGGACAGATGCACCAGGTCGCAGGGGCAGCATATGCCAGTGGAAGGCAGGCATCAGCCGAGACAGCGGCGGCGACAATGGACGGTGGTGCAAGAGCAAAGTTTCACAGCAGATGGTGCAAAAAGCAGCAGCAGCCTTGAGAATTCCAGCCTTAAGAGTTAAAAAGACTAGCAGCCATGTCACGAGATGGTGATAATGTTTCTGTTGCAGGCTCTGATGCACCTAAGTCATGAAGTAGGCAATTGGTAGTTTGTCAGATGTGCTAAAATTAATACCACTATAGTCTGATGGCATTAAGAACACTCTAAATGAGTTCATTGACGATTTTGATCTTGTTTTAGTAATTATGGACCCAGAACAGTATGATACCCTTTTGAACTGTGTGAAAACTAAAACAGTAGGCTCAGAATCTAGAAAGTTATTAGTCAGAGATCTAAGCATCACATAGCGATGTGTGCGTTAGTAGAAAACTATCCGAGTAAAAGGACACTTGACTTCTATGCATGTCAGATGTTTGCAAGTCTGTAAGAATCTGGGGAAATTAATCCTCAGTGGGGCTGGAGGTTGGATACCATAAAGCACCTTTTTAGGGAAACAGTCAGAGGTACCATATGAGAATTGGAGCTAGAAGGCAGCCTTCCTCTCATTTGGAAATTAAGCCGAGCAGTGTTTATCCAAGTGAGTTACAATCTACATCTACATCTACATCTACATCTACATTTATACTCCGCAAGCCACCCAACGGTGTGTGGCGGAGGGCACTTTACGTGCCATTGTCATTACCTCCCTTTCCTGTTCCAGTCGCGTATGGTTCGCGGGAAGAACGACTGTCTGAAAGCCTCCGTGCGCGCTCTAATCTCTCTAATTTTACATTCGTGATCTCCTCGGGAGGTATAAGTAGGGGGAAGCAATATATTCGATACCTCATCCAGAAACGCACCCTCTTGAAACCTGGCGAGCAAGCTACACCGCGATGCAGAGCGCCTCTCTCGCAGAGTCTGCCACTTGAGTTTATTAAACATCTCCGTAACGCTATCACGCTTACCAAATAACCCTGTGACGAAACGCGCCGCTCTTCTTTGGATCTTCTTTATCTCCTCCGTCAACCCGATCTGGTACGGATCCCACACTGATGAGCAATACTCAAGTATAGGTCGAACGAGTGTTTTGTAAGCCACCTCCTTTGTTGATGGACTACATTTTCTAAGCACTCTCCCAATGAATCTTAACCTGGTACCCGCCTTACCAACAATTAATTTCATATGATCATTCCACTTCAAATCGTTCCGCACGCATACTCCCAGATATTTTACAGAAGTAACTGCTACCAGTGTTTGTTCTGCTATCATATAATCATACAATAAAGGATCCTTCTTTCTATGTATTCGCAATACATTACATTTGTCTATGTTAAGGGACAGTTGCCACTCCCTGCACCAAGTGCCTATCCGCTGCAGATCTTCCTGCATTTCGCTACAATTTTCTAATGCTGCAACTTCTCTGTATACTACAGCATCATCAGCGAAAAGCCGCATGGAACTTCCGACACTATGTACTAGGTCATTTATATATATTGTGAAAAGCAATGGTCCCATAACACTCCCCTCTGGCACGCCAGAGGTTACTTTAACGTCTGTAGACGTCTCTCCATTGATAACAACATGCTGTGTTCTGTTTGCTAAAAACTCTTCAATCCAGCCACACAGCTGGTCTGATATTCCGTAGGCTCTTACTTTGTTTATCAGGCGACAGTGCGGAACTGTATCGAACGCCTTCCGGAAGTCAAGAAAAATAGCATCTACCTGGGAGCCTTTATCTAATATTTTCTGGGTCTCATGAACAAATAAAGCGAGTTGGGTCTCACATGATCGCTGTTTCCGGAATACATGTTGATTCCTACATAGTAGATTCTGGGTTTCCAAAAACGACATGATACTCGAGCAAAAAACATGTTCTAAAATTCTACAACAGATCGACGTCAGAGATATACGTCTATAGTTTTGCGCATCTGCTCGACGACCCTTCTTGAAGACTGGGACTACCTGTGCTCTTTTCCAATCATTTGGAGCCCTCCGTTCCTCTAGAGACTTGCGGTACACGGCTGTTAGAAGGGGGGCAAGTTCTTTCGCGTACTCTGTGTAGAATCGAACTGGTATCCCGTCAGGTCCAGTGGACTTTCCTCTGTTGAGTGATTCCAGTTGCTTTTCTATTCCTTGGACACTTATTTCGATGTCAGGATGGAAGGATAAAGACAATAGCATGTGCACAAGGTGAGCAGCTAATGTTGGCAGATGCTACAGAGATATCTCTAACAGAGGATAGCATAATAGCCTTGGCTGCAGAAACCATGATCGCCCAAGGTGGTGGTGCGGTGCTGTGTGCCAAGAAGAAAGTCACCAAGTGTTTCACGCTTGGGAAGTCAGGCCACATGGCGCGAGAGTGTTATGCAGATTAAAGAATGGGAAAGGTGAGGCCATTGTATCAAAGAGAGGTAGGGAAATGGACCAATCATTAAGCCGAGCAGTGTTTATCCAAGTGAGTTACGATGGCAGGATAAAGACAACAGCATGTGCACAAGGTGAGGAGCTAATGTTGGCAGATGCTATAGAGATATCTCTAACAGAGGAGAGCGTAATAGCCTTGACTGCAGAAAACATGATCGCCCAAGGTGGTGGTGCAGTGCTGTGAGTCAAGAAGAAAGTCACCAAGTGTTTCACGCTTGGGAAGTCAGGCCACATGGCGCGAGAGTGTTATGCAGACAAAAGAATGGGAAAGGTGAGGCCATTGTATCAAGGAAAGGTAGGAAATGGACCAATCATGAGTAGTGGAGCAGTAGTAGTAGTAGTAGTAGTAGTAGCTTTATTCATTCGTAGTTCTCTTTTTAGAAGGATATAGGACATGTCAAAGTATTTACAAATTTAGATCAATTTCAAATAAGCTACTTCATATTCACATATATTTACAGACTTCTAGTTAGAGACCCCCCCATGAACCATGGACCTTGCCATTGGTGGGGAGGCTTGCGTGCCTCAGCGATACAGATGGCCGTACCCTAGGTGCAACCACAATGGAGGGGTATCTGTTGAGAGGCCAGACAAACATGTGGTTCCTGAAGAGGGGCAGCAGCCTTTTCAGTAGTTGCAGGGGCAACAGTCTGGATGATTGACTGATCTGGCCTTGTAACATTAACCAAAACGGCCTTGCTGTGCTGGTACTGCGATCGGCTGAAAGCAAGGGGAAACTACAGCCGTAATTTTTCCCGAGGACATGCAGCTTTACTGTATGATTAAATGATGATGGCGTCCTCTTGGGAAAATATTCCGGAGGTAAAATAGTCCCCCATTCGGATCTCCGGGTGGGGACTACTCAAGAGGATGTCGTTATCAGGAGAAAGAAAACTGGCATTCTACGGATCGGAGCGTGGAATGTCAGATCCCTTAATCGGGCAGGTAGGTTAGAAAATTTAAAAATGGAAATGGATAGGTTAAAGTTAGATATAGTGGGAATTAGTGAAGTTCGGTGGCAGGAGGAACAAGACTTTTGGTCAGGTGATTACAGGGTTATAAATACAAAATCAAATAGGGGTAATGCAGGAGTAGGTTTAATAATGAATAAAAAAATAGGAGTGCGGGTTAGCTACTACAAACAGCATAGTGAACACATTATTGTGGCCAAGATAGACTCAAAGCCCATGCGTACTACAGTAGTACAAGTTTATATGCCAACTAGCTCTGCAGATGACGAAGAAATTGATGAAATGTATGACGAGATAAAAGAAATTATTCAGGTAGTGAAGGGAGACGAAAATTTAATAGTCATGGGTGACTGGAATTCGTCAGTAGGAAAAGGGAGAGAAGGAAACATAGTAGGTGAATATGGATTGGGGGGAAGAAATGAAAGAGGAAGCCGCCTTGTAGAATTTTACACAGAGCATAACTTAATTATAGTTACCACTTGGTTCAAGAATCATAAAAGAAGATTGCATACAAGGAAGAATCCTGGAGATACTAGAAGGTATCAGATAGATTATATAATGGTAGGACAGAGATTTAGGAACCAGGTTTTAAATTGTAAGACATTTCCAGGGGCAGATGTGGACTCTGGCGACAATCTATTGGTTATGAACTGAAGATTAAAACTGAAGAAACTGAAGAAAGGTGGGAATTTAAGGAGATGGGACCTGGATAAACTGACTAAACCAGAGGTTGTACAGAGTTTCAGGGAGAGCATAAGGGAACAATTGACAGGAATGGGGGAAAGAAATACAGTAGAAGAAGAATGGGTAGCTCTGAGGGATGAAGTAGTGAAGGCAGCAGAGGATCAAGTAGGTAAAAAGACGAGGGCTAATAGAAATCCTTGGGTAACAGACGAAATATTGAATTTAATTGATGATAGGAGAAAATATAAAAATGCAGTAAATGAAGCAGGCAAAAAGGAATACAAACGTCTCAAAAATGAGATCGACAGGAAGTGCAAAATGGCTAAGCAGGGATGGCTAGAGGACAAATGTAAGGATGTAGAGGCTTATCTCACTTGGGGTAAGATAGATACTGCCTACAGGAAAATTAAAGAGGCCTTTGGAGAAAAGAGAACCACTTGTATGAATATCAAGAGCTCAGATGGCAACCCAGTTGTAAGCAAAGAAGGGAAGGCAGAAAGGTGGAAGGAGTATATAGAGGGTTTATACAAGGGCGATGTACTTGAGGATAATATTATGGAAATGGAAGAGGATACAGATGAAGATGAAATGGGAGATAAGATACTGCGTGAAGAGTTTGACAGAGCACTGAAAGACCTGAGTCGAAACAAGGCCCCGGGAGTAGACAACATTCCATTAGAACTACTGATGGCCCTGGGAGAGCCAGTTATGACAAAACTCTACCATCTGGTGAGCAAGATGTATGAGACAGGCGAACTACCCACAGACTTCAAGAAGAATATAATAATTCCAATCCCAAAGAAAGCAGGCGTTGACAGATGTGAAAATTACCGAACTATCAGTTTAATAAGTCATGGCTGCAAAATACTAACGCGAATTCTTTACAGGCGAATGGAAAAACTGGTAGTAGCCGACCTCAGGGAATATCAGTTTGGATTCTGTAGAAATATGGAAACGCATGAGGCAATACTGACCCTACGACTTATCTTAGAAGCTAGACTCTGAAAAGGCAAACCTACGTTTGTAGCATTTGTAGACTTGGAGAAAGCTTTTGACAATGTTGACTGGAATACTCTCTTTCAAATTGTGAAGGTGGCAGGGGTAAAATACAAGGAGCGAAAGGCTATTTACAATTTGTACAGAAACCAGATGGCAGTATAAGAGTCGAGGGGCATGAAAGGGAAGCAGTGGTTGGGAAAGGAGTGAGACAGGGTTGTAGCCTCTCCCCAATGTTATTCAATCTGTATATTGAGCAAGCAGTAAAGGAAACAAAAGAAAAATTCGGAGTGGGTATTAAAATTCACGGAGAAGAAATATAAACTTTGAGGTTCGCCGATGACATTGTAATTCTGTCAGAGACAGCAAAGGACTTGGAAGAGCAGTTGAACGGAATGGACAGTGTCTTGAAAGGAGGATATAAGATGAACATCAACAAAAGCAAAACGAGGATAATGGAATGTAGTCAAATTAAATCGGGTGATGCTGAGGGGATTAGATTAGGAAATGAGACACTTAAAGTAGTAAAGGAGTTTTGCTATTTAGGGAGTAAAATAACTGATGATGGTCGAAGTAGAGAGGATATAAAATGTAGACTGGCAATGGCAAGGAAAGTGTTTCTGAAGAAGAGAAATTTGTTAACATCGAGTATAGATTTAAGTGTCAGGAAGACGTTTCTGAAAGTATTTGTATGGAGTGTAGCCATGTATGGAAGTGAAACATGGACGATAAACAGTTTGGACAAGAAGAGAATAGAAGCTTTCGAAATGTGGTGCTACAGAAGAATGCTGAAGATAAGGTGGGTAGATCACGTAACTAATGAGGAGATATTGAATAGGATTGGGGAGAAGAGAAGTTTGTGGCACAACTTGACTAGAAGAAGGGATCGGTTGGTAGGACATGTTTTGAGGCATCAAGGGATCACAAATTTAGCATTGGAGGGCAGCGTGGAGGGTAAAAATCGTAGAGGGAGACCAAGAGACCAATACACTAAGCAGATTGAGAAGGATGTAGGTTGCAGTAGGTACTGGGAGATGAAGAAGCTTGCACAGGATAGAGTAGCATGGAGAGCTGCATCAAATCAGTCTCAGGACTGAAGACCACAACAACAACAGTTAGAGACAATCATTAGATTTACTCCTGGTATACAATACTTTTTTTACAAATAACTTATTAAATAATGTAATGCCACATTGTTCACTCATATCTCACTATCAGTCATTGCACACACTATACACACACACTGTTTCATAACACTTCACTAATTACACACATGCATACACACACACACACACACACACACACACACACACACACACACACACACACACACAAACACACAAACACACACACACACTCACACACTGGTGATGTCTGGGCCATTTTCTGTACCGCAACTTCCCATTTACTATCCTGAAAGACTGAGTCAGCATCCCCCCATTATGAGAGGTGTTAGTATTGTGCTATGCATAGTTTGGGGGTAAGTATTTCTAGAAACGAAAAAAAGAAGGAAAAAACATAAAGCGAAGGTGATATGTGGAATGTTGGATATTTTATAATCATTATTATTATTAGTTATGTGTATAACATTTCTTTCATCAAACCCCTACTCTGTTTTAGCTAAGTAATCCTTCAATGTATAAATGTATTGCATAGCAAGTACTTTTTAGCTGCATTTTTAAAAAAGTATATTTTTGTGATTTCTTTAATCTCTTTTAGTAGTTTATTTTATAGTTTTATTCCTTGATAGAAAATGCTATTTTGAGTTTTATGTGGTGAGGTGCTAACAGATTAATTCACCAAGTCGAAGAGGCCCTTGCGTACATCTTCAGTCTGTAACGTGTTTTAAATGCGAACGAAATGATCATTAACGCGAGAGACCAAAAAGCATTTGCCATGCACAGAATGCACATAGGAGAAGTAAAAGCCAGGAAAACTACGTAACAGGGTAAGAAACCTGTTGCCTTATGCCTTACTAGGAAAGATGTTAACAGTCGACTGTGAAAGTAAAAAGGAGTTTATACAGCTGAAGTGTCAGGAAAGCATTACTAATTGCCTGAGCTTTATCATGATGGCGCTGCACAGGTAAGCCTAGTTAGGAGAAGTAGATAGAGAAGCGGCGGAAAGTGTAATCCAGCTGAACGTATTAGGATTCGGAGAATCGTCAGTACAGTTGCAAGGACAGAGGGAATTGTAAACCTCGAATTACGAACGAGAAACGGAATGCAAGTGAGGCATCGTTTCCAAGTAATTGGGGAAGATGTGGACCTCCCATTTGATGGGGTAGTGGACAGAGACTTTTTCAAAGAACATGGAGTCGTAATTATTTATGCCTCTGGAAGCCTGTGAATCCGTGGAGAACAGATCAGAATGAAGGCAGAGCAAGAGTGTGAGCTCCACCCAGTGCAGATCAGTATTAGAAGTCGGAAACTCGCTAATACGGTTGTGTAGGTACTTGAAAGAGAAGGCTCTTTCAGATAAATCTTAGATGCGGAGAGAAAAGCATGTGAGGAAAGGAAGACAAAGTCATAGGGTGTGCTCCGCGTAGCACATTCAAAGAAAATAGAAGGCTTTTGCGAGAGGCAAAACAAGAATCGTATGGAAAGGCGAGGGCGAATAGTGACAGAATCTGTCGGAACGCAACAGAGTCAGGTAACACACAATGCCGGAGAGAAGCATGGAGAGTGCATACAAATTGTTTCAGTATTAAAAATACGAATACGGGAGGAACCGGTGTGTTGAATAAAAATGAAGGGTAATGGAATGAGAGAGGCTATCATTCTGAAACAGTAAATCACCAAGGGCGCATATTTGCATGAGGCATTAGTGGAAGTAGAGTCAGGAGAATGCCTAACGAGTATGCTGAATACTACTGAAGAGGGTAAGAGGGTGTGTCAGCAGACTGCCCACAGGTGGTAGCAGAAGCAGTTCCGGAGAGAACATTGTTGTGGCAATAGTTCAGTGTGAACCGTGTCAGTAAAAATATGCCACAGCTGAAATCAAGAATAAGTGTTCTAAAGGAGAACATCTGCATGAATCATTTGGATGTGGGGGAGAAGGCAGCAGTCATAGAGTCATGCACCGTGTACAGAGACGTTTTCCGTTTGCCTCGAGACATGTTATCTTACACAGATAGTATCAGGCACGAAACTAAACTGCTACCAGAAGCAGAATGTAGGGTGACATGTTCGCAACCCAACAGAATACCGCAAGCACAAAAGATGACGCTCTAGAAGGAAGTTGAAAATATGACGTTATAGTACCAAGTAAAAATGGTTGGAATTTTCCGCCGATTTTAATTCCGAAAAGATGGATTCCATTAGAAAAGAAAAGCGGCGAATAGTTGCTCTCTTGAGGCGACTTAATGAGATCTGTTTAAATTAAGTGCATCCCTTGCCAAGAACAGAAGAACTTCTTGATCGTCTAGAGAAGGCAAAGTACTTATCGACCCTCGATTTAGCGAAGAGCTATTACCAAGCATTATTAGGCAAACGGAATCGAGAAAAGACGGTATTCAGTACGCCATAAGTGCTTTACGAGTACAAACGAATGCCTTTGGGTCTTAAAACGGTTCCTAGTACATTTCAGAAGTTAATGAACATTTTGATACGGCTCAAAGGTGACAAATTCTTCATCTATTTGGATGACGTGCTAATATTTGGCTCCTCCGTAAACGAATATAATGTGCAACTGGCAGACGTATTCGAAAGCCCTAGACTCCATAATTTAAAGCTTCAAGTGGACTAGTGCAAGTTTTTGCGAAAGGAAGTGTGCTATGTGGGCCCAGGGTTTGAGGTCAGATCCACAGACGGTCAGAGTGATAAAGAAGTATCCACAGCCCAACACAGTGAAACAATTAAAGGATAATTTAGGCCTTGTGGGATACTACTGACATTTTATTAGCAACTTCAACAAAATCACGGAGCTGCTACATGAATTATTAAAGAAAGAAGTGCCTTAGACCTGGGATGTCGAACAAGAAAACGGTTTTCAGCATTTGGAAGAGAAGCTGATCAGTCCGCCTATACTACAGACTTTGAAAAGGACTTCATAATCGCCAGGGATGCTAGCCAGTCAATATTATAGCTCTTTTAAGGCAAGAAAAAATCGGAAATGACTTACCTGTCATGTACGCCTCAAGGATAGTGAACAAGGCTGAAAGGGGATACAGTACGACTGAGAGGGAGATGTTGGCCTTCTGTTGGGCAGCGAAATATTTTAGACCTATGTATCTGTGAGAAAAAAAAAGTGTGTCAATCCCTAAGGGACCAAACTGCTGAGGCCATCGGTCCCTAGGCTTTCACACTACTTAAAATAACTTAAATTAACTAAGGCTAAGAACAACACACACACCCATGCCTGAGGGAGGACTCGAACCTCCGACGGGAGGGGCCGCGCAATCCGTGACATGGTGCCTCAAACCGTGGGGCCACTCCGCGTGGCTCCTGGGAGAAAGTTCCTGATCTGTACTAACCACAAACACCTAACATGGGTAGGGAGGCATATCGGATCCATCATCCAGATTGATGAAATTTACGTTGAAACTGGAGGAATACGATTATCAGATCCTGTAAAAGAGTTGCAAACGAAATTAAGTCGCCAATGCACTCTCGCGAGTGAGAGAGGTCAAGGCAGCCGGTGCGCCACCGGAAGGCGACAGACAGTAGTCTAAGTGAAGACACTGCGGAAACAGAAGCTGTAGATGGTGCAGGTCAGGGACCAACAGGCAGGCGACGACAGCGAGGCTGTTAGCGCATGCGAGCAGGCGGAAGGCGTGCCCCACAAGGACACAGGACACAAAACAGCTGATCTGAAAACAGTAAAAGCTATGATTCAGGAATGCGAAAACTACATGAAGGATATTGAAAAGCATATCCGGAAACAACAGACAACTGAGTCGAGGAATGTGGAAGAAACAAGTGTGACTGAAAAAGCCGCAGTATTAGAACAGTTTCACGATTCTCCTATTGGGGGACACCAGGGCATAGGAAGAACCTATGAGCGAAGAAAGAAGTCCTGAGTATGAAATGATATGAAGAAAGATATAAAAGAGTACATACGAAAATGTGAAAGCTGTCAAAAGACAAAAGTCCAAAATAATGGGTGGGTTGCGCAGAAAGTGTCGCCCCTTCTTTCGCAAAGCTGGTGATGCTTCACAAACGAACAGTAATACCGTGCATTGACGGTCTGCCGTGGAGGGAAGTAATGCGTTAAGATAACACTATCGCAGTCGTACACGAGAATAACCATAATAGAACGCTCCATTCGTACCATTTGAGCAGAGTGTACAATGAGGTAGATTACATAAGTGATGAAGTCCGTACAAGGTGGTACGGACAAGGGGACCTAACGTTGTAATCTGTCTGAAACGGAGTAAACATCTCACAATGGATGCAAACAGACTGAAGGATTTTTTTCTAATTCTAAATATCGGCGTTACACTGCTTTGTCTGTGTTATCCTACTGCTCACTTGGGTTGAACACACCAGATGAGAACCATACACACAAGTAACCAAGTTCCAGTTGTCGCATAGACTGTATTATGACAATATAGGTGGATTAAAAATTTACATTGTAACGTGTAAAACTGTAGGTTATTTTAATTTGATGGAAATGAGAGAGAAATTTGAAAGCGCTGGGGTTCTCACTAGGTGAGTAATTGGATACTGCAAAGACAGGTTATCATTACTGAACATGAATGCAACAGAGTGTAACAGTGTGGAACTTGGGTTAAAATGGCACGTAGGGAAAACAGAAAAGGCACAGGACCTGATTGGGCAGTTGGCGCGACATGATTCCCGTGTAAAGAAAGGAGGAATCTTAAACTTTGTGGGCGAGATCAGTAAGATTACGTTCGGAACTCTGACGAGGATGACGCCAAGTACTTCAAGATGAAGGCAAAATGACTTAGAGGGGGAACAGAAACACCTTCTTTTATTTTCGAAGGGGCAAATGACGATGTTTAAAGCAACCTTGACTAGTTTTAATCAAACAGTAAACTAATACAGAAAAATGAGGAAATTTTCACGCATGGAATGAAGTAATTAAACCGGCACATAGAAGAGTTTGAGAACAGTACTGACAAACGCTTACAGAGAGCTGTAATTCGGGTCACCATTAATGAACAGCTGATACAACTGACGGGCATTTTCAGTGAGCTAGAATGGGATTATAATGTATTAATATCAGCGATTGTCAACGCTGAAAAAGGTGTGTCGAGCCGCAACTGATCAGTCCAGTTCAGATCGTAAAGTATCTAGAACTAATAAAAGACGACATCACACCTAACGACGTGTATAACTTCTACAAAATACTACCGTTATCGTCAGAAGTGAACAGAACGAGACATTTATTTACGTATATCCCCCCAGAGAAAGACCTACTGGAAATTGATGGCGCGAAACGTCCGTACTCGAAGATAAATAACTAGCAGTTACTGTGCAAGACGGTAGATCGGATCTTCAAATGTGCAAGATGGTATTAATACTTCTGTTCAGATATGATCATGAGAAGTGTGAGGCTAAGATGCCGCAACCAGTGTCAGAAATTCTGAAGGATTGTATGCAGAAGCTAATAGTGTTAAACAAAAGTCTGTGGACTCCATTAAGAAATAATTAATGCCTATGTGTTGGCACTGTGCAGTCCTAAAGCATCGACTGTCCACTGACCAGCACAGCACCGTGAAACAGCATCAAGAAGGCACTGACCTTCACGCCAGCGAAAGGAGTGGGCAGTGCCACACCTCCAGGAAGGCAGAGTTCAGCGCCCCATGTCTTCGCTGATTTAACCAGCCACCCATTGCTGGTCAGCCCCAGTTGGGTCGGAGACTTCAACAGCATAAGTACTGAGTAATAGGAAGACGATACTTAGCCTGCATTATGAAAGTGGTAATACAGAGTAAAATACTTGTTGTAGGAGTTCAGGAAGCACAGGAATGAAGTTACATTATGTTTCATCCCTTAATAGAAATAAAGTTTTCTATTAATTACAAAGTGTTTTGTACAAAAGATTTTGATTCTTTCCACCGGCCATAGCAACCTCTCTCCAACTTTGTTCATGTCTGTGCTGACTCCCACAGTAGCCAACACAACAGCCCCAATAGACAAAGGATTTACCATCATCTGTCGTGTAGATATCATGCTCTGAGGCACAGGAAAGATAAAATTTTTAGGTAAATGTGGTTATATGGCTTAGATGGCGTTACAGTCTGAACAGGTAATATGAACCAATGTCCCCAATAATGCAACTGTGCCAGACTTAAGCATGGAAACAGATTGCTGCATAGTGTATAATGAGAGGAAGAATATAAGTTAACTTAAGCTGAAACTAATCGATAGAACCTGCAAATAGGCAATTAGATCATCTAACAGCTGCTAGACATAAGTTGATGGAGCTACAAAATGAGACTGAATACCAGGAAAGAAGTCATTTCTCTTTCTGGAGTTTCATGGGTTCTGATGTAGTAATTATAGTAATATTATGTTGTCTATGCAGATATTGTAAATGTTGCCTAGACTGTTTTAAATTTGTATCTAAAACAATTGGTAGTGATTGTTATAGAAAAATATATGTTAAAAGTACTATTGTAGATCAGTGCCCGGAAAGGGATATAGTCAAAATCTTACCTAGAGATTTAGAGACAGTGACGAGACATGTTAGAAGTAAAGTTAGGAGTCATGTTTATCAAAGTGTTAAGACAAAACTGGACAAACGCTTGAGAATGATAACATTTGTAGATAGAGTGAAAAACTAATGTGAAACGCTTCCTCTGTAAGTACTAAAATTGTAATTGTATTACATAGTTTAGATCAATGTATCAAGTGTAAATCAGTGTAAAGTTGATTGTAAAATAGTATTTATACCCATCCTACCAGAAAAGAGAATTGGTAGGTTAATACAAAATGTCTCATATTGTAATATAAAATGTATTTTTATTCCATGTGTAACAAAAACATGAGTGTGAAATTTGAAAATGCAAATGTTTCTCTTACAGGAAAATATTTATTTGTATGTATTCCTGTCATGGACAGTTGCAAAGCAATTCTGTGCGTCTATTGAACATTACCGAAAAGCTATTGTGTATATTTCCCCATTAATGGAATAATATTTGTGAAAAACCTTGTATAAAAATTTGTTGTCGCTGAGGACAGCTACTTTTATGTTTTAGGCAGTGAATTCTAATTACTGCAGTAGGAAGTACACTTTCCTGAGTGGTAAAACATTGACTACAAGCTGTGTGAAAGTTACTTTGACAATTTTTGTTTGAGTTAAAATTATGCAATATTTTGTAATGGTTGGGGATGGTTGTGGTTTTATAAAGATACGCAATACATGTGGAATGCAATAGATTTTGATGTGGGATACGATAAAAAGACTTACATCAAGAAAGGAAGAATCTAGACGTCATATACGACAGAAAATTCAAATATAGACTTCATATGCGATAGACAATGCGATGCAATGTGGCAAGAGATAACGAGAATTCAGCATTTGGGTGAGGTTTTGGCACAGTGCCACTCAGGTTTCACACAAAATAACACAGAGGAAACCCACTGAAACCGAAATTCACTACGCAATTCCTTGGTAACAGATGGCCAGGGGTTGTAAAACATGGTAGACTAGTCCGATATTATCTTTCTTAAAAGCCCTGCAGTGTAGCAATGATCCATGTTACATCACAGCGAAGCAGCATGCTCGCTGAGTAGCAAATAGACTTTCACTTATAGATATCAGTAACATTCGAACCATGAATGACAATAAGAAAGTCATGCTTTTAAGAAATAGGGAAATATGTTACTCTTCTCATGGAGGAGAGGATAAGGACAAAATTTTGTCAAATTCACATGAGATTCCGTCAGTGCAAGACATTTCAGATTTCACAGTAAAAACTGCTCAGGTACACATTGCAGAAGTACATTCAGATCATCAGGTGTCAGATGAAAGTGAACTGAGTGAAAGGCACTGCACAGTATCGGCAGACAGTGTACCTGGAGTAAGTGATGGTCAATTGCTTAGTGAAAGTACTGTGGTAAATGTTACCGATAAGCATGATGTGTTGCTGAAGTATCTAAGAGAATCTCAGAAAACTTTAAAAGTAATCAAATATTGTACTGATAAGGCCAGTCAAAAAATTGATAAGCAGGCTATCGAAATTGAGAAAACTAGTCTTAAAATTGATAAAATAAAAGATGGAATTCGCTTAGAAATCTGAACATTGTTAAAGAAATTTGAAGAGAAGTAAAAATTAGTAACTGTTACTGTATCAGCAGATGTATCTAATAGTAAAGAAATAAATGAAGCAATAAGCTTCAAGTGACTGTTATAGAAATTAGTGATGTTAAGTTTATTGCAGATAGTGATATTCAGTTAATAAAAGAGCAAGAATGAAATGAGAATTGTTAAGTTTCTCACAAACAGCAATGCTTCAAATTAAAAAAGGTTTGTAAAGCTCCATTTTCTGTAAAAGTTAACAATGATCGCCTCAAAAATCAAATGTAATGATGATGCAAGAAAACTTACTTTCGATTTGAGAGTTTCATGGTAAAATCAAGAGTAGTTCAGTTGCTGGCATAGATTTGATGGCTATTTCCAACAACAACGTTATAACAAAATTGTTAAGGCTTTCGTGGCCACTTGTTGACAAACTGCCTATTGGCTTCTGTCTCAGGTTCTTCGGCCGACGTTCATCTAATGATTTTTCTGACGTTTCGCCAGCACGAGTGGCTGGCATTGTCAAAGCTTCACCCTCCATTGCCGGTGGTGAACTGGAGCCGAGCTCGCGGGCGCAGACTATATGCACCTGGCGCGCCAACGTCCGAGGGCTTCTCCGCGGTCATTTCCGGTGCGGTTCTCCTCTTGCTACCTGCGACGGTCGTTCGCTGCAGTACGGGAAGCCAGGATCCGTTGACCTTAAGGCTTTCCTCTTTCTTGTTCAAACTGTTCGCGTGTTTTTGTATTTCTACAGCTTCCCTGAACAAGCGCGTGTGATAATGCTTCTCTACAGCCAGAACTTCCGTGTCGGCGAATTTTATTACGTGGTCGGTCTCATTCAGTGCGTGCTCTGCCACGGCCGATTTCTCCACCTGCCCCAACCTGCAATGTCGCTTATGCTCTTTGATCCTGGTGTTGATGGATCGTCCAGTCATTCCGACATAAACTTTTCCGCATGTGCATGGTATACGGTATATTCCCGACATTGCAAGTGGGTCTCTTTCCTCCTTCGCCGATCTAAGACACTCCTTGATCTTTCTTGTCGGTTTCAAAATCGTCTTTACGCCATGTTTGCGCAATATACGGCCGATTCTGTCCGTCACTCTGGGAATGTATGGCAGAAAGGCCGTACCCGACATTTCTTTTTACTGGTTCCTTACTTCGCCGAGTGTTTGGCTCTGTTACACTTCTAATATAATTTGTGGAGTACCCATTGCTCCTCAGGACAGTTTCCAGGTGTTGCATTTCTCGTTTGAGGTGTTGCGGCTCACATATTCGTCCTGCTCTCGTTACGAGCCTACTAATCATGCCTCTTTTCTGGCTCGGGTGGTGGTTTGACAGTTTGTGCAGGTATCGGTCCGTGTGTGTCGGTTTTCGATACACGCTGTTTCCCAGGGTTTCGCCGACCCTTGTGACCAGCACATCTAGAAATGGCAGTTTCTTGTCCTTTTATACTTCCATGGTAAATGTTATGTTGGCATGGAGGCTGTTCAAGTGTCTTAGGAAGTCACCGAGCTGTTCTTCACCATGGCTCCACACCACGAAAGTATCATCGACGTACCTGTACCACACCTTAGGTTTGCAAGTCGCCGAGTCCAGTGCTTGTGCTTCGAATTGTTCCATGAAGAAGTTGGCCACCACTGGACTGAGAGGACTACTGGCGACGCCTTCCAGCTGTTCGTAGAAATCGCCATTCCACGTGAAATAGCTCGTGGTGAGACATGCATGGAAGAGCTTTCTGATGTCCTGCAGGAAAATGGAACCGATGTGCTCCAGAGCGTCACTGAGTGGCACTTTCGTAAATAACGAAACAACATCAAAGCTGATCAAGATGTCGTTTGGTGCAAGTTTCAGTTTCTTCAGCTTCTCAATGAAATGTTCTGAGTCCTTAATGCATGTGTCGGTCTTCCCCACGTGTGGCTGGAGCAGAGAACCCAAGTGTTTTGCCAGTTTGTATGTCGGTGATCCAGGAGCGCTAACGATCGGTCTCAGTGGAACGTTGTTCTTATGGATCTTGGATAATCCATACAGCCGAGGTGGTAGGGCTTCTGTGTTGCACAGGTTTCTCTGTATGTCCGCCGGCAGAGAAGACGCCTTGATTAATCGATTCGTATTCCGTGTGATACGCTGCGTCGGATCTGCGCTTAGTTTTCGGTACGTCGTCGGATCTAATAAGTCTCGGATCTTTTGCTCATACTCTCCGGTCTTCATTACGACGGTCGCATTCCCCTTATCGGCAGGCAGTACCAATATACTCTTGTCGGCGTTGAGATTCTTAATGGCTTGTACCTCTTCTTTCTTTAGGTTGCAAGCTGGTGGTTTTCCTCGGCGCAGTATCCTGGCTGTTTCCGTGCGTATTTCCTCTGCCCTTTCCACAAATTATATTAGAAGTGTAACAGAGCCAAACACTCGGCGAAGTAAGGAACCAGAAAAAGAAATGTCGGGTACGGCCTTTCTGCCATACATTCCCAGAGTGACGGACAGAATTGGCCGTATATCGCGCAAATGTGGCGTAAAGACGATTTTCAAACCGACAAGGAAGATCAAAGAGTGTCTTAGATCGGCGAAGGAGAAAAGAGACCCACTTGCCATGTCGGGAATATACCGTATACCATGCACATGCGGAAAAGTTTATGTCGGAATGACTGGACGATCCATCAACACCAGGATCAAAGAGCATAAGCGACATTGCAGGTTGGGGCAGGTGGAGAAATCGGCCGTGGCAGAGCACGCACTGAATGAGACCGACCACGTAATAAAATTCGCCGACACGGAAGTTCTGGCTGTAGAGAAGCATTATCACACGCGCTTGTTCAGGGAAGCTGTAGAAATACAAAAACACGCGAACAGTTTGAACAAGAAAGAGGAAAGCCTTAAGGTCAGCGGATCCTGGCTTCCCGTACTGCAGCGAACGACCGTCGCAGGTAGCAAGAGGAGAACCGCACCGGAAATGACCGCGGAGAAGCCCTCGGACGTTGGCGCGCCAGGTGCATATAGTCTGCGCCCGCGAGCTCGGCTCCAGTTCACCACCGGCAATGGAGGGTGAAGCTTTGACAATGCCAGCCACTCGTGCTGGCGAAACGTCAGAAAAATCATTAGATGAACGTCGGCCGAAGAACCTGAGACAGAAGCCAATAGGCAGTTTGTCAACAACGTTAAAGTAGCCATACAGGGAGTACTGAAAAGCGAAGAGTTATGCAAATATGGCATGACATGCAGCTATCAGAAATTTATGTGAGGGCAGCACAAAATCACAAGTGCAAAATCACGACAGTAGACTGATGGTTTGCATCTTAAGTTTTGATGGTGTCTAATCATGGACATTAATGACTAAAGGACTGCTCAGAGTAAAATACTTGAGTCTATTGAGGAGAGTAAGGCAAAAATGATCTTAGAAAATAACACTTCCTGAGGCACATGAAAACAATCTCAATAAAGCACATTAGGATTACTTAGACATCATAAATATGGGGAAGAGAGTTGTAGTGTTGAGTCATAGGACCTTAATACTTTAGAAAATGGAAGGACAATAAATCTTAAAATAAAGAAAATATGAAAGAGAAACGTAAGGTAAATCAAAGTTATGGCAACTGATACCTGACATCATATCAGTGCATTTAATGAATTGATACACCAAATGAGACTGCAAATAGAAAATGAGGAAAATAATCACAGTAATGAATGGTAAGGACTGGAAATGGAGTTATTGGAAAAACATGAGGAGAATAATATTTATATGGCGAAGACTGACTAGCATAGCAGTTAGCAATAAAACCTCAGGAGATGTGTACTTCACAAAATATGCAGCTGGCAGCCACAAGGTCATGTTACTTCCATTTAGTTATATGCATCACTAGGTAATCTTCCACCATTCTAACAAGGGAACCTCCCCATCGCACCCCCCTCAGATTTAGTTATAAGTTGGCACAGTGGATAGAACTTGAAAAACTGAACACAGATCAATCGAGAAAACAGGAAGAAGTTGTGTGGAACTATGAAAAAAATAAGCAAAATACACAAACTGAGTAGTCCATGCGCAAGATAGGCAACATAAGGAATATAGTGACGTCAGGAGCACTGTGGTCCCGTGGTTAGCGTGAGCAACTGCAGAACGAGAGGTCCTTGGTTCAAGTCTTCCCTCGAGTAAAAAGTTTAATTTTTTATTTTCAGACCATTATCAAAGTTCGGGCACTCACGCATAATCAACTTCGCTCTCCAAAATTCCAGGACATGTTCAGATTTGCTTGTACATATGCAGGATCTGACGGTCTACACACGGAAAAATTTGAAAAGGTTAAAAACATATGTTTTGACAGAGCACAGGACAAACTGTGCGACTCTGAAACTGTTGCATTCATTTTTTGCAGTTTATGTGACGAACTATTATGTTTTCCTCACTTTTTTGGGAGTGATTATCACATCCACAAGAAAAACTAAATCGGGCAAGGTAGAAAAATCTTTTTACCCATTCGCCAAGTATACAAGTTAGGTGGGTCGACAACATATTCCTGTCATGTGACGCACATGCCGTCACCAGTGTCGTATAGAATATATCAGACGTGTTTTCCTGTGGAGGAATCGGTTGACCAATGACCTTGCGATCAAATGTTTACGTTCCCATTGGAGAGGCACGTCCTTTCGTCTACTAATCGCTCGGTTTTGGGGTGCGGTCGCAAAACACAGACACTAAACTTATCACAGTGAACAGAGACGTCAATGGACGAACGGACAGATCATAACTTTGCGAAAATAAAGAATGTAAAATGTTTCAGTTGAGGGAAAATTTGAACCAAGGACCTCTCATCCCACAGCTGCTTACGCTATCCACAGGACCACGGCGCTCCTGAACTGACACTACCCTTGATGTTGCATATCTTGGGCATGGACTACTCAGTTTGTATATTTTGCTCATTTTTTTATAGTTCCACACAACTTCTTCCTGTTTTCTCGATTGATCTGTGTTCAGTTTTTCAAGGCCTATCCACTGTGCCAACTTATAACTAAATCTGAGGGGGGTGCGATGGGGAGGTTCCCTTGTAAGTGTCTTTTGAAGTGTGATGCTAATGCTTCTTTGTCTCTATCTACAAAAAACTAAGAGTAAAACAATACTCTAGAAGCCAGGATGAATGCTTAACAAGACACACAAATTCAAAATAAAACAAGCCATAACATGGAAAGGTCTTTATGAGAATAAGTAATAGATTTCGTACTAAGGTAAGCAGAAAAGATGCACAGAAGAATTTATAGGTCGATGGTATGGATAATAGACAGTAAACAAGTATATTAACATACAGTGAATGAAACATCAACCCATTATGGTGAACATTAACACGAACATCTTTCCCATATAAAATCGATGAGTGTAATGAAATAGTTAACAAAATGAGGTACAGGATATCAGAATGAAGTTGTATGGTAAGACATTCAGTCGAATAAGTAGCCTGTGTAAATAAACAGCTTGCATTATTAAGAAGTTGACAAGATTAAAGACTATAATTGACAAGCAATATGCCACATTATAATAAAAATTTTATGCAGAGTTATTCAGTGGGTGATGAGTATTTCCACAAACAGAAGTAAAGGTAAAGAAAATTCATCGGTTATTCAGTTGAATATGAATAACTTCTCCACTAAAACTGTTGGTGGAAAGAGAAGGGTGTTAGGTGAAGAGTATTTCTGCCAATAATTAATAAAGAAGAGAACAAAAAAAGGCTGGTAAGTATAAGGAAAAGAAGAGCACACATAAATAACTGTGATACAAAGGTATATAAAAGAAAAAGGTTACTGTTAGCCAGTGTCACATATATCGCGTAACAAAATAAATTGCAGATGTCATAAGGGGTATGATAGGTGATAGAGATAAGTGCTTGGTTGACAGTTGTGTTGAGGCAGAAACTTCAGTGTAATTACTGAAAAGTTCAAGTGCCAATGGCCACAGTGTACTGATGCATAGTTTGTGATTCTACCTAAGTGTTAAGAAATCTTGCAGGCTCATGTGTGGGCTGGAGCTGAGTGCAGTCACACATGATTAGCAAGACTGACCGAGCATCACCTTCTGCAGTGAGAGAGGCATATTTAGAGAACACCAGATAGGAGAACCGTAGTAAGACTGTGATAAGTACTTGATGTACAGTGATAACAGATGTCATTCCAAGCAAAATGAAGCTAAATATTGTCATAAATAATAAAGAGTATTTCATAAAGAGCAAGTATGAGCTTTTCAGTAGCTTACAGGGTAAGAAGTAATTAACTGTGTTAGTATAGTTTACTTCAAGATTCGTTCACTTTAAACTTAAATAGCAAACTCTACCTCATCTCAGCTTGCTACCGCATAAGGCCAAAGTATCTTCTATTGAAAAATATATTATATCCTAACATTTAGCTAACTGAGTAGCTACTATATGCCACATACAGCTGTTTCTCTATAAAGTAAGAACCAAAAGTGGATGGTTTTTAATTGAATAAAAAAACAAAAATTCTCATAATCATTAATTATCAGATGTCACTAAATAACCTGTCTAGGCCAAAAACTATTTGTTACAATGATCAATGCTAGAAACTGCCGGAGAGCAGTGAGAAATGGTTAACATAATGAAGACTGCTTACACGTCTTAGATGTTGGATTGTGTGTGTCAGCCACTGAGTATCTATTAGTAATTTCTGTACTACTTGTCTGTAAAGTTCTCATCTCTGAGGATTGAAATTTAATGTGATAGTTATTCCTGTCATCATCCACAATATTCTAATAAGTCAAACAGTTTTGATCAGTCTTTACATGATGAGAGATTATTTATCTTCTTCTGGTTATAAACCTTATGTCACCGATTGTGAGTCCAGCAGAGATCCTTCAAGAAAGCTCAAGATTTTGATACATTAGACCTCGCCTCCCCACATAACCAGAATAATTCCTTTCTTCACATATATAAGAGCTACACCATCTCTCTTGTGACTTTGCCCCTGCAAGCGATAATATAAAACTATTATTAATGAATTACAGTTACATTGTGGAAGAGCATTAATCCTGTATATGCTGAAAGAAATCAAAAAGCATTAACACCATTTCTGAAATGCATTGTCTGTCACATTGTTCATGCCTCATTCTTTCAAAACAGACTGCATGCAATGTCTGTAAGTGTAAACGAACTTCTAGAACAGGCGTTAATTAACGTCCTGCTGATAGAAATAGATCGTAATATTTGCATCAGTGGGTGCCAACTATAATGTAATCCATCACTACAGAAAAAAAGTATATAGAAATGTGCCTTGTTTCGATGGAGAATTGTTGGTCATTGCATGTGTTATTATCTCTTTTTAATTAAATGGTACTACTACAGCTCATTCACAATTTTGATCACCAATAGGAGCCTGTAGGACAAACTATGTCAACTTAGTTCGAGAGGTCTGCAATAGGACATTTGATTTTACGAATTTCATGTATTTAAAGGTTTGACTAATATGGGTGTAATTTATCGATTTGCACAGTATCTTGAGGCGCTGTTTTGAAAGACAATAGAATGGAGGAACATAATATATCTGAAATAAAGAATAATCCATTTTCTTTTCAGCAGATGTCCAGATTTGTTTTGAAATGGAACAACACAGCTCTCAGCGTCTTTTTTTTCTTTTTTTGCATAAGTTCAGAAATATTTTGTTTTGTTCTTCTGCAGCTGTAGTTGATCCATGTGGGCACATAATCGGAATGTACCTTTTTTTACATTCTAATGTCACTGTACTTCTTGCGTAAAGCCAGATTTCTACATAAAGCAAAAGCGAGGCCACTAGGGTGGCGTCACGGAAGTTCCATGGGGAAGCACTCAAATTCCTGTGGCGCCACTCAAGTGTCGCCAATTTTGGCCATGCCACAATAGCTAAAGACACTTTAACTCTGTGATGCCAGTTTCTTTCTCTCACCCTCGGTTATCCCCAGAAGCAAAACAAGCAGCCGCCTTTTTGGTATCACTGCTTGTGAAGCTAACAGCTGTATTTAGTGGTTTCCGTATCTATACTTGTGTATTACGAAAATATACAGTTTTAATGATGCACCACTCTCTAAAAAACCGTCGTTTTTATGGTATGTTGTGCTACAGTCGTGGGAAGTGCGGTACAGTATATAAAACCTTTATGAACACATAATTTATGTGGTGAAAGATGGGTGACGGTATATGATGTTTCTATTTATGATGCCTGGATAAATTTGTGTGAGTAAGAAAGTGTCATTGAGTAATTAGTCAAAGGTGATGTGTAGTTTCACAGTGGCTCACGTAACTCTAAAAATGGTGAAAATTAATACAGTACTTGCAGTATCTTCAGATTCTGGTACTGGCAACTTCAGTGCTTTTAAATACTTGTTCAGTAAATTTGAGGAAAGATGTAAGAAGGTTCCTGGTGGCAGTATAACTTCAGATTGAGTGTAGCTTTTAATAAAGAAAATAAACTATCTTACAGTGTCTTTCAGTGCATTTTCACGAAGAATAACCTCATAATCCATTATACATTGACTTTATCATTCCATCGAATTTAAATGAGTCTCCAGAGCACTGTCAATAGCAACCAACACATCACACGACAATGTTTTCGATGAAGTACTGTTAATTGAATATTTAAAAATAGAGCTAGATACATACCTCAACAAGAACTCGAAATCTACTTTTGTTCTCATAAATTGGTTCAAGAATGGACAGCCACTACATTGAACAGCTCCATGAGCACTGTACTTCAGTAATTCATTCGGAAACGTACAGAATAGATGTTCTGATCATGTACAGATTGACAACTGCAAACCTTTTCCAATTTCGTTAAATAAAATGAGAAGATATGAGGAAGACCTAGTAGAAACAAATAGAATTTCATTGTATGTAGAGATTTCAATATTAATTTCATTTTGGACAGCATTAATCGAGGGTACTTACGGTTACTGATGTCCACCTTTGGTTTGATGCCTACAGTGCCATTCCCAACAATGGTACGGCATTACTGAATGCAACAGCAACTGATAATTTATTTTTAAATCCAACTGGCTTTTATAAACTAGAAGTGAGCTCTTAATTTATTTTTTTCTGAGTGATACTCAAGTGCCATCAATAAAGCAATGCCTAAAGTCTGATTTAACTAAGAATGGAAATTTACAGTTTCACAGAATCACAAATATTCACTCAGTTATGCTAAGTGGAGAGAATTCACTGGATGAACACTGCAAAGACGTTTGCCAAGAACAGGCATTACATGAAAAATTTCTTTTCTAACAGCATTCTTACAATATTATAAATGCAGGTTTCCTTTATAAAGGATTATGGATAATTGCAATTGTCTGTAACAGTTTTGGATAAGCAGTGGCATGTCAAATACAGGTACTGTCAGTCTGGTCTCTCTATTGCTGATGCTCTAATCAGGGAATGCTTCTTGTTAATATTTGATTCAATGTCGTTTCAAGCAGAGCTGAAATGCAAGCTGCTGTCTCTGTTCACGAGATATTTCACAGGAACATACTGAAAAAGAAAAACATCTTCCATCTCAGCTCTGTTTTGGATGATGTAATATCAAACAATCGCTGTGTGTTCCCTGATTAGAGCGCTGACCTCTGAGTAGGCTATGGCACTATTGCAGTTACTTGGTGATTCAAGATATTATTGTGCTTCGATTTTGAGTATTCTAGACAGTGACTCGTCTGAATTATGAAAGAAACGTTTGTAAAATGTGTGAAAAATATTGTCCTATGGTAAATGTCTATGATGCACAGAATAAAATGTTTATCTGCGTCTATTTGTCTACTCTGCAGTTCAAACTTAAGTTTCTGCAGAGGGTTCACTGAACCACTTTTACACTATTTTTCCATCGCTCCACTCTCAGTATGGTGTGTGCAAAGAACAAACACATAAATCTTTCTGTGCGAGCACTAATTTATCTTATTACTGTTTTTCCCTTATGGGCCTAATAGGACCATATGAGGTAGAATCCATCAATGTCACTTTTGATGGTTGGCCTTCCTTTGTGTCCAAATTTGTTTCATCCCTTCAGAATGAAGTCTATTTCATCAGACCACAGTGTTCCATTCTGTTTTCTAATTTCCCTCTGACCAACTTTCCAGGGAAATATCTTTTGCCTGAATAATTGCCTGTCTGTAACGTCTGCCTGAGTTACACTGGCTACTTTAATATCCTCTTTAATCACAGCGATCCACTTAATTTGCTCAGTTTTGGCCTTACTTCCGTTTTTGTAGAATTCTATTTGTTAACAAAATATTGTCATATTCAGAAGAGAACGTTAGTGATTGGAAATTCGTGAAAAGATCTTGCCACAACTAGAAATGCATAACCATAAACATATTCATTGCCTTGTGAATATTATTTCTACAAACAACTTACTACAGAGGAATCTCGTAATCTCAAACGTAATTGGTGTTACCTTACAAAGCTAATCCCAGTTTCCTTCTTTTGAAGGTAAGGACGTAAGTGCAAAGAAATTATCGTTGTTTTTCAATGAAACAACGAATATAATACTAATTACGGCCTAATATTGGTGGAATAGCAGTTATTGGTTCTTAGTTGTGCGCAAGAGATCGATTGCACATATTCTTGCGAAATAGCCATAATTTTTTAGTATCCATTGTGGTCTTCATGAAGAAACAACCTTGTGATTCTGCTTGCACGATTTCAAAAAATATAAATCATGGCTACTGAAGGAGACTTGATTTATCTAATTTCGGGTAAAAAATTATGAGTCTTTGTTATAAACAGAGAAATCTCTCATGTGAATTACACATCCATTTTCTATACTATACAGATCACTGAGATTAAATGTAACAAGAAAGATCCGTCGACGAGCATCCTTCACTTGTTTAAAGGCTAAACCATTTTGCAAATAAAAGAGAAAGGAATGAATTACCAGGAAAGAAGTGCAAACTCAAATGAGGCTACAAGGCTAAATCTACAAGTTAAATTTTCAGATCACAGAAGGGAAGACGAACCAATTCTCTCAAAATTCCGAGAGTTCATCTGCCAGGTAAGTTCTTAACAATTATAAAGAAGCTGGAATGTAGGTACATTTTCGAGTGCAAACAAAATCTCACCTACAAGAAATATTTGCTTGGAATGTAAAAAGCGATATTAGTAACCCCAAAACTTGGCAATGCGTGAAGATAATACGAAAATCTTTAACGAAGAATTCCAGAATACAGTCTCAGCTTCAATTTCAATAAGCTGATATACAGCGTAACCAGCTCTCTGGAAATAAATATGTTTGTATTCTCCTTCGTATCCTTGTTATTAAAATCATTCAGTTGTGACCACACTCTAATATAAGACTGTAAATGTGACCATGTACATTCGTATTTGAAACACATTAACACATAGCCACAACAGTAATTGATTGTACAGTTATTTCGCTGATGTAAGTGAGAAGAGAAGCAGTATCATCAAAAATGAAATGAGTTGATCGTGTTAAGTCATAAACTAGAAAGCGAGCTCTTCCCATCGACTAAATTTGTTTTTTTGTGTGTTATATCTTTGGTCCAGGTACTGGAAGGGATGAAGTCGCGGAGTCCACGCCCACCAGGAGCGTCAAAATTTTATGCAAATTTTGAGTATCGTTCAGTAGTTTGTAGCGTTTAAAAAGGAACTGAGAATTTGCCTTATAGAATGAAAGGTAACACTCTTTCTTTTACGTTTCAATTGTTTTTAATGCATAGGAAAGTTACATCAGAGCGAGACAGTGAAAACTTTATGAGCTTGTATGTTGTTTGATATACGATTGTGATACAACCATCGCACCTGTTAATTATATTGGTTTTCGCTTCTTTCTATCATTATCTATAAAGAATAATGTCGTTGATTTTTTTCAGCTGTTCCGAAACGCTTCATTAAAATTAAGTATTTATATATAGTAGATAAATCCATTAAATGAGTTTCGTATACTATTTCTGACAGTAACCGCTAACAAAACAATAATTTCAGAGGTGACAACTTTTTCTGTTTTAGGTTACGAAAGATTTTTAATAACGGATGATTTTTATTGTGTATATTAAGCTCCGTACACGCAACAGTTCCTCTTAATTGTATCGTGTCTGCATTTGGACCACATAGTGTATAGTGTAAGTACCTGTGCACCTTTCCTGCAATGCACATCAATGTTATTGATAAATTTGGACATTGTAATATTAGTTTATTATTTTTAATTTTGACACACCTCTAGTAAAATGGTTTTTCCAAAAAAGTAGAGGTATGTTTAGTACTTGCATTTCTTGTGTAATTAGACAAACATGAAATAATGTAGTTCTGATTTGGAAATAAAGCTGCATGAATTTGCAAAAAAAACAATTTTCTTTTACTGTTAGAAGTCAGACTCCTGAAAGTGGACCTGTTTCTCCAGGAACTAAGGTATTCTGCAATTTCTAGCGGAACAGAATGATTGGATTAAAGTTACTTTGCTGTCAACCTCTAAATATTATTAAATCCTTTTTAGAATAGTGCTTATATACCTCTTATGAATGTATTGCCAAAGCAACATTTTTAAATTTGCGTGATGAACACGATGTGTGTATTTGGTGCAGTAGTAAGTTATCCACACATAAATGCTGTTTGATGACAAGGTGCTAAAACATGCAGAATTGTAGTTGTTGTGCATCTGTTATTGATGGTTAAGTCTTCTCCATACTTTTTACAACAAAAATATTTAGACATAGCCAAAGGTTGATATGCCAACATAAAAGTAATAGCCATGTATACGAGATTTCCTAGATAATGTACCATCAACTAGTGTGGCTACAGTGACGTCATTTCAGTACAAACATCTGTCTGATACTATTTCAAAAGCAAGCTAAATGTGAAACTGATCACTTTTACACAATGATGTGAATAAATGATGTCATTAAATGTTAACAGTGGTGGATTTGTGGTAGTACTTACACCACCATCCAATGTATGGGTATTTAGTTTATCAGAGTAGTAATTGCAAAACTTTTTAAGAGAACATTATTTTGAGGAAGTTCTGTTTATGCCAGTTGCATTTTAACAATCAGTGTGTAATAAGTATCACCACATTGGATTTCATGCTGCATTTAGATGTGGTTTGCTGTACATTTTAGTGCATGGATTACATTAAGAAAGGACGATTGCTGAACAGATCGTATGTTTTTGAGCAGTTATTATAGATGATTTTAAGTGATACTTTGTTCCTAATAAATATTTTGCTACAAGATGCAACTCATGTAATCTAGTTTTATTTGCTAGATATGGATGTCAATTGTTCAGCATGAAGTACGGAATTAAAAACCAAAGTGGAGTTAAATTGATATTTGGAACCTCAAAAATGTAAATCTGAGCATAGTGTAGAGTATTTTTATACTGCAGATAGGTTCACTAAAATTTCCGAACTCATGAAAGTTAGAAATACTGTTGGAAAACAAGAGTAAATTTGTGGTGTTTCTTGGTGAACACACATCTACATAATTTTGTTGAATAATAGCAGTGGTAATGTACTGTTGTAGTGTAACAACATGAAATTTTCGTGTCTTAACCGTGCTGCACTTACAGAATTTGTGTAGTATTACCTTAACCTTGTAACTGAAAAGTGGTTTACGGCAGTTAAGTGTAATTACTCATTCTCATTAACCATTTCAAAATCATGGAGTCATTGCACAGAATTACATTGTCATAATTTTTGCAAGAAACCCATTAAAAATAGTTAAAGACAATATGCAGAGCAAGAACATAGTCCTCCATTAAAATGTGACCTGTGTTTGGCATCTTTCGCAGTTGACTCATGGGAGTGAAAGTCACTTGATAGCATTATTGGTGCTTTGCTAAACAAAGCGTTAGTCAGTTGAATGTGGTTTTCTTTAATCATGCCGGCCGCGGTGGTCTAGCGGTTCTGGCGCTGCAGTCCGGAACCGCGGGACTGCTACGGTCGCAGGTTCGAATCCTGCCTTGGGCATGGGTGTGTGTGATGTCCTTAGGTTAGTTAGGTTCAAGTAGTTCTAAGTTCTAGGGGACTTATGACCTAAGATGTTGAGTCCCATAGTGCTCAGAGCCATTTGAACCATCTTTAATCATTTCAGACTGACACGAGGATGATTCCTTTGAAAAAGACACAACTGATTTTTGCTCCTGTCGTTTCCAAGTACAGTCTAATGTTCTATTTGTGAATCACTTTGTCAGTGGGTTGGTGAATCCTATCCTTCCAGGATATTACAAAGGGTTTTATACTTTTGTCATTGTACTACTCGTGTGTAAAATGAGTGGTCTTCTACTGGCAAGAAGCTTTTTGTAATGATTTTTGCAAATGGGAAGTAAGTTGAACATTGGTGACAGCTAAAAACTGTGTGCAGGATTGTAATTTGAAGTTCAATATCTCTCAACTATGAGTTATGCTATCCAAGCACATGTCATGGACCGACTCAGACTGTCAACTTGCTATCAGTTCCCCATTCAAATTCTAGATGCTCTCCCATAATGCTGTGAGTTTACTGCACTTGAGAGAAAAGGTGTTGCAAGAGTTGATCTTAACCACTGCTACAGAAATGTCAGAGTTATTTGTATTCTTTGGCAAAGTATAGACTATGATTAACACATGTGAAAAAGCTAAACTGTGAGCCAAACCGACACTTGGAAAATTGAGCCGATTTGTGAAATGTGGCCACATAGTGTAAGTTGTAGTCTACAGTCCACAAAGGCAGTCATGTGGTCTGAGTGCATATTTAGTTTGTTAGATATTTTAGCATTTGCCAAAGTGGACCCCCATGTTTTCATTTAGTTGGTTTTCTACATTGTTTTGCCACTTTAAGCACTAAGACTGACTGCCCATCAGTTTTATTAATGTTTAGTTGAATATTCAATAATAATCCTCTAGGTTCCTCTGGAAAGTTGAAGTGTTGAGAAAGTTTTGACAGGTGAGTGTTATTATTTACCCAGGGTGTCTCCTAGTCTCCTTCAAGCTCCCCACCAATCTCTCTCTCTCTCTCTCTCTCTCTCTCTCTCTCTCTCTCTCTCTCTCTCTCTCTCTCCCCCCCTCCCCCTCCCCCTCTCTCTCTCCCCCCATCCCTCTCCCCTCCCCCCCTCCCCCCAATCTCCCTCCCCCTCATGACAAATACAGTAATTTTAATGTTTTGAATAATTTGTTTGTATGCCACAGGTTTATAAAATTTTAGATACAGTATTTAGCATTTGCATGGTTTGTGAGTACTGCATGATGTAAACATATTTTCTTCTTTTACTTGGTATTTTGCAAAATGAACCTCATTTTGGCATACAGTTCTAATAGTTTCAGAAGGTGTATATGAATGCTAACATTTCTTACCTAATGCAGTAATGTGGAAGTTCATGTTCGCAATGATTTACAGTTATTTATCACACTTGGATTACTGATCACAGAAACAACCAGAAATAAGCAAGGGCTATGAAAGAATAAAAATGATAGTTGCGAAGCATAAATTTCTGGATTCTTGGAGTTCCACTTAGAGTAGGCTAATTAAACCATTTCCCACCTAAGACAATTTACACTTCTGCTTTTGTAGAATAAACATACTCAAGTTCACACACACAGTTAAACTGCTGCAGTAAATTGAGAAAATTAAAGATATCGAACTAGGCATTGGCAGCATCTGTGTTGTTAAAGGATGTTCTGTAATTCCAAACAAGTGAAACTTAATGGAATGTTCACAGTGCTTCAGACAAATACATCAAGGGTTTAATAGGGTATTTACTGCCATGCATGTGTGGTGCATTGAGAAAATGGACTTGAGAGATTTGTTGTCTATATTGATGCTATATTTCCACAAACCATAATCTTATATTAATACAAGTTATGTACTGTGTGAAATGTATTTAGTTCTTCTCTTCCTAGAATCAATTGAAGCAGATTTCGTGCGTCATAGCTACAGACCTACTGCTAAAAGATGTTCTATTCATTCTTTTAGAATGATGGTGCCCTGAATTTCATGTAATTTTATTGGTTCCTTAATAAAAGGCACACCTTCTTTAGCAGCCACAATTTTCATGTTTGAGAACATCACAGATTGTTATTTCGATTTATATATGGAATTTCATATTATGTTCCAGTTCTTTGTGTGTCTAAGCTAAGACAATATTTGTCAAGCAGCTTACTTGGTTTGCTACTTCATGGTGCAATAGACCACTTCTGAACTTATTGAATACTAACAGATCATTCCAATTGGAAGAGAAATGAAGAAAACAGTTCTCACTTTTCTGTTAGCTTCATTTTTTGTTTGCTTGACTCAGTTAAATTTTATTTTTTTATTCAGTTACATTTTTAAGGATTGTGTATTTTCAGTTCATTTCATTTTATGTACTAAATAACTAATGATCCATAAACAGCTGCTCTAGTGAGTGAACTTACCATAAAAATAAATTGTCTTTTGGAGTGTTTAATCTTTCCTTCATAAAGGTGTAGTATGAGAGTAGATTACACAGACCTCATAAAATTTAATTTGCTGTGTTAAGATGGTCTATAAAATAGCAGCAGCTAAAAAGGGCGATTTTCGTTTGCTACAAATTTTCCCTATTACGCCATATGCCGAGAGGCTTGGAGCTGAAACCTGATATATTTCTTACCGTGCCAACCTTTTTTCAGTGGCATTACATCTTTGAATATGAATCTACTGTGTATAGGTTGTCATGGAAGTATATTGATGTTATTGCAACTAAATAATCTTCATAGGTTTCTTGTGGACAGTGTTTGTCTTGCCAAGTTTATGTAGAAGTCTTCAATGATGATGCCACACTCGTATTGACACAGGTGTATGTAATGCTGATTGGAAAGATGTCAGTGTGGCAGCTCTGGAAGATGAGTGTTATTGAAGTGAAATAAAGTTTTTATTTTGTATGTTGTTAAACACTTCATTGTTTTTTTATTTACATTTTGTTTTGCATGCTGTCATTGAACGGTACTTGCAAATGTCATATTGAGTCACAAAATCGAGGGATGCATCTTTGCATAGAATATTCTTGTATTGTATACCAAAATTCACATACCATCTGACCTGTAACTATGACTGGCTGGTGTGAATAACTGCTCTGGAATATCCATAGACTAAGAACCAGCTGAATAATCAGTGATATTACATGCAGTATTAAGAGCATAAGTGATAACTGTCAAATTTAAAACTTTTTGCAAGGCATATGCACTGAATCCTGATGTATGACACATACAGAAAATTGTCTTATCAGTGCTGCATTGTATCACAGCCACTGTCCTTGTTCGTCATATTTCCTGTGTTACGTATCATCCCATGTCAAGCTATGGAACTTTACCATTGTCATGATTTCAAAGGTATGTACACTACCAGAAAAAAAAAATTACAAAACCAAGGAGTTGTGCGATGTAAACAAGTCGGTAGGCATGTTTCTACATCTGAAAGATGACATCTACTCAGATTTCATGCCAGTTGCATAAGAGCGACAATAGCAGCAACACCATGACTATGCAAATCAGGTTTGCTTTAAATACATGCTGTAACAGTCATGAGCGTTCATCACCTCTGAGACTGTCATGGTGAGTTGTTGATAGTTGAGAATGCTTTTTAAGTCGACAAAGATGCAATTATCAACAATGAGTTTTAATGAGGTTATGTAATTGGGCTAGGATAAGCTGGATGTTCCTTCTGCAATACTGCAGAAAGAATTGGGAGGAATGTAGCCACTACACATGACTGCTGCAGTGGCAGTCGCGATAATGTACAAACGGAAGAAGACCAGGCTCGAGACGGTCACATCTCAATACTGGGAGGCAAGACCATCATGTTCGGCTTATGGCTTTGGTGCATCATACTGCATTAGCAGGAGCAATTTGAGCAGTTGGCACCACAGCGACACAATGAACTTCTACTCATACAAATCGGTTAATACAGCCCTGAGTGCTGGCCGGTGTGGCCGTGCGGTTCTAGGCGCTTCAGTCTGGAACCGCGTGATTGCAACGGTCGCAGGTTCGAATCCTGCCTCAGGCATGGATGTGTGTGATGTCCTTAGGTTAGTTAGGTTTAAGTAGTTCTAAGTTCTAGGGGACTGATGACCACAGATGTTAAGTCCCACAGTGCTCAGAGCCATTTGAACTATTTGAACAGCCCTGAGTTGGATGCCTTGTGGTGTGCATTCCACTGACCCCAAACCACTGCCACCTGCAACTTCAGTGGTGTCAAGGGAGAGTTCATTGGAGGGAAGGGTGGAGGTCTGTTGCATTTTCTGATGAAAGCTGGTTTTACCTGAGTACCTACACCTGGAGCTGTGGTCTGAGGTACAATTTCATATGACAGCAGACGCACTGTCTTGGTTGTCCTATGCATCTGACTGCAAATTTGTACGTCAGTCCGGTGATCCAACCTGTTGCCATGAGCAGCATTTGAGGGGGTGTTTTCCAACAGGGTAACTCTCAGCCACATACTGCTGTTGTAAGACAATATGCTTCACAGGGTATTGACAGTTGCCGTAGCCTGCTCAATTGTGCAGTCTGTCTGCAGTTCAGCACATATGAGACATCATCAGGCCACAACCCTAGCATCATCCACAAACAGCATTAACTGTCCCTCTATTGACTGACCAGGTGCAACAGGCTTGGAACTCAATCCCACAAACTGACTCCAGCATCTGTACAACACAATGCATGCACATTTGCATTGAACATTCCAGTTGTTACACTGGGTATTAATTTACCAGCCTTTCACATTTGCAATGGCTTATCTTCTACTGATGTCAGCCTGTGATATTGTAATGTTACTCACCTAGACAACTGTATCCCCAAAATTTCATTACTCTGCATTAACTATTTTTTGATGGCGCAATTTTTTTCTCTTGGTGTAAGTCTTTCTAGAGATTGCTTGTCACATGTCAAAGTTCTGGAGCATAGTTCACAGAAGTACCATGACACAAATGAATGTTAACCATAAAATACTTGTTTTAATAAAGCATGAAGTATAGGGGTGAAGCACTGGTTGAACAGTTAACAGCAATGAATGAGAATAAAAATGCAGAGCAGTTTATTCCATATGTCTGCTCAAAGGAAATAGGTTGAAGTAATGAAAATTAGTAGGCATAGGGATACTGGGAGATGAAGCAGCTTGCACAGGATAGAGTAGCATGGTGAGCTGCATCAAACCAGTCTCAGGACTAAAGACAACAACAACAACAACAACAACAACAACAACAGGGATAAAGGAAAAACTATTTTGAAGAAGACAAAATAAGTCAGAAGATTGGGACAAAATATGACAGTGGAAGATATTAATCTTAAGCAAAGTGAATGATAGAATCCACATACGTATTTCACAACGTGTGCTGTCTCCACTTGTATAGGGGGAGTGAGTTATAGTAATTAACTACATTGGTAAATTATTGGTCCAACTTTACAACAGTAAATGCAGAGCAGTTTATTCCATATGTCTGCTCAAAGGAAATAGGTTGAAGTAATGAAAATTAGTAGGCATAGGGATACTGGGAGATGAAGCAGCTTGCACAGGATAGAGTAGCATGGTGAGCTGCATCAAACCAGTCTCAGGACTAAAGACAACAACAACAACAACAACAACAACAACAACAACAGGGATAAAGGAAAAACTATTTTGAAGAAGACAAAATAAGTCAGAAGATTGGGACAAAATATGACAGTGGAAGATATTAATCTTAAGCAAAGTGAATGATAGAATCCACATACGTATTTCACAACGTGTGCTGTCTCCACTTGTATAGGGGGAGTGAGTTATAGTAATTAACTACATTGGTAAATTATTGGTCCAACTTTACAACAGTTTATTATGTTTTCATAATATGCTACCAGTTTTCATTCATAGTTGTAGATTTGTAGCATCTCTGCAATTATAAAAGAAACCATCACAACTTATCCCAAATAGTAATTTCATTTAAACCAAAACCTAACATCAGTACCTCAGACAATGACTTTCCTCTTGGTCTGCTGATAGCTGTTGACTGAAGCATGTTCCAATACTATAGCTGGAAATATGTTTATGTGAGGGAATTAACAGTGTAAATAGTTGACATTAACATCAGATAATTGTGGTAAGGAAGTGTGTGCCATGCCAACTGCATCATACCAGACCGACTGTTTTGAAGATAAATAATAGTCTTCTGTGTTGCATGGCCACTGGCTTGAAGCTGGGTGGATTAGCCTTCTCTCACTACAGGCACTAAATGAGCCCCTAATACAATCATGCTGGCAGGGCATTTGTCATCATGTTAGCCATATAATAAATTATTTTACTGTTAGCCATATATTACATTATTTTACAGAATTTTGTATATCTTAAAACTGAAAGGCAAGACACATCTGTAGCACTCTGCAATCATGGAGTGCTAAGCAGTGTCCACCATATTAAAACATCTAAAACATCTGTGTAACACAGATTCAGATCACACAATTTCCACCAGAATCATAATCTAATGGAAACAGATTTACTGCTTGTTCCTTTCTAGTGTGATGGGTATTGATCTGCAAATATGTGCACCTCTTACTGCAAAGGGGCTGTGAATACAGATAGTAGCTTGTTGATCAATTGGCGAAGGACTATCCTACAATCTGAGAATATGAATCACAATGATTACATATGTCCGAGATTGTAGTGGTGTGCAGTAGCTAAATACACAATGCACTTTTATACCTCCCATACCTTGATTCTCCTGAACGTGCTTGTTTTGCTTCTTAACTTCCAACCTCGCAAATCCATTGTGCCTGTACGAGCACATCCCAAAGCTCTATGCTTCCACACCACTGTTCCTTTCCCAGCGGGATTTTAAAGGACCCTTTTACTGGTTTTGAAATGTTCTTGTTACTAAGCCTAACCCCCTACCTCCCCCCTCCTTTTTCTGCTTCAGTGTGTATTTTTCCCTTTCCTTCTCTTTCCATATCTTGTTCTTATTTGTGCCATATTACAGCCACTTTAATGTCTTAATGAGTGCAGACTTACTTTCTTTCTTTCTTTATCTTCTATTTACAAAAGCCATGAAAAGCAAACATTTTATCTACAGATCTTTGCAATATTTTTCAACTTTACTAACTTATACACTTTTCCATGTGTTTGAACCCATTCTGAAAACTTTTGTTTTCCAGTCTGATGTTGGTAGTCCCATCTCAAAACATGATTTCAGAAGGATTCAACAGCTTCTATAAGTGATGAAAATCACTGTCCACAATACGAGGGGACTCAAGGTTGTTTCGTTAGTTCGTTCTTGGTGCTCATGACACCCCCACCTATTGCAGCCCATACTTCCTTTCTGGGCTGCATTTCCTTCCCCATGCCCCTTCCTCCCAACCCTCACTCCTTCCCCACTACCCCTCCTCTCCGTCTCTCAGTGTTCTTAGTTGTGTCAGCCTGGCTATCCATCTGGTTTCTTGTATTCCTTGCAGTTTTTTTCCCCTTTCATTTTCTCTTTCATTCTTTTTGGCATTTTGGTTCTCATTTGGGAATTGACCTTGACTGCTAAATTTTCTGTGTGTAGTGTGAGTCATTTGGGGAAGGACTCCCTCCCTAGTGTCTGTGGTGTGGATTCCTCTCCTCCATTCCTTTCCCACTGTGGCCTCCTCTCTGCTCCACTAGGTGACCAGCATGTGTAGTCAGTCCATGTGGTGAGGCTATTATGTATCCATCTTGCTGAGTGCCCTGACAACGTAGGGATCACACTTCTGTTATCTGAGCTGTTGCTTCCCCATGTATGCCTAGGAGTTGTTGCTTGTCATTCTGGAGCATCGGAACTCTCAGCAAGGCGGCACTTGCTGTGGCTGGATTCCACCCATGGGGAGAGCCCCTGATCAGAGTGGTTGGTATCAGGGTGAATGCTTTGCACATGAAGTGTATCAAGCTCCAAAAATTTGTTTATTCTTCTAAGGTCGCCTCTTCAAATGGTAACGGATCATTGAATGGTGCTTCTTATGACCCTCCAGCCTTCCCTTCCCTGGCTACACACTGGGAGGAAGGCCAGGCTCACCGGCTTGAAGTGAAACCTTTCCCCACTACTTGGTCTGTACTAGAATGAATGGGGACGCATTCACTGCTACAAAGCCGCTGTTTTTTGTGGGAAATATTGAGGACTAGTTTGGCAACGTGGAGTCTCAGTAAGGTGCAGTCAGGTTCCCTGTTGATCAAAGCTGCTTCTGCCGACCAGCTTGCATCACTTTGTGCCTGTAATCATCTTGGTGACGACCTAGTGTCTATTACACCTCACCAGTCTCTGAATATGGTCCAGGGAGTCATATTTCATCAGAACCTCATCCTTCAAACTGATGAGGAACTCTGGTCTAATCTTGAACGATGGGGCATTGATTTTGTTTAAGATATGCAAAATATCAGCACATTTATTCTGTCTTTCAAAGGAAATACTCCCCCTAGAGAAGGTCTAGGTTGTGTATTATCTCTGTTATGTGAAGCCGTACATCCCATCACCCATGAGGTCTCTTGGTGCTTGCTTTTTGGGCACGTCTTCCCCCTTCACGGTGGACCCTCTATGTGGTGACAGCGGACACCTCCACTAGGAACCTCTGTGTTCCATCACGTGTGTGTGTAAATTGTCGTGACCGTCACTTTTCCATGCTTACCAGACTGACCGGTTTCTAAGGAAAAAAAGAAGATACAAGAGTTTAAGTCCCTGGATCATCTATCGTACACTGAGGCTCGTCAAAAATATGACCAATTCCACCTTGTGTTGATGACTTCTACTTCTGCCTCTGTTATGTTCTTTCCCTCTCCTCCCTCTTCTTTACTCCAGTACCATTCACTTTTCTTCTTCCCCTCTCCTGCAGTTCCCACACCCTCCACTTGGGGTGCTGCTCCCCCTCCCCAGCCGAAGAAGTGCCTCTCTTCTTCAGCACCTGCTGGTGACGGGACTTTCCCCCGAGCCCCTCCCCTGCCACTCACAGACCGGAGGCCTGCTACCACAACTCAGCCATGGAACATGCAGTCTGTGCACCCTAAGGTCGTACGCTCTCTTTCAGTTCCAGATTTTCAGATCCTGCAGAAGCCTGCTCTCCCTTTATACCCTGCCCTCCTCAGCCTCTGAAGGAGGAGAAGAAGAAATAAAAGTCCCAAGACAAGCCTCGCCCCCCTCCCCTGGTGCCCCCCGGAGGTGCCATCTCCCTCCCTCGCAACCTGAGTCTGGCATCTTATTAATTGCTGTCACCCCATGCTCGTTGGTGATCGATGGTGACCCCATGGCGTGATTGGCTCCAGACCATTCCACTCCCATTTGGATATCCGCTCCGTGATTATTCGATGGAACTGTAATGGATACTACCATCACCTCCCAGCATTGCAATTCATTATTGCTGTTGCTTGGAAGCTTGTGTTGTTCTCCAGGAATCTTATTTTACTGACGCTCACTCGCTCTCCCTTTGTGGGCTTTCCGTCGAAAGTAGATCGGCGCTTTTGAGGGCTTCTGGTGGTGTCTGCATTTTGATACATACAAATATTGTCAATACTTCGGCCCTACTTTGTACCACACTGGAAATGGTTGCTGTTCGGGTCCACTTGGACTGCCATCACCACTTGCAATCTCTATCTCCTTCCTGACAAGTGACGTACATCTGCTGCCATAAGTGCCCATTTTCAGCAACCTCCTCCTCTCTTCCTCCTCTTTGAGGATTTTAATGGCCATTACCCTTTCTAGGGCAGTGCTTCTTCATCTAATTGGGGACTCCTCATTGACCAGTTTCTTGTGGGCCATGACCTGTGCCTTCTTAATGATGATTCCCTTTCTCATTTTAGTGCTGCAGTGGCACTTCCTCTGTCATTGATCTTCTGCTCTCTTCCCCTCCCCTTCTTCCTTTCGTACACTGATTGCCACACGATGAACTCTGTGATACTTCCTGTTGATTCTCTCATTCCCTTCTCACCTCCTGATGACCAGGTTTCCCTACTGGGCTTACTATCATGCTGATTGGCCTCAATATACCTCCTATGTTGTGTTTCCAACTTTCTTGTTGGGTTGTATTTACGAGTCATCTGTGATCTGTCCAATAGGATAATCCATGGTACTTGGCATTGCCATTCCACATTTGACTGGCCCCATTCATCATTGGCCAGTTCCATGGTGGAGCACAGCTATTGCCACCACTATCGGCAATTGTTGTTGCACCTTGCAACATCTAAAGTGGCACCTGCCCACGCTGGTCTTATTACCTGTAAAAAATGTCACACCAAAGCCCGTTACTTAATCACACAGAGCAAACAAGTGTGTTGGGAAATCTTTGTCTTCTCTCTAGGTTCTTCAGTCACTTCATCACGGGTGTGGGCTACACTCCACACCCTCCAAGGTTGTCAGGAGCAGTGCTACACTCGGGGTCTTGCCCTTCCAAGTGGCCTTTGTACAGATTCATCAGTTTATGCGGAACAACTGATGATCCATTTTACAATGGCATCAGTGACAGCCTCCTAGCTAGCTGCCTTCCTTCACTGGGAACAGCGGGCTGATGCTTCCTGCTTATGTTTGACCCCTTGTCAGGTGGAATCCTACAGTGAGCCTTTTACTGAATGGGAGCTTCTTGTGGCCCTCTCTTCTCACGCTTCAGCTCCTAGCCCTGACTCCATCCATAACCAATTGCTTCAACACCTCAATCCTCTACACTGGTAATACCTCCTCCTGATGTTTAACGATATTTGGTTCCAAGTCATTTTCCTCTCTCAATGGATACAGTGTTATGGTTCTTGTCCTGAAGCCTGGCAAGGATCTGCCGTCCCTTGATACTACCAGGCCATCAGTCTGACAAATATCCCCTTGAAGTGTCTAGAACAGAGGTGACTTGGCTGGATTGGGTCCTTGAATCTTGGGATCTTCTATCTCCTTAGCAGTATGGCTTCCCGCAGGCCTTTTCTGAGCGCTGCCATCTTGTCACAACTTTCTTTGACCTTCTTAAGCTCTGCGACAAAGCTTGGTGCCATCACATCCTCAATTTTTACTCGCCAGTTCCTGTCCCATGTCCCATTGGTCATTTAAGAGTCTGGGTTGGCACTGTTCTCAGCTTCCTACAGACTGAGGAGAATGGCCTTCCACAGGGATCCATATTAAATGCCCTCCTTTTTCTTGTCACTATTAATGGACTTGTGGCTTCTGCTGGGCCGTTGGCCACCCATGCTCTGTATGTGGATGATTTTGTATTTGGGCCAGCTCTAGCTTGGTGGCCTCTGTGAAATCACAGCTCCAGGGTGCCATCCGGCACACTTCCCACATTGACACACTCACACGGTTTTCAGTTCCTCCCTTAAGCTGAGGGTGGTGGATTTCTGTTGCTGTACTATAGTCTGTCCTGATCTGGAGCTCTACCTCAATGCCCAACAGCTTACTGTGGTCTCCAAGTTCCATTTTTTGATCTTCTTTTTGACAACAAGCTTACTTGGTTGCCCCATAGCCGTCATCTGAAGGTTGGCTGTTTTCATAAACTCAATCTTCTTCGCTTCCTTGCCAGATTGTTTGACTCCTCTGTGCCTTTACTAAGCATTAGTTCTGTCCCATCTCGACTATGGTTGTCAAGTTTATGAATCAGCTGCCCCTTCCACCCTGCTCCTCTTGGATCTGTCTCTCCATTGTGGTATCTGTTTAGCCACTCGTGCCTTTTGCACTAGCCTTGTCAACAGTCTTCTGGTTGATGCTGGGATCCCTTCCCTCTCAATTCGGTGGTCCCAGCTCCTGGTTTTCTATGCCATCACTATCCACTTTTCCCCTGCTCAGCCTTCCTATTCTACACTCCTGGAAATTGAAATAAGAACACCGTGAATTCATTGTCCCAGGAAGGGGAAACTTTATTGACACATTCCTGGGGTCAGATACATCACATGATCACACTGACAGAACCACAGGCACATAGACACAGGCAACAGAGCATGCACAATGTCGGCACTAGTACAGTGTACATCCACCTTTCACAGCAATGCAGGCTGCTATTCTCCCATGGAGACGATCGTAGAGATGCTGGATGTAGTCCTGTGGAACGGCTTGCCATGCCATTTCCACCTGGCGCCTCAGTTGGACCAGCGTTCGTGCTGGACATGCAGACCGCGTGAGACGACGCTTCATCCAGTCCCAAACATGCTCAATGGGGGACAGATCCGGAGATCTTGCTGGCCAGGGTAGTTGACTTACACCTTCTAGAGCACGTTGGGTGGCACGGGATACATGCGGACCTGCATTGTCCTGTTGGAACAGCAAGTTCCCTTGTCGGTCTAGGAATGGTAGAACGATGGGTTCGATGACGGTTTGGATGTACCGTGCACTATTCAGTGTCCCCTCGACGATCACCAGTGGTGTACAACCAGTGTAGGAGATCGCTCCCCACACCATGATGCCGGGTGTTGGCCCTGTGTGCCTCGGTCGTATGCAGTCCTGATTGTGGCACTCACCTGCACGGCGCCAAACACGCATACGACCATCATTGGCACCAAGGCAGAAGCGACTCTCATCGCTGAAGACGACACGTCTCCATTCGTCCCTCCATTCACGCCTGTTGCGACACCACTGGAGGCGGGCTGCACGATGTTGGGGCGTGAGCGGAAGACGGCCTAACGGTGTGCGGGACCGTAGCCCAGCTTCATGGAGACGGTTGCGAATGGTCCTCGCCGATACCCCAGGAGCAACAGTGTCCCTAATTTGCTGGGAAGTGGCGGTGCGGTCCCCTACGGCACTGCGTAGGATCCTACGGTCTTGGCGTGCATCCGTGTGTCGCTGCGGTCCGGTCCCAGGTCGACGGGCACATGCACCTTCCGCCGACCACTGGCGACAACATTGATGTACTGTGGAGACCTCACGCCCCACGTGTTGAGCAATTCGGCGGTACGTCCACCCGGCCTCCCGCATGCCCACTATACGCCCTCGCTCAAAGTCCGTCAACTGCACATAAGGTTCACGTCCACGCTGTCGCGGCATGCTACCAGTGTTAAAGACTGCGATGGAGCTCCATATGCCACGGCAAACTGGCTGACACTGACGGCGGCGGTGCACAAATGCTGCGCAGCTAGCGCCATTCGACGGCGAACACCGCGGTTCCTGGTGTGTCCGCTGTGCCGTGTGTGTGATCATTGCTTGTACAGCCCTCTCGCAGTGTCCGGAGCAAGTATGGTGGGTCTGACACACTGGTGTCACTGGTTCTTTTTTCCATTTCCAGGAGTGTATATCTTTCCTAGCTTGGGCTATCGCCTGCCTGCTGCACGCCCTCAGGTGGGTTTACCAGTTTCGCTTCACCTCGCTTCTTACCACCGTGACTTCCATCTTGTTCTCTTCCCCACATTTTCTCCAAACCAGCCCCACCACTCGGTTAGTTCCTCAGCCACAGATTCTGATGGATCTCTTCCAGGGACCAAAAGCCTCAATTGCTCCAATGGTGTTCAGTTGTTTGTTTCAAACGCTCTTATGGGAATTTCAAGATGCCGTTGTTTTTTTACACTGATGGCTCTAAATCCACTGACCATGTGGGATATGCCTTCACATCTTCTGTTGGCATGGAATACCATCTTTTGCCTGCCCCATTTGGGGAGATTACTGCAGAATTGATGGCCATCTCTTGGATCCTCCGTTTTATTAAAAGGTCCTCCCTCACCCAAGTTTTGTTATGTATGGACTCAGTGAGTGGCCTTCAGGCTATCTCCTGGTGTTTTTCCCACTACCCCATGGTATCTGCCATCCATGACCTCCTCACTGATCTTGGTGATGCTACATGTTCAATTGATTTCCTTTGGGTTCCTGACCACATTGGTATTTCAGACAATGAACTTGTTGATCATCTGGCTGGGTTGGCGACCACCTACTCCCCATTCTCCTTGAACCCTCTGGGGAGCGGACTTCTGGCTTTACATCAAATCCCTTTTTGCTCGATCGTGGACTGACTCTTGAGAGGCCACCCCTCTGTCTAATAAATTTGCACCATGAAGGAGACTCCCACCACATGGCGTTCTTCCCTCTGCCTCTCCCGGTGAGAATCTACCATCTTCTGCCATCTTTGTACTGGCCATACTAGGTTGATCCATGGTTTTTTAATTCACAATGAGCAACCCTCCCTACTGTAGTTATAGGGCTCTGCTCACAGTGATCCATATTTTGCTAGCTTTCCCCTGCCTTTTGGCCCTTTGCACTAAATATGCCCTCCCACATTCCTTTTCTTGGGTGTTAGTGGGCAACCCGTGTACAGTTACATCCTTCCTTGGTTTTCTTCATGAAAGTGATTTGTACTCTCAGACGTAAGTCCTTGAAATGTGGCATTTGAGTCCTTCAGTAAGCACAGGCATTGGTTATGGAGGCCTTGACCTTACCTCCACACCAGCCAGATTCTCACCACCTTCTCCCTACATTTTGTCTGATCTGTTATGCTGTTTTGTTTCCCCTTTTCTTGTGTCTTCTGCCCCTGGTTTTGTCTGCCTTGTATTGTGATAATGGTATGGTATGGGTGTCAGGATGGGCCAGTGGCAGTGCTGGTGCCCCCACCATGTGTAGTGTTTCTGTGGCACCCCTCTTCTTCTCGTTCCTTCCCACATCCATCTTGTTCTATCCTCTTCCTGCTGCTCTGAGGTCCTCTTTCTCTCTTTGTTTGCAAGTTATCCCTTCCCCTTTACTGGACTATGCTGTTTGTGTTGTTGTTCTGCTGGTTTCTGCCATCCTAGATCATGGGACCAATGACCTGTTTGGTCCCCTCCTCCCCAAATCAGTCAACCAACCAAGGATTTTGTTGTTTGGTATACAGAAATAAAAAGTTTTTACTGATAAATCAGGTGAATATGGGCAAGAATACATTAATCCAATGTTTCTCTTTGAGATAGTAGATTGTTTGATGTGCTGTGTGACAGTTGGAATTGTGACAATAAAGACTGATGTGAAATTTCCACGTGGTTTCCCTGATTTCATCACTCACTTGTAGGAAACAGTTATCAACTATATTGCATGAACTGGTCTTTGATATGCTGAAACAGTAGTCGTCATACATCTAGTGCAACCAAAGGAAAGAGCAATCATTTGCCTGGACTGCTGATTGCTGCTTAGTTTGTATTAATACATCCAAGCTTCACATCCGGTTATGATGTATGCATATTTCACATTTCAGATCTTCTGAGCATTTCCTTACTCCAGTTAATAGGTGCCTACTTCTGAGCTTTGGTAAATTGTGCAGCTACCATTGAAAACAGATGTTTTTTCCCAGTTAAGTGTTCATGCAAAACCAGATTTATTGCAGTCTTAGATATACATAATGATGCACCTATCTCATGGTAAGTTACATTCAGATCTTCGGTCATGTGCTCACCATCAATGTTTTTTGCAACAACCACTGTCATAGCTCAAAAGTTGCATCTAGTGATCATTTGTGGTAATTTAATAGGTGTTCCTTGCAAGAAACAGTTAACCTCAATACGATACCTTCCACTTTACGACAACAACCAAACTCCCTTGTCCCCCCCTCCTCCTCCTCCTCCTCCTCCTCCTCCTCCTCCTCCTCCAGTGCCACACCTACCAATCAGCCTTTCTTTCTTCTTTCCTTTCTTACAATTTATCATTTCCTGATGTTGGCACTTTACTCCTGATCAACATTTTGTGTTATGCCAATGCTGTTATTAATGATTGTCATAGTGCAATATCAGCATTTGCATCTTCTGGATTAAATACAGGCAGCTTTGACCACCTTATTGTACAAATATAATTTTGTTGTTATTTTCAGAATGTATTATACAGTCTTTGTTTGATTACCTCGCAGGCCTTTAAGACCAAGAATCTCTGTGTATGGCAGCCTTCTGTTCTCCCTAATGGATGAAATATTAAAATTACATTAAAGTGAAAAGGGCTAACACATAGCTTCAAAGTTTAGAACTGATTTGCATTGATGACTCTAAGCACTCTTAACATACATGGAGAATGCTTATTTGCCACAGTATTATCCTTATTTTATCAGTTAGTGTATTTTTACCTGATAGAAATCTTCCATGAATACTCATCATCATCATCTCTCTCTCTCTCTCTCTCTCTGTCTCTCTGTCTCTCTCTCTCTCTCTCTCAGAGAAATGATGAAATGAGGGGGGAGTGCAGGTGCACATGTTCACAGCATTGTCAAACTTGGCAAGCATTTGCCAGCCTGGTATTTCCTGGCCCAGAAAGAGATTTTCCAGTCAGGACTTAACTGTGTAGAAGTACGTGATGTTGAATGTACAGTGTCTGACAAAAATGTGAAGCACCCGGAAGGAGAAGAGGAAACAAAATGAAACTTCACGAGTTGAGAGTGTATGTGATGTTACTGCAGTGATTACAAATTTGATTCAAATTTAGAAAAACCTACAGAACATGGGCCCACTTATCAGTACATCTTTGCACCCACTGTGCTCTGTATAGATGCAATGATTTGATTGGGAAGGGTGTTACACTCACAGTGCCATTGTATCCTCTCACGAGGCAAGCTGGCCCACAACTGTTATAACTGGTGCTTGATGTCCTAGATACTGGCACTGAAAGAGAGTTGATGTCTGAACTGGCTGCATATATGTTTACTAGGGGAAGATATGGGTGATTTTGCTGGGCACAGGAGTACAACAACATCACACAGACAGCTCATAGACACACTTTCCCTATATGTCGGAGGATTGCCCTTTGGATAAAGAACTTCACAATATTGTTGCATGAGATGTAACACATGAGGAAGCAGGATGGCCCTGACATAATGTTGTGCCTTGTGAGTTCTGCCAATAACTTCCAGCTGTGACCTAAGCCATACCATATGGCTCCCTATACCATGACATCAGGAGTAACACCACTGTGCCTCTCCAAACAGTGGAAGAATGGAAACTTTCCTCAGGTTGCAACCATACTCAAGGACAATGGTTTTTTGACACAGTACAGAACTGCAATTCATTGCTGAACACAATGCAACACCATTCATCAGCAACTGAGACTTCCCAGTCATGGGACCACTCCAAACTCAGCTGTTTGTGTTGTGGTGTTGCCAGCAGCCTACACAAGTGACGGTAAGCCCCTAGTCTAGCTGTTGAAAGTCTCCACCAGTGGAGCAGGACGACACAGAATGTTGCAGGGAGTCCATTACTTGTTCTCAGATTGCAAAAGCCGATGTGAAGGGATTACAAAGGGCTTGTTGCACAATATGGTGATCCTTCCTTGTGGTGGTCAGACATGGTGAACAGGAATCTCAATGATGAGTACGACCACCCTCATGTTCCCAGGCAGCCCAATATTGAGCCACTGTCACATCTGAATCCCCACAAATCTAGATATTGCATAATTTGACCAGCTGGCCAAATGGAAACCCCACAATCAGTACCCTTTCAAATTCTGTCAGGTGCTGACAATGCACTCTCATATGTATATGCGGCATTTGTGTGTCTGTCAGTCCTGGTAACAACACTAAACATGAACAACATTAACATAGTCTGGCGGCCATTCTGTCACAGAGAATTGCAACTCTTAATAATTTACATACATGCCAATGGTTTGTATGTGTAGGAAGTTATGTTGATATCTGACCATGTCTTCTGAGCGATTCACCTTTTTTGTCAGGCAGTGTGTGTACCGTCTGCAGATTTTAACCATCCAAAATTCTTGTCAAAAGCTGAAAGTAAAAGATACCCCATGTCATGTCTGATCTTTAAACATTATTACTCTAGTGTCATAATTATTTATGAATGTTAAATATGTTAACAAATGAAAGTGTATATTGTAGAGAACAACTTATACGGAGCCTTACGGTAGGCATATACTGTGGGATACATTCATCTGACTTCCGAGAGAAACTGGTCCTCAGCACTCTTATGACCTTATCCAGCTCCATTATTGATGAGATGTGTGAAGGGGAGTTTGCTAGCAGATAGTAAACTACTCTTTCCCCCTTCATCAGTCTTCTAACAGGTTTGATGTGGCCCACCACAAATTCCTCTCCTGTGCCAACCTTTTCATTTCAGACCAGAACTTGACCTGCATGTGCAATCTCTGTCTTCCCATACAGTTTTTATGCTCTGTAGTTCCATCTAGTACCGTGGAAGCTACCCCTTAATGCCTTAACATATGTCCTATGGTCCTGTCCCTTCTCTTTGACAGTGTTTTTTCATATGTTCCTTTCTTTGCTGATTTGGCAGAGAACTGCCCATTCCTTATCGTATCAGTCCACCTGATTTTCAACATCTCCTGTAGGACCAAGTTTCAAATGCTTCTCTTTTTCCCCAGTTTTCCCACTACTATACAATGCTGTGCTCCAAACATATCTACATTTTAAGAATTTTCTTCTTCAGATTAAGACCTATGTCTAACACCAGTAGACTTCTCTTGGCCAGAAACATTCGCTTTGCCTGTGCTACTCTGCTTTTGATGCTCTCTTTGCTTCATCTGTCATGGGTTATTTTGCTTCCAAAGTAGCAGGATTCCTTGTCTTCAGCTATTTTGTGGTCAGCAATATTTTAATTTTCTCGCTAGTCTCATTTTTGCTGATTCTCATTACCAATGCACACTCTATGCTCATTAGCCTGTTAATTGCATTCAACAGGTCCTTTAATAAGCAGTGTCGTCAATGAATCTTATCATTCATATCCTTTCATGTTGAATTTTAGTCCCACTCTTGAAACTTTCTTTCACTTCTGTCATTGCTTCTTCGATGTATAGATTGAACAGTAGAGGTGAATGACTGCACCCCTGTGTTAACACCATTTTTAATCCGAGTACTTCATTTTTGGCCATCCACTATTGTTCCCTGTTGGTTTTGGTACCTATTGCATATTACCTATCTTTCCGTGTAGCTTACTCCTATTTTTCTCAGAATTTTGAACATCTTGCACCATTTCACATTGTTGAACACCTTTTTTAGGTTGACAAATCCTAGGAGCTTATCTTGACTTTTCTTGTTTTGCTTCTGTTGTCAAGTGCTAAGTCATAACTGCCTCTCTGGTGCCTGTACCTTTCCTAAAGCTAAATTGAACCCCATCTAATAAAGCCTCAACTTTCTTTTACATTCTTCTGCATATTATTCTTGTCAGCAACTTGGATGAATGATATGTTAAGCCGATTGTACAATAATTTTTGCACCTATGTTTCCTTGCTGTCTTTGGAAATGTGTGGATGAGAATATTCTGAAAGTTTGATGGTATGTTGCCAGTCTCATAGACTCTGCACACCAACCTGAATAGTCATTTGCCTGCCATTTCCTCCAGTGATTTTATAATTTCCAATGGATTGTTATCTATCCCTTCTGCTTTATTTGACCTCAAGGCTTCCAGATCTCTCTTAAATTCTAATGGTAATACTGGATTTCGTATTTCTTCTGACTGACTCTAGTTTCTTCTTCCATCAAGTCATCAGACAAATCCTCCCACTGACAGAAGCCTTCAGTGTACTATTAACACCCATCTGCTCTTTGCTCTGCATTGAACATTGGAACCCACATTGCACCCATACTTTTAATTTTACGAAAGGTGTTTTGACTTTTGTATATGCTGAGTCAATCCTTCTACCGATCATTTCTTTTTCGATTTCTTCACACTTTTCCTGCAGCCATTTCGCTTTGGCTGCCCTTCACTTTCTATTTATTTCATTTCAAAGTGATTTATATAACTTTATTCCTGTCTTTCCCTGAACATTTCTGTACGTCTTTCATTCGTTGATCAGCTGGAGCATTTCTTCTGTTACTCAATGTTTCTTCGCAGTTACCTTCCCTGTGTACATGTCTGGCTGTTCAACATCTGTGATTGTCCTTTTTAGAGATACCCACGCCTCATCAGCTTAACTGCCTACTGTGATATGTATTCCTTATTGCAGTATCTACATCCTAACGAACTTCAAACGCGTCTCTTCATTCTTCATTCCTCATTACACAGTGTTCTAGTTCCTTCCGCACTAATTCTTCCTTATGATTCTCGTAAACTTCCAGTATCTGATTTCGGAATTTCTGTCTGACAGTCATGGAACCTTCCCATGTCTCCAAGTCTTTTCAAAGTATACCTCCTCCTCTTGTGATTCTTGAACATAGTATTGGCTAATACTATCTGAAATTTATAGCAGAGCTCAGTCTTCTCCTCTTATCATTCCTACTGCCTAGCCCGTATTCTCCCGTAACGTTTTCTTCTGTTCCTTCCCCTACAACCGCGTTCCACATGATCATTATATTTCCATTTCTTGTTACATACTTAATTACCCATTCAGTATCCTCATATTCTCTCTCTCTCTCTCTCTCTCTCTCTCTCTCTCTCTCTCTCTCTCTCTCTATCATCATCATCATCATCATCATCATCTTCTACTTGCGACATCAGCATGTATAACCGAACTCTGTTGTTGTCAGTTTTGGTTTGCTGTCGAATCCGTTGAGAAGAATCCTACCACAAAACAGTTCACAGTAGCTCTATCTCTGCGCTACATTTCTATTCATAAGAATCATTCTACCGTTAAGCCATTTTCTGCTGCTGTTGATACGACCGTATAATCGATTGACCAGAAATCCTTATCTGCTTTCCATTTCAGTTCATTGACACCCCCCCCCCCCCACATCTAGATTGAGCCTTTGCATTTCCGTTTTCAGATTTCTAGCTTTCCTACTATACCCCATTCTCCGATTCGTTGAATGTTAGCCCTTCGTTTGTTATTCCATCTTTTTCTCATGGTCACGCCCTTCTTGTCAGTACGCTCCCAGAGATTTGAATAGTGAACTAATTCAGAATGTTTTGTCAACAGCGAGATCATCATGACACTTTGTTAATTACAGGGCACATGTCCTGTAGTGCAGTGGCTTCTGTTGCCCCCTGCATCCTCATGCCGTTGATCGCTGCTGATTCTTGCACATTTTAGGGACAGTTTCCCGACTCAAGGGCAAGAGAATATCCTGAACCTCGTTTCTCTCCTCCGCCCTCTTCGACAAGGCTGTTTGCAGAGCGAGGGTGGCTTCTTATGTCGGAAGTCTTTGGCCGCCCATGCTGATTATTAATCAAAATTTAAGTGGTGGTGTTTTGATTATTAATCAAAGGCGCTATCCCTACACCACAGATTCATCATACTGATGAAATGAACTGGCGTATATTGTGCTTTTCCCTCTGTAATGTCATATCAATGGAGAAGACGTACTCGTTGCTGTAGATGTGGGTGTGGGCAAATCTTCTGTGTGGAATGTAGTTGGAGATGTTCCCATGGAATAACAAAAGGCTATTACAAAGATAAATGTTCTGGGCATAAGACTTGATTGCCTGACCTCCTACTGGCCATTTGAATGTCTTTATCCTAGTAGTAATCTGCACAAGCTGAAAATGTTTTCCATGATATCTTGGTGTCCAGTATAAAATCTGAGCACTTTGGTTACGTCCAAGGGTCCACCTGAGGCTACTGGCTAACAGCTGCTACATCATCCCCTGCCTAAAGAATCACTGAATGGCAGTATTGAAAGTGAATGTGGTCAGCACATCACCTTTCTGTCTTTCATAACTAAATCCACTGATTCTCATTTTTCCTGTCACGGCTATGTGGACACCACGTTATTACTCCTACTAATGAAAACTAGTTGACTGTACTAACAATGAAATTTATTTCCACAGTGTAAAATTGACTTTGATCGCACAGCTACAGAGCTGAACATTAACAAGCCTACGGAGTTTTAATAATGTAAGTGTAAAACAGCTTCATGTGTCTCTTTATGCTTGTGTAATCATTCTTATCCTTTCCTTATTGCTTCCTCCAGCACCATCTCTCCCATTATAGCTGATTTTGAGCATTTATTTCTGTTTTTTTGCCTCATACAATGTCCACAGTTTAGTTTTGTCATTTTAGCAACACTGGCCATTTCTGTTCACGTTAGACAAACAAAGTAGTATCTCACTAACTAAGTTAATGTTATCTTGAAAATTACATTGTGAACCCAATGTATTTTGCTTAAGTCCTTCTTCAAGTGCTGTTAGTATAACTGTTAATCTTCCTTGGTTCTACCACACACTACAGTTAACCACACGTTCTTTCATTTCCCAAAAAGGAATTAATCGTGGATGTTTCACAGTCCTTTATTGCACTTAAAAAGCAAGTTGTATGGCATGAATGTCTGGAAGACACCGAAGCGCAGGTTCTGCCGCGTAATTGCAGAGGTTTCTTCCTATCCTTCGTGCTGTGTATGTAATTGTAACTGTAAAGTGTAGGGGACTAGTGAAGTGCTGGTACCGTAGTAACCTGTGTAACCGTCAGAATGCTGAATGCAAATGTCCATGCATTGTGTTGTAGATTAGATTAGATTTACTTTCATTCCAATTGATCCATAGTGAGGAGGTCCTCCAGGATGTGGAACATGTCAGAAAAACAACAATACATGACAAATATTTACAACTAAAACAAATAAGCTAATGTACCATTCCACAGGTCCCAAGTGGAATGATCGTCATTTTTTAATGAACACTATATGAAAGAGTCATTTTACAAATACTAATGCACTGAATTTAAAATAAAAAAGTTTTTTATTTATTTATAAGGTAATAAACATGTAATACAACTACTATAATACTTATTTATAATGAACACATTACTGCACTGAAATGGTGCAGAAGCTAGATTCTACTTCACACACACACACACACACACACACACACACACACACACACACACACACACACACATTTACAATGAACACATTATTGCACTGAAATTGTCCAGAAGTTATATTGTACTTTATATATACAAATCAGTTGGTTTTACTGAGAAATTCATCAATGGAGTAGGAGTTGGCCACCAATAAATCCTTTAGGCTTCTCTTAAACTGAATTTCATTGGGTGTTAAGCTTTTTATGGCTGCTGGCAAGTTATTGAAAATGTGTGTTCCTGAATAATGCACACCTTTTTGTACAAGACTAATTGACTTTAAATCCTTGTGAAGATTATTCTTATTTCTAGTATTGATTCCATGAATTGAGCTGTTGGTTTGAAAAAGTGATATATTTTTAATGACAAATTTCATTAAGGAATAAATATATTGGGAAGCAGTAGTTAGTATCCGTAGTTCCCTAAACAGGCTCTGCAGGATGTTCTTTAGTTCACACGACATATAACTCTTACTGCACGTTTTTGTGCCCAGAAAACTTTAGATTGGCTTGATGAATTACCCCAAAAAATAATCCCATATGACATTATGGAATGAAAGTAAACATAGTATGCCAGCTTTTTCATTTCTATATCCCCTATGTCTGACAAAATTCGCACTGCAAACAGGTGCCAGATGTGTTTGTGGGATGGATTTCTATGCCTGTTGCATTTGGTTGGTCAATACAAACAACTGTTCGTGGATGACGCTGGAATTGTTGTCCAACGATGTTCCATATGTGCCCCATTGGAGACAGATCTGGTGATTGAGCAGGCCAAGGCAACATGTCGACACTCTGTAGTGCATGTTGGGTCATAACAGCTGCATGTGGGCGAGCGTTATCCTGTTGGAAAATACCCCTGGAAAGCTGTTCATGAATGGCAGCACAACAGGTCGAATCACCAGAGTGACGTACAAATTCACACCCACGTTGGTTGCAGGCCCTCAACAAGCTTTCATCAGAAAATGCAACAGACCTCCACCCTGCCTTCCAACGAGCTCTCGCTTGACATCACTGAAGTCGCAAATGGCGGTGGTTTGGGGTCAGTGGAATGCACGCTATAGGGCGTCTGACGGAGAACTGTATAACTGCTGCTGCTAGGAGTCATGTACAGCGGCTACATACCAGCCAAGTCTTTCTGCTGCACCCCAGAGGGAACATCCAACTTCTCGTAGCCCGGTTATACGACCTCGTTAAAACTCAGTGTTGATAATGGCGTCTTTGCCGCCTTAAAGGCATTTGGACTAAAATCAACTCACCAGGTCCAATCTCAAATATAACTAATGCTCACTACCGTTCAGCGTGTATTTAAAGCAAACCTGCTTTGCATCTTCATTGCGGCACTACTGCGCAGCTCTTATGCGACTGACTTGAAATTGGAATAGATATTATCTTTCAGGTGAAGAAACATGTCTACCAACTTTAACTTATCTCGCACAACTCGTTCTTGGTGTTACGATTTTTGTTTAGTCAGTGTAGCAGCAAGGGGGAGGCCGAGCTTAACGTCTCCATCTGACGTACGGATCACCGTCAATAGTGCCATATGCCCTTACTTCATGTGGCACTGCGGAGAGGTTTGGAATTTAATGCAGGACATGAAGGAATAACACCACTTTGTATTTAGCCTTTTCATTTAATTTTTTCCAAGTCATGTTGTAAGACTAAATGAACTTCTAGTGTGATAGCATGTCTGGAGAAAAAAAGACATATTCTAAACGCTTGCATATACTTCGGTTATTCTTAGATTAACATTTAAAATATTGAATGCACGCGTTCAATTAACACAATAATATAACAACATTCGAGTTTATTACAGTCATCCGTGGCATGTTTTTCTTATTGACACTGCACCTTCACTTTCCTCATCCAAACATACAGCATTGTAATGAAAATAAAAATAAGAGTTGGGAGGCATCGAGGGGTAAGTTTACTGCAAGTGGATAAGAGAGGGAGGGACGTAGATAGAGAGAGATTTACATGTGTGTGATAAATCCGTTCCCTTGAAAATTTCCCTGCTTCATACCTGCTGTGTGTTACCGCAGATGACGTGCCACTGATCTCATTTGTACTAACAAGGGAACCTCCCCATCGCACCCCCCTCAGATTTAGTTATAAGTTGGCACAGTGGATAGGGCTTCAAAAACTGAAAGATCAATCGAGAAAACAGGAAGAAGTTGTGTGGAACTATGGAAAAATAAGCAAAATATATACCATGCGCAACATAGATAACATCAAGGAGGACTTGAGCTCAGGAGCGCCGTGGTCCCGTGGTTAGCGTGAGCAGCTGCAGAACGAGAGGTCCTTGGTTCAAGTCTTCCCTCGAGTGAAAATTTTTTTTTTTTTATTTTCGCAAAGTAATGATCTGTCAGTTCGTTCATTGACGTCTCTGTTCACTGTAATAAGTTTAGTGTCTGTGTTTTGCGACCGCACCGCAAAACCGTGCGATTAGTAGACGAAAGGACGTGCCTCTCCAATGGGAACTGAAAACATTTGATCGCAAGGTCATAAGTCAACCGATTCCTCCACAGGAAAACACGTCTGATATATTCTATACGACACTGGTGACGACATGTGCGTCACATGACAGGAATATGTTGTCGACCCACCTAACTTGTACACTTGGTGAATGGGTAAAAAGATTCTTCTACCTTGCCCTATTTAGGTTTTCTTGTGGATGTGATAATCACTCCCAAAAAAGTGATGAAAACATAAGAGTTTGTGACATAAACTGCAAAAAATGAATGCAACAGTTTCAGAGTCGCACAGTTTGTCCTGTGCTCTGTCAAAACATATGTTTTTAACCTTTTCAAATTTTTCCGTGTGTAAAAATTTCACTCGAGGGAAGCCTTGAACCAAGGATCTCTCGCTCCACAGCTGCTCACGCTACCACGGGACCACGGCACTGCTGAGCTGATAATGTCCTTGATGTTGCCTATCTTCCACATGGACTACTCAGTTTGTATATTTTGCTTATTTTTTCATAGTTCCGCACAACTTCTTCCTGTTTTCTCGATTGATCTGTGTTCAGTTTTTCAAGGCCTATCCACTGTGCCAACTTATAACTAAATCTGAGGGGGGTGCGATGGGGAGGTTCCCTTGTAAGAGTGCAGTACACGCGAGGTGCCTATTTGCTTCCATTGCCCTGAGTGGAGCCCGCATCTCGTGGTCGTGCGGTAGCGTTCTCGCTTCCCACGCCCGGGTTCCCGGGTTCGATTCCCGGCGGGGTCAGGGATTTTCTCTGCCTCGTGATGGCTGGGTGCTGTGTGCTGTCCTTAGGTTAGTTAGGTTTAAGTAGTTCTAAGTTCTAGGGGACGTACGACCACAGCAGTTGAGTCCCATAGTGCTCAGAGCCATTTTGAACCCTGAGTGGAATGTATAAGTTCTGAATAACGTTCACCAACCTGTAGTTTTTCACAGTTGTTGTCCCCTGCTTAGATAACGGCACGTAGGTCGTGAATCCGTTAGCTTGAGGACGTAATAAAATCTTAGCGAGGAACTTGTCTAAATAATTAAATTTTCAATTGGTTTGTTTATACGGGATGCCACTCGTTCTTGATTAGCAGAAGACGAGGAACTGCAGAATTGTGTTCCACATTATGAATCACAAATAATTTCCATTCTTCACACTTTCATAAAAAATTCCAATCGCGGAGGAGCACCACCATTTAGGCGGTCTTTCTCACGATACCCGTACCGAACAAACCATCCGTCACCGGTACCTCACATCACATTATGTTATCTTCCGTCTGATGCCTTCTCAACTGCTCGAAGAATAGCTTCTTGTAGTTGAATATTAAGGCCGTAAAGCCGGAAATATTAGAGGTTCGGCTCCCTAATCGAAAAGAATTTTGTGTGGCCGAGCGGTTCTAGGCGCTTCAATCTGGAACCGCGCGACCGCTACGGTCGCAGGTTCGAATCCTACCTCGGGCATGGATGTATGTGACGTCCTTAGGTTAGTTAGGTTTAAGTAGTTCTAAGTTCTAGGGGACTGGTGACCTCAGATGTTTAAGTCCCATAGTGCTCAGAGCCATTTGAACCACGTTTTTGAAAAGAATTTTCTTCCTCAATGCACAGTGGCCACTTTTCTCGCTGTGTGTGTGTGTGTGTGTGTGTGTGTGTGTGTGTGAGCGCGCGTGCGTGTGAAGTATAGATGACATGATGGATGTGTGGGATGTGTGTATAGTGTGACGACCTATTTGTGTAGTATGGCGATCAGAAAAGGGAGAGGGTGAAAATCGCTGTCGGCACGTAACCCCACTCCTCTCGATTAGCAACAAGGATCCCGCACCTTAAACATCCACATCCGACGGACGGATCATCATCAATAGCGTCACATGCCCCAGCTTCACGATACAACGTGGAGAGATTGGAATTTAACCCAGGACACTGGTACAAAATCTGATGAGCAGTAACGGTCGCCCATTTTTACCAACAGGCACTTTATCAGCATAACAGTTTATCAACTGCTACTTAATCAACAAAACAGTGTAACAGTTGATAGACATGGACATGACAAAATGTATTTAGACTCAGTGTTTTAATATTAACCACGCTCATTTCTCCCACGCAGAATGACGTTCCAAACGTTAATACTGCGTCGCAACTGAAAGTACGGCGTCATCGATTTTTGTCGACATTTCCCTGTAATACATAAGGCGTCATATTTCTATGATCTGCCACTACTCTGAGTGTCGAGAGGTGTTCCACTACTTTTTTTATTTACGGAAAATAGCCAATATGGCCTGCGCAGATTTCTGTTCATGGTTTCACTCCGGCATTGTTTATTTGCCGACAAATCTGCACTGATAAATCGAAAACTGTCAGAGACTCATATTAGTGGCTAAACGAGAAATAGTTTTTCCACTTGTCTGTTACAACATGGCAGTGGTAAATGATACCACAAGACGCTCTGAACTGTGACTCACCAAACGATCGCTCGGGCTGTTGCACTGTAGTTTACTCTTTTCCGTTGTTTGTTACTAGACAATAATCTGTGTACCCATGCTTTGATGAACCAAAACAATTTGAACCCCTGCTTAATAACTTGTTCATCCACCGATAGAACGGAATAAGCAGCGATTCTGCGTGGCATGGAGGTATATGGGTGCCAGACGCCTACGAACAGATCACACGAGTCCCATAAATTGCGGGCTAGCGCCCAATAGGGGGAGATGTATTCCGTCGCTCTGAGATCAGTCAAATTTGGTGGCCACGACAGTAACGTGAGTACACTGTCGTGCTCGTCAAACTACTATAGCACGAGTCAGCCCTTGCAACACTAACAGTTTATGATATAATGCGGAAGACCTACCGTTTGATTTGAAACCAGAGACAGATTTTAAAGTGGCAATTCTCATATGCACAACCATTTCCAGAAGTGAAAACTAACAAATATTAGTCTTAGGATTGCTCGCCAAACATTTGTAGTGTCACCTAACCACGCAGCCTCGAAACCAAATATATTCATATAAAAGAGATCTAGCCGGCCGCGGTGGCCATGCGGTTCTGGCGCTGCAGTCCGGAACCGCGAGACTGCTACGGTCGCAGGTTCGAATCCTGCCTCGCGCATGGGTGTGTGTGATGTCCTTAGGTTAGTTAGGTTTAAGTGGTTCTAAGTTCTAGGGGACTTACAACCTAAGATGTTGAGTCCCATAGTGCTCAGAGCCATTTGAGCCAAAAGAGATCTAGCTAAGGTTTCGCATTCCGAATCAAACTGTATCTCAGAGACAGCCAATAACGAAACAATTACACATCGGCAGAGCTGCAGAACACCCAAAAAAGAATATACCCAGCACTCGTCTTTCCCTTCGCTCAGACGCACACAACTACACTACTGGCCATTAAAATTGCTACACCACGAATATGACGTGCTACAGACTCGAAATTTAACCGACAGGAAGAAGATGCTGCGATATGCAAATTATTAGCTTTTCAGAGCATTCTTACAAGGTTAGCGCCGGTGGCGACACCTACAACGTGCTGACAGGAAGAAAGTTTCCAACCGATTTCTCATACACAAACAGCAGTTGACCGGCGCTGCCTGGTGAAACGTTGTTGTCATGTCTCGTGTAAAGAGAAGAAATGCGTACCATAACGTTTCCAACTTTGATAAAGGTCGGATTGTAGTCTATCGCGATTGCGGTTTATCGTATCGCGACATTGCCGCTCGCGTTGGTCGAGATCCATTGACTGTTAGCAGAATATGGAATCGGTGGGTTCAGGAGGGTAGCACTGAACGCCGTGCTGGATCCCAACGGCCTCGTATCACTAGCAGTCGAGATGACAGGAATCTTATCCGCATGGCTGTAACGATATGTTCAGTGCTACCCTCCTGAACCCACCGATTCCATATTCTGCTAACAGTCAATGGATCTCGACCAACGCGAGCGGCAATGTCGCGATACGATAAACCGCAATCGCGATAGACTACAATCCGACCTTTATCAAAGTTGGAAACGTTATGGTACGCATTTCTCCTCCTTACACGAGACATGACAACAACGTTTCACCAGGCAGCGCCGGTCAACTGCTGTTTGTGTATGAGAAATCGGTTGGAAACTTTCCTCCTGTCAGCACGTTGTAGGTGTCGCCACCGGCGATAAATGACATCTTTTATTTTTAATTACTGGTCACATGACTGTAAATTAAAATTTGATACAGACATGTTAATTGCCTTATAGCTAAATGAAAAAGTTAAATACGTAAATAATACTGTAAATCCCTAGAAATAAAGTATTTGACTTTCTATTTGATGATTCGCATTAAATTTTAATTCACTGTGAAACACTCGCATTTTGGTGCAGTTAATTTATAATAAAAGATGTTTCTTTATTAACAAATTATGATTCAATATTTGGTAATTAACACGTACATTTTTAATAAATAAGAAATTTTGAAAAAAGTACAAAAGTTAATGCTACTAGAAGGATTCGAAAGAGCAGCTTTGTGATAACCATTCGATTACACTACGCGCAGAGGTACCAACGAGTTCGTTCAGACACTGACCTTCAGATCCTATAAAGTTTGAGAAAAATTGGAGAGGACCAGTCCGTAAGGCTTGGTGATAAGAAATATAGAGAACAATTACCTCGCGTGCTTTTTCGTAATTTCATCCCTCTATGAAGTAACCGCGGAGAATGTGCACACAGATGGAAAAACTGTTAAAATTCGGGGTGTGCGCAGAACAAAGCAGTTTACCGACGTGGCGGAGGCTGGCCCGAGGCACCAGGAATGTGCGCGAAGAATACCCCCGTCTTATCTAATGGGCAGCGCGCAATGGAAGCGGGCTTGCGGCGCCGACTGCCGCGGCCACGCAGGTTGACGTGCCAGGATTGCGGGACTTGCTTCCCAGCGGCAGCGCCACTGGTGGGTGACGCGCTGGGCTGACAAAACCGAGGCGCGCGCCGCGCCCTGTAGTGTTACACGATTTTACTGAAACTATATGGTAAAAAATTTTGATTTTTGCGTTATTTATAGCTTCGCATGTCAGCTACGTCGTGGATTGTCCATCATTTCGTTAAAGGTCATAGTTATTGTGAGATTTCGAATTTAAGGGGGAGACAACGCGAAATCCTAAAAGTTAGCAATAAAAAAAAGGGGCCCCATGATTTTGCGTGTGGTGTATATTAGGTCATACGTTGTTGCGTCTGAAATTCAGCTAACATTTTGAATTTTTCATTACGCGTGGTAGGAGGTTTCTATCTTCAGACTAGAGAAAATGGATTTAATGTACACTCATTTGTGATTGAGCACCACAGCGATAAAGCCAGAATGAAATATTCATAACATCCCTCATACCGTGTAAATTGTTTGAGATACGGAAACGAGATTTTGGCGAAGGACAGTATGCAAAGTGTGCAGTATTTTGCCGTAAGGTTAACATACGGAACTTCCGTATCAACGGCGATACAGCAGGAGCTATACTTTTTTTTATTTTTGAGTGCCGCATTGTAATTTTTTAAGAATCATCTAGAGTTAGTGAAAAGATAATTTGCGAGTATGAAAATAAACATAAAATTTATGGTCTTAGGTTATTGCAAAAAAAGAAAAAAACGTGAGGTTTCTCGTATACTATTGACCTTCCTAGTTACCAGTTGCTTGTTTAATAAGAGACTCTGTTTCAGGATTGCGTCAAAATAGCGATAACATAGTGTGTTAGTAATGTGACTTTGTGCAAAAGAAGCAAAATTAAACCGGTCAATAAGAGAAATGTAGACGCTACTCATAACTGATGATGCTTCTTCAAATCAGAAAAGGTTAACTATTCCGACCAAAATAAATCACCAGTTCTATTGCAGTTTTGGCGGAATCCCGTAACCGATCGTATTTTAATAGCGAACGACTAGAATGGAAACTAACCAAACGATTTTCACCCTGCATTTCAACAATGTAAGAAATATGAAAATAATTCACAGCAAATAGTGTACCATCTTTTTGTTCCTATCCCTATTCAGAGTGAAGTGGTGAACTTCTTCACCTTAATTATACTTTTGATATGTCAAAGATATATACTTTTTTCGCATTGATGAATACTCTCAAGCGGTTCATTAAGTAAGGACTATCATGTTTTCATATCCTTATTATCCACAGATACACAGGCATTAAATTTGTTATTTATAATACACTCCTGGAAATTGAAATAAGAACACCGTGAATTCATTGTCCCAGGAAGGGGAAACTTTATTGACACATTCCTGGGGTCAGATACATCACATGATCACACTGACAGAACCACATGCACATAGGCACAGGCAACAGAGCATGCACAATGTCGGCACTAGTACAGTGTATATCCACCTTTCGCAGCAATGCAGGCTGCTATTCTCCCATGGAGACGATCGTAGAGATGCTGGATGTAGTCCTGTGGAACGGCTTGCCATGCCATTTCCACCTGGCGCCTCAGTTGGACCAGCGTTCGTGCTGGACGTGCAGACCGCGTGAGACGACGCTTCATCCAGTCCCAAACATTCTCAATGGGGGACAGATCCGGAGATCTTGCTGGCCAGGGTAGTTGACTTACACCTTCTAGAGCACGTTGGGTGGCACGGGATACATGCGGACGTGCATTGTCCTGTTGGAACAGCAAGTTCCCTTGCCGGTCTAGGAATGGTAGAACGATGGGTTCGATGACGGTTTGGATGTACCGTGCACTATTCAGTGTCCCCTCGACGATCACCAGTGGTGTACGGCCAGTGTAGGAGATCGCTCCCCACACCATGATGCCGGGTGTTGGCCCTGTGTGCCTCGGTCGTATGCAGTCCTGATTGTGGCACTCACCTGCACGGCGCCAAACACGCATACGACCATCATTGGCACCAAGGCAGAAGCGACTCTCATCGGTGAAGACGACACGTCTCCATTCGTCCCTCCATTCACGCCTGTCGCGACACCACTGGAGGCGGGCTGCACGATGTTGGGGCGTGAGCGGAAGACGGCCTAACGGTGTGCGGGACCGTAGCCCAGCTTCATGGAGACGGTTGCGAATGGTCCTCGCCGATACCCCAGGAGCAACAGTGTCCCTAATTTGCCGGCCGCTGGTGGCCGAGCGGTTCTGGCGCTACAGTCTGGAACCGCGCGACCGCTGCGGTCGCAGGTTCGAATCCTGCCTCGGGCATGGATGTGTGTGTTGTCCTTAGGTTAGTTAGGTTTAAGTAGTTCTAAGTTCTAGGGGACTTATGACCTCAGCAGTTGAGTCCCATAGTGCTCAGAGCCATTTGAACCATTTTTGTCCCTAATTTGCTGGGAAGTGGCGGTGCGGTCCCCTACGGCACTGCGTAGGATCCTACGGTCTTGGCGTGCATCCGTGCGTCGCTGCGGTCCGGTCCCAGGTCGACGGGCACGTGCACCTTCCGCCGACCACTGGCGACAACATCGATGTACTGTGGAGACCTCACGCCCCACGTGTTGAGCAATTCGGCGGTACGTCCACCCGGCCTCCCGCATGCCCACTATACGCCCTCGCTCAAAGTCCGTCAACTGCACATACGGTTCACGTCCACGCTGTCGCGGCATGCTACCAGTGTTAAAGACTGCGATGGAGCTCCGTATGCCACGGCAAACTGGCTGACACTGACGGCGGCGGTGCACAAATGCTGCGCAGCTAGCGCCATTCGACGGCCAACACCGCGGTTCCTGGTGTGTCCGCTGTGCCGTGCGTGTGATCATTGCTTGTACAGCCCTCTCGCAGTGTCCGGAGCAAGTATGGTGGGTCTGACACACCGGTGTCAATGTGTTCTTTTTTCCATTTCCAGGAGTGTAGAAGAATACTGAATTTGTGCTGCAGAGTAGACCTGACGCAATAAAACTCTTTCGTAGCTTTGAAGCTGCCAACACGCAGACACTTGCAGGACACTGCCAATTTTTCATCAAAGTCAATATAGCAGGTGAATTTAAAAAAAATAAATACTTAAAAGATTCTTCACAGACATACATTAGTAGACTGACAAAGATGCATCCTTTACTGAAGTAAGATGGCGGCGTCAGCAATTTTGTGTATGATACTACTATGCTTTTCTTAAATCAAAATCTCTTGTAGTCTATACGAGGTGGTCTGATCAAGTTCTGCAGTTGAGTAAATATTTGCGTAGTAGTTGACGTTAACACATACGTTCTACATAAAGCTTTTAATCCCCGTCGGTATTTCAGCTAAGACAAACTGTAATGTAATTATTTAGGATTATATAAAATACAAAAGCAAAAATACGTAACATGTTTCTAGTTATTCTTGTATTGTGACATGTTTCTTTCCTTGTATCTTCCGTCTACTGTACGAGACATTACAACCAAGCGCGACAAATGTATTAACCATTTTGTCCAAATTCTAAAGGTTAAGTAGTTATATCAGTTTATCCCCATTTTTACGACTGTTTTATCAGTAAGTAAACAGCTATTTACACGTAGTTTGCGCTCGCTGCCACATTGGTATACTAAATTGCTGGCTTCAGTTGCATCAGTGATACTGTATACGGTATTGCCAGTCTAGTAATGTATTTGTGCACTGTTTGCTGTACTTTCTCATGTGACAAAGATAACTGTAGTAAGAAAATCTACTGGTATGTACATGGAGCATATATGGAGTGAAATAGCCTACTGCAGATGTTCTCACCATCAAACTGGGTAGTCACGTGATTGTGGGATGATGCTGCTCGTCTATAACTTACGGTAATAGCGAAACTTGAATGTTACATTATTCGTCATGTTTGTATAATAGTAAATGTCATATTGATACGAAGCACTTTATATATTGGAAAAATATCGAGACGCGGTATTACAAAGTCTTGCATTGCAAAGGTATTTTGTGAGATTTTATGGACATATATTTACGATACAAGTGCTAGATAAATTTGCGAGCGTCTACCAGTCAGTGTATACATATTGGTGCTATGTTCATATGCAGATTAATTTTCTCCATTTGATCCAGGGTCGCAAAACCTTGTGTGTAAGTATTTCTGCATGAAACAGTTTCCTATACAACGTCACTGCAATGCGATTAATTAGAACAGATTCGACATTATGAATCAGTGCAATAGAAAACGTAAAAAAAAGTTGTAGACCGTCACTTCTATTATTACTCCAAAATTCGAGCATTGATCGTGTATTTTTTATTACTTTTTTTCGTAGTGTATGGTTTTACTTTTGTGATTAGACGTCGAAAAAATGCTATAGATATTTTACTTGTTTATAAAAAGCAGAAGGGTAAATAATGAAAAATCAAAAATAATAATGGACAAGCAGATGGTGCAAATCACATACCTCCTTACTGTAACAGTTTCATAGTTCCAAATACGTTCTTTTTTCGTGACAATTCGGCGTCGCCTACAGTGTCATTGTAACGTAGTTAAACCTTTATTTCTTCAGAGAAGCGTCATCAGTGAGGAGTTTTGAGTAACACATACATTTATGTAGTTACAACGTTAAATTTTGCTTCTTTTGCCAAAACACAACAAAAACTGAAAAGAACTAAATAATAGTAGTCATGAATGCAAATATCATCAATTTATTGTCAAGCTACACTGTGACGGTACGAATATTTTTTTATCAAATTGTTTCTTTAAAATAATAAGAACAAGGTTGTGCTGTAGTTCATATCCGCGCATCTTCCATTCCCACAATAATCCCATAGTGTTTTCCGGAACTGTTTGGATGCTTCAGGTGCGACGACAGTGGGTTCATGCCATTGTTTCGGTAGTCATGTCTGTGTTTGCGGTTGTATTTCGTTATAAAGTGGTGGACACTAAAGCTGTAATTGCACATGTTTTTGAGAAGCCAGCAATATGGGATAATACGGAGAGAAGTCACTCCAACAGGAACATTGCGAATAAGTGTTCGGCTGAGATCAGTAGCGCTTTGGAAGACGAACATAAGTAACGATCTCAGATTTTTTATTCTGTCTTAATATCTAGAACAGGGTATTCAAAATATTCAGCTGGTGCATTGTTTGAGTGTTCATTCAATTTTTCACAATCGAACTTAATTGTCAAACGTGGAACGTTTGTCCCAGTGCATCCAGTTTACTGTAACCTAAAGACACACATCACGGGCGAATTTTAGATATCTTGAATTTTGTAGTTAGTCCTTGTACAGTTGTCGCTTTTCGATATTTTTAGTCATGACTTTTTGTTTGTATGTTTCTGTAACAGAAGGGCGTGACTGTTTGGAATTTTTGGTGGAACAATTTTGATATATTCAATAACACCCTTCTTTTCCTCCATAACTTAAGCTGCAGGGAGTAAATAAAAAAAAATCAGATAAATTTATTTTAGTTACTTTTACATTAAACAGATAATAAGAATCCATTAAAAGCTCACCTCCCTAAGGTTTCTACAACTAAATTGTTATTACAAAATTGTTAAGGCTTTCGTGGCCACTTGTTGACAAACTGCCTATTGGCTTCTGTCTCGGGTTCTTCGGCCGACGTTCATCTAATGATTTTTCTGACGTTTCGCCAGCACGAGTGGCTGGCATTGTCAAAGCTTCACCCTCCATTGCCGGTGGTGAACTGTTCACCACCGGCAATGGAGGGTGAAGCTTTGACAATGCCAGCCACTCGTGCTGGCGAAACGTCAGGAAAAATCATTAGATGAACGTCGGCCGAAGAACCCGAGACAGAAGCCAATAGGCAGTTTGTAAATTGTTATTCCAGTTTTCGCAACAACACATTACGCTAACAGAATAAAACATTACACCAATAAATAAATGAAGAAATAAGCAAATAACTGTATATCATTTTCATTGTGCTTATTAATTTTATTTTAATATTTCACACATAGTTCCCACTATTTTATTAATTTTGTAACTGCAAATGTTGAAATACCAATGAAGCAAAGCTTCAATTGTAAACTAAAGGGTAATTTGCAACATATGCTGCAAATACTGTCTCTTACAGTTTTTCTTTTATGTGCAATAAGAAAAAAAGGTTAATAAGTCAGGAGAAAATAAATCGACCCTTGTTTTGGAATTTCAGCGGAATCCTGTAACACAGTGTGTTTTTAGTAATCAACAGCTGACATCGAAGCGTAGCAAAGAATTTTCTTTCTACATCTCAAGCCTCCTGAATGATTTATTAAGTGAAGAACTGAGGGCAAGTGAGGTTAGCTTATGAAAAAGCATATCCGTGGCATAAAAATAAACATTTAATTTCTTGGCGTATGTTGTTGCAAAGCCGCACTAATGTTCATTCCACTAGATGTTAATGACCCTTAAAAATTACATTATTCCATTGAAAAAGTCTGTTCGTACTCTATATCGTCGTAGATAAGTAAGTTTCGCACGTCATCTATATGGAAAAATACCCTCCGCTTTGCGTGCTATCATTTGCCAAGTCTCGTATCTGAAACCCTTTATGAGATGTGAAAGAGCACACAACTGCGACGAACAGTGAGGCGATTCGGCACGCAGACTGCCTTTTGTGTTCCCACATTTAGCGTCGCCCGCGCCGTCATCGTCTCCTACATAAATTTGACTGCCACACATTTCATCAGACCCTGGACCGGGTCGGACTTTCATGTAATCTGAAAGATTCTATCCACGCCTTCACATATCTTAAACGTCACATGAGTCTCAAAATATAAAGGAAATGTCCAAGCTACCAGAACAGCTTTTTATTAAATGAATTAATCATTGAAGTGGATAGCGGTGATGCATGAATGAAAAAGCTGTGACATGAAATAACAGAAAAACCTGTTCAGAAATTCAGCAGATCTGGATCAAAATTTTACGAAGTGTACGTTACTACAGTATTCAATAGCCTATGAATTCTTTTCTACATGTCTCACGGTCAGTTATTGTTTCCCACAGTAATTAAGATGAAATCCCATGATTTCGAAGTGTTGTAAGGAGCGTGTAAGAAATTTAACGTCCAGTTAACCGTATATGATGTCAACTGTATTTTAAAACCGTTGAAATTTCTGCCTGAATTATTCGTGTGACGGGTGCTCTTTGCTAGAGCGTAATTCTCAGATTGTGCAAAGATAGTGCCAGCTGAAGAACAAATTACTTCGTTATATCGTTTCTAGAGGGTTTTTTCTCCTTTGCGATGGTTTAAGGATAACGTTGATGTGTATAATAGATGGAAGCGCTTTGCGTCAAGGAAAGTCAATTGAAATCAATTTGCTTTACTTAATAGTGATTTCATTTTCCACCGAAGGAAAGTAGCGTGTGTGTAGTGCAGTAAATCAGCATAGAGTTTAGACGGGGCTGTTCACTTAATGTTTTATGTATTTGCCATAGTACTTGAGAGTTCCTTTCCAGTGTTCACTGAAAAACGTGCTAGCTGCTACAGAAGAAGAAAGATAATATTCAAAATGTTATTTTAAAAAACTGCTACTTTATTCTCAAGTGGAGGAATAGGGAACCTAGTAATTTAAATCACTAAATGGCTAACCAGGTTCGTAGATCATTGTCCCGGTTACAGGTTGCGTATCTAAAGACTTTCACTATTTCATATAATTATTGACCAAATTTAAGAAGTTTAAAATGCAATCATAATCGGCTCATAAGAGGCATAATCTTATGTTAAAGGTTTAACACAATAAGACCAGTATTACACTGAGAAACTGTGTGTATGTCTTGAGGCAACATAACTCACTACGTGGTACCCAGATCGTATTCTTCCAATATTTGAGAATGTGCACAGAGCATAACTTAATCATAGCTAACACTTGGTTCAAGAATCATAAAAGAAGGTTGTATACCTGGAAGAATCCTGGAGATACTAATAGATATCAGATAGATTATATAATGGTAAGACAGAGATTTAGGAACCAGGTTTTAAATTGTAAGACATTTCCAGGGGCAGATGTGGATTCTGACCACAATCTATTGGTTATGAACTGCAGATTGAAACTGAAGAAACTGCAAAAAGATGGGAATTTAAGGAGATGGGACCTGGATAAACTGAAAGAACCAGAGGTTGTAGAGAGTTTCAGGGAGAGCATAAGTGAACAATTGACAGGAATGGGGGAAAGAAATACAGTAGAAGAAGAATGGGTAGCTCTGAGGGATGAAGTAGTGAAGGCAGCAGAGGATCAAGTAGGTAAAAAGACGAGGGCTAATAGAAATCCTTGGGTAACAGAAGAAATATTGAATTTAATTGATGAAAGGAGAAAATATAAAAATGCAGTAAATGAAGCAGGCAAAAGGGAATACAAACGTCTCAAAAATGAGATCGACAGAAAGAACAAAATGGCTAAGCAGGGATGGCTAGAGGACAAATGTAAGGATGTAGAGGCTTGTCTCACTAGGGGTAAGATAGATACTGCGTACAGGAAAATTAAAGAGACCTTTGGAGAGAAGAGAACCACTTGTATGAATATCAAGAGCTCAGATGGCAACCCAGTTCTAAGCAAAGAAGGGAAGGCAGAAAGGTGGAAGGAGTATATAGAGGGTTTATACAAGGGCGATGTACTTGAGGACAATATTATGGAAAAGGAAGAGGATGTAGATGAAGATGAAATGGGAGATAAGATACTGCGTGAAGAGTTTGACAGAGCACTGAAAGACCTGAGTCGAAACAAGGCCCCGGGAGTAGACAACATTCCATTAGAACTACTGATGGCCTTGGAAGAGCCAGTCATGACAAAACTCTACCATCTGGTGAGCAAGATGTATGAGACAGGCGAAATACCCACAGACTTCAAGAAGAATATAATAATTCCAATACCAAAGAAAGCAGGTGTTGACAGATGTGAAAATTACCGAACTATCAGTTTAATAAGTCACAGCTGCAAAATACTAACGCGAATTCTTTACAGACGAATGGAAAAACTGGTAGAAGCGGACCTCGGGGAAGATCAGTTTGGATTCCGTAGAAATGTTGGAACACGTGAGGCAATACTAACCTTACGACTTATCTTAGAAGAAAGATTGAGAAAAGGCAAACCTACATTTCTAGTATTTGTAGACTTAGAGAAAGCTTTTGACAACGTTAACTGGAATACTCTCTTTCAAATTCTGAAGGTGGCAGGGGTAAAATACAGGGAGCGAAAGGCTATTTACAATTTGTACAGAAACCAGATGGCAGTTATAAGAGTCGAGGGGCATGAAAGGGAAGCAGTGGTTGGGAAAGGAGTGAGACAGGGTTGTAGCCTCTCCCCGATGTTATTCAATCTGTATATTGAGCAAGCAGTAAAGGAAAGAAAAGAAAAATTCGGAGTAGGTATTAAAATTCATGGAGAAGAAGTAAAAACTTTGAGGTTCGCCGATGACATTGTAATTCTGTCAGAGACAGCAAAGGACTTGGAAGAGCAGTTGAACGGAATGGACAGTGTCTTGAAAGGAGGATATAAGATGAACATCAACAAAAGCAAAACGAGGATAATGGAATGTAGTCAAATTAAATCGGGTGATGCTGAGGGGATTAGATTAGGAAATGAGACACTTAAAGTAGTAAAGGAGTTTTGCTATTTAGGGAGTAAAATAACTGATGATGGTCGAAGTAGAGAGGATATAAAATGTAGGCTGGCAATGGCAAGGAAAGCGTTTCTCAAGAAGAGAAATTTGTTAACATCGAGTATAGATCAGGAAGTCGTTTCTGAAAGTATTTGTATGGAGTGTAGCCATGTATGGAAGTGAAACATGGACGATAACCAGTTTTGACAAGAAGAGAATAGAAGCTTTCGAAATGTGGTGCTACAGAAGAATGCTGAAGATAAGGTGGGTAGATCACGTAACTAATGAGGAGGTATTGAATAGGATTGGGGGGAAGAGAAGTTTGTGGCACAACTTGACTAGAAGAAGGGATCGGTTGGTAGGACATGTTTTGAGGCATCAAGGGATCACAAATTTAGCATTGGAGGGCAGCGTGGAGGGTAAAAATCGTAGAGGGAGACCAAGAGATCAATACACTAAGCAGATTCAGAAGGATGTAGGTTGCAGTAGGTTCTGGGAAATGAAGAAGCTTGCACAGGATAGAGTAGCATGGAGAGCTGCATCAAACCAGTCTCAGGACTGAAGACCACAACAACAACAGCACTTAGTGGCTTGCAACAAACTTCATACTTAATTTTAAACCTTTTACGAAACTGTTTTACGCTGACACCTCTCACATCATAAAGAAAGGGACAAAGCTTCGCTGTTCATTCAGTAAAACTTCAGAGTTCGGCATGACGTTTTAATTTATTACTTGTTTGCTATTAAATCTATTCGCAAAATGTTCTACAGGCAATTTCCATGTATATCACGGAATCTACTTGGAACATTATATCGTTGTATGCCCTAGAGTTCAGAAGACATGACAACACACACTGAGAAGCGTGAGAAACTACGAGGAAGTAAGTACCGTTTTGAAATTAAAAAGGGACGTGCTAAGATGTCTCAATAATTTTATTTTTACATGAAAGCCTGTACCTTAATCTACGCACTGATGCCATTACAGTCTGATTCTTTCTTGTTTACGTTGTGTCCTGAGTGTTTATGATAATCATGAGTCCCGCCGACTGTGAACTAGGGCTGTTATACGATTTCTTAGTGCTAAAGGCCTTAAAGCTATCGATATTCATCGTGAATCTGTGCAGTTTACGGAGAAAACATTATGAGTGATGGAATGGTAAGAAAGTGGATGAGTGCATTTAAAGATGGCCGCACAAATGTGCATGATGAACAACGGAGTGGGCGTCCTTCGGTCTTTAATGAAAGTTTGGTGCAGGAAGTGGACAATAAGGTGAGAGAAAACAATCGCTTTACGATTTCCTCCTTGCGGGATGACTTTCCTAATTTTGTATGGCATTGTGACCGAGCACTTACTTGAATTATCGAATATTGTGCGCACGTTGGGCACCGAAAATGTTGACGGATGTGCACAAAACCAAACGTTTAGACAGTGCATTGACGGTACCACAACGACGGTGATGATTTCTTAAGCCAAATTGTTACGGGCGATGAAATATGGGTGGCCTGCGTCACACTAGAATCAAAGCAACAGTCCATGGAAGTTGAGCAAGGGCATCGTTTTGCTGCAAGACAATGCCCGTCCGCATGTGGCGAATCAGACGAAAGATCTCATCACATCTTTTTGATGGGAAACTCTAGATCATCCTCCGTACAGCCCCGATCTTGCGCCCAGCGACTACCATCTGTTCCTGCAATTGAAGAAACACCTGGGCGGTCAGCGTCTTCAAGACGATGAAGAAGTCAAAACAGTGGTGATGCAGTGGTCAACAAGTCAGGCGGCAGACTTCTATGAAGAGGGTATTCAAAAACTGGTACAACGCTATGACAAGTGCCTCAATATTGACGGAAATTATGAAGAAAAGTAGATTAAGGTACAGGCTTTCATGTAAAAATAAAGTTATTGAGATATCTTAACACGTCTTTTTTTATTTCAAAACGGTACTTACTTTAAAAAAACACGCCTCGTACCTTTTGCTTAAAACGAAGCGCAAATCACTCAGACTATACTAATCCACTGTTTGGTAATGAGAGCACTTAGCGTCTTCCAACAGACGTTAAACATAATTTCAAACCTTTTTCTGGCTCGCGTGCATAAGGTCAAATATTTATCGCATTAACCCATTTGTAAAGTAGTCAGACGTTTGAAGCTGTTTTATACAGGGTAGTTCGATTCTTTAAAGAATGGGATGTTTCCTGCATAATATGTAAAGCAATAGAAAGAAATCGCACGTAGTCAGCCTGATGAAGGCTGCCTGCAGTAGTAGCCCCAGCATCGGAAGTTTTATTACATGACGCGGTCACACACGCTGAAGAATTAATTGGAATGGTCTACGGTAGCTCTTATACAATGTTGTGATAACATTTCTCCTGTTACTTGAATTGTAGCGTCACATGGTAAATCAGCTCGCCTCAGAACCTGGACGTAATAGAAAAACGGGTTCAAAATCCTACAGACCCGTGTTCTTTTCAGATTTTTTGGGTCGCTGATTGGGAATCCCATGACGGAATTACAAAATTCAAAATTACGGATGAAAAATTATAAGATTACAGGATTCGAGTAAAACTTCGGATACAAATTGTTACGATTCCGCTGATTACGAATTAGAAGTCGAAATTGACGTATTTTAGTCGACATTTTACATTTTTCAGTAGATATCATTGTCACATTCGTCGCCTGTGTCATGATTCCTTTAGAAGGGTCACTGTCGCCTTGTTCACTGAGACATGGTCCAAAAAGCCGGTGTTTTACCTCAGGTGGCATCTGTTTATTTTCTTAAAAAAAAAAAAGGTTCAAATGGCTCTGAGCACTATGGGACTTAACATCTGAGGTCATCAGTCCCCTAGAACTTAGAACTACTTAAAACTAACTAACCTAAGGACATCACACACATCCATGCTCGAGGCAGGATTCGAACCTGCGACCGTAGCGGTCGCGCGGTTCCAGACTGAAGCGCTATTTTCTTCAATTGTCATTTTTTGGACTCTCGAGTTGGATGGAACCGAAGGTGACACAAGCTGATGGAATTCGACATTCATCATTATCCCACGGGAAAAGCTGCATGTAAAATCTTATCTTAAGCCTATTGTTCTTATTCCGAGCTTCCTGCCCATCTTCAGATAGCCAACCAATTGGTAACGGAGTAGCTTAGATTACGGCATATCCGTACATCAAAACTATGTGGACTGATGTCGGCATCGGGCATTACTGTACTGCAGAATATTGTGAGCCCGGTGAAGTTGGCATCCGCTTTTAGAGGAATATCCATCTTTTTCGGAGTTCTCGATAATTATGTTTTAGTTAAAGAGTTCTCTGTTTAAAACTGGAAAGGACTGCACCGTTTCGCGAGAAAAAAATTTTATTCGGCGAAATTTTATTCTTTTTTTTTTATTAAATTATTTACGAGTTTGCGAAAAAGAAATGTGATCACAATTGCGATGGGCTCCCCAAAAATTCTATAGAAAATGACATTTCTGTGCAGATAACAGTTTATGAGATATTGCAATAATGAGGGATCCTTTTTATTGTTTGGTCCTGCCGTCCGCTTAAAACGTACAAACATGTGCACGCAGATACATGTAAACCCGTTAGCTATTTTATTAAGGTAGTAGGAGAGCCATATCCAAAAGTGGAGACACGGAGGAAATTTTGTAGCCAGTGATATCGGATAACATTGGTAGTAGTGTAGTTTTAAGTCTATATACGTCATTACACGGGTTAAAAATGTCAAACACACAGCATCTGGAGTGCTACGCATCACATTTTATCCTGACAACTAGGAGGATGGCTGTCATATATTAATCTCAAAATTGTGTCGCCGTCCGATTCACTGTTCACTGCCACAGCACGTATCATATCGACGTGAGTGTGGAATGGCACTCCACCATAGGACAAATATGCACCAGTGGAATCTACACAAGATTTTTCGTGGGACTTAGGTCGGAACGCACACCTTTCTTTTCTGTTCTGCCCCGGTTTTGAAGCGAGCTGGTCCACTGTGCGTCGGCACAGTGCCGTTCTTGTTCCTACGATTGTGCTTGTCATAGAGGGTCATGCTTTTTCTCAAGCTGATTCTCCACAGCCAAACGTGCCTCTCAGCGGTATGTGTTCCGTTGCGCTAGCCACCGGATGTTTGTTGGTTTTTGGATGTTGTTACTGGTACACAGAATAGCGGAGGGATTGGTTTCACCCACCTCCAGTGGAATGCACTATTGAATTAACTTTTGTGAGGCTACCTTAAGTGCAGAATTTCCGCAGCTACAGTTTCCAGGTATTGCCACTTCTCTACGGATAGTCTCTCCGAATATGTGTAGAAACCGAGCGAGGTGGCGCAGTGGTTAGACACTGGACTCGCATTCGGGAGGACAACGGTTCAATCCCGCGTCCGGCCATCCTGATTTAGGTTTTCCGTGATTTCCCTAAATCGCTCGAGGCAAATGCCGGGATGGTTCCTTTCAAAGGGCACAGCCGACTTCCTTCCCTGATCCGATGAGACCGATGACCTCGCTGTCTGGTCTCCTTCCCCAAACCAACCAACCTATGTGTAGAAATAGTGTAAACGTCTTATGTCATCAAAAGAGCTTCGTAGAAACCGATTTTACAAACTTGGGTTGTGCCACGCACGTGACAGAAGGCTAATGCTACATCTGCTGAAAATGTACCGTATAAAGATCGCACTCTCATATCTCAGAGTCGGCAAAGAAAAGACGGAAACTGAACCAGTGGTCGCCTGCGAAATCTGTGTCTCAGTCTTTTCACTTGGCAGGTGTCAAAGCCAGTAGCGCTGTTGTTTTGTTGAACTTTACCTAATCCCTTTAGTCACTTCCCCATGTTGTATTTGTTCCACTTGACGTATTACGTTTTTGTGTCTGCTTCAGCTTTCGACGTGATTTGTTAAATAGTCAGCTGTTTTCACTGTATGCGTATCTTCTATGCAGGTATGTAATTTCCATAAATATTTCTATAAAGGTGTATTGTTACTTGAAACTGACACTAGCAGTCAAAGATTTACATTATACCACAAGAGTAACTTCCACTCCTCCCTCGCTTCCGCCACTTTTACATTTATTCACCGGTTGGTTGCAATGTTTTCATCGATTTAAGGGGCGCACTTTAGAAGGAAACTTCTACTCAGCGAATATGCACAAGACTGTTGGGCTGTTGATTTCTTTGTCAAAGCTGTTCACAAGCGGTAGGTCAATAATTGTCCGACGCCGTTTTCACCCTAAAACCGTCTAACAAGTTGCTCTGTGCATTTCACTTATAAATGAAATTCTTCTACCAAACAACGCCTGAAAACTTTATTCATGTTCTAATGTTATTATTTCTATGCACTTGCACTGAATTTACTTAATTCTCTTGATTTCAGTGTTCTTATTAATTCAAAAGTATTAATGCGCAAAAAACCAACGTTCATGGAAGACTCGTGTTAACTCATATGATTTCCTAACAGGCATGCTTTCCGCTTCCTGGGTTCGCGTTATCACAAAGAAAATTTATCTATAAATGATATAAAATCATTGCACGAGTCCGCGATCGTTATCACTAGTCAATATAATTGTCCATTTTGAACGACATTTTATATTTTTAAAATATGTACCTGAACGCATTTCGGCCGCAGGCATCATCAGAACCTGTTAGCTAAACAGAACAAATGAGAAGTAATATTTCTACCAGAAATACGATAGCATATTGTATAGAAAATAGCAAAGGTATTGCACATTTAAAAACTGGATAGGCTCTCGTCAGTTCACCTGTACACTTGTACCGTGACTAACGCTGTGATTAGTGAAGCACCCTACGTTAGTAATCTGTGGTTGTAGGTGGCTCTAAATGCACATAGACTTGTCAACTATAATTCATATTATGTCTCCAAATCAAGCATACTCTCATTTAAAAAATCTACAAAAATAATTAAGTCATATATATATATATATATATATATATATATATATATATATATATATATATATATATATATATATATTTTAAATGGCTGTTGCCGAATTTGTAAACACCGGCTTCTATTATAGTTGACAACTCTAATTGCATTTAACGCCAACTAACGGCCACAGATTGTATTTAATGTAGGTGGCCTTACTAAACAAAACTAGTCATGATACAAGCGTACAGGCGAATTGACGAGATACTGTGTTTTAAATGTGTTATGTCTTCGTTTTGTTCTACACGATCTGTTATTGTATTTCTGACAGAAATATTACCTCTCTTTTGTTCTGTTTATTTGGCAGGCTGTAATGATGATTTTGGCCGATACGCGTTAAGTTGTAGATTTTTTAAAACTATATTTTTTGGAAGTAAAATATGAATAGCGGTGAAGACGGACAACTATGTTGACAAAAAATTTGGCTGTGCTGATGCGCCTTTTTATGATCTTTATTGACATGACTTGAGTTACATTCACTTTCGTGTATGCTTTTGATATCCGCTGTATCTGTAGTATGGTATCCAGCGTTGCGAATAAATGCCGCTTGCACGCCGTTTGCTTTTACGGTGATGTTGACAGGTTTTCAGAGTAGAGCTCTCTGTGAGTCTTTCGTACTTCGTCCCTGTTTGAACGCAGTTTAGTTCTGAATGATATATATTCACTAGAATGGCCCCATCTGTACGTAATTTTTTGAAAGATAAAGTTTTGCTGTTCCCACGCCCAAATCTGTTTCAATGTATTAAAAAAGAGAAACTGTGAAAAGTTTCTGTACAATCGAATAATGTCGCGGCGACCCCGAAAAGGCTTTAAGTTGATTAATAGTATAAAAAATGTTCAATTGTGTGTGAAACCTTATGGGACTTAACTGCTAAGGTCATCAGTCCCTAAGCTTACACACTACTTAACCTAAATTATCCTAAGGGCAAACACACACACCCATGCCCGAGGGAGAACTCGAACCTCCGTCGGGACCAGCCGAATAGTATACAAGTCAATTAATTCCGTTCATTTTATTTTTTATCCTGGTAGAATTTTATCACACATCAAGGCCACCACAGCAGTCATTATAAAAGTATATAAGTTTACAAAATTTCCTGAAGACTTGGAAAATTTGAAAAAATGTTGTCATTAATAGTGCACACAACTTACATAAGAGAAGTGTATTTTTATTTACAACCTCTATTGAGCCAACAGACGATGATGGCGAACAGACATTTGATGTTTTTCCCTAAGAAAGGATTTAATGGCTACTTTTTTAGGTTCTCTGGGAAAACAAATTATTTCTCTTCCTCAGCTTTCCTGAGAATGTTGTTTTAATTTAATATCTCTGTCGGCACACAATAAACGTCTTTGAATTTCTTCAGTTACACTTTTGTAACCAGAATCTTCCTTCCATGTTGATGGCTCTTCGCCTTTATGGCGAAGTCGGTATTGACAGAAATCCCCTGAAGAAAGTTGTCGTACCAAGAGTTACAAAAAGAGTGCTTCTTCTTCTTCTTCTTCTTCTTGGTTATCTTTGTGTGCTTGTAGCATAACTGTCGCTGTATTTGCTGCTGTTGAAACATCATCAAACAGGGATGGAATCACGTCAGAAATTAAATACTATAATTTCTTGGTGTTTTTTCGCAGTAGCCTTAGTGATTTAGTGATCAGCATTCTCATAATTTATCAGTTGAGCCTGTTTTCCTTTAATCCGACCTGTCGCAGGTCCCAAACACTCAAGCGGTACTCAAGAATAGATCGCACTAGTGTTCTAAATGCGGTCTCCTTTACAAATGAACCACACTTTCATAAAATTCTCACATAAACCGAAATCGACCATTCGTCTTCCCTACTATAACCCTTACTTGCTCGTTCCATTTCGTATTAATTTGCCCAGATATTTAAGCGACGTGATTCTGTCAAGCAACACAGCACTAATGCTGTATCCGATCATTACGGTTTAACTTAAATTTTTCTGCATTTCGAGCTAGCTGCCGTTCATTACAACTAGAAATTTTGTCGAAGTCATCTTGCATCCTCCAACACCTTCCCGCACACCATAGCGTCATCAGCAAACAGCTACAAACTGCAGCGCACCCTGTGCGCGAGATAATATGTATGTATATAGAAAATAGTAGCGGTCCTGTCAAACTTCCCTGGGACAGTCGTGACCGTACTCTTTGTCCCTGATGAACACTCGCCGTCGAGGACAACTAATGTGTTCTATGACTTAAGAAGTCTTAGAACCGAGTTCTGACCCGGTATCTCAAAATCTTCTCAAAAGCGTCATGTCCGGACCAGAAGTTGCTCTATCAGTGGGTAGGAACAGCTCCTAAAAACTAACTAAAATTGTGATGTTTGCAAGGGAGATATAATACGTTACGATTATAAGATCAAACAATTTTTCTAGATTTGTGTGGACACAGTTAGTCGGCCTGTGTTGCTCGTCGTCGTATCACAACGAAGTAGGAATTTTGTCGGTCATGCCACTTTTGATAAAAAGGCATGGCTTGCGATTCTCTTGAAGAGGATGGGATTTCAAGGACGCCTCGCGCAGCTGCCCCTTACTTCGAAAAGTTACTATTATCTCTACGTTTTCAATACCTGTGAGTGCTGGAAACTGCTTCCCACGCAAGTGAACACTAATTCTTGGCCTCAGTTATTTCTGTGTGTCTCACTTTTCTAATTTTTTTCTGAAGCTTTCAAAAGGGGCAAGATTTATCATCAAGTTTCAGTAGCATATCAGAAAGCTCCGGCGCCAGCCATTAATGTGTATGGCCCCATGTTTATCTTTGATCTGGCACCTATCAACAACTTCAGGGACACAAGGAGTAAAAAATGTGCAGGATGCCTCGTATAGCTGGAACTGTTGTTGTTGTTGCTGCTGCGGTAATTGCTGTTGCTGATTTTTGCTGAACTGTGGTAGACGACTTTTTGCTGTCGTCGACAGCATCACTGTTTTACCTGGTTGATGTATGTTTGTGATGCACCGAGCCGATTATTTTCAAAAAGTTGTTCCATTTCTTCGTAATTTTTTTTTCTCGTGACAGTTTGCTTTGGAGAGAGGTTCAGTGATCTTTGTTCTTCCAAGTTTCAGCTTTTGATCTACGCCATCCGCGGAGGCCGGTCCTCGTTTTTGGCACGGAAACATTAGCAAATTCTATTACGTAACTTTTTTCATTTGATCAAAAGCATCTGAGCGAGCGATGTTAAAGAGATCGTGCATCATTTTAATCAAAAAGATCTCTCTGTTTTTGGCCGCAGCTCTATTGAAACTTTTCTATAAACCTTTCATTTCGCTATAGAGTTTGAATAAATTATCGACGCCGCTGTTAGTTCTTCCAATAGAAATTAGTTTTTTTTGCAACTAAAAAATGGGAACTTTCTGAGTCACTCATGTTGTGCTCTCCTTTTTTGTAGTTTTACGCTCTTATATTGTGGAAGGGAACGTTTGGGGTAATTTGGTTTCACTGATGTAATTGGAAGCATAGTGAACAAGCGAGTCGTAAAGATGTTATCTTCATGTGTGTGATCAACTACCGGAAGACGCTGAAGCCATTTTATAAGTCTAGAAAGATCGTGTCACAGGAGTCCCTTCGCAGCAGCAGTACAAATTGTTTGAGACAATACGAGTAATTGGAAAATCATGCGTGAAAGTCTTTGTATTTGCCTCGAAGTAAGTAAAAACTAAGTTTATCAAATCGTAATCCATACATATTACAAAAATGGATGTACGTTTGTGCGTATGTATGTTCTACATCTACTCCTAAACCACTGGAACGATTTCAACCAATCTTTGTACATATATCCCTTGCTGTCAGGCGACAATCGCTGTGGGAGTAGAGCCACCTACCTGTCATAGTTCAGGAGATATGACGTCATAAATAATGAGACAGACAAAAAATAGCTGTATCACGCATGTTGTTTAAATTTATTACTTCTGCGCTATTAATTGTACCGTACTCGAAATAAATTTCGCAGACAGTATTCACATATGCCGCTAAGTTCACCTACAAAATTGTATCATGGAACCACACATAGATCAGGAGATATGACGTCGCAAAGACTGAAATCCGTGAAAAACTACTGCATCACGCATGACGTTTAAATTTATTACTTCTTTGCTACTAAATCTGTTCACAACATATTTAGCAGACCGTATCCACATGTGCCGGTGAATGTACCTACACAAACATATCATTGCACGACACTCAATTCAAGAGACTGCCGGCCGAAGTGGCCGTGCGGTTAAAGGCGCTGCAGTCTGGAACCGCAAGACCGCTACGGTCGCAGGTTCGAATCCTGCCTCGGGCACGGATGTTTGTGATGTCCTTAGGTTAGTTAGGTTTAACTAGTTCTAAGTTCTAGGGGACTAATAACCTCAGCAGTTGAGTCCCATAGTGCTCAGAGCCATTTTTTTTCAAGAGATATGACGTCATAAACACTGAGATGCGTGAGGAAATGCTGCATCGTGTATGAAGCTTTAATACCCTTTACTACTTTCCTACAGTCGAGTTGACTTATCGGTTCTAGGCGCTCCAGTCCGGAGCCGCGCTGCTGCTAAGGTCGCAGGTTCGAATCCTGCCTCGGGCATGGGTGTGTGTGATGTCCTTAGGTTAGTTAGGTTTAAGTAGTTCTAAGTTCTAGGGGACTAATGACCACAGCAGTTGAGTCCCATAGTGCTCAGAGCCATTTGAACTATTTTGAGTCGACTTAAGGAAATCGCTGACACGCAGCAGCACTTCTGAAAACTTTCAGCTGCGTAGCGCAGTCGGCTGTAGGCGAAAAATAATAGCCGTCTTTAGCAATGTGAAGAGGCGTTGCCATAGAGACGTGTACAAAATCGCGTTGTAGACACTCGAAACGCCGCGCGGGATTTGCCGAGCGGTCTCAGACGCTGCAGTCATGCACTGTGCGGCTGGTCCAAGCGGAGGTTCGAGTCCTCCCTCGGGCATGGGTGTGTGTGTTTGTCCTGAGGATGATTTAGTTTAAGTAGCGTGTAAGCTTAGGGACTGATGACCTTAGCAGTTAAGTCCCATAAGATTTCACACACATTTGAACATTTTTGAACACTCGAAGAAGCTGCGCCCAGCGTACGGAAACTGTCCGGGACGATCCCGCATCGAGTCTACTGCAGGGGTATATAAAAGGTTTCATTCCGAATAGAATATTGTCAAAATGAATGCCCAGGTACATCTACATCTACATCTACATCTATACTCCGCGAGCCACCTTACGGTGTGTGGCGGAGGGTACTTATTGTACCACTATCTGATCCCCCCTTCCCTGTTCCATTCACGAATTGTGCGTGGGAAGAACGACTGCTTGTAAGTCTCCGTATTTGCTCTAATTTCTCGGATCTTTTCGTTGTGATCATTACGCGAGATATATGTGGGCGGTAGTAATATGTTGCCCATCTCTTCCCGGAATGTGCTCTCTCGTAATTTCGATAATAAACCTCTCCGTATTGCGTAACGCCTTTCTTGAAGTGTCCGCCACTGGAGCTTGTTCAGCATCTCCGTAACGCTCTCGCGCTGACTAAATGTCCCCATGACGAATCGCGCTGCTTTTCGCTGGATCATGTCTATCTCTTCTATTAATCCAACCTGGTAAGGGTCCCATACTGATGAGCAATACTCAAGAATCGGACGAACAAGCGTTTTGTAAGCTACTTCTTTCGTCGATGAGTCACATTTTCTTAGAATTCTTCCTATGAATCTCAACCTGGCGCCTGCTTTTCCCACTATTTGTTTTATGTGATCATTCCACTTCAGATCGCTCCGGATAGTAACTCCTAAGTATTTTACGGTCGTTACCGCTTCCAATGATTTACCACCTATGGCATAATCGTACTGGAATGGATTTCTGCCCCTATGTATGCGCATTATATTACATTTATCTACGTTTAGGGAAAGCTGCCAGCTGTCGCACCATTCATTAATCCTCTGCAGGTCTTCCTGGAGTACGTACGAGTCTTCTGATGTTGCTACTTTCTTGTAGACAACCGTGTCATCTGCAAATAGCCTCACGGAGCTACCGATGTTGTCAACTAAGTCATTTATGTATATTGTAAACAATAAAGGTCCTATCACGCTTCCTTGCGGTACTCCCGAAATTACCTCTACATCTGCAGATTTTGAACCGTTAAGAATGACATGTTGTGTTCTTTCTTCTAGGAAATCCTGAATCCAATCACAAACCTGGTCCGATATTCCGTAAGCACGTATTTTTTTCACTAAACGTAAGTGCGGAACCGTATCAAATGCCTTCCTGAAGTCCAGGAATACGGCATCAATCTGCTCGCCAGTGTCTACGGCACTGTGAATTTCTTGGGCAAATAGGGCGAGCTGGGTTTCACATGATCTCTGTTTGCGGAATCCATGTTGGTTATGATGAAGGAGATTTGTATTATCTAAGAACGTCATAATACGAGAACACAAAACATGTTCCATTATTCTACAACAGATTGACGTAAGTGAAATAGGCCTATAATTATTCGCATCTGATTTATGACCCTTCTTGAAAATGGGAACGACCTGTGCTTTCTTCCAGTCGCTAGGTACTTTACGTTCTTCCAGAGATCTACGATAAATTGCTGATAGAAAGGGGGCAAGTTCTTTAGCATAATCACTGTAGAATCTTAAGGGTATCTCGTCTGGTCCGGATGCTTTTCCGCTACTAAGTGATAGCAGTTGTTTTTCAATTCCGATATCGTTTATTTCAATATTTTCCATTTTGGCGTCCGTGCGACGGCTGAAGTCAGGGACCGTGTTACGATTTTCCGCAGTGAAACAGTTTCGGAACACTGAATTCAGTATTTCTGCCTTTCTTCGGTCGTCCTCTGTTTCGGTGCCATCGTGGTCAACGAGTGACTGAATAGGGGATTTAGATCCGCTTACCGATTTTACATATGACCAAAACTTTTTAGGGTTCTTGTTTAGATTGTTTGCCAATGTTTTATGTTCGAATTCGTTGAATGCTTCTCTCATTGCTCTCTTTACGCTCTTTTTCGCTTCGTTCAGCTTTTCCTTATCAGCTATGATTCGACTACTCTTAAACCTATGGTGAAGCTTTCTTTGTTTCCGTAGTACCTTTCGTACATGATTGTTATACCACGGTGGATCTTTCCCCTCGCTTTGGACCTTAGTCGGTACGAACTTATCTAAGGCGTACTGGACGATGTTTCTGAATTTTTTCCATTTTTGTTCCACATCCTCTTCCTCAGAAATGAACGTTTGATGGTGGTCACTCAGATATTCTGCGATTTGTGCCCTATCACTCTTGTTAAGCAAATAGATTTTCCTTCCTTTCTTGGCATTTCTTATTACACTTGTAGTCATTGATGCAACCACTGACTTATGATCACTGATACCCTCTTCTACATTCACGGAGTCGAAAAGTTCCGGTCTATTTGTTGCTATGAGGTCTAAAACGTTAGCTTCACGAGTTGGTTCTCTAACTATCTGCTCGAAGTAATTCTCGGACAAGGCAGTCAGGATAATGTCACAAGAGTCTCTGTCCCTGGCTCCAGTTCTGATTGTGTGACTATCCCATTCTATACCTGGTAGATTGAAGTCTCCCCCTATTACAATAGTATGATCACGAAACTTCTTCACGACGTTCTGCAGGTTCTCTCTGAGGCGCTCAACTACTACGGTTGCTGATGCAGGTGGCCTATAGAAGCATCCGACTATCATATCTGACCCACCTTTGATACTTAACTTAACCCAGATTATTTCACATTCGCATTCGCTAATAACTTCACTGGATATTATTGAATTCTTTACTGCTATAAATACTCCTCCACCATTGGCGTTTATCCTATCCTTGCGGTATATATTCCATTCTGTGTCTAGGATTTCGTTACTGTTCACTTCCGGTTTTAACCAACTTTCCGTTCCTAATACTATATGCGCACTATTTCCTTCAATAAGAGATACTAATTCAGGAACCTTGCCCTGGATACTCCTGCAGTTTACCAATATTACGTTAACTTTTCCTGTTTTTGGTCTCTGAGGACGGACGTTCTTTATCAACGATGATAATGTTCTCTCTGGTAAGCCGTCAGGTATTTTATCGTTTCGCCCAAGGGGGGGTCCCTCTAACCTAAAAAAACCCCCGTGTGCACGCCACACGTACTCTGCTACCCTAGTAGCTGCTTCCGGTGTGTAGTGCACGCCTGACCTGTCTAGGGGGGCCCTACAGTTCTCCACCCAATAACGGAGGTCGATGAATTTGCAACCATTATAGTCGCAGAGTCGTCTGAGCCTCTGGTGAGCTAGTAATAGCATAAATCAAATAATAACATTGTAAGTTTGTTTAATAGCATTTAAGAAAATCACACTACATAATTCGCAGGAAAAAATTCATGTTTTTTTTTCTTCTCATATCATCGTGTCAGTGCTACTGGAAATGAAAATTACATGTTAACGAAAACAGTGAAAAGTCTCAGTAATTTTGGTTACTAGTGTCTACAAGTGACAGCATATGAAGCGAACATTACTGTATGGTAGTGAATCATAGACAGTGGGAAAACCGAAATAGAAGAGAATCGAAGCGTTTGAGATGTGTTGTTACAGAAGAAGTTGAAAATCTGGTGGACTGATAAGGAATGAAAAAATCACTGATTGGAAGATGGGACAGTATGACAGGACATGTGTTATGACATCGGGGAATAACCTTCGTGGTACTATAGGGAGCTCCAGAGGGTAAAAACTGTAAGGGAAGACAGAGATTAGAATACATCCAGCAAATAATTTTGGACTAGGGTGCAAGAGCTACTCTGAGAGAAAGAGCTTAGCACAAGAAAGGAATTCGAGGTGGGCCTCCTCAAACCAGTCAGAAGACTGATGAATCAAAAAAAGAAAAAAGTACAAAATTTATCTGAAAAAATTACCGTCTGGACCAAAATTTGAGAACTTTATTGTTTTTGGGGTCGCTTTCTAGTTTCAGAACGAGATTTTCACTCTGCAGTGCTCTACCAAGTGGTAGAGTACTTGTCCTCGGGAGGACGATGGTTCAATCCCGCGTCCGGCCATCTCGATTTAGGTTTTCCGTGATTTCCCTAAATCGCTCCAGGCAAATACCGGGATGGTTCCTTTGAAAGGGCACGGCCGACTTCCTTCCCTAATCCGATGAGACCGATGACCTCGCTGTCTGGTCTCCTTCCCAAAAACAACCCAACCCAACAGTACTTGTCCGCGAAAGGCAAAGGTCCCGAGTTCGAGTCTCGGTCCGGCACACAGTTTTAATCTGCCAGGAAAGTTTCGCTTTGTAGTTGTTTAAGTGACCAAAAATTTTTTACAGATTGATTTCGTCTCGAGTGAAACGAGAGAACCGTGTAGGAGCTGAACTACTAGAAAGCTGAAAAATTGGAGTCAGCTTAATAACCACTCGCCGGTAGTGCAGAACGCGGCAGGTACGACAGAGGCAGTTGTGAGAGTGAATGAAGAGACAGTCTGAAATAGAGTTAAGTCATGTACAGTAGCTACATGCAGATTTAGCACGGCTGCGCATTAATAAAAGGTTCGGGCGCTTGTCGTTCTTTGTTTATAGCGTGGATACGATTAGTACTAAAATACAGCTACCTCCATTTCTCTTCGCGTAGCCGTAACACGAACGCTTCTTTCTTTCGTTGTATGTGTGTGTGTGTGTGTGTGTGTGTGTGTGTGTGTGTGTGTGTGTGTCTGTCTGTGTCTGTGTGCGTGCGTTTTGTGTGAAGCTTTAAAGGCTGTTCTCAGAAAACTAAGTAGCGCAAAGAGGTTCTCTCAAAGGGTGGTTTCACGTAGCGTTTAAATCGACCGCTTACATCAACAAGTTGTCGCACTACATCAGAGCTCTTTTCTGCGCCGCGGAGCATAATGGGTCTTTACAGCAGCAAAAGGCATGCGCTTTCAGTTAGTCCGCCCCTCGTACGGGGACAGCAGTGTCGTACTATCGTCACCAGCCAACTGCAGAGCGGCTCCATGTACGGCCTGCCGAGTGGCTGATCGAAGCATTCAGCTGCTGATAAAATGTACTGCGCGGTTTCGATTCAGAGGACTTTAGCTTTGCTGTGCAGCTTAGTAGGAAGGGTCACACTGATCAGAACTTGTGTTCGTTACCATTAAAATTCTTATCAAAAGTATTCGGTAGAGTAATGGTGCGAACACTGTTATGTTCAAAAATGGCTCTGAGCACTATGGGACGTAACATCTATGGTCATCAGTCCCCTAGAACTTAGAACTACTTAAACCTAACTAACCTAAGGACATCACACACATCCATGCCCGAGGCAGGATTCGAACCTGCGACCGTAGCAGTCCCGCGGTTCCGGACTGCAGCGCCTAGAACCGCATGACCACCGCGGCCGGCTATCGTTTGAATAGACAGGTGTCCAGTGTAACTGGGAAGGTAGTTAAAGCTTACGAAATGTTAAATATAAGAAACATTATCAGGATTAGAAACAACACATAAACGATTTATTGATTTAGAAAGATATGGACATTCTAAAACTTCAACACATTTAAAGCTCTTGAAGCTCTGCCTGTAATACAGTAAGGTGACAAAAGTCAGGAGTAGCCACATGAACATATACAGACGCCGGTAGTATCATGTACACAAGATACAAAAGAAAAGTGCACTGGCGGAGCTGTCATTTGTACTCAGTTATTTCATGTGAAGAGCAGTTCGACGAGATTATGGCTGCACGACGGGAATTATCAGACACTGAACGAGGGAAGGTAGTTGGAGGTAGACGAAAGGGACATTCCGTTTCGGAAACTGGTAGGGAATTCAATACTCCGAGATCCACAGTGTCAAGGAGGGTGCCGAGAATACCAATTTTCAGGCATTGCCTCTCCGCACGGACAACGTAGTAGCCGACGGCCTCCACTCAACGATGGAGAGCAGCGGCGCTTGTGTAGAGTAGTAAGTGCTAACAGACAAACAACACTGCATGAAATAAACACAGAACCCAATACGGGACGAACTAGAGTGTTAAAAATTATTAATGGCCAAAGCAAAATGTGTTAAGGACATACTAGACAAACTTGTGCATGGTAAACAGCTGAGAAATGAAATAACAGGAAAGGGTCACCGAAACATTTCAAAACATTGACCTTTACACTACTGGCCATTAAAATTGCTACACCACGAAGATGTCATGCTACAGACGTGAAATTTCACCGACAGGAAGAAGACGGCCGGCCGAAGTGGCCGTGCGGTTAAAGGCGCTGCAGTCTGGAACCGCAAGACCGCTAAGGTCGCAGGTTCGAATCCTGCCTCGGGCATGGATGTTTGTGATGTCCTTAGGTTAGTTAGGTTTAACTAGTTCTAAGTTCTAGGGGACTAATGACCTCAGCAGTTGAGTCCCATAGTGCTCAGAGCCATTTGAACCAGGAAGAAGACGCTCTGATATGCAAATGATTAGCTTTTCAGAACATTCACACAAGGATGGTGCCGGTGGCGACACCTACAACGTGCTGACATGAGGAAAGTTTCCAACCGATTTCTGCCGGCCGGGATGGCCGAGCGGTTCTAGGCGCTACAGTCTAGAACCGCGCGACCGCTACGGTCGTAGGTTCGAATCCTGCCTCGGGCATGGATGTGTGTGATCTCCTTAGGTTAGTTAGGTTAAAGTAGTTCTAAGTTCTAGGGGACTGATGACCTCAGATCTTAAGTCCCATAGTGCTCAGAGCTATTTGAACCATTTTGAACCAACCGATTTCTCATACACAAACAGCAGTTGGCCGGCGTTGCCTGGTGAAACGTTGTTGTGATGCCTCCTGTAAGGAGGAGAAATGTGTACCATCACGTTTCCGACATTGATAGAGGTCGGATTGTAGCCTACCGCGATTGCGGTTGTCGTACCGCGACATTGCTGCTCGCGTTGGTCGAGATCCAATGACTGTTAGGAGAATATGGAATCGGTGGGTTCAGGAGGGTAATACGGAACGCCGTGCTCGATCCCAACGGCCTCCTATCACTAGAAGTCGAGATGACAGGCATCTTATCCGCATGGCTGTAACGTATCGTGCAGCCACGTCCCGATCCCTGAGTCAACAGATGGGGACGTTTGCAAGACAACCATCTGCACGAACAGTTCGACGACGTTTGCAGCAGCATGGACTATCAGCTAGGAGACCATGGCTGCGGTTACCCTTGACGCTGCATCACAGACAGGAGCGCCTGCGATGCTGTACTCAATGACGAACCTGGGTGCACGAATGGCAAAACGTCATTCTTTCGGATGAATCCAGGTTCTGTTTACAGCATCATGATGGTCGCATCCGTGTTTGGCGACATCGCGGTGAACGCACATTGGAAGCGTGTATTCGTCATCGCCATACTGGCGTATCACCCGGCGTGATGGTAGGGGGTGCCATTAGTTACACGTCTCGGTCACCTCTTGTTCGCATTGACGGCACTTTGAACAGTGGACGTTACATTTCAGATGTGTTACGACCCATGGCTCTACTCTTAATTCGATCCTTGCGAAACCCTACATTTCAGTAGGATAATGCACGACCGCATGTTGCAGGTCGTGTACGGGCCTTTCTGGATACAGAAAATGTTCGACTGCTGCCCTGGCCAGCACATTTTCCAGATCTTGCACCAACTGAAAACGTCTGGTCAATGGTGCCGAGCAACTGGGTCGTCACAATACGCCAGTCACTACTCTTGATAAACTGTGGTATCGTGTTGAAGCTGCATGGGCTACTGTACCTGTACACACCATCCACGCTCTGTTTGACTCAATGCCCAGGCGTATCAAGGCCGTTATTACAGCCAGAGGTGGTTGTTCTGGGTACTGATTTCTCAGGATCTCTGCACCCAAATTGCGCGAAAATGTAATCACATGTCAGTTCTAGTATAATAAATTTGTCCAATGAATACCCGTTTATTATCTGCTTTTCTTCTTGGTGTGGCAATTTTAATGGCCAGTAGTGTATTTCAAAAAATGGTTCAAATGGCTCTGAGCACTATGGGACTCAACATCTTAGGTCATAAGTCCCCTAGAACTTAGAACTACTTAAACCTAACTAACCTAAGGACATCACACACACCCATGCCCGAGGCAGGATTCGAACCTGCGACCGTAGCAGTCCCGCGGTTCCGGACTGCAGCGCCAGAACCGCTAGACCACCGCGGCCGGCTAGTGTATTTCACTAGAAAAAATATATACATACAAAAAAAACCACATCGGACGTTACTTTTGTACTTTACCCATTGTGAATTTTTCTGAGTACCAAATAAAAGTTAAAACAACTGTAATTTTCTCCTTCAATAGAGGTGACATTTTCATTTGCTATAAATAATATTTCATAAAAATTTCTATTTTCTTAGTTGTGTACAGCGTAGGCCTTTTCCATGTAGTCTAAGACATAGTCTTTTTCGCTTTTAGATATCTGGCTTCGTTTGTGGCAGAACACTCATGGTGTCCAAGCCCTCGTGGAGACTTTGCATTGTGTCACGGAAACAATGCAAACATTAAAGTAAAGACTGAGGAGACATAAAAGCACTAATTCCACCACTGAGTGCGGCGGCAGTAGATTAACTTCCGACGTGAACATATGACGACACGGACTCTCTCACCAACGCCAACGTCAGAACTTTAACGTCCCATTCCGATGATGGCCCATGTGAATGGCACCATTTGAGACGTATTGTGGAATGTGTTGGGCTTTCATGCCGTTCCGTCAAGTATGACTCAATCATGACGGGATCTTTGGTGGCATGCTTGCTGCTCTAGTGATTTTTGTGTGGGCTTCAAACTAACAAATCCTCTAGCAAAATTTTCTTATTGTTAATTTTTGATTCAGGATATTGTATTTTACAATGTCACTGTAATGTGCTTCATGCTTCCTAATGCCAAAATACAGAAACAAATTACATACTGTGGACATCCTTCACCAATGGACACAGTATTTGTGAAACCAAAAGATAAGTACACTGATGTGCGAAACTTAAGAACGAAAGTAACTTTCTCCTCATATTCCACTGCCAAATAATGCAGCTGATGAAACTTGGCCAATACGTAGAAACAAGATGCAGATGAATTAATGACAGTAGCTGCCAGTAGCATTGATTTAAATCCATGGGGAAAGTTGAAAATTTGTGTTGGTTCGGGATTCGAACATGGGCATCGTGCTTACTAGGCAGATACGCTGACAACTGCGCGATCCGGACACAGAGATCATTGGAACTGCACGGACTACCCTGGCACTCCTCCCGCCACAGACCCAAAATCTCAACCACACACTACTGGTGTAGTCGTCCTTGCCCACTATCGTCATTATCACGGCATTTCGCCGATTCTCGTGAAAGTTCGATCGTGATGTGCATCCGCGCTTACGTGATCATTAGTCGTCCTCGCCTTAATTATACTAGTGGTGTCTGTTCTTTCGTACATGTCCGAAACAACAGAAACTTCCTACATCCATAGAAAGGACTGCTACATTATAACACAAAAGGTGAATGAACTAAATACGCAATGAGACGAACGGAAATGAAACTCTTTTTCAAACACAATAGTTACACTGAAGTCACTGCGATTTCTGATTACAAACAGCGAGACATGGTTCTCCGTAGAGCGTGTGATCACCACGGACGTCAGTGCATGCTCTGCAATGTGCTCCTGTGCTCGCCATTAGATTGGTAAGCAGTTCTCGTGGTAGGGCGCTCCATTCCTCCACCAATGCGATTGACAACTGTTGCATAGTCGTCGGTGCATGTGGATGTACTGAAATACGCCCCCCCCCCCCCCCCCAACGCATCCCACATGTGTTCGGTGGATTTAAGTTGGGGGGAACGGGCAGGCGAGTCCCTTCGCCGAATATCCTCTCGTTCCAATTGGTCCTCCATCTGTGCTGTTCGATGCAATTGTGCATTGTCATCTATGAAAATGAAATCGGTGCCGAATCCACACCTGCAATGACGCACTTGTGGAAGGAGTACAGTGTCACAATGACGCTGACCAGTGAGAGTACCGTGTTCAAAGATTTGGAGGTGATCTTTTTGGTGGTCCAGGTGTTACGGCGTGGGGAGTCCTGATCTTCGAATACAGTACACTCACAGATGAATGATATATGTGTATTTTCAGGGGCGCTTTCGAGGTGATTTAATTTTTATGGATGACAATGCGCAGCCGCATTGAACAGTGCAGTTGAAGGAGCTATTGGAACGATATTCGGCGGATGGACTGGCCCGCCCACCCATGCTCCTACTCAAATTCCATCGAGCACACGTGGGATGCGTTGGGGAAACGTACTGTAGCATGTCCATCCAGCAGTTGTCAGTCGCATTAGTGGAGGAGTGGGCTGCTCTATCACAAAAACTCCTTACCAACCTGTGTCTGCAGAGCAGAGGAACCTGTGTGGCATTGTCAGAGGCAATAAAAGAAGATTAAATATTAGTTCTTTTATTCCTCAGAATACACCTTGTGGCCATGTCTTTTGCAGCAGCTGGTGCCATTGTAAGCCGAAATGGAATCTCCTGAATCCAGAGGCAGACTCAGGGCTGGCGAAGATCACTGCATCAACCCTGAGCGCAGGCTAGGTACTCGGCGGGTTGTCCGCACAGTTGTTCAGAAAGTGTTTTCCATCAGTTGGCCTGCTATGGATGTAGGCCGTGACTGTGGCGGATCTGTGTTTGGATCACACACTGTTCTGGGACTACTTTGTCCATCTCAGGTCACTGCCCATGTTGTCCCATCAGATGGACTGCGATGCCGGATCCCGTGGAGTCATGTTGGAATTCTGGTCCTGTCTCGCTGGTTTGGCAGTCTGTCTGACCTCAACGAAGGTGAAACTTTAGAGCAGCAGGTGCCCTGGACTATAATAGTGTTGGTAGACCCGTGGACTACCCATCAGTGGCGGCTTCAGTACTGGGTGCTGATTCGTAGTCATCCATGGTTATGGATCGGTGGTCATCACATCAGGCGGCAAGAGTATGACCTGTACTGGAACAACCTCACACAACATGTTACAGTATAATAATCAGAGAATCAAGTGCAAACAACATGAGCACCAGCAATCCTACTGATCGACTGACTAGGCTAACTGGGTGGAATATTTATGGCATCGAGGTGTGGCTCTGCTGTGCAATGTCATTTACAGGGTGTTTCAAAAATGACCGGTGTATTTGAAACGGCAATAAAAACTAAACGAGCAGCGATAGAAATACAGCGTTTGTTGCAATATGCTTGGGACAACAGTACATTTTCAGGCAGGCAAACTTTCGAAATTACAGTAGTTACAATTTTCAACAACAGATGGCGCTGCAAGTGATGTGAAAGATATAGAAGACAACGCAGTCTGTGGGTGCGCCATCTGTACGTCGTCTTTCTGCTGTAAGCGTGTGCTGTTCACAACGTGCAAGTGTGCTGTAGACAACATGGTTTATTCCTTAGAACAGAGGATTTTTCTGGTGTTGGAATTCCACCGCCTAGAACACAGTGTTGTTGCAACAAGACGAAGTTTTCAACGGAGGTTTCATGTAACCAAAGGACCGAAAAGCGATACAATAAAGGATCTGTTTGAAAAATTTCAACGGACTGGGAACGTGACGGATGAACGTGCTGGAAAGGTAGGGCGACCGCGTACGGCAACCACAGAGGGCAACGCGCAGCTAGTGCAGCAGGTGATCCAACAGCGGCCTCTGGTTTCCGTTCGCCGTGTTGCAGCTGCGGTCCAAATGACGCCAACGTCCACGTATCGTCTCATGCGCCAGAGTTTACACCTCTATCCATACAAAATTCAAACGCGGCAACCCCTCAGCGCCGCTACCATTGCTGCACGAGAGACATTCGCTAACGATATAGTGCACAGGATTGATGACGGCGATATGCATGTGGGCAGCATTTGGTTTACTGACGAAGCTTATTTTTACCTGGACGGCTTCGTCAATAAACAGAACTGGCGCATATGGGGAACCGAAAAGCCCCATGTTGCAGTCCCATCGTCCCTGCATCCTCAAAAAGTACTGGTCTGGGCCGCCATTTCCTCCAAAGGAATCATTGGCCCATTTTTCAGATCCGAAACGATTACTGCATCACGCTATCTGGACATTGTTCGTGAATTTGTGGCGGTACAAACTGCCTTAGACGACACTGCGAACACATCGTGGTTTATGCAAGACGGTGCCCGTCCACATCGCACGGCCGACGTCTTTAATTTCCTGAATGAATATTTCGATGATCGCGTGATTGCTTTGGGCTATCCGAAACATACAGGAGGCGGCTTGGATTGGCCTCCCTATTCGCCAGACATGAACCCCTGTGACTTCTTTCTGTGGGGACACTTGAAAGACCAGGTGTACCGCCAGAATCCAGAAACAATTGAAAAGCTGAAGCAGTACATCTCATCTGCATGTGAAGCCATTCCGCCAGACACGTTGTCAAAGGTTTCGGGTAATTTCATTCAGAGACTACGCCATATTATTGCTACGCATGGTGGATATGTGGAAAATATCGTACTATAGAGTTTCCCAGACCGCAGCGCCATCTGTTGTTGAAAATTGTAACTACTGTAATTTCGAAAGTTTGTCCGCCTGAAAATGTACTGTTGTCCCAAGCATATTGCAACAAACGGTGTATTTCTACCGCTGCTCGTTTAGTTTTTATTGCCGTTTCAAATATAGCGGTCATTTTTGAAACACCCTGTATAATGACCGAATCGGTTTCACTCATTACGAGTTGTCAGCAGTCTTCAGTTTTGCTGTATTGGCTTACTCAGTTTGGTTCAGTACCATAAGTTCTTCGTCTAACCCCTGTAGGTGCTGTTGTGTCCTGTCTAGTGCTTCTTACATAATGTTACCAAAGTAAGTTTACTCACGCTCACACATAGAAGTGTTGATGTTGCACTGTTGGTGAGCAGCTACCTGTGTCGATGTTTATGCCTAGTGACTTTCTCATGTTGATACTTCTATGTGCTTGAGCATTCTACAAAAATTTTCTCTTTCCTGTCCCCTTACTGTCTTGTTGCATAACAGTCAAAAAATGGCTCTGAGCACTATGGGACTTAACATCTATGGTCATCAGTCCCCTAGAACTTAGAACTACTTAAACCTAACTAACCTAAGGACATCACACAACACCCAGTCATCACGAGGCAGAGAAAATCCCTGACCCCGCCGGGAATCGAAACCGGGAAACATAACAGTCCATTGCCATCTGTGGTGACGACACGCCTTGTTGAGAACCATGTCCCACTGTTTGTAATGTTCAGGGGACCATCACAAATCGCGTTGTCTTCAATGTAATTATTGTCCTTGAATAAAAGTATCATTTCTGTTCGTCTCTTTTCGTATCTTTTCAGTTGCTTTTTGTACTATACTGTAGCAGCTGTTCTATGGATGGGGCAAGTTTCATCAAGCTGTTACTTAGCAGTGACACATGATGGGGTTCTATTGTTAATTTTTGTACCTTTTATCTTCTGTTTGTTTCAATGTTTCTATGTCTTTGTGTGATATACCTTTTTTGATTCGATTTCATTCAAAGGATTTAATTCTTGAGATGGTTTGTTTAAGATGAATTAACTACTTGACTTTTTCTTTATTTTTTTTTCTACGGGTTTAACTGCTTCTTAATATTTTCGTTTGTTTCTTTATTCAATATCTGGGGAAAATAATTTTTATTCAAGATTTTCTTTTGATGGTAGGGGTTATTATATCTCCTTTGGTACAATTAGTTTATTGTTTGTTGCTGTTTTTTGGTGGCAGTCTTTTATCTTGGTTAATCTTTCTATTCCTCATGTAATTATTATTATTTGAAATTTTTAACAATTGCTGTTGTTGTTTTAGGTGCTTATTTGGGTTATCTGTTAAGTTTGATTTTTCCCATAATTTATTTTCTTGATATATATTGTCTTTTGTTGATGAAAAGTTACTTCGGCTTAAGTTTTACACGCCAGTGTAGTTTTCAGCGTACACTCTCGTTTTCATATTCCACGAAATTTGTCTCCATAACCGCTGCCTTCACTGTCACCATCGAGTAGGAAACATTTTATGGTAACTATTTACAGGAAATTTATCACAAAGTCGCAGCTGAACTGGAGATGGAATGCAAATACTGCCTCGCACATCTTTTAACTAGGCTAACACAGCTCGCAGCTGCTTTCTCTCAAGCCATCGTTGTTCTGTTACTGTTTATTCGCCATGGTATAAGTTTAAATGTAGCCAATGGATTGAAAGTAGACAATTTACATAGGAGTGCACGTTTAAACAAACTCTCTTTTAAAAAACAAGCCACTACATTAATATCTGACGTTCATTCCTTTTAACCGCATAACCTACAGATCACAGCATGCTTAGCCAGACCCTGGGGTCACTATCGAACTGCACACGTCATTTGCAGATCTCTTTTAGGAAGCAAATAGTTTTTAGTTACGTCTGTTTGTATTCATTTATAACACAGTCGAAGATTGAATGTACTGGAGTTCGTGGTAACAGTCTCTTATACAGTGACGGACCAAAGCATTATCACCACTGACATACGCGAGAATGAATGCCGTACAGTGACACTGCGGGAAAGGAACGCCGTAAGGAAAGTACATACGCACTGACAGTGGTAACAAGTGGCCTGGTTGGTTGTCAACATCGAAGGTCGATATTTTGTCTTTAATATCGATGTCACGGCGTTTCAGAGGCTTCAGATCGATATCCTAACATCGCTTTTTAAACTACTAATATCGGTATTTTGTAAGTATCGATGATAATCAGTCAAGAGCATCTGTGGAAAGTGGTCGAAGGACCTGAAACCTCGAGTAGGCAACAGGTTCAAGTAGTCCACGCTTCATAACACAACATGGAGGTCAGAGGCTTTGATAGGTGGCGGTATGTGACACATCTGAAAACGGAGTACAGTGCTGGTGCAGACACAACTGTTTCGGAGCACACCGTTCAGCGCACGTAACTGAACACTGGGCTCTGTAGCAGACGACCTTTACGTGTTACCTTGTTTACCCAAGGACACGGCCAGTGACAATCGCAGTGGGTACGGGACAATCGAAATTGGACTGCGGATCAATGAGAACATGTCGCTTGGTCGAATGTATCACGTTTCTTGTTACATCAAGTAGATAATCATGTCCAGATACGCCGTCATCCAGGTAAACAGCTACTTGAAGCATGCACCACGCTGCAGAAGTAGGTCGGTAGGTGCCGTATTCTGCTGTGAGGTTTATTCTGCTCTGGACTTCCATGGGTCCTGTGATAGTAATCGAAGGCAACGCAACAGCTGTGGGCCTGGGCTACTTAATATTACTGCGGATGACTTGCATCCTTTCATGCTTAATGTCTTCCCCGTCGGCATCTTCCAGAAGGATACGGTTCGAAACTTCCTGGCAGATTAAAACTGTGTGCCGCGCCGAGACTCGAACTCGGGACCTTTGCCTTTCGCCTGCAAGTTTACTACCAACTGAGCTACCCAAGCACGACTCACGCCCCGACCTCACAGCTTTAATTCCGCCAGTACCTCGTCTCCTACCTTCCAAACTTCACAGAAGCTCAGTTGGTAGAGCACTTGCCCGCGAAAGGCAAAGATCCCGAGTTCAAGTCTCGGTCCGGCACATAGTTTTAATCTGCCAGGAAGTTTCATATCAGCGCACACTCGGCTGTAGAGTGAAAATTTCATTCTAGAAGATACGGTTCACTCAGGTTTGCAACTCATTTAGTATCCATAATAACTACCAGTTGCTTTTTCTGTAGCGTAAACGTTAGCAATGGAGATAAACTGATTTAATATCCATTGTGTTTAACGCTTATTGTTAACCAGTGTCCAAACCCGGTTTTACTTCACTCCAGGGTGAATGGCGGACAGTGGTGGGCTCGCGCGTGCCTGGCCGAAAGGCGAAGGTGGGATCTGGCCGCGTGGCGGCTGCCTTACCCCTTTCCAACAGGTACGGGGTGCTTCCTAGTGGTGATGACATCGTTTCCGAGCCACCACAGGATGCCTCGCCTGTTGGGCCAGTGGCCGATTCTCCGGCAAGGTCCCGACAGTCACAGAGGGCGGGCCTATTAGTTATAGGGAGCTCCAACGTTAGGCGGGTTATGGAGCCCCTCAGGAAAATAGCGGGTAGGTCGGGGAAGAATGCCAGTGTGCACTCGGTGTGCTTGCCGGGGGGTCTCGTCCGTAATGTGGAGGAGGCCCTTCCGGCAGCTATTGAACGCACTGGGTGTGACCGGCTGCAGATAGTAGCACATGTCGGAACGAATGACGCCTGCCGCTTGGGTTCTGAGGCCATCCTTGGTTCCTTCCGGCGGCTGGCTGATTTGGTGAAGACAACCAGCATCGCACGCGGAGTGCAAGCTGAGCTTAATATCTGCAGCATAGTGCCCAGAGTCGATCGCGGTTCTCTGGTTTGGAGCCGTGTGGAGGGTCTAAACCAGAGGCTCAGACGACTCTGCGACTATAATGGTTGCAAATTCATCGACCTCCGTTATTGGGTGGAGAACTGTAGGGCCCCCCTAGACAGGTCAGGCGTGCACTACACACCGGAAGCAGCTACTAGGGTAGCAGAGTACGTGTGGCGTGCACACGGGGGTTTTTTAGGTTAGAGGGACCCCCCCTTGGGCGAAACGATAAAATACCTGACGGCTTACCAGAGAGAACATTATCATCGTTGATAAAGAACGTCCGTCCTCAGAGACCAAAAACAGGAAAAGTTAACGTAATATTGGTAAACTGCAGGAGTATCCAGGGCAAGGTTCCTGAATTAGTATCTCTTATTGAAGGAAATAGTGCGCATATAGTATTAGGAACGGAAAGTTGGTTAAAACCGGAAGTGAACAGTAACGAAATCCTAGACACAGAATGGAATATATACCGCAAGGATAGGATAAACGCCAATGGTGGAGGAGTATTTATAGCAGTAAAGAATTCAATAATATCCAGTGAAGTTATTAGCGAATGCGAATGTGAAATAATCTGGGTTAAGTTAAGTATCAAAGGTGGGTCAGATATGATAGTCGGATGCTTCTATAGGCCACCTGCATCAGCAACCGTAGTAGTTGAGCGCCTCAGAGAGAACCTGCAGAACGTCGTGAAGAAGTTTCGTGATCATACTATTGTAATAGGGGGAGACTTCAATCTACCAGGTATAGAATGGGATAGTCACACAATCAGAACTGGAGCCAGGGACAGAGACTCTTGTGACATTATCCTGACTGCCTTGTCCGAGAATTACTTCGAGCAGATAGTTAGAGAACCAACTCGTGAAGCTAACGTTTTAGACCTCATAGCAACAAATAGACCGGAACTTTTCGACTCCGTGAATGTAGAAGAGGGTATCAGTGATCATAAGTCAGTGGTTGCATCAATGACTACAAGTGTAATAAGAAATGCCAAGAAAGGAAGGAAAATCTATTTGCTTAACAAGAGTGATAGGGCACAAATCGCAGAATATCTGAGTGACCACCATCAAACGTTCATTTCTGAGGAAGAGGATGTGGAACAAAAATGGAAAAAATTCAGAAACATCGTCCAGTACGCCTTAGATAAGTTCGTACCGACTAAGGTCCAAAGCGAGGGGAAAGATCCACCGTGGTATAACAATCATGTACGAAAGGTACTACGGAAACAAAGAAAGCTTCACCATAGGTTTAAGAGTAGTCGAATCATAGCTGATAAGGAAAAGCTGAACGAAGCGAAAAAGAGCGTAAAGAGAGCAATGAGAGAAGCATTCAACGAATTCGAACATAAAACATTGGCAAACAATCTAAACAAGAACCCTAAAAAGTTTTGGTCATATGTAAAATCGGTAAGCGGATCTAAATCCCCTATTCAGTCACTCGTTGACCACGATGGCACCGAAACAGAGGACGACCGAAGAAAGGCAGAAATACTGAATTCAGTGTTCCGAAACTGTTTCACTGCGGAAAATCGTAACACGGTCCCTGACTTCAGCCGTCGCACGGACGCCAAAATGGAAAATATTGAAATAAACGATATCGGAATTGAAAAACAACTGCTATCACTTAGTAGCGGAAAAGCATCCGGACCAGACGAGATACCCTTAAGATTCTACAGTGATTATGCTAAAGAACTTGCCCCCTTTCTATCAGCAATTTATCGTAGATCTCTGGAAGAACGTAAAGTACCTAGCGACTGGAAGAAAGCACAGGTCGTTCCCATTTTCAAGAAGGGTCATAAATCAGATGCGAATAATTATAGGCCTATTTCACTTACGTCAATCTGTTGTAGAATAATGGAACATGTTTTGTGTTCTCGTATTATGACGTTCTTAGATAATACAAATCTCCTTCATCATAACCAACATGGATTCCGCAAACAGAGATCATGTGAAACCCAGCTCGCCCTATTTGCCCAAGAAATTCACAGTGCCGTAGACACTGGCGAGCAGATTGATGCCGTATTCCTGGACTTCAGGAAGGCATTTGATACGGTTCCGCACTTACGTTTAGTGAAAAAAATACGTGCTTACGGAATATCGGACCAGGTTTGTGATTGGATTCAGGATTTCCTAGAAGAAAGAACACAACATGTCATTCTTAACGGTTCAAAATCTGCAGATGTAGAGGTAATTTCGGGAGTACCGCAAGGAAGCGTGATAGGACCTTTATTGTTTACAATATACATAAATGACTTAGTTGACAACATCGGTAGCTCCGTGAGGCTATTTGCAGATGACACGGTTGTCTACAAGAAAGTAGCAACATCAGAAGACTCGTACGTACTCCAGGAAGACCTGCAGAGGATTAATGAATGGTGCGACAGCTGGCAGCTTTCCCTAAACGTAGATAAATGTAATATAATGCGCATACATAGGGGCAGAAATCCATTCCAGTACGATTATGCCATAGGTGGTAAATCATTGGAAGCGGTAACGACCGTAAAATACTTAGGAGTTACTATCCGGAGCGATCTGAAGTGGAATGATCACATAAAACAAATAGTGGGAAAAGCAGGCGCCAGGTTGAGATTCATAGGAAGAATTCTAAGAAAATGTGACTCATCGACGAAAGAAGTAGCTTACAAAACGCTTGTTCGTCCGATTCTTGAGTATTGCTCATCAGTATGGGACCCTTACCAGGTTGGATTAATAGAAGAGATAGACATGATCCAGCGAAAAGCAGCGCGATTCGTCATGGGGACATTTAGTCAGCGCGAGAGCGTTACGGAGATGCTGAACAAGCTCCAGTGGCGGACACTTCAAGAAAGGCGTTACGCAATACGGAGAGGTTTATTATCGAAATTACGAGAGAGCACATTCCGGGAAGAGATGGGCAACATATTACTACCGCCCACATATATCTCGCGTAATGATCACAACGAAAAGATCCGAGAAATTAGAGCAAATACGGAGACTTACAAGCAGTCGTTCTTCCCACGCACAATTCGTGAATGGAACAGGGAAGGGGGGATCAGATAGTGGTACAATAAGTACCCTCCGCCACACACCGTAAGGTGGCTCGCGGAGTATAGATGTAGATGTAGAAATCTGACTGTAACCTGTATAAACAGGAGAAAGACTTACACTAAGTAACAAATATGCACCAAAATGAAAATCGCGAAACTATGAAAAAAATTATCCGGAAACTTTATTCAACAGACTGGCCACAAAGTCCCATTGCCCCCCAGTTCCTCAATTAATAACCAACATAAACCCCTAAACTTGAATTAGAAATCATGAACAGTTCTTTTGAGGAATTTTCTTGAAATCTGAACCATGTAGCTGACGTGAAGTCGAAGCTTTCTTTTATCTCCACACCTGCTGTGTCTAACGCCGATCAGTCAAATTTCGTGGAAGCACTTTATCATTTAGTGGCGAGAAAAGACTGAGTCTGTTGTACAATCGGTTAATGCTAAGACACATTCATATACAACAATGACAGTGATGAGTATGAGTGGATTGCTGTTTCCGCAGCTTTATATCATTCTTCAGGGTCCTCCTCGGGGCATATTAAGAATAGAAATAAAGAAAGACTGTGTGGTGGAAAAAATCCTATAATTGACCTATCAAAATCTGGAAAAATAGGAATTTTTAACATTTCATACTAAAAGGCTTCAAACCAGATACAGAAATTAATTCAATGCTTTTGTTGGATTCATGGTCTGGACATAATAATACACCTGTCTTTCAGGAGGACTACGAAAAGACTGTTTATATACTTTAGATTCCACTCGGCACAACCACTGTGACTCTCGATAAAGAAGTTTTTCGACTGTGGAAAGTATTTTTAAGGAAATTGTTGGACACTGTAATTTTCGATAGCTCCGTGTCATTTGAGATTTATCAGAACAGTATTCTTAAATTTCAGTCATTTGTACATTATCAGTTTGTATCTGCACATTTTACGAAATGGTTTAAATATGTTCGGTATGCAGCACAGTAAGTAGACCAACAGCCAGGACCATTTTCACTCCACCGCATTTCTGTTTTGTAATTACTGTGACGTGCCTGGAAGCGTTAATATTCCTTTCGCCAGGTGTGCCTGGTGTAAGGAAAATGTTTGTTTTCGTCATTCAAATGATTCCTCACTTTATTGTGACAACTGTGAGGAACAGACAAGGAACAAATGGTTCAAATGGCTCTGAGCACTATGGGACTTAACTACAGTGGTCATCAGTCCCCTAGAATTTAGAACTACTTAAACCTACCTAACCCAAGGACATCACACACATCCATGCCCGAGGCAGGATTCGAATCTGCGGCCGCAGCAGTCGCGCGTTTCCGGACTGATGCGCCTAGAACCGCTCGGCCACAACGGCCGACAACAAGGAACAGTTTCATTGTTACTAAAGTATACATTATTCAAAAATTATCATAAGAATTGTGCTACAGGAATTAATATAAAATGACGTATGCCGCCGAAGCATTTCCGTTCGATAAATGTAAGTCACCGTCAAGGGAAATCGTCTGTTATGTAACACCAAATGGTGCATTGATTTATTTCCCTCTGGTAGTCACCTGACACCTTTGTAAGAATTACATATACAATAATTTAGCTATGGATACGAACTGCCTCTAATTCAAAACATTAATGGTATGTAACATTTTTGTATGGTTTAAGGGCTTCAAATTCGCTTCTCTCACTCCGCATATTATCACTACGCGGCGCTGTGCTCTCTTGTCACGGCCTATCGCGCGCTATGCAGGAATGGCTGTATAAACCGCTGTCATAAGCGGTTCTTCGTGAGACAAAAACGAGTAACTTAACAAATTTTAAAAAATACTTGCAGTGAATGTTAACAGGTAAAATTTTGGCAGTGAATTTCTTTCGTTGCATTCTTTCTGCATAAAAATTTCAGGGTGGATTTCGACGTGTCGGATTAGACTATTCCCTTGTAAGATATGGCAACGTAACTCGTGGTACAGAAACTCCTTAAGTTTCTGGTACATCGTCACCTAGCATTAGTTGCATAAGCATACAAAGGGGATTCCCAGTTACTGAGTGCCTTTTCTCCGCAGGTATATCGGTTTGTTTTTTCCTTCTGCTAGGGTGGAATCACGTGGCATACGGACAGTGGTCCGTCAGGAACGGGTTCATTCCTCTTGAGGGGCTTAGGTGTCGAAATTTTAACCTGAGTCTGATATTTAGAGGGAAACTGTAGGCTCGTCTTCCTTTTTCGCATCATTCCAGCGTTTCCACCGGAGGGGAAGGACCAGTTACCAGTTATCTTTTTGCAGTCTGTCACCTGCTCTCCTGTGAGAATCTGAAAGTGGTACTGCTGCATTCTTCCGTATTTGTCGGACAGTAGGATATATCCCGTGTTTCACTTCAAGCGCCTCCTCAGATGTGATGGAAACAGCGTCTCACAGCCTCAAAAATACTTTTCGCTGTACTCTGTTTATTGCTTGTGCTGGTGTTATCAGTAGATGCCTGTATTCAATTCATAGGCTCGTGATATAATCATATTATTTGTATTAGCAATTTATTGTCGTGTCCGTCTAAGATTATTTTTTTGTTGCATTAGTTTTCTGCCTCCTTTACCCACATCTTCGTATGAGCGCTGAAACTGAATCGCATATCCAGAAAGACGCCTAATGTCTGCGTACAGTTTTTTTGTCTGTGGACATTTTAATAATTCTCACCGATGGACTATTAACAGGTCCCTGCACCAACCATGCACTTCTTAAAAGCTGTGTAAATCCTGTGTCTGTATTGCTTTTCGAGCTACCGTTCAAGAGGATCATTTTATCATCGGATATGTCATCACACTGATTTCCTTGCCGTTTTGTTAACAGTGGATCGAACATGAAATAGCGGAGCACAGGACCACAAATGTACCCGCTTGGGCAGTCTCTGGAGTTATTTTTATTCAAAAGTTGAAATGGTCACGTGGGTCTCGCTGCTCTGTTCTAACAAAAATATTTCAAAAGTTGTTTAGAGCAATCTAACTTGCTCAGTCGGTCAAAAAGTGATGGCCACTAAAGGTTTCTGAACGCCCGAGAAATATCTACTACTATGGCCGCTACATATATATGCATCGGGCGTTTGTTGCTGAGCTAATGCCTGATCCCATACAGGAATCTCTACCTTTGTAGTCTGCTGCAAACCATTTTTCCAGCATTTTTCGAAAAGTGTGTAGCAGACACATAATCCTGTAGGTGCTAGATTACCTATGTCCACACCCTTATTTGAAATAATCACATTTGGGTTTTATTATATATTGTTAGCATTCGCCATCTAGGAGACATACATTGACAAAATTTGCGCATGTACTGTCTGCATAAATTCCGCTGGAATGCCATCTGGATCGGGCGTTTTATATTTTTCTCTTTGAATTTAAATATTTCTTTCCGGTCTTTCTCCTCCACAAAGGAGTCATTACTCGACCACCTTCCGTAAATTTCTCTGCTGTTGAGGAGTGCAAAGTGTGTTTAAAATTTAACGAATTTTTGATTTCTGGAATGAATTTTATTTATACGTTTACATCAAACAAGCTTCCATTAGATGTTGCGTTCTTACGCCAACGTTCTTTCCAATTCCCGAAACACTTCCGAAACTCGATTCTTGGGATGGCTTTTAGATATCTCAGCGTTGCGTTTTTAATCTCATCTATGCTTGTAAAATGACGGCCGTTAAAGGTTTAATTTATTTCTGGGAACACGAAAATGTCACATGGTTACATATCTGGCGAATATGGAGGCGGGGGCTCCATTACATTATCGTCTATGGCCAAAAAAACACGAATAAGGTGCGAAGTGAGCAGATGCATTATCATTGTGGAAAGGCATGAATTGTTTCGCCACAATTTTTTTCTTTTCATTTGTGGATTTCTAGACGCTGACGGCTTTCAACTTGTAAGCAGGATGTAAAGAGTAATAACTTTGGACCTTAATGGTAACTAGTTTCGGTTTCTGCGTAGCAGCCTGGCTGCTCGGCCTCAGTGTGACATTCTCGTCTATTTCGTGCATAAAAAGTTAAGTTCGAAGTAATATCAAGCTCAATGAAATTACGTAAAAGTTATTTAGTTTATTTCAGTTGATCTATTAACTCTCTTGAGAATTGATATGTTATAAATATTTCGTTTTATTAATAACGTAATGTGTTTCCCGTATGTCTGATTAACGCATCAATCTCATATATTAATCTTCGAATTTTCTATAACACTCACTGGAGACCACAATTCTAAGCATCAAAAACTGTGGATCAATAGTTGAAGCTCGATCACACTGAAGTGCATTAAGTACTGCATAGCCATGAATCAAAAAATGGCTCTGAGCACTATGGGACTCAACTGCTGTGGTCATCAGTCCCCTAGAACTTAGAACTACTTAAACCTAACTAATCTAAGGACATCACACACATCCATGCCCGAGACAGGATTCGAACCTGCGACCGTAGCAGTCGCACGGTTCCGGACTGCGCGCCTAGAACCGCGAGACCACCGCGGCCGGCAGCCATGAATCGCCGCGTTTGTTATACTATAAAGACATCTTCTGGTTACCGTTGCACATACTTGCTTGGGTCCGAGAACAGCCGAGTTTTTTCCCTATTGCTGTGATCCAGCGTTGTCTGCAGAATATGAATGTAGAGGCATGTCGGTCTGATGCGCACTGTCGGTGATTCTTCCTGAACTTTGGTAACTTTACGTATTGATTTGATCTTTGTCTGCAAACGAAAAGTAGTGCTATTTGGAGCTGCAACAACCAATCTACGGTAGTAGATGGGCTACTCATTCCCGTGGTCAGATGCAACGTTTGTCAATGTAGGGAAAACTGTCTTTCAATGAAGTGAATAAACTTCTTTAGCCATCTGAATTGGTCTAGCCGGCCGAAGTGGACGTGCGGTTCTAGACGCTGCAGTCTGGAACCGCGAGACCGCTACGGTCGCAGGTTCGAATCCTGCCTCGGGCATGGATGTGTGTGATGTCCTTAGGTTAGTTAGGTTTAAGTAGTTCTAAGTTCTAGGGGACTAATGACCTCAGAAGTTGAGTCCCATAGTGCTCAGAGCCATTTGAACCATTTTTTTGAATTGGTCTCACAAGCGGCAAAGTTGCCGAAAGCCAGCTGTCGTTCGATATTGCACCTGATCAGTGAGCTGCCCCGTTTTGTTTTGGCTCTCTGGCGGCTTGCTGCAGATTTCAGTGTGTACAAGGACCGTAGATATGTATCTGCAAACAAACAATTAAGTACGTAAAGTCTATTTTTGTATATGCTCGATGTGGACAAAAATATGGGAATACCAAAAACTCGTTGGCTTACAAAACAACTGCCAGTCGTCTCGGAGTGGATAAAGATCCTTTATGGTTCCTGCAGAACATTAGCAAGGGCTTGTAACGATGATGGAGGTGGTTAGCGATCACGAACCGTCCTCTCCAAAGTAGACCACAAAGGCTCAATAATACTGAGGTCTGGTGACTGTGGCGACCAGGGGAGGCACAACAGTTCACCCTCGTGCTAACAAAACCGATCCTGGATGATGCGAACTGTGTTAACTGTAGACCTTTCGTCTTGGAGCACAGCATCACAGTTGGGGTACAAGTATTGTACTCCAGGATGGACACAATCAGACAAAATCATCACATAATCCTTGGTAGAAATGCAACTTCGCTGCTATGGAATACCACGTTATGGAGGCCAAAATGATCGTCGAACCGCCGCTACGTTTCACTTTTGGTACGTAAACTCGGCCAGAAGTTTGAATCAGTGTGGCACAAGGCTCATCCCACCAAATTACTGTCTTCCATTGCTCCATAGTCCACGTTTTATGGCTTCGGCACCACGTTTTACTGTTTCGAGCATTTGCATCACTGATGGAATTCCAGATCGCCGTGCAATTCCCTGATTATGGAGTGCGACATTCAGTTCTGCAGAGAGTTTTGCAGCCAGCGCCATCTTATTTTTTTTATTTTTTTTTGCACAATCCTTTTCAGTGACCGTGTGTCACGATAACTCAAAACACACTTTCGTTCGCGTTGTGACTTATCGGAAAAACTCATCTTTAAACGCCATACACTTCGACTACCTTGGTTACGAACGCAAATAATTTTCCCAGGCTCGAATTCACTTATGCTCCGACATAACGCATTCACAAGTACACAGAACGCTGTTCTGAACACGAGTGACACTTGCAACGTATTGAGGACATCGCACAGGTGGCGTTCGTTGTCGGATACAACAGCGCGACCTCCACGCTTGGACAGAATGTCATTTATGTTCAAGTATGCTTTTCTTGCAGTGTTTCCATATTTGTGTCCAACCCATGTATATATCGAGTTGTTTACAGCTCCTGAGACAATTTCTCGGAATCTTGTATCCAAGCCCCACGATCCTTCTATAAATCTTCCATATTTCACTTTTAGAATGTCAGTTTAAAAATAATTCTTTCAGATTTGCTCCTTGCAAATCCTCCTCCATTTGAATTTTAGATTCAGGGACTATATCTTTTTCTCTTGTATGGAGGTTGTCAAGAATTAACACTTTTCCGCCATCGTTCATCCCGTAATGTGGCCACATGTCCATACCATCATAAACATCGTTCTTCCATCTGATTGGTGATTTAAGTGGGAGTTTTCATTCGCTTCCTGTTTTCTTTATTTGTCATCTTCTCTTACTTTGAAACTATACAGCTTACCAAAAAATCCATTTGCACAACTTCAAGTCTTTTGTTATTTCCCAGGATTACGCTCTTTATAAACAAATATCTTTTTCTTAACTTTATCTGACCAAAGAATGGAATTCAGTTTGTTGTTTGCTTGTTGTGCGCGTGTTGTCCTCAGCCTTATTTGTTGTTGACTGGAATCCTGAACTGAGATTATAACTCCCACGAATTTATAATCTTGACATGATATGCCTCAATAGAATTTCCATCTATGCTAACGTCATGTTTTTTGCTTCCTAGAGAGAAATATTTTGTTTCAGAAAAATTTGTTTTTAGTCTGGTCTTATTGTATATTTCTAAGATGTTCTTCACCATGTAGCTTATACACTCCTGGAAATTGAAATAAGAACACCGTGAATTCATTGTCCCAGGAAGGGGAAACTTTATTGACACATTCCTGGGGTCAGATACATCACATGATCACACTGACAGAACCACAGGCACATAGACACAGGCAACAGAGCATGCACAATGTCGGCACTAGTACAGTGTATATCCACCTTTCGCAGCAATGCAGGCTGCTATTCTCCCATGGAGACGATCGTAGAGATGCCGGATGTAGTGCTGTGGAACGGCTTGCCATGCCATTTCCACCTGGCGCCTCAGTTGGACCAGCGTTCGTGCTGAACGTACAGACAGCGTGAGACGACGCTTCATCCAGTCCCAAACATGCTCAATGAGGGACAGATCCGGAGATCTTGCTGGCCAGGGTAGTTGACTTACACCTTCTAGAGCACGTTGGGTGGCACGGGATACATGCGGACGTGCATTGTCCTGTTGGAACAGCAAGTTCCCTTGCCGGTCTAGGAATGGTAGAACGATGGGTTCGATGACGGTTTGGATGTACCGTGCACTATTCAGTGTCCCCTCGACGATCACCAGTGGTGTACGGCCAGTGTAGGAGATCGCTCCCCACACCATGATGCCGGGTGTTGGCCCTGTGTGCCTCGGTCGTATGCAGTCCTGATTGTGGTGCTCACCTGCACGGCGCCAAACACGCATACGACCATCATTGGCACCAAGGCAGAAGCGACTCTCATCGCTGAAGACGACACGTCTCCATTCGTCCCTCCATTCACGCCTGTCGCGACACCACTGGAGGCGGGCTGCATGATGTTGGGGCGTGAGCGGAAGACGGCCTAACGGTGTGCGGGACCGTAGCCCAGCTTCATGGAGACGGTTGCGAATGGTCCTCGCCGATACCCCAGGAGCAACAGTGTCCCTAATTTGCTGGGAAGTGGCGGTGCGGTCCCCTACGGCACTGCGTAGGATCCTACGGTCTTGGCGTGCATCCGTGCGTCGCTGCGGTCCGGTCCCAGGTCGACGGGCACGTGCACCTTCCACCGACCACTGGCGACAACATCGATGTACTGTGGAGACCTCACGCCCTACGTGTTGAGCAATTCGGCGGTACGTCCACCCGGCCTCCCGGATGCCCACTATACGCCCTCGCTCAAAGTCCGTCAACTGCACATACGGTTCACGTCCACGCTGTCGCGGCATGCTACCAGTGTTAAAGACTGCGATGGAGCTCCGTATGCCACGGCAAACTGGCTGACACTGACGGCGGCGGTGCACAAATGCTGCGCAGCTAGCGCCATTCGACGGCCAACACCGCGGTTCCTGGTGTGTCCGCTGTGCCGTGCGTGTGATCATTGCTTGTACAGCCCTCTCGCAGTGTCCGGAGCAAGTATGGTGGGTCTGACACACCGGTGTCAATGTGTTCTTTTTTCCATTTCCAGGAGTGTATCTACATCATAATCATCTGCAGCCGATACTACTAATTATTGGCGAACAGTAAATTCGATAGGTGATACCTATCAATACCCGAACAAAAAAAAAAAAAAAAAAAGAAAGAAACGACGTATCACGAAGGAATTATCCAAATGGGACGGAAATTGGTAGCTGCGATGTACATGTGCAAACAAACAAACCATTAGAACTTCAGAAAAATTGGATGATATATTCAAGAGAAAGAGCTTCACAAATCGAGCGAGGCAATAACGCTTTAGTCCACTACTTGCTCTTATGCAAGCAGTTACTCGGCGTGGTTTTGATTGACAGAGTTTTTGAGTGTCCTGCGTGGGATCGTGCCAAATTCTGCCCAATTAGTACGCTAGATTATCGAAATCCCGAGATGATTGGAGGGCACTGCCCATAATACTCCAATCGTTCTCAACTAGGTAAACGTCCGACGATCTTGCTGGCAAAGTAGGGTTTGGCAAGCACAAAGACAAGCAGTAGAAACATTTGCATGTGAGGACGGGCATCATCTTGCTGGAATGAAAGCTAAGGGTGGTTTGCCATGAAGGGCAACAAAATGGCGTAGAATATCGTCGACGTACTGCAGTGCTGTAAGGGTGCGGCGGATGAACGCCAAAGGAGTCCTACTATGAAAAGGCTGTTGGGCCGTGCGAGACGTTGATATCCCACCACTGTCTGGGGCGTTTGCAGACACGACTTCGGGCAGGAATCTCATTGACTGGAGGAGAATTGTCTTCATTGATGAGCACCGGTTCAAACTGTGCTCCGATGATCACCGAAGACGTGTCTGGAGACGCCCCAGACAGCGGTGGGATACTGACATAACTGTCGCCTGCCGTTGGTCTTTAACAGCGAGTGATATTCTGGAGTGCCATTTCTTCTCATAGCAGGACCGCTTTGGTTGTCATCCGCGGCAATGTTACAGCACGGCGGTACATCGACAATATTCAGTGACCCGTTTTGTTGCCCTCCGTGGCAAGCCGTTCCGGCCTTACATTTTAGCAAGATGATGCCCGCCCCCACACGGAGAGAGTTTCTAGTGCTTGCTTCGTGCTTGCCAGATCCTACTTTTGGCAGCAAGTTAGCCGGATCTCTTCGCAATTGGGAACGTTTAAAGCGTTATGGGCAGGGCCCGCCAGCCATATCGGTATTTTGACAATGTAACGCGCCAGTTGGAAAGAATTTGGCACGATATCCGTCAGGGGAACATGCAACAACTCTTTTAATAATTGCCAAGCCGAATTACTGTTTACATAATGGCCGGATGTGGACGGACGCATCATTGATTTGTTCAGGTTGGGAAGCTCTTTTTCTTGAATAAATCGTCCAATTTTTCTGTAGTGTACTGACCGCATGCCCTCCTTACCTCATCCGCATGTGGTGCCGTAAGGTAGAAGATGACACGGTGGATGATCGACATCCTGTGACCCTTCAAGGTCTGGACGAGGAGCTAGTTTTATTTTAGGTGCTATATGGGACCCATGTTTAAGGCCTTTGGTTAGTTGTATTATTGGAGACTTTTTACTATTTTAATTCTTATATGTAAGCTCTTGTAAATTATTTTAAATGCAGCGAAGATGCAGATGAGGATCGTCGGTATGGCGGAGCTGGCGAGAGAGGCAACCCAGTCTACTGCCTTGTTGGAAGGATGTTGAGTCACTAAAGGCGAAAGGGAAAAAAACCTTGAACAAAAATTACCTGGTCTTCGTGGTAGGGGTTGGCACGATGGGCCTGCAAAAACGCTATACCCGCGTAAGAACCTCAAAGCAAGCCTCGTAACTAGACCAAAACAAATTTTTTTTTCGAGATGGTAAAGCTACGCTTCTAAGGCGCCTTGGCTGAGAACGACGTGTAGTGTATATGGCTGTGTAATCATTCTCTTCATAGGATGCGAGACTGACGTAAAAAAAGATATTAGGCGTCTGACGTTCACGCTTTGACTTTCTCCTTGGCTACAGTTTCGCAATCACTAGGAATTAGCGAAGCTGCAGTCTGTACGCTGTCCATTATAATTATCCGGGCTGTTATGCCGTGGTCGGTTGATGAATTCTGTGTCGATTCCCAACGTTTCGTTTCCGACTGCGGGAGACATCTTCAAGGGGGTCCGTAGCTCGGTGGAAGGTCCAACACACCACTGGCTCGCTACTGGTGTGTTGGACCTTCCGTCGAGCTACGGACCCCCTTGAAGATGTCTCCCGCAGTCGGAGACGAAACGTTGGGAATCGACACAGAATTCATCAACCGACCACGGCATAACAGCCCGGATAATTATAATGGACACGATATTTCCGGCCGTGAAAGTCTACATTTTAGTATCAGTCTGTACGCTGACGGAAAAAAAATGCAACACCAAGAAGAGGTTGTGCGACATAAACGAAAGTTGGTAGACGTGTTTCTACATCTGAAAGGTGATGTCTACTTAAATTCCGCGCCAATCGTGTAAGAGTGACGCTAGTAGCGCCAGTGCGGGGTTACAAATCGGTTTACTTTAAATACACGCCGTAACAGTCGCGAGCATTAGTTACCTTTCACGTTGAACGTGGTGAGTTGATATCATTCAAGAACGCCCTTGCCGGCGGTTCTAGGCGCTCCAGTCCGGAACAGCGCTGCAGCTACGGTCGCAGGTTCGAATCCTGCCTCGGGCATGGATGTGTGTGATGTCCTTAGGTTAGTTAGGTTTAAGTAAAGTCTATGGGACTGATGACCTCAGATGTTAAGTCCCATAGTGCTTAGAGCCATTTGAATCATTTCTGAAGAACGTCCGTAAGGCGACAAACACGCCATTATCAACGCCTCGTTGAGTTTGAACGAGGTCGTGTAATAGAGCTGAATATTCCTTCTGCGACGTTGAAGAAATGGTTGGCAGGAATGTAGTCACTGTACACAATTGCTGGCAGAGGAGGTCACATGAATGTACGGTCGCAAGAAGACCGGGCTCCGGACGGCCATGTGGTACTACCAAGAGGGAAGAACATCGTGTTCGCCGTAACGCTCTGTCGTATCATGCTGCATTTGCAACAGCGATTCGAGCAGCAGCTGGAACCACAGTTACACAGTCAACTGTTACAAATCGGTTACTTCAAGGTCAGCTCCGAGCCAGACGCCTGACCCCGAACTACTGTCATTTGCGACTTCGGTGATGTCAAGTGAGAGCTCATTGGATGTCATGATGGAGGACTGTTGTGTTTCCTGATGGAAGCCAGATCTGCCTCGGTGCCAGTGATGGTCGTTTGTTGGTTATGAGGAGACTAGGAGAGCACCTGCAGCCACCCTACCCGCGGCCTAAACGAAGTTACAGTTTATTGTCTGGAGTGCGACTTTGGATGACAGCAGGTGTACTGTCGTGGTTATCCCAAGCACCCTAACTGGAAATTTGTATGCCAAACTGGTGATTTGACCTGTTGTGGTGTCATTTATGGATAGAATTCCAGGGGGTATTTTCCAACAGGATAACACTCACCCACATGCCGTTGTTGTAAGCCAACATGCTGTACAGAGTGTCGACATGTTGCCTTGGCCTGTTCGATCACCAGACCTGTCTCCAATCGAGCACGTATGGGACGTCATCGGACGATAACTCCAGCGTTAACCAAAAACAGCATTAACCGTCCCTGTACTGACCGACCAAGTACAACAGGCATGGAGCTCCATCCCACAAACCGACATGCGGCAACTGTACAACACAATCCATGCAGGTCTGCATGCTTGCATTCAACAATCTGGCCGTGACACCTGTTATTAATATACTAGAATTACTGATTTGCTATGTCTTACCTCGCGCTAACATTAAGTTAGAGATCTTGCAGTGTTAATCACTTAAATATACTACTGGCCATTAAAATTGCTACACCACGAAGATGACGTGCTACAAACGCTAAATTTAACCGACAGGAAGAGCATTCACACAAGGTTGGCGCCGGTGGCGACACCTACAACGTGCTGACAGGAGGAAAGTTTCCAACCGATTTCTTATACACAAACATCAGTTGACCTGCGCTGCCTGGTGAAACGTTGTTGTGATGCCTCGTGTAAGAAAAAGAAATGCGTGCCATCATGTTTCCGACTTTGATAAAGGTCGGATTGTAGCCTATCGCGATTTCGGTTTATCGTATCGCGACATTGTTGCTCGCATTGGTCGACATCCAATGACTGTTAGCAAAATATGGAATCGGCGGGTTCAGGAGGGTAATACGGAACGCCGTGCTGGATCCCAACGGCCTCGTATCACTAGCAGTCGAGATGACAGGCATCATATCCGCATTGCTGCAACGGATCGTGCTGCCACGTCTCGACCCCTGAGTCAACAGATGGGGACGTATGCAAGACAACAACCATCTGCACGAACAGTTCGACGACGTTTGCAGCAGCATGGACTATCAGCTCGGAGACCCTGGCTGCGATTACCCTCGACGCTGCATTATAGACAGGAGCGCCTGCGATGGTGTACTCAACGACGAACCTGGATGCACGAATGCAAAACGTCATTTTTTCGGATGAATCCAGGTTCTGTTTACAGCATCATGATGGTCGCATCCGTGTTTGGCGACATCACGGTGTACGCACACTGGAAGCGTGTATTCGTCATCGCCATACTGGCGTATCACCCGGCGCGATTGTATGGGGTGCCATTGGTTAAACGTCTCGGTCACCTCTTGTTCGCATTGACGGCACTTTGAACAGTGGACGTTACTTTTCAGTTATGTTACGACTTGTGGCTCTACCTTTCATTCGATCCCTGCTAAACCCTACATTTCAGCAGGATAATGCACGACCGCATGTTGCAGGTCCTGTACCGGCCTTTCTGGATACAAAAAAATGTTCGACTGCTGCCCTGGCCAACACATTCTCCAGATCTCTCACCAATTGAAAACGTCTGGTCAATGGTGGCCGAGCAACTGGGTCGTCACAATACGCCAGTCACTACTCTTGATGAACTGTGGTATCGTGTTGAAGCTCATGGGCAGCTGTACTGTACACGCCATCCAAGCTCTGTTTGATTCAATGCCCAGCGTATCAAGGCCGTAATTACGGCTAGAGGTGGTTGTTCTGGGTACTGATTGAGTGATTTCTCAGGATCTATGCACCCAAATTGCGTGAAAATGTAATCACATATCAGTTCTAGTATAATATATTTGTCCAATGAATACCCGTTTATCACCTGCATTTCTTCTTGGCGTAGCAATTTTAATGGCCAGTAGCGTACGTTACCCAGACAAACGTATTACGAAATTTCATTACTCTACATTAATTATTTTTTGGTGCTGCGAATTTTTTCGTCAGTGATAGTAGGGAAGACGCCGGAGCGCAGGTGGCACGGAACGGCGTGCTCGCCGCTCCGGCTTCGCGGCCGCAGCCGTGGCTCGCTCGCCTCGGTGCTGCCGTCGCGGCGTGCTCGGCGGAAGCGCGCCCCGACATTGATCCCGTGACCCGCCCTCGCGCGCCCCGAGCTGCCACTCTGCTCCCCAGCCGCCCACTCTCCAGAGACACGCGCCGTCCGCCGAGCGCGGCCAGCTGGTCCTCAACGCCGCGTGCCCACCACGCTTCATTCCCACACCCACACGTGCTTCCGCGTCACTCTGCTGAACGTTTGTACATAACACAGCCGTGCTGTCCTGTGTTGTCGATATGCTGAAAGGCTATCGGGCACGGATGCTGCAGGGTTCAACCTGCTACATCTACATCTACGTCTACGTCTAGATGACTGCTCTTCACTTCACAATTAAGTGCTTGCCAGAGGGTTCATGGAACCACCTCAGGACTATTTCTCGACCGTCCCACTCTCGATCAGCGCGTGGGAGAATCGAACAGTTAAACCTGTCCACGAAATCCCTGCTTTCTCTTACTTCGTTACGGTGATCATTACGATAGTGCGTGACGAGTTTGACAGAGCACTGAAAGACCTGAGTCGAAACAAGGCCCCGGGGGTAGCCAACATTCCATTAGAACTACTGACGGCCTTGGGAGAGCCAGTCCTGACAAAACTCTACCATCTGGTTAGCAAGATGTATGAGACAGACGAAATACCTTCAGACTTCAAGAAGAATATAATAATTCCAATCCCAAAGAAAGCAGCTGCTGATATGTGAAAATTACCGAACTATCAGTTTAATAAGTCACGGATGCAAAATACTAACGCGAATTCTTCACAGACGAATGGAAAAACTGGTAGAAGCCGACCTCGGGGAAGATCAGTTTGGATTCCGTAGAAATGTTGGAACACGTGAGGCAATACTGACCTTACGACTTATCTTAGAAAAAAGATTAAGGAAAGGCAAACCTACGTTTCTAGCATTTGTAGACTTAGAGAAAGCTTTTGACAATGTTGATTGGAATACCCTCTTTCAAATTCTAAAGGTGGCAGGGTTTAAATACAGGGAGTGAAAGGCTATTTACAATTTGTACAGAAACCAGATGGCAATTATAAGAGTCGAGGGGCATGAAAGGGAAGCAGTGGTTGGGAAGGGAGTGAGACAGGGTTGTAGCCTTTCCCCATGTTATTTAATCTGTATATTGAGCAAGCAGTGAAGGAAATAAAAGAAAAATTCGGAGTAGGTATTAAAATGCATGGGGAAGAAATAAAAACTTTGAGGTTCGCCGATGACATCGTAATTCTGTCAGAGACAGCAAAGGACTTAGAAGAGCAGTTGAACGGAATGGATAGTGTCCTGAAAGGAGGATATAAGATAAACATCAACAAAATCAAAACGAGGATAATGGAATGTAGTCGAATTAAGTCTGGTGATGCTGAGGGAATTAGATTAGGAAATGAGATGCTTAAAGTAGTAAAGGAGTTTTGCTATTTGGGGAGCAAAATAACTGATGATGGTCGAAGTAGAGAGAATATAAAATGTAGACTGGCAATGGCAAGGAAAGCGTTTCTGAAGAAGAGAAATTTCTGAACATCGAGTATAGATTTAAGTGTCAGGAAGTCGTTTCTGGCATTCGGGAGGACGACGGTTCAATCCCGCGTCCGGCCATCCTGATTTAGGTTTTCCGTGATTTCCCTAAATCACTCCAGGCAAATGCTGGGATGGTTCCTCTGAAAGGGCACGGCCGACTTCCTTCCCAATCCTTCCCTAATTCGATGAGACCGATGACCACGCTGTCTGGTCTCCTTCCCCAAAACCAACCAACCAAGTCGTTTCTGAAAGTATTTGTTTGGAGTGTAGCCATGTAGGATGGACGATAACTAGTTTGGACAAGAAGAGAATAGAAGCTTTCGAAATGAAGTGCTACAGAAGAATGCTGAAGATTAGATGGGTAGATCACATAACTAATGAGGAGGTATTGAATAGAATTGGGGAGGAGTTTGTGGCACAACTTGACCAGAAGAAGGGATCGGTTGGTAGGACATGTTCTGAGGCATCAAGGGATCACCAATTTAGTACTGGAGGGCAGCGTGGAGGGTAAAAATCGTGGAGGGAGACCAAGAGATGAATACACTAATCAGATTCAGAAGGATGTAGGCTGCAGTTGGTACTAAGAAATGAAGAAGCTTGCACAGGATAGAGTAACGTGGAGAGCTGCATCAAACCAGTCTCAGGACTGAAGACCACAAAAACAACAACATCATTACCCGCTATGTAGGTGAACGTCAAAAAAATTTAGAAAGCTACTGACTAAAGTTCTATAAAAATATTTCGCCACAGCGATAGATGCCTTTGTTTTAATGATTGCCACACCATCTCGCGTATTATATCCGCGATATTCTTTCACCTATTTCGCGTTAATACAGGATGGTTATAATTAAAGTGCAGCTATTCACAGATATCCACTGTGTGCTGTAATTATTGTAAGGTAGCGAAATTTCGTAGATAATGCGTTTCTGCGGAACCGATTTACCCCGGAAAAAACATTAGTTCCACTTTTAGCCTCCGGGTGCAAATGTGGCGCTGTGAATGCAAGACTGTTGACCATGGGATCGGCAGTTCTCGTGACATTACAGATCACTAGGATTGCCCGGGGAACGAGATATGTGGCCAGTTACAGCAACAGCAGTCTCGTCAATAACTTCCACCGGGATAACACACATTCTTCTTCCAGGTACCATACCAGGTCCACCCGTGTTTTCGAATTTAATTATCACCTTCTTCAAACCATTTAGTGACGTGAGCCTCTCCTCAGACCTTTCAATCGACAACACTTTCTCAATGCAGCATTGTAATTACTGGTTCACATACAAGTGTAACAGTTTCACCAAACACGCACGGTCTCTCTTCTCGATAGCCATACTGTTGACTCACGTTATTGCTTGTTAAATGACAGCGTGGATGTCATACGACCACAGAGAAGGTGCACAGCGCCAGATTTGCACCTGGTGTCCATTAATTGGAACTAATTTTTTCCTGTGTAAATCGGTTCTACATTAACACATTCCCATATCTACCAAGTTTCGCTGCCAGACGATAACTGTAGCCTACAATGGACCCCCCATGAGTAATTGTACTTTTAATTATGTCCACGCAGTAACATAAGAGCTGCCGGTTTCTAAACTTTTTTGATGTCCTCCGGCAATCCTATCTGAGGCTGATCCCATACCTCATAGCAATACTATATTACAAAGAGGACGGACAGGTGTAGTGTAGGCAGTCTCCTTAGTAGAACTGTTGCATCTTCAAAGTATTCTGCCATTAAAACGCAGTCTTTGGTTCCCCTTCCCCATAACATTGTCTATATGATTGCTCCAATTGAAGGTGTTCGTAATTGTAATCCCTAAGTATTTCGTTGAACTGGCAGTCTTTAGATTTCCGTGATTTATCGCGTTACCGAAATTTGACGGGTTCTTTTTAATACTCATGTGGATAACCTCACACTTTTCATTCTTTAGAGTGAGTTGACACTTTTCGCACAATACAAATATCTTGTCTAAATCATTTTGCAATTGTATTTCACCTTCTGATGAATTTACTAAATGACAATATCACCAACAAAAATCTAAGACGGCTGGTCACATTGTCTTCTAAAACATTTCTATAGCTTACAAGCAGCAGAGGACCTATAACACTTCCGTAGGGATTGCCAGGTATCACTTCTGTTTTACTCGGTGACTTTTAGTCAGTTACTGCGTACTGTGACCTTTCTGACAGGAAATCACGAATCTAGTCGAATAGACGTCAATCCAGAGGCATGCAAATTGTTTAAAAGTCTCTACGGAGGAAAGGCGTCAGAAACCTTTTGGAGATCTAGAAATATGGAATCAGTTTGAAATCCCTTGTCGATATTACTCATTACATCGTGCGAATAGACAGCTAGTTGTGTTTCACAAGAACGGTATTTTCTAAATCCGTGCTGAATATTCGAAGACAGTATATGTTCCAAAATCGTACTGCAAGTCGACGTCAGTGATATGAGTCGATAATTCAGCGATAACTGTTATTTTCTTTCTCGGATATTGCTGTGATTTCTACAACTTTTCCAGTCTTTAGGTACGGAGCGAGCGAAAGGAACCTAATTGGTACACAATCTGGACCGGAGATCTTGTCTTTATTGATTGATTTAAACTGCCGAAGATATCTACTTCTAAGTAACTCAAGTTGGCAACTGTTCTTGATTCCAATTCTGGAATATTCACTTCGTCATCCTTCTTCAGTAATTCCACTTTAGTGGCATTGTCATCGGTAACATTACTGCAAGTTTAAACGCAGCCAAAACCTGTCAGACAAACAGAAGCTAAACGATGTCAAAGTTAGCGTAAGGAGGGCTATGCGTGAAGCGTTCAGTGAATTCGAAAGTAAAATTCTATGTACCAACTTGACAGAAAATCCTAGGAAGTTCTGGTCTTACGTTAAATCAGTAAGTGGATCGAAACCGCATATCCAGACACTGTGGGATGATGATGGCATTGAAACAGAGGATGACACGCGTAAAGCTGAAATACTAAACACCTTTTTCCAAAGCTGTTTCACAGAGGAAGACCGCACTGCAGTTCCTTCTCTAAATACTCGCACAAACTAAAAAATGGCTGACATCGAAATAAGTGTCCAAGGAATAGAAAAGCAACTGAAATCACTCAACAGAGGAAAGTCCACTGGGCCTGACGGGATACCAATTCGATTCTACGCAGAGTACGCAAAAGAACTTGCCCCCTTCTAACATCCGTGTACCGCAAGTCTCTAGAGGAACGGAAGGTTCCAAATGATTGTAAAAGAGCACAGGCTGTCCCAGTTTTCAAGAAGGGTCGTCGAGCAGATGCGCAAAGCTATAGGCCTATATCTCTGACATCGATCTGTTGTAGAATTTTAGAACATGTTTTTTGCTCGCGTATCATGTCATTTCTGGAAACCCAGAATCTACTCTGTAGAAATCAACATGGATTCCGGAAACAGCGATCGTGTGAGACCCAACTCGCTTTATTTGTTCATGAGACCCAGAAAATATTAGATACAGGCTCCCAGGTATATGCCATTTTCCTTGACTTCCGGAAGGCGTTCGATACAGTTCCGCACTGTCGCCTGATAAACAAAGTAAGAGCCTACGGAATATCAGACCAGCTGTGTGGCTGGATTGAAGAGTTTTTAGCAAACAGAACACAGCATGTTGTTATCAATGGAGAGACGTCTACAGACGTTAAAGTAACCTCTGGCGTGCCACAGGGGAGTGTTATGGGACCATTGCTTTTCACAATATATATAAATGACCTAGTAGATAGTGTCAGAAGTTCCATGCGGCTTTTCGCGGCTGATGCTGTAGTATACAGAGAAGTTGCAGCATTAGAAAATTGCAGCGAAATGCAGGAAGATCTGCAGCGGATAGGCGCTTGGTACAGGGAGCGGCATACCGACCCTTAACATAGACAAATGTAATGTATTGCGAATACATAGAAAGAAGGATCCTTTATTGTATGATCATATGATAGCGGAACAAACACTGGTAGCAGTTACTTCTGTAAAATATCTGGGAGTATGCGTACGGAACGATTTGAAGTGGAATGATCATATAAAATTAATTGTTGGCAAGACGGGTGCCAGGTTGAGATTCATTGGAAGAGTCCTTAGAAAATTTAGTCCATCAACAAAGAAGGTGGATTACTAAACACTCGATCGGCCTATAATTGAGTATTTCTCATCACTGTGGGATCCGTAACAGGTCGGGTTGACAGAAGAGAGAGAGAAGATCCAAAGAAGAGCGGCGCGTTTCGTCACAGGGTTATTTGGTAAGCGTGATAGCGTTACGGAGATGTTTAGCAAACTCAAGTGGCAGACTCTTCTAGAGAGGCGCTCTGCATCGCGGTCTAGCTTGCTGTCCAGGTTACGAGAGGGTGCATTTCTGGATGAGGTATCGAATATATTGATTCCCCCTACTTATACCTCCCGAGGAGATCACGAATGTAAAATTAGAGAGATTCGAACGCGCACGGAGGCCGACTGCGCTTCAGTGCCAAAACACGTAATCTGGGCAGTGTAAACTGTTTTACTCGGCGACCTTCCGTCAGTTCCTGTGAACTGTTATCTTTATTACAAGAGATCACAAATCCAGTCGCACAACGTACACGATACTGCATAGACACGCAATATGATTAGAAGTCTCTTCCGAGGAACGATGTCAAAAGCCTTTTGGAGATACAGAAATGGTTCAAATGGCTCTGAGCACTATGGGACTTAACATCTATGGTCATCAGTCCCCTAGAACTTAGAACTACTTAAACCTAACTAACCTAAGGACAGCACACGACACCCAGCCATCACGAGGCAGAGAAAATCCCTGACCCCGCCGGGAATCGAACCCGGGAACCCGGGCGTGGGAAGCGAGAACGCTACCGCACGACCACGAGATGCGGGCAGGAGATACAGAAATATGGAGTCAATTTGAGATCTTCTGTCGGTGACACTCGTAGAGACGCTCGATTCGTTTGTTGTCAACAGAAATGTTGGAGCTGGCAAAATAAGAAAACTGTGAATTTTATACATCTGTGAGCTAAGCTATGAAACGAAGATAGCAATCTGAAAATGGACATTGTCACTGCTACCATCAGCAGGTACATAGATTCTTAAGATCTCTAAAAATTTTTGAAGCTTTCTTACGTGTGATTCGTATTTATGAGCAGCAACTTGCTAATGTTTCCATATAGTCTTCGTATAAACGGCTTTTCGATCAATGAAAAACACAATATTGTTTGTGTTCTACAGGATTAATTTATTAAGTTAACCGGTTTGCGCTTTACAAGGTCATAGTGAGCCTGTAATTGACTATCGTCGTCAAAGAATTAGCAGTATTCGCGAACAACATTAGAAAAGTTGTTCTCATCTAGACTGAGGCACAATTGCAAACAACATTCGAAAAGATGTTACTCATCTAGACAGAGGCACAAACACTCAGTAACTGTCATTCATTTTTGACTTTCCTGTGGTAATGTAATTAAACGGGTAAACGTTGAACAGAAAATCAATGTAAATGAAGCAGACCAGGCAAAATTATAATATTAAATTCGAAAAACGTGTAAATATTGTTGTACTGGGTGTTCGGAAATTCCCGTTACAAAGTTCGAAGATTTGTAGAAAAGGAACCCAGGGACTGCAACGTTCAGTTCCCGTGTTACAACCGTTTGAAAACATTTTTGCTAGGTAGGTATGCAACAGGGGAGTCATGATGGGGGGTGGTTACGTCGGATCGGCGGGTGTCATTTGACGTCAGTCCCACGTCTCTGAACTGGTTCGAGCCTTATTCACCTGTCTGTGAGTGTTCGAGCAACATGGTTTATTACACATTTTCAGAATACAACGACATGGTTCCTCTGAACAGCGATATTCACGGTAGTGGAAGAGCTGGTCGTCGCCTTTACCAAGCTCGTTCTCCACAACGTCCCACTACATTGTATATCGTTTTCGCCACAATTTCGCAACGACTTCGAGAAAGGGGTACATTCACCGTCAGCAGCCATGACTATGGTGCTCCAAGGGGACGCCACGCACACGAAATGGAAGAGGCTGTACTGCATCACATTGAAGAGTGCCCGTCAACGAGTACACGGGCAGTTTCTTTGGCTATTAATGAGTGGAACTGTAAAGCAAGTGGTGTACTGGGTCGCGTCTAATCAGTTGCGTTACCAACAAGTTATCAAATTACTGTAGCACGGAAACGGCACGTTTCCGGACAAGGGTTCCAACTCAAAATATTGTCTACTTACTCCCCTCTACAAGCGCTACAGGTCTGTAACGTGAATTTCCGAACACCATGTATAGGCACCGGTTTTCGAGTTTAGTGTTAATATTTTGTCTGATGTGCTCCCTTTATATTTATTTACTGTTCAGCTTTTTACCTTTTTAATTGTATCGGGCGTAAGTTCGTAGCGTTATGCCGTAAGTTAAGTAAACACAACAGATACACATAGCATAGTAGAGACTTTAGTCGTCAATAATATATTCTCTTTCACTAGTTACAACAGTCTGACAACACTGTGGTGACTTTTCTCTTCCGCGACTGTAGAAACCACACGGTTTCGAGGCGAAGAGCCATGTTCGGAGCGCTTTTTCATCCGGAAAGGAAGTTCCTTGAACGTTGTTCAACAGAAAGCGGAAAAGGTGAAAATCTGAGGGCGCGAGGTCAGGTGAAGAAGGTGGGTGTGGAATGACTTCCTAACTCAACTCCTGTATTATATTTTTGTCGGGTTAGCAGAATGTGGACGGGCGCTATCGTGGAGTAGCATCATTTCACACAGTCTTCCTGATCGTTGTTCCTGGATTATGTCTGCAAAACGTCTCAGTTGTTAACAGTAAATGTCAAAAAAAAAAAAAAAATGGTTCAAATGGCTCTGAGCACTATGGCACTCAACAGCTGAGGTCATCAGTCCCCTAGAACTTAGAACTACTTAAACCTAACTAACCTAAGGACATCACACACATCCATGCCCGAGGCAGGATTCGAACCTGCGACCGTAGCGGTCGCGCGGTTCCAAACTGTAGCGCCTAGAACCGCTCGGCCATTCCGGCCTGCAGTAAATGTCAGCAGTGACAGTTATACAATTCGTAGTACACCACACCATCGCTGTTCCACCAGATGCATAACATTATCTTTTGTGGTTGCGAGTAGGTCTTTAGTATGGGAAGTTCCCGCTTTGTTTGGGCTCAACCACTCCTTTCTTTTCCTAATGTTGGCGCAAAGACATCATTTCTCGTCAGCAGGCTAGGTACGCTCGGTGTTGCTCCCAAGTCAATTGATCACGACTAGGCAGAGATACACATGTGGCTACCCGCTGATTTTTATGATTTTGGCTTAAAGCATGCAATACTGATATACCAGATTTTTTAATCTTCCCCATTGCACGCAAATACCACACGGTGGTGGATTGATCAGAGTTCATCACATTTGCTAGTTCTCGAGTACACTGTCCTGAATCATTGTGGATTAATGCGTTTAAATGATCTTCATCAAACACCGAAGGTCTTCCTGAACGTGGAGAGTCACTAATGTCAAAACGGTCCTCCTTAAAACGAGAAAACCATTTTCCTGCCTTGCTCTATCCGTGGCATGATTTCCATACACGGCGCAAATGTTTCTAGCTAACTCCGCTGCTGTCACCCCTATAATGAACTCAAACATAAGTATTTGTCGGATATGTTCCGATTTATCTGCTCGGCACTCCCATTTTCTAGCACCCAGAGCTCTACTCCCTGTCTCGAAATGATGAAATGACAACATGTAAACTCAAATAGTAACAGTGAGCTCCAAATAAAAAATGATCTTCGATACATGAACCCATAGCAACCGGAATACCAAAATACAAAATGCAGCGCTACGAACTTATGCACCAACCTAACATTACCACCGCACTGTTAAAGAGGACATCTATTGTGTGTTTGTGCCTCTGTCTCAGTGATCTCTATACTCTCTGGATGCGGATCTCTGATTTCAGAGTATGGAACTACGGGGACATTGCAGATTCTTCTCGTCTGCATAGCTAGGAGAAAAAATTTCCACCAGTCTGTACATGATAAAAGATTCTTTACATTTATTTGTGGCTTTGAACTTCACATCAGTATGCGATGTAATAGGCTGATGTGGGAGCAGAATCGAAAAGTTTTTTATTTTGCGTTCTCGTGATACTTCGTGGCAGCCATGCTGTAATTATGGAAGAAAATAAATACGAGTATCTTTGGGTGGCACTTTCATTAATCTGGGGTTAGGCATCCAGATAGTATAGAGATCACTGCTCAGTCTAGACGAGTAACATCATTTCCAGAGTTCTTTACAAATAAGGTAACTTCAACTTCTTTGACGACGATTGATCATTAAAGTCTGATAGCCTCATAAGCCGAAAATGGTTAGCAAAATAAATTGTAAATGTAAATGTCGTGTGACTAGGGCCTCCCGTCGGGTAGACCATTCGCCGGGTGCAACTCTTTCGATTTGACGCCACTTCGGCGACTTGCGCGTCGATGGGGATGAAATGATGATGATTGGGACAACACAACACCCAGTTCCTGAGGGGAGGAAATCTCCGACCTAGCCAGGAATCGAATCCAGGTCCTGAGGATTTACATTCTGTCGCTCTGACCACTCAGCTACCGGGGGGCGGACAGTGAAATAAATGAATACTGTAGAACATACAAAACAGTGTGCTGTTCAACCAAGAAGCAACTGGAGGATCAATTAACACTACTTTTCATATCCCATAACATTAGTCAGAGGTGCACTGCATTTCATTGATTTCTCACAGTAGTACTAAACCACAGTACAATTTTAATATAAATATTTGGTTGCTATTTTAAACTACCTTAATGAATTCCTTGAGGCCTTCCACCAAATTATTGAGAAAGTTTGGTACCAAGATGCACAAAGGTTAGAACTCCACCGTAAAGAGGTACATAAAGATTTTGTACGCATCACCAGTAGCAATAACTGAAGCGTAATCTGCAATCTAGTTGTAGTTAGGACACATTATTTCATACTGGTCTTACGAATTCTGGAATTGCTTTTACGATATATTCAAAATCGTGTTTCAACACTCTGGACAAAGTATGTATCCAGCATGATATCACAAGTTTATGTTTCTGAAGGAGTTCTGCTACTTAAAGAACGGATCCACTGAGCGCAGTTGCTCGTTTTTTGGCTAGCTCTTTTCCTGTTGGAATGTAAAAGTAGAAGAGCCACACACATTTTCACTAGCTCGCTGTCGTCCATTTCTTGGCCCAACTGCTGTCCGCGTAAACTTGTAAACAACTCTAGCCCGGAAATCTGTTGCCGCAAACGTAGCTGGGCAATAGTGGTCGGCAGTATTGCTGAACATGTGGCGGCGGTTGTGAACGTTCATGCTGCCGGGTAATATCGCGGGACTACATTGTGGCAATAAGCATTTTCTGAGCCTCATGTAAACGTTCCTTAACAACCTACTATTTCCAGGGTCAGAAATTTTACACTTCACAAAACGCAAAACCGTAATATCCCATGATTAGAGATATGTGCGGATGCCGATATCAGTGTATGCTGTGTATACGCAGATATCCACAGTGATAATTACTTTGCTAATAAAAGGCTGCACAGACGTGGATGTCCGCAGCAATAATTGCATTGTTGTCAAATGTTAAGTGGCAATGTCAACGTTACGATTTTAGTCTGAGTGCGTTACATGCGTAATTATCCGTTTTTTCTGTGCCTGTACATGTAGGATTATCGTTACCCACTGTGTGCAGTTTGTGTGGTAGACAAGGTTGTGATTTATAACGTACTTCCATTTTTACAACAGTATAATAGTAAATAGTTAGCTAATTGAAATGTGCTACGAGTAAACACTATAGATCTCCTAAAAGTATGTATCACTAAATAATTTTCTTAATATTATAATCCGCTGATGATGCCTAATATGAGTAGTCGAAACATGTCTCGTCAAAAATAAAAGAAACATTCAGTTGTAAAAGACGGAATTGTTCTTACCTAATGAGGAACGTAACGGAAGTATTAACTGAGAAAGAATGGCTGCAAATACCAACAATATTAATTAGTACTTTGAAGGGCTGTAAGTAGGCTATGAAACAAAAACTTCATCAAAAGAAGCTCTGTTTTATTACGTAGCATGTCATTTGAGATAACATAATGCGCAAAATAAACAATGCATGCATTATAAAACCACGTAGAGCATACGCTACGTTACATAATTTGATTCTAGCGATATACAGCTTCGCCTATATTGCAACACCCATATACTACTGGATAATGTCATAAATTAATGTAAAGAAAGATTATATGTTACAGACCATAAGCTCACAAATCAATTTTGCTTGCTTTTCTTGTTGCTAAGTGTTGGTTACATCATTGAAGTTTAATTGACTTCCAGAAGTCGATTCTATAACAAGTACTTACTAAATCTGATGATCTTTTTGTGTCACTGTGACTAGTAAGGCTATAGCCACTCTGCACCACTTTATTTATATTTGTGACATCATGTGACCTAGGCTACTGACCTTGAGATCAGGTAATTAACCTTTCAGCGGAGTCATATGCCCCTTTTTCGATAATGGCGTCACATGCCACACCCGTTTTTGATGACGTCATCAAGGGATGACTGTGCACACACACACACACACACACACACACACACACACACACACACACACAGGCTGTTTATCTATCACTCAAGTCTTAATTACAGATCTCTATGAAAATTCAAGCACGCAAAAACTGTTTTTTCTCGAAATATCTACGATTTTGCACACTTTGCAAGCACAATGGTCTTTCGAATTAAATATGGCCACATCGAAATTTACTGTAGCAAAATGCAGGCAGCTTGCATATTACCAGTAAGAATAAAATCTGTTAAACATCACTCATTAATAATGAAAGTTCAGTTGCTGTACCATACTTTTCAAACTCTATGTACCTCGAAATTAAATATTTCCGCATCTAAATCGGCTGTATAACTAATTAAAATACACACAACTCGTTTATTGGCAGTACATAGGTAAATTATTGGTCAGTAGACAGTAGTTCGATCTTGTACCATGCATTAAATCTATCCAAATACATAAAATTGGTCACACATGAGCACTCCTGCAGATCTTGCTTACAATACACTGAGAAGTATCAATGTCACTCCGACATCTAAAATTCGCTGAAAGTTCAATATTCCTATCACACTTTGCAAGGACAATAAACCTTCAAATTAAATATTTCCTCACGTAAATTGTTTGTGTAACTTATGCACAGAGCTCACTTACTGACAACAATTTATCGCGAATCACTCGCCCAGCGAAAAGTCCCAAGCGAATGGAGAGAAGTGCTGCTGACTCCTACATATAAGGAAGGTAGAAAGAGCTGACCCCCTTAACTAAAGACCAATATTTTTTACATAGGTTTGTTGGAGCATTCTTGAACTCATTCTGAGTTGGAATGTAATAAATTTCCATGAGACAGAAAAGCTTCTGTCCACAAATCAGTATGGGTATGGAAAACATCGTTCGTGCGAGAGTCAGCTTGCCCTTTTCTCGCATGATATCCTACAAACCAGGATGGAGGGCAACAGGCAGATTCCATATTCCTAGATTTCCATGAAGCATTGGACACTGCAGATTGTTGACGAATGTCCGAGCATGTAGTTTTTAGATTCCAAGGTATGTGAGTGGTTCAAAAAATGGCTCTGAGCACTATGGGACTTAACATCTTAGGTCATCAGTCCCCTAGAACTTAGAACTACTTAAACCTAACTAACCTAAGGACATCACACAACACCCAGCCATCACGAGGCAGAAAAAATCCCTGACCCCGCCGGGAATCGAACCCGGGAACCCGGGCGTGGGAAGCGAGAACGCTACCGCACGACCACGAGATGCGGGCTATGTGAGTGGTTCGAAGACTTTTTCAGTAATAGAATCCAGTATGTGGTCCTCGACGACCAGTGTTCATAAGGAACAAAGGTATCGTGAGAAATGCCCCTCGGAAGTGTGATAGGACCACTCTTATTCTTTGTATACATAAATAAACTGAAGGACAAGGTGAGCACCAATTTACAGCTGTTTGCTGATGTCGGTGTGGTGTATGGGAAGGTGTCGCCTTTGAGTGACTGTAGAAATATACAAGATGACTTAGACAAAATGCCTAGTTGGTGTGACGAATGGCAGGCTACTCTAAATGTAGAAAACTGTATGTTAATGATGATAACTAGGAAAAACAGTCCTGTAAAGTTCGAGTGCAGCGTTAGTAGTGTACAGTTTGACATAGCCAGATTAAACATCTAGGCGTAGCACTGCAAAGCGAGATGAAATGGAACGACCACATCAGGTTGGTAGTACGGAAGGCGAATGCTGGACTTCATTTTATTGGGAGAATGTTGGGTAAGTGTAGCTCATCCATAGAGGAGACGGCTTCTAGATCGCTAGTGCGACCCATTTTCGAATGCTGTTCGAGTGTTTGAGATCCCCACCAGATGGGATTAAAGGTAAACATCGAAGCAATTCAGACACATGCTGCTAGATTTGCTACCGGTAGGTTCGATCAGAATGCAAGTATTACGGATATGCTTTGAGAAATAAACAGGGAATCCATGGACAGAAGACGATGCTCTTTCCTTAAGGCACTATTGCGCAAATTAAGAGAACCAGCATCCGAGGTCGACTGTAGAACATTTCGCTTAAGAGCCACGAAGATAAGAGAAATTAGGGCTCATTCAGAGGCTTTTAAAATGGTTCAAATGGCTCTGAGCACTATGGGACTTAGCATCTGAGATCATCAGGTTTGACTTGTGACGTCATCACTGTGCCTTCATCGAAAAAGTGGTGCATGTTATGACACCATCGAAAGGTCGGTGAAGTGAGTGTAGGTAGATAACCTAGGCCACGTGGCGTCACGAATGTAAACTGAATGCGCATGTAAACAGAATGCGCCAGTAGCCCCATAGCCGTACTATTACTCCCTTGTCACTTCGGATCGCTTGTGTTGGTAGGCTGGAAAACAGAGAACAATATGATTTGAGAGTTCATGCAGTCACTAACGCCTCTCTGTCGGAGTTGTATTATCTCTTGTTAGAATTATTCATTGGCTGGCGGAATTATCCCTTCTGGTGCTTCTGTTTTACGCATGAGTTCATCTCGAATTAAATATATTTGTGAATATTAGATGCATTTTGCACATGAACCAGTTTATCTGACGTACATGCACAGATGCTTTCTTCTGAATATAAAAAATGCTACCTCAAACATGGTTTTGATTAGTATCTTCGTTGTGACGATAAACAGCATTAGTATTAGTTGTTTTGATTATGTGAAATGTCAGATTGTGACTGACGTAATCCAAATACTCAAATAATATGGTTTGTTTGACCAATTTCTAGTAGAGGTGGTTCGCTACTGTCTTCTTCTGTCATATGAGCGTGAGTGGAGTGCAGTGGACAGGTCTCTGTACTCCTAATCCGAAGGAGCTGAGATTAAATGCCTGTCCGGCCATCCTGGTTATTGTCGTTTGGAGTTTTGCTTCTCTGTCATCCCGCGTTGTGAGCTTGTGCTCTTCTTTAACAAATCTATATCATGGCCAGAAAGCTTTTAACATCCACGGAATGTTTTGTCAAAACCTGAATATCTTGTGGCCCGTACAGGTTTCCAACTTCAAATTTTATAGGTACTGAATAAAGAATATATTAAAACTCAACCACTTTATTATTTCGCAAACAACATTGCTAAAAATTACCAGTAACAAAAAAGAAACACGTGAATAATTTAGGGAATGTTAATGAAGCTCAGTCTCGTTTAAGCAGCTTAATTAAGAACCGTACACACATTTTTATGGGTAAGGAAATAAGGTACTTACATCAACAAGTCAATATTATTGTAATTTGTGAAGAAAAAACCGACAGAAACGTAAATGGTTAGGGAGAAATTTTGCAGATAATGGCTTTGCATCGCGTAAGTCTATAAATTGGAAATCCGTGATTGCGTGATTTTTCAGGCACGACAAAACTGAAGGTCCTGCGCTCAGATAGGCGCCTCATCTGCGGACAATCTGAGACTGCAGCTACCACTAGCCGGTGCCATCAATTTATAACATTCGCCTCGGGCACACACGAGAATGCCTCTATCCCTGTGGAAGACTCTCCGACCAGGACCGCTCTCTGAACTCTATCAGTCAAGAACTTTTCCCCCTAGTCTCAGAAGTGGCTAGATGCCCTTTACGAACGTAGTGCCATCAATAGACATCGATGTTACTTTGAATCGAAAACTTTCTGAAGTACTGTAAACATCAATCCCAACTGGTTACTTCTGTGTATGAAGAAGGCGAGCTGCGTTTGGCTTGGTCTATCCTTTCGGAATTAATACAGGTTCCCAAGGAGAAAGTAGTCATTACGACTGAACTCAAAATATGCTAGAGAACAGTTTTTCGGTAATGTTTGCCCCATTCATCACACAAATATCGTAATTTTATCTGAGTGCTGTGACAGCCTACCCGCACGTGCACATCAATAGTTTCCTAACAGAAAGCTCTTGAATTGCTTGTAAACACATTTTCTACTCACTGATTACGTTCCACAAAACTGCACCAATATCCCATGTGTCACCGTTCCCGTTTTACGTAGTTTGCGATGAGACTTGACGGTTGTACGCTGCATAATCGCCTTATGACGCTTGCTTCCGAACAAAATCCATTCGACCGCCTGTAAAAGACATAAATCTTCAGCTTGGTGTTTTCGATACTATTGTATTGAATGTCCTCAATTCACAGTCAAGATTACCGTCAACGATTTTCATTGACGGTCAAGACTCTCAACACACTATTGATCGACGGATAAGATTATGTGATGAACACCTCTACTACTCGGTCGCAGAAAAAGTGATTCTTCAGGAGTACCAAATAGAATCTCGCACAACAGTGTGTCCTTCTGCTGCAGGTGTTCCGATAAGACGGAAAGGCATCATAAAAAGCAGAGTTCCTGCCTCTGTAACTGGACGATCAGCGTTTCTTCTATACAGTCCTGAAGTGCGCGCCTCCCTGACACCGTCTTGGCCAGCTGCTGTATTGTCACAATATGCAAGCACATACAACATTCGCATACTTCAAATGAGAGGATTTGTCGTGATTAAGCGACAACACAGGGTGGTTATAATCAAACAGTCGCTAGTTGAGAGTATCCCCACGAAAAACGAATGATCGTAGGATATTGAAACGTTGCGGAAATATTAGTAAAGATATGGGGAAGAGAAATAACGAATTAACCATTGAAACAAACACATTTTAATTTCCACATGAGAGGGTAACATTTGTTAACTGCGTACCATATTTTCGTTCCAGATTAGAAACGGTGCTCATTGTGGCAACCATCTGCACCCACGACAGCTTGGAACCGCATTAGAGATTACAGGACAACTGCTCGCAGCACATTTTGAACGGTGGACCGTGGAATGTTCAGCTGTCGTGACAGAAGTCCTGCACTACTTGAAGGTCGCAATTGTGTCCAGCATTCTCAGCTGTGGCAACAGTAAAAAAAATGGTTCAAATGGCTCTGAGCACTATGGGACTTAACTTCCGGGATCATCAGTCCCCTAGAACTTAGAACTACTTAAACCTAACTAACCTAAGGACATCACACACATCCACGCCCGAGGCATGACTCGAACCTGCGATCGTAGCGGTCGCGCGGTTCCAGACTGTAGCGCCTAGAACCGCTCGGCCACCTCGGCCGGCGTGGCAACAGCACCTTCTTCAGCAATTTGTGACGCACTTGGCCCTCGGCCTCCGCGAGGACGAATTCCGAGATCGCCAGTTAACTCGAACTTCCAAATCGTGTTGTTCAATCCTATGCGGAAAGAGCACCTCTCCGTATTCCTTTAATGAGTCGATAGTCGCGAAGAGCAGCAACACTATTGCTGTTATTCCGATAAAACAGCTTTACGAGTAAAGCCCTGCTCACCTTGCCCAGACGCAAGTGGACTGTCCGTAGCTGTAATGCACACTGATGATTGTGTTTCAGCCCTGCATGGTAGTGCCACTGCCCGCCACTAAAGGCATGTCACGACACTAACTCTAAGGACGCAAATCCTGCAGCTCAAGGTGTGAGCATCACTCCTATAAACATGAGTACCCATGCGGGAAATAGTTCTCCGCCCACACTATTGCAAGTAGCGGAAGTTTAATTATAATCACTATGTATGATGGAACGAGCGTACTGTACTCGGGACCGATAGGCGGTGCTTACCTGTACAGTTGACGGAAAGGATTCGGTGGTACCAACAAGAAAGCCTGTGCCCTGTTGTTACATACAGTGTGACAATTATTGAACTATATGAAATAAAATCGGCCTAACTTCTGAACGGATTGCGTTAGGGCGTTCCAACTGCACGGTTGGCTGGGGGCATGATGGGAATTAGTTTAGTGACGAAGCCCACTTTCAATTGGATGGGTTCCTCATTAAGCAAATGGTGGTAAATGGCCCTGAGCACTATGCGACTTAACTTCTGAGGTCATCAGTCGCCTAGAACTTAGAACTACTTAAACCTAACTAACCTAAGGACATCACACACATCCATGCCCGAAGTAGGATTCGAACCTGCGACCGTAGCGGTCGCTCGGTTCCAGACTGTAGCGCCCAGAACCGTACGGCCACTCCGGCCGGCTCATTAAGCAAAACTGGCGCATTTGAGGGATTGAACGTCCGCATTTCGCGACCGAGAATTCTCTTCACCCTCAAAAGGTGACGGCGTGGTGTACAATTTCCAGTCACAGAATATTCGGTGCGATATTCCTTGATTGACTACCTAACGGTATGTGAAGGTTTTGGAAGATGATTTCATCCCTATTATCCAAAGTGACCCTGATTCGACAAGATATGGTTCATGCAAGACGGAGCTCGACCCCATCGAAGCAGGAGAGCCTTTGATGTCTTGGAGGAGCACTCTGGGGACCGCATTCTGGCTCTGGGGACCCAAAGGCCACTGGCGTGGGCCTCGATTGGCCACCATATTCTCCGGATCTGAGCACATGCGACTCCTTTGTGTTGCGCTATATTAAAGACAAGATGTACAGCAATAACCCCAAAACCATGGCTGAGCTTAAAACAGTCATTCAGGAGGTCATCGACAGCATCGATGTTCCGGCACTTCAGCGGGTCATGCAGAATTTCGCTATTCGTCTGCGCCACATCATCGCCCATGATGGCAGGCATATCTAATGTGTCATAACGTAAATCCGAGCCGGCCGCGTTGGCCGAGCGGTTCTAGGCGCTCAGTCCGGAACCGTGCGACTGCTACGGTCGCAGGTTCGAATCCTGCCTCGGGCATGGATGTGTGTGATGTCCTTAGGTTAGTTAGGTTTAAGTAGTTCTAAGTTCTAGGGGACTGATGACCACAGATGTTAAGTCCCATAGTGCTCAGAGCCATTTGAACCATTTTGAAATCCGAATATCAGTAGTGACGTTTACATGTTGAATAAAGTGTGTGCACGCCATAGCTTGTAACTAACTTTTGTTTCTTCATATAATTCAATAATTCACACCCTGTACCTAAATTGCTTTGATCTGAAAACGGGTAAGCTACCATACAAATGATGCACACTGTCTTTAGACAACTGTATTTAATCGTCACCGTATGCTAGACGTATGTCCTTGCAAAATCCAAAGTCCTTGCGATTACTTTCCACAGAAACAGATAAAATAACGTTTTGACATGATCCTATAACATTTGAATTACTTTGAAACATTACATTGCCTGTGATTAGGATACAAGTCTGACCGTTATGTTCAAATGGTTCAAATGGCTCTAAGCACTATGGGACTTAATATCTGAGATCATCAGTCCCCTAGACTTAGAACTACTAAAACCTAACTAACCTAATGACATCACACACATCCATGCCCGAGGCAGGATTCGAACCTGCGACCGTAGCAGCCGCGTGGTTCCGGACTGAGCGGCCTAGAACCGCTCGACCACAGCGGCCGGCTGACCATTATGTGCTAGCTGACAAACACGACAATGCCCGCACATTCATTTACCCAATTTTCTATTAGAAACGAGAACAAAAACGTGAGCTGTGTTTGTACGGTAATACCGAAAAAAATTCATTTTTCTGTTTCGTAAAAATACCTTTGAAATTATGAAACAATGGTACAAAGAAATATGCATACTATACAAATGTGTAAGTACAGTATCCCGGACAGTTTCTGTACGCTGGGCGCAGCTGCTTCGCGTGTCTGCAACGCGATTTCGTAAACGTTCCTATGGAAACAATCTTAGCTCACCTACGGCCGCGTGCGCTTCGCAGTTGAAAGCTGCCGGAATCGTTCCCACGTGTCAGGGATTTCGTTAAGGTGACTCGACTGTAGGGATGTCGTAGTAGTAAAGAATAAATGTATTAAAACATCGCGCATGATGCGACATTTTCACACATTTCAGTGTTTATGACGTCATATCTCTTGAACTGTGTGTCGTGCAGTGATATACTTGTGTAGGTACATCCAGTGCCACACGTGAATACTGTCTGCGAAATATGTTGTCAATAGATTTAGTGGCAAAGAAGTAATAAATTTAAATGTCATGCATGATGCGGTAATTTTTCATAGATCTCATTGTTTAGGACGTCATTTTTCCTGAACTATCATATGTGGAAGGTTCTTACCTCCATAGTTAAAGGGTGTATGTACCAATAGTTAATAAAATGTTCCGGCCTATTACGTCGTGGTCGAATGGATTTAACATTTAAACCCAATGTTTCGTCCCTATCAGCGGAGAATATTTTCAAGGGGGCTCGTTGCTTCTTCGAGTTTCCGATTCACGCTTTGGCTCGCTACTGTTAAATGTTAAATCCATTTGACCACGGCGTAATAGCCCGGAACATTTTATTAACTGTGACATTTCCGGCCGTGAAAGTTTGCATCTTACAATGTTGTGTGCCAGGTTTAGTTGAAAGTGGTCCGGTGGCTTAGGAGGAGATTGGAACACACACACACACACACACTCGCAAACAGACATACATCCATTTTTATAGTATATATGGATTGGTCGTACTGGTTGTTATGACTGATCGATACGGAAATGTGATCGAGCGGTATCTAAGTAAAGACTCATCGTTCTGCTCTACAATCAGTATAGTCCTTGCAACGTCGAACTCATGTTCTTAAAAGTTTGTAAGCGATTCCCAATTCTTTCTATAAATCAGCATATTTTGATGTAACTAAATCATGATGGCACTTTTAATTAATAAGGATTTTTCGTAAGATATTTATGGACGCTGGTACGTTTATAAAATCAATCATAAAACATTTAGTTTGGTCCCTACAGCGACCGTTTCGCCATTCGAAACACGTGTTCGGTTCCAGCGTCTGTTCTCACGCTATGCGTGTCAGCCTCCTATCTGCCGCCATAGCACGTCGACTGCGCCTGCTCTGCCTGGTAATTAGCGAGACACGGCTACCTGAGCACATGCTCGAACGTGTGTTTAAATAAAACGTTTCTGAAATGCTGAAGGGGAGCGACTTATTCCAACGTAAAGCTGGCAGTGGCTCCATAATGATGTGGGCCGTGTTTACACGGAACCGCGTCGGCCAACTGAACCGATCATTGGTACTTTCTTTGATGGTAAGTTCCTAAGGGACCAAACTGCTGAGGTCATCGGTCCCTAGGCTTACACACTACTAATACTAACTTATGCCGAGAACAACAAACACACCAATGCCGGAGGGAGGACTCGTACCTCCGACGCTGGGAGCCACGCGAACCGTGACAAGGCGCCCGAGACCGCGCGGCTACCCCGCGCGCCACCGAGCATTGACTGGAAATGATTATGTTCTGTTACTTGGAGACCATTTGCAGCCATTCATGGACTTCATGTTCCCAAACAACGACGTCATGTCACAGGACAACAGTTGTTCGCGACTGGTTTGAAAAACACTCTGGACAATTCGAGCGAATGATTCGCCACCCATATCGCCCGACATGAATCCCATAGAACATTTATGGGACAAAATCGAGAGGTCAGTTCCTGCACAAAATCTTGCACCGGCAACCTTTCGCAATTATGGAAGGTCAATCAGGCAGCATGGCTCAATATTTCCGCAGGGGACTTTCAACGACCTGTTGAGTCCATGCCTTGTCGAGGTGCTGCACTTTGCCGGGCAAAAGGGTGTCCGACACGATATTATGAGGTATCCCATGACTTTTGTTTCCTCAGTATAAATTCTTGTTCTCCAAAATTAGGTCTAAGGCGCTGCAGTCATGGACTGTGCGGCTGGTCCCGGTGGAGGTTCGAGTCCTCCCTCGGGCAAGGGTGTGTGTGTTTGTCCTTAGGATAATTTCGGTTAAGTAGTGTGTAAGCTTAGGGGCTGATGACCTTAGCAGTTAAGTCCCATAAGATTTCACACACATTCGAACATTTTCTCCAAAATTAATCTTTACTACCGGTCTGAAAGCTGCTCTTCTGACAGGACTTGCTAGAAGGTCTACAAACAGACACATTATTTTGGTCAACTTTACTCATTGGACCGAAAGAAAACATACATTTTTGGATCAAAGTAGCCACCCAGAGCTGCTAACTACAGTAAAATTCTCATTGAAGTGCTAGCAAAGAAAAAATCCTTGTCAGATTCAGAGACTGAACTGAATACAATAATTCATTCTTCAGATACATGGTGACATCTCAAGTCACTCCCACTGAACACCACTGAACATCATTCCTTTGAACCAACACCGAATAAAGATATTAAGTAGAACTTAACAGAAATGTTAGTGTTGTATATTTTGAAACACTTTTTTCAATTATCAGTAATTATTTTGATATTGGTACCTGTGTAGATGTAGGTTTTTACAACCGAGGAGTTCTACGAATTTTCTTTGGTTTAAATTGAATGATTTTTTTTTGTACACGTTTGTATGAAAACGTATGTAAATCAGCAATGACAGACTTCTCATGCAACAAATTTAAATAATAGGTTCCTTCTTAAACCTAACAACTTTTTCCAGCACTTTTTCAACATTATTTCGATGTGTCGGTAATCCAGTACACCCAAAATATGGATATGTCACGTAATTTGTACCGTTAGCATCGAATCAATCAGACGATTTAGCGAAAAGTCGATGTATGTATATTAGTACGGACACTCTACTGATACAGTCGGCTGCGAGCGTAAACAATCTCTGGCCACGTGAGGGATGAGGAGCGGTCCACGGAACAAGCGTCGCCTTTCCCTCGTCGAGCTGGCAATCTACACCCGCGACCTGTTCTGCAAAAACGGAAATGACATGCAAATGAGAATCGCTGATATCTTCTGGTCAAGAGTCATCTCTAACCCCGTAATGGACCATACTTAGTCTCTTCACTCATTTCAGGATAAGAAAACAACTAGCAAAGCACAATGTTCACTGAGGTTGGCTGTGTCATAAGCAGTGTAGTTCAGGCCCGACCTCTACCGGTATCTTATGCAACCATACTTCAAAAAACTCCCCTACTGTGTGAAGGATGGATGTATGGAAAGCAGATGTAAGTCTTAAGTGATGTGTCGGCAGCTGGGCCAACACCTTGTAGATAGAGGTGGCTTAAAAGGCACGCTAGACTAACGCAGACGGGCGTGAAGTACTGGAACAGGATACGTAATTAATGCTATGAAGAAAAGTACGTAGCTGGTATAATACTTATCCTTAATCAATCATTGTGGTACATCGCGCAAAGGAGACTTTAATTACAATCACTGTAAGGCTAATGGCGCCTTGCTAGTTCGTAGCCATTAACTTAGCTGAAGGCTATTCTGTCTCTCGGCTAATGAGAGAGAAAGGCTTCGTACGTCTAGTCGCTAGCTCTGTCGTCCGTACAACTGGGCTGAGTTCGAGTCAGTCTCTCGAGACCTGCCTTGTGGTGGCGCTAGGTTTGCGATCACACAGTGGCGACACGCGGGTCCGACATGTACTACAGGACCGCGGCCGATTTAAGCTACCACCTAGCACGTGTGGTGTCTGGCTGTGACACCACATTCCTCCCCCGCAAATCGGCGAACGGTCGTGAGATAAGGCTTCCGCCCGCCGTGGGGAGGACCCCATGTTGACGTATGCGATGAGGTGGGGAGCCTAACAACAGGCGAGGCTGTGCCACCCGCACCCGGCCATTCGGTCCGAGGGGAGCTAGGAAACGCCTGAAAACCTAGTCCAGGGTGCACGTCAACATGCGGTGTATGCGCCCGTAAAGAGACAGGAGGGGCCGAAGGGTCGACCTCCATGTGGTCGGAGAATCCGACGCGCGATGACGACATCTGGTCCGGAGCGGGCAAGAGTTCCATGGCGGAGGACAGCTGGTCACGGGAAGCGATCGGCGGCGCGTGAATCAGGGAGGCGCGTGGCGGCTGCAGCGAAGCGTCCACGGCGGGCGGCGCCGGAGGCGGCTGCGGCGGCGGCGCGACGCCATGAGGCAAAACGGAAGGCAGCGTCGGTAACACCTGGGGATGAGGCGAGCCAGTAGATGGGTCCCCAGGGTGCTGACCTGACGGCTCCGTCGCTGAAAGCAGACGGGGAGCGGCAGAACCCGGGCGACGACAGAGGCGCAGCTGATTGAGATGCCGACGCACCTCACCAGAGGCCCCCAAAACCAAATACATCGCGCGGCCGAGGCAGCGAAGAATGCGCACTGCGAGCCAACGCCGTGAACCGCGATAGGTGCGATAGAAGACAACGTCGCCAGGAGCAAAAGCAGGAGTCTGCCGCTGCACAGGAACCTGATGCGGCGGATGCAGCAAAGACATCAAGGTTCGATGAGAACGACCATGGAGCAACTCAGCCGGCGAGCGACCATCGCGGGGCTGAGAGCAATACGAGGACAAAAAGAGCAATAATGCGTCCTCCCGAGAATGCGACTCTTTCAATTTCAACATCTGTGACTTAAAAGTCCGGACCAATCGTTCCGCGGCACCGTTTGACTGAGGCGAAAACGGCGCGGACGTCAGATGTTGAATACCATTGGCCTTGCAGAAGGACTGAAATTCTGCGGACATGAATTGTGGGCCATTGTCGGAAACAATAGTCTGCGGAAGACCTTCAATGCAAAAGATAGCAGACAAGGCTTGGATTGTGGCAGAAGACGTCGTGGAAGACATCCGGACAACAAAAGGAAAATTACTGAAAGCATCGACCACAACCAACCAACGAGCATTCCGGAATGGACCAGCAAAATCGATGTGCAAGCGTTGCCAAGGGGAAGTGGCTTTCGGCCATGCAAAGAATTTCCGCGGCGGTGCGGATTGTTGTTCGGCACACGCCACGCAAGAGGAGCACATATTCGTAATCGCAGCATCGATTCCGAACCAAGTACAGTGCTGACGAGCAAGTTGTTTCGTACGCACTATACCCCAATGTCCGTGGTGAAGAAGCCGTAAGACAGAGGACTGTAACGAACGTGGGACCACGACTCGGGACTGGTCATTATCAGAACGCAACAACAAAACACCACGTCGTACAAAAAGTCTCTCCTTGTGAGCAAAAAATCGGCGAACCAGCGGATCCTCGATCCGTGACTTGGACAAGGGCCATTGCGTAGCAACAAAACGCAAAACGGGAGCAAGGACAGGGTCAGCAGCCGTGGCTGTAGCGGCACGACGAAAATCAATCGGAAACGATGCGACCACGTCATCGGTTTCCGCATCAATGAACATGCAAGCAAGGTCGGAAGAATCGAATGCTTTATCCTCAGCAACAGGCAAACGGGACAACGCATCAGCGTTTCCGTGCTTAGCAGTGGACCGATACAAGATATCGTAGCGGTACTGCGAGAGGAAAAGAGACCAGCGAATGAATTTCTGCGCCGTACGCGGAGGTACCGGCTTGTTCAGATGAAAAAGCGATGTCAAAGGTTTGTGGTCCGTGATGATGGTAAAGTGACGACCATACAAGAAATCGTGAAACTTAGTAACACCAAACACGAGAGCTAAAGCCTCTTTCTCTATCTGTGAAGAATTTCTTTGCGCAGATGAGAGCAATTTTGACGCAAAGGCAATAGGGCGATCATGCGATCCAACTTTGTGCGCAAGCACAGCACCGATCCCGAAATCCGATGCATCTACCATCAACAAAAGGGGTTTCTGGGGATCGAACGGCGTAAGGCAAGTATGTGAAAGCAACGCCGATTTCAACTGGCGAAAGGCGCGTTCGCATTCCGTCGTCCAGACGAACGGAACACGGTTACGGCGTAAGCGATGAAGCGGAGCTGAAATGGAAGAGGCATGGGGAACATATTTATGGTAGTAATTAATTTTCCCCAACACACTTTGCAGCTGTTTCAAGTTCTGCGGTGACGGCGAATCCTGTATGGCACGGAGGTGCTCTGGACTCGGATGCATTCCTTGGGCATTGAGGACATGGCCCAGGTAGGGTAAATCCCGAGCAAAAAACACACATTTGTCCTTCCTCAAGCGAAGACCATTTTGTCGCAAGACCTGAAATAATGTTCGGAGATTTTGCAAATGTTCGGCTTCTGTCTTTCCGGAGATCACAATATCGTCCAGATAGTTCGCAGCAGTAGGGACCGACGCACAAATACTTTGTAAATATTGCTGAAACAATGCAGGGGCGGATGCACACCCGAAAGGCAGTCTTTTGAAGCGATACAAGCCAAGATGCGTGTTTACCACCAAGACGCGCTGGGATTCTTCGCCCACAGGTATTTGCAAGTACGCATCTGCTAGGTCCAACTTTGAAAAATATTTTCCCGGGCACAGTTTGTCAAAAAGATCTTCCGGGCGGGGCAAAGGAAAAGTAGCAGTTACTAGTTGTGGATTCACAGTTGCCTTGAAGTCCACACAAAGTCTCAATTTTCCGGAAGGTTTTGGCAAAATTACTAAGGGTGAGGCCCAGAGAGAAGCCTGCACACATTCAATTACACCTTGAGATTCTAAATCGTTTAATGTTCTTGCGACCTCATCACGCAATGCGTGGGGAACATTGCGCGCTCTGAAAAACTTCGGTTGCGCGTTTGCTTTCAGTTCCAAATGTGCTTCATAGATCTTAGCGCAACCAAGGCCCGGTGCAAAAATGTCTGCAAATTCTTCACATAGACTAGAAACACTGGCGGAAGGCACAGTCTGAATCACTGAGAGGACCTGATTTACTATAGACAAGTTAAACAACTGAAATAAATCCAAACCAAACAAGTTCACTGCAGTAGAAGAACGAAGAACGTAAAATGACACAAGTTTTGTTTGTCCCTTGTATGTTGCAAGAAGGCTGCACTGTCCTAACACTGGTATTTTCTGGCCTGAGTAACTATTGAGCTGAACATTTGCGGCACGCAACTGAGGTTTGCCCAGTTGGTTGTACGTGTCGTGATTGAGCAATGAAACTGCAGCTCCGGTATCGAGCTGGAATGGTATCACTTTGCCTGCAAAGTCTAAGTCGACAAAAGTTTATTGTCCTGCTGACGACAAAAGCGACTGTGTTGTGCAACTGGAACAGACACTGGGACAGAATCACGTGCGACGTGACGGGACGTCCGTCGACGTCGACGCACACTTTTTGTGGAATGAACACTGTCACCGGACGGGGTGGAATGAACTACATGAATAGCCATGGGCGAAGGTTCACGAGCCTGAGTTTCCATGGTTCGATTCCGGCGCGAAGCAAAGGGCCTGGAATTGGTGTGAGTGTCTGATCTGAGCTTTTTCTGGCAAACACTTTGGACATGTCCTTTCTTATGACAGTAAAAACAAATAGCTTGGCGTGACGGGCAATTTTCACGCGAATGTCGAGTTGCACACCGCGGGCATGATTTCACTGCATTAGCTTGCTTACGCGGCGCACGTGTTTGCGAGCTAGGCTGCCGCTGCGCTGACGGGCGCGAGGGCCGCTGAGCGTCCCGTGCAGCGGGCCCGGCGGGCCGGTTAATGTGACACACTGCCGGCGAAGTTGCAAATGAGTCCTGAGCAAAGTCAAGTGTGTCTTGCCTATCCAATATGTCTATCACTTGTTGAAGGGAGGGATTAACTAGTTTCAAAATCTGTTCCCGTATGCGAACATCAGAAACGTTCTGTGCTATTGCATCACGCACCATAGTATCTGAATAAGGAAGTCCACATTCGCATTCAAACGCACACTCCCTAGTAAGTCCTTGCAATGTCGCAACCCTCTCCCTATTAGTCTGACCGGCCGTACGTTTTGTACGAAAGAACGTATACCTTTTTGCAACGACATTTACTGTTTCCTTGAAATAGGCATCTAAAGCAGACAAAAGTTCTTCGTAGGACAGAGTTGCTACGTCGCGCCGGGGAAACAACTTCACTGTCACATGGTAGGTGGACACACCGACACAAGAAAGCAAAAACGGCTGCCGCTCATTACCTTGAATTCTGTAGGCAGCGAGGTGGAAGGCGAATTGACGGGACCACTCTTGCCAGGACTCGTGGGTGGCATCAAAGGGTCTGAATTGAGGTGCAACAGCATGTTGTGGCTGCGGTAGCGAGGAAGCGGCGGCGGCCGCATCGGTGTGCAGCGCACGTTGACCCTGGACGAGCTGTCCAAGAGCATCCAATAATGCCTGCGTCTGCTGATTCTGCATGCGATAAAATTCGGACAGTACATCTGGAGATTGTGGCGAAGCCATGACATAAAGAAATTAGGGCAAAGTAAAACACAAGATCCTTTGTAGACTCGTCGCCATGTGATGTGTCGGCAGCTGGGCCAACACCTTGTAGATAGAGGTGGCTTAAAAGGCACGCTAGACTAACGCAGACGGGCGTGAAGTACTGGAACAGGATACGTAATTAATGCTATGAAGAAAAGTACGTAGCTGGTATAATACTTATCTTTAATCAATCATTGTGGTACATCGCACAAAGGAGACTTTAATTACAATCACTGTAAGGCTAATGGCGCCTTGCTAGTTCGTAGCCATTAACTTAGCTGAAGGCTATTCTGTCTCTCGGCTAATGAGAGAGAAAGGCTTCGTACGTCTAGTCGCTAGCTCTGTCGTCCGTACAACTGGGCTGAGTTCGAGTCAGTCTCTCGAGACCTGCCTTGTGGTGGCGCTAGGTTTGCGATCACACAGTGGCGACACGCGGGTCCGACATGTACTACAGGACCGCGGCCGATTTAAGCTACCACCTAGCACGTGTGGTGTCTGGCTGTGACACCACATTAAGTCTGTAAATAGTGGAAGTTTAATTTTAAATCTTGTACATAATCTGACTGTTCTTAACTGAGGATCACTGAAATGAATAATTTACTTTAATTTTTGACAATACTTGGTTGTAATAGCCAAGAAACTAGCAAATGTCTGAATGATGGAGTTAATGAAAGCAAATGTAAGTACAGGGTGACACACGGGAGACGGACGGTTTTGAACTGCGTAGTACTGAGGGCGCGGTGGTGGGAGGTGGTCGGGTGGGGATAGTTCTGATCCACACAAGACGCCATTTCGTTTACTCAGTCACTATGGAGCAGTGGGACTTGCAACGTCGAGTGTTTGTGCATGACAGTTTCGTGAAAAGTGGTGAGTCTATTATTGCTACACAGCGATTGTTTCGTGCGCGGTTTAATGTCGTTCGACATGGAGCTGTTCCGAGCTGTAACACAATCCTCAGATGGGTGGAAAACTTAAGATCAACTGGAAACATACTGGATAAGAAGCATCCTGGCCCGAGACGCAGAGTAACGACGCTAGAAAATGTTGAAAGGGTAAGGCAAGCGATAGTCAGAAGCACAGGACGGTCAGCTAGACGTCATGCTAGTGAGTTACGAATCAATCGTGAATCGGTTAGAGGAATTTTGCATAAAGAATTAAAATTCCATCCCTACAAAATGCTCATTGTCCAACAACTTAAGGAAACTGATTTTGCTGTACTAGACGACTTCGCTTACAGAATGCAAGTGATTTTGGGATCGAATGAAAATGAAGTTTTATTGATGAGTGATGAACCTCATTTTCATTTAAACGGGTCCGTGAATAAGCAAAACCTACGTTACTGGGCTCCAGAGCATCCACACCTTATCCACCAGCGTCCTCTACACTCAGAAAGAGTAAAAGTCTGGTGTGCTCTTGGCTCTGTTGGCATTATTGGACCTTATTTTTTGGAGAGAACGCGGCCACAGTTACTGTTAATTCGATTCGTTACATTCGTATGCTTGAAACATTCTTGAAACCAGAACTAAGAAGACGACGAATCCCTTTAAAACGCGTTTGGTTCCAACAGGATGGGACAACATCGCACACCGCAAACACTTCAATGACAGTTCTTAGACGCATGTTTCCTGACTGGATTATCTCACGTTTTGGCAATGTTCCTTGGCCTCCCAGGTCTCCCGACTTGTCAGTATGTGACTTTTTTCTGTGGGGGTACCATAAGAACTGTGTCTATAACGACAAACCACGAAATTTGGACGAAAAATGCAATCATTCAAGAAACTGCTGCCATCCCTGCAGAGATTTTAGTCCGTGTGATGGAGGATTTTGAGAAGAGACTTGAGTCATGCATTCTAAATGATGGACATCCCCTTGGCGACATTATTTTTCACAAATAACTTTGTTAACTAAAATGGCAAATAATGTGCTTTGATTTTGTGTAGATAAACATGCATTAATTTTAAAGTTGGCTGAGTATTATTTCATTAAAAACCGTCTGTCTCCCTTGTGTCACTCTGTATTAAACCTGTAAATATTAGAAGTTTAAATTTAATTCATGTACATAATTTTACTGTTTATTGACTGAGGATCATTAAAATTAATGAAACTCAAGTTTGTCTAATTACAATTTTGTAATGTGTTTATCTGACATGTTCCACACCCAGGAGCATTCCCTCTTTTATGGGTCTATGGAATGAATAATTAATCTAATCTAATATAACCTAAAACTGCCACGCTAAAGTGTCCGTATAGTACTTCATAATTTTTTTGCCACCTCTGTATGCAGATACCCAAATAAGCAAGTGGCAGAGAGGTGGAGTGCCAACTACAGAGCGCCTTTAGACGTCAACCGTACAGTTTCACAGCGCTTAGCAGCTGCACCATTAGGAAGGGTTGCTGCGGGGTTGATGTCGGTGTTAGAGGCGGGTGGGTGCACGGCGTACAGGTTCTGCTGAAGTTCCTCGCCGTGGGGGCTGCCATCACACAGGACGTCGCCCTGGCATGGCCCCCCAGGCACTTGGCAAGACTTGCGCAACTGCTCTGGACTTCCCCGTGCTTCCAGGGGCGGCGGCGCTGCGAAGACACATCACAAAGCAGCGATGATGACTGTGGCCTCGCTTTGTGCCTCACTGAAGGTCGTGGATTAGATTTGTGAAATAGGCGCTTGACGCTCCACTAAAGCGTCCCGCGCCTCGCTTCCGATACGTGACGCTATTCATCATCTGTGTTACTCCAACGTCAACACTCAGCGGCTCTACTGCGGATGAACTACATAAAGACGACGAGTCCGTGTATCATCTTATTCGGACACTGTGAGACTTCCTGCATATCTGAACGGGCGGTTGTACAGTTCATCCTCCTCGAGCTAATTCAGATAACCGTTGGGGTACTTTTGGCTCCATCTGCCACGGTTGCACCGTAAAAAAAAGGAAAAACCCTACAAACTTGCATCTATCTATATGTCTTGTCAGTTGGCCATTTTTATCATCTCTCGGTGTCTACGACAACAGTGAGTAGGGGATTTGCACATGATAGAAGAGTCTGCCCTGAACTTTTTAACTCTCTCGCAGAGTCGTTTTCGAAATATTCAGTCTCATTACCGAATGTTACATGGATCATAACGTCGGATGGCCAAAACTTAGGCAAAGTAATAAAGTATAAGCGAACATGCTTTTTTTATGTTTCTACCACCAAAAAATTTCATCTGTTTAAACGAAAGATTGTCAAGATGAAAATTTTTTAAGTTGTCAGTGTACCGGTAGTATGTGAATTCGCAATCTATTCGCAGTCTACAATAGTCTTTTGTGTAAGTGCGCTCTGTTGGAATTATCCGTTTTGATATCCCCACCACAGACAGAAAGACGGATGTAGCAGTATTTTCTAGTTTCCGTTCTGACCAAGGGTGATGAGTTTAGCTTTAGTGTCTCATAGCTCTGATGGTACTGTTGTTGGGCTGAATTTCTGTGACCGCGATAATAAATTTATTTCGTTTTACGGATAGTTTCTACGTGTGGCTGATACTCGTGTTTTGCGAGTTTTTAATCCTGGTAACGTTACCACAGTCCGCGCTGGTATGACCAATTAACAATTTTCTCCTCTTTGCATGCTACGCATTACCGTGTATGAGCGCATCCCGCTCCCTTCCTCTCCCCATCCCTCCATCGTCCCCGCCACCACTCACAAAATCGTCGTTTAGTCACAGCTTTCATAGTTATTAAAATTAATTTAAAGATGCTGGTGGTTAGCGTAGTCAGAGACATACAGCAAATTGCTTAGAAGTGATTTGTTGCAATTATTTTCTCTTTGGGAACCCCGTAAAATGAAAATCTTTGAACTGACAGAAATCGTAAAAACGTAGAACAGCATATTTGTTTTAGTGGTTGTTTTTCGCTGGTAGTTGGTACTGATCATCACGATGAATCGTCAGCCTAATGTCTTAGACCAGATAAATGTCATTGATGTAAACGTGATGACCGCGCCGGTTTATCTACGTGATGATTATGTTTCAGTCATCGGTGTATGCCGCCATCATTTCAAGAACATATCCATTTGCCAATTCGTCTGTGTAACTGGTTGTCCTTACCTGTAACTACCGGAAACTGAATTCCTTAAGTTATTTGTTTCCTCAGTGGGAAATCATTTCGATTAGGAATTGGATTTTTCATATTTCAGTATAAAGCACATATAGGTTCATATACTAAACAGTAATTACTGTCATGGCTGAATTCATTTTACAAAATAGGAATTTCGCTGTTTGATGGGTGTAGATATCGCTGCAGAGATGTGTAATATTTGGATGTGCATTATTAGCAGTCATAACATATTTTTGACCGCTGTACTAAGAAGCGTACATGGCATTTACAGTAGCAAATCATGTTCCCAACGGTATATTGTTGAGAAAAAATTGGTAATCATCCTACTACAAGAAACATTTAACTAATGTTATTATCCAAAAATCCTAAGTGACTTGGATGCAGCTCGCTCAATAGATTTCAACTTACTAGGCACATGGCGGTCAATTTCTGCAGCATCTGCCGAAGTTAGCCATTAAATGTTTGTGTAACATTTAGACATGATTTCACGCAGTTTCAGGGGCGAGCCATGTTTCTCTGATACGTCTGTCGTTCAGCTGACTTAACTGCACTCGCATTCGGGAGGACGACGGTTCAATCCCGTCTCCAGCCATCCTGATTTAGGTTTTCCGTGATTTCCCTAAATCGTTTCAGGCAAATGCCGGGATGGTTCCTTTGAAAGGGCACGGCCGATTTCCTTCCCAATCCTTCCCTAACCCGCGCTTGCGCTCCATCTCTAATGACCTCGTTGTCGATGGGATGTTAAATACTAACCACCACCATCACTTAACTGCATGAATACTTTACATTCTGACGCATTAATAGTTTTGGAAGTAGTCTCCTCTGCAGTTGATAATTATACAGTAGTTACTCAGTGTATGGAAGACTCAGTTGTTCTTACAGTAATATGCCTTCAGTATGCTAATGCGGGCGTGAATCAAAATCAAAGACAACGTAGCCCACCTGTCTCCTAGCAGTCAGCATTTTAAGCGTCGAGATTAAACATACAGATAGCCACCAATAAAATTATTGGTTATAAACAACAGCTTATCAGATAATCTTGGACAAAGGTCAACATAGTCTATAATTGAACGTAGTGTCACTTATCACAAAGGACTATTCTTCACCGACGCGTGATATCAAAATAAAGCCATAAGGAAGCTCTTCATCGTGAAACGCCATCTTCACTTGTTACGTGTGTTTCAACGCCCCAAATATCTCGCCATAATTGAAATATTGTCATCAGTTACATGGATTGTATGTATTAAATATGGCTCTGTTATGAAAATGAAGCTCGTCTGATGGGAAGCTTACCATAAATGAAACTTACTCCTCACTTTTCAGGATACAAAAATTAAAGGAATCGTCATGACTTTAAATCTGATCGATTGGCAATTGCTGTTTACCGACTGTACGCTTTTGTTACTTGTACAAAAATGCCATGTCTTCAACATCTTAGCAACAATGTTAGCGGAATGGCAGACATAAACGACAAAAATATTCAAAAAATGGTTCAAATGGCTCTGAGCACTATGGGACTTAACTGCTGTGGTCATCAGTCCCCTAGAACTTAGAATTACTTAAACCTAACCAACCTAAGGACATCACACACATCCATGCCCGAGGCAGGATTCGAACCTGCGACCGAATCGGTCGCCCGGCTCCATACTGTAGCGGCTAGAACCGCTCGGCCACTCCGGCCGGCCAAAAATATTCACCCGATATTTTGAGTATATTTACATCTAGGTAGACGCAACAATACAGTGCATGGCGGAGAGTACTTTGTACCAATCGTAGCTATCTTCTTTCCTATTCCATTCGCATATGGAGCGGGAGGGGGGATTGAGTAGTAAGATGCAATGATTTTCTTTATATTTGTGTACGCGCACTAGTCTTCCTTATCTTAGTTTCATCATCCTTATGTGAGATATCGTATGGAGGCGGCAGAATTATGAAGCCTTCCTCTAATACTGGGTTTCTAAATTCACACAGCAGGGTTTCGCATTTCGTACATAGCTTCTCGGTTGCAATTTCGTAATTGATATATCATGTTCTTCCGATCCTGGCAGCACGTCTGATATGGTCGGTGTCTGCTCTCTTGCGTACTTAGCAAGGAGTCTTGTCTTTAGATCTGTACTTTATGACTGGCTGCTCTAGTGTCTTGTAAGAGAGACTAGACACTCTGAAACGTCTTTATGAAAGATACCAAACTTACTTACGTAAACTGCCAGTTTCTGTTTCTAATACGAAGATAGTATTTTACCAAATCCAACAGAAGCTTGTTATTTAAACTGTGTAAAATAGATCCCGATAAAAACAATACTTTAAAAAAATGCAAATTGTCTGCAACAACTATCACTGCAAGCATACGTCGTGTGTCCGAACTCCCTAGTGTTTAAAGAATAAGAGAGTAATTGATTCTATCCTCCAGTTGTTTTTCCAGCTGCACTGAACTGAGAATACCTGCACGCCAGTGAAACACCGAATGTGTGTTGTGTTTGTAAACAAAGCGTCTCTTGCTACTTCGCTCACAGACTTCATTTGTGTACTGCTCAGTCCTGTCTCTGATTTTATTTCTGGCCGTGTTAGTGGATCGTAAAAAGTGATGCAGTCCGGATTAGTTTACAAAGCGAGAGTCGTCTGCCTCTCAAGGGCGTTCACAGGGTTCCAGTGGAGTCCCTGATTTCAAAATTAAAATATCTCGAAAAGTAAGTTAGATAGACGAATGCAACAAAAGGTATATTTATTGTAACACCTTTATGAATTTTATGCAGAAGTTGTATAGAAGTTTCTAAATAGTCCGAAAAGTTGCTAACAATTGGCGCTGTACGCTGTGCACCTCGTACAGTATCAACGTACATAAATAAACCCGTCCTCTACAAGCAGTTTCTGCAAACCATATCACAGTCTTTTCGAAATGTCGACCACTCATAGTACGGAGGTGGCGTAGACGAATGAAGTTTGACATCACATCCTGTAGTGTCTTAACGGAAATGGATTCAGATGCCACACAGATCGCTGATTCGAGCTCGTCCACCGTGGTACGATGGTTCCTATAGAGTTTCTATCAGTGTACCCCACAATAGGGATAGTCATCATACAACTATTATTCCAAGCAATATTGACGATGTATAGCCCAGTTGTCATTCGTGTGGATACTGCCACAACATGTTTCGCGACTACAATATCCGATTTTCAAGTGCTAAAAACAAGGAACCAGATAAAACAATCATACCGACAGGCATATAAGGATTACAGACGTCCTGAATTATAACCTACTTTTAAAAAAATGTTATTTCATTAGGCTCCGTCACAACTTAAAAGCAATCTGCACGCGTGCATTGTCAACTCAAACCATAAAACATAAAACATCACAAGCCTGCGTTCCCAAGATACAGTTGCAAATTGAAAGCTACTGCCATCACTTACCAACGATGATATTTACTTAAACCCTAATGCTCAGCACCAACGATACTACGGTCTGTCTTAAAATCTTCGAGAAATGCCTGTCTGGTCCTAGCCCATTCTAACTTAAAACTACCTCTACGCTGCAATATGAACGGAAATAGCATGCATAAATCTTATGTCTGCAGGTAAAATATATTGTCGATTGCTTCTTAAGGAGGATATCGCCAAAGTGTGCCTAGAAATGCCCCTTAGACACTTCCGTCCTCTCATTTAAAATGCCGACGCACTCCTCTTTCAAGACAAAATCTTTACCTCTTCTAAATTTGACAGCAACTACCCATTTTCTTCAACGTGCAGCACTCTCAAGCTTTCTGTTATATCCCCCGACGAAAGCTACTCATTTTTGAGATGCTTTGCTACATCTGATGAGCCGTTCTCTCTATTATTATGTTCTTTAAATCTGACTTTAAAATTCCATCTCGTCTGTCTCACATATCTCGCTTCACAATCCTGTCATTTTACTTCATACATTCCCGATTTCCTCATCCAGTTCCCATCTGTGTCGATCTTATGCCTCAGCCTATGTCCTAACTTGTAGTTCGTCTTGAAAGCAATTCTAACCCCTTTCGTGTTAAACAACCTCGCTAATTTACGTGAGATAGTCCTCCAATACGGTATGAGTCTATTTTGTCTGGATTTTTATCATTCTGCTGGTTGCTAGGCCTAACTTCCACATCCAACCGATCTATCAAACTCGCATGAAAACCATCTTCACCGCTATTTGTGTAAGGGTTTTCATTTCCTCGTTCTTGTTTTCCGGACTTTTGGATGTGTAATTAGCACTGTGCAGCGCATTTTTGAAAATGCTAATTCACGTTTATGTTGGTGGCATGAGGAATTATCTGTAACAGCGTTGTGAGCGTTGGTTTCCTAAAAATTCCTATCTCGAGCTTGTTATTCTTATTCTCGATCCTCAGGTCCAGATAATTTAAGACTCCATGTTGCTCATGCTATAATGTAAAAACTATGTCCCTATGCCTATTACTGGAGTCATTCACCAGCTCATTTGTATCTTCCGCGGACCGCTGACATATAGTATGAAAATGTCATCTACATATCTTCTGTACATCTGTATTTTGTCACTGTACTTACGGTAACATTTGCCTTTAAAAAATCTGTTTCGTACTTATTGAAGAAGATGTCTGCCATCTGTCGTACTAATGCACGTCCCATTGCTAAACCTTCATCCTATACATAAAACCTACCATGAAACTTAAAATAGTTGAACGATAAAGCAAACTTTAATAAACTTATAAACTAATCAGTTTCCACATCAAATACGTTACCATGCTAATGCTAATATCTGTTGCAATTCTTCGGACGGATTTCCTTGGATTTTGCTGAATAATTCCGGAAACCTTGGTGGCGTTTTCAGGAGTAATTACAGTTTGCGTGTCCGTGGGAATTTGGCGAAGAGCTTATGCAAGATTATCGTATCAGGTTATTTTGGAACACTGAATCGTGTTTGAAAACTGCACCTTGTTCCCGTAAGACTATTTCTAACCTGTGGTCTTTCAGTACCTGACAAACACGTTGGTTGGTGGAATAGATGATTTCAATCTCTTTCTTCGGTACGCTAACCTCCATTCACGTTTCAGCGGTGAAAGTGATGGCTCTGGACTGCCACTGAGTGAGGTGGCAAAGGTCATGGGATACCTTCTAAGATCGCGTCGGACCTCCTTTTGCTCGGCGTAGTGCAGCAGCTCGTCGTGGCATGGACTCAACAAATTAGCTTTTGCTAATTGATGTTTTGGTTTTTTTACTCGAATATCAGTAAAAAATAAATGAAACATATGTTATTGTTGTTGTGGTCTTCAGTCCTGAGACTGGTTTGATGCAGCTCTCCATGCTACTCTATCCTGTGCAAGCTTCTTCATCTCCCCGTACCTACTGCAACCTACATCCTTCTGAATCTGTTTAGTGTATTCATCTCCTGGTCTCCCTCTACGATTTTTACCCTCCACGCTGCCCTCCAGCACTAAATTGGTGATCCCTTGATGCCTCAGAACATGTCCTACCAACCGATCCCTTCTTCTAGTCAAGTTGTGCCACAAACTCCTCCCCAATTTTATTCAATACCTCCTCATTAGTTATGTGATCTACCCATCTAATCTTCAGCATTCTTCTGTAGCACCACAACATCTGTTATAACCGAGACCAAACAAATACCGAACAATACCGGTTATTTAGAACTATAGTACCGGTATCGGTTTTAACCGGTCGGTTTTTCCCATCCTTAGAGCAACATCCATTGCACGCTCAATTGCTGGTGTGCTCGTTGATGCAGTACGGCCTCTTCCATTTCGGGTGCGCGGCGTCTTCTTGAGCCACCATAGTCACGTCTACTAACGGTGATGGTATCCCTTTCTTGAAGGTGTTGCGTGATTGTAGTGATTGTATGCGTGATAGTATGCGATGGAATCTAACGTTGTGCATAACGATCTTGATAAAGGCGACGAGCAGCTCTTGCTTTACCGTGACAGTTCCCGTACAGGAGGATCATGTCGGTGTAATCCGCAAACGTGTACTCAACCTTGTTGCTCCAACACTCACAGACCTGTGAATGAGGCTCATACCGGGTCAGAGAGATAGGGTATACGTGAACTGACATCAGGCAATCCGACGTAAACATCTCCCCCCCCCCCTTCCCCTCACCATGACTACCCTGCACCAAACCTAACTAACAAACATGGTTTCAAACGGTTGTAGTACGGAAACTGTACATTTCTGGATATGGTTTGTTATTCAAAATACTATGTATTCACACAGCTCTACTAGGACTAGAAATTTGTATCGGGAATTGCCGAACACCGCGTATAGGAACTACTTTTTGCGATTACAGCACCTTCTGTTGGCAGCTCTTCGAACTTTTTCGAAACTTCTGTATAACTTCTCTATAAAATTTTTACAGATTTCACAATAAGCATACCGTTTGTTGCACTCGTCTATCGATCTTATTTTTCGAGATATTTTGAAATCAGGGACTCATTCGCTGGACATCCTGTAAGTCAGTTCACAATGCGACGTTGTACAATCTGTTGTACTCATGGAGACCCAAGTTATCAACATCTTGTAACAAAGAGGTTGCTGAGTGTTAACAGTGTACTCTACTCTAGTATTCTTATACTACTCTTGCTTTGCAAGCTCACGTTATCTGTTCCTGTATACACATCAGTATTTCAAAGTTCAACTCTAGAAGAAGCAAGAGAGCATATTCCTGTGCTGTCAAGAAAAAGACTGAATGAGAAAATGAAAAGGTTTTCTCAAGAATCACTGCACACATTCTGCATGACAGCAATGCGCATTGGGGTGCTGTCACCTACAGGCAATGAATTACTGCGTAAAAAGACATTGAAGACGAACGAGGCACATATCAAAACACTTTGTAAACAATCCTGATCAACTACTGAGAGTTTGTCGATAAGAGTTTGGATTCATTGATTCACCCTGTAGAAATCGGGGGAGGGGCCTTACAGCCATCAGATCCCCGTCCATCCATCTGGAGATCCGTTTTTCGTGTTTTCCCGCCATGATCTCTTAAGACTAATACAAATGAGATTCTCTTAAAAATGACACGAGGTATCTGACTCCATATCGTCTTCCAGTCCCAGCTTGTGCTCTGACTCTAATGACCTCGTCGTCGACTGGACGGTAAGTCCTGAGCTTCCTTTTTGTTACGAATGACCATGAAATTCATGAAGGCCCTCATATATTGTCCTCCTCGGTAGCTGCGCGGTGGCGCAACGGATTCCTAACCGAAGGGACGAGGCTCGATTCCCGGCTAGGTCAGCGATTTTCTCCGCTCAGTGACTGAGTACGGTGTTGTCCTAAGATCGTATCTTCATAACTGACATTCCACTATTGAGATGGCTGTAAGGGCCCGTCATGAAAACCAATAAATTAAAAAGAAAAATAAAGTTCTCATATAACATTTCGTGATGCTATCATTTGAACCTTCGCCCTTTCCCGCGCCTGTTTCCAGCTTTCCGTGCTTCTTTAGAGATCAGTGTTGCACAGCTATAATGTCACTCGCTTTCTAAGGTGTGAAAAAAATTTGAATGAAGGAAATAACGGTTCGTGTCTGAAACTGTTCTTCGAACGTAGGTTATTGAAGTAAGCTGTCTCTGCAGCAACACATGTGACTTTTCACGAACGGTTCTTGTTCAGCGACCTATAACGTGTCTTACTTTGCATTTTTGGTCGTTGTGCTTAATTCAATTCGTGCTTTGGTAATATAGAAATTGAATACTCGTTTTTGCTGACTCATCCGCCGTCAATTTCATGGATGTTTGGCGCCAGATGTTATTCTTTAAATAAATCGTGAAACAGCTTTTACGGAGGTTTTTCTCTGCAATAAAAACACTCCTTTTCAGATCATTTTAGATAATATCTCTCTCTCTCTCTCTCTCTCGCGCCCACCCCCCTCCTCCCTGTGTGTGTGTGTGTGTGTGTGTGTGCGTGTGTGTAATAACACTACTTTACTCGGCATCATAATACTGGATGCAGTACAATCACTCTCAGACCTGCAAAAGCCTAATCCCATCAGTTTTCAAGCTGTCTATAATTTAACATCTAATATGAATCATTAATCATTAAGCAAATCAAACATAAACCAGGTTTGTCGGAAGAGGAAGTCGATAATCGTATCAAAACAAAATCCCTTGGTAACTGGGATTTAACGGTTTGTACCTTTTCCCTTTCTTCAAACTAATTTTCTTTCTTCTTTATTGTACCTTGTCTTTTCTGTAGTAGTTTTATTGTATAATATTATTCAGTTACATGTCTGGAAAACAAACACCACGTACGTATAACTACGGCGAACATCAGTAGTGTTCGGTATAAATGGAGAATTTGGGTACGACCAGCAGCTTGCCCCATTGACATAAATCAATGTCCACTAGCAGCTAATGTCTTTAATTCCTTCCTGACATATTAATTTAGTGTCCCAACAGCTAACTAGGAGTCTGGTTGTGCGTTTTTGCATTGTGCCCTATTGAAATCCTTTAAATAATGAAAGCCCAGCCTCATGAGTAATCAACGACAGAATTGCAATGCTCAGATAAAAGTAAAATATCAAACAAGATGATTTCTTGAAAAGATCAAGCGCAGACATCTGTTCTATCATCTTTTAATTGTAATATCGGTTTCAAAAAGTTAGAGTTGCATCTTCATGTACATTTATTTTCAGATAATTTACAGGGAACAGTTGAGCGCATTGGACGTTCCATCGTTCCCAGTCAGGTTGTAATAATCCATCAACAAAACTTTTGACTTTCGTCACTATTTTGACGAATAATTACAATCTGACTAGGAATGATGGACGTCCAAAACGACCAACTTTTGCCTGTAAAAAATGGCTCTGAGCACTATGGGACTCAACTGCTGAGGTCATAAGTCCCCTAGAACTTAGAACTACTTAAACCTAACTAACCTAAGGACAACACACACATCCATGCCCGAGGCAGGATTCGAACCTGCGACCGTAGCGGTCGCGCGGTTCCAGACTGTAGCGCCAGAACCGCTCGGCCACCAGCGGCCGGCTGCCTGTAAAATATTTGAAAATAAATGTACCTGAAGATGTTACTCTAACGTTGTGAAACCTGCAATACCATCAAAGAATCATAGAACAGCTGTTACGGTTTTTTAATTTTTTTTTTTTGTCAAGAGTGCATACCTTCAGCTGCGGATGCTCATATTATAAAGTCTGCTGTAAACAAGATGAAATAGGAGTTGTCAATGTTCAAATGTGTGTGAATTCCTAAGGGACCAAACATCTGAGGTCATCGGTCCCTAGACTTACACACTGCTTAAACTAATTTATACTAGGAACAGCACACACACCCATGTCCGAGGGAGGACTTGAACCTCCGGCGGGAGGGACCGCGCAATTCGTGGTATGGCGCCTCAAACCGCGCGGCCACTACGCGCGGCGTAGGAATTGTCCTTTAGGGCAAGGATGTATCATGACAACAGTATTAAGATTCACTTTTAATTTTATTTAGCACAAGAAAACATGTTCTATTGAATGGTGGCCTTTTACGGGCTAATATTACACACATTAAACTACTAAGACGGAAATAACTGACCTTAGCAGTGGAAACAGAGCGTACGGCGGCAACGGCCAATGTATGCCAAAAGCATCGTGCAGTGCACCAAATCATTAATCTGAACAGTCTTCTAACATTCACCCATTTCAGACAAGTATATATGCAATTACCAGTTCTTTAAAGCACAGTTCAGTAACAAACGTCTGTACTAACACACGGTGATAACATATTCCCAAAGTTGCAAACTGTTGCACTGAAAGTGACTAAGGTCAAACTAACTACACACCACACTATCAGTTAAACACACGCGTCTCACGGCCGCACAAGAATTTACCAACCTTACGCACACAGAAGAGAACCTCAAAAAACCTTGATACAATGGTCTGTCATATGACTGACATGGCTCTGAGAACTATGAGACTTAACTTCTGAGGTCATCAGTCCCCCAGAACTTAGAACTACTTCAACGTAACTAACCTAAGGACATCACACACATCCATGCCCGAGGCAGGATTCGAACCTTCGATCGTAGCGGTCGCACGGTTCCAGACTGTAGCGCCTAGAACCGCTCGGCCACTCCGGCCGGCGTGGCTGACAACTCTAGCCTGACCACCAATTCATGAATACGATTCTGTACAAGTTTTAAAATTCTAAATATGTACGGTATAAACGTCTGAACTATTGCAAGCCAATACCATTTCATTTTAGATTCACATTGGCAAATAACAACCCTTAGGCTTAAATTACGTTTTTATACTTTGCACAAACCAGAATGACAATTGCTAGGCAAGTGATCATCTTTATTATTTTCGCTTGTGCCTCACTACGTTCGTCAAATGGATGTTTTGTGAACTCTGAATCACAAACTTCTTTTTAAATAAACATAAACAATTAGAAACAGTAGTATAGATCTTTTATGCAGAAGCTAATCTTGTCGTTTAACTGTGGGGAACTCCTTGTTTCGACACTTTAGAGGCAGTTATATTATAATATACTGATAGTAGATATTTAGTTTGTTTATTCGTGTGCTCAATATGCTCATTTTATACCCGCCTTCATGCACTTTCAGATGGTGTATCATGTGTATATGAAGTGAGACTATAACTTTTGTTATTAACAAGTGTACTTATAGAAGTTAATAAAACTGCAAATATTGTTCGTACAATTGGTGAATATTTGGCCACAATGCTTTTCCCTCACCTGACTTTACTTCCTTACTGCAACTCGCCAGCAACATGACTCTGAATTCAACCTTGCTTTTTCGCGATTAGTTTAAATATGTACACTGATCAACCAGCACATTATGACCACCTACCGAATAGCTGGTATGTTCACCTTTGGCACGGATAACAGCGTGTCGTGACATGAGAGGAACGAGGCCCTGGTTGGTTGCTGGAGTGAGTTGGCACCACATCTGCACATCCAAGTCACCTAATTCCCGTAAATTCCGGGGAGGGGGACGATGGGCTTTGACGCCTCCTTCAATCACATGTTACATGTTTTCGATCGGGTTCAGATCTGGCGGGTTGGGGGAGCCAGCACATCAATTGGAACTCGCCACTGCGTTCCTCGAACCACTCCATCACACTCCTGGCCTTGTGAAATGGTGCATTATCTTGTTGAAATGCCACTGTAGTCGGGAAACGCGATAGTCACGAAGGGCTGTATGTGTCTGCGACCAGTGGACGACACTACTTGGCCGTCACGGTCCCTTGCACGAGCTCCACTGGACCCGTGGATGCCCATGTGAATGTTCCCCAGAGCATAATGGAGACACAGCCAGCTTGTCTCCGTTCCGCAGTACACGGGTAAAGGAGCTGTTCCCCTGGAAGACGACGGATTCGCGCCCTCCAATCGGCATGATGAAGAAGGTACCGTGATTCGCCAGACCATGCAACGCTCTGCCACTGCGCCGATGTCCTGTCCGAAGATCTCGTGCCCATTTCAGTCGTAGTTGCCGATGTGGTGGTGTTAACTTCGGCATATGCATGGGCCGTCGTCTGTGGAGGCCCATCGTTAGGAGTGTTCGGAGCACTGTGCGTTCAGACACACTTGTACTCTGCCCAGCATCAAAGTGTGATGTTAGCAAAATAGCCCATGACGGACGGAGCAAGGAGGGCGTAAAAAGCAGACTAGCACTGGCAAAGAAGGCTTTCCTGACCAAGAGTGGTCTACTAGTACAAAACAAAGGCCTTAGTTTAAGGAAGAAATTTCTGAGAATGTACTCTGGAAGCCCGGTATTGCACAGTAGTGAAACATGGACTGTGGGAAACCGGAAAAGAGGAGAAACAAAGCATTTGAGATGTGGTGCCACAGAAGAATGCTGAAACTTCTGTGGACTAATAAGATAAAGAAGGAAGAGGTTCTCCGAAAACTCAGCGAGGAAAGGAATATATGGAAAACAGTGACAAGAAGAAGCGATAGAATGGCAGGACATACGTTAAAGACATCACGGAACACCTACCATGTTACTAAAAGGAGCTGCAAGGGGTAAAAATGTGGTGTCACCGCTAGACACCACACTTGCTAGGTGGTAGCTTTAAATCGGCCGCGGTCCATTAGTACATGTCGGACCCGCGTGTCGCCACTGTGTGATCGCAGACCGAGCGCCACCACACGGCAGGTCTAGAGAGACGTACTAGCACTCGCCCAGTTGTACGGACGACATTGCTAGCGACTACACGTACGAAGCCTTTCTCTCGTTTGCCGAGAGACAGTTAGAATAGCCTTCAGCTAAGTCCATGGCTACGACCTAGCAAGGCGCAGTTAACCATATCTGGAGAGAGTCTCACTTGTGTTAACCATAGCGATGTACCACAAGAGGGAATAAAGTTAAGTATATGAGAAGCTCCGTTCTTTTCTTTATAGCATTCATAACGTATCCTGTTCCAGACTTCACGCCAGTCGGCGTGTGTGTACGTGTGCCTTTCGGCTACCCGTCACTGTGGACTGGCTGCCTTGTCAGTCCACTACAAAAAATATAGAGCAAAGCAGACTTTGGAATACATCCAGCAAACAATTGAGGAGGAAGGTTGCAAATGCTGCTCTGATATAAGGTTGGCACAGCTGAAGAATTCGTGGCGGGACTCGTCAAACCAGTCAGAAGACCGACGAAAAAAAAAAATGTTTGCAGTGGTAATGGACAGGACAGACTAGCGTGAAAAACTGCACGAAACAAGTGATCTGAGAGAAGACCAAACCACTTGAATGTAGCATCTGTTGGCTCGTTTTCTCACTATCGTACTTTACAGAACAAGTAGAAATTTTGCGTCAGAATGAAGAGTTTAGCGTGAGTTGTTTACGCAACGAGCGGTGCAAACTAGTGCGATGCCGATGCGGCCGCCGTCAGTAAGATTAAAGATAGCGGAGGGCGTCCGCGGCTGGGCTGCCGTGACGCAGCATTTATCCGCTGGCCTTCGGCGACCCGGTCTCACCTGTTGCGCCACGAGATGTGTCTGTCGGTGCGGCGGGCGGGGCGGGAATTAAAGCGAAGCTCCCGGCCGCCGCCGCCGCCGCCGCCGCGGCGCTCTTTATTACGGGGCGCTTCGCCGCTGGTTTACGAGCGCGGGCCGTAGTTAAAAATGCACCGGTTGCTCGCCCCCTGTCCAGTTTAGCGAAGCCCGTCCGATTGAACGTCCACTAGCTCTACAGGATTTCTGCCATACCAACCTGTGTTTCACTATTGCATTTACAGAAAATGAACCTATAAGAGCAAAAAATACTTAGTGTATAGTAATGAAATTACTTGAATACGTTTGTCTAGGAAACACATGTAAGTGATTAACATTGCAAGATCGCAGATCAATGCAATTGCGAGTTAAGCAACTGCATAAATTAAATGCTGGTACATTATTAATCAGTGTGACTGCCAGAATGCTGAATGAAAGCATGCATACGTGCAAGCATTGTGTCGTGCAGGTGCCGGACGTCAGTTTGTGGGATGGAGTTCCATGCCTGTTGCACTTGGCCGGTCAATGCAGGGACGGTTATTACTGCTTGTGGATGACACCGAATTTGTCATCCGATGAAGTACCATATGTACTAGACTGGAGACAGATCCGATGATAGAGCAGGCAAAGACAACATGTCGACACTCTGTAGAAGACGACGGCTAGTAACAGCAATATGTGGGCGAGCGTTATCCTGTTGGAAAAGACACATTGGAATGCTGTTCATGAATGGTGGCACAACAGGTCGAATCACCAAACTGATGTAGAAATATGCAGTCAGGATGCGTTGGATAACGACAAGAGTGTTATTGTTGTCATACGAAATCGCGCCGCAGACTATAATTCCAGGTGTAGATCCAGTGCGTCTAGCACACAGACGGTCGGCCGCTGTGGCCGAGCGGTTCTGGCCGCTTCAGTCCGGAACCGCGCTGCTGCTGCGGTCGCAGGTTAGAATCCTGCCTCGGGCATGGATGTGTGTGATGTCCTTAGGTTAGTTAGGTTTAAGTAGTTCTACGTCTAGGGGACTGATGACCTCAGATGTTAAGTCCCAAGTACCTAGAGCCATTTGAACCATTTGAGCACGCAGACACGTTGGTTGCAAGCCCTCGGCTGGCTTCCTTCTAACCAACACAAGGTCATTAGCTGGCACCGAGGAGGTGAAGCTTTCATCAGAAAACGCAACAGAGCTTCATCCTGTCCTCATATGAGCTCTCGCTTGACACGGCTGAAGTCGCAAATGACGGTGGTTTGGGGTCAGTGGAATGCACGCTACAGGGCGTCTGGCTCGGAGATGTTCAAGTAACCGATTTGTAATAGTTCGTTGCGTTACTGTGGTGCCAGCTGCTGCTCAAATTGCTGTTGCAGTGACAGTACGATGCGCCAGAGCCTTACGCCGAACATGATGTTCTTCCCTCTCGGTAGTGCCACGTGACCGTCCGGAGCCCGGTATTCTGGCGACCATACCTTTTCGTCATCATCGCTGCCAGCAATCATGTACAGTGGCTGCATTACTACCAATTCTTTCTGCAGTATCGCAGAAGAAACATCCAATGTCTCGTAGCCCTATCGCACGGCCTCATTCAAACTCAGTGGCGTGTGGACAACGGCGTTTTTGTAGCCTTAAAGTATTCTTGACTAACATCAGCTCGCCACGTACAGACCCAAAAGTAAATAACGCCCACGACCGCGACAGTATATATTTAAAGCATACCTGATTTGCATCTTCATAGTGACGACACTAGCGCCGCTCTTATGCAACTGGTACTAAATTTGAGTGGACATTATCTTTCAGATGTAGGCTCTAAGCACTATGGGATTTAACATCAGAGGTCATCAGTTCCCTAGACTTAGAAGTACTTAAACCTAACCAACCTAAGGACAGCACACACATCCATGCCCGAGGCAGGATTCGAACTTGCGACCGTAGCAGCAGCGCGGTTCCTGACTGAAGCGCCGAGAACCGTTCGGCCACAGCAGCCGGCGTGGACGAAATATAGATGATGTAAAATGCATCGTGGTCATAGCAAGAAAAGTACTTCCGAAGAGGGAAATTTGTTAACGTCCAATACAATTTTAAATGTTAGGAAGCATTTTCTGAAGGTACGTCTGTAGCGTTGCCTTACACGGAAGAGAAACGCGAACAATAAACAGTTCTGGCAAGAAGAGAACAGAAGTTCTTGGTATGTAGTGATACAGAAGAATGCTGAAGATTAGGTGGGTAGTCCCAAATGACTGGAAAAAATCTGCAGGTGACTGTTGTATATAAGAAGGCTAAAACAATGGAGCTGCAAAATAACAGACCCCGTATCCGTAACATCGGTATGCTGCAGAATTCTTGAACGTATTCTAACTTGGAATATAACAAACTTCCCTGAGACAGAAATGCTTCTGTCCACATACCGGCGCGATTTTAAAAAGCACTACTCGTGCGAAACTCAGCTTGCCCCTTTTTTATTCTGCGAATCATGGATGAAGAGGAATAGGCAGAATTCATATTCCTAGATTACCGGTAAGCATTCGACACAGTGCCCCACAGCAGACTGTTAACGAAAATCCGAGGATATGGAATAGGTTCGCAGATATGTGACTCGAAGACTTCTTACGCAATAGAACGCAGTACGTTGTCCGCAACGGCAACTGTTCATCAGAGACAAAGGTATCGTCAGGGCTGCCCCAGAAAGTATAATAGGACCGTTCCTTTTCTCTATATGCTAAGTTATCTGACGAATAGTGTGAGCAACAATCTGCAACTGTTTGCTGATGACTGTAGTATAAGAGAAGGTATCGTCATTGTGTGACTGTACAAAGAAACAAGATGACTAGGACAGAATTTATATTTGATGTAATGAATGGCAGCTCGCTCTGAATGTATAAAAATGTAAGTTAAGGCAGATGAGTAGGAAAACCAATCCCGTAATGTTCGAATACAGTAGTAAAGGTGTGCTGCTTGACACAATCAGTTCGATTAAATATCAAAGCGCAACGTCACAGAGCGGTATGAAATGGAACGAGCACGTAAGGGTGGTATTAGGAAAGGCGAATGATTGACTTCGGTGTATTGGGAGACTTTGAGGAAAGTGCAGTTCTGCTACTAAGGAGACCACATATACAACACCAGTTCTTGAATACTGCTCGCGTGTTTGGAATCCCTGTCAGATCGGCTTAAAGGAAGACATCGAAGGAGTTCAGAGGCATGCTGCTAGATTTGTTATCGGTACATTGATCAATGCATTAGTGTTGCGGAGGTGCTTCGTGAGCTCGAAAGGGAATCCCTGGAGGCAAACCGAAGTTTTTTTTCGCCAGGCATTATCGAGAAAAAGTAAAGAACAAGCATTTGCAGCTGACTGCAGAACGATTCTGCTGCGCCAATGTACATTTCGCGTAAGGACCGTGAAGGCAAGAGAAATTAGGGCTCGTACGAAGGCATATTGAAAGCTGTCTCTCCATCGCTCTATTTTCGAGTGGAATGGTAGAGGAAATTACTACCAGTGGCACAAGGTACCCTCCGCCGTATTGGAGAGTGTATGTGCATAGGTGTAGATCGGATAAATAATGCAGAGGTACTGAATCGAATTGGCGAGAAAAGAATTCTGTGCCACAGTTTATTTAAAGAACGAACAGGTTGACAGTATACATTGTCAGGCAGCAAGAAATTGTCAGTTTGGTAATGGAGGAAAGGATGGGCATCAAAATTAATAAGGGTGACCGAGGCATGACTACAGGAAATAGGTTCAAAAGGATGCAGGTTGCAGCAGTTACGCAAAAATCAAGAGACCTGCGCAGGAAAGACCAGTACGGATAACTGTATCAACCAGTACTCGGATTGGAAACCATCACAACAACAACGACATTCTTGTAGTTAGGCTGTAATATTTCTTAAGACTTCTTGCTAGTCACGCAACTAATTTCTGCTTATACAGCCATTTTTGGATGTTTGTGAAGAGCAAAATGCCAGAGACATGTGTTTTGGACAGGGAGGCGTCCACTTTTGATGAAAATCTCTCTGCCCCTGAAAAATACTCTCTCTCCTGCGTTGACTGCAGTTTCATGAACACAAACTAAATAATGTTCTCTGAACTAAAGTCGGAAGGAAACGAATCTTCTGTCTTTATGTACTATTCAAAGAGCACTTCAAAACTATCTGTACTCAGTTAAATCTCTAAACAGGCGGTCTTTGTCCATACACGATAATTCTATTCACTGTTCTGTTTCTACCGAAGACTAACCACTCTCTATCTATCGGCCACTGTTTCTGTCTCACTCGATGATTCGAAGACACGACACACGTTCTGCAGGAACTCTCTAGCAAGACTCGGACTGACTTAATACTTGCAACTGACAACTTCTGCTCGTGCACGGTTACTTAAGCGCGCGTCTCTCTTCCTGGTGAAGCCGTCGCTCTAGGGGGTGTGATTCTCGCGGGCAGCGTGATTGGTTTGTGCGCAGCGATGTTCCTGCTGCGGACAGACATCCACAGTACTTCTGGTACCAACTGTCACAAACTCTACATGCGTGGTATCTCAGAACACCACAACATGAAAATGAAAGAGAAATCACTTGAAATGCACCCATTCGTGATGGTTTAATAACTGTGGTAGAAATTTTACTGTTCGTAATGGTTTGCAAACTTCCCGCCATAGAGAATATTGGTAACTAATTGCATCTACCTGTTGGCTCCTGTCTCGCATTCTTCGGCCAAAGAAACCGAGACAGAAGCCAACAGGCAATGTCTCAGCAAGAGGCCAAGAAAGCCACAACAATTGTGCACTGCAAATAGTCATGCCACACCAAGGATTGGCAATGTCCCTTGTTTACAATCATTAGCGAATGGTAGATTTCCCTAACATGAAGACGGTTGGTTTCGAGCCGCTTTCGTGAAATCCTGGCCTGCACCAAACATAAAAGGTTTTCCGTAATATGAATGTAAACTCCCATGAGGGTAAAATGTAAGTAATGGGCCAGAAAGCCCGTGCTAGGAAGCTAAATTGAGAAGAGAAGTAATTAGCAGAGGAGAGGGCGATCCAAAAAATAGTTTTCATCTAAAAAAAGTGGTTCAAATGGCTCTGAGCACTATGGGACTCAACTTCTGAGGTCATTAGTCCCCTAGAACTTAGAACTAGTTAAACCTAACTAACCTAAGGACATGACACACATCCATGCCCGAGGCAGGATTCGAACCTGCGACCGTAGCGGTCTCGCAGTTCCAGACTGCAGCGCCTAGAGCCGCACGGCCACTTCGGCCGGCAGTTTTCATCTCTGAGACAGAAAAACGTTCATTCTGAATGCTGCAAAGGTTATTGTCGAAAGGCTAAATACTGAATGATTATTTGGAAACTGAGTGGGACTCGAAAAAGTGAGAATTTGGCAAGGAACACAGCGGAGTGAAGATATCAGTGTCGGCGTTGTACTGGGCAAGGAGAGCAGACGGTAAAGTTGTGGGTATTCTGAGTTATCATGCACTGGTAAGATCGAGAATGGTAGGCGGAATTATAGTTTAAGCATGAAGGAGAAACGAGGAGTCGCTTTCTCAAGTCTTCTCGAGGGAAGCAAGTGTATAACTAGACAGAAAAGTAATAGAAACGTAGTACAGCAGAGAGTAAATGGGACAAGGCATTTAGTCCACAGAACTGAGTTTTCTAGGTTTGTTTGGACAGCAATAAACTACGTTCCGTGTTAACTTGAGAGTTCGTATTTGCGATTGTTGACGTCCAGTTTTCTGTTTAGATAACCAAGGACTTCGATTAGAATCATTGATTGATTAAGTATCATTGGCGTCACTAGCAACTGACGTGGAGATACTAGGTTCGATTTCCAAAAATTAACTCAGATTTTTCCGTGGTGGAAAGATGTCCCTCTTGAGATCGAATGAGAAGCAGCTTGAGTAAAACAAAGTTCAAAATTTAGAACGGACGTCAGCTTACAAGTTTTGCTGCGCCTGACTGAGAGGCACACAATGTTTGTATTATGTGGACTAGCTACGGAGCTCAGTGTTTGTGGTGCCTCATTCTGTTTGTCTCGCGAGTCAATGGAGGATAGTGATTCATGTAAAAACAATGTTAGTAATATTGTAGTTTGGGACGAATCGTGTAGTCATGTCAATGAAATGTTCCTGGTGCCGATACTGGAATGAGTTTGTCGTGCAGCGAGGTCGCAAGCGTCACGTCGATTGAGATACAGAGAAATAGGGATTTGTTTGTTTTTCGAGGTGGCGGAACTAGTGGACATTTCTAAGTGAAATATGACAACAGATGCTGAGATTATTCTCCTTGCTCCCCTATCCCTCTTCTCCATCCCCCCCCCCCCCACACACACACACATACACACACAATATACACGTTAGCCTAGTTCAAGTGGACGTGTGGCGGCAAGGGATCATCCATTCAAAGAAATAGCTAGCTAATCTAAGGGCTGCAGCTCAAGTCTGAGTGATTTTATTGATGGAACAACTTGAATAAATAAATTTAAGATAGACTAATAGCGGTACAGTCTTTACGAAAAGCAATGAAGTCATCGTCTTTTTTTAATCTGTTGCATAGATGTCGCAGCAGAGACAGTCACAATGAGAGAAAGGGAGAGAAATTTATATCTCGCCTCAAATAAATGATTCGTTAAGGATATTACAAGCACCTTTTCACATAGGTGAATAGTTGTCGGGGGTTTATGAAACAAAGATGAAAGTGAAGTGTTCGGACAAATTAAAACTGTATGCAGGAGCAGACCGTAAACGTGTGAGAGCGAATCCCTGGTAGCTCAATCAGCAGAGCGTTTGCTCTCGAAAGGCAAAGATTCCAGTCCGGGTTCCCGCTCCGGTACACAGTTTTAATCTTCCAGGGCGTATCAAGCCAGCGCACACTCCACTGGAGAATGAAAATTCATCCCAGAAATACCAAAGTGTAATCAGAACTTCATTAATCACAGAGATATGAGGGCCAACTTTATTTCATTCAATGGAATTAAGGTACTTTTGCGCGAGAATACTAGTCTTTCATGGGACTGACAAGAAATTACGGACTAAAAATGCATTGAATATGGGAGTTTTGTCCTGTTGCTGCGACAGTCTGAACAGCGCGCCACTCAGAAGTTTACTCCACTCTCAGTCAAAGTGGCGCAAAAATCGTGTATCGCTAGCCTCGTCGGCGATAATTTCCGTGGAGAAAAGATTCAACTTCCGGGCGTCGAGTCATTCAAACGGCTGCAATAATACCACAAACATCCCATATTCAATGTATTTATCCTTCTTTATTTCTTGTCAGGTCGACAGTAGATTTATGTCACTAAATTATTCTTATAGTGACCTGTATTCTGACGTAAAAATGCCAGTCCCAGTTAAAACAATACGTGTGCCCACTGTTTTTTTAACGGTATTATCATTCGAGTGATTTTCTGTAACGTAAGCAGATTTTTTTTCTTTTTTGAAACAAACAATATTTGAAACGTATTCACCTTGAGGTTGAAGATATCTATTGTGTCCATGTTAGCTTACAATTTTTTTTTACATATAGATTCTGCCTTGCACACAAACCACAATAATCTACATCCCAGATGTACACTGTCCAGCCACGTTAAGGTGTCCATCTGCCAAAATCCTGAATAATCACCTTTTGCACAGCGGACCGCTGCGAGACGTGCATGAGGAGATTCAGTGAGGGTCTGGAAGGTAGCGACAGGTATGTGTAGCCAACCAGACATCTGTACCGTCGGCAGCTGCGCTACATTTCTCGGTTGAGCCCAATCGAGGTGGTCCCACAGATTCTCGATTGGCTTGAAATCTGACGAGTTTTGTGGTCAGGGGAGTACGGTAAACTCAACGTGGTGCTCTTCGAACCACACTCGTTCACTGCAGACTGTGTGGTATGTTGTATTATTCTGCTGATAGATGCCATCGTGCCGAGGAAAAAGGAACTGCACGTAGGGGTGGTCATGGTCGTCAAGGATAGGAGCATACTTGTGCTGATCCACTGTGTCTACCAGAATGACGAGACCATGACACTTCCTCCTCCGGCCTGGACCCTTCCAACGATTGTTGCAGAGTGTCTGCTTTAAGACGTTTCACGCCATCTGTCTAATGAAGCATAAAACGTGACTCATCTGAAAAGACCACCTGTCGCCACTCTGTGGGCGTGTGGGCGTCTAGTTCAGGTATTGGTGTTTAAATTGCAGTCTTCGTCGCCAATGAACAGCAGTTAGTATGGGGCTTCTGCTGAGGAGGCCCCTACGCAGCAATGTTCCCTGAGGATACACTGTTGGTTGGCCCTCGGTTCATCTGGTCAGTCGCTTGCTCCTCAGTTGCACGTCACATCTCTGCAGCCGTCGTTGACCTCTGTAATCCCTAGCTCGTGGTGCACCACAGCTTCCCCGGTGCCGTTTCTGGATAGCGCCATTTTGCCATGTATGATTTGCTTAACCACGGCAGCACGGAAAAAGTTTTCAAACATAGCCGTGTCGGAAATGCTTCTACCCTTGTTCCGAAAGCCAATGGTCATGGCGCTTTAGACGTCAGGTAAATCGCTCCGTATTCGCATTACGACAACGACTGCACTGTTTTTCGCGTCCCCCGGACACGCTTTCTGAACTTCCACTGCTAGTGTTGCCACCTGCCTTCAGTGAGTGTTTATTGCACGTTGGTTCAAATAGTTCAAATGGCTCTGAGCACTATGGGACTTAACTTCTGAGGTCATCAGTCCCCTAGATCTTAGAACTACTTAAACCTAACTAACGTAAGGACATCACACACATCCATGCCCGACGCAGGATTCGAACCTGCGACTGTAGCGGTCGCGCGGTTCCAGACTGTAGCGCCTAGAAACGCTCGGCCACCTCGGCCGGTTATTGCACGTTGACTTCGAACATAGGCGGTGGTCGTCACATTAATGTGACTGGACCGTGTCATTTCTGTGTTAAGTTCTGTGTTGCTGCATATGACAAATTGTGAAAGAGTAACAGCTGTACTGCAAAGAACAGAAAGCTACAGAAACCAATGCCTGTATTAAAGGGGTATTATAATTTTTCTGTTTTCAGTTTTTCAGTACTTTAGTTAAAAACGGAAAATCTTTTTATATACAGCCAGTAAAAACCATTATTTCTGTTATTTGATGGAGAGCAAATTAAAAAACCACCTACTGATGAGGGTGTCTTTTTCAGAAAGAAGAAACAATTGAAGAGCTATCATGCTAGAGGCGCTAAGCGCAAGTTTTGCATCAATTGTGTTTCCTACTTCGTTAGGTGGTATGTGAAGAGGGCTTCTAACATACTAATAGGGCTACGTACAAGGACAGCTTATGTAGGTGCTTAGTGCCAGTAAACTGCTCAACATGTAACTCTCACGACTTGTTCATGCTAGATGGGGCAAGTGCAGGATGTGACACACGAGTTGCTATATTGGACATAGAGGTTATACGCTTCCGGTTGCTCTTCCCGTTTTGTAGCCTGTCTCTTGCGTATCTTCATTAGCGGTGGTGCCTACAAGCCAATAAAACACAAATATTTGCTTTATGGCTATAGCTTTGTAGCTTGTGACTGTAGCTTTGCAGGCCGGCCGTAGTGGCCGTGCGGTTCTAGGCGCTACAGTCTGGAGCCGAGCCACCGCTACGGTCGCAGGTTCGCATCCTGCCTCGGGCATGGATATGTGTGATGTCCTTAGATTAGTTAGGTTTAATAAGTTCTAGGCGACTGATGACCTCAGAAGTTAAGTCGCATAGTGCTCAGAGCCATTTGAACCATTTTGTAGCTTTGCAGTTACTGAAAAAAAGGGCAAGAGGTGAGGAAGCATTTGTTCCTAATTATGTAATGAACACCACAGCAACAGCTCGCAATAAGCAGCCATTAAATTGGTAGGACGAAACGCAATTATTTTACATACATCAGCAAGCAGCTGATACGGTCATTTACACAACTAAGGTTAATGTAAGTTCTGCCTTATGAATTAAAATCACCACGTCAGTGCCAATTCAGAAAAAATGACATTTGTCTGAGTAGAAGGATGGGAAACGATAAGAATGTTGAGAAAGTGGTGGCGAAGTGAATATTTCAAAACGATCCCATTCAGTGACGTCCTGGGGCAAAGGCATTGTCTTCAGAGAAGAAAAGAGACCTCAAAAGTATGATGGAATACCTACCTGAGTTGCACAAAAAGTTTTAGTGATCTGTGGTAAGACTGAACAGTAAAATGATTACTAGAGATAGGAATATTGCAAAACGTTTGTGGTGGATTTAGCCGTTTAACATTTCATTGCAGATTGATGTAGAAAAAACCGTGTTTATTTGCTACTTTTGGATCCTGGCTACTCGGATACTTCAGTTCAAAATGGCTCTGAGCACTATGTGACTTAACATCTGTGGCCATCAGTCCCCTAGAACTTAGAACTACTTAAACCTAACCAACCTAAGGACATCACACACATCCATGCCCGAGGCAGGATTCGAACCTGCGACCGTAGCAGTCGCGCGGTTCCGGACTGAGCGCTTAGAACCGCGAGACCACCGCGGCCGGCAGGATACTTCGGTCATGATGGTATACGCAGAGCTGGGACTCGTCAGAGAAGACGCCGTGGCATCACCACTGTGTTCAGTGTTTTCTTTGGGTACACCAGTGTCGGTACTTGCCTGTGCTCGCAAGGGAAGACGCAAGGGTCGCCGTGTTGGGGATACTCGTTTTGCTGCAACGAAACTCGTATACTGACTCTAGGGACGTGACGTGACTGTGCGATCCTGAACGGCCAGGCGAAGAATATCTATGTCCTCTCGAGTGTTAGACGTGTGGGACCGTTGACATCCTACGTGGCGTTGAGTAATGCCCTCCAAAACCCATCAATTTCTTAGTTGTGTGACATTCGTGGGAACCCGAACAACGGAAGCACAAATACCGCAGTAGATGAACATCACTCTCGATGGGCCACGATCCCGACGTTGTTGCATTCCGACTCTTGGTGGTAGAAGTTTCTCATTCTAGAAGAGGGATAACACGATCTTCTCACAAACAAAATAATTGAAAAGTGATTTCTGAGTAAGAAATGCCCAATGTGCTTTACTCCTATTCTACTCTGTGGTAGTGCGTTAAAAATCTAATCATTTGCATGTTCAAGCGTGAACTACCCATCTTGTTAAAGCATGAAGTACACATCATGCCAACTTGAGCATATTTGCATGCTGGCTTCATTGGTGTTGCGATTTTAATGACGAACAGTGTATATACACCGAGGTGACAAAAGTCATAGGATATCTCCCTATATCGTATCGGACTTCCTCTTGCCCAGCGTAGAGCAGCACCTCGACGTGACCCCGTGACATGGACTCAACAAAAAATGGTTCAAATGGCTCTGAGCACTATGGGACTCAACTGCTGAGGTCATTAGTCCCCTAGAACTTAGAACTAATTAAACCTAACTAACCTAAGGACATCACAAACATCCATGCCCGAGGCAGGATTCGAACCTGCGACCGTAGCGGTCTTGCGGTTCCAGACTGCAGCGCCTTTAACCGCACGGCCACTTCGACCGGCCCAGGACTCAACAAGTCGTTGGAAGCCCCATGCAGAAATATTGAGCCACGCTGCCTGTCTATCAGCCCATAATTACGAAAGCGTTGCCGGTGCAGGATTTTATGCAGAAATTGACCGCTCGGTTATATCACGTTAATGTTCAATGCGATTCATGTCGGACAATCTGGGTGGCCAAATCATTCGTTCGAATTGTCCAGAAAGTTCTTCAAACCACTCACAAACAATGGTGGCCCGGTGACGGGCGCATCGTTGTTTGGGAACATGAATGGCTGCAAATGGCCTCCAAGTAGCGAACATAACCATTTCCCGTCAATGATCGGTTCAGAGGACCCAGTCAGTTCTGTGTAAACAAAGCCAACGGCGGTACGGAGCCATCACCAGCTTGCACAGTGCCTTATTGACAACTTGGGTCCATGATTTCGCGGGCCTGCGCCACACTCGAACCCTACCATCAGCTCTTACCAGCTGAAATCGGGACTCATCTGACCAGGCCACGGTCTTCCAGTCGTCTGGGCTCCAAACTATGTGGTCACAAGCCCAGCAGATGGACTGTAGGCGATGTCACGCTGTTAGAAAGGGCAGCCGCGTCCGTCGCCTGCTGCCATAGCCCATTAACGCCAAATCTCGCCGCACTGTCCTAACGGATACGTTCGTCGCACGACCCACATTGATTTCTGCGGTTATTTCACACAGTGTTGCTTGTCTGTTAGCACTGACAACTCTACGCAAATGCTGCTGCCCTCGGCCGTTAAGGGGGGTAGGACGTCGAACGGGCCGACTTGAAGCAGGAGAGGCATCACACGACATTTTAATTTGCAGTGTCTATACTTTTACAAATAAATTCATAAGACTTTGTCAGCATCGCCAGGAAGGATTCAGGATTCACACTCATTGCAGTGGAAGTTCGAAAACATAACGAAATAATTTTTTTTTTTTTTACGGGTGAAATTTCATCATTTTTCACTTACTAATGGCTGCATTTGTTGTTATAGGTACACTTTTCTTCAAAAGTTACAGAGATTCTTCGATGAATTTTGCACAGGATACATACCATACTTGCAGGTGAACGAAACTCTAGAATTTATTTAATTTACGAAAAAACGAATGATCTGTTGTATTTTAAACTTCATGTTTAGAAAAAACACAAATTTTGTAGTTAATTACCTCAATTTTTACCACAGTTTTTAATAGATTTGGAAAATTCTAGAGTTTCATACACCTTTAAGTGTGGTTTGTATGCTGTGCAAAATTCATCGAACCCTCTCTCTTACTTATGAAGAAATGTGTACCTATAGCAACAAATGCTGCCATCAGTAAGTGAAAAAAATGATGAAATTTTACATGTAAAAAAAATTACTTCGTAATGTTTTCGAACTTCCACTGCTATGAGTGTGAATTCTGAATCCTTCCTGGTCATGCTGACACAGTTGTATGAATTTATTTGTAAAAGTATAGACTGTGGAAATTAAAATGTCCTGTGGTGCCTCTCGTGCTCCAAGTCGGCCCGTTTTACGTCCTAACCCCCCTTAAGACAAGGCTGTCGGCCGCTGCGTTGCCGCTTGCAATTTGGTATTCTCGGCACTGTCTTAACGCTGTGGATCTCGGAACATTGAATTCGCTAACGATTTCGAAAAGGGAATATCCCATGCGTCTAGCTCCAACCACCATTCCGCGTACAAAGCTTGTTAATTCCCGTTGTGCGGCCATAATCACGTCTCAAACCTTTACACATGAACCACCTGAGTGCAGGTTGGTTGGTTTTGGGGAAGGAGACCAGACAGCGTGGTCATCGGTCTCATCGGATTAGGGAAGGATGGGGAAGGAAGTCGGCCGTGCCCTTTCAGAGGAACCATCCCGGCATTTGCCTGGAGTGATTTAGGGAAATCACGGAAAACCTAAATCAGGATGGCCGGACGCGGGATTGAACCGTCGTCCTCCCGAATGCGAGTCCAGTGTCTTACCACTGCGCCACCTCGCTCGGTCCTGAGTGCAGATAACAGGTCCGCCAATGTACCGTCCTTTTTACCTTGTGATCGCGATACTACCGTCATCAGTATATTCTCGTATCGCTATCCCACCTCAGTGTATACCATGTGTGTGACTTTGAGACACTCGTGTCAGGCGGCGTTAGCAGCGTGCTGGGTGTCGTGTTGCAGGCTGCGGCGCGACCCTTCAGTAGCAGCAGCAGCAGCAGCAGCAAGTTGTGAACGATGCAGCAGGCGTCGTGCACGCAGGTGATGGGCTACTACCGGCCCGCGCCGGCCCCCGTCATGCCCGTGCTGCCGCGGCCTCACTCCAGGACCGCCTTCATGCCGCCGCACACCAACGTGAGTACCCTCCACTGTCTGGTGCAGATCTTCCTGTAAATGAGAAAACACATGTACATTACTGTTAAAGTAGTTACATCGTTAAGCATCAGTCCAGTATTCATCAAACTTTTTGAAGATGTTCACCACATAATTAGTACCAAATCATTAAATTTTGTGACATGTGGAATAATTTAGTCTACTGCCGGATGTTTGTGTCGCTCTGGCACAATATTTCGGCCACGTAAATCTTTTTTGTCCTGGAGGGACAGAGCAGGCTGTTTTAGGGCTTGCTATTTGCCCTAAACAGCCATGGGTTTATACACTTTATTTTTAGACGATTTTTACATTTCTCTTGCTACATAGTGCAAGTTTTCTTTTGGTCATTAACAATTACAATGATATTTTGATATTTTAACATTTACAACGATATTTTAATAATTACAATGATATTTTAACAATTTCAGTGATATTTTAACATTTTTTTGTTAATATCACATTACAGTTTCGTTTTCTTCAATTAATTTTACAATGCAATTTGTTCTTTATCATTAATAGTTTATAATTACAGTTATTTTATAATACAGGTAACTACTTATGCTACTATACATATGCATTTATCTTACATTTTGTTATTTAGTGTGCAGAGCGAGGGAGGGGGAGTAGAGGGAGTTGGGTTAGGTATGTTTTGGTGGTTCTTTTGTGGGCCACGTTCTTGTGTGCTTGGTGGTGTTTGTGTTTTATTCTTGAGTTCTTTCGTCTAGGTGTGGGAGGATGGTGGTATTTGTTGTTAGTGGTGATAGGATTGGGGCGAGATCGGGGTACGTCTTTGCTGTGTTGTGAGCGATTGTGTGGGAGGGTGTTGTGTATTTGAATTTAGGTTTCCTGTTTGTTCTGTGGTTGACTGTGATAATGTCCTCCATGTCCGGTCTTTTGTTTAAGATGTGATTTCCGTATCTGGCTCTCATTTTGGCTAACCTGGTTTGTAGTGGCTCCATTCTGGTTGCCTCATATACCTCGTTGCTGGGTGTTATATACGGTAGCCTTGCTATACTTCGTAGGAGTCTGGGTTCCGTGCTGAATAGGCTTTTTGCGATCGGTGCATGTATACCTCCCAGGGGGGCTGCTGCATACTCCAGAACTGGACGAATGTTTTGTACGTATGTATTGCTGTTTGATTGTTGCAGCCATGGAAACGTCCTTGCACTTGTCGTATTAGGTTTTGTCTGAGTCGGGTTTTGTTAAGGAGGTACGTCAGGTGGGTCTTCCAGTTGAGATGTTTGTCTAGGTATACTCCGAGGTATCTGGCTGTGTCGTTTAGTTGTAGGGGGCTATTCCAGAGGGGTAGTCGGCTGTCATGTTCGTTCTGTTTTTCTTTTTTGTTAAGTGTCTGTGTCTGAAGAGGACTATCTGTGTCTTGGTTGGATTAGGTCGTATCCTCCATTTTGCCATCCAGGTTTCTAGACGGTGGAGGTATGTGGTCGTTTTTCGTTGCAGTGTCGTTGTGCGTAATTCCGTGCACCAGTAAGCCGTGTCGTCTGCATATAGTCCGATTTCTTCGTGTGGAGTCGTTACGGGAGGTATGTCAGCAGTGTAAAGTGTGTACAGTAGTGGGGACAAGATGCCACCTTGGGGGACGCCAGCTTGTGAGGTAAAGGCTTCTGACACCTGATTGGCGACGTGCACCCTGCAGGTCCGGTTGGTGATATATGTTTGGATTAGCCTTACTACTTTGGATGGGATGCCCATGCTGATTAGTTTGAACAGCAGGCCCCGGTGCCATAGTTTGTCGAAGGCCCGTTCTATGTCCAGGAACACTGCGAGTGTGCAGTGTCCCTGGTTGAACCCTTTGGTGATGCTGTCTGTCAGTTTGAGGAGGGGGTCATCCAGGCGGGCGCGGACGGCAGAGAGAGCACCCAGCGCCCTCTGAGCATAAATACTGGACAAGATCCTCCAATACGGCAGTCTCAGGTAGCACCTGAAGAAGGCAACGAGTTACGTGGCCGAAATATTGTGCCAGAGCGACACAAACATCCGGCAGTAGACCCGATTATTCCACATGTCAAGATCTCGCCGGGAAAGCCTGAACAGTTACATTAAATTTTCTTACAATTCGAAACTGCTGTCACTTGATACATAGTCAGCAAGGTTTCAGAAAATATTGTTCTTGTAAAACACAACTAGCTCTTTACACTCATGAAGTAATAAGTGCTATCGGCAGGGGATGTCAAATTGATTCCAAATTTTTAGGTTTCCAGAAGGCTTTCGACACCGTTCCTCACAAGCGTCTTCTAACAAAAAAAAAAAAAAAAATGGTTCAGATGGCTCTGAGCACTATGCGACTTCTGAGGTCATCAGTCGCCTAGAACTTAGAACTAATTAAACCTAACTAACCTAAGGACATCACACACATCCATGCCCGAGGCAGGATTCGAACCCGCGACCGTAGCGGTCACGCGGCTCCAGACTGAAGCGCCTAAAACCGCACGGCCACAGGGGCCGGTTGTCTTCTATCCAAACTGCGTGCCTACGGAGTATCGCCTCAGTTGTGCGACTGGATTCGTGATTTCCTGTCAGAAATGTCACAGTTCGTAGTAATAGACGGTAAGTCATCGAGTAAAACAGAAGTAATATCCGGCGTTTCCCAAGGAAGTGTTATAGGCCCTCTATTTTTCCTGATCTATATTAACGACATAGGAGACAATCTGAGTAGCCGTCTTAGATTGTTTTCAGATGATGCTATCATTTACCGTCTTGTAAAGTCATCAGATGATCAAAACGACTTGCAAAATGATTTAGATAAAATATCTGTATGGTGCGAAAAGTGGCAATTGACCTTGAATAAGGAAAAGTGTGAAGTTATTCATATGAGTACTAAAAGAAATCAGCTAAATTTCGATTACGCGATAGGTCATAAAATCTGAGTGCTGTAAATTCAACTAAATACTTATGGATTACAATTACAAATAACCTAAACTGGAACTATCACATAGATAATATTGTGGGTAGAGCAAACCGAAGAGTGCGATTCATTGGCAGAACACTTAGAACGTGCCACAGGTCTACTAAAGAGACTGCTTACACTACGCTTGTCCGCCCTGTTATGGAGTATTGCTGTGCGGTGTGGGATCCGCATCAGGTGGGACTGACGTATGACATCCAAAAAGTACAAAGAAGGGCAGCGCGTTTTGTATTATCGCGAAATAGGGGAGATAGTGTCACAGACATGATACGTGAATTGGAGTGGCAATCATTAAAACAAAGGGTTTTTCGTTGCTACGGGATCTTCTCATGAAATTTCAATCACCAGTTTTCTCCTCCGATTGTGAAAACATTCTGTTGACACCCACATACATAGGGAGAAATGATCATCACGATAAAATAAGAGAAATCCGGGCTCGCACAGAAAAATTTAAGTGCTCTTTTTTCCCGCGTGCCGTTCGAGAGTGGAACGGTTGAGAGACAGCTTGAAGGTGGTTCATTGAACCCTCTCCCAGGCACTTTATTGTGAATAGCAGAGTAATCACGTAGATGTAGATGCTGTCCATCATCAACATCGGTATGAGATGTGACCCCACAGGCACGAATATACTCTTGTATTCGTTGCAGCATGGAACCAAGCAGCCTCTGTGTGTTATCCTGAAGAATTTCTTGCCATGCCTGAAACAGTTGTATTAGTTCATGAAAGCTGCTGGATGGGGGCCGGTATGAAAGTGTACGTCTTTCCATCGCAAGCCAGACATTTTCTGTGGGTGACAGACGCGGAGACCGGGCAGGATTGTCAAGGATCCGTACATCTTCACGACGTGTGTGGTGTCAACTGCTTTGTGGGGACTTGTATTATTCAGCTGCAGTACGTCATTTGGTACCCTGGTCATGGTGGGAATGACAACAGAGTTAACCATTCTTGCCACATAACGGCCAGCATTTAGCCTATTTCAGTGACCAATGTTTTCATATCTAATAGCAGCCCACGTCATGATTCCAGGAGTCAGAAAGTTATGGGTCATCTGTAAAAACGGATTTCTTTTGTACTAAAAGTACTGAAAAATAGCCTCGAATAAGGATGATATTTTAATCAACAAATCTGACAGTCGTGGAAAAACTTGAATATAATTTCGGTAGCGTTTGTTCAAGGTGTTCATGGCACTTTCAGTTTCCGTCAGTTTATATTCGCTGAGTCATTGATCACACGTTGGTTGTAGAGTGCACGGCACATAGTAATACGTGACAGCATGTACTAACGTGTTACATTTCTCTTTCAACGAAAAGGTTTGAAATTAATAGGTCAAATGGTGGATGTAACCCAGCAGAGCACTTTGTGGTACACTGCAGTCAGATCTCTGCCGGATACGTTGGCTGTGAATCTGACAGGAAAAACGTCATTGTTGTATCTGTTCTGTCAGATGTAATTTGTAACAGATGATTCTTTCTCAGTGAAAGTATATTGTAACAGCAGTTTATGGTAGTCAACAATATGGCATTTGCCTCCATAACTTAAGGGATCTTGGGGATCAACGAAGAGAACGAAGCACTACGTCATGGCGAAGTTTGTGGAATAAATTATGACATTACAACACATAAGTACATGGTTTACACGTCACGTCATTACGAGACCACTTAGCATGATTCCAACTGTCCACGTGTCGAAAGTTCTTGAGAACAGTAGTTCCAACTGTTTGACATGAGTGTCAACAGCCAGGGGTTCAGCATGCCACACATTTGGAAGGTACCGCCTGCGGTTGCGTCATTGCCAGCTCAGAGGGTGCCAATAATCATACCGAAATGTTCATGGTCGCATGTCGTAGGTGGCACCATTTCACCGGTCTTGACAACGTTGCAGGAGGGAGGAAACATTCAACGGCAGCGTGGATGGTATCTTTCAAGTGTAGTAACGCAGTGTCATAATCTTGCTGTAGGTGTCCGAAGACATCCTCCAACTGCCTGTACATCTCACGGTGTGTGTGCGTATGATGAAGGAATTAGATTAGTAGCGAAATAAGCTGTTCATTTGAGCAAGGGACTCTGTAGGGAACGAAACAAACTTCGGATGAGATGGAGGGCAGCCGGGAACTGTCAGCTGTGAACAGTATTTAGAAAGCTACAAAAGGTAGATTGGTGAGTTTATGATGAAAACGCCGTACAAGAAGAGAAAAAGTAATTAACTGAAACTCATGAGATTTCTGTCTCTCAAAATTGTCACCCATAGATGCGGCAGATGGTACCCGTAGATATCTTCGGCATGTGTTGTGTGCTGTACCTTCTGAACTTCAGCTTTTTGGGAGTGAACATGAGTGAACAGAACTGAGGCAAAGAATATGACAATAAATAGAATGGATGTTTCTGGACGACTTGAAGATGAAGCAAAATGTTTTTGTCGGTAGAGATTAAGCAACAACGTAGAAAGCAAACTTGTCTGGAATTCCCAGTTTCAGTGAAAAGATGTACATAGTAAAACATAATAAAATAATGCGTTTCCTGGAAATGTTTTGTTGTTAGCGGAACCTTAGATATCTCGTGTAGTACTCTCATGAGCGTATTCAGCTGTGCAGAATCGAATGCTACGGTACCCAAAAATAAACTGTACATTAGCACGAAAACATGGCAAAAAACCTGGTATTATCTAATGGGGATAAGATTAGAAATACGGGGAGAACTCTATTTACGGATGAGAATCAATGTACTCTGACCGATGACGGAGGAAATGTCAAACACTCAGTATGAGGGGATAAACGTATAGAATACAATTAAACATGGTGTCGCCGGTGTAAATGGAATGCGTGAGACTCTCACGTAGTAGCGGCAATACGGGTCATTTCCAGTGTATGATGATATTGGAAAAAGTTGAAGAGAAAAGGAAGGCCTTAACCATTTCGGAATAGCGGGAGATATCTACGAGTACTTCGAATAGAACAACAATCCGAAGCACGTAGAAATTATTCGTATGAAGCTGCTGCGTCATATCCCACACAGTTAATCTTACGTCGTCTCTAAATGAAATCGTCACTGACGTGGAGGGTAATATACAGCTTTCGTCTTTATCTTTCACATATTTTAAAAATACACTGTTCTCAGTTGTCAATCTCGTGGAGAATTTGTATGATGAACTCCTCAGCCGCCTGAAGATGCCCCACGCCAAGTCGAAATTGTAGAAAACCACTGTGTGATGATTAACAAACACTCAACCGGATTGACAGAAACTATTGGGCGCTCCATTGAAAGATAATTCAAATAAGTTATGTGTATAATTCTTCTGTGCGTGGAGAGCTGCATCAAACTAGTCTCAGGACTGAAGACCACAACAACAACAACAACAACAACATATTGTTTTAACTGATATCTTCTGGCTTTTTCACTGACTTACATGAATGAAGTGCCCTCAGTTTTTTAAACTACGAATTTTATGCGCTGTATCAAATAATTTTTTTGTTTTCAAGCAGTGTTGCACAAGTGCAGTATACTGAAAGAAATTCAGCTTTGGAACACGGTAAACGTAGTTCTGGATGAACACAGTTTTGAATGAAGACATGTTTCGGTCGCAGTACCATTCTTAAATCGACCAACACAACGAAGAACAGTAAGGGGTTGTTCAGGTGCAGTGCTGTGTGGGCATAAGAGAGAGAAAGCATCACGTATTTATTGTAGTGTTGTACCATACACATAGTGTTCCAGATCATTAGTGTCAAAGCTACAGAGATGGTTGCGGATCCTAAACTGAGTATTAGGATATATGAAACCAATGGTCGGAAGTGGTATGAGATCTTGAATGCGAGACACCTGTTCATAAAAAACTTATTTTTGGTATCGAACAAGTTCCTAACGCCTCGACGTAGGTGGCGCTAACAGAAGGAAAAATCAATTATCTTTGACGTGTGCACGGTGAAGTTGACAACTGTTTATAGTTGAAGAATGGTTGTCGAAGACGAAGCATTAATCGACAGGAACTTGCAGAAATGCGTTTAATGTATGGCGTAGTGGAATGTAATCCTTGCTAAGCCGGAATAATGTCTAGAGAACAGTTCGCACAGCAGGTTTCGTCTTAATTCGAAGCTAATTTTTCACCTTGGGTAGAGACTGGAGGAAACTGGAACTTCCAAGCCATAGGGATCTAGCTGGCCAAGGTTCTCCAAAAGGAACTGTTCGCACAGCGGAATTTTAGGAGAAGATTTTGAATGGTGTCGGAGAAAATTCGACATTGAGCACCCGTCATCTTCAACGTGAAATACATACTTGTTAGAACATTGGTAAAATAACAATAATACCACCACAGTAAACGATGTTTACTAAAAACTATTCATATCAGACCATTAGTTCCTTATAACTCAAAAGAGCGCAGTTTCGGTTCCTCTACCATTTGTTTAATTTTGATCTGAATGGTCTGGGACAGACTGCATCTGTTTATAGACTGCTTAGTTTACTATCTACAAAATGGGGTGAGAAGATTTGGATGGAATGGGACTTGCGTAAAGAAGCGTCACTTCAAGATAAATTTGTCACCGTTCATAGAGCGACTAGAAGACACCGACAATACGTTGCGGATTATCCGAAGAGAAGAAGTGTAGTGTTTAGCGTCCAATCGCGATGAGGTCATGAGAGACGTAGCACGGGCTCCTGACATTTACCTCAAGGCGGTGTGAGCTAAATCTGAATGGCCAGAAGGGGATTTGAGTGACCCTTCTTCTAAACACGAGGCCCATATCGTGAAGAGAGCACCGCCTCAAGTAGGAACTGCAGTCTGGTGCGGTTATCCATTACGATTGTTCCACCAGCATCTGAGATCTTCCTTTGAAACCTTTGCTAATGTTAGCAAATATTTGGTCGAGAGTTTAGGAAGATGGAAAATTCCGATGAGAATTCCACAGATATTTCTTTTGCTTTTATACTCGAGCGCCCTTAGAAGCCTTCAGTAGGCAAGATATGCTGCTTTATAAGGCTGCTCTCTGTGAGCTGTTGCGTGCGCCTTCCGGGAAACAAAGGGAAGAATTGAGTAACTATTTATCTTCTGAAATTAGAATACGATTTTCTGTTAACAGGAGGAAGTTTGTGGACGGTACTTTTCTTTTTACAGACCGCTTCCTGTTACGACAATTAGTATCTCTAAGGTCCCGGACAGTTTTGTTGGCATCAACGCATATAATTTATAAGTGTTATGACACACAAAAGCGTGTTCTTCCACATCCTTCAAAAATCAGATGGTAATAATAGAACATTACTATGTAATTATACACTAATCAACCAAATAATTATGACTACTTGCCTTACAGGATGTTGCTCCGCATTCTCCATGTCTGCAGCAACGTTTCGTCCTGCCATGGATTCTAAAAGTCCATGGTTAGCGTGATAGGGGCTGGAGTACATCAGATGTCCACGCTCAGATCTCGCATTTCTTAGATATATAGATATTCAGCGTATAGTTAGTGAGATCTAAACAAGCGTTTGATAACACTACAGAAATGACCAAAAGGATATTGGAAGCGTAGACGGTAAGTGATTTTCATATTCATATCCCTGGAGATCCTGACCTCATCCAGCGGGCACTTGTTTTCTTGCGGGAAAAACTGTAACAGTGTGAAATTTTCAGAAGAGAGACTTGAAGTGAAAGGACACTTAATGCTACCGTCATCAAAGCCTTTTGCACATTGGATAAAATACTTTAGAAATGGAAGTAGGGATACCACAGCTACATCTGGCAGTATTCTTTTCTATTTGGAAAGACCGCTTACAGCATTCCCCCTTCATAAAATTATATGAAATTACTAGCCTATTACGTTTGAAAAAGATCGGTACAGGGACCCTTCCTACTGCAATAAATTAGTGCATCTAAATAAGCAAGCACCCTACTTGTCCTTTACGTCAAGTTGCATGTGGGAGAGTAAATCCTACCAGTCAGCACTAGGTGTTCCACTATTTGTTCGAGTAGAGAACCGCTCACCTTGCATCTTCTGCTACCATCTCGTTGTCCCATTGAAATTTTTCTCCGTTGATCGCGGCTTCTAACGTGCTATTGTAATCAGTAAAATTCAGTGGAGTGTTTGGGAGTGCTAACAGTCATTGCAATAACGTTCAAAGACTTTAAGGAAATGGGATGCCACCTTACTTATTGCTCCATATAAAATAAGGAAAACTTTGTCAATATAACGCTATAAGTCATCTGTGAGAACCAGTCTAAATTCGTAAATCACTGTAATGATCGCGAAGTCTGATCACAATACTTCGAGCGCTACAAATACTGTAGTAACGATTAATTCGCGACCGCGGCGGTCGCAGGTTCGAATCCTGCCTCGGGCATGGATGTGTGTAATGTCCTTAGGTTAGTTAGGTTTAAGTGCTTCTAAGTTGTAGGGGACTGATGACCTCAGCAGTTAAGTCCCATAGTGCTCAGAACCATTTTTTGAACGATTAATTTTTTGTACTTACTTCCGTGTCGCTTAAATCCAGACTATCATTTTCCGAGAGAAATTTATAGTTTAAATCACTTTCACTTAGTGAGAATAAGTGCTCATAATTGATACATGTTCACATCGTGGATGCTGTCTGGTGAATCTTCCATGGCTAGTGCTAGACTGTATCCAACTGTTACTCGCATACCAGCGCAAGACGCAGTTTTGTGATAATTTGGTCATTTCCGCCGATGTTGGTAACAATTATCTAATTCATTGGCAGGTTAATTTTTATTGTACGAAATTGCAATTATACAACATCAATATGGGTAAAGATTTCATCATTGGTGGATTGGTTTATTAATCCGTCGAACATTAAATATTAATACCGAACGTTTTGCATGTTGGCGCCAAATCTCATACCGGGCAGTTCTCTACGATATGACATCATAGCCAGCAATGTGGCTTAGATACAACATGCTCTTCCCTTGTCCCACAGCTGAGTGTACCAGAGAAAAGACATAGACGTAAAAACTGGCAGCACCTAAGTGGATTCCAAGCACGGGCGTTCTATTCAGCAGATAGGCCTTTTTGTGGGAGGCACCGACTCCCAGCAAAGCTGTAATTAATCCCGTAAAATTAAAGCTTTAACCATGGATACTTCCGCACAAGCGAGCTGCGCTGTACTCACTAATAGGGCCACTAAACAGACATATGGGATGCAGTGAAATTAAGTACGTGCGTCCTGTTCATCTTTTAGATCCTAGCCTTGACCCTGCGCGCCGAAGTTAAAAATTCATATTTATTTATGTTGCTGTTCTGTTAAGTTTTTGTTTATGATTTATCACATTTTATTACGTTTTACAGAAAAAGAATGTTTTAATTCTACGTAACAAATCGGGAAAGTAATGGCTATCTCTGCTCTACAATAAAAATAGTATAATGGGTACTATTTTTATGGTTTCTCCATAATGTGTCATCTGTCATCGTCCAAAAATGAAAAAATGAAACGACGGAGCTGAAAGCTTTGACGGCATGGATACATTATAGAACTCCAAGTTCATTATATCCAATGAGGTAACTGAATCAGAGGTTTTGCCGGCCGAAGTGGCCGTGCGGTTAAAGGCGCTGCAGTCTGGAACCGCAAGACCGCTACGGTCGCAGGTTCGAATCCTGCCTCGGGCATGGATGTTTGTGATGTCCTTAGGTTAGTTAGGTTTAACTAGTTCTAAGTTCTAGGGGACTAATGACCTCAGCAGTTGAGTCCCATAGTGCTCAGAGCCATTTGAACCATTTTTGAACCAATCAGAGGTTTTTCTCCAGCTGAATCTTTCCTAGTTTCTTTTTTTGGTGTTTTGTAAGTACAACACGCCTGCGTTGTTGTTCTTTTTTCAACTTCTTTTAAATTTGAAGATCGTACTTAGGTAGTCGTATTGTGTGTACCGACGTTTTGATACATCTATCCCAAAAATAACTCGTTTCCAGTTTTCCTTCTTTCTTTCTGTATATTTCCAAAACAGTTCTTTCACAAGATGCAGGTGTATGTTTTCTCCAACATGTGCAGTATAAAGTTACGAATTCATTCTACTTTGATTGCTTATGAATGAATGCTGTCTTTGCCTCATCAGATCGAGTGGCGAGGAATTTTATCTGTGGTTTGACTAATAGTGGGTCTCGTACTTGAAATATTAAGACTTTTTAGATCTGGAGTATGAAGCAATGGCGTGCTTGAAGCATTAAAACTACATCTACATCTATATCTACATACATACTCCGCAATGCACCATACGGTGCGTGGTGGAGGTTACCTCGTACCACAACTAGCATCTTCTCTCCTTGTTCCACTCCCAAACAGAACGAGGGAAAAATGACTGCCTATATGCCTCTGTACGAAACCTAATCCCTCTTATCATATCTTTGTGGTCATTCCGCGAAATGTAAGTTAGCGGCAGTAAAATTGTACTGCAGTCAGCCTCAAATGCTGGTTCTCTACTTTTTCTCAGTAGCGATTCACGAAAAGAACGCCTCCTTTCCTCTAGAGACTCCCACCTGAGTTCCTGAAGCATTTCCGTAACACTCGCGTGATGATCAAACCTACCAGTAACAAATCTAGCAGCCTGCCTCTGAATTGCTTCTATGTCCTCCCTCAATCCGACCTGATAGGGATCCCAAACGCTCTAGCAGTACTCAAGAATAGGTCGTATTAGTGTTTTATAAGCGATCTCCTTTACAGATGAACCACGTCTTCCCAAAATTCTACCAATGAACCGAAGACGACTATCCGCCTTCCCCACAACTGCCATTACAAGCTTGTCCCACTTCATATCGGTCTGCAATGTTACGCCCAAATATTTAATCGACGTGACTCTGTCAAGCGCTACACTACTAATGGAGTATTGAAACATTACAGGATTCTTTTTCCTGTTCATCTGCATTAATTTACATTTATCTATATTTAGATTTAGCTGTCTTCTTTACACCAATCACAAATCCTGTGCAAGTCATCTTGTATCCTCCTACAGTCACTCACTGTGTGGCGCCCTTACAGTTCCAGATCTGCAGCTTATTTATGGAAATGTTGGGAGATAGCCGACTGGGTTGGAGCAGGCGTGGGTGGTCCGGGTGTGGGCGTGGGCTCGGGCGAGACGGCGACATCGAACGCTAAACACGGCCGGTGAACATCACTTGGAGCGCGCTTTAAGCAAAGAGGAGCGGAGCGCCTCTTTGGTGTCGAGCTACGACTTCATTAAGTCAAAGACGTCACGTGGCGGGCGGAGGTGCCCCTATAGCAAGCAGTGTGTGGCGGAAGGACGTCAGCACGATTGACGACATCGGTCGCTGACTCGCAAGGAAATCTTCTAGTACTCGTATCGCCACCTAATTATTCGCCGTGATTTCAGAAACTTGCGTCACTGATACACTGAGTATGACGAGTCCACACTAGCTTAAAACATAATTAGAAAGATGAAAAGAAACTCTCCCGCTGTTTGCTGTGGCGCTATGCTTCGTCGTTGCCTCTCTCTCTGTTCTTCTTCTTTTCTTTCTTTCTTTCTTTCTTTTTTTTTTTTTAATTGCGCAAAGTGAATCGCATTCAAATTTCAGTTACTATTCTTTCGTTGTTCTCTCCTTCGACTCCAATATTTTTCCTCCACTATAATTTCTTGTTGCGTATGTCCGCTTTTAAAGTCACTTAGTTTATTCTTAAAATATGTTCTCTCCTTTACCTTCGATTTCTGAATTTTATTTCCTTAAAGCCATTTTTTTTATTTCGGTGATTCACCCGATTTGATTTATTTGAATATTTAATTTTTTAATCTAACCTCGTCATTTTTCCGAATACACCCCAAGGAAAGATACAGCTCCGCTTTGCCTTTGAAGACATTACCTCCTATATTTTCTTTACACTTCGACAAAGTTCTTTATTAGTTAATTTCTATCTATCGGTAATCTGTCTTCCTTTAGTTTTTCTTTGTCGATAATGGTGATGATGTGCTTTGTCCATTAGGCAGATCCATCAGCGCAAATTCAGTATTCTGCAGTCCTTACAGTCTTCCGCTACTCTTTTCGCAGCTGCGTATGACGTATTTGCCTAGTTGTCGTTATTTACCTGTTATCTTCATCTACCTCTGTTCCTCTTCATAGTTGCCATTCCTTTCAGTGCACCCTTTGTCATGCCGTCTCTTCTCAACTAACGTACTAGCCGCTTTCCTTTCCTTCTCTTTACTACTTCCGGTATTTATTTATTTATTTATTCTTCGTTCATACTTTGTAACACAAACTCATTCCTTATTATACCTGTCCGTTTCACAACTACCATTCTTCTAAAACCCTCTAACCATTTCCCGTCTCTCTGATGCACTGCCCATGTGTCAGCGCCATACAGGACAACACTCCATACGAAACACGTCGGTAATTATTTCCTTAATGGACCAGAGAAAATACTCCTCCTGTAAAACATTTTTTTCGCAGTAGCTATGCTTATTTTTAAATCTTAGTTGCATATGTTGTTGCATGTTTTGTCGAAAGCACTTACAAACTAAACCATCTAAACAGATATTACACTGAGTAAGTGAAAGACAACAGCCTCGTTTGACCTGTCCCAGTTTTAATTCCTTCTGTCACATCACATCCTATTCTTAGTTTCGGTCTTCGTGAAATCGCAGTACCAAAAAAGATGAGACAGATGACTTCGCCGTTTGGTCTCTTCCCCCAAACAATCCAATACAAAAAAGAATTGGTGTAGAGTAATGAAATTTAGGAAATGCATTTGTCTAGGTAACATATGTAAATAATTAACACTGCAGGATCACAGGTTAATGTAAGTGCGAGATCAACCTTGCACGTGAAAACGCTGGCATATTAATAACTGCTGTTACAGCCAGAATGTTGAAAGCAAACATGCAAACGTGCATGCATTGTGTTGTATAGGTGCGGGATGTCAGTTTGTGGGATGAAATTCCATGCCTGTTGGAACTGGTCTGTCAGTAGAGGGATGGAAATAGATCTGGTTATCGAGCAGGCCAAGACAACGTGTCGACACTCTGTAGAGCATGTTAGGTTACAACAGCGGTACGTTGCCAAGCGTTATCCTGTTGGAAAACATCCCCTGAAATGCTATTCATGAATGGCTGCACAAGAAGTCGAATCACCAGACTGAGGTACAGATTTGCACTCGGAATTCATGGGATAACTACGACAGTGCTCCTGGTGTGACACGAAATCGCACCTTAAACCGTAACTCCAGGTATAGATCCAGTGTGTCTAGCACGCAGATAGGTTGGTTGCAGGCTGTCAACTGGCCTCCTTGTAACCAACAAACGACCATCACTGGCACCGGGGCAGAACCAGCTTCCATCAGAAAACACAACAGACCTCCACCCTGCTAGCAAATGAGCTCTCACTTGACGCCACTGAAGTCGCAAATGGCGGTGGTTTTGGGTCAGTGGAATATACGATACAGGGCGTCTAGCTCGGAACTGTACTTGAAATAACTGATCGGTAACAGTTTGTTCTGTCACTGTGGTGCCAATTGCTGCTCATATTATTGCCGCAGATGCAGTACGATATGCCAGAGCCATACATCGAACACAATGGTTTTCCCTCGGGACCGTCCGAAGCCCGGGCTTCTTGCGACCGTACATTCTCATGACCACCACTTCCAGCAATCACGTACAGTGGCTACATTTCTGCCAAGTCTTTCTGCAGTATCGTAGAAGGAACATCCAGCTTCTCGTAGCCCTATTACACGACTTCGTTCAAACTCAGTGAGATACTGATAATAACGTCTTTGTCAACTTAAATGCATTCTTGGCTTACATCAATCACCACGTCCTCCATTCTCAAAGGTAGCTAACGTCTGCGACCGTTACAGCGTGCTTTTGAAGGAAACCTAATTTTCACCCTCATATTGACTCTACTAGCGCCAATCTTATGCGACTGGCGTGAAATTTTAATAGTCATCTTCTGTGAAGTGAAGAAACATGCCTACCAACTTTCATTTATGTCGCACAGCTCCTTCTTGGTGTTGCGATTTTTTTCCGTCAGTGTATGAATTGATTACTAGCGTCCATTCCTTCCCGTAAATTATGATCTTCTTAAGGACATCTGAAAGTTTAATCCATAAATTCTACTTGAGGTTTTTTTCCAAGTCAACAACAACTGCACATACTACACAACTTTTTCTAGATTTTGTTCCTAATTGTTCGTAACACTCCAAGTGCATCACTTGTTCCGTTGTGCATCCTGAAACCGAACTGTTCTCCGTCGAGCTCTGTCTCCGTTTTTAGTTGCAATCGTCTCTTCTTTATTATTAGCAGAATTTATGTCAATTGAAATATCAAACTTTCAAACTTATTGTACATTTCCGGACGTTTCGAGGAATTTAATTTCTTCGGTATCTGGACCATCACTGCCTCTGTACATAACAACAATAATGTTATCTTTTGACCAATATTACAAAGAATGAAGAAAAGTGTTCATTACATCTTCATCTACCTCTATACTTGGCAAGCAGTACCGGTGCCAGTTCCCCGTTTACGCCGCAATTCACAGATAATGGATGGGAGGAACGGCTCGTAAGCCTCTGCCTGAGCTCTGATATCTTTGATTTTCCCGTCATGATCGTTTCATTAGATGTACGTGGGAGGAAGTAATGTGTTGTCTGACTCTTCTCGGAACGTACTCTCTAGGAACTCTTAACAGTAGTGCTCGCTGCGATGCACAACGCCTCCCTTGGACATTTAGCACTTGGGTTTGATGGGCATTTCCGTAACACTGTCACTCTTACTAAACGAACCTGTGTCGAAATGCGACACTCTTCTTTGGATCCTCTGTTTTCTGTATAAACCAGACCTAACAAAAATTCCATTCACGAATAGGACGAGTGTGTGTATATCAGTCCACCTCTTTGTGAATGAGTTACATTCTTTAGGATTCTCTCAATGAATCCCTACCTAGCATCTGATTTTCGTACTGTCAGTTTTATGTAATTTTTCCACATTGCATCGCTCCGGAAAGTTACTCGTAGATATTTTACAGTTGCTAATATTTCCAGTGATTTATTGGCAATAGCATAATCGAAAACATTTATTTACGCTGAGGGTTAACTGCCAGCCCCCCCCCTCCCCCCCCCCCCCAAGAAGCGCCTGTACTCTGCAGGTTTTCCTGCAGTTCATTACTGTTCCTTGATTACAACAGCATCATCTGCGAACAGTTTCGCCGAGCTATCGACGCCATCCCTCAAGTCATGTAGATGTATCGTGAACTGTAGTGGGCCTTCCGGCTGTCACGAAGTTACTTTTACAACTGATGACATGGTCCTATTAAAAATAATACGTAGAATGAAAACTACTAACTAGGTGTTAAAGCGAATGCCTTTCGAAAGTCGCAATAAGGCATTAGCGTGGACGCAGTTACCTACGATCCTCTGAATCTCACGGGGTTCGAACAAAGCGAGCTGTGTTGCGCAAGATCTCTGTTTGCGAAATCCATATTGGTTTATGTAGAGCAGACTTTTCAGTTATGCAAAATATCGATGAAACCCATCTTTTTGGGTTTACTCTGGATGCGCCTCCTTCTGATCTAAGTTTATCCAAAGTCTTTCTGTTAGTATTGGTCCTGTAACTGTTATATGCGTAACATCATTGAGAGTATTTTATTTCCTTGGCATTAAGATGCATGTTCAGTTGATACAGTGAATTCCTGGCCATTGTTTACGGACCAGTCTCTAAACTGTAGGTGTGCGGCCGTGCTGTTCAAAAAAATGGTTCAAATGGCTCTGAGCACTATGGGACTCAACTGCTGAGGTCATTAGTCCCCTAGAACTTAGAACTAGTTAAACCTAACTAACCTAAGGACATCACAAACATCCATGCCCGAGGCAGGATTCGAACCTGCGACCGTAGCGGTCTTGCGGTTCCAGACTGCAGCGCCTTTAACCGCACGGCCACTTCGGCCGGCCCGTGCTGTTCACTTTCTCATTCACTCACAGCACTTTCCGTCGCCACCGGGTATTTCCTTCGTGTGTTCTGTGACGATGATCCTGCTAGCGGACACAGCCGTCAACCGAGTTGGATTTCAAGAAAATTGTCATCAACTGACAGGTGTTTAAGAATAGATTCATAATGGTTACTGACCATCTTGACTTACGTTTTACATGACGGACCTCAGCCACTCCAATCGACTGCGGAGATTGTTCTTTCAGTGACACAATGGGTTGTTCAGAGTGGAATAATATTTGGTAGTACGTACCCTCAGCGCTAAGAGGACGCTACCAGCTTGCGCAAACATAATCACAAACAAGGCGCCACAGGCCCTTTCCTGCAGCCACAAACACGCCGGCGAATGCTTCCACTAATCACTGGAGTATTATTCAGTAACCTATTGTCAACATCTGCGACGGTAAATTCAGGAAATACTGTCTTTAAATTAGTGTAAGTCTGACAGTGCGACACAGACTACAGCCAGTCCCTGGATAGGCCCGCTGCAAGTAGTCCAAAATGTCGGATCAGGAGGAGGAGATCAGTGTTTAACGTCCCGTCGACAACGAGGTCATAAGGGACGGAGCACAAGCTCGGATTAGGGAAGGATTGGGAAGGAAATTGGCCGTGCCGTTTCAAAGGAACCATCCCGGCATTTGCCATAAAAGATTTAGGGAAACCACGGAAAACGTAAATCAGGATAGCCGGAAACGGGTTTAAACCGTCGTTCTCCCGAATGCGAGTCCAGTGGGCTAACCACTGCGCCACCCCGCTCGGTGTCGGATCAGAAGATTCCACAAGAATAACGCAATACAGGTACATACAAGTACACCAAAGAACTTTTAACATCATCTTGGTACATGGTATGTAATAGCGTTCTAATGGTTCAAATGGCTCTGAGCACTATGGGGCTTAACATCTGAGGTCATCAGTGCCCTAGAACTCAGAACTACTTAAACCTAACTAACCTAACGACATCACACACATCCATGCCCGTGGCAGGATTCGAACCTGCGACCGTAGCGGTCGCGCGGTTCCAGACTGAAGCGCCTACAATCGCTCGGCCACACCGGCCGGCATTTAATAGCGTAAATTAATTTTCAACTTGATCTGCGAAATAGTCGCTGGCCTATGTGGCCGAGCGGTTCTAGGCGCTTCAGTCTGGAACCGCGCGACCGCTACGGTCGCAGGTTCGAATCCTGCCTCGGGCATGGATGTGTGTGATGTCCTTAGGTTAGTTGGGTTTAAGTAGTTCTAAGTTCCAGGGGACTGATGACCTCAGATGTTAAGTCCCAAAGTGCTCAGAGCCATTTGAACCATTTGCGAAATAGTTCTGTTCTTAAATAAGTCGTCTTGCGTGTGCTAAGCTCATTTGGATAAAGTGGAATACCGCGTCAGCATTAAAATTAATTGTTTTTTTTTTCAGTTTCTCGCAAAAAACGTCAAAAGTTGGTGCTAGCTTCGATGAGTCTCCTATTTCACTTTGAGCATTGAAAAAATAAGTTGCTACACTCAAACATTATATTAGTTGGAGTTGGTTGGGTTCTTTGGGAAGGAGACCAGACAGCGAGGTCATCGGTCTCATCGGATTAGGGAAGGACGGGGAAGGAAGTCGGCCGTGCCCTGTCAAAGGAACCATCCCGGCATTTGCCTGGTGTGATTTTGGGAAATCACATTATGTTAGTCTTCTAGGAAATCCAAGTGAGGCTAGTCCAAAAATTGAATGCACAAATGAAAAGATACATGCGGTTCCTACTGTGGGAATGGGGAAACAGAGGTATTTGAAGTATAAGTTCTTGAAACATCGACCTGCTTCACCAGATTTAGCGCTGTAATTTCCTCGTAATCTTATATCTAAAGAAACACGTGTCTGATACACGTGTAGTCCGCAGCTCGTGGTCGTGCGGTAGCGTTCTCGCTTCCCGCGCCCGGGTTCCCGGGTTCGATTCCCGGCGGGGTCAGGGATTTTCTCTGCCTCGTGATGACTGGGTGTTGTGGGCTGTCCTTAGTTTAGTTAGGTTTAAGTAGTTCTAAGTTCTAGGGGACTGATGACCATAGATGTTAAGTCCCATAGTGCTCAGAGCCATTTGAACCATTTTTTGATACACGTGTTAATTTCAGCGAAGACATTATGTTGGCTGTAAAAGGGTAATTTTTATACGTTCTTAGAATCGTTCTTCCTGGAAAGTCATTGAACAAACTACGTTGACCTAAAAGGAGATTGCTTCGAAACCTAGAAGCATTTTTGGCTTAAAAACACAGTCTTTCACTGAGTGGCCGAGAAGTGGGAACGAAGTCTTTCGCGACGGCACTTATATCTAAAACATTCTCGGTTTTCTTGCCGCGTCAATTCGGAATAAAACCTCAAGCTTTCGACGATATCCTCCATCGTCATCGTCAGGAGCAACTGACTGTCTTCACTGCTGCCTTTTTTATAACCGTGGACGGCTTCTGAATGGTCGGCTTCTGATTGGTCGACAACTACGTACTGCTGTCGCAGACGGTGTCAATGTGTGCGCCGGTGGCGACACCGCTTCCGTTGGAACGTAAACCTTGGAAGGAACGTCTCTGCTGCTTCTCTGCATCAAGCGCTCGTTTCCATGCACAGCTCGGATGGTATCCGCTATCGCGGTTAAAGTTCTTTTGGCTCATTCTTATTTCAACAGTCTCCTTAATAACAGAATCCCAGGCATGGAACAGAATTTTTGCTTCATCGAATAATATTTTATGCTTGTTCATGAGGCTGTGCTCCGCAATTGCCGATTTCTCCAGTTCTCTATTTTTAATATAGCGTTGGTGTTCTGCACAGAGACCGGAAACGGTACGAATGTTCGGACCTATATAATTGCTTCCACACTTACAGGTGGTATTATAAACTCCAGGGACCCTGAGGCCGAGATCATCCTTAAAAGGGCGTATCATCTCCTTAGTTTCCTCAGGAGGACGAAAAGTCGGTCTTATACCCCGTCTACGCAGGACTCTTCCTATTTTGCTGGAAATAGCGCCACAAAAAGGAAGAACCGCGATAGCAGATACCATCTGAGCTGCGCATGGAAACGAGCGCTTGATGCAGAGAAGCAACAGAGACGTTCCTTCCAATGTTTACGTTCCAACGGAAGCGTTGGCGCCACCGGCGCACACAGTGACACCGTCTGCGACAGCAGTACGTAATCGCCGACACATCACAAGCCGACCAATCAGAAGCCGTCCACGGGCTATAAAAAGGCTACCATAGCAGCAGTGAACACAGTCAGTTGCTCCTGACGATGACGATGGAGGATATCGTCGAAAACTTGAGATTTTATCCCGCATTGACGCGGCAAGAAAACCGAGACTGTTCTACATATGGCCGAGAAATGTACACCTTTTTCTCACGTGTAGGAAAAGTTGGTGCATCGAATTGAATTCGTGAACCGTTTCCAGTAACTTAAACTATTTCATTAGTATTTCCGCTGATGACTTTACTTGGAGAGCTGTATGTACGTCCTCCTGAATGGCTCTGTGTAGCCTTTTATCTCTCTGCTCTACTTCCATGTTTGTCTCCATATCCTTATTTTGTTAGACAAAAATGTTATTTTTAACGATACGGCCCATCACAGTGTAAATTTCGCTTTTAATTGTGAAACGTATATTACATTTGTCGGTTCGTTACTAGTGGAACGTTTAAGTTTTGAAGATGAAACCTGGGAAATTGTGCGCAGCGTGCGGGCCATGTTCCATTTGCTAGCACGTGCTCGGACCAAATTGCACGCACAGCCCTGCCCTGCGACGTGCCTCTCCCCGACTCCGCAAATTGCTCCTCGCCAGTTGGTCGGCTGCCGCAGTCGACGCGAAACTTGGATCGACATCGTTCGTTACACCTGCTATCAAGCCTTCTGTCAGCCAACTTATGTGTTTGTTTCAGTAGTGGACTACCGTTCTAGTGTCCGTACTCAGTCTTGTGACGCATATCTTGAAGAGATTGCAGAGAAATTTCATCTTATGACACCTTTTTAACAATTATTGAGGCTAACGCAGTTTTTTGTATTTTCTCTTTCGCAATTTACTATAATATAGGTCGATGTGTTTGGAGTCGCAGGCGCGCCTGTAACATTGTGATATTTCTTTTCAATTCTCATTTTGTGTCTTAGCGACTACAAACGAGAGCAAGATGTGACTGTGCAACCATGACAGCTGTCGCAGGTCTATTAAATGATAACGAGAGTCCCTGTCTCTGGTGTCATGGAAGCCTCTGAAGTTCACGGAAGAATAATCATTTGTCCGATAAACGCAACAGCGGAAGAAGATCTAACGAACCGCTAGAAAAAGAGCATAAAAGAGGGCTGCTACTTGTAACAAGTAGGCGAGTATGACGAAAGTAACTGTTAAACTTAACACACACCTAGAGAAAATGACGATCGGAGTTACATAAGTAAAGTATTAGTCGTTCAAGTGCAAGGACCGCGATGTCCGGATCGCCTACTACTTGAAGCGAGTTATTCGTGAACCTCGCGAGGAGAACACGGCAAGTGCCATCACCCGATTTGCCAGGAACTTCACTCAGTGCAAGAAAAGTCAAAATAAGCGAACACGTGTTCCGGCTTATCTGTAGATACTAGACTGTTTCTGAAACAACTACGGTCAAAGTTTTCGAGAAACTTTATGTGCCTTTTGCTGCGCGATATTTTCAGACGAAATGATAGCTCAGTCGTTAGCGTCGCAGTTTTTTAATTTTGCGCCCTGTATTCGAAACCCGATTACTACCTTCATTTATTTTACTTTATTTAATATTATTTTTTATTGTTTTCATTTATCTATCCATTTCCGTAGAAAGTTTCACAAGGGCGTTGTATTCATTGTAAAATTACAGCTGGATTTCACAATAATCCATGGATGTTTTCAGACTGCCTTATATATAGAAGGGTTAAAGTCTTTTTAAATGCTAATATTCTGACATTCATATGTTTATTCTTGACGAAGGTTTGATGCATTCCTTTGGACGATTCCGATAGTACACTACTGGCCATTAAAATTGCTACACCACGAAGATGGCGTGCTACAGACGCGACATTTAACCAACAGGAAGAAGATGCTATGATATGCAAACGATTATCTTTTCAGAGCATTCACACAAGGTTGGTACCGGTGGCTACACCTACAACGTGCTGACATGAGGAAAGTTTCCAACCGATTTCTCATACACAAACAGCAGTTGACCGCCGTTGTCTGGTGAAACGTTGTTGTGATGCCTCGTATAAGGAGGAGAAATGCGTACCATCACGTTTCCGACTTTGATAAATGTCGGATTGTAGCCTATCGCGATTGCGGTTTATCGTATCGCGACATTGCTGCTCGCGTTGGTCGAGATCCAATGACTTTTATCAGAATATGGAATCGGTGGGTTCAGGAGAAGAGTAATACGGAACGCCATGCTGGATCCCAACGGCCTCGTGTATCACTAGCAGTCGAGATGACACGCATCTTATCCGCATGGCTGTAACGGATCGTGCAGCCACAACTCGATCCCTGAGTCAACAGATGGGGACGTTTGCAAGACAACAATCATCTGCACGAACAGTTCGACGACGTTTGCAGCAGCATGGGCTATCAGCTCGGAGACCATGGCTGCGGTTACCCTTGACGCTGCATCACAGACAGGAGCGCCTGCGATGGTGTACTCAACGACGAACCTGGGTGCACGAATGGCAAAACGTCATTTTTCGGATGAATCCAGGTTCTGTTTACATCATCATGATGGTCGCATCCGTGTTTGGCGACATCGCGATGAACGCACATTGCAAGCGCGTATTCGTCATCGTCATACTGGCGTATCGCCTGGCGTATCACCTGTCGTATCACTTGGCGTGATGGTATGGTGTGCCATTGGTTACACGTCTCGGTCACCTCTTGTTCGCATTGACGGCACTTTGAGCAGTGGACGTTACATTTCAGATGTGTTACGACCCGTGGCTCTACACTTCATTCGATCCCTGCGAAACCCTACATTTCAGCAGGATAATGCACGACCGATCCAAGCTCTCTTTGACTCAATGCCCAGGCGTATCAAGGACGTTATTACGGCCAGAGGTGGTTGTTCTGGGTACTGATTTCTCAGGATCTATGCACCCAAATTGCGTGAAAATGTAATCACATGTCAGTTCTAGTATAATATATGTGTCCAATGAATACCCGTTTATCATCTGCATTTCTTCTTGGTGTAGCAATTTTAATGGGCAGTAGTGTATAAACATTCGAAACACATAAATTCCAAACAACACGAGCATCGCGCGAAGGCATGTTTGCCATAGTGACCTTTCTTCGTGTGACTCTCACTCGGGAAAGAAACGTCGTTAACACTGGTGAACATTTCGCGCGGCGTTGCCTACAATTTCGCGGCAAACCATGCATAACGGATCACGTTTCCGAAAACTGGCGCTTGAAGTTGATCATGAATCAAGATATACTACAGGAATTTCAGCGAAAACAATTTTATCAATCTTTTTTTTTTTAAATTCATTGATCTGACATACAGTTAGTAGGCGAATAAGGACAGCGTTACATTAATTTACACTTGAAAACATTCGAGTAGTAATCTTTTACACTTATGGGTATACAAATGAAAAACAAATATTAAAGTAATAATCCTATTTCGAACACGGGGCCAAAATTAAGAAACCACCATTTCATTTGAAGATATCGCGCGATAGAAGCACATAAAGTACCTGGAAAATCATCGATAAATCTGACCACCGTTTTTTCATGAACGGTCAATTATATACGGATAAGCCGAGACACGTGATGGCATATTTTGACGTCTCTTCCACTGAGCGAAGTTCCTGGGAAATCGGGCTATGACAATTGCGTGTTCTCCTCGTCAGTGTTACTTTTAGTGTGTTCCCTACCGCAGGTAGCCTATAAGCGCTGGAGACGCCATGGGAAGCATATAGTATAGTGCACTTCCAACTGTCAAGTCTGCTGTAGATATACTAATAATTTGGTCGGTAATAATAATTCCTGTCCGCAGCACGTGGTCGTGCGGTAGCGTTCTCGCTTCCCACGCCCGTGTTTCCCGGGTTCGATTCCCGGCGGGGTCAGGGATTTTCTCTGCCTCGTGATGACTGGGTGTTGTGTGCTGTCCTTAGGTTAGTTATATTTAAGTAGTTCTAAGTTCTAGGGGACTGATGACCATAGATGTTAAGTCCCATAGTGCTCAGAGCCATAATAGTTCCGTTTTGCTTAATGACTGAATGCGGCTCTTTTAGGTGAACATCACTGCAGCGACTTGCATGTCCCTAATTTGTCACAGTTATCCAACCGGGGAAAGGGTTCCTACTGTTTACAGTGGAATACGAACCACGCGTCGTACCTCGCGACTCCCTCCATCGTTGAGAGCCGAAGGCTAGATTAAAGGCAGTCTGAAAACATCCATGGTCCGACCGGGATTCGACTTCTTGGCTTCTAGGCACGCGCTTTACCATTAGACAACCAGGCCCGCCTGTTTTGGCGGTCATATGACGGTCTTTTGTGGGTCGTATGGGTGCATGAACAATGGAACAATGTTGGAAAACCAGGCCAGCGGCATGCTACACACAGTACAACAGTGGTACAACCAAAACAAATTATCCATAGCAGCACATCAAACAGCATATATGATGCTTAAAGGATGACTAAAAAGACACCCGGCAATTAAAATCAGCAACACAAACATAAAAAGAGAAGTTGTAACTCGAGATCTAGTGGAACACATTAATGAACGACATAGCTTCAACGAATACAAACGACTAATTATGAGAAACGACATTAAATTCGACACGATACAGACTACCACTTACACACGTAAGAGCCTACCGCTGTGCACTTTTTGAGAGGCTGTTGAGTTTTTCAGCTAATACATGAGCGCGTAGACTGGCTCTCGTCATGAACAGGATCAGTTAATCGGGGGCAGGGGAGTGTGTGTTTTACACTATTTGGGGCGTTCGGTACCACAGCAGTCGATTCGCTGTATGTGGTGCTTAGCATATACCCAGTTGATATAACCATCAGATATTGGCCTGTAACTTATTGACCGAAAGTAGGTAGACGTGAGGGTGATGTAGATCACTGGGCAGCACGTAGAACATGGACACCAACAAAAAAATTGGCGTGTGGATACTTGGCAAAAAGAGTGGATTTTTCCTCAGCATCCTGGAGCGGTTACGGATGCACATCAACACCGGTCGAGGCATGGTTCATTTTGTAACTGGCCACGGCCCTCATACCATGCACTTGCAGCTCGTTTCGCTTTCAGAAAGCAATCGGTGCACATGAGGGGAAATTGGTTCCTCAGAACACTTCCTTTCGAAATGCATTAGATACAGGCACTTACGTAACAACATAGAACGCATAACGGAAACTACACTATAGGAATCACGGAGGAACCCAGATACGTGGGCACAGCTGAACGCAGCCGATAACAGCATTTCAAAAGCATAACATGAGGTATGCAAACTGACTCGTCATACAGAAGACGCAGAAAGCAAAGACAGGCCGACGTAGATTGCTCGAGTGACCCCAGTACTGACGATGAAACAAGTGACAGTGACAACATTGACATCACGCAGACACACAAAACACACGTAATATAAAACATGCACAGCAAGTAATATGAACATTAGGCAAAGATCGCAAATTTATGTCTCGTTATGCTTGAGTGTAATTAAAAGAAGAAGGAATTAGAAGAGTCCATGGACAGGTATTGTTCTAGATTTGACGTTATCCTGTGCATATGATTGTTAACTACTACTGTAAATGATCACATTATAAATGTAATAATATGAATGTAATATAAAGTAATAAGCGGTAATTCAAATAGTGTTAATATACAACAGTGGCAGACCATGCATATACAAAATTATACAAAATTAACAAGTACGCTACTCAAAGAAACTAGTTTTATTAAACAGACATGTTTTTACTCGATTAATAATTAGGTTATTCGTGGCTTGTTATTTCTTCTACAGCCACATAAGATCTGTATGTAATTTAATTAGATTATGTAGAGGCAGGATATTGTTCCGAAGCCCGCAACTAACTTAGAAGTAGCAGTTGTTGCGTAAGCCAACAGACATTAACTCACACAGCACGCTAATAAACAACACCAACATGTATTAGATTAGATCCGCATAGACTGAACAAATCAAGTTCTCCCAAGGAGTGATGTCCACGCGCAGAATACAAACATGTGTAACTCAGCACGAGAACGCTGGACATGAAATTCAATACCAAGTCAGCTTCCGCATGTGTTGTTGATCGAGGGACATATGTATCTAATGTTTCCTGCACTATTTTTATTATCTTCTTAAATTATCTCATAAATTTATTATTTCCTGCTTCGAAGTTCATGTATCTTTCTGAAAAAAGTGCAGTTGCTGTAAATAAATAAAAGATAATACCAAAGAGCCGACAAAAGAACTCCACGCAGCCCTACCTCCATTTGGTGCTGCATAAGCTACAGTGCCCGTGCCCCCTACTGCGTAGAATAATTTTTCTGGCATGGTTGCGGGCTTGAGGTCTGTGGGAGCACTATGGCCTGCATAAGGTACTAAGACGGCAAGCTCTAATCGTCATAATGCAGCCTGGAAGGAAAATTTAAAAAAACCTATTTATTTACCGATTCCGTTGCTCGTGGTCTTGCGGTAGCATTATTGCTTCCCGCGCACGAGGTCCCGTTTCGATTCCCGGCGGGGTTAGGTATTTTCCCTGCCTCGAGATGACTGGGTGTTGTGTCGTCTTCATCATCATTCATCCCCATAATGGTCGGAGGAAGGCAATGGCAAACCACCTTCGCCAGGACCTTGCCTAGTCGGCGGTGCGGGTCTCCCGCGTCGTCCCCTACGCTCCTCGGAGTGTGGGACCTCATCATCATCATCATTTATTTGCCTCACTATCAGACAGACTACAGTGCTAGAAGTACAGGGCATAAACCGTAAATCCGTAGTCAGTCCTAGGATTGTTTCTGTCACTTACGGTATCTTTTACCGGTGGATGTGATTTGTTAGTGTGAAAATTACAAGCTGCGTCATAGTTCGATATCATGTTAAAGTATAAGTCCCTATTAGTGGCTGTGTAAGCCAGTTCGAAGGAAGGAGGAAGGTATGGGTGCATGACCTTAAGGATCCTGGCTAGTTAAGAAATGCGGGGTTCAAATGAAGAAAGCTTTACAATAATTTCCAGCAGGGATGCCATCTATCAACATGATGAAGTCCCTTCAGTCAGATAGAACTGTCAATGACTAATTTGATTGCGTCAGAACCTGTAGTGATATCTCTTCCCTAGCGCACAATCGCCGAGTTTGAATATTATCGAGCTACTGTGGTCCTATTGGAAAATTTAAACGACTGTTATCATCCTCCATATCAGAAGGAGCTGGAACAGCTTGCTGGTGAAGGACATTATTAGATCTCACTGTTCACAGACCATGATATACAGGGTGAAACATCTAACACTAGCACCGCAAATTCTGCGGAAGTGGAAAGTGCTATTGAAGTGCGGTTTTTGCGCAATGGATTGGTAGTCAGAGTTTGTATTGTTAGCCAATTAACGGATTGTAATAATACTCAGAAAGTATATTTTTTGTTCAAACATACAGTTTTTTAAATGTAACAACGCCTATCGATATTAACAGAATAAACGTAGGGTAAATTAGAATATCTGTGATGTCTCTTGCAAATTCTGGTGCGAGTTATTTACGAGATATCGTATTTTGAAAAGTTCCAACACTGACACTTGTGCAATACCTGAACTAGCAAACACTTAAGAACAATACAAGTGCATACACTAGTTGCATGGATACTGACCAGTAACGAGACAACTGACCGCACAGGTTGTGTCATCGACAGCGGCAGTACACGCTTCCAATCTGGTACGGATAGACTGCTGCACACGTGCTAGCACTTCAGAGGAGATGTCCGAGCAAGCTGCAGAAATGCGTCGTTGCATATCATCGGCTGTAGGTGGTACGTATTTGTGGATAGCGTCTTTCCGCTTTCCCCACAGAAAAAAGGCTACAAGCATCAAATGCGAGAAACAGGCCGGCCAAGGTACAGGTCCTATGCGTGCAACCAACGATTTGGTAACAATTCGTGAAGACATGCTGTAGTACTTCACTCACTATGAGATGGACAGCCATCGTGTAGTTATCACAGGTTCCTCCTAGTCTGCAGGAGAATGCCTTCTAGCATATGTGGAAGATGTTCTGTTGCGAGGCTGCGATACTTGTGTGTGTTCAGTGTGCCGTCTATGAAAAATAGGCGTATGAACTGATGCTTCATTATCCCATACCACACGCTTACATTCCACGGACGCTGTCGTTTCACCTGACTAAGCCAAGGGGGATTGTCGACAGACCAGTAGTCTATATTTCGGCGGTTTACCTGGTCGTGATTGGTAAGCATGGCTTCATCACTAAACAAGATACCCGATACATCTGGAGTATCTTGTCGTAATGCTCATCTGCGGAAGTTAACACGTTCCCCATAATCGTTTCCATGCAGTTCTTGATGAACAGAGATGTGATAGGGATGGAACGTATATCGATGGAGAATGCGTGGGACACTTGCGTGACTCGTGCCACTTCCTCGTGCGATTGCGTGGAAGCTAGCGTGCGGATCAACTGCAACAGCGGCAAGAACATTAATTTCCCCCTCTTCTGTCGCCACTTCTTTCATTCCCTGACGTTGTCTAGGAGGTACATTAACACTTTCACGTAACTGGTTGAAGAGGACAATAAATTGACGTCTGTTGGGATATCTTGCCGCACACATCGTGCAAGAACGAACTGCATTCCTCTCACACATAGGCATGTCGGCTTTTCCTGCATTGGTGAATCCCATTGTCCATTCACGACCTGCTGCTTGGACTGTCACGCACTAACAGACTAGCAAGTCGCAGTGCGCTCGAGGAACACACAAGCACACTGTAAACAAACATAACAATATCGTACCTAGCAACTACGCAGGTTGAATGGCACAAACAAGTTGCTGTTGTGCAGGTGTGGTTAAATTTAGTGGAGCTAAACTTCTTACTGTTGTTATTTATAGATCCCCAGACTCCGATTTCACAACATTTTTGCTAAAGCTAGAGGAGGTTCTTGGTTCACTTTATAGGAAATACAAAAAGTTAGTTATATGTGGTGACTTCAATATTAATTGTATAAGTGATTGTGCAAGGAAAAGGATGCTGGTAGACCTCCTTAATTCATATAATCTTATGCAAACCGTATTCTTTCCAACGAGAGTGCAAGGGAACAGTAGAACAACCATAGACAATATTTTTGTTCATTCGTCATTACTAGAAGGGCATTCTGTTAGCAAAAAGGTGAATGGCCTTTCAGATCATGATGCACAAATTTTAAGTCTAAAAGATTTTTGTGCTGCAACACATGTTAAATATAGTTACCAACTTTTTAGGAAAGCTGATCCAGTTGCTGTACAGACTTTTGTAAGCCTTATCAAGGAACAAGAGTGGCAAGATGTTTATAGTGCTGATACAGTAGACGATAAATATAATGCTTTCCTCAAGACTTTTCTCGTGCTCGTTGAAAGTTGCTTTCCGTTAGAACGTTCAAAACAGGGTACTAGCACAAACAGGCAGCCTGGGTGGCTGACTAAAGGGATAAGAATATCTTGTAGAACAAAGTGGCAATTATATCAAAACGTTAGAAACAGTCAAAATCTAAATGCAGCAGCCCATTACAAACAGTATTGTAAGGTGCTTAAAAAAGTTATTAGGAAAGCAAAAAGTATGTGGTATGCAGACAGAATAGCTAAGTCTCAGGATAAAGTTAAAACCATATGGTCAGTCGTAAAGGAAGTGGCTGGTCTGCAGAGACAGGTCGAGAATATAGAATCAGTGCGTAGTGGGGATGTCCATGTTACTGATAAGTCGCATATATGTACAGTATTTAATAATCACTTTCTGAATATAGCAGGTGAACTAAATAGAAACCTAGTCCCAACAGGGAATCATATAGCGCTCTTAGAAAAAAGTGTTCCGAGACTGTTACCTGAAGTGCTCCTCCATGATACTGACAAGAGGGAGATTGAGTTAATAATTAAATCACTAAAGACCAAGAACTCTCATGGATATGACGGGGTATCTAGCAGAATACTGAAGTATTGTTCCATGTATGTTAGCCCAGTACTTAGCCATATCTGTAACTTTTCCCTTAGGAGTGGTCGGTTTCCTGACCGATTAAAGTATTCGGTAGTGAAGCCACTTTATAAAAAGGGAGACAGGGATAATGTTGACAATTATAGACCCATTTCTATGCCATCGGTGTTTGCTAAAGTTATCGAGAGGGTTGTATATACAAGGTTACTGCAGCATTTAAATTCACATAATTTGCTGTCAAATGTACAGTTTGGTTTTAGAAATGGCTTAACAACTGAAAATGCTATAGTCTCTTTTCTCTGTGAGGTTTTGGACGGATTAAATAAAAAGTTGCGAACGTTAGGTGTTTTCTTTGATTTAACGAAGGCTTTTGACTGTGTTGACCACAAAATATTACTGCAGAAGTTGGAACATTATGGAGTAAGGGGAGTAGCTTACAATTGGTTCGCCTCCTACTTTAAGAACAGAAAGCAGAAGGTAATCCTCCGCAATATTGAGAGTGGTAATGATGTTCAGTCCCAATGGGGCACTGTTAAATGGGGCGTTCCCCAAGGGTCGGTGCTGGGGCCACTGCTGTTTCTTATTTATATAAATGATATGCCTTCTAGTATTACGGGTGATTCAAAAATATTCCTGTTTGCTGATGACACCAGCTTGGTAGTGAAGGATCTTGTGTGTAATATTGAAACATTATCAAATAATGTAGTTCATGAAATAAGTTCGTGGCTTGTGGAAAATAATTTGATGCTAAATCACAGTAAGACTCAGTTTTTACAGTTTCTAACTCACAATTCAACAAGAACTAATATTTTAATCAGACAGAATGGGCATGTTATAAGCGAGACGGAACAGTTCAAGTTCCTAGGCGTACGGATAGATAGTAAGCTGTTGTGGAAAGCCCATGTTCAGGATCTTGTTCAAAAACTAAATGCTGCTTTATTTACCATTAGAACAGTATCTGAAATAAGTGACATTTCAACACGAAAAGTAGTCTACTTCGCATATTTTCATACGCTTATGTCATATGGTATTATTTTTTGGGGTAATTCTACTGATTCAAAAAGGGTATTTCTGGTTCAAAAACGGGCTGTTCGAGCTATGTGTGGTGTAAGTTCGAAAACCTCTTGTCGACCCCTATTCAATAGTCTGGGAATTTTGACATTGCCCTCACAGTATGTATTTTCTTTAATGTCGTTTGTTGTTAGCAATATTAGCCTATTCCCAAGAGTTAGCAGCTTTCACTCAGTTAATACTAGGCAGAAATCAAATCTGCATGCGGAATGCGCTTCCTTGAGTCTTGTGCAGAAAGGAGTGCAGTATTCTGCTGCATCCATTTTCAATAAGCTACCACAAGAACTCAAAAATCTTAGCAGTAGCCCAAACACTTTTAAGTCTAAACTGAAGAGTTTCCTCGTGGCTCACTCCTTCTATTCTGTCGAGGAGCTCCTGGAAGAGCTAAAAAATTAAGCAAATTCCAGTGTTACATTATTGATTTTCTTTATTTAAACTAACGACTTGTCGCCCGAATATGTTTCTTATATTTCATTTTATCTGTTTCTACAATCGTGTTATAATTTCATGTATTGACTCGTTCCATGACCATGGAGACTTCTCCTTAATGTGGTCCCACGGAACAATAAATAAATAAATAAATAAATAAATAAAGTGTCTATCTCGAAACTTTTCAGAGTACGATATCTTGTAAACGACTCGCTCTACAATCCTGCAACAAACACCACTGACATTCTAATTTACCCTACTTTTAGTTTGTTGATATCAATAGGCATTGTCCCATTTAAAAAAGTGTATATTTGCACAAAAATTACACTTCCTGAGTATTATTACAATCTGTTTATTGACCAACAATACGAGCTCCTGACTACCAATCCATTCTGTGAAAACGGCACGTCAATAGCACTCCCCACTTCCGCAATATTTGCGGTGCACATTTTAGGTGATTTACCCTGTATATTTGTCAGTTTCCAAGACAATTACAGGCGCTTTATAATCTGGATGTTCGTTTTATTTTGTGCGAACCTCTGTATGAAATATAATCCTTTCGCTTTTCTTCTTCTTTTTTCCCTTTTCTCATTTCTCCATTGGGTAGACATTAATATATGGATTTTGGCGGTGTTAGTGACAGGTGACGGTCGGATTCCCTTTCTCAGGCCACATTTCCCCTCATTCTCTGCGTCTAGAGTAAATCTCATGTTCAAGCGTGAGAGCGCGGCTCCCCCCGTTGGAGGTTCGAGTCCTCCCTCGGGCATGAGTGTGTGTGTGTTGTCCTTAGCGTAACTTAGTTTAAGTTAGATTAAGTAGCGTGTAAGCCTAGGGACCGATGACCTCAGCTGTTTGGTCCCATAGTAACTTACCACAAACTTTCAAGCTTGAGAACGTTTTCTAAATGCTTGCGTAACGCGAGTCTGACGCGGTGCTTGGCTACAGCAATGTATTTATCTAGTCGGCTGTGGATGAACGCCTAAAACCACATCCATGGTGGCTGCCTCTCTAGTCCCCGTGGTTAATCCGCGGACGGATTGGATCCGGGGCTGGCTTCCCTCTCCGAATCCCCGAAGAGACGCGTTAACACTCTCGGTTATCCAGGCAGTAACCTTTTCGTTGTTCTACTCGCGTAGTAAACGAAGTATGTAAGCGCAGTGTACAAACAGGTAGTGATCTGAAAGATATCGATCTTAGTTGATAACTGGGTACCCGCACAGAAGAGAAACCGTGCAACAAGAATTCTACATTCCAGGCACTAGAGTACTTTGAGAACGGCCGACTGTAATAACCTTCCTATCGACGGGTCGTTAAACTCTGATCCTCCATTTCCCTTGAGAACCACTTTGTAAAAGTACAGAAGTTCTCAGTAACCGTTGCTTGGAAAGGCACTACCTGCGAATGAAACCAGACGCTACAGAGCACGCAGATAGGAGAATCATTTGGCACGGCGCTGTCAGTTCCGAGAACTGCTTCGCGAAGCGTAGTCTTCTCACGGCGCTGGTCGCCCAGCGGGGTGACTAAGCGGACGCGGAAGTGGTCGCCTCGCCGGCGCCAGAAAGAAGGCAGAATGTGTGAGGTCGCGGCTATAGTGGCGCTGGCAGCAGGCGGATGTAGGCGCTCGCGCCGCGTCACCACTGCAAACGAGCTGTGCAGCAGGTGGGGGGCGAACCGGAAGCTCGCCGGCAGCAGCAGGCAGTGTGCGCCCTGCACGCCACGGCGCGTGCAGCTGCCGGCTCGTTAATAAATCGGTGGCGCCGGCCACGCATAATTGAATCTTCTGCTGAATAACGCGCCTGCGTCGCGCACGGCCGCGTCGCTCCCCTGATTGGAAATAATTCTCGCCCCGTGGACTTCCTTGCGCTTTGCGCAAACATGGACGCTGCGGCTTTCCGCTTCCTGAAGCTGGCACCGCTAATAGTGCGCAACAGCTGCACGGCAAAGAGAATACGCTGTATCAGCGTCAGTCAGAACTAGAGATGTAGAACTACCGTAGGCCATCACAGACCATCACAAGTAAACGGAGATTACTGTAGTTTTTCTAGTAGGTTTGGTCAGTTAAGGTGGTACCCGCGTTACATATAAGTTATGTGTGTTGCATACCTATCGGGCGTTACACAATAACGATCGCTTTCTTTACATATACGATCAGTGTCTTACTAACTCCCCTAAAAACCGGGAGCGGTAGGTACTGAGAGAGGTTATATAAAGGGCCGCATAACTTATGGAACATTTTTGTCCTGCTCTTTGTTTCTTAGAAACAAACAGTATTTATAGCAAAATTAAATCTTTCAATGTTTAACTCAGTTTTTATTCGGAAGTTGTCGATCTGTAACGTGTAAAGAAAACGAAACAGATCTATAATTTCATCAACAAAAAGGTAAAATTAAAAAAAAAAAATGAAACATCGCCTCGACACTTCGTCGCACTTATGTAAAACGTGTTTCTGTTATCCATACACAACTTCTGCATCTATCAGTAATAAACAGGAAACTCTTGCCTTTAATCATGATGACTGCAAAATAACAAAAATAATTATATATTTTTTACGTTTGTGCATTAAGCTGTACTTGCGTCAAGAGTAATTGCTTTGCTTACATAGAAGCGCACAAATTAAGCGATCAACAAATTTTTGTTACTTATAAAATACAATGTAATGATATAAAATGCACAACTAACTAACGCTGAACGATGTAATGTTGTAATTACATGAAAAACAAATAACCAGACAAACATAAAACAGAGAGAAATCGCCAGCTCTCAGTTTCTCTCTTATTCATTTATGTTTCTTTCCGTACCAATCTAACAAATACTAGTGGGGAACCTACCATTTAACAAGTAATTTATGTAGTGTACCAAAGCTACCGAACCGCAACTTTCGTAGAACGCAACTCTAGTCCGAACTAAGTGAATTTATTACTTCTTCGCTATGTGGAAAAAAGAAGAGGAAAAAGAAGAGAGGAAGAAAAAAGATTACCTTTGCAGGTCGTCTCGAAGATTGTAACTTTCGCTAACGACCGGGATATTTAAATCGCAACCCTGTAATGCAACTATTTCTCGAGTACTGGGCTTTGCTAGATTCAATAGTACAACACTGTCCAGATCGCTCTCAACATCAGTAGAACGTGACAAAAAAAGAATGGACACGGTCGAGGTCAGCTATGCATTACCAAAAGAAGGCCTTTTCAGACAACAGACGCAACCAGTAAACCCCCACCCCCGATTCCTTAAGGGATGAAACTCCTATGTATAAAGCACCTTTTGAAGTCTGGTTACTTTACAGATAGTTAATTTGTTAAATATTTCACGTTAAGCATTTAAGCGAGATAAGTTTAGAGAAGGTCTGAAATTGTGTATAAAGTTGTTGGATGTCACTAAGCGCTCTCGTTGTCAGTCGATGAGTATACTATGCGTAAATTGGGCTCAATTTTAAATAAAAGCTAGTTTTTCACGCATCTCAACGTTTATGACGTTATATCTCCTGAACCGTGTGTTGTATAATGATACAATTTTGCGTGTAAATTCAGTGGTACGTATGGATACTGTCTGCAAACTGTGTTGCGAATAGAGTGAGTAGTGAAGAAGTAAGAAATTAAAATGTTGTGCCTGATACTGAAATTTCACTGCACTGCACAGAAAAAATGTAGTAAGCGATAAACTTTTTTCCTTTCATTATTTTTTGGGTGGTCTTTCGTAAACACTTGAAATTATGTGTAGCGTTTGTTGGGAGTCGTTGGAACGACACTAACAACAACCACAGTCTAGGGACAGTTTTTTAAAGTGACAGGGCGGCATAATAACGCAGTAGACAACATCTGCAGCTTGTAGTCTCTCTTGCATACTCCAGCAGTCACTTCTTTTCCATATTCCTGTTAAAAATTTCCACATTGTCGCTTTCTGTTGGAATCTGTTGGAATAGACCAGATGGATTATCGTCATTAATTTCTTTGGCTTCCGCACCAACATATAAATTTAAATTCATTTACACCATTTTTACAGGTAAGAAAAAAGTTTTAAATATTTCGTTGAAGTTACGCACAGAATGTAAATACAAAAATAGTATTTCATACTGAATAGTAATTACAGCTATTTATTTACGATAAGATTGTTTGATATACGATTCTATCGATACAAAGACTAAAGTGCCGATGTTTTTGCTTAAAGCCTTGCTTGCTCAGCCACTGCTTAGCGATATACGTTTCAATATTACTTACCGGTATCACTTTCTTTACTAATAAATGATACCAGTCGTATAAAGGTAAAATATAAATATCCGCTACGGTATGCTTTACCAAATACTAAGCTGCTAATACCATAATCTCTGAAATATCTATCAGACCCTGCAACGAGATCAAAGATCGGTGCAGAATGTCATGAATTCCTGGTGACACTAGGGGAAAGCAAGAGGATAAATCTGCTGCTGGTGCCTGGTCACTCAGAAACTGGTGGTAACGAACAAAGCAAATAGGTTGACCAAGTCAGAGGCGATGACTCGATTTGTTGGGCCGTAATCTGTTTAGCCATCACTACGGCAGTGGTAAAATTTAAACTAGGTAGGTGGACCAGGAGGCAGCACGTACAGCATTGGGCTAAAATCATAAAGTAAATACATGGCAAGCTAATGATGCCGAAACCATATTACAAGAGTAGTTCTGCAATACTGGGCTTGAACAAGAGAGAAATTAAATTGATGGCACGTCTAATGACTAGCCTTGGGACCTTCATGAAACACATGTACACGGTGGGTATAGAGAAAGGTGCTCCTAAACACGGACTCTGTGCTCCGGTGGGTGAAATCGCACCATTTTTAATGTTACAATGCGAACGAAACACTGGAAACCAAAAGACACGAACTATTTCGGTCACTTAACTGCTGAAGATATTGTGTCTGATGAAGACCTATCGATACATTTTTCGATTTAGTTACCGATATCAATCGTGTAAAGCTCTAAACGAAGAAAAAAATCTAAGTTCGTGCAGTTGAGTATGAAAAACAGACCCATAATGACGAGTACGGCGCTAGTAGTGAGCTGCTTGACACAGTTACGTCGATTGAATGTATAGGCGTAACGCTGCATGAAATAGAATGAGCATGTAAAGACTGTAGCAGGGAAGGCGAAAGATCGACTTTGGTTTACTGGAAGAATTTTAGGAAAGTGTGGTTCATCTCTAGAGGAGACCGCATACACGATACTAGTACGACCCGTTGTTGAGTACTATTCGAGTGTTTGGGATCCGCACCAGGACAGATTAAAGGAACACATCGAAGCAGTTCAGAGGCAGGCTACTTGATTTGTTACCGGTAGAACCGAACAACACGCAAGTGTTACGGAGATGCTTCGGGAACTCAGATGGGAAACCCTGGCGGGAAGGTGACGTTATTTTCGAGAAGCCCTACTGAGAAAATTTAGAGAAACGGCGTTTGAGACTGATTGTTGAAAGATTTTATTGCCACCAACGTACATTTCGCGTAACGACCATGGAGATAAGATCAGAGAGATCAAGGTTCCTACAGAGGCATACGAGTGTAGATAGTCGTTTTTTCCTCGCTCATTGCCGGCCGGTGTGGCCGTGCGGTTCTAGGCGCTTCAATCTGGAACCGCGTGACCGCTACGGTCGCAGGTTCGAATCCTGCCTCGGGCATGGATGTGTGTGATGTCCTTAGGTTAGTTAGGTTTAAGTAGTTCTAAGTTCTAGGGGACTGATGACCACAGATGTTAACTCCCATAGCGCTCAGAGCCATTTGAACCATTTTTGAACCTCGCTCTTTTTGCGAGTGGAACAGGAAATAAAATGACCAGTAACGACCCTCCGCCACGCACAATACGGTGGTTTGTGGAGTATGTGTGTAGATGTAGTAATAGGTCTCCTACGATTCTTGAAGATTACTGGCTGGCTTTACTGGCATGAGAGGTACAGCAACCGCATAGTAAACTTAGTTTCGGTACGGGCAAGAGGGGGCTATGAACACTGTTGTTTTGTCTTCACCATTAAATCAAATCAAGGCAAAAGTTCTTACTAGTTAACAATCACGACTGAAACATGCTAAATAAAATGGCATCTTGTTATATTTTGTGGACCACAGCTCGTAAGTGAAAAGCTTCACATTTCAACCGCTAAGACCTGGTGGATGAATAGTTCTTTATTTATTAGGAGCATTAGGCGGTTGAAATGTGACGATTTTCGGATCTGCTGGTTAATGATGCTAGAAATTATATTCGAATCCGCTTGCGGTGTTCTGCGTGGATTCGAAAGCTTAATGTAAATACAGTTAGCTGTTGGGCTTACGAGGGGTGTGTATGAGTCCCTCGCAGAACGCCGGTGGCGTACGCGGGGAGAGGCAGGGGGATTCATTCCGCGGAACAAGGACTCACGCTGCCTCATAAAGCCGGTGGCCGGAAATTGAAATATGCCGGTTCTAAAGAAACAGTATTAAAACGGGCGCTCTTAAAAGTGAAATAACGGGAGCGTTGCTGCCAATAAGCCGGCGCTACCTCGGCTGCCATCACGCAGCCGCGGGCGCGCGTAATGAATTTTTAGCGCTCCGGCTGGCCGCAGACCAGCCCAAGTCGGGGATTGAAAATGTTGCCGGCCGGCGGAAAGTGCGAGCGAAATGAGATTCCGCCTGCAGCAGCTGCCGCTGCAGGGACTCGGGGCCGGTGCAGCGCGCCACGTCGCCACACCGGAAGTCCGCCTCCTCTCCGGGACCGGGACCCCGTGCCGTTTAAATCCGTCTGTGCCACACTAACGCGGGTGCTCGGCGTGACAGCTACTAAAGCTACGACGGACGTTCAATAAGTAATGAACGCTTTTTTTCCTTGCCAGTTTCGGTTGAAAAAATGCATAATTTATTGTGAGACTTCGTAGAATATTCCCGCTTCATCCCTTGTAGCTTCATGAAGTTCCGATAGATGGCGCCGCTATCCATAGCCCTTAAAATGGCGTCTGTAATGAAGGGGCGTTCCTAGCAGAGAGGCCGGCCCATGTGGCCGAGCGGTTTTACGCGCTTCAGTCTGGAACCGCACGATCGCTACGGAATCTAGAATTCTTGTTCTACGGTCTCTCTTGTGTGCGGGTACCCAGTTATCAACTAAGTTCGATATCTTTCAGATCACCACCTGTTTGAAGTTTCTATATTATTGCCGGTACACTGCGCTTACATACTTCGTTTATTACGCGAGTAGTACAACGAAAAGGTTACTGCCTGGATAACCGAGAGTGTTAACGCGTCTCTTCGGGGATTCGGGGAGGGAAGCCAGCCCCGGATCCAATCCGTCCGCGGAATAACGACGGGGACTAGAGAGGCAGTCACCGTGGCTGTGGGTTTTAGGCGTTCATCCACAGCCGACTAGATAAATATATTGCTGTAGCCAAGCACCGCTTCAGACTCGCGTTACGCAAGCATTTAGAAAACGTTCTCAAGCTTGAAAGTTTGTGATAAGTTCTTATGGGACCAAACAGCTGAGGTCATCGGTCCCTAGGCTTACACACTACTTAATCTAACTTAAACTAAGTTACGCTAAGGACAACACACACACTCATGTCCGAAGGAGGACTTGACCCCCCGACGGGGGAGCCGCGCTCTCACACTTGAACATGAGATTTACTCTAGACGCAGAGAATGAGGTACACAGACTCCGTGTCGGGGGGAATTGTGGCCTGAGAAAGGGAATCCGACCGTCACCTGTCCCTAACATCACCAAAACCCATATAACAATGTCTACCGAATGAAGAAGTATGAAAAGGGAAAAAAAGGAGAAGAAAAGCGAAAGGCCGGCCGCAGTGGCCGAGCGCTTCTAGGTGATTCAGTCTGGAACCGCGCGACCGCTATGGTCGCAGGTTCGAATCCTGCCTCGGGCATGGATGTGTGTGATGTCCTTAGGTTAGTTAGGTTTAAATAGTTCTAAGTTCTAGGGGACTGATGACCTAAGATGTTAAGTCCCATAGTGCTCAGAGCCATTTGAACCATTCTTCTTCTTCTTCTTCTTCGTCTTCTTTTTTTTCTTTTAAGCACAGAGCTGTTATTTAGTTTCTTGTGGCGGAAAGCCAGAGCGCTGCAGATATTCGTAGGCGTTGCAGAGACCTAGCAGTGAACAAAAGCACTGTGAGTCTGTGGGCGAGGCGTCTGTCATCATCACAACAAGTTCGCACAAACCTGCCCGATCTCTAGCGTGCCGGCCTGCAATGTTGGAACGTGCGGACACTCTCATTCGAGATGATCGATTGATCACACTCAAACACTTCCCTGCACAACTAGACATCTCTGTTGGTAATGCTGACGCACTCGTCCACCAACTGAGATTCTCAAAAGTGTACAGCTCGGAACTCGCACCTTGCGACTTTCGTCTGTTTGGCCCAACGAAGGATGCACTCTGCGGGGAGCAGTACATGAGTGATGGGAAGGTTATAGATGCAGCAATACATTGGCTCTGACGTCCGCCAGCAGAATGGCACGATGCGGGCATACGGGCCCTCCCAGTTAGGTGGCGTAAGGTCGCCGCATTGAATGGAAATTATTTTAGAAATTAGGTTTAGTAGCCAAAAGAGCCGGGAATGATATGGAGTATTGGAATCGTGAATAAAGCAGACCTGCTTTCAGAAATAAACTGTTGCGTTACTTATTGAACGCCATTCTTATGTTCAGCCTTGTCAGAGCTGCTCGGTGGACGCCGTCGCTTTAAAACCATTGACAATGGCGAAGCAGTTGCACGGTACAACAACACAAAATATTGCGAACCATGTCTTTAGAACAATTATTGAGTGGTGTGATGCAAACTGTTCCCCTTAAAATATGCTGTTTAATGACCCATCTTACTTGTTTAATTTACCATTATTATTTTTTGATTTTATCTCTTACCTCCCGAGCGTCAAGACCGACTGCTAATATTGGCGACCATGCTATAACTTTGAGCTGCTACAGACGCGTAAGTTGACATTACAAATACTAATGATTACTTTTAGCGAAATTGTTGTTAAGGAGTTAAAGACATATGCCGCGAGTTGGCACCAATTTAAATCAATGGCGAAGGTTGAAAATTCGTGCCAGACTGGGATTCGAACCCAGGTCTCCTGCTTACTAGGCAGACGTGCAGACCTCAGCGCCCTCCGGACACAGTAGTCATCGCAACTAAGGGGCATTATTTCAATATTTTTATATTTCACAGCAGAAGAGTTATTGGTAGAGAACAAAAAACTGACGTATTCACGATGTGTTGAGCCAATTTCCAAAATGACAGTGTAGTATTTTTGTTTATGTTCGTCACGTTCACTCAAAACGTGTTTTAGTTCATTATGTGGTCGGGTAGTTAAAATAGTATAGCTGTGTGCAGAGCGTTTTCTTTAAGTTAAATCAGTTGACTATGAAAGCTACAGACATGAACAAAGTAAGTGAATTATTAAAAATGTTATTTACCGACAGGACTCCCAGTGAAAAAAATTCACATAAAAACACAACGTGGGCCACTCCAGAATCTGAATTCGCAGCAACAAACAATACATAAATACATTAATTAATTAATCGGGGGAGATGTTCTTTGTCATAAGATTGGAAAACTGGTATTGGCCATACGTGGTTTAAAATGAAAGTACATGAAATGTCAAAGGACATATGAATAACATTCTGGTCTTTCAATTCTAGGCAAAACTAACAGTCAGCAGAACGTGGGTTGGCAGGATAGACAATCAATTTACAGCCACAACAAAGTAGAACAGAACATGTGTATATAGAATTTACTTGTAAACTGTTCAGGCCCGATCTCTACCGGTGTTTTACACAACCGTAGCCGGCCGGTGTGGCCGTGCGGTTAAAGGCGCTTCAGTCTGGAACCGCGTGACCGCTACGGTCGCAGGTTCGAATCCTGCCTCGGGCATGGATGTGTGTGATGTCCTTAGGTTAGTTAGGTTTAATTAGTTCTAAGTTCTAGGCGACTGATGACCTCAGAAGTTAAGTCGCATAGTGCTCAGAGCCATTTGAACCATTTTGAACACAACCGTACATCAAAACACGCTCTGCTGAAGGCTGTCACCCTGTGTGCGATATGTGCATGTGCGCGTAGATTTGTGTGTGCGAGAGGGATTCTCGGAGTTGCTGTTACGTTTTATTTCTCATACAGACATGAGAAAAAGATAGCTAAAGCAACTTCTTCTACAAGAATATATGAAGCTTTTACTCTGTGCGTAAGAAGAGCGCCGTTGTAAGTTTTTTTTATTTATTTATATTTTTGCACCAGCAATAGAATGGCTCATTCGTCGCCACTGATCATACCACACAGAGACTACACTGTACAGGCACTCATTACACTCACCTAGACTCCATAAATACACATACGATACAACTCTCACCTATCCACAAGGAAAGGGGCGGATCTGCACGGAGAAAGAAACGCTTTCTGCTCTGCAGCTGAAACCGTTCCGTGTGAGATATCTCAGTCAGCAGTGCCATACATTACCAATTTTGATTGATTTAAGAATTACTTTAGCGATTTTAATTTTGAAAGAGATCATGCGCGTTGGAAGACCTGTCCAAACTGTTGCAGAGACTATCGTGATTTTCCAAAGCGACTGGTGAATATTATTGAGTTAGTTGTCAAAATACTTTTCACTAACACTTCACAGGTTATCTCAACTTTCAGATAAATTTTTACTATGCAATAAACGACAGTACGCTCATTCACAGCTACAGCGAGAACCAGTACAAACATAGCTTACGAAAACACTCCTGTAAAACGTTAAATAGAGAAGAAACCCTTCGCCAGACCTGAAGCATCAACTGAAAAATATCTTTGGAACTCGATTAAAAAGTAATTGGGTGTACTTGGCACGAGACTTTATGCGTTTACTTTACTGAAAACCAAGATGATTCAAGCAAGCACAATATCAACATTTTTGAAGGCAGAATTTCTTAACCTTTTCATTATGAAATGCAAGCAAATATAAATCTATGACTGCATCAAATTACTGTTCCATGACATCAAAAGGCAGTTAAACATGAAAACATTAACATTGCGGCCATTCTTTGTTATTAAACAAATCTCGTGACTGTCCTAGCAGTTGTGGGTTTTTTTAGTTATTTTACTGGATTAATAGACTGGTTACATGCAATAGAAGTTTACTTACGTGGAGTACTGTCAATTAACATGTATGTTACACAGGGACTATTACACTGTTCAAAAACCAAGTAACGCATAAAGCTACTTTCTTAGCAACACATAATGATAGGAGACGTTGAAGGATATCCACGAAACAAACAGCCAACGATAATTTACTTGATACTAGGATATTTTTCAGAGACCTAATTTACTCTTCAAAAATTTTAGAAACTACAACTACAGCTTTTCTTTCTATTTCAGTACTAAGGAAATGATAACGGTCTTGCCTTTCTTATGATGCACAGACGAATGACCAGCATTTAGCCAAGGCACTGCCATATCTTCAAGTCACTTACCACAAACATAGCTCCAGTCAATCATATCGCTTTTCGGTAACCACCATGCCTGCTGATGTTGTCAAAAGAATCTGCATCAGAGACAACAATAGGCCTATAAAAAGGCGACTTGCTACTGCTGTTAAACACATTTGAATCCTTCCTTCGACAGTGTGAAGCGCAATGCGCTGCATTTAACAACTAATCGTTACGTACGCTTGCCTGCGACTGGGCTACACTAACGACTTAATGACAAGCGCTCTTCTAACGTCCTGCACTAACGACTTTATGACAAGCGCTCTTCTAACGTCGCCCGCCAAGGCAAGAAGGGGCGCCAAATGAAAAGGCGCTGTATCTTCTCTACTTAAATTGTAGAAGACCACGCACAGAAATATGTGGTTGGTGCATCAGTTCGTAGCGTTTTTGTTTTGCATGTTCGTATTCCGACGGCTATGAGTTTATTTATGGATTGTCATTTTTTATTTGTAGTTCACTGTTGCTATTTGAATTTACATATTGCCATTTTGTCATTCGAAGATTCTGAGTGAAGCTGTGGGCGCTAGAAAATGCAGTTCCAACCGAAAAAAATCGTAACATTTCCGAAATATTCTTCTGTTTGAGTTCAGCAGAGGAGATCGTTTAAACACGTTAATCCACAATGACTCACGCCAGTGTAGTCGATAATTGGCAAATGTAAAGAACTATGATCATTCCACCGTCGTGCAACGTTTGCGTGCAATGGGAAAGGTTCAAATATCGCGTGTATGGGTACCGCGTGCTCCAAACTAAAATCACAGAAATCAGCGGGTGGTCATGTGTGCAACTCTGCTTGGTCGTCATTAATTGGCTCGTGAACAACACTTACCATTCCTATCCTGTACCGTTACTGGTGACGAGAAATGACATCTTTATGCTAACGTAAGAAAAAGAATAGAATAGTTGAGCCCAAACAAAGCACCAACTCCTCGTACAAAGAACTGCGCACATCCAAAAAAGATAGTGTTATGCATCTGGTTGATCAGCGGCGATCTGATGTTCCTTCCCTAGGTATAACCATCACTGTTGACATGTATTGTCAACATTTGAGACGTCTTGGAGACTGAATCCAAGAACTAGGAAGACTGCGTAAAGTGACCGCGATAACGTCCGCCTGCATTGTGCTAGACTGACAGAAAAAACACTATACGGGGGTCTGATTGGGAAGTCATACCGCACCCATCTTATTCACATGATCTTGCACCCTCAGATTTTCATCTTTCTCGCTCTCTATCGCACAACCTTAAATGAACTTCTTTTGTGGATCAAAATGCGGTCCCAACATGACTAGTTCTTCGCCCAAAAACCACGTGATTTCTACAGTCGCGGAATCGATAAGTTACCCGAGAGTGGGCAGACTGTTGTAAATAGTGAAATATAATATATTAATGGTGGATAAAGTCTGTGTTACTAAACGTATGGAAATCGTTACGAACTTATGCATCAGTCCAGTAGTATTATGATGGCTCAGTTAAATATCAGTTATTTACTGTTATTTTTATGGTTCGCCAAAATTACTCTATATTTTCTTTATAATAATAATAAAAAACAACAGTTGAACAAACAGATATTTTACGTACTTACATATACAACATAATTTAAATACGTACTGCCGGCCGAAGTGGCCGTGCGGTTAAAGGCGCTGCAGTCTGGAACCGCAAGACCGCTACGGTCGCAGGTTCGAATCCTGCTTCGGGCATGGATGTTTGTGATGTCCTTAGGTTAGTTAGGTTTAACTAGTTCTAAGTTCTAGGGGACTAATGACCTCAGAAGTTGAGTCCCATAGTGCTCAGAGCCATTTGAACCATTTGAAATACGTACTGTACAGCAAACATTTGCATTGCATATGATAACAGAGTGACAACATATGAAGTAACGTACAGCATGTTATAGCTGCTGGCCATTAAAAATGCAACCCCAAGAAGAATAGCAAAGAAGGAAATTTTATGTATTGTTCGTCTACAGTATAGTAGCAAGAATGTATGATTAAATTTGGAGAAAATTTAGGGGTACACAGCGTGCGAAATGTAGTACACAGAGCTGTCACCTCTAGCAGCAACGTTAGCTTGGATCTATAAACAGACATACAGTCGAAATTATATTGGATGACAGATATGGGTGCATCATTCCACGCCACTTCGGTTCTGTGTCAGAATTCATCGGTAGTAGTGGCTGGCGAGTGATGGCATGTCAGTCTCTCGGCGACTCATTCCCAGATATTTTGAGTGGGTGAGGGGTCTGAGAGTGTTAAAGCCGAGGGAACAGGCAAACACCTTCTGTATCAAGGTCGGACACCTTCGACGGTACAACATGGCAGCGTGCACTCTTACGTTGTTGAAAGAAGAAGTCACGGAAACTGTCATCGACCTTAGTACGTCAGAAACGTAACACGCTCGCTGTCCAAATTACGGGCTATGCGAAGATGAGGTGATCGTCTTGTGTACCCTGTGGCATCTCATACCATTTTGCCAGATGCTGGGCTTGTGTGACGACGGCGATATTAATCTGGCTGCGTCATTCTCCTCGGAGCTTCCACGAACGGATGCGTCCAATGTGATGCAGGACGCAGTATCGGGACTCGTCTGAAAAGGGAAAGTGGTTCTACTTATGTGTCCAGTGTTGTCGGCGAGCCCCTCTACTGCCGCTTTAAGGGGGCAGACCTGGTAGAAACATTTTAGCTTAACTTTGTATTGGCTTAAAATCTCCCTTAGAGAGTCGATCACGGTGGCCGAGCGGTTCTAGGCGCTGCAGTCCGGAAACGCGCGATTGCTACGGTCGCAGGTTCGAATCCTGCCTCGGGCATGGATGTGTGTGGTGTCCTTAGGTTAGTTAGGTTTAAGTAGTTCTAAGTTCTAGGGGACTGATGACCTCAGATGTTAAGTCCCATAGTGCTCAGAGCCATTTGAACCATTTTCTCCCTTAGAGAGTCTGTTTTCGAGATTCATTCATATGAGATGTGCCATAAATGTTAAAATATGTTGAAACCGCGTTTTACTACATGGGCTCTGGCACATACAAGCGCTGGAATGCAACAAGTGTAATACTATAGTAGTTACCAACGGAATAGGGGTTCTGTTAGTTTCGGATAGTACCATAGAGGCCATGAGTATCAACTGAAGTACTATTCTCAACATGACTTCTCTTCGTAAGATGATTCTTTTCGGCTAACAGTCTGAAAGCTTGTATCGTGTGTTCTTAACTTATAATTTCGCTTGTTTCTTATACACAGTAAAACATGATCGCTTGAAAATGACAAACAAACGTATCTATACGGATAGAAAAGGTTCTAAAAGTAATCCCAACGTGCAAAAAACGCTTCGATTAGTAAGCAGAAACCAGTTAATCGATATAATTTCCTCAAAATCAGAGTGCTTCGACAGTGGCGAGAAAAAGGATGGTTCTACGGCACTGGCATTGCCGATTAAAGATTTGTTCAATTTCGATACTAAAAAGCGTAACTTGAAACTTTAAACGTTTTTTTTTTTTCAAAACAGCATTTTTCAAGTTGGCGGGAGCTGTAACTCATGAAATATACATGTAAATACATTATATCTTTTTATAACTTGAGAGTCGGCGTTTTTTCTACTGTAGTATGTAGCATTTTTGCGACGCATCTTAATTTCGATTTTTCATAACGGCTGTCCGCAGTTCGTGGTCTTGCGGTAGCGTTCTCGCTTCCCGCGCACGGGGTCCCGGGTTCTATTCCCGGCGGGGCCAGGGATTTTCCCTGCCTCGAGATGACTTGGTGTTGTTGTGTCGTCTTCATCATCATCATTCATCCCCATTACGGTCGGAGGAAGGCAATGGCTAACCGCCTAGTAGGCGGTGCGGGTCTCCCGCGTCGTTCGCTACGCTCCTCGGAGTATGGGACCTCATAAAAAAAAAAAAAAAAAAAAAAAAAAAAAAAATTGTCAAATGGCTCTGAGCACTATGGTCATCAGTCCCCTAGAACTTAGAACTACTTAAACCTAACTAACCTAAGGACATCACACAACACCCAGTCATCACGAGGCAGAGAAATGGGACCCCATCATCATCGTAATATTGTGGTGTTCAGAGCTCCCACCAACCGCCCTCGCACTCCGTGAAGGCCTTTCGTCGATGTGTTGTAGTGTTCTCTAGGTGGAAGTTTTTTACTTAAAAAATACGTAATATAATCTTAAGGGTACACGATAAACTTCTAAAGTTAGTTTTGTAGTTTGTTATTTTATTGAAAAAAATTCATGAATATCGGTTCCAAAATCAATGGTCACCTTGGTCTACCACCCTTAAGAGAAACTGCTACAATTGTCGGGTTGCTCTAGACGTTGTTGCACCGTCCATATGGATACCACCTGTCTTGCTGCTAACAAGCAGATTTACTGACTCAAGAGACCTGGTGTGGCCGCATGGCCGAGCGAACATATCATCTGTCCTCTTAGGTGCTAGTCGCGTGGGGCCGTTGAGGCCCTGTATGGTGTTGAGTATAGCCCGCCTGAGCCCATAGATTGCATATTCACATGACGGACGTGAAAGACCGACCAGCATCAATACCGCGGAACGATGACCCTCAGTTATAATACGCCACTATGTTGCCGGTGTCGAATTCCAACACGTGCTGGTTAGTCCTTACATGATGTTCCCCAAATCACCCACAGAACGTTGATGGCGTTAATATTACCTACTTCATTTGGTTGCGTGAAATACTAATAATTTTCATATCCAAATATGTAGTACACGTCGTGGCGATCTGATATTTATTGCATGCTGTATTCATGCTGTTGTAATTTTAGTGGCCAGGAGCGCACATTGTAGATAAGACATTTCTGTCTCCTTCCATAGGATGTGCAGTAGGAGCGACTGCCACTCTGTCCACCCTTTCTGACAAAGAGTGTCACAACAAAACACATTTTACTTTTCTGACGGTAGATTCAAACTATACACAAACTTACGAATCATATGATTAATATTCAGAAAATTGATGAAATTAATCGTCAAGTAAACGATATCAAACCCTGGCAGTCAGATATCACCGTAGGCTTGCCTAACCAGAGGACTGTCGTCTCGCCGGCCGCGGTGGTCTCGCGGTTCTAGGCGCGCAGTCCGGAACCGTGGGACTGCTACGGTCGCAGGTTCGAATCCTGCCTCGGGCATGGATGTGTGTGATGTCCTTAGGTTAGTTAGGTTTAAGTAGTTCTAAGTTCTAGGGGACTGATAACCACAGCAGTTGAGTCCCATAGTGCTCAGAGCCATTTGAACTGTCGTCTCGTGGGAGCGCCGTAATTCTCCGAGTCTTGATTTAAATATTATTAGTAATCTGCAATACGGCGAACAGCCACAAAGGCTGTTCGAGCTGTTATTTTGAATTCCAGACCACGAATTCTTTGTGCCTGATGGACATCAGTCTCTCTCCCACTTTTCGACGAGTTGCAACCAGTCCAGGGAACTCAACATCAGGCCTCGCAGGCCAGACCAAAACTTAACCGACACTCTGGTTAGGTTGCCCACGAGCTCCTCTTTCCGCCGGCGGACGCTTACTGGGTTGCGATACTCTGGGTAACAAAACTGACGGGAGAGGCCCGCTCATCCTCGGTTCTTTGCAGTTGTTATTTGGAGTAGGTCCGTGGAGTTCAGTAGCACATAAGTTGCTTTCATTTGTATGTCTTTATGCTCGTTTACTGTTCACAGTACCGGCCATAAGGTCCGGTTAGTTCTGTTTCGCAGAGGTAATTCAACCGCGATGACCTCGGTCGTGAGCCATCACAAATGCAACGGTCGGGATATCGATCGCTATGAGCGACAAAGCTAACCATGCTTGCGCGGTGGTGCTTTGTATTTCCCCTGAGTAAGCTTCAGTTTATTCTTTCTCGTGGATGATAATCATCATAATTTATCACTCAGTGTACACATTATCTCTCTCTGATCAAGCGCTGAACGAGTTAACAGAACGTTCGTTTATATTGTAAATCGTTCCCTTTGTCTTGGCCTGCAGCACGACGTTGCCTGTGTCAGGTTTGTGCTCTTCCAGTGTGTGTAGCATCCGATACTTTAATTATAACAAGCTACCTCGTATTTCCATATGCGTGTTTATGGAAATATATGCTAGATTGTACCTGATTTGTCCGACTTTTGGTATTTAGAATGCCCCTGTTGCCTCCTACATCCCTTTAATAAACAATCAAAAACCCCTGCTAGAGGAGATGAGGTCCGATGCAGGCCACAGTCAAGACAGCAAAAGTTTAGCAGGTAAAAATCAGATGTATCTGAACTGGGAGTCGGAAGTAAGGCAGCCATTTTAATGTCTGCCACACCTATCGCCGCGATCTTTCTTTTAAAAGAGGACCGAAGGAAGCCGCAACGTCTATAATATCATTATATTCCGTTAAGGATTACACTGAAGCACGTAGTTCTTAATTTTGGATAACTTTCTGCTTAGTTTAGTACTCCCTCGTCCTCGCGTTGTTGGTGTGTTTTCCATTCATGACTCCTTCACTCCCGTTCCCGGATGCACTCTTACTGCTGTCAGTGGCTGGAGGGAATCTGATGTTCGGATAAACGTTCTGTACTGATCTGTGTCGGAATGTCGTTGTGGGCAGTTTATAGTTGCTCAGAGTCTATACTACTTAGTCTTGTCCTCGTGGCATAAGTTGCTTTTCCTTATATACACGGTGTTAAAGAATCTTGACGCGAGTCTCCAGTTGCCCATGATGACTAAATGACAACAAGAAATTATCCGGCTCTTTCTCATTGCTGTTGTAATGCAGTCTTGATGCTGCTAGAGTTTTTTGTTCACACCATCTTCTTCGATGAAGACCAGGATGTTTCTATCCTTAAGTTCTCATTTCCAGATCTGTCCCTTACTGCATTTGGGACTTTGTAACGCACACAACACTGGAGATCTCAATACGGTGTTGTAGTGTTGGAGTTTTAAGTTGAGGGAAAGGGATTTAGACCCGTAAATGATCTTACAGAGATTTATAGACTCTCTCCTGTTTGATGAACTTGTTGTTCATGGTCAGTCCTGATTGATTTTCTGGTTATTCATCGTCGAGGTATTTTTAAGGAGTTCATGCGTGCATCTGTTATTTAGTGCCACAGTGTAAATATATAGGTATTTTAAAAGAAGAGTATTCAACAGTTCTACATATGAAAGGGTACCAGACCAGTGAAAAATTTATTTTTGGACATGAGTAAATAATTAGGACGGATTCTTTAAATTATTCAGCATGTAGAACTGACGAAAATTTAAAAAAAAATCACCGTTCTGTAGCTTCGTATAGAACTCACTTGAGCCTCGTTTGCAGTTAATGACATCGGAAGTCGCGAACAGAAACGAATTATTAAGAGAACTACAAAATTGTTGAGGCTTTCGTGGCCACTTGTTGACAAACTGCCTATTGGCTTCTGTCTGCGCCCGCGAGCTCGGCTCCAGTTCACCACCGGCAATGGAGGGTGAAGCTTTGACAATGCCAGCCACTCGTGCTGGCGAAACGTCAGAAAAATCATTAGATGAACGTCGGCCGAAGAACCCGAGACAGAAGCCAATAGGCAGTTTGTCATTAAGAGAACTACTTCGCTTACGTTAAGTGAAAAGGTTCTATGGAATTATATTCTGCGGTGACACATCCTTAAAGTAGAAAGTTTCCAATCAACAACTTATTATTAACAATATTAACAAACAGCACCTTCTTGGAAGGTATATTCTCCGATGAAATTGTTGTAAAAAATTCTTTTACTAGCTCTATAAACACATTGTATGAAAAAAAACTGACTCTTGTTTCTCTGCATTAAAGTTGACCTAAGCTGCGGGAAGTGTGCATAGTTTATTTCTGTATGCCTTTAGTTTGCCTGGTAATATCAAAGATGTCAAGACCTCTCTCATATCTGACCAAGCACTCTAATATATTCTATTTACAGTTCGCACTGCAATTTACATAGAAAATGAGTGACACACAGTAATTTGTTTAATTCAAATATTTATAGTATAGAGTATAATGACAGCAATACCGAAATAGTCTAATCTGGAGAAGAGGTAACTTATCCACGGAAGAGCGAGAAATAATGGGGTAAATTTAGCAGAGAAAATAATGAAATAAAACGCGATAGAGATGTTAAGGAAAAAAGGAAGTATGAGAGACAATATTCAAGAAGATTTGAAAATGATAACAATGGGGCAGAAATACTGGTTAGCTGGTGGACAGGTGGAAGATAGCTGGGACATTCCGATAAGGAAACTTCGAAAATTATGATAACTTTTTCTATCAGCAGTCTTTTGAATGTCGTATGTTTTCTGGTCGTATATAAGTTACTGGGTATTTTGTTTCATAGTACACTGAGTGTGACAAAATGACGTCGCTTTTGAGATCTCATCTAAACTAACCCAGATTTAGAAGGACTTCTTCGAGCATTTATGCCTATCTCGAATGTTCTGGCGTTTTCACAGTTTGTATCGCATTGAACAGCATCACTTTCGAAGAAATTCTTTGTTAAATAATTCGCGTATCTTGTGAACATGGGCTTGTTAAACTGATAGTTTTGTAATATTCATACTTGTCAGCACCTACCTTCTCTGGAACTGGGATTATTACGTTCTTCTTGAAGTCTGAAGCTATTCACCCGCCTTATATATGTTTCGATACAAGTGGAATACATTTTTGAAGGTACGTTCTCCAATAGATCTTAATATTTCTGACGGAATATCGTCTATACCAGGTACCTGGTTTCAGCTTAGGTCTTTTAGTGTTCTGTGTATCACATCTACTGTTTCATCTTCGTTTGCTTTCGCTTACATTTCTATAATAATCCCCAGTTCATTTAGTCTGAGTAGCCCTTCTATATATTACTTCCATCTTTCGCCCTTCCCTTCTTTGCTTACAAGAGGACAGCGCCACCTCGTAATCACCGATTTCGTCCAAACATGGGGTATATGCAGGGCTAGAAATGAAAGTGACTGAAACGGTAACTCTAGATGGCCAAGCATTTAGAAAAAAGTAGCGTTTTTGACGCCAGTCGGACGAGACATGACCTATTGATGTGAGCCGAGCTTACAGGCAGCGGCTGGCACAGCGGGAAGAGTACCGATCGGTAATCCGAGGGTCGTGAGCTCGAGTCTCCGCGTAAAAATATTATTTTAAATTTGTAGTTTTTACGTTACATACACTGCAAGTAAACCGAAATAACCAAAATGAAATTTTCACTCTGCAGCGGAGCGTGTGCTGATATGAAACTTCCTGGCAGATTAAAACTGTGTGCCGGACAGAGACTCGAACTCGGGACCTCTACGCCGGTCGGAGTGGCCGAGCGGTTCTAGGCGCTACAGTCTGGAGCCGCGCGACCTCTACGGTCGCAGGTTCGAATCCTGCCTCGGACATGGGTGTGTGTGGTGTCCTTAGGTTAGGTTAGGTTTAAGTAGTTCTAAGTTCTAGGGGACTGATGACCTCAGAAGTTAAGTCCCATAGGGCTCAGAGCCATTTGAACCATTTTTTCGGGACCTCTGCCTTTCTAGGGCAAGTGCTCTACCTTCTGAGCTACCCAAGCACGACTCACAACCAGTCGTCACAGCTTTAATTCCGCCAGTACCTCGTCTCCTACCTTACAAACTTAATAGAAGCTCTTCTGCGACCCTTGCAGAACTAGCGCTCCTGGAAGAATGTATTGCTTTTATTAATATTTCCAGAAAAAAAGGTGTGAAAAGGAATTTCCTGACTGCTGTGATGGAGCCCCACACACGGCAGAAAAATTTCTTTTGGTAAAGAAGGATTACCATCGTGCATAATTGAAGTGATTCCTGTAGTGTCCTCGTCGTAACTGTAGTGTCTTTTACTGCAAGGAAGCAAGGCAGAGAATGTTGTTATGGGTGGCCAGTGTTCTCATTCTACAACAACCCATAGGCACACGTGGATTAATACGGTTCGTCCGCAGCTCGTGGTCGTGCGGTAGCGTTCTCGCTTCCCGCGCCCGGGTTCGATTACCGGCGGGGTCAGGGATTTTCTCTGCCTCGTGATGACTGGGTGTTGTGTGCTGTCCTTAGGTTAGCTAGGTTTAAGTAGTTCTAAGTTCTAGGGGACTGATGACCATAGATGTTAAGTCCCATAGTACTCAGAGCCATTTTAACCATTAATACGGTTCTTTACGTACATGAATTGGATACTTAAATTTAATAGAGTCCATGTGCGGCGGTACAAGCTCATCAGTAATAGTCCTTTTACAGACAATATCGGTAATCGTGCTATAGATACTAATCTGGTCGCTATGTACTGTCGTAACCTGCGAGTGAACTGTCAGGCGCAAAACTGGACTGTGAGTAAAGTGAGGCCCCCCAGTCAGCGGCGGCGGCTTAAATACTACATTCTATTGGCGGAGTGTTTCTCGGCGGTGTGTCTCTGGCCTCTCTCGTGATAGGCGCGCTTGATCCAGCACGTACTACTATCGATCTTCGCGCTATATCTTTGGCGACAGGTGTGCTGGCGACAGCCTACGCCAGGACATTCCTGCCCCCGAAATGCCGCACCGTTATTGTGCAGGGAAGATGCGAACGACAACGGTAAAGGGAGGCAGGACGCTGGATGTAGAGGTGAGCCATGATTCGTGACTGGAGGACGGCGTACTCCCGATCGTACCCCGCCATCTGGCTTGTGAGGAAACAGGAACATTCTCTCCGGAAAACTGCTGCCAGGGCACACGTCCAGGCCGGAGGGCGTGTCCTGGGGCGATGACGGCGAGGGCGACGATGGGTCAGCGTCCATCGAGTCGGCGAGCGGGAACGGCGGGGGCCAGGGCGCATCGTTCATCCGCTCCTCCTGGAGTGCCCTGGTGGCACCAGTGGGCAGCTACGAAGACCGCGCGTTCCCGTGAGGCCGTGAATGGGGGGGGGGGGGGGGAGGGAAGAAAAGCAGCAGAATCTCGTGGCAAATGACACGCTCGAATTTTGTTCTGCTGGCGGCGCTGCAAACCATCGGGACCTGCAATCAAGTACATAAAAGAGACAATGCGTTCCTAGATCACGCCTCTTTCTCAGCGCCCACGGTTGCCATAAACCCTAAAAAGAACAAGATCGTACGGCGCCAAGCGATATTTGAGGAACATTCGCGGTACCGGGCGCTGCGGTGGGTGTAGCAAGTGTAGCAGCGACCGATGGCGGCGGCCATGCATAAGTTCCGCCGGTGATGTCCGTCTCGTGGATAGGAGCGATAGGAGGCGAGAAAGAGTTGCAGTGCCTATTCCTGTGTGTGGGTGGTGCGAAGCTTGGCCATCTGTTGCCTAAAACTGCATATGAAGCGTTCAGTTTCTCCATTGAACTGGGGGTGAAACGGAGCAAGCGTTACCGTAGATGACTAATTCCATTTCGTTCACAAAACTGTTTAAAATCACGTGTAATGCACTGTGGTCCGTGTTCCGACACATGTACTTCTGGCAAACCTCCGATGTAAAATATGGAGGACAATGCTTGAGTGGTGCTACGTGACGTGGTAGAAGCCATAGGCACTACAAATGGGAACTTGCTAGAAGAGTCTACCACTATGAGCCAACGAGTGTTCCAATATGGTCCTGAAAAGTCTATTTGCACTCGTTGCCATGGCGATTGAGCCTTAGGCTGAACTGAGAATTCCTGTGCCGGAGCGGATAGGTTTTCTGCGCAATCGCGACACTGTTACGTCATCTGTTCAACGTGGACGTCCATGCCCTGCAAGTACAGTGCCGTCGCGCTAACTGTTTAGTGCGAACAATTCTCCAATGTCCTCGGTGGATCAATAGCAGCACATCCTTTTGCAACACTTTGCAAATAAGCACACGGGGTTGTCCACTGTCATTTTGAACTATAATCAAACCCTGTTAAACTGAAACGTTATGCCGACGTGCAAAATGTCGACGTGCAAAATATCGACGCACAACTGAATTCTGGATACTGTTCAATGAACGAAGCCAAGATGGGCACACTTAATGCAACAAAATCTTGAGATCTGGGTCAATTTCCGTGACCTGTGCAATTTTTCTATGGTGCATGGGAAAAGATTGCAGTAATTCAGAGTTCTGCGCATCAATGTGGCAACAAGATGCATCAAAATCAGAATCTGGGCCAATCGGAAGGCGAGATAGGGCGTCTGCACTGCCATGCTTTGCCGTACGTCGGTACACAGTTTCATACTGATACTGCGAAAGCAACAAAGCCCAACGTTACAATTTTTGAGCTGTGCGGGTAGGTACCGGATTTCACAGATGAAACAAGAATTACAAAGGCTTGTGATCTGTCACTAAAAAGAACTTGCAACCTTACAAATAGTGATGGAATTTGGTCGTACCATACACAATAGCGAAAGGCTCTTTTCCTGTTTGTGAATAATTGCACTGAGTTTGAGTAAGCCACTTTGAAGCAAAAGCAGTGGGCCTATCGTGTGTACCAATTATGTGCGAAAGCACAGTGCCGATTCCGTAGGAAGAACCGTCGACTTGCAAAACAACTGGCGTGGCAGGATCCAAATGCACTAACATCTGTCATTAAGTAAAGCATTTTTGAGTTTCTGAAATGCGCCGTGACAGTCGTTAGTCCATACGGAAGGGACATTTTTGCGGCGCAAGCGATGCAATGGAGCCGCGATCTGAGCGGTATTCGGTATGAACCGGATGTAGTATGTCATTTTTGCCTAGTACTGATTGCAATTCAGACACATTGCGAGGAACAGGCAGGTCACGGATTGCAAGCAAGTGAGATTTGAGGGGGTACACACTCTGTTTATGACAGTTTGAAAAAAGTCACACTTTTCGAGACGACACTTGAGTTCAGCTTCTGACAACAATCGAAAAAGAAAACGCAAATTGGCAATGTGTTATTCTGGTGCACGACCTGAGTCGACAATATCGCCTAGGTAGTTTGAACAAAATTGCTTTTTCGCAGTCAGCTGTTCCGAGTAACGTCGAAAAAATGGCTAGTGCGAAAGCCCTGCCGAAGGGCAAATGCAAATACTTAAACAGTCCTAAGTGTGTATTTACAACAAACACTTTCTGTGATTCTTCATACAGTGGAATTTGCAAGTAGGCATCACGCAAATCTATCTTAGAAAAGCAACCAAGCCTGTTCATGAGTTCCTCAGGGTGAGGCGGTGGATAAGTGTCAACTACTGTCTGTGAGTTGACTGTCGACTCGAAGTCAACACAAATACGAATGCGATCAGCGGGTTTGGGCAACGAAAGAAGAGGACTTGCCCATTGAATAGCGTGAATGGGAGCAATTACACCAATATCTTGCAATTCTTTCACTTCACTGGTTGCTTTGTCTCTTAAAGCAACTGGAAAGGGCCGGTCCGGAAGAACTTAAGCTATGCATTGTCTTTCAGTGTAATATGTGCTACAAAGTTATTACCTTTTCCTATTCCTTCTGAAAATAATTCCGGAAATTCTTTAAGCAACCTAGTTACACTGTCTTTTGGATTTACAGCAGTCACTGAAAGTACATTGTCTTGGATGTTAAGTCCAAACAAATCAAAGGTATCTAAATCGAATATGTTCCGACTGTCTCTTGATTTCAACACAGTAAAATTCACTATCCTAGTGTGAGATTTGTAAGTGGCAGGCAAACTACACTGTCCAAGCACTGGAATTTCCTGTCCGTTGTAAGCAGTGAGGTGCTTGCTAGATTTAGAGAGACGTGGTGAGCCTAACTGTTCGTACGTGGCACGGTTAAGCAAAGTTACTGAGGCACCTGTGTAACAAAGTTCACACGACGGCCAACACTTCGTAATGAGACAGTGTCAGAACGTCTTTGCTCAGCACCGGGGCGAGGAGGAGGCACAATCTTAATCTTACTTTTGTCAGAACCCGTTGTAAGTTTTGAAAACACAGCGTTCACTGCTTGTGCACGAGCCTGTTTTTTCCGGGAGCGGGCAAAATTGACGTTTGTGTGTCGTTCCAAACAAACTGCTTTGCCTTGTCTTTTTCTTCCACACGTGTAACACGTTGCGTTACGTGATGGGCACTCCTGTCTTTTACGGCGAGCAAAACATCTAGGGCAAGACTCCACTAAATTCCCAGTCCTGTTTACATGTCTACGTGGCTGTCCGCGCGACTGTGTACGCACTCGTTGTGACTATTTGGGGCGGTCGCGCGCAACGGGCGACTCGACCAGACGAATCGGGGCCTGTCAAACTTATCGACCGCTACGGCACCCGAATCATGTTGCTCTAAGATTTCCAATACTCGGGGAAGGGACGGATCAGAGTACTTTAAGATCTGATCCCGTATTCTACTACTTGGACATTCGATGTTGTTGCATCGCGGATCATTAAATCGCCATAAAAGTTGCCACAACTACACTTCCTGGTCATGCCCGTTATTTCTGTGTACTACTGACGGTAGTCTGTTTCTGCTTTTTCTGCAAGCGAAAGAACTGATATCTGGCTGCAGCTACTTGAACTTGCTGGTCATAGCATTGAGTTAATGCAGCGATTATTTGGTCATAGCTGAGTTCTTCGGGAATCGCGGTAGGGGTATAGTTTTTGTATTAACCTGAACACTGGGGACCCCACAGTGGAAAGGGAGGATTGTGACTTTACAGTACTTTGAACACGATGAACTTGAAAATGTGCTTGGAACTGAGTCAGGTATTCAAGCCATTCCTCTTTTGTGTCCTTAAATTGCCGGAACGGTGGTATATTGATCGGCGGCACTTGTTCGGCTGGTTGGTTGGTCACTTGTGGTTGTGCGGCCGACGCAGCTTGTGCAGCCAGTAGTTGTACCGTCGTCAGAAAGGTAGCAATCTGTTGTTTCTGAAACTGAAAAGCTTGTGTTAGATCCATCACATTGATCGTCTGCGGCTGAGGCGCGGTGACAGGGTGTGGAGGGGGCGAGGAATTCATGGTTTACACAAATAAGTTAGAAGAGAAATTTGGTTAGTTCTGCTGCTCCCCTCCTGGAATACTTGCAAGAACACAACAGCAAATTAGCAATTAGAAACACTTGAACACTATCACCCTTGCAAGCTAAAACACAAGAGAAGCAAGCAAAATCTTTGGCCAAGTTGCTTAACTTCGATCGCGACTGAATTATCCTCGTCGCCACTGTAGTGTCTAGTATTGCAAGGAAGCAAGGGGGAGGATGTTGTTATGGGTGGCCATAAACTCTTTCTACAACACACATGCACACGTGGATTAATACAGTTCTTTATTTTCGTGAACTGGATACCTAACTTTAATAAGAGTCCATGTGAGGTGGTACAAGCTCATCAGTAATAGCCCTCTTGCAGACAGTATCGGTAATCTTGCTCTAGTCACTAATCTGGTCGCTGTGTACTGTAGTATCCTGCGATGGACTATAGTCGCTCCGCGAGTGAACTGACGGACGCCAAACTGGGGTGTGAGTTAAGTGAGGCCCTCCGGTCAGCGGCGGAGACCTAAATACAAGCTGTTGAGATGGCGTAGGCGTTGTAATGCTTGTCGGTGTGTCTCTGGCCCATCTCGTGATCGGTGCGCTTGATCCAGCGCCTACTATCGATCTACGCGCTACATCTGTGGCGGCCAGCACAATTCCCACCAAATGCACTCCACTAGTGCAATCCTACAACATCTATTTTTATCGTCAGGTAAAGAGTTTGATCAAGAAGCTTCAAATCTGTTCTTATCTCATCGAAGGAAAAAGGAATCACATCCCGAGAAGACTGCATCAAAATATATTCCATTATACATCAAAAATTCGCCAATATTTGTCGAAATAAAGCACCACGTGTGGTTTGCTACCAAACTGTGTGATGAGAGAGAACCTTATATGAGTATGAACCAAGTTTATTTTTCCGTAGAAAATTTACAACAACCAAGTACTTGTGAAACTGTCACATTTATAGCGTGCAAGACGCCAAGAAAATTACTGCTTCTCCTGTTTTTACTATTATTATCACCCCAACACGTATAAATCATTAACTCTAAAATAATAAAATTATTTAATTTAGTGTACGAAGTTCTCGAGTACATCTTACAATCTCTTCCTCGAAATTTATTTACAATCCCAAATTTTCCGTTGCCATTTCCTTTTCATACCCTTTATGAAAATATTAATAAAAGCAATATACTGAGCATTATTTCGGGTCATTTGCAGTGCTAGTATCGAAAAATTGAAAATAAAGAAGTTTGCGAATAGGGACACAACCATACGACCATTGGGTTATTGTTCTGCGTTATTTCCACTGCGACAGCTGCTGAATAGATATAACCGTAACACAAATGGCTCATACTCGCTCGACCCGTGCCAAAAAATCCTGTTTTTTTGTAAATGCTCGGCCATCTGCTACTTTCAGTTTTGGCGAAGCTCTGCATACAGAATACATTTGGACGAAATGGGAATGATGAGTGCGCCTGACGCCCTTGTATCTTGTGTGTTATCAAATATTTTAACTTGGCCTTGTCTTTTAGCTTAGTTTTTCCTCTGCTGCCTTAAATCTTTCATCTCTCAAAACTACCCATTCATCTTCTCTTGAGTCCCTGTCATCTGTTTTAGTAAATAGCTTCCTAATTCTCCGTTTGAAACTCTCGTCATCCTCGGGTTCTCGTAACGTATCCAGATCTTATTTCTTTAATTTCCTATCTTCCTACAATTTCTTCAATATTAATCTCTATACAACTACACTCAAGCGTCAAAGAAACTGGTATAAGCATGCGTATGCGAATACAGAGATAAGCAAACAGTTACTGCTGCTACAGTGGTAGGTTACGAAGATTTAAGCGAGTCTGACCATGATATTACAGTCGGCGTACGAGCGGTGGGACGCAGCATCTACGAGGTAGCAGTGAAGTGGGCATTTTCCCGTACGACGTCCGCCTGCTTAGCTGGGTGGTAATGTGCTTACCTCCCTTGCAGCGGGCCCGGGTTCGATTCCCCGCCTAGTTGGAGATTTTCTCCGCGCGTAGACTGGGTGTTGTGTTGTCCTCATCATCATTTCTTCCTCATCACCGGCACGCAAGTCGCCCAATGTGGCGTCGAATGAAATAAGACTTGCACTGGGCGGCCGAACTTCCCCGGATGAGCCCCCCGCCCAACAGTGTCATACGTTCATTTCATTTCATTCCCGCACGACCATTTCACGAGTGTACCGTGAATATCAGCAGTCCGGTAAAACATCAAATCTCCGATATCGCTGCGACCGGAAAAAGATCCACAGGAACGGGACCAAAGATGACTGAAGGGAATCGTTCTGTGACAGAAGTGCAACCCTTCCGAAAATTGCTGAATATTTCAATGCTGGGCCACCAATAAGTGTAAGCGTGCGAACCATTCAACCAAACATCATCTATATGGGCTTTCAGAGCCGAAGACCCACTAGTGTACCCTTGATGACTGCACGATAAAAAGCTTTACGCCTCGCCTGGGCCCGTCAGCACTGACATTTGCCTGTTGATGACTGGAAACATGTTGCCTGGTCGGACGTGTCTCGTTTCAAACTGTATTGAACGGATGGACGTGTACGGGTATGGAGACAACCTCAGGAATCCATGGACCCTGCATGTCGGCAGGGGACTGTTCAAGCTGGTGGAGGCTCTGTAATCGTGTGGGCGTGTGGGGTGTATGCCGTTGGAGTGATAATGGACCCCTGATACGTCTAGATACGATTCTGACGGGTGACACGTACGTAAGCATCCTGTCTGATCACCTGCATCCATTCATGTCCATTGTGAATTCCAACAGACTTGGGCAATTCCAGCTGGACAATGCCACACCCCACACGTCCAGAATTGCTACAGAGTGGCTTCAGGAACACTCTTCTGAGTTTAAACACTTCCGGTGGCCACCAAACACACGAGACATGAAAATTATAGGGCATATCTGGGATGCCTTGCAACGTGCTGTTCAGAAGAGATCTCCACCCCCTCTTTGTCGTACGGATTTATAGACAGCCCTGCAGGATTCATGGTGTCAGATCCCTCCAGCACTATTTCAGATACTCGTCGAGTCCATGCCACATCGTGTTGCGGCGCTTCTGCGTGCTCCCGGGGGCCCTACACGGTATTAGGGAGGTGTACCAATTTCTTTGGGTCTTCAGTGTAGTAAATTACAGTCAGACTTCGAATCCGTCCGTAAAAATATTTTGCAATATAAAACCTGATTTGAAATCTCTGTCGTACTAGTGTACTATGAATGTGAAAATTATGCTCCGATCGAAATTCGACCTGGCGCCTTTCACTTTTATTCCTTTCCACCAGTACCTGTTCTCCTACCATTTTTCCTTCTCTTCATTTTCTTACTATCGAATTCTAGTTACTCGTCATAATGAAATTTTCGTCTCTGAACTGTCTGAATAATTTCTTTTATTTCATTATACATTCTTTGAATCTCATCGTCATTTGCGGAACTAGTAGGTGTATAAGCTTATACTACTATGGTGGGTGTTTGCTTCGTGTCTGTCTTGGCTCCGATAATGCTTTCGCTACGCTGTTTATAGTAAATTACCTGCATTCATATTTTCTTATTCATTATCAGACCTACTCTTTTATTATCCCCATTTATTTTTTTTGTCTGTAACTCTATACTCACCTGACTAGAAGTCCTGTACTGCCAGCACACTTCATTAATTCCCACAACATCTAGGGCCTAACTTGAACCTCTGTATTTCTCTTTTTAAAATGTCCAACCTACCTACCCCATTAAGGGATCTAACATTCCACGTTCCGACCCGTAACGTCAGCATCCTCCGGGTTAGTCTCAGCCTGGAGATGCGAATTAGAGACTATTCTATATCTAGAATATTTTATCCAAGAGGACATCATCATGAAGTTATACACTACACCTGCATGTAGTGAGAAAATATAACAGTTGTAGTGTCCCCTGCTTTCAGTAATAGCAGTAGTGATTAAGTGCGTAGAAATTCAAAACACAGTGGCTTAGAGCGTCTGCAATGCAAGGCAAGCAAAGTGCCCATTTGTTCGTTTACTCACAGTAGAGGCAATGGAAACATTGAAAAATTAGACGACAGAAACTCAAAGACAAACACCTAGCATTAAAAAAAGTTACTTGGGAAATACGAGGACTGGTTATCATGGTAAAGTCTTCAATATCCTTCAGCTTTCACGTACCGCTGCGGCAGAGAGCTCGCAGAATGGTATCCCAGATGTATTGGTTTGGTTATAAGTATTGGGTTCGTGCATAAATTCGTAGCTTTATACAAATAACAGAGACTTTAGTCATCAATAATATATTCTCCTGCATCATTTACATCAGTCTGCCAACGCTGGGGTAACTTTCCGATTCCGCGACTGTAGAAGTCATGTGGTTTTGAAGAGAAGAACATTTCGAGCCATGTTCGGAGCGCATTTTCATCCGGAAAGGTTCTTTGAAGTTTCTTTGAAGGTTCTTCCATTGAGAGCGGAAAGGTGATAATCCGAGGGCGCAAGATCACGTGAATAAGGTGGGTGCGGAACGGCTTCCCAACCTAACTCCTGTGTAATGCTTTTTGTCGATCTAGAAGAGTGCGGGAGGGCGTTATTGTGGAGTAACGTCAATTCACGCAGTCTTCTGGCCGTTGTTCTTGGATTGCCTCTGCAAGACATCTCAGCTGTTGACAATAAATGTCGGCAGTGATGGTTACAACTCGGGGAAGGAATTCGTAGTACTCCACACCGTCGCTTTTCCACCAGATGCATAACATTTTCTTTTGTGTTTGCGGGCAGGTCTTTGCACGTGGAGCTGCTGCTGTATTGGGCTCAACCATTCCTTGCTTTTCCTTCTGTTAGCATAAAGACAACATTTCTCATCACCAGTAACGATATAAGTTAGAAATGATCAGTGTTGTTTGCAGCCAGTTGATGACGTGTAAGCAGAGTTGCACATATGACCACCCGCTGATTTCTGTGATTTTGGTTTACAGCGTGCGGTGCCCACACACACGATTTTTGAACCTTCTCCATTCCATGAAAACACCGAACGATGGTGGAATGATCAAAGTGCATCACATTTTGCAATTCTCCACTACCCTGATGTGGATCATTGTGGATTAATGCGTTTAAACGATCTTCTTCAAACCCAGAAGGCGTTCCTGAACATGCTGAGCTACTAATGTCAAAACGATCCTTCTTAAATGAGAAAATTTTGTTCCCATGCCCTGCCCAATGGCATTGTCTCCATACACGGCGCAAATTTTTCTGGCTGCCTCCGCTGCTGTCACCCCTCTATCGAACGCAAACAGAAAAATAAGTCGGAATTGTTTCTATTTCTCCAGCACTCCACTCTCTAGCGTTCTTAACTGCACTCACTATCTACAAATGACAATATGTATACACAGATAACAACAGTGAACAACAAATAAAAAAATGACAATCGATAAATAAATCCATTGGAATCGGAATATCGACATGCAAAACAAACATTTTATGGACTTAGGCACCAGCCTAATACATATATCACCACGTTACATGTGTGAATGGGACGAGAATAAGCAGTCGCACTAGGTGTAATGAAAAGTACCCTCTGCCACACACTTAGCAATGGAACACAGGTTATTTATGTAGATGCGTAGGCAGTGCTATGAAGTAGCGATACGGCAGTGGTTTCAACGGCAGTCACAATAAAACATCTCATGAGATCAAGAGTCTGAGACTTCATGGGATTCACTGTAATCACCGCTACTCACTTTCTTCTGGGCGACACAGTACGCCAGTGGCGGACCTGGCACGACAGGAAAGGTTTAATTGTGGCTTCCTGTGAAATAAAGACCAAATGATGTTGTTGTTGCTGTGGTCTTCAGTCCTGAGACTGGTTTGATGCAGCTCTCCATGCTACTCTATCCTGTGCAAGCTTCTTCATCTCCCAGTACTTGCTGCAACCTACATCCTTCTGAATCTGCTTAGTGTATTCATCTCTTGGTCTCCCTCTACGATTTTTACCATCCACGCTGCCCTCCAATACTAAATTTGTGATCCCTTGATGCCTCAGAACATGTCCTACCAACCGGTCCCTTTTTCGTGTCAAGTTGTGCCACAAACTCCTCCCCAATTCTATTCAGTACCTCCTCATTAGTTATGTGATCTACCCATCTAATCTTCAGCATTCTTCTGTAGCACCACATTTCGAAAGCTTCTATTTTCTTCTTGTCCAAACTATTTACCGTCCATGTTTCACTTCCATACATGGCTACACTCCATACAAATACCTTCAGAAGCGACTTCCTGACACTTAAATCTATACTCGATGTTCAGAAATTTCTCTTCTTCAGAAACGCTTTCCTTGCCATTGCCAGTCTACATTTTATATCCTCTCTACTTCGACCATCATCAGTTATTTTGCTTCCCAAACAGCAAAACTCCTCTACTACTTTAAGTGTCTCATTTCCTAATTTAATTCCCTCAGCATCACCCGACTTAATTCGACTACATTCCATTATCCTCGTTTTGCTTTTGTTGATGCTCATCTTATATTCTCCTTTCAAGACACTGTCCATTCCGTTGAACTGCTCTTCCAAGTCCTTTGCTGTCTCTGACATAATTACAATGTCATCGGCGAACCTCAAAGTTTTTATTTCTTCTCCATGGATTTTAATACCTACTCCGAATTTTTCTTTTGTTTCCTTTACTGCTTGGCCAATATACAGATTGAATAACGTCGGGGAGAGGCTACAACTCTGTCTCACTCCATTCCCACTACTGCTTCCCTTTCATGCCCCTCGACTCTTATAACTGCCATCTGGTTTCTGTACAAATTGTAAATAGTCTTTCGCTTCCTGAATTTTACCCCTGCCACCTTTAGAATTTGAAAGAGAGTATTCCAATCAACATTGTCAAAAGCATTCTCTAAGTCTACAAATGCTAGAAACGTAGGTTTGTCTTTCCTTAATCTAGCTTCTAAGATAAGTCGTAAGGTCAGTGTTGCCTCACGTGTTCCAATATTTCTATGGAATCCAAACTGATCCTCCCCGAGGTCGGCTTCTACCCGTTTTTCCATTCGTCTGTAAGGAATTCGCGTTAGTATTTTGCAGCTGTGACTTATTAAACTGATCGGTAATTTTCACATCTGTCAATACCTGCTTTCTTTGGGATTGGAATTATTATATTCTTCTTGAAGTCTGAGGGTATTTCGCCTGTCTCATACATCTTGCTCACCAGATGGTAGAGTTTTATCAGGACTGGCTCTCCCAAGGCTGTCAGTAGTTCTAATGGAATGTTGTCTACTCCCGGGTCCTTGTTTCGACTCAGGTCTTTCAATGCTCTGTCAAACTCTTCACGCAATATCGTATCTCCCATTTCACCTTCATCTACATCCTCTTCCATTTCCATAATATTGTTCTCAAGTACATCGCCCTTGTATAGTCCCTCTGTATGCTCCTTCCATCTTTCTGCTTTTCCTTCTTTGCTTAGAACTGGGTTTCCATCTGAGCTCTTGATATTCATACAAGTGGTTCTCTCTTCTCCAAAGGTCTCTTTAATTTTACTGTAGGCAGTATCTATCTTACCCCTAGTGAGATAAGCCTCTACATCCTTACATTTGTCCTCTAGCCATCCCTGCTTAGCCATTTTGCACTTCCTGTCGATCTCATTTTTGAGACGTTTGTATTCCTTTTTGCCAGCTTCATTTACTGTATTTTTATATTTTCTCCTTTCATCAATTAAATTCAATATTTCTTCTGTTACCCAAGGATTTCTATTAGCCCTCGTCTTTTTACCTACCTGATCGTCTGCTGCCTTCACTACTTCATCACTCAAAGCTACCCATTCTTCTTCTACTGTATTTCTTTCCCCCATTAATGTCAATTGTTCCCTTATGCTCTCCCTGAAACTCTGTACAACCTCTGGTTTAGTCAGTTTATCCAGGTCCCATCTCCTTAAATTCCCACCTTTCTTCAGTTTTAATCTACAGTTCATAACCAATAGACTGTGGCCAGAGTCCACATCTGCCCCTGGAAATGTCTTACAATTTAAAACCTGGTTCCTAAATCTCTGTCCTACCATTATATAATCTATCTGATACCTTCTAGTATCTCCAGGATTCTTCCTTGTATGCAATCTTCTTTTATGATTCTTGAACCAAGTGGTAACTCTAATTAAGTTATGCTCTGTGCAAAATTCTACCAGACGGCTTCCACTTTCGTTTCTTACCCCCAATCCATATTCACCTACTATGTTTCCTTCTCTCCCTCTTCCTACTCTCGAATTACAGTCACCCATGACCATTAAATTTTCGTCTCCCTTCACTACCTGAATAATGATAGGACTCCGAAAGTAAGCTTTAAAAACGCGACTTGAGAAGACTGGTTCGACTGTGGTCAGAGAAGATCGAATGATACACAGATTGCTCGTGGCAGAGACATCACTACTCTCCGGTTTGTAAGAACCACGACAGCAGTCATATTTTCGTTTGTATAGCTTTCAGTGTTTCTATTTTTTCAGTTACATTTAATGATAGGACTCCGAAAGTAAGCTTTAAAAACGCGACTTGAGAAGACTGGTTCGACTGTGGTCAGAGAAGATCGAATGATACACAGATTGCTCGTGGCAGAGACATCACTACTCTCCGGTTTGTAAGAACCACGACAGCAGTCATATTTTCGTTTGTATAGCTTTCAGTGTTTCTATTTTTTCAGTTACATTTAATACACACAGATCACATTTATGAAATATACATACCGTATTTTATGACTAACGTAGATGATAATTTCTATTATCATTAAAGCTTTAATATTGAATTTATTTAATTTACTTTAGAGTATTTCGAAAGTAAATTTCGGCAGCGTTGCTGTCTGCATTACAATTCTCTCTATGCGTGACTGTAACATTCATGAGTGGTAAGGAACTTGCATTTCCATTTTAAAGCCAGATAAAAACACACTAGTTTACCATCCGCCTTCTAAGAAGAACCGTAAACAACCACGCCCCGCTTCTGCGGTCAGGCGGGTGATCTAGAGTGCACATTTTTGTCGTCTGTTGACTTTCCGTTTTGTGGTTGCAGAGCAGTCTGCGTCATTTGAAAAACTGCCGTCATATATCCTGCGCCTCTGTTTGATATCTCAGGAGCGAGCAGTACAATGCAGGATGCTTACACAGCAGACCGCGAAACTTCCGATATATAACGGCGGGCATTGAAGATTTGGTTTCCATGTCGCACACTTCAAACAACACTGCGAATTCTCCACGGTTTGGATTACTGGCGGAAGGAATCCATTTCACCAGCCAAAGATAAACAAGAAAGTACATTCCGTAGCAAAATGGCGGTCGCGGATTACCCGTTGTGTCTGTTTTGCGTGAGAGGTTCAGGCCGAGAACCTCTATTTTTATCGACCTTTTGGGTTCTTTTGCATCCAGCTACGCCCATAGAAATTGAAACATAGGATATAAGATACTTATCTCACGTTTCCAAGCATAGCCGAGACATTCTTTCCTCTTGCGTATCTATCTTCTCTTAGATTCCCACTTCGGCTCACCGAATTCCCGCATTGAATGAACAACATCCCAATAGGTCGTTAAAAGGAAAGCTGCATTCTGATGCAGCGTCGTAGATCCATGGCGTGGAAGGAAATATATTTTATTAACCAACTGAAAATGTAGAGAAATGAATGTACGCAGTAGGGAAATGAGTTCTATAGTACAGATGAAAGCTGTAAACAGTGATGGTAGTTCAAACAGAACTCTCATCTCCCGACGCGTATGCCTGCTCAACGCTAAGTCAACTTTTGCAAGATGCATGTGAACGTGTGCGTATCCGTTGCAAACACGGTTCAAATGAGAGAAGGCATTAGTTATCCGGATGTACTGCCGGGTTCTCCTGTCGACACTGCAAAATGATTTCGCAGGCGACCATTTCAGAATCAGTCTATAAGCATTTTAGAAGCTCCTCCTCCCCCCTCTCCCCCCCCCCCCCCCTTAGGCTCCGGTATTTTTAGTTTGTCCTTTCACAAGCTTGCGCTTGCTGTCTGTGCTCCGATCAGCGAGCTGGTAGGCCTTCTTGTCTTGGCTACGTTGCTCCTTCAAACTTATGAGAAAGGCTTCCCTGATCTATCTGAGGTTGAATATGTTTCCCTGTTCCTCAGATATGAAATACCTCCAATCCACTGGCTGTATTGCTGTGTGGAAATATAGTACGACATAATGTATTGAATGGCACCCTCATCAAACGCGATGCGTGTCATAAGAAAGACAACGAGATTTTATGAGGTTACAGAATTCGATTTCTGGAATCTAAAATCGGAGATGGAAGTCAGTAGTTCGAAAACCACTTAGATTCATAGACTGAACTTTGCGAAGGTGCAGTACATTATTGTTTGAGTGATATTTACGTCATTTCACTGTATAAACTTCTTTATTTTATATTACTGTCATTATTTCCGCCTTAAGCCATTCATTATCATGTACAACAATTTTGGATGCAATTAATTAACATGTAATTAATTAATATAACACTATATAATTAATTGAGTAAAGTCATCGTATTATGTAAATTGAAGGTGGATAAGGGTAGAAAGGAGAAGAGAGGGAATGACTTCATGATCTAATGTTATTACACACATCCATGCCCGAGGCAGGATGCGAACCTGCGACCGTAGCAGCAGCGCGGTTCCGGACTGAAGCGCCTAGAACAGGTCGGCCACAGCGGCCAGCTATCGCAGCAATTCCAAGAGGATTGCATCCGTTTTTGATGTCCTTTATCAAGGCCGGTTATCAATAGACATAACGGGAATTCAAAGATCAAGTGCTAGCATCGTCACAGGTCGGATATCCATAGGAAAATGTATAAAAGATATGCTAAGGAAAAATTAACTAGGAATCACCAGTTGCGACATAGTCGCGGATATGAACAATGATCAAGTACTGTCAAATGTTTTTTATTCTAGTCTTTGATCACAAATGAATTGATATTGTGATCAAAGACTGGAATAAAAAACATTTAACTGGGAAGCATTAGAAAAAGTTGATGGTGTTTACGCGAAAATATGATGAGCGAATTTAAAAGTAGACTATGCATTAAATTTATTGCTGTCCTAGTGCATATCGCGTAGAGAGTCATAGAATTTTAAAACTATCCCCATCTTGAAGATTGATTTGAACAGCGCAGTGCTTCGGTGTGGGCTATTGGAGACGGTATGCCGTTGCCTTCCAGCGATCTTTAAACAGGCTTACCTAGCTAGTTACAGTGGGAGAATTTCATGTGGACTCCAAGCACGGCACTCATTGACATTTCCACGTTAACGAATTATTGTTAGTGTTAAATGAAACGAAAAAATGAGGAAAAAAGTAAGATCTCTGAACAGACGGGTATCGAACACCGGATTTCTGAGCCAGAATTCAATTATTTTCGCTGCACTGCATACATGAAATAGGACAGAATGGCTGACGTTGGTACACATCCTCTGCCATGCACTGTACATACGCTTGTGGAGCGTGTATATACACTTCTGGAAATGGAAAAAAGAACACATTGACACCGGTGTGTCAGACCCACCATACTTGCTCCGGACACTGCGAGAGGGCTGTACAAGCAATGATCACACGCACGGCACAGCGGACACACCAGGAACCGCGGTGTTGGCCGTCGAATGGCGCTAGCTGCGCAGCATTTGTGCACCGCCGCCGTCAGTGTCAGCCAGTTTGCCGTGGCATACGGAGCTCCATCGCAGTCTTTAACACTGGTAGCATGCCGCGACAACGTGGACGTAAACCGTATGTGCAGTTGACGGACTTTGAGCGAGGGCGTATAGTGGGCATGCGGGAGGCCGGGTGGACGTACCGCCGAATTGCTCAACACGTGGGGCGTGAGGTCTCCACAGTACATCGATGTTGTCGCCAGTGGTCGGCGGAAGGTGCACGTGCCCGTCGACCTGGGACCGGACCGCAGCGACGCACGGATGCACGCCAAGACCGTAGGATCCTACGCAGTGCCGTAGGGGACCGCACCGCCACTTCCCAGCAAATTAGGGACACTGTTGCTCCTGGGGTATAGGCGAGGACCATTCGCAACCGTCTCCATGAAGCTGGGCTACGGTCCCGCAAACCGTTAGGCCGTCTTCCGCTCACGCCCCAACAACGTGCAGCCCGCCTCCAGTGGTGTCGCGACAGGCGTGAATGGAGGGACGAATGGAGACGTGTCGTCTTCAGCGATGAGAGTCGCTTCTGCCTTGGTGCCAATGATGGTCGTATGCGTGTTTGGCGCCGTGCAGGTGAGCGCCACAATCAGGACTGCATACGACCGAGGCACACGGGGCCAACACCTGGCATCATGGTGTGGGGAGCGATCTCCTACACTGGCCCTACACCACTGGTGATCGTCGAGGGGACACTGAATAGTGCACAGTACATCCAAACCGTCATCGAACCCATCGTTCCACCATTCCTAGACCGGCAAGGGAACTTGCTGTTCCAACAGGACAATGCACGTCCGCATGTATCCCGTGCCACCCAACGTGCTCTAGAAGGTGTAAGTCAACTACCCTGGCCAGCAAGATCTCCGGATCTGTCCCACACTGAGCATGTTTGGGACTGGATGAAGCGTCGTCTCACGCGGTCTGCACGTCCAGCACGAACGCTGGTCCAACTGAGGCGCCAGGTGGAAATGGCATGGCAAGCTGTTCCACAAGACTACATCCAGCATCTCTACGATCGTCTCCATGGGAGAATAGCAGCCTGCATTGCTGCGAAAGGTGGATATACACTGTACTAGTGCCGACATTGTGCATGCTCTGTTGCCTGTGTCTATGTGCCTGTGGTTCTGTCAGTGTGATCATGTGATGTATCTGACCCCAGGAATGTGTCAATAAAGTTTCCGCTTCCTGGGACAATGAATTCACGGTGTTCTTATTTCAATTTCCAGGAGTGTACATGTTGAGTTAGAATCTAAATTTTACATCACTTCTGGAATCGAGATCGTTCTGTCGTATGCCAATGTATTGTCGGTGTAGTCTTCTAGGAGACTGTGTGCAAATGTGCTCTTTCTTGCTTGTGAAATTTCGTGCAATTGGCTGTCATCTGTTAACCTAAGGACATCACACACATCCATGCCCGAGGCGGGATTCGAACCTGCGACCGTAGCAGCAGCGTGGTTCCGGACGGAAGCGCTCAGAATCACTCGGCCACAGCGGCCGCCTCGTTCTATGTTACTTTGTAACTGACGTCCGCTACTTAGCGAAAAATTGCTGGCTATGAACGCCTGGGTCATACTATTCTCATTTCTCGATCAGAACGCGACTTGATTTGGTTAGCATGTTCATCTCGTATATCTTTTCTTTTTAGTTATGTTTTCTTGCCTTACATGAATTCTAATCTATTAATTTGTACAGACTGCATCTGATGATGTAGCTGAAATGCTACGAAACTCGTCGTGCTTTTACAGTGAAGCCCGTCTGCCCCGATAGCTGAGTGGTCAGCGCGAAGAGTGCCATGCAAAGGGGCCCGTGTTCGATTCCCGGCCAAGTCGCGGATTTTCTCCGCTCAGGGGTGCTGTGTTGTCTTCATCATCATCATCATCATCACCTCATTCCCATCGAAACGCAAGTCACCGAAGTGGTGTCATCTCGACCGGGCTACATGACGGGAGGCTCTAGCCGCACGACATTTCATTTCATACTGAAGCGCCAAAGAAACTGGGATACGCATCCGTATTAAAATACAGAGATATGTAAACAGGCAGAATACGGCTCTCCGGTCGGCAACGCCTATATAAGACTGTCTAGCGCAGTTGTTAGACCGATTGCTGCTGCTACAGTGGCAGGTTATCAAGATTCAAGTGAATTTAAACGTGGTATTATTGTCGGCGCACGAGCGATGGGACACAGCATCTCCGAGGTAGCGATGAAGTTGAGATTTTCCCGTACAACCAATTCTCAAGTGTACCGTGAATATCAGCAGTCCGGTAAAACATCAAATCTCCGACATCGCCGCGGCCGGGGGAAGATCAGCAAGAACGGGACCAACGACGACTAAAGAGAATCGTTCAACGTGACGGAAGTGCACCCCTTCCGCAAATTGCTGCAAATTTCAATGCTGGGCCATCAACAAGTGTCAGCGTGCGAACCATTCAACGAAACATCATCGATATGGGCTCTCGGAGCCGAAGGCACACTCGTGTATCCTTGATGACTACACGATGCAAAGCTTTTCGGCTCGCCTGGGCCCGTCAGCACTGACATTGGACTGTTGATGACTGGAAACATGTTGCCTGATCAGAAGAGTCTCGTTTCAAACTTTATCGAGCAGATGGACGTGTACGGATATGGAGACAATCTCAGGAATCCATGTACCCTGCATGTCAGAAGAGGATTGTTCAAGGTGGTAGAGACTGTAATGGTGTGCAGTTGGAATGATAATGGATCCCTGATACGTCTAGATACGACTCTGGCAGGTGCCACGTACGTAAGCATCCTGTCTGATCGCCTGCATCCATTCATGTCCATTGTGCATTGGGCAATTCCAGCAGGACAATGCTACACCCCACACGTCCACAATTACTACATAGTGGCTCCAGGAACACTCTTCTTAGTTGAAACACTTCCGCTGGCCACCAAACACCCCTTTATAGAGCATATCTGGGATGCCTTGCAACGTGCTGTTCAGAAGAGATGTCCACCCCCTCGTACTGTTACGGATTTATGGAGAGCCCTGCAGGATTCATGGTGTCAGTTTCCTCCAGCACTATCTCAGACATTAGTTGAGTCCATGCCACGTCGTGTTGCGGCACTTCTGTGTGTTCACGGGGACCATGCACGATATTAGCTGGTGTACCAGTTTCGTCGGCTCTTCAGTGTAAATAAAGTACTTACAAAAAAAAATAATAATAATAATGTGTGTGAAATCTTATGGGACTTAACTGCTAAGGTCATCAGTCCCTAAGCTTACACACTACTTAACCTAAATTATCCTAAGGACAAACACACACACCCATGCCCGAGGGAGGACTCGAACCTCCGCCGAGACCAGCCGCACAATCCATGACTGCGGCGCTTTAGACCGCCCGTAAAGTACTTACAGATGAAGCGGTCTTATCTTGAAAAGGATGTATCCAAGCTGTGGCTGCCATGACTATAGAGTCTTCTACACGTTTCACAAATTGTTGGTAATATCCGGGATCGTATGCATTGTCACTTAGGAACGTAAAACTACGGAACTTTTGAGGACCTGACTGCCCCGTACCGGTGGAAAGGAGTCATTTGCACTGTGTGTCACTGTGACTTTCATTTGTTGTATACTTAAAACTTTGCTTTCCTCTAAAGTAGTATGCTATGAGGCACGTTGTCGGGTATTAATGACGTTCTGGGTCTTCTGATTTATTGCTGGCATCGTAGCTATCTTCGCGGGCATCTCGGTAGGGAATGTGGCTCGCCGGATCGCATCGGACACAGTGTGTACGTCTTAGCGCATAACTGCATTCAGTTATTTTGCGCCTTGTTGGAGTGCGTCGCCCCCTGTGACCGCCGCTGAACCCCAACACGTTACCCGCCGCATGTCTTGTCGCGGGCCCGCGACAGTCGCAGTCATGAAACATTGAACATCGCATTGCAGCATCCGCTGACCGCAACCTCGCCGCGTCTCGCCCTGAGGCCGGCACCGTTTCGTCACAGCTTACTCTCGGTTTCACTAGGCGAAGCGACTGTCAGTATTACATGGTCTTGGAGCAGCGGACAAGTTGGAAAATTTCATACCGTGAGTCGCAGAACGTAGGTTTGCTACAGCGTTACCTTCGAGAATCACAGCTGACGGAAGTATTTGGAAAACTTCCTTCTTCTTGTGAATTTCTCTACCTAGGGACTACTGAAATGGCGTAATGCATTCATTTTCGTCTGTGTCTGTTTTCCAGTTCCTTTCTCGCTCTCCTCGAGCACTTCATTTTTTTCGCTTTGTTTGTGCCCTCTTTCGTCTGTAATGGTACTTGAATTACGTAACCGTTATGGTACCTCACCTGAACCTCTCGATACCAGTAACATTCTACTGTGTTTCTGTAGAAGTAGTTAACATATTTATGAGACAACATTCAGATTTGATTTCATTTGTGATACATCGATATGTTTATATTACAATGATTTTATTCTTATGCGTATTCTTTCTTTTGTCACTATGATCTTTGACGTACTTGTAACTCTTGATTTTTGGGCACGTAAGCGATTATTAGTTAGTTGTTAAGTTGTTAGAGAGTCGGACCTTGAGAAAGTCAAGTCGTGGATGTCATGTTGGAAAGACGAATATTGTCGTCAGCTTATAAAATGTGAACTTTAACAGTGACTGTGAGGAAGATGTTTTCAAGTTGTTTTGTATTGTGAAGTGATGTTTAGTGTGTCACGTGATATTGCAATAAAAGCAGTTAAAAGGAAGTGTAACTTAATTTCGAAGTGCTGATTTTTTTTTTTTTTACATCACCATTTTCCAGCAAAAGTGTGATCTCCATGAATGGTTTGTGAAGCGCATCTACAAAACTTTTTTTTTTTTTTTTGCCGGCCGGGGTGGCCGAGAGTTTCTAGGTGCTACAGTCTGGAAACGCGCGACCGCTACGGTCGCAGGTTCGAATCCTGCCTCGGGCATGGCTGTGTGTGATGTCCTTAGGTTAGTTAGGTTTAAGTAGTTCTAAGTTCTAGGGGACTAATGACCTCAGAAGTTAAGTCCCATAGTGCTCAGAGCCATTTGAACTACAAAACTTTTGAATATAGCAGGATAAAACCTAGGCCTCTTTGCATCCGAGCTTGGAATCATAACCACCTAGATTTTCAACGATTGAGCCATGATTTTACGAAGAGACCAGCGTGGGAAACACAAAAAGATGAGTGCCTAGTTTTTTTATAATTACATGAAATGACTATTAACTGTGCTCTAATGACACCTGCCACATAATATGACTGTTGTTACCCGAAAATGCAGTACTTAGCAGCGTGAGCAACACCACAATCGTTATTAAATGCTGACCTTTGTTGTGGTAGGGTTGTTAGACGTCTAAACAACAGTCATCAGTCATTATTTTCTTTTTATTTTCCAGATAACCGTTGACATTTTGTATAAACTTTCTAAACGTAGATTTTTACAGGTCACTTGTTACATGCATTTACTCTATCTGTTTCTTTACCGCCGGCTGCGGTGGCCGAGCGGTTCTAGGCGCTTCAGTTCGGAACCGCGTGACTGCTACGGTCGCAGGTTCGAATCCTGCCTCTGGCATGGATGTGTGTGATGTCCTTAGGTTAGTTAGGTTCAAGTAGTTCTAAGTTCTAGGGGACTGATTACCTCCGATGTTAAGTCCCATAGTGCTCAGAACCATTTTTTTCTTTACCCTTTGACTCAATGACTGTCATTTTACTGTTATTAAATATGATAAAGAATTCGTTTGGTGAGTTTGCTGATATCAATCCACCACATTCGGGCAAAGAATAAAAGACGCTTCTTTCATATAGTGTTTGATATCTTTTCAAAATCTTCATTTTTGTCGGTTCTTTATTCTTGCTGTAAACTATGTATTTAGTCTATGAGATTACAAGCCGACAAGCTTAGTTTTTAAACATATTTCAGCGATTTTGTTCTTTTATTGTTAAATACGAAGATTATATCAGAACTGACCCTAGATTTCTAAACCCTCGTAAAATTTACGGTTACATTAGGGTATAAAACAGGGCATTTTTTACTTAATTAGTGTGTAAGATACCACTGGAGATCTAATAATTGTAATTAACTAATGCATAAGTTACGACTTTCTTTGAATAAAATGCCCCTTCGCTCGCTCCCCTCCCCCCTCCCCTTTTAGGTGTTCTAGGGTTGATAAACGGAAGCTGACACGGGTGAAAGTATGCGATAATATACTGCATTGCAAAACCTAAGTACGAGATAGATAAAGTAACATACTATGTTATCAACTCGGCGGAAACGTATGAAAGTGTGGGAGTACGTTGCCAGAAGTCTCCCAGTCGTGCACAGGAAGTTCGACGCCATATGGCATGAGGTCAGCGTGATTAAGCCTAGTTTAAACGACGACACTAGGTTGCAGGCAACTGCGCTACCGGCCACTGCGCATGCGCGCCGCGCGTTTGCGCAACTCGTCGGTGCAACCAAACAGTTTCGGCGTGTTCCAACTTTGGCGACACTAGTTGCATGAGTTTTGAGGTTATGTGTGTTCGTAGAGTGTAGACAAACTGAAATATGAAGTGGGGAACGTAGAATAATGTTCGCTTTTTGGATATCAGTGCAGCAATTCGTGAAGAATGGGCTGTCATTCTCCAAGAAACCTTCCAGCACCTGATTGAACGTATGCCAGCCAGATTGGAAGCTGTCGTCAAGGCTAAGAGTGGGCCAACACCATATTGATTTCCCGCATTACCGATGGAGGGCGCTACGAACTTGTAGGACATTTTCAGCCAGGTGTCCGAATAGTTTTGATGACATAGTGTACGTAACTGACTGCAGAGACGAGTGTAGTACTGCATCTAAATGCGAGAAAGACAGTGGAACAACAGATACAAGAGTACAGTAACTTGTAGTAGGCAATGTGCTGAGGTAGTATTGTACATGTTAAGGTACGCCAGGGGTGAAATTTTATCCCAGTTATATGCAGACTTAGGTTCACATTTCAAATATGTTTCTACTAACAAGGACAATATTGCACTGGCAGGTCTGTGGTGGGTTGTAACCACACATAACCAATTATCTCGGAAAGAGATCGTTTGTGGACGCATGCTTGCTGAAACGTTTAGCTCTTTTTATCGTATACATTCACCCGTGTCAGTTTTCCCTGTTAACCATCATTACCGTGAATAATTTTGTTTTTAATGTTACGAAAGACAGTTAGTGAAGACAATAACACTTTAACAGTGATTGTGAAGCGGATGAGCGACCCGGAATCAGCCGTTGCACGCCATGAAGGTCAGTGTTAGAAGAGTAGGCACGAATCCACATAATAGACAATTTATCAGTTTACCAGGGTCCGTTGCGTAAATGATTTGAATTGATTGCTAATTTAAATTTGGTCATGCACACGAAAAATGATGCTGTGATGAAAAACTTGTCCTTTCAGATGCTGGCATAGGAAACGGTATGTTTCGTACAGCCCGCATCTCGTGGTCGTGCGGTAGCGTTCTCGCTTCCCACGCCCGGGTTCCCGGGTTCGCTTCCCGGCGGGGTCAGGGATTTTCTCTGCCTCGTGATGGCTGGGTGTTGTGTGCTGTCCTTAGGTTAGTTAGGTTTAAGTAGTTCTAAGTTCTAGGGGACTGATGACCATAGCTGTTAAGTCCCATAGTGCTCAGAGCCATTTGAACCATTTTTGTTTCGTACAAGTTGTAATTGAGACTTTACACTACATGATAACTCTAAAGTTCACAAGAGAGTTTGGCAGAGCATTCATAGAACCTCTTTAAGACTGTTCCTCTACCGTTCCACTCTCGAATAGCCATGCGAGCTACAGAACACCTCGTATTTCTTCACGATATTCATGTCTCCCAAAATATTCCCTGGGAGCCAACAAAACATTTAGGTATTAGGAGGAGACAGATGGTGATACCAATTTCGTGAACAGACCTCGTCACTAGGAAAAACGCTTTTGTTGCGTTGATTGCCAGCACAGTTCTCTTATTATATCAGATGATCCGGTTTCACGAAGATATCCACAAAATATCAGATAATCCGGTTTCACGGAAATATCCACTAAAGAACCAGGTAGTCTCAGTAAAACAAGTTTATTTCTTTAATACAACGTTAACAAAATCCTCAGTGCATCTGTTTTGTGAAGGTAAAAGTCCTTTAAGTCTGAAATTATACAAAATTCTTTCACAAGCTTACAAACAAACAAAACAAACAAACAAACATAGTTCTTCAGAGACAACAAACTTACAGTTCCTGAACGCCAAAACAGATAATTAAGTTCCTGGAAAAGTAGAAATAATTTAAACACTCTTTAAAGGTGAGCCAAATCTTGAAATCTGAATAAAATTAAGTTCAGGATGAAGCAAGTTCCTCACTTCTGAATTTTGAAAACAAAGTCCACATTGTAGCTTAATTGTGAGGACAAAACCCTTTTAGTTAGTTACGTGTTCCATAGATCGTTTGAACGATTCTTTTATCGAAATGATTTGGAACGAGTCGGTTTCCAGGATATCTATAAAAGATTAGTGTTAACATTAATGAACACATTGTCATTTTATTCCTATTCATGCAATTACACTCATAAACATTTTTAATTTTTTTACTGACTACCAGTTTTTATGTAGAACTTCGTCACTGGTGTAGAAGAAGTTGCCCTACCAATTTTTAAGGACAAATTCATTAATGGAATAAGAGGAGTTTTCCATGAGAAATTAAAATTATATTTAAAACTTGCTTCGCTACCTGTCAGACATTTTATATTATTAGGGAAAATGATCAAAAATTTTTATTGCTGCATATCGAATTCCTCTCCGAGCCCCTGACTGCTTAAATAATGGGTAATAAAGGTTATTTTCCTCTATAGTATAGGTATATAGTATAGTATAGGTATATAGTATAGGTATGTGATGGATTATTTATGACGAATTTCACTAGCGAAAGTATGTTTTGTGAAGACGCAATTAAAATGCCTAGCTCCTTGAAGAGCTAACTACATGACGTCCGTGGGTGAACACCACATATTATTCTGCCGCTTTTGTGCAATCAGTACTTTCTTTCTAAGTGATGAGTTACTCCAGTAAATTATTCCGCACGACATTATTGAGTGGAAGTATGCAAAATATGCCAGGAGACTGATACGTTTCTTTCCAGAATTAGCAGTTATACGAAGAGCGAAAGGAGCTAAACTTAATTGTTTGAGAAGTTCAGTAATATGCTTCTTCCATTTCCAGTTTTCATCAATATGCGCAACCAAAAATTTGGAGCATTCTACACGCCTTATTGATTCCTCCCTTGTGCTACGTCAATTCTTGGCATGACTCTGTTTGTCGTGCAGAACTGAGTATAGTGTCTGTTTTCAAAGCATCTTACAATAGTAGTTCACAGGAGAAGCACCGACGGTCAAACAGGTTGGAAAAATTTCGAATTCGGGCAAGGATAGACGCACAAAGTGGTCTTGGTTCTGTCTTATCAGTGAAGAAAACAAGCAGTAAAAATTGTATAAAGTCCCAGCTAGTACGTCACCGATCGCACGTAGAGTCTAGACGGAGGTGGCGGCTTGCTGTCGTGGAAGATGGTGGCGGAGACCCAAGCGAGGGTTAGCAGAGATCTGAACGGTTGCCCGCTGCGGTGGAACTGCTCTGCTAAGCTCGCGCGCCTACTTAGCTGCCTCGCGGAAAGATCCTTGCGGCCCTAATTTCGGCATGTGACCCTGCGGATGCAGGAAAAGGCGCATTACGTCAACGACCTCTACCACCGCCATGCACTCCGCCTGGTGGCCTGGCCGGAACGCTGTTGTCGCCACTTGCTGGTGTGGTCGCGGAGTACAGGAGTTCAGAGTTCACGGCGGTGCCTCTTCCGTACGGTTGGAACTCGCGGCAACCAAAACCACTCAAAAGTTGTGTGGAGTGCCGTCGGCGCCTGACGTGTAGGGCGCCACGGCAATATCCACTATTACGCGAAATGAAAACAGAGAAGAAACATCCCTTCTTTAGGTTGTTAATACTGTTCTAAAAGGGGCCTATTATAGTGTTTAAGTCTTTACAATACCTCAATAACTCAAATCAGTTGGTCGTTACAGAAAACATGTTCCTTACGATGAAAGATCACACAATGATTCTGATAAAAATATGCGATTGCTACGTAAATAACGGCAAAGGGACACGGTCGAACCGGAAGATACGGTTACTAAAAATGTAGTTTAAGCTTATGTACCATTACTAAGATGCGTGATAAGCTCCAAATCAGTCCACAAATATCGCGTTTTATGGAAGTAACTTACGATGTCCAGTACTTACCCTTTATTTCCCTAGACGATCTTCTTAAAACTTGAAGAGTTCAGATCTGTTAATTAGTCGGTGCTGTGATCTCAGCAGACTATTTACTTTTTAATGCAGTGGTCGGCAGCCCACGGGCAGCAAGCGACCCGAATTTATTCATACGGTGCGCGGTTCTCAGCCGTATCTTATGATAATATGTATCTACCAACAACAGCCGAATCGTAAAACGTTAATTAACGTGAACAGCTTCTTCAGAGTATACTTTCCTTGTAGAGTAAAAAACAAAACAAAAAAGATGGTAATATTTTACGAGGTGCTTAATTTTAATTGACGATGGCGAAGTCGGCCTTGAGCTGAGTAAAGATCCACGATTACGCCAGAGGCAGAGGGTTATGCAGCGCTGGCACTGTGGGGTTAATACACTGCTGGCCATTAAAATTGCCACACCACGAAGATGACGTGCTACAGACGCGAAATTTAACCGACAAGAAAAAGATGCTGTGATATGCAAATCATTAGCTTTTCAGAGCACTCACACAAGGTTGGCGCCGGTGGCGACACCTACTACGTGCTGACATGAGGAACGTTTCCAACCGATTTCTCATACACAGTCAGCAGTTGACCGGCGTTGCCTGGTGAAACGTTGTTGTGGAGCCTCGTGTAAGTAGGAGAAATGTGCACCATCACGTTTCCGACTTTGATAAAGGTCGGATTGTAGCCTATCGCGATTGCGGTTTATCGTATCGCAACATTGCTGCTCGCGTAGGTCGAGATACAGTGACTGTTAGCAGAATACGGAATCGGTGGGTCCAGGAGGGTAATACGGAACGCCGTGCTGGATCCCAACGGCCTCGTATCACTACCAGTCGAGATGACAGGCATCTTGTACGCATGGCTATAACGGATCGTGCAGCCACGTCTCGATCCCTGAGTCAACAGATGGGGACGTTTGTAAGACAACAACCATCTGCAAGAACCGTTCGACGACGTTTGCAGCAGCATGGACTATCATCTCGGAGACCATGGCTGCGGTTACCCTTGACGGTGCATCACAGACAGAAGCGCCAGCGATGGTGTACTCTGGAACCGCGCTGCCGCTACGGTCGCAGGTTCGAATCCTGCCTCGGGCATGGATGTGTGTGATGTCCTTAGGTTAGTTAGGTTTAAGTAGTTCTAAGTTCTAGGGGACTGATGACCTTAGAAGTTAAGTCCCATAGTGCTCAGACCCATTTGAACCATTTGATGGTGTACTCAACGACGAACCTGGGTGCACGATTGGCAAAACGTCATTTTTTCGGATGAAACCAGGTTCTGTTTAGAACATCATTGTGGTCGAATCCGTGTTTGGCGACATCGCGGTGAACGCACATTGGATGCGTGTATTCGTCATCGCCATACTGACGTATCAGCCGGCGTGATGGTATGGGGTGCCATTAGTTACACGTCTCGGTCACCTCTTGTTCGCATTGACAGCACTTTGAACAGTGGACGTTACATTTCAGATGTGTTACGACCCGTGGCTCTACCTTTCATTCGATCCCTTCGAAACCCTACATTTCAGCAGCATAATGCAAGACCGCATGTTGCAGGTCCTGTACGGGCCTTTCTGGATACAGAAAATGTTCGACTGCTGCCCTGGCCAGCACATTCTCGAGATCTCTCACCAATTGAAAACGTCTGGTCAGTGGTGGCCGAGCAACTGGGTCGTCACAATACGCCAGTCACAACTCTTGATAAACTGCGGTATCGTGTTGAACCTGCATGGGCAGCTGTACCTGTACACGCCATCCAAGCTCTGTTTGACTCAATGCCCAGGTGTATCAAGGACGTTAATACGGCCAGAGGTGGTTGTTCTGGGTACTGATTTCTCAGGATCTATGCACCGAAATTGCGTAAAAATGTAATCACATGTCAGTTCTAGTATAATATATTTGTCCAATGAATACCCGTTTATAATCTGCATTTCTTCTTGGTGTAGCAATTTTAATGGCTAGTAGTGTAGAAGTGACTGGGGGACTTTTTGATTGTTTATCGTCCGATGATGACAACTAACGAGCGTGCGCAACTACCACCGGTCGGCTGCTGTGGTATTTATGTCAAACGGAAGTAACATGGATTGGTCAGCTTCAAATGTGATACATGTTTGTAGCAGGTAATGTGAAATCAGATTAAGGCTGTTGCAATCAGTACAATGAGCAAAGCAAAAATGACATTCAAAAGATTTAGTAAACATTTGTGAGCGTATCTCATATTGCAGTTACTGTAACAAACTAATTTATGTAGTTTATCGATTAATAGTAAGATTAGTAGAGGAAGGCGTGGTAAAGCGGCCACGACGGGAAAAGACGCTATTGCGTGTTTCTTTTGCTCTGAGGAGAGCTGCTGCCTACAGCGAAGTGGTCACACTAGCTGTAATATACATCGCCACTAATTTAATGTGACACAGAAATAGGTAACGTGCGAATGAGACATATATAAGAGCACTCATAGCTACTGTGTAAGTACTCGGAGATGGTCGGTGTCGTTTGTTAATGAAAAGATTTGACCGAAGGCAGAGATGCCCGCGTCGCCTATTTTGTCAGCCTTTACACTCTCTCCCACACGGTGGTGAGGTTTGAGTGTCTACTGCAATCTTGTGGTTGCGGCAGCATGCGCCTGCTTCGCTTTACACTCGATCAATAAAGGAGGGCGACGACAGCGGTGGCTAACGACAGGGCCAGAGGCAGCGGCCCCGGCCCCGGCTCCGGCTCCGGGCTCCAGGCCCCGCCGTCTGGCCGTCACTCCCGCCCTGCTTCACCTCGCAGCCGCGTCTCCGCGCTGTCCCGTCGTGCGCCAGCTTCACTGTCACTCACCCAAGCTCCAAATTTGGCACATTTTCTTCAGCATTCCAGTGACTGTCCGTCAGTTCCAGGAGCACGTACACCAATAAAAGTACTACGAGAGCTGTTTAATAAGTAATGCAAGACTTTTTTTCTCGTCCAGTTTCGGTTAAAAACATGCAGAATTTGTTATGGGACATTGTGGGTTATTCCCGCTGCAGCGCTATAGTTTCACTAAGTTCCGACAGGCGGCGGCGCTATATGTAGACCTCAAAATGGCGGTCTGTAACCGAGGTGCGTCCCAAATAGAAAGCTGTCATTGAGTTTCTTTTGGCGGAGAACAAGAACATCGCAGATATTCATACCCGCTGTAGATTGTTTTCGGATACCTGGTAGTGAACAAAATCACGGTGAGTCGTTGGGCGAAGCGTCTGTCATCGACGCGTGGTCGCGCAAACCTGTCCGATGTTCCGCCTGCCGGCCGGCCACGCACAGCTGTGAGTCATACAGTGTTGGAACGTGTGGACACTCTTCACCATGACAACGCAAGGTCTCACATAAAGCTACGCACCCGAGATGAGCTCACAAAACTTTATCGAACTGTTCTTCCGTATCCATGCTACAGCCCGAGTCTCGCGACTTCCAACTTGCATCTACTTGTCCCAGTGAAGGATTCACTCCACGGGAAGCAACACGTTGATGGCGGGAAGGTTGTTGTTGGACCAAAACGGTGCCTCCGACGTCGGCAAGTAGAGTGGTACCATGTTGACATACAAGCCCTCCCAGTAAGGTGCCGTTCATTGAACGGAGATAATGTTGAAAAATAAAGTTTGATGGCCAGAAGAGTGGGGAATAATATGGTGTACTGGAATCCTGAATAAAATATGTTGCTCTTTTTATTGAACGCCCCTCGTAGTTTTACATCTACATCTATATTCTGCACGCCACTTTACGATGTATGGCCGAGGGTACTTCTGGTTCCACTATCATTGCCTACTGTTTCCCGTTCCATTCGCGAATGGGGCGTGCGAAGAACAACTCCCGGACGACCGCTACGGTCGCAGGCTCGAGTCCTGCCTCGGGCATGTATGTGTGTGATGTCCCTAGGTTAGTTAGGTTTAAGTAGTTCTAAGTTCTAGGGGATTGATGACCTCAGATGTTAAGTCCCATAGTGCTCAGAGCCATTTTTGAACAACTCCCGGTAAGTCTCCGTATCAATTCTGATTTGTCTGATTTTCAAGCCGTTTCATTTCGCGAGATGTATGTAGGAGGAAACTCGCCCGAACAGCCGTGCGTATTAAACCGCCGCTACCGGGACGGGGTGGCGCGCCGGTGGCGAATCCGACCGGTGAATTAACACCGAGAATCACTGTACTGGCCAACCTGGATGTGGTTTTTAGGCTGTTTACCACATCCCACTAGGTGAATACCGGGGAAGTCCCTCCTCGTTACACGGTTCGCAAACAAGTACGAAAAAACGCCTTCGCTCACTTTAGCATCATAATAGACAGTTGCGGTACATATCTTCCGTCCGGGGGTAACGTCTTGGCGACAGGAAGTGCGTTAAATTAACTTCCACTAGAGGATAATGGCCAGTACTATTTGCTTGAACGAGAAAACGATTGAGAAAAGGCAAGCTATTAGAAGAAACAGAAAACACAACGAAAGATACATTATCACATGAAATACAATTACTGACAGGCCCATTTATAATTTATAGCCATTTGAAACAAAATGGGGCGGCGTTACATGTAACGCAATTCTGAGTCGTAGATTTCGATGCCAATGAATTTTAGTGGACGATATTATTGCCATTCAAGAAAATTTGCCACTGTATTTGCTGCTAATCCTTCCAACAGATGTGGATCAGGTACCGGAACTCCAATGTTATCTCCTTTCATGTCGCCATAGGAAATTATTTCATTTTCAATAAAAAATATGCGAACGGGAGATGCTATGTGCCATTATTTTGATAGACATGCGAATCCCCCGCCGATGTGGCACAAAGGTATAATAAAAAGTAGTAGCAGAAGAAGATGTAGAGATGTATGTGGGAGGAAATAATGTTACCCGACCGTTTTCGAAACACGCTTTCGGAACCATAGCAATAGTCTCTTCCGTATTTAATGCACAGCACCTGTCTTGCGCGTCTGCTACTTGGAATTGGGTCATCATATCCATAACGCTCTTGCGCTTTCTGAGCGAACCCGTAATGAAATCGGTCGCTCTTCTTTGCATCTTCTTTATCTTCTCTATTAATGCTACCTGCCAAGGGCCTCCGGCTGGCGAACAGTTCTCAAAAATTGATCGAACAAGTGTTTTGTAAGGGCACTTCGTTCATGAATATTCCTTTAGTATTCTTCCACTGAACGCCAGCTTGCCATTTTTATATGGTCGTTCGACCTCAAGCCACTCCGGACGTTTACACGTACGTATTTTACGGTTATTGGTGTATTCCTCGATTTGTCACGATAGTGTAAACGACATCACTGTATCTCTCCGCTTTTTTATGCACTGTACTTCACATTTATTTACAATGAGGGCCGCTTAATTTTGCGAGAAGTCGCTTTTCGCTTCCTTCCTAGAAAGATTTATATTAGTCCATGGTCGTTTGGGGTCACTCTAGGTAAACACTACTTTGACCTAGTTGCTTGGTATGCTTGACATCCATTTCATTTTTCTCCGATGGTGCTAGAAACTGCGAAATTACAGGCGCTTTTACGAGATTGATCTGCCAGTACGGTACAGCACACGCAAGGTGTCCTGTCGTTAATTGCAAAGGCAGTTGTAACAGACTGAGGTCGTGGTATACATGGCGTGCTAGGGACTCCTGGGAGAAAAGAGAAGTTCCACTCGCAGAGACCATCTCACCTGACAAGCTGAATAAACCTTGATGTGGCAGTGAGAAGAATACTGCTTGCTTATCACTTATTCTTAATTGTACTTGTACTTCTACCTCTTTCTCCCACGGATGTTGAGAGGACAAGAACAACTGAACGGAATTTTAAAGATATTGATTGATTTGGCAATTCATCTCCGACTGTAACGTTAGAAGGTAGGTTCGTAAAAACTTTTTGTAGCAACTTCGCTTAGGACTATGATTCTACGTTTATTCATCAGCTCCACGTCTCACGATATTGCGGCACAAATTTCCAAGTACACTTATGAGAGTTCTTTATGGTGCCGATATGTTTCAGGCTATGCTGTTGATGGATTGAACTCTTATAATGTTTTAATTGCTGTAACGCATAGAGCACAGAATGTCATATTGCAAGAACTGTTAATCCCGGTGTTAGTTAACGTCTTTGTCAGCTATGTCCGCCCCCGGTAGCTGAATGGTCAGCGTGACGGATTGTCAGTCCTCTGGGCCCGGGTTCGATTGCCGGCTGGGTCGGGGAATTTTCTCCGCCCAGGGACTGGGTATTGTGTTGTCCTCATCATCATCCTATCATCCTCATCGACTGCAGGTCGCCGAAGTGACGTCAAATTGAAAGACCGGCACCCGGCGAACGGCCTGCCCGACGGGCGGCCCTAGCCATACGATTAAATAAAATTTATCAGCTATATAAGTAGATTGTTTTAACGTTATACCTATGACACGAACAGAAAACGTTATCGTAGTATAGATAAAGCAATGTCTCATAAGCAATCCCAGCGTTGGGGATACATCTGACGTTTTGCACTGACGGTTGTGTGAGAGATCGCAGTGGTAGTCGCTTTCATTGGCGGGCTGCATAATTTCTAGCGACAGTTCCGCGTGCAGAGCTCTCGATCTCACCATAATGGAAGTGTGTGGACAATACGAGAATACGACAATACGAAATCAAGAGATATTTTATCTATAGGAATTAATAGAAATAGTGAAATATTTGTTATTCAATCATGGCTCAGTTAGCAACCTGTTCTAAATTTTTGCCTTTTCTCTAAAACATGTTTATGTACATCTTTTTGTAGGGTTCGTTTGTAATCATTTGAATTGCCTATCTTTTTGCACCATAGACCCTTTACATTTTGCCACTCTTTTGCACCGTATTACGGAAAGGTGTTAATGCAATTCTGATCCAAGTGCTGTATTCGAAACTGTGATAGTCAGCAAGTCGAAATTCTGTTCCTTATAAAAATTATATATAATTTTCATTAGCATAAATGGCAGTGAAGGTGAAGGCGTACACTGCAGGAAGCAGATGTCAGTTACCATAAGTCAGCCCAAGTTCTCCTGTGCTTTGAGAAGACACCATCAAACATTTATTGTGTGATGAAATGTTTTCCTGTGCTTTAAATCGATTGATTAGGAGCTATCATAATGACTTACAATCAGGGAAGTTAGAAGCAAACGCTTCTTCACATTATTTACAGCTAATAAAATAGTTAATGCTTCTACACTGTAACTTAAATGAAAATACTTGACAGGAAAAATAACAGCACATAGCAACTCTCTCTCGCATATTTTTACTGAAAGGGAAATAATTTGCTCTGGCGAAAGGAGAAAACATTGGAGTTCCGGTACTTGAACCACGTCTGTTGAAAGGGTTAGCAGGAAATACAGGGATAAATTTTCTTGAATGGCAATAATATCGTCCACTAAAATTCATTAGCATCGATATCTACGACTCAGAATTGCGTTACATGTAAGGTGGCCCCAGTTTTGTTTCAGATGGCTATAAATTATAAATTGGGCTGTCAGCAACTGTATTTCATTCGATAATGCGTCTTTCGTTGTGTTTTCTTATTCTTCTAACACTTTGTCTTTACTCAATCGTTTCCTCGTTTAAGGACATAGCACTGCTCCATTATCCTTTAGCGGAAGTTAAGGAGCTCATTTTCGCTCTGTGTATCAAGTATATTATCAGTGTAGGCCCTATCGTGAACTTAGTGCATTTATACATCACAGTGCAGTACTTTTGCACATAGTTTAAATCTGTTAAAGCTGTCTCAAGGTGTTGTTGGCAACCGACTTCTAGTTCTGCTAATGAAAACTTTATTTTTAGCTGTTCAACTTCGACCGTGTTTGCATGGAATATTTTACGCTATCGGGCCACGTAACGATGATCTCCTGAAAGATTTGAGATCAATCATCGTTTGTAGCCCATACAGCTGCCAGAGGAGCTGAACGTAAGTTTGATGCTGACAGGCCTTCATCGGTATCTGGAGTCGTGTGTTCCGCAGTGCTACTTCGTCCACATCTAAAAGAGCTGTGCGTGTCGAGAGGTCACACAGCGAACACTACCGCAAGTTTTCTGCTGATTTACCATCCGGAAAATTTGGGGACGATGAAGTACTTTTAAGTCCTGATCGTCCTCACCAAGACGCATTATCTTGCTAACAATCCTTTATTGCACAAGGGAGACAATTACGTTCGGGATATCCTGATCCTCAGAGGTTCAGATTTTTCTCACATCTCCACATAGATTAACCAGGAGAATATAACTTTATGCACATTCGTTCTTCGCCGTTTCGTAATGCTCGGCGCAGACGTCTCTCTGGCTTATGACGCAGTAACTGAGACCCACTGGAGAAGGCCATGCGTCACCTGTTGACAACATGTAATTTCTGATACTACTGAGCAACTTACAGTTTCATCCGTCGCTACAACTTTGTTAGATTCTGCTCCGCAGCTTACAATGCATATAGAGATAGGCTCAAACCTGTGGCCTCAGGTTTACCTAGATGGTGAAATGTTGCATAGTAGCACGCAGGTTCGTTTTCATCCGCCGCCACCATTGGTGTTCAGTTCCACGTGAAGGTATGAAGTTGCTACTGCTGTTATTAACTATGGTATCGAACACTTTGGGTACACTACCCTAGATCTTAGAACAGATTATAGTTCCGTTTTGAAACTGGAATACATCTGCTCACTCCAGCGGACAATAAACCTTTTCGTGGTGTTCTACACCTATAGTCTGCTCAGTTTTATATCTATGAGGGGGATATAATAATGTGAGTTGACAGTGTATGGCGAGACTCGCTAGTCAGCGCTCTCAGACATTGTGTGATTATGATAGCAGCACCACGATACTTACGAACATGAGCTGCTAACCCAAATGATTCATGAGCAATAGAAATGGTATTTTTCGTCTATGCTGTCTCGACGATTTGTCCAGGTACCAGCAGTCGACCTTGAAAGTAAAAAAATGTTACTTATTCCACCATAGGGGAAGAGATTCACAACAGTTCGATTACGCTGTTGGCGAAAAAATCACTGAAAACAGTACCTACCGTAAAATACGTAGGAGTAACAATCTGGAATGACCTAAAGTGGAATGACCACTTAAAACAAATAGTAGGAAAAGTAGACGCCAGCCTGAGATTCATTGGGAGAATCTTACGGAAATGTAATTCATCCACGAAACAAATGGCTTACGAAACAATCGTTCAATCAATTATTAAGTATTTTTCATGGGTCTAGGATCCTTGCTAAGTACGATTAGTAAAAAGGACGAGAAGATCCAATGAATAGAGGTGCGTTCCTTCGTTTACTCGGCGCGGGTACGTTACGGACTTTCTCTAAACGAGAAAAAGGGAAAAAGGAAAAAAAAAAAGAAACGACACCCCACGAAGGAATTATTCAAATATAACGGAAATCTGTAGATGTCTACACACAAACAATTGATAACAATTTCAGAAAAAATGGATGATTTATTCAAGAGAATGAGTTTCAAACACTGAACAAGACAGTGGACAGTGAAGCGTTGGTCCCTCTCTGGCACTTATACAAGCAGTTATGCGGCGTGACATTGATAACGCTTTTGGATGTCCTCCTGCGTGATACCGTGCCAAATTCTGTCCAATTGGCACGTTAGATCGCTGAAATTCCGAGATGGTTGCAGGGTACTGCCCATAGTGCCACAAACGTTCTCAGTTGGGCAAATAGCCGGCGAGCTTGCTGGTCGAGGTAGGATTTGGCAAGCGCGAATACAAGCAGTAGAGACTCTCGTTGTGTGCGGGCGGACATTATCTTGCTGTAATCTAAGCCCGGGACGGCTTGCCGTGAAGGGCAACAAAACGGGGCGTAGAATATCGTCAAAAAAATGGTTCAAATGGCTCTGAGTACTATGGGACTTAACATCTGAGGTCGTCAGTCCCCTACAACTTAGAACTGCTTAAACCAAACTAACCTAAGGACTTCACACACATCCATGCCCGAAGCAGGATTCGAACCTGCGACCGTAGCAGTCGCGCGGTTCCAGACTGACAAGCCTAGAACCGCTCGGCCACATCGGCCGGCAGAATATCGTCGACAGACCGCTGTGCTGTAAGGGTGCCACAGATGACAACCAAAAGAATCCTGCTATGAAACGTAATGGGAGGTCAGCCCATCACTCTTGCTTGTCGGGCCATACCGCGGGCGACAGTGAGGTTGGTATCCCAGCGCTGTCCGGAGCGTCTACAGACACGTCTTCGCTAGTCATCGGGGGTTCTATTCGAAACGGGGCTCATCACTAAGGAAAACTCTATTCCAGTTAGTGAGATTCCAGACAGAAGACGTGTCTGGAGTCGCCCAGGACAGAAGTGGAATACCAACCCGACTGTCGGACGCCGTACGGCCCGACAACCAGAAGTAAGGAACTGAGTGCCATTTCACTTCATAACAGTACCCCATTGTCATCAGATGCACCCTTACAGCACAGACGTGCGTTGACGATATTCTACGCCCCGTTTCGTTGCCCTTCGTGGCAAGCCATCCTGGACTTACATTTCGGCAAGACAATGCCCGCCTGCGCACGGGAAGACTTTGTATTGCTTGTGTACGTGCTTTCTAAACCTTACCTAGGGCAACAAGATCCGCGGATTTCTCCACAATTGAGAACCTATGGATCATTATCGCCAACCATCTCGGGATTTTGACGATCTAACTCGCCAATTGGACAGAATTTGTCACGATATTCCTCAGGAGAACATCCAACAATTCTGTCAATGCCAAGCCGAATAACTGCTTTCATAAGCGCCACAGATGGATCAATGCTCAGTTTGTGAAGCTCTTTCTCGTGAATAAATCATCCAATTTTCCTGAAACGGTAATCATCTGTTTGTCGTTATATGTACATTTCATTTACCGATTTCCGTCCCATTCGTATAATTCCTTCATGGTGCATCTTTTTTTTTTTTGTCTTAAGAGTGTATTCAAAAATGGTTCAAATGGCTCTGAGCACTATGGGACTTAACTTTTGAGGCCATCAGTCCCCTAGAAATTAGAACTACTGAAACCTAACTAACTTAAGGACATCACACACATCCATGCCCGAGGCAGGATTCGAACCTGTCGCACCTGTAGCGCCTATAACACCTAGAACCGCTCGGCCACTCCGGCCGGCTTAGAGTGTATTATTTCCTCCCACACACGTCTCGCAAAATGATCACGACGAGGTAATCGGGGGAATTAGATCTTATCCGTACAATGGCCGACAGTTATTCTTCCTATACCCCATTCGCGAATGGATAGGAAAGGGAAGAAACGACAGCGGTAGCCTCCGCCACACACCTTAAGGCCGTCCGCAAACGCGACGGGAAAGTGTTCGTGGACAAAGAACTGGTCGAGATGCTGTGACGTTAGAGCGTGGAATTTCATGCTACACAGCATTCCGTAGCGTGAAAGACTGAATAAGGTACGTCAGATGTTTGATTTGTAGAGGGGAGCATCGCCTGAAGTTGGGAGAAACCATATTGGATTTATTCGTTTTCAGTTGAAGCCCATATTTGGTTGGTTTTTTATTATAACTTACGTCCTATCAATATATGTTGTTTCAAAGTACCAGCAGATTGAGGATGTCTCGAAAACGCGCCGATGACGATACGATTTGTTGTAATAAAATGACGGGAAACGTCATAATGGTGGTTAAACAATTATCATATTTGGTTGTTTTCATATTATAAAGTATGCTAGGTTGCGGCACATTGAAGGTTTATCAAAAACGAGTTGTTCGTAGTACTATTTGTTTTAATTAGATATCAGATATCCGGACGTTTTGTTATTCGCCTTTTCATTTTCTAAAAGGTTCGAAGACGTTCTTATTAATTAGGTTGGGGTATGTTATGTAATATTCGGTGTTACGTAAATATAAGAGAGGTCTCTCTCATGAGTGACTGTTCGATTTTGTGAACATATCAGGGAAAATAAACCAACGAAGTGAATATTGCTTTTAGGTCACTGCTTGCTATTTGTTATTTATTCATTCTTCTGAAATGCTTCGTAGTTTGTGGGTTACAAATTTCCTATATAAATATTGTTTATAATTGTATGTACCAGTAGACATACACACACATGCATGTATGTACAATCAAACACACAGAGAGACAGAAAATTTAATAGTAACAGTACTCTAAATAAATGGTTATTTTGACTTCATGTACTCGAGAGCATTAATGTAAGATATTTTACACTTTATTTCAAGTCTTGTATTTCACATGTTCTAAAAATTTTGCTGTTGAATAGAAACAGTGATCTAGTAAGAATGACTTTTTGGTTTTACTGAAGAGAGAGAACGATGAAATCATTTGTATCTTGTATCGAAGACTACTGAAAATTTGTGTCGCTTTATTTTTAAAGGAAGTTTTATAAGGTGATGTCCTTACTGACTGAACATGAAACCTTTTTTGGCTTATAACATGTTCATGGATATGAAAGTCTTTATTTGTGCAGTCTTCAGACAAATCAACATTATGAACATGTGGACAAGGCAGGAAATGTTTGTTGTAATAAAGCTAATGTGGAAATATTACTCCACACCATTTTCGTAAACCAAATATGTGATTTGCGAGCCAGATGCAGCCGACAACTGCCGCTGGAGAGTGCTGCAGTCGCAAACTACGATGAGCAGCACGTTCTGTGTGATGCACCAGCTCGTTTCTAAGCGTGCGCCAACGCAGCGCCAAGAAGGAGTTTTTTTTTTTTTTTTTTTCATCTGCAAGATGATGTCTATTCAAATTACGCGCCAGCTGCATAAGAATGGCGCTAGAAGTTCCAACATGAGGATGCAAATCAAGTTTGCTTTAAATACACGCTGTCACGGTCGTCAGCGTTAGTTACCTTTAAGACGGACGTGGTGAGCTGATATTAGTCAAGAATGCCTTTAAGGCGACGTAGACGCCATTATCAACACCTCACTGAGTTTGAACGCTGTCGCGTAATAGGGCTACGAGAAGCTGTACGTTTCTTCTGCGATAGTGCAGAAAGACTTGGCAGGAATGCAGCCACTGAACATGATTACTGGCAGCGGTGGTCACGACAATGCACGGTCGCAAAAAGACCGGGCTCCGGACGCCTATGTAGTAGCAACTTGAGCAGCCGTTGGCACCACAGTGACACAGAGAACTGTTACAAATCGGCTACTTCAAGGACAACTCCGAACCAGACGTCCTGTAGTGTGCACCCCACCGACCCCAACCATCGTCATTTGTGACTTCAGTGGTGTCAAGTGATGGCTCATTGGAGGCATGGTGGAGGTCTGTTGTGTTTTCTGATGAAAATTGGTTCTGCGTCGATGCCAGTGATGGCCGTGTGTTGGTTAGAAGGAGGCCAGTTGGAGACCTGCATCCAACCTGTCTGTGTGCTAGACACACCAGATCTACACTTGGAGTTATGGTCTTGGGTGTGATTTCGCGCGACGGAAGGAGCACTCTCGTGGTTATCCCACGTATCCTGATTGCAAATTTGTACGTCAGTCTGCTTATTCGATCTGTTGTGTTGCAATTGGTGAACAGCATTCCTGGGGGTGTTTTCCAACAGGATGACGCTCGCCCACAGACCGCTGTTGTAACCCAACATGGTGAATAGAGCGTCGGTATGTTGCCTTAGCCTGCTCTATCACCCGATCTGTCTCCAATCGAGCGCAATTGGTACATTATCAGACGACAACTCTAGCGTCATCCCCAGCCAGCATTAACCGTCCCTGTAATGACCGACCAAGTGCAACAGGCATAGAACTACACTCTACAAACTGGCATCCAACACCTGTACAACGCAATGCATGCACGTTTGCATGATTGCATTCATCATTCTAGAAGTTACACCGGTTATTAATATAAAAGCATTTCACATTTGGAGTGGCTTATCTCACGCTTACATTAATCTGTAATCTTGCAGTGTTAAATATGTTACCTAAACAAGTGTATTCCCGAATTTTAATTATTCTGCATTAATTATTTTTGGGCTTAGCAATTTTTTCCGTCACTGCAGACGAGGACGTGGATGTCTGGACCGTGCTGCGTACTCCAGGTGTGTTTCTGCTACACTATGAAATACTTGTCGGAAAACCGAAGGAGCCCGGGGACAAGTCTCCCAAGAGAGGCCCCAACGGAGGATGGGCCAGGCAGGGCTGTGGGGTCAACAGCCAGCCGGCGGCAAGCGTTGCCCCCACCTGTTGGGCCAGCTGGAGCCGCGGCCCCGCGTCAACGCGCTCCAGCCACGCAGCTGCTACCCGCTACCCGCTATCTGCTGCAGACGCCCAATTTGCAGTCTCACTCGCCGCCTAATTACGGTGCACGTGCTGGCCTCCTCATATTCTACCCCTGCAAACCTGCACCCAATGTCTCTAGTCTGCGAACAGAATTACACTACTGGCCATTAAAATTGCTACACCACGAAGATGACGTGCTACAGACGCGAAATTTAACCGACAGGAAGAAGATGCTTTGATATGCAAATCATTAGCTTTTCAGAGTATTCACATAAAGTTGGCGCCAGTGGCGACACCTACAACGTGCTGACATGAGGAAAGTTTCCAACCGATTTCTCATACACAGACAGCAGTTGAGCGGCGTTGCCTGGTGAAACGTTGTTGTGATGCCTCGTATAAGGAGGAGAAATGCGTACCATCACGTTTCCGACTTTGATAAAGGTCGGCTTGTAGCCTATCGCGATTGCGGTTTATCGTATCGCGACATTGCTGCTCGCGTTGGTCGAGATCCAATGACTGTTAGCAGAATATGGAATCGGTGGGTTCAGGAGCGTAATACGGAACGCCGTGCTGGATCCAAACGGCCTCTATCACTAGCAGTCGAGGTGACAGGCATCTTGTACGCATGGCTGTAACGGATCGTGCAGCCACATCTCGATCCCTGAGTCAACAGATGGGGACGTTTGCAAGACAACAACCATCTGCAAGAACAGTTCGACGACGTTTGCAGCAGCATGGAGACCATGGCTGCGATTACCCTTGACGGTGCATCACAGAAAGGAGCGCCTGCGATGGTGTTTCCAACGACGAACCTGGGTGCACGAAAGGCAAAACGTCATTCTTTCGGATGAATCCAGGTTCTATTTACAGCATCATGATGGTCGCGTCCGTGTTTGGCGACATCGCGGTGAACGCACATTGGAAGCGTGTATTCGTCATCGCCATACTGGCATATCACCCGGCGTGATGGTATGGGGTGCCATTAGTTACACGTCCCGGTCACCTCATGTTCGCATTGACGGCACTTTGAACAGTGGACGTTACATTTCAGATGTGTTACGACCCGTGGCTCTACCCTTGATTCGATCCCTGCGAAACCCTACATTTCAGCAGGATAATGCACGACCGCATGTTGCAGGTCGTGTACGGGCCTTTCTGGATACAGAAAATGTTCGACTGCTGCCCTGGCCAGCACATTCTCCAGATCTCACATCAATTGAAAACGTCTGGTCAATGGTGGGCGAGCAACTGGATCGTCACAATATCCCAGTCAGTACTCTTGATGAACTGTGGTATCGTGTTGAAGCTGCATGGGTAGCTGTACCTGTACACGCCATCCAAGCTCTGTTTGACTCAATGCCCAGGCGTATCAAGGCCGTTATTACGGCCAGAATTGGTTGTTGTGGGTACTGATTTCTCAGGATCTATGCACCCAAATTACGTGAAAATGTAATCACATGTCAGTTCTAGTATAATATATTTGTCCAATGAATACCCTTTTATCTCTGCATTTCTTCTTGGTGTAGCAATTTTAATGCAGTAGTGTATTAAACGTTAAGTATACCCACAAGCTGGGGAGTCAAACATTCGGTAGTCTTTAACTAGTTTTTGGATAAGATCAATTAACTTCGCTTTTGATATTATGGCGCAAGGGTATGTAAACATAACAGACAGAGTTTGCCCACCTCAAGAGTCCACCTAGCCTAGAGTTGTCGTTTCCACTTCCTCCATATCCCGAATCGATTAGATGCAATCTCGTTCTCGAGCTGCAGAAAGAGACGGGAATCTTATCTTTCTTTTAAAAGACTATCAATTGTGATAACATTCCGTGTCCCACGTTATCGTGAAGTACAATTATTCGTTATCTCAGTATCGCTCGTCGCCGATTTCGAACGTCACAATGTTGTTATGAAGTTTCACATTATTACTATTATATTTACGCATAATCTTTGGGTGATTTCTAGGTATACTTCAGCATTTGCTTGTTGTGGACTTCTCTTCTTTTCTGACTACTCCATGATGTTATAAAAATTCCATACCAGTCAAGTAAGTGATACGTTACTTACTTAAAAAAAAGTACGCTAGTAAACCGAAATAAAAAAGAAAAACAGAGTTGATATCCTGCTGTACCGGAAAAACAGTGCACTATTCCACTTTTCTGAGCATGGCAGTCATTCCGTGGAAGTCTGTACTTCTGTCTGTTGCCTTATTTGACTCCCTCACTTGTACGGTGTTTGCTATTGTCTTCTATACTTCTGCATTCTACGATACGAAATTCTTATTACTTCCATTTTTAATAGAGACGTTCTGCAAACAACACATATAACAGCATTACTATCGGTAGACCAAGTTGTACAACGTGCGGTCAAACTGTTTCTGTTCGAAGGCCTTACAGTCCAGAATCGATATACCAATCAGGCGAAATCGCCGTGATCTACATCTACATCCATACTCCGCAAGCCACCTGACGGTGTGTGGCTGAGGGTACCTTGAGTACCACTATCGGTTCTCCCTTCTATTCCAGTCTCGTATTGTTCGTGGAAAGAAAGATTGTCGGTATGCCTCTGTGTGGGCTCTAATCTCTCTGATGTTATACTCATGCTCTCTTCGCGAGATATACGTAGGAGGGAGCAATATACTGCTTCACTCCTCGGTGAAGGTATGTTCTCGAAACTTCAACAACAGCCCATGTCGAGCTACTGAGCATCTCTCATGCAGAGTCTTCCACTGGAGTATATCTATCATCTCCGTAACGCTTTCGCGATTACTAAATGATCCTGTAACGAAGCACGCTGCTCTCCGTTGGATCTTTTCTATCTCTTCTATCAACCCTATCTGGTACGGATCCCACACCGATGAGCAGTATTCAAGCAGTGGGCGAACAAGTGTACTGTAACCTACTTACTTCGTTTTTGGACTGCATTTCCTTAGGATTCTTCCAAAGAATCTCAGTCTGGCATCCGATGTACTGACAATTAATTTTATATGGTCATTCCATTTTAAATCACTCCTAATGCCTACTCCTAGATAATTAATGGAATTAACTGCTTCCGATTGCTGACCTGCTATATTGTAGCTAAATGATAAATGATCTTTGTTTCTATGTATTCGCAGCGCATTACACTTGTCTACATTGAGATTCAATTGCCATTCCCTGCACATCATTGAGACAATCATTCCACCAAGGGACCAGGTTGAAGAGATACCCATTTGGTAAAATTCCGCATCCTGCTGTGTGAAGAATTTCGTAACTGCCCGCTGCACTGCCTCGTCCGACAGGAATCGTCGACCCACCGAGGCCTTTTTTAAGGGACCGAAGGCGTGATAATCGCATGACGAGAGAACAGGACTGCAGGTCGGGTGCTCGAGTGTCTTCCACTTGAGTTGGAGTAACTTCTGCGTTGCGACATTTCTGATATGGGGACGTTCGTCTATCTTGAAACAGTAGCACTCCTCGGTGCAGTTTTCTCGAACGTGGCTTTAGACAGACAATGCTGCCCCAAACACATTCTTCATTTCCCTTGAATGCCTGCTGTCGGCACCCAAGAAAATAATAACAGCACGTTGGTCTTGCTTGGACGTAATTCGTAACAATGTCGCCGCAGTTCACGTCTCAGCACTTACCGCACGCACGTTAGAAAGACACGAATGCTACACTAATTCCTTGCCTACATCTCGGGACTTATCTACATACTTCAGAGTCGCCCTATATTGCATACAAGCTGCAGCAACGCCCACAAATGGCAACTTATTGATTGACCTTGTATCTGCTCCCAAGGCTGGTACGAGTATGCAAGAGAACTTCCGAGAAGTTTGGAAAGTGGGACAGCGGTACTACCTCGCTGAAGCTGTTAGGAAAGCAATGAGACAACGTGGGTAGCGCAGTCGATGAGAACGTTGTCCACAGAAGGCAACGGGCTGGGCTCGAGTATCGGTCTGGCTTACAGTTTTAATTATAAGTTTTCTGATTAACACAGCAATCTACCACAAACGTAGTTTAGAAAAGTTTATTTAAATCAAATCATTAACGTTTCTAAATATATTACAAATCCATCTTCGGATGTCGCATACAGATTTTCTTGCTTGCCCGCTAGTGCCTTTAAGAGCCATCTGCAGAAGGGTTTGTAATAAATCCGAAATCTGTATGCTTTGATTTAAACAAATTTTTGAAACTGTGCTTGTGGGTGGTTATTGTTTTAAATTATGTTGTGTTAGATCTACGGTTCACATAACGTCTTCACTGGTGTAATCTATCAGAAGCTTTTATAACAGCACATTCTCCGCAGCAGAAAGAAAAGTTCACTACGAAACTCATTCTTTGTGTTACGATTTAAATATACGTTTTCAATAAGAAATACCGTTATTTCCAGTAATAACATTATCTTTATAGAAGAATGAATCACATTTGAAATGTTTCCGAATTTATTGCCTTCCCCAGACTTTTCCAGTGGCTTCCACGGCCAATTATGGCACGACCTTCAGTTGAACATAGGACTCCGAACCGTAGAGCGACTTAGCACATCGCACGTATGAAACCGTTGCTAGGGATGGAAGAAGCCATAGGTGCCAGAAAATTACTACGATCGACGGAGGACTGAACTTCGAGCATTAGGATTTGTAATCTGGCACTTACCCACATTGCACGGAGTAACACTGTAACGATATACCATTAAAATAAAATAGAGTGGAGTGGACCAATCTCATCCGACGATCTTCTTCGCATTGTCAGCATTTCTACGTCGGCAGGATTATCCGTACCTCACTGCGTAATTTTTTGAGGTTGTCAGTCATTTATCCGGTTAATGTGTCTAAGAAAGCACTATTTTAAGCAGGCCCTTAATTATCTGTTAGTATGAGAATATTTTCTTTAAACTTCATGAGAAGAAGGCCCTAGTTCACAAATTATCATCATCGTTGACCCCCATCTCCGGTGCAAACGGCTTCCGTTTATTAATTCACTTATGCATGCTTCCTGTATGATTTTTAGTTTATTACACTCCTGGAAATTGAAATAAGAACACCGTGAATTCATTGTCCCAGGAAGGGGAAACTTTATTGACACATTCCTGGGATCAGATACATCACATGATCACACTGACACAACCACAGGCACATAGACACAGGCAACAGAGCATGCACAATGTCGGCACTAGTACAGTGTATATCCACCTTTCGCAGCAATGCAGGCTGCTATTCTCCCAAGGAGACGATCGTAGAGATGCTGGATGTAGTCCTGTGGAACGGCTTGCCATGCCATTTCCGCCTGGCGCCTCAGTTGGACCAGCGTTCGTGCTGGACGTGCAGACCGCGTGAGACGACGCTTCATCCAGTCCCAAACATGCTCAATGGGGGACAGATCCGGAGATCTTGCTGGCCACGGTAGTTGACTTACACCTTCTAGAGCACGTTGGGTGGCACGGGATACATGCGGACGTGCATTGTCCTGTTGGAACAGCAAGTTCCCTTGCCGGTCTAGGAATGGTAGAACGATGGGTTCGATGACGGTTTGGATGTACTGTGCACTATTCAGTGTCCCCTCGACGATCACCAGTGGTGTACGGCCAGTGTAGGAGATCGCTCCCCACACCATGATGCCGGGTGTTGGCCCTGTGTGCCTCGGTCGTATGCAGTCCTGATTGTGGCGCTCACCTGCACGGCGCCAAACACGCTTACGACCATCATTGGCACCAAGGCAGAAGCGACTCTCATCGCTGAAGACGACACGTCTCCATTCGTCCCTCCATTCACGCCTGTCGCGACACCACTGGAGGCGGGCTGCACGATGTTGGGGCGTGAGCGGAAGACGGCCTAACGGTGTGCGGGACCGTAGCCCAGCTTCATGGAGACGGTTGCGAATGGTCCTCGCCGATACCCCAGGAGCAACAGTGTCCCTAATTTGCTGGGAAGTGGCGGTGCGGTCCCCTACGGCACTGCGTAGGATCCTACGGTCTTGGCGTGCATCCGTGCGTCGCTGCGGTCCGGTCCCAGGTCGACGGGCACGTGCACCTTCCGCCGACCACTGGCGACAACATCGATGTACTGTGGAGACCTCACGCCCCACGTGTTGAGCAATTCGGCGGTACGTCCACCCGGCCTCCCGCATGCCCACTATACGCCCTCGCTCAAAGTCCGTCAACTGCACATACGGTTCACGTCCACGCTGTCGCGGCATGCTACCAGTGTTAAAGACTGCGATGGAGCTCCGTATGCCACGGCAAACTGGCTGACACTGACGGCGGCGGTGCACAAATGCTGCGCAGCTAGCGCCATTCGACGGCCAACACCGCGGGTCCTGGTGTGTCCGCTGTGCCGTGCGTGTGATCATTGCTTGTACAGCCCTCTCGCAGTGTCCGGAGCAAGTCCATACACACCGGTGTCAATGTGTTCTTTTTTCCATTTCCAGGAGTGTATATTGAATAGAATGTCTCGCCGTAGCACGTGAATCTCCGACGTCACAGGGCTTTTCGAGTGCCGTGGTATGAAGAGTGCACCACGGACTGAGGAAAACTGTCGTCACCAGAGTCAGCTGCTACTTGTAACAATATCCAGACAGGGGTCACTCCCGCCTATGTCGGTTTGTAACAGATGGGCCACAAAGTAGTAAGTCACTTGCCAAGTCAGTACTGGATGGCGATAATGTTAACAGCAGCAACGATGACGGTAACAACAACGATTACCTCTGAGTAGTCTTATAAATTCAGAACCCACTCATTGCTGTGAAGTAGCGGAGGTACCGCGCCTACGATCGCTGGCCGTCACAGGGGAATGTTGGACCAGAAACCCATGGGTAAATGTCCTCTTGACTGAGTCGTGGTACCCGGTGGTGCACGGTTAAGCCATAGCGTGAGTGTGTGAATAAGTAAGGAACCGCTGGGTTGGGTACGCTTTTGAAAGAAAGTATTGAGTAATATAATCTTTGGTAGTGTGTTATAAAATTTTCAAAGAAATTTTATCTTCGTTCAAGTCAAATTGAGCACAAGAGTAAATGTATAAAGCAAAACTGTTTTCAAGGTTGCTTGGAACACCGCAGTGAGTTTCTAAGTATGGCCGTGTAGGAGGCGGTATCTGGTTACCTTCGTCAGAGGTTGAACTAAATTGCTCAACCGGTTACAAGGGGCCCTACTTTTAAACTTGGAGTAATAAATTATTGGCAGAGATGAAAGAAGCGATAAATTATGTAACAATTCAAAACCATTTGAGGACTGAGCCGCACAGTTTTGCATTTGTAGTCTGACAATTACTTATTGAGCCATCAAGCCACAGTAACTGACACGTGGCCTCTGAGTTTGCCTGTGACAGTTTGTAGCAACTTTTCGAGCATAGTAGTACTCTGGCAGTAATAAATACTATTTACGAAATGAAATTAAAAAAAAAAGAGTTAGTTCTGTCGCATTTCAGGTGTGCATAAAACCTTAAAAATTGGCCACAGAAAATTTAAGCTACCAAAAACAAAAGTTTTCTTCATGTGGCATTTGATTTCTTAGCAATGCCTACACAACTGTCCTTGGCATTCTACCCTGTGCGGCAAAAATACATATTGGCATGCGATAAATCAAGTTATAGTTGCATTTATATACCTCTGAGAATCTATTTACCGTCCTGTAACATTAAATTTCATTTAGCTACTTCATACGTATCGTCACTGAAATTCTGGTATCTTCTTTTTGTTTCAGTTGACTACTCTCACTTTAGATTTTTTCAAAGTAATAGGTGCGCTTATGTGCCCTCTGTCCGGAGGAAGTCTCTGCTATGAATCGAGTCTCAGGTTTCTAACGACCAACAGCAGTGTTAGGCGTTATATATTCATCCATTATTTGAGTACTGCGTGAATACTGACGTCAGAAACATCCTTCTGTCACGTCAGCATATTCTTATGTTTTTTCCATTTATCCTTATCTTTATTTGAGGGCATAAATTAGTTTTCATTCATTTCCGAGATATTTCTCACAAGTGTTACATTAAACTTTTTAAACTCCGTGTGTGTGGAATGTTACTCTGACCCCGAAAACTAATTAAGAGCCAAATACTCCTATAAGATATAAGACATAAATTAATGTGCACAAGTTTAATGGATAACGTAACTGATTTCGGGTCCTAGCTATAGATCCTAAAGTGATGCTTACGAAGAGGAATTATTTAACATGAACCTTTCGGTTACCACAGTAATTTATTCAGTTAAAAGCATACTTCTTGCAAACAGATCAAAAAGTCTTTATGCATCCTTCAACTAGTGAATTTGTTGATTTGAAGCGTTACTTGAAACGGCAATACCAACAATAAATATGTTCTTTTGACACTACTGGCGGCCTGAAAATTTCTCTCGAATCTCGCTAACTCCAATGTAAAATACTGACTGTGACACTGATAGTTTTTGAGAAACTCGTACATTCAGTACACCAAAGCTGGACCTGAGACAGGTGATCATACTGATTTGCGCAAGTGCAGACGCAGAAAAGCCCTACCACGCCAGTGCTTGTGATAACTCTCACAGTAACTGTTCGCTGATAGCCGTGCAGAACGACGCCATCGTGTGAATGGCTCTCCGGTTGAGGACGAGAGTCACACCGCTGCCGTAACAACTCTAGACCCCACTCCTCTGCCAAGATGTGCGCCGCTGTCTGTCTCCAACGTACGCGCCTAATATGCACAAGATGCATGTAGCTGGCACCTCTCTATAATTTTTAGCTCAATCTTAAGCCCTCACGTTTCTTCCCACCATACAAGACGTGCTCGCCAGTAGCGGCAAATGCATACACAGCTGTCCATTAGCGAGGTTCCTTCAAGCGCACAAAATTCTGCCAGCACACCGCTTCACTATAAAATGGCAGTCACATTCAATATGGCCTTCTACTTAAAAAAAAAGTCGCTTCAGCCCTGTCTTCATGATATCACAGACAAATATTCCATTCGCATGTTTTCTTGCCCAGTAATTAACATGACATCAGAGGTCCTCTGAAATTAAAAAGCTGCCCATGAGGATGGGCCATTATTTTCTCCAAGCCGTGTTTCTTTTGAAAAGTGTAAGATGCTTATGTTCAGAGCACTCTCTCCAAAACATGAGAAGTGCCGCTCTCCTGCGTCTAGTGTCGCCTCCCGGCCTCAGTTCAGCCTCTGGGCAGGGCTTCGTTGTAATACGCACAGTAGCCAGCTTCACCCCGAGGCTGGCTCCGTCGTCCAAATTTCTGTGGAGACATCGCCTGAGGCTCCTGTCAGGGCTGAGAGCAAGGAGCCGGTTTTTCGCTGCGTTCTCTACCCTGCGTGTTTCAAATCCAGCACGCTGTGCCTCCCCCCCTCCCCCCTCCCCCCACCCCCCCACACACACAGTCAGAATATATCCAGATAACAAGGGAGTTCATTATGTACGGTCAGTGTGATCTGATGTACTTTAATAGAAACATTCTACTGAAATCCACACCATTATTACTCTCTAAATATTGAATCGTCTTCATATGAAATAAAAAAGGCATGCATAATTGCTTTCCACATTTCAAACTAAGCACCATACCATTCAGCGAGTGTACACAATTGAAAGATTGGTGAACTACCCTTTCTTCAGTTTAGACGATTTGCAGTTCTACACCATAAGTACAGATAACACAAGGAGCATTTTTTCTGTTTTTTTTTTTTTCCTGTCATGCAATGAGACTACCTCTAACATTTATTAGATTAATTTTGAAAAAAGGCATGTGACAAATTGAACTAAGATTGAGAGTGACAACATTTACAGATTATGTGACATCTAGCACGGTGAGCGAAAATTTACAAGTTTTCCGTAATGATGATGTTCATTATGATGGTAGTTAGAATGTTTGCAATTACACTGTTTAGAGATGTGTAGATAACTGATAAATACACTGCTGGCCATTAAAATTGCTACACCAAGAAGAAAGGCAGGTGATAAACGGGTATTCATTGGACAAATATATTATACTAGAACTGACATGTGATTACATTTTCACGCAGTTTGGGTGCATAGATCCTGAGAAATCAGTACCCAGAACAACCACCTCTGGCTGTAATAACGGCCTTGATACGCCTGGGCATTGAGTCAGAGCGTGAATGGCTTGTAGCCGGCCGCGGTGGTCTAGCGGCTCTGGCGCTGCAGTCCGGAACTGCGGGACTGCTACGGTCGCAGGTTCGAATCCTGCCTCGGGCATGGGTGTGTGTGATGTCCTTAGGTTAGTTAGGTTTAAGTAGTTCTAAGTTCTAGGGGACTTATGACCTAAGATGTTGAGTCCCATAGTGCTCAGAGCCATTTGAACCATTTGATGGCGTGTACAGGTACAGCAGCCCATGCAGCTTCAACACGATACCACAGTTTATCAAGAGTAGTGACTGGCGTATTGTGACGAGCCAGTTGCTCGGCCACCATTGACCAGACGTTTTCAGTTGGTGAAAGATCTGGAGAATGTGCTGGCCAGGGCAGCAGTCGAACATTTTCTGTATCCAGAAAGGCCCGTACACGACCTGCAACATGCGGTCGTGCATTATCCTACTGAAATGTGGGGTTTCGCAGGGATCGAATCAAGAGTAGAGCCACGGGTCGTAACACATCTGAAATGTAACGTCCACTGTTCAAAGTGCCGTCAATGCGAACAAGAGGTGATCGAGACGTGTAACTAATGGCACCCCATACCATCACGCCGGGTGATACGTCAGTATGGCGATGACGAATACACGCTTCCAATGTGCATTCACCGCGATGTCGCCAAACACGGATGCGACCATCATGATGCTGTAAACAGAATCTGGATTCATCCGAAAGAATGACGTTTTGCCATTTGTGCACCCAGGTTCGTCATTGAGTACAGCATCGCAGGCGCTCCTGTCTGTGATGCAGCGTCAAGGGTAACCGCAGCCATGGTCTCCTAGCTGATAGTCCATGCTGCTGCAAACGTCGTCGAACTGTTCGTGCAGATGGTTGTTGTCTTGCAAACGTCCCCATCTGTTGACTCAGGGATCGAGACGTGGCTGCACGATCCGTTACAGCCATGCGGATAAGATGCCTGTCATCTCGACTTCTGGTGATAGGAGGCCGTTGGGATCGAGCACGACGTTCCGTATTACCCTCCTGAACCCACCGATTCCATATTCTGCTAACAGTCATTGGATCTCGACCAACGCGAGCAGCAATGTCGCGATACGATAAACCGCAATCGCGATAGGCTACAATCCGACCTTTATCAAAGTAGGAAACGTGATGGTACGTATGTCTCCTCCTTACACGAGGCATCACAACAACGTTTCACCAGGCAACGCCGCTCAACTGCTATTTATGTATGAGAAATCGGTTGGAAACTTTCCTCGTGTCAGCACGTTGTAGGTGTCGCCACCGGCGCCAACCTTGTGTGAATGCTCTGAAAAGCTAATCAATTCCATATCACAGCATCTTCTTCCTGTCCGTTAAATTTCGCGTATGTAGCACGTCATCTTCGTGGTGTAGCAATTTTAATGGCCAGTAGTGTAAATATGGAGAAAATGTAGCTTGTCATTCAGGAAATCTCTTGATTGGAACAAGCAAGTAATAGCTAAAATTGATTGATAAGGCTGATTGCCTTCGTGGACTTCGCCATAAATTCACTATGAAACAAAGGGCGTATATTCTGTTAAACTGTATCATTTAAATAATAATAATAAGGCAACAAAAGTTTTTACGGTGATTTGTCTTCAAGAGAAAGTCAATCGATATTATTGATATTGTCATTCTCTAGTGTTACGTCGCTCTTAACCAAAAATATGACACTAGTGGTGTGAATGTTGCCTTACGGGAGTAGTTGCATCCTGATACAGAGCTAGCAACCTGCCTAGCTGCCTTTACTCTCCAATCCCTGCGGCTAAATTTAACTACATTAAAACGGTGCTGTTCATTTTTTCGGTAGGCCTAATATTTTGCGGGTAGCGAGCGAGAGAATATGAAAATATCGGGTGTGGTTTTTGAACACCAGATATAGAATTGTGGGTTGCATAAATCGACATTGGTAGGAGAATCTGAATGACTCTGTATATAATATCAAACAAAAAGTGCATGCACAACAATGTGCTGTTTTTTCTTCCTCGTCCTCGCTTTTACAGGAATCAGGAAAGCTGTATATATAGGTTATCAGTTTATGATTAGAAGACTGCTACGAATCAAAATCGTCCAAAACTTTGTAATCCTAACCCATTCGCAGAGTAAAACGATGCGAAATAATGTCATTGAAGCTACTGTCCCCACAGATTCAGCAACTGTGGAGGTCTCTCTCATGTTCATTTTATCAGTGTTCACAGCCAATTTACCCATTCATTGTGAGGGACTTCAGTTGCAAATTAAGATTCATTTGCTGTAACAATATACGGGTCTCAAAGTCAGAGAGATGGGTAAGAGGCGATGGATAGAAATGGGAAGGAAACGGACATGAAGAAGGGGGCAGGAGGAGATGGACAGAGGTATTGGGAAGGAGGAGGTGGAGAGAGACAAGAGGGAGGAGGTACGTTGGAACACTTTCAGTGAGGTGTCTGAATGCCTGTTGAGGAATAGGAGCCCATTCTTCCTCAAGAGCCGAAACCAGAGGAGGTAGTCTTGCTGGACTCTGTGTTATAGAGCGAAGTCGACGTTCTACTTCATCCCAAAGGTATTCCTTTGGTTTCAGGTCGGGACTCTGGGCAGGCGAGTCCATTTCAGGAATGTTACGTCCACATACGATTGTCTCATATGCCGCTTTATGCCACCCTTTATTTTCATGCTGATACAAACAATCTTAGTCTCCAAAAAATTGATCCTCTATTATAAACAATACACAATGCTATGAAATGTTTTAATATTCTTGCGCATTTAGCGTTTTCTTAAGCGCAATGAGGGGACCACATCATGACCACGAAAAACACCCCCAAAGCCTCCTACGTAAGTCACCGTTGCCACTAACATGATGTCAAGTAATATTCTCCAGGTATTCGCCAATCCCCGGTCCATCAATTTCTAATGCTTTATTTGACGTGTGTGTCTAGTCCACAAGCGACGAGTCCTACAATAATGATCACATTGGCGTGATGTAGGTGCACTGCTTAATTCGTTGTTACTGGCATTGTATTTGGTAGACAGCTCTGTTAATCTCTTTTTACGAGCGTGTGTAATCATTCGCCTTTCTGATATCTGCTATACACTGTCAGGATAGACGCGGGATAATCAGAGTGGAGGGAAGCCTTGCAGTGTATACACGATTCAATAGACACGGATACACACAACTGCCGCTGTTGTTTGTTTATTTGCAGTGGAAACGGCCTGGACTGCTTATGACAAGACTACAGTAACGTAGTGAGTATAAATAGAACACGACGGTGGCTGCCGGCCAGTTGAACATTACGCGTCCCAAGTTTTGTAGACGTCCAAAAGTCTTTATGCTACGTTGCTACGTCTAAGTAAGATTACAGGTCTTAAAAGCGAATAATCTACGATATCTATGTAAACAGATATTAACAAAAAATATGCTCCTTTGCGCAATGGTGCGACATAAGATTGTTTGAAATGGCAAGCAAGGGGACAATACATCAACGGATTATTATTTTGTGGTACATTATTCTTGATTTCCTTTTAAAATTAATTTTAAAGAAAACCACTGCTGACTTCATTCCAGTTTTAACAAGAATGTTTGCTGCTAATGGGAGGTAGTGCCAACATTCGTCACTGAGAACTCACAACCATTTAAACCCCCAGTTAACGGTCCTTCTCTTGTGTCCAATTAAAGTCTGTAAATTCTTTTATTACCCAATCCCAGAGACAGTAATCTGATGAAAGACGCTCTGATGACATTGGTGGGCATGCAAGATCTTGGCCACGATTGACACAACGCCCAGGATGGTCTTCCTATAGGTACTGCGTTATCGGTCGTGAACAGTATGTTGTAGCTCCAATGCGAGTGTATTCCAGCCCCTGTCACCAAATAAATATCCTCAAATTACACCGGTAAAAGATTCGGCAGGTGCTGTTCTCAGTTAATGCGGTTCATTATTACTACTGGAACAATGACTTGGGTGCCAATGACACTGCTCTGTACCGAGAAACAGCGTTGTCCACAGGAGCTTTAGTTTTTTTCGCCGCCAACGAGTGAGAGCTATGATTTTTGTTAATTACGTTTCCTGTGAACAGAATCTGTGAATTTGTTTTAAGATACCTACCACGTAGCATTGTCTCCTTTCTCCAGGTGCTGCAAACACAGGTGATGGAAGTGCTACAAGCCCTGCTCATCTGTCATGCGTCACTTCATTTACATCTTATTGGCCCTGTCGATCGGATACAACACGGTCACTGGGAACGGAATCCCATTCACACTGTGTGTCAGAAAACGCCGAAACGCTCTTGTATAGACTAGTCTTCTCTTAGTAAGCATGGTTTGTGTTCTCGCATTTTCATTGTAATAACCGTTGACGTATATCGGCGTACATAACGTGTGCCGATCCTCGCAGTATTACAACGCAAAATGAAAAGTACACTAATATAGTGCTCCAGTCTTTCTCACTCAGATATACCAGAACGGTAAGATGTGTCATTCCATCCTTTTTGTTGAACCAATGATGTGCACATTCCAGTAGGAGACACGACAAGCATTGATTTCTGAAAACTTTTGAGAAGAGATTTTTCTCCCTTCAAAATATTTATCACTTTCTCCTGCAAATGTATGATCGTTTCCTCCTGAAATACTGGCCGAGGTGGCGCAATGGTTAGCACACTGGCCTCGCGACTCGCATTCGGGAGGACGACCGTTCAAATCCTTGTCCGACCATCGAGATTTAAGTTTCCCGTGATTTCTGAAAATAATTCCAGGCAAATGTCGGGATGGTTCTCTTGAAAAGGGCATGGCCAGTTTCCTTCCCCACACTTTCGAAATCCGAGCTTGTGCTTCGTTTCTAATGAGTTCGCTGACTTCTCCTGAAGCACATTGTCCCAAAATTGGCAACCAGGCTTAATTATGGTATCTACTGCCAAAGATATCTCGGGGTCAGTTTTTCGTACTTACACGCAATTTTCGCAGTCTCTGAATTATGGGATTGTCCACAGTATGAACTTTTCGACAACTGCAGAGGATTTTCTGTTGACTGCAGTTATCCTGTGTGGATCCATTCCGCAAATGGCAGGATAACAGAGAATAGAGCTGTGTTAAAGATCATTTACCGACAATGGCATAGAGTAGTGGGCAGTTAGGAAGCAGCAGTGCTGAATATACGTACTGCGAGCCCCTGTCCTCTGTTTTAAGGGCCTTCACTTTCGTTTTCCCGAGTGTGTTCTATGTAACCACGTTACAACAAAAGCTTTCATGACGAAAATGAATAGTCTTTGCTTTAGGCCAGTGGTTCCAAACCTGGAGAGGGAGGGGGGGCGTGAGAGAATTATTTACATTTATAGCTTCGAAGAAAGTAGAAACATGCGATCAGACAAATGGAAAATTTTACGTTGTTATTACAGTTAGCATGCGCAATTTTTTGTAGAGTTGGCAGCATCAGCTTTGCCTCACCCGTCACCAAGTTATTGCTGACACAACACGTTCTTCAGTCTACACTCTGTCGTGCTCAGTAAAAGTAAATATTTTTTTATTGATTTTGTAAGTTGAGTGAAATTGTGCGCTAAAAGAAAATTTAATAATGAAGAATATATTAAGTATGGATTCACTTTTATTGAGAAAGATAATGTCCAGCTGCCACAGTTTGTTGTGTGCCGTAATATCCACAATAACGACTCATTGCGACCTATGCATCTGGAACGTCATCTAACAACAGCTTACCCGATGTTGAAAAATAAACCGAAACTGTTTTTTATTCAAAAAAGAAATTCTCAAAATCACATGAAACTGGATACTACTGGCTCTTTCAGCGGGAAAATGCGAACGTTATTGAAGCGTCATATGAAATTTGAGTCTTAATAGCAAAGAACGAGAAACCTCATACTGTTGGTGAGACGTCAATCATACCTTCCATTCTTAAAGCAAATAGTTGTCTTTCGAGAAGCAGTGTGCAAAGTAGGATCGAAGAAATGGTTCTGGATGTGGACGAACAGCTAGCTGAAAGACTGAAAATCTAAATTTTTCTTCCTTGCAGTATAGCGAACAATACAAGCACTCGTATAATTCTCACCTGCATACCTATGTGAGACGGGATTCTCGACGTTAACCACAATGAAAACAAAAAACCGCAGCCGCCTGAATGTGGAGAGTGACCTTAGGTGAGCCTTAACTACACAAATCAAAAAACGTTTTGCATCACCCCGTTTCCTAGAACTCTTGAAGATAGACGTTGACTGTGGATATTGTATCACAGACACATTCCCTTTGACGGTTCAGAGTTGTCACTAAACCCGCCCAAAGATGTAAACAACCATGCATGAGCAGCGTCTATTAGCCGATCATTCCAGTCATTTCACCAGGAAGGAGGTACACGGCTCGTGTTGTCTGTAGTTCAACCATGCCTAGACGGTCAGTACCGCGGTTCGATTGCGGCCGCATTGTTACTTTTACCAGAAAGGGCTCTCAACTAGGGAACTGTCCAGGCGTCTCGGACTGAACCAAAGCGATGTTGTTCGGACATGGAGGAGATACAGAGAGACAGGAACTGTCGATGACATGCCTCGATCAGGCCGCCCAAGGACTACTCCTGCAGTGGATGACCGCTAGCTACGGATTATGGCTCGGAGGAAACCTGGCAGCAACGCCACCATGTTGAATAATGCTTTTCGTGCAGCCACAGGACGTCGTGTTACGACTCAGACTCTACGCAATAGGCTGCACGATGCGCGATTTCACTCCCGACGTCAATGGCGAGGTCCATCTTTGCAACTAAGACGCCATGCAGCGCGGTACAGATGGGCCCAACAACACGCCGAATGGACGCCTCACGATTGGCATCCTCTTCACCGCTGAGTGTCGCATGTGCCTTCAACCAGACAATCGTCGGAGACGAGTTTGGAGGCAACTCGGCCAGGCTGAACGTCTTAGACACACTGTCCAGCGAGTGCAACAAGGTGTAGGTTCCCTGATGTTTTGGGGTGGCATTATGTGGGGCCGACGTACGCCGCTGGTGGTCATGGAAGGCGCCGTAACGGCTGTACGATACGTGAATGCCATCCTCCGACCGATAGTGCAACCATATCGGCAGCATATTGGTGAGGCCATATCGGCAGCATATTAGCGAGGCATTCGTCTTCATGGACGACAATTCGCGCTCCCATCGTGTACATCTTGTGAATGACTTCCTTCAGGATAACGACATCGCTCGATTAGCGTACCCAGCGTGTTCTCCAGACATGAACCCTAGCGAACATGCCTGGGATAGATTGAAAAGAGTTATGGGCGACGTGACCCATCAACCGCTCAGAGGGATCTACGCCGAATCGCCGTTGATGAGTGGAACAATCTGGATCAACAGTGGCCTTGATGAACTTGTGGATAGTATGCCACGATGAATACAGGCATGCATCAATGCAAGAAGACGTGCTACTGGCTATTAGGAGCAATCTGTGTACAGCAAACTGGACCACCACCTCCGAAGTTCTCGCTGTACGGTGGTACAACATGCAATGTGTGGTTTTCATGAACAATGAAAAGGGCGGAAACGATATTTATGTTGATCTCTATACCAATTTTCTGTATAGGTTCCGGAACTCTCGGAACCGAGGTGATGCAAAACTTTTGTTGATGTGTGTGGTTTGAAACCTAACATTCAGGAGATGCTTAATGAAAAGCAATTTGAACCGTTCCATTGATGTTTAGAATTTTTTCTATGACATAAAAAAAATGTTGGGTATATAAAGTATTGTTCAAGTAAATATAATATTATTAAGTATTTAAGTAAGAGATAAAAACGTTTATGTTTTGGCTACCAAGTTGTTTGAAGTATTATAGTTCTGCATTACTGTACATTTGATAACCCTCTTTTACTAAAGCGTCGACTGCAGATTATTGTCAAATAATAATAAGAAGAAAATAAATAAAAGTAGGGGATATGAGATATTCTGGGGTTGCTAAGGGGGGCACCAGCTAGAAAAGGTTGGGAACCACTTCATTAGATGGATTAAGCAACATTCTTATATTTGGAGGAAAGTATTTCTACTGCATCCATCGAAACTAAAAAGAAAGTACTACTGGTTGTAGAGACAAGTATTGTTATTTTTGCAGTCACGAGTAAGAATAAATATTGTACTATACCCTTATAAAAGTCTACAAATTTTTCTTCCTGCCAATTTTTGATCTACTCTGGCCTTAATTTTTTACTGTAACATTACTTCTCTACAATACCAACCTTTCAGTCAAAAAGCACATTGATTTCTTTTGTAACTTATATAGCCAGTGAACTGGTCGTTGGCAGTGCTGTAACAGACGATGGTCGTGACGGTGTACGGAAGAGTGTGCCTTTGCACGTTGTGTCCACAAAGAAGTAACAGCCACAATCGACAAGCAGTTCTGCGATGGAGAGCGGCGAACAGACGCCCTCGTGTGATGCTTGCCAGGTCGCCTTTGAACTGGATGATGTTGTGATGATGGGATCCTGGATGGAGGCATTTTAACGGTATATTGTGGTCACGGATGACTCCCATTGGTTAAAACTGAGGTTTGACTCTAAGTTTTTGAGATGAGATTAGAAGTTGGACCACATCAAGATTTATTGGAACTATTGCGCCTCACCTAAAACGAGTAGTATTATTACTCTGCTTTCTGCACGAGATTTAAGAAGTTACTGTCGCGTAGCAAGCGTTACTGTCAGTCTCTTGCTACCATTAGCCTGTGTCTGAAGTATGCATATGTCAGGAAACGGCCTGCATTATGTTCAAAGAATACTGTGAAGATGGTTTGTGTTGTAATGAAAGGGGACGGCAGTAGCCCCACTGGTCGTTGAGAGATGTTCGGCGTATGTGGAGTGTATGACGTAAAGGATGCTGTAATTTCGACAGATCAAATTACTTTCCAGCCAGCCTGTCGTTTTTTTGTAAACTTATTCTTCTACTGAATGGTTTTGTATTTTACTAACAGAACTGAACCGGTTTTACCTAATTTTCTTGCAGATTTACGTAATGTTTTATGCATCTTGTTTAAAAACTTGTGTTGGCATTATATTGTAATTAACGTTTGGGGAAATTGTTGTAAAGTTGTTGAGATACTGTGGGAGTTTTTCTGAGTTTTGGCAAGATGTAAATTGTTAGAGATATTGGGCAATATCTCTGAATTGTACTGTTAAACCGATCTTAAGAACTTCTTGGCTTGGTATTTTGGTGAGTAAAGATTTTCTATTTTGAAGAATATATAAATGTGTGCTAATTTTGGAGATGTATTTGTTTTGGGAATAAATAAACTATTTTATATGCGTGTTAAATAAAATGGATGCTATGAGTGAATCTTTGGTTATACTCTTATCGTAACGTCCCAATTAGTCACGGCAGTTTGGGTAGGATGCTTAAATTAACTAACGACGTACCTTCATTACTCTTTTTACGAAATGGTCTCTGAACTCAGGCAGGCACATCAATAGAAACTACAGGACATTACGTCAAATTTATTTTCCAGTGTCGTCATAAATTTCGTGTTAAATACAGCACATTTACCATTACCCATTAAGGTAATAGCAAATTGTTTGGTGAGAGAATCATTCTTATTTAAAGCAATATTACCATATGCTTGGACAGCTTTCACCGTGGAACTTAAGGGGGCTTGGGCTTCAGGTATGGTCTAATGTAATACAGCATTCGAAGTATTACGCGCTCTACATTGCTTTTCTCCGTTTCACTGTTGCAGCGTGGTGGCTGTCGCATGCACAAACCCGGAACGTAAACAGTAATTTCGTGCCACTGTGCACCGAGAATGCACTTGATGAGGCCAAAATTAATGACTGGGGGATTTAGATAATCACGCCATGAGCGAGAGCGCTTCGTGGTGCAAAATTGGCACACTCAATTGCGTCCTCGCACTCGCTCGCTCTTGTTAATGCAGTTCGGACGCGCAATTAAGTTCTGCAGGCGTTTCGCCATCAACGTGCGCTCTATGAAGTTTCGGGATGCTGGTAAAAGGGCGCAAATACAACGGGAGCGTCATTCGAAGAGTAAGTGACTTAGTACATTAGTTGGTTCAAATGGCTCTGAGCACTATGGGACTCAACTGCTGAGGTCATTAGTCCCCTAGAACTTAGAACTAGTTAAACCTAACTAACCTAAGGACATCACACACATCCATGCCCGAGGCAGGATTCGAACCTGCGACCGTAGCGGTCTCGCGGTTCCAGACTGCAGCGCCAGAACCGCGCGGCCACTTCGGCCGGCAGTACATTAGTTCGTTTCCACATATGCAACATAACATTTTTCGACTTAAAATGTTTTTCATATAATTATGACTTTGCTCTAACGTAAGTCACTATGGAAGCTGAAAGGTGCAACATTTCTCCGTCATTTGCATGAGAAATTGAAGCCACTGGACATAGTACAAGGACATCACAGCATGAATTTCATCATCTGCGAATTTCTGTACAGTGGAAGCATTACAACTATTGTACGTACAAGAAAAAAGAAAAAAATCATTAAAGGCTCACTGTACAAGTCGGAATCAAAAGTTTGATTCTGGCTTCTATAGTGAGCATATGCATAATGTGACATTTATATGCCAACAATGTGTGATGCAAGTATTGTCAACTTTAGATAATTGTCATTAAGATCAGGCAGTTTCAGTGCAGCCTTAGAAGATCAGGCTTGAAAATGAACCAGTCCATTCGAAACCAGTCGCTAAAATAGGTGTACTGCAACTGTGACAGATTTGTAATGAACTCTTCACTTCATAATCTTTCAAACGTCCCCTTAAAAAAATTATACATGACTGTGCTTAAACTGACACACAATATTTTTTAGCGCAACGCAATCTGACTTTCAATAATCCCTACAAGAGAATGGCCCTGACTAAATTAACCTATACGTTTCACAAATAACTTACCTCACAAAAATCTTCGTTACTCGAACTACTGCAATACAGCGAGCGCCACTACTGCCAGCTAAATAAAAGATTCAAACTACTGAAGGCACTAACTACTGATAGGCATAGTTAGCAAAAGAAAGATTTCGATAGAGAACAAACAATGTATTTACCTTAATAGTGTTCAAAAGTCATAATATATATATCAGTCCATGATATCCAATATTACAAATTTACTCTTTCTTAATGACACACGTCCAGATCGGCCGCTCTCAAAATTCCGCCATCTCTCTCCCCACATCCACCACTGCTGGCGGCTCACCTCCAACTGCGCAACGCTACGCGCTGTTAACAGCCAACTGCCCACTACAATGGCGAAAATTACAATAATGCTAACCAGCCACACAGAGCGCTACGTGGCGGTGGCGTTACCAATATAAGAACCTAAGCAGCCTACTTACATCTTCTACAAAATTATATTTATTTCCTCACGAACCGGCTTTCGGCTTCTAAGGCCATCATTGGTGACAGTTGAATGGCATAGGAAAGTATTACTTTTTTGTGACACAGAAATAATCACATTAACTAGAAAAGGCAATAAAGGCTTTTTTTGGGTGGAACATTTAGCATCTCATGAGCAATTATTAAATGATCAAACTCACTTTGCTTTTTCCTCTGTTTTGAATTATGTTTTAACCACGGATAATATATTGAAATTGTATAAAAGGAAGAGAAAAGGACACCGTTGTTTCCTTTTTTAGTTATTGAAATTATTTATGTGTGACACTAAAATATAATGCTCTCTTACGTAAATATATACAAGTCATGATTTTTTGTGTCTTCTGTGTAAATTATGTATGTGTATGTCTCATGTAATTTTACTTGTGTTTGCGGCATTCAGTTGCCACCTGGCCAAGAAACCGGAAGCCCATCCATGAGAAAATAAATATATTTTTGCTGAACATTAGGATATATAACCCGACAAAGCGAACTTGATACCTGGCCAAGATGGCGCCACCATCGTGTTTGCGCCTGAGAAGCAGGGAAGTGAGGTAGTAAGCTGCCACAGGCTGAATGTTCGTACTCGCCACTGAAGGAAGTTCTCATTTAGAAATAAGGAGAGAAAATGAACGATGTATCTCATGGCGGCTGCTTACGAGAAATCAATTGCAGTATCCGTAAAACTACCTTCCCTGGTGATGACTGTATTTTCCACAGCAGTGTCCGTTGATTCGTTGTCTGCTGTTTCAGCCGTTGATGATAATGCCCACCCTTTTCGGATGTATGCCGACTGATTTTATTATATTTTCCGTCAGAGTATCGCTTCTCCAGTAGTCATCACACACTTTTCAGGGTGACACACTGCCTATCTAGTCTTCCATAATGTCACAATAGTAACGAAAGCAATTAAACTGACGCAGTATCGTTACCCCAAATGCCTTACAGCAAAATTGTCAGCTATATTTTTTCGCGTTAGAGAGCGAGATGAATGACGTAGTACGATCATGGATCTTATTCTTTGCAAGATTCCAGACCAGTTCTATATGATTTAGATCTAGATGTATGGTGGGAGCCGGAAGGGAACCATTTTCTTGCAAAATTTTGTCAGTGAAATAAGAAGAAGATGGTGTGTACTCCTTAATAAACTTCGAAAGTTCAGTTTCCCTTGTGTCTATGTATTTTTAATTTTTGCTGTCCATTTCTACATGACAATAAGAAATTTTTGTGTTTTCCTCATAGAAGAGAAGAGGACACAAAACGAAACTCTGCAGTCACAACAATTAAACGTTCCCTGACACTGTTGTTTGACAATATTCTTCGCACACCGCCAATTTGCAGCATTTATTCACGGTGTAGTGTGTATGAATCCACTTTTCGTCTAAATAAAACATTGGGCGCTTTAGTTTTGATGTTTCATTTTTCCGTAAAAAATCCAGTATAGTATGCTCTTTTTGCAATAATAAGTCGTTCGTATCGGCACTTCAAAAAAAATGAAATTGCGTCGATGGAACAGTTGTTATCAGAGTTTCTTTGGTAACGTGAAATTCCAGTTCTGTGCTGCAAAAGATGTGTAGTTTTTGCAAAGACGGTATTTTCTCTTATTGTTCATAATATCACAGAAATTGCTCTCTAACAACACGTTTGTATATATTATCAATGAAATATTTATTGTGTGCATTTTGCTTATTCTGCTTTGGGACAGATACTTAAATCCTGCTCCACTCAGGATTATGTCCCTCCTTCCGTAATTTGCAACCCAATGTCTTCCTTAACTTCAGATTGTCAGCATCTGCTTGCACCGTCCGTCGCCGTCTCTGTAGATACTATCAACACATTTCTCGTTCTCTGTGTCACTAAAGTTAATGATGTTAACAGCAAACTGTCGCGGCTTACCGCGAAGGTATTTTTGGCCTTCGCTTTTCGTGATCACTTTTCGTGTTCGCGGTGTGATTTAACAATGTATGCTACTTTGAATTGGAACGTGGCTGAACGTATTCACGTGGCAACGTTAGCTCCTGCTACGGCCGGGTAACCACTTCACCGTGCCGAGAATACAACCACCACCTCGCTCGATATCCCACTCTGTGCGATTTCTATCGGTGAGGTTCGGCAGGCACAAAACTTACGTCCTTTCACACACAAGGACGTTGCCACAATTGAGAGGTAACATTACGTTCCATCGAGAATATTACGCCAGACCTGTTCGAGAGGTCCATACTGTATTCATCATAAGAATAAACCTGATGTAAATAAACATTACCCTATATATTCTTCCGCGTTTGCTGGAATCTCACTGGATTTCGTTTCACGTGGTGCGGAAGCCAAGCTGTCTCGAGTACAGTCAAGTACTTAGTAGGGATACGTTTTATGCTATGAGTTACGCGCACATCGACCGAGCATTAACCGGCCGGAGTGGCCGTGCGGTTCTAGGCGCTACAGTCTGGAACCGAGCGACCGCTACGGACGCAGGTTCGAATCCTGCCTCGGGCATGGATGTGTGTGACGTCCTTAGGTTAGTTAGGTTTAATTAGTTCTAAGTTCTAGGCGACTGATGACCTCAGACGTTAAGTCGCATAGTGCTCAGAGCCATTTGAACCATTTTTGACCGAGCATTAATACTGGGGCAAAAAGCTTTACTGGCGCATTGAACTTTGACAGCAGAGGTCAGCTAGCTTGTCCTACTAACCTGTAGTGATGTGAGTAGTTGCAGTTGAGACGTAAAAAGAGACGAGCTGAAACAAATATCACTTCGTGTACCATTTAATTTTTAAATTGACTGAAATAATATTTGGGAAAAGCTACAGCAATGCTACGCACTTCTTAGGGAACCGTACGGAAAGCATAACATGCACTCGTTCTTAGCTAACATAGTATTGTAGTTAAAAATCAGAGTGATAAAAATTTCTGACGTAAACACAGGGAAATTTTCCTGGGTGAGCTACGTGTGACTCAAAAGCGTATTGCAGTAATCCCGTCGTATAGCTAAATACTGAAGCCATAGTCATTTCGTAGGTTTTCCCGGTGCAATAATTCTTAATAGTATCCTCGGGTTTTCTGGTGAACTTCTTTAATATCCGAATCCGAGAAATACATTTCAGTGCTGGAACTGTCGTCTGCAACTGTGGTAACGAGTCGATCAACAACAGAATCCACGAAGCCATCCAGGCGCCTCTGCCTCTTCTTTTATTACGTGCGGTTCTGTATCGTGCCAGCGTTCGGCAGTGACGTGTGACAAAGTTTCGTGCATTATTTCCAGTACGAGTGGCAGCTCAAATGTCTTGTTATTTCTCGCTACAAATCCTTTAATTTCTCTCAGTTCAGTTCTGTTTGGTGCAGTGGTACGGTGGTAACTGTAAAAGTGTAACATTTGTATGATGTGCTCGTTACCATGAAAATCATGCAGTGGCACGGTGGCAGCTGTAAAAATGCAGCATTTGTATGATGCGCTTGTTGCCGTGAAAATCATTGTTTTCCATGTTTTTCTGCGGCGTTCCACGCGCATGTTTCACTACGGAGCAGGAAGTATTGTCAACGTTTTAACAGCGCGACAACCAGAGCACAACAGTACAGAGACTGCGACTGTTCAAGATATTTTGAAATAAAAGCTACATAGCTAAAGTATGAGTAAGAAAATCGTTAATGGCTGTTAATACATTAAAATACCTTAAAATGGCTCTTAGCACTATGGGACTTAACATCTATGGTCATCAGTCCCCTAGAACTTAGAACTACTTAAACCTAACTAACCTAAGGACAGCACACAATACCCAGTCATCACGAGGCAGAGAAAATCCCTGACCCCGCCGGGAATCGAACCCGGGAACCAAAATACCTTAAAACCTTATTTACCATATCACAGTAATAAGATATCTAATACACAAGTAGAATAGTGAACTTGTGCTACGGCTGCTGACCAATCATCGCGTTTGTTTTTGTTTGCATCAGGTTTATTCTTATGGCGAACAAAGTATAGGCAAGAATGGAGCAAAAATACTGCATTACACATGGGTCTACCACCGATGGCATCTAAAACCGATGTAAGGAATCACACTTCCTCCATTGAATTGGTCATGAGACTTTTATTTATATCTTCATTAGTTTGCGAAAATGTGCCGTTACGAAATCGTGAAATAATATGAAAATACCGTACATGAGAAAATAAAATGAAAATGGAATGCAAATAATCGTTGGTTTAATGAAAGTCAAGTTCCTGGCCTAAATTATTAGGTGAAGGAACATACATACTTGTGTAAATAAAAGTTTTAACTATAATTAATTGCTCACATATAACACGCGGAAATTTTTTGTAATCCTTACTTGGTGAACAGGATAGACTCAGCCAGTTTTCACGGCGAGATTATACAGCTGCGTGCTAATGAGCATAGGTCGGAGTATTCGTTGGCAAATTAAGTAAAAAGGGTCTGTCATGTCCGTGTATCTAGGGGAATTTGTGGATAGGTCAGCTAATCTTTTTAGCAGTCTCTGAAACAAGTATTTAGGCCTACGCGTTACTAACAACACCGTGAAGAGAATTCTGACAAATAGCTATGTTTAATTGTTAGTCGGCAACAGAAACAGAGAGTTAAGTGGAGTGGAAGGTGCCACCTGTAAGGCAGATTTTTGCTACTTTTCATGTGTTCCTGGGTGGAAGCGGATCCCTTTGGGTGCAGTTTTTTGGTAGTGGTGCGCAGTCTCAGTTCATTGCTGCGGAGAACTTCGAAAAGTCTGCCTATATTTGGGATCTATAAACGGCAGTGATGCAGGCGGTGGTGTACTGCGACAAAGACTGGCAAAAAAAAAAAAAAAAAAAAAAAAGTAACCAGTAGCAATCAGAAGAGACAGTCTTGCGTAATGACAGCTTGCAGTAACTGTGTCACTTAAAAAGAGAAAACTGTAACGGCTTGTCGGCTTGTGTGCCTCATTTAGTTACTGTATATACTCCTTTCAGTACTTGTTTCTTTAAATTTGCCTACGTTATGGGAGAGTAACGGCATTGTAACGGTAGTGGGAATCGTTGCATGAAGTGAAGGAATTTGGTTAATTTTACGGACTATTCGGGGCAAGGGCTGTTCAGGTGCTTGTGCTTTGTGACAGTATTAAAAAAAGAACAAATTCAATATTCTTCACGTCTCTTTCTCATAACTTGAAGCAGTGGAATTTTGTATAACATCATACTGAGCTCAGTTAAGCAAAACTAAATTCCCTACGTTTTTTACTGTGATTATATTCTTGTGATTGGCGCATGTTTCGGAATTGGCACGTATCGAAATAATGGGATGAAAACTCTGGTCGCTATTATCTGCCTTGTGTTCTCCTTCCCTGTCTTGCAGTCTCACGCCTTGCGCTCTCATTCACTTTCTCCTTCAGTAAATCTGCATATGGGTCTCTTTGTTTGACTCCCCCTCCTAGCCCCAGTATCGTCTGCTTCCGGCTCTACTTCGTTTTCACAACTAATTGTCAGTTATTGTTCTTTCGTTCACTGCATTCTGTTTATACAGTAGGGTGTTTCGAAAACGTTATGAATTGGAAGAAGTGATAAAAATTGTGAGTTATACGCTAATGACAAATGATCAATCACCGACTACTATAGATTTTACACTGAAGCGCCAAAGAAACTGGTATAGGCATGCGTATTCAGATACAAAGATATGTAGATAGAATACGGCGCTGCGGTCGGTAACACCTATATAAGACAACAAGGGTCTGGCGCAGTTGTTAGATCTGTTACTGCTGCTACAATGGCAGGTTATCTAGATGTAAGTGAGTTTGAACGTGTTGTTATAGTCGGCGCGCGAGCGATGGTGCACAGCATCTCCGAGGTAGCGATGAGTTTGGGGCTTTCCCATACGACCATTTCACGAGTGTACCGTGAATATCAGCAATTCGGTGAAACATCAAATCTCCGAGATCGCTGCGACCGGGAAATGATCCTGCAGGAACGGGACCAACGACGACTGAAGAGAATCGTTCAGTGTGACAGAAGTGCAACCTTTCCGCAAACAGCTGCAGATTTAAAAAAAAAAAAACAAAAAAAAAACGAATGGTTCAAATGGCTCTGAGCACTATGGGACTCAACTTATGAGATCATCAGTCCCCTAGAACTTAGAACTACTTAAAGTTAACTAACCTAAGGACATCACACAAATCCATGTCCGAGGCAGGATTCGAAACTGCGACCATAGCGGACGCGCGTGCAGATTTCAGTGCTGGGCCATCAACAAGTGTCAGCGTGCGAACCATTCAACGAAACATCATCGATACGGGCTTTCAGAGCCGAAGGTACACTCGTGTACCCTTAACGATTGCACGATACATAGCTTTACGCCTCGCCTGGGCCCGTTAACATAGACATTGGACTGTTGATGACTGGAAACATGTTTCCTGGTCGGGCGGGTCTCGTTTCAAATAGTATCGAGCGGAAGGACGTGTACAGGTATGGAGACAACCTCACGAATCCATGGACCCTGCGTGTCAGCAAGGGACTGTTCAAGCTGGTGGAGACTCTGTAATGGTGTTGGGCGTGTGCAGTTAGAATGATATGGGACACCTAATACGTCTAGATGGGATTCTGACAGATGACATGTACGTAAGCATCCTGTCTGATCACCTGCATCCTTTTATGTCCACTGTGCATTCAGGCGGGGGCAATTCCAGCAGGATAATGAGACACCCCATACATCGAGAATTGCTACAGAGTGGCTCCAGGAACACTCTCCTGATTTTAAACAATTCCGCTGACCACCAAACTCCCAGGCATGAACATTATTCAGCATATCTGGGATGCCTTGCAACGTGCTATTCAGTAGAGATGCCCGCTCCCTCGTACTCTTACGATTTGTGGCCAGTCCTGCAGAATTCATGGTGTCAGTTCCCTCCAGCACTACTTCAGATGTTAGTCGAGTCCATGCCACGTCGTTTTGCGCACTTCTGCGTGTTCACGGGGGCCCTACACGATATTAGGCATTGTACCTGTTTCTTTGGCTCTTCCGTGCATTAGAGCATCGTACGATATGGTGCGAACGAAAAAAACTAGGATAAAAACTGTAGATAATTTAGTCTTGCTTAGTTTAATAACGACTGGTGTTACTAGAAAAAAGCATCGTTTTCAACTCGTAAGGAAAAAATTCCATTTTTGAAAATTTTCAAGTGCTTTCTGTATTCCTGAGGAAGATGCAAGATGGAAAAGCTGAAATTCTTAATTAGTACCACAAAAAAAAATTCCAGCCAAACATTCTGAGAACCCAGGATTTGCTAGAATACATCCGCATAAATGGTTTACGGTGTAGTAATGTTGTTTTCAATGTTATCCTTTCCGTGCAAGTAATGTTCTGCAAGAAGTGGGAAGTACCCTAGCCACATATTCCTGCAGGCGGTAGTATTGGTCAAAAGTAGAACAAAACGTCCTAAATGGTATGTCTGGTAACCAAAACTGTTAAAATATGGGCTAATTTGCCCTCTCATTCCCATCTGTCTGTTAGGCAGAAGTAGAGATTATAGACAATGCTGCATGTGATTACCACATATCTTGACACGTTCTTCAATCTTTCGCAGTAAATCACGCACTCTTTCAGATACACCTGGTTCCATTCGGATTGCGTCACATGCATTGGTCACATACTCCTTTATCGTCTGCTCATGGTCGATGTGTTGGCCCAACAGCAATGCCTTTAAATATCCCCGTAGTCAGAAATCCAGCAGATTGAGGTACGATGAATAGGAAGGCCATGCTTCCGAACCTCCTCGACCAATCCATCGCAGAGAGGTACTGTCACAAGATCCGTAGAAAATGGGGTGGTGCACCGTTGCGTAAAAAAATGTCTCTAAGCACTATGGGATTTAACATCTGAGGTCATCAGTCCCTTAGACTTAGAACTACTTAAATCTAACTAACCTAAGGACATCACACACATCCATGCCCCAGGCAGGATTCGAATCTGCGATCGTAGCAGCAGTGCGGTTCCGGACTGAAGCTGCGGTTCCGGACTGAAGCGCCTAGAACCGCCCGGCCACAGCGGCCGGCTATCGTGTTGTATAAACTGCACTTGTTGCTATTTTATTCATGGCTGTAATTTTCAGCAACTGTAGTATTAATTTCTCAGGATAAATTTCAGTCATCACTTGCAAATTAAATTTTATTATCTTTACTTATTTCTATTATCTCATCTAAATTCAAAAGATTTGTTTAATGATGAATTTGCATTAAAAAATCTACACTATTTCGACTGTATATAATCTCTTATAAAATTTGAGCATTAGCTCATCCCTTTCATATATTAGAACGATGTGTCGGTTTTTTTTTTTTTTAGATGTATTGTAGGTAAACTTCTTCATATGGCTAGGTTATATGTTTTATATGTGCGTTTTTATCTGTTCCGTGTTGCTAGCGCAACAGATACATAAATGTGATTCAGTTATCGTTAATTGTCGAACGGTGTTTAAAATAACCACACACAATATGTAAATTTCCGAACACACCGTGGCATTATCCTTCTGTGAAGAAGATATTGACTCACCATGGCATTATCCTTCTGTGAAGAAGATATTGACTGTCTGATAAACTAAGTTAGTTTCTATAATATACTTTTTGTACTTCACATCAATGTATAGCCGAGGTCTAAAGATTTATAACATCCCTAATTTTGTATGCTTCTGAAGATGACAAATTAATTTCCCGAAGCTGCTAAAGATAATAAAAATTTATTTACAACTGATGACTGAAATTTATCCAGAAAAAAAAACAAACCACAGTCATAGTTTTTCTACAAGGACTACGTTCACCAATAGCGCTGGTAATTCATCGCGTAGAAATCTGCGATACACAGCACATGTTAATCATTTTGGTAAAGTGTCTGTCTCTATGAGTCTGTAGCCAACAATTCGTGCCCATATTCTGATATTTGCATCTGATCACAGATGAGTATTGCGACAATTTACTATGCTATGCAATCAGCTGTAACAGTAGAAAAATCAGGATCCAAGTTCAAAGATGTTTGAAAAATTATTCAGTTGTTGCTCAATGTTAAATATAAATAAATGAACAGATTGCTTTCGAAACTTTTGAATAAAGGTAGTTAATTACCCAATGAATTATAATGTGTTGAGTACAAATTATTAAGACGTTGCCATATGAGAAATAGTACTTTTATTTCATTTAGTTGATGGCGGCAGTCAACATTTGTATAGACTGAGCAGATTCCATGAAGAGTGTGTTCTTGTGCTGCGACGAATCATTCAGACGCCCAAATAGCTCACTGAATGTTTATATGGTCAATAGAAGGCAGTGGAGGAACTTCTCAGGATTGATATGGAGCTCTTGAAATAGGACATGAATCGCTCGCATTCGTTCCTTTTTAAATTAATTCTGTGAATCCACTGTATTCTGTTTCTCCCTCTTTTTAAGCGACGACAATTTAAACCCATGGTAGCGTCTGTTCACTTTCCATTTCACTGATACTCTGCTAAGAGATTGGACGGAAGAGAATGAGGGGAGCTATCGTGCCGTGCGCAACAGAAGCCGGATGAACTTAAAACCGAAAGGGAAATGTTTAAATTTTCTTGTTTTTATTAGATTATTAGACATACATTGAGGCAGAACACTGTGAAAAGGAAGTGTTACATACATTACTTGATCACATATGGGATAGTTTCAAATGGAGCCACTGCACATGAAATGTTGTTACTTTTGGTGGTAAGGTGAAATGCAGTTCCTTTCTGCGGGTAGGCATAGGGATGTTTCACAAAGAGCACACTTCCATCTGCTTCTGTGAGGTTCCTTCTTCGTGCTACAGTGTGCACAGTGCCTTGAGTTGCTATGTATTGGTAAATGCTTTGCTTCTGTTGTATGTTTTCCAACTGGAACAACAATTCAACTTTTTTTATTAATGATTCTTTATTTCTGAAATAATGCAAGGCAACACTGATGGTTTCGTTTGAAAATCGAGATCGCTGTCTTCGGCTAACTTATAATTTCCACTTTCACTGCTGCTTTCAGTTTGAGTTTGCATCAGAAAAATATCCCATTCCAAAAGACACGCCAGATTTCCTTCTTCCGTTATTCTGCGGGAGTACATCGTGTGAAACTAGAAATGAACAACCTGTCACAGCTACTCGTGTTAGAGCCCTTAGAGCCGCAGTGGGTTCAAAAGGAGGCACCACAAAAATTATGAAAATAAATACCTAAATTTAATTAAAATCGCAATACGATGGAGTATGAACTTGAACAGGACAGTATTCTGTATCTAATCATGCGCAAAACATGCCTTACAGAGGCAGATTCAATCACAGTTTAAAAACAAACACAATCTTGCACCACATACAAAAATGGCTCCTACATTTGCTCTTCTAATTGTTAAGATTACAAACATAGCTCAAGCTATCTCAGGAAGTGCGCTAGCTGTGCACTTCATTTACGAGGTGCATTCAAGTTCTAAGGCCTCCGATTTTTTTTCTCCGGACTGGAAAGAGATAGAAACATGCGCATTGTTTTAAAATGAGGCCGTGTTCATTATCAATACGTCCCAGAGATGGCAGCACCGTATGGCAGATGGAATTTTACCGCCAGTGGCGAGAATGAGAACTGTTTTAAATACTTAAAATGGCTTACTTGAACCGCGTGCAATCATTCGTTTTCTGAATTTGCGTGGTGTGAAACCAATTGAAATTCATCAACAGTTGAAGGAGACACGTGGTGATGGAGTTATGGATGTGTCGAAAGTGTGTGGGTGTGACAGTTTAATGAAGGCAGAACATCGTGTGACAACAAACCGAAACAACCTCGGGCTCGCAAAAGCCGGTCTGACGACATGATCGAGAAAGTGGAGATAATTGTTTTGGGGGATCGCCGAATGACTGTTGAACAAATCGCCTCCAGAGTTGGCATTTGTGTGGGTTCTGTGCACACAATCCTGCATGACGACCTGAAAATGCGAAAAGTGTCATCCAGGTGGGTTCCACGAATGCTGACGGACGACCACATGGCTGCCCGTGTGGCATGTTGCCAAGCAATGTTGACGTGCAACGACAGCATGAATGGGACTTTCTTTTCATCGGTTGTGACAATGGATGAGACATGGATGCCATTTTTCAATCCAGAAACAAAGCGCCAGTCAGCTCAATGGAAGCACACAGATTCACCGCCACCAAAAAAATTTCGAGTATCCACCAGTGCTGAAAAAATGATGGTGTCCATGTTCTGGGACAGCGAGGGTGTAATCCTTACCCATTGCGTTACAAAGGGCACTACGGTAACAGGTGCATCCTACGAAAATGTTTTGAAGAACAAATTCCTTCCTGCACTGCAACAAAAACGTCCGGGAAGGGCTGCGCGTGTGCTGTTTCACCAAAACAACGCACACGCACATCGAGCTAACGTTACGCAACAGTTTCTTCGTGATAACAACTTTGAAGTGATTCCTCATGCTCCCTACTCACCTGACCTGGCTCCTAGTGACTTTTGGCTTTTTCCAACAATGAAAGACACTCTCCGTGGCCGCACATTCACCAGCCGTGCTGCTATTGCCTCAGCGATTTCCCAGTGGTCAAAACAGACTCCTAAAGAAGCCTTCGCCGCTGCCATGGAATCATGGCGTCAGCGTTGTGAAAAATGTGTACGTCTCCAGGGCGATTACGTCGAGAAGTAACGCCAGTTTCATCGATTTCGGGTGAGTAGTTAATTAGAAAAAAAATCGGAGGCCTTAGAACTTGAATGCACCTCGTATTTCAAGCGTCAACTTCGCTTTGCAATTACTCAGGATGTAATTGACGTATGGTGATGCAACCAACGCCATAATTTTTGTGATTTTTCATGCTACTGATTGCATACGAAATAATAGGGGATGTCCATTTAAATACATAAGTTTGTGTTGAAAATAGTATTTGTTTACATTTTAAAGTTTCGTATAATATTTGGTTTCCTAAGCCCTTACCGTACCTTCATGCTGGTGAAAACCGTTACTGAATATCTGTCATAATTTCTAGATAACTATGATAGCATATATAATATGACTGGTTTTTTGTTGCTAGGTGGGATCGCGTCAGAGATATGAAGGTCAACTTTGGTTTTGTAAATGAGATGCTACAGTTTGGTACTTGTTTTCTAATAGCGGCTATCGAGACGAATCGAATGATGTGTAACAGTAAGGTCTTTGAAGATCAACGAAGGTGACAAAGGTGGCATGGCGTCCATTTACAGTAGGTGTTCGAAGTGAGAACCATTGGTATCAATACAGTGCTGCAGTCTTCTTATCATGGATTGAGTGGTATTTCTTATCACTTTGGCACTTACCGAGGCACGTGCTCTGACAATTCTCTCTCGTATACCGTGCAAATAGTAAATATTGGCCGAAGCAGCATATCCATCTAATGTGCCATTGACATGTAAACACCATTCGACGGTTTCGCAATACAACACTAATAGGAACGGCAAGGCTAGTATCGTCGAACCAAGCGAATTTGAATGATGTATTCCTTCGAGGAACAAGTCGATATGCTTTTCATTTACGGAGAATGCCAACGAAATTCAGTGAGAGCTAGAGACGTATACGCTGAAAGATATCCTCAGCGTACTTACCCTACACGTTGTACATTTAAGCCGGCCGGAGTGGCCGTGCGGTTCTAGGCGCTACAGTCTGGAACCGAGCGACCGCTACGGTCGCAGCTTCGAATCCTGCCTCGGGCATGGATGTGTGTGATGTCCTTAGGTTAGTTAGGTTTAATTAGTGTCTTGAAAGGAGGATATAAGATGAACATCAACAAAAGCAAAACAAGGATAATGGATTGTAGTCAAATTAAATCGGGTGATGCTGAGGGAATTAGATTAGGAAATGAGACACTTAAAGTAGTAAAGGAGTTTTGCTATTTAGGGAGTAAAATAGCTGATGATGGTCGAAGTAGAGAGGATATAAAATGTAGACTGGCAATGGCAAGGAAATCGTTTCTGAAGAAGAGAAATTTGATACATCAGGTATAGATTTAAGTGTCAGGAAGTCGTTTCTGAAAGTATTTGTATGGAGTGTAGCCATGTATGGAAGTGAAACATGGACGATAACCAGTTTGGACAAGAAGAGAATAGAAGCTTTCGAAACGTGGTGCTACAGAAGAATGCTGAAGATAAGGTGGGTAGATCACGTAACTAATGAGGAGGTATTGAATAGGATTGGGGAGAAGAGAAGTTTGTGGCGCAACTTGACCAGAAGAAGGGATCGGTTGGTAGGACATGTTTTGAGGCATCAAGGGATCACAAATTTAGCATTGGATGGCAGTGTGGAGGGTAAAAATCGTAGAGGGAGACCAAGAGATGAATACACTAAGCAGATTCAGAAGGATGTAGGCTGCAGTAGGTACTGGGAGATGAAGAAGATTGCACAGGATAGAGTAGCATGGAGAGCTGCATCAAACCAGTCTCAGGACTGAGGACCACAACAACAAACAACAACAGTTCTAAATTCTAGGCGACTGATGACCTCAGAAGTTAAGTCGCATAGTGCTCAGAGCCATTTGAACCATTGTACATTTAAATATTTAAATAAATAAATTGAGAACAACTGGATCTTTAACGCATCGGAAACGTATCCGGCAAAGGAAAGTTACTAACGAGGAAACGGAAATTGGTACTCTTGCCACTGTGGTTCCGGATCCTTGTGTTAGTTCGCGTCAAATCGCAAAGGAATCTGGCTTGAGCCAGAGTAGTGTTGTTCGTGTTCTGTATCGCCATAAATATCATCCTTACCATATCAGTCTCCACAAAGAATTAACTGGAACGAATTGTATGCGTCGCATTCAATTCTGCCGATGGGCTCAACTTCAGAGTTAGAGTGATGACACATTTCTTAATTTGATTTTATTTACTGACGAGGCAACATTCACGAACCATGGAGATGTTAATTTGCTTAACATGCATTACTGGGCAGCTGTTGGCTGCGGCAAGCTACACACCAAAAACCGTGGTCGGTGAATGTGTGGTGTGAGATTCTGGAGGACAAAATTATAGGCCCCTATTTCATCGAAGGAAATCTTAATGGTAAGAAATACACCACATCCCAGCAAGAAACCTTAGGTCTGTTATTGGAAGAATACATTTAGGAACAAGGAACAGAATATGGTATCGACACAATGGGTGTCCGGCACATTTTTCGCTGATGACTAGAAATGAGTTGCAGAAACAATTCCCTAATCGTTTGATTGGACGCGGAGGAGATGAGTCGTGGCCGGCTAGTTCGCCAGACTTGACGCTTCTGCCTTTTTTCTTGTGGAGATTCGTAAAAGACATTGTTTATAAAGATATTCCAACTACGCCTGAAGATGTGCGAGAGAGAATTGTCAGAATATGTGCTTCGATAAGTGCCGATGTGATAAGCAATACCACTCAGTCAACGATAAAAAGACTGCAGCACTGCATTGATACCAAGGGTCATTACTTCGAACACCTTTTGTAAATGGACGTTCATGTCACCTTTGTCACCTTCGTTGATCTTCAAAGACCTTACTGTTACACATCATTGGATTCGTCTCGATAGCCGCTGTCAGAAAATAGGTACCAAGCTATAGCATCACATTAAAATAAAAAAAAATTGACCCTCATATCTCTGAAGCGTCCCCACCTAGCAACAAAAACCAACGTCACATTATGGCCACCGTTGTCCCATGCAACTTTTGTCCCACAAACTTTACAGCTCCTGTCATATTTTCGGAGTTACTCTTGGTGGCAATAGTTAGTGACTCACCCTGTATAGAGTGTCGGAAAAAAACACCAAGAAACTTTAGGGACAAGTTTCTTAAAACAAGAAAAAAAAGTCTGTTAAACTAAACATGGGCTCTGAAATGCCTACCTCAAGAGCTTTGAGAACCTTGTTCAGTAGAAGAGATGTGTTTCACATTTTGTAATATCAAAGATGAACAAGTGCTCATAGCTCTTAAGGTATGCAGTTTAGAGCCCATGTTTACTAGACCTTTTTTTTTGTAGTTCTGGTGTGAGGAACCTGTCCCTAAAGCTTGTCTGTGTTTTCTCGTACACCCTGTTTACATACAGTTTGGAGTATTCCGACTGATAATGGTAACACGGCCGAAACAACAATCATTTTAAACTCAAAGGCGACCACGACGTGCCGGCCGCGGTGGCCGAGCGGTTCTAGGCTCTTCAGTCCGGAACCGCGCGAGTACTACGGTCGCAGATTCGAATCCTGCCTCGAGCATGGATGTGTGTGATTCCTTAGGTTAGTTAGGTTTAAATAGTTTAAGTTCTAGGGGACTGATGACCTCAGATGTTAAGTCCCATAGTGCTCAGAGACATTTGATTTTTTTCGACAACGATATCTTTAAAAATTAAGTAAAAGATGAAGAAGAAACTCAGGGCTTACGCAAATCTTTTCCGGTAAAATCAGTACACGCCCGGAGTATCACGAAATTGTGCTATCGCTGCTGGACATACCTAGCCACTACTGCGGCGAAGCCACGTGCTGTAGCGGCGCGCGCCGGCTCGCCACGTCACGTGCAGCGTGAGACAGGGCGTCCGCAGCATCCGCCGCTGTGCGCGGCTCGGCTCGCGTGAATGCGACCCGCCCCCGCCGACGCCCACGCAATATCCGCTCGATGCGATGTGATGCGATGCCGTGAGCCGCCCGCCGCCAGCGCGTGCTCGCCATGCCTCCGCAGCCCTGCATATTACGACTGCGCCGAGGCGGGCGCAGAATTTGGGCGCACACCGTGTTGCACCCGAGGCCTTTTTCTGTTGCACAGCTACGTCATCCGCATCCCTACTCTGCGAACCACCGCACCGTAGGTACGACGGAGTGCACACAGTCTGCTGTAATGGGTTCTTCTCCATCCTGTCTCTCCCCTTATATTACGCGGCAGGGAGCATTATTCCTACCCCTTTATCTTCTTTTTCGTTCTTCTTATTTTTATTATTATTTGATGTATCTTCCTTACGATATGTATCGACCATTGCAATCATTTCTTTAATCTGCTGTTAATTTCATCCAGTGCCGTGTTTCTTGACTTCCGCAAGGCGTTCGATACAGTTCCCCACAGTCGTTTAATGAACAAAGTAAGAGCATATGGACTATCAGACCAATTGTGTGATTGGATTGAAGAGTTCCTAGATAACAGAACGCAGCATGTCATTCTCAATGGAGAGAAGTCTTCTGAAGTAGGAGTGATTTCAGGTGTGCCGCAGGGGAGTGTCGTAGGACCGTTTTTATTCACAATATACATAAATGACCTTGTGGATGACATCGGAAGTTCACTGAGGCTTTTTGCTGATGATGCTGTGGTGTATCGAGAGGTTGTAACAATGGAAAATTGTACTGAAATGCAGGAGGATCTGCAGCGAATTGGCGCATGGTGCAGGGAATGGCAATTGAATCTCAATGTAGACAAGTGTAATTTGCTGCGAATACATAGAAAGATAGATCCCTTATCATTCAGCTACAATATAGCAGGTCAGCAACTGGAAGCAGTTAATTCCATAAATTATCTGGGAGTACGCATTAGGAGTGATTTAAAATGGAATGATCATATAAAGTTGATCGTCGGTAAAGCAGATGCCAGACTGAGATTCATTGGAAGAATCCGAAAACAAAGGAAGTAGGTTACAGTACGCTTGTTCGCCTACTGCTTGAATACTGCTCAGCAGTATGGGATCTGTACCAGATAGGGTTGATAGAGGAGATAGAGAAGATCCAACGGAGAGCAGCGCGCTTCGTCACAGGATCATTTAGTAATCGCGAAAGCGTTACGGAGATGATAGATAAACTCCAGTGGAGGACTCTGCAGGAGAGACGCTCAGTAGCTCGGTACGGGCTTTTGTTAAAGTTTCGAGAACATACCTTCACCGAAGAGTCAAGCAGTATATTGCTCCCTCCTACGTATATCTCGCGAAGAGACCATGAGGATAAAATCAGAGAGATTAGAGCCCACACAGAAGCATACCGACAATCCTTCTTTCCCCGAACAATACGAGACTGGAATAGAAGGGAGACCCGATAGAGGTACTCAAGGTACCCTCCGCCACACACCGTCAGGTGGCTTGCGGAGTATGGATGTAGATGTAGATGTTGATGTATATCCAAACCGTCTACTCCTCTCCCTCATTTCCTGCAAATTTTTCCTTCAATGCCATTTCTTCTTGGTACCGACAAAATTTCGGAAGTTGTTCAGTGATATTTTTCTTTCCTAACACCACTTCAATGCACGTCTCATTCGTTTCCATACTACGAATCCTTACTACATCGCACTTTTTGCCTTGTATTCAGTTCCTTGGTCAGTTCTGTCTGCACAAGTCATCACTCCTTACGAGCGCGAATTTTCTGCATTAAATCTTTCAAACCATGATGCGAAATGAAGTTAAGAAAAGTGATATGAGTCTTGAATCGTACTACATGGCTCTGAGCACTATGGTACTTAACTTCTGAGGTCATCAGTCCCCTAGAACTTAGAACTGCTTAAACCTAACTAACCTAAGGACATCACACACATCCATGCCCGAGGCAGGATTCGAAACTGCGACCGTAGCGGTCGCGCAGTTCCAGACTGTAGCGTCTAGAACCGCTCGGCCACTTCGGGCGACTTGTATCGTTCTAGAATGTCGGCTGTTAAGAGGAAAGCTGTCGACGTTGCACAACAACCAACCTACTTAAATCTTCTCTCTCTCCTCTGTTAATCTATAGTGGGAAGAAATGTCCGAGATCGACGAACTAGACGCAGGAATTGATTTTGGAAGCGTTCTTCGTTGGTGAGTTATGCTTCTTTAGGACTCATGCGTTACAATTGTCTAGTATCTGCCTTCGTCATGGCTACATGTACACTATCTGATCAAAAGTATCCGGACACCTCCTGGTACCGGTGTTAGTGGGGTGTGAGAACCATTCTACCTTATGACAGCTTGCATTCTCACTTTCAAAGAAGTGTATGAAGTCTGCGGAGGAACGGCAGCCCATTCGTCCTCAGGAGCCCAAACCAGACAAGACAGTGACGGACGCAAGGGTCTGGAGCGAAGTCGGCGCTCTAACTCATCCCAAAGGTGTTCCATTGGGTTCAGGTCGGGACTCTGGGCAAGTTAGTCCGTTTCAGCAGTGTTGTTGTCCACAAATCGTTGCCTCGCAGATGCTACTTTACGACAGAGTGTATGGTCATTCTGATACAAAAAATCATCTGCTTTAAGCAAAAGACGATGCCGTAAAATACGGGGTGAGTGGGGAGACTTTCCACCGGTTACTAGAGGTTATTCCTTAGGTTATATGGAACAACAAAATATAAAAACAGTAATGTGATCAGATCCATAATTAAGGAGCTATAACAGAGTTCCGAAACATGCCACGGCGTATGGAGCGCTACACTAGTGTTCACAGGTCAAACGATTAGTCTTAGGTAGACAGTGCAGCGAGTGGCACGTTTGCATAACAACCACGCTGTTGATACTGCAGTCACTGTTTATTGTTATTGTCTCCTGTGTACAGTACACTTTGCGATGCCGTACAAGTTTTCATCGCAGGAGTATGGAGCGATGGCATACATTTTGGGTTCTGTGATGGTAAAGCGAAAGCAGCTGTTGCCGAATATCACCGTCGGTATCCTATTCGTAGGATTCCGAGTGCCAAAACATTTAGTAGAACATATCGAACATTGCTAGAAACTGGTACTCTTCCCAGTATTCGTATTCACTCCGAAATACATCGCGACGTTCAAGAAGAGAAAAACATTCTTAATTCAGTAGAGCGCAGTCCTCGTTCAAGTACATGACGCCTAGCGACCTGATTGAACGTTTCACAATCTAAGGTATGTAGGACTCTTCATGAGAATGGACTGTATCCTTTTCGTGTGTACTTTTCATGTGCAGACACTTCTCCATTTAGAGCCACATGATTGTGCCAACCGCTTGCGCTTTTGTAACTGGTTAAATGGAAATCGGCAGCTCTATCACTTCATAATGTTCTGTGAGGAGGCAACCTTTACAAGAGATGACATCAACAACATGAATAACATGCATGTCTGGGCTGACGAAAAACTCCGTGCCACGGTAGTATCTCAATATCAACGCAGATTAAGTGTCAATGCCTGGTGTGGTGTTGTGTGTGACCAGTTACTGGGGCCAATTATTCTTCCGGAAAATTTAAATGGTCAGATGTACGGCAACTTTTTACCAGAAGACTTACCGCAGCTTCTTGAAGATGTTCCTCTGGAAACCAGGCGCCACATGTACGTCCAACATGACGGGGCACCTGCACACTTTCACCATGTTGTAACAGCTTATCTTAATCAGCAATTCCCACATCGATGGATAGGTCGCGGAGGCCCTATCATCTGGCCTGCTAGATCCCCAGATTTAACACCCCTAGATTACTGCATCTTGGGGCGGATGAAAGATATCGTGTACGATGTTAAGGTGGAAACACGAGAAGAAATGATGTAACACATTTTCGATGCCGCAACGTCAATAAGGAACCGGCATGTGAAATTACGATATGATACTCGCGCGGTTCACTCCCGTGCGAATCTTTGGCTTCAAATGCAGGGAGGAAATTTTGAACACCTGCTTTAAATCCACTCTGAATGCAAGAGACTGCTACAAGATTGTTTAAATTAATTATTATGTGCATATTTGATTGTGAAATCCTACAATAAAAGTTTTTCTGCCATTTTGTCGAGTTTTTCAATTACTGTAGCTCCTTAATTATGAATCTGAACCCATTACTTTATTTATCTTTTTTGTTCCAAATAACCTAAGTAATATCCTCCAAAACCGGGGGAAAATCTCGTTACTCACCCTGTATATTTATATCCTTCTGCATCTATCGTTTTCTAACATGCAAAAAGGGGACCACGACCCTAACCACGAAAAACACCCCTGTGCTGTAACAGCAGTCCTCTGTACTTTACTGATGGCACTACACATGATGGAAGGTAAGGTTCTCCGGGCATTCGTCAAACACAAATCCTTCCATCGGGTTGCCACAAGGTACAGCCTCATTCATCACTCCAAATCATTCGTTACCAGTCATCCACTGTGCAGTGTGTTCACATCAGCTGAAGCGTCGCATAGCAGGACTGCAGAAATGTGTGGCTTGTTCGACCATTGTACCCCATTCATTTTAACTCCCTATGCACTGTCATTGTGATAAATGACTTCATGAGATTTTTTGGAACGACCCTCTGCTATGCTGAACGGTCCCTGTCCATCTGTACTCGAGGCTTGCCTAATCTTGGTATAGCAGTGTTGTTACTTCGCGTTTCCACTTCACAACCGGATCACCAGTTGTCGATTTCGACAGCTTTAGAAGGGTTGAAATGTCCCTGATGGATCTGCTGCTCCAGTGGCATCGAATGGCCGGTCCACGTTTGAAGTTGTCCTGACCGACCTATCTGCTGTCATTGCTTCTCTGCTGACAACATAATACTCCCCTCCTTCTTATAGAGGGTGGTCCATTGATCGTGACTGGCCAAATATCTCACGAAATAAGCGTCAAACGAAAGAACTACAAAGAACGAAACTTGTCTAGCTTGAAGGGGGGAACCAGATGACGCCATGGTTGGGCCGGTTAGATGGCGCTGCCATAGGTCAAACGGATATCAACTGTGTTTTTTTAAAATAGGAACCCCTATTTTTATTATATATTCGTGTAGTACGTAAAGAAATATGAATGTTTTAGTTGGACCAATTTTTTCGCTCAACTACGCTCGCCTCCGATTCTCACGCGCCACGCGACTCTCCGGCTGTCCCCTTTCTAGCCCCTACGCCCGTCGCGGCCAAAAGCCGCGTCAAACGGCCGAGCCCAAAGATCACACCATGTCGACCCGATCGATCAATCGATATGAGCCGGCACGGCTCAACCTCCCCCGCTAAAACCCAAAAATCAGCCCCTCCCCCCCCCCCCCCCGATCCCGGTGTGTGTGTGTGGGGGGGGGGGGGGGGGATTAGGTACTCACGGCTAGGCACCATTTTTAACTTGGGATACATGGACCCTTGACACTTTACCCGAAACGAGATCTCGGACCAAGAGGCTGACTGGATTCAAAACTTGGATAACCTCACATGGTCCCAGAAATCAAGCGATTAACTTACCGGAGATGGCTGCGTCGCCGCGACCCCGACCGCGAAAATTCATCACAAAAACGCGATCGCCAACCTTGACTCGGAATTCGCGACAACCTTTATTATAACGCTGGACATGTCTCCGGAGTGCGAGTTGAATGTTCTTCCTAGCCCTATGCCAGTTCCGTCGAATGAGTTCTGGTGTTACCTTGTCCGGCAAAAGGTCATTGACAGACCATAAATTGGAAAGTGGGGAGTTAAGGGGGTAACCCAACATCAAGGAGGCAGGTGTCGCCTTCAGAACTTCATGGTGGGTGGAATTGAATGCTAAATTTAGCCAGGGAATGGACTCATCCCACCTAAGCTGAGAAGCCGCGTGGTAAATTATCAAGACCGCTTTCAAGTTACGATTCACTCTTTCTGCAAAGGAGGGCTGAGGGTAATACGGTATGGTGGTGAGATGCAGAATAGCGTTATTAAAACAGAAACGCTTAAATTGCCTCGATAGCAAGGCGGCCCCATTATCACTAACCAGTGACCGAGGAGGTAGCGAAAATCCTAGATAAATGTCTGATGGTTAAGGCCGTAGTGACGCCACTACTGGGGATTAACCACGAGAACCTAGTAAAGGCGTCCACTACTACCAGCACATAACGGTTCCCCTGCTTTGTGCCTGACAGTGGGCCAATATAGTCAATAAATATTTTATCCATAGGATTATCCTCCCAGCTAGAATGCAGTAACCCCTGTTTAGAATTAGAATCGGGCTTGGCACGCTTACATTCCTCGCACTCCCCCACTAGTCTGCGCACATCCTTGCGCATCGTCGGCCATGTGAGATGCTGTTTAATCTTCATACCCAAATGCCCCCCCCCCCCCCCCTACACACACACACACACACCAGGGAACCATGGAAATATTTTAAAATGGCGGGGATCAATTCCCTGAGTATTAAAGGCTTTTTGTCGACTGCGTGCCGTTGCGGATTTACGTCCAGAAATAATTTTTCTCTAAAGCGAGTGATTGTAACCGGCTTGGGAGAAGAGATTTGCTGAGTCGCGAGGCGCCCCTGAGCAGCCCGGCGCGCATGCAGCGCGCGTTGCATCCGTCACGGCGGCTGGCCACGCCGGATGGCGAGTCCCGAGTCCCGCAGTCGCTGACCGCCGAGATTAGCGCCCGCCTGACACGGTCTGCTTCCCACACCTGCCGCTGCCGCTGCCGCCTCCCCTTCCGTTCTATTTCCGTCGATCGCCGCATGTCCGTCTCACACTGCTCTTATCCGTTCACGCTTCGATCCTCCCACTAAGCGCAGACTGTTTTCTAGGTCACTAGTCTTCTAACTGTTTCGCTGCAGCTCATTATCCTCTCCTATGCCAGTCGCTTCACCTCATAGTAGTATTTCCGTCCAACGTTCTCAGTCATTTGTGCTGCGTATTCTCATCTTCGTCACCACCTAATATATTTGCTCCCTATAATATCACTGAAGCTAATCGCTGATGTCTTGTACGACTTCGTATATACTACTCAAGCTACCTTACGGTGTGTGGAAGAGGGTGCCTTTCTGTCACTATATTTCTCTGTTACAGTCTCTTATGTTGCGTGATAAGTACGACGATCTATAAAATTCAATACAAGTCCTAATTTCCCCCATGGTTTGGTCGTCATCATTTTGTGAGCCATTTGTGAGAGGAAGTACCTGGTAGTTATAATTAAAGTACACCTATTCACATAGGTTTAGTGGCGATTGTAATTTTCATACGGCAGCGAAAATTAGTAGTTATGCTAATCCGTCAATGCTGGACAAAAATAAGTTCAAATTTCGGCCACCATGTGCAAATCTGGCGCTGTACAGCATCTCGTTGACGCCTCCAATGATCACATTGAACAAACTGTCTAAGCGGCGGTTAATAATAAAGTCAACATTATGCCCTTCTCACTAGTTTGATTTTTTTGCTCACGTCCCGTTCCTAATCCATTACATATGGAAGCATTTCTGTGCGTCTTTCTTGCGTTCACAGCGCCAGATTTTCACGTGGTGTACAAAAGAAATATTTTTTCTAGTGTAAATTGGTTCCGCCTTAACGCTTTAGACTATCTACCTAGTTTGTTGCCATATGATAATTATAACGCACACTCAATCTCTGTGAGTAGCTGCACTTTAGTTATAACCATTCGGTATTATGTAGCACGGCTTTCTTCAAACATACGCTCACAGAATTTCAACAGAAGCCCTCTCCGTGACCCACAACGCATCTTTTGCAGCGATTGCCATTAGAGTTTGCTGAGCAACTCCGTAACGATCTCGCTTCAGCTAAACGATACCGTGACGAAACTTGCCGCCTTCGTTGGGTCTTCTCTGCATCTTCTGTTAGTCCTACTTGGTAAAGGTCCTAGAGAGATGAACACTACTGATGTATCGGTGGAACAAGTGTTCTGCAACCCACTTTTTTCGCAGATGAATTACATTTGCTTCAGATTATTCCAATGAATCAAAGCTTGGCATCTATTTTTTCTACATGTCTTCCACTTTAAGTACCTCCGGATGGTTATTTCCTGTATTTTATGGTTGTTACTGTTTCCAGTAAGTTTCCACCAACAGCGTAATCAAACAGTACTGGATCTCTTCTCCTATTTACGCGAAATGTCTTACAGTTATTTTCCATTACATTGTTTTACCACAAATTCGTACATACTGTCCCAGCTTCTAATTAGTTTCCTAGGTATTCTTTTTGTCTTGGGTTCTGCCGAGAGCTTCCTTTTTTCATATCTTATCAACACTAAATTTTCAGCATTCATCTGTAACACCACGTTTCGAACCTTTCGATCACCTTTTTTCCGGTTTCCCAAGGTCCGTGATACATATACAGTGTGGTCAGAAAAAGCGTCAAAAGCTTGTAAGGGCGTTGCAGGGTAGGTTGTGCTGAGAAATAATTGTTCAGAAAAAATCGATACGTTGTGCCTTTGCCGAGTTAACTAGCATTGAAATTAGGCATTCAGGCCGTTGTGCGCGCAAATTCAATCTTCCCGCTAGAGACGGTGTCGCCAAACCTGTTCTTCATTTAGTTTGCTAAACCTGAACAAGAGAGCGATACAAAAATTGGACATGAGACGGTAGTAGGGATCGACCACTAGCCAAAGGCTGAGCAATTTCGTGCACTATCATCTACGCTATGAGAACAACTGACACTATTTGAATCTGGCGGGCCGCTTGCATTTGCGCGTACAACGGTCTGATTGACTAACTTAATGCTAATTAGCTCGAAAGCAGCGTAATGTGTCGAATTTTTTTCTTAACAGTTATTTCTCAGCACAACCTACCCTGCAACTTCATTACAAGGTTTTTCAGACTGTTTCTGACGACCCCCTTGAACTGTGCTCCAGACCTATGCCCACACGTAAATCCGCAGAAATTTATTTCCAGAATTAAGGCCTTTGTTTGATACTAGCAGACTTCTTTTGACGAGGAATGGTCTCTTTGCCAGTACTAGTCTGCTGCTCATCCTCTCCTTCCTTCGTCATTCACGCGTTGTTTTCCATCATAGGTGGCAGAGTTCCTTTATTTCGTCTACTAAGTGTTCCCCTATTTTTATGTTAAATTTGTTGCTAATGTTATTTCCACTCCTCGTCAACATCTTTATCTTTCTTTAGTTTCTCTCAATCCATTTTCTGTGCTTACTACACTGCTGGATCCATCCAGCAACGCTGTAAATCTTCCTGATTTAAAAGGGGATTGCAGTTTCATCACCGAATCTCATCGTGAGCAAACTCTCTCTTCACACTGTATTTTATTCCCTCTCCTGACCATTTTTTTTCTTTTTGTTCCCTTCATTGCTTCGTTGAACAGTACAGGAGAAGGACTGCGCCTCTTGCCTAACGCTCTTTTTTATCCGAGCACTTCCCTTTTGTGCTTCCACTCTTATTGTTTCCCGTCGGTTCTCGTACCCATGGTATATTAACCGTCTTTTGCTGTAGTGTATAAATGTTATTTCTGACGATTTCAGCATCTTACACTACTTGGCGTTGTCCAACTCTTTTCCTAAGTCAGCAAATCCTGTGAACGTATCTTGACGTTTCTTAAGACTTGTTTTCGTTACAAAGCGTAAAGAGAAAGGAATCTCCCTGTATCCTTTAGGTTCCCTGTTGAGTTATTACGCGCAGCCTGCTTCTGTCCAAAATTAGGCAAAGACGATCTTCCTTATTTAGAACAGGGTGCTTGTCGAAATATTACAAGAATGCGCTCATCCACGTAGGTCCAGATTTGATGCCCAGACCTCCGCCTCGCAACCACGTACAGTTCGGCGCTTCAATTCACAGATTTCTTCACCTAATGATAACCATTACTTGTAAGAAGAGCGTTCTTCATATCTTTTACTAACGTACTGGTTGAGATCATTACTGCTTTTGTTAAATAACGACGTTTTACACAGCATTCGCCTACGTATTAAGCTCGCAGTAGATCCATCTTGTGGTGGTTGCCAACATGCTGACCAGTGCCTCGTCTGCGACGATACGGGGCTAACAAAAAGATGAAAACACCACAAGCAAAACACATTACCATGAGTAATACGGTGTAGGAAAATCGTTGGAATTCAAAACAACTTTCAGTCGTCTCGGAATAGATAAATAAAGGGTCCCGTATGGTTTTCATGGGAATCTTACACCATTGTTCCTGCAAAACAAGGACAAGTTCAGGTAACGATGATGGAGGTGGATAGCGATCACTCATCCTTCTACATCTACATCTACATTTATACTCCGCAAGCCACCCAACGGTGTGTGGCGGAGGGCACTTTACGTGCCACTGTCATTACCTCCAAAATGGTTCAAATGGCTCTGAGCACTATGGGACTCAACTGCTGAGGTCATTAGTCCCCTAGAACTTAGAACTACTTAAACCTAACTAACCTAAGGACATCACACACATCCATGCCCGAGGCAGGATTCGAACCTGCGACCGTAGCAGTCGCGCGGTTCCGGACTGCGCGCCTAGAGCCGCTAGACCACCGCGGCCGGCGTCATTACCTCCCTTTCCTGTTCCAGTCGCGTATGGTTCGCGGGAAGAACGACTGTCTGAAGGCCGACGTGCGCGCTCTAATCTCTCTAATTTTACATTCGTGATCTCCTCGGGAGGTATAAGTAGGGGGAAGCAATATATTCGATACCTCATCCATAAACGCACCCTGTCGAAACCTGGCGAGCAAGCTACACCGCGATGCAGAGCGCCTCTCTTGCAGAGTCTGCCACTTGAGTTTATTAAACATCTCCGTAACGCTATCACGGTTACCAAATAACCCTGTGACGAAATGCGCCGCTCTTCTTTGGATCTTCTCTACCTCCTCCGTCAACCCGATCTGGTACGGATCCCACACTGATGAGCAATACTCAAGTATAGGTCGAACGAGTGTTTTGTAAGCCACCTCCTTTGTTGATGGACTACATTTTCTAAGCACTCTCCCAATGAATCTCAACCTGGCACCCGCCTTACCAACAATTAATTTTATATGATCATTCCACTTCAAATCGTTCCGCACGCATACTCCCAGATATTTTACAGAAGTAACTGCTACCAGTGTTTGTTCCGCTATCATATAATCATACAATAAAGGATCCTTCTTTCTGTGTATTCGCAATACATTACATTTGTCTATGTTAAGGGACAGTTGCCACTCCCTGCACCAAGTGCCTATCCGCTGCAGATCTTCCTGCATTTCGCTACAATTTTCTAATGCTGCAACTTCTCTGTATACTACAGCATCATCCACGAAAAGCCGCATGGAACTTCCGACACTATCTACTAGGTCATTTATATATATTGTGAAAAGCAATGGTCCCATAACACTCCCTGTGGCACGCCAGAGGTTACTTTAACGTCTGTAGACGTCTCTCCATTGATAACAACATGCTGTGTTCTGTTTGCTAAAAACTCTTCAATCCAGCCACACAGCTGGTCTGATATTCCGTAGGCTCTTACTTTGTTTATCAGGCGACAGTGCGGAACTGTATCGAACGCCTTCCGGAAGTCAAGAAAAATAGCATCTACCTGGGAGCATGTATCTAATATTTTCTGGGTCTCATGAACAAATAAAGCGAGTTGGGTCTCACACGATCGCTGTTTCCGGAATCCATGTTGATTCCTACATAGTAGATTCTGGGTTTCCAAAAACGACATGATACTCGAGCAAAAAACATGTTCTAAAATTCTACAACAGATCGACGTCAGATCGACTGTCCAAAGCCGACCACAAAGGCTCAAGAATATTGTGATCCAGTGACTGTAGCAGCGAGGAGAGATGCGAGAATTCATCCTCGTGCTCACAGAAACAGTCGAGGACGACGCGAGCTTTGTAAACAGAGATCCTGTCGTCTTGTAACACATCATCACCACTGGGGAACAAATATTGTACCATGGGATGGACCTGATCAGCCAAAACGGTCACATAATGCCTGGCAGTAATCCGATCTTGCAGAGTAACCAAGCTGCCCATACAATACCAAGATATGGCTACGCAAATCGTTACCGAACCTCCACCATGTTTCACTCTTCGGACGTACACTTTGGCAGAAGTTGGAAACAATGTGAAACAAGACTCAGCCGACCAAATCACATTCTTTCATTGCTGCATAGTCCAGGTTTTATGGATTTGGTTTTTTAATTCCAGCTCCCTCCCTGCTTACGGAGCTCCCTTCGTGTTGCTTTGGTGGTGACGGGGTTCGTGGGTGCGACATTCAGCTCTGAATTAAGTTTTGTAGCTGTCTGAGAACGAAGTCTTTCGCGCCGGCACTGTTGTATAAAACATTCTCAGACTGCTGTTGCGTCAGTTAAGGAGCAACTGAATGTCAAAATTCCTTTGCTGTGGTGGCCTCATATAGGCCGAAGACGGCTTCTGATTGGTCAGTAGTCACGTAATGCTATCGCAAATGGTGTTAGCGTTTGCGCTGGTGATGCCACCGTTCCGGCGTACCGTAAACATTGCGACGAATATCTCTGGCTCATCTCTGCATCGACAGCTCGCTTCCACGCACCGCTGAGATTATATCCGCCGTCACGGTTGAAGGTCTCCTCACAAATTCTTATTTCTACATTCTCTTTAATTATAGAGTCTCAGTATGTGGAAGCCTGGGACAAAACTTTCGTTTCTTCAAACATTATTTTATGTTTGTGAGGCTGCGCTCAGCAACTACAGATTTCTCCAGTTCTCGATTTTTAATATGCCGTAGATGTTCAGCACAGCGGTCGGAAAGGCTGTGGACGGATTGACCGATGCAATTGCTTCCGCACCCACATGATATAGTGTAAATTGCAGGAATCCTGAGGCAGAGACTGTCCTTAAAAGGGTTAATATCTGCTTTATCTTCTTAAGAGGTCGAAAAATACATGTGATACGTCGTCTTCCCAGGACACTCCCTATTTTGCAGGCTTTAGCACCGCAAAAGGGAAGGAGTGCAGTTGATGAGTCATAATGTGAATGTTCAACATTTTCACCTTTCCTTTGCTTGGAGAACGCTGACTTGACATCACGTGACCAATAGCCGTTCTTTCGGAACACATACTCCAGATGATTAATTTCGGAATAGAAGTGGTCCTCGTCCGAAACGGGTTTTGCTCTGTTGTACCAGCGTATTTAAAGCTGTATTTTGTAGCTGTCATCCATTTATTTTTCATCACAATCCTCTTCAGTGGCTGTCTGTCACGATTACCCAACATACGCTTTCGTCCGCGTTTTAACTTAGCGGATGATGTTTCTCCACTTTTCGTGTATGCGGTATAATATTTCGATACGATGCCTCGAACACTTTCGCTACCTTGGTTACGAACACCAACCATCAGCCCACCTTCGAATTCACTTCGCTGCTCCGAAATAATGCACTTACAAATATACAGAATGCTGTTCTGACCGCTACTGCCACTAGAAACGTACTGAGAACATCGCACAGCGCAATCTACAGGCTTTGCCTAGCATCTGCATTTAATTCAAGCTTGCGTTTCTTGCGGTGTTTCCATATTTTGTCCAACCTTTACGGCAAGAAAGAGTAGATGCCCACATCCCAAGATCCCGGAATTACAACTTGTGGTCCTGAATATTTATAGTTAACTTGATCCATGTGCGGTGAAACACCTGAGCAATGTGTTAACATGCCTCTACACATCTTACTCCATTGGCTAAGTATTCTGACTTTGCCTCTCTCCGAAGACTCACTCGTTTATCCCGTAAAGGAAAGAACTGATGCTTCCTTCTTGTAAAATGTGTATGAAATGACAGCAGTGAGCACCTGTCGTCAAAATGATGACCTGTACAGCTTCATATGAAACCATAGACAACAGCCTTGATGTTAACGACTAGAAGAGAATGTTACAGGTGTGTGTGTATTACGTATAAGTTGGGCTAGAGAAAGGGGAAGGGTGGAGGCGGCAGACAGACAGAGAGGCACACAAAGTAAGTATATGTAGCGGCAATCAGAGCAGATGCCTGGCACCTCATCGCAGGCGTGGTAACAGTACCTTCTACTCCTCAATAGAAGAGCGACTGGCCCCCTCCCCTCGCCCCCCCCTCCACCCCGTAATTCTTCATACTCGGCGAAAGGCGACCACGAAACATTCACCACTGCGCTGAAACTTATTCCAGTAAATACGTGCCTCGTGACAAATGTTTAAGACGTAACACGGGCATGATTTTGAGGTTAAGTGAAATTTTTGATAGCAATGTTTTTCCCAATCACTTTCACGGCAAATTATTCTGGAAAATTATATTTATTTTAATTTAAATTTCGTTATTGATTCCCGTAATATTTTTAAATTCGCGAGATAGAGCGGGGTGGCGCAGTGGTTAGCACACTGGACTCGCATTCGGAAGGACGACGGTTGAAACCCGCTTCCGGCCATCCAGGTTTAGGTTTTCCGTGATTTCCCTAAATCGCTTCAGGCAAATGCCGGGACAGCTCCTTTGAAAGGGCATGACCAATTTCCTTCCCCATCCATGTCACAATCCGAGCTTGTGCTCCATCGATAATGACCTCGATGTCGACGGGACATTAAACCCATTCTTCATTCTTTTTCTTTTATGTTCGCAGAGGAAGAACAATAATGGCGCTACAAAAAGCAGCCGGGAACGACTGAACTGTGAAATAAGGAGCCCTGTTTCACTCCGTCAAGAACTTTTTCTGCTTTTTTTTTCCCTCTACTAGATGCCTTAAAATGACTGACCATAAACAAACACCATAGCGAGAGAGTTTTTTTTTTGTTGCTATGTTTTGCTATTCTGAATCGTTCGGTACTTAGCCTCTCATATCACTAGTCAACAGCCATTTTCCATCTGGGATGTGATACATCAACTGGTACGTATTTCGGTGTGTAGAATCCGAACATATCTTTCAAAATGTTCTAGCACGTACCATTTTTGAGTTTTTAAAGGATTGTTTGTTGTTGATTTGAGAGGAGAGCTGGAAGATCTACAGATCGTCAGTAAATGGTTGGTGTGGTAATCCAGTGGTGTTAAACAGATCCCCAGTGAGTGTTTCCTGTGAAAGATAGTGCAAACTTTTTGTGTTTGAAACTTTCACTAAGGAAAATGGCAACTAGTAAATCTCGTTGCTGTCTAAACAACCCCGACAATTTTTGTTATGTGTGTGGGAAATTCACTCCAAAAGCCCAAAGAAAACCAATCACTGATTGGTTTAAGAAGGCATATAAATTGTATTTCGATTACCCTGTTGGTGATCAAGATAAAAATTTTGCACCTCATATTGTCTGCATAACCTGTACTACAACCTTAACCGAGTGATTGAAAGGAAAACGCCGAGCCATGCCATTCGCTGTTCCGATGGCATGGTGTGAACCTAATGACCATTATTCAGACTGTTAATTCTGTCTTACAAATATTTCGGGACATTCAAACAAAACTAGACATAAAATAAAGTATCTAAAGGAGTGGCGACTATTTATTGACTCCACTAAAGCCAGCTTCCTCCCCCCATGAACCATGGACCTTGCCGTTGGTGGGGAGGCTTGCGTGCCTCAGCGATACAGATAGCCGTACCGTAGGTGCAACCACAACGGAGGGGTATCTGTTGAGAGGCCAGACGTGTGGTTCCTGAAGAGGGGCAGCAGCCTTTTCAGTAGTTGCAAGGGCAACAGTCTGGATGATTGACTGATCTGGCCTTGTAACAATAACCAAAACGGCCTTGCTGTGCTGGTACTGCGAACAGCTGAAAGCAAGGGCAAACTACGGCCGTAATTTTTCCCGAAGGCATGCAGCTTTACTGTATGATTAAATGATGATGGCGTCCTCTTGGGTAAAATATTCCGGATGTAAAATAGGCCCCCATTCGGATCTCCAGGCGGGGACTTCTCAAGAGGACGTCGTTATCAGGAGAAAGAAAACTGGCGTTCTACGGATCGGAGCGTGGAATGTCAGATCACTTAATCGGGCAGTTAGGTTAGAAAATTTATAAAGGGAAATGGATAGGTTAAAGTTAGATATAGTGGGAATTAGTGAAGTTGGGTGGCAGGAGGAACAAGACTTCTGGTCAGATGACTACAGGGTTATAAACACAAAATCAAATAGGGGTAATGCAGGAGTAGGTTTAATAATGAATAGGAAAATAGGAATGCGGGTAAGCTACTACAAACAGCTTAGTGAACGCATTATTGTTGCCAAGATAGATACGAAGCCCACACCTACTACAGTAGTACAAGTTTATATGCCAACTAGCTCTGCAGATGACGAAGAAATTGAAGAAATGTATGATGAAATAAAAGAAATTATTCAAATAGTGAAGGGTGACGAAAATTTAATAGTCATGGGTGACTGGAATTCGGTAGTAGGAAAAGGGAGGGTAGGAAACGTAGTAGGTGAATATGGATTGGGGCTAAGAAATGAAAGAGGAAGCCGCATGGTAGAAATTTGCACAGAGCACAACTTAATCATAGCTAACACTTGGTTTAAGAATCATGAAAGAAGGTTGTATATGTAGTGTCGGCAGACTTGCCAACACTACGCACACTAATTGAAAGAGGCGGCCAAGATGCACGCGCTAACTCACGAAGGATGGAGTGAGGTCTGAAACAGGAGACTTAATGAATGTGATAAAGAAAATACGTATCTTTGGAATATACTTAACTTTTAATACATCCTTGTACACATCGTTCTTGATTAGACATCTGGAGATTGTGGCGATACAAGTGACTCTTTATATACAAGCTATTTAAGGCTAATGGCGCCTTGCTAAGTCGTAGCCATTAACTTAGCTGAAGGCTATTCTAACTGTCTCTCGGCAAATGAGAGAAATGGCTTCGTCCGTATAGTCGCTAGCAACGTCGTCGTACAACTGGGGCGAGTTCTCGTAAGTCTCTCGAGACCTGCCGTGTGGTGGCGCTCGGTCTGCGATCACACAGTGGCGGCACGCGGGTCCGACATGTACTAATGGACCGCGGCCGATTTAAGCTACCACCTAGCAAATGTGGTGTCTGGCAGTGACACCACAGTATACATGGAAGAACCCTGTAGATACTAAAAGGTATTAGATAGATTATATAATGGTAAGACAGAGATTTAGGAACCAGGTTATAATTGTAAGACATTTCCAGGGGCAGATGTGGCCTCTGACCACAATCTATTGGTTATGACCTGTAGATTAAAATTGAAGAAACTGCAAAAAGGTGGGAACTTACGGAGATGGGACCTGGATAAACTGAAAGAACCAGAGGTTGTACAGAGATTCAGGGAGAGCATAAGGGAACAATTGACAGGAATGGGGGAAAGAAATACAGTAGAAGAAGAATGGGTAGCTTTGAGGGCTGAAGTAGTGAAGGCAGCAGAGGATCGAGTAGGTAAAAAGACGAGGGCTAATAGAAATCCTCGGGTAACAGAAGAAATATTGAATTTAATTGATGAAAGGAGAAAATATAAAAATACAGTAAATGAAGCAGGCAAAAAGGAATACAAACGTCTCAAAAATGAGATCGACAGGAAGTGCAAAATGGCTAAGCAGGGATGGCTAGAGGACAAATGCAAGGATGTAGAGGCTTATCTCACTAGGGGTAAGATAGATACTGCTTACAGGAAAATTAAAGAGACCTTTGGAGATAAGATAACCACTTGTATGAACATCAAGAGCTCAGATGGAAACCCAGTTCTAAGCAAAGAAGGGAAAGCAGAAAGGTGGAAGGAGTATATAGAGGGCGATCTACTTGAGGATAAAATTATGGGAATGGAAGAGGATGTAGATGAAGAAGAAATGGGATATACGATACTGCGTGAAGAGTTTGACAGAGCACTGAAAGACCTGAGTCGAAACAAGGCCCCAGGAATAGACAACATTCCATTGGAACTACTGACGGCCTTGGGAGAGCCAGTCCTGACAATACTCTACCATTTGGTGAGCAAGATGTATGAAACAGGCGAAATACCCTCAGACTTCAAGAAGAATATAATAATTCCAATCCCAAAGAAAGCAGGTGTTGACAGATGTGAAAATTACCGAACAATCAGTTTAATAAGCCACAGCCGCAAAATACTAACACGAATTCTTTACAGACGAATGGAAAAACTAGTAGAAGCTGATCTCGGGGAAGATCAGTTTGGATTCCGTAGAAATACTGGAACACGTGAGGCAATACTGACCTTACGACTTATCTTAGAAGAAAGATTAAGGAAAGGCAAACCTACGTTTCTAGCATTTGTAGACTTAGAGAAAGCTTTTGACAATGTTGACTGGAATACTCTCTTTCAAATTCTAAAGGTGGCAGGGGTAAAATACAGGGAGCGAAAGGCTATATACAATTTGTACAGAAACCAGATGGCAGTTATAAGAGTCGATGGACATGAAAGGGAAGCAGTTGTTGGGAAGGGTGTAAGACAGGGTTGTAGCCTCTCCCCGATGTTATTCAATCTGTATATTGAGCAGGCAGTAAAGGAAAGAAAAGAAAAATTCGGAGTAGGTATTAAAATCCATGGAGAAGAAATAAAAACTTTGAGGTTCGCCGATGACATTGTAATTGGGTCAGAGACAGCAAAGGACTTGGAAGAGCAGTTGAATGGAATGGATAGCGTCTTGAAAGGAGGATATAAGATGAACATCAACAAAAGCAAAACGAAGATAATGGAATGTAGTCGAATTAAGTCGGGTGATGCTGAGGGAATTAGATTAGGAAATGAGACACTTAAAGTAGTAAAGGAGTTTTGCTATTTGGGGAGCAAAATAATTGATGATGGTCGAAGTAGAGAGGATATAAAATGTAGACTGGCAATGGCAAGGAAAGCGTTTCTGAAGAAGAGAAATTTGTTAACATCGAGTATAGATTTAAGTGTCAGGAAGTCATTTCTGAAAGTATTTGTATGGAGTATAGCCATGTATGGAAGTGAAACATGGACGATAAATAGTTTGGACAAGAAGAGAATAGAAGCTTTCGAAATGTGGTGCTACAGAAGAATGCTGAAGATTAGATGGGTAGATCAAATAACTAAAGAGGAGTATTGAATAGAATTTGGGAGAAGAGAAGTTTGTGGCACAACTTGACCAGAAGAAGGGATCGGTTGGTAGGACATGTTCTGAGGCATCAAGGGATCACCAATTTAATACTGGAGGTCAGCGCGGAGGGTAAAAATCGTAGAGGGAGACCAAGAGATGAATACACTAAGCACATTCAGAAGGATGTAGGCTGCAGTAGGTACTGGGAGATGAAGAAGCTTGCACAGGATAGAGTAGTATGGAGAGCTGCATCAAACCAGTCTCAGGACTGAAGACCACAACAACAACAACAACAAAGCCAGCTTGAAAGCAGTACTACTGCATAATGGCAAAGCATTTCCATTGGTACCTTTGGCTTACGCAGTAGACATGAAAGAAGCTTATGAAACCATGGCTTTGCTGCCAGAGGCAATCAACTAGAAGGATCATGAATGGCAGCTTTGCTGTGATTTAAAAGTTTTCGCACTCTTTACAGGTTTACAGGCTGGATTCACGAAATACTGCTGCTTTTTGTGCCTTTGGGACAGCCGTGACACCAGGAACCACTATACAGTCAAGCAATGGCCTATAAGGAAGTCATATGTTCCTGGAAACGTGAATGTGAACAATACCCCATTGGTTGAGCCCGATAAAATAATTTTGCCTCCCCTTCATATCAAGTTGGGCCTTATCAAGAACCGAGCGAGGTGGCGCAGTGGTTAGCACACTGGACTCGCATTCGAGAGGATGACGGTTCAATCCCGCGTCCGGCCATCCTGATTTAGGTTTTCCGTGATTTCCCAAAATCGCTCCAGGCAAATGCCGGGATGGTTCCTTTGAAAAGGGCACGGCCGACTTCCTTCTCTGTCCTTCCCTAATCCGATGAGACCGATGACCTCGCTGTCTGGTCTCTTCCCCGAAACAACCCCCTCCCCCCCCCCCATTAACTATGTAAAAGCTCTGGATAAAGAAGGTGAGGTCTTCAATCACTTAAAAGAAATGTTTCCCAAATTAATTGAGGCAAAGCTGAAAGAGGGTATATTTATTGGAACGCAAATAAGAAAATATCTGAAAGATCCAACCTTTAATACCAAACTCACAGATATCCAATTAGCTGCTCGATATTCTTTTAAATCAATTGTGATGGGATTTTTGGGTAACAACAAAGACAAAAACTATGTTTCCATTGTGAATGGTCTGTTGGACAACTATAAGAACATGGGGTGTGGAATGTCGCTTAAAATTCACTTTTTACATTCTCGCCTTGATTTCCTCCCAGAAAAATTGGGAGCCGTAAGCGATGAGCATCGTGAACGCTCTCACCAAGACATTCTTACCATGGAACACCGTTACCAAGGCCATTGGAACCCTCGATGATGGGTGACTACTGCTTGGGGTCTTGTTAAGGAGAGTGATGAAATGGCAAACAATATAAGAGCTCCGTCTTCGCATTTTTCAAAAACCAAAGACGATTAAAGGTGAAAATATCTTATGAACTAATTTGGGCCTTTTATTAGTACCACGCCCATACATACTTACAAAATAGTATTGGTTTCAAACGTTCTGAATGTGTATTTTTGTTTGACTTGATTGTGTGTATTTTCGCTATTACCATTTTTTATTCGGCTGTGCATCTAGGAAATGTGACGTCATGGAGAAAACTGATTTTACCAGCACCCCAAAATTAGAGAAATCCACCCATTTACAAATAAGATGCAGAAAAATGTTTAAATTTATTAACTAGTATATTTAGTTGTGGTTTTGAAGCAGTAATTTTCGTGTTGTAGGGCCGGATGTTTGTTAGGTTCTCAACAGATGGTAACTAACGTTGTCCACCGTTTTGTTTCTCTGAGTGTGTTGCATCTTTGAAACCGACTTTTGTAGCGTTGTTAAGACGTACCGTTCCGTTTCGTGATGTGCCTCAGGTGGTCGAAACACATTCTTCTTCTGTGCATATTTAACTCTGGCCATATGTGCACTTTAGCAAGTCTCCCAGGCCCTAGGTTTTCGTCAGACAGAATTATCCATGGGCTTGTGAGCACCATCAGCTCACACTACTCTAGTGTAGTGCATAAAAGTGAGGGCGCTTCGATCTTTGCGAATACCACGCTCTTCTTTATTTTTCAGAGTACGTGATAACTCATTTGTTCAACGTAATTCAAACAAATGCTGACAGTTTAAAAGTTACGCATCTCGCGAGGTAAATAGTGGGGGTTCTTCAATCAAGCCGCAAAATAGCCATGAATATATGGAGGTGAGTGTGCGACACAGTCCAATAATCTCACTCTGTCCTCAGGAGAGCTGCGCGGAGTGGCCGTGCGGTTGGGGCACGATGTCACGGATTGCGCGGCCCCTCCCGCCGGAGGTTCGAGTCCTCCCTCGGGCATGGGTGTGTGTGTTATTCTTACCATAAGTTAGTTTAAGTAGTGCGTAAATGTAGGGACCGATGACCTCAACAGTTTGGTCCCTTTGGAATTCGCACACATTTGAACATTTTCCTCAGGACAACGTTGTCTGTGTTTTTCACTGTAAGAAACTGTGATACCCCATTATCAAGTATGACACTATCTGAAAAATAATGCGTTGCTGACGTCGCAAAACTGCAGTCTGGAACCGCAAGACCGCTACGGTCGCAGGTTCGAATCCTGCCTCGGGCATGGATGTTTGTGATGTCCTTAGGTTAGTTAGGTTTAATTAGTTCTAAGTTCTAGGGGACTAATGACCTCAGAAGTTGAGTCCCATAGTGCTCAGAGCCATTTGAACCATTTGACGTCGCAAAAGCATGCGTCAGAAATGCGTGCAAAACTTGCCACTGCCAAGTCACATAGCTCGATGAAACTTAGATCATACACAAAAAGAACTGCTACAGAATAGAACGGAAGGTAACTGAAAGAAGTAGGTAAAGAGGCCAGCCGGAGTGGCCGAGCGGTTCTAGGCGCTTCAGTCTGGAACCCCGCGACCGCTACGGTCGCAGGGTCGAATCCTACCTCGGGCATGGATGTGTGTGTTGTCCATAGATTAGTTAGGTTTAAGTAGTTTTAAGTTCTAGGGGGCTGATGATCCCAGATGTTAAGTCGCATAGTGCTCAGAGCCATTTATTTTTTTTTTAAATTCAAAAACAATAATTACATAGAAGTCCCCGCGACTCATAATGGTCTCCTGGACATCACGAACGGCGGAACGTGGTACTCAGTAGGGTGTCTGATCACCACGGATGGCAATGCATGCTCTGCAATGTGCTCCCATGTTGGCCACAAGGTTGGTAAGGAATTCTCGTGGTAGAGCGTTCCGTTCCTCCACCAGCACTTTGACAACTGCTAGATGGCCACTGGTGCATGAGGGCGTGTTGCAAAATGTCTTCCCAACACACCTCACACGTGCTCGACGGCATTTAGTCGAGGGAACACGCTGGTCACTCCATTCGCTGAAAATCCTTTTGATTCTAGTTCTCCTCCATCTGCGCTGTTCGATGCGGTCTGACATTGTCATCCATAAAATTGAAGTCAGACCCAAATGCTCTCCTAAAAATACGCACGTGGGGAAGGAATACACTGTCACAATACCGTTGACCGGTAAGTGTAACGTGTTTAAAGATTTGGAGATCAGTATCCCCGTACAACACTATAACATATGGAGCACCAAGACTATCATGTTCTACAGTATTCCTGGGTGCATCACGTGTTCGCACGTGTCGCCGTATGAGTGTACATCCTGAATCACTGCTCAGTCTGAATCTGCTCTCATGCGAGAAGAGCGCGCAACCTCAGTCCTGGTTGGTCCAGTCCATGTGCTCTTGGTACAATCGCAAACGGTGCCGGCGACGTGCGGGTGTAAACGGAACACAGCATACTGGTTATGGGGCAAAGAGATCCGTGCTGTAAATGTGCCACTGAGGGGCGTGAGATTGTGCTTGCAGTCCTGTTAAATGTGGCTGCGATCGTATCCGCTGTTTGATATGTGTCCCTTCTTCCTTGCTGCACAATGTAGTGATCACCTGCTGCTGTGGGTGGCCTTGGTCGACCAACGCCTCTCCTTCGAGCTCCAGTGTCTGTGGTTGGAAATGCTTCGCATGCACGTGAAACAATGCTGTGAGCAATACGAAGCTCCTGGGCTACATATGTCACACTTCGTCTTTCTTCCAGTTTCCCGATGGTTTTTCCCCATGTGAAGTCATCAAAATGCTGTCTCTAGCCCACGCTGTAATGAAGAATACCACCACAGTGCGTCATAAATATTGTGCACGACTGGGAGACCTCTGACAACGTGCTCCCGCACTTTCATTCATTTCCACCGAATTGTTAATATCTTACGTTACTTTATCCATCTCGTCCTTCAGTTTTGCAGAGCAGTGTAGAAAACAAACAGATGACATTATTATGATGACATATTTACTAAACTGATATTTTAAAGTTTTTTGATGTGCGTTGAAGCATGAAATGTTAGTAACCTGTCGTTTTATAATTGCTATGGGCATGAAGCGGATGCAGTGAAATGCACGTAATGAAGCGATACAATTTTCTATATACACCTTGGTTTCTGAGTTTCACTTAGTTTCACTTGAAAATTGTTAATTCCGAAACAGCAGTAGTTAGTTTGAAATGAGTAATTTTAACATTTAGAGACAACAATTATATCTTTTAAAAAATTGTCTTTTTCAACCTTATCCAAAAAAATTAAAAAATCTGTGGTTTTATCGGTACCCTATCCCATCGAATCGTAAACTTTTTTCCTGAGCGTTTGCTAAAAGCGAGCTCAGAGCTCGTGACACCGCTCACTATTACACGCGATTTTGCCAATTTAAGACTCGCCTGGAATTAAGGTGATTTTCTAACAGGTGGATCGTTCCTGAAAGCGCGTAGCGATGGTTTCGTCCATCTCCTAGACGACACTTGGAAAAACAAAGTTTTGATAGGGGTTTCAAAGGGATCGGTTGATACGACATGTCCCGAGACGTAAGGAAATCGTCTGTTTGGCTCAAATGGCTCTGAGCACTATGGGACTCAACTGCTGCGGTCATAAGTCCCCTAGAACTTAGAACTACTTAAACCTAACTAACCTAAGGACAGCACACAACACCCAGCCATCACGAGGCAGAGAAAATCCCTGACCCCGCCGGGAATCGAACCCGGGAACCCGGGCGTGGGAAGCGAGAACGCTACCGCACGACCACGAGATGCGCGTCTGTTTGGTAATGAAGGTAAGTGTGGAGAGTAAATGTTCTTGTAGGAAGCCTGGGCTTGACTAAAGTAGGAAGGCTCAAACAGATGTAAGTTGTAGTAGTTATGTAGAGACGAAGAGACTTGCATAGGATAGATCAGCGTAGAAAGCTGTATTAATCCTGTCATCGGACTGAAGACAACCATAACAGTAATGTCTTATGTAAACTGAAGGGGGGGGGATGGGAGGGGGAGGGGAAAAGGAAAGGGAAGGAACTATTGATGTCAGTTGCATGGGCACTTTATGTGAAAGTAGTGGCGCCGAGCGAAAATGTGTACCTGGCCTGGGCTCAAACCTGGGATCTCCAGCTTACTCGGCAGTTGCGTTAACCACCTGGACATAGTATTTATTGCAGCTGCGTAGACTGTCGGGGCACGCCTCTCGGCCGACCGCTACTCCCACATAGCACAACGTATCCGCTTTCCCCACCCATGTCCTCAATGCTCGCTATGTTGAGATATCCGCAGGAGGTCGAACGTAATTGTGCATCTGCACTGAAGGTCGTGGATTCGTGGACGTTCGACCGCCTGCGGGAGTCTCAGTGTAACGAGCACGGCTGACATGGACGTGGACTGCGATTAGGTGGCGCTGAGACGTGATAGTCCACGCAGTTGCGATGAAAGCTGTGTCCGGGTGGTACAGTGGATAACGCAACTGCCTAGTAAACAGCAGATCTCGGTTTGAGTCCCGGTCGGGCACACATTTTCGATCGTCGCCGCTGCTTCCGCACGATGTCTCGATGCAGCTGACATTAATAGTTCCTTTCCTTTCCTTTCTCCCCCTCCTCCTCCAGTTCACGCAATATGTATCACAGCTGCACAACAGTGATTTCAATTGGTAATGCGATGTAATGGGAATCGGCGAAAGTATTGTGCCAAATTTAAGCTGAAGGAGCTCTATTGCAAAGCTTTCTTGGTACCTACCCATTTAATCTAGTCCTCGAAATATTCACGGTGTAGAGGACACAAGTGATCTTCATCTTTTCCTGTTTATACTCTCGATCATTTCTCCCTCTCGGAGGCCCTCTCTCCTGTACCGATTCTTCAGTTCTGTCTTCATAAGTCTTTCTCGACCTTTCCCAACAAGCGAACTTTCAACACCCATTGGATATGTACAAGCCAGTCAGTTTTCACTCTTGAATAAGCTCGATAGTGGCTTTGCATTTGCATCTTTCCGAACGAATGTGTCTCAAATCCTGGCTCTCTTTAGTTTTCTTTTCTATTTACCAATGTCTCATCTCTCTTTCCTAAATTCAGGTTTTCGTTCGCTCTCTACGTACAAAAGACTCGTGCCATAGATTAACAGCGGAGTGTAGTTATATAAATATATCTTCCTCTTCGATGTCTCTCTTTTTGAGAAGTTATGTCTCGTTGTTTCGTTTCGTTTCTTTGGATATTCCTTGGATCACACACGCAACAACTCGCCATGACGTGGAAAGTGTCAGCAGATTCACAGCTAAGACATTTTTTTGTGAAAACATTGTTGCCGTTTACAAGATTTTTTTTGTTTTATTCGTAACCTACAACAAAATTTGACAGAAGTAACCAAAACTCATTGAATTAAAGAGACAGTCCGCCATCCCGAATTGCGTAACTTCTTACCCTCTCTTCTCATTTGGACTGATAACCGAGCTAAGCTATTAGATTTAGCGTACTGTTCTGTAGCCTGTTTAATCAATGTGCTGAAAATTCTTTCTGAACCTTTACTATTACTATTTCTTAAGTTCTTCTACATAGACGCTAATGCTATGCTGTAGTACTTATTCACTGGAAGCTAATATCACCAAGTCAACTGTTCAGTCAGTCGCATCCGGATGTTTTCGACAGCTAGACTATTCACTTCATTACTACAGGTCCTCATTATCCCACCATTAGTAGTAGATATTCTGCCTTACGGCAGGTCTTGTCATGGGTTAAGCCTCTTCCACTTTTGACTGTCCATAGCCAATCTTTTCATTTCTGAATATTTGTCTCTTTGGATATTGTCCAGCGTTTGATATCTTCTTTTTCCTCTTCCCCTTTTTCCCTCCACCATTACTTCTATTCCTTCCTTCCGTAAACAATCCCTCCTAAAACCATGTCTGATCCAGTTCCGTTTTCTCTTTCTTATGACTTTCAGCATGTTTCTTTCTTCTCCAACTCTTCTTAATACTTCTTCATTCCTTATTCGGTCTTCGCATTTCACTTTTTCCATTCTTCTTCATATCCACATCTCTAGTGCCTCCAATCTTCTTTCATCTTCCTTCCTCAACGTCCAGGTCTCCGCACCATACAGTGGCACGCTCCAGATGTAACATTTGGCAAGTCTTTTCCTCAGATCTTTTAGTGGTCCGCAAAGTAATTTCTGTTTCCTCCTGTATCCTTCTTTTGCTATTGCAATTCTTTTCCTAATTTTTGTTGAGCAATACATATCATCCATTATTACACAATCAAGTAACTGAGGTTATTCACTTGCTCTGTTTCATCTCCCCCTATTTTCATACGGCATTTTCTCCCCTTTCCTCCAATTACCATGCTTTCCGTTTTCTTCTTGTAAAACTTCATTCTATATTCTTTTAATTTTGTGTTTAGATCATCTAACATTTGTTCAATTTCTCATGCACTCTCTGCCATCACAACCATGTCGTCTACAAATCTTATACACTCAACTCTCCGACCCCCTATACAAACGCCTCTCCTTCAATCAAAACTTTCATTAATAATTTCCTCCTGATAGATATTGAACAGTGTTGGTGATAAACAACAACCTTGTGTTACACCTCTTCCCAGTTCAATTTCTTCACTCATCATACCTCCTATTCTTACTCTCGCTCTCTGGTTCAAATATAAATTTCTAATTAGACGTCTATCCCTCCAGTCAACTCTATGTTTCCGTAGGATTTCCATCACTTTGTCCCATCTGACACAGTCAATAGCCTTCTCAAGATCAATGAACACAACATACACCTTCCTTTTCTTTTCCATGTACCTCTTCACTATCACTCTTAGTAGCCCAACGCCATCTCTAGTTCCTACTTCTCGCCTGAAACCAAATTTTTCATCTCCTATTACGCAGTTCAGCTTTCCATATAGCCTTCTGTTGAGCGTCCTCAGCAAGACTTTGGCTGCATGCGATATCAGCCTCACTGTTCTATGTTCCTCACAATTTTTGCTGTTCTTTTTCTTTTCTATAGGTATTAAGATACTTTCTGTAAAGTCCTTTGGCGATTTTCCTGTCATGAATATTTGATTACACAATTCAATCAACTCCCTTTTCCCTTCTTTCTCCAGAGACTTTAACAGTTTCGCAGGAATCTTATCAATTCCCATTACCTTTCCATTTTTCATCTCCTTCATAGATGCTTCAATCTCACTCGTTAGTATTGCATTTCCTTTATCATCAGCTGCAACTTTATCTTCTTCTTCTATCCCAAGCTCTTCTTCACTTGGTCGGCTGTCTGCAGCGTATAGCCGTTCTATATATTCTTCCCATCTTCTCGTTATTTCTTGGGGTTCACTCACCATTTTACCGTCTGCTGCCTCTACTCCCTTTAGTTCATTGTTGCTTCTTTTTTCCCTGAATGTCAAATTCATTGCTTCTTTGTACATCAAATCATATTTTCCTTCTTTCTCTAATTTCTCTATCTTGTCACACTTTTGTGTCAGCCATAACTCCTTTGCTTTTTCTGTCTCCCTTCTTAATTCGTTGTTTAACCTCCTGTAGTTGCGCTTCCCTTCTTCTGTGTTTACAGTTTTCCATTTCCTGCGGTCATCCATCTTGATTATCCGACCATAGCATGCTAAAAATGCAGAAGACTGAGGCTACATCGTTGACGAACTGACTTCTAATGCAGTCAGCAGGTATGATTTTCACTGCCGGCGAGTTGCCTGTGGCTTTTGGATCTGCTGTATGTAAAACCTTTACGAATTTTGATAGTAGACCTCTTAGAAAAATAACGAACTCTTTTTTTGTACCCCTGGTGGCATCAGATGCCGCTGCAGAAAACTGTACAAAGCGGCGTTGCGTACGGTACTTATGAAATCTGTAAGAGATAGCCTTTTTTGGAGATTTATAAAAGGTGGATCCTGCAGCTGCAGTTTCGCGGTTGAGCGCGCTCTTGGCGTACGTGATCAGACACGTCCCGAGTTGTTCCGCTGCGCGACATGGTGCCGCCGGCTGATTACGGCCACTTGCGGAGAAGCTGTCACGTTCTGCACCGCAGACCGCTGCAGTCTTCTGCTTCCGGATGCCATTCCGCTTACGGACGAACGAGCCGTTGCAGGTCACTTTAGTTTCACCTTCAGCATTGACTGCTCGTGACTTCTCTGGTTCTGAACAGGGCTTTATAATTGTGTGGCAAAACCAACCTTGTACTGCCAGCAGGCAGCTGCATTGATTTCATTTCTCATCGTCATCTTCAATTAGGATTAGGATAACGGAAAATAACCATTTCCAGTCCCACCACGTTGTTTCTTTGGCCTTCCTGTGTCTGTGGTTCAGCTCGGTTGCTATCTATATTTTCTCAGAGGGAGTTGACACGGCTGCATACAGATTAGATGAGCTCGATGACGTATTCTATACACGCAACTTTTATCTTTAGTGCTCTCCGTATTTATTGATTGCTTAACTTCCGTAGAATACCTTTACCTGCTTGAAGAAATTTTATTTTGTTGGACTGTGCAGGCCGTTTTCACTTCTCCAAATCTTAGTGTATTTTGCCCGGAATGGAACCACGACTTTATGTGGGTGAGCTGCAACCAAGAAGTCCAGAAAGTCCAGACTGATTCATTAAGAGAATTATGACACTGTTGGTTTTCTGCTTTATCGGAAGTTCATTTTTAGAATGCCACTGTCGCTTCTTTAACGCTCTGCCTTTTGCATAATTCCAATATTATTGCATATCCTGGGGAAATTGCGGCTTCTGTCTTCCTAGAAGTAATAACATTTTATGGTTGCCAATCGACGTGATTTGGGGCACTTAAGATCGTTGCAACTTTTTATTCTGTATCAACGTAACGTTTACCATCGTGTGAATTTGTTTAACAGCTGATTTGTGAGATACAGTCGCCTGTTTGTTGTCAATATATACTCCTGGAAATTGAAATAAGAACACCGTGAATTCATTGTCCCAGGAAGGGGAAACTTTATTGACACATTCCTGGGGTCAGATACATCACATGATCACACTGACAGAACCACAGGCACATAGACACAGGCAACAGAGCATGCACAATGTCGGCACTAGTACAGTGTATATCCACCTTTCGCAGCAATGCAGGCTGCTATTCTCCCATGGAGACGATCGTAGAGATGCTGGATGTAATCCTGTGGAACGGCTTGCCATGCCATTTCCACCTGGCGCCTCAGTTGGACCAGCGTTCGTGCTGGACGTGCAGACCGCGTGAGACGACGCTTCATCCAGTCCCAAACATGCTCAATGGGGGACAGATCCGGAGATCTTTCTGGCCAGGGTAGTTGACTTACACCTTCTAGAGCACCTTCCGCCGACCACTGGCGACAACATCGATGTACTGTGGAGACCTCACGCCCCACGTGTTGAGCAATTCGGCGGTACGTCCACCCGGCCTCCCGCATGCCCACTATACGCCCTCGCTCAAAATCCGTCAACTGCACATACGGTTCACGTCCACGCTGTCGCGGCATGCTACCAGTGTTAAAGACTGCGATGGAGCTCCGTATGCCACGGCAAACTGGCTGACACTGACGACGGCGGTGCACAAATGCTGCGCAGCTAGCGCCATTCGACGGCCAACACCGCGGTTCCTGGTGTGTCCGCTGTGCCGTGCGTGTGATCATTGCTTGTACAGCCCTCTCGCAGTGTCCGGAGCAAGTATGGTGGGTCTGACACACCGGTGTCAATGTGTTCTTTTTTCCATTTCCAGGAGTGTATTTTGCTTCCAAGGACCTAACTACTTCAGTTTTTTGTCGTTGAACATTCCTGTGTTCTTCCTGATGTGTCATTGTACCGTCAGATACCTGATGTGAATTTGACCAATGCATCGACAAAGTGCTGCGTAGTCTTAGCGAAACCTTTCCACAGTTAATTAGGTGAATGCTATGTTATCACTTTCTTATCCCAGATGATAAGTTCATCAACGTTTTCCTACACTGCACTCTTCACAGCCTGTGACAGCTTTTTCTTTCTCGGTCTGTATTACTTTTCATTGGAACTGTTTCGTTTGGGTTTAGTCTGACTATGCAACTCACATTATAACTTCTTAGGTGGCACTGATCGCTTCACGCAGCGTTATCTCACTTTTAGACTCCGCATCTATATGGTTACAATGTGACATATGACTCTAAAATCTGCGATAGTAGTTTGGTGACAGCTCTGATAAATCTACTGTGGCGATCCGAGGATGCACTACCTGTTTGAAGCCGTTATTAGTGACGAGCGATATAATGATTTATGTATTCCATTAATTTAGTGGCTGGTACCAGTTCGCAATAACTTTTTTTGCGCGGAGCCATCTCTATGAATCTCGTCGTCGACGGTTCATCCTTCCGGACAATGGAATGCAGGCTTCCTGGCGTGCCAGACCGACAGTCATTAATCTGATTAGCAGATTAAAAACAGAATATAGTCCACTTCTGCTTTCTGGGCGCTCATTAATTAGGCATGCTGCGCTGGCTATGTGCAGTAACTCAGGTAAATATTCTCAGTCACTCTCAGCATCTAGGAACGCTGAATTCGACGCTCAAGAAGCCATTGTTGTCTAATTTCGGTTATAGCGCTTCCTGTTTTACAGACGTCTACAGTAAAACTTCATTTATACGTTTTTCTCAGTTGTACGTTTTTCTTCTTTTTCTTTTTTCGTGTCCCGGCGAAATATCCACAGTGTGCACAAGTTGCACAGTGTGCAATGTGGTTACCGGGAAGTGGATTGGTAAGGTCGATATTAGACTATAATAAAATTTGATAGTGTAATAAGGAACTTCGTCAAAGTTAGGCATTGGTCAAATTTTCTTTGATCAAATTTAGCGCCTCGCCTTAGATTTGATGAAAGGAAGCGTTCGTCTTATGTTTGTTGCGTGGCGAAATCAATAACTTTGAGCGCTAGCATCGCTGCAACTGTCTGACACACAACGTTTATCAATATGACTCCCAAATTTTACATATTGCGTCGCATACATAACGAAATTGGTAGAAATATTCGAGGCAGATGAAGCACTGTGTAGCTTACATCCCGAATGCAAAAACAGAATAAAAAGTGAGAGCTGTAAAAAATTGCGGATGCTATTAGCCGTGAAGTACGGCCAGGATATACCCCCGAGAATATAAAGGTGAAAATCTACAACTTCTGTGGAAATAAAAATTTTTAATGACTGCAGTACGTATTAAATTTATTTGCCTTCACATATTCCTCCTTCAGTGCGTTATAAATAGCTTCAAACGTTTCTGGTATTAGTCTCGTCAATGTGCACTGCAGCATTAGAGTGCTGTACCGGTACTGTAAACTAGAGTAGCTAGAAATAGCAGTATTACGGTAAGTCTGTCTTTTGGGGATGTAGCATTTCTGAGGAGAGTGTTCAGCTTCATAATATGAGGAGCCACTTTCTTGAGCACATATTGAAATGCACTCTCGTCCATTCCCAAAGGGATTTTCATGCGACTTTACGTCCTCGACTTGCAGCTCCCGTAGCAAATTTTGTTGTATATCTTTCGCATCTCGTGGTGAAGTCCACGCTTCAGCCAAGTATGTTTCTTTTTCTTCTGCTTCTCTTGCAAATGCAGTGACAATGCAATTGCAGTGCACGCAACTGCAGACCAAGTATAATTTCACTTACGCCGTCGATGGCGTAGTGTGTTGATGTTGGCAACGACCATTCATTGCTGGGAATTCGTTTCACCACGAAGTAAATAATTAAATCTGTTCTTGCTCTATGGTTAACAGATTCTTGTTTGTACCCTTGTTCGCTCAGTAAATTAATTATACTGGTAAAATAAACATTTCATAACAAAACATTTGCATTATATGAAGATGGTGTTGCCAACATCAGCACACTACACAGCCGATGCCGTAAGTAAAATTGAACTGCAGAGAATAGTATTAAGTCATGGTCGGCCATTATGAAGGAACTTTGACGAAATATTTGATGATGCTGTAATACTCCCTTTTGCGCCACGTCAAAGATCATTATCAAAGAAAATTTGATAGTATAATACTGGCCTAAGCTCCATCTATTAACACGGCACCGCGGTTGCAACCTAGAAAATAACTTTGTTGCGAGCATCAGAATCCAACAAACACTTAATTTTTAATGTGACAGACTTGAGATTGTTTTATAGGTTGACAGATACGCAACAACAGTACAAACTGCAATAATAGAGTCGTCCCCGAAACACATCACACCTTATACTGTTCAGGCTATAGTACCGTATTACTGTATTTGTAATTATTTTGAGAACTGGTAACATGAGTGGAAGAAAAAAGAAAAGTATTACTATCGTTGAAAAGCTACGAATTTTGAGAGTTGTGAAGGAAAACAGTAATCGAAAGCGAGTGGATATTGCCAAGGAAGTAGGAATTTCTGCATCTATTTTAAATTCTATAGTAGCAAAGGCAAAGGAAATTGAAGATAGTGCATGTGTGTTCGGAATTTCTACTAGTAAGAGGACACGCATTCAAGGCGGCAAATTTGAAGATGAAGTAGGAAGATTTTTTGTTGAAATGGTTCAGGCAATATAGAGCAGAAGGCATTCCTATCAGCGGCCCAGTGCTTTGTGAAAAAGCACATGAATTTGCAATTCGACTCGGTGTGGAAAATTTCAGTGCTTCACAAGGTGACTGCACAAATTTAAGGTAAGACATGGCATCAGCTGTCAGAATGTATGTGTCGAAAGTAAAAGTGTCGATCTCGAGACAGTGCGAGATTGGAAGGAAACCCGTTTGAAAGAACTGACATCCCAAAATGTTCCTAAAATCATTTTCAGTGCGTATGAGACGGGCTTGTTTAACAGTGTAAAGCCTGACCGCACAATGACATTTAAAGGCGAGAACTGCCACGGAGGAAAACAAAGTAAACGAGGGGTAACAGTGCTGTTATGTGCTAACATTGTCACGTTTCCCACAAAATACACTAGTAGCAAGAAATCGTGGATTACGACAAAAGTTTTCGGCTGACTTCGAAGTGTCGATGCGAAAATGGGTGCAGCAGGCCAGAAGATTTTATTGTTCGTAGACAGGTGTGCAGCACATCCTCCCCTTACTTCCTGTTTGAGAAATCTGACCGTGGAATTCTTCCCAGCGATTTGCTCGAGTGAGCTCCAGCCACTTGACCTTGGAGTGATACCTAATTTCAAATTGCATTATCGCAAAATGCTCGTGCAGCATGCCATCAGGTGTGTAAAGTTCGAAAAAGAGGACGAAATGAAAATAAACATTATACTGGTAAGATTTTTACTTTCAGTTTATTTCCTGTTGTGCTACCGGAGCCAAAGAACACTTCGAGAAACTACACTCCTGGAAATTGAAATAAGAACACCGTGAATTCATTGTCCCAGGAAGGGGAAACTTTATTGACACATTCCTGGGGTCAGATGCATCACATGATCACACTGACAGAACCACAGGCACATAGACACAGGCAACAGAGCATGCACAATGTCGGCACTAGTACAGTGTATATCCACCTTTCGCAGCAATGCAGGCTGCTATTCTCCCATGGAGACGATCGTAGAGATGCTGGATGTAGTCCTGTGGAACGGCTTGCCATGCCATTTCCACCTGGCGCCTCAGTTGGACCAGCGTTCGTGCTGGACGTGCAGACCGCGTGAGACGACGCTTCATCCAGTCCCAAACATGCTCAATGGGGGACAGATCCGGAGATCTTGCTGGCCAGGGTAGTTGACTTACACCTTCTAGAGCACGTTGGGTGGCACGGGATACATGCGGACGTGCATTGTCCTGTTGGAACAGCAAGTTCCCTTGCCGGTCTAGGAATGGTAGAACGATGGGTTCGATGACGGTTTGGATGTACCGTGCACTATTCAGTGTCCCCTCGACGATCACCAGTGGTGTAAGGCCAGTGTAGGAGATCGCTCCCCACACCATGATGCCGGGTGTTGGCCCTGTGTGCCTCGGTCGTATGCAGTCCTGATTGTGGCGCTCACCTGCACGGCGCCAAACACACATACGACCATCATTGGCACCAAGGCAGAAGCGACTCTCATCGCTGTAGACGACACGTCTCCATTCGTCCCTCCATTCACGCCTGTCGCGACACCACTGGAGGCGGGCTGCACGATGTTGGGGCGTGAGCGGAAGACGGCCCAACGGTGTGCGGGACCGTAGCCCAGCTTCATGGAGACGGTTGTGAATGGTCCTCGCCGATACCCCAGGAGCAACAGTGTCCCTAATTTGCTGGGAAGTCGCGGTGCGGTCCCCTACGGCACTGCGTAGGATCCTACGGTCTTGGCGTGCATCCGTGCGTCGCTGCGGTCCGGTCCCAGGTCGACGGGCACGTGCACCTTCCGCCGACCACTGGCGACAACATCGATGTACTGTGGAGACCTCACGCCCCACGTGTTGAGCAATTCGGCGGTACGTCCACCCGGCCTCCCGCATGCCCACTATACGCCCTCGCTCAAAGTCCGTCAACTGCACATACAGTTCACGTCCACGCTGTCGCGGCATGCTACCAGTGTTAAAGACTGCGATGGAGCTCCGTATGCCACGGCAAACTGGCTGACACTGACGGCGGCGGTGCACAAATGCTGCGCAGCTAGCGCCATTCGACGGCCAACACCGCGGTTCCTGGTGTGTCCGCTGTGCCGTGCGTGTGATCATTGCTTGTACAGCCCTCTCGCAGTGTCCGGAGCAAGTATGGTGGGTCTGACACACCGGTGTCAATGTGTTCTTTTTTCCATTTCCAGGAGTGTATTAATGAATTTGTTTCTTCTGATAGGCAATACACTATATTGCAGCTTCATGGCACAGAGTTTCAGACGATACCATTCGGAACTGTTTCGGAAAAGCCAGGGCCGGCCGCTGTGGCTAAGCGGTTCTATGCGCTTCAGTCCGGAACCGCGCTGCTGCTACGGTCGCAGGATCGAATCCTGCCTCGGGCATGGATGCGTGTGATGTCCTTAGGTTAGTTAGTTTTAAGTGGTTCTAAATCTAGGGTACTGATGACCTTAGATGTTAAGTCCCATAGTGCTTAGAGCCATTTGAACAATTTTTCGAAAAGCCGAATTTGGAAATGAAGTCCACGATCATGGTGAAAATGGTCATACTGACGATATTTCACCTAACGGTGAAGAATGGAATCGACTTGAAGAGCAGGCATCAGTTGAGGATTACGTGGAGGTTGATGGAAACCTCGTCACTACAGAGCCGATGACTATCGCTGAGATAGTTCAACGTGCATCGCGGGACCTGGACGGGGAAGGAACTGACGATGAGGACGATACAGAAGAGCCTCAGCATTCCTCCGTGACGTTTAACGACACAATAAAAGCATTAGAAATAAACAATTTGTGACGCGCCACAGTGTTTCTAACGAAATAATGACAGTTATTCCGCTTTGAGGGTTCAGTGTACACTATTGCCGCGTCAGAGAAAAAAACAAGCAAAAATTACGGACTTTTTTTTACGAAATGACGTTTTCTTCTGTGTAGAGGTTTACATTTTTCTCTATATCTTTGTTAAGTATGGTACCTAGTAAGCCTATATAACGTTTGGTAGAATGTAACTTTTTATTTACTGGATTTTTCATACGTGTTTACCAATTAATTTCATAGTATAATGCTATATTTCATGTATACGTTTTTCACACTCATACGTTGTTTTTCCTGTATTCCTTTGAAAAACGTATAAACGAAATTTTACTGTATATAGGGCTAAGTAGGGAAAAAATACATTTCTTATGTTCTTTGAGAAGCCTTATATTACTTTGTCATCATTTACGTTAAAGAAACACGATTTTCGCTATCGCTAGTATGGTCAGATATTTACTTCTTATAGGCACCAGTTCCTTACCTACCCAATTCTTAAATTATTTTTATCTAACTTGTGCAGGCTGAATGAGTTGTAGAGCACTTAACCCGTGTATTTCCTAATTAACCCTTTCCTCTGAATTTTGCCGAGCTTGACATATCACTTTATTAATGGGATTTATCACTAATTTGTGTTACGCCTTAAAGGACACTGCTGCAAGACTTCTTTCGATGTGTGTAGTTTGAAAGACTGTTTCAGTATTTGTTAATCAACATTATAGAACCAGCGACTTCACAATTCAAAACAAGATCGCTACGCGCTGAGCTTCAGGCGGCTCTGATTGCCTGAAATACAGTATTTTACACGCAACGATATAACAGCACTCGGAAACCTGCATAGCTGAATTTTTCGAGTGTATTTAAGAAGTGAATTGTGGTGCTGTAAGAAACTGATGTTCGGCCACTGAACTTCAAGTCCAATACATACACTACTGGCCATTAAAATTGCTACACCAAGAAGAAATGCAGATGATAAACGGGTATTCATAGGACCAATATACACTCCTGGAAATGGAAAAAAGAACACATTGACACCGGTGTGTCAGACCCACCATACTTGCTCCGGACACTGCGAGAGGGCTGTAGAAGCAATGATCACACGCACGGCACAGCGGACACACCAGGAACCGCGGTGTTGGCCGTCGAATGGCGCTAGCTGCGCAGCATTTGTGCACCGCCGCCGTCAGTGTCAGCCAGTTTGCCGTGGCATACGGAGCTCCATCGCAGTCTTTAACACTGGTAGCATGCCGCGACAGCGTGGACGTGAACCGTATGTGCAGTTGACGGACTTTGAGCGAGGGCGTATAGTGGGCATGCGGGAGGCCGGGTGGACGTACCGCCGAATTGCTCAACACGTGGGGCGTGAGGTCTCCACAGTACATCGATGTTGTCGCCAGTGGTCGGCGGAAGGTGCACGTGCCCGTCGACCTGGGACCGGACCGCAGCGACGCACGGATGCACGCCAAGACCGTAGGATCCTACGCAGTGCCGTAGGGGACCGCACCGCCACTTCCCAGCAAATTAGGGACACTGTTGCTCCTGGGGTATCGGCGAGGACCATTCGCAACCGTCTCCATGAAGCTGGGCTACGGTCCCGCACACCGTTAGGCCCTCTTCCGCTCACGCCCCAACATCGTGCAGCCCGCCTCCAGTGGTGTCGCGACAGGCGTAAATGGAGGGACGAATGGAGACGTGTCGTCTTCAGCGATGAGAGTCGCTTATGCCTTGGTGCCAATGATGGTCGATGCGTGTTTGGCGCCGTGCAGGTGAGCGCCACAATCAGGACTGCATACGACCGAGGCACACAGGGCCAACACCCGGCATCATGGTGTGGGGAGCGATCTCCTACACTGGCCGTACACCACTGGTGATCGTCGAGGGGACACTGAATAGTGCACGGTACATCCAAACCGTCATCGAACCCATCGTTCTACCATTCCTAGACCGGCAAGGGAACTTGCTGTTCCAACAGGACAATGCACGTCCGCATGTATCCCGTGCCACCCAACGTGCTCTAGAAGGTGTAAGTCAACTACCCTGGCCAGCAAGATCTCCGGATCTGTCCCCCATTGAGCATGTTTGGGACTGGGTGAAGCGTCGTCTCACGCGGTCTGCACGTCCAGCACGAACGCTGGTCCAACTGAGGCGCCAGGTGGAAATGGCATGGCAAGCCGTTCCACAGGACTACATCCAGCATCTCTACGATCGTCTCCATGGGAGAATAGCAGCCTGCATTGCTGCGAAAGGTGGATATACACTGTACTAGTGCCGACATTGTGCATGCTCTGTTGCCTGTGTCTATGTGCCTGTGGTTCTGTCAGTGTGATCATGTGATGTATCTGACCCCAGGAATGTGTCAATAAAGTTTCCCCTTCCTGGGACAATGAATTCACGGTGTTCTTATTTCAATTTCCAGGAGTGTATTATACTAGAACTGACATATGATTACATTTTCACGCAGTTTGGGTGCATAGATCCCGAGAAATCAGTACCCAGAACAACCACCTCTGGCCGTAATTACAGCCTTGATACGCCTGGGCATTGAGTCAAACAGAGCGTGGATGGCGTGTACAGGTACAGCTGCCCATGCAGCTTCAACACGATACCACAGTTCATCAAGAGTAGTGACTGGCGTATTGTGACGAGCCAGTTGCTCGGCCATCATTCACCAGACGTATTCAATTGGTGAAAGATCTGGAGAATGTGCTGGCGAGGGCAGCAGTCGAACATTTTCTGCATCCAGAAAGGCCCGTACAGGACGTGCAACATGTGGTCGTGCATTATCCTGCTGAAATGTAGGTTTTCGCAGGGATTGAATGAAGGGTAGAGCCACGGGTCGTAACACACCTGAAATGTAACGTCCACTGTTCAAAGTGTCGTCAATGCGAACAAGAGGTGACCGGGACGTGTAACCAATGGCACTCCACACCATCACGTCAGGTGATACGCCAGTATGGCGATGACGAATACACGCTTCCAATGTGCGTTCACAGCGATGTCGCCAAACACGGATGCGACCATCATGATGCTGTAAACAGAACCTGGATTCATCCGAAAAAATGACGTTTTGCCATTCGTACAACCAGGTTTGTCGTTGAGTACACCATCGCAGGCGCTCCTGTCTGTGATGCAGCGTCAAGGGTAACCGCAGCCATGGTCTTCGAGCTGATAGTCCATGCTGCTGCAAACGTTGTCGAAGTGTTCGTGCATATGGTTGTTGTCTTGCAAACGTCCCCATCTGTTGACTCAGGGATCGAGACGTGGCCGCACGATCCGTTACAGCCATGCAGATAAGATGCCTGTCATCTCGACTGTTAGCGATACGAGGGCGTTGGGATCCAGCACGGCGTTCCGTAATACCCTCCTGAACCCACGGATTCCATATTCTGCTAACAGTCATTGGATCTCGACCAACGCGAGGAACAATGTCGCGATACGATAAACCGCAATCGCGATAGGCTACAATCCGACCGTTATCAAAGTCGGAAACGTGTTGGTACGCATTTCTCCTACTTGCATGAGGCATCACAACAACGTTTCACCAGGCAACGCCGGTAAACTGCTGTTTGTGTATGAGTAATTGGTTGGAAACTTTCCACATGTCAGCACGTTTTTGGTGTTGCCACCGGCACCAACCTTGTGTGAATGCTCTGAAAAGCTAATCATTTGCATATCACAGCATCTTCTTCTTGTCGGTCAAATTTCGCGTCTGTAGCACGTCATCTTCGTGGTGTAGCAAGTTTAATGGCGAGTAGTGTATGAAGAAAATCGGGGAAAATGGAGCAGTTCGTAAGGTCTGCTCGTGAGATCAGAATTTTCCCGCTCTTGTCCTCTCGGGGGTAGGGCCTACATTCACCACCACAAATGCAAGCGCTGTTGAATGCTTCCGAGACAAATTAATTAAATGCTGATTCTAATACCACCTGCTTTATTTATCACTTTTCAAAAATTTCCCAGCGAAAGGAACAATCACGCATACCGCAGGCAGGCTATATAACTTCCTTCATTGATACACTTTGAGGTCTAATTCTGTTATCTACTGTCAAAGCACTGACAAGTTTCATAAGAAGCTGAAACTGTATTGCTGCTTTCAAGTTGCGGCAGTATGTTGATTATTCGACGAAGTCTTTCGGGTGAAGTTGGGAGGCTGGAGATGAAAGTGTGTGCATAGCGTGTGATGTGTTGGTCATGCTGGGCGCGCGCTCTCCTATACTGGGGTGAGGAGACGTCAGCCGGAGCTGGCAGCGCCCCCCTCTCCCGCGCGTCCGCGTCGCACTGTACCTGTGCGCCAGACAGCGTCAGCGTTAATTTCCTGCCAGACTCCCGGCTCGGCGGGGCTCGGCAGGCGTGCCGGAAACTGCTTCACGCCACTCTTCAGGGGCTGGCTAAAATATGTAAGGGAAACTGCAGCGTTAGTGAAGACTGTCTTCCACGTTTTCTCTGGAACAAACTTTGTCACAAAGCTAGCACAAATAACAACGACCATCGTCTGGCAAGATAAATACTTTGTAACATAACTGTCGTTGCGCTCTACCAAAACTAAGGTTCAGTGCTTTTGGTACGCTACGTATACTGACAGGTTTCAGATAGATTACATAATGGTAAGACAGAGATTTAGGAACCAGGTTTTAAATTGTAAGACATTTCCAGGGGCAGACGTGGACTCTGACCACAATCTATTGGTTATGAACTGTATATTGAAACTGAAGAAACTGCAAAAAGGTGGGAATTTAAGGAGATGGGACCTGGATAAACTGAAAGAACCAGAGGTTGTACAGAGTTTCAGGGAGAGCATAAGGGAACAATTGACAGGAATGGGGGAAAGAAATACAGTAGAAGAAGAATGGGTAGCTTTGAGGGATGAAGTAGTGAAGGCAGCAGAGGATCAAGTAGGTAAAAAGATGAGGGCTAGTAGAAATCCTTGGGTAACAGAAGAAATATTGAATTTAATTGATGAAAGGAGAAAATATAAAAATGCAGTAAATGAAGCAGGCAAAAAGGAATACAAACGTCTCAAAAATGAGATCGACAGGAAGTGCAAAATGGCTAAGCAGGGATGGCTAGAGGACAAATGTAAGGATGTAGAGGCTTATCTCACTAGGGGTAAGATAGATACTGCCTACAGGAAAATTAAAGAGACCTTTGGAGTAAAGAGAACCACTTGTACGAATATCAAGAGCTCAGATGGCAACCCAGTTCTAAGCAAAGAAGGGAAAGCAGAAAGGTGCAAGGAGTATATAGAGGGTCTATACAAGGGCGATCTACTTGAGGATAATATTATGGAAATGGAAGAGGATGTAGATGAAGATGAAATGGGAGATACGATACTGCGTGAAGAGTTTGGCAGAGCACTGAAAGACCTGAGTCGAAACAAGGCCCTGGGAGTAGATAACATTCTATTAGAACTACTGACAGCCTTGGGAGAACCAGTCCTGACAAAACTCTACTATCTGGTGAGCAAGATGTATGAGACAGGCGAAATTCCCTCAGACTTCAAGAAGAATATAATAATTCCAATCCCAAAGAAAGCAGGTATTGACAGATGTGAAAATTATCGAACTATCACTTTAATAAGTCTCAGCTGCAAAATACTAACGCGAATTCCTTACAGACGAATGGAAAAACGGGTAGAAGCCGACCTCGGGGAAGATCAGTTTGGATTCCATAGAAATATTGGAACACGTGAGGCAACACTGACCCTACGACTTATCTTAGAAGGTAGATTAAGGAAAGGCAAATCTACATTTCTAGCATTTGTAGACTTAGAGAAAGCTTTTGTCAATGTTGACTGGAATACTCTCTTTAAAATTCTGAAGGTGGCAGGGGTAAAATACAGGGAGCGAAAGACTATTTACAATTTGTACAGGAACCAGATGGCAGTTATAAGAGTCGAGGGGAATGAAAGGGAAGCAGTGGTTGGGAAGGGAGTGAGACAGGGTTGTAGCCTCTCCCCGATGTTATTCAATCTGTATATTGAGCAAGCAGTAAAGGAAAGAAAAGAAAAATTCGGAGTAGGTATTAAAATCCATGGAGAAGAAATAAAAACTTTGAGGTTCGCCGATGAAATTGTAATTCTGTCAGAGACAGCAAAGGACTTGGAAGAGCAGTTGAACGGAATGGGCAGTGTCTTGAAAGGAGGATATAAGATGAACATCAACAAAAGCAAAACGAAGATAATGGAATGTAGTCGAATTAAGTCGGGTGATGCTGACGGTATTATATTAGGAAATGAGACACTTAAAGTAGTAAAGGAGTTTTGCTATTTGGGGAGCAAAATAACTGATGATGGTCGAAGTAGAGAGGATATAAAATGTAGACTGGCAATGGCAAGGAAAGCGTTTCTGAAGAAGAGAAATTTGTTAACATCGAATATAGATTTAAGTGTCAGGAAGTCGTTTCTGAAAGTATTTGTATGGAGTGTAGCCATGTATGGAAGTGAAACATGGACGATAAATAGTTTAGACAAGAAGAGAATAGAAGCTTTCGAAATATGATGCTACAGAAGAATGCTGAAGATTAGATGGGTAGATCACATAACTAATGAGGAGGTATTGAATAGAATTGGGGAGAGGAGGAGTTTGCGGCGCAACTTGACTAGAAGATGGGATCGATTGGTAGGACATGTTCTGAGGCATCAAGGGATCACCAATTTAGTATTGGAGGGCAGCGTGGAGGGTAAAAATCATAGAGGGAGACCAAGAGATGAATACACTAAGCAGATGCAGAAGGATGTAGGTTGCAGTAGGTACTGGAAGATGAAGAAGCTTGCGCAGGATAGAGTAGCATGGAGAGCTGCATCAAACCAGTCTCAGGACTGAAGACCACAGCAACAACAACGTAAGTTATGTAGTAAATGGTAGAACTGTCGGCAGTGTTGGTAGCACTGGTAGAAGCGTGAATGAATGTGTGAGAAAGAAACTGGGAGCCGAAGACTTCTCTGTGTTTTTTTTTTACACATAATTAGAGCCGCACAACGTCCAGTGTCAGTCCATTGTGTATTTTATATCCTTACAAAATATAAATTGCATTTCATAAATAATAAAAATTAGCTTCAGCCGTTATATGTAACCGTATCATGTATTTTTTATGCAAGTACGGTTTACATGTACTCCGTTACGGCATAAAGCCAAGCGCTGGCATATCAGTCGGGAACGATAGAGAAGAGATGGCTGTGAAAACACGTCAGCCAATCGCGCGCTGACCGACCTCCCTCCAGGACGACGCGACAGCAGCGGCCCCTACGTGAAGAGGGACAGACGACGCCCCAGTTGAATAGCAGCCTCAAGACTATCGACTTGGATAGAAGCGACAACGCTCGTTACTTCCCTTGTACACTATATGAGCACAGACTTGGAAATTGTTTATACTGAAGAAGAATGCTTATTTTGTATGTCGCACTTTGCTTGCGACACGTCAGTGTAAATGACAGAGTTGAGTATTGTCTCCTTTCTTTTTGTAATACCTCTCATTTATACGATTTGTTTGAATTGTTGTCTAGCGAACAGAGTAAGCAGGCTTCCTAGACCCCACATATTTGACGACGAGCAAGGAGACATAAGACACTCAATAGGATGTTGTTGATGAAAAGCAAGAGTTTCGTGTTATTATTGACAAGTGCGAAAGTTCTTAACGAATAACAGAAACATATTTTATATACACACGACGAAGCGATGTTTGACATTCTATTATTTAGCGTTTTATTTTTTAATTTTACCTTTTTTAAAGATATTCTTGCGCTGTGTGGTAAATCTGTATTTTTTTAAAATTTTACTTCATCATCCCTCTGTTTCACGTTACAAATCAACAGTTCTACAATAAAACGTGAATTAGACATGGACAGTTTCAATTTTTCTATAAATACTGTTTTTTTAGTATCTGGAAGTAAAAAAGTAAAAATTCCGTAGCTTATGCTGCCTTTTGTATATCCTCACTCAATTTCTAGACAGTTCACTGCTTCCGGATTTTAGGGGAGTCTAGTAAGACCTTGATCGCACAGACAAACAAAGGGATCGAAATGAAGTAACGCCCGACAGATGTGCAACACCTCTGAAGCACAGGTAATGCGATTACAATATTTACTGACCAAGACCGCTAAAAAAACTGCTGTAGTCTATGATTACATCTGATAGTCTACGGTAGCCTAGAATAGTTTTACAACCCTAAATCTTTAGGAACCTTAAGGAAGAGGCTGGTGCAGCTGTCGAGTATCCGATCCTGATTTTGATTCCAGGAGTACTTTTAAGTCCCGTAAATGCAGAGTCAGAGACCGCCACGAAGCATTGGCGGGATTTTCTTGTCATATAGAATCACGACATGCTTTCGAGCACCCTTTTAGAGCGAAAGCCAGGGAGTCCACTCGCAAGCTAGAGACGGCCCTCGGGTTTTTCCCTGTCACTTATCGTTCCGCTCACCTCTGGCTTTGACTTATTAACGTTGAAAATGCCAAGTTTCCCCGGTGCGGTGTTCAGAGTCCACGTTATGCGCAAGAGTCCGCTATAACTGAGTAGGTGAGTCAGTTCGAACGTCGGAGGAAAACAAAGACAGACCACATCCAACAGGACATATTGAATAAATACCTGTGGTATTTAAACCAACCTTCAGGTTGTGGACAGATTTATCTTTACTTAGTATTTGTTTGTTAGGTACAAACCGGTAAAGTTTTGTAAATCGCGAAATAATGTAAATTACGTTTTTTTACCACGTAATTTACATCCTTTCATCCTCGTTTGTTGTTGCTGTGCGGAAAGACTTGTAGAATTTTAAAATCTGACATACGCCCAAGAAAAAACTTTTGTAGTACCATTTGAAAATGGCTCGAAAGTCGAAACCGCAATTGTGAAATAAAGAATTTCTACAGTCAACGGCGAATATGAAGTCCTTCAAAAAAATTCTACATGACACCGACCATAAGGAGTTTTTTCGTAGAGTATTTATTAACATATAATGTCCACGAAGTTCAGTCAAAATTTATCTTTAGGAGACAGACAGACGACTGTGGTACTGTGGTGAAAGGATTAAGAGGTGGACGGAACTGTACGATAAAAATCTTAAAACAATCCGTTTATCCTTGTCATTCACATGATGCTGTCGCCACCGAAGACACATACACGAACACTCTAAGGCAACAAAAACGACGCACCAGGAAGGAGTTATGCAGACTGGTCACAAATTGATATTCATATAGGTATCGACGGAACATGCAAAATTGTAAACTTTGGCGGCCGACGAATGAATGCGTGATGATATACCGCAATTTCACCGCACAGCTGGCAAGGTTAATACACATGGGACATGTCGATACCAGGGCATAAAGTCCTTCCGAATTTCGTTCCGTGTACTCAACTAGACAGTAACTACGTGTGGCAGACATGAGCGTGAACAACATATGCCGATATCAGCATTTGAGGGAGGATGTGTAGCTGAACTCTAAGAAGCCGGTTGGAGTAATTGGCTAATCGCTCGACATTTGAATAGGACCGATGTCATCATTCGACGAGGTTGGTAGGAATGGGTGAAAATGGTCGAACACAGCGTCGAGAAGGAAGCGGTCGACCTACAGAGAGGACAGAACGCGAGGACCGAGCAATAGTACGACAGGCGTTCAGAACCCTGGATGCTTGGCTGTTATCGATCCAACGTGCAACTGGTGCTTCAGTGACTTCAAGGACGATTAATAGGCGGCCCACAGAAAGGGGGCCAAGGTCACAACGCCGTTGCACCTACTATCATGGACCTCTGTACACCAACGAGCCCATTCGCAGTGATGTCGGACGCATTCAGAATGTAATCTCATTGACTAAAAAAGTCTTCAGTGATAAGTCCCGCTTTGAAATGGTCGCCAGCAATACTGCCCAACCACCAGGAGTGACGGTCTGGGGTGCCAGTTCATTTCGTAGCAGGACCCCTTTTGTTGTCATCCGCGGCAGCCTTACAGCACAGTGGTGTGTCGACGATATTGTACGCCCCGATTTGTTGCCCTTCATGGCAAGCCGTCCCGGGCTTACATTTCAAGATAATGCACGCCGGCAAACGGCGAGAGTTTCTGCTGCTTGTCTTCGTGCTTGCCAGACCCTACCTTGGGCAACAAGGTCCCCGGATTTCTCCCCAATAGAGAACGTATGGACTATTACGTGCAGCGCTCTCCAACCATCTCGGGATTTTGACGATCTAACTCATCAATTGGACAGAATTTGGCATGAAATTCCTCAGGAGAAGATCCAACAATTCTATCAATACCAAGTAGAATAACTGCTTACATTAGCGCCAGAGATGGACCAACGCGTTACTGACTTGCTCAGTTTGTGAAGCTCTTTCTCTTGAATAAATCATCCAATTTTCCTGAAATAGTAATCATTTCCTTGTCTCTACGGATACATCACATCTACCGATTTCCGTCCCATTCTGATAATTCCTTCGTGGTGCGGCTTTTTTTGTCTTAAATTGTACTTATGTTGCCACTTGCAATTTCATTCTATTTTTCTGTGTAGACTAAAGAGATAGGCGACAGACTGATGCCAAGATTGTGCCGTGGAGCACTGTGTGCAGTATACAGCAGCTGCGTTCATCTCATCAGGAGCAGAGCGAAAACAGCATGTGTCCTTTCGCTGGCGACAGCTGTGAGGCGGCAGCCCACAGTGCTGTAAATACTGTTTGCGAGTGTTCGTCGCCGGTACCACGTGTGACCCACATCACACACGCAGTATTGATTCGCGTTGGGACTGTCTTGGCGCTCAAGTGCCCCAGAATGGCCTTAATCTCAGCCACACTGACTTTTATGCGCGACACCACACTAGCCGAATGCTGAATTGTCTAAGATATACCGTCTTACGAAATTGGACCACTCCCATAGGCTAGGTACGAAATACGGTACTCTTTTTAGTTTCCGAAGTCCGTATGTGACGATGTTTTTGTAACTTAAACATAGAAGTAAACTAACACATTTCTGCCTGTTTTGGCACAACATTAGCGAAAGTTGAAGTTAAGGTATACTTGTGAGTACACTGTTGGTGGATAAAAGTGCTTCCGACGCTTTGAAGACACCGTTGAAAACAGTAGATTTCCTGCAGCTACTGGATTTCAACAACAGGAAATCGTAATATCATATCGCCAGTCGTGCCGATGGGGTGTAAACTCGGCTGTGTTAATGTATTACGTATTCAAGAAAGTAATACACTTATATACAAATACTTCAAAATGGCTCTGAGGACTATGGGGCTTAACATCTGAGGCCATCAGTCCCCTAGAACTTAGAACTACCTAAAACTAACTAACCTAAGGACATGACACACATCCATGCCCGGGGCAGGATTCGAACCTGCGACCGTAGCGGTCGCGCGGTTCCAGACTGAAGCGCTGAGAACCTCTCGGCCACAACGGTCGGCTACAAATACTTCCTATGCATTATAGAAGGATGTGTAAACCTTTCTGAACATCGCTGTTGATTTGAACTAGTTATCACCTTTGTTTTAACGCGGTTATAAATATGTCTCCGGCAAGACTTCTCGTAAGTGCGTGGGACTTGAACTGTAAAAATTACAAAATATCTACCTCTTCTGTTTTGTCAAAAGAATTTCCATCTTGTACATGACAGTCTGGTAAGTTCTAGCTGCAGTTCAACTGTAATCTTTACAACGAGACTTTATTAGCAGTTGTGAGTGCTGCGTGTGATGTGAATGTGCGAGTGTTTGAGTATGCGATTGAAGGCATTGAGGCAGACTTCGATGATTTATTTCTTTTTTCCCACAGAATTTTAACTCTTTTCATTTTATTATTATTTATTTTTTAGTCATCACTCTTCTAACGTTTGATATGGCTAACCAATAATTCCTCTCCTTTGCCAACTTTTTCATCCCAGTGTAGCACTAGCAACCTACGTCCTCAATAATTTGCTGGATGTACTACAATCTCTGTCTTCTCCTAGAGTTTTTACCCTCTATAGCTTCCCTTGGTACCATGGAAGTCCTTCCTGGATGTCTTAACAGATACCCATTCATTCTGGGCTTCTTCTTGTCAATGTTTTCCATATTTTCTTTGCTCGCCGGTTCTGAGGAAACTTCCTCATTGCTTACCCTATTTTCAACATTCTTCTGGAGCCCCTCATCTCAAATGCATCGATTCTCTTCTGTTACAGTTTTCCCACAGTCTATGTTTCCCTACCATACGATGCTGTGCTCCAAACGTACTCCGCGCGACTGCTACGGTCGCAGGTTCGAATCCTGCCTCGGGCATGGATGTGTGTGATGTCCTTAGGTTAGTTAGGTTTAAGTAGTTCTAAGTTCTAGGGGACTTATGACCACAGCAGTTGAGTCCCATAGTGCTCAGAGCCATTTGAACCATTTTGAACCAAACGTACTTTCTCAGAAATTTCTTCCTCAAATTAACGTATGTGAGCCAGAGACAGTCTAATTTTTATGTCCTCCTTCCTCCGTCCGCCTTGGATTACTTTACTACCTAGGTAGCAGAATACCTTAAATTCGTCTACTCCATTATCACCAATTCTGTTGTTAAATTTATCGCTGTTCTAATTTCTCCTACTTCTCTTTAGTTTGGCGTTTGTTCGCTTTACTCTCAGTTCCTATTCTATATTCATTAGACAGTTCATTCCATGCAATACGTCCTGTAATTCTTCTTCACTTTCATTGAGGACGGCAACGTCATTATTGAATCTTACCATTGGTATCCTTTCACCGTGAGTTTTAATCCCACTCTGGAACCAATTTTCGCCATTGCTTCTTCGATGTACAGACTTAACAATAAGTGCGAAAGACTACATCATTGTCTTAAACCTTTTCTTAATATGAGCACGTCGTTCTTAGTCGTACAGCCTTATTGTTCCATCTTGGTTCTTGTACATGTTATACGTTACTCGTCTTTCCATGTAGCGTACTCCTATTTTTCTCAGAACTTCGAACATCTTGCTCCAAGTTTCACTGTCGAACGCCTTTTCCAGGTCGACAAAACCTGTGAACGTATTTTGATTTTTCTTCAGTCTTACTTCCATTATCGAGCGCGATGTCATAACTGTCTCATTGGAGCCTTTACCTTTCCTGAAACCAAACTGATCGTCATATAACAAATTCTCAGTTTTGTTCTCTATTCTTCTGTATACATTAATCTTCTCAGGATGCATGAGCCGTTAAGCTGATTGTCCGGTTAATTCTTGCACTTGTAGGATCCTGCTATCTTTGGAACTATGTGGATGATGATGATCTTCCGAAAGTCTGATGGTACATTGCCAGTCTCATACATTCTACACACCATCGTCAATAGTCGTTTTGTTGTCACTTTCCCCACTGATTTCAGAAATTCCGGTGGAATGTTATCAATCCTATCTGCCTTATTTCATCTTAGGTATTTCAATTCTAATATTTGATCCCCTGTTTCTTCTCTATTGACTCTTGTTTTTTCTTCTATCACGTGATCAGACAAGTCCTCCGCCTCACACAGGCCTTCAGTGTACTCTTTCCACCTATCTGCTCTCTCTTCCGCTATTAACAGTGGGATTCCCTCTGCACTCTTAATGTTACGCCCCTTGTTTTTAATTTCACCGAAGATTGCTTTGACTTTTTTACATTCTGACTCATTCCTTACGACCATCACATCTTTTTCGATTTCTTGGCATTTTTCACGCCGCCATTTCGCCTGAGCCTCCCTACACTACCTGTTTTTTCATCCATAAGTGACTTGAATTTCTGTATTCCTGAATTTACCTGAACATGTTTGTACTTCCTTCTTTCGTCTATCAGCTGAAGTTTCTTCTGTTACCCATGATTTCTTCCCAGTTCTTCTTTATACCAATATTTTTTTTTTCAACTTCTGTGTTTGCCCTTTTTAGAGATGTCGATTCCTCTTCAACTTAACTGCCTACTAAGCTATTCATTATCGCAGCATCTATAGCCTCAGAAATCTTCAAACATATCTCTTCGTTCCTTACACCCAGTCCTCCAGAAGTCAGACTCTTAGATTGGTACCAAACACTGTATGTCGATAGAGTATCAACCAAAACAAGGATTTAGTTCGTGCTGTGTGCTGTTGCCCAGTAGAGCATGTGTAAGTGGTAATTGGAAGTAACACCAGAACAACGGAGTACACGAAAAATGTATCTGTGATCTATGAACGTGAACATTTCTGGTAGGCGAGTAGGTAGAGTGTCAGAATGTCGTACTAAAGTCCAGAATTCAAAACACAGTGGTGGAGATTTTTTTTTTTAATAGTTTACGCGTGAAAATTTTGTATGGGAGAACATTTTTCTGAGACGTAAAAGGACGTTTCGGAGTTTGTAGCAATGTTCTTTTGGCAGTCTGCTTTCGCTTCGTTAGTTGAAAGTAGCAAACCTATAGAGTACTTCTGTGTAGATTGTTATCTATACAAATGTACAAAAACAGTGTTTTGGTTGATACTCTATCGACATACAACGTTTGTCTGGAGATTTGGGTGTTAGTATTTCTGTGTGCCACTTCTTTGCTGACTGATCTCTCAAGTCAGCCTCCTCGTCATCATAAATATATACGCCATAAGAAGATTCTATAAGCATTTTTGTGAGAACACGGATAAGCGCTTAATCTACCAGCTACCATATCCAGAATACGCCGTCCGTCCAAAAAGTTCTGATACTGGTTTTATTCCTTGCAGCATCTCCAGATCAAGTGTTCAGGACATTACCCAGAATGTTCTGAAGAAGAGATAAGTGTTTGCATAGTCTGTGCCTTAAATCTTGACTCCTGAACAAAAACAACGACGCACGGACGCCTGCCGCGACTTGACTGAAATGCAAAATGCTGATAATTATTTTATGGAAAAAATCATCACAGGTGAGGAGACTTATTGTTGCCAATACGAACCTACCACAAAACTACATGAAGGGTCAACGCTTTGGTGACATAGCCGACATTCGAGCCAGTGTGACGCGAGAGTTGAACATTCCTCCAAAGAAGGACTTTTGTGACAGTTACATGCCGTATGAATGTGCTGTGTGTGGTATACTATGTGTGACTCCTCTGTTTTTTGTTAATGCAGACTCGGGACTTTTTGGATTGACGGGGTTACTAGCATATTATGTACACAGCGTGTTACACATTATACCCATTCTTTGGGAAGCTGGGAACGACTTTGTAAACAAAACGCTCGTTATCTTCCCATCAGCTCACACATTTCCCTCTCCAAAGCAGTTACTGCCCTTACTCCTATGTTTATTTCATATCTTTCTCCTTCTCTGGGGTCGTCTGCAGTCGTAGGATCAACTGGCAATTGAAGATTTGTCTTTCTTTTAGTACTGGCAGAAGTCTGCTCTCTAAGTTCTTATGAGATTTTGCAGGTGTCGTTGAAGTGGGAACGTGGGCGCTGCAGAATGAGAGGCACTGCATAAATAAACCGATCAGCGCATTGGCCTTGAATTGTTAATCCGATTAGAGGATTCAAATTCGGTCCGCATCACGTACCAATCTGGGAGAAACTATGCAATCCACTCTGAGCAGTGCGACTGAAATACTGGGAGTAAGTAGATTTTCTTAGTGTGTCTTGCACAAGACCAACGTAGATTCCCCACCATCTTCCAAAACTGATCTTAAGCATCATCTTTAACGTCTCTGATTTTAATGAGGTATTAAACCGTTACAAACAAGCAAGGAAGAAGGAGCGCTAATTTAAACGATGACTGAAGTTTTTAAGATTGTACTATACTACTACTGTATCCACCCTTGACACGTTATTAATTAATGAATTACGCCGACTAGATGGAATGCCCGACACAAGCAATTTGCATTTGTTTCTAATCTAGCAAATTATCTCACCGCATACGTAATACTAATTTTATTTGTCTGTGCGTGCACGCGCGCACTTTTGTGTGTATGAGTGAGGACAAGAGAGGGACAAAGAAAGAGGGGGAAAGAGAGAATATTAAGCTATTTGACGTGTACAGCATGCTGGTTTGGTAGTACCAGAAGCATCTCAACCAGAGATTTTTGAATTCTTCTTATGCTTCTAATCTAATTTAAGGTCTGGTTCATGCTGAGGATTTGTTTTAGTCAAAGCGTTAGCTCTTTTGCCCAGATACAGGACGACTATTTGTAGAAACCATTCCGACTACTGATTTAAGGAGATCGTAAGAAACATGAATGACGGCTTCTTCAGAATACTAAACGTCTTTGTGCAGCTGTGACATTTCCTTAGATTATATTAATAGTAACCTCAGACTTTTCGCAGACGATGCAATTATCTTCAGATAAATAGTCTGAACGAAGTTGCACAAATATTCAATCAGATCTTGATAAGATCTCAAAGTGGTACAATGACTGGCAGGCAACTTCCTTTAGTTGTTAAAAAAATAAAATTGTGCCCTTTACAAAACGAAAAACTTTGGTATCGTATGAATATAACAGTAGTGAGTCACAGTTAGTCTGTAAACCCATGCAAATATTTGGTTGTAACAGTTAGTTGGGACGTGAAGTAGAAAGCTCACATAGACTCAATAGTGGGTAAAGCAGGTAACAGACTTCGGTTTATTGGTAGAGTACTGGAGAAATGCAGTCAGTCTACAAAGGAGATTTTTTACAAATCACGCATGCGTCCCATTCTAGAATATTGATCAAGTGTGTGGGACCCGTACGAAATAGGACTAGCAAGGGATATTGGAACGTATACAGAAAATGGCAGCAAGAATAGTCAGATGTTCTTTTGACCCGCTTTAGAGGGTCACTGAGATGTTGAAAGAACTGAACTGGCAGACTCTTGAAGATACACGCAAACTATTCTAAGAAAAGTCTACTGACGAACTTTCAAGAACCATCTTTAAATGACGACACTGGGAATATATTATAACGTGCACTCTATTACAGTACGCAAAGAGGCATTCAAACAATAATTTTTCCCGCGCTCCAGACTTGAAAGGAACGGGAAAAAGCCCTAATAACTCGTGCAGTTGGATGTACCCTCTGCCATGTACTTCACAGCGGTCCACAGAGTATAGTTGTGATATCATAATGACTTCACATGATACTGCTAAAGACGCAGAACGTATTTCTTGTCAACTACTAAGCTAAGGAGGTTGTCTTTAACTCTGCAGAGTGAAGGAACGGAGGAAGATTATATTTAATGTCGCTGTGCCAACGAGCTCGGATTGGGGATTGATGGGAAAAGAAACCAGCCATGTCCCCTTCCACACAACTATCATGGCATTCAGCTTACTCGATTTAGTGAAACCATAATCAGCACTGATCTGAATCTCGCTTATCAAAAATGGTTCAAATGGCTCTGAGCACTATGGGACTTAACATCTGAGGTCATCAGTCTCCTAGAACTTAGAACTACTTAAACCTAACTAACCTAAGGACATCACACACATCCATGCCCGAGGCAGGATTCGAACCTGCGACCGTAGCAGCAGCGCGGCTCCGGACTGAAGCGCCTAGAACCGCTCGGCCACAGCGGCCGGCTGAACTCCGCTTATCCCGGATGCGAGTCCCGTGCCCTAACCACTGTGTGTCCTTGCTTATCTCTTCATAAATGACGCCCCGACGGCGCCTTGAAGCGTGGGTTTCCGTAAGATTACACGTTGAATTCAGTTTCCTCTGTGGCACTATTCACTAAGTTCGACAGTCAAGTACTCCGTTGGCCATTAAAATTGTAGCAGTAGGAAGGATCGAAAACAACTAAACATTCTTATTATCTGTATACAGTATAGTAGGAAGAACTCGTGGTTAAATTTGTAGGTGGTTTAGGGTACATAGGGTGTGAAATGTAGTGGAGCAGCAATTCCCGGAAGCAATCATGTCTGCAACCAAGCTGAGTATAGAACAGAACAAGAATGGCACGTACGGGTACGTCATTCCCTGCTGCTCCAACTTTGTGCCAGAGTGATGGCTGAAACTGCAATTACGGAAAAGTCTTGATCGCACACTTCTTTATTAAGCGTTACGTGTTTCGAAAAAGAATCGTCAGATATTAGCTGTGGGACAATGTACAGGAATTATGAAAGAAGTGTAGCACATACCAGTATAAAGCATAAACGTGACAAACACTATATGCGCAATTATTTCATTACTTACATATTGATCTAGTTTTAATCTCAAAAAAATTGAGTACATAGACTTTATATAGTTATACAGTTCTCATTTCACAAGGACTGCATATGGTAGCACAGTTCTCAATGTACTGAATGAAAGTGTCGAGCTGGCTGTAGCGTGTTGAACTGTCAGAGAAGTAAACTACACCGACAGATGGCATAAGCGTTAACCAAGGACAACCAACACCGACGAGTAAGTATACTAAGATTACTTTCTCTGCAAAACGTCGTAATGATTTTTATGAAGGAAGATATTTTAAATTCGACGGAAGCTGCGGCAGCGGTCGCCATGCTGGCAGACCGTGGTGCTCTAGAAGTTGTTGCACTTGCCGTGTCCTTATTTATCTTGCTGCCAACAAGGCAATTTCTTGACTCAAGGTACATAAGGTGGCTCTACGATCCAGCACCACCAAGCAAACAGAATGCCTCCTCTTCTCAGGCGCTATACTCCGTTCATCCTAACAAGGGAACCTCCCCATCGCACCCCCCTCAGATTTAGTTATAAATTGACACAGTGGATAGGCCTTGAAAAACTGAACACAGATCAATCGAAAAAACAGGAAGAAGTTGTGTGGAACTATGAAAAAATAAGCAAATTATACAAACTGAGTAGTCCAAGTGTAAGATATGCAACATCAAGGACTGTGTAAGCTGAGGAGCGCCGTGGCCCCGTGGTTAGAGTGAGTTACTGCGGAACGAGAGGTCCTTGGTTCGAGTCCTCCCTCGAGTAAAAATTTTACTTACTTTATTTTCGCAAAGTTACGATCTGACCGTTCATTCATTGACGTCTCTGTTCACTGTAATAAGTTTAGTGTCTGTGTTTTGCGACCGCACCGCAAAACCGTGCGATTAGTAGACGAAAGGACGTGCCTCTCCAATAGAAACCGAAAACATTTGATCGCAAATTCATAGGTCAACCGATTCCTCCACAGGAAAACACGTCTGAAATATTCTATACGACACTGGTGACGGCATGTGCTTCTCATTACAGGAACATGTTGTCGACCCACCTAACTTGCACACTTGGCGAATGGGTAAAAAGTTTCTTCTACCTTGCCCGATTTAGGTTTTCTTGTGGATGTGATAATCACTCCCAAAAAAGTGATGAAGACATAAGAGTTTGTCACATAAACTGCAACAAATGAATGCAAGTTTCACAGTCGCACAGTTTTCCCTGTGCTCTGTCAAAACATAAGTTTTTAACGTTTTCAAGTTTTTCCGTGTGTAGACCGTCAAATCCTGCATGTGTCCAAGCAAATCTGAACATGTCCTGGAATTTTGGAGAGCGAAGTTGATCATGTCTGAGTGCATGAACTTTGATAATTGTCTGAAAATAAAAAATTAAAACTTTTCACTCGGGGGAGGATTGAACCAGGGACCTCCCGTTCAGTAGCTGCTCGCGGTAACCACGGGACCACGGTGCTCATCAGTGTACACGTACCTTGATGTGGCTTATCTTGGACACGGACTACTCAGTTTGTATATTTTGCTTATTTTTTTCATAGTTCCATACAACTTCTTCCTGTTTTCTCGATTGATCTGTGTTCAGTTTTTCATGGCCTATCCCTGTGCCAACTTATAACTAAATCTGAGGGGGGTGCGATGGGGAGGTTCCCTTGTAAGAATAAACTTCATGTAAACATTACACTACGTATTCTTCCGCGTTTGCTGGAACTTCATTGCATTTCGCTTCACGTGGAGCGGAAGCTTAGCCGTCTCGATTTCAGTCAAGTACGATAATAAGGATGCGTTTTATGCTATGCGTTACGCGTACATCGACTCAGCGACAATATGAGGCAACAGCTTTACCGGCGCATTTAACTTGGACAGCACTGGCCAGGCAAGTGGTCCAACTAACCTGCAGTGATGTGAACAGTTTCAGTAAAGAAGTAAAAAGAGACGAACAGAGAACAATATAGCTTTGAATGTTATTTAATTTATAAACAGAACGAAATAATATGTGGTAAAACTCAGGCGATACGATTCTTGGGTGACCAAACGGAAAACATAACATGCTCTCGATCTTAGCTAGCATAGTATTACAATTACAAAAAAGAGTGATGAAAATTCCTGACTTCAACGAGGATAATTTTTCTTCGTGAGCTATGTGTGGCGGAAAGCGCTCTGCTGGGATTTCACCATGTACTTAAATACTGAAGACACTGAAGGTATTACAGTTAGTCGTCTGGTAATCTCTGAACTCCTTCCATATCGAATTCCGAGGAATACATTTCAGTACTGCTACGTTGCTAACGAGACGATCAGCAACAGAATCCCAATCCACTAAAAAATCCACAATTCCTCCTCCTCTTTTATAACGTGCTGTTGTGCATTTCGCCTCGCTCGGCAGTGACGAGTCACAAAGCTTCATGCATTAGTTCCAGTACATTTCTCGCGACAAATCCCTTAACTTGGCTTCAGATCAGCTCTACTGGGTTTAGATTACAGTGTTAAGGTGACAACTGTAAAACTGCAGCATTTGTACAGTGTGCTCGACGCCGTGAAAATTGTTTTCCATGTTTTTATGGCGTTTATCGCTCTGGCTCATGTGAGACCACATCCGTCCTACAAAAGAAGGGCATATGGTAAACAAGAAGTATCTGATTTTTCATGTTTCTCCAAAAGATGTAATTGTGTAATGTTTTCTTAAATTCACTAACCTTTAGCAATCTTTTATAAAATATCGAAAATTAAGAATGTGCATTTGTAATGAGAACCAGAATTTTGCGTGTGATATGTAATTAGAAACTAGAAGACGTGCATGTTTCTTGAAAATGATGGTTAAGTGTGAGATAATTACCTTATGTTTGATTAATTTCATATTTAATTGATTTACGTATTCAAACAGAAAAAGGATTATAAGCTACAACTAGTTTCGAACGACACTCGCCGGCACACATTGTTATCAATCTACTACACTACCGATTAGGGCACACATACAACAGTAAAATCTTACTTTTAGTACATAGCGTACCTTGATAAATGTCAAAGCTGATTTTTTTCTCTAACAACCTTGTGAAAAATATTAACAACAACTTGTTTCTCACTACGAAGCATGAAGCAGTGTCATCCATTTTCACGGTACATATGAACAGTGAGACAATCAGAGCACAAGTAGCCTTTACAGAGACTGCGAGTGTACACGATTTTTGAAACAAAAATTACCTAGCTAAAATATGATTAAGAAAAACGGTGATGGCTGTTAATAAATCAGAATACCTTAAAGTTTCATTTACAGTGACATAGTAATAAGATATCTAATACATAAGTTGGACCTAGTTCCGAGAGCGGAACAACACCGGTATACGTGTACTACGGCTTCTGACCAGTCATCGCATTTGTTTTTGTTTACATCAGGTTTATTCTTATGATGAAGGAAGTATAGTCACGTGAGATCGTCGGGATTCTGCATGGCGATGAGTATGGAATCCTGAAACCATCGCATTACAGTCGTGAAACCCCTACCAACGCGAACAGCAACATCAAGGAACGATAAATTGCTGTCTCGATAGACAAATAAAGAACATTCAAGTGTGGTATTTCTGAATGAGAATTACGCTACCTTATGTTTTCTTACATATAGAATGTATATAGCATTACTGATAACCTCTGGGTGTCGTTGGCTGAAATGCTAACGATTTGCATACTCAAACGTGTAGTACACTTCACGCCAGTTTGACATCTGTTGAGTGCAGCCTTACAAGTAATGCAATTGTAGTGCTCAAAATTCATGTGCTACTGAGGAACTGAAAAGGATAATTGAGATTTCTGTTGGTCAACTGAGATCGCAGTGTATTTGTTTGTACTTGCATTACCACATGGTTTTGATTTTTTTATCATCGTTTCTGTTGATATACAAATGACTATTAGTGATTTATTAAAAGTAAAGTAAAGTTGAATGGCATGAAAGGCTGGCAGACCCTGAACGGCAGGTTCAGCCGGCTAATTGGAAAGGTTTTCCCTATCCTCCGCGCCCGCAGGCACTGTTCCGTCGCCAAGTATGAGAGCTGTGTATGGAAGTGTATCTGTTAAGTGTCGGTGTGTGTGTGTGTGTGTGTGTGTGTGTGTGTGTGTGTGTGTGTGTGTGTGTGTGTGTGTAGGGTATTGTCATATTCGTGTTGGAGATGACGATAGAAGGGATAGAGTGAAGCCCGGTGCCGGCACATAGCCTACTCGAGTAGCACCAAGGAACCCGCCAAGGTTAATGTCCCCATCCGACGGGCGGATCACCATCAACAGCGTCACATGCGCTCGTTTAATGAGACACTGCACCGAGGTTTGGAATTTAATCCAGGACACGGGAGCAAAGGCTGGTGTTCAGGAGCTTTGTGCCACCACCTCTCCTCTCCGTGCCGGCCAAATACTAGCAATGAAAATATCATTCACCACCAGGATTCGAACCGCCATACCTCCTAGTCGAACGCCACCACACAGGAGTACGTTAGCGACCTCGGCAACGGGTGCGGTTAGTCGTTTACTAAGATCGCGAATCAGGATTTACGTCCTGCACAATGCAACAATAAGCCTTGTATAATGACTGAGACCTTCACAACCACTTTTTAATATTTTACCTGTAGGCATGTGTTTCTGATTCTTTGCCTGAGACCTGATTAATAATCTTACGCAGATGGGCAGCATGTCAGGATGATCTGTGTCTTAAATTTTATTAAGTGGCTACTGAGTTTCGTATTTGACCTTGCTTTGAAGGTTGTTTCAGCTTAAGGCGTAATTCGTGCATACGTTGTTCATCCAGAACTGATGTATGCATCCATCTGAGCTTATATAGCATTACCTATACAAGAGTTTAATGACCTTTGTGCTGATAGTCGTCTCATGTAAAGTGAATATTGGTAGTGCGGAATAAGGAGGACGTTGAAAACGTAGACCACCCAGAAACACCAAGGCAGCTCCTTGGACAACGGCAGGTGCTTAGACTATGTCGGGAAGAAAAAAGTAATAACGCCTAACATGGGATGTGAACCACTGCTGTACAGAAACCAGCCTCAGTGGTTCGTCTCAGGGTTGTGAGACTTTCCTTAAATTACCATTACAACTCATCACGCAATATTTCTTATGAAGAACTTCTGACATGATAAACGGCCCTGCAGTGAGAGATGCCATACTTCCTAAAGAGCTTTGGTAGCAATATGGGAATGTCACATTCCATTCGTTCAAAGTGTCTGTTTTGTCAGGTATGTCTTTTTCTTTCACTTCAAGTGCCTTATCCCGCACTGAGCAGGGTTGGCATGGTTAGGAACGGATTTGACAAGGTTAATGCTAAGGGGTGGCCGGATGCCCTTCCTGCCGCCAACCCGTATCCCCCGGGACGGAAGTAGTGTACCCCAGCTGACTGCATCGAGTGTAATCCATGGAAGAGTGTGAACGTGTTCAGACGTCTGCGAGTCCTGTAACTGAGGCGGGATGTGGGGACCAGCCTAGTATTCACCTAGTGGGACGTGGAAAACCGCCTAAAAACCACATCCAGGCGGACCGGCCCTCGTTGTTAATCCGCCGGTTGGATTCGATCCAGGGGCGGCGCGCCTACCCGAGTCCAGGAAGCAGCGCATTAGCGCTCTCGGCTATCCTGGCAGGATCTGGTTTGTCAGACATGTGAATTACCTTATTAACAGTTGCGATGCATTCAAAACAGAATAATTTTATGTGTTGTTACGTGCTACTATGAAACACAATGGTTAAATGTGATGAAACTCAGTTATATCGGGTGGACAAAAACAAGGAAACATCAAAAACACAACACATTGCCACTCCTAATACGGCAAAGGAAATCCGTTGGCACTCAAAACAGCTCCCAGTCATCTTGGAATGAATAAATTTATGTTGTGCATGGTTTCCAAAGGAAACTTATACAATTACTTGGTGGAACATAGTGGCAAGTTGAGGTAACGATGATGGAGGTGGATAGCGATCACTCATCCTTCTCTCTAAATTAGACCACAAAGGCTCAATAATATTGTGATCCGGTGACTATAGCAGCGAGGAGAGATGCGAGAATTCATCCTGGTGCTCAGAAAACCAAAAATGGTTTTTTGAGGTACAACATAAACTTTACGACCAGAAACCACCGTCACATCCATTTTTATTACATGTAGCATCCTACTAACAGCCAAATAATTAACGTTGAGCATGCGCGCCTTTCAAAATTGTGGCCCGACTTATGAATTATTCCCAAAAGTCACCTGCAATTAATTAGGTAAGCCATGGATATTCCATATAAAGACAGCTGGACTCAGCTGCGAATGCAGCTCATCCCGTACCTCATATGTTTTAACGACTGATAACTTCAGTCACACACTATACGATTTTTATCATCGTCATAGTAAATTAAATAATGATTTTAAAAAAAATATACGGGGATTCTCAAATATGTGGTGAAGATTGTTATAAAACTGAGAAATGTTCTAATATAGAGAACTGCAATTTTTCTGGGGCAAGGCACACCCGCTAAGCGGTCGAGAGGCACCATTAAACTCGTCAGTCCAGTTCAATGTATTCCAAACACGAGGCTGAATGCCAATGACACTCTCTCGCTAGTTCTTTTTTCTTTAATTAAGTCGGGTCACGCATCTGTTGCCAAATAAACCGGTTCTCAAGCAAGTCATCTATATTTATAAACATGTAGACAGTTGCAAATCACGCTACTTCGTCTTGTTTTTATAATTATAGCTTACGGTTACAACTGCGACGCAATTAGATTGCTCGTTCCACTTGGCATACGAAAAGAAAGACATAACAACAGAAGGTCGCACTTACGTGACACATAAAGGCACAGTACACGGAAGGTATAATCAAGAGTTACGGAGAAAGATGCGCGATTGTTTCACGAGTAGAAACACGAACAGTAGAGATCAGGAGATATTACACTACAAAATTGTTGTTATAATTGAGCATAAAAGTAAATTACCATCCGTTTTCAAAAGATTCGAGCTATGATTATAGGAAAAAATCTTAAAGCCATTTTAATTCAGCATGGTTGCAATGATTTATATTTTAAATATCTACGTGTAACTGTGACTCATCTGAAAGACGAGTTGCGAATTAAATTCAATCTAAGGTCTTGGACCTGCTTCCTCCACAAAGGCTGGTAAATTGCAGTTATGCGATGACGCGTCCTTGCCTGCTAATGCAGTTGCCTCCGATGATGACAATGAAAGAAATGTACCCGGTTAGCAACCGGTTAGCAAGGGTGGTAGGCATGGCGGCGAACAGTTACTTTATCATACTGTTAGCTAGCAATATGAACTACAGATTTTCGTATCCATTATCTTGTGTTACAAAGCCCTATGATAGGGACCCTAAGCTAGACTGCCACATGTAGTGTTTCAGAGGAGCAATGTACAGGGATTGGACGAAACATAAATGGAGGTTGCGTTCTTGTACAGGGTGTCCCAAAAAGAATGACCCGATTTTAACTTGTAATAATACTGAGACAAATGTCATTAGGTAACAGAAACAGCGCTAGATGTAGTCGGCATGGTCTAAAGTTTCAGAAAAAATCCACTAGATGTCGCTGCGAGCGCTGACCTGGAGCGTGCAGCCAGTTTCATGCAATATGGCGTCCGCGCAACAGAAGGCCTCTTAGGTCTCCTGACTTAACACCATGAGATTTCTTCCTGTGCGGGTATGTTAAACAATGTGTTTACGTTCCTCCCTTATCTCGTGACATTGATGACATTGAATACAGAAGGTCAGCTGCTGTAGCTTCTGTGACAGAAGACACCTTACGCTCAGTTTGGGACGAATTCAGCTATCGGCTACATGTCGTCCGTGCAGCCAATGGAGGACATATTGAACATTTATGATGGATTTTTATAAACTTCTGTCTTTTCTGAGTAATTTAGTATGAAATTTGTTGGTGTTAACCCCTTATCCCTAATAAATAATTCTATTTAAAATCGGGTCATTCTTTTTCCAAAAATGGTTCAAATGGCTCTGAGCACTATGGGACTTAACATCTGAGGTCATCAGTCCTCTAGAACTTAGAACTACTTAAACCTAACTAACCTAAGGACATCACACACATCCATGCCCGAGGAAGGATTCGAACCTGCGATCATAGCGGTCGCGCGGTTCCAGACTGAAGCGCCTAGAACCACTCGGCCCCAGCGGCCGGCGTCATTCTTTGTGGGACACCCTGTATATCACCACGAACAGCATCGATGCAATGTCCTCAATATGTTGCAAGTGCCAGTCGTAATCAGAATTGTTTTCTGTGCAGTTGTGAGAGCATTATGTCGGAGCTAAGTGAATTCGAACGCGGGCAACTTGTTGGTGCTCTATAGTAGATGCTTCCAGAATCTCATCCGCTAAGTCACAACGCTCACGAAAGAGTGTGTGGAGTGATCGTGACAGACGGTCATTGAAGAGGACTGTGACAAAAGATAAAGATGACGATAGCTGCAAAAGTGACTGCAGAACTGAATGTCACACTCACTAAGCCTGTCGCCACAAAACAACACGAAGGGAGCTCCACAAGTTAGGAAATGCATGGCGAGCTGGAATTCCGAAAAATTCCTTGATGATCCAAATGCCCGTAACAGGCAGAACGTTGTGCCGAAGCCCCACAAAACCTGGACTACGAAGCAACGGAAGAAAGTCATTTGGTCGGATGAGTCACGCTCCACACTGTTTCCAACTTCCGGCCGAGTTTACGTCCCAGGAGTGAAGCATGACGGGGGTACAGTGGTGAATTACGCAGCCATATCGTGATATTCCATGGGCCCCAAGGGTACTCTGGCAGGTCGCATTGCTGCCAAGGATTATGTGACCAGCCTGGCTGATTCATATTTGTCCCCCAGTGGTGATGCTGTGTTCCAGAACGGCAGAGCTCCTGTTCGCACAGTTCGCATCGTCCAGGGCTGGTTTTCTGAGGCCGGCCGGAGTGGCCGAGCGGTTCTCGGCGCTACAGTCTGGAACCGCGTGACCGCTACGGTCGCAGGTTCGAATCCTCCCTCGGGCATAGATGTGTGTGATGTCCTTAGGTTAGTTAGGTTTAAGTAGTTCTAAGTTGTAGCTGATGACCTCCTTCACAATCACATCAATTGGTGACTTGAGCAGCTTTACAAGAGTTGAAATGTCCCTGATGGATTTGTTACTGAGATGAGATCTAATGACTCGTCCACGTTCCAAGTCACTGAGTCTCCTGACCGACACATTATGCGGTTACTGCTCTTCTGCTGACAACACAATACTCCCCGCCTCCTTTTATAACGATGGTTCCGCCTCTTGTGACACCTAGTGGTCAGTTCCGCATTCCGTAGGGGTGTCCGGATGCTTCTGATCAAATAATGTAGTTACTTTAATTATAACTTGTTATTTAATGCAGAATCACATTAATTGGTTAATATGTTATGTTCTTCATTCATAAACCGGTGGTAAGCTAGTAAAGGGCCAGACTTGGCACTTGTAGGTTTTGGGTTCGATCCCCAGTCAGTCCTATGGCTTTTACCTGCCACATATCACAACTTTACCCTCTGACAATGTCTGTTAATGTGAAAAATATCGACATGCACCGTGGTTAAGTCCATGTACACCTGTAGGCCCCCTATAACTCATTGGTTAAATGAGTTCAAAAGTCGGAGGAAGACGAAGCACCTCCATTAGGACCGTGTTTTTTAAATAGCACTTTGGTGTTCAAACTAATCTTCGCTATAATGACAGTTTTTGCTTTTTTAAACCGTTATCATTACCTCTAGAGCTGTGTCTACCTTTAGGCAAGACCAGGCGGCTGCGTAGGGCTGCAAAATTTTAGGGGCGAAAGGGGCGGAAAGAATTAATTTCAAGTCAAACAGCGAAGAAATTGAGCAGAGGAGGAGAAAAGTGAAAAAGAAAAAAATTGAAACACGGAATTGTTTTCAAAAGCGTACAGAACAGTTACTTAATTAGTTTTTACTTTGAGAAACTAATCGAATTGTCTTTACGTACCTCAAAACTATAGCAACCGCTACTGAGTACGGAACAGAAACAAACATTACCTTGATTCATCTCTGTCGAGCGCTGGAGCAGGGCACGTACACCAGTGGTGTTGCGACGTGATACTATACCTCCCCCTGTTATATCCTAGCCAGTAATGCCAACCGAGCCCGCTGCCAAAAAGGTTGGCAGCATCAAAGTCCGGACGCCGTCCGCATAAGCAGCGCCAGCGATACAGGAAATCGCCGCAAGTCTGCGCGCGCCACCGCTGGCTTCTGGCTTCTTAAGCGCTGGAGTCGCGAGCGCTAGGGCAGTTCTGGATTCGCCGCTCAGTTGTATACTCGCCACCGAATTGTGTACCTGCTAGTCAGTTGTGTGTTCATCGCAGCAGAGTTGTTGTCGTCAGCTGACGCTGACCAAGCCGCTCCGACTCGAACTAGACAGATTTCTGTAGACCATGTTCACCACTGTGTTCTGTATCGTCGTTAATAAAGATAAGTACCGACTTTCATTTAATCCGAGTGTTTGGGTTTTCATCTTTCTGTTCACTGTTCCAGCGGACCGGTCGGCCCGCTATTAAAAGTGTGGCGGTGACTTCGTAGGCCGTTTCTACAGCGAAGTGTTGTCGCTACGAAGGCCGTCACAAAACCCCCAGGCACTCTTTTTGTTATTGTCCCTGCAGATAGTTTGTTGGATGGTTTGTGGGGATGGGACAATACAGCGAGGTCATTGGTCCCATCGTGTTAGGGAAGGATGGAGAGGAAATCGGCCGTAACCTTTCAAAGGAACCACCCCAGAATTTGCCTGGAGTGATTTAAGGAAATCACGGAAAACCTAAATTAGGATGGCCGGACGCGGGTTTGAATCGTCGTCCTCCCGAATGCGATGGTTCAAATGGCTCTGAGCACATGGGACTTAACATCTGAGGTCATCAGTCCCCTAGAACTTGGAACTACTTTAACCTAACTAACCTAACGACATCACACACATCCATGCCCGAGGCAGGATTCGAACCTGCGACCGTAGCGATCGCTCGGTTCCAGACTGAAGCGCCTAGAACCGCTCGGCCACACCGGCCGGCCCCGAATTCGAGTCCAGTGTTCTTATCACTGCGCCACCTCACTCGGTTCAAATAATTTGTAAAGTGTAAATTGTATTTGGTGGACCTGTTGATGTTTTTGGTCCTACTATGATTTCCTGTGGATAATCGATCACGTATTCACAAGCTATGTTTGTTCTTCTGTTTCAACGTGTCTAAAAGCAGTAAAAGGTATGTGCAGCTCGTCGTACTGTACTGGTCCGTGACTGGCAGTACCCAAGATCGATTGACAACGACAAGGGATCGTACTGTACCAACGTCACTATGCCGTTATTGCAGAGTATCCTGTTGCGCAAAGTACTTAGGCCACTAGTCGACCACCACACCTTTAACTAGGTACAGTTTCTTATTTTTAAATAGATGTTAAGACTGCAGAACGCTATCCAATTGCAGAATATTCCAGTTGGAGAGGAGCCTCTGATGACGACGAGAATCTAGCCCGCGCCGCAGTCACACTGGCAATGAACTAATCGGACACGAAATCAGCCTTAGTACAATTAATATTGCAGCCACGTGAACCGCTGACCATGCAAACAGCCTGTCTGCCAAATAATGGGAACAACACCCTGCCTAGACACGACGCCGAAATCGTACCAAGCTACGATAGAACTACGAATAATCACTTAACAATATTCACACACTAATGATTACTGAAGTTAAGCAGTAGTGAATAAATGGGCCTATTTAATTAACCACTCTCGTTGTCTACGATACTGATCTCGTCAGAGCAACAAATTACTTTAATTTCAGTACCTGATTATCTTGCGTGACGATTAATGCGACATCCAACTAGCAATTGTTATCTTTCGCAACGAGTTTTTCACAACGCAGGACGCACTCTCTGACATAAACTCGGAACTGTTTTATTACTTATATTAAAATACCAATGTCTACCGTCTTGAAATGATTATTCTGTTTATGGACACTTCCATCACTACTGTGAGGAATTAAAACATTTTTAATTCTCCCTTAAATATTTTTCCAACTCGACGCAGCGATAATATGTAAGTGATGAGACTTCGCATGCGTCACAGAATAACGAATCTTTGTTAGTAGCAAAATCCTTGGCCTTTCCGTAAATAATTCAATTACTTCAATTAAACTTATTCATCATTTAGGAAGCTTTTTCCCTTAATTGAAATCTTTTCTTTAACATTGAGAAGATCTGCTTTCATTAGATTATTTATAATTTCATTCTTTCAAGACCCTTTTACCAAGCACATTTAAAAATACCACATAATACGTGATATCGACTCCACTGTATCAATATCTCTGAATTACACTCGTTTGTACTTCCGAAAATTCTATAGATATATTCACACTAGATACCCATTAAATAGACTGGAAGGTTTCCTTTAACCCCAATAAAATTGGATTTATTTTCCTTCTAGGTATCTCAATACACGTTGGTTATCACCAGTGAACGAGTGCCAGCAAATATATTATCACTCCCCACAATACGGAAACAAGTAATAAAAAAAATCAAACACAAATCCTAAATGTCACCGCCACTTTTCAACTAATCTTATGTTACAATTTAAAAGCAAATCTTGACCTCTTCAGGCGTTGACCACACGCGACCTGCTAAGTTCCCTAACATTTAAATCGGCCACTCGTCACCTTGATGAATCAAGTTTTGGTTTAGCTACGTGTAGCTCGTTAAATGGTTCCTTCAATTTACTATCGCTTGTCTACTCAGTGATACGTGCACACCATCACCGTATAGTGAAACAGTTCGTCGTTCTATGAGTCAATTCGCTGTCTGCTGCAAGCTAGTGCTCTTGAAAATACAACTACCAACACGTGTTCGAGGCTTTCCCTTCTCGATACACACACGCACAACACCCAAACCACCTCAATAAAAACGACAAGCAACCCAATTACCTCTGGGCGCGTCGCGACCACTCAACATACAATGCAGACGGGATATCGGTCACACCGATTCCACAATCAGCATCTAACAAATCAATCTCTCAATTAAATCAGGCTCACGCGGGACTCACCCGAGCAAATTTTACGAACGAAACTGTTCCTACAACTATAATCGACAAAATTCCGTGCACTCTCCCAAGACTTAGGTGTCAACTGAGTAGCCTCACTACACCACGCAGTGAAACGCTATAAGATCAGACCTGATATACACCACTACCACCACTTGGTCGGTGAGAGGTCTATCCGGGAACTAACTAACCCTTTTCGTTGTACAATAGGAACCATTTAAAACGAACAAACACTCAACGCCACGCCAACTTTTAACAATTAATGTAATAATTATCGATGCTGTCGATTCTTCGCAATAGCGGCCGGCTGCTGCGCGTCGCTCAGGCGGCATCTCTGGACGCAGCGAGGGCGATATGGTATATCGCTGCAGTCGCGCATGCTCATGCTCGCCACCTGCTATCCCGTAGACGCTCTCATATCATCTAGAACACAATTTGAGTTTGGTTTTACCACATCATACACGTATATTATCGTGACCACCAGGTGTTATCATTGATTTATCACGCAGGACGGTCAGCACCAGTAAGGGCGAACGTACCCCGTGCGTTTTGACACAGAACAGTACCCATACATAAAAAGAGTTTGCGTCTGCCTTAAAGTCTTTCTCTGAGTGTCAGAGACTTGCAGCACGACAAAAGAACTATATTCTCTCTTGTCAAACAAATTAGCAGTCGTTTTTCTTAAAATTTGAAGCATACGCAAATAATAATCAGGAAGAGAGTATCATGACTTGTTTATGTTTGGGACATAATTTAGAAGTGGGAACCTTGTGCTTGCAAGCTGTTGTCTCAGTATAATTTGCACAGTAGTGCATACTGCAATCTCTGTGTTGCATATTTGAAAAACTATAGTAGCAGATTTGCGTTGTTGTGCCGTTGTATGTTGGCGGTAGTGGAGGGAGGGGGGATATCGGGGAGACCAATGGTAGTAAAAGGTAGGAAGCGTCATTTGTCAGTTCTCGCCTAGAGCGGCATAACAGCTATCAACGGCCGGGTATCAATACCGAGTAAAAATGAGTGAGCCAATAAACAATTTTAACATTAGAGCTGTTTCCGTTGAAGTGGACGAGCGGAAAGCGCCAGTGCAGTGTGAGTGGGGGGAATGCAGCCGGCTGGCTCGCGCGCCGCTCAGCTGCTTCTGCCGCCGCCGCCGGCTGCTCACTCATCGGCCACTCCCGGCGCCCCCATTGTGCCTACCTGCTACCTGCTTCGTAATTGCAGTTCGCTTTTTGACCGTCTGATTACGCTCCTCTCTCTCTCTCTCTCTCTCTGGGTGTTCTCATTAAAGTTGTGCCGTGCAGTTCCTCGAGTTTGCTTAATTGCATCCTTGAGCAGCGCCGGCGCCGCCATGCGCCGGGCCGGCCTGCCACTCCTTACTTAAAAATGCCTGCCGCGGGCCACCGAGAGCACTCGGGCCCCGAGCGTGCAACTCGGCGCAGCCACCGCCGAGCCTTGATTTCCTCGGAGGCTGCTTTCATTTTTTCCTATTGCACCGGCTGCCTTCGGCACCTGTGACATAAAGGAGAAGGGATGAATAGTTCGAAGGAGAAGCTTGTGCGACATATAGGTATTCTCAGCGACTGGCACCGGTGGTCTCGTCGTTGATGTGATATACACCGCTTAATCTTATCATTACTTCATACGACGTCACAGATAGCGAACTCGTTATGTGTGTGCAGTGCTCGTTGGCGCTGTTCAAATGATTAGTTGTCGCTCCGGCGCCAGATACCCGAAGTTAACATGATATTGCAGTGCTTGCGTTGCTGAAAGTAACGGTGCAGTGTTCCTCGATGATGCATGTGTGTATAATGGAACGTTGTATCATTCTTGTTAACAACACAAGCACTACAACATTGTATTTATCCACTGACGCTGAGCAAGTAAAATTTCTCGCTTGTACGGGGCGACCTACCTAATAGCTGCAATGTCCAACTTTGGCACGGATAACAGTGCAGACGCATCTTGGCATGGAAGCAATGAGGCCTTGGTAGGTCGCTGGAGGGAGTTGCCACCCCACCTGCACACCCAAGTCACCTAATTTCCGTAAATGCCGGGGAGGGAGGCGATGAGCTGTGACGCTACGTTCAATCACACCCCAGATGTGCTCGATCGCGTTCAGATCTGGTGAGCAGTGCGGCCAGCAAATCAATTGCAACTCGCCACTGTGTTCCTCGAACTACTCCATCACACTCTTGGCCTTGTGACATGGCGCATTATCTTGTTGAAAAGTACCACTGCCGTCGGGAAACATGATCGTCACGAACAGTTTTATGTGGTCTGCAACCAGTGTACGATACTCCTTGGCCGTCACGGTGCCTCGCACGAGTTCCACTGGACCCCCATGCCCATGTGGATGTTCCCCAGAGCATAATGGCGCCGCACCCAGCTTTTTACCGTCCCGCAGTACAGGTGTCAAGGAGGTGTTCCCCTAGAAGACGACGGATTCGCGCCTTCCCATCGGCATGATGGAGAAGGTATCGTGATTCATCAGACCCTGCGGCGCTCTGCCACTGCACCAACGTCCAGTGCCAGTGGTCATGTGACCATCTCAGTCGTAGCTACCGATGTCGTGGTGTTAACATTAGCACATGCACGGATAGTCGGGTGCGGAGGCCCGTCGTTAAGCCCTCGGGACATGGACCGTGCTGTCGAACGTTAACGTCGAGCGTGCTAAGTTCAACGTGCTGCTGAATGCTCAGGAACGATGCGACTTGTGAATACAGTACTTGGGCCCCAACGTGGTGTACGCGATCACAACGCACTCCAGCGGCAGTTGACGAATGTTTCTAGTTCGTAAATCACACTGTTTACTCAAAGGGCGCGCGTAAAATTCCCAAGTTAGCTCTATTAAAACGCACAATTCCTCCACCGTCCACGAAACGGAAAGTACCATGTCCCGTCAGTGAGGACAAAGGCTTATAAAAGTTCCATTACAAACAGTGCGGTACAAATTTGGAATACTTCTCCGCATAAGATAAACATTATTTCATCATTCCCACATATTATTAAAACCCCAAGGTCAGTCTTACTTGATCACTGTTCCTACCCACTAGCAGAATCTTTGTAACATGTGAATTACGAAGCGTAAAACAAAAAGGAACAAAATATCTTTATACAAGTAGCGCAAGCTGTCCTGTAGATTAAGCGAATCGAACAAAGCCACCACACAAAAAAGGTGAACTTATATTTACATAACATCAAATATTATAGTATATACTTATATTAAACTAACAACAAAGTATCAGAACCTAATAAAAACGCGAATGTTAGGGAAAAAAAATTTGGAAGGGTCAAGATGCGAACCACCGCCCCAGCACAATACGAGACAGTGCCGCTACTCATTACGTTAAACGAACAACACTCCCTTGGCATCTAATCATATTATCTTACCCTTTCTGAAAACCTTAGTCGTAGATATGTTACTAATTGAAATTTAGTTATAACAAATTGTACCAAGAACAATGCGTTTTGGGTGGATCTTCAGTGTGTCGCTGCCTTGAAATAGCCTACTCTAATAATACGCAAGTTACAATAATTCTTTTGCCGCGAATATGATGTTTCTCATTGTTTTATTGGAACGAATCATACAGTTAACAACGGGTTTTCCAGTGATTGTCAATTTGCTGGTGCTCAGAAACGGCATATATACATATAGACTTGAAATGAATGCCAAGATGGCGCCTCACAACTCTGTACTGAAGGGAGACGTCATGCGTGTGACGTAGATGGCGTTGTGCCATCTCATTGGTCAACGCTCAGACGCACGCTCAGAATATCTGACATGCCAGATATTGCTCTGCACGTTCGGAAAGATTCCCGAACGTGCTGTTCCACGCTATGACGTCAGAAATTCGGCACGCTCAACGCTCAACGTTCGGATGCACGGACCATGTGCCGACGGCTTTAGGAGTACTTGGTGGACTATGTGTTCAGACACACTTGTACTTTGCCCAGCATTAATGTCTGACGTTAGTTACGCGACGGTTCGCCACTTGTTCTGGTTTACCAGCCTGCTCAGCCTACTACGTCCGACATCTGTAATCTGTAACGGGGGATCGCCGCCCAACCCCACGGCGTCTGGACGTGGTTTCACGTGTTGAAGACACTCACCACAACACTCCACGAGCACTCGACAAGTCGTAGTTTCCGAAACGCTCGTGCCGAGTCTCCGGGCCGTCAAACGCAGATAGATCGCGCGCCTTCCCCATTCTACACACGGACTGCACGCTCACTGGAACTACATGCACCGTGCGTGTGTCTGACCAGCGGTCATTCCTCGCCAGATGACGCTGCTATCCCTTGGACGCGTTTATATCGATAGTAGGTCGGTGGTGATAATGTTCTGGCTGTTCAGTGTACGTAATGGATGTACAAGTAGAGGTTATAGACACACGGTTGGCAACATGTGGTTGGCGGTGAGTCGTTCACGGATACCAAAACGGTCAAGGCGATCGCTAGCGTAAAGCGGGAAATCCGGCTTCGATTCCCGGTCCGGCCCAAATTTTCATTGTAGTCATTCCATTACACAGCTGACAGTCGATCGTATTAGCAACTGCGTATACATTTCGTGTGCCCGGAGATTTAATACACGCAATTGCAAGCAAATTATGTTTGCAACCCAGGCCTCCTAGCAGCGCTGGGTAACATTACATCGCATCAAATTAGTCGTACTCGACGGCACCTGCGGAGAGGGGTTTCTGACAGTGCAAAGAAGGCAAAAACATAGCATTTATTTACATGAATTACATCGAAATTTTTCACAGCGTTGAGTGGAATATTCTTTTCGAAAAAACGAACCTGTCAGGGATAAAAAGAGAGAGAAAGATTATTTAAAGCTCGTTCAGAAAGCAGACTCCAGTTGAGACAAGATTTTAGTCTATCCATGGCCGGTTTAAGGCGCAAGCGACAAAAGCCGGCTTTTCGGGCGCCACACTGATAGCGGCGCAAGAGGAGCTACAAATGTAAGATATCTACACAGCACGTATCACAGTTAGAAAGTAGCGTTCACAGTGGGTGGCTGCCATCTGGGGGCGCCAAGCTGAGAGGGACGCTACGGGCGTCCAAGTTCAAGATTTGTATGCAGCACAATTACTTGCGAAAACCGACACGAGTGGAAGTGTACGAAATAATGGGGAAGGCTCACGCGGGGAGGGGCGCCAGATAATAAGTCGCTTGTGTGGAAAAATGTTCTCGAAGCGGCGCTGAGCCTACTCCTACGCTCGTCAATGTGTACATTGAGCAAATGAACTTTGGGAAGGGAATTAAAGTTCAGGGTGAAGAAATAAAAGTCTGTCAGAAACGGCCAAGGACTCCGAAGAGCAGTTGAAAGGAATGAATTGCGTCTTGAAAAGAAGTTGTAAGATAAATATCAATACAAGTAAAACAAGGCTAATGGTGTGTTGGCGAATTAGATCAGGTGATGCTGAGGAAATTAGATTACGAAATGATACATAAAAGTAGCGAATGAGATTTGCTACATCGGAAGCAAAATAATTAATGATGGCCGAAGTACAGATGGTTTAAAATACCGCGTGGTAATAACAATAAAAGCGCTTCAGAGAACAATAATTTTGGTGACATCGAATAGGAATTTAAACGACAACAAATATAATCTAAACGTGGACAATCATCTTAGACGGTATTTGTTAGAAGCGTAGCGCTATACGGAAGTGAAAAGTGGACTATAATTAGTTCAGACAATGAAAGAGTAGAAGTTTTTGATATCGGATACTACAGGAAAATTATGAAGAGTGGATTGGTGGATCGGATAAATGGTGAGGATTTACTGAATTGTAACGGGGTCAAAATATATTTAGGACACAACTTGACTAAACGAAGGCATCTGTCGACAGGTCACATCCTGAGGCATCACGTAGTCGTCAATTTGATAATTGAGGGAAGTGTGAGGGGGTAAAAATTGTAGAGGCAGACCAAGGCACGACTACAGCACGCGTGTTCAGCTGGCTATAGGTTGCAGTAGCTATGCAAAAATGAAGAGTTTATATATGAAAGAAAAAAAAGCATGGTCCTGGCTGTAGAATTTTTTAAATTAAAACCAAGACCGGTTTCACGCCAGTTTAGGCGCATCCTCAAGTGACCTAAACAGAGATTAGAAACGAAGTATTTCACAATTTTTCTTTTTATGTTGGCTTATTAAACACTGTTATATGGAACAGTGTAGTCCTGCACACTAGGTACTTCTATGAGCTGTGGATCTGCTTTCCTGAAGCCTCTCTTCATCCTTCACGTCACTGATAAATTAAAATCCGCTAGAAATTTTTGTCGAATTGATGAAGAGAGGGTGTCCCTAAAACAAAATGAAACGAATTTTTGATACGGAGAGAATAAAATAATTCCTGCAAAATGTGCAAAAATTTATATAAGCACGATAAAAACACCATATTATCAGTTGGAGGTGATGCGAGCACGGCCATAAGGAACAAAGAGCACAATGCAAGCAGCCAGGAGGAAAACTGCATTGGTCGCCGGTATCCGAAAATCCAGCCAGATGGCGCTAAGGAAAGTGAGGCTAGCGCGAAAGAGGGGGGCGTACTACACATAAAAAGAAATTACAGTTTAAATCAGCAATTGAGATAAGACATGGACGATGCGTGGATAGAAAACTAACACGGTAAATCCCGTATGATGCAGACGACCACTATGTATAATGGATAATATTCCACGCCATATGGAAAACCAGTGGAGAATTTATGAACAGTAAAAGTTTTTACACGCAGCAAAATACGATGACAAAAAACGAGAGCAATGGGCTATCTGGTTAGGCAGTCAGTGTTGTGACTTGGCAAGACAGCCAAGCCACCATGAGGTGAAGCCGAAAGGCACGCGTTTAAACTCACGCAAGCTGGCGTGAGGTCTGGAACAGTTAAAGGAGTTGAGACTAGTAAAATAAGTACGTAGCTTCTGGAATACTTAACTTTAATCCATAATTGGTGAACATCGGTCTGACGGTACATGCATCACAATATTAATAGCAAATGATAATGGCGCCTTGCTAGGTCGTAGCAAATGACGTAGCAGAAAGCTATGCTAACTATCGTCTCGGCAAATGAGAGCGTAATTTGTCAGTGAACCATCGCTAGCAAAGTCGGCTGTACAACTGGGGCGAGTGCTAGGGAGTCTCTCCAGACTAGACCTGCCGTGCGGCGGCGCTCGGTCTGCAATCACTGATAGTGGCGACATGCGGGTCCGACGCATACCAACGGACCGCGGCCGATTCAAAGGCCACCACCCAGCAAGTGTGGTGTCTGGCGGTGACACCACAGTCAGAATTTACAAAAATATTCGTATGTCTCACTTGTGTCTGAGCGTTTAAGGCGAGCTCAAGAGATTTTTGTAAGGCTCGGAAAAACCGCTGTCTCTTCTAAAATATTAAGATTGTTACCCATATTCTACAAATACACGATCTGCACGCTTTCGTGTATGTCCGTGATCTGATGTCCTCTGTCGCTTAAGTGCGCACTTAGTGCTGACCCTGAATTCGCGCAGTTGGTATGCTCCTTAAACCGAATTGAAAAACTTATGCTGGTTTGGCCTATAGACAAGCGAAGCAGTAGATACCCGATAACTTAAATCTACATGAAGCATTCTTTCCTTGTGTCTAAATTCTTGGCCATTGTTCTTAGGAATATTGTAAGCAAGAGGTATGTTTTCTTGAAACCAAGCATTGTAAAATACTTTCTTTCTTATCCCTGTTTATATCACCTGAGAATACACCTGAACTGTCGTGGTTTTAATAAAATAACTTTCTGCAGCCAGAGCCTTTTTTTTGCCTTCGTATAAAAGCATAGACATTTGGCTGCGGTTGCTCGCAATTCAAGATAATATGTACAAAAATGAAGAGGCTCGTACAGGACAGACCGGTATGGAAAGTTGATTCCAGCGTTGAAATATCCAGTTGTTCATTGTTAGTAAACTTCGATTTTCAATCGTCACCTGTCTGAGAACTACTGCCGTTAGCCAGCAGTCCCACCAAGTTTAAAGGGACAAACTGTGACTTGGTTCTCTTCCTGTGAATCGTAGGACACTGAGCATTTTTTTCCTTTTTTGTGATAGAAAGAAGTTCTAAAGGTCGAACAGTTACTATTTGAATAAATCACCCCTTTCATTTACGCCCATCGTCTGGCAGGTGTTTATAATCCTTTCCCGAAGCGTAGTCTTACGAGTGCCCAAAAAGAAAATAAATCGAATCTGTTTAAATAAAATTTGCAAGCAAAGTGTCCTTGACAAGGCGTCTCCAGCAGCCGGCTTTTCAGCAACTGGCCGAGGTGTTGCAGTTCCCCGCAGTCGCAGAGAACGGCAGCTTACGCCGGGAGGGGGCTTGAGTTCTGCATGTCGTCTTTTGTAGGGCGACAGCCCCACCCTCATCCCGTCCACCGTTCACCAATAGGGCAGGAGAGGTCAAAGTTAGCGGCGGGCCCTTCTTGTGAAGGAGATCTGGGATTTCTAGCTCTGTGCTGCATCTCTCCAGCCGGAGGGTCTTAGGGCTATCCACTTGCGTTGCTTGCAAGCTTACCCCAGACGGTAAGCGTCTATCAGCTGGCTGCGATCTGTGCTTAAGGTGCTGGGGCTTGGCTTCCATCTTCGTCCTCTCCACGTTTCAAGTAATGTCAGTGCACATGAGCCATTAGCTCGGTTTCAAGCTTTACGTCGCAACATACACTGCCCCACTTATTTCAGTGTCTACCTTCTTTGCATGAGCAGCGGCATTCCACGCTGGAGCAGCATAATATCTGGCACGTATAAAACGCCATAACAAACATTCGCAATAATTGTCGATCGGTATCGCATGTTCTGCGATCCCCAGTTACGCCTAGATATAGGGCTGTGCGAAGAGCCTGTAATCGTTCCTTTGTAATAACACACGAAGCATTGATGCGGCTTGTCTGGTGTTGAGATGGAAGGAGCAGCCCAGGGCCTAGCTGGTGTTCATCTTCAGGTGGTTAGCCCCATACTACAACCAGGGTACCTCTAAACAATATCAGTTTAATCTCTGGAAAGAGCGATATTTCTGTCGAGCTGGAGACCACGTTGATAGATTGTTATGAAAATAATTTAATTACACTGTACATTTATTCCTAACGAAATGACCGTTTACGGCTGGTGTCGGCCATCCCCATTCATAGAACGTAGAACGTAGTTCATTCCCACCATTGGGGAAACTACGCTGTAAGTAAAACCACAGCTTGTGTTATAGAATCTCAGGACGGCCTGTGCCGGCGAAAATTGGGAAATTCTGTTGATAATAAATTAGATTTTCCCGTATAATTAAACTATTTTCACTTTATTTTCTGCCTATGGGAAACTGAAACCTTGAGCAGCGTTTTGTATCGATAGCGTACATGAATTTGCTAACGTGTTTTGGCACTGGCTTGTCATTTGTGTACTCATTGTACGGCGCTAGTGCCAGGACATTTCCATGGGGTAAATAATTCCTTTGATTCCTCCTCCTGCTTGTCTTTCACTAGGTTGAAAATGCAGCTGTTTATTATGTCCATGAGCCATTCAAGTATTATCGATCAAAAGCTCATTATTTCTGCGAGTATCAGTTCCTCATTGCCAGCTGCTATGTTGGCCTTCATATTTAAGGCCAGCCCAAACTCACGTCACGGTGAACGCATCTTGGACGAAGTACACCCCTGGAAATGGAAAAAAGAACACATTGACACCGGTGTGTCAGACCCACCATACTTGCTCCGGACACTGCGAGAGGGCTGTACAAGCAATGATCACACGCACGGCACAGCGGACACACCAGGAACCGCGGTGTTGGCCGTCGAATGGCGCTAGCTGCGCAGCATTTGTGCACCGCCGCCGTCAGTGTCAGCCAGTTTGCCGTGGCATACGGAGCTCCATCGCAGTCTTTAACACTGGTAGCATGCCGCGACAGCGTGGACGTGAACCGTATGTGCAGTTGACGGACTTTGAGCGAGGGCGTATAGTGGGCATGCGGGAGGCCGGGTGGACGTACCGCCGAATTGCTCAACACGTGGGGCGTGAGGTCTCCACAGTACATCGATGTTGTCGCCAGTGGTCGGCGGAAGGTGCACGTGCCCGTCGACCTGGGACCGGACCGCAGCGACGCACGGATGCACGCCAAGACCGTAGGATCCTACGCAGTGCCGTAGGGGACCGCACCGCCACTTCCCAGCAAATTAGGGACACTGTTGCTCCTGGGGTATCGGCGAGGACCATTCGCAACCGTCTCCATGAAGCTGGGCTACGGTCCCGCACACCGTTAGGCCGTCTTCCGCTCACGCCCCAACATCGTGCAGCCCGCCTCCAGTGGTGTCGCGACAGGCGTGAATGGAGGGACGAATGGAGACGTGTCGTCTTCAGCGATGAGAGTCGCTTCTGCCTTGGTGCCAATGATGGTCGTATGCGTGTTTGGCGCCGTGCAGGTGAGCGCCACAATAAGGACTGCATACGACCGAGGCACACAGGGCCAACACCCGGCATCATGGTGTGGGGAGCGATCTCCTACACTGGCCGTACACCACTGGTGATCGTCGAGGGGACACTGAATAGTGCACGGTACATCCAAACCGTCATCGAACCCATCGTTCTACCATTCCTAGACCGGCAAGGGAACTTGCTGTTCCAACAGGACAATGCACGTCCGCATGTATCCCGTGCCACCCAACGTGCTCTAGAAGGTGTAAGTCAACTACCCTGGCCAGCAAGATCTCCGGATCTGTCCCCCATTGAGCATGTTTGGGACTGGATGAAGCGTCGTCTCACGCGGTCTGCACGTCCAGCACGAATGCTGGTCCAACTGAGGCGCCAGGTGGAAATGGCATGGCAAGCCGTTCCACAGGACTACATCCAGCATCTCTACGATCGTCTCCATGGGAGAATAGCAGCCTGCATTGCTGCGAAAGGTGGATATACACTGTACTAGGGCCGACATTGTGCATGCTCTGTTGCCTGTGTCTATGTGCCTGTGGTTCTGTCAGTGTGATCATGTGATGTATCTGACCCCAGGAATGTGTCAATAAAGTTTCCCCTTCCTGGGACAATGAATTCACGGTGTTCTTATTTCAATTTCCAGGAGTGTAGATTTCACTCTTCAGATCCGTGCAGTGCATTCTCGAATCGTCATGCTGTAGTTTTTGCCGCCAAGCAGCAATTGGCTTCTCTCTTAGTTTGCGGTCATTTCTGATAAGTTATTCATGAAACGCAGTGGGGATCGCATCTGAGTTTTTTTAAGCAGTTTCCATGCTCGCATTATATTTTCTTCCACTAAATTTACTTAAAAATGAATTTTTCAACGTTGTACATATGGTATGGACAACTGAAAAACACCGAGCGAGGTGGCGCAGTGTTAGCACAGTGGACTCGCATTCGGGAGGACGACGGTTCAATACCGCGTCCGGCCATCCTGATTTAGGTTTTCCGTGATTTACCTAAATCGCTCCAGGCAAATGCCAGGATCGTTTCTTTGAAAGGACACGGCCGACTTCCTTCCCCGACCTTCCCTAATCCGATGAGACCGATGACCTCTCTGTTTGGTCTCTTCACCTCCAAAACAACCCAGCCCAACTGAAAAACACCAAAAATGCATAGACAAGGCTGACCCGCACGTTGGTTAAGAGTTCGAATTTTATTCATATTTTGGTAGCAACCGGAATAACAATAGGTTCAGCCACATTTTGTAAGATTGCTTTGACTCTGGAAATGTACTTTCACTGCGTAGCAACTGGATTACTGCTTCATTATACGCAACGATAATCCTGTCAATTTACGAAACCGTTATCTAGTATCGTACGTAACATGCGGTCCTTGCCCTGTGTTGAATTCACCTGGTGGTTGATTCTGTGGCAAAGTGGTCATCATCCACTAACATTTCTTCGTTCGTCTACGTTGTTCAGCCTTCGCTGCGGTGCATGCACACTGAAGAGGTTCTCATTGGCAAAACTTACATTCGCCGCTGACTGCTTCCTTTTTTTTTTCAGATAATATCTTCATATTTATTTTAGTTTTTACCTAAAAAATTTTGCCTCATTATTTCCATGAAATATTTGTCAGTTTAGTAACTCCATGTGACAATGTTGTACTTAATTATTTTAGTACTAGCTTTTAACGGCAAGCAATAAAAATGCATTCACTGTGTATACATCTAGCAAACCAAAGACTGCGATTCATTGGTAGAACACTTAGAAGTTGCAACAGGTCTACCAAAGAGACTGCTTACACTACGCTTGTCCGCCCTTTTCTGGAGTATTGCTGTGCTGTGTGGGATCCGTATCAGGTGGGACTGACGGATGACATCGAAAAAGTACAAAGAAGGGCAGCTCGTTTTGTATTATCGCGAAATAGGGGAGATAGTGTCACAGACATGATACCTGAATTGGAGTGGCAATCATTAAAACAAAGGCGTTTTTCGTTGCGACGGGATCTACTCATGAGATTTCAATCACCAGTTTTCTCCTCCGATTGCGAAAACATTCCGTTGGCACCCACCTACATAGGGAGAAATGATCATCACGATAAAATAAAAGAAATCAGCGCTCGCACGGAAAAAATTTAAGTGCTCGTTTTTCCCGCCTGCCGTTCGAGAGTGGTACGGTAGAGAGACAGCATGAAGGTGGTCCATTGTGTGGTGTCACTGCCAGACACCACACTTGCTAGGTGGTAGCTTAAATCGGCCGCGGTCCATTAGTACATGTCGGACCCGCGTGTCGCCACTGTGTGATCGCAGACCGAGCGCCACCACACGGCAGGTCGCGAGAGACGTACGAGAACTCGCCCCAGTTGTACGACGACGTTGCTAGCGACTATACGGACGAAGCCATTTCTCTCATTTGCCGAGAGACAGTTAGAATAGCCTTCAGCTAAGTTAATGGCTACGACTTAGCAAGGCGCCATTAGCCTTAGATAGCTTGTATATAAAGAGTCACTTGTATCGCCACAATCTCCAGATGTTTCATCAAGAACGATGTATACAAGGACGGATTAAAAGTTAAGTATATTCCAAAGATACGTATTTTCTTTATCACATTCATTAAGTCTCCTGTTTCAGACCTCACTCCATCCTTCGTGAGTTAGCGCGTGCATCTTGGCCGCCTCTTTCAATTAGTGTGCGTAGTGTTGGCAAGACTGCCGACACTACACATTGAACTCTCTGTCAGCCACTTTATTGTGAATAGCAGAGTAATAACGCAGATGTAGATGTAGCAAAGAAAAATACGAAGATGATTTGTACTTTCTCAGCATAAAGATGCGCTGACTAGAAGAAATTTATTTTCAAAACTATTAGTTCGAGGTATCCTATTGTAAGATATGTGGGCTTCAAAGATGCTTGTGACGAGCACTGATGACGGAGCTGTCACAGGTTCTTCATTTCTAGTGAAATGGAACAGTGGCTTCGGCACCGAGTGGACTGGTGCGCTTTGTTGAGCAACTGGATCTCTACGTGAGGAGATGAAACCACATTCCTGATATCATGGTTTACTTTCTTTGTCGTTTGCTTAAATCACTTGAAATGATTGCCGGGAGTGTTCTTTAAGCAGAACATGACCGTGTCTTTCCGTTCTTTCTGCTCCACACGAGCTAGTTCTCCCTTTCCAGTGAGTTCTTTATCGACAAAAGCCCTAATACATTAGTATTTGTTCAGAAACGATACTCGATTCGTATTCCATGTTAAACTGTAGGTACCTTTCCCCCGAAGCTTTGGCTTCTTCGTAATGCAGTGTCTATTGTTCACCCGGTGCTTTACGATGTCCCCTGTGTTGAAGGATAGTTCTCTAGTCATTTTCCAGTTTCTTTTCGTCAGATATAATTTATGAGAACTGTCCATACTTCTAAATCGTGTGATTATGTTTCCAGCTACTACGTCTTGACAGTTAATAAGCGCCATTGTTCTTCCTAGTAAACATATAAGTTGTTCGCAATTGTTATTACAGCCTTCTAGGGGTTGTAGAAGGCACTTAGCAGATAAAGTTTTGATGAGGAACCCATGTCCAAAATTGGAGCGCTTGGATATAAAATAAGTTCGTAGCTCGGGCCGCTTTTAAATCTCCCGCTTCGCAGTACTCACCCAAATTGAGAAGTGGAAGTCGTCAATCCCGTCACATCACACACTACTTTCGTCCAACTACAGCAACGGCTGCGAGAAACTGGTAAGTTTGCCGCTAGGAGGATTGACTATGGTTTTCCACGGTCGCGCCGCCCTCTCGACCTGAAGAGGATGTCCTTCGACACGTAGCAGAGAACCCGACGACGAATTCTGAAAAACATTGTGTGGTGTCACCGCTAGACACCACACTTGCTAGGTGGTAACTTAAATCGGCCGCGGTCCTGTAGTACATGTCGGACCCGCGTGTCGCCACTGTGGGATCGCAAACCTAGCGCCACCACAAGGCAGGTCTCGAGAGACTGAGGAGACCTCGTCCCCAGTTGTACGGACAACATAGCTAGCGATTGGACGTGCTAAGCCTTGCTCTCATTTGCCGAGAGATAGACAGTAGAATAGCCCTCTGCTAAGTTAACTGGCGACCACCTAGCAAGGCGCCATTTGTATCAGTGCCTATAGCTTACTAATATTCAAGAGAGATGTATTCCAAGGACTAATTAAAAGTTAAGTAACAAGCATCTACGTACTTTTCTTCTTATTCATTTATAAGTCTCATGTTCCAGACTTCACGCCCGTCTGCGTTAGCATTGCGTGCCCTATCGGCTACAGCATTGTGTCTAGGCTGTATGGTCTAGACACAACACATTGCACATACTCCTGAAGAACACATAGGTCAGAGCTCATTGGCTCCGCTGTGTTCGTACCCTGAAGCGGGAGATTTGAAAGTGATCTTATCTGACATCCAAACGTAAATCTTCAGACATGAGAAGCCTTTAATAGGGCCTCTGAAACAGCCTGTATATTACCTAAGTTTGATATTCATATTACAATCAGTTCTAGCAATGCATTCCATGTCGGTGACACTCCGCAAAGATTCTTGGATGATGCTTACTATAGAGAAGAAATGATATTTGGCCTAGAGCCCTTAAAAATAGCAAGAAGCTTGTATGGAATAATATTACTATTATAATAAAAGTATATGTTAAAGGACATGTTCTAAGCACCATGACCTGCACTTAAAACTTTTATTAGCAAAACCGGTATTCGGGAGTATAACTCATCGTCAATGGCGTCTGGTACAGAGTGTCGGTTCAAGCTGTGCAGACTATCCTTCAACTATTAGATCTTGCTTGTACTTGATACAATGGAACCAGATTACACAAAAAATTCCCTCGAGCAGTTAATGGTAGCTTTGTTGATCACAGCCACAGGAGACGTGGAAAATACACGGCTTGTTCAGTCGTTCCGAGCTTGCAAATGCAAATCATTTAACATGAGAGTGAAAAAGGCATCAGAGTTATCTCGAAACTATGCACAAAACTCTCTGCACAAAATATAAAAAGCATAATCGAATTGTTTGACGGCGCGTTGTTTGTAAACACATGCACACGGCACGCGCAACACAACACTACGTAGCCGCGCGATGTCGCCATACAGAAGACGACAAACAGTTATATGTACGTTGATATCTACAACGCGACAATTATATACATCATAGCCCTAACATAAGTATTTTTACATTACGCATCTCTGTATCAGTGACGGATATCTAGAATCCAACTGGAATCATGGCTATGTTAATATGTTAGATAATGAAATGTGTCGTACTTCACAGTACATAGGTTGTATTTTTTTTTCGAAAAACAAACCTGCAAATTAGTTTCACAACAGAGAACAATGTAAGATTATATATTACATACAACGTAGATTAGAGCAAAGCGTGTAAGAAAAAAAATGGTTCAAATGGCTCTGAGCACTATGGGACACAACTGCTGTGGTTATAAGTCCCCTAGAACTTAGAACTACCTAAACCTAACTAACCTAAAGACATCACACACATCCATGCCCGAGGCAGGATTCGAACCTGCGACCGTAGCAGTCGCACGGTTCCGGACTGCGCGCCTAGAACCGCGAGACCACCGCGGCCGGCAGCGTGTAAGATGTCAGGAGTATATGAAACAACATATATAATATGTTTTAGGCAAACATTTAAATAATAATTTATGTAAGTACTATACGTTGCATCCTGTAGGATGACCATATCTAATATAATTTACTAGCGCATTATAAATTAACTTGTTGCAGGTTCTGAAGAAGACGTTATTAATAACGTTGAAACCTAGGTAAACGATAAAGTTAACCTGCAACTGTAGGCTCTATATTCTTATATAAACAATATCAGTTGCTGTCGCTGCATAAAAATGTTAAAAATTATGAAACAACGTATACTGAATTTGATAAAAAAATGTTCAAATGTGTGTGATATCTTACGGGACTTAACTGCTAAGGTCATCAGTTCCTAAGCTTACACACTACTTAACCTAAATAATCCTAAGGACAAACACACACACTCGAACCTCCGCCTTGACCAACCGCACAGTCCATGACTGCAGCGCCTCTGATCGCTCGGCTAATCCCGCGCGGCTGAATTTGGTAAATTTTATGTTGGTAAAACAGGGAGAAACTCAAAAACGAAATTTAGAGAACATTTTAATGTTAGTGAAGCCATTTCCTCGGCATTCACTGCTCGTTTAAGAGAATATAAGCATTCTCATAATAACATTAATAAAAACATCACCATTTTTCATAAAGAAGTAAAAGATTACCAAACACTCTAGAAGAAATTGACGTATAAACTTCAAAGTTTTATTACGAAAAATTTATTATTATTGTTAGTCTGGTGAAAATTTTACTATCAATAGTTATTATTATGGCAACAGACGTATGGAAATCTGTAAAACTCTTATCTCTGACTATATTATCGTTACCTACACTTTTTCTCTAAAAATTGCTAGGCTGCCTCGTGAAACTCTCTTATTGTTATCATAAAATCTGACATGTGGCCGTGCAAACCCTTACCGCGATCCATGCAGAGTGCAAAGAGACTACAGATGCAGCTACTCCCTTTTTTATTTTTTATAGAAATTAAATGATCAGGAGGGGTTTAGTCAACAAGCCTTAAGCGGTGAAGAAAGTGAAAGGGATCAATAAAAACTTTTAATTTACTATGCTCTAAAAACTGACGATTCACACACTGACAGCCGGCCGAAGTGGCCGTGCGGTTAAAGGCGCTGCAGTCTGGAACCGCAAGGCCGCTACGGTCGCAGGTTCGAATCCTGCCTCGGGCATGGATATTTGTGATGTCCTTAGGTTAGTTAGGTTTAACTACACTCCTGGAAATGGAAAAAAGAACACATTGACACCGGTGTGTCAGACCCACCATACTTGCTCCGGACACTGCGAGAGGGCTGTACAAGCAATGATCACACGCACGGCACAGCGGACACACCAGGAACCGCGGTGTTGGCCGTCGAATGGCGCTAGCTGCGCAGCATTTGTGCACCGCCGCCGTCAGTGTCAGCCAGTTTGCCGTGGCATACGGAGCTCCATCGCAGTCTTTAACACTGGTAGCATGCCGCGACAGCGTGAACGTGAACCGTATGTGCAGTTGACGGACTTTGAGCGAGGGCGTATAGTGGGCATGCGGGAGGCCGGGTGGACGTACCGCCGAATTGCTCAACACGTGGGGCGTGAGGTCTCCACAGTACATCGATGTTGTCGCCAGTGGTCGGCGGAAGGTGCACGTGCCCGTCGACCTGGGACCGGACCGCAGCGACGCACGGATGCACGCCAAGACCGTAGGATCCTACGCAGTGCCGTAGGGGACCGCACCGCCACTTCCCAGCAAATTAGGGACACTGTTGCTCCTGGGGTATCGGCGAGGACCATTCGCAACCGTCTCCATGAAGCTGGGCTACGGTCCCGCACACCGTTAGGCCGTCTTCCGCTCACGCCCCAACATCGTGCAGCCCGCCTCCAGTGGTGTCGCGACAGGCGTGAATGGAGGGACGAATGGAGACGTGTCGTCTTCAGCGATGAGAGTCGCTTCTGCCTTGGTGCCAATGATGGTCGTATGCGTGTTTGGCGCCGTGCAGGTGAGCGCCACAATCAGGACTGCATACGACCGAGGCACACAGGGCCAACACCCGGCATCATGGTGTGGGGAGCGATCTCCTACACTGGCCGTACACCACTGGTGATCGTCGAGGGGACACTGAATAGTGCACGGTACATCCAAACCGTCATCGAACCCATCGTTCTACCATTCCTAGACCGGCAAGGGAACTTGCTGTTCCAACAGGACAATGCACGTCCGCATGTATCCCGTGCCACCCAACGTGCTCTAGAAGGTGTAAGTCAACTACCCTGGCCAGCAAGATCTCCGGATCTGTCCCCCATTGAGCATGTTTGGGACTGGATGAAGCGTCGTCTCACGCGGTCTGCACGTCCAGCACGAACGCTGGTCCAACTGAGGCGCCAGGTGGAAATGGCATGGCAAGCCGTTCCACAGGACTACATCCAGCATCTCTACGATTGTCTCCATGGGAGAATAGCAGCCTGCATTGCTGCGAAAGGTGGATATACACTGTACTAGTGCCGACATTGTGCATGCTCTGTTGCCTGTGTCTATGTGCCTGTGGTTCTGTCAGTGTGATCATGTGATGTATCTGACCCCAGGAATGTGTCAATAAAGTTTCCCCTTTCTGGGACAATGAATTCACGGTGTTCTTATTTCAATTTCCAGGAGTGTAGTTCTAAGTTCTAGGGGACTAATGACCTCAGCAGTTGAGTCCCATAGTGCTCAGAGCCATTAGCCACATACTGACAAACTTTACTCAGATCTTTCTTTTCCCTGGACAGTTCGATTAGCAAAAACTTTAATTATTTCACAATGTATTTAATCAGTAATCACGTATCAAAGATGCCAATATTACTTTCAATGTATGCATACTCAGATATGATAAAGTCCCTCCTGTGCGCAAGCAAGCAACAACTACGCGCAGCAAAAAGGCAAATTACCAAAAAATCGTCGATAAATACAAAACTTCTGTGGCGCCACTAGCACCGTCAGGGCAGGCTGCGGCGTCTCCTGACGCGCGATTTCTCTCCATGCCTGGCTGCATTCGAATACTCTCACAACTGTTCGCTCACTACCACTCTTTACCTCAGACTCAGAATTTGTGAAGACACGCAACAGCAGAATCAATAGCCAACTTTCGAAAAAAGCTATGAAGGTCCAACTTTCACACTTATGTGAAGGAACACTCTGTCAACATACTTAATGAACAAACAGAGTTACGGAATAATATGTATGTAAAAAACTTTAACCGACTAAGTTTGCTTTGGTGTCTCTCCATCTTCTGCATGAAAATTGTCTAATTTGACATAAACTGTTGGGTTACCATTGGATCCAAGCCAAAACTGACAACTCCATTGTATGACAGGCAGAGTTTGCTTAGGATCAGTTGACTCGGTGTGTAGTTCGTGACAGATAACATCAGTTTATATCTATTTGTATGTTTTTTACAATTTTATGCTTTTCGTATATTCTACCGTTACATACTTTTTGTTGAAACATGATATTGTATATTTATAAATACGTTGTTGTTGTTGTTGTTGTTGTTGTGGTCTTCAATCCTGAGACTGGTTTGATGCAGCTCTCCATGCTACTCTATCCTGTGGAAGCCTCTTCATCTCCCAGTACCTACTGCAGCCTACATCCTTCTGATCTGCTTAGTGTATTCATCTCTTGGTCTCCCTCTATGATTTTTACCCTCCACCCTGCCCTCCAGTACTAAACTGGTGATCCCTTGATGCCTCAGAACATGTCCTACCAACCGATCCCTTCTTCTAGTCAAGTTGTGCCACAAACTCCTCTTCTCTCCAGTTCTATTCAATACTTCCTCATTAGTTATGTGATCTACACATCTAATCTTCAGCATTCTTCTGTAGCACCACATTTCGAAAGCTTCTATTCTCTTCGTGTCTAAACAATTTATCATCCATGTTTCACTTCCATACATGGCTACACTCCATACAAATACTTTGAGAAACGACTTCCTGACACTTAAATCAATACTCAATGTTAACAAATTTCTCTTCTTCAGAAACGGTTTCCTTGCCATTGCCAGTCTACATTTTATATCCTCCCTACTTCGACCATCATCAGTTATTTTGCTCCCCAAATAGCAAAACTCCTTTACTGCTTTAAGTGTCTCATTTCCTAATCTAATTCCCTCAGCATCACCAGACTTAATTCGACTACATTCCATTATCCTCGTTTTGCTTTTGTTGATGTTCATCTTATATCCTCCTTTCAAGACACTGTCCATTCCGTTCAACTGCTCTTCCAAGTCCTTTGCTGTCTCTGACAGAATTACAATGTCATCGGCGATCCTCAAAGTTTTTATTTCTTCTCCATGGATTTTAATACCTACTCCGTTCTTTTATTTCCTTTACTGCTTGCTCAATATACAGATTGAATAGCATCTGGGACAGGCTACAACTCTGTCTCACTCCCTTCCCAACCACTGCTTCCCTTTCATGTCCCTCGACTCTTATAACTGCATCTGATTTCTGTACAAATTGTAAATAGCCTTTCGCTCCCTGCCTTTCCTTAATCTTTCTTCTAAGATAAGTCGTAGGGTCAGTACTGCCCCACGTGTTCCAACACTTCTACGGAATCCGAACTGATCTTCCCCAAGGTCGGCATCTACCAGTTTTTCCATTCGTCTGTAAAGAATTCGCGTTAGTATTTTGCAGCTGTGACTTATTACACTGATAGTTCGGTAATTTTCACATCTGTCAACACCTGCTTTCTTTGGGGTTGGAACTATTATATTCTTCTTGAAGTCTGAGGGGAATTTCGCTTGTCTCATACATCTTGCTCACCACTTGGTAAAGTTTTGTCAGGACTGGCTCTCCCAAGGCTGTCAGTAGTTCTAATGGAATGTTGTCTACTGCCGGGGCCTCGTTTCGACTTAGGTCTTTCAGTGCTCTGTGAAACTCTTCACGCAGTATCGTATCTCCCATTTCATCTTCATCTACATCCTCTTCCATTTCCATAATATTGTCCTCAAGAACATCGCCCCTGTATAGACCCTCTATATACTCCTCCCACCTTTCTGCTTTCCCTTCTTTGCTTAGAACTGGGTTGCCATTTGAGCTCTTGATATTCATGCAAGTGTAGGCAGTATCTATCTTACCCCTAATGAGATAAGCCTCTACATCCTTACATTTGTCCTGTAGCCGTCCCTGCTTAGCCATTTTGCACTTCCTGTCGATCTCATTTTGGAGACGTTTGTATATTTCTTTTTGCCTGCTTCACTTGCTGCATTTTTGTATTTTCTCCTTTCATCAATTAAATTCAGCATCTATTCTGTTACCCAAGGATTTCTACTAGCCCTCGTCTTTTTACCTACTTGATCCTCTGCTGCCTTCACTATTTCATTCCTCAAAGCTACCCATTCTTCTTCTACTTTATTTCTTTCCCCCATTCCTGTCAATTGTTCCCTTATGCTCTCCCTGAAACTCTGTACAACCTCTGGTTCTTTCAGTTTATCCAGGTCCCATTTTCTTAAATTACCACCTTTTTGCAGTTTCTTCAGTTTTAATCTACAGTTCATAACCGATAGATTGTGGTCAGAGTCCACATCTGCCCCTGGAAATGTCTTACAATTTAAAACCTGGTTCCTAAATCTCTGTCTTACCATTATATAATCTATCTGAAACCTTTTAGTATCTCCAGGGTTCTTCCATGTATACAACCTTCTTTCATGATTCTTGAACCAAGTGTTAGCTATGATTAAGTTATGCTCTGTGCAAAATTCTACCAGGCGACTTCCTCTATCATTTCTTAGCCCCAATCCATATTCACCTACTACGTTTCCTTCTCTTCCTTTTCCAACTGTCGAATTCCAGTCACCTATGACTATTAAATTTTCATCTCCCTTCACTACCTGAATAATTTCTTTTATCTCTTCATCTGCAGAACTAGTTGGCATATAAACTTGTACTACTGTAGTAGGCGTGGGCTTCGTGTCTGTCTTCGCCACAATAATGCGTTCACTATGCTGTTTGTAGTAGCTTACCCGTACTCCTATTTTTTTATTCATTATTAAACCTACTCCTGCATTACCCCTATTTGATTTTGTATTTATAACCCTGTATTCACCTGACCAAAAGTCTTGTCCCTCCTGCCACCGAATTTCACTAATTCCCACTATATCTAACTTTAACCTATCCATTTCCCTTTTTAAATTTTCTAACCTACCTGCCCGATTAAGGGATCTGACATTCCACGCTCCGATCCGTAGAATGCCAGTTTTCTTTCTCCTGATAACGATGTCCTCTTGAGTAGTCCCCGCCCGGAGATCCGAATGGGGGACTATTTTACCTCCGGAATATTTTACCCAAGAGGATGCCATCATCATTTAATCATACAGTAAAGCTGCATGCCCTCGGGGAAAATTACGTCTGTAGTTTTCCCTTCCTTTCAGCCGTTCGTAGTACCAAAACAGCAAGGCCGTTTTGGCAGTGTTACAGGGCCTTATCAGACAATAATCCAGACTGTTGCCCCTGCAACTACTGAAAAGGCTGCTGCCCTTCTTCAGGAACCACACGTTTGTCTGGCCTCTCAACAGATACCCCTCCGTTGTGGTTGCACCTACGGTACGGCTATCTGTATCGTTGAGGCACGCAAGCCTCCCCACCAACGCCAAGGTCCAAGGTTCATGGGGGGGGGGGGGGATGAATACGTTATAGAAGCATATAAATATGACCTTAGAAACAACAAAAGACACGCAATATAGACTCTTTGGCCTATTTTTTGGTTCCACGTTTACAATATGTGCCAGTTCTGTCAAACGTGACCAAGAGTTGTCACTGCCTAAGAACTGACAGCGATACCATACAAGACAACCTGTGTACTGTGAGGCATGGCAGATTTCATAATCCATGATATTAACATAGACTTGGTTATAATTGGATTATAGATATCTATAATATAGATATGATTGTACGTGGATTCTACATATCCACACGGTTATTTGCTTTCTTGATGAACTTCAAGTTGAGCATCAGAAAGAGTTTATAACTGTTATAGACGCAGTGTAATTAGACATATGTTTCCGCTATTATGTATACAGTAATTGTCATGTTATAGACATCGATGTACATACAACTGGCTGTTGTCCTCCGTATCACATGCCACTGTTTGGCTAATAAACGTTTTAAATGCAGCTCAGGGTGCTTAGAAGATGTCCTTTAACAAATATTTACAGGCGACGGTGTACCATGCATTCAAGATTTTTAAGAAAAATACATTTTCCTTGAAAGTGCCCTCAAGATGATATTTTTGTTTTCTTTAGTTTCGCTTTTTCTCTATCAGTGTTTTATGCACTGTGTTCACCCATTTTGTTGTTTTACAGGGTTATTTTAAACTCCCCTCCCTTGCTGTGGCAACTATAACCACATTAACTAGTTTATATCTGTTTCTCATACAAAACTACCACACCAAGAATTCTCATATTCCTCAGACGATAGTTACTAGCTTCCATCATATGTTCGTCTTTACTTCCCTCACTGCTGCGCACTTTTCATATTTTATGTTTTTCCTGTGTGTTCATTATTTTAACAGATACTATTCTTATTTCTGTAACAGAAGCGAAATATGATTTGGCCCACCTGTTGCCATCAATTAACACTCGTCGTTCACGTCATTCTTCGTCGTCTTTTTTCCATCCGTATGTTCTCTGGGTGGTTTTCGCTTTCACCTGTAATATTGACAGATTTCTCGCTTGATTGTCGAAAAATTCATGCAGTCCCACATACTAAGATTTTCATTTCCCACACTTCCCCCTTCTCGTTCCCATCTTCCTTCTCCTCTACCACTTATCCCCTAACACGTCCCTCGCTCATTCTTCTGTTTCCTCTCTCCCACTCTCCTCCTCCTCAATACTCCACTTGGACTCCGCCCTTCTTCTCTTCCTCCTCTTTTTCCTCCAGTCCTCTCCTCTCCCTCTCCCATTCTCTCCTTCCCACTTTCTTTTCCTGGCTTCCCACCGTCATCTCTGTCTTTATCGACCACAAAAAGATGCTCTTCATTCCGTTTCTCTCTCTCTCTCCCTCCCTCCCTACTTTCACCCTCCCTGTTCCTATCCCCTGTCTTTCTTTCAGGTCGGCCGCTGTGACCGAGCGGTTCTAGGCACTTCAGTTCGGAACCGCGCTGCTGCTACGGTCGCAGGTTCGAATCCTGCCTCGGGCATAGATATGTGTGATGTCCCTAGGGTAATTAGGTTTCAGTAGTTCTAAGTCTAGGGGACTGATGAGCTCAGCTGTTTAAAGTCCCATAATGCTTAGAGCCATTTGAACCATCGTTCTTCCACATTTTCTGTCTCTTTCCCACTTTCCACTTCCTAACAACCATAGATTATCAATTTGCACTATATCCAAGCTGCATTATGGTCTAAATCTTCATCTCAAATGAACGGGGCGATGCTCGGAGGATATTTCGTCAAGTTATGCCTAAATCTAGAAATATGAGTTTCTCGCTGTCCAGTCACCGGTAGAGTTAGATAAGCGGTTGTAGTTGTCGCATACAAGTTTTCCATGCTAGGCCATATTGATGTTACAAGAAGGAAATTACGCTCGCTGGAGGTGAAAGAAATCGAACATAAACAGAAACGATTTTTTTTTTATGGACTCAGAAAACGAAAGCTGGCATATACCGTAATCAGGGTTGGCACGTCAGTCTATGATGGTCATACAGTGTTTATAGTCTGTATTCGGCTGCTACTTACTGTCGGTGATGATTTGGAACACGTTCATTGCTCAGAAATCTGACTGTAATAGGCAGGGCCGGACCATGAGCTATTAAAGAAATTTGTTATAATGTAGCTGCGAATTAGATAAAGATTTCTTTCACGTCATCGATATCAGTTGCATTACAATTCTTCGTAAAAGTAAGAAGAATGAAAAAAATTGAGGTTCAGTTTTTTTAATCTGTCTGTCGGCATCTTCTTTTAACTGTGGCTTATCTCTTTCTTTGCCAGTGCACAGCAACGCAATATCTGCGAAAGTAAATACCCGTTTCATCATGACTTTAAGCTGTGGAATTTCCCCAAGATTTGTTTTTCTTCTTTCAGAATTCGCGTTATATGAAATGGAATCTCTTTCTGGCAGGTCGTGCACTGCTTAAAAGGATTCCACATTCGAAGGCTTCTAAGGCTCAGTGTTACAGCGTATCTGTTCTTTGAGTCTGCGTTGCCCCTTATTGGTGCCTCCTGATAATATGTGCCTAGAGATTCGCCTCGTCTTAAAGGAAAACATCACTGCCCTATTTCAGTTGGGGACTTTCCAGACGTAAATGAGCTGCATTTACGATCACGAAGAGCTCCCATTTTTTCGTGCCAGCTCGCAGCACCGTGTGCGGATAAAGACAGCGAGAACAGCGTTCGGTTTATATCCCAGTTTATTTATGGCCAGCTCAGAGACATTGTCTGCTGTTCTCAGAAAACGCTATGAACAGGCAGTCCTTGAAGTATGCAGCTAGAAAGTGAATAACCAACGCAAAGGATGAACGTGTCTACGTACAACGTTTCAGTTACTGAACAAATGATATTATATTTTTATGATTACCATTACAGGATCTCTTATTATGAAGAAAATTAATTAAACTGAATTAACACATAGAGTGACTATGTACCATCACAACGTTAGTTTCCAATTTCGCCAACTGAGATATTTTTGTCATTCATTTGCACGAATTGTTCTTTCATCGGTATTTTACTTCGGCATCGATTTATTTTCATCTTCATGTACGGTGTGTGTTGTGTGTACATGTAAGCAGAAGCACTAAAACTTCAAAGGTAGCACAGATAAAGTTGTGTGTGATCGATCAAAGTACTATACAAAATAAACTGTTAATGTTGGGCTGTTATAGGCAGCTTTATACCCGAAGAATAAAATTTGGACATGCCTGACGTCACCGGTGGAATTTACTTTACGACAAGGAACGAGTTCGTATAGGTGTTAGATATCTGTCTGAACTCTTGGCTGCCAACTCACTCATATCAGAGATTACATTCGCTGCTGCTATGGTTTTCAGGGCACTTGTGGCCTATTTATTGAATAACATTACGGTTTTCGATTTTAATCGGCTAGGTTGCGAAAATGTGCTTCGGTGGCTCAGTAAGTAACCGCCAGCTACAAAACCGGAAGCTCTGGGTTCGATACCCAGACGATCGTGGTATTTTACCCGTCACTAGTCGCTTCTTTCACCTCCGGCAGCGATTCCTCTATGCGAAACACTTCAAGTTGCATCGTTGTTCGTTGTCCACAAACAGTAAGGTCTAAATTTTGCATACATTCATACTCTGCAAGCCATTGTGAAGTGTACTGCAGAGGGTGCTTAGCACTGTACCACGTGTTACGGTTTCTTCTCGGTCCATTCGCTTTTGGAACATGTAAAGAATGATTGATCAAATACCACTGGGCACGCTGCAATGAGTTTAATCTTGCCCTCATGGTCCGTAAGTGAGCCTTACTTAGAGGAATGAAGTATATTCCTTATTATTCACTTAATACTGGTTCCTGAAACCTTGTAAACCTTTGCAGTATAGTTAGCGTCTGTCTTCAAGCAACACTCAGATCAAGTTTCTCACTATTTACGTGAAGCTCTACCGTGCGCGAAACAAATTTGCGCCCGTTCTTTGTGCCCTTATTTATACGTGCCCTTTTTTTTTTAATTTGTGGTAAGGACTTATGGGACCAAACTGCTGAGGTCATCGGTCCCTAAGCTTATGCACTACTTAATCTAACTTAAACTAACTTACGCTAAGGAAAACACACACACACACACCCATGCCCGCGGGAGGACTCGAACGTCCGACGGGGGGAGCCGCGCGGACCGTGACAAGGCGCCTTAAACCGTGCGGGTTATGTGCCTAGTATCATCGGTTAATGCTATTTGGCTTGGGTCCCACACATTTAAGCTATATTCTAGGGTGGGACCTTTGTAGATTCGTTGCAGTTTCCCACTGTCCTGGCAATGAAACTAGATCTTCCGCCTCTTTTACATACGAATGAGCCTATGTGATCATTCCATTTCACGTCGCCACAAATTGTTACACTCAGGAATTCGAATGAAATGACTGCTTCGAGTTGTATAAATTTCTGAATAAGTCAGTCCAAAAGTCGGAGGAAAGCTGTGGCACACCACGTTTAATATGACCATGCGTTGTAAAGCAACAGTGAATTCAAACAAACGTTCTGAATGAGGACAACTTTACTCACACTTTGAAGCTTCCTCATAGCAAAGTCAACACTATGTTCCGTGCACTGGTCGTAAATGAATTAGTTAATGATTTGGGTAGTCGCACTTTTGCAGCATGCACACCCGTAACGAGAATGAGCCCAGAAGCGCACCTGCTGTGCAGTTCTACAAATATCTAAGCATTCGACGCGATACTGACGAAAATACTTATTTTTAACGATGGAAACGTGTTTGGAACAGTGACTCTAGGGTGGCTGAATCAAAATTCTTGTTAAAATTACGTACGTCATTGATGATGATGTTTGGTTTGTGGAGCGCTCAACTGCGCAGTCATCAGCGCCCGTACAAAGTCCCAACTTTTTCACAGTCCAAATTTTTTTCACAGTGCAATCTAGCCACTGTCACGAATCATGAGGATGAGGATGAAATAATGAGGACAACACAAACACCCAGTCCCCGGGCAGAGAAAGTCCCCAACCGGCCGGGAATCGAACCCGGGACCCCGTGATCCCTGGACGTTATTGAAGCACATTATGATCCAGTAGCACTTACATTTGCATTGTCTTATAAGCCACTGACATCAGAGTAACAAATTCAGACATTCATAAAATTTAGACAACATGTATACATTGAGTGTGCAACCTCCCAGGCTAATTTACTCAGGACTATTACAAATGAAATGAAATGAACATATAGCACTATTGGTCGTTAGACCGCATCTGCTCGGCCGCGGTGGTCTCGCGGTTCTAGGCGCGCAGTCCGGAACCGTGGGACTGCTACGGTCGCAGGTTCGAATCCTGCCTCGGGCATGGATGTGTGTGATGTCCTTAGGTTAGTTAGGTTTACGTAGTTCTAAGTTCTAGGGGACTGATAACCACAGCAGTTGAGTCCCATAGTGCTCAGAGCCATTTGAACCATTTTGAACCGCATCTGCTGTTGTTCGGCTGCCACGTGCAAGTCTTTTTATTTGACGCCATTTCGGCGACTTTTGCGTCGATGATGATGAAATGATGCAAAAGACAACAAACACAACACCCAGTCCCCGAGCGGATAAAATCTCTGACTCAGCAGGAAATCGAACACGCACCTCCCCTGGCCAACACGCGTCGCATTCAGCCGCGATGAGCACTTTTTTCATTTTTTCGTTTTGTTCGTCACTGTTCTCGTCATTTGGTCTACTAGTATTGAAGTTATAATGATACATACTGATAGAAAAAGAAATCCGATTGTCTCATATAGCCATCCACAGATGTACGACACACGCCCAAAGCTCCTTTTCCTCCACACAATGCTGCTTCCTATGTTTCGTCAAACGGCGTCCACATTCAGTTCTTATTCTGTTTTCATATTTATTGTATTGTTTATCAATGCACTGTCTCTCTGTAACTATGAAAAGATTGAGCTATTTACGAAATAAGCATTGCGCTCACACGTGCATCATCTGCTGTGAATCTTTGAGACATCTGCCGTTTCTGCCATTCTGTGTCTTATCTCAAAAGTATACTAAATTATTACTGAATATAGAGAATATATGAATTACATACAGAATTTAAAAAATACAGACTACTCAGCATGTTTAGCCAACAAGGAAGAATGTTATGCACTATTCAGTGAATAATACACGAATACGCCTGGAAGAATGAATGGAGTGGTGTCTTGCTGGAATGCAAGACGACGAGTATATTCGAGGAAGATACGCCTCTCTCCTCTACGACTTTCCAGATGCATCTGTCGCTATTCAGAACATAAACTACTTTTAATCATCTCTATTGCCGCCACCTCCAGTATGCAACTTCGTAGTAGTTACCAAATGCCTATGCGTACGCTATTTGAACTCAAGATACACGAAACTTCTACAACAACATGACATCTCGACACCCGCGCTGCCGTATATGTATTCAGACGCCCCGCCCCCCCCCCCCCCCCCCAATAGTCGTGCGCATTGACGGTGCAAGTGCAAGGCTGTGGTTGGTGTTGTTGTTGCTGTTGTTGTGGTCTTCAATTTGAAGACTCGTTTGATGCAACTCATCTCTGCATAACTACTGCAACCTACACCCATTTCAGCGTGCTTACTTTGAACTACATCTTCTACTCTTTATTCTTTCCTCCCTTACCAAATTGGCAGACTGTTTACATTTGATTTCGGCATTACATATGACGACCTGACGACCTCGCGTAACGAGAGCACGTGTTACCATCAACGAGAGCTGCTACCAACTTTGACATGTGCAAGGCACAGCTGCTACCTCAATCAAATGGAGGAATCGACTTACAAAACTTCTCTTCATTTCACTAGCGCCATTACATTTCAAGAAGACAACGTATAGCCACTTTATGACGAGAATATTCACGTTTGTGTGCCGCTTGGAGATTCATCTATCGCCTGTGAAGTACGTTCCAACTTGTTTCACATTGCACACGTTCACTCGACACGTTGTCGGCATCCCCCAGACTTAAACACCAACTAATAACATGAATGGCAGACAGTAACTCAAGAGCACGATGGAAATATCTGTGATTGGGTTTCACTACTGACAGGCCGTCTTTTTTAATTCATAATCGCTTCATAAAATACAATAATCCCTTTGTGCATGAGTTTCTTTCTTTTAGTGAAAAAATATAGTTATTGTGTGTTGAGGTTACTAGGCCATATTGACACGAAATTATGAAAAAGTTTTATTTTCCAAAATATAGGAAATAAATTGTTCGGCACATTTGCGCACACCTTGCATGTAAGGTGCAATATCCAGCTGTTCAGTGTTTCTATGCGAGTATCGTAATACTTAAAATAACTCATCCTGTCAGTAGTGAAACCCATTTAATGATGCAGCATGGAACATTTTGAAACAGTTTCTGTCTTTATTCGCGCACAAATGAACGAAGGATGGCCACTCATCTATATGGGGAGATCAACAGCGATGCACGTTTCCACAGTTCAAGTGTGGTTGGATCTTTTATCCAGTGTGTCAATTGTGGAGTTCATTTGCGTATGAATAACAAGAGAAACTGTTTTGAAATATTCTGTATTGCATAAGCAAAGGAGTATTCATGTAAATCGTGTGCCATTGGCCAGCATGTGTAAAGCAGTAGTTAAGACGCGTAGTAAAAGAAGACTGAACTAGATATTGTACGTTACATGGCGCACCAGAAACTTTCCATATCAATGTTTTTCTCATATTTTGGAAAATAAAATGTTTTCGTTTTCAAAATTGGTTGTGAAAATATCGTCTGGTAACCGCGAGATCCAGTACATGTATGTGTTTCACTAAAGTAAAAATACATGCCGAAATTGCACAGAGACTTTTCGGTTTGGCTCATGTATAGACCGCTGTGCAGTAAGGGGTCAAGGAAAGTCATATTCAAGTGTATAACAGTTAGCTAATATCGCCCCCTTGAGCATTATCAAGCTACAGCGTTATAAAAATTGTTACGTCGTTTGCCGGCGGAAGCCAAAGATCCAAGCTTCGAGTGCCAGTTTTTTTCTGTCAGGAAGCGTCCTGCTTTCGGTATGTTATAATACACGCATCACTGTGATGAAAAAGGAAGCATGTTATGTTGATAATAAGAGTTCCACACAACCATAGTAAGCGCAGGCACAACTATTAGTGATGTGAAGTCCATATGTAAAATGGAAAAGCAGGTTTGTCACTGTACAAACATGCGTAGCGCTTTAAATTCGTTAGCGTAACTACTGAAGTGGAGAGAAACATGGCGTAGTTAGTTTACTAAAATCAAATGCGTTGCATGTCAACGTACTTAGCAGCACTATCGTATCGTCATAAAATATAGATTTTTAGCTAGTACTGATAAGGTGATGATGGTTCTACACTTTGTATTAGTGATATGTTGCATGAGTTTCGTGCTCTCTGTGTTACTCTTTTAACACATTTGCAACTTTTACCCACCTATTTGTTTCCGTTTCGCGGAGCCTGTTCGCCTATCGTTTTGTGGGTGCTCCAAACCTACGAGCTGCTTCTAGTAACATGAAGAACACGATTTTGCCCAAACAATTAGCACCTCATGGAATTCTATCATACGTATACGAGTATTACCAAATTCGTAATGTAAAAGCCACTGATTCCACCATTTAAAACTTTAATGAAGCGATAACTGTCACCGCAAATTCTGGACGTCCTCCGGGCCAGTTCTTAGCAGAGTCTCAGGTCCCCGAGACGAGATACCGTGCGAACAAACTTATTTGCGTAATTGCCTGTGATAAGAGGCGAGTAATCGCGAGAATGTTACGAAACTACGCTGCTGCAGAGAGCGTAACTGGTCCCCAAATATTCTTGGTTCATACGAAGTAGCAAGTCGTGATGTGTTCGCTAATGATACGCGGAAAAATTGTTTTGAGTTACGAACTACTAACGAAGTTTTTCATTTGTAGGTCATACGAAGATTACTGGTGCTTAAGTACAAACAGAAAATTCCAGGAAGTAAACCGACGTTTTCGTGGGTAGTTTCAGCCACCTGCTGAAACATGGTAGAAATTTAATTTGATATTACAAAAAGAAACGTTTTTGCATTTCATTGTAATTACGTAGTTCACGACGACCACCGCATTTCCGTCAATTCAGCTACATTCTGAGTCAAAATTTGTGGTGAAAATTCATTAGCAGCATTGTTCGTATTTTATTTCCTGGATAGAAATAACTGTATAATTAACTGTGTTACTGCTACTGATGATTAACTGTATAGTGAGGAAAGAATCCACGCCTCATTATGGGACATGTCATGTATCAAGCACAGCAATGGGGACAGTCATCGATGACTGTGCACAATTTGCACAGGATGGCTGCTTTTTACGCATATTCACGCGTATCAGTAGAGGCTTTGCTGTTGGTGAAGATGTCATCTTTATTGCTACTAGTACTTACGACAAATTAGAAAATTGACAGACGAATTCGGCAATATTAATTTCAGTCCAACTTCGTCAGTTGCTCTTTTTTCAGCAACTGTTTCGCCTTCTAGTATGTTACCGTCATCTGAAACAACGCAAAACTACCACGTACGTAGCAGCAACCCTACGGCCCGCTTGCAGCTATAAAACAGAAGACATATGGGACGTGGTGATTTGAGAATGCCGTAAGATACACTTACGAGACAGAACATTATCGCCGCGAGATTTAATTCCACATGGTTGCGTTGCGGGCACGTGACGCGGCAAGGAAAGTATATATGCGGAGCAGAGACGAATCGGGTTCATAGTAGCGACGATACAGGTTGCAAATACAGAAATCCACTGGTATAAGCGATTTGACAAATGGCGTCTAGGGACTGGGAACGACAAAATAGGAAACAGCGAAGTAGTCCGTTGTTCGCTTTGCTGCTCTCAAGAATATCTGTGGGATGTGTGTGCAGGGCGGTGAAACCACAAGCTGTTAGAAGTCCACGCTTCATTACAGAACCTGTAAGTTAGAGGCTTGCACACTCTTCAAATCAGGACAGGCTGCCAGCTGTGGGAGGTATACGAGTTATAACGACAGAGTTCAGTTGTGCTCATACTTTTAACATATAGTATTAACTTCTTATGGTGTACAAAGAAACAACTACTAATACCATTAAACACAGCAGTGTAAGCTACATTTCTTTGGTAGGATACTTACACTATATCGAACTGACAAATTTTATTCATTTAACTATATATTTTTTACGTTCGATAATGAATTCTCTATCTGGAACTGTGTATGAGGGGCGTTAAAAAAGTAACGAAAATGTTTGTTTCACGGAAAGAATTTTATTTATTCATCTACACCAATTTCATCCCCTTGGAAATAATTGCCATTAGATATTATACACTTACGCCAGCACTTTTTCTAATCACGGAAAGACTTTTGAAACTTGACCTTTGGATAGTTTTTAGATCTCTCAGTGAAGTGTTTTTAATTTTACCTAGGCTTATAAAACGGCTCCCCGTTAATGTTTTATTTATTTCTTGTACCATGTCTGGCGAATATGAAGACTGAGGCGTCTTTACATCATTTTTAAGTAAAAAAGCACGAATAAACATCAAAGTGTGAGCAGATTCATTATCGTGGTGCAAATGATATTAACTATCTCGCCACAAATTCGGGCATTTTTTCAGACTGCGTCACGCAGACAGCGTTGAAGTTGTTGGTTGGTTGGTTGTTTTGGGGAAGGAGACCAGACATCGAGGTCATCGGTCTCATCGGATTAGGGAAGGAGGGGGAAGGAAGTCGGCCGTGCCCTTTGAAAGGAACCATCCCGGCATTTGCCTGGAGCGATTTAGGGAAATCACGGAAAACCTAAATCAGGATGGCCGGACGCGTGATTGAACCGTCGTCCTCCCGAATGCGAGTCCAGTGTCTAACCACTGCGCCACCTCGCTCGGTTTTGAAGTTGTAGGCAGTACCACTTACAGGTCTTTTGATCTTGGACAAGAATTCATAGTGCACTATGTCGTAAAATCTAAGAATACAGTGAGCTTAATCTTGTCATTTGACCGCACTTGTCGAGCTCTTCTCGTTCTTGGCTATCCAGAATACTACCTCTTGAATGAATGAGCCTTAGTTTGTACGTCATATCCGTAAAGCCACGTTCCAGTACTTGTTACGGCACGTTTCCGCAGCTCTGCATCGTTGACTTCATCTAGAGATTCCACAGCAACATGCATTCGCCGCTGTTTTTGGTGAAAATTCAACTTTTTTCAAACATAGAGCCGGCCGTTGTGGCCGAGCAGTTCTAGGCGCTTCAGTCTGGACCCGCGTGACTGCTGCGGTCGCAGGTTCGAATCCTGCCTCGGGCATGGATGTGTGTGATGCCCTTAGGTTGGTGGAGGGGGAAGGCCATAGGCATAAATACTGGACCAGGTCCACTCGAGGAGCAGTCTCAGGTCGCACCTGATGAAGGTTACGAGCTACGTGACCGAAATATCGTGCAAGTACGACGCTGATATCCGGCAGAACACCCGACAACCCAAGATGTCATTAGATCGCCGGGAAAGCCTGAAGAGTTAGTAAACCCTTGCTTTACTAATAGCAGACTCCCTAAAGGAATTTCTAGCATTTTTAACACTCTGATGCTCTTTTTTCTGTTCTTACAGCAAAATTTAACTCTAATTCTTTAATCTGTTTTCATATAGCCTCGACATGACTGGGTGTTGTTGTGTCGTCCTCATCACCATCATTCATCCTCATTACGGTCGGAGGAAGGCAATGGCAAACCACCTCCCCTCCGCTAGGATCTTGCCTAGTACAGCGGTGCGGGTCTCCCGCATCGTCCCCTACGCTCTGTCAAGGAGTATGGGACCTCATCGTCATCATATAAAATAAATTGTTGTGACTTGGCAAGACAGCCAAGCCACTAGAAGATAGCCGAAAGGCACGCGTTTAAGCTCACGCAGGCTGGCGTGAGGTCTGGAAGAGTTAAAGGAGTTGAGTCTAGTAAATAAAGTACGGAGCTTCTGGAATACTTTAATCCATAATTGGTGAACATCGGTCTGACGGTACATGCATCACAAATATCAAATGATAATGGCGCCTTGCTAGGTCGTAGCAAATGATGTAGCTGAAGGCTATGCTAACTATCGTCTCGGCAAATGAGAGCGTAATTTGTCAGTGAACCATCGCTAGCAAAGTCGGCTGTACAACTCGGGCGAGTGCTAGGAAGTCTCTCTAGACCTGCCGTGTGACGGCGCTCGGTCTGCAATCACTGACAGTGGCGACACGCCGGTCTGACGTATACTACCGGACCGCGGCCTATTTAAAGGCTACCACCTAGCAAGTGTGGTGTCTGGCGGTGACATCACATTCCTCCCCCGCAAATCGGCGTACGGTTGTGTTATAAGGCTTCCGCCCGCCGTGGGGAGGACCCCATGTTGACGTATGCGACGAGGTGGGGAGCCTAACAACAGGCGAGGCTGTGCCACCCGCACCCTGCCATTCGGTCCGAGGGGAGCTAGGAAACGCCTGAACACCTAGTCCAGGGTGCACGCCAACAAGCGGTGTATGCGCCCGTAGAGAGACAGGAGGGGCCGAAGGGTCGACCTCCATCGGTTTGGGGCATTCGACGGGCGAAGACGACATATGGTCCGGAGCGGGCAAGAGTTCCATGTCGGAGGACAGCTGGTCACGGGAAGCGATCGACGGCGCGTGACCCACGGAGACGCCCGGCGGTAGCAGCGACGCGTCCACTGCGGGCGTCGCCGGCGGGAGAACAGGCGGCGGCGCGTCGCCATGGGGCAAAATGGAAGGCAGCGTCGGTAACACCTGGGGCTGAGGAGAGCCAGTAGATGGGTCCCCAGGGCGCTGACCGGACGGCACCGTCGCTGAAAGCAGACGGGGAGCGGCAGAACCCGTGCGGCGACAGAGGCGCAGCTGATTGAGATGCCGACGCACCTCGCCAGAGGCCCCCAAAACCAGATACATAGCGCGGCCGAGGCAGCGAAGAATGCGCCCTTCGAGCCAACGCCGTGAACCTCGATAGTTACGATAGTATACAACGTCGCCTGGAGCAAAAGCAGGCGTCTGCCGCTGCACAGGAACCTGACGCGGCGGATGTAGCAAAGACATCAAGGTTCTATGAGGACGACCGTGGAGCAACGCAGCCGGCGAGCGACCATCTTGGGGCTGAGAGCGATACGAGGACAAAAAGAGCAATAACGCGTCCTCCTGAGAATGCGACTCTTTCAACTTCAACATCTGTTACTTGAAAGTCCTGACCAAACGTTCAGCGGCACTGTTTGACTGTGGCGAAAACGGTGCGGATGTCAGATGTTGAATACCATTGGCCTTGCAGAATGACTGAAATTCTGCGGACATGAATTGTGGGCCATTGTCGGAAACAATAGTCTGTGGAAGACCTTCAATGCAAAAGACAGCAGGTAACGCTTGGATGGTGGCAGAAGACGTCGTGGAAGACATCCGGACAACAAAAGGGAAATTACTGAATGAATCGACAACAACCAACCATCGAGCATTCCAGAATGGACCAGCAAAATCGATGTGTAAGCGTTGCCAAGGGGAAGTGGCTTTTGGCCATGCAAAGAATTTCCGCGGTGGTGCGGAATGTTGTTTGGCACATGCTATGCAAGAAGAGCACATATTCGTAATCGCCGCATCGATTCCGAACCAAGTACAGTGCTGACGAGCAAGTTTTTTCGTTCGCACTATACCCCAATGTCCTTGGTGGAGAAGCCGTAAGACAGAGGACTGTAACGAACGTGGGACCACGACCTTGGACTGATCATTATCAGAACGCAACAGTAAAACACCACGTCGCACAAAAAGTCTCTCCTTGTGAGCAAAAAATCGGCGAACCAACGGATCCTCGATCCGTGACTTTGACAAGGGCCATTGCGTAGCAACAAAACGCAAAACGGTAGCAAGGACAGGGTCAGCAGCTGTGGCTGCAGCTACACGACGAAAATCAATCGGAAACGATTCTACCACGTCATTGGTTTCCGAATCAATTAACATGCAAGCAAGTTCGGAGGAATCGAATGCTCTATCCTCAGCAACAGGCAAACGGGAATAACGCATCGGCGTTTCCGTGCTTAGCAGTGGACCGATACAAGATATCGTAGCAGTACTGCGAGAGGAAAATAGACCAGCGAATGAATTTCTGCACTGTACGTGGAGGTACAGGCTTGTTCAGATGAAAAGCGATGTCAAAGGTTTGTGGTCTGTGATGATGGTAAAGTGACTACCATACAAGAAAACATGAAACTTAGTAACACCAAATATGAGAGCCAATGCTTCTTTCTCGATCTGTGAATAATTTCTTTGCGCAGACGAGAGCAATTTGGGCGCAAAGGCAATAGGGCGATCGTGCGATCCATCTGTGTGCGCAAGCACAGCACCGATCTCGAAAGCCGATGCATCTACCATCAACAAAAGGGGTTTCTTGGGATCGAATGGCATAAGGCAAGTATTGGAAAGCAACGCCGATTTCAACTGGCGAAAGGCGCGTTCGCATTCCGTCGTCCAGACGAACGGAACACCTTTACGGCGTAAGCGATGAAGCGGTGCTGAAATGGAAGAGGCGTGGCGCACATAGCAATGATAGTAATTTATTTTTCCCAGAACACTCTGTAGCTACTTCAAATTCTGCGGCGAAGGCAAGTCTTGTATGGCACGGAGGTGCTCTGGACCGGGATGTATGCCTTGGGCATTGATTACATGTCCCAGATAGGGTAAGTCACGAGCAAAAAACACACATTTGTCCTTCCGCAAGCGAAGACCATTTTGTCGCAAGACCTGAAATAATATTCTGAGATTGGCTAAATGTTCTTCTTCCGTCTTTCCGGAGATCACAATATCGTCTAGATAGTTTGCTGCAGTAGGGACCGACGCACAAACAGTTTGTAGATATTGCTGAAACAATGCAGGGGCGGATGCACACCCGAATGGCGGTCGTTTGAATCGATACAAACCAAGATGCGTGTTAACCACCAAAACGCGCTTAGATTCGTCGTCCACCGGTATTTGCAAGTACGCATCTGCTAGGTCCAACTTCGAAAAATATTTACCCGGGCACAGTTTGTCAAAAAGATCTTCCGGGCGGGGTAAAGGAAAAGTTGCTGTCACTAGTTGTGGATTCACTGTTGCCTTGAAGTCCACGCAAAGTCTCAATTTTCCGGAAGGCTTTTGCAAAATTACTAAGGGTGATGCCCAGAGAGAAGCCTGCACACGTTCAATTACACCTTGTGATTCCAAATCATTTAATGTTCTGGCGACCTCATCACGCAATGCGTGGGGAACATTGCGCGCTCTGGTAAATTTTGGTTGCGCGTTTACTTTCAGTTCCAAATGTGCTTTATAGTTCTTAGCGCAACCAAGTCCCGGTGCAAAAATGTCTGCAAATTCTTCACATAGACGAGAAACACTGTCTGAAGGCACAGTTCTGGTTCACTGATAGGACCTGATTGACTATAGACAAGTTAAACAACTGAAATAAATCGAAACCAAACAAGTTAACTGCAGAAGAAGAACGAAGGACGTACAATGACACAAGTTTTGTTTGTCCCTTGTATGTTGCAAGAAGGCTGCACTGTCCTAACACAGGGAGCCTGTGACCTGAATATGTAGTGAGCTTAACATTTGCGGCACGCAACGGAGGTGTGCCCGCTGTTTGTACGTGTCATGATTGATCAGTGAAACTGCAGCTCCGGTATCGAGCTGGAATGCTATCACGTTGCCATCAATATCCAAGTCCACAAAAAGTTTATTGTCCTGCTGACGACAAGAGCGACTGTCTCGTGCAACGTGAACTGACACTGGTACAAAATCACGTGCGACTTGACGTGATTTCCGGCCACGTCGACGCACACTGTTTGTGGGACGAACACAGTCACTGTTAGAGAGGGTGGCACTGGGCGGAGTGGAATGAACTACATGAATTTCCATGGGCGAAGGTTCACTAGCCTGAGCATTCTTAGTTCGATTCCGGCGCGAAGCAAAGGGCCTGGAATGGTTGTGAGTGTCCGATCTGAGCTTTTTCTGGCAAACACTCTGAACATGTCCTTATTTATTACAGAAAAAGCAAATAGCCTGGCGTGACGGGCAATTCTCACGCGAATGTCTAGTAGCACACCGCGGGCATGATTTTAGCACTGCATTTGCTTGCTTGCGTGGCACACGTGGCGGAGAGCTTGGCGGCAGCTGCGCGGACGGGCGCGAGGGCTGTTCACTGTTCCGTGCAGCTCGCCCGGTGGGCTGGTTAACCTGACACATGGGTGGTGAAGTTTGAAATGATTTCTGAGCAAAGTCAAGTGTGTCCTGTCGATCCAATATGTCCATCACTTGTTGAAGGGAGGGATGACTAGTTTCAAAATCTGTTCCCTTATACGAACATCAGAAACGTTCTGTGCAATTGCATCACGTACCATAGTATCTGAATAAGGGAATCCACATTCACACTCAAAAGCACAATCCCTAGTAAGGCCTTGCAAGGTTGCAACCCACTCCCTATGAGTCTGACCGGCCGTACGTTTTGTACGAAAGAATGTATACCTTTTTGCAACGACATTGACTGATTCTTTGAAATATGCCTCTAATGCAGACAAAATTTCGTCGTAGGACAGAGTTGCTACGTCGCGTCGGGGAAATAATTTCACTATCACACGGTACGTCTGGACGCCTACGGATGCCAACAAAAAAGGCTGCCGCTCGTTACCTTGAATTCTGTAGGCGGCGAGATGGAATCCAAATTGGCGTGTCCAAGGGCATCCAGTAGGGCCTGCGTCTGCTGATTCTGTAAGCGATAAAATTCGGACAGTACATCTGGAGATGGTGGCGAAGCCATTACACAAGTAAATCAGGGCAGAATTGGTACAAACGCGATTTAGCTCGTCGCCAAACTGTTGTGACTTGGCAAGAGAGCCAAGCCACTAGGAGATAGCCGAAAGGCACGCGTTTAAGCTCACGCAGACTGGCGTGAGGTCTGGAACAGTTAAAGGAGTTGAGTCTAGTAAATAAAGTACGGAGCTTCTGGAATACTTAACTTTAATCCATAATTGGTGAACATCGGTCTGACGGTACATGCATCACAAGATAAATATCAAATGATAATGGCGCCTTGCTAGGTCGTAGCAAATGACGTAGCTGAAGGCTATGCTAACTATCGTCTCGGCAAATGAGAGCGTAATTTGTCAGTGAACCATCGCTAGCAAAGTCGGCTGTACAACTCGGGCGAGTGCTAGGAAGTCTCTCTAGACCTGCCGTGTGGCGGCGCTCGGTCTGCAATCACTGATAGTGGCGACACGCGGGTCCGACGTATACTACCGGACCGCGGCCGATTTAAAGGCTACCACCTAGCAAGTGTGGTGTCTGGCGGTGACACCACATAAATAATCGCCGATATTACGAAAATATAGTGTTTTTGACATCTGACAACAGACTAAATATTCGATATGGCTAACACTGTACAGATAGTTTTCAGATATGTTTGTCAACATATAAAAATTCCGCAGCTCGTGGTCTAGTGGCTAGCGTTGCTGTCTGTAGATTACAGAGTCCCGGGTTCAATTTCCGACAGGGTTGGGGACTTTCTCTGGCCGCGGGTTGGGTGTCTGTGCTGTCCTCATCATTTCATCATCATCATGATTTGTAATAGTGACTAGAATGGGCTGCATAAAAAATTGGAGAGGGCAAAAATTGGGACTTTGTACGGGCACTGATGACAGCGCTGTTGAGCGCCCCACAAACCAGACATCAACATCAACACAGAAAAGAAAAACTCGCGCTGACAGGACTAATATAACAAGCGAAATTAAAAAATTCTTGTTCGTTTCTGAACATTACGACGAGCTCATATGTGCTGCGTCACATTTTCTGCGATTCACATTTGACCTGAGACTTTTCCAGTTACCGCAATTTTTTCCCTCTAGATTCATGTAAACAGTTGTAGTTAGAATGACAAAAATTTCTAAGCGTTTGAAAGAAACAATAATTGTTTCCATGCACCATTAGCAATAGCAAACTGTACAGGGAATATGGAAAATTAGTGCAGCTGATCTTGTGAGGGCGTGAATGTGAAATGAACAGTGATTTAGTCCACATGTCGTCATTTGCAGGAACGATATTGTTGTCAACAGAGATTTCATTTGGGAACACAAAAGTGCGAGAAGAGAGTGACTTAATACAGAAATGCCTGCTGCTGAATATTTTGCTCTGTAGAATATTCGATATTCGGTTTCACGTCATTGCATATGCGAAATAAAATCTTAATTTGTTTAACATAAATATATATGTAGTAGTTAACGGGGAATCTGAGCTAGTTGCAGATTGAGCCAGCATACTTTTATTATACAGTCTACTGTCATGCCATAGTGTTCTGTGTAATGTAATTGGCAATGATTATTTAATGGCGGACGTAGTAAATTAAAACGATAATCTGTTAAATATTTCTCAGTTGTAGGCCTCAGCTGACAGTTTATTCCCATTGTTGAGAATTAAAAAAAATGGTTCAAATGGCTCTGAGCACTATGGGACTTAACTGCTGAGGTCATCAGTCCCCTAGAACTTAGAACTACTTAAACCTAACTAACCTAAGGACGTCACACACATCCATGCCCGAGGCAGGATTCGAACCTGCGGCCGTATCGGTCACGCGGTTCCAGACTGCGGCGCCTAGAACCGCTCGGCCACATCAGCTGGCGTTGAGAATTAAACTACTGCCCTAAGCCATTGTTTTTCTCATGAGCATCTAGTGAAGAATGAACGTAAGTATAGAGTTTCGGAACGCCATTCAAGTATTATGGCTGATGACTTCATACATTACATCCTATACGGACTACGGTTGTTGGAACACGTTCAGAGGGCAAGCGGCAGCCCAAAAGAAGTTCGTTCGTTTTCTCTCTCTCTCTCTCTGTCTGTATGTGAAAAAGGGGGGAGGTGTGTCCTCGATGTTGTCTTCCGATCCGTTACAGTCGCCTCAGGGCGGTCAGAAAGCGCCACAGCAAACCTCGATCATTATGCTGCCGACGCATAGTTACGCAGGCGCGCGCGGCATGTTACGACCCCGACGATTTTTGCTTTCGGAGTGTGAACAAGATTTATTAAACCCCCAGTTGAAATCCCACTAGGTGTTCTGAAAGAAGTAGAAAATGGAAACGGAAGAAGAATTGAGGGGGGAAAGAGAGAGGGGTAGTGGGAAAGACAAGAAATAAATTACTGAACTTAAGTAAGTCTCAGTCTTGAAACAGTTTTAAAAATTAAAACTGCACTTAGTAAACGCTACGTTATAGGTTCAAATTGTGCTACAACGAATGGTAGCAAAGCAGTGACATACATATTAAAAACTAACACAATAACTGTAGGATTTTACAAGTACCAAGAATTGCAGGTAACTGTGAAGATGTACATGTAGTAAAACAACAGAATATTGAGCAACTTAGAAAGTATTGACCATCGCACTAAAGTAAATACAAACATAACAGCCGAGTGGAACGGGTCAGGTGTTGTGTGGAATGTAGAGAAATGAGAGACTTAGGAAACGCTGAGGAGAGGGAAGTTCTGAGTCCATCGGAATATTAGAAACTGGGATGCAAAATCTCTTAATTTTGAACAGCATGTTCATTAAATTTAAATGCCATGTTTCGGTTTTTAATTTTGTCCTACTTTTAACTGAAACATCATATTTTAATTGCTGTCTCGTAGAATGAGACGGATATTGAGACTTTATTTGGACGAATACCTTGCTTCTTTGTTACTGTAAAACCATATAATCTGCGACGTAGTGCACTCATATTGCTCACTAACTTTACCTCTGATACAGTTAATCTAATTGCACTAGACTATGTTACAGTTTCGATTTCACCATTTAATGTTTGTTGCTGCTTTGGAAAAAAGTTGAAACTTGTAAGAATCATGAATTTATTGGCTTCCTCACCAAATTCTCGCTAGTATTGCTAGTGTCATCTTTTGTACCAATGATACCTGTATGTTCCATTGTCTCCTTCAAGTTCTTAATCACGCAGAAATCTGTACTATTTTATTTATGACGTTGGACTGTTTTTTTTCTTTCTTTTACAAATTTGCCCCACTGGGCTGACCCAACATTTAAACAACCATGAAGCTAAGGCGCAATAACCTGAATTTTAGAATTAAAAAAAAAAATAACAAATATGAAATGTCAGGAGTAGGTGTTGCCTCTATTCTCAGCGAGAAAAAAATCACGGTGCCGTAGCTAACATTGGAACTCAACGAGTCAAGAAATAAATTTCACATTTGGCGCTGTGACCTTTTCTTTCCCGCTATTTTTTTCTTTAACAAAAAGAAAACGTTGAGTATCAAGGAACTCTATCCTGTACAACATCGGTCACAATTAGCAACGCCGGCCAAAATTTTCAGCAGAGATAAAGCCCGTAAGCACAATGTTTAAGCCATACAATGCAGATCATATGCTTTTCCTCTTGCAAGATTAACTGGTTACACCAAACACAATAAACAGAACCCAATAAAGCGACGACCTGACAAAACATGGAAAAACTAAAAACAATCTGTTTCCATCAGGCACGAAATACAAGCGACTGTGGCCAAATCAAGCACGAGGTCCGTAAAGCCAGCGCCGTTACAGCCCCCGATATTAAAAGAAAGGGTGGGGGAGAGGGGGAGGGGGAGGGCTGCCGCATCAAATAAACTGCGAAATCAAAAGAATCAGCAGTTTACAACAGGAGTAGCTTCCCATAGTAATTACAAAACTAGCCCACGTTTAAAAACGTATTCCACTGTTAATACAAAGGGTACCAAACTTAAGACCGCTTAGGTTCTTAGAATGAGAAAACAGCCGTTACCTAAAAGGGCTATTAGATTACAATTACGAAAGTTAGGGAGTGGCGACTTCCGCTGACCGCTTAGGCCTCAAGAATGACGAAAACTGCAGTTACATGAAACAGTTAACAGATTGCAATTACATAATTAGGTGCGCGGCGACCTCCTCGGCGAAGATGGTGCAGGCCGGTGTGGCCTGTAGAAGCACAGCTGCGAAGGCACTACGGTCCAAGAGTCCCATAAGGCTGCATACCACACTGTCCGTGACGCTGTAACAGATTATAAAGGCGCGTCTAAGTTAGGGTCACCACTACACGGTCGACACTGCCGCAGTTACTGCGCTCACCGCTGTGGGTATCACAAAAGGTGGCACAATAGAAAAATAATTCCAGAAGTAGTGCCGTGCACGAACTAAGAAACCTAAAGAGACAGAATTTTGCAACTCAACTCGGTTCCTCTCCGATTAACAAAAACACCGGGAACGAGGCAGGCAGGGCGGTGAGACCCCTACGCGGCCGGAACATTCACGCTCACTTGCAAAAATTCGAAGTACCCTTTCAGAGAATAAGTGGGTTTCATGGAGCCAGAATTCACATTAGCAAACAAGCAACAAGAGGACGTAATTCCGTGGTCACAAATCAGCTACCATGCGCAACTAGATTATCACCCGGCAAATTATTTCCAGAAGACTTAACTGAGATCTACACGAAGAGAACTGCTGTACACCCACAAAATTCCCAATGCCCAAAATCAGTAGTCTCGCCAGTAATTCGAACTAGAGACCCCATTAACGCCGAGAGAGGAGGAAGTCGCTGCCCAGGCGCCATCGTTCCCAGCTCACTACTTTCCGCGTGCCGGCCGAGGTGGCCGAGCGGTTCTAGGCGCTGCAGTCTGGAATTGAGCGATCGCTACGGTCGCAGGTTCGAATCCTGCCTGGGGCATGGATGTGTGCGCAGTCCTTAGGTTGGTTAGGTTTAAGTAGTTCTAAGTTCTAGGGGACTGATGACCTCAGAAGTTAAGTCCCATAAAGCTCAGAGCCATTTTCAACTCTCCGCGTCAACGCCTCGCTTCCCCGGTCGCGACACGACCACCACGCTTCTAAATAAACAGACCACTTTATAACGCGGCTGCAAGTTCTTGCGGACGAGGCGTGCAATTTGTAAAAGGAAACGGAGCCGACACGGCTCACGAGTGACGTTCGGCGCTGAAAGTGCAACTAATCTTGCGCAATTATTTCGTATTTACAGCCACTTGAGTGAGTAAAATCACTTTATATTTTATTGTATCCATTGTGACGTAGAGAGCCTGGGTGAGGGGAGTGGAGTGTGCTGGTGGTTCCACTGGACATAATGTAAGTCATAACGTATTGATAAACACACAGTCGGCTGATAAGAGCAATTTCACAACTGTCGATCATAATACAGTTTAACCATTTACATCTCATCATAATTGCCAATAAGGAAAACAAGTCTTTCTCATTGCGAATCACTAAAGTCATTTACAAATTAGTTCTCGACCTCTTTTAAAAGCAGTCTTCGAAATACAACTCTAAAAACGTAGATAATAAACATATATCAACTGGCTTCACATGTGTTTAACCATTCACATCGCCTTAGCGCCACTAGTGCACTAAAGGTTAACACAGTTAATTGGTTGCAATCTTACATCAATGGCTTTCACAAATATTCCACCATTTGTTATACAGTCTTGGCGCTACTAGTGCAGTGAGCATTTAAAAATAATCGAATAGTTTCTCCCTTCATAAATTAAACTTTGAAAATGGTTCAAATGGCTCTGAGCACTATGGGACTTAACATCTGAGGTCATCAGTCCCCTAGAACTCAGAACTACTTAAACCTAACTAGCCTAAGGACATCACACACATCCATGCCCGAGACAGGATTCGAACTTGCGCCTAGAACCGCTCGGCCACATTAAACTTTGAAACAAACACCATATTTCATTACATCACTTAAAAGACACACAGCTACAACATATGTACTCAATAAGAGAAGCCAAACTTAATACAAATTTTAAACATGGGACAAACGAGGAAGAATCTTGGCGTTGAAAACAAGCCTGCACGTATATTGAGACAAATGAACTCAAATATACAGCTTAACATAAAAAAAGGCGAGCTTATGCTAGAAGGCAACATTAAACGGCCCTATTCACGACACAACGTGGCGGAAGAGACCCAACTAAAGAGGACGCTGCCATGCCACAATGACAACTTGAAACGACATCGCTCATACACTGGTCAACTACAATATCTGCAAAACAACTTCACTGAAATAGTGGTCAATGACAGTGTCGAACAACGTCGTTGAAACACTGATGGACCACACTTCTTCTGCGGCTCCCCCTCCGTCGGAGGTTCGTGTCGCCCCTCGGACATGGTGTGTGTCTTGTTCTTAGCGTAAGTTAGTTAAAGTTAGATTAAGTAGTGTGTAAGCCTAAGAACTGATGCCATAGGAACTTACCACACATTGCCATACTTCTTCTACCTGTCACACTATTGTACCATCTCACAGCAGTAAACAGGAAAACAGACTAAATAGCTAATAGCTAAATAGAACAGAGCGCATGGTGGAGCGTGGCAAACCGTCCACTTTAGCTCCGGCGACCATGGTGCGGCGACTACTTATCTTGCAAACACCAAACGACACTAGTGTAATCCCGTCACTTATCTTGCAAACACAGAACGACACTAGTGTAATCTCGTCACTTCCGCATCCATCCTTATCCGAACGAGATAGGCATACCATCCACCAGGGCGCCGTACTCCATCCATGGCAGCGACAGACAGGCAGCCTCCACTCATTGCCTGTAATCGCTACTGCCCTCGTTGCTCAACGGTCGCACTTCCGTGACTGCAGTACATATTCTGCCTGTACGTCGACCCTCTCCAGCAGATAGTTTCACGTCCCTAGGCAGACTTGTCGACAGTCCATACAAGATGACGGTGCTCTGATCGCCGTCTTGGCCACATATAACATCAGCCAGACAGCACTCGCTGCAAGCCTTATCTGACGTCGATAGGCAGAGACGTTCCTGGAATGGCTCGTCATACAGATGCTTGTCTAATGGTAACAGTGATCATATACGACGTATCTCGTGTACGCTATATTATTGTCGTCATGTTTCTCATTTAATAGTGTCCACTAGTTACTATACAAACTTTAACATGGTGGTTTTAGATGGAGGTGTTTTGAACTATGGATGTGGGAAGTACCGCTAGAGGCAGATCCACGTTTATGGAACTGCCAACCTAAGAAACAATTACACTGTAGTTGTTACCAAATACTTTGTATATTATTTGTTTTGGGTTGTCCGTTGATCTTCGTTTTCTTTATTACTTTGAAATGAGTGAAGAGACTAATTCTGGTCAGTCATGAGATTTGAATGCTTCTCACACAAGAAGGTACCTACCATCCATAAGACACTGTGTAACCTCACATGTTTAGAATGCCAGCACTGTGAGAGGCTGGGGCTCCTTTGCTCACATCTCTTCTCACACATCGGGTGGCCAAACTCCCGTTTGTTTACGGTCACTGCCGACTGCCACGTTATAATTATGCACTAAAACATAGTATCATGTAAACTATACACAGAGATGTTCAGTTATCGATATCGTGCTACATGGTGTAAGTGTTACTCTATGGCCAAGCAAGTTTTTAGCGGAATGGAAGTGTTACATTCCATAATAACGTAGTGTATGATCGCTGTATACTATCACGCAAACCTCGTCTTTGTAGGCACAATAAACAACTCGGTATTTTTATCAGTTTGCATACAAGAAGAATTCAGCCTCCAGTTTTGCTCATTTTATGGGTGTCCCTGCGAATAGTATTTCTGAAAACGTACAGCTATTATACGACAGTATTCACGTTATTGTTGCGGTCTTCGGTCCAGAGACTACTTTCATGCACCCCTCTATTCTACTCTATCCTGCGCAAGCTTCTTCATCTTCAAGTAACTACTGCAGCCTACATCCTTCTGAATCTGCTTAGTGTATTCATCTCTTAGTCGCCATCTACGATTTTTACCCTCCACGCTGCCCTCCAGTACTAAATTGGTGATCCCTTGATGCCTCACATGTCCTACCAACCGATCCCTTCTTCTAGTCAAGTTGTGCCACAAATTCCTCTTCTCACCAATTCTATTCAGTACTTCCTCATTAGTTACGTGATCTACCCATCTAATCTTCAGCATTCTTCTGTAGCACCAAATTTCGAAAGCTTCTATTCTCTTCTTGTCTAAACTGCTTATCGTCCATGTTTCACTTCCATACATGGCTACGCTCCATACAAATACTTCCAGAAAAGACTTGCTGACACTTAAATCTATACTCGATGTTCACAAATTTCTCTTCTTCAGAAACGCTTTCCTTGCCATTGCCAGTCTACATTTTATATTCTCCCTACTTCGACCATCATCAGTTATTTTGCTCCCCAAAGGGCAAAATTCATCTACTACTTTAAGTGTCTCGTTTCCTACTCTAATTCCCTCAGCATCATCTGATTTAATTCGAATACATTCAATAATCCTCGTTTTGCTTTTGTTGATGTTAATCTTATATCCTCCTTTAAAGGCACTGTCCATTCTGTTCAACTGCTCTTCCAGGTCCTTTGCTGTCTCTGACAGAATTACAATGTAATCGGGAAACTGCAAAGTTTTGATTTCTTCCCCGTGGATTTTAATTCCTACTCCGAATTTTTCTTTTGTTTCCTTTACTGCTTGCTCAATATACAGATTGAATAACATCGGGGACAGGCTACAACCCTGTCTCACTCCCTTCCCAACTACTGCTTCTCTTTCATGCCCCTCGACTAACTGCCATCTGGTTTCAGTACAAAGCCTTCTCTAAGTCAACAAATGCTAGAAACGTAGGTTTGCCTTTCCTTAATCTGTCTTCCAAGATAAGTCGCAGGGTCAGTATTGCCTCACGTGTTCCGACATTTCTACGGAATCCGGACTGATCCTCCCCGAGGTTGGCCTCTACCAGTTCGTCTGTAAATAATTCGTGTTAGTATTTTGCAGCCGTGGCTTATTTAACTGATGGTACGGTAATTTTCACACATTTCAGCAACTGCTTTCTTTGGGATTCGAATTATTCTTCTTGAATCCTGAGGGTATTTCTCCTGTCTCATACATCTTGCTCACCTGATGGTAGAGTTTTGTCAGGACTGGCTCTCCCAAGGCTATCAGTAGTTCTAATGGAATGTTGTCTACTCCTGGGGCCTTGTTTCGACTTTGGTCTCTCAGTGGTCTGTCAAATTCTTCACGCAGTATCATATCTCCCATTTCATCTTCATCTACGTCATCTTCCATTTCCATTATATCGCCCTGAAGTACATCGCCCTTGTATAGACGCTCTACATACTCGTTCCACGCCGGCAGCTGTGGCCGAGCGGTTCTAGGCGCTTCAGTCCCGAGCCGCGCTGCTGCTATGGTCGCAGGTTCGAATCCTGCCCGGGCATGGACGTGTGTGATATCCTTAGGTTAGTTAGGTTGAAGTAGTTCTAAATCTAGGAGACTGATGACCTCCGATGTTAAGTGCCATAGTGCTTAGAGCCATTTGAACTCCTTCCACTTTTCTGCTTTCCCTTCTTTGCTTAGGACTAGTTTTCCATCTGAGCTCTTGATATTCATACAAGTGCTTCTCTTTTCTTCAGAGATCTCTTTAATTTTTTTATAGGCAGTATCTATCTTACCCCTAGGGATACATGCCTCTAAATCCTTACATTTGTCCTCTAGCCATCCCTGCTTAGCCATTTTGCTCTTCCTGTTGGTCTCATTTTTGAGACGTCTGTATTCATTTTTGCCTGCTTCATTTACTGCATATTTATATTTTCTCCTTTTATCAAATGGCTCTGAGCACTATGGGACTCAACTGCTGAGGTCATTAGTCCCCTAGAACTTAGAACTAGTTAAACCTAACTAACCTAAGGACATCACAAACATCCATGCCCGAGGCAGGATTCGAACCTGCGACCGTAGCGGTCTTGCGGTTCCAGACTGCAGCGCCTTTAACCGCACGGCCACTTCGGCCGGCTCTCCTTTTATCAATTAAGTTCAATATCTCTTCTGTTACTCAAGGATTTCTACTAGCCCTCGTCCTTTTACCTACTTGATCCTCTGCTGCCTTTACTATTCCATCTCTCAAAGCTACCCATTCTTCTTCTATTGTATTTTTCCCCCGTTGTTGTCAATCGGTCCCTAATGCTCTCTCCGAAACCCTGTTCTCTGTTTGTGTCAATTTATCCAGATCCTATCTCCTTAAATTCCCACCTTTCTGCAGTTTCTTCAGTTTTAATCTACATTTCATAAACAATAGATTGTGGTCAGTGTCGACATCTGCCCCTGGAAATTTCATAGAATTTAAAACCTGGTTCCTAAATCTCTGTCTTACCATTATATAATTTACTTGAAACCTTCCAGTGTCCGCAGGCCTCTTCCGCGTATACAACCTTCTTTCATGATTTTTAAACCAAGTTTTAGCTATGACTGAGTTACGCTCTGTGCAAAGTTCTACCAGGCGACTTCCTGTTTCATTCCTTACCCCCACTCCATATTCACCTACAACTTATCCTTCTTTTCCTTTTCCTACTATCGAATTCCAGTCCCCCATGACTATTAAATTTTCGTCTCCCTTCATTATCTGAATACTTTCTTTTATCTCATCATACATTTCTTTGAACTCTTCATTGTCTGCGGAGCTAGTTGGCATATAAACTTGTACTACTGTGGTAGGCGTGGGCTTCGTGTCTATCTTGGCTACAGTAATGCATTCACTGTGCTGTTCGTAATATCTTACCCGTGCTCCTCCTTTTTTATTCGTTACTAAACCTACTTCGGCATTCCCCTATTTGACTTTGTATTTATAACCCTGTATTCATCTGACCAGAAGTCTTGTTCCTCCTGCTACCTAACTTCACTAATTCCAACCATATCTAACTTTAACCTATGGATTTCCCTTTTAAAATTTTCTATCCTACCTACCCGGTTAAGGGATCTGACATTCCACGCTCCGATCCGTAGAACGCCAGTTTTCTTCTGATAACGACGTCCTCCTGAGTAGTCCCCTCCTGGAGATTCGAATGGGGGACTATTTTACCTCCGGAATATTTTACCCAAGAGGACGCCATCATCATTTAGCCGTACAGTAAAGCTGCATGCCCTTGGGAATAATTACGGCTGTAGTTTCCCTTTGCTCTGACCCGTTTGCAGTACCAGCACAGCAAGGCCGTTTTGATTAGTGTTATAAGGCCAGATCAGTCAATCATCCAGATTGTTGCCCCTGCAACTACTGAAAAGGCTGCTGCCCCCCTTCAGGAACCACACGTTTGTCTGGCCTCTCAACAGATACCCTTCCGTTGTGGTTGCACCTACGGTACGGCCATCTGTATCGCTGAGGCACGCAAGCCTCCCCACAAGGTCCGTGGTTCATGGGGGAGGACAACACTCATATCGAATTCTGACGAATTATCGAATGGTTCAAATGGCTCTGAGCACTATGGGACTTAACATCTTAGGTCTTCAGTCCCCTAGAACTTAGAACTACTTAAACCTAACCAACCTAAGGACATCACACACATCCATGCCCGAGGCAGGATTCGAACCTGCGACCGTAGCAGTCGCGCGGTTCCGGACTGAGTGCCTAGAACCGCGAGACCACCGCGGCCGACACGAATTATCGAATACAAATAAAAAAGTACCAAGTTCAGTTAAGAAAACGAAATTTTCACTTGCTACTTCAGCGAATAAGAAACTTAAAGGTATCGGCAATAAATAAGCATACTGTTTATCTTTGCGTACAAGCTCTGGACGGAGCCCCATTTCGATAACTTGAGCCTTTTATTAATTGTTAGCATTGTCAATCTTGTATGGGTCACTTTGTAAGTTCATTGTATATTGGGAAGCATTGTTTGAAGGTCGAAAGCCACATTGCGATAGACTTATTTACCCCATCTTTCCGAGCAATAGAAATACTAGATAAAGTGAAACACTACACTTCAGGAAACGACGACGAGTATGAGGCAAAAAGGCAGGAAGTTAGTGGCTTGACAAGCTGTTGAAGGTAAATACTGCAGAAAAATAAGTCTTTTGTCGATCGGGTAGTGTTATTCAGACAGGCTGGGCGTGAAAGACTGTGTTGTGTCTTCGAAAGAGACGGACTCCGACTGCCCAGTGCAAAGTACGTATTTCCCGAGTGCGAGCCCAGCTGCAGCGGCCAAGGGCAGTTGCGAAAGTGGAATGCGGTGGCGGCGAAGGCGAGCGAGGGAATTCCAGCTGCGACGCGAAACCACATCCATAGCAGGCGGAGGGTGCAGTATAGACGTTAACCTTTGCCAGCTTACTCTGTTCTCCACGTGCTAACAGAGGAGCGCCGCTCGGCGACTTAGTGCGCGGCAGCCGCACGTAAATCGGAATGCAACGGCCGGCGTGTCTCACGCGGAAGTCGCGGGGCAGGAATGCGGCATCGGGTGCGAGCTCTCGCAGGCGCGTCACGCGGTCAGCCGGCGGCTCAGCACGACGTCGTGTATGAAGAGCCAGGGAGCGGGAACCCAGTCGTCTCGTTGGCAATGGTCGCCGCTGGCTATTCTCATGCACTTCAGGTCTTTATTTTATGAGAGAGAGAGAGACAAGGCGATGGGGAGGGGGCAGGTATGTGTGTCCAGTGACTTCTTGTCCCCTGGTTACGAAAAAGCTTACCATCCTCATGGCCTCGACACTGACATCAAATGTCCCATTTCAATATAATTTTTGTTGTTCGCTGATGTTGGACGCAGTCATAAAAGTCTATATCTGTACATACTTGTAAAATTGGAAGTATGTACGAGTATGTACGAGGGGTCTCTGCAATAAAAAAAACTGAGTGAATGGATCAATAACGAACTTCAACGGGCGTCTGGGACGTCCGCCACGAACAATTGAAATGAACCATAACGAACATAATGAGATTACAAAAAAAAAAGGGGTTCAGTAAGTAATGCATCACATTTTTTCTCGACCAATTTCGGTTGAAAAAATGCGGAATTTGTTGCGAGACAGTGAAATATTCCCGCTTCAGCCCCTATAGTTTCATGAAGTTCCGATTGGTAGCACCGCTATACATTGCCTTCAAAATGGCGTCTGTAACGGAGGTGCGTTCCAAGCAGAGAGCATTACAGATATTCGTAGGTCCTTGCAGGTTGTCTACGGAAACGTGGCAGTGAACAAAAGTACGGTGAGTCGTTGGGCGAGGCGTCTGTCATCATCGCAGGGTCGCGCAAACCTGTCCGATCTCCTACGTGCCGGCCGATCGCACACAGCTGTGAATCCTGCAGTGTTTTCGTCGCCACAAAAATGCATACGAATTTCTCATTCTCCATGGCAAATCTGCGCTTCCGAGAGGAGCTCACAGAACTTCATTGGACGGTTCTCCCTCATCCACCCTACAGCCCGTATTTCGCACCTCCGACAGCCCGTATTTCGCACCGCCGACTTCCATCTGTTTGACCCAATGAAGAAAGCACTCCGCTGGAAACAATACGAGGATGATGGGGAGGTTATTGATGGAGCAAGACATTTGCTCCGACGTCGACCAGTGATACCATGCGGGCGTAGAGGCCCTCCCAGTGAGATGGCGTAGGGCTGTCGCATTGAACAGAGATTATGTTGAAAAATAAGGTTTTGTAGCCAAAATAGTGAGGAATAATGTGGTGCATTGAAATCCTGAATAAAATCAATCTCCTTTCAGAATAAAATGTGTTGCGTTGCTTACTGAACGCCACACATATGCTCCGCATCTGCTCCTAAACTAGTGGATCGACTTAAACCAAACTTGGTACATATACCATCAACTATCTGTGTAGAAACACAGCGTACGAACCACCTATCTTCCATAGGGGTCGGGGTGGGGGTGGGAGTGGGAGTGGGGATGAAAACGGGGTGACCTACAAGCATAGCTCAGGAATGTATGGAGTGATTTCAACCAAATGTTGTGTAAACATAACCCATTATTTACATAAAAATATTATGATGGTAATATAGTCCTACTACCAGTCTTAGGGTTGGGCGTGAGGATGAGAAGCCGTGACATGTAAGAATATTCGATAGCGACAAAATATTAGTTACTATCGAATCCATTGTTTTGGGGTAGCTAAGCTCATTGCTGACAGTTCTGACATCAGCAGCCCATTTCTGTCACGCCTGAAATAATTTCTACCAACATGGTACACGTACCACTTGTAACCTGAAAAAAAATAAGACTAAGGTCCCCTGGGTGACACGGACTTTCTTTCGTAAATAACAAATTTAGTTTGATGCATTTAATGTTCTACTATACAGATGCTACTACTAGAATCGACACTTGTTTCTACCCTTACTACCATCGCTACGAAGTATAGCGCCCTTGCGGCTTAGGATGGGAGTGAAAAATCGTGACATAAAAGCATAGCTCAGGGACGCCTGGAGCAATATCAATCAAATTTGGTATATACATGGCATTACTTTTATTAATGTACTATTTATGTTAGGTGCCCCTAGAGATAGGTATGAGAGGGGGGAGGATGATATTTAAAAATGTTCTAAAGCGAGGTATCTTGGTATTTCTCTCCCGTATTTAGTTATGTGGAATACTTTAAAAGTATGAAGTGCAATTTGCCTCTTATTTGTTCTGTTCAGTGTGTCGACCAGGTCGAGAAAATGAGCGCTGCAGCGAACCAAAGTGTTTCGGGACCTAATATCATGCCTCACGGCTCAATACCACACTTCAGTTTAAGATGCCTTCTGGAGTCGCATGGTATAAAACAGCACAGCATCAATGACATATGTGATACAGGCACACAACGACGAAGCCGTGGGTAAAAAGCTAGTACTACAATATAAGGGGTTGTCACAATAGCCAGAACAGCGAACTATTACGAGCAAACATCGTTTTTCAAAAAAATGGTTAAAATGGCTCTGAGCACTATGGGACTTAACATCTGAGGTCATCAGTCCCCCAGAACTTAGAACTACTTAAACCTAACTAACCTAAGGACATCACATACATCCATGCCCGAGGCAGGATTCGAACCTGCGACCGTAGCGGTCGCGCGGTTCCAGACTGAAGCACCTAGAACCGCTCGGTCATAGCGGCTGGCGGAGAACTAGTAACTTACTTTATACATAGCGGTGTCCATTCTTTTATATTTGCAATGTATAAATGCTCTTGGGTTGTAGCAGCTTGACTTTCCTTATATACTGACGTCATGTTTCTTTGACAATGCGCTTGTTTCTACCATTACGACCTATATTGTTGCATTCTTCTGGTTTGTTTCTTTCGTAAATAACAAATTCAGTGTGGCGCATTTAATGTTCTACTATACAAATGCTACTACTACCATCGACACTTGTTTCTACCCTTACTACCATCACTACAAAGTATAGCACTAATTTTTGAAACGACATCAAAATCAACTCTTCATGTTTTCCGTTGTATCGTATTATCATCTTGTGGTACTAGTATTCCACTTTTACATTGTCTGAAACAGTGTGCATTCGGATTAGACGCTGTTACATTAAATTCACATGTTCCACTACGTCAGGTATCACTGAAAATAGAATAATTTGTGAATTATGTGTTAGATTTATTAGGCGATTACTATAACACCTCATACGGCTTTTCAGTGATCTCATATACAAAAGAATAAAGGCATTTTGTGTTAACACACTTCCTGAATCTAAACTGCGAGTCTGCATATTGCTCCATTTCTTTTAACTATAGTGACATAAAGATCTACAGAATTTATGGCCTCTAAAAAACTATGGACAGCAGCACTCTGGTAGATGCTGTTGTGAAGTGTACACCTTCAAACTTAAATAGCACTTCATCAGTTATGTGGACTCCTAGCTCCCCTTCTGAATAGGAGTTTTTCACCACGTATATCACCTCTTCGATTCACAAAGTGCGGCGCTAAACATATTTTCTTCACTCCCACATTTATGCTCTAGATTTCTAATTCGAGCTGCTCCATGAAACGCTTTAACATTCTGCCTTTCGGCCAGTCAGCTCTGCTCTGTACTAATGGATTGACTTTTCCATCAACAATGAACATTCTCTTCCGCGAATCTGTGGCACAATTGGGCGTCGGCTTCTCCCCGAAACCCGGAGCAATTCTCAAATCACCAGTTAATTCACGTTCTTCAAGCCCAGTGCGGAAAGAGGACCTCTTCATATTGCTTTAATGTGTTGATACTCGCGAAAAGTAGCAGTACTATTGCTGTTGTCTTGATAAAACAGCTTTACGAGTAAAGCCATGCTCGTTTTGTCCATACCCATGTACACTGTCGGCAACTCCAATCCTCACTGAGGTTAGCGTTTCAACCCTACTTCCCCATACCAGTACCGGCACCTAACGGCAAGTCATGACACCAGCATCACTAACAGCGCAAAGCCTACAGCGCAATCTGAACATTACTCCTGTAGAATTGGGTACCCATATGGTAAATAGTTTCCGTCTACACTGGCTCATGTAGCAAAAGTTTAATTATAACCGACCTGTACTTTTCATTCTCTAAGTGTCCACAGCACGTGGTCTCGTGGTTACCGTCGCTGCCTCTAGATCGCAGGGTCCCGGGTTCGATTGCAGCCGGATAGGTGGTTATCTTCGTTCGGAGACTGGGTGTCTGTGTTATCCTAATAATCTCAGCTCATCTTCATCGCTAAGATGCACATATCGTCGAAGAGGCATCAAATAGAAAGACTTGAATGAGGCAGTCGAACAGCCACTGACAGGGTCTTTCGGCCAATAATGCCATACGATCATTTCATTCTATAAGTACAGTTAACAGTTCGGATAATGACCCCTTGTAGTCAGGAGCTGTTCACCCAAGTATCAGACGAGCTGCTAGTGCCATAGAGGGAGTTCCAGTTGAAAACATTTGCCAATATGCGGGTTTCCAGTCCCAGCATTAGACTTACAGCTAACGGAAACTTCCCGAAAACCTTAGACTTCGGGGGTGGGAACTACACTAAAAAAAAAAAAAATACCTACGCACCTCGAACCGGTAAATGTGATGTACATGCAGAGACAAACAAATAATGACAATTTCATAATAATTTAGTCAAGAGATAGAGCTTCACAAATTGAGCAAGTCAGTACCACGTTGATCATCCTTTGGCCCTTAGGCGAGCAAGTCTTCGGCTTGGCGTTGATCCATAGAGTTGTTGGATGACCTCCTGGGGGATATCGTGAGGACATTAGATTGTCAAAATCCCGAGGCGATTGGAGGACCCTGCCCAAAATGTCCCAAATTTTCTTAATTGGGAAACTTGTTGGCCCAGGTAGGGTTTGGTTAGCACGAAGACAATCAGTAGAAACTCCCTCCTTATGCGCGTGGGCATTATCTTGCTGAAATATAAGGCCATTAGGGCTTGCCGTGAAAGGCAACAAAACGAGGCGTAGAATATCGTCGACTTGCCGCTGTGCTGTAAGGGCGACGCGAATTGCATCCAATGGGGACTTGTTAGGAAATGGCATCCCAAACCATCACTCCTGGCTGTCGGGTCTCGTTAGTCATCGATGCTCAGTTCGAAGCGGTACTCATCACTGAAGACAATTCTACTCCAGTCAATGCGATTCCAGGCAGAATATGCTCGACACCACAGCAAGCGGGCTTGTTCTTCTACAGAGGTCAATGGTAGACATGTTCTGTCGTCTATCTAGGTCAACTGCTTCTTTCCTCACACTGTGTTTGGCCATGGTTCATCCATTCCTGCCAACATCGTCGAATAGTGGCATCGCTCCTTTTCAAATGTCGAGCAATTGGTCGATGGTCCCAACCAGATACTTTGAACCCATGTTTACTCGTACATCATCTCTCAAGTGCGGACATCTGCGCATATTGTTCACGTTCCTGTCTGTGAGACATAGTTATTGTCCAACTGAGTACACTGAATGAATTTCGTAAAGACTTTTTGCCGTATTATCGACATGCCCCCTGTTTACTATCCTTCCCAGCTGCGCGGAGAAATTGTGCTCCAGCGTCACACATTCATCCATCGGCTGCCGAAAGTTACAGTTTTGCATTTTCCGTCGATATCTTTATGAGTACCAATTTGCGACCAATTTGGATCAGTTCTTCGTGGTGCCTCTTTTATTGCCTTAGAGCGTAATCCTGGGATAATACGACCCACACAAAACGAATTGAAAGCCTCGTGCATATGAAAATCAATTTAATCATGTGTATACAGAGTTAAGTTGATGACTTACTCGACATGTACAGTATACCTGTGTCCCTACGTTGTATATGGCATATATTGAGGCAGAATTTATAGTCCGTTCGATGCCAAAGGTTTGATGCCCAGCCTGTAGCGCTGCGCGCAGCGACCGGCTTGGGTGACCGAGGGGTTCTAGGCGCTACAGTGCGGAACCGCGTGACCGCTACGGTCGCAGGTTCGAATCCTGCCTCGGGCATGGATGTGTGTTATGTCCCTAGGTTAGTTGGGTTTAAGTAGTTCTGAGTTCTAGGGGACTTATGACCTCAGAAGTTAAGTCCCATAGTGCTCAGAGCCATTTGAACCAATTTTTGCGCGCAGCGTCTATCGGGCTGTGCCTCCGAGGGATGCACATTACGCACGTTATATCGATATCCTCAACCGTCAGTGGGTCAAACACCTGTGCGTCTCCGTCGCTGCCAGTTGAGACGTTTCTGCCAGGGACTGGTCCCGCCCTGCACGGCGTCAAATGGTCGCGGCCGCCCGCAGTGAATGAGAGCCGGCGGCTTCCGGAAGCGGCCGGGTCGACGCCCGCGCGCCGCGCGCCACGGGGCCACGGGGCCGGCTCCTGGCGTGGCGTGCGCGCGCGCACTTAGGGAAGCCGGCGGCCAATTAGGCGCTCCGCGGTTGTCTCGCGTCCGTCGCGCTCGTTAATACTAAGCAGCCCACACTCTGCACGCTTATTTGTGCCGCAGTAGTCGCGCCGCACTCAGTGGCTGTTTCTCAGGATAGTAATTTACGACTACCAGTCGTTCTGGGGTACGAGTGGGCATAAATTGTACGCGGCAATAGACTTGGAGGATCAGTTGAATGGAATGGACAGTGTCTTGAGAAGGGGCTGTAACGTAAATGTCAACAAAAGTAAAAGGAAGATAATGGAATGTATTCGAATAAAACTGCCGGCCGCTGTGGCCGAGCGGTTCTAGGCGCTTCAGTCCGGAACCGCGTGACTGCTACGGTCGCAGGTTCGAATTCTGCCTCGAGCATGGATGTGTGTGATGTCCTTAGGTTAGTTAGGTTTAAGCAGTTCTAAGTCTACGGGACTGACGACCTCAGATGTTAAGTGCCATAGTGCTTAGAGCCATTTGAACCATTTTTTTTTTTAATATAATCAAGAGATGCTAAGGGAACTACACGAGGAAACGAGATAAAAGTAGCACAGGCTGGGGGTTTACAAAAATATGGGAACATCAAAAACAGAATACATTACCGTGTCTAATATGATGTAAGAAAACCGTCGGCATTCAAACCAGCTTCCAGTTGTCTTGAAAGGGATAAATGCAGGTCACATACAGTTTTCAAGGCAATCTTACAGCATTCGTCCTGCAAAATAGAGTCAAGTTCAGGTAACGGTAAGAGCGGGATTAGCCGAGCGGTCAAAGTCGCTGCAGTCATGGACTGTGCGGTTGGTCCCGGCGGAGGTTCGATTCCTCCCTCGGGCATGGCTGTGTGTGTTTGTCCTTAGCATAATTTAGGCTAAATAGTGTGTAAGCTTAGGGACTCATGCCCTTAGCAGTTAAGTCCTCTAAGGTTTCACACACATTTGAACATTTTTTCAGGTAACGGTAATGAATCACATGAAACTATGTGGTTCCGGAGACTTTTTCAAATTTCAAATATCTTTGATATATATGTGCAGACTGAAGCGAGGAATGAAAATTTTTACCAAGGCCGGAGTTCGAACCTGGGGACCATGGTCACTTTGTAGATACGCTAACCACTACGCCACTCACGTACAGTGCGTTTGAACAACTGCATAGGCCAACCAAGCATGCCTCCCTCCCCAATACAAGTTGCCCTGAGCTTAGGGTGAATACCAAGTGGACAGATGTGTGAATGGGAACGGTAATGAAGGTGGACAGCGATCACGCACTCTTCTCTCCAAAAATCGGGTGACTGCAGTTGCCAAAAGACATGCGTCAATTCATCCTGATGCTTACAAAACCAACCCTGGATGACACAAGCTGTGTGAACATGGGCATTTCGTCTTGAATCATAGCATCATTTTTGGGGAACAAATATTGCAAAAAATGGCTCTGAGCACTATGGGACTTAACATCTGTGGTCATCAGTCCCCTAGAACTGAAAACTACTTAAACTTAACTAAGGACATCACACACATCCATGCCCGAGGCAGGATTCGAACCTGCGACCGTAGCAGTCGCGCTGTTCCGGTCTGAGCGCCTAGAACCGCTAGCCACCGCAGCCGGCAACAAATATTACACAGTGGGATGTACCTGATCAGCTAAAATTGTTACATAATCCTAGCAGTAATACGACCTTGCAGAGTAAGCATGCGGCCCATGGAATGCCATTATATGACTGCCCAAATTACCACCGAACCCCCGCCATGTTTCACTCTTGGAATGTAAACTCCGTCAGAAGTTGGAGACAGTGTGAAACAAGACTCACCCGACCAAATGACATTCGTCGATTGCTATGTAGCCCAGGTTTCATTACTCTGGCACCACTTTTTTCGGTTACCGACGTTTGCATCACTGATGTGTGGCTTTGGTATTCCAGTTCGCCCTTCGTGTTTTTTGGTGCTGACACAGATCGCGAGTGCGACATTCAGTTCGGTGGTGACTTTTGTAGCCGTCGTCCTCTTTACTTCTCCTCACAATCCTCTTCAGTGCCAGTCTATCACGATCACTCAACACACACTCTCGTCCGCCTTGTGGAAATTGGAAATTTGTGGTAAGTTCCTATTGTACGAAACTGCTGAGGTCATCAGTCGCATTCGCGCGGGGTAGCCGAGCGGTGTCAAGAGTCTTGTCACGGTTCGCGCGGCTCCCCTCGTCGGAGGTTCGAGTCCTCCCTCGGGCATGGGTATGTGTGTTGTCCTTAGGGTAAGTTAGTTTAAGTTAGATTAAGTACTGTGTAAGCTTAGGGACCGATGACCTTCGCAGTTTGGTCCCACAGGATCTTCCCACAAATTTCCAAAAAATTTTTCATCGGTCCGTAGGCTTACACACTACTTGATCTAACTTAAACTAACTTATGCCAAGGACAACACACACACCCATGCCCGAGCGAGGACTCGACCTCCGACTTGGAGAGTCTCGCGCGAACCGTGGCAAAGCTCCGCATTGTGACTTAGCGAATAATGTATTCCCGCTCTCCCTCTATGCGGTTTGAATGTACAGTACGATACAGTGCCTCTTGAAAAACAAACACTCGGCTATCTTGGCACCCACCATACGAGCACCAACAATTTATTCAAAGTTCGAATTCACCTATTTCTGACATAATGCATTCTCAACTATGCAGAACACCCTTCTGACCTGACACCTGCAACGTACTGAAGGCATTGCACAAGTCCCGCTCGAGGTTAAATACAACAGCTCGTTTAGCATCTGCATTTACGCTGGAGCTTGCATTTCTTACGATGTTTTCATGTTGTTCTCCAACCCCTGTCTATGAGTTTTGCTATTTTTGCAGTAAACTGACAATGGTCGGAAAAGGATATAAAATGCAGATATTTAATAACAAGATAAGTGTTTCTCAAATAGAGAAATTTGATGACAGCGAATGTAAATTTAAATGTTAGAAAGTCTTGATTGAAAGCTTTTGCCTGGATTGTAGCTTTTGAGAGGCACCCACATGCCTTGCTCATACTGTGGCATCAAGCAGTCAGGCCTGCAAGATGAGTGGTCTGCCAAGCGAGTGGATTCATTCTTATTTATCGAGTAACATGAACTCTAGTACTCACACTTAAGTTACAAGTTATCCTCCTATATGATTAATACGCAACGGAAACACGCATCTGACTATCAGTAATTTATAGAACTCTGACTGTACACTACGCACTGGCAATACCACATTTTCTTTCTTTTTTTATTTAACGGCTTTCGTCAACATGTGGCCACCGCACTGAATATGAATGGCGCACACATTATAAATTCGGGACATTATGACAACATACAATTCGAAGGAAAAGTCCACCAATCTTTTTCTTTTCACCATCTTATTTATTCCGATAAATTCTCTAACCTAAACACACAAATTCTATAACCTACAACAATAACACATGAGAAATTTCGCCCAGTGGGCATGGCTTTACATTGGTGAATCTCTATATTATGGTCTCGTAATTATTTAACGCTACAGTGCACTTTCTGGACAGGATGGTGGATCTCTTATTATACCTCACACTTCGACTCTCACAATCATCATCACGAAACTTTCCTCCAGACCGAGCGGTACCGAAGGAACAAGCATAACCCACTAATCTTTTGAAACTACCTTATTACTCTCCCATGCAAACCACACATACCCAAATTACATGACATACACCACACTACGACATGGAATACAAAACACTACATAGTCACAACACTATCACTTTCAGCTTTCCCACTTCAATTAGTATTTATCCCAGTTTCACACGACACTGCCCCACTTTGTAATTCTACTTTCCTACTATGAACTCTGGAGATATATGCCCGTCTTCCTGTGCAATGCAAGCCAAGTGGCGTTGCTGGATAGACCGCCGACTCACCTTGCTTCTCTCTCAGAGTTTGAATCTAGCGTCACACGGAATCATATCACGAAAAGTAGTATTAAGAACGTATTCATCACACACGCGAGTCCTCAACTGATACCATGGACGAGTACTTCTCTTTATCTTTTGTCTCATACACAGTTTGAGACTCACACAGTACTCACCACGTGGAAGTACTCGTCTCTAATTTCAAGTCCTGCACACGCCATTTCTTAAATATTTCAACTTATGGTACACACGCTATTTCGGAAGTATTTCAACTTATTGCTACACGTGGTTTCATTGTGACCGTTGGTCACTTCCGAAGATTACTGCAATCCCATTAATATTACCTGCCTGACATTTAATTCTCCCCACAAAAGTTCCTGAAATAGAGAAATTATTATTTCAAACTACTCTTAAATATTCCACATGCATACCATGTCTCCACTCTTTTGTCATTACGGAGCACAACTAAAACAGGTCTTAACAGCACAAGATCCAGTGGCAGAGTGCTGAAACATGGCCGTTCTCGAGGTCCTCTCGCACCTTGCTACCGTATTGGTCAGCCACATTTCAGGCGCTCAAAGCTCAGGTAAATTTCATCTCTTTGGTCCCACCAAAGGTGGGCAAAGGATCGTCTCAAAGATGATGATATATTCACATTCACTATCTGCAGTTAGCAGACGACCATACATTCATTCATTTCACAGATCTCACCAAACTGGATGTAGGGATTTACTTTGTGGGAGTGCACATGTGATCAATTAAATAAATAAATTGTCATTCCTTCCCACACTGGTATCCGGCTTCGCTGTATTAATTGAAATTGAGTTATTTTACAAAAAAATGTGTTGTTCTGACCAAAATAATGAAGTATGTTGTACCTATTTTCAATGTCGGGCGGTACTGTACCCTTTCACTTTGTACGGAAGTAAAACATTATGATAGCCAGTTCTGACAAGAAATGAAATGTGGTGCCACAAAGAATGCTGACTGTAGGAGAGTTGGATGTGTAGATCAGATAAGTTATTATGAGGTACTGTATCGAACTGGGAACAGAAGAAATTTATGGAACAACTTGACTAAAAGGAGGGTATGTGTGGTAGTACACATCCTGATGCATCAAGAAATCGTCAGTTTAGTGATGGAGAGAAGTGTTGAGGTAAACATTGTAGAGCGACATCCAAGGCTTAACTAAACAGTTTGAAATGAATGGTTGCGTTACTAATATAGGCAAGAAGAGGGTTGCACAGGATAGACTAGCTTAAAGAGCTGCATCGAACCAGTTTTCCGACAGAAGAACACGACTACAACAAATTTAGTAAAAATGTTAGTACCGCGTGACACTGTTGATTGGGAAACACCACGGGGTGGGTTCCGTCGCCTAGCGGAAAGTGTGTTCATTCTGCCCACTTTCCTTGCGGATACGTGTATTTTTGGAGTGCAGATGAGTGTAATTTATGCGTGTAAAGTGTAGTGTTATGTTTGTTTTGTGTGATGAGGGAAGGGAGAGGGGAACCCCGGTGCCGGCACTTAGACTACTTAAAACAATTTCAATAAACATTTTTGGAACAGCGAAAAAAAAATTTTCTTTTTAAAATTCAGTCTTGATCGCACCACGTATGCTACAAGAACATAGGTGACCAGTTTCGGTTATATCACATGACCATCATCAGACCCATGGCATCCTCCGAAGATGGTAGGTGGAGCACTCTTCCCAGCTGCTGTGATATCAACTGGTCTACTCCTCTAGAATAGCACCAAGGTGGCCGCCAAGCTCAAAATCCCTATTCGACGGACGGATTAAACATCAGCAGTGTCACTACTCGCCACTTAATGAGAGACTGCGATGAGGTTTGAATTGTAATCCATGACAGATATCAGCATCATTAGTGACAATCTGAGCGTGCTGTTCATCATATCCGACTAATCATTTATGTAAGCTATATTCTGAACAATAACGGCACTGTGACGCTTCCTTTTAATTCTCTCGATGATACTTAGTTTTTATTTTCTTCAACATTCGATACTTTCACATGATCTCTCTATATGGCGACTTAGTCTCCTTTCTCCTCAAAACAAACCAAGAGTACCAGGCCAGAAACTTTAAGCCACCGCCCCTTCTCTCCTTGCCGGCCAAATACTGGCAGTGGGATTTTCATCCACCACCAGGATTCGAAACGGTGTATATAACAGTCGACCGCTTCATGTGTCAGGGATTTCGGCTATGGAGGCGAGTACAGATTTAGTAATTTCATGTTATTGGGAGCCATTATTTTTGTATGGCATATCATCTGAACTTTTGGTTTTTGTTGCTGTCCGGCGGCTTACTTATCGCAGATAGTACGATTTTAACATTTTTTGTGCCATTTTGTTCCCCTTGAGGTGCCCCAATGGGCATAGTTCACATTCCTTTCTCTTACAGTTACTGTTACTGAGACATTCGTTAACAGAGTTAGGTTGTAAGTAGGCTGTTTAGGTTTTTATATTGGTAACGCCATGTAGCGCTCTGTATAGCGCTCTGTATGAAAATCACTGGCTGTGCTGTGTGCAGACTGTGGCTGGTTAGCATTGTTGTTGGCTATTGTGTTGGGCTGTTGGCTGTTAACAGCGCGTAGCGTTGCGCAGTTGGAGGTGAGCCGCCAGCAGTGGTGGATGTGGGGAGAGAGATGGCGGAATTTTGAGAGCGGACGATCTGGACGGTCTCATTAAGAAAGAGTAAATTTGTAAGACTGGATATCATGAACTAATATATATATATATAATATGACTTTTGAACACTAGTAAGGTAAATACATTGTTTGTCCTCTATCAAAATCTTTCATTTGCTAACTATGCCTATCAGTAGGTAGTGCCTTCAGTAGTTTGAATCTTTTATTTAGCTGGCAGTAGAGTGGCGCTTGCAGTAGTTCGAGTAACGAAGATTTTTGGTGAGGTAAGTGATTTGTGAAAGGTATAGGTTAATGTTAGTCAGGGCCATTCTTTTGTAGGGATTTTTGAAACTCAGATTGCTAGCGCTAAAAATATTGTGTGTCAGTTTAAGCACAGTCTTGTACAATTTTTCTAAGGGGACGTTTCATATGTCGACCCTTAGCCGAGGATACCTCACTGGAATCTTCTGATTTTTTCTTGTAGTTTGTGGAATTAGTGCAGCCTTTGTTTATTGCTATCGCGTAATTGTAGAGAGAATTTCCTTTGTAGTTGTAGTTTTTCATTCTTGTACAGTAAAACAGTTGTGGCGTGCTTGTAGATTTGCACCAAGTATTTCGCAGCTACGCTTGCAGTTAACGAGATATTATTTTCAATGTTATGTTAATGCGTTTTCTTATTTTGCTCTTCAAATTGTGTTTTTCTGTGTTGTCGTGTGAAATATTGTGACAATAATGGCGTGTGAAAAACGTAATACTAGGCTCCAAAGTAAACTGAGAAATGACAGTGAAGACGAAAGCAGTGTGTTAGCGCCACCGAGTAATGAATTAACTAATGTTCAAAGTAGTAATTTGGTAATTGTGCATAGGGAAATGGAGCGGGCTGCAAATAATGGTGTAGGCAGTGAAACATTTAGTGAACAGGAAAGCATTATCGATCGATCGGTCGGCAACAGCTTGCCTCAGGAATCCGAAATGACAGAACACACTCTTGCAAATACTGTAGATTCAGGTTTTGAGTCCTCGCCGTTTTGTCAAATAAGTCAAGACACATTTTCTGCTTTTCAAAATGCGAATATTGCCGGTTCAAATGCATTGCCGAATAGCACTGAGGAACATGTTTCAGACACCAGTGCATTTTTATTACAATTAATGCAACAAATGGGACAAAAGCTTCAAAAGTTAGACACAATGGAACAAAATCTTCAAAAGTTAGACACAATGGAACAACACCAGAGACAAACACAGCAACAGTTAGACACAATGGAACGAAATCAGAGACAAACACAGCAAAAGCTTCAAAAGTTAGACACAATAGAACAAAATCTTCGGAAGTTAGACACCACACTTGAACAAACACGTGAAGATTTAACTACTGAGTTACATAACATTGAATCGAAATGTCAAAAAGCCTGTAATGACGTAAAAACAAAAATTTGTGAGCATTTCCAACCTATTTTTTCGCAGCATGAAAATACATTACAGAATCACGAATTAGCCATAAAAGACTGCAAACTATTTTTCATGAAAATCATGAGACCTTGCAAGCTAAAATTGACTCAGTTGCATCTACCGATTCGGTTACGCAACTTGCAAAAACTCAGGAAAACTTAAAGGACACAGTAGATACGATTTCAACACAAATGGACACTCTAAAATTTGGTTCAGATAAACACACTGAGGAAATAAGTACACTATCGGAGAAAGTAGCCGAACTTTCGGATCAGTTCACTAACTTATCTGCAAAGGTAGATGATGATATGAATGACACAAGACCCGTAGCCATCACTGACACAGAAGAGTATGAACAAATTAAGAAATTCAAACAAAATCAGAATCAAATTAATACGCAGCACAAAAGAGAAATCTGAGAAGTACAAGCTCAGTTGGCACAAGTAATACAAGAATTACATATTTCAGAGGACACTCGCGCTCCAACACGGGAAGAGGGATTTAGAAATACGGAAAAGCCACAAAATAATAACACAGGGCATTTCGGAAATTATGAAAGAAATTGGCAAGGTGCACCGAATTTTGAGATGGAACCGCCGACATGACGTAACAATGACCGATATGCGACTCGGCGACACGATGATTTTGACTATAAGCTGTTCATTACTACACGTAAATTCAAAACATTTAAGAATTCTGGCAACGACATTCATCCACAAGCGTGGCTTCATCAATTCTCTCATTGTTTTCCTCCCAACTGGTCATTAGAGCACAGATTAGAATTTATGTGTGGCTATTTAGAGAATGAACCAGCTGTAAAAATGCGATCGGTCATTCACGATTGTCACAGTGAAGGAGAATTTTATCATGCCTTCCTCTCAGCATATTGGTCTCAAGCTACACAAGACTGAGTAAAACATAGCATCATAATGATGAAACTTTACGAACAATCTGAATTTTCCAGTTTTTTGAAATATTTTGAAGACATGTTGCACAAGAATCAGTATCTGTCAAACCCTTACAGCCCCTCAGAACACATCCGCATTTGCTTAATCAAATTGCCTGAACATTTACGACATATTATTTTGGCAGGACGTTGCAAAGACGACATTGAAGCTTTTCAGGGACTCTGTCCGCAGCTCGTGGTCGTGCGGTAGCGTTCTCGCTTCCCACGGCCGGATTCCCGGGTTCGATTCGCGGCGGGGTCAGGGATTTTCTCTGCCTCGTGATGCCTGGGTGTTGTGTGATGTCCTTAGGTTAGTTAGGTTTACGTAGTTCTAAGTTCTAGGGGACTGATGACCATCGATGCTAAGTCCCATAGTGCTCAGAGCCATTTTTTTTTTCAGGGACTCATACGAGAATTAGAAATTGACACTGGCAATCGCGGAATGCGAAAACAGGAACACAACAATTACAGGTCACATCCGTCGCAATTCCGCGATGAAAGAAATCAAGCCGTGGTCGAGTGAACGTCGTACCTGCGCTAGTTTAGTTTTTGTGGCAGTTTGAAATGTGTGCTGCAATAGAAAACCCCGCCAAATGTGAAGTGCGCGCTGTCATAAGGTTTTTTACAGCCAAAGGATATTCTGCAGCAGCTATTCATCGTGAGCTTTGTGCCGTGTACGGACCAAGAGTTATGAGTGAAGGAGTTGTCCGTGAATGGGTACGTTTATTTAAAAGTGGACGAGAAAACGTTCATGATGAAGAGAGCAGTGGTAGACCATCATTGGTGACTGACGAACTCGTTCAGACAGTTGATGCAAAAGTTCGTGAAAATCGACGTTTCTCAATGTCGGAGTTGTCTACTGGTTTTCCACAGATTTCTAAGACTCTCTTGTACGAGATAGTGACAGCAAGATTGGGTTACCGTAAGTTCTGTGCACGATGGGTGCCCAAAATTCTTACCGACCACCACAAAACTCAAAGAATGGCCTCTGCATTAGACTTTCTGTCACGTTATGAGGACGAAGGAGAACCATTGTTAAACAGAATCGTGACCGGTGACGAAACCTGGATTAAGTACGTGAACCCTGAGACAAAAGAACAATCAAAGATGTGGGCACATTCAAATTCGCCTACCAAACCAAGAAAAGCCTCGCAAGATTTTTCTGCCAGAAAACTGGTGGCAGCGGTGTTTTGGGATGCCAAAGGGGTGTTGTTGGTTGAATTCATGGAACGTGGTACGACCATTAATCAAGACGTGTACTGTGAAACAATAAAAAAGTTACGACGGGCTATACAGAACAAACGCCGTGGTATGCTGACTTCCGGCATCGTTTTTTTGCACGATAACGCCCGTCCTCACTCTGCTCGCAAAACAACGGCCCTTCTTGAGTCCTTCAAGTGGGACGTTATCAACCATTCACCTTACAGCCCAGACCTGGCGCCAAGTGATTATCACCTCTTCATGCATTTGAAGAAATGGCTCGGGTCACAGCGGTTTGATGACGACGAAGAGCTCAAAGATGCGGTCACAGGCTGGCTCCAGGCACAAGCGGGTGATTTTTATGCAGAAGGAATTTCAAAGCTTGTGAAGAGATACGATAAGTGCCTCAATCGCTATGGAGACTATGTAGAAAAATAGTGCAAAGATGTAGTTGTAAGATGTATATATTAAAATATTTTTATTTAACTTGGTGTATTTTTTTAAATCAACCGGAGGTTACTTTCTGAACGGCCCTCGTAATAACTGGACACGACAAGGCTATTCTCACAACACAAATCGTGTCCAAAACAGACACCACCCGTATGACAACCGTTGGCAGAGTAGTAATAATTACAGGGAAAGATCACCTCTCCATGGTAGTGACTATCACAGAGACAATCAGAGAAACAGACAATATGGCAACCAGAACTATTATTATCACGGGGGACAGAATAACTTCAGACGCAACGGTCCACCGTGCAGTTATAATTCAGGGAGAAATTCTCCACCACTTAACCGACAAGAAAGAAACTACAGGAACTACTGACATGACGACAGACGATATAATCATAACGACAGACCTGAATTTCATCAGAACTGGCGGGATTCAAACAGGGCCGGGCCCTCTCAACAAGGTGAATTTGTAGAAGTTAGATCTCCAAATCCTACTAACAACGCGCGCCAACAAAGAAACAGACAGTGACTCGCACCGCAGGCAGCCACGTGCGCCGGCTGGCTCAGAGAAAAATCACATAGACGCTAACCTTGAGAAAAATTTTACCATTCCTTACCGACGTATACCACATGATAATTGCGTCGAAGTTGAAACTCTGTGTACTAGGAAGAGTAAAGGATTGCACCACACTTCACATGTAAAACCGTTTATTGAGAGATAATCGGTTGTTTTAACTTAATCTTTGCTATAAAATTTTTCGCTTTACATTACTAGTATGCTTTGTCAGACTTAGAATCTGTTAACATGCAACAATGTTTGAAGTTAAATATCCAGTCAAGAACCAAGAGAACTTATTTAAACAGAAATTACGAATGCATTGTTATTGTGAACAGACGACACAGTGTTATTGTGTGTGTACATTCTTGCTTGTTAGTTGCACGATTACGTAACGACTATAAGGCTCACATGCTTAGAACATGTACTGGTACTGCTAATGAGATTTTAATGGATCATTTTGGTTTACTTGAAAATACATTCTGGATTTAAAGTACTTTCTGTGAGATACCAGATGACACAGTGGTTAGTTTATGTGACAGCTACACGATTTTATCACGACGCTACTAATGAGTGACAATTTACAATGTTGTTTTTGCGGTGTTTCTGTTTTATATCTGCAGAGTTTTTCTGAATTATTCTGGAAAGTAAAACATGTTTTAGTAGTAACTTTTGTGGTATAGGTACAATGAGACAGCCTTTTCCGTAGCACAACAATACGTTACAGCACAGTACTTTCTTCATCACGGCAATAAGCACAATAATTAAGATATCTATACGCAAAGCATTTCACTTTTGTTTATCGTGAGGTAAGTACATTGACTTCTGCAGAACTTAGCTTTCGGAGTACAATAACTACGACACTTCCTCAGAAATTATCTTACAAGACGCACAGTTTAGCGCTACAGTACACGTATTTGAGTGATTGATTTTGTACTTAAAACATTTATTTTTAAAGATATTTGAAGTACAATAATACAAAGGTTTTCCGTGATACATTTCATTCCATTGCTGTAATCTATAACACCTGTGGGTATAATTACGCTTACTTTGTGTACCCTGTGTCTGGCAATAACAAGGAGCCCTAGCTAATATGGTATTTGCTTATACAACTTTACACGTCGGTACCATATGGTACCCGAGGTCTAGGGGCAGCCGGCACGGTAGCTCAACGTGTTCGGTGAGAGGGGTACGCGCCCTCTGTAATAAAAAAACTGAGTTAATCGATCATCAACGAACTTAAACGGATGTCTTACGACGTCCGCCCCGAGCAGACACAACGAACGGAAACGAACAAAATGAGATTAAAAAAAAAAAAAAAAAAAAAAAAAGGTAGCGTCTTTGATTCATAATCATAACGTCTTCGGTCCCGGGTTCGATTCCCGCCACTGCCTAAATTTTGATAAATAATCAGCATTGGCGGCCGAAGACTTCCGGCATAAGAAGTCAGCCTCATTCTGCCAACGGCCTTGTCAAAGAGGGCGGAGGAGCGGATAGAGGTTCACGGCACTCTCTTGTCCTAGGGGTGGGAAATTGCCCCTAAAGGCGGAAGAATCAGCAATGATCAACGACATGATGATGCAGAAGGCAATGGAAACCACTGCATTAAAGACACGTAACGTCTATCCACAGGACATGTGGTCTGTAATTGAAGAAGTGTCATGATGATCTCTCCATTGGCAAAAGATTCCGGAATAGTCCCCCATTCGGATCTCCGGGAGGGGACTGCCAAGGGGGAGGTTACCATGAGAAAAAGGTTGAATAATCAACGAAAGGATAACGTTCTACGAGTCGGGGCGTGGAATGTCAGAAGCTTGAACGTGGTAGGGAAACTAGAAAATCTGAAAATGCAAAGGCTCAATCTAGATATAGTAGGGGTCAGTGAAGTGAAGTGGAAGGAAGACAAGGATTTCTGGCCGGCCGCGGTGGTCTCGCGGTTAAGGCGCTCAGTCCGGAACCGCGCGACTGCTACGGTCGCAGGTTCGAATCCTGCCTCGGGCATGGATGTGTGTGATGTCGTTAGGTTAGTTAGGTTTAAGTAGTTCTAAGTTCTAGGGGACTGATGACCACAGATGTTAAGTCCCATAGTGCTCAGAGCCATTTGAACCATTTGAAGGATTTCTGGTCAGATGAGTATCAGGTAATATCAACAGCAGCAGAAAATGGTATAACAGGTGTAGGATTCGTTATGAATAGGAAGGTAGGGCAGAGGGTGTGTTACTGTAAACAGTTCAGTGACCGGGTTGTTCTAAACAGAATCGACAGCAGACCAACACCGACAACGATAGTTCAGGCATACATGCCGACATCGCAAGCTGAAGATGAACAGATAGAGAAAGTGTATGAGGATATTGAAAGGGTAATGCAGTATGTAAAGGGGGACGAAAATCTAATAGTCATGGGCGACTGGAGTGCAGTTGTAGGGGAAGGAGTAGAAGAAAAGGTTACAGGAGAATATGGGCTTGGGACAAGGAATGAAAGAGGAGAAAGACTAATTGAGTTCTGTAACAAGTTTCAGCTAGTAATAGCGAATACCCTGTTCAAGAATCACAAGAGGAGGAGGTATACTTGGAAAAGGCCTGGAGATACGGGAAGATTTCAATTAGATTACATCATGGTCAGATAGAGATTCCGAAATCAGATACTGGATTGTAAGGCGTACCCAGGAGCAGATATAGACTCAGATCATAATATAGTAGTGATGAAGAGTAGGCTGAAGTTCAAGACATTAGTCAGGAAGAATCAATACGCAAAGAAGTGGGATACGGAAGTACTAAGGAATGACGAGATACGTTTGAAGTTCTCTAACGCTATAGATACAGCAATAAGGAATAGCGCAGTAGGCAGTACAGTTGAAGAGGAATGGACATCTCTAAAAAGGGCCATCACAGAAGTTGGGAAGGAAAACATAGGTACAAAGAAGGTAGCTACGAAGAAACCATGGGTAACAGAAGAAATACTTCAGTTGATTGATGAAAGGAGGAAGTACAAATATGTTCCGGGAAAATCAGGAATACAGAAATACAAGTCGCTGAGGAATGAAATAAATAGGAAGAGCAGGGAAGCTAAGACGAAATGGCTGCAGGAAAAATGTGAAGACATCGGAAAAGATATGATTGTCGGAAGGACAGACTCAGCATACAGAAAAGTCAAAACAACCTTTGGTTACATTAAAAGCAACGGTGGTAACATTAAGAGTGCAACGGGAATTCCACTGTTAAATGCAGAGGAGAGAGCAGATAGGTGGAAAGAATACATTGAAAGCCTCTATGAGGGTGAAGATTTGTCTGATGTGATAGAAGAAGAAACAGGAGTCGATTTAGAAGAGCCGGCCGGTGGTGGCCGAGCGGTTCTGGCGCTACAGTCTGGAACCGCGCGACCGCTACGGTCGCAGGTTCGAATCCTGCCTCGGGCATGGATGTGTGTGTTGTCCTTAGGTTAGTTAGGTTTAAGTAGTTCTAAGTTCTAGGGGACTTATGACCTCAGCAGTTGAGTCCCATAGTGCTCAGAGCCATTTCGATTTAGAAGAGATAGGGGATCCAGTATTAGAATCGGAATTTAAAAGAGCTTTGGAGGACGTACGGTCAAATAAGGCAGAAGGGATAGATAACATTTCATCAGAATTTCTAAAATCATTGGGGGAAGTGGCAACAAAACGACTATTCACGTTGGTGTGTAGAATATATGAGTCTGGCGACATACCATCTGACTTTCGGAAAAGCATCATCCACACAATGCCGAAGACGGCAAGAGCTGACAAGTGCGAGAATTATCGCACAATCAGCTTAACAGCTCGTGCATCGAAGCTGCTTACAAGAATAATATACAGAAGAATGGAAAAGAAAATTGAGAATGCGCTAGGTGACGATCAGTTTGGCTTTAGGAAAAGTAAAGGGACGAGAGAGGCAATTCTGACGTTACGGCTAATAATGGAAGCAAGGCTAAAGAAAAGTCTAGACACTTTCATAGGATTTGTCGACCTGGAAAAAGCGTTCGACAAAATAAAACGGTGCAAGCTGTTCGAGATTCTGAAAAAAGTAGGGGTAAGCTATAGGGAGAGACGGGTCATATACAATATGTACAACAACCAAGAGGGAATAATAAGAGTGGACGATCAAGAACGAAGTGCTCGTAGTAAGAAGGGTGTAAGACAAGGCTGCAGCCTTTCGCCCCTACTCTTCAATCTGTACATCGAGGAAGCAATGATGGAAATAAAAGAAAGGTTCAGGAGTGGAATTAAAATACAAGGTGAAAGGATATCAATGATAGGATTCGCTGATGACATTGCTATCCTGAGTGAAAGTGAAGAAGAATTAAATGATGTGCTGAACGGAATGAACAGTCTGAGTACACAGTATGGTTTGAGAGTAAATCGGAGAAAGACAAAGGTAATGAGAAGTAGTAGAAATGAGAACAGCGAGAAACTTATCAGGATTGATGGTCACGAAGTCAATGAAGTTAAGGAATTCTGCTACCTAGGCAGTAAAATAACCAATGACGGACAGAGCAAGGAGGACATCAAAAGCAGACTTGCTATGGCAAAAAAGGCATTTCTGGCCAAGAGAAGTCTACTAATATCAAATACCGGTCTTAATTTGAGGAAGAAATTTCTGAGGATGTACGTCTGGAGTACAGCATTGTATGGTAGTGAAACATGGACTGTGGGAAAACCGGAACAGAAGAGAATCGAAGCATTTGAGATGTGGTGCTATAGACGAATGTTGAAAATTAGGTGGACTGATAAGGTAAGGAATGAGGAGGTTCTACGCAGAATCAGAGATGAAAGGAATATGTGGAAAACACTGATAAGGACAAGGGACAGGATGATAGGACGTCTGCTAAGACATGAGGGAATGACTTCCATGGTACTAGAGGGAGCTGTAGAGGGCAAAAACTGTAGAGGAAGACAGAGATTGGAATACGTCAAGCAAATAATTGTGGAGGTAGGTTGCAAGTGCTACTCTGAGATGAAGAGGTTAGCACAGGAAAGGAATTCGTGGCAGGCCGCATCAAACCAGTCAGTAGACTGATGACCAAAAAAAATAAAAAACCATATTTCTCCAACACATAATTACACAGCTATCTGATTATTTAACAGAGAAAGAAACTTTTTTTTACTACATCAGTGACACATGTTTACGCAATTACACCGTTGGATAACTTCACACTTACGAAATTGTATTTTGTCTGTACTTTGTGAACTGCTCATATTTTTTCGGAACCATTGTGATATTATGAGAGCTTTGAATGATATATTTGGTATGGGATCACGATTTTTAAAGTATGTTTGTGGTAGATGACACTTTTGAAATGAGCGTAGAATTTTTTTTAGGTTTTAAAATATTCAGAAAGCTACGACGATTTTGAGATGTGATTGATCTGTTATGATGTTATTACGATGACAATGTGTATTATGCTGTTGAGGTATGTTTATGATCAATAAGATGATGCTATATGAGGAATCTGATGATCCTACATATTTATTATGATGAAATATTGAAGAAGTGTCGACGAATATTTATATGTGTAATAAGGTAAGGAATAAGGAGTAGTTCTTAGGGACCCTGGTTTGTGAAAAAGGATGTTGGAAACCAAGAATCGTACTTTGAGTTATGAAATGTGTGTAAATGCGTGAATGTATCACAATGCCAACGAAAATTTTTGGGACACTATTATATTTAAAGGATTTTGTTTCTACACATTTGTAACGCAAATTCTCGACCTGTGAAATTTTATATGAGACTGTCACTGTAGTGCAAACTGGTGTCGTAAATATTTCGGCAAGAAAGTTAAGTGACCACCTTCACATAATGCGTCGTGGGCACCCAGCTGCGCGACAGTTGCCTGGAAAAAAGCCATTAGTGTGTGCCTTTCAGAGGCACAGGTGGAGAAAAAAGGAGGCCATTATCCTCGCTATTGACATTTCTTTGTAGAAAGCATCGCAAATACGACACGCTCAAACTTGAAAACATATGATTACACTCTAGAGCTCTTAATTTATGATATTTACTAAAAGGCCTAATGAAATGATGAGAAACATTTTACATCTATTGTCTTTGCAGTTTAGATATTGCTCATTTGGTTTAATATCTAGATTCTATCTGCACTGCAGCATTGGTTAAAAGAAAATTTTATAGATGTACTAATATAAATATTTTATGCCTACAGATCCAGTAAATAATAACTTTATAATCTACTTAAAAAAAAACGAGGGAGCACAAAAAGACATTTCCCTTCACAGGAATTGCATACATAACTTTTGTCAATGACTGGGTAACTCACTTAGTAGTGTAAGTTAAGGTGATGCATCACCCTGGTGTTAAGATGTGACATAGGTATTAAACATGGCCATTTTTACTGTAATATTTTTTCTGCTTGAGCTTTGTCATGTTTAGATATAAGTTATTGCATTTGCTGCTGCTGTTTGCCAGGCATAATGTTACTGAATTTGACTTTGTATTACTCTGTTAAGCCAGTTTTACTATGGATTTATTTTTCTTGTTTGCTGCGCATTGCCTTATATTAGTTGTAATATTGCATTTTCTTTGCTAATTTATGCTGCTTGCTTTGCCAATTTGCATTTTTTATCATTGCTGTTTGTGTTAATTGTTTTGTGCTGCTGCATTACCTCGTCCCTTAGTTTAGCATCTGAGCTCAGTAGATTTAAGTTAGCTTAAGATGGGGTAGGCTATATAAGAGATCGAGTTGTGATGAATGGAAAGAAATGCATTGAGAAGCTATAAGAAAATGGTTTGGCCAAAAAAGTATTTAAAAGAGGATATGAACACAAAAGTAGGGTTTAGGGACAACAGGTTTAGGTAGGATTTTCTTGGAAATAAATGATGAGGTAAGATAACGGAAAATAAATAATGAGGTAAGAAATATGTGAACATATAAATACAGAAAGCATGCTTGGATAGGATTTTTTTGGTGGAAACAAATGTTGAAATAAGACGAAAGATCTATGGAATGAAGTTTTGGGTTGGACTGCAGTAACAAATGTTACACTGAAAACAAACCCTGTCCTGTATTTTTGTGTTATTACACTACGTGAATTTGTGTTTTTCCTGTTTGTATGTGTCTAGCTAATAAGATTTATGTTTAGAATTTTTCTGATAATATGTTATTTACCTTGTAAATATGCTTAGACATTATTTAATCTGTTTTGTTTTAATGCTCATGTGTAAAGTTGATGTTTCAAACGTTATTCTGATCTTTTATGTATTTACTTATGTCATAATTCCTGTAACACTGATGTATATGTTAGTTCAATTCTTTTGTAAAGCCCGTATTACCACAAATGTTATCTGTATTGTTATGTTCTTTAATGATATATTTTGTACCTTTGTTATTGTATTCTCATGTTATAATATTGTAATTGACACCAGTTCAGCAAATTAAATAACTTGTAAGCATTCGTTTCACTGCACACATTTCTGTTGGTCATAGTATATGTACAATATGTAAAAAAAAAAAAAAAGAGAACTGTTAGTGCTCCCACGTGTATTGATAAGTCAGCAAGGGACTGGTTAACAGCATTGCTGGTTCTAAGGACAATTCCAAAAACTTTGTGAGTACACAAGTGGTGGTTTATGGACTTGCTATATTCTCTGTGAGACTCTTCGATGGTGATTGTGCACCTGCACAGTCGCGACAGTTGGCTGCTGGCCGTCTCTACAAGAACTACAGTGGGTCTGCATCTTTGATGGCCCACCAATACCATTATTTCTACAAGGACTGCAGTAGGTCTGCACCTCTGGTGGCCCACCAATACCATACACTCTACCAGGACTACAGTGGGTCTGCTCTGTGATGACCTACCTACCAATATTCTTCAACTTCGATTGACTCTGCTGTGGGTTTGCTCTGTTGTGGCCCATTAGCTGTCTGCTTGTCAAGAGGCAGCACAGTCTTTCCGTTGGAAGGACAACACTACTTCTTCAAGACTGCATGGAAATCCACTACTTCCGTGTGCATTCTCTTTTACTACTCAGACTTTGAGAAAAAAAAAACACTAAAATTTTACTGTGATGAATGATCAGGACTCTCTTTATGGACTGTGAGAAAATTTTAGCTTTTGACCAACATTGTATCAATAAGTGTGTGCATTTGATTTCTTTGTTATTGTAATTAAGAAAAATTTTAACAAATATGTATTGGCCAGTGCCCAAAACAATTTGTAAAATTTTTTTGTGGGGAGCATGGGGACTATGTAAGTAGGTTGTTTAGGTTTTTATATTGGTAACGCCACATAGCGCTCTGTATAGCGCTCTGTATGAAAATCACTGGCTGTGCTGTGTGCAGGCTGTGGCTGGTTAGCATTGTTGTTGGCTATTGTAGTGTTGGGCTGTTGGCTGTTAACAGCGCGTAGCGTTGCGCAGTTGGAGGTGAGTTGCCAGCAGTGGTGGATGTGGGGAGAGAGATGGCGGAATTTTGAGAGCGGACGATCTGGACGTGTCTCATTAAGAAAGAGTAAATTTGTAAGACTGGATGTCATGAACTGATATATATAGTATGACTTTTGAACACTAGTAAGGTAAATACATTGTTTGTCCTCTATCAAAATCTTTCATTTGCTAACTATGCCTATCAGTAGGTAGTGCCTTCAGTAGTTTGAATCTTTTATTTTGCTGGCAGTAGTGGCGCTTGCAGTAGTTCGAGTAACGAAAATTTTTGGTGAGTTAAGTGATTTGTGAAAGGTATAGGTTAATGTTAGTCAGGGCCATTCTTTTGTAGGGATTTTTGAAAGTCAGATTGCGTTGCGCTAAAAATATTGTGTGTCAGTTTAAACAGTCATGATAATATTTCTAAGGGGACGTTTCAAGGTCACTAACGCTAAAGTAGAGAATATGGTGTTTAGCTGTACAGAAAAAATCGAAAAATCGAAAATCTTTTTATTTCTTCAGGGATCAGAGAGCAGGTGCTACAGGCAGAATACTTTTATTGTGATTCAGTAGAAATAAAATGAGTAAATGTATTCATTCTTTCACAATATACAAAGCAGACTTAACAATGGACCAAGCGGCGCAGGCATATCTGCAATGTCAGAGGTAGAATCTCTCTCGTCGGTCCCTGCCTTTATCTGCGTATCGATGCGTGACGGGCAGGTGCGCTTTTCGTTCTTCCTTTAGCTCTCTGCTCCCTCCCCAACACAAAAGTCGAATGCCTCTTCCAAGAAACCAGACCCAAGCCATTGCCCTGTTTTCGTATTGTAAGCATAGAGCGACTGTGTTTGTAACATCCTTAACTGATTTAGACTAAACACTTTCGGCTATTACAGAAAAGTTATTGGTACTATAAGCAGTAGCCAAACTGCACTGCAGGATGAACTGCCAAGTTTCAAAAAACGAAGGGCCATTGCAGCAGCTTCCACTTGATTCGCCGTTGGCAAGCAGTAAAAATTAAAGACAAATTTCCAGCAAGGAAGCAGCTGTATAAATCTTTCGTCTTCACCCCTCTCCCCATCCCTAACGTCCGACTGAAATTTTTAAAGCCAAGCCGCTTCCGCCATCTGGCAGGCAACAACTTGACGGGTAGGAACCTAATGTAGCTTATCGATTTATCGAAATGATCTCCTCGATCAAGGCTGCCTGTAACAGCAACCGAGCCATTAGCCTTTTTCTTTTCTTAACCTGAACAAACGCACAGCACTTTCCCAGATATCTCGCAACAAATCAATGTCTTGCTTTCGACTCACTTACTGTTGATTTCACGTGATCCTTTCAATTCATTCAGCTTATTGGTGTTATCCCGGGGTATTTACACAATATAACAGGATTCAGAAAGTTATTACTGCCGGAGTAATTTCTGTCCTTTACGTCCATCCGTAGCATTTATTCGCGTTCGAGGGGGGCTACAATTTACCTTTCTGTATTCCAAGTGGAAATGTCTAAGCGTAATGCATTTCCTTGCTGCCAACAACGGCATTACATTACTGCAGATATCAGATAATTAGGGACAATCTGAGCATACTCTTCACCGTGTCCGATTAATCGTTTATGTAAGCTCCATTCTAAACAATAACGGCATTGTAAAGCTTCTTTTGAATACTTTCGATTATACTTAGGTTTTTTTTTAATTTTCTTCAACATTCGAGACTTTCGCGTGATCTCTCTTTATATCGACTTAGTCCCTTCCTCCTCAAGACAAAACAAGAGACCAGAACACTGAATTCGGAACTTCTGCGAGTTGGCTACCAATAACTGTTTTTACGTCCTGTGGAACTACCCAAGAAGCTCTTGAATCAAATGTGTGTTATTAACTCATTACTTTTTGTTTTGTTGCTTCGGAGACAGAGTCTAGCAACATGTGAGTCCTCCTACATCTGAGCTACATTTTCATATACATCTGTACTCTGCAAATCAGTACAAAACGTTTGGGAGTAGCTCCTTTTCTTTGTATCATGTATTAGGGTTTATGCCTGCAACATTCATGGGTATCTGGTGGAAAAAAGAGTACTGTTATTAGTCTTCATTCTCTCTGTGGGATCGATCGTAGAGATTATTTTAATTAAAGGCCATTTTGAAATTTCGTAACCAGGTTTTCAATAGAGAGTAAGTGACATTCCTTTAGTATATTAACTGATAAATTTGTTTGCGTTTACATAAAAGTACTACACCACCAATCTAGCGAGCCTATGACCGTTCGCGCTGTCTTTGTCTATACACACATCCTGTTATCTATTAGTCCTACTAGGTGTAGAACTTACACACCACATGTTTAACTCAAATCTTATAGAAATACGTCTTACAAAAAGTCACAGTCTAATCTTATGTATAACTGTTAGTGGTCCCAGACATTCATAGTTGTCACACTGTGCACCAGTTACTTTTTCTTTCTTCATTCTTAGCACAAAGCGTAGAGTCTCATTTTCAAGTGCATTTGTTTACGTTAATATTTTTGCCAATTTTGCATATGTGATTTTTTTTGTCTGTCTTGCACTGTAGGTTTTATTATTATTATTATTATTATTATTATTATTTTCTGATGTTATCCTGCAATCGTAAAATCAGACTAAATCTTGGAATGTTTTGCATATGCTAATGTTAGAGATAGCATTTTTGCTTCTCTGCTTGTAGGTATTGTAATTCCCTCAGTACACAGAACATCATAAGCACGCATATCATCACTTACACTGTTTGCTTTTGTAATCAAAACATGCTACAGAGATACTGCAGCAGTATGGTTTCACAAAGAGTTTGTATAGGCCTATAGTCAGATCTGTTACCTTTTTCTGTTGATTACATTACATACAAAAACTTATAAATTATAATATTTATTTACCATTATTGACTATTGAATTATCGATTATGTTTCTGTTTTGTTGTAGATGTTAAGTAGAGTCTATGAGGAAATAGATATATTTATGGAAATTACTACGGTTTCTTATGTTGGAGAAATATTTGAAAAGGTTGTCTGATTCGCTATCTAGTTTATCACTGAGCATTTTTTTCTCCATGCTTTTTGTGGTGTACTGAAACTTGCAGCTCCTCCATTAAATACATTTTATGTGACTTTTGGAACTGTTGGAGTATCTTAAGACCTCCTTCTGTGTTTCTGAATGGGTGTCCAGTCTCTTTTTGTGTGTTGCTATTGTCTCTTCTGTAAATTGGTTATGCGTGTAACAGTTTATGTGTTCCGTGTATGTAATTTGGAAGATTTTTGCCCTTTTGTCCTATCTAGTAGCTGGAGCGAGCTTTACATATGATTTGATGTATTCCTGAGGATTTATTTATTTTTATTGTTTAAGGTGTGGACTAATTTCTGTTGTAGTGTGTTGTTTGTAGGAAAAGCTACTTTCACTTTATGTGACCAAAGTAGTTGTTTTTTTATTTTTTTTATTTTTTTTTAGAAGTGTTACCTGTATGAGGTACGCTGGCGATACATTTGATTGCATTATTGGTTCTTTCTAAAGAGCCAGGAATTTCTTTCATTTTTGTAATTTATTTTTGAATGTAGTCAGTCATTGACCTGGGGAAGTCAGTAACCACTGAAATTTACTTAATTATGTCTAATTATTTCTCCCTGTCCTCTTTGTTCAACGGGATTTGGTCGTTTTGTATGCAGCTTTCTTGTGTACATCTGGGTAACATGATGTAGCATGGACTGTATTGCTGGAACTTGTCTTTTTTCTGTATATCTTGAAATTGTGCTTATTGTCCTGATTTTCCATGCATAAATCTAGAAAAGTAATGCTATTATTTTTTAGTATTCAGCCGTGAAATTAATTTCCTTCTCAGATTAACTGAAATTGAGCAAAGCAAAAACAGAAATGCTGAACCCTGCTTTCAAGCGTTCTCTTACAAAGAAATATCCAGCTTAATTCTCGAACGATTGCAAAGATGAGCGATGTAGATATTATTGTCAGTGGCATTGAGAAACACCTGAAATCACAAAAATTGAAAAGAGCCGCAGGAGCCGACGGAATCCCTATCAGATTCTATACAGAGTAGAATATTTTCGACTGAGTTCCCCCATCTTTTAATTGCAATATATTATACATTCCTGGAACAAAAAACAGATAGTTGGAAGGAGGCACAGGTGGCATCCGTCTAGAAGAATGTTAGCAGATGTGATCCATAAAACTACTGTCGAATAACTTTACATCTATTTCTTGTAGAATCTTAGAATTCCGTGAGAGCTCAAACATAGTGAGGCATCTTGAACATAATAACCTCCTCCATGTCAGCGAGCACGGATTGCTAAAACATCGTTTATGTGAAACCCAACTTCCATTTTTCTCACATCACATCCTGAAAACCATGGATCAAGGCCGTCCGGTAGAAACAGTATTTATTGACTTCTGGAAAACATTTAACTCAGCAGAACATAATGCTTATTAACGAAAGTGCGATTATGTGGGTGTATCAAACGAAATTTGTGACTGGGTTGTGGATTTCATGGTAGGGAGGACGCACGGTATTATCATGGAAGGAGAGTCATCCACAGATGTAGAAATAACTTCAAATGTGCCTCAGGGAAGTGCATTGGAACACTTGCTGTTGATTTGTGTGTAAATGACATGGCAGACAATATTAACAGTGACTTAAGACTTCTTGTTGATGACGCGGTTATCTATAACGTGGTAGGCATACTGTCTGAAAAAAGCTGCTCAAATGTTTAGTCAGATCTTGATAAAATTTCAAACTTGTGCAAAGATTGGCAATTTCCTCTAAATGTTCAAAAATGTAATGTTACAAAAATGTTCTATACCACCTGAATTTACAATTATTGTGCTGTATTTGTCTACCTTTAGCTACATAAGTTCTGTCTGCAACGGATCTGGAAGGTGAGCCAGCGGGTGTTTGGTCCATTTCTCTTTCAGTGACCAATTTGGCTGAAACCACTTTCATCCAAAACTCCTGCACTCTTTAGGGGTGGATGCCTAGAGCGCAATCTGTTTCTCTCACTATGGACGATGTCTTGGTGGGTTTGTAAGAGAGGATTGTTCTCGATCTTTTTGTGTCTTCTAACGAGTGATTTCTCGCGTCACGGATGGGTAGGAGCGGTACTGCTCAGTGCGGATAATCAATAGTTCGGATCGCCTTAATTGTGCCTGTTATAAGGCAAACAGACTGATGTAGCTGGACGTCGATGCGACTAGTATGAGTGCTGTTGAGCCCAGTCGGTGCACAAAACTCCTGATGTGGCGCCTGAAGACCTCCATGAAATGCCGGCAAGTTGCTGCAAGATATTGTTGCAAGTTCTACGTTTGGCGGCTGTGTTTGACAACTGTTTTATCCAGGGTGCCACCTAGATTTGTTAGTGCTGATTGTGGAACAGTAGTCTGCTCTCGGAGGAAATACTGAGTTCCATGTTGGCTAATTAGTTGATAAGATGGAATGTAGAGGCTTCTGTCTTTATGGCACTGGGTTTCAATCTCGAACGCCGAAAGTATTTCCCAACAACTTTTAGGTCCTGCGTCATGATGTCCTTAGTGACCTCTATATATTTACAACATACTGCCACGGTCCAATTATCGGTATATACAAATTTACGTGACGAGGTATCTGGCATGTCAGCTGTAAAAAGGCTGAATAACATGGTAGCCAGAACAGATCCCTGCGGATATCATTGATAAGTTACATACACTCCTGGAAATTGAAACACCGTGAATTCATTGTCCCAGGAAGGGGAAACTTCATTGACACATTCCTGGGGTCAGATACATCACATGATCACACTGACAGAACCACAGGCACATAGACACAGGCAACAGAGCATGCACAATGTCGGCACTAGTACAGTGTATATCCACCTTTCGCAGCAATGCAGGCTGCTATTCTCCCATGGAGACGATCGTAGAGATGCTGGATGTAGTCCTGTGGAACGGCTTGCCATGCCATTTCCACCTGGCGCCTCAGTTGGACCAGCGTTCGTGCTGGACGTGCAGACCGCGTGAGACGACGCTTCATCCAGTCCCAAACATGCTCAATGGGGGACAGATCCGGAGATCTTGCTGGCCAGGGTAGTTGACTTACACCTTCTAGAGCACGTTGGGTGGCACGGGATACATGCGGACGTGCATTGTCCTGTTGGAACAGCAAGTTCCCTTGCCGGTCTAGGAATGGTAGAACGATGGGTTCGATGACGGTTTGGATGTACCGTGCACTATTCAGTGTCCCCTCGACGATCACCAGTGGTGTACGGCCAGTGTAGGAGATCGCTCCCCACACCATGATGCCGGGTGTTGGCCCTGTGTGCCTCGGTCGTATGCAGTCCTGATTGTGGCGCTCACCTGCACGGCGCCAAACACGCATACGACCATCATTGGCACCAAGGCAGAAGCGACTCTCATCGCTGAAGACGACACGTCTCCATTCGTCCCTCCATTCACGCCTGTCGCGACACCGCTGGAGGCGGGCTGCACGATGTTGGGGCGTGAGCGGAAGACGGCCTAACGGTGTGCGGGACCGTAGCCCAGCTTCATGGAGACGGTTGCGAATGGTCCTCGCCGATACCCCAGGAGCAACAGTGTCCCTAATTTGCTGGGAAGTGGCGGTGCGGTCCCCTACGGCACTGCGTAGGATCCTACGGTCTTGGCGTGCATCCGTGCGTCGCTGCGGTCCGGTCCCAGGTCGACGGGCACGTGCACCTTCCGCCGACCACTGGCGACAACATCGATGTACTGTGGAGACCTCACGCCCCACGTGTTGAGCAATTCGGCGGTACGTCCACCCGGCCTCCCGCATGCCCACTATACGCCCTCGCTCAAAGTCCGTCAACTGCACATACGGTTCACGTCCACGCTGTCGCGGCATGCTACCAGTGTTAAAGACTGCGATGGAGCTCCGTATGCCACGGCAAACTGGCTGACACTGACGGCGGCGGTGCACAAATGCTGCGCAGCTAGCGCCATTCGACGGCCAACACCGCGGTTCCTGGTGTGTCCGCTGTGCCGTGCGTGTGATCATTGCTTGTACAGCCCTCTCGCAGTGTCCGGAGCAAGTATGGTGGGTCTGACACACCGGTGTCAATGTGTTCTTTTTTCCATTTCCAGGAGTGTATGTGTGCTCCATCTGTTACTCATGGTCACTTGGAAGCATCTCTTAAAATCATGTCACTGACGATGTTAATGGTAGTTTTACGGAGGATCACTTTCACGACACTTAATATCATGCCCTGTCTCCAAACTGAGACGTACACTGCTGTAAGGTCAATGAATACGGCTGAGGTCTTCCGTAGTTTTTGGCAGCCTGCTTTTATGTACGTTGTTAATACGAGAACTAGATCCGAGCAGCTTTGATAAGGGTGAAAACCTGACTGTTCAGTTGCGGTATTTTGAAGTATCTCAGGGCTGATCGTGTTATAGTGTAATCCTTCTAAAAGTTTGTAAATAATGCTGAGCAGATCACATGGTCTATAGTTGTGCAGGGAATCATTTGTTTTTCCTGATTTTGAGATTACAATGCTCGTAAAGTCTGGAGTTGATGGAGCACGTTGTCTGTCTGGAGCCGGCCGGAGTGGCCGAGAGGTTCTAGGCGCTACAGTCTGGAACCGCGCGACCGCTATGGTCGCAGGTTATAATCCTATCTCGGGCATGGATCTGTGTGATGTCCTTAGGTTAGGTTTAAGTAGTTCTAAGTTCTAGGGGACTGATGACCTCAGCCCTTAAGTCCCATAGTGCTGAGAGCCATTTGCAGCATATTGTCTGTCTGGAAGATTTCGGTGAAAATTCTGGCAAGTTACTTGCTTTTGTAGTTACCGACATGTACGATGAATTCTGTATGGATAGCATCGAAACAAGGGGCTTCTCCTAATTTCATTTCCTGATGAACTACTGTGACTTCTTCCTGTGGGACTGCAACGTTATGGAGCTAACAGATTATGCTCGTAAGGGGGAAACCTTCTCAGGAGTATAATACCAATTTCGTCGTGGAAAGCTGTCTAGGTCGGTATTTTGGCCACGACCATGGATCAGCTCGTTCTGTGCATGGCACTGTCGCATAATGCTGCTTCTTTGGGGTATCAAATATTCCTTGAACAAATCCCCCCCCCCTTTCGTCGTATTCTCCTATTTCTTCATTTTTCTTCATATGAATAAACCGTTGCGTATTTCCTCCAAGACATCCATCTGTGGGCAAGCTTCGTGGGCGCACCTTGAATTTTTCGAGTTGGTAATTAAAACTTAATGACTATCTTTTATCTATTTCCGTAAGTTTCTCCATTACTACGCCGTCTTTCTGTCGACAGCCAAAGGTTTTCTCGCTCTGAGGATGCCAATAGGACGCAACAGAAACATTGATGCGTGGGACACACCCGAAGTGACATTCTCGGTGTCGAGCACCAGCAGAAGACTGGCATTCCATCTAGGCGCGAGGGGCCTGGTTGGAGGCAGGTCTTTCCGGTTTGGGTGACATGGGTTCCTGAGACGTCCCCCGAGCCCAGTGACCCCTGCAGGGTGACGGGCCACGTGCGCGGCGAGGGGCATCGGCCCGCGGTGTCCGGGACCGGGTTCTCCGCGCGACGCGACCTGCGGTTCAGCGGCCGCCGCCGTCCTGCCGGCTCGCAACTCGCCTTGTGATTACCCGACCCGACCCTATCCTACGCTGCCCTTCTTACTTACTGGCAGCGCTCCGACCAGCCTGTTTAGTGTCGCCGTCCGTGCGGCACGATGTTTGGGTTCCGCAAGAAGCGCCGGCCTGCTGGCAATGTTCCGCGTTCCCACACGTCCCCTCCAACCGTCGCGTCTTCGGTCACCTCCGCACGCAGAGCATTTCAGAAGTAAAGGTCAGTCAGTAATACCGAAATATAAACTCGATACATTCCGATACACAGTGGTTTACAAGTGAACCAATTACGACCTACGATCCCGTATGCTGCGAACCACACGACAATATGAGACCGATAAACACAATGAAATTAAAGCAGGCGCGACGTAGAGGGAATTACTAATGCCAGATGGTTACAATTAAAGAGCCGCTGTTCACGGAGATCCTGTATGGGAGCGGAAATATCGTATGGCAGCGTAACTTGGTAGATATGCTAATGTGTTAATGCGCAACCAATTCATGCTAGAAAAAACGTTAGGATCGAGCGAGGTGGCGCAGTGGCTAGCACACTGGACTGGCATTCGGGAGGACGACGGTTCAATCCCGCGTCCGACCATCCTGATTTAGGTTTTCCGTGATTTCCCTAAATCGCTCCAGGCAAATGCCGGGATGGTTCCTTCGAAAAGGGCACGACCGACTTCCTTTCCCGTCCTTTCCTAATCCCATGAGACCGATGACCTCGCTGTCTGGTCTCCTCCCCCCAAAAAACAACAACAACAACAAACGTTATGTCCAATTTTTGCCACCAGGTCCAAATCTGCACCTCTTTGACGTCTCATATGGAACAAATTGTGGGAGCAGCGGTTAATAACAAAATCAACATTATGCATTTCTGACTTCAAATGGATCAAATGGCTCTGAGCACTATGGGACGGCTGAGGTCATCAGTCCCCTAGAACTTAGAACTACTTAAACCTAACTAACCTAAGGACATCACACACATCCATGCCCGAGGCAGGATTCGAACCTGCGACCGTAGCGGTCGCGCGGCTCCAGACTGAAGCGCCTAGAGCCGCTCGGCCAACCCAGCCGTCATTTCTCACTTGGTTGACCTTTTCTGCTTACGTCCCGTTCATTGTCCACTACATTTCTCTAGGTCTTTCTTGCATTTTCAACGCCAGATATGCAACTGGTGGCCAAAATTGGAACGAATTTTTTCCAGCGTAAATCGGTTCCGCAATACCGCATTGCAATATCTGCCAAGTTTTTCTGCGATTCGATAATTACAGCCCACACAGGTCTCTGTACTTTAACCACCCGGTGTATCTGTAAATGAGACGCCAAGAGCAGTATATGAGGTTCATTTTTTGAAATTTGTGGTAAGTTCCTACGGGACCAAACTGCAGAGGTCATCGGTCCCTAGGGTTACACACTACTCAGTCTAACTTAAACCAACTTACGCTAAGGACAACACACACACCCATGCCCGAGGGAGGACTCGAACCTCCGACGGGGGCAGCCGCGCGAACCGTGGCAAGGCGCCCGAGACCGCGCGGCTACCCGCGCGGCAGATGAGTTTTATTATTGGGGCAGCAAAATAGCTGACCATTGTCGTAGCAGAAAGGTTATAAAATGTAGGCTGGCAATAGCGAGACAAACATTTCCGGAAAAAAAAGAAATTTGTTAAGTTCGGCTTAGGCGGATCCATGATGTATATAGCATGTCACGCAAACGTAAACAGGTATAAAAATGTGCATTTTACTGTATGTCGTGCGTTTTTTAGGATTATCAAGCTTCCGTGAGTGCTATGTACGCGAATATGCCCATGTGCTCAAGGCTCTATGTAAGTGTAAGTGGTTTTATGTTTGACAAACCCGTTATAAGGTGCTGGTTTTATCCACCATAATGACAACATGACATGAGGTACCAACACACAATGGAACACGTTTTATAACAAAATCTTTTTGAAGACCAGAAGATGACAGTTACAACTGGCGAAACCGATTTTCTACAATAAAGGCTAATTTATGCGATACTGGCTACTGAAAGTTCTTTTCCCAAGATTCTGAGTCCAGTGAACGTTGACGAACCCAGCGACTAGTATGGCTCTGATAGCGGTGGCAGTACGTACCTCTTGACACTCTATGTTGGTACACGCACACTCCCACACTCAGCGGATACTGCGACACTGTGAGGCTCTGGAGACACTGACTTCAGGCTGAGCGGAGCTGTGCGTCCGCTCAAGTCTGCGGTTGGCGGACGGATGTTCATTTGCCAACTATTGGGTTGGTCGTAAGTTCGTAGAGTTTTTCCATAAATTTAATAAATAGCAGATACACATGACAGAGACTTTAGACATCAGTAATATATTTTGTTTCACTATTTACAACAGTCTGCCAACGATGGAGTAGCTTTCTGATTCCGCGATTGTAGAAATCACGTGGTTTTTTAGGCGAAGAATACGTCGACTCATGTTCGGACGAAAGGAAGTTCCTTAGAGGCTGTTCGATAGAGACCGGAAATGGTGAAAATCTGAGATAGCAAGATCAGGTGAATAAGATGGGTGCGGGATGACTTCCCAACACAACTCCTCTATAGTGATTTTTCACGTAGTATTCCTGGTCGTTGTTCTTGGATTGCGTCTGTAAGACGTCTCCGTTGTTGACAATACATGCCAGCAGTAATGGTAACACCTCGACGAAGCAATTCGTAGTACATCACACCGTCGCTGTTCCACCAGATGCGTAAACTGTCTTTTGTGGATGCGCACAGGTCGTTGTGTGGGTAATTCCTGCTTTGTGTGGACTCAACCATTCCTTTCTCTCTCCTTAAGTTAGCATAAAGACACCATTTATCTCACTAATAACTATACAGGATTGTTCACGAGGCAATTTATGACGAGCAAGCAGAGATGCACATAAGGAAAGCTGCTGATTTTTGTGATTTTGGGTTAGAGCATATGATATTAAACTTTCCCCATTACATACAAATATCGCACGATGCTGGAATAATCACGATTCATCAAATTTGCCAGTTCTCGAGTATGGTTCAAATGGCTCTGAGCACTATGGGACTTAACATCTGTGGTCATCAGTCCCCTAGAACTTAGAACTACTTAAAGCTAACTAACCTAAGGACATCACACACATCCATGCCCGAGGTAGGATTCGAACCTGCGACCGTAGCGGTCGCTCGGTTCCAGACTGTAGCGCCTGGAACCGCACGGCTACTCCTGCCGGCGAGCGCTGTCTCTGTTGTCGAACGATAACTATTACCGATGATTGGAACTTGTTAAATGCCGTATGGTAGAAGTACACTACTGGCCATTAAAATGCGAAATTTAACCAACAGGAAGAAGATGCTGTGATATGCAAATGATTAGCTTTTCAGAGCATTCACACAACGTTGGCGACGGTGGCGACACTTACAACGTGCTGACATGAGGAAAGTTTCCAACCGATTTGTCATACGCAAACAGCAGTTGACCGGTGTTGCCTGGTGAAACGTCGTTGTGATGCCTCGTGTAAGGAGGAGAAATGCGTACCATCACGTTTTCGATTTTTATAAAGGTCGGATTGTAGCCTATCGCGGTTTATCGTATCGCGACCTTGCTGCTCGCGTTGGTCGAGATCCAATGACTGTTAGCAGAATATGGAATCGGTGGGTTTAGGAGGGTAATACGGAACACCGTGCTGGATCCCAGCGGCCTCGTATCACTAGCAGTCGAGATGACAGGCATCTTATCCGCATGGCTGTAACGGATCGTGCAGCCGCGTCTCGATCCCTGAGTCAACAGATGGGGACGTTTGTAAGACAACAACCATCTGCACGAACAGTTCGACGACGTTTGCAGCAGCATGGCCTATCAGCTCGGAGACCATGGCTGCGGTTACCCTTGAAGCTGCATCACAGACGGGAGCGCTTACGATGGTGTACTCAACGACGAACCTGGGTACACGAATGGCAAACCGTCATTTTTCCGGATGAATCCTGGTTCTGTTTACAGCATCATGATGGTCCCATCCGTGTTTGGTGACATCGCGGTGAACGCACATTGGAAGCGTGTATTCGTAATCGCCATACTGGCGTATCACCCGGCGTGATGGTATGGGGTGCCATTGGTTACACGTCCCGGTCACCTCTTGTTCACATTGACGGCAATTTGAACAGTGGACGTTACATTTCAGATGTGTTACGACCCGTGGCTCTACCCTTCATTCGATCCCTGCGAAACCCTATATTTCAGGAGGATAATGCACGACCGCATGTTGCAGATCCTGTACGAGCCTTTCTGGATACAGAAAATGTTCGACTGCTGCCCTGGCCAGCACATTATCCAGATCTCTCACCAACTCAAAACGTCTGGTCAATGGTGGCCGAGCAACTGACTCGTCACAATACGCCAGTCACTACTCTTGATGAACTGTGGTATCGTGTTGAGGATGCATGGGCAGCTGTACCTGTACACGCCATCCAAGATCTGTTTGACTCAATGCCCACGCGTATCAAGGCTGTTATTACGGCTAGAAGTGGTTGTTCTGGGTACTGATTTCTCAGGATCTACGCACCCAAATTGCGTGAAAATGTAATCACATGTCAGTTCTAGTATAATATATTTGTCCAATGTGATGTGTCGGCAGCCGGGCCAACACCTTGTAGATAGAGGTGGCTTAAAAGGCACGCTAGACTAACGCAGACGGGCGTGAAGTACTGGAACAGGATACGTAATTAATGCTATGAAGAAAAGTACGTAGCTGGTATAATACTTATCTTTAATCAATCATTGTGGTACATCGCACAAAGGAGACTTTAATTACAATCACTGTAAGGCTAATGGCGCCTTGCTAGTTCGTAGCCATTAACTTAGCTGAAGGCTATTCTGTCTCTCGGCTAATGAGAGAGAAAGGCTTCGTACGTCTAGTCGCTAGCTCTGTCGTCCGTACAACTGGGCTGAGTTCGAGTCAGTCTCTCGAGACCTGCCTTGTGGTGGCGCTAGGTTTGCGATCACACAGTGGCGACACGCGGGTCCGACATGTACTACAGGACCGCGGCCGATTTAAGCTACCACCTAGCACGTGTGGTGTCTGGCTGTGACACCACACAATGAATACCCGTTTATCATCTGCATTTCTTCTTAGTGTAGCAATTTTAATGGCCAGTAGTGTATGATATACTCCGTGGTGTGCGCGCGGTGTGTCGGCTGACTGTAACTACGTGGCGGCACTCTGGACACCAGCCTTGTCGTGTAATGCCCTGTGTACGGCCGTGTACCGTATCTGCTGACGGACACTGCAGTTGATGCTGCCAATTGAATGAGATCGGCCCACGACTCTACACTGCAGGCCTCTGGAACGTGTCGCTACAGTGGGACGGACGCGCGTGTGGCCGAGTGAGTCTCGCGCCGGAGGCGTTCCGCAATAAATATCGCGGAGCGGCGCGAGGCCGGCCGGCGCCCAGCCGTGCCCTGGGCGGGTCGCGCAGCCAGTCTATTTCCGCAGGAAGCGCGCCTTCCATGTATCAGCGTTATGGCGGCTGCCTGCTCTTATACTGTGTACGCCGCGTTCGCCCAGGAAGCTGTGGACATGGAGTTCTGCGTGTCAGATGTATACACCAAAACACGTATACGAAGGTTGAAAGAAAACTAATGTTTCCTCGGCAGATGGCAGCAGTGGTATGCGAGAGGTACTGGCACAGTCTAACATAACTTATACAGTCGCGACACTCACAGCTCCGAAAGTTATTGAACACTTAGAATGATACTAGCGGCCCTAGCGAAGGGAAAGTCACCCGTACGATTAATGTTTTGAATAATAACCGCTTGTACTACTGTAGTAGGCATGGGCTTCGCGTCTATCTTGGCCACAATAATGCGTTCACTATGCTGTTTGTAGTAGCTTACCCGCACTCGTATTTTTTATTCATTATCAAACCTACTCCTGCATTACCCCTATTTGATTTTGTATTTATAACCCTGTATTCACCTGACCAAAAGTCTTGTTCCTCCTGCCACCGAACTTCACTAATTCCCACTAGATCTAACTCTAAACTATCAATTTCCCTTTTTAAATTTTCTAACCTACCTGCCCGATTAAGTGATCTGACATTCCACGCTCCGATCCGTAGACCGCCAGTTTTCTTTCTCCTGATAACGACGTCCTCTTCAGTAGTCCCCGCCCGGAGATCCGAATGGGGGACTATTTTACCTCCGGATTATTTTACCCAAGAGGACGCCATCATCATTTAACCATACAGTAAAGCTGCATGCTTTCGGGGGAATAATTACGGCTGTAGTTTCCCCTTGCTTTCAGCCGTTCTCAGTTCCAGCACAGCAAGGCCGTTTTGGTTAGTGTTACATGGCCAGATCAGTCAGTCATCCATACTGTTGCCCCTGCAACTACTGAAAAGGCTGCTGCCCCTCTTCAGGAACCACACGTTTGTCTGGCCTCTCAACAGATACCCCTCCGTTATCGTTGTACCTACGGTACGGCTATCTGAAGAAAAAGAAAAATTCGGAGTAGGTATTAAAATCCATGGAGAAGAAATAAAAACCTTGAGGTTCGCCGATGACATTGTAATTCTGTCAGAGACAGCAAAGGACTTGGAAGAGCAGTTGAACGGAATGGACAGTGTCTTGAAATGGGGATATAAGATGAACATCAACAAAAGCAAAACGAGGATAATGGAATGTAGTCGAATTAAGTCGGGCGATGCTGAGCGAATTAGATTAGGAAATGAGACACTTAAAGTAGTAAAGGAGTTTTGCTATTTGGGGAGCAAAATAACCGATGGTAGAAGTAGAGAGAATATAAAATGTAGACTGGCAATGTCAAGGAAAGCGTTTCTGAAGAAGAGAAATTTGTTAACATCGAGTATAGATTTAAGTGTCAGGAAGTCATTTCTGAAAGTATTTGTATGGAGTTTAGCCATGTATGGAAGTGAAACATGGACGATAAATAGTTTGGACGAGAAGAGAATAGAAGCTATCGAAATGTGGTGCTACAGAAGAATGCTGAAAATTAGATGGGTAGATCACATAACTAAGGAGGAGGTATTGAATAGGATTGGGGAGAAGAGGAGTTTGTGGCATAACTTGGCAAGAAGAAGAAGGGACCGGTTGGTAGGAAATGTTCTGAGGCATCAAGAGATCACAAATTTTGCATTGGAGGGAAGCGTGGAGGGTAAAAATCGTAGAGGGAGACCAAGAGATGAATACACTAAGTAGATTCAGAAGGATGTAGGTTGCAGTAAGTACTGGGAGATGGAGAAGCTTGCACAGGATTGAGTAGCATGGAGAGCTGCATCAAACCAGTCTCAGAACTGAAGACCACAAGAATAACAACAACAACAATAACCACCTGGCTTGGTTGCTCTTGTAAACAATTTATTTAACTACCAGTTTCGTAACTTGGAAGCCACATAATCAGGCGCGACATGTTAAATCATGATATTAAACTTGCGATATGGACGGGGCGTAACATTCCTAGAGTATGTGTAAATGACGCAGTTAGCGATTCGTCAGGTAAGCACAACGGATGGGTCCACGATTCTTCAAGTGGGCCATGAATCCAGAAAAGACAACACTCGGCCTTTTGATCGAGTCCTTAACTGGGCACTGTTTCGCCTACACCTCCTTGCATCACGGTCTGCTGTATTTGTGGCACTTTAGATGGATGGTGACCCACAATCTAATGGTTAACCGGTCACGTTCGGCGTATTATCGTCCTGTCCGGATTCATGGCGCGCTTGAGGAATCGTTGATCCATGCTTCCTACGCACTTTACGAATCGTTAATTGTGTCATTTATTCTCAGACAAGGAATATTCGGTCCCGTCCACATCGCAAGTTTAATGTCGTGATTTACAAAATGGTTCAAATGGCTCTGAGCACGATGGGACTTAAATTATGAGGTCATCAGTCCCCTAGAACTTAGAACTACTTAAACCTAACTAACCTAAGGACATCACACACATCCATGCCCTAGGCAGGATTCGAACCTGCGACCGTAGCGGTCGCGTGGTTCCAGACTGTAGCGCCGAGAACAGCTAGGCCACTCCGGCCGGCCGTGATTTACACATCTAACTTTATGATGTGGCTTCTAAATTACGAAACCGGTCGTTAGATTACTTGGAAGAGCATCCAAGCAGTTGCTGTTCAAGATGTGTACTTATGGCTGAGGGTGTCCCTCATGCTTGGTACAATAATGTTTGTGTTTAATACTTTTTCTTAACGAAATAGTTATTATAATTTTCCTTTCCAAGCACTAGTAAATTGTCAAGAGACATGAATCATGGCGAAATAAATGTAAAAGCAGCAAAATCTCACTGATTCAGTGACTAAGCTACAAACTATTCATTAAAAAAATACTTTCGAATGTGTCTATAATTGCAACTTACTCTGGTCAAACAAAGAATATATAAATACATATTTCATGCATTAAAAGCATATATTTCTGTCGTTCTCTGTTATTATGATAACCACTTTCCTTCCCAAGTAAACATTTTGTGTGGATTGGAATGATTTGCACATTCTTACATTTCACTCGACTTCCTACTACGCATAAATTTTAGTAAATATTATTACTTTTGCTTAAAAAAGGAATGTGTTGAAGATTGTTTCTGTTTATGGCTCATATGTAGTAACAATAGTAGGAATGGCTTCTTGGAAATGGTTTCTTCCGTTTTAAAAAATAGTTTTATTGCTTTAGAAGTTTTATTATTTTTCTTTCAGGGGCAGTTGTGGCTTATTTGGTACGTTAAATAATATGGGTATTACTTTCCATACAACTTTCCTACGTTACACACTCACTGATTTGTCTGGAAGTGTAGTGAAGGAGCTTAATGTTGTTAAGTAGAGACATGACGTCTTTCTGCAAAGGGCCAGGTTTCCTGTTGTTTACTAGCCTTTCTTGTCCTTAAAAGGAAACGACATTCTTCCGTAAATATCTACAGTACACAAGTAAATCATAAGTAAACTGTCCGTTTCACATCTCGTAGTGTCCTTAGCAAACTAAAGAAAGACGAATGCTGTGTTATTTTTTAGTTTGTGTCGATTTTTATTGCACTACATACGCTCCCTCATGTAAAAACTCTGAATAACAGTATAAAATGTACTATTCGCATTCACCCGATATGGTATTCAGAAGTGTATGATACAGTCCGCTTGGAGAGCTGCTGTCGCAGTGCTTAATAAAAATCAGCGGGAGTTTCGACGCTGTGTGTGTTAGACTGTGGTACTGGTCTGTACAATATACTTTCAACCGGAGCTCCAATTGGTCGGATGCTTTAGTAGTGAGCGGTTGTGTTGTTAAGTCCGTCGGTCAATCTGATTTAAGCAACGTACTGGTACTGAATTCTTTGTTTTATTCACCAAAACAAGCCTGGCACCCAACATAAAGGATACCAGGAAGGCAGCACCCTACCATAGAAAGTTGTTTTTGACAAGATAGCCTGCTTGCATGCTGGCATCTTGTTTGGTCGCGGGGCGTTTAATTGTACCGTAACACAAATAAGATGGACAACACAATTGTAAATAATTAAAATAATTTGCAGTGAAAACTCAGCTTTGAGTGATGCACGCCATGTGTGGCTCTATAGTTGACGCCCTAAATACTTGTGAAGGCAATACCCTAATTTGCTAAAACTTACTTTTCTGGGATAAGGTAAGTAAGTATCAAATACAACGCTGACATAATGATATGCTCTTGTAGAATAAAAGTTAAGTGTCGGTGCAAAGACCTCAAATCTGACTCACATAATGTAAAGAACAACAGCACAAGTTGGCTTGGCAAACTGAGATGACAACTCTTCATTCACACTGGATGCACTGAACATCAGTGTAGGTCTCCTTCTGCAAGGCCTTTATCCCATTATTCAAATGACTATTTCGCTCCTTGAGGTGACAGTTTGGATGCTGAGGAAGCTTGATTTTCCTCCTGTTTTGCATGTTTACTTCACACGCAGTGTGCAAGTATCTCTTGATATGAACGGTAGCGTCGTGAAGCGGTGCATATGAATTCAGGGGAATTTCTTTTGGCAACACTGGAAAAGAAACAGATGTGTAAAATTAGCATTACATGTCAAAGCTTTTGATGTATACAAATTATTATTACTTCCTCGAACAGCAGTTCAAAAACAAAGAAAGCTCTTCCAACATATCAATTAGCACAGAGCAGAATAATCATATACGCACAACAAAAGAATGGATATGGTGAAAATTTTAAATTAATAATTTGTTGCCTACTCATAACATTTACTCACTAGTTTACCTCAAACACGCACATTTAAATAAAATAAAAGGAAGACGAGTATAAAATCATATTCTGTCAAATAAATAGTTATCATACACTGAAACAGTCATGTATGAAAAACGTAGTGCAACTTAACTTTCTGCACGCGTCAGAGAATCAATAAAAAAATGCAATGGTCTGATGTGACCACATGACACTGAAGTTCGACGAATCTGTGAGTCGCAAAAACAGTCAAAAGATATAGTGCTGTATGTTACTGGTGTGCTATATTTCGTAGCAGTGCCTTGGTCCACAAGCTTGTCCTTGCAATGCCCTTTGTGAACCTATAAAATGTAAACATAGAAACCGGTGAGTGAAAACACTGAAACCAATATCCACATTTAAACTAAAAGTATTATTTTACACTGAATAGCCAAAGAAACTGGTACATCCGTCTACTATCGTGTAGGGCCCACACAAGCTCGCGGAAGTGCCACAACATGACGTGGAATGTACTCGACTAATGTCTGAAGTAGTGCTGGAGGGAACTGACACCATGGATCCTGCAAGGCTGTCCATAAATCCGTAAGAGTACGAGGGCTGGAGAACTCTTCCGAACAGTACGTTGGAAGGCATATCAGATGTGCTCAATAATGTCCATGTCTGGGGAGTTCGGTGGCCAGCGGAAGTGTTTAAACTCAAAAGAGTGTTCCTGGACGTGTGGGGTGTCGCGTTGTCCTGCTGGAATTGCCCAAGTCCGTCGGAATGCACAATGGACATGAATGGATGCAGGTGATCAGACGGGATGCTTACGTACGTATCACCTGTCAGAGTCGTATCTAGACGTATCACGGGTCCCATATCACTCCAACTACATACGATCCACACCATTACAGAGCCTCCACCAACTGGAACAGTCTCCTGCTGACATGCATGGTCCATGGATGTTGTCTCCATACGCGTACACGTCCATCCGCTCGATGCAATTTGAAACGAGACTCGTCCGACCAGGCAACATGTTTCCAGTCATCAACAGTCCAATGTCGGTGTTGAGGGGCCCAGGCGAGACATAAAGATTTGTGTCGTGCGGTCATCATGGGAACACGAGTGGGCCTTCGGCTCCGAAAACCCATATCGATGATGTTTCGTTGAATGATTCGCACGCTGACACTTGTTGATGGCCTAGCATTGAAATCTGCAGCAATTTGCGGAAGGGTTGCACTTCTGTCACGTTTCGATTCTCTTCATTCGTCGTTGGTCCCGTTCTTCCAGGACCTTTTCCGGCCGCAGCGATGTCGGAGATTTGATATTTTACCGGATTGCTGATATTCACGGCACACTCGTGAAATGGTCGTACGGGAAAAACGCCACTTCCTCGCTACCTCGGAGGTGTTGTGTCCCATCGCTCGTGCGCCGACCATAACACCACGTTCAAACTCACTTAACTCTTGATAACCTGCCATTGTAGCAGCAGTAACCGATCTAACAACTGTGCCAGACACTTGTTGTCCTATATAGGCGTTGCCGACCGCAACGCCGTATTCCGTCTGTTCACATATCTCTGTATTTGAATATGCAAGCCTATACCAGTTTCTTTGGCGCTTCAGTGTTTTAAAGCGTTTATGAGTAGAAAATAACAGCAGATTTGCTGCTTCTGTTTGTGCATCCATTGGTAGCACGAGTAAGCAATTTTACACAAATTAACGTCTGTATTTCGATGAGTGATACGATGTTTTGGCATCAAATACTGTGGAGTCACTATGTTAGCGTTTATGCCTTTAGGGCAACTCCATAGGTACTAACCTCAAGCTGTCAAGTATTGTGGCAGCAGCATGAATAGTTCGTGCTTGTGACGGTCCTCTGTGTGACGACTGACCAGAGCAGTGTGGCAACTGATCGGCTGGAGAGTGGCTGGCAGGTGGCAGTCTCCGTAAATATCCTGTGTACCGTGTTACACGGTGTACACTCCAATCTTGTCAGCAGAAGGTGTCACCCCAAACGAACTTCGTCAGAGAATGCTAGCCATTTATGGTGATTGCTTGCATCGCGGGCCCAATAAGTTTAAAGATGTTGAGGCGGGAACGTCTGATTTGCGGGAAAAGAAAGAATAGGACGTCCTGTGATATTAGCCATTGAACTGCATGTCTAAAATGTCGACAGACTGGTTCAGAATCCGAGTATTCCTCGGAGAGGAATTGCAAGTATAAGCGGCATTTCACAAGAACTTGTAGGTCACATTGTCGCTTACCTTCGTTACCGGGAGATCTGTGCACGATGCGTAACCCGAATTCTGCCGTCTGGAACGAAAAAGTCTTGAAATTTTCCAGGAACTGACGACATGTTACGAGATGCAATTCGACGCCATTCAAGAGACAAAACCTTAGCGCAGCAGTGCCAACCAGAGACGAATCATTAGTCCATAGAATATCGACAGAAAGGCTCGCCGCAGAAAAAGAAATTCAAGACTCACTCTTCAGCAGAAAAGGTCGTGGCTTCGTTGTTGTGGGCCGCAGATTGTGGTGTCCATGTTGATTTCCTTTAACGTGGAACACCGGACAGTTCAGAGCGTTGCATCACAACTCTGAGAACTTTGATACGGCGTCTATCAAGCGTATGAAAGGAAAAGGGCAATGTTTTCGTGTAATGGCACATCACGCGCTTCACATGCCACTACAGCAGAAGAGAAATACACTCCTGGAAATTGAAATAAGAACACCGTGAATTCATTGTCCCAGGAAGGGGAAACTTTATTGACACATTCCTGGGGTCAGATACATCACATGATCACACTGACAGAACCACAGGCACATAGACACAGGCAACAGAGCATGCACAATGTCGGCACTAGTACAGTGTATATCCACCTTTCGCAGCAATGCAGGCTGCTATTCTCCCATGGAGACGATCGTAGAGATGCTGGATTTAGTCCTGTGGAACGGCTTGCCATGCCATTTCCACCTGGCGCCTCAGTTGGACCAGCGTTCGTGCTGGACGTGCAGACCGCGTGAGACGACGCTTCATCCAGTCCCAAACATGCTCAATGGGGGACAGATCCGGAGATCTTGCTGGCCAGGGTAGTTGACTTACACCTTCTAGAGCACGTTGGGTGGCACGGGATACATGCGGACGTGCATTGTCCTGTTGGAACAGCAAGTTCCCTTGCCGGTCTAGGAATGGTAGAACGATGGGTTCGATGACGGTTTGGATGTACCGTGCACTATTCAGTGTCCCCTCGACGATCACCAGTGGTGTACGGCCAGTGTAGGAGATCGCTCCCCACACCATGGTGCTGGGTGTTGGCCCTGTGTGCCTCGGTCGTATGCAGTCCTGATTGTGGCGCTCACCTGCACGGCGCCAAACACGCATACGACCATCATTGGCACCAAGGCAGAAGCGACTCTCATCGCTGAAGACGACACGTCTCCATTCGTCCCTCCATTCACGCCTGTCGCGACACCACTGGAGGCGGGCTGCACGATGTTGGGGCGTGAGCGGAAGACGGCCTAACGGTGTGCGGGACCGTAGCCCAGCTTCGTGGAGACGGTTGCGAATGGTCCTCGCCGATACCCCAGGAGCAACAGTGTCCCTAATTTGCTGGGAAGTGGCGGTGCGGTCCCCTACGGCACTGCGTAGGATCCTACGGTCTTGGCGTGCATCCGTGCGTCGCTGCGGTCCGGTCCCAGGTCGACGGGCACGTGCACCTTCCGCCGACCACTGGCTACAACATCGATGTACTGTGGAGACCTCACGCCCCACGTGTTGAGCAATTCGGCGGTACATCCACCCGGCCTCCCGCATGCCCACTATACGCCCTCGCTCAAAGTCCGTCAACTGCACATACGGTTCACGTCCACGCTGTCGCGGCATGCTACCAGTGTTAAAGACTGCGATGGAGCTCCGTATGCCACGGCAAACTGGCTGACACTGACGGCGGCGGTGCACAAATGCTGCGCAGCTAGCGCCATTCGACGGCCAACACCGCGGGTCCAGGTGTGTCCGCTGTGTCGTGCGTGTGATCATTGCTTGTACAGCCCTCTCGCAGTGTCCGGAGCAAGTATGGTGGGTCTGACACACCGGTGTCAATGTGTTCTTTTTTCCATTTCCAGGAGTGTAGAAGCTCCCTACACTATGCCAATGTAGCGGGGACACTAGTGAAGCAGCAGAACATGACAATCCGTGTTGTACGAAAAATAAACAGCTAAAGACTTCCAGAATGAGATTTTCACTCTGCATCGGAGTGTCCGCTGATATGAAACATCCCGGCAGATTAAATCTGTGTGTCGGACCGAGACTCGAACTCAGGACTTTGCCTTTCGCGGGCAAGTGCTCTACCAACTTCTTTTTTTTTTCCAATCTCATTTTGTTCGTTTTCGTTCGTTACATCTGCTCGTGGCGGGCGTCGCAAGACACCCGTTTTAGTTCGTCATTGATTCATTAACTCAGTTTTTTTTTTATTACAGAGGGCAGCTAACCCTCTGACCGAACACGCCGAGTTACCGTGCCGTCACCAACTGAGCTATCGAAGCACGATTCACGCCCCGTCCTCACAGCTTTACATCTGCCAGTACCTCGTCTCCTACCTTCCAACTTCACAGAAGCTCTCCTGCGAACCTTGCAGAACTAGCATTCCTGAAGTTTGGAAGGTAGGAGACGAGGTACTGGCAGATGTAAAGCTCTGAGGATGGGGCGCCCCGTCACACCGAATTTTTAAATATTTTCTGTGTACAGAAATTAAATGAATTGCCATTGGCGATCTTTGGACCTTTACTGAAATGCGCAACAGATTTTTGGAACACCATGAAATATCGAGTGTACTAGTCTCACGTTGTACAAAGAAGGAGGAGTACTTTTCTTTTTTTTTTTTTTTTTTGGAGGAATCGTTTTAAATTTCTGCTCGTCTGTCCCACCTACATTTGCTGCTGTTTGCGAGCCATTCTCGGCGAAGTGGGTGGCCCTATACCGAAGATTTTTTTCCCTGTTGTCTGTTTACATATGAGCGAATACTTCGTCCAGCTTTATGCGTCAACAATAAGTCTCAACAAACAAAAAAAGTACAATGTGTGTCAGTACTGATTATCTACATGAACAACCATGGAAGTAATACAGACTTTCTCATTTGCAAATGTAAATGCTGTTTTACCATACCGACATTATAGTACTTGTTTATTGAAAAATTTGCAACATATAATTCCATGTCCGGTAGCGGGCGCTTAGCGACGCACTGGATTGCTGATTATATTTATAGTGTCATCAGTTTTTACTCAATAAATTATCATACAGCAGTTTCAAACTGAAAGCGTGTATTTTTCATGACATTAACTTACATCAAATTTTGGTTCTACACAAACTCATGAAAATGTCGATTTTTCTGAAAGACTAAATACCTGTAGAAGCTGTAGTGCCTTTCTTCTATTTTTTTTTTTAAGTTGGATGTGTCGTATGTAAGAGCTTAAATGTTCATTTGGAAACATTTTATGGAAGCTCGATTTTAGTCCTGTGAAGAAAGAGCGCAGGTTCAATCGGTTTTTATATGGAGCTGATAAGCAACAGTTTCTCTTTCTAGTATTCTTGTAAGGATATTTTAATTACTGCGTTCTACGGTTACAAAGTTCGCCTCATGTTATCTTAGAACTTTTTTCCCTAACTGTCTTAGTTTGCGGATTCCTCAGTGCGATCCTACAGGGAGAACCCAATTTTTTGAGGTTACTCAGGGATTTTTCAGAGAATTTTGATGTACGTGCCTGTGGTCTCAGGGGGATCTTTACAGAGTAAGTACATTTCGTTTGATTTCTTACCCCTATTTATCTTCGAATCCATATTGCACTGCAAGTATCTGCACGAGATCGCAGGAGTTGGCGGTATGCTTTATTGGTCTTGTTTGGCAGCAAATCTGTTCGACTCACTTGCTCCTGGCGGACAATAATGCCCAATTTATCCTTCGCCCTCAAATTCACATTCAGTGCTGTGATAGCCACCGGAGTGTATGGGTGTACTGATGAAGAGTTGGCCGATATGCACGTCGCGGTTGGTTTCACTGAATGCTGTGGGAAAGCAGTTCAACGGCTCTATGCTGAACTGTTCCCGCAGCAATGATAACCACGTCGCAGTACTTTCGAAACTGAATGTTGTTGCATTGCACTGTGTTTTGTATTGTATCTTTTGGTGATGGAATACTACAGATCTTTTCACCGTTCTGAAGGTATTTTCACAGAAACCAAGGTACTACACAGAGTAAGTTATAAATACCTTGTTACTCAGTAACGAGTCACTGGGGACCACGGGTCCCTGAGACCAAAGTAATCAGAAAATATCTCTGAACAACTTCCAAAATTTTGTTGATGAAATTTCACACTGCACAGCATGTCGCTGTTTTTTTGCGCTGTTCCCAATGTTCCCGGCAGCATGAAAGAATACATATGTACCTATTCTCATGTAATTCCATCGATATGATTCACTTTGGCGCCTTTGTTTTCATTGCCGCTGTTATCAATGCAAATATTTGCACACAGGTTGTTTGGAACTCATTAGAGGCGTTCGACGCCTTCAGCAGGAATCGGCACTAGTACTAGCGACGCTAATTACTGGTACGTGAAAGGTCTTGCAGTCTTGTTATATCAGACTTTGTCTGGTTGGGCGTGTTTTTAGGTCCATTTAAAAAATGAAGTTGGAAAACAGCATAGAATTGCTTCACCACTGAAAGAAGTTATAGGGAGTCATTTCTCATCCACAGGTCAGATCCTCGGATGAAATCCTGATAGATCGTTCAACATCTATAAATCTACATCCACACTCCACAAGCCACTTCCTGGAGCATGGCGGAGAGGTGTTTCTTTTTTTGTACCAGTGACACTTTCACCTTTTCCTGTTCCAGTCGCAAATGGTTCGCAGGAAGAGCGATTGCTGGTAAGCCTCTCCGTGTGGGCTCGATTATTTCTGATTTTATCTTCATGGTCTTTTCGCGAGATATACGCAGGAGGAAGATATATTTTGGTTGCCTCTTCTAGGAACTTACGCTCTCGGAACTTTAGCGGTAGACGATACTGTGATACGCAGTGCGTCCTTTGCAACGTCTGCCTCTGGAGCTGGCTGAACGTGTCCGTAACGCTGTCTCGCGTACTAAATGAACCAGTCACGGAAAGTGCTGCTCTTCTTTGGAGCTTCTCCATTTCCAACCTAATGTTCTTCCCCTCAAAAGGTACGATGATGCCAAATCATCGTAATGGTGTAACTGATGTACTGCCCATTGCTCCCCTTCGTTTGTTGTAACCTTACCTATTGATAGTTAGTTACATGTTCCATAGATCATTTGAACGATTCTTTTATCAAAATAATTTGGCTATGTAACATGATTGGTATTAACATTGATGGAAATATGATTTCTTTAGTCGTACTCTTGCAAATACATTTATGAACTACTTTTTTTACAGGCTACCAGTTTTAAAATAAAAATTCTCCCATGGAATAGAAGGAGTTGTCTAGAAGATATGATTTTAGGTTGGATTTAAAACTTGATTTTCTGCCTTTCACACATTTTATGTTGTTCTGTAATGAGCAAATATTTTTATCTCTGAGTCACTGACAGTTTTAATAATAGATAATACAATATAACTCTTTCTATACTATGCGCATTCCCTTAGATAAATTTTATGCCAGTTTGCCTTCTGGGCGCAAGTGATCAATCTGCAAGATGGTTGAAACATTACTATACTTTACTGATCATGGTCTTCCTCCGAAGCGCAAACATTCAAAGCCAGGAGTTCTCCTATCTGCATCGTATGTATCCGGAGGAATCACACGAATAAAAAGAAGAGGGATTAGGGGGCACACGCAGACATACGAATAATTACATTTCACTCGTTCCAGCCTCGAATGGAATGGAACAACGAGTGACCTATGTTGGTGCAAAATATCCTCTGCCGTGCAGTATACAGTGACTGGAAAAAGAAACATACGTAGATGGAGATGGGATAATTTCACATGAGGGATGTAAACGAAGTGTTAAGTGACTACTCAGTAATGAGCAAACAAAATAGAGACCTGCAGCTTCGGGTGAAAGTCGATCCACAATGTAATTTGCCTCTTTTCACACATGCTGAGTCGCATATGGGGCCGGAAGGAAATCGTAGTTTCATCTTGGAACCAAATACCGAATTACTTGATTTCTATCCGCAGTACATGCAGCCACTGAACCGTACTGTGGCGTCGAGAGGAGGCTGCCTGTAGGCGCCGGCTGTGAAAGAGGAAGAGCACCCGTGAGTGAAAGCGCCAGCGATGTTTCTGGGGCAATCAGCCTTGACCGAGACTCTGCCCTCCACGTCCAAGGCCTCGCGCTCTGCGAGCCTTTCCCTGCTCCCTCCAACCTCTCAGTGGCTTCCGTTGCAGGGCGTTCTCTTTGCTCTAGCGACTAACGCTCTAACGTAGCAGCATGCCGTATAATAAGCGTTTTTAGCGGGTAGCCCTTACATATAATTAGCGTGAGAGCTGCAGTCTCTATATTTGAAAATACATATTACACGTATTTTCCCCCGCTTTAATTGTCTGTCTGTTAGCACGGAGAGAACTAACAAGAGGAACCCAGGCGAAGCCTCGCAGGCTGAAAGGAGGGTGATACCTTTTTTGGATTAGGTCTCAACACTCAATAGTTTCCAAGAAAATGGCAGTTAAGTTTCGAACCCTCTTCATCAGTCCGCTCGTGCAGCGTTAAGACCAACTGAGTCGCTAGCGTAGTGGGTGGGAGGGCATTTTCGAGATTTTGCGCCTAAAGTTCAGATCTAGTCTTATGGATGTCTTTTTTGTTGCGGAAGAACGTGACATCAATATTTTTCGTACTATCGAGAAATACAATGAAATTATTGGCAAAACAAATAAGTATTTCAAATCTTACTAAAAATACAATTTATTGGCACAAATCTTATGTAACCTTATATTCTTAACAGTAATTTAAAATGAAAAATATATAAATTCAAGTGTTTCAATCGTGCGAAGTTTCAACCGCATCAGAGAGCGATGTATGGAGGATCCCCCATGTAAGTTTCTTTCCTGCCGGCACTGATACACAAACCACTTAGGGCCACCATTAACGAAAACAGTCATCAGCTATCTGAAGCCATATATAAAAGTAAGAAGAGAAGAACGCTTCGTTGGAAAACGTGAACTGTAAAGTTATTTGGTTATTTGAAGATAGTAACTGCTCTCGAAAGAACAGATACTATTGATGACAGTGCAGTTTCTCTACAATAAATGATAATTAATTGAAACCGACACCTGTCGGCAGCTGAGGATTTCAATTAATTATCATTTATTCTAGAGAAGCTGCACGGTCATGAATGGTATCTGTTCTTTTGAGAGCAGTTACTATCTTCATATATATAGTTAAAGGCTACCGGGCCATCGACCTTCGTCTGTGTGAATGCGCACAGGTTGCCCGAACTCTTACGGGAATCGTCACCTTAGTGTGCACGAGTAATGAGTGGATGGGCAAATATCTATTAGGTACATTACGTATGTAGATTGTGGACAGCTGGGAATGTGGGTCTCACGGGAAGCGTGCGAGCGATAAGTCCCTGCAGTCGCGCTGTTCATTTGTGTCCTTGGTGGCTCAGATGGATTGCCGGCACCGTCAGAGGCCTGCGTGCTCTCTGTAATAATAATAAAAAAAAAAACTGAGTCAAGGAATCAAAGATCAACTTGAACGGATGTCTTGTGACGTCCGCCCAGACCAAACGCAACTAACTATATCGAACAAAGAAAACAGGCCTGGTCGGGGCACACATTTTCAGCTGTCCCCATCGAGGTATTCAACACCACCTGTCGGAAGCTGAGGGTTTTGATTAATTATCATTTATTTAGTTACTTATTTACAGTTACCCGATGTAGTTTATTTCGTCATACATCGAAATTCCACTCAAGAAAAAAAGGTGATGAATTTGAATCGCTGTCACGTCTCGTGAATATCAGAATCGCTAGTTTCTAGAAGGAGATAGCAGAGTATTACTTATATCGGTATCTTACTCTGCTACTTATCCTCGTTGATGGATGGGTGGACCGTTAAAACATACTCCCCTTCCTGATCTCAGCGATAGCTATGAGAGCTGCTTTAAAATGGCCCTCGCCATTTACTCCATCTTTGTCGCAACCAACTTTCCACTCTGTACCCAATGGTAAGTTGTCACCGTTGACGTTGCAGGAAATGGGAGACACGGTGCTAGAATTATCACAGGTCGGTATAGCAAGTACGAAAGTGTGAACTGAGATACTCAGGGACCTTTGAAGAAATGTAGTTCTTCCAAAATCCCGATGGATAAATTTAGAGAATTAAATTGTACAACCATTCTACTGCCCACACCGTACATAACCAGAAGGATGTGGGGATGAAGTAAGAAAACTTGGGCCCATACGGAGAGAAATACGGAGAACTACTTTTCGCTCGTCCTACAAGCTAATGGAATTGAACAGAACGTAACTAGCATTAGTGCAATGTATCCTCTACCATACAGTGCACAGTGGCTGGCCAAATATATGTGTAAATGCAAATGGAACTCTTTTCAGATGCGAAACACCAATGAAACTTAAAGTAATTGTGATGAAGCATATAGAAACCGAACGATTCGTAGTGGGTATTACTAACGCATTATCATTAATAAGCACTTCGAATGCACAGAGTTACAGAAAAGTGCACAAGAGGAATACGACCGAAAAATGTAACGATTAATATGAAATATTCCACACGGATAATATCCTTCTTCTTCTTTAAACAGAGATTTGTGCAAAATACACTCCTGGAAATGGAAAAAAGAACACATTGACACCGGTGTGTCAGACCCACCATACTTGCTCCGGACACTGCGAGAGGGCTGTACAAGCAATGATCACACGCACGGCACAGCGGACACACCAGGAACCGCGGTGTTGGCCGTCGAATGGCGCTAGCTGCGCAGCATTTGTGCACCGCCGCCGTCAGTGTCAGCCAGTTTGCCGTGGCATACGGAGCTCCATCGCAGTCTTTAACACTGGTAGCATGCCGCGACAGCGTGGACGTGAACCGTATGTGCAGTTGACGGACTTTGAGCGAGGGCGTATAGTGGGCATGCGGGAGGCCGGGTGGACGTACCGCCGAATTGCTCAACACGTGGGGCGTGAGGTCTCCACAGTACATCGATGTTGTTGCCAGTGGTCGGCGGAAGGTGCACGTGCCCGTCGACCTGGGACCGGACCGCAGCGACGCACGGATGCACGCCAAGACCGTAGGATCCTACGCAGTGCCGTAGGGGACCGCACCGCCACTTCCCAGCAAATTAGGGACACTGTTGCTCCTGGGGTATCGGCGAGGACCATTCGCAACCGTCTCCATGAAGCTGGGCTACGGTCCCGCACACCGTTAGGCCGTCTTCCGCTCACGCCCCAACATCGTGCAGCCCGCCTCCAGTGGTGTCGCGACAGGCGTGAATGGAGGGACGAATGGAGACGTGTCGTCTTCAGCGATGAGAGTCGCTTCTGCCTTGGTGCCAATGATGGTCGTATGCGTGTTTGGCGCCGTGCAGGTGAGCGCCACAATCAGGACTGCATACGACCGAGGCACACAGGGCCAACACCCGGCATCATGGTGTGGGGAGCGATCTCCTACACTGGCCGTACACCACTGGTGATCGTCGACGGGACACTGAATAGTGCACGGTACATCCAAACCGTCATCGAACCCATCGTTCTACCATTCCTAGACCGGCAAGGGAACTTGCTGTTCCAACAGGACAATGCACGTCCGCATGTATCCCGTGCCACCCAACGTGCTCTAGAAGGTGTAAGTCAACTACCCTGGCCAGCAAGATCTCCGGATCTGTCCCCCATTGAGCATGTTTGGGACTGGATGAAGCGTCGTCTCACGCGGTCTGCACGTCCAGCACGAACGCTGGTCCAACTGAGGCGCCAGGTGGAAATGGCATGGCAAGCCGTTCCACAGGACTACATCCAGCATCTCTACGATCGTCTCCATGGGAGAATAGCAGCTTGCATTGCTGCGAAAGGTGGATATACACTGTACTAGTGCCGACATTGTGCATGCTCTGTTGCCTGCGTCTATGTGCCTGTGGTTCTGTCAGTGTGATCATGTGATGTATCTGACCCCAGGAATGTGTCAATAAAGTTTCCCCTTCCTGGGACAATGAATTCACGGTGTTCTTATTTCAATCTCCAGGAGTGTAAATTATGTAATGTGGCACTAACCGATTAGAGCTTTTGCAATTGTATCGGTTCATTTAGTGACATGATTATATCCAGGAAGCCAGTGGATAATGAAAAAAATAACGCACAGTATCATGAAAACTAAAAGATAAGACCGTATAAAATGCTTCTGAGTATGAAACTACGTTGTTAAAGGCGATCGAAATCTTATCTGTATTCCACCGTGAGGCGGCACATGTACAGGAGAATTTTACTGATACGAAGTCAACACCCCATTGAACATCAGTCATTAGAAACGATCACAACAGTAAAATATCTAGGGTAACTGCCGACAGTAATTGATGGTGGGACAAATGATTAAAGCCAGTTATTGGTAAGACTGTTGCTATTAATTGGAAGAATCTTAAGGAAGACTAACTTATACACAGAGTTGTGTTTAAGTGTTGGCAAAGATGATCAGCTGTAATTCCAGATAACGAAAATGAAGCCACAATAATGAGACTCAAATAACTATCATTTATTTTTCTACTTCCAAGCGGACATTTATTCCGGTAGAAACGAATTATACTGTACTGGGACAACAAGCGTAAGTTGTAATTATAATCCCAAGAGTTTAAACGCTTGTCCCCATTGTACAAAATACATTAATTCGCCGTTTTGTATAGTTGATTTTTTTTATCTCATCTAAAGGGCTGAAAACTACCTGTCCTATTTTCTTTAACGATCCACCCTTTTTAAATAATTTGTTGCTTCAGCTTTAAGTAACATTAGTATTCTACATATACGTTTGGGTATATACTCCCAAGCCAATGTCCAGTGCAGGATGAAGGTTACCAGCACGAGCAGGGAATTTGTGTCCTGTTCCATTCCAGTACGGGCGATGTATATGCATACCTCGGTGCGAAGTCTAATCTCTCTTGTCTTATTCCACTGGTCCCTTTTCACGTTGAAGCAGCAGAATTGTAGCACGGTCTTTCTCGAGAACAGGTTATCTAAATCCACCCAGCAGGATTCCTGGATAACAACGTCCTTTTTCTTCCAAAGAATCCCTTTTAAATGCTCTGAGCATTTCCGTTACACTCATGTATGTACTTTACTGACCTGCCTCCGCAGCCGAGGTGGCTAACGCACGCTTGTGCATTGGCGCTCGTCTCGGAGGCAAGCCGGTTCGAGGCCTGATGTTGGTGGTGTCGCAAAACATCTGATAGCCAGTCTTTCCGCCGATGTCTTCGGTTAAATTTCAAACCTCTCCGTGGTGTTTCATGAAGTGAGGGCATGTGACCCTCTTGATAATGATCCGTCCTTCAGATGGAGACGTTAAACTTGGCGGCACCGTTGGTGCTTTTCGGGAAGAGTTTCACCCTGCCCGTTTTCTCATTATCATCACATAACACAAGCATAACTATACAAGCATCCTTTACATTCGCCTACGTTTCAAAAATACGAGTACGACATACCTCTTACAAGCACAAAGTGATAGTGGCCAACGTGCGCGGAAGAACAATACCTTTTCTACTCAGCGGTTGAACGCACTCCCGTTGTATATTGAGCCAGTAATGCCATACGTCATTTAATTTTAATGTGCTATGCTGACATGCAGTGATCATAGAAGCGCACATCTGAACTAGCTCAAAGTGTGCTTTCTTATATCTTTGGCAGCGTTCTGCAAACGTTGGACCTGTATTCTAGCTGTAACATGTCAATATCAGCGTCTTATGCGCTTCACTTTAAAGATATACCACACTTTCCGAGATCTCTCCTAACCAGTTTAGGTTCAAATGGTTCAAATGGCTCTGAGCACTATGGGACTCAACTGCTGTGGTCATAAGTCCCCTAGAACTTAGAACTACTTAAACCTAACTAACCTAAGGACAGCACACAACACCCAGCCATCACGAGGCAGAGAAAATCCCTGACCCCGCCGGGAATCGAACCCGGGAACCCGGGCGTGGGAAGCGAGAACGCTACCGCACGACCACGAGATGCGGGCACCAGTTTAGGTCTTCCATTCAGCTTCACTACTACAGATTTCACGTGCTCGGCCCATTTCACATCATTTCGTAGTATTGCCCATAGGTATTTAAACGATGGATGACAAGCCCCAGTAGTGAGCAACTGTTTTTTAATTGAATGACATCGTGGACTTGTGTAATATTGTCCGCAGTGAGGAAGACATTCGAGAATTTTTTTTCACACTTGGCGGGAACCGGCGTATCCAACGTGACAATGCCATTGACCGAGAAAAATGATACATTCATCTTTAACAACTGGCTATACAACATGTTTTAATCAAAAATATTTAAATGGGAAATTTGATGATAAAATCAATTTACTGTCTCTTTCATAATTTTATCCCTCGCTAACGCATATTACGAAGCCATAGTTTTACTATCAGGGATGCAGTTGTTATTAAGGACCTTCAATGCGATGTTAACACGCCAGAAACGGATGTCTGTGCATTCTCAATTGCGATTTCCAACATTGTGGTGGAATATTTACAAAATTACAGAAGTATATATGAACCGCTCCTTTTGAAAACGGCCCTAGCCCAGTAAACTTAATTTTAAGAAAACTCGAAGAAACTGTTGTGTTTTAACAAATCTGAATTACGATATGTTTTATTTTATTCTGAAAGATATGGACGTATTAATACATAAATCATATAAACAAGAATCTTAATTATTTCACAAAAAAGTTGTAGCCACCTAAATTCAAGGACTTACGTGGAGTTGAAAAAAGCTCACTTTTCACATTTTATTTTTGTAAGTCAACGTAAGCTTATTTAAAAATGGTGCTAATTCAACCAATAATTCATTTCTTTTGCGTCACTAGGACACCTTGTAATATCTCTGTTTCATTCATTACTGTAGCTGTGTTTCTATATACTTGCTCGTCGTTAGGCCAAAACAAGATAATACGTTCGTAAGTCGCTAGATTTTCTACGAGAATGTAAGGAATGAGTTTTTCAGTATCTTCTGTCTTAGCCTTTTTGATGGGACCCTTTCCCAGAGGACAAGCAGGCTCCGCTGACAATACTGGATCGTAGCGAAAGTGGGTCAGTCGGAATTTATGTTGCAACAAACCGTTAATGTATGTCAAACCTACCACAGATCCTCGGAGGTCTGGCCTGTGAGTGAAGTGTTGAAGTAATTGAATGAGAAACTGAACCTTATTTTATGGAGAATCTGATTTTTTTTTTTCAGTTTCTTAAGAAACGTAATTTTCCTTTTAACAGTCCGTCTATTACGTTCTGTAACCAGTGATTGCTCTTCAGTCATGTATTGCTTTAACGATGACTTGGTACTTTATACTGCTACTAACAGTAAGTTCTGTTATTTTAATACTATATAAACGAGCATTCGTTTTAAAGACTCTCTTAATCATGCTGGAGTCTCTGCCACTGGGCAAATGAGACTGTCAATGTTTTTGGAAGAGACGTTCAATTCTCTTGAATTGACCTGTATCTGTTAATGCTAATAAAAATGTGATGAAAAAATGGTTCCACGCAATTTTTATCTGTATATTTTGCTCTTCTATCTTAGCTGGCAATTCTTGCAAGAAATTGAAAAAAAAAACTTATCAGGACTTTTCCTGGTAGCTCCCTCATGACACAGATACATAACAGCAGTATTCGTGAACACAAAATAGATTCACTGTTAATTGCCCCGTATAAAACAATTCTTGAACTGTGAAACAGGAAGCTAAATATTCTGTATATAATCTAGTGCAATTGCTTTCCCTTTTCATACTAGAATAGAACCGATTACTTCTTCGTAAGTGAACACTGAGTTCTGCAGCTGCACATATTTTGTTTACATCACTGAGGTGGGGACTTTACAGTTTCTGTGCCAGTTTTCACGTATACAACAAGAGCCTGCTTGTGACCGACTGAATGATGGCTTTAAATTTTCCTTAAAATTGGTAATAAAACTGGTACTAACTTTCACATTTGGATGTTTCTGCTGAAACAACTCATATATTACATTTATATTTAATTTAGCATCCAGATATTTAACAGGGCGACCGCTGTAGTGATTGCATTTTGTTGGAAATGAGCTGATATATTCACGTACCAAAGTTCTTGTTTCATCACTGAGTCGTTTCGGCATAAATGCTTACCATGTCTCGTGAATTGTTACCTGCAACATTCAAATGCCTGATGCTTCTTACAGATTTCTCACACACAGAAAGTATTGACAGAGACTCTATGAAGCACACCTATTTACGCTGAATATCATCTATCTGAACATGATATTTGAATATTGTACTGCTTGTTCTTGTACATTCTTCTTTCCTTGATCGACAGCGGTGAATTTCGTGTGTGTCAATGAGCTTTGTATGAATATATCTTCTTATCCTTTAAATTTATTTCATGTAAGCGAGTGAGAATTTTCACCCACTGAACTTCTGGTGCCATTTCAAAACATGTTAGTTTGTATCTGCAATAATAAAAGTGAAATTGGAATAGTAAAATATAGGTTACATTTTATGGAAGAAATAAAATTACCTCTGGAATGTTAACACACGTAAACGTGTTTACTTTGACACAATGTAATAGAGGTTGGTTATAAAGTAAGTGTATTACAATTGCCCACATGCTTCGCCAGTTGTTTTAGCTAGCAATTTCTTTCCTGACCTCTAAGTCAAGCAGATTTAATTATATTCTTCCAGTAACACCCATTATTATTTTTTCTCTTTATTAATATATTAGTGGCCGAGCGGTTCTAGGTGCTTCAGTCCGAAACTGCGCTGCTGCTACCGTCGAAGGTTCGAATCCTGCCTTGGGCATAGATGTGTGGGATGTCCTTAGGTTAGTTAGGTTTAAGTAGTTCTAAGCCTAGGGGACTGATGTCCTCAGATGTTAAGTTCCATAGTGCTCAGAGCCATTTGAACCACTTGGACATATTAGTTTTTCCCTTTCTGAATTCAACGACCGACTCGTTTAGTGATTATTTTATTAAATTGACAAAGGGAGCTGCATAGTAACAGTCAAAACACTCCCAATGTGTATATATCCTGTTGTATCGATATAGTTCACAGAGCAGAGTCAATACTGCCAACAAGATTTTGAACAAACAGGTCATGCTACAGGACTGATGTCCCACTGAAAAAGAAAAAAGAATTGGTTATCTTGACGTCGGTTTTACTCACAGTGTCAACGTTACTGAGACCGTTTTATTGTATAACGGTGCGTTGAGCCTAATAGAAGGCGTCATGGCCAAATACACTCCTGGAAATGGAAAAAAGAACACATTGACACCGGTGTGTCAGACCCACCATACTTGCTCCGGACACTGCGAGAGGGCTGTACAAGCAATGATCACACGCACGGCACAGCGGACACACCAGGAACCGCGGTGTTGGCCGTCGAATGGCGCTAGCTGCGCAGCATTTGTGCACCGCCGCCGTCAGTGTCAGCCAGTTTGCCGTGGCATACGGAGCTCCATCGCAGTCTTTAACACTGGTAGCATGCCGCGACAGCGTGGACGTGAACCGTATGTGCAGTTGACGGACTTTGAGCGAGGGCGTATAGTGGGCATGCGGGAGGCCGGGTGGACGTACCGCCGAATTGCTCAACACGTGGGGCGTGAGGTCTCCACAGTACATCGATGTTGTTGCCAGTGGTCGGCGGAAGGTGCACGTGCCCGTCGACCTGGGACCGGACCGCAGCGACGCACGGATGCACGCCAAGACCGTAGGATCCTACGCAGTGCCGTAGGGGACCGCACCGCCACTTCCCAGCAAATTAGGGACACTGTTGCTCCTGGGGTATCGGCGAGGACCATTCGCAACCGTCTCCATGAAGCTGGGCTACGGTCCCGCACACCGTTAGGCCGTCTTCCGCTCACGCCCCAACATCGTGCAGCCCGCCTCCAGTGGTGTCGCGACAGGCGTGAATGGAGGGACGAATGGAGACGTGTCGTCTTCAGCGATGAGAGTCGCTTCTGCCTTGGTGCCAATGATGGTCGTATGCGTGTTTGGCGCCGTGCAGGTGAGCGCCACAATCAGGACTGCATACGACCGAGGCACACAGGGCCAACACCCGGCATCATGGTGTGGGGAGCGATCTCCTACACTGGCCGTACACCACTGGTGATCGTCGACGGGACACTGAATAGTGCACGGTACATCCAAACCGTCATCGAACCCATCGTTCTACCATTCCTAGACCGGCAAGGGAACTTGCTGTTCCAACAGGACAATGCACGTCCGCATGTATCCCGTGCCACCCAACGTGCTCTAGAAGGTGTAAGTCAACTACCCTGGCCAGCAAGATCTCCGGATCTGTCCCCCATTGAGCATGTTTGGGACTGGATGAAGCGTCGTCTCACGCGGTCTGCACGTCCAGCACGAACGCTGGTCCAACTGAGGCGCCAGGTGGAAATGGCATGGCAAGCCGTTCCACAGGACTACATCCAGCATCTCTACGATCGTCTCCATGGGAGAATAGCAGCCTGCATTGCTGCGAAAGGTGGATATACACTGTACTAGTGCCGACATTGTGCATGCTCTGTTGCCTGTGTCTATGTGCCTGTGGTTCTGTCAGTGTGATCATGTGACGTATCTGACCCCAGGAATGTGTCAATAAAGTTTCCCCTTCCTGGGACAATGCATTCACGGTGTTCTTATTTCAATTTCCAGGAGTGTATTTTCGGAAAGTAGTGGACCATTTTCATGAGGAGCGATTCGAATGTAGATTCGTTTCACCTTATATGTTATAAAAATCTTCATATATTTTTGTGTAATTCTAGCAAATTGCAATTTAGAGTGCATCATAATTTCCACAGATACTCGTTTCTTGGGTGTTCACATCCCAATGAAGGTCGTTACATAAAACCGAAACACTGATGATAAGCTGTGACTTCGAAATGCACATTGGTAATGGTTAAAGCGCTATGAAAAGACAATAGACGAATTTTATCATTAAATTTTCAATTTATTTCACTGTCTCGTTTTGCCAAGAATAGCCACCATGGGTACCGTGGGGAAACTAATGTGTGATTAGATTGTTTTAGTCGTACTCAGTGGCGCAGAGAAAATACAATGATACATTTTTAATGTTCATAATTTATTCACCTGTTACATCCTGCGGATATGTAGTAATTAATACTAGCACTTTTGCACGTTACTTACAACTGTTAGCTGTTCATTTTGTCAACTATAAGTCTGTCGAATCTTTCTTCTTTTTCATAGCCTTTTGCAGTACCTTCGTGGGGTTGGCATGTTATTCTGGATTTGGCAATGTTAGTGGTATACGATGGCCGGGTGCTCTTCCTCCTGTCGCTATTCTCTCCACTATCCCGTATCCCTCCCCTCACCCCTTGGGATGGGAATTGTGAAACCCATCTGTTTGCGTCTGGTGTTATGCTTATGAGAACGTTTTCGAAATGTTTGCGAATTATGTGAGAAACCGCCTAAAAACCACACCCAGCCTGTTCGGCATAACGGTCCTCGCCGTTAATCCGCTGGGCGGATTCTGCCTGGAGTGGCGCGTCTCCCCAAAACCCGGTAGCGGCCAACTCCCGAAAGGCTTACGTAGTAGAAAGTTGTGATGGATCGAGATGACGTGAGATGTGTGTTGGTATATTTCGTACTGACTCATGAAATCTCTCTGTGATGATCGTCCTTCTTTTACTGAGTAGCCAACATTACTTCCACACACGAGCTCATATGTAGCATTTTCTCGTTTGGCTCGATAACCAAACAACTTGTATTTAGTTGTACCTTCTGTGAAGAAATGCCCCGACGCTTTGCATCATAACAGTACTCCTCTCTTACTTTGCGAACTCCGTAATGGATTTCCCGTAATTCTTGCTGGTCTAGTGTTTTAGGAGAAGGATGTGTCGAATCTTACAGATTGTTGTTACAATTGATCTGTCACTCTGCAATAAAATTCAAATCTTAAATTAGAACTGTGGGCCGAACTTGCTAATAAGAGCCTACATGTTTTTAAAAAAATTGACATATTGCCAAACAAATGGTTCAAATGGCTCTAAGCACTATGGGACAACATCTGAGGTCATTATTCCCCTAGACTTAGAACTACTTAAACCTAACTAACCTAAGGACATCACACACATCCATGCCCGAGGCAGGATTCGAACCTGCGACCGTAGCAGCAGCGCGGTTCCGGACTGAAGCGCCTGGAACCGCTCGGCCACAGCGGCCTGCTACCGTTGTGTATAAACCGCACTTCTTGTTATTTTATTCATGGCTGTAATTTTCAGCAACTGTAGTATTATTTTCTCAGGATAAATTTCAGTCATCAGTTGCAAATTAAATTTTATTATCTTTTTTGCCAAACGATGTGCTTAGCTGCCAGTGCTTCAGTCTGCATTTCTAACGTGAACTAAAACAGCTTCGAAGTGTTTACTGCTTGATTATTCAGGGTGATTCACCTGACCCTACTTACCGGTTTTATGCAACCCACAATGACCTCAAAAAAACCACGTGTGAGATTTTCGTATTCTCTCACTCACTATGCAGAAAGAAATGATCAGAACCCTTTTGTAGGAAATTTAATGTAGTTAGATACTGTTGTGGGTATGTTTTCCTTGGAGGCCACAGTTTTCCAGTTATTCAAGAAAACCTATTTGAAGATCCGTTATGTAGGTTTTCCTTGAATAATTTGACAACTACGGCCTCTAGCGCAAAATTATCCCAGTACGAAAGCTAACTACATTAAATATCCTACAAAAAAAGATATGTTCATTTTTTCTGTAAGACTATTAGTTTGGGTGTTGCGAACGAGAGAATATAGAAATCTTGCACATGGTATTTGAAGGCATTGTGGATTGCTTAAGACCCAGCATTAGGGCAGCTGAATCACCTTGTATAGTTCAATATAATGTATCTTGAAGCGGAACAAGTGTTTACAGTGTGAAGTAAATAAATAAATAAATGTCGTGTGACTAGGACCTCCCGTCGGGTAGACCGTTCGCCGAGTGCAAGTCTTTCGATTTGACGCCACTTCGGGGACTTGGGCGTCGATGGGGATGAAATGATGATGATTAAGACAACACAACACCCAGTCCCTGAGCGAATAAAATCTCCAGCCCAGCCCGGAATCGAATCCGGGCCCTTAGGATTGGGATTCTGTCGCGCTGACCACCTACCTATCGGGGGCGGACAGTGTGAAGTAAATGTTAAAATATGATTGGACTATAAGTGTGCAAATACACATTGTCACATAATAAAATACACTCAACTTCAGTGCAGTAACTTTCAAAGTGAAAATTCAAATTAATGTTTTTCTTAAGTCACCAGTTATAAATTAACTAATTGTTGTCTGAAAATTTTTTTTTACTGCATAGCTACGAAAGCTTCAATAGAATACTTTCTTCTCAGAACTGCAGTGCAAATATTTATAACTGAGGCAGAGGGCAGTATACTCACCTCGCCAAGTTCCACTGTAATTGTGTTCTATTTTAAAACAATCCCAAAATGACAGTTATTTGTTTTACTGTTCAACCTATTGGTTATGAGTATTTTTTTCATGTAGCATTGCTACTTTGGTCAGCATCCAAATGATGAAGAGACATAAACTCCATGTCTATATACCAGTGTGCAATATCTTTAATGACTGAAAAATTTAGCTGATGTTACATGAACTTAGAGTAACACAGACACTCATAGATATAATGGAATCCTTCGTGATACAGAAATAGCATTAAATATGATAACGCATTCAAGAAAATGTTACTGAAATTTTCTCTCGTATTTCAGTCTTTACTGTGCATGAAAAGAAAGTAAGTTACCACAGTAACTTCGCACTGAGTTAAAGCATTATTTTGCTATTAACACAATGGATAAGATATTGCAGTTATACATAAAAACGTTCTCTTAATTAGGTAAAACACTCTGACTACGAAGAAAGGAAGGAATTATCAAAAATGCAATTATCAGTGATTACAGACATACGTGTAAGATAGTAACAAACACATGCATTAAGCTTTACAGTGGCAATAAGTAAAGGGAAAGAAAGCTGATCTTCCATTACCAAGTTAAAAAGAACGATATAAGATCTTACTTATCTTATTACAGTTATTATTCTACAGCTTGAGTCAGTGGATTGCAACACTTTCCGATCATCCTAGACAAGCCATGTCTAGGGTTCCAACTCCTAGGATTCTCAGAGTAGCAAATTTGGCCATTCATCACCTGATCGTGGAACACTTCCATATGGTCTGCTTGCCTCAGTATTCTCATACGAGGCAGCATAACATTTGCAGTTTGGTTTTTACTTCTATCTATCACTACAACTATTGCAAGCTGACTGATGTCGGAGGCCGGTAAACGGAGATTGGCTATGCTCTCTCTGGACGCACGCCAAGATAGAACAAGCCAAAGCATTATTACTTCTCCTCTCTCGTGGTAGAAGACTAATTTGGCAATGTAATAGTATTGATGATATTTCTTTTACAGTATAAAACAATAAATTCAAATGTAATGGCCGGCCGAAGTGGCCGTGCGGTTAAAGGCGCTGCAGTCTGGAACCGCAAGACCGCTACGGTCGCAGGTTCGAATCCTGCCTCGGGCATGGATGTTTGTGCTGTCCTTAGGTTAGTTAGGTTTAACTAGTTCTAAGTTCTAGGGGACTAATGACCTCAGTAGTTGAGTCCCATAGTGCTCAGAGCCATTTGAACCATTTTCAAATGTAATGAATGCAAACAATAGTACTGGCAATGTATTGTATTCAATCCCATAAGCACAATACAAAAAAAAAAAAAATTACTTAAATGTGTGTGTGTGTGTGTGTGTGTGTGTGTGTGTGTTACAAGTTCTCTTTCTTTAACAGAGTTACTTAGGAACGCCATAACGTCCACGAGGTGACCACGAGGTCATCAATCAGTTTCATTACAATTTACACTCTGTTGGGGAGTGCAAATGTCACACTGTAAACACAGGAGAAATTAGTAATGTCAGATGCTGTGGGCTCTCTAGTCTGTGATGGCTTTCTTTTTCGCATAGTGAAGAATCGTGGTTGCTATCCTACGTCGGCCACGTTTTTGCGCACCGTGTGACTTTCGTAAAGTACTGAAATGATGTGCCCTTATCAGACCACGTTGGCAGGACGGAATAGTGGAGCTTGTCCTATCGACAGTGAGGTCGCGGTCTTGCCGAAGCAATCAGCGTGGCTGTGTCATATTCTTTTCTCTCTACTCGTTGTCAGATCTAAGAGCTTGTCAACGAAACAAAGGTCTCTGCTTCTGCTGCAACAGTTTCTGGCGGACAGTTTTAAATTCAAAACAAATCTGTGGCGGACGAAACTCAGTGCAGTCAAAACATCGTCTTAATGAGCTGCCGGCCAGGTTTTTAGTGGCAGCGTCTCCGGCTAGTTGCCTATGCTGATTGGCCCCGTATTAATATGCGACAGGCGTGTCATTAGGCAGCTAATGTTCGAGTCACGTCCGGTAGAGTCGCGGCGTGATGGATGGCGGAGCGGTGGGGCCCGCTTCATTACGCGCTGTGGGGTCGGCTGCAGATTACAAACCGGGGCAAACTTTAGCCAAGCTTTCCAGGGGAAATTCTGCTCAAGGCTCCGACATCTCTACATCGATAAAAATAATGACGTCTTACAAACGTAATGCCTGTAAGAGTGACAAACAGAAAAACTGTAAATGTCGCCCAGTTAATGCAATTACTACCTCGAGTTTTTCTTTAAATTGTTTTTTTGTATTAGTCAGTTATATAGAGTACGGTGCGACCTACGTGCCAAATAAGCTCGTCGCCTCAGCAGAGACTGTTTGGTTCCTTGAATTGCTGACGACGAATTTGTTCCCTATGCAATTGGATGTGCATAGCAAACAGGGAACGTGGGGGAGGAGTCACGTGTTGACTGCTGGCCGCTGCCGAAGACCGTTTTGGCCCACATCGCAGGCTCACCCTCTGGCCCCGGTATCAAGCTCGCGAGGACGTGTCTCCTTCCTAATCCTTAAGGTCCGAAATGACATATTTTCATTTCAAATGCTTCACCTCTCGGCAATGCCAAGATTAGTTGGCGGCCTTACAAACCAACCTTGGCGCCCAACTGCACCCCTTATAAAGAATAAACGTCCTTTCGGTCCATGACCTTGGGATATAACGACCATTAAAGATGCCCATAACTCATTATCCTGACCAGAAAAAAATGGTTCAAATGGCTCTGAGCACTATGGGACTCAACTGCTGTGGTCATAAGTCCCCTAGAACTTAGAACTACTTAAACCTAACTAACCTAAGGACAGCACACAACACCCAGCCATCCCGAGGCAGAGAAAATCCCTGACCCCGCCGGGAATCGAACCCGGGAACCCGGGCGTGGGAAGCGAGAACGCTACCGCACGACCACGAGATGCGGGCCTCCTGACCAGAAAAACACTGCAACTGAACATGACATATAATGAATAAAATGTTGAATCTCTGTTGCACAAACTCAGTTGAGTTAATGTCGATTCACGCTAGATATTACGTCAAGTCAAGGGGGTAGTCTAATCAAAGTATTACAGTATTATTTCGTGTGGGGGGATTTGCATAGACGGTACGGAACGGCAGGGGACGTGAAATATTCGCAATGAGTATGGTACCAGTGCTCTCTGGTACCCTTCATGCGCTTGTGCTTTTATATTTCACAATGTTATTACTCCTTTACCATTATTCGAGCGTTCACCCGCGAACGACAGACAGTAGCAGTCAAAATAACATTGTTGAAAATTAACGCGAGGAACGAAAAACTTTTTAGTGTGTGTCAACGTAAATTTAGATTTCCTGAAAAGAAAGAGTTAAAACAGGCTCAACAGCGAAACACCGCCACTTTTGAAGATAGAAATTCGCGTGCGCTTGCGTGCAGTTCACTTTCCTATTTCACAAATAGGGACAAAGTAAGACTCAAAGAGCAAGGCAAACTGGTAATGTGATTTGCCTTCTGAATATCCTTGTCTGTACTCATAAATAATTCATGACGGTAAAATACTCATGTTTCTATGTCTTAAACTGTTTGTATGGCAAGTTGGAGCTACGTCAGGAGATATTCTGAACTTTATGTTTGCCGGTTAATAAATACAATTGCTAGTCCCTTAATGCTGAAATCGGACGTTTTGTAATATGAACGATGGACGTTTAATATTAAGACATGGTACACCATATCGTATTCTTCCAGACTGCTTTCTTTTATTGTAATTACGATTGTTGACCTGGCTGCTGTAACATTCTGTAACATTCAATAGTATTAAATGTTCGGTGGTATCTGAAATAATGTTGGAAATTAATGTATTTTTTATTTTAGTTATTTTGTGGTTCAAACTGCTATAAATACGAGTGCCCTTCTCAATTTGCGTCCGTTCGAACGATTGTCATTGAATTAGCGAGAGACTAATCTATTTTCTTTCGATTCTTTTTCCACCTTCGTCGGAGACAAATGAAAAATGACTCAGCAGCCGAGATATACCTCACTCAAGTCAGGGTCTAATCGATTGTGAAAGATACTGTCGAAAATTTAATAAAACACTACTTCCGTTGATGCCCAATGTGAATCCATCTATGTCACTCCGAAATTTTACGACTGCAGTTTGCTATCCGAGGAGCAAACTTAAAATTCGACTGGGAAGTACACTATTTGATTAGAACTATCTGGAAACTCCTACGTAATGCGGATGTGACCATAGATGTCACGAGAGGCGGAACCGTCAGTATAAAAGGAGGCGAGGAGTATTCGGAAGACAGACCACTACGGTCGCAGGTTCGAATCCTGCCTCGGGCATGGATGTGTGTGATGTCCTTAGGTTACTTAGGTTTAATTTGTTTTAAATTCTAGGGGACTGATGACCTCAGATGTTAAGTCTCATAGTGCTCAGAGCCATTTTTATTCGGAAGACAGATAAAGATGCCACGAAGAAACGTTTTTCGCTGCTTAGTACCAACTATAGCCGTTCATAAAGGATGGGGGGGGGGGGGGGGAGGGGAGAGAGTTGTCGAAGGTGAAGATTTTACTGGAGTGTCATCCTGCCATCGATCCTGAAATCAGAGGAATCACTCGTGTGTTTCAAAATTCTACCAGGAGTCCAGCTATCACAATGACTGTGCATAGAGAATTAAAAAAGGTTTGGAAACGAGTGATCTGGAGTGATGAATTTCGATATACCCTTTGGCAATCCGATTGAAAGTGTGAGTTTTGCGAATGCCTGGAGATCGTTACCTGCCGTCATGTATAGTACTAACAGTCAAGTACCGGGGAATGGTGTTACTGTATGGGGAAGTGTTTGGTGGTGAGGTGTGGTCCCTTTATTGTGCTTAGGAAAACGCTAGATGCGAAAGAATATGAAGACATTTTACAGTATGCCTACTCCGTACAGTAGAGGAACAATTCGGGAACGGTGTCTATGACAGTATGACTATGCGTCCTATCGTACAGCAGTGTCTGTGAGACAATGGTTTGTGAACACTGGATTGGCCTCTTGAGAGCCCCGACCTGAACCCAATGTAAAATGTTTGGGATGAGTCAGAAAGTCGACTTCGTTCCAGATGCCACCACCAGCATCTATACCTTATCTGGTTTCGGCTGTACGAGTATGCTGCCATCCCCCCACAAACATTCGGCCACCTTACTGAAAATGTCCCCAGCAGAGTTAAAGCCATCGTAAGGGCGAATGGTGGACACACCTCATGGAAATGTGCACTAATAGGTGTCCGGATACTTTTGATCATATAAAGACAAATGTGAGAAAAAAAGTATATCAACATTGAAGAACAAAACCAGTGACGAATTCAGCTAACTAGTGTGTGACATTAACGTTGGATAGAGGAAAAGAACAGCTGAAATCAGAATTCTACAAAACACTGGATTTTAAATGCAAACTGAATAGTAATTAATGCACAAAACGCGCTAATTTCAGCACATGGTAATTAAATCTCCGTTAATTCGCGAAACTTTAATATTATTTATCCAGCGGTCGGATATTCACCTAGTCCAAAAAAAAAAAAAAAAAAAAAAAACCTTGCTGTACATCCACGCACTGATTTTATTTTCTTAGGAACTTGCACTACACGGCCAACTTCTACAAAGCTACGATTCGTTGTAAATTTACGTAATTAGTTCCCAACCAGAAACGTTAGTCACTTTGTGCTGCTATTCAAATGTACCTCACACCAGTGATCTACGTGATAAAATTAGGGTTCTGCAACAGCAGATTGCAAAATTAGGGTTCTGCAACAGCAGAACGCGAGGACTCGCGTTTATCAACATATAAAGAGCCTCGTGTTCACACAATAATGGTCAATAGTGACTCATGCCTGTTGGTTTCTTCCTTACTTTCTGTGACTGAAATGCGGGATGTCCGGGCTAGAGGTATACACAAACAAATGTTTATACTGAAAGAACTCGACATTTTACCTTATTGAGTAAACACGCAATTGATATACACAGTCTTCAACATATGATCCTCACAATTTCATGAACAGCGCTGAGTCGCATGGCGCATGCGCGCCAGTGACAAGGCACACCTGGTTCGACGTGCTGGCGAACTATGCAGTTCTACAGATGCCCTCCCGACGTCATTGTCCAGCAGGATGGTGGCCACCCACCCTCCTACGATCATGGTAATGTTAACGCATTTGTCCATGAGACGTTTCCTGAGTGTCGGATGGGAAGGGTGCTTCCATTGCCTGGCGCCAATAGAGGCCATAGCACTTTTCACGCTTATGATCATGTGGCGAGGAGTGGAGTACCGCTTCGTCATCTGTCGAGCAACAAATGGAGCCCACATTGATCTGTACCAACATGTATACAAATATTTAATTTCCTGTGTTCAATGTTGGACAAATAAAGTTACAAGTCTTAACAGGTACCGAAACATAAACTCATGTTTTTGCATACCTCTAACACGGACACCTTGTAGAACCTGAGGACGATGGAAGACAGAATCGTTATTTTTTTTTTTAACTCTTCACTCCCTCTATAAACTAGTCCCCTAAATTTCGCTCTTGTGCACATCAGTTTCACTCCATATTTTACAGAATCATTTGAGTTCAACGGACTAGAGTGTAGTAACCATTACAGCATTTCTTACCGATGTGTAACTACTGTAAGGTCGCTATTATTTTTCGGTAATTAATGTCATGCCCGTAGCAGCCACGGGCGTGTCTTTAATTTTGATCTGTCTCCATGCACTTACTTCTACACATTTCATTAATATACGAGACTTACATTGTAAGTGATGTACTACAGTTTCGTCACGTACTATGAGCCTCAAATACAAATGTTCTTAGGAAAAGCGCCCTTTATGAACTTTATGTAAGCTCATTATAACTATACTATCAGAGTTAATGTAACGTTACACTATCATTTTTTCAATCCGACACAAAATGACGATACACTCATGATTAATGCAGTTCGAAAGTCAAAATCATCGATAGAGAAAAAAATGTTGAACAGTAAGACCTAACGTAATTGGTCACTCAATTTTCTGTATACCACCGACATCACATGAACGCAGAACATTTAACGAACCGGCGACCTAGTGAGGAATCTCCGCTCACTGTACCTATTCTGCTCTGGAGACGATATGCTGTACTTACAACGAGACTACCAGGCAGTGGGATTGTTGTAAATTTTTATATTTATGGTACGTGAAGTTCACTTATCAAATATTGATCCTCAAAAGCAGTTCCATGCAACTTTCAAAATTTTCGATGAAAAAGATAGTGAAGTTTTCCGACGGACATTAATTCACTAAAATTCAAGTGATTTTTCACGACGGGCCGTGTGGCGCAATCGATCGCGTTGGATAATGGTAACAGAGTGATCAATGGATCACTGCTTCGAATCTCGCTATGGTCTTTTTTTTTGTTTTATTTTTTCGTTCATTTCGAATACCTGCATCATTTGAAAAATTCGTCAAATATATGCTAATTAACACATATCTAATATCAAGCATTTCAAATGTAAATTCTTAATTATCGATAATTTATACAAGATTGTTAACAAAGACTGCCTAAAACTCACCTCCGTGGCCGAGGTCACTAACACGCGCTTGTGTGGGGGGGGGGGGGGGGGGTAAGCTGGTTTGTGTCCTGGTGGTGGAAAAAAACTTTCGTTGCTAGTATTTGGCCGGCAAGAGGAGACGAGCTGGTAGAATAAAGTTTCTGATCCCTAGACTTTGCCCCAATGTCCTGGTTTAAGTACCAAACCTCTCCGCAGTGTCTCATGAAGTGAGGGCATGATGGCGATCCGTGTGTCGGATGGGGATGTCAAAGTTGGCGTCCCCCATGCTGCTATTCGCGAGGAGTAAGTTATTGCCGACACCGGGTTTCACTCTCTCCCTTCTATCATCGTCGTCATTATCATACAACTCAAACATTACGCTACAGTCCGCACTCCCACCCGCCCACCCGCACACACACACACACACACACACACACACGCACACACACACACACACAATACATTGTTATTATTGTGGTCTTCAGTCCGAAAACTGGTTTGATGCAGCTCTCCATCCTACTCTAGCCTGTGCTAGCCTCTTCATCTCCGAGTTACTACTGCAACCTATCCTTCTGACTCTGCGTACTGCTTTCATCTCTTGGTCCCCCTCTACAATTCCCCCCCCCCCCCTTGCTTCCCCCCAATACTAAATTGGTGACCCCGTGATGCCTCAAAAAGTGTCCTACCGACCGACCCTTCTCCTAATCAGGTTGTGCCACAAATTTCTCTTTGCCCAATTTCTATCTGGTACCTCATCATTAGTTACTTGATCTACTCAACTAATCTTCAGCAGTCTTCTGTAGCACTACATTTCAAAAGCTTCTATTCTCTTCAAGTCTAAGCTGTTTACCGTCCATGTACGGCTACACTTCGGACAAATATTTTCAGAAAAGACTTCCTGACACTTAAATCTATTCTCGATATTAACAAATCTCTCTTTTTCAGACGCTTTTCTTGCTATTGCCAGTCTACACTTTTTATCCTCTCTGCTTCGAACATCATCAGTTATTTTGCTGCCCAAATGGCAGGACTCATCTACTAGTTTGTCTCATTTCCTAATGTAATTCCCTTAGCATCAGCTGATTTTATTCGACTACATTGTATTTCCCTTGTCTTGCTTTTGTTGATGTTCGTCTTATATTCTGTTCATCTGCTTTTTCATGTCCTTTGCTGTATTTCAGTGTCATCGTCAAACCTTAGTACGATTTCTTCACCCTGCACTTTAATAATTACTCCAAATTTTTCGGTTGTTTCCTTTACTGCTTGATAAATATACAGACTGAATAACATCGAAGATAAGCTACAACCCTGTCTTACTCCCTTCCCAACCACTGCTTCCCTTTCATGTCCCTCAACACTTATAACTGCCATCTGGTTTCTGTGCAAATTGTAAGTAGCTTTTTACTCTCTGTATTTTACCCCTGCCATCTTCAGAATTTGAATGAGAGTATTCCAGTCAACATTGTCAAAAGCTTTATCTAAGTCTACAAATGCCATAAACGATTAAGTTTGCCTTTCCTTAACCTATCTTCTAAGAAATGCCATAAGGTCAGTATTTCCTCCCGTGTTCCTAAATGTCTCCGGAATCCAAACTGGTCTTCCCCGAGGTCGGCTTCTACCAGTTTTTCCATTCGTCTGTAAAGAATTCGTGTTAGTATTTCGCAGCCGTGATTTATTAAACTGACAGTTCGGTAATTTTCACACCCGTCAGAACCTACTTTCTTTGGAATTGGAGTTATTATATTCCTCTTGCCGTCTGAGGGTATTTCGCCCGTCCCATACCTTTTGCTCACCAGATGGAAGAGTTTTATGACTATCAGTAGTTCTAATGGAACACCCAATGCCTTATTTCGACTTTGATCTTTCAGTGTTCTGTCAAATTCTTCACGCAGTGTCATGTCTCCCATCTCACCTACATCTACGTCCTCTTCCATTTCCATAATATTCCCCTTAAGTACATCTCCCTTGTATAGACACTCCAATACTCCTTACACCTTTCTGCTTTCCCTCCTGTGCTTAGAACTGGTTTTCCATCTGAGCTCTTAACATCCATAGGACCATAGAGGTGGCTCTCTTTTCTAAAAGATCTCTTCAATTTTCATCTAGGCGGCATCTATCTTTCCCCTAGTAATATATGCTTCTAAATCCTTACATCTGTCCTCCAGCCATTACTTCTTAGCCATTCTGCACTTCCTGACAATCTCATTTTCTAGACGTTTGTATTCCCTTTCGCCTGCTTCATTTACTGCATGTTTATATTTTCTCCCTTCATCAGTTAAATTCACTGCCTCTGGTGTTACCCAAGGATTTCTGTATAAGCCCTCGTCTTTTTACCTACTTAATCCTCTGTAGCCTTCGCTGTTTCACCTTTCAGAGCTACCCATTCTTCTTCTACTGTATTCCTTTCCCCTGTTCTTGTCATTCGTTCCCAAATGTTCCCACCTGAAACTCTCTGAAAGCTCGGGTATTTTTTGTTTATCGATGTCCCATCTCCTTAAATTCCGACTTTTTTGCAGTTCCTTCGGTTTTAGTCTGCAGTTCATAACCAATAAATTGTGGTCAGAATCCACATTTCCTCCTGGAACCGTCTTACAATTTAAAATGTGGTTCCTAAATCTCCGTCTTACCATCATATATTCACTCCGAATCTTCCGGTGTCTCCAGGTCTCTTCATGTATAGAAGCGTTAACAACGATTACATTGTGCTCTCTGCAATATTCTACCAGGCTCCTCTTTCATTCCTTTTCCCCACCCATATATTCAAAAAAGGTTCAAAAGGCTCAGAGCACTATGGGACTTAACTTCTGAGGTCATCAGTCCCCTAGAACTTAGAACTACTTAAACCTAACTAACCTAAGGACATCACACACATCCATGCCCGAGGCAGGACTCGAACCTGTGACCGTAGCGGTCGCGCTGTTCCAGACTGTAGCGCCTAGAACCGCTCGGCCACTCTGGCCGGCCAGTCATATATTCATCTATTATTTTTCCTTCTCGTTCTTTTCCTACTGTCGAATTCCAGTGCGCCATGACTATTAAATTTTCATCTCTCTTAACTATCTCAATAATCCACTCTGGTGGATGTTGGCTTCATGTCTATATTGGCTACAATGATGAGTTCACTACGGTGTTCAGAGTAGTTTACCCGCGTTCCTATATTTTATTCATTATTAAGCCTACTCCTGCATACCCCTATTTGATTTTGTATTTAGAACCCCATTATTCACCTGACCTGTTCCTCCTACCACTGAACTTCACTAACTTTCACTATATCTGAATTTAACTAATACAATTCCCTTTTTAAATTCTCTAACTTACCTGCCCAATTAAGGCAACTAACATTCCACGCTTCGACCCGTAGAACGCCAGTTTTGTTTTTCCTGATAACGACGTCCTCCTGAGTAGTCCCCGCCCGGAGATCTGAATGAGAGACTATTTTACCTCAGTAACATTTTACCAAAGAGGATGCCATCATCTTTTAACCATGCTGTAGAGCTTCAAGCCCTCAGGAAAAGTTACGGCTGTAGTTTCTCCTTGCTTTCAGCCGTTCGCTCTGTTGATTGATCTTACAAGTCGAGATCAGTCATTCATCCAGACTGTTGCCCCTGCAGTTACTGAAAAGGCTGCTGCCCCTCTACATGAACCACACGTTTGTCTGATCTCTCAACAGATACCTCTCCGTTGTGATTGCACCTACGGTATGGCTGTCTGTATCGTTGAGGCACGCAGGCCTGTCCACCAACGGTATGGTCCATGGTTCATTGGGGGGAGGGGGAGGAGGGTATTACAAACATTAAAACAGAGCATGTTGTAAATAAATAAACAAAAGTATTTTTTAAATTAAGAAATCATTACAAATTTGTTAACGATCTTTTATGAAATACCGGTAGTTAATAATTAATAATTGCACTGAAAAATTGTAGTTTGCACGCGATACGTAATTATAAATAAGAAGACTTGCATTTTTATGAAAAATGATGATTGTATGTGTATTAATTCGCATATATTTGGTGAATTTTGTATTTAAAGGGTGTAAGTATTCGAAATTAACGAAGAAAGTCAAAAAGACCACAACAAAATTCGAACTGGCGGTCCATTGATCACATTAGTCACATTAGTATCGTTCTTTAACACTACCGAGTGGGCCACGCAGCCCCTCGTGAAGTTCGCCTTAATTTTAGTGAATTAGTGTACCTCGGGAAACTTCAAAGTCAATTTTATCGAGAATTTTTGAGAATTGTATCGAGATGCTTTGGGAGAGTGATATTTGAATTCTGGACTTCACGTAACATAAATATATAAAAGCCCAAAAATCCGATTGCCGCTTGGTCTCAGGCGGCAGACGGGGATTTGAACTGCGTAATGAGAGACCAGTGCCTTAACCGCTGGGCTGCCTCTCACGACACTGACGCAGGAAAAGAAAACCTTTTAGCAAATATCTTCAAGGAATCAGACTGAAATGAATGAATGAAAATGATAATTTCTTGGCTGCAGAGACCAAAATGGTTCCCCCTGTGCGGTCTGATTTCAGAGGAGTCTTTCAGAGATAACTAATACTTGTTTCTCAAAAGTACTGCACAGCTTCCGTATATTTAAATACTGGCCTTCAAACCACCAAAAGGTGCTAGCTACAATGTGTATTTCTTTATGGACCACCAGCTTCAGTCAAGCGGCCATCTTTAAATCTCCTACAAAATGAGAGAACGAAATGTATTTTCATTTGCGAATATGGAGAACCGTCAGTTGTATCATGAAAAGACGACAATGAAAATTTGTGCTGGACCGGTACTCGAACCCAAATTTCCCGCTTATCGCGAGCGACCGCCTTACCGTTTGGCTATCCATGCACGACTCACGACCAGACCTAAACTTCCATATGTCACCAACCATGTGTCTGCAATCTGTACTCGTACACCCATTATGTATATTCTCGTATAGGCGAGACATTTTACTTGAATGTCACTTGCCCGGTGTCGGCATGCATGCGTGTCAGAGGAAACATTGCATCGTAATTTGGAATAATCCAGGCACTGCAGTATCGTATGACAGAAATCAATAAGAAATGAAAAATAGTACGAGTCATCTACAAATGTACAGGAATTGGACAAAAAAAATGGAAACACCAAAAATGTATTACCATGTCTAACACGATGGAGGGAATCCGTTAGCGTTCAAAACAGTTTGCAGTCGTCTCGGTATGTATAAGTACAGATTCTGTATGGTTTTCAATGGAGTCTTATGCCATCCTTCGTGCAAAATAGTGGCGAGCTCAGGGAACGACGATGAAGGCAGATAGTCTCCACGCTCCCATCTCTCCAAAGTAGACCACAAAGGCTCATAAATACTGAGCTCTGGAGACTATAGTAGCCACGGAAGATGGGAAAATTCATCGTATTGCACACAAAGCCAGACCTAGACGATGCAGCCTGTGTGGACAGGAACCTTGGAACACCCCAACGGTATTCGTCCCCGTGATCAGTCACAATGGTCACTTGATCCGTGCCAGTAATGCAACCGTGCATAGTAACCATGGGGCTCATAGAATTCCTTGATATGGCTCCCAAAATCCTCACCGAAGCCCTGCTACGTTTCGTTCTTCGGACGTAAACACGGCCTGCAGTTGGAAGCAGTGTGAAACGGGACTCATCCGACCAAATGACGTTTTTCGATTGCTCCATAGTCCAGGTTTTATGGCTTCGGTACTACGTTTTCCTATTACGAACATTTGCATCACTGACTTTTGGAATTTCAGCTCACCCCGAAATTTCGCAATTTCCACCGCATGGAGCTCCCTCCTTCTTCTTTTGTTACCGGCAGGCTTCCCGAGTGCGACATCTAGTTCTGCACAGTGACTTTTGCAGCTGTCGTCCTCTCATTTTTTTGTCATCATCCTCTTCAGCGACCGTCTGTTACGATCACTCAACACATACGTTCATCACCTTTGTGACTCAGCGGATGACATTTTTCCACTGTCCATGTATGTGGTATAAATCAACGATACCGCGCCTCTTGAAACACCAAACACTTCGGTCCCCCTGATTACGGAAACGGCTATCATATGAGCACTAACAATTTGCCCACATTCTAAATCACTTAGCTCCGACATAATAAATTCACAGCTGCACAGAACACTATTCTGAATACAACTGAAATTTGCAACGTATTGAAAACATTGCATAGATACCGCTAGTGATCAAATACAACACCGCAATCTGCATTTGTGCTCAAGCATGCATTTTCCGTGGTTTTCCCATATTTTTTTCCAACCGTTTTATAAGAAATAGTATATGACAAAATAATTAAGATGAAACTTTACAGCCCGCCGCGGTGGACGGGCGGTTCTAGGCGCTTCAGTCCGGAACCGCGTGACTGGTGCGGTCGCAGGTTCGAATCCTGCCTCGGGCATGGATGTGTGTGATCTCCTTAGGTTAGTTAGGTTTAAGTAGTTCTAAGTTCTAGGGGACTAATGACCTCAGATGTTAAGTCCCATGGTAGTCAGAGCCATTTGAACCATTTTTGAAACTTTATATGTGAGAGATATGTAGACAAGATTAATGCAGTTGTGTCTTGTAATTCCATGTAAACTGTGCTGTTATATACACTGACAGAAAAAGTCACAATAGCAAAAAATAATTAATGTAGAGTAATGAAATTTCGAGAATACATTTGCCTAGGTAAGGCATATGAGTGATTAAAGTTGCAAGATCAGAAGTTAATGTAAGCGCGAGGTAAGCCACTGAAAATGTGAAATTCTGGTGCATTAATAACCGGTGTAACCGCTAGAATGTTGAACGCAAACGTGCATGCGTTGTGTTGTAGAGGTGTCACATGTCACGATACTGCGATGGAGTTCCACGCGTGTTGCACGTGGTCGCTCAATACAGGGACTGTTAATGATGTTTGTGGATGACGCTGCAGTTGTCGTCCGATGATGTCCCATATCTGCTCAATTGGAGGCAGATCGGAAGGTATAGCACGTCAAGGCAACATATTGACACTCCGTAGAGGATTTTAGGGTACAACAGCGGTACGTGGGTGAGCGTCTTCCTGTTGGAAAACACCCCCTGGAATTCTATTCATGAATGGCAGCACAACAGGTGCGCACAAACTTGCAATCAGGGTGCGTCGGATATCCACGACCATGCTGTTGCTGTCGTACGAAATCGCACCCCAGGCCGTAACTGCACGTGTAGGTGCAGTGTGTCTAGCCAACACCGACTCAAAGGAAGGCCTCGGCGCTTGTTCGTGACGTCACGTCAGCTAGGCACGACGAACGCCAGGTCTGTTGCAGGCATACTCACAATGGTGGTGTCTCCCTCTCTGACACAGGAAAATGTGAAACTATTGGTGGTAGTTGACCAACACATATTGTTCTGAGAGATTTCTGCAATCAATTAATTGTGCAATTCGTTACACTTCTTAACAAATAGTGTGCCTGTTTTAAGGATTGACATACAAAAAAAACTTCATCGTCCAGCAGCAACAGAATTCGTGCTTCTTTACCTTATTTGTAAATCTGAGGAAGTTACGTTTGTACTGGGTTGCTTTTACAAGAAACTGTGAGCATATTGGTGCTCTTCTTTAGGTATCTTGCTTGATTATGGGGTGAGGAGAACTGAATGTTAATGAAATACCTTGCGATTGTACACGTTGGGGGGGGGGGGGGGGGGGGGACAGAAGAAGAGGCAAAAGGGAGATACTTGTTCTATCAAATAAAATTTTTTTATCTTATAAAGTTTCTCCTTTCAGTTGCAAGAGGGGAATATTTATCTTTTCTAGTGTGCCTGTGTAAAAAAGTTTAAGCTCCGCAGTATTTTCGATGTATGAAGCTATTTTGTTTCCTGTTTAGAATTCCTTTCGTTGAAAACGACTGTAATCTAATGACTGGCAACAGTTGGAGATTTACACATGTAAATTAGTTCACATTTCCATTGACGATATCAAAAGAAAATAAATAAATAAAAGAAACGAGTTCATTGTAAGGGGGTTGGGGTAAGTTTCGATAACGAAATGGATCAAGTTACTTGAATGTAAAATTTCCGAAGCTTGCAATGGGGCAAAAAATCTTCTCATGTTGATCTACGTTTGTTTCGACAGGATTCAGTAATACAGAACTATGATCTTCATTTGTAGCTTTACGATAGTAAGAAAATCATCTAAATAAAACTGCAGAATCCAAAACAATACCAAACATTTTGTCCAAAAATAAGAGATTTATAGTGATAAGCACGCCCAGGCGTTTCTGCCTGCAACAGACGTGGCGTTCGCCGTGCCTAGCTGACGTGACGTCACCAACAAGCGCCGAGGCCTTCCTCTGAGTCGGTGTTGGTCTAGCTCGCAGACAGGCCGGTTGCAGGCTCTCAGTTGTCCTCCTTCTATCCAACACACGACGAGCTCTGGCACCAAGGTGGAACCAGGTTTCATCAGAAAACACAACAGACCTCCACCCTGCCCACCAATCATTTTCACTTGACACCACTGAAATCTCAAATGGCAGTGATTTCGGGTCAGTGGAATGCACGCTACAGGGTGTGTGGCTCACAGCTGTCCTTGAAATAACGGTTTGTAATCGTGTTACTGTGGTGCCGTTTGCTGCTCATATGCTACTGCAGATGCAGTACTATGCGCTAGAGCCATTCGCCGGTCACGGTGGTCTTCTCCCTTGGCAGAGCCACGTGGCCGTCCGGAGCCGGGTCTTCTTGCGGCCGTACGTTCTCGTGACCACTTCTGCCAGCAGTCATGTACAATGGCTACATTCCTGCCGAGTCCTTTTGCAGTATCGCAGAAGAAGCACCTAGTTTCTCGTAACCCTATAACACGACCGCGTTCAAACTCAGTGGGGTGTTGATAACAGCGTGTTTGTCGCCTTAAAGGCATTCTTGACTATCATCAGATCGCCAGGTCGAGTCTGAAAGGTAACTAAAGTTCACGACCGTTACGGCGTGTCTTTAAGGCAAACTTCATTTGCATACTCACAGTGGTGCTGCTAGCACCACCCTTATGCAACTGGCGCGAAGTATGAATAGACATTATCTTTCAGCTGTAGAAACACGCCTACCAACTTTCGTTTATGTCGCACTACTACTTGGTATATCGATTTCTTTCCGTCAGTGTATATAGGGCGCAAGCTCTTCGATGTGCTAGATTATCATTTGTACACGAAGCGCTTTCATTGTCTATAAACCTCTAGCGCGTATACGCTTCGATTTGCTATTTCGCACCAGACGATTACAGTAATCTGTTCTTAGCATGCATGTTTTAAGGCTTGAGACTCCTAGTGAATTTCTCTTTTTTACTATTTTTATTCATCGTCTGTAACCAGAGACGTTGACATCGTAGGTTATGCACCTCTGATGAAGTTACAATCCTAAGTTGTAACAATATCGCGTACTCGCACGAGAACAAATATGAGCTGATTCAGTCGTCAGTTTATGACAAAACTTTGATAATGCAATTTGCAGAACAGTGCACTGGAATGTCGATTTGTGCGTGTAGTGACTAATAGGAAAATGTATGGAGTAATGGATACATGTCTGAATGACAAGTACTCTTGTTATATGTATTACGCATATTATAATTTTCACCATTTCATTTTGATGCTGCAACTGACAATAATTATGTACTTGACGCCACTAAACCTACCTTTAACCTGATATGGTGGAGTCAGTGAGTACCTGCTACATGTAACGGTTCACGTTAATTATTCTCACATGTACTACATCTTACAATTTTTTAAAATATTTATGCGAGTTCAAGATGATCACTTGACGGAAACTGGTTGTCCATAAATGAATACACATTTTGAGAGCTTTTGAGGGTTTCGTGATACCGTTCTTTAACTACGTGGTATGTTGGTGTGTCTGCGTGATAGATATAGGAGAATATGAGGTCGGTTCTTCATTTCAGCCTTATCTCCCCGTTCTCAAATTTATAACACACGATGGCACGTCTAACAAACACCGGCTGGTCGCGCCCAACGCGTCGATTCGCGTGGTTTGGTTACCAGATGCTGCGCAGTTACGCGGATGATACACGCATCCGTAAACTTTGGCCCGAATCCGTATTTGCGGGTATTAATATTTTATAAAGCATTTGAACTCTTTGTGTATACCAGAGATTTGACGGTAGGCTTGCACCTGTCAAAAACTGTTCCAGTCTCCTGAGATCAATGCAGTCCGCTTTGAAGCTTTGCTGTAAATTATCGGGTGGCCAGATCCAAACGTCAATAGCATAAAACTGAAATTCATTTCGTTCGGCGTCTAACAGTGATGATCGATAATTTCGTGGTTTATTTGTGTTTGAGACACTTTGCTGAGAACACGTTTGGCGTTCTATTTTCTGTTCTGCAGGTGGATCCCAAAATTTAGAACTACTTAAACCTAAGTAACCTAAGGACGTCACACACATCCGTGCCCGAGGCAGGATTCGAACCTGCGACCGTAGCGGTCGCGCGGTTCCAGACTGTAGCGCCGAGAACTGCTCGGCCACCACGGCCGGCCATAATTTACATTTAGAAGCCTAAACCTTTAAGTTCCGGTCATTACTTAAAATTTATTTCAACACGAGATAATGGACTGACGACTACAAAAATGAAATAATGAATATTCCAACAGTTTCCAGCATCATATGCTGACCATTTAAACGTTCGCACAATCCTTTGTTAAAAGGACCTTGAGGATCTGTTACATGACCTTCAGTTTGACTTCAGGAAAAGATAAAGAAAGGCACCAGAGAGGTAGTTCTGACGTTGCGCTTGATAATGGGAGCAAGACTAAAGAAGAATCAACACACTTTCGTACGATTTGTCAATCTACAAAAAGCATTAGGCAATGTTGACAAATGGCGCAACAAGTTCGAAATTCTGAGAAAAATAGGTTAAACTATAGGGAAAGATGAATAATATACAGTTTCTACAAGAACCAAGAGGGGAAAAATAGGGATGTTATTGAGAAATACGATGCAGTGTTCCTTCGGACATGCATACATGTGCGAACAAAGTTTGCATTGTAATTCGGAATACCACAGGTGCCGCAAAAGCGTGTTCATCCGCCGACACCGGGCAAGTGACTTTCAAGTAAAATGTGTCCCCTGTACGGCAATATACATAGTGGATTTACGAATACAGCTTGTAGACACATCGTAGACGACAGATGGAAGTTTGGGTCCGCCCGTGAGTCCTGCTCGGATAGCCAACTGGTAAGGCGACCGCTCGCGGAAAATCTGGTTTGGAGTCCCTGTCCGGCGCAAATTTTCACTGTCGTCATTCCATTATACAGCTGATGGCAGTCGTTATTCGCAACTGCAGATGCGTTTCACGCACTGTAGCTGGTGCGAGGTGGAGGGTGCGGCAGCGTGCAGAGCTGTGCGGCTGCGCGGACTGCACGCCGCCGTATCGACTGCTACAATAGCTCCTCGTGGCTATGCGCCTCCTGCTGCCATACTCAAACTTTAATCCGCAAGCTGCGTACTGTCGGCAAGGGTATGCGTTTCGCCGGAATCGGACGAGTTAAATGCCTGAATAAGTGGGCGAAAGCTTATGTCATGCAGGAGAAGAGGCCGAAACAAACTTACCATTTGAAGCTGTAGTGTTTTAACATCTTGTTCTTAAATTACTAAGACTTCGTTCCTGTGGCCTTCACATAGTTTCTTTCTGTTGGGGAAAACGTGGTAGCTATCTTGAGGCGTGCGAAGTACCTCGCACTGGGGTTCGTTCAAATACACTCCTGGAAATTGAAATAAGAACACCGTGAATTCATTGTTCCAGGAAGGGGAAACTTTATTGACACATTCCTGGGGTCAGATACATCACATGATCACACTGACAGAACCACAGGCACATAGACACAGGCAACAGAGCATGCACAATGTCGGCACTAGTACAGTGTATATCCACCTTTCGCAGCAATGCAGGCTGCTATTCTCCCATGGAGACGATCGTAGAGATGCTGGATGTAGTCCTGTGGAACGGCTTGCCATGCCATTTCCACCTGGCGCCTCAGTTGGACCAGCGTTCGTGCTGGACGTGCAGACCGCGTGAGACGACGCTTCATCCAGTCCCAAACATGCTCAATGGGGGACAGATCCGGAGATCTTGCTGGCCAGGGTAGTTGACTTACACCTTCTAGAGCACGTTGGGTGGCACGGGATACATGCGGACGTGCATTGTCCTGTTGGAACAGCAAGTTCCCTTGCCGGTCTAGGAATGGTAGAACGATGGGTTCGATGACGGTTTGGATGTACCGTGCACTATTCAGTGTCCCCTCGACGATCATCAGTGGTGTACGGCCAGTGTAGGAGATCGCTCCCCACACCATGATGCCGGGTGTTGGCCCTGTGTGCCTCGGTCGTATGCAGTCCTGATTGTGGCGCTCACCTGCACGGCGCCAAACACGCATACGACCATCATTGGCACCAAGGCAGAAGCGACTCTCATCGCTGAAGACGACACGTCTCCATTCGTCCCTCCATTCACGCCTGTCGCGACACCACTGGAGGCGGGCTGCACGATGTTGGGGCGTGAGCGGAAGACGGCCTAACGGTGTGCGGGACCGTAGCCCAGCTTCATGGAGACGGTTGCGAATGGTCCTCGCCGATACCCCAGGAGCAACAGTGTCCCTAATTTGCTGGGAAGTGGCGGTGCGGTCCCCTACGGCACTGCGTAGGATCCTACGGTCTTGGCGTGCATCCGTGCGTCGCTGCGGTCCGGTCCCAGGTCGACGGGCACGTGCACCTTCCGCCGACCACTGGCGACAACATCGATGTACTGTGGAGACCTCACGCCCCACGTGTTGAGCAATTCGGCGGTACGTCCACCCGGCCTCCCGCATGCCCACTATACGCCCTCGCTCAAAGTCCGTCAACTGCACATACGGTTCACGTCCACGCTGTCGCGGCATGCTACCAGTGTTAAAGACTGCGATGGAGCTCCGTATGCCACGGCAAACTGGCTGACACTGTCGGCGGCGGTGCACAAATGCTGCGCAGCTAGCGCCATTCGACGGCCAACACCGTGGGTCCTGGTGTGTCCGCTGTGCCGTGCGTGTGATCATTGCTTGTACAGCCCTCTCGCAGTGTCCGGAGCAAGTATGGTGGGTCTGACACACCGGTGTCAATGTGTTCTTTTTTCCATTTCCAGGAGTGTATGTGTGAATTCCTAAGGGACCAAACTGCTTAGGTCACCGGTTCCTAGACTTACACACGACTTAAACTACCTTATGCTAAGAACAACACGCACACCCATGCCCGAGGGAGGACTCGGACCTCCTGCGGGAGGGGCCGTGCAGTCCGTGACTTGACGCCATAACCCGCGCGGCCACCCCGCGCGGCTGCATTGGGGTTTCTGGTCCTGTGCTAGTTTCATTTTTTCAGTTGTGTTTACATCTCTCGGCCCGTTAAATGAAGCGTTGCACCCTGTGTTGAAAATATATCATTTACGCTGACACGATCTTTCCATTGAAGCTTTCATAAATTTTTCATTTAGTCGACTTACTTTGGTAATTACTTGTCGTGTTCTAACACGAAATGAGCATTGATCAGAAATCAAAGTGGTGTCCCAAAAGTTGGATTGTCACATGAAAGATATGACATTCACTTGTCAAAACGGTTGGGGGACCTGGCTGTTTCTTCTGCGTCCTTTCTGGCATTGATACATCGTAAGCCTTAATTCTTCTTTGTTCTGCTCTGTATCACAATCGTCTTAGCTTTGTTTATATGTATTCTGTGGTTAATAATACAGCCCCTTTCATTCAACATCTCTTTAAAGTTTTTACGATTTCGTGGAGAAAGACTAAATAAACTGCGACTTGCAGGTAGGCCTATATATTCCCCGCGCACTTTCATTCCTACTGCGATATCCTCTATCTCTTTGTTCATTGCTTCCCTAACACAAAACGCAAACGATACTGACAACGAGCTGCAATCCTCTATTTTACTTTGTTTACCGCCGAGCTTTCTTGACTTTTCACTTTTGTTAATTCCATAATGTTTTTGTAGATTTTGTAAGTTACTCCTCAATCTCTGTACTAGATCAGCATTATGACTTGTTTAATTTTAAATTATCTTTACCTTTAAAATGTTATTATTTTTTTAAATTGTGTAAAGAATGGGAATTGCCGTTTCTTATTTGAGATTTCCATTTTAGTAAATCACTGGAACGTGGAATTGTTCAAACTCAAATTAATGTCCGCTTTTCATGTGGTACTATAACACGTATTTCGCGTTGTAGGCGACTTAAGTTTTAATTTACCTAAAGGAACTATTGCACAAGTATCAATAAGCATGTCTCATTTTCAAGAAGAAGTAGAGGTAACAATATTTTCGGTAGGCATCTTACATTTCTGTTCCCACTTAAATATATTCTATTCTCTTGGCGTTAGTTGTCGAATGAAACTAATAACTTGTGATGGCACACTTGCATGTAGAAATCAACATTCTTGCAGGCTTGGTTCCGTAGTTGATACAATTCAGTATGGAAAATCTTAAGTAGGATTATGTACATCCAAGTAACGATTATTATTGATTATTTATTCAACCCATGTGGGCTCACTAAAACACAGTGTCGGAACTAATTTATTACTAGTTTTCCCATTTCATTTACAATAAACGTTTTTCATTCCACATTGTCCGACCATTCTCCGACTGCCCATTTACCTGAGTTTATTGAAAAACTGTTTTGATGATGTATTCTCCCCTTACGTCACCAATACGTATGTCAAACAACGATGAACTGGCAAAGATCCATATTTGTATACAAGGAATTTCAGACAGCTACTGAAATTCAAAGGCAGTCCTGATTCCACATACACATTTATTTAAAAATGGTGACAGTTACAGTCTGAACTGAAACGTTCATCATCAGAACATATTCTGCAATAAAAGTAAAATGAAGAGTATTAGAGGATTGTCTAAAAAATACCCGCCAAGTTGGCCGAGAGCGCTAATGCGCTGCTTCCTGGACTGGGGCAGGCGCGCCGGCCTGGGATCGAATCCGCCCGGCAGTTAACGACGAAGGCCGGTATGCCGGCCAGCCTGTATGTGGTTTCTAGGCGGTTTTCCACATCCCACTAGGTGTGAATACCGGGCTGGTTCCCAAGTTTCGCCTCAGTTACACGACTCACAGACATTTGAAAACGTTCGCAGTATTTCATGACTTACACTAGACGCAGACAGCTGCGGTACACTACTTCTGTCCCAGGGGGTTCGGGGTGGCGTCAGTAAGGGCATCCGGCCACCCTCTCCATTTAACACTGCCATATCCGTAATAACAGAGCGGGACATAGGCCCCGAGAAAGAAAGAAGGAAAGAAAGAGGATTGTCTAAAAAAATAATTGTAACTTATATCTAAAAATAATAACATGAATTAATAGAAGATATACGCAAAGATGGCAGGCGGAGACGGTGTCAAGGAGCAGGAACCCTATGTGCAAGGCATACGTGTCGACTGCTGGATAGCGCAAGGTAAATTCGGGTTAAATATACACTCCTGGAAATGGAAAAAAGAACACATTGACACCGGTGTGTCAGACCCACCATACTTGCTCCGGACACTGCGAGAGGGCTGTACAAGCAATGATCACACGCACGGCACAGCGGACACACCAGGAACCGCGGTGTTGGCCGTCGAATGGCGCTAGCTGCGCAGCATTTGTGCACCGCCGCCGTCAGTGTCAGCCAGTTTGCCGTGGCATACGGAGCTCCATCGCAGTCTTTAACACTGGTAGCATGCCGCGACAGCGTGGACGTGAACCGTATGTGCAGTTGACGGACTTTGAGCGAGGGCGTATAGTGGGCATGCGGGAGGCCGGGTGGACGTACCGCCGAATTGCTCAACACGTGGGGCGTGAGGTCTCCACAGTACATCGATGTTGTCGCCAGTGGTCGGCGGAAGGTGCACGTGCCCGTCGACCTGGGACCGGACCGCAGCGACGCACGGATGCACGCCAAGACCGTAGGATCCTACGCAGTGCCGTAGGGGACCGCACCGCCACTTCCCAGCAAATTAGGGACACTGTTGCTCCTGGGGTATCGGCGAGGACCATTCGCAACCGTCTCCATGAAGCTGGGCTACGGTCCCGCACACCGTTAGGCCGTCTTCCGCTCACGCCCCAACATCGTGCAGCCCGCCTCCAGTGGTGTCGCGACAGGCGTGAATGGAGGGACGAATGGAGACGTGTCGTCTTCAGCGATGAGAGTCGCTTCTGCCTTGGTGCCAATGATGGTCGTATGCGTGTTTGGCGCCGTGCAGGTGAGCGCCACAATCAGGACTGCATACGACCGAGGCACACAGGGCCAACACCCGGCATCATGGTGTGGGGAGCGATCTCCTACACTGGCCGTACACCACTGATGATCGTCGAGGGGACACTGAATAGTGCACGGTACATCCAAACCGTCATCGAACCCATCGTTCTACCATTCCTAGACCGGCAAGGGAACTTGCTGTTCCAACAGGACAATGCACGTCCGCATGTATCCCGTGCCACCCAACGTGCTCTAGAAGGTGTAAGTCAACTACCCTGGCCAGCAAGATCTCCGGATCTGTCCCCCATTGAGCATGTTTGGGACTGGATGAAGCGTCGTCTCACGCGGTCTGCACGTCCAGCACGAACGCTGGTCCAACTGAGGCGCCTGGTGGAAATGGCATGGCAAGCCGTTCCACAGGACTACATCCAGCATCTCTACGATCGTCTCCATGGGAGAATAGCAGCCTGCATTGCTGCGAAAGGTGGATATACACTGTACTAGTGCCGACATTGTGCATGCTCTGTTGCCTGTGTCTATGTGCCTGTGGTTCTGTCAGTGTGATCATGTGATGTATCTGACCCCAGGAATGTGTCAATAAAGTTTACCCTTCCTGGGACAATGCATTCACGGTGTTCTTATTTCAATTTCCAGGAGTGTAGAAAGCTCCGCCTCCCGTTTTCCGCCTGACGTCAATAACAGTTAATGAGATGCATAGAATAGAGAAGCTTGACAAAAGTACTGTATGTACATAATTCCTGTACAGAACATGAGTAAAGACAACAGAATTTACTGTTGTATAAAGTAGTTTACCAGGAACGCTATAATTAACATTATAAAAGTGAACCAATGATAAGTTCTACGAACAAAGACTGCCCTCTTGATGACTTGATGTTATTATGCGAGTCTAAGACTAGCAAAGATAACCGAGGAAACACCATCGGTAACTAAGGCGACGGCGTGCAGAACATCGGTACGTGCCGTCTGCGGAGACCTGATAGCCGCCTGGACTAAGACACGGAGAGTCAATGGTGTATCAAACTGACGCTGTCGTCTGTAAAAGATACCGGTCATACGCGATGAATCACCAGAAAATGTGGAAATAGCCGTACGAGCCGCGATCTGAGTCAAATGATAATCCAGCGACGACGAGCCAAAGGCCGCAGGACACCAAGGAGGCACAAATCTGGAACAAGCCAACAGGACTGTAATTAGTATAAAATGTTTGAACATAGCTAAATGTAGTCCAGACATATAAAATAGTTTATGGTAAAATAACAAATGTGTACTGAGCAGTAAAAAATTGGCGTAAAATGATGTAGCACATGATCATGTGTCGTCGTGAAGCATAAGAAGTATTTGCATAAAGCATACAGCATCATAGCTTAGAATAAAATACCTTAAAATTAGCTACCTCTGATGGTCAGAAGATAACCAGCCTTAATATGTAATATAAAACAATTCAGTATAATAAAATGTTTCATAATATAAAAATAATAAATGATAAGATTCATATACAAGAGTAGTTTAAAACTAATCGTCTGGTAGCTAATTTATACTTTAGGCGTTTTAATTGAAATTACAAAAGAGTGTTGTAGTTTTGAAAGTTAAGAAAGTTGCAAAAGAGGGGGTGATTTCAGAGTAATGCATCAATAAGTCAATAAAATATTTTTCCTTATAATCGAACTGTTCGTTCAGTTAGACAGAAAATTTGATTTTGTGATACACGAAAATATCTATTTCTTCTAAGAAGTTCAACAGAAGTCCTTTAGGGGCAATGTGAAGAAATTTTACATTACGGGTATTATAAGTGGAGCCTGGAGAATGACTACTTTGCATTATACGTTGGCCCAGTAGTGATTTGCTACAAACTGTACCTGATGTATGTTCTCGGAATCTAACTTGGAAGTTACACCCCGTCTGCCGAAGGTATCGTTTATCACGAAATAAACGTGTATATGCGATCAAGACTGCTTTTTAACTTTTAATAAATATTGTTTGAAGATCGCTGGTACTTCCATGTATGAAGAACATTAAGATAGGGTTGCAAGTTAACACATATTTAAACTAATCTGCCTTATTGTGTAGCCGGCCGCGGTGGTCTCGCGGTTCTAGGCGCGCAGTCCGGAACCGTGCAACTGCTACGGTCGCAGGTTCGAATCCTGCCTCGGGCATGGCTGTGTGTGATGTCCTTAGGTTAGTTAGGTTTAAGTAGTTCTAAGTTCTAGGGGACTGATGACCACAGCAGTTGAGTCCCATAGTGCTCAGAGCCATTTGAACCATTTTTTGCCTTATTGTGGTAGCCACAACGGATAAAACTACAATTGATAATGTTAACTCTGTTAGTCCAACAGTAGTCTGACAAACGTTAAGAAGTATAGTGAAAACCACAGTACTGAACAAACTGAAACATATCATATAAAAGTTAATACGTTGACACGATCACGATTGTAGATGCAACATTTAAAACTAGCATTACCACTGTGCAGAAATGGTGGCTTTGAAACTGCCGTCCAGTATTTGAGCTATTGCTCATACTTCGCTTCGTTGCGTATTTTATCTCGCATTTTACATTTGTGTAGTCTTATCTGTAAAACTTGCGAGAAAAATCCTAGTGGCTCGTTGTTTGGCAGACTTACGTAACGCTGCAGCTAACAAGCGCACATTTCAGTCACTCTGTCGGGGTAATTGGATTAGCGGCTTTGCGCATCAGCTTTGTAGGACTTTTTTCATGACTCTGCTACGGATAAATTAGAATTACTACGCTAGCCATAACAGAACACTGTTTAATTTCCTTCCACCCAGAAAAGGCCACAAGAGAGGCAAGAAGTGTACGTTTGGGTTATGTAATTTCCTTCCGCTGGTAGTCTTTTACCGCATGAGACTGAAGGTGGATGTTTCGAACCTCGGGCGATGGAAGCTAAATTGCGCTCCTGCCACGCGAAACTGCAGACGCATCAAGTAAATTAAATATTATTTACACGCACCCTGCAGGACGGAATGTTGCTCCAGCACTACTAAAAACTTTCGGGAGTGCGGTTTTGACGCTAGGTAACTGATTTTGCAGCTATAATTTGTTTGGGCGAAAAATCACGTTTTGAACATACACACGAATAAAATAGTTTTAAGGATTTTTATAATAACTACAGCACTTAATAAACCCAAAACCGTACTGCAGATTACATTGTCGTTACGTCCTTAAGGATTTCTCCTCTCTATGTTTAGAATGTTTTTCAGTAAGGATTATACCAGTATTCCTTTTGTGTTCTGAGCAGATCCGTTGTCCCCCGTTAATGTTTTGAATATGGCTTCAGAAAACATTATGATTTCGGAAATGTGCTTTGCGAATAGTTATGTCAGTGCTTATCAAATTACTTACTTCTGTCACGCCTTCAAATTCTTGAGGAGTGATAAGATGAGGGAATGGAATTTCACGTGCAAGTGTTACTGATCGTTGTGCGGCTGCTTAAAGCACGAATACATGAACTTTAACTTGTAATGTGCCCTCTTACACTGAACGAACGTATGCATCTAACGCTTCCTTTTAAGAAGAGTTTGTAACTCTCCAAAGGCGGCACAGAATCGAACTTCTATGACTGTGAGTCCTTAGCCTCACTGCTGGAAATCCAAACGGCACAGTCTACAGACCACTAAGCTCCACGACGATTCCAAGGGTGTAGTTAAATCCGTACACATTTAAAGAATGGATGTACGTATGCATCTATGTATGTATGTACGTATGTAAGTTCCATATCTCCTCCTAAAGCACTGGGCCGATTTCAAGCAAACTTGGTACACAAATCATCTACTGTCTGGAGAGAATCACTGTATGAGTAAGAAACGCCCACCAATCAAAGGTTGGGGATGAAAACACAGTGCGGCCGACGATGAGAAAGCACCCATACTTTAATAATCCAATATTTGAGAATGAGAGCACTTAGAGGCTTATAATAAACTTTCGAACATTTACAAAACTTTTTCTCGCTAACGATCCCCCACAAAATGATGAAAAGAAAAAGTTTCGCATTTCATTAGTGATTGCAACACATGTATTAAATAGCGCTCTAATGGAGAAGGAAGTCGTGAATGGTTCTTTCGCGACGAATTGTGTTCTGTGATCTCACACAGAACATTCTGTAACGTTGTGTATTGTGTGTGAATTAAACAGGGAACCTAGAAACGACGGGGAGGCTTCGTTCCGTCGTAGCCGTCAGTGATCCACAACCCCACAAAAGGGCCACAGCAGTCCATCCACCCCACCGCCACCCCACACCGAACCCAAGGTTACTGTGCGGTTCGGCCCCCAGTGGGCCCCCCTCCCCTCCCCCCGCGAACATCTCATACCAGGCGAGTGTAACCCCAAATGTTGGCGTGGTAGAGTAATTATGGTGTACGCGTACTTGGAGACAGCGTTTGCGCAGCAATCGCCGACACAGTGTAACTGAGGCGAAATAAGGGGAACGAGCCCGCATTCGTCGAGGAAGATGGAAAATCGCCTTGAAAACCATCCACAGGCTGACCGGCACACCGGATTTCGACACTAATCTGCCGGGCGGATTCGTGTCGGGGACCGGCACGCCTTCCCGCTCGGGAAGTAGGGCGTTAGACTGCGCGGCTAGCCGGGCCGACTTCTATAAAGTTACTTTGATATTAATGAAGGCAGATTTTCGTTAGAAGGTGATGCCATGGTCAATACCTTTCCATGTCTGTGAATAAGTATTAAATTCTACGAAAATTCTGCTTTGGTAGAACGGATGCGCCAGGAACACTCCCAAAACGATGTCTTCATCAGTCTATGATGTAGCATCTCGCTTGCGTGCTCGAAATATTCACTTCTTATTCCACGACTGCGAGATATTCACATGCATAGAAACAGTTATTTAAAAAAAGTCGTAGTGTAGATTTTACGTCCAGCTGTAGCCACCATCAGGTGTGAAATCCACGTAAAACGGATAAACCACAGACTTGCGACAATGTACTGCTTTACTAACGTTTATGAAAAAGATCAATGGTATCTTCGCACCGTGAGTCAAGAGCTGACGGTGCAATGAATATTAATTTGATGAAGTTTCCTACCGTAAATACGCTGCGCAACACAATTAATGGATAACTTTTTCGAAACTCCATAATTGGCTCTCATTGCGACGTGGAAGTTAGAAATTTGGCTCGAAGGTGTCTACAAGCTTCCTCCGTAATGGTGCAATAGCATGGCGTCCTGTGACTTCACCCTAGGGCTCGGCGACGCTTCAGACTGCACGCTATCTAGATATGCAAAAAAAGGCCAGAGCTCGGAACTTCATGTGTCGTGTAAAGTGGGCTAATGATATCACATTGCCACCAAATTTCACCACCATTCTGCTCATCACCAATGTGGACGTGTCACACGGACGGAAGTCCGCAGCTCGTGGTCTAGTGGCTAGCGTTGCTGCCTCTGGATCATGGGGTCCTGGGCTCGATTCCCGGCTGGGTTGGGTATTTTCTATGCCTGGGGACTGGATGTTTGTGTTGTCCTCATCATTTCATCTTCATCATCATCATCATTTGTGAGAGTGACTAGACTGGATTGTGAAAAGAAAATGGAGTGTGTAAAAATTTGGACTTTGTACGGGCGCTGATGACTGCGCAGTTGAGCGATTGCAAACCAATCATCATCGTCATTAACATGGTTGGAAGGTTCCGGAAATTCGAAACCTGTCTGAAGCTGCAAACAATAATTACGCTTTTTCAGCCCTCCAGTGACATGATCATGAAGTGAACCTCTTGATAGCCCTCTGATTCCGATGCTTAGTACCAGGCGCAGGAGCAGCAAGGTAGCATGCCTGCAGGCGCCTAGGACTCCCGTCACAGCTTGTCTCTGCACATGTATATTTATAAACATCTCTACAAAGGCGGGCGGGTGGCACTGGAGTGTTGTCGAACTGGGGTTCTTACAGGGACCTTCTGCCATTATATTCAAGCTTTTGCCAGTGTCGCACCACTCTGTGATCACGCGGCAGGAGGACCGAAAAAGGAAGACTGAAAAAGCATAAGCCGGCCGGAGTGGCCGTGCGGTTCTAGGCGCTACAGTCTGGAGCCGAGCGACCGCTACGGTCGCAGGTTCGAATCCTGCCTCGGGCATGGATGTGTGTGATGTCCTTAGGTTAGTTAGGTTTAATTAGTTCTAAGTTCTAGGCGACTGATGACCTCAGAAGTTGAGTCGCATAGTGCTAAGAGCCATTTGAACCATTTTTTTGAAAAAGCATAAACACCCTTTGCTGCAGATCTCGTCGAATGGTTCTGAATAGTCCCTAGTGGTTCCATCCTGTATACTAGAGCAAAAACTGCAGTCACACTGCACTTCCAAGGGGGTGCAACCACATTCAATGGCTCACGATCTCCTTAGAGAAGGGCTGAATCGTCTTGGGGGGGGGGGGGTGACAGCAGTGTCAAAGGTTGTCTACAACGCCGTCGCTTTGCTCGTCACACTATGTAGGAATCCATGCCCCAAGGAAAGGGGTGGTTTCACTGTCGCCCTTTATGCCAACCCAAAGGCCTTTTCGTCTCGGTTCTGAGCGGTGGTGTGAAATGTTTTCCCCGGCCTCCCAGAAGAAAACCGTTTGATTTCAACGCTGGGCGTCGCGTTTCTGTCTTCCATCGCAGAGGTGTCAAGACAAGAGAAGGGAGGAAATTAGGGCAAAAGGGTGTGTGACGACCTTCCTGTCGTATGACACTTTCACGGTGGCGTTGACCAGAACTGTTGTGAAATTTAATGCCAATGTAGCATAACTGATACACCTCACATGAGCTTCTGAGCTCTGACCTTTTTTCGCATTTGTTGACACCTTGCTGTGTGAAGCGCTGCCGAGCCCGAGGGTGATGTTGCAGAGCGCCACGCTTTTGCTCCATTAGAGAGGAACGTTGTACGCACCTTTGAGCTACATTTCAAACTTCTACGTCACATGGAGTACTATTACTAAATTTCGGAAAAGTGATGTTTCATTTGTGTTGCGCATTGTATTTACCTGCCGTCTTTTCTTTTTGTCCTGATATTTGTCAGAGTTTTTGGAAAAGATGTATAGTTTATAACTTTGTTTGCGAAACTATTATGATTCCAAGTATAGACTTCGTTAAAAATATTTTTCCACGGGCAAGCGAAAGAACTTTCTACAATATTCGAGCGTCAAGAATTCTCGCCTTTTATTTTCACAACTGGAAAACACTACGAATCTGCTGTCTAGTCTGGCTGCCTTGATTGAGGAAAACAACAATTTTTCGACCGTGCGCTACATACACAGGTACCCGCAGTGCTCTGCGGGAGAGAAACTTGATCAAAATATAGCCCACTTAAGGCAAAAAAGCACAAGCTGCAGGAAGTTAAATGTAAGAATGTAATACTGATGTGTCATTCTAATTAGTTTTCAGGGAAAAACTGAAGTGAGAGTGTCGTGCTGATGAGTAAGAACTGTTCATATGCTATGCCGGTGCCATGTAAATATACTACTGTTAATAAAAAAATAAGTGTAACGTATGGAGTGGTTAGTTGCGACCCAGAGACCTGTAACCAGTAACATCAGGGACCATGAATAAACTATAAATTCTAACTCGATCCAACACGAACCTGAAATACAGTAAAATATTGGAGCTGTGGCACACAGATGATAGCTTCGTTTTTAGAAAAGATCGATGTACGAAGACATCCTCAGTGGAAAAATCTTAAAATGAGAGAGTACTGATTGCTACTCTGAAGAGCATCAGAAGGTAAGACCAGAAACGATTGCATCTATGACAATTGAAGGGGCATTGTGTCATATATCTTGGTACAAGGTTTCTGTTCTGTCCTCTTCTCATCGCTCTCATTTTAGAGTTTTTATCTGTCTGGATATTCCGAGAAGTTTCCTGGCGTTCGGCAGCCATTGTGAAAGCATTTGGCACTATGAGACAATGCGCTTCAGTGTACCACTCACTGCGTACTGCAGTTTTCCTGGGAATGCCCAGTGTTTTACAAGATCCTTATGGCCATTCTGTCTATGTCTCACTAAGCGGGCCCTACCTGTAACTGACACAGTCAATAAAATCCCAAAATACACTCAGGGACCCGAAAAATATGCTAAGACAACTCAAATACAGATACGATGATTTTTTTGCGTTTGTTTGTATGTAGTAGTAGTATAGTATTAGTAGAAGTTTTATTAGTATTCCACCCGCTGCTGCTCCCTCTCGTCACATCAGTGAACATTCCATCATGATTTGGATAGTAAACATCTGAATAGAACAGCTCCATCATTTAGATTCATAAACACTATTTCGCGAAAGTTCAACATCCAGCACCTAATAAATATTCACAGTAAAAGCACAATAGGTTGTGCGTCGTACAGTACCGCTAAAACTTTTCACACTGAAATGATAGATTACGAGTTTGTTCCCGACGCTGATGCACAACTTCATGTTGCAATCCGGTACGCTCATGCTCTATACAGATATTAATCGAATAATTAAGAAAACATTTTCTTACGCCTAAACTGCAGCCCTGACATTGCTTGTCTATAGTCCACTGTTGGGCGTCAGCGATATACAACTGGATGTTGTATGATCCGCTATCGCATACCAAATACAAAACTATATAATGTAGAAATTTCCCCAGATGTAAAAAAAAAAAAAAAAAAAACTTGTAAACTAGAAGCTTACCGGCGAACTCACTTGCCAATGTGAAATCAGAAACACGCCCGTCAAAAAATTATAACATGAAATACTGTAGTATATACTGTACATAGGAAAAACATATGAAAATGTACCGAGTTCAGGTTTGTGTGGAAAGAAAAGGGGGTTTGCGTTTGCAATTTGCATACCAAAATATGTGAAGTAGTACGTCATAAACGCTGTGATAGCCACAGAACATCAGCATTTACCTAACTGAACCATGCATTTGACAGAAATGTTTAAGGAGCTGTAGGTGTGTATACAAATAAATTGTAGCTAGGCATCCAATGTAAGGCAATTCTGAACATTTATTTCTGTTTTTTTTTTTCAGTGTAATTCATATCTTAACAAAAAATAAGAAATTAAGATCTGTAGCTGTCACATAGTATGCAAATACGAGGAGCGTTCAAAAAGTAATGCAACTCATCTTTTTCCTCGGCCAGTTACGGTTGAAAAAATGCGGAATTTGTTGTGGGACATTGTGGAATATTCCCAGTTCGGCCCCAATAGTTTCCTGATGTTACGATAGGTGGTGGCGCTACATGTAGCCTTCACAATACCGTCTGTAACGCAAGTGCGTTCCAAGCAAAGAGTTGTCACTGACTTTCTTTTCGCGAAAAATAGAGCATCTCAGATTTTCATAAGCGCTTGCAGAATGTCTGCGGAGACGTGTAAGTGAACAAAAGCACGGTGAATCGTTGGGCGAGGCGTCTGTCATCATCATAGCAAGGTCGCGGAGACCTGTCCGATCTCCAGCGTGCCGTCCGGCCGCAAACAGCTGTGACTCTTGCAAAGTTGGAACGTGTGGACACTCTTATTGAAAGTGACAGACGGATTACAATCAAAAATCTCTCTGTACCACTGGGCTGGGACTCGGCTGGATTATTCTCTCTGATGTCGTCTCTCATGGTGCAACGATCAACTTGAAGTGTATTGTGCTACTGTCAGGAAATTGAATAAACTTCTCCAGCGGGTTCGTCGCCACAAAAATGCAAACGTACTTCTCCTTCTCCATGACAACGCAAAGCCTCACACAAATCTGCGCACCCGAAACGAGCTCAAAAAACTTCATTGGACTGTTCTTCCTCATCCGCCGTACAGCCCGACTTTCATCTGTTTGGACTAATGAAGGATGCTCTCGGTGGAAAGCAGTGCGTGGATTATTGGGATGTTGTTGGTGCAGCAAGGCACTGGTTTCGCCGTCGACCAGTAAAATTGTACCCTGTGCGCATATGGACCCTCCCAGAAAGGTGGCATAAGGCCGTCGCATTGAACGGGTATTGTTGTCGTTGTGGTCTTCAGTCCTTAGACTGGTTTGATGCAGCTCTCCATGCTACTCTATCCTGTGCAAGCTTCTTCATCTCCCAGTACCTACTGCAGCCTACATCCTTCTGAATCTGCCTAGTGTATTGTAACACCCCACCCGTCACTTAGTTGGTTTTGGCGTGTGTTCACCCCAACTAATTGACTAACAGATCAACAGAGAGTGCAAAACTGCCGCAATATCGGATAAGGCAAAAAAGTAATATGGCCCTGTGACTCCTGATTGAACTGCGGTGGCAGTATTGACATTAATTTATTCAGAATTGATCACTTTTAATTAAAAAAGGGTGCACATTCATGTTATATTCAGCTATTGAACACCAGATGCAAATGTTGAACATAAAATTAATTACGAAAGTGACTTGGGATTTCAACTACTTGATTGAAAACAGATGCAGTCGATTAGCACAAATTTATTTTAACTCAAGACCTTCAATCATGACATTACAAGACTCTCCTATCAGGCAGTGGTAATAAATTGTGTTTGCGTGGAGTAAAGTGCAATACCCAAAGTAATTCCTATCGACTGACCCAGGCATAATGCGAAGTGCGAGAAGAATTCTACAATACATGGCCCATGGAACCCTCTTGGAAACTTTGCTGACGTGATTTAACAAATTAATCAGTGGCCGGATCGGGCGCAATATCACCGAATACAGCGTGGCGGAGCGGCGTCGTTGTGTGGACGTCTGCCGACCTCGTGGTGCTGCAAGGCTGCGCTCGTCTATTCACTCCTATCTATCTTGCTCAGTACATAGCTGAACCAAAACTTCCTATCTCCAAGCTCAATCGTTCCCTTTGCTAAGTCCTAAACTGCAGAGATGCTCACTCTTTCTCAGGCAAGCAGAGTCAAGACCGCCACGTCCGCACTCTAGGCAAGCTGGGAACAGAAGACCCTTACGGAGACTTCTCACAGTCCGCTTCGCCTCGGTTCCCCTCCAGAAAAATCACTTACGCCAATTGCAGCGCAAGTCGCGTTAATTATGCGTCGCTTTTCCAGCGCCGACCAATGCCTGCTCTGGGAAGTGAACAAATCCCCACAAAATTTCTCTTCCTCTCAACTTCCGTTATTTAGCTCCTCCCAGACCACCCATCAAGGTTAGCGTCTGCACAAACACCAATTTTTCCGGAATTCTGACTCCCAGGAGAGTACCCCAAATTCCTCGGTCCTACGTTCCCATCGGAGGCCGGCGTATTTCATTCTGTCGCTCTTCACCTGATTTACTTCAGACTCTGCGGACCGTGAATTCAGCGTGAAGTTGCTGTAGTCACGAACACACGTATTTTGACCTCTGTTGACCGCTCCACTGTAGCTTTGCGCGGCTTTCTCACATGTTTAACTGAAAACGGGACGACGGACATTTATCAACAGGCATACAAGTTCTCCGTCTGCTTCCCGGTACACCAGCATGGGGTCGGGGTCAACCACCCATGCTGTCACTCATCTTAAGGTGGCTGGAGGCTCAGCCGCGTTACCGCTTTCTCAGGGCTTGAGCCGACCTAAGCTGCCTATTGTCGCTTCCCTTCGCCGTTCCCCAGCCGGCCACGGTCAACTCTAACTACTTCCCTGGGGTAAACTAGCGTCCAGTAAATCGACCTGTTTCCACAAAGTTTTCATGTCGTGTGAATTACTTTAAAACCATCACCCGACATTAATTATTCCGATACGTCCATACTATAGCTCTACAAGATGCATTGTGCCTTGTCAGTCATTTTGTTCAGCCCTACTGTTCGCTCAACGTGAGTTAGGTGATCTTTAATGACTTCGTGTAAGGGGCAAAGTTCTTGCCATCTTACAGTATTCATCTCTTGGTCTCCCTCTACGATTTTTACCCTCCACGCTGCCCTGCAGTACTAAGTTGGTGATCCCTTGATGCCTCAGAACATGTCCTACCAACCGATCCCTTCTTCTAGTCAAGTTGTGCCACAAACTCCTCTTCTCCCCAATTTTATTCAATACCTCCTCATTAGTTATATGATCTACCCATCTAATCTTCAGCATTCTTCTGTAGCACCACATTTCGAAAGCTTCTATTCTCTTCTTGTCTAAACTATTTATCTTGTCTAAACTATTTTACAATTCACTTCCATACATGGCTACACTCCATACAAATACTTTCAGAAACGACTTCCTGACACTTAAATCTATACTCGATGTTAACAAATTTCCCTTCTTCAGAAACGCTTTCCTTGCCATTGCCAGTCTACATTTTATGTCATCTCTACTTCGACCATCATCAGTTATTTTGCTCCCCAAATAGCAAAACTCCTTTACTAGTTTAAGTGTCTCATTTCCTAATCTAATTCCCTCAGTATCACCCGACTTAATTCGACTACATTCTATTATCTTCATTTTGCTTTTGTTGATGTTCATCCTATACCCTCCTTTCAAGACACTGTCCATTCCATTCAACTACTCTTCCAAGTCCTTTGCTGTCTCTGACAGAATTACAATGTCATTGGCGAACCTCAAAGTTTTTATTTCTTCTCCATGGATTTTAATACCTACTCCAAACTTTTCTTTTGTTTCCTTTACTGCTTGCTCAATATACAGATTGAATAGCATCGGGTATTATGTTGAAAAATACGGTTTTGTAGCCAAATGTGTGGGGAATAATATGGTGTATTGCAATGCTGAATAAAACTAACCTGCTTTCAGAAAAGAATGTTACATTGTTTATTGAACGCTCCTTGTATTTAAAATGGGTTGAATATAGTTTATGTGCAGGACACAAATTAAATTTTTTATTAATCTATCACCAAAACCAAAAATTGTGTGCCAGTGCCGCCCTTAAATCATAATGTTATGGTGAAGCATCATAGGTAATAATCAAAATAAAATGGCCATAACTACATGAACTAATTTTTTTTCTTCTTCCTCCTCCTCCTCCTCCTCCTTCTTCTTCTTCTTCTTCTTCTTCTTCTGCTCCTCTTTTTCCATTTCCCGTTTCCATCTGGGTCGTCACTGTTATATGGGTTTTGGCAATGTCAGTGACAGCTGGTGTCCGGATGCGCCTTCTGACGCCACCACTCCCCTCTGGACGGATCCTGTGTATCCCAATTGTCTGCATCTAGAGTAAATCTCATGTTCAAGCATGAGAACGTTCTCTAAAATTTGCGTAGGATGTATCTGAGACGGAACGTGGGCAACAGTTCGCTATTTACGTAGGTAGATTTGGGGAACCGCCTAGAAACCACATCGAGGCTGGGCGGCTCATCAGCCCTCGTTGTTACCCTGCGAGACGGCTTCGACCCGGGGCTGGCTCATCTCCGCGAATCCCTGAAGCGCCACGTTAACGCATTCGGCTATCCGGGAAGGTCCATAACAACAGGAATGAAAGTATGAAAAACATGTCGACCAGGACAAAACGCAATAGTGCCACGTGGTTCACAAAACTATACCTTAAATGTAATTATAAATTCCTCTGACACGTTATACAGTTAAAAATTTTTATTTTTTTTGTGATACTTGTGTTGTTGTCTGCACAGTGAAACACATGCGGGTACTCTGCTTTAGCTCAGGCATGCCATGCACTTGGTACGTCATACGCAATCTAATCTTCAATTGTGCAAATTCCTCTTGTGGAAGAATATTGTGGGGTGGCGGCTTGATGAATTAAGACCTGAATGAGGCATCATTGCATTGTCGTAAGTTGTCGATTTAAAAAAAAAAAAAAAAAAAAGGATGGAGCCCCTGCACGTCCACACTGGCATGATGGCCAACACAAAAGGTCTACTGCCATCTCTGCATATTGGTTAGTTTTTACTAAGTGAGGTCTTTGGAGGATGTGGGTAGTGCGATGTTTCCGTAGGTCTGGTTATGATTAACTGTTAATAAGCGATCATCTGGAGATAGGTTAGGAACGAAGGGCAGCGGTTTGAAGGGCAGAGGAAAAAAAGTGGCAAGGCAAGAGCCAATGGAAAAAAAACCTCTGCGACAGTCGTGTCGGGTAATAAGAGCAGTAGCGCATTGCTTGCTATCTGCGACAGATCATGCAAGGGTTCTGTATGTTAGTGGTGGGTATCAGGCAGGCGGATAGCTGTGACGTCATGAGGCGTTGTTCAAAAAATGGCTCTGAGCACTATGGGACTTAACATCTATGGTCATCAGTCCCCTAAGGACATCACACAACACCCAGTCACCACGAGGCAGAGAAAATCTCTGACCCCGCCGGGAATCGAACCCGGGAACCCGGGCGCGAGAAGCGAGAACGCTACCGCACGACCACGAGCTGCGGACTGAGGCGTTGTTACTCGGCCATTGCAGTTGCGTACCAGCGTTGAATTCTCGACCAGCATCAGCATACCTGTAACAGTTGGGTTCATCATCGGTTAGTGTCCGATAGGTGATACACCGGATTCACGGTGTAGGGTAGTGTCGGCGGTTTGTGCATTAGTGTGCGGGCTTGTCGGCTTGCCTGCTGTTGCCTGTTGGCTGTGACAGCAGCTGGCTTATCCAGTCAGTATTGCTGACGTGCAGAGGCTTGCCGATGTTGTCTCTCGTGAGTATGTCTTAGCTCGCCATCGGTGGTTATGCCTTAGCTAGCAGTGTCTTTGGTCGCTTGTGCTTCCACCTATGGTTGTGATCATATTTCACCAGAGTAAGGATGAAAGGATTTTTCGGATGTCTCGAGTTTCTATATAGTCGTGTGGCGAGTTTTTGAATAGGCTATTTCCTTGAGGATTTCAAGGCGGTATTCATTGTGAAGATCCACGGTGTGAGTGTAGCGTGGAGCATTGCTAACGATGCGTAGCACTTTGTTCTGCATGATCTGCAGGCGGCGCAGGCGTGTAGGAGCTGCGTACGGCATCAGAGGTCTGATCAGTGTCATGTATATGGACCTCGATACCCTTCTACTTGGTGTGTTTTCCCTGTTGAGCTTTGTGTAGAGTTGTTTGATTTTTTTAGCCTCGCGTGCCCTCTGTTGGCAACGTATTCTGTGTGGTTCCCCCATGAAAGTTTCCGGTTCAGTCAGACACCGCGGTATCGAACTTCCTCGCCCGAATGTATTGGGCGTGCATGTAGTGCTACTTGGCTACAGTGTTGTTGTTTGCGCAGTCGTTTCGGTCTGCGTCTGAATAAAACTGCTACGCTCTTGTCGACGTTTACTTTAATACCCCATCGTTCCAACCAAGGCTCGGCAGTTCTGAGTGCTGTCTGCAATCGTGATTTTATGTTCGACGGTTTCCAATCTTGTGCAACGACGGCTGTCTCATCCGCATAGATGGCCAACGTCGTATCTTGTGTCGCTGGGAGATCATTAAGTTTGTTTAAGACAATGATCAAATCATTTTCACAAACAGGATTATTCAAGATGGGCTTCAGTATGCTTCCTTGGGTTACTCCATGTTGGATACAGTGTTGCATCGATTCTTTGTCCAGCACGTCAGTATTGAAACGTCTGATCGTGAGATATGAGTGTATGAAACATACGAGCCCTTCGGGGAAACCAGCATCGCTTTGTTTGCGTTTGAGGACGTTGTGCCAGAGACGGTCGAAAGCTTTTGCGATGTCCAGGAGCACAGCCTCTGTGGCTTAGTTCGTGTTGTAGCCGTGTGTTGTTACGCGGAGGAGTAGTTGTGATGTTACGTGGTGATACCTAAAGCCGAATTCCTCCGGCCTTAATGTGTCATTGGCGATGCAGTGCCTAGTGATGAGTTTTAGTATTACCTTCTCGACAATCCTGCTAAGCGAGCACAGCAGACTGACGGGTCGGTAATTTTGCGGGAGGGAGTGGTGGGCGCGCAGTCCCCACTTGCAGTGCGAAGATAGAAGACATCCCCTGTACGCACATCAGCCAGCGGAGGCAAGACTTAAATCTAGGAAAGACTTCATAAAAGTTGAACGTCCACTGACCGAAAGTCAGTCTACAACTAGAGAATTAATGTGGAAACAGAAATTGGATAAAGGCAGTCTGAAAAGTTGGAACATTAAAGAAAAACTTCCTGCTGGATCACAATTGGAATGGAGAGTCTGGAAGAGCCTAAATAGACTTAGATGTCAAATGGGAAGATCACAGGATAATCTGATCAAGTGGGGATACGCCGAAGAAGAGCCCTGCCAATGTGGAGGAAAACAAACCATGACACACCTGCTGACCTGTCCATCTTTGCTGGCCCCATGCACTTTCCAAGACCTGTGGTTGGCCAACGACGCTGCAGTGAAGTGTGCCGAACACTGGAGAGAGATATGAGCCTTGCTTTAGACAATAATGACGACTTACAATATGTGAAGATCATGAATGTATATATGAATGAATAACTATCATTTACTTGTATTTGTAATCTAGCATATATAGCGTATTAATTAATTACAGATGTAGCTCAGACACGATTAAATAAAGTCCCCACTTAGCAGGCCTGAAACGCGGCAGGTGACGGGATCAGCATTTGTTGTGTATGGCTCTGTGGAATTTCTTGAGGGTCTCACAGCATCATACAGAGTTGATTGTGTCGCCTCTTCGCAAGAATTTGACAGTAAGAATCCCTTTTCTTTCTCAGAAAATGGTTGTCACGACTTTTGGAGGTGATTGCTGAGTTTTAAATTTTTTGTTGAAGGGGAATGAGTGTGATACCACTGCATTAACTGTCGCTTGTACTGTGGCATATTGTTGTAAACCCGTGTTTCATCATCCGTAACTGTGAAGTCGGGAGAAGTCTTCCTGTCACTCACAAAACGATCAAGAAACTCTCACATGGCCATGACTCTGTGATTTTGTGTTCTGCAGTAAGCATCTTCGAAACGCATCAGCACACTACTTGCGCTATCAAAGTCGATCACTTACGATGTCATGAACGACAATTCAAGAAAGTTCAGGACACAGATTGTGCAGCTAATCAATGGTTAGATGGCGATCAGAATGGATATGCTCTTCAAGTTGTTGCACCACTTCATCAGTCACCATGACAGACGTCCACATCCTTCCTTGATCGTGAATTTCCGATCTTCCGAAAGTGTAATTTCATGCCCATTTTGTCACATCTTGCTCCTCCCCACACACTGACACAATGTCATGATGAATTACGGTAGCACTCACGCCTTTAGAATACAGGTGCGTATCACAGCAATCACTTCTCACGGGATAAGAGCTCTCCCCGTCATCACAATGAGTCAGGACACTGATGATGACCGTTACAACTCATTCGTTTCAGTGTGCTCTAACGTACACAACAGTGGTACCAACTGTGAAAAACTGAATTCCCTGGGAGAGCTATGGCGATTGTAATTCTGCTTTCTGAATATCCCTCATACTCTTCACCAAATCTGGAAAAATACGAAATAAAATCAACTCCCGTTTATGTCCGAGGTGCTCACTGTCACCAACAGATGACTGAGCTGTTGAAAACGTCAAATGTTCGCTCTTTGTACCACGAGTAGCTTACTGTCATCAATAGATGTCTGCGCTGGACAAAAATGTTAAAATTTCGGTCATTCCTCAGGACCTGGTTTAAAACGCAACAGAGCCCGAAATTAACTATTTTTCACATCTGTGATGCTTGTCAAAGCGAACAATATTCTTTCTAAGCCTAAAATGGCCGCAAAATTACGTCTGCGAGCCAAAGAAAGTGCAGTGTTTACATCAAGTAAAAAACTTTCCATACACAAACATAGTCACCGAATTAGCTGATAAAACTCTAAGGTAAGTACTTGCTATTTCCATACCTAAATAGTTACAAATACCAGATGACATTAGAAGTTAGGCTTATTTGGGGAGGGGGGGGGGGGGAGGGTAGGACGTCAATCGGCCCGATTTCGAGCCGGAGGGGCACCACAGGACATTTTCCAAATATATTGAAAACTGTGTACAATTATAATTAACTATAAAATTTGAGTTTTTCTAAACATGAAGTTTAAAATGTAATAGCTCATTCATTTTTTCATGAATTAAATAAATTCTAGTCTCATACACCTCTAAGTATGGTTTGTATGCTGTGAAAAATACATCGAAGAATCTCTCTTACTTATGAAGAAAAGTGTACCTATAGCAACAAATGCAGCCAATAGACAATGGAAATTAAAATGTCCTGTGGTGCTTCTCCTGCTCCAACTTGGCCCGTTCGTCGTCCTACCCCCCTTAAGGAATCAATGTTGTAAAACTAACATGACCAGTCTTATAATGGCAGAAAATATGTGTTAGCTAATATACTATGCTAAGCAGGCGAGTACATAGGAAAATTGACAGTCTGAATGTAATTAATTAGGCCTACTCTTGACGTATTAATCACAAATTAAATATTTACACATTTAGATTGTTCGCAAGTACCACTTTGGGAGTGATAAAGATAATGCATCACTAGATAAAAATAATCCATGACAATTATTGCTATTATTACAAATGAGTAAGGCATGCTAGAGGTTACATATAATAACTGCTCTCGACAAAGTTTGCTGTCAGAACTATAGTTTCAACGCTCTCTAAAAATATTATAAACTGTATTTCCTACAATCAAGATCATTAAGTAATAAAAATTTGTCACCGATACAACATAGCCAAAGGACAACAAATGCCATATTGAAAAGGAAGGAAGGGAGGGAGGAAGGAAGAAGGTATTCGATTTTAGGAAGTAGTAGGGTGTTTTATTACAATATATCAGTTTAACAGCAGAACAACATGCTTTTTCTATTCACACTCATGAGACAAGCAAAGTTAGTAACAGAGGGATATGACATGTCCAAACACCATGTCAGCGTTGATATCTCGAAAATAAATAAACTTGTCATTTATTGTAAGATTTGTCACGCTTTGGAAGCAAATTAAAAACGTCTGCATCTAAATAGTCTGTGTTACTTTATAAAACGCACACGGCACTACTGATCAGTACTTTTAGGGTAACCAGCACCAGTTTTCATTAAAAGATTGATCAGCATGCTACACTGGCAACCTCTAGGGACCTTTTAACTACATATCTAAGGTACCTGTCTAACTTATTAAAATACATACGCCTTGCATGCTTATCGTAATGTGCAATATTTCTAAGAAAATTCGAGCAAAAATAAAGTTATGCAAGATTTCGAATCTCATACAAGAAAAATGTGCAATTGTCAGTGAACAATGGTGATCAGTGATCACTGATGGCCAGTGATGAATGATGGTCAATGATCAAGCATGGTCAGTATCAATGGCAGTTAGTTTTCAGAGTGTCTGCTGTTACACTGTATGCTCAAAATCGTTAATAAACGACCATGTGACGCAAAGTAGGACTTACGTTGGCAAAGTAGGACTTACGTTGATGCTGTATGATCAGCAGTATGATGCAGTTAATTGCAATCTGTGCTAATACTGTTGCTCGCACAGTGTCCGAACAACAGCTGACAAGACAGCTCAGACTACACCTCTTAAATACAGAAGGCGTTGTGCTCACCATCCTAAGTAGCAGGGTGGGCTGCATTATTTTTCCAACACTCTAGTATATTTTTCTTTCTTGATGTCACTACACATGGATGCAGTCATTGTCTCTCTGGGATTCTTGAGAAGTTTGTGCAATAAATGTTGATGTTTTGTCGTGCTCCATCATGATTACTCTTAATGCAGCACGCCTGAATACAGTTTTTCCCCCGTATTGCCGTGATAAGTCTCAACCTGCTTTTGCTCGTCACAGCCTGTTGGAAAAAGCCTCAGATGCTTAGCCAACTACATGATAAGGCATGCTGAAAAAAATGGTTCAAATGGCTCTGAGCACTATGGGACTCAACTGCTGAGGTCGTAAGTCCCCTAGAACTTAGAACTACTTAAACCTAACTAACCTAAGGACATCACACACATCCATGCCCGGGGCAGGATTCGAACCTGCGACCGTAGCGGTCGCGCGGTTCCAGACTGTAGCGCCAGAACCGCTCGGCCACCAGCGGCCGGCTAAGGCATGCTGACATCTGCGCATACATACTGACACAATCTGTAAGCGTGCCATCTTTCACCGAGTATGGTGAAATGATTACCTGTAACTGAATATAAAATGCTGCATTCATCTTCTTATTGTGCAGCTGGCCGCGGTGGCCGTGCGGTTCTAGGCGCTTCAGTCCGGAACCGGGCGACCGCTACGGTCGCAGGTTCGAGTCCTGCCTCGGGCATGGATGTGTGTTATGTCCTTAGGTTAGTTAGGTTTAAGTAGTTCTAAGTTCTAGGAGACTGATGACCTAAGATGTTAAGTCCCATAGTGCTCAGAGCCATTTGAGCCTTATTGTGCAGCTCGGTATATGTTGTGTTAAACGTTCTCGCCGTGTTACACGTTCTCGCCTGGAATGGAAATACGCCCGCATTCAACTCCAGAACAAACAGTATCGTGAAATTCCACGCATGATGTGGGAAACACCCTCACTTACATAATATTAGCTCATCCTAAATACAAGACATATGAATTGAGACTAGCATCCTTCAATGACCGTACGAACTGAGTGAAGCTACATTCTGTTATACTGGTAACGAAGGTCAAATAACGTGTCTTCGTCGGGCTGAGGGCTTGAAACATTGGGAAGAATCAGACAATCCATGCTCTGTAGCTTCCCAAGTGTCTGTCTGTCGTTCAGGTGAAGGGTAAAGGTTTTGTGAAAACTAAATGTCTGAACAAAGATGTGTTAATTACGCCCAAGGAGGCAGCTAATCTCGAACTTCCTCCAAATCCTCAGGAATCTGTAGCGACTTCTATCTGAAAGCAGCAAGTATTTCATACTCTAAAAAGCAAGTAACTGTGGGGACTATTGACAATGCTCTCCTGTGTAAAATTTGTTTCTGAGAAAAAATGGGAGTGCTAATCTTTCCATACCGACACATCACTGTTTGTGTTGTATGTACACTGTCCCTTTTCTGATGTTGTGTGTATCAGAATCCTAATTTAGCTACAGTAAGATCTTATTCCTCATAATATATTCAATATCGATGAACAGTTTTCCCATTGTTAATATATATTTTGTACCTTGTTAACTGTGTAAAATAAACCACTATTGTCAAAATAATGTCATTCTTTTATATGTACCATCAAATGGGCGATTTTGGACGGTTTTGTGTCCACCGAACTTGCATTTCTGTTGTTGAAACGCATTGTTTCGTACAACAGTGGTAGGCAATATGTGTAACAAATAAAATATGCTAAAAACAGAAATTCTTTATGCACCTATATTTGCCTGAGACAGACAAATAAAGTGTTAGAAATCGATACATGGATTGGGTTAATTTCGGACGTATGTGTTTTTTTAAATCTCTGTCTGAAGTTTCAAAGTATGAGGGGGAAATTCGGAGAAAATTTGACACTTTTTTAAATTCTACCTTATCCCTGTTTCATATCGTGCGCCTAATCTGACGTAATTATAAGTCACTGTACTTGAACGGTTCAGCTTCTTGGTTGTTTCACGATCGGAGAGTCCCATTTCCTTCTAAGCATCGATTTTTGGTTTTTCACAGTTTGACAATTTCTTTCCGCGTAGCAATGTCACAATCAGTTGTTTTTTAAGTGCTCCACTACAGTATTTGTAATCCTACGTGTATTTGTTTTGTGTGTGTGTGTGTGTGTGCGCTGTATGATGATAATGATGGTGATGATGAGAGAAGGGAGAGGGTGAAAACTAATGCCAGCACGTAGCATACTCCACGCGAATAGCACCAGGGGGGCCAACAAGTTTAACGTCCCCATCCGACTGACGGATCGCCACAACAGTGCCACATGCTCTCACGTCATGAGAGACTGCGGAGATGTTTGGTATGTAACAGTCGATGTTTATGTAAACAATACGCAGTGTCACTAATAATGTCTGTTTCCTATCTGCAGGAAAGGCACGTACAAACACACAAACACCGCAAAGACCCAAGTGCCTTTATACCGAGTTCCACCCTTTACTACCTGAGTTGTTCATGTCTTGTCACGCACAGTAGGACTGACACCAAATGCAATACCATTTGACTGGATATGTCAGTTTACTGGATGTCATGCTACTGCAGGCACACTATGCACAACTATTCCGACCGTCAGTGTCCATTTACCTACAAATATTCATACCATTATACTGATTTTTACTACTGTAATCAGTGTACAAAGTCACGTTTGCTGACGAAGGGGTGGCCTATTGGCAGGCTCCGGCACCTACGACTTCGACACTCTGTAGCGTCGTTGGACGACGCTTCCAGGCATAGATTCCTATCCTCAATTTATTCCTCAAGACACCGTCTACGACACTTCGAAGTTTGTTACAACATATCTGGGACTCACTGTGTAATGTTCCTTAACATGTTTGGAATATTCTGTTTCTACAAAATTTCGACGGTTACCACTTCCATCTATTGGAAAAACGTACCCTCGATTTCGATACACCAGCCAGTGTGGCTGAGCGGTTCTAGGCCCTTCAGTCTGGAACTGCGCGACCTCTACGGTCGCAGGTTCGAATCCTGACTCGGGCATGGTTGTGTGTGATGTCCTCAGGTTAGTCAGGTTTAAGTAGTTCTAAGTTCTAGGGGACTGATGACCTCATAAGTTAAGTCCCTTAGTGCTCAGAGCCATTTTGATTTCGATACGAGGTTTCCCCAGGTGCATTCAAGACATACAGTTTTTACTACAGTAAATTAAACACTCAGCAGCTCGCAAGACAGAAGAAAAGAGGATCATGAAATTTGAGTTAGGTAAGCGAAGTACACACTGTCAAACTATCGGACATTATAAAGAGGATGGATTAATGAGAAAATCAAGCACTAAGAGTAGCCCACCACATCTGCCATATCTGTTACAAATAAAATAAAGTCGGAAGGCAAGTTAGGGTTAAACGTAGACGGCGAGGCCATTAGAGACAGAGCGTAAACCCGGACTTAAATGTAGGATGGGGAAGGAAGTCGGCCGTGCCATTTCAAAGGTACCATCGTGCCATTCACCATTAGCGATTTAGGGAAATGACGGAAAACCTACATGTGATTGTCCAGTCGGAGATTTGAACCGTCGCCCTCCCGGATCCGAATCTACTGCCTTTCCGCTGTGCGTCTTTGATTCGTAGCACTAACCACACTAGCAGTGCTCCGATTGATCGTCCATTGTGTCTCAGGCAGAGACACCGTTAATGACCCCATATAAACCTAACCTCTTCCTGTAAGCCCTACACATCAGTCATTATGAACGCCAACAGAGTTTCACAGATTATTATACAGCGCTACACAGCAATAAAAGAATTTTGTTCCAAATGTTTCTGAAGACCATACTTTTTCTCTAGGAGGCAGAAACGTCTTCACGAAGTTTGTGTCGTTATTTTTCTGACCAACCTGCAACTGACTCGTGGAACAAGTCCCTGCGATTAGGAGATACAGTTTCGGCCCCCGTTGACCCAGTAGTTGTGGCGCAAGGAAGCGGTGTCTAGCCCAGTGGAGTTCCGCTTTAAGCCGTAAAACGTCGCGACACAGCGCCGCGGCGCCAGGCGGGCGCCGACTCGAGAGGGGCCGAGGTTAGCCGACGGCGGCCGAGCGGCCTCGCCGGCTTGGCGTCGGCGTCGGCGGGCCGGGATTTGATTTACACACGAGCGCCGCACCAGCAACAGGTGGCTGCGGCCTCGCGCCGCACCCGCCGCCGCGCCGACCTGTTGAATGTTGCCGACCTTTTTATTCATTTTAATTGCAGCCGTCCGCCGAGGTTGTCAACCCGCGCCAAATGAAATGAACTGCTGTCACGGCCCTCAGTTAAAAAGGGTTTTATCGCACCGGGCAAACCGTTCTCACGATTCGGCTTAAATAATAACGTCACTACAGGCGTATCTTCTTTCCCTTTCAACCTGCTCGTGTAAGGTAAAACGCAGAGCGTTAGCTTACGAGACAGGGAGGTGAACCAGACCGGAATCGAATGTGTGCGGCAGATTAGTGACCGTGGTCTGGTGCTCCGGCCAGCGTGGCAGTCGTTTTTAGGCGGTTTCACACGCTCGTTTAGGCAAATGCTGGGATAGTCCCAACTTCACTCCACAGAAAATGCGATACACATGCAGTTAAAACCCGATCACGCTCATAACAAGTTCACACATCTAAGCTTTGTAATTTGTCTATATATAAAATACTGAATATTCTTTTTCAAAAACTTTCTCCTTATGTAAAGTGCCCTTAGATATCATGTTTAACCGCTGAGCACTACTGACTGTTGGTTGACTGTGTGTTGAGCTCGTGAACAGTGTTGTGAAACCAGTGTTGCCAATTTAGCGACTTTGTCGCTAGAAATGGCGACTTTTACCTTCGTCTTAGCGACAGAAGAAAACTTTTTAGGGACAAAAATTATTTAGCGACTAATCTGGCGACTTTTGGAGTACTAACGACTTTTGAAGCACAAATCAAAACTATTTTGGGCCAGTATTTTCATTAACAAAACTAAGATTTTAACGATAGAATGGGTACTACATTGACTTTGTTCTAGATTTACTAAGTTAAATTAAGTTCTTAGCAGATCATGTAGCACTGTTCAGCATTTAGTAAACCTGAATGTGGGAATTGCCTAAAGAGTAAGAAAATCTTGACTATAGAACAATTCATTATTCATTACCCACTAGCCTGTTATCGTCGATAGCGTATCGATCTATAATTCTTCAACTTTTGAACTCCCTTTATTTTTCCAATTGAGAAAAAACATACGTAATATTGAGTACAATAAAATACATTTCTGTCCAGCAACCTCTAATTTTTCGAAATGTTAACTCGCAGTCAAATTATTACCACATGCACAGTGGTAACGCAAGAATAATACGGTGGGGGTATCTCAGACATTATTACGTTTTAAACAATGAACAATAGGACTGATATCGAGTTACCGAGTGAGAAGATTGTTTCTTGACCTCTAGTTCGCCTGAGTTTTAATGTATTTTCAGTGATTATAAATTGGTGATACTTATGTTGTGGTGGCTTACATAATGGATTTACCGCAGAAGAAGAAGCAGTACGCTCAAAAATATCGGGATGCGTGGGAAGCAGAACCTGAATTCAATGGATGGCTGAAACCAGTCGTTGGAGACTTATCCAAGGCAAGATGTCAAGTATGTGCAACAGAGTTTTACGCTAAATTGTGTGATATTAGAAAGCATTCGAAAACTATTAAGCATAAACAAAAAATTGATTTAAAAAGAAACACAAACCACCTTACCTGTGAAAATTGTTCCGAAAACTGCAGTTAGAATAGCAAGCAGAGCGGAAGGCGCCCTTTCTTTATTTATTGCTGAAAATTGTTCTATTTTAGCTGAAGATCATTTAGGAATACTGTACAAGAAGGTGTTTTCCGGTGATGAGAGCGCTAAAAACATTCAATTATATCGTACAAAATGCACTAACAGTATAACTTAAGTTTTGGCTCCATATTTTACACAATTATTGGTTGAAGATATAGGTAACCAAAAATACAGTGTACTAATAGATGAATCCACAGATGTATCAATATCTAAAATTCTAGGTATCGTTATACGGTACTATAGTGTAAACAACCAAACCATTAGATCAGCATTTCTCAAACTCGCTGTAGTAGAAACTGCAGATGCAAGAAATCTGGTTGCTGTTCTTGTGAATTCTTTGAAAGATGTCAAACTTCCAATCGCTAATATGGTAGGAATTGGCACAGATAATGCTCCTGTAATGGTTGGAATAAACAATGGGCTTTTCGAACAACTCAAGAGAGAATATGGTTTGAAGCATTTGGTATTGATCCGTTGCATTTGTCACTCTTCAGCTTGCAGTTTCGCACGCCTCAGTGAATACCATACCTAGAAACATAGTTTCTTGTACGGGAAACCTACAATTGGTTCTCCATTTCACCCAAAAGACAAGAGGAATATAAAAAAGTTTATGAGACAATAAATTGTGGAAAACAGCCACCAAAAATTTTGAAGGTCTGCGCAACATGTTTGCTTTCAATTGAACCAGCAATACCAAGAATTCTGGAGCAGTGGGAAGAACTAAAGCTACATTTATCACTTGCCATGGTTCAAGATAATTGTTACACTGCCGATCTTTTGTACAAGATGTATTGTGACGACTCAAATCATCTTTACATGATTTACCTTAAACATGCTTTAAAAGACGTACAAATAGCAATAAAAGAAATTCAACAAAGACTGCCAAGTAACGTTACGATCCTGGAAAAAATGTCAATGCTGAATGTTGAAGAAACACTAAAAGTGAATAAAAATAATGCTGTAGCGGATGAAGCCAAAGAATTGGGTTTTAGTGGCGATTTCATAGACGGTATGCTGCAAGAATGGCATAATATCAACTTCATTAGGTGGAATAAGACTACTAACACTGTTCGATTTTGGAGTGAGGTTTTGCAGTATAAAAATGCGTTTTTCTTTGATTTCACAACTAGCAATGACTGTTCTATGCCTACCGCACTCAAATGCAGAAGTGGAGAGAATATTCAGTTCTATGAATATTATAAAAACTAAACAACGTAACAGATTATCATTAAAGACAATTAATGCTTTCATCATATTGAGAGACCAGCTGAAGAAACAAAATAAAGATTGTGCATCTTCTGACATACCGTCAGACGTATTGGAGCTTATTGGAACGAACAAAAGTTATTCTTTTGCGACAAAACCAGTCGAACTGCAACATCATCTTTTGATCGACGTTCAACCCTCTACATGAACTACAGTTCTGTCAGAGCATGAAACAGAAGAGTCATTCGATCTGAGTGACGACGATGAATAGCTCACATACCGTTATGTATATATTTTGTAACCTAATTTGAGTTCTTGCTTTCTTTTGTTACAAATATAGTTGTATATTTCTAGTATATTTGACTAATGTTATTGAAACAACAATTTAGGTGTAGCGTCAATTATGATAACATGTTTAATTAAACGTTAGCGTATTTTATATGTATGTTGTTGCAAGCGATGCGTCATTTACTTAACACAATATAGCAATTACGTATGAGAATTTTTATTAATATTTTATTACCCCCCCCCCCCCCCCCACTGGCTTATTGCACCATTCACAGCACGAAATTTTCAGCACACCCCTAGTAAAACCAGTTTTAGCGACTTTTTAGCGACTTTTGATATTGAATCTAGCGACATGGTTTTTTTAGAGTTGGCAACACTGTGTGAAACGATACTTTAATATCTGAATTTGAAATAATGAAAATGAATCTAAATAACTGCCAAAAGAAACTAACTGGTTACTCGGTGAAAACTATTTAACTGAAACTCTATACTGAAATACTTTATGAGAACATATAGAAATAATCAGCAACCAGTTGCATAAAAGAAATTTTATTTCTTAACCGGTTTTAGGCAGTAAATTGCTGCATACATCTTATTGTTGACACTACCACATAACTCCATAGTTATAAAATTCTGAAGAAGGGCACTAACTGACTGAAATTGGTTAGGAAATTAAATTACTTTTATACAACTGGTTGCTGATTATTTCGATGTATACAACTATAGTTGCTGAAGATGGAAGAATTATTATACATTATGAAAATTACGTAACATGAAGTGCAATGTCTGACCTGAAATATCCACAAAATAAAATACAGCTCAGCTCGCAAGAAAATAACTGTTTAGGATTACATTTACTGTTTGCTGTAAATTAATCTGCTTACATAGCACAGCACCTGAAAATTCTAAGTACTGACGCAGATGCAAAGTGAGATCTGCCCTGAAAGAAAAGTAACTTACCTCTTGCTCAGCATGCTATTTTGTGCCTGGAGTACTCACGTTCTCGAAAGCAAATTGAAATCAGCGAATGCAGCAGCTAAAAAAAATAATCTACTCACTACTAAACTTTATTTGCTTTTTAGAAACAAGCTGTGACTGCCTGTGGCGTGAGGTACAGCGCACACGCGCCAAAATTTTTAAAACGAAGAATGATGGAGGAGGGTTTTAATTTAAAGAAAAGAAGTCTCCAAAAATTGAACTCTTGATTACTGTCAAAAAAGATTGTACAACATAAGAAGACTCTAACAATTATGAAATTAACTCATTACAAAAATTACGAACATTTAAACCAATTACGTTATTTGTGACATAATGAAACCAAAGAGATCAAATTAACACTAATCATGAATATTATGAGTTAAATCAGGTACAAAGATTTCTTTCAATTAATAGGTCTGACAAACGAACATTTCATTCTTACGCGTGCATTGGTTATCTTGAAATATTCCTCCAAAAATCTTCTCCACTCATACAGTCAAGACAATATCTTCAGAAACGTGTTCTCATCTCCATAATAAAATACACCCGATAATTTGTATCAGATTCACAAATATCACATATCCGTTATTCCAAATTATGATGGAATACATCCATGTCATCGGCCGGAGTGGCCGAGCGGTTCTACGCGCTACAAACTGGAACCGCGCGACCACTATGGTCGCAGGTTCGAATCCTGCCTCGGGCATGGATGTGTGTGATGTCCTTAGGTTAGTTAGGTTTAAGTAGTTCTAAGTTCTAGGGGACTGATGACCTCAGAAGTTAAGTCCCATAGCGCTCAGAGCCTTTTTTTTTTTTTTTTTTTTTTTTTTTTTTTTTTTTTTTTTTTTTTACAGCCATGTCCGAAGGACCATTGCATCGGAATTCGCAATAACTCAGGCACTGCAATATCGTAGTTATCCGCGACACCGGGAAGGTAACTTTCAAGTAAAATGTCTCCCCTGTACAGGAATATACTTAATGAATGTAAGAGTACAGATGGTGGACGCATGGATGACGACATGAGGAAGTCTGGGTCTAGCTGCGAGTCGTTCTCGGATAGCCAAATGGTGCCGGCACGGTAGCTCAGCGTGTTCGGTCAGAGGGTTAGCCACCCTCTGTAATTAAAAAAAAAAATTAAAAAAACTGTGTTATGGATCAATGATGAACTTGAACAAGCGTCATGGGACGTCCGCCCCGAACACACAGAACGAACAAAATGAGATTTATAAAAAATGGTAAGGCGATAAGCAGGAAATCCGGGTTCGATTCCCGATCCGACACAAATTTTCATTGTCGTCATTTCATTATACAGTTGATGGTTATCCATATTCGCAACGGCGAATACATTTCATGTATTTCATAACCATGCTTGCATGTCCGAAGGAACATTGCATCGTGATTCGGAATAACATAGGCACTGCAATATCGTATTTATCCCCAACAGTGGTGAGCGACTTTCAAGTAAAATATCTCTCTTGTACGGGAATATACATAATGGACGTACGAGTACAGGTTGTAGACACATGGTTGACGACATATGGAAATTTGGGTCTGGTCTTGAGTCTCGCTAATGGTACAGCCTAATGGATCGGCGACACTCGCAATAAGAGGCACACTCGGGTTCAAGGCCCGGCCTGTCACAGATTTTCACTGTCGTCATTCCATTATACAGCTGATGGTTGTCCGTATTCGCAACTGCAAACACATTTCATTCTATCGTTTTGTAGGTGATTTTAAGAAGGTCGCGTTACCGAAACTGCCTGTCAATAAAGAAATACACATTGCAGCAACTTTTGGTGGTTTCATGGGCAGTCTTTAAATACTCAGAAGCTGCGCATCACTTCTGAGCGGCAGGTATTAGTTTTCTCTGAAAGACTCCTCCGAAATCAGACAGCACACAGGAAGCTTTTCGGTCTCTGTAGCCAAGAAACTATTATTTTCATTCCACACCAGTAAAAGGTGCCCAAACAATTGCGTCAGCACACAATGTGGCCCCCCTTGCCGGCCCTTACCTCTGACGCATACGCAGACGGTTTCTCGCATGCAAAAGATCACAAAAGTGCCGACTGGCATATGACGATAAATAGTCCCAAGCATCTTGCACCTTTTGTTCCAATTCGGCAATAGTTCTTGTAGGCGCTGAACAGGAAATAAGTTCCTGCTTCATAACGTCCAATACATGTTCAACTGGAGAAAGTTCTGGTGATCTTGCTGGCTATGGCATTTATTGTACACCACGAACAGCACGTTGCATCGCAGCAGCCGTATGTGGACGTGCATCGTCGTGCTGAAAAACATGCCACGTTCCTGTAGAAGAAATGGGAGTAATACGGAGATGCGATGTGGCGGGCACTGGTTACTTTACCGTGCAGAAACACCAGATGTGACCGCGAGTTGTAACTGATTACCCCCCACATCATGAAACTTGGGGGTGGGACCAGTCTGTCATGGGCGAATGCACTCTGGAATAGGAAGCTCAACAGGTCTGCGTCATACACGTGTAGTCCATCACTTGCATACAGACACACCTACTGTCATCACTGAAGGCGACGGAGCGTCATTCCGCTCTCCAGACAACGCTCTCATGGTTAGTGGTGTCACCGTGACAGTGATAAGCTAGCCAGAGACACACGTGATCGTAATCCTGCTGCAAGCAGATCGTCAGCAAAGGCCTCGGATGATACAACAGACGTAACATGCGCCCAGATTTCGTCCATGGACGATATTCTCTCGACCATCGTTGCGCCGATCATGACGTGCGTCTGTACTACGCGGACGTCCGGAACCTGATCTACACGTGTGGGAATGTTCCACAAACCACTGTTGAAAGCAGCGACACACCACCGATGCATTGTGCCCAACACGCGCATCAACCCGTCGATACGTCCATCTAGCTTCCCGCTGGCTCATTATGCGGCTCCGTTCAAATGGGCAAAGTTGTTCAATAGGAGTACGTACTCATACCCTATAATGAATGTTGCAAACACTGTTCAATTCTAACCTCAGTTCAGTTACTGCCTGCAGAGTCTAAATAGGGGGTGCACAGACTGGCTTCTTGAGCGCCTTCTGATAGTCGACGTTGTTGTGGATTGATGCAGCTCTCCATTCTACGCTATCCTGTACAAGCTGGATTTTAATTCCTACAACAAAGTTGATACTCGATAACCGTGACAAATGAACCACTAACAACAAACACGTCAGTAAGTATATATTAGGCCGTGGTACCAATGTACACGGTCCCTGAGGCTATTGCGTTTTTTTCCCTGCAGTGTAGTTTTCTGTAATATTCAGTCCAAATCTAACAACTCCTGGTTGTAAATACTCGAGGACGGCTTTACACATACGCATGTTGGTAGGCTGTTTAAAATATAAATAAAAGAGGAGCTTAAGCCAACACTAAACTGCAAGTTTTTACTTTAATTACGGCGTATTTCGGAACTTCATCATCAGGCGGCAGTTTCGGTGTTTAGCTCAGGTGCATTCCTTCCGTTTGCCAAGACACGCTAATATTTATAAAAACTCTTGTAAACAGAATGAAATTTTCACTCTGCAGCGGAGTGTGCGCTGATATGAAACTTCCTGGCAGGTTAACACTGTGTGCAGGACCGAGACTCTGGCTCGGGATCTTTGCCTTCCGCGGCCAAGTGCTCTACCAACTGAGCTACCCAAGCACGACTCACGACCTGCATAAACAGCTTCAGTTCTGCCAGTACCTCGTCTCCTACTTTCCAGACTTCACAGAAGCTCTCCTGCGAACCCCAGTTCTGCAAGGTTCGGTTGGCTAAGTCATGTCTCCGCAGTATCCTTTCTTCAAGGAGTGCTAGTCCTCCAAGGTTCGCAGGAGAGCTTCTGTGAAATTTGGAAAGTGGACACAAGGTACTGGCAGAATTGGAGCTGTGAGGGCGGGTCGTGAGTCGTGCTTGGGTAACTCAGTTGATAAAGTTTTAATCTGCCAGGAAGTTTCATATCAGCGCACACTCTGCTGCAGAGTGAAAATTTCATTCAGCACGACGACGCACGTCGACATACGGCTGCTGCGATGCAACGTTCTGTTCGTGGTGTACAATAAATGCCATAGCCAGCAAGATCACCTGAATTCTCTCCAGTTTAACATGTATTGGACGTTATGAAGCAGGAACTTACTCCTTTTTCAGCGCCTACAAGAACCATTGTGGCTACGCCATGTCTCCGCAATATTCTTTCTTCCAGGAGTGCTAGTTCTGTAAGGTTCGCAGGAGAGCTTCTGTGGAAAGTAGGAAACAAGGTACTGGCAGAATTGAAGCTGTGATAGCGGCTCGTGAGTTGTACTTGGGTAGGTCAGTTGGTAGAGCACTTTCGCGCGAAAGGAAAAGATCCCGAGACCGAGTCTCGGTCCGGCACACAGTTTTAATCGGCCAGGAAGTTTCATCTCTTCTAAATTTGTAAATAGTGCATTTTTAAAGCTCAAATGGAGTGCTCCCGAAGAAAGCACTCAACGATGATGCGAGCATGCTACATCAGTTCCGAAATATTTCTCCTCAGTAATCCACCAAAAGCATTGTTCAGTCAAGAAGATAGACTTAAGAAATTCTTGATATTTCGACGTGTTTGATTTCTCAGGGTCAAAGCATGTGAACTAAACACCAGAATTGCCACCCGAAGGTAGAGCACAGCATCTGAAACGTTTCGTAAATTTGAAAAAAGCTTACAATTCGTTGAGTTGTGTATTTATTCGTATCTCAAGAACGTCATTTTCAGAATGCAGTGAGCGGCTTCCCATATTACGAATTAGTGTAGAAAGTTGTATGATTGGAATCATAAAACAAAGTCATTGTCTGTATATAGTCATGTCGTAGCCACAGTGAAGTTCAAATCCGATAGCAGCTTCGTCAATGAAGTACAACACTCAGCACTGAAAGCACGTTTATCATGGACACCAACGAAGGGAAAGAACAGAATTGCCTCGTGGATGGAGAGTGCTGCTATTTGCACAGACATAGAATACCCCAGAAAATATGTAAACGTTATAAACTTCAGGAATTTTAAGAAACTTCTAGAAATCATAAATACTAAATAAGAAATATTTTCTGGTGATCGGATTTGAACTACCGACCTGCACCACTCCAGCAACGACGGTGACAGCTACAGCGCACTGCGCGTACCACAACTCGTGCCAGCATTGGTATTCCGAGGAGATCCCTAGTTTATATTGGCCCTAACAAACAGGGGGGGCGTAGTTAAAGCTGCTGCCTTCAGCAAAACCTTCTTTAGTATCGATCGCCTGTATAAGCAGGTATAGTAGACTGTCTTCATCCGAGGGTATTCATCGCCTGTGTAAACAGATATAGTAGATTGTATTCATCCGAGGGTATTCATCGCCATGTTGTGCCCTCGACGTGTCTATCTATCCACTTGTGAATTTTTGCCAGCTGTTTCCATCTACATTCATTCTCTGCAAACCACTATGAAGGAAATGGCGGCGGTTACGTCACATTGTACCAAATGTTAGGGTTTTCTCCCGCTGTATTCGCGTCCGGAGCGCGGGAAAATGGATTGTTTAAGTGTCCCTGTACGGGTTATATTTAGTCCTTCTATTTGCGATCACTACTGGAGCCATACATAAGAAGATGTAGTGTATTACTAGATACTCGTTCTTGAAACTCTGTAAGTAACCTTTCTCTGTCTTCAAGCGTCTGTCACTTGAGGATTTTCCGCATTTCCGCCAGTCTCTCCCACGGGTCAAACAATCTTATCATCATTCGCGTTATCTTCCTTTGCGGAAGTTGAGTGACTCCTGTTAAACATATTTGGTATGGGTCTCGCACGCTTGAGCAGTCTTCTTTGTAGATGGCCTGCATTTCCGCAGGATCCTACAAATGAATCGAAGCTTGCCACGTGCTTTGCCAACGACTGAAACTATGTGATCATTCTATTTCATATTCCCACAAATTGTAACAACAGGCAAATGTACGAGTTAACTGATTCCAATTATGACTCACTGATATTCCAGGCATAGGATAGTACGTCTCTGCGTTTTCTGAAGTGCACCAATTTACATTTTATAACACTACCGGCTAGTACTAAATTAGCAATACAGCGATAATGTTACTCCTGTGAAATGATTTTAATTTGACCGTGACCGACCGTATAATGATTAGTATATCGGACTATATTCGTTTCTATGAAGATTTCTATTGAAAGCAAGCAGTAGCAGAAGAATCGGTAATAGATCCAAGGTTCTATTAGTAACCAAATAACTGTAATTACTTAAAAGGAAACGATTGAAAGCCTAATTAGGTAAAGTTCTGCAAAGTACTAGCACAGTTCATAAAGAAAATTAACTATTGAGATTGACTCTACTTGATGCTGAAATTAAGTTTAGGAAATAAGATACCAAGCAGTAGTGTAATTTATCAAGAAATGTAACGGTAGTTTTGCATGAACAACATGGAAGCAATACGAGTATTAAAAGTTTTTGCAACAACTGGCTCTCAATAATACACTACTGGCTATTAAAATTGCTACACCAAGAAGAAATGCAGATGATAAACGGGTATTCATTCGACAAATATATTATACTAGAGCTGACTACTATCTATATAATAAAGTAGCAAAGTAGTTGTTATTATTATAAGTAAATACACTACTGGCCATTAAGATTGCTACACCACGAAGATGACGTGCTACAGACGCGAAATTTAACCTACAGGAAGAAGATGCTGTGATATGCAAATGATTAGCTTTTCAGAGCATTCACACAAGGTTGGCGCCAGTGGCGACACCTACAACGTGCTGACATGAGGAAAGGGAAAGTTTCCAACCGATTTCTCATACACCAACAGCAGTTGACCGGCATTGCCTTGTGAAACGTTGTTGTGATGCCTCGTGTAAGGAGGAGAATTGCGTACCATCACGTTTCCGACTTTGATAAAGGTCGGATTGTAGCCTGTCGCGATTGCGGTTTATCGTATCGCGACATTACTGCGCGCATTGGTCGAGATCCAATGACTGTTAGCAGAATATGGAATCGGTGGGTTCAGAAGGGTAATACGGAACGTCGTGTTGGATCCCAACGGCTACGTATCACTGTCAGTCGAGATGACGGGCATCTTATCCGCATGGCTGTAACGGATCGTGCAGCCACGTCTCGATCCCTGAGTCAACAGATAGGGACGTTTACAAGACAACAACCATCTGCACGAACAGTTCGACGACGTTTGCAGCAGCATGGACTATCAGCTCGGAGACCATGGCTGCGATTACCCTTGACGGATAGGAGCGGCTGCGATGGTGTACTCAATGACGAACCTGGGTGCACGAATGGCAAAACGTCATTATTTCGGATGAATCCAGGTTCTGTTTACAGCATCATGATGGTCGCATCCGTGTTTGGCGACATGGCGGTGAACGCACATTGGAAGCTTGTATTCGTCATCGCCATACTGGCGTATCACCTGACGTGATGGTATGGGGTGCCATTGGTTACACGTCTCGGTCACCTCTTGTTCGCATTGACGGCTCTTTGAACAGTGGACGTTACATTTCAGATGTGTTACGACCCGTGGCTCTACCCTTCGTTGGATCCCTGCGAAACCCTACATTTCAGCAGGATAATGCACGACCGCATGTTGCAGGTCCCGTACGGGCCTTTCTGGATACAGAAAATGTTCGACTGCTGCCATGGTCAGCACATTCTCCAGATCTCTCACCAATTCACAACGTCTGGTCAATGGTGGCCGAGCAACTGGCTCGTCACAATACGCCAGTGGCTACTCTTGATGAACTCTGGTATCGTGTAGAAGCTGCTTGGGCAGCTGTACCTGTACACGCCATCCAGGCTCTGTTTTACTCTATGCTCAGGCGTATCAAGGCCGTTATTACGGCCAGAGGTGGTTGTTCTGGGTACTGATTTCTCAGGATCTATGCACCCACATGCGTGAAAATGTAATCACATGTCAGTTCTGGTATAATATATTTGTCCAATAAATACCCGTTTATCATCTGCATTTCTTCTTGGTGTAGCAATTTTAATGATCAGTAGTGTCATTACTGTTGATGGAGCAATATTAACTTGGACAAGAGGTTTTTTATCAGCTTAGTTATTGAAAAACACTGCCCTCGAAATGGTTGTTAGGTAATTACGTTCTCTATTCCTACTATTATTTGTATTCTTAAAGAGCATTTACTTCCTTACACTATTTTGCTTCAATGTAACATGTGGTACTAGTATAGTCTGAATAGTTGTAGCCAGTTGCTTATAATAGCGCACAAATGTTAGAGAGCTGGCAAGTTCGATTAATTAATGCAGTAATTTTAATATGAAACTTGGCTCGACAATTAGCATGGGAGCCCAGATGTTAATATAACAGCAGACTCAGATCAAGGCTGATTGTTTTAGTCACAGCACAATATGAGAAACGCTATTTACTATTGTAAACAGTGTTACTCGCAAACCTGCACAGTAATTAATCTTTATGCCAGCCCTTCAAATTCTGCAAGCCGGTAACTATTATGAATCATCACAGTTTTTGCAGGTAACTTTAATAATGTACCGAGATTTCATAATTTATTTATTTATTTAGCGTATGGCTCATAACATCACAGTAAAAATTACAGAAACAACACGATTTAAAAAAAAATCACATGTGTATAAACAGAGCAATAAATAACAGTTTGTATATAAGGACACCGCCAATTGTAAATTTACACTCACAGAAGAGCAATCACAAGCAGACGTCCAGCTTAGATAATAAATAGTCGATTGCCTCTTGGGTCGCCATTAGGAAATCCTGTGGGTCACCCTCGTATGCCCTTAGTGGGCATTCCTGCACGATGTGTTAGACCGTCTGTCTCTCAGCGCCACAGTCGCAAGCGGCCGAAGGAAGTTTACCCCATCTGTGTAAGGAGTCGGCGCATCTTCCACAGTTGGTTCTGATGCGATTAAGAGTTGACCAAACTTTGCAAGGGCAATCAAATCCTTTTGGTTTACTAAAGACGCATGGCATACTGTGGCAGTTTACTGCTGTTCTGCTCTCCCATTCCTCTTTCCATCGGTCATTTATTTTAAAGTTGGTTTGGTGCAGAGCCTGTGCGGTCTTTAGTGGAGGATGCCTAGACCGGAGTCGGTTTCCTTGGATGTCGTGAGTATCTTCATGGATTTGTAATTGAGGGTCGGCCATGATTTTTTGAAATTCTCTAACCAGAGCGTTTTCACGGCGCAGGTTAGGAGGGGCTATGTTACTGAGAACGGGCAGCCACACTGTAGGAGTTGGCCTGATTGTGCCTGATATAATACGCACTGTTGCATTAAGTTGGCTATCTACCATGTGTGTGTGTTTGCTGTTGAGCGACACTGGGGCACAGTATTCTGCCACTGGATACACCAAGCCAAGTGCGGATGTTCTTAAGGTAGATGCTGTGGAGCCCCAAGTGGTGCACAGAGCTTCTGCAATATGTTGTTGCGTGTTTTAAGTTTCGCTGCAGTTTTCGTCAGGTGTTCTTTGAATGTTAGTGTCCTATCTAGGGTAACCCCAAGGTACTTTGGGTGTTTGTTGTGATTTAGTAATTTCCCGTCTAGATAGACTTGTAGTTCTCTGTTGGCCATTTTGTTGTTGAAATGGAAGGCAGATACTTCTGTCTTTGTAGCACTAGGTTGTAGCCTCCATTTTCTAAAGTACTCGCTGAGAATCCCTAGGTCACTCGTAAGGATATCTTCGGCAGTTTCTATATTTCTGTGGGCTGTTGCTAGAGCCCAGTCGTCAGCATAACCAAATTTGCGCGATCTGGTTGCAGGCATGTCAGCGAACAGTCTTTAAGCTGAATATTTTAAATCTTTTATCGGCAATTGAATTCAAGTGAAACTTTAACTATCCTTTTATAAAAAATACACGGAGTACTTCTAAACTTACGCTCACTGCATGATGAAATTTACTACCCCGAAATGTTTACTAACTGTAGTGAAAGATTACGGGAACTACTTTTGAGCTCAGTAAAACAGGATACTCGGAAATATCGTAGCGGTATTGGACCCTAGGGAAACGACGAAGGATAAAATACAGGTGCTTAACACAAAGTTTACAGAACACAAACTTGTTACTGAAAAAGAATTTGCATAACAGGTCCATGCACTTATACGGTACTCAACTGATAATTTGAGATGAAGGTGATGGCAGTGACAATCTCTTGTGGCTAGTCAAAAAAGGTGGCATAAGTATCTATGGCTCTTGCTGCGTAACAGGCTCTGAAAATTCTCTTCTTGGCGTCAGATTTTCGTACTACAGATATAATCAAAGAATGCCATGAATAATAAGTCAAATTACTTCCACATCCGAGGCTACATTACATAATCTTGCTGTTCTTCTTGCCTCGTTCAGTTGACAAAATGCGAACACTTTGCCTGCTAGCCACCGACTGACTGACTCTCACCACAAAGGTGCCTTCTAGTTAGATGGCCAAATCCAGCTTTTGTTTCCCGCCAAAGGACTTCCCTCCGTGTTTAACATGATTACAAGCCTACATGCCCTTTGCATGAACCAGTATTACAAGTACAGTTTTAACATCTCCGTCCGCAGCTCGTGGTCGTGCGGTAGCGTTCTCGCTTCCCACGCCCGGGTTCCCGGGTTCGATTCCCGGCGGGGTCAGGGATTTTCTCTGCCTCGTGATGACTGGGTGTTGTGTGCTGTCCTTAGGTTAGTTAGGTTTAAGTAGTTCTAAGTTCTAGGGGACTGATGACCATAGATGTTAAGTCCCATAGTGCTCAGAGCCATTTGAACCATTTTTTTAACATCTCCATTCTTTTGCAGTGCATTACTTTTGAAATTACATGCATAGATTATTTACAGTTACATAAACGGACATAAATAATGAATAAAACATTTACATAGATGTTATATCAAAGAGCGTGGTTATACAGAAGTCACATTAAAACAGACAAAGAAGTTAGATAAGAGAAGTGTAGATAATAAAGATAACAGTGGTAGATTGTCCGAGCATTTAAACCAGAGTGCGAATATTTGCACCGTTTTGAAATCGTATCAAGATCTGACTAGATATTTGTGCGTTTCTCAGATTTTATTTCACTATACATAAAGGCATCATCTACAAGAAATAAGAGGTTGCTATTAACATTGTCCAAAACCTTTGCATACAATGTGTAGGTGTGATAGATAACGTCATGGAGAACAACTTTTGTCTGAGACAAAATATTTGCTGACACTTCACAAGGACCCTAGGCGTCCTTTAGTGTTCTCCAGCCCTGTGACGACAAGATTTCACTGAACTAACTAGGTGTCTTGATACTTCCTACGCCAGTAAATTGATCTAGTGTTTTTCAGCAAGAAAACCTTAAGAATGAGTGTCTCTAAATGAAAAAAAATATGTTTTAGAAGAGGATCAGGAACTTTAGTTCGCATGGTCAGGTCCCCCTCACGCAGAGCAGACGAACTGTATCACAGGCAACGTGAGTCACGGCGTGACCCTGCCGCCTCTCAGGGGCATAACCAATACAAAAGCACGCATAACGTCGCTGGGAAATGTCAGCGAATATTTCTCCTCTAAGAAAAGTTGTTCACTATGGCGTGATCTATCACCTATGGATGTCTGAAACGCCCTGTATACAACGTGAACAGCAAGGATACCGACACACTCCTCTGGGGTAAGTGATTCGATGACCCGCCATGCAAGGTAAATACTGCTTCATCCTTACCATGAACCGTCAGTCCAGTCAGAAATTTCGCTTTTACTGTAGTTAATAAACATTGGAACATTCAAATCGTCGTTTACATGCCGGTAGGTTAACCGAACTTCTTTACCTCGACCTTGTGTACAGCACAAGCATTGAGCTGTTGGGATGTGACGAAACGCTGCACTGTTCATACAGTTTGACATTAGATATCTTGTTCTGTTGGATAAAACCAGATCAAGGAACTGGACTGGAAAGACTGTCTACGGTCACGGCCGCGGTAATTCCTTTGACACCGTTCTTACTCAGAAACCCTGTAGAGGAACCGTGTAATTCCCAAGCCTTACTTGTAATCTGGAACACAGCAATAATTAAACCACAGGCATCTTTTAAGTTGAAGAGATAATATTTGAGAGCAAACTGGAAGCCCGCTTAGAGTCAGGTCTAACGTATACCTTGATTAATGAATGGTGGAGGCCAACTACCAGCCAAAAATGGCTCTGAGCACTACTGGACTTAACATCTGAGGTCATCAGTCCCCTAGAACTTAGAACTACTTAAACCTAATTAACCTAATGACACCATACACATCCATGCCCGTGGCAGGATTCGAACGTACGACCGTAGCGGTCGCGCGGTTGCAGACTGAAGCGCCTAGAGCCGCTCTGCCACGGCGGCCGGAAACTACCAGCCACTCGTAATTCTTTCTCGAGCTCCATGAGCTCGCTGCATCGCTCGTTGCACCTACTAGGTCTCTCCAAGTGTGGTTGGCTGTTCGCTGGTAGCACTGCCCCCTTCCCGCCCTCTGTCAATCAATACGTTATTTTATTCTAGCTATAGCTACCGAGCGAGGTGGGGCAATGATTAGCACACTGGACTCTCATTCGCGAGGACGACGGTTCAAATCCGCGTCCGACCGTGCTGATTTAGGTTTTCCGTCGTTTTCCTAAATCGCTCCATGCAAATGCTGGGATGGTTCCTTTGCAAGGCTACGCCCAATTTTCTTCCCCATTCTTAAAACAATCGGAGCTTGTGCTCCACCTCTAATGATCTCGTTGTAGACGGGACGTTAAACCAAATCTTACTTCCTTCTTTCGATCTGTAGCCGCTACGGGAGCAGAGGACCTGCGAGGTGGCAGTAAAGCCCGCTCCGTCACGGTGATCCTGTAATCAAACTGTGGTGAAGTATCAATCCCAGTCATCGCTTTAGAACGTATATTGATTTACAGAGTATGGTATTATTTTTAGGGAGCCCTTAACTTACACTTTCACTGGAGTAGACCAACCGCCAAATGCTCATCATTATCGATACTGTATTCCTTTACCAAGAGTTACGAGAGTATACTTGAACTATAATAGAACTGTGCTTATGCACCATCAATAGAGATCGGCACCGATTTGATTGCAGTGTTCACTCATATGACTGTAACGATCTTAACACTTGTTGACAGTGCGTAGTGCGCCCTATGTTCAGACTAAGGTGTTTCAAAACAGTGATCGCTTGTTCAGGTGCAATCTCTGCGAAACCGACAAATACACCGTGTTTCTACGAATTAGCAAGCAAGCTGTTGGGCGATGATCAAGAGTCGCGAGGTTTCGTCTGTAACGTATTAATTAAAACGTGTTTTATGCTAGAGCTTGAGAGCAATGTTGTGAAGTATTTGTTCGCCTCACGAATGAGCACATTGTGGGCTCGTTCACAGCAGTTATTTACTCATCCGCTATGACCGTACCGTTTCACAAGGACCATGTTACTGCACTCTGCTGACATTGTTCTGCGAAGAGCAATTCGGGGACGGCGATTGCGTCTTTCAACACGATCGAGCACCTGTTCATAATGCACGGCCCGTAGCAGAGTGGTTACACGACAATAACGTCCCTGTAATGGACTGGCCTGCACAGAGTCCTGACCTGAACCCTATAGAACATCTCTGGGATGTTTTGGAACGTAGACTTCGTACCAGGCATCTCCGACCGACATCCTCAGTGCAGTACTCCGTGAAGAATGGGTTGCCATTCCCCAAGAAACCTTCCAGCACCTGACTGAACGTATGCCTGCGAGAGTGGAAGCTGTCATCAACGCTAAGGGTGGGCCAACACCATACTGAATTCCAGCATTACCGATGGAGGGCGCCACGAACTTGTAAGCCATTTTCAACGAAGTGTGCGCATACTTTTAATCGCATAGTGCGCCGCGCGGGGTAGCTGCGCCGTCTAGGGCGTCTTGTCACGGTCCGCGCGGCTCACCCCGCCAGAAGTTCGAGTCCTCCCTCAGGCTTGGGTGTGCGTGTCGTCCGTAGCATAAGTGAGTTTAAGTTAGATTAAGTAGTGTGTAAGTTTAGGGACCGATGACCTCAGCAGTTTGGTCCCATAAGACCTTACCAAAATTAAAAAAAAAAAAAAAATCACATAGTGTACGACCATATCTGCTGGGTACTTCACTTTTGTGTCAGGCAGTGTACTTACAGAGAAGAAAACCATTTTTAACTCAAATAAAAAATAATTAATATATAAACTGAAACTTCCGGGCAGATTAAAACTGTGTGCCGGACCCGGGACCTTTGCCTTTCGCGGACAAGTGCTCTACCGACTGAACAAACCAAGGACGACTCAGGACATGTCCTCATAGCTTCAGTTCCGCCAGTACCTCGTCTCCTACCTTCCAGACTTCACAGAAGCTCTCCTGCGAATCTTGCAGAGCCTGCACTCTTGGAAGAAAGGATATTGGGGAGACATAGCCTTGCCACAGCGTGGGGGATGTTTCCAGAACGAAATTTTCACTCTGCAGCTGTAAGTATTTATAAGCACTACCCATTTCGCAGCATTTTAGCTTATCATCAGATGCAATCCGTACAAACTAATAGGCAAAAACTCATGTAAGGCAAGAAAACGGAATGAAAATGAAAAGATATAAGGGATGTATGTTGTTGTTGTTGTGGTCTTGAGTCCTGTGACTGGTTTGATGCAGCTCTCCATGCTACTCTGTCCTGTGCAAGCTTCTTCATCTCCCAGTACCTACTGCAACCTACATCCTTCTGAATCTGCTTAGTGTATTGATCTCTTGGTCTCCCTCTACGATTTTTACCCTCCACGCTGCCCTCCAATGTTAAATTTGTGATCCCTTGATGCCTCAAAACATGTCCTACCAACCGATCCCTTCTTCTAGTCAAGTTGTGCCACAAACTTCTCTTCTCCCCAATCCTATTCAATACCTCCTCATTAGTTACGTGATCTACCCACCTTATCTTCAGCATTCTTCTGTAGCACCACATTTCGAAAGCTTCTATTCTCTTCTTGTCCAAACTATTTATCGTCCATGTTTCACTTCCATACATGGCTACACTCCTTACAAATACTTTCAGAAACGACTTCCTGACACTTAAATCTATACTCGATGTTAACAAATTTCTCTTCTTCAGAAACGCTTTCCTTGCCATTGCCAGTCTACATTTTATATCCTCTCTACTTCGACCATCATCAGTTATTTTACTCCCTAAATAGCAAAACTCCTTTACTACTTTAAGTGTCTCATTTCCTAATCTAATCCCCTCAGCATCACCCGATTTAATTTGACTACATTCCATTATCCTCGTTTTGCTTTTGTTGATGTTCATCTTATATCCTCCTTTCAAGACACTGTCCATTCCGTTCAACTGCTCTTCCAAGTCCTTTGCTGTCTCTGACAGAATTACAATGTCGTCGGCGAACCTCAAAGTTTTTACTTCTTCTCCATGAATTTTAATACCTACTCCGAATTTTTCTTTTTTTTCCTTTACTGCTTGCTCAATATACAGATTGAATAACATCGGGGAGAGGCTACAACCCTGTCTCACTCCTTTCCCAACCACTGCTTCCCTTTCATGCCCCTCGACTCTTATAACTGCCATCTGGTTTCTGTAGAAATTGTAAATAGCCTTTCGCTCCTTGTATTTTACCCCTGCCACCTTCAGAATTTGAAAGAGGGTATTCCAGTTAACGTTGTCAAAAGCATTCTCTAAGTCTACAAATGCTAGAAACGTAGGTTTGCCTTTTCTTAATCTTTCTTCTAAGATAAGTCGTAAGGTTAGTATTGCCTCACGTGTTCCAACATTTCTACGGAATCCAAACTGATCTTCCCCGAGGTCCGCTTCTACCAGTTTTTCCATTCGTCTGTAAAGAATTCGCGTTAGTATTTTGCAGCTGTGACTTATTAAACTGATAGTTCGGTAATTTTCACATCTGTCAACACCTGCTTTCTTTGGGATTGGAATTATTATATTCTTCTTGAAGTCTGTGGGTATTTCGCCTGTCTCATACATCTTGCTCACCAGATGGTAGAGTTTTGTCATGACTGGCTCTCCCAAGGCCATCAGTAGTTCTAATGGAATGTTGTCTACTCCCGGCGCCTTGTTTCGACTCAGGTCTTTCAGTGCTCTGTCAAACTCTTCACGCAGTATCTTATCTCCCATTTCATCTTCATCTACATCCTCTTCCATTTCCATAATATTGTCCTCAAGTGCATCGCCCTTGTATAAACCCTCTATATACTCCTTCCACTTTTATGCCTTCCCTTCTTTGCTTAGAACTGGGTTGCCATCTGAGCTCTTGATATTCATACAAGTTGTTCTCTTCTCTCCAAAGGTCTCTTTAATTTTCCTGTAGGCAGTATCTATCTTACCCCTAGTGAGACAAGCCTCTACATCCTTACATTTGTTCTCTAGCCATCCCTGCTTAGCCATTTTGCACTTCCTGTCGATTCATTTTTGAGACGTATGTATTCCTTTTTGCCTGCTTCATTTACTGCATTTTTATATTTTCTCCTTTCATCAATTAAATTCAATATTTCTTCTGTTACCCAAGGATTTCTATTAGCCCTCGTCTTTTTACCTACTTGATCCTCTGCTGCCTTCACTACTTCATCCCTCAGAGCTACCCATTCTTCTTCTACTGTATTTCTTTCCCCCATTCCTGTCAATTGTTCCCTTATGCTCTCCCTGAAACTCTCTACAACCTCTGGTTCTTTCAGTTTATCCAGGTCCCATCTCCTTAAATTCCCACCTTTTTGCAGTTTCTTCAGTTTCAATCTGCAGTTCATAACCAATAGATTGTGGTCAGAATCCACATCTGCCCCTGGAAATGTCTTACAATTTAAAACCTGGTTCCTAAATCTCTGTCTTACCATTATATAATCTATCTGATACCTTTTAGTATCTCAAGGATTCTTCCAGGTATACAACCTTCTTTTATGATTCTTGAACCAAGTGTTAGCTATGATTAAGTTATGCTCTGTGCAAAATTCTACAAGGCGGCTTCCTCTTTCATTTCTTCCCCCCAATCCATATTCACCTACTATGTTTCCTTCTCTCCCTTTTCCTACTGACGAATTCCAGTCACCCATGACTATTAAATTTTCGTCTCCCTTCACTACCTGAATAATTTCTTTTATCTCGTCATACATTTCATCAATTTCTTCATCATCTGCAGAGCTAGTTGGCATATAAACTTGTACTACTGTAGTAGGCATGGGCTTTGTGTCTATCTTGGCCACAATAATGCGTTCACTATGCTGTTTGTAGTAGCTAACCCGCACTCCTATTTTTTTATTCATTATTAAACCTACTCCTGCATTACCCCTACTTGATTTTGTATTTATAACCCTGTAATCACCTGACCAAAAGTCTTCTTCCTCCTGCCACCGAACTTCACTAATTCCCACTATATCTAACTTTAACCTATCCATTTCCCTTTTTAAATTTTCTGACCTACCTGCCCGATTAAGGGATCTAACATTCCACTCTCCGATCCGTAGAATGCCAGTTTTCTTTCTCCTGATAACGACGTCCTCTTGAGTAGTCCCCGCCCGGAGATCCGAATGGGGGACTATTTTACCTCCGGAATATTTTACCCAAGAGGACGCCATCATCATTTAATCATACAGTAAAGCTGCATGTCCTCGGGAAAAATTACGGCTGTAGTTTCCCCTTGCTTTCAGCCGTTCGCAGTACCAGCACAGCAAGGCCGTTTTGGTTAATGTTACAAGGCCAGATCAGTCAATCATCCAGACTGTTGCCCCTGCAACTACTGAAAAGGCTGCTGCCCCTCTTCAGGAACCACATGTTTGTCTGGCCTCTCAACAGATACCCCTCCGTTGTGGTTGCACCTACGGTACGGCCATCTGTATCGCTGAGGCACGCAAGCTTCCCCACCAACGGCAAGGTCCGTGGTTCATGGGGGAAGGGATGTATATATTCACAAAATCAAGCACGTTCTGATCAGAAAAGAGAAAGGGATGACCCAGCGCTCACAGTCAGCAATTTTTTGCTATGTAGCGGACATCATTTATAATATTTTATAAAACAAATAGGACGCTCCTATGGTACGCTCCCGTAGAAAATTGTTTTCTATTGGATTTTTTTGTGTGAATAACGTGGGTCCTTACGAGCATGTTTTCGAATTTTTTTATGGTTAACGAGGGACTGGTGCTGCTTAATTTTGCATAATCCCATAGATGACCATACAGGGCCGGTTTTTGATCACTTTTTCGGTTAACGGGGACTCGTTAGCTCACCAGGTACTGATACTCCTGGTGAGTAGTATTTTACCTACCAGATTGTTAGTAGGACGTTCTTAATTTAGTTTTTTCCTTTCTACGTATCACAAGAGCGTGTCACAGGAGCGTTCTATGTTGTTTTATGCTATTTCGCTACATAGTGAAAAATTTCTATGAACGCTGGGTCATCTCATTCTTTTTTCTGATAAGAACATGACTTGATTTTGGGAGTATATTCACCCTGTATTTTTTTTTTTTCATTTTAGTTGGGTTATTTTGCGTTACATGAGCTTTTGTCAGTTACTTTGTACAGATTTCACCTGAAATGCAGCTAAAATGCTACGAAACCGGCAGTTCTTATATATAAAGTAAATACAGCTGAAGTGATTTTATCTTCAAACAGACACAAATAAAACATTGCGTTGCAAAAGTCCAAATTTTTTCATGTAAATGATAAAGTATAATTGAAGCAGCAACAGAGGAAAAATGGGTGCAAATATTAGCAATAATAAAAGGTTTTGTTGCTTAACGAGCCTGCATCCATATGTGGTTACCCCACGTAGTCTTAGTACGATCTGTGGAAAACAACATCCTTATGATAGATGATAAAAGTTTTTCATCTTTGGGTTTACACCACAGTTACTAACATAAAACGTTCTCCAGCGTGCCGTCACGGCCACCGATGCCTTCTTCACAGGCTATCTTTCTCATATTGACGTGATGCAGGTGTATGCAAATCGTTCTCGCTGTCTGTTATGGTCGAAGAACTTATACTGTCAGTGACGAAGTATGTGCGATTTTTTCGACGTCTTTTTCATACTGAGTGCTATCTAAATCATTACAACGACTTTATTTTCGTGTTACTTGCCCTACGACGTTCTTAAAACTGTAGATAAACGAAGTACATCTGCTAGAAATATTTACTAGCACAAAACTCAGCTGCTGCGAATGCTTAGACGTATAGTCACTACATAGAAACCTAAAAGCGGCTTATAAGGCCAATTGCACCGCCGATTATTAGGTAATTATACGCTGAGGAGACAAAAATCATGGGATACCTCCTTTCATCCGATGTAGAGCAGCAACTCGACGCGGTGTGGACTCATCAAGTCGTTGGAAGTCTCCTGCAGAAATATTGAGCCATAATTGCGAAAGTGTTGCCGATGGAGTATTTTGTGCATAAACTAAGTTCTCGATTATGTCTCATAAATGCTTGGTAGGCTTCATGTCGGGCGATCTGGGTCACCGAATAATTTGCTCGAAATGTCCAGAATGTCCTTCAAATCAATGGCGAACAGTTGTGGCCTGCTGATATGGCTCATTGTCATACATAAAAAAATCCCATCGTTGTTTGGGAACAAATGGTCTCCAAGTAACCGAACATAATCATTTACAGCCAATTGTCAGTTCAGTTGGACCAAGGACCCAGTACATTCCATCTAAACACAGTCCACACCATTATGGAGCCACCACCAACTTCCACAGTGCCTTGTTGACGACCTGGCTCCATGGCTTTGTGGGATCTGCGCCACCCTCGAACCCTATCATCAGCGGTTACCAACTAATATAGGAACTTGTCTGACCACACCACGGTTTCCACTCATTTAGGGTCCAACTGATGTGGCCACGAGTCCAGGAGTGGCGCTGCAGGCGATGTCGTGCTGCTAGCAAAGGCACTCTCGTCGGTCGTCTGTTGCCATAGCCCATTAATGCCACATTTCACCACACTGTCCTGAAGAATACCTTCGTCATTCGTCCCATATTGATTTCTGTGGTTTTTTCACGCAGTGTTGCCTGTCTGTTAGCACTGACAACTCTCTGCAAACGCCTCTGCTCTCGGTCGTTAAGTGAAGGCTGTCGGCCATTGCGTTGCCCGTCGTTCGAGGTAGTTCTGAAATTTGGCATTTTCGGCACACACTGGACACTGTGGAGGTCGGAATATTGAACACCCCAATGATTTTCGAAATAGAATGTCCCAAGCTTCTACCTGCAGCTACCATTCCGCGTTCGAAGTCTGTTAATTTCCGAGGTGCGAAAAAAATCAAATGGCTCTGAGCACTATGGGACATCTGAGGTAATCAGTCCCATAGAACTAAGAACTACTTAAACCTAACTAACTTAAGGACATCACACACATCCATGCCCGAGGCAGGATTCGAACCTGCGACCGGAGCGGTCGCGCGGTTCCAGACTGAAGCACCTAGAACCGCTCGGCCACTTCGGCCGGCCCCGTCGTGCGGCCGTAATCACGTTGAAAACCATTTAATATGAGAATCACCTGAGTACAAATGAGAGCTCAACCAATTCACTGTCCTTTTATACCTTGTATACGCGATACTACCTCCATCTGTATACGTGCGTATCGCTATCCCGTGACATTTCTCACCTCTGTGTATAGTCATACGGCCGAAATACGTTCACTAGTAATACAGTATTTTTTCCTGAATTTATATTGATGTCAAAGCAGCGTCCTTTACACGTTTTTCGTTCTCCTAGCTACTATACACTGATCAGCCAAAACATCATGACGACTACTCACCGCAACGTTGGATGCCGCCTGATGACATTGCGGGAGCAGACACGAACGGGGGATCAACCTACCGAAGATATTGGCTGCAAATGGGGATGTCCATTTAGATAAGAGACTTTGTCAAAGAGCAGATTATTATTACGTAGAGACTGTGAATGAGTATTTCGAAAACGGCGAAGATGGTCGAATGTTAACGTGCTACTGTCGTGAGCATCTACGGAAAGAGTTAGAAGGACAATGAAACTACCACTAAGCGCTAAATGGTTGGATATCCACGACTCTTCACTCAACGGGGGTTCGGAGGCTTGTCTGCTTTGTGAAGTAGGGTAGATGGTGATGTGTGGCATCTCTGCCGAAAGAGGAAAATGCTGGTGCACGCACAAGTGTTTCGGAGTACACCGTTCATTGTACGTTGTTCGACATGGAGGTCCATAACAGACCACCCCTATGTGTTCACATGTTGACCAAACGACGTCTTCAGCTACGGCTGCAGCGGGTACGGGACCATCGAGATACAACCGTCGATCAATGAATACGTGTCGGCTCTTCGAGTGAATTACTTTTTTGCTACAGTAGGTCGACGGTCGTCTCCACAAACGCCTTCATCGACGTGAACGGCGGCTCGAAACGTGCAGCGCGCCACGGCCGCAGGATGGTGAGAGCAGTATTATGCTATGTGAGACATTCTCCTGCGCTTGCATGACACCTGTGGTTGTAGTCGAAGACACGCTGACAGCTGCGAACCACCTGTATCTCTTCATGCTTTTCTCCGACGGCGATGTCATCTTTCAGCAATACAATTTTCCCTGTCTCGAAGTCAGAATCTTGCTACAGTAGTGGTTTGAGGAGCATTAAACTCACGTTGATGGCTCGGAGACCAAATTTGCCTGATGTAAATCCTATGGAACCTATATGGGTCGCTATTGGTCACCATCACCGCATACGCAAATCAGCGGCCCGTTATTTACGCGAATTACATGACCTGTGCGTAGACATCTAATGCCACATACCTTCTCGAAGTTACCAACAAACTGTCGGAGTCCTGATAGGCAGAATCAGTGATACATTTCGTTCCAAAGACGGACAAACAAGCTGTTAAACAGGTGGTCATAATGTTTTGGCACATCAGTGTACAACACACACAAATGAGACCTTGAATATCAGCATTTCTGTGAGAAAAAGAACGCTATGTGGTAGGCATCGCCAGCCGTTGTGACCGTGCGGTTCTAGGCGCTTCAGTCCGGAACCGCGCTGCTGCTACCGTCGCAGATTCGAATCCTGCTTCGGGCATGGATGTGTGTGATGTCCGTAGGTTAGTTAGGTTTAAGTACTTCTAAGTCTAGGGGACTGATGACCTCAGATGTTAAGTCCCATAGCGCTTAGAGCCATTTGAACCATTTGGTAAGCATCAGGGAGTTCGAACTTCTTTTTCTGCTGTAAAATGAGGTATGCACTTCATCATTCCGAATAATCTTTATTATGGGGTCTGTCGTTTAACGTAAGTAGCATCATCTCACTGAAAAATCGTCCGCAAGGAAAAAACGCAGTGAAGTTTTCCATTATAGGGGTGCATCGTATACATCACGCTGCTGTCTACAAGACATTCCCTGAAATAGTTCGAGAGTATTTTATATGTGGTTTGCAGCACTAGATTTGATCTTTCAGGCGACTAGACAACTTAGAATGCTGTTTTGGTGCGGCAGTACCGTTGAACTCGAACATTGTCTGTTATCCCTACTGCTTCTTCGAGCGTCTGCTAAGATTCTCTGTCACTGATCATCCACGTATGACAAGTCTCCCATGTGTCATTTAACATTCACTGTGGGGATGCATTTGAATCACATGGCGCACCTCCATAAAATTTCGAACGTTTTCATAAACTCGCCGTTGCTTACAAGATTAGATGCAGAGGAGATATGAAGAAGTTCAGAAGATTTTATCTGGAGCTCTTCAGAGTCATATTACTTATTACAAGGCTAATTTTCTTAAGTTTAAACGCAGTAACTCCTTGTCTTTGTAATACCTCGTGTGTCTTTCATCATTTACAGAAAGTTGTGAATATTCGCACCACTTTGGAATCTTATCAAGATCTGACTAAATATCTGCGTAGCGTTTCCAACGAATATCAGAGATACAGCGGAGCCAGAATCAGTGCGAGTAAATCAGTTTGTACTGAAGTGGGACCCAATTCTGAATGTCGGCTGCACCCGTGGTTGCACATAGTTGGCCAAAAACACCATTTGGGCGTGATCATCACGGCGAATCCTACACATACGTTAGAACTCAACTGGCAGGAGAAGATGCAATCGATTAAAATGGCATTAAGGAGCCAGACTCTCCGAAGTCTAGTCAGAATACGCATCGCATATTACAGCAGTGCTCATATATTATCCAAGCTCAATCCTACAGCTGCAATCCTATCTATGCCTGAAAAATATGCGAGACAAATAGTTTCCGTGGCGTCGTGGCATGTGCGGAGGTTTAATTTGCCTTTTCTCAACACACCAGCACTGTGTATCAACGACGGATTGGGGTTGAGGAATGCGTACCAACACTGCATGACAATAGTCCTAAAGATACAACGAAGATACTAAGGGAAGGTGGAGGAAGTATCATTGAAAAGATCTCCCAAAAGTTCCGACTCTAACATTTAAGGCCGCCGATTTATATCGACCCGGGCCGCAAAATTTACAGATATACCTAGATTTACTACACAGAAACCAGCTACTTAGGAGAGGACACACTGAAACAGTCCTCAGCAAGAGTCTACCAACAATAAATCCAGCACGCTACTAAGCCTCCTATGGCAATCGTCACAGGTTTAGAGAAACGCCCAGATAAAGATTTTACCCACAGATATTACAGCTATTGGCTTAGATGTCATCACCGAAAACTACCCGACTCTTCGCTAAGAAATATAATGACAAAGTGACCCCTTCAGCCTTAGGTGAAGTGTGTAGTGTTGAAACGGACATGGAACACTTATATATCTGCAAGAAAACAATTAGTATTTGTAACTGGGTAAGAAAAAAGCTCTGTTCTTAGGAGGACCGCCATAAAAAAGATAAACGTTAACCAAGTTTTGCGACCAGATTGGAAATTTTTCTTTGATATTAAACACAATGCGTTTGCCATGCTTGTTGGACACTTTAACTTTTTTTTTTCTCGCCAAACTCAAGGGCTCTGATTTATAGGAATTTACTGACTGTTGCAACATTGTAGCCCGAAACCTCATCTAGGAACCAGGTATGGACCGTCAGTGAACAGTTACGTACGTTTGATTCTCAAGAGAGGTTAAGAAAGGAAATTACAATGAAAAGTATGCTTTAGTCAGCAACTAATCCCCTGACTGAATACGACGGTTGAGAAAATCATTAAGTTACAAAGACATAGAATAAAAGTGCAGACCGTTTTCAAACCACATTGAAAATGCAATAGAATCAAATCTTTGTTTGGTGTAACTTGTGTTCTTCTTTCTGTTAAAAGAATTATTATTATTACTATTATTGTAAGTGTAAGAGAAGAAAGTGATATGTTTTGCACATGCATATACATTAAGAAAACCTTGTAATTCTTATTCAATTTCAATGGAAGGTATAGCAAAAAAATTGCATCATCAGCAGAAAGTCTGAGGTTACTATTAATATTATCTATTGCTGTTGTTCTTAGGTGCAACTGAACCGCATCGGATCACACAAAGCTACTTTGTTTCAGTCTCATGTGTTTCCAAGCATCCCTGATTTTTTTTCTTCAGCAATTCTTTTTCCTTCTTCAGTCCACTTTGCCCCTGGTCTGGTGCTGAGTTCATTCTCTGGCAGAACTCCCCATTTGCTGATTTTTTGCCTGTATGAGTTTCTCTTGAAAATGTGTGATGGACTTCTATGAGCCTTTTCTAAATTCTTTTTGTCCTGGATCCAGGGGTATGGTTTCGGGGTGTTTTGTGAGTGAGTCTTGTTTTTGAGGATCTGCGGATATGCCCATGAAATTGCAGTCTTCTTTTTCTGGTCTTCACAGCGAGATTTCATACTTTTTAGGTTGTTTTTCGCGACTTGAATCTACATATATTCTGTTCTTTTGGGTCCGAAAGTTTCGCTTTCTAGTTTGAAGATATGTTCCAGATTGCATTTCATCTGAAGTGTAAGCGTTTGGCCAGCGAACAAGACTTCAGTTTTGAATGCTGTGTTATAGTGCCTGACTTCATAGACATCCACAAGGGATGGAGGAGGGCAGGAGGGATCAGCCACGCCCCCCCCCCCCCCCCCTGACATTTGGCGTGCAGACTTCTCATTCGAATATTGAGTGGAAACCATCAAATCTCTGAGATATGAAAGGTTTTGTGTCACCTATGAAAAGTAGTTATTATAGCACGATATGTCTCGAAACTGATCAGTTCATTTATATAAAAATTGACATTTTTAGAGCATTGCCCTCCCCCGTTTTGAAAAATTTCTGTGAACGTCCAAATCTGATTTTGTAAGTAGGCTGTTTAGGTTTTTCTGTTGGTAACGCCACATAGCGCTCTGTATGAAAATCACTGACTGTGCTGTGTGCAGTCTGAGGCTGGTCGGCATTATTGCAGTATTCGCTATTGCAGTGTTGGGCAGTTGGCTGTTAACAGTGCGTAGCGTTGCGCAGTTGGAGGTAAGCCGCCAGCAGTGGTGGATGTGGGGAGAGAGATGGCGGAGTTTTGAGAGCGGATGATCTGGACGTATGTCCATCAGAGACAGTAAATTTGTAAGACTGGATGTCATGAACTGATACATATATTGTGACTTTTGAACACTATTAAGGTAAATACATTGTTTGTTCTCTATCAAAATCTTTCATTTGCTAACTATGTCTATCGGTAGTCCCTTCAGTAGTTAGAATCTGTTATTTAGCTAGCAGTAGTGGCGCCCGCTGTATTACAGTAGTTCGAGTAACGAAGATTGTTGTGAGGTAAGTGATTCATGAAAGGTATAGGTTATTGTTAGTTAGGGCCATTCTTTTGTAGGGATTTTTAAAAGTCAGATTGCGTTGCGCTAAAAATATTGTGTGTCAGTTTAGTGTTGATCAGAATAGGTAAAGAGCGAAATGTCTGAGTACGTTCAGTTCTGCTCAGCTGTTTGAAAATTCAGATAATGTAAGAGGTTTATCAGCACAGTAATTCATTAATTTTTCTAAGGGGAAGTTTCAATTTTTGTGTATGGTCATATATGTTTTTGTTATAGATGTAGGTTTTGGCTTAAGCTGTCTTGAGTTTTAGCATGCATATTTTCTGTGCCATTTCTTTCCCTCTGTGGGTTCAAGGATTTCGGCTGATTGAATACTGGAAGTCTGGAACTTCCCGATTTGTCTATATTTAGTGACCAGTTTGTGAGTAGGATGTTTTGAGCATATGTACTTGCTTTTTTTTAAAGATACCTGGAAGTCAGCTCTTTCGTCGTGCCCCTCGAGAGTTTCTATCTGTTTGATAGCTGTCGTCTCTTCGTCTGATAGTATTGCCAGATAGTCTGCGAAAACTGAAGAAAAAAATTTAATGTCACTTTTAAGTCTTCCAAGTCATATGGGTTATTACTAGTTTAATATAGAACATGGCCGGCCGCGGTGGCCGTGCGGTTCTAGGCGCTGCAGTCCGGAACCGCGAGACTGCTACTGTCGCAGGTTCGAATCCTGCTTCGGGCATGGATGTGTGTGATGTCCTTAGGTTAGTTAGGTTTAAGTAGTTCTAAGTTCTAGGGGACTGATGACCTAAGATGTTAAGTCCCATAGTGCTCAGAGCCATTTAGAACATGAACATCAAGTGATCCAAAACTCTTCTCGGCCACGCCTAAATTAGTTCTGCGTCTGTCGATGAACCTCCATCCGGGCTAACATTCTGCGTCCTTCTTACCAAGAAATTCTCAATCCAGTAAGAACTTTTCTCTGATAACCCATATAATTGTACTTCCGTTAATAAACGTACCGACTCTAATGCTTCCCTGGAGAAATACTTCATCCACCCGATTGCCTCGTTCTATTTCGTTCACGATGTCACGTGAGAAAGCCGCACGATCAGTGACTGCCTCGTGTGGTGGACGGCTAGCGTGGTCGGCGAGATGCCGGGAGCACGTGGTGGCACGGGCGTGGTAGCGCGGAGCCACCTGCCGCCGCGCCGGAGCGTCTGAGGCGGGCGGGGCAGGCGATCAATGCCCGCGGAATGTGGCCGCCAATACGGCCTCGCCTCCGCTCCACTCCACTCCACTCTCCCTGGCCTCCTGCCCATTCTTCTGCCTCCGTCCATCCTCCGTCTCGCCGTGCCGTGCCGTGTAACGACCTGCCTACAGCCAACTCTTAAACGTAGCGCTCTGTCGGGACGTGCCGAGGACGTCGCAGGAACTGTTGAGACACTACAGTTCGTGTCGGAACGTCTCCTAGCTTATGTTGTATCCTTAGCTCCCTCTCCTGCTGGAACATCGTGCACTTTAAAATTAGTAAAAGAACAGTCTCGATCGCACAGTGACTCGTTAAAAATGTGACCGGTTTCATCCTCTAGTAGTAGGCCATCTTCAGATAATGCACCATCCGGTTTACTATGATGACGCATGGAACAGCTGTGTTGACCTCCGTCGCAAAACTGCTCTGAGCAGGCCGCAACCGGTCATATTTTTAATAAATGACTGTGTGATCAAGACTGTTTTTACTAATGTTATTTTATTGACAGATCGTTGTTCCCAACAGTGTTATCTAAAGTTATGTATACTGAGTGCTTTGCCGTACACATACAAAACTAATCTGAATCGCTGTGACAGGCAAGAAAGGATAATGGTTCCCTACTTCGTACACTCTCTGCTTTTGGCCATCTAGTACTACGTGACAATTTCAGTTACTTCCCATTTGCTTTTTTCTTTCCAGTCCATATCCTTTCATGTTTTCACAATGTGCCTTCTACCTTTCATCAGACTACTTCACACATGTTCTTCAATAGCTTCTGGCTTGAAGCCGTTCTATATTTTACACTTTGCTTCCGAAAATATCTATACCTGCTGTTAGGTTGTGTATTTATAAATATCTTTTTTGTAACTTCCGGATCCAGCTTGTTGTTATTTTCTGTTTCCCGCGGTATTTCAAGATCTTTTTTGCTGTGCTATTGTTATTCATCCTGTATAAATATCCAGAAATTATATATTTTTTCCTTGTTGTTTCTGTTATTTTTTACTATATTTTGATGTGTTTCATTATTATTTCTCAAGCTACTGGTTTCTTTACATCTTATTCGACCTAAAATTTGCCTATGTACCTTCGCTCTAATATTTGAAGTTTGATTGACATGTAATTTAGTTCTGCGCTCTACTTTTTGTAAAGGCATTCTGATGTCATTATCAAGTTGTAATTGAAAAATAATACATCTTTTGATATCTATTTTTATTGTAAATATATTTTTGTTATTCCACATGTTCGTTACGTTTTGTGTATCATTTCAGCTGCGGTACATTTTTCTTTTCATTTTTTTAATTATCTCTCCTAGACACTTTAACTTTTTGGCTTTTTCTGTTTATTTAACGCCTGCCTATATGAAATGTTGATGCATTATTCGTATAAGGGGTAAATTTCGTTTCTCTGCAGATATTCTTAAACCTGCTCTACTGATTATTTGTTTCAGTAGATTGACTTGTATTGTGTTTCTGCTATTTCGTCAATGAATTTTATTTCTGAGACTGTGTCTGTAAGCGTTCCAAGGATTAGATTTTCCAGCTTAGTTTCATTTTATTTACTGATTTATTTGTCCTGGTAGTATTCGGACCATAAGGACCTCCCTTGGATGTAATAAAGCATTCTTCAAATTTTACATTACGTACAGAATGCGTTGTAAGAGGTATTACATATACTGTTTTTACACATATTGCGTATATTTGTGGTGCCACAGCTTTCGATACTTTGAAATATGTGTAAAACACCACCTCAGCAGCTGTTTAAAAATGCTTGTACCGGTAACCTCAATCGAACATTATCAGGTGACAGGTGCATCTGACCCAGTGAAGTGATTTGGTACGTACAAAAACAATTTTAGTAAATGCAGTTTTATGATATACTGCCCTCAGGTACCAATCCCATTTTAACCTAATAATGAAAAGCCGTACTGACGCAGTGCTTGAATACAAGATGCAGGTGCTGAGTTGTTTGCCTATTCATACTATTAATGCGGTTCGCTTCCATTTGGCTTTTCGTTATTACAATACAAAAGTATTTGTTCTTGATGTCTTTATATAATGCTACTAAAACTGCATTGTTCTGAACCAAAGCTCACTCGTTCATATGCTGGTCAAGGAGTTGGACCACTTCACCCTAACTAGCTGGTGATTTAAACTATTGATTGTGTAATGGTGGCTTCAATATATCGAATGACTGGCAATTCAGTAGTCCGCATATCTCCGTGTCCACATTCCTCTGGCATTAATTTAACACCACTGAGTGCTCGTATAAATCACACTCGCAAGCTGACGTCATTTGTGCTTCAGCACGTTTCCAACTGCGGGTTCTCGCTTCAAAGTATATGTAAGCTACTACCCTCTACAACCCGTCATCATTTTGAGTCAATATTTAGAATTACTTTGCAAAAATTTCCTCCTGAGACCAAATTTTAAAGATACTTTATTTTCTTGTTTTCCGTCCGCCAATTGTCTCTGCCTTACTACATATTTTTCTTCAATTTACCTACGTCCATCTGGACCAATTTCTTTACAGGTAGCCCGCATCTCGTGGTCGTGCGGTAGCGTTCTCGCTTCCCACGCCCGGGTTCCCGGGTTCGATTCCCGGCGGGGTCAGGGATTTTCTCTGCCTCGTGATGGCTGGGTGTTGTGTGCTGTCCTTAGGTTAGTTAGGTTTAAGTAGTTCTAAGTTCTAGGGGACTGATGACCATAGATGTTAAGTCCCATAGTGCTCAGAGCCATTTGAACCATCTTTACAGGTAATAAAAAGTTACTAATTGGAGTAAACACCTTTCTTTCATAGACAATCAGTTTCAAAGGTTACGGAAAACTGACAGAAGACGTACACATAAGTGAACGAAAACTTCAATTCAGCTTTTTCTTCCGTCGCCTCCTCTGTCGACACACGCTGCGTGCGTTGATTTATGGGCAGAAACTGGTTAATGGTCGCCGAGGCACAAACCACTCGTTGCTTCGGTAAACTCTGGATCGCACGCGGCCGAATGTTGAACAAGAGAGCCAACACGTCTTTCAGATAACTGTCTGTGGCTGACACAGAGTGCGTCGTTTGGACTTTGATTTTACAACTTTCACCCTTGCTAACCGTCGTTTAATCAGTCGACCATTCTCTGGTGTGTTGCTTCGTCGATAGATCAATTCAAAAGACGGACGTCTAGAAACAGCTATGGACTCACGTTCATCCGCAATTTGTTCTGTTCACGGATGAGGAAAGGCGTTACAAATTTCACAGCCTCTTTCCGCTTCATTGCACATCGCACAGAACAGTGTGAACAGCAGTTTTTCCGAAGTGCAACTTCTCCGTGCATGTCAAAGATTACGTACATTTTCTACCTGTTGTTTGTGTTGCTTGTGTAAGAATACATACTCTTTGTGTCTCGCGCATACAGTCGCCCATGAGAATCATCACTGCAGGCTATTTCTACACTGTTTCCAATTACGCCCATCAGGTTTCCCACATTTGAAACAAAATATGATTACTGCGCGCTGCTTTTCTCTCGGCCAGCGACGGACACGACACGTGGCGGTAATAAGAAGCACCTTTACCGACGTCAACGGATCACTCGGCAGTACATGTAGAACGTAATATCTGCCAGTACTTGGAGATAACACTAAGACGTGAAGAAATCCCAGAATTAAGATCACCTTACACGGTTTAGGACATTGTTTCACTTTGATAAAATATCACTAAGTCTGGGTAGTATTGGAATAAGGTATCGGCAATAGCCTTAAAATTGAACCAATCACATTGTGGGCGGTATAGTCTCCAGACTCAACGTGGAACAGGGATACATTTTCAGTAACCATACAAGTGCTAAGTAGGAACATCCGGTAAGTCCGTGGCAGCTGAGGTTCCTTTCGTCGCCGAGTTAGAAAAACCCAGATAAAATAGTAAATGAAGTTAGATATAGTCATACAAAGACTAAATGAAATTACTTTTCACAAAATAAATAATAGGCAGTGTCAGGAGAGATTAATCTTGCTGCTTGGCCTGAATTCTTTTTTCTTACTTCCTTCATCCAACACTCCTTTTTTCTTCTCTTTCATTTTTTAATTTTTTTACAGACCCCAAACACCGACGCCCCAGGCACTCGAACTCGTTACTAGGGCCTGTGACAACACAACTCATGGTGCTCTAGCCTCTCAGGATGCGAAACAAGAGCAATATTAAGAAGTCAGCAAAACTACTTACAAAATTTCAGCCACGGTCTAATCGCGTCTTTATTGCATACCAAGAGAGACCTTTTCACTAGACCGCTGATTTTTAAGTCGTAAAAAAAAGCATTTCAGGCGCCTGAAATAGGCTCATTCTGTACCTCATTTAGGCTACGTAAAACCTGAAATAGGCTTTAAAAATATTACGCAGAAAAACTAAACATATAATGTGAAATACACACTGTCGACGTATGGGCATATTATTATTCATAAAAAACAAGGAAAATGAAAATACGCACAGTTTCACAACGCAGCAAAAATTTACTACACACATCAAAAAAGTTTTGCATCACCTCGGTTCCGACAGTTCCGGAACCTGTGCAGAAAATTGGAATAGAGATTAACATAAACATCATTTCCTCCCTTTTTATTGCTCATGAAAACCACACATTGCATGTTGTACCATCATACAGCGAGACCTTCAGAGGTGGTGGTCCAGATTGCTGTACACACTGGTACCTCTAATACCCAGTAGCACGTCCTCTTGCATTGATGCAAGACTCCTCAGAGTGGTTGGTGGGTCACGTCATCCATTAACAGCCCTTTTCAATCTATCCCACGCAAGTTCGACAGGGTTCATGTCTAGAGAACATGCTGGCCATTCTAGTCGAGCGATGTCGTTATCCTGAAGGAAGTCATTCACAAGATTTGCACGAGAGGGTGTGCGAAATGTCGTCCATGAAGGATGCCTCGCCAATATGATGCCTATATGGTTGCACTATCGGTCGGAGGATGGCATTCACTTATCGTACAGCCGTTACGGCGCCTTCCATGACTACCAGCGGCGTACGTCGGCCCCAGATAATGCCACCTCAAAACATCAGGGAACCTCCAGGTTGCTGCACTCGCTGGACAGTGTGTCTAAGGCGTTCAGCCTGACCGGGTTGCCTCCAAACATGTCTCCGACGATTGTCTGGTTGAAGGCATATGCGGCACTCATCGGTGAAGAGAACGTGATGCCAATCCTGAGTGGTCCATTCGGCATGTTGTTGGGCCCATCTGTTTCGCGCTGCATGGCGATGGCGTCGTGATTGCGAAGATGGACCTCGCCAAGGACGCCGGGAGTGAAGTTGTGCATCATGCAGCCTATTGCGCACAGTTTGAGTCGTAACACGGCGTCCTGTGGCTGCACGAAAAGCATTATTCAACAGGGTGGCGTTGCTGTCAGGGTTCCTCCGAGCCATAATCCGTAGTTAGCGGTCATCCACTGCAGTAGTAGCCCTTGGGCGGCCTGGTCGAGGCATGTCACCGACAGTTCCTGTCTCCCTGTATCTCCTCCCATGTCAGAACAACATCGCTTTGGTTCACTCCGAGAAGCCTGGACACTTCCCTTGTTGAGTGCCCTTCCTGGGACAAAGTAACAATGCGGAGGCGATCGAACCGCGATACTGGTCGTCGAAGCATGGTTGAACTGTAGACAACACGAGCCGTGTACATACTTCCTGGTGAAATGACTGGAACTGATCGGCTGTCTGACCCCCTCCGTCTAATAGGCACTGCTCATGCATGGTTGTTTCCATCTTTGGGCGGGTTTAGTGACACCTCTGAACTGTGTATGTGATACAGTATCCATAGCCAACGTCTGTCTTCACGAGTTCTGGGAACCGAGCTGATGCTACACTTTTTTTGATGTGTGTATTTTAATGTTCAAACTCATCCCAAACCTTCTTTTTTCGAGGATATCAATACAGTATAAAACACATATAGCCGTATGTTGAAATACGTACAATATGTAATTTAATAAATGTCGGATAAACCAATGGTTTCAAACATTCAGATCATAATTGACTTCACAATAAATAATTAAAATCTTTTCTAGGTTTCCCAGAGGAAAACTATAGCGCCTGTCAGTCATTATTAATTTATATGTCGGAAAAGAACGTTCTAGATCAACGGATGTGACAGGGGCGTGCTTCACTTTCGGCACATGTTGGACAGAAATGTTCCAATCAGGGGGGCTGGATTTTCCGCTAAGTATGTACGCTGCTGCGCACATGTCCTTCAGTCCGGTGATTTTCTGCAAAATCTTTTGAATTTTTGCTCTTACTTTTTCTCTTACTTCACCTGACCCTTCATTAATTTCCTTTCTAACTTCATCCAACAAAGAAATGTGCTCGTAGACAGCTTTCCCTGAGCCTCCTAACTCTGAAATAATTCTTGCGATAAATGTGTAGTTGGCTCCAGTGTAAGCCAAATTCCGTTGGACTGAGGGCTCCTTGAGTAATATTGTTTTGCTGAAGTTACAGAGACGGCGTCCTCCGGTAGATTTTCAGTTACGTTCTGGACTATTGCAGTATTCCGCTGTTGCTAACCATGTGGCCCATAGGGTAACAACAGATTTGGGAGGTGTTTCGAACAAATCAAGGAAGTCCTGGATGGCACATCCGGGTGCAACTTGCCAAAGATCAGATTTGCAGTGTACCCGTCAAGTCTGTCAGTAGTTTCATCAACAGAAATCCATAATCAAGATTCCCCAATATGTTCTCGGATTCCGTGTAGTTCGTCAGTGTAAGCTGAATCCATACAATTTTTATGAAAAATTGACTCTGCAAGAACAGATTGATTGCAGTACTTCTAAAGAAAACCTTTTGAAACAGGACTTTCTAGTTTTCGAAAAGGGATGTTTGCTCTCACAGTAGCGTGACAAGTTACTGCAGAAATGATTCTTTTCGGTGAATTCATCAGATTTCTTTGTTTAAAGCGTTTGCTTCAATTTTGATTCTCGTTTAACGTTTGTTATGTAACGCTCTATCTGCATGCCGAGATAAATGGGACTTTTTATCACTCAAAACCTAATAGATGGGAGAAGCAAGATATTATATAGAACTGCGTGTAAAAAGTATTTGGTATTGCTAAGGGACACCGGTACTTAGTTTTACCAAAATAAAAAAATTAAATAAAAAAACATACAATACAGTTTAGCAGTTTTAGTTTTCCAACCATCGTGTCACTGAACTGATTTTTTTCACGACTCAGAACTTTAAAAAAATCAAAATTGGCACGTCAGTTTAAAAAAAATGCTTTGTCCTATAGGAATGATATTTTCACATTGCTTACTGGTCCTTTAGATCGAAATTGAAGCCGAAAACTTAAACATTATATTAAAAGTGAACAATTGAGTCCCGAGGTCTCTTAGTATAATTTTAAACAATTTTTACAAAATAAAATGTGCTTCAAAAATGCTCTGCTGTTGAAACATATGAGAAAAAAATTCGCAATTCCTAAATGGCAGGAAAAACATAACAACGAACCTCTTTGTTCCATACTTGACAGAATATAATTTTCAACCCGCGGTATAGTGCGGAAACTCGACCAGCAACATTATAATACCACCAGACTTCTGTTGAACTATTCACGCACTGTAACTAGAGTAGATTTTGAACAGTGAAGCCGCGCGGATTGGCCGCGTGGTTAGAGGCGCCATGTCACGGACTGCGCGGCCCCTCCCGTCGGAGGTTCGAGTCCTCCCTCGGGCACGGGTGTGTGTGCTGTCTTTAGCGTAAGTTAGATTAAGTAGTGTGTCAGTCTAAGGATCGATGACCTTAGCTGTTTGGTCCCGTAGAAATTCACACACACACATTTTGAACGGTGAACATGTTAGACTTTATACGTCCATCGGTACTCTACGCACCAGTTTCGTTTGGCTGGTGGATAACAAAAATTCAGCAATGGCCTCGCTTTCCAACAATGATAGTCCATGTCTAACCAAGTAGATGTGAGGTTCTTTTTTTACTACGATGCCTGACGTCAGTTCAAGCTCTCTGAATATCTTTGTTTGTGGGAATGCAGTTAGTCAGGATACTCTGAGCTACAGTTTTTTTTTTCCAAATATCGCCTTCATTCCTCCCACCATCGATTTCTGTAAGCAATTCTAATCTTTCGAAAATAGAAGAATTTTTTGTTATATTAGTTCCTTTTAGGATTTTAAAGCTAAAATAGGCAAAAACATGTATAACATCGAAATATGCTGTTTTATGTGCTATAAAATTAACGCTTACGAGCTTAATTAGTCATGAAAAGTATAAGTACAAGTTTATATAAAACTAGGACCTAAGGAAAATAATAGGTTTTAACCTAAAGGTCCGCGGTCTATTTATCACAGTACTATTGTTTAAGCAGTTAGTCCGTTCGTCTTTGTGTCGCCCTTAATACGTACCTGTGTAGTCCAGAGCGAAGCTGCGCTTTCTGCAGAGCGGGCTCGTGAGCAACCCTTCTGTATTTATACCCCACAAAGCAATCCACCAATACTGTTACATCATGCGTACTAACAGTTGCACATCGTAAACATGTGGACTGGACATTGGTTTCCTTAATGATTCTCCTCCCAGCTGTCAGTATAGAAACTTTTTGTAACTTTATTTCTTGATGCTTTTAACACGTATTCCACTAACATGCATTTCCTTCAGCTAAGAGTTTTCTACTGACTTCATCTGTTCATGCTAGTATTTTCTCATTTCGTGCGACTTTTATGCGCTTTTTCTATCCGTTTACAACACCTCACTTTCAATATTCCGAGTTCGTTCTTCCCTTGATTTTCCCTTGGTCCGCTTCATACTTGTACGAATTTTTGTGCTCCAGACGTACACTTTTGGGGACTTCTTCCCCGGTGAGAAATTAATATAGGCTAACAGTAGAGCTCTACGCATCTACGTCTGATAACATCTTTGCTACTGATATTCAGTATCCTGAATAAAACCGTATAAAAGCCTAACGTGCCGCTCCACGCATGAATCCTCCCTTTACAGGAATTAACTCGTTCAGTTCCTATGTGCTACCGCGACAAGTTATAAACAATGCTAACGTCGCTTAGCTACTCGACAGAGTTTGATTGAATCTATGCTTATTTTTTGAATGTGAGTATTCGTCTGTGAGAAACTCCTTTGATCAATAAGGGACAAGAGAAATATTTGCTGCGAAAGTGAGCAACTACGCAGAGCGCGGCATTCTTGCAGCTGACAATCTCCTGTATTGATCATGCAGTGCGCGGGGAGACTGAGCAATGCTCTGTATAAAACGTGATGTGAAAACCGTATGGTGAGCCGTCAGGATCCTCTGTGCTCCCAGATGTCAGAGAGAGATGATGTTTTTGTCCGCGTCGGAAGAATGCGTGCTTTATTGCTCCCGTCTGCAGCTGCTGCAATCACCTCGGTATAGCATATCAAGGGGAAGAAGGGGAATGTTTCGATATAGCCCAGAGTTTGTTTTCGCTGCAAACCATTCCCACTCGCAGCCTCTCATTCAGTCTTAGTAAACACCGTTGTTATTAAACTCAAGGAAATGCCACTCGATCTACTTGTTTTCAGCAGATTGCAAACATACTACTTTTTCCCACGTTCTCGTCGCTGTCTTCCTAAGCGATAAAACTAAATCATTCTGCCGATCTCTTCAGAAACGCGACGTGTAGCTCGTGAGGTCGCCCGTGAGGTCGCTATAGGCCTCAATTTGTGTTGAAAACGGAAGTCGTTTCCCCTGATCGAAAAAAGGGAATGCACGCAATCTCACCATAATTAATGTAAGGTATATCTGATCGGGAGAATCCGGGTTCAAATCCCCATCCAGCCATCCAGATTCAAGCACTCCGTGTTTTTCTTGAAATCGCTCAAAGCGAATACGGGCATGATTCCTTTGAAAAAGGCGAAAAACTTCCCTTCCCCGGCCTTGTCCGAACGGAGCTTGTGATCTGTGCTCTAACAACCTTGTCGTCGACGAGACATCAGACACTAATGTCTGAATGATGATAATTTATTACCCTCGGTGGTATTGCATGGAATAAAATACACCGTTATTTTATTCTTTAATTCAACCAGTGGCAGCCACTGAGGCAAAAATGTTATTCACACCGTTTGTGGCGACGGTCAACTAAAGACATTATCCACTTCTTTCCATCTTCCATGTAGACTCTGTGAATATCGCTGTTATGCTTTAAGTTTCCAATCAGCTTCTGTTAGGTCATAAGGTCGTCTTGAGCGTATTCGATAGATTTATTGTACTGTCGTTATAGCGTCATCATTTAGGAAGACTTCAAGAAATGATGGGTAACCTTGCTAGACTTTTTACAGGTTCTGAGTTTCCAGTCGTGTTAAAACATTGAAACTGACCTAAAAACCTCATATATAGTCTGAAAATCATCCATTAATCACGAACCATATTCTGCTGTTTTCGATGACGCTGTACAACATTATTTTTAAAAACGCTGATGAGAACTTGTTCAGTATATCACATAGCATAAGAAGACTATCTCCCCGTACACACACACGTGACTGCCCCATTCGACAGAGACATTAAATAAATAATGAACATCAGAATTTGACGACTGAATAAACAGTTATATCTGTACTGACCAGTACGAATTCATCAAATTCAAAAGTCAAAAACATTTACACCTTCTTGCAGCGTGCGTTCGAAGTAAGTTCTATTAGAAACGAAGTAATCGATAGTGAAATGCCAGCATAACTGAACGTTTAAATTCAGAAAGTAATTTCAGTTTCTGGAAGGCAAGGTACCTATTTTTAACAGAAGTATTTAGTAACCACTTGCGCATTCCAGTGGAAAAACAACCGCCATACGTGTTTTTCTTGATATAGCAAATAATTTGACAGCTAAACAACATAAGATCAGGGCTGCAGTGTGAATACTGAAGTTCTTCTCTGCTAATTTCGTTATGCAGTGTCAATATGGGCATTATCATGAACAAAGATTTCTCCGTTTAACATGAATAAAGGATGTTTGGAGGCCAACGTTAGCAGTGCAGTAAAAAATCTTTTGTCTTGTAACTTTCCCAGACTTATATTCGCGAAAGAGCAGCAAGTACACGACGGAATCGGACTGTGGTTAATTTGGCGGCCTCTAGGCTTATACGAGACACAGAGTGTTGTAACAAATAAATTAGCTCAGGAAACAAACTATAAGCAGAATGAAATTTTCACTGTGCAGCGGACTGTGCGCTGATACGAAACTTCCTGCAGATTAAAAGTGTGTGCCGGACACGGCGTGGGTAGCTCAGATGGTAGAGCACTTGCCGCGATAGGCAAAGGTCCCAAGTTCGACTCTCGTTCCGGCACACAGTTTTAATCTGCCAAGAAATTTCAAACTCTAAGCAAGTAGCTGTAGAACAACTACATACAAACAAAACTAAACGAAATATGAAATCCTTATTCCTGGACAATATCTCTTAACAAAATGCGTACCTTTTTCAAACATGACGTATTTAAGTTTCTGCACCAGCAATAAAAATCCAGAACTGTCAGTAATAATACCAAAAATGAGACGTATACAAAGTTATTTGTAATTGATGGCCAATCATTTGTATTGAAAAAGAAAACATGTAAATTCGTCAGAGGAAGATGATCAAATGGACACAATCAATAACCTAATCACATCCAGTTTTGTCGCACATTTTGCCCAACGCAGCCATTCAGCAAATAGCAATAGAACAACCTGCTGGTGTTTCATCCTTCCTACAAGGTCATAATGCTTGACCTTCTTGTACATATGTAAATCTACGAGTATATCAACATAGACATGGCAGTAGATTTTGATACTTGAGTATCAGAAGAAACTGGGAAACGTGTTTTTCCTACCTAACTTCAACCATTCAAAACGATTAATTCTCTCACAAACGCACACACTCAAACTTCTTAATTACGGAAGCACAAGTAACAGGAAAAACGTAAGTGCATTTGTCGAAGCACATGAAGATTTCAAATAATTACGCCTATAATTTGAATAGATAGCCTTAAAATCCTTTTTTAAAACGCTTTTTACAAACCTGATGACTGTACATGTACAGATATGTGCAGAACGCAAAAATGTCTTGGCCCCATGTTGGCGATAATATAGTAATTTTTATTGTGATTAACGTTTCACAGTTGTCGAAATGTCTAATAACTCTACGTGGGTAAATTCTGAGATTTTTTCCAATTTACAATCATGAGAACTCACTGCATTGCACCACCGTTGGAATCTGTCCCGCCAAAGAAAGAAAAATAACTGTCTTATTTTTAATATTTATTTTATGTACAAAACTAATTAATTGCTTTTGGTTGTTTTTTTTAATTTTTATAGTCGACTGGTAGATTTGAAATGTGCGCCGACGAGGTGGCGATATTGAGTCGCTGCTCAGTCACAGGGGTTCAGAAACTGTGAGGAAATGCCGACTAGTAGAATGTCCTCACGGCGCAACAGGACAGACGAGGATCCGATCCAAGGAAGTCATTCTGCCAGAGAAGAAGAGACCGTTGCACTTCATAATCTATACTGTCTCGGTTAACCACGAGGAGAACCACCTGGTTGCTGATTCACACCCATTTCACAACAGCTGGTGAAAAGTTATTGCCATCTAACTGCCAACAACCAACGTTTTAGTATTCCTGCTTCACTGCAGGATTCCCTATCAGTGTTTTACTTTTCATGACAGTCGAAAGGAAAAATTACCGACTTAGGACCAGCCCACCTAGACTACAGAAAAACAGCAGCTAGGACGGCACCTTCCTAATCAAGAACAACATAAATTCATTTCCTCCATCACATCTTAAAAGAAAGAACAACCACTGCAAGTACATCGCATCTAAAAGCAAAGAAAATACAAAATAAAAAACTTCCGTAACGTTTTAAGCGCCTGTTCAGTTTTCATTCGCTTACCATTAAAATGAAAATCTTCCGTTTTAAAAATGAGCAAAGAATGGTAGTTAACGTCATACCTACGCCGTAAGCATGGTGTGTTGTTTATCGCTGCGATGAAACTCAGTGAGAGGTACAGTAGGTTCCTACTCTCACACGACTGTGGTGGACATCAGCAGCAGCTGGCGGCTCCTCGCTGAGGCGCTGCCGAGCTGATTACCGCAGACAGCTGTGTGGGTGTATGCAGCCTCAGCCTCCTGTGCTTTTTGCTTTTTAGCGGCCGCCACAGCTACAGCCGCACGTCACGGGCACCGCCAGTAATACACTTACAGCGCCGCTCCCTAACTCGATTGCCTTTCCGCTTGCTTTCCGCGCCGTTGCCTGTACAACCGGTGGAAGGCAACCAAACAGCACCTGGCAGCAGCTAAGGGTGGGGGAGCCAACAGGTAACCTTCACTACCAGGAATTGTTCAAACGCACATTTTGTGGGTGGCCTGTGGGCCACTAGAGCAGTAGAAAACATTTCATCACGGACTAGGGCTTGGATCCTCGTCAGTATTGGAGACATTGCTCTTTACACGAGTCTCGAGCTTTCCAAATAGTGGCGTGTGCAGAACTGTTGAGACCAAAGGACTCTGTATCTCGCTAACATCATTCAAGGACAGAAGAACTGGTGACCCCATTGTCGCAGTTTTGCTTTTGGGAAACGAAGGGAAGGACAGCCGGTTGCTCATAGATAGAGGGGTCGCTCATTTTATGAGGTCTACAGAACAAGGAGCAAGGGGCCTTTAACAAAGGCGTTAATGTGACTTGACGTCCAGTTCGACTGCGCTTGATACAACAAAAAATGTAAGCAATGCCCTAAGCCTGTATTTGTTTCTATGACAAATTATACACTCTGAGCCGATGTATGTCAGAATTTATCCTTCCTGCAAAATCCTGAAAGGGTTGCTATGCAACTACCTATATAGTTCACATGGCTCTGAGCACTATGGGACTTAACTGCTGAGGTCATCAGTCCCCTAGAACTTAGAACTACTTAAACCTAACTAACCTAAGGACATCACACATACCCATGCCCGAGGCAGGATTCGAACCTGCGACCGGAGCGGTCGCGCGGTTCCAGACTGTAGCGCCTAGAACCGCTCGGCCACTCCGGCCGGCTCATTTATTCTCCTTTTATTTTGATATTTTCTGAGCAAAAGTTCATAAATAATGGTTATTCCTGAAAAATTAGATTCCTTTGTTAGCATCAGTATATCGGTAAGGTTTGTTTACTTGTAAGTAAGCCTGCTGTACCAACGATTAACGCCTGCAGTGTCAGAAACAAGTATCACATCAGTGCTTCGAAGACATAGAAGACAATTTTCAGCAAGACAGATTGCCATGTTCCGACCATCCATCAGTGGCAACCCAAGCGCCGCTAGAGGCCGCAGCCTATATGGACCTTTTCTTTCCCACGACACACATGGTCGGAACTAGACTCGACTGCATGCTAATGCCGAGTGATGTTTGGGGCAGACCAGATCAAATCGCATTTATTGAGTTTTCTTGGGACAGGCGGCGATTCCGCAAGGATTTCATCTGTCGGATTCTCAGTCGAGAGCCAACTCTGCAATATCACTGCCATTCACGTCTCACTTTGCGACCCCTGGAGCTCCGAGGTATGAACTTAAGAGTGTTTGTAGCCTCGTTACCGAAGAATACGGGTACGCTGTCGCAGTGGCAGGTTTTTGGACTTGTACATTAATCCCTGTTTAACTTCCAAATGACTACATGCTCATTATTACGATGCTTACAGCATGACAGAACCGTTGAATCCCTCTGCGCAGGTGTTGATATCACTCTAGCAGACGTAGCTTAACCAGGAACTTTTGATCAAGCGTCTGGCAGGCACCTCCACGTCGCCTCCAGAAATTTTGTCCCACCTCTTCGAGATCTGCTCGATAGTAAAGGGTTTGCGGTCGGCGCACATATGGAGCAGCATTTCCTGGCTCATGGCATGTCAGCTAACCACCAGCAGTGCACTTGTTTTGGCATATGTAGGCCAGGACATTTATCACCCATTAAAACAACTAAACGTGGAAGTGGACCCCAATGTCATTCCGTATGACAAGCTGGAGGCCAGCTAACTTGAATACTTTGACTCTCAGGTGCACGTGCTGACAGCCAGCCACAAGTCTTTTAATGTCATAAACTCCAAGAACAGTCGTAAACGTAATGGACTGCCAACCTATCGTGATGGCTGTTTTCAGTGCAGTAACACTAAGTGCAAGCAATCGTATGCTGCTTCCTTGGTTAGAGATATGATTTTAGTGCATGCCACATATGTGTTAGAACTGATCTCTTGAAACCCAAGGATCCCTCTCAGGAAACTTGTCTTTCCATCATCGGAGCATCGGAACAGTCCCTTCAGTCACAAGTGTTTGTAACTCGGATAACACGTCGTCCTCAAACCCAATTATGGACACCTGCAAACTCGGACTTACAAAGTTCAGGCAAAGACATAGCAACCTGGCGCCGTATCCAAAAGCTTCCTATCTGCAGTCAGTGTTTTATCAGTCGTCAGTGACACCAGCGTCAGTACTGGCGAGCAATTTGCACCTCTTGTGAGAGATCTAGATATAGGGCGAAAGTGTGCCAGCCAGCTTTGAAGAAGTAAGTGGGCTACACCTGCATGGACCCTTCAGACATAGGGGCAGACAACAAGGATGAACTGTACCCAGGCATACCATTTATTCCATCAGTGTTCTCCCACTCTACGAGAAGTATCATTAACTGTCAAAATCCATAATAGACCCATCTCCTTGCAGATAGATAAGGGGTCTTCCATGACAATTATCAATTGGGAGTCATATTGTACTGCCAAGTCCCCACCCTTCCAGTGCGAACTCATAGCAAAGACCTCACAAAAATGTATGGACAGTTCTTGGCGTAAGTAGAGTATCAGTCGCACATCACGGCTAGGTTTTTGGTGGTGAATGCTGCAAGAACCGTAAAGCTGTTAAGCATAGACCTTTTTGATGCGCTTGTGTTACAGATTCACAACTGCAGTCAAATGGTTCAAATGGCTCTGAGCACTATGGGACTCAACTGCTGAGGTCATTAGTCCCCTAGAACTTAGAACTAGTTAAACCTAACTAACCTAAGGACATCACACACATCCATGCCCGAGGCAGGATTCGAACCTGCGACCGTAGCGGCCCTGCGGTTCCAGACTGCAGCGCCTTTAACCGCCCGGCCAACTGCAGTCAATTCTCTGTATACAAACCTGGACCTCAAAGACTTTTTCTCAAAATTCCCCTTCGTGTTTTCACTACTCTCTTCGGATGCTAGAAACTTTGAATTTCTTGTGTCTCTTCCTTCCGTCGGCAACGCAACACTTTTTCAAGGCTGGAAATGTTCCTCTGGAGCTCAGCACTAAACTTCAGGGGAACAGCACCTAGAAAATGAGGGTATTTTCACTCCAGTCCCAAACAGGCCATGGGTCATACCCATTGTCATTTTCTAAAAATCAAATGGTGCGATACACATTTGTGGAGATTTCAACATGACAACCCCAGTACCCAACCAGTCATTGAAGTGTACCTGATGCCAACACTAGAGTACATCATGGTCTGTGTAGTGGGCAGACAAATATTTACAAAAATAGACCTCAGGGATGCATACCTCCAACTTCCATTGGACAAAGATTCTTGATTATCCTTATCATCGCTTCATTCAAGTTGTTCCAGTACAACAGACTATCCTTTCGTACAGCCATCGCCCGTGCAATATTTCAGTGATATCTAGAGTATCTTACTCGTGATGTGCTGGGGACAGCAAATTACTTTGATGACATCCTCGTCACAGGCAAAGATACCCGGTACCTGGCCCACAACTTGGACGCTCCGTTCGCAGCGATCCAACTGGCCAATCAAAAATGTAACAAGGACAAGTATTGTTTCTTTGTTCTTTAGGTTGAAAATCTCAGACACATTTTCAATGTTTCTGGCATCCGCCCCACACGTCAGTACATCAAGGCAGTACAAAACGTCTCCCACCTCCTAACAATATCAGCTGGTTGAAATCAGGGTTGGGACAGTTGAATTCCTACCGAAAGCTTGTTCCCCATGTGGTCGCCATTGCTGAACCATTACACCACCTACTATGGATAAAATTTCGTTGGCAATGGATCCCAGTATGTGACAAGGTCATCAGAGACTTAAAACAGGCCCTTCTCCGTGCGTTGTGCCTCAGACCATAAGGCTCCGCCAAATCTCTTATCCAGCAGGGAGACACATCAGACTGTGGGAGGAGGCAGTGCTATCGCAAGTGACTGATCGCGTGGAACGCCCAATCATTTTTTTGTGTCCAAAACTGTCACTGCTGCTCAGCAAAACTATAGCCAGATTGAGAAAGAAGCATTAGCCATCATTTTTGGCCTTAAAGGATTCCATGATTAGATATATGGCAGGCATTTCACGTTATTCACTGACTATAAACATTTACTTCCTCTTTTCCCACCAAAACTGCACACTGCCTTCAGTGACGGTTCCTCTTCCTATCGAGTATTTGTTATTCAGTATTGCTCTACTACACAACATACAAATGCTTATCTCTTTTCCCATCTACCCCTGGACCAGGACTCACTGTTTGACAAGCATTCCAAAGAGTGTTTCCACCATTTCATCACGGTAAAAAAAGTTGTGGCCGAAATCTCACTGGACGCCAAGCTCACTGCATGCCGCACTGTGGATGACTCAGCTCCTGTGGGTGATTCAGCTCTTAGCAAGATTCTCCGCCTGGTACGACGGGGTTGGCCACTAGGCCGCAAACAAAGCTGACATCACTGGAACGAGCTCACAACATTAAATAACTTGCTCCTACTCCAAGGAGAAAACCGCTGCATCTGGCTGGTTATCCTTGTATTTCTACAGCAGTGCATTTTGTCACATCTCCATGTCAGACACTGGGGCGTGGTGCTCACTAAATTTCTGCACTGCCATTATGTCTACTGGAGTGGTATGGACATTGCTATTGCTATATGGTATCATCTTGGACCACCTGCCTCTTCACGCCACTTCTTCCCTTGGCCAGACTCTCCCAGTCCTTGGTCCAGGCTTCATTTGGATTTTGGGGGATCCTTCGTAGGCCACAATTGGTCATTCCAGTAGGTGCAGAGAGCAGGTTCCCATATGGTTCCAGTATGGCTGCCACATCAGCTAGTCGAACTATTTCAGCCTTACCTCGCATTTTTCCTTTTGAAAATAATTCTCACATACAGTGGTCCCCAATTTGCATCTGCAGAATGCTCTGCTTTCTGTAACAAAAAGGTAATGTCCTACTCCACACAGCACCCTTTCAGCCTGCCTCAAAAGGAATATTGGAACGTTACGTCAACACTTTTAAAATCCAAATATATAAATTTCCCTGTCACCATCCTGCGAACGCGCCTCTCACCCTTTTTATGGCATCCTGTAGGTCGACCTGCAGGATGGCTCACCTCCAGCCGAGAAACTCCACAGCTGATCTCATCAGTCCCAACTTTCCATCCTTCACGCCACAGTTTACAGCACATCTACTTAGTAGTCTGTCCGCCACCCTTTTTGCTTAAAGATCTGATGTGGGCCCTTGTTTTTACTAAGGGATACCAACATTGGATTCCAGCAGTAATTTCCAGATTATTAGGCAAAGCCTTTGTCACTTGTGGATGGCACTTTGTGCTGCAGACATGTCAACGAATTATGACCTCACTGTGTTCCTTCACTGGAAGGGCCTTCAACAGCTCCACACGCCACTGGAGGACCAATGGATGTGGAAATAATCCTCCCAACTACCGGGCCACCATTGCGTCGACAGCTTTGCCATCTCTTCCCCTCCGTGGGGGAGGGGAGGTGGACGCTGTACGAAAGTTTAATGCATGGAGTGTCAGCAACCACCAACACATCAACCTCTATGACGTCACTGCCATTCATGTCTGACTTCGCGCCCCTGGGAACTGCCAGCTGTGGACTTAGTATTTATGACCTCCTCGCCAAATAAGTCATGGTTTGTGTTGTCATGGTGTGCTTTTGGCCTTCTAAATTTATTCCTGTTTAACTTTTAAATGGCTACATGCCGGACTTGGATAATTTTGCTGCCTACCGGAGCCAGCTGAGGTGGCCGAGCGGTTCTAGGCGCTTCAGTCTGGAACCGCGCGACCGCTACCGAATCCTGCCTCTGGCATTGATGTGTGTGATGTCCTTAGGTTAGTTAGGTTTAAGTAGTTCTACGTTCTAGGAGACTGATGACCTCAGATGTTCATTCCCATAGTGCTCAGAGCCATTTGAGCTACCTACCTACCGGACATAGACGTTCATTTTTCTACTTTAATACTGAGTGTCCTATGGGACTTTGACTTTGTTAAAATTAATGAACTTTGATTCAGTAACAATCTAAAACCTTCTTCAGTCCCTGGAATCTGCGTGTTTTGTGCTGCTGTCTGTGGACATATCAACACCAACTCCAAGCAAAAGGAAGCAAAAGAGGACTTTAATTTACAATTTACAGTGAAATCATTAGAAATTGGAATCAAGCTCGTATTTGCTGAAAAAATGTGAAGGTAATTGGCCACGTCCTACTCAAAGCGACCATCTCTGGGTTTTACTCATAAGTTTTAAGAAACAAAAAACCAAAATCGGTGGCCGAACGTGAATCAGTTGCGGCTTAACACGAACTGGTTACTTGTGTACTCATCTTCAGATATTGATGTGGGCATTTACATACATACACTGGTGGTGTTGGTTTCGCGTAGTTATGAGAAGAATAATTCGACCTCTCTAAGTTTTGAAACTCGCTCAATCACCCAACATCCAGTTTAGATCGAGATCATGTCCTGTTCCGAAATCAGATGTGGGCTCTAGGTTATTGGTTATGAACTGCAGATTGAAAGTAAAGAAATTGCAGAGGGGTATGAAACTAAGGAGATTAATAAATGCGACACCGAAAGTAATTGAAGAGTTTTGCTATTTGGGCAGGGCCGAGTAGAGAGTATATAAACAGCAGACTATCAACAACAAGAAAGACGCTTTAAAAAAGAAATATTTGTTAATATCGAATATAAATGTAAGTGTTAGAAAGACTTTTCTAAAGATGGTTTGGGGTGTAGTGTTGTACGGAAGAGAGAGAGAGAGAATCTAATTGGGATTAAAAGAAACATAGCATAATTTTGACTAAAAGAAGGTATTGGTCAATAGGACACTTCCTGGCATCAAGAAATCATCATTTGTTTATGTTAATAAAGTGCTGTGAGGGAGGGAAGGGGGGGGGCGTAAAATGTTAAGGGTGAGCAAGGCTTGAAAACAGTAATCAGTTTGAAGAAAATGTGTATTTACAGTAGTTATGCAGAGACGAAGAGGCTTGGCTGCATCAAACCAGTCATCGAATTGAATACCACAACAGTACCCTATAACACTATTCGACGAGGCTGATCTAATATACAAACTTTCGTAGAAATTCCAACGACCAGAAAGAATGTCCCAATGAATCCAGGTTCTGAGGAAGTGTAGAACATTGTATCAGCAATTAGTAATAACTGTGAGACGGCGTCTCTGTAGTTCAAGTACTTCGTGTGACGGGAAAAGTCGCGACTACACCAAACTCAGATAATGAAGGATCGTGAAACGAAGCGAAAAATGAAAACAAGTGTTATTTTGCCTTCTCAGTGTCACATCAAGTCTTAAATCACGTTCAGTTCTCTGATCTCAAACGATTGTGAATTTTTACGTGTCCATTGTGCTGTATATAACTCATTTAACTTGACAAATTCCTGCTATTTCTAATTTCAGTTGCTCCTGTTTTCTCAGATATACCAGTTTTTCCAGGTATTTCAAACACCTCACGCCACGATTTGTGGGACAAGAGAAGAGGTTAATTGCTGTATAAATTTCGCGGCGACGACGAATTCATTTGACTCACCACAGTCTTTGATAGAACAACGGTCAGAAAAGAAACAATGATGGGAAACGAAATCTGTCGTATTCTTTTTCAGAAGAACCACTCCAGCATTCGCCGCCATTGACACAGAGCAACCACGAATTTCTGAATCTGGGGGATCTGATGGGGATTTGAACCAACTCCTCGAGAATAAGAAAGGACAGCATCAGAATGACGGTGCCTCCATTATGCATCACCCTTCGTTCATAACCAGCGTATCCTTACAAGGGAACCTCCCCATCGCACCCCCCTCAGATTTAGTTATAAGTTGGCACAGTGGATAGGCCTTGAAAAACCGAACACAGATCAATCGAGAAAACAGGAAGAAGTTGTGTGGAACTATAAAAAAATAAGCAAAATATACAAACTGAGTAGTCCACGCGAAGATAGGCAACATCATGGACATTCCGAGATAAGGAGCGCCGTGGTCCCGTGGCTACCGTGAGCAGCTGCGGAACGAGAGGTCCTTGGTTCAAGTCTCTCCTCAACCGAAAAATTTTTCTTTATTTTAGCAAAGTTATGATCTATCCATTCGTTCGTTGACGTCTCTGTTCACTGTAATAAGTTAAGTGTCTGTGTTTTGCGGCCGCACCGCAAAACCGTGCGATTAGTAGACGAAAGGACATGCCTCTCCAATGGGAACCGAAAACTTTTTATCGCAAGGTCATAGGTCAACCGATTCCTCCACGGGAAAACACGTCTGATATATTCTATACGACACTGGTGACGGCATGTGCGTCACATGACAGGAATATGTTGTCGACCCACCTAACTTGTACACTTGGCGAATGGGTAAAAAGATTCTTCTACGTTGCCCGATTTAGGTTTTCTTGTGGATGTGATAATTACTCCCAAAAAAGTGATGAAAACATAAGAGTTTGTCACATAAACTGGAACAAATGAATCCAAAAGTCTCACACTCGGACACTTTTCCCTGTGCTCTGTCAAAACATATGTTTTTTACGTTTTCAAATTTTTCCGTGTGTAGACCGTCAAATCCTGCATATGTCCAAGCACATCTGGTCCTGGAATTTTTGAGAGCGAAGTTGATTATGTGTGAGTGCCTGAACTTTGATAATTGTCTGAAAATAAAAAATTAAACTTTTTGCTCGAAGGAAGACTTGAACCAAGGACCTCTCGTTCCGCAGCTGCTCACGCTAACCACGGGACCACGGCGCTCCTTCTTTCGGAATGTCCATGATGTTGCCTATCTTCGCATGGACTACTCAGTTTGTATATTTTGCTTATTTTTTTTATAGTTCCACACAACTTCTTCCTGTTTTCTCGATTGATCTGTGTTCGGTTTTTCAAGGCCTATCCACTGTGCCAATTTATAACTAAATCTGAGGGGGGTGCAATGGGGAGGTTCCCTTGTTAGTTGTAAAATACCCATTATCCCTCTATGGCGGTAAGAAGATGTGTTTCGCTGTGTACGGATGTGTGTCGCTAGCTGTCCTTACTCAGCCGCAGAGGCAGCGGGCCCGGGCGCTCCCGACACCTGCGCGCATTCCGCAGTCTTCACGGCTCGCCGCCTGCCAGTCGGCTAGCTTCCCTGTGAGGTTCACTGGCCTCGTTGGCGGCTATCGCCTCTCAGGTGGGAAATGCTAGTTGTGCCGAGGTTAAATAGGCTGCACTCTCAACTGGTGCAAACTTGTTGCGATACCCCAATTATAAACTGCTCGTGCTTCTACGCCTCTATTATTTATACTAGTCTCACGCTGACAAGGAATACTTGTCCATCAGTTTTCACACACTAAGCTGGTAGAACTGACGAGTCGTGTCATAATGCACTGGAGCATATTTCTGAAACTGTGTTCCGTGGAAGACTGCGTTTTTATGTGGATCAATCAAAGGTTCCGCGGAACTCACATGCCTTGTTTCATAAAATTCCAGAAAGTAACCTGAATAAAAGTGTTGTGGCGTAACAAGCTAGCTACGCCACACTGAGAAGGAAGCCGAAAGGCACGCGTACACAAACGCCGACTGGCGTCAAGTCTGGAACAGGATACGTTATGACTGATATAAAGAAAATACGTAGCTTTGGAATATACTTAACTTTTAATCACTCCTTGTGATACATCTCTCTTGACTATACAAATGAGACTCGTAAGATACATGCACTGATACAATTGGCGACTTGCTAGGTCGTAGCCATTAGCTGAAGGCTATTCTAACTGTCTCTCGGCAAATGAGAGAAAGGCTTCGTCAGTGTAGTCGCTAGCAACGTCGTCGTACAACTGGGGCGAGTGCTAGTCCGTCTCTCGAGACCTGCCGTGTGGTGGCGCTCGGTCTGCGATCACACAGTGGCGACACGCGGGTCCGACATGTACTAATGGACCGCGGCCGATTTAATCTACCACCTAGCAAGTGTGGTGTCTAGCGGTGACACCACAAAAAGCAACAAAAATTAACGCCCCTACGAAATTAAAAAAGAATTCAGTTCCGTTTAGTAATCTGGTAATAGGTACGAATGGGACAGCGACAGTGAATATGACTATATTATCAGTGACCAAATGATAACCTTGCAGACTGTAAACTGAATAAAGCGTAATGACTACACAAGGTTTGATTGTATCAGGCCATTCAAACCACCACCGATGTCCGTCTCTCAGTGCACCTACATCCACAGCAGTCCATATCAATCATCACTCGGTCTTCTATTATAAGTCGAAAATTGTAATGGTAGTTGAAGTGTGTCGAAGAGAAACTACAGAAAATATTAAGAGTTTCTGAGACTGAAAGAAAACTGTACATGCGCCACGTTTGGTTGGTCATCAATCAATTGAAGATAGGCTACAAAGGCAGGACTAAAAGATAATCTTACGTCGCTGTACTACACATATTTTCCAAAAATAAGGTAAGGCAGTTGATGGGGCAGCTCGTCCGCTAGGGGAACTCTACGATTTGCTGGCGACGAAATTTTCGGTTGAGTGAATGTAAAGACAGAACATAGTGAACACAAGGCTACTGTAGCATCATAGATGTCAATATAAAGTTAAGAAAAGTAGAAAAGAAAAATAGTTATGCTTAACAACTGCAGTAGCAACATCATGGGAAACTACCTGAGTAGTCCGCAGCAAGCATTCAGCTCTGGGAAGAAGAATATGCAGGATCTCTGTCAGAAATTCAGAAGTAATTTAACTAATGTGCTAGAAAAGCTGGTGCCATGAAAAGTACTAAGGGATGGGAAGGAGCCACCTTGGTTCAGTCCCAAAGTTGGCTGGTTCAAATGGCTCTGAGCACTATGGGACTCAACTGCTGTGGTCATAAGTCCCCTAGAACTTAGAACTACTTAAACCTAACTAACCTAAGGACAGCACACAACACCCAGCCATCACGAGGCAGAGAAAATCCCTGACCCCGCCGGGAATCGAACCCGGGAACCCGGGCGTGGGAAGCGAGAACGCTACCGCACGACCACGAGATGCGGGCAGTCCCAAAGTTAGAAAGTACTACAAAAGCAGAGAGAAGATTCGTTACAGTGAAGAAAAAAAATGGCTCTGAGCACTACGGGACTTAACATCTGAGATCATCAGTCCCCTAGAACTTAGAAATACTTAAACCTAACCAACCTAAGAACGTCACACACACCCATGCCCGAGGCAGGATTCGAACCAGCGACCGTTACGGTCGCGCGGTTCCAGACTGAAGCGCCTAGAACCTCTCGGCCAAACCGGCCGGATACATTCAAAAGGAAACAGAAATCTTGTTGACGAACAAAGGCTGAACCAAGCCGACAAACTGGAGAACACCTGTACGAGAAGCGCTCAACAAATTCCAGAGTAGCATCTCACTTCTTGGGTTCAAAAAAATTAACGTAAAAACTTTTGATCCTACGTAAAATCAATCAGTGAAACAAAGTTGGCTGTCGAAATCCTCGCTGGCAATCAAGACACCGAAATCGAGGATTATAAAATGTAGACAGAAATACTTAATTTTGTTTACTGACATTGCTTCACCGATTATCTCAGCGCATTTTCTACATCGATCATCGCAAGGATGCGAAAATGGTAGATAAACAACAGTGTATCCAAAATCAACAGGAATAAATTTAAAGCTGGCGGCTATGGTAGTGGATGGAAACAGACGCTACCTTGACAGGATATCAAGGATGATGGGACGTCTGACATTGCACTGCCATGCTACAGTTAGCGTGGCACGACCGCTTTAGTCAGGCACCACGTGTGAGCGAGAGGTACGTAAGTCTGATACGCAGCGTATAGTCATCAAGTTTCTCGTGAAAGATGGCATGAAACATGCTGAAATTTTTAGGCGTCTCCGTGTGTACACTACTGACCATTAAAATTGCTACACCAAGAAGAAATGAAGATGATAAACGGGTATTCATTGGACAAATATATTATACTAGAACTGACATGTGATTACATTTTCACGCAGTTTGGGTGCATAGATCCAGAGAAATCAGTACCCAGAACAACCACCTCTGGCCGTGATAATGGCCTTGATACGCCTGGGCATTGAGTCAAACAGAGGTTGGATGGCGTATATAGGACAACTGCCCATACAGCTTCAGCACGATACCACAGTTCAACAAGAGTAGTGACTGGCGTATTGTGACGAGCCAGTTGCTCAGCCACCATTGACCGGACATTTTCAATTGGTCAGCGGAGACTGTGCTGTCCAGGGCAGCAGTCGAACATTTTCTGTATCCAGAAAGACCCGTACAGGACCTGCAACATGCGGTCGTGCATTATCCTGCTGAGATGTAGGGTTTCGCAGGGATCGAATGAAGGGTAGAACCACGGGTCGTAACACATCTGAAATGTAACGTCCACTGTTCAAAGTGCCGTCAATGCGAACAAGATGGAACCGCGGCGATCGCTACGGTCGCAGGTTCGAATCCTGCCTCGGCCGTGGATGTGCGTGATGTCCTTAGGTTAGTTAGGTTTAAGTAGTTCTAAGTTCTAGGGGACTGATGACCTCAGAAGTTAAGTCCCATAGTGCTCAGTGACTTTTGAACCATTTTTTGCGAACAAGAGGAGCCTAGACGTGTAACCAATACCATCACGCCGGGTGATACGCCAGTATGGCGATGACGAATACACGCATCCAATGTGCGTTTAACGTGATGTCGCGAAACGCGGATGCGACCATCATGATTCTGTAAACAGAACCTGGATTCGTCCGAAAAAATGACTTTTTTTTTTTTTCATTCGTGCACCCATGTTCGTCGTCGAGTACACCATCGCAGGCGATCCTGTCTTTGATGCAGCGTCAAGGGTAACCGCAGCCACGGTCTCCGAGCTGATAGTCCATGGTGCTGCAAACGTCGTCGAACTGTTCGTGTAGATGGTTGTTGTCTTGCAAACGTCCCCATATGTTGACCCAGGGATCGAGACGTCGCTGCACGATCCGTTACAGCCATGCGGATCAGATGCCTGTCATCTCGACTGCTAGTGATACGAGGCCGTTAGGATCCAGCACGGGGTTCCGTATTATCCTCCTGAACCCAGCGATTCCATATTCTGCTAACAGTCATTGGATCTCGACCAACGCGAGCAGCAATGTCGCGATACGATAAACCGCAATCGCGATAGGCTACAATCCGACCTTTATCAAAGTCGGAAACGTGACGGTACGCATTTCTCCTCCTTACACGAGACATCACAACAACGTTTCACCAGGCAACGCCGGTCAACTGCTGTTCGTGTATGAGAAATGGGTTGGAAACTTTCCTCATGTCAGCTCGTTGTAGGTGTCGCCACCGGTGCCAACCTTGTGTGAATTCTCTGAAAAGCTAATCATTTGCATATCACAGCATCTTCTTCCTATCGGTTAAATTTCGCGTCTGTAGTACACCATCTTCGTGGTGTAGCAATTTCAATGGCCAGTAGTGTAGTTTTCGAACGAAATTCTTTGGAAGATTCAGGTGTGTGTGTGCTAGCGTAAGCTGTCGCCAGCGCACCTGGCGGCTAAGAGGTTGTGAGAAGATCGAGAGTAGGGGCAAGCAACACGCCTATCACGGGAAAGGCCGAAAACAGACTCGCAGTCAACGCGCTGCCAACGGCCTCTCGACCGCTAGTATTTAGATCGCCGCCCAGTCAGTCAGTCAGTCATCCAGTGAGTCAACGAGTCGACTCAACAGTCGCAGCCCAGTGGGAGTTACAGTCGTAGTTAGGTCAGCCTCTAGCTCAGTCAGTACCTAGCGACCAGAGCAGTGTACGTACCGGGACTTGTACTTCACCAGCAATGAGGGTAACGTGGAAGAGCTTGTACCACAGCACACGGAAGCTTAAGTAGTTCTTTGTTTATGTTAATAAAGAACCCTGTTAATACATGCTTGCTGTTTCGTTATAGGAAGAGGATACCGGCCATCAAACAACGCCCTCTGCTTGCTTCCCATGGTACAAGCCTACAGTGACAACAAGACGGCACAAAAGTATGAATGGGACAAATCATTTGTGGCAGGACAGGTAACTAGGGATAACGTACCCCACCAAGACGACCACGAAGAGACATCACACCAGACAACATTCGTGCCGTAGAGAGCCTTGTTGCAGAAGATCGGCGCATAAACCTTTTCGAAATTGCTTCGGCGTAGGAATAAGCTATGGAAGTGGCCAAGCCGTCGTCAGTGATAATGATTGTTTTACACGACATTTCAAGGTCGCACTCTGCTGCTTTACTGAGGGAAAAACTGGAATGAAATCTGGCTCGTTCTCCTCAGATTTTCGATTCGGCACTCTGCAGTATCACATGTTTGGACCGCTGAAAGAAGAATTTGCAAGACACCGGTTTAATAACAACGCAGCGGTAGAGGAGTTCGTATGCAAGTGGTTGCGCACACGTGCCCCTTCTTTCTTCGAGAACGGCATCAAAAAGCTGCCAGTTCGATAGGAAAAATGTATAGCAAACTCAGAAGAATATGTAGAGAAATGAAGTCGGTGTATTTTTGCTATGGTTGATTGAATAAAGTTGTAAGAAACAATTGAGGTTCATGTTTAATCTCTTCTCATAAGTGAATAAGGAATTGAAAATACATGCTGAATCGATCCAAAAGACGAAATGGCAGTGGACCTGATGGGGTGCCCGTTAGATTATATACTGAATTAGATTATATATTGAATATACGGTGAAACGACCCTCTATTTCAGCAACAGTTTACCGTATGTAGCTAAACAACGGAGTGTGCCACAAGTCTGGAAAAGGTGCAGAATTGTTCCACCCTTTAAGAAAGCTCTCAAGACAAGTGTGCAGAACCGTTGACATAACTCACTGACGCGTATTTCTTGCAGAATTAGTAAACATAAATTGTGGTCGCTTATGCTGACTTTTCTGGAGACAGTGCAAAACCTAAGTAGGAATAAACGTTGTTTCTGCAAGCACAGATTGCTTGAAACCCAGCCTCCTCTGTACTTTTGTAAGATCCAGTAGGCAGTAAGTGGCTGAGCCAAGGCTCCTGGCACGTTTCGTGACTCCCAGAAAGCTTTCGATGCTATTCCTCATCGCCAGCCAACAAACAAAATGCGTGTACACAGAATATTGGAAAAGATAAGCGATTCCACTGCAGACTTTCTTACGAACAGAACTCATTGTATCGTTCTTATTGGAGAAGCATTGTCAGAAGCGAAGGCAGAGACTGGCATACCTGAACGTTGTGTGATATGCCAAATACGTAATGTTCTCTACGCGGCACAACAACCGCACAATAATACAACAGCAGCTAGTCGGACAGAACTCCCAGTCATGTACACTTATCAGATAAATTCCCGCGCGTTCGTCGCTGACTGGCTGTCGATTTATGGTCGTAACTCATTAACAGTGCATTTTCCTCAAATGGTTTTTCGGAAATTTTCGCTCAGTTCGGCCGCGCCTACGCTTCTCTAACCTTTGTACAAGGCTGTTTTCCTGCACTCTGGTTCTAACACGACTGGGGCAGGTCGCTTTACGATCCTGTATCAGTTCAGTTACAATTATTTCATAAATAACGGCGGACAGTACAAACTGTTGTGTGTTGATTGAAAGGTTCTCAAGTAAGGGGCGCAGCCCCGAATCCACACGAAACCAGGTAGGTAAGCAGGTAACAGGACCGAATCCTCCCAAACTGACACATTGTATGTTGTATTATAGATAATAATATAATTATCTCTGCCATGTTCCTTATCTCCTTCCCCTACCCCTTCCATGTTTTAAACAACAAATATTGATTCACTTATGCACACTTTGCGCGTGACCTTGAGCGGGACTTAGTTTCTGGCTCTGTGCCGGATGGACTTTATCTCAGTAAGACAAAAGATAAAACTTTTAAATTTACAATACACAAGAATTTTTTTTACATCTTCTACTGTAACTTCATATGCTTTCCTTTGCCTGCTTGGAGTATTCATAACGTCTAGAACTGCTACCTGCTTCAAACAGGAGGATTCGGTCCTATCGTTTTTCAGATCCTTGAGTGCTTGGGAGGATTCGGTACCATTTTTCTGACCGCGGGAGGATTCGGGGTTGCGCCCCACGTAAGGAGACGGATTTGGGGACAATCCGTGTTTACTTCTAGTTGCGATGGAAATACTTAACTCAAGCCGTGGTTGGCAGTCTGGGGAGGTTCCCAGATCCTGTCCTCCATCCCCTGAAGTAGCAGTTTCCAGGCGTTAATTCTTTACACGCGGCCGCAAGGGTGCCTTAGCCTCAAGTGCCCTTCTGAGACGTGGCAAGTATGTATTCAGCATGAATATCAACAAGAATCCCGTCTTTATCATTTCCTTCGAAATGAAATTTCGCACGATCTCAACAGAATTTCTGTCCGGCCAGTCCTATGTATTGCCTCTCCTGCTGGACATAGTGTGTACTATACTAGTCAGTAGGAAATCACTGCCCGAACTCGGTACCAACATAACAAATTGTTTATGCGTGTTTGGACGCCATATCAGGGACACGGCTGCATCATTTCTTCTATATTTATGCTTCGAATCACTTTCACTTCGGTCACGCTGGCTACAAGCATGATGCCCCCCCCCCCCCCCCCTTCCAAAAGAGTCTGGGCGGATAACAGGGAAGTGAGAATTCTGAGTAAGCACTTCCTGGCTGTCGTCCTGTGCTGACTGTGCAGTCTGAAGATATAAATGCCGCTTTTGATAACACCCTGAGCAGTTAACTGCGTATTTCAGATTCCGCTCTCTGAGAAGCTCGCATTTAGCTAGTTATTTGTGGATCTTGGATGCAGAGTTTATTGAGTTGTTTTCTTTTGTTAATTTGAAAATTCGAGTTGCAGAGATGAGGACTCTGATTCTGTTCGTCTTTCAGTCCTCCTATTGGTGTTGAAGCCCACCACTACTTCACGATAGTTTTCTGTGTTTTTGTTTTCCAATAATCACATCGCAATAAGATTCCATGTTTTTTAATCTGAATAAATGTTTGGTAATTGTAAAATCAACTTTCGTTTACAAATCCTACTTCATACAACTTCTCCCATGATTAGGCGACGCTTATTTAACAAATTTGTGATAGGCTGCAACTTACGTGAAATATCCACCTTGCGCATTTGATTTTGCAGCTTTCTTCCAACGAATTATATTCGCAAAGATCATTACATTTCACCATCACATATGTCGGTTTGCATTATAAAACGCTTTCTATTGGTTACAAAACGAATTTCCAATGTACCCTTTGTTCTGATTCATAACACAGGCAAAAAATAAATTCTAAATCTAAAATACTTTTTCAGTTTAACACGACAGTAATTTGCGCTTTCTTTCCAAAAAAAATTGACATAACTTTGTATCACTGTATCACAGCATCATGACACCCATTTACTTCGTAAACTCTGTATTTGAATTCATATGTAGTGAATCAAAACATGTGGTGCAAATTGGAAATTCGTTTTGTGGTCAAACTAAAGTCTTTCATAATGCAATGCAACGTATGTGATGGTGAAAATACGAACAACTTGGGGAGTTCAGTGTACTGCATTGGAAGAAAACTGCAAAAATAAATGATCTAGATGGACATTGACGTACGTTGCTTCCAACACAAATCTGTGGTGCAACCACTTTTATTACACGTTTGTAATTGTGAATTATTGTTTATCCGAGCGCAACTCACACGTAAACCAGTTCATCATTTGCTTTGACGAAAACCTGAAAGCCGTCTCGTGATGGTTTGCGTAAATTCGAAACCCGTAACGGCACTTTCCGAATAAAGTAACCTAAAATCAGTTTGTTGCTAGCTGCTGTACGCCATCAATAAAAAATGGCTCTGAGCACTATGGGACTTAACATCTATGGTCATCAGTCCCGTAGAACTTAGAACTACTTAAACCTAACTAACCTAAGGACAGCACACAACACCCAGCCATCACGAGGCAGAGAAAATCCCTGACCCCGCCGGGAATCGAACCCGGGAACCCGGGCGTGGGAAGCGAGAACGCTACCGCACGACCACGAGATGCGGGCCCGCCATCACTAATTTAAGTTGTTTTCTTCCAGTGTGATGGTGTTTCCTTTGTGCGAAGCGACCAAGTTATGAGTGGAATGTTGCAGAATATGCAAAGTTGTTAATTGTGGTGACAATTTGGTATTGCTCGCACGTATTATTTCAGAGCTCAAACCAGTTACCAGTGCAGATTGGCTTCAGAGTATGTAAATGACTTGGCGAATGAAGTGTGTAGCCCCATGAGCTTTCGCAGACGTCGTTTTTCAAAATCACACCAATAATATGAGCCACGGGAGAGTCTTGCTTCATGTACGTTGTGTACAGATCGGAACACATTTCTATTAGCGATTTTTTTGCGACCTATCGGACAAAGAGAGAAAAAAATGCGACAATAAAGGCTTAGTTACGTTTCCACCAGTTCTACACATTTAAGGCAGCTGGAATACTAACGACCATGTGTGTGAAGTCTTACAATTTTCCACTTTTTTGTTATTGTGTCTGTGGATAGGGAATAAAATACTGAAGGATGATATGATGGTTTGATTGGGCGATACGTAGTGCTCTGACGTGGAATATAAAAGGTGCCAGATATAAGTTACCATATGTTTACATGAACACACCAATAACGGAAAAGTTATTAACGGTACTACAAATAAATCTACAGTAAAATACAGTAAATTTTGTGCTTAGAAGTAGGGGAAACAAATACTGTTATATTTCAGGCATGTTTTTCTCCTTGTTGTTCTCGCAAGAAAAATTTCATATTGGAAGGTTACAAGTTGGTGAAGGCGTCGCGTCAGTCGTCGTATCTGGTTATGTTCTTAATTAACGGAATTATTGCGCTTCTGCACTACTTAGGAAAAAAAAAACTGACCGACTGTTTTCTTCCTAACTGCTCGTATCTTATAGCACAGGGATTCCAGTCGGATAATGAAACTCAGGCCGGCCGTTGTGGCCGAGCTGTTCTAGGCGGTTCAGTCCGGAACCGCGCTGCTGCTACGGTCGCAGGTTGGAATCCTGCCTCGGGCATGGATGTGTGTGACGTCCTGAGGTTGGTTAGGTTTAAGTAGTTCTAAGTTCTAGGGGACTGATGACTTCAGATGTTAGGTCCCATAGTGCTCAGAGCCATTTGAAATGAAACTTACGTATACACAATTACGTGGGAATGTTGCTAGCCATAATGTACTAAGACACGTAGTTCGTTCGAAAAATATATTTGCTGCAATGTTACTTGCGAAGAATCTGATTGTTAACTAAAACGAGGAAAGCAAGGGAATTCTTCAAAGTGATTTATCTTAGTGTTTGTTAAGAACGAAGAATTATACAAGTTTCTGTGCCCCCCACCCTCCACTCCCTTCCCCTTCTCTGCTGGAATATTGTACGTTTTCAGTGTTTAAGTATGAAGAATTCATTTTATATCCTTGATACCACGAAGTCACGACTGCCTAAGTTCCGTAAGAAAACATAAAAATAAAACAAATTTTTATTGTTTCTCAGTTCTACAGACATTTTTGTTTCATTTTCAGGTTGGTTTCTCAGGCGTTACACCCGCACAGAGTTCAGGAACAGCGGTCCATCTGAAGGTACTGTACATTACATGATATATAAAGAAAGGAAACTAGAGAAAACGCTGTCTGTTGTGTTATAATGACATAACATTTTATTTAAGCAGCAGTATTAGAAAGGATCTGCAATTAGTAAATTAAATACAGGGTGATTCAAAAAGAATACCACAACTTTAAATGTGTGTATTTAATGAAAGAAACATAATGTAACCTTCTGTTATACATCATTACAAAGAGTATTTAAAAAGGTTTTTTTTCACTCAAAAACAAGTTCAGAGATGTTCAATATGGCCCCCTCCAGACACACGAGCAATATCAACTCGATACTCCAACTCGTTCCACACTCTCTGTAGCATATCAGGCGTAACAGTTTGGATAGCTGCTGTTATTTCTCGTTTCAAATCATCAATGGTGGCTGGGAGAGGTGGCCGAAACACCATATCCTTAACATACCCCCATAAGAAAAAATCGCAGGGGGTAAGATCAGGGCTTCTTGGAGGCCAGTGATGAAGTGCTCTGTCACGGGCTGCCTGACGGCCGATCCATCGCCTCGGGTAGTTGACGTTCAGGTAGTTACGGACAGATAAGTGCCAATGTGGTGGCGCTCCATCCTGCTGAAATATGAATTGTTGTGCTTCTTGTTCGAGCTGAGGGAACAGCCAGTTCTCTAACATCTCCAGATACTGTAGTCCAGTTACAGTAGCACGTTCGAAGAAAAAGGGACCAAAAACTTTATTGGCTGAAATGCCACAGAAAACGTTCACCTTAGGCGAGTCACGTTCATACTTCGTTCGAAATGCACGCTGAACAACTGTCGTCGATTCACTTCTGCCGTACTCAATAGCACAAAAAGCTTTCTGTTGAGCGGTCGCCATCTTAGCATCAACTGACGCTGACGCCTAGTCAACAGCGCCTCAAGCGAACAAATGTACAACTAAATGAAACTTTATAGCTCCCTTAATTCGCCGACAGATAGTGCTTAGCTCTGCCTTTTGTCGTTGCAGAGTTTTAAATTCCTAAAGTTGTGGTATTCTTTTTGAATCACCCTGTAAACTGTGCGTGAAGGTTAACCAACAGCAGCTGGTATAGCAACTTGTATCACTATTACACTTTTTTTTGCACAGACACAACTTACGTACAACGGAAATAATGACCCTTTGTACGTGGTACAAGCGGGTCTTAAGGCAATAACTCACACTCCTAAGCAAATAAATCCGTACAGTAAATCGCTGTTAAAGATGCAGATACCGGTTCCGGACAAGTTCAAATGCAGGTCGCGTCGTGTGTAGTATTCCCTTTCCCGTCGGTCTAAATTACCTGAGGTTTTTGTTTCTGGTGATTAATCGCAGGAGCATATTGCCTGGACTGACGACTTTTATTCAGGTCGCTCCGGAATGTGACCCGTAATCTAGAAATGTATTAATGCGCTGCGCTGAAGTTATTAAACCTGAACGAATCTGAGACGGCTATGTTAGGTTGCCTGTTATTTCCTACGCTCTCTCTCTCTCTCTCTCTCTCTCTCTCTCTCTCTCTCTCACACACACACACACACACACACTCATTCACTCTTTCTCTTTCTCCTCGCCGCTTGAACCGAAAAGTTGGTGCAGCGATTTTTCAGATGTTTTCCCGCAGTTAGTCCAACGATCTGCAGCTCGCAAAGTGTAGTGCGCATTCTCCCAAATTTTGCAGTAGGTGAATGAAATAATCATTATTTAGGAAATACTCGAGACCCAAAAGTGAAACTGGAGCAGATGATACAGTGGTAAGGCAGTGGACTAATATTTGGTTGGTTGGCTGATTTGGGGAAGAAGACCAAACAGCGAGGTCATCGGTCCCATCGGGTTAGGGAAGGATGGGGAAGGAAATCGGTCGTGCCCTTTCAAAGGAACCATCCCGGCATTTGCCTGAAAAGGTTTAGGGAAATCACGGAAAACCTAAATCATGATGGCCGGACGCGGGTTTGAACCGTCTTCCTAGTATTTAGGCTGACGGTCGTTCAGATCACCGTTTGTCCGTACAAATAAAACTTTTCAGTGATTTCCTTCAATCGCTTAGATAGTTCCTCTGAAAGGACACGCTCGATTTCCTTTCCCAACACGAGCTTACGGTCCGTCTCCTATGACGGCGTCATCCGTGGGTCTTCAAACCCTAGACTTCTTGCCTTCCACAAATGAAGCAAATGAGATCATATGTGCTGAACAGACTATCGGAAGGACTACAGAACAAAGAAGGATCAATAACACGACATTTCGCATACAAGACGGTCCAAAGTTCTGAAACGGAAAAACTCAATAAAAAAGTAACAAGACGTCATAGCTAATTAGTGACATCAGATTGGATGACACTGTCCCATAAGTGAATTAAAAGGAAGTTCAGTCACCGGTTTCGATAAAGGTTTCTGGGAGGTTCTCCTTGGTCATCAGGCGAAGGCCGGAACTGGAAGCTCCTCCCGCAATATTCCAAACTGGGACACTTTCCATTCCTCTCTGGGCCTGCTGAAACGTTTGTCCGAAAAGAACTGACTTTTTTCTACAAGATATCATCCAACCATCAGAAGTAGAGATTGAAACATGTGGAAAAAATGGTCACTCGCCATGCATTTTGAGTCATTCAACAACTCTATTGTTAGTCAATACTATAGCAGAATAATATCTGTGATGAGATTTGGAATTGTCCATGGTGGCAATTATCGAGCTGCAGTCATCTTCATATTTATCTCAGACTTATTATATAGACTTCGTTCCAGAGAATCATTGACTAAATCATGTTGTAGATACCTTCAACTGAAAAAAAGTCATCCACCAAAGCTCGGTACAGACGAGCGTTGTTGTTCATGGAGAGCGGGTCTGAACCAGTTGGCCATGTGAAAAACTGCACAAGTGGATGAACTACTTCATCTGTCTACAGCTCTTCGTTAACAGTATTTCGCCAATCACCAATAAATATGTGAAGCTCCCTATCCCCACCCAACATGATGTCTGCCCACCATTACTTATCGACCTCTTCCCATGACGTCCCGATATTTTCACCGGTTACTGTTACGCCTTCAGATGTAAGTGGAACGAAACTTGTTCTCCACAGTGAAGCAGGAACCATCTTTGAAGCTCATATTCCTCCATTAATTCATAATCCATTTCGGTTTGGCTGACTCTGTAGTAAACTCCACAAGGTCATGAGAATGTCACACAATTCTGAACATCTGGCATAGAGACTAACTCCTAATGCGGCTATTAACTTTGCAGACAGTAGTCTTGTAGTCAACTGTCCTTCAAGTAAGTATGTTGGATGTGTTATGAAGAAGTTACTCTTGGTAGATCCTGCACTGGCTTACAACAAACATTTCCTTTGTGTCTGAACCGATACCAAAACCTAGAAATTGCGCTTTGTAGCATTTTCAATGCTGCCGAGACTATGATCTGTGACTGATACACTTAAATGTGGCAGAGGACTGAGTCTCGAAAATCAGGATCTAAATGGCGTCCTTGTGGTATTACTTAATGAACTTCGCCAAGAGACTGAATTTTGCACACGTCGAAAGTGCAGATGTGACTGAGACATAATGTGTCTAATCTACAGTATTTAGTTACCTTTGAATCATACCTTTTCCAAACAAGGAGCACCTACAGTATTTCTTACACAGAAAGCACAACTCCAATGGGGAAACCGTTATATTCGTTTATTTTTTATTTCATTTTACACATCTAGTTCCGAATGGCCAAAATGAGGACCATAGCTCCAAGAAATTAACATCACAAAAGTAGTAGTAGATCAAATAAAACGTCCACCAATACTATGTAGACAATAAGCTGCAAGCATATACTAGTGTAATCAACAATATAATACAGGATTTAACTTAATTGTTTTGTCAGAAACTACTCGACAGAATACAAGGAGCGATCTATGAGGAAATTCTTCAGTTTAAAGTTGAAATTGCGAAAATTCTTGCTATTTTTTTAATTCTTGTGGTTGCTTATTGAAAAGAAATGCAGCAGAATACTGCAGAAAAGCTGATAATTCCTAGGAAGAAGCTTGTATTGTTGACAAGAAACGACATTAAAGAAATATGTGAAATCATAGTGCTTACTCACCATTTCTGTTTCGATTTCTTCTTTTCTTGAGTGTCATTGCGTTTTAGATACTAATGTCGCCTGTGAAGGAGTTACTATCATGAGTAAGGCTGAGTCGATAGTTGTTCTATGTGAGTAGCGTCGTCCATGTGTTGTTAGATCGGTGCATTTCTCATCTTATGGCTGGGATGTCTCCAGATATTATTGTCGCCAGGGTTTCGTGTTCCTCGGAAAATGCTGTTTTTAGGTATACATATAGAGGCATGTCCAACATGAACCAATGCACAGAGTGGCTAATTAAAAATGTGACATGATGCTGATGTTACATGTCGTGTGAACCAAGCCAGTCTCAGGCATCGTTGCACTACCTGCACTTAACATTACACTGCGAACTCTTAGTTTCTGTCATAGCGCAAAGGACGTTTGGCATGCGTATCGCTCTCGTTCTCATTCTCGTTGCCTCCATGCTGCTCTTCGATGTTACGCTGTTGTACTCATAGGCGTCAGCATGAGAGGTTAAGAGGGTCAGTTGACCGATCCTGGAACCTGGGTGCAGATTCTTTTATTCATTGCAAAACTCTCTCAGGTTTCTAACAAAGGTTATCAATGACTCTATAGAACTGCAGGTTTAACACTGCAGAGCCCGACGGGAAATACTGTGACTTTTCAGTTACTGTGTATTATATCTTCGATTTTTTTCAACTCTGTTCACGGGAAAATATGACGATTTCTACATGCTGCGGCGCTTTCGGCGCTGTTCTGCTGTCAGTGTGAATACGAAAATTCCGACGCCAGTTCCAAGACAATATAAACATGACAGCCGTGTACGTGCCCGTCATCTATCCTCTACTTCGCATAAGGACACCCCTTCCCTTTGCTTCGCAATAGATCACAACAATAGTTTACCGTTTTCCACGGATGAAGAAGGATCGATGGCTTGCTAAATATACAGTTCACCCTCCAGAGCAACTGCAGTGCTGTAATTGCGTACACTTATAATTAACCTTATGAGCTAAATATAGCATTCGATAAAAGATAATGCAATTTTCTGCGATAGAAGAGAGGAAAAAAGTGTGAAATTGAAAGATTAAAAAGGTGTCCTGTCCAGGGACTGGGAGCTTCGCAAACTCTGTGCAATGCAACACAGCTCCACATATAGTCTTAGAGCTACGAGTTCTGCAGTTCGGTAGTGTTACAAACAGGATAGCGAGGAGTGTCTTGGTTCAAAAGTCGATTCTACCGGACAATTTGAGAATAGTTTTGGGAGATTTCCCATCACGTACCCAGAAAATTTAACTTTCAGAACACATTTTCTTCAAATTTAGCTATAGCAGTCAGCATCAAAAATAGAAAGTATGAAAGTAATGCAATATATCCATTAAGTGACCAAATGTGAAGTTTCGTAAGCAAAGGGTTACAAATGTCATCATAGTTGAAAAATTGTTTTTTAAGTTTTATTCTCAGATTATTCGTGGAACATAAAAATGGCATTTTTTGTTGGTTATTTTTGTTGATAATCAACAGGATTTACTTAAACTTTCTCAAATTTTAATTTCATTGTCAGTATATCAATACAGGAATGTAATAATTTTTTGTGAATTATTGTTATTCATAATTCATAACTCATTGGCTACACTGATTGTAACCATAAACTATATAAATGTAAGTGTTCATTTGTTCAAAGTCGTTAATCTCCGAAAGTTCTTGATCGATTGCTTTGAAATGATGACACAACGTTGCGTTCTAATACAGGCGTGCTTTAGTTACGTAACTTTTTAAGGCTTTTTGTAACAACGTTTCGTTATTATAAAAATTTATATATTACTTATATTAAAAAATAGGTATATAACAAAACACACGTATTCTAATGCAACGTTGTGTCAAAGTTCCAATGCATTCTGTCAAAAACCTGGTGATTAGAAACATTTACTGTTTCTACATAAGTATAAATGTAGATGTTCGTTTCTTCAAAATCTCAACTAAGCGAAAGTTTTTCACGGATTGCTTTGAAATTTTGACACAACATTACATTCTAATATTTTTATGTACCTATTGGAACGCCATGTGGTATATATGTAATATATTTATAATAAAAGGCGAAATGTTACAAAAATGTAAATGTTTGTTTGCTCAGAAGCGTTAAATTCCGGAAGTTCTTGGCCGATTGCTTTGAAATTTTAACACAACGATGAATTCTAATATGGGCGTGTTTTTAGGTGCATAATTCTTTTAATGTACAATAGTGAAACGTTGTTAGCAAACAGGAAAATTGTATTTATGGCATACTGATTTATGTTTAGAATACTACAAACAATTTGAATTTGCGGTAACAATAAACAATGTGCAAGTTGAGAGAGAGGGGGGAACAGGAGGTGGGCAGAGAGTTGGGAGGAAATGGACGTAGAAAACGGGAAAGAGGAGTTGGACGCAGAGAGGGAATAGGAGTAGATGAAGAGAGGGGAGGGGGCAGATAATGCACTGAGAACGGGGGCCGAAGGTGGACAGAGAGGGAGATAAAGAGAGGGCAGGAGGAGATGGAGTGAGATGGGGGAGGAGAAGAACGACAGAGAGAGAGAGAGGAGGCGATGGAGAGAAAGGGGGAAGGAGGAGTTGATGTACAAAGAAAGGAGTAGTGGGAAATGGACAGAGACAGGGGAGAGAAGGGATTAGAACTTATATTCAATTCTCATTCACATTAGAAACGTGTGCTTTCTCTTTTCTTTCCTTCCCTTTTAAAAAGACGGAGCCACAGTACAGCTTAGCCTGATACATCTAGTATAATTTCAGACTGTTGAATAAAAAGGTGGCATCCGTATTCATGTTAATAGAATCAAAAGGTTACATAGACTATTAAATATGCATACCGTTAGGATATGAAAGTAATCTATCTTAAAAGTACTTAGCGAATAATTATCACTCATTTGAGAAACAATTAGTTTTGTGTACTGCTTGTAAAAATTGGGGTACGACACGCTTTCGAAATCACTGTATCAGTTATATCCAAACTGGCATTTTTAGAAATTTCCCCCTTTATGATAAATTTCTGTAGCCCTAGTTTATTCGAACGTCCACGCTGGTATTCCAGTTAGTAAAGTTTCAGTCTGACCATTGATACATAATGCTTCAGCTACTTTATCCAATTTTTATATGTTATTTATTTAAATACTCTTGCAATGTGCGATGAATATCAGCATGGACTATAGAAAGCGAATAAATTACTCTCCAGTAAATTAGCGAACTTGAAGAGAAGAGAAGGAGGTAGGGTTTAATAGCAGGAATCATCGACCCATTAATCTTCACCATCAGAACGGGCGATAAACCGTAACGGTTAAGCCACCGGATTTACATATGAGAAGAGCAGGGTTTTACCCGCCCGGTTATCCATATTAAGAGGCATGTTCTGACAGTTCCTTTGAAATGACTCCTTATCATCCGTCTCCACCCCACCCCCTCCCTAAATCATCGCTGTTTGAGTGAATTCACGGTGCCTAATGATTTCGCTGCCCTGCCGATGACACGCTAAACTATAGCCTTCCTTCATTTCGACATCTGAAACTATAAAATTTGCGAAATCTCTGGATTTTGTGGACTACAGTAGTCCACACATTTATTTCGTATTTATATGGTTTGTGTAGATTTCTGAGACCATGATATTCGTCTGCATCCAAATTAATGCATGATGAACAAACCATAATGGAACCAAAATAAACATACACGAAATGAATTAGAGAAATTTAACACAGACATAAACAGATCAATAATATCCCAGTATTTATCACTAGGTAACATTCCATTTGATTTCTCTGAAACTTTCTAATGCTTTTCAACTATTGTAATATCTGCCTGTAAGTTGTAAGACCATTAATTTCCGTGTTGTTTTTGTTGCCTTCAGTCCGGAAACTGCTTCGTTGCTGCTCTCCACTCCAAGCAATCCTGTACAAGGCTCCTCATCTCTTAACGACTGCTGCAGCCTATGTATCCACCTGAACTGCTTATTTTATTCATCCCTTGGTCTCCCTCCAAAATTTTTACCCTCCACTCTTCGGTCCAGTATCACACTGTCGATTCGTTGATGCCTCAGAATGTGTTTTATCAATCGATCCCTTATTTTCCGTAAGTTGTGCCATAAATTTGTTTTCTGCCCTTCTCGACTCAGTACCTTCTCATTAGTTACGCGATCTAACCATCTACTCTTCACCACCCTTCTATATCACAACATTTCAAAATCTTCTATTCTCTTCTTGTCTGAAATATTTATCTTCTACGCTTCACTTCCGTACAAGGCTACACTACAGACAAACACCTTCATAAAAAACTTCCTAACATTTCAATTTATATTCGATGTTAAGAAATTAATCTTTTTCAGAAATGCTTTCCTTCCTAGGACCAACCTGTATTTAGTTCTTGGCCTCAACCAGCGTCGATTATTTTGCTGTCCAAATGTCTACTTCCTTTAGAATCTGCTTACCTAAATAATTCCGTCAGCATCGTCTGATATAACTCGACTACATTCCGTCACTCTTGTTTAATATCTATTGGTACACATCTTATAACCTGTTTCCAAGACACTATCCATTGCGTTCAACTGCTCTTCCAAGTTCTTTTGTTTTCTCCTACAGAATTACAGTATTATTGACAAGCATCAAATTTTTTGCTTCTTCATCCTGAACTTTAATTTCTTCTCCAAATTTTCGTTTGGTTTGTATCCGGAAATCTTGAGTCCACCAAAAAACTAAGTCTCAACGACAGACAGTGTACGTGAAATCTTGGTAGTACAACTATCATACTGTTTCTTATTCTTTTAGTGTATCATTTTTTCCCTGCTGTCCCATTTATTTCTAACGTAAATAGGAGATGCTCATTCAGACAGGTCTGGATAGTTAGAGTTTAGTCGACATAAAAGTTTTCTGGTTATGGAACAGCGTCATAATGTATAAAACCACTGTTGCTGGAGAACCAGAAGAAGGCCAGTGTTTTCGGTGTTTTTGTGTATATTTGGCGTATGAATGGGGAGGGCTTTTCGACACTGGCGTATAGCTGCTTTATAAGTGTCGTAATGGTTCAGGTCTCTGCTTGTTCCACTTTAGAGGTGCACCATTTGTAACTGTAGGTTGTTGGGTGTCTATTACAAGCTATCTTGTGCCTGTACGGTTACAATAACTCTTATATTATCTCTTCGTCACTCCTCCTTCCACCCACTATATATTTCGTGCCACGTTTTTTCATAGCTGTTTCAGTATTGACTAATTACGTGCCTCTTGCCGACTGTCACTGCTAGTTTGTTGTTCCATGATACAGTTGTTACTGGACGTGGTATGGGTTATCTGTTTACGCTTGGGTTCGTACGTGATAAGTAGTTTGTAGCGTGTTTTAGAAGATTTGTCGAGTAATGATCTATGTTGACGTGTACAATGCTGTTTCTTTCACACGCAGGTATTTGTGTCGTATGTGACACAGTCAGTGGTTAGGCACACATTTTCGTGTTTCCATAAGTATGATTTACCATCATTGAGATTCTGCTGCACGGGACTATGGCCTCGCCAGTGTTGCAGTTGTAATAGTGGATATAATGTCAACTCGGAGACTGCTGTGACATGGTCACAGTCTCACATCAAACATAAGAATAGGGTTCACTTACGATTCAGTTACTGGTATGCAGTGTGCGCTCCTCACTGGTTGGTTGGTTGGGTTGGGTTGTTTGTGGGAAGAGACCAAACAGTGAGGTCATCTCCTTACTGGTCAATTGATAAATTGCTTTGTGTGACGATATGTATGGCCAGTATGGCTCTTTTGGAATTTGATTACATATATATGATTTTTAGTTTTCATGTTGTTCAGAGCCCAAGGTGTGTATTGGTTACAATACATTTACTCATAAGTACCGGTATATGCAATTTAAATTTTGTTGTATTTTTATGTTTTCAATTGGGTTTCATACATATGAATACTTTCGAGTGGGTTGCTGGTCAGGAAGCTGACGTGAACGTTGCTGCCACTAGCCTCCAGTTGCATGTTTGGTTGTAGAACTGTAGCATGCAATTACTTTAGTCATATATGAGACATTTAGTGATTATGTACCTGTCTTCTATTTCGCGTAGATTTGCATTACATTTCTCCACATACGACTCTTGGCGTAATAGTGTATGTATAGCCAACTTATAGATTGCTGTACTCGTTAACAATTTACCTCTGACAAAAAAATTGCAATTACTTGCGTTTTAATTATGAGCATGGTGCACACACTGGTCGATTACTAATGTGGCTTGACTTTGACATGATTTGAATGACTGTAAATTTTCGATAAAAATATATATTTCATTGCTGGCATGTAATAGAGTTATCCTTTATGATACACTGCATCCTTGATGACTACTTAGTATCCCTGTGTGTGATTGTTTCGTGCCAGTACACGATATATGATGCATTCGCATATGAATGTTTGCATCATGAACAGTTCCTTGTGGGCGTCTTTCATACATTATACATATGTTATGACCTGAGGTGGGTCCTACACTCGGTTTATAACACGTTTTGGACGTTCATTTTATAGATATGACGTAGTGCATGCACCTCATATGTGTACAACTAAGCATTTTATACTTTGACACGACACATAGGCCATGTTCCTTTCTTTTCACTTGTTTGTGAGGTATTATTTCCTTTCATTTACCACCTTCTACAGTTATTTTTTTCTTACAGTAGGTTATTTCAGGGTTGTGCAGATAATGTATGTCCGACTGTCCAATAAAGATCATGAATAATTATTTAAAGAAGTTTTTAATATGTAGTATAATTGTATAATGTATTGAGTGGAAATTCGTAATGGTATAATTTAGATATGTGACAATGGATGTATCTGTTCGTTCTATCGAATGTTCGATGTACATTCACTTGTAGAGTCTTGCCATTGCTTCTCATTCTGTGGTAATATGTTGCTTTGTATATCGTTACTGCTATCGTTACTGTTTTATGCATAGAGGCCTGAAGATGACGCTTTGAAGTGTTGAAAATGGTTGCAACAAAATAAAATAAAATCATAAGGACGGCTGTAGGTGTTTTTGTTTCATCGCAATAATAAACGGCCGTTGTCCCAGAGACCTCCTGCAAAAAGGATGGACGTACAAAAATCTCATCATAATTTTTACTTTGTTTCAGATTGTTTCTCATGTATCTTACGACATTACGACATTGTAGTGTATGCATTGTCTTCATGTTGGTCAGATTATTAAACTTGCGTTTCTGTTCTACATTAACGGATGTTGGTCCATTGAGCCGCAAAAATTGTGTGATAGAATAGTCGACCGAAAAATAAACTATCAGAAGCACCCAGGTTGAGTTCGCCAGTGCTCCATTAAGCACATCCTCATTGTAGGTGGTACGCCCATTGCCTTCGACCGACCTGAGAACTGGCTCATACAAGGATCCGTACTGTTTAGCATAGAATGTGAACCAAAGTGCGTCCGGATCTTTCTCATAGAAACAGTGATGCCAGAGTCGAAAATAATGTTACGTATCATAAAAAATATACATTATGTTACCAGAAAAAATCATTCTATTGTAACTTCGTCATTTTCGTCCTTGTGTTTTGTAGTGTGTGTGTGTGTACTTAATTTTAAGTGAACAGATAATAATGTAGCAAGAATAGCTGTCCACCTTAATCTCCATCTCAGTCAGGCGACACGTGCTTTGCTGAAGGTTTCATTCTTGCTGACAGTCTGTGGCGTCGTCCGCTTTCCAAGTCCTGTTCTACACTAACGGACAAAAAAAAGTAACACCAAAAATTATTTAATGTAGAGTAATGAAATTTCGGGAATACATTTGTTTCGGTAACATATGTCAATGATTAACATTGCAAGATCACAGGTTTTAATGTAAGCGCAACATAAGCCATCGCAAATGTGAAATGCTGGTAGATTAATCACCGGTATTGCCGTCAGAATGTTGAATGCAAGCATGCGTTGTATTGTCAGGTACCGAATATGAGTTTATGGGATGTAGTTCCATGTCAGTTGGTCGGTCAATGCCTGGGCGGTTAATGCTGTGTGTGCATGACGCTGGAGTGGTCGACTGAATACCGATCTGATGATCGAACAGGCCAAGGCAATATGCCGACACACTGTAGAGCATGTTCGATTACAACAGCGGTATGTGAGCGAGTGTTATCATGTTGGAAAATATCCCCTAAAATGCTGTTCTTGAATGGCAGCACAACAGGTCGAATCAGCAGACTGAGGTGCAGATTTAAAGTCAGTATGCGTTGGATAACCACGAGAGTGCTTCTGCTGTCATACGAAATCGCACCCAAGTCCTTACCTCCAGGTGTTGTTCCAGTGTGCCTAGCACGCGGGCATATTGTTTGCAGGCTCTCAACTGGCCTCCTTTAAACCAAAACACGGCCACCATGGCACCGAGGCAGAACACAACATACATATCTCCACCCTGCTCTCCAATGAACTGTCGCTTGACACCACTGAAATCACAAATGGTTGTGGAATGCACACTACAGGGCGTCTGGCTCGGAGCTGTCCTCGAAGTAACCGATTTGTAACAGTTCGTTGTGTCACTGTGATGCCAACTGCTGGTGAAATGACTGCTGCAGGTGCAGAACGACGCGCCAGAGCCATACGCCGAACATGATGGTCTTCCCTTTCGGTAGTGCCACGTGGCCGTCCGGAGTCCGGTCTCGTGACCGTACATTCTCGTGGCTACTGCAATCATGTACAGTGGCTATATTCTGCCAAGTCTTTCTGCAGTATCGCGGAAGGAATATCCAGCTTCTCGTAGCTCTGTTACACGACCTCGTTCAAACTCAGTGAGGTGCTTATAATGTCTTTGTCACCTCAAAGACAGTCTTCACTAACGTCAACTCACCAGGTCCAGTCTCAAAGGGGACTAACGTTAACGACCTCTACATTGTGTATTTAAAGCAAATCTAATTTGCATCCTCAACGTGGCTCTAGTAGCACCACTCTTATGTGACTAGGGCGAAATTTGGATAGACATCGTCTTTCATATGTAGAAACACGCTTACCAACTTTCGTTTACGTCGCACAACTCCACCTTGGTGTTGCGGTTTCATTTCCATCAGAGTATTTGACGATGATGTACGAGAGTCGAAAAGTGACGTTAAAAGTGTATAAATGGTTCAAACGGCTCTGAGCACTATGGGACTTAACATCCATGGTAATCAGTCCCCCAGAACTTAGAACTACTTAAACCTAACTAACCTAAGGACATCACACAACACCCAGTCATCACGAGGCAGAGAGTTAAAAGTGTATAGAAATGCGTAGCATCTTCATGAGTGAACTATCTGATAAATACATCTTGTAAGTAAACAGCGCGAATATTGTTGTCAAGATAATTAATCCGGCTGCAAACCCAACAAAAATAGTATAATAATGCGAATATTACTTTACCGTAACTAAACGCTGTGCAGTCTTTACTTCCCACGTACTGCCTCTCTGTGCTGCGTTTTCCAATATTTCTTAGTTTACATTTTGCCTCTGTGAAGTGTTATCTGAGAAATGCGAGAGCTGTGTTTCGTAATTGCCGAGCACCAATGACAGTAAGGATTTCCATTTGGTGTGGGTGAACTGTGACGTTTACCTCGCCAACAGGAAACGCATTTGTCAGTCTGGTGATCACACTCGCTAATGAACGTTTATAACGAACTAGTTAGTGCAACTACAGCGTAATAGACCAATTTCTGGGGGGCGATGTGGATGATAACAAAGAAGGAAGGTAGAAAGATAGGATTTAACGGCCCCTCTATGACCAGGCCGTTAGGGATGGGCAGGAGTAGATAGGATTGGAGAAGGGTGGAGAAGGAAATCAGCCACGTCTCTTTGGATGAAATCATTCCGTCATTCGCCTTAACCTAAATTTCGAGGATTTGAACCGCTCCAAAAAATTTCGGGTGGCTATTGCTTCCTGTCAGTGTATTTGTACGCAGATTATGTATTCACCGGGAAAGATAATGACACAATATGCCATATTTTTTCTCTCTATTCACGAATAGGCACTGCATTGCAACTTTTACCAATTTAGCCATTTCGAACGCAAGCACACCTTGTTCCTCTGTAAGAATACGGAGTATATTATTAACTGCGTTCTCCTTGTGTTACTGGCTTCAGTTTGAACCCTAGCTTCTAGCTAACCTCTCTCACTTGTCAGTCCATTACCGCATCGATTCCTTTCAGCGAATAACAGGACAGTTATACGACATAAAAGTAATATTTAACACTTTCCGTCGCCCTAAACGGTTCAGTGCTTAACTATCAAGAGGTAACATTACCTCACATTTTCTTCGTGTTAACCGAAATGCATAAGAAAATAGGAATGCGGATAAGCTACTATGAACAGCATAGTTAAAGCATTATCGTAGCCAAGACAGACACGAAGTCCACACCTACCACAGTAGAACAAGTTTATATGCCAACTTGCTCTGCCGATAACGATTAGTTTGAAGTAATGCATGGTGAGACAAAATAAATTATTCATATAGTTAAGGAAGATGAAAATTTAATTGCGATGGAGGACTGGAGTTCGATAGTAGGAAAAGGAAGAGAAGGAAAAATAGTAGGTGAATATGCTCTGGGGGAAAAGAATGAAAGAGGAAGCCGACTGGTAGAATGTTGCACAGAGCAAAATTTAATCATTGCTAACACTTCGTTTAAGAATCTCGATAGAAGGTTGTGTATATGGAAGAGAACTGGAGACATCGGAAGGTTTCACATTTATTATGAAATGTTAAGACAGAGATTTTGGAACCAGATTTGAAATCGTAAGACCTTTCCAGGGCAGTTGTGGACTCTGACCACGATTTATTGGCTGTGAACTGCAAATTAAAACTGAGGAAATTGCAAAAAGGTATGAAATTAAGGAGATGTGAGCTGGATCAGTTGAGAGAACCAGAGGTTGTGGAGAGTATCAGAGGAAGCATTAGGCAGTGGTTGACTAGAATAGGGGAAAGTAATACAATAGAAGACGAATGGGTAGCTTTAAGAGATGAAATAGTGAAGGCAGCAGAGGATCAAATAGGTAAAAAGTCAAGATCTAGCAGAAGTCCTTGGTTAACACAGGAGATGGTTCAAATAGCTCTGAGCACTATGGGACTTAACTTCTGAGGTCATCAGTCCCCTACAACTTAGAACTACTTAAACCTAACTAACCTAAGGACATCACACACATCCATGCCCGAGGCAGGATTCGAACCTGCGACCGTAGCAGTCGCGCGGTTCCGGACTGCGCGCCTAGAACCGGTAGACCACCGCGGCCGGCTAACACAGGAGATATTGAATGTAATTGATGAAGGGAGAAAATATAAAAATGCAGCAAATGAAACAGGCGAAAGAGAGTAGAAACGTCTAAAAAATTATTTTGACAGGAAATGCAAAATGGCTAAGCAGGAAAGGCTAGAGGCCAAATGTAAAGATTTAGAAGCATTCTTACTAGGCGAAAGATAAATACTGCCTACACGAAAAGAAAAGCAGCCTTTGGAGAAAAGAGAAGCAGCTGTTTTAATATCAAGAGCTCAGATGGAAAATCAATACTGAACAAATAAGGGAAGGCTGAAAGACGGAAGGAGTATGTAGAAGGTCTATACAAGAGGAATATGACAGTGCACAGAAAGACGTAAGTCGAAACAAGGCCTCTGTAGTAGACGACATTCCGTCAGGACTACTGCCAGCCATGACAAAGCTCTTCCATCTGGTGTGCAAGATGCATGAGACAGGCGAAATACCCTCAAACTTCAAGAAGAATATAATCCTTCCAATTCCAAAGCCAGCAGGTGATGACCGATATGAATATTACGGAACTATCAGTTTAATAAGTGATGGTTGTAAAATACTGACACAAATTATTTTCAGAAGAATGAAAAAACTGCCATTCGTCGACATAGGGAAGGTCAGTTTGGATTCCAGAGAAACGTACGAACACGCGAGGCAATACTGACCCTGCGACTTATCTTAGAAAGTACGTTAGGAAAAGGCAAATCTACGTTTATGGCATTTGTAGGCTCAGAAAAAGCTTTTGACAATGTTCATTGGAATTCTCTCTTTGAAATTCTGAAGGTCTCAGGGATAAAATTCAGGGAGAGAAAGGCTATTTACAATTTGTAAAAAAACCAGATGGGAGTTATAAGAGTCGAAGGGCATGAAAGGGAAGCAGTGGTTGAGAATGGACTGAGACAGGGTTGTAGCCTATCCCGATGTTATTCGGTATGTACATTGAGTAAGCAGTAAAGGAAACAAAGAAAACTCTAAAGTAGGTGTGGTGTCACCGCCAGACACCACACTTGCTAGGTGGTAGCTTAAATCGGCCGCGGTCCATTAGTACATGTCGGACCCGCGTGTCGCCACTGTCAGGATCGCAGACCGAGCGCCACCACAAGGCAGGTCTCGAGAGACGTACTAGCACTCGCCCCAGTTGTACGACGACGTTGCTAGCGACTACACTGACGAAGCCTTTCTCTCATTTGCCGAGAGACAGTTAGAATAGCCTTCAGCTAAGTTAATGGCTACGACCTAGCAAGGCGCCATTAACCATTTGTAACGTTGCATGTACCTCAAGATTGTCTCACTTGTATCATCAAGAATGCTGTATACCAAAGGACGATATAAAAGTTAAGTGTTCTAGTAGCTACGTTCTTTTCTTTATCACATTCATTACGAATCCTGTTCCAGACTTAACGCCACACGGCGTGAGTTGACGCGTGCCCTCTCGGCTACCCGTCTCTGTGGACTGGCTGCCTTAACAGTCCACTACAGTAGGAATTGAAATTCAGGGAGAAGAAATAAAAACTTTGAGGTTTGCCTGTGACATTGTAATTGTATCAGAGGCACCAAAGGACTTGGAAGAGCAGTTGAACGGAATAGACAGTGCATTGAAAGGAGTATATAAGATGAACTCAACAAAAGCAATAAAAGGATAATGGAATGTAATCGAATGAAATCAAATGATTCTGAGGAAATTAGATTAGGAAACGAGACACTTAAAGTAGTAGACGAGTTTTGCTATTTGGGCAGCAAAATAACCATGACCGAAGTAGAGAGGACATAAAATGTAGACTGGCAATAGCAAGAAAAGCTTTTCTGGATAAGAAAAATTTGTTAATACCGCTTATAGATTTAAGTGGTAGGAAGTCTTTTTTTGACTGTATTTGTACTGTGTGTAGCCATATAAGGAAATGAAACATGGACGACAAACAGTTTAGATAAGAAGGGAATATAAACTTTTCAAATGTGGGGACACAGAAGAATGCTGAAGATACTGGAGGGAAGTGCATGTGTGTGTGTGTGTGGGGGGGGGGGGGGGGGGTGAAATCGTAAAGGGAGACCAAGAGATGAATACAGTAAGCAAATTCACAAGGATATAAGTTGCAGTACTTGTTCGTAGATGAAGAAGCTTCTACAAGATGCTGTAGCTTAGCTTGGGGAGATAATCAAACCAATCATACGATAATACCCCCATTCAACACTTTGTGCGAAATATTTCCGTTTACGTACGCACAACTGGGTCGAATGAAATAAATCCCTTACAGTATCGATCGTTGGCATAATCGCCTGAAGTATACACAGTCACTTCGCTCTTGAGGCTTTCATAGAGAGTTCAAGTTCTAATTTCTGACAAAGTGAAGAAGAAAAAAGCATCCAGTACGTGTACAAGTGGAACCAGATGTATTCCTATATTCTGTTGACAGAAACAAAGGGCAGGTTGGTGTATGAAATATTCATGCATTGCGCACAGAAAGGCTCGAAGCGTCTAGAAACATGAGATAAATCATTTAGTACTTGCATTTCAGTGTGAAATGTTCTACGTTTTGATAGCTGCAGTTTTTGCGACACAGAAAATTCAAGTAGCAGGTTAAACTAGCAGTACAGGCAGATAAAATATACGTGTTTAATTGTTTTTGAAAATTCAGCTCCTGTGAGCGTGAAACGGGGCATGACAGTTTTTGTGGTTCAAATGGTTCAAATGGCTCTGAGCACTATGGAACTCAACTGCTGAGGTCATTAGTCCCCTAGAACTTAGAACTAGTTAAACCTAACTAACCTAAGGACATCACAAACATCCATGCCCGAGGCAGGATTCGAACCTGCGACCGTAGCGGTCTTGCGGTTCCAGACTGCAGCGCCTTTAACCACACGGCCACTTCGGCCGGCCAGTTTTTGTGGAAATATTTCGTAGTGCAAGCATTTTTAAGCTAAAACTATGAAAATTTGTATTTGGCTTCGCTGTTAGAAAAAAACATACTTATGTCACTGTTAAAAATTCAACCTATAAGGGGTGAAATAGGGCTAGACTGATTCACTGACTCATCATTTCCCAGCGCAAACCGTTAAGGATAGAAACCTGAAGTTTGGAGAGGGTGTGGATCTTCTACCGTAGGCATCGTTTAAGAATAGATTGTCCGAAATTCCACTACTAAAGGGGTGAAATAGGGGATGGAAGGCTTTTTGAAGGTATATTGTTATTACGGGAATTTTTAAACTAGTACTACGAAAACTGGTATTTGGTCTCTTAATCAGAAAATAAAAACTAGGTGTTTCAGCACTTTCGGAAATTTGACCACTGAGATAGTAAAATAGTGGGTCAAAGTTTTTTGAAAATAAATAATTACTAAAGAACTACTAAAGGGTTTTTAAGGTTGCATCTATGACAACTGGTATTGGACTTCTCGACTAGCAATTTAAAAAAAAAATTACGTGTTTGAGTGTTGGTGAAGATTCAAAGCCTGAGGAAATGCAGCAGGGGATGAAAATTTTTACGAAAATATTTGGTTACATTAAAAACAATTTCAAGCCATATTTATGAAAATTGGTATTTTACTTCTCGCTGAGATATAAAAAAAGTATTTGTTAGAGGATGAAAGCTGCTACGGAAATATCTCCACAAGAATGCAAGAGGCACGATTGGAGTCCAGCTACCAGAATCGCTTTTTGGTCAGAAGTACGTTTGGACCTTAATTAGCGTGCAAAGCTAAGAAGTTGCTGCAGTTTGTGAACAACATAAAAATTCGGTTGAATAAAAACAAAAAAATCTCTGCAGGCCATACAGTGCACGCGAGCGAAACAGCGGGCGCTAAGCTAAATAAAAATATACCATGATTTCTCCTAAAAAGTATTACGTGATCCAAGTTTCACCTTGAATGGGGTAAAGTGGTTTAAACGCGAAAATATGTAGCTGATCCACTTTACCCCAAGTAATGGGGTGGCAATATATTATCACTCCGACTGAAATGTCGTAATGATAACAAGTCATAGAGTTCTGATTATCGTCTCGGAAAATCAAGTTGCGGCCGTGAAACTTAGTGGTGGTGTTAGTCCTACGCCAAAGGATAATGTTCGACAATGCTGGATGTTCTGTCGTGTAACGAGAGGTGGAACACGTAATTCATCCGGGAACATTGTCGAATATGATCGTTTTGGTGGTCCGGCTGCCATGGTGTGGGGAGGGATAGTGTTGCATGGGCGTACAAATGTTTGAACACAGTACACACACCGGTCAGCGATATTGTGACATTGCACTCCTTTCCCATGTGCGTCTTTTCAGGGATGTATTCGGCCTTGAACCACTTTTTATGGAAAACAGTTCGCGACCGCATCGAACAGCACGCGTGGAGGGGCTCTTGAAGCGAGAGGACATTCTGTGAATGGTCTGGACTGCCCGTTCCCCCGACGAACTCGTGTGGGATGCGTTGGGGAGACGTGTTACAGCAGGCACCAGCAACCATCCAGCAGTTGTAGCCACGTTGGTGGTGGAATGAAACGCGCTACCACAAGAACTACTTCCCAACCTTGTGGCCAGGATGTAAGCACGTGGCAGAACACGGATTGCCGTCCGCGGTTATCACACACTGTATTAAAAAACATGTTCCGTCTTTTTTATTGACCAAGGATCGATAATGAATCTCGATGATTTAAGTGTAATTATTGTCTTCGGATACAAATGTCATTTCTGTTCGTCTCATCGAGTCTTTCATCCAGTACTGTACTGTAGCAGTTCTTTTTATGTATGGTTCAAGTTTCATGAAGCTATATTACTTGGCAGTGACACAACATGGTTGGTTGGTTGATTCGGGGGAGGGAATCAAACAACGAGGTCTTCGTCCCATCGAATTAGGGAAGGATGGGGAAGGAAGTCGGCGGTGCCCTTTCAAAGGAACTATCCCGGCATTTGCCTGAAGCTGTTAGGGACCGTTCTCCCGAAAGCAAGTCCAGTGTGCTAACCACTGCGCCACCTCGCTCGGTGACAAAGTTGCTTCCGGCCTTGAGTTTTGCCCACCAAGTTATGTAAATGACATAGTGGATAATGTGAGAAGGTCTGGGCGGCTGTTCGCAGACGTTGTAATTGTCTTTAGGAACATAGCAACACGAGAATACAGTACGGCTATGCAGGAAGACCAACAGAGTATCGACGATCGGTGTGGGGACAGACAGTTGACCGTCAATGTAAGTAAATGAAACGTATGAAGAGATACATAGAATTCAATTATGCTACTGCCAATAAATCAAAAAAATTGTTCAAATGGCTCTGAGCGCTATGGGACTTAACTTCTGAGGTCATCAGTCCCCTAGAACTTAGAACTACTTAAACCTAACTAACCTAAGGACATCACACACATCCATGCCCGAGGCAGGATTCGAACCTGCGACCGTAGCGGTCGCGCGGTTCCAGACTGTAGCGTCTAGAACCGCTCGGCCACCCCGGCCGGCTGGCAATAAATCATTGGAAACGGTAACCCCATAAAATATTTAGGAATAGCCGTCCAGAGTGACGGAAAGAGGGACGACCACATAAAACTAATTGTGGGTAAAACAAATAACACGATGAGACTCATTGGAAGGATATTAATAAACAGTAATTCATTCATGAAAGAATTTGCTTCCAAAACACATGTGCAACGGTTCTTCAGTATTTCTCATAAATGTGGGACCATGACCAGATTCAGTTAATAAAAGAGAGAGAAAGAAACAAGCAGGAAAGTTAAATAAGCACGAGATAGTTACGGAAATGCTGAGCGAATTCTACTGAAAAACTCTACAAGGTAGGCACAGTGCATTACGGAGTAGTTTACTTTTGGAATTACAACAAGGTACGATCGAACAAGAGTGCGGAGAAAGATATTATTTCCTCCCACATACGTCTCGTGAAATGACTACAGCGAGCAAATTAGAGAAATTACAGCTGAAACGGAGGATTACCAACAAACGAAAGAAACAGGTGTAGAGGGAAATGACGCTGGTACCAGGAGCACCCTCCGCTACAAACTGTAGGTGTAGATTAACTTCCGTCCCTAATAATCTTGTCAACGGACTGAGAAATCCTAAGTTCCCTTCCGAGTTATTCCATGTTCCAGAGCTAACTCTGAAGCAGTTGAAAACATACACGTCACTCTGCGTCTGTCTGTGTTACAATGTACGCTCTTTCTCGACCGAAAAATGTTTTGTAACACATGTAAAGCAAGAAAAGAAAATTATCAGGACGCTTGTAATCGGATGCTCTCTCTCATTATTAGCAGCTAACAGCTAAGTAATTGCGTATGATTGGCTATTCTCTTTCCAGGTTAGTTTTCTCAGGCAGCTGCAAACTGGGGTAGAGTGGATCAAAATTGAATGTTTTCTTAAGCAATGAAGACCATATGATTAATGAGAATCTGCAGAAAAGTCAACTGTTATTCTACATTTATGATCTTTCAGATCCCACTCACTTTAAATCTGCACGGGGCTTGGTTACCAACATAAAAATTTTTGAAAGTCTCACACTCTTTACCCGATTACTTGGGGTAAAGTGGATCACGTAGATATTTTCCCGTTTAAACCACGTTACCCAATTCATCTACATCTACATCTTCATTTATACTCCGCAAGCCACCCAACGGTGTGTGGCAGAGGGCACTTTACGTGCCACTGTCATTACCTCTCTTTTCTGTTCCAGTCGCGTATGGTTCGCGGGAAGAACGACTGTCGGAAAGCCTCCGTGCGCGCTCGAATCTCTCTAATTTTTCATTCGTGATCTCCTCGGGAGGTATAAGTAGGGGGAAGCAATATATTCGATACCTCATCCAGAAACGCACCCTCTCGAAACCTGGCGAGCAAGCTACACCGCGATGCAGAGCGCCTCTCTTGCAGAATCTGCCACTTGAGTTTGCTAAACATCTCCGTAACGCTATCACGGTTACCAAATAACCCTGTGACGAAACGCGCCGGAAGTTCAAGGTGGAAGTTGGATCACTGCAATACTTTTTATAAGAAATCATGGTATATTTTTATTTAGCTTTGCGCCCGCGGTTTCGCTCGCTTAGACTGTAAGGCCTGAACAGATTTTTTTGTTTTTATGCAACCGAATTTTTATGTTGTTCACAAACTGTAACACCTTCTAAGCTTTTCACACTAATTAAGGTCATATAAGCATGGTCTTTTCCAAACGTACTTCTGACCAAAAAGCGATTCTGGTAGCTCGGCTCCAAGGTTTTCGTTAATCGTGCCTTTTGCGTCTTGTGGAGATATTTCCATAGTAACTTTTATCTTTTAACAAGCACTTATTTATATCTCAGCGAGAAGTAAAATACCAATTTTCATAAATATGGCTTGAATTTTTTCTAATGTAACGAAATATTTTCGTAAAAATTTTCATCCCCTGTTGCACTCCTTTAGGGATTGAATCTTCAGAAACACTGAAAAACGTATTTTTTTTTAATGTCTAACCGAGAAGTCAAATATCAGTTGTCATAGATGTAGCCTTAAAAATCCTTTAGTAGCTCTTTAGTAATTATTTATTTTCAAAATACTTTCACCCACTATTTTGCCCTCTAAGTGGTTGAATTTCCAAAAGAGCTGAAACACGTAATTTTTATTTTCTGACTAGGAAATCAAATACCAGTTTTCGTAGTACTAGTTTAAAAATTCCAGTCATTACAATATACTTTCAAAAGCCTTTCATCCCCTTAGTAGTGGAATTTCGGACAATCTATTCTTAAACGATGCTTACGGTAGAAGATCCACACCCTCTTCAAACACCGAGCGAGGTGGCGCAGTGGTTAGACACTGGACTCGCATTCTGGAGGACGACGGTTCACTCCCGCGTCCGGCCATCCTGATTTAGGTTTTCCGTGATTTCTCTCAATCACTCCAGGTAAATGCCGGGATGGTTCCTCTGAAAGGGCACGGCCGACTTTCTTCCCCATCCTTCTCTAATCCGATGAGACCAATGACGTTGCTGTCTGGTCTCCTTCCCCAAACAACCCAACCCCTCTCCAAACTTCAAGTTTCTATCCTCAGCGGTTTGGGCTGGGAGATGAGTCAGTGAAACAGTCTAACCCTATGTAATGTACAAGCACCCGGGATGGACTGGAGATGGAATTAATGGTTCTGCATACAGCCGAAACTCCAGTGGATCGTTTGATGCAGATATTATCTGTGAGTGGTTCTCCATAATAATAATGATGCCACATAAGAGGAGGCTAGGTCGTCCCAAAGTGCTCATTGGTGACAAACTGTCAAGTCACTCAACGTTAAAAGTTATCCAAGAGTGTGAAGTAAACAACATCCGTTTTGTGTTACTTCCACCGAACTCTGCTCACATATGCCAGCCTCTAGATGTCGCATATTTTCGTGCCTTAAAGAGAGCGTGTTGGAAACTTCTCGGTGTGTGGAAGACAAAAAAACAGGGGGCCACTTCCCAAAGCAGCATTTCCAAGGTGGCTGAAAACTGCATTCGAAACCACAAATTCTACTTCAGCAGAGAATGTGAAATCAGATTTTAAAGCTTGGGGCATAGTCCTTTTAAACCCACAAAAAGTTCTGACCAACTTGCCTGAAACAGTCTTGGACAGATTCATTTATTGAAAACTTGCAAAAACCCGTCAGAGCGAAACATCAGGATACTCTCGTATAGTTGGGAAACGCCTGAACGTTTTACCTGTAAAAAGTGTCCAATTTGTAGATTTGATTGTTACATGCAAAGAAGAGAGATCGATTGATGATTCTGATAAGGACAATGTCATGGAAGCAGAAGGAAGAGAAGCTTCTGAAATTCGTTATGACGAAGGAAATGATGTTCTCGTTTTCTGAAAAATGTCACTATTAGCGCAATTTCGAAGCTACATCTACGCAAATTGGTATTTGGTTTCTCGATCAGAAATTAAGTATTATGTTCAAAATATCCACGGGTGTGCTGCCGGTCTATAGTGTCCAACGGGCACAATATTTCGGCGATCATACATGTCGCCATCATCAGGTGAACTGACGGACTGAGCTCCTGTGAACGTGCCGGCACGGAGATCCGTACGCTATGGCTGCTCAGAGGGAACTGGGTTCGGTCGCGGCGGCGGCCGATTTAAATACCCTCCGCCCGCGGCGCGCTCCCTCCGCCGTCCGCGCCCCGCGCCACGGTCGCGCAGTGGAACAGATTGCGACGGCGTCTGGGATGACGTCGGTGTGATGGCTCTGTCCGCCGTGGTCGTCACAACTATACGTTTGCTCGATTTACTCTTGATTAACCCGATCGCTGGTTCCCAAGCCTTGCTAAGATTATAGCCACAGTCACGGTTTATGAGGTCGTCATTGGTGCGAATTTCGATGGCCTCTCTAACAACGCTGTCCCAGTATCTCGACGTCTGTACCAGAATCCTCGTGCGGTCATAATCCATGGCGTGATTTTCCGACAAGCAATGTTCAGCGACCACCGACTTGCTCGGATACATCAGTCGAGTGTGCCTCTGGTGTTCACGGCATCGATCCTCAACGGTACGCATCGTCTGACCAATATACTACTTGCCACATTGACACGGAATCTGGTACACGCAGGCCTTCCTCAAACCGAGGTCATCTTTGGCGCTCCCCACCAGTGCACGAGTTTTATTTGGAGGACAAAACACAGTTCCGACCCGGTGTTTCTTCAGAATGCGGGCGATTTTCCCCGAGAGTGCGCCTGTGTATGGAATAAATGCAGTGCCTACCTCCTCCCTCGTGACTTCATCCATCTCAACAGGTTGTGCTGCAGTGGTTGGGCGGAGAGCACGTTGAATCTGCCACTCTGAGTACCCATTTTTTCGACATACAGTTCTCAGATATTCCAATTCCTGGGGTAGGCTCTCTGCGTCAGAGATAGTGCGCGCCCTATGTACTAGAGTTTTAAGTACCCCGTTCCTCTGTGAAGGGTGGTGGCAGCTGTCTGCGTGCAAATACAGATCAGTGTGCGTAGTCTTCCGATACACCCCATGACCTAGGGTGCCGTCAGCCCTTCTGTTGACCAAGACGTCAAGGAAAGGTAATTTACCCTCCGTTTCAGTCTCCATAGTGAATTTGATGTTAGGGTGTATGGAGTTTAGATGTGTAAGGAAGTCAAGGAGTTTATCCATACCATGTGGCCAGATGACGAACGTGTCGTCCACGTAACGGAAAAAGCAAGTAGGTTTCCATACTGATGACGACAGGGCTTCCTCCTCGAAGTTCTCCATGTACAAATTCGCTACCACCGGTGAGAGTGGGCTACCCATGGCGACTCCCTCCGTTTGTTCGTAGTATTCTCCATTAAAAAGAAAATACGTGGAAGTCAAGACATGCCTAAAAAGTTCAGTGGTCTTCTCGTCGAACTTCTGACCAATCAATTCTAGTGACTCTCGCAGGGGTACCCTCGTAAACAAGGAAACGACGTCAAAACTCACCATGATATCTGACTCATCCAACCTGAAGCTATCAAGGCGTTTAACAAAATCCACGGACTTACGGATGTGATGAGGGCATTTACCCACATAAGGACTTAATATTCCCGTCAGGTATTTGGCCAACAAATATGTAGGTGCCCTGATGTTGCTGACAGTGGGGCGTAATGGTACCCCCTCTTTGTGAACCTTCGGGAGTCCATATAGTCTAGGCGGTACCGGACCTTGGGGTAACAATTTCTTAGCGTCACCCTCCGGTAAATCTGCGTCCTTGAGAAGCGCCCTCGTCTTGTTCTCCACCTTCTTTGTAGGGTCAACGCTGATCTTCCGGTAGGAATCGTCATTTAGCAGGCTCTGCATCTTATCAGTGTAGTCCTTATGGGAGACAACAACTGTAGCACTGCCTTTGTCAGCCGGTAAGACAACAATTTCAGAGCGCTCCCTCAGATCACGAATGGCCGCCCTCTCTTTACTGCTGATATTTGACTTCATCGGCTTGGATTTCGTCAACGCACGACAAGTTTCACGACGTATTTCCTCGGCTGATTCTGGCGGAAGTCGAGCTGCAACCTGTTCAACAGCACTAACAATTTCTGCGACCGGAGTGAACTTGGGGGTGGGAGCGAAGTTGAGACCTTTCTGCAAAACCGAGACCGCATCATCACTCAACACCATGCCACTCAAATTGATGACAGTCTTGCACGGAACCTGCAGAGATGGTTTGTCAAGGAGACGTGAGAACTTAGCTGTTTGACGTCCCGTAGCTTTCTTATGGGCGGAATCAGCTGACACCCAGGTGACACTATCAATACAATCCCAGGAACAAGAAGTGAACTTACTAGCCAGTTGCAAATGTAGTTTGAGTAATTCCTGTGAGATAAATTCAAGGCTCCGGCGGGTGAATTGCACTCTCTCACGTACCAATGCGAGGCTGGCTCGTTTCTTGATTCTCTTAGCTGCTGCAGAATCGATGTGATGCATAACCTTAGCAAAATTTGGAACAACATTCTCGGAACGACATCTCTTTAGAAAGGCAAGAGTACTTAGCAAACGACATCTACGGTGGCGCAACTTTTCAAATTTCTTCATGCTGCGATACATCTCCTCCCCGTAAAGGTGTATGATGTGATTCTTGAGTTTCTCCCGGCGTATTTGATAATCAAAATATCCACGGGTGTGCTGCCGGTCTATAGTGTCCAACGGGCATAATATTTCGGCGATCATACATGTCGCCATCATCAGGTGAACTGACGGACTGAGCTCCTGTGAACGTGCCGGCACGGAGATCCGTACGCTATGGCTGCTCAGAGGGAACTGGGTTCGGTCGCGGCGGCGGCAGATTTAAATACCCTCCACCCGCGGCACGCTCCCTCCGCCGTCCGCGCCCCGCGCCACGGTCGCGCGGTGGAACAGATTGCGACGGCGTCTGAGATGACGTCGGTGTGATGGCTCTGTCCGCCGTGGTCGTCACAACTATACGTTTGCTCGATTTACTCTTGATTAACCCGATCGCTGGTTCCCAAGCCTTGCTAAGATTATAGCCACAGTCACGGTTTATGAGGTCGTCATTGGTGCGAATTTCGATGGCCTCTCTAACAACGCTGTCCCAGTATCTCGACGTCTGTACCAGAATCCTCGTGCGTTCATACTCCATAGCGTGATTTTCCGACAAACAATGTTCAGCGACCACCGACTTGCTCGGATACATCAGTCGAGTGTGCCTCTGGTGTTCACGGCATCGATCCTCAACGGTACGCATCGTCTGACCAATATACGACTTGCCACATTGCACGGAATCTGGTACACGCCGGCCTTCCTCAAACCGAGGTCATCTATGGCGCTCCCCACCAGTGCACGAGTTTTATTTGGAGGACAAAACACAGTTCCGACCCGGTGTTTCTTCAGAATGCGGGCGATTTTCCCCGAGAGTGCGCCTGTGTATGGAATAAATGCAGTGCCTACCTCCTCCCTCGTGACTTCATCCATCTCAACAGGTTGTGCTGCAGTGGTTGGGCGGAGAGCACGTTGAATCTGCCACTCTGAGTACCCATTTTTTTCGAAATATAGTTCTCAGATATTCCAATTCCTGGGGTAGGCTCTCTGCGTCAGAGATAGTGCGCGCCCTATGTACTAGAGTTTTAAGTACCCCGTTCCTCTGTGAAGGTTGGTGGCAGCTGTCTGCGTGCAAATACAGATTAGTGTGCGTAGTCTTCCGATACACCCCATGACCTAGGGTTTGGAAATTTAACCCTATGGGGTGAAATAGTGGGTGAAAGCTTTTTCTTGAAAATATATCATTATTAAAAGACTACTGAATTACTTTTAAAGCTAAATCTATCAAAAATGGTGGTTGACTTCTCGGTTACAAGTAAAAAAAATGTTTTTCATTTTTTTTGGAAATTGAACACCTAAGGGGTGATATAAGGGATGATATTTTGTGTGAAAACATTTTATTAAGAAAGCATTTTGAAGCTAAATCTAGGAACATTTAAATTTGGCTTCTCAGTTACAAATAAAAAATACGTGTTTAATTGTTTTCGAAAATTCAACTCCTGTGAGGGTAAAACGGGACACGAAAGTTTATGTGGAAGTATTTCGTTATGCAAGCATTTTTAAGCTAAATCTATCAAAATTTGTATTTGGCTTCGCTGTTAGAAGTAAAACATACGTACGTCAATGTTTTTGGAAAGTCAGTCTGTAAGGGGTGAAATAGGGCTAGACTGTTTCACTGACTCATCATCTTCCAGCCCAAACTGCTGAGAATAGAAACCTGAAGTTTGGAGAGCGTATGGGTCTTCTACCGTAGGCATCGTTTGACAATAGATTGTCCGTAATTCCACTACTAAGGGGGTGAAATAGGGGATGAAAGGCTTTTTGAAAGTATGTTGCTATTACGGGAATTTTGAAACTAGTACGAAGAAAGCTGGTATTTGGTTTCTTAGTCAGAAAATAAAAATTACGTGTTGCAGCATTTTTGGGAACTCAACGACTAGATGGTAAAATAGTGGGTGAAAGTTTTTTGAAAATAAATTATTACTAAAGAACTACTAAAGGATTTTTAAGGCTACATCTATGACTTCTCGGTTAGAAAAAAAAAAAACGTGTTTCAGCGTTTCTTAAGATTCAGTCCCTAAGGGAGTGCAACAGGGGATGAAAACATTTCGTTACATTAAAAAAAAAATTCAGGCCATATTTATGAAAACTGGTATTTTACTTCTCGCTGAGATATTTAAGTATTTGTCAGAGGATGAAAGTTGCTATGGAACTATCTCCACATGTTCATCAGATGCTACAGCAACCGTGATACTAGTGTTAGTTTTTCTCCAGTCTACAATTCTCTCAGGAGATTCCATACTCTTCTTCACACTAACTTTCGCAGATCCTGGGTTGGCCGTAATATTTGTCTCATCATATTTTATAACGTAAGACAATGGAACTCCTTCTAAAGGATTCTCCATGTTTCTGAAATAAGATACAATCGATTCCTGTGATATCCCAGTGGTGTATGTTCTTTCGGACTTGTACTGGGGTGGTCCGTGCCGTTGTTTGTGACCACTGTGTCCGGATGGCGTAGTGGTCACCGTATCTACCTAGTAAACAGGAGAGCAGGATTCGAATCCGCCGGCACAGTGGCTCAGCGTGTTCGGTCAGAGGGTTCGTCACCCTCTGTAATTACACTCCTGGAAATGGAAAAAAGAACACATTGACACCGGTGTGTCAGACCCACCATACTTGCTCCGTACACTGCGAGAGGGCTGTACACGCACGGCACAGCGGACACACCAGGAACCGCCGTGTTGGCCGTCGAATGGCGCTAGCTGCGCAGCATTTGTGCACCGCCGCCGTCAGTGTCAGCCAGTTTGCCGTGGCATACGGAGCTCCATCGCAGTCTTTAACACTGGTAGCATGCCGCGACAGCGTGGACGTGAACCGTATGTGCAGTTGACGGACTTTGAGCGAGGGCGTATAGTGGGCATGCGGGAGGCCGGGTGGACGTACCGCCGAATTGCTCAACACGTGGGGCGTGAGGTCTCCACAGTACATCGATGTTGTCGCCAGTGGTCGGCGGACGGTGCACGTGCCCGTCGACCTGGGACCGGACCGCAGCGACGCACGGATGCACGCCAAGACCGTAGGATCCTACGCAGTGCCGTAGGGGACCGCACCGCCACTTCCCAGCAAATTAGGGACACTGTTGCTCCTGGGGTATCGGCGAGGACCATTCGCAACCGTCTCCATGAAGCTGGGCTACGGTCCCGCACACCGTTAGGCCGTCTTCCGCTCACGCCCCAACATCGTGCAGCCCGCCTCCAGTGGTGTCGCGACAGGCGTGAATGGAGGGACGAATGGAGGCGTGTCGTCTTCAGCGATGAGAGTCGCTTCTGCCTTGGTGCCAATGATGATCGTATACGTGTTTGGCGCCGTGCAGGTGAGCGCCACAATCAGGACTGCATACGACCGAGGCACACAGGGCCAACACCCGGCATCATGGTGTGGGGAGCGATCTCCTACACTGGCCGTACACCACTGGTGATCGTCGAGGGGACACTGAATACTGCACGGTACATCCAAACCTTCATCGAACCCATCGTTCTACCATTCCTAGACCGGCAAGGGAACTTGCTGTTCCAACAGGACAATGCACGTCCGCATGTATCCCGTGCCACCCAACGTGCTCTAGAAGGTGTAAGTCAACTACCCTGGCCAGCAAGATCTCCGGATCTGTCCCCCATTGAGCATGTTTGGGACTGGATGAAGCGTCGTCTCACGCGGTCTGCACGTCCAGCACGAACGCTGGTCCAACTGAGGCGCCAGGTGGAATTGGCATGGCAAGCCGTTCCACAGGACTACATCCAGCATCTTTACGATCGTCTCCATGGGAGAATAGCAGCCTGCATTGCTGCGAAAGGTGGATATACACTGTACTAGTGCCGACATTGTGCATGCTCTGTTGCCTGTGTCTATGTGCCTGTGGTTCTGTCAGTGTGATCATGTGATGTATCTGACCCCAGGAATGTGTCAATAAAGTTTCCCCTTCCTGGGACAATGAATTCACGGTGTTCTTATTTCAATTTCCAGGGGTGTAAAAAACTAAGTTAACGGATCACCGATGAACTTGAAAGGGTGTCAAGGGGCGTCCGACCCGAACAAATGCAGTGAAAAATAACGAATAAATCCCGATCTGGCACAAATTTTTAACTTGACCCATTGATATAAATCAATGTCTTCTGCCAACTAATGTCCGTAATGTGTCTTTCATCCGCTTTACTCCAGTTAGCCGGCCGGAGTGGCCGAGCGGTTCTAGGCGCTACAGTGTGGAACTGCGCGACCGCTACGGTCGCAGGTTCGAATCCTGCCTCGGGCATGGATGTGTGTGACGTCCTTAGGTTAGTTAGGTGTAAGTAGTTCTAAGTTCTAGGGGACTGATGACCTCAAAAGTTGAGTTCCATAGTGCTCAGAGCCATTTGAACATTTTTTTTTTTACCAGGTACTCTCATGAAAAGTATTCGCATACTTTCGTACACTTACGTCAGTGCCTCGCTGTCAGGAGGCGACGTGGCTGTACGGTGATAAACATGTGTCAGTATTGAAGGCTGAGCTGAAAGAGGCTGGTGCGATCACCAGCTACAGCGTATCGTGCGGACTATTATTCCAGTCCGCGCTCCACGCCTGTAACCCAATAAGCTAAAGCGCTCGCTTTATCGGGCGAGTGGGCGGCAGCTGCCGCCAGCCATCACCTTGCCCGCTTCCGATTACACCCCATCTTCCGTATGCTGCGCGGGAACTACACTGTCTGCCATTAAAACTGCAACACCAGTAACTACAGCATGCAACAGAGTTTCACGTATTGCGCGAATACTGTGCAGTAGGAAGAATACAAGATTAAGGTTGTAGGTGAGTTATGATACACAGTGTGCGAAATGTACAAAGAGCTGCCGCTTCCGGCAGCAGCAACAGCTCTAACGCGGCTGGACATCTTGTCGGATGACGGGGCCACAGCTCATAACTCGTAGTGGCCGGTGAGGGAGGGATGGCTGCAGTCAGAGTTCTGGACTCCTCTGCTTGAACATGAAGCACTCGGCTCCAGATAACTGGTGTGAGCTCACTGCCTTCTGTTTTCATGATTCTTTTTTTATACATTTGCATCCAGCTCTCATATACACTCCTGGAAATTGAAATAAGAACACCGTGAATTCATTGTCCCAGGAAGGGGAAACTTTATTGACACATTCCTGGGGTCAGATACATCACATGATCACACCGACAGAACCACAGGCACATAGACACAGGCAACAGAGCATGCACAATGTCGGCACTAGTACAGTGTATATCCACCTTTCGCAGCAATGCAGGCTGCTATTCTCCCATGGAGACGATCGTAGAGATGCTGGATGTAGTCCTGTGGAACGGCTTGCCATGCCATTTCCACCTGGCGCCTCAGTTGGACCAGCGTACGTGCTGGACGTGCAGACCGCGTGAGACGACGCTTCATCCAGTCTCAAACATGCTCAATGGGGGACAGATCCGGAGATCTTGCTGGCCAGGGTAGTTGACTTACACCTTCTAGAGCACGTTGGGTGGCACGGGATACATGCGGACGTGCATTGTCCTGTTGGAACAGCAAGTTCCCTTGCCGGTCTAGGAATGGTAGAACGATGGGTTCGATGACGGTTTGGATGTACCGTGCAGTATTCAGTGTCCCCTCGACGATCACCAGTGGTGTACGGCCAGTGTAGGAGATCGCTCCCCACACCATGATGCCGGGTGTTGGCCCTGTGTGCCTCGGTCGTATGCAGTCCTGGTTGTGGCGCTCACCTGCACGGCGCCAAACACGCATACGACCATCATTGGCACCAAGGCAGAAGTGACTCTCATCGCTGAAGACGACACGTCTCCATTCGTCCGTCCATTCATGCCTGTCGCGACACCACTGGAGGCGGGCTGCACAATGTTGGGGCGTGAGCGGAAGACGGCCTAACGGTGTGCGGGACCGTAGCCCAGCTTCATGGAGACGGTTGCGAATGGTCCTCGCCGATACCCCAGGAGCAACAGTGTCCCTAATTTGCTGGGAAGTGGCGGTGCGGTCCCCTACGGCACTGCGTAGGATCCTACGGTCTTGGCGTGCATCCGTGCGTCGCTGCGGTCCGGTCCCAGGTCGACGGGCACGTGCACCTTCCGCCGACCACTGGCGACAACATCGATGTACTGTGGAGACCTCACGCCCCACGTGTTGAGCAATTCGGCGGTACGTCCACCCGGCCTCCCGCATGCCCACTATACGCCCTCGCTCAAAGTCCGTCAACTGCACATACGGTTCACGTCCACGCTGTCGCGGCATGCTACCAGTGTTAAAGACTGCGATGGAACTCCGTATGCCACGGCAAACTGGCTGACACTGACGGCGGCGGTGCACAAATGCTGCGCAGCTAGCGCCATTCGACGGCCAACACCGCGGTTCCTGGTGTGTCCGCTGTGCCGTGCGTGTGATCTTTGCTTGTACAGCCCTCTCGCAGTGTCCAGAGCAAGTATGGTGGGTCTGACACACCGGTGTCAATGTGTTCTTTTTTCCATTTCCAGGAGTGTATATTCATATTTGTTTCTGCTTTAGGTGGATTAGAAACGCAGAGAGGAAGAAAAATATTTCTACCTTTTGTTTACACGTGAATAGCACAACTCATTTCATAGTAGAGACTTCTGTACAAAAAAATGGTTGATGTTTAATATCTGGCAAGAGGATTTTGTTTTATAAGAGAATTAAATTTGCTAGAAGAGATAGAAGACGCCAACGACAGCAGGTGAGAGAAGATGGCCGCAGCGTTTCGCAGGGCGCATGTCCTATACAAGAAAAAGGCGATTTCAAGAGAAGCTAAAGTCAGGCATTATACAACACTGATCAAAAACGCAAGTAAACGCTTCGCAATGACAGGAAACGTGAGTCTCAGAGAAGCCGAGAAGTTTGATCGCAAGATTCTTGGGAAAATAATGGGTTCTCGGATGACTGACTGACAATGTAGACTTCAATGGCGACAAGATTTATGCAGGAGTAATGAAAGGCTGATGGAATCAGTAAGGAAACGGCGACTGAGGTTCTGTGGACATCTTTTCAACCCGACTATCGAAACAGGTTTTTAATGTAATGTAGAACTGACCGAAAGCCTCTGAGAAATAGTTCAAGGACACAAGGAACGACCTCAAGAGTACTGAAGTATGAAGTGAGTCAGGAGGACTTCTCTAACCGACGGAAGGACAGATTACTCATCGACATCTTTATAAGGGCTTCTACGATGAGCTGAAGCACAAGTGCGGCTGGACACAACAGAGAAGAGGAAAAATGCAGCGCTTTGGATTGGAATAAAGGCTTCCAGAAGTGCCTCATAGTTACTTGACGTGATCTCCAATGTATCTAAATGGGAGGGGAAAAGCAGGAAAATGATTATAAAAAGGAACATTAGGTTTTAACGTTCCGTCAACAGCGAGGTCATTAGTGGGTGAGTACAAGCTATGGTTGTTTTAAGGATGGGCCGGCCGGGGTGGCCGAGCGGTTCTAGGCGCTACAGTCTGGAACCGCGCGACAGTTACGGTCGCAGGTTCGAATCTTGCCTCGGGCATGGATCTGTGTGATGTCCTTAGGTTAGTTAGGTTTAAGTATTTCTAAGTTCTAGGGGACTGATGACCTCAGACGTTAAGTCCCATAGTGCTGAGAGCCATTTGAACCATTTTTTTGTTTTAAGGATGAAGATGGAAGTCGACCGTGCACTTTCAAAGGTATTGTCAAAGCATTTGCGTCGATCGATATTGGGAATTTGCGTCGATCGATATTGAGAAATGACGACAAAACTAAATCTGGATAGCCGGACGCGGATTCGAAACGACGTCCTCCCGAGTGCCAGTTCGGTTGAATATGGTTATATTTTATCGGAGAACGGGAAAGAAGTACTACGTAGAAAACCGGTCGCAGAAATAAGAGATTTTCTACACTCGGCGTGCCATATGACCCATGCCAGATGAAATAATGGCAGTCAGGATGTTGTAGTTAGAACTGTCTCCCGCGGTAGCCAGTCGCTGCCACAGCTTCTGGCCACTTACCGCTTGGCGCCAACTCTGTTGTTTTTTGCAGCCAGAATAAGCGCAAAACTAAACAAATAGGTGGTTTTTGCTGGTAACGCGGATAAACGTTTGTACGAATGCCTTGGCTGATTTTAGAACACGGCATTTATCTGCACCGCATTCCGTGCGAGTGTCTGTGAAGGGTTCAAATACTAGCAACAACATTTCCCATATAAAAACATGGCTTTCATAATGACTTAATACAATGTACGCACATTATGTTGCCCATTATCTCACACATTACTATGGGATAAAAGTGAACCTGACAAGCTTATGTCTGAGCATTGAATGTTACTTGCCGTGTGCACTATAAACTTCGAAAAGCAGAATTTACATATTTGTGTTCGTTCAAAAATGATCGTTTCACAGTACAAGCGTCAGTTGCTATATAGTTAATACTGAAATATTGTCACTTGCATATCACTTCATTTGCGCATCACTTCATTTGCACATCACTGTGGTGTATTTAATAAACGGACCAAGTTTTCCTGAGATGTCTCTCGTTATAGTTGTCGGCTTTAGTTTACAATTAGCAGTAAGTGTTGCAGTTTGGTGCCGACATGGATAGCCGTGGCGGCAGTAGTGAAGGGTTGTTGGCCGCGCGGTTTGAGGCGCCATGTCACGGATCGCGCGGCCTCTCCTGGTGGAGGTTCGAGTCCTCCATCAGGCATGGGTGTGTGTGTTGTTCTTAGTAGAAGTTAATTTAAGTAGTGTGAAAATCTAGGGACCGATGACCTTATCAGTTTGGTCCCTTAGAAATTCACACACATTTGAACTTTTTTGAAGGTTCGTTGTCACATTTCAGTGGAATCTCACCCACGCCCTCTCCACTGGCAGCTTGCAGCTACAATCAACTGGTGCGGAACTGTCCTGTCCATGTCGAGACCCACCCGAAATTTTTCACACAGGAAGAATACTCCGAAAGAAATGCACTGTCAGAATTTTAACTGCTAAGGCGCACCGCAAGCACTTTTCCCCCTTTTTTTTTAAAGTTACTCATTTTTTCTGCACCAAGAATGGCTTGTAACAGCGGTTGGTACAGTCAGCCCTTCCTGCCTAGCGCGCAAATATGCAAATAAGGAGCCGCAGCCGTGACAAGATGGCGTACCGCCGCATAGCGCGGCGTCCAAAGTGCATGCACGTGAATTTTAAGTACTTAAACCTCATCAAAAACGGCTCAGATCATTAATTTTTTGAATTACTTGCAGTTCAGATCGACAACTAAACTATTGCAGATGTAATTGTTACGCAAGTGACTAGCAGAGGAAAGAAAATCAAGGCAATGTATGATGTTACATTACAAACCACTTCTATCAAACAGGACTTTAATTCGTTGACATTAAATGCTTTTTAATAATTCTTGTAGCACAGTTCTTATGATAAATTTTGAAAAATGTGTATTTTGCTAAAAACGAAATAGTGCCTTGATATGCCCTATAGTCGTCACACCTATAGTCGTCACAAAAATGTGAAGTGTCTATTGAATGACGAAAACAAACATTTTCCTACACCAGGAAGAACTGATAAAAGAAAAATTATGGCATTCAAGCACTTCACATTAATTACTAGTTTTATTTATAAAGGAACGGAATGGAGTAAGAAATGAGAGTCATCGTTGTTCTGCTATTGTGCTGCGTACCAGGCACACTTGGTCAGCTTCATAAAATGTGGTGATACAGTCTGAAAATGCACAAGTCACTCAAATTTCACAATAATGTTCCACTGATAAACTTGAAATGACAATGAGCTATCGGAAATTATGCTGTCCGACAATTATCTCAAAAATGCTTTACGAGTTAAAAACTTTTTTTCGAGAGGCTGTCATACTATCATTTCCGAATGAAATTCGAATTATATTAAGAGTCTTTTCGTCGTTCTCCTGAAGACAGAGGTTTCGTCATGTCCAGGGCAAGAAGCTAACAAAAGCGATAAATTATTCTTTGTAAATGGTAAGCAAACGTTTCGAATGTAAAATTGATCATTATTCTCTCCCATTTTTCCAGATTTCACTAAGTTGGTTAAAAGAATTTTGCGAGTAAACAGTATCTTTTTTTAATTTTTGGTCCTAAATTTTCTTGATTTTCTTGAAAACAGAGATTAAGTTGAGGAAACAGTAATCCACTAATGCTTATGAGTGGCAATGTTCTGTACGAACCTGTCACAGCTTTCATCGACGGGACAAGCGACTCTGTCTTTTTTCTTTTCGCTCCAAATGATAAAGTGCGGTTTGGATGAAACGTTAAGTGGTTGGCTTTATGAATTTTTACGCCATAACAAGGAACTCTTTCTTCAGCTACTAATTTCTGTAGAGTATTGCCCGCTAACGACATCTCCTCTACACGTTTACTTGAAGTAAATTACGTAATTCGCATCTTCCTTTTCCATATGATAGGTCTCCCTCGGTAACGATGCACTGACTCTCATGAGGAGATCTAGATCTTTCGAATAATTTTTATTTTGCACTTTTGCAAATTTCATTGTGGCACATATTTTGTACTTCGTGTAAATGTATCTTCCATTTATACAATTCATGTTCAGATTTTACGGAACCAACTTTGCACACCGCTTAAGTCTAAGCGTTCTACTTCTTCCTTCTAACCAAAAAAAGTACTGCCTTTGCTTTGCTATTATTGTACATGTTTGCTTTGGAGTTGGAAGGCTCTCTTTCTTTGTTATGGACTTCATTTAGCATAACAGTCTTCGTTCGAACCACAATTCACGGAATTATCCGAGTTATTTCCTGTTTCTTCTAATGTTACCACAATTTCTAATGAAACGTGTATGAAATTAACTAGTAAAATAATCTTCAGGAGAAGTAGGTGATTTCGATTTCATACCGTGTTCTATTTTATCATCGCGAAGTTGAAAACACTCACTGGATTCCACATAACTGTGGAACTCTGGAACCTGCACAAGGACAAATGCTGTTAGCAAGCATATTCTAAGAAACCACAAAGGAAATTAATTGTTAACACTTAGCGATACTGCAAAGGCAACTACTAATTTCTATGGATATTAAATAAGTTGAAAATTAGAGCAGATAGTAACTGTGAACAATTTTGTCAGTGGAAACTTAAATTAGCTTTTCAAATTACGCTCGCGTTGTGCCGTATTACGCGTTTAACGATGTGTCGTCAATGAAGGATATGTGCCCAGCGTGTAGCACATGCGCTGTCTGCTGCAACTACGGCTGCGACGTACACTCCTGGAAATGGAAAAAAGAACACATTGACACCGGTGTGTCAGACCCACCATACTTGCTCCGGACACTGCGAGAGGGCTGTACAAGCAATGATCACACGCACAGAACAGCGGACACACCAGGAACCGCGGTGTTGGCCGTCGAATGGCGCTAGCTGCGCAGCATTTGTGCACCGCCGCCGTCAGTGTCAGCCAGTTTGCCGTGGCATACGGAGCTCCATCGCAGTCTTTAACACTGGTAGCATGCCGCGACAGCGTGGACGTGAACCGTATGTGCAGTTGACGGACTTTGAGCGAGGGCGTATAGTGGGCATGCGGGAGGCCGGGTGGACGTACCGCCGAATTGCTCAACACGTGGGGCGTGAGGTCTCCACAGTACATCGATGTTGTCGCCAGTGGTCGGCGGAAGGTGCACGTGCCCGTCGACCTGGGACCGGACCGCAGCGACGCACGGATGCACGCCAAGACCGTAGGATCCTACGCAGTGCCGTAGGGGACCGCACCGCCACTTCCCAGCAAATTAGGGACACTGTTGCTCCTGGGGTATCGGCGAGGACCATTCGCAACCGTCTCCATGAAGCTGGGCTACGGTCCCGCACACCGTTAGGCCGTCTTCCGCTCACGCCCCAACATCGTGCAGCCCGCCTCCAGTGGTGTCGCGACAGGCGTGAATGAAGGGACGAATGGAGACGTGTCGTCTTCAGCGATGAGAGTCGCGTCTGCCTTGGTGCCAATGATGGTCGTATGCGTGTTTGGCGCCGTGCAGGTGAGCGCCACAATCAGGACTGCATACGACCGAGGCACACAGGGCCAACACCCGGCATCATGGTGTGGGGAGCGATCTCCTACACTGGCCGTACACCACTGGTGATCGTCGAGGGGACACTGAATAGTGCACGGTACATCCAAACCGTCATCGAACCCATCGTTCTACCATTCCTAGACCGGCAAGGGAACTTGCTGTTCCAACAGGACAATGCACGTCCGCATGTATCCCGTGCCACCCAACGTGCTCTAGAAGGTGTAAGTCAACTACCCTGGCCAGCAAGATCTCCGGATCTGTCCCCCATTGAGCATGTTTGGGACTGGATGAAGCGTCGTCTCACGCGGTCTGCACGTCCAGCACGAACACTGGTCCAACTGAGGCGCCAGGTGGAAATGGCATGGCAAGCCGTTCCACAGGACTACATCCAGCATCTCTACGATCGTCTCCATGGGAGAATAGTAGCCTGCATTGCTGCGAAAGGCGGATATACACTGTACTAGTGCCGACATTGCGCATGCTCTGTTGCCTGTCTCTATGTGCCTGTGGTTCTGTCAGTGTGATCATGTGATGTATCTGACCCCAGGAATGTGTCAATAAAGTTTCCCCTTCCTGGGACAATGAATTCACGGTGTTCTTATTTCAATTTCCAGGAGTGTATATTCCTCCAGCCGACTTACGAAATTGGAATTTGGCAAATTTCAACATTTCTTAAAAAAAAAAGTATTGCAGTGTGTCTTAGCAGCTAAAATTTTAACATTGTGTTTCTTTCGGTGTATTCTTCCTGTGTAAGAAAATTCAGGGTAGGTTTCGGCATGTCGGATTGGACAGTTCCCGAGAGTCACATGCAACGGACGATGAAGCGCTGTGCTGCTTGCATTTTTGAATAAAGCTTTACCTTCTGCACTAGGCACATTATTACGGCCTCTGTTAATAGGAACTAATTAAATAAAGTAGCGGGAAGTGTGGCTTCTGTGATGAAGACATCACAACAGACAGCAAAACAAAAAATTAATTACACTGAAATACGTAATATACTGCCGCGCGGGATTAGCCGAGCGGTCTGAGGCGCTGCAGTCATGGACTGTGCGGCTGGTCCCGGCGGAGGTTCGAGTCCTCCCTCGGGCATGGGTGTGTGTGTTTGTCCTTAGGATAATTTAGGTTAAGTAGTGTGTAAGCTTAGGGACTGATGACCTTAGCAGTTAAGTCTCATAAGATTTCACACACTCACACACGTAATATACTGGCTCCAGAAAACCATTTGTTAGACGTTTCTGCCATACTTAAAAACGGTGTTCTACAAACTTGTTATTTCTGCTCGACAGGAAAGATAAAACAAGTCTTTGCTATTAAAATACAGATGGCTTCTTTAGCCGCTGTATTGGCTTGACAGCTCCAAATTTCATCTGCTGCCGAAAGCAGTATTTCAAATGTGTACCAGAACTGCAGGACATGTGCCTGCAATTATAGAGAAAAATTTTTTACATTATTTTATTTTTTGACTTCATAATTAACACTTTATGACTACTCGTAGTGGCATTCTCACAGAAAATGTTTCTGTATTTGGCTTGTAAAAATATGTACTGGAACACAAACTGTGGGAAGTCCATTCATTGTCTTTCCGTGAAATGAACGCCTTCGCTGCTTTCTCACTACCTCCTAAAGCTGTACGGGAAATACGCGGGCCGAGCACACTAGTCGGTAATTTAGAATGCGCTGACCAGCTCTGCTTCCACCATATATCCGCCACGTCCATTCCTTGCGGCCGGCCTCATATATTAGTGCTGGACATAGTGGTAGGACTGCGCTAGTAGGAAAGTCTGACTTACTCGATAGTTAACCGCATCCGCTAACAATTTCAGTGTCTTGCAGGAGTTGCTCTAACAAGGGAACGTCCCCATCGCACCCCCCTCAGATTTAGTTACAAGTTGGCACAGTGGGTAGGCCTTGAAAAACTGAACACAGATCAACCAAGAAAACAGGAAGAAGTTGTATGGAACTATGAAAAAAATTAGCAAAATATACAAATTGAGCAGTCGATGTGCAACATAGGCAACACAAAGACACTATGAGATCAGGTGCGCCGCGGTCCCGTGGTTAGCGTGAGCAGCTGTGGAACGGGAGGTCCGCGGTTCAATTCTCCCTCGAGTGAAAATTTTAATTTCTTTATTTTCGCAGTTATGATCTGTCCGTTCGTTCATTGACGTCACTGTTCACTGTAATAAGTTTAGTGTCTGTGTTTTGCGACCGCACCGCAAAACCGAGCGATTAGTAGACGAAAGGACGTGCCTCTCCTATGGGAACCGAAAACATTTCATCGCAAGGTCATAGGTCAACCGATTCCTCCACAGGAAAACACGTCTGATATATTCTATACGACACTGGTGACGGCATGTGCGTCACATGACAGGAATTTGTTGTCGACCCACCTAACTTGTACACTTGGCGAATGGGTAAAAAGATTCTTCTACCTTGCCCGATTTAGGTTTCCTTGTGGATGTGATAATCACTCCCAAAAAAACGATGAAAACATAAGAGTTTGTCACATAAACTGCAACAAATGAATGCAACAGTTTCACAGTCGCACAGTTTTCCCTGTGCTCTGTGAAAACATATGTTTTTAACGTTTTCAAATATTTCCGTGTGTAGACCGTCAAATCCTTCATATGTCCAAGCAAATCTGAACATGTCCTGGAATTTTGGAGAGCGAATTTGATTATGTGTGAGTGCCTGAACTTTGATAATTGTCTGAAAATAAAAAATTAAACTTACAACTCGAGGGAAGACTTGAACCAAGGACCTCTCGTTCCGCAGCTGCTCACGCTAACCACGAGACTACTGCGCTCCTGAGCTCAGACTATCCTTGATGTTGCTTATCATCAGCATGAACTACTCAGTTTGTATATTTTGCTTATTTTTTTCATAGTTCCACAAAACTTCTTCCTGTTTTCTCGATTGATCTGTGTTCAGTTTTTCAAGGCCTACCCACTGTGCCAACTTATAACTAAATCTGAGGGGGGTGCGATGGGGAGGTTCCCTTGTAAGTGTTTCCAGTTTACGGACGACATTTTCGATATTTTGAGTATCTTCGAGTTTCGGGACGAGTGCTTGACAGTTGTTTAATTTTAGGAAGGCATCTAATGTGAGTTAATTCACAAGTTCCCTCGCAAAAATGAATAAGCGTAAATTTTAACCATATGTGTCACGTTTACAAGTTGCAACTGGAAGACGTTATTCTTAGTTTTAAAGAATCAGTTAAGTGCTGGCATGTTCTTCTCTCTGTTCTTGAAATATGGTTTTGGAGACTGAACTAACTGTGTTTCCGCACAAGAGCTGACGGAAGCCTTCGATGGTATTTGACTTAAAAGAACTTGTAGATTTTCAACATGTAGCCATATTTACAAATTAATTTTTGGTGTGTATGTAAAATGACTCGTTCACCATCATAACGATTTATCGTGCAAATTATCCATGGAACATGAAACTTACTAACTCACCAACCAAGAACGAAAAGTAGTGGTATGGTCGCCTATAATGCACTGCAGCTCCAGTATGTCATCGATCGGTTCTCAGATGCGCGGTGCAACGATCAGTTTAAAGGAAAGCAACATTATCGTGTAAAACATGGACCCTCCTCAGTCGACGGGCCATCTCTGAAGTTAGAGGTCTGGCCCAAATAGTTGGCTTCCGTCGTAGCTACTAAGCTGTCGTTGGACGTTTAAATAGAACACTAGCTTTTAAGCCTAATTTAGGAAACATTTTAGCGCCAGTAGATAGGTAACAAACAATAAGGTGCCGCGACTGTGGTGTCGCTGAGCTTATGTGTGGCATTTAAATTTGAACAGGAGTCACTAGGCACCGAGTTTTTTCTCCCCCGTCACAGTAGGAGCCTCCATATGTCATGAAAAAACGAATTCTAAACACGGATATTCTACAGCGAACAGGAAACCTAGTATAAACAACAACCTTAATCCCTTCTAGCTTTGGCAGCGTGATAGGTAGGCGCACAACCAGATGGAAAGCTTTAAAAATGGCTCTGAGCACTATGGGACTCAACAGCTGAGGTCATTAGTCCCCTAGAACTTAGAACTAGTTAAACCTAGCTAACTTAAGGACATCACAGCCATGCCCGGGGCAGGATTCGAACCTGCGACCGTAGCGGTCTTGCGGTTGCAGACTGCAGCGCCTTTAACCGCACGGCCACTTCGGCCGGCTGGAAAGCTTTATCTTCGCGTTGGAGATGCGGTAGAAAAGATATGAAACAAAGTGCCAGCAGTGAGAACGTACTTTTGGTGATATACTTCTGCGACTGGCTATGGGTAATTGAATTTGGGTAATAAAAAGCACTCCGTCTTCAGGCCACAAGTGGCCCATCGGGACCATCTGACCGCCGTGTCATCCTCAGATGAGGATGCGGATAGGAAGGGCGTGTGGTCAGCACACCGCTCTCCCGGTCGTTATGATGGTTTTCTTTGACCGGAGCCGCCAGTATTCGGTGGAGTAGCTCCTCAATTGGCATCACGAGGCTGAGTGCACCCAGAAAAATGGCAACAGCGCATGGCGGCTGGATGGTCACCCATCCAAGCGCCGGCCACGCCCGACAGTGCTTAACTTCGGTGATCTCACGGGAACCGCTGTATCCACTGCGGCAAGGCCGTTGCCAATTTGGGTAATAAAGATGGCCCAGAATTCATTACTATAGAACAAGAGAAATAAACGGAAAGGGAGAATAGCTTCAGGCCGTGTACCATTAAACATTGCAAATCTTACTTGGATAATGGCGAGTGTTTATTTTGTATGAAAATAGATCAGAAAATTTGTGCTAAATTTTATGTACTAACGGAATAATCAGAATTTTGGAAATGTTAAATATTGCTTTTTGTGTCTTCTATGAGTAAAATAAGGATTTACGAGTGGTATAACGTTCGGAAGAAGGTGTTCGGGATGATGAAGACGACGGGCGCCCTAGGCGCCCCGCCGCATCATGAAGCGTTGAAATCGTTGAAAAACTGAAAGAAATGATTATAAATGGTCGTCTAATCACAGTCATAGAAGTCACTGAAGATGTTGGCATATCAACTGGCTCACGCCATGAAATTTTTTCTGATGTTGTGGGTATGAAAAGCGTGACAGCAAAATGTGTTCCAAAATTGTTGAATCTCGAACAAAAACAGCGACGAACGTATTTGTCAGGAGTCGCTAAATGAATTCAACAACAATGCGTAATTGCTGAAACCTATCATAACAGGTGATGAAACATGGTTGTACGGATGTGACGTCGAAACTAAGGCCCACTCGTCCCAGTGCAAGCATCCAGGATCGCCAAGGCCGCGAAAAAGCTCGATAAGTGCGATCAGATGTGAAGGTTATATGCTCGCTGTGTTCTTCGATTTTGACAGCATAATGCACCGTGAGTTCTTGTCACAAGGTCGAACGATCAATAAGCAGTACTGCTTACATGTTCAATGCCATTTGCGTGAAACAGTCCAAAAAGAAAGATAGGATTTGTAGCGATCAGTTCATAGCTTTTGCACCACGATAATGCACCCGCTCACTCTTCATTGCTTGTTCGTGAATTTTTTTGGCAAAACAAGACTGTAATGATGCCTCAGGCTCCATACTCGTTAGCCAATATGACTTTTTTCTGTTCCCAAAAGTAAAGAAAACGTTAAATGGCTGTTGTTTTACAAGCGAGGATGAGATTAAAAACTCATCGCTGAGGAAACTAAAAGCTATCCCAAAGTTCGAGTTCCAGAAGTATTTCACGGATTCGAAAAAGTATTGACATAGGTGTGTAATATCTAATGGACACTACTCGTATTTTGAAGAGGATAACATTGATGTAGAAGAACAAATAAAATACTCTAAAACGAAGAAAAACTTCCCATTATTTTTTGGACGTTCCTTGTAAGCAGTAAACTATTATATTGCATCAGCGTCCTAATAGAATACAGAGATGCCTATACGCGGATGTTGTTCATTACTGCATGTGTCCGCTGTTATATTTTTTTAGTTTTATGTACGCCTCTGATATCTCTGTTTCAGACTCTTCGAGTGCGTGCTTTACAATCTATGGTCTAGATGACTAATTCGCTTGCCCGAAAAGAAATAGTGACGTGATTAAAAACTGCTAACATACCTCGTAGAGTACACGTTCAGATTTGACCCAGTTTTTCGAGTACGTTGTCTGATGTCTGTGAAGGAGAATGTTTTTCAGTTACCTTAGCGAACTCACTACCCATTTATTTTCACTTTTTTTTTCAGAAATAAACTAATGCTCCATCTCCACTGATCAGATGTTCGATGATATGTTAACAACAATAAACTTTTTCCTGATTGTAATCTGTTTGTTCTGGCAATGAATAATTCTAGAAAATCGAATCAACATTTCACTGTTAATGTGTTGAATCTCTTAGTTTTAGAAAGTGCCATTTATTTCTGATGTACATCATTGTTGTCGCAAATACGAAACTTTTCAGCTTGGCGCCCCATCTACCTGTGGGTGTACGCTAATTTTGTCTATACCTGTATAACAGAGAAGGAAAGAAGTTTGGTGGGGCTGATAGTGAGAGGTGCGCACTTTTTAGGCTAAATTTCCCATTCAGACATACTGTTTTGAAAGTGAAAAAGTTAAATACAATTTGTCTCATAAAAATATAAAAACATTACGAGATGCACTGGATCATAAAAGGATAAATCAGTTCGTTTTCTCCTTACACGGAGTAGCAAGCTGAAAGGAAGTGGATGCAATACCTGCGCATCTTTTGACCATAGCATTACACCTGTTGCACCTAAGTGATTATAACTTAGCATATTAATTCAGCGTGAAAAATATAGAGTAAGCGGTTTTGTCACTTACGTTGGAAATTAACAAGCTGAAATTTTTCAAAACATACAGCGTTTACTCAGTGTGACTCATGACCACTTGCAAACTGGTGCTGCATCGTAAGGCATATTCATAATCATGACACATCGGAGACGACTCAGTTTATGCTTTCATACTGAGAGAAATATGCGGCACAATGATTGGTCTGTCTATTTGGAAAGAAAGAAGTAAATTGCGGGGAACAGAAAACGAAATAAGCTTGACAGGGGTACGGATTTGACTACTAAGAGATTCGCCTTTTAAGTTGTTGCAAACGCTGTTGAGCTGTGACATTACTATTTTTTAAAATTAGTCATTTGTTCTTTTTAAAAGTTTTTTTCTAGTTTGTTTACCTTGCCTGTTTAAAGAAACTGTGTTCTGAAAAAATGGAAATTTCATGTGAATGTTTTCGTTGGATGGTTTTTTATGATTTTCATAAAGGCTTACCTCACGTGCGAATTTCGTGAAGATCGGCTAAAATCAGTTGTTGTTTAAAAAAATCGTCGAACCTGCGAGAAACATGATCGAAGATCATCTCTATGTGATATACTGCGATATAAAGGTATCCTTAGGCATATCAAGGGTTGCACCATCTTCAAATTTTCATGTACATTTAGCTGTGAAAAAGATCTGTGTCCGATTTATTCCGCACACTTTTACTGAAGCTCATAAAAGTGCTCGTATCAACTCGTGTAACGAAATACTCAAAAAATTCGGTAGAGGAAGTGCAAAATCCATTTACGGCATAATAACCGGAGACGTAATCTGGATATATTCGTACGAGCTGGAAACTAAGCAGCAGTCAACTGTTTGGATGTTCCATGGTGAACCGAAACTAATAAACAGGGCTCGTTTGTTAAGCACAGCTTGTTTCTTTGCTTTCACTGGACATGTCGTGACCATTACTTTTGACTGTAGCAATGGTCGGCAAACCACGGGTTCGCGAGCCACATGCGGCTCTTTGTTAACATTAGTAACTTTGAAAGGCAGTTCCTGGATTTAAAAAACAAGAAACTGTGGTATATAAATTTGGAGGAAAACGAACTTGAACATAGTTCACGGCACGTCTACATTAAAAGACTTGGAGAACCAACGTATGATGAAATTTAACACCTGGAACAGTATTCCTGGCCCATATTACAAGCTGAAAAGAACTAGCGTTTGCTGTTCTTTCCTTATTCGGATCCATATATTCATGCGAGCCATCATTTTCGAGCATGAACGATATCGAGAGTGAACTGGCAAGTCGTCTTATTGATAAGAACCTGACTTAGCCTATCCAAACTTTTCAAGGAAATGCAAAGCCATTGTTCACATTTGTGTTTGTCAGTCATTGTCATGATTTAATTTTATATATACCGTAAACTTTAATGTTATCAGTAAATAATATCTATATTAAGTGTGAAATTAAGTTTTATTCGACGTACCTACAGTTTAACTAAGACTTGAAACTTCAAGTAAAGTTTATTAAATTAATATTAGATAACGTTTCATAGTGAAAGAAGATGTGGTGTTGAGTATTGAGAAAGGTATGTTGAAATGGTTTGGACGTATAGAGGAGATGAACGAAAGGAAATAAACGAAACAAGTACACAAGTCGAATGGGGATGGGAGAGATGGAATTGGTCGACCTCACGATCGTTCCTCAGTGAAATTGATGACGTTTTCAGACAAGGCCAGCTCAGCAGTACACTAATTCAGTTAAATTCAATATACCTATCTACATAGTTTTAAAAATTTAGCTCTCAAAAGAAATTTCGTTGTAATGTTGATATTTATTGACTAACGAGTTTGCCGACCACTGAACTAGAGAATGGAAAGAACAAGACAATTTGTTTGGTTTCAGTCATCGATGAAATCAGGAAAAACATTTGAAAATCGAGCATCATTCTCCATCATGAAAATACCAGTTTCCAGAATTAGTTTCATACAATACAAGAACGGGTAAAGAAATGAAATTGTCTTATGGCATACTTGGCCTTGAGTCCCCTTTTAGGAGTTCGGCCGCCTGCTGCAAGTCTTTTTATTTTACGCCACTTCAGCGATTTGCGCGTCGATAATGATGAAATGGTGAAGAGAACAATACTCACATCCAGTCCCTAGTGGAGAAAAACCCCGAAACAGCCGGGAATCGAAACGAGGCTCCCGTAATCGAGAGTCACAAATGGTAACCACAAGACAACGAACTGCTGACTCGGGTAAAAAGATAACATCTAAAATACAAATAAACCAAGTGTGTATCTTGTCACCAACACTATTCAGTGTATGTGTAGATGACGTAATCAGAGAATGAAAAAGAGATCGTGGCACCATCAGGCGTAAATGTTGGGAGCGATAAACATATCAGTACGATTTTATTCTCAGATGACCAAGTTATCATATCAGGCAGCGAATATTAATTACAAATGGCATTAAATAAACAAAATAAAATAAGCACAAGCTACAATCTGACTATATAAATAAAACTAAATTCATGGCGCTTCTAGGTTCAAAAATGGCTCTGAGCACTATGGGACTTAACTGCTGAGGTCATCAGTCCCCTAGAACTTAGAACTACTTAAACCTAACTAACCTAATGACGTCACACACATCCATGCCCGAGGCAGGATTCGAACCTGCGACCGTATCGGTCACGCGGTTCCAGACTGTAGCGCCTAGAACCGCTCGGCCACTCCGGCCGGCTCGCTTCTAGGTATCCAGTCAGTACGAAAACAAGAACAGTCCTCAATTATGAACGCAAAGAATATGTAATCCATTTTCAATATTTAGGGTGACATCGATACACAAAAATACTAATACTTACCAACGTATACGTATATGATATAATAAGGAGAACATTGAAGGGTAGAACAAAGAAACAAACATAACTGAAATTTTGTAGTCATGGCAGACTCCACTTTATTATGTGGGACGAAAAACTGTACATTGAGAAACGAAGATTTACCTCAACGAGAAGCATTAGAACTCAAGTTTCTAAGACCTGGTAAAGGCTGCACTAGAGAGCACAAAAGTAGAACTGAAATAACAGGGGAAGAATTAGGGATGTAACGAATAACCCAAAAGGCACTCTAATATAAAGAAAAATCAAGAGAGCATGTACTTCGTATGCCACCACAAAGACTTCCTAAACTAGCAGTGGAATATTTAAATCATAGGGTAAGAGAAGTGTGGGACGACCAAGGAAGAGATGGTGTGACCGGAACAAGCCCTAGATCTAACCTTGGGACGGCAGAAGAAGAAGAAGAAGATGAAGATGAAGATTTATAGACACACAAACGATATCTCAAAGAAAAGGATTTTTTGAAGTTGTACTTGTAAAAAAAATACTTCCCCCGTAAGAGGTGCTACAGAGTTGTCGACGTATCACGCAGTGACAACGTTAATTCGATGCAAACCCATCTTCATCCTTGGTCTGACCTTCTCCTTCGAAGCTTCGTCTCACATTATAAATTAGCGAAATTATATTGAATTAAAAATAGGCAACAGGCCAGATCTGTTACGGAATTTCAGTGAATGTTTATAATTGATACAGTTGCAAAAATGATGGTGGGTGTCCGATGCTCTAAATGAAGTATCTATATCAGTGCTTGATGCACTTATAGTTTAAAAAGTAAAGTTATTGGTTACTTTATAATGGACATTAATGACATGCTGCCACTCAGATTCCATTAACAACGGTCGGGTAATAAGTGGGAGATACGTTGCTATCGGAATTATATGTGGCCTACTTCTAAAGCTATCCTCAACCGAAAGGTTAATTTGAATGCCATTGTGCTCTACTACGCATGGTTCTGTTGGACGTACTATTCTCCTGGCTTCCTGCGACCTTTGAACTGACTTGTCCAGCTTGTTATTTGGGGCACGGAAAGTTTAACGTGGACTCCGGACCACCATGCATTTTTACGCATTAACATATTGTTCCCATCGTGAAAGCACCTTGTAATGACAGAAAAAATTCTTGCACGGCCAGAGAGTTGAGCCTCCGACTTTGGGATCCATAATCTGAGCCTTATCCTCTTAGCCACCGACACACATTACCCCTACTGTGAAAATGCATAAGCTTAAGTTCAATGGTTGCTTTAGTAGAATGTCGTGATTTACTCCTACACTCCTGGAAATTGAAATAAGAACACCGTGAATTCATTGTCCCAGGAAGGGGAAACTTTATTGACACATTCCTGGGGTCAGATACATCACATTATCACACTGACAGAACCACAGGCACATAGACACAGGCAACAGAGCATGCACAATGTCGGCACTAGTACAGTGTATATCCACCTTTCGCAGCAATGCAGGCTGCTATTCTCCCATGGAGACGATCGTAGAGATGCTGGATGTAGTCCTGTGGAACGGCTTGCCATGCCATTTCCACCTGGCGCCTCAATTGGACCAGCGTTCGTGCTGGACGTGCAGACCGCGTGAGACGACGCTTCATCCAGTCCCAAACATGCTCAATGGGGGACAGATCCGGAGATCTTGCTGGCCAGGGTAGTTGACTTACACCTTCTAGAGCACGTTGGGTGGCACGGGATACATGCGGACGTGCATTGTCCTGTTGGAACAGCAAGTTCCCTTGCCGGTCTAGGAATGGTAGAACGATGGGTTCGATGACGGTTTGGATGTACCGTGCACTATTCAGTGTCCCCTCGACGATCACCAGTGGTGTACGGCCAGTGTAGGAGATCGCTCCCCACACCATGATGCCGGGTGTTGGCCCTGTGTGCCTCGGTCGTATGCAGTCCTGATTGTGGCGCTCACCTGCACGGCGCCAAACACGCATACGACCATCATTGGCACCAAGGCAGAAGCGACTCTCATCGCTGAAGACGACACGTCTCCATTCGTCCCTCCATTCACGCCTGTCGCGACACCACTGGAGGCGGGCTGCACGATGTTGGGGCGTGAGCGGAAGACGGCCTAACGGTGTGCGGGACCGTAGCCCAGCTTCATGGAGACGGTTGCGAATTGTCCTCGCTGATACCCCAGGAGCAACAGTGTCCCTAATTTGCTGGGAAGTGGCGGTGCGGTCCCCTACGGCACTGCGTAGGATCCTACGGTCTTGGCGTGCATCCGTGCGTCGCTGCGGTCCGGTCCCAGGTCGACGGGCACGTGCACCTTCCGCCGACCACTGGCGACAACATCGATGTACTGTGGAGACCTCACGCCCCACGTGTTGAGCAATTCGGGGGTACGTCCACCCGGCCTCCCGCATGCCCACTATACGCCCTCGCTCAAAGTCCGTCAACTGCACATACGGTTCACGTCCACGCTGTCGCGGCATGCTACCAGTGTTAAAGACTGCGATGGAGCTCCGTATGCCACGGCAAACTGGCTGACACTGACGGCGGCGGTGCACAAATGCTGCGCAGCTAGCGCCATTCGACGGCCAACACCGCGGTTCCTGGTGTGTCCGCTGTGCCGTGCGTGTGATCATTGCTTGTACAGCCCTCTCGCAGTGTCCGGAGCAAGTATGGTGGGTCTGACACACCGGTGTCAATGTGTTCTTTTTTCCATTTCCAGGAGTGTATTTTCATTTAGGTTGGTGAGTAAGTTTCGCAGCGTTTTTCCTTTGCTCATTGGTATTCCGGTTGCTGTGGGTTTGTTTATCGATTAACAGTTTTTTTGTAGCTCACTGTTGCTAATTGAGTTTACATATTCTCATTTTGTCATATAGAAATAGTGAGTCGAGATGTGGATGTTAGAAAATGGACTGCCAAGTGGAGTAATAGGAACATTCGTGATATATTCGTCTGTTTGAGTTCGAGAGAGTGGCGACAGCAGCCAGAAACACTTTCGATGTGTGTGAGGATAATGTCACTGTACAGGGTACGGCAAGAAATGATTTTCTCGTTTTAAGGAGGATCTTTCGACATTAGTGGCTCTCCATGTTCAGGAAGGCATTCGAGGTTTTGATGAAGATCGTTTAAACGCATTAATCCACTACGATCCACGTCACTGTAGTCGACAACTGCCAAAACAATGAACTGTCATCATTCCACCATCGTGCGACATGCAGTGCAATGGAGAAGGTTCTAAACTCGGACGTATCCAAAATCACAAAAACCAGCTGACAGCCATACGTGCAGTTGTGCTTACTCGTCATCAATTGCTCGTGAACAACACAGACTAGTCCCATCCTGTATCGTTACTGGTGACAAGAAATGGCGTCCGTAAGCTAACATAAGGAAAGAAAGGCGTGGTTGAGCCCAAACAAAGCAACAACTCCATGTACTAAGACCTGCCATCATCCACAAAAGATAATGTTACGCATCTGGAGGACCAGCGGCGGTGTGGTGTGCTACGAATTGCTTCCCCTACGTGTAACCATCACTGCTGACATTTATTGTCAACAACTGAGATATTTTGCAGATGTAATCCAAGAACAAGAGCCCGGAAGACTGCGTTAAGTGACGCTACTCCACGATTATATCTCAAAACGGCGTAATTTCTACAGCCGTGGAATAGAAAAGTTACCCCAGCATTGGCAGACTGTTGTAATTTTTGAAGGAGAATATATCCTTGAAGACTAAAATCTCTGTTATGTGTTTATGAAACTGCAAGTAACAGCGGTGATGTAAAACGGTTTTAAAATTGCACTGCGTAAGGCGTTTTCTGTTTCTTCATGTTAACACAGCAAAGTGAGCAGAAGCTGTACTTTAACATCAGCGAAGAAATTTTCTTCGAAATGTCTGACGCAAGTGTTCACGGGCGCGATTTTTCGCTTCCAGGAAGGGAAAACTGGCTGCATCAGTAGCGTGCTTCGCAGCCTCTTTGACGCCCGCCCGCTGTCGGGTTCTCAGTCTTGTAACAGCAAGGTCACGTACCCAGTTGTGATACACGCTGTGTAAGTGACCATACGAAGACGAACAAAACTGTACCTAGCATGTCAAACATACTAGTCTTTGCCAACACGTTGTTGTGGTTCGTCTGCTGAGGCTCATAACCAGCTTTTATGAGTAGTGCTGGTTTTTCTTAAAAAGCAGCGGCTTTCACGTTATGTTGCATTGTTGCTTGAAATACTATACTCGTTTAAAGATCCTCGCCGTCGGTACTATATTCACGAAAAAAACCGCTTTTTTTTCAGGACAAATCATGGAATGGTTCGCACGAATCGAATAAACAATGACCAACAGATAACGTGTTTAGTTTATCTTCTTTCACAAGTATCCCAGGTCCCCACAAACTACACTAACCGCTAGTTGGACAACTGACGATCAGACTGAATTATGCGGAATATGGTGAAGGGAAAGGCTGGTATTTAACGAAGGGTTCTGAAACACAGTGTGGTGTTTTGTAAGTATGAAACTGGAACAGTTGACTGAGCATAATTAAGCAAAAGGTGTTTGTCCGTCCTGACACCATACACTACAGCATTCATTCCATTAGGGTTTAGAGCGTCTTTTTGTGCCACCATATAGAGTTAAACATTAGAAGCTTAGATGTAGTTTTAGAAAACAAATCAATAGTCAAGACTTTAACTTCTCCCATTCTGATAGTTAACCGGGCTACATGTTAAAAATCAAAGAGCTCAGAAGTCATTATGTATTGCACTGTTTTCGTTAATTATCCTGGAGGAAACTGAAGTTAACGTAGGAGGGGAGTACTAGAAAGTATTTCACCATACGTAGTGTACTTGGTATTCGATAGATACAGTAAAACAAGTTCGTTGGGTTGTCAATTTCTCCCCCAGCAAGCACACTATGTAAGCAAAGTATTCGGACACCCATACTAAGTAACTGGCCAGTAGATGTCACGTGAGGCGGACACGTCGCTATAAAAGAAGGCAGGAAGTATTGTGTCGTCAGTATTGAAGTCGTAAATGCCGAATGAGTCTGTCAGCATAGCTCAGTGACGTATTAGTCACGTGAATGTTACTTGAGCGACAGCTCCATCGTCGGTGTTTCAACCCTTCTAAAGCTACCCGAGTTGACTGCTGGTGATGTGGAAACGCGAGGGAACAACTGCTGCTGAACCAATACCAGACAGACCACATATACTGGCGGACAGGGACTGCAGAGCACTGCGGAGGCGATTGTAAAAAAAGCGCATGAAATCAGCGGAAGGTATCCTTCGTAAGCTCCAAAGTGTTACCAGCAGTGCAACTAGTACTATGAATGTGCGTAGGGAGTAAACAATAATGGGACACAATGGTCGAGCAGCTCCTCGTAAGCCGCACACTTCTGCAGGCAACGCCAGGCGACGCTTCGAGTGGTGTAGAGAGCGATACCACAAGGACGAGTGATCTACGAGTGGGGAATAGGCTACAGGGTGGTCCATTGATATTGACCGGGCCAATATCTCACGAAATAAGCATCAAACAAAAAAACTACAAAGAACGAAACTCGTCTAGCTTGAAGGGGGAAACCAGATGGCGCTATGATTGGCCCGCTAGATGGCGCTGCCATGGGTCAAACGAATATCAACTGCGTTTATTTTTTAAATAGGAGCCCCCATTTTTTATTACATATTCGTGTAGTACGTAAAGAAATATGAATGTTTTAGTTGGACCACTTTTTTCGCTTTGTTACAGATGGCGCTGTAATAGTCACAAACGTATAAGAACGTTGTATCACGTAACATTCCGCCAGTGCGGACGGTATTTGCTTCGTGATACATTACCCGTGTTAAAATGGACCGTTTACCAATTACGGGAAAGGTTGATATCGTGTTGATGTATGGCTATTGTCTTCAAAATGCCCAACGGGCGTATGCTATGTATGCTGCTCGGTATCTTGGACGCATTATCCGAGTGTCCGGACCGTTCGCCGGATAGTTACGTTATATAAGAAAACAGGAAGTGTTCAGCCACATGTGAAACGTCAACCACGACCTGCAACAAATGATGATGTCCAAGCAGGTGTTATGGCTGCTGTCGCGGCTAATCCGCACAACAATAGCAGAAAAATTGCGCGAGAATCGGGAATCTCAAAAATGTCGGTGTTGAGAGTGCTACATCAACATCGATTGCACCCTTACAATATTTCTATGCACCAGGAATTGCATAGCGACGACTTTGAACGTCGTGTACAGTTCTGCCACTGGGCACAAGAGAAATTACGAGACGGTGACAGATTTTTTGCATACGTTCTATTTAGCGACGAAGCGTCATTTACCAACAGCGGTAACGTAAACCGGCATAATATGCACTATTGGGCAACGGAAAATCCACGATGGCTGCGACAAGTGGAACATCAGCGACCTTGGCGGGTTAATGTATGGTGTTGCATTGTGGAAGGAAGGATAATTGGCCCCCATTTTATCGATGGCGATCTAAATGGTGCAAAGTATGCTGATTTCCTACGTAATGTTCTTCCGATGTTACTACAAGATGTTTCACTGCGCGACAAAATGGCGATGTACTTCCAACATGATGGATGTCCGTCACATAGCTCGCGTGCAATTGAAGCGGTATTGAATAACATATTTCATGACAGGTGGATTGGTCGTCGAAGCACCATACCATGGTCCTCACATTCACCGGATTTCTTTCTGTGGGAAAAGTTGAAGGATATTTGCTATACGCCTGACAACATGCGTCAGCGCATTGTCAATGCATGTGCGAACGTTACGGAAGGAGAACTACTCGCTGTTGAGAAGAATGTCGTTACACGTATTGCCAAATGCATTGAGGTTGACGGACATCATTTTGAGCATTTATTGCATTAATGTGGTATTTACAGGTAATCATGCTGTCACAGCATGCGTTCTCAGAAATGATAAGTTCACAAAGGTACATGTATCACATTGGAACAACCGAAATAACATGTTCAAACGTACCTACGTTCTGCATTTTAATTTAAACAACGTACCTGTGCCGGCCGAAGTGGCCGCGCGGTTCTGGCGCTGCAGTCTGGAGCCGCGAGACCGCTACGGTCGCAGGTTCGAATCCTGCCTCGGGCATGGATGTGTGTGATGTCCTTAGGTTAGTTAGGTTTAACTAGTTCTAAGTTCTAGGGGACTAATGACCTTAGCAGTTAAGTCCCATAGTGCTCAGAGCCATTTGAGCCAACGTACCTGTTACCAACTGTTCTTCTAAAATTGTAAGCCATATGTTTGTGACTATAACAGCGGCGTCTATCACAAAGCGAAAAAAGTGGTCCACCTAAAACATTCGTATTTCTTTACGTACTACACGAATATGTAATAAAAAATGGGGGTTCCTATTTAAATAAACGCAGTTGATATCCGTTTGACCTATGGCAGCGCCATCTAGCGGGCCAACCATAGCGCCATCTGGTTTCCCCCTTCAAGCTAGACAAGTTTCGTTCTTTCTAGTTTTTTCGTCTGACGCTTATTTCGTGAGATATTTGGCCCGGTCACGATCCCATGGACCACCTTGTATACCTCCTGACGATCCGATGGAAGGATCTAGGTTTGGTGAATGCCTGGAGAACGTTACCTGCCATCATATGTAGTGCCAACAGTGAAGTACAGGGTAGGTGGCGTTACGGCATGAGGCTGTGTTTCCTGAGTAACGTGTGCTCCCCTTGTTGTGCTTAAGAAAACTTTAAATGCGGAAGGATGTGAATACATTTTACAGCGTTGTGTACTGCGTACAGCAGAGACACAGCTCAGAGACGATAATTGATTGTGCAAGCATGACTGTGCACCCTGTCAAAAAGCAGCATCTGTGGGGAGGTGGTTTGCGGAGAACAACATTTCTGAAATGGACTGGCCTGTCGAGAGTCCCATCGTGAGCCCAGTGGAACACGTCTGGTATGAGTTAGAAAGTCGACTTAGCTCCAGACCTCAGCGTCCAATACCACTATATTCTCTGGTTTCGGTTCTTGAGGAAGATTGGGTTACGCGTCCAGAGACATTCAGACACCTAAGCGAAAGGGCCCTAGCAAGAGTTCAAGCCGTCATAAAGGTGAAGGGTGGAAGGGTGGACACACCTCACATTAATATCCAGTAATACGTGACGCGATACTTTTGATCAAATAAGGTAATCTTCTTCTTTATCCTGACCTTGATCCCATATTTCCACGAGTTCTTCATGTTCTGTTGGAGGTACTATTCTCCTGGCTTCCTGCGACCTTTGAACTGACTTGTCCAGCTAGTTATTAGGGGCACGGACAGCTTAACGTGGACTCCGGACCACTATGCAACATTGCATTTTCACACATTAACATATTGTTTCCATCGTGAAAGCACCGAAAAAAATTCTAGCATCGCCCGAGAAATGAGCCTCCGATTATCGAATCTGTAATCTGACACTTACGCTCTTAGCCTCCGAGGCACATAACGCATACTATGAAAATGCATGAAAATATATGTTTACCCAACTGTTCAATGGTTTCTGTACTAAAAAGTTGTGATTTACTCCTATTTTCATTTAGGTTGGTGCATAAGTTGGTAGCGTTTTTGTTTCGCATGTTGGTGTTCCAGTTATGGGTGTTCGGATGCCCCTCCTGCCACCACCCGTTCGACACCGGGATGGTATTTGTATTTTCCAACTGTCTGCGCCTAGTTTTATCCCGTGTGGAAGTGTGCCTAATCCGGCGCACGGATTCGATTTGGCCAGCGCGCCACTCCGAATCCCGGAACCGGCGTGCGAATGCGCGTTGCTGTCCGGGCGAGTATGTAAAGATTCGTTTTATAAATTCAAATGCGTTTTCCTTGCTATAGTATAATATTCGCTTCTCGGACTCGTTTCGACTTTTTACATTAAAGATATCTTCAGATTTTTTCCTGAGAAAATGCATTTTTTTATTCGTAGATGGGAAACAGTTCAAACCATAATTTTCCGATAAATATAATGTTATTTACAGTTACTCGTCTGTCCTGCCAAATTCTGCATTCTCTTTCATATGGCCTATTTCCATGTCAGTACTGACTTCGTACAACTCTTCAACGTACTTCATTTTTGGGAAACACACACAAACACAACATGCCATACATGATACACTGTCTTACATGGCCGGCCGAAGTGGCCGTGCGGTTAAAGGCGCTGCAGTCTGGAACCGCAAGACCGCTACGGTCGCAGGTTCGAATCCTGCCTCGGGCATGGATGTTTGTGATGTCCTTAGGTTAGTTAGGTTTAACTAGTTCCAAGTTCTAGGGGACTAATGACCTCAGCAGTTGAGTCCCGTAGTGCTCAGAGCCATTTGAACCATTTGTCTTACATGAAATATTCAGAATTCTCTCTTTTAACATTGACGTATGTATCAACACGCACTCTCTTTGAATCCTGGATGCGCTGATCTATCACTAGACTATTCCGTATGGTTTCGCAGCAACTGGCGGTGAAACTGAGTTTTACAGGATTAACCAGAAATAATCGGGGGGGGGGGGGGGGCAGTTTGAACATTTGATGTAGGAAAGAGTTTCATGTTGGTACATCCACTCATGTAAATTTCCCACGATTTTCGTGAAATGCAGAGTTGTGGAACATCTGCTTTACTAAATGGCTATCACGGTTCATAGTACATGGTTCACAGTCCCATTCGCAGTTTGCCTGTCGAACTGTTTCCAGATGTAACGGAAATTTGATTTGCAGTATTTCGCATAGCTATTGCCTTATTTAAAAATTTAAAATGCTGTCTTTATCTACTTGTTAAGATGCTAAAGTTTTAACACAGTATGTCAAGTACTACAATTAGTCACTGCATATATGTCTTGAGACAGCTACACTCACTGTGCGCAAATTACCGACACTAGATTCACCCAGTGTTTGAGAATGAGAGCACACACAGGAGGGCTATTGTGAAAGTAAGGAACAATCAGTCGCGAAATGAAAACCACAGTGAAAATCCGATTAATCTTTGCACGGATGTGTTGGGCAGTGTCTGTAGTATGCCCGTAAGTAGCGTGACGTCACTCTTCTCAGTTCTGAGCGCGCTTTGAGCGCGTAAAGACGACTAGAAAATAATACCTCTCACAAAGTATGGGTGCCCGCCGACAAATTTCGCCTGATTTCGTGCAAACCGACGTAACTATCATGCAGTTCCTCCTTCATGACGGTTCTCGGCCGCACACAGCAGGGGCAATGAGAACACTTCTGCAGCGCGTTCTTTGGGATGTGTTTTCTCATCCACCATACAGCCCAGACTTGCCTTCCTCTGATTTTCATCTCTGCTCAAATGAACCGTTGGCTGAGGAGAAAACATTTCTGGACAGACAACGAGCTGCAGTCCAGCGTACAAAATTGTAGGAAAACACAGGAGGCTGCCTTCTATGACGAGGGTATTGGAAGCTAGTCCAACGCTACGGCGGATGTCTAAGTCGGAGCGGCGACTATGTAGAGAAATAGCTGGAAACTAACTGTTGCAAATAAAACAGTTTTGATTTTCACTGTAGTTTCCATATCGCGACCGATCATTCCGTACTTTCCTAATAGCCTTCCTAATTTCAAACCTTTACAAAAGTTTTTCTCGCTGACATCCCCACAAAATGATGAACGGAAAAAAAATTGTCGCTTACTGCATTTTCTCTGTACACACAGTAAAACTGCCACATACAGCTTAACGTTTTAATTTATTACTTACTTTTTACTAACTCTGTTCATGAAACGTTTTCCGGACATTATCCACATATACCACTGAATGTACCTGCAAAATTATACGAGGGTAATTCCAAAAGTAAGGTCTCCTATTCTTTTACAAGTACATAGACCTGTTTATTTCTACAATGGTTTACATCAGTTTACAGATTGAACATTTAGCTATTTTTCGACATAATCACTGTGGTGTCACCGCCAGACACCACACTTGCTAGGTGGTAGCTTAAATCGGCCGCGGTCCATTAGTACATGTCGGACCCGCGTGTCGCCACTGTCAGGATCGCAGACCGAGCGCCACCACAAGGCAGGTCTCGAGAGACGTACTAGCACTCGCCCCAGTTGTACGACGACGTTGCTAGCGACTACACTGACGAAGCCTTTCTCTCATTTGCAGAGAGGCAGTTAGAATAGCCTTCAGATAAGTTAATGGCTACGACCTAGCAAGGCGCCATTTGTACCATTGCATGTATCTCAAGATAGTCTCACTTGTATCATCAAGAATGCTGTATACCAAAGGACGAGATAAAAGTTAAGTGTTCTAGTAGCTACGTTCTTTTCTTTATCACATTCATCACGTATCCTGTTCCAGACTTAACGCCAGACGGCGTGAGTTGACGCGTGCCCTTTCGGCTACTTCACTGTGGACTGGCTGCCTTAACAGTCCACAACAATCACCATTTCTGTCGATGCATTTTTGTAGACGCAGTGGCAGTTTTTTTTGCCCATGTCATACCAGCTCGCCGCCATGCTGTTCAGAAAGTTATGAACCTTATCTTTCACCTCGTCGTCGGAGCTGAATCGCTTTCCGGCCAAATGTTCTTTTAACCTACGGAGCAGGTGATAGTCACTGGGCGCCAAGTCAGGACTATAGGGTGGGTGGGTGATTATGTTCCACTGAATTTGCTGCAGGAGAGCAACGGTTTGCGATCGATGTGTGGGCGAGCGTTGTCATGGAGAAAGTGTACGCCCTTGCTCAACATTCCTCTTCTCCCGTTCTGAATTGCCCGTTTGAGTTTTTTCAGAGTCTCACAGTACCTGTCAGCGTTAATTGTGGTCCCAGCGATTCAGCTCCGACGACGAGGTGAAAGAAGAGGTTCATAAGTTTCTGAACATCATGGCGGCGAGCTGGTATGACATGGGCATACAAAAACTGCCACAGCGTCTACAAAAATGCATCGACAGAAATGGTGATTATGTCGAAAAATAGCTAAATGTTCAAGCTGTAAACTGATGTAACCCATTGTAGAAATGAACAGGTATTTGCACTTATAAAGAAATGGGAGACCTTACTTTTGGGATTACCCTCGTATCATTGAACCAGACATAGTTCAGGAGATATGACGTCGTAACATTGAGATACGTGAAAAACGTTTGCTTAAAATGGAGCGCAAATTACGCGAACCATTATAATACTGTGTTTGATGATGAGAGCACTTAGCCACTTCCAACAAACGTCACATACTTATCGGACTTTCTAAAAAACTTTTTCTCTGTTGTACGTCAGATATATAAAAAAAGAACTCATTTGTAAATTAGTCAGACTCTCAAGATGTTTTAAACACGGGAGTTCAGTTTTTTAAAGAATCGAGGATGAAAGTTTACTTATGACTTACTAACCTGATATGTCAGCACCTTCGTCTTGGCAATATGATTTATTATATTATTCTTGAAGTTTGGCGGTATTTCTCCCGTTTCATATATCTTGCACCACAAGTGACATAGAATTATCGTGGCTGCCTCTTCACAGGATCTCAATAATTCTGTGAGAATGTCGTCTGTTCCATGGCTTAGTTTTGACTTAGGTCTTCCAATGCTTTGTTAAATTCTTCTCGTAGTATCATACCTCCCATCTAATCTTTATTTACTTCCTCTTTCCTTTCTACACGCATCAAAAATTTTTTTGGTATCACCTCGGTTCCGAGAGTTCCGGAAGCTGTACAGAAAATTGGAATTCAGATCAACATAAACATCATTTCCGCCCTTTTTATTGCTCATGAAAACCACACATTGCATTTTGTACCATTATAAAGCGAGACCTTCAGAGGTGGTGATCCAGATTGCTGTACACACCGGTACGTCTAAGACCCAGTAGCACGTCCTTTTGCATTGATGCATGCCTGTATTCGTCGTGGCATACTATCCACAAGTTCATCAAGGCACTGATGGTCCAGATCGTCCCACTCCCCATCGGCGATTCGGCGTAGATCCCTCAGAGTGGTTGGTGGATCACGTCGTCCATAAACCGCCCTTTTTAATCTATCCCAGGTATGTTTGAATGGGTTCATGTCTGGAGAACATGTTGGCTACTCTAGTCGCGGGATGTCGTTATCGGTGAAGGAAGTCATTCACAAGATGTGCACGATGGCGGCGCGAATTGTCGTCCATGAAGACGAATGCCTCGCCAATGTGATGGCTATATGGTTGCACTATCGGTCGGAGGATGGTATTCACGTATCGCACAGCCGTTACGGCGCCTTCCATGACCACCAGCGGCGTACGTCGGCCCCCAGATAATGCCACCCCAAAACATCAGGGAACCTCCACGCTGCAGCACTCGCTGGACAGTGTGTCTAAGGCGTTCAGCCTGACCGGGCTGTCTCCAGACACGTCTTCCACGATTGTCTTGTTGTATATGCGACACTCTTCGGTGAAGAGAACGTGATGCCAATCCTGAGCGGTCCATTCGGCATGTTGTTGGGGCCACCAGTACCGCGCTGCATGGTGTCGTGGTTGCAAAGATGGACCTCGTCATGGACGTCGGGAGTGAAGTTGCCCATCATGCAGCCTATTGCGCACAGTTTGAATCGTAACACGACATCTTGTGGCTGCACGAAAAGCATTATTCAGCATGGTGGCGTTGGTGTCACGGTTCCTCGGAACCATATTCCGTAGGTAGCGGTCATCCACCGCAATAGTAGCCCTTGTGCGGCCTGATCGAGGCATGTCGTCGACAGTTCCCGTCTCTCTGTATCTCCTCCATGTCCGAACATCATGGCTTTTGTTCACTCCGAGACGCTTGGACACTTCCATTGTTGAGAGCCCTTCCTGGCACAAAGCAACAACTAGGACGCGATCGAACCGCGGTATTGACTTTCTAGTCATGGTTCAACTACAGACAACATGAGCCGTGTACCTCCTTCCTGGTGGAATGGCTAGGCTCTGAGCACTATGGGACTTAACATCTATGTTCATCAGTACCCTAGAACTTAGAACTACTTAAACCTAACTAACCTAAGGACAGCACACAACACCCAGTCATCACGAGGCAGAGAAAATCCCTGACCCCGACGGGAATCGAACCCGGGAACCCGGGCGTGGGAAGCTAGAACGCTACCGCACGACCACGAGCTGCGGACGGAATGGCTAGAACTGATCGGCTGTCGGACCCCCTCCGTCTAATAGGCGCTGCTCATGCATGGTCGTTTACATCTCTGAGCGTGTTTAGTGACATCTCTGAACAGTCAAAGCGACTGCATCTGTCGTACAATATCCACAGCCAACGTCTGTCTTCAGGAGTTCTGGAAATGGGATGATGCAAAACTTGTGTGATGTGTGTATATTATTTCCTTTTAGGTCATTTCCCTTATATTATGCTTCAACACGAGGTGTAATGACTTTTGGCCGGACAAGCGTATCAAGGGAGGTGACGTCACTGTAGGGTGGAGATGAAAGGTCTTTGATAGTGACCCTGTCAGGTTTCCCGCCAACGTAGGGTAAGCCAGACAACCATAATGAACATTCTCGAAGAGAACTGTCACTATCCATACCAAAACTCCAAAACTGCTACAGGCCTCACTGCGTCCGGACTTGCCAGAGTGCCGGCCATTGTGAGCGAGCGGTTCTAGGCGCTTCAGTCTGGAACCGCGCGACCGCTACGGTAGCAGGTTCGAATCCTGCCTCGGGCATGGATGTGTGTAATGTCCTTAGGTTAGTTAGGTTTAAGTAGTTCTAAGTTGTAGGGGACTGATGACCTCAGATGTTAAGTCCCATAGTGCTCAGAGCCATTTGAACCATTTTTGCCTGAGTGGCGAGGTTTTGTCGCTGGTTTTGATTTGTGTCAACCATCCTGTTATGAGGGGTGCTATCGTCAAATTTCACAACAGCCACATACGTGCTACTGAGAATCCCTATGGAATACAGTCAGCGATCCATCATTACTGGTGAAGCCTTAATGCGTGGCAACTGCCTCTTGAGACCAGTCATCCTTCCACAACGCCTCACAGACGAGGCATGTCTGGACTTCCTACAGGTGACCCTGCCTCTCCTCCTGGAAGACGCGCCTTTGGTGGTACGAAGCGTAATGTGGCTACTAAATGGTGGTGTTCCAGTTCACTGCCCTCTTGAGAGTGGAATTAAATCACTAGTACATACAATCCAACATAACTAGTTTTTTTCTCATGTGTGATTTCAGTTGTTGCAGCGTACACTGTCAAAGATCTTTTACCTCCTCCTTCAAGTGGATGTACCTCTCTTGAACGCATTTTCCCGGTTTATCCCAGTTTAGCAAAATCACTTCAAAAATGGCTCTGAGCACTATGGGACTCAACTGCTGTGGTCATAAGTCCCCTAGAACTTAGAACTAGTTAAACCTAACTAACCTAAGGACATCACACACAACCATGCCCGAGGCAGGATTCGAACCTGCGACCGTAGCGGTCGTGCGGTTCCAGACTGTAGCGCCTTTAACCGCTCGGCCACTCCGGCCGGCAGCAAAATCACTCTGTATACTCCTTCTAGCTTCCCTTTCTTTGCATTGTGTATGACTTGGTAAGGAGAGGTGGGCTACAGAGTGGTGCAGCAGTTGTCGACCTGGAAAAGCTATGGACAGGAATAGAAATGATTGGGGAACAAGTAACACAGCAGACAGAAGATTTACTTAACTTGCATTTCTCCAAATGTACAAAAACCTCATTACAAGTGTTGAACAAGGAATAGAGTCCAGCTCTTACAATAGCGAGTAGAATGAGACTCAATGTCGTAAGCACGCACTGTGGTGTTGGAGCCGCCACTAGATTACGTCTGCGAGCACGAGTGGTCCACGTCGCTGCCGCCGGTCATCCTACATTGTGGCGGCGGAGGGCGCTCACGATACAGAGCCGCCGGGGACGTGGCTCAGCGGACGTGCACGACTGGGTCCGCCACATCCTGCGTTGCCTAGTACTCCCTCTCAGACTCTCAGCATGCTCTGATTACTTAAATTTATCCAGGTCCCACCTCCTTAATTTCCACCGTTTTGAGAGTTATTCAGTCTTAGTCTGCAGTTCATAACTACTAAATTATGACCAGAGTCGTTATCTGCCACTGGAAATATTTTGCAGTTTAAAATCTGGTTTCGAAATGTAATCTCCCTGAAACCTTCCAGTGTCCCTTTGATGTGAATCTCATAGAAGTACTCCATACTGAGAAAGATGATAGCTGCGTTTTATCTGCTGTTCCAAATAGTTGTAGCTATTTCCTATGGGATTCAGATCGGCTGATTTAGCGGGCCAGTCGAGATGCGATACGGTGCCTGAATGAACGAACACACACACACACACACACACACACACACACACACACTCACACACACACACACACACACACACACACACACACAGGCGCGACTCGAATGCACATGCACGCAAAGACTGTTATTCACACTTTTTAATGTCATGCTTCTTAAGTTTGGGTCACCACGTAGTGTAAAATGTACTGTCATATTTCAACACCTTTTGCAGCAAAGAAGTTCAAAGACCCTGACTTCGGCATAGACAGAAGCGTTGTTATGTTGAGACGTATGAGGTCTCCCGTATTCCAAATTCAGAAAATGAAGTAATGCCTGTTTCCATCGCTGGCAGGCGAACACAGTATGATTAATATCCTCTTGCTCTCCACACTCTCAACAAGGCGAGTCCATTATTAGGCTTGCCACTGTTACATAAAATGCTTTTAGTGCGGATAATGCAATATATCAGTGTCGGGCGATGTGAGCGAGCGGTTCTAGGCGCTTCAGTCCGGAGCCGCGCTGCTGCTACCATCGCAGATTCGAATCCTGCCTGGGCCATGGATGTGTGTGATGTCCTTAGGTTAATTAGGTTTAAGTAGTTCTAAGTCTAGGGGACTGATGACCTCAGATGTTAAGTCCCATAGTGGTTAGAGCCATTTGAACCAGCCAGTTTATCAGTGGAATACAGAAGTGTATAGGTGTACTTTATTATAGCGATATCCTTTGACAGCGTTAGGTCTTTCTATTCAGTTTCATTTGTGTTTTAATATTTATTGAATTCTTTAAAGGTATTGGTACGGTATTTTCATCCCCCTTCCCTAAAAAAAAATTGGTTACTACTAAGAATACTCTACGGATCCACCTCTCTAACCAAGATTACTAATGCTCGCCTATGCGGAGTGTCTGGGCTTGGAGATAGCTCGTTCGATTCCTGGTTGTAGAAGATGTTTTTCACCAGAAGTGTGTGATCAAAAATTGGAGGAGAGATGATGCCGTTAGTTCCTGATGACCACAGTTTGGCTCAATAGCCAGGATTAAATTCCAAGCCTTTCCTCAGTGTTTTATGGAGCGAAAAGAAGTGACACTGTTGACGATAGTCCGACCTATGAATGAGGTCTTGCTGTCCGAGAGTAAAGTATGTGCCATATACAGGGTGGGGCAAATAAAAGTGGCTGGACGAGTGGATTTGATTGGATGTGAATTTGTGGCAGCATTAACGGAGGAGGAAGAGACCTAAAGTTACTTCCAACAGAATGGAGCAACTTCCCATACAGCCGACCGAATCTTAAACTTCCTGGCAGATTAAAACTGTGTGCCCGACCGAGACTCGAACTCGGGACCTTTGCCTTTCGCGGGCAAGTGCTCTACCAACTGAGCTACCGAAGCACGACTCACGCCCGGTACTCACAGCTTTACTTCTGCCAGTACCTCGTCTCCTACCTTCCAAACTTTACAGAAGTTAATAGCAGAGGTCAATCTGTTCGCGGCCCTTGCTGGCCAGCCAGGTCACCCATCTGTCAGTGTGCGATTATTTTGTGTGGGGAGTGGGGAGCCCTCAAGTATAAGGTGTATCGCAACAGAGCACATAGAGTTCAAGAACTGAAGCACAATATTTCGGATGAGACTGCAGCAATCCAGCTTCGATCCGCCTTCGACAGCTTGCTGACCAGGGCCCAAAAGTGCCAACCTGGTGGTTACTTTCAACACCTGCTATAATCCAGTTTGTAGTGTATTTCCTTTTCTCCGCTGTGTTTCTTTGTACCCTGGAACTCTGTTCTCTGGTCGTGCGGTAGAGTTCTCGCTTCACACGCCCGGGTTCCTGGGTTCGATTCCCGGCGGGGTCAGGGATTTTCTCTGCCTCGTGATGACTGGGTGTTGTGTGTTGTCCTTAGGTTAGTTAGGTTTAAGTAGTTCTAAGTTCTATGGGACTGATGACCATAGATGTTAAGTCCCATAGTGCTCAGAGCCAACTCTGTTCTCCTGGCCACTTTAATCTGCCCCACTCAGTACACAGAGTGCAAGGAAGTTCGAATTAGGTGGCTGGAAAACTCTTCGTTTGGATCCCACACCACTCTGCAGCGGAGTGTGCGCTGGTTAGAATCTTTCTAGCAGATTAAAACAGTGTGCCGGTCTGGGACTGGAACTTGATACCTTTTCCTTTCACGAGCGAGTTTTGAATGTAGAAAAAATATTAAATTATGGTATGGCGCCGGCCGAAGTGGCCGTGCGGTTCTAGGCGCTGCAGTCTGGAACCGCGAGACCGCTACGTTCGCAGGTTCGAATCCTGCCTCCGGCATGGATGTGTGTGATGTCCTTAAGTTAGTTAGGTTTGACTAGTTCTAAGTTCTAGGGGACTAATGACCTCAGAAGTTGAGTCCCGTAGTGCTCAGAGCCATTTGATTTGATGGTATGGCGTTATTGACCGGGTGACTCACTCCGGGGTTGTTCGGCCTCTTGGTGCGCAAGCCTTTCTACTCGACGACACTTTGGCCGTGCGCGTCGATGAAAATGGTTTCGAGCAAAGAAAACTCCTATTCGGCTAGGAATCGAACACGCAACCCTATGAGCTAGAGACAGTGACGCTAACCAGTAGACCACTTTCAGTGAATTGGAATGTAGGAGAGAAGTACTGGCTGTGAGGGTGTGTCGTGCTTGGACAGATCGGTTGGTAGAGTACTTGCCTGTGAAAGGTAAAGGTCCCGGGTTCGAGTCCTTGTTTGGTAAACAGTTTTTATCCGCCAGGAAGCTTCATTGCCACGTGACTTTACGTTTGTTACCACAAGAATATCAGTATCCAAATAAGGTAGTACTTACCTCAGATTAGAACAGCTGTCTGTTGTAAGCGCCGTGGTTTATTTTTGTGTGATGTTACTAATAACATCCCGTGTGAGAAATACATACGGAAATAACAGAGCGCATGAAAGGAACTCCAGAAGGCAGGAAGGAATAATTATATTTGAGGAAGGAAGGTGACTGTAGAGGATGATTTTGGCATTGGAAGTCGCGCTAATGATTATAGCCATATGTGGGTGGTGACAGAAATGAAGTTCTGTGAGGGTTGTGCGGGCAGAGAAAGAATCCCATCAGAGAGCTGCGCGGCCGGAACAATCTGCAGGGCCCGCGGGCGACGTCCGCTCGTTACGCGAGGACTTTCCGCAGCGCCACATTAAAGGCGCCAGCGCCCACAATGGCGCGAGCCGGCCAGCGCGGCGCGCCGCTGCCTCTCCGTTACTGCTGCTTCTGCTGCCGCGGCCCCTTCACCGTCAAACGACACTCTGCACGTAAACTCTCGTAGAGCTTGCCGACTGTGCGACAACTTGAGGCCAAAGTACGAGCTCTCTTACATAATGCTCTACATGAAACCAGCTACATTCACACATCACAGAGGTGGCAACGCTGCGATCATACACTCGTGGAGGGAGTGTCGGGTAACGCTAGAGGTGTATGTACTGGCTCATCACGTTTGCATGGTGGTGTTGGAACGGCAACGGCTCGATAATGTTTTGAATGTACGAGTAACGACACTGGCAACACTGCGAGCTGTCTGCCACCGCTATGTTGCTCTACTTGTGTAGACCGATGTGTTCATCCCTTCCAGAGGCTCAATCCGAGTTCCAGCTCCGTGCAGCCATCACGCGATTTTTAAGAGCGACATGACCGAAGCTGTGTTTTTGTTGTAGGTTACGAAAATGAAACAGCGGAATTTAGAGCAAACGTATGCCACCAAGCCAGCCGGAGTGGCCGAGCGGTTAAAGGCGCTACAGTCTGGAACCGCACGACCGCTACGATCGCAGGTTCGAATCCTGCCTCGGGCATGGATGTGTGTGATGTCCTTAGGTTAGTTAGGTTTAAGTAGTTCTAAGTTCTAGGGGACTTATGACCACAGCAGTTGAGTCCCATAGTGCTCAGAGCCATGCCACCAAGTTTTGTGTTAAACTTGGGTAATTCGCGAATGTACCTTCGAAAAGTTTAAACAGGCCTGTGGAGAACGTTCCTTATCAAGCGCACGAGTTTTTCGCTGGCACAAATTATTGTTGGAAGGCCGACGAAACGTTGAAGATGAACGTCGCTGAGGGAGGCCTTCAGCTTCAAAAACCGACGAAACCATCGAAAGTGTGCGTGCTCTTGCGAGATTATTCCTACAAGGCAAACTATCAACCAAGTGTTCTACAGAAATGTCCTTGAAAGACTCAGGAAAAGGGTGAATCGAGTGAGAACGGACATTTAGCCTCAAAAGGCATTCCTGTTGTTCCACAGTCCCGCAGTTCACCTGACCTGAGTCTTGTGACTTTTTCCTTTTTCAGAAATTGAAAAATTCTTAAAACAACGTCAGTTTGGGACTCTGGAGAACATTCAAAAGAATGTGACCAACATGTTAAAGGCCCTACGTGCGGAAGTCTAGGCGCTTCAGTCCGGAACCGCGCTGCTGCTACGGTCGCAGGTTCGAATCCTGCCTCGGGTATGGATGTGTTCAAATGGTTCAAATGGCTCTGAGCACTATGGGACTTAACATCTATGGTCATCAGTCCTCTAGAACTTAGAACTACTTAAACCTAACTAACCTAAGGACAGCACACAACACCCAGCCATCACGAGGCAGAGAAAATCCCCGACCCCGCCGGGAATCGAACCCGGGAACCCGGGCGTGGGAAGCGAGAACGCTACCGCACGACCACGAGATGCGGGCTATGGATGTGTGTGATGTTAGTTAGGTAAAAGTACTTCTAAGTCTAGGGGACTGATGACCTCAGATGTTAAGTCCCATAGAGCTTAGAGCCATCTGAACCTTTTTCTTTTGCGGAAGTCTTTCAGCAGTGCTACCAAGACTTGGAAGAACGACTCCACCGACGGGAACTACTTTGTAGGGGACAATATTGTTGCCTGAAAAAATAAAAACTTTGGTAGATAAAAAATCAGTCTCATTACTTTTCTCACACACCTGATATCCTGTGCTTCTCTAAACAAGTAACAGAGTCAAACGGTATTTGCTGACTATGGCTCTCCACACCACGATACTGGGAGAGTGCGCTGTATGTTGCGGAGTTATACGTTCCGGTAGGTGACTCTATCCAAGTCCACACCTGCCCCCGCATCCGAGGTAGCTAACGTGACGACGTTCGATTCCGAGGTAGACGGTTTGAAACCTAGTCATTGCAGAAATTTTCACCGCACTTATTTGACCGACAAGGGGAGGAGAGGTGGTGGCATTAATGTCCTGCATTATATTCCAGTACTCTTCAGTGTCTCGGGACTCTTTTGCGCGGAGAAAGAAAACTCTATCTGACTAGCTTTTGTATGTCCATCCTTTTAGCAGGACGTCTCTGGGATGACGGCCGTTTACTATCGTGACAAATAGAAACACCTACGGCCGTCCTTGTGATTTTATTTTATTTTGTCGTTACCAGTGCTGGCAACTGATGGATTATGCATGGGGATCGTATCAACCTGTACCGCATCAAAACAGACTGAAGATGACGCAATGAAGCGTCGAAACTGGTATCGACAAAATAAAATAAAATCATAAGGACGGCTGTAGGTGTTTTTATTTGTCACGTCTATCTGACCAGGCGACTGAGTCTACCCCCAGGAGTGTACCAGCCAACAATACCATCCGACTCTTTTACCTTCTACTGATCATCGCCACTCTAGCAAACGATCATCACCGGCTCCAAGCTATAATCTACTGTCTTTTCACAATTCATTCCTGTAGTTACGTTTATAGCTTGTAATGGTACTTGAATTACGGCACCTCACCTGAACCTCTCGATACCAGTAATATTTTACTGTGTTTCTGAAAAGTAGTTAACATATTTCTGAGACAACATTCAGATTTGATTTCATTTGTGATATGTGAACTTTAACAGTGACTGTGAGAGAGATGTTTTCAAGTATGTTTTGTATTGTGAAGTGATGTTTTGTGTTTACGTGATATTGCAATAAAAGCAATTAAAAGGAAGTGTAACTTAATTTCGGAGTGCTGATTATTTTTTTTACATCACCATTGTCCAGCAAAAGTGTAATCTTGAAGAATGTTTTGTGAAGCTCATCTACAAAACTTTTGAATATAGCAGGATAAAACCTAGGCCTCTTTGCATCCGAGCTTGGAATCATAGCCACCTAGATTTTCAACGATTGAGCCATGATTTTACGACGAGACCAGCGTGGGAAACACAAAAAGATGAGTGCCTAGTTTTTTTATTATTACATGAAATGACTTTATTAACTGTGCTCTCATGACACCTGCCACATAATATGACTGTTGTTGCCCGAAAATGCAGTATTTAGCAGCGTGAGCAACACCACAATCGTTATTAAATGCTGACATTTGTTGTGGTAGGGTTGTTAGAAGCTGCAGTATTAGAGACGGGTTGCAAAATAAAATAATTGTCGCATGGCTGCCAGCCGCCTTTCTATTTGACGCCACTTTGACGGCTTGCGTGTCAATTTTGCTGCTCATTTACTCAAGCGGCTCTTATTTGGCTTCTCGGTGTTGAGTGGGGCCCATTTTGCACCTTCAGACCACAGATAAATCTGAGGTGTTCCCAAGGAATCTAATGCAGGACTCCCATATTAGTAGCCACCTACACTAACCATACACCACGGAGGTGACCTGGAGTGAACAGCCGGCCAAAGTGGCCGAACGGTTCTAGGCGCTTTAGTCTGGAACCGCGCAACCGCTACGGTCGCAGGTTCGAGTCCTGCTTCGGGCATGGATGTGTGTGATGTCCTTAAGTTAGTTAGGTTTAAGTAGTTCTAAGTTCTAGGGGACCGATGACCTCAGAAGTTCAGTCCCATAGTGCTCAGAGCCATTTGAACCATTTTTTGGAGTGATCAGTGATGAAGTTTAAGAAAAGGCCTAGTTAACTGAACCCTTACAAGTAGATGTCCATCCTTCCATCACTTACTAGTTATCCTAGCTGATACTTTCAGTGCTGAAAGGTACCGTAGTCGCCATCCCATCTGCATAGGCTGGCCAATCTGATGCGACCTTCCAGGCATGAGTCTGTATTTAACTGTCCGGACGTATCTACATTGTTCACTAAGTCACTATCACGCTCCAGACAAGACACTATTCTGTCAATAATGTAGGGACGAAAATGCAAGTTGACAGCGCTGTAGCAACAAATCTGTATCGTTTTACCCTATAATACTTTGTATCTGTTCTAGAATACTACGGATTGTAAAAAAATACTATATTGCAGGGCCTGTGTGCCGGCTGTTATGGCCGAGCGGCTCTAGGCGCTTCAGTCCGGAACCGAGCTGCTGCTGCGGTCGCAGTTTCGAATCCTGCCTCGGGCATAAATGTGTGTGCTGCCCTTAGGTTTGTTAGGTTTAAGTAGTTCTAAGTATAGGGGACTGATGACCTCAGATGTTAAGTCCCATAGTGCACAGACCCATTTTTGAGTGCCTGTGTTTTTGTGATGTACTCTGCAATGTCCTTCAGATATGCATGCATGTTTGAAGAAATAGGCACCGCAGCGATTGGCAGCTGTATGAAATACGAGAAATGTATTAGCATCTGCGAATATGATCAGACTTCAGCTGCACAATGTATTGGTAACAATGAAAATTTGTGCTGGACCACGACTCGTTCCCCAATTTCCCGCTTTACACGAGCAGTCACCTTGACCTCCACGGCCACCCGACCATGCCTCCAGGAATGACCCAAACTTCCGTATGTCATCGTGTGTCTACGTACTGTACCCACAGAGCTGCTGTGATTCACGCACAGCGAGAGACTTATGATTATCGTCGTAGCCTTGGTGTCTGAAGTACATTGCAGAGTACTTCTTAAAAGCACAGGCAATGCAATACACTATTTCATGCCACGACAATAATCATATGTCTCTCCCTACTAGCCGAGCGGTCTAAGGACTGTGCGGCTGGTCCCGGCAGAGGTTCGAGTCCTCCCTCGGGCATGGGTGTGTGTGTTTGTCCTTAGGATAATTGAGGTTAAGTACTGTGTAAGCTTAGGGACTGACGACCTTAGCAGTTAAGTCCCATAAGATTTCACACACATTTGAACACCTCTCCCTGCGCGGGAATCGCAGCAATTCTGTGGGTATAGTACGTAGACTCACGATGACGTACGGAAGTTTCTTTCGGTCCTGGATTCGTGCTCGGGTGGTCGAGGCGGATAAGGCGATCGCTCACGGAAAGCGGGAAATGCGGTTTCGATTCCCGATCAGACACCAATTTTCCTTGTCACCAATACAATGCGCAGTTGAAGTCTGATCATATTCGCAACTGGGAATATATTCCCTGTAAAAGGACAGATCATACCTGACGTATATGACTTCAAATGATAAGTCCTTCCGTCGTCGTGAGTGGCATAAAAGCTGTCGAATTCTGCCGACCGTAAATACGCGGGTAGGCAACGCGATGCCATGGCTCCAGCGTGTGTTCATAACTGATTTTGCTGGTGTATGGAGTCTTTACGCGTCCGTAATAATAAAAAATCCACGCTCTGCAGAAAGAGATATTTTACGGCACTGTGCAGCATGTGAAACAAATTCCGTTTCGCACAATAGCTGTGAAAATTTGTCTTCTGGCCGGCTTTGGGGACTCGGTTCGTCAATAGCATGGAACTTAGTCTGGGAATAAGTGGCGCCTTCTCAGCCAAGTGTTATGGAACCCATACATTTTACATTACTATTTTTCCTTATTGCAGAGCAAAAATCTACAGCGGAATTCCTCTGGGTGAAAACGATGACATGTTTTCGGTTCCACCTTAATCGTAAAAGACTTAGCTTCATTGACATAATTCAAATTTCAGCTGCAATGTATTCTTTACTTTCTGCCATGAAGTTAAATATCTCCTCCCATGGTAACAGTCGTCTTGAGGGTTACAGTTACTTTTCATTCCGTGCAATTTGTCAATGTGTCACAGATAAAATGTTCTTGCCTATATTGTTTAAACCGTTTTCCGTATATATATAGTCTGCTCATTGCCTGTCTGCATCTCAAAATTATATTTAAAAAATAATTGACACGAGGAAATTATCTGCGACTAACAACTTTAAAGCAGAAGGAAAATAGTCCGCCAAACAATTTTTTTGTTTCTTTTTTTCCTTTTCTTATTTCCTTTTCTTTTCTTTTCTGTTCTTTTCTTTCTTTCTTCACGTCAGTCCAACATCTATGTTATTAAACGCAATTTTTTCAAGTTGTTTCAAAATGAGGAAAGTATTGACGGACGTGCATGAGCCTAAAATTGTACTCTCCGTCAGATATAGTCCCCGTTATGTCCAGAGAATGCAAGGTGAACAAGAGGACAGTGACTCAGCAAAAATGTTGAAAATTGGTACAGAATATTAACATTATCTGTCACATAATTATAGGAGAATTTGTAGCGAGTAACACTATGCTTCCATGGCAGAGGAGCATTTAACTCGCTTTCAACTTTTTCGATAGTGTTCTAGACACAATAAATTTTTTTACAAGAGACGTATTCTTAATTCTGAAACACATTTTTTCATTTTACTTCAAATACAAGGATCCATATTTATGTAGGGTAGGGGTAAAGCTCCGCAATTTTCAGTATTGCTAATATTGTGGTCAATGCGGCAAATTTTCCCGCAATTTCAAATTGACATGTAACCCATTCCAATTCCAGCTCTGTCAGATTATTAATTACAGACATGTTTACAAATAAAAAAAATTGTGGGCTTCTACACCACCAGATGGCTAAAGCTCCACAGTGCGAGTCTTTGCCCATATGAGATAAACATGCATAAGAATGGATGACTATGTAATGCAAACACTAGAAATAATTTAGTCAAATGTTCAGTTTGGTTTTAGAAATGGTTTAACAACTGAAAATGCTATATTCTCTTTTCTCTGTGAGGTTTTGGACGGATTAAATAAAAGGTTGCGAACGCTAGGTATTTTCTTTGATTTAACGAAGGCTTTTGACTGTGTTGACCACAAAATATTACTGCAGAAGTTGGACCATTATGGAGTAAGGGGAGTAGCTTACAATTTGTTCGCCTCTTACTTTAAGAACAGAAAGCAGAAGGTAATTCTCCGCAATATTGAGAGTGGTAGTGATGTTCAGTCCCAATGGGGCACTGTTAAGTGGGGCGTTCTCCAAGGGTCGGTGCTGGGGCCACTGCTGTTTCTTATTTATGTAAATGATATGCCTTCTAGTATTACAGGTGATTCAAAAATATTTCTGTTTGCTGATGACACCAGCTTGATAGTGAAGGATGTTGTGTGTAATATTGAAACAGTAACAAATAATGTAGTTCATGAAATAAGTTCGTGGCTTGTGGAAAATAATTTGATGCTAAATCACAGTAAGACTCAGTTTTTACAGTTTCTAACTCACAATTCAACAAGAACCGATATTTTGATCAGACAGAATGGGCATATTATAAGCGAGACGGAACAGTTCAAGTTCCTAGGCGTTCGGATAGATAGTAAGCTGTTGTGGAAAGCCCATGTCCAGGATCTTGTTCAGAAACTAAATGCTGCTTTATTTACCATTAGAACAGTATCTGAAATAAGTGACACTTCAACACGAAAAGTAGTCTACTTCGCATATTTTCATACGCTTATGTCGTATGGTATTATTTTTTGGGGTAATTCTTCTGATTCAAAGAGGGTATTTTTGGCTCAAAAACGGGCTGTTCGAGCTATATGTGGTGTAAGTTCGAGAACCTCTTGTCGACCCCTATTCAATAGTCTGGGAATTCTGACATTGCCCTCACAGTATATATTTTCTTTAATGTCTTTTGTTGTTAGCAATGTTAGCCTATTCCCAAGAGTTAGCAGCTTCCACTCAGTTAATACTAGACAGAAATCAAATCTGCATGTGGAATGCACTTCCTTGACTCTTGTGCAGAAAGGAGTGCAGTATTCTGCTGCATCCATTTTCAATAAGCTACCACAAGAACTCAAAAATCTTAGCAGTAGCCCAAACTCTTTTAAGGCTAAACTGAAGAGTTTCCTCATGGCTCACTCCTTCTATTCTGTCGAGGAGCTCCTGGAAGAGCTAAAAAATTAAGCAAATTCCAGTGTTACATTGTTGATTTTCTTTAAACTTACGACTTGTCACCTAAATATGTTTTTTTATATTTCATTTTATCTGTTTCTAATATTGTGTTATAATTTCATGTATTGACTCGTTCCATGACCATGGAGACTTCTCCTTAATTTGGTCCCACGGAACAATAAATAAATAAATAAATAAATAATTGTAACATTGTTGTATTGTAGCCAAGTTACCCAACACAATGTTTAACTTATACATCTGATAAACCTGAACATAATGCTTAAAAACACTTGCCCAAAAATGATACTTTGAAAGGTCCTCTGAAAGTGTTATTGTGTTATGGAACCGTGCTGAGTTCATTCCTGTGGGTTTCGACAGTTCCATTATCACACTGCCTGTGCCAATGAATGACTCTTCCTGTACCTCAGTGAATTTGTAGGTTCCTGGAAGTTTGTTGTAAAACACATCTTCATAAACTTCTTCTTGGTATGAAAGATCCGCAATGAGTTTTTAGTTTTTCCCTGCACTTTTACTACAGCGAAGTCACTGACCTCCCGCCGGAGGCTCGAGTCCTCCCTCGGGCATGGGTGTGTGTGTTGTTCTTAGCACATATTAGTTTGAGTTAGTTTAAGTAGTGTGTAAGTCTAGGGATCGATGACCTAAACTGTTTGGTCCCTTAAGAATTCACACACATTTGAACATTTTTGAAGTCACTGAGTCATAGAGAAATATGATTCTTTCTTGAAGTCCCAGGCTCTTGTTCTTCTTCTTCTCCTTCTTATTTTTCGGATACTTCTTAGTGTAATAGTAAGTCCATATCTACACTCCTGGAAATTGAAATAAGAACACCGTGAATTCATTGTCCCAGGAAGGGGAAATTTTATTGACACATTCCTGGGGTCAGATACATCACATGATCACACTGACAGAACCACAGGCACATAGACACAGGCAACAGAGCATGCACAATGTCGGCACTAGTACAGTGTATATCCACCTTTCGCAGCAATGCAGGCTGCTATTCTCCCATGGAGACGATCGTAGAGATGCTGGATGTAGTCCTGTGGAACGGCTTGCCATGCCATTTCCACCTGGCGCCTCAGTTGGACCAGCGTTCGTGCTGGACGTGCAGACCGCGTGAGACGACGCTTCATCCAGTCCCAAACATGCTCAATGGGGGACAGATCCGGAGATCTTGCTGGCCAGGGTAGTTGACTTACACCTTCTAGAGCACCTTGGGTGGCACGGGATACATGCGGACGTGCATTGTCCTGTTGGAACAGCAAGTTCCCTTGCCGGTCTAGGAATGGTAGAACGATGGGTTCGATGACGGTTTGGATGTACCGTGCACTATTCAGTGTCCCCTCGACGATCACCAGTGGTGTACGGCCAGTGTAGGAGATCGCTCCCCACACCATGATGCCGGGTGTTGGCCCTGTGTGCCTCGGTCGTATGCAGTCCTGATTGTGGCGCTCACCTGCACGGCGCCAAACACGCATACGACCATCATTGGCACCAAGGCAGAAGCGACTCTCATCGCTGAAGACGACACGTCTCCATTCGTCCCTCCATTCACGCCTGTCGCGACACCACTGGAGGCGGGCTGCACGATGTTGGGGCGTGAGCGGAAGACGGCCTAACGGTGTGCGGGACCGTAGCCCAGCTTCATGGAGACGGTTGCGAATGGTCCTCGCCGATACCCCAGGAGCAACAGTGTCCCTAATTTGCTGGGAAGTGGCGCTGCGGTCCCCTACGGCACTGCGTAGGATCCTACGGTCTTGGCGTGCATCCGTGCGTCGCTGCGGTCCGGTCCCAGGTCGACGGGCACGTGCACCTTCCGCCGACCACTGGCGACAACATCGATGTACTGTGGAGACCTCACGCCCCACGTGTTGAGCAATTCGGCGGTACGTCCACCCGGCCTCCCGCATGCCCACTATACGCCCTCGCTCAAAGTCCGTCAACTGCACATACGGTTCACGTCCACGCTGTCGCGGCATGCTACCAGTGTTAAAGACTGCGATGGAGCTCCGTATGCCACGGCAAACTGGCGGACACTGACGGCGGCGGTGCACAAATGCTGCGCAGCTAGCGCCATTCGACGGCCAACACCGCGGTTCCTGGTGTGTCCGCTGTGCCGTGCGTGTGATCATTGCTTGTACAGCCCTCTCGCAGTGTCCGGAGCAAGTATGGTGGGTCTGACACACCGGTGTCAATGTGTTCTTTTTTCCATTTCCAGGAGTGTATATCTGAGCTGCAATCATAATGTGAGAAGTCTGAATCTGACTGAAGAATAACTAATTGCCTGTTTGATTAGTTTTCTCCTTTTTTTCTCATTGATGTAATGAAATATACTTGCGTCGTTTTGTTTCTATAGCACGCTTTTTTCTCTCTTCGGCACGTCTTTCCTTCTCAGTAGCAAGATTTTCTTTTCCCACGCATTGTTCTTCGTTCTTTATGACTAGAGCGCTTTGCCAGAATGTTTCCCGCAAATCTTAATTTTTGACAGTGGAATTATATCTTCAGATGAGATTATCTCACGCAGTTTGTTTTGAATGTCATCTTTCGCGGGGGTTATCATTGAAGAATTGTGGTCACTCTATTGGAGCTGCAGGGATTTACCCCCAAAACACCTGCCGAGATTTGCCCCAATTCGCCATTTTCTGACAAATGAGTGATTGTTGATTTTGGGGACCAACTAAAACAATTATTTCCACATGAAAGTGAAGCTTAAATTCAGAAGTGTCAACGAGTAATTCGTTGATTCTTCTTTTCAAACCCTAACTTATACAATGTTGAAGTAAAACATCAGAAAAGTTATATGTAAGTAATAAAAAATGGACTTACCTCATTTTCTCACCTTTAGAGTGATCTTCCGGTACGAACTTTCATGGAATGATAAGTTACGAGGACACAAACGTGCCATCTGGTGGTCAACTCATGAATTGATAACAGTTCAAAAATTTGGACCGGGGTTTTATCTAACGCAGGATTTAATCCCCACTTATCCTAATGCTTATGAGCTTGGAAGGTCCTCTACTACAAACATGCTTGTCCACCTACTACCCAGCTGGCCAGTGGTGCGATAAAACAGTGAGTAAAGTGATGACTGAGAGACCTAATGGATTAGTATCACTATATTACAATGCTACTTCCCTCGCATATGTTTGCCGCCTTAAGTCGCGAGCCTGGACCGGTATTGCATCTAACGTGAAGCTGGTGTAAGTACAGGATTGTCAGAATGAGAGTAATGTTCGGAGTTGTGTTTTACCCTTGTCTTAAATAACGGGGTACTGTCAGAACTGTTGCTGTGTAATACACGCTGGAACATTGTTCAAGGTGAAATTTAGTGGCAGTAACTCCTCCAATGTCCGGTAGACGGATTCCGAAGTCGGACTACACTGTGCTGTGCTTTCAACGATAGGTGGTTCGAACCCAGTGCTTGATGGAGCTTACCGTCGTCACACGGGACGCGTTTCTCATCGTGAAGCACGCCAAACGTGGTTTCAGTCGTGGTTGGTGAATGCTCAGAGACGAGTCCGTATCTCACACAGAACGCGCTGATCATCGTGGTTTGCAACCGCAGCACACCCTAGCGGCGGATAGCGCCTCTGTCTAATAGCAGTAGTAGTTTTATTCGTCCGTAGAGCACTGTTACATGGATAGGGGACATGTCTTTAACAGAAATAACGTAATTTATATGTACAGGCATTTACAAATTTTGTGGTCTAGTTTGCCACAGATGGAACAGGTAGTCGTCCGATGCCTTGTACTAGGAACCATCCTGGCATTTGCCTGAAGCGACTTAGAAACCACAGTAAACCTAAATCGGGATGGCCGGGTGAAGGTTGGAATCTTCTCCCTCACTGGCGCGCGCGCATTACAGTTTTCTTTTACGAGAGTGGCCACAGATAAAGCTGCTGCATTAGCGCTATTAAAACGTTAGTTTCCTCCATATAGTTACCATTTTGTTCTATCTGTGGTATACACAAATAAAAACTTCATTATTTGTGGATATGATACAAGACAAACAAGAAAGTTCCGTGTCCAGCTGTAATATCTATTTCCCACCTATTTTGTATCTGTATCGATAATTACATGTCAATTTGTAGTGCTCCGTATAAAGAATGTTGAATCTGTCTTGGAAATACTTTGAGTATGTGTACATATTTCAGTTATGTGAACTTTTGAACGATGTTATTTAAACTGTGCCTGTGAATTTAAATAACTACTGGAATAATTGTTATATAATGTACTGTGTAGAACTTGGTCCATAGTTACGGAACATAGAGTTGAATGTAAAAGATGTAGGGAAGCCCCGCTGCTACAGAAGTAGCATGGTGGAGTGGAAAAGGTGTGGCTGGCGCGCAAGTGGCAACTCGTCCTTTGTGGCGGGTAAGGAGTCTGGGCTGAGAAGTGCTGTGGTTAACACCTCGCTAGCAGTAGCGGATCTTTGTGGCTCATATTCCTGGAGTTTTGAGGCCAGAAGAGCTTAAGGGCAATATTTATGTGCATCGAATGCTGCATTTGGTGATACCATTATCATTCATGGTTTCTGGCCCTATAAATGTAATTCCGATGGCAAGATGATATGTAACAGGGCGAAGCCAACAGTATTGCTATGACTGCATCGCCGCCAGGTTAATAGCCACTACAAATTACGCCACCAGTACCACCAGCCATCCACAAACTTTTTTATATTCTTCTTCTTCAGTAGCGGTACAGCCCTTGGTGTGCCATGGCTTCTTCAATAAACTTCCTCCACACTTTTCGCTTATTTCCTGCTCTTTTCCACCCACAGACTCCCATACTGGTGATATCCATTATTACCTGGTCGATCCATCTTCTTCTACGTCTCCCTTTTCGCATAGCTGAATGGATCACACCATTCATCATTTTCTTCGGAATTCTATCCTCTACCGTTCTCTCCAAGTGTCCTAGCCATCGTATTCGCTGTGATTTCACAAATTTTACTATGTCCCTGCCTTGTATTAACTCTTGTAATTCGGCATTGTAGCGTATTCTGCAGTCTTCTTCCTCCCTTATTGGCCCATATATTTTCCGCTCAATGGTTCTTAGTGCATTTTTATCGTGTTCTGTCAACGTTCATACCTCTGACCCGCATGTGATAATTGGGCGGACTATGGAATTATATATTAGCAGTTTTGATTTTCTTGTAACAAGGCTACTTTTGAAAGTTGCATATTTGCAAAGTAAGCTCTGTTTCCTGCTTGTATTCTTTCCCTTATGGCCTTTCCAATACTGTTATCATTTGTTATTAGGGCTCCCAAGTAGTTAAAAGAGGACATTCCTTTGGAGCAGTTCCCATTGATGTTTAGGATTTTAGAGGTTCTTCTGGTCTCAGATTGTGACATTACCATTTGTTTTGTTTTCATTTACTATGAGGCCAATTTTTAAGGTTTCTGTTTCCATTGCCCGGATGTTTCTAGCAGTGTATAGGTATTTCTTCCTACTATAGCAATGTCATCATCGTATGCACATATCTGGTAAGTTTTCATAAATATGGTGCCTCTTTTGTTGATTTTATTTACTACACTATGCACGGCTATATTGAATAGGACAGTGGAGAGACTATCACCTTGCTTCACACCTTTATTAAAGTCAAAGCTTTCACTTGTTCGGCTAAGGACCTTTACTTTTGCTCTTGTCTCTGTCATTGTCATTCTGATTAGTCTTATCAGTTTAGCACATATACCAACTTCTTTCAGTACTCTGTATAGTTCTTGCCGATTTACGCTGTCAAATGCATGTTTGAAGTCGATGAATAGGAAATGCAGATGTATATCATATTCATAGAACTTTTCCATCATTTGTCTTATCACAAATATTTGATCAGTTGTTCCTCTATCTGGTCGAAAGCCACACTGATATTCCCCTAGTATGCCTTCTGCACACTTTTGTATCCTTTCGTTTAATATACTTGTGAACGCCTTATAAACTGTGGTTAGAAGTGTTATACCTCTATAGTTTTCATATGCTGTTCTGTCCCCTTTCTTATAGATGGGGATTATTATTATAATTTTCCAATTATCTGGCATAGTTTCTGTTTCCCATATATCTGATATTAATGTGTGCAGTTCCTTTATTACAGCCTCACCGCCAGTTTTTATTAATTCAGCAATTATGCTGTCTTCCCCAGGGGTTCGATTGTTTTTTGACTTGTGCACAGCCTGGGAGACCTTAATAGCCACTGCAAATTACGCCACCAGTACCACCAGCCATCCACTAAATTTTGTATATTCGGCACTCTGTAAATAGACCAGGTATTTGTGAAATTTGGTTGATTGTATAATAATAATTGTGGTGTTGCTAAAAACTCTATCTTACACCCGTGATTATCCCGAATCACGAACCTGGACATGAATCCTATACTAATGAATTTAATTCCCAGTGTTCTAATTTTATTATGAGAAAGTGGTTGAACTTGAATTTAATGTTGTCTTGTCACTTTCATAGCCAATTATACTTTTGAGTAGGTCAAAAGACTGCTTATGAAAGCACATTTATTATTTAAAGAGCTATAGTTTGTTTCCTTAATTAATAATTAATGATAAGAATACTTTCAATTTCTCATACATACTGGTGTAGTTTTGTTAATTAGCATGGTTCTTCATACCATGATGGTTTAAGGGTCCTCAAGTAGCCTACTAGACTAGTTAGTTAATGAAGCAATGCAAAGGCTCCTTCAGAGCCAGTGTATTTAGATTTATATTCAGTTTAGTTGCTTCAAACCGAGTTTAAGAAAGAACTATTTACTGTGTTATCTATTCTAACGTAATTTGGTTAATGCACAGGCATGGATACCCTGTATTAGGCAACGAAGTTATAGATTATGATCATTAGCAGACCCCCCTGATTCAAATTCAGAATCATTTCAAGCTTTCCCCTGTTCAGTATTGCTGCTAGTTTCATGTGTGTCGATAATTGGTTTTATAAACTGTTACACCTAGCTCACTTAAGGTACGTGTTGTCGAGAGGCATATGTTACTGTTTACTGTATCATTGGCTATTTGTTTATTAGTAGCAGATTTATCTTCAAGGTTAGGTTACTGTATTGTAGAATGAACTGTTAAAACGAAAGAGTTAAGTGTGTATGTGTCAAGGGAAGTTAGGTTAGCCTTAGGACTGCCTTCTGCTTTATCGTTTTGCTTGACACAAGAATGCCTAATTAGCCTGGCGACCTGTTTTAATATGTAATGTTACAATTTGCTATTGTGCTGGTTGTTTATAATTTGCTGGAATGTTTCGGAAACGAATCCCAATTTGATTTTTCTCTTTCCATGAGGTTATCTCACGGTCAACTTCCTCAAAAATTACTCGCAAAGGTGCAACGTTAGCATCGATTATCGTTTAAGGTGGTCGGTGGTAGCGTTACACAGTCAGTAAGGATACTAGCCTTTAAGACTTCCATTATATTACCAGTAGTGCGATAAAATTTTACAATAGTCTTCTACATAACATAAAATTATTTCATCATTCTCAATTTGCAGAAAGACCTAAAGGTATCCTTATTCGACCAGTGCTTCTATTCAGCAGCACAATAAATCATTTATTTGCTGGAATATTGTTATTTGTGCAGTAACGATGTATCCTACATCGGGAAAGATTTTTGGATGATCAGATAAATAAATACTGATTTATAAGCGAATCAAGAAGTAATTTAGGCAGCAATCTCCTAGTTCCATGTTTTTTAACATGATCAAACAGTCGAACAAACGAACAAACTCACTCCTGAAACAAGAGCGCTCTTATATATACATGATATCGAATATTACAGAACATACTTCTGTTAAACTTGAAGAGAAAGTAGCAGAATAGTTTAGAAAACATGAAGTTGAATAAACAGTGATATACACGGAAAGCCGGACCCGAACCTGTAACTCGTCATCGGCACCTACGTGCACTACACTACAATTTTCTTTTCCAACCGGCGGCTGTTTGACACAAGCTGAAAACTTTAACCACTATTATATTATTAATTGACTTTTCATTAATACAAACTGTATGAAAAACGACGTATTTTTGGTAAATTTATAAAGCGATGGTGCCTTGAAACGGCGTACTTCCATAACACGCACCTTATAATACTAAAAGCACCAAACACGAAATGCCTGTAACCAACAAGAACCGTTTCCTCTCATATTGTTACAAAAAATCGTACCAAAGAAGATGCGATTCAGAGAGGTACTCAGTGTGCCGTTGCTTTGAAACTATATGTCCTGAAAAACGTATATTACAATATGAAAACCAACAAGTATGGCATTCAGCTGCAAACGACGTTATTCAATACGACATCTCCCAAATTTTGCTTGTGACATAAATGCGATCATGGGTCTAACTGGCCATGTTCCTCTCCGCAAAGCAAAAATCCGACGTGTCCATTTTGTCCTTCACGCTTGAAATTGTTCTGGAAAGTGAAATTTCACATTCTGATGTCACAAAACAAGATCAGCTCCTCGTCCACGTACATTTTCAGGTCCCGTGTGAGGTCGGTATTACCTCAAATCTCACGGAACTACGGAATGCACCGCCGAGCACCGAATTCGTCCCACCTAAAGGCGGAAGCACAGCACGGTGTTCCCGACGCGGAATCCCGTTTATTGACCAATAGAGCAAGTCAGGGAAGTCTTTGCAACGGATGAGCTGTCGTAATTTGCCTACAATAGTAGTGAGCTAAAGTTGATGAACTTCTTTGAGACTATCGGGTTGTCTTATCCTCCTTTCAGACCATTTATCCCGTCGCTAAAAATAGAGAATAATGTTACGGATCGTGTACGAGCTGTAGGTGACACGTTATTGCAGTTTATTTTTTCGAGTTTGCCTGTGAGGAGTTTTGCGTTCTGTATGCAATGAATATGGCATTGTATCCATTGGTACTAGTACAGCTCGTTGTCATTCGGCAGCTGTTCTTAGATTTTATGATTTCCCAACTGAGCAAAGGTTTGCAGTGCGGGGTGCAGGGAGTGTTATATGCAGGCGGAACAAGGTGCTGGTCGGTTTCAAAGTGCCTTGAGGGAATACCGGGAGAGGTCTGCTATTTCCCTCGGACCTAGGCGTCTGACGTGTCACTCAATATTTCCAATAATATCACTACGAACTTTAGAGCCCTTTCCGGTCGCTTCAAGTAGTTCGTAATAGATATCATCATATTTCACAGAAGTTTGCTGGCTTCATCTGGATAATATCTAATACGTTTTGAGTGATTCTAACCCGGAACAACTAAGCTGGAAAGCGAAGACATACTTGCTGGAAGCATTCTGGGATCGTGCAGTACATATACAAAGGAAATACGTATAAGACACCAGTGCGACCAGTTATAGAGTGTATTAAACCATTATCGTGGCCGTGCGGTTAAAGGCGCTGCAGTCTGGAACCGCAAGACCGCTACGGTCGCAGGTTCGAATCCTGCCTCGGGCATGGGTGTTTGTGATGTCCTTAGGTTAGTTAGGTTTAACTAGTTCTAAGTTCTAGGGGACTAATGACCTCAGCAGTTGAGTCCCATAGTGCTCAGAGCCATTTGAACCATTTTTGAAACCATTATCAAGTAAACACGACAAGAGCCATGCTCCGAGGATCCGTAACAGGTAGTAAAAACCAATGTGAAAAGGTAACAGAGATTCTCGGGGAACTTAAATGGGAATCTCTGGAAGATACCCAGGCTGCATTTTACTGCTAGTACCCCGTTTAGAACGTTCTAATGGGAAAGCGTTATATTTGTCATATACACTCCTGGAAATGGAAAAAAGAACACTTTGACACCGGTGTGTCAGACCCACCATACTTGCTCCGGACACTGCGAGAGGGCTGTACAAGCAATGATCACACGCACGGCACAGCGGACACACCAGGAACCGCGGTGTTGGCTGTCGAATGGCGCTAGCTGCGCAGCATTTGTGCACCGCCGCCGTCAGTGTCAGCCAGTTTGCCGTGGCATACGGAGCTCCATCGCAGTCTTTAACACTGGTAGCATGCCGCGACAGCGTGGACGTGAACCGTATGTGCAGTTGACGGACATTGAGCGAGGGCGTATAGTGGGCATGCGGGAGGCCGGGTGGACGTACCGCCGAATTGCTCAACACGTGGGGCGTGAGGTCTCCACAGTACATCGATGTTGTCGCCAGTGGTCGGCGGAAGGTGCACGTGCCCGTCGACCTGGGACCGGACCGCAGCAACGCACGGATGCACGCCAAGACCGTAGGATCCTACGCAGTGCCGTAGGGGACCGCACCGCCACATCCCAGCAAATTAGGGACACTGTTGCTCCTGGGGTATCGGCGAGGACCATTCGCAACCGTCTCCATGAAGCTGGGCTACGGCCCCGCACACCGTTAGGCCGTCTTCCGCTCACGCCCCAACATCGTGCAGCCCGCCTCCAGTGGTGTCGCGACAGGCGTGAATGGAGGGACGAATGGAGATGTGTCGTCTTCAGCGATGAGAGTCGCTTCTGCCTTGGTGCCAATGATGGTCGTATGCGTGTTTGGCGCCGTGCAGGTGAGCGCCACAATCAGGACTGCAGACGACCGAGGCACACAGGGCCAACACCCGGCATCATGGTGTGGGGAGCGATCTCCTACACTCGCCGTACACCACTGGTGATCGTCGAGGGGACACTGAATAGTGCACGGTACATCCAAACCGTCATCGAACCCATCGTTCTACCATTCCTAGACCGGCAAGGGAACTTGCTGTTCCAACAGGACAATGCACGTCCGCATGTATCCCGTGCCACCCAACGTGCTCTAGAAGGTGTAAGTCAACTACCCTGGCCAGCAACATCTCCGGATCTGTCCCCCATTGAGCATGTTTGGGACTGGATGAAGCGTCGTCTCACGCGGTCTGCACGTCCAGCACGAACGCTGGTCCAACTGAGGCGCCAGGTGGAAATGGCATGGCAAGCCGTTCCACAGGACTACATCTAGCATCTCTACGATCGTCTCCGTGGGAGAATAGCAGCCTGCATTGCTGCGAAAGGTGGATATACACTGTACTAGTGCCGACATTGTGCATGCTCTGTTGCCTGTGTCTATGTGCCTGTGGTTCTGTCAGTGTGATCATGTGATGTATCTGACCCCAGGAATGTGTCAATAAAGTTTCCCCTTCCTGGGACAATGAATTCACGGTGTTCTTATTTCAATTTCCAGGAGTGTATGTTATCGGCACTATAAACATCCTGCCACTCTTGTTCCTTAACGAGGTTTGAAAGACTCTCTGTTGCCGTTGGATTAGCTTTCTTACATAGTTTGTAATTATATGTGACATTTGTTTCAGTACAAAAGCCTTTTAGTGTTAAAATTTGTGCATCATGGTCTGAAAGTCCATTCACCTTTTTATCAAATGGTTCAAATGGCTCTGAGCACTATGGGACTCAACTGCTGTGGTCATTAGTCCCCTAGAACTTAGAACTACTTAAACTTAACTAAGGACATCACAAACATCCATGCCCGAGGTAGGATTCGAACCTGCGACCGTAGCAGTCGCATGGTTCCGGACTGCGCGCCTAGAACCGCGAGACCACCGCGGCCGGCACCTTTTTATCAACAGAATGCCCATCTACTAATGAAGAATGAATAAAAATATTGTCTATGGCTGTATTACTGTTCCCCTGCATCCTAACTGGAAAAAATACAGTCTGCATCAAATCATATGAGTTTAGGAGACCTACCAACATCCTTCTTCTTGCACAATCATATACAAAATTAATACTGAAGTCACCACATATAACTATAAAGTGAACGAAGAACCCTCTCTACCTTGAGCAGAAATGCTCTGAAATCAGACCTATAAACAACAACAATTAGTAGTTTCAATAAATTCAACTGCCCTGCACAACATTCAAATATCTGTTCACTGCAGTGCCGTTTACATCTATGGACTCAAACGGAGTACTGTTGTTTACATACACGGCCACTCCCCCACTCTGGAAGGAACTCCTTGAAAAACATCCAGCTAATCTGTATCCTGGTAAAGGAAGCCTCTGAACTGTCAAATTATTTAAGTGGTGCTCCGATATACCAGTAATGTCCTAGTCAGCATCTACAACTAACTTTACCTCTAATATCTCTTATACTTTGATGAAATATGCTAGTTTCTTCTCTACTTGGAAACCTGACGTCCTCTGAAGGTGATTCCTTAGTTAGAGGGACTTCCTTTAAGCAGGTATACCTATCAGCTGACTTCAGTCTAAGAATTTTTCCATGAATGATCTCACCACCACCCACTACACTGTCACCTATAAGCTTTGCCATCCTCCCTTTCCCATGCCTACTGAGGTGCAGGCCATGCCTAGTGAAACACGATCTACTGATAGACTCAACTGGCACCACTACAATGTGACCCATGTTAACACGCCTAACAGCCACATTAAGATGAGGCCCATCATGACGCCGAACAGCTGCACGAAATGCACATTAATGCCATCAGTATGAGTACCTATCTTTACCAGGTCACCACCTACATGATATTTCCCGTCCCTACCAAGACTATTCCCCGCTCCACCCACTATCACTATATGATTCTCTTTTGTAAAATTCCTACATAATTCCCCTATGCTGTCAGTCACCTGAGCCAACCCTGCGCTAGGCTTCACAATGCTGGTGACCTGGTACTCACTCCCCAACACTTCCTGCAACTGCTGGCCCACACCTTTACCGTGCGAACTACCTAGCAGCAGAACCTTCTTACAGAACCTTTTTTCTGTTAGACTTTGCAACTGACTTATGCCTCCTAACTGCTGAACTGCTAAAACTTTACAGTTACCGAAAAAAACTAAACGTCTACGTTACCTAAGTTCAGTTACACCAGTAAAACTATTTACAGAGCTAACAATAGTGATCTCGAAATTCTCTCTCTATCTACGAAGGAATGGCTTTTTTTTAAAAAAAAAATGGTTCAAATGGCTCTGAGCACTATGCGACTTAACTTCTAAGGTCATCAGTCGCCAAGAACATAGAACTAATTAAACCTAACTAACCTAAGGACATCACACACATCCATGCCCGAGACAGGATTCGAACCTGCGACCGTAGCGATCGCTCGGTTCCAGACTGTAGCGCCCAGAACCGCACGGCCACTTCGGCCGGCCCACGAAGGAAGTAACAACTTTTATTGGTAATACTAAACAACAACTAATACCAGACCAACAAAACTTCACAAGATTTATTAGCTAAAACAAAAAATTCAAGCGGCCACTGGAACATCAACAAAGTTAAAACAGTGAATGAAAACTTTACTGAAATATTTAACTAGAAACAATAAGAAACGTCAGCTGAAAACTATTTCAGAAAATTTACTAAACGACTTCAACATACAGAAAACTCTAAAAAAACACAGCGTGCGAACGTTTCCAAAAGTTTATTAAACCGTTATTTCGCCACAAACAGCACGAGACACCGTTGAAAACTATTAAATGTAATAACTGTATAACAGTACACAAACAGCTTAGTCAGAGCTTAAAAACCGCTACAGCTGCAACTCCACGCCGGAAAATATAAACACACTGCTAATATCTGGATGAACGATTGTAAACTACTAAGTTTAAGATTCGAATACACTGCACAAACGACTTTGACGGTACTTAGCTTTATAACCGCTACAGCTGCGACCGCACGCCACGAAATGTAAACACACTCCGTATTGCATGAACCACATCTTGTCGAAGTGAGCGTCACTTTGGATACTGTGTATTCACCGTGCTATCAAGGAATATCGCACCGATTATTCCGTGACTGGACATTGCACACCGCACAGTCATCCGTTTAGGGTGAAGAGACTTCTCGATCGCGAAATACGAATTCTCAGTCCCCCAGGTGCGCCAGTTTTGCTTATTGACGAACCCATCCAAATGGAAGTGGGCTTCGTCGCTAAACTAAACAATGCGCATACTAATCCCCATCATGCCCCGCGGCCAGTCGTACATCTTGAACGTCCTAACACAACCGTTCAGAACTTATGACTGTTTTATTTCATATGGTTCAATAATTGTCACCCTGTAAGTAAGGGTAGTCTACGGTGTGTTGCATATTTATAAGCCTTTACCTCATTTCGATCGCTTTGTTTGCGTATACGATCAGTGTCTTTCTAGAGTCCCCTAGAAACCGGAAGCGGTGAACGGTCTGGAAACTGAGCGAGAATGTATAAAGGGCCGCGTAACCGGTGTAACATTTTTGTTCTACTTGGTTATCCTGCTATCTGTTACTTAAAAACGAACAGTATTTACAGTGAAATTGAAATTGTCACTGTTAAATTTGTGTTTTACTCGAAAACTGTTAATTTGTAAAGAAAAACAGAGCGATGTTGTGAAAATTAAAAAATGTATACGCATTTTTATAGCACTAGAAAATGCAGTTTCCTAAAAAAAGATCACATTTTTTAAAAAATGAAAATAAAAACATATCAAACATCGCTACACTACTTCGTCGAGCTTATATAAAACTTGTTTCTGTTATTGCTAAACAACTTTCGCACTGAAATGGAAATGAGCGTACGGCATTGTGGGCCGGGAGTCCCTCGGGGAACTTCGGCCGCCGAGGGAAAGTGCTTATTGCATTCGACGCCACATTGGGGGACTTGCGCGTCGGAGATGGGGATGAAATGATGATGAGGACAACACAACAGCCAGACCCTGAGCGGAGGAAACCTCCCGGGCTCCTTGGCGTGGCATTCCGCCGCGCTGACCAGTCAGCTAGCGGGGGCGGACTTTTCGCACTCAAAAGTAACAGGAAACGTTTGCCTTTGATCATGATGAAAAACTTTCTGCTAAGTACAAAATAACAACAATAATTACATATATTTTTTGTGATGCATCAAAAGTAATTGCTTTGGTTACATAACAGCGCAGAAACAACGTGGTCAACTAATTTTTATTACTTATGAAATGCAATTTATATTTTGTAAGGACATAAAATACAGAGAGGACTAACGCTGAGCGATGTGAGGTTATTTGCAAAACAAACGAACAAAAAAACAAGAAACAAAAAGAAGCTGTCGGCTCCCAGTTTCTCTGTCACACATTCATTAATGTTTCTTTCCCTACCAATGGTGCTAATAGTGCAAGTAATAAATCTACTATTTACTACGTCATTTATGTACTGTACCAAAACTACCGAATCGTGGTTTTGGCAGAGCGCAACTTTAGTCCTAGCACACAAGGCTGGTATCCGGTGTAACGTAATTCGTCCACTTGCTCGAGTTGACAGTAAACAAATGGAATCACAGGAAAAATGAACATTGGTCATTCGGCCAAGCATTTACATTCTCCATAGATGCGTAGCATTTCTACCATCTCTCCGTTGGTGTACATTATACACTACTGGCCATTAAAATTGCTGTGGTGTCACCGCCAGACACCACACTTGCTAGGTGGTAGCTTAAATCGGCCGCGGTCCATTAGTACATGTCGGACCCGCGTGTCGCCACTGTGTGATCGCAGACCGAGCGCCACCACACGGCAGGTCTCGAGAGACGTACGAGAACTCGCCCCAGTTGTACGACGACGTTGCTAGCGACTATACTGACGAAGCCTTTGCTCTCATTTGCCGAGAGACAGTTAGAATAGCCTTCAGCTAAGTTAATGGCTACGACTTAGCAAGACGCCAATTGTCACAGTGCATGTATCTTACGAGTCTCATTTGTATAGTCAAGAGAGATGTATCACAAGGATTGATTAAAAGTTAAGTATATTCCAAAGCTACGTATTTTCTTTATAGTATTCAATACGTATCCTGTTCCAGACTTCAAGCCATCCTGCTGTAGCTTAGCGCGTGCCTTTCGGCTTCCTTCTCAGCGTGGCGTAGCGAGCTTGTTACGCCACAACAATTGCTACACCAAGAAGAAATGCAGATGATAAACGAGTATTCATTGGACAAATATATTATACTAGAATTGACATGTGATTGCATTTTCACGCAATCTGGGTGCATAGATCCTGAGAAATCAGTACCCAGAACAACCACCTCTGGCCGTAATAACGGCCTTGATACGCCTCGGCATTGAGTCAAACAGAGCTTGGATGGCGTGCGTGTACAGGTACAGCTGCCTATGCAGCTTCAACACGATACCACAGTTCATCAAGAGTAGTGACTGGCGTATTGTGACGTGCCAGTTGCTCGGCCACCATTGACCAGACGTTTTCAATTGGGGAGAGATCTGGAGAATGTGCTGGCCAGGGCAGCAGTCGAACATTTTCTGTATCCAGAGAGGCCCGTACAGGACCTGCAACATGAGGTCGTGCATTATCCTGCTGAAACGTAGGGTTTCGCAGGGATCGAATGAAGGGTACAGCCACGGGTCGTAACACATCTGAAATGTAACGTCCACTGCTCAAAGTGCCGTCAGTGCGAACAAGAGGTGACCGAGACGTGTAACCAATGGCACCCCATACCATTACTCCGGGTGATACGCCACTATGGCGATGACGAATACACGCTTCCAATTTGCATTCACCGCGATGTCGCCGAACACGGATGCGACCATCATGATGGTGTAAACAGCAAAATGACGTTTTGCCATTCGTGCACCCAGGTTCGTCGTTGAGTACTCCATCGCAGGCGCTCCTGTCTGTGATGCAGCGCAAAGGGCAACCGCAGCCATAGTCTCCGAGCTGATAGTCCATGCTGCTGCAAACGTCGTCGTACTGTTCGTGCAGATGGTTGTTGTCTTACAAACGTCCACATCTGTTGACTCAGGGATCGAGACGTGGCTGCACGATTCGTTACGGCCACGCGGATTAGATGCCTGTCACCTCGACTGCTAGCGATACGAGGCCGTTGGGATCCAGCACGGCGTTCCGTATTTCCGTCCTGAACCCACCGATTCTATATTCTGCTAACAGTCATTGGAACGCGACCTACGCGAGCAGCAATGTCGCGATACGATAAACCGCAATCGCGATACGCTACAATCCGACCTTTATCAAAGTCGGAAACGTGATGGTACGCATTACTCCTCCTTACACGAGGTATCACAACAACGTTTCACCAGGCAACCCCGGTCAACTGCTGTTTGTGTATGAGAAATCGGTTGGAAACTTTCCTCATGTCAACACGTTTTAGATGTCGCCACCGGCGCCAACCTTGTGTGAATGCTCTGAAAAGCTAATCATTTGCATATCACAGCATCTTCTTCCTGTCGGTTAAATTTCGCATTTGTAGCGCGTCATCTTCATGGTGTAGCAATTTTAATGGCCAGTAGTGTACATAAACAAAAGTTCAACTGAAGACGGTTGGCTGAATGACCAGTGTAGCTTTCCCTAGGGTTTGTTCATTGTCGACTCGAGGGCAAGTGGACGAGTTACCTTACCCTGAACACTAGCCCTTTGTCCTTGAACAGGAGAGTCAAAGTCAATTTTATGTTACGCTTTTATACCGTCGTGTTTACGCGAATAGTAGACTGTGATACATGTTGGAATAGATCTTAAGGTGGATTATAGGAAAAAAAAGGAGGCTATTTAGAAACACCGAATTGGTATTCACGTCTTCGTAACGAACAAAGATAGAAGAAAGGCACAGATGTTGATTAATGTCCCCTCGGAAATAAACAATATTTACTTGGCACATTCTTTTATTTTGCTTCTGAATAAAAAGTTACTTGGAAAGGTCAAGACAAATGAGGCATCCTTCGTAATGTAGAAAGTCGTTCATCTGAGCTCCATGTCCTATGGTGTTGTAATGAAAGTCGTTTATTTCTTGATGCGACAATATAGACACCTTCGGTTGATCCATTCCGCAGAATCGTGCCTCTGTATTTCAGACACCTGTTTGGTGTCTCTGTTAACTGTAGACTCTCCCACCACAAGAAATTCCCCATAATTCACGTGATTTTCATGTGCTTTAGTTACAAAGTCTTTATTACTGTAAAAGCTGTTCCATACTCCAGTTGTGAAGTTTCATTATGTCATTCATTCTACATCTTTTTATCACTAAGAATTACCTGTAAAAGAAACCACTGATCGAATAAACACATGGACGGGCGAATGGTTTATTAACTGAATAATAATTTCCTTCGTGAGAAGGCGGATATTATTCCCCTGTTGCCCCACGTTCGGTGAATATTCGTAAACTCTGTTTTTTTTTGTTGTTGAATATTTCTGATTGGATGTTAAGTGCAATATCCACGTGTAATCAGGTACAATTTACGAATGAAACTTATTTTTCAATGCCTTACCAGCAGCTCCCACGTTACGTTCATTTGGGTTCAAAATGGCTCTGAGCACTATGGGACTCAACTGCTGTGGTCATTAGTCCCCTAGAACTTAGAACTACTTAAACCTAACTAACCTAAGGACATCACACACATCCATTCCCGAGGCAGGATTCGAACCTGCGACCGTAGCAGTCGCACGGTTCCGGACTGCGCGCCTAGAACCGCGATACCACCGCGGCCGGCGTTCATTTGGGACTCCCGTAATTTAGTCTGTTATTGTTCACATGACAAGGATTATTTAGCGTTGCAGCAATTACTTACTAACTTATTTGTCTCTCATTTTTGTGGTTTTGTGCTTTTATGTGAGCAACATGAGTTAATGCTTTCTACGTATTTGTGTCATAGGCGTATAAGCGTAGAGTTCGTTCTACATTCTCGTCATTCACCTTTTGCTGCTTACTAGACAACTACAGTTTTTCTTATAATTTGTTCGCTTCTTTTACATGCATGTCTTTTTTGTTGCAGGTGAGTAAGTGGATTCATCAACCAGCAGCAGTAAGTACTTTTGTTCTAGCTGTACTGTACTAGACGTGGAACACTTTCATTTATATCCGTTGGTTCAACGTGAGGAGAGTCATTCGCAAAATGGATTTGGTAGTGTCACACGAAATGAGCCTGTAAAAAATAAGAAAACAAATATTAAATGTGCCGATTACTATCGACAGTATCTTTCTAAGTTACTGAAACTGGTTGCTCAACTTTTTACTTTTGTACTCCTACTTCCGTGCTGTGTGAACCAATATGTAACCCGATTGAGTCCAGAATCACTTTCCTTCCGCTCAGTCATAGGGCGTACGGTGAGCTTGGTTTTACTTATTTTTCTTATATTCCTTATTTCGAAATTTCTCCCACCTCTTCCTCTCGTTACGAAGCTTTGTTTCTTGTTAGTTAGTTATACAGTGCTGAAGATCTGTAGCTTGTGCAGACGTCTGCGACAGCACCAGTGATTAAATTTTAGTCTAGATAATAAAGAAACTTAACGTCTGGAGACTGAAGGGAATGGAGTTTCCTGGGCTCGGCTATCGTCTGAAGAGTAGTTGCATAGTCGTCCTCGGATTAAAAAAGGTTTAAAGACAGGAATGCCGTCTTTCTTCTTTAATGTCCAGTCTGTACATTGAAAAATTTATGATGGAAACAAAACAAAGGTTCAGGAGTGGGATTAAAATTCAGTATGAAAGGATATCAATGACAAGATTCGATGTTGCACTTAGGAAGTGGTACAGGACTTGTTAAACGGAGAGAACAGTCGAAGGCGACAGAAAATGGTTTGAGAGTGAACCAAAGTAGGACGAAAGTAATGAGGAGTAGCGGAAATTGGGGACCACGTAGCAGACGAAGTGAAGGAATTCTGTTACCTTGGAAGGAAAGTAACGAATGATGGACGAAGGAAAGTAACGAATTAAAGACGAAACATCGAGGATACAAACATTCGACTAGCACAGGAAAAGCAAAATTACTCTGTGAAATAAGCCTACTAGTATCGAACATAGAACTTAATTTGAGAAAGAAATTTCTGAGAATACAGGGTTTTAAAAAAAGGTATTCCATATTTTGAAGGTGGTAGTATGGAGCAAAACAAGAAACAATGTCCAGTAAAGATGAGCTCAAAAATGCATCCCTCAGGAATTATGACCACTTATTCATCTTCATTACTGTGAAACATCTCTGTTTTATTGCAAGCCAATTTCCTCCCCCACCCTTCCCTAGACCGAGCTTGTGCTCCGTCTCTAATGACCTCGTTGTGGACGGGAAGTTAAACACTGATCTCCCGCTCCTCCTCCTTGTAGAGTTCTTGTTCAAGGTTCCGGGCGAGCACAGGGGCGTCACTGCGGTTGGTGACCTCGGAGTCACAAGCTAACTCTTGTTGCTGACCTTGTCTGCAAAGATAGCCTGAGAAAGCCCGTTAGTCATGACGCTTGCTCCCAGTGTTACGTGCCCACTCCACAACTCTGCAACTTCATTGAACCGTTCGCCACAAAGTTCTTATTTGTGACCCACTTCTTGCTCCGATTCTGCCAATTCTTTTCTGACTTACAGTATTCAAAAGCGTAGTTGATTTTCTTTAAAGCGCTGAGATTCTCTCCTGGCGTAGAATAAAAACATTGATTTCGCGTCACAAATATACTGAGGAGTCCTGTTATGTTTTCCATTCAGTTCCAAGGACGAATTGTGTGCCAGTTATTGTGTCTCACTGTTTAGAGGCACAAAACGCGTGGGTGTTTTCAGCTCGTTACTAAATGCAAATAAGTAGGAGGCCGAGTTGATAGGAGCTGAAGGAGTCCAGGTTGCAATAATATGCGGTACGGCACACTGTTAGAGAGAAGGATTATTATTCAAGAAACACGTAGTACAATGAAAATTACTTATCTTCAGTAGTTTGTAGGACTGCAGCTGCGGCTACGAACTGACAATCTCGTAACATGGAATACCGTGAACTAGTACAACATATTCTCAGGGACTAAGCCTCATGGGCCCTCCTCAGAGAATCAATGCAAACATTACAGAACTGGCGGAAGGCTGATTATGAAAGTGCGTCTGTCTAGGTTGAAATCTAGCTAACAAGGGAACCTCCCCATCGCACCCCTCTCAGATTTAGTTATAAGTTGGCACAGTGGATAGGCCTCGAAAAACTGAACACAGATCAATCGAGAAAACAGGAAGAAGTTGTGTGGAACTATGAAAAAAATATGCAAAATATACAAACTGAGTAGTCCACGCGCAAGATAAGCAACATCAAGGAGAGTCTGAGCTCAGGAGCGCCGTGGTCCCGTGGTTAGCGTGAGTAGCAGTGAAACGAAAGGTCGGTGGTTCAAGTCTTCCCTCGAGTGAAAAGTTTAGTTTTTTATACAATCAACGTCGCTCTCCAACATTCCAGATTCCAGGGCATGTTCAGATTTGCTTGGAGATATGCAGGATTTGACGGTCTACTCAAGAAAAAATTTGAAAACGTTAGAAACATATGTTTTGACAGAGCATAGGGAAAACTGTGCGACTGTGAAACTGTTGCATTCATTTGTTGCAGTTTATGTGACAAACTCATTTTTTCATCACTTTTTTGGGAGTGATTATCACATCCACAAGAAAACCTAAATCGGGTAAGGTAGAAGAATCTTTTTACCCATTAACCAAGTGTACAAGTTATGTGGGTCGACAACATATTCCTGTCATGTGACGCACATGCCGTCACCAGTGTCGTATAGAATACATCAGACGTGTTTTCCTGTGGAGGAATCGGTTGACCTGCGATCAAATGTTTTCGGTTCCGATTGGAGAGGCACGTCCTTTCGTATACTAATCGCACGGTTTTGTGGTGCGATTGCAAAACACAGACACTAAACTTATTACAGTGAACAGAGACGTCAATGAACGAACGGACACATCATAACTTTGCGAAAATAAACTTTTCACTCGAGGGAAGACTTGAATTCTAAGAAAATGTGACTCATCAACGAAAGAAGTAGCTTACAAAACGCTTGTTCGTCCGATTCTTGAGTATTGCTCATCAGTATGGGACCCTTACCAGGTTGGATTAATAGAAGAGATAGACATGATCCAGCGAAAAGCAGCGCGATTCGTCATGGGGACATTTAGTCAGCGCGAGAGCGTTACGGAGATGCTGAACAAGCTCCAGTGGCGGACACTTCAAGAAAGGCGTTACGCAATACGGAGAGGTTTATTATCGAAATTACGAGAGAGCACATTCCGGGAAGAGATGGGCAACATATTACTACCGCCCACATATATCTCGCGTAATGATCACAACGAAAAGATCCGAGAAATTAGAGCAAATACGGAGACTTACAAGCAGTCGTTCTTCCCACGCACAATTCGTGAATGGAACAGGGAAGGGGGGATCAGATAGTGGTACAATAAGTACCCTCCGCCACACACCGTAAGGTGGCTCGCGGAGTATAGATGTAGATGTAGATGTAGAACCAAGGACCTCTCATTCCGCAGCTGCTCACGCTAACCACGGGACCACGGCGCTCCTGAGCTCACACTCTTCTTGATTTTACCTATCTTGTGCATGGACTACTCAGTTTGTGTATTTTGCTTATTTTTTTCAAAGTTCCACACAACTTCTTCCTGTTTTCTCGATTGATCTATGTTCAGTTTTTCAAGGCCTATCCACTGTGCCAACTTATAACTAAATCTGAGGGGGCTGCGATGGGGAGGTTCCCTTGTAAGAAGTGAACGAGGCACACTCCAGTTCCGTCGAGCTGCACAGCCCGCTAGAGTGCGCTGTGCTCGGCAGACGACGGGCTGCCAGCCTTGTGTTGGCGCGGCGTTGTAGTAGTATCTGTGGCAGTGATACTACAGAAGTCTTTGTTTCAATATCCAATTAACAGTGCTAAAAGATCAGTGTCATATTTACAAATATAACAGCACAACAGTGGCGGCGATCGACAAAAATTTTTACAATTTCTGCTTTTTGCGTTCCGTGGAGTTGCATATCACATCTAGCGGAGAAAAACTGTGTTAAAGACGATTAAAGTGCGAAACTAGTAGTCTTTTGGATCTTAAGCTTTGCATCTCGAATAAAATGAATTATACCATGCGTGTCCTTCGAAAATTCTTTAATATTATTTGTTGCTATCAGTATGGAAAACAATGGCGCATGTTCTGGCAAACGCTTCTGACAGCACTATAGAGGAGATGAGACTGCATTTCGAAAGTGGTGTATAAATATTGATAAGTTTTTAAATGGCAATTATCTTATCTTACCTCTTCGCTAATTTTAAACAATCGACCAAGTTACTTACAAAGTAGAATAAAAATGTATAGTTGCACTGATTTGTTACGATTATCTTGTATGGAAAGCCGCAGAACACAGTTATACTTTAAAAAAAACACAATTAATGTGATGATGATTGGCCTTTTTTCACTTTTTGTGAAGTGTACTTACATTTCAGCGTAATGAATGTTCACCTAAGACATAAAAGTCGCCTAAAAATCAGCTGTTTCCTTATTTTTGACTTGTTAAATGGCGCTGTGTAAAATGTCATTCGTCGAGAATAATATAAGCAGCAGGCTTCTAAAGTATCACTGCAACAGCAATGTTTCGAATCTCGCTGATCAAACTGCGCTTTGAAATACTGTTGCTAATAATAACTAAATATTTTGGAAATAACATGTGATATTATATATATTACAAAAAAGTTAGAATAGAACATTAGTAACCTTCTTACTGGCATATAAGAATGGGGAGTTAACGAATGTGAATTCTTTAACAATATACAGAACTATTAAAGGTGTTTGTACATACCTAAGCATTTGCTTGGTCTTATGTGAACAGGTTAATATTGCTGTCAGTTTAATACGTAATGGTTGCTAAATAGTGACATGAATTGATTGATGCTCCCAGAAGAACAGAAAAACTGGTAGAAACCGACCTAAGAGAACACGCGAGGCAATACGGACTCTTAACATTTATCGTAGAAGATAGGCTATAGAAACACAAAACTACGTTTCTAGCATTTGAAAGTTAAGAAAGCTTTTGACAATGTAATTCTTTTGACATTGTGATTCTGTCAGAGACGACAAAGGACCTGAAAGATCAGTTATACCCAATGAACAGTCTCTTAGAAAGAGGTTATATGTTTAATATCGATAGAAGTAAAATAATGGTAATGGAATGTACACGAATTAACTCAGGCGATACTGAGACAACTAAATTAGGGAATGAGGCGCTAAAAGTAACAGACGAGTTTCGTTACGTAGGCAGCAAAGTAAGTAACGTGAAACGAAGTAAAGAGAACATAAAATATAGCGTTTCAGTAGCAGAAAAATGTTTCTAAAGGAGGGAAACGTGTTAACGTAGAATGTAAATTAAGTATCAGGAAGACTTTTCTGAAGGTGTTTGTCCGGAGCTGGAGCCTTGAATGGAAGCGAAAATTTGCCGTCAGGCAGTTCGTACAAGAAGAGGCTAGAAGCTTTTGAAATGTGGTGCTACAGCTGTAGGCTGAATATTAGGTGGTTTGATGGAATAACTATTGAGGAAACAGTGAATTTAATTCGAAAGAAAAGATATTTTCGGTACAGCTGGACGAAAAGAAGATAGGACACATAGCAAGGCATTAAGGAGTCGCCAGGCTGGTAATGGAGAGAAGTGTGGGGATAAAACTTGTAGATTGGAATCAAGGGTTGAATACAAGATTGAGATAGATGTAGGTAGAAGAGACAAGGAGGCTTGCACAGGCCAGATTAGGTTCTAGTGCAGCATCAAACCAGTCTTGATGACCACAACAGAAGCATGTGATGGAAAACAGCTTACCGCAAGCTGCGTTAAGGTAATCTGTGGGTCACTGGGTGGGAAAGGGAAAACCTTGCATAATGTGGAGGTAACGCAGACCTCAGCCCGAAGGCTGGTTTGAACACTACGAACATTGACTCCGAATCACGGCATAACTTACCATTTTTTCCCGTTATCAAAGTATTGCCAGAGGTGAAATTAGTGATAAGAGACAGAATAAATAAATCCTAGAACCGTCTGCGACCTTTGGATTTGCTTGAATTTGTGATCCGGCGCTTATCCACTGTACCACTAAGCCATATAGTGTATGCATTTAGGCTCGGTAGCACTTCACTGACCTGTGCAGTGGCTCGGAGCAGTATAGTATTGCACCATTATGCTCCAGAAGTACGTTATGTGTATTGATAGAACGCTGTAGTGAAACACACTGTGAATCTCTGTAATTTTCATGGAGTCACTGAGTAAGCTAGATATGTGGCCAAACGTTGTCGATAAGGGAAATAAGATGAATTCCTTACATTCAGATCAAAGATATCTTTAGCGGAGCAGCCATTCGACCTTGTTGTGGTTCTGATAAAGCCTATTCTTAAGATAAGTGTCTCGGCATAGACAAAGGCCGCTGACGCTAGTACTAAGCATCTGTGCTTGCAGCTGCACAGACATGTTTGCAGCTGTGGAATTCTCCTCCTCTTTCCACATCGCCTGTTTGTCAGACACCTCAGTTGTCACACCGCCATTACTCAGTCATTCCTTCGGAGCTAATCACCAGTACAGATCGATAAAAGAATGCAGAGATTAAACTTATCGTGTTGCAGACTATCTGTACTGTTTGAAGGTGTCACGTTAAAACGAAGTGCCGGTAGAGATATATTCGACTAAACGATTCTTGGTGCCTTGACTGTCTCTCTCTCCCTCCGCCTCCCCCCCCCCCCCCCCCCCCCCGCTCACTGGCAACCTCTTTTTTCTCCTCCTGTCATTTTCAGTTGTAGAAAGATATCTGAAAAGTGATTGATTGGGTATTTAGATTTCAGTGCAGGGTGATGAACCGACAGCTCGAACGAGCTTCAACTGTTAGTCCACAGAATATCGATACACTCCTATCGACGATGGATACATTACAAATTTTTCGTGACCATTATCCTTTAAGGGCACATCCCTGAAAGGGAGACAATTTCGATCTCACAGCTGTGGAAGAAGCTATATTTATAAGTAGGAAATGCAATTCTTGACTAATTATGTGGTTAAAATGTTTCGTAGGTGACTGTCTGCAGCTGTTAGATACTTTGAAAAAGAATGTTTGCGCCATCATCTGTACAATTGAATGTTTATTCTATACCACTTTCGGTTTTTACAACCTCCCTCACAGGAGATAAACAGTGTACATCGAACGAATCAAAAATATATTTGGTTCTTATTTGACGAAAATGTAACAAAAATGTATTTTTGACCAATTGAGTACACTGTTTTTCGACTGTGAAGATAGTTGTAAAAATCGAAATCGGTAGAGAATTGTGCAGCTGATGCCACAAATACACTTTTTGCAAAAGCGTTGTGGTTCTCCAGAGCACATATACACCATCTTTGATTCAATACCAAGAGGCTTACACGCTCTAATTGCAGCTCTTGACGAGTTCGAACTGTGCTTGTGTCTCAGTGTCGACATACATGTACATTACCATAACCATACTCATTTGTATATTGTTATGTTTATAATCAGTATAAGGCAAGTGTGTGTACATAATGATACACTTTTCTCCACACCCACCCACTGCTACCCATTTGCAACTGATTTCCCTTGGTCCCCTGATTATTAAGGGAGTTTGACTGCAGTGGGTGGAAGTGGGTGATTGTGTGTAGGAAAACTCGTTTTCTCACACATTGTGTTTATGAATAGCGTCTTAAATGTTTTGAGTAGCGTTTATGTGTCAGTAAGGGACAGAGATGTATTTGGAATTTTCTAGAATGTATATTTTGAACCGGATTTTTCCAGGAAGTTCAAAACTTCTGAATATATATGTGGCTGAAAATTATAACAATACTGCTGATAATATATTTGTATGTGTATGACCTTCTCCCAGGCGCCTGGACCAAATTTGATGCATGAACTCCTTGCCCCAAGAGGACCAACATAGGTGGGTTTATAACACTCTAGTTCTGTGATTCATGGAGATACAGCGATGCATGTTTTTAAGCCCTTTCCATAAAGGCTGCCATGCCTGAGAGGTGTGTTTTGTGGAAATAGTATCGACCCACCTCATCAACTACTTTGCAGGACAGCCTACATGTCAGGGACAAGAAACAGTTTTTCCAGTACCCAATGTGTAGGCTGCCCAGTACAACTATGGTGTTGTGCTGGTGTAGTATTTGCCTGCTTTATGAGCCTGCTTTGCATAGCAGCCAACACATCATGGAGAAAAAGGGTTTCCAAGCCCCTGACATATAGGCTGTGCTGCATGAGAGGTGTGTTGTGGGAGTACTAAAAGCCTGCTTTATCGACACCTTTCGCAGGGGTTACATGTGCCAATGGCTTGTCTGGGGGAATGTTGGGATGGATAGAGGAGGAGTTGGAGAAAAACGCATTCGAAAACAGAAGGGTGATGCATTAAACTTTCGATACCTACCATTATAAAATATTTTGACAAGGTCTCTCTCAAAACCCGAATAATTTTTGCTCATACGATAAAGTTGTCACTGGCACAAAGATTGATGTTCAGATACTTCCAGATGGGAACCTAAATAGAAACTAGCAAAACAAAAGCCATAATGATGAACTCTGTCTTTAAACTTTCCTTCCCAAAGGAAAGACAGTGATCACCTTCATCCAGTAGCGTTACTACTGTTGAGATGAGTGACATAGTAATCAGTACTAGTGGCGTTGAAAAGTAACTAAACTACCTGAGGCTTAAGAAGGCCATATCGCTTGATATAACTACTTTCAAGTTATATACAAAATTTGTAAATAAACTAACTCGGGTCTTGACTATAATTTACTGCAGGTTTCTTGAGCAGAGACACGTTCTTCATGACTGGATAAGAGCACACCCATAAACAAAAAAGAAAATAGAAATGGCCAACAGAACTTTCGTATTACATCGCTGACATCTGTTAGTAGCAGAATGTCAGAACATGTTGCACACTGGACTCGCATTCGGGAGGACGACGGTTCAATCCCGCGTCCGGCCATCCTGATTTAGGTTTTCCGTGATTTCCCTAAATCACTCCAGGCAAATGACGGGATGGTTCCGTTGAAAGGGCACGGCCGACTTCCTTCCCCGTCCTTCCCTAAACCGATGAGACCGATGACCTCGCTGTCTGGTCTCCTCCCAAACACAACCAACCAACCAGAACATATTCTGAGTTAAAACAGAATGACCTACCTGGAACAAACCAATCATCTACATGTAAATCACCATTGTTTCCGAAAATATCAATAATGGAAAAGTGGCCTCGCATCCTTAGAGCTAGAGGAAATCAGGCGAATTCGTTGTTTCTAGGTTTTCTAAAAGCTTTTGATTCAGTACTTTGTGTATGTCTCCTAAAGAAAATACGGTCATTTGGTGTATGTAAGTGGACTTGTGACCAGATGGAGAATTTCCTGACAGATACAACATGGCACATTATACTGGACGGAGAGACCTCTACAGACACCGAAGTCATACGGTGATCCTCGCTAAACAGGTGTAATCAATATAAACTGTCGTCGCTACTGAATATGATGTAAGTGAGTCATCAGAGGGAGTGCGTTTACGATTCTCTTCTGTGTTATCACAAATGGCACGTCACTGTCTGTATCGGTACTGGAGTAGCAGGACGTGTAAGGGGCCTAGCTGCCACTTGCTGCATCGAAGCAGAACACAGGATTCCTAAATATGTCCACCAACCTGGCGTTTTCAAATACGTTCTCGTCCCTGCACGGAGGTAGCATGTAGGTCACGAGTCCACTGTACTTGCTGTGGGGCTGTAATGGAACTTCTAATCAACCAGCTAAGGCTCACTATTGTTGAAATTATAAATCCAGACGTTTACTGGGATGTCATTTGCTTTATATTCTGCCCATTGCATCAGATAAAACAGAAAACTGATCACAGAAATCGTGTAGTAAAACACGTATGCCTACAAGCGTCAGATGTGAAATTATTAAGCATCTTTACTATTCATAAACATTAATCCTTAAATACTGTTCAACGTGATAGAAAATAAATTACGTTTTTCACAAATTAAATAACACCTCCTAATTTCAATTTTACTCTGCCCTGCTCGCAGAGTCACGATCTTGGGCGCGTATTTCAGTCTATACTATTAGGTACTTACCTCCCAACTAAACAGTATACTGTTTGGCGAATAACTAATAAGTGAACTGTTCGGCGCTTCGGCCCCTCCTTAAAGACTGTCTAGCGCGAACAGCTTCGCTAGGTGGTCAATCGGCGCGAAGTCGATGCCTAAATAATTCGGCTCTTTCTGGTTTCCTAAATATTCTCCAAAATGGTGACAGCGTAGTATTAAGAAGTTCTCTCCTATTATTATAAACACAATCTGAATTATATCTTAATATTAATTAATTTCATGAAAATATGAGTCTTGGCGAGCTGGTCAGAAAATAATCCCTCCGTCACAGCAGCCAATCAGATTATAAGACAATACAGCTGGTGCAATTTCTCACGAAAGGTGTAGTTTAGTAGTTGTTCATATTTAACTCCACTTTATGGCGTCAAGCATCAAGCTATTGCATATATGCTTAACTCAGATGTTAAACACGGGAATAAAACTCATGGCTCCCTAAGCCGAAAATGTTGCAGTAATATATCGTGTATCCCAGAGGAATGTAATGGGACTGTAAATACATTGGTGTTTTAGTGGAAGGCATTCGTTGCAAACTCAGCTTTTCATTTATTATGAAGTTCTCTATGAATAAATTCTATCCAACAAAAATTGCCATAGTCTCAAGTTAGATCTCGTCCAGATACCAGTCTGATGTAGAGACTGGTCACATGTAGTTAATCTGGAGACATCAAAAGTTGTACATTTTGCAAAACAAGAAAACCAAGTTTCGTTAGACTATCTGATTCATGTATCAAACCTACAGTCAATCAGGTCATAAAATCATTTTCGCCTAAAAGTGTGAAAAAATATTGTGTCAATATACGCTCACATATACAGGGTATCCCAAAAAGACGCCGAAAAACCTTAGGGCGGGTTCCTTACACCAAAACAAGAAAAAAAGTCTGGTAAACAAGGGCTCTAAAAGCGCTTACCTTAAGAGATATGAACACATTTTCATCTTCAATACTATGAAACATGTCTTCTATTGCAAGGTCTTTGTTTTTCTTGTTTAGGGAAAAGGTAGTATGGACCGAAACAAAACGTCTAGTAAGTAGGGGCTCTAAAATGCATACCTTAAAAGCTATGAGCACTTATTCATCAAAATAGATTTGTTTCACACTAGCAAAAATGAAAAAGTGCTCATGCATTTTAAAGCCCACGTTTGTCAGCGTTTCTTGGGACACCTGTATACATTTTATGTATAAAGCATATTGTATGAGTGTATCTCTCAGATTTTCTCCCAAACTCCTGGATCGATTTGCATCAAATTTGGCACAGAAGCAGCAGGCCTCATGAGTATCAGCACTGTGCAGGTTATAACCTCCTAGCTCCAATAGGAGCAAGATATCGGCAAAAACTTTTTTCCAGCCCGTGGCATATAGGCTGTCCTGCTTTGAGACCCCAACATGTAGGCTGCCCTGCATGACATACATGTTGTGTCCAAATAGTATAGACCTGCTTTGCAATGGCAGCCTGTACATCAGGGGAAAATAAATGAATTTCAAGCCCCAGTTGTATAGCCTGCCCTGTATGACAGGTGTGTTGTGGGAGTAGTATTGGCCTACTTTACTGAACTGTATTGCAGGGGCTACTAATGTCAGTGACCATGGAGGAAGGGATGGTCAGTGTTGGGTTGGTTGATTCTGGGGTGGGGACGAAACAGTGAGGTCATTGGTCCCATCAGTTTAGGGGATTATTGAGAAGAAAGTCGGCCATGCCCTTTCAAAGCAACCATCCCGATATTTGCCTGAAGAGAAATCATGGAAAACCTAAATCAGGATGGCTGGATGCGAGTTTGAACCATCTTCCTCCCAAATGTGAGTCCAGATGGTCAGTGTGAGAGGTTCACTGTGGGGGGGGGGGGGGGGAGAAAATTGGAAAAGACAGGAGGGGGAGATGCATGAAGGAAGGCTTAGAAGGGTAGCAAACAGGTGGACAAAGAGCAGGGGGAGGCAGAGATAGAAAGGGAGAGGGGGAGGAGGATACAGTCAGAGGGACAGGGAGGAAAATGTGGTCAGAGGGAGGAGGTGAAGGAAATAAAGAGAGGGAGAGGAGGAGATGAAGAGACAGGTAGAGAAGGGAGGAGGAGACAGACAGGTGGGAGGATGAGGTGGACACAGAGAGGGGGGAAGACTTGTTTTCAATATGTGTGTTGAATGTTATGCTGGTGAAGTCTTAAGGAAAAGGTTGATTTATGTCTGGGATCTCCTCCAAAACATCTGGATCGACTTCAACAAAATTTGACACACAAACATGAGTACCAGCACTGTAGAATTTATAAACTTCCTAGCTCGAATAGGAGCAGAGATATGGGCAAAAACATGTTTTTTTTTCAGCCTCTGCAATGTAAGCTGTCCAGCAAAACAGGCATATTGTTTGGAAACAGTATTTGTGGGCCTTCTCAAACTGCTTTACATAACAACAGAAACAGTTTTCCAGGTCATGACATGTAGGCTGTTTGGGATGATAGTCATGTTCTGTTGTAGTAGTATAAAGCTGACTTACCAATCTGCTTTGCAGGGCAGCCTATATGTCGGGAGCAAAAACTGTTTTCAGGTTCCTGATGTGTAGGCCACTCTTCACAGCAGGCATATCATGGGAGTAGTATCATCATGTTTCAGCGACCTGTTTTGCAGGAGCTGCAATTGCGGTGACCTAGGGGAAGTTGGAAAGAGGAGGAGATGGACAGAGAGGGGGGGCCAGGAGGAGATAGATAGGGAGAGAGGAGGGTGAGATAGGGGCAGGAAGAGATGGATAGAGAAATGGGGGCACAAGGCGATGAATAGGGAGAGGCTGGCAGGAGATTTAGAGAGAGAGGGAGCAGGAGGAGATGGGTAAGGATAGTGGGGTAGAAGGAGATGAACAGAGAGAAGAAAGAGAGAGAGGCAGAAGGACAAAGTGAGGATCAGGAGATCGACAAAGAAAAGGAGGTTGGGATGGACATATGTGCAATATGTGTTGAACACTTGACTTACACAAGCGAGAGAGAGAGAGAGAGAGAGAGAGAGAGAGAGAACATTATTGTATATGATTGTCATCTTCTCTCAAATCCCCCTATCGATATGAACCAAATTTGGTACACTTACATCTCTTGAAGAAACGACTATCAGCAACATGAGGATTGGGACCTTCTGCTTGCCATAGGAATAGAGATATGAGCAAAAAAAAAAAAAAAAAAAAAAAACCTCATCCCATGAAATTTAGGCTGCCTGAATGAGAGGTGTGCTGTGTGGGAGTAGTATCAGCCAGCCTTGTAAGCCTGCTTCACAGGACAGCCTACACATCAGGAGCAATAGATGGTTTTTCAGCCCCCCCAATATGTGGGCTGCCCAGCACTGCAGGTGTGCTCTGTTGGAGTAGTATTGATCCGACATACTAACCTGCTTTGTAGAGCAGCCTCTACAAAAAGAAAAACTGTTGTCAAGCCACTGACATGTAGGCTGCCCTGTACAACTTCAGTTGTGGGAGTAGTATTGGCCTGCTTCATCAGTTTGTTTTGCAGGGGCTGCAGGTGCGAATGGGCATGTCTGGGGGATGCTGAGATGGATAGAGATCTGGACAGGGAGAGGGTGCAGAAGGGGATGAACAGTGACACAGGTAGAGAGAGTGAGAAGGAGGAGGTGGATAGGGAGAGGGGGCAGGAGGTGATTGGGAATAGGAGGTGTCAAGGGAGAGGGGTACAGGAGGAGATGGAAAGAGAGATGGGGCAGGAGAAATGTACAGAGAGAGGGGAGGAGGAGATGAAAAGAAGGAGGGGGAGTAGGGGGAGGAGGAGAATTTGGGCAGTGAGGGGGAGGAGGAAATGGGCCAGGGCATGGGGAGGAAATGAACAGACAGGGGGTAAGGAGGAGATGGGTAGAGGTGGAGGCGAGAGGGACAGAGAGAGGATGGGAGAAGGGTATGGACAGGGGAGGGATGAGATGGCCAGAGAAAGAGGGAGGAGTAGATTAGCAGAGGTGGAGAGGACAAAAATATGGAGGAAGAAGAGATACATGCAATGTATGTGTTCAACATGTTGGTGAGGGAAGCCACTGGGAAAAGGCTAGTTTGTAAATAAAATGAGAGGCTAGTATTGACTGGTAGGATGTTGTAAACTGCAGTTTGTTTACAAACGAGTGCATGCATTACACTTTTGCGTCCACCAGCTGAGTGCTGCTCACGTGTGTGAGCCTGTAAATGGTCGGACTAACAGAGGTCACGCCAGTGACCTTGGCGTAGTGGTAACACCGGTTCCCATCAGATCACTGAAGTTAAGCGCTGTCGGGCTTGGCTAGCACTTGGATGGATGACCATCCGGTCTGCCGAGCGGTGATGGCAAGTGGGGTGCACTCAGCCCTTGTGAGGCAAACTGAGAAGCTACTTGATTGAGAAGTAGCGGCTCCGGTCTCGGAAAATGACGTACGACTGGGAGAGCGGTGTGCTGATTACATGCCCCTTCATAGCCACATGCAGTGACGTCTATGAGCTGAGGATGACACGGCGGCCAGTCAGTACCGTAGGGCTTTCATCGCCTGTTTGGGAGGAGTTTAGTTTTTTTAACAGAGGTCATCGAGCCTATACAAAGAAGGTGGAGAGGACAAAAATATGGAGGAAGAAGAGATATATGCAATGTATGTGTTGAACATGTTGGTGAGGGAAGCCACTGGGAAAAGGCTAGTTTGTAAATAAAATGAGAGGCTAGTATTGACTGGTAGGATGTTGTAAACTGCAGTTTGTTTACAAACGAGTGCATGCATTACACTTTTGCGTCCACCAGCTGAGTGCAAATGGTCTTTCTTGTTTGACTGGCCACAGCGTCTAACAGAAATGTCGAAAAACGTTAACTGGCAGACATATGAGGAAAACAAACGCAGACTGCAAAACAACACGTGCATTTCGCAGGAAACTGCTAACAGACCTCGAAAATCCCTTTGATTTCAGAATAATAATATTCTTCAACCTTCTATATATCTTTCATATAGAGATCACGCAGATAAAATTTGGCAAATAATATGTGATACAGAGGCGTGCAGTTATTCTTCCCATGCTCCTTCCATGAACGTAACTGGAAGGAACACAAATATGTGGTACAGGAAAAAGACAGTGCGTTACACTAGGTATCTCGGCTCTTTAATACTGAGCAAGACAGAGGTTTTAGTTACAATAAAGGAACAGTTTTCAGAACCAACGATGTTCATATCCCCATCCCACCATTCTGAAAGGGGTTTTCCATGCACTTTCAGATGATTTATGGCGATTGCTGGGATGGTTCCACTTTCGAGGACGAGGCAAAATATTTCCGCCTATTCATGTTGAACCTGAATTAACGCTCCATCTCCACTGAAATCGACGCCGATGGGACGAACCTTCGAGCCTTCCTAGATTTTCTCGTGCTCTTGAAGGCTGCACATAAGTGCTTCCAAGATGGTACTCCAGGTGGGTGTAAAAATGAATGTGCGCAACGGAAAATAATAAACGCTAAAATGATGATTTGGTCCTGTCTGACTACCCCCTGCAGCAGATCTTAGAATCTCTTAATGGTCTTTTTTACATTTAAATTACAATCTAAACATAAATGAATGATGAAGGCAACTAATACTACTAAATGATAAACGTTGTTGTTCAATATATTTATTATAGATTAAAATCAACCCTTTAAGTAAAATTGTCTGTATTTCCTAAGTAAAATTATTAATCAATTGCCCAACTCTGCCCATTATTATGACTGCACGGCCTAATATCACTAACGCGAAATGACTGACATCATCTACGTAGCAAACACGAGAAGACACTACTTTCAAAGATGATCTACGATGGTGTGAAACCTCAGTGTAAATAAACTAACATGATCACAGGTGTTTAGCTTTATAGCCCTAATAAGCAGAAGCAGTTTGCGGTATCAGCATATGTATTGCGTCCGGTGTGTCGAAGTGGTGGTTCTCGTACTCGTCTGCGATGATGGAAGAACCCCAGCCACAAATAAACTCTTTCAAACACTAGGACGGCAGGGGGCGGTCCTCTGACTAATATACTCTAATACTGTCTTCTCCTCTCTGTGTTCTACAGACGAGAAACGCGAACTCCCAGCCCCAAGGACAGATAACGTCTCAATGCAAGTATAGGCAGAAGAAATGCTCTTAATTACTGAATGCTGTGTACTCAACGACGACTTTCAAGACAAAGGTGAAGTCCAGAATCGTATAGGTTCGCAACAGTACAGTGCCTAACTGTTCTAACTATAAACTCTCCCGAGAGCAAAGACAGCAAGTCCGTCTGTACCAACAAAGCTGATACCGAGCGACCGTCATACACGGGCGCTCATAACGGAAGACCACGTCTCTCCACCGCTGACTTCCCAGCAAAGCTCGGCTCCCCACCCTCGTAATTCCGAAAACGAATCATATTCCTGAAACCACGGAACATTCTCCCCCTCAACAGATTTTTTCCAAACGCCGACCAACCATGTTTTAGTGCCGCGCGGGATTAGTCGAGCGGTCGTAGACGCTGCAGTCATAGACTGTGCGGCTGGTCCTGGCGGAGGTTCGAGTCCTTCCTGGATGTGTGTGTTTGTCCTTAGGATAATTTAGGTTAAGTGGTGTGTAAGTTTAGGGACTGATAACCTTAGCAGTTAAGTCTCATAAGATTTCATACACATTTGAACATTTTTGAACATGTTTTAGTCTTTTGTCGTCCAGGGCGGAAAGCTTGCGAGGAAAAACCTATACTCGTACAATGGTACGCTTCTGAGTGAAAATCCTTGGAAATAATCTAGCCTGCGTGGTTTCCGAAGTGCCGCTTCTTCATTCTTCTCACCTGCATCAAAGATATGCAGAGATCCTGGTTATCCCTCCGGTCCTGCTACAATAGTGGCCGGCCGTCCCCTATTGTGCTCCAGAGCTCAGGTGCCACGACGTCCGTCTAGCTGCTTCCTGTTTTTAAGCAGGCCAACACCTGTGCGGGCCTTCCACCCAGAGCTTGAGTTCTGCCAGCCGTTTCATCTCCACTGGCGTTCCAACCTCTACTAGTATAGGCAATAATTCATTACGGTACGTGACGATATCAGTCTCCAGAATGAGATTTTCACTCTGCAGCAGAGTGTGCGCTGATATGAAACATCGTGGCAAATTAAAACTGTGTCGGACCGAGACTCGAACTCGGGACCTTTGCTTTTCGCGGGCAAGTACTCTACCATCTGAGCTACCCAAGCACGACTCACGCCCCGTCCTCACACCTTTACTTCTGCCAGTACCTCGTCTCCTACCTTCCGAACTTCACAGAAGCTCTCCTGCGAACCTTGCAGAACTAGCACTCCTGAAAGAAAGGATATTGCGGGGACATGGCTTAGCCACAGCCTAGGGGATGATTCCAGAAAGAGATTTTCACTCTGCAGCGGAGTGTGCGCTGATATGAAACTTCCTGGCAGATTAAAACTGTGTGCCGGACCGAGACTCGAACTCGGGACCTTTGCCTTTCGCGGACAAGTGCTCTGCCATCTGAGCTACCCATGCACGACTCACGCCCCGTCCTCACAGCTTTAGGAGACGAGGCACTGGCAGAAGTAAAGCTGTGAGGATGGGGCGTGAGTCGTACTTGGGTAGCTCAGATGGTAGAGCACTTGCCCTGCGAAAGGCAAAGGTCCCGAGTTCAAGTCTCGGTCCGGCACACAGTTTTAATCTGCTAGAAGTTTCAATAACAGTCTCGTTTAGATATTCATATATACGATGTACAACCTATCAAATGTTACCTAATTATGCTTGTAGTTCACGGAAAAGTATGTGGATGAGTGTTTGTAAGGTTTGATATTATAGGCACCTTACAGGCTAAGTACTAAATACAGACATTTGATCGTGCATTAGCTTCTTTGTGAATAAAGCAAGAAGTCATGTTCTAAAGCGAAATAAATATACTTTCCGCTTGGGAGTGTGTACGATAATGAGCAAACATTTGAAACTGCTCGGTTGTCATTAATTGGAAATGGTATTTGTCTTGGAGCGCGAGAGGGCATTTAAGGGCGCTGATAAGAGATACAGATGTAAAAACACTGCGTTCGTTAATACGTGAATGATTTTTTTCACTATGTCACTGACATACATAAGTGGTGATGATGAAACATCCTCGGTGTCATCACAGAAGTTGCTCAGAGTATGACTAACACCACTAGCAGGAAGAGGGTACTGCATTCTCGGTTAGCAGAAAGGAAGCTTCTGTTCTGACGTGTGATAACGGGAATTCCCAGGAACTTCCGGGCTAAAAATTGATTACCTATGGCTGCAATGAACAACATCATGCTGCACTAATGGAATGTAGCCAATCGTTTCTAACAGTCCGTTTCAGGAAAATCGAAAATCTTTTTTGTGGGCAGACAGAGACAGTAGCTTCTTTTGCATTGTAGTCTGTACGAAACTTGGAATGAAAGTGCATACAGACGAGGCAGTTTAGAACGATAATTCTGTACGACAGTACGAGCTCTATAGTAGCGCACATTTGTTTCTTTATCGAAAACAGAGCGAAGTGACTCAGCGCTAAAAGGCTGAAATCGTAATCGGAAACTTTTTGTGTCTAAACTCAGTCAAATGTCCTGAAATGTCTTAATATAGGCCTTCTGTCGTTGGCGCTCTAACCGAAAGTTCAGGTACCACCTGTTGCTGTACGCTCTTTTAACTCCTATGCTGGTACGTTCACCTATAATTCCTGTCACTATGAGGAAAAAAAGAAGCAGTAAAGCACTACAAAGATCGTTCGCGGCGCCCGTACTCGAATGCTGCGGAAATCTGAGTGCTCACTTAATCAGAGGAGCCCTTTTGTCATCGCTTGGATAGCTAAACCTTGAACACTTCTGGTAATGTCGTTTAGTCTAAACTCTGCACTGTTCCAACAGTAGCTGAGATATCTTTACTCTGACGTTTACAAATGTCCACAGACAAATACTGATTCGGTGCTGCCCCCTGGACTTTGGCATTTGGCGTGCGGGCCAGACATTACTTCATTCGTCAGTCCACGTTGCTCCTTCGTTTTACGTAATGCTGTATTGACAGTTCTATTTGTCCGAATTCCACGGATAATAGTCTGCGAAATTTAACTAAGAGACATGTCCTGGACTACTTCTGTAGAGTACCTTTTTTTCTCGGCAAGTTTAGAAGAAAGGTGTTGGTGAGCAGAGCTTGAAAATTCTGAGGATCACATCTTTTGGACTTGCAGCTCCTTGTGTTGACCGTGTTTGCAGTTAAAACTGTAGGAAGTGGGGTCCACCAGTTATGTAAAACACCGTTTTTTCCAAGTACCCTAACATTTTACAGCACCACTGTGCCACCCACTGATGATGGCAAAAAAATAGTTCAGTTGGCTCTGAGCACTATGGGACACAACTGCTGAGGTCATAAGTCCCCTAGAACTTAGAACTACTTAAACCTAAGTAACCTAAGGACATCACACACATCCAGCCCAAGGCAGGATTCGAACCTGCGACCGTAGCGGTCGCGCGGTTCCAGACTGTAGCGCCTAGAACCCCTCGGCCACTCCGGCCGGCTGATGATGGCACAGTGGTGCTGAAACATGCTTCGGTACTTGGAAAAAACGGTGTTTTGCATAACTGGCGGACCTCACAGCCTACAATTCTGAGGATTTTCTTTTTTTTTTCTTTTTCTTTTTGTTATAAAAAAATGGTTCAAATGGCTCTGAGCACTATGGGACTTAAAATCTATGGTCATCAGTCCCCTAGAACTTAGAACTACTTAAACCTAACTAACCTAAGGACATCACACAACACCCAGTCATCACGAGGCAGAGAAAATCCCTAACCCCACCGGGAATCGAACCCGGGAACCCGGGCACGGGAAGCGAGAACGCACCCGCACGACCACGAGCTGCGGACTTTTGTTATCACCTGTCCCCTTTCCCGTTGGTGTTTTCCCAAATATTAGTAAGATACTAATATTAATACTGTAGGTATAAAATTTTCCATTACATTCAACATTTTCATTTGTGCTTCAAATTTCACGGGGCTCGCGAATTGTCAAACCAGCGCAACGACGGAAATGGTTTCAACGTAACATCATATTTTCACAGCAGTGTTGGCGGTTCGTGATTCAGAGACGACAGGACAATTTTGTTCGTCCACCAGGTGCTGTGACCCCGGGACACATGCAAGAATGCGGAGACGCTGAGGGCAATGGAACATTAGGAGGGGGAAGGTCAAGCAAAGCGGTACTTCTCTACACCGTGTGCGAACCACCTACAGATGCTCCTTCCTCATTCTCCCCCCTCCCCCCTCCTCTCTCTCTGTCTCTCTGTTTGTGTGTATGTGTGTGTGTGTGTGTGTGTGTGTGTGTGTGTGTTTGCGTGTGTAAAAAGAAGAGAGAGTCTGACTTCCAGTGCATTTAAACGAACAGCAAGCTTGTGATAGCAGGGATATAATACAGGGCTTGTGTTAGGGAAGAAACGAATGGCAGTCCCAAATCCAGCTCTCGGATTTAGGCTTCCCTATAGATAATTTCTGATCAGGTGGATAGAGACATCCCATCTTAAGTGCTGCCAGCAGCTTTTGAGACATGCTTGGTTGAGGATTCACTGCGTAAGCACGACGATAGAGCTGGTCCTGTAAATATTACAATGGGCTTTAAATGGAGGGAAGTGCGGTATCCATGAATTTATTTAGGGCTTTCGATCGTGTTCCCACTGTCGGATACGTCTGCAGCCACGTGGTCTAGCTTCATGCTGTCAGATCACATCCTTCTTCGGAAAGACTACCATCGTTTAATGTAAACATGAGCGCAGATGATGGAGTTGTTCATGTGTCGCTCGGGAGTGCGCTACATGTGATTTGGATAAACCTTCCTGGAAAATGTCACGAAAGCAATGAACAAACCGTAAGAATACATCCACTATCTTGTGTTGTTCCAATCGTGCTCCCATTTGTCCAGTTCGATAGCAAAGGCACGATAACTGTTCACGAACTCCGTAAGAAACGACGACAACAAAACTTATTATTTTTGGCCCGAAGTTCGATTATCGCACATTATTTCTGCTTGACTAAGTCATGTCCTTTACGTCCATCTGCTGCGAGTGAAATGCATATGGACAGCCTGTCAGCCTCTTTCCTCGCTGCCTGTCGATGCAACGTGGCATACGAGGAATGTTCTAAACAGGTCGAACTTTACTTATAACATCTTTATTGCTCATTGCTCTACATTTTAAACACTGTCCCTCACAAAGTAAGTCGCCTCCACTGCCAGTACACCATTCTAATTATTTCTTCGATTTTTGGAAAGACTCCTAGAACGCACTTTCTGCGATGGAGAACAGGTCTCTTGTCACATTGTCCCTTATCCCCTCTGTGGTTTGGAAACGACGGGTTTTCAACGTGGGATTAAGTTTGGAGGACGGGAAAAAGTCTGCTGCGGCTGGGTCCGTAGAATAGGGTTGATGGAGCACAACGGGAGCCTCATGTGTTGCCAAATATTGTGGACAAGGAGCGACGCGTGAACTGGCGCATTGTCGTGAGGCAACATCCAACACTGGTTTTCCCACAATTCAGGCTTATTCTTGCGCACTGCATCCCTCAAACACTCTAAAATTCTCTGATAGACTTCCCTGTTCAGCATGTGACAAAATGATGAACAGTGCCTTTGCATTCTAAAAAATACGAGCATAATCAGCCAACCAACATCACCTTGATCTTTGGCTGACTGATGCGTACTTTTTCTGGACAAGGAGACACTTTGTCGACGCATTGTGACAACTGCCTAAGGAAAGTTTTGCCAAGTTTTTAGCAAAATTTCAAAGACACTCGTTGTTCTTCAAACTCTTTCATTGTCAGTTTGTTACTTATCCGTGCACGTCCATGTGCTCATTTCAGCGACAGTAGCTCGACTAACGGTCACAGCGAAACGAGGTTAACGGCAGTTTATTGTCTGAACTTACCACAAGATGTGCTCAATAGCCGCAGCACGCTCCCTCGGCCGAATGAGCACTGTTTCAAAAGTTCGGTCTTTTTTGGAACATCGCTCGCACATCATAAGCCACGGCCTGCACACGTCACATCTCAGAAGGAAGAAAGATCAGCCTTTAGCGTCTACTCGACGAGGGGAAGATAGGGATGGAGCACAAGTTCAGATTTGGGAAGGGTGGCAAGGGAAGTCGTTCGTGTCGTCGTCAAAGGAACTATACCGGCATTTGCTTTAAGCACTTTAGAGAAATCACGGAAAATCTAACTCCCGATGTCCGGTCGGGGATTTCAGTTGTCATCGAGTAATGTGTGCTAATCATTGGACCACCTCGCTCGGTTCCAGAAAATAATCGTAGTAACGGGACTTGATAGTATATAAGCGAGGCAGTCACCATTGTGAAAGCTGATTTAACACGACAGTGCTTCCGTTTGCACTTATTGGAAGTTGTACGTCCTTGCCTCCTTCCGGCACAGTAACCGGCTCATTCATCCGATTACAACGGAAAGGGATGTGATTCACCGTAGAATCGCAACCAAGATGCACCTTACCATTTCTTTTTAAATACACAAAGCACTGTCAGGTATGTAACCCAGATGTGTATCAGAAAAAAGTCCTAGGTTCAATGGGCGATGACAACCAATGTTTTGGAGTTGCAGCTATTGCAATTAACGAAACGTGTTAGTATCTCAGCTCAGGTATAACCTACAAGCTCACAACATTGATGTGTGTACTGCATCCAGCGTACTGTACTTGTATAAAGATTTATTTTAGTCTTCAATAAAATTCTTCAGGGTATCAGACCGCATCGTCATAATGCGCGGAAGCCTACGCTTACATTTATTTTAGTGTCATCTTAAGATCACCCTCAGCGAACATAATGGGGTTGCATGTTCCTACAGGGGAATAAATACGCCGTCACTGGGCAGGAACATGGTTCCTGCAGTTGCACAGCAGAAATTAGCGACTCGCAGATTACTACTACGGTAAGAGATTTCCATGGTAGTAACCTCAAGCAGGTATAATTGTAAATACACTCCTGGAAATGGAAAAAAGAACACATTGACACCGGTGTGTCAGACCCACCATACTTGCTCCGGACACTGCGAGAGGGCTGTACAAGCAATGATCACACGCACGGCACAGCGGACACACCAGGAACCGCGGTGTTGGCCGTCGAATGGCGCTAGCTGCGCAGCATTTGTGCACCGCCGCCGTCAGTGTCAGCCAGTTTGCCGTGGCATACGGAGCTCCATCGCAGTCTTTAACACTGGTAGCATGCCGCGACAGCGTGGACGTGAACCGTATGTGCAGTTGACGGACTTTGAGCGAGGGCGTATAGTGGGCATGCGGGAGGCCGGGTGGACGTACCGCCGAATTGCTCAACACGTGGGGCGTGAGGTCTCCACAGTACATCGATGTTGTCGCCAGTGGTCGGCGGAAGGTGCACGTGCCCGTCGACCTGGGACCGGACCGCAGCGACGCACGGATGCACGCCAAGACCGTAGGATCCTACGCAGTGCCGTAGGGGACCGCACCGCCACTTCCCAGCAAATTAGGGACACTGTTGCTCCTGGGGTATCGGCGAGGACCATTCGCAACCGTCTCCATGAAGCTGGGCTACGGTCCCGCACACCGTTAGGCCGTCTTCCGCTCACGCCCCAACATCGTGCAGCCCGCCTCCAGTGGTGTCGCGACAGGCGTGAATGGAGGGACGAATGGAGACGTGTCGTCTTCAGCGATGAGAGTCGCTTCTGCCTTGGTGCCAATGATGGTCGTATGCGTGTTTGGCGCCGTGCAGGTGAGCGCCACAATCAGGACTGCATACGACCGAGGCACACAGGGCCAACACCCGGCATCATGGTGTGGGGAGCGATCTCCTACACTGGCCGTACACCACTGGTGATCGTCGAGGGGACACTGAATAGTGCACGGTACATCCAAACCGTCATCGAACCCATCGTTCTACCATTCCTAGACCGGCAAGGGAACTTGCTGTTCCAACAGGACAATGCACGTCCGCATGTATCCCGTGCCACCCAACGTGCTCTAGAAGGTGTAAGTCAACTACCCTGGCCAGCAAGATCTCCGGATCTGTCCCCCATTGAGCATGTTTGGGACTGGATGAAGCGTCGTCTCACGCGGTCTGCACGTCCAGCACGAACGCTGGTCCAACTGAGGCGCCAGGTGGAAATGGCATGGCAAGCCGTTCCACAGGACTACATCCAGCATCTCTACGATCGTCTCCATGGGAGAATAGCAGCCTGCTTGCTGCGAAAGGTGGATATACACTGTACTAGTGCCGACATTGTGCATGCTCTGTTGCCTGTGTCTATGTGCCTGTGGTTCTGTCAGTGTGATCATGTGATGTATCTGACCCCAGGAATGTGTCAATAAAGTTTCCCCTTCCTGGGACTGAATTCACGGTGTTCTTATTTCAATTTCCAGGAGTGTACATTAGATGTGTGTTTTGAGTCCCGCCTATGCGGAACTTGAGGTTCAGCATCGGCGCTAATTTCAATTTCTATGCGTAAAGTTATACTACCAGTGCTCCACTTGCAACTAACAAACAACAACGTTAGCAACATGGTACGTAATATAAACTATACTCAAAAAGATAACGTAACGACAATATCACACTAGAAGCGGAATAAGTTTACGTGAAGGTAAAAATAAAAGTGTCTTTTTTTGTTTTTGTTTTTTTTAAGTTTTTCCAGGACGTGTCCCTATATTGAGAGCGTTCTGGGGTGGGAGGTGGTGGTGGGGGTAGTTATATAGCTATGCGTCGTAAACTCGGACCTTTTTTGGGTCTGGAGAAATACGGTTGATTGGAAATAAATAGCTATTAGTAAGTATTTGGTAAAATTCACTAAATGAGGACACTCGTAGGCACTTTCATAAGTGTTATGGGAAAAAAACAAAGTTAAGAACTCTCCACTCTACAAGTGTGTGACTGAGACATGATGTCTCGATACTTCAGTACACCGACTTACAACATTTGATTCATTTATATTCGAAAAGACTTTTTAACTCCTCGTGGATTTATTTGCGTCGGTCAATTTATCGTCGACAAATTGTATATGTCCGGGAAAATAATCCGATTTGACCAAAATGTCCGGGGTTGTTGACGTCTTTGTCCCAGTCGGCAGTTTGATGGCGCGCCAAACCCTCGTGTATTCAATCCAGTTAACACCAACATTGATCGAAGAAGCCGAAACCCTCTCCAACAAGCAGGGTAGCATTAAATGACAACAGCGTCATTAACGATTTCATCATTCTTTCACTGTCATTCTCTAGCGCACTGATTCGCATGCGCATACCGCGACGAACGACGGCCCGACCTGTGTGTTGCAATTGTTGTGTCTAACTAGCGTTTCGCTTGCAGACCAAATGAACGTAAAAACCAATTAGTGTGCTTCCGCTGTGCAGTTTCTACTTTTCTCTGTCGAGGCCAGCCTAATTAAGTGCAGCGAGTTTAATGGCAGGCCAGTACGGTGGACGTGACGGCGCAATGCGGCCACTGTCCTTAATTTCCGAGTTCCCCGACTCGCCCACTGGCGTCATTAATGCATGCTGCGCGACACCGCCATACCTACTTAATCTCGCAGCTCGTTACGCAGATTTATGTCGCTACATTTTGCCATGCGTCCTGACTGAAAGGACTCCGCCAGCGTACAGCCATTCAAGGATAACATTTGTCGCATTCATTATTGTTCCAATGGGTGTTATTCTGGGGTATTGTTCCTCTTTTGTTGCTGAACGGCCGTCTTTTGAACACTAAATATATGCCTGCTTTGTAGTAATTCATATACAGTACGGAGTGCTGCATCTAGATGCATTATTCGTTGCAGTGGGAATGTCGTTTTCAAGAAGATTTACAGCTAGCTTTAGCCTCGCGTGGTTTCTCAGTTCGAGCTTTAACACCCATAATTCACGACGTATGGTCTTTCAGAACGCGCGAAAATGTTCAAACTTTATTTCCAAGGTCAGTTTGGGGGAATGCTTGTACATCTCCCCTATACTGTTTAAATTGCCAACCCTACAGTGTTTGTTGTCAGTTACATTATCGCGTTCTTTGTTTTTGACACGTGTTATTCACATATGTTGTGGTGTCCTAGACGGTGCCTCGTGAACTATGGTTCAAATGGCTCTGAGCACTATGGGACTTAACTGCTGTGGTCATCAGTCCCCTACAACTTAGAACTACTTAAACCTAACTAACCTAAAGACATCAGAAACATCCATGCCCGAGGCAGGATTCGAACGTGCGACCGCAGTGGTTCAAAATGGCTCTGAGCACTATGGGACTCAACTGCTGAGGTCATTAGTCCCCTAGAACTTAGAACTAGTTAAACCTAACTAACCTAAGGACATCACAAACATCCATGCCCGAGGCAGGATTCGAACCTGCGACCGTAGCGGTCTTGCGGTTCCAGACTGCAGCGCCTTTAACCGCACGGCCACTTCGGCCGGACGACCGACCGCAGTGGTCGCCCGGTTCCAGACTGTAGCGCCTATAACCGCTCGGCCACTCCGGGCGACGAATTCCAGTCCTCCATGACTATTAAATTTTCGTCTCCCTTCACTATCTGAATAATTTCTTTTATCCCATCACACATTTCTTCAATCTCTTCATCGTCTGCGGAGCTAGTTGGCATATAAATTTCTATTGATTGGCGACTCCATGTTGTCTTGTGCACAACGACCAGATAATAGGTATACTTGAAAAAAGTCTATGTGATCGCCGTAAGCATAGTGTCAACAGTGCATCCCAATTTAAGTTATACAATATAGCACTGAAGATGGTCACTCAGTGACAGAAAATCGATTTTGCAATAGTAAAAATATACGACCAATGCTGTCTCTTTTTTCAAATATAAATTTCTACTACTGTGGTATGCGTGGGCTTCGCCTTCACCTTGGCTACAATAATGCGTTCACTATGCTGTTCATAGTAGCTTAGCCGCGCTCCTGTTTTTTTTTATTATTAAATCTATTCCTGCATTACCCCTATTTGATTTTGTATTTATAACCCTGTACGCTTGTTCCTGCTACCACCGAACTGCATCTAACTTTAACCTATCCGTCCCCTTTTTAAATTTTCTACCCTCCTTGCCCGATTAAGGACCCTACATTCCACGCTCCGATTCGTAGCCCCTTTTTAAATTTTCTACCCTACTTTCCCGATTAGGGACCCTACATTCCACGCTCCGATTCGTAGAACGCCAGTTTTGTTTCTCCTGATAGCGACGTCTTCTTGAGTGTTTCCCGCCCGGAGATCCGAATGGGGCATTATTTTACCTCCGGAATATTTTACCGAAGAGGAAGCCATTATCATTTAACCATACAGTAAAGCTGCTTGTCCTCGGGAAAAATGACGGCTGTAGTTTCCCCTTGCTTTCAGCCGTTGGGAGTACCAGCACAGCAAGGCCGTTTTGGTTAGTGTTAGAAGGCCAGATCAGTCAGTCATCCAGACTGTTGCCCCTGCAACTACTGCAAAGGCTGCTGCCCCTCTTCAGGAACCACACGTTTGTCTGCCCTCTCAACGGATACCCCTCCGTTGTGGTTGCACCTACGGTATGGGTATCTGTATCGCTGAGCGCTGAGGCACGCAAGCCTCCCCACCAACGGCAATGTCCATGGTTCATGGGGGTCCTTAAAGTGTATAATTCACTTATTTATGTTATAAATGATTAACCAGCTACATTTCCTGAAATTTGATTTAGCCCTCGCTCAGGTTGTTTTCACACTTTAACAATACATTTTAGGATCAAGACTTTATGAACAATCTCCAGTCGTAAGAATCTGTATATAGAAGACACAGGCGACGACCTGTTCGTACAACGTAACAGGTTGCAAGTCAGGGAGAAGAACCAGACAAGGATCGAATCCACGCGGGTTAACGACCGTGAGGTGATACACCGGCCAGCCTGACGGTGGTTTTTAGGCGATGTCCCTTAGTAGTTGAGGCAAATGCCGGGATGGGTCCCCACATCCCACCTCAGAGTCTACAATGCGCAAATAGCTAATTTATGATTACAGTTAAAAAACGTTTGCACAATTCACAGAGAGTTGACGCACACGACTTCCATCCCTGTGGCATCAGGAAGACCATCCGGCTACACAGTTAATAAAACTCCTGAAAAAGTACTAGATAATTTCGAACGTAGGGAAAAGTGAGAGGCGGCAAGAGGGAGCGAGTTCTTTGTCAATTAAACTTTAATGAAATGAAAGTTAACATTTGAAATTTGCCGATAACATGTGCCCCAGACTGTCCACGAATAGTGGCAATGGCGAGCGACCAAACTCCACAATCAATGTGACAAACCGTCTTACGCTATGCACGAAGCGAGGATTCGCTGTGATTAATTCACTGAACTAGCATTCTGGAGGAGCTGAATTCATATTCCCTTCCGAACATGCAGAGCTGGGCTTCCTATGGTTTCCCGGAAACACTTAACGTGAATAGATATATGGTTCCTTCGAAAGAGACACGGCCTATTTCCTTATCCATCCTTGCCCTGTTAGAACTTACACTCCGTCTCTAATGAGCTCATTGTCGACGACATGCTAATTCTTAATTTTCGCTCCTTGTATTAAAGAAGTTTTCTTGAATTACATTCCACTTCCCATACTGAAAGATTCTAAGAGGACACACAAATGAAAGCAAGTGTCTAGTGCCAGTCAGCTATGTGTTGTAATGATGAAGCCATCTGTATCAGGTGGATTTCATTGTGTTTTTCGTCTTGACGTTACGAAATTCACCAGAAAAGGATGACACAACACAAAGGTCTTACGGCGTAAATTGTTGTTATTTGTACATTGTTAATTAGCTGAACACTTCGCAAAATAGTCCGTCATGCTAAACTAAACTCCGTGCGAAGAGGCCTAGGAAGGCCCAGCGGTACCGACCGGCCGCCGTGTCATCCCCAGCCCACAGACGTCACTGGATGCGGACATGGAGGGGCATGTGGTCGACAAACCGCTCTCCCGGCCGTATGTCAGTTTACGAGACCGAAGCCGATACTTCTCAATCAAGTAGCTCCTCAGTTTGCCTCAAAAGGGCTGAGTGCAACCCGCTTGCCAACAGCGCTCGGCAGACCGGATGGTCACCCATCCAAGCGCTAGCCCAATCCAGCAGCCCGTAACTTCGGTGATCTGACGGGAACCGGTGTTACCAATGCGGCAAGGTCGTTGGCAAAATAGTCCGTCATAGTCTAAATAATATATAACTAGAATCAACGGTTGATAAAACACTATGCTTTGTATCTCCATCAGGCATGTAAAAGCCTCGCAGACACACAGCGAGTGCGCTTTCTGCGATGACACGCTAAGTAATCGAAGATATATAAGGGAAGTGACAATGGGACAATATCATAGACGTCTACTCAACTCCCTTAAAATACAGAGTAGTTTAGAACCTCACATTTTGTTATAGAGGATTCCTTTGTAAATCCATCAGGCAAGCAAAAGTCTCGCAGATACGCAGTGAGTGCGCTTTCTGTGATGACACGCTAAGCAATCGAAGATATATAAGGGAAGTGACAAGGAGACAATATCATAGACGTATCCGGAAGGAGATTTTCACTCTGTAGCGGAGTGTACGCCGATATGAAACTTCATGGCAGATCAAAACTGTGTGCCCGACCGAGACTCGAATCGGAACCTTTGCCTTTCGGGGGCAAGTGCTCTACCAACTGAGCTACCCAAGCGCGACTGACGACCTGTCCTGACAGCTTCAATTCTGCCAGTACCTCGTCTCCTACCTTCCAGATTTCACAGAAGCTCTCTTGCGAACCTTCTTCCTTTCATCCAGGAGTGCTAGTTCTGCAAGGTTCGCAGGAGAACTTCTGTGAAGTTTGGAAGGTAGGAGACGAGGTACTGGCAGAATTGAAGCTGCGAGGACGGGTCGGGAGTCGTGCTTCGTTAGCTCAGTAGGTAGAGCACTTGCCCGCGAAAGGCAAAGATCCCGAACTCGAGTCACGGTCCGGCACACACTTTTAATCTGCCAGGAAGTTTCTCATTATAGACTTTTTTTTGCACGATGGATTAACGAGTAAACTCCTTTTATTTTTATTCTGCATATTGTGGAAACATCAGTTTCTAAATGTTGTAAGACGTCCAGATAACTAGACGACGTGCAACAAGAAAATTTCAGAAACAGGCGCATGATAAAGTATTACATTTCAGAGTGAATGCTAAGTTGTAGAATCGTGCGCATTTTCCAAGGGTGTAGTCCACATTGGATGCCATATTATCGTCTTGGGAAGATTAATAACTACCAAGCTAATTTGTCAACGATTGAATGCGAGAGAAAAATGAAAGCGTTATTTAAGGAAAAGTGTTTGTTTTCTAGCTTTATTTCTTTCTAAGGAACGGTGTTTGTACGTCGAAAACGACTGGCTGTGCCGATTGTGCTACCATTTGTTGTCCATACATACGACCAACATATCTTTAAACCTTCGACATAATTGAAAAGCGTCAGAAAGTGTACAGCTAGTCACATATGAGAAAACATCTTTCCACGTGGGACGCCTGCTCAGAGTTGTAAGCAAGCTCACTGGACAAAACATTAGGAGAGCAGACTGGTCGCTTTGGAGCACTGTAAGCGGCGTGGAGCTGGCAGTAGTCGACCACAGTATTATTGCACGGCGTGAGGGCGTTTCGTTCCGCTTGTCGTGAGTCAGCGCGATATCGCGGATGATGATAGTATATGCACAACTTTCCTGAAACTATTGACATTGCTAAGCGTTTTCGTTATTCACCACTGTACTTGTTTACTGTAACGTCAAGGCGGTTGCCGAAAATGGCCAAGTGGAATAATATCGTGGCTGAGTAGTATCTGGGAATTGTGTTGTAGGGCGGCCGGTGGAAAATTTTATTTCAATTGTTTTGTTGTCGTTCTCAACACAGGCTCTCTAACTACAATGTTGGCCACCAGAAAGTAATTAGCAAAAACGTGATGCCTGTAATTTAAGTTCACTGTGGCCACTGTGATGGAAAAATAGAATTATTGAAGTTCATTACGCTGAGGATATAGGATAATGTCTGGGATTCATAGAAAATGCAGTTTTACTATAACAATTTTCACTATATTCTGAAAATGATAAAGCTTAAAGTTACAGACAAAAGTTTACCCTATCAGCTCTTGTATTACAGACCTGTTCAGAGTCTATTGCGTGGATCCTATTATCCCCAGATAACGAAACTGTTCAATAATAGTTATCGATGTAAATGTTCAAATTAGATGCTCGCCAAAATTTGTTGTTAATACTCATCAAACGCCATGCTAGTAATGATAAAAGGTCTATCCTGCGGCGACGCGTGAAAATACGACATACACAAACTGAGAATAAATCACTGGAGTCGTTCCGCAATTAACACTTTACCCCAATGCGAACTCATTGTTACATGCATACTGAGTTACGTAATAAGGCATCCGAGGCTGTTCCTTGCAACTGCACAGACGCGACGCGGCTTCCGACACGGAGCGCGCGCTGATACGAATCTGGAAGAGAACTGGGGCCTGGCTCTAGCTCGCAGCGCTCATATTTATATAGCCGCGGTGCGAACCGCCCAAGGCGCAGCCGACAAGATTTGCCTTCCTAACAGGCAGCTCGGGCTAGTAAAGCACCACTTCAAGTTACTAAATAATTAATTGCTTCATTCGCTGAAGGCCAATAAAGCTCTCAATTTAATTGTACTATCAGCACACAGGTAAGTATCTGTAATAAAATCTGATGTGGCTAGGTTAAATATTTCTGGCGAGAGAATATTTTAGTTGCACTGCACGCAAAAGATGAGCTCTGGACTTTCCCTTTGGAGAGACGCTACAGCTATAATTTTATAGCTACCTTTTTGAAACTTCTCACATCTTTGTTATTATAGCGTATCTCCATTCTACGTAAATCTAAACATCCTAGCTGTATCTAATCACTTACTTGCTTCCGTAATTTTAGGACACAAAAACAGAAAATCATGAATTTCAACCAAAATTTTACTTTGTGAGATCCAGCATACTGTTTTCATTAAATTACAATGAAAAAGGAATCTGAATATAAATTTTGAAGTTTCTAGCTCCTTCCTGTTGCACCGATGATTTTTACGTAAAGTGTCCAAATTTCGAAAACTGTTAAAGTTACTAAACTGAAACTTAACACATTATCATTTTAGTATCATTCCTGACATTCTATTAACTTTTCAGATTATTTACTCTACTTTTAAGGTATTGTGCAACATTCATCATGTGATAGCTAGTTGCAGCAGACTAGGCTGGCACACAATGGAAAGCATATGAATTCTATACGGCGTGAGTAGGCTGCTTCCCTACAGTGTCATCTTCCATTGCTTGCTAACCCATGACAGTAAGGTGATGTGAGTATGTGCACGTGTGTGTGTGGCATCACGGGAAATAAGATGGGTCGACACAGAGATGTGACATTCTGTCAGAAAGCAGCTTTCGTGTTTGGACTTCCCTGTCATCGCGCTGTGAATGGAATTATCCCATTTCTTGGTGTATCAACATGAACTATCGAATGTGTCTACGTTACAAAGCTGACAAGAAATGCTACTCTCAATGAATGCAGATTAATCTCAACCAGTTTCCGAACCAACATTACGAAGAGAACTGCACGCAAGAGACATATGAAGTCGGGTACCTCGCGAAAGGCCGTTGCTCGCAGCGGCACATAAAGCTGCACGTCTTCAGAGCGCCAAACAACGCTGAAGTTGGACAAAAGTTGATTGGAGGCGATGGAGTGCTCCGACGACTCGTGCCTGTAGCCTCTTTGCCAGTGATGCAACGCTTCGAGTGCGGCGATGTTCCAGTGAGGCGTTTAACCAGCAGTGTGTCGAGGGAGTAGTTAAGGACTGAGGTGCTTCTCTGACATTTTGCGGGTGTTTTTCGTGTCAGGACTTCGGCCCACTGGTTCGGGCTAAGGTGAACATGAACCAGGGCATTGCGTCCAACACTCTCGGTGATAAAATGTGCCCTTTCTTCTGTATCTTCATGATGAGTATGCTGTGGACATTCCCGTCTTCCAAAGTGACAACAGCAGTGTTCACAGGGCCGCACTCATACTTATCTGATCTGACGAAAGCTCGGGCGCCATATCGACCTCCACTGCTCCCCAGTATTATTATTAGTCTTGTGACTGGTTTGATTTGATCCGCCAGGAATTCCTATTCTGCGTCAGCTTTTTCATTTCAGAATATCACTTACAACCTACGTTCTCAGTTCTTTGCTGGATATACTCCAATCTCTGGTTTCCTCTACACTTTTTATCCTCTACAGTTCCTTCTAGTAGCATGGAAGTTATTCCCTGATGTCTTAACAAATGTCCCTTCTTCTTGTCAGTATTTTCCGTACATTCCTTTCCTCGCCGATTCTGCGCAGAACCTCCTTACCTTATCAGTCCATGTAATTTTCAACATTCGCTTGTTGCACCACATCTCAAATACTTTTATTCTCTTCTGTTTCGGTTTTCCCACTATCCAATTCTGTGCTCCATATGTACATACTCATAAAATTCTTCCTCAGATTAAGGCCTATCTTTCATGCTAATAGTGCTAGTCTGCTTTTTATGCCCTCCTTTCTCCGTACGTCATGGGTTATTTTGCTGCCTAGGTAGCAGAATTCCTTAACTTCCTGTACTTCGTCATCACCAGTTACAATGCTTAAGTCTCTCACTGTTCTCATTTTTGCTACTTCTCATTACTTTCGTCTTCCTTCGAGTTACTCTAAATCCATATTCTCTACTCATTAGAGTGTCCACTCAATTGAACAGGTCATGTCATTCTTTTTCAGTTTCACTGAGGATACCAATGTCATCAGCGAATCTTATCACTGATGTCCTTTCAGCTTGAAATTTATTTCCACTCTTGGATCTCTCTTCTATTTCCGTCATTGCTTCTTCGATGTGTACATTGAACAACAGGGGCGAAAGACTACATCCCTGTATTACACGCTTTTTAGTTCGAGTACTTCGTTCTTGATTGATTGGTTGATTTGGGGGAGAGGACCAAACAGTGAGGTCATCGGTCCCATCGGATAAGGGAAGGGTGGGGAAGGAAATCAGCCTTGCCTTTTCAAAGGAACCATCTCGGCATTTGCCTGAAGCGATTTAGGGAATCACGGAAAACCTAAATCAGGATGGCCGGACGCCGATTTGAAGCGTCATCCTCCCGGGCTCGTCCATTATGCTAACCACTGCGCCACCTCGCTCGGTCTTCCTTCGTGGCCTTCCAGTCTTATTGATGCATCTTAGCAGTTGTGCATATTGTATATTACTCATCTTTCCCTATCGCTTACCCCCATGTGCCTCAGGCTTTCGAACACCTTGCCTCACTAGCAGTGTCGAACGCTTTTTCCAGGTCGACAAATCCTATGACGTCTCCTGATTTTTCTTCAGTCTTGCTTCCATTATCAACCAAACGTCAGAACTACCTCCCCGAAGCGTTTACCTTTTCTAAAGCCGAACTGATCCTCGTCTAACAGATCCTCAGTTTTCTTCTCCATTCTTCTGTATATCACACTTGTCAGCAATTTGGAAGCAAGAACTGTTAAGCTGACTGGCGATAATTCTAGCACTTGTCGGCCCTTGCAGTCTTCGGAATCATGATGTTTTTCCGAAAGTCTGACGGTATATCGCCAGTCTCGTACATTCTACACACCAGCGTGAATAGTCGATTTCTTTGCCACTTCCCCCAAATGTTTTAGAAATTCTAATGGAGTATTATCTATCTCTTCTGCCTTATTCGATCTTAAGTCTTTCGAAGCTCATTTAAATTCTGGCTCTAATACTGTATCCCTTATCCTTTTCCTGTCGACTCTTGTATCTTCTTCTCTACGTCATCAGACAAGTTCTCTCTCCCACACAGACATTCGATGTACCCTTTATATCTGTCCACTCTTTCCTCTGTATTTAACTGGATCGCTTATCTTTTTCCTGTCGACTCTTGTATCTTCTTCTCTACGTCATCAGACAAGTTCTCCCTCCCACACAGGCATTCGATGTACCCTTTATATCTGTCCACTCTTTCCTCTGTATTTAACTGGATCGCTTATCTTTTTCCTGTCGACTCTTGTATCTTCTTCTCTACGTCATCAGACAAGTTCTCCCTCCCACACAGGCATTCGATGTACCCTTTATATCTGTCCACTCTTTCCTCTGTATTTAACTGGATCCCTTATCTTTTTCCTGTCGGCTCTTGTATCTTCTTCTCTACGTCATCAGACAAATTCTCCCTCCCACACAGGCATTCGATGTACCCTTTATATATGTCCACTCTTTCCTCTGTATTTAACATTGGAATTGCCCTCGCATTCTTAATGCCACCGCCGTTGCTTTTAATTTCACCGAAGGTTGTTTTGCCTCTGTTATATGCCTAGTCAGTCCTTCCGACAATAATTTCTTTCCGATTTCTCCACATTTTTCATGTAGCCATGTGGTGTCACCGCCAGACACCACACTTGCTAGGTGGTAGCCTTTAAATCGGCCGCGGTCCGTTGGTATACGTCGGACCCGCGTGTCACCACTATCAGTGATTGCAGACCGAGCGCCGCCACACGGCAGGTCTAGAGAGACTTCCTAGCACTCGCCCCAGTTGTACAACCCACTTTGCTAGCGATGGTTCACTGTCAAAATAAGCTCCCATTTGCCGAGACGATAGTTAGCATAGCCTTCAGCTACGTCATTTGCTACGACCTAGCAAGGCGCCATTACCAGTTACTATTGATGCTGTAAAACATGTACCGTCAAGAGCGATGTTCACCATTTATGGATTAAAGTTAAGGATTCCACAGTTACGTCCTTTTTGCTAGCCTCATTTCCTTGACCTCTTCCAGACCTCACGCCAGCCTGCGTGATCTAAAACGCGTGCCTTTCGGCTTCCTCTCGTAGTGGGTTGGCTGTCTTGCCAATCCACAACAAGCCATTTCACCTTAGCTTCCTGCGCTTCCTATTTATTTCATTTCCGAGTGGCTTCTGTCTCTGTATTCCAAATTTCCGTGTGCATTTTTGAACTTCCTGCTTGGTTCGATCAGCTGAACTATTTCATCTGTTACCCATGGTTTCGTCTCAGTTACCTTTTAAATTAAATTACTCGATCTTAATCCCATAGAAAATATCTGGGACCATTTGGAACAGCGAGTGAAACGTAGCAATTTGCGTTCCCGCTGTTTGGCTGCTACGGGATCTAATCATCAATGAGCAGTTTCGGCGGGATATGGCAAACGTGAAGAGACTTGTGGTCTCCTTCCTCGCCAAATTAAGGCGATTATCAAGACTAGAGGCGGCGTTAACGGTACTAGCGTGATGTCTTTGTGCGCGTGACTAATTTTTTGTGCTTATTAGCCGACTTAGCAAGCACAATTAAAGGGCCCGCGCCTTTAGCCCTCAGTCGGTCGCAGCTGGACTAGGACGGCGGGCGGACAGCGTGGCGTGTTTCGCCTTCCGGCGTGGCACGGGAAGTCGCCTCTCATTACTGGCTATTGATCCGGCACGGCCTCCCGCGTCATCGGCCGCGCCTTCACGTTGCCTCACGGCCGTCCTGTCGCAGCCGCTAGCCCGACCGGTTCCGCCGTGCGACCAGCTGAGATAAAAGGCCGGGTGTCGTCTCCTCAGGTGGGACGCCGCTCCCTGTCGAAACTCGCACGCACCACACCTCGCCACGTATTAATGACCAGTAAGGATTGCCTAGAGTGCAGATAATTAAAAAAATATCGTATTTTGGCTGCTGATCGTGTGAAGAACGGAACTTAAGTTTTGAATCCAAGGGGCCCGGGATGGGGGGGGGGGGGGGAGGGCGGGGAAAGGACATCACGAGTCACGGTCAGAGAGGGCTTGCAATTCATCGGGATCATGATACCTGCAACAAAATATAAAAAATAAAAAAATAAAACCATTTTACAAAAAGCGTTTATAGTATTACATAAAACAATTTCCAAATTTCTGAGCTAACTACAGTCGAGTAGCCGCGCGGGAATAGCCGAGCGGTTTAAGGCGCTGCAGTCGTGGACTGTGCGGCTGGTTCCGGCGGGGGTTCGAATCCTCCCTCGGGCATGGGTGTGTGTGTTTGTCCCTAGGATAATTAAGTTTAAGTAGTGTGTAAGCTTAGGGACTGATGACCTTAGTAGTTAAGTCCCATAAGATTTCACACACATTTGAACAGTTCAGGAGAGTAAAGTAGCGTGAAAGAAAAATGGCACAGTATCTTAGTACACTGCAAGCCGTTTTTGACATGTTGCTTGCTTGATAGGTAGTCCACGTGAAACGAAGGGCCCGCCCATGTGGATGCGCTCGCGGTCTATCCGGCTGCAGGAAACATTCCAGCCAGGTGCAGATGAGCATTGGCTGAATAACTGCACCTGCTAACATTAACAAATCCGACACGGTTCGTGAGTCCGTAGCTGGAACTGGCAAACCATAAAAAGTTCAGTAAGGCAAGGCAAAAAGAAAAAGACCTTCTACTAAGAAAAACGTAACAGAAAGGCTTACTTTCCAGAACATAGGCGGAAACATTTATTCTCTCACATAGCTACCAATTGCAGATCTGTGTTCACAATCGTACTGCTGAGCGAACACTCATAATGGTCAGTGCACACGTCGATTTTATACCGTGTAAAATGTGAAGTGAGAGGTCTTTCTATATAATTCTTAAACCACTTGCATAGCACATATACTTCTCAAATTACCAGGTGAATGATGTTCAAATGATGCATTTCTATTAACTGCAATTTCCTGGAATTATCCTGAAGCTAGTACCACGCATTGATGTAAACAAATTATTATTATTATTATAATTATACACATGTTGGTAGCTAGAGTACGACGCGAAGCATCTACTTGATGTCAGATTTTGTCAGGCGCCACCGTCTTTTGTCTTCTCACTGTGCATCTTCTTCATTTCGTTTGGCCGGCCGAGGTGGCCGAGTGGTTCTAGGCGCTACAGTCAGAAACCGCGCGATCGCTACGGTCACAGGTTCGAATCCTGCCTCGGAATGGATGTGTGTTATGTCCTTAGGTTAGTTAGGTTTAAGCAGTTCTAAGTTCTAGGGGACTGATGACCTCAGATGTTAAGTCCCATAGTGCTCAGAGCCATTTTGACCCTTTCGTTCGTACAGACTGTTCTTATCTTGAATCTCTTATCCTCTTGGCTCATTGGATGTTTGCCTTGTATATCTGAGTCAGTTATGCCAGCATCCTTCAGGTCTTTTCTGACATCGGTGATCCACTTAGTGTTCTTAACGCTTTCTGCGAACCCCAAGATCTGTTTAGTTTGCCGGGTGTCCGGCTGTCTCCTGATACCGATAAAATTTCACTCGACGTTTTATCATGTCATGTACTCCGTCTCTTGTCTACTTCGCAATCGGCAGCCTTTTTTTGTCATATTGAACCCTACGATTTTTCTGATTATTCTTCTCTCTGGTTTCTTAGTATTGTCCAGTGCACCTTTCCTATCCATGACCAACGTTTCTGGTGTGTATAACTTTTCTGGCTTCATGACAATGTTGTACTATCCCACTATTACGTTACGTGACAGGCTTATTTATTCTAGATGTTTCCAGTCTTCCAGAATGTTTTATTCTTCTTTTGGTTTCTCTGTTCGTGAGCTTCTTCCTCTACCCCATTTGTCTGTATAATCTCCCCAATATACTTGAATTTCCGATTATTGTTGTTAATATTGTATTAAAACATTTTATACATTTTATTGTTATCATTATTAAAATATTGTGCGTCATGACGCTTTTAAGATGGTGTAACGGCAAATTATTTTTGAGAGGGGTGGAGGAGGCAGACGGTAACAAACTGTGATGCCCCTCTCTTCCAGTCTTTCTCCTGACACAACTGAACCCTCGATCCGCGTCTGGACCGAGGGACGTGGCGCAGTCATTAGCACACTGGACTCACATTCGGGAGGACAGCGTTTCAAATCCGCGTCCGGCCATCCAGATTTAGGTTTTCTGTGATTTCTCCAAACCTCTCCAGGCAAATACCAAGATGGATCGTGTGCAGGGAACGGCCGATTTCTTTCACCATCCTTGAAACATTCCGAGCTTGTGCTCCATCTCAGTAATGTCGACTAGGGGTTAAACGCTAATCTTCCTTTTCTCTGCGTTTGGTTGTGGGCATAATCTTGGTAACGAAAGGCTGGCCAGCTTGAATTCATAAACAAATCGCTATCAGACCACACACCACAAAATATAAACAATTCTCATTGACATGCTCTGCACAAGACTAATTAAACACTACAGTTAGCAAATGCTCCGCTGTAAAGAGCTATGTCTAATATTTTTTCAAATGTTAAAATTTCAGTTCCGCCACGCTGATTTCAATGTTCTCTCAGGCACTTCGCTTCAATGGCGGGATGACTCCTTCAAAAAGATCGGGACGATGTAATAGCCATCATAGTCTAATTTGACATGTCCTTCATGGCCACAACGTCGCCAAGATATTAAACCTCTTTCCCTTTCTTCAATCTCTTTGAAGACGACACATTGCTTTACAGAGATATTTCTGAAGAACCAATGGAACGTTGGAACGGAAAGATTACAAAACATAAGGATTTAACACGCCATACGGTCACTCGAATCACAAAAATGGTGTAGCAACAACACTGGTAGCGTTATTTTGATCCTGCTAGATTGATACCTACGTCTGATTTATCTCGGGAATTCCAGCCATCCCTTAAAGACGATGGAAAGACCGTCTGCGCGTTGAATGACATCAGTTTCAAACTTTAAACACATTGCTGACCACGGTAAATTCTTCGGACAGTCCAATATTGGCTTAGTGTCAACAAACGTGATTGCCTTTCATAATGATTTATCCTCAACTCTTTCGTACAATTCGTCTAACGTGTCATGCGTGACTCTCATCACTGTCACAGATCGTATTCAGGAACACACAGTTGTATGTGTCCTTCGTTCACACTCAATTATCGAGGCATGTGACTGACTCGATGTTTCACCACGGAAAATTCAGAACACAAGTTCTCTGAGATAACTTGCTGCGTTATAATGTTGCCACAGAAATGGGTCGCTAGGTAACTGACCTGTAGAAAACTGTTATATATTTATTGCTCCAATTTTTTTTGGACTCGCCATGTTTTATCTTATAACAGCTCGTAGTGTCTCGCACGTGCATACAATATCACTTTATAACCCGTATCCAATAACTTATACTTAATGCAAGGTATTCCACCGCTTCCCACATAACTACAAAACTAAATACAACCAGAAGAAGGCAATAACGCCGCTAATAAATTAGATTAAGTACAATCATCAAATAAAATAACAATAATAAGAAATAAAATAATACCCAGAAAATGTTAACTATTTTTCTGTTTTAAAACCAATACGTAATCCGATGATGTAGTGAGTATCTTGGAAAAGCACTAAATATGTCATAATCCAGACAGTGGTTCCTACTGTCCTACTTTTTCATTATAGCCTAAACCTCTCCCCTGCTCTTCCCTTCCAAACTATCTCCAGTGAGTTAATTTTCCACAACTGTATCGCTTGCTAACCTACCAGTAGAACAGTCGACAACACTTTCATTTCTGAGTACTTGGCATCCCAGACATTGAAATACAATATGTTCTGGGATTCTAAACTCCTGTTATCGCACTATCCTCTTTAACGTAGCTAATTCGATGTATATGTCCTAGATAAATACTGTACCCAAGCAGAAAGTGAATCATGCCTCTACCATGAGAGATATGACTCAAACAGAGATATGACTCAGTGGGAGATACCGCTTTTAAGTGGTCTCACATGCCCTCTCGTGCTGAACCTCTTAAGGGATTGTAACATATTCCTGGTTCTCGACGTCTCAGTCTATCTTAAGAATCATTATTAAAGAGTAACTCCTAGTCACATTTGAAGAGAGATTTGTCTATGCACCCAAATCACATATAATTAGATCTAATCTAAATGCCCTCTCTTTTAATGCTGGGTAGATAATATAGGTACGCATACAATAGTCCCCTAGTTTGCAGACCCTCTTCATTAAGCCGCCTGCGACCTCTTCTCCAGAACATTTGTTTTCTGATAGCTATCACATATTCTGTTCCTGGTTGTTTTTATTTATATCTCCCATTTCTTCACGTCGTAACTCACATGTAACTGTCATTAGCGCCGTAAGTCACTCGTCAGTGAACGCCATTGTGATTTTTTAGAGCTTATTGAGTTAAAAAGATATTGTTTCCTGTAGATGACATGTTGATCTTGGGACTTTGGAAAATCCGTAAAAGAAGAAACTGGGCGCGCTTGAAATATGCTGCTACATAAGGACGGTCTTAGTAAGTCGACAGATGTGATACAAATTTCTAGAGGTACTAAAAAGAGTCGTCGAGGAAAGAGCCATACGGTAAACCCCTGCCGGAAGGCGTGGTAGCTTAGAGGTTATCTGATCAAGAAACTGTTGAAAGGAGCACCTGAGGAGAAAACGTAAGGGCAGCATTATAACAGTGTTGAGTGTAGTAGACATGTAGAAATGAAATATTGGTGCAACATAAGGAAATAGGACAGCGCCGAACGAGCTGGAAGATGTACGACTAACAAAAGTTATTGGAGACATTTTATCACACCAGTATCTGCATGTAGCCGAGCGGAGAAACGTTACAACGAAAGTACTACCTGTGTGTTTTCTTACACTGAGGGATTTGTTGGTATCAGCTGACCAACGTCTACAAGACTGATGATGGGAATTTGACCTTTCGGACACATTTCGACTCAAGGCTCAGTTTTAAAATTTCGTTGTAATCTTTTTAACGCCCGAGGAAAGGAAATGACAATAAAAATTCGTTCCGGAGCGTGACTCGATCCCGGATTTCCCGCTTTACACAGGCGGTCGCTGTAACCACTTTGGCTATAGTGCACGACCCACGCCAGACAAAAACTTCTAGATGTCGTCGTTCCTGCATCAAAATCTGTACTCGTCGTACACACATTGTGTAATTCCCGCACTGAGGAGGACATTTTAAGTGGCGGGAATCGGCGAACAAATACGACACTGGCACTGCAATACCATAATGCCTAGTGGTCCCTAAGAAGAAGACACGTCCGATTTCACTTCCTATTCTTCCCCAACCCGACCTTGTACTCCATCTCTAATGCCTTCGTCGATAGCGGGACGTTAAACCATAAATTTCCTTCTCCTGTCCCTCCCTTTAGACATTACGTTAGAGGGTTTACGAGTCTTTGAGAAATGACAACTGTGAGCCATGAATTCGGACGAGTCCGCCCTTTGTCAGGTGTTGCTACTCAGCGTTTAGGCTGTGGATGATCAGTGACCGTTATACGTCAAAATTATTTTAATTTTAAATAGTATTCGTCCGTTTTCAAGAGGCCGTATTTTGTGTGAATTCCATTGAGCGTCACAGAACTTTGTTTCTGGAGTGGACGAGGACAAAAATGGTGAGTAACGACACGCCAGCTTCCCTCCAGTTTCGCTGATTAGTTTCCCTAGGGCGCGGAGCCAGCAGGAAGCTGCCATCCGCCATAGGCCGACACTCGTTATCTGCTGTTGCTGCTCGGCACCGTGGACAAAGTTCAACCTCACGGCCACCTCTGAGCATACTTAAGCGGGCACACAGCTACCAGCTGCACATAATGAGCTCCTACTTTAGTTTTATGCGACTGTATTTATCTTGCGACACGACAGTAGGCGTTTCAAGGAAAGCAGACTGGGATTTAAGCTGAAACTTTGGCCACGCTGGAAACTAATTCCAATTACACACCTTTAGAGTACCCAAGCTGCAGTGGAATAGACAAATGTTCCTGCAACAGGTGCCTGCTTTGTTTCACGTCGTGTTTCTCTTCCCGATTTCTTGTCTGCTTTTCGCTGCAGACGTGCTTTCGTGTGCTGTTTTTGCATGCACTGTCAAAAATGACGGAAATTAACTGGATTTCTTGAACTGCAGCTGCAGTTCGGGCCACTGGAACCTCTTTCGGTAGTGGAAACACAAGACGTGCCTCGCAATACTGTCCGAAAGGCCAGTATAACACGAAATAATGGAGCTGGAGGAATCAAATTCATTATGCAGAAGATTACTGCCGCAAGCTGTATATCCTTTTCATTTCATTTTCAGTATTACGAAAAAACTAACAGATTTGAAGCTCTAGCAGTAGCCGCATTGGCAGACAAAAATTATTGGGATTCAGATCCGCCTGTTAGACAAACAACTATTTTCTATAAATACCTAATATCCTTTGCGCATATATAAGCAACAGTTTATATGCGTAACAAGGGGACCAGTAACCCGGTAAGGAAGAAAATCTATACTTTGCAGCATAGTGCTCCTTCTAAGAAAACCTCCTCATACACTGAAATTTTATTTGCTGGACAAGGATTCGAAACCAGACAACTGCCTTTCGAGGCCTCTTTTCGTTCTCTAAGCTACTCCAGCTCGAAATAATTGTTTGTGACGTGTCATAGAGCAACGGCAGACTTGGGCGTTGCATGTTAAGTAACAGTATCTGATTCCAGCGCACGGGCTGTTACGGTTTTTCTAAACGCCAGAGATTTTTAGTGAATCTGACGGTGGCTCCTAACGAAACAGACTTACGGGAAGCAACCTCGGAGCAATACCTCTTGACCGTTGCGAAACTTGGGGCCAGACGTTATTATGCTAGTTTGTCACTACAGAATCGAGTTTATAGAAACCATCTCGCCTACCCGTGAAACATCATTCTGCGTATAGGGTGTCAGTGCAAAAGATACCCATAAGGATCTAAAGCATAACCCTCTAGGGGTGGCATACCACTACGAACGCGCGCAGCATGGAGTCATTCACCACGGAATTATAAAACGCGTATGCACCTGTCGTTGCTGAACAAGATGAATAGTATTTCTCGGGTAAGATAATCTGTTGCCAATCAGCAGTGCAGTAATGCGTTGAGCAAATGATATATTCACAAGATAGGTGTGTGAATCTTAATTGTGTGGAACATAAAAAATCGTTCAAATGGCTCTAAGCACTATGGGACTTAACATCTGAGGTCATCAGTCCCCCAGTCTTAGAACTACTTAAACCCAACTAACCTAAGGACATCACACACATTCATGCCCGAGGCAGGATTCGAACCTGCAACCGTAGAAGCAGCGCGGTTCCCGAGTGAAGCGCCTAAAAACCGCTCGGTCACAACGGCCGGCGTGTGAAACATACGCACTGGGCTCGTTTTATGACGCTGATTGCAGTGGTGGCAGTCTGTTGTTGAGTAAATGCATAGTCTTCGAATTATCAAGACATATGACTTGCAGACTATATCCTTGTTTCGCACAACTGCGCCACTTTATTGCATCCCGTATGGTACTGTGAGATGGGGCCTTTACAGTACGTTTATTGAGGCAGTTTCCGCTGCTGTTGTGGAGAAGGAACTACCCGTAGTGCACTAGTGCATATATATACATCCGCGATCATTCTGGCTTTATTCTGTTAATATTCAGGTGTGTTTATAGGGTAACAACGATGTATTTGCGATCGTACTGTTAGCACACTTATTCTTCTAGTTAAAAGTTTTCGCATTAGTACTATAACCTTTTGTTTTCAGCCAGCATGCATCACATCTATCCAGTTCATGTCGTGGACATTTTAGAAAACTATGTAGCACAATCAACAGTGTATCGTAATGTGATGGAATACGGAGACATTCCTTTTGCGAATACACTATTGAACTCATTAAGAATAACTTCTTTGGAGAAATGTATTTGACTGTAAAAAAAGCATTAGGTATTGACGATGAGAATATCTTTGAGGATGAATGTGTTTGTAGGACCACAGCAACTGAAAGTGGCAATTAGACTAATTAGGTTACGTGGACGTGGAGATGAAAGTGAGTTGTTATTTCTGTCGAATTCACAGTTGTAAATACCTTGCATCAAAAGCTTTTGCAGAAAGATTTAAAAGAGAAAACCACATGCGTTCCTCAAAAACAACAAGATTAGTTTCTTCGAAAGAAATGAAGGCCGAAAAAGATATGACGGAGTCTGCTGCAGTATTTGTGCACAAGATCAACGCCCTAATCGCCGTCAAATGGTATAGTGGAAACAGTATTTTCAATACACAGCATTCACGATTTGAATATCAAATGGCAGGCGAGCGAACTTTATGGAATTTAGGAGAAATCACGTGTACGCTGTGGTGAAATGGCTTCAAATGGCTCTGAGCACTATGGGACTTAACATCTATGGTCATCAGGCCCCTAGAACTTAGAGCTACTTAAACCTAACTAACCTAAGGACATCACACAACACCCAGCCATCACGATGCAGAGAAAATCCCTGACCCCGCCGGGAATCGAACACGGGAACCCGGGCGTGGGAAGCGAGAACGCTACCGCACGACCACGAGATGCGGGCGCTGTGGTGAAATCTATTCCATTTGTAACACATTCTTACACTGTCCAGCTTGATATGTCATCTGCTGAATTCCTTGGTAAAAAGACGTACATCTGTTTTCAACAACAAAATGGACAATTAGGATCTAGGGTGAGACAGCAAATAACGCAGGAAACTCTTTTTAACATAGCTGCTGATGCTAGCATATCTGGTAAACTTACACGGAACCATAATGTCCTTTGGTTAAAAAATGTTTTAATTCAATTATTCAATTCAATAATTTAAAAAGCATCACCTTACTGTTGGTAGGCTCTTGGACTGGGCAAACCGATGGAGCTGTATTTTAAGAACTCAAATTAATAAATAGTAAAATTGAAAACGTATTCGCACAGAAATAATACACCTACGAAACACTGAACGCATTCGGTCGTTAGACGCCCTACTTTTCACGCAATATAAACTTGTTTTATTATAAAGCCTTCGTGTGTTACGTTACATGATCGAGTATTAATAATGAAACTTCAGTCTGTTATTTAGCACAAGACGTCTTCGCCAGTTTTCGAGGATGGAATCTTTTATACTTGGCAGACCTTGTGACAGAGGAAACTGTAACGAATTCCAGTGGCATACTAGAATCAAAATAGTAAGTCGGAAATAGTGACTGTAGTATCAGACATAATGAAGACAGAGCTGTTATTAATTGTTTGTAGTGTTCTCAAACGTTCTGTCCTGAACTTTTCGTAGTAAGACCTCATTATCATTCACGAACACTGTCGTATGATACAGCAAAATACGCCAGTGTAGAAAAGCAGTTTCATAATAAATAATTACAAGTCCGTATTTATAAAAACATTGTATCTGATACAGATTGTGAATGAATATAATGTTCACGTATACAGTTATGCATGTATTTATGTATATATTAATGTATGTGTGTACTTTTGCTTATTAAAGGACGAAAATAAATCTGTCCCTTAGTGTCTAAAGTCTTTCCCGCTACGGGCTGTACACTGTATTGCGGAGTTTATTTTCGTTGGGGACTACACTACCGTTTGCCTGCAAAACAGACATATGGCTCGTAAATTTATGGCCTCATTCCTTGGAAACTAGGCATTTCCTTAACAGGGTGTCATCACCTTATATATGAGTTTTATCCAAATGCGAATCGTACAGTGAAACACCTATATTGTGGGCGACAGTGTGTTCTCAGTACTGGAATACAAACATTCAAGACCCTATGCGGAAGACGGTAATAAACATAATGTATAAGGATGACCTGTGACCTGTAATTGTATTCTGATGTGTTACTAATATCGTGGATGTGTCTGTAGGACCCATAAGAGCCACACATAAGGGGTTGCTATCACGTGTCTCAGTCGTGTGGTTGTAAGATGATTTGTGATGCCGTAGATCCGCACGGTCCTCCACTGTCCACCAACTATACAGGGTGTAACAAAAAGGTACGAACAAACTTTCAGGAAACATTCCTCACACCCAAAGAAAGAAAATATGTTATGTGGACATGTGTCCGGAAACGCTCACTTTCCATGTTAGAGCTCATTTTATTACTTCTCTTCAAATCACATTAATCATGGAATGGAAACACACAGCAACAGAACGTACCAGCGTGACTTTACTTTGTTACATGAAATGTTCAAAATGTCCTCCGTTAGCGAGGATACATGCATCCACCCTCCGTCGCATGGAATCCCTGATGCGCTGATGCAGCCCTGGAGAGTGGCGAATTGTATCACAGCCGTCCACAATACGAGCACGAAGTGTCTCTACATTTGGTACCGGGGTTGCGTAGACAAGAGCTTTCAAATGCCCCCCAGAAATGAAAGTCAAGAGGGTTGAGGTCAGGAGAGCGTGGAGACCATGGAATTGGTCCGCCTCTACCAAACCATCGGTCAGCGAATCTGTTGTTGAGAAGCGTACGAACACTTCGACTGAAATGTGCAGGAGCTCCATAGTGCATGAACCACATGTTGTGTCGTACTTGTAAAGCCACATGTTCTAGCAACACAGGTAGAGTATCCCGTATGAAATCATGGTAACGTGCTCCATTGAGCGTCAGTGGAAGAACATGGGGCCCAATCAAGACATCACCAACAATGCCTGCCCAAACGTTCACAGAAAATCTGTGTTCATGACGTGATTGCACAATTGCATGCGGATTCTCGTCAGCCCACACATGTTGATTGTGAAAATTTACAATTTGATCACGTTGGAATGAAGCCTCGTCCGTAAAGAGAACATTTGCACTGAAATGAGGATTGACACATTGTTGGATGAACCATTCGCAGAAGTGTACCCGTGGAGGCCAATCAGCTGCTGATAGTGCCTGCACACGCTGTACATGGTACGGAAACAACTGGTTCTCCCGTAGCACTCTCCATACAGTGACGTGGTCAACGTTACCTTGTACAGCAGCAACTTCTCTGACGCTGACATTAGGGTTATCGTCAACTGCACGAAGAATTGCCTCGTCCATTGCAGGTGTCATCGTCGTTCTAGGTCTTGCCCAGTCGCGAGTCATAGGCTGGAATGTTCCGTGCTCCCTAAGACGCCAATCAATTGCTTCGAACGTCTTCCTGTCGGGACACCTTCGTTCTGGAAATCTGTCTCGATACATACGTACCGCGCAACGGCTATTGCCCCGTGCTAATCCATACATCAAATGGGCATCTGCCAACTCCGCATTTGTAAACGTTGCAATGACTGCAAAAGCACGTTCGTGATGAACACTAACCTGTTGATGCTACGTACGGATGTGCTTGATGCTAGTACTGTAGAGCAATGATTCGCATGTCAACACAAGCACCGAAGTCAACATTACCTTCCTTCAATTGGGCCAACAGGCGGTGAATCGAGGAAGTACAGTACATACTGACGAAACTATAATGAGGTCTAACATGGAAATTAAGCGTTTCAGGACACATGTCCACATAACATCTTTTCTTTATTTGTGTGTGAGGAATGTTTCCTGAAAGTTTGGCAGTACCTTTTTGTAACACCCTGTATACAGTATCTCCCGCACATTGCTTTGTCCCCTGCACTTGGCAATCAGGGGCTAGGGTAAGCCTACTAAACACATCCAAAAGTCATGATATGTATGAAAACTGGTAGTCGTTCATAATACATTCTCTGACTACCTCGAGGCGTGTTGCAACTCATGTGGCGCTATTGCAGTTCTTGCAGTAACCTCAAATTGACTCTAGCTTCCCACGTGAACCACTGTTTACATCCGAGCTCTGGTATCACGAAGGTCTCTGCCGGTCAGCATCTTGAGCAGTGACTAACGAAGCGAAAAACTAACTTCCTTTCATAACAATGTAATTGACTTGTCAACTTTAAAAAAGAAACGCACGCAGCTCTTTTTCAGCCTCATCCCATACAGTAATTAACTCATTTTTATCTAAATAAAAGAGCGGCATTCACTGTTCTTAACGTGGCTGGCAAATTAAAAGCCGAAATCGATCAATATAGTTTAGCAACCAATGTGGTAGTGTTTTGTGATGGTCGTATCCTGGTCGTAGTATCAAATAAAATACGCAAGCCAGTCACTGCTACACAATATTTCGTTAATTGCTTTAGTAAATATTTAAAGCGGTCAACACGTCGATTAATTTTAACTGAATACGCTCCCATACACAGATTGCCCTCATAGTAGTTAGATCCAATTTACCATGGTAATTACCACAGACATTCACATGATTCAAATTAAGCAACATTCATACATCATTAGTATTATCATCCGTTTAGTATCGTGCAGTGCGTTAAGAAATGTTTACGAAATAAATGATTTTGCGGCATTCTTTGCCGCCAAAATGAAGTACCGAAATTGAGTACTATCTAGTGGCTCTGCTGACTACAAATAAAAATAAATAACATCCATATTATACTCAAAAATATTGTTAAATAAATTCCGAACACTGGTTGAATATTATGATCATATATAAAGGGTGTAAGAGGTATAAGTGCAGATATTTCTATTGCTGAGTGAGGACCGTGCACAGAACAACATTACATCAGTATTAACGTCATTTGCAGACTAATATTTATAGCTATTAGAAGTGATATGTTTTTAGGTTGGGTAGTACTTCCAGGCACATACGGGGAAGACCAAACCATTAATGATTATTTTCCCCCTGGCCAGCAGGTCAGGTGATATGGACGCGTGGATACAAAATGGTAAATCTACACTCCTGGAAATGGAAAAAAGAACACATTGACACCGGTGTGTCAGACCCACCATACTTGCTCCGGACACTGCGAGAGGACTGTACAAGCAATGATCACTCGCACGGCACAGCGGACACACCAGGAACCGCGGTGTTGGCCGTCGAATGGCGCTAGCTGCGCAGCATTTGTGCACCGCCGCCGTCAGTGTCAGCCAGTTTGCCGTGGCATACGGAGCTCCATCGCAGTCTTTAACACTGGTAGCATGCCGCGACAGCGTGGACGTGAACCGTATGTGCAGTTGACGGACTTTGAGCGAGGGCGTATAGTGGGCATGCGGGAGGCCGGGTGGACGTACCGCCGAATTGCTCAACACGTGGGGCGTGAGGTCTCCACAGTACATCGATGTTGTCGCCAGTGGTCGGCGGAAGGTGCACGTGCCCGTCGACCTGGGACCGGACCGCAGCGACGCACGGATGCACGCCAAGACCGTAGGATCCTACGCAGTGCCGTAGGGGACCGCACCGCCACTTCCCAGCAAATTAGGGACACTGTTGCTCCTGGGGTATCGGCGACGACCATTCGCAACCGTCTACATGAAGCTGGGCTACGGTCCCGCACACCGTTAGGCCGTCTTCCGCTCACGCCCCAACATCGTGCAGCCCGCCTCCAGTGGTGTCGCGACAGGCGTGAATGGAGGGACGAATGGAGACGTGTCGTCTTCAGCGATGAGAGTCGCTTCTGCCTTGGTGCCAATGATGGTCGTATGCGTGTTTGGCGCCGTGCAGGTGAGCGCCACAATCAGGACTGCATACGACCGAGGCACACAGGGCCAACACCCGGCATCATGGTGTGGGGAGCGATCTCCTACACTGGCCGTACACCACTGGTGATCGTCGAGGGGACACTGAATAGTGCACGGTACATCCAAACCGTCATCGAACCCATCGTTCTACCATTCCTAGACCGGCAAGGGAACTTGCTGTAAAAACAGGACAATACACCTCCGCATGTATCCCGTGCCACCCAACGTGCTCTAGAAGGTGTAAGTCAACTACCCTGGCCAGCAAGATCTCCGGATCTGTCCCCCATTGAGCATGTTTGGGACTGGATGAAGCGTCGTCTCACGCGGTCTGCACGTCCAGCACGAACGCTGGTCCAACTGAGGCGCCAGGTGGAAATGGCATGGCAAGCCGTTCCACAGGACTACATCCAGCATCTCTACGATCGTCTCCATGGGAGAATAGCAGCCTGCATTGCTGCGAAAGGTGGATATACACTGTACTAGTGCCGACATTGTGCATGCTCTGTTGCCTGTGTCTATGTGCCTGTGGTTCTGTCAGTGTGATCATGTGATGTATCTGACCCCAGGAATGTGTCAATAAAGTTTCCCCTTCCTGGGACAATGAATTCACGGTGTTCTTATTTCAATTTCCAGGAGTGTATATTGATAGGCGTAGTCCACTTCGTGCTACAGTCACGACCATGCAGAAACATCAGGTATGTGCCGCGTTTCCATGAAGACTGTTCCACGCAGAAAAAAACAACCAACACACTGATGTGTATACATACACATGTTAAGGTACCACATATAACAGTATCTGCACTTATACCCGTTACACCCTAAAGAGCTTTTACCGAGTAGAGTGAACGCTTCACAACCGCCCTTCAAGCCCTCTCCCCCCCCCCCCCCTGCCCCCCTCTCTCATCTGAGAGATACATTGATTCTGCAGCCCCCCTCTTTCATCATGTCCTACGAGAAGGGGAAGGGGGGAGGGATACTGTCAGCATTGCAGACATGAGTCCACAATGTCCGTTATGGAATCCATAACTCCCAGGGAGTTATGGATTCCAAGCTTAAAATTAACCTCAGTATCCATTCACCAGCCAGCGTTGTTCAAACGTCATGGAATGACGCGCTTCTCAGTGTTAGCTCTCTCTCTGCAGACTGCTGCACAAGGAGTTACACTGAATTTTACAATCTATCAGCAGCTTGCCTTCTTCATCAAAAATGAGTAGACATGAATGGAGAGTCTTCAAGGAGACAGTATATCGTCTGAAATGGAACCTTCGTGGAACACTCTTTCACCCCAAAGTACCTAGAAGTAACGCTGGATCGCTCTCTCACTTTTATGACACACAGCTCCAACATGAGGAGGAGGAGGAGGAGGAGATTAGTGTTTAACGTCCCGTCGACAACGAGGTCAGTAGAGACGGAGCGCAAGCTCGGGTTAGGGAAGGATGGGGAAGGAAATCGGCCGTGCCCTTTGAAAGGAACCATCCCGGCATTTGCCTGAAAGGATTTAGGGAAATCACGGAAAACCTAAATCAGGATGGCCGGAGACGGGATTGAACCGTCGTCCTCCCGAATGCGAGTCCAGTGTGCTAACCACTGCGCCACCTCGCTCGGTAGCTCCAACATCAAGCATTGAATCAGTGCCAGAAATAACATCCAAAGCAAATTAAGAGGTACGAACTGGGGTGCAAAACCACGAGTTCGTAGAATCACAGCACAGGTTCTGTGCTTCTCTGCTTGAGAACATGAATCCCCCCCTGTGTGGGACAGGTCAACCCACGCAAAGGCTATGAACACTGCCTTAAACGAAGCTTGTAGGTTAATCAATGGATGCCTCAGACGCACCACTGTTGGGAAGATATACCGTCTTGCTGGCACTGCAGCTCCAAGTATTTATTGAGAAGTGCTCCAAGTATTTATTGAGAAGTCGCTGCTGATCAAGAACAACTTAAGGTCAAGAACGTTGAAGCTCACCTACTCTTGACCATCAACAGTCTCGCCCTAGGATGAAATCCAGATAAGGCAAGACTTTCACTGTGGAAATCTAAGCACCAGCACTGGATGGAGCAGCAAGGGCATTTTGCGGCTGTTTACATCGAACAAGAACAGGTTCAAAATGGTTCAAATGGCTCTGAACACTATGGGACTTAACATCTAAGGTCATCAGTCCCCTAGAACTTAGAACTACTTAAACCTAACTAACCTAACGACATCACATACATCCATGCCCGAGGCAGGATTCGAACCTGCGACCGTAGTAGTCGCGCGGTTCCGGACTGAAGCGCCTAGAACCGCTCGGCCACCACGGCCGGCCAAGAACAGGTGTCGGCAGGGTTAAGTAATCGCTTAAGTCATGAGGCGCCGAATCAGAAGACAGTGAATGCGACTGCGGCCTAGAACAAACAGTTTCACATACACGCTAGTACCCCCCTTGTCCATTTTCGTACTGAGAACAAGATATAAGGCTTGCCAGTGACAATGCTCAAGGGGTGGCTCAGTTTTGGAGAAATGTTATCTGAGTGAGGTCCTTTGCCTTGTTATCTTACTTATTTGTAATCTGTGTACATATAACTGTCATTCTTATGCGACCATGTATATATTTAACTGTATATATTTAGCATGCTACACAATTAAATAAAAGCGGGCGTATGAAATGTATTAAAATGCAAGAATTTTTAAAAAATTCTTTTAATTAGTTCATAAATTTTAATTACATAAAAACATTTTATAATAATAGGTTAAAGTCCGAAATTTTAATATGTGAAATTTTTGAGTTCACTGCCTGTGACAACCGTTGGCAGGCTTCTTTCTACGCCAAAGACAATTACACTACAAGCTGTCGCGGTCAAACTTCGACACAACAATTAAAAATACTTACGAAGAGAGCGTGGTGTTTTTATAACGTTTTCTCTGTAGAAAATCATAACTGAAGGCCACATACAAATTATTTATTCGGCACGATCATCAGCAATCTTAACACTACCACTAATCACATTCAAGTTAATATCATGTATGCGACTTAGCATGATGCCAACTTGGAGATGATTAGCACTACTGTGAGATTCCTGATGATTGGCTAGTCCCGAACACCGGCTAATAAATAATTTATACGCAGCTTAAATGTGTTTTTGAAAACTGCATTTATCAAGTACATACAAGTTGCACCTGGAATGCTTAAAACTAAATGCCACGATGCTGTTGTGCTATAGAATATTGCCCTGCAGCAGGAGGGGGTTTTTCACCAGTTTTTTTTCGCCACTCAATACATCATCTTGTGGTCTTTGACTTTAGTGGCTACTAGGTTTCTGAAGAAGGAATCCATGAGATTGGCAGTAAATTACTGCCTGACTTCTTGTATGTAAACGTTTTTTTGTATGCGCTGTAATTATGAATAATCACTCAAATGATTGGCCAATTTCAGCACCTAGACTAATTGTTAAAGTGATGATTAATAATTGTAGCCTATGCAGGAAAAATGTTCTCATGTAAAAAACTCATCTCAACAGGGGAACCAAATACGCCAAAAACAATGAACTACTAATTTTATTCCATCTACTCCATGCAGGAAGGGAGATATTTCAAAGGCCATCTCGAGCACTTAGCGTGCTGTCATCCCAGTTTTCTCGTATCATCCATTTCGTCTCCGCTGATACCTATTTGATGAGGTTGGAAATTGGGAACAGAGAGGAGTAGTCGGGAGAGTGATGTTTTGTTCTGCAAAGTACCTTCGCACCACCTATGACGCACCTATTGCAAAGTCGACATATTCGTTGCGAGAGAACAGCAGCCGTGTTAGTGTTTAAAACAGTTTCAAAACATCGTTTATTTTTCAGTCTCAGTTGCGTAGACTCCATTGTGTGGTTCTGATAGACACACGAAGAATTGCTGACGTAACAGCATGGGAAAGAAAATAGCTGTAGCTGCATGAATAGGTCTAAAAACAATGATGTATTCCTCAATATTAACACTAATCATGTTTACATATCCTGTAAACTGACTGGTTCCACACCATTTCGATAAAAGAATCGTTCAAATAATCTGTGGAACATTTCACTAACTAACTAACTAACTAACTAACTAACTGATGACGATCATCCTGGGAGATCGAAACATTTCACGCATTAAAAAATGTACGACTGGGACTCAAAAATAAACGGCAAATCAAAATTGTTGTAACTATTTGTTTTTGTATAAATACTTGCAGCTGAGGAGCGGTTTGTTTTACCGTTGCCAATTCGCCCTCGTCCTCAAGAGGAATCGAAATTAAAGAACAGCAAAGAAAAAGAATAGTGGAAATCATGCAAGAAAAACGTCCCAGTTAGAGTAAAATACCCATAAGGAAAGTATGCTGTCTCATTTCCCCTTGACTGTTCATATACGGGAGGCACTACGATGCACCTTCTCCCCCCCCCCCTCCCTCTCTCTCTCTCTCTCTCGCTCTCTGATAGCAGGCCACAGTGAGGCAGCTGTGTAGCCGAGCATGAAGGGCAGCGGCTAGTGCTGTTCGCAGTACCAGGCTCCGTAATACTTTTCCTTTGTATTACCCTTTACGCTCTGTAACAGAGATTACGTTTTATAGGTCTCACCTAACGGATGTGGTGTATTATGTTCCTAATTTGACTAAAACACAGAATATTTTCCACAAATGGAAACAAAACGCTACTAGCTATTCCATCAGCAACCAGTTTCTACAGGTGAGTCCGGAGGAAAGGAAATTCTTTGTGGGGTGATAGTGTTGGTGATTCTGAATAAAAAAACTTCAAATGAACATGTGCTCTTTTCTTAACTGTATCCGACATACAGCTGCTCGAAAATTCATAGGCCAGCGCCACAGTACCTCACTGAAATGTATCCTGGGCGTTAGGCTGGTCGCGCGTGGAGTCATTTCTTAGCTACCGAGGTCCCCTGATCATACTCCATTAGATCACTGTTTGTGGGATTAGCGTGAGAGCAATGTCTACAAGTGCAGAGTGGACACAAAGGAGGTATTCTACACGCGTCTGTCGAGTGCGCAAGTGAAGAGTGTATGGAAATGATCTGTAAAGACAACGCTGCGTAGCCAAATGCCGCTTTGGTTGTATTCGCATGTGAGTGCTGGTGAATGAGGACATGCGACTGACGCCCGTGTGCACAAGTAAAGGACCGTACGAACAAGCTCAGAGAGCAATACTGCAGCTGCCTACAAGACCTTAAAAACGCATTGCAGTTGACGGTGGACTGTTTGAACATCTTTAGTGGGAAATATCCACAGTTAAGCAAAACATTAGATCACAATGTTTCATTTACTATCATCTGCATTTGTCCTGTTCCCCATCGTTTCCCATTGTTTCCTCTGAAACTGTTAAGAACAGGACATATGTTTAGATGACGTTTTCTGTTTAGAATCACTAATACCACCAGCGCTCAACGAATGTACCTTTTCTCCTGGCTCACTCTGTGTGATACTTTATTCCGATAACATTATCGTTATTATTATTATTATTATTATTACTACTATTTGTCTAATCATCTGGAGCTTTTAGTTTTGTTCTTCTAGTCTTCCATATGAATCTCATTCTCTCGCCGTGGACAAGTTTTTGTGGTATCGATAGCAACGATGCCACGGCGTACGTGCAAATTATTAAGTTGGCACTACGACAGACACCGACGACAGCGCCCTCTAGCCGGCGCTGTGGAGCTCTAAGAGCGTCGCTCCGGATTCTGCCCATTTGGTGCCGAGGAGAAGACCTAGCAACATTGTTTCTACTTCATAGGGGGCCAGTACTGACTTCGTTACTTCAATGATAGTTTGTCTCACTACTAGTAGTCCTTACCGTTGATACCTGTACCAGTCGCACCTGGGGGCTCTTCAGTGTAAAGTTACGTATGTCCTTGACTAATAATTAAATGTACTTTCACGTAAAAAGCTGTACCGATAATCTTACCTCACCTGCTCCTACTCGCTTCCTTCATTCGGCCAACCTTTCAGTTTTGAGGAGCAGACCCACGCGCCGCCTTCCAGCCGGGATACAAAAGTTTTCTTTCTTCAGTTCACTTGGTTCCGCATTTTGGAATCTGATTCTCTGCCTGTGCTACCCAAGAGTTCAGCCCTTGACTGAACAAACTCCTTTCTGTTACTTCCACTGCTTTTGTCTGGGCGTTTGAACGTCCTTTTTAATCTGTTGGCTCTGTGGAATATTTTTTAATTTTCCAATCTGTGTCACTACTTAGTGTGTAAACCTCGCTACTGGGAGTCTGTGGACGTATCTACAAAATTTCGATTTGCGTTTTCTGATCCCTGCTGTGGCTGCCAGGTGTGACAGTTTCTCTGCTGTTTTAAGAGCTTTCAATCTGTATCGGTCCCCCATTTTTTTCTTGGACAAGAATTTTCCTCATAGTATATTCACGATGTTTTCCAGATCGCATTTTCTGTTGAGAATTAAAGTTTCACTCGCGTTCATAGCTTCAGAAATGATCACAGTGTTGTAATGTCTAACCTTTCTATGTGTGGAAGCGCACTTTTAGTTGTAGGTGCCGTGCGTTCCCCGCTACACTCATTTCAGTTTCTGTGATCGGACTCTCTGGGCTTCCTTTTCTAGCCGAGTTGGTTCTACGACCTCATGGCGATAGTTGAACTGCCTAGCCCTTTTTATTTGCCCATACTTCGTGTTTCACTTCTGAATGTTAAGTTTAGCACAGATGAACTCAATAAGTTTCAAATGCGAATTGTAGCCCAGCTTTCACAGTGCATTTTCTGAGACTTATGTCTGTATCATTGCTGTGATTTACTGTCTGCAACAATCGGTAACTCGCGTGCAAGAGATCTTCATGTCAACTTTTGTCCGTACAAGTGGGGTATGCCTCCACCGATTTTGGTTTTTTAATTTCATTAAAGGAAATTTGCTGAATGTTAAAAGAGTGTAGGCCACACACAACAGAACAGCCAAGAGAGCCATATCACTCAGATGACGAAGAGAAGTTGTTGAATCCTGCCTATTCGTCAAATGTGGGGTGTCTGGGAAACCTGCTTTCTGGAATCGCTAGACAAACAGTTCAAACAAATCGTTTTTTTTTTAACTATGGGACTTAACATCTATGGTCATCAGTCCCCTAGAACTTAGAACTACTTAAACCTAACTAACCTAAGGACAGCACACAACACCCAGTCATCACGAGGCAGAGAAACAAATCGTATTAATAAGTCTTATAACGAAAAGTAAATGGCAGTATTTAACTTTGAGAAGTACACAGAGGTGTCGCAAGCAAAGGGCGACAGACAAATAAGAAATCTTGTCAGTATAACAATTCCTAAGTCGCTGCTCTACAAGTCACTAGTCTTCAAGCTGCTGTAGAACTGGGCCGCGACCAGTCGGGCGCGGAGCTTAAGCCCTCTTCGCATAGAGGCCGCTGCTGTCGCTTTGTCGTCCTGAAGAGGGGTCGGTCAGCGTGCAATCGGCTAACGTCTTCGTCACAGCTCCATCTGCTCCCTCGTTCCCGACTGGCGTGCCGGCGCTTGACTTAACGCCGGAACAGAAGTGGTGTTGGCAGTGAGGATATTTTACGTACCGACAGTATAGTTTATTGACGGATTTCGAATCAAATGTGACGTGGAATCTTGAAGTACTGGTAACCGATAACATCTCGAAGAAAGTAACTGCTTTTCTCATCACAGTATCCTGCCTCGTATTTTCTGTTGAACAAGGTCCTGTAGGAATCAAAAGTTATCCCCACCTACGCTCTTTTAATTTCGGAACTAGTACTCCTTCTCTAAAAGCAATTTCTGTCCAAGAACGTAAGTGTTCCTCTCTCCTCTCGTCTGCTCATTTATTTTTGTCACCCACAATGATAGTTTTTGCCTTTTCGTGTTGCGCATTGCCATATCATAGCATATAATGCAACGGCCGTACAGAAAGCAAGAACTGCTGACTTTCTTTTAGCACTCCACGCCATGGTACCCTGGTCACTGCGTGTGCAGAACTGAGGTGGACTAACTGTCGAGTCTAACTACACGCGACTTCTAGCGTGCGCTTTGTTGCGCGCTATAACAAATGTGTCAAGGAGCACTTCTGATGATGCGAGTCGCCACTGATGCCGATTCGACATTTGAACGTGGTCGAAACAGATCATTACAATCAAAATAAGTTGTTTAGGCAGTGTTTTGTCTATAAACATTTTTCCTGGCGACACGACAATGCAATTCGGTAGTGTTACCGACTTTTTAGTTACTGTGCAGCATACCCGCGGGTTATGGCCGTCTATTCTACACTCCTGGAAATGGAAAAAAGAAAACATTGACACCGGTGTGTCAGACCCACCATACTTGCTCCGGACACTGCGAGAGGGCTGTACAAGCAATGATCACACGCACGGCACAGCGGACACACCAGGAACCGCGGTGTTGGCCGTCGAATGGCGCTAGCTGCGCAGCATTTGTGCACCGCCGCCGTCAGTGTCAGCCAGTTTGCCGTGGCATACGGAGCTCCATCGCAGTCTTTAACACTGGTAGCATGCCGCGACAGCGTGGACGTGAATCGTATGTGCAGTTGACGGACTTTGAGCGAGGGCGTATAGTGGGCATGCGGGAGGCCGGGTGGACGTACCGCCGAAACGCTCAACACGTGGGGCGTGAGGTCTCCACAGTACATCGATGTTGTCGCCAGTGGTCGGCGGAAGGTGCACGTGCCCGTCGACCTGGGACCGGACCGCAGCGACGCACGGATGCACGCCAAGACCGTAGGATCCTACGCAGTGCCGTAGGGGACCGCACCGCCACTTCCCAGCAAATTAGGGACACTGTTGCTCCTGGGGTATCGGCGAGGACCATTCGCAACCGTCTCCATGAAGCTGGGCTACGGTCCCGCACACCGTTAGGCCGTCTTCCGCTCACGCCCCAACATCGTGCAGCCCGCCTCCAGTGGTGTCGCGACAGGCGTGAATGGAGGGACGAATGGAGACGTGTCGTCTTCAGCGATGAGAGTCGCTTCTGCCTTGGTGCCAATGATGGTCGTATGCGTGTTTGGCGCCGTGCAGGTGAGCGCCACAATCAGGACTGCATACGACCGAGGCACACAGGGCCAACACCCGGCATCATGGTGTGGGGAGCGATCTCCTACACTGGCCGTACACCACTGGTGATCGTCGAGGGGACACTGAATAGTGCACGGTACATCCAAACCGTCATCGAACCCATCGTTCTACCATTCCTAGACCGGCAAGGGAACTTGCTGTTCCAACAGGACAATGCACGTCCGCATGTATCCCGTGCCACCCAACGTGCTCTAGAAGGTGTAAGTCAACTACCCTGGCCAGCAAGATCTCCGGATCTGTCCCCCATTGAGCATGTTTGGGACTGGATGAAGCGTCGTCTCACGCGGTCTGCACGTCCAGCACGAACGCTGGTCCAACTGAGGCACCAGGTGGAAATGGCATGGCAAGCCGTTCCACAGGACTACATCCAGCATCTCTACGATCGTCTCCATGGGAGAATAGCAGCCTGCATTGCTGCGAAAGGTGGATATACACTGTACTAGTGCCGACATTGTGCATGCTCTGTTGCCTGTGTCTATGTGCCTGTGGTTCTGTCAGTGTGATCATGTGATGTATCTGACCCCAGGAATGTGTCAATAAAGTTTCCCCTTCCTGGGACAATGAATTCACGGTGTTCTTATTTCAATTTCCAGGAGTGTATTAACATAACCGTTTTAGTATCTTTTTAGAATAAGTCTAGAATATTTTCAGAATCATTTTCGCATATTAAGATGTGTTTCACGTTTTCCCGAGGTAGACTGAACAAGACGATTCAAAATGGTTCAAATGGCTCTGAGCACTATGGGACTTAACTTCTCAAGTCATCAGTACCCTAGAACTTAGAACTACTTAAACCTAACTAACCTAAGGACATCACACACATCCATGCCCGAGGCAGGATTCGATCCTGCGACTGCAGCGGTCGCGCGGTTCCAGACTGTAGCGCCTAGAACCGCTCGGCCACCCCGGCCGGCCAAGACGATTCGTTGCTTCCCATTCACAGCAGTAATGTACACAACTTCAACGAAGTGGAATGGTAACATTGTCTCAGTAGTAGGAGAAAACAGGTGGCAGAGTTCAGCTCATTGCTAGAGTACTGCAAAAATGCAGTCGATGTAAGAAGGACGTTGCTTAGTAAACACTCGAGCAATTCAGCCTACCATATTATTACACAGCCTCATACAAAATTTAAACTTCGAGAAGAATGTGAGGAAACGAAATGAAACATCGCGGGTCTGAGAGGGCTTTTGATGTTCAGTGATTAAAAAGTCGAGTCAGATTTACAAAGAGTTTGGTAGTATGATCCCACTTACTAATACGACGTTGCACTCCCTCTGGGCTGTATGCATACACTGATTCTGCGAAGGGTCTCATAAAGCAGTTGTATCCTCTCCTGAATCAAGCTGGCCCTCTACTGTTGTAACTGGTCCTTGATATCCTCAACGCTGGCTCTGGAACGAAGGTGACGTCCGAGCTGGTCCCACACGTGTTCTCTGAAAGACTGATCTGGGAATCTTGCTGGCCACGGAAGCCACTCAATATGGTGCAGACGGGTCGTAGACACACGCCTTGTGTGGAGGAGCACTGTCCTGCTGAAAAATGGCACCACGATACACGAGAGGTAACATATTAGGAAACAGGATGTCCGTGACATACCGTTGTGCTGACATATTCCCCTCAGTCACTACCAACCGTGACCTGAAGTTATACCCAATGGCTCACCACACCACAACTCCGCTGTGTCCTTCCAGTGACCTCTCCCGAGGTCTCCGTCGCTGCCATACTGGCCGATGTGGTCATCCAGGATGGTGCAGAATCGCGATTCATCGCTGAACACAGTGCAACGCCATCCATCAGCTGTCCATGCTCCCTGATCACGGCAGCGCTCCAAACACATCATTGTGTTTTGTGGTGTTAACAGCAGCCGGCGCATTGGGCGGTAATTACCTGGTCCGGCAGCTGCTGCTAGTCTCCGATCAATGGTAACAGATGACACAAAATGTTTGGGGAGTCCATTATTCGTTCTCGGATGGCAGGCACAGATGTGAAGATGTTACGACGAGCTTGTGGCACACTATGGCGACCTTCCTTTGTGGTGGTCAGGTGCGATCGACTGGAACTTGGACGATGAGTGCGTCTGCTTTCATGTTCTCATGCAGCCCAGCATCGGGTCACTGTCGCGTCTGTATACCAAACAAACGTGGGTACTGCACAATTTGATCACCCGGCCAATGGAGACCCATGATGAGACCCCTTCCTCAATCTGCCAGGTGCTGATAACGCCGTCCCACACAAGTAAGCGGTATCTTCATGACCTTCACAGTGATCACTCGGCATCGGACGCTGTCACGCCCCTTGTGCACCCTACCAGGCCTCGTAACAACACTAAACACAAACTACACTAATGCACTGTGTAACTATCATCACTGATGTGTGCGTGTAGCGAGCTACGTTGACATTCAACCATTTCTTCTGCGTGCGTCATTTTTTGGATCAGGCAATGTATGTGTGTGGGATACATACCAAATAAGACTAATAGGGAATGTTGAACGTGTGCGTAGAATGTGTTGAGTAAGGGATGCACTGCAGGTAGCATTTGGCATACTTAGAATGGTCACAGATTTGTCACAGAAATGCTTAAAAACCTTGATGCTTGAAGACAGATGTGAACTATCCCACAAAAGCTTGCTAACAATATGAAAGACCCGTATTATGTGAGGAATCTGCGAGGTGCCAGGGTAGACAATTGTGTGTAACATCTGGTTTCAACTGAATTTCCGTACTGCTCATACACTCAACCCCCTCCCTTCAACTACCACCTCAATGATGCACAATGGAGAGTGATTGCTAAGAGAATTAATGAAATAATGCTGTAGGTGATTAGTGAAAAGGGTTACATACACTACAATTTAATAAAGGCACTAATGAATCTCCATGCTCAACAGTGATACAAATGGGCAGCAATGAAATATATCATCTGACTACTAAGTGATAAAGAAATTAAGTATCACAAAGAGATGTATTTTTTTTTAATCATATAAATATGCGATGCACTGAACAATGCTTTAATAGAACAAGGGTACATAATAATGCTGTTGAGAATAAGTAGTTGGCAGGTTCTTTTAAAGGGGCACCTACTCTGAAATACTGACTACGGTGATCTGTTATGAGTGAGTATACGCTGCTGAGGAGATCAGAGAAGAATTGCGAATATGGGGGGAGTGGACAGTGGTGTGTGGCGGCTCCTCAGAGCAGCAGACCTTGGCCATTGTATTAGCCAGCGCGGCTTTCTGGAGCCAGCGTTAAAAGTTTTATTGATGTTTGCCGTCTGGGCTTCGCTTGGCCGATGCCAGGTGCCAGTATTGTTGTCAGTGGTTCTCGGAATCTGAGGCCTGAAGCCATAGGACGTCCGCCACACTGGCGCCTGGCGTCCGGGCGAAATTTTGCTCGTTTTTGGTGGCTGTTTTCACGGCTGCTTTCGCTGGGCAACTCGAAGAAGACGCAGTGTGACATCAGAGAGTCCTACTGAAAGTTGGCGGCAGCGACCACGATGGGTATGAAAATATTACTATCAAGCTTGGTGGGATTTTTCTGACTGCACTGAATACAGACGGTTTTCACATTTTTCCGCAGCCTCCGTAGATTGGAAACATGTGAGCATGGTGGGGTCACGATGCACGAATTTTCGGTGTCGGTGCGCTGTGCACGAGAAAGGGAGCCTCCTTTGGACCGCCAGGAGGAATAGGTGTATTGATAGTTGCTCCTCATTGATAGGGGCTCCTCCTGAAGTTACTCTTATGCAGACTTTGGAGTAAGACTGTGTCGGTGATGCGGACAGAAGTTTAGATTCTGTCTGGAGTTTTTCAAAAATGGTTCAAATGGCTCTAAGCACTATGTGACTTAACATCTGAGGTCATCAGTCCTCTAGAACTTAGAACTACTTAAACCTAACTAACCTAAGGACATCACACACATCCATGCCCATGCAGGATTCGAACATGCGACCGTAGCGGCAGCGCGTTCCACACTGAAGCGCCTACAACCGCTCGGTCACAGTGGCCGGCTGGAGTTTTTCCTCATCAAGTTATATCCGCAGTCATCGATCATGAGAGCCCAGCAGTACAGAGGTCAGGGGCTGCACCATCCGACTGCTGTTCGTTGTGCACATACCACTTGAGATCTTGGTGGTAAAGCATTTGCAGCACCGGCGTAATAGAGACGTGTAATTCTTCGCTAACGCCCTTAGCCGTGTACGCTCTTGTTTTGCCGCTGTAGTACCCACGATTTTGCATGTGCGTTTTTCTCAGTTCCTATTTGCGATCGGCATTCTGTCGTAAGTCGGGGTTTATCATTAGCTCTGTTGATTGAGCCACTCATAACAGATTACCGTACTGAATATTTCATAGTAGACGCCCCTTTTAAAAAACATTTAAAAAAGGCATTGTTCGGTGAATCGCATACATACATGTTTATTAGATAAAATAAATCTTTTTGTGAGAATCAATTTGTTTATCATTTAATAGTCAGATGATAAATTTCATTTCGTGCCCATTTTTATAACTATTGGGAATAGAGTTTGATTAGTAACTTTATTACATTGTAGCGTGTACGCAACCATTTGTACTTCTAATCTATAGGTCATTTTATTAATGCTCTCAGCATGTATTCTCTATTGTGCATGTGTTAAGGTGGTAGTTAAAGGGGGGAGGTTTGAGCGTATGAGCAGCTCTCATGCCATTTCAGTTGAATCAAAGTGTTACGCACACTTCTCCATCCCGGCATCTCGCAAATCTACAGCCGTCTACGCTGTGGCGAAACTACGGTAACTGACGCCTCCCTCCCTCTGCCGACGTATCCAAGTTTTTTGCGTACTTCTCATCTCTGCTTAGCCTTTTTATTTGTTTATTGATGTCAGCACGTCTTTACAACGAAGTTATTCTTTTTTGTATTAGATTTACAACTTTGCTTCTGCTGGTTTGCTATATGTGGCAGCAGCACCAAGTAATGGTGCACGTGGTTGGTCGTAAGCATAGGCCTTTGTAAACATGACGCCAACAAAATATTAGTCGATTTGTGGTTGCATCATAAAGCTATTCTCGATTGAATATGTCGACTTCTGAGCCCAGTTTTCGTCATTTGCAGAAAGTTTAAATTTTCTGCTCTAACATGAAGAAATCTGCGGCTTAGGTTCATGAAATGCTGGGTAACACCAATGGTAAGGCATCCATTAGTAAAACAACGTACAGAAAATGGTTCGAACGCTTCAACGTAGGTTTTCGGAGTTACTAGAACCGACGGAAACGGCCGTAGGAGATCGTTATCGTAAGCAATTGATGCGTTTGATACGCGTACTGGAAGACAAACTGCAACAACACAGCGATAGACTTGACATGGAGATTTTGCAACATGACAATGCTCGCGCCCGTAATGCAAAAACCGTTGAAACATACTTGGAAACGTGGAAATGGGAAGTCCTACCTCAACCACCGTATTCTAACACGGCCCGACAGACCCGCCCACCTCTGATCACACGAAAAAGTGCAGAATTTCATGGATTCTCCTCAAAAGACGCCCAGTTTTTCCACCGTGGGATTCGTATGCTGCCAGAAAGATGGGACAAAGTAGTGGCCAACGATGGCCAACACACTGAATCGTAAAGTGTTTGTATGTTTTTCACAATAAAGAGTCTATCTACGAGAAAAAACGGCGGAAACAATGTTGTACACCTAATATGATGTAAATCAAAATATGGAACAACACAGTCCAAAGTTATTGGAACGATTCCGGGAATCGTATTTAATTGTTCCATAGCGGATCAGTGCAAGTCACTTAAAAAAAAAAACAGCAAACGAAAACTGCAAGATTAAAGATTAACTTTTTAGTTGTATTGGTGCACTTGGCAGTACCCGAAAAGCATCTCCGTAACAGGGAAAGGGAGGTCTTGTGGAACTAATGCTCAGCACAGTCGAGTCAGAATCTCTCCATTGTCCTCTTTCAAACATCCCCGTCCCTCCCCTTTTTAATTCATTCCAGTCCTTTCCCTTCTTGTTCTCCTTCTACTCCTCCTCCTCTGCTCCCCTCTCCTACTCCTTCCTCTTTTCTTTTGCCTTTCTTCGCGTTTCCTCGCTTTTCTTTTGTCTCTTTTCATGTCTTTTCCCTGTCTCTTAACCGCACCTCCACGAATACGGCGCCCAGGGCACGTACTCGGCTGCCACGCCCCTTAATAAAGGTACACCACTGCCCCTCCGAATCGCTCCCGTCCGGACCCCGAAGACAAGATTAAGCTAGTTCACATCGCTGAGAGGCCCTTAAGCAGTCTCTTTTTTTTCCCTCGCCTCATACGCGAATTGAACAGAATGAAACTCTAATACGCGGTACTATGCAGAACACGGATGTACAAGTAGATGCAGGAACCGCATCTGTGATTTCCGCCGGGTAATTTTTGTGCTGTTATGTGCACGTATTTCGTGCTGCGAATATGGCGATCCTGTGGTGGACGAGTTAACGACGTGTGGCAGGCTGAATAATCTGTGGTGACTAGCTGCAAAAAGCGCAGAGGCATCTGAGGCCGGTGAGTCACCGCTCGGATGAGGGCCGGATGCGTGTGTAGCTGCACTGTGCGCGCTGGCGGCCCGCCAAATGAGCGTATTGTCATTTTATCCGCTGGAGACGCTCGCCTCAGCAGTCCTAAAAGACGGTTCATGTAGCTCGTTTACTATGTTGTTTATGTTAATGTGGGCCGAGGCACGCCTACCAGCCGGGGTTGCGCCGGCCGAGGGAGGGACAGCGCCGGGCGTAATGAGCGATTTCACGTTACAAACTTTAGATTAGGTAGGCGCTCTAGACGGGAACTGGTTCAGGTGCTACATAGGTGGCCTCAGTGGTGACTGGCAAGTACGTTCTGAACTTCCGGATAAACTTAACAGTGGAAGAAATTCAACTTTACAATACCTACCAGTGGCCTGTTAAATTTAAAAGCGATCTCAGTGGACAGCTAACCACAAACGAATGAGATATAATTTGACTATGATGGCGACTCCGTAAAAATGGTTGTTCTTTGGAGTTTTTCTCTATTAGTTTTCTGTTCACACACTAACGTTTCCAGAGATATTCTACAAGAACTAGTGAATGTTTTACAGTAAGGTAACAAGTGCTTTGCAGCCTTTACAGTCAGATATCCCGTGCAGGCTCTTTCATTTTTGTGAAAACTAGAAAAAATCTCGTTCTAGCTTAACCGCGGCAGCATCAGCAATAATCACAGCAACGGCAGTTAGCGTACACTTCCATTTCAAAAATAGAATAAGTTGCCGTGGTTTTAGAAATTAAAGTGAATAACGAAGTCTTACGTAAACAAACTGAATTTTTAGTTGTCAGCTACTTTCTGGCAGTAATTACACATATTCTTCGAATTTGATTGTGTAGTAATATCCACCGACAATTGTATTGTATGTTAACCGGGGACCTAGAAACGACGGAGAGGCCCCGTCCCCGCCGCAGCCGCAGTGGTCCACAACCCCACGACGACTACCGCAGTCCACTTCACCCCTCCGCCACCCCACACCGAACCCAGGGTTATTGTGCGGTTCGGCCCCCGGCGGACCCCCCCCCCCCAGAGAACGTTTCACACCAGACGAATGTAACCCCTATGTTTGCGTGGTAGAGTAATGGTGGTGACGCGTACGTGGAGAACTTGTTTGCGCAGCAGTCGCCGACATAGTGTAACTGAGGCGGAATAAGGGGAACCAGCCCGCATTCGCCGAGGCAGATGGAAAACCGGCTAAAAACCATCCACAGACTGGCCGGTTGACCGGACCTCGACATAAATCCGCCGGGCGGATTCGTGCCGGGAGCAGGCGCTCCTTGCCGCCCGGAAAGCCGTGCGTTAGACCCCACGGCCAACCGGGCGGGCCCACCGACAATTACTTCATAACTTAATCTGAGATACATTAAAATTCCGTTTGTACATTGAAGCTATCAGCATAGGATGAGGTCCATATAAGCAGCAGCTTACAGTGCCAAAATCAGCATTTTGACCAGTACAGAACATGAATGAGTCTTCACTCTGAAACGGAGGAAGCTCTGATTTGAAACTTTCTGGCAGATTACAACTATGTGTCTAATCGAGACTCGAGCGTAATGCGTTCGATAACCCAACATTTTTATCGCCCTCCACGTTGCAAAGGCCACGCTAAGGGAATGTAATTTTGATCTTCTTCAGGCCGTTAATTTCACTGAGATTTACATAATGAATGAAGGGAAAGACGGTTATGTTTTTATTTTGATCGCCAGTAGAATCAAAATGGTTAAAATTGCTCTGAGCACTATGAGACTTAACATCTGAAGTCATCAGTCCTCTAGACTTAGAACTACTTAAACCTAACTAACCTAAGGACATCACACACTTCCATGCCCGAGGCAGGATTCGAACCTACGACCGTAGCAGCAGCGCGGTTCCGGACTGAAGCGCCTACAAACGCTCGGCCACAGCAGAATCCAAGGAGGGAAGTTCAGTATTCATTGATATGACAAGAACAATCATTTGAAGCAAAATGTCTAGTAAACATGGACTCAAATGGTTCAAATGGCTCTGAGCACTATGGGACAACTGCTGTGGTCATAAGTCCCCTAGAACTTAGAACTACTTAAACCTAACTAACCTAAGGACAGCACACAACACCCAGCCATCACGAGGCAGAGAAAATCCCTGACCCCGCCGGGAATCGAACCCGGGAACCCGGGCGTGGGAAGCGAGAACGCTACCGCACGACCACGAGATGTGGGCAATCATGGACTCCAAAGTACGTACATTAAGAGCTATGGGCACTTCATCTCGCTACTGTGGAACACGTATCTTCTGCTGAACAAGTGCCGTAGCTCTTAGGGCATACATTTTGGAGCACATGTTTAACAAACAATTTTTGTTGTTTTGATCGGTACTATTTCCTCGCAAAATATAGAAAGCAAAGAGACGGCAGTAGAAGAGATTTATTTCATTGTATCGAAGATCAAGAAGTGGTCACAGCTATTAAGATACCGGTATGAATTTTAGAGCCCAAGTCTACTAGACTCTTTTGCTTCGAATGGTCGTTCCGTTGATATCCCTGAATAGTGACCATGCGTCCTGGGACACAATATATAAAGCTCTTGAATGTCCTCATCCAAGGCATGTGAGATGAAGTGAAAAAGGAATGACGTCTTAGCATTTGCGCCCTTATTCGCAATGCATTTAAACATAGAAAACCTGTTCGCCTATTGCAAGAACATGAATACTGAACGAATACATCAAAAATTGCCACTTAAGGTATACGTTATTGGTTGCTATATTTGGCAGGGATACATTCTTTGCAAGGTCTGTGCACACAACCACTTCCTTTTTGTTTTTCCGTGCCACTTGTTTACTTGGAGTGTATGCGGAAGGGGGGGGGGGGGGAACCAGAAATTGCATTATTACATCAGAATTCTGTGTGCTCTGCCCTCTGGTGGCCGCTTGAGTGACCACTGACTTGCCTGCTTGTTTCCCCTGAAAAATTGACCCACCTTGTTCTTTCCTCTTACAGCAAGACTTCGAATGCTAATATCTCCCTCCCTCTCTCCCCTTCTCTCGTCTGGATCGAGATGTAGCAAGTGACAAACCTATTTTTTTCCGATCCTTCTTTCCTTTATGTCATGTTATGTATTATTTGAACTGCTTTTAGCTACAAATTTTCATTCGGCACACAGTAAACATGAGAGGGAAGACTTTAAGATTTCATTAGCAACATTTGTACACGCTATCAAAAGTGTGTCTGTTATTTTAGTGGAAACGTGTGATGATTGATGGTTTTTTAAAGTTATACATCATATATCGTAGTTTCCAGTTAAATATACACAGCCATAAGCGGATATGATTTAGGTTAAACACTGATAGCGAGCGACAACTATCATTAGCGATTGTAATATTGCGTTATCGACACGTTGAAATAGCTCAATTTGCTTGACAGCTTCCGTTAGAGCTACAGTGTCTGATAGTGCTACAACTACTTGGTTTTACAACATTCTCAGAGAGAGTATAATTTAATAGAATATGCTTCAAGATTATTATTTTTTTGGGTGGGGGGGGGGGGGGCAGTACAAACGTAAGCATTGCAGAAGTAAGCATTAGCATTGTTATTTCAGTCTTTAATTCTAAATGCTCTCAGTTGCAAATGTATCTTGCTAACAATGATCCCAGTTACATGGCAGTAGTTTTAAAAGGTGCCTTAAGACTGTGATAGTACGTCGTGGACATGAGGGAATACGTCGAAAGTGATAGAAAATAAAATAGAATATGCTTTCCATTAATGGAGCTCAGTGACAGGAAGGTTGGTAAGCAGTGGTAGGTGGGTAAGAGCATGATTTAGTGGAACAGCAGACGAAATTATCAGAACAGTAAATGAGTCGGGAGGTGAACAATGAAATGTCTTCTCAAGCTGGAACTATATGGAAGTTATGTGATTTTGTGTGGGGTGATATTTTGGAGTGTGGTTTCTGATACGAAGAATAATTCTGAAAAAAGTTGTTGTTATAGAGTGGAGTAGAATATGTTCCGCATATTTGGCAATGAATATTTTTGTTGAGCTGTAGAGATCGAACAGCAGCATGGGGTAAAGGAGACTTGAGACAACATGTTCGTCTAAGCGCAGGTCATAAACCATGTGAGTGTTCGATTAGACAGTCATAATAGACCTTTTCTTCACAAACGTTCGTCACAGGCTACAGCATCTAAATCCCCGACTTCTGTTGGGCAGTAATTAATAATGAACTGCGTAGATAAGCTATTAGTATTGTGTGTTATTTGTATACCACATTTATTGCAATGACGTGAACGTTATAACAACAGTGACGGTAGAAGACAGATGAAAAGATTATTTCAGTTTATCTTGTTGCGACACCATTGTCCATGGGCAGCTAAATTCAGTTCAGATACTCCAAAAGTGAGATCCAGGCTTGCTACGAAATGATTGATACACTTTTATTAGAGCTTCACATTTTTTATTACAAAATGTCCTGCCACATCTATAGAATTCACAACTTTCTTTACAAAAACTTGCCAAAATCTTGAAATAGTTACATTAACAGCAAACATAGCTCGTAACAAGTCCACTGAATTACCAACACAGTCGGCAGGTGCTGACACAGCTTGTAACTTAATCGCCACTTAGAACAACTTTCTCTGCCACACTTGATGCCAACGTACTACGAAAGACAGTAATGTATCATAAAAAACTTTCAGAGATATTACCTTGATATTGAAATGTAAAATGCGATAGTAAGTTTTTGATACTTTGAGAAGGTGAAAATCATGCGTTCTTGTACGGGTCGTCTGGGTAGAATGTCTCACACACGTCGTATTAGGATTAGGTGCTCCGAAGTGGGCGAAGGAATTCTGACAGTGTAAACAAATTAGCACAACGTGATCTGGCGGCAAACCCGTGAAGACTATTTACAACACGTCCGCCGGGAAAGCTTGAAGAGTCACAACACAAATATACACTTTATTGAGCTGCTATGTGTAACGTAAGTTGTACAGAAACTCGCCGGATGCCTGTTGCACCCTGTCAAGGCGTATGTTCTGAATACAAGCAAACAAGAATACGTCCGTCGTGGGCACCACACTGTCAATCACTGTCCATATGTGAAGGCTATAGACTACTCCACTTATAGCCCGCGGGCTGATCTCCACCTCGCACTGTGGCTACAAACTGCAAGCCTTGGGACTCGTTACTAGAACTGTCGTACGCCAACCCCGAAAACGAACCGTCCCTGCCGCCTGTTGCCGCCGCTTATCACAACGCGGAAGTCCATCTCATTGGCGGCGGCACGGAGGTTGCTGATTGGGCCGCGCTTGTGGCTGGCGGCGAACTTCAAAGCGCCAGTCGGAAACTGTCTCAGCGCGCCAGCTCCGGTTGCGTCCATTGGCAAGGACACAACAGAACATAATTTGTATCAATTTCATAATTATTATTCTAACCGTTTCTGACTTAAATCAACGATAGAATCCCTGGATGGCTAGAATTAATATAATTATGCCTTCTGAGTATACACAAAATGCTCACTGCTGAAAATAATATGGATACAACGAGCTCCCTTGCAAAAACCGAGATACGCGCGAATTTACATAAAACGGTATCGGTAATATCATTTGAGAAAACGATTATGGCTAGTTGCAATAAAGATTACTGGGCATCCAACTTGGTCGCTGCAAATCTGTGGAAGTCCTTGAACAATATGTCACAGTAATCGAGTACAGGAAGCTCTATATTGTGTGTACAAGTTCAGGATGATAGATTCTTCATTGTCTCTGGAAAGCGCATGATGGTTCAAACTGTTACTACAAGCTGAGATAGGTTTGGGGAATTACATATCTAAGTTTGACACTTATACTTTGAGGTCCATTGTAAAGAAGCTGGTATATGTTCGACGTATGCCCTCAACTACTTAATCCTGCGAGATGTTGCAGAGGTAGACTCGCATTCGGAAGGACCACGGTTCAGATACCCTCCTGGACATCCATAGTTAGGTTTACTGTTGTCTTTCTTAATCGTTTAAGGCAAATTCTGGGAAGAATACTTTGGAAAGGACACAACCAATTTCCAACCCCTTCATTATACAACCTGAGCTTCTGTTCCATCTCTCGCTTCCCCGTCGTCCATCCGACATTAAACCACAATATTACTTCACAAATAGCGTTTAACGAGGAGAGTACTGGCCCGAAATCTCATCTTAGGGCGACCCTTAATGTTGTTTTTTTCTGTCCTGATGTGTTTGTTCGGGACGAATGTACGAACACGTAGGTGACGTTAAGCTAGAGAATCTGTACAAATGCATACCTGATGCTTACTTCATTAGTGGGCTTCCTTGCGGACGAAAGTTCTAAAAGTGCTTCGTTTAGCGAGAGATCTGTTCAGAACTGTACATGCGAAAGTGACATCCCAACCAGTTACATTTAGTATGCGACTTCCTGTGTTAGGTTCTATCAGTATATTCATTCGAGTAGCAGGTTCGATAGTTTTCCTTACATCCAGTATCTGGAATATAAACTAGCTCGAAATTTCCAATTTCACCTTATCTTTGATATGCTGATAACACTGTGCTCTAAGTAATAATAAAACAAGGTCTAGGTAGAAACCAAATGCAGAATCTATTTCGTGGTCTTTTTATGATATGTTATCAACACTGAAACCCAAAAATACTGCCTGAAGAAGATTTTTTTGGCGTCAGTAAATTATGAACTTATTCTTTTTCTAAACTGTAATGTTCATGACTAGCAAGCGCAGTGCCACATGGAAGCTAATGCAGATGGAATGTCGATTTTGTGGTGTCACCGCCAGACACCACACTTGCTAGGTGGTAGCCTTTTAAATCGGCCGCGGTCCATTAGTATACGTCGGACCCGCGTGTCGCCACTGTCAGTAATTGCAGACCGAGCGCCACCACACGGCAGGTCTAGAGAGACTTCCTGGCACTCGCCCGAGTTGTACAGCCGACGTTCATAGCAATGGTTCACTGACAAATACGCTCTCATTTGCCGAGACGATAGTTAGCATAGCCTTCAGCTACATTTGCTACGACCTAGCAAGGCGCCGTATTCAATTGATATTGAGATTCTATTAATGTATCATCAAGAGCGATGTTCTACAAATGTGGATTAAAGTTAAGTATTCCAGAAGCTACGTACTTTTCTTTATAGCATTCATTACGTATCCTGTTTCAGACCTCACGCCAGCCTGCGTGAGTTTAAGCGCGTGCCTTTCGGCTTCCTCTCATTGTGTCTAGGCTGTCTTGTCTAGACACAACAGATTTATTGCCATATCGCCTAAGGATTTATATTATTACGTACAACAAGAAGATAAGTGATGTAGAAGGAATTATTTATTCGGGTCATTATTATCGAGGACTCGAATTTACTGCTTTTATAAATAAACTAATGACATTACTTTCGTTTAATTCAGGAAACAAGTATAGTGAGTTACTGCGTACATAGAAATCCATCTGCCACAATTTTCTTCTTATGCTTCCATCCCCGTAACACGAGTTTCACGTCTTCCTCAGGTTCGAGTACTTACAAATAGTGTTTGTTACTTAGCACTGCTATTTTTTGTAAAGTCGCACAGCATGGACTCTAAATGGGAGTCCTCATACACTTGCTGTAGAATTGTGCAAGTAGTTTGTTGCAGCCAGTTTTCTGGTTAAGAAGACTCCAACCAGTTTTCTGGTTACAGCAACATGGTCCTGGCAATAACATCTATTACTCCGCATCATAGTGTTAGTTGATACGAAGTTTCGTGGTACTAAACGAATGTGTGGTATAGTGTCAGGACTCTGTCACAAATGTCTCAAATTCCATGGAGAACTCTCCGTCAGCTGAACCCTGAATCACAAGGGTACACACGGTCCATTCAAGGACGTAGTCAAAGGGGTCGGGGGTCCAGGGGTTCCAGACCCTCCCCACCCCCACCCCCCCTCACCCTATCACCTAAATGAAATTGCACACTACCTAGTTGGCATGTAGTGAAACTCAAAGATATTTTGACTTAGAGTCATACGACGTAGAAGGGATACGTACTGTCTACAGTCAACAAGGTCATCAAAAAATGGTTCAAATGGCTCTGAGCACTATGGGACTTAACAGTCCCCTAGAACTTAGAACTACTTAAACGTAACTAACCTAAGGACATCACACACATCCATGCCCGACGCAGGATTCGAACCTGCGACCGTAGCGGTCGCGCGGGTCCAGACTGAAGCGCCTAGAACCGCTCGGCCACACCAGCCGGCAACAAGGTCATCGATAGATTTAAATTATCAATATATCGATATTGTTATCAGCTATCGCTAATCCATATTTTATCCAAGACCAACTACTGCAAAATGTTGGCCTAACTTGAACTCAGTTATTGTTTTGTTAGTCAGTTCAGTTCTTATTTGCAGTTGAATTAAATGCAAATGCTGCCGTTTATTGTTTTTGTTCTGTGTGCTGTTGTGATAGTGTCTCATGACAGGCAAATATGTAATACGAAAGAGAAATAAAATCAATTTTGATCCGTCCTCTAGCGTTATGATAAGTTAAAAGTATGTGCACGATGCTGTAACATCACAATTATCTGTCTATAGCAGTTTAATGTTAGGCCTAGAGTCGTTATCTGGAGACTGATAGAACTTAGGAGTATATTTCAGTACTTCACAAGGCAGCGGAACGGCAAACATAACTACAAATAACATTAAATTAAAATCAATACATAAAAGTAGATATGAATTTGCTTGTGTCGTCAAAAAATGGCGTTGATCAACAAAAATATCGTCCATACGGCGATGGTTACATTTCTTTTAAAAAAAAATTTGCTCAAAATTGTATTATTAGTAGCCCAGATGCCAAAATATCGCCAATCTGGTCACCCGGGCGGTACTCAGTTATGAAAACCAGTTCCGATATGGGGCGACGGGGAGGAGCTTGTGGAGAGCGAGCGGAAGGAGTACGTGAAGACAACACATTCTGTAATTCGTTCATTTCTAAAAGATTTTTTCAGTGGCCTGCTTCAGTTCCCCCGAGCCGACTGCGCCCCGCATCCCCGACCTCCCCCCCCCCCCCCCCTTTCGATCATAACCTACTTACGCTCTCTCAACACTATAATAACTGAACCGTTTTCGGATTTTCTGTGCTTTTGTTTAAACTGTAATGTTTTTAAGTTGTAAAAACAATTATACAAAAAAACTATTTGTTTCGTTACTTGTGTACCAGGTATTGGTTTAGGGAACATTATTCATTTCTTTGGCAGACACTAATTTTTATTTTGGTTTGCGTAAGATTTCGATAATATTCGTAGTTCAGCGATATTTATTTTGGAAGACTGCCAGCGATCGTCATTTTGTACTATGTATTGAGCATAAAGATGGCTCAATTGTGGAACTTTGATGTATCACGTCTTCACATTTTACTGCAAGAAAGATGTTCTATTGCGAAATGTCTTATTCATGATATCCTTGGAACAGTGAGTCCAGCCGTCACAACTCTAACGTATTTGTAAATAATCGTCATAAAAGCTATAAGGTATATTGTACATCACAGACGAGTTTAATAGCATCAAAGAGTGTATAAACATCATCATGGATAAACGCATACTCATATGCGCTGTTACATACATACATTACATGTCAGCTGAAATCATTGCATGAATCAATGTTAAGATCCCAAAACTGTAGCTCAGAGTTTTTATGCTCATAGTATTTATGCAATCCGGTTTGTTTTATAAATAAATTTGGTTGCCACAATTTCAAGTTTACTGTTGAAATAATGATTTAAAAAGTTCTTGATCACTTATTGAAACTGAAGAATTTTAATGAAACGAAAGATACGTGATTTGACACTGAATTGAGGAACCTGGGATGCTTTGATGTGCTGAAGGAATTCTGACGGTTTCGGAATTTTGGAAATTTAATACGTGATCGTAGTAGGAGGAAGACAACGTTGTCAAAAGAGGTTTGACCCCTCTAATATTATAAGCTATTCAACACAACATTATATACAGGGTGGTCCATTGATCGTGACCGGGCCAAATATCTCACGAAATGAGCGTCAAACGAAAAAACTACAAAGAACAAAACTTGTCTAGCTTGAAGGGTGAAACAAGATGGCGCTATGGTTGGCCCGCTGGATGGCGCTGCCATAGGTCAAACGGATATCAACTGCGTTTTTTTTTAAATAGGAACCCCCTTTTTATTACATATTCGTGTAGTACGTAAAGAAATATGAATGTTTTAGTTGGACCACTTTTTTCGCTTTTTGATAGATGGCGCTGTAATAGTCACAAACATATGGCTCACAATGTTAGGCGAACAGTTGGTAACAGGTAGGTTTTTAAAATTAAAATACAGAACGTAAGTACGTTTGAACATTTCATTTCGGTTGTTCCAATGTGATACATGTACCTTTGTGAAACTATCATTTCTGAGAACGCATGCTGTTACAGGGTGATTACCTGTAAATGCCACGTTAATGCAATAAATGCTCAAAATAATGTCCGTCAACCTCAATGCATTTGGCAATACGTGTAACGACATTCCTCTCAACAGCGAGTAGTTCGCCTTCCGTAATGTTCGCACATGCATTGACAATGCGCTGACGCATGTTGTCAGGCGTTGTCGGTGGATCACAATAGCAAATATCCTTCAACTTTCCCCACATAAAGAAATCCGGGGACGTCAGATCCAGTGAACGTGCGGGCCATGGTATGGTGCTTCGACGACCAATCCACCTGTCATGAAATATGCTATTCAATACCGCTTCAACCGCACGCGAGCTATATGCCGGACATCCACCATGTTGGAAGTACAGTGCCATTCTGTCATGCAGTGAAACGTAGTAACATCGGCAGAACATTACGTAGGAAATTAGCATACATTGCACCATTTAGATTGCCATCGTTAAAATGGGGGCCAATTATCCTTGCCGGCCGAAGTGGCGGAGCGGCTCTAGGCGCTACAGTCTGGAACCGCGCGACCGCTACGGTCGCAGGTTCGAATCCTGCCTCGGGCATGAATGTGTGTGATGTCTCTAGGTTAGTTAGGTTTAAGTAGTTCTAAGTTGTAGGTGACTGATGACCTCTGAAGTTAAGTCCCATAGTGCTCAGAGCTATTTGAACCACCATACATTAACCTGCCAAGATCGCTGATGTTCCAGTTGTCGCAGCCATCATGGATTTTCCGTTGCCCAATAGTGCATATTATGCCGGTATACGTTACCGCAGTTGGTGAATGACGCTTCGTCGCTAAATAGAACACGTGCAAAAAATCTGTCATGGTCCCGTAATTTCGCTTGTGCCCAGTGGCAGAACTGTACACGACGTTCAAAGTCGTCACCATGCAATTCCTGGTGCGTAGAAATATGGTACGGGTGCAGTCGATGTTGATGTAGCATTCTCAACACAGACGTTTTTAAGATTCCCAATTCTCGCGCAATTTGACTGCTACTGATGTGCGGATTAGCCGCGACAGCAGCTAAAACACCTACTTGAGCAGCATCATTTGATGCAGGTCGTGGTTGACGTTTCATATGTGGCTGAACACTTCCTGTTTCCTTAAATAACGTAACTATCCGGCGAACGGTCCGGACACTTGGATGATGTCGTCCAGGATACCGAGCAGCATACATAGCACACGCCCATTGGGCATTTTGATCACAATAACCATACATCAACACGATATCGACCTTTTCCGCAGTTGGTAAACGGTCCTTTTTACGCGGGTAATTTATCACGAAGCAAATACCGTCCGCACTGGCGGAATGTTACGTGATACCACGTACTTATACGTTTGTGACTATTACAGCGCCATCTATCACAAAGCGAAAAAAGTGCTCCAACTAAAACATTTATATTTCTTTACGTACTACACGAATATGTAATAAAAATGGGGGTTCCTATTTAAAAAAACGCAGTTGATATCCGTTTGACCTATGGCTGCGCCATCTAGTGGGCCAACCATAGCGCCATCTTGTTTCACCCTTCAAGCTAGACTAGTTTCGTTCTTTGTAGTTTTTCGTTTGACGCTTATTTCGTGAGATAGTTGGCCCGGTCACGATCAATGGACCACCCTGTATACACACAGACACACACACACACAATATATATAATATAAACTGCCATTTGTGAAAAGTCCAACACCGAGGAGGAATTACGCGAATTTGTTTCGCAAGTTTGAGAGAGCGGGTAGTGTTCGTGATGTCAGTGTTGGGAACGTCGGTCGTCCAAAAAGGGTGAAAACCCCAGAAAACATCGAGAACACACCTGCTGTGTTTCAAACCAGCCCCCAGGAATCGATCAGACGAGCTGCACAAATAGGTGGGAATCAACCGTGAGACACCGTGACAAATTTTTGTTGGAGACCTGCATCTCCTCCCATACAAAATTCAAACCCATCAGCCATTAAGCGCACGGCCATGGAACGTTGTGTATTGCCAACACTATTGTCCACACAATTGACGAACGGGACTTTGATGTTGATATTGTTTGATTTAGCCCACTTTCATTTGGACGGGTTCATCAATAAGCAAAATTGGCGCGTTTGTGGGACTGAGAACCCCCATTTCCCGATTGAGAAGTCTCTTCACCCTCAACAGGTGACTGTGTTGTGTGTAATGTCCAGTCATGGAATAATCAGTGCGATATTCCTTGATGGCACAGTGACTACCGAATAGTACGTGAAGGTTTTTGAACATGATTTCATCCCCATTATCCGAAGTGACCCCATTTCAACAAGATGTGCTTCATGCAAGACGGAGCTCGATCCCATCGAAGCAGAAAAGTGTTTTATGTCCTGGAGGAGCACTTTGGGGTCCGCATTTTGGCTCTAGGGTATCCAGAGGCCACGGGCATGGGCCTCGATTGGCTGCCATATTCTCCAGATCTGAACATATACCGCTACTTTTTGTGGGACTATGTAAAAGGCAAGGTATACTGCAATAACCCCAGAACCATTGCTGAGCTGAGAACAGCTATTCAGGAGGTCATCAACAGCATCGAAGTTCCGACACTTCAGCGGGTCATGCAAAATTTCGCTATTCGTCTGTGCCACATCATCGCCAATCATGGCAGGCATATCGAAAATGTCCTAGCCTAAATCCGAATACCTGTAGTGACATTTAAATGTTGAATAAAATGTGTGCACGCCGTAGTTTGTAACTGGTTTACGTTTTTTACATAGTTCAATAATTGTCAGCCTGTACTTTCCAAGTGTTTAACGATTCATCTTCAGATGGCTCAAATAATCTTTCTTATTATCCAGCAGCTAGTGCTGCTAGCTATCCCATGGGGTGAATATTGGATTTAAATATGAGCCTGAGCTAACGTTATCACAGTGTTGTGTTTGAGAGTAACTGTTTCTAGTAGACATACATTATTATGTACCATGGCTAGATTACATTTGCCTCGCTAGGAAGTAGTGAATAGTTTTAGTCTTTGTGGATGTAAACTGAACTCCTTGACAGCGCAATACAGTTTTGAGTATGGTTGTAATAACCATAACGAGCCACTTGTTTTCCTTAATGGGTAGGAGTATTGTACTGTTACATAACCAAAACGAACTGCGCAAGTCTTTTCAAAATGTAAAGTCCCACCAGCGCTGTCCTATGTTGTTCGGTAAATTAACAATTTTTTTGTGGTTACATATTGCAAGTTTTTTTCTGAACTACCGACATCTACTGTAGTAACGACGGACACTACAATCCTTTTGGCAAATTAATAACGCTCCTACATTTAAAAATAGCAAGTGTTGAAGTTACTTCGGAAACGTCACTGTATTTTGAGGCCTTACTGCGTTTCCTAGAGAACTATTTCATCACACACATACACAAAAACAGTAACTGTTATTTTGCCACTGTCCGCAGAAGTACGTGCCTACTTTACAAACCGTTACAGAAATTACATTTCCATGGCAGCGATACTGCGCGTGGCTGGGACGAATTGCGCTCGTAATCTGCGCTTTCTTAATGGGGAAACCGGGTTTGACTACACCCTGAGGCGGTCCTGACAGCCAACTGATTATAGTGTTCTGTGCACCGAGGTTTTATTACTGTTGGTTGAAGCCATTACCTGCCACACGACTCACGAATACACTTTGCGTTTGATCTTTGAAAGGATAAAATTCATTTAAAGAATCAATGCTCCTGTTTCCATTCATGGAAAAACTAAATTTAGTGCGTCCAACGAAAAAATCCTCTAATTTTCAACTAAAGTATTTTTCATAAATGTAAGTAATTACCTTCAGACACGCGTTACTCATCAGCGAGAACGCTTGACCATGCCTTGAGAGAGAAAGGAACTTGGAGACTTGTTTCCACTGTGCCACGTGTACCGTTCTGCGTTAGTCGATGTTAACTGAATCACCAGTATATAGTATTGAACAGTCACAGAAATTAGGTCGCGTAGTACCAACGCTGACATGAAGATGTTACGTACGTGCTGTTGAGGAAATGGGTTCAGACTTTCCGTATACAGTGTCCATGAGACACGTGTACGTGGCACGTGTAAACGTGCAGGAACTCATATGATACTTGTAGGTCTATGTCACTGAAGTATTTCTCTATGTCACTGAAGTATTTCCGTTTCTGAATATTTTGTCGAACGCCACATTGAGGGGAAAATGCGCTCTCGGCACCATACTGCTACCATGCAGTGTGTTGAAAAATGTATGGCATTTTAGCGACCGGTTGTACAGTGAAACAGTTATGTTATGTTAACGACGGAGAGGCTCCGTCCCCGCCGCAGCCGCAGTGGTCCGCAACCCCACGACGACTACCGCAGTCCACTTCACCCCTACGCCGCCCCATACCGAACCCAGGGTTATTGTGCGGTTCGGCCCCCGGTGGACCCCCCCCCCCCCCCCCTAGGGAACGTCTCAGGCCAGACGAGTATAACTCCTATGTTTGCGTGGTAGAGTAATGGTGGTGTGCGCGTACGTGGAGAACTTGTTTGCGCAGCAGTCGCCGACATAGTGTAGCTGAGGCGGAATAAGGGGAGCCAGCCCGCATTTGCCGAGGCAGATGGAAAACCGCCTAAAAACCACCCACAAACTGTCCTGCTCACCGGACCTCGACACAAATCCGCCGGGCGGATTCGTGCCGGGGACCGGCGCTCCTTCCCGCCCAGAAAGCCGTGCGTTAGACCGCACGGCCAACCGGGCGGGCTCAGAAACAGTTACTTGATGGTAATTTTGAAGAACTTAACAATTGCTCGCTCTCGTCCAATCGCAACAGTCAACTACGATTTCAATGGCTTTGTTTCATGGCAGCAAAAATATTTAGAGCAAGGGCGATGGAGGGAAGAGAAAAAGTCGCAAAGACAGATGACGTGCTCTACTAGCGGAAAAGCAAATGTAAGGCAAAGGAAGATATTTTCGTGGTACAGGTAATTTCGTGATTTTTGCTAACTTACTGCAACTACACCTGTTGGAGGGGCAACTTGTCACTTCAGGTTGTAGTTTCTTGGCACATTGTTGTTGGCAGCATAAGATATTATTGACCTAGTTGCAGGCGCATAGTCCAGAGAGAAAGAAAGTTAGTACTGTACTTGTGTCGTTGTTCATCGTAAGATTCAATAGTCGCAGCAAGTGTACACTATTTCTCAAAATTTAAGATAGCAGTAAAGGTAAGAGTAAAATGTATGTGACATTTACTTAGCCAAGAATGTTCTAACCCGTTACGTATAGCGTTTAATTTTATTTGCGTCACAAAAGCTACCAATGAGTTTTACCGAGCGGGGTGAGCGCAGTGGTTAGCGCACTGGACTCGCATTCTGGAGGACGACGGTTCAATCCCGCGTCCGGCCATGCTGATTTAGGTTTTCCGTGATTTCCCTAAATCGCTCTAGGCAAATGCCGGGATGGTTTCTTTGAAAGGGAACGGCCGGCTTCCTTCCCCGTCCTTCCCTAATCCGATGAGACCGATTGACCTCGCAGTTTAGTCTCTTCCCCGAAACAACCCAACCCAACCAATGAGTTTTGGAAGGAAATTCTTAGCTTCTTAATGGTTTTAGAGGTGAAGATTACGCGCGGTCCACTGGTTTTGCGCTGTTGCTCGGTTTCTTCATACGTTCTGAGCATAATCTACTAAGCAAAATTGACGGGCTATACAGGTGTTCGGAAATTCCCGTTACAAACTTTTAGGACTGTAGAGGGGAGTTAGTACGTAATATTTTGAATATGAACCCATGTCCGGAAACATACCGTTTCCGTTCCACGGCGGTTTCAATTCAGATGTTTAACTCATCCACTTCTGAATGAGGAATTAGGCGTGACGCGGTACAGTTATTAGTTACCAGTTCGAAAGGAAACATAACGAAACATACATTTATCACTTAAGGCCTTGTGTTTGTATTAAGATTTAAACATTACGTTTTACATTACTCCAAAACGTAATGTTTAAGTATTAATACAATTGTGCTTAAAAATAAATGCATGTTTCGTTACGTTTCCTTTCCAATTGTTACCTAATAATTGTACTCCGTCACGCCTAGTTTAGTTCCTCAAACAGAAGTGGATGAGTTAAACAACTCAATTGAGCAGTTGCAGAACGCAAACGGTACTTTTCGGGAAATGGGTTACCATTCAAAATATCATGTATTCACTCCCCTCTACAAGTCCTAGAAGTTTGTAACGGGAATTTCCGAACTCCCCGTATAATTAGCTTCACTTTCATGTAAATTTTTTTTCGTTTCAGATCACGAAATTACCTTCCTTAAAATAGTTTCTCCGTATTTAAGATTAGAATATGCCAAAAGAAAAGAGAAAATATGGAAAATATCAGAGAATTGTTGACTAGTGTGCCTGTGTAAAGTACTTACCTCCTTGCATGGAGTAAGGTTAAAGAAGATTTTTACGTGATACACTAATTTCGTGATATTTTTCTGTTAACTCATTGCGACCGAACATGTTAGACAACATTGTTGGCTGATGTTGTTGACCTAACTACAATCTACTAATCATCTTACAACTATCACAAAACTACACCGATCACGAACTTACCTACGATATCACGAAATTACCTACCAATGTCTGTGGCACTTCAGATCATCATTCAGAATTCCAGTTGTATCACAAAAATTGTTACGTTTTTATTTGTAGTTAATATAATATATATAGCTGAGTGAAATGTTTTCGTTTTAGAAAATGAAAAAATGTTGTATTTGTAAATCTATCACGAACACGCTGTATACTATCGTAAAACAGTACATTCTATATTGTTTACTGTGTATTTTAGTACTTACATGTGATAAATACTATGTCTCCAGCGGTTCTCTATGAGATCCATGTTACCTTACACAGAGATCTATGTGTCTCCATGTACTCCTTGATATATTGCGGAGCTTCTAAGCAGTTCTATTTCGAAACGCTTCCTCAATACTTTTGTGCGGTTCTTAATTAGCCTTGGACCGACGTTGAGTTATACGGGACTTGATTAGTTCCCATAATGAGTTGTATCTCGTAGTAAGATCTGTGCCGTTTCAACGGGCCTGGAGATGTTGCTGAACAACGCCCAAAACAGCGGTTTCGAAATTGTTCATCAGAGTAAACACGTACATGAATAGCAAAGTGTGCCGAAACACGCCTATGCCCTGAATCCATTGCCTTCGAGCTGAGGTATCAACTACTTCTGCAACATTCCCAAATAAGAACTTTTATTCACATACCCTTCAAAAAAAATATTCTCCGAACAGTTACCGTGATGACATCTTAGCCTGTATTATAACATAAGGTGGGTCCTTTTCCAACTTTCGCGTATAATGGGGATTTTCGTTAGACTAGAAAATCGCAATCCTCGCATGTGAACTGCGATATATCTCACGCTCATCAGGAAATAACACACTTGAGCGAGATATGGCATTTGAAAACTGTGCAAACAATGTATGGCCGGCCTGTGTGGCCGTGCGGTTTTAGGCGCTTCAGTTTGAAACCGCGTGACCGCTACGGTCGCAGGTGCGAATCCTGCCTCGGGCATGGATGTGTGTGACGTCCTTAGGTTAGTTAGGTTTAAGTAGTTCTAAGTTCTAGGGGACTGATGACCTCTGATGTTGAGTCCCATAGAGGCATTTGAACTTTTTTTTGTTGCGGAAATTTTCAAAAAAAATGGTTCAAATAGCTCTGAGAACTATGGGACTTAACATCTATGGTCATCAGTCCCCTAGAACTTAGAACTACTGAAACCTAACTAACCTAAGGACATCACACAACACCCAGTCATCACGAGGCAGAGAAAATCCCTGACCCCGCCGGGAATCGACCCGGGAACCCGGGCGCGGGAAGCGGGAACGCTACCGCACGACCACGAGCTGCGGACGGAAATTTTCAGCAGTGCTACCAAGACTTGGAAAAACGACTCCACCGACGGGAACTACTTTTTATGGGACAATATTGTTGCCTGAAAAAATAAAAACTGTGGAAGATAAAAAAACAGTCTCATTGCTTTTCTCACACACCTGGTATCTAGGGGACTGATGACCACAGATGTTAAGTCCCATAGTGCTCAGAGCCATTTGAACCAAACAATGTATGGCAGTGTGAAACTCGCTGGCTTGTAACGTTGTCAGGTTCACAAGCATCCGTCTAGGTGAGTGTAATAGATGTTAGCTAGTAACCACCCCCCCCCCTCACACACACATACATACACTCGGCCACCACCACTATCATACCCCGACCCCCACCAACATAATTAATCTTTAGTATGAAAAGCAGTTTTCTTTGAATACACTTTATTTTTAAAATGACAAAAGATAAACTAGGTTTCGTTTTTGTAGATGAGTCAATGAGAAAACTGATACTGTTCATTTCTAACAACGATTGTTTTACGGAATGATGACGCAATTCTCAGTGCATCACGGGTGCTACCTACAATTCCTTCTGAAAAAAGAAAGCTACCACAGCGAGGGCAAACACTTGTCACAAAGCAGTACTTCTCTCGCTAGTGACATTTGTGTCGACCACATCATGCACCCCCACTTAAAATCAACCAAATTAAAATGTATGCACAGTACTTAAACCTACTGCCTGCAAATGACTTGACCGCTGAACTCCTTATTTCAGAAATGGCAGAAATTCGAAGACTTAATGTCTGTTAATGTGTGCCGAACCATTGGTATAGTAATAATAGCAGTAAAAATGACAATACTGTGTAGGCCGTACAGCGGTGTAGTGCTTATTAGAAAGTCACTGTTTGCTGTCAGTTAGATCTTTTATTGTTGCGAGACGAATAATGGAGCAATAGCTGTTCAATTGTGGGGCGTATGTGCAACATGGAGAAGACATTTTCATGAGATATTTAAACACATGTGACGTAATGTCTCAATTTTACTGTTACAGATGAATAGTACGAAGAACACGGTATGTGCATAAGGGGTGTAATGTGTAACCCCCAGCACACTGTGTCACAAGTTACTGCCAGTACTTGAAAAAAAATATGATTATTGGTAACTTTTGTAATCGGCATTGTAGTCTTAGAAATAATGATAATACTGCTCGAACAGTCCACGGGTATACTGTCGGTTCATAGTGTGCAACGGGCACAATATTTCGGCGATCAGACATGTCGCCATCCTCAGGTGCGCTGACGAACTCCAGTTCGTCAGCGCACCTGACGATGACGAAATGTCTGATCGCCGAAATATTGTGCCCGTTGCACACTATGAACCGGCAGTATACCCGTGGACTATTCGAGCAGCAAATACGCCGGGAGAAACTGAAGAATCACAATGATAATAGTAATGATCCGTCAAAAATCATTTAGTTCCATGACTGAAATACAATTGAACTCTTACGTTTTTGCCTCTCATAAAATTACGTTTTACCTCTCAAGGGACAATTATCCTCCAGGTTGGAAACCACCGATGTAGAGTATTTCGTTTTCAGGTATTTTTAATGTGGACAAACAATGTTGACCGTGGTACTTGAAGTTCAGTTGCTCTTTGCGATTGGATATCAATAAGCTATGCAAAGTCAAGAAGGGCACTGGTTCTTCTCAGACACCACGAAGCCACATGTGTGTATAGAGAGGTGATGTGCAGTGCGTTGGCAGCGCGCCGCTCTACCAATGGCCTAGCAAAAACATGGTACGCGATAGCAGCCGGCTGCACGTGTTTATCAACTGACCGCAGCTACAGCTACAGCAGCAGCGGCTCTGTCATACGCTGATAGCGACTCCCCTGTCGCCGCCCACTCTCGCTGGAAACAAAAATAATGAAGACATAAATTATCTCGCCTCCAGCCTGAAAAGCGCCGCCGTCAGACCCTCACAGCTAAACTGAAAGAGGCGCCGTAAATTGAAAGGAGGTGAAATAAAAAAAATATATAAAGGGACTTGCATTACGACGAGGCCGGCGAGTCGCCAATCATTAGGGAAGGAAATAAAGTAAGGAACTTGAGGGTCGCGTAGAAGTGAGGTAAAAAAGGAGAGGAAAGGAATTGGAGAGTGGAGGGTCGTCAGCCGGCAGCAGTTGGCCGGAGCTTTTTGGTGCTGCGCCTCGCTCTGAAGGTCGTTAGTGCCGAGGAATGTCCCCAGATAAGAGTCGGCCGGCACTCCCTGCTGCGCCACTGGCCGATGGGCTCCAGGAATGCCACAGCAGCAGCGAACACTACCTGGCTTCTTGTTCGCTGTTATTTTCCTCGGTAGGTCACTCTACAGACGCGGCCCTACCCGGGATGCAAGGTGTGTAAGGTGTGCCGCAAACAGGGAGACTTCATCCTAAGCTAATTATGTGATTTAGTGTCGTATGATAATAAATAATCAATGTACAAAATGTGATTTCGTTGATATCGGTAAATGAATTAACGTACGTAAATACACTGCTCGGAAAAAAATACTACATCTGGAAAGTCGACATCGATTTTGATCCCACTGCGGCACATGCCACCTGGGGTGTAGTAGATGTACTGATAATTGTTTCGTCCGACAACAGATAGCATAGTGGCATAGCTACGAGACCGCCATGTGTGTCTACCCTTTGATAGGTTCAAATGGCTCTGAGCACTATGGGACTTAACATCTGAGGTCATCAGTCCCCTAGAACTTAGAAATACTTAAACCTAACTAAGCTAAGGACATGACAAACATCCATTCCCGTGGCAGGATTCGAACTTTCAGACTGAAGCGCCTAGAACCGCTCGGCCACTTCGGCGGGCTCTTTGATATGGAATACTCACAGCCAGCAGGCTCAGTGTGGTGCAGACGCCTGATGCAAGCAGGCAACCATGCAACAGAAACACACTCGTACTTCCTATAGGCAACTGAGCGAGTTTGAAAGGGGTCAGATTATGGCCTTCCGAGTGAGGGATGGTCCTTTCAGAGAACTGCCACACAAGGTGGACGTGATGCGTCAGTTGTGCAACGATGCTGGTATCAGTGGTCACTTGAACATTGTAACACGCGTAGACGAGATTCTGAACGTCCACGCAGCACAGACGCTCGCCAGGATCTTTGTATTGTAACGGCAGCAGTGCAGGTCGTACAGCTATCACTGCATAGATAAGAGGGCTTGTGAGCCCAGGCGTGTCAACACTAACGGTTGCAAATCCGTTATTAGCAATGGGACTACGGGCGCGCACACCTCTAGCCCGTCTTCCACTCATGCCACAGCATCGACGCGCATAGTTCGACTAGTGACGTCAGTGTATCACTTGGGAAATGAAATGGCGCGCCGTGGACTTAAGCGATGAAAGCATATTCCGCCTGCACGCAAGTTATTTTCGTTTGCACTTACGACGTGGACCTGGTGAATGCTGTCTCGTAGAGTGCATTCGTCCAAGACACTCTGGCTCCAACCCCCTTTTGGCCAGGGGTGCGATAAGCTACAACTCTCGGTCACTTTTGCCGTTTCTGGAGGGGACGCTAACCAGCGCTAGGTACATGCAGGATGTTGTTAGACCCGTCTTCTTGCCGCTCTTGCAACGGGATGGTGATGTGTTGTTCCAACGGCATAATGCTCGCCCACACAATGCCCGCGAAACTCAACGTGCTCTGCAAGACCTGAAACTTTCCCGGCCAGCACGACCTCCGTAATTGTCTCCAATCGAGCGTGTGTGGGATATGGTAGCACGAGAAGACTCATGCGACTCGTCAAGCAACAACAACAACTTGTAAGGTGTATGCCTCGCCGGCTATGGGCAAAGCATGACAGATTATCTGACCAGAGAGTAGTTTATTGTTAGTTGTTGCTTGTCGCGAGTCTGCGGTAGTCTGCGCGAGTCGACAGTAGAAGTCAGTCTGCGCTTGTCTGCGCGAGTCTGCAGTAGTAGTCAGTCGGATACAGTAGTAGTCGGTCGGCTTTAGTAGCGAGTGGACGGTAGCAGTCTGCGGGAGTCGGCATGCGTCGGCTGTGTGCTCTGCTCGCGACTCTGGTCAGGACGCTGGAGGATGAGTATTGTTGTAGAAGGTAAAGAAGCAGCATTGCGCATATTTAATAATGTATGTTAATTGTAATCCAATTTGTTCAAAAAAATGCCCCAATAATGATTTTTATAATATAAAGTAACTCTTTTGAAGAAAAAGCATTCATTTCAATTTAAAGAATTTTTCCAATGCATTATTATTGCTTCCAAGAATCAAAAACAATATACGCCAGCATTACACGAAGCTGTGTCGATAAATAAGAGCAGAAATAGTTGCAGTTTTTATTGAGGTAAGAATTTTTGCTTTTGTTATTCATAATACAGGGCTGAAGGTCAGCGCTGCTGTCCTTATAAAATTTACCAGATATTATTATTTCTGTTAGGAGGTTACATTTCGTTCATGGTTCATTATTTAATTAATATTATTGTGTGAGTTTATGGTCGATTTTCATTCCTTAATTTTTGCGAGGAGGTTACAAACTCTTGCAGAACTATGTGAACAGGTCGGGCAGGCATGGGATAACGTATCTTGTAACAGTATTTGCCATCTGTACGCGCGACTGGATGCCAGAGTCGGTGTCTGCATTGCCACCCATGGAGACTACACTACGTACTAAAATAGGTGTTTCATCATGGATCGATACATGGTACCTCAGAACTGATTGTGTTATTGATCTGTGATTGCAATCGCTTCATATACTCCATATGCATTGTTGCAACAATAAATCTTGAGTGAATTGGAAACCTCTAAAAGGAAGTACCAATTTTTTACTGGCAATGTAGTTTTGAATACTGGAACTGGATTATCTAATCAGTCTAACTTCAACATCATCGGGGGCCGCCAGGGTTGAGCTCCTATTCGCCGACAACAGATAGGCTAGAGCAGTCTGTCACTTTTCGCCAAACTGCAACGTATTTACTGCTCCAAATGCAGGGGATGAAAGGAGCTTTACGGGGGGGTCACCGACCTCGTTGGAAGTAAGAGAAACGATCAAGCCGACTTCGATGCCAGTCTCCGGTAGTTCTGTAAACCATTGTCTCGCTGTTGAATCAGATGTTACCGCTTCAATGGTAGGATGAGTAAGGAATTTTGGGGTTTAATGTTACGCCGATGACGAAGTCATTACAGACTGAACACAGTCATAGGTTGGGGAAAGACACGACCGTATCCTTCCAAAGGATGCAGCCTATAAATCGTCTTACGCGATTGAAGGAAGTCACAAAAAATCAATATCTGGATAGCGGGACAATGTTGTGAATCGCCGGGTTCAAGAATATTCCGTGTCTTTCGGTTTGAGAGGAAGAGTTGTTGGAGATGACTGGCTAGAAGTTACTACTTGTGAAACCAACGGGGGGGGGGGGGGGGGGGGGGGAGGGGGGTACAAGAGTCCTCATTCCAGTCAAAGATACAGCTTGCATTGACACTGACCCATCTCCATATGGAATAATTGCCCTCTGTTTACTGTCGACGTACGGCCTTTGTTTGAAAAATAACGGTGCGTAGAAATAAGTACAGTTTCTTACGTGTTCTATGCGTGGGCAGGAATCTAGTTACACTGAGAAGCAGTAGTCGGTAAATAACAAACAGAAACTAGCTTGAGTTTAACGTGGTGCAGAAAAAGTAAGTTGCGTGACACACACAGCTCATACGAGTTAACCAATAACCCAACAGCAGAGACATCGAAAGTGTAGAAGTATGAAACCGGAATTTCCCTATAGATAGTGCTGCCCGTCGGTGTAGGGCCCGTGATACCGCGTCTGCAGCGCCATCTGCTTCCTGTAACGGCTGACGACGAATGTCAGCACACAGTAACCCAAGTTCCTTACATCAGCATCCGTTTCAGACCAGTAAACGTGTCGAGTTTTGTGGCTACGAACTACGATTTGCGGACAGCATTACTTTTCTGTTATCAGTTGAAGAAAACTGCTGCAGAATCGCATGGAATGCTTGTCAAAGCTTTCGGAGAACATGCTCTTGGGAAAACACAGTGTTTCGAGTGGTTCAAAAAATTCAAAAGTGGTGATTTTCACTTGAGAAACGACGAGCGCGGGAAACCACCGAGGAAGTTCAAAGACAACGAATTGAAGGCCTTATTGGATGAACATGATACTCAGACTCAACAGGAACTCGTTGAACAATTGAAGCTGTTCCTCTTCGGTTGAAAGTGGGAAGAAGGGTTCCGCGTGAACTGAATGAAAGACAGCAAGCAAATTGAAAGACCACTTGTGAAATGCTGCTCGACAGATACAAAAGAGAGCCGTTTCTCAATCGAATAGTGACAGGTCATGAAAAATGGATCCTAAGCGTCGTAAGTCATGGGTGAATACAGGCAAGACCAAATCCATTTGGAACGAAGACGATGCTCTGTGATTGGTGGAATCAGAACTGTGTCATCTACTATGAGCTGCTAAAACCTAGTTAAACCGTTAACACTGATCGCTACCAACAGCAAATGATCGATTTAAAGCGAGAATTGTGTGAAAAAAGATCGGAATATGGAAAAAGGCAACACAAAGTCATATTGCTCCATGATAACGCCCCATCACACACAGCAAAACGAGTCAGGGAAACGATCGAGGCGTTCAGTTGGGAAATACTAGGGCATGCGGTTTATTCTCCAGACGTGGCTCCATCCGATCATCATCCACTGGGGCCTGTTCTCGCTGAACAACGATTCAATTCGTATGAAAATGTACGAAAATGGCTTGTTGGCTGGTTCGCTTCAAAAGAGGAACTTTTTTTTCTTTTTGGCGTGGCATTCATAGACTGCCGGATAAGTGGGAGAAATGTATAAATAGCAATGGAGACTATTTTGAATAAAATATTGTTTATCAGTTTCAATCAACAGACCTGTAATTATTGTAACCAAATTCCGGTTGCATACTGCTACACCTGGTAGACAACCGACACCGTGTATAGTAACACGAATGGCAAACGTTAACAAGGAAGTCGTCCTGTTGGGCGTCGCCTTTTAACCCCTTCCCACTGTTGCGTGGGCGTCCACGTCTGACGACGGTGCTGCAGTCTGCGTTGCTGGGAAGCGCCCCCTGGTGGACACGTCCCCAGGATGAGGCGTGGCCGCCTGGACTCTCCATCGTGGTGGCAGTGCCCTGCTTCAGCCACTGCACTCTGATCCACAGCTTTGTACTATACGAAAAGGGTCGTCCGCCTGTGGTGCCTGTCAAGCACGGACTTAAGTGCGTCACATTTTTACGGACAAGGCAGCAGAAACAGGAAACGTGCGCTGACTTCAGTTTTAGTTAACGAAAATGAAGACATGGTATATCCACTTTTCGAAATATACTCGGTTGTAACACAGTACAATACATCGACCAGTTGCTTCCTTGTCCGAATAAGGATAGCCAAAATACGTATCCAACAGAGGAAGTCGTTCAGAGCATCATACCATTTATGCCAGTAATGAAGCAATTGTATTAAGTATATAGACTCTGTATGTTGTAGTAATTCAAAGCACGAAGTGTGTTCGACAGGAGCCTGTAGTGGGACCATTCGACTCGTAATGCACGTAATTTTAATTGCGTACCCTTTACGTTGTTGTTGTCTGCTGCTGCGTCAGCCATCTGAACATTTGTATGTTTCTGTATGACTGTGTGATGGAGGTAATGATATTTGTAGATAATGAGTGCTACGTACTGCCTTTTTGATTGTTATTACAAAAATCTCAGACTCCAACCTACGTGAAATGAAGCGCTCGAGTACCCGAAATGCGACGCGAAGAAAAAATGTCGTACTTGGCAGTCGGCATGCAAGTTCTCATCCCAGTTCAAGACACAAGTATGTCTATCAAAACCTAGACCTGCCAATAGGTTTAATAGAAATGCGATTTAATAAACTGGACTCTGGCAATGCTGTAACTGCGTGCAGCGTGACCAAGACCAGGTAGCATGAACTCTGCACTGTGCCGGAGCTGTCCCATTAGCTCAGTAAGACTAGGTAATGCCGTGGGGAACGCGTTCGCACCAAACTTGTTTTCAGTTAAAGCTCCAAACTGTACCTAACGTAAACCCTAAATGCGATATACTGTATTACGTATTTATTTACTGTTACCTTTATTTAAACATTAAGACATAACATTAACTTCTAACAGACGTAAACGAACACTTTGTTTCGTCCATGACACAAATAAAGCCGACAGCAAACAATAGTGGATACAGTAATATCACCTGTACCCAACGTGGTACTAAAAACACAATAGGTAGGCTACATCTGATTGCGCAATGTGCTACGCCCGATAATTCCTTTCTGTACGTTTGACATCCAGGTTTATCTTCACGTAACCGCTATGTAGGGTGTTACAAAAAGGTACGGCCCAACTTTCAGGAAACATTCCTCACACACAAAGAAAGAAAATATGTTATGTGGACATGTGTCCGGAAACGCTTACTTTCCATGTTAGAGCTCATTTTATTACTTCTCTTCAAATCGCATTAATCATGGAATGAAAACACACAGCAACAGAACGTACCAGCGTGACTTCAAACGCTTTATTACAGGAAATGTTCAAAATGTCCTCCGTTAGCGAGGATACATGCATCCACCCTACGTCGCATGGAATCCCTGATGTGCTGATGCAGCCCTGGAGAATGGCGTATTGGTACCGGAGTTGCGTAGACAAGAGCTTTCAAATGACCCCATAAATGAAAATCAAGAGGGTTGAGGTCAGGAGAGCGTGGAGGCCATGGAATTGGTCAGCCTCTATCAATGCGTCGGTCACCGAATGTGTTGTTGAGAAGCGTACGAACACTTCGACTGAAATGTGCAGGAGCTCCATCGCGCGTGAACCACATGTTGTGTCGTACTTGTAAAGGCACATGTTCTTGCAGCACAGGTAGAGTATCCCGTATGAAATCATGATAACGTGCTCCATTGAGCGTAGGTGGACGAAACTAAAATGAGCTCTAACATGGAAATTAAGCGTTTCCGGACACATGTCCACATAACATCTTTTCTTTATTTGTGTGTGAGGAATGTTTCCTGAAAGTTTGGCCGTACCTTTTTGTAACACCCTGTATACATGTACGAGCGACGTACACTTTACAAATGGTTCAAATGGCTCTGAGCACTATGGGACTTAACTGCTGAGGTCATGAGTGCCGTAGAACTTAGAACTATTTAAACCTAAGTAACCTAAGAACATCACTCACATCCATGCCCGAGGCAGGATTCGAACCTGCGACCGTAGCGGTCGCGCGGTTCCAGACTGTAGCGCCTAGAACCGCTCGGCCATCTCGGCCGGCTACACTTTACAGAAGACGTTCAAAGTGACCACTTTGCCATTGCAGACACTTGGCCTCTGGCTGGATTATATTTTGCTGAACCGTACGCAACACACCTGCATTTACCATTGCCGAAGCGGCATACACGCGAGCTACTAGATCGTGTACAGTGCATCTATGGGTGCACTACTATATTGTGTATTGAAACCGGGGACCTAGAAACCACGGAGGGGCTTCGTCCCGCCGTAGCCCTCAGTGGTTGACAACCCCACAACAAGTACCTCGTCTCCTACCTCCCAAACTTTACAGAAGCTCTCCTGCAGGAGAGCTTCTGTAAAGTTTGGAAGGTAGGAGACGAGGTACTGGCAGAAGTACAGCTGTGAGGACGGGGCGTGAGTCGTGCCTGGGTAGATAAATTGGTAGAGCACATGCCCGCGAAAGGCAAAGGTCCCGAGTTCGAGTCTCGGTCCGGCACACAGTTTTAATCTTCCAGGAAGTTTCATATCAGCGCACACTCCGCTGCAGAGTGAAAATCTCATTCTGGAACCTCACAACAGGCCACAGCAGTCCACCCACCCCACCGCCGCCCCACAGCGAACCCAGGTTTATTGTGCTGAGTCCCAGTGGACCCCCCTGGGAACGTGTCATACCAGACGAGTGTAACCCCAAATGTTTGCGTGGTAGAGTAATTATAGTGTACGCATACGTGGAGACAGTGTTTGTGCAGAAATTGCCGACAGAGTGTAACTGAGGTGGAATAGGGGGAATCACCCCGCATTCGCCGAGGTAAAAAACCGCCTTAAAAACAATCCACAGGTTGGCCGGCACACCGCCGGCCGGATTCGCGGTGGGGACGGACACGCCTTACTGCTCTGGCAGCAGCGCGTTAGACCGCGCGGCTAGCCGGGCGGGCGGACTACTATACGAGGTGCGACAATAACGTAATGAGACTGATGTGAATAAAATTTTTTCTTACCGTTTTGGTCAAGTTTAGTGTTGTCTCCTTCAAAGCAGTTCCCTTCTGATTGCACACACTTTTTCCAGCGCTTCTGCCATTGATGGTAACATTTCTGGAACTCATCTTCTGTAATATCCTCCAAGACTCTCGTCACAGCTTTTAGGACATCTCGTGTTGTTTGAAAATGGTGTCCCTTGACCGCCGTTTTGGCTCTTGGAAATAGAATAAAGTCGCACGGAGCGATATCTGGTGAATAAGGTGGCTGTGGTAGTACTGAAATTTGTTTTGAGTTTAAAAATTGCTGTGCTGACAGAGCAGTATGGGACGGCTCATTATCGTGATGCAGAATCCAATTATCAGCAATGTTGGCACGGACACGAAGAACTCCTTTTACGAAGTCTTTCTAAAATTACTTTCTAGTAATATTGGTTAAATGTTTGTCCAGGAGGCACCCACTCTTCATGAACAATTCCCTTGGAATCAGAGAAGCACACAAGCATGCATGGTCGTCCACTTCAGCTTCATCTTCAGCATTCGTTCTGCCTTCAGTAAACATTTTATGCCAACGAAACACTTGAGCTCTTGACATAACCTCCTCTCCAAAAGCCTTCTGAAGCCTACCGTAAGTTGTCGTCGCGTTTTCACCTGATTTACGCAAAAAGATGTGACATACCGTTGCGCAATATTATGCGGTTCCATTTCCGTGACGAGAGACACAAACACGTGCTAACTTATTACAGCACAACTCACGACTGAGCAGTTGCTTGGACTAGAAGCAGCTTATAGACCAAGGTCAAAGATATTGTGCTTACACAAGCCCGCAGGGTTGCCACATCTTGCAAAGAAAATCAGCCTCATTACTTTATTGTCGCACCTCGTATACTTGTTCCTGTAAGTGCCCCCACAAATACAAATCTAGTGGATTAAGGTCCAGGGAACGTGGCTGCCAGAACATTGGACCTCCAGACCAATCCGTTGCCCTGGAAACGCTTCATTTAAGTAGTTACTCCCATTCATTACAAAGTGTAGCGGTTCATCATCATGCAGAAACCATAGATGTCGCCGAACACCAAGTGGAATGTTTTCTAATCCGTCAGACAAAGTGCTGTAAAGAACCGTACAACAAAAGGGCCCATTCAACCTGTCTGGCAATAGGTAAGGGCCAAAATCACTCCTGCCACGATTCCCAGCCACAGGTTTATGCCATAGCTTGCCTGAAAGGCACGTTCACAAGCGACTAGTGTGTTATATTCCGACCAATAATGGGTGTTGTGGAGGTTGAAAATACCTTCATGAGTGAAGCTAGATTTGTCAGTCCATATCACGTTATTTATAAAAACGTTCATTATTTTCTACTTGGTGCAAAAGCCATTCACAAAACTGCACTCGTCGAATGCGGTCTTCTAGTCGCTGTGTTGAGTTAATGTGTAATGATATGGATGCAGTTCTTCGTCGTGCAACCCTTCAACAAGTAGTATTTGAGATATTTGGAACTGCCTTGCAATTTCACGGGGTCTTCGCCGAGGTTATTGGTGAACGCGTTTGTGGAGTAAGTCTAGTACTTGGATGACCTCTTTTCATTATTTGTGGACGAAAATTACCGGTTTCCCGAGGGCGTTGCTGTAGACCACGAAAAACATTCTTATCGCGATGGCACCTTTGTAGGTACCATGCAGCACACGCACAAGCAGCAGCAGCAGCTTGGTTATTGGATGCACCCAGCATCAAAAGTATATTGACGTGTTCATAGTTTGCGTACTCCATCGGGAAGCCGCCCTATGTGAACTTACCAGGACCAGTTATGGCTGTGCACTGCGCGGTTCTTAGACACGTGCCTGGACCCCACTGTCACGTGATAGGCTGTCGTCATGTGACAAAATGATGTCCTGCTTACAAACGACGATATCTAGAGAACTTAAAGAATCTAGCGAGGATTCGAACCATAGCTCCATGGTGGATATGGGTTTCATGTGCGAAGCAATATACTCACACGGGAACATTCCCAAGAGTCAATAAACGATCTTGATGAAACTTGACGAGCATGTAGAGGGGGCAAAATAATGCAATACCTTTTTTTTTTTTTGCCCAGTTTCACTTTTAATGGGCGAAACACACTCCGCAAGGTAATTGGTGTATTAGGTTTGGAGAGGTATACTCGAAACGATGATATGTGAAAAATGTTTCTCATATAAAAGTTGATATCTAATTAGGTCTTGAGAACCGGATGATCGAATTTTGTAATAATTTGAAATTTTCTAAAATACACCAGCACCAATAATTAATTTTGAAAAATGAAAATTTTTCTTACAACATACATTAAAGACGTATAATAAAGCTGCTTTGTGGAATACCATTTTTGGAAAATAAGCTGTACGCAATGCGCTGTCAGAGTATTTTCAACATACCAAATTAAAATGTCTAAACATTCATTATTAGTCTAGTTATTTATTTTACTTATATTTGTTTTATGTTTAAATTGTTATTTTACGTTTTACATTCATTTTTGTTTCCTTGTTTTTTTGTTGTTTTTTTTAGTTTAACGTTTCACAAGTATATTTTGTTAAATTCAAATAGTAAGTAAATCTTTTTTATGATACAAAATCATTATAATAATGATAATCTGACATAAATGCTTAAAAACATGTCATTTTCTTACACAATGCACACAACATGAACAAAATTTCTTGAAGTAATATACACTAGAGAGAACATATTATAAAACAAAATTCTGCAGGATTTCAAATTGTCACAAGTGGCTTTCTAAATATCCTGATTTGTATAAGGCATAGTCAAGTATATTGGTAAGCCTTGGCAAAGGGACTTGATTATGTACTAATGACTGCAGCGTGGTTATGTTCTTTATCAAGTGGAGATTGACATCATAATCATTTAACAGAACTAGATCTCAAAATCTTCTCACAGAGTTCTTCCAACATCGAAAACTATATACATCTCACGACTGTACCTGTGTCGTCGAGCCTTTAGGAATCACCAAATGAACATCTTCCTTGTCCTCAACCGCGATGCGCTACACTGTTCTTTCACACTGACAACCCCAAGAATCTAAGAATAACACAGATTTTTCTCTTTCACTGGGAAAGAAAACATATTTCAAATATCATTTCACTTGGTCAGATGTTTGTTTACCGAATTTCGATGCCTCTTGAATTCTCGCTCCAAACTCACCATTAGGTTAGTTTAAAACTATGAAAAGACGGGTGGTCAGTGTCAAAAAATTCGTTTTGAGCGCCCTCCCAAAGGGCTCGATGGCACAAATGTGGAACGTACATGGCTTTCGATGTTGAAAGAGCTTTGTGAGAAGATTTTCAGATCTAATTCTACTGAGTGACTATGATATCAGTCTCCACTTGAGAAATAATATACTCAATCTGCAGTCACTGGTACATAATCAGTTCTGTTCTCCAAGACTTACCAGTGTTCTTAAATATGCCTGACACAAATCGGTACATTTAGAGGGTCGTCCGAAAAAATTTGAAATCCTGCTGAATATTGTTTTATAATGTGTTCACTATCGAGCATATTATGTGAAGAAATTTCGTTCATTTTATGTGCGTGGTATAAGAAAACTATATGTTTTAAGCATTGATATACAGATTATCGTTATTTTAATGAATTTATATTATAATAGTAACTTACTTATTATTTTCAGTTAACGAAATACACGTATGTGAAACGTAAACTAAAAAAAAAGTGAATGCAGAACGTAAAATAGCAGTTTAAGACATAAAACAAATATAAGCAAAATAACTAACTATACTAATAATGAATGTTTAGATGTTTTAACTAGCTATGTTGAAAATACTCTGGCAGCACATTGTGTACAGCTTATTTTCCAAAAATGGTATTTCAGAAACCAGCTTTATTAAACATAAATGTGTGTAGCTTGAAAGCTTCTTTAATTTATGTAGTAAATAAAGTTTTCATTTTTCAAAATTAATTAATGGTGGTGGAGTATTTTGCATAATTCGATTATACAGTTTTCAAGAACGTTATTGAATATCAATTTTTGTATCAGGAAGATTTTTTTATGTGTCATCGTTTCGAAAGTATTCCTTCCAAATTTAATAGTCCAAATTATCTTTCGGTATGTGTTTTATCCCTTAAATGTGCAATTGGGCACAAACAAAAAACTATGTATTGCATGTTCAAATTCAAATGGCTCTGAGCACTATGGGACTTATCTTCTGAGGTCATCAGACCTCCTAGAACTTAGAATTACTTAAACCTAACTAACCTAAGGACATCACACACATCCATGCCCGAGGCAGGATTGGAACCTGCGATCGTAGCGGTCGCGCGGTTCCAGACTGTAGCGCCTGGAACCGCTCGACCACTCCGGCCGGCTATGTATTGCATGTATTTGACCTCTCAACATACCCGCCAATTTCACCTAGATCGTTTATTGACACTTGGGAACGTTCCCTTATCAGTGAGCTACTACGGCTGGTATGGTAGTGTGGCGTGTGATATACGTTCCTCTGTACAGTCTGATGCGCTACACGATGTGACAGTGTTGCCAGATGCTTGTTTTCATACATAGGTTGTCAAAATGCACCCGATCTGATTTTGATAGATAAACTTTTGTCTTGAATTTGGATGAGGAATCGCATGCCGACCTCAAAGTGAAGTGCGGCATTTTCCTCGCTCTGCGTGCGTGTAGTGTGAATGCCAAATTTCTAAACCTACACTTAGAAAATTTATGTGGGCAGTTAATATAGGTCACACATGGCAGTAGAATTTTGGATCATCTGACGAGAAACATGTGCGAGCATTATAAGACAGATAAAATAGGGAGAGTAATAAGCGAACAAGTTGTAGCGCTAACGGTTGGCTATACGAAGTGTTCCGAAAGGCATAAAAATATTTATATTAGAGAAATATGAAGAAATCGCGATTTCCAATTGTCTTTGCAAGCGGTATCAAATGCGTAGGTATATAGACGAAAATTTGAAGGGTCTATAGTCAAATTTCAGACATATTTTACGATACGCATGAAATAAATATGTACTATGCAAAGTACTTGAAGACCTAAGGGATTCCCATTGTATAATAAGCTAACAAATTGTATGACAGTACAGAGAACAAGAGGACAAATTCTAAAGTAGCAGTGACCTTATTAACAAGTAAAATAAAGACGTCCATCAACCTATAAACAAAATCGTGTCTACTGAACAGGCAGATTTCTAGAAGCTTTTGTCCTACTTAAAACCAGTTAAGGGGGTAGGACGTCAAACGTGCCGACATTTTTTCACTTACTGTTGGCTGCATTTATTGTTATAGGTCTACTTTTCTTCATAAGTAAGAGAGATTCTTCGATGAATTTTGCACAGCGTACAAACCATACTTACGGGTGTATCAAACTATAAGATTTATTTAATTTATAAAAAAATGAATGAGCTGTTACATTTTAAACTTCATGTTTAGAAAAACCTGAAATTTTATAGTTAACTATCTCAGTTTTTACCGCCGTTTTTAATAGATTTGGAAAATTCTTGAGTTTCATACATCTGTAAGTATGGTTGTATGCCGTCAAAATTCATCGAAGAATGTTTCTTGCTTATGAAGAAATGTGTACCTATAGCAACAAATGCAGCCAATAATTAGTGATAAAAATGATAAAATTTCACACGTAAAAAAATTACATTGTTATGTTTTTGAACTTCCACTGTTATGAGTGTGAATTCTGAATGTTTTATGAATCTATTTGTAAAATTATACACAGTGGAAACTAAAATGACCTGTGGTGCCTCTCCTGCTCCAAATAGGTCCGTTTGACGTCCTATCCCCCTTAATGCATCCCGTGCATTTGTTGAGCTTACCTGTACGAGTTGTACCCGATAAAACAAGTAATACATCGAAATGATTTAACGGAATAACATTCTACGGCATCAATGTGCGCAAGACCGCAGGAAGTTTGATATGAAGAGTAGCGTTCGCAAGAGTTGAGGCGCCATTAAATTCGCTTGGTCAGAACACATTCTTTTGACAAAGAGACGCACAGTAACACTGCCAGTGTTGCACATTCCGCGGCTTCTTAAAAGGATCATAAAACAACGTTTCAAAATTGTGAGGACTAACAAGAAAGAAACGATATTGCTCTCAGTAGTAAGGAACAGTTCCTTGAGCTTTACTCCGACACGGACGCAGGGTTCGGTTCATGAGGGATTACAATTCGTTCCTGTCTCTCCCCGCCCCCAATACCAAAAGCCGTCACTCACAGTTTTTAAGTGCCACAAAGACCTACGATTTTAGTGTATAAAATGTTTTAGTACAATAATAATTTGTCATCAATTCAGATGGTTCAAATGGCTCTGAGCACTATGGGACGTAACTTCTGAGGTCATCAGTCCCCTAGAACTTAGAACTACTTTAACCTAACTAACCTAAGGACATGACACACAACCATGCCCGAGGCAGGATTCGAATCTGCGACCGTAGCGGTCGCGCGGTTCCAGACTGTAGCGCCTGGAACCGCTCGGCCACCCCGGCCGGCTTTTCATCAGTGCTTAGTACATCGCTTTAGTATAACTTCCAAGAAATATCAGTTGAGACAAATGCAGCATTTGAAAAAAACATTCGTCTGGAAACTTGAGAAATATTTGTGTCATGTAATTGATTTAAGTGCTGCAATAGCAACGAACTCACGCATCAGTTTGTCATAATTTACTCAGTACGAAAAAAAATATTTGTTAGCATTTCTCTTAGCACTATGACTGTGGTACAGGTTTTGAGGTTATGAATGTGTGAAAGTGGAAACGAAGGGAATGCTGTTTCTTCAGTCGTTTCCACCTACATGAGGAAAGTCAACCATTCTGCTTGTTTTTCCTAGCGGAGGATCTTTCCCCTTCTTTCTCGGCTCACTCAGCTTCCTGCGTGAGTTCATGGTACATGCCGGATATGTTGTCCACAGCAGTTAGGCGTCCTCCCACGGGACGGGGCAGCTAACGTTGACGTGGACGCGGACACAGATATCCGACACACAGCGCTGCCGGAACACAGGACGAGCGGGTCAACGCGATTTGCGCTCTCAGCACTCTCCTACGGTCTCACAAACCACAGAGTTTCTTTACGAAAATGCAGCGCGTTAATCTGCTGCGTTAACTCTGTTGGCGATTGTCGACGAAGAGCAGAGGAAATCGCCAAGAAGATTATAGACTCGTCGATGGCTTGAACAGCGAACTACTGGTAGAGGAATACGGCATGATGCTGTACAACTATCTGAGATACATACTAGTAGAAGTTATTCGTTACCTAAATAGCATTTTCATCCCATTTTCCGTTTTAAATCGAATATACTTAAGATACAGTGTGTAATGCCAGTTTCCGCATGGATAATAGCCATATTCTCGAGGTTGAATTGACTACCAAACCTCTGAAATACCGTACTTTATTACAGAGATTTCTAGGTCGAGATTCGTTTCGTAATTTCACTCGACTGGAAGAGGAGAGTTTTTTGACGCTGCTCACCATTATTGGAAAGACATTTACTGCCAAGATACACACATGGACCAGTCCAAAAACCCAGATATATATTTTACGGCTAGTTTTATAATAGCAAAAACTTCCAGTGAGTAACTTGTGTTTACTTTCTGGCACAGACTGACAGTCACCGTTATTATCCGGCTGCTGGGGAAACGTTTCAGTCGTTGGTCTCTGCAACAAGAATTGCATCAAATACATTATTTATACTATTTTGTCAAAACCTGACATTTTGAGACCGTGGCTTTTTACAAAATATAGGCTGACTCTTACATAGAAAATTACAGCAACCAGCCACTTTTTAAACGCTATTTGTTTATTTAAACAGCTCCGTTACCGGTTTCGAGCCGATAGGTTTATCTTCAGACGGCTAGCTCACGTTTTACGTTAGATTTCGCCTTTCGTTTCCCCAACTGACGAAATTTGCTTGTGGTGGTGGTGCCCTACAACCGAAACAAGCTGTGAGACTGTTGTGTCGATTCCCTAAGGTCTCGACACAATGAGTGGCTAGGTGCACGCGAAACTAACGCAGACGGGCGTAAATTCTGAAACAGGAGACTGGATGAAAACTATAAAGAAAAGAAGAGAGATTTTAATATACTTAACTTTAATGTAGTCTTGTTCTTGTTGAAATACATCTCTTGCATAGTAGTAAGCGATTAGCAATGATACACATGGCGCCTTGCTAGGTAGTAGCGATGGACTAGCTGAAGGCTATTTAATCTGTCTCTCGGCAAATGAGAGGAATACTTGGTAGGTCTAGTCGCAAGCTATGTCGTCCGTACAACTGGGGCGAGGTCATGTCCGTGTCTTGTGACCTGCCCTGTGGTGGCGCTACGTTTGCGATTACACAGTGGCGACACGCGGGTCCGACATGTACTAAGGACCGCGGCCGATTTAAGTTACCACCTAGCAAGTGTGGTGTCTAGCGGTGACACCACAGAGACAACGTCTTTTTACCTGTAATTGTGCCTCACAACCATTTTAAGTGATGTAAACAAATTATTACTATTAAAGGGACGATGTTTTGGTTACTTACGATGAAGCATCTGCACCATTATGTTCCAGTGCAGGCTGCTTATTATCTTGCAGCAGCGAAAACTGTATAATGCACTTTTTTGTATATAAATATGCACTTAATGTAAAGCACCATTCACACACTAAGAAGTTTCACCCCATGGAAGTATGTATACAAAGATAGCGATATTACAACCGTACCAATGCCAAAGACTTCCACTCTCAGAGATATTTCATTATGTACATGTATGTGACAGTAGAATTTACAAATTGCTGATGTTACATTACTTACTATTTACATTGAAAGAGAACTGATTAAAATTAAAATAAACAAATAAAACAGTCAGTTATAAAGTGTTACTGCAATGATATTACGTAAACACTATGGTATATATTGGAACAAAAGTAAATGATAACGGCCAGATGTACATAAATAAATATTACAACTATGTGCGTATTATGGCATACATTCAAAGCACATTAAGTGGGCTGGGATGGATTATTTATAATGTATGGACTTCAGAAGTAATACTTCTATTAAATGAATAAGAAAGATCCAGGATCTTTTAAGAAAGAAAAGGTTTTTAAAAATTCGGAAGGACGGGGACGCGAACCTGTTACCTCTTTCTTCAGAGATGAAGAACTTACGACGCTACCAATTACGCTACATCTTCGACACGACTATCTGACTTCCATATGTGGCATACAAAGTTTAAAGTCTGTGTCTACAAATGTCATTATTTGATATTTAACATGCAAACTGAACCAAAAAGACGCGCTTTTAATAGGACATAGCCTCACACGTTGTAACACTGAAACCATCAATTGTACAAAGCCTTTACCTACCGATATTTTGTTGCCTGACATTTTAGCATAACAAACCGTAGCTAAAACGACGCATTTTCGAGAGATCCTCAATTTGCTGGATCTACGACGTTTAACGCTATTCAGTATGACGGCTGCTATGTTCTGCTTGTGACGTACAGCGGTGTCGCATTTCATTGGCCGTGTTCCTCTCCACGAGACAAACATCTGACATTCTTTATTTCACTCTCCGCAGTGTAGTGGAACGTGGAATTCCATGCTGTGACGTCACTAGCTCGCTCGTCGTTCACGTCCGTTTTTACGTCCCGAGAGAGGACGGTTAGCTTGCGAACGTGCTCCTTTTCTAGGCTGGATTGTTCTCTGCAGGCAACAGGCCACAAGCCCACACAAGCAGATGAAACGTATCATGTGTTAAACTTTGCTTTTAATTTCTATAATTTCTCGCTATTTTCAAGACTGTTAGGACGATCTTTCATATTTCCGTCCAGCCACCTAGATTAAAGAGGCAAACTGAGGAGCAACTTGATTGAGAAGTAGCGGCTCCGGTCTCGTAAACTGACATACGGCTGGGAGAGCGGTGTGCTGACTACATGCCCCTCCATATCCGCATCCAGTGACGCCTGTGGGATGAGGATGACACGGCGGCCGGTCGGTACCGTTGGGCTATCCAAGACCTGTTCGGACGGAGTTTCGTTTAGTCAACTAGATTAAAGTTTCCGTGGTTTGCGTAAATCTTTTAAAGAAAATGCCGGCGTTTTCTTGGAAAATGAAGCGGCCTGATTCCTTCCCCACTCTGAAATTGCATTCCGTAACTGATGACCTTATCCTCGACTGGATGTTAATTCTGATGCTTCTTTTATTTCTTTATTTTTCGGGTCGTATTAGAGCGCGACTATTTTTCGAAGTTGATCCTTACAGTACCATAAACTTCATCAAAATCGATCAGCCAAGTGACACTGGCCGAGTAATTTACTGGAGGTGTGTTCTTGTACTCCACTGGATATCCTCGTTTATCAGGGTGTCACAAAAAATAACCAGGATGATGCAGCTAAATATGTAGTGGTACTTCAAGAGTGAGCTCTTTGAGTCTACATACGGTGTATTCGTTCCTTCCACGACACAGAAAGTTTTTCTGTGTGTTATTTTCTGCTTGGCTGCCCACGAATGTCTCCGGCTTTGCCTTAAAGCAGAGCACACGAACATATCTGTGGTAAACCGCTTTCTGAATGCTACTGTGTTGATCAGTACCGATAAAACTAGTACCGCATAAAGACATAATCTTAGGTCGAAACACAGTCGCCCACGAATACTCCACGATAAATATTGCCCGAATAATACGAACAGTTATTATTTCTTTTTTGTCATACTATGTGTGCTTTGTATGATTCGTCGTTGAATCTTAGAAGTTTGGTGTTTCACGCCTGATAACATTTCAGGAGGTCAATCTTTTCCTTACAGCAATTATCGAGTCAATCCTGTTAACAATCCCAGAAGAGGTCTCCCGGCCAACAGTGTCATACACACATGTCATTTAAGAACGAAGTACGTACTTGCAGAGCGGTGTACACGGCTTAATAGATACCTGACTGAGAACGACATCGCTAGCGTGACTCAATGAGTCTTTGTTAATAGCGGGAATATAGCGTTGGGCGTGCCACAGAAAAGTCTAATAGGACCATTGCTAAGCCTAGCTGTTACTGATTTGTACAAAATACCCAGAAAATGCACTGACGGAAAAAAATCACAGCACAAAAAAATAATTCATGTAGAGTAATGAAATTTCGGGAATACATTTGCCTTGGTAACATATTTAAGTGATTAACATGAAAGATCACAGTTTAATGTAAGTGCAAGATAAGCCATTGCAGTGTGAAAATGCTGGTACATTAATAACCGGTGTAAGCGCCATAATATTGAATTCAAGCACGCGAACGTGTATCTGTAGTGTTGTAAAGGCGCCGGATGTCAGTTTGTGGGACGGAGTTCCATGACTGTTGCACTTGGCCGCTCAATACAGGGAAAGTTAATGCTGTTTGTGAATGAGGCTGGAGTTGTCATACGATGGTGTCCCATGTGTCCTGGAGTGGAGACAGATCTGGTGATTGAGCAGGCCAAGGCAACACGTCGACACTCCGTAGAGCATGTTGGGTTACAACAGCGGTATGTGGGCGAGCGTTGTCTTGTTGAAAAATACCCCCTGAAAGGCCGTTCAGGAGTGACAGCTCAACGGATCGAATTCCCAGACTGACATACAGATTTGCAGTCAGAGTGTGTGGGAGAACCACGAGAGCGTTCCTGCTGTCATACGAAATGGCTCTCCAAACCGTAACTCCAGGTGTAGGTTCAATGTGTCTAGCATGCAGACAGGATGGTTGCAGCCCTAAACTGGCCTTCTTCTAACCAACACACCGCCCTCACTGGTATCGAGGCAGAATCAGCTTACATCAGACCTCCTCTGCAGTGCTCTCCAATGAGCTCTCGCTTGACCCACTGAAGTCGCAAATAGCGGTGGTGTGGTGTCGTTGGACTGCACGCTACAGGGCTTCTGGTTCGGAGTTGTTCTTGAAGTAACCGATTTGTAACAGTTCGTTGCGTCACTGTGGTGGCACCTGCTACTCAAACTGCTGCTGCAGATGCAGTACAATGTGCCAAAGCCATAAGCCAAATATGACGGTCTTTCCCCTTGATAGAGCCACGTGGCCGTCCGGAGCCCCGTCTTCTTGCGACCGCACATTCTCGTGTCCACCACTGCCAGTAGTCACGTACAGTGGCTACATTACTGCCAAGTCTTCATGCAATTCGCAGAAGGAACATCCGGCTCCTCGTAGCCCTACTACACGACCTTGTTCGAAGTTAGTGGGGTGTTGATTATGGCGTCTTTGTCACCTTAACGGCATTCTTGACTAATATCAGCTCACCACGAACAGCCTCAAAGGTAACTAACGCTCACGACCGCTATAGCGCGTATTTGAAGCAAACCTGATTTGTATCCCACTTGCGCCACTCTTACGCGACCGGCGCGAAATTGCAATAGACATCATCTTTCAAATGTAGAAACACGTCTACCAATTTTCGTTATATCGCACAACCCCTTCTTGGTGCTACGATCTTTTCTCCGTCAGCGTGGCTGTGAAGTGATAATCTGTCTAATTTGTACTAGCAGATTCGCAGCAAATCTTTAAAATGAGCAATCATAATTTCATGCGCAGCATAAACACTTCAGAAGGGTAATACTATGCTTAATACGTTAGTGACGAATGACTAGTCAGTCGCAATGATTTGAGATATAACGATCACGTAAATCTAGTAATCCAAAGAGTAAAAGAGTAACTACCTGGACGAGATTTATTGAAAGCATCCTGATATGTAACTCACCTATTAAGGAAACTACTTGTAGTACATCCCTCAGCCGGCCACTGTGGGCGAACGGTTCTAGGTGCTTCAGTCCGAAACAGCGCGACTGCTATGGTCGCAGATTCCAATCCTGCCTCGGGCATGGATGTGTGTGATGTCCTTAGGTTAGTTAGGTTTAAGTAGTTCTGAGTTCTAGAGGACTGATGACCACAGATGTTAAGTCCCATAGTGCTCAGAGCCACTTGAACCAAGTACATCGCTCAAATTACGGCTATTGTTTCTCTGCTCTGGGCCCATGAAATGGGATTGGAGAGACACACGAATAGAGGTACAAAGGTGTGTGTGTGTGTGTGTGTGTGTGTGTGTGTGTGTGTGTGTGTGTGTGTGTTCAAAGAAGAACTACATAATTTGTCTCATGTATTCTTAGGAAAGTTTCGCAAGAAATTTTCAAAAACAACCATGAGTGATGCTGACAACGGCGCACTGTGAGGCTCTAAAAAATTTGCGCTATTTATTCTAAGAATCGCTTGGCGAAAGGAGTCAAAAGGACATATTGCTCGTTCTGCAGCAATTGGAAACGCACAAACACTTCTTTCTGCAAATTGCATTAGCAACATGTACGGTTATGTTCGTTACCATTATCAACGTAGCCAGGATGAAACTTAAGTGGAGCCGAACGTCTTGGAATACGCCAGATGTGGTGTTTGTTTTGCACAATACAGGATGACTTACTGAAAAGTACATACTTTCATAGGTTACTTAGAAATTATCCAAAATTGTCGTGATCACTTGATTTTATATTATACACTCTGAGACAAAAAAAAAAAAAAAAAAAAAACCACGACGCACCACAACGGAATTATCTGAATGGTACGGAAATCGGTAGTTATGATGTACATGTATAGATAAACAAATAATTACAATTTCAGAAAAAACGGATAATTTATTCAACAGAAAGAGCTTCACAAATTGAGCACATCACTAACGTCTTCGTCCATCTCTGGCTCTTATGCTAGCATTTATACGCCTTGACAGTGATTGATAGTGTGAGGTGCCGGGGCTATCAGTGTATTTAACACTAAATTCTTCTCGAATCTTCGTATGGAAATGATGCTCTAAGCCCCCCCCCCCTTTTTCTAACTCCTACTTTTGCTGTTGCACATGGATTAAGAAGAAACGCGAACTGACTGTAATCGACCCAGCAAGTGGAGTAGAAAAGAGTTTGGCACCTGCAAAATTTAATTGGATAGAAATTAAGGAAAGTTTCATTAACGTAGTGAGAAATGAAAGGGTTGCTCTACCGATTAACAGAATGGAAGTTCTGTCCAAAATAACAATTTGATTTATTATGACTAAACTCAAAATTATAAACAAAACACATGAAATATTTACAATACATCAAATTGGATACTCAAATAAATGCTGTGAAGGTGAAGTTGTCCATAAACTAGATTGTGACATTTATGACCAAGTGGTATGTGGAGCCAATTCCTTGCAACTCAAATCTTAAGAGAAACACCCAGCCAACCCAACATTAATTGCTGCTGCAGTAGTGATAACTCAGACAATGAACACCCAAGACAGAACAAAGTTAGAAAAGACGAACAGGGGCGCTCTGCTGCGCTCCGATTATCACCTAGCAAAATTCCCTGATTTGCCGGAGCTGCGGACGTACATTACCAAGCTGTCTTCTTGACTACAAGGACACGATCTGGCATACCGGAGGCGATGACTGGTTGCTCCGACGTCCCGTCGTGGTGATGATAATGTCGTGAGTATAGCCCGAAACAAATTCTCCTGGTCTGGTTGTTCCAGGCTAACGACTTCCTAGCAGCACAAATACGCCTCTGAGAGAGACGAAGAAGGCTCGCTACACAATCACTGACAGTACAGTGAGTGATTTTAAGAAGAGAAGTCACACAGTAACTCCAGTACCGTCAACTTTAGCCGAAACTGCTCAAGACGGACAACATAGGCCGCATGTACGCAGAACGCTCAATTGCCAACTGTATTCGGAAAGTTACGTTGAAGTCGAAACTTCAGCAACTTCGTCAAACAGTTACAATTAAATGAAAGTATATAAGACAGCCAATGGAAGGCAGGCTCAGTCTTGTAACCTACTCCGACCGAAAGCCGACCCTCTCAAGAGCACCCGTACAAGCCGACCCTCTCAAGAGCAACCGTACAAGCCGAACACAGAACATTCCCGCCCCCACGACAATGGTCGTGGTTAAACGTTCCAATCAGCAACTCGAAAACCGGCGGAAAATTCCCCTCTATTGCCGACGCAGTACTATTCCACCAATGGGGATACTTGGCGCCAATTTCTGCGCCGAGTTTGCTACGTCACGGAGCTATTCCCTGAGCAAGCCAATCAAAGTTATGATTTTGCAGAAACGCGGGAATTTGCCCACCAAGACTGCCTGGGAACGCAAGTCATTCCCACGCCTCGCTAGTAGCCCGCGAGAAAGTGTTTTCACTAAGTTTCTGCGAAGTAACGGAATCTCTAGCCCAGCCGCTCCGTCAGGCCCCTGTGGGCGTGTCGCCGCCGCTCTTATGACAATGTGGAAAGCATCCACTCGACTCCCTCACACCTGTCGGCTTAACCCTTTCAAGATCAGCAGTGCCCGCCTGTCACCGGACCACCCGGGTGACGAGAGACGCTGCGTGGGAAGTCCGCGTGTGGAGGAATAGCGACTTTTCACCGCATGCAATTAGAGAGGAAAATCGAATTACTCAGAGTAAGATGCCACCTCTCAATAGAGTTGTTGCATGTCGTCTTTTTGCGGGATATCGTGTCAACTCTGTCCAACTGACGCGCTAGATCGTCAAAATACCGAGATATCTGGAGGGCCCTGACCATAACGCTACAAACGTTCTCAATTGCGAGAGATGCGGCGACCTTGCTGGTCAAGGCAGGGATTGACAATCACGAAGCCAAGCTGTAGAAACTCTCGCCGTGTGTGGGTAGATATTATCTTGCTGAAATGTATGCCCTGGGTGGCTTGCCATGAAGGGTGACACACCGGGACACCCCAGACCATCACTCCCGTTTGTCGGGCCGTATGGCGGGCGTGGGCAGTTACTGGGGCTCAGTTCGAAGCGGGGATCATCAGTGAAGACAATTCTACTCCAGTCAATGAGATTTCCGGCCCAGTATGTATTTGGAAACGACGCGGAGGGATACCATCTAGACTGTCGCCCGCCATATGGCCCGACAGCTAAGAGTAATGAACTGGGGTGCCATTTCTTTTCATAGCAGGACCCCCGTGGTTGTCGTTTGCGGCACCCTCACAGCACAGTGGCACGTCGACTATATTCTACGTTCAGTTTTGTTGCCCTTCGTAGCAAACCATTCTGGGCTTACATTTCAGCAAGATAATGCCCGCTCGCACACGGCGAGAATTTCTACTGCTGGTCTTCGTGATTGCCAAACCCTACCTTGGCCAGCTAGGTCGCCGGATCTCTCCCAATTTGAGAAAGTTCGGAGCGTTATAGACAGTACCCTGCAACCATCTCGGGATTTTGACGACCTGGCGCACCAATTGGACAGAATTTGGCACGAGATCCTAAGGAGGACATGCAACAACTCTACCGATTAATGCCAAGCCGAATAACTGCTTGTTTAAGAGCCAGAGATGGACCAACGCTTGACTTGCTCAATTTGTCACGCTCTTTCTCTTGTATAAATCATCCAATTTTCCTATTTGTCTGTACATGTACATCACATCTTTCGATTTCCGTCCCATTCGAATAATTTCTTCGTGATGCTTCGTTTCTCAGTTTTTTTTCCTTCCTTCTCTTATAGTATTTGTTTCGTGGTATTTTTATTTTTGATATGCGATGTATTCAAATATGGTCGAGCACCAGATCTCGTAGATTGAGTAGTGAACGAGACACAGCGGGTATTTTAGCGATCGCACGCTTTCCATGACTGATGCAGTTAAGCATTACCCACTAAATCACACTGTACTCAGATTTCGACAAGAAAAAGTCCTTTTGCAAAGGATGAAGAAGTTCCCCCTTTTATGCATATTAGAGGGATACACAAAATGGAAACATAAAAATAAGTTTGGTCTTACGGAATATATTAGTATCCGAGCACTTTGCTGACTCTATACTTTTTGTGTGACGTGAAAACTGTTAGAGGGAGGGAGGAAGGGAGGGACGGAGGGACTAGTTGTGTCTAATAGTCTGTACAGCAGTTTAAATTAATGTAACAGTCACAGCAAAATAAGATTAATACAAGAGTTTATTAGAGACGGGGCACAAGCTCGGATGGTGTCGAGGATAGGGAAAGAAATCGACCCTGCCTTTTCAAACAAACCATCTCAATATTTGCCTGGAGTGTTTTTATAAAAACAAGGAAAACTAAATCAGGATGGCGGGGCACGGATTTGAACCGTCGTGCTCCCGAATGCGAGTTCAGTGTGTTAATCACTGCGCCACCTCGCTCTGTATTAATACAAGGTAATATTATTGATGACAGAGAGTGATGCACAGGCAGCATAGAAGATAGCAAGAAATACATCAACTCAATTATATCTCAATAGTGTGAAGAATCTCTCTTAAAGTACGGAATATGTAGACATAATAAAACAACAGAATATAGGGAGCACACAGGGAAGAACAATGAAATAAATATAGCAAAAAATGGAGGAATAAAATGTAACAGACTGTGTGGAAATAACTGAAGAACTGTGAGACTTACGAGAGGTTTAGGAGACGGGCAGTAATGAACTGTGTTTCGTCTCTTAATAGTAAATAAGAATTGTGAGTCAGATTTTATGATTTCCAGGGATTTCAAAATATTAAATTTTTGGCCTTTGTTTGCAAAATGTAGGACATGGGACTGTGGCTGGCATTTTTGGCCCTCAGTCAATACACGCTCAGCGAATGTTGAGACAGAATTCTGCAACCACCAGCTGCTTTCATTTTGAGGCAATCTAGTTGCTACGTATCTGCCTGATTGACCAATACAAAAATTTATCACAGTCACGACAAACAATTTTATGTATCCCATTGTTAGCTAGTAATTAGAAGTTATCTTTCGTATTGAAAATATGGCTGTGGTGTTCCTCACGCACAAGAAGTGTAACGGTTCCAGTGATTTGGCTACACTTTGTATTATTTGTCTGAGGTAGTGAGTAATACACCAATTTCTGCAGCAGAGGCATCGTAGAGAAGGGATATAATTTTCAAATTTTGTCAACCATTGGCTGTATCCATTGGCAACAATTCGAGAAATATTATGGATTAGTACTACTTCTTTTTTCTTTTGCCTTTAGCCGATACCTATACTGGGTCGACACGGCTATTACTGGATTTGGCATTGTTAATGGTAGAGGATGTCCGAGTCCCTTTCCTGCCGCCATTCCTTTACCCCTTGGGACGGAATTTGTGTACCTGCGCGATATTCATCTAGTCGGATGTAGGAAACCTCCTGAAAAAAACAACATCCAGACTGGCTGGCACATCGGTCCTCCTCGTAAATCCGCCAGACGGATTCTATCCGGGACCAGCGGGCCTGCCCGAATCCCGGCGGCAGCGTTCTAACACGTGCGGCTATACGAGCTGGTAATACGGTTATAGTTAGTATTTCTGAAACATTACCGCCTCAACCTGTGCAGCTTTTCTGTAGATCGACCTGTATTGAACGAAATCATGCAGTCTGTAAATGGCTTGTCGGCGACCTTGGTATCATTTTCATAGGGTTGTGGCGTGCTTGTGAGGCCTGTAGCGGGCGGTGCCTGCCGCTGATCGCCATTTCTGACAGCTCCTCCGTTTCTGTTATCATCGAGCTTTTGGAACATTCGGTCCATTACCGACTGTGGTAGTTTACACTTACATCCAGTGCGCTCTCAAGCAATGTGTAGTTGTTGAGGCGTCACGTAACTCCATACACAGCCGCCAGTACGAGACTCAAAAAACAACTCGAATGTTTCGAGAAGGAGGCCCTTTAACCACGGGCCAGCAGGTTTTGCAAGCCATCGGTCTTTGCCCACGGAGGAGGCCGTATCGTCGTGGTGGGCCCCCACTATACACGAGATAACAGTAGCATCCATACAGTGAGTTGAACCCTTAAACGTTGCTAGGCACCGATTGCCAGACCTACCCACTCGAGTCCAGATCCCTCACAGATACAGAGAAGTTGCAGCATTAGAAAATTGCAGCGAAGTGCAGGAAGGTCTGCAGCGGATAGGCGCTTGGTGCAGGGAGTGGCAACTGACCCTTGACATAGATAAATGTAATGTATTCCGAATACATAGAAAGAAGGATCCTTTATTGTATGATTATATGATAGCGGAACAAACACTGCTAGCAGTTACTTCTGTAAAATATCTCGGAGCATGCGTGCTCAACGATCTGAAGTGGAATGATCATATAAAATTAATTGTTGGTAAGGCGGGTGACAGGTTGAGATTCATTGGGAGAGTCCTTAGAAAATGTAGTCCATCGACAAAGGAGGTGGCTTACAAAACACTCGTTCGGCCTATACTTGAGTATTGCTCATCAGTGTGGGATCCGTACCAGGTCGGGTTGACAGAGGAGATAGAGAAGATCCAAAGAAGAGCGGCGCGTTTCGTCACAGGGTTGTTTGGTAAGCATGATAGCGTTACGGAGATGTTTAGCAAACTCATGTGGCAGACTCTGCAAGGGAGGCGCTCTGCATCGCGGTGTAGCTTGCTGTCCAGGTTTCGAGAGGGTGCGTTTCTGGATGAGGTATCGAATATATTGCTTCCCCCTACTTATACCTCCCTAGGAGATCACGAATGTAGAGTGATTCGAGCGCGCACGGAGGCTTTCCGGCAGTCGTTCTCCCCGCGAGTCATACGCGAGTGGAACAGGGAAAGGAGGTAATGACAGTGGCACATAAAGTGCCCTCCGCCACACATCGTTGGGTGGCTTGCGGAGTATAACTGTAGATGTAGAAACATGGTCTTGGCTTTCGCTTCCCAGCATCTAAACGTCATCAGGCCTTCCTAGCTACTTAGCATCAAACCTCTCAATTGCAGGGGGACTTGACATATTCTCTGTGTTGGATTGATGGGGGCAGAAAGTCACAGAACGGGATCGGAGCGAATTTCGTTACCATTCTTGATACCAGGAAATTTCAGAGACTGTGTTTTTATGTTAACGGACTAAGACTCTGAGAAGCCCTAGTGTCATTTGGAGCCCCGTAGATTTTATTATCTTATCGTATGGCATTAAAGCTTCCAAGTTTTTCACACTATCTTCAAACGCATGGTGTGGTCAGTTCTCCACAATATGTTTGCTGTCGGCTCCTTCGCACCACTCTCAGACGCAGCATTATCACAATTACTCCACTTCTTCATGATGTGGCCACATCCTCTGACGTCGGAAGTCGTGGGTTCGGCGGAGGGGAGGCCTGGCTGAATGAAGCCCACTGCCTGTAATGGCCCGCCTAGCGCGGGCTTGCGTTGCACGCTACAGTTGAGCTCACTGAACGGATGCTGCAGCTGTCTCGTTTAAACCAGGGGCCTACCGTACCGGCTCCGCGCAAGCGCAAACCTACCACAACATGTGGTTAATCGAATATCGCAGCAGCCGGCAACTGTAAGTCGCTGGAGGAGGCGTTCAAACTGGTTGGAGAAACGTGCTGGTCACTCCTGTTTTCAAGAATTTTGAAACATTTTTTTTTAATGATAGCATATCGTGGCCTTTCTGGAGAACTAAAACCTGCTCTGTTGGATAAAACATGGATTCCGCGGAAAGTTATCGCGTTAGACCCAGCTCATTCTGTCCGTTGATGAGACTGAGAAGGAAGTAGACACCGGCGACCGGGTCAATGCCGTGTTGATTGACTTGCGTAAGGCGTTCGATGCAGTTCCTTACTGTTGTGTAATGAACGAAACGCGTGAGGACGGAATATCGGACTAGGTTTGTGATTGGTTTGAAGAGTTCCTTGCAAATAGAACACCGCATGTAATTATTAACGGATAGAAACCTTCAAACGTAAAGTAACTTCCGGTGTTCCCCAAGGAAGTGTTACAGGACCGTTTCTGTTCAGTATACGTAGTAAGTAACGTGGGAAGTCCATGACACTGCTCACTAGTGATGCTGTGGTAATGTCTGCAGAGACGTCGCAGTCCTAGGAACTTGGAAACATGAAATGTAGGAAGGGGAAGGAAAGGGAAAGGGTGGGTAGAAAATCGTGAAGGCTAGCCGCACAGACATTACCGTAGCTGCAGTGGCGACAGTTGAAAATTTGTGCCTGACTGGGACTGCTTCGAAGATCCGGACACGGTCTCTGACAGCTCCATATTTCCAACTTATCCCACGCTGCAATGCGGCGTCCCTCGTCCATTAAACTCATTACTCGTAAATGCTAATTCCCGTAGGAGTTCGGACGATATTTGGACATTCGCAGTGAAACAAACGTCGAGGAGCCGTCCCCCTGTTTTCGGCAATGTGTGTATTTAAGTGGTGTCTGTTCTCTCGGACATGTCCGACAAAACAAACACCACTCAAATATATAAATTTCTAGGAAATTGTAGCGAAATGCAGGAAATCTGCAGAGTATTGATACTTGGCGCAGCTGAGCCTCAACGTAAACAAATGTAACACATTGCTCACATATAAGCGGAAAGATTGTTGTTTTGTGATTACACGATAGCAGAATCGTCATTGTAAGCAGTCACATCCATTAAATATGTGGGAGTATGGCTACGGAACAATTCTAACTGCAACAACCACATATACGAGGGTAAGCCAATTATTATCCGCAAAGTAGTTATAAAATTTTATTGTAATCAAATAGGAAACTTACAAGAACATTATTTTTCGACATAGTCTCCTTGCCTTTCAACACACTTGGTCCATCGTTGTACAACCTTCCTGATGCCCTCATAAAAGAAGATTCCGGTTGAGTTGCGAGCCAGGAATGCACCGCACCGCTTCTTTCATTGCTTCGTCCGAGGCAAATCGACGGCCCCTTAATGCCTGTTTGAGTGGACAAAACAAGTGATAGTCAGAAGGACAAGATCGGGACAATATGGAGGGTGATGATGCAGTACTTCAAATTTGAGTTTCTGGAGCGTTTCAGCAATGTGGGCAGCAGTGTGAGGACGGGCATTGTCGTGCAACAACAGCTTTTGACAGCAATCCTCGGCGTTTGCTTCGAATTGCACGCTTCAGCCTGGCAGTAAGGATCTCACTGTAACGTACACTGTTTATTGTTGAGCCCCTTTCCCCATAATGTTCCAGTACTGGACCTTGTGCGTCCCAAAAAACGGTAAGCATCAGTTTTCCTGCGGACGTTTGGGTCTTGAACTACTTCTTGCACGGCGAATTTGGATGTTTCCATTCCATACTCTGCCGCTTACTCTCCAGCTCGTAATGATGGATCCATGTTTCGTCACCAGTAATGATCCTGTCTAAGAATTTGTCCCTTCATTACCATAGTGATCCAAATGTTTTTTGCAGATGTCCAAACGTGTTAGTTTATGCAACTGTGTGAGTTGTTTTGGGACCCATCTTGCACAAACTTTATGATACAGAAGTCTGTTGTGGATGATTTCGTAGACATAACCGTGACTAATTTGCAGACGATGTGCCACTTCGTCAATAGTTAATTGTCTAAGAGAATCATTTCACGTGAATGCTCAATGGTTTCTTCATTTGTGGCGGTAAACGGTCGTCCAAATCCTTCATCGTGCGTAACACTTGTGCGACCATTTCGGAATTTTTCAGTCCATTCGTAGACACTTCGTTGTGGCAAAACATTGTTCATGTACTGTACCGACAGTCTTCGATGAATTTCGGCCCCTGATACGCCTTCCGACCACAAAAACGGATCACCGAACGTCGCTCTTCTTTGGTGCAAATAGAAGCGAAGCCGCCATGATTAGCAACAGGGCAGCGATGACGAAACTAACCCAACAGCTTGAAAATTGAAAAGCTATAACAACAAATAAACAAAGCATGCGTCATTAACGTAAAACGACAGTACTATCAACATAAATAAAAAATATAACTAATTTGCTGATAATAATTGACTTACCCTCGTAATTTATGGTAGGAAAGGCAAACCTCACACTGAGATTCGTTGGAAGAATCGTCCGAAAAAGTAGACCATCCACGAAGCAGGTAGCTTACAACGCCCTAGTTCGACCCATATTTGAATATTGCTCCTCAGCCCAAGACCCTCAACAGAGGGGATTGTTAGATGAAATGGAGAAGGTCCAAAGAACAGCTTATGTCGTCGTTCATTTATTGGGTGGTTATAATTATTAGTTCCAATTTTCGCCACCACTGCAAATCTGGCGCTGCACAGCATCTCGTCGACGTCTCCGGTGCTCGTATTGAATAAATTGTGTAAGCGGCGTTTAATAATAGAATCAGCGTTATGCCTTTCTCTCTTTGTTTGATCTTCTCTGTCCACGTCCCGTTCTTAATCCATTACATATGGAGACTGTCTAAATGAGGGAGTCATTTTAAATACCACGGGCTGTCAGTTTTATTCCTTTAATACACCGTGCATATAAACTACATTACTGGGTAGTTTCGTCCTTAGGTTATTATGAAATGTCTGCGCTAACACCAGAAGTAAATAGCTAAAACATACTAGTGGACAACATTACGTTGCGTATTACAGTTGTTGTTTAATTTACTTAGATGATAATATTGGTGATGGGTTTCTCACATCTAAAAATGTTTGCTGCAGGTTATGTGGGGACAAATGCAGGTCAAATGTGACAGATATAGTCTTGCACATACGCATCAGGTTACAAGAACACCTTTCACAGTGCGTCATGTAGGTAAAAATCTTGCTAACAGGTTGCTTACTGGCCCTTGCACATTATTTTAGGAGAATACCGCGTACTTTCCCGCACTCATAAATATACATTACTGCTACAAATCGCGGGAAACAAGCATCAAGCGAAGAACGTGCTAAGACCTGCCGTTTTGCAGAGAGAAAGTTGTTGCCAGAGGAAGCTGCAGCCATGTGATCACAGTGCTGCGTACATGTCGTTAATTGTTATTAAATTTCTTATATGCTTGGTTCAAATGGCTCTGAGCACTATGGGACTTAACTGCTGAGGTCATCATTCCCTTAGAACTTAGGATTACTTAAACCTAACTAACCTAAGGACATCACACACACCCATGCCCGAGGCAGGATTCGAACCTGCGACCGTAGCGGTCGCGCGGCTCCAGTCTGCAGCGCCTAGAACCGCTCTGCCACCCCGGCCGGCTTACATGCTTGGTGCATTAAAGGAATAAAATTGACAGCCTACGTTGGTTAAAATAGTTCCATCATGTAGACGATACACTGAGGCTGTGGACGTACATGAAGGAACAAAATATGGTAATATTTTCATACGTCTTTCCCGCATTCACAGCGCCAGATTTGCACGCAGTAAATCGGTTCCGCGGACTAGAATATCTACCAAGTTTTACTGCCGTACGATAATTACAGCACACACTGGGCGTCTAAGAGCAGCTGCACTTTAATCATAACCACCCGGTAGCAAGCGCGAAAGCGTCACGGTAACGCTCGTGCAAATCAAGTGGCGGTTATGCGAGAGGCGTTTGTGCATCACACTGTTGTTTTCTGTTAAAATTGCGAGAGCGTACCTTCCTGGAAGTGTCAAACGACATATTGTTTCCTCCTACCTATATTTCGCATGAAGACCACGAAGGTAAAACCAGAGGGATTCCAGCTCACACGGAGGCTTAGCGGCAATCGTTCTTCCCGCGGAGTAAACGTACATCGTCCTCTGACCCTCTGTCGAGGTCGACGTGCACGTAGCGAAACCGGTGTAATTTGGCAGCTGCTTTTCCGCGGGCAGGGAGGTGTACACCTGTGCGGCCGAAGGCGTCCCCTGGCGGCAGCCGTTATTGGCGAGTGGCCGGGGCGACGTCACGGCACTGCGTAGGATCGGGCCTCGAGGCCCGGCTCGGCCCTGACCCTGACCGCCGGCTTACGTAACGGAAAAGCACGTGCCCGGGCGCGCCGCGCCGCTACCGCTACGGCCGGGGCATCTCGCAGGCCGCGCCGGCACAGCTGGCGACAAGCAGGGACCGACTGCTGATATTCTCAACAAATGGAGCCGTCCTCAGCCCGATGCTTGCTTTCAACACCGCAATGTTTAAGGTGCAATGTAAGTAAAACACATCAAAGACGAGATACTGGCAGAAGTAAAACTGTGAGGACCGGGCGTGAGTCGTGCTTCGGTAGCTCAGATGGTAGAGCACTTGCCCGCGAAAGGCAAAGGTCCCGTTCGAGTCTCGGTTGGACACAGAGTTTTAATCTTCCACGAAGTTTCACATCAAAAATGTTGACATTTTTTGCCATGAGATAGTCCTGTAGCATGTTAGGAACCTTGCCTCCAATTTTCAGAGTTTAATTCGTGCAGCAAATGATGCAAAAACAATCTTGTTTCAAACAATGCACAGTGCCACATCCCCTTTTCTAAATTACCTTTCTCATGTTCGTTTGTGGTTGTTGTGGTCTTCAGTCCTGAGACTGGTTTGATGCAGCTCTCCATGCTACTCTATCCTGTGCAAGCCTCTTCATCTCCCAGTACTTACCGCAACCTACATCCTGCTGAATCTGCTTAGTGTATTCATCTCTTGGTCTCCCTCTACGATTTTTACCCTCCACGCTGCTCTCCAATACTAAATTTGTGATTCCTTGATGCCTCAGAACTTGTCCTACCAACCGATCCCTTCTTCTAGTCAATGCGTGCCACAAGCTCCTCTTCTCCCCAATTATATTCAATACCTCCTCATTAGTTATGTGATCTACCCATCTAATCTTCAGCATTTTTCTGTAGCACCACATTTCGAAAGCTTCTATTCTCTTCTTGTCCAAAATATTTATCGTCCATGTTTCACTTCCATACATGGCTACACTCCATACAAATACTTTCAGAAACGACTTCCTGACACTTAAATCTATACTCGATGTTAACAAATTTCTCTTCTTCAGAAATGCTTTCCTTGCCACTGCCAGTCTACATTTTATATCCTCTCTACTTCGACCATCATCAGTTATTTTGCTCCCCAAATAGCAAAACTCATTTACTACTTTAAGTGTCTAATTTCCTAATCTAGTTCCCTCAGCATCACCTGAGTTAATTCGACTACATTCAATTATCCTCGTTTTGCTTTTGCTGATGTTCATCTTATATCCTCCTTTCAAGACACTGTCCATTCCGTTTAACTGCTCTTCCAAGTCCTTAGCTGTCTGTGACAGAATTACAATGTCATCGGCGAACCTCAAAGTTTTTATTTCTTCTCCATAGATTTTAATACCTACTCCGAATTTTTCTTTTGTTTCCTTCAATGCTTGCTCAATATACGGATTGAATAACATTGGGGAGAGGCTACAATCCTGTCTCACTCCCTTCCCAACCACTGCTTCCCTTTCATGTCCCTCGACTCTTACAACTGCCATCTGGTTTCTGTACAAATTGTAAACAGCCTTTCGCTCCTTGTATTATACCCCTGCCACCTTCAGAATTTGAAGGAGAGTATTCCAGTTAACGTTGTCAAAAGCTTTCTCTAAGTCTACAAATGCTAGAAACGTAGGTTTGCCTTTCCTTAATCTATCTTCTAAGATAAGTCTTATGATATGTTAATATTTCCTGCCATCTGAGAAGACATCTGCAGAGTAGAGAAGGCTGTGAGCCCATTTACTGTGCGATTAATACACATATGGTGGAGCATAAAACCCGAACGAAAGCTTCAGCACGCTCATTTAGAAGAGATGCCCAAAGACAACATTTAGCTCATCTATTATTCTTGAAATTTCCTCATATGATGCTTGTCTGGTGTTCAGTCATGGTAGCACTAGAAGAATCAGGACCCTTATGAGACTAACATTTGATGCAGGTTAATCCCCTGAAACCCTATTGAATAGAATAGAATATTTTTATTCGCCTTTCAGTATTTTTCATACAATTGGCTTCGTCAAAGTATACAATCGAGTACAGTTAAGCACAATAAAAACTTACATACACAGAATTATTTAGCTTATTTAAGAACTGAAAACATTTCTTTATCACTTATTAAAAGCTTATATTATAATGAATATTTCCTAGGAACTCTTCAATTGTATAGAATTCACTGCATTTTAACCAATTTTGCAATACACTCTTAAATTTATTAAATGGGGTTGTACGAGTTATGTATGGTAACTTATTGAAAAATTTTATGTCCAAATGTTTATAGTTTTTATGGACGACAACTAGCCTCGAGAAAGGAAAATCCAGCAAGCGACTATTTCTGGTATTGTGTGTGTGTACATCACATCTCGTGCTGAATTTGTCCAGATTTTCTTTAGCCTACATTAAACATTATATATGTACATGCTAGGTACTGCCATTACACTGAGATATTTAAAGTGATTTCTGCAGGAATCTCTGGGTGCTAATCCTAGTATCTTTTGCCGTCTTAAAATCATTGATGATGTGTATATTGCTAGTTCTGAGGTGTAAGTGAAGGATATTGCCAAAAGGGCACACCAGAAGGATCATATCAGAAGAAAAGAACTATATGGAGATCAAAAGCTCAAATGTATAATTAAGGCCAATATTAAGGTACTTGTTTATGGCATAAATCCTAATGAAATCTTTTTTCTGCATTTCGCGCAAATTGCATTTTTCGCTATATGAGGAACATTTTCTGTGGAACCTTTGCATGTAAAAAGGTGAATTTTGCTATAGATTTTGTACATACTGTAACACAACATTCTGTGGTACAAAATGTTTCAAGGTGCTTGACTGTCAAATTTATTTAAATTTATATGAAATAAAAATTGCTATACACATAAATTTGAAAAAAAGCTGCTGCAAGAATTGTAAGAGTTGTCAAAAAGCTGATATACAGATTTGTTTACCTAACTATAAAGAATAGCTTACCACATTTTTATAGTGATGAGTGAAGTTACCTCTGAGAAGGTATTCCTCGTGTGATGGTATATTCTTCCAGCAACGACCTGAGCACATTATTTGACAAAGATAGAAAAAGATCCGGGTTATAGCCAATAACATAACCACAATATGAGCAAAATTTGGTTCAATTATCTTTAAAGCAGTAAAAGTTCCACTAGTTTGTATGTATCCGTGTATTTCCTCATACGCCTCCCCTTAACGACGTGTTGTCATACAGTTTTTATGATCAGCACGATAAAATAAAGTTACGCAATCAACTTTGCTGTTTGTTTGTACGTAGGTGTACTGTAACCCTGGCTCACATTGATATCCACAGAGATGGGCTGCGCCATTTTGTTTTGGCTCCTCTAGCGGGGCTTTCAATGTGAGCCAGGGTTACAGCCATGTACCCACATCCAAACAAACAAAAAATTAGTTGCGTAAATTTATTTTATTGTGGTGATCATGAAAACTTTATTACTAGCCTTCATACTGGGCATGGTTCCTATTCTAATTTGTATGTTCTTATCTTCCTCCAATCTTACCCAGCCAGTTGAAGGGTACTTACGGTTTAACTTGGACTCAGAACCAGAGTGCAGCTTGATGTTTTTCAATTCAATTGCGAAAGAAGCAATCAGTGACAAAAAAATTTAGAACTCACTGCAGATCGCTGCTCCTACCGATGGATTTTATGCAACCCACAACGTCTTCAGATGCCCCACACAAGATTTTTATATTCGCTCACCTCCTGTGTGCAAACTATTAGTCCCACAGACAAAATTAACAGGACATTTTTGTAGGAAAATAAATGTCATTAAATTTTGTAATGGGGTACGTTATCGCTGGACGCGACTGTTTTCGAGTTATTCAAGAAAAACCAATTTGAACTCCATTTTTGGACATATTTCTTGAATAATTCGAAAACTGGCCTCTAGCGAAAATATATCGCACAACAAAATTTAACTACATTACATTCGACTACATTACATTTTCTTCAAAAACGCCCTTTTCATTTTTTTTTTCTGTAGGACTAATATTTTCTGCGAGGTGAGTGAGAGAATATGAAAATATTGCTCGTGGTACTTGAAGGTGTTGCGGGTTGCATGAAACCTATAGGTAGGGGCAGCGGAATCACCTTGTATATAACAGTTAATTAGGATATTGATATTATTAGTGTTAAAAATATTTCATATTCTGAGAAGTGATAGTATGGACAAGAATAAGACAAAATTGTACCTTGTGAGCTATGAGAAATTGTTCATCTTCGCTGTTGTGAAACACATCTTTACTGCTGCAAGTTCTTTGCTATTGCGAACGACCTACAGAATGCAACAAACAAATGAGAAAACATTCTGTTACGGAGAAAAAACAGAGCTTGTAATGTAAACTGCTTGCTATTACACTGCTTCCAATTGCCAGACCATAACAGAAGACAATGTCTCCCATTTCCTGCATGGAATAATAGGCTTCGATTATACTGGCAAGCGAAAACATAAAATTACAGTGTAAAAGCATTTCACAAATTACCAAAACACGAACTGTTCCGTTAGAGCTAACGCATGCACTCCACTTGCCCAGAACATTGAATACAGTTTATTGTAACCATACCTGCAGATGTTTACTGCATGCTGCATCCATGGACAATAACAGCGGAATGTGTTCAAATTTGTTTACTGCATTTTGTGGGGTCGTTCGTAATAGCAAAGGGCATGAAGTGGAAAAGATATGTTTCACTGTGGCGATGATGAACAAGTGCTCGTCTCTCTTGAGGTATTCATTTTAGAGTCTATGTTTACTGGATACTTTTGCCTTACGGAACACTTTTTCAACAAAGTTAAAGACCGTAAACAAGGGAAACAACGCGTTAATGTTAAAATCCATCAATACTAGTAAATAGAGGGTGATCCCGCCCGGTTAGCCGAGCGGTCTCACGCACGGCTTTCCGGGCGGGAAGGAGCGCCTGGTCCCCGGCACGAATCCGCCCGGCGGACTTGTGTCGAGGTCCGGTGATCCGGCCAGTCTGTGGATGGTTTTTAGGCCGTTTTCCATCTGCCTCGGCAAATGCGGGCTGGTTCCCCTTATTCCGCCTCAGCTGCACTATGTCGGCGATTGCTGCGTAAACAAGTTCTCCACGTACGCGTACACCACCATTACTCTACCACGCAAACATAGAGGTTACACTTGTCTGGTGTGAGACGTTCCCGGTGGGGGGTGGGGGGGGGGGGTGGGGGTCCACCGGGGGGCCGAACCGCACAATAACCCTGGGTTCGGTGTGAAGCGGCGCAGGGATGAAGAGGACTGCTGCTGTCGTCGTGGGGTTGTGGACCACTGCGGCTCCGGCGGGGACGGAGCCTCTCTGTCCTTTCTAGGTCCCCGATTATCATACAACAAATGCAGGGTGAACCTGACACCCATCGACAGAATTTCGGAGGTTGTCTCGGGATATTTTCTGAGTATTTTGTAATAAGGCACCTGTGCTCTGCAGTGGCTCCTTCCAGACTAATGGTACTTCTTTCCCCACTTATATTTGTAACTGTATTCTAATGAAAATATGTGCAGAACAATAGGAGTGCCGACGGTTTGTGGTGCGTGTCTTATTTGGAAACAACTTGGACTGATTCACGGTACTCGCTGTTGTCAACAGTAACGCCCACTTAACTCTTCGTCGTCAAGAATGCACTCAGTGCTGCGCGGCTCTTTCTCGAGTTTGTTTGTCAAGCAGGGTTAGTTTTACGTTAACAGTGATAGACATCAGTGTGGATAGGTTTACTGTTAAAGAGTTGCCCGTAATTCGCCTCTTGTATGGATTCACTAAATGCAGTGGAAGAGGGGCTGAGTTGTTTCCACAGTGGCTGCAGCCACGTCACCGTACATCAACATCTGCAGGTAGACACACACGAGAAACCGGATCCTTTGTTTTATGTTGTACGTTTTGCTGACTGCATATTACAGGCATTTTCGCTACCGTGTGGCTCTTTTCACAAAACAAAGGTCACTGAAGTAACAAAAAGAAGAAATAAAAATTAGATCATTACTTTGTAACAAGCCACTGGAGACTGTCCCTGACACCAAATTGCTCAGAAAATATCCCTGAACAACCTGTGAAATTTTGTCACTGGAGTTCTATTACACCCTTTATATGGAGCGCTACCACATAATTTAAATACATAGGGAACTTGGAAGTACACGTGAAACAAGCTGTGAGAAATTCAAGAGAAAGATTGAGTTCTTCGGAGGACGGGAAAGTTCAGTGTATGTGTTAAAGAAATTGCATACAGTACTCTAGTGCATTGTATTCCAGAGCACTGCATCCTTGTTTAATGTCCTAATGAAGTTGATTTGACAGAAGACGTCAAAGGAGATCGATAGCGTACGATTTCAGGTCTCCAAAAGTCGCACGAAATGTGATAGAGATAATTAGAATCAGTGCAAGAAAAGGACCATTGCACCCACGAAATCCTATTGAATATGAGTACTGTCTCCATTAAGATATTTTTAAAAATCAGTAAAATTTGGTAGTTACACAGAAGTTTTTTCGATGTATTTCCCATTTGGAACGTCGTGGCTGCATATAATCGAAACCTGCTATAAAATTGTTACGAGCTATCAATAAGCTATATCGGCGCTGAAACACTTCGTTCAAGACTGTCGAAAACGACACATATTCCAAAGAATACAACACATAAAACGGCACATACTCCGAAGAATATCGGTGCAACATACATTTCAGTCGTATGGAGATAAGGAGGTTACTTTCGTTAGCGAGCAGCTAGCGTCAGGCTTTCCGTCTGAATGTTCACTGACTTAGCCATGTTCATTGCAACATCAAAAAAAAAAAAAAAAAAGGTTCAAATGGCTCTGAGCACTATCCGACTTAACTGCTGAGGCCATCAGTCGCCTAGAACTTAGAACTAATTAAGCCTAACTAACCTAAGGACATCACACACATCCATGTCCTAGACAGGATTCGAACCTGCGACCGTAGCGGTCGCTCGGCTTCAGACTGCAGCGCCTAGAACCGCTCGGCCACTCAGGCCGGCATTGCAACATCACCCGTGAAAGTGGCTAAATTCACACTATCGGCAGAATCAAGGTTACCATTAGTGATTATCTTTCTGCCATCGAGTGTAGACTGTGATTTTTCAAATTCTCGATGACGGATGAGACTCTTTTTCATATCACAAATGACATGAACAAGCAGAACATTGTGGACTGACAGTAACTCTTATGAAATTCGTAAACGCTATTTACAAAGTTGTTAGATCACGACGATGGGGCGTGCAGTCGTGCAAACAAAAATTTTACTTCTCAGTTTCCCGAAATGAAAACCAAATCGTAACTCCTGACTTTCAAGTTTATATTCTGAGAAGTTGCAAAACTTGATACACTTGCATTACACAGTTTCCCATCATCACAACGTCTAAACAACCACGACACTCATGTGTGTATATATTAAGGTACTGCATATAAAAATATCTGCACTTTTAACCATTACACCCTGTATAATGTCAGAGGATGTATTGGGTCGCTGCATAAGCTCGCGCCGTTTTTATAAAGCTAACAACATGGGCCGTCCTCTCAGCAAATGCTTCACTCTTGTACACAACAAAAGTTCTTCTTGAAGCTTCTTCTGCGGTAGATGTGTTGGAAGTTTCCATTTCTCTCTGCTTGACACTCCACGCTGATACGCCTTGAAAATGGCCAAATCGAGCTTTTAACAACATACAAGCTCCTGTTCGCGACAGCTAAACTACAAAATCGTACGGCTAGGGCCCCCCGTCAGGCAGACCGTTCGCCGGGTGCCGGTCTTTCAATTTGACGCCACTTCGGCGACCTGCAGTCGATGAGGATGATAGGATGATGATGAGGACAGCACAAATTCTCCGACCCAGCGAGGAATCGAACCCGGACCCAGAGGATTGACAATCTGTCACGCTGACCATTTTTTTTAATCTCATTTTGTTCGTTTTCGTTCGTTCCATCTGCTCGGGGCGGACGTCGCAAGACACCCATTTCAGTTCGTCGTCGATTCATTCACTCAGTTTTTTTTATTACAGAGGGCAGCTAACCCTCTGATCGAACATGCTGAGTTACCGTGCCGGCTTCGTTTTCGTTCGTTTTTATCTGCTCGGGGTGGACGTCGCAAGACACCCATTTCAGTTCATCGTTGATCCATTAACTCAGTTTTTTTTTTTTTTTTCATTACAGAGGGCAGCTAACCCTCTGACCGAACACGCTGGGTTACCGTTCTGGCTTACTAATGAGTGTTGTTCGTTCGAATTTTTATTTTTGACTGTTTCAGATATTGATAACAGTTTTAGCAGGAATGTACACACAAACGGTTCAAATGGCTCTGAGCACTATGGGACTTAATTTCTGAGGTTATCAGTCCCCTAGAACTTAGATCTACTTAAACCTAACTAACCTAAGGACATCACACACATCCATGCCCGAGGCAGGATTCGAACCTGCGACTGTAGCTGTCGCGTGGTTCCAGACTGTAGCGTCTAGAACCGCTCGGCAACTCCGGCCGGCGCCATTCAGCTACCGGGGCGGGCAGCCAAACCAGTGAATAACGGCATGAACTTATGCACCGACACAATAGGTTCAATGTTCCTGAAGAATACGGCGAAGCCTTTAACAGCTCGACCTGATCGCAAGGGGACTACCTTCACAGCAGGATCTGTGTGTCCATAAGGACAATGAGTGAATTAAAACACTGGGAGACGGCATCTACAGGTAGTAATTTGCAAATGTTGTTAATTTGGGATTACAGTCTCTTTAATAGCAAATTTAATGGCTAAATCGATTGTTTGATGTGAAAGCGGCGAGGTAATTGCTATAGTTCCGCTCGTTAGACCGAAAAAAGAATTGCAAAGCTGTAAGTTAAACAGGAAAGAACCTGTTCCTGGTGATCTATGCGAAGGAACTAAATAAAAACACTCTTCAGCAGGGAGGCTAGGGATAGAGAGAGGGGTTCAGCACTGTCCATACATCACGATTTGTAGGTGACGCCGAACTCGTGACATGCGCCACTGATTTTGCTCTCTGCAACTGTAAATTTGATTCATGCGTTTACGGATGGCGCAGTCGTAAACGCATTGCTTGTTTTTGGCAGGAGGAAAGTCCAGTCCTCGTCAATAACAGTAGATTTGAGTTTTCCGTGGTTTCCTTAATCATTTTTTAACTCCTTTGCGAGGTACTGCAGCTGCACCCAACACATTTGATGAGGCACGTATGAAATGTTGATGTCTGTGTCTAAGATATGGACGAGGATTTTTTAAATTTTAATTTAGCACAAAAGGAGACGGCAGTCCATGCGGGCCACTTGTTAATAGTGGAAAAGTATCGCTAAGAAATTAGTCGTTAGGGTAATTTAATAAATATCCCACTAATGTGTGAAATGTAACAAATTGCCAAAATGCAAAAATACGGTAGCTTGGTTCTGAAAAGTCTTCAAATAGCAAAGGTGCGGATTTAACTATATAAGTTTGGATTAGGTTCTAAAAACATACGATAAGAACGTGTGCAAAAGCCGGGCTTTTGCATTGAGTCATTTCAGTCCATCACCAGTTCTGTCCATCCTGATATGTGAATTATCGGTACGTTCTGTCGACACTCGTTCACTATACGAATGTTATCGAGTACTATCTGACAAACCCGGCAGTTTCCGGGTATTCATTTTGCCAATTTTCTATTAGAAGTGGAAACAAAAAATGAACTGCGTTTGTGGTGTAATATCAAAAAATTTCATTTTCAGCATTCGTGAAGACACCTTTGAAATTAGGAAACAGATGTACAGAGAAATACGCATAATGTACAAATATATAAGTACAACTGCTTCGTGTGTCTACAAGCGATTTTTTAAACGTCTCTATGGCAACGCTTCTTCATAGCTCTATACAAGGTTTCGCCTACAGACGTTTACGTTTCCCAGTTGAAAGATACCAAAAGCGCTTTCAGATGCAGGGATTTCCTTAAGTTGAGTCAACTGTAGGAATGTTGTAGTATTAAAGAATAAATCTGTTAAAACTTCATGCATTATGTGGCATTTTTCACGCATCTCAGTGTTTATGACGTCATATCTCTCGAACTATGTGTCGTACAATGATGTATTTGGGTAGGTACATTCAGGGGTATACAGTACGTGTATACTGACTGCGAAATATGTTGCAAATATAGTTAGTAGCAAAGCAGTAATGAATTTAAACGTCGTGCATAATGCGGCAGTTTTTCAAACATATTAGTTTTTATGGCGTCATATTCCTGAACTATGTGTGGTAGCATGATAATTTTGTAGGTGCCTTTAACGGCGTAGTGGATACTGTTTGCGAAGTACTGTATACTGCGAATAGAGTTGGCAGCACAGAAGTAGTAAATGTAAACGTTGTGCAGCACTATGCGGCAGTAGTTGACGCACCTCATTGCTTGTCTCCTGAACTATGATTGGGAGGTGGTTCTTACCGCAGTATGAGTTGCCTTTCGGTAAGCGATATGTGTACCAATTTTGGTTGAAATCAGTCCATTGGTTTAGGAGGAGATGACGAACATACACATACACTCCATTGCATGCCTCTACTTTTATTTATTTATTCGTTGGGGCCATCTAGGACCACGTTAAGTGTTGTTGCACTTAGCACTGAGCCTGGATTTTTTTGAGCCCAGGTTTTCCTCATTTTTTGTGAGTGGGACTGCATGCGCTCTTGTGTCCAAGGGACACCGTGTCTTCTTTTCGGTTGCTCGTCTCGGGTTATTGCGTTTGTCGCTACCTTCTTTCGGACAAGAATTCTGTCAAAAGCATCTTAGGGTTTGATATGTAGCATCTGGAGGTCTTCCATCGTGTTTTTAAACCATGGTATAGTAGTTTTTGGTTTTCAATAATATATATATATATATATATATATATATATATATATATATATATATATATATATATATATATATTTGATTAACCTATTTCCTGGCCGTGCGGTTCTAGGCCCTGCAGTCCGGAACCGCGGGACTGCTACGGTCGCAGGTTCGAATCCTGCCTCGGGCATGGATGGGTGTGATGTCCTTAGGTTAGTTAGGTTTAAGTACTTCTAAGTTCTCGGGGTTAAGTCCCATAGTGCTCAGAGCCATTTGAACCATTTTTTGAACCTATTTCCGTCCATTCGTTTGAGCTGACCATAAAATTGTGCCCGTCTTTTAGGCATTGTGTCGCTAATTTTTTCTATTTTATTGTAGACTTCCTTGTTGGATCTGTTTTGATGGATGCCATTCTTGTACTTGGACTCTAGGATTCTTCTAATGATTCTGCGCTCTTTTTTCTCCAGTTCTTCGAGGAGTCTTTCATCAGCGTTTAGGGATAAGGTTTCGGCTGCATACAAAACTACTGGCTTCGAAACTTTTTCGTAGTGACGTATCTTAGTGTTCTGGGAAAGGGATTTCTTGTTGTAGATCGTGCGGGATGTTTGGTAAGCTGTTTCGAGTTGGCGTATCTGTTCCCTAAGCGCTTCCTTGTCCAGTCATGATGATCTCACCCAGGTACTAGAATTTGACTACCCGGGCGATGACCGCATATTTCGTACGGAGTTTTGGTGGGACGTCTTTAATGTTAGTCATGACTTCTGTTCTCTCAAATGATATTTGCAGACCGGTTTGTTCAGTGATTTCTTTTAATAGTTCGATTTGAGCTCTAGCTGTGTGTACGTCGTTTGACAGAATGGCAATGTCATCGGCAAAACCAAGCAGTCTACCTCGATCCCCTTCTCTTTTCACGGACGCAGCTGAAAAGCATTGGAGACAGGCATCACCTTGCGTGACCCCTGTTTTGACATCAAAGTAATACGAGAGACAGTCGAGGAATTTCACTTTGGATTTTGTATCTGTTAGGGTAGCTCTAATTAATGCCCACAGTTTGTCAACTTCGAACTCATTTAGGATGTTCAGTAGGACCTTCCGGTCTATGGAGTCGTATGCCTTCTTGGAGTCCACAAAGACTGACACGTAGGGTTTGGACCTTAGAGCATAATATCTGAATACTGTTTTGAGGTTGTAGATCTGTTCGGCTCTTGAGCGACTTTTTACGAATCCTCCTTGGTAGTCACCTGTTTGATGTGCGACTTGGGCATCTACCCTCCAAAATGGCGAGTGAAAGAATTTTATAGGTTACCGGTAACAGGGATATTCCTCGGTATTGTTATAGTCTGTCATGCTGCGTTTCTTGTGCGAGGGATGGATCAGGGCCGTTTTTCAGTCTTCGGGGCCGGCCGCGGTGGCCGAGCGGTTCTAGGCGCTTCAGTACGGAACCGCGCGAGTGCTACGGTCGCAGGTTCGAATCCTGCCTCGGGCTTGGATGTGTGTGATGTCCTTAGGTTAATTATAAGTAGTTCTAAGTCTAGGGGACTGATGGCCTCAGATGTTAAGTCCCATAGTACTCAGAGCCATTTGAACCATTTGGAACCAGTCTTTGGGCAGTGTTTCCTCATTCCAAATTTTTCTATTTCCTTTGTAAAATTTCAAATGCTTCCTTTTGGGCATATTTCCACAGTTCTGCTACGACTGAGTCTTCTCCAGGTGCTTTGTTGTTTTTGAGACGGGCAAATTGCGCTTGATTTCATCTTTGTCAGGTGGTCTGGACTCTGGGCACCTGAATAGTGGTTCTTTGGTCTCAGTGGGGTTTGGGGGTTTATTGCGGTTCAGTAGGTCTCGAAAGTAGTCTACTAGAATCTGACAATTTTCTTCATTTGAAGTCGACAGTGTGCCGTCCTTTCGCTGAAAGCATAGCGATGGCGGTTTGTAACCGGTCAGTTTGAGTTTGAAGGCTCTGTAGTACTCTCTGGTTCCATTCTTCCTAAAATTTTGTTCTTTCCTTTCAGTGAGTGATTTTTTGTACTTACGTTTCTCAGTTCTGATTGCCCTGGCTGTTTGGGCACGTTGGATTTTGTAGGTTTCTTAGTCAGTTTCCAATTTAGTTGAGTAGTATCGTTTCCATGCACGGAGCCTTTCGTTGAGGACTGACTCGCATGTGTCATTCCACCAGCCACGCTTTTTGCTTCTTTTGATTTCCGCAACATCCTTGGCAGCCTCTATAAGGCGCTCTGTGTTGGTATTGAAGTCACAGTCGCTTTGTCGTGCCTTTTCTTGGAACCCCACTTGCCTTTTCTTGGAACGCCACCTTTATAATACGTATGGATTTAATAAACAGAAACTGCGTTTTAAGATTAATCAGTGTGCACCAGAATGGGAGTAGTATAAAATTGGAATCAACTTCGATTTCTTGTTGACACGTGTGAAGCCGGCGGCTGCCGTGTGTTCGTGACGATTTCCGCTCGCCGCTCGCAGGTTGTTCCGAGTGGAGCGTCCTTGGGGCCATTGCCGGTGGCGGTGTGTTCTGCGGCGAGTCGGTGTTTTCCAAGGCGCGCGGCCGTTGCGCAATGCGCCTTCCGTCAGCCCGGCACTGCTCCGGCTTCTGGCCACGCTGCCGAGCGAGCGGGCCTGCTGTGCGGCAGGTCAGGTGGCCGGCGCACACCGAGACAGCGGCCCGGCGTCTGGCGCCCCTCGGCCACCGCTAACGTCTTTATGTATTGTACAGTGGTTGTGGGTAAAGCTGTGACTGAATGACTATGAGGTTACTGCTCATAAACAATGTGAATTCTGCTACAAGCCACTTTACGAAGTTTTGAGCATTTATTCTTATTTTCATGTGTTGCGATTGAAAATATTAAAAAAGAAGACGAAGCAGAATGTAAAATGCAGCACCTCGCTCGCGAATAACACACAACAAAACGATCAATTTAAAAAAAAAAAGTGAGAACAAGAGCCTGAAAATGAGAATAAATTCTCGAAACAATTGTAGAGTGACTGGTACCAGAAATTCATTTTGCTTATGAGAAATTACTTTATATTATCATCCACAATTATTTTCGGTAAACGTGACTGTTGCGTACGCTGAAAGTATGCGAAAACCCTGCCTCCAACAATATTTTTTTTTTTTTGTGTGTGCATCTTCAACTATATTTATTTATTTATTTATTGTTCCGTGGGACCAAATTAAGGAGAAATCTCCATGGTCATGGAATGAGTCAGTACATGAAATTATAACACGATAGTAGAAACAGATAAAATGAAATATAAGAAACATGTTCAGGCGACAAGTCGTAAGTTTAAATAAAGAAAATCAACAATGTAACACTGGAATTTGCTTAATTTGTCAGCTCTTCCAGGAGCTCCTCGACAGAATAGAAGGAGTGAGCCATGAGGAAACTCTTCAGTTTAGACTTAAAAGTGTTTGGGCTACTGCTAAGATTTTTGAGTTCTTGTGGTAGTTTATTGAAAATGGATGCAGCAGAATACTGCACTCCTTTCTGCACAAGAGTCAAGGAAGTGCATTCCACATGCAGATTTGATTTCTGCCTAGTATTAACTGAGTGAAATCTGCTAACTCTTGGGAATAAGCTAATATTTCTAACAACAAACGACATTAAAGAAAATATATATACCGTGAGGGCAATGTCAGAATTCCCAGACTATTGAATAGGGGTCGACAAGAGGTTCTCGAACTTACACCACATATAGCTCGAACAGCCCGTTTTTTAGCCAAAAATACTCTCTTTGAATCAGAAGAATTACCCAAAAAAATAATACCATACGACATAAGCGTATGAAAATATGCGAAGTAGACTACTTTTCGTGTTGAACTGTCACTTATTTCAGATACTGTTCTAATGGTAAACAAAGCAGCATTTAGTTTCTGAACAAGCTCCTGAACATGGGCTTTCCACAACAGCTTACTATCTATCCGAACGCCTAGGAACTTGAACTGTTCCGTCTCGCTTATAATATGCCCATTCTGTCTGATCAAAATATCGGTACTTGTTGAATTGTGAGTTAGAAACTGTAAAAATTGAGTCTTACTGTGATTTAGCATCAAATTATTTTCCACAAGCCGCGAACTTATTTCATGAACTACATTAGTTGATACTGTTTCAATATAACACACGAGATCCTTCACTACCAAGCTGGTGTCATCAGCAAACAGAAATATTTTTGAATCACCTGTAATACTAGAAGGCATATCATTTATATAAATAAGAAACAGCAGTGGCCCCAGCACCGACCCTTGGGGAATGCCCCACTTAACACTGCCCCATTGGAACGGAACATCACTACCACTCTCAATTTTGCGGAGAATTACCTTCTGCTTTCTGTTCTTAAAGTAAGAAGCGAACCAATTGTAAGCTACTCCCCTTACTCCATAATGGTCCAACTTCTGCAGTAACATTTTGTGGTTAACACAGTCAAAAGCCTTCGTTAAACCAAAGAAAACACCTAGCGTTCGGAACCTTTAATTTAATCCGTCCAAAACCTCACAGAGAAAAGAGAATGTAGCCTATTCAGTTGTTAAACCATTTCTAAAACCAAACTGTACATTTATTTGTAGAGTTTGCTTTGCTTTTGAAGTGAGTCATGATCTTCAAAATGTGTATTCCCGCATTAGTACCCAGATGTTAATAAAAAATGAAAACATATTTCCTAAAAAGGATATCACGAGGGATGCAGAACGTTGAAAGGTTTAATGACGAGACAAGAGATTAGTCGTCAAACAATGTCGAAGAAAATGTTATTAGAGAAGCTCTGAAACCGGAGGTACTAGGTGTGGTCAAAACATAACGGGAATTTTTGCTTGTTTTAAAGTATCTTTATTTATTCGACACAACTTTGTCCCCTTCAAAGTAATCCCTCTCAGAAATAATCCACCTATGCCAGCGCCTTTTCCAATCTTGTAAGCACTTCTGGAACTCACTTTTCGTTATGATGTTCAGCTCCTTCAGCTATTCTGTTTTTATCTCATCAGTAGTCCTTTCATGGTTCTCTTAACCCTATGGAATAGAAAGAATTCGCAGGGGGCTTGTCCGGCGAATACTGTGGCTGAGGAAACATAAAGATTTTGTTTTTTGCTAAAAAAAAATCACGAACAACCATTGAGGAGTGAATGGGACCAATTTCCACGAGTGGTTTTGCCACAATTATGGTCGTTTTCTTCGGATTGCTTCACGCAAATGGCGCATAACTTTCAGGTAGTATTCCTTATTGGCAGTGCGACCATAAGGCAGGAACTCATGATGAACTAACCCATTGCAATTGAAGAAAACAATAAGAAGAACCTTCACATGAGATAGAACTTGTCAATTTTTTCTGTCTTGGCTCTTTGGGCAGTTTCCACCGGGACGATTAAGCCTTGGTTTCGACGCTATACTCGGTTACCCATGTTTTGTCACCTGTTGTAACTTTCTTTAGAAGTTCTGAATCGTTGTCGACTTCGTTCAGCAATTCCTGAGCTATATCTGCGCGATGTCGTTTTTGTTCGAAATTCAACAATTTCGAAACTAACTTTGCTGCTACACACTTCGCATCCAGATTTCGAGCGCGATGCTGCACTTTATTCATTTTTCAAGAAAACTTTAATGCAAATTCTTGGCTCCATCTTATTCGTAAGTAAAATAACTCAAAATTACCCTCTTGTGGGTTAGCACTTTCTTCTGTCGATCCCTTCAATCATCTCTGAAGAGCATTTATTTCCATATACTTTTGGTCCATTCCCGATGTTTCTTCCCTGCACAATAAGTACAGAAATATGAAATGTCAAATAAATGTTCTGTGGCTCTGCTACAAACTTTGATAGGAAAGAGCAACTCTCGAAAAGGCTGTATGTCTTGCAGACTATCTCTTGCTGACACCGGGCAATTAAGGTCAGAAATCGATTGTGGAGCTCCGACGAACGTTCTCCGTGTCTCAGAACAATCGCCGAAAAATTGAAGTGACCCTTTGTGGAACTAGTTCTAGAATTTGTAACATGTAACTGCGTGGAATCAGATGTCACTGTAGTCCACTTACTATTCAGGCAACGAAGCACAGAGGAAGAACGGGTAGCATTCATCATAGGAAAAAATTTAAGGAATGCATTTCTTAGATATACTCTAATCCTATTAGTGATACAAATAAATTTATCGGCAATACAGGTGTATACTCCATCAACAGATGCAGATGACGGAGGCCGCGAGAACTTCTATAATGATTTGCAAAGAGCTCACGACTTAACAGCAAAGAAAGATGCGCCTCCTATCATGGGAGACCGGAATGCTTAAGTTAGAGATACACCAGAACCAAGAATTACAGGAAAATTTGGCTTATATCAGCGGAATTCAGTTGGATAAAGCTTATTAGAGTTGTCTGTAGAAAATTCCCTATAAATTTCCAGCACGTTTTTCAAACTGCATAAATCCGATCATACATGTGGACGACCATAAACGGGCTGTACAGATTTTTAATTGGCTACGTGTTATGACAAAGAAGGTAGAAAAGTTCAGTTCAGTCACCAAAAGCATTAACAGGTGTGGACATCCTGCAATTCAGACTGTCAATTATTAGTAGCCAAAATTTGGACAACTCGAAGAACCTGAAAACAACTTGCAGTCTGCTAAGGCGCGATAATGAAAATATTTAAGAAAATTGCAGTTTAGAAACAAAATAATTATTTAAATAAAAATTAATTTTTAATATACCATGTTTTTAATCGGACTATAAAATAATATATCCCAGCCCCATACAGATTTCTGATCCTGTACAGACAGTCCTGAAAATTTCTGATTGCGAATTTTTAATAGCTATGAAAGTAATTGTAAGATTTAGAACGAAAACAGTGTGGCGTATCCAACAGATGAGGGTGAACTGTTTTTACGCATCAATTATATATTGCGTGCCCCCCATGTTTTCCGTTTCAAATCTTACAAGTATTTTAACAGCTATTAAAAATTCACAATCACAAATTTTCGGGACTATCTGTATGGGATTAGAAATCTGCACGGCGTTAGAAGTAATTATTTTATACTTTTTAGACTGATTTAAGAACGTGGCATATTAAAAATTAAGTTTTATTTACATAATTATTTTCTGACTGTAAGTCTTGTCTGTGTGAAATTTTTCAATGGATTTCAAACATTTCGCTGAAATTACAACAGACACATGTGGTAAATGTCAGGTTTGCTTCAGATTCTCATCTGTTGAGTCAACCAGTGTACTGCTTCCGCCTACGTACAACATGCGAAAAGCCCGTGAAGGTAAAAATTAGAGAGATTCGAGATCATATGGAGGCTTACCAACGATCGTTCTTCTCGCGAGCCATTCGCGACAGGACAGGAAGAGATGGCAATGGCACACAAAGTACCCTCCGCCGCACACCAGACAACAAAGCGAGCTAAAATCGTATTGTCATCCAGTTCTGACCTATTCTGAAAGCTTCAGGTCTCTATCTTACTAGGAAGTTAGTTTAAAATCAATTGCAAAATATGTAACTACAGCGAGGCAGACAGAAAGAAAGCTACGTAGTAGAAACATGGTACTGACAAACAGGTTCAATTACTTGACTCTGTTGACAGGAGTGTTAATGAACTATCGCAAAATATGAAAACAATTTAAATCACTAGTTGAGTCTGCCAGGGTGGCCGAGCGGTTCTAGGCGCTACAATCTGGAACCGCGCGACCGCTCCGGTTGGAGGTTCGAATCCTGCCTCGGGCATGGATGTGTGTGATGTCCTTAGGTTAGTTAGGTTTAAGTAGTTCTAATTTCTAGGGGACTGATGACCTCAGAAGTTAAGTCCCATAGTGCTCAGAGCCATTTGAACCATTTGAAGCACCAGTTGAAACAACCATTCCTACAGTCGAAAAGCGGACCAGAACACCGTGGCTCTCAGAAGAGTAACTGAAACTGGCAGATGAAAGGAGATGTATGAGAACAAAAGGGAATCCCAGTTTGACCAGAAGACTAAAATGGTTTATTCCATAAGAGCTAGAAAAGAAAAAAAAAAGAAATACATCGAAAGAAAGTTTTAAATAACAGAGGAAAACAAAAAAGGGACAACAAGAGATCAAAGACCTAACCAAAAAATTCCAGACACCTACCGGCGTAGTAGAAGGGAACAATAATGAGCCGGCCGGTGTGGCCGAGAGGATCCAGACGCATCAGTCTGGAACCGCGCGACTGCTACGGTCGCAGGTTCGATTCCTGCCTCGGGCATGAATGTGTGTGATGTCCTTAGGTTAGTTAGGTTTAAGTAGTTCTAAGTTCTAGGGGACTGATGACCTCAGATGTTAAGTCCCATAGTGCTCAGAAAAAAAAGAAAGATGAGATGCTAAATGAAACGAATGACGTACTTAGAAGATGGAAAGAGCATGTGAAAAACTTATACAACGACGATGGAGGTATGAAAAACAATCAGTAGGCAATGCGATGTTATATGGAAACCTACAAGTACAGAACAGGAGGTTTGGTAGGCCCTAAAAGAAATAGCTAGAGGAAGAGCTCCAGGATGTGATGGTCTCCAAATGCGGCTATTAAAAATGTAGAAGATAAAGCTGTTGAATTAACAGTGGGATTGATCCAAAAGATTTGGTCTTCGTTTATCTGGCCTACAGAGTGGAAAAATAGTTTACAAACCAATCCTGAAGGAAGAGAAGCCAAAAAAAGTGCGAAAATTACAGAATAATAATTTCGACACCACATGCTCGTAAGATTATCTTAAAGATTATCCAGAAGCGACTAAAACCATACGTGTACAAAGACTTGCCAAGGGGACAGACACGATTCAGGAAGGGTAGGAGCACCATGGAGCAGACATAAGGTGGACCATAGAAAAAGTCAGGGAGTATCAACAAGACTTACAGTATGTTGACAAGTTTTACTTTTGGACCGTCTAATTACAGCTGAATAAAAACAGCAATTTTCGTGCCATACACGTTTCGCCTTTATTCTTTGTAACGCACATTCATGGTGGCCTGTAATATGTACATATTTTTACTTCTACTATTTAGTTTACACTTTGGGACGATGTATATATAGGCTGTAAACATTTCTGGTGGTTGGTTTTTCTAAGATATAGTAATAATTTAAAATTCTACTTACAGCTTCCGTGGATATTGTTCTAAATGTTGCATTTTTTTCAATTTTTTGTCCTGTTCTTCTTATAGTTGCCATTTGAAATTTTGTGTTCCAGACTTCACAGCGCTAGAAACTGAACAATTGTTTTGAAGCAATGTTTTGGTTGGTGTTGTCGACTGTACACACGCGCACACACACACACACACACACACACACACACACACACACACACACACACACACACACATGCAGTGCGCGCGCACACACATGCACACACAAACAGATCACAGATATCACAAAATTACACTCAATAGTTGTCTGTGAGATTCTATCTTTGGCAATAACATTTGACAGTCGGCAACATTGCGAGGCGCCAGGGCTAGCAGTGTATTTAACACTAAATTCTTCTAGAATCTACATATGTAAATGATGCTCTAAGCCCCCCCCCCCCTATTCTAACTCCGACTTTTGCTGTTGCACAAGGATTAAAAAAAATACGCGAACTGACTCTAATCAACCCTGCCAGTGGAGTAGAAGAGAGTTTGGCACCTGCAATAATTTAATTTGATAAATAAGTTAAATAGACGAAGGTTTCATTAACATAGTGAGGAATGATAGGGTTGCTCTACCGATTAACAGAATGAAAGTTCTGTCCAAAAATAACAATATGATTTATTAAGACTAAACACAAAAAAATAAACAAAAACACATGAAACATTTACAATACATCAAATTGGCTCAAATTGGATACTCAAACAAACGCTGTGAATGTGAAGTTGTCCCTAAACTAGATTGTGAGGATTATGACGAAGTGGTATGTGGAGCCAATTCCTTGCAACTCAAATCTTAAGAGAAAACACATAGCCAACCCAACATTAATTGCTGCTACCCAAGACAGAACAAAGTTAGAAAAAGACGAACAGGCGCGCTCTGCTGAGCTCTGATTATCACCTAGGAAAATCCCTGTCTGCCGGTGCTGCGGACATACCTTACCAATCTGTCTTCTTAACTGCAAGAACACGATTTGGCGTACCGGAGGCGATGGCTGGTTGCTTCGACGTCCTCGACCGAAAAACGAGAGCCGACTCCCTAGAGCACCCGTACAGGCCGAACACACAACATTCCCACCCCCACGACAGTGGCCGTGGTTAAACGTTCCAATCAGCAACTCGAAAACCGGCGGAAAATTCCACTCTATTGCTGGAGCACTACCATTCCACCAATGGAGATTCTTGGCGCCAATGTCTGCGCTGATTTTGCTACGTCACGGAGCTATGCCCTGAGCAAGCCAATCACAGTTACTATTTTGCAGAAAGCGCGGGAATTTTCCCGCCACAACTGCCTGGGTACACAAGTCATTCCCACGCCTCGCTGGTAGCCCGCCAGAAAGTGTTTTCGCTAAGTTTCTGCGAAGTAACGGAACCTCTAGACCAGCCGCTACTTCAGACCCCTCCGGGCGTGTCTTTTGACAATGTCGGCGTCTGCAAAGCATTCACTCGACTTCCTCACACCCGTCGGCTTAACCCTTTCCAGATCAGCAGTGCCCGCCTGTCACCGGACCACCCGGGTGACGAGAGACGCTGCGTGGGAAGTCCGCGTGTGAAGGAATAGCGAATTTTCACTGCATGCAATTAGAGAGGAAAATCGTAAGATAGAAATATGAGAGGGGGCTCATGCTACCTCTCATAGCCCCTACGCCATTTTAGATTGTAATTGGTGAGCGGTTGGCTCTCTTTGGAGCAAGGTAGTGAGTCAATCGCCCAAGAACAATCTCGCAGACTGGCTGCACATGCCGCACTCTATAAAGAAAATCACTGCAACTGAAAAATGCAGCTATGATGTAGCCAACTTCACCTTCTTAATATGGAACACTAACACTCACTTCACACATCCATACCCAGGGAGCCCCTTCCAAACACCGATTCACACAGACATTCACTCTCTAAATACGGCCCGGGCATGTGAGCCAAGTATGGAGCAATTTATTCTTTACAATCAGAGTTGGAGTGCTCCGCAATTAAATGCCCAAGATGTTACAACAATTTTAATCATTAAACTAACCTGAACTCACTCACACATGATACTATTTAAGTTAACAATCTCTTTGTGAGCTTTCAGAATCTAATTACAACCTCCAATTCATTCTGTCTCCCTGCAGCAAGAATAACCTTTACAAAATGTTCCCTGAACTGATGGTCTATTCACAATGACAGTGGTGGTATCTGCTTCAGTTTATGGGGACTTCAGGCACACTGTTTGCATACACACAACAATAAATACAAAATACAAAAAAACATGGTGTGGAGAACAATACAGTAATTTGTAATAAGAATTACAGTGTAAAACACAAACACATACAAGGTATAACATACATTACAAGAACAACACTAGAGAAATAAATTTAAGAAAAAAAACAAGGTTCATGGGGCATCAAGTTGTGCGTGCACATTGCACAAAGTTCACGACTGTGCTGAGAATGAGGCACTAAATCACATTGTTAGAAATATTCGAAGCACTTCACAAATTCCACAGTACTGACATCACATAGGGCTAAACGTCGGGTGTTGTTGCTACGTTGTTGCAACGGCAATAGGCTGTGCTGGAGCTTCTGCAGTACCCTGTTGAGATTGCACCAAGACCCACACATATGATCACGGCAGTACAGTAGGAAGACACAGTGATAGGCTCTCCTCACATCGATTAATTGTCTCTGAGGTCTACTTGTTGGGATACATCACTAGTCTAGGTCTCTTCTCTCGCTGGACAGTACTTTATGTTTCCCAATATTGCAGTTCGACGAGGGATGATGGCACGTGGAGTGACTCCACAAGTGTGTGAGGTCATCCATACAAGATCGAACTAGGAGCGACGATTGCTAAAACTGCTCTCTAATAGAGAGGAGAAGTTAGAAATGAGACCATTCATTTGTTAGAGTGTGTGGCACGATACTGCTTTGTGTATGCAGATCGGCCAATGCTAGTGAGTTGTAAAAACCCAAACAGGTGAGTATATAGCGTCCCTTTGTGTCCTGAGGCACATGAGGCACAGGTTCTGACACGATATGTAATCTTCTCCGTATACTCACGACAACGTGGTCTGCCGCAGGGAATCCCTCCAAACGGCTGCCGCGTCCGGAGAGCTAGCAGGCTGTCGCGTGTGGGTCGCGTGTCAGTGTCAACGGCCAGCCTCACTTTCGCTTGTGGCCCGGCGAGGATCCCGCCTAATCCCTCAGGTATACGGCCCGGTGACTGTCAGCTTGCAGGACCGGACGCTCGCCTTCTTGCAGGTAGCCGAAGACCTCTTGTTTTTGCGCTGGCTGGCCTCTGCATTGCCACGATACCCGTCATCTGCACAGTTCTGACAAAAATCTTATGCCTAACTTTTTCCCATGACCTTCTATGTTATAATAAATTTACATAATGACACATTGATGGTCTGTCATTTCAGACACTCTTATTTTACTTTTATAGTTATTAATCTATGGCTATCATTATAACAAAATCTTGGTGTATCAAATTTAGACATCGAAATAATTTATCTTGATATTTGTGTAGAGACCGGTCTCACTACTGTACATGGTGTGTGACGCTACACCAGCTAAATGTGCGGGCCCGCACTAATATTACTATTAATTATATAGATCGACAGTAGACATGCTCAAGAATTAACTACCATTTGCCAACGATCTACATTCTATGTCTTTTGAATAAATTATGTTATTATGCAGGTCGAAGTTTTACTGAGCTTATAAAGAACAAGCAACTATTCTACGTTCGCTCGCCGGTCGTCCCTCCATCTTGGGTCTGTGATTTGATGACCTGAAAAATAACATCCCAACAGGCGCGCGCCAAACACTTGTGGTAGAAAACCCCCACACTATTAATCTAGTTATTGTTAAATCCTACAGTTTAACTTATCCTAGTATATCGTACCCCTTTTTTTTGTTTGTTTACCTTATACAATACTCTTACATAATTCCTGTTACGTTGAGATGTCTCGCTGCTCGCCGCTATTGACGACAGTGATGTGCGCGCCGTACGACATGACCTCCGAGTTTTCATTGCGCCTCACTGAAACTCCAGAGACTGGGTTAGCCATGGCTATACACGACAATAAATTTATAGTTGCAACTTCCTTCTCTATGTGATGCGGTTTTCGCGATCAAAGCACACCTTTCCAGAGGCAATGTAATATGACCAAGCCAGGACTGGTTCCTGTTGAGGATTCAGTCGCCCAACACACGCCAGCTACACAGTATGTCACGAATATCCAAGTATAAGTCCCTGGTTATTCATCTGTGACAGTCACGAGCAGCACGCTAAATCCCCAACCAGCACATTGGCATTGTAGGCTTTATGCCCGCATTTCTCTCGTCTAGGACACCATTGGAGTCAAACGCTCACAGGTTCACCCCGACTTGCAAGACAACGATGCTGGCGCAGCTCTGCAGAAAACTATACTGCCCATATTCATCCTCGAAATCACGCAATATACCACAATCTTGCAGTGCACTGACGCGTGCCTGCAAGCATTGGTATGAACTTCTCACGAACTGGTTGTGGCCGCTATGGAGCGTATCACGACTTCTCAGAACGCACGTTCTTGTATGCGCCCGTTTGTGCGACATCTCGTCACTCATCTTTATCCCTTAACATGGACACCAGATAGGAAAGGACAAAAACATTGCTCATGGAAAGGTAGTGCCTCTTATCGCAACGACAGAGGAGATCGCGAACATAGACAAAAAAAAGTTAACAGCAGTAAATTCTTATGCGAGAAAACGCAGCGTGTTAATACTTTAACAACCTTAATCTATTAATGCAACGATTATTGTTCCCCGAAGAAAGGTTCATATATTTGCCTATTCTACTATGTACACCACTTAAACTACTATTATTCCACGAACTTTTTTGTGTGAGAGAAGTGGTGGAGTCCTATGGACTAGCGTCAATCCCTTCTTAGACTCCCCCTCCTCTGACGTGCATTAGGATTTGCAGGTCTAATTTCAATCTCCTGGTTCTCCTGTTGTCCTTGATTTCGCTCTCGCCAATTACGGTCGCTTTGCCGTTCGTCATTCCTCCTATCCCAGATTGCTTGTCTAGATTGACCCTGTTCCCTGACGTTCTGGTTTCCGTGTCTCTGGTTTCCATAACCTTGAATAGCGTAACCTTGATTTCCGTAACCCTGGTTTCCTAACTGACCAGTGCGATTATGCGATCTTTTGTCGTCTTCCCTTGCTGGCCCGTGGTATTTGTTATTTTGCGCCTTCTTCCTGTCCTTTGCCTCTTGTTTATCGAAGACTACTTCGAGTTCGCGCAGTGGACTCTTAAATGCATCTATGTCAGATCCACACTTCCCGACAAGTGTCTGTTGATACCTAACTGGCAATTTGTAAAAGCAAAATTTAATGATTTCTCCGTTGCTATATGGACTATCTAAAAACTGATTCTTCTTGAGTAAATCATCAAAAAATTTGGTTGCGCTCCTATGCCCGGACACTTCCAGTTCAGGACAAAATATTATTTCCTCTTTAATCCTGTCTTGCGTTTCCTTTGACCAGTAGGTCCGCAGGAATGCACCAACAAATTCCTGATAAGTCCGACATGTCGTTGCCACGCCCCGCATCTTTTCCGCGGCTTGGCCTTCGATGCGTCCACACATGACTTCTAATTTGGCCTGGGTTGGCCATGACGACGGTAATGAATTTGTAAATTGCATCACCCAGCTCTTCGGATGCATCGACCCTCCATTATCTTTGAATTTCTGGAGTTTTAGTATCGACAGGAAGTGATTGTGATCAAAATCCTGTCCGATCCTCGCACGGGTGTTGTCACTCGTTTCCGATACTTGCACGTCTGCTGAGTGTCCTGATCTATCTTGCTGATAACTGTGATGTGCTACGTCTGTATCACAGTGGAAGTGGCATTCAGCATTCACTCTTCTAAGTGGGCTGCAATTATTGGAGCTATTACTCGCTGTTTCTGCGTGTGCATTGTTCGTTCCGCACGCTGTCACTGGGCTAGAGCACGGCGGGCTTTTCCTCGGAGACACAATCCTGTGTACTCCATCATTGGTATCCGAACGCGCAGTGCTCGTGTGCCCGTTTCGCTTCTAGTTTTGCTATCCGACTCTCTACTTCTTTCATTCGTTTCGTGGTGTTCGTAACCGCAATATTACCTTGCGTCTTTAAGGCCGCTAGGGATTTTGAGTGGACTTGTGTCGCACGTCGCAAGCGCCCTGCGAGTTGAGAAGTTACTCTTGCGATTTTCATTGCCCCTGTTGCTGCAGTTTTGGCTAGGCCTGCTACTTTTTGTGCTGCCATTGACATTTGTTTTGCTTCTCCACATTCTTTCTTGATTGTTAATAATTCCCCACGAATTTCCCCTATATGCGAAATTATTGCCTCCGTGTCCTTCTTACGCTGTTCGTCAGCTTCTTCTTTCTCCTTCTTGCGTTGTTCGTCAGCTTCTTCTTTCATTGAACGTAGGAAGCTCAGTATTGGGTTTATGTCATCTTTTTGATCCTCGTCACCTATGGGCGATGTAACTCTGGACACCTGGGCGCTAGAGCTCTGACGTGACCGAGCTGGCCCCTGTCTGCTCTCGTTCGTTTGATTATAAACTTCTGCTACCGTCTCGACCTGTGTGCCTGTCTCTGTTTCATCCTCTACCTCACTATCATAATCACGGCGGCGACGTTGCTCTAAGATCGCGTCCAAATCACCTTCCTCATCCATGACCCTGTCGTCCTGTCCTGCTAAAAATGTGCCCATCTCATCTCCGAACCTATCCCCGTCAGTAAACTGCCCCTTATCCATTATGCAATCCTCTTTTGTTTTAACTTCGCTCGATAATAGTCGTGCCTTACTTCTCGTGATCATTCATGAAAAACAATTTTATCTAAAATGCACAATAAAAATAATCTACTCCATATATTTTTACACATAGACATAAAATTTCAACAACGCCGCTCCAACGCTGTAATTATACGCACGATTTGTTGTGGTACAGAAACCGCACACAAACCCGACAAAGCGTGATGTAGTACAGACACACCATCAAAGAAACACAAAAAAACAATGAACAACAAAATATATACACTGAAACAAAAACTGTAATCATGCGCCGCTACTTAAAACTAAACGCGGAACTACCAGAAAAAAACTTGGGTGATAATCAATAAAAAATTAAGCAAAAAAAATTCTGAGTGTCGCTACTAATATTACTGCTTGCTTATCAGAAGATTCACAGGAAAGATCCGAGGCTAAGGGTCGCCATTTTCTGCGAGGTGCTGGGGCTAGCAGTGTATTTAACACTAAATTCTTCTAGAATCTACATATGTAAATGATGCTCTAAGCCCCCCCCCCTATTCTAACTCCGACTTTTGCTGTTGCACAAGGATTTAAAAAAATACGCGAACTGACTCTAATCAACCCTGCCAGTGGAGTAGAAGAGAGTTTGGCACCTGCAATAATTTAATTTGATAAATAAGTTAAATAAACGAAGGTTTCATTAACATAGTGAGGAATGATAGGGTTGCTCTACCGATTAACAGAATGAAAGTTCTGTCCAAAAATAACAATATGATTTATTAAGACTAAACACAAAAAAATAAACAAAAACACATGAAATATTTACAATACATCAAATTGGCTCAAATTGGATACTCAAACAAACGCTGTGAATGTGAAGTTGTCCCTAAACTAGATTGTGAGGATTATGACGAAGTGGTATGTGGAGCCAATTCCTTGCAACTCAAATCTTAAGAGAAAACACATAGCCAACCCAACATTAATTGCTGCTACCCAAGACAGAACAAAGTTGGAAAAAGACGAACAGGTGCGCTCTGCTGAGCTCTTATTATCACCTAGGAAAATCCCTGTCTGCCGGTGCTGCGGACATACCTTACCAATCTGTCTTCTTAACTGCAAGAACACGATCTGGCGTACCGGAGGCGATGGCTGGTTGCTTCGACGTCCTCGACCGAAAAACGAGAGCCGACTTCCTAGAGCACCCGTACAGGCCGAACACACAACATTCCCGCCCCCACGACAGTGGCCGTGGTTAAACGTTCCAATCAGCAACTCGAAAACCGGCGGAAAATTCCACTCTATTGCTGGAGCACTACCATTCCACCAATGGAGATTCTTGGCGCCAATTTCTGCGCTGATTTTGCTACGTCACGGAGCTATGCCCTGAGCAAGCCAATCACAGTTACTATTTTGCAGAAAGCGCGGGAATTTTCCCGCCACAACTGCCTGGGTACACAAGTCATTCCCACGCCTCGCTGGTAGCCCGCCAGAAAGTGTTTTCGCTAAGTTTCTGCGAAGTAACGGAACCTCTAGCCCAGCCGCTACTTCAGACCCCTCCGGGCGTGTCTTTTGACAATGTCGGCGTCTGCAAAGCATTCACTCGACTTCCTCACACCCGTCGGCTTAACCCTTTCCAGATCAGCAGTGCCCGCCTGTCACCGGACCACCCGGGTGACGAGAGACGCTGCGTGGGAAGTCCGCGTGTGAAGGAATAGCGAATTTTCACTGCATGCAATTAGAGAGGAAAATCGTAAGATAGAAATATGAGAGGGAGCTCATGCCACCTCTCAACATCAACCAAAACAACAGCATCAAAACAAGTGTTCAGTTCCTAGTGCTGTGACGTCTGAAAAACAAAATTTCAAATGGCAATTATATGAAGAACAGAGCCAAAAATGGAACAAAAACACGACATTTAGAACAACATTCACGGCAATTGTAAGTAGAATTTTAATTTATTACTACATTATAGAAAATCCAGTCACCGGGACTGTTTACAACCCATATATAGTGCGTCCCAAAACGTAAACTAAATAGTACAAACAAAAAATGTACATACTTCAGGCCACTAAAGATGCCTTGCAAAGAATAAAGGCGAAACGCCTATGGTACGAAAATTGTGATTTTCATTCAGTTGTAATTAGACGGTCCAAAAGTAAAAATTATCAACATACCTAAATATTTAACACAACTGAGGACGACAAGACTACAGAAGTTGGAGATGTGAACAAGAGTTATTCATATGCTTCATACACTGCAGCAAAGCATTCGACTATGTAAGTCACTCAGAAAAGTGGGAAATACTACACTTTATGAGAATACTAGAGAACTTAATGCAGCTAATCAGAAATCTATTTAAAAAAAGCAACAGTGGAAGTACAGCAAGAACATACAGAACTTTCGGATTAGGGAAAGAATTCAGGCATGGATTATACAGCTCCGTTTATTTTCAATTTTTATGTTGAATACGTAAGAGAATTGAAGCTCTAGCAAACATGGAAACTCTTTTAACAGATATGAAAACTAAAAGATACGGAAAATGGGGAAAGGAGTGCTAAGCATTTGGTCAACAACGTAAGATATATACGGATGACACAACACTCACAGCAGACAATTAACAAGACGTTAAAAGTATGCTGAAAAAATACGAAAAGAAAGTGAAAAAAATTGTCTAAGGTTAAATTTGAAGAAAAATAACAATTTTAACGACAGGAATGCAGACTAAGGTAGTTACAAACGAAGAAATCATTGAGGAGGCGGTTCGAATATTTTCAGTAAGTACTATAACAAAAAGCAGCTCCGACACTGAGGAAGCAAGAAAGGTACAACTTGGAAAATCCGCTATAATTAAGTGAATTTCTAAAGGAAAGGAAACTGTCTCTACTGACGCAAATAAAAATGACTGAAACTTTGATCTTTTTCACAGTTTGTACTTATGTGAGTCACGGACAATGAAAAAAAAAAGGATAGCAAGAAAATTGATTCTTTTAAAATGTGGGTTTGGAGAGCGTTTTGAGGATTTCATGAACAGAAAAAGTAAAAAAATAAAATAATCCTGGAAAAAGTAAAACTTAACCTATGTTTGGAGGCCAAAATACTCCTGATGAAATTGAGGTACTTTGAGCACATCATTGAAAAACTAGTTTATTTTGTGAATTTTGCTAAATCCATTTTCCGGAGCTGTGTAGCGGTGAATTTATTCTTTACACTGTTTGAGAAGCTAATTTACATTAATTACATTTGTTAATTGTAATAGTTCAACTTTTATAGTGAATGCAAATAAACGGGTCAGGTGCGCGTGCTCCTAAAAAGTAATTAAAGTATATCATAATTCCTGACGATCCATTGCCATGGCTAAATTGATATTAGTGTCTAAATTAATATTAGTTACGTTTTATAAAGTTACCACTTAACTTACTCGAAAATCTTTGAACCGAAACACTTAACATCTTTTCATCACACTCTAAGACTAAAAATAAAACACTAATACAGTCATTCTATTAATGATAATCTCAGAATGGATCTCGTCGGTGTTAAACACTATTTTGCAACAAATGGATCGTTGGCATGCTGACTTTCTATTTGTGTGCATTATTTCATTTCTAGACGATGTGAGGACGGTGTGCTAGCGTTCAGCACCTTGTGGTGTTGACGATGCATCGTTTATATCTGCATCCGCACTCTGCAAATCACATTAGGGTGTCTGGCGGTGGGCGCTTCTGGTACCATTGCTTTTCCTCCGTTTTCTGTTCCATTCACCAGCAGCACGTGGGAAGAATACATGTAGGTTAACATCGGTATCAACACTAATTTATCTGATTTTCACGTCGTGGCCGTTTCACGAGTCATATGTGGGAGGAGAAATATGTTGCCGACTCTTCTCCGAACGTACGCTCTCGGAATTTCAACAGCAAACCTCTCCGTGATACAGATAATCTCTCTTGCAATGTCTTGACACTGGAGTTTGTTGAGCATTTCTATAAACCTCTCGCGCCTGCCAAATGAACCCGTGACGAAACGCGGCGCTCTGCGTTCGATCTTCTCCTTTTCTTCCATTAATTCAACTTGGTAAGGGCCCCAGGCTGATGACCAAGACCCAACAATAGTTCGAGCATGTGTCTTGTGAGCCACTTCTATCGTGCATGTGTTGCGTTTCTTTAGGGTTTTCTCAATGGCATTTGATTTGCCTAAAATTTGTTTTATGTGGTCATACTACTTAAGGTCATTCCAGGCTCCTAGGTATTTTACGGTTGTTATTGTTTTCAGTGCTTTGTCGACAATAGTGTAATCGAACAGAAACGGATATCTTCACGTATTTATGCGCAAAGCGTTACATTTATTTGCGTGGAGGGTCAACTGCAATCCCTGCAGAAATCATTGATTCTCTGCAGATCTTGACGAGATGGCATCTCTAGGCTGCAGGAATTGCTAGCGTGTGATGACAGCACTCGGAGTTGGGCAGGCTTTTAGTAGCTATGGTTCTAATTGATTGTCATCGCTTCTGTTCATCGCCACAGCCTTGAACGATTTTCTAGCAGATATTAAATGGCCTCACATGCGTAGCAGCATAGTGGACCATAACTGTAGTAAAGTTCATCCTGCTCGCTTCCATGGCGTTCTGTGAAAATCGCCTGGGCACGTCCTTGCTTACAGTCAGTCCAATTGGCAGGTACTCGAAAAGAGGGAATACCTCGCAAAGTGTCAGAATTTTCTGAACTTTAAGTGTTTTAGTATTTTGTATGTAACATGAAAGCGGTCTGTAGTGGAGAATCCACCTCGAGAACCTTGCACTAACTTGGAGAGAACATAAAAATCGCGAAATTTTGGCTGACAGTGCGAGACCACCTTTTTGCGCCACATCAAAGGTCTTTGTCCATATTGGATCAAATGTCTTTCTCCAGTAAATCTGATTGTGTTATAGCCCCCTAAGGGCTGAACGAGGAAGTAACAGAAAAAGATTGAAAACCTTATTTTGACACAGTTCTGTAAAGATTCACAGCTGTCGTGACTCCGGATCAATGTCGAAACGAAAGCCGCAACAAGAAATCGGCATAATTTCCCGTGAACACAGTGACAACGGAGAAAACCCAAAGTATACAGTGATTGCCAAAGCTGCAGTACTTCTCGTAGCGTACGGCAAAGTTAAATCTGCGCTTTAGTGGAGCCACAGACAGTGGCTGCTAGAAATTCGAAAGGATTCAGTAATGAATGAAAAGGATGTGCCCAGATTTCAGGGGTGGTTTAGTGCACCTCCCCCCCCCCCCCTTCCCGATCATTGTCACCCTCCTCACCTTGCAGACGCCTATGAACACGCACACAGACAAACATACACACACACACACACACACACAATAGTATGGGAGCAGGCAACTTGTTCGTCCAGGTACAGTGTTTCTTGTTGTCAGCTGTGAGCAGACTTGGCACCTTCTCGGCTGATGTCTACGACCATGAAAAGCTGAGAGCGGCTGTTAAATAGGCCATAAATTTTCATGCGAGCACAGACTGCGTCGTTAACTGCTGCTCTGTCGCCAGCCTTTGGGCGCTACGTTTGCATCTCGAAAGATTACCGCCTGTATCATCGGTCTCCAGCATGTTCAGGCTAGAAACAAGGCACAAGACATTTGAAACTCTTTTATGAGTCACCCTCTTTATGCTCCACTTTCTTATAAACCCGTATTTTCTTCATAGAAATTTCGATTAGAGTTGATTGAGATGAAACACAAACTTTTGGACGCTCTTCTTAAATTAATAATAAACAAGGTTTACGTTTGATAAAGAAACGCCTAGTTATTACGTATTTTGTTGCTATTGTGGGACACTTCTACTTGACGACGGCTTTGCAAGTCGAGAACCGATTTATTACAGAGTAAAATGATGTATGACATTTACAAGTGTGTCATTACTTGTAATTAAGAAGTACCATATTTATTATTAGATGTTAACATTACGTTCTTCTTGGTATGTAGTTTTAGCCATTATACCATGGTTTTTAGATGTGATTGACGTAGTAGACACCTTGTCTGTATTTAGTGAAACCGTTACTAGTTCCGTTATATTATATGTTTTGACAGGTTTCGTACTCTACGTCTTTTTGAAAGTTGCAGGCTGCTTGTGTCCGAACATCTACATTGACCACATTGCTGATATTTGGGTTGTGACACATCGAGGGAAAGGTGACTGTCTGCGTTTCTTTCACTTCCTTTCTTACCTCTAGACGACTTATTATAATCCTCTCTCAGCGCTTACATTCTTCATATAAGTGGACCTACATTTCAGAACAGGATATATCTGCAATATTGCCAGCTCGCTTAGAAACAGAGCTTCTGATGTAAGGTGTAATATAAATTACCTGATGCTTCAAACTTTATCGTGGTCGTATAGATATAGATGCTTTAAACACAGAGCTTAGAACACGCTATGTTGTTAGTTAAAAGACCTCAGTCTTGGAGGTTACTGGGTAAGTGTTTAGAATGACAGAGATATGGGGCGTTTCGAAAAGATTCTTCTGATTCATACGCCTGTGACATTCTTCATGAATGAAGACAGAAACTTGCGGTAAATTTTAATTTACACGTGGGACTACAAAGTTTTTATTTCGAAAGTAGCATTCTATTTTACAAGTACATATCTTTTACATGCATGTACATGCTACATTGGGACTGTTTTACTACACACATCAAAAATAGTTTTGTTTCACCCCGGTTACCAGAACTCCTGAAGATAGACGTTGACCATAGATATTGTATCACAGACATAGCCCCTTTGACTGTTCAGAGATGTCACTAAACCCGCTCAAGGATGTAAACAACCATGCATGAGCAGCGCCTATTAGTCGGAGGGGTCCGACAGCCGATCAGTTCCAGTCATTGCACCAGGAAGGAGGTACACGGCTCGTGTTGTCTGTAGTCCAGACGGTCAATACCGCGGTTCGATCGCGTCCGCATTGTTACTTTGTGCCAGGCAGGGCTCTCAACAAGGAAAGTGTTCAAGCGTCTCGGAGTGAATCAAAGCGATGTTGTTCGGACATGAAGGAGATATAGAGAAACAGTAACTGTCGATGACATGCCTCGCTCAGGCCGCCCAAGGGCTACTACTGCATTGAATGACCGCTACCTACGGGTTATGGCTCGGAGGAACCCTGAAAGCAACGCACAAAATTGAATAATGCTTTTCGTGCAACCGCAGGGCGTCGTGTTACGACTCAAACTGTGCGCAATAGTCTGCATGATGCGCAACTTCACTCCCGACGTCCATAGCGAGGTCCATCTTTGCAACCACGACACCGTGCAGCGTAGTACATATGGGACCAACAATATGCCGAATGGACCGCTCAGGGTTGACATCACGTTCTCTTCATCGATGAGTCGCATATGCCTTCAACCAGACAATCGTCGGAGACGTGTTTGGAGGCAACCCGGTCAGGCTGAACGCCTTAGATACACTGTCCAGCGAGTGCAGCAAGGTGAAGGTTCCCTTCTGTTTTGCGGTGCCATTATGTGGGGCCGACGTACGCCGCTGGTGGTCATGGAAGGCGCCGCAACGGGTGTACGGTACGTGAATGCCGTCCTCCGACCGATAGTGCAACAATATCGGCATCATATTGGCGAGGCATTCGTCTTCATGGACCACCAGCTCTGAAGGTCTCGCTGTATAGTGGTACAACATGCAATGTGTGGTTTTCATGAGGAATTGAAAGGGCGGAAATGATGTTTATGTTTATCTCTATTCCAATTTTCTGCTCAGGTTCGGCAACTCTGGGAACCGAGGTTATGCAAAACTTTTTTTGATGTGTGTATTATCTTACCTTTCACAAATATTAAGCGTGCCCTTCGCCGGGCGCACGACAAACATCCAAACGATAGCCAAACTGGTCTCATACTTTTAAGGGCATGTTTGAAATTCCTGCTTCAGCGCGGTGGCTATGCAGCGTTGCAGTTCGCCCAGGTTGACAGAATCTTGTAAACAATACAGTCACACACCATCAGATCGGGCGACATTGGAGGCCAATGGTGGAATGCGAGATCCGTGCATTACTGACGGCCGATCCGCCGCTGAGGCTGTTTGTTGTTAAAAGATGTTCTTACTTGCAAGTGGCAGTGCGGTGGTGTTCCCTCTTGTTGAAAATTGAAGTTTTCGGCAGTTTTTTGCAATTTTGGGTTAAGGCAGATGAACGAGCGAGTGAGCTACCTGTGCCACATGAGTCGACAAATTGCAGCTGCCTTCAAAGTAAACTTTTAGTTTCGACGTTTAATTTGAAACCCACCCGAAGTTCCCATCTTCATACAACTAGAAGATGTAGTCTTTTGGAAGCCAACGCACCTTTTTGAAACATCCTGTGCTGTCTGAAGATGGCAACATCTTATGTTCCTGTGAAGAACAACAAAGTTCCAGACACCTACAGTGAAGCATGCGGATACAGGTGCAGTTTCAGTTCTCGGGACTGGAGGATGTCACAGTTTGTTACCGCCCTCCCCCATCCAAATACAACTTGCTGTTGCCCTCACTTTTAACAATCCACTGATGCCTAAGACTTTAAAAATAATAACATTATTATTGTTGTACTAAAACATTTTATACGATTTGTTTGGATCAGTGCTTAGTACATTGCTTCATGATAACTTCCAAGGAGTTGCAGATCAGATAAATACATCATCTGAAAAGCATTTACCCAAAAACTGTAAAAGTAGCTGTATCGTGAAATTGTTTTAAGAGCTATAATAGCAACTAACTCCATAATTTCATAATTTATACGGTAGAAAATCTTAGTGCGCTCTCGCCAGTACCAGTATTTCACTTAGCACTAAGACTATGCACATAGGTTTACAGACGATGACTAAGCGAGCATGTACAGGGTGTTTCAAAAATGACCGGTATATTTGAAACGGCAATAAAAACTAAACGAGCAGCGATAGAAATACACCGTTTGTTGCAATATGCTTGGGACAACAGTACATTTTCAGGCGGACAAACTTTCGAAATTACAGTAGTTACAATTTTCAACAACAGATGGCGCTGCAAGTGATGTGAAAGATATAGAAGACAACGCAGTCTGTGGGTGCGCCATTCTGTACGTCGTCTTTCTGCTGTAAGCGTGTGCTGTTCACAACGTGCAAGTGTGCTGTAGACAACATGGTTTATTCCTTAGAACAGAGGATTTTTCTGGTGTTGGAATTCCACCGCCTAGAACACAGTGTTGTTGCAACAAGACGAAGTTTTCAACGGAGGTTTAATGTAACCAAAGGACCGAAAAGCGATACAATAAAGGATCTGTTTGAAAAATTTCAACGGACTGGGAACGTGACGGATGAACGTCCTGGAAAGGTAGGGCGACCGCGTACGGCAACCACAGAGGGCAACGCGCAGCTAGTGCAGCAGGTGATCCAACAGCGGCCTCGGGTTTCCGTTCGCCGTGTTGCAGCTGCCGTCCAAGTGACGCCAACGTCCACGTATCGTCTCATGCGCCAGAGTTTACACCTCTATCCATACAAAATTCAAACGCGGCAACCCCTCAGCGCCGCTACCATTGCTGCACGAGAGACATTCGCTAACGATATAGTGCACAGGACTGATGACGGCGATATGCATGTGGGCAGCATTTGGTTTACTGACGAAGCTTATTTTTACCTGGACGGCTTCGTCAATAAACAGAACTGGCGCATATGGGGAACCGAAAAGCCCCATGTTGCAGTCCCATCGTCCCTGCATCCTCAAAAAGTACTGGTCTGGGCCGCCATTTCGTCCAAAGGAATCATTGGCCCATTTTTCAGATCCGAAACGATTACTGCATCACGCTATCTGGACATTCTTCGTGAATTTGTGGCGGTACAAACTGCCTTAGACGACACTGCGAACACCTCGTGGTTTATGCAAGATGGTGCCCGGTCACATCGCACGGCCGACGTCTTTAATTTCCTGAATGAATATTTCGATGATCGTGTGATTGCTTTGGGCTATCCGAAACATACAGGAGGCGGCGTGGATTGGCCTCCCTATTCGCCAGACATGAACCCCTGTGACATCTTTCTGTGGGGACACTTGAAAGACCAGGTGTACCGCCAGAATCCAGAAACAATTGAACAGCTGAAGCAGTACATCTCATCTGCATGTGAAGCCATTCCGCCAGACACGTTGTCAAAGGTTTCGGGTAATTTCATTCAGAGACTACGCCATATTATTGCTACGCATGGTGGATATGTGGAAAATATCGTACTATAGAGTTTCCCAGACCGCAGCGCCATCTGTTGTTGAAAATTGTAACTACTGTAATTTCGAAAGTTTGTCTGCCTGAAAATGTACTGCTGTCCCAAGCATATTGCAACAAACGGTGTATTTCTATCGCTGCTCGTTTAGTTTTTATTGCCGTTTCAAATATACCGGTCATTTTTGAAACACCCTGTAAATGAGGAGACTTCTGTATCTCCTGCTGTTTCCACCTTCGCTCGGTAAGGTCTTTCTTTTTATTACTTTTTCTTAGTAGAGCATCTTTCCCCTCTTTCTTGCCTCCCCTCAACTTCCTGTGGTTTATTGGATGCGACTATGGATTTTTATTTATTTTCTCTTTTAGTCTGTCATTTATACAAAAGGACAGAGCAAATGCTGCACAGGAATTGTCATGAATATAGCTCATAATATCCTAACATTATTTCAAATGTGTTGATAATAACTAAGCATTATGCTGTTTACGGGGGAGAAACCTACATAGAATACTTGCATAGAAAAAAAAATGATTATAATAACTAGAAAAAGAAGTCTACATACTACAATTTTGCCATCTGGCGGCGCACAAACATCTGTTCATCAGGAACGCAGAAGGCACGCGCTACTGGTCTGTTACACTATGAGGCATTGGTAATCACAAATTTTGAAATTTATTACTTTGGAGTACACTGCACGGTACTCCGCTACACAACACTGGATTACACTATTCTGCTGCACTTGATATCAAAACCAAGCTGGATTTCTCATTTGTCTGAGGGGTTAGCCCCTTCGCCCTGAGGTGCAGCTCATGAATCACAGAGGGTGCGCTGCTGTTCCAACAAAGGTGAGAAGATTGAAAAATGGCTGTGAGGGTCTCAGGAAATCGGTGCTGGTCGTCCCTGTGGCTCATCTCCTCACTGGTGCCGGAACGTTGTTGTAGGTGGATGTTCTGTCGTGGTGTGTCTTGTTATCATGATATACGAGTATGGTCTCTTCTTGATTCTCTCTCAGGCGTGTAGGCTTTGCAGTTCATAATCTGATATTTTAGCCGTCAGCGAATTCTAAGTTGCTCCACAGTTCTTGGTTCAAATGGCTCTGAGCACTATGCGACTTAACTTCTGAGGTCATCAGTCGTCTAGAACTTAGAACTACTTAAACCTAACTAACCTAAGGACATCACACACATCCATGCCCGAGACAGGATTCGAACCTGCGACAGTAGCGGTCGCTCAGCTCCAGACTGTAGCGCCTAGAACCGCACGGCCACTCCGGCCGGCGTTCTTGGTTCCTTATTATGTTACGGACTGTTGCATTACTAAATGCGTTCCTGTCCTGGTGTGTAACGTCTTGTATAATGGCACATTCACAGACAATGCGATCCCGGGTGTTGATTGCTCCGCATTCACATTCTATGGTGCGCCGTCGTATTTTTAGTAAGTAGCTGGGACATGGACCAGGTGGGAAGGAAATGTGCCATTCTTGTTCCTTCTTTTATTTTCGGAAGGAGTTATTAGGTTTTGCTCCCTGTTTCTGCCCTGTCCCAGATTTATTGCCATTCTCTATCAATGCATGCCTTCATTTCCTTATTCGATACGGCTCACTTGATATCAAAACCAGGCTGGATTTCTCATTTGTCAGGATGGTTAGCCCCCAGCGCGCTGAGGTGCAGCTCAGAATCTCCCTTACCATATTATATTCGCGATTTTTGAGCCAGTATTTGGCACCTCTCTTTCTTACGGCTAGATCTAGATATATCACCGTTGGACTCACAAATCCTCGCAGATTTATTGTTAGCAGCATGCGTAGTCAAGCTGCAAATTGTTACCTTTTCCTGGCTGTAAGATTATCTACAGTCAGTCAGGTCGCTAAGCAATCTACATGGAGTAACGCTCAGGAACGAAACTGAAAAGCATCTTGCGTTAAACGATGCCTCTAATTTTTTTAAATTTTTTTTTTAGAGTTTCTTGCCATTTTTGAGACTCTTAGTTCGCACGATACTGTATTCTGAGAAGGTTCATCATCATCATCATCATTTAAGACTGATTATGCCTTTCAGCGTTCAGTCTGGAGCATAGTCCCCCTTATATCTTAGGAGTCCCTGGTTTGTCAGAGGTGGGACTCCGTCACCTCCAAAGGTCCGAGGCAAATGGTTCAAATGGCTCTGAGAACTATGGGACTCAACTGCTGTGGTCATAAGTCCCCTAGAACTTAGAACTACTTAAACCTAACTAACCTAAGGACATCACACACATCCATGCCCGAGACAGGATTCGAACCTGCGACCGTAGCGGTCGTGCGGTTCCAGACTGTAGCGCCTTTAACCGCTCGGCCACTCCGGCCGGCCGGTCCGAGGCATTTGCTCTGATTGTTGCCAGCATCATATTTGAAGTACCAGGGAAGCAGGTTGCTAGCCATTGGGTTTTACCACTACGGTTGAGGGACTAATCGGTGGATTTGGTAGTCTTTGCCGTTTGAGCACAAAGGTGACCACGACTCAGAATATGTCCGAGATGCCCAGCCTTATTCCAAAGTAACTGGTATCCTGACTGTCAGGACCACTTACTTGGCCACTCATACGTTGCCCATGGTTCATGAAGTAGGACATGACAACAGAAACCCACACCATGAACCTGAGAAGGTTAGCTGAAAAAATTGGAAATTAATTGTGTAAAAACACAAAAGCTTTCATTAAAACTGTGTCTGAAGGGGAGTTGGAGTCATGACATCCACGGCGACTCAACCCCCCTCAGTTGGCGTCTGCTGTGATGTGCAGTGAAATGTTCAACCGTACATAAGGGAAGATCCACTGATAGGAAATAACAGAGTTGTTAATGCCGTCAGAGTGTAGTCAGGACGCGAGAAGTAAGTAAATTAGCGCCCCGGAAGATGACAGGTGAGATGAGGAGCGGCAGAGCACAGTGGAGCAGCGCGGCGAGGCGAAATGGCAACAGGGCGCTGGCGGCCGAGCCCGGCTCGACGCCGCCAGCTGAGCGCGGCCGTAGTGGGCTCAGCTGGCCGCCGCGGCAGTCACGCGCGGGATCGATGTCGGCGTCGCGGCCAGCCGGCTCCCGCGGTTAATTACAGCCGCCATCGATCTCCCCCTCCCACCGGCGCTCTTCTTCCCTCGCTCGGGAGGGGTGCGTCTGGCGGTGTCTGCTTCTTCGCCCGCGCCGCTGATGGGATGATGCGCATTTCGTCCAGGGGTGACCACGGATTTCAGATCGATCCACAGAAGGCCAACTAGATTATCCTCACAAGCGTCCGTATTGTGTACCATTTATGCAACAAGCTGCAGTTGTGGTTCGGATTGGGATTCGGAACGCTGGGAAAAAATTAATACCACACTGCCCGCAAAAGACCGATGTTCAGAATTCGAATCCCGGAGTACCATATAATTTTGAATTTTAACAGAAACGTTAACCGGTTAACCGTAGCGTATACCCACAAGCAGTAAAGTATGTCGCCTCGCCTTCTCTCATTCGGGAGGACGACTGTTCAAATCTTCCTCCAGCCATCCAGATTTAGATTTTTCGTAGTTTCGCAGTATCAATTAAGTCTTCTAAGATGGACAGCAAATGAAGCAGGCAAAAAGGAATACAAACGTCTCAAAAACGAGATCGACAGGAAGTGCAAAATAGCTAAGCAAGGATGGCTAGAGGACAATTGTAAGGATGTAGAGGCTTATCTCACTAGGGGTAAGATAGATACTGCATACAGGAAAATTAAAGAGACCTTTGGACAAAAGAGAACCACTTCTATGCATATCAAGAGCTCAGATGGAAACCCAATTCTAAGCAAAGAAGGGAAAGCAGAAAGGTGGAAGGAGTATATACAAGTCTATACAAGGGCGATGTACTTGAGGGCAATATTATGGAAATGGAAGAGGATTTAGATGAAGATGAAATGGAAGATATGATACTGCGCGAAGAGTTTGACAGAGCACTGAAAGACCTGAGTCGAAATAAGGCCCCGGGAGTAGACAACATTCCATTAGACCTACTGACAGCCTTGGGAGAGCCAGTCCTGACAAATCTCTACCATCTGGTGAGCAAAATGTATGAGACAGGCGAAATACCCTCAGACTTCAAGAAGAATATAATAATTCCAATCCCAAAGAAAGCAGGTGCTGACAGATGTGAAAATTACCGAATTATCAGTTTAATAAGCCACGGCTGCAAACTACTAACGCGAATTCTTTACAGACGAATGGAAAAACTGGTAGAAGCAGACCTCGGGGAGATGAGTTTGGATTCCGTAGAAATGTTGGAACACGTGAGGCAATACTGACCCTACGGCTTATCTTAGACGCTAGATTAATAAAAGGCAAACCTACGTTTCTAGCATTTGTAGACTTAGAGAAAGCTTTTGACAATATTGACTGGAATACTCTCTTTCAAATTCTGAAGGTGGCAGGGGTAAAATACAGGGAGCGAAAGGCTATTTACAATTTGTACAGAAACCAGATGCCAGTTATATGAGTCGAGGGGCATGCAAGGGAAGCAGTGGTTGGGAAGGGAGTGAGACAGGATTGTAGCCTCAGACAGCTAAGGACTTGGAAGAGCAGTTAAACGGAATGGACAGTGTCTTGAAAGGAGGATATAAGATGAACATCAGCAAAAGCAAAACGAGGATAATGGAATGTAGTCGAATTAACTCAGGTGATGCTGAGGGAATTAGATTAGGAAATGAGACACTTAAAGTAGTAAATGAGTTTTGCTATTCGGGGAGCAAAATAACTGATGATGGTCGGAGTAGAGAGGATATAAAATGTAGATTGGCAATGGCAAGGAGAGCGTTTCTGAAGAAGAGAAATTTGTTAACGTCGAGTATAGATTTAAGTGTCAGGAAGTCGTTTCTGAAAGTATTTGTATGGAGTGAATCCATGTACGGAAGTGAAACATGGACGATAAATAGTTTGGACAAGAAGAGAATAGAAGCTTTAGAAATGTGGTGCTACAGAAGAACGCTAAAGATTAGATGGGTAGATCACATAACTAATGAGGAGGTACTGAATAGAATTGGGGAGAAGAGGAGTTTGTGGCACAACTTGACTAGAAGAAGGGATCGGTTGGTAGGACATGTTCTGAGGCATCAAGGGATCACCAATTTAGTATTGGAGGGCAGCGTGGAGGGTAAAAATCGTAGATGGAGACCAAGAGAATACACTAAGCAGGTTCAGAAGGATGTAGGCTGCGGTACGTACTGGGAGATGAAGCAGCTTGCACAGGATAGAGTAGCATGGAGAGCTGCATCTAACCAGTCTCAGGACTGCAGATCACAACAACAACAAGATGGACACGGCCATTTAATTCACTTGTCTTCCTCCATTCAAGCTTGTTCTCTACCGCTACTGACTTCGACCTCGAAGGGACATTAATCTCCGTTCCTTCCCACATGATTTTCAAATCTAACGTAACATTTAATAGCCTGTAGGGAACATGTTTACATACTACTGAATCGTTCGATCTGAATTTTATTCGTAACATGATTTTATGTATGAGAAATGTTTAGTAAGTAATGCAACACATCTTTTTAAATACACGATATTATTTACCACCTTTAAAACCTTATTTTTCAACATAATCTCCGTTCAATGCGACAGCCTTACGGCACCTTACTGAGACGGCCCGTATGCTCGCATGGTACCGCTCTACTTCTGGTCGACGAGCCAAAGTCTCTGCACCAGTAATATCCCCGCCATCCACGGACCGCTTCCCGTGGAGTGCATCTTATGTTGCGCCAAACAGATGTGAGACGGAAGATGCGAGATTCGGACCGTGGGGTGGGTGAGGCAGAGCAGTCAAGTTTTTTGAACTTAGGCAGGCAGGCTTGACTGAGGCCTTGCGTTGTCATGGAGAAGGACAAGTTCGTCTGCATTTTTTTTGCACGGAATCTACATCTACATCTACATGACTACTCCGCAATTCACATTTAAGTGCTTGGCAGAGGGTTCATCGAACCACAATCATACTATCTCTCTACCATTCCACTCCCGAAAAGCGCGCGGGAAAAGCGTACACCTAAACCTTTCTGTTCGAGCTCCGATTTCTCTTATTTTATTTAGATGATCATTCCTACCTATGTAGGTTGGGGGCTCAACAAAATATTTTCGCATTCGGAAGAGAAAGTTGGTGACTGAAATTTCGTAAATAGATCTCGCCGCGACGAAAAACGTCTTTGCTGTAATGACTTCCACCCCAATTCGCGTATCATATCTGCCACACTCTCTCCCCTACTACGTGATAATACAAAACGAGCAGCCCTTTTTTGCACCCTTTCGATGTCCTCCGTCAATTCCACCTGGTAAGGATCCCACACCGCGCAGCAATATTCTAACAGAGGACGAACGAGTGTAGTGTAAGCTGTCTCTTTAGTGGACTTGTTGCATCTTCTAAGTGTCCTGCCAATGAAACGCAACCTTTGGCTCGCCTTCCCCACAATATTATCTATGTGGTCTTTCCAACTAAAGTTGTTCGTAATTTTAACACCCAGGTACTTAGTTGAATTGGCAGCCTTGAGAATTGTACTATTTACCGAGTAATCGAATTCCAACGGATTTCTTTTGGAACTCATGTGGATCACCTCACACTTTTCGTTATTTAGCGTCAACTGCCACCTGCCACACCATACAGCAATCTTTTCTAAATCGGATGACCTTACTAGACGGTAAATTACAGCATCATCTGCGAACAACCTAAGAAAACTGCTCAGATTGTCACCCAGGTCATTTATATAGATCAGGAACAGCAGAGGTCCCAGGACGCTTTCCCTGGAACACCTGATATCACTTCAGTTTTACTCGATGATTTGCCGTCTATTACTACGAACTGCGACCTTCCTGACAGGGAATCACGAATCCAGTCGCACAACTGAGACGATACCCCATAGGCCCGCAGCTTGATTAGTAGTCGCTTGTGAGGAACGGTGTCAAAAGCTTTCCGGAAATCTAGAAATACGGAATCAACTTGAGATCCCCTGTCGATAGCGGCCATTACTTCGTGCGAATAAGGAGCTAGGTGCGTTGCACAAGAACGATGTTTTCTGAAACCATGCTGATTACGTATCAATAGATCGTTCCCTTCGAGGTGATTCATAATGTTTGAATACAGTATATGCTCCAAAACCCTACTGCAAACCGACTTCAATGATATAGGTCTGTAGTTAGATGGATTACTCCTACTACCCTTCTTAAACACTGGTGCGACCTGCGCAATTTTCCAGTCTGTAGGTACAGATCTATCGGTGAGCGAGCGGTTGTATATGGGTGCTAAGTAGGGAGCTATTGTATCAGCGTAATCTGAAAGGAACCTAATCGGTATACAATCTGGACCTGAAGACTTGCCCGTATCAAGCGATTTGAGTTGCTTCGCAACCCCTAAGGTATCTTCTTCTAAGAAACTCATGCTAGCAGCTGTTCGTGTTTCAAATTCTGGAATATTCCATTCATCTTCCCTGGTGAAGGAATTTCGGAAAACTGCGTTCAATAACTCCGCTTTAGCGGCACAGTCGTCGGTAACAGTACCATCGGCACTGCGCAGCGAAGGTATTGACTGCGTCTTGCCGCTTGTGTACTTTACATACGACCAGAATTTCTTCGGATTTTCTACCAAATTTCGAGACAATGTTTCGTTGTGGAACCTATTAAAGGCATCTCGCATTGAAGTCCGTGCCAAATTTCGCGCGTCTGTAAATTTTAGCCAATCTTCGGGATTTCGCGGTCTTCTGAACTTCGCATGCTTTTTCCGTTGCCCCTGCAACAGAGTTCGGACCTGTTTTGTGTACCACGGGGGATCAGTTCCATCTCTTACCAATTTATGAGGTATGAATCTCCCAATTGCTGTTGCTACTATATCTTTGAATTTGAGCCACATCTCGTCTACATTTGCATAGTCAGTTCGGAAGGAATGGAGATTGTCTCTTAGGAAGGCTTTTAGTGACACTTTATCCGCTTTTTTAAATAAAATTATTTTGCGTTTGTTTCTGGTGGATTTGGAAGAAACGGTATTGAGCCTAGCTACAACGACCTTGTGATCACTAATGCCTGTATCAGTCATGATGCTCTCTATCAGCTCTGGATTGTTTGTGGCTAAGAGGTCAAGTGTGTTTTCGCAACCATTTACAATTCGCGTGGGTTCGTGGACTAACTGCTCGAAATAATTTTCGGAGAAAGCATTTAGGAAAATCTCGGAAGATGTTTTCTGCCTACCACCGGTTTTGAACAAGTATTTTTGCCAAAATATCGAGGGAAGGTTGAAGTCCCCACCAACTACAACCGTATGAGTGGAGTATTTATTTGTTACGAGACTCAAATTTTCTCTGAACTGTTCAGCAACTATATCATCGGAGTCTGGGGGTCGGTAGAAGGAGCCAATTATTAACTTAGTTCGGCTGTTAAGTATAACCTCCACCCATACCAATTCGCACGGAGTATCTACTTCGACTTCACTACAAGATAAACCACTACTGACAGACACGAACACTTCACCACCAATTCTGCCTAATCTATCTTTCCTGAACACCGTCTGAGACTTCGTAAAAATTTCTGCAGAACTTATTTCAGGCTTTAGCCAGCTTTCTGTACCTATAACGATTTCAGATTCTGTGCTTTCTATTAGCGCTTGAAGCTTAGGGACTTTCCCAGCACAACTACAACAATTTACAATTCCGACTGTTCCTTGATCCAAGCACGTCCTGTATTTGCCATGCACCCTTTGAGATTGCAGCCCACCCCGTACTTTCCCGAGGCCTTCTAACCTAAAAACCGTCCAGTCCACGCCACACAGCCTCCGCTACCCGTGTAGCCGCCAGCTGAGTGTAGTGAACTCCTGACCTATTCAGCGGAACCCGAAACCCCACCACCCAATGGCGCAAGTCAAGGAATCTGCAGCCAACACGGTCGCAAAACCGTCTGAGCCTCTGATTCAGACCCTCCACCCGGCTCTGCACCAAAGGTCCGCAGTCGGTTCTGTCAACGATGCTGCAGATGGTGAGCTCTGCCTTCATCGCGTAAGCAAGACCGGCAGCCTTCACCAAATCAGATAGCCGCTGGAATCCAGAGAGAATTTCCTCAGAGCCAAACCGACACATGTCATTAGTGCCGGCATGTGCCACCACCTGCAGCTGGCTGCACCCTGTGCTCTTCATGGCATCCGGAAGGACCCTTTCCACATCAGGGATGACTCCACCCGGAATTCACATGGAGTGCACACTGGATTTCTTCCCCTCCTTAGCCGCCATACGGTGAAGTCATTCTTTTAATTTCACGAGGGTAGCACAATACAGTTCGGAGTTGATCGTTGCATCATGAGGGAGAACTTCAAACAGAATAACCCATAAAAAGGCCCAGAAGACGGTCGCCATGACTTTGACGGCTGATTGTGCAGCTCTGGTGTGGCGCCACTCCACGGATTACCGTTTTGTTTCCCCATCGGAGTGATGAACCCATATTTCATCGCCTGCGACAACGTTCGGCAAAAAATTGTCACTATCAGCATTGTATAGCGTAAGCAATTTCTCACGGGTCGTTCTTAGTTCCTCTTTATGGTCGTCTGTTAGGCGGCGAGGAACACAGTGGACACACACCTTTGAGTACTCCAGCTGGTGGACGAGTATCCACTTGAGCAACGAGTTGTTTGATTCTGATGTGCCAGTCACCTCGAACGAAAGTATCTGCACGTTCCAGCATTGCAGAAGTCACGTGTCTTTGCGGGAGATCGGACAGGTTTGCACGACTTTGTTGCGATGATAACCAACGACTCACCGTAATTTTGCTCACTGCCAGTTCTCCAAAGACATTCTGCAAGCTCCTCTGAATATCTGCAATTCGCTGGTTTCCCGCAAAAGAAACTCAGTGACAGCTCTTTGCATGTAACGCTCTTCGTTACAGTCGCCATTTTGAAGACTACATATGAAGTCGCCATCTCTCCGAATTTCATGAAACTATAGGGGTGAAGCAGGAATATTCCACGATGTTCCACAACGAACTCCGTGTTTATTCAACACAAACTAGCCGAGAAAAACAATTTGTTGCATTACTTGTTGAAGGTCCCTCGTACATTAAGTATAGTGCGAGATTATGATGCAGGAAGAGCTTGATGTTGTGTCATAGAGATCACGGCGAGCGTTCGGTTGCCAGCCTCTGCAAAATGCCCCGATCTGCTCACGGACACGTGTGCTTCCTTTGACGGTGCATTTCCTTACTCCAAAATATATTTAGATTTTGTGTTTCCTATAGCGTTAGCGTTAGTCTTCCCCCATGAACCATGGACCTTGCCGTTGGTGGGGAGGCTTGCGTGCCTCAGCGATACAGATGGCCGTACCGTAGGTGCAACCACAACGGAGGGGTATCTGTTGAGAGGCCAGACAAACATGCGGTTCCTGAAGGGGGGCAGCAGCCTTTTCAGTAGTTGCAGGGGCAACAGTGTGGATGATTGACTGATCTGGCCTTGTAACATTAACCAAAACGGCCTTGCTGTGCTGGTACTGCGAACGGCTGAAAGCAAGGGGAAACTACAGCCGTAATTTTTCCCGAGGACATGCAGCTTTACTGTATGATTAAATGATGATGGCGTCCTCTTGGGTAAAATATTCCGGAGGTAAAACAGTCCCCCATTCGGATCTCCGGGCGGGGACTACTCAGGAGGACGTCATTATCAGGAGAAAGAAAACTGGCATTCTACGGATCGGAGCGTGGAATGTCAGATCCCTTAATCGGGCAGGTAGGTTAGAAAATTTAAAAAGGGAAATGGATAGGTTAAAGTTAGATATAGAGGGAATTAGTGAAGTTCGGTGGCAGGAGGAACAAGACTTTTGGTCAGGTGATTACAGGGTTATAAATACAAAATCAAATAGGGGTAATGCAGGAGTAGGTTTAACAATGAATAAAAAATAGGAGTGCGGGTTAGCTACTACAAACAGCATAGTGAACGCATTATTCTGGCCAAGATAGACACAAAGCCCATGCCTACTACAGTAGTACAAGTTTATATGCCAACTAGCTCTGCAGATGATGAAGAAATTGATGAAATGTATGACGAGATAAAAGAAAAAAAGCAGTAAAGGAAACAAAAGAAAAATTCGGAGTAGGTATTAAAATTCATGGAGAAGAAGTAAAAACTTTGAGGTTCGCCGATGACATTGTAATTCTGTCAGAGACAGCAAAGGACTTGGAAGAGCAGTTGAAAGGAATGGACAGTGTCTTGAAAGGAGGATATAAGATGAACATCAACAAAAGCAAAACGAGGATAATGGAATGTAGTCAAATTAAATCGGGTGATGCTGAGGGGATTAGATTAGGAAATGAGACACTTAAAGTAGTAAAGGAGTTTTGCTATTTACGGAGTAAAATAACTGATTATGGTCGAAGTAGAGAGGATATAAAATGTAGCCTGGAAATGGCAAGGAAATCTTTTCTGAAGAAGAGAAATTTGTTAACATCGAGTATAGATTTAAGTGTCAGGAAGTCGTTTCTGAAAGTATTTGTATGGAGTGTAGCCATGTATGGAAGTGAAACATGGACGATAACCAGTTTGGACAAGAAGAGAATAGAAGCTTTCGAAATGTGGTGCTACAGAAGAATGCTGAAGATAAGGTGGGTAGATCACGTAACTAATGAGGAGGTATTGAATAGGATTGGGGAGAAGAGAAGTTTGTGGCACAACTTGACTAGAAGAAGGGATCGGTTGGTAGGACATGTTTTGAGGCATCAAGGGATCACAAGTTTAGAATTGGAGGGCAGCGTGGAGGGTAAAAATCGTAGAGGGAGACCAAGAGATGAATACACTAAGCAGATTCAGAAGGATGTAGGTTGCAGTAGGTACTGGGAGATGAAGAAACTTGCACAGGATAGAGTAGCATGGAGAGCTGCATCAAACCAGTCTCAGGACTGAGGACCACAACAACAACATAGCGTTAGTGGTAACTTGGACAGACGTTATGGAGGAAGAATTAACAGTTGCGAGATATCCTACCAGGAGGCTTTGCCAACAGAAGAGTGCAATGAACAGACAACGGTGATGGACAGAGCCGCGGTCGTTCACACAAATTTATCCAAGGGCGAAGGGAGGTCATTTCTCTTTGTTACTGATTCAGCAGGTGGACGAAACTTATTACATCCCAAATAAGTGTTGGCTCTGAGCACTATGGCACTTAACATCTGAGGTCATCAGTCCTCTAGAACTTACAAGGGAACCTCCCCATCGCACCCCCCTCAGATTTAGTTATAAGTTGGCACAGTGGATAGGCCTTGAAAAACTGAACGCAGATCAATTGAGAAAACAGGAAGAAGTTGTGTGGAACTGTGAAAAAATAAGCAAAATATTCAAACTGAGTAGTTCATGGGAAGATATGCGACATCAAGGACTCTAAGAACACAGGAGCGCCGTGGTCTCGTGGTAACGTGAGCAGCTGTGGAAGGTCCTTGGTTCAAATCCTCCATCGAGTGAAAAGTTTAATTTTTTTTATTTTCAGTTTATGTGACAAACTATTGTGTTTTCATCACTTTTTTGAGAGTGATTATCACATCCACAAGAAAACCTAAATCGGGCAAGGTAGAAGAATCTTTTTATCCATTCGCCAAGTGTACAAGTTAGGTGGGTCGACAACATATTCCTGTCATGTGACGCACATGCCGTTACCAGTGTCGTATAGAATATATCAGATGTGTTTTCCTGTGGAGGAATCGGTTGACCTATGACCTTGCGATCAAATGTTTTCGGTTCCCAATTGGAGAGGCACGTCCTTTAGTCTACTAATCGCACGGTTTTGCGATGTGGTCGCAAGACACAGACACTAAACTTATTATAGTGAACAGAGACGTCAATGAACGAACGGACAGATAATAACGATGTAAAAATAAAGAAAGTAAAATTCTCACTGGAGGGAAGACTTGAACCAAGGACCTTCCGTTCTGCAGCTGCTCACGCTACCACGAGACCACGGCGCTCCTGAGCTCACATTGTCCATGATGTTGCCTATGTGGCCCATGGACTACTGAGTTTGTATATTTTGCTTATTTTTTCACAGTTCCACGCAACTTCTTCCTGTTTTCTCAATTGATCTGCGTTCAGTTTTTCAAGGCCTATCCACTGTGCCAACTTATAACTAAATCTGAGGGGGATGCGATGGGGAGGTTCCCTTGTTAGAACTACTTAAACCTAATTAACCTAAGGACATCACACACATCCATGCCCGAGGCAGGATTCGAACCTGTGACCGTAGCAGTCGCGCGGTTCCGAACTGAAGCGCCTAGAATCTCGGCCACGCGACAGGCCAAATAAGGGTTAATTAAACGTACTGGCAGATTAAAACTGTGTGACAGGCCGAGACTCGAACTCGGGACCTTTGCCTTTCGCGGGCAAGTGCTCTACCAACTGAGCTACCCAAGCACGACTCACGCCCCGTCCTCACAGCTTTACTTCTGCCAGTACTCCGCTGCAGAGTGAAAATCTCATTCTGGAAGCATCCCCCAGGCTGTGGCTAAGCCATGTCTCCGCAGTATCCTCTCTTTCAGGAGTGCTAGTTCTGCAAGGTTCGCAGGAGAGCTTCTGTAAAGTTTGGAAGGTAGGAGACGAGGTACTGGCAGAAGTAAATTGTGAGGACGGGGCGTTACTCTATCCTGTGCAGGCTTCTTCATCTCCCAGTACCTACTGGAACCTACATCCTTCTGATTCTGCTTAGTGTATTCATCTCTTGGTCTCCCTCTACGATTTTTACCTTCAACGCTGCCCTCCAGTACTAAATTGGTGATTCCTTGATGCCTCAGAATATGCCCCACCAACCGATACCTTCTCCTAGTCAAGTTGTGCCACAAATCTCTCTTCTCTCCAATTCTATTCAATACCTCCTCATTAATTATGTGATCTACCCATCTAATCTTCAGCATTCTTCTGTAGCACCATTTTTTCGAAAGCCTCTATTCTCTTCTTGTCTAAACTGCTTATCGTCCATGTTTCACTTCCATACATGGCTACGCTTCATACAAATATTTCCAGAAAAGACTTGCTGACACTTAAATCTATACTCGATGTTAACAAATTTCTCTTCTTCAGAAAACCTTTCCTTGCCCTTGCCAGTCTACATTTTATATCCTCTCTACTTCGACCATCATCAGTTATTTTGCTCCCCAAATAACAAAACTCCTTTACTACTTTAAGCCTCTCATTTCCTAAACTAATTCCTGCAGCATTACCCGATATAATTCGATTACATTCCATTATCCTCGTTTCGCTTCTGTTGATGTTCATCTTATATCCTCCTTTCAAGAGACTGTCCATTCCGTTCAGCTGCTCTTCCAGATCCTTTGTGACTTAGGAATTGTATATATTGAAGCGATTTCTTATTTGCATGTCGCCCTTTGCTTGCGACCTTCTGTGTTATTGTCAAAGTTAAGTATTGTCATTGATTCATATCGTAACAAAACTCTTTAATACGATTTGCTTGAATTGTTGTATGGCGATCCGAGAAGCAGGTTTCGCAGACACCTCATCTTTGACAACTAGGCAGCATATAACACAGGAAAATTTAGGAACTGAATTTTGGCACGATAAACAAACAAATCTAAAGTAAGTAGAGGTTACAAAGAGCACGTTCGTCAACATAGTACCAGAACAGACTAATCCTATGGTTTGGTAGAATCACAAACAATCATTTCTAGTGATGCATGAAAATTCTGTCCTGAAAAAGTCTGTATTCCAGATGCCAGGAGTGCCCCGTTTTTTTTGCGCCGCCCACCGGCTTTCTCGCTCCGCGCTCCTGTGTACGAGGTGCGTTCAATAATTAATGCAACATATTTTTTCCTCAGCAAATTCCGGTTGAAAAATGTGCACGTAGTTGCGGGACAACGTGGAATATTCCTGTTTCGGCCGCTATAGTTTCATGAAATTCCAATAGGTGGCGGCGCTATACGGAACTTACAAAATAAGCGTCTGTAAAGGAGGTGCGTTTCTTTTCGCCTTTCGCCTATAGCGATTTGAGCATCGGTGCTTTCTATTAGCGCTTGGATATTACAACAAGATGGAAGCAAACCCTGAACTACCGGTACACATCGATATACCTGATCTGAGTACCAAGAGGCTTGTTCAAGACATCCTCCTCTTGCTCTCGATAGCGTCAGTGGGTCTGACATCAACTCTTGGAGAAGGGCTCCAGAATGCCCCAACAACTTGCCACCTAATGTCTTGTATTACCGAGGCAGTTCCTGGGCTTGATCAGCCCCGCAAGATCTGGTCAACTCTGAACCGATTAAGAACTGGGCATGGAAGATGTGCTGACTCACTCTTCAAATGGGGACTGCTGTCTTCGCCAGCATGTGACTGCGGCGCGCCTAAGCAGACCATCCAACACATCAGAGAAGAATGCAGTGCTAGAGCGTTCGGTGGGGACTTTGAAGAATTCCTCGTGGCATCCCAAAAATCTATCGAATATATACAAGGACTAGATGTTTGTCTGTGAATATATGTAATTTTATGTAATATAGAATAACGTGATCCAATACTGAGATGTACTTAAATGCCATACGCTAAATAAATAAAAATAAATTAGCGCTTGGAACTGTAGTACTTTCCCAACACAGCTACGACAATTTACAACTGTTATAACGATGGTTCCTGGTCTATGTTCTTCCTGTGTTTAGCATGCACCCTTTGTGACTGAAGCTCCTTCTTTTTCCCCCGAACCCCCCCCCCCCCCCCTCCCAGTCCACGCCACACAGCCCCCGCCGTGTAGCTGCCTCCTGTGTATAGTGGACTCCTGACCTATTCAGTGGAACCCGATACCCAACCACCCTTTGACTCATGTCAAGAAATCTGCAGCTTACACGGCCGCAGAACCGTCTGAGCCTGTGATTCAGACCCTCCACTCGGCTCTGTACCAGAAGTCCGCAATCGGTCCCGTCGACTTTGTTGCAAATGGTCGGCCCTGCTTTCAACTCACAAGCAAGACTGGCAGCCTATACCACTTCTGTTAGCCACTTGAAACAAGAGAGAATCTCTTCTGATCCAAAGTGACACACATCATTGGTACCGACGTGAGCAACCACCTGCAGTTGGCTGCACAATGTGCTCTTTATGGCATCCGGGAGGACCCGTTCCTCGTCTGGAATGACTTCACCTGGTAAGCTCACGGAGTGCACTTTGGCTTTCTTACCCTTCTTGGCAGCCAGGTCCGTAAGAGGCCCAATAACGCGCCTAATGTTGGAGCTCCCAACTATCAATAATCCCACCCTCTATGATTGTCCGGATCTTGCAGGCTGAGAGGTTTCCTCTAATGCAGCACAGGCGAAGGCATCTGGCTCAGCGACAGTGTCAACCACAGACAGCACCTGGAACCTGTTTGTCAGACTAACCGGGGAGGCCTTATGTGCGGCCCCGTGGCAAGTCTTTCGCCGCCTGCTACGCCCCGGACCGACCTCCGACTCGACCACAGCACTCAGGACGTCAAGAATGAGTAATGCATGGGAATGCTAAAAGACTTTAAAGTAATCAGATACTCTTTGCATTAACATGTTACTATGAGAAGCATTAATCAGTGAATCCAGTTTTAGTACAGTGCTTGAAATTAGTGGAAGACTTTATTAAATTATGTCAATAAGTTACGTGAGAAACTGCATACGAATGCCGAGAAGCGATTTTTTTTTTACTAAACAAATCATGTCAAAGAAATAGTGCCGTAATCATGAAAGGATGGTTCTCGGAATTTACATTGTAGGAGAAAGAAACTTTGCTGCTAGAAATGGTGAGTAGTCCCATGTTGGCGGCTCACAAATATGTTCAAGTAACTGCAGCCCTTATTGAATAATGCCGCTGCAGCTTTCCGCATGAGGGAGATAGTATGGAGATGCACTAAAAGATGCATATCATCTCCTTGTTGTTTGATGTATTAACAGTCGACGATGTAGACTAAAACAATCCGTACTGAACGACGTAACATTTACCAACGTCATTACGTGCAATAGCTCTGCTAACCACTGTTCGAATGGTGTAGTTTTTGTATACGGTACACAGTTTGGAGTATGGGCTCCGTACTGAGATCGGTTCACTCGGTAGACTTCTCCTCCTACAGTCACTGCCTTAGCTCACCATAAGAGGTATATTGTCACTAGTACACAGTTCGCAGTATGTGCTCATTGAGTCATCCTTGACATGTTCCACATCCACGAGGATCTCCTCAGCATGGATCTATGGAACGAAAACTAATCTAATCTAATCTAATCTGAAATTAGTTTATTTGATACACCTGTATTTCTACAACCCTTGCTTTCCTATTAGTTCATGATACATCAGTTTACGATAAGAAACATATCAACATACAGCAATTTTAACACAGTAGTCCGCGTTATGCTTCGTAAGCCGTCTCGTTAATAGACGTGTCTCTTCACTATTCGTATGTCGCAGCTTTTTTGCTACTGCGTGGAAGATTAAACCAGGACGTGTAACATTGGATAGACATTGTTCACTTTTTTACCAGACACCCGAAAACAGCCAACATGTCTGTGGTTACCACTTTGTCATTCATAAACCTGCACTGAACAGCCGCACCTTTCCGTAGCCGCTGTACTCTCAAATCTCGCTATCTATCGTTACACATCTAAACTCTCAGTCTTGCAGTACATTATCACGATTAAATGCTATTAACGTTTTTCAGTTGAAATATATACAAACCATTTTAACATTAACAAAAATATTAAGTAAATAACAGTAAATGAGTCAAAATAAAATCTATTCAGTCTCTGACAGTTACAGAGGGTATATGACCTATAATGCATTATAGTATACACAAATATTCGTACACTAATAAAATATATACAGATATGGGGAATAATATAGTTACATTCACACTCTAGATATTAGAAGGAAGGTTTGGAGTTATTAAATAACTTTACACATGTCCAGAACCTCCTAGTATTTGTAATAGATCTTTTGCCATGATCGGACTATTGAAATTATTATGGGTTTTACGCATTGCCCTTCTTGCCGATGCACGAGTTGCCATTAAGTGAGAAGCATCGTTTCAAAACGCAGCCGAGATCAAAATAGTTTGAGCGTTTTCACCCCATGTGCTGTATGCTCTTTAACGCTATTGAGTCAGATCAGTTCATTTTGTATTGTTTCCCATTCGAGATATGTTTCGCAGTCTCCGTTATTAGCCCGGTCTTTTGTTGGCTTTTCTCACTATTTTCATCTTGCACTCACGTGTGGTGTTGTTTGCGTGGCCATGGAGAGCTATTCACACGTGGGCTCTCGATCGAAAGGAGCAGAATGAGAATTAGAGCTATGAAAACTAAAAGACAGAATGAAAAGGTAGCTCACTAAGTAATAGACCTGATGTACACTCCTGGAAATGGAAAAAAGAACACATTGACACCGGTGTGTCAGACCCACCATACTTGCTCCGGACACTGCGAGAGGGCTGTACAAGCAATGATCACACGCACGGCACAGCGGACACACCAGGAACCGCGGTGTTGGCCGTCGAATGGCGCTAGCTGCGCACCATTTGTGCACCGCCGCCGTCAGTGTCAGCCAGTTTGCCGTGGCATACGGAGCTCCATCGCAGTCTTTAACACTGGTAGCATGCCGCGACAGCGTGGACGTGAACCGTATGTGCAGTTGACGGACTTTGAGCGAGGGCGTATAGTGGGCATGCGGGAGGCCGGGTGGACGTACCGCCGAATTGCTCAACACGTGGGGCGTGAGGTCTCCACAGTACATCGATGTTGTCGCCAGTGGTCGGCGGAAGGTGCACGTGCCCGTCGACCTGGGACCGGACCGCAGCGACGCACGGATGCACGCCAAGACCGTAGGATCCTACGCAGTGCCGTAGGGGACCGCACCGCCACTTCCCAGCAAATTAGGGACACTGTTGCCCCTGGGGTATCGGCGAGGACCATTCGCAACCGTCTCCATGAAGCTGGGCTACGGTCCCGCACACCGTTAGGCCGTCTTCCGCTCACGCCCCAACATCGTGCAGCCCGCATCCAGTGGTGTCGCGACAGGCGTGAATGGAGGGACGAATGGAGGCGTGTCGTCTTCAGCGATGAGAGTCGCTTCTGCCTTGGTGCCAATGATGGTCGTATGCGTGTTTGGCGCCGTGCTGGTGAGCGCCACAATCAGGACTGCATACGACCGAGGCACACAGGGCCAACACCCGGCATCATGGTGTGGGGAGCGATCTCCTACACTGGCCGTACACCACTGGTGATCGTCGAGGGGACACTGAATAGTGCACGGAACATCCAGACCGTCATCGAACCCATCGTTCTACCATTCCTAGACCGGCAAGGGAACTTGCTGTTCCAACAGGACAATGCACGTCCGCATGTATCCCGTGCCACCCAACGTGCTCTAGAAGGTGTAAGTCAACTACCCTGGCCAGCAAGATCTCCGGATCTGTCCCCCATTGAGCATGTTTGGGACTGGATGAAGCGTCGTCTCACGCGGTCTGCACGTCCAGCACGAACGCTGGTCCAACTGAGGCGCCAGGTGGAAATGGCATGGCAAGCCGTTCCACAGGACTACATCCAGCATCTCTACGATCGTCTCCATGGGAGAATAGCAGCCTGCATTGCTGCGAAAGGTGGATATACACTGTACTAGTGCCGACATTGTGCATGCTCTGTTGCCTGTGTCTATGTGCCTGTGGTTCTGTCAGTGTGATCATGTGATGTATCTGACCCCAAAAATGTGTCAATAAAGTTTCCCCTTCCTGGGACAATGAATTCACGGTGTTCTTATTTCAATTTCCAGGAGTGTATTTTACGAATGATAATTTTCAGTGAAATTTGTAATGTCGGTTCGTGTGGTAAAGATTGCATAAATGCATGTTTTTATACTTTGATTGGGCCTTATTATCTGTAGTTATGACGTGAGAGACATATTTCGTTTTAGGTAGTTCAACCGACATCCACATTTAAGTAATTTTGAGCCGCCTTGTAATCACAAAGAAGGGAGATTGAAGTGCGGAGACGTCACGCTATTCTACCTGGCGAAATCAAAAAATAAAGTTTACAGCAGACCGAATACAGTGAAACAAGATCACAGATTCAGTTATATAAAAATGAATATAAAAAATTGAAATTTTCCGATTATGTTAAGGGAAACCATAATTGGATCAAAAAGTATTTTGTTCAGTGAATTTCTTCAAAACGTATCAAGTTTAATTTAAAAATTGAAACGGCGCCTTTATGATTCAAACATGTCTAATTCTCGAACATAACCTAAACATCTAGGTCGTACCGTCGAGAATTTTGGCGTATTTCATTTGGTTAGGAAGCGAAAGCTTTCTTTCGCTTCCTGTACGGCTGTGATATGTGCACTTAATAGGATGTGAAACGATGCTCCTCAAGTTGTCTCTTTTCGTGTCCCTGCAATGTCTCTTTTAGCGACTGTGCAGTAGTCTATGTTTCTGCAACGGTCTCGGAATAGTACCATTCAATCAGAATCTTTTAATTAGGTTGTTATCAGTTCGACCAAATACAAATATTCTCCTATCTTTCTACCTTTGATGATCGTCAGTCTTGTAATAGCTTACTGGTCGCTAATTCATCTTACATTGGTAACAGTCTCGGAAAGAATCTGTGTTTATAGTGAGGCAATTTAAAATATTTCTGTTGTATTCTCTTTAGCCGCTTTTATGTCGTCTCGGTGTCTGTGTAGAGTTGTACCATGGGAAGCAAGGAGAGGATGTTGGTTAGTGGCCGGTTCCTCGTTCTATAGCACAAACTGCACGGAATTAATAACTGGGTTCTTTATTCATAAAGGAAGAGCTGCTTAAGTTTCCCTGTGCTGTGGTACAAGCTCTCTTTTGTGTAGTCCACGTAGCCTCAATGCTGTCCAAGTAGAAGTCCACTATGTTCACTATAAGGCTGCTATGTCCTGCCTGTCTCTGTGCTGGAAGCTAAGTCTGCGGCTCCGTCTAGGTGACGCTGGAACTCCACGACGTATAGACTCGAACTAACTGGAGTAACAGGCTCGAACTAACTGGCTAACTGGAACGTGGCCCTTCGGTCCGCGGCGGCTATCAAATACTGGCGGCTGAGAGGGCGTTGGCGGCGTGTTTCCAACAGGTCCTGTCTTTGGCATCTACCGGTACTCTTGTAACCTTTCTGCCGCATAGTATGCTGGCGCCAGCGTACGCCAGCACAGTTTCCAATTTCCTCGCGTGTGTTGTGGGATTAGTTGTTCAAGAGAGAATGTTGTTGTTGTTGTTGTGGTCTTCAGTCCTGAGACTGGTTTGATGCAGCTCTCCATGCTACTCTATCCTGTGCAAGCTTCTTCATCTCCCAGTACCTACTGCAACCTACATGCTTCTGAATCTGCTTAGTGTATTGATCTCTTGGTCTCCCTCTACGATTTTTACCCTCCACGCTGCCCTCCAATGCTAAATTTGTGATCCCTTGATGCCTCAATACATGTCCTACCAACCGATCCCTTCTTCTAGTCAAGTTGTGCCACAAACTTCTCTTCTCCCCAATCCTATTCAATACCTCCTCATTAGTTACGTGATCTACCCACCTTATCTTCAGCATTCTTCTGTAGCACCACATTTCGAAAGCTTCTATTCTCTTCTTGTCCACACTAGTTATCGTCCATGTTTCACTTCCATACATGGCTACACTCCATACAAATACTTTCAGAAACGACTTCCTGACACTTAAATCTATACTCGATGTTAACAAATTTCTCTTCTTCAGAAACGATTTCCTTGCCATTGCCAGTCTACATTTTATATCCTCTCTACTTCGACCATCATCAGTTATTTTACTCCCTAAATAGCAAAACTCCTTTACTACTTTAAGTGTCTCATTTCCTAATCTAATCCCCTCAGCATCACCCGATTTAATTTGACTACATTCCATTATCCTCGTTTTGCTTTTGTTGATGTTCATCTTATATCCTCCTTTCAAGACACTGTCCATTCCGTTTAACTGCTCTTGCAAGTCTTTTGCTGTCTCTGACAGAATTACAATGTCATCGGCGAACCTCAAAGTTTTTAGAGAGAATACTTAATACATTCAGAGAGAATGTATTAAGTATTAAGTCGCAATACTACTCTCTGTGCTGACTTGCGGTAATGTATACGTAATCTTCCCAGTTGATACTGGGCAAACTGCAGCATGTGTGTGTGTGTGTGTGTGTGTGTGTGTGTGTGAAATCTTATGGGACTTAACTGCTAAGGTCATCAGTCCCCTAGAACTTAGAACTACTCAACCTAAATTATCCTAAGGACAAACACACACACCCATGCCCGAGGGAGGACTCGAACCTCCGCCGGGACCAGCCGCACAGTCCATGACTGCAGCGCCTCAGTCCGCTCGGCTAATCCCGCACTACAGCTTGCTTGGCGTATATCCGTGCTACCTTTGAAAGATTCTACGACCGATGTTTGAAACTGTGGTGGCCGTTAGAAACATCCGATTATTAACTAAAATTCACAGACACTGGTTACCCTTGTCGATATGACTTCGCAGCTGGATTCATTCGAAAATTCTCTACTTTTATTTCGAGTTTCAAACAACGCTCAGTTCTGTATGATGTAAGCTGGTCAGTGACTACTTCCCAGGAGAGTTGTGTGTTCTGAGATTTTGCTGCGAACACTCTAGCAGTTAATAACCCATATTTTAGATTGTAGTTCTTTAATTTCGCTACCTGGTCGGTTATAGTAATTGATTTATCTGGTGGCAGGTTTCTCCCCTGAGAATTTCGGAGTCTAGTTAAAAAAGAGGTACTCCACACGTAGTCTGTCATTCGTGAAGCTGTTTCCGGTGTACAGCGCACGATTAACCTATCCTGGGCGACTTCACAAGTCTCAACTGTGTAGCGCAGGTCGAGGAATCGACAGCTGAGATCATTGCAGAATTGACGAAGCCTCTGTTTGGACTCAAAATAGATATCGACAGTTTGCCGACGCCACACGAGCGAAGCTGACTTTACCACCTTCATCAGTCTATGGAAAAAACTGAAAATTGTTTAAGATTTCAGACGACAGTCGCAGTTGGTGCTAACGTGAGCGATGATCTACAGATGACTGGCACCCGTTCCCTTAATTGCTCTCGGAATGGCCTCTTCAATTGGCCGAAGATTCCTCTCAGGATAGGTACCGAGTGAACATTGATTCGTTCCTCTTCTGTGACGCTACATCCCTGAGAGCGTGCATCAAGCGCCTATCACTGGAGCCGTTTATCATTAACAGCCCGTTCACCTCTGTAGCTGCCAGAACCTTGACACAGAAGAGGCCACCACTCTGGCGAGATAGGTAAAGAAAAAGCGCACTTGTTAATATGATGTATGCTGGATGAGAGAATTCAAACTACCTCGAAATCTGGACATAACTGTGACAATAGCGACACTCTGCTGCTATCGATATGAGAAGTGTTTTCGATAGCGAATATGGACGCATGCAATCACAACAAGAAAATATGTACTCATACGGAAATGTGCTAAATTGTGTTTCAGTATAAAATGTTTCTTCATTTACGAGCTGTCTTTACTGCTGTTTCATGTATCCTTTGGGATTTTGCACTCAACGAAATTCACCAGGTGTTTCACTGTAGAAATTCAGTAGTAGTTTTATTTTAAGTGTAAAATAGGAGAGAACTACAGCTTTCATAATAGATCATGCCGTCCGCTACTAATCACTGCTGTTAGCCGGGAATGATTATCAAGTTAATTATCTGACAGATGTTACATTCCCTTAACGGTTGGAAGGGGAGAAGCCGCTGGAGCTGTAATTAATTTTCTGTTTTTAATCATTTATTTATTTTGCGCGTTTCTTGGAAACCGTTAAGCGGTAGCAGGAGCATTTTATGGCACATTCTTAGAATCGGATACAGCTGTTCATCCATATTCGAGCGTTATATGTCAAAACGAATTAGTTCTTATTTATTTTGTGAGCGTGTGTGTTTGGGAAGGTGGCGGGAAGGCGGGGGTGTGGATTAGGGGGACGGTGCTCTAATTAGTCAACCCCAAAATGTTCTGGAAAGTAGACATGATTTTTTATTTCTCTATACCCCCGAAGAAAAACAGGAAAATCTCGTTGGCGCCTAATATTCAGTTACCGAGCTGTATTTAAGCAAAAATAAAAATCTTGTTCCTGCGATTAATATGATTTTCTAGTATTTGAAATCGTAGACATAAAATCAGATAAATGAAGGATTATACTTGTATGGCGGTAATTCCTGTATTCTTCCTTTACAAAAAAGTGTTTCCTGCGTTCATTTTCATATCAAGTCTATTCATCAGTTCACTGGCTGACATACCATTGTCGGTTCACTGGATCGTTGTGGAATTTCTATCCAGTTTTAAGAAATGGCTGGTTCAAATGGCTCTGAGCACTATGGGACTTACAGTTATAAGAGCTATAGGCAAACATGTTTCAATTGGTGGCGTTATTCTGCTATTGCCTCTTGTTGGAATATCTGTACAGACTTTCGTAACAGCTTTATCATTATGCTTGTGCGGGCCAGGTGTTGCACTAATTGTAGGTATCGTTTATGAACGAGGCTCATGAAGTTTTAATAGGAAATTTTTCCATTTATATCATTTAGTGACCTTAGTTTCATTTTTTCTGTTTTTCATATCTGGTAATGTACTCGCACTCATTTTTTTTAGATATTGTTTAGTTAGCGGTTTGGCCGTTTTACTTGGGGATAAGTATTTACGTGCCTGAAAAGCAGTTAAACCTTCGGAAAATTATTTTCTGTTGGATCATTTCTCTGTAGAAACATCCGACGCACTTTCCATCGATGTATTAAATGTCAATACTTTCATTTGAAGCATTTCTACACTGCGGACGGAAGACCTAGACCTCGAATCTTTGCGCATAAAACATTTCTTGGAAATCACTCTGCATAATATGAATGAAATTTAAAGTTGCATAGTATGGTATTATTTTAGTCAACGTGATTGCGCCAGGGTTTCTGTACATTGAATACCATTTGGTTTCTACACAGAAGAGTCTTATTTTTGCTTTTCCGTTAAGTTTACTCTTTGCTGGTCAAACAATCTTTGGACTTCTTTTAAAAAGGAGTGAGGAAGAGGAGGCGGAAGAAGACACGGAAAATTATGAATAAAGAATTCGTTCAACGACATTCCTTCCGTTCTCTTTTCTGCTGCCCACTTGTCACTACCGGCATATTGCCAGGTTTCTACTCGGTCTGCCTTAATGATTATCATTTCCCTTTTCAAAACTGATTGGGCCTCCACCCCGTCCCCAACCCGTCACCCCCGACCCCATTCTCTTTCAAACACACACACACACACACAGGGAGAGAGAGAGAGAGAGAGAGAGAGATGAAGAGAGAAGAGGTAGCAGGGGGAGGAGGACAAGACTATTTATCAGATATACTGTAACTGTTGACAAAACGGGGACATAAATGGACGACACTCCGTAATGAAAACCAAGAAGAGTACTTTGATTTGAATACAATTGGATTGAAAACCACTGATTCGCAAACAGGGTGATTTAGTCGATGAGCTCATAGTATTGATGAGAACTGGTCCGTAATAGAACTGTTTAGTATTATTTCTTTATGGTAGCGGATATGTATGCCTTGCAGGCATTACGACATCTTGTCAGTCTCCGCTGTCGCTACAGTTTTTTTTTTTCCTTGTGTTATTTATCTATCTTTTGTAAAGACGCAGGGAATATATTGGAGCTACCGAAACAAGGGTATGGACGACGGAGTATGTGATCAGCTTCGGTGTTTTGCTGCTACATCTTTCTGCACACGTCATTGTGGAAGTGTAGACTTCTGGAACGGAGCTGAACGAGCAGATGTTTTGCACCGGACTAGCGGACAGCGGTCGGGCAGAGCTATCGAGGACATTGATTTTTCCTGCTGGACCGTGACTCATCAGCGTGCAGGCCAGGGGAACTCAGGTCGAACCCCGAGCGGTGCCTGCTGCATTCAACACCGTAGACAGGGTCTTAGCGAATGGGTTTCTCAAAGTTTTTCACCGAGTAGACCGCGGTCAAAATGAGATACGAAACATCTGCATCAGAATAAGGTGTCCTTTCGGTAGTTCCTCTCCCACCCATTGATGATATGTTGTTACTACAGACAGAAGAATGTAAACAGGTCGAGAAAGGCTGTAAACAAACAGTTTTTTAACCTGTCAGTGTACGGTTGTCTGCTTATCTTCATGGACGTTTTAAGAACTTGCTGATACGCGCTCATGTTAATGACGCGGTCACGGGAATGCAGCCGGCCGCGGTGGTCTCGCGGTTCTAGGCGCGCAGTCCGGAACCGTGCGACTGCTCCGGTCGCAGGTTCGAATCCTGCCTCGGGCATGGATGTGTGTGATGTCCTTAGGTTAGTTAGGTTTAAATAGTTCTAAGTTCTAGGGGACTAATGACCACAGCAGTTGAGTCCCATAGTGCTCAGAGCCATTTGAACCATTTGAACGAGAATGCAGTCCGTCTCTTGCAAGCAGGGAGATACCCAGTCGACTTCCTAGCAAACCAACACCTACCAGCGTCGAATGTCGACTGCAGGAAACAGAAAGCGCGACTGATATGGAGGACACGGGCCCCGGAATTTGAAGAAGGCATTTAGAATACGCCGTTGCCAATCAAACGCAAACACAAGTGCAACTGCCCATGCGACGCAAGTCGATCACATGAATGTTTGATGCGTCCTGCGCGGTGAAGACCTGCTACATTCACGCCGTGATGAACCGTTTTAAACTATAGCACACCCTGATTGTGACCTAAGATAACAATTCTTATACTACGTCTTTCATTACTCTTCAGGAAAATGCCGGGATGGTTCCTTTGAAAGGTCACGACCGATTTCCTTCCCCATCCTCACCTAATCCGAGCTTATGATCCAATGACTCCGTTGTCAACTACTGATCTTTTCCTCTTCCTTTCATCAGTGTTCGCAGTCCCCAATTTTCCAGAACTCGACTGTTTACTGTTGAATCGTATTTTACAAAGGAGAGCGTATCAAATGGTTCAAATGGCTCTGAGCACTATGGGACTCAACTTCTGAGGTCATTAGTCCCCTAGAACTTAGAACTAGTTAAACCTAACTAACCTAAGGACATCACACACATCCATGCCCGAGGCAGGATTCGAACCTGCGACCGGAGCAGTCGCGCAGTTCCGGACTGAAGCGCACTAGAACCGCTAGACCACAGCGGCCGGCGAGAGCGTATCAACTCCCACAAGTGGCACATATGAGCTGTTGAAAATCCATTCACTACCCTTACGATGAATTATCAGTCAGTACCCATTTTGGACGCAGTTGCTTTTCTCTTCATTGGACCCCATCTTAGCACATTGTTTGAATGGCGCTTGGTATTTGAACTTTCTGGATAAGTTAAGGTAATTCGTATTTATTGTTCCGTCTCAGATGCACATTTCTAATTAGACTAACGGAGAAACTCGGCATTGCACAGGTATTTGTTTATAGCTGTGCGTCCACGCGCTTGCCACGCAACTTGTGGCCTTGTGTTTAACGTTTACCATATTATATCTCCTGAAATATGTGTCGTACATTATCTTTGGAAGGTCTCTGTTGGATTCCTTTCATGTTAATTTCTTAAATCTGTTGTCATTTACGGCATAAATTCCACTTCTAAATTTGCTGTGGTGTTTCTGACTCTATCTGGGAGAAGACTGAGCAGTGGAACGTGTTACTTTTACACATAAACAAGAACGATCTGTCACACTGCTACACTTTAAAACACAGTTTATATGTAATTCATGTCACACAGTCTCATATGGAACCTACATGCGCTTTCTTTTATATAGTGTATATGATAAGATACTGTCATCCCCCTTCCCTTCTGTGTGAAAGGATGAATGAGCAAATGTATTTCTAGTTGCATGCTCGATGGTAGCAGACAAGCCTGTCTGCTAGAGAACAGTAGGACCAACGTCGGAACAGGTAGCTACGCTTTTTAAAAGCAAAGAGGTTTCTATTCTTAGTATGGTCCTGTCCGTCCCTTGTCATGTTGGTATAGGAAGCTGCCTCTCTGGTCACTTCCGTTTGTATCTGTGAGACACCCTCGGTAGAAGCCCACGCCAGTCTGTCCACGGCGAGCGTCTGAAGTGGTAAGATCTCCGGCTAAGCATGTCTCCGCTACGTCCGTAGGACAATGGACCCCTACTGGACCTAACTGAAAATTTAATCACCTTTGTTCCAGGTTTAGATCTAAAATATGTTATCTTAAAGTGCAACGCAGTGTAATTCGTGTGTGAAGTTCAGAATATCTTCCAGTAGTTGCTTTGTTCTACTTGGTGAGCAAAGTGGAACCACGTGTTGATGATTCGTAACTCTAACTAAGAGCATCAATTTTAAATGCGAATGTGCATGAGATTATAACGTCTCATCTTGACAATATTTTTCAATATTGTAACTTTTCTTTATGTTCAACCCACGTGAGGTGTACTTTGTGAGACCAGTACCACGTGCTTATATAATTGTTTGACCCATCAGGTTAATAGTATCACGATAGTAACCAGTTGGAGGTTTTTCTTTTGTAAATTGCGTTTCGATGTAATTTATTTTAATTATCAAAATTATTGTGGAGTTACACTCTTTGTGTAAACCAAGTTGACCACGTGAAGCATGTGGTGTAATCATGAAAGTAGCCCTCAGCTATTCTTTTCGAGAAGATTTCACAGACAATTAGTATGAATTTAGTATACCAGTGTGTGGTAATTTCATGACGGACGCTACGACCGTAACTTCTTTGGGTGAAAATTGAATCGGTTGGTTGTGGTTAATTTCCTCTTGCATATGTTTCAACGTTCTTCGTGTGTTATTTTATGAATGCAGTGTTGTATGCCGTCTCCCAATCTTGGCTCCATATTTGATGTGTTCCGTAAGATTACAAACTCACATTTTCACAATCCAAAATAAGGCGCCAGTTTAGTTATGAATCAAGTTTAATATGCTGAAATTTTAACGGAACAATGATCAATGTTAAAATAAATGTCCAAATATAAACTGATTTATTTCTTTTTATTTAAATTCTCTTTTTATATGTAGATCAACGGTTGTCGTAAGATGACTATTAAAAGATTATAATTAATGTTAGTCTGGTTGGCAATTTGGTAAACTAGACTGGATACCTGGTGAAACAGTTGCTCAGTAATGCAAGGATAACTTCCCCAGATAGCTCACAGCTTTTAACCCGCTTTTATTATCTTGAATATCAGCACTGCTTTCAGAACAACTTAATGCATCAACATCACATCTTGTAGGTACATTCAGCGACCATATGTAGGTACTGTCTGCGAAATTTATTGTGAATAGAGTTTGTAGCTGAGAAGTAATAAATTTAAACGAAATGCATGATGCGGCAGTGTTTGACGCATCTCATCAGTCATGTGCCCTAAACTGTGCATCGCACAATGATATAATTTTGCACTTAAATTCAATGTTATGTGTGCACACTGTCTGTAAATTACCTCACAAATAAAGTAAAATAGTAAAGAATTAATAAATTATAACGTCAAGCCTCATGTGGTACCTGTAGCAAGAACAGTGGAAAAATAATTAGAGATGAACATTTTTCCTTTCATTACTTTGCAGGGGTTGTCAGCGAGAAAAGATTTGGTAAAGATGTGAAATTATGTGTAAAGTTTGTTACAAGTCGTTAAGTTCTCTTATACGCAAATACTGAATGAATAAAGTCTGGCAAATCAAGCGACACTGGCTACGCTACTTTTTCACCCCCACCTCCACCCCTTTGGTAGGTAGGTGGTTCTGATCCCCACAGCAATTATCGCCTGACAGTAAGGTATATGTGGACCAAGTTTGATTGAAATCGGTCCAGTGGTTTAAGACCAAGTTTGATTGAAATCGGTCCAGTGGTTTAAGAGAAGGTGTGGAACACACACACACACACACACACACACACACACATATATACACACATGCCCATACATCCACTTTTATAATATGTATGGATTAAGGAAGGAATCCATCTGGGTCGCTTGCTGTATCTTATTGGGTTTGCGGCTTTCGATGCGTAATACGGGTCACATCCAGATCAACATAACTGGTAAAAGAAGAAAAATTGATATGGTAGTACAAAATTGATAGTAATGCACTATCGCACCCGTTGTACACTCGTGTGTATCAGAAGGTGAGCTGTGTTACGGGTCGAAACCGGTAATCCAAGTGGCAAGTGACCCAGGCGGAGTCTTTCTTGATTATAGTTATCGTGGTCATGGTTCCCAGAGATCTCATGTCTTGAGTTATGATATTTTTATTATATTCGGAACACAATAATCACTGTCCATTTATTCATTGAAATACACTGTCTGGCAAAAAAGTGAAACATCCAGGGGGCAAGGCCGGATGTCAGTCTAACTTCATACATGTGCGCACCATCAGTGGATATGCAAGCTATTTCCATAAGAACGTGCAAAAATTTAACAGGACATAGGCGATGCTCCACTGAACAATTTGAGATAGGGAACGTGGGGTTGGAGAAGCCAGCTTAAGGAGATAATTGGAATAAAATCACATTAATGGAGATAATAGGAATAAAATCACATTAATGTGTACTTTTGTACTTACATTAGCTACAGTTAACTGCAAATACGATCACTGACACAATGAACGTACAAATTTGTACTGCACGTTACAAAATGTGCTGAAACTGACGGCCATCAACCACTGTGCAAGCATGATATAGGCGAACAAGATTCTGAGGCATCCTGACAAATATCCCAGGTGTGTTTCAAATCAAAACAAGGGCAGCAACAATTCTGGCAACTAATTCCATCTGCGTCTCCACTGGGGTCTCATACACAAGTGACTTTAGATATCCTAATGGGAAACAATCAAGGGGATTCAGGTCAGGTGACCTCGCAGACCATGGGATAGGACCTCCCCTTCCAATCCAGCTACAAGGAAATACAACACTGAGACTACAAGGAAGTACAACACTGAGATGGTTGCGGACATCCACAATGAAGTGAGGCGGTGCACCGTCATATTGTATCCAAATAATCTCAGAAACAGCCAAGGAAACGTTCTCCGACAACTCAGGTAGAACTCTTTGTACGAACGTCAAGTGCAGGTGGCCATTAGGACGTCCAGATAGACTCCCTAGTTACCTGGTTCATCCTCCTCCTTTCCTTGCAGAAAATAAAGAGTACATGTAAATAAACAGCACAGTACGTGGAAACCTGTACGCATGTTGGTTGTAAACAAGCTTGAAAACAGTAATACTAGACAAAGCGGCAGACAAGTTTACTTCCATATCTCCATAAGCTGGCTTCTTCGACCCAAGGTTCCCTACTTCATATTGTCCAGTGCAGCATTCTTTGTGTTCTGTTACATTTTTGCACGCTTTTACGGAAACACCCTGAATAAATGATTAATTAAGTATTTACGAACAGAACTCGAAGGCCCAATGATGCCTACCGACCGTCGTGTAATGTTCTGTTTTCGCTGTTTTGCTCCAGAATTGGCAAGACCTCCTCGTCCTTTACGTTTCAAGATTGTCTAAAATATAAATCAAATCGACTTTTTACTAACAAGTGCTCTAAGTACACTTTACACACTTTTCACACTTTATTTTCGATTTATATTCAGTCACTGTCTCACTGTGGCTACTCACACTTCACTGTTTGTGTTTATTCACTCCCTTCGTCACTGATAAGAAACTGACTTCGAACACACGATGGGTCTTGCTTTTTATACCCATACCAATGCTTAGTCAGCCCCACCAGTGGAAAATTGCAGAACATACCAAAAAGACTTCGAATGGGCCAGAATGCTCCAAAACATCCTACAACATTCGAAGAGTGTCTCGGAACGTTCCACAATGATCTTGAATGTTCCGGAATGTTCCCGAACATTATGCAACTGTCCAGAATGTTCCAGACTATTCCCGAGCATTCCAGAACATCCCGAATCATTGTGGAACATTCTGGAATGTTCTGGGATGCTCTCGAATACACTCGAATGTTCTGGAATGTTCTAGAGTACTCCAGAAATTTCTAGAGGGCCGAAACTTGCCATCCCTTATATCTTCAAAAGCACGTCCTTCAGGTAAAAACGGGAATGAATAGGGGATAGAGGGCTACCAGACGCTCGATAGTACCGGAACTCGTTTCCGAGTTTTAGCGGCACGCACATTGTACACTTACTTTTTTACAATATATATTGATTGCATGTTTCGCTCACTCTGAGCTTCTTCAGATATAAAGCAAAGTAAAACTAAGTATGTTCCATCTATTATTTTACAATAAGCAGAAAAGAATTGAACATAAACGTAGGATTTGCCAAAGTAGCTGCGTCAGCGACCTATCTTATCTACTCAGAACCACATATTAGAGTATTGTGTTTTGCAACTGCTTTCAATGTTTTAAGCAGGTGTATATTGGAGGTAAGGGGGATGGGGGAAGGGAAATGGAGGGAGCCTTATTGGCTTCCGTACGTACTGCAAAACTGCGTGCCGTACGCCACCAAGCAGAAGCAAATGCAGTTAACCATAACTAGTTACACTTTTATAGTTTATTGTTTTATATTTTTTACGGCTTTAGACTTTCAAAGTTTTTTGAAAGACATAACATTTAAGGACGCTTTATGCAGATCTAGCTCTTTTACATAAGTCCACTTCTGTAATTTTACGATCTTTATGTCTTTAGCTATTTATACATCTATCGTTAATGTTTTAATGGAAAAAAACGTATAAAATTCTAATTTTTATTCTTTCAGAGGAAGAACTTACGAACTTTATACTTTCAAAGTTTCACACTTTGAATATCTTCAGATATTAATTCAGTTTTCGCTATTTTGTTTTCACTTTTATAATCTACTATATGACGCCCCTTTTAGAGTTTTATACATGCGTTCTGGTATGTTAACAGAGGGTTTTTTAAATTATAGATTTTTTGCAATTTTAGTATAAGATCCTTTTTTGTTAAAACCATAGCATCCCTGTCACTATCACTCCTTCCACCTCCCCCCTTCTCCCCCCCCCTCCCCCCTTACCTTCTTTGCCCGCTCTCAGTTCCCCCTCGCTCCATTTCATAATTTCACTATTTTATGAGGTTTACATTCCACATATCCATTCTTCTACAGTTTTAGTGTTAAACTCTTGACATCCCACTACACCCTTCCTGCTTCCTTTCCCCTCCCCCAATCAGCCTCCCTCTACTTTCCCTTCCGCCCTCTTCCTCCCTTCCTCCAATATATACCTGTTTAGAACACTGAACGCAGTTGCAAAACACATTAGTCTGATATGTGGCTCTGAGTAGATAAGACTAGTTGCTGACACAACTACGTAGGTCTGTTCTAAGATTATGTACAATTCTTTTGTTTTCTACGTATTGTAAAATATTAGCTGGTACTTATTTTATTTAATTTGTTCTAGACCTGAAGATGATGCAGTATGATGGAGACATGTAATCTAACTGAAATGTGTACGTGAGACGGAACGATAAATGAGAAGTACCTTAAATATCTATTCAGTTGCTGAACTTCTCAAGACGATTATGTCGACTATAGTGTTTCTGGTTAACGTCTTGCCTGGACTTCTGTAGGACGTTCCCCAACAGTCGTGTGCTGTGCTGTGGTATCAGTACACTGGAGCTTCAGCACACTTTGGTCACCTGTCCCGAGCATATCTCAGACTCCTTTTGGAGGGGAGTAATTGGAAGGGGCTGCCAGTTCCCTAGGCCTCCTCGCTTTTCCTGCCCTCACTCCTCCTAACTTTGTCCTTCGGCGGTACGTAAAGGCCATTGTCCAGTGAACACCAGTAGGGACAATAGATGTTTTTATTGATATCCTGTTTATAGCATCTGGTACCAGAAGAAGAGACCGTGGAATATTACGGAGAGTGCAATAGCGCATGTTACGACGTTGCGCGTACTCTGACGGTGTAGATGGCCGTCATTTATAGTAAAATATATTTATTTGGTTGTAATTGTCTGTCCGTTCTTCAAACTACACCGACATTAAAACCAGTTCCACGTGAGGTTGATCGCAAGAGCAGAAAAGAAACATCATTCTCATAGTGCTGTAGAAAATGTTTCATGTTTCCTGACGTACATTCATTGTTCGAAAATATTCAAAATATCATTCTCGGCAAACAGTCAAATTTGGAAGAATTCATTGAAGGACGCTGTATATTCCAATTACACTGCACATTCACTGGAACGCTATTCCCGAGAAGCCTTACTGCTGTAGTTTTAATTGCAACAAAAATTGGTAAGAGTAGATCCATCAGAAAATTACGGTTATTTTCAATTCATTGTTATCTGTGTCTGACTGTGGTTCTACGCCTTCTTCGATGTTCAAAGTGCTAAAATGTTTCTTGCGCATGCTGCATGCTTTTGTGAAGGAAGGAAGGAAGATCAGTGTTCAACGCGCCGTTCAAAGTGTGGTCATGTGAAACAGAGCAGAAAGTCGGACTAAGCGAGGATGGGGAAGGAAATCGACCGTGCTCAAACCTAAATCTGGACGGCTGAAAGGGATTTGAACTGTCGTCCTCCCGATGCGAATCCAGTGTGCTTAAAACTGCACTGCTTCGTTCCGTGCTTTTACGAAGTAATTTATGTCTCCCTAGCAACTGGAGATAATTTTTCACTACCTGAAGCTACAATATTGCTGATTCAGAACGATATAAAATGATTTTCAAAATAAAGGCTACCGCTCGTAAACATAAAATCATGAATAAGTAAAAAACTTCCTGGCAGATCAAAACTGTGTGCCGGACCGACACTCGAACTCGGGTCCTTTGCCTTTCGCAGGAAAGCTCCCGAGTTCGAGTCTCGATCGGGCAAATAGTTTTGATCTGCGAGGAAGTTTGATATCAGCGCACACTCCCCTTCAGAGCGAAAATTTCGTTTTGAAATGTATTTATGGTTTCACATATACAAGTCTTCACATTTCATTGACTTTTCTGCGTAGTTACCAATTCGATTCAATTATCATGAAACAAACTGTTTACAACTCTTTGTGAATTTCGAATCCCTTACAAGGGCAGTCAGCTTGCCCTCATTCTTTACATTTCCTGTTTCAGTCACTGTTTAATGAAATGAAATGTCGTGTTGCTAGGGCCTCCCGTCGGGTAGATCGTTCGCCTGATGCAGGTCTTTCGATATGACGCCACTTCGGCGACCTGCGCGTTGATGGGGATGAAATGATGATGATTAGGACAACACAACACCCAGTACCTGAGCGGAGAAAATCCCCGACCCAGGCGGGAATCGAACCCGGGACCTTAGCATTGACATTCCGTCACGCTGACCATTCAGCTACCGGGGCCGGACACTGTTTACTAACTGTACATAATTATCTCATAGAAATACGAATTTTCGCACATCAACAAGTTATGAAATAGTGAGTTACAGAGCTGTAAGAGTTTAATGTAAATGAAAAAGTCTCGTATTTCCACTCCTACTATGGTAAAAATGAAGTTTGTTTTACACAAAAATTTTTCGCCTACTCTTATTTCTGCAAATAGCTATTCAGATCCAGGAAAACACTGAGCACTGAATGATTTTTCTATACATGGCCTTAGTAAAAAAATCACATGAGTTCTTGAGACTGTGCTTTCTTTTCGTGGAGATTGTTTTATCATTGTAGCACCCTACGTTTGATGGTGACTGTTTATTGTACTTAAATTATTTTAACTAACAACAGAATCATATGTCTGAGTGATACCATTATTCGTTTATGAAGAACGATATACTGAGTTGAATGCCGGAGCCAGCCGCCTCAGTCAGTATAGATAGGGAACAACAATCGGTAACAAAGAATAAACACACTTTCAACGGAATTACAGATTTATGAACTAATTTTCCCGATCGGAACTGAGACATTCGCAGAGCCGTTACCAGGTTGAGACGCGAATTGAAGCTGCAGTTGGGAAGCAGAGTTCTCTCCACTAATTAATGCCTGTCACACTTGGCGGAACTTTGTCACGGGACATTACCGTGGCGCCTCCGCGGCCGGTGGGCTGAGGTGACGCGTGTCGAGGCAGGAAGCTCCGTCTAGCGCAGGCGCACGGTGTTTCTCCGGCGGTGATCAGCAGCGTCACAATCTCGCTCAGGCACTAACTTCTGGGAAACACATCCAGCAGCAGGAACTGTACAGTCGTGGAAGCCTGGAATTTATGGGCGTGTCACGTCTTTGGTTATTACAGTAGGTGGAAGTTTGATTAATTTGTTACCCTCTGACGTGGTCGGGTAGCACGGCAACTCCAATGATCTTACACAGAGAAGGCCCGAGCTTCCGGGTATTGCCGACTTCGAGTGTCCATTAGGAGATCCAGAAAGTTTTCGTTTAGAGCCACATTGCAAAAACAAAAGAAGGCGAACATTTAATTCCCTGAAGCACGTATTTTCTGTAAAGTCCGTGATCTGGTTTTTGCTATTAGTTCACGTTCATATACACACACCAAAAAAGGTTTTTCATCACCTCGGTTCCTAGAGTTCCGCAACCTATACACAAAATTGCAATAGAGATCAACATAAACATCTTTTGCGCCCTTTTTATTGCTTATGAAAACTACACATTGCATGTTGTACCACCATACAGCGAGACCTTCAGAGGTGGTGGTCCACATTGCTGTACACACCGGTACCTCTAACACGCAGTAGCACGTCCTCTTGTATTCGTCGTGGCATACTATCCACAAGTTCATCAAGGCACTGTTGGTTCAAATTGTCGCACTCGTCGACGGCGATTCGGTGTAGATCCCTCAGAGTGGTTGGTGGGTCAAGTCCTCCATAAACAGCCCTTTTCAATCTATCCCAGGCATGTTCGATAGGTTTCATATTTGGAGAACATGCTGGCCACTCTAGTCGTGCGATGTCGTTATCCTGAAGGCAGTCATTCACAAAATGTGCACGATGGGAGCGCGAATTGTCGTCCATGAAGACGAATACCTCGCCTATATGCTGCCGATATTGTTCCACTATCGGTCGGAGGATGGCATCCACGTATCGTACAGCCGTTACGGCGCCTTCCATGACCACCAGCAGCGTACGTCGGCCCCATATAATTCCTCCCCCCCCCCCCCAAAAAAAAAAAAAAACAGCAGGGAATCTCCATCTTGCTGCACTCGCTGGACAGTATGTCTAAGGCGTTCAGCCTGACCGGGTTGCCTCCAAACACGTGTCCGACGATTGTCTGGTTGAAGGCATATGCGACCCTCATCGGTGAAGAGAACGTGATGCCAATCCTGAGCGGTCCATTCGGCATGTTGTTGGGCCCATCTGTACCACTCTGCATGGTGTGGTTGCAAAGATGGACCTCGCCATGGACGTCGGGAACGAAATCGCGCACCATGCAGCCTATTGCGTACAGTTTGAGTCGGTAACACGTCGTCGTGTGGCTGCACGAAAAGCATTATTCAACATGATGGGGACCGAGCGAGGTGGCGCAGTGGTTAGCACACTGGACCCGCATTCGGGAGGACGACGGTTCAATCCCGTCTCCGGCCATCCTGATTTAGGTTTTCCGTGATTTCCCTAAATCGTTTCAGGCAAATGCCGGGATGGTTCCTTGAAAGGGCACGGCCGATTTCCTTCCCAATCCTTCCCTAACCCGAGCTTGCGCTCCGTCTCTAATGACCTCGTTGTCGACGGGACGTTAAACATTAACCACCACCACCATCATCATGATGGCGTTGCTGTCAATTTTCCTCCTAGCCGTAATCCGTAGGTAGCGGTCGTCCGCTGCAGTAGTACCCCTTAGGCGGCCTGAGCGAGGCATGTCATCGACAGTTCCTGTCTCTCTGTATCTCCTTCATGTCCGAACAACATCGCTTTGGTTCACTCCGAGACGCCTGGACACTTCCCATGTTGAGAGTCCTTCCTGGCACAAAGTAATAATGTGGACGCGATCGAACCGCGGTATTGACCGTCTAGGCATGGTTGAACTACAGACAACTCGAACCGTGTATCTCCTTCCTGGTGGAATGACTGGAACTGATCGGCTGTCGGACCCCGTCCGTCTAATAGGCGCCGCTCATGCATGGTTGTTTACATCTTTGGGCGGGTTTAGTGACAGCTCTGAACAGTCAAAGGGACTGTGTCTGTGATGCAATATCCACAGTCAACGTCTATCTTCAGGAGTTCTGGGAACCAGAGTGATGCAAAACTTTTTTTGGTGTGTATACCCTCTCCTACAAGGTAAACATGTACAATCAAGAGCAACTCAATTAGCTGATTGTTGTTGAGAGAGCGCAACTGTTGCCACGGTGAATGGAATTCCCAGACGTCATCAGTCCGCGCAGTGGTCGTGGGTGTGAGAGTCGAGCGCTGGACAGAAAAGATTCTTAATATCAGTTCATTTGATTGTGTCCAGATCGTTGGTTAATGAAGCAAGGGGAACTGATCAAATCTGGAACGCCATCGAGCAATATGTTCACGCTTTGGACAGAACTCCATCCAGTCTCCTCTAGGTGCTGCAGCAATTGGGTGGCTATGGATCTGATGGCGTCTCATTGCTTTGGGAATCTAGTAGAACACATTTTTCGATGCGTCGCTACGATCAAAAGGCAAAATTTGTTGCTACAGCGTACAAGTTGCTCTGGAGTATAATAATTGAATACGAACTGACTCTATATTCCGACAACTTAATGCAGAAAGTAGTTTGGATATATCATCTATTACTGCCATTCTCACTGCTGACATGAGAAACACTGTTAAAAGCAACAGAATGAGTTACAAATTTCGCGTGTTAGTACTATTTCACGGGCTATTACTGCGTATAACCTTTAATGCCGCCACCAAATTCATAATTTAGGTTGTTGTACCATCGGTGAACGGACTCGTGTAGTAGATAATGTGATCTCTTACAATTCGACATTTACCCGAATCTTCATGCTTCATTCTTATACAGGGTGGATCCTAACTATATTAGCCTGAAGAGATTGTTTGTGGTCGATTGCTGAGAGCTATAGAGTAATATTGTTAACTAGTTACCTTCAGTGGCCCATTACATACTAATCAGGGCTACATTTGTGGCTATGTTATGCTCAGAATGTTTTGAAACCGCTGTAATTGAGAATTTTATTCTTGTTCATCGTTGGAGAAAAATGGTTCAAATGGCTCTGAGCACTACGGAATTCAACTTCTGAGGTCATTAGTCTTCTAGAACTTAGAACTAGTTAAACCTAACTAACCTAAGGACATCACACACATCCATGTCCGAGGCAGGATTCGAACCTGCGACCGTAGCGGTCTCGCGGTTCCAGACTGCAGCGCCTAGAACCGCACGGCCATTTCGGCCGGCCGTCTTTGGAGGGCCACTTCGGCCGGCCATCGTTGGAGAGGCAATCAGTGTAGAGGACCATACATAAAGGATGTCCCAGGAGGAATGTCAAGCAAACATCGGCGCTAAAATGAAGCGATGAGTATTGTTCATCTTCGAAACAATAAAACAAATCTCTTTTAGTGCAAGCTCCTAGCTTTTCATATTTTGAGAGTGTGCTGGCGGAAGCTGTCGCTAGCACACCGGTTGGCAAAGATGTAGCAAGAAGATCGATATTAGACCCTGGATCAAGAGCGCCTACCAGGAGAGAGGCCAAAGACAGACTCGCAGCCTCGTGATGACTGGGTGTTGTGTGCTGTCCTTAGGTTAGTTAGGTTTAAGTAGTTCTAAGTTCTAGGGGACTGATGACCATAGATGTTAAGTCCCATAGTGCTCAGAGCCATTTGAACCATTTGAACAGACTCGCAAGCAACAAGCAGCCAACGCCCGCTCAACCGCAAGTATTTAGATCGCCGCCGCTGACCGGAAGGCTCTGAGTCTCACTCAGGCACTAGTGCAGTCACTCAGTCACTGGCTCAGTCACTGACGCACCGACTCACTACTCCAGTTTGGCGTCTGTCATTCATCGCATAGTGGGACTTGTACTTCACCACTAGTAAGGCTAACGTGGACTATTACGGAAGAGCTTGTACCACAAGAAGTTAAGTAGCAGCTATCTGTTTAAGCGTATACGGAATGAGTTTTTCGATGAAAAAATCGATTTTTGGGTAAATGCATTTTCGAAAAATTTAGACTCTCCCGTTTAATACCATGTATAAAATATTTGGATGGCGTGAATAGAACTATTTTAAATAATTTTTTAAAATAATTTCGACACACGATGTTCCGCACCTTGTATATGAGACGCGAAATATACCTGATATAGACAGCCTTGCCAGAGATATAATTGAGCACAAGAGAGTTAGCTTTTCTGTTGGCTACACTGCTAGACAGTTGACAATAGATCCTGCACCATTTGTATTGTTTCCTTTGTGAGTACATCCATGTCATTGTTGTGAAAGTCGTATGTGGAGAAGTCATTGAGTTTTCTTTCCTTCAACATGCCAACACCTAGTCTGAAGGTATTTAGAAAGCGTGTACATTGGCGCAAGAAAGTAAAGTGTACTAAAAATTCGTCTGATTCATCTTCATCAGTATCTGATGTCCCAGTAGCGACTAACCTCAACACTGGTAGTGATACATTGAGTGATGCTGCTGCCACTACACCGGAAAGTGCTTCAAGAAGAAAACTAACTGGAATTGAAGAAGAATACAAGAAACTAAATGCTGGGACTACAAAATATGGGGTAATTAACGTCTCTTTATTATCAGACGTTTTGGAGAACAATGTGTGCTGCAAACAATGTGGAAAATGTGGTGTTTCATTGAAAACAAACTTACATGTAGGACTCGCTTGTGAATTAGAGTTGATGTGCAGTTATTGCAAACACTGTGATACTTTCTTCAATTCCTCACATGTTACTGCAGATACAGGTATACTATACGATATAAACATTAAACTGGTTTATGGGTTACGGTGTATAGGAAAGGGCAGGGCTGCAGGTGCCATGTTGTGTGGTGTGATGAACCTCCCTCCTCCACCTTCAAAATTTAACAAACACACAATTGCAATAGGCTCTGCTGTAGAAGATGTGGCACAGGAAAACATGAAAGATGCTGTTGAGGAAGCAGTTGTTGAAAATAATAATAGCAGAGACTTGTCCATAGCTTTTGATGGAAGCTGGCAGAAGAGAGGCCACACATCTCTGAATGGTGTAGTAACAGCTACAAGTGTGGACACTGGTAAGGTAGTTGATGTGGCAATACTTTCCAAGCATTGCAGATGCAAGGAGAAAATGAAAACTAAACATGAAGAGGAGTGCATGGCAAATTACTATGGGTCAAGTGGTGGTATGGAAGTTGCTGGTGTAAGAAGTATTTATCAACGCTCAGTAAAATGGTACAACGTTAGATACATAAATTATCTTGGGGATGGTGACTCAAAGGCTTTCAAAGAAATTGAGGAACTGAGACCCTATGGTAACGATGTGAAAATTTCCAAACTGGAGTGTGTTGGCCATGTTCAGAAAAGGATGGGATCAAGACTTCGATGGCTCAAGGCTAGCATGAAAGGCAAGAAATTGAGCGATGGAAAAACTTTAGATGGGAAAAATAGACCGACAGATGCTACAATAGATCATATTCAGAAGTGCTATGGTCTAGCAATAAGACAGAATACAGCATATGCGGAATTAATGAGAAGAGCAGTCTGGGCTCTGTTTTTCCATACAGCTTCAAACAATGAGAATCCCCAACATGGGCTATGTCCAAAAGGAGACGATAGTTGGTGCAAGTACAACAGAGGCAAGGTAACTAAGAAACAATACAATCACCCTCATCACCTGCCACCTGCCATAATTGATGAAATAAAACCAATATTCCGAGACCTCGCAGATATTAGTCTACTAAAGAAATGTCTTCATGGCCGGACTCAAAATCCAAATGAGTGTGTGAACCATGTGATATGGAATAGACTGCCTAAAACTGTGTTTGTGGGTATAAACACCCTTCACTTTGGCGTTTATGATGCTGTTCCATCATTCAATCAGGGCAATATAACAAAGTGCAAAGTTCTGCAGAAGTTGGGGCTCTGTGTAGGACTACGAACTGCCGCAGCTATGCTTTGTTTGGACAAGGAACGGCTCAGGTCTTCAGATAATGCCATAAAAGTATATTCAAAGATGGCTAGACAGCATAGCAGAGCCATCAAGAGGAAGTTGTTGGACGATTCTGATGATACAAGCTATGGAGCAGGCTTGTACTGAAGTAAAAACTTTGAAACTAATTTCCCGTAACTTTAGTTTTTTTGTGTCTAAGGTACATTTTCTCAGGGCCTATTTATAGTAGAAAGATGAAATTTTCTGTAGTTGTTCCTTAAGACCTTCTAATATATCTTAATTAAAAGATATGTGGAATTATTTTGTATTAATGGATGTAAATTTTAAAATACTTGTAAATGTATAACTTTTTTTAACATTTACAAAAAATAAAATATCTGAAAAACTATACATTATTTTTTCAAAATTAATAATTGAGCACAAAAGCAGAACATATCTCTGCGATCTGTGAAAAATTCAAGAGTATCGTCCAAATAACAAATGAGAAAATGTTCCTAACTTTTAGCTCAATTTAACATTGTAAGCATAGGGCATTCCGTATACCCTTAAGCAAAAAAAGAACCCTGTTAATCCATGTGTGCAGTGGTGTTGTAGAAAGAGGATACCGGCCACCAAACAACATCCTCTCCATTGATCCCTATGGTACAAGACTCAAAAGAGAGGTCTTAGTATGGAAATAAGGAAAAAATGTCTAGTAAACATGGGATCTAAAGTGCATATCTTAAGAGCTATGAGCATTTGTTCATCTTCGCAGCGGTGAAACACATCTCTTCTACTGAACAACTGCTCATAGCTCGGTATGCATTTTAGAGCCCACATTTACTAGATTTTTTTCTTCCATACTACATTCTCCAAAAATATGAAAACCAAAGATCTTGAAGTAGAAGAGATTTGTTTCAAAGAATCGGAAATTTAGAAATGCTCTTAACTCTTAAGAAGCGTTCATATCACGTGCCTGAATATAGACCATTCCTCCTGGGACACTCTGTATACATCCACGTCTATACCCCGGAAGCCACGTCACGGTGGGTGCTGCTTGGTCGTGTCTCGGGTAACGGTGTCTTGCCGGCAGTGCCGTACGCAATGAGTAGCGAAAGGGTTTACGTACACAGAGTTAACCGATATTCACCTCGTGTGCGAAGACGCGGAATGAAATGAAAGTGCGGCACGACGACAGTATGAATAGGCGTTCCAGGAGCGACGGCGCCCTCATCATAGTACAGAGGCATCGATACATGGGCGCGTGCATATCGGCCTTTCTGTGGCGTGCCCGAACACTATCTTGAAGAGAACGCGTTAAGTAATCCTGCCTTCAGAAATTGCCGCTTTGCATACAAGATAGGAACGTAAGCGAAATAATTATTCGCAGAATAAGAGCTACACCAGTTGCACTTCATATTATCCTATCGTTGTCAATGTTCAAGAGTGGAGGCGAAGATGGGACAGAACTGCGTCATCTGCATGGAAACATTTCTTTATGAACACGATACAATGTCCTTATGACACGCGTTTGCACCGGTAAGAGTGTATTCGCATGCAGTGCGGTGCAATCACTAAAATAACTGGGGAAGCAAAAGGAATGAATTTGTATGTAGCGAGCTGGTGGAGACCAAGACTCTCTTACTTTAAAAACGCTCTGGAGGAAACACTGATCAAGCTCTTATAGTTTGTCGATAGATTGGCGTTGTTATCCTCTCCTGAACTGAACGACAGACTTATCAGCATGATTGGAAACGATGTAATAGACTAAGGAATTTAAATGCCTTCGAAGTAAAATAGCGCATGAGGAGAGATGTGATGGTAGGAGATAAAAAGAAGCAGGCTAGCACAAGGAATGAGAGCATCCGTCGCCGAAAGAGACCTACCACTATGAAACATAGGTGTTAATTTGCGAATGAATTTCTGAGAATGTAGATCTGGAAAGCAGCATTTTACAGAAGTGAATCCTAGACTGTGAGAAAGAGAATCGAAGCGTTTGAGAAGTTGCGTTATAGGATTCCGAAAATTAAACCGACTGAAAGGTTAATAAATAAGGAGCTTCTCTGCAGGAATCGGCTTGGAAAGGAATACACTAACTAGCGGAAGGGAAAGATTTGAAATGTTCTTGGGTATTAAGCAGGGTGGCGTTGTCTAAAGCCACACATCAAATGTCTCTACAGAGAGGAGATACACAGCAGAAGACGGCACCCCACTCGCCTGAATACCAGTTAACATTTCAAGGTCCTCAGACGGCGGAAAAGCCTAAAAGTCACACATGAAACAGAACGTTCTTACATGTGTTAATTCGTAAGGGAATAACTTTCATAGTGCTAGGCCAAGCGACAGAAGGCGAAAAAGAGTAATGGAATATATCCAACAAATCGTGCATAATTTCTAGCATACGAATCTACACGTTGACTTTTACTAGTGGCGTCATACAGGCCACAAAGATGCAGTACACACAAGATTTCAGAATAGCGACCAGTATCTGTAAATACGATATTGCAGGCGATGTGTTGTTAGAAGTGCATGCATGCCCGAGGGAACAGGCACTGCGGCGACTGTAGCCGTCATGAAATACAATAACTGCGAATATATTTCTGGTAATACTTGTAAACGTTTCCAGCTGTGCGGAATGTAATCATTAATTATACACACATCAAAAAAAGTTTTGCCACACTCCGGTTCCCAGAACTCCTGAAGACAGGCGTTGACTGTGGATATTGTATCACGACCACAGTCCCTTTGACTGTTCAGAGATGTCACTAAACCCGCCCAAAGATGTAAACAACCACGCATGAGCAGGGCCTAATAGACGGAAGGGGTCCGACAGCCGATCAATTCCAGTCATTCCACCAGTAAGGAGGTACACGGCTCGTGTTGTCTGTAGTTCAACCAAGCCTAGACGGCCAATATCGCTGTTCGATCGCGCCCGCATTGTTATTTTGTGTCAAGAAGAGTTCTCAATAAGGGAAGTGTCCAGGCGTCTCGGAGTGAACCAAAGGGATGTTGTTGGGACTTGGAGGAGATACAGAGAGACAGGAACTGTCGATGACATGCCTCGCTCAGGCCGCCTAAGGGGTACTACTGCAGCGGACGACCGCTACCTACGGATTACGTCTAGGAGGAAAATTGACAGCAACGCCATCATGTTGAATAATGCTTTTCGTGCAGCCACACGACGACGTGTTACCGACTCAAACTGTACGCAATAGGCTGCATGGTGCGCGATTTCGTTCCCGACGTCCATGGCGAGGTCCATCTTTGCAACCACACCATGCAGAGTGGTACAGATGGGCTCAACAACATGCCGAATGGACCGCTCAGGATTGGCATCACGTTCTCTTCACCGATGAGGGTCGCATATGCCTTCAACCAGACAATCGTCGGACACGTGTTTGGAGGCAACCCGGTCAGGCTGAACGCCTTAGACATACTGTCCAGCGAGTGCAGCAAGATGGAGATTCCCTGCTGTTTTTTTGGGGGGGGGGGGGGGAATTATATGGGGTCGACGTACGCCGCTGGTGGCCATGGAAGGCGACTTAATGGCTGTACGATACGTGAATACCATCCTCCGACCGATAGTGTGACAATATCGGCCACATATTGGCGAGGTATTCGTCTTCATGGACAACAATTCGCGCCCCCATCGTGCACATTTTGTGAATGACTTCCTTCAGGATAACGACATCGCACGACTAGAGTGGCCAGCATGTTCTCCAGACGTGAAACCTATCTAACATGCATGGGATGGATCTAAAAGGGTTGTTAATGGAGGACGTGACCCACCAACCACTCTGAGGGATCTACACCGAATCGACGTTGACGAGTGCGACAATTTGAACCAACAGTGCCTTGATGAACTTGTGGATAGTATGCCACGACGAATACAAGAGGACGTGCTACTGCGTGTTAGAGGTACCGGTGTGTACAGCAATGTGGACCACCACCTCTGAAGGTCTCGCTGTATGGTGGTACAACATGCAATGTGTAGTTTTCATGAGCCATAAAAAGGGCGCAAAAGATGTTTATGTTGATCTCTATTGCAATTTTGTGTATAGGTTGCGGAACTCTAGGAACCGAGGTGATGCAAAACTGTTTTTGATGTGTGTAGAATCGCTGGAAAATGTGATTCGGGGTAAGGAGAAACTAACATGTAACGTAAGAACCTCAGAATCACGGTAATAGTAAAATATAGGAAACGCAACAGAGACAGGAACAAGATATTGTTGAAATTCACGAAACATAAGGAAACAACTTGAACTGAGTTACGTAGCTCAAGTAGTTGGAGCGATAAAAAAAATCCTCAAAGAAATCGTGCCATATTTGAAAAGAACAGCCAAATACTTGTGAGAAGCAGGACTGTAAATACGATATCTGCTCGTTTCACTCGCAGCAATTGAAGCTGTACTCTTAGGTTGTTGCCTAGCCACACCCTCTGAAATCCCGCTATAATTCGGAAAACCAGCGTACTTTAATCCAGTTACTAAGACGTGCATGGATAACATTAAATAACAGGCCGCTTACATCCCTCGCATAGTAAACTCACGACGTTACACATGGTGTCGTGACTCAAAGCGAAGAATTGGAATCGCACATCAGAACTGACCCCAAATAATTGGGAACGTTTGGCGTTAGGTTCTACTCCTAGTTGCAGAGACCTGCACGATAGAGCAAGAGAGGAAATTGGGACAGCCCAGATAAAATCAGTCAGAATACCGATCAACCGCCATAAAAAAGTAAAATTAGTAAAAATCTGATTCAATATGTAGGTCGTCGTAAATACGTCTTCAGTTACTATTTATTAGAGATGTAAATATTTTCGTGGCTAACAAGATGCAACATTTTTTCCTCTTGTTTCCACGGTTATTCGAACTGCCGTCCATTCCGTATTGTAGGCTTGTGGAGAGCTCCGCGAATATTTGGTACACATTTTTTAAGAAGTGTCTGCTGCTTGCCCGAGGAGATGTGGGTCGCGGGAGCAGCAGGTCTATTTTTGGAGTAGAGATAGCGCGGCAGATGCAGGTCCGCGTACTCGTTGTCACGGCGAGCGGGAGCTGCGCTGTCGCCACGCAACGCCACGCTGCAAGAAATCAATACGGCCAGCAGCGGCAGCGGCAGCCGCAGACGCAGCCGTACGCACCCACGCACGCTGCGCCGCGCCGCGCCGCGCCGCGCCGCGCCGCGCCGGCACGCCCCGATTCACCCCGCCTGCTGGCTGCCGCTCCACGTGCACGCCGCCGCGGGACGCCTCTGCGATAACGCCGGCGCGCTTTGCGGGCCACGGCAGGTGGCCGACCGACGACCGAAGCGGACTTCCTGCTAGGCAGATGGCAAACACACGCCCGAATTGGAAAGGGTGTAAGATAGGGATGCTAACGTTTACCCTGCAAGTTGAAGAAGCAAAGACGGGACTACAAGAACGTTGAGAAGTGGGATCAAAATTGAGGGTCACAGAATATCTGTGTACGATTCGTTGATGGCGTTGTTGTAGTGAAAGCGAGGAAAAATTGCAGGACAAGTTGAATGAATTGAGCAGTCTGATGGATATGGACTGGTACACAGTGGGCTGAGCGGAGATACCTCTATGTGGTCAAGATAGCTGTTGGGAACCCGTGAAGTGTCAAGAACACTAGTAAAACGTTGTTAGAGTTCAATCTATTGTTCTCTGTGTTCACACATCGTCGTTTTCCACACTAGTATCGGCCGTTCCTCATTTAGCTGCAATTGGATTCTAGTTGACTTCCGCCGAGTCGAAAAAATGGCTCTCAGCACTATAGGAGTTAACATCTGAGGTCATCAGTCCCCTAGAACTTAGAACTACTTAAACCTAACTAACCTTAAGACATCACACACATCCATGCCCGAGGCAGGATTCGAGCCGACAGCGGCTGGCCCGTCGAGTCGGCTTAGCAGATGCAATCCCTGGAGAGATTTAGCGACTCCGGTGCCATGGCGGGATGCCGGTTAGCTGGCGCGGCCGTTGCCTAGCATGACATGACCTCGGGGTGGCTTCTCACTCCGAATTCTACGACAATCCTTGATGACGCCTCCGCGATGTACGTGGTGTTGGTAGTCGCGTGATCAGTTGATCTCTTACCTACCGCCTGATAGTTTTCGGCACCTGGAGGTGCCTGTGTGGGCAACGGCCTTGCCGCAGTGGTTACACCGGTTCCTGTGAGGTTACTGAAGTTAAGCGCTATCGAGCGTGGTCGGCACTTGGATGGGTGACCATCCAGGCCGCCATGCGCTGTTGCCATTTTTCGCGGTGCACTCAGCCTCGTGATACCAATTGAGGAGCTACTCGACCGACTAGTAGCGGCTTCGGTCAAGAATACCATCATATCGACCGGGAGAGCGGTGTGCTGACCCCACGCCCCTATTATCAGCATCCTCCACTGAGGATGACACGGCGGTCGGATGGTCCCGCTATGCCACTCGTTGCCTGAAGACGCACTGAGTGAGTGAGTGGAGGTGCCTGTGTGTTGAACACGAATGTGGACCCCAAGAGGCCCTGTTTCTGGCTTCCGCACTGGTGATCAGTGCTGGCAGCATCCTGCAATGTGGTGTTGCTGGAAGGCAGCCAGTTTCTTCATCAGTAGATCGTAGGCACTGAGCAGCAAGACATTGGTCCGGCGAAGGCCATCATCTCCAGCACATTTTCAGCTAGTTCATAGACTGTACTAGAGCATCTAGGACATAGATTCACTACAGTATCGTCATCGTCGAATTGAGTGCTATTACTGACAATGTCATCAATCCCAATGATCAGCTCGTGACAAGATCTGGAGAGCTGCCTATTTAAAGGAAGCTAGCATGAGGCTGTATTGCAAGGTTCAGTTCGTAATGAGCGCATGTGTCCTCCTTATTCCGCTGTATTCATTTAACAGGCCGTTAACTGCTGTGTCAGTTCCTCGCTATGTGTTCTTGTGAACGACATACAATTCCTTGCAACAAGTCTTATGAGGTAACCAATATTCTTGTCTCGCTTCCTTTGGTTTTCTGTCGCATTCTGCTTTCTGCTGAATGCATATTCTCACTCGACAGACAGTATCGTAATATGTCGACGGCCCGGCCACTTGCGTTACACTTGCTCGCTTGCTGCTTATGCCTCTCTCTCTCTCTGTCGTGACTTGAGTTTGCCTGTGGCAAAGTGAATGAGGTTTGGTTCAAATAGCTCTAAGCACTATGGGACTTAAATCGGAGGTCATCAGTCCCCTAGACTTAGAACTACTTAAACCTAACTAACCTAAGGACATCACACACATCCAAGCCCGAGGCAAGATTCGAACCTGCAACCGTAGCAGCAGCGCGGTTCCAGACTGTAGCGCCTAGAACTGTCGGCCACAGGGGCCGGCTGAAAGAGTTTTAATAAAATATTTCTGATTTCTAAACATTACTATTCTGTGCCATAATAGATAGTAACTCAAAGAAAAACGAAAGTAAGATGCAGCAAATTTGAAATCGGTGATCAACATTACATCAAAGTTGGGGACCACATAGAGGACGAAATGGAGTAATTCTGCTACCTTGGAAGCAGATTTGCACATAATGGACGAAGCAAGGAGGATGTAAGGAGCAGACTAACAGAAACAAAGATGGCAGTCTTCGCTAAAAGAAGCCGACCAGTATTAGACTTAAGCCTTACTTTGAGGAAGATATGTCAGAGAATGTTGGTCTGGAGCACAGCATCATTTTTAAAATATTGCGTTGTCCTGGATTAAATTCCAAACTTCTCTGCAATGTCTCATGACTTGAGGGCAGGTCACACTACTGTTGGTGACACGTCTGTCGGATAGGGACGTCAAGTACACCGGCCCCTCGCTAGAGGGTTTATGCCTCTCCTTTCCCTTCATCCATAACAACACAAACCCAACAATACACTGTACAGCCACTCATTACAGTCATCCAACGACACAGATACTCACCCGACTCTTCATAACAGGCCGGAGGAAGACAATGGCAAACCACCTCCACTACGACCTTGCCTAGAACGGCGAAGCAGGAGTCCTGTTTATGCTCCGCTATGCTTAGCCTGAGTATGGGACTCCTTTGATTTTGTTACAGATGATGCTGAAAATTACTAGACTGATAACAAATGAGGAGGTCCACAATAATACCAGCAAGGAACGGAACATATCGTTGACACAGACTAGAAAAAGAGAGACAGAACACGTGTTAATATATCAACGAATAACTTCCATTGTACCGCAGGGAGCGGTAGAGTGCAGGAACCGTAGCGGAAAAAAGACATAGGGATATATTCAACAAATTATCAAGGAAATTTTGTGTAAGTGCTACTTGGAGATGAAGCAGTTGTCACAGGAGAGGACTTCATGGCAGGCCGCGACATACTAGTCAGAAGGCTCATGACAAAAGGTAGGTAGGGCGAGGATGGTCTTCTTAGCACAAAAAATTTCAGAATTTTGGAATAGTTTGCACAGAGCAAAATTTAATCATAGCTAACAGTTTAAGAATCATGAAGGAAGGTCGTACTCGTGGGAAAGACCAGGTGACACTGGATGGTTTCATGTTGATTATATTACGGTAACACAGAGATTTTAAATTGTGAAACATTTCCAGGGCAGATGTGGACTCTCACCGCAATTTATTACTTACGAACTGCAGATTAAAACTGAAGAAACTGGAAAAATGCAGGAATTTAAAGAGATGGGACTTGGATAAAATGAAAGAACTAGAGGTTCTAGAGAGTTTCAGAGGGAGCATTAGGGAACGACTGACAAGAACAGGGGAAAGGAATACAGTAGAAGAAAAACTGGTAGCTCCGAGAGATGAAATAGTGAAGGCAGCAGAGAATCAGATAGGTAAAAAGACGAGGGCTTGTAGAAGTCCTTGGGTGATACAAATACTGAATTTAATCGAAGAAGGAGAAAATATAAAAACGTATAAATGAAGCAGGCGAAAGGGCATATAAACGTCTAAAAATCCACAGGAAGTGCAAAATGGCTAAGCGGGGATAGCTAGAGGACAAATGTAAGGATGTAGAAGCATATATCACTAGGGATAAGATAGATGCACCTATAGGAAAACTAAAGAGACGTTTGGAGAAAAGAGAACCACCTGCATGAATATCAAGAGCTCAGGTAGGAAACCACTCCTAAGCAATGAAGGGAAAGTAGAAAGGTGGAAGGAGTATATAGAGAGTCTATATAAGGGAGATGTACTTGAGGGCAATATTATGGCAATGGAACAAGACGTAGATGAAGGTGACTAGGGAGATATAATACTGCGTGAAGAATATGACAGAAAACTGAAAGACCTAAGTCGAAAAAGGCCCCGTGAGTAGACATTACCTTAGAGCTACTGATAGCCTTGGGAGAGCCAGTCATGACAAAACTCTTCCACCTGGCGCGCAAGATGTATGAGACAGGCGAAATACCCTCAGACTTCAAGAAGAATATAATAATTCATATTCCAAAGGAAACAGGTGCTGACAGTTGTGAAAATTACTGAAATATCAGTTTAATAAGTCACGGCTGCAAAATACTAACACAAATCCTTTACAGAAGAATGGAAAAACTGGTAGAAGCCGACCTCGTGGAAGATCAGTTTGGATTCAGGAGAAATGTAGGGACACACGAGGCAATACTGTGACCTTACGACTTCTCATAGAAGATAGGTCAAGGAAGGGTAAACCTACGTTTCTAACATTTGTAGACTTTGAGAAAGCTTTTGACAGTGTTGACTGGAATTCTTTCTTTCAAATCCTGAAGGTGGCAGGAGTAAAAAACACGGAGCGAGAGGCTATTTACAATTTGTACAGAAACCAGATGGCAGTTATAAGAGTCGAGCGGCACGAAAGGGAAGCAGTGGTTGAGAAGGAAGTGAGACAGGGATGTAGCTTATCCCCGGTGTTATTCAATCTGTATATTGAGCAAGTAATGTGAAATTAAAGGCCAGGGAGAATAAATAAAAACTTTGAGGTTTGCCGATGACATTGTAATTCTGTCAGAGACTGCCGATGACATTGTAATTCTGTCAGAGATAGCAAATGACTTGGAAGAGCAGTTGAAAGTTCCTGGACAGTATCTTGAAAAGACGATTGAAGATGAACGTAAACAAAAGCAAAACGAGGAGAATGAAATGTAGTCTAATTAAATCAGGTGATACTGAGGGAATTAGATTAGGAAATGAGACACTTAATGTAGTAGCGGAGTTGTACAATTTGGGAAGCAAAATAACTGATGATGATCGAAGTAGGGCGGATATAAAATACAGACTGGCAATGGCAAGAAAAGCGTTTCTGAAGAAGAGAAATTTGTTAACATCGAATATAGATTTAAGTGTCAGGAAGTCTTTTCTTAAAGTATTTGTATGGAGCGTAGCCATGTTCGGAAGTGAAACATGGGCGATAAACAGTTTAGACCAGAAAAGAACAGCCGGCCGCTGTGGCCGAGCGGTTCTTGGCGATTCAGTCCGGAACCGCGCTGCTGCTACGGTCGCAGGTTCGAATCCTGCCTCGGGCATGGCTGTGTGTGATGTCCTTATGTTAGTTAGGTTTAAGTAGTTCTAAGTCTAGGGGACTGATGACTTCAGATGTTAAGTCCCATAGTGCTTAGAGCCATTTTTTAACCAGAAAAGAACAGAAGCATTTGAAATGTGGTGCTACAGAAGAATGCTGAAGATTAGATGGGTAGGTCACGTAACTAATGAGGAGGTACGGAACAGAATTGGGGAGAAGAGAAATTTGTAGTACAACCTGACTAGAAGAAGGGATCGATTGGTAGGACACATTTTGAGCCATCAATCGATCAACAATTTAGAACTGGAGGGAAACGTTGGGGATAAAAATCGTAGAGGGAGACCAAGAGATGAACACAGTAAGCAGATTCAGAAGGATGTAGGTTGCAGTAGTTACTTGGAGATTAAGAGGCTTGCACAGGATAGAGTAACATGGACCGCTGCTTCAAATCTGTGTTTGGACTGAAGACCACAACAACAACAACGAACACATGTAAGCACGAATAACAACAGAATTGAAATTAAAATGAAGAACGTAGCTGTAAAAGAAATGAACGGAAAGAGAAAAGTGATCAGTAGTTTTAAATGACTATCAAGGTATCCTGTAGACCATAATTGAGTTGGAAGTGTAGGAAAAGAGTGAGTCCTACTTAGAATACGTGAGCAACTGAGTAATCGATAGCGAAAAGTAGTGTATCACATCCATAATATGCAGTCACTTGCAGACGTTTTGACGCTGTAGCAGAAAGACACCATCTAGAGCGTAATTACACTGGTTTTCAAAAACATATTTTTTTCTGTAACATATACCAAACTATTTTTTGTGTTTTTGGCTTCTTAAAACATACGGAGGTTTAAAATGGGTCAACAGGTAAAGCTTTTGAGTTGCGAGAAAATTAGATTATTTTAATAAATATGGACCTTATGGGCTGCCTAAGATCCATAAGGAAAGGGTTTCTCTTCGCCCCATCGTAAGCAATATAGGAGCCCCAACATGTTACCTGGCAAAACACCTGGCTTCTCTTCTAAGCCGAGTGGTAGGAAAATGTGAACAGCACATTCAAAACTCAGAAGATTTTATACAACGACTGAAGATTTTGCGTTTCTAACCAGATGACATATTAGCGAGTTTCGAAGTGGTCTCTCTGTTCACTTGAGTAGCTTTGGTGGATTCATTACAACTTATTGGAACTAAGTTGGAGGAGGACATCTTACATCTGTTCAAACATGTGCTTACCTCGACTTACTTTTTACTTAACGAACAATACTTTGAGCAGACTGACGGTGTTGCTATGGGTAGCCCTTTGTCTCCCATAGTAGTTAACCTTTTTAAGGAAGACTTCGAGGAAAAAGTACTTCAGTCACCGGTGTTGAAACCTAAATGTTTCTGGAGGTATGTGGACGACACTTTTGTAGTTTGGCCACATGGAGCAGCAACATTTCCTGTATTTCTGGAATACTTAATTCCCTCCATCCCAGCATTTACTTCACCACGGAAGTGGAGAAAAATGGAGACCTCTCGTTTCTTGATGTCTTGGTCCGCAGAAAAAAAGAAGGTTCCTTGCTTCACAGTGTGTTTCGCAAATCGACTCACACTGACCTATATTTACGAGCTATGAGCTGCCGTCACCCATCTCTATGCAGTTGCGTGTTGCGGACTCTCGTTCATAGGGCTAGAATTATCTCAGATGCAGGGGGCTTATCAGCAGAGCTTAGCCATCTTCGCTCCGTGTTTGTACAAACGGGTACTCTGCTAAACAGGTCCGTAATGCATTTAAACCTGCAAGCACTAAAGCTCAAGAACAGCCAGAATAAACAGAGAACTTCACGAGGGTGGTTTTTCTACCGTTGTGTTGGTGGCGTATCCTTTAATATTGGCAGGCTGTTCAAAAAACATTCACACCAGATTGGGTTAGCCAGAAAAGTCTACTGTGTCTGAACATTGTCTTGAGACGGGACACAGCATGAACTACGGAGAGACAAAGATCCCTTCGTCCGCTTCCACGTACTGGGACTCCATCATTAAAGAAGCAGTCTAAATTCGTATTAGTAACGACTTGATCAGTAGAGACAGGACTGGCGGTACTAAGGCACCATCGGTCGCAGACGAACGAATCCGAGTCAACACGGAGAATCAAAGTCCGCACACTTAACTGGGCGCCAACACTCTGCCCGCGTTCTAGCGAGTCAGCATATATATTGGCAAGCCATTGCAGCAACATGTCAGTAAGCACCTGAAGATGACGAGCAGCTTCCATAACATTATCCGACGCGACGCCCGTGAACCAATGCAGCAGTTACTGCGTTGGGAAAGTCTTAAACAGCACGTCTGTATGCTGTTTGTCTCTTGGCAACACGTGTTGATTTCATTTGTGAATTGACTGTTGGTTAAAGCGTTAACAAGGTTGAAGTTCTCCATACTAAACGCAGTTGCTGTTGAGAAGAAAGACCGTGCACTGCTGGTAAAGTTCTTCTATCAGAACGGCAGCAGCAGCGCTAATAGCTGCAAAGAGCCCCATGTCAATAAATGGACGAAAGAATATCATAAAGAAATTGGAAGAAACAGGTGGATTAGGTGGTGCAGCAAGGAGGGGGAAGTGCCCATTTCCATGACGGCTGTTGATGAAGTTGCAGTAGCTATAGTACCTGCCTCAAATGCTGCAACCAGTTCTCGAGCTACGTGACTGGGATTATCTCTCCCCTGGTCAACAGTTCAAAAGATTTTGCGGCATACTTTACATAGTTATCCTTATAAGATTCAGAGTGTGCACCAAATGAAGCCCCGAGATAGGTTACAACGCCGTGTCTTTGCCCTTCGTTTTTTGGCCCGCATGGAATATTCTTTGGACGGACGACGCGCGTTTTACTCTGCATGGTGCCGTGAATGCACTGAACGGTAGCATATGGACTCTTCTCTACCACATGTCGTGCAGAAACTGCCACTGCGTTCAGCTTATGTGACTGTGTGGTGTGGTTTCACAAGCTGCTTCATTCTCGGTCCGTTTTTCTTTAAGGAGATGACACCTCGCAGGCGGGCCTGTTAAGTGTGCAGTGACATCTGTGCGTTATAAGGACCTCCCTGTGCAACACATGATTCCAGCTTCGCAAGAACGCAACTGAGTCCACACAACCATTTTCATGCAGCATGGTGCAACACCCTATAGCGTTTGCCAGATGAAAGATTTGCTTCGGGAAACATTCGCTAGCGACCGCGTCGCCTCTACGCAATTTAAAGATGCGTCGACTTCCAGATATCCCGCCTTAAATCAATACGGATACTGGTGGTGGGGATATCTGAAAGATGTTGTCTATCAGGGATGTATCTGGACTCTTCCTGATCTGAAAGAGAGCATACAATCGAGGTATCGCTATGATTACACCCGATATGCTGCCAGCAACTGTCGACCACGCTGTGTTAAAGATGCAGATCATACTGAATACATGCTGTAACCATACCTAATAAACGTGAAAGAACTACCATTATTATGTATTTCCTTCCCTTTTCCTGCATTCATACCATATTCTGATTACTTATTGCGCCGTATTTTCACCTGGTGGCAGAAAGCGGAAGTATTATTTTTTCAGCATACTCCGCGAGCGCACCGATTAATGAGCAGACCTACGAAGTTTCAGCGTTCTGCGATTTATACAGCCCGCAGTGCAGCGTTTCGAACACCATCAGTTTAATTATAACCACCCGCTATCAACAGTATTTTCATGTAAAAGATACCATTCTTGTAGTATTGTACAAAGACTTTCAGCTTGCTTCTTGTAGAGGGCTGAGCCACAGACTGAGTCGTGATGTTCATGTTGCTGGATTAAGTGGTGTCCTTGGAATTTTCTGGTTCTTAAGTGGGACCTAAGTTAGTATCAGGAACACCCTCAATTGGACCACTGTCATCACTACTTCCTCGGTTTTTAATAACTTCTCATTCTAGTAGAGGTGCCAGTATTGGTAAAACTCTCTCCATGCGGAACTGGCCTAATAACGGATGATAGTTTTGTTGTTTTGATTTTTTGCAGGATGCTTCAGCGTTGATCATGCAAACGTAACAGTCATCAAAATGGTTAGTTGGCTCACGCCAAACCATAGCCACGGCAGATTGCATTGACTTGTCTTACACGTTCAGCCACTCTATAAGATTGACATCAAAACTTATACAATAAACATGCGGAGCCTACAGTTCATCTTGATTAGCTAATTCACAATCGAAATATAAGGAATATGCTTTCCGTACAACTCTTTTATTGGACCTCAGTTGTCCTTTCAGTGTGAAACGACCACGAGTACAACAAAACGTATTTAGTGAGCTTTTACTCTGTCTTCGAGTTACTGTAGCCGTTACAGAACTCTTAACAAATGATTCCTGTTGCAGGTTGCAGAATGGTTCTTGTCGCACTTTCGTCTCAAGGGAATCGTCACTGAAAGGGAACAGTTTGCTAGTGATGGGGTTCTGGTGCACAGAGACATTATGTTTGTAGGGTGTACATCTTTAGGTTTTCGTTATTGATCGGAGGAATACTGCTAATGCCCACAGGAAAAGATAAGAGGTACTGCAGCCACACGTTCGGCTTTTCATGTGTGCAGTTATCCCACAGTTCTTCTTCATTGATGATAATGGCCTTCAGAACCGTTCTGTTCTCGGGGACGTATTTTTCTCGAGTGAAGATATGCGCGTCGTGGACTGACCATCGAGATATCCAGATTTTAATCCCATAAACTTTCGTTATGTGTCTAGGGTGCTGAACTGCAGCCAACGAGGCGCACGATGAACTGTACACTGTACAGTTCTTTCTCAGCAATAAGATTCACTAACAACAGAGCTATTTATTCACTGCTTATATAGTATGTCACGCCTCTAGAAAGCATGTGAGGCAGTTAGGTGTAAAAAAAATTCCATATCATGCACTCTCTTTCTGTTGAGAAAATTTCTGGTAATGTTATTCTGTTTTGAAATATATATCGTCTATTTCGGAAGTATTTAATCACATGTTTCAAGTGTTTTGGATATTGTTGTTTGTAAAATGTCTGTGATTAAGCTTCACCGTGCTCTGTGAAACTTGCGAAATCTTGCTCTGGAAATACTCTCTAGTTTAACGATTTTGTTTAACTTGTGGACGATAGAGTACATGCCTCTTGCTCCAGTTTTCTGTTTAGTCGTGTTTTCGTTGTAGCCGCTTTAAATATCGCGAAATGGCTGTTCTTGTGTGACGGAGCAAGTCTTTTTGATTGGAGTACTCATTTTATTTTCCTCGAAGCCTATTCTGGAGAAAGTGGCGCTGATGTATATCATCGTGTGTGTTTCCCCTTCGCACTTTGTATCCATCTACAGTGTGCGGTCAACTGTTTAACCTTACTATGGCAAATGAAACAAATTCATGATTGAACTAACTGGGCGATCGATTCTAAGTGACACGTGTCAGTGGACAAGTTCAGATGTCTACTTAGAAAAGTTTTCTTTCTTCATATTTACGCCGGTCCATTGCAAATTGTGTAGCGTGTCTTTTGTAGTGTAGCTGTTTATATTACAGGCGACGACTGTTAGTGCATATTGAGTGCAATGTCGTTTTATCGTTCTTGGTGACGAGCATGAGAGAGACAGGATAGGGTAAGTTTCTGTGCAGTCTCTCAAAAAGCAGCGAGGAGCTTCGAAAGACGTAGCTGAACGCATTGGGTACATATGTGAATTCAGTCACAGGTTCAAATCAGAAGAAAGTAGATCTGTAAAATTATCAGGTACCTGTTAAACGCGAGCTCTGAGGTCTTTTTGATCCAAAAATGTGAAGGAATAGTGAAAGTTGGATTTGTACACCTAAGATGATGCAGACTGGAAAACTAAATATTGAAGAGGGATGGGACGGGAAATATCCACCAGTCTTTATTCTTGCGTATCGTCAAAAGCGTGTTATGTGCTTTTGTGTACCATTGGATTATAAGCGAAAATGTACTATTTCCATGAGGAGCAGCAAATCTTGCACGTTTCTCGTGCTATCGTATATATATAGCTCGGCTAGGCATTCTGTATTCCTTGACCTTTTGAAGCCTGTGTGCTAACACGGCATCTGATTACGTAATCCATCTGAGATAGGCTACTTCCTGTTAACGATATCAGCGAAACATGATGCGTTTCCTTATTACTTAAAGTACTGCATACCAGTGATGCGGCAAAAACTGCTTCCTAACCGTACTATACGTATACACTCTCGCTCTACTGTCCATAGATGCAGGATCGAGGCATTATCTATCAGTTATGTTTTATGTAACTTACTACCTAGACACAAAACGAAAGAAACTATTCTGATTACTGGGAGACATTTTGTCGAGCTCTATTATTACACGACTGTTATCGACCTTGACCCGTATCCTTATAGTGTGACGTACATAATCGAAATCGGTACAAAACAGTGGCGGTGTGTGAGCATTTTACTACAGACGTGTTCTAAGCAATGGAAGAAATGAGTGCAGATGTGTCTAGTTTCAAACTGACCCTACTTTAAAGGGGACCACCACTAATACATATTTGGTAGACAAGGTTCTGCAGAATCAGCCTAATTTCTTTTGTGTCACATCTCGTATATGACTTTTTCCGGTGGCATGTAAGGACACGCCTGTAGTTAGGCGCTCGTCCACTGATGTTAATATAATTAACTACAGGATTAGAAAGCAGCTCAAAGATGAAAAACAGTTACGCACCAATACGCTGCGCGAAATCATTTCTTAGTAACTGGCAGTCTCTATTCTTTTTATGTAGATGTAGTATTATTGTCCTTCATTCGCGTGTAGTTCGATAGTATCGTAGTTATGAGGAAATAGCTGCAAAATTCTGCTTCATTGCTTCCACAAAGTTCACTATGCAGTCTCTCTCTCTCTCTCTCTCTCTCTCTCCCTCTCTCTCTCTCTCACCACACACACACACACACACACACACACACACACACACACACACACACATTACTCAAATAGTAGATTTCTATGCTTTGAGATTCTACTAATATTCAGCACTGCCTTCTCTGCACTCGAATCTTTTAATTCGACGAAAGTAACGTTATTTATCCACGTATCCTTAGTAACTCGACAAAAACTAGGATCGCATTTACGGGGACACAATTTCATCCTGGGATAAGACAACAGGTTATAGTTATTTATTTCGTATTAGCCGCAGTAGCCCGGGATGTTTAAATCTGCCACACAAAGTTACTGGCCCTGTGACTTGTCGATACTCACAGCGAATGTAAGCTGCATGGGAAAATGCAAACGCTTTAAATCGAAGGACGTATTTGAATCACTGGGTGTCAACGGAATGCGACGAATGAATACGTCTTCACCTGCAGTATTCATAAATATCAGATTCTAGGCTTCCGCTTCAGACTTTTGAAGAAAATCGTCCAAGTACTTTTCGAAATGTTTGTTAGCAACGTCTGTTCTTTATATATTTTGTATATATATTTACATATTCTGTATATTAAAAAAAATGTAGCCTATGCTCGTCCAAATGTCCATTAAGGGATCATGTACAAATCTGAAGGAAATCAGCCAATCACTTTAAGAGATTTTGGTAAGAACCTTTCTCATTTATGTATGTTTCAAGTCACATAACGAAATCTTGTGTAGACAGTTATCTTCCTCTTGTCTTGAATGTAAAGGGTACAGTATTTCATCAAGATCGGAATAAAACTGAAGGTTTGTATAAATTACAAACAAACGGGCATCATTTTATATATATATATATATATATATATATATATATATATATATATATATATGGTAGGCTCGTTAGTTGGTTACGTTTAATTTTTTTACCATCGTAACTACTCCTAAAAAATAATTTATTGTAACTACCATACGAGCAGGTGAACCTATCTTCCATAACTTTTTCCATTTCGTAGAGTGTAGGTACGGCTTCTGCTCGTTCTTAATTTTCTTTGGTCAAAGGTGCTTCTTGATGCAACAGGTTCACCATACCTACGAGTATGGCTTTGTTAAAAATTGTGCATGTTATATTAATAATTTTGAAATTATGTGTGTTTGAAAGTCAGTAAGGTCAGCCTGCGTTTTGTCACAAACATTCCACCTCAATACAGTGTACTGAAGCTTCTTAAGTGGCAATGAATATTACTGTTGCACTACATGTGTTCTGCTGATAAAGCTGTTCTGCGTCTAGCATTACGGCATAAACAATTGCCCGCATCCACATCGCATTTGCAAGTTCCGTATTGGCATCCGCGGATATTGTTTCGTGCCCGGTGTGAGAATACACATTTTTACTCCTAAAAAACCACCATATGTTTGATTTTCCCTTTCTCATGAAAAACAAAAACAAATTTCTGCCAAATCGACAATCTGAATTAGGTTTCCCGCATTAATGTGCAATCAGCCTGCTTTACCTAACACAAAATCATTTTCTTGGTGTCAATATTATTAACGCACTCTCAGTGACGTTCCTCCGACGCACTCTTTAGCTTGTCGTTCAAACACTACAAAGCGTTAAATGAAGGTGACAGAGACTTCACAACTCGCACATTGCAGGTAGCCAGCAGCCAGAGATGTCATTCAGAATACGCTTCACAAATTGTACGAAAGATAAGGTCGAACAACGGACAGTCAATAGGTGCAGATAAAAGCTGTCGTAGCCAGAAGGTAAGGTCGGAAATAGATTTCTGCTGAACCTCGACCTAGCAAACATTCCAAGAATACCCACAGACTGCAAGTTTTCAACTGCCCTTAAAAACAGATGTGCGGTGTTTCTTGATGCAATCGAGTTCACTGATCACAAGTGTCACAGTTTGAAGAAAATCGTGTAATACGAGAGTCATTCGGGAAGTAAAGAACTTTTTATGCATAAATTTTTATTTGATATAATTAAACGAAACTGTATTTTACATACATGTCCAAGCTACCTTTTCTTGTAGTCACCTTTCAAATTTAGGCACTTGCAATGTTGAACCGCTGAGTAACTACTTCATTAAGTTTGTTACCACTTTCGTAGCGCTGTTCTCTCAAAAAATCTTTCAGTGTGGGGAAGAAGTGATAATAATTTGGAACTAAATGCGCACTGCATGGCGGAAGTGAGAAATTTCCCACTGAAACCGCTGAAGTAAGTCCTGTGTGCTTGCATCATCGTAAACGAGGATGAGTCCACTGGTTAGCAATCTGCACCGCATGTTTTTAATGGCGCGGCGAAGTCGCTGAAGCGTCTGGCAATAAACCTCTGTATTTAAGGTCTCAACTCTAGGCATGTAGCCGGCCACGGTGGTCAAGCGGTTCTAGGCGCTTCAGTCCGGAACCGCGCGACTGCTACGGTCGCAGGTTCGAATCCTGCCTCGGGCATGGATGTGTTTGATGTCCTTAGGTTAGTTAGGTTTAGGTAGTTCTAAGTTCTAGGAGACTGCTGACCTCAGATGTTAAGTCCCATAGTGCTCAGAGCCATTTGAACCATCTAGGCATGTAGTCGATGAGTCTGACACCCTTATGATCCCAAAACACCGTAGCTATAATCTTTCTGGTACTGAAAATTTGTTTTGCTTTTTTCGGTTGCGTAGGGGATTCCAAATGATGCCATTTCATCGACTGGCGCTTTGTTTCTTGTGTAATATGTGATATCCAAGTCTCATCACCATCGATGATGAGATTCAAAATTCATCACCATTCTTTTCATAGCGACTGAGGAATGTCAGTGCAGCTGCCATTCGTTTGATTTCGTATTCATCTGACAAAATTCGAGGAACCACCTAGCACACACTTTTTATAGCCCAGATCACTACCGGAACAATCTCTGAAAAACAGTTCTTGAAATTATTAGAAAGAATTAGTGCAGTCCACTAATCGTGATACGCCTGTCTTCTTGGATTCTTGTTTCAATCCTTGCTTTGAGTCCGTTAGTCACCACTAAGGACTGGTCCGAGAGATCTTCGTGTGAACGTTCATCCATCCGACAGTAAACATGATACAACAGTTCCGAACTGGCACTTCGTCCACCACTCTACCGTAAACCTCAGTTATATGTCTGTCATTTCGATCGATCGGACTTTTTGCGCGTTTGAAAAGCGGGCGACACTGAGCATCTCGCACTAGGCGGGATCTTCAGTTTTGTTACACATTTTAAAGTCGAACAGCTAAGCAATAAGCAACCTTGATTGATCGTACCTGCCCGCTAAACTGAAGCGGGTGAGTACCAAGGTCAGTGGGCGGTCGCGTGGTGATGGTAGTGGGGAGGGGGGGGGGGGGCACAGTCAAGTGTGAAAACAAAACGTTCTTTACTTTCCCAAATGACCCTTGTAATACCGACCCTTTTCTTTAACTTTTAACCATGCAGCAGGGGAGAGCGTTGTACCTTGCAACGCTTCTCAAATGGTGCAAATGGTTCAAATGGCTCTGAGCACTATGGGACTCAACTTCTGAGGTCATTAGTCCCCTAGAACTTAGAACTAGTTAAACCTAACTAACCTAAGGACATCACAAACATCCATGCCCGAGGCAGGATTCGAACCTGCGACCGTAGCGGTCTTGCGGTTCCAGACTGCAGCGCCTTTAACCGCACGGCCACTTCGGCCGGCGCCAAATGGTGCAAATTTGGCTCTAAGCACTATGGGACTTAACATCTGAGATCATCAGTCCCCTAGACTTAGAACTACACTCCTGGAAATTGAAATAAGAACACCGTGAATTCATTGTCCCAGGAAGGGGAAACTTTATTGACACATTCCTGGGGTCAGATACATCACATGATCACACTGACAGAACCACAGGCACATAGACACAGGCAACAGAGCATGCACAATGTCGGCACTAGTACAGTGTATATCCACCTTTCGCAGCAATGCAGGCTGCTATTCTCCCATGGAGACGATCGTAGAGATGCTGGATGTAGTCCTGTGGAACGGCTTGCCATGCCATTTCCACCTGGCGCCTCAGTTGGACCAGCGTTCGTGCTGGACGTGCAGACCGCGTGAGACGACGCTTCATCCAGTCCCAAACATGCTCAATGGGGGACAGATCCGGAGATCTTGCTGGCCAGGGTAGTTGACTTACACCTTCTAGAGCACGTTGGGTGGCACGGGATACATGCGGACGTGCATTGTCCTGTTGGAACAGCAAGTTCCCTTGCCGGTCTAGGAATGGTAGAACGATGGGTTCGATGACGGTTTGGATGTACCGTGCACTATTCAGTGTCCCCTCGACGATCACCACTGGTGTACGGCCAGTGTAGGAGATAGCTCCCCACACCATGATGCCGGGTGTTGGCCCTGTGTGCCTCGGTCGTATGCAGTCCTGATTGTGGCGCTCACCTGCACGGCGCCAAACACGCATACGACCATCATTGGCACCAAGGCAGAAGCGACTCTCATCGCTGAAGACGACACGTCTCCATTCGTCCCTCCATTCACGCCTGTCGCGACACCACTGGAGGCGGGCTGCACGATGTTGGGGCGTGAGCGGAAGACGGCCTAACGGTGTGCGGGACCGTAGCCCAGCTTCATGGAGACGGTTGCGAATGATCTTCGCCGATACCCCAGGAGCAACAGTGTCCCTAATTTGCTGGGAAGTGGCGGTGCGGTCCCCTACGGCACTGCGTAGGATCCTACGGTCTTGGCTTGCATCCGTGCGTCGCTGCGGTCCGGTCCCAGGTCGACGGGCACGTGCACCTTCCGCCGACCACTGGCGACAACATCGATGTACTGTGGAGACCTCACGCCCCACGTGTTGAGCAATTCGGCGGTACGTCCACCCGGCCTCCCGCATGCCCACTATACGCCCTCGCTCAAAGTCCGTCAACCGCACATACGGTTCACGTCCACGCTGTCGCGGCATGCTACCAGTGTTAAAGACTGCGATGGAGCTCCGTATGCCACGGCAAACTGGCTGACACTGACGGCGGCGGTGCACAAATGCTGCGCAGCTAGCGCCATTCGACGGCCAACACCGCGGTTCCTGGTGTGTCCGCTGTGCCGTGCGTGTGATCATTGCTTGTACAGCCCTCTCGCAGTGTCCGGAGCAAGTATGGTGGGTCTGACACACCGGTGTCAATGTGTTCTTTTTTCCATTTCCAGGAGTGTACTTAAACCTAACTAATCTAAGGAAACCACACACGTCCATGCCCGAGGCAGGATTCTAACCTGCGACCGTAGTAGTAGCGCGGTTCCGGACTGAAGTGCCTAGAACCGCTCGGCCACAGCGGCCGGCCAACACTTCTCAGACTTCCGCCTCTAGTCAGCTCTGTCACAGGAGTTTAATATTCCATTTTGTGAAACGACATAACTCAAATTAGGTATGTTTCAGCCTTTTACCGAAGTTACAAAAATTACTCTGGAAAGTAAGATTTTTTCCAAATGTCTTATACCCGAGAACAAATATTCTATTCAAATTTAAAAGTGATGTAATCGAGAAGGTCTTGTCAGTACCGTATTTAATAGTCGATGTATTACATTATTACTGTACTACACACCAATAGTCAGCAAATGAAATCAAATTAAGAAGTAATATTATCAAAAACTAGTGACTAGTTAAAAACATTTTGGAATAGAAGTTATTGGCAGTTAATACAAATTTCCATTTTTCGAGAGAAAGAACGTTGTTGAAATATGAAAGATGCTCAGTTCATTTGCAAATATCACGTGTTCCATGGTAGAAGACTTTCTTCCGTTTTGAGGTACAAGATAGTGCACGACTGACGAAGTGTGCCTTAACTGTCCACACGTTATGTTACTAGTTTTAAAAATATAGAGAACTTTACTCACCGTACAACTCCGTAACTGAACAATTAGCAATACCCACAAAATAGCTTTAATATATTATACAGCACTTAAATATGTGGAACTTTTAATATTTACAAACCCTGCACAAAACAAAACCTCATGTCTTACAACAACAAAAGCAGTAGAAGATGCCGGGAACTGCTTTTAGGGGTTTCCATTGCGCATTCCTTCATGTAATTTTAGAAATTGTCAGTGGATGAAACACCGACTAGGAAACGTCATGTGTTCCTAGCGCTCAATCCTTCAGGTACAACAAAAAAATGGTTCAAATGGCTCTGAGCACTATGGGACTCAACTTCTGAGGTCATTAGTCCCCTAGGACTTAGAACTAGTTAAACCTAACTAACCTAAGGACATCACAAACATCCATGCCCGAGGCAGGATTCGAACCTGCGACCGTAGCGGTCTTGCGGTTCCAGACTGCAGCGCCTTTAACCGCACGGCCACTTCGGCCGGCCCAGGTACAACACTCTTCCCTAATTACTACTGCAGATATCAATAGATATACCCGCGGAGCTGCATCTGCGCATGCTTTTGTCCACAAAGTAATTATTACTGTAGATATCCGCATCTGCACAGACCTCTGCCAATAGTGTACGACTTGGACAGTCAGAGTAAATGGTGACTTCACGCACCGTTCGGGTGATCATAGTCTGGACGTAGGTACCGTGGCTCAGCTAGCTGACGGTTTGCTCATCAGAGAGAGCTACGATGAATTCTCCAGGAGAGCCACAACCGATTCCTTTTGGATGCCAGAACAGCTTCCCTAAATAGTTCCTCTTACGAGGGCGGCGAGCGATGTGGTGGCAGACTCAAATTACAGAGCGCTCTTGGGTATGCCTAGGGATGGTATCTTAAAGAAAGCTATTGATTCAGCTTACAATCATTTCCCTGCTCACATCTTACGAACGTGTTTATCTATCTATTCGTGTGTACATGATACAATGCTACCTGTAGTCCAGTCTGCACAGGGACCTGAAAGGAAATGGCTGTGGCAGCGGTAAAAGCGTCGTGCCGTGATGGCTGTAAATAACTTAGGGGAAGGTAAGGCATGGTGGCCGGTCCGATATTACAATTATACTGCTACACCATCTTCTCTGGTACTTTGTGTGTAAACTCGAGGCTTTCGTGCAATGTAAAAGAACACAAAATGTCGTGGGCATAATGTTAAATGTTTCTCACATACTCATTTCTCAGCACTAAGACGGTTCTTGGATATCTCTACAGCATAGCATAACCGACATACATAAGGCTTGAGTTACTTTCTTAGGTCTTATAGAGTGATCTTCATCATAATTCTACATCTAAGCTTTCGTCTCCTTATGCTGGAGGCAAGTCGTTTTGGAGACAAGCATTTAAATTTTCGCACTTAACGAGTAATCCAGTCGCTTTGCTGGTAACGACAGCAGGACCAGCTGAAATTTGAACCCGTGCTAAGACCGCCGCCTCGTGACAACATGTTGTGTCATCAAGTTGCCTGCAATTGAGATCTCACGGAAGAGAGATACTGTGGGAATTTGAAATTTGTTTTCGTGTACGTTGTGAGTTGTAAAGGCTGACGCTTCACTTACGACAGCAGTATCTTTGATCTAGGTGACACTTCCTGCATCTTTCGCCTGAGAGCGTGTCAAGCTGTTATTCATTATTTTATTTCATGTGACAGCCCACAGCAAAACTGGACAGATACAGCTGTGCATATTTCACCTTCACACAGTTTTTTTATGATCTTAAGGTAGGATTCACTTGATATTTGTAGGTGTATTTAAGTTTCACGCGAGACATGTGTTTTTATAGATTTCATTTTTGCGATGAGTGAAGTAAAAAAAAAAAGTTTGAACTTTATGTGGCACAATTTCACGGCGAAAATAAATTCTCTTTTCACGTAAGGTTGGCTGTTTCTGAAAGTAAAGCAGTGAGCATGTTGCAGGACGTTAGATACCGTTTTAGAGAGGGAGCGAAAAGTTACGACTAAACTTAATTCGTAGGGCTGCTAATATGATCTCTGGAGAGATTAGATTGTGTTATGGTCTGAGTGGGAGATACTTCTCCGTTAGCTCATTGAACTAGAAACTAGGTTCAAGAGGTTTTAGTCGAAGGGATGGATTTCGCTAGGTTTCGTTACACAAGAAAACAAACCCTTCTACCTGTTTCACAAATTATTGTTTAATTTAACACAATCTTGATTTCCGGTTACAAGCCTATTTTCTAGCGTTGCTGTTTCCAATTTGTTCAGTTCTTATGGTGTATTGTGAATGAAATAATCTACAACATCAAAGAAATTACGTGGTAATTCGAAACAGAAACGCTAAAAAATGGGCTTGTAACCTAAACCCTAGCGCGTGATAAATGAAATGTAATATTGCTAAATAAAGGCAAGAAAGGTGTTTCCTTGTGTAATTATTTACAATGTTTTATCAAGAGCCCACAAACAAATCATTTAAAATAGTTTATTTGCATCTAGGGTCCTTAGGGTTTGTCTGTTTTGCTTTTTATTCTGAGATAACTTCCAGACTTCACGATGACATCAGTAACATCACTGTAGACAATACAGTAACTTTGGCACTGTCTAATGAACGTTGGTGAAGCTGAAAAGAATTTGCTTCAGACCAGCAGCGGAGATTCTACTTATTCAAGTCGTCTCGTAAGTGAAAATGGGCTTCATCGGACGTACGGAACTTTATTAATAAGGGAATGAACTTCATGTATCAGTCCGTGATCATTGTGAATGGTTTGCGAATAAAACATTCTAGATAGCGTATTAAAATTTCCGTATTTATTACGACGTTTCGGCTATTGACATCACCATATATTTGCAATTATGTGAAATACATACAAAGTGAGACAAGCGTTTGTTGTAAAACAACAAGCTAACAAAGTGTCTTTGAATGTTTGTGTTTTAAGACGGTCTTTTTATAACTGTGAAGAGACAAAAATAACATTTGATACAATAAAATAAAATTTGAAGGAACGTCCTCAAAACTAGTGTCACCTGTCGAATAAACCGTAAAATTTTTTGGACCAAGTTGTTAGTTGACACCCTGATTAGGCATAAATTTTAGCGTGTCCACAAAACCTTCCTTTGTAAGTTCTAAGCTTTTTGTTGAGCGTGTCTTCAAAAATATTTCTTAACCTTTCAGTTTATCATCTTTTGTTAGCTCGTTTCTATGACAAACACTTGTCTCTCTTTATGTTCCTTTCATCTTCATTGTAGACATCTGAGGATGGCAGTAACCGAAAAGTCATAATAAACAAAGAACTAGGCGGTTTTATTCACAAAATACAGAAGTTTGTGCCCTCATTCACTGTAGCCAACAATTATGCACAGATTTACGAGTGCAGGGTACAGGACAAAGCCACAAGGATTAAGCTGTTGCTCAACCTGAAGTTTGTACAGATAAAATAGAAGCTAATGTAGTACTCTATGGACGCTTCGACGTTCGGGCTGCAGAGACAAGCTTTCGCACCGAACGACGAGGACTCCTTTCGAGGCAGCTGGCACGGCATCTTCTGAGATGCATACAGACTGTACAGTACCACTAGATTTTTCGTTCAGAGCAGAATCAGTGTCTTCAAAATTCCGAACCTACGTTGTGGTTGGGTGCAACGACTGAAGTTGGCTGCGGGGCGGGATCGGATAATGGCGCCTAAATCTCGTCATGCAACTGCAGAACTGTCACCATGTCCGTCCCATTTTTCTGCGCCACTCTGTGCTCCTAAGCAACAACGAACTCAACTATAGATGTAAATTTGGGTTTTTAAAAGCTCCGCCTTCTCCAAAAGACAATGTTTTCCTTTTTTTTAATTCTTTATACAAACATGTTTGGACAGCTGTGAATCATTTTCAGTTTTGTTCTATTTCTGTAAAATATTGGATGGTAAAGTGACAGACCATGGATCCGAAAGTCTCGGCTTCCATACCCGGTCCATCCTACGATTTTAATATGCTGCTCGTCAGTTCCTTCAATTCTGCCAATGTTTATTGATGTGAAAAATGCCGAGTTGCACCGATGTTCGGAGTCCACGCTAAACTGGAAGTCCCATTATAACTAGCTGCGTAAATTAGTTCAAGTGTTGGAGGAAGGCAATGCCGTACCACTTCCAACAGCATGCCTAAAGTAGTAGTTGTTGTTGTGGTCTTCAGTCCAGAGACTGGTTTGATCCAGCTCTCCGTGCTACTCTATACTGTGCAAGCTTCTTCATCTCCCAGTACCTACTGCAACTTACATCCTTCTGAGTCTGTTTAGTGTATTCATCTCTTGGTCTCCCCCTACGATTTTTACCCTCCACGCTGCCCTCCAATACTAAATTGGTGATGCCTCAGAATACGCCTTACCAACCGATCCCTTCTTCTAATCAAGTTGTGCCACAAATTTCTCTTCTATCCAATTCTATTCAATACCTCATTAGTTACGTGATCTACCCATATAATATTCTGCATTCTTCTGTAGCACCACATTTCGAAAGCTTCTATTCTCTTCTTGTCTAAACTAAAGTACTATGGCGTTCAAAACAATCTTAGGACGGATGACAGCTTCACGTCCAACTAAACCAAAATAATACTAGATTTTCAATTTTTGGGCTAGAAACTAACATACGAGCATTTTTATTTTGTTAATTTTAATGTGGGATTGTACTGATTAGCCTCCTTTTATACGTTTTAAGGTTTAGCAGTACGTTATCTGCAAAACAGTTGGCAGTATGAGTTTCATGGCTCAAAGAGTAATTATTTCTGTGTGCTTGCTTTTCCTGGAAATAACAAAAAATGGTTCAAATGGCTCTAAGCACAATGGGACTTAACATCTGATGTCATTAGTCTCCTAGACTTAGAAGTACTTAAACCTAACTAACCTAAGGACATCACACACATCCATGGCCGAGGCAGGATTCGAACCTGCGACCGTAGCAGCAGCGCGGTGCCGAACTGAAGCGCCTAGAACCGCTCGGCCACAGAAGCCGGCTGGAAATAACAATAGACGCTGGTTGGTACTTAGGTTTTCGTCGTGTTGTACGTTCTAGGTGCGTGTTTTTGTGGGTTTCCATTACATACAGTGTTTGACCCACCTTTTTCATTTTACTCTCAACTGCTGTCGCCTGATTTAATACATGAAAATGAGATTTAGGAAAACTTGTGTCTCTACATTCATCAGGAGATGTGTTACTTTGCTGCTCACTTGTTCATCCTATTGTTTTGCCCAGTACGAAGCTAATTTGGAATTTTTGGTGCGCATTTTTGTGGTGGAGTAATTCTTAAAAACGTAAATTTCATTCGAAAACTCGGGAAAGGGGTAACAGAAGATTTCAGCCCCAGCGAGATGATTAGTTAAGGCGTAATTCAAAATCTGAGCTCTCGCCTCTGTTGTAGAACCGGTGCGAAGATTGCAGCATCCAAAGTTATCGCTTTTGTGAGCTTCAGTACATATTCTTTGTTACAACTGCTCGGAACAACCACAGAACCGCTAAAATACTCAAATTCGTACACGCTCGTCTTGTTTGTAGAGGAGGGATACTGACACTGACGTCTGGTTTACCGAACAGTATATATAAATGACCTAGTAGATAGTGTCGGAAGTTCCATGCGGCTTTTCGCGGATGATGCTGTAGTATACAGAGAAGTTGCAGCATTAGAAAATTGCAGCTAATTGCAGGAAGATCTGCAGCGGATAGGCACTTGGTGCAGGGAGTGGCAACTGACCCTTAACATAGACAAATGTAATGTATTGCGAATACATAGAAAGAAGGATCCTTTATTGTATGATTATATGGTAACGGAACAAACACTGGTAGCAGTTACTTCTGTAAAATATCTGGGAGTATGCGTGCGGAACTACTCGTATTTGAAGTGGAATGATGATGTAAAATTAATTGTTGGTAAGGCGGGTACCAGGTTGAGATTCATTGGGAGAGTCCTTAGAAAATGTAGTCCATCAACAAAGGAGGTGGCTTACAAAACACTCGTTCGACCTATACTTGAGTATTTCTCATCAGTGTGGGATCCGTACCAGGTCGGGTTGACAGAGGAGATAGAGAAGATCCAAAGAAGAGCGGCGCGTTTCGTCACAGGGTTATTTGGTAAGCGTGATAGCGTTACGGAGATGTTTAGCAAACTCAAGTGGCAGACTCTTCAAGAGAGGCGCTCTGCATCGCGGTGTAGCTTGCTCGCCAGGTTTCGAGAGGGTGCGTTTCTGGATGAGGTATCGAGCATATTGCTTCCCCCTAGTTATACCTCCCGAGGAGATCACGAGTGTAAAATTAGAGAGATTCAAACGGGCACGGAGGCTTTCCGGCAGTCGGTCTTCCCGCGAACCATACGCGAGTGGAACAGTGGTCAGCTGCTTTTCACCCACGTGACGCGAGTGCTTTGGTCGTATCGTTTGGTATCCATGTCGGGGCCGTTGTGCTGCTCCGACTGGGACACAGGAGAGCTCGGCCGCAGTGTTGGCAGCGTCAGTGCGCGGGTAGCGAGCTTTTGGGAGACGGTAGGCGGGCGATCTGCGGCCACGGTCTCGGCCTCCCGCACTTGGCTGCCGCTGCGCCGAGGAAAGACCGCTCGGCAAACATCTGAGACACGGCGCCCCGCCCACGCCGGCCTGTCAGCTCAGCTGCAGGGTACACACGCCGGCGCTCCGCCGCCTGGCCCAGGACCCCGACCCCGGCTCTTCCCTCAAAATGTCGGCCGTATAATTTTCTAAGTATTTCGGCGTAAGGGACGTCTCCATGTAACAGTGATTCATTCCGTAGGTTACCCCACTAAGCTTCGTTCGTGCGAAAGTAACTTTACAGTTATGTATTAGATAAGTGCATAAGTTCGTAGCATTTTTTTCGTAAGTTCAATAAACACAACAGATATAGGTAACATAAAGTGCGCGTCATTTACGACGGCGGCCGAGTTTAGGTTCGTTCTGCGCATATGACGTCACGAAACACAGTCAGCCAATGAACAGAGAACGACGTTGCCAGAGCTCGACTGCAGTGCAGAGCACGGAGTGTCTTCAGTATTAGAAACGTTCAGTCATAAATAAAGTAACTGAACAAAAGCAATGTCTTTATAGCAGACTTTCTTTTATAGAAAGTTTGGAGAAAGCATTCTTTATACCGATTGCTTCATATTCTATTAATTAATTTAACCAAACAAGCAATAACCCTCCTAATTCAGGTGATAGCAAGGAAAGGTGTTTGTATCAATCTCACTAACCGTTTTTTTTCGCAATAAAGAACAGCGGTAATTGTTTATTTCCTATTGTACTTCGACGAAACGTGAGTAATTCATAGTCATACCAATAGTTTTTGTCGGTATTTTCCTCCTCCAGGAAGACTATTGAATGATGAGCCGCGTTGGCGTAATGGTTAAAGTGTTCGGACGCTAAGCGAAAAGTTCTGAGTTCAAACCTTGTTCGGTGTTTAATATTTTCTTTATTGAAAAACAATATCGAAGTGTCTTACTTCATGAATTTTATTCGTTTGAATGTAATTTTTTGAAATTTCTAGTGGCAACTAAAATCGACCATACGGAAAGTATACACTATGGACTTTTACATCTGCAAACTCTTCAAAATTGCGTGCAATGGTTTACTACATTTAATGTTGCACGATAATTGCGTTGAACATCGAAACAAAATTAAGTCATTAATGGGGGGAAGGTATCAGTCGAGAAGATGGGTAAAAACCAAATTTTTGGGCCACATAGTTTTTGTGAAATCGAATGATAAGTGTGTCAAAGCAGTCGGAACACCATGTGTCTGCACAAGCGAGCAGTGCAATGACAAAATCGCGCACAGTGCGGAATGAGGGAGCACGTCTCTGTAGCAGCGAAAGGGTTAATACGGCCGTGGTGGCTTTACTTCATAAACTGCGCGCTCCCCCCTAAACGTAAGTACGCGAACTATACTATACTATGGCGCTGCTTCTCTTGGCGCGTGCAACCGGCAACGCAGCAATCTCCTGCGTCTGGGCGGGCATGCGCGAACCGCCGTGACAAAAGAATTCAACTATAGTCATCAATAATACATTTTCTTTTCCTGTATACCAGTACAACAGTCTGCCAACGGTGGGGTAACTTTCCGATTCCGCGACTGTAGAAATCACGTGGATTTGAGGCGAAGAACCGAGGAGCCATGTTCGGAGCGCATTTTCATCCGGAAAAGAAATTCCTTGAAGGTTGTTCGATAAAGTAGGTGAAAATCTGAGGGCTCAAGACCAGGTGAATAAGATGGGTGCGGAATAACTTCCCAATCAAACTCCTGTATAGTGTGTTTTGTCAGTCTAGAAAATGCGGGAGGGTGCTATCGTGGAGTAGCACCACTTCACACTTCCGAATCTTAGTTCTTGGAATGCGTCTACAAGATGTCTCAGTTGTTGACAGTAAATGTCAGCAGTGATGTTTACACCGCGGGGAAGCAATTCGTAGTACACCACAACGTCCCTGATGTTAGCATAAAGACATCATTTATCGTCAGCAGTAACGATACAGGATAGGAAAGGTCGGCGTTGCTCACTAGCCAACAGCTGACGAGCAAGCAGAGATGCACATATCGCCACCCGCTGATTTTTGTAATTTTGGCTTAGCGCCAGCGATGCCCATACGCCTGATTTTTAAAGCTTCTTCTCTGCATACAAATGTCGCACGGTCGAACAGTGGGCACAATTCATCACATTTGCCAGGTCTCGAGTACAATGACGTGGATCATTTTGGATTAATGCGTTTAAACGATCTTCATCAAATCTCGAAGGTCTTCCTGAACGCAGAGAGCCGCTAATGTCAAAACGATCCTCCTTAAAACGAGAAAATCATTTTCTTGCCGCGCTTTGTCCAGTGGCATTATCCCCATACACGGTGCAAATGTTTCTGGCTGCCTCCGCTGCTGTCAGCCCCTGTACTGAATTCAAACAGAAGAATATGTCGGAAATGTTCCGATTTCTCCAAGTGGCACTCCATTTTCTAACGTCCAGAGCTCCACTCACTATCTCAAAATGACAACATGTAAACTCAGATGGCAATGATGACAATCGATAAATAACCACATAGCAACCGGGATATCAAAATGCAAAACAAAAACGTTACGAACTTATGCACCAACCTAATACAATCCTGTAAGATGAAATCACCAAAATGTACCACATAAAACACAAGACAATACAATGACTCTCAGTGAGAAACATGTACTGTGATGAGGACGCCGTTGCTGCAGGGCACAGCTCAGGACTGCGTCGTTGTGTCGCTCTTCCATTGCATTCAGTGAACCCATACACGAGGTGCATGTAGGAAAACTCTTCAACAGTAAATCCATCCAGATCCAGGAATTAAAAGAGAATCAGCAGGCATGTTTTATGTTATTTGTTTACTATCCTGTAAAAAATTGCGTCAGCCACAATGCACCCTCACTGCCAATGCTGTTCTCGAAATCAGGATAAGTTTGTTGACGTTGGGTTGGTAATCACCTGGAAATCGCCATGACTGCTGTCAAACGTTTGGAAGCTGCTGCAACTGGTTGCGTTGGGAGAGCTTCCGAGAGTCGGGCACCAGAGACGCCAAAGAACCCCACGTACTATCCTCTCCTATCGATACTGCCCCTTGAACAGAAAGCACAGCGTCTATCGTTACTCGTCCACTGGACCGTCAGTGGCGTGTTAGTTGTAGGGCTAGGCTCCCTGTACAAGAGTGACACGGACAGGGAAAACACAGGGTGTTACACTGAGTCCCGTAACCAACAAGTTCAATATGCTGTCTGTCAGTGAAACCGAAACAGAGCCGTGGAGACTCACTTCACCTGGTGGGAAACCTGCTGCGCCCAGAGTCAAGAGGAGGTGAACACAAAGGGACATATTAATCGTCGGCAATTCAGACGTATAGCGAATAACGGTACCTCTTTGAGAAATGACAGCAAGGGATGGGAAGAAAGACTAGGTGCACTCAGTGTGTATGCTGCGAGGGGGAGGACGACTTAGTGGACTTGTCGAAGAGGCTATTCTGGCAGCCATTAAGGGAACAGGGTGCAACCATCTGCAAATTATGGTGCATGTTGGAATAAATGATGCCTGTCATCGAGGCTCCGAGGTCATAATTGGATAATTCCAATGACTGGCGGATAATGTGTACCGCGCTGTTTCACAGAAGTATGTGAAGTAAAATCGGTATTATGCACTGTGGTTGTTCTGTCTGCTGGCAATCCATCTACATCTAAATCCATATGATTACTCTGCAATTTACTGTTAGGTGCCTGGAAGAAGTTTCAACGAAACACTTTCCCACTATTTATCTACCGTTGCTCTCTCGAACAGCGCACGGGAAAAACGAACACTTGCGAACTGTGATTCCTCTTATTTTATTATGATGATCATTTGTCTCTATATAGGTGGGTGCCAATGAAATAGATTCATGAAGTTAAAATCTTCTGGGTTATTAGGCCGCGTCATGTTTCTTCTAAAATGTTAGACGTTTCGACCCCTCTGCTGGGATCTTCTTCAGGATCTTTTGGTGTCCACTACTGCTAGAACACTAGAACACTTTCTAGCAGTAGTGCACACCAAAAGATCCTGAGGAAGATCGTCGGCCGTGGTGGCCATGCGGTTCTAGGCGCTTCAGTCTGGAACCGCGCGACCGCTACGGTCGCAGGTTCGAATCCTGCCTCTGGCATGGTTGTGTGTGATGTCCTTAAGTTAGTTAGGTTTAAGTAGTTTAAGTTCTAGGGGACTGATGACCTCAGCTGTTTCATAGTGCTCAGAGCCATTTTTTGAGGAAGATCCCAGCAGAGGGGTCGAAACGTCTAACATTTTAGACGAAAAATGACGCGGCCTAAGAACCCAGAAGACTTTAACTTCAGTGACAACGGCCAAGAAAGCCTGCAGACTTATATAAATAGATTCATATTCGGAGCAGAAAGTGTCAGCCTGAAATTTCACGAGAAGCTCCTGCCGCAACGAAAAACGCCTTTAATGATTTTCCACCCCACTTTCCGTGTCATATACGTGGCAATGTCTCCCCTATTTCGCGATAATACAAACCTTTTTCAGTGTCCTTCGTCAATACTATCTGTTCGGATCTCACACCGCGCAGCAGTACTCCAGAAGACGACTGTCTAATGTAGTGTAGGCACTTTGGTAGATCTGCTGCATTTTCTAAATGTTCTGCCAATAAATCGCAGTCCTTGGTTCACTTCCCCCACAAGATTATCTATGTTATCCTTCCAATTTAAGTTATTCGCATTTGTAATCTCTAAGTATTTAGTTTAATTTACAGCCTTCAGATTTGTGTGATTTACCGTGTAAGCAAGATTTAGCGGATTCCTTTTAGGATTCAGACATATGGCGAATAACGGTACCCCTTAGGGAAGATTTAGCAGATTCCTTTTAATGCTCATGTTGACGATTTCACACTTGTCATTATTTAGAGTCAATTGCCTCTTTTCGCACCATACATATATCTTGTCTGAATCATTTTGCAATTGGTTTTGGTCATCTGATGACTTCACAAGACGGTAATTCACAGCGGTATTTGAAAACAATCTAACAGGGCTAATCAGATTGTATCCTAAATCGTTTATGCAGATTAGGAGCAGCAGAGGGCTTATAACACTTCCATCGAGAACGCTAGATATTACTTCTATTTTACTCGATGGGTTTCCTTCAGTTACGTCGAACTGTGATGTTGCTGACAGGAAATCACGAATCCAGTCGCACAGCTGAGACAATACTCCATAGGCACGCAGCTTGTGGGAAAAGGTGTCAGAAACTTTCTACAAATATGGAAACATTTTGAGATGCCCTGTCATTAGCATTCATTACTTTGTGTGAGTAAAGAGCTAGTTGTGCTGAAAAGAACGACATTTTCTGAATCTGTGTTGACTTTTTGTCATTAAATCCTTTTCTTCGCGGTAATTCATAATGTTCGAAAACAGTATGTTTCTAATCCCTAAGAGACTGAAATACGGAATGAAAATTTTTAAGAGAGTATTTCGCTGTATGAAAAAACTTTTAAAGCTCAATGTATGAATTTGGTATTTCACTTCTTGGATAGCAATAAAGAAATGTTGTAGCAGATGAAAATTTACGTGGCGACATCACCAGACGAGGCAGGATTAACAAAAACCTTCGACTCCACCTACCGGAATCTCAAAATTTTCAAATGTGTGTGAAATCTTATGGGACTTAACTGCTAAGGTCATCAGTCCCTAAGCTTACACACTACTTAACCTAAATTATCCTAAGGGCAAACACACACATCCATGCCCGAGGGAGGACTCGAACCTCCGCTGGGACCAGCCGCACAGTCCATGACTGCAGCCCCCCAGACCGCTCGTCTAATTCCGCGCGGCTGCCGGAATCTCTTTTTGGTCACAAATGGATTCGGAAAAGACCATGATTCTATGGCCTTAAGTAACATGAATAATTATGTGTTGCAGTTTGCGTACAACATAAAATTTACGCAAAAAAAAAATAATTGCAGACATAGAGTTTATGCGAGCGAAGCAGCTGGCGCTAAGCTAATTTGGACGCATCTCTCAGTTGCCGTCGTTACTATTTCTTTGAATTCAGATCACATGTGGATGCTTACATAGTCAGATAGGAAGAAGTAGAGATTGTCTCTTAAGGAAGGCGTCAAGCTAATTTTTATCTCCTTTTTTAAATAGGTATATTTTGCTACAACGACCTTTTGATGTCTGATCCATGTGTCCGTGATGATGCTCCCTATTTGCTCAGAATTATTTATTGCTAAGAGGTCAAGTGTGTTTACGCAACCACATACACTTCGAGTGGGCTCCTGAAATAACTGTTCAAATGGTTCAAATGGCTCTGAGCACTATGGGACTCAACTGCTGAGGTCATTAGTCCCCTAGAACTTAGAACTAGTTAAACCTAACTAACCTAAGGACATCACAAACATCCATGCCCGAGGCAGGATTCGAACCTGCGACCGTAGCGGTCTTGCGGTTCCAGACTGCAGCGCCTTTAACCGCACGGCCACTTCGGCCGGCAATAACTGTTCAAATTAATTTTCTGAGAAAGTATTCGGTACGAGATGGAGATGAAATGATTAGGGCAACACAACATTCCATCGCCGAGCGAAAAATAATTTTCCAGCCCTGCAGTCCGCAGCTCGTGGTCTTAATGGCTAGCGTTGCTGCCTCTGGATCACGGGGTCCTGGGTTCGATTCCCGGCCGGGTTGGGGATTTTCTCTGCCCGACGACTGGGTGTTTGTATTGTCCTCATCATTTCATCATCATCATCATCATCATCATCATTATACATGACAGTGGCTAGATTGGACTGTGTAAAAAATTGGACTGTGAAAAAAAATTGGGACGACCGCGCAGTTGAGCGCCCCACAAACCCATCATCATAATCATCATCATCATCATCATCCAGCCCTGCTGTGAATTTAACCCGGGACCCTGCTAACCATTTTTCTTTTTATTATGAAGGGTAGTCAGAACTCTGGCCGAACACGGTGAGCTACCGTGCTGAGGTGTTGCACTTGTAGGAGACAGGTTCTAACATAACCTAGTTCAGAAGTTAAGATTAACGCGTCTGAAATTCTTGTTTCCACGCGTTATCCAACGGGAGACGCTGTGCATATGAAGCGTACTTGATAACTACGTTTCTCAAATAACATAATGCGTTGATTTTTGTTACATTCATTTACAAAAATGACATGTGACAAACAGAATGCACGTGAATTAAAGAGCACCTAGCGTTCATCATTGTTCAGTAGTTCTGATCGTAGATTGTTAACCGACTTAACTTAGCTATTTATTTATTGTGTGAATGGGGCACACATTTTCAACTGTCCCCGTTGACATTTATCAACGCCTGTAAGCAGCTCAAGGTCTGGATTTCATTGTAATTTCATTATTTATTTATTTCTCAAGTAAATAGTTGCTGCCTGTCATTACATAGCAGGTAGTACATTTTGTGGTTTTCCATGTTATGTCTTACAAATTCAATTTTATTACAAGTAATTTTTTTAGAATTTTTACAAAAGGATAAACCCCCATCCCCCCGCCTTCCCGCACAGCTTCTTGAGTTCTGCAAAAGCGGAATGTAGGAGTGAGGCGCTGGCAGAAGTGAAGCTATGAGTCGCGTCTTGCTAGCTCAGTCGGTAAGAGCATTTCGGGTTCGGGTCCCAGTCCGATAGACAGTCTCAGTTTACCAGAAAATTTCAAATCAGATCATATTTCGCTAAAGAGTGGCAGTTTTTTCGTATACCAATCTTCAGTCAGACAGCGGGACTAGCTCTTACTATGTTTTTTTAGGAGTATGAATGAATCCTTCACCTGTGTTTAAAGGTCTTGCTTTATTAACAAGTAAAGGAAGACCTTTAAATACGGCTGAAGGATTCATTCTTGCTTAAAAATAACAGTGAATGATTCGTTGTGGAGAATTATTTTAGATCGTTTCGTAGAGTGGAAGGGGTTGCCCGAACCCGTGACGCTTGTGCTTTGCAAACGGCCGCGTAAAATCTTCAAAAATGGCTCTGAGCACTATGGGACTTAACTACTAAGGTCATGAGTCCCCTAGAACTTAGAACTACTTAAGACTAACTAATCTAAGGACATCACACACATCCATGCCCGCGGCAGGATTCGAACCTGCGACCGTAGCGGTCGTGCGGTTCCAGACTGTAGCGCCTAGAACCGCTCGACCACTCCGGTCGGCGCGTAAAATCTCTCTGGGCCTTGTTTCCACATGAAATATCTTAAGCAACACCCAGATGATATCTGTGACTAATTGAAGTAAGTGAAAGGAGACATGAAAACTTGTCAGTGTCAATGTCGGATACTTTTAGGAAACTGATTTGTAGGAAATCAGCCTGACGTAGGGTGCTGTCATTACACATTTTGTAGGTGATTTGAAAACACAGAAGAATAAACATTGAAGTTATGTAAGTCAGTGCTACAAACATAAAAATGTTAGGATTAACACTAATGTAAGCATATAAAGATTTTTCAAGTTTCAAAATCGTCAAACAGAAAAATCTCTCTATCATTATTTTCTTAGCAGCAATGACGCATAAATAAGTATCCTTTCTAAAAAGATGATTTTCGGAAATACTCGAAAGCTAATTCAGAATAATAAAGGACTTATTTTCTCTTCTCTGCTTGAGAAATTATCTCCGGTAATGACGCTACCGTAACAATAAACTTACGCAAGCTGAAAAAAACTTACTGTTTTAATCGTACTTTAGTGACTAAAACTGGAAACACCCTCCGTTCTTTTTTTAAAAAATCGGCATTTCGAATTGTTTTACTCTTTTTCAGAGTTTTCTCAGATTTTTTCATTCGTTCAAGTTAACAACTGGCGAATCATGTAAGGTCGTTGTGACTGTATCGCATGTAAAGCTGTCCAATCTCGCCCGTCTAACTAACAATACCTTTGCTGGCGGTGTGCCACTATCCAAAATGATCGGGCTCGAGTCCTGCCGTGGGAAGTGGGCTGCATTGTAATCTGTGTATCAGCTGTCTGTTCGATGTTCTTTGTTCTCTTATGGCGATGACTATGCGTGATGCAGACAACACAACTGTCGAAAACGGTACCATTCGTATTTTTCCGCCGTGTCCTTAATAATGCAAGCAACTACTCCTGAATTAATGTTATGCTGTTACGTATATTCATTACTAAGGTAGCACTATCAGTGATTAGATTAGTGTTAAATTTCGTCACATTGCGATGTCGTGCCAAATACGGTGTCAATACCGCATTTTGTCCGCAGCTCGTGGTCGTGCGGTAGCGTTCTCGCTTCCCACGCCAGGGTTCCCGGGTTCGATTCCCGGCGGGGTCAGGGATTTTCTCTGCCTCGTGATGACTGGGTATTGTGTGCTGTCCTTAGGTTAGTTACGTTTAAGTAGTTCTGTTCTAGGGGACTGATGACCATAGCTGTTAAGTCCCATAGTGCTCAGAGCCAATACCGCATTAAACTGCACACTGGCAGTGGCAAAACGGTAGTCTGATATGCAGACGTAAATTATTGTTCTAGTTGTTACAAATTTCATGTCTAATGAGCCCAAGTTGCTCAGAACACGTAATAAATAAATAGCTCGAGAATCACTGAGATTCGTAGCGCGTGCTGGTTATCATCAATAACGCAGTTATTAAGACCTGCTATTATGCCATTCTAAAGTGATTTTAAGAGATGCTTAAGCAACTTAAGGTAATCGATACGTGGCAATATAAAAACCAAAAAAGTCATGCCTGCATTTGTAAGTACCCTTCCAGCGTCTGGTTGTGGTGTGAGGTACGGTACAGAGCCCTCAACGTTGTCATTGGAAAAAAACTTAAAAACCGCTTCCGTGGTTGCTACTTATGTTGTCTTGTGTCTCGGTTATCTGTATAGCATGCGGAAGTATGTGAAAGGAGCTGAAGCAGTAGAAGAATGAGTTAAGGGACAGAGATGTTCATTGTTTGCAACACGAACCCACCTTTTTCGAAAACGTTGATATGAAAAAAAAGTGACAAAAATAGTATTGCTTGCTAGCTGTCATGGAATTAAACAATTAACTAACATTTGTAAGTTTGTTTGACTGTGCAGCGAAGAAATTGGAACATAGTAACGTACACACTGAGGAGATGAAAAGTGTTGGGATAGCGATATGCACATATACAAATGGTGGTAGTATCGCGTACGCAAGTTTTAAGACGGCAGTGCATTGGGGGAGCTGTCATTTGTACTCAATTTTATTCATGTAAAAAGTTTTCCAACGTGATTATGGCCGCTCGACGGGAACTGAAAAACTTTGAATGCGGAAAGGCAGTTGGAGCTGGAAGCATGGAACATTCCATTTCGGAAAACGTTAAGAAATTCAGTATTCCGAAATCCGCCGTGTCAGGAGTGCGTCGGTAACACAAAATTATAGGTATTACTTGTCACCTCGGGAAAAGCAGTGGCCTACAGAACTCACTTAACGACCGAGAGCAGCGGCATTTTCATAGAGTTGTCAGTGCTAATAGACAAGCAACTCTGCGTGATGTAACAGCAGAAATCAATGTGTGACATACGATAAACGTATTCGTTGAGACAGTGCGGCGAAATTTGGTGTTAAAGGGCAATGGCAGCTGACGATCGACACGGGTGCCTTTGCCATCAGTCCGACATCGCCTCCAGTGCCCCCTGGTCTCGTGATCATATCGGTTGCATCCTAAATGACTGGAACACCGTGGCCTGGTCGGATGAGTCCCGATTTGGGTTGCTAATAACTGATAGTATGTTCGAGTGTGGCGCAGACCACACGAAGCCATGGAGCCAGGTTGTCAACAAGTCACTGTCTAAGCTGGTGGTGGCCGTGTTTACATGGAATGAACTGAGTCCTCTGGTCCAACTGAGCTGATCATTTGCTGGAAATGGTTATGATCGGCTACTTGGAGACCATCTGCAGCCATTCATGCATTTCATGTTGCCAAACAACGATGGGATTTTTATCGATGACAATGTGCCACGTCACAAGTCCACAGTTGTTCGCGATTGCTTTGGAGAACATTCTGGACAATTCCAGCGAATGATTTGGCCACTCATCGAACATTTATGGGCCATAATCTAGAGGATCGTTTGTGCACAAAATCCTGCACCGGCAACACTTCCGCAATTATGGATGGCTATAGAGGCAGAATCGTTCAACATTTTCTGCAGGGGACTTCCAACGTCTTGCTGACTCCATGCCACATTGAGTTGCTGCACTATGCCGGGCAGGAGGTCCGATACGATATTAAGAGGTACCATCTGTATAGGAACTGTGGTTGTTGGAATGGCACATACACTCGAAAAGAGGCAATGTAGCGCCGCACTGTCACGACCATTTAAGAATGAGTGGGAATTACAGTAATTTTTCGAAGAGAAGGATGATAATTCCCAGTGTCTATTATGGTGTCACATAATCGCCGGGCACCGCAGAATACTATAGAGCGGCATTACAACACAATGCACAAGGAATTTCAAGATTTAGTTGGCGATGAAAAATGTAACAAATGGTTCAAACGGCTCTGAGCACTATGGGAGGTCATCAGTCCCCTAGAATTGTTGTTGTTGTTGTGGTCTTCAGTCCTGAGACTGGTTTGATGCAGCTCTCCATGCTACTCTATCCTGTGCAAGCTTCTTCATCTCCCAGTACCTACTGCAACCTACATCCTTCTGAATCTGCTTAATGTATTCATCCCTTGGTCTCCCCCTACGATTTTTACCCTCCACGATGCCCTCCAATACTAAATTGGTGATCCGTTGATGCCTCAGAACATGTCCTACCAACCGATCCCTTCTTCTGGTCAAGTTGTGCCACAAACTTCTCTTCTCCCCAATCCTATTCAATACTTCCTCATTAGTTATGTGATCTGCCCATCTAATCTTCAGCATTCTTCTGTAGCACCACATTTCGAAAGCTTCTATTCTCTTCTTGTCTAAACTATTTATCGTCCACGTTTCACTTCCATACATGGCTACACTCCATACAAATACTTTCAGAAACGACTTCCTGACACTTAAATCTATACTCGACGTTAACAAATTTCTCTTCTTCAGAAACGCTTGCCTTGCCATTGCCAGTCTACATTTTATATCCTCTCTACTTCGACCATCATCAGTTATTTTGCTCCCCAAATAGCAAAACTCCTTTACTACTTTAAGTGTCTCATTTCCTAATCTAATACCCTCAACATCACCCGACTTAATTCGACTACATTCCATTATCCTCGTTTTGCTTTTGTTGATGTTCATCTTACATCCTCCCTTCAAGACACTATCCATTCCGTTCAACTGCTCTTCCAAGTCCTTTGCTGTCTCTGACAGAATTACAATGTCATCGGCGAACCTCAAAGTTTTTAGTTCTCCTCCATAGATTTTAATACCTACTCCGAATTTTTCTTTTGTTTCCTTTACTGCTTGCTCAATATACAGATTGAATAACATCGGGGAGAGGCTACAACCCTGTCTTACTCCCTTCCCAACCGCTGCTTCCCTTTCATGTCCCTCGACTCTTATAACTGCCATCTGGTTTCTGTACAAATTGTAAATAGCCTAGACTTAGAACTACTTAAACCTAATTAACCTAAGGACAGCACACACATCCACGCCCGAGGCAGGATTCGAACCTGCGACCATAGCAGCAGTCTGATTCCAGACTGACACGCCTAGAACGCTCGTCCACAACAGCCGGCAAAAATATAACAATCTGGCGGAACAAAAAAGTGTAGTGTTGCACAGGGGAGCCGATCTCAGCGTGAGTAATCCATGAAAATCATTGTGTTTGTGCTGCCTGTTTCTGTATGCATAAGCATGTAGAAATCGAATGTGTTTTCAGTCCGTTCTGTTGTTTCTTATTTTCAGCCAGCAACCAACTGAAGCGGCCCGTCATTAAAAGCAAGCTACAAAATAGCACTCAATGTAGCCACATGTAACAAAATCTTTCAGTGACGGCGAGTTCGTTAACATTAGAACCGCTGATATTTGGTCATACCTAGAACCGCCTACCTTTCCCCTTTACTATCCTGTGTCAGTGGATTATTGTTACTACTAATGAATCTGTTCCTGGAAGTGCTGGAAATTTTATTATGAAATCAACAAAAATAAAGTAGCTTTTCACAAATTATTATTTATTATTTTAAAAAATTTGCACACATTTGCTAGATGCCTTTACTGGCTATCATCGCATAATGAGCACAAATAATAGTCTTTTGATGCGCGTTTGTTACAGACAGTTTTCTTGCACATATGATACTTTACAAATGATTTGTTTCCTTCACACTTAGACCTTACAAGGCAACGTGTTCGCTTTTCTTGTCTCTCAGGAATGTCATCTGGTTTGACGGTGATATTAATATTCCTGCTTGCTGCGCACTTGTCAGCAAGCTGCTCCCCCAGCCGCAGTATGAAGTCTCTGCGTTTCAACTTTTTCTCGTTTAGAGCATTGTACAATACCCAGGCATTTATCGCAGCCAAATCCAACAACTTGTAAAATGAGATTTTCACTCTGCAACGGAGTGTGCGCTCATATGAAACTTCCTGGCAGATTAAAACTGTGTGCCAGACCGAGACACGAACTCGGGACCTTTGCCTTTCCCGGGCAAGTGCTCTACCAACTGAGCTACCCAAGCACGACTCACGCCCTCTCCTCACAGATTTACTTCTGCCAGTACCTCGTCTCCTACCTTCCAAACTTTGCAGAAGCTCTCCTGCGAACCTGCAGAACTAGCACTCTTTTCTTTCAGGAGTGCTAGTTCTGCAGATTCGCTTCTCTAAAGTTTGGAAGGTAGGAGACGAGGTACTGGCAGAAGTAAAGCTGTGAGGATGGGGCGTGAGTCGTGCTTGGGTAGCTCAGTTGGTAGAGCACTTGCCCGCGAAAGGCAAAGGTCCCGAGTTCGAGTCTCGGTCCGGCACACAGTTTTAATCTGCCAGAAGTTTCAATTTGAAAAATGTGTGAACAGGCCAACGTCTCGACGGTTCTTTGACAGAGTATTTGCGAGCCATTTCGTCGACCAAGACCACTCCATATTCAGAACCGTTATAGAACGTAATTGCATCTAGCTTTTTTTTCAGACCATCTTCAAGTTGAACATAAGGATGCATAATGCTGACAATCAGGACATTCTTGTTGCTCTTTCCCTGGTAAACTGTTAGTGTGGTATCATTCTTCTTCAACAATACTGTGCTGTGAGCCTATAACACTTCTTTTAAATTCTTGATACAGACTGGAATTACCGTGCGACATCGATTTATAATGCCAACAAGACTTGTAGAATTTTGTTTCAAGGTTTCAGAGAGAGCCAAGGAGATGAAAGAATTGTCACGTGTGACATTTATTCCTTTATTGAGGTAAGGTTGCATCAATTTTTTCACAACAAAATCGTCAATACGTCGATCACTCGGCCTAGTGCCATTGTTTCCTAGATAAGGGAGGGCATTCATAACATATTTGGAATCTCTATCTAATGCCATCCAATACTTTTGCCCGTGTTTGTCCGGTTTTGATGTCATCTCTGCGAATCTGCAGCGACACTTTGAAGGAAAAAGCTTTTCGTCGATTGGTATATTGGACCCTGTATGCGCTAGATTTTGTGTTCATAAGGAACTCATATCAGATTTCTGATACCAAAGCAAATTTGTCTTCTTTCAATCGTTCTGATCTTGTGGACCTAATGTCAAATCTCAGATAACGCATTATCTCTCTGTCACGAGCTATTGTTGACTTCACAGACTTATTTTCCAACTTCATTGGCCACACTCTGTCTAGTCCTAAGCTCTTCACACGCCTAAACCACCACGGACGTACAGTATAACTATAAAAACTTTCAGTTCTTCAACGTTCGTAGGTCAATCATCTGAACACAATACTTTCTTTAAATCTCATTTTGTTCATAATCGTTCGTTGCATTTGTTCTGGGCGAACGTCCCATGACACCCGTTGAAGTTCATAGTTAATCCATGCGCTCAGGTTTTTTTTTTATTATTATTACAGAGGGCAGCTAACCCTCTGACCGAACATGCTGAGGTACCGTGAGGCTATACTCGAGGTGCTTCGGTATCAGTGCATTTCACAACGTGTTTCAAAGTTTTGTCCATTATCGTAAGGTGTCAAACACTGTAGCAGGACTCATTTATGTTTCGCTTTGCATGCGGAGATGGTCCTGCGTGGTCTTTGAAAACGTTCTGTTGTCCGTATCTGCCAGCTGAACAGTCACATATAACTGCCGCTTTCCAGGTCAATCCACCTGGTGCTACAATATCTGTACCTGAAGGGAGCTGAGGTCGTCCACGACCTTGGTCATTGTGTTGTCCGCGAAGCCCATGGCCACGAGTTGACCTAGCCTTTTTGATAGCTGTTCCTGTAGCAGTAATAATTAGTGTTACGACATTACAGCTCTTCACAGCTGTTTAAATCTCGGTGCACTGCAGATAACATACCGTCTCGTATTCCTCGTAAATATGAATCGAACATTAAACACACTAACGCTGCAACGATACATTCTACCTTTTAAAGTAAATAGAATATAAAAAGAGAGGGGAGAGAGGATGGATAGAAAACTACTCTAGTTACTGGCATTAATCATAGTTGTAATATAGAGACTGATATTTAGTTTTTGGCAACGTTGATACGAAGACATGGGCAGCTATTCAAGAGAAAACGTGTAAGATACTTGCTTCGTTATTGATAACTCTTATGTAGGCCACCTTGTATGGCCACGGTATCACGTGGCTGAAGTCTCTCGCATTTGTCTCCACTTGTTGGTAAGCTAGAAAGAGCTGTTTGTCTATTTTAAATTACAGAATTTAATAAAGTATGTAGACTGTTTAATTTACTGAAAAAACTTTAATATTAATCTTTTTTTCTCTTACAGGTAAGTTGGCTCCTTTACGCAGAAATTGGTAGCTGATGTAATGTAAGTACTTGAGCAGATACCTATGTCAGCTGTACGACTCGGCGCTGCTGAGGGTGGGAGTCGACTCAGAACCGTCAGTCTCCTTGAGTCTTCTTCTCGGCAGTCTCAGTTCCTCTATGTTGCGGCGTTGCAGTTCTTCTTGCCTACAGTGCGGATGGTCACACCCGGCTGTGAGAGAATGTATTGTTGCTATGAGTGACACACATTTACCACTAATGAACAGATACGTAAATTCCCCGCGCTGCCTCACGCTTGTTGGCAGATACATGTCAAAATATAATGAGCCGCTGGGCCACTTATTACAGCAACCTGAACACAACAGGTGCAGCTATTAGACATCTTACAACACGTTTTCAACCCAAAAGAGAATCGTAATTTTTCGGTATGCCTCACAATGCTGCACAGATAGAATTTGTGATTTACCTCACAAACAACCAAATCAATCTAACATAGGCAGTAAACAGCAATGAAACGAGACATGTAAATGAAATGAAAAAAAGTGTATCAAGTAACCCGTTGTTCGCTATAAAACGAAACTGTACATCAACTGTAATTGTACGTAACAACTGTGCAGAAACCAGACATTTTTTAAAACGACGTTGTCATGATGAGCAAATTCGTCTTTTATTATACCGAATATCTATAAATTGGTTTGTGAGTTACATGGGCTGTTTTATTCAGTTTAATGCACTCATAGACGGTTACCTTCAAAGTTGTGGAGAATAATGTAGCACTCTGTCTAGTCACCTAGTTTCCCTTCTTTTTTTTTTTTTAGAAAAAATGCGTTTTGAACATCAAAATGTTTGTATTAGTCCTTTAAATCTGAGTCAGTCTGCAGATCTATGTGGTTTACTAATTTACGGCGGATAGAAACTTGGGATTTTTTCTGAAACTTTGGTTTCCCTCACCAGAGCTGTATGTGAACACAGGCATGATTAGTGTAGCTGTCTTGCAGCAGGATTTCGGTCTGAAACATTTCTAGCCACTGGTTTAGTCAACGAAAAGCAGTTATGTAAATTGTAGCATTAAATGTATGTGATACACTTGTCGCGTTGATCATCTATAAAAATCTAGTTAAACAGATGATTTGCCCGTAGATGCAGCCAGATTTTAGTGAAAGTAACAGAGAAACCAGCATATCAATGATTTTTTTTCTGGCGACAGATTATCTGGAAAGTTAGGAGGTGAATCGTGCTAACAGTATGACGTCGTTCTCATTTTAATGCCCTGCGAAGGTAAAAGTTACTCACAGAAGCAACGAATACTTAAAATAATTCAAGTAGTTGAATCTGATATCGTCTTGAACGATGATATTTTCAATAATGATAAATATTTAAACGGTATGCGTTTCAGCACAACAGTATGTTTTATCGTGAATATCGTCTACTATCTGAAATAAAACACTTACAGATCGCAGCTTTCGACTTATGTTTGTCGAGAAATAGGGAGATCAGGGTCAAGAAATATGCGTGGACTATTCTTGCACCAACAATAAAAATAATACTGCTCAGTTAATGACAGCAAACCTAAAGAAAGATGCGGAGCATCTTCTATACGTATATTGAAAATTTTACACTCCACTAAGAAAAGGAGTGGGATGAGCTAGAGAGGAAGAAATAAATCATTCTCCCAATGAAGAAAATCGTAGACAGTCTGTCAGCAACAAGCCTTACAGAGTAAGATGAATAGAGAGAGAGAGAGAGAGAAAGAGAATAAAAGCTCAAAGTTAAGTTGGGTGTGTTGTATCGAAATGCTTTAATGTGTTCTTTGAACGTAGTTCGTAAACTTGGTCCGGTCTGACATACATATTGTACAGAAAACTTTTTATTATACCCCACGAAGCGTTTCGAGAGCTTATATTTTGATCTTCAGGTGGAAAACAGCGATATCTTGTTACATGTGCAGCAGTTGGCTGCAGCTAGCTGTTTGTTTTGGTTTCGTTTTGCTACAAAAAGTATAACAGGGACTTGTCGTCGTCATAAGGCACTAAGATTATATATTTGAGATGGTGATGGAATTACTTACAATCTGTTCCAGTGTCCAAAACCCTGCAGTTTGTCATAAATGAACATTTTTCACTTGATTTTTCACACAGAAACACGAACCACTAATATAAACACCGCAGATATAGTGATGTAAAGATATGGTATTTTGCCTCAGAGACCATTCATAGCTAGTTTACATTGTAGATCAGAGATAAATATAGCAATTACAGAATTATTTGTTTCTTCACATCTTATTAAAAGATTTACATTGCAAAGCATGTGACAGTAACAAAAAAATGGTTCAAATGGCTCTGAGCACTATGGGACTCAACTGCTGAGGTCATTAGTCCCCTAGAACTTAGAACTAGTGAAACCTAACTAACCTAAGGACATCACAAACATCCATGCCCGAGGCAGGATTCGAACCTGCAACCGTAGCGGTCTTGCGGTTCCAGACTGCAGCGCCTTTAACCGCACGGCCACTTCGGCCGGCTGACAGTAACACAATATAAAATAAATAATATATAAAGTTTGCAGACACTATGGACACAATGTTTTTCTACAATGCTTTGGGATGTTTTTTTTTAATTTATTTCTTTATTTATTTTTTTTATAACTGATTCAGGAAGTAGAAGGTATAAAGAGTTACAATGCATCATCTACTAAACCAGCAAAGCTCTTAAAGAAGCTCATTCGCCACTTCTCAGCTTTTTCATTTACTGTGCTTGGTCCATGTTTTCTGTTGTGATTGAAAATTTCCAGCTGTTCATAAAGGTTGAGTTTGTGGTCTTTGTTAATTTTGTGAAGTATTATTAGATTATCCTCCATGATATCAAAGGAATGTCCTGCGCCCTTCATGTGTATAGCTATGCCAGATTTATTGGTATCTAAATGTAATAGTGTGTTCTTTGAATCTACACTCCTGGAAATTGAAATAAGAACACCGTGAATTCATTGTCCCAGGAAGGGGAAACTTTATTGACACATTCCTGGGGTCAGATACATCACATGATCACACTGACAGAACCACAGGCACATAGACACAGGCAACAGAGCATGCACAATGTCGGCACTAGTACAGTGTATATCCACCTTTCGCAGCAATGCAGGCTGCTATTCTCCCATGGAGACGATCGTAGAGATGCTAGATGTAGTCCTGTGGAACGGCTTGCCATGCCATTTCCACCTGGCGCCTCAGTTGGACCAGCGTTCGTGCCGGACGTGCAGACCGCGTGAGACGACGCTTCATCCAGTCCCAAACATGCTCAATGGGGGACAGATCCGGAGATCTTGCTGGCCAGGGTAGTTGACTTACACCTTCTAGAGCACGTTGGGTGGCACGGGATACATGCGACCGTGCATTGTCCTGTTGGAACAGCAAGTTCCCTTGCCGGTCTAGGAATGGTAGAACGATGGGTTCGATGACGGTTTGGATGTACCGTGCACTATTCAGTGTCCCCTCGACGATCACCAGTGGTGTACGGCCAGTGTAGGAGATCGCTCCCCACACCATAATGCCGGGTGTTGGCCCTGTGTGCCTCGGTCGTATGCAGTCCTGATTGTGGCGCTCACCTTCACGGCGCCAAACACGCATACGACCATCATTGGCACCAAGGCAGAAGCGACTCTCATCGCTGAAGACGACACGTCTCCATTCGTCCCTCCATTCACGCCTGTCGCGACACCACTGGAGGCGGGCTGCACGATGTTGGGGCGTGAGCGGAAGACGGCCTAACGGTGTGCGGGACCGTAGCCCAGCTTCATGGAGACGGTTGCGAATGGTCCTCGCCGATACCCCAGGAGCAACAGTGTCCCTAATTTGCTGGGAAGTGGCGGTGCGGTCCCCTACGGCACTGCGTAGGATCCTACGGTCTTGGCGTGCATCCGTGCGTCGCTGCGGTCCGGTCCCAGGTCGACGGGCACGTGCACCTTCCGCCGACCACTGGCGACAACATCGATGTACTGTGGAGACCTCACGCCCCACGTGTTGAGCAATTCGGCGGTACGTCCACCCGGCCTCCCGCATGCCCACTATACGCCCTCGCTCAAAGTCCGTCAACTGCACATACGGTTCACGTCCACGCTGTCGCGGCATGCTACCAGTGTTAAAGACTGCGATGGAGCTCCGTATGCCACGGCAAACTGGCTGACACTGACGGCGGCGGTGCACAAATGCTGCGCAGCTAGCGCCATTCGACGGCCAACACCGCGGTTCCTGGTGTGTCCGCTGTGCCGTGCGTGTGATCATTGCTTGTACAGCCCTCTCGCAGTGTCCGGAGCAAGTATGGTGGGTCTGACACACCGGTGTCAATGTGTTCTTTTTTCCATTTCCAGGAGTGTAGTTCGAAAGCTTGGTCCGGTCTTGACCTACATATTGTGCAAGTCATTGATTGCATTTTACTTGTATACACGTAAGTTGGAAAATGTATCTTTATGGTATATGTATTTTATGGCAGTCTATTACCGAATTTATTGTGTGTGGAGAAAGCACACAAACAATAAATTATGTAATAGGCGGCCACACGAAACAAAAACCAATAAAGACACATTTTCCAGTGCAGGTGTATACAAGATAAAATGCTGTTAATGACCTGTACAATATGTAGGTCAGACTAAACCAAGCTTTCGAACTAGATTCAAAGAATACATTAATGCATTTAGATACGAGTACAAAACACTCAATAAATCCAGCATAGCTATACACATAAAGGGCACAGGACATTCCTTTGATAACATAAAGGCCACAAACTCAGCCTTTATGAAGAGCTTGAAATTTTCATTCGCAACAGAAAACATGGACACAACACACTAAATGAAAAAACTGAGAAGCGGCAATGAGCTTCTTAAGAGATATGGAGGTATAGTAGGTGATGCGTTGCAGTGTTCGTAACTTCTGCTTCGTGAGTCAGTTGTAAAAAAATCCCAAAGCATTCTAGAGAAGTAATATGGCCTCCGTGGCCTCTTTCTGTTCCCGAAGCTGAGGAAAACCATGGAAGGATGTCGTTTTGCCACCACTGATGAGATAAAAGCAGAATCGCTTAAGGAGCTGTACACTATAACGAAACGTAAGTTCAGGCAGCGCTTTCAAAAATGGAGAAAGCACTGGCACAAGTGTATTATATCTGAAGGGAATTGTTTGAAGGGGACAAAGTTGATGTTGATGAATAAATGAATATTCTTTACGAAGAAAGTAAATTTCAGTTACTTTTTGAATACACCTTATTTACTTACAGGGTGTTTCAAAAATGACCGGTATATTTGAAACGGCAATAAAAACTAAACGAGCAGCGATAGAAATACACCGTTTGTTGCAATATGCTTGGGACAACAGTACATTTTCGGGCAGACAAACTTTCGAAATTACAGTAGTTACAATTTTCAACAACAGATGGCGCTGCGGTCTGGGAAACTCTATAGTACGATATTTTCCACATATCCACCATGCGTAGCAATAATATGGCGAAGTCTCTGAATGAAATTACCCGAAACCTTTGACAACGTGTTTGGCGGAATGGCTTCACATGCAGATGAGATGTACTACTTCAGCTGTTCAATTGTTTCTGGATTCTGGCGGTACACCTGGTCTTTCAAGTGCCCCCACAGAAAGAAGTCACAGGGGTTCATGTCTGGCGAATAGGGAGGCCAATCCACGCCGCCTCCTGTATGTTTCGGATAGCCCAAAGCAATCACACGATCATCGAAATATTCATTCAGGAAATTAAAGACGTCGGCCGTGCGATGTGGCCGGGCACCATCTTGCATAAACCACGAGGTGTTCGCAGTGTCGTCTAAGGCAGTTTGTACCGCCACAAATTCACGAAGAATGTCCAGATAGCGTGATGCAGTAATCGTTTCGGATCTGAAAAATGGGCCAATGATTCCTTTGGAAGAAATGGCGGCCCAGACCAGTACTTTTTGAGGATGCAGGGACGATGGGACTGCAACATGGGGCTTTTCGGTTCCCCATATGCGCCAGTTATGTTTATTGACGAAGCCGTCCAGGTAAAAATAAACTTCGTCAGTAAACCAAATGCTGCCCACATGCATATCGCCGTCATCAATCCTGTGCACTATATCGTTAGCGAATGTCTCTCGTGCAGCAATGGTAGCGGCGCTGAGGGGTTGCCGCGTTTGAATTTTGTATGGATAGAGGTGTAAACTCTGGCGCATGAGACGATACGTGGACGTTGGCGTCATTTGGACCGCAGCTGCAACACGGCGAACGGAAACCCGAGGCTGCACAAGCTGCACTAGCTGCACTAGCTGCGCGTTGCCCTCTGTGGTTGCCGTACGCGGTCGCCCTACCTTTCCAGCACGTTCATCCGTCACGTTCCCAGTCCGTTGAAATTTTTCAAACAGATCCTTTATTGTATCGCTTTTCGGTCCTTTGGTTACATTAAACCTCCGTTGAAAACTTCGTCTTGTTGCAACAACACTGTGTTCTAGGCGGTGGAATTCCAACACCAGAAAAATCCTCTGTTCTAAGGAATAAACCATGTTGTCTACAGCACACTTGCACGTTGTGAACAGCACACGCTTACAGCAGAAAGACGACGTACAGAATGGCGCACCCACAGACTGCGTTGTCTTCTATATCTTTCACATCACTTGCAGCGCCATCTGTTGTTGAAAATTGTAACTACTGTAATTTCGAAAGTTTGTCTGCCTGAAAATGTACTGTTGTCCCAAGCATATTGCAACAAACGGTGTATTTCTATCGCTGCTCGTTTAGTTTTTATTGCCGTTTCAAATATACCGGTCATTTTTGAAACACCCTGTATGAGGACTACGGTTAACTTCACCCCAAGTTTTGGTTATGTATTCTCATGTTATGCTCTGTTTAAGTTCCCCACTGTATGTTTATGTATGAAATTTAGCCCAAATTTACCTACCAATCAATAAAAAGTCTGCGTATTAGCAAAACTTTGTAGCTACAATATGTTATTCGATTTAAACTCGTATGCTAACCTTTGACTAAAGATCGCGTCTTGACAATATTGTTGTAGATTTCTCGAAAGCACAACAGCCATCAGCAACCAGCCAGCGGCTAAGCTAAATTAATATTTTTAAATAAAATTTCCGAACAGTAGTCAACGAGTTGCATCCTATTCTGCGCATTGTGGTTATGCGTAATGATAAACCTTCTGTAATCAGTGGTATGGGGAGTGTAACTATTCTCATGAAATGATATTCCAAGACAATGATTTTAGAATGAAGTAAGAGTGTTTTCAAAAAGACACAGTGAAACTTCATATGATCTCCACACATAACATTGATCTGGACAATAGTATGCTTAACAAAGTGAACAATGATTTAAACAGCGTATAATGTTAATAGAGAATTCCTACAAAAATTGAACAGCTCGGTAGGTTGATATGCATGACTCAGGGATGTGGGGTGGTCTTTCTCTCAGCTCTGAGCAAGTGAACAAAGTTAACTAGTTGATGATAATCATTCCGACAAACAACCTGCGCAGTACTACAGTCTCACCTCAAACTTATTCTCTTAAAAAAATTATTATTCAAAATTTATATTCTTTTCATCTTTCAATATATAAATTATATTCACCTCGCTGTTTTTCTTCATCTAACAGATATAATCACAAGTCAACACAGCAGTAGTGTATACGCCGCTGACCTAGGACACTTCAACTAAGAATGTATCAGACTGCGCAGAGGCAAAGACTGTGCCACAACAAGACCAAAGATTGTTTAACGGTAACATAACTTGCTTTCTCTCACCGCTAACTTAACAAAAATCAAAATGACTTGTCCACCTTACATACGAATAGAAATATATCAATATGAATGTTAAAATCCGTGTAGTACCTCGCATTTGCAATAGAGGTGATTTATGTGAAATTTTAGATCTTTTGATTGTAGGGGCAGATGCAAAGTTGTCAAACATCTTGGTCGATATATCGGATGCGGGATTTGAGCATTTCGTCGTGTACAAGGTAATGATGACTAAAAGAGGAAAATATTTTTACAATGTAGCTTGTTCAGAGAATTGGTGACCGGTGTATCAGCGGTATAACACCGAGTCAGCACACCTGTTGCTGAAAAATCTTCTCTCAAACATTTACTTAGCAGTGTAAAATTTTGATCACGTGCTTTGCGGAGCGGAAAAGTCGGTTCGACGCGTGAGGTACGGTGGCACTCGGAGTGCTGATGGCGGTGGTGATAAGGCTGCGCGCTGCTGGCCGGAGAAGAGCTGCGGGAGTGGGCGGGCCCGGCGACCGGCGGCTGTCTGCGTGGGAGCGCCGCGGAGCGCCATTACGACTCACGCTCGTGCGCCTGCATTAAACATGAGCTCCGGAGGAAGAGGGCAAGTGCTCGGTTCGGCTCGCCCCCGGCGCACCCCGCCCGTTACTCGCGAACCAATCGAAGAAATGGCCGCCCCAGGATCTCGTCCGGCGATTGGCTGCGTCACAGCTTTCAGCGGTGTCACTCATTCCGCAATCCGCCGGGTTAGCGCTCTCCTGTAGTGCTGGCAGTTCTTCGGACCAATACTGCGGCCACAGCCGTGTATGTAAAGGAGGGAGGGGGGCGTGTGAGCAGTTCAGTTCAAGAGAAGATACAGTGTGCAGGGACCGGATGTGACAGAATCAGTGAGTGGTTCTCAGCTAGCACCCACACTCTTTCTTTGAATGGAGCCATGCTAGAGCCACCCCTTGGAAGATTACACTGCTTGCTTTGAAACGCTGTGGAGGCGTAGAACTGGTACCAGGGGATCACGTGACCCTATATCAGTGACGTAAGTCATTCCAGTGCTGTTTTGTGTGTGACAATCAGTTGTGTGGCATCATCGCGGTAAGATGAATCGACGTGGAGGCGCGACAGAATGGTACAGTGGAGCTATCGTGTTTGTTAGTGCCTCTGACCACACCGCAAATGAAGTTACTCAGTTTGCTGGTATATCAACACAGACTGTCCAACTCGCGTACGAAGTGTGATGTACCATTCGCAGCCATGGTACACTGGCGAGACCAAACGTACAGAAAGTATGTGTCGCAGTATTGACTTTATTAGTGCTGCCTCTATTAGCTTTATTAGTTCGTAGCCAGTATTATTTACTCATATTGCCACTTCAGACATTCTGTTAACTTTAACACTATTATCTATATTAAAATTGTTATTTCTTAGGAGACGTACTGTAAGTGTGAAACTTTGCTCCGACGTAAGAGAGTGCCTGGCAGCCCTAATCAGATAAAGTTAAATAAAAAAAATAAGGAAAATAAACAACGTAGAAGAGGACACCCTGTCTCCGTCTTGGGTGTGAATAAGAGAAAGTGTGCCTCCGTTCAAGGTATTACTTTTTCCCCTCTGTTCTCTCATTTTCCATCGTTCCTACCTCTTCTTGCAGAATGTATGAGGAAATATTCCGTAGAGGCATTGTGACATCTCCCTGGTGGATGCACCAAGTGTCCAGTAGTTTTCTTGGGTCAGTATATCGGTTTGTTTTGCGTGGTGCTATGTACTTGCCTTTTGTTAGCTACATTGTCGTCTAGGGGACGGCAAAAAAATGTTTGCGTCTATGCCTTTGTGTGTGTGTGTGTGTGTGTGTGTGTGTGTGTGTGTGTGTCTTCCACATCTCCTCCTAAACCACTAGATTGCTTTCAGCCAAATTTGGTACACATATCCTTACTGTCAGTCAATAATCGCTGTGGGGTAAGAACCACCTAACTATCCGAGTTCAGAAGATATGACGCCATAAACAATGAGATGCGTAAAAAAAAAAACTGCCGCATCGTACATGACGTTTACATGTATTACTTATGTGCTATTAACTGTATACGCAATAAATTTTGGAGGCATTATCCACATATGCCGCTAAATGCGCTTACAAAAGTATATCATAGTGCCGTTCATAGTTCAGGAGATATGACGTCATGAACACTGAGATTCGTGAAAAACTGCCGCATTGTGCACGAAGTATAAATTTACTGTTTCTTTTCTACTAACTCTATTCGCAACAAATTTCGCTGACAGTAACCACATATGCCACTGAATGCACCTACACATATATATCATATAGTTCAAGATGTATGACGTGATAGACACTGAGATAGTGAAAAATACCGTGTCATGCGTGAAGTTTTAATACAAGTATTCTTTGCTACTAAGACACTCCTGCTATCGAGTCAAGGAAATCCCTGACATCTGGCAACGCTTTTGACAGCTTTCAACTGCGAAGTGCAAAGGGCTGTAGGCGGAAACGATGGAGCTCTGAAGAGGCGTTTCCATAGAGACGTTTACAAACTTGCATTGTAGACACGCAAACCAGCTGCGGCCAGCGCACAGAATACACGGCAGTTACATTTTTTTTTTCGATATTTCACTACAAACACAGTTCATTTTTTGTTTTGGTTTCCAATAGAAAAATGGGAAAATGAATACCCGGGCAGTGCCGGGTTTGACAGCTAGTAATTAATAACTACAGGTAGGATTGTGGTCAGTGATGAAAATTAATAATGGTGCACAGACCAGCTGGTTGACATTCGCAAATAAAAATGTTTATTGAATCTTCAAGTTCGTAAAATAACACGACAAATAGCCCCTTGCAAAACGCTTAGTGCAGGACATCACGGGTTCTTGTTCAATACAAAGTTTTTGTGGCAGTGGCCTACATTTAACTTATAGCTGCCATACATGTTACATGTCATAATGGACCATAATTTCACCAGCTTTCCCGTAATGTCCTTGGATTTTTTGTTCGGTTCTTAGTTTCACAGGTTTTTCCATTTTTACCAGTGAGACAGTCCATTTAACCTTAATTGTCATTAAACTTAGTGAAATTCACTTGACTGTGGATAGCTACTGTAGTGTAGTTTACTGTCACTACTTACTCTGATTTGTTATTCATTTTACATGAAAATGTGTTTTTAGTTCTCGGACTGAACATTCCGTCTTGTAATTCAAAACGTATTACTCTGATTAAATATCTGGAACTGTATTTCCATTGAACTGCTCTAGCGTTATCTGTGGACACCTAATTTGTCAAAATCTCTTCAGACGGTTACGTGTTATCAATTTTCTAAGTCCATGGGTAATTGCAAATATTATATCTTTAATAACTTAAGTTCTATTTGATCTACCGAGATGGCGTTTAGATGCGCATTCTTGTCTCATTTCCTCCTCCTCTTGGTGCACTTCCCCAATGCGTACATATAATGGTTTAGATTGTATGTATTTTGCTGCCTTGAACTGAATATTCGGACGCACAGCTCCCGCCATGGCGGGACATCACACCACCCGTGTTCTGGAATCGCCCGGCGACCGGGTTTTCCCAGCGCAAGTAACCCAGGCTATATCTTTCGGTCGTCTGCTACGGTTTAACACACAACTCCAAGCCGCTATCTCCTAGCGGCGATGCTTGCCTGTGACAAGACTCGCGCATGCCGCACTTCTTCATCTGACAAAACATATCACGCGGTCAGCTACGCCACCGCGCCTACCTTTAATGTTTCAGAGTTTGGCCGCGTCTGTGTGTAACGTCTCCTGGCTAGACCCACGATACAAGGGAGATTCATATTTTACAGGACGTTACCAAGCATCAGCATATATGGTTTTAACTAAACTGGATGTTCGGTTCTTCCTCTAACTCAGTAACGAACAAATTTCTCGGTTGTCTAGTACTTTGGCACAAACTTTAGCAAAATGCTGACACGAATTACTTACAGACGAATGAAAAAGTGGTAGAAGCCGACATTGTGGAAGCACAGATTTGGTTGCGGAGAAGTGTAGAAACACGCAGGCAGTACTTGACCCTATGGTTTACTTTCAAAGGTAGGTTAAATAAAGGCAAACTCACATTTATAACATTTGTAGATTTAGAGAAAGTTTTTGACATTTTTGACTGGAATACGCTACTCGAAATTGTGAAGGTAGCCAGGATGAAATGCAGAAAGCAGGTTATTTATATCTTGTACAAATGGTTCAAATGGCTCTGAGCACTATGGCACTTAACTTCTGAGGTCATCAGTTCCCTAGAACTTAGAACTACTTAAACCTAACTAACGTAAGGACATCACACACATCCATGCCCGAGGCAGGATTCGAACCTGCGACCGTAGCGGTCGCGCGGCTCTAGACTGTAGCGCCTAGAACCGCTCGGCCACCCCGGCTGCTATATCTTGTACAGAAACCAGACTGTAGTTATAAGAGTCGAAAGACATGAAAGGGAAACAGTGGTTGAGGGGATGAGACAGTGTTGCAACCAATCCCAATATTACTGAATCTGCACATTGAACAACCAGTAAAGAAAACCAGGGAGAAATACGAAAAGGGAATGAAAGTTAGGTGAGAAAAATAAAAAGCTTGACGTTTGCCGAACACATTGTAATTGTGTCAGAGACAGCAACAGACTTGAAAAAGCAATTGAATGGAATGGATAGTGTCTTCAATGTAGGTTATAAGATGAACATCAGCAAAGTGAAACAATAGTAAGGGATTGTAACAGAGTTAAATCAGGCGATGCTGAAGGAATCAGATTGAAAAATTAGACACTAAAAGTAATAGACGAGTTCTGCTATTTTGGCAGCAAAATAAATGAATAACTGATGAGATCTGAAGTACAATGGATACAACATGCAGACTGGGTAAAGCATTTCTGAAAAGGAGGAGTTTGTTAACATCTAATATTAATTTAAGTGTTAGGGAGTTTTAATCTTTTTTATTATTTTTTAAGATACTCGTCTGAAGTGTAGCCTTGTATGAAAGTGAGACGTGGACGATAAGCAGTTCAGGTAAGAAGAGGATTCGAACTTTTGGAATGTGATGCTACAGAAGAATGCTGGAGGTTAGATGATTAGATGGAGTTACAAACGGGGAGATACTGAAAGAGGTAGAGAGAAAGGAAGTGTATGGCTCAACTTGACCAAAAGAAGGAATCGTCAGTCTGCTAATGGAGTAAAGTGAGGGAAGTGTGGGAGTTAAGGATTATAGAGGGAGACCAACTAATGAATACAAGAAGCAAATTCGTATGTACACTGATTGAAAAAAAGTTGGACACGTTGAAGGAGCGAGACAACAATGAAACTTTACGGTTTTAGAGGGTATGTGGCGTTATTTCAGTGATTACAGAATTGAGTCAAAATTACAAAAAATTTATCAGTATGACGTTGCACCGTCTCCGGCCTAGATGAATACGCTGATTATGTTTGGAAGCCGTTGTATCCTCTCCTGAGGATAGCTGGCCCGCAGTTGTTGTAACTGGTCCATGATATCCTGGATTCTGGCGCTGGGATGGAGTTGACGCCCGATCTGGTCCCACTCATGTTCTATCGAGAATAGATCTCGGGATCTTGCTGGCCACGGGAGTACATCAACAACACACAGACGCATGTCCCATGTGTGAATGAGAATTGTCCTTTTGAAAAAATGACACTACGATACTGTCGCATACAGGTAATACGTGAGGACACAGTAAGTCCTTGACTTACCTTTGTGCAGAGTTCCCTCAGTCACTGCCAGCCGCGACTTGAAGTCATGCCCCGTAGTTCCCCATGCCATGATGTCAGTCAGCTGTGACTCTCAAAAACGCTGGAACAATGGGACATCTCCCCCAGGCTGTCGCCATACTCTCCGACGATGGTTATCCCGCGTAGCTTAATACCTCGATTGCTCACTGACCACAGTCGGACGAAATTCATAAGCTGGCCACGTTTTCCAGTCACAGCCCCACTCCGAACAGCCGTTTGTGTTGTGGCGTTAAAGCAGCTTTCGCACAGAACGGTAATTCCCTATCCTGGCTATTTTTAGTGTTCAAGCAATGGTCCATGATGGTACAGAATGTTGCTGCGAATCCATTACTTGCTCTCGGATGGCAGGCGGTGACGTGAAGGTACACAATACGATGATTCTCCCTTGTGGTGATCATACGTGGTCGACCGCCACCTTGAGGACGAGTATGCCTGCCCTCGCCTTTCCATGCAATCCAACATGGAGCCACTGTCACTTCAGAGTGCCCCACAAATTTAGACACTGAACGATTCGACCAGCTGGTGATGTGGAGACTTAAACTGAGGCCTCTTTGATAGTCTGTCAGGTGCGGATAACGCTCTCCAGGCGAGTACGCGGTATCTCCACGTCTTTCACATTGATCACTGAACATGTGAGGCTGTCTGCGCCTCTCAAGGCCGCTTCACACCGGCCGTCACGTCACGTCACGTCGTGTCACGGCACTGTCATGTCAACGTGTATTCACATTGTCCGTCACATCACGTCACTTAGCCGTGTAGCGAACGGTGAAAACGAGGTTATTAGTTACCATCCGTGATACAAAAAGTTGGAGTGTAATATAGGAATTTAGGAATTAACAACGCTAAAATTTTTTAATTCTCAAAGCAAACTTCACAGCGTATGTTCTTGGTTAATTTTGTGTATTAAAGAGCTGAGAAGTGAAAAAAAATTTCAATAATCGACTTTTATTTACTAGTGAAAACAAGTTAATACATATAAACACATCATAAAATATTAATAAGAGAATAAAAATGGTTCAAATGGCTCTGAGCACTATGGGACTTAACATCTATGGTCATCAGTCCCCTAGAACTTAGAACTACTTAAACCTAACTAACCTAAGGACAGCACACAACACCCAGCCATCACGAGGCAGAGAAAATCCCTGACCCCGCCGGGAATCGAACCCGGGAACCCGGGCGTGGGAAGCGAGAACGCTACCGCACGACCACGAGATGCGGGCTATAAGAGAATAAACAGAGCCTGTTTATTTATCCATCATGTTTTTTCCCGTTATGTAATTAATAACAGCGTAAACAACTGTATTTTTCTTCGTCATTAGAGCTGACTTTTTCAGTTAAAATGTCATTTAATGAAAATTGTTTCATCTACTTGTATTCTTATTTATGTACATTGTGGGTATTTTAGCTCTTCATTTGTTAGAAAACCTAAATAACTTTTCGATTTCACCTATTTGACCTCGTTTGTGGCAATAAAATTCCAAGTCGTCATCGCACATTTGCAATTTGCCACGAATATAAAGCAAAATCGTAAAATAAAGAGTAAGAACAAACAAACGTACGAGGTCCACTACTGTAACTACAATGAGCGCGGCGACACGAAGGTTAACTTCCAAAGTTCGCAGACGGCGACATCGAAAAACTTTCTTCCCGAGAAACAGTGACGCGACGCGATGGAAATGCCGTGTGGCTAGGGCCTCCCGTCGGGAAGACCGTTCGCCCGGTGCAAGTCTTTCGAGTTGACGCCACTTCGGCGACTAGCGTGTCGGTGGGGATGAAATGATGTTGATAAGGACAACACAACACCCAGTCCCTGAGTGGAGAAAATCTCCCACCCAGCCGGGCCGAACCCGGACCGTTAGGTATGACATTCCGTCGCGTTGATCACTCAGCTACCAGGGGCTGACACGAGACGCGATGTGACGGTCCGTTGACGGCCTGTGTGAATACCTCCATTTCACACACATGGTGGTATGTTATGATATAATTAGGCTAGGGTCGTCAGAAACAGACTCAAAAGCATGCCAGGGTATTTGTTGCAGGAGAGGTTGTGCTGAGAAATGATTTACGACGCGTTGTGCCGTTTCCGACTTATTCAGAATTGAAGTGAGACAAGCAGTTCTTCACCCGCACACCTTCAAGCAGCCTACCAGAGGTGGTGTCGCTAAACGTGTTCTTCGTTTGGTTTTCTCCAACCGTAAAAACGTAGCTTTTGCTCACCTACCTTAAATTCATCACATCCAAAAAAAAGCACATTTAAATTGGTAATGAGCATTTCAATAAGTGGTAACTCATGGACCCATAGCTGTCTCTGCATTACCGCATTTTCGCGTGTACAAGTGTTTGAATTTTCGCGCGCAACGATCTGATTGGCTAGCTTCAATACCAAATAACTCTGAAACTGCGCAACGTATCGAATTTTTTCTTAACAATCATTTCCCAGCACAGCCTCCCCTGCAACACCCTTGCAAGCTTTTCAGACTGTTTCTGATCTGTATACCCGCCGTGCCTGAAAATGACACTGAACATGAACAAAATTAATGCATACTGCTGACCGTTCTACCTGGCGCACAGAATAGCAGTTCTAATCATATATTTACCCACGGATGGTGTGTACGTGTATGAAGTTACACTTATATCCGATCATGTCGTCTGAGTGTTTCACTTTTTTTGCAAGCAGTGTATGTAGTTTGCTGTAGTTATTCGGAGATGAAGAGGCTTGCAAAGGATAACCTAGCGTGGAGAGTTGCATCAAACCAATCTTTGGATTGAAGACCACCACCACAACAACAACTCACTCTTAAATCACTGAAGGCTGTGTCCTTCAAATACCAATGTGTGATCCAGTGCACACCTAGATATTTTGACATGATGTTAGACTTATTCAGTGAGAATCATTTAGGCAAAGAGACGGGCGTTGTGAGGGCCCACTGTTAAGAAAAAAGATAGATACTACAGAAAAAATATAGCGACATTAAAAAGAGTAGCTAGCACAGAAGGACGTGATAATTTAGCTGTAAATAGTGATAGTCCTTCTACTCCACCGAGTGCATGCGTGAAAAAACTACTGGGAAATGACGAAAAACACAATGCAGCTACAGTCAGTCAAACAGAATGCAATATCATTATTAATCTGTGTATACTTATTTCTGCTTTATGTGAAACGTGTGTTGTCGTATACGTGGAGGGGAAACTGAAATACCAGAAAAGTTATCTCAACGCAATGGTCTGGTGTGCACTTTGAAAATAATTCGTTTGAGCTGTGAAAGCGAAAAGACTTTCAAGACTTTAGAAATAAGTGTAAAGAATGGACTGTTTGGCACTAACCTAAGGTACGTCTATGGACTTCAGTTGGTAACATACACTCCTGGAAATGGAAAAAAGAACACATTGACACCGGTGTGTCAGACCCACCATACTTGCTCCGGACACTGCGAGAGGGCTGTACAAGCAATGATCACACGCACGGCACAGCGGACACACCAGGAACCGCGGTGTTGGCCGTCGAATGGCGCTAGCTGCGCAGCATTTGTGCACCGCCGCCGTCAGTGTCAGCCAGTTTGCCGTGGCATACGGAGCTCCATCGCAGTCTTTAACACTGGTAGCATGCCGCGACAGCGTGGACGTGAACCGTATGTGCAGTTGACGGACTTTGAGCGAGGGCGTATAGTGGGCATGCGGGAGGCCGGGTGGACGTACCGCCGAATTGCTCAACACGTGGGGCGTGAGGTCTCCACAGTACATCGATGTTGTCGCCAGTGGTCGGCAGAAGGTGCACGTGCCCGTCGACCTGGGACCGGACCGCAGCGACGCACGGATGCACGCCAAGACCGTAGGATCCTACGCAGTACCGTAGGGGACCGCACCGCCACTTCCCAGCAAATTAGGGACACTGTTGCTCCTGGGGTATCGGCGAGGACCATTCGCAACCGTCTCCATGAAGCTGGGCTACGGTCCCGCATACCGTTAGGCCGTCTTCCGCTCACGCCCCAACATCGTGCAGCCCGCCTCCAGTGGTGTCGCGACAGGCGTGAATGGAGGGACGAATGGAGACGTGTCGTCTTCAGCGATGAGAGTCGCTTCTGCCTTGGTGCCAATGATGGTCGTATGCTTGTTTGGCGCCGTGCAGGTGAGCGCCACAATCAGGACTGCATACGACCGAGGCACACAGGGCCAACACCCGGCATCATGGTGTGGGGAGCGATCTCCTACACTGGCCGTACACCACTGGTGATCGTCGAGGGGACACTGAATAGTGCACGGTACATCCAAACCGTCATCGAACCCATCGTTCTACCATTCCTAGACCGGCAAGGGAACTTGCTGTTCCAACAGGACAATGCACGTCCGCATGTATCCCGTGCCACCCAACGTGCTCTAGAAGGTGTAAGTCAACTACCCTGGCCAGCAAGATCTCCGGATCTGTCCCCCATTGAGCATGTTTGGGACTGGATGAAGCGTCGTCTCACGCGGTCTGCACGTCCAGCACGAACGCTGGTCCAACTGAGGCACCAGGTGGAAATGGCATGGCAAGCCGTTCCACAGGACTACATCCAGCATCTCTACGATCGTCTCCATGGGAGAATAGCAGCCTGTATTGCTGCGAAAGGTGGATATACACTGTACTAGTGCCGACATTGTGCATGCTCTGTTGCCTGTGTCTATGTGCCTGTGGTTCTGTCAGTGTGATCATGTGATGTATCTGACCCCAGGAATGTGTCAATAAAGTTTCCCCTTCCTGGGACAATGAATTCACGGTGTTCTTATTTCAATTTCCAGGAGTGTATTTTGTGGCTTGCTCAACCTCCCCAATTCCCCTACAAAATCTATCAAATATAATTCTGTAATAAGAAGTAGTGTCAAGACGTATGCTATGGAGTCAATGACTACAGCTGTAGAAGATGCTGTAGCAGAAAATGGTAGTTCTGTCATAACAATATCATTCGATGGATCTTGACAAAAAAGAAGCTGCCAGTCGAAGAATTTGTGTGCATCTATTATTAGTATCGACAATGTGAAAGTGTTAAATGTAGATGTGTTGACCAAGTACTATCAGGGTTTTAGGCAGGCAGGTAAGACTACTGGAAAGCAAATTCAGATAAACTATGACGGAACTAGTGGAGAGATGAAGGATGCTTCTGCAGTGAAAATGTTCCAACGTTCTCAACATGAACGTGCTGTTTGCTACATGAGTTTTCTCGGGGACGGAGACTCATGATCGTATAAAGCGCTAGTGGACAGTAAAACCCGTGGTGACTTGACAATTATAAAACTAGAACGTATTAATCATGTGCAGAAGAGGATAGGTACGAGTCTGCGTTGACTAAAACAGCAATTAGGAAGTACCTGGTTATCAAATGCTCTAAGCCGTCGACTGACTGATAAACAAATTGATTTAATTACACAATATTAAGGTATAGCTATTAGAAGAAACAGCATAATTTAGATGATATGAATAGAGCTGTTTGGGCAATTTATTTCCACAAGCTGTCTACAGGTGATGAACCAGTCCACAACCTGTGTTCCAATAAGTGGTGTCAATATCTGAAAGCAAAAGTGGAAGATAAATTAGAGACGTCTTCACACAAAATTAGTGTACCAAATGCTGCTGTGCTTGCCATGGAAAATGTATTTCAGGATCTTGCCCACCGATAGCTGTTGAAAAAACGTCTGAAAGGCAGAACATAAAGTGCCAACGAATCTTTTAACAATGTTATAGGGTCAAGGATACCAAAAAATGTTTTTATCGGAAAGTCAGTCTTCGAACTTGGTGTTTTTGACGCTATTCTTACTTTTTATGATGGCTGTTCAGGAAGACTACAGGTTTTGGAGCAGCTTGGAATTCATAATGGTTACATCACTAAAAATGTGATGCACTTGGACCAACTGCGAATAATGAAGGCACAGATTGCGGTAAAAAATATATCAAAAGATCCAAATGTGTGAATTCCTAAAGGACCAAACTGCTGAGGTCGTCAGTCCCTAGACTCACACACTACTTAAACTAACCTATGCTAAGAACAACACTCACACCCATGCCGAAGGGAGGACTCGAATTTCCGGCGGGAAGGGCCGCGCAATCCGTGATATGGCGCTTCAAACCGCGTGGCCACTCCGCGCGGCACCAGATCCAAGAAAAGGAGGGCAGCATTGGGTGAGAAAGATGAAGAAGGAGATGAGGATTACCAACCAGAAGGATTGTAACATATTTTGTATGAATCAGTTGGCTGTGTATTAAAATTTTTTTCTTAAAACGCAATTTTCTCAAAATGAAATTTTTCAGTGTAATGCCACTTTTTCTCAGAAACTTCTTAATCTACACCTATAAATTATTTACCATAGAGCATAGATAGTACCGTGCTGTAGGTCTACTCTAATAGTTAAAATTCCATAAATTAAAATTGTGAAAATTTACATCAAAAAATAATGTGTTTAGGAAAAAAAATCATAACATTTTTCTGTTATTTTTAAGTAGTTGTAGAGCAATACATTTACAAAACATAAGAGACATATGGTAAAACGCTCATACGTATGTACTCAACAGTTCCTGAGAAAACGGGACTTATAGATAGCCAATTTGACAGTGTCGAAATACGTCGGCATGACTCCCCTTAACTGACATTTGGCGTTATCGCGGACAGGATTTAGTTAGGGCCTAGTTCTTGTTAAATGAGTGCCCAGTATTCCTACAGACAATTTTGTTGATTTTGTGAATGTTCGAATTGACAATATTGCGCCAATACGACGACTTGTTTAGAGCGGTTTTACACCAGGGAGCATCTCAGGATGGGTTGCCGGTAACCACGAATATTTTATTTTTGTAATCGTCGTGAAGACATAATTGGCGGAGAATTTTGGCAGTCGGCGGATTTGCAATACTATTTTGTAAGGAAGATATTATACAGCTGGACAGATCCCTCATAAATTGACTATTATCTGTTTTTTTATTGGGTGTGTTGTTGAAAGTATCTGTGAGTATCCAGAGTCGACTCAATGGACTTATCTGATGATGGTTTGGAGTCACAATCGTTGGTTATTACAAAACCTGGTAATGAGTAGGGAATTGGAAACGTACCAAGCAGTAAGCAAGGTATCGATTTCTGTAGGAAAGGGACAAATCAGTGAGCTCATAGTTGAAACCATTATCTGAAAAATGATAGCGTCGTCATTTCTTCCAAGAAAAATCCGAGCTGTGAGCCGAAACTTTTCTGAAATCTTAGCGAGGTTCAGTTAAACAGAAGCCAATGCCTGAAGTTGTTAAGTTTCGATTAAATGTTTTCTGACAGAAAAAAAGCGTCGTTGGCAGTATCTCTTTATTTGCGAATAGGCGAGTTTGTTAACAGGACTTGGTCCGGAACACCGGCCCTCGCACACCTACGGCGTATGTAGTAGTTTGCGTTTCATGAATAAAGATCTGTTGTGGTGTTTAAAGCAAAATAACACCCGATTTCTGAATTTACTCCCACTTAACTTAAGTAGAGAAAGAATAATAAAAGAAGATTTTTGTAAAAATCTTACGTTCAAGAAAAAATAGAAATATAAGAAGAAAAAATAGAAATATAAGAAAAATAAATTGTATTGAATTAAAAAAGTAAAGTTTTAGTCTTAATCAGTATACAGTTAAATACTGCCCAGATAAGTTACTTTTTAGAGATTGAAATTAACTTTCATCAAAAATTCCTTACAAGAAAAAACGAATTCCAAATACACTCTTGGAAATGGAAAAAAGAACACATTGACACCGGTGTGTCAGACCCACCATACTTGCTCCGGACACTGCGAGAGGGCTGTACAAGCAATGATCACACGCACGGCACAGCGGACACACCAGGAACCGCGGTGTTGGCCGTCGAATGGCGCTAGCTGCGCAGCATTTGTGCACCGCCGCCGTCAGTGTCAGCCAGTTTGCCGTGGCATACGGAGAGCTCCATCGCAGTCTTTAACACTGGTAGCATGCCGCGACAGCGTGGACGTGAACCGTATGTGCAGTTGACGGACTTTGAGCGAGGGCGTATAGTGGGCATGCGGGAGGCCGGGTGGACGTACCGTCGAATGGCTCAACACGTGGGGCGTGAGGTCTCCACAGTACATCGATGTTGTCGCCAGTGGTCGGCGGAAGGTGCACGTGCCCGTCGACCTGGGACCGGACCGCAGCGACGCACGGATGCACGCCAAGACCGTAGGATCCTACGCAGTGCCGTAGGGGACCGCACCGCCACTTACCAGCAAATTAGGGACACTGTTGCTCCTGGGGTATCGGCGAGGACCATTCGCAACCGTCTCCATGAATCTGGGCTACGGTCCCGCACACCGTTAGGCCGTCTTCCGCTCACGCCCCAACATCGTGCAGCCCGCCTCCAGTGGTGTCGCGACAGGCGTGAATGGAGGGACGAATGGAGACGTGTCGTCTTCAGCGATGAGAGTCGCTTCTGCCTTGGTGCCAATGATGGTCGTATGCGTGTTTGGCGCCGTGCAGGTGAGCGCCACAATCAGGACTGCATACGACCGAGGCACACAGGGCCAACACCCGGCATCATGGTGTGGGGAGCGATCTCCTACACTGGCCGTACACCACTGGTGATCGTCGAGGGGACACTGAATAGTGCACGGTACATCCAAACCGTCATCGAACCCATCGTTCTACCATTCCTAGACCGGCAAGGGAACTTGCTGTTCCAACAGGACAATGCACGTCCGCATGTATCCCGTGCCACCCAACGTGCTCTAGAAGGTGTAAGTCAACTACCCTGGCCAGCAAGATCTCCGGATCTGTCCCCCATTGAGCATGTTTGGGACTGGATGAAGCGTCGTCTCACGCGGTCTGCACGTCCAGCACGAACGCTGGTCCAACTGAGGCGCCAGGTGGAAATGGCATGGCAAGCCGTTCCACAGGACTACATCCAGCATCTCTACGATCGTCTCCATGGGAGAATAGCAGCCTGCATTGCTGCGAAAGGTGGATATACACTGTACTAGTGCCGACATTGTGCATGCTCTGTTGCCTGTGTCTATGTGCCTGTGGTTCTGTCAGTGTGATCATGTGATGTATCTGACCCCAGGAATGTGTCAATAAAGTTTCCCCTTCCTGGGACAATGAATTCACGGTGTTCTTATTTCAATTTCCAGGAGTGTATATTAGAGGTTTATCAAGACTGGTAACAGTGCAGCACTAATTTCACGTTCAGAATTTTAAGACAAGGTCGCTGTGACTGTTTAGTATAATGTTTGACAAGTAAAATAAATTGAAAAGGAAAGTTCGTAAGAGAAAGCAAAGGAAAGAAAAATCAGAAATAAGGAAACAGTCTAATACGATAAGTCGACGATGATATTAACGATTGTATCGCTGACACTAGTGGTGTAAAATCTCCGTTAGATTGAGTTGCTAAATAATTTCGAATACGATCAACACAGACTGGAAAATAATATTTTACTTGGATTAAAATATGTCAAATTCTTGCAGGAAATAGATAATAAAGTAATTTATTTGTCTAAGGAAAATACCGCATATCAGGACGCCCTAAGAGCATAAATGAGAGTTACTTTTCTTAATCAATTCAGCGACATCATCGTTCTCTGTGTCTTGAAGGCAGTGTAATACCAAAACAGTCAATTTAAAAACGTACTCGAAGTAATACCGAGGCGAAAGTCCTTTTTGCGTTTAAGCTTGCTCGTACGTGAGATATGACTGCTCAAGGAGGAATCTGTCGATAATAAACATATTTTGAGATAGTAATAAAATCAGTGGATCATATGACGTGGTAACATTTGCAGTCATATCACGCATGGAAGCTTACTGAATATTGCACTCGGTGATTTTACGTAGGGACATATGTATAAAAGAAGGCACTGGTATTCATAAGATTTATGTGATTTACTGGGAATGAATACTTGTAGGGAGTCATTAAATACGTTTAGTTTCTAAGCAGATCTTTTGGTGTAAAGAGAGAGTAACGACTTGTCTTGGTAGGCGGATTATTTGTTAAACATGTGGCTTAGTGACAAAAAAATGGTTCAAATGACTCTGAGCACTATGGGACTTAACATCTGAGGTCATCAGTCTCCTAGAACTTAGAACTACCTAAACCTAACTAACCTAAGAACATCACACACATCCATGCCCCAGGCAGGATTCGAACCTGCGTCCGTAGCGGTCGCGCGGTTCCGGGCTGAAGCGCCTGGAACCGCTCGGCCACAGCGGCCGGATCTTAGTGACATTCTAGAAAAATAGATAAAGGAGTATTACGTAGAATATAAATTACTTGTATATTAGTTGGCAGAAACTAGTTTCATTTTGCAAGTGTAAGTTTTAAAACTAGCCGAAACAACCGAACCTGGTCCGTTCTGAACAGTTCGAAAAGTAGTCGGATAGCGGTGCCTAAGCAAAGCAGAGATGTTTATCAAACTAGCGTGAATAAATGTTATATATTTGCGCTGGGACAAGGGGATGTGTACAGTAGAGCAGAGCCAAACATTTGCGAAACGTCTGCGGGGTGGCCACCTACAGACTAGTTAGTCAACCTTAATGGCTCTCCACTGTTGAATTACTTACGCATTTCTCGACACCTGGAAGATATCCGACGTCTTTCCAGAATAAAAATTAAAACTAACGGCTAATCCCTCGTATCAAGTCACAGTGACCCACGCAGCGAAGAAAGAAAGGATGATAGTGTAACCATTTTCGGAGGATATACTCGTATTTGATATTAGTACGCCGCTTTAAATATAGGACAATAGCGCGTTAACTAAGGAATTCGCTTCTATGAAAATAAGTGAAGCAAAAATATTGGCTGGAACAATCTGTAGAGGGAGACAGTCTATGACAATCTGCGTGGGCTACTCTCTGAACGATCGAGACTCGGTGATACTGAGGAAATAATGCTGTGCGGATACGAGAAAAGTATTTCCCCTTTTCTACGTACTTTACACGATCAGTTTAATAAACACATAGCCGATACGACGGTGCCACTGATCTCTGTGGTGCAAAGGTTCAGACTCTTAACCCTTATCGCGAGGAATAGGTCCTACTTTCTGTCCAGACATTCTGATTGAGATCTGTTACGTATTTCCTAAACCAGATTACGTGAACGCCTAATGACGGGAACACTCCACTTTTAATCCGCACTCCCCACCCCTCCCACCCTCCTCTCCCACACACACTCGTGGATTCCTGAGTCAACAGACACACCAGACAAGGGCGTTAAGGGCAGGAAAATGATTTGTCTCCACACGATGTAACGATCACGGTTACTACAGTGACGAGAGAGAGCACTGTGCTCGCATTGAGATGAATCGAGTTCAGATAGCTGTTCGGTTATCCAGATGATTTATCCGACTCACTGAATGACCTTTTAAAAGCATATAACCTATTTCCCTGTCCAACATTAATTACGCCTCGTCTTTAAAGACGTCGCTGTCGTTGGCGAAACACCATTTCGTTGTTTGGCAATCTATTGGTTGTAATCCATACCTGGCCATCCTTATTTTGCCTTTCCGTGGTTTCTTCAAATACCTTCGTGCTAATACGAGCATTGTTCCTTCAACAAGGTCACAGCAGATTCCTCGTCCGTAACGATATAAACTGTCTGTGTGTAATAAAGTTATACCAAACTACCAACGAAACATTTCACACCAGTCGCGAAACTGTATCGTTTCTCACCTGCGTTCATTACTGGAAATATCAGGAAATCTAATCCAGCCTGACTATCCCATTTTCGTCTTCTTCGTTTTTTTTTTAATTCCATGTAAGTCTAGCTCCACATTTCACACTTATCTATCTCTCTCAGTAAACGTGACCTCGACAGATCATTGTGTTATGTTTATAGATAATCGAGGTAATTTCAGATTTATGCAAATAGTATTTCGCAAATAGAGTGAGGAGAAGTACGAGTAAATATTGTGAATTATTTGGCTAATTACATGCTGAAAATAGCTGCCCTTATAAAGGTGTATCAAGAGCTCTTTGATGAGTACTTTTCGCACTGCTGCAAAGGGAGAAGAAAAATGCAGTGTGTAGTAGAATTTTTCATAATGTACACTACTGGCCATTAAAATTGCTACACCACGAAGATGACGTGCTACACACGCGAAATTTACCGATAGGAAGAAGTTGCTGTGACATGTAAATGATTAGCTTTTCAGAGCATTCACACAAGGTTGGCGCCGGTGGCGACACCTACAACGTGCTGAGACGAGGAAAGTTTCCAACAGATTTCTCATACACACACAGCAGTTGGCCGGCGTTGCCTGGTGAAACGTTGTTGTGATGCCTCGTGTAAGGAGGAGAAATGCGTACCATCACGTTCCCGACTTTAATAAAGGTCGGATTTTAGCCCATCGCGATTGCGGTTTATCGTATCGCGACATTGCTGCTCGCGTTGGTCGAGATCCAATGACTGTTAGCAGAATAAGGAATCGGTGGGTTCAGGAGGGTAATAAGGAACGCCGTGCTGGATCCCAACAACCTCGTATCACTAGCAGTCGAGATGAGAGGCATCTCATCCGCATGGGTGTAACGGATCGTGCAGGCACGTCTCGATCCCTGAGTCAACAGATGGGGACGTTTGCAAGACAACAACCATCAGCATGAACAGTTCGACGACGTTTGCAGCAGCATGGACTATCAGCTCTGAGACCATGGCTGCGGTTACCCTTGGCGCTGCATCACAGACAGGATCTCCTGCGATGGTGTACTCAACGACGAACCTGGGTGCACGAATGGCAAAACGTCATGTTTTCGGATGAATCCAGGTTCTGTTTACAGTATCATGATGGTCGCATCCGTGTTTGGCGACGTGGCGGTGAACGCACATTGGAAGAGTGTATTCGTCATCGCCATACTGGCGTATCACCCGGCGTGATGGTATGGGGTGCCATTGGTTACACGTACGGTCACCTCTTGTTCGCATTGACGGCACTTTGATCAGTGGACGTTACATTTAAGACGTGTTACGACCCGTGGCTCTACCCTTCATTCGATCCCTGCGAAACCCTACATTTCTGCAGGATAATGCACGACCGCATGTTGCAGGTCCTGTACGGGCCTTTCTGGATACAGAAAATTTTCGACTGCTGCCCTGGCCAGCACATTCTCCAGATCTCTCACCAACTGAAAACGTCTGGTCAATGGTGGCCGAGCAACTGACTCATCACAATACGGCCGTCACTTCTCTTGATGAACTGTGCTATCGTGTTGAAGCTCCATGGGCAGCTGTACCTGTACACGCCATCCAAGCTCTGTATTACTCAATGCGCAGGCGTATCAAGGCCGTTATTACGGCCGAGGTGGTTGTTCTAGGTACTGATTTCTCAGGATCTATGTACCCAAATTGCGTGAAAATGTAATCACATGTCAGTTCTAGTATAATATATTTGTCCAATGGATACCCGTTTATCATCTGCATTTCTTCTTGGTGTAGCAATTTTAATGGCCAGTAGTGTAATTGAAATGATCAGAAGTAATTCAAATAGTTTAAACTCAATAAACATATCGTAAATTAATTTCACTGTTTTTGCCCAGTTTTGGAATCCTTCATTCTTACGTAAATTTCACAGTCTACCCTTGCAGCTTACGAAAACTGGAAACATGAATTGCTTAACAAATGGTTCAATGGCTCTGAGCACTATGCGACTTAACATCTGAGGTCATCAGTCCCCTAGAACGTAGAACTACTTAAACCTAACTAACCTAAGGACATCACACACACCCCTGCCCGAGGCAGGATTCGAACCTGCGACCGTAGCGGTCGCGAGGTTCAAGACTGAAGCGCCTAGAACCGCTCGGTCACACCGGCCGCCGAACTGCTTAATAGCTTCAGTCTTTCAATTCAAATGAACTATACTCCTCTCGCCCCGAATATTCATTGTTCATCTTGATTTCCTTAGTTTGCTCTGCAAGGTACAGTTTTCGAAAAAAAAAAATTACTCAGTGACCTATGTTTGTACAAGTTGGCAGAGAAATTCCTTGCAGCTGGTACTGGTTCAGCAGCACCAGTCTGCCGTTTACTGGCTGGATGGCGCAGGACATTTACAGCCGGTAGTTGCTACAAAGAGAAGCGATCGTGATTGGAGACGTCCTCCTGCTGGAGTGTTGCCGCCGTCGTGACGGACGTGAGCAGAGAGGGTAACCGGCAAACTGGCGATGATGGAATGCGGTGGCCTCGTTCCGTTTGTTGCGCGGTTGCTCGGCGCTTGCCGGCCGCAGTGAGGAGGGTCATTCACTGATCGGAAATTAACCGTGCCTGCCGGTAAAGCCGCCGTACAGTAAGGCCGCCAGTTTTTGCCCAGTCGAATCTGCTAGCTCCGGGCACGTCCGCCTGCGACCGTGTTTCTTTTTCCGCGCAGAAATTGTGACGACCGCGTCCGCCTCTCCCAGTGCCATCTCTGCTGCTACCACATCTGGTCGCTCCAGATTTTACTGTTTATCCGTAGCAGTGTCGTCAGAATCGAGTGGCGAGATATAGCGGCTGTCATCTAGCTCTCTACCGACACGTGGGTATGTTGGCTGAGTGTTTTCTGTGTGATCTCCTAGCTCAGAGAAACGTGAAGCACGAAATCCACAAGTTTCGCGCACAGCGTAATACTATCAGATTGTAGCGTTAGTATGAAACTCCCGAAGAACCAAAATCTTTTGCAGACGACTGCCAACAGCAGTAATGTATTTTTTTAATTCGTGGCACAGAGCTGTGGTAATAATCTTTTATTGCAGCCAATTTCAGTGTTGTATCACCTTCTCAGTATCAGTATCAACCACAACAAGCCAAAAACAACTATAGAAAAATGTGAAAATTCGTGATTTGCATATAGGTAGGATATAAAATTATACTTACGAAAGCGTTAATATTAGTCACACTTCATATCAATTAATAACATGCGAAACCTTCACAGTTACGCACATTCAGAAAAGTAAGTATTAAAGCACAGAAGAGACTGTGAATCATTAGAACAGCAGATTACTACATGACTTCTGGAGGTTGGCAAATGTAACCATTTAATTCAGCAGTTTTATCAGTTGACGACTCCTGCTTTCCAGTGATCAGTCTGTATGGTATATGACATACGTGTAGTTTCACTGCTCCTTCCAGGTTCGGGGAGGACCATATTAGTCTTACACTACTGGCCATTAACATTGCTACACCAAGAAGAAATGCAGATGATAAACGGGTATTAATTCGACAAATATACTAGAACTGACATGTGATTACATTTTCACGCAATTTTGGTGCATAGATCCAGAGAAATCAGTACCCAGAACAACAACCTCTGGCCATAATAACGGCCTTGATACGCCTGGTCATTGAGTCAAACAGATCTTGGATGGCGTCTACAGGTACAGCTGCCCATGCAGCTTCAACACGATACCACAACTCATCAAGAGTAGTGACTGGCCAGGGCAGCAGCCGAACATTTTCTGTATCCAGAAATGCCCGTACAGGACCTGCAACATGCGGTCGTGCATTATCCTGCAGAAATGTAGGGTTTCGCAGGGATCGAATGAAGGGTAGAGCCACGGGTCGTAACACATGGGGACCGATGACCGTAGCAGTCTGGTCCCTTTAATCCCACAAACCAACCAACCGTAACACATGTGAAATGTAACGTCCACTGTTCAGAGTGCCGTCAATGCGAACAAGAGATGACCGAGACGTGTAACCAATTACACCCCATAACATCACGCTAGGTGATACGCCAGTATGGCGATGACGAATACACGCGATGTCGCCAAACACGGATGCGACCATCATGATGCTGTACACAGAACCTGGATTCATCCGAAAAAATGACGTTTTGCCATTCGTGCACCCAGTTTCGTCGTTGAGTACACCATCGCAGGCGATCCTGTCTGTGATGCAGCGCCAAGGGTAACCGCAGCCATGGTCTCAGAGCTGATAGTCCATGCTGCTGCGAACGTCGTCGAACTGTTCGTGCAGATGGTTGTTGTCTTGCAAACGTCCCCATCTGTTGACTCAGGGATCGAGACGTCGCTGCACGATCCGTTACAGCCATGCGGATGAGATGCCTGTCATCTCGACTCCTAGTGATACGAGGCCGTTGGGATCGAGCACGGCGTTCCGTATTACCCTCCTCAAACCACCGATTCCATATTCTGCTAACAGTCATTAGATCTCGACCAACGCGAGCATCAATGTCGCGATACGATAAACCGCATTCGCGATAGGCTACAATCCGACCTTTATCAAAGTCGGAAACGTGATGGTACGCATTTCTCCTCCTTACACGAGGCATCACAACAACGTTTCACCAGGCAACGCCGGTCAACTGCTGTTTGCGTATGAGAAATCTGTTGGAAACTTTCCTCATCTCAGCACGTTGTAGGTGTCGCCACCGGCGCCAACCGTGTGAGAATGCTCTGAAAAGCTAATCATTTTCATATCACAGCATCTTCTTCCTGTCGGTTAAATTTTGCGTGTGTAGCACGTCATCTTCGTGGTGTAGCAATTTTAATGGCCAGTAGTGTAGATCAGGCTAGGCTAGAGCATGCAAAGTACTCTCTGAAATACTTAGTAAAGGAACCATGACATGAAAAGAGGTCTCTAAAACACGGTTTCTTGTTTTCTGTTTATATCTTTGAATACCTTTTTTTATGTGGTGAATGTGTTGTTTGAAGAAAAGTCTCACTCATCGTTTATATTTTTATTTGGGTGACTTGAGGAGAAAGCTCTTTGAGACCCAGAGAGTGAAATTAGTCCAGTTTCAGAAATATTTTTAATTACATAAAAAAGTATAATAAGGTTGGACATACCTTTGTCCAGATTTAAACCTTTAGGAGCTAAAGAAGAATTGAGTAAAATGGTGTAACATCGAGGACTGTTGGAATCTGAAAGGAGGGCATTATCTTGGTGCATATTTTATTCGTGTACCTGGTTTGGGTATAGGTATAATTTTGGATGGCGTCTGGTTGGTGGATTGTAAAGCAGAAAAAAGGCCTGTTAATACTGTTCTATTGGTATTGAATGTGAAGTGTCAGGGGTACATGGTAAAATTTGGTGGCATTCCAACCTGTTATGGGTATTATAACACTTCGTTTTGCTGTATATTATGCCGTGGCAGAAAAAAAGGCTGTTAAAACTGTTATATTGGTATTGAATGTGGTCAGGGGTACATGGTAAAATTTGGTGGCATTCCAACCTGTTATGGGTATTATAACACTTCGTTTTGCTGTATATTATGCCGTGGCAGCATTTAAACATAGCAACTTTGCAAAATTCCGGGTTCTGTGAGGACCATTTTGGCCTTAGATCAAGCTAGGCTACAAAATGCAAACTACTCTCTCAAATGTTTAGTAAAAATACATGGCAGATGGAAAGAGGTCCTACGAGAAGACCCCGGGATGCATATGACGATGCCTACTGTAACTATGAAGTATGGTTGTTTCAAGATTGAAGTCAATTATCCATAAGTCTCGTTTTCCCATATTTAATGTATCTTTTCTCAGTTTTCACTAAAAGTAGAACCATAAAATTTTGTGAGAGATTAGACAGCAAATGTGGGTCTACCGAAACAGTATTATAGTCATTACTTGGACAGTAAGAAATTTAAAGGCAATAAAAGGAAGAATTTTTTTTAAATGTGGCTCATATAGGAAAAAGTAATATTCGAGTCATCTGTGCAGTATCGTTGTTTCAACGTTGGCACAATACATGTGAGCATAAACTGTAAAAAATCAGGTCTGTAGCTATGACAGATTCTGATTAGTGTACCTTATACCTCATACAGATTTACACTGCGAATGCATCAATGCCGCTTTCCATTAAGGAATCCATCTACAACACTCTAGTGCATCCTGTTCCAGAGTACTGCTGCAGTATTTGCCGTCTTCATCAACTAGTTATCACCACGAAAAAATCGAGCTGCGACGGTGAAACTTGGGTATGATGTTAGACCTCCACTGCAGATTCACTCAGCGCGGCACAGTTTTCCCAATGATGGGTGACCTGCTGGTACTTTCGTTTTGGAAGTCCGTAAAGTTGTTCGCAAAACCTTCCACGTCGAAAATTGCGTCGCACTCATTCTGGAAATACCTGCCACGTAATGATTTCTTTATCCGATGAAAAAGGAAGAAATCACTGGTTGTGATTCAACAATGGTATGCTTCCGGATGTTCTGCCGAGTTGTTTTTTCCGTTTTTAGCAGAACAGTTCGACAACCGATAGAACTATTTTCTTCAGGTGCTGCGAGTTTTGCACTTGCGTGTTATCGCTAACTGGACTCCAACCGGACTGTGAAGTATTGTTGGTCTTGCGCTGTTATTTATAGCTGAGTTCGATTCCTAACGCCCAGTACGCCCTTTGATGCTGTTTCATATTCTGTGAAACGCAGATTCCGTCGATGTTTCCCAGCTGTTGTGAGTGTGATGTCCGGCAAGATCTTAATAAACTGAGTGCTGGCCCACAAACCTTGCTTAAATTGAAACCTCCGTCTCTGTTTATTAAGTTTTCTGGACCTTTATTTCGATAGACTGATTAATTATGCTGTACCTGAAACGTATTTCATTTTATGGTTATATTCGCGGCAGTGCTCGACAAGGGCTGATTTACTTGGTTGTCCTAGGCGAGAGTGTCGCTGATGTTCTGATAGTAAGGCCCCCGAAAAAATCTATTACCACCTTCCAACATTAAGTTAGACCTAATGATATCGTTTATGAGAGCCTTGCCCAAAGTTGGAGATTGTTTCAAGCATTTACACGAGAGGTTTGTGCGTGTACCTTAAGTACAATTGAAAGAAAACGTGTTTGGTGAACCTGATGTTTCAAAAATTGTTGTTAGATTCCAGTTTTAATGCAAGATGTGTATAAGTCAGAGGGAGCATTTTGTGTCATTGAAGAAGATTATTACTAAGTGCTAGGCAGCATATTGCAAAAGTTCAAGAAGTTACAGGCTGTCCGATGAGCCTCAAGGTTCACTTTCTGAACAGGCATCTTTATTTTTTACCTCTACAGATTTGGTTCTGCGCCTTCATCAAGACGTCAGATTGATGAGAGGCGGAGTCAGGGTCGATGGCATTTCAGTATGGTGGGAGACTACCACTGGTCGGTTCGCCGAGACGTACAACAGGCAGTTAATTAGAAGAGGAAGCTGTATTAAATGCTTTAAGGAGAAGGGAAAAAGAAAAATATTACCGGGCACACAGTTGCTGCATAATAAAATGGCGTTATCATGTTTATACTTCAACAGAATCTTTCGTCGTATTGAAAATTGCAACACTACTCATTCCAGCTACAGATGTTTATCTAATTTTCTAGTTTCGAAGTCATATTTTGGAAAAGCTGTATGTGATAGGAAAAAATAACAGAGGTTATACGTGGATTCAGTGTGCCAAACGATACAAGATTGTGCTACAATGACCTGTCACATCATTGTGACCAACTGTCAAAAGCTGGAATAACCACCTTCTGCAGTGCATGCCGCTGTGACACATGCAGGAAGAGAGTCAGTGAAGTTCTGGAAGGTACCGACAGAGATGTCGAACCATGTCGACCCCAGTACCGTGGCCAGCTACCACGGTTGAGGATCCATGACGCAACAATCCCGTCGAGGTCTCACAGATTCTCGACTGGGTTTAAATCCGGATAGTGTGCTGGTCAAGGGAGTACGATAAACATATCCTGGTGCTCTTTGAACCGCGCACGTACACCGCGAGCTGTGCATTGTGTTGCTGATAGATGCTATCGTGCTGAGGGAAAACAAACTGCGTGTAGAGGTGGACATGGTCCCCAAGGGCAGATGCTTATTTATGTTGATCCATTGCACCTTCCTGAATGGCGAGATCACCCACGTAATGCCACGAAAACATTCCCCAGATCATGACGCTCCTTCCTGCGGCCTGGACGCTTTGCTTTCAAACGTTTCAAGCCGGATACGCCAACGGCCATCTGTCCGATGGACCACAAAACATGACTCATCTCAAAAGGCTGCCTGTCACAACTCAGTACAGTTGCAGTACTGGAATGCACATTCCAGCCTTCGCCGCCGATGAACAGCAGTCAACATACACTATGTGATCAAAAGTATCCGGACACCCTCAAAAACATACGTTTTTCATATTAGGTGCATTGTGCCGCCACCCACTGCCAGGTACTCCATATCAGCGGCCTCAGTAGTCATTAGACATTGTGAGAGAGCAGAATGGGGCGCTCCGCGGAACTCACGCACTTCGAACGTGGTCAAGTGATTGGGTGTCACTTGTGTCATACGTCTGTACGTGAGATTTCCAGACTCCTAAAAATCCCTGGATCCACTGTTTCCTATATGATAGTGAAGTGGAAACGTGCTGGGACACTTACAGCATAAAAGCGTACGGGCCGACAACGTCTGTTGACTGAGACCGCCGACAGTTGCAGAGGATCGTAATGTGTAATAGGCAGACTTCTATCCAGACCATCACACAGGAATTCTATACTGCATCAGGATCCACTGCATGTACTATGAGAGTTAGGCGGGAGGTGAGAAACCTTGGATTTCATGGTCGAGCGGCTGCTCATAAGCCACACATCACGCCGGTATATGCCAAACGACGCCTCGCTTGCTGTAAGGAGAGTAAACATTGGACGATTGAACAGTGGAAAAATGTTGAGTGACGAATCACGGTACACAATGTGGCGATCCGTTGGCAGGGCGTGGGTAAGGCGAATGCCCGTTGAACGTCATCTGCCGGCGTGTGTAGTGCCAACAGTAAAATTCGGAGGCGATGGTGTCATGGTGTGGTCGTGTTTTTCATGGAGGGGGCTTGCATCCCTAGTTGTTTTGCGTGGCACTATCGCAGCACAGGCCTACATTGATGTTTTAAGCACCTTCTTTCTTCCCACTGTTGAAGAGCAACTCGGAGATGGCGATTGCATCTTTCAACACGATCAAGCACCTGTTCATAATGCATGGCCTGTGGTGGAGTGGATACACGACAATAACATCCCTGTAATGGATTGACTAGCACAGAGTCCTGACCTGAATCCTATAGAACATCTTCGGGATGTTTTGCAACGCTGACTTTGTGCCAGGCCTCACCGACCGACATCGATACCCCTCCTCAGTGCAGCACTCCGTGAAGAAAGGGCTGTCATTCCCCAAGAAACCTTCCAGTACCTGATTGAATGAATGCCTGTGAGCGTGGAGATGTCATCAAGGCTAAGGGTGGGCCAACACCATATTGAATTCCAACTTTACCGATGGAGGGCGCCACGAACTTGTAAGTCATTTTCAGCCAGGTGTCCGGATACTTTTGATCACATGGTGTAGGTGTATGAACCAGGCGCCTGCTGCAGACGTCCATGCGCAGCAACGTTTGCTGAACGGTTGTTGCGGAGACACTGTACGTAGTCCCTTGTTTCATCTAGGCGGTCTGTAACTCAACAGTTGCGCGTCTGTTCGTCCGTACACATCTCTGCAGCCGTCAGTCACCCCAGTCATAGTGAAGCACATTGGCCCGGGGCTGGGTTTGGATGGCGCCATTTTGCCATACACGGTACACATTAACTATGGCGGTACGTGAACAGTTTGCAAAGTATCCGCTTCGGAAATGTTTCCAGCCTTGGCCCGAATGCCAATGGTCATGCTCTTTCGGGCGCCATAAAAATCACTCCGTTTCCGCATTACGGCAACGACTGCACTGTTTCCCGCGACCCTTCAACATGCTTTACATGCCCTCCACGCCGCGCGGGATTGGCCGAGCGGTCTCGGAAGCTGCAGTCATGGACTGTGCGGTTCGTCTCGGCGGAGGTTCGAGTCCTCCCTCGGGCATGGGTGTGTGTGTTTGTCCTTAGGATAATTTAGGTTAAGTAGTGTTAAGCTTATGGACTGATGACCTTAGCAGTTAAGTCCCATAAGATTTCACACACGTTAAAAAACGTTATGCCCTCCACTGCTAGTGCTGCCGCCTGCCTTCTGTGAGCGGTTATTGTACGTTGACGTCGAACATAAGTAGTGGTCACATTAATGCGACTGTATCGTTTATCACGAAACAAAGTTACAAAAAAAAATCTTCGTATCACAGGGCAATTTTTTGTGATCTGGCTCTATGACGTTGTCAGATGAACGTTTTACTCAGGTCTGACTTTCGTGGTTGTGAATTAAATGAGTATAAACCTAATACTGTCCTTTGGGGCAGGAATTTTCAGAGTTGACGAAGTAGTGTCTAAAACGTTGCGGAACCATGGCGATGCAGAGGCTCACAGCGACCTCTGCTGTCAGCTTAAAGCTATCTCGGATTCGATCTACAGTTGTGTCCCTAATGCGAATGACAGGGAACAACAAATCACCTCCGTAGCACCTGCCTAGACGCAGTACATAAATATACAACGTGATTACTTACAGAAACCGAACCGCCTTAGAACAGAGTAATCTAGCAATTATTTGTTACTGTTCGTAAGTAGACCGAAATTGACCATTGTCGGAGTATCATTGACTTTTTTGTCATAAAGTGAAGCCAAGTTGTCATAGTTACATAATGCAATTTCTGTACATTCGAAAGCATTAATTATACTGCTTTGCGCCATTTTTAGTGACCAATTCCAAGCTTATAAAAACTGCCGGCAATACAAAGAGTAGTACATAATAACTTCTTGTGGTTCACTGGCCTGGTATAAGTCTTTCAATTGGACGCCACTTCGGCGACTTGCGTGTCCATAACCTACCGAGTTATCCAACAGGGGAAAGGCGACCTACAGTTTAACGTAGAAGCCGAACCACGCGTCTTTTCTGGCAATTTCTCAGTTCAGACTGGGATTAGATGCCGCGACCTATTGGTTTTCAGTCAAGCGCTTTACCGTTAAACCCCCAGCCTCGGCAGAGTCGGACTTAGGCCAATGTTAAACCTCGATACAAGCAGTCCAGCAGCGACGCGTATTGTCTTAACTTTTTGTCTCCTGGAAGTACGCAAGACGTACCAAAACTGACAAAGCTTAAATTTAAAGTAGTACATTTAAAAACCAGTTTTTGTACGTCTCGATACTTCGCACGAGACTATACGTGTCGTCGCTGGTCTGTTTGTGCCGAGGTTTAACACTGGTCTGCGACAGCTGTGCTACGCCCAGATTGGTTTAAGTGTTTTTAATCGTGGTAAGGACGTATTCTGTTTTGATGTATCTCAGGTCGACTGACTAAGTGTAGAGAGGTTTGTTATTTTTGCGATAGCTGTAATTGTACTTTGTGCTCTTTAATATGATTTTAGAGTGCCTTCAGGGTGTTTTCTTTTATCTTTAGGACGGTCTTACTGAATCAAGTGGCTTAGCAGTTTAGATAACTGATTTCTGAAAGATCTTGCAAACGTTGATCCTCTCCTCCCCGTTGTAAAATCTCCGTGTCTCTACTGACATCAAACGGCCGTTCTACGGCTAGAGCTTACATTTCTGGACTGAACTTCTCAGGTAATGTTCGACCATGCATTTGTCTCACTCGATCTTGTTTCCTGTAAGAGGATAGAGTTTTTATTTGATATTGTATCAGACAAAAGTGCTAACTTTAACTTGAAACGAATTCTATTAAAGCCTCTAATTGCAGTAATCGCATATTTCCCTCACCCCGAACGTGAGACGAAGAGAGTCTTGCAGTTCATCATTTCAGTTTATTGTTGAGCAGCCTAGGTTATAAGACAAGAATATGTCCTCTCTTTAAGAAAGGATACGCGGCAATGTTAAGTTGGAGGCTATCAAGCAGAAAAAACTGTTTTGCAATGAAACTGCTGTAGACGTAAAGACTAGAGCTCTACCAGAGCATTTCTTGCAACTCTCTCAAGTACAGTGAACAGTCGGTGGACAGGGAAGTAAAAAGCGTACGACTCGTGGAAATTAAAGCTGCTGGTGTCCCTACATTTGTCACAGTAGTTACCGTACAGGCATTGCCAACTCAGTGCTTTCCTTCTGCTGTGACCAAGCGAGGTAGCGCAGTGCTTAGCACACTAGATATGCATTCGGGAGGACGACGGTTCAAATCCCCATCCGGCCATCCCAATTTAGGTAATCGGTGATTTCCCTTTAGGCAAATGGCTAGTTGGTTCCTTTGAAAAGGGCACAACCTTCCCCATCCTCTCGTAATCCGATCTTGCGCTTCGTCTCTGATGACCGCGTTGTTGAAGGGGCCTTAAACTCTAATTTTCCTTACTTCCTTCCTGCTGTGACCTCTTTATAGAAGTACTGGTGGAAAAAAACACTCACATTGCGGAAACGATGACGCGCTACTGGTTGGAGCGGGATGGGCATAGTAAGTCTCTTTCGTGATCGTGCGATAGGTTGCGTAAATGAATTTTCCACTGTGCATTTTAGAGCTGGAAACGTGTATAGCAACATTTCTGGTGAACCTAGTGCGTTTACCTATAATGAGAAGGCTAAGGGGCATTCAGTACAGCTATAAAATAAAAACTTTTTTTTAACTCTTGGTGCAGCGGTAAAGGAAAATTAAATGATTTTTTTCTGTTTCGCCATAGCTGTAGTGTTTATAGCTCAGATAGCACTTATCAAGAAGCTATGAAAGTGGCAATGTCGTATTGGCTTAAAATAGTTAAATATGATGCAGACGTCACGGCAGGAGTTGTAAATTTGTTTCACCCTCAAATGCTTTTTCACATGCTATGCAGTATTGAATTTTCCATGTACCTTTATCGCTCCGCCTTCGGACTCCCGCTGCTTCTGTAATTTAGATTTTTAAGTTGTTCCACTTTTGTCATGATACACGAAAGAAAAGAACAAAATTAAAGCACAAAATACTTGTTACCACCGATTCGCATATGACTGATCCCCAGCGGAAGCAGCGAATGAATAAAATCGCTATACATTCCAGTCAAATGATCTTACAAGTCGTTTACCGTCTCTGACAGGATTACAGTGTCAAATCTTGAAGGTTTAGTTTTTTTTCTCCCAGGGCGTTAATTTCCTTCCAAATATCTCTCTGATTTTCTTTACTGCTTCCTCATTATACGTACTGAGTAACAAGTAAGACAGAATACAACCCTTTCTCATTCCCTTCTCAACCAGAGCTTCCCTTAGATTTGCATCCATTCCTGCAACTGCAATCTGGTTTCTGAGAAAGAGAAATATTGTTAACATCTAATATAAATCTGTGTATTATAATTATAATACTAAGTATTATTATTACTATTATTATTATTAACAAGCTTCATGAGTTATAAAGGAATTCGCTGCTGACGTCACAATGTTTTGCCAGTTGGTTCTGTCATGGCACTTAATTTTCCGTTCATCACATGTAAGTTTCATCTTTTACTGACGTTGTCGAATTAGCGCAGTCAAAGTCTTGCAATGTCTCATCTTTCTTGAGGACGTTCTGTAGATTGTCCTTTCTTCTATAGCTGGAATTGCGTGTGCAGTGCAACGGAGTGTTCTACCTTTAATTTTGGATACAATCTCTGGTTCTGCATATAAATCATCAGCTTCTTTATTTGTTAATATTCTCTATTTAAAAAAAAGTGGTTCAAATGGCTCTAAGCACTATGGGACTTAACATCTGAGGTCATCAGTCCCCTAGACTTAGAACCACTTAAACCTAACTAACCTAAGGACATCACACACATCTATGCCCGAGGCAGGATTCGAACCCACGACCGTAGCAGCAGCGCTGTTCCGGACTAAAACGCCTAGAACCGCTCGGTCACAGCAGCCGGCTATTCGCTATTTCACTGTGTTCTTCTCTTGAATCCCGCCAAATCTCTTCCTCAAAATTTTTATTTCAGAGATCCTTCATTTTGCTGTTTATGATTTTGTTAATGTCCATGTCACGAAAGCACGTGTCAGAATAGGTATTATAATTTTATAAATGCTAGCCCTTGAATTTCTTGGATTAAGTTTGCTTTTTAATTCGTCCAGTAAAGCGAAATAACATCTACTGGGTTTTTGTATCGTACTATTTAGTTCTTCTTTGACAATGGCGTCTGTAGTTAGCAAGGTTACTAGATAAGTGAACCGAGTTACCGTTTCTATTTTATCTGCACCAATTTTAAAGTTTTGATCGATCCGCTTAAGTTTGCCGTGAGACAATGAGATAGTCGGTTTTACTGTTATTAATTTCTAGTCCTGTCCCAAGTAACCTGTTATACAATACTGTAGAAAGTGAATTAATTTCTTGTTCATTTTCTCCAAAAATTACTGTCATCTGCATATGTCGGTATGTTAAAACTGTACTCTAGTTTGTTCTAAGTTGTGTATTAGGAAATCTTTTTCTGAATGTATTTGTCTATATTGTCGTCATGCAGGGAAATGAAACGTGGCCGATAAACAGTTCAGACAAGAAGAAAGTACAAGTTTTTGAAATGTAGTGCTACAAGATAATGGTGAAGGTTATTAGGGTAGATCGGATAACTGATAAAGATGTACTGAATCGAATTCCGGGAGAAAATAATGTTCTTTGTCACACAACTAGACTAAAAGAAAGGATCTGCTGATAGGCTCAACCTGGAACCTCCAGTAATAACCAATTTGGTGATGGATGGAAGTGTGTGTTGGAGGCGGGGTAAAAGTTGTAGTGGCAGACAAAGGCTTAACTAGAGTAAGCAGGTTGAGAAGGACGCAGGTGGCAGTCGATACGAAGAGGCTTGCACAGGACAGACGGACGTGTGGAGCTGGATCAAACCAGTGTTCAGGCTGACGATCGCAACAGACAACAGGACAGACTATCATTTACTCACCGAATTATCGTGGACTAGCTAACTTAACGCCCGCTGCTTTGCTGGTGTAGACTGTATAGTCTAGACAGACATTTTTTGTTTTTCTTTTAGCGAGCTTTTATGTTGTGTACATATTGCAACACCTTCTAAACTTTTCTAACTAATTAAGGCCATAGAAGCATGGTCTTTTCCGAATGTACTTGTGACCAAAAAGGGATTCTGGTAGCTGGAGTCCTAAGTTTTTGTTTACCACGGCTTTTGTGTTCTTGTGGTGATATTTTCATGGAAACTTTCATCTCATAACGCATATTTCTTTCTATCGAGAAGTTAAATGCAAATTTTCATAGAGTGTGCATTAAAATTTTTGTAATACGACGGAATATTTTCTTAATAATTTTTATCCCCTATTTCATCCCCTTAGGAATGGAATATCGGAAAATACTTCTTTAAACGACGCCTATAGTATAAAATCAACACCCTCTCCAAATTTCAAGTTTGTATCCTTAGCGGATTGGGCTGGGCTACGACGAGTCTGTCGGTTAGGAGATTTCTTTTTATACGGGGTGAATCACCTGAAACTTGGACCGCGAATATTTTGGAAATGGAGGGTGTTATTGATGTGCGGTTTTCACAAACTGGATTGGTAGTCAGCGGCTCGTATCGTTAGCCGATCAATACTTAGAAAGTGAGTTTTTCGTGTAAACATACAATTTCTTTTAAATGGCACAATGCCTATTGAAATTAACAAACTAAAATTAGGGTAAATCAGAATGTCAGTAGTGTTTGTTGCAGGATCTACAGCGAATCGGTTACGAAAAGTTCCCAAATCGACACTTGTACAATGCCAGTGGTAGCACACACTAAAGAGCAACACAAGTGCATACAATAGTTACGTGCATTCTCACCAGTAACGAGACAGTTGATCATCACAGGTTGTGTTCAAAATGACCATCGACAGCGGCCTTAGAAGCTGCCAGTCTGGTATCGAACGATTGCTCCACACGTGCTAGCATTTCAGCCGAGATGTCAGAGCAGGCTGCAGTAATACGTCGTTGCATATCATCGTGTGTAGTTGGTATGTTCTCGTAGACACGTCTTTCAGCTTTCTCCGCAGAAAAATATCTCCAGGCATCAAACCCGGGAAACCGGAAGGCCAAGGTACAGGTCCTCTGCGTCCAATCCAACAATCTGGAAACAATTCGTGAGGACGTGCTGTAGTATTCCTTTCTCTATGGGCAGGACAGCCATCATGTTGGTACCACAGGTTCCTCTTAGTCTGCAGAGGAACGTCTTCTAGCAACCTTAGAAGATGGTCTGTTAGGAGGCTGGGAAACTTGTGCACGTTTTGTGTTCCGTCTATGAAAAACGGGCGTATGAGGTGATAGTTCAGTATCCCAAAAAAAATGCTCTGAGCACTATGGGACTTAACTTCTGAGGTCATCAGTTCCCTAGAACTTAGAACTACTTAAACCTAACTAACCTAAGGACATCACACACATCCATGCCCGAGGCAGGATTCGAACCTGCGACCGTATCGGTCGCGCGGTTCCAGACTGTAGCGCCTAGAACCTCTCGGCCACTCCGACCTGCTCACTATACCACACCACACGCTTACACTCCATGGACGCTGGCGATCCAAGTGTCGAAGCTAACAGGGATTGTCAGCAGACCAATCAACAGTGCATATTTCGGCGGTTTATGCGGTCCTGACTGGTAAGTGTGACTTCATCAGGGAACAAGATACCTGTTACATCTGGAGTATCCTGTCTTAATGCCAATGTACGAAAGTTAAGACGATTCTCATAATAGTTTCCGTGCAGTTGTTAATAGAGAGACGTGATAGGGATGGAACCGGTGTCGATGGAGAAAGCGTAGGACACTTGTGTGACTCATGCCACTTCCACGTCCAACAGTAGCAAGAACCTTCATTTCCCTGTGTTCTGTAGTCACTCGTTTCCTTGTGTTACATTGCCTAGGTGTTCCACTACCACTTTACGTGACTGGATGAAGAGGTTGCCGATGTTTGGCGTATATTGGGATACCTTGCCACATACACCATACACTCTCCGTACACATTGCTTACTGCTCGAACTGGCACATCTAACAAGTCGCAATGCACTTAAGGAACACACAAGCACGTTGTAACTAAACGTAACAACATTGTACCTAGCAACTACGCACTTTGAATGGCACAGACAAGTTTCGGTGTGGCACTTTTCAAAATATGATATTCGTAAACGACTCGCACTAGAATCATGCAAAAAATACCACTGACATTCTAATTTACCCTACTTTTAGTTTGTTCATGTCAGTAGGCATTGTTCCATTAAAAAAGTGTACGTTTGCGTAAGAAATACGCATTCTAAGTATTACTATTAACTGTTGACTGGGTAACAGTACGAGCCCCTGACTACCAATCCATTGTGTGAAAAACGCACATCAATAGCGCTTTCCATTTCCGTAGTATTCGCGATGCAAGTTTTAGGTGATTCACCCTGTACAGGGTTATTACAAATGATTGAAGCGATTTCACAGCTCTACAATAACTTTATTATTTGAGATATTTTCACAATGCTTTGCACACACATACAAAAACTCAAAAAGTTTTTTTAGGCATTCACAAATGTTCGATATGTGCCCCTTTAGTGATTCGGCAGACATCAAGCCGATAATCAAGTTCCTCCCACACTCAGCGCAGCATGTCCCCATCAATGAGTTCGAAAGCATCGTTGATGCGAGCTCGCAGTTCTGGCATGTTTCTTGTTAGAGGAGGTTTAAACACTGAATCTTCCACATAACCCCACAGAAAGAAATCGCATGGGGTTAAGTCGGGAGAGCGTGGAGGCCATGACATGAATTGCTGATCATGATCTCCACCACGACCGATCCATCGGTTTTCCAATATCCTGTTTAAGAAAAGTCGAACATCATGATGGGAGTGCGGTGGAGCACCATCCTGTTGAAAGATGAAGTCGGCGCTGTCGGTCTCCAGTTGTGGCATGAGCCAATTTTCCAGCATGTCCAGATACACGTGTCCTGTAACGTTTTTTTCGCAGAAGAAAAAGGGGCCGTACACTTTAAACCGTGAGATTGCACAAAACACGTTAACTTTTGGTGAATTGCGAATTTGCTGCACGAATGCGTGAGGATTCTCTACCGCCCAGATTCGCACATTGTGTCTGTTCACTTCACCATTAAGAAAAAATGTTGCTTCATCACTGAAAACAAGTTTCGCACTGAACGCATCCTCTTCCATGAGCTGTTGCAACCGCGCCGAAAATTGAAAGCGTTTGACTTTGTCATCGGGTGTCAGGGCTTGTAGCAATTGTAAACGCTAAGGCTTCTGCTTTAGCCTTTTCCGTAAGATTTTCCAAACCGTCGGCTGTAGTACGTTTAGCTCCCTGCTTGATTTATTCGTCGACTTCCGCGGGCTACGCGTGAAACTTGCCCGCACGCGTTCAACCGTTTCTTCGCTCACTGCAGGCCGACCCGTTGATTTCCCCTTACAGAGGCATCCAGAAGCTTTTAACTGCGCATACCATCGCCGAATGGAGTTAGCAGTTGGTGGATCTTTGTTGAAGTTCGTCCTGAAGTGTCGTTGCACTGTTATGACTGACTGATGTGAGTGCATTTCAAGCACGACATACGCCTTCTCGGCTCCTGTCGCCATTTTGTCTCACTGCGCTCTCGAGCGCTCTGGCGGAAGAAACCTGAAGTGCGGCTTCAGCCGAACATAACTTTATGAGTTTTTCTACGTATCTGTAGCGTGTCGTGACCATATGTCAATGAATGGAGCTACAGTGAATTTATGAAATCGCTTCAATCATTTGTAATAGCCCTGTATATATAGTGCACAGAAGTGAGGCGTGCCCTTAGCAAAGGGGTGCTGAGTGTGGAGGTGGTCTGCAGGTGCTCTGGCGGCGGCAGAGAGGCGCGTGTCTGCGACAGCTGGCAGCGCGCGGCCAGGCCAGGCCGCCCTCCCACCCCATCCCGTGCCATCCCTTGTTCGCCGCCCGCCGCGATAAGCCGGCTCGTCCCAAAGTCCGGTGGCGCGCCGTATCGCCCACCGCCCTCTGTCTCGCCGCTCCTCGCCTCGCCTCTGCCGCTCCGCTGACGGCCACGCCGTCCGCCCCGCGTCACGTTCACAACTCTATCAGCTGTCATTGTGCGTTTCGGCTGGCGGCGCCTACTCGCAGGTGTTGCTCATTCCGCACCGTGTGCGTGCCGTATGCTGCAGCGTCCTGGGTACAGCATATTATACGCTACAAATGTTTTTGCGTTAATACGCTATCTGATCACAAGTATCTGGACATTAATATGTGCTGTGACCACTGCCCAGGAGCCGGCCGGAGTGGCCGAGCTGTTCTAGGCGCTTCAGCCTGGAACCGCGCGACCACTACGGTCGCAGGTTCGAATCCTGCCTCGGGCAGTGTGTGATGTCCTTAGGTTAGTTAGGTTTAAGTAGTTCTAAGTTCTAGGGGACTGATGACCTCAGATGTTAAGTCCAATAGTGCTCAGAGCCATTTGAACCAATCTGCCCAGGACATCTGAATATCTGTGGAGGAATGGCAGCCCACTATTCGTCAAGACTCTGAACCAGAGAAGGTGGTGATATTGGACGCTGGAATCTGGAGCAAAGTCGGCGTTCTGACTCATCCCAAAGATATCCCACTGGGTTAACATCGGGATTCTGGGCAGGTCGGCCCATTCCACGAATGTTATTGTCCATAGACCACTGCCTCACAGATGCTGCTTGTTATCAGTGTGCATTATCGTGCTGATACAACCACCGTTCATTTACAGTGCTCAGTACATAATGCTGTGAAATGTGTTCCTGTGTTTCCGCATTTAATGATCTCTGAAGCGCAATAAGGGGACCACACCCTAACCACGAAAAACACACCCATGCTGTAACACTACCTCCGCCGTGCTTGACTATTGCCACTGAAGGAAGAAGAAGGAAGATCAGAAGTTAACATCCCACCGACAACGTGGTCGTTACGAACGGAGCTCGGATCGCGAAAGAATTGGGAAGGATATGGATCGTGCCCTTTTCAAGTGAACCATCCAGGTGTTTGTTTGGAACTATTTAGGGAAGTCACGGTAAATCTAAACCTGGGTGGCCGGACGGGGATATGACCTGTTAAAGTGAAAATAAATTTTATTGTTTCAATCACCACTCCAGTCTAGAATTCCATGAGACACTTAGACTCTAGTACGTTTAAATTCTGTCCTGAGACTTTATTTTACGGGAGATTCCGAAACCCTTTCAGGCAGTCAGTTGGGAGGCTAACCAAAGACTTTTCGTTGTGTGATTTTTGATCCGTTGGCAGATCATGCTTGTCTGTCAGCCAGTCCAAAAGCAACAGGGATAAAATCGGTGATTTAGGTGTAATGACTATTTGACGTCGTCCTGCGTCATAAAAACGATGCTGTCAGAAAGTTTTCAAGCTTTAACGCTATGTTATTCAGTAATTGTGTGAGTTCGGTAGTCTACATAAATGAGCAGACTGCTGCACAATGCCTCTCAGAGTTTGAGATTAAACAGAGATCCTAAGAACCGGTAATTCTGGCTACGAAATAGCCTCCTGTGCCCGTTCATACCGATAGAAGAACGCAGCATTACAACGCTGCAGTTAAAATTTGGAGGTGTGGGAGGCCTGATATAAACCACATTCCGGCAGTGATGATTCTCAACATTTTGATTAAGAGCATCGTCGGATGGCTAATGATGACATATATCCGTAGAAAAAAAAAACAGGATCAAATGGCTCTGAGCACTATGGGACTTAAGGTCATCAGTCCCCTAGAACTTAGAACTACTTAAACCTAACTAACCTAAGGACATCACACACATCCATGCCCGAGGCAGGATTCGAACCTGCGACCGTAGCGGTCGCGCGGTTCCAGACTGTAGCGCCTAGAACCGTTCGGCCACTCTGGCCGGCCATTTCATCTCATCTTCAACAGAAAGACGCGCAAAACGCCTAAGTGGCGTCAGATGGGGAGACGTGCACAAGGCGGCCGAACAACTCCAGACGGGGTCTTCCAATCAATAACGCCATACCATTCCATTTCACTTCGGTCTGCGCGCCCATGTGTTCAAAAACATGCACTGGAACGTGGAAATGTTCTGCACTGAACTAGGTGAAAAATCAAGAGTCAAAATATCTTTGGAAAGTTATCTTGTGTAACACACATGCACTATCTTCTCCACAAGAAGGTAAAGTATGACATAAAAGTTGTCAATAGGTTAGTGCCAGCCAACTAGAATTGCGATACCTGCAATACTACGCACAGGCGCCTCAATCGTATATAACAACTGAAGTGTAAATGCTTTGTACTGCATAAATCTAAGAAATGACTTTATTCCTGAATCTGTAAATTAATTACGGAAATTGTTTTATTCACTGAATAGAATGAAATTAAAACAGGTTTACAAGAGCATTGACGCAAAAGCTAGGGTTCCAGGTTCGAGTCACAGTCTAGTATGCAAGTTTAATCTACCAAGAAGTTTCAATCAAAATTTTTTCGATAGAAAAAATTGAACAACTATTATGACGACAGAGTATTAACATTTGTAGCGCCTAGAACCGCTCGGCCACCACGATATGTAGCACGAAGGTCGTTCTTACATGCAATTTTTTCAGTTTTTCGACATTTATCTTGGACTATCCCATGTAAAAATAACCGACTTCGGGGTCAATAGAATAACAGTATGAGATGCCTTTAAGCTTTACAATCGAAAAATCGAGAATAAAGAAAACCCTGAACTTGCAAAATTACTTCAGCATGGCTAACTCATGAATTATCTGATGTAGACAGATTAACTGAACGCGCTCTCCCTTGCCAGTTCGCGTTGGACAGGTGACGTGACGGGTCAGTGACCAAGGCAGGTAATGAGGGGCGGACAGAGCTCAGCCTTGCTTCCTCCACCCCGTTTCGCTTTTCCACCTTTCCAGGAGAGATAATACTCGAAACTGAGACAATGAATTCGTCTCCGTTTATTGGGGGAAATTAATTTGCTCGGGTATTAATAGAGTGAAATTAATGGAAACAAACTGCTGTCAGTATTGGTGGTTTTCTTTCACAATTTGTGGGTATGCAAATTAACTGTGCGTCAAAGTGCCTCACTAGTGCAGGAAATGATGATTTATTGAGATCAACGATGAATTATGACACAGAAACCAAAAAACTGCATTTCACATACATGAAATAATTCTAAGAAGTATTTTTGAGCAAAAGGCGGAACGCACAGGACCGGGTTACTCTGTTCTTGAAAAAAATTTTCAGAACGCTTGTTCTGGAATCCATGTTGGTAAATTCCATGGAATGGTGACGGGACACTTCTCTCAGTTCCATTGTCTCGAATCGGGATTGTAGTGAATTTTTTAAAATTAATTGCGACCTTGTATGCTAAGCAACATTTCATAGTGTCTTGTCGTGCTCCGGGGGGTATACATCCCGTAAAAGATATGGCGGTAGCTGTTTACTGCTTGAAAATGTTACGTGATGAATCTGGAAATTTCATCATAAGAACAAACTGCAGTTATAATATTCGTATTTTCTTTGTCTGTTTGTGTGTTCGGCCGTGATTGTGTAGCCTTCTTGTAGGCACGTACGTATTCGGATATCGGCATTCCTTCAAAATTATATGAAAGCCACATTGTTGATTGTGCAGTCTGTCGTATGGTCTCATAAAAAGCTGAAATATATGGTACCAGTCTTCCCACTAGGTCACCTAGGCATTCTTTCGCACTAAATTGTATTCTCAATTAAAAAAAATTATTAAAATGCAATTTGGAGCTGAATCTTCAGACGGGAATATTAAAAGGGTTCAAATAGGAATCATTCATATGACAGAAATGGTCAGTGATGGGAGTAAACAGATTGTTTTTAACAGAAATAAAACTAATTTTACCAGATTTAGCTTGAATGTGAGTTCATACACAATGATGAGAGAGTGAAGTTTTGTAGTGTGACGTGATTTAAGCTGTATCTGAATATCGGCAAAAGTTTACGGGGGCACAAAAGACACTTTATCAAAGGATATGGGTTTTTAAAAGAAACATGATTCTCTTGTTGTATTTGTCTCACGAACGTCGTACAGATTGTATTATACGGATGTATACAGCAACGGTTCAAATGGCTCTGAGCACTATGGGACTTAACATCTGAGGTCATCAGTCCCCTAGAACTTAGAACTACTTAAACCTAACTAACCTAAGGACATCACACACATCCATGCCCGAGGCAGGATTCGAACCTGCGACCGTAGCGGTCGTGCGGCTCCAGACTGAAGCGCCTAGAACGGCTCGGCCACATTGGCCGGCTGTATACAGCAATATTAATTAAGTTGATAGTAATTTAGTTATTAGTTATTTTGCTGTTTGTTCAGTATTTCTTAGATAAAAAGAGATAATTTCTGATTTTTCGCGAATTTAGGGGCCTTACATTGCTGAACCGACGTTGTACACGACTAACTTTTCGTGCAATAGAACCAATGCGGGTGTGACACAAAGAAAAACTCAACCTTAAAAAATAACAGTCACGCTACTAAAAACAGCAATCATAATTTTCCAACGATCACAAAATTTCGAAGCAATTTTAGTATTATAAAGAAGAAGAAACACTTTCTGATGCTTTGATGATTAGCGTTAAAGAGGCCCACAGGAGTCCGCGATCTGTTTATTGCTCTTCTCTTTATCTTTTCAAATTTTATTTAAAAACGGTAGGAAGTGCGCAACAATAGCAAAGTACATATGTAACTGGGTACACAGGATTGTGTGTAAAACCTATCGTCTGGAACTACGACAAAGATAAATCGTTCAAATCTTCAACATCTACTATTTATCTTGGAGCCATCATCCAAAGTGACGTATATTGTAATCCTCACGTTAAACGAATAAAGAAACAGAAATGGCAGGAAGAAATTCAACCGGAATATCATTTACAATTTAGGACCCTTATAGAATACATTTATGATAATTCGTTGAAGAGTTTAGGATGCGCCCTAGGTTGTAATTACAGAAGAAACCGACAGGAGCCCAAAACGAGCTGTACAGTTATTGAAGAGTTCATTTCCCTCGCTCCAGGAGATTACCCTGATGTTCGCTATACGCTGACACGGAAAAAAGTAAGTTTCTTGATCCTAAATGTACATAGAGATATGAGGCAGACTGCATTCTCTTCTGTATTTAACAAGGATTAAAATAATGAAATCAGCACCAAACGGAAACCTGTGGATCGGTGTTAGAATCTCAGAAGTGATACATGGTTATTCCTATTAATTATCTCGCACTTTACCGAATTCGTACTTCTGCTAGTGGTCTGTGTTTCTGAAAAATGTCAAGTGGCATTTGGTATTGAATTTTATGTTAGCAGTAGGTCCACTCCTCCGCAACTTGCGTATGAGTTACTTCACAAGTGGGAAGAACGCATCTCCATATCACCCCCATTAGAAAGGAACGCCTGTGTAGTGAGCAACACTGTGATAGATGATGCCTTAATTATACAACGTCATGGGATAGCGATATGCACGTATGAAGGTGGCGCTGGTATCGCGTACACAAGGTATAGAAGGGCAGTGCTTTGGCGGAGCTGTTCAAAAAATGGCTCTGAGCACTATGGGACTTAAAATCTAAGGTCATCAGTCCCCTAGACTTAGAATTACTTAAACCTAACTAACCTAAGGACATCACACACGTTCATGCCCGAGGCAGGATTCGAACCTGCGACCGTAGCAGCAGCGCGGTTCCGGACTGGAGCACCTAGAACCGCTCGGCCCCTGCGACTGGCGGCGGAGCTGTCATTTGTACGCAGGTGACTCGTGTGAAAAGGTTTCGACGTGGTTATACCCACATGAGGGGAATTAACAGATTATGAACGCGGAATGGCAGTTGGAGCTAGACGCATGGGACACGCCATTTCGGGAATCGTTAGGCCCTTCAATATTCTAAAATCCACGGTGTCAAGAGTGTGCCGAGAATAGCACATTGCAGGAATTACGTTTCAGGCGTTTGCGTAATGTTGTCACTGTTAATAGACAAGCAGCACTGCTTGAAATAACCGTGGATATCAATGTTGGACCTACGACTTACCCGCTGGGACCCCACGAAGCCGTGGAGCCAAGTTGTCCACAAGGCACCGTGCAAGCTGCTGGTGGCTCCTTAATGGTGTGGGCTATGTTTACATGGAATGGACAGGGTCTTCAGGTCCCATTGAACCGATCATTGACTGGGAATGGTTATGTTCGGCTACTTGGAGACCATTTGTAGCCATTCATGGACTTCATGTTCTCAAACGCCGATGGAATTTTTATGGATAACAATGCGCCAAGTCACCGGCTACAGTTGTTCGCGATTGGATCGAAGAACATTCTGGACAGTTCGAGCGAGTAATTTGGCCATCCAGATCGTCCGACACGAACCCCATCGACTATTTATGGGACGTTCTGAAGATGTCGGTTCGTGCACAACACCCGGCACTGGGAACAGTTTCGCAAGTACGGAGGGCTACCGAGTCAGCATGGCTGAATATTTGTGCAGGGGACTTCCAACGACTTGTTGAACCATGCCACGTCGAGTTGCTGAACTACGCCGTGCAAAGGACGTCCGACACGATATTAGGAGGTGCCAGGCACTAATTCTGGTAGTTGCCCGTCGCCTATACTAGGCACTATTTGGGACATGAGAATACAAATGTAGATGAAGGCGAGGTAAAGGAGTGTTGTTCGGAGATATAGTTTTACACGTATTTCACTGATTGAAACTTACGACTTAATTAAGTATTTTTGAAAATACAAAATACTGAGTACTACCAAAAAAACCTTTAACAGGAAAGAAAAAACAACGTTATACCGAAAAAAGAGGTTTACTGATTAAGAGACAATGCAGTCCAAAAAGGTAGTTACTGATTTCCTGCTCTCGTTTCGTCTGTTCCGAACCGATGTTCCAACTGTAACGCTGTCGATGTCGGCGGTACGTCTAACTATAACATTTCTGCCTTTATCATTCATATTTTTATCTAAAGTTAATGAAATGGGTTTACAGTGACACTGACGCGGACGCAGTGACGCAGTCACAGTTGGAAAAATGAGGTAACGTAACTACGTTTTCCAGCACAGATTGTAGGTCGTGCGTCACGCCGTCTGACTGCAGTCTCCCTCGCGAAAGTAGTACGTAAAATTTCTTTAAAGTAGTACAAAATTTCTTCATTGCAACGGTCTTACTGGTAACGGACGCCGTATGTTATCAGTGTTAACAGACCAAATATTTATTTTTCATTATAACTCGTTTCGAAAAACCAAATAAATTGGATGAAATGCAAGGAATAGAGGGAGAGTTTAGGGGAATACGAGAATAGTATAATGCTGCTTTCTAGATTAAATTAATACACCAAATATGTTGTTAAACCTGGGAGCGTTGTGTGGAATGAGCCATTTGATGACGTCTTGCAGACCGATGCAGAGCATCGTTCTGTTTGTACAGTCTTGCGTTATTTCGTCAGTCAAAGGAACTACGATTTAACGTCTGCCCTTCGCATTTCACACATATGGTGAAATTCTTCCAAAGATTAAGATTTTATACCGTCTGCACTACTTACATTTGAAAGTATGAGGTCCAGTGGACCAACCTTTCTAACAGTTGGCCAGACAGTCCCTTTCTTTTCTAAGACGTCGCGTAACAATGTCAGGCCAAAAACATTCGATTAATATGAAATATCTGTGCACACGTATGTATATATTATATAGTAGTTACATTTTCGAAAATTAATAAGAGTGTATCGCGCCACAGGGAACGTGTATGATACAGCTGAATTTTCGTATGTAAGAAGAACTGTAAAAACTTTGGTTGCAACCTGTATGGAAACTGCGTTCAGGTGAACTACAGTGAAAAATCCACGACAGTTAACCATATGTTCTAGAAAAATACATACTAAATTACATCTACGACAGCCTCACAGTAGGACTACAGGCCTGCGCTACACAGAAACTACATCTACATCTACATGACTACTATTCATATTTAAGTGCCTGGAAGAGGTTGCATGGAACCACCTTCAGACGGCCGGCCGATGTGGCCATGCGGTTCTAGGCGCTTCAGTCTGGAACCGCGTGACCTCTACGGTCGCAGGTTCGAATCCTGCCTCGGGCATGGATGTGTGTGATGTCCTTAGGTTAGTTAGGTTTAATTAGTTCTAAGTTCTAGGCGACTGTTGACCTCAGAAGCTAAGTCGCATAGTGCTCAGAGCCATTTGAACCATTTGAACCACCTTCAGACTATTTCTCTCGAATTGCGCGCAGGAAAACCAACAGTTAAATCTTTCCGTACGTGCTCTGATGTCTCATATTTTATTAAAATAATCAATTCTCCCTATGTAAGTGGACATTAACAAAATATTTTCGCATTCTGAGGAGACATTTGATGAGTAAACTTTTCTGAAAATATCTTGCTGTAACGACAAACGTATATTTTCATGACTATCACCCCAACTCGCATATCGTTTCTGCGGCACTCTCTCCCCTATTTCGCGATAATACAAAACGAGATACCGTTATTTGAACATTTTCAATGTCCTCCTTCAATCCTGTCGGGCAAGGACCCCATACCGCGCAGAAGTTCTCCGGAAGAGAACGAAAACCGTAGTGTCGGCATTCTCTATACTAGACCTGTTGCATCGTCTAACAGTTTCGCTGATAAAACGCAGTCTTTGGTTCACCTTCCTCACATTATCTACACTACTGGCCATTAAAATTGCAACACCAAGAAGAAATGCAGATGATAAACGAGTATCCATTGGACAAATATATTGTACTAGAACTGACATGTGATTACATTTTCACGCAATTAGGGTGCATAGATCCTGAGAAATCAGTACCCAGAACAACCACCTCTGGACGTAATAACGGCCTTGATACGCTTGGGCATTGAGTCACACAGTTTGGATGGCGTGTACAGGTACAGCTGCCCATGCAGCTTCAACACGATACCACAGTTCATCAAGAGTAGTGACTGGCGTATTGTGATGAGCCAGTTGATCGGCCAGCATTCACCAGACGTTTTCAATTGGTAAGAGATCTGGAGAATGTGCTGACCAGGGCAGCAGTCGAACAATTTCTGTATCCAGAAAGGCCCGTACAGGACCTGCAACATGCGGTCGTGCATTATCCTGCTGAAATGTAGGGTTTCGCAGGGATCGAATGAAGAGCAGAGCCACGGGTCGTAACACATCTGAAATGTAACGTCCACTGTTCAAAGCGCCGTCAGTGCGAATAAGAGGTGACCGAGACGTGTAACCAATGGCACCCCATACCGTTGCGCCGGGTGATACGCCAGTATGGCGATGACGAATACACGCTTCCAGTGTGCGTTCACCGCGATGTCGCCAAACACGGATGCGACCATCATGATGCTGTAAACAGAACCTGGATTCATTCGAAAAAATGACGTTTTGCCATTCGTGCACCCAGGTTCGTCGTTGAGTACACCATCGCAGGCTCTCCTGTCTGTGATGCAGCGTCAAGGGTAACCGCAGCCATGGTCTCCGAGCTGATAGTCCATGCTGCTGCAAACGTCGTCAAAATGTTCGTGCAGATGGTTGTTGTCTTGCAAACGTCCTCATTTGTTGACTCAGGGATCTAGACGTGGCTGCACGATCCGTTACAGCCATGCGGATAGGATGCCTGTCATCTCGACTGCTAGTGATACGAGGCCGTTGGAATCGAGCACGGCGTTCCGTATTACCCTCCTCAACCCACCGATCCCATATTCTGCTAACAGTCATTGGATCTCGATCAACGCGAGCAGCAATGTCGCGATACGATAAACCGCAATCGCGATAGGCTACAATACGACCTTTATCAAAGTCGGAAACGTTATGGCACGCATTTCTCCTCCTCACACGAGGCCTCACAACAACGTTTCACCAGGCAACACCGGTCAACTGCTGTTTGTGTATGAGAAATCTTGTTTGAAACTTTCCTCATGTCATTACGTTCTAGGTGTCGCCACCGGCGCCAACCTTGTGTGAATGTTCTGAAAAGCTAACCATTCGCATATCACAGCATCTTCTTCCTGCCGGTTAAATTTCGCGTCTGTAGCACGTCATCTTCGTGGTGTAGCAATTTTAATGTCCAGTAGTGTATGTTATCGTTCCGAATTAAGTTGTTATTAATTCTAATCTCTAGATATTTATATGAATTTACAGCCTTTAGATTTTTGTGATTTATCGCAGAACTGAAATTCAACAGCTTCCTTTTACTATTCACGTGGATGGCCCCACACTTCTCATTATTTAGAGACAATTACCGCTTTTCCCACCATACAGATAGGTTGTCTAAATCATTTTGCAATTGGTTTCGCTCTTCTGATGACTTTACTGGACGGTAAATCTCAGCATTATCAGCAAACAGTCCTACATCATTCATATAGACTGGGAGCAGTAGGGGCCTGTAACACTTTCTTGGGGAACGCCAGATATCACTTACATTATAGGTGATGACATTCCATCGATTAGTACGATCTGTGACCTTTGTGACGGAAAATCACGAATACGGTCGCACAGCTGAGACGACATTCGGTAGGTACGCAATTTGATCAGAATTCGCTTGTGAGAAACGGTGTTAAACCCCCCCCCCCCCTTCCACCCCTTTGGGAATTTTGAAATTTGAGATCCCGTGTCGATAACACTAATTACTTCATGTGAATAAAGAGCTAATTGTGTTTCACAATATTTTCTGAATCCGTGCTATGTATCAATAGATCGTTTTCTTCGAGGTAATCCATAACGTTCGAACACAATATGTGTCCCAGTATCCGACAACAAATCGACATCAGTCGTATGGGTCTCTGATTCAGCGGATTACTCCTATTTCATTTCTTGTGTATTGGGATAACCTGCACAAATTGCCTGTCTCTAGGTACGGATCTTTCGTCGAGCGAGCGATTGTATGCAGTTGTTAAGTGTGGAGATATTATATTGGCATACTCTGAAAGCAACCTAATTGGTATATAGACCGGAAGATTAGTCTTTATTTTCTCCTTAAAGTTGTTTCGGTGCTTTGAGGATATCTATCTCTAAGTTACTCATGTTGTTTCGAGCTGTGGTGCCGGCCGGGTTGGCCGAGCGGTTCTAGGCGCTACAGTCTGGAACCCTGCGACCGCTACGGTCGCAGGTTCGAATCCTGCCTCGGGCATGGATGTGGGTGATGTCCTTAGGTTAGTTACGTTTAAGTAGTTCTAAGTTCGAGGGGACTGATGACCTCAGAAGTTAAGTCGCATAGTGCTCAGAGCCATTTGAACCATTTTGAAATGTGGAATATTTACTTCGTCTTCTTTGGTGAAGGAATTTCGGAAAGCCGTGTTTAGTAACTCTGCTTCAATGCCTCTGTCACTGGTAGCATTACCACTGCTGTCGCGCAGTTAAGGTATTGATTTTATTTCCCGCTGCTATATTTTAGATATGACTAGAACCTCTTCGGATATCCTGCCAGATTTCGAGACAGCTTCGTTGTGGAAACTATCAACAGCATCTAATATTGAAGTCCACGCTACATTTCAAGGTTCTGTAAAATGTCACCAATCTTGGAGCTTTTGCCTTTTTTTATATTTCGTACGCTTTTTTCGTTGTTTCTGCAACAGCATTCTGACATATTTTGTGTACAATGGGGGAACTGACCCATCTCTTGTTAATTTATTTGTTATAAATCTCTCAACTGCTGTCGGTAGTATTTCTTTGAGTTTAAGCCACATCTAGTCCACACTTGTTTAAGTCCACAGAGGTTAAAATGAAAGGCATGGAGGCTGTCCTTTAGGAAGACGTGAAGCGAAGTTGTAGCTGCTGTTTTAAATAGATATACTTTGTGTTTATTATTTGCGTATTTGGGCGTTACGGTATTCAGTCTTGCTACAACGATAATGTGGTCACTAATCCTTCTGTCCGTCGAGGGGCGCCCTATTACGTAGGATTATTTGTTGTGAAGTATGTTGTCGTAACCATTTACATTCTGAGTGGGTTCCTGAACTAATTGCTCAATATAATTTTTTGGAGTCAGTATTTTTTACAATTTAAGAAGACGTTTCATATATAACACTGACTTTAAAAATGTATTTTCGCCAACGTATGGAGGTCAGATTGAAGCCGCTACCATCTATAATTTTATGAATGGAGTACATATCTGAAATGAGACTCACGTTTTCTCTAAACCTTTCAGCAACTGTAAGATCTGACTCGCGGTTCGGTAAAAGGAACCAAGTAATGATTTATTACGGCTGTTATGCATAATCTCTGCCAATACTAACTCACAGGAAGTATCTGCATGAATTTCATTACAAGATACATTTCCCACGACAACTAACGCGCCACCACCAATTGTATTTCATCTATCCTTTTTGAACACTGTTATTCCTTTGTAAAAATTTCGGGAGAACATCTATGGCTTTATTCAGCTTTAAGTAGGGGAGACTGTTGTACCTTGGAAACTTCTCAGACTTCGCCCTGAAGACAACTTTTTAACAGAAATTTAATACATTTTCTTATTCCATTTTTGGCCGAGCGGTTCTAGGCGCTACAGTCTGGAACCGCGCGACCGCTACAGTCGCAGGTTCGAATCCTGCCTCGGGCATGGATGTGTGTGATGTCCTTAGGTTAGTTAGGTTTAAGTAGTTCTAAGTTCTAGGGGACTGATGACCTCAGAAGTTAAGTCCCATAGTGCTCAGAGCCATCTGAACCATTTTATTCCATTTTGAAACGGTAGCATTACCATTATGTGTGCTGCAGCCGTTGTCTGAAATAACAAAGATTACTTGAAAAAAGTAAGGTTTTTCCAAATGCGGAAAACTCTTCCAAGTACATGTACCTAGAAAAAAATTTTCTGGTCAAATTTAAAAATATTGTAGTCGAGAAAATCTTGTCAATACTGTGTTTGATAATTTATGTATTCCATAATTATTCTACGGCATGCCAATACAGGGTAAGTGAAATCAGGTTAAGAAGTACTATGAAAACCAGTTTTGAAATACTAGAAGCTATTAGCGACTAAATAAATTTCCATTTTAGAGACAAGGAAAATTTGAGAAATATTATAGAAATTCAGTTCATTAAGTTCAAATATCACGGACGTTTCAAGGTAAACTACGGCGAACTTAACCGTCCAGACGTTATATAACTAGTTTTAAAAATATGCAGAATTTCAGCCACCATAAAACTCTGTTACTGAAGCATTAATAATATCCCCAGAAAAGCATTTATTTATTAAAGAGCACGTAAAAGGTAGATCTCGTAATGTTTAAATGCTGCTTAAAACACAGCCTGAGAAACACAGCAAGAAAATCAGCAGAAAATGTCGTCCGCCCCCGGTAGCTGAGTGGTCATCGCGAAAGAATGTCAATCCTAAGGGCCCCGGTTCGATTCCCGGCTGGGTTGAAGCTTTTCTCCGCTCAGGGACTGGGTGTTGTGTTGTCTTAATCATCATCATTTCATCCCCATCGACGCTCAAGTCGCCGAAGTGGCGTCAAATCGAAAGACTTGCACCTGGCGAACGGTCTATCCGAAGGGAGGCCCTAGTCACACGACACTTTTACTTACTTAGTAGAAAATGTCGGAAACTGCTTGCAGCGGTCATTAGTAATGAAACATTGACCAGAAAACATCATGTGTTCCAATGTACGCTATCCTCCAGGTGCAACACTTTCCCATACGTATAACGATTTGAGCTTCAGTGCTTTCTACTAACGGTTGGAGCTCTAGTTGATTCCCAATATAACTACTGCAGTATGCAATTATAGTACCGATTATTCCTAGCTACCCTGCTCCCTTTGACACTAAAGCCCTTCTTGTGCTCTCTCCAGACCCTCTAACATAAAAAAGACCCAGTCTGCTCCACACAGCCGCCGCTATCTGTGTATCCGCCTTTGCTTGAAATGGACCTGTAACCTATTAAGAGGAACCACACCACCCTATGGCTCAAGTCAAGAAAACTGCAGGTCACTCGGTAGCAGAACCATCTAAACCTCTGATTCAGACCCTCCTGTAGTGTTGGCAAAAGAGCCAACACCGTGTTGCTAGAGGAGGCCGAAATGCACGCGTTTAATTACACGCAGACTGGCGTGAGGTCTGGAACAGGACAATGTCTTGAGAATTGCAAATAAAGTACGTAGATGATGTAATACTTAACTTTAATCCATAATTGGTGTACATCGCTCTTGACAGTACAGGTTTTATAATAAGCTCAATATAACTGGTAATGGCGCCTTGCTAGGTCGTAGCAAATGACGTAGCTGAAGGCTATGCTAACTATCGTCTCGGCAAATGAGAGCGTATTTGTCAGTGAACCCTTGCTATGAACGTCGGCTGTACAACTGGGCGAGTGCTAGAACGTCTCTCTAGACCTGCCGTGTGGTGGCGCTCGGTCTGCAATCACTGACAGTGGCGACACGCGGGTCCGACGTATACTAATGGACCGCGGCCGATTTAAAGGCTACCACCTAGCAAGTGTGGTGTCTGGCGGTGACACCACACCTCCACTCGGCTCTGTACCAAAGGTCGGCGATAGGTCTCGTCGACGATGCATCAGATGCAGACTTCCGCCTTCATGTCGCATGCAATACTGCTAGTCCTTACCACTTCAGAATCTCTTCTGGTCCAAAGCGACGCACATTATTAGTACCGACATGAGCCACGGCCTGCAGTTGGCAGCGCCCTGTGCTCTTCATGGCATCCTGGAGGCCCATTCGGTTTCTGGGGTGCCTTCTCCCAGGCATCCTGGAGGCCCATTCGGAATCTGAGGTGGCTTCGCCCCGTATTCATAAAGAGTGCACATTGGACTTCTTTCCCTGCTTAGCGGCCGTACCTCCCCATAATGCGCCTAACATTGGAGCTGCCTAGTAGCAGTAATCCCACCCTCTGTGAACTGCCTGGATGTCACAGACCGAGAGGCTTCCTTTGATATAGTGCGAGTGGCTCCTTCTGGCTCAGGTTTTTACCAGCAGCAGACAGCGCCTGAAACCTATTTGCCACACGAAGGAGACCTTTCGGTCTGCCACCTAGAAAGTCTTTCACTATCTGACGCACCTTTGAAACGATGACGCACTCGACCACAGGTGAGGAGTCAACCTCAATGCAGGCAGTAACCGGACCTCCCACGGTAGTGGACCGATCGGGTGACAAGTGGGACGTGCTAGACGCCCATTGGATCCCCACAGGGATCAGGGATACCTGTTGGCAACAGCCTCGAACTGCGCGACCAAAGCCACCACCGCCTGGTGCTGTGAGCGAATAGTCACCAACTCAGCTCGCATCCGAACACAACAATCACAATTCCTATCCATACTAAGGACGGCGAAACTCTACACTAGACAAAGAATACTGTTAGAGCAGCGTAAAGTATTCCGGCACGAAATAAATTTTCCAGTAAGCATGTTAAACGATCCATTTGAATCTAACAACGACAATTATTTCTGCAGTAGTTAAAAAAGTTTTTATTATATGACTCAATTTTAAGGTCATCTCTGAGGTAAGGGGCAAGCCATCATCTTAGCAACAGCAACGTCATAGAACAGAAAGCAATGAATACAGTTATTTTTCTGTATGTTCATTTTTATGTATTGTGCACAGTTACTGGAAGTGTTAAGGTGGTAGGAATTATCCATACTTTAGTTCTATGACATCGCTACTAGAACCAGTAACTAGTTTTCGGTAAAAACATAAAAAATAGTTTTCATATCTTATCTGACTACATATAATACGAGCAGTGGAAATTAAAGAGGAACATTGACGAAAAAGCGAAGTAGCATCCACGGAGCCAGAATTGCACCATCTCGAATGAAATCACTTTTTTGAGATAGACTTTTGTACCTTAATTTGCGCAAGTAATACAGTCAGGTTCCTAACACCAACGACAATGGATGAAATAAAGATATTTCGCCCCGCTTGTATCGTAAATACTGTTTCAACAGCACAGTCTATCAGCGCCGCAGTTTTTTTTAACGTTATTAAAATGTGGGTAGTGAACCACTTGCGAACGCGTCGGGTTGCGTCTCCGATATTCGAGATGTTTGGGCTATTTTTGTAATATTGAGATGCGTCATAAAGCCTTATTATCCATTATTCTTCCGTCAGCGAGCGATATCTCGTTTTATATCTTAAGAGCAATCTGCTGTTTGCTCGTTGATGAAACTCTGGGAAGAGCCCAGAAATCTCGTGATTAGCGATCATTTCTATCAGCGTTACTTTTTATCGTCGCCTAAGCCTCTACTTAAAATTGAGTCATATAGGGATTGTACTTGAGTACGCCATTCCCAAATTGACAATGGATTCGATTCGCTCTCCGTTTTATCCGTCGTTCTCTCTTTTCAGTAGCGCTGTGAAGCTCGCCGAGGTTGTCTTCGTTATTAGGAGAAGCTAGGACGCCGGCACGAGCGTCCACGCGTTGAAGTATTGAGTAAATTGCTGGACGTGCCGGGAGATCCCACCGCGGCTCAGCCGCACGTAATTGGTCTGCAACTTTTAATCACCCGCCTTGTCGCTGTAGAGCAATAAGCGCGCTACATGTATCCCGCGAGCCCCCTCTGGTGGGAATCTTCTTACGGCTCTGCCGTCACAGAGGGTAGTGACGACAACCCGTGGTCGTCCGCGGATAACTATTTCCTTTATTAACACACCATAGAGCGCTTGGTAAAAAGTTGACTCTCTAGTGCAGACATGACTTTAACACTTTGCGGTGTTCTATTATATTCTTAAATATTACGCAGTATCGTAACTGTGTCTTTAATCATTAAATTTGCGCGTAATGCATAAGCGGGCCTAGCTTGCGATCAGAAAATTCTTCGTCTCGTAACAATTCATCAAAAGATAACGATGGTTTCTAATGAGTCTGCTCCTTTATTTCTAACAATTGATGGATCGCACAACTGGTACACTGCACATATTATCGACTTTACTCTGCATACGCATAAACGAATGCACTTTCATACACACTACGCTTAAAAAAAAATTCTGACTGATACATACTGTCGTAGAATTAAGTTAGAAGTAGTTGCCATTCACCTGTTTTGAACAACTTTTTCGGGAGGATTCCTTTGGTTGTAAGCGAAATGTGCCAATTGCGTTTCCCTCTTGAAGGTGGTCAGCCCGAGACACTTCCCAAAACAGCATCCGCAGATGAATACCTTGAGAATGGGCTCAGAGCTATATTAAACATTCGGTGATTAATGGTGTACGGCTAACGCTGTCAGAACATGGAGTACCGTGCAGTTTACTCAAAGAATTAACTGTCAAGAAGCAACGCGGATGATGTCGAAAAGAAGATGAGAAAATGGATTGCCCAATAATAATCGACTGTTTTAAAAGGAATCTGACTTATTTTGTTTGTCGACTTGCCACTGCAGTTGAGGCGTTCTCGCCAGATCGAAACAGCGATCATGCCAGTAGGTGAACAGCGACAAGCACCAGAAAAGGTGGAAGTATTATAGGCCCTGTTTTACGAGTTGCAAAGCACATTATTCTTATTTAATATCCCACAAAACGCAAAAGAATAACTGTCGAATGCAGCTCAAGTGTTATAGACCAACAGAATGCGAAATACGGGAAGGGTGGCACAATTAGAAATCGTCTTTCGTCTAAAGGAAGCATATTCCTAAAACGATCCTTTGGCTGTGAAAAACCTAAAGCGTTCGTGCTTCTGAGTGTTATATCATCAAAACACTTCACTAAATTTGGTACCCTCTTGCTTAGTTCGAGGTTCAGAAGTGGAGTCCAGTGAAGAGGTTGTGGTAAAAGTAGATGGTTATTTTGGAGACCACCCATGATTTAAGGAATGGAAATTGTGTGCTGGGAAAATGTTGGAGAAACTGTATTGAGCTAGAAGGACATTGAAAAATAAACGCAGTGTTTGGCGATCAAAAAGCAAATGCAATGTTTTTTCTAAAAGATACAGTCATTAATGTTAAGCCAAAAAATTGTTACCTTTCTCTCGTATTGTAACAAATATAACCCATGTGGCCAGTTGACGTGAAAACGTCATAAAATTTAGCTCTTCTTTTTTAAAAAACATAGGCTAAAATGGTCAAAACATTTAGGGCATTAGTCAAGACATACTGAGGAAAAAGTGTGTGGGACAGTATGGAGCACGACCGGTCAGTACTATTATGGAATCAGTGTAATTTCTGTTTCATTCAGTTGATTTATCAGTCAATCACGTGATAACGAGTGGAAAATTGTCCAAATGCTGGAATTGTCTCTGTTCTTTAGTAGGATTCACTCGATACGAATCGAGATGTGAAGCGTTTCGGAAAAGTAAAATGGCTCTGAGCACTATGGGACTCAACTGCTGAGGTCATTAGTCCCCTAGAACTTAGAACTAGTTAAACCTAACTAACCTAAGGACATCACAAACATCCATGCCCGAGGCTGGATTCGAACCTGCGACCGTAGCGGTCTTGCGGTTCCAGACTGCAGCGCCTTTAACCGCACGGCCACTTCGGCCGGCTTCGGAAAAGTAATTCACGGAAATATGTGGCATGGTAAACTATTTGAGAAGAGTAATGTGATTGTCTCGTTGTGAAAAAAAATCATTACAATGCCAGCTGTATTATGTCATGACTGTAGAAACGCTCTGAAACAACTGAAGTATTCGAAGGAGATGCGAGCGAAGCCATACACCAGGAACTACAGACTAGCACGCCCCCGTAACCAAGGTCGCTAACCCTCGCCTATGCGACGGCGCTCGAGTCGGAGGCACGCGTTCGAATCCTGTTGGTGGATGAGAAGAGAAGAGGTGGTGGCGTAAAGTTCTTGATTACCGGTCTTTTCGCCAATATCCTGGACTAAATTCCCAACTACTCCGTAGTGTCTCATGGATAGAGAGGGTATGTGACACTTTTGATCGGTCTGTCGGATGGGGTCACCGGCCCCCTTGATGCTGTTCGAGAGGAGTGGACTGTGTGCCTGGCCCCTCTCTCATCATCATCGTCACACAATACCAACGAGACACTCAAATATACACGCGTTCGTTACACTCACATACACTCTGCAAATACTCGTACGACACACATTTCAATATCCGCAAGGAAACGGGGTGTTTGTGTGTGAAGGAAGAACATTCTTTCCGACAGGTGGCTGAACCCAACCCCTGGGATATCCCACCCAACGATACCGTGCGACATTTATGGTTTTTACGGACTAACACGATTGCTGCATGTTACTTACCGCCCGACCAATCTTACGCGAACTATCAACTCAAACTGTCCGTAGTCACCTTCGCGGAGGCGGCCTATACACACTGAAGCGCCAAAGAAACTGGTACAGGCATGCGTATTCAAATACAGAGATATGTACACAGGCAGAATACGACGCTGTGGTCGGCAACGCCTATATAAGACAACGAGAGTCTCGAGCAGTTGTTAGATCGGTTTTTCCTTCTACAATGGAAGGTTATCAAGATTTAAGTGAGTTTGAACGTGGTGTTATAATCGGCGCTAGAGCGATGGGACACAGCATCTCCGAGGTAGCGACGAAGTGGGGATTTTCCCGTACGACCATTTCACGAGTGTACCGTGAATATCAGGAACCCGGTAAAACATCAAATATCTGACATCGCTGCGGCCAGAAAAAGATCCTACGAGAACGGGACCAGCGATGACTGAAGTGAATCGTTCATCGTGACAGAAATGCTACCCTTCCACAAATTGCTGCAGATTTCAGTGCTGGGCCATCAACAAGTGTAAACGTGCGAATCACTCAGCGAAACAACATCGATATTGCCTTTCGGAGCCAAAGACCCACTCGTGTACCCATGATGACTGCACGACGCAAAACCTTACGCCTCGCCTGTGCCCGTCGACACCGACATTGCACTCTTGGTGATTGGAAAAATGTAGCCTGGTCGAACGAGTCTTGCTTCAAATTGTATCGAATGGATGAACGTGTACGAGTATGGAGACAAGCTCATGAATCCGTGAACCTTGCATGTCAACAGGAAACTGTTCGAGCTGGTGGAGGCTCTGTAATGGTGCGGGACGTGCGCAGTTGGACTGATATGGGACCCCTGGTACGTCTAAATACGACTCTGACAGGTGACACAACGTAAGCATCCTGTCTGATCACCTGTATCCATTCATGTCCATTGTGCATTCCCACGGACTTGGGCAATTCCAGCAGAACAATGCGACACCCGACACGTCCAAAATTGCTACAGAGTGGCTGAAGGAACACTCTTCTGGCCACCAGACTCCCCAGATATGAACATTATTGAGCATATCTGAGATGCCTTGCAACGTGATATTCAGAAGAGATCTCCACCCCCTCGTATTCTTAAGGATATATGCAGGATTCATGGTGTCAATTCCAAAATTACTTCAGACATTAGTCGAGTCCATGCCACGTCGTGTTGCGGCACTTGTGCGTGCTCGCGGGGGCTCTACACGAAATCTTCAGTGTACATGTAGAGGAGACATGATGACTGGTTGTATGTAAGACAATGTACGAAGACTTTGCGAGCAGGTATGTAATGGATTGGGGACACATCGAATTGAATCATGAATCTTTGTCTGTGAACATTCTGTGGCACACAATCTCCTAATCGAATTGTCTGCATTTAGAGAACCCAGGAAACATTTGCGATTTAACACGAACAAAGCAATATTGTATAGGCTGACTGATGATTAGGCATTGTCGGACCTGTACAGCACTTAAACGGTTTATCTGATCGAAAGTGTGTAGATGAGATCCAGAGACATTTTCTTCTGGCGTATTATAATACTCATACCATCTACGTCCTTTTATGTACGAGAGTACTCTCAAAGCACCTCTGAGCCGGTGATGTCACTCTGTGTTGCGACGAACTTGTTACTGTACTTGAATGCTGTTGAAAGTGACTGTAATTCGTTTGAACAACTTCTGAGTGAGAGGTTACTCTGGGAAACTCTCACTAAATCCAGCTCACACAGTGCGAAACAATATTGGTCGTTCACGTTCGTGTTTGCTGCATGGGGCAGTAATAATTATTACTGCTTTGCACGTCTCGAAACCTAGGAATTGCATACAGACACTCTTCAACACAGTTTTTTGTTTTAGTAACTTACCTGGCTCGCTTCTTTTATAAATTATCAGAATGAAAAATGCTCCCATCATAGCACAAAAAAGGCGAATATGTGCTGGGCAGAGTTAGGGACGTAAAAGAAGACGTTCTGACTTATCGACTCATCTGACATTATTCTTGCTGCGGTAGATGTGTTAACTGTCTATTGAAGCTGGAGATGTTATTCAGTTCCCTGATACAATGAGGGAGTTAATTCCAGAGTCTGGTTTGTGCTACCGAAAAGGACTTGGAGAAAATGGCTGAGTGACTGAGTGGGACAGAAAGAGATTTGCTCTGGAGGGAACGAGTATTTCTGCTACGTTGTTCAGACAAGAGCGTTAAGGACGAGTAGAGATATGAGGGGCAGTATACGTTGAGAGGACAGTGGAGGAGACAGTGCATGGAAGTTCCGCGCTTCTCTTCACGTAGCCAGGATAGTTCTGTACAAGATAGTGAAATACGATCGAAGCGTCGAACGTCACAGATATATCGAACACAGGCTTTCACCATCAGTTCCATGTGCCGTGAGCTTTCATTAGAAAGAACTTGCAGGATAAAACAAAGGTAATCAACAAATTGAAAGTATAAACAATCATGAAAGCTTCTCTTTAAGGTCGAAAGGGAAGACGTTTTATATTTTTGTAGAGCATATCGAGATGCTGATGCTTTCTTACACATAGAAGCTGTGTGCTCAGCCCAGTTTAGCTTCTCATCAATTATTATTCTATACTCTTTGCTGCGAGAAGGAAGATTGTATTTGTTCTATTTAAGATTAGAGATGGTAAGTAGTGAAACGAAGCAACTTTGGTGTTGCGCCAAAGCGCGAACACTGCCGCTCTCAGTGCCGGAGGTTGAGACAGCATCAGGTGTGTCCACCGAAACTGTACGACCGCCGCAGGCGTAGTGAGGTTCAGGTTACGCTGTCATTGTGCTGAGCTGGGCCCGGGCCCGGCCACGACAACAGACGCGACAGCTAAGAGGTCACGGTTTCTTTATTTTATTGGAGACAATACAGAGGCAGGAAGTGCTTCTAGCGATCAGCACTGCATAATGTGAATCTATTTGAATTCGTTAGCGCGGCGGCAGCCGCAACGAGCTGGCGGGACACGACACGACACGGGACGTGCTCGTACAGACAGAACTGCGGGTAATGCTCGCTCGCCCTGAACACGGCGGTCTGTTCCGCTGCTGTCTTTAAACACGCTTACCTGCTCGTGCTGTCCACTCAGTCTCACTTCCACACCTAAAAAAAAAAAAAGGAAATACATTCTTACGGACAAACAAGCACACCACTATACTTTATTCTGGCTGAAGAGTCACCCACATGCACAGCATTAATTTCAGGTTTGCTCGATGGAAGTGTGACAGAACCTTTATTGTATACGTGAATTCACTAATAGCATATATTGCTTTCTGAAACATTTCGCATATGAAGCCCATACCTAAGACAAAGTGACATCTAATAAATATTTTACTAACAAACTGACACAACATCAACCTAATGCTGAGAATGGCGCTTAGAGAAATATTAAGTTACTGCAGTTCACCAAACGTAAAAATGTAGCAGTATTTTAGGATACTGAGTCACAAGTGGAGTTGATCGTATCACACAGATACGTTAAAGTAACAGTATGTGGTGATTTGTAGAGACCAAATAGGTTCGACTGTAAGTAAAGATTGCAATTCATTGGTCGGATATTGGAACGATTGGTAAAAGACGGTCTGGGCAGGGGTAATCGGTTTGGGTTCCGGACAAACGTAGAAACGCGCCAGACAATACTGGCTCTACGACAAATCCACCTTTTTTAGCATCTGTAGATTTAGAAATAGGGTTTGATAATGTTGAGTGGAGTACACTCATAGAAATTCTAAAGTCATCATGCGTAAACTATAGAGAGCGAAAGTCTATGTACCATTTGTACAGAAACCAGACAGCAGCTATAAAAGTCGAAGGACAGGTAAGCGGTAGTAAAGAAGAGACACCCTACCCCCTATGTTATTCAATCTGTACATTGAGCAAACAATAAACGAAACCAAGCAGAAATTTCGAAATGGGATTACAATTCGGTGAACATAAAGAAAACCTGAAATTTACCGATTGCAGTTTAATTCCGTCAGAGACGACAAATGATTTGGAGGAGTAGTTTAACGGAATGGTCAGTGTCTTGAAACGAGGTACAGCCAGTATTTCCTGCCATGTTTCTACATTTGTCCGGAACCCACGCCGATTACCCCTGCCCAGACCGTCTTCTACCAATCGTTCCAGTCGATACTGAGGGAAGTAGATTTCAGAAACGAGCTACTAAAGCTACGGTGGGCTTTTAATATTTTGCAGCAAAATAACTGATAAAAGGGAAGTACACATGATGTAAAATGCAGACTGAAAAATGAAATTTGTTAACATCCTGTATAAATGTATCAGGAAGTCGTCTCTGAAAGTATTTGTCTGGAGTGTAGGATCGTATTAAGTGTAACGTGGACAACAAGCAGTTTACACAAGATGAGAATAGAAGCCTTTGCAATGCGGTGCTACAGAAGAGTGGTTTAGGTTAGATGGGTAGATCGGATAACAAATGAGGAGGTACTGAAACGAACTGTGGAAAAAGAAATGCATGGCACAACATCGCTTGATACGACATATTCTGAGGCATCAAGGAATAGCTCATCGGGTAGTCGAAGAAAGTGAATGAGTTAAATTTGCTGAGAGAGATCATGACTTGACTACAGTAAGCAGATTTGCGGCGATGTACATCCCGGTAGCTATACAGAGACAAACAGAATTACGCATGACAGAATGGTGTGGAGAGATACATCAAACTTGTGTTGGGACGGAAGATCACAAGAAATTTGTAAGTTGTAGCCTAGGGAAACAATAGTTTACAAAACAAATTCGTTATAGGCCTGTAGGGTCGTGGCAAAGGTAACAGTAATGATGGAAAATCTACACGGACGGAAAAAAGAATCGCAGCATCGAGGAGGAGCTGTGCAACATATACGAAAGTGGTTGGGCGTGTTTCTACATCTGACAAAAGAAGACTATTACACTACTGGCCATTAAAATTTCTACACCAAGAAGAAATGCAGATGATAAACGGGTATTCATTCGACAAATATATTATACTAGAACTGACATGTGATTACATTTTCACGCAGTTTGTGTGCATAGATACTGAAAAATCAGTACCCAGAACAACCACCTCAGGCCGTAATAACGGCCTTGATACTCCTGGGCATTGAGTCAAACAGAGCTTGGATGGCGTGTACAGGTACAGCTGCCCATGCACCTTCAACACAATACCACAGTTCATCAAGAGTAGTAACTGGCGTATTGTGACGAGCCAGTTGCTCGGCCACCATTGACCAGCCAGTTGCTCCGCCACCATTTACCAGACGTTTTCAATTGGTGAGAGATCTGTAGAATGTGCTGGCCAGGGCAGCAGTCAAACGTTTTCTGTATCCAGAAAGGCCCGTACAGGACCTTCAACATGCGGTCGTGCATTATCCTGCTGAAATGTAGGGTTTCGCAGGGATCGAATGAAGGGTAGAGCCACGGGTCGTGACACATCTGAAATGTAACGTCCACTGTTCAAAGTGCCGTCAATCCGAACAAGATGTGACCGAGACGTGTAACCAATGGCAAACCATACCATCCTGCCGCGTGATACGCCAGTATGGCGATAACGAATACACGCTTCACATGTGCGTTCACCGCGATGTCGCCAAACACGGATGCGACCATCATGATGCTGAAAACAGAACCTGGATTCATCCAAATAAATTGCCTTTTGCCATTCGCGCACCCGGTTCGTCGTTGAGTACACAATCGCAGGCGCTCCTGTCTGTGAAGCAGCGTCAATGGTAACCGCAGCCATGGTCTGCGAGCTGATAGTCCCTGCTGCTGCAAAGGTCGTCGAACTGTTCGAGCAGATGGTTGTTGTCTTGCAAATATCCCCATCTGTTGACTCAGGGATCGAGACGTGGCTGCACGATTCGTTACAGCCATGCGGATAAGATGCCTGTCATCTCAACTGCTAGTGATACGAGGCCGTTGGGATCCAGCACGGCGGTCCGTATTACCCTCCTGAACCCACCGATTCCATATTCTGCTAACAGTCGTTGGATCTCGACCAACGCGAGCAGCAATGTCGCGATACGATAAAGCCGGCCGGTGTGGCCGAGCGGTTCTAGGCGCTTCAGTCTGGAACCGCGCGACCGCTACGGTCGCAGGTTCGAATCCTGCCCCGGGCATGGATGTGTGTGATGTCCTTAGGTTAGTTAGGTTTAAGTAGTTCTAAGTCCTAGGGGACTGATGACCTCGAAGTTAAGTCCCAGAGTGCTCAGAGCCATTTGAACCATTTTTTTTGATACGATAAACCGCAGTCGCGATAGGCTACAATCCGACCTTTATCAAAGTCGAAACGTGATGGTCCGCATTTCTGCTCCTTACACGAGGCATCAAAACGACGTTTCACCAGGCAACGCCGGTCAACTGCTGTTTGTGTATGAGAAATCGGTTGGCAACTTTCCTCATGTCAGCACGTTGTAGGTGTCGCCACCGGCGCCAACCTTGTGTGAATGCTCTGAAAAGCTAATCATTTGCATATCACAGCATCTTCTTCCTGTCGGTTAAATTTCGCGTCTGTAGCACGTCATCTTCGTGGTGTAGCAATTTTAATGGCCAGTAGTGTAAAATTTCGCGCCAGTCCCGTAAGAATGACGCTAACAGCGCCACTACGAGGATGCAAATCAGATTTTCTTCAAATACACGCAGTAACGGTCATGAGCGTCAGTTACCTTTGAAAATGGACGTGGTAAGTTGATGTTAGTCAAGAATACATTTAAAGCGACAAAGACGACGTTATCAACAACTCACTGAGTGTGGACGACGCCTTGTAACAAGCCTACAATAAGCTGGATGTTCCTTCTGCGTTACCGCAAAAAAATTTGGCAGGAATGTTGCCACTGTACATGACTGCTAGCTGTAGTTGTCGCGAGAATGACCATGCACCGGACAACCACGTGCCACTACCGAGAGGGAAACCATCGTGTTCGGTGTATGGCTCTGGCGCATCGTACTGCAGCAGCAGTTGGCACCACAGTGACGTAACGAGCTGTTACAAATCGATTACTTCGAGGACAGCTCCGATCCAGACGTCCTGTAGTGTGCCTTCCACTGACCCCAAACAACCGCCATTTGCGACTTCAGTGGTGTCAAGCGAGAGCTCATTGGTGGAGTAGAGTAGAGGTCTGTTGTGTTTTCAGACGGAAGCTGGTTCTACCCTGATGCCAGTGATGGCCGTGTTTTGTTAAAAGAAGGCCAGTTGAAGGCCTGCAACCACGCTGCCTGCCTGCTAGACTTACTGTACCTGCACCTGAAGTTATGGTCTGAGGTGCGATTTCGTATGACAGCAGGAGCACCCTGACTACAAATCTGTACGACAGTCTGATGATTCTACTTGTTGTGCTGCCATTCGCGAACAGCATTCCAGAGGATGTTTTCCAGCTGGACAACGCTCGCCCAGATACCGCTGTTGTAACACAGCATACTGTACAGAGTGTCGACATGTTGCCATGGCCTGCTCGATCATCAGATCTGGCTCCAATCCAGCACATATGGGGCATCATTGGATGACAGCTGCAGCGTCATCCACATACAGCAAGAGCCGTCCCTGTAATGACCAACCAAGTGCAACAGGCAGAGAACTCCATCCCACAAACTGACAGCCGGTACAACACAATGCAGACACGTTTGCATGCTTGCATTCAACGTTCTGGCAGTTGTTGTTGTTGTGGTCTTCAGTCCTCAGACTGGTTTGATGCAGCTCTCCATGCTACTCTATCCTGTGCAAGCTTCTTCATCTCCCAGTACCTACTGCAACCTACATCCTTCTGAATCTGCTTAGTGTATGCATCTCTTGGTCTCCCCCTACGATTTTTACCCTCCACGCTGCCCTCCAATACTAAATTGGTGATCCCTTGATGCCTCAGAACATGTCCTACCAACCGATCCCTTCTTCTGGTCAAGTTGTGCCACAAACTCCTCTTCTCCCCAATCCGATTCAGTACCTCCTCATTAGTTCTGTGATCCACCCATCTAATCTTCAGCATTCTTCTGTAGCACCACATTTCGAAAGCTTCTATTCTCTTCTTGTCCAAACTATTTATCGTCCATGTTTCACTTCCATACATGGCTACACTCCATACAAATACTTTCAGAAACGACTTCCTGACACTTAAATCTATACTCGATGTTAACAAGTTTCTCTTCTTCAGAAACGCTTTCCTTGCCATTGCCAGTCTACATTTTATATCCTCTCTACTTCGACCATCATCGGTTATTTTGCTCCCCAAATAGCAAAACTCCTTTACTACTTTAAGTGTCTCATTTCCTAATCTAATACCCTCAACATCACCCGACTTGCTTCGACTACATTCCATTATCCTCGTTTTGCTTTTGTTGATGTTCATCTTATATCCTCCCTTCAAGACACCATCCATTCCGTTCAACTGCTCTTCCAAGTCCTTTGCTGTCTCTGACAGAATTACAATGTCATCGGCGAACCTCAAAGTTTTTATTTCTTCTCCATGGATTTTAATACCTACTCCGAATTTTTCTTTTGTTTCCTTCACTGCTTGCTCAATATACAGATTGAATAACATCGGGGAGAGGCTACAACCCTGTCTTACTCCCTTCCCAACCACTGCTTCCCTTTCGTGTCCCTCGACTCTTATAACTGCCATCTGGTTTCTGTACAAATTGTAAATAGCCTTTCGCTCCCTGTATTTTACCCCTGCCACCTTTAGAATTTGAAAGAGAGTATTCCAGTCAACATTGTCAAAAGCTTTCTCTAAGTCTACAAATGCTAGACACGTAGGTTTGCCTTTCCTTAATCTTTCTTCTAAGATAAGTCGTAAGGTCAGTATTGCCTCACGTGTTCCAGTATTTCTACGGAATCCAAACTGATCTTCCCCGAGGTCGGCTTCTACTAGTTTTTCCATTCGTCTGTAAAGAATTCGTGTTAGTATTTTGCAGCTGTGGCTTATTAAACTGATTGTTCGGTAATTCTCACATCTGTCAACACCTGCTTTCTTTGGGATTGGAATTATTATATTCTTCTTGAAGTCTGACGGTATTTCGCCTGTTTCATACATCTTGCTCACCAGATGGTAGAGTTTTGTCAGGACTGGCTTTCCCAAGGCCGTCAGTAGTTCCAATGGAATGTTGTCTACTCCGGGGGCCTTGTTTCGACTCAGGTCTTTCAGTGCTCTGTCAAACTCTTCACGCAGTATAGTATCTCCCATTTGATCTTCATCTACATTCTCTTCCATTTCCATAATATTGTCCTCAAGTACATCGCCCTTGTATAGACCCTCTATATACTCCTTCCACCTTTCTGCTTTCCCTTCTTTGCTTAGAACTGGGTTTCCATCTGAGCTCTTGATGTTCATAGAAGTGGTTCTCTTATCTCCAAAGGTCTCTTTAATTTTCCTGTAGGCAGTATCTATCTTACCCCTAGTGATATAAGCCTCTACATCCTTACATTTGTCCTCTAGCCATCCCTGCTTAGCCATTTTGCACTTCCTGTCAATCTCATTTTTGAGACGTTTGTATTCCTTTTTGCCTGCTTCATTTACTGCATTTTTATATTTTCTCCTTTCATCAATTAAACTCAATATTTCTTCTGTTACCCAAGGATTTCTACTGGCCCTCGTCTTTTTACCTACTTTATCCTCTGCTGCCTTCACTACTTCATCCCTCAAAGCTACCCATTCTTCTTCTACTGTATTTCTTTCCCCCATTCCTGTCAATTGTTCCCTTATGCTCTCCCTGAAACTCTGTACAACCTCTGGTTCTTTCAGTTTATCCAGGTCCCATCTCCTTAAATTCCCACCTTTTTGCAGTTTCTTCAGTTTTAATCTACAGGTCATAACCAATAGATTGTGGTCAGAGTCCGCATCTGCCCCTGGAAATGTCTTACAATTTAAAACCTGGTTCCTAAATCTCTGTCTTACCATTATATAATCTATCTGATACCTTTTAGTATCTCCAGGGTTCTTCCATGTATACAACCTTCTATCATGATTCTTAAACCAAGTGTTAGCTATGATTAAGTTGTGCTCTGTGCAAAATTCTACCAGGCGGCTTCCTCTTTCATTTCTTAGCCCCAATCCATATTCACCTACTACGTTTCCTTCTCTCCCTTTTCCGACACTCGAATTCCAGTCACCCATGACTATTAAATTTTCGTCTCCCTTCACTATCTGAATAATTTCTTTTATTTCATCATACATTTCTTCAATTTCTTCGTCATCTGCAGAGCTAGTTGGCATATAAACTTGTACTACTGTAGTAGGTGTGGGCTTCGTATCTATCTTGGCCACAATAATGCGTTCACTAAGCTGTTTGTAGTAGCTTACCCGCGTTGCTATTTTCCTATTCATTATTAAACCTACTCCTGCATTACCCCTATTTGACTTTGTGTTTATAACCCTGTAGTCACCTGACCAGAAGTCTTGTTCCTCCCGCCACCGAACTTCACTAATTCCCACTATATCTAACTTTAACCTATCCATTTCCCTTTTCAAATTTTCTAACCTACCTGCCCGATTAAGGGACCTGACATTCCACGCTCCGATCCGTAGAACGCCAGTTTTCTTTCTCTGGCAGTTATAACGGTTATTAATGTATCGGACTTTTACATTTGCGATGGCTTATCTCGTGCTTACATTTTGATCTAGCTCTGTTAATCACTTAAAAGTGTTACCTAGACAGATGAGTTTCCGAAATCTCATTACTCCACATTAATTACTTTTTGGTGTTGCGATTTTTTTCCGTTAGTGTATTGCGGCCCAAAGAACGACATCAAATATCTTGAAAACCTACCTATAAAAATCAAGAACCGGCTTTCAGAGCATTGTTAAAAAATATAATTCAGTCCCTACTATTCGCGCTGTTGTAGAGACTCTGAAGACAGAATTACAGGTCGGAAGAAGCATAAAAACAATAATCCTTGATGAGTTTCTTCCATCAATGCAATGTGTGCAATCAAAAGTATCCCCTTCTGTGCAGTCGCTATTCGAGGAGGTTACAGGGTATTTGATTATTATAGATGCAAACGAAATGGCCGAATAGAGGACAATGAAACGAGGAAACAATTCCAGCAAGCACAGGTCTGGAAACTAATGGAAATTTGTAAATTTGTGATAAGTTCTTATGGGACCAAACGCCTGAGGTCATCGGTCCCTAAGCTTAAGCACTACTTAATCTAACTTAAACTAATTTACGCTAAGGACAACAGACACACCCATGCCCGTGGGAGGACTCGAACCTCCGACGGGGGGAGCCGCGCGAAACGTGGCAAGGCGCCTCAGGCCGAGCGGGGTTTTCCCCGATACGACTAATGCACAAGTGCAGTCAAGCTAATGTTACACCATTGTTAACGTAATTTTTAATATATAGGGGCATCGATGAGGATAGGTGCTGACGCCTTTTTTTTTACACGGACTGCCGGCATGTGGAACACTTATTGTATAGTGTTTGTCCTCAAGCGGATAACTGCACTTGGATGCCCTGGGTGTTCGTGTACTCAGTAGTATACGACATGCTGGGGAAACCATTGGTTTCAGGGCTGTGTTTATTAGAATAACTTGCTGTAGTCAAACACACTGTAGATATAGGCGTAGATGTAGAGGTATTTGTTTCAGTCGCGCGATGCTTAAAAATATTTAACGGAAGATCTCCTAATGTCCATTACACATACGTTATTTTTATGAATCCAGCGTTGATTTCTGACTGCTTCTCTCTTGATTTGTAGGTCTCGTATCTAACGGCTCGTATGGCTTAAGTAAGTGGACATTATCTGGACGAAATGTTTTGCCATTTCCACTGCCAAACTTCGCTTATCTCGTCGAGGTAGTTACAGTGATTGCTCAGACTTTCCAACGCGGTTGACAGCAGCTATTTTTTCCGGTATCCATACACAGTGAAGATTCGATTTAATTTATTATGTTTCAACAAATGGCCCAGTGAACTCTCTCAGTTTCCTCTGTCGAAGTTCTCAGATGTGTTCGGTACCTAGACTCCTGCCTGAACGTTGTGCTTCGGAACTGAATATGCTGTAAACCCGGAAAAAATTACTTCAAAAATAGTTAACAATTTACAAATTTTGCACCATTAAATTTGTGTGGAACTTTAAAATTTGAAGTTTCCAAAATGCCATCGTAATTTTAATAGTAATGCCACACTAATTATCGGAAAAATCAAATTTTACATGACTCTTTGCATGACTTTGAACATGCATTACCTCCATGCTATTGTCATTTCGGTCCTTAAGTGAAATACATTATGGCAGCAACGAAAGTGTATCACAGTCTGAGACACCAGCTTCTGAAGTGTGTCCAGAAAAGGGCGTCGCCTTTTTTCAGATATTCCATGTTAACTCCGTTGAATACGCACCGACTTATGTAACAGATTACCTGTTCTGAAAGCCATCGATTTGTTTCCATGCGGCAAACTGGTAGGTTCCTGTGAAAGATAAAAAGCGATTATATTTCTATGAAGACGTCATAGAAAGGAAAGATGCATCCGGAGAGAATTCTTGAAGTGTAGCGCATCTGCTAAAGAAACATTCCCAAAATTGAGTTGTATAGAGGGTGGTACCAATGCATGTCACACAAGTCCTCCGAAAGACTACGCACAGCTGATGAAACATCTCTAACTCGACACTGTGTTATATGTCGCTTGAGAGTGGCACAAGCTTTCGGGCGGTACATATTATAGTACACCGCAGGAACAGAAGGATCCTTTTTGTATATGTCTGCTCAGATATACGAAACAGTGGAGTCACTAAGAGAACTGCTAATCTGGAACAAGAAACACCGTAGTCCAAAAGACAAGTTGTATTTCATATTAAGGTTACGAAAGCAGGCTGACTGCTATTTTAGTAGCTTCTTGAGAGTATTAGTGTAGATGAAAACAAATCATCAGTATCCTTAAAATTTCAAAATATATTAAAGGTTATGTTCGTCTCGTAACTTAGAGGCCAACGCGTGAAACCCGCCACATGGAGAATCTGTTTTCCGGAACTTCCAGGGGTTATTCCTTGATAGGAGCATTGGAACGGGGTGAACTCAGCGTCATGAGGCCAACCGAGGAGTTAATTGAACGAGAAATAGCGGTTACAAGTTCTGAAATGTTGGCAGCGTTCAAGGCAGCGGAGTGCTGACGCCACAATCCCCATACCGCATCCAGATGATGCCATATGGCAGAGGATGACTCGGCAGACGGTCGACAGGGGTGGTACGTTGGGCTGAATCGCAGATTTACTCCATTTTACTTTTTGTATTCCAAGTGAAACAGATTAGTGCAACGGCTGGGGTGAACATTTGGTAGCTAACCGACAAGGGGACCGCGCCTATTCGTCATCAAGGATTATGTCCACATTTATAGTATACGCAGGATTTCACCAGAAATGAAAGTGACAAAACTGAAAGCTCCAGATGGCCAGGCGTGTAGAAAAAATAGCATTTTGGGCGCTGGTCGAGCGACGTATGAGCCGTTTATATTAGCGTACTTTTCAGGGACCGGTTGGTGCAGTGGAAAGATTAATGATAATTAGACGGTCGTGGGATAGACTCCCTGTGCGAGAACTTTATTCTTTTTTATTTTCAAATTTTGCATTACTTAACACTGCAAATAAACTGTATCAAGATATTGTCTTTGTTAATATTTTCATAAAAGGCATGAAAAAGAAAGAGGCAAAGCGTAATGTGGTATTGCAAATAAATTTCCAGGAAACGGCTGTAAGGCATACACGAGACATTCGTGCGTAAAATTAGATAGTTTTTGTTATGGTACAGCTTCAAAATGGCTCTGATCTATGGTCATCAGCCCCCTAGAACTACTTAAACCTAACTAACCTAAGGACATCACACAACACCCAGTCATCACGAGGCAGAGAAAATCCCTGACCCCGCCGGGAATAGAACCCGGGAACCCGGGCGTGGAAAGCGAGAACGCTACCGCACGACCACGAGCTGCGGACTGCTATGGTACAGCTGATGATATACATTGTGTTCGTGTAATATTGATCATAAAAACAGGGGAAACAGTAATTTTCTCGGCATCTTGCACATCCTATAAACGCCAAGTACAAGTACACAGATGTTTTAAAAGTTTCTATAGATAAATAAACTTGGAGATAAGAGCAGTTTTGTACCTTTTGGTCAAATTCTTTACCGGACGATAAAAAAAAACATGGCAGGGTTGCACTAGCGTTTGGAGAGAATACCTTTAAGACTGCACGATGCCAAACCTCCTTCATCTTGAAAAATCTCCCCGTATAGTTGTGGATTTGTTTGTCCTCCCCTCGAGTCAAGTAGGAGAAGAATTTTGTTCTCCCGCACGTCGCGCTGCATCACGTCAGTCAGAACGTTTTTGTACAAGGTTGTCCTCAGTTTCACGTGGTTTGATAAAGTAATGACGAAATTTCTATTTTTTTCGTGTTATTATGTTTTTCTTTTAATTAAGATCTTGGTCCAAAGGAACAACCACTCTCTTGTAGGCATAGGGAGAATATTGGCATTAATTTTCCAGGAATATTTATACAGAATGCTGCGCTGTATACGAGTCGATTGCTATGCTCATATCCTGTCGTTTCACGACAACTCTTTTTGCCTCTCGATCGTTCAAGATTTTGTTGTAAGTCGATTGGTGCTGGCAACCAGGAAAGAGAACATACGAATGTAAATATTTAATTATACGTGACGTTAAAAAGAGTATTTTGATTGACACGGACGAATGAGAATTCTCGAGTTAGCTGTTTGCTCGGACACTTTAATTACAATCCCTTCTTGAAAAGTTGTTTGCAGAGTCATCGTGGACGCTATAAGCACAGTCGTTTCTTGGAAATTTATTAGCAATCTCAAATTTTCCTGCGCCTTTCCTCTTCAAGCCTCTTATGAAAATATTAATAAATACAGTACACTGAGCATTATTTCGGTTCATTTGCAGTGTTAGTAAAGTAAAAATTGAAAATAAAAAAGTTTCCGGATAGGGACTCGATGCCACGAACATCTGGTTACTGTTCTGTGCTCTATCCGCACCAGCTGCAACGTAAGTGGCTCGCCACATCCGACCCGTGCCAAAAACGTTACTTTTTCTAAACGCCTGGCCACTTCTGTCACTTTCATTTCCAGTCCTGCACATTCACCATAACTTTGTCCGCCACCGGTAGCTGAGTGACGCCGGCACGGTAGCTCAGCGTGTTCGGTAATCGCATTCTGTAATAAAAAAACGGAGTAAAGGCATCAACGATCAACTTGAGCGTCCGCCCAGACCAAACACAACGAACAATACCGAAAAAAAAAAAGGAAAAGTGGTCAGCGCGACGGACTGTCAATTCTAAGGGCCCGGGTTCGATTCCCGGCTGGGTCGGAGATTTTTCTCCGCTCAGGGACTGGGTGTTGTGTTGTGAAATGATGATTATCATCATCATTTCATCCCCATCGACGCGCAAGTCGCCGAAGTGGCATCAAATCGAAAGACTTGCACCTGGCGAACGGGCTACCCGACAGGAGGCCCTAGCCACACGGCATTTACATTTACTATAAATTTGAAAGAAATCGGTGATGACAAAAATTACCTTAGGTGTTTAATGTTGAAAATATTTCTTATGAGACTCAATTTCTCAGTGCAAAACTCAAAGAACATAAGACGCAGTAACTTGAAGAAAATGCTTCCAGTGTTGATCTTTGTGTGTTTGCCTATCGATTTCTCCCTTCCCCCCTGCCTATGCTTCACTGCATCATTATGGAGCACTGTACAAGGCGCGAAAGAGAAATTTTGAAGAAATCTGCCATTTCGTATTTTATAAAAACAAAAAAATTTCGACATACAGAAAATACTGCCGGCCGCGGTGGCCGAGCGGTTCTAGGCGCTTCAGTCCGGAACCGCGCGACTGCTACGGTCGCAGGTTCGAATCCTGCCTCGGCCATGGATGTGTGTGATGTCCCTAGGTTAATTAGGTTTAAGTAGTTCTAAGTTCTAGGAGACTGATGACAGATGTTAAGTCCCATAGTGCTCAGAGCCATCTTTGAACAGAAAATACTAATGCCATGTAACTGTATCACAAAGTATAACAACGAAGAGGTTTTTCTAACAGCTGGAATATTTGAATACTGAAGAAATTTTGTAATTAGTATCTTTATAATTTTAATTTCGTTAAATCTGAATCTAAAAAAAAAAAGAAACAGTATCATTTCAGTGCTACGGAAGTGCTGCAAATGGAATAAACGCAAAAAACGCTAGGAAATAAAAGAGCAGTAAGGAGAAATGAATGAGGAGCGTAAGTTATAACCAGCTAGAAAGGAAAAAAAGAACATGAAACAAGAGAAAAGAACAGCACTGTGATTATATTGTCAGCTATGACAACGGCAACAATAATTCACCTAGAGCCCTAGACTGATAACTCATAATGACGCTCGTCGTGTCAGGTATACTTGCTACCTTTTGCGACACACTTACGTCAAAACTCTTTCGATTTGCAACGTCTTTCGCGAACTACATATAGCCGGTCGTGCGCTACCCGTGGTTGCAACAATAATATGGGTTGAATTGACATGGATCATTGAATACGTACTGCGCGCTCGCTAAGGCTTACCGGATTTTCTGCACTTTAAACGGAACCGTCTTTATAATTAAAAAAAGATGAAATGTGAACAGATATGAAGATCTCAGAACACTTATTTTATTTTGTAATGATTGCTGAAACAACACAGCTATGTTTATCGTTATTACGAGGACCTTTTTTCACTCTGCGGATCACTGCACGTATTGTTAATGTGAGTTACTTTATGGCTTACGTTTCGATTTTATCGTCGTGAATATTGTGCGATTCGTGCCCCCATACTCTGTCTCATCATGGACAGTGCAGAATATGCTTTTAAATCGCTCATTTGTCGAAACACATGACGCGTGGGATTAATATAAGTGTAATTTTTAAATTGCTGTGAAACATCAGGTGTAACATGTTCAGACATTGCGTGATGGCGTAACAGGAATGTCGATCGGCATCGTAATTGCCTGCTAACTGTAGTTTACATTTCTCGGCCATGCTGGTAGTTAATTTTCGTATGAACAGTGTCGCGACGCGTGGGTAGTGGTGGGGAGGCAGCCATCGCGTGTCGCGCATGCGCTCTACACCGGCCAGTGCCTGCAGCGCCGCCGCCGGTCTTCGCTGAACTGACCGTCAGTGCCAAGATGGTGGCTAGTCCGGTGGGGTGTGGTGTTTCCTTGGTAGACGATTCTGCCTAAAGAAATTAAATATATTATTAATTTTGTATCTTAGTAAGCATTAGGTTTTATAAGTGTTTTTCAATCAGTGGTGGCCTTTACTTGGTGAAATGAAAGTGTGCTAAAGATATTTTTTTGGAGTGCTGGAATGGTGAATTGATTTTTTCCCCCGAAGTTGAAGTGACGGAGGCACACCCCTAAAGTTGTCAACTAAGAGGACAGTAGCCGTTTAACCATGGCAGTCCGGATGGAAAACTCTGCGCCGAGGAAATTAAATTACAAAATGATGGTATGTCTTGTCTTGTTCTTACTTCATTTGTCTTATCTCATCATGATACATAGAAAAGTAGTCTTTTTGAACTTACGGCTAAGGCACGTGACCACACCCATGGAAGTGACGCTGTTTGTTGTACACGAAGATCGCGCATTTGAACTTCTGACAAACGTTGCAGTAATCTGCAGTGGCCAGAAGGTGTTTTATTATGACGGTTTCAAAAACTATGAACATAGCGTATTGATTTTTCGTGAGTGGTGTAAGCGGACAAGCCGCGTACTACTGTACTGTGCGCCAGCTGCCACGCGCTAGTCACTTGTTACCTGCGGTTACGGAAGCCGTAAGCGGTAGGTCATATGCCGGTGTCCTCGTGGTCCCTGCTTTGGGGGCGGTAGTTCGGTGTTTGATCTGTTCAATCAAACATACATGTTTGTCGGTGCCGTAGCCACTGGATCTATGTTAGTGTATAAGGACCGACCGCAGAGGTATTACAGTGGCTCAATTCAGCCGTAACCACTTAAACGACTTCTGTCAACTGGACTCGCAATCCTTCATTGAAAATTGTACATTGTGTTGCCATTCATTACGTAAACGATAGCTCAAGCCATAGGTACCACATTTTTGTACATAGACGGGAGTTTATTTCCTGGTTGAAAAGTTTGTTGTGTATGTAATTACGCATCACAGGGAGAGACTGTCGCAAAAAATGTAAGTCGTATGTGTACCATGAAGTACGGGATATAACAGTAAAAAACTACTTGTGACATACTAAGTTTTTCAGCTAAAAGATGTCACTTAATAACCTGCAATACATAATTTTCAGTTTTATCGGTAGAGATTTTAGCATTCCTAGATAATTTGTGCAACTATCTGCTGAAGTAGTTCAGTAGAAATTATTTTACGTTTAGCCCAATTAGCTGATGTTTGTTTGATGTGCTAGAAATAATGGTTAGCGCTGTTACCTTGGTGGCATTAAGGGAATGCGGAAAACGTTGCCACGTACTACAAACATGGCATTGGTGTGTGGTAAAGAAGTCTGGAAATCAGTTCAGCTGATTTGTAGATAGTACGTTATCTTCGGTGCACGCTTCAGTGCTGCCGCAGAGGCAACTCGTTTGACTGGGCCATATATGCTCGTAAATAAGATGATGTACTGTTACAAAAAGTTAAAGCCAGAGAGATTGATAGCAACAAGTTGCTCTTGTCTCTTAAGATTCTGGTAGTTTTCAGTCTTCTGCGTGTGACTGCATGTATTAACTAGTAGATCTCTCAGAAACGGCGATATTGCTACGGTCAGTTTGAATATATACGTAGAGCTGAGAACTCTAGGAAAATTCGTTCTTAAAAGCTTGTGAGAACAATATCGCCGTAACTACGAAGGCGAAATTGCCTCTCCGGACATGGCCACATATCAAGATTGTCTCGGTCCATTGGCTGCGCCGCCGTGATTGCCTCGAAGCCGGTTGGAAAATCATCCTTACTGGCGCCCGAATAGCCCAGAATGCATGCTGCGACCTTGCTAGGTATGCTATCGAGGTCAACCAGTTACAGTAGCTGTTTGCTCTAGCGGCACCAACCTGGCAGCTATCTTGTGTGGCCTATTTTCGAGTCCTGTTCGAGCTTGTAAGAAATGTAAACTGACTGAAGGGTTTAGGGATCCATCCGGAAACGTCTGTCTTAATATACATTTGACAGATACGCGCAGTTTCGTCGGTATGTATTCAAATTGTGGCCGAAAATAACGCGTGGTAAATACAACCTTCATGTAAGACCCCTAACTGCTGAATGAATGTTTCGCTGTCCAGCGGTGAGTCGTTCGCTGATTAGTTGGCATTAGACGAGGGGGGAAAAGGGGCGGGGGGGGGGTTGTGAGCCATGTCTTGAAGTAATCATTGAGCTATTGCGCGCCTACGTCCATTAGAAAAGTACGCGATTAGAGACTGCACTTGGGAATTGAAGGCGATTAGCCTGAATGTAAATAGCGTTCACTTCTTATCTAAGGGTACCACAAACTACTTTCTGGGAATACTGTAAGATGTAAGGACTACAGTTGTCGAATACTATACCATGTGCTGCCGAAACACTTGTTCCTAAGATTTTCTGTCCTTATTTTTATCCTAACTAGGAACAGAGAGCAATTGAGACGGTCGATAAGCCTTGGTGGTTTAACAGTAAAGCAGCTGCACAGACGAGAACCATCTACTTGATAATACGTGACGATTGTGTGTGTATCCGTGCGACAAACAGATAACGGCTGGCACGGACGTTGGCGTCACGCGGCTGGTGCACCGTATTCGTTAGCTCCATGGAGAAAGGGATGTTTACGCAGATTGCACATAATTACTTGCTTTTTTTTTGTCAGTAAACGCGTGATCACCGAACCGGAATTGGGGCGAGAGAACAGTGAAAGACAGTTTGCCTACTGCACAAGACCATTTTAGTTCCCACAAATTGACACAGCTGAGATTTCTGTCAGAATATTCTGGGCTTTTAGTTACGCGAAATCCCAAGTTAATCCATATTCTGGTAGTGGCAGTGTTGAGGGGTAATTGTTTGAACTGACAGTTATTTCATCGTTAATTTGAAGGAAAGCAAACAGAAATGAGAATACGTCTGCCGAGCTGGCTGATCAGCAATCGTTCCGTAAATCTATCGCATTATCTTCAAAAGTTAAATCCGAGTAAGAAAAAAACTGACTTTTTATCTATATATTTCGATATTTCAGTGCCCTGCAACGGCAATTAATTATTGGAATTTTTTGATGTGCACAAAGTTCAATAGCAAATTTGCCTTGTATAGCCCCTTATAACACGGAAACTTCTCGGAAAGAATTTTCCGTTCTACGCTACGGAAACTCTGCTAGAGACAAAGGACTATAATAAGCCTGCCGGAGTGGCCTTGCGGTTCTAGGCGCTACAGTCTGGAGCCGAGCGACCGCTACGGTCGCAGGTTCGAATCCTGCCTCGGGCATGGATGTGTGTGATCTCCTTAGGTTAGTTAGGTTTAATTAGTTCTAAATTCTAGGCGACTGATGACCTCAGAAGTTAAGTCGCATAGTGCTCAGAGCCATTTGAACCATTTTTGACTAATAAGGCTGCTAAAGATGATTGTAAGCGTTGGACGGTTGCAGAACTTTTATAGTAACTGAATTCAGATACCTTTTGAACTAATCAGTGAAGACTAAGAACATGATACTGACATGGTGGTTGGAGAGCAATGTGAGAGAGAAAAAAGAAAGAAAAAAAAAACACAGTTGGTGGAGAACACACAGTATGGCAGATACTTCACTTTCAGGAAATAGCTGACTGTAAGCAGTGTTATCAGAGGGTCTTGTGGGTTGCAATATTGCGGTAATTATGGATATACGGAAGCGTCCGATCTCGCCCGTCTGCTTTGACCCATGAAGTCACAAATATGGCGGAAACAAAAACAAACACACACACTTTCCACAAGAAGCCTAATGACACTAACGGGACAAGCGATGGAAATGGGGTGTTTTGGGTGGGGGGCAAACTAAATATAAACAGATTTAGACGCTTTGCGTAGCTATAACGTGTAAGTGAAGACAGCCATGCATGAATACCCACCCACCTCCCCAGGGGTCATAACCCCTGCAACCCATAGAAGATAAAGATGTTTCAGTAGCTGATTAGTGTTTTTTGTCTTTTTAAAAACAAAAATCTCACGGGATAGGACGAACAGATCAGAAAGATAAACATAATAAACTAAAACAGAAATTGGAGGAAACAGATAATTAAAATAAGTAATAAGCGTTTTTAAATTTTAGAAAAATCTCACGAGATAGAACGAACAGATCAGAAAAGTAAATAAAATAAGATAAAACAGAACTGGAGACAGCCACACTCAAACCAAACTCCGCGCCGTCATGACGTCACACACGACAACACCCTTCCGTCACGGGTCAAAGCCGACGCGTGGGATCGGACGCTTCTGTCGACCCGTAATTATTTGAGACCTATGAAAGAGAACCAAGCGGAATCTACTTGCCCTCTCGCACGTAGTTCCTATGCCTAATTTATTGTAGCTTATCTTCAATGCGCCGACTGAGGGCCGCGATCAACCGGACACGTATAAACTACGACGACAGCTATTTAGAAACGTCTTCCGGTGTTGAAATTGTTACAAAGCCTTGTTAATATCTGTGAAACCCATGAACGGTTTTTACTTTTTCTTCGCAGTTCCTCCCAAGATGTCTAATTGTTCAGTTTCTAATCCAAAACTCCAAATACAAAAGTACTACGCAAGACTTATAGCTGCAGAGAAGTCAGTTTTACAGTTGTATTCCACTCGGTTTACAACTGCACTTTAGTTTAAACTTTGCTCGTAGCTCGGCAGATACAGATTCTCTTCCCCTCTTAAGATTCTAGCCTCATTGTGACTGCAAGTCACCTTCAGTGCAAAACTGAGCTTGTATGAACAGTTCGTAACAGGTGGTGGTCCACTAGGTATGATTTAAATTATCAGGTTTCGTACGAAAAAGAGTAACTTCAGAATAAGGTGTAAGAGGTATTTTCGAATATGGTAGCAGGTAAACAGACCACCAGCTTTGCTTGCTGCGTTTTAGTAGTTGCAACATTGGGGAGTAATTAGTGGCTGACAAATGCTGGACTTCAAGCCGCTGTGTTGCCAGCTCGCTGGTGCGTAATGTCTGGTTTGTGCGGCACAGTAAATCTGCGTTATCTGTGAAAAGATAAACAACATTAACTGGGGGCTACCACTCCCGGCTGTGGAGACGTGGGAGTTGCTTGAAGCTCTTGCTCTCCCTTCGCTGTCGTCGTAATCGTCCACCGCCAGATACTTGCTTGCAGTGTTTCAGATGGCGGTGATGTAATAAGCAATCTTGAGCTCTGTGTGCACTCAAGTGTGTGTGTCGAGAGCGTCGTAGCTGTTTATTCCGACTTCCACGTTCTGTGTACCAGCCAGGTCTTATCAGGCGCTGTTGCGCTCGGCCAATTATGGACACGGACAGGCCTGCTAGCTGTATAAAAGAACTATATTATTTCACGGGTAAATGAAAAAATATGCGAACACCCGGGCACAGCGAAACATTACATCTTGCTTAGGACTATACTGTGAGAGTAACTTGCATACATGTAATGCTAATTAGCACTTTAAGCCGGATGTCGTTTAAAGCCGTCTTCACAGATCCAACCGAAATGTAGGTTATTCAAAAGTCATATTACCACTGCTTTCGTTTGCTGGTTTAGTTTGTCTGAAGTCTCATCGTTCAGATGCAGCATAACTTGATATTTCGAACAAGTTAATAAATTGGTGGTGCCACCTTCAATGAAGAGAGTAAAAAGCCGTTCTTAGTTTTGTGTGTCTGTAGTGTTACGGTTGCGATGACAATAGACGTTGGATTACATACGATACCAGCGCAAATATACTCTTTGTGGTTTTATTTCCGAGTGTAAAATGCAGACATACTTTAGTTTAAAGCGATGTGAATGGAGATACCACAATTACACCTGTACCCAAATGGTTCATCGAACTGAGCTCAAAGCGATAGTTCACGTTGCTGGTCTTGGAGCTACACCGTCTCGTTTATGCGGTGGACAATTTACATGCAGTTCCGCAGGGCTAGAACAGGAAATTATTTGAATAGCAAACGCGTCCTGCTATTCTCGAGAGTGAATTTGCTGTGTGTGTGTGCGCTCTGCTCCGGTGTACTGGACAAAGTTCAGTTCAGCGGCCGTGTTAACACACCACAAAAAGAAATTATGGCGGTGTTAATCGCGGAATTTCTCTTTCGTAGTACGTCCTATCACGATACTACTAAAATATATGCTGTGTAAAAGAATATTACGACTTTCGAGTAAATTTCGTGTAGTGGCCTGCCAATAATTCTCTCCTATGGCAGCCTTTTCGTGTCAAAGTACCTCTTGCAGCCTACGCCCTCAGTTACTTGCTGGATGTATTCCAATCCCTCTCTTACTCTACAGCTCCCTCTTATTCCCTGGCGTCTTAACAGATGTACATCATTCTTCCTTCTTTTCAGTGTTCTCCATATAAGACAGGTTGCCAGTTGAAATTATTCAACGAAATAGTGTAGTTGTAGCACGTAAAGGCGACGACGTGATGCATTAAATCAGCGGAAATCCATATTTTGCGTTGACTGAAAAGAAAATTATCAACCTGTGTGTGTTAAAAACAGATTTTGATATCAGTGTGACGCGTGCCAGGCTACATGGATTCACGTGAAGGTCAACTCTTACTTTGCTTACACGAGATACTGAAAGTCATGGATAAAGGTAGTCAGGTAGACGTAGTCCTCGATTTCTGAAAACCATTTGATTCCGTTCAACAATACGCTCATTATCAAAAGTATGATGATGATATGGGGCATAAAGCTATATTTGTGACTGGGTTAAAGATTTTTTGGTAGGAAGGACGCAAGAATTTACCTTCGATGGAGTCATCAACAGCTGTACGAATAACTTCGGGTTTTCCGGAGGGAATTGTTTGATACTTACTGTTCCATGTTGTTTATTAATGGCCTTGCGGACGGTATTAATAGTAGCCTCAGACTTCTAACAGACGATGCAGTTATGTGTAATAAAGTACTGTCTTAAAGAAGTTACGCGAATATTGATCTTGACAATATTTACAAGCCTTGCAACGATGGGCAACTTATTTCAAATGTTCAGAAATGTAAAATAATGGAGTATAGTATCCTGTGACTATCAGTTCTAATCGGTCACCTTATACAAATACCTGCATGTAACACTTTGTAGGGATAGGAAACGAAACCATCACATAGGCTCAGTCGTAGGTAAAACAGGTGGCAGACTGTGGTTCATTTCTAGAATAATAGTGAAATAAAATCAATCTACGAGGGAGACTACACACAAAACATTCGTGAAACCCGTCCTAGAATATTGCCTAAGTGTGTGGGACTTGTGCCAAACATAACTTACGGGAGATGTTGAACGGATGGAGAGAAGTGCAGCACGGGTAATCACAAGTTTGGTTGACCAATGATAGCCACGAACATGCTGAAAGAACTGAGCTGACAAGTGCTTGAATTAGACGCAAACTATCCCGAGAACACATACTTTGAAAATTTCAAGAACCAAGTTTAAGTGATGAACCGAGGAATAATTTATTACAAACCCTTATGTATCGTTTCCAAAGCGATCACAAAGATTTGAGTAATTACAGCACGTGCAGAGGTATATAAGCGATCATTCTTTCCGCAATCCATACGTGAAAGGAATGAGAGAAAGCTCTAGTAACTGCTACTGTGGGACATACCCTCTGCCATATACTTTAGTGTTTTGCAGAGTATAGACATAGGCGTAAATGTAAATTAATGTATCTCTTGAAGCTTTCTGGTACAGAGGAAAAATACATTTATTATTGCAGTAAAAAACTGTAATTGTTGCTTTGTACAAGACTGAGGAGGAGGAGGAGGAGACCAGTGTTTAACGTCCCGTCGACAACAAGGTCATTAGAGACGGAGCGCAAGCTCGGGTGAGGGAAGGATGGGGAAGGAAATCGGCCGTGCCCTTTCAAAGGAACCATCCCGCCATTTGCCTCAAGCGATTTAGGGAAATCACGGAAAACCTAAATCAGGACGGCCGGAGACGGGATTGAACGGTCGTCCTCCCGAATGCGAGTCCAGTGTGCTATACAAGACTGAATGATGGCATAAACGGACTTAAGGAATCTAGCAGAAAGAATGCTGTAGTCGGCGTCCGCTAATTTTCGAATATGGCTGTGACAGTAGTAGTGTGTGTTACATTGTCAGATGTTTCCCCTCGCCCTGTAGCGTGTCGCGATGGGCGGGGCGGCACCGCCAGATGTACTGGGGAAGCGACAGGCCGAAAGCACGCGCCGCTGGCTCAGCAGTGGCAGTGGTGGGTGTGGTGTGGCGTGACGTCAGGGCGCGGCCGCTGCCGCCGGAAGAGCAAAAAGCTGCGGGGGGGACCTGTGGCTCGCGCGCTGTCCTGGCACCGCTCCAGGGTCCACACTCCACAGCGCGCTGTCTGCTGCCGCTGCCCGACGGTCGCGAACCGCAGATACCTGCAGTTTCTACCCCCTCACAATGATCCTGTCCTCATGCCCAGTCGTATACCCCACACTCCTGTCCTTAATACGCACTTTGACATGGGTGGTCTTCAGTCCTTGGACACACCAGTCCAGCTACCCACTCTAGTACTGTGTATAACTACTGCTTTACCCCCACCCTCAAGCGTATTAGGTCTACAACCTTGCGTTCCGCCGTTCTGCGACAGGTGCCAGAGGCGACAAGTGGTGGCGGAGTTGGTCGTGTCATACAATAAGCTTAGACTTTCATAAACTTAACTCCATCAAGATATTACTCTATTTTTGATTGCATTATGAAGTTATTCTCGTTTGAATATGTCGAACTTGTGAGTCCAGTTTCGTCGTTTGCGGGAAGTTTAAATTTTCTGCTTTAACATGAAGAAATCTGCGGCTGACGCTCATAAAATGTTGGATAAGACCTATGTTGAGGCACCTGTTTGTGGATGAACTAACAGAAAATGGTTTCAACGCTTCAAGAACGATGATTTTGACGTCGAAGAGCGGCATGGCGGTGGAACATGGCGGTGGAAGAAAGGTTTTCGAAGCCACTGAAATCGACGGAAACAATCCCAAGAGACCGTTATCGGAATCAATTAATGCGTCTGAGCCGAGCACTGAAAGACAAACACCGGCCGTGGTGGCCGAGCGGTTCTAGGCGCTAAAGTCTGGAGCCGCGCGACCGCTACGGTCGCAGGTTCGAATCCTGCCTCGGACATGGATGTGTGTGATGTCCTTAGGTTAGTTAGGTTTAAGTAGTTCTAAGTTCTAGGGGACTGATGACCTCAGAAGTTAAGTGCCATAGTGCTCAGAGCCATTTCAATTTTTTGAAAGCAAACGGCCACAATATAGCGATAAATATGAAAAGGTGATTCTGCGGCATGACGAGGCTCGCCCTCCCTCCCTCCCTCCCTCCCTCCCTCCCTCCCTCCCTCCCTCCCTCCCTCCCTCCCTCCCTCCCTCCCCCTTTACGTAAAATTTGTTGAAGTATAATTGGAAAGTCCAAAAGGGAAGCCCTATCCCACCAGCCGTACTCTCGAGACTACCACCTTTTCCGATCAGCGGCTCACGGCCTGGCTGGCCACCCTCTCTGGTCACATGAACAGTCGCAAAGTGGGATCGATTCCTGAATCACCTCAAAAGACGCCCTGTCCATCCGCCGCGGGTCTAGCACGCTGTCAGAAAAATGGGAGAAAGTAGTGGCCGTCGGTGGCCAGTACTTTGAATCGAAAGTTTGTCGCGATAAGCCTCGAACTTAGGGGAAATGGCGTAAGTAATGTTGTAGACCTAATACTTCCCTTAACAAATGGGTGTCTTCGTTCCTATTCTGTTTTAGCCAGGTTGTGCAATATTTATTCCCCTCATTGCGTTTCATTTTCACCTCATAAGCTACTTTATCTACCCATCTGATCATCAGTATTCTTCTGTAGCTCTAAATTTCGAAACCTCTTCTTGTCTGAGCTATTTATCGCCCTCATTTCACTTCCATTACAAGGCTGCACTCCACCTTCAAACAAGATTCCGTAACTTTTCAATTGTTAGGTGTTACCAAATATCTCTCTTTTTTTTCATAACCACTCTTCTTGCTATTGCGTCTGCATTTTGTATCCTCTTCACTTCGGCTGTCGTCACTTATTTTGCTGCCCAGATAACAAAACTCAGTTACTTTTAACGTTTCATATCCTAATCTAATGTCATCAGCATCACCTGATTTAATGCGAGTACATTCCAGTAGCTAAGAGGAATCCGTAGTTAGTTTTATAGGTTACTGATAATTTTACTTCTGTTGGTGTTGGATATTGATACTAGGGATATAAAATTTTTAGAGGCACAGCAAGTTCTCGGTTACCAGGCTGCCGATTTAATCCTCTAGTTTGGCGGTTTTTGAAAAAAAATAGAGAAAATGAAATCTGAAGTACTCTGTTATAATTAAAACGAATATTATTCTGTACAATACAGAGTTCTGGTTGGGAAGACATAGATTACGAGAACATCCGCGGCTGATTTAGAGATTGAGCAACTTAGCGAGACGGATATAGTGTACGAAGTGTATTCGATAGAGAAGGCGATCGAAGTATTCGTTATCATGCGAAATGTGTTGATCTTTTGAATTGCGTTGATCTGCATACAGGACAAAATTCGTGTGACTATGGTGATGTTTCATCTATATCGAAGTGGAGACACGTGGTAAAGAAAAAGTGGATGAAAAACAGAAAAAGTAAAGTATATTCCATATAATCCGTATTTTGTGCTTTCGGGTTTTACTCTGCTCCAAAGAGCAGTCTTTCTGACCCATAACCGAGACAAAAAATAAAATATTCAAATGTGTATGAAATCTTATGGAACTTAACTGCTAAGGTCATCAGTCCCTAAGCTTACACAGTATTTAACTTAAATTATCGTACGGACACACACACACACACACACACACACACACACACACACACACACACACACACACACCTATGCCCGAGGGAGGACTCGAACCTCCGCCGAGACCAGCCGCACAGTCCATGACTGCAGCGCCTTAGACAAAAGATAATTTGTGTGTTCGGTGGTCATAGTTGCGTAAGATACTCAAAAGTTTTGCAGCTACTAGCAAGAGTGCGACTGTTGTAGTGGTATGTTAATAGCTTTCTTGAAAATGAGTTCCTGTCTCAGAAGTCAATTATTTTAAGATGTACACCGGTATTTTCTGTCAACTACCCCCAAAAAAAAGGCGTGCACCCTACCCATGACTCGAGTAGTTTTTCGACTGAAGACTTCTTTCTCAGTACTTTATTGTCCACAGAAAATCGCTACATGGTACATACCTCTGTAGCCAGGATAAAAGTGCCTGCTTTGTGTGTGTGTGTGTGTGTGTGTGTGTGTGTGTGTGTGTGTGTGTGTGTGTGTGGTATTAGATTCAAGGGAAGCAGAAAATGAAAGAATAAGAAATACTAAACAAATAAGAAACAGCGTTACCGTGAAATGAAAACGCCAATAACCAAAATAAAGGGAGTCCGTTTGAAAGTGCATGTTTGAAACCAAAATATGCTGGTGGAAGATTCTCAATACTGTGTTTCTTCGTGTGGTGTGCTGTCCAAGTGTTTCAACTGGTCCCACACATGCCCAATTGGGTTTATGCCAGCAGATACGGAATGTCATTCATGCCTCCTGGAGCAGAGGATTCATGAGCCGGACACGGTGTCGTCATGCATTAACATCTTGGAAGACGGACCCATCGTCGAAATGTTTACCGATAAATTGAATTCCCGGGAATTTGCCGCAATAACTTCTCGTCTGAGAACAGATACCGTGCAAATCATTCGTCCATAAGGGCGCTGATGACCACGCTGTTGAGTGCATTTTAAATCCATCGCATCGAAATATTGACTGTAGGGCTGAGCAGTTCGTTGGCATATCCTGTACGTGCGTGCGATAATATGTAGGTAGCAGTCATTAGTTGCCGTTGCTGAATGCAGGCGACTACTGTGAGGAATGTTTTCATTGTTGTGGGTGTTGTGCCGTGCGTTCATACCGCGCGCAAGGCGCGGCCTCCGCCTTCTCGAGCTCCGTTTGCCAACGCTCCAGTGGCAGCAGCGCGGCGTACTTCAAAGTGCTCACAGTGGGGGCGCCGCAAGAGATGCAGCAGTCACACCGCTGGAGTCGACGGAGCCAACCAGGATGCAGCCCCACGTGATGAGTCGTCGCTGCCCGGAAGGGGAGTCGCCTGGTGGGTCTCCTGGATTACTGAGCAAGTCCCCTCTCAGTCGCGACGCTGCAACTTTCCATATGATAGTTTGCACCTGGGACACAACAGTGTGTCTCAAGATAAAGCGTCGAATGTTCGAATTTAATCGCCAGGCAACTTCCCGTGCTGACAACTTTTCTTTCTATAAAATGACAATGGCTACTTGGTAGAGCTTGAGTAACCCTTAGAGCCATGTATTAGACTGAAGTCTACACAAGCCACACTATCCCGTTGACGATTACAGCCACAAAACAGCGCTATTAGCGCAGCCATTTTGTGTGACCAAAAGAGCACTGGTAACAAGGTTTCCGATCAAAGAAACACATTATGCGAGTCACGAGGACGGTGCTCGACATTTTCCGAGCAGTAGACAGAACCGAAAACTGGCGTGTCCTTGGAGTCGAGAACTCTGTTTTCACAGGAATTTTTTAATGTGGCATAGAAGTACTGTAATGATCTTGCGCTCCAGTACCTCAGATTGTAATCATTTACATGGCATCCCGAACGTGACACAATTATAGTCACTAAACAGGGAACAACGCGTAGTTAAAAAATTTTGATTGCGAATGCTTTGCAGAGCCTGTATCGGCACACTTCACTGTACGAAATATGTCGACAAGTGTGTGATTCGTCATCCTCGGGAGATTCCCGTTCCATCAGAGTTGCTGACCAATGACGGTGGCTACTATACTGTTAATCTTCGCCCTCTCAAGAAGAATTGTTCTTGATATGAAGTCATCTTATTTGATATTCTTTATATAGCCTAGCTCCTGTTGCTCGAAGCGTTCTATTTTGTTAAAATCACAGCGATGTATTGTCCAGGTTTCGGAACCATAGACCAAGGTAGAAACAAGTGCTTGATACATAGTCAGTTTTGTGGATAGTGTCAGATCTTTATTCAAGAAGACCTGATGTGACACTTCCAAAAGTAACATGAGCAACACATCTTATGTCCTCCACGTCCTTTACCGATTATCAATTAGTTGATGATGTAGTTCCTGCATAGAACAACTGATCTACTTGGTCAGGAGGGTGCTGGGAATAGAGATACTAAAATCTGGAAAGGCTCCGAGAACTGGCTCTGCGATTACCTTTGTTTTTCAGATGTTGATATTCAGACCAAACCATTCATATGCCCTAATGGACTAATTTACAGTCAGTTACAGATCGCTCTGTGGCGGTATGGGCTGGAGAAACTTTGTCTTCTGCATACTTCAGTTACGAGGGTGAGACTTGTGAACCGTTTAGTATTGAGTCTGGTCTGAATAGTCCTCTGTCAAATATAGATGACAGTTCTACACTTGCATTGTTTACAGACCATGTTTCGTGAAGCATGGCTGCGAGGTACAAAGCAAACAATATTGATGCGAGGACAGATTCTAGTTGGAGACCATTAGTAACAGGGAATTCATCAGATGCTTCACCCCAGTAACGACTTGCCCAGACATGTCATCGTGGATAGCTTGAATCAGTCCAGTGAAGTGATAAAGGCAGCCGGAACATTTTAAGGTCTTCCACAAAGCTCCTCTGGGCACCGCGTCAAAGGCCTTTTCCAGGTCATAGAGCATTATGTTGTCCCATGCACATGTTCTGCAGTTGTCACGCACAGATCGTACCAATAGTGCCTCTGGAGGAGCGAGATAAGCGCTGAGATTCTGGAAGAACAGTCTCGGAAGGAGTCCGGAGACGATACAACAGAATTATACCACAAATTTTACCATATACAGAGAGTAAGTTTATACCATGGTAATTACCATAGACTCTTATGTTGTCTTAATTAAAAATCTTGACAATTGTTCAGTTAATGTTAGTACCTTACGGGTTTCCCATTTCAGAAGAAAGAGGGAGAAGAATATGGTTTTTAGAGGCAAGCCACAACTTTGAATGATCTTCAGGGGAGATAGTGGAACGTTAGGGAGTGCCTTTCTCGGTTTTACGCTCCCTACAGCGGTGGTACTTCTATCCAAGGTTGTGCTGGATGTTATAAGAAATGTCTGAGGAAGTCGTCAGTAGCAATACCACCATGATTTAAGAGTGAACCGTAGCATTCTTTGCAGCGACTCAAGATGTCCCGACTGTCAGTGAGGCTGGTCGTACTGTCGTCAGCTTACAGGGTTCCTGATGAGGTACGAACAGGTCCATATATCACTTTTATTCCAGCGTAAAAGCTTCGCAAGTGCCTGGCACCTGACAGACTCTGGGGTTCCTTAGCGTTTTTTGCCATTAGTTCTTGAATGTTCTCAAATCTGTTTGAGCTCCTGAAAACTTGTTTATTTCTACGGAAGATGGATCTTGAACAAGACATAGGTATACATACCATTCGATTCTTACTAAATTCTTAATCATTTCCGTATTGTTATCGGACTAATCATTTATTTTCATCTAATCCAGTGATCTCTGCAGTCATTTAGGTTGTGTTCTTTAAAGCAGTCCATTCCTGTTCGACATCTGTTTGGTTAGCTGATGTTTTCATTAGTCGATCTAAAATTGCCTCGCAATAAAGACCGCAGCGTTTTGCACTGTACCCTGTTGTTGTTGAATATAGCTAACTAGCATTTTTTGTTCAGCCCAGAAGTCACCCCGATGTTTCAAACTATTTTTGTGATCAGAACGTCGTTCCAGTAATACTACCTTGTGATGACATAGTCAGTGAGATGCCACTGTTTCTAGCATGGATATATCCATGTAGGCTTAAAACGATAAGGCATGCGGAATTGCGCATTGGTGATAAAAGGATCATGGTAGCAGGGACCAGGAAATAGCCCTTTTGCATTGCATTTTCCAGCACCTTGTTTACCCATGTTTACCCAAAAACTATTGTCCCCCCCTCTCTCCCCAACCTTGTACTGAAGTCGCCAAGTAATAAGAGTTCATCTTTAATGGGTATCTTGCCTGGGAGCATAGGCGGAGACGGAATGACAAAACCATCTCCAGTGAAAGGAATTCGAAGAGTCTGAATTCTTCCATTTAATGGATGTTATTTTGCTATTATTGTTTTTGCTGCAAATTCTACACCACAGTTCCTTGTTTCCTTTGCTTTCGAGGAGTAGTCTCACTGATGTCTCCTTCATCTGATAGTCTGGTTTCATTCAAGGTAGCAACGTGTATCTGTAATCTAGCTAGATAGCGGGTGACGAGAGCTGTTGTCCTATCTGATCTAGAGGAGTCCTGACACATCATGTTTCAATATTCTTAATCATATTGTTCTCTCTTTGTTTTCTTGCGCAGATGAGTGACCTTTCTACCGACTCCCAACGAGTTGCAAGTGTGACTGCCAGCGTTTACCCCACCTGTTTTACGCCGTGTCCCATTCGGAATGGACAGCAATTGTCCAAATAGTCCTACCCAGTCGGCAGATGTAGGACCAGACTCCTGAGCAGTTAAGAGTAGTTCTCAGGAAGAGGACCGTCACACACCTGCCGCCCATGTGCAAGTCCATACTACCAGCTTCCACCGTCACGAAAGCCTGCTACCACCGCCAGGAGCAGTTGCCATTCGCGTGTTTTTGTTTCAAGCATATCTCATCTAGCGAGGAAGTAACCTACTCACTATGATTCTGGAACAATACATGGGTGTGAGACATTGGATTTCAGAAACCTGAACTCTAACAAACTGTCCCCAGCTCAAGGACAGCAGAGTACCGCCTTTACAGCCAGTTCGTCTAGCGTAACCTCTTCCGCCTACGCGATCGCTGAGAAACACAGGTGTGAAATTTTCCTCTTATCCCGCTTCGCCTTTAGGTTCTATGGTGTTAGGAAAGGACTATGGATAAAGGGTGTCAGAGGAGTGGGGTGTCGTGGGTCACAATTCTTCAGGTTCAGTCGTTGAGACCAGTCGGGCTTCTGAGACCCTCCCAGTAACTACGTAGCTTCGCTACAGCCGGTAGAGACTTCAGCTTCACGCGGACACACAAACCTCTTCGTCCACATGGTCAGTGCTACAATAAGGAGGTGTTCCCTGGACTTAAATACTTCTCAAACTTTGGTACACCTCTGACATAACACTCTTATCATACAGATTCAGGTATTTAATTAGGCCAACTCTTGACTATCGTACATGGCAAGTCATCTTTTCCAGAAGAAAATTTATCCTCGGCTTTTCTCTAAGTAGCTTCTGTGTTATATTAGAAGCAAGCCTTCCATTTCACCAGTTTGTACAACAGCACAGATAATGTTCAGCAAATGCGAGGTCAGTGCAAAATGTGCCGCCTCAATTTTACGACGTCAGAAATTGCAGATTCTAGGACATAAAGAACAGACGTGGAGCAACCCTTTGGATAAGTCTGTAAACGTTTTATAACTGCACTCAGAAAACAAATTACCAGATATCAAATGGTTCAAATGGCTCTGAGCACTATGGGACTGAATATCTGAGGTCCTCAGTCCCCTAGACTTAGAACTACTTAAACCTAACTAACGTAAGGACATCACACATATCAACGCCCGAGGCAGGATTCGAACCTGCGACCGTAGCAGCAGCGCGGTTCCGGACTGAAGCGCCTAGAACCGCTCGGCCACAACGGCCGGCTACCAGATATCCACCATGTTTCATGCTCCGAAGTGTTTCAAACTTGCGTATCTCAAACAAAAAATGGTTCACATGGCTCTGAGCACTATGGGACTCAACTGCTGTGGTTATCAGTCCCCTAGAACTTAGAACTACTTAAACCTAACTAACCTAAGGACATCACACACATCCATGCCCGAGGCAGGATTCGAACCTGCGACCGTAGCAGTCCCACGGTTCCGGACTGCGCGCCTAGAACCGCGAGACCACCGCGGCCGGCTATCTCAAACAATTTCCACCTTGCTTGATAACGGTTAGGTAATCATTCTCCTGCGTAAATACGTTTCTTTGGTGATTTTCAGTTCCGTCAAACATTTCGTCGTTTCGGACGTTAATGTTCACACATGTGATATGCAAATATTGGTAAGAAAATACCTCTTAGCACAAAATGTCACATTTTTCTTCCCTAATGAGTTTTTGGGAAACTATATTACTTGCGTCCTTAACATATAGACGTACTATCCACGGAATACCGCTATTTGTTTTCATGTCATAACACAGACAATTTAACATAACACAAGCTCCAACCATAATAATAATCGCTGCAACAGTCAGTAAATGCCATATTAGACCAACAATTTGTTTCTCAGCGCTATCTCACGCAACAGTGTTTGTTACAATGCGAATCATAAAAAATACTATTAGTCCACCACTGGGGTGTCTATTAAACTGCATAGTTACGAAAGTCAGCATTTAAAAAAAAAATAAAAAAAACTTCAGAAAAATTGTCCTGTACTTACTATTTACAAATCGCAGTGTGATTAGGTAGTATTAAGGAATCTGAAAATCTAGATTTATTAAGTTAGTTTAATACTAAAGAGGTATGCAAAACAGATTCGCAAAGCACCTCTTGAATGATATTCATAGTTGTCCAGCTGCTGCTTTTTTGTGTGGGCTTCTAATAGAAAATCTGAGTTTTTAGGAGAATCTGTTCCCAGTGCCTTTCGCCCAGTCAATCGTATTCGGAATATAAGTATCAACAAAAAATGCTAGTTTCGTTTTTCGATGTTGCTAAACTGTTGTGAGATGCCGATATTGATCATTTTACAACCCGACACTCTAAGTATGCCATTCAGGTTAAGCTCTGCGAGGTCTGAGCAAACCGTGATAATCGCTAGCATTTTTGTCAGTACTCATTTGCAAAGGCTTTATCATCAGAATTTCGTAGATTTTGGGACTGTGATGTAATTCGTGTATTTCGTTAGCTTACGGTACGCTCTTTCTTCGTTCGTCGTTGATACATTAGATTCCTGGTTGCCAGACAGCCGCATTTGAAGGCAGTTCTTAGCTGCAAACATAGCGTGACCAGTTGATAACCTTTGAGCTCGCAAGTAGCTGTGCGCACGATAGTAACTTCTTTTGATAGCGCCCTCGCTGCTGCGTAAGGATGTTCCGCGAAACACAAGTGTCTCCACGCAAAGATAGGGATTACTAAACAATGTTATCGTTACAGATACCGTACTTGGGATTTCTGTGAATTCTCTTCAGGAAATTACTTGAGTCTCTTCAGTATATGAGATAGGAGTGGGCACTGCGTGATATGTAAAAACAGAGGATCCGACGCTGTGATCCTCGGGAGAGGGAGGGGTGTGGGAGGAGGGTGTTTCTGAAATACCGATCTTTTAAAACGTTAACGCTTTTCTGAGCGTTTTAAAAGTGTGACTACAATATTTATACTAGAAAAAAATAAAACTCTCATGTGCACCAACAATCTTTTATTACATGTGTTGTTAATTAAATTAAATATTTTCTCAGTTTATGATTTGTTACAAAAAAGTAATTACGATAAGGTGAACATAATTAAATTTGAACTATAAGATATTTAAAAAGAGAAAAAGTCTAGATAAAGTACAGTGCAGCATCACACCAAGTAGGACTTGTCTTACGTCGATCCATCCGCAGCAAGAGTTCTATCGTACCATATCTCAAAATTTGTGGTTCTGATTTTTTTTCGTCAGAGATACCGGTACGAGATAACGGCGCGTACAGTCACAAATCAAGCACTGCGAGCGAGGTTGTTTCAGTTCAACCCGTTTACAGGAAATTCCTGTCCAAAGAAGGAAAATCGAACAGTATTTGGAAAAAAATGACAAATCATTCCACAAAAGGCATTCACGAGTTCATTTCGTGTGTTAAGGCACACAAATATATTTTCTGTTTTAATAAATAGCCTCTATAACAAACAGATTGAGGGTTACAAAAACTTAATATCGCTACCCACGCTCACGGCATTTAGGTAAGTTCATAATGGGCTATAAAATAAAAATATCTCAGACTGCAACAAAAGCTTGCAGCCTGCTGTCGAGTGCAGAAGAAAGAATATGCCGTTTTGATGCTTAATAGCACGCTCGCATGAGAAACCGTGGATAGTCAAGTCAGTTGATTTTCAAAACAGCCGTTGTTACCAAATTGCGGAAGTTTTTTCTCAGTGGTTGTATGTTTTTTGGGGTGTTCAACCCAAATTTCATGTTTGCTGCCCTTAAGATATCGGTTTCACAATGAAAATCGCAAAAAAACTTTTAAATTTTCGCACTGTTTTTCGCTTGATCTAGAAAACTATACGTTTTTCTAATATAGCCAGCCTATAGAATATTGAAGTAGACAAAATTTCCTAGCCGGCTGACGTGGCCGAGCGGCTCTAGGCGCTTCAGTCTGGAACCGCGTGATTGCTACGGTCGCAGGTTCGAATCCTGCCTCGGGCATGGATGTGTGTGGTGTCCTTAGGTTAGTTAGCTTTAATTAGTTCTACGTTCTAGGGGACTGATGACCTCAGATGTTAAGTCCCGTAGTGCTCAGAGCCAAAATTTCCTACAAAAAACACTAGTCAGCTTTTATTTTCTGAGGAGCGGTGTCCGTGCTAGAGCGCACCGAAAAGCAACAATTCCTTGGCGCTTCTGCGGAAACTTCAAAAACGCACACTCCCATCCCCCTACAATCCAAAACATTTACCTATTATTAACAAAACTCTATATCACCTGAAAGTAATTACCGTTTCTAAAAGAGTCGCCATATAATTCAAATTTTTACAGGATGTGTGTGTGTGGTTGAGTGGGGGGGGGGGGAAGCCTAAAGCCAAACGATACCTCCCACATCTCTCTCTGTCGTCGACCGTATTCAGGGTTTTTCCGTATGAGCGTGCAAAAATGTAATACGATGCAGAGAATGCTCCACTGAGCAATTTGAGGCATGGAACCAGAGATTGGAGAAGCCAGCTTCAGGAGATATGGTAGTAACCTTGTCTACCGCTTTGTCTAGCGTTACTGTTTTCCAGCTTATTTGCATCTAACGTGCGTACAAGTTTAAACGTACTGTTTTGTTGATTTACACGTAAATTGTGTATTTCCTGAAAGGAAACAAGGACGACGAGCCTGGCTACCAGGGACTCATGATGCAGGTTTTGTGCACTTTACTAGTCAACAAGGTGGCTCTGTTATATCTTGTTACATTGTCCCATGACAGAATGTGCTTTGAATCAACGACAGACCCATCCATTATTCTGTGATATTCAGAGACGTACAGTACAATACGACGTAGCAGTACCGGTATAGTTTCGCAGATCTCAATGACTTACACCTTGTGTACAGGGAAGTAAGTTGCATCGCTGCTGAAAGATTGTACAGGGAGCGAATTTCTAACACATCTGTCACGATGAGTGTTTATTTCTCCCGACCGACGATTGCTGGAGACTGGTTCATAGGAAAGAAAAAAACGATGGACCTGGCAACACTCGCACACCAGATTCTGAAGAGGAGGTGCTGGAACGAGTTGCAGCGGACCTCACTACAAGTACTCGTGGTATTGCACGTGAAATGGGCTCTGCACATACTAACTTGTGGCGAGTACTCCATGCACAATAATTACACCCAAACGAGGCCATGCAACGCTTTCGAATGACCATTGCTCCAGTGACTGCTCCGACAATGGGTTGATGGACCAGATTTCTTCCAAATCGTGCTGTTCACTGAAGAGGCCTCCTCAGATTGTGATTATATTTCGAACAGCAGGAATAGCCTTGTGTGGGATGAGGAAGACCCTCACGCTGTAGTAGGTTCAACTCATCATGTTCGTTTTGCCGTGAATATCTCGGCCGGCGTTATACGTGACGATCTTATTGGTCCATATCTTCTGTCTGGCCGTCTGAATGGCTACCTGTACTTGAAGTCAAAAGAGTTCTGCCTGAGTTGTTCGTGGGCCTACCCTTTGCTGTTTGTGAGATGATTTGGATACACCATGACGGTGCACCGCCCCACTTCAGTGTGGATGTCTGCAACCATATCAATGCTGTATTTCCTGGTCGCTGGACGGGAAGGGGAGGTTCTGTTCCATAGACTGTATGGTCACCTGACCTGAATCCCCTTGATTGTTTCCTATGAGGATATCAGTTGTGTATGAGACCCCAGTGGATATGGAAACGGAATTAGTTGGCGGATTTGTAGCTGTCTGTGTTTTGATTCGAAACACACCAGGGATATTCTTCAGGGCGCATCAGGATCTTGTTCGCCGATGTCGTGCTTACATTGCCGTTGATGGCCGTCAGTTTCAGCACATTTTGTAAGATGCAGTACGAATGATACGTTCATTGTGTCAGGGATGGTATTTGCAATTAACTATAACTAATGTAAATAAAAAAGTATGTGGTAATGTGATTTGACTTCTCTGACCCCAGGTTCCTTACCTCAAATTGTTCAGTGGAGCATTATCTAGATCATGTTAAATTTTTGCTCGCTGTATATTCGGAGTAGTATGCTTACAAGAGGTTGTTTAGAATCAATTGGTGGGAAAGTATATATGACAAAAACATTAACAAATTGTGTTCACAACATATTAGGTACAAGACTCTGAATAGAAAGATGAATGTGAACTCTGGATGTGTGTCATACAATGAGCGAATGTCGAGCCAAAGACTTGGTCATCAGTTGGAGTTGGTTCTACATCTGGAAAAGAAACAAGGCATTTAGTGATAAAATACGGACGCAAAAGACAGATAAGTTGCATAGTGAACTATCTATGTATCAAGACATACCTGCACGACCTCAACTGCGCAGTATTTTTACTCGTTTCCTTTTGGAGTTGGTAGCCCAGACAACTTTTCTTGGGCACTAGAAGTTGTAGGTGAAGGGGGCAATCCAGCCAAAGCTTCGGTGCCTGTGGAAGTCCGGGCTGAACGGTGAGTTATTGGTGTTCTTCAGCTAAAAAAATTTTCCGAGTTACGGTGAATAAAAAAGATTTTGTCTGAAATTGAGCAACTTCTCTAATATGAAACCATCGCGAAACTGTACGAGGTTAAAGTAAAGCACGATTTCCATTGATTTTGTTGTTATTGGTCTGGTGAATGTAATAAAACATGTTCCAGACGTACATCTGCAGTAGTTTCCAGAACATCCAGAGAAACAAAAATTATTATACAAGTAAATTTGTTTACTTTCCATTAAGAATGTAGTAACGTTTGTCATTGTTGGCAACCATTAGTGAGTTGTTTCAGTCGTTTCCTTTCGATAGAGGTATACGCCGATATGGTGTTTGTGGCAAATGTGATGGTGAAGCTACGACTGCAGTTAACGAATATCGCGTACGTTATCCAACTCGGAGGATTCCGAATGCACGAACCTTTAACAGAGAATTTCGAATGTTACGGGAGACAGATTCTCTACCTAGCGTTCATAATCGGTACGAGCGCTCTGTATGTGAACAATAACAACAACAAAAATGGAAATCGTATTTTACTTTAACCTCGTACAGTATTGCGATGGCTTCATATTAGCGAAGTTGCTAAATTTCAGGCAAAATCTTTTATTAGCCGTAACTAAACATTTGCGGACCTATGTTTATATGAACTTTTTTCTTTAATTTTACTTGCAGAATAACGTATTAAAATATTTTCATATCTTCGTGAGTCACTCTGTATATCTAAATTGTCGTTGATGTTGGAGCACGACACTTCACATTGCTGGCACAATTTCGCGCAGAACAGTCTTGTTCGCCCACACCCACGGCGGTCTTGGCAATCGGTCTTGCATTTGCAAGACAATAAGCCGAAGAAGCCTCTCGGGTGCCGGGGGTTTCGGTGTGGTTATGGTAGCCGACCCATTACTTTTTCGTCAACTTCCATCACATAGATCTGGATAACTTCCCATTAATTCATTTTAAACAATCTCTTTCAAGAGCAATACGCCAAAAGTATAGCGCCAATGGGAGATGTACAAGTGGGAGGGGTCGTTGTCTGTAGGGCACAGATGGCATTTTTCATACTTTTCGTATTGCTGCCTCCCACCTCAAAAGAAAATTAAATGTTGTAGACGTCTCCAGTAACAACTGTAATTTGCTTACGGCTTTTATAATAAGTTTTTTTTAGTTGTAGCGGGTGGGTCTGGGCATTTCTGACGTTACGCGAAAGGGCGAAGTTACTGCTTTTTAGCGCACTCTAGCGCCAATACCGCTCGTCAGAAAATAAAAATTGAGATTTTTGCAGGAAATTTTGTCTAATTTTGTGTCGAGTGGTCCATTCGAAAAATGCATAGTTTTCCGAGATACAAGAGAAAAACTGAAAACATGGAAATTGAGAAGTTTTTGCGATTTTCGTTGTGAAGCCGGCTTTCTAGAAAGCAGCAAATTTGAAATTTGTGCTCAGCACTACACAAAAGGCATAGCCACCATTCTACTGGACTATCTTAAGTAAAGTAGAATTTCCGTTTGCTTGGTGCCAATCCCATTAGCTTCTGTATTTGTTGACACTATGTTCCACGCCTTCCATCAAGGCATGTAACATAAATACACGGGGCAATATCCATGTGATAGGGACGGAGCGTCTTTCTGAAGACGGTGCCGCACTTGCCGAGCGGATTGTTTCTACTATTCTGAACTTCTTCCGCTGCCTAGTTTCGTTGTAGCCTGTCATGCCCTTTCCTCATAGCAACAGCTGAGGCATTCTTAATGACACGGTGCTGCAATGCAATTGTCCGTTTCACAAGAGTCAGATTCCCCGTTCTTGAAATAAGGGCCATTTTTAAACTGCCAGGCTTAACCTGCACGAAGGACTGTGATAGAATTCAAAAAGACATATCTTGAAATACTGATTTTGCCAGTATAGGACTATTGCTGTTGTCTAATGTTTGCTCACAGCCAAAATGCGGATTGATTCATGATGTCCGAGTGCTTGGAAAGCAAAAGTATACTGCAAAACATGAATATGTTAACTGTACATTTAATCGATATTTTGTGTTGCATTATTGTATTGTATCTTTTCTTTATTGAGTACTGAAAATAAATCTTGGGTTTACCATTAGACACATACGCAAGTAATAAGTATGCATCGTGTACATAGTACTTCAAGACACAACGTACTTGTTTAATTTTAGAAACCATGCTTTGTCGCCAGATATACATACTAGGCTATGTATCTATATAAACTCACTATGTAGTGTTGGTGGTCTAGTACGACGTATTTAATGCACGGTTCTATAACTAAAGTCATGACAACCATCCGGAGGATTTTTCTTTGAATGCCGTCTCCTTACAAGTGTTGGTGGTCGCCATGGAGAATTCTTTTGTTAGTTGTCTAATCAGTGTAACTATCTGGGATGTCGAGACATTCGCACAGATTCGGCGGCCATGAAACTCTTCTCAAACTAGATCCACGTTTTCCTTTTCCTTCCCGTTAATGAATTGCATGAAACTGTACATCTCGCTACGGAAGAAGTCCCCAAACACGCTGTTTTCTTGCGTTTGTTCATGTTTAGGCTTTTAAGTGTTTGAGGAACCAGTGCTTACCTGTTAATTGGTAAAGTCATTTACCCATGGTATCTTTAAACTTCCATGGCGCATTCTCATTTAAAACGCAGCCTGAATATGGATGCGGTACTAACTGTCCAAGGTTCTACTCCATGCAGTAGTCGCAATAATAATTACGTACCACTTCAAATGTTAAAATTATTTCAGGCTATAGGCTGCTGACTGAAATGGTTTCCAACGTCCCTTCAGCAGGTCAGTTGGTTCCTTACATGCAGAGCAGCCAGTACGTAAGAACATGGTGTCATGTTGTGTCTTCCTATTTATAGCTATGTAACCCATTCTTACTATTCTACTGACAGATTGTAAATAGAGAGGCAGGAAGAACCTGAAAATCATCATCGCTAGGACCGCTCCTAGGATTTGAGTATCGTACTTATTCCCTAGTTGGCGGAGGTGTTAGATGATGTGTTGGTATGCCGTCAAGTCGGACGTTACATCTTTCCAACATGGGCGAATTGCCCGTTCCACATTCGTTTATGCATTCACAACCACAGTCTTAAATCTTACTAGGGGCACGTAGACCTTCCTGATCTTGCGTCACGCTAGCATACGAACGTCGTGTAAGAACGCAGTGTGTTATGAAGAGAGTCCAGTCATTGGGAGAGAAAGGAGGATATTAAAGATGGGTGCTACTTGTAATGAGGAGAAAAACACCATTTGATTCTTTACCGCATTAAATGCCAATGAAAACAGTTCGACGATAACATTAATGGTAGTGCTCCTAAATCCAAATGTGAAACTCTTGTAAACCAACCAAGTAAGTGAGTAGTAGTAGTGTCGATGTTGCAAGGAGGAGATAAATAGATTGATGACCGGTAGGTACTGGGGGAAAGGGAAATGGTGTGTAATATGATGCAGTGAGTTTCACACTGATCGCTATCGGAGGTCATGTTTGCACGTGGAGATAAACTTGGGAAGCAAACGATCCATATTGCTTTGTTCTAACTGCGACGCATGTTGGAGGTAGTTCTGTATTTGTTTAGCTTGTTATAGCGCGGTTATTAACGGATCCAATGCTCACATAAAAGGAAAGTTAACTGATAGGCTCAATAAAACCATTGTCGGTCGGTATGTTCGTTTAATGACGTTGTTCACCTCCGATGTCTATACCTGCTGGAATTACAATTACGCCTTTCCAAAATGCTGGAAATGTCAGAGATGGTTTTTATTAGTATGAAAATGAAACATCTTTCTTGGTCTTCAGTCGTTGGAGTTAAATATTATCGAGCCATTGTGGTCTGTTGTCATTACCGCTTCTCAAGCTATAGGAACAATATTTTACAAAGGATGGTATACAGCAGTGTCATGGATCAGTACACAGGATTTATATTACCGATCCCCATTCATACGGTTATGACTGCGAAGCTACGTCGTGTAAGAGGGTGTTGATTTTTTTCCCTAATCTTTGTACCACCAAGGGCTGAGAAATTGGATCATATAACAATCTTATTTTCATTAGATTTTCGAATGTTATATGTAGTAATATATCAACATTTGAAGAAGACTCCGTGTGTCTGTATACGCAGAGAATGATGATGTAAGTGTGTAGTACTGAACTATCAGAATTACGCGACAACCTATCACGTGCCACATAGCCGGCCGATGTGGCCGAGCGGTTCTAGGCGCTGCAGTCTGGAACCGCGCGACCGCTACGGTCGCAGGTTCGAATCCTGCCTCGGACATGGATGTGTGTGATGCCCTTAGGTTAGTTAGGTTTAAGTAGTTCTAAGTTCTAGGAGACTGATGACCTCAGAAGTTAAGTCCCATAGTGCTCAGAGCCATTTGAACCATTTGAACGTGTCACATAGCGGCCGCTAGAAAGGCGCACAGGCAGGCGAGAAGTATGCAAGGGAAATGTGGAGCCGGGCTGGTGAGTGGCGCGGTGTTGTTCCGTCCAGCTCCGCATCCGGGAGAAATCCTCAGGCCACTCACGACGCGATTTCCCTCGCGGCACACGACACTCTACAACACTCGTCCGTTCCGTTCCTTTCCGTCCCGTCCCGTCTGCAGTCTGCACAGTTGCCGGCGGCGCCGGTTTTTAGATCTGCGGCTGAGGCTGTGCGCCGATACCGCATCGCGGTCGACAGACCCAAGGGTAACGTGTACTGCGGCAGGCCACTGCGCTTAACATCTGTTTACCCATAGTGGTCAGCTCCAGTTAACTATGGCATCTACAGAACGCTGCCTCTTAACACTTATCATAAATGACTGCATTCTTCCGTTTTTATTATGTAGGCATCTACCTTTATACTCTGCAAACCACTGTAAAATGGACGGCAGGGGTACGTAGCATGCCCCCCCCCCCTCCCCGACGTATGGAATGCCAGAAGAATGCTTCTTAAATGCCTCTATGTGTATTGTAATTAGTCTGATTTTACCATCGCCTTCCCTTCGGGAGCTATACGTAGGGGACTGAAAAATATCTGTAGATTCTTCACTTGATGCTGCTTCTTCAAATAACATAAGTAGTCATTTGTGGAAGAATTTTCGTCTAGCTTCAAAGTGTCTGCCTACTCGGGTATTTCAGTATTCCCTTGGCGCCCTCGTGAGAGTCTCACAAAACATTCAAATTCGTGCTGCCCTTTTTTTTATAGCCTTTTCTGTTGATCCTATCTGGTCCGGCTCCCACACACTCGAGCAGTATTCAAAGACAGGTCGTATGAGTGTTTTATATGCAGCCTCGTTTGAAGACTGACTGCATTTACCTAATATTCTACCAATGAACCACAGTACGGCTGTAACGACTGAGACTGAGAGATCGTTTCCTATAAATTCTTGCACCCAGGTGTTAGTATGAGTTACTGCTTCTAAATGTGAATCATTGATATTTTAGTTATAGGATCATCATCATTATTTTCTTTGGGCCTTTGTCCCACTTCAACGCGGGGTCGGCCTTGTTGCTGTGGATTTGACGATGTGTCAGAGGGTGGCTGGACGCCCTTTCTGTCACCATCCCGTACCCCCCCCCCCCCCCCCCCCCCCCGAGATGGAATTAGTCTACCCCAGCTGTCTGCGTATAGTGTAAGCCATGAAATACTGCGAACGTTTCCAAATGTCTGCGAGTCGTGTACCTGAGGCGGGACGTGGGGACCAGCCCGGTATCCACGTAGCGGGATGCGGAAAACCGCCTAAAAACACATCCAGGCTGGCCGGCACACCGGCCCTCGACGTTAATCCGCCGGGCGGATTCGATTCGGGACCGACGCGCCTACCCGAGCCCAGGAAGCAGTTTTTAACACCCTCGGCTAACCTAGCGTGTGTTTTAGTCATAGGATACAAAGATTTTCATTTTGTGACATGCGTAATTTGAATTTCTGAACATTTAAAGTAAGTTTACAGTTTCTGCACCACTTCCAAGTCTTTCAACGTGTGGCTGAGTATTGGTGAAGCTTTACTATTAATATTATTTACAAGTCATTAATATACAACTTTAACAACAATGGTCCCAACACACATCCGTGGGGAATGCCTGAACTAACTTCATCTGTGACGATTTACATCCGCCATTAAGTGAATACCCACGTGAACATAAATTTATGAACAGAGAAGGGTCTTAATTTTAACAGCGAACCACAGGCTTGAAAGTGAAGGTATTCTAATGTTTAAATCTCGAAATGTTTGCAAAAAGTGATGACTGTTCTTCTGGTCATTTGGAAAAAGTTGTTTCACTCCTTCCTGCACACAATTTTGCAATTAGGACGCTGATTTATCGGCAGAGGAATACTCTGACTACCCAAATCAATCTTACCGACTGTAAAGTGGTTTGATGGACTATTTTGGACTATTTCGACAGCTTCATCGGTTTTCTTCGTATTTGTTGTTCTGTGGTTGCAGATAACATTTCTGACGGCAACAATCAACAGGCGAGACTCGACATATTTAAGTACGCAACTCTTCGTTGCTGTCTTTTAACTAGAGATGTTTGGTGTTTAAAATATCGTTTGCGCTTTTCAGACACTGCAAATACCACCATAAGATTTCTGCTCAGTAAAAAAGCGAATTGCTCCATATCTCGTATCTTCAAGTTTATCCGCAAAGTTTGTTTCTTATTGAATCAAATTAATCATATCGTGGTGGTGGTGGTGGTGGTGGTGGTGGTGGTGGTGGTGGTGGTGCTGGTGGTGCTGCTGCTTGTTACGTTTCTTTTTTTTTGCATGTGCTATTTATTTGTATATTCCATTTTAATGGTTTTAACAAATGTAAGAACAGACTGCTCCAGCACTACGTGATTTTTAAGCTTTTTCAGGTGATGGAAGAATTCTTTTTCTGACAGTGTCGCTAGGACAGCACTACACAGTTCTGTTTTACGTTATCCGAACCTGATAGAGGAGCACTAGGAATTTGTCTAACGTAAACTTCTTTATGGATCACTCAGTCAGGTAATAGATGAAATTAAGAAAGAGGCCCAAGGGCGTTACTTAGCACCGCAAGTATCTATGCGGTCATGTCGCACTGAATTATACTGCACCAGAAGAGTTACCACGAGTCTCGAAGTTTGTATTTTGCTATTAACTAGCTGTTATGACAGTGCCAATTTCTAAAGGTTCCTAACAAGGCATGTATAAGCAAGAAACGATTACTGCGTGCTTAAACTCGACGCTTACATGCCAGTTAACTGTTAATGTCCCGTAACTCAGATAATCATATTTTCAAACAGATAATCATTGAGATAGTTATTACGGTTCCCGATTAGATATGCTTTTAAAAACTCCTCGGAGTGACATATGGCATGGAGTATGTTGCTACTCATCCAGCATTTGTAATGTTGCGACCAGTGTTGTAGTATTTTGATAATTCCACGCAGGTGGTTTGCGTTCCATTAGTCGGAGATTTCTAGTGCCTGAACTGTGCAATGTTTTCGGACGTTTAGAATCTGATACAAACCTCCTGTTACCGCACCTGCCCGCCTGCTGTAAAAAGTTCCACAGAATTCCTTGAATTATGTCTGTAGTGGTATTTCTATATAGGTAGTGCAACGTTCCCTTCGAATTTATTGGAACTGGCGTAGTTGAAGTCATAGTGACGTTAGACGTTTCGGGAATAAATAGCAAGAGTCTTGATCAGATAACTACGCGGACGATTTGTAGGCAAAGTTCACAGTTATTTTTGTTTCAGCTTTACAGGCCGTATAGAACCGTAACATTTCGCCGGTTTGCTCATTAATGCAAAATTTAGCTGTAGGTATTTTTCCTTATCGGGAATCGTAATGTAGTCGCAAACAAATCGTTAACTGATCTGTGTCGCCAGTGTTCCTCCACAAAGATAATCTATAACCTGTGCAATTACACCTAGCCAAATCGCACATCCTAAATAGAAGTCTTTACCGATGATGAAATTGTGATTTCTTTTAACAGTTGTTGGGGGGAAAATGTTTGAATCTCCGTGAACTTCTGATCGTAGAATAGTGAATTATTTTCATCGAATACATGAGCTTCACTTGATGTGTATGAGCCTTAATTTCTCTGATTTTTCCTTCGTGGTCGTATTGCGAGATGATCGCATTCGGGAGAACGACGGTTCAAACCCATGTCCGGCTATTCTGATTTAGGTTTTCCGTCTCAAATAATCTTGATGTCGACGAATCGTTAAACCCAGTGTTCCTTCCTTCTTTCCTTTGCGAGATCTTTGTAATTGGAAGTAAAATGTGTCCTGTCTCATCAAGGAAAATACATTCACGAATTTGAACAGTAATCTTCTCCGCCATGCTTAATGACTCTTGTAGCGAACGGCAACTCATTGCGAAACGTTCAGTTACGTTGAGGAGCAATCTACGTCCTACAGCCCCTGCAGCAAGCGTCAATCCTCCAGTGGTCTTCTTGAATTTCGGTAAAGATTTTACCTTTTACGACATGAGCACCTGCGAACAGCCTTACGGAGCTTCTGACTTCATCCTGCCTCAAACATTGGTTCACTATCCGTAAACTTGGATTTTATTAGTAAGCCTCAATACGGAACGCCTTCTGGAGGTAAAGGGACACGAGATAAATCCGATGCCGTTATCTACAGCCATCTGGATACAGGGACGAACAGAACGAGCTGAATTGCGGAAACCATGTTGATACCTGGAGAGGAAATTTTCGTTCACCAGTAGGTCATACTACGCAAGCACGAAACTTGTTGCGCAGTTTTACAACTTGTTGTGTTCCACTCGCATGGTACCGTTAGTTTCTCGAGCATCCTACAATAAACTAATTCTGGTAATTTTTGTAATTAACTTATCGCGATTTTTTAAAACTGTTCAAATGCTTATTTAAAGCTTTCACATTCTTTTGTTTTAGTATTTAGTGCTTAGTTAATTAGATTTGTAATTAATTTGGTACAGCTTAGTTTGCATCACGCCTTATATCAGTAATAATGCACCACTCAGAACTGAAAGTATGCAGATAATGACCAGTGATTTCATTCGCCAGTTTGTTGAGTGCATGTTAATCGTATAACATAGGAAATATTTTATAAATAAAAGTAAAACTTTCAAAAAAGTGCAGTAGATACTTATCAACGGCGACGGTGTAACGTTTAAAACAAATGGAAATGATTTGTACATATTTGGCAGCAGTATAACCCCCGAAAGAATGACTTCACTAGGCAGCGCTGGAGCTCCTGAAATAGAACAGAAATCTGATATACGAGGGTAATGGAGAAATTTTCGAAGAGACGGGATAGATGTTAATGGATTATTTGTTACGTTGATGCATATTGTGCAATAGATAAAGCAGCTTGATCTGCGAAATAGATTTGCTTGTCGTACTTTAATTTCCAAGAGTAATTGATTGAGTGTTTAAATGACGCTGCTTTACTGAAGATGGTGCACGCGAAAGTCTCATCGAAATTGTAGCAACTGATAAAAAGTTGAAAAACTGCACAAAATGCCACTGGAGGATCGGGATTTAATCATGTAAGGAGAACCATTACATTAAATCTGTCACTGAAAAAATGGAAAATATCCTTCAAGATAGCACATCTCATGAATACTGGCGAAAAGAAATGTGAAAATTTGACAGCACTGGAAATACGTCCAGATTATTTATTCTACAAACTTTGAAAATAGTAAAAATGGAGCTTGGCAGCTACAGTTTTCCACCTGTTTCGAAATAAATGTCAGGAAGACTTTGAGTCAAATGTCGTTATAATTGCTATAAATGCGGTCCCGCTATCATCGCACTGTGGAAGGTGCGGAATGTAATCACTTGAAAGACGCTGGAGAAAATGAATAGGTGTAAGATGTGACAACATTAACCAAGAAGTGAAACTTTGAGCTTTAAAAGTGATTTTCTTGCCATGGTGAACAAATTTATTTGTAACTTTCGTAGGTATACGTTCAACAAATCTAACTTCCGCGTTAGCTGAACTCTTTACTAGAAAAATCGAAATTAAAGCAAACTAAGCTAGATGCCAATAGACGGAAACTGATTATAGAGCGAACCTAAATTTCTGCAACAAAAGATGTCTCCAAGCGCACAAAAATAAGACAGTAACGCGTCTGTGAGTCAGAAAAAACTAATGTTGAACAGGAAAACAGAAATTGGAAACATCGAGAAAAAGGAACGAAAAATCGTAAAAAAATTCTAGCACCAAAACTTGTTGAACAGTACGTACACAGGACAAACAGGCAATCAACAAGGCGCAAAAATCCATAGTGGCATTAGAAAATGCTTGTTAAGATTTTATGCACATAGTACAAGAATGAGCACTGAAAGACTTAACAAAAGCCCAATTCTTTGACGAAAGGAGTAGAATCAAAGCGGCCACGATCAAATGGAGTGCCGAGATCAAAACTAATTGGAAACGTATATTCCGACATAATTGTCGCAAAGGAGTGTGACTGTAATATACGTTAAATGTTTGACACTACAATAGTGAAGTCGTAGCCACAGTACATAAAATTTTCTTTTTTTTTTTTTAATAAGGGGGTTACATTGCCAGTTTCAACGAACTACATCATTTTCAAAGCTTCCATATGGAATGCAGCACGTAATTTTACTATGTTCTGAAAAAGAATCTCAAAAAACGCTATAATCTCATGTAGGACTGACATACTAAGTCAGTCAGTACTACATGAGAGTACAGCGTGTTTTGAGATTCTTTTTTCGCAACGTAGTAAAATTACGTGCTGCATTCCATAGGGAAGCTTGTGCTTGATACACTTACGCTGTACGATCATTGTGTCACAGCAGTACACAGTGCAAGAATCTTTGGTAATTTTTGCCCTGACGTAGTTTTTATCTTATCTACATTAGGACATGGAATTTACGGTTGGGCAAGCATGGGCATAATTTGCAGTGACAATTGTGCCACCATTGCCACGGTTTCCTGGCCTCATTATTTTTCGTAATGGTTGTCAGATGTATGGTCACACTTACCGTTATACATTCTCCAACTGATGTTTTTGTAGAATGAAATTTTCTCTCTACAGCGGAGTGTGCGCTGATATGAAAGCTTCTGGCAAATTAAAACTGTGTGTCGGACCGAGACTCGAACTCGAGACCTTTGCCTTTCGCGGGCAAGTGATGTTTTTGTAACCCCTTTTCTTTTGTAAGTAAAATTTTACGTAGTGTGACTACGGCTTCACTATTGTAGTGCCAAACATTTAATTGGAAATCGACAAGATTCGTCCAAAACCGCGAAATCTTCAGGCTCAAAATTTACAAATGACAAGTTGACCGAGAGAAAAACCGAAGAAGATAGGAACATCGTGGTCTGGAGAGAGAAAAGAAGTCGACGGAATGAAAAGATAGAAGTTTGGGCTCAAAGGAAGGTAAATGTCCACCTCTTTAAGTGTTTCGCGTAATCCTAATAGGCTTATTCCCAATAATAATAATAATAATAATAATAATAGTTTCGGTATTGGTGGATATGTACCGTCATGAGGAGAAAATTAAAGCGCGGTGTGCAGGCACGAAGGCGAGGCGGGCCTTGGAAGCTGCGGCCGGAAGGCACGCGGCGACGTTCCGCACATTCCAGGCGCGCCGAGTGACCTTGCCCACGCGGCCGCGCCGCACCGCGTCTCGCCGCACCGTTACCGCCAGCTGCAGGTGCGTCACCTCTATATCCTTGCCGTTGCACCTGACCCACTACCTGCATCTTCGTCGACATCGCATTTCTTTCTGAAGATGCTCGTGCTTAGCATGTGCCCATCCACGCGAGGTTGTCTTGTCGGTATGAGAGCTGTCTCGAGTGGCTGTATACTTCAGAAGTTAGGTATCTGCTGTGTCGCGTGCTTTATAGGCTTGTATGAATCAGCCAACTGCACGTGTTGTATAGCTGGGTAAGAAACTCGAAAAGATTACTTTCTGCGTGTTGAAAGAGTGCTGGTAACCCAAAACTGTAATTCAGTTAACGTAAGTTCTCATTTTCGTTCACCAGTTCGCTGATGAGGTACAGATTAGAATTGGACTGACGAGAAATTTGTGGCACAACCTGTTCAGAAGAAGGGAGCGGTTGAAAGGACACGTTCTGAAAAACAAAGAGGTCACCAGTTTAGTGTTAGACGGAAATTGTAGAGGAAGACCGAGAGACGAATACAGTAAGCATATTCAGAACAACATAGAGTTCGGGCAACCTTATAGGAATCGTCTCCTTAGTGGGCGCGAGTAATGAGTGGATGGGCGAATATCTATTAGAAACATTACGAATGTAAGTTGTGGACAGTTGGGAATGTGGGTCTCACGGGAAGCGTGCAAGGGATAAGTCCCTGCAGTCGCGCTATTCATTTGTGTCCTCGGTGGCTCAGATTGATAGAGCGTCTGCCATGTAAGCAGGAGATCCCGGATTCGAGTCCTGTTCGGGACACACATATTCAGCTGTCCTCACTGAGGTAAATCAACAACACCTGGCGGCAGCTGAGGGTTTCGATTATTTATCATTTATTCTAGAGAATCTGCACGGTCATCAATGGAATCTCTTCTTTCGGGAACAGTTACCATCTTCATATACAGATTAGAACTGCATTTCTCTGTGAGAGGTGGAATCGCGGCCATAGTACACGAATGTTGTTTTAGTGTTGTTACCAGGTCTGGTACATTATATAAGGGTCGTGAACAGTGTCAGTTGTTGAGTAGTCACTGTGAAGGACACGGAGACGACGCGTACTCATATGAGACAGCGTTATCGGCACCTGACAGTTGGTGAAATAGACCTCAGTGTGGATCTCCATTTGGTCGGCTGGTCGAGTCGTGCAGTATCCAGATTTTTTGACATCCGGATCTGATAGGGGTCCGATGTTGCACTGCGTGGGAACGTGAGGGCAACCTTACTCGTTAAGGTTCCGGTCAACCACTCTTGACCACCACGTGGGAGAACCGCCGTATTGTCAACCAAGCACATCAAAACGACATTAAATCGGCACCTGCTATCCGAGAGCAAGTAATGGTTTCCCTGCAACATTCTGTGTCATTCAGCATCCATTGGTCGGAGACTATTAGCAGCCGAACTAGGAACCTACCGTCCTGTGCATAAGCCTCCGTTAACGCAACACAAACAGTGGCATCTTTTGCAGTATTGTTCCTGGGGAGCAGCGATCAAAAATTAAAATGAAAGTTTTTAAATAAAAGTATAGGATAGCTTGTAAGTTGTTGCAATTTAGAATTTATTAACCAGGTGACCGGTTTCGATCATGGTACACTTATCATCAGACCATTAAAACTGGAGAGAGTGACGAGCAGTACCCCTTTATGTAGCGATGATAAACACTGCTACATAGCGGGCTGCTGCTCGCCACACTCTCCAGTTTCAGTAGTCTGATGATAAGCGTACCATGATCGAAACCAGTCGCCTGGTTAATAAATTCTAAATTTCAACAACTTACAAGCTATCCTAGAGTGTTTTTGTTTAAAGCTTTTATGGAAAGAGTGGCATATGGAGCGGAGCCTTGACCAGGAAGCATGGATAGCTGATGAATGGTGTCGCATTGTGTTCAGCGATGAATCGCAGTTCTGCACTTTCGTGGATTACCATCATCCGTGAGTATGGCGAGAGAGGTCCAATTCTTCCAGTGTTATGTAGAGGCGCAGAGGTGTTACTCCTGGCTACATGTTGTGGAAAGCCTCCGAGTACGGTTTCAGGTTATGGCTAGTAGTGATTCAATGTCCACAATGGTACGTCAGGACGGCCCCCGTGCTCAGGTGTTACCTCTCATGAGTCAGGATCTTTGTGCCATTTTTCAACAGGATAATCCTCGTCCGCACGACGGCTGCGTGTCTCTATGGACAGTCTGCGTGATGTTGATTTACTCCTGTGGACAACAAGATCCCCCATACATCCGCGATATAATTTGTGGGACCAGCTCATACGTCAACTCTGTCCCAATGCCAGTAACAACAGAATACCTCAGGAGAGGATAAAATGAGTTCATGACATCCTTCTCAAATGAATCAGTGCATGTATGCTGGACAGAGGGAATGCGTCATCATACTGATAAGGGTGCTCATATTACCAACATCTTTGTAAATTTTACTCTTATGTTGTAAGCACTGAAATGACTTCATGTACACTATCAACCCATGAAGTTTTATTTCGTTCGTTCCTCCACTTCTAGACGCTTCACTTTTTTTTTGATCAGGCAACGTGGAATCGGGTAGCAAGGTATGTCCACATGATGCCACTTTCCTCGCGCGCAGTCGCAGATTCCCAGGAATAAAAGGGCATGCACAAAAATTTGTGGAAAGAACGCATGGACGCTCTCGTTTCTACAAGTTGCCTCATTCCCCAACAGTCTGCTACGGATCCCCTCTTTTCTTGAAAGTTTGTACTTCGGTTGTTGTGAAGAAACGATTGTGAAAGAAAATACAAAGGCGACTGAAGGTAAAGTATCTAAATAACTGAGATATGAGAAGTGTAGTGACGATAACCATGTGTTTGTAAATTCCAGAAGGTAACAACGACATATTAGATTTTCTGCTTCACAAACTGCAGCGTTAAAGCCGGCTGTAACATTTCGTTCGTTAGTAACAGGTGACGTAAATACCAGTTTGAACTATTTATTTCGCACTTCAAAATAAACATTCAGTGATTATTCCTGAAACAGAAATACTGAAGGGAAGGTCTTCGTCGTTATTTGAAGATTAACTTTCAATGCGTCATTTGTATTCTATTTTTTTTTAAAAAAAGCTGTGTAACCAACTTTAACAATGAAAGATTATATGTAGATAAAATTCTCTGACCCCACGAATTTGAGAATTTCATAGACGCCAGAATCCCTTAGAATGGAAGCTGTATATTTAAATTTTTTTTGCAGTATCCTTCATTTCATTTTAGTTTGTTGAGTAGCGACATACACCCAATCATTTCTTTAGATTCCAGGCTTATTAGCTGTTGTGCTACTAAGTCGCCATGGTATGAATATTCGTTTAGTTTTCATAAATTTGCAGGCTTAGTCTTTTCTGTTTCCCTACTTCGAGACTTCCGGTATATTGTTCTTTACGGTAATGTGATCGGAGAATTTTTATCTACTACTTGACGATCAGGGCATCACATCTCAGATTTTTATTCAAATAATCTTTAGAGGCAGCATTTGATATGACTTCTCTGTGCTTGTAATCATCTATAGACTTAAGAGTGCTTCCACTGGATTCAACAGACGTTATTGCACGTAAATCACCTCCCAGCATAACCTCAACACATGACCCTCAGCTGCCAGTGGTTTGCTAAACAGTGCAAGAGATTTCCAATGAATTCTGGAAGCCGTGCGGATGCGTAGTAGCGCTGTTGGAAGTTTAAGGGCATGCGTGAAGCTGAACAGAAAAAAAACCATCGTATGGACGCATCTTTACTTCATAGTGACGGCGTTAACGCGTACCAAAGGGCACAAGAAGAGACTGAATGCATTCCATGCCTATGAATCTCTGTGAGCACTAAATCGCAGTCCAAGCGCTCGATCGGAGGTGAGTCCAAGAGGGTGGGATGGTGCATTGTTTTTCGCAATATACATACAGTATGCGGGTTACTTAGGTGTTAAAACATATGTTCGACATTGAATAGTCGATCCTATGTCGTTAGCCGGTGACAAAATTCAGTGAAAATACCTCACACAGGAAGATGTCGACCAGCTGCGTGAATGGTGCCTAGTTTGCGAGCAGAATATGTAGGTTTCGTAGGGATTTCGAAGTCCTCTTACCCTGCCATTGGGTTTCGCCCGAATAGAGTGGTACAACCTTGTTACGGTGGCTTGTGTAGAGAGGTTAGTGCTTACCCGAACTTGAAGACAGTGTGTCCCATGCTCTGGACATTCAACAGCCTAGCCGTGCTGCTATTAGCTTCCTGTCCATCTAGCACACTGTCACGCTGACCGACGACGAGTACGAAGTCTGACAACGTGCCGGTCAAGTGACACGCTCAAACTATTCTACTTGCAGCGGTAACACCACAGCTTTCGTCATGACACCAACTGTCTCTTACTCAGTTGCCCATGAGTGTGTGTATTCTGCAGGCCAAAGTGCAGTTCATGGTGGAATTTTGCTTCGGAACAATATTAACGACCTTCTGTCCTATTCCTTGAGGGTATGGAGCGAAAGACAAAAATGACTGCCAACGTGATTTGGTGTTCTCATGACGTCTACGTTAGAGATGAGATGGGACTACTGAGATTATTACATAGTCTTTCTCGAATAACGATTCTCTTAGCTAGGTGACTTGGTCATTTTATATAGTGAATTACTCGGATAATCCGCAGAATAATTTCTTTTGTCCATTTTCATTAAATCTAAATGTTTAGAAGAGTTCTGAATGCTTGTGGCGACATTGGTATACCGTTCTGTGTCGACTCAATCAGTTGGCGTAACAGTAACTAGTTATTATTCCTGAATGCTGCTTAATGACCTTCCACTTGTAACTGCGAAGTACTTACCGTTGCCATACTGCGCACAGCTTCTTCCACGCAGGTTTGTTCTGGGAATGACACGTCTTGTTCGAAGTTCGGGGCTTTCCATGTTAAAAGTGCTGCGAATATTTTAAGTCTCTATCTGGTCGTTTATGTTCCTACTTGTCATTAGTGGTACTTCACAGTGCTCTATGGTTTTTGCCGAATTTCCCATTCAGTTACGCGTAATTCTTCCCTGTGTTTGTTTCGTGAAAAAAATGTTGCTGTGTTTCGGAACGAAATGTGAAAACTAGTCGAACATCGCAAACTTTGACCACCACACCACTGACTCCACCCCCTTGGGCCACTATGGAGAGGATATAGTTTGAGCCATGAGACTAAGCGGATAGTTGCTTGGATAATAACCGGCTCATTCCAGATTTCAGCCCGTGTTAAACAGGTACGTGTGGCGCTGAGCACCGGGATTCTGTGAACAGAAGTGTCGCCACACTGAGCTGATAAAGCTATACGATAACTACTAAAGCAGTATTTGCTCCGTTTATCTTCGAAAAGTAATTAGACGGCACAGTTAGTCGTAACGACGTTCTTTCGTGTCGGTCGATATAAGACGACTCAGAGGTGAAACTTAGTTGAAATTAGATTGTTTTGTAATACTAAGAGAGTACAACCCATTTAAATTCGTAGAGCTTCCAAAAGTGATTAAGTTATTCGGAGAATGCACATTTTATTGCCAGCCTTCGACTTTCAAAACTACATTTTTAAAGTATGAATAACTGTAGTGTACGAGGTCTAGAGAAGAACATAGTGATCAGTTGGTAGTGATACTCTCCTCGTGTAAAAATAAGTAATACACACGTGTAAAAAATTTTTAGTATACTAGAGATAAAAAGGAACAATTGCAATTTTGATGTGGGGAAAAATGTCACAGGTGAATCGTTTCCCTGCTAGGAGTCCATTAAGGTTTTGAAGCAAGTGATGTTCAGAGAGGATGTTCAAACTGTCATGTAATGAATATTGTTTTAAAGATGTTGCTGAAACTGTCGTCCGTTTACATTAATTCACAACTGGCATCTGTGTGCTAATGATGGTCTAACACGCTCAAAATAGCCAGGTGTTTCATGAATAATAGCTGCAGCTGCTGCCAAACGGGAAGCAAGCTCTCCTGGGGTATTTGTCGGTGTGCCATACACCAGATGCTTTATCTGTCCCACAAAGAGAGATCCGTAGGTGGTGTGCAACGTCTCGGAAACAGTATTCATCAACAGCTACATGGAACCGTAGCGAGGAAACGGTGCACTAGTCACAAAGTGTTCGTTTTTATCTCCTCTAAACATTTTAAAAATTTGTGTATATAGTTTTCTGCATCCTATATACGTAACTTGAGTATAGAAATACTTAGCTTATGATTTATCATACAATTATAGCCGATGTGTTGTATGAATATCTGATGAAATTGCATCTAGAAAGTTCATGAACTGTTATAACTGTAAAATTGGGTGATTTACTACCACCATGTGATGCATGAAGTCTGCTACACATTTCATTATGCCTGCACGATTGCACGTTATCCTGTTTAGGGACGAGGTGAAAGTTAAGCAATTATTGAACTCCCGCCTCACTTAAACCCATTATGGTAGTTTTTGTAGCGCCATGTCGACCCATCGAAATAGTACTTTCAGTGCCGAAGCAACTATTCTTGCTCGGGTTGTGGAAACGTGAGACATAGTAGACATTATTTCTGCTCTAGTAGTGTGTGTGTCTGCAACTGAACTGCAACGGCGAACTACAGCATTTGCTGAAGCGGAAGATAGGCACTTCCTGTACCTTTTGCAAAATGCAGCAAAGGACAATTGTAATGTACAGTTACCTCAACTGAAATTATACTTGACAGTCTCGTAATGTTAAATGATCTCTCTTTATACGAGAAACGTCGTTCTTCAATATTACTCACTGTTTCTATATGTCAGTGTTACTGGTTAGTTTGATATTACTCGTCTTACGTAACATGACAGAGTTTTGAGACATTACAAGTTTGAAAAGTATAGGAAGCATTTTACGATTATTGAGTGAGCTGGTTACAAAACGTGACTCCATGCTGCATTTTCGGATAGATGGCGTTTATTGATGCGACTTACTGGCAGTTCCTCGCCGACCAGCGAGAACAGAGTTCTTGGTTCTCAGCGGATAACGTGAGGCATCGCTACCTCTATACGGGGTTGTCGAAATGGAAGTTCTGTGTCCCAGGCAGGGAAAGGGGAGGGCGATAAGGGGGATACCTTTCTTCTTGTATCGACTAGTGTGGCGGCGTATCCCGAGTAGGGGCACTTGGAAATTCTGGGCTAGGGAGGAGAATATTCTGTGTTTTCTACCCAATAGATTTACTTTGTTCCTCGTATTAATAGGCAATTAGATATGTATATGATTAATTATGGTTTTGTAGAATCTTTTATACAGTGAGCAGCAGTGCTGTGAAAGAATTCTGGTGAAGTCTTAAGTCAGGAGTTTAACCTTCCTATTGTGTTTCAAACAGAAACACAAATATAGTAAATGGGTTTGTTATTCCCGCAACTTAAAAAAATATTATAGATTCTTAGATGATTCTTCAAAATATATTTTGTATTTGGTTTTTTATGTACAAAAACAAAAGTTTGAACTTTTCAACGTTCATTGAACATCTTTAATACAAAAAGTGTTATATAAAATTTTAGTTTCACAAACAAATGTTCTTACATGGTACTTCAAAATAGTGTTTGTATCAGGGTTTTTGCATATAAGTGCATGTTATAGCTTACATTTTAACTTTTACTATACACAATAATCATCTTAAAATTTAAATTTAATTAAGATATTTGATTTTGAGGAACTATGTTTAACTCAGTTTCTATGGGTATGGTATTAGCGAACGCAATTCTTGCAGTAAATATCTGCTTGCTCTTGGCTGAGGAATGATTGACAACTGTCATACTTTTTGTTAGTCTTTCGAACTTTCTTCAAGTCTTTGCACTGACCCCTCTTCTGTTCTTTCGCTACTGAACTCATTGCAGCAATATTTTCCAAACTTAATTTGATTTTGTTAGGATTATTTTTAGTCATTCTTTCCTCTCGCATTTGTTTTGTTAGCTCATATCCACGGTATCTTAGAAATAGCCGTCTTTTGTACAATTTGTTTTGATTGTAGCCAGGATTAGTGTGTACTTACAACACATTAGCATTTGTTGCAGCAATGTCTAGCATGTTACAGAACAAACACTTTTTACAGGAATAAGTGTTGGCAAGTTTATCTGTTTTGTCAACTCCTCCTTTGGTTTTGTTGTAATGTAGTATTACCTCAGGCTTCTTATGCTCTTCTGAAGACAAGCTACAGTCATGGTGCATCATAGAGAGCAATACTACTGCTTTATTCTTTTTTGACACGTACGAAACCAGAGTTACATCCGTCTGAAATCCGAAGGTGGTTGAAAACACTCGTCTGCTATTGTTTGCCAGCATTTCCTTCGGAATCTCAGCTTCGTTCTTTCTGGGAGTTGCAACTAATTGATTTTTCTTTAGAATTTCTTTGGCCAGGGGTAATCCGTAAAGAAATTTGGTAATGTTTCGCCCAGTTTTCTCATTACTTTCCACAAGCCTCAATACAACATTTCTGCCATGATTTGTTTCTGGTGGACCATTTTCAGGCTTTCCTGTATACACTTCTGCTGCAAAAACATGAGCTGTTTTCACATCAGATAGCAACCATTATTTTCCTCTTTTGAAGGCATGTACTGACTGAAGGGACACCTTCCTCTGAATGGAACCAATTACTCGTCCACTGTGACATTTTCGTAAGGAACGAACATTTTACGAAATTGTTCCACAAACATTTCAAAGACTGTCCTGGTAGCTGACAGTTTATCATAGCTTCGCCTAGCCAGTAGATCTTCTTTGTTGTCAAATCTGAGAAATACGCTGATTGTATCGAAACGCAGAAGTGACATCGTTGCTCGAAAAACTGGTCGACCATTCATGTTGTCCCATAGCTCTTCAAGAGGTTCTGCAGCAGATCTGTACACACTAGCCAATATAAGAAGCCCCAATTAAACCTTCAGTTCCTGATTTGTAATAGGTGTGAATGTCGCATTTTTGGCTTGTGATACTCGGGTTATTTCTCTGTTGGTTTCATTCAAAACCAATGCCAACATTTCTTCAGCTATAAACAGTGAAAATGAGGATACTTTCGTTGCGTTAATTTTCTGAAAAGCAAACCGGGTAGGTCCTGGAGCAGGACAAAGAATGTTTCCGGCCCTAAAGAAATGGAAAATAAAAAAAAAAAAAAACTAGCTGTGAATTAACCGCAAACTAATAAGATAAACTGCAAAGAAACACGAGAAACGTAAATCTGGCATTAGATAAAAAGTAAAGACATATTTCATACAAGGCCCAAGAGATTATGGAAGGTGAAGGTTTTCATTTTTCTAAATAACCAGCAGCTTCGGCCGAACAGACTTTCGAATGAAAGACCACAGTTGTGAAAACGTACCATGTTAGACACTCCCTTACGTCGCAGACCTATGATGATAATGATATACTAGTAAAATTCAGTTGCATATATTTATTATGCTCACCTTGCCGTTGACGCAGCTGGAGAATTCGTAGACCACTCTGTACCATTACGCGACTTACAAACATTTCCAACTACATTAGTTTCATTCATAGTTCATAGTAGTAGCTGCGCCTTCATCTGCTTCAATAACATCACTCTCCTCTCTTCCAGCTGATACATTATCATCACCACTTGAACTATCAACAGAATCTTGAAAATCTGAATAAGCATTGACAAGATCATGTACTGTTTCGTCATATGACTCATTCAGAAGCCTTTCTAATTGTTCATCGCTTGGAAAACGACTAGCCATGTTGGCACACTAAATCAGACTGACGGTGCAGTTGTTATACCAATTCTTACAACAATATGAAATACCTCTGGGCGATTGTAGACCATACGACGACAATCGCGTGTAATACAACCAATTTGTTGGAAGAATTCAAATGAATATCCGCCTGGGTCAAAAACACCCATTCACCAAAAGTGTGTGAAACCTATTTATCTGAAAAAGTATTTCACATTTTGAAACAAAAACTAAGGATAACATAAATCATTACATACATGAGGATTACATAAGGTCCTGTTACAAAATAAATATTTTTCGCAGATTTACGTTAATTTTAGTAAACGAACTAGGTCAGTTAAACCCATTCACAATAGGAAGGTTAAACATTGGGAATCGGAACTGTGTAGCAGTCTTGTGAAATGCCGAGAGGAGTGTAAGGGTGCAGTTGCAATGCTGCTCCTGTTTGAAGTACAGAATTTTGATGCGAAGTGGAAGTTAATGGAGTTCTACGTGATTCTCTCTCTCTCTCTCTCTCTCTCGCTCCCTCCCTCCCTCCCTCCCTCCCATTTGTTGTAGGCAAAAATACCATGAAGCAAGTTCACTTTCTTTGAGACGCATAGATTACATGGATATCACGTACACTTAGTCTTTTCACCGTTTCCGCAGCTAGCGGGATTAATCCTCAGTATCAGCGCTAAATACCGCCATCTTCCGTCACAACACCATCAGTGTCCCTAACTTTTCGGAGGAAACATTTCTTGGGTGTATGCGAAATGTAATACTTCAGAGTCTCGTACGATCACGTTTTAATATATTTTTCCAATATGCTGTTACTGGCTCGAATGCTGATGAAGAGGCCTGAAAACCCTTTGCTAATAAAGTTTGTGTGTGGGAAGCATGCTAATTTTTTAAATTATATTTTGTCACTGTATAATACTCGTCTGTCTAGTTGCCAACAAGCATCTGCAAGTCGCATTGCTTGGAAACTGCAAATAAAGCAATGACAAGAGGCACGCATACCGGCAGTAACGCCATTTTTCGCTGTTAGACATTTGCAATACTACTGTACCAGCTTTGTAAGCAGCCGACGTGACGCTGTGCTTTTACAGCCGAGTGGCAATGCTGGTAACTGCTCTTAATGCGGTCTCTCCGGACTGCCGTTAGTCACCTTATCGTTGTGTCTTAAAGGGAGAGACCACCTAAACATCAGTGTCTTTCTTTCCCAGCCCCGCTGCGCAGCATGTTCAAAAAATTTGTTGCTTTTTTTTATGTTGAATGGGTCATTGACCAACCATCCATGCGGCCTTCTACAGATTACATTCTATTTCGGTTGATAAATTTGATAATCCGTAGCTTGCACAATAGGTAATTATTACAGAATATATCATGCATTGTGTTTTTAGATAGGTCACTTTAATATATATCATCATCATCAAACTATCTTATGTCTTCATGAAAACTGAAGCACAGTGGTTGGCATACGTACCAACGTTTAGACCAATCTCCATTCGCATATAACGTTACAGCCCCATAAATATCACATTGGATGTTCTTGCGGCTTGCTTTCGTTTACACCTAACAGATGGTAATTACGTTGTCACTCAAGAAAGTGATGTTATAATTAGCAACACATGTCAAATAGAAAGTATATAGAAACGTTGTGCTGTAAGAGTGCTCTACAAAAACTGGCTTGTGCTATGTAGCTCTAAGTTTATGTATGCTGTTATCTATAGTCTCGATAATTCTTCCGTGGAAGCATTTTCCAGCACTATAATCAATTGTGTAACGGTACACGGACGTGTTAACTTGTTTCTTCGCCCCAGCAAGAGCCCAGGTGTGGCTGAGTTGTTTGCGAATTGATCATCAGTCAGATGTACTTGACGTTCAACGTAACAAAGCTTGGCAAGCCCCTATTACAATGCTCAGCACCAAATACAAAATGCCAAAACAAATCGGCAGCTTGAAAATTTACTTGGACATCAGATTATTGGATAACAAAGTTGCCGTTATCCCATTATCACTGGCGCACGTCTTTCCTTTGATACTAGTGGTCTACAGAGATACAGATTTTGCAATATAATTTTCTGTTTTCTGAGCAGCTTTCGCTAACATTTTTCAGTTTTATATATTCTTAGATGCTGCGTTGTTAAGGAAATAGTAAAACTAGGTATTTTAATTTGATCTCTTTGGCTATTCATTGTGGCTTCTTCTGATGTGTAAATTTAGCAGAAGAGACTCGTGTGTGTCAATAAGTTGTGGTAGTTTACTTCTGATCGCAATGAAACGTCTTGAATTAGCCAATCTTGCTCTGTAAAACGATGTCAGTGTCTTGACCATAATGTAAGAAGCTTAAAATAGTATCAGCAGTTTGTTTTTACTGAACAGTGACATACATCGTCCCGTAATAACGGGAAATCGGTGTTAAGAACGTTATTTATTCGAGTTTAATTAAAAAGAACACGCAAGTGCTGTCGCAGACATTTTATATAAAATGAACAGACATTAAGCGTATCTAAAAACGTCTCTTTGCCTGCCTAAATTAGCTAAAAATATGTTCCTCGTGTTTTTGATTACCTAACTAGATGAGGAAGTTGTTAAGACATTGGTTTCAAGATCAGGAAGAGTATGGTCACATCCCCTCCCGGCCTTTCTAAATTGTTATAATCACTGGAGGGGTGGTTACTACAGCAGAACAATGATAAATTTCCGTTTGGTTCCAACTCAGCTGTTTTCCGTACGTGGTGACGCTTTTGTTGACAAATCGCCTTACCCTTGTATTTGTAAATGACTGAAAATTCGGGACGCTGGGACAAATTCGTGGGAGAAGTGAATTTGCTGTCAGTTCAACAGTTTTGCAAAATTTAGTATTTTTTTTTTCTCTAGAAGACGCGAAGGTAGGGCCAGCGTGTGATGACACCAACGTTGGCAAGATAAGCTGTTTGTGCTCTAAACAGGCTGACAGATTCAACTGAGGAGTCGCCACGCATTCGTGTCGCTTTCTGTTACCAGCGGAACAGATACACACAGCAAGCTATAAGATATTATAGAAACCCGAAAAGTCGCCGTAAGGTTCATCTTAAGGACTTCGTCCAGGCGGTGATTCGATAAGGAAAGCTGACTTGGATTGAAACGGTGTGCCAACAGTGAGCATTAGTCAGAAATAAATGTGGTTATGGGACTGAAATGGCGTAATCTACATACGTCAGTGGTCCCACGAGAAGCCAGGTTGGGAACGCGAACCTGTGCAGTGGTTTAGGTTACGAGGGCTGGTACGGGGTGACACAGCAGGAGCAGGCGCACACTTCCGGAAACCGGCTCCAGAGACGGAGATAGCCGCTTCCGGCTGGCGCTGCATCCTTCCTCCCCCTCCCCCCTCCCCCCTCCCCCTCTCCCACTCCCTCCCACGCTGTGGAGACGTCACGCGAGGCGCGGCCACGCACACGTCGCGAGCCGCCTGCGTCCACGTGAGAGGCAGCTTGCACTAGGCTGCGGCACTAGCAGAGCCACAACTGAGGATTGGAATCAGCGAAAGGCGATCCGCACTGTACCACTGCTAACCGAGATAATACCAGACGAAGTATCTTCACAAATATGTGTTTGGCTCGAGGAATCGAGTAATAAAACCCTTAAGGTACACAGAATGGCGAATGTTCTTCAGAAACGAAGTTAACATAGAATGCTGTGCGAAATCGAGAAAGGACCTCTCATTTATATTCTTATTATTTAGCGTATAGCGTAACACAGGCAAGAATACACAAAAGAACAGAAATAAGTAAGTCGTAAATGCAAATGATACGCAAAAAATTACCCAGTCTGCTGATCCATTCAAGGCCTGATAATGTAGGCATGAAAAAGTCGTTTGACTGTCCAGGTAGTCTTTGTTTACACACTTCGACAATGTGCCGTGGGAATTCAAAGCCCTTGCGCCTCCGTAGAGGATCAATAAGATGCTGAACTTCAGGTGGAGTATTCGTAGTCCAGGTTTCACCCCATTTTCTATCAGTGCTGAAGTTACTGTCAGCAACAATCGTTTTATCTTGAACCTCTACCACTGGTACGTGTTCACATAAAAACAATATGGGAGTGTGGGTCCGCCTTGATACAACACACTTCTGTTTTTAGTAATTTTATTCTCTTTCCCAAATTGGTTTCAGCGACAATATCGCCATCATTTGTGTCTTTTTCTTTATTCTGTAACATGCCAAAACAACACCGTTATAAACATCATAGAACTTTATTATGTGTGCACTGTTTGCTTCCAAATATTGTATTCTGTGAATAGTTCCATAATGCCCTATTTACGTCAAGTCACAGCATGATTTTACGTTTGTTGCCGTTATTTCCGGCATATAGTATGAGTCTTTGCTGCCGTTTCTTCGGCATATAACATGTCATCTACAACTGTATGAGTGGCTGTTAATAAGTGTGAAAGTGAAAAGCTGTATATGTCAGGGTTATGCTACTGGGAATTGCGGTAGTGTTGTAGATAGTGGTTTGGATGCACTAGATTGTTACGTAATTTATCTTATACTCACGTTCGTTGGTCGCCTTTGAGTTGCTTTTAAACACAGAGAAATATAACGTTTGCACATTGATCTGCAAAACATTACGCAACCTTGCTGTTAGCGTGTGTCTTGAGAATCGCATTTTGCAACAAAGTTTTGAAAATTGTAGCGGAAGTTAAGACCTCTCTTCATTATTTGTGTCTGTGTATGACGGGGAAGAGAGTGTGTTTGTGCGCGCGCGCCTTTCCTATGTCCGTGTCAGTTCTCTTAGACCCGTGAGATTGTTGTTGCAAAGTGTTTTAATTTATTACATCTCCCCCTGCGTTGATCAGCAAACTGTAGGACTAGCTGAAGGGGTGGATTTTTGGAACTAAGTCGGTTTGTTGTCAACCTGGGAATATCTTCGCGCATGGGTAGTTGAAGATCGTTAATTATTATAATTATTTTGGAATATGCCTTCAACAGGTCTCCAAGTCGTCTTAAGAGAGGAGTGGCTGTATGGTTGGGTGTTGACAGCCGTTCTGGTGTAGTTTTTATACACTCAGAGATAATTCTCATGCTCAAAGTGAGCTGTCTGTTTTATGTACATGAAGGCCGTTCAGCAACACCGGAGCACAACTTTCATCCGTAGAAAACACTAAACTGAGCGCAGAAATTCGAATCGTATCTGCTGATGCGCCCCAGTTGGTATTGCACAGTTTCTGAATAAGGTTGTTGATGTGTCGACAGAAGTGCCGACATAGTGTGATTTGAGGGGACCGCAATGCACGCTATAAGCACACGAAGGATGGCGTGAGGTCTGAAACAGGATACGTAATGAATGCTATAAAGAAAAGTACGTAGCTGCTGGAATACTTAACTTTAATCCATCATTTGTATACAGCGTTCTTGATGATACAAGTGAGACTCTGTAGATTCATGCAATGTAATGCTAATGGCGCCTTGCTAGGTCGTAGCCATTGACTTAGCTGAAGGCTATTCTAACTATCGGCTCTGCAAATGAGCGAGGCTTCGTCAGTGTGCATCGCTAGCTACGTCGTCCGTACAACTGGGGCGAGTGCTTGTCCGTCTCACGAGACCTGCCGTGTGGTGGCGCTCGGTCTGCGATCACTGACAGTGGCGACACGCGGGTCCGACATGTACTAATGGACCGCGGCCGATTTAAAGCTACCACCTAGCAAGTGTGGTGTCTGGCAGTGACACCACAGTTGTTTCGTGTGCATAATTTCTAAGAAGATATGTCGAGGTGCTTCCTGAAAGCTATTGTCGTATCAAGAATTATTCCAAAATAATATGGGTGACTTCGGTAGGGAAGCACTGTGTTGTTCTTACGGAACTCGGGATCAATAGTCTGTTGCTCTGTTGTGTAAGATGAAAATGCTGACATCCATTTTAGAAAGATTGTTTACGAGTCTCCACGCGGTGGCAACTTTGTGTAGTTTGTTGAGATCATCAGTTAGTGTTTTCAGCTCTTTTGAACTGCCTGTGCTGAACCAAAAGAATAAGACCTTTTTTTCAGTATACATTATTTTTCTGTACACATCATAATCAGCGAAAAATGTATTAGTGCTACTGACGACATCTGATAAATCGTTTTGTCAGATGTCATCAATAGCACTAATACACTTTTCGCTTATGTTGATGCTGTGTACAGCAAAATTATGAAATATCGACGATGGACGGCTGTAAGATATTACAGAAAGATTTGGATAAAATTTACGCTTGGCTTAATGAATGGCAGCCAATACTAAAGTATAACATAAATGCTAGGGGAACTCCGGTGAGAATTGTTTGGAATAAAAATGACGTAGTTCTCGCAAAACCCTGTATAGTAAATTTAGAGAAACTATATTGGAAGATGACTGTGCAATCCTTTATGCTGCCACCACCGATTATCTCGGTGTAGGGATCAGGAGGATAAGATAGGAGAGATTAGGGGACTTCGGAAGAGGTATAGACGGTGATTACGAGCTCGTTCAATACGCGAATGAAGTACAAAAGAAAAGCGGTAATGTTGGTAAGATGTACAGCCTGCCATGCTATGTACCATGGTTTTAGGGAGTACGCATGTAGATGTAGACTCAAAGAAATGGGTAATTTTGATGCCGTTAGTCAACTATCTCACTTCACGAATAATTGGGCTTAGCAACCAACTCAAAATAAGTACAACCTAGACTTTAATTGTAATTCTAGGTAAGAAAAAACATTTTAAGTAATACTCAGAATCACGTAATAAAATATACAAATGTGTCAGCATAGTAGTCGTTGAATACATCCTTTCATATTTGCAAGAAAGACCAAAGAAGTTTCAAGTATTTTTGTTTTCCATGCAGTGTGGTGTGGTTAAGAAACAGGACTAATCCGTAGGAGGGAATTTCTTTTAAGGTGTCGCGGTAAGTCGTTCGTTAAAGGGAGGGCCAAGTTCTCAGTTGGTACCGATCGGGCACTGGTACGATCCTGGATTCGTGGATTGGCGATTACCGTTTCTGGAATGTGAGGTAATATCTCTCTCCCTCCCTCACACACACACACACACACACACACACACACACACACACACACACACACACGTGTTCTGTCATACACATCACAGGATATATTCAAACGTTTAGATTCTGCGCTTTGAAACGCAGACTGTTTCCACCCTATTGACATAGCCAGTGTAGGAGTGCAGCGTCACCAGTTTATCGTAATGTTCAGTGAAGAGAGTAACTGTTTTTCCTTGTTGCTACTTAGCGATTCGTGGTTAACTGTAGACGGAATAAGGCAGTGTATTTCTTGCCGTGACAACAAAGCAGCTGCTCTGTACCTCGTATCATGTTGCCTACTCGCCCCGCATCAATGACATTATTATGGATATAATTGGGGGGCTCTGTTACTTTAACGGAAGAGACCACCAACTCGCTTGTTTCGAAATCCGTTTATGTTTAGTTAAAATTCCCCCTGATCCTCCACTTTAGTAACCTGTATATTCGTTTACATTGCATAAAACGTTTTCATAGATCCCCTACAGTGTAGTCTGCAGTTAAGAGGAAAGTAATGGAAACTGTACATTCTATTTGAGTGTATTACTATTAATGCATTGTCTAAATGATCTGTTTTGACTTAGTTTTAAGAATGCCTGTAAAGATAATGTCCAATCAGTGTCGTTTCGGTGGTAGGAAGCTGTCGAGATATTTGACACGGTACTGAAAGATAGTGTACAGGCGTATTTGACTCAATTCTGAACTATAAATAATACATTTCTAGACGTTGATTAATTCCTTGTATTTTTCGTTATGTTATTGTCATACAAGAAAAATAGTGTACTTGTAGGGTCTATACTGTAAAATAGTTATCAAAATAAGTGGTTCAGAGAGGTCTTTTTAGGACTTTCTACTTCTAACTCCAGATTAATTTACTGTTCTGCTGTTCAGCGTTTTTGTGTTAGCAGCCCAATGCCTTTTACGTAACGTAAGTACCGAGACAGTTCTGCAGAGCTAGGATGTAGATCCCTTTTCATGGAATGCAATGCAGTGCGCGCTGAGCTGTCGTATTATTCTGCTGGTGTAGCTGGTTGACGTTGCGCTTGCGGTACCGAGAATAAAGATTCGAAATTTTAGAAAACAAATAACTGGTTAGAACTCTAGCGCGTAATGACATCTCACTCAAGAGAACCTTAAATTAAGTGAGGCGTAATCTTCTGTCGATATTTTAAAGGCCAGTCGTTTTCAGGTTTTGAATGACAAAGTTCAGTACTTCGTCCCGTGTGTGATCTTCCGTTTCGGCACCTTTGTGATCAGTGACTGGATTCATTATTTTGATGCTTTAGTGGTTTTATGTAAGATCTGAACATATGATTTTTTTTTTGTCAGATTGGTCAGCAAAATTTTACTTCCTACGTGGGGCTTTCGGGAATGATTTACAGCAGTAGTTTTTTGTACTTATTTGTTAATGAATGAGAGTCAATGTACATGGGCTCTGCCAATATACATCCCACCGATGCGAATACACCTCTACGACCTTTCTGGCAACTTGATTAATGTGTCACAGAATCAACGTGTAGGGGAACAACGCACCCACTCGTGGAAAGCTGCCTGGAACTCTTCGTTGTTGCCGAACCTTTTACCACCCAGTGCGTCATTCATGTTATCGAATAAAGCATAATTAGACGAAGCGAGATCCCGTGAATATGGTGGGTGTGACAGAACAACGAACCCTACCTAGTCATGTCAACTTCGCTCATCATTGCGCTGCTGATGGCAATCATCTGTCCCGTAAACAAGAGCTTATTGACCACACACCATAGTTAAACGTTTATAAAATCTGTTGTTTCGACTCCTTCCTTCCACAAAAACGATGCGGTCCATCTTTTTCCATAATGATAGTCGTCTTCCATCTTGCCCATAGCTTTCTCCACTTAACAAAAAACCAGCGTTGCTCTTTGTACGCACTGTTCACAATTGCCATCTAGCGTCCGTGTGGTGTACTGGAATCAGTTCATCGTCCTACGAGAGACGTGTCCGTAATTTGAGTGGTTTTAGTAAAACAACGCAGTGATAAATAATCTCAGAGCTCCCCTCGTAATTTATCGAACACACAGACTATGCATTGCACCCAAGACCGGCTGAAACCAGTAATTTGAACTTCATCACGCAAGAGTGCTGACTCGAGAATCGCTATCTTGATTCCGTTACAATTGCTTTTGTGAGTGAGGAAGGCAATGGATTCATCTGTTCGCAGCCGTAAAGTTGCAATGTTATCGCCAAAAACTTGTCCGAAGTCATTTCACACCGTCGTCTCACAGAAAGACTGGGCGTCTCTGCCAGCTGCGTAAAGAACAATAGCTATGCAAACACCGAGGGGATGCGTTTAGGAAGCCTTGTTTCCTTCAACGGTTGTCGTGCGCCGAGGATGCACGGTGCATAAAAGCGACAACCGTAGCGCCGCTGTCGGCGGGGACCGATTGTCACAACGGGCTGCAGTTGCAGAAAGCGGTCTGCAGAGATGAGCATTCGCTCTGACGACCGTTTTCAGGTTTGTGAGCATTGTGCTGGTTCTACAGGGACATTCACATCCGATAGAGAGACCACGCTTGCACGTGACTGCTTTTGCATTCATTTGCTGCCACGCTATTTTAACACGGAGAAGTTGCTGGCGAGCGGTGCTGGGTTAACGTATTCAGTAAAATAGCTACGTACCTGTGATATTCGTCGCTGCGAGTGCTCCTTGTTAGAATCATACTTCCCTTGTGCTTATGGTGTGTGCAGCTTGAAGGGCGGAAAATGTGTGTGTTTGTGGGGGGGAGGAGGAGGGAATGAATCTTTTCTCGGATTAGAGGTTTAACGCTTTCTTGTGTCTAGTAAGAAAATTATGACTTGTAGACCGTGCGCTCTTCACGACACTTTCCGGGCACGGTGGATGGAAGAGAGGGGTAGCATCCCGCTCAAAATACTCTTGAGAAACTCAAAAACGCAGTCTTGTACAGTACCTGAACAAACTGGTATGAAGGCTGATGCTTAAACTACGTGAAATGAATTCGCTTTTTGGAATACGGACAATCGTCCAGCTGTATAAGGGAATGACGACAGCGAAAATTTGAGCCGAACCGGACTTCCTGCTTCACGCAAGCGACGCGTTAATTGCTTCGGCTATCCGTGCACGATCCGCGGCCAGGCCCGGAGGTTCATATGTCGTCGATCATGCGTCACAGCTTGCGGTCTTACATATTATTAAAAGTCCCTACATTGTGTCGGCGGATAAATACGATCTTGCAGTGCCTGTTTTCTTTGGAAGTACGATTCATCGCACGTGTTAACACAGGCACTGCAACATCGTAATGCTTAGCTCATGTGCTCGAAGCAGAAATTATCTTAGAAACTCGTAGGCGGGCTGTGTTATGCGTTCCGATTGAAAACAAATATAAAAACTTAAAAAGAAAATGAGCTCGAAAATCAAGTGGTTGAGTTTGCCCAGTTACAAATCTAAACGCAGAAAAATGAGTCGCTGAGAATCGAAGGCGGTACGTCCGCATCCATCAGCATTGCTAACCACCAGTCACGGAACCTATGTCGAATATGTTGCTTCCGCCTAAATATTGCTTTTCTGCTTATTGACAGTATGAGAACACTACCGAAGGGATAAATTTGCAGTACTGTTGTCCCTTCGATTTGTATATATTGTGTGTGATAAGTAATTTGTCCCTGAATGTGCACGAAAATTCAGTAGTGTATTTGTGTCGTAAATAAAATGAATCTTGGGAATGAATCTGATATACTAGCTGAATATCGCTATCATGCCACATCCTTGCTGATCTACGGCTAGTGTTCTAGGTGTGTGTGTGTGTGTGTGTGTGTGTGTGTGTGTGTGTGTGTGTGTGTGTGTGTGTGTGTCGCATTTTCTTTTTTTGCGGGGGAGGGGGGCGTACGCTGGGCGTAGCGCTGGATATAAACAGCCATGACACATGTTGTCGAGTGATACATTTATAAAGACAGACTTGCAGACTTTTTTCAGGCGAATGCCGAGATGGTTCCTTTGAAAGGGCACGGCCGATTTCCTTCCCAATCCTTCCCTAACCCGAGCTTGCGCTCCGTCTCTAATGACCTCGTTGTCGACGGGACGTTAAACACTAACCACCACCACCACCACTTGCAGACTTTTTCTCATTGATGGCAGATGTTAGCGAGGAGTGAAACGAGTGTTTGTTACAGTGCTGCTCGTGCGATTGTTATCGCGCACCTTCTAGTGTGGGGTAGCATTAGAACTGTAAATACTAAACTTTCGGACATTGGCCTCTAAGAATTGTCGGAAGTAATAGAATCCTTAAGATATATACCGATCGTAAATTGTCTATTAAAGAGCACAACGCGAGGTGCTCAGACAACTGCAGTATAAACTTAAAGATTTGCAAAACATAACTTAAACTTAACCATTGATTTTTTTACGCGTGTAGTTCCGTAGGATCAAATGGAGGAGCAAATCTCGAAGGTCATGGAACGTGTCGGTGCATGATTACAATATAAATGTAATAACAGATAAAATGTTTGAGTCCAAAAAGAAGGCAAGACATAAGTTTATGTAAACGCAATCAACAATATAACACAGGAATCAGCTTAATTTTTCAAGGAACTCCTCGACAGAATAGGAGCAGTGACCCTTGAGGAAACTCTTCAGTATCGATTTGAAAGCGCGTGGATTGCTGCTAAGATATTCGAATTCTTGTGGTAGCTTATTGAAAATGGACGCAGCAGTATATCGCACAACTTTCAGCACAGGAGCGAAGGAAGTGTGATCCAAATGCAATTGGATTTCTGTCTAGTATTAACTGAGTGGGAGTTGCTAATTCTTGGGAGTAAGCTGATATTGTTAACAAGGAGCGGCAGTAAAGAATAGGTACATTGAGAGGCCACATCAGAATACCCAGACTAGTGAAGAGGGATCGGCAAGAGGCCCGAGAACTTAACACCACTTATTGCCTAAAATGTCCTTTGAGAATCGGAAGAGGTATCCCAAAATGTAATACCATACCTCATAAGCGAATTACAGTAAGCAAAGGTGACACTTTTGTGTCGAACTATGACTTACTTCAGATACCATTCGAATAGCAAAAATGGCAGCGTTAATCTTCGAATAAAATCCTGAACGTGGGTTTTCCACAACAGTTTACTATCTGAACACACATACATGTAAAATGTTCATTTACCTAATCATATTCTGTGAAATTAAAACGTCAGGTTTTGTTGAATTGTGTGTTGCAGAATGTCTTACTGTGGTTTAGCGTTAGTTTATTTTCTACAAGCCATGAACTTATGTCATGAAACAGTGCCAATGTTGCACACAACATCCTTTACTATCAAGCTAGTATCATCTGCAAACATGATTTAGAATCACCTGTAATTCTAGAGGGCATATCGTTCATATAAATAAGGAACAGGACAGGCCCCAACACTGATCCCTGGAACACCCATCACACACAGATCCCACTCCGTAGCCATTCTCAACACTGTGGATAATGACCCTTTGCTGTCTGTTGTTAAAGTACGAGGTGAACCAACTGTGCGCTACTCCCCGTATTCCATAATGGTTCAGCTTCTGGAGCAATATTTTGTGATCCAACACAAACGCCTTAGTTGAATCAAAAGAGATGCCTAGCGTTCGAGACGTTTTGTTTAATCCATTCAGTACCTCTCAGAGAAAAGAGAATATGGCATTTTCAGTTGTTAAACTATTTCTAAAGCCGAACTGTACGTTTGATAGCAAATTATGAGAAATAAAATTATTAGTTATCCTTACATACACAACCTTTGATGGCTTAGAAATGGGTCTAAAATTGTCTACATATCCCTTTACCTCTTTTTATAGAGTGGCTTTACTACTGAGCACCTTAATCGTTCAGGCAATTTACAGTGCTCTGACCCACTGTGATCTGTGGTTGTACCCAATAGCAGCTCACACCGTAAGGCCTTCAGTTAGCGCTGTATGTCTCGTGCGAATGCAATCACCGTGATGCCGCTCCCCCGTCTGCATCAAAGCTCAATGCGGCCATCATTATCAAACAAGCAGAACCTGCATTCGTCCGAAAACACACTCTGATGCCATTCTTGCCCCCAGTGACGTCATTCCATACACCATTGCCGTCTAGCATGTTTCTGCACATTCGTTAAAAGTAGGCGGAGAAGTGAACGAGGCGCACGTAACCCATGCCGTAATAAACGGCGACGGCCTGTCACACCTGATAGTGTACGATGTGTTACACCAGAGCCGAGGAGGACGCAGATCCGTCCTGCAGTGCCATTCGGATGATGTGTCGATCTTCTCGGGGGTTGGTCTGTGTGGTGCAACCTGTCCATCTCGTCATATTCTGCGGCCTCCCGTAAACCATTCATAACACGGGCGTTAATTTTCGGGATGGATACATAACATTCTCTCATGCCACTAATGCGCCCTCTTTCAAGCTCAGCGATTTGACGGTGCGGTTCGCGCGTGTCTGTGGGGGCATCGTGCATGGCTGCTCAAGTCACACTGATTCTCTGTATTTGGTTTACAGCGACAACCAGAGCCGCAGGCACATTTCACCGGTTGATGATGGTGTTGCGCCGAAATATTTATGTTAACTTTGAACCGGCGAGCCGCCTTGGTTCAAATGGTAATCATTTCTGCTGAACATACTAATGTACATGTACTGTGAATATGAACGAACTATCTTCAGTCGTTCAAGGTGTTCTGTTTTTTTGAACATGAGTGTATTTTCTGAAGATTAGCGTGGACGTTATGTAATTACTGTCGGCTAGAATGGACTTCTTTATGTAACGATGCGCACTGTGCGCTCTGCAAGCTAGCAGTGCCTTACTCTTATAGGAACGAGATATTGTTTGGAAGATAATAAGCTTAGACGACATAGACGGCAGCCTATGTAATAAACTTAACGCTACCGAGTGTTTTGAGTTCCTTTGTTTCTGTATACTTGATGTATTCCAGCGTGCACTATACCCAGAATACCTTCGCGCTGAGACCTTTGTGTTGCAAACTATATTGTTGCAAACTCATTAGCCCTTTCATGAAATGCCTTGCGGCTATTTTCCGAGGACACGTACACAAACGTTCTCACACATTGTCATAAATGAACAGCATCCCATCTTTAGATTTGTCCTTTCGTACTACGCGTGCGATTTATCTACTATAGCAGAGTTACCGTCATATTTGGCATACTTGGAAAACTTTGGCCACTTTCTTCAAGCTGTAGGAAATGCATAACACAAATGCTGACTTCAATATAATTTATTTGCCGACAGATTTCAGTCCAGTGATTAGCGCCTCCATTTCACAGAGTTATAGTGTTCTGAACTGTTTTGCTTAGCATAAATTACGTGCGTTGGATTTCGAAAAATGTGTGATGTGTAATGTTAGTTTTATAATTGCGACCTGACTACCATGAAAATGGTCCAGGACTGATAAATAAATTTCACCAAAGTCATCATTTGTGTTATAAATTTCCATAAGTGTATGTAATCTGATCCCTGCCTAGACGAGATACTTTCTTCAAAGGCTGTCGGTCATGAGAAGATGGTGATCGTCTCTGTAGTTAGAAGACCCCTCTTTCTTGTTTCCAGTATTACTCTCGCATTCCTGCATGGTCATCGGCCTCTTCCATGGTAAAAGAACTCTCATGTGCACAAATTCTAACCTATTCTCAAGGTATATAGTCTTCAAATGTTGCATCATACACCTTAACTGAAATGTCACAATATTAGATGGTTAGCGGCGGTGAAGTATTGGTATTACTGTCTCCTTATGAAGTTAAGAAACGTGGAGAAGCTTCTTGCTCCCTTAATAACACTAAAAAATGGCGTGGTTGTATGTAACGTATGTTTATTGTGTAAGGGAAAAACAGAAAGATAACGCACGCGAGGCGACAAAAATAAACGGGTTTTGCTGACTTTGTGGCTTACGTATTTGTTGAATGATGTCATTGTGCGTTTCTAGCGTTATGTAGTGAACTGACGCCGTGGCTTTTACCTTTTGTTCTCGCTTCTTAACGCCGTTTATCCGTACCGCAAGATTCTTCCCTGTAATCAGGTTGCTTTTGGGAACACGGTCGCTGTGTTTGGGCGCGAGCCTGGGTGGCGGGATCTTGTGTTGCTCCCAGTGGAGTTCGCTGACCGTTGACTTGGAGGGCGCTGGCGCGCATGCGCTTCTCACGCGTGGGAAACTGCTTCGCAGCTCACATCTTTCGACAGCCGGCCTAGTCCACACACTGGTTCCGTATTCCTCGCGAGCTCTTTTCATGCTGGGCCACTTTTTCTTTTGTTAGCAACCCCCCAAAGATGGGAGTCCTCTTCGAAGAGAACCTGTAAATCTACGACACGAAGGTACAGAAATTCTCATGCACAGTGGAACGGGCTGTCAATTGATATAATATGGGATAATTAACTGCTACGCTGCTTTAGAGACTACTCACACTGATGAGTCAACACATTGTGACCAATAAACACCGCTAGACTGATGCTGTCTTCTGGCGTTACGGGCACATGAAGGTATAAGGTAAGTGCGTAAGCGGAGCAGAGTCGAATGGGGCTCCTTATAGCGACGATACAGGCGTCAGACGGGGAAATCCAGTGACACAGACTACTTTGACAGAGGGCAGGTATGTATGCGGCGCTTGGGAACGAGCATCTCGGAAATGGGGAAGCTGGTCGACTATTCGCGCGCCACTGTTGTCGTGAGCATGTGAGGAAAGTTATTAAAGGACGGTGAAACCACGAGTAGCGACAAAGTACTGGACGTACACACCTCTTTCAGCGAAAATGGTGGCGCAGCACAAGTCTCTCGAAGCGCAAGCACACCGTTAGGCGCACGTTGTTGAACAGAGGCTCTGCAACAGACAGGCCCTACATGTTCCCATTTTCACCGACGACGTCGTCAATTTTGATGGCAGTGGCCACAGAATCATTGAAGTTGGACTATGCACCAATGGAAACGTGTCACCCGATGAGATGACTTGGTACACCAAGTAGATGGTCGCGCTCAGATTCGCCGTCATCCAGGCCGCTGAGAGCAGTTTTATGCTGTGGCGGACATTCACCTGGCCTCCCATAGGACCTGAGGTAGTAACCGAAGGCACTATGATTGCTGTGGATCAAGTGAACATTATTGCGGACCACTTGCATCCATGCTTAATGCCTTCCCCGATGGCGACGGCATCTTCCAGCAGGATAACTGTCCATGCCACAAGGCGAGGATCGTGCTACAGTGGCTTGAGAAGTATGATAGAGACGTCACGTTGATGTCTTGGCCACCAAATCAGCCAGATATAAACCCGAAAGAACACACCAAGGACGCTAACGAGCGCCACTCTCGCGCTTGCAAACCACCGGTTTAGTGACGTTTGCTTAGACACTCGGTAATCTGCCAAGTGCTGGACGTATTTGTCGGGCAGAATAGCTATTTTTTTTATGCGTCCCAAAATTTGGACCAACATGCTAATAAGTGGTCATAATGTTTCGGCTCGTCAATGTATTCTCCGTGAGCCATCGCACCATGCACTGTGCAACATTCTTCGTCGTAGCCACTGTGTCCTGTTTGCGTATGGAGAAATGGCTTTACATATTCGTACGAACCCTGATCGGTCATTACGTTATTATAGTCCTACTCAAGATATACGATGAACTGTAGCACAGTGTGCACTAAACTGTGATCATCATATGAATAAACCGGATTACACCTGTATTCTTCTGCGTTTGCTTGAATCTCATTAGATTTCATTTCACATGGAGCGGAAACCGAGCTGTTTCGAATAATCAAGAACGATTATAAGGATACGTTTTATGCCGCGTTCGCACATTGAGCGAAAATGCGGGACAGCAGCCTCGCCGGCGCATTTTAACTCGGACAGCACTGGCCAGCCAGCTGATTCAGCTAACGTGCAACGATGTGAGTAGTTGTAGTGCAGATGCAAAAAGAGACGAGCAGAGAAACAATATAGCTTCAAATGTCATTTAATTTTTAAATGAAGTAATATTCGGCAAAATTTCAGCACCACCGCACGTTTCTTAGATGACTAGACGGGAAGCATAAAATGCTCTCGTTCTCATCTAACATAATGTTCTAATTACAAACAAGAGCGATGAAAATTCCTAACTTAAACGCAGGGTAATTTTTCTGCGCGAGCTGTGTGATGCAAAAGCATACTGCAGGTATTTCACCGTATTGTTGCATACTGACGCCACTGAAGGTATTATTTACAGTCAGTCGTCTGGTAATAGGTCCTTCCTTATCCGAATCCGAGAAATATATTTCAGTTCTGGAAATGTCATCTGCTGCATTGATAACGAGTCGATCAACAACAGAATCGAAGAAGCCATCCAGACGCCGCATTTTCTCCTCTTCTTTTATGACGTGCCGTTCTATATCCCGCCAGCGTTCGGCAGTGACATGTGAAAAAGCTGCGTGCGTTAATTCCAGAACATTTAGTAGCTTAACAGTCTTGTTATTGCTCGCAACAAATCCCTTAACTTGGCTCCACATCAGTTCTCTCGGGTTCATATTTTAATAGCACTGTGGCAAATGTAAAAATGCAGCACTTGTATGGTGTGCTCGATGCTGTGAAATGATTGTTTTTCATGTTTCTACTTTATAACTCTGGTTAATGTGAGGTACACTGGAATTCAGGATGGTGTTGGACCACCCTTAGCCTTGATATCAGCGTCTCCTCTCGCAGGCATACATTCAATCAGGTGCTGGAAGGTTTCTTGGGGAATGACAGCCCTTTCTTCACGGAGTGCTGCACTGAGGAGAGGTATCGATGTCGGTTGGTGAGACCTGGCACGAAGTCGGCGTTCCAAAACATCCCAAAGATGTTCTATAGGATTCAGGTCAGGACTTTGTGCAGGCCAGTCCATTACAGGGATGTTATTGTCGTGTAATCACTCCAACAGGCCGTGCATTATGAACAGGTGCTTGATCGTGTTGAAAGATGCAATCGTTCAACAGTGGGAAGTAAGAAGGTGCTTAAAACATCAATGTAGGCCTGTGCTGTGATAGTGCCACGTAAAACAACTAGGGATGCAAGCCCTCTCCTGAAAAACACGACCACACCATAACACCGTCGCCTCCGAATTTTACTGTTGGCACTACACACGCCTGCAGATGACGTTCTACGGGCATTCGCCTTGCCCACGCCTGCCAACTGATCACCACATTGTGTACCGTGATTCGCCACTCAACACAACATTTTTCCTCTGTTCAATCGTCCAATGATTACGCTCCTTACACAAAGCGAGGCGTCGTTTGGCATTTACCGGCGTGATGTGTGGCTTATGAGCAGCCGCTCGACCATGAAATCCACTGACAGTCAACAGACGAGACCGGCCTGTACCCTTTTGTGCTGTACGTGTCCCTTCACGTTTCCACTTCACTATCACATCGGAAACAATGGACCTAGGCATGTTTAGGAGAGTGGAAATCTCGCGTACAGATGTATGACACGACTACCAATCTCTTGACCACGTTCGAAGTCCGTGAGTTCCGCGGAACGCCCCATTCTTCCCTCTCACTATGTCTAATGACTGCTGAGGTCCCTGATATGGAGTACCTGGCAGTAGGCAGCAGCACAATGCACCTAATATAAAAACCGTATGTTTTTGGGGGTGTCCGGATATTTTTGATCACATATTGTAGCCTTGTATGTTTCGAAACTGTAACTTGTTGGCTGCTCCGTTCTGAGGTCGCAAATCTAAATGTTCACTGGCTGGTCAATTACTAGTTCTAAGACTTTTTCTCTTGCAGCCAACTTTTTCTGTAATGCAATACTTTCTTTAAAAAAACCAAAATTTTCGATTACACGTCAAAATCAGAGTATCTCCAACCAGGTGTATGAGACATCTCTTTGGTGGAAGTTAAAAACAAACAACATTGTCCGACCATTTTCTGGTACAGCAGTGTGGCGTTAAATCAGCCCTCTGCCCAATGACAGTATTACATTTCGAAGACATTGCCACGTCATTACCTTTCCAAGTGACTGAATCGTATAACACAATTCAGGGCGACTAGCTAAGACACTACTTGGAACAGTCCTTTGGTGTGGGGGAGGGTTGGTGAGGGTGGTGGCGGCGGCGGCGGCGGCGGCGGGTGCTGCGAGACGTTAACGGAACCCATTCAGTTTTCACAAATTTGTTGAGAATTAGAAAGTAAAGGTGTTCACACGAAGCTGATTTATGTTCTACTCTAATGGAAAATGCGGAGTGATACAAAAGTACCTTTGATGAGAAAGTGAAGTGTGGATAGTTGGAAGAGTAAGCGCTTATTAGAGAAATGCACCAAAGATACGTTTTAATTTTTTTATGCAGTATGTTACATAGTACGCTACATTTGAATTGGTGGCTTGCTTAATGACGACGAACATTTCAAAATTGTGTTCATTTACTCATTCATGTAGTGAATGACTTCCGTTGGACATTCAACTGCTAGTCCACACAGTTGTTCATTTGTGTCGACTATCAGTCAACATAAATAATGGTGGACACTAGCTCTGGACCATACAGCGCAGCATGTCGACGAAAACAGAACCAATCTAAAAGTTTTTAATCTCAGTAGTATATATATTACATCAGTTGTGTGAAAATTCACACACACACACACACACACACACACATATATATATATATATATATATATATATATATATATATATATATATATATATTTGGGATCGTCGGGTATTTCTTTGCATCTAAGGCTGATAACGGTTTTTCGTTTCATGCGAATTACTCCGTAAGCGTGCTTCATGTCGTGCAATGAGACATGAGGGAGATATCTGTCAAAGAAATGTTGTAGATTGCCACTATCTTCCGTATGGCTCGCATAGCCAGACACATTGTATGTAACAGACACACAACTGTTGCCTAGCTGGATGTTACGCAATACGTGCATTCCACGGTACTTCACCCGCGTTAGCAATCTGCTTCCGGCTACAAGAACCAGTTCTAGTCGTGCCGATCGTAGCCTACTGAATGGCTTGGCGGAGGGGAGGAAATTGAACATGTGTGTGTTCGGCGGGTGGAGGGGTTGGGTGAGAGGCGTGGCGGTGAAGAGGGGGGGGGGGGGGAGGGCAGCTACATGTGCTGTGGAGCTATGCGAGGAGCGCTGATATGAAGCGCCGATTGAAATGCTGCGGCTGGCCGCTGCAGCCAGGAGCTGCGGATACCAGTAGCATCACAGAGGTGAGGGGCACCTGCTGGGAGTTCCGTACGGCGCGCGGGCTCGTACCGTGCATTCAGAAACGAGCTGCGTGTTCCTTTTGTACACTACCTGCTTTCTTACCTAACGCAAGGGACGGTAATAATGCTTAGCAAATATTCTGTAAGAGTCTCTCGGGAGGTATCTTGGAAGCAGCTTACACTTGGCAGAAGAAAGAAGGAAAAACAAAACCTCTGCTGGTAAATGTCACCCATTGAGTTGACTAGGAAAACAGCCACGCAGTTTTGTGGTAGTGGCTGATTTTCGCTGTATGGCTGTAGTTTAGTGTTCGCCCTAACAATGTACAGTTCTGCAAACAAAGGACGTTTGAGAGTAACTACTGGCAAAATTAATCTGGGTAATAACCGAGCGGATATACGACGCTGTAATGCATCACTCCAGTGTCGAATTACGTAAGAGGTTTCCGAGCTGCAATTGTGCTGCCGCCAGCACACAATGCTGAAGCTCGATACGACTTTGCACATGAGTGCATTTTAACGACTGTGAGCAACTACCATCGTATGGTTTTATCGAGAACATCTGTGAAGAGCAATTCTTGGAACTAGAACGAGTGCCCTTGGTTTACTCAAACAGGTGCACTGATTAATAAGAAACTCGGAAAGAGTAACGCACTTATTCCGCTTTACAAACGATAGATCAAAGCAGTGTATCAGTAAACGCAATATTTTCTGCTTTTTTTATTGGCCTTTGGAGCACATAAATAGAAGCCAGCATCTTTTTCAGAAGTGGTGCATTTGATGTTTAAAAAAGTGTAACGACATCCAGAGGAGACAGAAGAGGCTAAGAGGCTACCCGACCATAGTATATCACGGTAACTGGGAACAAATATAGTTCTTTTTCAAACGATTAGCGAAAAAAGCAAAAGGGCAGTACAAATTCATTAGTTTGTTTCGAAGTGAAATTACTATTTAGCCGTCAGGTTATGAGTGGACTCCCATAATGCTAGACACGAGCAGTATATGAAAAATAACAGTATCACCTTACGCAGTCCATGGGGACGATACACTAGCTCCCCGTGGGAAGATAGTTACAGCAGCAGGGGGTCCATTATGCCCTCGTAAGTTGTTAGATTTTCTGATGCGAGAATAGTGGTGATACTAGTTGGAAACTGATGTTCCAGTTTGCTCAATCTCTTGCACATAGTGACATGCTGGCCGCGGTACCATTCACACGGACGCTGAGCTCATCCACCGTATCTATTAAACCTGACGTCGAAGTAAAGGTAAACTGCATTATTCTTTCCTTTTTCCGTAAGTTACTGTGGTTGATATGAAATCTCTCACGGCTTGTGCACATCTTCCATTCAATTTTTAGATGTTACCTTTCTCTGAAGAGTTTTAGTTACGTGTCATTACGCTGACATCCGGGGGGAGGCACCGAGAAGACTTCTCGTTAGACTTTATACAGGGGCAGTCCTCGGCGTAATCTCGGAAGCCTATTGTCGCTGGCCGTTTACGTAGCTGAGTGCGTGACAAGCACCTTATTGCTGCCGCAGGTTTACAGAATGTGTAATAACACCAGGTATTTACTCCTGCAATTAAACCTGCTATTGATATAGCAAGTCTTACGTAGTTCTTGCCGTTGTTTGTCTTGATAATGGATCGCTAATAATTTTCGGTTACTGCTGTCGTCTTCGTCATCTAAAAAGTGTAAAATTCGTATAAGATTGCCTGCACGTTCTAAGGTGGTAGGCCACTGTTGTGACAAAGTGAGTTATCTCTAATGTATGAAAGGAACATAATTAGAGCTTTAGCGAGATTGCAAAATGAATTTTCTTTAAATAGCTTTGTGGATTATGTTGCTCTGAGATAGTCCCAAAGTACTTTATAGGTTTTTTTTTTTTTTAATACAAGTAGACATGTCTCTCTTTCAGTTAATCCTACTTGAGTTACGCAATTCATTGCTCAAATTATGTATAGTCATTAAGAGTGGCTAAACTAGGATTTATCATTTACCGTGTTAAGAGAGACTGTTGTAATTACTGCAGGATTTCTTTTAGATTCTCGATAAATATTTGTTCAGTATTTGTAAATAAATTCGTTTTACCTGAATTTCATTCATATCACGATGCGTGTTACTTATCATTCATATTTTAAATGCCTGTCAGAAAAAAGACTAATTAAACTTGAATGGAGGAAAACTTCAATATGTACGTCTTGGTTGAAATGGCTCTGAGCACTATGGGACTTAACATCTGTGGTCATCAGTCCCCTAGAACTTAGAACTACTTAAACCTAGCTAACCTAAGGACATCACACACATCTATGCCCGAGGCAGGATTCGAACCTGCGACCGTAGCGGTCACGCGGATCCAGACTGAAGTGCCTAGAACCGCACGGCATATACGTCTTGTTCCTCCGTGATCATCATGAAAGTCCCAGGTACTACGTAAAGTTTTCATGCCATTTGAGCCAGTATCTTTGGGTACCGTCTTGGACTAGCGGTGAAATACTAAATCTAATTACAGCATTTCTATGTATATATGATAAAACTGGAGTTATTTCGTCACAGTTGGGAAGCGCATTCTCTAGTCTGCCATAATATACAACACGTATTTGTCGCTGGAGCAGAAAATCGACGTTACTTTTCATCAGTGAAAGTCGTGGAAACACAGTCACGGCGTAAAGTAAGTATTTTTCCAGACGGAAGAAAAGAATTTACCACATATAATCTATTTTAAATAGGTTTTTGCCTCTAGCAAGCAGGTATTCAGAAACGAAAAGAGTACAATGACAGTGTTTATTTTGCTTTGATATTTTTTTGCGCTGAAGATTGTGATGACAGTTCAATCTATTGCAAATCTCGAAGCCTCGATTATTTTAAGGTGACAGCTTGGAGTTTACATCGTTTCACGTTCAGTGTTTTAGTATAATACATATCTATGTACTTTCAAATTGTTTCTGGACTCGAGCAAATTCTACACTGAGGAAGTATTGTAATTATTATTATTATTTTTTTTTATTCGACTTCATCTAGAACCTAGCAACCATAATTATTTCAGTTGGTGAAAGAAGGTACAGCAGTCAGTAGCAACGTGTTTATTGTAGCAGACCTAAATTTCGCTCACTGAGTGACTGTCTTCAATGCTGCAGATACATTTCAGCCGTTGTTTGGCTTAGTCTTCCTTCGACCATACACGTCAGGAGTTCAAACTGCGCGAGGGCGCTGTTTACGGCTACAATAGACTCAAGTCGAGAGTGACTGCTGTACCTTTTTTCACCAGTTGATATTTTAATTACTGTTCTTACTTTCTTTTATTTGTATTAATTTTTCTTTACTTTGAAGGTATCTCTTCATTACCCAATAATGCTTTAGTTTTAGCACAGGTTATTATTAGCGCACTGTACTTTGTGTTTTTTTGTTGTGTTGATTTTGAAAATAGTGTGCCAGTTGGTCTTCGATAGTTTGCTCTGAAATTGTTTCGTTTCTCTTCCAGGTGAGTCAGTTGGCAACTTAGACAATAGCACCCGAGCTCGCTGCGCAAAGTAAGTAGCTGGCAGCGTTCTACGGCAGGACACAAGCCAACAGTTCGACAAAAGCACGATTTCGGCGGCGTCCCGTGACGAGGGCGAGGCCGCGTGTGAAGGATGCCGGCGAGGTGCGGCGCATGCGTTTTGTCTCCCGCCTTGTGTGGCTTCCCTGCTTCCTCGATCGGGTTTCTCGCTGCTCTGTACTGCCGCAGGCTTGCCTTTTTACTGCCTTTTTTTTCCTATGCTCCTCTTCGCTGTCGTTACCAATAGTGTGCGAAATTTCGCCTTGCGTCGTCTGGTCGTTCTGTGAATCGGTGGCAGAGCATTAAAGTGAAAGCGATACTTGCGATCTGCATGCAGCTAGGTGGATTGTTTGTAAACGTATGTGTACGAAGTGGTTTCCAAAAGTCCCCGGAATATATTAATTACATTTATTACGTCTTACCTACAAATTGTTCTGTATCACCACCTCATAGTAGTACTCGTAGGGGTGAATATACCAGTCCCATCTTTTCTGCCTCTTTTGAAATCCATTCTACAAGTGTCTCTTTCTTTACCAGAGTCTTCTGCGATTCAACTTGAATCGCCTCCATTCTATCACATCTTCGCCCCTTCAACTTCATTCTAATCATAGGGAAGTGGAAATCGTCACACGGAGCCCTAAGTTTGGTGATTACGGTGGGTGGGGAAGAACTGGCATCTCCTTCTTTTGTAAAGAAAAAAAATACTGATTAAGGTAGGCCGTATGTTGTGCATTGTTGTAGTGGAGTACAGAGTCGTTCGTATGGGCTTTCTATAGTTTCTCCACATGTCCTCTTGCAAAAGTCTTACAACAGAGCGACAGAACTGTCCGATCAGAAGGAACGAACTCAAGAAAATTACCGTCAATAAAAAAAAATCAGAGAGAAGGATTTAGCACTATTCTTGACGAGCCTTTTTTCCAAGGTGAAGGCCCGCATCTCGTGATCGTGCGGTAGCGTTCTCGCTTCCCACGCCCGGGTTCCCGGGTTCGATTCCCGGCGGGGTCAGGGATTTTCTCTGCCTCGTGATGGCTGGGTGTTGTGTGATGTCCTTAGGTTAGTTAGGTTTAACTAGTTCTAAGTCTAGGGGACTGATGACCTCAGCAGTTGAGTCCCATAGTGCTCAGAGCCATTTTTTTCCAAGGTGAAGGACTATTTAATAGCTATGGTTGCTGCTTAATTTCAGGGTCGTACCTATTTCAGCTACTTCGTGACCAGTAACAATGTTTAAAAAAGTTTAGAGCTGAATCAGTGTTTTTCGAGTTCCTTGCAGAGATCTGGTGTGACCTGTCTGCGTCTTGCAGAATCACATCCCTCACTTCGGAACGTTATGTTGGGTGGTGCCTGCCGTTGGATGCCGACAGGAACGGAATTCGTCGTCTGTCATGTTCGCTCGTTTTCGAAACTCTTATGCTAGTCTGTCTCTTACCTAAAGCTTTGTTTCCATTAACTTGCTTCAAAATTTGGTGCGTTTCTGTAGACTTTTTCCCAGATCTAAACCAAAACTTCACACATACACGCTGCTCTTTCGGGTCACCCTTTGTACACCAACAGACTTCCGTAAATCCAGTGGAAATGTGCTCGACTTACCAAACCACGTAGATTGCAGCCACTTGACACAACTCATTCAAGAACAATGTGTAAGGAAGTGCCTACCAGTATGTTCAAATGTGTGTGAAATCTTATGGGATTTAACTGCTAAAGTCATCAGTTCCTAAGCTTACCCACTAAACCTAAATTATCCTAAGAACACACACACACACACCCGAGGGAGGACTCGAACCTCCGCCGGGACCAGCCGCACAATCTATGACTGCAGCGCTATGTCAGTGTACACTTAACCACTTGAGTACAGCATTCAAATTTAGCAAACTTCTGAATACCACCTCGTGTGTAACTGTAGCGTTAAGTGGCCACTAAATGTATATCGTGCCGTTCTGCAATGTGTTTTCTGCTATTGAAGTGCTGTTTACTCAAAAATAAAGGTAATTGAACAATGTGAAGTCCGGGTTGGCATATCCACAATGTTATGAAAAGAATAAATTGCTACTCACCGTGAAGATGACACGTTGAGTTGCAGGCAGGAACATGGAAAAGACTTCTGCACATCGAGATCTCGGCCAAAGCCTTCTTCATAAAGACAATTGATCGTGACCGGACCAAATATCTCACGAAAGAAGTGTCAAACGAAAGAACTACAAAGAACGAAACTTGTCTAGCTTTAAGGGGGAAACCAGGTGGCGCTATGGTTGGCACGCTAGATGGCGCTGCCATAGGTCAAACGGATATCAACAGCGTTTTTTTAAAATAGGAACCCCCATTTTTATTACATATTCGTGTAGTACGTAAAGAAATATGAATGTTTTAGTTGGACCACTTTTTTCGCTTTGTGATAGACGGCGCTGTAATAGTCACAAACCTATGGCTCACAATGTTAGGCGAACAGTTGGTACCAGGTAGGTTTTTAAAATTAAAATACAGAACGTAGGTACGTTTGAACATGTTATTTCGGTTGTTCCAATGTGATACATGTACGTATGTGAACTTATCATTTCTGAGAACGCATGCTGTTACAGCGTGATTACCTGTAAATACCACATTAATGCAACAAATGCTCAAAATGATGTCCGTCAACCTCAATGAATATGGCAATACGTGTAACGACATTCCTCTCAACAGCGAGTAGTTCTCCTTCCGTAACGTTCGCACATGCATTGACAACGCGCTGACGCATGTTGTCAGGCGTTGTCGGTGGATCACTATAGCAAATATCCTTCAGCTTTCCCCACAGAAAGAAATCCGGGGACGTCAGATCCGGTGAACGTGCAGGCCATGGTATGGTGCTTCAACGACCAATCCACCTGTCATGAAATATGCTATTCGATACTCCTTCAACCGCACGCTATGTGCCGGACGTCCATCATGTTGGAAGTACATTGCCATTCTGTCATGCAGCGAAGCATTTTGTAGTAACATCGGTAGAACATTACGTAGGAAATCAGCATACATTGCGCCATTTAGATTGCCATCGATAAAATGGGGGCCAATTATCCTTCATCCCAAATTGCCGCACCATGCATTAACCCACCAAGGTCGCTGATGTTCCACTTGTCGCAGCCATCGTGGATTTTCCGTTGCCCAATAGTGCATATTATGCCGGTTTACGTCACCGCTGTTGGTGAATGACGCTTCGTCGCTAAATAGAAAGCGTGCGAAACATCTGTCCTCGTCCCGTAATTTCTCTTGTGCTCAGTGGCAGAACTGTACACTACGTTCAAAGTCGTCCCCATGCAACTCCTGGTACATAGAAATATGGTACGGGTGCAATCGATGTTGATGTAGCTTTCTAAACACCGACGTTTTTGAGATTTCCGATTCTCGCGCAATTTGTCTGCTACTGATGTGCGGATTAGCCGCGACAGCAGCTAAAACACCTACTTGAGCATCATCATTTGTTGCAGGTCGTGGTTGCCGTTTCACATGTGGCTGAACACTTCCTGTTTCCTTAAATAACGTAACTATCCGGCTAACGGTCCGCACACTTTGATGATGTCGTCCAGGACATAGCACACGCCCGTTGGGCATTTTATCACAATAGCCATACATCGACACGATATCGACCTTTTCCGCAATTGGTAAACGGTCCGGTTTAACACGGGTAATGTATCACGAAGCAAATACTGTCCGCACTGGCGGAATGTTACGTGATACCACGTACTTATACGTTTGTGACTATTACAGCGGCATCTATCACAAAGCGAAAAAAGTGGTCCAACTGAAACATTCATATTTCTTTACGTACTACACGAATATGTAATAAAAAGGGGGGTTGCTATTTAAAAAAAACGCAGTTGATATCCGTTTGACCTATGGCAGCGCCATCTAGCGGGCCAACCATAGCGCCATCTGGTTTCCTCCTTCAAGCTAGACGAGTTTCGTTCTTTGTAGTTTTTTCGTTTGACGCTTATTTCGTGAGATATTTGGCCCGGTCACTATCAATGGAACACCCTATATATACGTCACGCGCACACACGACTCCGGCCGCACGGGCTCAATGCGTAACAGTCTTTTTCGTTGTGCCTATCGGCAACTCTGTGTCATCTTGACGGTACCCATTTTATAATACTGTTAACAAACACACTGAAGTAAGAAGAGCATATGAACAATCACTTTTTGGGGATCCTCCGAAGAAGTACCAAGCAAGTGCAGCAATAATTCCATAAGCAGATCTACGAGTCGAGTTGTTTGAGCCAGCGTGGCTGGCCAAGGGGAAGCCCTGTGTATTTGGCGATACGGACATTAAGCGCATGTCAAATGACGCAAAATACACACGTACATCCGAAAGCAATCGCATTTACTGCGCTGCGGCTCAGACGTGTTTAATTCAGAGCGTGTCCAGAAGTGCCCGCCGATAGCTGCGGTCCCAGTAGCGCGCGCCTCCCTGACGAATTTAAAGCAGCGCGCCCGGCTGGCCGCACCGGTTCGCCGCCGCTAATGCGGTTGACAAACGTTCCGCGAGCGGGCCGGCCGTGTTTTTGTTGGATTAACTGGCTGGCGCTGGCGCCGGCGCCGGCGCCTGCGTCCCGTTGGCCGCGCCGTAATACGCGACGCGGCGATTGTTTTCGGTCTGACCGCTCCGCTTGTTTTGCGCGAATGGAATCGAGCCGCAGCGTGCCGGCCCCACTGTCCGCGATCAGTGCGGCCTGAAATGTAGATGCGGCCGCGTCTGGGGCCGAGCGTGGCTGCAGCAGCAGAGCGACTATTGCTCTCTTGATCGAGCCTGAGAACGGGCTTAATCGTCAATGATTTATTTAAATAATTTGCTTTTTTTAACGAAAATGTTACGCCGGGTTGATGGGCACATACTGTCTATTCAACGTGTTCGTCAATCAACCTGACCACGTAATTCGCAATAATACGTTTCCAACGATATTAGCAATCCTCAAGCTAAAATGTTGACGGATTCGGTCGTTCATTTCTCTTAGTAGCTCACAACGGCTAATACGGTTAGCCTGCTAAGGCCTTAATTTTATAAGAATGTTGCAAACTGTCCCGCCTACACTAATTGGCTCGACACCACCGTTCCAAAGAAATACTTTATCCTAAGAGATTGTTGTTTCGTAGGATTATCGGGCATTAATTGCGTAACTGTGACGACTAAATCCGCATACATTCGCAAATAACACCGTATTTTTCGCAGCTCAACGTGTAGTTGTCATCCGCTGTTAAGACATCCAGCGATATTACCACATGCAAGTAATCAGTCATGAGCGCAGCTATGTAACTCATATACCTGAGCTAACGTGCGTCAGTGTTAAAAACTATGGCCCCTTTTCACTTCTGAAAACTGTAGAGTACTTAAAGAGCATGTAACAGCCTTTCAAAATTGATTATGGATGTTGCTACTGCCTCCAACACCCAAAGTCACTTCACCGAAAATCATCAGTCTCGAAGATTTCCCTTTTTCTCGCCCTCACTCAATTAATGATGATGCGACGTCTGTCGAGATCTGTATAATATTCAACACTGAGCATCTAACACAAACATTCTTGCAACAAATAACTTCTCAACACGGGGTTGAAGTTTCCATTAATAACATCTTCTGTCAATTTTCTATTCGTTTCATAATGCATGTATGTCAATGTAATGACAGAAACTGTGGTTACTCAAAGGTATGAGTGCGGCTTAATGTTCTGAAGTCAACCAGGCAACAAGTGATACATGAATTAAGAGCATACAAAGCTTCTTCTTTTGTTTTCTTCCTACAATACATTTCTTTTAAAAATAATAAAAGCCGCTGTCCCAAAGACGACGTCTTTCAGCGTGCCACGGCCGTCTGCCTGTTTCGCACTATTGCTGGCCAGCTTTCAACGACTCAATACCTTTTTGTAGCAAGTCCTCGAACCGGTGTAATAGAAGGAAGCAACAACAACGCACACTACACACCATTTCTAACACAAAACTATACCTATCACAAATATACTCATTTTTATTATATGACGCGATAAAGCTTAACTACGTTTCCGTTTATATGACTATTGCATATTTTTTATACCAAGATTTCTTACCTCAAACCATGGATCGAACCGCGCCACAGAAGGAACGTAGTGATGGCCAAGGATCCACTGCATTCTCTCATACATATCAGCACAATGTTTTGCCTTACGTAGGACTACGATAAGAAGACTCACATGCTCCAGTCCATATATTACCGTTGGTCTGTGAACACACTAGGTTTGTGACTTACGTAAAACCCCACATTAGTAACAGTACGATGTTGTGATTGGATGTTTTCGTATTGTCCCGCCAGCTGTTCCGAAGAACTTTCTTTGGGTTTCTAGAGTGGTTGAAACAGTTCGGGAGTTGTAGACATAAATTACTGAGTCAAATTTTTGTTGTATTTATTGTAGAATTTCAGTTCAGGGCCGTCAGCTACACAATATATGAATTTCAAGACGTAGGTAGGTTGCAGTCTACTTACTGTCAGCCGTATTTAACATTTACAACTAAACACTTAAGAGAGTTGGAGCGGTTTTCGAAAATGAAAAGCAGATGGCAAGATATTACTGTTATGGTTGCCAACGTCCCGTACAGTAAGGCATTTCCTATATTTGGTGACTAAAAAATTGTCCTGCGTGACTATTGTACAGGTGCTAAAATTCAGTGTTTAATACACTGCGCAGCACAATTAAACGGTCAGTTTTTCGAAATCGGGAATTCTCTTCTATCGCAACGTAGAAGTTTTATATTCAGTCCACAGGTCTGTATTGTGCAAAAACGTGACGCCCTGTGACTTCACCTTCGGACTTGGCGACGCTACAAACAGCACCGTGTTAACAAATGCGAAAAAAGATCTAAGGTCAGAAGGTCATGTCAAGTCTAAGGAGGATTAATGACGTCACATAGGTACCAAATTTCAACGCGTTTCTAACTAATGCCACCGAGAACCAGTACCCTGCACTTTCTTTGGGCATTTTTAAAATGTTCATGTACAGAGAAAACCACTCACTGATTCCTAGGCGTCAGCGTCATAGGCATCTCGGAGGGAGGGGAGGGGGGGGGGGGTTCTTAGAGGGACCTTTTCCCGTTTCATTCACCCATGTGTCATTGTCTCACCTGCCATGATCACGCCACAGGAGAGCGCGTGAACCGCTTTTGCTGCTTTGGAACACGTTCATATTACGTCGAATGGTTATGGATGTTCCCTAATGGCTCCACCCTGTACGCAAGAGTAAAAATTGTAGTGGCACTACTAGGCGGAAGGGGGGGGGGGGGGGGAGATTGAATGGGGTTGCAGCCCCACGATGTTCTTAGAGAAGGTTTGAATCGTAGTAATTTTGTAGCACTGAACGTCGCACTGTTGTCATCTTTGTTGGTAGTAATGGAACACCTTACGACGAAACAGCGTGTTTTCAGAGTGAAAATTTATTACAGATACGGTGAATGTTCGGCAGAGTGTTGGCAAACTCCGTTGAAAGTTTCTTCACCGAATAAGTCGACTGTGATGAGACTGATTGCCAAATTTGATGAAACCGTGGCGGTTGTTGGCATCAGACACTCAGTGCGTTCTTTTTACGAGGTGCATTCAAGTTCTAAGGCCTCCGATTTTTTTTTCTAATTAACTACTCACCCGAAATCGATGAAACTGGCGTTACTTCTCGACGTAATCGCCCTGCAGACGTACACATTTTTCACAACGCTGACGCCATGATTCCATGGCAGCGGCGAAGGCTTCTTTAGGAGTCTGTTTTGACCACTGGAAAATCGCTGAGGCAATAGCAGCACGGCTGGTGAATGTGCGGCCACGGAGAGTGTCTTTCATTGTTGGAAAAAGCCAAAAGTCACTAGGAGCCAGGTCAGGTGAGTAGGGAGCATGAGGAATCACTTCGAAGTTGTTATCACGAAGAAACTGTTGCGTAACGTTAGCCCGATGTGCGGGTGCGTTGTCTTGGTGAAACAGCACACGCGCAGCCCTTCCCGGACGTTTTTGTTGCAGTGCAGGAAGGAATTTTTTCTTCAAAATATTTTCGTAGGATGCACCTGTTACCGTAGTGCCCTTTGTAACGCCATGGGTAAGGATTACGCCCTCGCTGTCCCAGAACATGGACACCATCATTTCTTCAGCACTGGCGGTTACCCGAAATTTTTTTGGTGGCGGTGAATCTGTGTGCTTCCATTGAGCTGAGTGGCGCTTTGTTTCTGGATTGAAAAATGGCATCCACGTCTCATCCATTGTCACAACCGGCGAAAAGAAAGTCCCATTCATGCTGTCGTTGCGTGTCAACATTCCTTGGCAACATGCCACACGGGCAGCCATGTGGTCGTCCGTCAGCATTCGTGGCACCCACCTGGATGACACTTTTCGCATTTTCAGGTCGTCATGCAGGATTGTGTGCACAGAACCCAAAGAAATGCCAACTCTGGAGGCGATCTGTTCAACAGTCATTCGGCGATTCCCTTAAACAATTCTCTCCACTTTCTCGATCATGTCGTCAGACCGGCTTGTGCGAGCCCGAGGTTGTTTCGGTTGGTTGTCACACGATGTTCTGCCTTCATTAAACTGTCGCACCCACGAACGCACTTTCGACACATCCATAACTCCATCACCACATGTCTCCTTCAACTGTCGATGAATTTCAATTGGTTTCACACCACGCAAATTCAGAAAACGAATGATTGCACGCTGTTCAAGTAAGGAAAACGTCGCCATTTTAAGTATTTAAAACAGTTATCATTCTCGCCGCTGGCGGTAAAATTCCCTCTGCCGTACGGTGCTGCCATCCCTGGGACGTATTGACAATGAACGTGGCCTCATTTTAAAACAATGCGCATGTTTCTATCTCTTTCCAGTCCGGAGAAAAAAAATCGGAGGCCTTAGAACTTGAATGCACCTCGTATATCGTTCTGCGTTTTAAAAAAATCGCTATCATGAGTAGTGGTAACGTTGCTGTAAGTGCGGTGAAATCTATTTGCCGAAGTTCACAGCAATTGGATATTTCCAGGAGCAGAATGCAACGAAGTCTAAAAGGTGATCGGCATATTTGGGTCTATGAAATACAGTCCTTTGCTATTTGTCGTCTACCACTGAGCTGGTTGCATGATGGGTAACTATTTTACTTCACACGTAACTTCCCTCACTTAAAAGAGTTATTTACGTAGTTTACACGCCCTGTAAAGGCTTTCAGAATTGAACTGTTAGTAGATATCCCTATTTTCTCTAATTGAAGTGCTGGAAATCCTTTTTGTAACAAATTTTTGACCATCTTTTAAGGTCTCGTACGGATGTGGGTAGCTGTTGCGTGTAATTTCCATTCGTCGTCACTTGCTGTACAGGTTACAGTTCGCAGCTACAGGTATGGGAGTGCTCTCTCTGCATGGTCATACACCTTCCTTGTTGATCTAAAGTATAGAGAACGAGATGCGTAAACAAAATTATTTGCAGCTGTATTCACTGGTAGCAGAGTCAGTCATTGCTGCTGCTGCTACTACTACTACTACTACTAATGAACCGCAGAACTTTTTTTACTTCAGATGTACATCCTGAATTCTACTGCCGGTCGTGTTTCACGTGTTTCGGCCACAATGTGTTATGAAAATATATTTTGTGCTGTGTTGATAACTTAGAGTGTAAATAGTATAGACTGTCTTTTAACATTTACAAAGCACTCAAAATACGGGATATGGAAAGTTAAAATATTCTTGGGGCCTACCTATTTTCTTACATTTGGTCGACAGTTTCTTGTCATTCTTAACGATTAAAAAAAAATCGTGGTTGACATAACTGTAAATTCTTGATTTATAAATTATTATGAGCTAGAACAACGTTTCCGCATTTGGAAGTAGTATACTATCATATATTAGTCGGATGAGATCCAGTCGTTCGGTATCGTTTTCCACTGCAGACAGTAATGCATACTTTCTTCTCTTCTTCCGTTCGTGACACACAATTGCGTATCTTTCCCCTAGAACTGCTGGCATCTTTCCGGCATACAAGACTAGGGACTCTTGGGATATTCTGATAGCAACGAAGCAGTAAACTTGCATCCACTATGTCGCTGTCGCAACTGACATACTTTGTTCGTTCCGACCATTAATCTTAAACGAGCAATACCTGACGTTGCATGGACTGTAGCAAATAACTACTTCTGGCTGATGTGTAACAACCAGCGTTACGCGATTTTTTTTCATGTTTCAAAGTAGTGAATGCTGAATTATTGTTAGCCGTGATTCACGAGAAAAACCTGTTTCGCTCCAAGTAGTTTCACCAGGTCTTTGAACAGCTTTGTCGACCTGTTTTACGACGCTGAAGTGCAAGTGAAGAGGAAAGTGCTGTAGATCTGATGTCAGTAATGTTCTGCAACGACTGCTACTAGGTGGGGTACAGATTGAGGAGACCAAACGCATCGCTTCGTTGCGTTTCACAAATATTCCGCAAGCGCACTCGGGCATCACCGCACCGAAACGTCATATTGCGGAGCAAGCCAGACGGACGGAAGCCAGCTTAACGTCATTACCCATAATTACTTCCGCAAGAACCTTGAGTTACGAGCGGCAGGTGTGGGTCTGTAAACGTGAGGCAAGTGACGCTGCGCTGAGCCGCGCCATGTGATGTGGGGGCCGCTGCAGGTAGCTGCCGGCGGCGTCAACGCAGATCACTGAATGTTGCTGCCAGCGGAAATTATACTCATCGCGTGACCTCTAACTTGTACTGCTCAGGGACCAGATCCTGAAACTCTCTTTTTAGTTCGTAGCAAGACCGAATATGCCTGCATGCCATATGACTCTACCGCTTTTTCTGAACTGTAAGTATCAGGTCACCTTCAGTCCACTGCATTGCACATGTTTGAAGGCTGTAGTAGAACATAGATTTCAATTACTCACGCTGAACTACCTACCCTCCCATTCAGTTCTAGACGGAAACTTATGCTTGCAAGGTTCATCAACAGTCCCCTGAATTGGATAATGTCCATGTTACTATATCTTGTGAAAAATAGTGCGTTTTGGGAGAAGAAACGCAAACCATTGGTATTAACATCGTACTGCATGGTAAGACCGTAGCGAGAATTGCCGTCTTTGTCAGTTGCATATTTAGCGGGGAAATGTGGTGCCAGTCAAGTGATACTCAAGCACGTGTCGATTATTCAGCATATAATGGTAAAGTTCTTGAAGCAACAGTACCCGTGAGGAACTAAAGGGTCTCGACCATGTATAAATTATTAGGTTGCGTTTTTGTTTTTCATGTTGGTAACCCGGTTGCTATGGGTTTATTTATCGGTTGTCATTTTTATGTGTAGTTCACTGTTGCTATTTGAGTTCACATAATGTCATTTGGAGATAATGACTGGAGCCCTGGACGCTAGAAGGTGGAGTGGCAAGTCGTGAAATCGGAACATTTTCGACATATTCTTCTGTTTGAGATAAGTACAGGAGTAACTGCAGCGGAGGCAGCCAGAAACATTTGCACCGTGTACGGGGATAATGCCATTGGACAGAGCATGGCAAAAAAGGTTTTCTCGTTTCAAGGAGGATTGTTTTGATGAATATCGTTTAAACGCATTAATCCACAACGACCCACGTCAGTGTACTCGAGAACTGGCAAATGTGGTGCATTGTCATCATTCCACCACCCTGCGACATTTGCATGCAATGGCGAAGGTTCAAAATGGTGTGAGAGAGTACCGCTTCCTCTAAGCCAAAATTACAAAAGTTAACGGGTGGCCATATGTGCATCTCTGCTCGTGAACAACACCGGCCATTGCTATCCTGTATTGTTACTGGTGTCGAGAAATGGTGTCTTTATGCTAACATCAGGAAGGAATATTTGAGCCCAAACAAAGCAGCAACTCCATGTACAAACGCCCGCCCTCAGCCACGAAAGATAATGTAGTGCAGGAACAGCGATGGTGTCGTATTCTACAAATTGCTTCCCTGAGGTGTAACCATCACGGCTGACATGTATTGTTAGCAACTGAGACGTCTTGCAGACGCAGTCCAAAAACAACGACCAGGAAGACTGCGTGAACTGATTCTACTCCACGGTAATGCCCGCAGCCATTGTGCTACACTGACAAAAAGCACTAAACAGGAGTTGGATTGGAAAGCTGTTCCAGGCCTACCTTATTCACCTGACGAATGTGCCTCGACAAGTTCTTCGCCTCAAAGCGACATTATATCTATTGTCGCGGAATCGAAAAGTCACTCCAACGTTGGCACACCGTTGTAAATAGTGAAGAAGATATTATTGATAACTAAAGTCTCTATTGCGTGTATCTGTTTTGTTTGTATGCAACGACCCAGTATATTGCTTTTGGAATGGCCGACACAAGGCATTCGCGCAGGGTTTGAAAATACCTAGCTTTCCGGCGGGTGCTGCGCTCTACGATGATGTCGATGGTCTTGGACGATGCTTCTTGCTACCCATAGAAAATTTAGCTAACTTCTGATTTATTTGCCGCCTTACATGCCACACAGCGTCACACACAGCTAAAACTAGACAGAGGTCTGATATGATAGACACTGATTCCATGAGCGCTCCTTTACCGCTTGAAATAGCTTCGTAAAAAACTGCGAACTGCCTAGCGCAGGCCGTACTAAAGCGTATTACGAAATCGAAAGATCTGTATAAAACTATCTGTACGTAGTGGATACCGGGCCACGTCGCCATCAAGGCGGCAAATGAACGCGCTGACCAGCTTGCCAAAAACTGGAAACTACTCGCATCCAATCTAATATTCCTTCCGCACTGTGACTATTATTGGCGACTTGCTGTTAAAGCAAAAGAACTACATGTTATGAGGATATTAGCAACAAAAGAATTCGTACTGCGATACTCAACGGCACATACACCGTGGTTTCTTAATGCAGATCTTAATCGGAAGGAGATTTTCACCATTAATGCATTAAGAGCCGGCCATGTGGCTACCAGCGAAACGAAATACCTGGTAAACTTAATACGCCCTGCAAATAGCGACTACTCTAAAATTGGAAGGTAACATCCTGTATTTTTTATTGGTGTGTGAAATACATAAAAAAGAAAGGGTGAAAACACTGTAAGAAGATCAATTTCCGTATTAGTTGCAAGGTCTTTGAACTATCAAACCTGCAAATATCTGTATACGTTCATATGATTTTGTAAAGGATCTTTACCGATAATTTGTTCGTATCACATAATTGTTAATGTATGGGAAAAGTTTAACTTTGATTGTCACAGTTTTGAAAAAATTTGCTACTTTCATGTCCTCTGTATAAAGTAATCATAATTTAAGTCACTTAGCTTTCCAAATCGTTTATTTTATGGTAATGGCCTATACCTGAGGTCATTTTAAATAAATAAATAAATAACCTTGAAGCTGTAAAAAGAGATGTAGTGGTGGGAGGACCGGAGACAGCTACGTGCTGTGAACGGTGGATACAGGCTATGCAGACTGCGGGTCACGTTGTCACACACAAGACTCTTTGCTACAAAACTAATATTTATTGTACGGATTAAGAGTGAGTAATGGCCAGTTAGAATGGTTAGCGAATAGCGGGCATATCACTTGAAAATATGGCATTGCAGGTTGTCAGCTAACACCACCCACACTCACTGTTCGTCATGCTTCACTTAAACAGACTTGCGTCATAGCAGGCCTGTGGATCATAAAGCGTCCAGCTTGGTAAATGAAATGCAGTAGCGTATCGGAAACGCTTAGGCGTCGTGTCTATGTGCATGTTCTCTGCAACACTGTAGATAAGGTGTAGACAGATTGAAATTGTTTTCTTATTGCTGTAATGACGTGTACGCTAAGGTGTCCATTGTCTTCTTCTGATATCGGCCACTAGATAACAAGTAACTACGGCAACCCAACAGATTTCATGCAGAGCCAATATGTCTGTGCCATTGAAGGAAAGTTGTGAAACTAAAGATACTATGCGATTTTGTTTTGAAGTTATCTTGGCAAATCTGCTGTTAGTTGTGTGTCTGACAGTTTGTACGGTTCAAGACCGATATTTTTAAAGGCTTACGTTCAGTTTTCGTAATGTTGGCATCGCATGTCAGACAGGATTTAGTTGCTGTAATGAAGACTGTGTAGAGGTTCACACTTCGGTGGAGAGCGTGCCACATGCGTATGAAATAGCCAGTAGTCTTCTCTGTGCTAATTAGTACTAGTCATGTTACTCCGTGATACTGTCTGTAAGGCAAGCATAGAAAAATTGAAACCAGTTTTTTGCTTAATGGGCGTTTCTCGTGGATGATTCGTAAACAAATCGCGAATAAGCGATTTGAAAGGAGATAAAACATTTGTTGGACATCAGAATAGGAAATGGACAACAGTAGTCGTAAAACAATTTGGAAAGTAAAGTTTTACATTTGGAAAGTAAAGCTTTACAAGATTGCTGAATGAAGGGAGATATTACGACTGGAGTGGCAGAAGCGAAGACAGCTTTTTCTCCAAGAGTGATGTACTGGAATGAAGTGTTGACAGAAGTAACGAAAATCGTGGAACTCAATGCCTCTGGCAGCGAAATGTGGCGCATACCAAGGTAGAAAATATCTAGTGCCCTGGAACCAGGTAGCACAATAAGTAGTCAAAGAACGGAATGAAAAGCCACCAGGAAGTATTGGGTAGAAAGTAAGTTCGTAGGTGTGGTTTGTGGTTCATGTGATTTGGAGCGTAGAGATAGTTAACATACTAGAATCCATTTCGTTGTACCACTGCCTTAACTTTGAATATTACGAATGATTCCAGCTTGGTCATTTAATGCTTCTTTGAAATATGTGATGCTTCATGATGCCAGAAATAAGTCACACGTGTCGGGATGTTAAAAGACCGTCATTAACCAGCCGAAGTGGATTCGTTTCTGATAGCTAACTAGGTACTGGAAGGAGCAGTGGAGCAGAGATACCACAGAGTGAAAAGATGAATGCTCGTGAGTAACTTAAGAGTTCGACACAAAAGAAACTAGTTTAGTCTGGTCGTGCCTGTTTGGTGTAAGACTGTTTTTCGACCTTCGAATTGTGTTGTTACGGTATAGCAACTTTTATCAAGATCGATCTAATCGATAGCAAAGAAAGGGCTATTTTGCTGAAAATATCTCACCTACAGTAACAAGTCTGAGCACAAAATCTCATGTTAAGTAGGTTCACATACAGCTGAGAAATTTAGTTTTCCTGTCTGCTTGTTGTTAGCAATCAACAAAGTACGCCATTCATCTCGCATTATATTCTTATTGTTGATTCTTCACATAAAATGTACCTACGGTATTCTTTTATATACGTTCGGCTTCATTTAATTAATTGGTCGACTGATACCGTATTTTGAGCTTTCTGGATATTCTCATCTGTGACTTCTGTTTGTTTATACCTTCAACAGAAATGAGTACGCTTGAAACGATCAGTTGAAAGAGAGAGCAGACATCTGAATTTTCATCAACAATACGTGAATACATATTACCGATAAACTGCTCAGAACGAATCGTTTTGTGAGTGCACTATATTCCAGTTCAGACACTGAACGTAAACACAATTTGAAGCAATAAAAAATCAAATTTGCATGTTACTTTCGTTTGATATATTCTGCGTAATAAAAGGACAGGAGCAAAAATAAGTTTTACATAAGTGTGTTACTTGATTGAAGTACATTTAATTCGCATGGAAATAAAATGAAATGCTTATCAGTTTCCATACAGCATCACAGCTGCCACATTGGAAGGTGGTGCGCCCATGAGTGACGAACCGTTCAGTGACCGCAGCACATGGTGACGTGCGTAACGCTTGGTGAGCGCCACGGCGTGTAACCGCGATCATGTGGCACTGCCAGCATCTTATTATGGACAGTTCAGAAGGTGCTACTGTCTGAGCATTGACTCGCAGTGTCCAGACTCGTGAAAGACGCCTGCTTGTACGATATAGTACTCAGCAGCTGTTCTCGCTTTTACTGCTATTTCACCTTTCATATGTTGCCTTGAAAATACGTGATTACATTGGGAATTACGGTTCATTACCATTCTTTTATTAATTGTTTGCGGTATTTGGTGCCCTCAAGCAGAGGAAAGACTGCGACCGAACATTAGTAAAAAGACTTCAACATCCCAAATTCATCCAGTTTACAGCCATCAGCCAACGACACCTCTTAGAGAAACATCTCAGCAAGAAAGGACGGAGCAGTCAGACTTTAAGACTGATTAGTCTGCACCTCTGTACCGCGAGATTCAGTACCAACTTGAAGAAGCAGGGTTTTTCCGCGGAATAATTTACATTCTTTACGAGAAGCAAAGCAGAGGAGTCATGACAACCTGCTTGTAGTGTGTTGGATCTCTGGTGATGTACACTGTGCAAGGTCTACTGCCAACGAGACCAAACATATTTAACCTAGCAAACTGTTAATATTACGCGAGAAATGCTCGATTTCATTGAACCTTTCCTTAGTTGCAGTGAGTTAAAAGCATGTATCTGTTATTTAAATTCGATGATAAAGTTGAGAAATCAGCGTGTTGCGCAACATATTTATACATGTATGGCGAAGAGTGACTGTTCGTTCACGAGATTCAAAAGGCAAGTATATACAGGCGCCCAGGCTGATGTCATGTTTCTTCCAGAAGACGTTCCATGCAGTTCCGCACTGTCCCGTAATAAACAAATTGTGAGAGTACTGAATTTCAGACCAGCTTTCTGACTGGGTTGAAGAGTTCCTAGCAAATAAAACACCGGTTATTATTCTTAATGGAGAAAGAACTTCGTACGTAAAAATAACATTGGAAGTACCCATAGGGGTTTTTATTGGATACTTACTGTTCACGATATCTACAGATAACGTGAGAAGCTCCAATACGCTGTTCGCTTATGGCGGTGTATTGTACGTAGGGAAATCACAAAGCTGGAAAATTGTGCCAAATGTAGGAAAACCTGCAGCCGATCGACGCTTGATGTGTGCAGTCCATAATATCACGATTTAGAGAAAGAAATACTCTCAGTAATAGCGAAAGAAGAGTTGACCACAGAAGCTGACGCAGAAAGAACGAAGTATATTAGTAAAGATGGTCAAAAAAGATCTTAAAGTGATGATGGTGATGGTGAAGAATGGTTTGTGGGGCGCTCAACTGCGCGGTCATCAGCGCCCGTACAAAGTCCCAATTTTTAGACAGTCCAATCTAGCGACTGTCACGAACGATGATGATGATGATGATGATGATGATGATGATGATGATGATGATGATATAACACAAACACCCAGTTTCCGGGAAGGGAAAATCCCCAACCCGTCTGGGAATCTAACCCGGGACCCCGTGATCCGGAGGCAGCAACGCTAGCTACTAGACCACGAGCTGCGGACGATCTTAAATTGGGAGCGTCTGTATTGTCTGCGCATGTTAATGGTCAGTTTACGCAGGAAATCACACCAAGCATTGTTCACTATGTCTTAAGTAGTGCAGGTTATGGAGCTAGGGTATACCAAGAAGAAAACCATACATCAGCAAGTTGAACAAGAAATTGAGACTTGAATTTGCTCCAGAGTATATAAGCAACAACACAAGTTTCTGGGACAAGATACTGTTTACAGATGGAAGTAAATTTAACATATTTGAAAATGATAATTTTTGTGTGGAGACGACCAGATACTGAGCTGGATCCTAAACACATTCAACCCACAGTAAAGCACGGTGGTGGAGTTATGGTTTTGGTATGTATGACTACATCTCGTGTAGGGCAACTTGTTTTTGTTGAAAATATCAAGAATGGATTTCAGTTTTTAAATATCGTAAAGGAAAAAAGTGTTGATGGCTTGTATTTAGACATCGATTTGTACTTTCTACTGTACAATGACACTAAGCGTGCAGCGGAAATTGTTCGTCTGTAGTGGTTGTACCACACTCCTCATGCCGCCAAATTACCAGCAAACAGCGCTGACCTTAATCGAACTGAACCACTTTGGAGTACGCTTGAAAGAATGGTCAAAAAACAAGAAATATCTACATCTACATCCATACTGCGCAAGCCACCTGACGGTCAGTGGCGGAGGGTACCTTGGGTACCTCTATCGGTCCTCCCTTCTATTCCAGTCTCGTATTATTCGTGAAAAGAAAGACTGTCGATATTTCTCTGTGTGGTCTCTAATCTCTCTGATTTTATCCTCATGGTCTCTTCGCGAGATATACGTAGGAGGGAGCAATATACTGCTTGACTCCTCGGTGAAGGTATGTTCTCGAAACATCAACAAAAGACCTTACCGAGCTACTGAGCGTCGCTCTTGCAGAGTCTTCCACTGGAGTTTGTCATCTCCGTAACGCTTTCGCGGTTACTAAATGATCCTGTAACGAAGCGCGCTGCTCTCCGTTGGAGCTTCTCTATCTCTTCTGTCAACCCTATCTGGTACGGATCTAACACCGGTGAGCAGTATTCAAGCAATGAGCGAACAAGTGTACCGTAACCTACTTCCTTTGTTTTCGGACTGCATTTCCATAGGATTCTTCCAATGAATCTGTCTGGCATCTGCTTTACCGACGATCAACTTTATGCAATCATTCCATTTTAAATCACTCCTAATGCCTACTTCCAGATAATTTATGGAATTAACTACTTCCAGTTGCTGACCTGCTATATTGTAGCTAAATGATAAAGGATCTATCTTTCTATGTATTCGCAGCACATGACACTTGTCTACATTCAGATTCAATTGCCATTTCCTGCACCATGCGTCAGTTCGTTGCAGATCCTCCTGCATTTCAGTACAATTTTCCGTTGTTACAACCTCTCGATATATCCGCAAAAAGCCTCAGTGAACTTCCGGTGTTATTCATAAGGTCATTTACATATATTGTGAATAGCAACAACGGTCCTACGACACTCCCCTGCGGCACACCTGAAATCACTCTTACTTCGGAAGACTTCTCTCCATTGAGAATGACATGCTGCTTTCTGTTATCTAGGAACTCTTCAGTCCAATCACACAATTGGTCTGATAGTCCATATGCTCTGATGTTGTTCATTAAACGACCGTGGGGAACTGTATCAAACGCCCTGCGGAAGTCAAGAAATATGGCATCTACCTGGGAATCCGTGTCTATGGCCCTCTATCGTGGACGAATAGCGCGAGCTGCGTTTCACACGATACGAAGAAACACTGCTCTGAAACACAACAAGAAAGTCAAAAGGTTACCTCAGATACTACTCTGAAACTTGTTCATTCCATGCCAAAGAGGTTGACGGAAGTGATACATAAGAGGAATGCTTACAAACTATTAACATTGTCATTATACTTTTGTAGATTGTGTTTTTCTTTGTATGTGTGAATACTTTTTCCTCACTGTGTCAAGCCAGCTGGTACGGAATTGTTTACTTTTTGCAGAAGTCTAATTTCGTTAATCCTTTTATTTGTACAGAACATTAAGGGAATCCCATATTGTTAGTTTTCCAAATCTCCATGGTTGTGATCTTTAGTTATAATTAATTCTACGTGTACAACGTTGTACGAATACTTTTTTCCACGATTATATGTAGCTGTAGAGTGGTTCTGTGCCAACCCTATACAGCAGGGTCGTCAACAGCGTTAGAATGTCGGATGAACGTAGTCGCAGCGCGTGCTTGTGCCCTGCTCTGGACACGTGTCACGAAGCGCGCGGAGCCCTGTTGCTGTCCCCTGGGCGTTAATTGCCTCCGCACGACGCGCAGAGCAAGCGCGGCGTAGCTTGGCGTTGCATAGCGTCGCCCTGGCTACCGCTGCCGCCACGGCTGGTGGTCTGGCACCCTGTCTGCGGCCCGTTGCCAGGACAACATTGAACGCGCCGCGCGACCCCTGCCCCACCCCCCTTCCCCCCGCCCGACGCACAGGTCCCGCCCCTCCAGCTCTCACGCTTCCCGTTCCGACCGCCGCTACACAGTGGACCGACCACGCTGTCTCGACAACTGCATTGTCCTGCAGCCGCCTCTAGCGACAAACCTTTTAGCAACCGAGCAATCACTCTCCTCTCGAGGAGCAGCCACAGGCAGAATATTAAAGACCTCGCTGTTCTTACGATGCAACCAGCCTATAATTTCTGCGCCATTTCGTACTGACTGATACTTTTGCCTTTCTCTCTTTCTGATTGAGGTTTCTTCAGAAGTTTTGAATTCCTTGTGTAAACGACACTGATGATGCATTGTATACGCCTTATTTAAGCTCTTAGGAGGAACACGCTTACTTGATCTCCTTTTTACCGTTATATAACGACGTCTAAAGGGGCGGTGGCTAATATCTACAGGGCACTCTGTGTTATTAGCGTGAGGATGACCACGGAGAGACATTTCGAGAATCTCAAACCGCTGCAACCAATCGAAGGCACTTAGTCCAAAGACCTCTGTCACAGCACAGTGCAGCAGCGCATAAACACTACATTCAATAGGTCCCTCACTACCATTTGATTGGTGGAAGCGAGGAAAATGGTTTCTCGCTAATGTTATTTCTTCGCTCTTATTTGATTGATTCGTTTCAGTAACTAAGCAGTAACAGTGCAGCAGCGCATAAACACCGAATTTCGTTACAGACCGAGGAAAATTGCAACTGAGACAGGTGTAGCAGCTTTGCAGGTGTGTGGAGCAGAAGACATAAGCATAACGTTTGTTTGTAATGGGTTCAAACGCTTTCAGGACAGGAAGGAAATTGTTGACGAAGCCGTACATTCGGTAGCGTATCGTAGCAGCACACGGGGAGCTACTGCGAGAGACTTTTACGCAAATTTGACAACTGTTTGTGTGACCGGCGGGGAAGTGTTAACGCTGGCGTTAATAAATACTTGTTCTTTCATGAGCAGAAGGTAACACATACGGAACCTGCTGATCTCGGTAGCATGTGTCAGTGAAATTCCGTGTTTTCCTGCAAATCATCTAAGGGGATCAGATCTCTGGTGCTATCATTTTGACACAGAGTACAACCGGTCACGATCCACCGGGAATTCATACCTGGAGCTGAAACTCGTAGCGCCGAAGTTTACGAGGCCATTTGTAAGCCGTTGCTGTTAAGCTTTCAATATAGTAGATCATAGCTGTGCAGGATTGGAAAGTGGAGTGTGCCACAGAAACGAATACATGCACGCTGCTGTCCGTGTTGGCGACTCATTGGCTAAGCGCAGAGTTATTGTTATACAACATACGTCGTACTCTTCGGATATGGATTTGCGAAGTTTTCATTCCTCTGCTTTAAGAAAACCTTGAAGAATGAACATAGCGGACCTCCAAAGGGTGCCATCTCGGTGCTTCTACCATTTCAAAATAACCATGAGATTAAATAGCAGGAAACAGTATTTTGTACGTACTTTATTTTCTCCTACGTAATTTACCACACTTTTTATACGTGCCTTTTATGTATGACAGTCATGCGTCTTCGTCCAGAGTATGTTTTCCCGAATTGTTTAGTAGTCAATCATAAATGAGCGACTCGGTCGCTGCATCACATTACGCTGCCCTTTTTTAATTTGTCCCGTCTTTACAGATAAAGCTCTGAGCATGTCGATAAGAGGGACTTTCCTCCCACTTATCGCCTGCAGTGTAGTCGCACCTTCGGTCTGCTGTGTTACCTAGCAGTAAAGGCGGATGCATTTCATCTCGTTCACCCGGACCAATATATTCGAGACGGTTCACCTGCTACACTACATTCAATAGGTCCCTCACTACTATTTGATTGGGGGAAGCGAAAAAATGGTTTCTCGCTAATGTTATTTCTTCGCTCTTATTTGATTGATTCGCTTCAGTAACTAAGCAGATCATTGTCGAGATAGTACTCGAATTCCGCTAGCAAAGGGTCGACAGTGATCCTAAACCTACATTTAATGTGGCGTAATCTACGGCAAGGTGCAAAATGTTTAAATGGTTCTTTTGTTTCTCTCTCTCTCTCTCTCTCTCTCTCTCTCTCTCTCTCTATTTTGCGCTGCGTTGGCCAGTGAAAACTTGATGTCTGATTTATGCAGGAAACATTTACTTAATTTACACGGTGTGGCTGAAGTCACACTACTCTACTCAGCCTCACTTGGATTAGTCTTTTCCGTCTCTCGTAATTCCAATGGACTCTTCTCTTACAATGAGCCTGAAGAGTGGACAGTGTAACAACTACACGTTGAAATACCTGTCCTCGGATTGTCTATTATACTCCGTAAGCCAGAGAATACTCGCGCTTCCTCTCAATACGACTTCATGTTAGACACTAGAGACTGCGTCTCAGTTTCTCTGATGTCCGTCTTGTTGCAGTCTCATCCAAGTAAAAACTCTTATGATTGCTTACCTAGAATTTGTGAATAAAATCTCAGCTTGTTTTCTTCTTGTGCTACGTACTCGGAGAAGGGTGGCATTAGCGCGGAATATTGTCGCCGTTATTTCGTCATACCATTGTCGTTTTGTATGCTGTGGTCAAAGTTAGTGTCTTGTATAGATACTTATTTTTCAATGCAGAAGCAGCTTCCAGTGCGTTCTTCGCAATAGTTAACATTCATCATGCTGAAAAACTAACCCTGAATATATATGATGGAGGTACAGAGTACCTAGTAATCCACATTATCTGTCAGTCTAATCATGTTTCCCTTTATTTTATACAAGTGAATTGTTTATATGTTGGACTGAGGATTGTAGTCCTTGCGGATTTCTAGATTTTTCAGCATCATAGAAAAGATTATTGTTCCAGGACATTTTACGTCAGTTGATTTTCCTTGTTTAAAACAACCTGTTGCCAACTTTGTGACTGCACTTTTAGATACATTCGTAATGTCTTAATATATCCTGTTCTTGTGAAAGATCTTCTGCCTATAGCCAATCCTGGTTCATCAGATTTTTTAATTCGATGGCTGTACTCCTGTACATTCTGCAGGTTTCGACTGTCACTGATGTCACTAAACTGCGAAAATCGCGTCTAGTGTACAAGAGTAGCCTTTTGACGGAATTTTTGAAGCATAGGCAACAGTCTGGATGATTGACTGATCTGGCCTTGTAACATTAACCAAAACGGCCTTGATGTGGTGATACTGCGAACGGCTGAAAGTAAGGGGAAACTACAGCCGTAATTTTTCCCGAGGGCATGCAGCTTTACTGTATGGTTAAATGATGATGGCGTCCTCTTGGGTAAAATATTCCGGAGGTAAAATAGTCCCCCATTCGGATCTCCGTGCGGGGACTACTCAGGAGGACGTCGTTATCAGGAGAAAGAAAACTGGCGTTCTACGGATCGGAGCGTGGAATGTAGGATCCCTTAATCGGGCAGGTAGGTTAGAAAATTTAAAAAGGGAAATGGATAGGTTGAAGTTAGATATAGTGGGAATTAGTGAAGTTCGGTGGCAGGAGGAACAAGACTTTTGGTCAGTAATAGGGGTCAGTAATAGGGGTAATGCAGGAGTAGGTTTAATAATGAATAAAAAAATAGACGTGCGGGTAAGCTACTACAAACAGCATAGTGAACGCATTATTGTGGCCAAGATAGACACGAAGCCCACGCCTACTACAGTAGTACAAGTTTGTATGCCAACTAGCTCTGCAGATGATGAAGAAATTGATGAAATGTATGATGAGATAAAAGAAATTATTCAGGTAGTGAAGGGAGACGAAAATTTAATAGTCATGGGTGACTGGAATTCGAGTGTAGGAAAAAGGAGAGAAGGAAACATAGTAGGTGAATATGGATTGGGGCTAAGAAATGGAGGAAGCCGTCTGGTAGAATTTTGCACAGAGCATAACTAAATCATAGCTAACACTTGGTTCAAGAATCATAAAAGAAGGTTGTATACATGGAAGAACCCTGGAAATACTAAAAGGTATCAGATAGATTATATAATGGTAAGACAGAGATTTAGGAACCAGGTTTTAAATTGTAGGACATTTCCAGGGGCAGATGGGGACTCTGACCACAATCTATTGGTTGTGAACTGTAGATTGAAACTGAAGAAATTGCAAAAAGGTGGGAATTTAAGGAGATGGGACCTGGATAAACTGAAAGAACCAGAGGTTGTACGGAGTTTCAGGGAGACCATAAGGGAAGAATTGACAGGAATGGGGGAAAGAAATACAGTAGAAGAAGAATGGGTAGCTCTGAGGGATGACGCAGTGAACGCAGCAGAGGATCAAGTAGGTAAAAAGACGAGGGCTAGTAGAAATCCTTGGGTAACAGAAGAAATATTGAATTTAATTGATGAAAGGAGAAAATATAAATATGAAGTAAATGAAGCAGGCAAAAAGGAATACAAACTTCTCAAAAATGAGATCGACAGGAAGTGCAAAATGGCTAAGCAGGGATGGCTAGAGGACAAATGTAAGGATGTAGAGGCTTGTCTCACTAGGGGTAAGATAGATACTGCCTACAGGAAAATTAAAGAGACCTTTGGAGAGAAGAGAACCACTTGTATGAATATCAAGAGCTCAGATGGAAACCCAGTTCTAAGCAAAGAGGGGAAAGCAGAAAGGTGGAAGGAGTATATAGAGGGTCTATACAAGGGCGATGTACTTGAGGACAATATTATGGAAATGGAAGAGGATGTAGATGAAGATGAAATGGAGATATGATACTGCGTGAAGAGTTTGACAGAGCACTGAAAGACCTGAGTCGAAACAAGGCCTCGGGAGTAGACAACATTCCATTAGAACTACTGACGGCCTTGGGAGAGCCAGTCCTGACAAAACTCTACCATCTGGTGAGCAAGATGTACGAGACAGGCGAAATACCCTCAGACTTCAAGAACAATATAATAATTCCAATCCCAAAGAAAGCAGGTATTGACAGATGTGAATATTACCGAACTATCAGTTTAACAAGTCATAGCTGCAAAATACTAACACAAATTCTTTACAGACGAATGGAAAAACTGGTAGAAGCAGACCTCGGGGAAGATCAGTCTGGATTCCGCAGAAATGTTGGAACACGTGAGGCAATACTGTCCTTACGACTTATCTTAGAAGAAAGATTAAGGAAAGGCAAACCTACGTTTCTAGCATTTGTAGACTTAGAGAAAGCTTTTGACAATGTTGACTGGAATACTCTGTTTCAAATTCTAAAGGTGGCAGGGGTGAAATACAGGGAGCGAAAGGCTATTTACAGTTTGTGCAGAAACCAGATGGCAGTTATAAGAGTCGAAGGGCACGAAAAGGAAGCAGTGGTTGGGAAGGGAGTGAGACAGGGTTGTAGCCTCTCCCCGATGTTATTCAATCTGTATATTGAGCAAGCAGTAAAGGAAACAAAAGAAAAATTCGGAGTAGGTATTAAAATCCATAGAGAAGAAATAAAAATGTTGAGGTTCGCCGATGACATTGTAATTCTGTCAGAGACAGCAAAGGACTTGGAAGAGCAGTTGAATGAAATGGACAATGTCTTGAAACGAGGATATAAGATGAACATCAACAAAAGCAAAACGAGGATAATGGAATGTAGTCAAATTAAATCGGGTGATGCTGAGGGAATTAGATTAGGAAATGAGACACTTAAAGTAGTAAAGGAGTTTTGCTATTTAGGGAGTAAAATAACTGATGATGGTCGAAGTAGAGAGGATATAAAATGTAGACTGGCAATGGCAAGGAAATCGTTTCTGAAGAAGAGAAATTTATTAACATCGAGTATAGATTTAAGTGTCAGGAAGTCGTTTCTGAAGGTATTTGTATGGAGTGTAGCCATGTATGGAAGTGAAACATTGACGGTAAATAGTTTGGACAAGAAGAGAATAGAAGCTTTCGAAATGTTGTGCTACAGAAGAATGCTGAAGATAAGGTGGGTAGATCACGTAACTAATGAGGAGGTATTGAATAGCATTGGGGAGAAGATAAGTTTGTGGCACAACTTGACTAGCAGAAGGGATCGGTTGGTAGGACATGTCCTGAGGCATCAAGGGTTCACAAATTTAGCGTTGGAGGGCAGCGTGGAGGGTAAAAATCGTAGAGGGAGACCAAGAGATGAATACACTAAGCAGATTCAGAAGGATGTACGTTGCAGTAGGTACTGGGAGATGAAGGAGCTTGCACAGGATAGATTAGCATGGAGAGCTGCATCAAACCAGTCTCAGGACTGAAGACAACAACAACAACAACAACAACAACAACAACAACAAGCTATCAACTGCTCTTCTCCTGTAGTCTCAATCTGTATGAAATTCACACTCACTTTTTTACTACCTGGACTAAAATGCGTAGTGTTATTTCCTATAAAATGGGTAGCAGTCGACATTTTTCTATGCGGTTTTTCATAGTTCATTCCGTAAACATGGACTAGTCAACATCGTTTCTGGCGCCTTGAGGTTTGTTCAGAGACGATCATAGTGTGCACAGAGCTCAGAATACGACACGGAATCTGTATTGAGGGCGTCTGTTTTACGTATTGTTTTGAATTTATTCTTAGTAATATAAATCAAGATTTCAAATTATTTTGTTGTACATAGCATTACAAATTATGGAATGGTTGGAACAGCCTGGTTCCTTAAATGAAAAAATGATGCAGCAGAGATTAACACTTAACATTGTTTCGGGGAAATGTGACCGTGTATATTACAGGTTGCGGAGATGATTTGTAAAAAACGCTGATGATATATGGAAGACATAATTAGCTGTTTATTCCATTACAATAGCTAGAACTTCGGACTAAAAAGATGTTCGTTCTGTCGGTAGGTGAACACGCTACATAAAGGTTAAATATTTTCTCAAGGAAGCGCGTAATTAGGGGCGCACGTCGAAACTATTCACGAAACTGAAAAAGTTGCAGTCATATTACGCATAGTTCAGAATGTCTGCTTACTGCAGCTAACGCGAATGAAAATTTATGTAGTTCTGCATATCATCGTATGGTGAATCCCATTTCATAAACTGGAACATGTAATTCTTGAAACCATCGCATCCATATCGTTGCAGCAGATTGCGAACGCAATAATCGATTTGCGCATTGAAGTCTAGTTCACAGGAATAAAGCATTTATGCGAAGACGCCAAAGGTATCGCTTTCGAATTCGCACGACAGGCGCGTTCTTGTGGTTACCGCCGCGACTGCCAGCATTTCCACTTGGGCGCCGAAGGAGGTCTCGGCTTGCAGGGACGGACGAGTCATTTCCATTTTTATTGCGTGTTCAGTGGGGCAGGAAAGCGTTTTAATTTTTCTCCGTCGCGAGGCGCGCCGGCCCCGCGTTTAGGATTCCTCCAGGGCAGCGCGTGATGTATTCGCTTCGTTTGCGGGGACCGCCTCCGCTCCTCCGGCCCAACCCGACGCCGCCAACTCTGGCAGAGTTTCCGCCGAGTGCCACGCCGCAGTCTACCACGGCAGCCGCTCTCAGACTTCACCAAGTCCTCAGCACGAGCTCTCGATTGGCCTCTTCTGCGGAAACACCGCTACACTCTATAGCCCCACAACTTGTCCTCTAGTGGAACTCGTCGTCCTAAATTTTTGTACTCCATCGACTTAAAGCTGGAAATTTATCTGGGCGCACTAGCTGACGTAAATTGTTAAATAGCCAACAACAGTATGTTGTATAGTTTCAACCCGATTCTCTACCATTTACAAGTATAGTAGGAATGATGACAAAGTAATGCTCCAAAAACTGCTAATTTTCTCCTGTATACACGTAAATGTGAAGAACTAAATAAGACTACCTGGTAGCCGCTAAATATAACATTACACCGTAGGAAATGCTGCAACCAGCCACAACTTTTTCTGGAATGGTTATATAGTACTATTACCAGTTTCGAGCCTCATCGTCAGATGGTGGCTTTGATATCTTTGCAAGTTATACGTTTTTGCCTTGAAATACAGGGTGACAAGGAAAAACGGGAACATTTCCATAATGCAATAAAACTAGAAGTAATGAAGGAAAGTAATTAAAACCTTACAACTTTGCCATTTACGAAACATTGATGGCATTTATCATTTTTTAAAAATTACGTCATTTAGATGGCGTCCTCCTGTACGGATACATTCGTGAAATATGCTGTTAAGATTCCTCATTGACCGCTGCAACATCTCAGCTGGGATACTGCCGACTTCTCTGTTTTAACTCATCCAGGGTTCTTGGTCGAGTCGTGTGTAGGGGGCCAGGGAATGTTACCGAATCGCGAGATCACATGGTTGCCAAACAATTTACGCACATATGCCATTGATTGCCGTGCAGTGTGTGATGTCGTCCCGTCCTGTTGAAACCATGCATCTTCAACGTTTAGGAAGTTGTTCAGTTCTGGTGTAACAAAAGTTCGTAACATCTCCACGTAACGATCGGCATTGACAGTTATTGTTTTTTCCCTGTTCAAATCGGTCCGATAATCCCATGTGATGAAACACCATACCATACTATCACTCTACTAGCGTGTAAAGGCCGCTCATGAACGTCATTAGGATTTGTGTTTGTTCATTAACGGTAGTTCTGTTTGTTCACATAACCTGTGAGATGAAAATGTGCCTCATCTGACATCCACAACTCGTTTAGAAACTCATCGTCATTGTTTATTTTTGTTATCATTTGTTGTCCTTCAGTTTTTGCACCATCTGTAGTTTGTACAGATGAAATTTTTAAATCAAGATGAAGAATTCTGCGAACCCTCTCCCGGGACATTCCAACCACTGCTGCTTGTTTACGAATTGAACGCCGTGGGCTCCGTAAGACAGACTCGCGTACATCATCAATGTTCGCTGGAGAACGCGGACTTTTTGGTCGTCGTGTTGGTTTCTTCCTGAGGGCAGATCCAGTCTCTTTAAAGTTATTAATCCAACATTTTATCGCGTGTTTCGACGGAACGGCATCATGACGACCTAAATTATAAAAACGTCGAAACTCTCTCTGCGCTGCTACCAAACTATCATTGTTTTTACTAAACATTTTTATGGCTAACGCACGCTGTTGTCCGTTGCACTGATCCATGATTACTGAAATGGCGGACTGTTTACTCGCTGTCACGAACCCGCAGTGCTACCCTGCCCATCGTTACCACTACTCACTTCAAACATTCCCGTTATTCTGTGGTTACCCTGTATAATAGAGTTTTTGTGATTGCGTAGTATACAAAAGATGTTACGTTTGCGTCCTGAAATACAAGAAAGTTTTTGTAATGATACAGTTTTACGCTTCTATATGCTTAATTCATTAGATTTACTTCGTGAAAGGCCTGCTTTACATGTTGAAGTGCAGCAGTTAGATTTTCTTTTACAGTCATTTGTTTACATCGGCAGCTGATAGATGTGCCAAAGAACGTGATATATGTACACATCGATTGTAAAAGAAAATCAAACCTCTCGAAAACTTTGTTATATTTTAGGTCGCACTTGTACAACCTTTTATAAACTACGTAATCACGAAAACTTTGTTATATTTTAGGACACTACAGCACACAGGATGCGTCAACAGTGACTTAATTTTTGAGTCAAATAGAAACTTATTGAGATGAGTTACAGAATCGGTAAATGTTTTATTTTGTCGCAAACAACAAGTTCCACAAAAGTGTCAAGTACCATTTTGGTTCGATATGACTACCGTTAGTGATGCGGCAGGCACCCCACTGGTAATCAGTTTCGTTCCATGCTCCTTGCAGCAAGCCGTGCGTAACTTGTGCAGTGGCGGGGTAGATTCGATTTTTCAGATGGGATAAGTTGTTTCGTAGCAGAGAAACATACACAGAGTCCATAATGAAACCCCCAGAGAAAGAAATCCAGTTGTCAAGTGTGATCAAAAATATTCGGACAGCGCCAAAAACATACGTTTTTCATATTAGGTTTATTGTGCTGGCACCTACTGCCAGGTACTCCATATCAGTGACCTCAGTAGTCATTAGACATCGTGAGAGAGCAGAATGGGGCGCTCCGCGAAACTCCTGGACTTCGAACGTGGTCAAGTGATTGGATGTCATTTATGTCATACGTCTGTACGCGAGATTTCCACGCTCCTAAACATGCCTAGATTTAATGTTTCCGATGTGTTAGTGAAGTGGAAACGTGAAGGGACACGTACAGCACAAAAGCGTACAGACCGGCCTCCTCTGTTGACTGACAGATACCGCCGACAGTTGAAGAGGGTCGTAATGTGTAATAGGCAGACATCTACCCAGACCATCACAAATGAATTCCGAACTGCATCAGGATCCACTGCAAGTACTATGAAAGTTAGGCGAGAGGTGAGAAAACTTGGATTTCGTGGTCGAGCGGGTGCTAATAAGCCATACATCACGCCGGTAAATGCCAAACGACGCCTCGCTTAGTGTAAGGAGCCTAAACATTGGACGATTGAGCAGTGGAAAAACATTGTGTGGAGTCACGAATAACGGTACACAATGTGGCGGTCTGATGGCAGGGTGTGGGTGTGATTTTGAGAGCGGCGCAACGATTGGTGGAATTTTAGAAAATCCAGCTTGCATATCGCAATTTGATAACCGCTCTATGCTGTATGATTCATTAACAAAACCTAGGACTGCGATTGATTAACAAAACCTAGGACTGCCTTTGCGAATGAATGCTGGCTATGGCCGTGCGATATGCAAAGATGAACATTGTAAATTAGAAATAAAATAACGTCAGGGGCAGATGGACGCCACATCGAAGTGCTGCGTCTTCTGCGTGAGAAAAGCTGAAAAATAGAACCTGTCACAATAAACATTGACATAAATATGTGATCTGGATGATGAATAAAGATAAAAAGCTTTGGTAACTCAATCATTTCCTTATGTTAAAAATCAATAAGAACTACAGCCCACGATGTTTACATTCTGACTGCCGGAACAAGAAAAAGTGCGAACAACAGGTTTCTCCTATCTACTCTCTAAAAACTTTAAAGGCCGCACCATCTTTTATTACACAATTATTTACACACGAAATCACTGATTCTTGTAATCGATACATCAAATTTTGATACATACATAAAAAATAATTCATGGGAAGGAGGCATCGTAATCTGCGAAGTTTAATTAAGTTTCACACTCCTATTTAGGACGACCAGTGAACTAAATGTTCGATAGGCAAACACTTTAATTTTTTACATCATCTTACTTTATCAGTAGGCGCTCTTTTTAATGATTGTCTTTTCATTAACTCACTGATGGGGACACTTAACTAGAACTGTTCCTGCCTTGACCGAAATTTGAAGAATTTTTGTGTAAGTATAAATATTTCCTACAAAATTGGTGAAATGCATGTCTGTTGGCACACAAATTTCAGTCTTCGGACATGTGCACAGCCTGTGACGTCTGTGAGATGACTCTGATGCTAATCGTACATACGAAAGACTTCAGTGTGACGAGCCTTTTGAAAAGAAGTTAGAGCGGAGAAACCGACTGTTGCATAACATTGTCAAAGATAACTCTAGTCACCGTGCTTTTCTGTGACCGTGTCACCTTATATGAACGAAAGCCATTTGATTTCCGTTTATCATGTGAGACCAGTGAAGATAGCACGGTAACCTCGTGTAGAATTTTATGTCAGTTTTGCCGCTATGCCTGTGCTACTTGTGGGAGTCGCTGGACGATGCGTTCATGCTCTTCTCCCTGACGCCGGTAGCCAAAATTTTTGCAAAAGGCTAGTAGGAAACGTTTACAACTACTATACAGAGGAAGAAGTATTTTTTGTTTTTCTGAGTTTTCCTACAGTATTTGCCTTTTGTGTTGAAACCGGTACACAACACATCAGAGGGTGTTACGCACGTTTATCACTTCCAAGCAGTTCTTGCGGGCTACTATAGCTTCGTTATAGCAGAATCCGTACCGAAGAATATCTCAAACTGCGTAGAATATGTATGTGTATAGTGGATAACAAATACTCTGAAACAAACTGCACAATACTTGGTACCCAGCAGGGGAGCAGTAGTATCTCAGCTGAAGTTTGTCTCCTTACACGAGGGCCATGTTTAGGACCTTACTTCGAACGCTGTAATTTCCTCGTAAGTGTTTCCCACGTCGATTCATCCTGTAGTCTTTGTGAATAGCAGAAACTGCTGGAGAGTTGATATTACCATTCCCCACACCTTCGCCTTCGTCGTTAACGCCAGAGGCTAAGAAGGGAAGCTCTGCTTCTCTCTCTCTCTCTCTCTCTCTCTCTCTCTCTCTCTCTCTCTCTCTGTGTGTGTGTGTGTGTGTGTGTGTGTGTGTGTGTGTGTGTGTGTGTGCGTGCGCGCCGTCTACACTTTCAGCATACAGTGGCGTACAGCGCGCGACGTTCAGTTTCATTTCTGTGCGGCTCGCTGTATTTTTAACTTACTACGGGTTTACCCGTCAGCATAATGAGCAAATAAAGTTCTGGATGTTTACCGTCGCCCAAGCACGCAACTTGGAGGAGTTAATACGCTGTCATACTTCTTTGCATTGTGGCGATCTGTTCAGGCTCTTACTATGAACTGATAGTGACTACCTGTGAACAATCATAACAACGCAAAACATGGAAGACATTCAGCGTGCAGCGGAAAAACTGGTAAACGTTAACTTCCACAATAGGTAATGTGCAACTTTAAAATCTCAATACCGAGGACCCTTAACTCAGAATTAACGGGTTCTATACACCTCGCACCAAGTCTCGAAAAAGGTGCTATTAACCATTCTTGATGAGTCGTACAGAAATCGTCATCAGCGTTGCCAAAGCGGCAGGCTTTTATTCTGTAATTTTCCAAAAACCGCTTCTCAGTCTTTCTTGGATTAGAATGTTTACGTCCCGCAGTGGCGAAAGTAGCTCAGCCGTCAGATAAAATAAAGGTAAAGCTGTCATCAGCCCGAATCTGTTTTCGAATACTACAGTTTTTTACTAGGTATGGTCCTGTTTGAGAACCGAACAGATTTACGCAGTCAGTTGTAGGGAACCTACTGTTTAATGTGGATTACGAACCGCTGTGCAACTAAGCATTTTTCACGTTTACAAACATTGCCCGAGGTGAAAGAAGTGACGATAAAACTCGTGGGAACAATCGGGGTCGAACCCAAGACAGTGGGACCACTGAGCAACCGAGCCACAGATCGGATGAGATGGGCCAAGTAAGTTTCCGCTCAAGGCGACTAGTCGTCGATTTAGTTTGTCTCCCAAGTCGGTTTCCTGAATGTGCACAGTGACAAGAATCTGCTTTGTAGCGATGCTACGATTGGTAGCCAGCAGTTAAATAGCATCCTGGCAAGGAACTAACTTCTTAGTCTGTCTGCACGAATGGAAACATTAAGGGAGGTGGCGGAGAGGCAGCGTGGTGTCCGCGGGGACGGTTACATGCTGCGTATGGATTTAGTAAGTAAACATTCAGAATAGTCGGATGTCTTTAATGGAACGACTGGAGCTCAGCATTCGTCAAGCAAACTACAGTCCCCAGCCTAAAATGGCTTTTCGTCGTTTGTCATCACGATGCACAATTTCCGACAATGTGCCGAAAACAGTGTGACGATGCTATTAAGCCGTCGTTTTACCTGGCAGTTATAGGTCGAATCAAATGAATCGATCGAATCAGCTTATATAGCTGCAGTGGAAGAGCTAATTCTTTTTTAAATCTTAGCAGAACGTAACCTACCACTTCGCTAATGATACTGCTATCAAAATATCACTCAAACCATATGAGCTAGAACAACAGTGTTTCTGTAACTACACACACACACACACACACACACACACAGAGAGAGAGAGAGAGAGAGAGAGAGAGAGAGAGAGAGAGAGAGAGAGAGAGACTGACGAAAAAAATTGCAGCACCGTGAAGGAGTTGTGCGACATAAACTAAAGTTGATAGGCGTGTTTCTATATCTGGAAGGTGATGTCTGTTCATATTTCGCGTCAGTCGCATAGTAGTGGCGCTAGTAGCTCAACTGTTAGGATGCAAATCTGGTTTGCTTCAAGTATACGCTATAACTAACTGCCGTGAGCGTTAGTTGATGAGTTCGTACGTGGTATGTGATGTTAGTCAAGAATGCTTTGGAGACGACAAAGATGCAATTACCGGCACCTTATTGAATGTGAACGAGGTCGTGTAATAGGGCTACGAGAAGCTGGATGTTCCTTCTGCGATAATGCAGAAAGTCTTGGCAGGAATGTAACCGCTGTACATGAGTGTTGGCTGCAGTGGTTACAATGATGTACGGTCTCAGGAAGGTCGGCCGAGAGGGAAGAGCATCGTGTTGGGAATGTGGCTCTGGCGCATCGCTCTGCATCTGCAGAAGCAGTTTGAGCAGTAGTTGGTACCGCAGTGACTCAGCGAAATGTTGCAAATCGATTACTTCAAGGACAGTTCTGTGTCAGACGCCCTGTAGCGTGCGTTCCACTGACCCTAAATCACTGCCATTTGCGACTTCTGTGGCGTCAAGGGAGAGCTCATTGGAGGGCAGTATGGAGGCCTGTTGTTTTTTTCTGGTGGAAGTTGGGTCTGCCTCGGTGCCAGGTGCCAGTGATGGCCGTGTGTTGGTTTGGAGGAAGCCAATAGAGGGCCTGCAACCAACCTGCTTGCCGGCTAGACACACTGGACTTACACCTGGAGTTATGGTGTGGGATATGTATGAGATGTAATAACCGTCTTAAAAAAAAAAGCACTCCGTCTTCAGGCAACGATTGGCCTATTGGCCTACCGGGACCATCCGACCGCCGTGTCATCCTCGGTGGAGGATGCGGATAGGAGGGGCGTGGGGTCAGCACACCGCTCTCCCGGTCGTAAGATGGTATTCTTGACGGAAGCCGCTACTATTCGGTCGAGTAGCTCCTCAATTGGCATCACGAGGCTGAGTGCACCCTGAAAAATGGCAGCAGCGCATGGCGGCCTGGATGGTCACCCATCCAAGTGTCTACCACGCCCGACAGCGCTTAACTTCGGTGATCTCACGGGAACCGGTGTAGCCACTGCGGCAAGGCCGTTGCCCAATAACCTTTTAAAACGTGTCATAATTGCTTCATCCGTAGAATAGAGTAGCTGTCACAGTGGGATGACAAATGCCTTAGGTGAGATTCGAGTGAGCTACAAATTTTGATTGTTACGGTCTATTTTAACGTCATTTATTCCTATATTAAGACTCGAGCATACTTATTGGTGGCAAGAAATTTTCAAATCGACGAAACGATGGTATCTAGCGAAGTATTTTTCCGAATACCTCCAGTGGGTTGTAAAAGTTAGTATATCACTTACAGGGTAATTGAAGGAGTATATTGAAATAAAATTTAGTAAAACAATTCCTTATCGCATTTACTAGAATTATCTGTGTACACTTGTTAGTGGGAGAAGAAATACTTAAGGCTTAACTGGATGCGTTCCGAAGAACCTTATGGCAATTTGAAGAGCGCAAGGAAACTGTGTGCTTGTGGGAATGGCTGTTGTGAAGTAGACTAGCTGGTGGCCGTGAGGCGGTTATCGCAAGCGTGAATAAGCGACGGACGCAGCCTTGGCGATCCTAGCCGCCTGGCGCCGGCGCGGCCCGCGTCCTCTGACGTCATGCCTCTGGCAGGCGGCGCCGCGCTGCAACGCCCCACACCGCCGCGCCGCGCAACACGCAGTTTTTCCGCTGCACTCTTTCTGCTCGGTGCGGGCAAAACGCACTCTCTCTCTCTCTCTCTCTCTCTCTCTCTCTCTCTCTCTCCCCCTCCCGCGAGACTCCGAACATATCTCAGTACACTACGGCGACCTTACTGCACGAGCCACTTTCCTAGATATAGTATAGGCTGGTCTCGAAGGCTAGCACTTGAGCATACTATTCTTACATTAGCAGTTATTTATTTTGTTTGTTTCTGTTCTCTTGTAGGCCTGTTAATGTTACGCTGGCAGAGTGTCCAACAATGCTGGTTCCGAGGGTACGACGACAGACGGAAGCATTGCCCGTTTGCTGCTGCCCAACTAGTAAACAGTTACAGCTGATCACGCGTTTATGAACGTAATTACAGCTCACATAGGATATTATTGGGTAGTCATAGTACGGCTCATTGTTTTGTCCTTTATGTATTTGCAAATAGTTGATGTCTAAGCTACAGCTGTTTTCGCCATTCAGATAGCAATCTCTAATAATCATCCTAATCATTAAGCTTCGTTGATATTGGTTACTTCCGGCACAGAAATTCTGTGGACTACTTGGACAGCAGTGAATCGCTTTGGAAGTAGTGATGACGAAACTGAGAAATCGCGAGAATAACCGTTGTTGAGATAATCGGATATTTTGAGAGCGGGGAACTAACTACCATATGTCTGAATCTTTTGTCATGAATACGAACGACGCAAGAAGAGAATTCGTCAGTCTGCTTGAGCAGCTGTGCTATTCCAAACACAAGCTGATACAATAAAATTCGTGCATTTTGTGTTGAACACTTTACACTCTGCATGTGTAGACTTTCTTTCAGACTTACGGATATATCATTGCTTGCTGTTTCTCCTGTAATTAAAGTTTCCCGCTCATACAGTGCGTATCGATGCCAGAAAGTTAATCAGAGTCGAAGTTGAATCCAGCGCAATCCTGGAACGCACACACGCTGCACTGTGTCATATACTGAACTATATGTTTATAATAAAAGGTGGGTAGTCAGCCAGATCATTTATTAATGATTTATAATTTCAATATTTTTGTGCTAGTTGGTCCTTTCATCTTTGAGTGATACACCCTGGAATAAAGACAGTCATAAATCTGAATGGAAGAAACGTTTCAGTGTGAAACTTAACCGAGCTAATGTCGGGAAGTAATTCAGCTTCAGAGTTACTTCATTTAGCAGACTTCAATTCCTTCATACACTCGCCGCGTCTGAAGACATATTCTCAGCGAGCCCAAAGTACGAAACTCAAAACCAAGCGCTAGCCTGTAATCCTGTCTGGACCAAGACCAAAATACCGTGTAACCGTTGTCGTCTGTAATTCGATTCCGACTATGCATAACTTCTTCCTGCATCTACATAGATACTCCACAAACCACCGTACGGTGTGTGGCGGAGGGTACTCTGTACCACAATTAGTCTTTTTTTTCCTGTTCCACTCGCAAATAGGGCGAGGGAAAAACCAATGCCCATATGCCTTCGTATGTGCCCTAATTTCTCGTATCTTATCTTCGTGGTCCTCACGCGTTGTGTATGTTAACGGCAGTAGAATCGTTCGGCAGTCAGCTTCAAATGCCAGTTCTCTAAATTTTATCAACAATGTTTGTCAATAAGAACGTCGCCTTCCCTTCAGGGATTCTCATTTGAGCTCGCGAAGCGTCTCCGTAACACTTAAGTGTTGCTCTAACCTACCGGTAACAAATCTAGTAGCCCGCATCTGAACTACTTCGATGTCTGGTCTCGCTGCCATTCATCACACGAACTGGAAATCCTGTCTAAGTCGTCTTGTATCCTCCTACAGTAATTCAAACTCGACACCTTACCTTACACCACCGCATCATCAGCAAACAACCCCAAAGAGTGAGCATAAGTTTATGGATGTGTTTCTGATGACTGACTAGACTAGTCCTGGCATAAAATTGCGCCCACACAAATCATAACGAATGTTGGAGGAGGGTGGAGTTGTAATTGGCTCTGAGCACTATGGGACTTAACATCTGAGGTCATGAGTCCCCTAGAACTTAGAACTACTTAAACCTAACTATCCTAAGAACACCACACACATCCATGCCCGAGGCAGGATTCGAACCTGCGACCGTAGCGGTCGCGGGGTTCCAGACTGACGCGCCTAGAACCGCTCGGCCACTGCGGCCGTGCCAGAATATTAGAAACACACCTTTGTATGTTTTCACTGCAGTCAGTTCTTTCTGAGAATTAAACTTGAAGACAGGTGAGCAATTACAGAAAAGAATGTTATTTCCAAAAACGACGTAATACTGACTAGCCCAAATAGAATTTGGTAATGATATAAGACTAAATTACAAATTTCGAAATAATACTACATTTTAAAAGACACGATATAATAATGTCAAAATAAGAAATCAATTGAAACTCATTTGAGAAGAGAGATTGAAAATTAACCTTCGGTCGTCTTTCACAGACAAACTTGACTGGTTATTAAACTGACCTGGTTTGTTGCAAATTGAGAATCCCCCCCCCCCCCCCAATCGAACAAGGCGGCGCCATACTTATCAGCTTGGAGTTACCCTCGGGAAGGGTCAGTTTCAAATCTGTTTTCAGCTATATTCATTTGTTTTCCATGATTGCTCTTAAATTCTTTTGCCGGAAGCAGAATTACTTCGTTCAGCGAGCAAAACCGGTTTTGTGACCTTTCTTCTCTAGCCGATCTAGTGCCGCGTCTTCTGTATCATGGATGGAATCTTAAACTTCTGTCTTCTTGCCTATATAGTGTATAAGAAAACCGAAGATACTGATGCCAGTCATTTATTCTGTAATGGTCGTATAATGTGCATACTTTTTGCAGTGCGAAAGGTTGATAAACGACAAGGATTATATTGGTAAGTCCCGCTACTATTTCAAAAAAGTGATAACTCGGAAACTGTTAGATAGAGCATCGTGGTTTGCTGTAGCAAATTTATCAGCTCTCAGTTTCCTGTCCTGTTATGCCTGGATCTCAGTGTGTGCCCCGCCCCACTCATTGCTCGTTTGATATCGAGATGATATTAAGAGTTCCGCCCATGTGCTGGTCAGCTTTGCAGCATCATCAGCCCAGATTGCTTCACCAGTTAATGGACGACGGGTATCAGTGTAATTCGCTGTTTTTGTGTACGCTCGATCCTTCAGTAACTCCACAAAAAGAAGTATAATGCCGTGACATGGGGAATGTGCGGGGGACCATGCGCCGAGACCGTCAGAACGCAGCTACATGTCAGGAAATACGCCATTGAGCACACCCTGCTAGTTCACACTCCAATGTAGGGGTGCACCGTCATGCCGGAAGATGATGGATGGCTGCAGTACCCCGATCTGTGGTAGCAGGAACTGTTCGAGCACATCCAGGTGAACATTTCTCGTCACTATTTCCTCTGAGAAGAAAAATGGGCCTACACACTGTCGTGCGGTAGGCCACACCAAACATTAAACGTCGCGCTATCACGGATGTGTTGACGCGTGGCGTTTGGATTTTCGAAGCCCTAAATCCTAATGCTGTGGTGATTCACATGTCTAGAAATGAAGTACGTTGCTTCATCTGAAAGCAGACACTTTTTCAGTAGTGTGAGCATCTACGGAGGCCAGCATAGAACATGCTGTCATGCTTGAACCATCTGCACTTTGTACACGAAAAGGCACACCACGTATGGATAATTTATCTTGCTCTCTGCAATTATCTGTATGCACGACGAATTGACTTCCGGGGACTGCTTTGGAATGCAGCTTGCACTCTCGGCAACACGGTGCCTGGGACACAAGGGGACGTCCACTTCAGAGGAGGACTTTGCACTGCCGCTCTCTTCAAAGTTTATGAGCCACCTCATTATGCATTATTTTTGTCAGTGTCATCCGCAATACCACTGTCACAGATTTGGATTTTGCGTACAAGATGATACAGTGTTCGCTTCTCCTGATGTGTCGCCATTTTTATGCACTCAAAGTAAAATTTGCAATGTGGGCCAAAGGAAAAAAACTTTGAGTTCTGCTAAACGTTTCGGAACAAACCACGATGATGTATCTCCAATAGCTTGCGAGTTATGGTATTTTGAAATGATAGCGGGACTTTATACATACGCCGTATATTAGCATGTGTTGGTGTGGATCGTTGGACGCTGCAGTTTGCGGCAATACGTTGGCGACTGAAGTTGCTAAACTGTTTCGGCAACGACATTATACCACAGCAGCAGCCGCAGCGAGCGACCTCGGACGGCTGTTGAGCGGCTTTGCGGGTTCTCCACACGTGTTAGCTCAATTGGCAGCGTCTGTGGCCAAGCGCCAACTCTCACTGCCGCCATTGTCCATTCTACATGTACGGGAAGACTCCATGTTGTTTAGTCACCATATCCGTATTGTTCGCTCATTGAACTCACTTCACAGCACACGCGGTATGTCTTTCGCATCTTTTTTACCTATTACTGTCGTCTGAAGCGTTACCGTTTGATTCTCGGCGGTACGATAACGACACAGTGCGTTTATTTCAGTTTAGTAGTGACCTGCGTCTTTTAGACTTGCTCGTATAGCTTAATCCGCAGCGCTCCAGATTACGAGACTGATAACTGAGCCAGACCTGTATCGAATCCATGCGGCGGATTAGCAACCGTTGGTTTAATATACCAGCAAGGCCGGGAGTCCTTATAGGCAGTTTTCCATGCTCGTTAGGCGAATGCTGATCTGGTCCCAAACTCCGCCTGAAAAAATGTGATACACACAAAACTAACTTACAATACACAGGACAAAGATCACACTGTTCACATACAGATCGCGCACACGACTTCCATACTTCACGCTGACGACTGGAGAGAGGAACAGCATCCGCCCACAAAGTTAAATAAATTTGCCAGGCCTTGAAAATGCGGAGCCCGTTCGAGTTAAACGGTAGTAAAAAATAAAATATACAAAATACACAATATCTTTTCATTATCAGATTTTAAAGTGTTTTATTGTTAATGATTCAAAGACGTGTCCCGGAGATGGAGTTACACTTCAACGTGTGTACACACGAGGCCAACGAACGACAGCCTATGGATTCGGTCGCCAAAGCATTGGCGTTCTTCCTCCCATCATCGCCAAAACAGTGGGTTACTGCCAAGGGATTCCCCCCATCTGGCTCTGAGAACTTATCAAAGTTGCTACCTTTTCGTTAGTGTTATAAAGTAGCATTCTAATTACAATTTCACCCTCCAATATCGTAAGGGAGTTAGACGATTTAGAAGTTGCCGCATGTGCAGCACTTACGTTACTGCCCGAAGCTGACCAGAAAAAGAAGAAATGTCACTGATTTCGCTTGTCGCTTTTAAAAAGTAGGGAACAGTGTCCGGTCTTAAAGCAGAATTGTAATACGGGCTCTTTCATAATATCTTTTTCTGAACGATAGCTACAGATTTCAGCAGTCTCCTTACTTTTTCACATGGCACACATTACTTTCAAACACCTCACTTTTTTCCCGCCAACCGTCTCATCTTTTCACTTTGTTTTGTAATCACAGTTCGTAGGGTCCCATAAATACATCCGTTCACGATAAAACTACCAGCTTTAATGCTGCCTCCGTATTCTATTCCGTAATCCAGTACTTTTAAACGCGATAAACAGAAACTCGTTCAAAAGTAACAGCAAATCGCTACTGAACCAACGAATAGTCGATCCAGCGTCCACAACAAGAGGGGGCGGGGGGCTTCGATCATTCAGATTTAACTGTCGTATACACTAAGCAAATCTCGCCCAACGAAGCGTTTGGTTGTAATTCGTTGGCCCAGTGTGTACGGGCCTTAACGAAGATGGCTTGATAAATCTGGCCAGTTTTAATGTTGTGGGAAATTTTATTGAGTACACTACTCTTGTTTTTAATAGATTTTGTAAAAAACTTGATTAGTGTCGCCAGTTTCCTAGGAATAAATGGGGCCACTAATGCGAAGTGATAATTTTTCTTTAAACCGCAGACTGCGGCGGAGGTAGGAATTGAGTTCAGCGAAGTCCTTGGACATTCTATAACAGTACCGTCTATTAGTGAATAAATTAACTTAAGTACGACTTGACAAAAAGAAAGGATATCGTAGCAAGAATTCGACGTCATCCGGCTGCAATCCCGAAACTTTATGGAATACTCTTTACGCAGAGAAAATTTGAAAAATCACAAGGAATAGTTAACTTGGAATTGAAGTAATTGTAGAGGGAGACAAAGATACAGAAGCTAGGAGTTTTTTTCGCGTGGGAGAGCATAACTGTAAAGCTGCAAAACTCAACTGGTGGCAAACTCTCGAAGCAGACAAGCAAACTATTTCGTGCAAACTTACGTGGAAGATTCCACAAACCGATTTTCAGGCTGGAATATGAGAATATGCTTCTGCCCTCTGTGCATCGATGGTCCTCAACAGAGACGGCGAGTCCGCACAGACGCAGTCTGTCTTCTCACGCGTTTTTCAAAAAATGGAACAGGAATAAATAATACACCGAAAGTTCTCCATCGTCCACACATACTCGCGGAGTGTAGACGCACAGCATTTTATTGCCAAAACACTTATAAGCTACAACAGATCACCTAAAGAGACTGCCTACGCTGCGCTTGCCCGTCCTCTTCTGTTGTACTGTAGTGCTATATGGGATCGTTACCTGGTGGGATTGACGGCGGAGTTGGAAGAGGGCAGCTGGTATATAGTCAAATATTGGAGTCAGTGTCAGGATGGTGAATAATTCCTATTGTAGCCCTTCTCAGAGTGGGTAAGAACGGTTCCTAAGCATTTACTGGACATTCGGTTGGTCCAGTTGGAATTGGGGGAACTGCGGAACAAAGCTAGAGGCTAGAGACAGCGTGCATCTTATCTGGCGTGAGCTCGCACGGTGTCGGTGTGGGCGCCAGCTGCGCCCCCACGTGCGCCAGCTAATTAAACTGCCATTGTCCGGCGCTCAAGGTTATCTGCGGTCACTCTGCTCCAGCGGCGACGCGCCGATTTGCCGCGCCCCTCAGGCCCACCCTCGGCCCGCCTGACACGGACGCGGAGCTGGCTGCCATCCTGCACGCCGTCCAGAACCGTGGGAAAAGCATCCTGGTTTCCCTAATCGGTTGTACGAAGCTTCCATTGGTAACAACTTTCGTGTTGGCGGACGACTCGCGGAGGTTGAACTAGTTCTCTGTATTCTCAGTGAGAGTGGTTCTTCTTATTGTCAGATATAACTTTTCAAACTACTTTTGTTGGTGAGCTGAAGGTGGTTCGGATTGAGTCGCCCCCGCCGCCTACTGGATCTCCGCCTCTTTTGCCAGCTGTCTTTGTCGTTACTGTCCTACTCTCTTCTGCTTTTAGCAGCGGATAGCCCCTTTTTTCTGCAGCATCCTGTTTTCCGTTTTAGGGGTAGCACTCTGATGAACAGTGGATGCTGTTCCCCTCTTTAACGCTTTGACTACAACGGATCAGGGGCGGGGCTGCTGTGGGAGGGATGTCCCCTCGCTGTACGCAGAGCCCCAGGGGACACTTGCCTGACCCCACCTACCTACTGACCTGGTTATTTCTCTCGCCTTGTATTATTATCGTCCGTCAAACTGATACCCATCACGTTTTTAGTCCTTTCATCCTTTCTGTTACTAATCTCCAAGCTAGAAGACCTTTACTCTGTAACTGTTTCCGCTCTTAATCTGGTTGGCTGGGGTCAGATGCAGGTGCGGTTTCTCTTGTCATACACGAGCTCTGAAATAGTAGGGGAGTGTGGACACTTTGTTTCATGTTTTATCTTAAAACTACTTGAAGAGATGTTTGGAATTTAATATTTCTCGATTAACCAGTTTCGACACTAACAGAAATATTAAAGTAGTTCTTCGTATCTTCAGCATTGTGACCTCCAACTCAAAAGATATCTGCAATCTGCCCACATTTACCCGATGGTGCGGTAAATGTGCTCATTGGCAGAAATCGGTAAAGTGGGGGTAAAAGTAGACGGTAATGTTTTGGTATAAACAATGTCAAGGTTCTGAAAACAGTTTTATTTCCTAGTAAGTGTCATACCTGACAAAATTAGCTAAAAGAAAATTTGTTTTTGTACATTTCATTATTAAAATCAAACTACAGCATCCACCCATGCGTTTGCGTCCCAGTTGTTTTTTCAGAGGGCAGGTGGCAAATGCACTGATCAGGTAGAGCATTGTGATCACTAGACCGTGGATTTTAGGTAAAAACCTGTTTTGTTTGCATAAAAATTTGTACTTAGGCGTTTCATGACTATTTACACTTAATAGCGTTAATTCTATAGGACCTAAAATGCCTATTTCGACGTTAGTGCCTATTTTTGCCTATTTTGGCTTTAATATCCTAAAAAGTGCCTATTTCATCAAATAAGAAAGTGGCTCCACTATACGACAGATGGAAAAAAATATTTTCTGCCCAGCGTGCAGCAAGGTGGCTAGTACATGTGCGCTCATGCTTCGTATTTGCCTAACACTTCGGTCTTTTTTTATTTTTTTATATCGCTATCCCTGTTAATACCAAATACTCTTTATAGGTGTTTTATTATTCATATGTAAAAAATAGATCAGGGATCTTTACGTTAAAACCTATTTTTTTCCTAAACTCCAATTTGCATATAAGTTGGTACTTATGCGTTTCACGACTAACTAAACTGAATAATGTTAGTTCTATAGGACCTAAAATTGCGTATTTCGACGTTGACGCCTAATTTTGCCTATTTCGGCATCAAAATCCTAAAAAGTACCTATTTCGTTAATCTGATAGAGTTCTTGTGTTTTTAAAGATTAGAAAAAGGAAGTAAACTTAGGGCTTTACGTCTCGTCGAAGGCGAAGGTCGTTAGAGACTGTTTACAATTCCTTTGCTTGCCTTACTACCAACAGCACTCGGCACGGTTGAATGGTCATCCATCCAAGTTCGCGCCGAGCGCGACAGTGCTTAATTTCGGTGAGCGAATGGGAACCGGTCAAAGATTTGAGTTACACATTAGAATCGAACGTGGGAGTACTAAATGTTATATTTGAAAATATTTCGTTCATAGGATTCTGGCCAACTGTGTAATTTCGCAAAGAAACGGTTTCATAGGCCTTAAGCTGAGCACGGATTAAAAAATCACAATGTTAATTGTAGACGCCCTCTATAGCTAAATTACTGCCCTTCGCGCATTTTCTCTCTGCTGTCTACTGGCAGTCCTATCAAACTACTCTGTTTCGTGAAAGGTATTATACGTGAATTTTCTGGTTCGAAAAATAGTTTTCCAGTAGTGAGATGTTTTCATCTGAGGCACCGGTGGATTCCATTCGCTTGTTCAGAAGGGGCGGTCATCTGTCAGGTGCCATATGTCCAGCAACGGGTACGGTACTTTCCCTACCGCTCCCATGCACCGCAGTAAAAGGAAAACAAACAGGTCATCGTTCACTTTTTCCCAGCGAAAACAAATCAGTACATTGTGTAGCGACCGACGTGTTAAGTGTTACTGACGTTCTAAGTGCAAAATAAATTCTAGTTTCTGTGTGAGAATACTACGCCATGCCGAAAATGGCTAGTTCATAGTGTACTCATATAAGGCAGTGTCTGCAAGATTTTCCGCATTATACAACAGATGGGAAAATTATTTTCTGCCAAGCATACAACAAGGAGGTTAGTTGATGTTTTTCTTAGACTTCTTATTTTCCTGTCACTTAGGATTCTTTTTTATCGCTATACTTTAGTAATACGAAATACTCTTTATATGCGATTGTAAACTGCATTTCCCTTTTCTCTCGTATTAGGTTTCCAGTGTTACGAAATCTCACTTAACTGAGCATGCAGATGGAATCGCACAGAAAGCTAATGTTGAACGAAAGTCAAAATTGAAGCAAACTCTTTTAACCAATAAATCTGGTGAATCCTCCGAAAAAAAAGTCTGCAGTGATTTGTGTCATGCACTTGTGGCAGCAAACATTCCCTTTTGGAAACTAGAAAACCCTATTTTCAGAGGTTTTCTTGAGAATCACTGCCATCAGTCTATTCCTGGAGAGTCAACTTTACGTAAGAATTATGTGGATTCAGCCTACAATGCTGCATTGCACAGAATCCGAGATGATGTTGGAGAATCTTGTATACGGATTTCTGTGGATGAAACTACTGACAGTCTTGGTCGTCACATTGCAAACTTGATTATTGGCAAGCTAGATCCAGGCGGCGGCGGCGGCGGCGGCGATGACCCCTGACGCCACGTTCAATCACATCCCAGATGTGTACCATTGGGTTGAGTGTGGCGTGTTGAGGGATCAGCACACCGATTGGAACCGCTACTGTGTTCCTCGAACCACTCCAACCCCACGACGTCTGACTGTGGTTTCACCACGTGTTGAAAACACTCACCACAACATTCCACGAACACATGACAAGTCGCGCAGTTTCCGAAATGTTCGTGCCGAACCTCCGGGCTATCACAATATGCCCTCAGTCAAACTCGGATAGATCGCACGCCTTCCTCATTCAACACACGGGCAGCAGGCTCACTGATACTACATGCAACGTGCATGTGTCTGACTAGCAGTCATTACTCGCCAGATGCTGCTGCTATCGTCTGGACGCGTTTATATAGATGTAGGTTGGTGGTCATTATGTTGTGGCTGAAAAGTTTAATATCGGACCTCTCCACTTATCTGGACCACTGCGAACACAAATCGACAACCACTTTTGCGCAGGTAGTAAACAAACTCGTACAATTCCGCTTTTCTAGTTGTATCCCTAACTTGGCCAAGTCTTACGGCTGGCGAAGCCAACCAAAATGAAATCACTAGACCTCACTCCATCATCTGTCGACTTACGTAATGTTTCAGCTTCATCATACTCTCTTTCACAGCATCCCTCATCTTCAGATTGTACCAGGCTGGATTAAAGGGCTTTAGATTGGCTTGTCTGTATAATCATCGGTTTTATTTGTCGCAGAATCTTCAGCTCCTCCTCTCTCTAGAACAAGGTTTTCTTTAAACGGGATGCCATTTTACCCACCATTGCTGCTTTCAATTTGTCTTTGACTGGAATGCTAGTGTAAAATGCAAATTTCTGCCTTGATTTTGCTTCTCGCCGCACGGCTTTTGGGAAACGCCTATAGTCTCCAGGAGTTGGCATATCTGTTAGGTCTGCACCTGAAGTGGAAAAGGAAGCATCACACGAAACTGCAGGTTCCACGGAAGAAGGCGTACCGCAACTTGACGTAGAGGCTGCTGAATCCTCAGTTACTCCTTTTTTGAACCAAACTTTTTACCGCCCGGTGAATTTTTTCTTCATAAATATTAGCCGTGTCAGTTTTTTGGGTGTGTGTCGCCAGCATCAAGAATATAGAGAATTCGCTGAAAATTATTTATAAAAGTAAAATTATGACACTGAAGGTGACCTTTGATCTAAACCAAGACTGGGGTAACAGTGGACATCGTCCACACTTATCCAGTGGGACATTTTAAATATGAAACCAAACTGTAATGAATGTATTTTATTTAAACGAAATATTACGCTGTTGACAGATCCATAAACCACAACTCATAACTTCAGTGCTAACCATTTGGATTAATCTTGAAATTTGTTTACCACAGAACTCGAAGGCGGAACTATTGATATCGTATTTTGACTTTTCTTGCTTGCAACAATAACCGGACTGGCGCCCCATTTTGTATAATTGTTTACTACATCCTGAGGCACTACCAACAGGAACATATAAATATTTCAAAGATTATATTTTCATTAAAATTGTACTCCTACCCCATACCCACGCTAGCCCCACCCTTCCCTGCCGGCTCGGCCCATATACTTTTACTTCCCCTTAAATTATCAGCTCTGGCATCAGTGCCCACTTTACTTCTCCTACGTACTTTCATCAGGCGATCAAATTTTTGGCTGACATCACTGACTCCAAGTGAGCTATCTCTCGACCGAGGGAGTGATGACTTCTCTGTTTAGTCCCTAAACCTACAGCCAACCAACCAAATGCATGATATCTGAATGTCCGTTACTGCTACATAGTTTGACGCCTTTCTCACCACTTCTGCCACTGTATAGCTAGAAACATAGACTTCAAATTTTTGTTTCTCTTTGCTGCCCCATATTTCATTAGGACTCAATATATCACGTTGCAATAGGGGGATGTAATAGTGCTCTGAGATAGGTATATTAGTTTTCTGAACTGCAAAATTTGCCATGTTCAGCCTGTATTTCCATGTTCCATCCGTATTATTAAAATTTTGTTTGTATAAATTAAAACAGAAGCGAAGTGTTGTTTTTGCTTCCATTGTTGATTGTATAAGTGACATACACATACGTGTCTTCCCGCCCCCCCCCTCCCAAAAAAAAGGAAAACAGATGTGTAATCTCAGATTCCGTGACGGAGGTTTGGAGGTAGATTTGCGTGGCTTATTATCCAGCAGCATTTCACTGTTTCTCAAATGCGTGTCCTTGGACCTGACTGAGAAGGTTGTAATGTTAGTGACCTGCCACCAGCTTGCGTAATATACTGGTGGCCGTTAAGTCTGTGGTGTAGGCAGAAAGCTTGACTTTGAACTTGAGAGCTGCGCGCTCGTATGTTTACAACTGGTTCTAAAGAACAGCATCTGTAAATGCTGTTACGTATCAAGTTAGTGCCTTATAAATATATGGAGTAGTTTCTTTTGGGTAACCTGATACTGCTCTAGGACGAACTTTTCTTATGTTTAGGATTTGTCTCCAAACCCTTGAAATGACTCTTTCTACCGTGTCTTTCATTTCTGAAAATGCATCTGGGTGTAACTGCTTGCATGCATCGCAGAATTTTAGCCTATAAAAAAGATCAGAGTTCATGAAGGATGGTTTTGTGGCGCCTATGAAAACACACACACACACACACAAAATGCAGAGAAGGGGTGTAATTAATGTATCATAAAGCGTTACGCAATGCTAATCTCACGTGTACTTTCACTTGAAAGTATTCCGTTCAGTGTATTTCTACCAGTGGACTACGCATTCGGTAAGACACTACAGCGGACGGTTACGGCGGCCAAGGTGGTTGACACCAACGCTTCCAGCTCTCGACCTTCACCCAGGCCTCGCCTCACTCCGAAAGGAACCTGTTTCCCATAGGCCAGCGGCTTTTAAAAAAAGTAAATTATAGTACTTCGGCAGCGCCTAAGTCGTAAGAATCTCTCTCTCTCTCTCTCTCTCTCTCTCTCTCTCTCTCTCTCTCTCTCTCCACTACTTCCTTTCGGCATACTACGAACGATTTTGTTGAGAAGGAAAGTAAAAAGTCTGATGTAAAAGGGGTTCCAATACAGAATGTCTACACATTCCCTTTGAGAGTATCCGTAAGGGCAGACGTGGATTTCTAGTCAAATTTACTCCCTGTCTCCAAGGAGGAGACAACTTTTATTTCGACCGACGATGTTACTCCTACTTTATCAGTGATAATGTACTGTTGTAACATGAAGAGTGGTGGATGATCCGTTAGGAACTCCTCCTCCAGAACGTGAGAAACGATTTAGGGTGCGCTTAAATAAGAGTATAAATATAAGAAGCAATTTTCATTAGATAACATTTTTTAACCATGAAAAAGGCAGCACCGTTGAAGGAGAAGAGTAAAATTGTTTTTGACGTTAGTAAGTACTTAGAAAAACACTACGAATAAGGGAAAAAACCCTGTATATTGCCTTATATAAATGTCGGGCGCGCGCATTTGTGTGTGTGTGTGTGTGTGTGTGTGTGTGTGTGTGTGTGTGTGTGTGTTCTATCTAACAAATGAATGCCGATGTTTTTGAATGTTTGGACGACACTTTCCCTGTTTCACTCATCAGCAGTTTACCAAACAAACTTTGTCAACAACATCAGTTATGAATTTTGCTTTGGCCATTACTAATCTTCGTCATGGTTTGTTCTTTAGATCTGATATTATATTTTGACATTCTGAATATTACAGCTTCACTTTCCCCGTTCGCTAATGGGCTGTGTGAAGTGATGCTGTGTTGACGTTTCGTCTAGTGTTAACTCCAGCGATGTAATTAGTCTGAAGCAACTTCGGCATTGCTGCAGGGCCCATAGGATGAGGGGCCTCTGGGTCCTGAAAGAAAGTGGATAAAAAGAAAAAATTGTAAAATTTATCGAGCAAGTGAAGTCCTTCCCTATAGTAAGATATTGGAAGTTGATTTTGTAAATTATTCTGACGTAAATATCTGCGAATCATTTGTCACATTTACCAGGTCAAAAATCAGTCTGCATTAAGATACGAACATCAGTTAATTGAATACAAAGAACGAAAGGGAGTAGATGTGAGCATCCGTCCTGAGTGATGTATACAGAGGTGGCAAAAAAGAATAAAATCGGAATTTAAATTTTTTTCCTTTAAGACGCTGTAGAGTGTAGAGGCTAATCTATAAAGAGCGTTGTCTTTCTAAACAGTTGCAAACATCATCTACATTTTTTTGTACAGGCACTAAAAAACTAGTTCCGTGATTACTTTCAAGGTAACACCAAATACAAAAACCCAGTGAAGAGTTATTGACGTTCTTGAGGCTGCGACACACACGATTCGTGAAGTAAGAAATGTAACGAACGAAATTTGACAGGTCTTAAAAACGTAATCGTACCCTTCTCAGATTCAGTATGAACCTTTTGAAAGAAGTAATACACCACCTAAGACCTTGTAGTCTGAGAGTGTGGACGTCGTAGCTTTTTATGGCTTCTTAAGAAGGGCGTTGTCAGAAACACGTGGAAGGTTAGAGACGGAACTCAAACTCAGCTAAGGGAAGCGTGGGTAAGGAAATCTCCCGTATGCTTCTGAAACGAAACCTATCATTTGTCTCTCGTGATTTGAGGGGGAAATCAGAGAGAATATCTGGATAGGCGGACACGGATATGAATCTCTGGCCTCCCAAAGGCACGTCAAGCGTCTTACTATTGCGACGTTTGTTGGACTAAGCGAACAAGTTGTAATAGCAGCTTACATTTTTACAAGGATATTCAAACTTATGTACTTCTTTGAAATTATCAATTCTTTCTTGTTTTGTCTTGCAGTACAGTATTAGATATTATTTCACTTTTTGTGACATTAGGGTTTCTATTAATTGGTTTTTATGTTCTTATTCTGGACCTAAGGAGACTGTTGTACCAGGTGGCCCCACGTCATGTACTTGCCCAATTTTCGATTTTCAAGAAGTGTACGACAGAGAATAATTCGACTACTTTAAACGAGTCATGAATAAAACAGAATTTCATTGGAAATTCATCGAAATTATCAGTGTATGCGCACGAAATGTGCGGAACAGAATCAATAATTATAATAATCTTTCGCGACAGAACCGGAGAGGACCCGTCGTCAGGGTTGTTATTTGTCGGCTTCTCTCTGTGCAATAGCAACGGAACCTCTCCTCCGAAGATGACAGACCATATTGACGTGATCTAGCATGTATGGAGCGAGGATCGCTATAAATACTTAAGTACTGAAGCAGATGACATCAGTGTAATTTAAATGATGAGCAAGATATCAGCGTATCTAACGTAGTCAACAAATATCAAAGATCCAGCGGAGCCAGAATCAACATAGACAAAGCAGTTTATATTCACCAGGGACCCACTCCCTCTATCTAAAGTACCCATGATTAAATACAGTTCACGCAAACCACCATTTGGGTGTGATCATCACGGCGAATACCACGCATATGTTAGAATTCAGCTGGCAGGAGAAGGTGCAGTCAACCAAAGCTACATTAAGGAGCCAAAACGTTGAAGTTCGACGGAATGCAAATAGCTAATTACACGAATGATTATGTATTATGTAAGCTCAACCATGTAGCTACAATTCTATATGTACGTGATAAGTATGCGAGACAGATGTGCTACTTTTCATGGCAGCATGAAATGAAATGTCTGAGGTTTCAGCTTGTTTACATTGCCTTTTCTCAGCGCAGCAACCCCATGTATCAACGGCGGGATGCGGCTGAGAAATCCGTACCAGCATTGCGTATCCTCGTTCCGAATGCATGCAACCAAGATACTCGGGAAGGCGCAGGAAGCGTCACAAAATGGTCCAAATTGTTCGATCCTCAGTTTTAAGATAGCCGCCTTATATCGATCCAGAATGCAAAATTTAGACATGTCTATATTTATTACATAGGAACAAGCTACTTTGGAGATAACAGAACGAGGCAATCTTCAGCAAGACTCAACCAAAAATTAATCCATCGTCCTCCTAAGCACCTCATGTCAATCACATATCCTCACACGAATGGAGAAATGTCCAGGCAAAGACTTTTACCCACAAATATCAGAGGTATGTGTTTAGATGTTATCAGTGAAACATACCCGACTCTTTTGATAAGAAATATAAAATCAAATTGACCCCTTCAGCCGTAAGCGAAATGTGTAGTGTTGAAGCGAACATTGCGCTCCTCTATCAACACAAGAAAAACATTAGCAATTTGGAATTGGGCAAAAAAAAAAAAGAAACGAGAACCGTCATAGATATGATAAAAATAACCAAATTTTGGGACCAGATTGGAAATTTTCCCCTGACGCTAATCTCAACACATTTTCTTGACGTATTGGACACTCCCATTTTTCCTCGCCAAACTAGGAGGGCAATGATATACAGCAATTTGCTGACAATCTGTCATTGCAACACTGGAGTCTTAAATCTCATTTAGGAACCAGATATAGACTGTCAGTGCACAATTACCTGTGCGTGATTCTCGAGACAGGTTAAGAAAGGGAAATAACATTAGTTATTTTTTCAGTGTCAGAGAAGGAAATAGATTTTGCATTTGCATATACTTGCATAAACATTTGTAAGACATTGTAATTCTTATGTCCGTTCAATAAAAGATTTCGTACAAAATAAAAAAAGACTATTTACGCTCCTGGTAAACACACCACCATTTATCGGTGAAGTTGCCTTCGTTTGACCTCTAGTGTGAGTCGACCTCGACAGGAGCAGCGAGCAGCGGCAGCAGGGCTCGGCACTGCACGCGGCGCGACGCCGTCTCGCTCGGCTTCGGTGTCGCCGTCGGCCGCAGCCGCTATTGATCTCGGGCCGACACGCGGGCCTGTGGCTGTGGCAGCGTGGCTAGCAGGGGGCGTAGTGGGGAGGGGGATGTGCGCACTTTCCTTCCTGCCAGAGCGGCCAACTAACGCACGCCAAACAATCATCTGTTTATATGTCGGGCCTGGCGGTCTGGCGGTAAAGCGCTTCACTAGAAACCAGAAGGCCGCGGGATTTCTCAGTCTGCGTTTTAACCCAGCCCTCACCTCTCAACGATGTGAACAGTCGCCAGGGACGGCACGTGGTTTGGATGCCACGTTAAACTGTACGTCGTGTAACTGGAGTACGTTAGGGACACACAAGTCGCCGAAGCGGCGTCCAGCTGAAAGGCTTGCATCAAGCCAGTGATCCACACGAAATTATTATTATTATTATTATTATTATTATTATTATTACTGAATACGAGACAGGGCCCAAGGATGCGACTTTATCTGAACTTAGGTTTCGCCTCTCAGGTCCTTGTCATTGATGAAACTTCCAGCAGTTTTGGACCCTACCGGGGGACACCGCCTTATCGTAGGCACGTTTAGTGCCGGGCGGGAGGGTTTGCATGCGTCAGTGACACTGAGGCGGTAGTATAGCTATTGGCAGTCACAAAATTCGGACAGGCCTCAGTGGATGGGCCTGACGAAGAGTGTACTACAACTTGGGGACTAAAGAGCTCCGCCAGCAGTGGTACGGCGACCCCAGATTTCCCGAGCTGGGAACTGTCCAGCGCCGCCAGACCTCTTCTACTGTAAACTCTGGTGAGACTTTAGGGACGCTGCGATCGAACATTGTGTGCTTCAGAGTAGGGGACGTTGTTTTCACCTCCTGGAAGGTACACACCTCTTAAATAAGTTAATAAAAAAAACTCAGTTTAAAGGTGTGCTACGTGCTAATGAGGCGAATAACTGCTGAAGTGAAATAGTCGCTATCGGGCAACTTGCGGGGCACCTGCCAACCGCCCCCCCCCCCTCCCTCAAGCCTCGTTTTATAATGCTTGCAGGGCTCAGTCTGTGTCGACCTTTGTTTCCCTAGCGGATCGTGCGCTCCCCATGGAGAGATCTAAATTTATATCTACTCCTGGCGGACGGGTACCGTTGTATAGCACCAACAACCACCCAAAAGAGAGAGGTCGGTAGGTCAGTTCTCCCGAGAAGTCTCAGAATTATAGTAACACGGTACTAGTCAGTGATAATGCTTTCATTGTAATGAAGAGAGCACAGGGAATCTTTGAGAAAATATCCCTTTTCTACATTCACAAGGCATTGGAGAGTATTGCTAGGTCCTCAAAAAGTGCAAAATGACTTCGTAATGGAACGCTTCTAGTTGAAACAGCCACGTCAAACCAAGTATCCAAGTTTCTAGTATGCGAGGCTCTTAGGTTGCGAGGCTCTTTGGTTATTTCCCTGTTGTGGCTGAGTTGCATAACACTCTTAAGTACTCCGGTATAATGTATATGGATCCTACGGAGTTAAGTGAAGAAGAAAAAATATGGGTGTCACCGAAAAGCAGAAGTGTATGAGATCACACACTATCCATCTCAGAGGTTCGACAGTTCGTTCCTGACCCAATGCAATGTTTCAAATGTAAAGGAATCGAGCATACCACTACAGTATGTGTATGTAACGAGAGGACTGTGTGTCGAAATTGTGGAGGCTCAGCTCACGAATCAGGCAATTCCTGTACACTTTCTCCAATGTGTATAAACTGCTCTGGGGGACCACTCGGTGTGGAGCTGGAAGTGTGGGGCTTATAACGAGGAAAGAAAAATTCAGGAGTTGAGAGTTACGAGACGCACACTCTATGGTGAAGCTAAAAAAGCTTCCAGTGCTATGCAGCCTCTAGTGTTAGCTACTTCTTTTGGATCGATCCTTAAAAAATTCAGTCGCCATGTGTGATGCCTCTACACAAACCCAGACTACAGATTCAAGAACGACTACATGCGCTTGTCGGTGAACTTTTGAGGGAAAAAAAACTATACTTTAACCCGAAATCATTCGAAAGCCTTTGACGACGGACTTGGAACCTTAGCCACATACTGCTGCACACTGTCAGAAGCCCATCAATCCGTCCTCTGCCTCTGGAAGCAACTCCTCCCGCAAGTAAGGAAAAATGCCACAGGTTTAATCAAAGAAAGTGATGGCTGAACATTGGAATCGACGAGCACTTTTCCGTCCAAGGTGATTTTACTGTAAGGGATATTGATATCCACATGTAGGAAACGGAGAGCCAGGCACCGTCTAACGTTCCACCAGACCGCTCAGGCAAATGACCGCCGCCAAGGAAAGAGGACAAGAACAACCATCGCTAATCAGTGGCTCCCACAGGGACTTCTTTCTTGCAGTGAAAGTTAAATGGATGCAAATCACATTTGGAAGAATTACATCTTTTGGCCCAGGAGGGACCGTCCTTTATCTTCTTACAGGAAACTCATTTGAAAGTCACCACACACCTACATTAAGGGTCTACCACCTTACGAGAAGGACGATATTACTGGAGACAGAGCTACGAGTGGATTGGATGTTTCCATCGATAACAGACGCCACTTATCTGTCCCTCTTACCCCAGTCATACAAGCAGTTGGAGAGAGATTTCTTACGCCAATTAAAATCACACAGTATTTAAAAGTTTTTTTTAATTACCGCTACCAGTCACAAAGTGTTCTTTATATCTTCCACCTCATTATCCGTTGGATCTAAATGCACCGACAGAACTTACTGAGCACTGCCACCTCATGGGGACTTCAGAGCGCACAATGTGCTGCGGGATTGGCTACCACCTGCTCGAGGATCGAATTATTGAGCACTTCGTCCATTCAGAGACTATCTGCCTATGAACTCTGGTCATATGACACACTTTTTCACACTTATAGGCCATCTTCAGCTATGGACCTTCGTTTTTGCTCTCCATCTATTGCAGATGCATTTCAATGGCAAGTGATCACAGATTTGCATTCTAGTGACCACTTTCCGGTGTGGATTCGTCTGCTGACTTGGACAGAAGGCGACTAAAGACCCGAAAATGGATAGTTCAAATGACAAATTGGTTGTGAGGTTGCGAGCAACCACAGATTCCATTCCCCAGTCTAGCAACCGCCTCAGGCGACAGTCTGGCCCTTCGCAGAATGAAGAAAAGTCGTTCGGCAGTCGGTGTCAGGCGTGCAACATTGCGGAAACTCAGATTATCCAACTACAACGCCGGTAGGCGTCACTTGATGTGGGTATGGAGGGGTATGTGGTCTTGCTGTTAAATCAATATAAAATACTTTCAAATTGTATTCTTATTTCGTGTAGTGCTTTTTGATAACACAAACTGTGAAAAACAGTAAATATATGTTGTCGGTCAACTTTTCTATACCAAGAAAATTAACAGAAAATGATCATGATAGAAAATGTAGTATTAATGTTAAACTCTGTTTTAGTTTAGTGCCCCATATTTCAGTATTTCACATTATACTCGCGTTCTATCCTAGCGGGTACCAAGCGGTGACAGAATGGATACTGCGACTTATCTTTCTGTCCGCTGTCTAAAAAAAATCAGTGTGTCAAGTGCAAGGAAATAACAGATTCCGTTACTACTAGGTGTGTATGGTATTATAAGGGTACTCCGACTCAACAGGTTGTGAAAACGTGCACCGATAGTAGTAAATCCTGCGTACGCAGCAGCGGGTCATGTTTGCGCTGTGACTTCTCGTTCCCCCAAATCCGCCGCTGTGAGCTGCAAAATCAAGCTATCATATTTCTCATGTTATCAGTTGCGCCCTATCTCGTGAAAAATCTTTTGTGTTGTAGCGGCATTACTGGCTCCTAACTCAGTTTTCTTGAAAATCTTACATAATTTATGTTATCCAAATGGGCCATCATACTCTTGCAGTGCCTAGAATGGATTTTTTTTCCGTGGAACTCGGCCTCATTTCCTTCGTTACGTCGAGACGTTACAACTTCACCTTTTGCCGATGCGCGCTTCGCGCTCGTCGGAGGCTCTGCTGCCGAAGCAATCTAAAGGAACTTTGGCTTAACACTTTCTCAAAGCAAAATACACTCTTAACGTTTTTCCGATGATGAAATAACTTTCTGTATGTAGCTGTCGGTTTTAATTACAGGCCTTGTACGTAAAAACCGTGCGTTAAGTTTCCATAATTCTTTTTTCATTCTACTGACAGGTTACATATAATCAGCCAGGAATTCCACCTGCTGCACGCATCATTACTACACGTTTATTCTTTTTTATGTGCGTATTGTATCAGCAGATATATTTATCATTTCATCAATCAATCAACTCAGTTCATGTTTAGTTTTGGCATCTGCCGCTTGGTCATCAGAGAGCTTTTTCTATCCTTTACAAACAACTTCAACCTCGAAATAGCCCTATACTGCCACCATTTCCTCTTGAGTACATAAATTAAAAATCTATGTGGACAATGAGCAACCCTGCCGCACACGTTTCCCATTCAGGCCTTTTGTATGACTCGGTCAGTGCTGATTACTCAACTTTACTTCGTGTAGTATGGTCTATATCGTCCTAGTAAATTATAGTGTACTGCCTAAGAATGAAAAAATATTCTAATCTAAATTATCAAAAACTTTCAAGATGAGAGAAGTAGTCTTTTTAATTTTTCGAGTTGATTGTCCAAGACATAACTGAGGGTGTAGTTGGGAAAATTACTATCGACGCACGAAATGAGTCGAGAACATGAACTGATTTCGCAGCTCACAACGGCGGATTTGGGGGAACGAGAAGTCACAGCGCAAACATGACCCGCTGCTGCGTACGCAGGATTTACTACTACCGGTGCACATTTTCACAACCTGTTGAGTCGGAGTACCCTTATAATACCGTACACACCTAGTAGTAACGGAATCTTTGTTTTATTTCCTTGCACTTGATAGATTTTTTTATGTCAACGTGGTTCCTGATTTGTTATTCATCCGAATTGGTGACGTGTGTGAAACGCGAACGTGGACAAATAAACTGATAGCGGTGTATTTTTCAAAACATATTTATCCTGTTACGCTGTTCTATGGTCCCCACGACCGATTTCCCATCTTCTATTTGTTAATTCATACGTCACCGAAAAGTGTATGACGGAAGGTACATAGCTCGCCAGGATCATCGTCCGCAGAATCACTCCTCTTATTTCTCTACCTTTACTCTCGTAGTCACTGCACATGATATTTGCTGCAGGAGGTAATGATTCTTGATTAGTGTTGAAACCACGGATCTTAGAATCTTGAGGGCGTGATGCCCAACGCCTTTTGTATAGGCTACACCCCCTCGCCCTTTCCCTATCACCCAACTAGAGCCTATTGAGCATGTCTGTGGCGATCCTGCACTGTTCAGATACATAAATAAATTCATTACTAATAGTAAGTTAACCTAGTATGGATCTAGACCGCCCAACAATGCGAATGCGTAACCCTTCGGAAGATCTGTTCCGTTGTGACATATTCTAGTGATTAAATCATAGGTTGTGTAGTTAAACGATATAAAGCCTTTTTGCTATTTTCGAAAATTCTACTTCACTTATTTATGTGCTTATGTGTGGTGCCACAGACGTAATTTATTATTTAAGTGACAAAATTTAACCTAATACGAGTGAATAATTTTATTTCGACGATTGTCCGCGTGGTGATGATTCAAAGCCGAAATTAGTCAGTTGCAGAAAGAAGTTAATCAGTCTTACTCGGCAAAAATGTTGGCAGTTGAAGAACGTTTATTTTGATGTAACCGATCTTCATCTTAATGTGGTCCTGAATTTGGTAACTGACCTCTGTTTGCATAACTTGTCTGCGACCTGCATCAGAATTACGAACACTGTCAGGTTATTCACATAGGTTATATCGTGAACAGTTATGATTTGATCCCGTTGCATAGTTTTATGTATGACATCTTGCCATTAAGAACGATGTACGTATTCCCGGTTGCAAGAAAGTTCTGGCATTTCGGAAGTTGAGAGCCACAGGAACATCCACAGTTTCGTTATGTATAGCCGAGCGGATCTTGCGAATGAACGGAGTAGAAGGAGTTCCACAGAGTCACTCTCTACCAAGGAGTTTGTGACCTTAAAAATATAAGCCTTTTAGAAAATAGTTAATGAGTTTCATCTGTGAACCTAACGGGTATTCAATTTAATCGAATGACTATCTGGAGACTTAATTTACAGTTACACATTATCTTCTCTGTATCCTTGTAATTTTTCCGTCTTGCAACATTTTAAAGTAGTCAGCTTTTTTTTTCTTTTGGTGAAGCCATTTTAAAAGACTATAGCGTTCCAGCCTTTATTTTATCGTATTCTGATTCGGAGCCATCATGATCGGGGTCACAGACGACTTTAATCAGTTTACTGATTTGACAACTCGGCAGCTTGGACCTTGCTTTCGAATTCATTGAACACTTCTCACCTTGCTGTAATTATATTCATCTCCGTTCAGATTTTGTTTATTGGGAAGGATTCGCTTTCCTTGGAATTTGCTACGATACTGTCTCCTTTTTGTACACTATCGCTCAAAAGTTTTCGAATACCTTAAAAGTAAGATAAAAACAGCTAGTTATCAATTTCAGATACGAATTAGCTATATTGTTTCTCTAGTGTCATGCTCAATATAACGTTTAATGGTATTGTTCCATGTTTTTAAAAATAAAATCGTTCAAAACATAACTGCTGTTGAGGTTCCAACTGATGAAAGTCTTTCTTCACTAGATGGCGTTAATAGGACGTCAAGAAATCTGTAAACACGGCTACAGATAAGAAAGGCGCATGTAGTTCTGCACGAAATATCAAAGAGTGAACTTCAGTGAGTGCTCAGTGTAAACATCGATAATGCAATGAAGAAGAGAGCTTTCAACAGGAAAACTTTCTGCAATAGTGTCTTTGCGTGCAGTCGGTCTTACTATGCGGCAAATAACACGTCATGAACATATTTCTTTGGAATGTGTCCATTATACCTAGCAGAGGCATGTGGATGCTAACCAGAATATGGACCGACCTCGAAAAGGTAGGCCAAAAGTCACATCAGAAAATGATGACAAATATGTAGTAGTCACAAGTAAATGTATAGCTCCAAAACAGCACCAGTTTCAGCACCTGAACTCAACCACAATGGGGAAAAGCTGGCGAGTGTAAGTAATGTGAAAAGACGTTTTCAGGCAGTGACCTTAATGGGAGTATGGCGGCTAAGAAACCATTACTGACGGCTATTAATAGGTAGAAGAGGCTACACTGAGCTAGACAACATGAAAGTTGGGCAGCAAATCAGTGGAAAAGGATAATTTTCATTGACGAATCCAAATTTGAGGTCGGCACAAAGCGACCCAAGTTTGTTCGCCGTTTGCCAGGTGAACGAATGTTACACCAGTGTGTATCTCCAACATTAAAGAAAGGTCTGGGGATGTTTCGGAGGTGGTAAGACACGTGATTTTGTACAAATAAACGAAACAATGCAGAAAGATGATTATCATCGCATTCTACAGTATCATGCAAAGCCATGTGGAAGATGTTTGATTGGCAAGGGATTCGTCCTACAACAAGGTAACGATCTTAAACACACTTCAAAACTGTGTAAAGCGTATCTGCGAAATTTAGAAAAGATGAGGGAAATGAAAAATATGATGTGGCCGCCCCAATCCCCAAATGTAATCCTATCGAGCTGCTTTGGGATCAGTTGGATAGAGCAGTTAAGGCAAGGCCTATTACCAACATTCATCACCTCTGGACCAGATCAGAAGAGGAATGGCGGCATATCACCGAGTAAACCCTGATGAAGCTGACAGCAATTCTTTTTTTGTTCAAAATGATGTTTTTGTTCAAAATGATGAAACAGCGAGTCGACGTCCTTGGGTCGTGGCGCGCGCGCACGAGGTGAACACGAGTGCGGGCCATGGCCGTAATGCGGTTATAAGCTCCGCGGCCGGCTTCCCGTCACACACCGGCCGACGCCTGGCTCGTAATTGCTCCGCCCCACTCCGGGTCTGCCAAGCTCCTTCTGCCGCACACTCGGCACGCGTGTGTGACACTATTCAACTGTAACCTGGCCGCAACGACCATTGATCATTACAGCAATAAAAGGACTCTTCCAGTGTGAAGAGCTCGAGTTTCCATCTCCCACGTGACTCACTTTTTTTCAGTCCTCAGTCCTCTCATTGGTTTGAAGCTGCCCGCCACGAATTCCTCTCCTGTGCCAATCTTCTTATCTCGGAGTAGCACTTGGAACCCACGCCCTCAATTATTTGCTGGAGGTATTCCAGTCTCTGTCTCCTGGAATTTTTACCCCCTAAGCCTCCTCTAGTACCATAGAAGTTATTCCTAAATGTCTTAACTAAGGTCCTACCATCCTGTCCTTTCTTCTTTTCAGTGTTTCCCACATATCCCTTTCCTTCCCGATTATCCAGAGACCATCTTAATTTCTTACCTTATTTTGTAGCGCCGCATCTCAAATGTTTCGATTCTCATCTTTTCCGTTTTTCCCACAGTCCATGTTTCACTACTGTACAGTGTTGTGTTCCAAACGTACAGTCTCAGAAATTTCTTCCTCAAATTAAGGCTTATGTTTGATACTAGTAGATTTCTTTTGACCAGGAATGCCGTTTTTACCAGTGCTAGTCTGCTTTTGCTATTAGACACATTGTGTAAGGGTCAATATTTCTGGTAAAAGCCTAATGCTTTATCACTGAGTCATAAAACAAAGCAGTAGGCTTTTACCAGAAATATTGACCCTCACACAATGTGACTAATAGTGTATTTTAAGCATGCCATCTTAGGCACTGTATAACATTAAAACACTTGATAATGGCTCTTTGAACCCGAAATCATGGTCGTGTAAATGTAACAGTGCAAATAAAAAACAGTCTAATGGCGGTACTGACTTTAAAGAAACATATTACGGCTGTGGTCCCACATTATGAAAAAATTATTAAATGTGCACATCAATACATCTTCATAGGTATATCTTCAGCGTAACTGATCCTTGGGCTGTGATGCCAAGTCACTTTGTAGTTGTTGTTGTCGTCATCTCATACAAATTGGACGATTGCTGCATGCACTTATAAATGCTATGAATGAGTTGTTTTATTACGTGTTTCATGTGGATTAAAATATTCTACGCTCTGTGTTTTAACACTCAAGAAAAATGAAGTATATTATTATTATTATTATTATTATTATTATTATTATTATTATTATTTCTTTCTTTTCTCAGACGTTATGTCTGGTCAAAAATGGAAAGTGACGCGGACCTTGATCAAGCGTGACTTCCTTTTAACTGTACGGTATATGTTATATTACATTTAGGAACTTTCGGGTAATTGAACATGTATCAATAATTACGGATTTCTGTAGTTGTATATATAAGTTTGGATGTAGCTGTATTGCATTGATGTAATGGTGGATATTGCGTGGTATGACTCCTGTAGTCGATAGTATAATCGGTATAATGTCAACTTTATCCTGATGCCACATGTCCTTGACTTCCTCAGCCAGTTGGATGTATTTTTCAATTTTTTCTCCTATTTTCTTCTGTATATTTGTTGTGTTGGGTATGGATATTTCGATTAGTTGTGTTAATTTCTTCTTTTTATTGGTGAGTATGATGTCAGGTTTATTATGTGGTGTTGTTTTATCTCTTATAATGGTTCTGTTCCAGTATAATTTGTATTCATCGTTCTCCAGTACATTTTGTGGTGCATACTTGTATGTGGGAACGTGTTGTTTTATAAGTTTATGTTGTAAGGCAAGCTGTTGATGTATTATTTTTGCTACGTTGTCATGTCTTCCGGGGTATTCTGTATTTGCTAGTATTGTACAGCCGCTTGTGATGTGATCTGCTGTTTCTATTTGTTGTTTGCAAAGTCTGCATTTATCTGTTGTGATATTGGGATCTTTAATAATATGCTTGTTGTAATATCTGGTGTTTATTGTTTGAGCCTGTATTGCAATCATGAATCCTTCCGTCTCACTGTATATATTGCCTTTTCTTAGCCATGTGTTGGATGCGTCTTGATCGACGTGTGGCTGTGTTAGATGATATGGGTGCTTGCCATGTAGTGTTTTCTTTTTCCAATTTATTTTCTTCTTATCTGTTGATATGTGATCTAAAGGGTTGTAGAGGTGGTTATGAAATTGTAGTGGTGTAGCCGATGTATTTATATGAGTGATTGCTTTGTGTATTTTGCTAGTTTCTGCTCGTTCTAGAAAGAATTTTCTTAAATTGTCTACCTGTCCATAATGTAGGTTTTTTATGTCCATGAATCCCCTTCCTCCTTCCTTTCTGCTTAATGTGAATATTTCTGTTGCTGAATGTATGTGATGTATTTTATATTTGTGGCATTGTGATCGTGTAAGTGTATTGAGTGTTTCTAGGTCTGTGTTACTCCATTTCACTACTCCAAATGAGTAGGTCAATATTGGTATAGCATAAGTATTTATAACTTTTGTCTTGTTTCTTGCTGTCAATTCTGTTTTCAATATTTTTGTTAGTCTTTGTCTATAGTTTTCTTTTAGTTCTTCTTTAATATTTGTATTATCTATTCCTATTTTTTGTCTGTATCCTAGATATTTATAGGCATCTGTTTTTTCCATCGCTTCTATGGAGTCACTGTGGTTATCCAATATGTAATCTTCTTGTTTAGTGTGTTTTCCCTTGACTATGCTATTTTTCATACATTTGTCTGTTCCAAAAGCCATATTTATATCATTGCTGAATACTTCTGTTATCTTTAGTAATTGGTTGAGTTGTTGATTTGTTGCTGTTTTAGATCATCAATTTATAGCAAATGTATGATTTTGTGTGGGTATGTTCCAGCAATATTGTATCCATAATTTTTATTATTTAGCATGTTGGATAGTGGGTTCAGAGCAAGGCAGAACCAGAAAAGACTTAATGAATCTCCTTGGTATATTCCACGCTTAATCTGTGCCGGCCGCGGTGGTCTCGCGGTTCTAGGCGCGCAGTCCGGAACCGTGCGACTGCTACGGTCGCAGGTTCGAATCCTGCCTCGGGCATGGATGTGTGTGATGTCCTTAGGTTAGTTAGGTTTAAGTAGTTCTAAGTTCTAGGGGACTGATGACCACAGCAGTTGAGTCCCATAGTGCTCAGAGCCAGCTAAATCTGTATTGGCTGTGATGTGATATTATTTGAATTTGTTTGGATATTAAGTGTGGTTTTCTAATTTTTCATTACTATGTTTAGGAACTGTGTTAATTTAGGATCTACTTTGTATATTTCCAATATCTGTAGTAACCATGAGTGGGGTACACTATCAAAAGCTTTTTGGTAATCAATGTATGCGTAGTGTAGCGACCTTTGTTTAGTTTTAGCTTGATATGTCACCTCTGTATCTATTATCGAATGCTGAAAATTGCTTAAAAAACATGTAAGATAGTAGAGTGACCGTCACGATATTAGACACCTCAAGTTCACATCCGCTCACTGCAGTCCGCCGGCGCTAAGCGCCTGCCTCATAGATGTGTTGCCACTTGTACACTGTTAATAGTGCATTACGGCAGCGCCAGCTGAATGTTCTGTGTTTTCGCGAGACATCGTGTGTTCCTGTAGTAGTACTCTGGTAGTTGCATGTAAAGGGCGAAGAGACGTTCGAAAACAATCTAAAATCGTCGTATCGAAATTACTGAAGGTTTATTGCTGGTCTGGCCAACAGCGAAGAAGGCAGGAATATTATAAATTTTGTAAAAGTTCATAAATGACAACAAAACTTCGTGGTATTTCCGAATCGACTGTTGTAACGGAATTTGACGATTCTGACAAAAAGTTAGTGCGTAGAACTTTACTTCGATACTACAACAGGAAAGGGTACGCGGCGGCTAGAAAGATACAGCGTGGTTCCCGAATTATTCTGGCTCGGAGACATCCATCCTCTTTGTCTGCTCGGCTCACCTGGTTTTTTTATTCAGAAAGTATAAAGACAGACAAAAAATTTTAATGAAATGCAGAGACACTGCGGCAACAAGATCGAAGTTTCGTATAAAATGCACTTGCTGCCTGCTGAAGACAATAGTCTTGTACTAGTATACTTTGATAAAACGTGGGTTCCACAAAAGCACACGCAAAAATATATTTTGCTCAACTTCAGCGGAAATATTGGCCTGAAAGTACCTACAGTTACTTTCGTACGGTGTATATCGGCGGTTTGAGTAATGGCTACAGTGATGAAGGCTCAGAAAGAGCTGCAATTAAATATTCGGCAGGTAGGGAACATTCTCGGCGTCATCAAGGCGAGTCGTCGGAAGTAAAACCTTGGCGGCAGCACACACACATTCGCGCGCTGTCGTGCACGGAAAGTCTCTTAAATAAAGTGCGTTCATACGTGACACGATACCATGATGATGTCCCAAATATTACCTAAATTAATTTCATGATTTCTTAACAACTCTCTCACTGGAAGTTTTTGCAACGTCCAACAGAACGCAAGTTCATCAGCGACGACATGTTTCGTTACACAGGTGGAACAGTTTCAAACGTCATGCGGTATTTTATTTTGTATCTCTGAATACTTTTATTTCACTGTAAAATGTGCATCCCATGCCTCTAGAAATTTCGAGAATGTTGGTATGTTATTTTCAGTGCGAATATCTCAGTGGTTCTGTTTCATCAACAGGTCGAAGTAAAAAAAAATTTATTCAAAATTCGTGTAAAGTTAATTTTTATTATTTTTTTCGTAGCAGCTAGCAAGAATTTTATTTTTAAAGTACTCCTCCATACTGTAGGCTAAAAACTCAATGTCCAGTATTTTTCCCGAATTTTTACTAGTATCTGAAGTTATTACTAGCTGGCAGTGCTGTAGGACAATGATTTTTATTTGTGTGCGTGTGCGTGTGCGTGTGTGTGTGTGTGTGTGTTTGTTTGTTTGTTTGTTTGTTTGTTTGTTTGTTTGTTTTGTGCTAAAGTACTACCTCCTTCGGAGACGGGACTTTCTGTGTGAGGTTTGAGTTTGCTTAGTTGGGGACACCATTTATTTGGTTTCCGGTGGACATTAGACAGAAGAATTTGACCCTTCAGGCCCCTTACTTAGGATGTTGTGGGACATATCTAGTCCCTTAATACAGACAGTGGAACTCTCACTTTATGCCATTCAGCTGGTTCTTGACCCCGACCTCTTGTAGTTATTCTACGGTAGGTCTGAGCATATGTGATTTTCGATCAGTGTCCTGGTGTGTTCTCTCATTTGTCGTTTCACCGTTGGCAGTGCTAGTACAGCAGGGCGCATTTAAGACCAGGTTAAGACACTTGTTCTGCAAACGTTGCAACACCTGAAGATTCGTCTTGCATTCTGTCACCCATGTGGACCATCCGTACGGAATCATTGGCTAGATTATTGCGAAGTGCGTTGGAGCTTGTGCTTGCTGGCGATCAGAGGATATAGCATGTGGATAGCTTCCTTCATTCTGAGTTTTTTCTCTTCAGCGTGTGGTGTGAACAGTAATTTCTTGTCAAGAGTGACACCGAGGGCGGTAAGGTAGCCTTGAGGTGTCTATTTTCGTGATGGCCGCTATAACTACATAGACCGGGTAGCCATTTTAATATTTACGCAATGATCTTGGTTTTATTTTTGACAGTTAAGTTTTAGTAGGGTAGTCACTCTCACATGTACCTAGCACAAAAGTATAGTATTTCTGTTTTGTTTGGAGAGGGAAAAAGCTCGTACCTACATCATGAAAAGACCTAGGGACTATAAACACGTAGTTGAGTCCCTCTATATTTATCACCATCATCTTCAGGCAGATGTGGGACAAAGTTTGAGCTTGAGATGGTGTGTGGCCGTGGTACAGTTAGAACTGGCGGTGGGGCTTTGAACCCTGCTAGGAGCGGTGTGGAGCGGAGCCTGGCCGCCTGGCCGCTTGGCCGCCTGCCCGCGGGTCCCGCATTCCAGCGCGCGCGCTCCAAGACCGCTCAATGAACGCCCGTCCCGTCCGGAATGCTTCATTTCACCACACCACCACCACCACCACGCTATATCTCGGTTGGGAAATGTTCGCATCATTATTTTGTTGCGAGCTAGAGTGTTCTTCACCCAGTGCACCGTACCATTTACTTCCTGACGATGCTTAGAACGGACTCGTTAATCCATTATATATCATCTACAAAATTACTCAGCAGTTCACAGGTACACATCACCTACAAACACCGAGGTGACAAAAGTCACTGGATAGCGATAAGCAGATATACAGATGGCGGCTGTATTACCTCCTACACAAGGTACAAAAGGGCAGTGCATTGGCGGAGATGTGATTTGTACTCAGGTGTTTCATGTGAAAAGGTTTTCGGCGCGATTATGACCGCACGATGGGAGTAAACAACTTTGAAATCGGAATGGCTGCTGGAACTAGACGCATTGGGCATACCTTTTGGGAAATCGTTAGCCATTTCAATATTCCGAGATCCACAGTGTCAAGAGTGTGCCGAGCATACCAAATTTCATTCATTACATCTCACCACGCACAACGCAGTGGCTGACGGCCTTCACTTAACGACCGAGAACAGCGGCGTTTGCGAAGAGTTGTCAATCGTAACAGACAAGCAACACTGCGTGAAATAACCGCAGATATCGATGTGGGGACGTACGACGAACGTATCCGATGGGACAGTGCGGCGAAATTAGGCGTTAATGGGCTATGGCAGCAGACGACCGATGCCGAGTGCCTTTGCTAACAGCACGCCATCGCCTCCAGCACATCTCTTGGGCTCGTGACCGTATCGGTTGGACCCTAGACGACGGGTAAACCGTGTCCTGGTCAGAAACGTCGCGATTTCAATTGGTAAGAGCTGATGGTAGGATTCGAGTGGTGCTCAGACCCAGGAAGTCATTCACCCAAGTTGGCAATAAGGCACGATGTTTTGTTGAATAGATCGCATGCTGATACTTGTTGATGGCAGAATCGAAATCTGCAGCAATTTGCGGAAGGGTTGAACTTCTGTAACGTTGAACGATTCTCTTCAGTCGTCGTTGGCCCCGTTCTTTCAGGATGTTTTTCCGGCCGCAGCGGTGTCGAAGATTTGATGTTTTACCGGATTCCTGATATTCACGGTACACTCGTGGAATGGTCATACGGGAAAATCTCCACTTCATCGCTACCTCGAAGATGCTGTGTCCCATCTCTCGTGCGCCGATTATCACATCGGATTCAAAGTCACCTAAATTTTAAAAACCTGCCATTGAGGCAGCAGTAACCGATCTAACAATTGCGCCAGACACTTGTCGTCTCATATAGGCGCTGCCGACCGCAGCGCCGTTTTGTGTCTGTTTGCATATCTCTGGACTTGAATACGCATGCCTATACTAGTTTCAGTGTAGTATCTGAAACTGTCGGAAGCTTAACGTTGTTAGCGCCGTTTTGATGTATGTGGGCGATGAGAGCTGCGTGTGCGTGGGACGCACGGGTGGCGAGGTCGTTAGGCGCGCCGCGAGTGGCCCGAGCGTCGGGTTGCGAGATTTGTGGCGTCCCCGCGGAGCGCGCGGACACAACTCCGGGGAGCGGGCGCGCTCGGCCGCGAATGGCCGCCCAGGGACGGCCGCTTCCAACTTGAGCCCCCATCGCCTTCTTCTGCCCAAGTGGCTGCTCTGACAACCCGCCGATAAAGGAGGCGCGCCGGATTCCACCTGCCCGCAGTCGTTCATTTAAAGTCTGAAAGCAGTTAGTTCCTTAACACACTCACGGTATGGATACAAACTACGTTGTATCTGAAGCAAAATGCACGTTGCATTTAAGTGATTAACACTGCAAGACCACAGATTGACGTAAGCACGAGATAAGCCACTGCAATTTTTGTGGTCCTGTCCTCCTCAGTTGCGCGTAATACTACGGTATATAGATAATTTTCACTTATGGACCGTCTGACAGCAACTGAATAAAACACAATTTTAGTGCCATACGCGTTTCGCCTTTATTTTCTGCAAGGCATCATCAGTGGCAGGTTGCGTAGACAGTTTCTTACATATTACGCTCCTGTTGCATTTTTGGTGTTGTTCTTCTTCCTATGAGCGCCGATTTGCTGTTTTTTCCGCATTCCACAGCACTATGCACTGAACGCTTGTTTTTATGCAATGTTTTGGTTTCTGTTGCCGACTGTCAAATGTCGTTTTTTTTTCAAAAAAAAAAAAAAATTTGACAGTCGGCAACAGAAACCAAAACATTGCATAAAAACAAGCGTTCAGTGCATAGTGCTGTGGAATGCGGAAAAAACAGCAAATCGGCGCTCATAGGAAGAAGAACAACACCAAAAATGCAACAGGAGCGTAATATGTAAGAAACTGTCTACGCAACCTGCCACTGATGATGCCTTGCAGAAAATAAAGGCGAAACGCGTATGGCACTAAAATTGTGTTTTATTCAGTTGCTGTCAGACGGTCCATAAGTGAAAATTATCTATATACCGAAGCCACTGCAAGTTTGAAATGCTGGTACGTTTATAACCGGTTTAACCACCAGAATGTTGAATGCAAACGTGCATACAATGTGTTGTACATACGTCGCATGTCAGTTCGTGGGATGGAGTTCCATGCCTGTTGCACTTGGTCGGTCAATACAGGGACGGTTAAAGCTGTTTGTAGATGACACATGAATTTTCGTCCCATATCTGCTCGATTCGGGGCATCTGGTGATCGAGCAGATCAAGACAACATGTCGACACTCTGTAGAGCATGTTGGGTTACAATAGTGGTGTGTTGGCGAACTTTACACTTTTGGAACACATCCCCTCAAATGGTGTTCGTGAATGGCAGTACAACAGGTCGAATCACCACATTGACGTACAAATTTCAGTCAGGGTGCGTGGGAAACTCCGACAGTGCTCCTGCTGGCATACGAAATTACACCACAGACTATAACTACAGGTGTAGATCCAATGCGTCTATCACGCAGACAGGTTGGTTGCAGGTCCACAATTGGCCTCCTCCTAACGATCACACGCCCATCACTGCCACCAGGCAAACCAGCTTTCATCCGAAAATACAGCAGACCTCTACCCACCCCTCGAATGAGCTCTCGCTTGACACCAAATGGCGGTGTTTTGGAATCAGTGGAATGCACGCTAAGGGCGTCCGGCTCGGAGCTGTGCTTGAAGTAACAGATTTGTAACAGTTCGTTGTGTCACGGTGGTAGCTACTGCTGCTCAAATTGCTGCTGCAGATGCAGAACGATGCCCCAGGGCCATAAGCGGGAGACGATGTTCCTCCCTCTCGGTAGTGCCACGTGGCCGTCCGGAGCACCGTCTTCTTACGACCGTACATTCTCGTGACCACCGCTGCCACCAGACATGTACAGTGGCTACGTTCCTACCAACTCTTTCTGCAATATCGCAGCCTTATTACACGACCACGTTAAAACTAAGTGAGATGTTGATAAAGGCATCTTTACCGCTTTAAAGGCATTCTTGAGTAAAATCAACTCACCACGTCCAATGTCGAAGGTAACCAACGCTCACAACTATTCAGTGCGTATTTAAAGCAAACCTGATGTGCGTGAAATTTGAATAGACGTAATGTTTCAGACGTAGAAACATCACTGCCAACTTCCGTTTATGTCGCACAAGGTGTTGTGTGGTGGTGGTTTTTTTTTCCGTCAGTGCATTTCACTCCTCCATGAATAGACTTAACGATGCACATACAGTCGTCTCACAATTTTTCCGATAAATGTGTTAACTTTCTACCGATCATCATAGTAAAGGATGAGAGTTGACTTTGACATGGCGGACGAAGAACCGTTACCGTTATCAAGTCGAAGGTGCAATGAATAAATTCAGTCTGTCATGTTTCCTTTCTAGCTGACGATTTTCGGCCAATACTACGTGGTCTTTTGAAAACTATTCTTCGGTAACGCGAGAAAAGAAAACAACTAGCCATTGAAAGTTTAAGGAAGTAATCCGAAAACCCACGATAACTTTAAACTTTCTCTCAGAGTATTACATTCAATTTGTCATGCGCCGGTAAATTTTCTTAGGACACGAATGTCTCTTATGAAAGGTGGTTCAGAAACGTTCAGCAGTCTCACACAGTTTCTTTCGGGAACTCAAACGACGTCCGTTCTTTTGCGGTTAGAGAGAGAGAGATAGAGAGATAGATAGATAGAGAGAGAGAGAGAGAGAGAGAGAGAGAGAGAGGGGGGGGGGGGGGCATATTTCAGTATACCAGACTCTGGTTGCTGTCACATCCACTTCAGTTCAAACTGACACGAACCTTATCCGCTTAGGTCACTGGTTTCTTCTGCTTATGCAGCCTGTCCACAGTTGTTGACGCATTCTCGTAGCCACTCTGTGCGGGCTAGCGACCGCAGATTTACGTTGGTTGATTAGCAACTGACATCAACCATCTAAACAACGTATGTTTGATATTTCGTCTGCGACAGGAACACAGGGTCGTTGTGTCTGAAATTACGTCATCGGATTATTCGCTGTTAGCGCACTCACATTTTTTATAAATACGTTCTGTCCTCGATTATGTTCCGAAACAGTCTGTAGCACTTACTTACTCTTGTAAAACATTTTTATGTAATATTGTGTGTTAACATGCCTCACCCGTGTCACTACCCTAAACCAGTTTTTTAGTGTCTTCCATACATGACCGAGTGAGTACTTACGGGCGAGCTTTGGTCAGACTGCTAATGGGAGCCTCGCATGCCATATAATGCTTAACATGCGTTATCTCATGCCGTAGACCAAGACTGAGACGACATTGTATTTTAGCGAAGTACAGGTCAACAATGTGTTTTATATAGTTTATCAATCTGTCTGGTTATTTTATTAGTTGTAACACACATCTCTTTACTTACCTTCGTAGAGCTGTTCATCATGACTGCGGGTTTGAAACCAATATATATACGCACTATATCGCTAGTTTTTTTCTGCTATAAATCTTTCCTTCCCCAAGGCTCCGCTTCTAATAAACAAAAAAACCTTTACAAACAACCATTACTTTCTCCATTCCGCGCGACCGCTACGGTCGCAGGTTCGAATCCTGCCTCGGGCATGGATGTGTGTGATGTCCTTAGGTTAGTTAGGTTTAAGTAGTTCTAAGTTCTAGGGGACTGGTGACGTTAGAAGTTGGGTCCCATAGTGCTCAGAGCCATTTTTTCTCCATTCTTCTTCCAAGAGCACCATCGGAAAAAGTCCAGTCATTTGGGCAACTGCTGATCCAGTATAATCCCAGCAATTAACAATTTACTTTTAGGTGCAGTGGACATCCTTTAGGTCATTCTCGAAATTACGTTTTTTTTCTTCGGTAGCAGCAGCTGCTGGACACCGAGCCAGATTGTGTTGTTCATGAGAATTTTTTCTTCGTAAATTAGCTGAAACATTACAAACGGTCGCCATGAAAAGAGGAGAGAGTAAAAATACCAAATGCTGTCGCTCAGTTCAGTTACTCGCTGTCTAACCGACTGCGATATTACAAAAACCGCTGAACAGAAATGTCCACGTCTAAACTGTCTTTGTGACAACACCGGACATTGTTAAGAACGTGAGACTGGAGGATCCTTCACCGCTTTCAACAGCCCCTTATTATGTGCAACAACGAAGTTAAGCTTTCACTTCCCTGTATTAGCAGTTGCGGCTGTGTTTATTGGACTCTACAGTTGTCGAATTTGATAGCGTCTGAATGTCTCTTTCACGGACTTAAATGAAGAAATAACTTAATCCAGCCTACAGTATCTATAACGTTAATTTGCTTGCTAGGCCTAAATGCAGAGTGGGCTGCTGTCGCATTACAGGCAGAATGATGAGAGTCTGGGCAGCGATTAAGCTTTTAGGCTTAAAGCGTGGATAACAGCCCTTTCTTACCTACAGCCCACTTTTATATCTCCTTTAGTAGTAAAATGTGCTAACCGCCCATCGGTTTCACAGTAATTGTGAATTCTAAAGGACGGAAGCTAGTTTTACTTCGTAAAATTTATAAAGAAGAATTACAGCAAGTTGAAGCATATAATAATAATAATAATAATAATAATAATAACTTGCTAACACTTTGTCAGAATTGTATGAAGACTTATTGAAAATGGTTTTTAAAACCGCTATCACCTACCGTCCACCATGAAAGCTGGACCAAGTTGTCTACCTCTGGCTTAAAGTATTCGGAGGAAGCGGCTTTGATTCTGCGACTTGTCTCAATTATTGACAGCTTCTAGAACTTGTAACCGAAACGCGGTTGTGATACTGAGGGGTAAAATAGTTTTTATTCCGTGAGTTTTCGACGGTGATTTGTTATTCGCTTCTGGAAATATTCGAGACTAAAAGTTTGCGACAATAAAACGCGAACTCAGACCTAATTTTGGGATGTAACATTTGTGCAGTTTATGGTAGCAGCCTTTAATTAAATAGGAGGAAGGTAGAGTCTGTAGCACAGCTCTAAATTACGTTTAAAGTTGCTGAGGAAGGAGATCTGGAGCCGAGACATACAAGAGCTGCGTAAGAAGGTAAGCAAACATAGCTAGGAGTAAGAGTAGGCGGCCGTGCTGCCAGGGATCTAACTTGTCGCGCGGGCTTACGAAGTATGAAAGGTGGTTTGTGGTCGCAAGCTCTGATACGAAGAAGCCGCGCCTGAATGGGAGGGAAAAAGGAGAGCCAGCGGCTGAGTGACAAAGTAATTACCGCCACAAAGGCGCCGCCGCCATCTTGGCCGCGCAAACAGCTGGCGGCGGGTGGCGCACGCCATCTTCCAGGAACAGACGCCGGCGATAAGCGCGTTGCCTCACGTCAGCGATACACGGAATATCCTGCTCCCACCTGTTGTTCACATCTGAAACACGCGCTAAACGGAGTAGTTTCTCCTTTAAAATGTTTCCTTTCAAGTGAAAGAACTGATTCATCCTCACGCAAAGGCAAGTCTTGAAGAAAAAGCCCAAATGTGTCACGATCAGCGACTGGCTACCAGTATATCTACAAACGTCAAGATAGGGCTGTGTAAAATGACAACTTCCTGAAACTACATCATATTTTCTGACGAACAGAAACACACACACACACACACACACACACACACACACACACACACACACACACACACAGGCGATAAAAGTCAAGGGATAATGATACGCACGTGCGCAGATGCCGGTAGTATTGCGTCCACAAGGTATAAAAGGGCAGTGGATTGGCGGAGTTGTCATTTGTACTCAGGTGCTTCATGTGAAAAGGTTTCGGCAGGACGGGAGTTAACAGACTTTTAACCGCTGAATCATAGTTGGAGCTAGACACATCGGACATTCCATTGCGGAAATCGTTAGTGAATTAAGGATTCCGAGATCCACAATGCCAAGGGTGTGCCCAAAATGCTAACTTTTTGGAATTACCTCTCACCCTGAACAACGCAGTGGCCGACGGACTTCACTTGACGACCGAGAGCAGCGGCGTTTGCGTAGAGCTATTGGTGTTAACTGGCAAGCAGCACTGTGTGAAGTAACCACAGATATCAATGTGGGACGCACGAAGCAGGTATCCGTTTGGACAGTGCGACGAAATTAGACGTAAATGGGTAATGGCAGCCGACGAACAAGGCAGCTGCCCTTTTTAAAAGCACGACATCGAGTGCAGCGCCCCTTCTGTGCTTCTGACTATATCAAATGGACCCTAGACGACTGGAAAATCGTACCCTGGACAGATGAGGCCCGATTTTATTTGGTAAGAGCATTGTAGGGGTCGAGTGTTGCGCAGACCACACGAAGCTATTAGTATATCTACAAATGTCAAGATAGGGCTGGGTAAAACTGACAACTTCCTGAAACTGCATTATAGTTTCTGACGGACAGCAACACACAACACAGCAACGTGGAATCTGGTGCTGGCTTCATAAATGTGAGAGATGTGTTTACGTGGAAATGACCGGGTCCTCTGGTCCAGCTATATCGATCATTGCGTGGAAACGGTTATGTTCGGCTACTTGGAGGTCATTTGCAGACACTCGTGGAGTTTTTCCAGGAGTGCTAGTTCTGCAAGGTTCGCAGGAGAGCTTCTGTGAAGTTCTACATCTACATAAGTACTCCGCAATCCGCTATACGGTGCGTGGCGGAGGGTACCTCGTACAACAACTAGCATCTTCTATCCCTGTTCCACTCCCACACAGAACGAGGGAAAAATCACTGCCTATATGCCTCTGTACGAGCCCTAATCTCTCTAATCTTATCTTTGTGGTCTTTCCGCGAAATGTAAGTTGGCGGCAGTAAAATTGTACTGCAGTCAGCCTCAAATGCTGGTTCTATAAATTTCCTCAGTAGCTATTCACGAAAAGAACGCCTTCTTTCCTCTAGAAACTTCCACCCGAGTTCCTGAAGCATTTCCGTAACACTCGCGTGATGATCAAACCTGCCAGTAACAAATCTAGCAGTCCGCCTCTGAATTGCTTCTATGTCCTCCCTCAATCGTACCTGATAGGGATCCCAAACGCTCGAGCACTACTCAAGAATAGGTCGTATTAATTTTTATAAGCGGTCTCCTTTACAGATGAACCACGTCTTCCCAAAATTCTACCAATGAACCGAAGACAACTATCCGCCTTCCCCACAACTGCCATTATATGCTTGTCCCACCTCATATCGTTCTGCAGTGTTACGTCCAAATATTTAATCGACGTGACTGTGTCAAGCGCTACACTACTAATGGAGTATTCAAACATTACGGGATTCCTTTTCGTATTCATCTGCATTGATTTACATCTATATTTAGAGTTACACCAATCAAAAATCCTGTCCAAGTCATCTTGTATCCTCCTACAGTCACTCAATGACGACACCTTCCCGTACACCACAGCATCATCGGCAAACAGCCGCACATTGCTATCCACCCTATTCAAAAGATCATTTATGTTGATAGAAAACAGCGGGCCTACCACACTTCCCTGGGGCACTTCAGATGATACCCTCACCTCCGATGATCACTCACCATCGAGGACAACGTACTGGGTTCTATTACTTAAGAAGTCTTCGAGCCACTCACATACTTGGGAACCAATCCCATATGCTCGTACCTTAGTTAGGAGTTTGCAGTGGGGCACCGAGTCAAATGCTTTCCGGAAGTCAAGGAATATGGCATCCGTCAGATACCCTTCATCCGTGGTTCGCAAGATATGATGTGGAAAAACGGCAAGTTGCGTTTCGCAAGAGCGATGCTTTCTAAAGCCGTGCTGATGCGTGGACAGCAACTTCTCTGTGTCAAGGAAATTCATTATATTCGAACTGAGAATATGTTCGAGAATCCTGCAACAAACGGATGTTAAGGATATTGGTCTGTAATTTTGAGGAAGGTAGGAGACGATATACTGGCAGAATTGAAGCTGTGAGAAAGGGGCGTGAGAGTCCCATCCAACATTTATGGGACATAATCAAGAGGTCCTGCAGCGGCAACACTTTCACAATTATGGACGGTTTTGGGGCAGCATTTCTTAATATTTCTGCAGGGGCTTCCAACGACTTCTTGAGTGCATGTCACGTCGAGATGCTGCACTACACAGGGCAAAAGAAGGTCTGACACGATATCAGGAGGTGCATTCCGTGATTTTTGTCACCCCAGTGTACGCACGTTTACAGTACGTGTCGGCAATACAGCCACCCACAAGAATCGCAGCCACATATTCGGTAACATTGCCGGCCAGTGTAAGAGATTATCAAGAAAAAGGAAACCTGGGTTTTGTAGATGGGCTCGCTTTTATGTGACAGCGAGCTGCTTCCGAAAATTTAACTCAGGAACTGAATATCGACACATATTTGAAGACAGTTTTTAATATATCGTGAAAGTAATCGATTCGAGAACTGGCAAGACAAATACCTATATCATAGATTTTAAACCAATTAAGTTTTTTTGAAACGCCGTTCGGTTCTTGGTTACTGATGATTCGTACGTAATAGAGCCCAGTGCGCTATCCTCGACGGTGAATGTTCATTATAGACAAAGGCATCTTCAGGAGTACCCCGGGGAAGTGCGTTAGGGCTGCTGTGTTTCTCTATATACATAAATGACCTGACAGGTAGGATGAGCAGCAACTTAAGTTTGGTTGCTGATGAAGCTGTGGTGTGCGGGAAGGTATCGTCGTTCAGTGACTGTAGGATGATACGGGCTTGCTTAGACAGAATTACTAGTTGGTATTATGAATGGGAGCTTACAAAAAATGGCTCTGAGCACTATGGGACTCAACTGCTGTGGTTATCAGTCCCCTAGAACTTAGAACTACTTAAACCTAACTAACCTAAGGACATCACACACATCCATGCCCGAGGCAGGATTCGAACCTGCGACCGTAGCAGTCCCACGGTTCCGGACTGCGCGCCTAGAACCGCGAGACCACCGCGGCCGGCTGGGAGCTTACATTAAACGCAGAAATCCGTAAGTTAATACAGATAAGTAGCGAAAACAATCCTGTAACTTTCGAATACAGCATTAGTAGTGTGCTGCTCTACAGATTCATATCGACTAAATATCTAGGCGTAACGCCGCAAAGCGATTTGAAATGTAATGGGGACAACAGGTTGGTATTAGGTAAGGCGAATGGTAAACTTCGATTTATTGGAGGAATATTGTAACTCATTTACAAACGAGATGGGTTACAGAACACTAGTGCGACCCATTCGTGAGTACTGCTTGAGTGTTTGGTATCCCCACCAGGTGGGGTTAAAGGAAGACATGGAAGCGATAGGCGTACTGCTAGGTTTGTATGTTCGAACAGTGAGCAAGTGTTTCGGAGATGACGTTTATTCAAACGAGAATTGCTCGAGGGAAGACAACGTTCTTTTTTCAAGGCACTATTGAGGAAATGTAGAGAAGAGGCATTTGAGGCCGACTGCGTAAGGACCACGAAGATAAAGTGAGAGACATCAGCGTTCCTACGGATGCATATACAGGGTGTTACAAAAAGGTACGGCCAAACTTTCAGGAAACAGTCCTCACACACAAAGAAAGAAAATATATTATGTGGACATGTGTCCGGAAACGCTTACTTTCCATGTTAGAGCTCATTTTATTACTTCTCTTCGAATCACATTAATCATGGAATGGAAACACACAGCAACAGAACGTACCAGCGTGACTTCAAACACTTTGTTACAGGAAATGTTCAAAATGTCCTCCGTTAGCGAGGATACATGCATCCACCCTCCGTCGCATGGAATCCCTGATGCGCTGATGCAGCCCTGGAGAATGGCGTATTATATCACAGCCGTCCACAATACGAGCACGAAGAGTCTCTACATTTGGTACCGTGGTTGCGTAGACAAGAGCTTTCAAATGCCCCCATAAATGAAAGTCAAGAGGGTTGAGGTCAGGAGAGCGTGGAGGCCATGGAATTGGTCCGCCTCTACCAATCCATCGGGCACCGAATCTTTTGTTGAGAAGCGTACGAACACGTCGACTGAAATGTGCAGGAGCTCCATCGTGCATGAACCACATGGTGTGTCGTACTTATAAAGGCACATGTTCTAGCAGCACAGGTAGAGTATCCCGTATGAAATCATGATAACGTGCTCCATTGAGCGTAGGTGGAAGAACATGGGGCCCAATCAAGACATCACCAACAATGCCTGCCCAAACGTTCACAGAAAATCTGTGTTGATGACGTGATTGCACAATTGCGTGCGGATTCTCGTCAGCCCACACATGTTGATTATGAAAATTTACAATTTGATCACGTTGGAATGAAGCCTCATCCGTAAAGAGAACATTTGCACTGAAATGAGGATTGACACATTGTTGGATGAACCATTCGCAGAAGTGTACCCGTGGAGGCCAATCAGCTGCTGATAGTGCCTGCACACGCTGTACATGGTACGGAAACAACTGGTTCTCCCATAGCACTCTCCATACAGTGACATGGTCAACGTTACCTTTTACAGCAGCAACTTCTCTGATGCTGACATTAGGGTTATCATCAACTGCATGAAGAATTGCCTCGTCCATTGCAGATGTCCTCGTCGTTCTAGGTGTTCCCCAGTCGCGAGTCATAGGCTGGAATGTTCCGTGTTCCCTAAGACGCCGATCAATTGCTTCGAACGTCTTCCTGTCGGGACACCTTCGTTCTGGAAATCTGTCTCGATACAAACGTACCGCGCCACGGCTATTGCCCCGTGCTAATCCATGCATCAAATGGGCGTCTGCCAACTCCGCATTTGTAAACACTGCACTGACTGCAAAACCACGTTCGTGATGAACACTAACCTGTTCATGCTACGTACTGATGTGCTTGATGCTAGTACTGCAGAGCAATGAGTCGCATGTCAACACAAGCACCGAAGTCAACATTTCCTTCCTTCCATTGGGCCAACAGGCGGCGAATCGAGGAAGTACAGTACATACTGACGAAACCAAAATGAGCTCTAACATGAAAATTAAGCGTTTCCGGACACATGTCCACATAACATCTTTTCTTTATTTGTGTGTGAGGAATGTTTCGTGAAAGTTTGGCCGTACCTTTTTGTAACACCCTGTAGATAATCATTTTTCATTCGCTCTATTTGCGAGTGAAATATCAAAGAATATGATTAAGTAATGGTAAAAAGTATTCTGATACGTGCGTCGTACTGTGCCTTGCTGAGGATGTATGTCAATGTAAATTTATGCATAAATCCCATCTACCTATACTTCTAAAGCGCACGTCTCTTCGATAAGCCTTAGGTACCAGAAGTGTGCAATGCCTAGGCAAGTGGACTCAAGGAATTCATTAAAGTGATTTGATGTAAGATTCGCATGTTTAGGTTAATATTTTATTGTGGTTCAGCAGCGCAGTGAAAGAAGTATGAATTTCATAAATGCTATTAAGGAAATAAATAGAATTACAGGATTTGGAAAGTAATACATACAAAGACCGTAATTAAGAAAAAGAATAGTGGGCAAGTTGCTGTTAATAAAAATGGAAATACAAATTATGAACCCAACAAAAATGTTGTAAAAGTTCTAGGAACTTATGAAGAATTGTGTCTCTCTGCTGCAGATCTAATATGACAGTAGCAGAAAGAATATCCTTCAGATTGCGGTGTTTGTGTATATTATTTTCTATGTCGTAGATGTTTCACATTTATGAAATTCATGGTTCTCTATGTTGACCACCTGTACATTCCTGTAAACAACAAACAAATTAATGCTTTCGAAATGAAGCAAAATAATGCAGCGCAGCGAAGGCGCTAGGCGAAAGTAAAGGTAAGAGGACGGATAATGAGGTGTCCCTCGGTAGCTCAGCCGGTGAGAGAAATGTCCGTGAAAGGCGGGATTCCAGGATGAGACGCGGTGCGGCACAAGGTATTAATCTACCAGCAAGTTTGAAAGTAAATCTTAACCAAAAATATTATGATATTGCCTGTGTGTGTGTCCTTTCGTTGAGCAATCTAGCTTATCTTGTGTAGAACGTTGAGAGTTATTTGCCTCGTCTGCCAGGTACATTTACCGCATGGTTTGATGGCACTTACGGGATTGCAGAGTGCCACGAAGCACGAATACCTCTCATTGTTTCCTACCACTGAATTACTTCGTAGGTGTTAACAGTTGTCAGCCCGGTATTGTAGTTACTTTTGTTGTGCCGAGTGAGCCTGGTGCGCCGTGGCTGTGTTCCGGTGGGCTGCAGTGGAAGCGGTCTGAGGCGCTCGCGGGAACCTGCCGGCGGTCGCATTCTCAGCACAGCACAGCACAGCCCGGCCCGGCCGCTGCGCTCTCAGGAACATGGCCGAGCATTACGGGGCCGGGAGGTAAGACCGCTCCATCTGGGTCGCGTGCTGGGGAGCTCGTCTTCCCTACTAACTCTCCTGCCTGCAGCCTTCACCGCCTTAGCATACTCGTACATCGCTAATCCTTGTTTCATGATTCTATCTTTGGGGTTGAGCGGCGTAGATTTGTGCTTCTGACGCGACAACCACTAACACGTTATTGCATGCCTTAATATGTAACTGAGGCGGAATGTGGATGGTCTGTGGCTATATGGCACCAACCAGTACAAGAATCTTCAAAGAAAGGAGAAAACAGCCGTCAAATCAACTTCCCTGTACAGGTATTATTTTGGTGCGTAAGTTCATAGCGTTTTTCCAAAAGTACAATAAACATGACAGGTGCAGATAAGACTTTTTTAGTCTTTTATAGTATTTCTCCTTCACTATTTACAAGTTTGCAACGCTGAAATAACTTGTAGAAATCACATGGTTTTCGAAGCGAAGAACTCGTCGAGCCATGTTCGGAGCGTATTTTCATCCGGAAATAAAGTTCCTTGAAGGTTGTTAGGGAGCGGAAAAGTTGAAAATCTGACAGCGCAAATCAGGTGACTAGGGTGAGCGTCGAATGACTTCCCAACCCAACTCCTTTGTAGTGTTTTGTCAGTCTAGCAGGTGGCCGTTCTCAAGGAGTACCATTACTTCACGCCATATCCCAGGTCGTTGTTCTTAGATTGCGTCTGCAAGACGTCTCAGTTGTTGACAATAAATATCAGAAGTGATGGTTAACCTTTGGGAAGCAATTTGTGGTATACCACGTCGTTGCTCTTCCACCAGATGCAGAACATTATCTTTTGTGGATGCTCACAGGTTTTGTACGGGAAGTTGCTGCTTTGGACTCAACCATTCCTTTCTTTTCCGTACGTTAGCTTAGACACAATTTGTCGTCACTATTAATGATACAGGATAGGAATGATCGGTGTTGTTCACGAAGCACTTGCCCGCGAAAGGCAAAGGTCCCCAGTTCGAGTCTCGGTCCGGCACACAGTTTTAATCTGCCAGGAGGTTTCAACCTAATATTTTCCTGATTGGCGTAGATTTAATGAGTAATTTCGAATAGTAATTCAGTTGCGTGGGATATGTAGCTACTGAAAACCCTCAACAGAGAAGTGCAGTAAATTAATGAAAATTACATTACAGAACAAGAAATTAACATTTCCAGAAGATTATAAGATATAGTGACGGGTATCTAAACAAATCAGCTGTTTTATCACTCAAGCGACGCCGCGCGGGATTAGCCGAGCGGTCTAGGCGCTGCAGTCATGGACTGTGAAGCAGGTCCCGGCAGAGGTTCGAATCTTCACTCGGGCATGGGTGTGTGTGTTTGTCCTTAGGATAATTTAGGTTAAGTAGTGTGTAAGCTTAGGGACTGATGACCGTAACAGTTAAGTCCCATAAGATTTCACACACATTAACATTCAAGCGACGCAGACCGCTGATGAAAAAGTTTGAAGTTTCTCGCCAGTAATTTTTCTTCAGTCCGTTAACCAATGGCTACCGTTTATGTCATCAACTGATGAATTGTAACTGAAAATTGCCATTATTGTTCGTATTCTGGTTCTGTACATGGTTATTATATGCGCTGTGTGTTTTAATGTTGATACTGGACAGTGTAGTATCACCGAGACTGACTCGCCGGATGATCATCCACGTCCGAAAGGGACCGTTATATAATAAGATGAAAACTGCGAATAGATTTATAGTTGCTAATTGCTCATACAGTTATTACTAAGAACCAGTTATGCCCAAAAGAGGTATAAAAAGAGCACGGTCGTTTACAGGGGAATGACCTATCGATCAGTCAACAATACAAGGAAGAGAGCATGATAAGAATAATTTCGGGAAACACTCGTAACAAAACATCTCATTAGAGCCAAATGTCAAATGTCCAGACAAATATGAATGGCGGAACTAATGTTCACTTGATTTTCTAACGCGAGCAGAAATGCTTTATCCACTGGAATGACAGCACCTATAGAGAATAAGAACGTCTTGGATGCCACTTCACTGCTACAACCTTTGATGTTTTAGCGGCAGGTGACGTCAGGTATGTTTAGACGGACCATACAGTTTGTATGTTGCCGACAGTATATTCCGACAATGTTATCTGGTAACACTGCGCTCACGAAAATTGCAGTCATATGTAATACAACATTACCGTTACTGTTGCCGGGGAATGTTTGCGACAGTACGTTTCCGGGCCGTGTGTAGAAGTGTTTACAAGGGATCACACCGTTGCCAAAAAATTGACGAACGCGCTTTTGCATAACACAAGGAATCGAGTTAGAAAGGAGTAGAGAAATCGGGCATTGTGGAGGTGTTCTGTTTTAAGTAACGGCAATGGCTCGGCAGATTTAACTAGTTAACTGAACTGATACTTGTTATGTACTTGTTCCAGAATTTTAACAGGATGTCGAGACACGGTTTCGTGTATCTCCCGCAAACATTTGGTCCGAGAAGGGCTAAAACCGATACAAACACTGGACTGTGTGCCAGTTACAACCCGATTGGCGGTCTTAAGCCACGGGTGATTCGTACCCAAGTTTAACATATTTCTTTAAAATTCACTATTCATCAATGACCCATGTTACTATAAGTATGCAATGCTTTGGTAAGACTGAAAGATTATCAAGGGAAATTTGAAATAATAATACAGTTTTGTATTATTTTTGTTGATAATCACACACCACTGTCTACAGTGTAAATTTCTGCTTCAGATACGTCTCGAGATAATATGAAACTCAAGTTACCAAATTCAAATCATGTGGATGAAGAGCCACCTGCGCTTCTACTCCTCCTAAGCAATTTTTTTTGCGTAGCTTTTGGCATAGCTTCAGAGACTTCGGAATTTTTTGTGTGCTTCATCAGGCGTCATTAGCTCATCGGCAACAGCTATTGTTTTTTCAGACCGTGATCTTTGTATAAATTACTTTTTACGACCCATAGTTCTGGTCGGAGATGAATTGCAATTATAAATGTCATAGTGTCTAGCTTTCCATTTTCCCACTACTGTACGCAATAAACTCACAACAACAAAACTGCTACAAACACGTTGCTATACGTACGCGCGTGAACTTCCGATCAAAAGCGAAGCGATATTGCTTCCTCTCAGACACGTGACTGCAGCAGTGTCCGTGAGAGGAGTAGGAAACAAAGGTGAGAGCAAGAGGGAAGCATTTAAAGACAAGGACAGAGATGGAAGTTAATGTGCAATACGAAATATTCTCCACCCTTGATGGACATCACCCGAGCATTGCGTCGGCATCGACCTGCAACATCAGCAATATTGCCCAACCATGCCGCAAAACTGCCGTCTGTTGCAGCCATATTGCGGCATTGTTGACGGCAACGCTATTGTAGCCAAAGATGGCCGTAAAATATGGACCATCTAAGCACACCTTTACAGTATGTAATCGCTTAATGTTTTGCTCCTTGTTATTTACAACGCGTTTCGCTGTAATATCGCCTAAAAGGAACGAAATACCCAACAAAGGAGGAAACATTTCTATAAAGCGGTAACCGTTGACGAATGCCGTCTATGAGCTAATTTTAAGTATGTGGTAGAGATAAGCGAGTCGTGGAATCTCCCAGACGTATTTATTTTAGATATATTGAAACCTCGTGTTTGGGGATTTTCAACAATTTTTCGGAGAACATTAGCAACTATCTTGAAATCCTTTTCACTACAACGAATCACCGTGAGAAAGATTCTGAGGCTATCGGAAAAAAGTATAACAATTTATAGATCTGTTACAGAAGGGGTTGTGTAATTTCCAAATATGAAGTCATGTTGTAAGGCACATTTATGATTTGACAGTATAGCTTTAACCTTTTCTGACGCGCAAGGTAGGCAGAGAACATTTCATGTACAAGCATTTTCTCTATGCGACTCTGTCAGAACTGGCACGTGGCCTGAAGAAACTGTCGCTGTTAGCTACCACGTGGAGGAACTGTCACAGTTCTGACTAGTGATGTCATTGCTGTGGTAACATACCCTGACATTTGAGTGCTGGAGGTAATTACTCTCACCGTTCTCACGTGCAGGTGCATGTTGCCTCATTCCGGCTATCACTCAACGTGTCTGAACTCAGTCACACGTGTCGTCTATGTGAAGGCACATTTATGATTTGACAGTATAGCTTTAACCTTTTCTGACGCGCAAGGTAGGCAGAGAACATTTCATGTACAAGCATTTTCTCTATGCGACTTCGTCAGAACTGGCACGTGGCCTGAAGAAACTGTCGCTGTTAGCTACCACGTGGAGGAACTGTCACAGTTCTGACTCGTGATGTCATTGCTGTGGTAACATACCCTGACATTTGAGTGCTGGAGGTAATTACTCACACCGTTCTCACGTGCAGGTGCATGTTGCCTCATTCCGGCTATCACTCAACGTGTCTGAACTCAGTCACACGTGTCGTCTATGTGAAGAAAGCAACATTGCTGCGTCCGCCACCCCCCCCCCCCCACTCCCCCAACCTCTTTACAGGACAGATATATCTTCGTCCAAGACAAGCTAACCGTTAAAACTGGCACCGTTGTCGCTACAAGGAAGGGACCTTAAAGTTAATAGTGGCTTCATTCCTGTTAATGAAAGCTATACGTTGGTGCCTAAGCCGTCCACGGTACTGGCATTCTCGCCACTTAGCGTGCAGTGCCTGGCGATCCGATTATACGAGCCGTGTCATTGGCGGGCAGCAGTACTGGATGTGTGGGAAAGCAAAGCGGCACGCCGGCCATCCGCTGGACGCGCCGCGGCACGTATCGAAACGTCCCGGCTGTAGCCTTCCTGCTGTGTTCCGCTTACTCACGTGTCACGTGCCGCGCCCACGTCCTGAGCAAATCACGGGGGCCGTTCTGTTCAGCTTACTTTCCCCTTATCACAGGCGCTGAAGATGATGTCACACAGCGGAAGAAGATTGTCGGAGATTTCGTTGTTCACTGTGTCATAGTTCTGTGCGAACAAAGCGTTTAGCGTAGTCAAGGAAAAACCCCAGCGTGAATCACGTCTCGCTCTATTCACACACAATATCTGCAGAACAGTACATGAAAATGAAATTGTAGATTCCGTCTTTCTAACGTTCTAAAGGCATTCGACGCTGTACCGCATTCCCCACTAGTGACTAACATACACTGCTGGCCACCGTAAATGCAACACCAAGAAAGACAAGAGGTAGCACAACAAGATTTATTTTGTAGATAACATGTTGACCAAGTATCAAATGATTACGTTTACAGACGACTGTGACATGTGGTTCCTGTCAGAATCAGTAGCCAGAGTAGCCGCCATTGTTGGAGATCACCGCTGCCACACGTCTCGGCATTGAGTCAAAGAGACGTTGGATGTGTTCCTGGGGTACAGCAGCCCAAGCAGCTTCCACACGTTGCCAAAGATCATCTGGTGTGGCAGCTGGGGATGTAATCTGGGTCACTCGTTGAGCAACCATGGACCACATGTTTTCTATCGGCGAAATATCCGGAGAGCGAGCCGGCCAGGGAAGCAATTCAATCTGGTTATTGACGAAGAACCTTTGGACAATGCGTGCCACGTGTGGTCGCGCATTATCCTGTTGAAACATGGCTGTGGCCGAGCCCTGAAGGTAAGGAAGGACAACTTGCTCCAGCACCTCGGATATGTAGCGCCGGCTATTTAAAGTACCGGCAATGCGTACTAGAGGCGTGCGAGAGTAATATCCAATACCGCCCCATACCATAATACCCGGTGCAAGACCAGTGTGGCGGTGCATAATGCAGCTGTCCAGCATCCTCTCTCCACGGTGTCTCCACACTCGAATCCGACCATCGTGGTGCTGCAGACAGAAGCGTGCCTCGTCAGTAAAGACAACGTCATTCCATTCTGCCGTCCACATCCGTCTGTCATCACACTATTGGCGACGGAGACGTCTGTGGTTCTGCGTCAATGGTAGACGATGCAATGGACGTCTTGCGGACAGACCACTCTGCTGTAAACGGCGTCGAATGGTACGGGCAGACACTGGATGATGCGTTACAGACGCAATGTGCTGTGCTATGGTTCGGGATGTCACTGAGCGATCCGTCACTGCCATGCGCACAATTTGCCTATCAGCACGTGCAGAGGTGCACCGAGGTGAATGTGATCGACCACGTCGGTCCGTCGTACCCTCCTGCATCCAACGGTCACATATCCGCATTACAGTTGTTTGGTTTCGTCCAACACGACTAGCGATTTCTCTGTATGATAATCCACAATCTCGGTAAGCCACTAATCCTTCCTCTGTCGAACTCGGATACTTGATCAAAAGATGTTCGCTGTTGTCTACGAGGCATAACTGATCGTCTTGTGAAACAACCACAAGGTAAACACACGTGCCGAACGTACACTCGTCGAAATCGCCAAGCCCTAAATAGCGCTATGAGGTGGCGCCACAGGCGCGCGTGATGTGCGTCTGCGCTGAAATTCTAATCAGTTGCATATCTCATCGCTGAAAACTCATGGTGTAAATTTCACTTGATTCGGATGTTTCCTTCAGGGTGTTGCATTTACGGTGGCCAGCAGTGTAGATCATACGTAATATCTTTACAGATATGAGATTGGCACGATGAATGTTTGACTAACAAAACCCAGCACGTTATGCTCGACGTTGAGTGTCAAACCTAAACGACACGACGGTATCACAGGCGTGCCGCAAGGAAGTGTAGCAGGATCGGTAATGTTCTTAATTTGTATTAGTGATTCATTTGATAAGGTCAGCACACTCATAAACTTCACACTTGATGAAACTTCCTGGCAGATTAAAACTTTGTGCCGGACCGAGAATCGAACTCGGGACCTTTGCCTTTCGCGGGCAAGTGCTCTACCAACTGAGCTACCCAACGTGTCGTGCTTGGGTAGCTCAGTTGGTAGAGCACTTGCCCGCGAACGGCAAAGGTCCCGAGTTCGAGTCTCGGTCCGGCACACAGTTTTAATCTGCCTGGAAGTTTCATATCAGCGCACACTCCGCACTCCGCTGCAGAGTGAAAATCTCATTCACACTTGATGTAATGAATAGCAGCTGTGTTTAACTGTGGGTAAATGTAAGATAATGCCTATGATAGAGGGGGGGGGGGGACAGAGAGAGAGAGAGAGAGAGAGAGAGAGAGAGAGAGAGAGAGAGGGGGAGAGAGAGAGAGAGAGAGATTGTCAGATTACGAGATTAATGGCGAACATCGGGAGCGCGTCACATCGTTTACATACATTGTGACATAAAGAAACTAGTAGGAATTATCCTAATGAGACAGAAATCGGCAGATATAATGTACATGTACAGACAAACAAATGATTACAAGTTCAGAAGAATGGGTTGATTCATGCAAGAGAAAGAGCTGGCAAATTCAGCAAGTCATCAGCGCGTTGTTGCACCCCTGGTCGTTACGCAAGCAATTAATCGGCTTGACATTGATTGACAGTGTTGTTGGATGCCTTCCTGAGTTATATCGTCTCAAATTATGTCCAATTTGCGCGCTATATCGTCAAAATCCAGAGCTGGTTGGAGGGCCCTGCCATAATGCTCCAAACGTTCACATTTGGGGTGAAGTCTGGAGACCCTGCTGGTCAAGACAGAGTTTGGCAACCACGAAGACACGGAGTAGAAATTATCACCATGTGCGGGCGGGCATTATCTTGCTGTAATGTAAGACCAGGATGGCTTGCCATGAAGGGCAACAAAACAGTGCGTAGAATATCGTCGACGTACCGCTGTGCTGTAAGCGTGCCGCGGATGATAACCAAAGAGACCGAGCGAGGTGGCGCAGTGGTTAGCACACTGGACTCGTATTTGGGAGGACGACGGTTCAATCCCGCGTCCGGCCATCCTGATTTAGGTTTTCCGTGATTTCCCTAAATCGCTCCAGGCAAATGCCGGGATGGTTCCTTTGAAAGGGCACGGCCGACTTCCTTCCCCGCCCTTCCCTAAACCGATGAGACCGATGACCTCGCAGTTTGGTCTCTTCCCCCCAAAACAACAACAACAACAACAACAACAACGATAACCAAAGGCGTCCTGCTATAAAATGAAATGGCACGGCACCCCAGACCATCACTCTTGGTTGCTGGGTCGTATGGCGGGCGACAGTCAGTTTGGTATCCGGGACGTCCCCAGATACATCTTCGGCCTGCAGTCTCATTGACTGAAGTAGGATTGTCTGCAATGACGTGTCCTGCTTCGTACTGAGCCCCGATCAGCAGCGAAGACGTGTCTCGATTATCATTCGGATTATTACTTCGTGATGCGCAGTTAGTAAGGCGAATGGAACAATTAATATTTGTTGGAGAGTTTCAGAGAAAGTGCTGTGTATTTATATTGGATTGGCATACATGACGCCATTGCGAGGTGTAGGAATCATAGACGCCCGTACAAAAGTGTAAGGGATATTCTCAGGGAATTTAAGTGGGAATATTTGTAAGAAAGGAGACATGATTCTCGCGATACACTCTTGGGTAAAGTTAGTGAAACTGTATTCGTAGCGGAGTACCGTACGACTATTACGCTACCAAAATCATATGTCTTGCTTCGATGAGAATACTGTGAGAAGTATTACGGCGCGCACTCAGGCATGTAGTTCCCCCGCTCAGTGTGCTCATGAACGCCAGCGGCTTTCGGAGTATGTGTGGGGCTGTGCGCAGGCTCTAAACTCCGCAATCTGGCTGCTTGAAAGCGCTGGTACCGAACGTGGTGGCTCACGAACAGATTCTTCGTGTTTTGTAATTTACGAAGAATTGACATGTAATTAAAATTGATAAAACACGTACCAAGTTGGATTATGTCTCCACCATAATAACAAACGTTAGTCTGAATATGCATATTCGCTGTTAACCATTCCTGGTAGCTGCTCGCAGCTGTGCATCTAATATCTGTCAGCCTAAGTGGGGCACTGTCCGCAGCTCGTGGTCTTGCGGTAGCGTTCTTGGTTCCCGCGCACGGGGTCCCAGGTTCGATTCCCGGCGGGGTCAGGGATTTTCCCTGCCTCGAGATGACTGGGTGTTGTGTGTTTTTCATCATTATTTCATCATCATTGACCTGCTGAAGTAGCGTCAGCTAAAAAGGACTTGCAATTTCGGCGGCCGAACACCCCGCATGGGGTCTCCCGGCCAACACTGCCGTACTTTCATTTCAGTGGGGCACTTTCGGTCACTCAGTAGGCCTCACACTTGCGATTGTAGGGGCGTAAAATAACACACTTAAATTCAATAGCAAAAGATAAAGAAATATATAGAGCTTCATTTTCGATTGAATGACGCAGAAAATAAATGTTATTTGTGCTGTGATTAGCGTGCTCACAACCGCTGATAAGAGTGTATCTAGTGGATTTTCTACAGAAGTAGTCAGAAACCGCACAAATCGCATGCAAAAGACAGTAGAAGTGAATCAAGATAGCGATTGTCCTCGAAACTAGCTAGTGTGTAACACAGCATTGTTTAATAATAAGACGTTGGCTTGTCGTTTCCATAAGAGGGACGGTACCTTTTGTAAATATCAAAGTCTGTTATGATAAAATAATATCAAGAATCTGCTAAGTTAAGATTGCTGCATTTACAAATGCCAAATGGCCTTTTGTATTTGAAACAATGAGTTCATTCAAAGGGCACAATGCATATCAATTAAAGTAAGTAATCCCAATGCTGGGTGGAAATGATTAAACGGCAGTGCGCTGGAAATTGCATCTTTTGTGTGCATGGATTCCGCGTAACGACGTACACGTGACTACGCGCCTGTTTAAGTGGATCTAGCTCAGATTGTACACTTTAATTGGTACTTCCTGATTGGCTGGTAGTACAGTTGATAACACTTGTCTGTTTATATAATTAACAAATATAACACAGTTTTAAATTCATAGATATTTGTAGTAGCGCTACAGGCAAAGTCTTTCGAGAAATTAGAACAACTACTTAACGCTGCTATGGAAACCTTTGAAAAATACTACAGTGAGCCGTATTTAATCATCAACCCAACAAAACCTGTAAGTACAATAGGGAAACAAACAGTGAATTAAATCTAAATGTAATGAGGCCAAGCAGTGAGACATGAGAGAGCGCCTAAATACCTGGGAATAAAACTGGACCGTACACAAACATACAAGTAAGACGTCGAAGATGTAGCTCAGAAAATGTAAACAAGAAATAATATAATAGAAAAGCTAGCAGGAACAATCTGGGGCAGCACAGCGGAAGCATCCACACAAAAAAGGTTGACATCCAATTCCTTGAAATCATGAGGATAATCTTAGGAACACTGCGACCAACCCAAATTTCCTGGCTTCCAATCCTGGCACATGTTGAACCTCGAGGCATCCGACAAGCAGCAGCTCAACAGGTAACTATATCAATCGCAGCAGTCATAGCCTACCAATCATACAATCATACCCTACCTATTCACCACTATTTTCCTAACGAAGACCGCCTCAAATCTCAAAAATCCTTAAAGATGGACGAAGTAACACCCAAGGATGCGAAGACTGCACGGAGAGAAGAATGGCTACGGTTAGAAGTGAAGAACAGCTGCCTGGTGCCTGACTCAATAGTGTAAATACCGGGCTGTGGCCTGCCAGGGGGGCATTGCACTGCAGTGAACAGACTGCTAACCGAATTTGGACGATACCGACAATTAATGGTGAAGTGGTCACTGGCCGAAGATCCCAAGAGTGGCTGTGGAATGGAGCAGACCGTAGACCATATTATAAGTTATGATGCGTATGGTTTTCCTGCAGGATGCCTTAACGACATCCACATACTTACAGAAAACGCCAAAGATTGGCTACAAAATTCGATGTTTATGTTGTAGTAATGTATATTTGTATGCCTTGTTGCCTTTTGTTAAGTTTAAAACTTCTTTTCTGTGGTCTTGGTGTCGAACGCAAAATAATAAATAATTTACGAAGATTAGGAAACCATGCATAGAAATAAAGCTGAATAGCCCCACAACCACAATTAGGCTACACGTGTTCGAAGTACAGAATTTATTCAGGGCTGAATGAATGATGGACTTACGCTATGACAAGTGTCATGTCGGCCAGTCCGTACTGCACTGTACTATCGACCCGTCCCGTGCCCTGTGTGTCTCCCACAAACATGACTCAGGAAGTGACTCATGACTTCCGAGAAGGAAGTTCGGCTAGCATGTTTAGTCAAACACGCAAACTGTTTTGCTTAAAAGGCATCTCACTGTGTTGACCTTCCAGACACACTCGTACTGTGTAGCAGAAATATTGTAAATCTTTCTCGCGTTCTTGGTAAGGAAAGCTGAGCTTGCCGTAGTTACAGTCGACACTCAGTGTTAAATTAACTTCAAAGAACTGAACCTTACCGGTTTGAAATTAGCATTTCTTCTATTCGGGTATATTCAGAAAAGTAAACGATGTTTCTGCCATTGCCGATCTTTGAAAGAAAGTGATTCTATTCTATCTTTCTTAAATAATGCAGTCCATGGATGGAGATTCCATACGACTTAATATTCCGTTACCGCATCGTAGAATGGAATGTAAACATTTAGCTACTCACATGGTGCCTAATTACATCCACGAGGTCCAAATGTGTAACTATCTGTTGTATCATATCGGAAATTAAAGAAGTTAAAGGCAGTGAATAAGTATTGTATGAACTTCAAAAACAGAATTGCTGTTAAAGCTCCTAACAGAGTTCTGGAAATAAATCTGCTGTCGTAACGGTTGTTCTGACAGAAAATCACGAATTCAGTCGCGTAACTGAGACGATATTCCATCAGCATGCAGTTTGATTATAAGCCGCTTGTGAGGTACAGTGTGAAAAGCTTTCTGAAAATCTAGAAATACGGAATCAATCTGAAATCTCTTGTCAATAGCACTCACCACTTTGTGTGAGTAAACAGCTAGTTGTTTCACAAGAACGATGTTTTTAAAATCCGTGTTGATTATGTGTCAGTGGACGAATCTCTTTGGGATAATTCATAATGTTCAAACACAATATTTGTTCCAAAATCCTGCTGCATATCGACGTTAATGATGTGGGCATGTAATTTAGTGGATTGCTTTTACGACCTTTCTTGAATATTGTTTGTGACCTGTGTAACTTTCGAGTCTCAGGGTACATATCTTCCATCGAGCTAGCGTTTGTATATGAAAAGTATGGAGCTATTGTATCAGCACACTCTGAAAGGAACCTAATTGGTATACTGTCTGGACCGGAAGACCTGCTTTAATTAACTGATTTAAGTTGCGTCACTACTTCGAGGACATCTGCTTCTAAGTTACCCATTGTGGCAGCTGTTTGTTCTTGATTCGAATTCTGAAATATTTACTTCGTCTTCTTTGGTGAAGGAATTTCGGAAGGCTGTCTTTAGTAATTTTGTTTAACAGTACTGTCATCGACAGCATTTCGATTGCTGTCGCGCAGTTTTCTGCCAGGTTTCCTCAGTGTCATTGTGGAAACTATTATAAGCATCTCGCATTTTAAATTTGGCGTACTTTTTCCGTTGTTTCTGCAACAGTGTTCTGACCTGTTTTGTATACCAAGGAGGGGGGGGGGGGGAGAATCAGCACCGTCGTTTCTTTATTTGGTATAAATATCTCAATTGCTTCCAGAATGAGATTTTCACTCTGCAGTGGAGTTGCGCTGATATGAAACTTCCTAGCAGATTAAAACTGTGTGCCGGACCGAGACTCGTACTCTGGACCTTTGCCTTTCGCGGGCAAGTGCTCTACCAACTGAGCTACATCCTGGAAACATCCCCCAGACTGTGGCTAAGCCATGTCTCCGCTGTATCCTTTCTTTCAGGAGTGCTAGTTCTGCATCGTTCGCAGGAGAGATTCTGTAAAGTTTGGTAGGTAGGAGACGAGGTACTGGCCGAACTAAACCTGTGAGGACGGGGCGTGAGTCGTGCTTGGGTAGCTCAGTTGGTAGAGCACTTGTCCGCGAAAGGCAAAGATCCCGACTTTGAGTCTCGGTGCGGCACACAGTTTTAATCTGCCAGGAAGTTTCATCTCGATTGCTGTCGATACCATTTTCTTTGCATTTAAGCCACATCTAGTCTACACTTATATTGTTCATTTCGGAGGAGTGGAGATTGTCTCTCAGGAAGAATTTTTATCTGCTTTTTCGAATAGGTATAATTTTCGTTTATTTTTGAAGGGTTTGGGAGTTATGGTATTCAGTCTAGCGATGACAACTCTGTGTTCACTAATCCCTGTATTCATTTTGATGCTCGCTATTAGATCAGGATTTTTTGATACTAAGAGCTACAGCAGAACACCTTTAATTGTTTCATCAATTTACTCGCCTCATTCATTATTTTCCTTGCCGTTCATGTTTTGAAATCATCCACTCAGTTGCTTGAATACATTGATCCACACATTTTTTTATTAGAATCTTTATTTTGTGGAGTTTTGTCGTCCTTCCACTAAAGAAATTAATCTCACGTTGTCTATTTCCTAAGTGTAGGCCTACGAGAAAAATACGAAAACGCAAAGAAAGTCAAATAACAGTAAAATGAATGAACTGATGGACACGTTGTTGTGTCTTCGTATACTACCATTCTGTTCAGTGCCTGACAGATGTGAAGGCGCCAGTGTTTGCTACGCCCCCACTACCCCACTTGTCGCCTGAGAATGGCATGGCAGACGTCGAGTTGGGAATGCTGGGATACTCCACGGCCACTGTGTGCCGTTTGGACGACAAAGGCTCTTGATTTGACGCGTAGATGTGAAAGGCGTTATATGGCCGTCCATACCACGGCCGTGTAGACGGTGCCTTATTCTGGCTGGCTGCGCTTCTCTGCACAGACAGCTGCAGGACCAGCGAGAATTCGGTTAATCCTCGTGGTGTAATATTCGGGCGTGGCGGATCTCGCTCCTGCCCCCTCCCCGCAAACATTATTATCGAAATAGCGTGTACAGCAATTTCCAAAGTTCTTTGCCAACCTTCGAGAATAAATAGCGTGAAAACTGTCCCGAAAATAATTTTTAATTCTAGGAAATTATTGTGTTCAACAAAGAATATTTTCTTTCTTGTGTGAGAGCTGGCCATCGTAGGTGAGCGGAGGGTCTAGTAGGTTCCAGAACACACGAGAGTGCTTACTGTCAACAACAAACCCGACACTGTTTGTGAGCCCACGGATAGAATCGGCGGGCCACAGGAAGGTCAGTAAGGCAAGACAGAAAAGAAAAACCGTCCACAAAGAAAAATACAATTGGATATTTTACTCGAACTTAGGCGGAATCGACTGAAAGAAACCTTTCCCCAATTTAAACGTTCGCGAAGGCATAGTTGGCGGACTTGTGTTCACAGTAGTAGTGCTAAGTGAAATAATGACAATACTGAGTGCACACCACAGTTTCCTATCGTGTAAATCATGCTGTCGAAGTTGTCAGGGTTTTTTGCTACTATAGCACAAGGTTATGTCAAATTTTCGACCAAATGGTTTTCAAATGTTATATCTCTCTGAATTGTTTTCTGGAAGCTATGTGACAGATATAGAGTAAACACTTCTATAAAAACAAATTATTATTCTTATATTAAAAAGTTTTGTGTAATTTGTGGATATTAATAAACTTCGAGGCATTTGTGCTACGTGCAGGTGGAGGTGAAGGCACGTTATGTTCGAGGGACGGGTTGGGAAATACAGTAACAGTGACCATACCATCCCCCTCCGCAGATCCGCGTCTGTTAACATTTGGCCAGTTTCCTTCGTATTTTCAAAAATTCTCGGATCTGCAGAAATGGTGTCACTGACAAACTGCCTATTGGCTTCTGTCTCGGGTTCTTCGGCCGACGTTCATCTAATGATTTTTTTCTGACGTTTCGCCAGCACGAGTGGCTGGCATTGTCAAAGCTTCACCCTCCATTGCCGGTGGTGAACTGGAGCCGAGCTCGCGGGCGCAGACTATATGTACCTGGCGCCCGCGAGCTCGGCTCCAGTTCACCACCGGCAATGGAGGGTGAAGCTTTGACAATGCCAGCCACTCGTGCTGGCGAAACGTCAGAAAAATCATTAGATGAACGTCGGCCGAAGAACCCGAGACAGAAGACAATAGGCAGTTTGTCAACAAGTGGCCACGAAAGCCTCAACAATTTTGTAATGGTGTCACTGTCTCGATGGAGCGTTGCTCTTATAGTCCGTCTGAGAGAGAGGTACGTCGGTTTCTTTCCGTACTCATACTCAACGTTTTATATATCACATCTGAAGTGGTGTGGAAAACGGCCATTTCAGTTTTTCCTGTGTTCTGTGGTGTTATGCCTCTCTGTGTTCGCGGCGTTCTGCGGCAAACTACGCCACAGAGTCAAGAGTAGCTGGTCACAGAACACCAAAAAGACTGAAGTGCCAATGCCCGTGTTACCACAAGGAAACAGAGCACGACAGCAGCGTTCCAAGTGTTGTGGCAGTAAACTTCGAATACGACGAGAGATATTGCACGGAAATCCGTCCGTATTATTGTTTTGCGAATTACGAGTACTAGATAATGACATTTTTCATGTGTACTTTATGGGTGGATCTGGTAGTCAAGTGTATTTATTTGTAATACCCAATATTGCAATTTCGACCGTGTGTCTGTTATCAAGAGGAAATTATGTTCCTGATTATGGCTCCTTGTGCGTATTGCACTTATTGAACTCCGAGGTAAATACTTTGTTCTTATTCTGCCTAATTTTTGCTTTCATCGGTAATATTGGGTGCGGTACATAATTCCATATTTTCTTTTGTTTCATATGAGTCAGAAACTGATTTCGTCACATAGTATTCTGTGGACTCAAGTATATTATTATTGCCTACGAATATGCGTGTGAATTGCTCGATTTAAATACCTTGTAAATATATTGCCTGTATTCTAAGTTATTTTTATTCCCATCCATTTTTCGTACTCTCACTTTTAAGGAAGGCCAACTAAATTTTCATTGACGTCTATTAAAACGTACTGTTTAAAGTAATTGTTAATGACGTATGAAAACATTTGCGTAGGTGCTGTCGCTTTTTTTAGCATTTGCAACGAAAAAGGCTTTGGCCACCAAGACTGCAAAACATAGGGCCTACTCATCTGCGTCTACATCCTTACATCTACATCCATACTCCGCAAGCCACCTGACGGTGTGTGGCGGAAGGTACTTTGAGTACCTCTATCGGTTCTCCGTTCTATTCCAGTCTCGTATTGTTCGTGGAAAGAAATATTGCCGGTATGCGTCTGTGTGGGCTCTAATCTCTCTGATTTTATCCTCATGGTCTCTTCGCGAGATATACGTAGGAGCGAGGAATATACTGCTTGACTCCTCGATGAAGGTATGTTCTCGAAACTTCAACAAAAGCCCGTACCGAGCTACTGAGCGTCTCTCCTGCAGAGTCTTCCACAGGAGTTTATCATCTCCGTAACACTTTCGAGATTGATAAATGATCCTGTAACGAAACGCGCTGCTTTCCGTTGGATCTTCTCTGCAAGACACTCTGAAATGTGTGGCACTCGTTCGCGAGAAGTAACGCCATTCAAAGCAGAATCACGTACTCACTCCGTGGCAAGATGTAATAAAGTTGGAAACCAATATTGTCGAAACCTGAGCTAACATGGCGTTCTCCATTAAATGCAAGAAAGTGCGGAGAGTGAATGCAAAAAAGAAAAAAAAATTAGAATACGAGCAATATACTTAAAATGCATGTAAATCTAGCAGTTCACATTAAGATTAGTATGCAATAACAGATACGTGTAAGTCCACGTAATGTTATGCAAGAGAGGCAGCTTTTGTTTTAAATGAAACAAATTTGGAATCATTTACCTCACACATTGTTACTGATGCGAGAAACAAAAACAGAAATGGCAGACTAAAAATGAGAAAGCTAGGTGGTGGACTGGCGAGCTTAAAGCGCTCCAAGTGGCGTTGCAGCGAACCAATGGCGTGTTACCAGTAATCTCTTGAGTTTCATCCCTGTGCGGCTGGCCGCCCTGCGACTGTTGTTAATGCGGTCAGCTGGCACACCGAAAGTGACGCAAACCTCATTAGCAGCAGCTTGCGCTATGTAGTGCGGTTGTCTCGGCAGTGTTAGAACGCAGCAGTCAAATGCGTCAGCAGGTGCACACAGTTGACGCGGAGGCGAATCTGTATTCTGAGGCAACTTGGCGCTGGACTGGAGGTGGGCCGGAGCCGCCTTCTGAGTGACTCACACGATGCGGTAACGAGCATTTCAGCGACGCAGCGTGACCGCCGCGGCTCATGGCCGCACGCAGCGTGGCGAGGGCCACCGTGGACGTCGTTTTTAGGTGGTTTCTCACATCCGACTAGGTTAATACAGGGCTGGCACTCAACGTCCCGGCCTAGTTGCACGATTTACAAACATTTCAAAAACGATCTCACACTTATCTTATGAGAACACCAGACGCAGATGGTTACACACTGAGCCTGTTGGGGGCCGTGGCCGTGGCAGGGGAAGGGGGCGGGGGGCGAGGGACATTACAAGTAAATGACACATTGCATGCTAAAGTTAATCTGTACAGATTAGTAGTAGTAGTAGTAGTAGTAGTAGTAGTAGTAGTGCGCCAAAAAGAAAAACCTTTCATTTCGGATTTGAATACTTGAGGTTCATGACTAAATTCTTTGTTCTCATGGAAGCATATTGAAAATAAAACGTGCTGAATAGTAATAAGGAATTATTGTTAGAGTGTGTCTCTTTGGGCATATGGTATTCACTGAATGTATGTTATTTCTTATTCATGAGTCAACAAGGTGGATTATTTGGACAGGGAGGACAGAGTTGGAATTCCGAGACACCTTGTATAATGGCCTACGAAGTTTGCGAACTGACACAGCTAATGTCAGACCGCCTGATTATGAGCTAAGAATGTTATCGGTGAGTGATCAGAGTTGCCCCAGAATAACGAGATAATAGAGTGAAAGAAAGCGACGTAAACAAGCATTCGTGTTTCGGTGTCAGACACAGTGGAGATAATTCTTTAGTGAAGATAGCAGCATTCAGTTTCTGCATAAGATTTATAACGGGATACTCCCAAGATGGCTTTTAAAATGCTCGACATTACTGATTGGCCAACTTGGAAAAATAATTTCGTTTTTACTGGAGTTCCTTGTCAGAAATTATATGTATTGCCTTTTGACAGTTAAGCGTCAATATCTGAGAGAGATACTGACTACCCTATTGGCTATTACATTTATATTACGTTCAGCGTCTTACACAAGAACACTTGTCACCTGTAGAGAGAATAGTTCTTGTGTCATTTATCATCTTTAGCGGCAGGTCATTGACATATCTAGAGAGAAGCGATGGACTCAGAGTAGAACCTTTTTGAACTCGCACTACATATGATCGCAGTCGTTTTCAAACTTGTTTCCTGTTGTTGACACTGGAAAGCAATCTTGAGCTTCCTGCTTACCAGGTATGAAGTATAGTTGTACTTTTTCCTTCATCCCATAACGTTCCAACTTACGCAAAAGTATTGTACAGACCTCACAATCAAATGCTTTTGTTAAATCGAAGAAAACATCTACTGTCGTCATCTTACCGTTCAACCCTGCTAGTGCCTCCACACAAAAGAATAAATTCTTTCTGTCGATACTCCCTTTATGAAGCCAAATTGAGAGTTTGACAGTACATTCTGTGTACTTCGATGTACCACTACTCACCTCTGCATCAAAAACTTTTCAAAACTGCGGTATCAAGGAAAGTAGCCGGTAATTTTCTACTGTCTCTCTTTCTCCCACTTTCTAGCACCGTGTTACAAATGAGTAAGTCTGTCAGGAAACTAACCATACCTGAAAGTCTTATTGCACAGCTGATTACGTAGAGAAGTATGTAGGGTGGACTGATCTTCATAAGCCTACCTGAAATTTCGTCATACCCATGGGACCCTTTACTCTTTAACGATGTAATAATTGATTCAGCTTCATCTTTACTTGTTTGGTGTAGGCGCACGTGATGCAGATGCCTTGGAACAGCGGCTTTCAGTACTTCTACATATTCGCCTGTACCATCAAAATTTATATTTAACTTGCGACTGGTAAATACTGTGCATAACTCTGGTGCATAGCTAATAGCTTCATTCTCACACAAGTGAGGTGTAATGTGTTGAGCATCCGTTTTCTAGCTGGGTTCCTCTTTCACAAGGGACTATGTAGATTTAAATTTCTGTTGAGAGCTTTCTGTTCTCTTGCTATAATTCATTATTCTAGCTTGTGTGCTGACATATCTCAGCAATTTGCTATCTATTTTATGAAAAAGTCGTGTTAGTGGCCTCTGAATGTCCTCCTTATTAAGGTACCGCTCCCGTTTCCTCTACATGACATTGTAACGCCGTTAGCTATCCAGATCTGTTGCTTTGTACTGGTGAATATGTGCCTGTACTATTTTAATGTGAGAGAGCTGTTAAAGAAAGAGATAACAGTTCAAAGAAATGTAATGTATTTGTCGTTCAAGTCGTCTCTATTGTACTCTTCTTACCAAGTTAGCTCTTCCAGATTGACTGTAAATGTCGGCGTTGCAAATGCACTCATATGTCTACATCTTTTGCTTACCGTTTGTGATATGGGTGTGCCTTGAGTCCTTCCAGTATTACTATCTATGCATCCTACTCTGATAGACCGTTACTAAATTTTTTCACACTGTGCCAGCCAATGGGAGAACAATCTATGAAGAAATTGTCTACGACCGTCCTGCTGTTTCTCGGAATTCTAGTTTGTCTGTCTGTACCAGGTTGTAAGATTCGAGTAAATCCATTAACATTCTTTTCTCTGGCAAATCAGTCGCAATTTTTATATTGATGTTTTTGTGTCATCTCGTTGTCATTGTCGAATCTTGTACCATGGGAAGCAAGGAGAGGGTGTTGTTTGATGGCCGGTATCCTCTTTCTAAAACACAAACTGCACACTTGCATTAACAGGGATGTTTATTAGCCAGAACAGAAAGCTACTAATCTTTAAGCTAATGGCTCTGAGCACTATGGGACTTAACATCTCAGGTCATTAGTCCCCTAGAACTACTTAAACCTAACTAACCTAAGGACATCACACACATCCATTCCCGAGGCAGGATTCGAACCTGCGACCGTAGCGGTCGCACGGTTCCAGACTGAAGCGCCCAGAACCGCTCGGCCACCAGCGGCCGGCTAATCTTTAAGCTAATCCATGTGTTGCGGTACGAGCTCTTCCGTAATAGTCCACGTTAGCCTCACTGCTGGCGAAGTGAAAGTTCCGCTATGCACACTACTCAGATCGATAGGTATTGACTGACTCTGAGCTAGAGGCTGTGACTCTGACTGTGCCTCCGACTGCGACTGGGCTGACTGTGAGTGACCGGAAACTGTGTCACTGGCTCCGCGGTCCGCGGCAACGATCTAAATACTTGAGGTCGACAGGGCGTTTGTGGCACGTTGCTTGCGAGTCTGTTGGTGGCCCCCTCCCGATAGGCGCGCTTTATTCGGCGCCTATTATCGACCTTCTTGCAACCCCCTTGCCGACCGGTGTGCTGGCGATACCTTACGCCAGAACAGATATCTCCACATAAAATTAACCTCATGCCTTTTGTAAGAACAGAGCCTAGTGAAATGTCAAGTCTGGAGACGAAAATGCGTAGTAATTTGGTGAGAGGGGGGCGGGGAGGGGATCTGGAGGGGCAGATAATAAAAAGTTTTCCCTGAAAGTTCACAGTTTCATATAAATATTTAAAATATTTGTTCTTCACAATATTTTGATATTTCAACTCTGCTGGATGTGAAGGGCCACTTTCCTTTCTGAAACGAACTCCTTGCATAGAAATCAGATAAGACGTGCCACTTCAACGTAATTGATTTTCTGAGATACAGAGAATGTTAGTGTCAGTATATATTTTCATGAAATAAGCCACTGCATCTTCTGATCAGCATTCTCTGTTTCCAGCTTCCAGCGTTAAACGGACGTTTCTCAAGCAGGGATACGTTCTACCTGACTTCATCCTTTAAAAGGTCTGGTCCTTCTGCACGGTATCACTGGAATTTGCCTTTGAGTGAGCCCAAATCGATCTACCGTAGTGTTATTTATAAGTTTCACTAACTATCCCTTCCCAATCCTATTTAGGTGGAGGCCGTGCCTAATAAAGCCAGACATATAAATACTCTCAAAAGGCATCACCACAATATACGACTTGTCAACAGTCATCAGCGTCTTCTCAAGTACCATATTAATTCGTGTCAGAGTACTGTCATGTGGTTTAGGTAGTAGTGTCGGAAGTAGACATTTTGCGTTCTAGAGGTCGTTTGTGCGATTTTATGGCCATGTGTTTGCGAGAGAATTGCTAGATAAATTTACAAGTGTGTTTGACTCGACTACCAGTCAGTGTATACACACTGTTCCTATGTACATATTCAGATAAAATTAATATATAACAATTTGATTAATTTCCTCCAATTTACACAGGTTCTCAGATCGCTGTGTATATCTATGTGTTACTGTATCAGACAGTTTCCTCTGTAGTGTCGTCACAACGTAATTAATTGGAAGGGATTCTACGATGTGAATCAGAGCAATAAAAATTAAAAAAATATTGTTGACTATATATTTTTATTAATCCAAAATTCGATTATTGATCTTGTATTTTTTATATTTTTTGCGCAGTTATTGGTTTTACTTTTTTGGTGGGATGATGAAAAAATGTTGTAGATATTTTACTTGTCTATAAAAATCAGAAGGGTAAATAAAAAATAGACAAAAATAATGGAGAAGCAGATGCAAATCACTTACTGTATTTACTGTAACAGTTTCATAGTTGCATATGCATTTGTTTTCGTGACACTTCGGCGCCGTCTGCAGTTTCATCGTAACGTAATTAATTACAGCAGAGATTCCACAGTATGAATAAGTAAAACGTAAGAGAATATTGTTTACTGTGACTTACCCCGTTGCAGGAAAAACGTAAATAAAGTGGAATCTGAGCTGTAACGCTATGACAAAAAAGCGCAATACCATTGCTCATCGCATTTGCAGGCCACCTTCAGTTCATGGTATCAAATTTTTAAGATGTCTGTAAAACGCACATGTAAAATTTCACGGTACTTGTGAGGATTATCTGTCCGTAGCAGCGAAGTATTCACAAAATACGTTAAGCGCTATAGAGGCTGAAATACTCCGTCCCGGAATCACGTGACTTTAGCTGTAGCGAATGTTGGAGACAGAATTCTCGTTCTGGGCATCGGAATGCTCACTCAATACATAATTATACTCTGTCTGGGCTCGGAAATTGTAACGGTAAACAGAGGCCACGAAAGGCTTGATTTGCGCAGCGTTGTTTGTGACATTGGTACCAGGTAGTTGCGGACTGGTGGAACTGGTCGTCGCTTTGCACGGCAGCTGTGCTGGCCGGCGAGTGTGGAGGGGCGGCTGCCCGGCGCATCTCGCCGCGTCGCCCCGTCTCGGGCTGGCGGCGGCGGCCACCTGTTGAGGTCGCGGCGCGACCCTGACCTATCTGCCGCTCAGCGCGCCGAGCTGCGCCGCGCAACCGGTGCCGCCGCACGGCACTACGTCGTCGCTGGGGCTCTCTGCCCGTCGTATGCTGTTAGACCTTCTGTGCAGGCTGTCCAAATAAGGACAGTGGAAATCCTGATACACAGGAAAGGAGGCTTGAATGGAAAGATGTCGGATCAAAGGGACATGTTCCAAAGTGGTATGAAATAAGAGTTGGGAAGGCGGATGGTTTATTGGGGGAAGTTTAGAAAATTGCTCCGTCTATAAAGCGAGACCGTGTATAGAAAACCAGTGCGACCCTTTCTTGAGTAGCTGTCAAGTGTTTGGGATCTCCATCTGTTCGGATTAAGACTGGCTTCACACAGGGCCACTTAACAGCGGTTCGCAAGCGACACTTCCGCTGACGTTAAGCGTCCGCTACCGACCGTAAGTGACGCGACAAACGCGCGTCAGTGGCGCTGGAAGCTCTGATCACCTGTAAAATACAGAGAAACAAGTGGATGACATTTCATTAAATGTTTGATGACACCAGACCGAATGATAACATCAGACCGAAATTACAATACAAACTTGCCGTCTTCTGCATAAATTCGTGAGGGAAAGAAATCGCCATAAGTTTGAGAACACACGTTGCGTTGGGCTTGTGCTCCGTCGCGAACGACCTCTCTGCCGACGGGACTTTAAATCCAGTCTTACTTCCTATTTATGAGGGTCACTCCTTTGAAAGTTTTACAGTGTATAGATACATCCTTTAGGAACAATATTTTCATTTTTCCACATTATTTCCATCCCTCTCAACTGCCTTAGGCCCGTTGCACACTTACGCGGATGGTCCGCGTTCCGCGCGCTGTTGGACACGTCTGATGGTTCACACAGTCGGGCGGATGCGCGCGGTTGTGTGCAGTCGAGTGAGCGCGGTCTTCCCTGTACTTGGTTGGATCTCATCTGTGGTGTAATACGTCGATCTGTTTGATCGAATGTATAGAGATGAGCTCGGTGCATGTAAAAGTCATTCCGGCCTACATGACATACAAAAAGAGATTCCCGCGCGAGAGACGGTTTTGGGTGCATCCTATGATGGAACAAAGATGTACGAAAGGAGCATTCGTCACACTGTATTCCGAATTGCGCAAAGATGAAGACAAATTTAATACATATTTTCGTATGTCTATTCATTACTTTGACGTGCTTGTCGGTAAAATACGAGACATCCTGACACTTGAAACTCTCAAAAGGATACCTATTACTCCGACAGAACGAGTAGCAGTAATCTTAAGGTAAGAATATGAATATGTATACGGATGACGATTAATTTTAATAACGTATATATATAATCATTCAAAGCTTTGCTACAACTATGTATTACATTCGTTCGGCAATATACAATTTTACATTTGTATTGTATTACTACTGAATTTCTATAATTTTTATAACATCTCCCAAGATGATGATGACGTTGATTGGGCTGGAGAGGGATGGGGAGTCGCAACTTGTGTCTATATGGACGGATCCTCGCGGTACTGCATTGATTGGTTAGGATGCTGTTGGGATATTGAAGGTGGGGCGTAGGTTCAAATGGATCAAATGGCTCTGAGCACTATGGGACTTAACTTCTGAGGTCGTCAGTCCCCTAGAACTTAGAACTACTTAAACCTAACTAACCTAAGGACATCACACATATCCATGCCCGAGGCAGGATTCGAACCTGCGTGGGGCGTAGGTAAAAGAGGTCGGTGGATAGTGGAAAGAGCTGATGGGAGCTGGGGGGTATATGTTTAAATTAGTCTGATTTGTTTGCTTAATCGACATAAGCAGTTGAAGTACCAGAGTACGAAATAATAGCTTCTGATCAACATTTAATGTCTTCATAGAAGGCACAGCGAAACAAAGAATGCTCGGTCGTCGTCTTCCTCCTTTTCCTTACCACCTTTTAATAATGTAAGTAAATTATCTTCAAATGTTGTGTTCTTAGTAGGCCTCTTCCTCTTGAAGGATTGTTTATCGGTGACATTCAGTCGGACATCTTCGGTTTGTTCTTCAGAGGGTTCGGCTGGACTGTTTTCTGCGAGTGCATTGCTGTTATACAGTTTATCTTGCACAACCGATAGTGAGTCAAAGTTACTCTCTGTTGGTGCATCTGGGAGACGGTCAAGAGAGTGTAACTGCTCATGGTAGATGTATTTTGGTCTCTTTGTTGCTGCTGATCCGTACCTCGTTTGATTTATTCTAGTGAGGCTTTTAAAATAGGCATCCCGTGCAGTTTTCCATCTCGTCTGGACCTTGTCAACTGAAATAACAAGGCCGATAAGTCTTTTATTACTGACGACACGTACATGTATTATTTTAAGAAGGAATACATCTAAGGTTTTATGTCAGCGAAGTCGACTTAATACCTAGAATTAAGTTTAGTTTCCTCTGTCAATGTACATAAGTATCAAATATATGCTTTACACGTTAAAGGTATCGTGGAAGCAGAAACACATTTACAGATCTGCATTACTCTTATTTATTGGGTGCATCAACAGTTCGACAGGTTACGAGGCAGGTGAGCGCCACTATTTGGACTACGTTAAGAGAAGAACGCATGCCTGAGTCCTCAACAGACAAATGGAACGAAAGTAGCCATGGTTTCCAAAATGTCACCAATTTTCCTCATTGCATCGGAGCCCTGGATGGAAAACATATTCGTCTAGTAAAGCCTATCAAAAGAGAATGACTTTTCTTCAATTACAAGAATTATTTCTCCATTATTCTTATGGCCATCTATGACACTAACTATTGTTTCACGATCATTGATGTCGGAGGATTGAACTGTGATTCAAATATATTTAAAAACAGCGTCTTTAGGGGAGAAATGGAAAAAGGAAAATTAGCGTTACCCCCACAAAGCCGCTGCCAGGTACAGACGACTCTCCAGTGCCATATGTTCTTGTGGCAGACGAATGCTTCGCATTCACAACATGTGTTAAGGCCGTATGCGCGAAAAAAATGACTCACAAAAAGATTTTCAGTTACCGACTTACCCGAGCCCGAAGATTTATTGAATGTACTTTCGGAATATTAAGACACAAGTGGAGGGTTTTACACCGGCCCCTGAATGTCAATCTTGATCTATCAGTATCTATTGTCAAAACGTGCTGCATTTTGCATAATTTTGTTCGAGTAACAGGCGGATACAACTTTGAAGACACCCTGTATGTTACCGGCTTCGAAGATGTGGTAGAAAATACACCTGTCAGTAAATCGGGTAATATTGTACGAGATAAAGTTGCGGAACATTTTGTCGGTAGAAGAGCTGTGCACTGGCAGGAATCAAAAATTCACTGAACACAGGCCACTTATCTCAATGACAGACATTTGCCGTTGTGTACAATTTTTCTACATAATCAATGTTTGTACTGTGCATAAACTGAACTGGTGAATGTCTATAATTCTATAATTGTAAATCATTGTATTTTGTATAGAACTACAATAAAAACACAATGAAAATATGCGTCTACTTACCACACTTTTTCTGATCTGCCTCGTTCAGACCTTCAAAGCCGAGTATTATATTTGCACAGACGTCTAGCCACGCCTTCAATCGCATTTCACGCTTCTTGTAGTCCCCATGCGATGGATCCCATATGTGAGGCCTTCCTTCAACTTCGGCAATTAACATGTCTATATCGATTTCACGAGACATTCTGGAAACTTCTTAAATCACACCCACATTTACCACACTAGTCGAATGGTACGGCTGAAATGAGGTACTCTGCTTCTACTGCACGCGGCATCCGCAGGACTGTGCACGCACCAACTTGTTTCTGTGTATTCAACTGACGCGGACGGTCCGCGGCGCGCAAGGGCTGCGCGGAAGGCTCCGCCGCTGTGTGGTGCCCTATTCGAATACGTGGCTACCAACCGCGCGCGGAACGCGGAGCGCGGACCATCCGCATAAGTGTGCCACGCGCCTTACGCCATCTTGGAACCAGCGCCTGTATACCCGCACGGTAAAATTCTGCACCAACCTGTTTGAGCCACTGTTTGGCAGCGTGCACAAGAGAGTCATCATCTTCAAACCTTGTTCCACGAAGAGACTCTTTCAGTTTACCAAAGAGATGATAGTCACATGGAGCCAGGTCAGGACTGTAAGGTGGGTGTTTCAGTGTTGTCCATCCGAGTTTTGTGATCGCTTCCATGGTTTTTTGACTGACATGTGGCCGTGCATTGTCGTCCAACAGCGAAACATCCTGCTTTTGCCGATGTGGTCGAACACGACTCAGTCGAGCTTGAAGTTTCTTCAGTGTCGTCACATATGCATCAGAATTTATGGTGGTTCCATTTGGCATGATGTCGACAAGCAAGAGCCCTTCGGAATCGAAAAATACCGTAGCCATAACTTTTCCAGCAGAAGGTGTGGTTTTGAATTTTTTTTTTTTTCCTTGGGTGAATTTGCATGATGCCACTCCATTGATTGCCTCTTCGTCTCTGGTGAAAAACGATGGAGCCATGTTTCGTCACAATTCTTCCAAGAAATTCATCTCCACCATTCTCGCTGCATACCGTTTTTCTTGTTTCTTTGTGAGCCACTGTCAACATCCTGGGAACCCTCCTGGCACAAACCTTTTTTAACGCCAACACTTTGTCTTCTGCAAACACTTCCTTCCTCTATGGCCTATACCAACGTAGCGTGACGACTCGTTCACTGTGATGCGTCTGTCAGTAGTCACCAATTCGTTAACTCTCTGGACAATGTCTGGAGTGTGTGCAGTACGAGGCCTGCCGCTGCGAGGACAATCCTCAATATTGCGGTGCCCGCTTTCATCACGTAACCTGCTTGCCCACCGACTAACTGTACTGCTATCGACAGTATCATCTGCATACACCTTTTTCAACCTCATGTGGATGTTTCCCACTGTCTTGTTTTCACAGCCCAGGAATTCTAGGACAGCACGTTGCTTCTGACGAACGTCAAGTGTAGCAGCCATCTTGAAGACATGCTGTGACGGCGCCACTCATGGGAACAAGTTGAACTGAGTTTGAAAACAAGCGGGAAGGATGTATCTACATATTGTAAGACTTTCAAACATGCAGAATGAAAACTGTATTTTTACAAAAATAGTGTGCATTTCTTTTGGAGTGGCCCTCGTACAATTTGTGTTTCTGAGCTAGAGGTTGAAATACCAATACACAACTCTACACCATGTTATTCCCCACTCCTTTGGCTACAAAACCCTATTATTGAACATAATCTCAGTTCAATGCAACGGCTTTATGCCACCATACCGGAAGAGCCTGTACGACCGCATGGGTATTACTATACTGGCCGACATCGGAACCAACGACATGGTGCATCAATGACCTCTCCATAATTCACATACTACTGCCCGGTAAGTGCATCGCCCGTTGGGCCAAACAGATGGAAGTCTGATGGTGCGAGATCCGGGCTGTGTGGTGGACGAGGAGTAGCAGTCGAATTAAGTTGTTTAGCTGCTCTCAGTGCGCTGACTTGTGTGAGGCCATGCGTTGTCATGGAGAATCAGAAGTTCATTTTTTCTTTGTGGCGACAAACACGCTGAAGTCGTTTCTTCAGTTTCCTGAGGATAGCGAAAACGATTAAGAGTTTTTCGTTGCGGCATGAGGGAGGACGTCAAACAAAATAACCACGTCAGATTTCCAGAAGCCGTCGCCATGACTTTACCGGCAGAAGCTGTTGCTTTGAACTGTTTCTTCGGAGGAGAGGTGGTGTGACGCCACTCCATGTATTTCCGTTTTCTTTTCCTCTCGAAGTGATGTTTCATCGCGCCGGCCGCGGTGGTCTCGCGGTTCTAGGCGCTCAGTCCGGAACCGCGCGACTGCTACGGTCGCAGGTTCGAATCCTGCCTCGGGCATGAGTGTGTGTGATGTCCTTAGGTTAGTTAGGTTTAAGTAGTTCTAAGTTCTAGGGGACTTATGACCGTAGATGTTAAGTCCCATAGTGCTCAGAGCCATTTGAACCATTTGTTTCATCGTCTGTGACGATTTTCAGTAAGAAATGTCACGATCAGCATCATAACGCGCAAGCAATTCCGCACAGACGGTCCTTCGTTGGTTCAAAATGGTTCTGAGCACTATGCGACTTAACTTCTGAGGTCATCAGTCGTATATAACTTAGAACTACTTAAACCTAACTAACCTAAGGACATCACACACATCCATGCCCGAGGCAGGATTCGAACCTGCGACCCTAGCGGTCGCTCGGCTCCAGACTGTAGCGCCTAGAACCGCACGGCAACTGCGGCCGGCCCCTTCGTTGGTCATTACGATCTTCTGTTAGGCGGCGACGAACCCAACTGGCAGACACCTTAGAGTACCCCAATTGGTGGATGAGTGTGTCAGCACTACCAGCTGGCGCGTCGAGTTGAGCAGCAAGGTATTTGAGTGTATCCGTCGATCGGCTCGAACTGAGTGTATCGGCACGTTCCAGCATTGCAGGAGTCAGGGCTGTATGCAACCGGCCGGCACGCGGGATATCGGACATGTTTGCACGATCTTCTTGCGATGACGACAAACGCCCTGCTCAACGACTCAGTGCTTTTCTTCACTGCTAGACATTCAGCAGCAGCCTACGCATCTCTTCGATGCTGTGGTTTTTCGCCAGAAGGAACGTAATGACAGGTCGCTGCTTGGAACACACCTCCGTTACAGGCGCCATTTTGAAGGCTTACATACAGCGCCGGCACCGATGAGAACGTCGTGGAAGTATGTAGGCTCACGTGGGACTATTCCATCATGTCCCACAACAAATTCAGCATTTTTCACCGGAAACTGACCGAAAAAAAAGTGTTGCATTACGCATCGAACGCCCGTCGTACATCCCAACAGTACTAGCAGATTACCTCTTGAATGAAGGAAAATGGAAATGATTTAAATGTACCTCAAATTTGAAATTAGGGTTAACATGCAGCTGAGATCTTTGCTTGAAATTTAACTGAATTTGTGAAGTATTTTAACCACTAAAGTATTTCCTATATTACTCACGTGCTGTTCTAGGCGCTTCAGTCTGGAACCGCGCGACCGCTACGGTCGCAGGTTCGAATCCTGCCTCGGGCATGGATGTGACTAATGTCCTTAGGTTAGTTATGTTTAAGTAGTTCTAAGTTCTAGGGGGCCGATCACCACAGATGTTAAGTCCCATAGTGCTCAGAGCCAGCCTATATTACTCATATTTGGTGGAAAGAAAAATTACTTCACTTACCGATGAAGTTTTTCTGTGTTTTGGACCTATCAGTGAAATGTTTCGAATCTCCCTACGATGGACTACCACGCATTCTTCTTTTCGATCTTGTTGCGGTGATCGTCTTGTTCCAGATGTTACCTTCCCCTTTACTGCACTAATGGCAAAGCGGCCCACTACTCGTGCGATTGCAGCGCCTCGCTCGCGCTTTTGAAACATAGGCGCGGCTGTGGCGCAGTGTGAACGCTACTATTATGTTGCGAGTGGAGCCGCTTCTTGCGGTCGCCACCCGCGGCGAAGCAGACCACCCAGACGGCCAGCTGCAGCACCGGTCAGTGGCTGTGGCTACACGGAAAGCAGCGCGTTCTATCGGCATCGTTATTAAAATTGCTACACCAAGAAGAAATGCAGACGATAAACGGGTATTCATTGGACAAATATATTATACTAAAACTGACATGTGATTACATTTTCACGCAGTTTGGGTGCATAGATCCTAAGAAATCAGTACCCAGAACAACCACCTCTCGCCGTAGTAACGGCCTTGATACGCCTGGGCATTAAGTCAAACAGAGCCTGGATGGCGTGTACAGGTACAGCTGCCCATGCAGCTTCTACACGATACCACAGTTCATCAAGAGTAGTGACTGGCCAGGGCAGCAGTCGAACATTTTCTGTGTCCAGAAAGGCCCGTACAGGACCTGCATCATGCGGTCGTGCATTATCCTGCTGAAATGTAGGGTTTTGCAGGGATCGAATCACGCGTAGAGCCACGGGTCGTAACACATCTGAAATGTAACGTCCACTGTTCAAAGTGCCGTCAATGCGAACAATGGGTGACCGAGACGTGTAACCAATGGCACCCCATACCATCACGCCGGGTGATACGCCAGTATGGCGATGACGAATACACGCTTCCAATGTGCGTTCACCGCGATGACGCGAAACACGGATGCGACCATCATGATACTGTAAACAGAACCTGAATTCATCCGAAAAAATGATGTTTTGCCATTCGTGCACCCAGATTCGTCGTTGAGTACACCATCGCAGTCGCTCCTGGCTGTGATGCAGCGTCAAGGGTAACCGCACCCATGGTCTCCGAGCTGATAGTCCATGCTGCTGCAAACGTCGTCGAACTGTGCGTGCAGATGGTTGTTGTCTTGCAAACGTCCCCATCTGTTGACTCAGGGATCGAGACGTGGCTGCACGATCCGTTACAGCCGTGCGGATAAGATGCCTGTCATCTCGACTGCTAGTGATACGAGGCCGCTGGGATCCAGCACGGCTTTCCGTATTACCCTCATGAACCCATCGATTCCATATTCTGCTAACAGTCTTTGGATCTCGACCAACGCCGGCAGCAATGTCGCGATACGATAAACCGCAATCGTGATAGGCTACAATACGACCTTTATCAAAGTCGGAAACTTGATGGTACGCATTTCTCGTCCTTACACGAGGCATTACAACAACAAATCTTTAACATATTGCAGCGTGTCAGCAACTGTGAAATGTACAGCAAATAAACAATTTTTTTTCAGCCTTCAGTTGCAAGGTAATTTTACTCGTTTACCTAGGTTTTAATCTGTGACATGGCCAGTGTTTGGCTCACAAAATAATTTAATTTTTTGTTCTGAAGAAGATTCCATTACTGGAATCGAAACCTAGGTAAACGAGTAAAATTACCTTGCAACTGAAGGCTGAAAAAAATTGTTTATTTGCATTACAACAACGTTTCACCAGACAACGCCGGTCAACTACTGTTTGTGTATGAGAAATCGGTTGGAAACTTTCCTCATGTCAGCACGTTTTATGTGTCGCCACCGGCGCCAACCTTTTGTGAATGCTCTGAAAAGCTAATCATTTGCATATCACAGCATCTTCCTCCTGTCGGTTAAATTTCGCGTCTGTAGCACGTCATCTTCATGGTGTAGCAATATTAATGGCCAGTAGTGTAGTTGCGTCTGGAGAGGCCCTAAAGGTTATACATCTAAGTAGTTCAGAGGCGCGCTTCTAAATTTTTACCAGCATATTCGATCAACAAGCGAGTATTAAGGAGGTGGTTTCGTGAACTCAAAATGGGAACGTCTGGACTGAAGACTATGTTCTGTCCGCCTCGGTAGCTGCGTGGTCGGCGGATTACCGAGCGAAGGGGATCGCATTCGATTCCCGGCCGAGTCGGAGATTTTTTCCGTTCGAGGACTGGGTGTTGTCCTTACTTTAAAAGAATGCGCACGGCCCGAAAGCCAATAGGAAAAGTCGATGTTCTTTTCGCGACGCACAATTGAGGAAATGTAGAGAATCGGCATAGTAGTGCTCGAAGGTACCATCCGCCATACACCTTACGGGGGCTTCCGCAATTTGTATGTAGATGTAACGCTCAGATTTTTAAAAATGTTGCAGGCCACATGATCGATCAGCAGAAAACTTCGAGGAAATAAATTCCCAATTACGAGCGAGGCCAATTTTTGAGTCGGAACTCCTGAACCAACAAAACGTGTTCTCAACAAACTATCGCAGTCTGGCTGTAGGCAGAGGTCTGCGCGAACGCGGATATGTCAACAATTACTACTACACTCTTGTTCAGAAAAAAAGAGACTATGACTAGGGATATGACGTTCATATTCACAGGACTGCAGAAATGATTGGTATTTCAGTCACCTCGGTTCTGCATGTGTCATGTTGCCTGGTAGGCACACGGTCCGTCATGGGCCCTCATAACTTGTTCCATGCGTGATGGCATCGACGCATATAAGGCGCGAATGGCGTCCTGTTGTATAGCTACACATGCTGCATTCATCTGGTTCCAAAGCGCAGATCTGTCCTGCAATATCATTCGGATGAGGTTCGATTTTCCCATGGGGGTGGTCAGGGTGGAGGGACCTGACCCACCTCGTCGTGTTCTACGGCCTTCCGTGAACCATTCTGCTCACACCGTTGCACTGTCGAAACACTTTGTCCCACTCGAGCAGCAATTTCCCAGATGGCTGCATCACATTCTCTTACTGATTTGACGGTACGGTTCACTTACACGTCTGCGAGGCAACCTGCACGTCTGCTGGCGAAAGGGTGGATACTCAAAAGGCTTGCGCTATGGAGTTATGTGGCGTAGATCAAACTAATAATAGAGAACGGGGTCCTATCTTTATTTCATTTTATATAAAAATAAAGAAAAGAGCTAAGGAGGTATCGCACTTGGAAACTGTGTTGCATGTAAAACCTGTACAAACTTAAAAAGTAACTAATGAATCAAATTTACACGGAAACAAGCTCCTTGGTATTAGACCTCTCCCAGCGGCTCGGCCGACCCGCTGTCGGTCCTCTCGTCGCGAAGGAGATAATTTTAGCTACGTTGCGTATTGGGCACTGTCTTCAAGTCATCGTCATTTGTTAAGTGGTGAGCCCCAGCACTTTGTGCTCATTCTCATCAACCTTTGACGGTTCGCCATTTCCTGACCGAATGTCCCTTTTTTTTTTTTTTTAAAACCGCTAACGTTCCAATGTGTGTCTGCCATCTGAGTTATCGGGCGTTTTAGCGAACAACGCGCGAGCCGTCGACCGCGTTTTATTTTTTATGCGTCGTTACAATATGGCGACGGACATTTTGGTTCAGGACCTCCACAGTCTCTAAGGGGTATCGTGTTTTATGGACCTTTCTCAAGGGGAACTTGTTTTTAGCTGTTTTTCCTTCCGTCGATTGGGCTTAACGTGCAGTCGCTTTTAACCTCTTGTAATTATTAGTTTTCTAAGGTTATGACTTGAACGCTTATGACCTCAGTCGTTTTTGTGCACTAAAACAAAACAAAAACACCGAAGCAAATGTTGCCAATGTAATTATTAATGTGCAAATAATTGGTTGGTGTTTAGCATTATTAATCCATGTACCAGGCAGCTGCTTTGCTCACAGATTAGTTTGAAGATACAGTACTGTTGGCCTTGAAGAGGCACATGCAGAGGAGGGAGAGAGCTGTATTTTGTAGTAACCAAAGTAAACGAAACTGAACAGAGATGAGTCTGTACCATTGTATTCATGGCATGGGACTCATCTGGTGAGAGACGAATCTACGATGCCATAACAGCGCATCAGTATTCATTATAGCACACTTTGTTCATTAAATCCACGCCCTTATCCAGTTTTCGATACTGCGTCGCCAGCTTCTGATCTGTTAGCCCTCTAAGACCTACACTCTATCCTGTGTTTTTATTGCTGAACCTCCCAGTTTAGTCAGTGCGCTTTTCAGTGCTCTATGGCGGAATACGAAGTTGCTCGTCGAAGTCGAACAGTGTTCTTGTGAAACGCTCACAGCCTAGCTGCGGGTTTCGCCATACATTCACTTCATCGACATGTACTGAAAGCGGCAGTGAAAGACGAAGAATAGCCAGTACTCTAGCAGCGACTGAGCAGCGCTGGTGCATGGTTGTAGCGTGGCCAGGGCAGTCTGCCCTGTTGCTGTATTGTTCTTGTTGGTTTTTTTACTGTTCAGTTAATACATATCGATGAAATTAATGCCGCACTAGTCTAATTTGGGACCGCTCTATCGAGTGTTGAAGTAAAGTTACTCTATAAAAATGATGCTGTTTGTAACGTTAAACAATGACCTAGTAGATAGTCTCGGAAGTTTCCATGCGGCTTTTCGCGGATGATGCTGTAGTATACAGAGAAGTTGCAACATTAGAAAATTGCAGCGAAATGCAGGAAGATCTGCAGCGGATAGGCACTTGGTGCAGGGAGTGGCAACTGACCCTTAACATAGACAAATGTAATGTATTGCGAGTACATAGAATGAAGCATCGTTTACTGTATGATTATATGATAGCGGAACAAACACTGGTAGCAGTTACTTCTGTAAAATATCTCTTAGTATGCGTGCGGTACAGTTTGAAGTGGATTGATCATATAAAATTAATTGTTGGTAAGGCGGGTGCCAGGTTGAGATTCATTGGGAGAGTCCTTAGAAAATGTAGTCCATCAACAAAGGAGGTGGCTTACAAAACACTCGTTCGGCCTATACTTGAGTATTGCTCATCAGTGTGGGATCCGTACCAGGTCGGGTGACATAGGAGATGGAGAAGATCCAAAGAAGAGCGGCGCGTTTCGTCACAGGGTTATTTGGTAAGCGTGATAGCGTTACGGAGACCCTGCAAGAGAGGCGCTGTGCATCGCGGTGTAGCTTGCTGTCCAGGTTTCGAGAGGGTGCGTTTCTGGATGAGGTATCGAATATATTGCTTCCCCCTACTTATACCTCCCGAGGAGATCACGAATGTAAAATTAGAGAGAGTCGAGCGCGCACGGAGGCTTTCCGGCAGTCGTTCTTCCCGCGAACCATACACGACTAGAACAGGGAGGTAATGACAGTGGCACGTAAAGTGCCGTCCACCGCACACCGTTGGGTGGCTTGCGGGCTATAAATGTAGATGTAGAAACATACGACGCTTTCCGTCGACACTGGGCCTCGAGTGAAAGACGTGATGAACAGTATTTGTTTGAGCTGACTCCAGCTACACACTGAAAAACGAATTTGCGAATACCTGCCGAAACTCCAGGGAAAACGCTTCTGACGCCTGTCCGGAGGTACAGGCTATCAAAAGGATGAAACAAGAATTGGCCGATTAAAGCGAGGCTGTGCTTGCGTGAGGTGCACGGTTTTGACGGAAGCAGGTTCAGAGCGATCGATCTGGTGCTGAAACCGTCCAGCTGAAGCCCTTCCGGCGGCGGCTGGTGGGGACCTCGAGGGTGTGGGACGGGGTGGGGTGGGTTCGGTATTGGCCGACGAGGGAGTTCATTGTTCGGCGAGCCCGCGAGGACAATGCGGGGCTCCGGCGGCGCGATTAATTATCCACGAGTTTAGCGCAGCTGCCGCTCATTACCGAGTCCTCCTCGGCGACCTTCCAGCTGCTCTTGATCGCCACTCGTTAAATACTTTAATAGCTTATTCATTGCTTCCTTCTTAATCTGGTTTTGTTCCTTGCCGCGATAGCACCTTCTTAAAGTATTACAAGACACTGTTTTAACTCCCATCTATGTATTTCCACTGTGGGAATATGTGACGTCTTCGTTTCAGAAATTCTTCGGGACACGTTTGAAGCATTTCTCCTTCACTGCAAACTGATCGAATTTAATTTGTGAATTCTACGGTTACAGTACACAGATTTACTACGCCTCACCGGTAAGGCCATCGCACGTCCACTGAAGCCATGTGAGGCGCGGAAAAAAATACTGTTACCTACCGCAATTAATTCCATCGAGAAGGCGCTTTTTCCTGTTGTTTAAATCTTAGGAAATTGAAAAATATGGAACGAACGACTGGTTCACTCGTACAATGTTATAAATAACGTAGGCCATCTATGACTCTCAGAATACTTTCTCATCACCAACCAAAAAGCCTGTGAGCTCTTATGAATGATCGCAAACATCATACACCCCCCCCCCCCCCCTCGGATTGGGAGAAATCTATCGATATTGAACCGGAAGTGTTTTATGTACGGCCCCTGCCAATATTGGTGATCTTGGAAGTACTGTACCTGTTCGTACTGTAGCCGTTACGAGCGCATTGCCGTGCCTTGCCAATAAGCACACGTGTAGTGGCAGGACCGCATGAGAGAAGCACAGTTTGTTCCCTACGCAGCACTAGTTTTCTCCGTGGCTGCACTGTGTTGAACGAAAGTGAGCGTAGCTTGCTTCCACCCGTCTGCGCACTCTGCAAAGGACAATGAAGCAGTAAGATAATCAGAATACGAGTGGCGTTGAAAACAGATGATGCACAGTGTTTTGCGCCACTAAGTGAGCTGAAAGATAAATCATTCTGCGTCACTGGACGTCATGACAACGACGCATGTCGCTGGCATATCGCGACAGTTTTATCGTTTCTGTGCTTTCTGCTAAAGCGAGTCGTTTGTGTTGGGTATTTCGTGATGTATAGCTCGTTGTGTAATTATAGCAGGAAAGTGCAGCTGATATCAGTTTTGTATGAGCAACGTGTTGATGTGTCAAGGAATTAATGATATTTACCAGCTTTCACAGCACTGCCACTTGGCCGCAATAGTAGTTACGTGTCGAATGATCCGAAACATTTCCATATTTAACACAGAAGAGACGATATGCGATAAATACCTGTTCGTAAGTGAACATTTCAACAACTTCAATAGCTTTATGGTTAACCTTACCTCATACATATTTATTTTAGTTTAAATAGCAATGAAATCATTTACAGAAGTGGCAAAATCATTTCAAAATATGAATTTGAATTACCGCAAAAATGAATTACGTTGGGCTCAGAGGCCGCAATGCTTGAACTACCTGATTCACAAAAAATTAATGATGGACTTTCGGATATGTCAGCCTAGTTGTCGTTTCCATTTTATGCATAACAGTAATGAATCACACAGAGAAGAGTTTACAGATGACAAAATCAATACACATTATGAAAAGAAAGAAAGAGAGAGAGAGAGAGAGAGAGAGAGAGAGAGAGAGAGAGAGAGAGAGAGAGAGAGTGTGTGTGTGTGTGTGTGTGTGTGTCATCTACTCCTAAACTACTGGACCGTTGGTACACGTGTACCTTATTGTTTGGAGATAATCGCTATGGGAGGTTAGAACCACCTCCCTATCAAAGGAGTTGGGGTGAAAATGAAGCGTAGCCTGCTACGCGTGAATTCTCAGAGTTTGTTCATGCATTATTTGAAAATAAGTTCACTTGACCTGCAACAAACTATACACATAATTTCAAACTTTTGCGCTGAACAATTTCTCAAAATTATGAAAGCCAAAATGTTTATTGCTTACAACGTTTGCGTTGTTCATGCAATAAAAATACTGTACGAGGCATGACGTAATTGTTTATTACTTCTTTACTACCAACTGTATTCGTGACACAAGACTCTATATACACATATATACAACTGAATGTAGTGTAAAATTAAATTATGGTATGAAACACAGTGGAGCAGATGTGACGTCATAAACAATAAGATGCGCGAAAAACTCCGCATCATGAATGATGTTTATAACTTCTTTGCAACTAAATCTGTTCGCAATAAATTACGTAGACAGTATCCACATAAGTCGCTGAATGCACCTACAATAATATATCACTTTACAACACACAGTTCGGGAGATATGACGTCAGAAACATCAACGCAAGGCCAGACGCTGCGTGGTCGCACAGCTATAAATAAATACCTGGACAACGCCGGGTTTCTCCGCTAGTACTTAATGAGTCATAATTTCCATAACGATTGCAGACTGGATGGGATGAAACAACAGTTAGCATGAGGAAATAGAGTTAATTTAGTGTGCACTTATTTGATTTCCCAGTATTAAGTGCGGCACAGTTTGCACTTGTCGGCGCGTTTTGCACGGGCACGCGGGAACATTGGCTGTGGGCGGCTCTGCCGAGAGCACGCGCGGCTCTTCCCCCATGACTACATTTGCTGAGACCGACGTCTGAAGACCTCGGTCTAGCCTCTTGCTTTTTTTCGAGCGAGGTGTCGCTGTGATTGGGACGCCGGATTCGGGTTCTGGACGAGCGACGTTCAAATACTCGTGGTTTCCGTAAATTCTTGTCTTGTATGACTATGTCGTCAACCTGAAACGTGATTTATTCAATTCTACTTAACTCCCTGCTAATATCTGGAGGGCACACTTAGAGACGAAAAACCCAGCGATACCTTTTTAAAAACATTTCTCTACTGGGTAACTGAAGAAGGCATCCTTAGTTCATATGAGTATTTGCCGTGTGTTTCCGTCTCTGCTTGTGGTCGGACCCCACCGGTTTTCCCCGCGCTAGTTTACGGCTTCGAATGAGCGCAGGCACGTGGCGAAACTCGTTTCTCCGTGTCTGCACTAGGAATTTCCCCCCTCAGACGATTTACACACCACCACAAACGACATCGAGGTTCCTCCGAGCTGTGACGTCACTGCAGAACCCGTAAATCGCTGTGCACTCTCTCTTCAAAAGTGTGTTAAAATTCGATGAGAGTTTTATTAACATCTCACCTGCAAATATGGAATCAGTTGAAACTCACTAACACTTTAAAACTTGTGTACCGGACCGAACTCGAACAGGTAAACCTTGTGTTATGGTCTTCAGTCCTAACACTGACTTCACGCAGCTCTTCACGTTGTTGTGTCCAGCGCCAGCCTCTTCGTCTCAACAAAACTACCGAACTTGGTCTCCCTCTATAATTTTTACCCTCCCTCACATCCTTCCATTACCAGACAGATGATTCGCCTATGACTCAAGATCTGCCCTATCAGTCTATATCTTGCTTTATGTAACATGTACCACAAATTTCTTTTTTCACAATTCGATCCAGTACTCCTCGTTAGTTATGCGATCCACCCAACCAAATTGAAATATACGACATTTCACCAAGATTCAATTCTCTTCTCGTCTGGACTTCATATCGCCCATGTATCACTTCCGAGCAAGACTGCACATCGTACAAATTTCTTGAGAAAATATTTATGTTCGATTTAACAAATTTCTCTTTATATATAGTAAGATGGTATCTGTTCTGTCCGAAAGTGACCATGCAGCTAGTTAGAATGAAATTACAATGAAATGAAAACCCTTAGCTGCTTACAGGCGTTGACGTGCGTGAACGGGGACAGATGAAAATGTGTGTCCCGACCGGGACTCGAACCCGGGATGTCCTGCGTACATGGTAGACGCTCTGTCTATCTGAGCCACCGAGGACACAGAGGATAGTTCGACTGCAGGGATTTATCTCTGGCACGCCTCCCGCGAAACCCACATGTCCGAAGGAACAGATACCATCTTAGTATATATATAGTTAAGGCTCACCGGCCACTTCACCATCTTCTTCTGTGCGGATGCACAAACAGTGCCCGAACTCTTACGGCAATCGGCAACGCGCCGCGAGTAATAAGTATAATGGGCGGGTGCACTACGAATGTAGTGCGGGACACTACGTTGAGAATGTGGGGTTCGCGGTAGGCGTGCCAGAGATAAATCCCTGCAGTCGCACTGTCCTGTGTGTCCTCGGTGGCTCAGATGGATAGAGCGTCTGCCATGTAAGCAGGAGATTCCGGGTTCGAGTCCCGGTCGGGGCACAAATTTTCGTCTGTCCCCGTTGACGTGTGTCAACGCCTGTAAGCAGCTAAGGGTTTTCATTTCATTGAAATTTCTCTTTTTCATAAATGCTTTTGCTGCTGTTACCGATCTGCATTTTATGTTCTCTCTACTTGTCATCGTCAGGTATCTCGCTGTCGAAATAACAGAACTCATAAATTTTTAGTGCCTTATTTCTTAATCTAATTCTCCCGGAATCGCCTATGTTCGACTACTTTCCATTATTCGTGTTTCACCTTTTCCGATATTTATCTGATAATCTCTTTCCCACTCCCACTGTCGTCTCTGTCAGAATTACAGTGTCATCAGCAAAAAGTAAAGCTTTGATTTCTTTTCTCTGAACTTCTCAACTTTAATTCCCTTTGCAAAGTGTTTTTGCTTACCGCGGGTAAATACTCTACCGACTGAGCTATCCAGCTTTAAAACCCTTTACCCGCGCGCAGGAGCGGCACACAGTTTTCACCTGCCTTCAAGTTTCAAATCAGTCGCGCACAACACCGCAGGGTGAAAGATTCATTCTGGAACCTGTCATCACCACCAGTCACGTAAATCACGTCTCGTCCCTCTTGAGTCGAGTCCCGAATGCCCGAGAATTTGGTATTCCCGGCACGAAGTGCTCTTGCCCGGCCGGGAGGCTGCGCGGCGAATGCAGACTACGCGCGGCGTACGGTGCTGCAGGAATGCGTGCTCGGTGGGATGAATGGCCAGGTGCGCCTGCCCATCCCGGGTCATCGGCATTCGCTGGCCGCGCAACCGGTTCCGGCTCCTCCGCTGCTCCTGCTGCTGCTGCTGCTGCTGTGTTGTGGTGAGCTGCCTTCTTGCGGCGAGGCCTTTACTCTCGCCGCCGCCGTCCGGCTTTTTGCCGTCTCTCCCCCTCCTTCCCCCCCCCCCCCCTCTCTCCCTCGCCCCTCGAACGCGAGCGACCTCCTCGCAAGGCTCCGTGCTGCGTGACGGACCGACTTCCGTTGATGGGAGTCGTGCTGCGGTGCCGTTTCACGCACTCCTACGTCCGCAAATTCCATCACATGCCGGTTCACATTATCTCTCGCTTTTCTTCTGTCTCTTCCATTCTGCTTTCACCAGGCGCAGACTAGTTTTTGGACAACATGGTTGTGGAGAGAAGCAGCGATTAGTATGATTAATCAGTAATTCAAGAACAGTCTTAATCGCATTTATTATTATTATAATACCGCCAACCGGTTTCAACCCGACGTAGGGGGTCATCATCTGGGCGTTTACACCATTGGTCGACTGCTGGTGGTGTCACTCCTGTCTACATAACGGCAGGAAACTAGAAGTGACACCACCAGCAGTCGACCAATGGTGTAAACGCCCAGATGATGACCCCCTACGTCGGGTTGAAACCGGTTGGCGGTATTATAATAATAATAAATGCGATTAAGACTGTTCTTGAATTATTGCTAACTAGTTTCTCTAGTAAATTATCGAACACCACCTACTGGTTTTTGTAGAATAAATATTTTTTCCCATTTACGAGGAGATCACGGCAAGTGCCATAAAACGATTTCGAAAAACTTCGCTCATAACTAGCGGCATAATGGCCAGTGTTTTAACCACTCTCACTTTTGCGTCCCGTGTTCGAAGCCCGATTACTGTTTTTTATTTATTCATTCTATCGTATTTTGTTCATTTATGTATCCATAGAAGGTTCTTATCAAGTTAGGGGAAACGAGGGCATTATATTAACGTAAGAGGTCCATGACTAAGGAATTTGTTAAAAAATCAAATGTGTGAGAAATCTTATGGGACTTAACTGCTAAGGTCATTTGTCCCTAAGCTTACACACTACTTAACCTAAATTATCCTAAGGACACACACACACACACACACACACACACACACACACACACACACACACACACACACACACACACACGCGCCCGAGGGAGGACTCGAACCTCCGCCGGGACCAGCCGCACAGTCCATGACTGCAGCGCCCTGGACTGCTCGGCTAATCCCGCGCGTAAGGAATTTGTTGCTGCCGCACTCGATCAGATGTAATTTCGATGGATTGCTCACACGCTGCTTGCGATATGTAAGCTATAAGAGAATCTGAGATCAGATAGCAGTGTTGGCTCCAGTAGGAACTGTGTGGCCGTAGGAGTAAGTAGTAGCGAGCAGTCTGGTGTATCGAATTGGCTGGACCGGTGCCTGAGCGATGTAGTATGACGTAAAAGCAGCCTCGCGCCTATGTACTATTGTCATATCAAGTCCCATCTAAATGTTTTAAAAAAAAGTCTCTTAATAATAATCTTTCTTATAAAAATTAACTTTTGACAATCACTCATCTCAATTTAAAGAATTTACTAATTTCTCTAATCCATGGTCATCCCGAGTATTGTAAAGAAAAACCAGTTGTTTCTTTTTACACATGACAAATCTAACGGCCGGCATTGCACTGGGCTGTGCCAGAAAAATTTCTTATAGGAGCAGATATATATGCGTTATCCGGCGACCTTATTGAGGTAAGAATTTTCAATTTATTCAGTATGATCTTTCAAGGCCATGACGAAGCACTGCTGACGTCGAAATTTACGTTTAGATTCACAGTCAGTTAATTATTGAAAGGTTGTATGTGAGTCACATTTTTTATTAGGAGGTTAGTCACATTGTACTATTTGAAGGTTACGAATTTATATATTGAGAGGTTACGCTGAATGTGAATGCTATATATCTGTGGGGAGGTCACAACTGTAAAATTACAACTGGGTTTCACAATAAGTTCCATACGTTATATATTATGTGTGGTTATGGTATTTTCAGATGCTACAGTCTTTTTAAATTCTCATATTCTTGTATTTCACTCTTGTATCAGTTCTCAATTCTTACATTTTTTTGTTATGTTTATTCTTCAGGAATAATTGGAGCCTTCCCTTGGGTGATACCGATCGTAGAAACATGCAAAACATTGCAATCCCAAGCACAGAACACAAAGAGTTTGTTGCCAATGCGGGTTTTTCACAGCGGCATTTGTTCCCACAATTCTCATCCGGCAAAGAAACGCTGTTAACATTGCTGAAGATTTCACGAGTTAGCAACAATTTCGCGGCAAGCCACGCATAACATATCACTTTGCCGAAATCTCGCGCTTGCAGTTGAATATGAATCAAGATACACTACAGGAATTCCACGGAAAACAAATTTAAAGTTAGTAGACGAATAAGGTGAACGTTATTTCAATGTACATTGAAAAACATTTTCTAGTAATCTCCTAAGTAAACTGAAAATAATCGGATGTCGAACATGGAGGCGCAAAAGTGTAAAGCCGCAACCCTAGCCACAGCGGCACCGCTTCGGTTGAACTGTTTCATCTCTAAAAGGCACGTGATCTACCTCGAACGAAAACTTTGAACCTTCATTTTCGCAGAAACAGTCGAATATCTGCGGAGAGGCGTAGGCACGTTTTCACATATTTTGACACTCTTCCACTGAGCGAAGTTTCTGGGCAAGGGGGTTGTGGCACTTCCGCGTTCTTCTCGTCAGTATAATAATACAATGACCTGTAGAATGTAGATGCAAATTTTTCGTAAAAGAGTATCATTTTTCATTTATTTCTTATATAATTAAAGACCTGTTACTCAGCGTTTTAAACCTGTTGTACATTTTTATAATTTACGTCTTATAACAACAGAAATATTAAAAATGTCGAGGTTTGTCGATGACATTTAAATTTTCTCGGAAGCAGAAATTGTCTTGAAAGTCCAGTTGAATGCAATGGATAGTATCTTTCTTTTTATTGTTTCTTGTTTTTATGTAAATTGGCTTCTTATCTTTTGCGCGCGCGCTGTGACCTGAACCTCAACAGTCCAAGTGATGTGCTTACGTGGACGATACCTGATAAAAAGAGTCTGAAACTGTATGACTGTACAGCAATGAACTTTTATCAAAAAAATTTAGAAAACGGTGTGCTAAATAAGCTATCCTGTGAAATTCTGTATTTTGCAGTGCAGTGGGCAGTGCTAAAATGCATGACGTCACAGTGCTTGTCCTTCAGTCCCAACAGACAAAAGTAACAGAATAAAAATTCTCTGTAAAATAACAAACCGAATATTGAAAAATAAATGACCAGAAATACTAATATTAAAATGCTTTGTAATGATACGTATGCAATCTAAGTAAAATTCCGAGCACTAAATATATATATCTATCTATCTCTCTCTCTCTCTCTCTCTCTCTCTCTCTCTCTCTCTCTCTCTCTCTCTCACACACACACACACACACACACACACACACACACACACACACACTGCACGGATAACTTAGTGTGACAAAGTGAATAAGACGTGAAGTAAACTGTACTGAAATGAACGTGACAGTTTTGAAACGCAAATCTTGATTGTCAACGATTTTACTGTGTCCTGGCTGATGTTAAAAGGCCCTAACAAATTTCAGGACTTAGCTTGTGGAAACTCAGACCTGCTCGAAAGAGGTGAAAATTAACATGCGATACAGCATTAAACCAACTAAAGAAAAACTTTGCCAATTGCAATGCAAGCGAAAGCAACTGAGCTACGTACGTCGTACTAAATGTTCTGACCAACTGTGTTCCGCTAAGTGCAATGCGGCGACAAACAATTGCAAAATTAAACTTTCATGAGGAGCCGGTGGAATGAATGACTGCAAAGAGAAAATTCAAAAACTGAAATTTTGATATCTTGACAATTACAACCGTCTTCACAAAAATCATTTCTCATAAAAAATATGACTCTGCCATGAAATTAGCTAATGAAACGGCAAAAGAGTGGTGACTCTAAAACTCTGAATCCGACCTATGTAAGCAGATAACTTTATTTAATGACGTCGCGACATCAGATTAATCCCGTCTGGACGTCAGACTAACCAGCCCAAACCAATAAAGGAAAATAATGCAAAAAATTTTCCTTTCTCAAACTCATGATAAATTATGGGCGAGCAAGCGATGCAGCGACAACGTTACCTTGTATATCTTCACACTTTTCAAATCAATCTTTACAAAATCATATTTCCAAAAAGCAACGTTCTCTTCACTTGCGTCTCTCTGTATTGTTGTTAATTTCCAGACCGTTCAGCAGCATGACCGACACCAGATTCTCTCCCTGTCGCACTTGTCATGCTACGCTGGCAACGACTACACTATTGGCAATCAAAGATCACACTGCTCAAGTGTACAAACATGTTCTGTGACGTTGCTCGTGGTCTAGCTGCAGGTTTGTTTCGTTAGTTTTTGACGAGTGCCCTTGATGATTGCCCACCTTAGTCCGAATCGTCAAACTAGCGATGCCATTCCATCTTGAATGAGCTACGGGGAAAACACCTGGCCGGCCAGTGTGGCGGAGCGGTTGGTTGGTTGGTTGGTTGGTTGGTTGGTTGGTTGGTTGGTTGGTTGGTTGGTTGGGGAAGGAGACCAGACAGCGTGGTCATCGGTCTCATCGGATTAGGGAGGGATGGGGAAGGACGTAGGCCGTGCCCTTTCAGAGGAACCATCCCGGCATTTGCCTGGAGTGATTTAGGGAAATCACGGAAAACCCAAATCAGGATGGCCGGACGCGGGATTGAACCGTCGTCCTCCCGAATGCGAGTCCAGTGTCTTACCACTGCGCCACCTCGCTCGGTGGCGGAGCGGTTCTAGGCGCTACAGTCTGGAACCGCGCAGCCGCTACGGTCGCAGGTTCGAATCCTGCCTCGGGCATGGATGTGTGTGATGTCTTTAGGTTAGTGAGGTTTAAGTAGTTCTAAGTTTTAGGGGACTGATGACCTCAGATGTTAAGTCCCATAGTGCTCAGAGCCATTTGAACCATTTTTGAAAACACCTGGGTCGTTGCGACGCAAGTACATGAAATGCCAACAGTTTCCGTTCGCGTTGTTTTGTGCGCGTTAGTTTGTCCGATATATATCGTGCTGTTTCCGAGACATTCAAAAATGATGTCACTTATGTAGATTCGATATTTCCCAACTCTTCTGGTGTCTGTCCTAGAGACAGTAACTCATTCTCTGCCCTACCTTCTTGTTCATAACGAGTCCTCCTCCCGTTACACCATTTCCTGTTGCTGTTGATATTACCGTATTCTCGTCTGTCCATAAATCTTGACGTCCACTGTATCTACACACATCAAAAGAAGTTTTGCATCACCCCGGTTCCCAGAACTCCTGAAGATAGGTGTTGACTATGGATCTTGTATCACAGACACAGTCCGTTTGACTTTGATGTCACTAAACCCGCCCAAATGTGTAAACAACCAGGCATGAGTATCGCCTATTAGACGGAGGGGGTCCGACAGCCGATCAGTTGCAGCCATTCCACCAGGAAGGTGGTACACGGTTCTTGTTGTCTGTAGTTCAACAATGCCTAGACGGTCAGTACCGCCGTTCGATCGCGTACTTATTGTTACTTTCTGCCAGGAAGGGCTCTCAACAAGGGAAGTGTCCAGGCGTCTCGGGGTGAACCAGAGGGATGTTGTTCAGACATGGAGGAGATACAGAGAGACAAGAACTGTCGATGACATGCCTCGCTCAGGCCGCCCTAGGGCGGTGGATTATGGCTCGGAGGAACCCTGACAGCAACGCCACCATGTTGAATAATGATTTTCGTGCAGTCACAGGACGACGTGTTACGACTCAAACTGTGCGCAATAGGCTACACGATGCGTAACTTTACTCCCGACGTCCATGGCGAAGTCCATCTTCGCAACCACTACACAATGCAGACGGGCCTAGCAACATGCCGAGTGGACCGCTCAGGATTGACATCACGTTCTCTTCACCGATGATTGTAGCATATGCCTTCAACCAAACAATCGTTGGAGACGTGTTTGGAGGCAGCCTGGTCAGGCTGAACGCCTTAGACACACTGTCCAGCGAGTGCAGCAAGGTGGAGGTTCCATGCTGTTTTGCGGTGGCATTATGTGGGGCCGACGTACGCCGCTGGTGGTCATGGAAGGCGCCGTAACGGCTGTACGATACGTGTATGTCATCCTCCGACCGTTAGTGCAACCATATCGGGAGCATATTGGCGAGGCATTCGTCTTCATGGACGAGAATTCGCGCACCCATCATGCACACCTTGTGAATGACTTCCTGCAGGATAACTACATTGCCCGACTACAGTGACCAGCGTGTTCTCGAGACATGCCTGGGATAGATTGAAAAGTGCATTTTGTGGACGACGTGACCCACCAACCACTCTGAGGGATCTACGCCGAATCGCCGTTGAGGAGTGGGACTATCCGGACCAATAGTGCCTTGATGAACTTGTGGATAGTATGCCACGACGAATTGGGGCATGCATCAGTGCAACAGGGCGTCTTACTGGGTATTGGTGGTACCTGTGGGTACAGCAATCTCGACCACCACCTCTGAAGGTCTCGCTGTATGATGGTACAACACGCAATGTGTGGTTTTCATGAGCAATAAAAGGGACGGAAATGATGTTTGTCTTGATCGCTGTTCCAATTTTCGTTACAGGTTCCGGAACTCTCGGAACCGAGGCAATGCAAAACTTTTTTTGATGTGTGTATATTGAGCAATAGCATATTCTAGCTTCCTGCCACGTTCAAATTTTTGTCGTTCCACGCCGCGACTCGTTGAACGTTATCTTCTCGTTGGCTATTCTGTTTTTCATGGTCACTTTGCCTTTGGCACCCTTCCCGGAGGGGACTAGTGTGGAATGTTTTACCAATGGAGAGATCATCATGACTCTGTTTCAGTTACAGGCAACATGTCCTGTAGATATATGTTGTTACATGTTGTGTGTCTGTAATGCACTGATTTCTGTTGTCTTCTGCATCCTCGTGCTGTTGATAATTGCTGATTCTTCCGCCTCTTTCTCCCGTACGAATAATAAATCTGTAAAACTGTTATATCTGTCCGTTTGAACACGCTTCTGCAACACTATACGCAAATTTCCATGGGGTTTCAGAACTAATTTGAACGTAGATTGGGGCATCTTCTAGGCTTCATTTCACAAAAATCGGATCACAAAAATACGTAAATTGAAAGTTTTATCCATAGTAATATTATAAATGCGAAAATAACATAAATTGGTTCAAGAATCATAAAAGAAGGTTGCATACATGGAAGAATCCTGGCGCTACTGGAAGGTATCAGATAGATTATATAATGGTAAGACAGAGATTTAGGAACCAGGTCTTAAATTGTAAGACCTTTCCAGGGGCAGATGTGGACTCTGACCACAATCTATTGGTTATGAACTGTAGATTGAAACTGAAGAAACTGCAAAAAGGTGGGAATTTAAGGAGATGGGACCTGGGTAAACTGACTAAACCAGAGCTTGTAGAGAGTTTCAGGGAGAGCATAAGAGAACAATTGACAGGAATGGGGGAAAGAAATACAGTAGAAGAAGAATGGGTAGCTTTCAGGGATGAAGTAGTGAAGGCAGCAGAGGATAAAGTAGGCAAAAAGACGAGGGCTAGTAGAAATCCTTGGGTAACAAAAGAAATATTGAATTTAATTGATGAAAGGAGAAAATATAAAAATGCAGTAAATGAAGCAGGCAAAAAGGAATACAAACTTCTAAAACATGAGATCGACAGGAAGTGCAAAATGGTTAAGCAGGGATGGCTAGAAGACAAATGTAAGGATGTAGAGGCTTGTCTCACGAGGGGTAAGATAGATACTGCCTACAGGAAAATTAGAGAGACCTTTGGAGAGAAGAGAACCACCTGTATGAATATCAAGAGCTCAGATGGAAACCCAAGAAGGGAAGGCAGAGAGGTGGAAGGAGTATATAGAGGGTTTATACAAGGGCGATGTACTTGAGGACAATATTATGGAAATGGAAGAGGATGTAGATGAAGACGAAATGGGAGAAAAGATACTGCGTGAAGAGTTTGACAGAGCACTGAAAGACATGAGTCGAAACAAGGTCCCGGGAGTAGACAACATTCCATTAGAACTACTGACAGCCTTGGGAGAGCCAGTCATGACAAAACTCGACCATCTGGTGAGCAAAATGTATGAGACAGGCGAAATACCCTCAGACTTCAAGAAGAATATAATAATTCCAATCCCAAAGAAAGCAGGTGTTGACAGATGTGAAAATTACCGAATTATCAGTTTAATAAGTCACGGCTGCAAAATACACGAATTATTTGCAGAAGAATGGAAAAACTGGTAGAAGCGGATCTCGGGGAAGATCAGTTTGGATTCCGTAGAAATGCTGGAACACGTGAGGCAATACTAACCTTACGACTTATCTTAGAAGAAAGATTAAGAAAAGGCAAACCTACGTTTCTAGCATTTGTGGACTTAGAGAAAGCTTTTGACAATGTTAACTGGAATACTCTCTTTCAAATTCTGAAGGTGGCAGGGGTAAAATACAGGGAGAGAAAGGCTATTTACAATTTGTACAGAAACCAGATGGTAGTTATAAGAATGGAGGGGCATGAAAGGGAAGCAGTGGTTGGGAAAGGAGTGAGACAGGGTTGTAGCCTCTCCCCGATGTTATTCAATCTGTATATTGAGCAAGCAGTAAAGGAAATAAAAGAAAAATTTGGAGTAGGTATTAAAATTCAGGGAGAAGAAATAAAAACATTGAGGTTCGCCGATGACATTGTAATTCTGTCAGAGACAGCAAAGGACTTGGAAGAGCAGTTGAACGGAATGGACAGTGTCTTGAGAGGAGGATATAAGATGAACATCAACAAAAGCAAAACGAGGATAATGGAATGTAGTCGAATTAAGTCGGGTGATGCTGCGGGAATTAGATTAGGAAATGAGACACTTAAAGTAGTAAAGGAGTTTTGCTATTTAGGGAGTACACTTAAAGTAGTAAAGGAGTTTTGCTATTTAGGGAGTAAAATAACTGATGATGGTCGAAGTAGGGAGGATATAAAATGTAGACTGGCAATGGGAAGGAAAGCGTTTCTGAAGAAGAGAAATTTGTTAACATCGAGTATAGATTTAAGTGTCAGGAAGTCGTTTCTGAAAGTATTTGTATGGAATGTAGCCATGTGTGAAAGTGAAACATGGACGATAAATAGTTTGGACAAGAAGAGAATAGAAGCTTTCGAAATGTGGTGCTACAGAAGAATGCTGAAGATTAGATGGGTAGATCACATAACTAATGAGGAAGTATTGAATATAATTGGGGAGAAGAGGAGTTTGTGGCACGACAAAAAGAAGGGACCGGTTGATAGGACATGTTTTGAGGCATCAAGGGATCACAAATTTAGCATTGGAGGGCAGCGTGGAGGGTAAAAATCGTAGAGGGAGACCAAGAGATGAATACACTAAGCAGATTCAGAAGGATGTAGGTTGCAGTAAGTACTGGGAGATGAAGAAGCTTGCACAGGATAGAGTAGCATGGAGAGCTGCATCAAACCAGTCTCAGGACTGAAGACCACAACAACAACAACAACATAAGCTTTCACGACTAATCAGCTGAAATCATTTTAATGCAGTGTGGTGTGGAATTAGCTCGAACCCTGAGGAAGATCATAGGCTGTTTAAGAAATTTTGTAGTAAAAGATACTTATTGGTTGAACACATGTGTTACACGAAGTACACAAAAATATTTACAGTTTGAAAAATGTATTTACTCTTCGTCTTTGGGTATTTATCATATTCGTGAAAATTGTTGCTTATGTGCTGTGCGATAAAATTCAAAATAATAAATATAATGCTTACACAGTCTTAGTATGTTTAATCCATGCTTCCACACTATTTGTTGCACAATGTACTCGTTGTGTAATGTGTAGCTACTTCAAAACGTATGAGTCATAGAAGGGCATTCCCGTCCATGTCCCTCTTTACGCACTTCTCGGCAGCGACGCCGCGCATGCCGAAGCATTGTGTATTGGGACATCTTGGCCGGAGGGACAGTGGAGTGCACGTCACGAGCTACGCTTACCAGAGCAGGCAGACGAGTGAGGCCAGCTGGCGTTACTGCACGCACAGTAGCTTGCTTACTCACCATCACTCATCGTAACGGAACTACTGATACGCGCGCGCAGTTGCGGGAAACAGCTAATAACAAAATAAATTATATAATCTGCACTCGTGCCGCTTAATTTCAATGTAAGTTACCTCCCGGAAACGCAGGCCTTTAGCTTACTGTGAAGACTGTATGGCTCCTGTCTACCACTCTGTTTCGACAAGTAATCCAGTTCACTTCTACCCCGCCCTCGCACGTTCGAGGTGAGTAGTCACCAATGTGAAACGCGTTCATTTTTCCTCCACCGCCTCCTTCGTCCCCCCTACCCCTCCTCATCTCCTTCCCCTCCGTCGTGCCCGGCTCGATGTCCACCTCCACCTCCAGTTTCCACTCCTCATTCCCCTTCCATTCCATTCCTTCCCTTCCGCCTCCTCATCGGATTTAATACATGGACTTTGCGCCATATGATAGCACGCTACTAAATTCCGCAGAGTGCTGTGGCATCAGCTGTGTTTCATTGAATTTCTTGTCCAGCTTATGGAGGATATTGATGTAGGTTCTCTAACTGTAATATTGATTATTAATAAAATGGCAGCAATAGGTGAACTTTTCTTTTTGTTTTAAAAACCACGGTCGGCCATTTCATCCATTGGTATCTACATAATATCGGAAAAAATACGAATACAAGGGAATACGTGCTATATTTTTGATACTGTATGCAACTGGTGCTGATATTGTATTCAGAATTAAGTCACTCCATAGTTCTGTTTCGCTTGTAGCGTAATACTTTTGATTGTCGACAATTTCTCGTTTAATGGTAATGAGCTCGTATGGATGCTTCGTATTAAGTCCCTTTTATCGCTCCTCCTACCTACGGCCTTGTTGAGTCACGCTACGCGTCATCGCATACACTATCTGATCGCGCTCCCTTTTTGTAGGCAGCCTGATGCGGTCATTAGTTGTATACAACAGGAGAGGAGGCTAGGACAAAATAACTGTGGCGTTCTGTTGTAATAAAAACTCAAGATCTTCTGAAGCATGAAATCACTGTACATTTTTTTAATGAGGGCTTTACAACGTAATGTGGTCGCTTTCTTGTCTTGCAAGGAATCTATGTAACTTGTCAGTGTGAGCCGTGAGAGCTCCTGATGTGGTGGAAAAGTTTCGGAGGGAAACGCTCCGTATCTCATGTAACATGCAGTCAGATAACGGGTAAGGGTCCTTTGGACCCGTTTTATCTCTTGCAAACATTGGGTCTTCTGTTCTTCCCGTCTAGGAAAGCCTGCGCGAACGCTGTCGACCTTCGCTATTAAATCTGATTTTACTTGACCGCCGAATGAATTGAACCGGCCGTCCCAGTAGCGCGTCGTATTGCTTAGTTAAAGGAAATAAGCTGACTTTCAATTACATGACCCTAGTCAGATCTCTGTGAGCGTCGCCGTATACAGGGTGTTTCAAAATCTTTGCATCAGATGTCTAGGGGTGATAGGTCACGACATAGGAAATAACTGTTGTTGGAGATAAAATGTTCGCTGACGCTTCCGGCAATGCTTGTATTGTTTATTCCCATGAGAGGCGACAGGGCGTAGGTTCACTCTGAAGCGTGCGTATGGCTTGTGTGTTGCCTGCAATATTGTCATGTGCTCCGTATAAAAGGGGTTAGGCCCACCAAACTTCAGGTTGCTAATTCGTTTTTAGAATACCTTTCTCCTCTTAGAGACACTCATTCCTCAGGTTTTCTCGTTGGAAATCACACTATGATTTCGATGCGGTAGGCAGTTCGCAGCATCAACTGGATAGGAGACCCGGCTAATTCGGTGAAATCTCGATGTTCCAAGGGGAAGGAAGAAAAGAGGGTCGAATACTAAAGGACGCGTAACGTCATCGGAAAGCGTCAGCGAACATTTTGTCGCTAACAACAGTTGTTTCCAACGACGTGACTTATCGCCCCTGGACGTTTGACGCAAAGATTTTGAGACATCCCGTAATATTCTGTACATTCTAAGAGCAGCGAGCACTTCCCGTTTCCTTTGAAAGTATTTCCATCGTAGAGGTTCCCGACATCAACAGTAAATTAACGAACGCTGTGAAACAAAACATTTTTTGAATGCTTCGTTTTTACATACTTTCTCCAAATGAATTATGGAAAAAGATTACGAACAATGTATGGCGAAGAAGTTACAAAAATATGTATTGGAAACCAGTAGTCATCAAATCGGGTCGAGACGAAGTGAGGAGATGCTATTGCAGTTTAATTACGAATCACAGTGTGCAGTCAATCTAGGAGCATTAAACTAATTTACTTTTCTCTTGTGTACGACGCTCTTGACAACCTTTTGACACCAGCGACACCCTTCGGACGATTCAGCCCTCTCCAAGAACGTCATGGGGCTGCAGCCCCATTAAATCTGATCTGACCTCTTTGGAATGTAGTGCGCCCCCAATGTTTGGTCCGATATACAGGCTGGAATCACTCGACGAATTGTGAACATGGTCCGAAACAGAAAAAGGGTTTTTATGCTTTTTCAGCCTCGTGTTTAAGGATTCCTGTAAGACCATCCTGTTCAAACGTACCTATCCAGAGACAATCGTTGACAAATTTGTAGGCACCTGTGGGTAGGCAACCACTTAGACACCCTACAACTGAGTAGCGCTTCACCTTTTAGCGCTTGATAGCGAGCATGCGGGATCTGAGGGTTGTTGAAGGGGCTGCCTGCCCGCAGGTGCCTAGGAATCGGTCAAGGGTTGTCTCTGTATAACTACATTTTTAAACAGCTCAATAAAAGTGTGCACAAGGAACTGAGGATGTCGCTGAATTGGGTGTTCTTAAAGGGATGCTTTTCCATTTAATTCATGCATGTGTCGACGCCGCATCTCCCGCCAACCCACACTCCCTCCCCTCATGATCACCCCAGAGGACTGAAATAGCGTAAACTCTTTGATGCTTCCGATCACTTTCATATTTCCTCGAATGGCTGTAAACGGATCCTAGTAGTTGCATGCTGTATACCAGAGCAAAAATTGCGGACACATTACAGCCAAAGGGGTCAAATCACATGCAGTCGGATTGCAGCCCACGCCGTTCTTAGAGTTGAATCATCCAGGAGGTGTCGGCAATTTCAAAGGCTGTCAAGAACAACGGTCTGCCGTTTTCGGCCGTGAAACGCGTGTAAATGAACTCCCTAAGGGAAGGGATGAATGCATTGACGCCCTTTATACCACCACCTGAGGTATTTTCGAGTCGATTATGAACGGAGAAGTGTCAGAAACGTTTTTGTGGACCACTCGTAGGAAAACAGCGTGATTTGAACGCTCGGTGTCGCTGTTCTGACCTCCGTCGCAGAGGCGTCAAGAGGAGGAGGAGATGCTTAGGTAAGGAGGGTGGGGCGGTGTGACGACTTTCCCATCGTCGGACACTTCCACGGTGGCGTTGGCTTGAATCGTGGCAAAATTTGTACCCTTTGTTACGTCATTAACCCAAGCTAAGGTCTTTTTTCCGCATGTGTCGACACCTCGCTGTTTTAAGCGTCTCCGAGCCCGCGGGTGACGTCGCAGGGCGCCACGATTTTGCACAATTACAAAGGAAGATAGTAGGCGCCTCTAATTTTTGTAAGTTGGTGAAGTAAATTTTTTGTACATTGGTGCCGTGGGATCTTGTCAACGCCAGCGATTAGCTGCACGTAGTACAAAATATGAAATTTCTGCAAATAGCTACACTCTGATAACCCTGCAGTGGCTCGAAAGCTAATGTGAATCCAGAAAAAGTGAAGTCTCTCCTTGGAATGATTCCAAACGGAGGAAAGTAAGTAAGAGCTTATGCCATCGCCATCGACGACGAGGCCGTTGAAGTCAGGGGACACGCTTGGATGGGGAAACGACTGAGAATGGAATCAGCTGTAACCACTCACAAGACCCATACCGGCCTTCACCTAAAACGATTAGGGAAATCACGAGAAACCTAAATCTAGATGGTTGGTCACATTTTTAAACCACCCTCCTCCGCAATACGACTCAATGTGTGGTCGCGGTGCTACTTCGCACGGTGATTACAGTCCGGGAGCCCCGAAGTGCGGACAGTAGTTGGCGTTTGTAATGGATTTGCAGTATTGTGCAGCGTCGTACTATTGGTGTGATGGCAGCAGTGCATTCCTTTAACTGAACTGAAGTATTAACGACTGAAGAGAACAGCAGTGAAACGAACTGTTTCCGTCCACAGCACTTGTCTGAACACCTAGTAGATAGTGTCGGAAGTTCCATGCGGCTTTTCGCGAATGATGCTGTAGTATACAGAGAAGTTGCAGCATTAGAAAATCGCAGCGAAATGCAGGAAGATCTGCAGCGGATAGGCACTTGGTGCAGGGAGTGGCAACTGACCCTTAACATGGACAAATGTAATGTATTGCGAATACATAGAAAGAAGGATCCTTTATTATATGATTACATGATAGCGGAACAAACACTGCTAGCAGTTACTTCTGTAAAATATCTCTTAGTATGCGTGCGGTACAATTTGAAGTGGAATGATCATATAAAATTAATTGTTGGTAAGGCGGGTGCCAGGTTGAGATTCATTGGGAGAGTCCTTAGAAAATGTAGTCCATCAACAAAGGAGGTGGCTTACAAAACACTCGTTCGGCCTATACTTGAGTATTGCTCATCAGTGTGGGATCCGTACCAGGTCGGGTGACATAGGAGATAGAGAAGATCCAAAGAAGAGCGGCGCGTTTCGTCACAGGGTTATTTGGTAAGCGTGATAGCGTTACGGAGATGTTTAGCAAACTCAAGTGGCAGACCCTGCAAGAGAGGCGCTCTGCATCGCGGTGTAGCTTGCTGTTCAGGTTTCGAGAGGGTGCGTTTCTGGATGAGGTATTGAATATATTGCTTCCCCCTACTTATACCTCCCGAGGAGATCACGAATGTAAAATTAGAGAGAGTCGAGCGCGCACGGAGGCTTTCCGGCAGTCGTTCTTCAGGGGAACCATACGCGACTGGAACAGGAAAGGGAGGTAATGACAGTGGCACGTAAAGTGCCCTCCGCCACACACCGTTGGGTGGCTTGCGGAGTATAAATGTAGATGTAGTGGATACTACCACGAGATCGGATTAGTGCTTCACTCTCGTGTATTACTATGCCTGCCTTATTTTAAGATAATTGTTTTTTCGGAACCACACAGCTACTGTATTAGCATGACACAGGATCTGTTAGTGCTGTACGCAACACGAAGCTTTACCATGCTATAACCGTATATTGCTGTTGCCCCTGAGAAAAGACGTCAATGGAATATCCCTGGGATTCTAGTATATTGCAATGGACAGATGTATCGGCTATTTAAGCAACGGAGATGTGCGATGTTGCGCGTGTGTTTTGGAAAGGGAAAGTTCAATAACGTTTTTTTGCTTCTTCATACGACAAAAGATGAGCGACTGGCAGTCGTCCGCTGGTGTAGCAGGTGGCAGCACGCGAAGAATAAATGGAGCGTGTGGCCGAGTCGGAAGTGACGCAAAGCACTGGCATCCGGTGCGCCGGCAGACCCCTGGCTGGGTCAATGTCTCTGCCAACACGAGCAGCTCACACACGGACTCCGGGCTATCTTCTCCGCCTTCGTGTCGTTGTTTACCGAGTCTTGCCAGCGTACAATATACACGCAGTCTTCTGTACCTCGGAGCATTGAAGACAAGATATTACCAGGAAGACCGAGCTGATGTCAGAAATGAGATAAAAGAATTCCATCGCGGAGAACTGGTGCGACATTTGCCAGTGTTACAAATGGTTAGAATGACTACCGTTTTCCTCAAAGTACGGTCTCATTGAATTGCAATTGCGACATTGGTTATCCGTTGCTGGAACCATGTACGTAATTGTTAACTTCGATTTACGTGTTAACGAAAATATTGATCTTAAAACATACACACATTACCACCACCACCACCACACGAGCACCCCACTCTCCGTCCTCACCCAACACCTCAATCCACTGCCACCTACTATACTCCCTCGGATCTCACAGTCAACGCTATAGCAAGATCATGAGCCGTGTGCAGCAAAAAGGTTATGTAATGTGAAATGCTCATTTGTGACGTCAGATCAACTAAATAATCTAACCCTACACGAGAACCAATGGACAGGAAAACAATGGGAAATGTAAAAGTTATAAATGACGACCCTATAATTGTAAATAGTATGATAACCTACATATGCTGCCAGAAAACATTAAATGTCTAATAACAAAATATACACGAAATGTATTCGCAAATTGCGAGTGCGATTATACATAAGCTGTACCATTTACTAGAAATACATGAAAATTTTTGCCGGACTGGGACTCCAACCTAGAATTCCCACTTATCGCTAGCAGTCGCTTTATCCACTTCGGTTGCCGCGGCCCATACTGCCCACACATTATGTGATTCCCTCACAGGGGAGACAGTATTTTGTTCCTCAGTTTACCTTTCCTTTGCATATTTGAAGGACATTTGCATCGAACTACACACACTGAAAATTTTAGACACTGCAATAACTGTGTTTCATTACGAAGCAAGAGAAATTGAGGAGCAAAACATTCTCACCCTGTACAGGAATCACATGATGTGCTAGCAGACACTAGGACATGGGAGGTTTCGATCAGTCCTGGAGGCGGGCAGGGATGGCCGAAGAGGTTAAGGCGACTGCTCGCCATGAGCCGGAAATTCGGTTTCGAGTCCTCGCCCGGCATAAATTTTCATGTATTTCTAGTAAGTGGTACGGCGTATGTAGAACTGTATTCGCAGTTTGCGACTACATTTCATGTTTTTAATATGGCTGTAGATCGTCAAAGGGGCTGTTAAGGACATTTGCATCGAACTACACAAACACTAAGAATACAGACACTGCAGTACAAAATGTGTGTACATAAACAATTAATTGTTATTTTATAGGCTACTGATGATGGCCTTATGTCGTATATGACACGTTTGCTTTAAAACAAAATAAGTATTGAGCTGCCAAAGATGGATGGTACTTGTTTTTATTTATAACATAATTCACATGCAGTCTTATTACGTACTGATGCTTTCCCAATTATTTTGTGTGAAAGAACGTGTGTCTAAACATGTTATAAATCGAAGTCCCCCTCCCTCTTTTTTCCATGTGTACTTGAAAGATAATCTCAGATACTACTGTATGGATTTTGATACGGCATTCTCTAGTAGGCAGACTGATTCGCGAAGAACGACTGATTCACGAAGAACGACCGTTTGCATAATTTCTTACCGCTACGTCAGACAGGTACCCGACAGTAGATACCTCGTGCTACCTGTGCGACTGCTGGGCGGATCGCTACTCGGTTTTAAATTTAAGTCAGTCATTTCTAAAGATATTTGACTGGAATGTAGCCTCATACGAAAATGAAACTGTCTCTAAAATGTCCAGGGAAAGAGAGGATGGAAATACTTGAAATTTGGTGGTGCAGAAGATTAGATGGGAGATCAAATAACTAATGTAGAGGTGCTGAATCTATTTTGAGAGAAATGAAGTTTATGGCACAACTTGACAAATAAAAGGGATCTGTTGATCGGACGTAACTTGGTGCCTAAAAGAATCGCTGGTTTATTAATATAGAGTGCGACCAAGGCATAATTACAGTGTGCAGGTTTAAAATGATATAGTTTGCAGTAGGCTGTGATGAAGAGGCCTGTGCAGGACAGACCTGCATGGAGAAGCGCAGCGTACCAGTCTTAGGACTGAAGATCAGAACAATAGTAACACAAGAACGAACTATTGGTTGTGTATAACGGGATTTGATGAACACCTTCTATAGAGCGAGATGAGACAGTGGTTGCGGTACCTGAGTCACTTTCGAAAAAAAGGAGGGCCAATAATCCAGATTTAAGTGTAGTCTCTGTTTTCCTAAGTCACTGCAAATGAATGATTGTATGGTTCCTTCGAAAATATCACGGACGATATCTGTCCCTCTAGTGTCTCTACATGAGAACTTACTTCTTAGGTCCCCCAGAATGACTTTGTTACTCTGCAGTGCAATTAAAATTGAGATTTCCTGCCAGATTAAACGTACGTACCGGACCGGATCTGGAACCCGGACTCTTGTCCCTGGCTGGCAGTGTACCTCCACACTGAGCTATCCTACCACAGCTTCAATTACGCAAGTACCCTCTTACTTTCCAAATGTCACAGCAGTTCTCCTTGTATAGCCTGCTCGAACAGAACACCTGGAAGAGAGAATACTGCGTAGAAATGGCCTAGCCACAACTTAAACCTTACCATTCGAGGTCAGCTGCACTCGTATTTTGAATTTATTTTTCTCTATTCGTATAACGTACATAGAGGCCTACATATAATCGCAGTGAGCTAAAGTTGGATGCAGGGCAGATACTTGCAACCAGGAAATAAGAGAATTAGGATAGGATATACTTTCTTACAGAAGACTTAGTATCTAGGTACGTCTTTTATTCATTGTATGGATCAAGTCTAAACGTTTTAGAGTGTAGCGATCAGAGCAAGGAGACTGTAACAATGAAACCGCCTTGCGTGCATGCACTGGGCATATGTAGGCTGCGACACTTTCAAGAGCATTTGACTTGCTGAAATAGTTGTCTGATATTTCCAGGGATAGGAAATATTACAGAGATGCAAGAAGGAGCTAACCTGCATAATTCACACAATTAACTCATATAAAGTCAGATCGTATTATGGAGTAGCTGGGGGCTGGCTGTGTGTTCCGAAGAAACTACACAACTTGTCGGCCAAGAGATGTTGCTTGAATATCAGTGTTGTTGTTGGTGGTACAAGGCAGGATATGGCAGTTATACCCCATGTCGGACCGACATTTTATCAATAATTCATTATTGAGCGCAGGAAGTCTTGCACTGATGTACGCCAACAAGCAGTTAGGATCGATAGCAATCCCCATCCCATAAAACGGAGGCAGGAGAAGAGCCGTGTCATACTGGAAAGTGGCTTGACAGAGAACACGTAACTTTGTTAATAATAACTGTGTAAATGTTTATGTACAATTCAACTGGGCTGTCGACATTATCCACACCGGCAGCTTCGTTTCAGTAGCTTCAGAGTCAAGCTCATCTTTTACGAGGTGCATTCAAGTTCTAAGGCCTCCGATTTTTTTTCTCTGGACTGGAAAGAGATAGAAACATGCGCATTGTTTTAAAATGAGGCTGCGTTCATTGTCAATACGTCCCAGAGATGGCAGCACCGTACGGCAGATGGAATTTTACCGCCAGCGGCGAGAATGAGAACCGTTTTAAATACTTAAAATGGCGAGGTTTTCCTTACTTGAACAGCGTCCAATCATTCGTTTTCTGAATTTGCGTGGTGTGAAACCAATTGAAAGTCATCGACAGTTGAAGGAAACATGTGGTGATGGAGTTATGGATGTGTCGAAAGTGCGTTCGTGGGTGCGACAGTTTAATGAAGGCAGAACATCGTGTGACAACAAACCGAAACAACCTCTGGCTCGCACAAGCCGGTCTGACGACATGATCGAGAAAGTGGAGAGAATTGTTTTGGGGGATCGCCGAATGACTGTTGAACAGAACGCCTCCAGAGTTGGCATTTGTGTGGGTTCTGTGCACACAATCCTGCATGACGACCTGAAAATGCGAAAAGTGTCATCCAGGTGGGTGCCACAAATGCTGACGGACGACCACATGGCTGCCCGTGTGGCATGTTGCCAAGCTATGCTGACGCGCAACGACAGCATGAATGGGACTTTCTTTTCGTCGGTTGTGACAATGGATGAGACGTGGATGCCAGTTTTCAATCCAGACTCAAAGCGCCGGTCAGCTCAATGGAAGCACACAGATTCACCGCCACCAAAATTTTCGGGTAACCGCCAGTGCTGAAAAAATGATGGTGTCCATGTTCTGGGACAGCGAGGGCGTAATCCTTACCCATTGCGTTCCAAAGGGCACTACGGTAACAGGTGCATCATACGAAAATATTTTGAAGAACAAATTCCTTCCTGCACTGCAACAAAAACGTCCGGGAAGGGCTGCGCGTGTGCTGTTTCACCAAGACAACGCACCCGCACATCGGGCTAACGTTACGCAACAGTTTCTTCGTGATAACAACTTCGAAGTGATTCCTCATGCTCCCTACTCACCTGACCTGGCTCCTAGTGACTTTTGGATTTTTCCAACAATGAAAGACACTCTCCGTGGCCGCACATTCACCAGCCGTGCTGCAATTGCCTCAGCGATTTTCCAGTGGTCAAAACAGACTCCTAAAGAAGCCTTCGCCGCTGCCATGGAATCATGGCGTCAGCGTTGTGAAAAATGTGTACGTCTGCAGGGCGATTACGTCGAGAAGTAACGCCAGTTTCATCGATTTCGGGTGAGTAGTTAATTAGAAAAAAAATCGGAGGCCTTAGAACTTGAATGCACCTCGTAGTTAGAGTTTTATTTAAGACTAGCTGTTCCCGGCCACGCATTGATATGGCTCAGTTTGTGTTAATGCAAAAGAAAGAAACCAGAAAGCACACGTTTCTAGCATGTATGAGAATTTGTTATACGTCCTAATCTCCTACTCTCCCACCCACCTGTTTCTGCACATCTCCTCCTGCCCTCCTCTCTCTCTCTCTCTCTCTCTCTCTCTCTCTCTCTCTCTCTCTCTCCTCTCTGACCTTGAGATTTGTTTATTCTTAGTGCATATTCAGATTCTGTAGTAGTATACTAATTACAAGCCGATAAGCTAGCTATTTGCTAGGCAGTTTCCAACTAGTTTTTGGAGAGGCACCACACATGTGCAGTGAACGGAATATGTTTTCGCTTAAGAGTGATATTGTGAGATAAATGTACCTCAGAAAACGTTTATATGTGAATTCGCGAGTCTGCGACCTCGACCTGTCATTGAATTCGTGTGGAGAAAATGTGTAAACTTCAAATGGTGCTCGATATGTGATGACTAGAATCGGCGAACTTACGTTCAAGTATTAGCGCTAGACTGGCTCTATAGACTGTTTACATCCTCAGTTTTTCTGTTTAAAAAACAAGGTGGCATCCCATTACTTAGAAACTTTAATTAAAATAGCGCTGAGGTTTCCCACTTGCCGTTCCATTATTCACAATCGATTGTAAGCTCATGTCGAGCAACGATCGGCGGAGAAGAAGACCAGTCGGGATATCGAGACAGCTTTACAAGATTCGAAGTAAGCAAACCTCTTAATGGTGCGTTAGGGAATTTACAGTTGTGCTTCTTTTTGCGAGTTGGCCAACGTGGCCCTCCATGTGCAACAGTTCGCGAGGAACAACTTGACGCAGTAATTTGTCAAGGTACGAACGCACCTTATCTCACCCTAATTAATTAATTAGTTAAGAAATAGTGGGAACAGCTGTAAGTTGTACGCTTGTGTATACCTGGTTTTGAGCAACTGTGGCATAAAGGTTATGGCCGACACCATAAGACGAACAGCCGTTTCTGATCGCAGGGCGGCCACGAGTAGTGGTACATCAGGGGTGTACCTAGGACCGTTGGGAACAGTTTGTTGTAATCTAGGCTGCGAGCGATGGTGTTTCTGCCGTGTTCTGTAACACGTCATCACTGTGGAGCCCATTCTGACAGTGTACATGGGTTGAAAGGACTGTCTCCTGCTCAGCATTCACGTTCTGCGTTGACATCAGACACGGTCATCAGCGTGTACTACTTCATGTCAGAAGCAACTTCCCCAGTGTGGCAGGTAACGACGTGTAGAACATAATGGATATTGGCCGTAGGCGTCTGGTGTTCGTGGAGAACACTGAACAGTGTGTGATACGTCTATGCCATCATTGTCCGGCCAGTTCTGTTGCTGTTCCTCCTCCGTCAACGACTGCATCGCATCTAGGGGAGACTGCAAACGATTTTGGTTCCCCAGGACAATGTCAATACTTCTGATCCAAAGCTGCAAAACTATGCATAGTGACCGCACATTAACGATAGCCGCGCGGAGTGACCACGTGGTTTGAGGCGCCATGCTACAGATTGCGCGGCGCCTCGCTCGGGCTGTGTGTGTGTGTGTGTGTTATTAGCGTAAGTTAGCTTAAGTAGTGTGTAAGTCTAGGGACCGATGACATCAACGATTTGGTCCCTTAGGAATTCACACACATTAGAACATTAACGATAGTGGAGTAGAGGTTTCCAGTAAAAAAAAACCAGGAACTTTAAGGACGAACTTCCGTGCGCTGTTCTTCGAAAGCCCGTGGCAATTTTCCGCTGTTGTCGACCGCATAAATCCACATGATATTGCAGCAGTTGTGCACAACAAATATTTTCCAATAAAGACAGAAACAGAAAACGCCAAAGGTCCAGAGAATCCTGTATGAACGGTCTCTGAAGTGTCACAGTGCTAAGGGAACGATATTAATACTTTATTGGCAATGTTGTTATCAAGCAGCATCAAAACTATTTTGTGCAACATGTTTGGAATTTCGTCGTTGGAGGGGTGACAATGGTGCTTGAAAGCAACGTCTAATCTCTCAAATGCAACGATATTCTGTTCTGTCTAGTGAAAGGTTTCTGAATGTCGTGGATATTTAGCAGACACCGTGCAAGATTATGCGAGCATCAGTTACCGATGTAGCAGTTTCTTCCGATTTTGTATCGTTGTTCTTTTTCCTGCGCAACGAAAACTGTTGATAAAAGGGAGAAGGAGGTCTTGGTGAGTTATTGCAAAATTATTGGCGAATTCTTACCTGGGACACTACAAATGATGGCCTAATCTTTATTGGTAAGAGGAAGACTGACTTTGACTATTAGATGGACAAGAAGAAGAAGAAGAAGAAGAAGAAGAAAACAGTACCTCTTGAGCCAGTGATTGATGTGCAGTATGACGGTACTGGTCCTGGCAGAGTAGGGGCCAAAAGGGAAGTCGTAGGCATTGCCCTCAGGAGTACTGGACTGTAAAATGTGGAAACTGTGCAATTATTCTGTGCTTTGTAGCAAAACTGAGTTTTTTAAAGACATTCCACGTGAAATAGAGTAAAATGCAACCATTCTTTCAGCCACAGGAGTAACATTGTTCTAGTACCCATGCGCCTTTTGTGGACAATGATACTTTTAGGCAACACGTTGTATTTTGAAGAAAAAAAAAAGTAAAATTTTGACATGGTCGTATACATGTAATTTAAGTAACTTAATTTTTTCTTCACATTTTTTTGCGTGCGATAAATAATTAAAGCCTTAAGAAGCACTCAGTAGGGCAGCATTTATTTTGCTCAGTAGCAACAACAGGTCATTGTGTAGTACATAACGAGTGCGCGAAAGGAACTGCCAGTTTGTGAAATTTGTGGCAGTATTGTTTGTGCCAAACAGTTGGACTGCTTCGCTGCTCGACCAGCTGTCAGAGAAATTAATTTTCGCTTAGCCGGGCGGAACAGACAGCACTTAAGCGGTGCTCGTTACGCAGCTGGTCCGGCGCCTGCCGCTCCAGGCAAAGTCTTCGGCGAGAGCGTTCCAATCGCTGGCGCCAGCTTGCTGATGGTGATGGAGATGGCGCTATTACAGGAAGCGCGTGCACGCCACCTAATTTCGCGACGCGCCGATCCAATCTCCGCAGCGGGCGGCACCGGCGCCAGCCCCGGCTGGCCTCGCTGGTGCTCCGGCGCCGGCATCGCCATCGCCTGCTGCTTTGCGAGTGCTCCGGCCGTTATAAGCCGGCCGGCTGCCGCTCAAGCAGAGTTCTGCGCCATATCGATTACATTCACTGAACTAGGTGTGTTTGCGCTTCGCGTTACTGTAGCTAATCACACCTTACTTTAAATCTGTGAAAAAACTGAGCGGTCTCACGCATTAAAAAAAAGTCTAAATCGAAAACAAAGCAAAGAAAAACTACATATCCAGCCGCGTCAGGTGGTTTGAAGTCCACGAGATTCCGGCCGAGTGCTCCTCGGTCGAAAGCACGTGGATTTTGGACCACTTGACGCGGCTGGAAGCCCAAGACAATTTTTTCAATATATATCGTCGCGAAACAGTGTATTCGGATATTTATCTAGCCGCTTACTGAAAAACGTATGCAAGGTACGTGAACGACCCTTTTAACAGTTGTGAGGAGCAATGAATCTTTAAAAAATATGTAAATAACAAAAATGGAATTGAAATGATAATTAAATGGACACCCTAGCTGAAAACAGGCGTTGATGTACTTCATTGGGGACATGTTGAAGATGTGTGCCCCGACCGGGACTCGAACCCGGGATCTCCTGCTTACATGGCAGACGCTCTATCCATCTGAGCCACCGCGGGCACAGAGGATCGTGCGTCTGCAGGGACTTATCCCTTGCACGCTCCCCGTGAGATCCACATTCCCAACATGTCCACACCACTACATTCGTAGTGCGCCTAATAGATGTTTGCCCATCATACTCATTACTCGTGGCAGATTAATCTAACAAGTCCCGTACGAGTTCGTGCATAGCGTGTGCGTTCGCACAAGAAGGTCAATGGCCGGGAAGCCATATTTTAACTATATATGACGGTAGTGTCTGTTCCCGAAAGATCAGTTACCGTGGATGACCATGCAACTTTGCTAGAAATTAAATGATAATTAAATGGACACCCTAGCTGCAAACAGGTGTTGATGTACTTCATTAATCTGCCACGAGTAATGAGTATGATGGGCAAACATCTATTAGGCGCACTACGAATGTAGTGGTGTGGACATGTTGGGAATGTGGATCTCACGGGGAGCGTGCAAGGGATAAGTCCCTGCAGACACACGATCCTCTGTGCCCTCGGTGGCTCAGATGGATAGAGCGTCTGCCATGTAAGCAGGAGATCCCGGGTTCGAGTCCCGGTCGGGGCACACATTTTCAACATGTCCCCAATGAAGTACATCAACGCCTGTTTGCAGCTAGGGTGTCCATTTAATTATCATTTCATTTCTAGCAAAGCTGCATGGTCATCCACGGTAACTGTTCTTTCGGGAACAGACACTACCGTCATACATAGTTAAAAATGGAATTGCACTATCTAAGCACTTTTAAATAAAATTATTTGTAAATAATCATACAATGAAGGCTTTCACCACCGGATGCTACTGTTGTTGATAATTCTTCCGGGTTATATGGCCGTGGTCCATGGAATTCTTCTATTCCCAACATTTCGTCCAATACTACGTTGGACATCCTCAGGGGTTTGGCTGGTCCTGCTGAGTCCTGCCGACTGATGAGTCGGGCGTCGGAGAGCGGCCTAAATACCGAGGAAAGTGGGCGTAGTCTAGCTTGCACATAGTAGCAGAGAGAAAACTAGTCAAAAATAAAATGTAACTATCGATAATAGTCCGTCATAGATAAAAATCACTTATCGATTCTGTAACGCCACTGTCCATATCTCGCTTAATTTCAGGCTTCAGGCTCTGAGCACTATGGGACTCAACTGCTGTGGTCATCAGTTCCCTAGAACTTAGAACTACTTAAACCTAACTAACCTAAGGACACCACACACATCCATGCCCGAGGCAGGATTCGAACCTGCGACCGTAGCAGTCGCACGGTTCCGGACTGCGCGCCTAGAACCGCGAGACCACCGCGGCCGGCTCGCTTAATTTCAAGGCCTCTTCTTTTCTATTAAAATTATCTTCGTGTTTATAAATTTCAATAGCCTCCCTATACAGTCGTGGATAATAGTTCGTGGTAGCACTTAAAACTGTAGTTTCAGAAAACTTAACTACATGGTCACCTAACTGAAGTGCATGTTCCGCAACGGCCGATTTATCAATTTTTCCCAGTCGGCAAACACTTTTATGCTCCTTTACCCTCGTATTCACACTTCTTTTCGTAGTACCAATGTAGACCTTGCCACAAGTACACGGAATTTTATACACACCACTAGATGATAATGGTGGCCTTCTATCTTTAACAGAACGAAGTACTTGTCCTATTTTTCTGGTAGGTTTGAATACCGGTTTCACTTTATGTTTCAGCAAAATTTTGACGATTCGATCTGTAACCTTACTAATGAAAGGTAAAGACACCATGTTCTTCCATTGCTGTGTACCATCCTTGTCCTTGAGTCTGCTGTAATTAGGTCTTAAAGCTCTATTAATTTCTTTGAGTACCCATTCTTTCTGAAGGCCTGTTTCAGATGATTTGTAAATAAGTGGGTTAGCACAGAAAAGAAGAAACAGTTTGTCGAGAAGATTATCTCAATTTTCTTGATATCTGGAAATGAAAATTGGATGTTATTGACGACGATAAAAAGTTGGTGTTAGAGGCGATGGCGATTTGACTGTGAAGAGCACAAGGGAGTATAAGCTGGATTTGTTGTTGTTTAGTCCAAAGACTGGTTTGTTGCAGCTCACCATGCTACTCTATCCTGTGCAAGCCCTCATCACCTCCGAATAACTACTGCAACTTGCGTCCTTGTGAATCAATTTATTGTATTCATCTCTTGGTCTCCCTCGACGATTCTGGCTCCCCCACTTCCCTGCAGTACAAAACTGGTGATACCTTCACGTCTCAGAATGTGTCCTATCGACCGATCGCTTCTTTTGGTCAGGTTGTGCCACAAATTTCATTTCTCCCCAATTCTGTTCAGTACATCATTATTTACGTGACCTACCCATCTAACCCTCAACATTCTTCTGTAGTGTCACCACATTTCAAAAGCTTCTATTCTCGTCTTACCTAGACTGAGCATCCACGTTTCACTTCTATATAGGACTACACTCCAAACGAATACCTCCAGAAAAGACTTCCTAACTCTTAAATCTGTAGTCAGTGTTAACAGATTTTTCTTGAGAAGCGCTTTTCTTGCCATTGCCAGCCTAAATTTTCCATCCTCTCTCCTTCGGCCATCAGTTATTTTGCGCCGAAATGCTACTTCAAGTGCCTCGTTTCCTAATCCGATTCTCTCAGCATCACCTGATATAATTCGATTACATTCCGTCACCCTCGTTCTCCTTTCGTTGATGTTCATCTTATACCCTCCTTTCAAGACGCTGTCTGTTCCATTCAACTGCTCTTCTAAGTCCTTCGCTGTTTCTGACAGAATTACAGTATCATCGACAAACCTCAAAGTTTTTATTTATTCTCCCTGGACTTTAATTGCTATTCGAACTTTTTCTTGTGTTTCATTTACCACTTGCTCAATGTACAGAAGAATTGGAACGTAGAAATTTTAAGCGAAATAGAGGAGAAAAGAATTCAGAAGAAGAAAACGATTTCTTGGTACATTATTTACATGAAAACGATTTCTTGGTACATTATTTACATGTAATAATGTCTAATGTGTTATAACTGTTTGCAGATGATGCCTTCGTGTACCGTCTAGTAAAACCAGGAGATCAAAATGAATTTTAATATCATTTAGACAAGATGTCTGCATGGTGTAAAACTGTAAGAGTACGGCTGTAGTAGCAAACGACGCTGTCGCAAATGACTGGATTTAGCGCCGACGCCGGTTTAGCTCTCTCGCCGTGTTGTTTTCCATTGTTCTTTCAAAACCGGCTTTTACAGCATGGTGAAACTGCTGGCGCACCTTGGTGATCTGCCCTCCTTGCGCATTGAGCCTCGAGTGACATCTGTGAAGGCGAAATTAATCGGACTTGTTACTGATAAGCTGTTTGGTGATCATTCAGTAAGCTGTCAGATAACTGCTGTGGAGGTTTCTTAGCGATGTACATTTCAGAGAAACGGCGGATCTTTATGGCAGGGAAATCTGAAGTGAGGTAGTGTTACATACATACTGCCGTCTGCAAGTCGCGACATTTACTGGAATTACAAAGCGTTGTTTTGTTCCTAGTATATCAAAGAACAGCGGAGCGTTAAAACGACTGGCGACAACGTAACCGCAGTTCACGCAGTGGTATCCTGTTATTTCATGGAATCGCTGGTAGGGGAAGATCTCGTCATGTTGTTGACTACGGGACGGCTGTCAGGTATTCTCTTCACAGTTGTGTACTTTATGGCCGAAAACATTGTTTCTGAAAAGTTTTATGTGAAACATAGAACTTCGGCAGTGTCAGAACTGAGAACATCGGATGGGCTGAACGTGACATCGATTAATAACCGATGCCATGTACGTCATAAAGTGAGTCAGAGAACATGGTGACGTAAAGTCCGATTAAAGTTATTTGTTAGTTGACGTCTGTCACTTGCCGCTACAGCGTTGCCATATCTGCTGTCGGCTACCGCTCCGTTACGTACGACTCAAAAACACAGCGGTCACTTCATTAGTGCTATTACACGTGTGATGCGGAGCTTGTGTTGGAAGCGACCGCCATGAAGCATGACGGGAACGCGAAATCTGGCGAGAGCTGATTTTAAGTGACCAATGACTGAAGAAGTGCAGCAGACGATACGTTTTGTAACACTGAGTTTAAACTCATCTTCTAACCTAACCACCTCCTCATGATGTGCACTGTAACGAGAAAATGGCGGTCAACAGTATGCAGCATTGTTTACGACTATTAAAGCTAACCTCCACGAGCAAACTCAAGACGGAAAAAATTTCCCTTTGAGCACTAAAAGCAAACTAATTTCTCTCTTCCATTGATTACCTAAAACTCACATTACACTGGGTACACGAGCTGCCGCGATACCACTCGATGAGGAGCCCTGGTTATGGGCGACACATGCAGATTCCAAAAAAAAAAAGTCAGTACGATGATGAAAATGACGTGGCGAAGTATTAGCAATGTAAATCGATTTATTGTATAAAAGTAATTATGAAAGCAATTTTGATAAGAATTAGAAATAAATTTAAACGCATGTGACGAGTTTTTTTAAAAACCTTGCGACCTTGTGCACGTGAGAAATGTGTCTTAACCACTACGCTATTCAACTGTCCTGCATTACTGTTTTATGTTCATGAACTTCCAGAACCAGTCGCAACGATGATTTATTGTCCTCAAGTTCGGTCTCACGTATGAAGCTTATCTAAAGTAGACTTATCTCTAAGCTGGTAATAACTGCGTATGCCACGCCGAATCGCGTGTGTGAGAGGTTTAAGTTGTTTTTGACTAGTGCTGTGTATGAAAGGTGTGTGTGTGTGTGTGTGTGTGTGTGTGTGTGTGTGTGTGTGTGTTTTGTTATGTCTGATGAAATGCGAAATACTCGTAAAAGGTGCAGAGCCAAGAATAGGGACCCAAAATACCAAATGCATCAAGAGAGAAAGCCGACAAATTTGAACTGAACTGACCAATTTTTGTGGCAGTTTGGCAACGGCGAATAGATCGGTAGTGACAATGAGATTATAGGTAACCTGGTCCAATGAAAAACTTTTGCTGTTGGATACTGCCTAGCCCATTAGAGACAGCGGAACAAGTTGTATACTGCATTCAGAGCGTATTATCAGAAACTAATAGGAAGTCTTAACGTTTGATCATCCAGATACAAAAATAAACTTCCAGCGCAGCGATCTAGGCCTGGTGCTCGCCACTAAATGAATGGCTTCGCTCTGAAGTATTGTGTAATTTCCCCGTGCTCCCATGATGCAGTTGCGTTTACCCACGACAACATTATATTTGCATGGAGACTGGAAATAGTGCTTACTCTCCTAATACGAACACAGAACGTGAAACACTTTCATGCACCAATGTATAGAGAACGCAGCAGTCTGTTTTCGAATACTACAGCGAAATTAAGAGTATGATGATTCAGTACAAGTAACGGCTGAGAGCCGCTATACCACAGTGCTACTACTTGTTTCGCCATTAACCACGCAACAGTGTGCTTCAGACGAAACGGATCAAAGGGCAAAACTTGGGTTGCTTCGCTCTTATTGCATACCGTGCTTAGATACTGAAGGATCGTTGGTAGTGTACGCCTAATTCATGAGTCTTGTGATTAACAGTTAAGGTTCTACTACGACGGTCGTCCAGAAAATTCGGCAGCTTTGTAGAAAAATGTAAACCTCAAATAATGATACCAAGAATGTTAATCGTTTGTGGGAGTACATGCCTTTAGGTAATCTTCTCCTTATTAATCCCCGTTGATAAGAGACAGCGTACTGGAAATCAGGTTTTATATACGTTCCTTACAGGTATTTCGCACTTGTACTGATGCTGAACTGGTAATATCTACTGTCTGTGTTATCTCGTCTTCCTGCCCTTATCACATCTGATGTTCTTCCGCTTGTGTTTTCGCTGTATATTGAACGTCAACGATTATCTACGAAGCATTAATTCTTCAGTTGATTTGATGGTCAATAAATTTATATGAAAATTCCGGGATGAGAAAGAAAATTTTTTTGGTTTGATTTATACATGTTCTGAAAATTTCGTGTTATCCGTGTTAACTGTTATTACCTTCGTAAAAGTAGACAGTCGCGAAATGAAAGCGCGAACGGCACGGCGCACTTGTTAGCACAGTGGACTCGTATCTGGAAGGACGACGGTTGAAATCCGGCCCTAGCCATCTACTTTAGTTTCAGGTTTTCCGTATTTCCCTAAGCCGCTCCAGGCAAATGCCGGAGTGGTTCCTCTGAAAGGGCAAGGTCGATTTCCTTCCCCATCCTGGAGACAATCAGATCTTGTGCTCCGTCTCTAAACACTACGCTGTCGACGGGACGTTAAACCATAATCTTTCTTCCTTCCTTCGTTCAAAACGAGTTTTCCATGGTTCGCGGTGTCAGTACGAACTACTCGGGTATCATACTCCGGCATACGTCCGTGTTCAGAAGAAACGGAACACCTTGAAGGACTGGAGATAGAACGTTCATATCCACAGGACACGTATATTAGTATATTTTGCTGAAGTGATTGGTATTTCAATCACGTTGGTTCAGCATGTGTCTTGTTGCCTAGTAGGCACAAGGTCCGCTATGGGCCCAGATAACTTTCTCCATGCGTGATGGCATCGACGCGTATAAGGCGCGAATGACGTCCTGTGGTGTAGCCATACACCTGGTTCCAAAGTTCATCTGTAATGGTTGGCACTGGGTCACAGCGCTGCACCAGTCGTTTCACCATTTTCCACACTTCTTCGGTTGGCGACAAGTGTGGTGATCTAGCGGGCCAGGGCTAAAGGCTGACATCCTGTGACACCGAAACGATACGTGTCCGTGCAGCAACATGTGGTCGTATATTGTCTTGCTGAAAAATGGCGTCTGGGGTCATGGCTACGGGTCGCAGTGTCATTCACTTAGGTCACAATGGGCATAGTGCCCTGGACGCGCACCATCTGTGATTTGTGATTGTACCCAACAGCACCCCACACCATAATGCCTTGAGTTGCCTGCCGCTGTATGACTTCAGATGCAGTCACTGTGACGCCGCTCTCCCCCTGTCTGCAGCGAACCAAAATGCGGCCATAGTTTTCAAACAGAACCCGGATTCATCCGAAAGCACTATATGATGCCATTCATGTCCATAGTGACGTCGTTTCATACACCATTGCTGTCTAGAATGTTTCTGCACATTCGTCAAAAGTGGGCGTAGAAGTGGAAAACGCGCACGTAACCCATGCCGTAATAAACGGCTACGTACTGTCCCTCCTAATAGTGTACGATGTGTTGTTACACTGTTCCACTGTTGCGCCAGAGCCGAGTGGGACGCAGATCTGTCCGGCAATGCCATTCGGTTGAGCTGTCGATCTTCTCGGAGGACGGTCTGGGTGGTGCGACCTGATTCATGTCGTCGTGTTCTACTGCCTACCGTGAACCATTCACCACATATCCGTTGCACTGCCGAAACACTTCGTCCCACACGAGCAATTTCCCGGACGGATGCATTACATATTCCCATGCAAATAATGCGCCCTTTTTCAAACACTGATTCCACGGTACGGTTCGCGCATACGTCTGCGGGGCGTCCTACACGTCTGCTCGGGTCATACTGATCCATTACCTTCAGTTTATAGCGTTAACGAGGTCCAAAGGCACATTTTATCGGTGGGTAGTGTTGCGCCGCGATATCGATGTTGACCTTGAACCGGCGGGCCGACCTGGTTCAAATGTTAATCGTGTCTGCAGAACATACAGATGTAGACATCCTGTGAATATGAACATCCTATCAAGATAGGTCAAGGTGTTCTGTTGTTTAAAATCTGAACATGGGTGTATAGTCGCTACATACGTAAATGATTCTTGTTCTGGAAAATGACTACGACGTGGACAGAACGTTACATCCTGAACTTACTTCCTTTCATCTTTCCTCACCGCGTTGTACCACCCTTCACTGCGTTGTGTCATTCTTGTAAATTACCGTGGTTACACTGTGTGGCATGTTGAGTCTACACCGTGGGTTTTTCCCTGGAATCTTTCCTTCAGATTTGCACTCCAGAATGCTAATAAAATGAATAGTGTGTAACCATGTAGTTCGATTTTCCTGATTCCTATTATGCTAACTAGCAAGCTTTCCTCGTAAAGTTCCGGAGGTACTTAAACATGGCCATTTTTTCTTGCATGTAGATTTTTCATACTTGTCGGTATTCAAAGTGGTTTTTTTTTTTTTTTTTTTTTTTTTTTTTTTCAGGCTATCAGGATTCACTCGAACACTTCTGAAATGTACAAACAAATGAATAGCAAATGTATATTATACTTTTTTCGCGGTACGTGCTTGGTTAACTGCAGTTTCTCTTTGATTATCGTCTATAATCTTGTAGTTAGTAAGCACTGTGCTACACACATAACATAATCAGTTTACTTGCTTTACTGGAGTAATTTTCATCGTTACGGTTATGCTAAGTTTGTCAACGGTCATGACGTCAGTGTCCTTTGAATTTAAGTTTCGTTAGGGCATTAGTCAAAATCATTGAGATAGAATACATATCATCCTCAAAGACCGATAAAATCACGTCGTCATCGGCGAATCAGATGCCATAGTTTCACTTAAAATTAGATTATATTCATTTTGTGCTATTTTTAATATATCTATTTATTGCTAGTATCAACAACATCCCGGAGGGGCTACTTCTGGTACCATTACCCTCTCCTCTCCTTCCCTGTCTCCAAACGCACTAAGAGCGCGTGGAAAGAATGACTATCGGTAAAACTCCTCATTTTATCTGTTTGTCATGTGATCTTTCGCGATTCGTATGCGAAAATGAGTAATGTGTTGTCAGACTTTCCTAGGAACGATCGCTTTATAAATTTCATCGGTAAACCTCTCTTGCAGCGTCTGCCACGTGAGTTTTGTTGAGTATCACCTTAAGCTCCTGTACTGAGTGTACGATTCTGTGACAAAACGCACCGCTCTTCGTTTGATCTCTCTCTCTCTCTCTCTCTCTCTCTCTCTCTCTCTCTCTGTGTGTGTGTGTGTGTGTGTGTGTGTGTGTGTTTGTGTGTGTGTGTGTGTGTGTGTGTGTGTGTGTGTGTGTGTGTGTGAGAGAGAGAGAGAGAGAGAGAGAGAGAGAGAGAGAGAGAGAGAGATGAAAATACTCATGAATCGGTCGAAGGAGTGTTTTGGTTCAAATGGCTCTGAGTACTATGGGACTTAACATCTGCGGTCATGTGTCCCCTAGAACTTAGAACTACTTAAACCTAAGGACATCACATACATCCATGCCCGAGGCAGGATTCGAACCTGCGACCATAGCGGTCGCGAGGTTCCAGACTGAAGCGCCTAGAACCGCTCGGCCACACCGTACGGGCGGAGTGTTTTGTAAGCTACTTACTTCGTGGACGAATTACATTTGTTTGATATTCATCCATAGACCCTCATCGTGGCATTGTTTCTTTACTGTTTGTTTGAGGGTGTCATTCCCGTGTAGGTCGCCCGGATGTTTAATTCCAGGTGTTTTACGTTTGGTGCCGCTTCGCGTTTTGTCGCCAGTAGTGCAACAGAACAGTAGTGGAGGTGTTCACCTTTTTGTGCGCTGTAAGTTACAAATTTTTATGTTCAGGATGAACTGCCAGCGACTGCATCAATCATTGATTATCACAGCCTTCGTGCATGTCACTGCAGCTTTCTGGCGTTGTCGTCCCGTAGACATCGGCATCGTTCGCGATAGCCTCACGGGGACTCGAACGTTATCACTAAATGATTATTGTAAATCGTAAATAGTAGCGGTGCTTTAACACCGCCTTCAAGTACTTCCTAAATTTCTTGTGCATCTGTCGATTTTGTTCTGTTAAGAAAGACGTGTAGAGTTTTACACCACTAATCACAAATCTGGTCCGATAGTCGGTAAGCTCTCATTTGTTCACTAAACGACTGTGCAGGAAACTGAACTGAATACCTACCTTAAGTCAAGGAACATAGCATCAACTAGAGCGTCGTTGTCTATGGCGCTGTGGACCTCATGGACGAACAGTGCGAGCTGAGTTTTGCAAGATCTCTGCGGATGCGGAATCCGTGTTTATTTTTACATAGGAGATTTTCATTCCCGAAGAAGTCATAACGCATGAGTTCCTTAATTCTACAACAGATTGATGTCGTCGATATAGGCCTATAATTATAAGCGTCTGTCTGACGACTCTTCTTAAAAAGTGAAAAATAGAGAGATAACAGGTAGCATTTTCTAATTTTCGCCTCCCTTTTTTATGCCTTTAATAACTGTGTGTTCTGATTTTTGTACATCAGTAATGGAATATTTTAAGCTGATGGTCGAATCCACTCTATTCCTTTTTCGAACATTTGCTTCTAAACTAATATTATCCAATGCATTTCCCAGTTCGATGAAGGTTGCATACCTTCTTCTGAAATCGAACGCAAAGCTATTACAGCTCTTTATGTTTGCTTATCGGTATCCGCTCTTGCACTTCGTCCATCGAACTATCGGAGTAGTTGTGACCATGTTCTCACGGGGCATTGGTTAATCTACAAAATTACGGGAATTCATCCGTAACCATACGTCGTCTGCCACAAATACTGCTGCAAACACAACAGTCATCTTAGGAGCGAGTCAGACAGATTGACTGACAATAGTACGAGGGGCGTTATACGGAATTTGTTGTGGGACACCGTGGAATATTCCCGCTTCAGCCCCTATAATTACATTAAGTTTAGAAAGGCGGCGACTCTATACGTAGACTTCAAAATGGCGCCTGTAACGGAGATGCGTTCTAATTGTAGAGCTGTCATGGAGCAGCTTTCGTAACGTGATGACGCTCTCATTCGCCCCCACAAAAATGCAAACGTCCTCTTAACAACGCAAGTCTGCTCACCCGAGAACAGTTCACAAAACTTCATTGGATTTCCTCATCCTACAGCATAGATCTTGCAATTTCCATCTGTTTGGCTTAGTGTAGGCTGCACACCGCGGGAAACAGTACGTGGATGATGGGGAGGTTATTGACGCAGCGAGACGTTGGTTCCGACGTCGACCAGCAGAGTGGTACCATGTGGCCATACAGACCCTCCCAGTAAGATGGCGTAAGGCCGTCGCATTGAACGGCGGAGATATCTGGAAAAAAAGGATTTCGCAGCCGAAAGACTGGGCAACAATATAATATATTGGAATCCTGGATAAAACCAACCTGCATGTAGAAAGAACGCATTGTGTTACTTAGTGAACGTCCCTTGTACCCGCACATAGAGCATGTCGAAGAGAATTTGTGAAACGTAATTTTCACAGAGATGTCACGGTAGCATATTATATCACAGCCGTCTGCGTTGTATTTCTTCCTCCATAATCTAGCAGTAAATAACTTTCCCAGCTAGACGTCCCAGGACACATCATCAGCTTGACTGATTCGTTCCTGGCAGGGAGACAACACTCTGTCAGGTGCGACAAGCGTGTTAGCGCTATCAGGACTCCTGTGGCCTGGATCCCGCAGGGCTCGGTTCTGGACCCTGTGTTATATACGCTGTACACCAAAGACGCACGAAAACTGACAGGAAGGAAAACTATCCTTTGCGGAGATGATGCGGCGGTCCGTAGAAGAGGCAGCAACTGTAACTTCATAGCCAGGAAGCTACAGGAAAATCTGGACGCCATCAACAATTGGCGTAACATCTGGAAAACTAAGATGAAACCAGACAGAAGTGTTGCCGTAATGTTTTGACAAGATAACCCTGCTTCCCCCCCCCCCCCCCAAAAATCTCCAGATTTCTGTGGTAGGCAGAGTGATAGACTGGAACTAATCGTTGATATATCTCGGCTTCGGCTGGATAGACGCCTAGTAGGTGCAAAGCATATCAGTGAGGCCAGGCGTAAAGGGTGCCGTGCTTTCTGTGTATCCGCAGAGACTAAACTAAGGATGCACAGGAGCGTGATGCATCCTACAATGCTATACGGATCAGAAGTTTGGTCGGTGGGAAGTGCTACTCATCTAGGCAAACAGCAGTTACTGCAGAGCAGAATCCTCCTCGCCATACAAGCACTCTAGGAACCGTCTGTTTGTACCTGCATCAAAAGTGTCTATGAGAAGGCTTATACGAGGACTCACCAACTCATTTATCAGTTAGATACAGGATACCCTACTGCTTCAGATAACCCATCTCCACATTCACCAGACAATTTAGGCTATAAAATATTACAGTCATTGGGTAATCCCAAAAGTAAGGTCTATTTTTTTTATAAATACATAGACCTGTTTATTCCTACAATGGTTTACATCAGTTAGCGGATTGAGCATTTAGCTATTTTTCGACATAATCACCATTTTTTCGATGCATTTTTGTAGACGCTGTGGCAGTTTATGTATGCCCATCTCATACCAGCTGGCCGCTATGCTGTTCAGAAAGTTACGAACCTCTTCTTTCACCTCGTCGTCGGAGCTGAATCGCTTTCCTGCTAAATGTTCTGTTAACCTAGGGAACAGGTGTAGTCAGGAATATAGACTGGTTGGGTGATTATGTTCCACTGAAACTGTTGCAGGAGGGCAACGGTTTGCCGAGCGATGTGTGGGCGAGCGTTGTCATGGAGAATGTGTACGCCCTTGCTCAACATTCCTCTTCTCGGGTTCTGAATTGTGTGTTTGAGTTTTTTCAGAGTCTCACAGTACCTGTCAGCGTTAATTGTGGTCCCAGTGGTCCCAGCGCTTCAGCTCCGACGACGAGGTGAAAGAAGAGGTTCATAACTTTCTAAACAGCGTGGCGGCGAGCTGGTATGATATGGACATACAAATACTGCCACAGCGTCTACAAAAATGCATCGACAGAAATGGTGATTATGTCGAAAAATAGCTAAATGTTCAAGCTGTGAACTGATGTAAACCATTGTAGAAATAAACAGCTCTATGTACTTATAAAAAAAATAGGAGACTTTACTTTTGGGATTACCCCCGTACTATCAATAATTCAGATCCATAAAAAAACTGAATTCTTCCTGCATCACGAAAGCCAAGCTAGAATGTGACGGTCAAAGTCCTACAGTGCTTCTGTGGATTAATATAAGACATTCAGGTGCTTTACAGTCATTCTGCCGACTGCTCCAGTGGTCACTGGACGGTTTGCAGCCGACATTTCGGCAGCAGACGAGGTTCGTAATTTTAGGGATCTGTCGAGGTGACTTCTAATTCGCGTTTTCGTACGTTCCGTCTTGTTTCGTTTGGGACTGAAACTTCTATTCGCGCTCTAAAGCGCCACTCAGAACTCAGTGACTGCGGTCGAGGCGTGCGGTGTGATGCGGAACGTCGGTGGAAAAGAGCTGTTTACCGCGAGCAGCCGGCGCGGGGGCGACCTTGGCGCTGCCGGGTTGCGCAAGCGGCCTGCAGTGGCAGCCGGCAGCCGGCGTGCGGCTCTTCCTCTGCGTCACGTGCCTGCCTGCCTGCCTGCCTGCCTGTGTCGCTACGCGGGACCCCCGCTATCTACCGTACATCAGGGCCAGCTGATAGCGACAGTGTGAGCCTGCACCGCCGCACCGGGTATCTGACAGCCACAAAGTGAGGCATACCTCCGCGCCGGTAATGAAAAACAATTAATGGACTCCAGTAAGCTTCTACATTGGATACACCGCGGAACGAGCTCCAGTCGAGCGAGAATTGGAAAAGGCCGCAGGTCAGTTCTGTTTCGAAAGAGATTGGAGACCAGTATCGCTGACGGCCGTCCGCTGCAGAATCCTAAAGCATATTCTAATTTCAAAAATTGTTAAGTCCCTGGAGTAAAACAAGATTTGGTCGAAGAATCAGCACGGATTTAGAACAAAACCAGGATAAACGATGTCTTGCAAACAGTAGCCGTGGATGAGCAGATAGATTCGGTCTTTGTAGATATCCGAAAGGCGTTCGACACTCTCCCACATTGTGTACAATACTAACCGAGACAAAACATACAAATTTTCTTCAATTTTCTTCTGGCCCGGAGAATGTTCGACTCGCAGAGCCCAGTAATTTATGCTTGACGGCGAATGTTCAACACACACAAATGAGCGGGACATCGGGTGTAAATATATTCAGCAGTTGGTTGTAATTAAAGTGCAGCTACTCAAGGAGTAATTATCCAAAGGCAGCAAAACTTCGTAGATACGCTAATGCGTTAACGCGGAACCGATTTACGCTGGAAAAAAATTAGTACCAATTTTAGTCACTAGGTGCGAATCTGGCACAGTGAAGCATCTCGTCGACCTCCGGTGCTAATATTGAACAAATAATTTAAGCAGCGGTTAATAATAAAATCAACATCATGCCATTCTCACTTGTTTGACCTTTTCTGCTCATATCCCATTGCTGATCGATTATATATGGAAACATTTATATACGTCCAGAATTAATTTTCACTCTGCAGCGGGGTGTGCGCTGATGTGAAACTTCCCGACAGATTAAAACTGCGTGCCGGACCGAGACTCGAACTCGGGACCTTTGCCTTTCGCGGGCAAGTGCTCTACGAGGAGTGCTAGTCCTGAAAGGTGCGCAGGAGAGCTCCTGTAAAGCTTGGAAGGTAGGAGACGAGGTACTGGCGGAAGTAAAGCTGTGGGGACGGGGCGTGAGTCGTGCTTCGGTAGCTCAGTTGGTAGAGCACTTGTCCGCGAAAGGCAAACGTCCCGAATTCGAGTCTTGATCCGGCACATAGTTTTAATGTGTCAGGAAGTTTCATTTCTATACGTCTTTCGTGCACCCACAGCGCCAAATTTGCACCTGGTTGTCAAACTTGGAACTAATATTTTTTCAGCGTTAATCGGTCCATCATTAACACATTAGAATATGTATCAAATTTCGCTGCTCTACGATAATCACAGTCCACACTGGGCCTCCGTGAGTAGCTGCACTTGAAATATAACCAGCCGGAATATACTGTTCGGTTGTAAAAAGCATGAACAACCACCTTTCGCAGCGCAGACCATTGCGACACCTACAGACAGGGAGGTGGAGCCATGCCGATTCCAGTAAGGTGCCCAGCTTCGCTAAGTTTCCCGTTTGAGGATCCACTCTGCAGACTGCCCGATCCAGGTGCTTCCAAGACTCTCGGCTGTCAGTAAATCAGGGGAATTTGGTGGCCAGCGGAGTACAGTAAATACGTCCTTGGGCTCTTCGTATCACGCACGTACACTGCGAATTGTGTGACACGTTGCATTGTCCTGCTGTTAGATGCCATCGTGCGCAGGAGAAACAAACTGCACGTGATCACTAAGGTTAGATGCCTATTTGTGTTGCTCCACTGTGCGTTCCAGACTGATGTGATCACCCAGGGAATGCCACGAAAACATTCCCCAGACCAGAACGTCCCTCCTCCGACCTGGACACAAACGACGATTGTTGCAGGTCCATACACGCCAACGCCATCTGTCAGATAGAGCATAAAACGTGATTCATCTGAAAAGGCCACCTGTTGCCAGTCAGTGGACGTCCAGTTGCGGTATTGGCGTGTAAGTTTCAGCCTCCGTCGCTCGTCGCCGATGGGCAGCAGTCAGTATCGGTGCATGAACCAGGCACCTGCTGCGTAGTCCCATACGCAGCAACGGTGATTGAGGACACAACTTTGGTAGCCCCCTTGGTTCATCTGGTCGATCAGTTTCTCAACAATTAAATGTCTCCGCAGCTATAGGCCACCACTGCCATCTATGGGACGTGGTGCACCGCAGTTGCGCCGGTTTTGGATAGAGCCGTTTTTCCATGCACGGTATACTTTAACCAAGGCGGCACACGATCAGTTTACCAACTTAGCCTTTTCGGAAGTACTTCCACTCTTGGCCCGAAAGCTAATGGTTCTGCCCTACTCGACGTCAGATAAATCGCTCCGTTTCCGTACTAGGACAACGACTGCACGGTTTTCCGCGCCCCTGAACAAGCCTTTATGCACCATCCACTGCCATTTTCTGGAGGACATTAGAGCTCCTGTTACGCTACCGTCAGGCACACCCGATGGGCCGTTTCAGACGATCAGTCTTCGAGCCAATGACATATTTAGGAAGACAATACAGGGTGAAAAGTATATAAACCGACAAACTCTGGGAGGTTGTAGGGGACATCAAAACAAATATTTTTCCCTAATGTCATTTTTTGCTATGAGGAGTATTTAAACCGGTAGAGGAAGATTTCTCTGGCGGCAATTTAATTAAACCAACAAACACTTTTTTATTTTTTTATGACCAACAGACAACAACTAGGTAGCAGATACGGCCCAATTAAAGTCTCCAACAACACCGACCCACACATTAACGAAGAACCGCACTTGATGAGCGCTAGTAAGTGTGGCATGTGGGTTATCCTCACTCCAAACATGCGAATTGTGCATGTTGAAGATTCCATCACGCCCGAACGTTGTGTCATCGGTAAACAACACAGAGGATGGAAACGTAGGATGCATTTCGCACTGTTCCAGGTACCACTGCGAAAACTGTGCTCTGGGTGGATAATCAACTGGTTCCAGGTTGAGGACACGCTGTAAGTGCAATGGACGTAACAACTGCTCTCGAAGGACTGTTCTTACAGTCGTCTGATTCGTCCCCATGTGACGTGCAATTGCACGAGTGCTGATTGAAGGATCCCGCTCCACATGCTGCAAGACAGCTTCCTCAAATTCTTAGAATGCGACGACATCCCTGTCAAGGTAATCTGCTAAATGACCTGGTCTCACGCAGACGTTGGTACACAGCATTAAATGTCGTATGATGCGGGTACAGCGATTGGGATATTGTTGTTGTTAAACCCGCTGTGCAGCTCGTCCGTTGTGGTGCGCTACGTAGTACGCACCAACCATATCAGTGTTCTCACTCCAGGTGTATCGCTCCATTAGTAAACAGAGACAATGCACTACTACACTGGTGGACAGCAGTTGCCTACAACTGAAGAGCGTAATACGCCCTCTAACTACTGAAGATCGTAATATGGCCTCTAACAACTGAAGAGCGTAATACGGCCTCCACCGGTTTAAATACTCCTCATAGGAAAAAATGACATTAGGGAAAAATATTTGTTTTGATGTCCCCTACAACCTCCCAGAGTTTGTCGCTTTAAATACTTTTCACCCTCTATGTATAATTTCATCTTGGTTAGCATTCTACGATGTGGTAGCGTGTCAAACGCCCTTCGTAAATCTACGAAGACTGAATCCTATCTGTTCACCCGCATCTACTGTTTGCCAGACATCGTGTATCCAGCACGGGTGGTTTTCTTCTGAATCCGTGCTGATTCCTGCCGAATACGAGTCCAGTGACATGGTCTTCCGCACGGGGTGTGGTGGGGATGACTCCCGGAGCGGCCGTGTGCTGTGTAATAAATGTCGGCGTGCACCGTGACAGTCAGACTGCGATCGCGTCGTTGCGACACGGCTCGGAGCGGCGCAGCACGCCGGCACACGCAATCGCCCTCATCCGCCCTCATTAAGCGCCGTTCTAAACCCCACCCCACCCCTTCCCACACTCGGGAAGCGACTCCAAAAAGACTACCGCTGCAGGGAACGGGTGCAGCCAGGTGCGCATGCGGAGCCCGTGTGTCGCAATTGCCTTCAGCAACTGCTGCTACTGCATCTATACAGCCACATTACGGTGTTTGGAGATTACTTTCTCTAACACTATCACTTCCTCCCTTTCCCTGTTGCAGTTGCGAATGGTTCGCATGAAGAACGATCACTGGCAAGCCTCCGTGTGAATTCGAATCTCTCTAATTTTATTTTCGTGGTCTTTTTGCCAGGTATACGTAAGTGGAAGCTACATATTGGTTGACTCTTGTAGGAACGTACGCTCTCGCAATCTTCAGCAGTAAAAAACCACACCGTGATGCAGAACGCGTCTGCCACTGGAGTTGGCTGAGCATCTCCGTGACGTTTTCTAACTTGCTAAATGAACCTGTAACGAAACGTGCAGCTCTTCTTTGGGTCTTCTATATTTCCTCTATCAATCCTACCTCGTACGGCTACCAGACTGACGGCCAGTATTCAGGCACTGGTCAGACGAGGGGTTTGAAAGCTACCGCCAATATCGATGGACTTCATTTCCTGTGGATTCTTCCAGTGAATCTCAGTAAAATTGGAAATTTGTGGTACGGTCTCATGCCTACACACTACTTAATGTAACTTAAACTTACGCTACGGACAGCGCACACCCATGCCCGAGGGAGGACTCGAACCTCCGACGGGGGAAGCCGCACAGACAATCTGTCTGACATCAACCTCACCTGCGATTAGTTTCTTGTGGTGGTTCCGCTTCAAAGTGTACTTATACTCCCAGATATTTTATGGATGTGACTGCTTCCAGTGATTGTTGTGCAATCGTTTAATCATACGATGACGGATGTTTCTGTCCAGTTACACACAACACTTCACATTTATGTTCACCGTCAGTTGCCAGTCCCTTCATCAAGCGTCGATCCTTTGCAGGTCTTCCTCCATTTCGCTACAGTTTCCTAGCGTTGTGACTTCTCTGTACACAACAGAATCATCTGCGAAAACCATACTGTGTATTCACCGTGCCCTGTGCTGCTGTCACTATGAGTAAATAAATTTGGGTATCAGTGCGTATCTGTCCTATTACACACGCCTTCCGTAAAATGCAGCTAAAGTGGGATTCACGGCCACATCAAAGAAGGTAAAATAGAAGACTAGCACCACTCCTGCCCAAGATAAATGTTCAGATGTGTTTGAAATCTTATGGGCCTTAACTGCTAAGGTCATCAAATGGTTCAAATGGCTCTGAGCACTATGGGACTTAAAATCTATGGTCATCAGTCCCCTAGAACTTAGAACTACTTAAACCTAACTAACCTAAGGACATCACACAACACCTAAGGTCACCAATCCCTAAGCTTACACACTACTTAACCTAAATTATCCTAAGGACACACGCACGCACGCGCGCACACACACACACACACACACACACACACACACACACACACACACACACACACGCGCGCGCGCGCGCGAGGGAGGACTCGAACCTCCGCCGGGACCAGCCGCACAACCGGCCGGTGTGGCCGTGCGGGTCTAGGCGCTTCAGTTTGGAACCGCATGACCGCTACGGTCGCAGGTTCGAATCCTGCCTCGGGCATGGATGTGTGTGATGTCCTTAGGTTTGTTAGGTTTAAGTAGTTCTAAGTTCTGGGGGACTGATGACCTCAGATGTTGAGTCCCATAGTGCTCAGAGCCATTTGAACCAGCCGCACAGTCCATGACTGCAGCGCCTAAGACCGCGCGGCTAATCCCGCGCGGCCCCAAGATAAATCTTCTCCTATTAAACTCGGGCCTAAATTCGAGGAAGAAATTTCTGAGAACGTACGTTTGGAGCACAGCATTCATTGTATAGAAGTGAATTATGGACCGGGGGAAGAACTGTAAAAGGAGAGAATCTAATCGTTTGATATGTGCTATAGAATGATGTTGAAAATTAAGTGGACAGATGAGGTCGGACTGAAATGGTTCTCCACAGAATCGGCGAGAAGAGAAATGTGCGGAAAACACCGACAAGAAGAATCGCCAGGGTGATAGGAAATTTGTTAGGCCAACAGGGAATGACTCGCACAGTACTAGAGGGAGTTGTAAAGGATGAAAAAGGATAGCAGAAGCAGGGGGCTTAACTACAGTAAGGGGGGGCTCTGGGGCAAGTACTCAATTTAGGGAGCGGAGGAGGAGGTTTAACAGATTAGAAACACAGAAACAGTTAAGGGTTGCATACATTAGAGACCAAGGCGTCGCTCTTACGTCAGTGCTTCCTTCCCGGTAGAATTCCGCGAGTAAAGAGAGTCTGAGAACGGTGGTGATGCGGTCGCTTCCTTACTGAATCGTGTAGGACTGTGCCTTAGTACGACAGTTGAGTGCACGGTCTTGCTGTTGTAAAGTAGCCCTGACAGGGCGAAATGACCGATTGTCTGGATCACATGGCCTCTGTCGAAGCTGTCTTTCGTGAATGTAGAGGATATAAGACGAAAATTAAGTGATGCATTATATGTAATTGCAAATGTGCTTCATAAGATGAAGAATGATGTCTCGAAAATGTTCGATGCTATAGCCCACGTTTCAGACAAAAGACACACAAATTTCGCCCACTGCAAATAAAATGGTTGTATTATTGTTTATTCCACCTACACCAAGAGAAAATATATATGCTACGTCAGTGGAGAACAAGACACAGAGCAACGTCAGTTTTATGTTCTTGATACTAAAAGGGGATATTTGTGTATCTTTTGATCATGAGAGCATGCGTTTATGGGCCACTTGTCCAATTGTACAAGACAACACACCTGACGGATGAATGCGCAGAAAGAAAAACGTTTCGTAAAATCCATCGCCGTGGATAGAAACATAGGATAAACTGCGTCGTTCAAGTCACTGACGGCTCTTGATGCACAGAATTCTCTAGCAGGATTCGAGGAGGTACTGTTGAATAAGGTGGGAGAAGATTCACCACAAGCACCTTCACACTTACCCATCAAATGCACAGGATCAGAAAACTAATTACAATGTAGAATAATTTACCAAACAAACAAAAATAGGTAACAGAATACTGTAAGACAAAATAGAAACGAAAGTTAATTTGAAAGAAGTATATAAGTGTGAATATCCGTCTTAAAATATGAAACGGTAATGAAATGTATGTGTTTGATAAATTCAGGTTTTGTCTTATTTAAATGATTTTGCCCTCATTTTTGTACCTGTAAAAATGGTCATACGATGAAAAAAATCCTTTTATTTCTTTTTATATTGACAGTATACACAATTCTTCTAGAGCGTAAGTATTTTCTGCTACAATCAAAGGTACTTCGGTAGTTGTAGTGGAAATGAAGTTCTTATCAATACCATCTCTGTTGGAAATAAGAGCCAAACCTCATCACGAAGTTTGTTTATATACCCCAGATTTTTGTAACAGGTGAATGGTATTAGCAAAAACTGTATTTGTTTGTGTATGTCCATAACTTGCTTCATTCCTTTGAATACATCTGTAATTGCGAATAAATTATATTAATTATTGGGTAAAAAAGTGTCACATCAAATCCATTTACTAGCTCTGTTAGCCCCTTGCCGTCCTAAACCTCTTCAAAGTGCTTCTTTACTATTTTTATTAATAACTTTCCATGCCCCATTTTTATAGATGTTGAAAGCTTTGTCTAGAATTCATGCGCATCTCCAACGCTTTAAATGCTATAATCATTTTTTAGTACTTTCCATTGAATTAACAGAAGTGTAACAAAGCATTTTCTTTTAACACCTACTACAGCACTTCAGTCATTACACTGTTACTCGTTAGAATTACTTTTTTCAGAACCTTAAGAACCTCGATGAATCTTTTAAGTGCATAGTTGGTGTCTTACCTCCGAGCACGACACGTTGGGTATAGTGCCTTTAGCATTACTTTGGAAATACCCACGGCACAATTTTTTAAACCATACCATTGCAGCTTGTGGAAATAAAAAAATTCAGAGACGCCCTCAGCTCTGTTTTGGTTACCCTTTGCAGAAATTTTAAGTACTAAATATAAATTGTGATTAGCACACTGGACAAAACAGGCGAAGTAGTAATTCCTTGATTAGTTTTTGTGCATCATTGTCAAAGTCACCTCAAAACATTGTAAAACTTCTCACATTCCACTAATTTTGACAGTGTAATGACCTGTAAGCACTGCGGAGGTAAGAAACAGAACGTTGTTACACTAATTCCATCGAAAGCCTAGACAAAAAATGCGTGACTTTCTTGACTCTGATTTGATAAATTTTACTTATTAATTACATGTAATTACAACGATGAGATATATTACGTTCAGTAACGCAATGGGAAGTTTCCGTAATCGTGTAATGTACTAGTATAAAATATAAACTTCTCTATGAATTTCTGAAAGCCCCTGGGAGCGGGAGCTCTTGCGCCATGCAAGCAAACGGATCTGACAATGCAGAGATGGAGGCCGTCAGTGGAGACGGAGTACGATAAAATGCGGACAGAGCTAGCAACACCCAAAGGAAATGACTTCTGAATCAAGCCTTCCACACTGACTACAGCGTAAGCGGCCGGAGACATTCTGCTGATCCGAGGAATCACATTGATCGCTTTTTACATCCATCCCTACAATTCTATTAGCCCTTCCTATAAAATTGTTTAGCTCCGAGTCACGCTTTCTTCTAGGCAGACGACCATAGCTTAGGAATCTGCATGCGGCTACCATCTTTCTTCCATGAGGATGGTGTGTTGGCAGAAATCAAGTGCGTGCTGTATTCCTGTCAGCTGTCTGTGAGCTATTGGCACAGTCGGAACAGACGAATACCCATTTAGCGTGAAATACATTTATGCCTCTCATACTTTCAATTTTTCCACTTTAATTATTCACTGTAATGTGTTTTCCCGCCTGTCATTTGGGCGCTAGAGGGCACTTGTATTTGGTTGTCCCAGACTCGTTACGTCCATGAGGGGAAGAACAGATTGGAGTACATCCAATAAAAAATAGATGTCAGTGTAAGGACTACCATGAGATGAAGAGTATGGCACAGGAGAGGAAGTCGTGGCAGACTGCATCAAATCAGTCAGAAGGTTAACACCTTCCCTACTCGCATCTCACAAAAAAGACTCCCCAGTACTCAGGCTCATATTACACTGTCAAAAATATTTGAGATATATATTACTTGGATCTCCTCCCAAACTCGTAGATAGATTTCAAATTTGGCACACAAACTGCAGACTTGACGAGTATCAATACTGTGGGGATTATAACGTCCTAGCTCCAATAGGAGCAGAGATATGGACGAAAACGCGTTTTTTTTATTTTTTCAGCCCCTGCCGTATATGCTACCTTGCACGACTGGTTTCTAGTAGTAGTAGTAGTAGTAGTAGTAGTATCAGCCTGCTGTGCTGGGGTACATGTGCAGATGGCCACAGTTAGAGGAAGGTTGAGATGAATAGATGCGGGGGGTTGGGATGGAGGAGGGGAGTGCAGATGGATAGGGAGAGACGGAGGACGAGATGGGTAGGGAGAGACGGAGGGAGGGTCACACAGAGAGGTGGGAGGAAACGAACATATTGGTGGAGAGGAGGGAGTATAGGGGGAGGGGGCAAGAGGGAATGGACAAAGATATATATATGGACAGGGAGAGTGGAGGAGGAAATGGCCTGGGTGAGATGAGAGAGGAGGTGGACTAGTAGTTGAGCAGGATATGGGATATGTGGAGAACTGTGTGCCATACAAGAGTCGAACGCAAACGCAGGCAGAGCATCGGGAAGAGGCTAGTCGTTTATAAAATGTGAGGACCATGTTCCCAACTTCTATAAGAGACCTTGAAAGTACCCCAGTATGCAGTCAGAGATTTAATAAAGCATCTTTTATAAGACCTTTGACATAGTTGCTTTCCAGTGTGATACAGGCATAATGATTAATTAGCACTACGTCATGTTAACTGACATCCGTAGTTACATCTCTGAACGTTTCAGTCTTTGACTCTGTCACGCGTCATGTGGTCATAAAAGGTAATGTAGTCTCAATCTGTTTCCAGCTGTGAAGACAGCTCACCAAGAGCCATGAGTTCCGTAGTGAGTCAGGATCGTTTGCGATCCTCGTGTCTTTATGGGCTTGGAGAATCTTTATCATTTTCTGCTACCTTCCCTGAATGATGCTGCTGTTAAGCTTAGTGCATTAGGAATGGCTTGGCCCAAGTGTTCAGTCTTCATTGCAATGAGAGCCTAAATGCGGAGGACTCTCATTTTCTTACACGTGTTACGAAGCTGTCACTGTAAATATGGATTTCTCCCTGCGTCACCTTATGACTTGGCACCCGTTTGTAACCGTGGCCCGCGGTCAAAGGAGATCGACTAGTCACTCGCTTGTTCACGCCCCGTAGTGCCCAGTCAAGCATAGGCGCGTCATCTGTGCTGCATCCTTTCTATCACGTTTGTGTTGCATCTGTAGGTATCCCTTCTCCAATGTGACGCCTACACCAGAAAATGGACAATGGCTGCCAGTTAAACTACTATTCAACAAAATAAATTCGACACTCTTGCGCGAGCGCTAGGGGCAAACTCTGAAGAAAGAAACCTACCTGTACACTGAAGGCTGGTAAGTGAATAACCTTCCCAAATTATTCTACGTCCGGAGAAAAAATGTCCGTCACGTTATTTATGCGTCTGAAGGCCAAAATGCACGCCAGTATATTATCTTTATGGACATTTTCCGTAAAATAATTATACGATCATAGGAGAGTTAAACTCTGTTGTTCGTGAGGTAGCTGTCACAGAATGTCGACGTACATATTCATTGCCCCTATTTTTATTATTATTATTATTATTATTATTATTATTAAGAGGAGTGAAGTATATGGTATTTTTTTGGGGTAAGAGCATCGTTTCTGAAACCCGACAGCGGACAAGACGTAGAAGATAACGCAACGAGGCATGACGCTGTAGTATCGCGGCTGTTGGTCAGTAGGTGAGCTGGTGTTCGTTCAAAGAGCGCCGCTAAAATTCCGCTGTAATTGAAGGACGCAGCAACTTCTGTGACGTGTGCTGGGGCTCGGCGTCACAAGTTCACGCATGCGCAGGATAGGCCGTGGCGGGGGTGGCGGCTGAGACCAACAGGTTGACGGCGCCGCGCTCCCACCTGTGGCAAGCGGCCGCGCGCTGAGCGGAGGAAGCAGTTACCTCTATGCACGTACCGTATATAAGATTTTAAATTTCTTACAAATACGTATAATGCATAATCTGCCAAATTTCTAATTCATTAATTGAATACAAAAGAAGCAGCTCTATTGCCTAAGGGAAAAAAAAACGCAGTATGCTCGAAGTGCCAACAAATTTACGAATAGGAAGTTTTAAACAACCCTTCAGCATTGTTGAACCAAACGACGAAAACGATAGACCACAGAAAGGTAACAGTTCTAACCGGAGTTGGACACGAACCTGTAATTGTAATAGTTAACATAGTATTTATTCACTAGATGGGCCAATATTGCATTACTTCAGGTTGGGGCTTCAATTTCAGTGCTCTTGACTATCGATCATTTTCTTCATGTTGAGTACCACAGCCAGGAATTTCTTAAATGACAGTGTCATGGTCCCAACTCGGCTGTTGCTTCATTAACATCTATTTAATTTATTATGTTTCGCACAGTTGGCAAAGTGCTCTAGGTACCGGCTGCATGTGGTATATCCGACTATAAGCAGCTGACATGATTGTCCCGAAAGCGAGAACATACATGTGCAAGAATCAAGTTTAAAATAGTGTGTTTATTTGAATAAGTAATGGTCATCGTTGAATCTATTATCACTTTTATAAAAGACGAGTTTTAGGAGTGACGGGGGAACGTGTTCTCTTACGAATATGAAATATGTAAACACTATTAACAAAATGAAGTTGCCCCTTTAAGAGGACTAAATGTTTGTTGATAGACTTCTTAGTAAGCTAGGAAGTGGCATAACTTTTAAAAATGATCTGGCTTCCACAAATTTAAAATTTTTGGGAGCAGCATTCTCTAAAACAGAAATGGTCGTTTAGCAATTGCTGTTGTTACAGCCACTACTTGTGAGTGCTACAATAAACGAAATCGCGATCGTAAATAACTAAATGCATTAAATAACAGCCCAAGTGGAAAAAATGTCATTTCTAAAATCTTTTTATTATAGACTTGTTTAAGATATGTGATATCATTTCTAAGGAAAACACAACTAAAATTTGCTGCAGCAGTGGTTTAGAGCAGGTGCTGCGCTAAACATGCATTAGCTAGCTATAAGGTGCCAAATTTGCAACGCATCTGGGAGTATAGCAATTAAACTAGTGATTTAAATTCTTGCATTTGGTAATGAAATTAGTACCATTTTGTTTCGGGCTGTGTAAATAAACGCTTTCATTTGAGTGGGAGAGTGTAATAAAAAATTGCAATCATACAGCAACGTTCAAACTCCGTAGCCTGTTAAGGACAAGACGAGATTTTGTTCCGTTTGCCAGTTAACTTTAGGAAATGTGACTTGCAGTGAAAGTACTACATACAACAGTATATTTTACACAAGTCTATGCGGTGCCCTTGTGTCTGCAAATGTAACGTGGAAGAATATGGAGGATGCGATTCTTAGGACTTTACTTGGAACTAGATTACGAGCATGAACATTTCTATTGCGTTATTAAGGAAACGTATGTTGACCCATTTTATTCGAAGACCACAGACCCCTGCGAAACACGTTTTTAATGTGGTCCTGGGAAAAGTGAATGAAAGTGAATGTGGGACGCTTTTCGGCAAACAAGGGCGTTCAAGTGTTGCTCTAAATGTGCGCCATGAATTGCTTATGTGTAAGTTATTTATTTGTTATTGACATTCGAGTATCAGAAAAAGTTGCAGCAGTGAAAGGAAGCGAATTTCCACTGCGTTTTGACGTTATTAAAAATATTAATAGATTGTTGTTCAGACTATTGATTTGTAGGTATTTTATGGCCTAGTGAAGAGAATGAATATAAGTTCCTCGCCATGGACACAGATTATCCACAGCGTACATAAAGAAAGCAGAAGGATAGCTTACGGCTTTTTATTCCAAACTGAACAACGTAACTATTCTGCACATGCCTGAGTGGCAGAAGGATTAAGAGTCTTGCATCCTGAAGTGAATGCTGTCATTTTTAACGTAAATAACGTGTTCATTAAATCGCTTAAGAGAATAAAACTTCTTAAGCGGATGTTTCCATAAGCTTGGGTGCATTTCGAACGTCCTTTATCTAGTTGAGCATCGAGCGCGAGTTAGCTGAGAGATAAGCCACTCGACTTGTTTCGGCAGGTTCGCGGTTGAAACCTCCGTCCGGTCACACAGATTTGGGTTTTCCGTGATTTCCAAGAATATTTAAGGCGAATAGATTCCCGGAATGGCTGTCGTGAAAGGGTACGGCCGATATACTTCCCCATCCTCTAGTCCCTAATGAGTTCCTCGTCGAAGGGAGGTTAAATGCTAATTTTCCTTCTGTTACTAGTTGGGGTTCGTGGCTTGACGCTCCTTTCTTCTGTTGTGGCAACTTGGAAAATGTGACGGTGGCCCGTTTCTCGTAGTACTATGAAATGTTTGAGCGACCATGTCAGACTGGAGGAACTCAGTGTCATCCAAACGTTTTTGACATTTACTGAAGAGACTAGACTGCTTCTTAGGCGACATCCTCTCACGTTCGTCTCCGTGATGTGTGACCTAAACTTTTCATAATCCAAAGCATGTACATGATCTAGTAAATATTCTTCTCCCTGTGGACTAGACGATGACGGGAACGTAGCCTGGCGCATGTCTGCCCTCGTGTTCGTGAGTCGGTCTATTTCAAGATAGACCGCCGCCGTTGGCGCGGAGAACTTCTGTGGACGTATCTCGCTACTTCCGTCTCACTGGTGTGGCCAGCGATGCTTCGATAGGAAGGAGCATGTTTTTGGTATCGATAGCAGGCGCCGGCACTACGCATGTCCACTAGATCACACCGATGATACGTGGACTCAGAAATCTGTGATCCATAGGCTGCCACCCGGTACTGAGCTGCTACCGTTGTTGACAGTTTTAGTTTGGCGTCGTAGGGCAGTTGACGCAATGTAACGATCCTAGCACTGAGTTGTACACTGAGGTAGTAAATTTGATAGGATAGTGGGACACAGGTGGCGCAGATGTGTTGTATGTGCACCATACGTCCCTGTGCCAGGTGCAGTTGGTTAGGAGACCTTCTTACAAGTGGTTGTGCAAGTGATTCTTGTAACGTGAAATGTCGTCGTGAGCTGCCTTCGTTCGAAGAGGGTATGGTCGTCGGTGCCCGACGGATGGGAATTTTGATTTCGGCAGTGGAGCAGGAATTCGGCTTCGCACGTTCAACCTTGTCCAGGGTGTATTTTGAATGGCTGAGTGAGGGTGTCACAGTCCACAGACCAACTACAGGCCTTCCAGCAGTCCTCGATGACCCTGACGAGCGACATCGGAGACGCATCGTGAGTAATGACGAAAGGGCAACATTGCAACAAATCACGGCTCATTTTAGCACAGGCCGTGCTAGGCACAACCTCCCAGTGGACAGTCCGTAGGAACATAGGTTCCATTGGGTATGAGAAGCTGCGCTGCGTACAGGTGTCACTGTTAAACCAAGGTCTGTGGGCACAACGGCTTGCATTTGTCGCCTATCACCAGAGATGGACACGAGCAGTGGCGTAATTTGATGTTGACGGAAGAATCACGATTTCAACTGCACCACGTCTACAGGAGACACCGTGTGTGGCGCAGACTACATGAATCGATGGATTCCCCCGACAAGAAGGCGTGGTCCAAGGCGGCGGTATGTGTGTTATGACCTGGGGTGCATTTTCCTGGTACGGTATGGGCTCCCTAGTTGTTCTGGAAGGGACTGACTGGTCTCAACCTGACGGTTCTGAGGTGTTTCAAGATGATAAACACGCCGTCACATCGCTCCCACGTCCCCTGGGACTGGTTCCAGGAACATAAAGTCCAGGGACTGAGATGGCCACCCTCGATGGCCACACCTTCGAGCATACCTGGTATGTCACTGCGAACGATTTGGTGTCAGCCGCTTCCAGCGAAGTATCAGGGGCTTTCAGACTGTCTTGCACGGCGCTTCACTGCAGACTGCAGGGCCAGAGGAGGCCCCAAGCGATATTAGGTGCCTGACCCGTGACATTTGAAAAAATCGCTGTATAACGTGGTCGACCCTGGCGACTCTGTTGAACATTCCTTCCCTTCTCCACAGCCGCAAAAGACACTCTGAGCCGGTCTAGCGTTGACTGTAGCTGACAAATGATCCAGCCTATCGTAATGACATCAAAATGTGTTCCCTATCCCAGCGCACTTCGCCACGTCTAGAACACTGTATGCCAAAAGCACACGACTCGCATTCAGAACCAATACACCAGACACCGTTATAGAGACGCTAAATGGTCTTGTCCGGGCTTCCCAAGTATGTCATCTAGCCCGCACTGTGTCGCTAATACGCAGAGTATTGTTTTTTTACGAGTGATGTTTAAGGTCCGATATTTCCATATACGATTCGGGAAGTAAGCACGCTAAGCCTCGAGACTCGTTTTGCATCATTTTCGAATGTTTCGTACTGTGTGTTAAGGGTGTGACTTTTTGTGATTGCAGGGGACCAACGGGCCTCGACCGAACTACGGTGGGGCCAGTAACGGCAAGGCTGGGGGCCGCGGGCCGGTGGCCAGCCTCCAGCAGCCGCAGCAACAGCAGCCGCAGCCGGCGCTGGGGGGCGGCTACCGCGGCGCGGGCGGCGGGGGCGGCAGCTGGCCCGGCGGCAGCCAGTACCCCGCGCTGCGGTACCCCGCGCCGCAAGCGGCCGGCCAACCCGGGGGCGGCGGCGGAGGCGGCAGCGGGCCGGCGGCGGGTCCGCAGCCACAGCCCCAGCAGCAGCCCCAGCCGCAGCAGCCCAACGCCGCCGCCTACAACTCCTACCCTCAGCCAGCGGTGAGCCTCACAACTTTATGTCTAGCTGGGGATCGTGGGGACCTCAGGAGACGGTTAAACACCGCCTCCATTTCGGCAGAAATTTCTTCAGGTATGCCACTCGTCGACGATTAGACACCGTGAAGCTTGAAATGGCGACGATAATCCCAGTCATTCCCTTTACGATTGAACGTTCGGCAAAGGGGGCTCCTGCGTGCAGTGTTATGAACAAAACTGTTGTCATGTTACAGGACGAGAGTGCCTACAGTATGTTCGTCATGAACCTGTAGAAACAATGGCACCACTTGGTCACAGAGGATGTGGAAATGTTCCGAGGTAACAAAAGTCGTGGGATAGCGACGTGCACATATACAGATGGCGGTAATATCGACTACACAAGGTATAAAATGACCCTAATTTGGCAGGACTGTCATTTGGAGTCCAGTGATTCGTGTGAAAAGATTCCCGACGTAATAATGGCCGCGGGACGTTTATTAACAGACTTTCAGTACGGATTGGTAGTTGGAGGTAGACGCTTGAGACATTCCAATCGGAAATCGTCAGAGAATTCAACATTCCCAGATGCACAGCGTGAAAAGTGCGCCGAGAATACCAGATTTCAGGCATTACCTCTGACCACGGACAACGCAGAAGCCGACGGCCTTCACTTAACGACCGAGAACAGCGGCGTTGCCGTAGTTGTCAGTGATAACAGACAAGCAACACTGCGTGAAATAACCACAGAAAGCAATATGCGACGTACGACGAACATATCTGTTCTGACAGTGCGGCGCAAAATGGCGTTATTTGGATATGGCAGCAAACGAATGACGCGAGTGCCTTTGATATCAGCACGGCATAGCCTGCAGCGCCTCTCCTGTACTCTTGACCATATTGGTTTGACCATAGGCGACTGGAAAATGTGGCCTGGTCAAATGAGTCTCGAATTCAGTTGATAAGAGCTGATGGTAGGGTTCGAGTGTGGCGCAAACCCCACGAATCCAAGTGCTGAAGTTGTCAACAAGGCACTGTGCAAACTGGTGGTGACTCCATAGTGGTGTGGGATGTGTCTACATGGAGTGGTAGGTTATCTGGTTCAACTGAGCCTATCGTTGACTGGAAATTCATTTATCTGTACGTTGCCATTGCTGGTGCTTGCGACAACCTTGGATCCATATCCATGCCGATTTGGAATCTTCTGTAATGACGAAACGTCACTCTTTTATTATCCTTTTTAAAGGCGACCCCAGAAGCTCATTTTGTATGTCCCGTTCCTAATCTTAGAGAAGGAAGTCGTCTCAACAAATCATTGCATTATTCACATTAACAGGATCAGTTCTTTTACAGAGTGAGACCCATTGCGCAGTAGTTATCTTTCGGAAGTAGATGGTAAATGACATCCGCAGTTTTATATGAAGCATTTGTGCATTCAGCAATAACACACTGATTTCTACTTTTGCTAAAAGAAGAACAGTTAATAAGCACCCACATTCTATTTATTTCATGGCAAGGATGTGGGAATCTGCTTGCTGTAACAATGCACCTGTAATGTTGCAGCTTCACACCCCTCGCTTGCCGTATTCCTAATGACGTTGCACCGTTTCGTCGTAAATCTGTGCAGCAAGCCAAAATGGCATCCCGATCTAAACCCCATCCAATACGAGTGTGATATACTTGATAGACGTGTTAGCGGGTGTCCTGTTCCACAACAGACTCTCCAACAACTTTCAAGGATTCTAATTGAAGGATGGGGACGGATGCCACAGGATGACCTCCATAGATTTAAATGGTGCATGCCACGCAGGTGCCGGGCAGTGCTAAACGCTAACGAAGGACATACACGCTATTGAAGCCCTAAAAGTCCAATGAAAAGCACCCAGGATGGCGGGATGAACGATTGTTTCCACTTTGTTTTCGGCACCTGTCGGACATTTCAGTTCTTGTTATGTAAGTGGACTAGGATGTAATGATATATTGTTGTGTACTAATTCGTGAAAGATAAAGGTATAATTTAGTAACATACCCAGTCCTCTATTATAAATCAGTGGAGTACGGCAGATGCGCAAAGTCAAGTTCCCCCAATTATTTTGAGCAGTGTATTTTGTAAAGCACAGTATGTTCCTTTCACAGGAAATTACCTTCACGTCTGTCGATTTCGATCCGTTAAGAGCGAAGTGTTAAGGTCTGGCTCCAAGGAAATCTATTTCGATACTCCGTAAGCTCGTATTATTTTCACAAACCGGCAGTGTGGGACTATGTCAGATGCATTCCTGAAGTCTAGGAACAGGGCATCAACCTGGACGCTGATTTGTACATCACTGTAGATTTCATGGAGGAACAAAGCGAGCTGAGTTTCGCATGATCTCCGTTTGCGGAATCCATGTCGATTTTTATGAAGGAGATTTTCCTTCTCCAAAAACGTCGTGATGCATGAGAATAATACATGTTCCATAATTGAACAGAACGTAGGTGTATAGTTACACTACTGGCCATTACAATCGCTACACCAAGAAGAAATGCAGATGATAAACGGGTATTCATTGGACATACATATTATACTAGAACTGACATGTGATTACATTTTCTCGCAATTGAGAAATCAGTACCCAGAACAACCACCTCTGGCCGTAATAACGGCCTTGATACACCTCGGTATTGAGTCAAACAGAGCTTGGATGGCGTGTACAGGTACAGCTGCCCATGCAGCTTCAACACGATACCACAGTTCATCAAAAGTAGTGCCTGGCGTATTGTGACGAGCCAGTTACTCGGCCACCATTGAGCAGATATTTTCAGTTGGTGAGAGATCTGGAGAATGTGCTGGCCAGGGCAGCAGTCGAACATGCTCTGTATCCAGAAAGGCCCGTACCGGACCTGCAACATGCGGTCGTGCATTATTCTGTTGAAATGTAGGGTTTCACAGGGATCGAATGGAGGGTAGAGCCACGGGGTGTAAAACATCTGAAATGTAACGTCCACTGTTCAAAGCGTCGTCAATGCGAACAATGGGTGACCGAGACGTGTAACCAATGGCACTCCATACCATCACGCCGGGTGATACGCCAGTATGGCGATGAGGAATACACACTTCCAATGTGCGTTCACCACGATGTCGCCAAACACGGATGCGACCATCATGATGCTGTAGACAGGACCTGGATTCATCCGAAAAAAAGACGTTTTGCCGTTCGTGCACCCAGGTTCGTTGTAAAGTACACCATCGCAGGAGCTCCCGTCTGTGATGCAGCGTCAAGGGTAACCGCATCCATGGTCTCCGAGCTGATAGTCCATCTTGCTGCAAACGTCGCCGAACTGTTCGTGCAGATGGTTGTTGTCTTGCAAACGTCCCCATTTGTTGACAGGGATCGAGACGTGGCTACACGATTCGTTACAGCCATGCGCATAAAATGCCTGTCATCTTGACTGCTAGTGATATGAGGCCGTTGGGATCCAGCGCGGCGTTTCGTATTACCCTCCTGAACCCACCGATTCCATATTCTGCTAACAGTCATTGGATCTCGACCAACGCGAGCAGCAATGTCACGATACGATAAACCGCAATCGCGATAGGATACAATCCGACTTTTATGAAAGTCCGAAACGTGATGGTACGCATTTCTCCTCCTTACACGAGGCATCACGACGACGTTTCACCAGGCAACGCCGGTCAACTGCTGTTTGTGTATGAGAAATCGGTTGGAAACTTTCCTCATGTCAGCACGTTTTATGTGTCGCCACCGGCGCCAACCTTGTGTGAATGCTCTGAAAAGCTAATCATTTGCATATCACAGCATCTTCTTCCTGTCGGTTAAATTTCGCGTCTGTAGCACGTCATCTTCATGGTGTAGCAATTTTAATGGCCAGTAGTATATGTACATGTATCATACTACACATCTTGCGGATTAAACGCCTCATTGAGCCATCGGTGCGCTCGACGCTGCACGTAATTTGAAGAGAGAGAAAATCGCAACTCCTCGGACCACACTACATACCGCTGTCGGCCACTGTCGCCTATTTTTTTTTTTTTTCCTTTATCCACTGACAATCTGCCGCTGTGACAAATGTCGTTTTGCGAGGTACCCGACTCCTATTTTCCATTGCACACAATTCCATTCGCAGTGTTAGCACGGAAACTGATGGGCCTGCTTTCACTGACAGCGGCAATTAGTGCCGCATTTGAAATCGATTGTGACTGACAAGGAGCGACACTCGTCTCCCGTCCATGTCGTGTACGATCTTTTTATTACCGCTGTCCGTACACTGTCATCCGTGGCTGCGAGTGATACACCGCTCTTCGTAGGTCCATCGGACGGTCCTCGTTAATACACCACCCACTTGAGCAAGTTCATTCACTGTGTGCTCATCGGCACGTACAAACACGATAGCTCCATACTGTCACGTCTAAAAGTTATTGCGCTTATTCCATACAACCGACAGGCTTACACACACCGCTACACCGCCATGAGTTGCATCAGCGATGCAGGATCACGTTGAACGCCTGGTACCAGCCGTTCACCATCTACAGCACTCCGAAGCGACCAGTGCGCTCATTTAAAAGAATGACCAATATTCTGTCTGGTAAGCTTACGAGGCAAGGAAGCGTCCATGATGTACACTCTAAGACAAAAAGAAAAACGACGCACCACGAAGGAATCATCGGAATGGGACGGAAATCGGTTGATACGATCACTCGCACATGTACATACAAACAAATAATTTTCAGAAAAATTGGATGATTATTTAAGAGAAAAAGCTTTACAAATCGTCAAAGTCAGTAACTTGTTCTTCTATCTCTGGCCCTTATGCAAGCAGTTATTCGGCTTGGCACTGATTGCTAGGGTTGGTGAACGACGTCCTGAGGGATTGTGCCAAATTCTGTCCATTTGATGCGTTGGACCGTCAGAATCCCGAGCTTCTTGGAGAGCCTTGCCCATAATGCTACAAACGTTCTCAGTTGGGTAGAGCGCCGGCGACCTTGCTGGCAGAGGTAAGTTTTGACAACCACGATCACAAGCAGTAGAAGCTCTACCCGTGTGCAGTCGGGCATTATCTTGCTGAAATGTAAGCCCAGGATGGCGTGCATACCGCTTTGCTTTAAGGAGCAGCGGATGAAAAATGGGTCCTCCTACGAAAAGAAATGGCATCCCGGACTAACACACCTGGTCATCAGGCCTCATGGCTGGCGACAGTCACCTTGGTATGCCACTGCTCTCAAAGGCGTCTGCAGACACGTCTTCCTACTGGAATTTCATTGACTGGAGTAGAATTGTCATCAGTGATGAGTCTCACTTCGACTTGAGCCCTGATGACCAACAAAGACGTATCTGGAGATGTCCCAAACTGCTGTGCGATACCAACCTGACTGTCGCCCGCCATTCTGTCCGAGAAACATAAGTGACGATCTGGTGTGCCATTTCTTTTCATAGCAGGATCCCTTAGGTTGTCATCTTCGGCACCCATACAGCGCAGCGGTACGTGACGATATTCTGCGCCCCGTTTTGTTGTACTTAATGGCAAGCCAACCTAGGCTTAAATTTCTGCAAGATAATGCCCACTTGCGCAAGGCGAAAGTTTCCAGTGCTTGTCTTCATACTTGCCAGACCCTACATTGGCCAGCAAGGTCGCCGGATCTCTCCCCAATGAGAACGTTTTTAGCATTATGGGCCCGGCCGTCCAACCATCTCGGGATTTTGACGATCTAACGCTCCAATTGGACAGAATTTGGGACGATATCCCTCAGGAGGATATCCAAAAACCCTGTCAATCAGTGCCAAACAGAATAACTGCTTGCGAAAGGGCCAATGGTGGACCAGCACATTATGGAGTTTCTCACTTAGTGGAACTCTATCTCTTGAATAAATCATACACTTTTTGAGTGCATCTGAGGATGAGTCGCGGTATTGCCACTTGAGTTTTAAGGCATCATATCGGTCTAGGATCGCTTCACAAAGCAAGACTTATCTTTTGCTTTCACTGTGGTGAGCACAGTATCTTTTATCTGAGCAACAATTCAGCTATGTATGGGAGTCGGGATCTGAGGACATGAGATTCAGGAAAGACTGTCTAGCTACAGGTGTTTAGTACCTACTTCTGGTAGAGAGCTTGAGAACGAGGGTAGTACAACAACAACAACAACAACAACAACTACTACTACTACTACTACTACTACTACTACTACTACTACCACCACTACTACTACTATTAATGGATGTGTGTCAAGATTACTAAGCAAGTGTGCCAGGGCCAGTATGAATACTACTGAAGTCGCTACGTTACCATTTTCGTCTACTTGCCTGTGGTTCGTATGTGAACTTTCAAAGTACTCTGATCTAAGTCTTTGTATACTAGTGGTTCCTGCTGAAAAACCTGAAAGTAGCCTGTAAACTACCCCAGATATTATTTGCCCTTTTTGGAGTAGTTGCTAACGCCAAACTTGAAGTGATTGATAAAAAGGCCGGTGTTTTGACAGTTGTAGTGTTGTCAACACATTCTAAGTGCATGGGTGAGCTGGTGGTGGTTTGGGGGGGGGGGGGCGGGTTGCATCTGCATCTACTTAGAATCTGCAAAGCCTCTATACGGCGATATTCACCGTTATTATTTCAGTCTTAGTGTCACAGTGGTGCAGTTTCTACGCAGTGTGACAGTGATCGCCTTTGTGTTGTTCAGGGAAATCAATGCAACATCCACGAGGATGACCGAAAAGAGAGTGAAATATATTCTGGTCTGTTTTAGACACTGGCGCTTTTCCAGTATGAATCTGATCCAAATTCTGACGATGGACAAAATTTTCGAAACAATTAGTTACCTGGTAAGGGGACGGGGAAGAGCGCTGACGAAATACAAATCCTTGTCATGAGACTGTGCGTCTGTGTACTTCACTAACTTTTGAAAATCAGATCAGCTCTGTGCTTCCTCCACCTAATTTTTTCAGTTGTGATCTGTATCACTCGTTTAACTTTCTTCTACTCAAAGACTAGGTTTTTCGTGAGATCTTGCTTTCATCGGTACTTCAGCGTGTTGGTAATCAAAGAAAACTATCGCCCAAGTGCACCATGTACTATGATCGTGAACTCCCCACTAGGAGGCCACATTTTATAATGCTACCGATTAGTTATTTCATAATGTGATCCACTACTTTTAGGATTATGGAACGGGAAATATAATTACAGTCTGTTGATTATTAGCACTGATAAAATAATGAACTGATACGACGCAAGATTATGACCGGCGATCGCGCAAGATTATAATATCGTGTGGCAGAACGGCCTGGTGCCAAGTCTTTCAGTTGGACACCACTTCGGCGACTTACGTGTCCCTAACCTACCCCAGTAAGCATCAATGCCGCTTGTGGCGTTGCGTACACGTAACGCGGTAAGGGAAGTACGTAAGCGGAGCAGAGACGAATGGGGAATTATTCTGGCGACAATGGGGACAGTAGATGGGGAATCCACTGATATGAGCGATTTTGACAAAGGGCAGGTTTCTACAGCCGGCCGCCTGGCAACGAGAACATCGGAAACGGCGAAGCTGGTGGGCTGTTTGCGTTCTACTGCCGTTAGCACCTGTGGAAAGTGGTGGAAGGACGGTGAAACCACGAGTAGAGGCGAGGTGTCGGGACGTCCATGTCTCACCATAGAAAGTCGGAAGCTTGCCCATTCTGTAAAGAAGGGCGGGCGGCGATCTGTGGAAGATTTGTCGTTAGACTACCCAGTGCTGGTGCAGACGGACACGTGTCACAACCCACCGTTCACAGCACATTGCTGAGCGAGGCGCTCCGCAGCAGACGAACCGAACGTGTTCCCGTGTTGTTCCAACGACATAGTTAACAATTGCAGTGGGCACAGGCTCATCGACACTGAGCCGTGGATCAGTGCAAACGTGTCGTCTGGTCGAATGAATCACGTTTCTTTTTACACCACGTGGCTTCCATGCGAACTGTGAAACTAATAGAGGGTAAGCTGCGTACTACGTGAACGTTATTGCAGACCATGGCATTACCCAGCAGGATGACTGTTTATGTCACAGGGTCAGAATCGGCAACTTCGGTTTTAGGAGCGTGGTTGTCGACGCACGTTGATGTCTGGCCTCCAAGTTCTCCTGATCTAAACACGATCGAACACATCTAGGTCGCTGTTGCGCGATGACTCCGGGCCCTTACAGCACCTGCCCGTAATATAAGGGAATTACGTGCCCTTTGCGTTGACATGTCGTGCTGCGTACTTTCGGAAACCTATAATGGACCTTCCGTATACATGCCACGCATAGTCGCCGTTGTAATGCGTTTAAAATGAAGATTAACACACTATTATGCTCATTATATCTTCTTTGAGCCAGGATCTATAGCCGTCATGAATTTTCCTGGAGCTTTTGTAGTTCAATGAACACTTTTTAACACTGCACGGTGTCATTTCAGGTAGACCTTCAGAAAAAACCGAGAATGAGACTGGGAAACGAACGTAAAAAAATTGTCTCATCATACATAAAATATGGCTGACACTCTATCGCTTAGACGAATTAACGTTCAAGATAGCTGTTTAGACAAATGACACATAGTAAGACTTCCAAAACAAAATTTATTCGCGGCATATGATTTCTTTAACACAGTAAAGTTTAAGAACAGAAGGTGTCTTTTAGTATTTTAACACTGACTAGCATTTAAGACAGGATAGCGCGTGTGCGTGCTTGGGGGGAGGGGGGGGGGTTGCGTGCATGCGAGTTAACGTCGCTTTCATTTGTAGCCGCGAATTGTGTATCCCGCTATAGTGCCGCAAGATCAGCTGTGTAAGCGCACAAACATTCCTTTCTCAACTTCTCACTTAAACACTCTTGCACAAGCTGATAATACACGAGGAAGGGTCCGTACGACGTCATTCAGATTTGCCTGTTACTTGAAAGCAGCACGTATTTATTTAGCGTATGCCACTACACATCATTTTATGCTTCTTAAAAGTGTTCATACAAAGATATACATAAAAGCACTATTAAATATGTTATATAAGAAGTATAAAACATACAGATGATGGGCTGTACAATTAAATACAAACATCAAGATTATGTACAAAGTCATTTTCGGCGTCTGTTGCCATCAGAGAATCACTGAACTTGCCACTGTACGCTCTTCTGTCGCACCCTTGGACTATGTGGCGGATGGCCTGTCTGTTGGCCCCGCAGTCACTGCTGGGAGTTGTTTTTCCCCATCTGTAAGGAGTATCTGCCCATCTTCCGTGATATGTGCTTGTTCTGTTAAGGGGTGACCATATTTTACGCGGTAGTTCATATCCGGGCTGTCTCTCAATGATGCAAGGGAGGGCTTGGCAATGCTCAGGGCACATCTCTCGCCATTGTTCGCTCCAGGCCTGTGTTGCATTAAAGTTTATACTTTGCATTTCCTTGGCTGTTATCATTGTTGGATGTCTAGACCGAAGTCTGTTTCTTTCCAGGTCAGGCATGTCGCAATGTATAGGGAGCTGGGCGTTGTCGATTATCTTCCTATATACCCGGAGAAGAGTATTCTCCCGACGTAGGGCCGCAGGTGGTATGTGGTTCAGAATTGGCAGTCAATGTGTTGGGCTTGATCTCATGGTACCGCTGTTCATCCAGACCGGAGCGCAGTACTCCGCGGCCGAGTAGACCAGTCAGAGTGCCAACGTGTGTAGCGTGTCAGCCGAGGAGCCCAAAATAGTGTCGCATAGCTTCTGGAGGATATTATTCCTCATACTTAGTTTGGCTGCAGTATTTTCCAGATGTCGTTTATAAGTGAGCGCTTCGTCCAAAGTGACTCCAAGGTACTTTGGATGCTCATTAGATCGGAGCAGATTTCCCTCTAGACGAACGTCAAGTTGTCTGCTTGCTAATTTATTATTGAAATGGAAACATGTAGTTTCGGTTTTTGTAGGATTTGGCTGTGATCTCCATTTACGAAAGTATGTACTTATGTCGCAAAGTCAGACGTCAAGATTGTTTCCACGACCTCGAAGACCCAATCGTCTGTGTACCCAAACTTCCTGGAAGATGTGGATGATATATCGGCAGTAGAATAATCGTTAATAATAATAGTTTCATTTGCACACCTTCCCGCCAAAGAGGCTCCTTCTCGTCGCCGGATGCTGCTGGGATATTGATGAAACTATGCATTTTAAAAAAATGGCTCTGAGCACTATGCGACTTAACTTCTGAGGTCATCAGTCGCCTAGAACTTAGAACTAATTAAACCTAACTAACCTAAGGACATCACACATCCATGCCCGAGGCAGGATTCGAACCTGCGACCGTAGCGGTCGCTCGGTTCCAGACTGTAGCGCCTAGAACCGCACGGCCACTCCGGCCGGCTATGCTTTTAAAAACTGAAGGAAACTCTTTCGTGTTGCTTGCACGGAAATCTTATATTGCATACACGCATAGTTATTGTCTCGAAGTCTTGTGTGGTAGTCTAACTGTTCAGGAGAGCCCATTCGCGACCATAGTCATCGCTCGTCATTCAGGCGAATTCAAGTGTCCCGGTCAGGATCATAAACAAGTGAATTTCGACCGCCTCTTCACCGAGAGCCACCAAAGCCTAAGGTCTGAATCGTAGCTTAGATGATGTTTCAATTTTTATTATCTGCTGCCTCAATAGTCGCATACGACGCAGTTGCTTGTTGCGGTCAGGTGTACATATAGAGTCAACAGTTATAATATTGTAAGAACAGTATTCCATACAAAGCTAGAATTATATGTATGATAAGCGAGGTATTTATATTGAATTTGGGAAGCTTAAGCTTTAGCATCCACTCGTAGTCAAAGGAAGAAAGTTTGCAGTTAGACTTGTCGACTTGGTCATTAGAGAAGAAGCAATGGCTAAGCAGCTGGAGAAGAATAGGGAAGGAAGTGGCCTTGTTTTTCTCAGTGAACCGTCCCGGCGTTCGATTGAACTGAGTTGGAAAGACGACGGAAAGCCTATGAATCTTCTTTGAATGCTTCGTTGTCCAAGAGCGTTGGCGATCAGTATGATGATCTGCTGTTTGTCCACGGCTTTTCTGAACAGCGATGCTGTCCCCAGTCCAAACCACTGACTTAAGTTCTTCAGGCAGGATAATCTTCTACATCCTGGAGCAAGCCAGGCGTCAATCTTTCCTTGAAATATAAATTGCAACAAGATGGCACTTTTTGGTGCGCATTATATGGCGAGAGTATTAGTTTTCTTTATGGTATTGAGTTTCTAGGTCTTTGTTCATAAGCTGCAGTGCTGCCGCGTTTATCTGCCCATAGCATCGAAGTAGTCGAGTGCGAAGTGTAAAGCTTAAGCCACAGCTAGTCAGGAGTTTCTTCATTTTCTGGAAAGAACTTATGACCCCTCAACTCTGCACTCAGTTTCTTGAGAAAATTGTGGTTATCGTTGATTTGACAGCGCAAATATGAATGGTGGGTGTACGAAAATTCGCGTTACAAACTTCTATGACTTACAGAGGGGAGTGAGTACATAATATTTTGAATAGAAACCTATTTCTGGAAACGTCATCCAACGACGCTACAGAGCGTGTATGTAGGGTGATTTCATGATGATGATACAAACTTTCGAGCAAGATGGAGACGGATAAGTCTATCAATTTGAGGTAAGCGAAACGAAAGAGTCGAAAGTTGCAAGCGAAAATCTTTCTAATACCTCTGACAGTGGAATACACGTACCTGTAGTGTTGTTGCTGAGATACCCTACATTCTTAAAAACAACAGTACCGGTATATGTATTAACCTGTCAGAGTGTTGGGGTCTTTGGGGAAGGAGACCAGACAGCGAGGTAATCGCTCTCATCGGATTAGGGAATGACGGGGAAGGAAGTCGGCCGTGCCCTTTTTAAAGGAACCATCCCGGCATTTGCCTGGAGCGATTTCGGGAAATCACGGAAAACCTAAATCAGGATGGCCGAACGCGGGGTTGAACCGTCGTCCTCCCGAATGCGAGTCCAGAAACTGTCAATCAGAATGATTTTCACTTGTAGGTTTTGACTGTTTCGTTTCCGAACCAGGAGCCTTACCTCAAATTAATACTCTGATCCGTCTCAATCAACCTTGAAAGTTTGTAACACCATCACGGAATCACCATCTATATACATACATTTACTTGCGCCGGCGCCTATAACTTCGACGACCTGTAACGTCGTTGGATAACGTTTCCGGACGTGGCTTCGTGTCAAAAATATGTACTCACTGCCCTGTACAAATCCAACACTTCTGTAACAGGACTTTCCGAACAACCTGTATGATGAAACCCTTTCTATCTTATCATTACCGAGCGCTATAGTACCCTGTGTTATGAATGTAGAATTTTACTGAATACGTGTTTGTCAGTTGTCACCAAAACTGTGTTTCATTGCGGTGTTACTGCCTCGATACGACTCCATAGTATTATAAATAATGCTCCGCTTTCTAGATGCCGCGCAATTTTCACCACTATATGGTGATCGGCCCGTGTCGCTTTCATTCCCTTTATTTCAGTTAGTAACGCAGGTTGTTCTGAATTCTATTTAGAATGATTGTCTCGCTCTCGATCGGAGTTTACTCTGTAAAGAAGCTACTTGATCTGGAGACAATGGTTTTGGGAAAGCACAGGAGAACGGAGTGGTCACAAACTGAATCTTGATTGCGTACAGGCGGCGTGCACTGCTGACTCTGTTACTAACAGCCTTGCTTTCAACAGCCAAATGTACCGCATTACGTTCTGCTACCCAGTTATTTACCACGGTTGAAATGAAAACGGGACGCGACTTTACATTTTACTGAATTGGTTTATCAATACTTGAATGGTCAGTATCACAAGCAGCACTACGGTTTAGCACAAATTTCCCAATAAATTACGCCGATAAGCCAAAACATTGTGACCACCTCCCACCGCGACGTTATTGCCGCCTGGTGGCGTTGCAGGTACATAACGCGGTAGCAAAAGTACACTCCTGGAAATTGAAATAAGAACACCGTGAATTCATTGTCCCAGGAAGGGGAAACTTTATTGACACATTCCTGGGGTCAGATACATCACATGATCACACTGACAGAACCACAGGCACATAGACACAGGCAACAGAGCATGCACAATGTCGGCACTAGTACAGTGTACATCCACCTTTCGCAGCAATGCAGGCTGCTATTCTCCCATGGAGACGATAGTAGAGATGCTGGATGTAGTCCTGTGGAACGGCTTGCCATACCATTTCCACCTGGCGCCTCAGTTGGACCAGCGTTCGTGCTGGACGTGCAGACCGCGTGAGACGACGCTTCATCCAGTCCCAAACATGCTCAATGGGGGACAGATCCGGAGATCTTGCTGGCCAGGGTAGTTGACTTACACCTACTAGAGCACGTTGGGTGGCACGGGATACATGCGGACGTGCATTGTCCTGTTGGAACAGCAAGTTCCCTTGCCGGTCTAGGAATGGTAGAACGATGGGTTCGATGACGGTTTGGATGTACCGTGCACTATTCAGTGTCCCCTCGACGATCACCAGTGGTGTACGGCCAGTGTAGGAGATCGCTCCCCACACCATGATGCCGGGTGTTGGCCCTGTGTGCCTCGGTCGTATGCAGTCCTGATTGTGGCGCTCACCTGCACGGCGCCAAACACGCATAAGACCATCATTGGCACCAAGGCAGAAGCGACTCTCGTCGCTGAAGACGACACGTCTCCATTCGTCCCTCCATTCACGCCTGTCGCGACACCACTGGAGGCGGGCTGCACGATGTTGGGGCGTGAGCGGAAGACGGCCTAACGGTGTGCGGGACCGTAGCCCAGCTTCATGGAGACTGTTGCGAATGGTCCTCGCCGATACCCCAGGAGCAACAGTGTCCCTAATTTGCTGGGAAGTGGCAGTGCGGTCCCCTACGGTACTGCGTAGGATCCTACGGTCTTGGCGTGCATCCGTGCGTCGCTGCGGTCCGGTCCCAGGTCGACGGGCACGTGCACCTTCCGCCGACCACTGGCGACAACATCCATGTACTGTGGAGACCTCACGCCCCACGTGTTGAGCAATTCGGCAGTACGTCCACCCGGCCTCCCGCATGCCCACTATACGCCCTCGCTCAAAGTCCGTCAACTGCACATACGGTTCACGTCCACGCTGTCGCGGCATGCTACTGCGATGGAGCTCCGTATGCCACGGCAAACTGGCTGACACTGACGGCGGCGGTGCACAAATGCTGCGCAGCTAGCGCCATTCGACGGCCAACACCGCGGTTCCTGGTGTGTCCGCTGTGCCGTGCGTGTGGTCATTGCTTGTACAGCCCTCTCGCAGTGTCCGGAGCAAGTATGGTGGGTCTGACACACCGGTGTCAATGTGTTCTTTTTTCCATTTCCAGGAGTGTATGTGAGCGGAGCAAACACGGACGGAGGATCACACTAACGAAGATATGGGCTGCAAGTGGGGAAATCCATTGAGCTATGCGGCTTCGACTAAAGGCAGATTGTTATTACGCAAAGCCCGAGCATCTGCGGAAAGAGGTAGGACAGTGGAACTACCACTAGGCGCTAAATGGTTGGACGTCCACGACTCTTCACAGAACGAGGGGTTCTTAGGCTTGTCTGCTCTGTAAAGTAGGAGAGATGGTGACCTGCGGCGTCTCTGCCGAAAGAGCACAGTGCTGGTGCACGCGCGAGTGATTCGCAGCACTCCGTTCATCGTATATTGTTGAACATGGAACCCATACGTGGTTCACATGTTGATCCACAACATCGTCAGTTACTATTGCATTGGGTACGGGACCATCGGGATTCGACTGTCGATCAACGGAAACGTGCCGGCTGTTCGGATGGATTAAATTTTTGCTGCAGTAGGTTGCTGGTCGTCTCCACAAACGCCGTCATCGAGGTGACTGGCGGCTCGAAACGTGCAGCGCGCTGCGGACGCAGGCTGGTGGGAGCAGTATAACGCTATGGGGTTACTCTTGCATGTGACCTGTGGTAGTAATTTAAGGTACCCTGATAGCTGCGAACAATTCGCATCAGTTCATGCTTGGATGTCTTCCCCGACAGCGAGATCACCTTTCAGCAGTGTAATAGGCTATTTCCCTGTGTTAAGGATATGGTTCGGATTGTTGTTACTGTGATTGATTATAACATTTAAATAGCATTAAAATATGTTATTTTTACGCAATTAAAGCTTAAAATCATCAAATATCAAGATCTGGCCACGTGATCAAAAACGCTCATTTGCTGGCTGATGCTCTGGTGACGTCACAGGCTAGGAGTAAGACGAAGCTATATTTGTGTTACAGCAGCGTTAGCTGAAGTTACGAGGTTTTTACGTACTTTTACTGCAAACAATTCAGCTATTTAGTGGTGGAAAACACACTTAAAACATCTGAGCAACAACAGAAAGGAATTTTGTGAACGCTGATAGTGGAAGTCTTGCTCAACTTTATGCCTGTATGCCTCACCCATTTAGAGCGGCGATATGTGTGGCGACGGACATTCTTTTCCCTGCTTCCTGCAACATCATTCAACTTGTTAAAAACTAAGGAATTGTAGAACTTTTGCAAATGGGTCCTTGTATAATAACCAGATTGTCGACTATCAGTCACACCCAGAAGCACAACAAAATTAGTCTTGGTAAAACTTACTGCCGATTTCCTGTGTACAAAGTATTCCGAGTAGCACAGCACTTATCAGGCATTCCGTGGCGCAATGAAAAGTGCATTTGACTGCAGTGAAAGGGATCACATGTTTGAATCCTATAAAAGTAATATATTTTAGCAGTTTTAAACGACATACAAGAATAGCGTTAGGAAGAACTGATTGTAGTAGTTGTTTCGATTGTGGGCTGTATTATATATAGCTTCACGTTAGTGCTAGTTTGAGAAAAGGACAATAGAGAATAAATGCATTTGCTTTGCGAACAAACAATTCACTTTTTTGTAAAGAATTGCTAGTAGTGAATATATCACCATACGCCCATAGCACAACGAGGTGGAGGAGGATGAAGTAATACAGAGTTATAAAGCGTGTACAACATGCAGGTGACACAAACGTAAGGTCTGTGATGTTCATAAGCGTAAACTAACGTTAGCTGCTGAAGCAGACTTACTTTATTTTTATGTAAGATGATGAAACTGCAAAAGTTTAAAAAAGGGATCATAGGTAGACAGCACGAAGATAAAAACTTAGTTTTTAATAAAGTAAAAAGTGTATGATCACATGAACTAGAAAGTATCTTTTTGACGTGTGTGAACAGCGATTGCATATGTTAGCACATGTAAAAAGCACATAAAAAACAGTAATGTTGTTCTTGATGGATAGGGTGAAGTTTTGTAATTGTGATTTGGTTTCCATATGAGAGGACTGTCGAGTCGTTTAACAAATAAGTTAAAATACTCTTTCGGATTAGATTCGAACCAGCGATCTGTGGACATCGTCTTACAAAATTCGACGGTTTACCCCTCTAACAACTGAGCTACCGAGTAAATGAGGTGTAGTTAGGGAAAACGACAATTTTCAATAGAAGTTTCATTTCGTTGAATGACGTTATCCTTCGTTATAACAGTGGCAGAGCATATCTCAAAGACAAGTTACTGTTAACTTCACAGTGCGACACATTTTTATTTAAGTTAGGGAACTTGTGCGTCGACGTGGTGACAATTTGCCGGTACAGTGCAACCACATTTTACGCGTCTTCTCAGTCCCTAGAAAACTCAAAATCAAGTTTTTGGTGGTTTTTGTAGATGTATTTGTACAGTATGGTACTACATACCATTTGTAACCCATTTCCTGAAACGTAAATTCCAAAACAAGCCATCATTGTGAATTACATTATGGCAGTAGACCCTGCGAGCTAGCCAGTGACGTCAGAGGCATCACATGACTCGAATGGAGTGTTTTAGCGAGCGTTCAGATTATTTGAAATTAATTTCCGTTTTCATAAAAGAATACTGAAATTCAAGGGGGAAAAATCACTTTAGGAATATAAAATGAAACAACTAATCATTAAAGACAATTTCCAGGAAACAGTCAAATACCTTATCGTCCGTGTGTCGGAGCCAGAACAGTGTTACAATGGTTTGACGAGCATTATAGTGATGGTTCAATTGGCTCTGAGCACTATGGGACTTAACATCTATGGTCATCAGTCCCCTAGAACTTAGAACTACTTAAACCTAACTAACCTAAGGACATCACACACATCCATGCCCGAGGCAGGATTCGAACCTGCGACCGTAGCAGTCGCGCGGCTCCGGACTGAGCGCCTAGAACCGCTAGACCCATTATAGTGAACTCGCGTTGATTTCTCAGTAACCAAATTCGCCTGATGTAAGTTATATGGAACCCATCTGATCACTGCACGCTAATTAGTGGCCCGGTATTACACGAATTATATGACATGTGCGTAGACATCTAATGCCACATACCTCCACAAACCTACCAACAAACTGTCGGAGCCCTGATACACAGAATCAGTGATGCATTTCGTTCAAAGATTGACAAACAAGCTATTAATCGAGTGTTCATAATGTTTTGGCTCATCAGTGTACGTTAATCTTTTTTATATCTATCCAAATGTAGAATCTCTCTTTGTTAAAGAAATCACATAATAAGTCCTGGTCCAGCTGATATCATTAGTTCCTTCCTTTCCGTTCCTCCATCAGTTTACATAATAGAACTACATAAACACAGAAAAATTCTTATATTTTGAGTGTCTCCTGATCAATCCAACGAATTCTCAGCTGTTCCTGGCCAGCCACATCTCTCGTTGAATCTACCACAATTCTATAAAAAGGATAATTTTTTATATGCTGCATAATGTCTCGCTGGATTAAGTGACCCAAAAATTTCCAGTGTTTCATTTTGAACTGCTGTCACCAGCCATCGGTCACAGCACTTCAGGAAGACCTTCGGTTATAGCATACCAATCCTGCTCCTACCGGAAAGTGCCGTGAGACTTAGGATGATCATTTCAAGACCTTTTATTCTAGAAACCCGAGAGAAATAATGATTACTGGTAAAGCTAGTCAGCAGATGTCGCATGACTTGTGTGATAACAGGTGTGCCATTTTCACGCAGCTGAATGATAAAGACAGATGCTCGATAAAAAGACGCTTCTCGTGTACTTTGCTCTTTTCTGCAGCTTTTTTTCCAGTTACAGCTGTAAGAAAAGCCGCTGGTGTTTCCTTTCGTCGTGTGCTGCTCACCATGTGTATCTGTTGCAGTCATAGCAGAGAATAGTCACTTTCCCTCGTAATGTAGTCGTGGATACGGTACAAATCAAATCTATGTACAAGGTCTTTCATTGCGACGCGGAAATTACCTCTAAATAGCAGTTATTCTGTAGGATTCTCCGCAGTTAGCTAGTAAAATAGCGATATTTACGATTTTTTTCTAATGAAACAATCAACGTAAATCTTTTTGCTTGTTATTTATGGATTCTTGGACTGCATTTAATGATATATGAATTTCTTTTTAAAATCAGAAAATGTTACCCAAGTATTAATAAATAATGCGCAATAATGTAAACGTAGGCTTCCGCGGCCGTTGTCAGTCAATAAAATTTTTCTGGGTTTGGGGCCGCATTGTCAACTATAAAATTCCGACGTTTCGGACACTATTGCAAGACGCCTTCCTCAGGGTATATTGCTAACTCCAATTGGCAATACATTCTGAGGAAGGCGTCTTGCGATAGTCGCCGAAACGTCGGAATTTTATAGATGACAATGCGGCCCCAAACCCAGAAGAATTCTGTTGACAATGTGTAATAAGGTTTTCGGTGATTTCTTCATTAGTTCTCAAAAAATCATAAAAATGGCTTACATTGTAAAAATGGCTCACATTGTAAGCTGATTGAGGAGAATGGATCCTTAAAAATCAGCCGGTGTGTTCTATACAACAGTGGAGTTCCCGCATGACCACACAGTTCTAAGTAAATACCTTGCGCCTCATCTCCTTTGCCTGGTACAAACTTGGTAGGCTAGTTGAAGCATCTCATACACACAACATTCAAATAAAATGGCCTTCAACAAGCAAAACATGATCATGATAGACATTTTATGACTGCAAAAGCACCCTCTAGCTTAGCATCTTCCACTGGTAGACCTATTACGATTATTAAACTGAGAGTGGTCACTGCCACAAACAATGTTAGTAATCAATTCGAAGTTAGTAAATCGACACGCTAAAATCGGTCGGGTACAATTACCTCGAAAAAACAGCGCGATATATTTTTCTGACGCCGTTATTATTGCGTGGCAGGACGGAAGTTTATGTGCTGTCGTAGGGTCGAGCTAGAGTACTGTTCGTAATTTGGGCTAATCGAACGATGCGCAGCGTTGTCTGACAGAGCTGCAGGAGATGGTGCTTGCGTGGCGGCAAGAGTTTTAATATGTTCACTGGTCTGGATAACAGGTAACAACGCAGACGGATAGAAAAACCATTCTGTTGAATTTTCTGGATTTCCACCCGAAATTAGGCGCCTTACGCCCCCCCCCCCCGCCCCCCTCCAGTTTCGTGAGGCTAGGTGGCTGCCTGTATAGTACAACCAGCCGTGGCTTCTCGACCAGATCTTTAGACAGTAGTAGTATTCGAATTTCGTCACATACACTCCTAAGTCTTAGGTCTCAGGAACAATTTTTTGGTAAGTAGTTGGGGCACTTCGAAAGAAAAATGGGACGAACGGGGGGAGAAGAACCTCTGTGTAAAATAAAGAAAAATGGCACGAAAGGGGGGAGAAGAACCTCTGTGTACAGTGGAATGTAGTTGAGGTATCAGACGTTTAGTATTTTCTTATTGACGGTAGCTTCATGGAGCGGAAATCTGATTGTCGTAACCAAAGGTGTCGCTAGGTGCAGCGGGTGAGAGGAATGGCGGGACAGGCAGGCAGTTGCCATCCCTCTTCTCATTTGGAGTACAGTGTTTATTCATTACAGAATTCTCATACACTCTAGAAGTGAGTAGATAACCATCAATCTCTGGGATATAACAAGTTTTCGGAGCCACCTATAAAATTGAGTTCTTGTGACATGACCCTTTCGAAACTAACTCATTTGTATCAAAGTCGGCAATATTAGACCACTCGCCAGTGCAATGACTGTTCTTTTACCCCTCTGTTTTTCCAGTTTTTAGATTTGCTCTACCCTTTTATGCCTTCTACTGTGTGAGTTTTATCTTCCTCGTTTTGTATTTGATTCCTCTGACTAGATACATCCACTTTTAGCGGACCCTTTCTCCTCCGCGAGTAACTTCGGAACCGCGGCGTACTGGTGACTTCTGTGTTTAGTCCCATAACCCCCCTTAAATCAATCAGTCGGCAATATTGAGGTCTTGCTCGTCGTCTCGAGTGGTCCGTTCTTTCTGCGACTATTTCCCATGTGCTGTCCATTTGCTGACTCCTACCCCACCTACGTGCACATTCAAATGGCAGCTTACTAAGGCTGACTGGCGGCTTTACTCCTCCCTGATGACCTTCGAAAAACTTCCCCAGTTGGCCAGGTGGAATATCTCACAGACGTAATCCTTACCGCTGGAAAACGTTCCATTCCTCGCACGTCCCTTTACCACACCGTGTCCCAGTCCCTTGGTGGACTGAGGCATGCCGCGACGCAATTCGCGCGCGGAGACGTGTTCTCCGTGTTTTTAACCGTCACCCTACGACGGCAAACTGCATTCATTTAAACAGATGCGTGCACAGTCTCATCGTGTTCTTCGGGATAGCGTAAAAGCTAGCTGGATTTCATTCACTAGTTATTTTAACAGTTCCACCCCCACCCCCCCTCCCTGTCGTGTGGGCCAACCTCCGACGGCTCTCTGGTCTGGGACCAAGGTCCATTCCCCAATTTCCAGCCTGACAGTAGCAGATGACGTCATCATGGATTCTATTGCTATCTCCAATACCTCGCGGAAATTTGGAGCTCTTCCCACTATCACCTGCCTTCTTCCATCGGAAACGAGTGGAAGAGACTCGGGCGATACCCTTCTCTTCTCAGAATCGTGAGTGCTAAAATGTCGCCTTTACTCAGTTCGTCCTGATCCTCCGCCCTAGGGTCAGACGCTATCCATATGCTGATGTCGCAGCACCTTTCTCCTGCGGGCAAGCACTTTTTAATACATACAACCGCATCCTGGCAGAGGGCACGTTTCCCGGACGATGGCGTGAAGCCACTGTCATACCCATACCTAAGCCCGGTAAGGACAAACACCTGCCTTCTAGCTACCGCCCCATCTCTCTCACCAGCTGTGTTAGGAAGTTGATGGAACGTGTGATTCATGCCCGGCTTGTATGGTGGCTGGAGTCTCGCAATTTACTAACCACTGCATAGTGTGGATTCGAGCGCGTCGTTCTGCAGTTGACCATCTCGTCACCTTGTCCACCCATGTTATGAATGGTTTTGTGCCGAAATCCCAGACTTTGGTCTTTTTTTCGATTTGGAGGAGGCCTGAGACACCTGCTGGAGAACTGGTATCCTGCGTACTCTTTACATGTGGGGCTTCCGTGGCCGCCTGCCCTGTTTCCTTCACTCATCTTTAAAAGACCGAGTTTTCGAGGTGCGTGTGGGTTCTGCTTTGTCGGACACCTTTATCGAGGAAAACGGTGTGCCTCAGGGTTCCGTCCTGAGCGTTGTCCTCTTTGCTATCCCATAACCCTATAATGGCTGTCTTCCGCCGGGTATCTCCACCTCCGTTTTCGTTGACGATTTTGCCGTCTGTTGCAGTTCTCCACGGACCTTTCACATTGAGCGGCGTCTTCAGCGATGCCTCGATGGTCTCTACCCATGGAGCATCGACAGTGGTTTCGTAATTCCCCTGACAGAACCGTTTGTATGGCTTTTTGGCGGCGCAATTGGTTTTTCCCAACATCTTTACATCTTGGGCCTGTTGCCCTTCTGTTCGTTGAAAGTACAAAATTCCTGAGGCCCATGGTCGATAGGAAGCACTCTTGGTCTTCCCACGTGTCTTACCTGGCAGCCCGCTGTACGCGGTCCCTCAGTGTCCTTTGTATCCTCAATGGTACTTGCTGGGGGGCAGGTGGAACCATTCTCCTCCATTTGTACTGGTCTCTTGTCCGTTAGAAACTAAACTATAAGTGCTTCATTTATGCATCTGCACGTCCATCCCTCTTACGCCGTATCAGCACTATTCAGCATCGTGGCATCCATTTGACCATTGGCGCCTTTTGCACTAGCCAGGTTGAGTGTCTGTTTACCGAAATTGTTGAACTACCACTGTCCTACGGCCTTGGCTTTCTCCTCAGCAGGTATGCATACTGTTTGTCTGCCATGCTTGGCCACGCAACTTCTGCCTCATTCTTTGACGACTCCTTTGATCGCCAGTATGGGTCGCGTCCCTCTTCTCTTACCTCCTAGAGTCCACTTTCGGCACTTGCTCTGGCGGCTTAACTTCGCACTACCTGCAACTTTCCCAGTGGGTGTGAACCATTGACCACTTTGGCTTCGTACGGCAGCCCGTGTTCACCTTGGCCTTCATTCGCTTCCTAAGGACACTACTCCTCACTCTATCTTCAGTTTCACGACCTTCACATGGAACTTCGTGGTAGTACCTTTGCGTACACTTACGGCTTTCGGACTGGCCGTGGTGTTGGGTGTGCCTTCGTCATTGGCGCCGACGTTTTTCGATATCGGCTTCCAGCACACTGCTCAGTATTTACAGCCGAGCTCTTCGCCCTGTCAGGCCACGGAGTGCATCCGGCGACACAGGCTTTTCAATTGCGTCCTCTGCTCTTAGCGCCCTTCAAAGACTGTGTGCGCTGTACATCGCCCATCCCTTTGTGCAACGGGTCCAGGAAAACTGTCATTTGCTCACTCTTGATGGAGCCCCTGTGATGTTTATGTGGGTCCCTGGTCATGTGGGTCTGCCGAGAAACGATACTGCTGACGCTGCTGCCAAGGCTGCAGTCCTCGTACCTCAGCCCACTACTTCCTATATTCCTTCCGATGATCTCTGTGTTGCCATCTGTCAGGAGGTGGTGTCACTTTGGCATCGCCATTAGTCTTCTCTTCATGGGATAAGCCTCTCCCGGCGGCTTTGACGACCACTCGGCCCTCCCGCCGGGAGGAGGTCATTTTAACTAGGTTGCTTATTGGGCACTGCCTTTTTAGCCATCGCCATTTGTTAACTGGCGCTCCCCAACACTTTGTGCACATTGCGCCCAAGTTTTAACTGTCCGCCATTACCTGACGGAGTGGGCATTTATTAACCGTTTACCTTCCCGCTTGGGTATTCCGTCAGTTATTGGCCATTTTATCGAACGACGCGCGGGCTACCGACCGCGTTTTACATTTTATCCGTCGTAGCATATGGTTAGGGCCATTTAATTTTTAGTTCTGGACCTTAGTTTCTCCGTGGTGTATTTTATAGCCTTTTCTCCACGTCCCTGTTTTTAGCTGTCTTCTCTTACGCCGATTGGAATTGACGTCTATAGTTTTGACTTAGGCGCGCTTATAAACCGCAGTTGTTTTTGCGCCCTAAAACAAAACAAAACAAAATAATTTCATTTTGTTCATTGTCGACCAAAACTTAAAGCAAAACTAAATGCATATTTATGGGTGGGCAAAGTAATTGCTATCGCTAGATCTGCCGGTGGAGGGGGCGGAACGGTATCTCGATTTTGCTCTTCTGCCCCCTCCCCAGTTTCATTTTTTTTCCCGAATACGCAAAAATATGCTACGATAGAAAGTCTGATTTCTCTGATGCTAGCTGTACGGTAGAGACTTCTGGAGTGACATCATTGGAGTTGTTCTTAAGGCATGAAATATTATTTCATTGGACGTGCTTCAGAGCTTGAAACATTCCTTCATTTTCAGCATATTATAGACGTCTAGAAGCCTGAAGGGTAATGCGATAATGGTGCCAACATTGCATAATCAATCTTCGCTGTGGTGATGTCAGTTGCATTTAACTAATGAAATGCGGGTCATTAATAGCTACTGATGTGCTTTTGACAAATTGACTTCTTTATGTGTAATAAATGGCATTGTGGGGCCATGAAAAGTAATTTACGTTCATCATAAATATTTATTCATATATATTTCCTATTTGCATATATTATGATAAAAAAAACATCAATTTAACAGAAAAAACCTCCAAATAAATCATAAAGGCAAAAAAGTGTATGTAATCCTGCACAAACGCGAAATGAACTGGAAAAATAAAAATTCAGACGTTTATTGTGGTAGGAGTAACATGAAATAGTAGATGGCTGTAAATTTTTTTTCACAAATGTTCAATATTAAAGTTATGCTCTCCACATTCTTTACGCATGACTGAACCACCTCCCTGTATTAATTTTGCTATTCATCATCTGACTCACAGCTTTGTTTCATGTTAACTGTTGCGAGAAGGGTAATTTTGATCTTCGAGATCATATTTTCCATCAGTATCTTCTTCTTCTTCTTCTTATTATTATTATTATTATGTTTACCTCGCAAAGTTCAGAAAATTTGCATAAAACACTGACATATACAAAGGAAAATCCGAAGCCATATGAACACAGGAAATAAATGAAAAGTTCAGAAGTGAGTCCAATGAAATCATATTTCATGCCTTAAGAACAATTCCACTGATGTCACTTCAGAAGTCTCTGCTGTTCAGCAAGCATCAGAGAAATTAGATTTTCTATCATAGCATATTGATAAATAACTTTTGACCATATATAAAACAAACACTTATGGTATCATGTGATCAATAATGGCACAACCCATACTTTGTAGCTGTACACTGAAAAAGCAGATGACTCGACAATGCTTCTAGTTCGTTTCAAGGTCTGTTACCAGCTGTCGACAAGGTATATGGAACCTCCAACAATAGAATGACCAATGGAGGAAATAGCAGGGGTGTACAGTTTCACTGGTATCGAAAAGAACACCACAACTCAGTTTGAGGATTAACTTCACTGTAACAGTTTCTATCTTAAATAATAAAATGATGTGTAATGTAATGGATTGTGCATTTCAAGTGTGTAAAGTTAATGTGATCCTTCAGGCAGCTTTTATTGTTCCACAGCAATATGGCACGCAGCGTGTACCGACTGCTGCGTCACCTTCGAACACAAACAGCAGCTCCAGCTCCAATACCGGGTCTCAGAGTGGAACCCTTAGCACTAGCCTCAGCAACAATGTTAGTTCCAATGTCGGTGGCAGTGGGAGTGCCAGCAGCAACAGTGGTGAACAGTTATCGAAAACCAACCTGTACATCAGAGGACTTTCTCAGAATACGACTGATAAGGACCTTGTCAACATGTGTTCACAGTGAGCTTCCAAAAAGAGTATACTAAACCTTTCTATCAAAGTAATCATTTGATCTACATTAGATTTGGCATGCTCTCCTATCTTTGTCATAAACTGCAGATGGAATATTTCAGCAGCAGCTATATAGTGTGTACTGACAGTCATACAAGGCTGTACTAAACACAATATCAAACTGCATTTATTTGCCAGGTGTTGATAAGCTATACTCAAGTCCAGAACAATCATTCATGTATATATTGCAGTGCTATGATTTTGAGAGAGAGCATGCGGGTTACGATTTCATAGTAGCTGTATATTGTTTACTTGGTGTACTTAAAGTAACACGAAAAGTATTCAGGAATATTTTTTAAATAACCAGTTTCATACTGTGATAAACTTACTGATCCAACAATGGGATTTTTCTGTATCATATTGTTTCTGAAGTATTGCTAAATGTACGCGATTATTTTTGTAGTCCTTCATTATTCGTTTATGCCATTTTTGTCCAGTGTTTATTATGATTTGTAGTATGATAATTCAGGTCTATGTTTTTTATCTTTGTTCATCCAACAGAAAATTAAGAGATTTTGTATTGTTTAGGTATGGCACCATTATTTCAACGAAGGCAATATTAGACAAGAATACTAATAAATGCAAAGGCAAGTATACAGCACGTAAAGTGCAAACAGTTTTCAAAGTCAGATCAGTGAGATCAATTAATATTATGCAATTCTATTTTGATAATCATGGAGTAATTGATGTACAGTTTGGTGTCCTGCCGTGATTGGTAACAGGCATTTGTATTTGATGTTAAGTTTTTGTATAATGTGTTTGGTTTCCTATGTTCACACACACAAGATACCGAATTCAGTTGCAGCGGTTTATGTGCAAAGTGAGTCTTTGTCATTGTGGGGCCTGCCATATTTGGACAGCATAAGCTACATAGCAATAATAATACTGATGATAATAATAATAATAATAATAATAATAATAATAATATACAAAATATTAACTTCAGTCATTACACAGAAATTAATGACACATACGACACAGAACAAAATCATAAATGAAGAACAAAAAGGCTGTTGCAAAGGAGCATGAGGATGTAAAGAGCAACTGATAATAGATGCAGAGGTGACATATCAAGCTAAAACTAAACAAAGGTCGCTACACTACGCATACATTGATTACCAAAAAGCTTTTGATAGTGTACCCCACTCATGGTTACTACAAATATTGGAAATATACAAAGTAGATCCTAAATTGATACAGTTCCTAAACATAGTAATGAAAAATTGGAAAACCACACTTAATATCCAAACAAATTCAAATAATATCACATCACAGACAATACAGATTAAGCGTGGAATATACCAAGGAGACTCATTAAGTCCTTTCTGGTTCTGCCTTGCTCTGAACTCACTATCCAACATGCTAAATAATACAAATTATGGATACAATATTACTGGAACATACCCACACAAAATCACACATCTGCTATACATGGATGATCTAAAACTATAGCAGCAACAAATCAACAACTCAACCAATTACTAAAGATAACAGAAGTATTCAGCAATGATATAAATATGGCTTTTGGAACAGACAAATGTAAGAAAAATAGCATAGTCAAGGGAAAACACACTAAACAAGATGATTACATATTGGATAACCACAGCGACTGCATAGAAGCGATGGAAAAAACAGATGCCTATAAATATCTAGGATACAGACAAAAAATAGAAATAGATAATACAAATATTAAAGAAGAACTAAAAGAAAAATATAGGCAAAGACTAACAAAAATACTGAAAACAGAATTGACAGCAAGAAACAAGACAAAAGCTATAAAAACTTATGCTATACCAATATTGACCTACTCATTTGGAGTAGTGAAGTGGAGTAACACATACCTAGAAGCACTCAATACACTTACACGATCACAATGCCACAAATATAGAATACATCACATACATTCAGCAACTGAAAGATTCACATTAAGCAGAAAGGAAGGAGGAAGGGGATTCATCGACATAAAAAACCTACATTATGGACAGGTAGACAATTTAAGAAAATTCTTTCTAGAACGAGCAGAAACTAGCAAAATACACAAAGCAATCACTCATATAAATACATCGGCTACACCACTGCAATTTCATAACCACTTCTACAACCCTTTAGATCACATAACATCAACAGATACGAAGAAAGTAAATTGGAAAAAGAAAACACTACATGGCAAGCACCCGTATCATCTAACACAGCCACACATCGATCAAGACGCATCCAACACATGGCTAAGAAAAGGCAATATATACAGTGAGACGGAAGGATTCATGATTGCAATACAGGATCAAACAATAAACACCAGATATTACAGCAAGCATATTATTAAAGATCCCAATACCACAACAGATAAATGCAGACTTTGCTAACAACAAATAGAAACAGTAGATCACATCACAAGTGGATGTACAATACTAGCAAATACAGAATACCCCAGAAGACATGACAATGTAGCAAAAATAATACATCAACAGCTTGCCTTACAACATAAACTTATAAAACAACATGTTCCCACATACAAGTATGCACCACAAAATGTACTGGAGAACGATGAATACAAATTATACTGGAACAGAACCATTATAACAGATAAAACAACGCCACATAACAAACCTGACATCATACTCACCAATAAAAAGAAGAAATTAACACAACTAATCGAAATATCCATACCCAATACAACAAATATACAAAAGAAAACAGGAGAAAAAATTGAAAAATACATCCAACTGGCTGAGGAAGTCAAGGACATGTGGCATCAGGATAAAGTTGACATTATACCAATTATACTATCAACTACAGGAGTCATACCATACAATATCCACCAGTACATCAATGCAATACAGCTACATCCAAACTTATATATACAACTACAGAAATCTGTAATTATTGACACTTGTTCAATTACCCGAAAGTTCCTAAATGCAATGTAACACATACCGTACAGTTAAAAGGAAGTCACGCTTGATCAAGGTCCGCGTCACCTTCCATTTTTAACCAGACATAACGTCTGAGACAAGAAAGAAATAATAATAATAATAATAATAATAATAATAATAATAATAATAATAATAATAAAAGAAAATTGAGTAGATTTTTTAAAACTTCAGTTACTTGCACAGTATTTTAAACAACCAAGTGACCTATTCTTCATTTCATACAGGCAGTCTTGTGTTCAATACTTTCACATTTTGGTCCTATTAACTAGCTTTCTGATGGTTAAACATCATGTGGTAGGTATTTTATCATCATAATTTCTTCTTGAACAGTTATCCTAATTTCAGAATTTAAACAGAAGCAGCACATTGAATCTTGATAATGTAAGTTGGCTTAATGAGATATTGAAAGAACCACTTCATTTCAGAGAAGCAGCAATGAAAGAGCTATGATCTCCAGATTTTTGGTTCTTCTGTTGAAGGGAACAGCTGGCATCTTTGCACTAATGTGGTACAACATATTTTTCAAAATGATGTAGCTTAAGTAACTGTCACTGAAGTGTTGACATTTAGTGTAATACTAAGAAAAGGAAGTGAGTAGAGTGCACATAATGCAATGTGATGTCTACATTTCTTCTGAAATTCATGTTGATTTGAAAGAGATGATTATTTACATTGTTACAGGACATAGAATGGAACCAAGAAATTTATTATCAGCACAGATGTTCTCCTCTGTCAGTTTGAGTTTAGAATGTCTAGTGAACTATAATTCGTTATCAGATTTTTCAAAATGTAAGTTACTATTTCACCATCTAAAGAGAAGTACCAGGCACAGTCATCTTTGGCCTCTCATGGTGAATTTGTTCTAGTAAACATAAATTATATTGGTTAAAACATTTTTGAAAGATGTTACTGATGAAGAACTACAATAAAATATAAAGGGAAAAGTGAACCCACTGAGCGGCAGTAGATTGCAAACCCAAACACAAAGGCACAACACTCTGCCATTGAAGGAGGCACTGTTCCAAAATATAAGGGATATTACATTTGTGGCCACTAGCCAAGAAATATTTGCTTATTTGCTTTGATTGTGGGAATTGATACATTATTCACAGTGATTTTGTACACATTTGCCCAGAAAGATAAGATATTTCTATAATATTATACTGGAAAGTTCTGCATGGAATACAAATAATGTAAGGGATGAAGATAACAACTCATCATATTGCTGAGGCATTGAACAGTTGGTGGAAAAACAAACTAGGATATTGTTTGAAATCTCAGCTGCATTTTCAGTCTTGTGTATGTGCTGCACTCATCTCAAGTATATGGTTCCTGTACTCCTTACATTATTGCCATTTATATAATGAAAAGGCATGAGGATTAAGAACGTCTTGTGAGTATCAGTTTTTGTCATGTGCTCAGACACCATCACGGTTTGGTACAACAGAAATTGAGGTATTCGGAAGCAAATTGTGCATAGATTCATGTGACATAGAGGTTTACTTTATTGCAATTAGTGGTATGTGTAACTTAATAAAGCAATAAGTACATGCATGCACAAGGAGAAATATGTGTTTGCCTTTTCCCTGTAGTGGAGGATATAAAAATATTCTTGTCAAAGGTGGTCGAAGATGGCAGGACTTAGTTATACTGTTTGGACATGTAACATTTTCCTGCATTTAATGCAAGTTTCTGAGGCATAATAAACTGTCAAACACTCCAGTTTTTGCAGAAGCAATAAAAATGACTAATATCCAAGATTATTTCAACAAATATTCTCCTGAGGGAACTATTCAGAGAGAGAGAGAGAGAGAGAGAGAGAGAGAGAGAGAGAGAGAGAGAGAGTGTGTGTGTGTGTGTGTGTGTGTGTGTGTGTGTGTGTGTGTGTGTGTGAGAGAGAGAGAGAGAGAGAGAGAGAGGGGGGGGGCAGTCTTTACATGTCCTTACAGTCCATCACCAACTATTTTCTTTGTTGATTGTGTTTTTGTTGTTGTGATCTTCATATTGAAGACTGATAATGATTTTATACAGCTGTCCACACCAGACTTGCATAGTATCTTCATTTCAAAAAAGCTACTACAACCAACATAACTTCTGTCTTTTTAAACAGACTAAACAGACATGGTGGATGGATATGTGTGTGTGTGTGCAAGTGTATACCCGTCCTTTTTTCCCCCCTAAGGTAAGTCTTTCCGCTCCCGGGATTGGTATGACTCCTTACCCTCTCCCTTAAAACCCACATCCTTTCGTCTTTCCCTCTCCTTCCCTCTTTCCTGATGAGGCAACAGTTTGTTGCGAAAGCTTGAATTCTGTGTGTATGTTTGTGTTTGTTTGTGTGTCTGTCGACCTGCCAGCACTTTCATTTGGTAAGTCACATCATCTTATATTCCTCAGTGATCCAGGATATAATCCGTCAACCTATACCTTCTGAAACTTTTTTTTCTCACCAGTTCAGTTCAGTTCTTTCTGATCATCGCATCAACGCATCTAATCTTCACCATTATTCCCTTCTCTTGTTGTCTGTGTTGTTTACTTTTAAGATATACCACACTCAATCAGTAATTTCTGAAAAGGCTTCATAACACTTCAATTTATATTGGTTGCTAACATATTCATCTTTTTCAGAAAAGTTTTTCTTATTATTGCCAGTCTCCATCACCTTTACTTATACCACAGTCAGGTATTAAGCTTCCATGTAGAAAACTCATTTACTAGTTTTAATGTCCCATTCCTAATTTAATTCCCATACCACATTATTTCACTTTTCTTGATATTCATTTTATAGCCTCTTTCAAATTCTATTCAACTAATCTCTCTAAGTCTTTTGCTGTCTATGGCAGAATTACAATGTCATCACTAGAAATTAAAAATTTTATTTCTTCTTCCTGAACTTAAATTCCTAGCCCAAATTTCTCCTTTGTTCTGTCACTAACTCTTTGTTCAAATTGAATAAAATGGGGAAGAGGTTACAAACATGTCTCACTTCCATCTCAATTATGTTTCCCTTTATCTCCTAAAACTGCCTTCTCATTTCTGTGCATGTTGTTGATAACCTTTTGCTCCATATATTTTATCACTGAAAACTTCATCAGTGACAAAGTTTCATGAGATTTTTTGTGGTTACAACTAGTTTCTTTCATTTATAACTGAAATTCCAGCAATACTGCATAGTGATTACAAAAACCCTAGTATACTATCTCGTGGATGAACGCTATGCACTTATTTCTTCTTTTCATGTATGTTGTAATGTAATTTGCAAATATATGTCCCAAAATAATAGTGAACACAGGGTTTGTACCTGTAAAAACAATAAGGATGTTACTTACCCAGTATTTGTGAAAACATATCTTTGTTAATTTCTGCTGCACCTGCTGTTGTGCTTCCAACATACAGTTTTTCTTTGGTGAATGTTGTGAGGTGTGATATAATTGACACATGTTAAATAATGCTAAAGCAGAGATTGTATTGCATGTACTTTTCTGCAGCAGTGACAGTGGCACCATACAAGCACAACACCTAGAGTGTTATCTGTAAATACTGTGGCATATGGGAACATGCCAAATGTACTGTTTCTTACAGAATTTCTGTTTACAGCAAAATTTAAGATTCTGTGTATTGTTCATGTATAATAATTATTGGTAAGTAATACATTAATACTTTGTTCATATGATACATTGTTGTTTCAGACTTGTCAATAATGTTGTCAAGTCAAATGCAGGACTACTCAGTTTTCCCCTCTTTCATCGGTCATGTTGACTTAAATACCATTGTACTCACTGCGCACTGCTCCAAGGGGAAGGTCATAGACAAGGGCATCCTATTTGGCTCATATTTGTCAGGTCAATTGTATACGATCTAAAATAAAAGACTGTAAGACATTAAGATATTTTGGCTCAACACCTGAAACCTGCTCACCTGACCCCCAACCATTGTTTTCAAAAAAATCACCCCTGTAGTTCATGATGTGCGATTGACTCAAAATTGACAATATTGACAGTCAGTTTAAAACTGAGTGTTATTCATTATCATATATGGGCTCAGAAAATATATATTTTCCCAGAAATCAAGGAAAGAAACTTACTCAGCTGCTGATTATGTACCTGTAAGGTAAACGCTATTCGATGAAACAGCACCACCTATATACTAAACAAGGCATCTGGCTGGGAAGCATGGAATGAATGTTCAATTTCCCAACATTAAAATTGGTAGGAAGGTGAGTAAATCAATAAGGAATAATAACAAGCGTGGAGGGTAAAAATTATAGAGGGAGACCAAGAGATGAATACACTAAGCAGATTCAGAAGGATGTAGGTTGCAGTAGGTACTGGGAGATGAAGAAACTTGCACGAGATAGGGTAGCATGGAGAGCTGTATCAAACCAATCTCAGGACTGAAGACCACAACAACAACAAGCAAATAAATTTCTCGAGTGACTTGGATTATTGAAGAATTAAAATTTTAAGACTCATTGTACAAAGATTATTCAGAGCAAGACTGCTGCAAACATGCACATTCATTGCACATTATCCCATAACAAAGAAAAATGAGCTGTTGATGCAGATGGCAGTACTCATAAAATAACACATTCCTACACACACATTCCTACACAGAACAATAATACATCACACCATTTGAAAATTGTTGCCTTAAGTCTCCCTGTGCTTATAAAATACTAGTGAGTAATTTGGTCGTTGTGTTATAGAAGAAGTTGATTAATTCACTTGCTAAAAATCCAGGAAATTGACAAATTCACTTTGAAAAACATATCTTGAGAAAATTTGAAACCATAAATTGCTGGCAACAAGTTCTATCTGATATTTGGTATCCGGGGGAGAGAAACTAATACCGTCACGTGTGCTACCCTGTTTATAGATGACGAGGGTCAGTTGACCTGCACAGAGGAAGTAATACCACCAAACTGCACACCTATGTGCCAGCCATGTGATATTTGTATTTTTAATTGCCAAGTTAAAAACATTATCTTGAAGCTTAAAAATTCTTTTGGAACTCAATGAGCATTGCACTGCCCCATGGAGGCAATAACGATTTACAGCGTAATTGATGATCAACTTCCAGCACCAATTTTCAGTTTCACAGTGTTTGTAGCATACATCTAAATTAATTCCTCAAAAAGAAATATTTTTAAATGTAAACATAATCTGTGTCCTAGCAAACCTTTGGAGGGAATGATGTAGTTGCACGAAGACTACATTCAGTAGATGTTGTTGGTGTTACGAGTATTTGCTTTGAATGTTTACATGGCAAGTACCATCCATCTAATTGTCCAAAGGAAATTGAAGACATGTAGCAGAGTGACTGAAAGAGCCATTGCAGAGTGACCAGGATTAGTTTATTTTATTTTATTATTTTTTTTAACTCGTCCAGATTCATGGAGGTGTTTTTCTGCCTATGCAACTAAGTGAAAGGCAGTTTGTTTCTTCTGTACAAATTTTACTTTTTATTTTTGAAGCATCTTCAGTGGCCTGTAACACAGGCTTTTTTATATGTATAATAAATGTATTATGTAGTAATTACAGTACATTACTATGTTTTAATTTGACACGTCTTTCTCTTGTTTTTCATAATGGAAACAACTTTTGTAGCACAAATATTGTGAATTTGAATTATTGCTTGGTGTTCCTTACAATTTCCAGCATTGTTACTCAAATAGACCACAAAATGAAAAGTGCATCTGATGTGTTATAATAAATGTGGCCGAAAAAATGCTGGAAATCAACCAGCTGGAGCATGAGGTCTGAATGAACACTTCTCAAGGACCACACACATGGAATAATATGGACTAACAACACTGGAAATTGATGTTTGTTCTATAAAAGTTGTTTCTGATCTGAAAAACAAGAGAAAAACACGACAAAACATAGCATAGTAACATATTGTATCTACTACGTAATACGTTTATTATATGTATAAAAAGAAACATGTATCACAGGCCACCAAAGATGCTTCACAAATAAAAGAAGCAAAATACCTATGGCAAGAAACAAACTGCCTTTCATTTAGTTACATAGACAGAACACACCTACATTAATTTTGAAGCAAGTAAGGAAAAATGGAAAATGAAAAAATGTTAATAATTCATGTTGTTTGAGTAATTTATTTGCCTACCTTGTTATTATTCATTACTGATTTACTTACCCCATCAGTCCTTTTATTCATAACAATTACAAAAAGGAAAACAAAAATGAAAAAAGAAATTCAGAATGCATTTGGGGAAACAAATGGAGGTTGTCTGCTTTGACAACCTTGATTGCTATATTAGCAGCAGTTTTGTTAAGTGGTGTAAGTGCCTGTCACAAAAGTTTCTTTCCCCCATTTTTAGGAAAATATGCATTTGTAGATCCCATATATGACGATCAAAGATGTGCAGTGTTCAATTGTGTCTCAAGCCTGCCAGTTTTGAATCAGTTGTGCTTCATGAACTTTACTCATGGTTTCCTCAAAAATGGAGAATTTTAGGTTGTACACAACTGACTTGCCAAATATAAGCAAAAGTGGTTGTTGGTGAGAAAGAAATAAGCAATAACTATTGTATTGTGTGCTGGTTGATTCCTCTACTGGCCCCCACCCCCACCCCTCACGGGCCCCTCCACCCGTCCCAGCCCCCTCGCGGACCCCTCCATCTTCCAGTGCAGTTAGACAACAGTTCTCCCTTAATCACTAAAGGCCTTATGAGTAGTTAAGTAACATGTGCTTATAATTATATTGTAGATGACATATGTTCATTGTAAGCTCAACAAAACACACAAGACATTTGTGTCAGAATTCAAAAAGCTTCTCAAGATTTTGGATATGCTTGCAGAATTTTCATGGTAATTATTTTCACATGCCTTAAAACTCAAGAAAGACAAAGATTTACTTATATGCAGAGTTCATGAAATTTTATCTATTCTTATAATGTCTATTTTGTATGACCAGCAAGGTCTACAATTACCTTCTTAACCAGAATATGGTATGTGATCTGTTTGTCTGTCTGAGGTGATATCATTTTAGGTGTGCCTCCTTATCAGTACCACGTTGTGAAATACTTTTAGTTGTTGTGTAAAATATTAGTTCCATGATGTTCTTAACTGACAGTTCAGATAGTTAGTGAGATATTGAGAAACTGAATACCACACTCCAAACCAACTGAAGCCTCCTTTTCTTGTTATTAGGTGTCCCAAAATTCTGATTTTGATACTTGTAATTATGCTCTCTCTCAAACTTAACACCTGTTTGACAGTACTGTTCTTTTGTACCTTGTTTCATGAAATACTACAGGCAGAACATAGCAACCACCTCAAGTGTCTTGGTGCTTTAATAGCTTCAGTTAGTTACAGCCATTGCACATCTGTCCCTCTTCTAGACTGTTATAATCAATTCCATTCACACATGCTGTAAGGCATGCAGCCATTTTGTGGAGACCTAGATAGTTTTTAACATTATATGTTATCGTAAAATAAATACCAACTGGCTTCAGTCGCAATCATGATTTTATTTCAATGCACTATGCATTTTGAGTCCTGAGGGCTGATCTTTAGGTGCTTTGACAGTCTGCATCCTTCCTTTTTTCAGATTTAGGTTAATTCTAGTCATGGTACTATTACAGTGGTATATAATAAAGTGCCACATTGTGAATATAATTTTACAGAATGAATACAAATTTAAAAATTACTTACTGTTCACAGTGGTGGATACATGGTATCTCACCACTCACAGTATGAGTTTATGTACGTTGTACCCTTTTCGTTCTGCAGCACATTTTATAGTCACAAGTCAAAAACAAGGCAAAACATTTAATTTGTAAATATGCTGCATTTCTAAAAATAACAAGTGTTATTATTTCAAAGAAGATAAAAAGCTGTTGCATTATCAGTGTTATAATTTTTACATATGCAACGAGTATTGACACATGGCCGTGGGTGGGTAGTTCACTCAAAACATACACTTTCTCCCTGTTGATAAATGTATTACAGAAAACATACACATACAGTATACCACTACCACAGAAAGGCACTACTATATATATATATATATATATATATATATATATATATATATATATATATATATATATATATATAGAGGGAAACTCTTTCCTGATGAGGCAACAGTTTGTTGCGAAAGCTTGAATTTTGTGTGTGTGTGTGTGTGTGTGTGTGTGTGTGTGTGTGTGTGTTTGTGTTTGTTTGTGTGTCTATCGACCTGCCAGCGCTTTCGTTCGGTAAGTCACATCATCTTTATATATATATATATATATATATATATATATATATATATATATATATATGTATATACTGCTGAAGCCCAGGCTATCCGTGATCTGAAGGCTGACCGGCCCATCGTCATCCTTCCGGCGGACAAGGGTTCCACGACCGTGGTACTTGATCGTCGGGAGTATGTGGCTGAGGGACTGCGTCAGCTTTCAGATAACACCACATACAAAGTTTGCCAAGGCAATCCCATTCCTGATGTCCAGGCAGAGCTTCAAGGAATCCTCAGAACCTTAGGCCCCCTACAAAACCTTTCACCTGACTCCATCAACCTCCTGACCCCACTGACACCCCGCACCCCTACCTTCTACCTTCTACCTTCTTCCTAAAATTCACAAACCCAATCATCCTGGCCGCCCCATTGTAGCTGGTTACCAAGCCCCCACCGAACGTATCTCTGCCTACGTAGATCAACACCTTCAACCCATTACATGCAGTCTCCCATCCTTCATCAAAGACACCAACCACTTCCTCGAACGCCTGGAATCCCTACCCAATCCGTTACCCCCGGAAACCGTCCTTGTAACCATTGATGCCACTTCCTTATACACAAATATCCCGCACGTCCAGGGCCTCGCTGCGATGGAGCACTTCCTTTCACGCCGATCACCTGCCACCCTACCTAAAACCTCTTTCCTCATTACCTTAGCCAGCTTCATCCTGACCCACAGCTTCTTCACTTTTGAAGGCCAGACATACCAACAATTAAAGGGAACAGCCATGGGTACCAGGATGGCCCCCTCATACGCCAACCTATTCATGGGTCGCTTAGAGGAAGCCTTCTTGGTTACCCAAGCCTGCCAACCCAAAGTTTGGTACAGATTTATTGATGACATCTTCATGATCTGGACTCACAGTGAAGAACAACTCCAGAATTTCCTCTCCAACCTCAACTCCTTTGGTTCCATCAGATTCACCTGGTCCTACTCCAAATCCCATGCCACTTTCCTTGACGTTGACCTCCACCTGTCCAATGGCCAGCTTCACATGTCCGTCCACATCAAACCCACCTACAAGCAACATTACCTCCATTACGACAGCTGCCATCCATTCCACATCAAACGGTCCCTTCCCTACAGCCTAGGTCTTCGTGGCAAACGAATCTGCTCCAGTCCGGAATCCCTGAAGCATTACACCAGCAACCTGACAACAGCTTTCGCATCCCACAACTACCCTCCCGACCTGGTACAGAAGCAAATAACCAGAGCCACTTCCTCATCCTCTCAAACCCAGAACCTCCCACAGAAGAACCACAAAAGTGCCCAACTTGTGACAGGATAGTTTCCGGGACTGGATCAGATTCTGAATGTGGCTCTCCAGCAGGGATACGACTTCCTCAAATCCTGCCCTGAAATGAGATCCATCCTTCATGAAATCCTCCCCACTCCACCAAGAGTGTCTTGCCGCCGTCCACCTAACCTTCGTAACCTGTTAGTTCATCCCTATGAAATCCCCAAACCACCTTCCCTACCCTCTGGCTCCTACCCTTGTAACCGCCCCCGGTGTAAAACCTGTCCCATGCACCCTCCCACCACCACCTACTCCAGTCCTGTAACCCGGAAGGTGTACACAATCAAAGGCAGAGCCACGTGTGAAAGCACCCACGTGATCTACCAACTGACGTGCCTGCACTGTGATGCATTATATGTGGGAATGACCAGCAACAAACTGTCCATTCGCATGAATGGACACAGGCAGACAGTGTTTGTTGGTAATGAGGATCACCCTGTGGCTAAACATGCCTTGGTGCACGGCCAGCACATCTTGGCGCAGTGTTACACCGTCCGGGTTATCTGGATACTTCCCTCTAACACCAACCTATCCGAACTCCGGAGATGGGAACTTGCTCTTCAATATATCCTCTCTTCCCGTTATCCACCAGGCCTCAATCTCCGCTAATTTCAAGTTGCCGCCACTCATACCTCACCTGTCATTCAACAACATCTTTGCCTCTGCACTTCTGCCTCGACTGACATCTCTGCCCAAACTCTTTGTCTTTAAATATGTCTGCTTGTGTCTGTATATGTGTGGATGGATATGTGTGTGTGTGCGAGTGTATACCCGTCCTTTTTTCCCCCTAAGGTAAGTCTTTCCGCTCCCGGGATTGGAATGACTCCTTATCCTCTCCCTTAAAACCCACATCCTTTCGTCTTTCCGTCTCCTTCCCTCTTTCCTGATGAGGCAACAGTTTGTTGCGAAAGCTTGAATTCTGTGTGTATGTTTGTGTTTGTTTGTGTGTCTATCGACGTGCCAGCGCTTTCGTTTGGTAAGTCACATCATCTCATATAAACAAAGATGATGTGACTTACCGAACGAAAGTGCTGGCAGGTCGATAGAAACACAAACAAACACACAAAATTCTAGCTTTCGCAACCAACGGTTGCTTCGTCAGGAAAGAGGGAAGGAGAGGGAAGGAGAGGGAAAGACGAAAGGATGTGGGTTTTAAGGGAGAGGGTAAGGAGTTATTCCAATCCCGGGAGCGGAAAGACTTACCTTGGGGGAAAAAAGGACAGGTATACACTCGCGCGTGCGCGCGCACACACCCGCACATACACAGACACAAGCAGACATGTGTGTGTGTGTGTGTGTGTGTGTGTGTGTGTGTGTGTGTGTGTGTGTGTGTGTGTGTGTGTGTGTGTGTGCGAGAGAGAGAGAGAGAGAGAGAGAGAGAGAGAGAGTGTATACCTGTCCTTTTTTTCCCCTAAGGTAAGTCTTTCCGCTCCCGGGATTGGAATGTCTCCTTATCCTCTCCCTTAAAACCCACATCCTTTCGTCTTTCCCACTCCTTCCCTCTTTCCTGATGAAGCAACCGTCGGTTGTGAAAGCTTGAAATTTGTGTGTGTGTGTGTTTTATTGTCTCTATCAACATACCAACGCTTCCTTTTGGTAAGTTACAGCATCTTTGTTTTTAGATATATTTTTCCCACGTGGAATGTTTCCCTCTAGCATACACTAGAAACCCTCGGCTTCTTAGTGCTCTGGCAATGGTCACTGCATTAAGTAAACATAATTGCAACACTTCCCTCAGTAGGCATCACAAGAGAATAACTTATCAGTTCCAAATTGCAAATGTACATTATTAAACATAAGAACAAAAATGAGACACAATTTAACAGGCAGGTAGTCATCCAACATGAATTGATGCTTAATTTAATCCTGACATATCTCTGAATCTCTTAGTTTTAATACCGGTAAGACCTTCAGTTTAGATGTCTGCAGTGTTGTCATTACTTGACATTTACTTAAACTTAAGAAAACCATCCAAGATGATCTGCTAGACTTTATGATAGTGCACTCTGACACCCGCTTTTTGTTGGTAATCTCAGTGGTGCCTGTATTGTCAGTATTTGCCTGCAGGGGTAGTCTAACAAATACAGAACACTTAATCTAATTTAAAATATCTACAAACCATTCCATCTCCTTATATGTTTTGAACATTGAAATGTATTTGGCTTCTACTGTGGAGTTGGCTACAATGGATTGCCTTTTACCCTTCCAGCTAACAAAATTGTGTACTCTGCTACAGATTTACTATCGACTGGGTCATTTGCCCAGTCAGCATCACTGAATGCTCTAGGATCAGAACAATTGACACTGAAACATAACCTCAAATCTTTAGTTTGCTGCATGTAACGAAACAGTTCATTTAAAATTGAACTGACACAATCTTCCTGCAATGAAGACAGTATCAGGTGAAGTACAGATAGATATATACAACAAACAACCCACTACCGTTTGCTACAATTTCTGGTCAAATAGCCTGTAATTCTTGTCTTCACCAAAATGGTTGTCATTACATGGTGTAGCTGTGCCCTTGCAGTCATACATTTTAAATTCTCTCTGTATCTGCGCGATGTAAGTAGTTTGGTTTCATTTCACCTGCCCTTCGGACTGCTCAATGTTAAGTCATTAAATAAACAAAATGTTGTGCATTTCTTTAATGCTAATGTGAGATTTCAAAACCTTTGAATTTTTCAATCCTCTCTTACTCATCTACTACAACAACATCGCCAGCAGAACCCCAATGACCAAATGTTTATAGAAGAATATACAAGGACCCTATTCACATTATTTCAAACCTAACTTTTTCATCACAGAGCAGAAAAAATTGTTCTGATCCTTACTTGCTTGGTGAAGCACATACAAACTCTTGTTCAATAAAAACACTTTATTCTCCACACTAAACAATTGTGGTTGCTCCATGAAAACGCTGCCATTTATGGGGCTATTGAGATAAACAGTTTCTACATCAACTTGTTTGATTTTCCATCCCCTAAGTACTGCAATTGCTATCAAAATCCTCAAGCCACTTCATCTCATTACTGGGCTGTAGCTTTCCCAGTAATGTACTCCAAATATCTTATTATAACCCTAACCTACTAGCATAGCTTTAAATTTAGTAATCTCACCTTCTCTGATTTCACTTTGTAGTAAACACTCACTCAATTCCTATAACACAATCAGCGTTTGATTTGTCAAGAAGTTGCCATGTACTGTTGCATTTTAGACTACTCATCTCCAAATCCATGACTGTAGACTACTTGGTCCTGTGAACTGAGGCTAAAGCCTCTTCTGCTGATGTTGGTTGAGTTGTTTTCACTTTACACATGGTAGCAAAAGAAAAGAGACATGAACTGCACGGTTTTCACCAGATGTGAAGACTGTCATAACCCTACTTCACTATTTGCACTAAAAATTTCACTTTCCAACTTGGCATTCCACTCCTCCACTGCTGGTAATTGCACTGCTTTCAGTATGGTAACCACCTTCTTCTCCAATCTCAGATTTGCTCCCTTCTCCTCAGGCAGCTGTTGACTCAACCATATCATCTGCTACAGGTTCTGCACTCCTTGGTGGTCTACTGTCGTCATCTCTTTATAGATCAGGAAAGCTCAGCTGCATCATATTGGCATTGTCTGCTGTCACCTCATTGCTCTGTGGATCAGCTGGTACTGTCTGTTTACTTCCCCTGGAAAAGTTAGTTCTTTGTTTACTGGAGTTTTCAGAGGGAATACTTTCTCATCAAAGATGACACCTCTTTTCGAAAGGATTTTTCTTTCTCCAAGATTCCACAGACAATATCCTTTTGATCCTGCTTCTACTCCAAAATAAACACATTCTTCTGCCCATTCTACAAGTTTGTTAGATGTCAATATGCTTCTCCAGACTGTGCAACCAAACACTTTGATCATTTTAAAGTCTTCTTTCATAAGTTCTTTCTGCTTCCAGACTTCATACATGATTTTTCCACCAAGGGATCTTGCTGAGCATTTATTTTGGATGTATTAGGCAAACATCAGAGCTTTTCCCCTAAAGGTATTGGGCAAACCATCTAGGAATATTAGACACTTCACAATGGATGTAAGTGTTTGATTCAGGTGCTCAGATTTTCTATTGGACGGGGAGAGTAAACTGTGCTTTTCCAGTATAATATGCCCTCATCCTTGCACAATTGTTCAGATTTGCTATTGATGTACTTAGTCCCATTTTGCAATTGGAAACCCTGCAGTTTTCTCCCTGTCTCTAACTCTTGCACATCCCTTAAACTCTACAACAGAGTCACACACATCACTGTTTCGCTTTAGCACTTTCACTATCGAATAACTTGAGTGATAACCCAGGTAAGTAGCATAGTAATGTGCTCCACTTAAGGTGGTCTGCCTAATATAACACATATCACCATGTATCAGTTCTAGAACATATTCAGTAGTAGTTTGGCTTGGTTTGGAAGGCCCTCTTTTCGTTTCTCCTCACACACACACACACACACACACACACACACACACACACACACACACACACTCTTTTTACATTTTTCTTTATACTTAGTGACTCCATATATTTTGGGCGAAGCTTCTCTGTGTCCAAGTCTTTGGCGCCACAAAATTTCTGGCTGGCTGGCTGTTGCTGTATTTTCTGCCATTTGATGTGTTTTGTCATTGTGGAGCATCATTGTATTGTTATTCGCTTTATAATATTCACAGTGCATTACATAGATATCACTGCCTGATAATTTTCCTCTCAGCACTTCCTTATCACCAATAGACACATTGCCATCACCATTTTTTTGAACTAATGCAAATTTCTTTCTTTTCAACTTGTTTAACAAACAGCAGGTTCCCATCCAGTTGTTTCATCAGAAGCACATCTGTTAACAGGATTTATGCACCCCCACGTGACTTTTCTACTTTCGTGACTTTTCTACTTTTGTGACTTTTCTACTTTTGTGACTTTTCTACTTTCGTGACTTTTTTCTACTTTCGTGACTTTTTTCTACTTTCGTGACTTTTTTCTACTTTCGTGACTTTTTTCTACTTTCGTGACTTTTTTCTACTTTCGTGACTTTTTTCTACTTTCGTGACTTTTTTCTACTTTCGTGACTTTTTTCTACTTTCGTGACTTTTTTCTACTTTCGTGACTTTTTTCTACTTTCGTGACTTTTTTCTACTTTCGTGACTTTTTTCTACTTTCGTGACTTTTTTCTACTTTCGTGACTTTTTTCTACTTTCGTGACTTTTTTCTACTTTCGTGACTTTTTTCTACTTTCGTGACTTTTCTACTTTCGTGACTTTTCCTCTGCCAGTAACTGAAGTACTTTCCAATCAGTCACTTTCACTTCTCCAAAGTTTCTTTGCTCTAAGTCCTGTAGTATCTCTTGGTGACCAGTCATATGAATCCAGAACCCACAGTTTTCCACCAGCACTTTCTATGTTCTCTACTGTTGGTCACTGTCATGGCCACTGTTTCATCATCTTTCTTTGCACTTGCACTTGAGTGTTCACTGTTTGGATAATTCTTAGCACTGTTGAATTTGCCCCCACTTGCCCTGTATGCTGATTTCTTGGGAACATTCTGCTGTCTTAGTGCACTCCCTCCCACCTCTTGTTTTCCATGGAAATATGGGCACTCCTTAACAATGTGAACCAGTTCACCACAGGAGAAACATAGTCTGTTTCTGCTGGCTGTGTTCTTCTCACCTTCTTGGTTTTGTTTACGATGTTTGTAATGGCGCTGGCAAAAGTCGTATTATTTATGAACTCCACCTTGTGTTGCATATGCTTTGGCTTCCTCTCGGCTCTTAGTAGACTTTGAATCTGGTTCCAGGCACTTCTCTTCTAATTCTGGTCTGTTGATGATGTCTGTGGTTAATCTGTCTTCATCTTTTTTCTGAACTTCTAATGAGGCCTGCATACTTCTCCAGAGGCAGTCCAAGAAGCATGAAGCTTGCACCTGTTTTGTCATTAAAGGTAAAGCCCTGTTGCTTCACTTCTGTTGGCAGCCAATATCCGCATTACATAGTCATTTGTAGTCATATTATCTTCTTTCTTCATATTTACTAACTCCCTCATCTTGCACATAGTGTTGAGTAGGCTGTTGTTGCAGCGTATTTTTTCCAATGTCTCCCACACTTCCTTCGCTAGTTGTAGAGTCTCTAGGTAGAATGATGGACGAGGCCCTCTTATTTTTCTCCTTTTTCTCTGTGTCCAACTGATGGTAACAGGTTGCAAATCCGGGTTCTATGGCATCCCATGCCTCATGATGTTGTATCAGTGAACAAACATGTGAAATAGTTATTTCTGCGCAGGTGATCAATCTTCACAGATGGTCCCATTATTTGGAATTCTTTCCTTTGTTGTCAGCTAAGGTAGAATGTCAGATGCATCATCTTCATCAGGTCTTGTACCTCGTGTTTTTTTTTTCGTCAAACTCAAACATGCTTACTACTACTGTGCATTGGCACATAACTTGGTGTAGTTTTTGTGTGTGCAGTGAGTATTGACACATGGACATGGGTGGGTGATTGAATTAAAACACACACACACACACACACACACACACCGTTACTGCTGATAAACATATTACAGAAAATACACACGTACTATACACAGAATGGCACTTCCATCACACTACATTCTTTCCACAGAGATGTTTCTTTCGCACGCTACATGAACTGAACCAAAGAAGCACATACAGAGAAGTGAAGCATGCACTAGAAACCCTTGGCTTCCAAGTGCTCCGGTAATGGTGTTGACTTCAAGTGATGGTCACTGGATTAAGTAAACACAGTTACAAGAGAATATCAACAAAAAACAAATCTTTGTGAATATGTCAAATGTCAATTATGTTATGGCTGTGCTGTTAAGTATTTGTTTCTTTAGGGAAAAATAAAGTTTTAAAACCACTGAAAAAACTGTGGCTGCTAAACTGTTTGTTCATCCATCATGTTTTCTGAAGATTTTTCTTTGTGTAACATTATTTCTAATTGTTCTTGTAGATAAAGTTTTTAGCATGATGTTCTGTGCGGAGCATAGTTAGGCTGTTGTGGATCTTACCTAATCTTTATCTGTTAAGGTACATGTGATTGCGTGTTATGTTTCTTTCAAGGTGCTTAAGTCTCAAAGCATCAGTGTTTCTTTGTAATGTGTGGAAAATTCTTCCTGTTTTGCTGTTGTAAAATACAGGGCAGTTTTTACACTGTTACTTATATATTCCGTTATGTTCTGTTGCTTGGGTGTTTGTGTTTGCTGTGTGAGGTTAGTGGTGTTGAAATTTGTTGTTTGTGGGCAATGATATTTTAATATTGTTATTTCTAAATATATTATTAATTTTGTGTGAGGCTGTGCCAAAATAGGGAATGCTTGTGAAGAAATGTGTCGTCAGCCGGCCGCGGTGGTCTCGCGGTTTTTTATTTCTGATGTTGGCCTGTATTTTGTTGGATAGTTTGTCAATTGATTTTTCTGAATATCTATTATTTATTGAAATAGCTTTGATTGTATCAATTTCTTGTATTAATGCTGTTGGGTTCAAAGGTAATATGTGTGTCCCCTTGAACATGGATTGAAATACAGCATAGTTGTGATAATTTGTGTATTGTGATGCCAGTGTAGGCTGGTTTCGATTAAATGTAAAAATTTGTCTTTGTTGTTCGTTAACAATTGTGAGGTCTAAGAAATTTATGAATCAATTGGTTTCATGTTCAGCTGTGAACTTGATTTATTGTGGAGTGAATTGAGTAATGTGAGAAGCTCTTTTTACTTCTCTCTCTCTCTCTCTCTCTCTCTCTCTCTCTCTCTCTCTCTCTCTCTCTCTCTCTCTCTCTCTTCCCCCCCCCCCCCAATCAAATATGAGAAGAGTGCCCTCCACATATCTTCTGTAACATACTATTTTTTCAGCAAATTTATTCTTTCCTGCAACAAATTTATTTCGCAAGTGGTTGATGAAGAGCTTACAGGCTTGATGTTTGTTATCTTTAGCTAAGCCTTTTCTCTGTTGGTAGACTTTGTCATTAAGAGAAGTAGTTATGGGATAGTACTAGTTCAACCAGTCCAACCAATTCTGAAATATGTGGTATGGTTAGTTTTTGTATTTGATAAGGTTTTTTTTGATAGTTTCAATTGTCTCCCAGACCAATACGTCTGTGAATAAAAACAATGTCAAATGAGGCAAATCTGTAGATATTTTTACATCTTTGATGAGTGTTGTTAACTCAAGTGTATTTTTTATCGGGTATGTTGTTTCAAAAGCATAAAATTGCCAGAGGATATTATTTAATTGTTGGGAGAGTTTGTATACTTGCAGTCGATAATCGGTCTAACTGGAGAGTTAGGCTTGTGTGTCTTTGGTTGTGCTCTAAGTTTAGGGCCAGTGGGGTTCATTAATATGCACCTTTTTACTTGTCTATCAGGCAGCAGGAAAGTTACATTTGCTAAGCATTTTCATTATTTTTTTCTACAATTTAGTGGTTGGGTCATGTTTCAATTCAGTAATGTTGTTTATTGAGAAAAAAATTGAGCTCCGGTTAGGTAATCCTTTCTGTAAAGGACAACAGTGGAATTTCCCTTATCCACCTTAACAACAGTAGCATAATGTTAGTTGAATTTTGCTTGATAATTTCAGTAATATCGTGTGCTAAGTCAATCTGTTCATTATGGTTCATGTTGGCCATATCAGCATCTTTCTTTGTATTTGCTATGAAGTTTTTTTAAGTTGTTGTAGTTAGAGCTTTCCACCATTGCAAAGAACACACTGATGCTTTTAGACTTTTATCACTTCACCAAATCCACAATGGCTAACCAAATGTACCTTAACAGACACAGACTAGGTGACAGTCACAGCAGCCTGTACTCCACACAGAAAACCATGGTAAAAACTTGATCTACGAGAACAATTATAAATAATATTACACAAAGAAAAATCTTCTGAAAACATGTTGAATGAGCAAACAGCTTAGTAGCCCCAGGTTTTTCAGTAATTTTAGAAGTTTATTTTTTCCTAAAGAAACAAATAATTAATATTGCAACCATTTGATAACATAATCCACATTTGACATATTCACAAACATTTGTTTTGTAAATGATATCCTGTATAATTAATAATGTAATAGTTTTGTATCATCTTTGAAATAACAACACCTTTGTATTTGTAGAAATGCAGCATCTTTACATTTGAAATTCTGTGACTTGTTTTGACTTGTGTTTATAAAAGTCCTGTAGAATGAAAAGTGTATATATGTACATAAACCTTTTTATTGATACTGTGCTTCAAAAGCGTGTATCCACCACTGGAAACAGCATGTTATTTTTCGATTTGTATTGGCTTTGTAATCTTATATTCACAATGTGCCACTTATTAATATATCATTTTGATCTTATCAGGACTAGAATTAATCTAAATCTGGAAAGTAAACCAATGTAGACTGTGAAAGCACCTGCAGGTGAGCCTCCAAGGCTCGAAATGCATCGTGCATTTCAATAAAATAACAGTTGTGACCGAAGGTGGTTGTTCCTTATTTTACAAAAGTTATACAGTTATGGAAGGAACACTGACAGCAATGGGTAAAATTAAATTACAAAAGGATGTCTAAAAAAATAGGTATTATTTTTTAAAAGCTAATTGTTTACAAAACAACCTTATCCCCTTCAAAATACTCTCCATTGAGCTAACACATTTGTCTCACTGGTGCTTCCACTGTTTCTTGACTTCTTCAGTGTTGTCAAATCAGTGTCCTTTCAAGCCCCTTTTCATGTGAGGAAATAAGAAAAAGTAACACGAAGCCAGGTCAGGCAAGTACAGTGTGAGTGGGGCTGTGGAACCATGGTGTTTTTTTTAGCCAAAAACTGTCTAACGGATATGGCTTGTGTGTAGATGTGTTGTCGTTGTGCAGGAACCAGTCTCCTGTGTGTCACAAATAGGGTATTTTTTGACGAACACTGTTGCGCAGTCTCTGACAGTTGATAAATTGCCTTTGATGGTCTGTGATCACAAGCTCTTGAATTTTTTCAATATTTTCATCAATTCAGGCAGTTGACTGATGTCCAGAATGACTTTGTCATCAACCGACATATTGCCATTTTTAAATCTAGCAAACCACTCGTATACTTGAGTTTTTCCCATAGTGTCATCTTGGTAAACAGTTTACAACATTAAAACAGTTTCAACAGTATTTTTATCGAGTAGAAAACAAAATTTCACACTGCACATTGTTCACTTACATTTGCCATCATAAAAAATGAAACAAGAACAAAGCAGTGCTAGCAAAAACAATCACTGAAGATCAACAGAACAAACCAGGTTGACAACGGAGGCAGCACTGAACTGGCGATGAGTTGCGCTAAACACATGTAGTGACAGAGATGTATACTACACAAGCTCCACCCACGACAATGGTATTCTGGTTATTTATGGGTACATATTAAACTTCCAGCCTTTGTTGATTAGTATGAAGTATATTGGATGCAATGTAAATTCAGCATGACCAGCACTGGGAATAAATGTAAGATCCAAAATACTGAGGTTGGAGTACATGCAGTCAACAAGTTTGAGGTCGTTGCATACAGTACTTGCTGAAAGCAGCTAGGCCAGTCACCAAAATATTGTGCAGTAAAATTGAATCTTCAGCCTTCTGGATACACAATAATACATCTTGTGTGAGTTATTTGAGTAATCTCAGGACTGAGAGCATTTTATAAAGTATTGTTTGTAGCAATTAAAAATTTTTGTACAGAGGCAAACTAAGGTGTGCTAGAGTGGTGAGAGTTAATTTGCTGACTCATTCCTAACTGTATTCTGATGAGCAATTCACAGCCATTCCTGTGTACTGGCAGTTCACAAATAGTTATTAAATTCTTTCAGTAATGGTTTTTCAGAAGTTAATGAAATTTTTTTCCTCCTCCTTCCTTTTATTATTTTATTAAATAGTGTTTGGTATTTCATTATATGTATTAAGTTGCATCTGCATCACTCTGCTGTGGAAAATCTGTTACTAGGTATAAGATGGTACTAATTTTTATACAAATCTAACATTTTCATCAGTTGTTACATTAAAGAAAACTCCAGGTTTGTACATCCTTTAGTATGTGTTTAATCATTTTCTAGTAGTTGAGTCTCATTAAATTGAAACTAAATTACATGTAATTGATAAATGTTTCATATAGTGGTATACCTAGAAACTGTCTTTGCACAATAAGTATGTACAACACTTAATCTAAATTCATTTGAATATTGCCTTAGCTTGTGCACCATCCATCAGTGTAGTTGGTGTAAAATATATCATGTGGTATGGAGACTTCTGTTTTACTAGTAATATAAACTGCCACAATTAGGGACCTCTGACAGAGTGGCAATTGTGAGTTTGGTCTTTTTAAATGGAAATTAAATTTTCATGAAGGCAAATGAGTTTTTGCTTTTAGGGGAAATTTCAAGACAATGGTGAAATGTGGAAGAATTTGTCTGCCTGCCATTGTGTTAACAAGTTTCATGTTCTTGTGTAAATCTTAAATGTGTCGGGGACAAAAAGAATAATTGTGTCTGCTCTGAACTTGATTGCAGGTTATGGGTTTGTGGATTTTGAATCACCTGCATCAGCAGAGGCTGCTGTGAAAGCACTCCAGGCAAAGGGCATCCAAGCGCAGATGGCGAAAGTGGGTATTTCGTTGCTGCGTAGACCGCCCAGTGTACGTTGCATGCTATTTGCTTCAGGGAGAGTACAACATACCCTTTATCCTATTTCTATATTCTTCTTGATTTGTGATGTCAGAATGCAGTGTGAAATTTTTTCCTTCTAATATAACACCTGTGTTTTCTAAACTGCCTTGTGTGGTTCTTCAGCTTGCATTCTAACATCTTGTTTTTGTAAATGGTTGATATTTTACAACAAAGGGGTAAAAACTGTAATATGTTCTTTAGAATGTGAGATTCAATTTGGGATATTTTGTGACTGATTCATTGACTTCATATTACAGTGATGTATTTATGCTTTTGTGGTATTGTATCTGTTTACAGCTCCTCATGCACATACATTGTACACATATAAAGGAATAAATTATATTTGGAGCTGTTACGGAGAGATGTGTGTGTAGTCTGCTTATTATACTATCAAATTACAGGGATTCCCATTTCATTTTATAAATTTTAACTTCACAGATGGTTGACAAAATAATGCAAATGCTGGTGTGAATATGATTAATACAGTGCTTTGGTCAGTTGTGTAGTTTCCTCAGAGAGTGAATGCATACAACTTGTGAACCGTTGAGGTAGGATATTGATATGATAATCCTGTGCAGATATTAATCAGCAATCAGTGAAGGAGAAAAAATGCATATGATTATTCTTTTCCAAACTAACAGAGATCCCTAATAATATTAAAAGCAATTAATTGATCATGTGGGCTAGGTAAGGTGTTAGAGAACATGTACTGTCACCATAGTTGTTCCTTGGAGAGGAGGAATAGGACACACAAAAAAAAAATCTCCCCCTCACCCCTCCCCATCCCCCTCCCATTCCCCTCATCCCCTCCTATTCCCCCTCTCCCTCTCCCCTTCCCCCTCTCCCTCACCCTCTCCCTTTCCCCCTCTCCCTCTCCCCTTCCCCTCTCCCCACCCCCTCTCCCCAGCCCCTATCCCCAGCCCCCCTATCCCCAGCCCCCCTATCCCCAGCCCCCTCTCCCCCATCCCCCTGTACACCTCCCCATCCCCCTGTACCCCTCCCCATCCCCCTGTACCCCACCCCATCCCCCTCTACCCCACCCCATCCCACTCTCTCCCCCTCCCGATCCCCCTCTCCCCCTCACCATCCCCCTCTCCCCTTCTCATCCCCCTCTCCCCTTCTCATCCCCCTCTCCCCCTCCACACCCCACTCTCCCCCTCCCCACCTCTCCCCATCCCCCTCTCCCCCCTCACCACCACCCCTCTCCCCATCCCCCTCCCCCCTTTCCCCATCCCCCATCCCCCTCCACCCTCACCACACCTTCTCTCCCCACCCCACACCCTCTCCCCCCTCCCTACACCATCTCCCCCCTCCCCACACACTCTCTCCCCTCCCCACACACTCTCTCCCCTCCCCATCCCCCTTTCTCCCGTCCCCATCCCCCTCTCCCCACATCTCTCCCGCTCGCCCCATCTCTCCCGCTCGCCCCATCTCTCCCGCTCGCCCCATCTCTCCCGCTCGCCCCATCTCTCCCGCTCGCCCCATCTCTCCCGCTCGCCCCATCTCTCCCGCTCGCCCCATCTCTCCCGCTCGCCCCATCTCTCCCGCTCGCCCCATCTCTCCCGCTCGCCCCATCTCTCCCGCTCGCCCCATCTCTCCCGCTCGCCCCATCTCTCCCGCTCACACCCCATATCTCTCCCGCTTTCCCCCATATCTCTCCCGCTCACCCCTTCCCCCTCACCATCCCACCACACCATCCCACCTCACCCCTTTCCCTCCTTCCCTCCCCCCCATCTCTCCACCTCTCCTTACATCTCTCCCCTTTCACCCCTCTACCCATCTCTCCCCCTTTCACCCATCGCCCCATCTCTCCCTCCTTTCACCCCTGTCCCCGTCTCTCCACATCTCCACATCTCCCCATCTCCCTCCCTCCCTTCATCCCCCTCCCTCCTCCCTCCCTCCCTTCATCCCCCTCCCTCCTCCCTCCCTCCCTTCATCCCCCTCCCTCCTCCTCCCTCCCTCCCTTCATCGCCCTCCCTCCCTCCCTTCACCACCTCCCTCCTCCTCCCTCCCTCCCTTCATCGCCCTCCCTCCCCCTCTCTCCCTCCCCCTCTTCCCTCCCTTCATCCCCCTCTCTCCTCCTTCCCTCCCTTCATCCCCCTCCCTCCCTCCCTTCATCCCCCTCCCTCCCTTCATTCCCCTCCCTCCCATCATCCCAATCCCTCCCCCTCCTTCCCTCCCATCATCCCCATCCCTGCCCCTCCTTCCCTCCCTTCATCCCCCTCCCTCCCCCTTGCCGCCCTTCAACCTTCCCTCCCCCTCTTCCCTCTCTTCATCCCCCTCCCTCCATCCCCCTCCTTCCCTCCCATAATTTCCCTTCATCCCCCTCCTTCCCTCCCTTCATCCCCCTCCATCACTCCCTTCATCTCCCACCTCTCTCCACCTCTCTCCCCTTCCCCCTGTCCCTCTCTCCTCCTACCCCTCCCTCCCACTCTCCCCACCTTCCCCTCCCTCCCACTCTCGCCACCCTACCCATGTCTCCCCTATCCCCCCTCTCTCCCCCTCTCCCTCCCCATCTCTCTCTCCCCTTCTCCCCCCTCTCTCTCCCACTCTCTCTCTCTCCGGCCTTTCCCCCCTCTCTCTCCCACTCTCTCTCTCTCCGGCCTTTCCCCCCTCTCCCTCACCCCTCTCTCTCTCCCCCCTCTCTCTCCCCACTCTCTCTCCCCACTCTCTCTCTCCCCACTCTCTCTCTCCCCCCATCTCTCTCCCTCTCCCAATCTCTCTCCCCCCATCTCTCTCCCTCTCCCCATCTCCCTCTCCCCATCTCTCTCCCCCCATCTCTCTCCCTCTCCCCATCTCTCCCCCCATCTCCCCCTCTCCCCACCTCTCTCCCCCCATCTCTCTCCCTCTCCCCACCTCTCTCCCCCCATCTCTCTCCCTCTCCCCATCTCTCTCTCCCCCGCCGCTCTTCCCCCATCTCACCCCTCTCGCCCCCCTTTCTCTCTCCCTCCCCCTCTCTCGCCACCCCTCGCTCTTTGTCACCCCTCACTCTTTGTCACTCTGTCTCGCACTCGCCCCCCTCTCTTGCCCCCTATCTTGCCCCCCCCCATCTCGCCCCCATATCTCGCCCATCCCGCCCCTCTCCCCCTATCCCGCCCCTCTCCCCCTATCACCCCCCTCTCCCCCTATCACCCCCCTCTCCCCCTATCACCCCCCTCTCCCCCTATCACCCCCCTCTCCCCCTATCACCCCCCTCTCCCCCTATCACCCCCTCTCCCCCTATCACCCCCCTCTCCCCCTATCACCTCCCTCTCCCCCTATCACCTCCCTCTCCCCCTATCACCTCCCTTTCCCCCTATCACCTCCCACTATCACCCCCTCTCCCCCTCTCCCCCTAACTCCCCCTCTCCCCCTAACTCCCCCTCTCCCCCTAACTCCCCCTCTCCCCCTAACACCCCCTCTCCCCCTAACACCCCCTCTCCCCCTAACACCCCCTCTCCCCCTAACACCCCCTCTCCCCCTAACACCCCCTCTCCCCCTAACACCCCCTCTCCCCCTAACACCCCCTCTCCCCCTAACACCCCCTCTCCCCCTAACACCCCCTCTCCCCCTAACACCCCCTCTCCCCCTAACACCCCCTCTCCCCCTAACACCTCCTCTCCCCCTAACACCTCCTCTCCCCCTAACACCTCCTCTCCCCCTATCACCCACATATCCCCTTATCTCCCCCTCTCCCCCTCCCCCCTTCACTCTCTCTCTCTCTCTCCCTCCCCCTTCACTCTCTGTCTCTCTCTCTCTCCCTCCCCCGTCCCACTTCACTATCTCTCCCTCCACCCTCACCCTTCACTCTCTCTCTCTCTCTCTCTCTCTCTCTCTCTCTCTCTCTCTCTCTCTCTCTCTCCCTCTCCCTCTCCCTCTCCCTCTCCCTCCCTCTCGCTCTCTCCTCGCCCTCCTCGCCCTCGTCTCCCCCCTCCCCCTCCTCTGCCTCCCCCTCCTCCCCCTCCTCTGCCTCTCCCTCCTCCCCCTCCTATTCCTCTGCCTCCTCCCCCTCCTCCCATTCCTCTGCCTCTGCCTCCTCCCCCTCCTCCCATTCCTCTGCCTCTGCCTCCTCCCCCTCCTCCCATTCCTCTGCCTCCTCCCCCTCCTCCCATTCCTCTGCATCTGCCTCCTCCCCCTCCTCCCATTCCTCTGCCTCCTCCCCCTCCTCCCATTCCTCTGCCTCTGCCTCTGCCTCCTCCCCCTCCTCCCATTCCTCTGCCTCTGCCTCCTCCCCCTCCTCCCATTCCTCTGCTTCCTTCCCTCCTCTCCTCTGCTTCCTTCCCTCCTCTCCTCTGCTTCCTTCCCTCCTCTCCTCTGCCTCCTCTGCTTCCTTCCCTCCTCTCCTCTGCTTCCTTCCCTCCTCTCCTCTGCTTCCTTCCCTCCTCTCCTCTGCCTCCTCTGCTTCCTTCCCTCCTCTCCTCTGCCTCCTCTGCTTCCTTCCCTCCTCTCCTCTGCCTCCTTCCCTCCTCTACCCTCTCCCCTATCTACCCTCTCCCCTCCCCTCCTCTTCCCTCTCCCCTATCTACCCTCTCATCTCTCATATCCTCTCTCATATCCTCTCCCATCTCATCTCTCATCTCCCCTCCAACCCTCTCCCCTCCAACCCTCTCCCCTCCAACCCTCCATCCCTCCAACCCTCCAACCCTCCATCCTTCCAACCCTCCATCCCTCCATCCCTCCAACCCTCCATCCCTCCATCCCTCCAACCCTCCATCCCTCCCCCAGTGCTTCTCTCCTCCAGCTGGCAACTGGCAAATTATGAACACATTCCTTTTTTTATTGGACTGTATATTGAGTTACTTTATGCCAATATTTCTCTGTCAGATGAGAGGCTGTAAAAATGAAGTTAGAGCTTACTAAGAATAATCACACTCTGTGTACATATTTAGAAGCCTCCTGTTGTGTAAGAAAAAAGTAATCTATAAATTACAAAATTAATGAACATGGCAGTTCACAAAGTAGTAGTGCATCAAATGATTCATCATATCCCATCACACCGTAGTTCTTATTCTTCTGCTCTAATAACCATTCGTCCATACACCATTGTTTTGTAGGATTTGCGTCTTATTTTATTTGTCATTACCAAATATTTGGACTCCGTGCCACTGCACATACTTGCCATTACCAAGTCTGTTAGTGGGTTGAAAATGGTAATTGGTTCAACCTCCATTGCTGCACATTAATCCTACCAGTGTTTAAATAATCATTATTACTGTGCAATAAGTGATTCAACGCAATATTTAGGATGTGATACTATTTTTTCGTGAGATTAGAGTTCAGTCTTCTTGCTTGCTTTTTTCTGTATGTCATCAAGTGATAGGATTTAAGGGACTTCCATTCTTTTGACAACCATCTGTATTTAACATCTGCACACTGCTATCTATTTGATGAGATTGCTCCTGTAAGTCATTACCAGTCATCAAAAGTTTCCAACATGAGTTAGGGAGTTTAAGGAAACTGAAAAGATATACTATTCATTGGTTTGCATGCTAGCTTGTATATTGCATTGCATAAATGTAACTCATTGATCATGACAACACAGCATGTTAAATGTTGCCTAATGGTGATTTATTCTTGATGCACTGAGCTGATGTCACATTTCTTTTTAACTTAAAAATAAATTGGAAGCATTCATTCATAGCCCCTTGAGGACAAAATTGATCCATATCCACCTAAATATAATACCTTTCATTTGTATCTGAAAAATAAAGATATACTGAAGTTTGTCTCAAATTCTGAGGTAATGTTTCAGAAATACTGAGCTATGAAGTTTCATCTAGTTATATCGACTTGCATAATATTTCATTTAGTCTCTTAAAAGGTACACACCATGTGTTATAAAAACAGTCCATTCCTCCTTAAATCACACAAAATAATTGTTTCTGTCATTGAATTCAATGTATATACTTCTATGTTTGTCTAAGCAACCTCATTCCAAACCGTTTGGGGCAGGATGATCTTGTCATTAGCATAAGAAACCCCATCTCTTTCAATTATAAATGGTCTGCAGCTTCAGCTGCACCTTATTGGTAAATTTTATTGATATCATTCACTGTAGAAAGCTGATTTCAGCAAAACCACATATATCCTGTGACCATTGAGCAAAAGTTTCCAAAATAATTAAAGTTCTGAGTGTGGAGACAGACACACAATTTCCCACACTACTACTACTACTACTGCTACTATGTTGACATTGACCATAAATAATGTGGAGATTTATAGACCATCATCTGTACTTCTCCTTTATAAAATTAAATAAATGTTATTGTTGCATGTTGTGGCAGTGGTCTAGCAACTATCAGTCAGTAGACACTGTTAAGTTAATAATATAATTAAGAAAGATGTGAAATTTTGATGTATGTATGTGTCAGGGACTAACATTTCAAGTAACAGGTCCTGATGATAAGGCATTTACAATCAGAATCATGCTGAAACTTCTGCTTCTACATCTACATCTATGCTCTTTAAACTATCTTGAGGTGCATGGCAGAGGGTACATCCCATTGTACCAGTTATTACAGTTTCTTCCTGTTCCCTTCAATTATGTAGTGTAGGAAGAATGATTGTTTGAATGCCTCTGTGTGCAGTAATCATTCTAATCTTATCCTCATGATCTTTATGTGCCCGATGCATAGGTGGTTGTAGTATATTCTTAGAGTAATCATTTAAAGTCAGTTCTTGAAACTTTGTTAATAGACTTTCTCGGGAAAGTTTATGTCTATCTTATAGAGTCTTCCAGTTCAGTTACTTCAGTGCCTTTGTGACCCTGTCATATGGGTCCCATATACTTCAGTAACATTCTAGAACTGGTAGCATAAGTAATTTGTAAGAAATATCTTTTGTGGACTGATGCACTTCCCCAGTATTCTACCAATAAATCGAAGCCTGCCACTCACCGAGGTATTTGTATGAGTCAGCCAATTCCAACAGTGACTCATTGACATTATAGTCATAGGATACTACATGTTTTCATTTTGTAAAGTGCAAAATTTTACATTTCTGAACATTTAGAGTAAGTTGCCAACCTGGGTGAAATTTAGTACATGAAGACCATCACTTGTTTACTGCTTTGAAAATCTGCAAAGATTTAAAATTATTGCTTGAGAGTTTGCATATCTGTTTAATAAATTATTTATATATCAGCCTCGATGAAGTGTGCAAATCAGTTTGAATTGTTCCTTACAAAAATGGGAATACAACCTCAAAAACTATTGAGAATACATTTGTACATACTGAAGCCCTGATACACCACTTTTCAGTGAGGAAAAAAACAAAACAAAAAAAAAACATTATGGTGCAGATTCACGTGCGTATCAGTTCTGATCAAGACAGGTGCATATAGGAAGGGGCAGGGAATACAGCTATCTGAATGATGGGAAAGTAATTCATTTAGTTGTGGTAAAATGGAATGTTAATACTTGGACTTTTTTGCAACTTTGACATGCATGTGTAATAGATTTCAAAGAAATTATTAAAGGAGATTGTGTTTTTAGTTACTTTTTGCTAGTAGAATTAGGGACTTGACTGTCCGAAAAACTACGTGAAATGTTGGTATATCTCTAATTAAAGTTCAATGCAGACGGAAAAATTTCAGGAGAAATGGAAGACTGTAATCTCAGTCTATGAAAGAAAAGAATTATAATAAAATATGTGGGCAAAAGTATTCCAAATTTCACAAACTCTTATGTTTGAAATCTTGTTTCCAAGAGATAAGTAAAATGTTCAACAAAATTTTTCCTAAACAGTTTAACATTTGAAAGAATAATTCATTTTATGTCAGCTTTATTGTATTGTATTTTGGATTTGAGTGTTTAGTGTTCCAGTCAATTTCAGATAACTGTGCATATTATATTGTAAAGCAGTTATTACAAAATAACAAAATTGAAATATCAGTAATCCAAGTAGAAAATATATCATTCCACTCAGAGGAGTCCAGAGGAATGAACCAAACAAAATACTGAAATTACAAGCTGCTCCGATTTTGAATTTTGTAACATTCTTTTCTAGTATTGTAGAATATCTTCTTCTTCTTCTTCTTCTTTTTGTTCTTCTTCTTCTTCTCCTCCTCACAGCCATCCTAAGGCTGTTGCCACATTGTGCATCTCTGTCACCAAATGCCTCAATCTCACTAGTGTCACTATCGTTCCCTTAGCCACCCTTTCCTTGGTTTCCCTCTTCTCCAATCAGGAGGTTGCCATGACATGCTCATTTTGGTCAAATGTCTTCTTTCAATCTTTTGACATGCCTTAGCCATCCAAGCAGTCTTTCTCCTATTTTATCCACAATACTAGAATGGATCTGCATCTTTTCTCTTATTCCCGCATTTCTTATGTGGTCAAATCGCAAAATTCTAGATGCTCTTCTCAAAAGAGATCCATTTCTAGAGCTCCTTTCATATCTTTCTGATAGTCTCAAACACTGACTCCCATAACTTGTTATTGGTTCCATGGTGGATTTCTGTAATCACATTTCAACTATAACTCATTTTTTAGGACAAAAGGATTTAATTTTTAGAGAGCCGCTGTTCGCCGTGAGAGTCATTGTTGGATAGCTGCCATCCACTGCCTGGTCCATTGTTGGATCTCTCTTTCACATCTGCAGTCACGGGATAGAATACTGCCCAGATACTTCAACACTTTTACACAATTTAATTTGATCTCCATCAGTGTCAAAGTTCTTCCTCCCTCTCTGCAACATGGATATTCTGTTGTCTCAACATTAATTTTTAAGCCCCACTTTAAGCAAGCCTTTAAAATGGTTCACCCACTCTGTCAGACTTGTAATGGGCAGGTTTCTTTTTCTTTCATCTCTTTCCTCAGCCCTACAACCATTTTCCATGCGATTGCCACTTTCTTTATGTATGCTTATGCTCTCTAGCACCCTTTATAATTTTCCATAAAACTCATCTTTGACTTAACTGTCAGCATAATTTGAAGATGCATAAACTCTAACAAAGATAATTTCATGGCCATATTTTGAGGTTTCCATAGTCCTAATTCTCTCATCAATTTTCTCTCAGCATTTGGTATCTCTTCTATACTACTTGTGGATGGCTACTGAAATCCCTCTGTTAGCTCTTTCTTTCTTTTTAACACCACTGTACATTTTCATTTTCCTTCCCCTTAATCTTTGTTTCACTGAGAATACAAGTATTTACCATCAACCTCCATAGTTCCTGGAATACATTTCTTTTCATTATGCCCAAAACCTGTACAATCCAGTGTTATAAACATAGTTCTTTTCAAAAGCTATTTTCATCTCTATGAGAATCCAATGCTGTTATTTTCACAATGATTTTGACTGGAAACTGTTTTACAAATACTTGGAAGCTGACTCAGTGATTCAACCCTCTGATGACCGGGCTATATTTCGGGTTGCGATCCACAGGCAAACTGTCTTCCCTGGGTTTTAAGCTGTAGAGTTAACAAAACTCAGTCCTGAGACCACTAATAAGCAAATATTGTGCTGTGCTGTGTGTGTGTGTGTGTGTGTGTGTGTGTGTGTGTGAGAGAGAGAGAGAGAGAGAGAGAGAGAGAGAGAGAGAGAGAGAGAGAGGGGGGGGGGGGGAGGGAGGGAGGGATTATATTACAGTGTAAAATATTCTCAGTGTGTAGATGAATCCAGTTATTCTGATAAACCTGTTATAAAATATCAACCGTTACAATTCATGTTTTTGTAAGTGTCTGTGTGTTACTTTATTCATGTAGGAATATACTTTTCTTTCTTGTAAATTGATACTTTCATGGTGTGGTGTAATACAACGGCTGTATGCAAAGAGGGGGGGGGGGGGGGGGGGGGAGTGTGGTGGTCACACTGATATTGATATTGCAATTTGAAAATTCTGCCAAATGTGAAATCCATTCTATAATACAGTTTTTGTGATGGGGAAAAATTTCAAAGCTCTTGGCATCAGTCATGAAATTTTTGCCGTATATAATATAAAACAAATGTGATGAGTCAAGGTATTAAGCATCAATGAAGAGTGAAAGAAAACTTTCATCACAATGACAGACATGACCATCTACATGCAATTTAAAACACATTGGTATGGAAAATTGACAAACAATGTATGAAAACCAGCCTTTGACTGTAATTCAATTGCCAAACAAAGTTTCCCCGATTTCTCACAGTTTCACACAAGGTCTCCATTTTCTGTGCTCATTGAATCCTAAAACTTCTTTGTGAAACATCTTGACTCAACCAATTACTGCTTCTCAATACTTTTTTGTGTTTGTTATGGTAAACAAACGGACACACACACACACACACACACACACACACACACACACACACACACACACTCTTAACTGAATGTAGGGCAATGATAACTTTTGACGCCTACGGTGAAAAACTAAGAAAATTGAGATGACTGACCAAAACCAAATATTAGTCTCTTTAACTATTGGTGTTGTGTTTTTGCGTGGTGTTGCTTAGCCACCCTGTGCCTAAAAAAACCACTAGAGGTATCAGTTCAGACAACTCATTTTTTAATTTATATCCTGAACTCTGAATGGCAATGATCGAGAGTGGTAACATAAAGGTGTAAATTTTCTAATAACTTTTCTTTAAATATTCTATTGTTTTATTTAAACACAATGGAGGTCACTGTTTGGATAGTCATTATATGTTACAGTGCACTTGTGCTTCATTATACCTATAAACTCTCAAGGATTTGACTTGAAGGTTAATCTTCAGGTCCTATTTCGTGCTCTGTATCTGTTTGTTTGTTTTTAATGTTTTTGTGAACCATTGACAGTGTCCTGTATATCCCCAGTGCATTTATTTGCTAACAAATTATAAATATACACTAAGTCCCAGCTTTCTGTGTAAACATATAATATCCAACAGTCTCTGAGAGAGGCAACACCTATGAACTGGATGCTGATGTTTTAGTTTCCAAGTCAACTGTACACAAGGGAAATAGTCTTTCTCATACACGTCTTATAACATGAGTGATAGTTGGAGGAAGTTTTATTATTTGAATGTACAACTTTTATTCTGCTTTTTTCTATTTTTTTCTGTCCACTTTCTTTGATTTTTCTAATTAGCCTCTTCGTGGTTTGAATGACATTGAAAAGGTTCGTTGAATCCCAAAGCCACAGTGATAAGGCAGCAAGAAATATTAGGAATCATATAATGTATGATTTAAATCAATCAGTTCTGACTTACATGCTTATAAACAAAATCTGGTCAAATGCTGTACATAAATACAGTGAGTCTGTCAACATGCTGTTCAGTTTGATTTCACGGAACGTATACTGAGGTGAAAGAACACACTTGCACATTAGATCATCCAAGTAGTTGTAGAAAACTAAAACATTCTCAATATTGGTGATAAATATATGTAGGTAGTGTGCAGCAAAGCATAAGTATCTTCATTTCTTAATCAGGCTTCAGAAAAGCAAAGCAGGAGTGTTTGACATTTGCAACCTCTTTTATATCCTGTGGTACTAGCTTTTGGTTTTGTGACTTGCTTGGAGATGTGAACAGCAAAATAGGAAAAAGTCAAATGGGAATTGTAAAAACATTAATTGATTTTAACCTATGATGAATAGTTGACCCACGTGGATGGCAGTGTGCATTAACGCACCACTTGCAGGGTTCAGAAAGGTGAGACTGCCTTGGACCAAATCCACCTCATCGATTAATGACAAGGGCTGGTGAGCCATCCATCCTGAATGTGATTTTTAGGTTTTTTTCCCACATCCAGCTATGTAAATACCAGGCTGATACCTACATCCCACCTCAGATATACAATTTGCAAACATGTACTTGAGCATGATATTTACTGTAGATATAGAAAGATGGGGCACACAAATTTCATCCCAGGGGTAGTGATGGCATCAAGACGAGCAGCCAGCCGCCAACTGTCACGGATATTGCCAATATCCATAGAACAACGCAAACCTCACAGAGAACTGGAAAAGGTGAGGAGGAGGAGGAGGAGGAGGAGGAGGAGGAGGAACAGGAACAATAGTAGCATGTTCAAACTCTGTGACCAGTATAGCCATCTACAAGCATGTTATCAAAAGACTCGTAATATTGGGTGTCATTCTGATTACCAAGTGCATACTCCAAAATTTTGAGGTTTCTTTAACATAGATACACCATCATTCTTGGAGATATTAATGTGAGGAAGAGAACAAGAATGTAATTGATCTCGTAAGAAATTTGGTATTCCAGAGAGACAGTGATGGACACTGATCAAACTGTGTCTGATCTGCATTTATGTGAAATACAGTGGAATTTTGCGTATAACACTGATGCTGTGGGATAAAAATGAGACGGATACTTTCTTGCTGAATAGTTCAGGTAGTGGATTTGGATCGTGAAAAAAAAAAAAGTGAGTTGCTGCCTGTGGATTACATAATTTGATTAATCAAAGGAAATTTAAAAATGAGGAATGGTTAATGACTGACATTGAGTGAGGTGTTGCAGTGGCTAAGGTACAGGACTTGCATTTGGGATAGTTGAAGTTCTAATCCCTACCAAGATAACAAAATTGTGAACCCCTGTCCCCTTCGCTCCGTTTCCTCTTCATGCCCTTCTTAAGGCAAATACAAATATAGTTTGTTTGAAAAGGACATGGGTAATTTATTTAGGCACAAGTTTTAACAGAGCTATTAAAAGGAACAATTTTGGAAAAAACCAAAGGGAGTCCAGGAAGGAGTGTAGTTAAAGATAAATTGGAAGTAACAAAATACCAACATTAACAAAAAAAATAAAGAGGACCACATAAAATAGGAAATGATTGTTGCAGTTACAACGTATAGCCTTTAGAGAATTATTATTATTATTATTATTATTATTATTATTATTATTTTCCTGTTCCATCCTTGTCCAGTCTAAGTTTGTACTGTCATTGATGAGATGTTAACTCCTAATATTCCCCACAGGAATAAATCTCCGGCCAGTACGGGCTCTCCTCCAAAGCACAGAGGCAGGGTGAAAGTTCAGCCACCCTGATCACTGGCTCCCATATTACAGTGGAACCTGAATGGGTTCAGGACACATATGGCCGAATTACAACTCCTTGTACGAGAGCGCCCCTTGTGCTTATGTCTCCAAGAGACAAATTTTTGGGCCACTGATGCTCCTTCTTTATGGGGCTATACCGTGTATCGAAAAGATGATCTGATGGGGGAAAGGGCAAAGGGTGGTGTTGCAGTTTTTGTCCGGGACATGCACCACTCATCTGAGCTCCCTCTTGTTACGGACTTGCAAGCGGTTGCAGTTGACCTTCTTGTGGGGCGGAGGCTCACAATCTGTTCCGTTTACTTACACCCTCAGGATGCAATAGACTCTGAGGCTTTCACAGACCTTATTAGCCAACTCCCCTGCCCATTTCTCCTTCTGGGGGACTTCAATGCTCATAATGTCTTATGGGGCTCTACGACTACTTGCCCCAGGGGTCGCGTTCTGGAAAGCCTCATGACGTCTGAAGAACTGTGCATCCTCAACTCTGGTGCTCCCACTCATTTCTGTACGGCTTCTGGGTCATCGTCAGCTATTGACCTTTCCTTTTGCTCTCCAGCACTCGCGGATTCTGCTCTGTGGGAGGTTGCTGCTGACCTCCATTCTAGTTACCACTTCCCCCTTTGGATTCGCCTCCTGGATGAGGCTGTGGCATTACCAGTGCCGCCCATGTGGCACCTCTGCACAGCTGACTGGACACTTTTCAGCCAACTGGCTGTTTTGGAACACCGTGCCAGCATCCACGAATGGGTAGACCATGTTACAGCCGTGATCTCCCATGCTGCTGACTTATCAATCCCACGATCATCCGGTCATCCCAAGAGGCGTCCTGTGCCTTGGTGGACCACTGAGTGCCGCTCAGCTATCCGAGCCCGCCGTGCAGCTTTGCGCCGCTTCAAGTGCCGTCCCTCCGCTGACAATCTTGCGGCCTTTCGGGTGGCAAGGGCCAAGGCGCGGCGAGTGATTAAAGAGAGCAAACGACGGTCATGGCAATCGTTCTTGAACTCCATCTCCCGCTCCACTAGTTCTACGAAAGTATGGCAAGCCATCAGGAGGATTTCCGGGAAACGCAGCCAACTACCTGTCACGGCACTGCTGCATCATGGATGTCTCCTCACGGTGCTGAGAGACATTGCCCAGACACTGGCCATGCGTTTTGCGGAATCTACTGCCACTATTAACTGTGATCCAGATTTCTGCCGCTATCGCACTGCCATTGAGAGGGGTCACTTGGACTTCTGATCTCAAAATTCTGAACCCTACAACTGCCCCTTCACAATGTGGGAACTGGATTCGACGCTGTCTGTGGCTCATGGTACTGCGCCCGGTCATGATCAAATCTGGTACAGCATGCTGCAGCACTTGTTGCTGCCATCCAAGGAAGTTCTCCTAAATTGTTTTAGTATGATGTGGTTATCCGGCACATTCCCTGACTCGTGGAGGGAGGCGATTTTGATTCTCCTCCTCAAACCGGGGAATGACCGAATGCATCCCAGTAGTTATTGGAGTATTGCTTTGACGAGCTGTGATGGGAAGACATTGGAACGCATGGTCAACGGTCGCCTGGTTTGGCTGCTCGAGACCAGGCAGCTCCTTAGCCATTCTCAGTGTGGCTTTCGGAGATGTTGTTCAACTATAGACAACTTGACCCTGCTTGAGGCGGCCATCCAGCAGGCCTTCCTACGTAACCAGCATTGTCTAGGTGTATTCTTTGACATTAATAAGGCGTATGACACTACTTGGCACCGCCTTATCCTCAATCAGCTCCATCAGTGGGGCTTTCGTGGCCATCTCCCCATCTTCATTCGGTCCTTTCTCTCCCACCGCCTCTTTCAATATCGGGTTGGTATTGTGCTATCTGATTTGTACGTGCAGGTGAATGGTGTTTCTCAGGGAAGCGTTTTAAGTGTCACACTCTTTGCCATCGCCATTAACAGTATCACGTCCACTATCCGGAGTCCTGCCCAGTGCTCCTTGTTTGTGGACGATTTTGCTGTTTTCTGTTCTTCCTCCGGTCGTGTCACTGCTAGTCGGCAGCTGCAGCTTACGATAAAGCGATTAGAGGCGTGGACTGCGAAGACGGGTTTTACCTTTTCTGCAGACAAATGTGTGTGTGTTCATTTTATTAGTTCTCGACGTCTTTTTACCTCCCCTGCATTGCGTCTGAGGGACACCATTCTTCCTTTTAGCGACACTGTGAGGTTCCTGGGCCTCACTTTTGATTCCAAATTGTCGTGGTTGCTGCACCTTAAAGACCTCAAGGTGCGGGCCCTGAAGGCACTGAATATTTTGAAGTGTCTGAGCCATTAATCCTGGGGAGCAGATCGGGCGCGTCTGCTGCAGTTTTATAGGGCTTTCGTCCGATCGCGTCTTGACTATGGATGCACCGTGTATTGGTCAGTGAGACCTACGTATCTGAAGATTCTTGACGCAGTACACCATGAGGGTATCAGGCTAGCCACTGGTGCCTTCCATACCAGTCCCATCCCCAGCCTGTGTGCTGAGGCAGGGGAACCGCCGCTCACCATCCGGCGGAAGCTCCTCATGGTGCGACGGGTGTGTCAATTTCTTGCCTGTCCTACCTCCCCTGCGTACCCTACCGTTGCCCGACCGCCTATGAAACATCTCTTTTCCAGTTGTCCCAGGGCAACGAGACCATTTGGGATTCGTGCCAAGCATTTGCTAGAGTCCCTCAGTGTGGAGCGTGTGGCACCCCAACTCCAGGGTTTTACCCGCCTGCCTCCCTGGTTGCTCCTGAGGCCCAGCATCCTTTTAGACTTGTCAGTGTACCGGAGGAGCTGCACTCCTGCATTTGTTTTTACCTCCTTAATGTACGATAGTTTAAACCAGCATCCTGACCATGTACCAGTATTTACGGATGGCTCTAAACAGGGGGACACTGTTGGTTGTGCTGTTGTTTTCCCTGATCGAGTCGTCAAGTTACAGCTTCCTGCAGCATTTACCATCTTTGATGCCGAATTGTTTGTGATCTTGCGGGCATTGGAGCAGATGAGATGTGTTCCCAGTCTTAAGTTTCTCATCTGTTCTGACTCCCTGAGTGACCTTCAGACCATGCAACACTTGTACCCGGTGGATACGGTCATCCAGAACATCCATGATGCCCTACTCCACCTGCAACGGCAGGGGAAGGAGGTTTCTTTCTGCTGGGTGCCGGGGCACGTGGGTATTAGGGGAAACGAACTGGCGGATATGGCTGCCAAAGATGCATGTTCCCTCCCTCACGTTGTTGAATGTGCCGTCCCCCTCCATGCTGTTACCTCCCTTTTGCGTTTTCGTGTTATTCGTCAATGGGAAGATGAGTGGCTGGCAGTCGATGAAAATAAGCTGCGTCTTGTCAACGCCACCACACAGCCATGGCATACGTCCTACCAGTCATGCAGGCGGGATGAGGTTCTCCTCACTTGCCTCCGCATCGGGCACAGTCCCTTAACGCATGGTTTTTTACTCCGGCGGGAGGACCCCCCAATCTGCAGTTCTTGTGGCGTCCAGATTACTGTCCGCCACATTTTACTTGTTTCACTTCGATTTCTGTTCTCTTTTCCTTGTGTTTCCTTTCCTTTTTTGGTGCGTTTCTTCTCCTCTTGTTTTGCCTCTGTATGTGAGGATTTGGAACTGCGTCAGGTCTGTGTCTTTTAGCCGTTCTCCTTGTTCGCTGTCCGTCTTCGTCCCTTCACCGCATGTGTTACTGTTTCTATGCATTTGGGCGCTGATGACCATGCTGTTTAGTGCCCGAAAACCTCAAACCACACCCACCCACCCACCCACCCACCCACCCACCCACCCACCCACACACACACACACACACACACACACACACACACACACACACACTCCTAATATTCCATACTTATTAGACTGATGTATCAATGCTTTCCAACCAAATGTGATATTAATTTTAACTTAAAATATTGCCTTAGAAAAGGCATCTAATTAGCAGTTCTGGGAATTAAAATGGTTGAAGCAAGGATGTGGGACACAGAAGGCAGAGGTAAATGGTTGAAAATAATTGTGAAGCAAGAGCTAGAGAACTAAAAACTGTCAAAGATGTCAGAAAAATTCAAGAATACATGAAAATGAGAGAGAGAGAAGCGTGAAAAAGGAGAGAGAAAATGAAATGGGGAAATTGATGAACTTCGTGGACACACAAAAATTGGTGAAGGAGATATATAAATGGAGAAACAGCAAAATTTAAACAGAAACAGGAAGTAATTTGCTTCTCATCTCTTGAGACTGTTAGTATAATGTTGGATGGGGTGCGAGGGAGATCTAAATAACTTTAAGAGGTGACCCAGGCGTCCACTGTTAAATTCCATAGCATGCTCAGTGGTGGGGAAATTAGGTCTTGCTGATACAAACATTTATGTGTAGCTGTTTATTCTGACAGAGAACTTGAGAGCTTTACTTAGGATGAGTTTACTCTTCATTGGGAAATGTTATTTTAGTAGAAACTTAATGAGACCAAGTTTAGGACAACAGTAATGCATGAAATGGTGGAAAACTAATGCAGGCCACTTAGTTGTATAACACAACCACGTATAATAAGCATTTATGAGCCAATACATTAAAATATTTTGGGAACACTATTTTTTGTTTTTATATTACTCACTTGACTGGAATTTTTTTTTTTTTTTTATATTACTCACTTGACTGGAATTTTTTTGTAGGTTAGGGCCTTGTGACATTTTATATTTTATTGTGAGGTAGCTACAGCACTATTAAAAATGTAATAAATGGCTGACTGGATAGCTAAAATGATCAGAACAGAAGTAATTACAAATATGTATTTTGTGGTAAATTTCTTGTAACAATGTACTTCCTGCTGTGTGTGTGTGTGTGTGTGTGTGTGTGTGTTTGGATAAAATGTGCTATACTATAGTCTTCTTAAGGCAATAGAATAGAGAAGTTTATCAATTTCTGTTCATGGTTTCCCTTAAAGAAGGGAACCCCGTCTATAGCCGAGGACACTAAGAGCACACTTTTGTGGTGGTACTCAGCTCATAGGTACGCCAGTTTGAATCCTGATGGTTGATAAAATTTTCACTGCTAATATTTGGCCAGGGGAAGAGCTAGTTGCATAAAATTCCAGGTCATCAGTCTTTGTGCCAGTGTTCTGGCTTAAATTCCGAACCTCTTTGCAGTCTCTCTTGAAGTGAGGGCATGTGACGCTGTTGATGATGATCTGTCCATTGGATGAGGATGTCAAACTTGGTAGTTCTTGTGGTGCTATTAGAGAGGAATTGCCTATGTGCCAACTCTGGGTGTACCCTCTCCCAGTCGTCGTTGTCGTCGTCATACACAACACAAACATAATACTACATTAAACACACATCCATTACCCTCACCTACACTCCACAAAAACACACATTACCCAACTCTCTCATATCCGCAAGCAAAGGGACCAGTGTGCATAGAGAATGAACACCCTTTCCAGCTTGGTGGCTAAACCCACCTGTGGAATAGCCCAGCAAACAATGTCATATGATGGATAATATTCTTCTCGGGTATGCAGCCGGATCATGACGTCTTCCAGACACAATATTTCCGCGGTCCACTCCGTCAGTCTGTTCAAAATATTTGTCATTGAATAAAAAGTACGTCGACATCAGCACGTGGCGACAAAGCCTGGTTGTGTCCTCATCCAGTTTCTCACCAATTAATTGCAAGGATTCTTCCAGAGGAACCCGGGTAAAAAGCGACACGACATCAAAGCTCACAAGCAAATCGCCGGGACTAAGGGCTATGGGGAGCCCACTGTCCCCAATAGTCGCCAACCTTTTTATGGAAGATTTGGAGGACATGGCGCTGAAGACGGCGTCCTTAAAACCAACCTGTTTCTGGAGGTACGTTGACGACACGTTTATGGTGTGGCCTCATGAGAGAGAGGCTCTCGACCGCCTCCTAGATCATTTTAATTCCCTGCATCCCAGCATCAAGTTTACCATGGAGGTGGAAAGTGATGGAAAGCTTCCGTTTCTGGATGTTCTGGTGTACAGAAAGGATGATGGGACACTGGGACACAGTGTTTATCGAAAGCCTACACACACGGACCGTTACCTGCATGCTTCTAGCTGTCATCCATCGTTCCAGCATACGGGGGTCCTGCGAACGTTGGCGAGAAGAGCTTATGCCATTTCAGATGGAGAAAGCTTGACACAAGAATTGGACCACCTTAAGGTTGTGTTCAAGCAGAATGGCTATACAGATAAACAGATCCGTCGTGCTTTCCAGTTTGGACCATCGCCTGAACCACTAGAAGATACCTGCAAATCGGTGGCTTTTCTGCCTTTTGCTGGGAGCATTTCCTCGAAGATAGGAAGAATTCTAAAAAGATATCACATCAAAAGTATTTTTCGTCCGCCGGCCAAGCTTAGAGCGTTTCTTGGCTCTGTTAAGGATGACTTGGGTTTGAGGAAGTCCGGTGTGTATAAGATCCCTTGCCACTGTGGGAAGGCTTATATTGGTCAGACGATCCGGACCATCCAGGACCGATGTGTTGAGCATCAGCGGCACACACGGCTGCTTCAACCCGAGAAATCCGCAGTGGCGGAGCACTGTCTCACCGAGGGACACAGAATGCAATATGATGTGACACAAATGGTTGCCCCTGCATCTCGCTATTGGGACTGTATTTTAAAAGAATCCATAGAGATTCGTTTATCTGACAATCTTATTAATAGAGACAAGGGTTATCTTTTAAGTAAGACTTGGGACTCGGTGTTATCTGACATTAAAAAACAACGGTCTGCGTCTCAATCGTCGGAATAGATTTTTTGAAATTTCTTTTATTTTTGACAGCGATATCTCGATTTCGCCTCTTTCCACCACTGGCGGCGCGGCATGTTTACTGCACTAGAGGGCAGCTACGGCATCTTCTCGCGCACGCATTGTGGGTCTTCTGCGGCCTATATATGGGCTGCCGCTTGCGCTGGGAAGTCAGTTCCGGCGAGATTGTGCACCAGCGCACTCACCTGATGATGGCGGCCAGTTGGACCGCGGAAATATTGTGTCTGGAAGACGTCATGATCCGGCTGCATACCCGAGAAGAATATTATCAATTATTACGCCGGGAAAGCCTTCGTAGTCAATGTCATATGATATTAAATAAAATTGAGGGGGATATTAAAATTCTGATTGATTACAAAGAAGATGGTACTCTATTAACATCTGACAAAAAATGCTACATAAATACTAATTTGATAGACAAGACTCCTTACTGATGACAACTATCACTCTTACTCTCTTGATGTGTAAAACATACAGTGTTTCTTTTTTCATAACAAACAATAACTGGATGCCTGTGAATATTGGAAGGGGAAGTAATCTTCATACATGCATGTTTTGACATATTAAAAAGTTTTATTTTGTATTCAATTGTTAGTGTATTTGGATAATTCAGTTATCATTAATATTTTTGTGTATCTATGTAAAAAAAACTTCACTTTATAAGAAGTTTTTATTTCTGGTAACAACAGACACTAATACTTCGCTAGTTGGGGGAAACCAGTCTAAATAGGATTCAGTAAACTTTTAAAACCTTTCAATATTAGCAGTATTAAGGGTATTTCAAAATTAAAATTGAGATTTATAAAGTTGTTTCTTTCTTCCTTCCAGCAACAAGAACAAGATCCAACTAATTTATATATTGCCAATCTACCAGCAACTTTTAAGGAAAATGATGTTGACAACATGCTGGCAAAGTATGGGCAAGTTATCTCTACAAGAATCCTCAGGGACACAACTGGTCAAAGTAAAGGTGTCGGGTTTGCAAGGTGAGTTGCCATTCCATGACTGTTCTGTAGGAAAAAATAAAATGTGAGTCTCAGAAATTACATTGTAGAGTAGGAGAATGACAGCTGTACTTTCAGTCGCTCAATTGTACCTTAAAATACACACAAGAGAGGAGATCCATTATCCCATGAAAGATTAATCATTTCCCCATTTGCAGTCGATGAGTTTATAAGAGTTATGTAATAATCACTAATCATTTTTCAGCTCATCACAAATTAATCTATTAAGAAGAATTCGATGTGCATTCCAGATGAAATGTACTTGACATTTTTTTTATGCATACAATATTGCAGTGTCTGTGTTATTATGAAAAATAATGCTATGTCCCTTTGGACATGCATACATAAAACTATCAGCTGTGTAATAGAATGAAGCCAATGTAAATTTAGTGCTGGACCGGGACTTGAACCCAGGTATCTCAGGGTTGCCTTACATTTGGCTATCTGAGCATGACTCACACCCAGGCCCAAACTTCCATATGTCGTCAACCATGTACCTACAACCTGTACTTGTACATCCATTATGTATATCGCTGTACAGGCAAGATGTTTTATTTGAAAGTCGTTTGCCTGGTGTCAGCGGATAAATACAATATTGCAGTGCCTGTATTAAGGCATCACCAAAGGAGCATTGCATTATAATTCAAGTAAAATGTCTTCCCTGTATGGGAATATATATAATGGATGTACAAGTACAGGTTGTAGACACAGTTGGTGACGTAAGTAACTTTGAGTCTGGCTATAAGTCAATGAGTCATGCTCAGATAGCCAAACGGTAAGGCGACCATTGATGATAAGCAGGAAATCTGGGTTTGAGCCCCGGCCCAGCACAAATTTTTATTGTCATTCGATTACGCAGCTGATGATTGTCCATATTCATAATGGCAAATACATTTTATGTATTTTCTGATGAAGGCCCATTGGCTTCCACCCAGTGCTCAGGTGTCTGTTTAGTTTCTAGCATTCATTGGTGAGTTTGTCTCACATCTATAGTTACAAATCAACACAGAGAATCTGTCAGCTCCTTTTAAAAATCGTCCAGATGCAAAGTTCCACATTCTGGCCCTGATGGACCAATCAGTATTGACCAACAACCGTATCATCCTGCGCCATTGCTGTCATCAGATGTTTGGTCAGCACACTGATCTCGTGGCCATTGTCAGTTATTTGGATCATGGAGCCTCTACTTCCCATTTAAGGAGCTCATCAACTGACTTCATGAGGCTGAGTCAATCCTGTTCTAGTTCTCTTACAAAGGGAAAATCCATAGGAGTACCAGGAATCAAACCCAGATTCCCCACAAAGCAGCCAGACATGCTAACCAGTGATCTATGGAGACAGACGTGCAACATTGCTGTGAAAAAATAAATGACTATAGGTCATATGTACAAGCATATGTGTAAAGGGTGGTTTAAAAAGAGTGCTGTTTTTGAAATGAGTGGTAACTTTTTGTTTGTCATTTGCTGACATTGTTGTGATTTCTTTCTATTTCCAGGGGCATTCTGATTGTTGGCTCAGTTTGAATTTGTTGCATATGGTATCTAACCATGGAGCAGTTCACTTGTGCACAACGTGTGCTAATTATGAAAGGGAAAAGCATCCACAACAAGTGACTGTTGTGGCTATTGGTCAAGTGGCATCATCAGCCCTCATTGTTTTTAAAAATGAAGGAGGACAAGCTGTGACGGTCAACGGAGACCAATACCATATGATAAGAGAGTTTTGTGACCTTATTTGGATGGAATGGACATTGAAGAGTTGTGGTTGCAGCAGGATGATGCCACCTGCCATACTTCCTGCCAAACAATTGAGTTGCTCCATGAGTGGTTTCCAGATCACCTTATTCTGAATGATGCTGATCGTCACTGGCCACCAAGGTCATGCGACTTAACTCTTTGTGACTTTTTTTCTCGGGGGTCATCTTAAGTCATTGGTGTATGCCAATAAATCCTGAAACATCCATGCCTTGCAGGGGGAAATTTGATGAGTTGTCAGTGAAATGGTTGTGGAAACTTGACATGCAGTCACAGTGAATTTCATGGACATGCATGCCACCACAGTAGAGGTGGTCATATACCTCACATTTTTCATATGTGAAATGGGAAGGTCAGATGAACATATTTATGTATTTTGTTTGTGATTTAGTAGAAATAAATTTGTTACTTTGATGTATCAAAACCAGCACTCTTTTTGAACCACTCGTTATTTACAAGTCTAGTTTGACAAGGGTAGGGCAAGTTTTCAGCTACTGCCTTATATGAGTAGGAACCATAATTGCATTTACCTGAAATAATTTATTGGAAACCACAGGAAACCTAAATTACAATGGTTGAATGGAGAGACTGGGGCCTCCATCCTTCTGAATAGAAGGCCAGTCTCTTTAATACAATGCAACCTTCTTTGTACAATGGAAAATCCAGGATAGAATGTAATAATATTATGAAAGGAAAGAGAGAGAGAGTGTGTGTGTGTGTGTGTGTGTGTGTGTGTGTGTGTGTGTGTGCGGCGCGCGCGCGCGCGTTATTTTCATCAAAGGCCTTGCTGGCCGGAAGCTTATTTGTGACAGTCTTTTTGTTGTGTCTGTCTGCAACTCAGCATTTCTGCCAGATGGCGAGTTGCAACTTTCCTTTGATAATATTGCAACCTTCATTGTTTTATTTGTAGTGTACTGCATGGTATCAAAAAGCACTTACTTAGTGCTCGCTCGCTCTCTCTCTCCCTCTCTCTCTCTCCCTCTCCCCCCTCCCCCTCCCTCCCTCCACCCCCCTTCTTGAATGGGATTTTTCAGTCTGCAGTGGAGTGTGTGCTGACATGAAATTTCCTGGCAGATTAAAACTGTGTGCCGGACTGAGACTTGAACTCAGGACCTTTGCCTTCTGCAGGTCATGAGTCATGCTTGGTAGCTCGTTGGTAGAGCACTTGCCCGCAAAAGGCAAAGGTCCCAATTTTGAGTCTCAGCCGTGCACGCAGTTTTAATCTGCCAGGAAGTTTCAGCATAAATCTTCCACAATTTTTTTCGTAGTTAGTTAACTTAATACATGCTATACCATTCTAAAAGATTTGCATGTGGCATTATTTGTTACTGGCCTCTTCACTTATACCCAGTACTGAATAGAGTTCTTTTTTATGTTTGCAATTTTAGGATGTCATTCTTGCAAATTGTCTTAAAGAGAAGTAAGGCCGTATTTGAGTGTTGTTCTCAAATCTTAACTCTTGAAGTTGTAGGATCAGATTCTTTGCAAACCAACAGCAACTTTGAATGAATTTTTGCCAGCAATAAATCATCATCAACAGCCCTGTATGAACAAATGGTATTCCATATTATTTACATGAATGAACCACATACACTACCTAAATGCCCTGTAGATCAAACTGAAACCTTATGCAAATTGTAATACAATATGTAACAATATAATAAAAATTAAATTCCACTGGTATCAATGCCCTTTCTGGGCCATGCTGCTAAATTTTCTTCTTGGCCTAATATGTAATTTGGGCATTGAATCTTACTAATACTGTCATGAAAGGAGTCTTGGCTTTTTAGATTCCAAAAATCCATGTTTTCTCACTAACTATTGCCACCAAGAATAACTCCGAAAGTATGATAGGAGCTGAAGAGTTTGTGGGACAAAAGTTGCATGGGACAACGTCACAAAGGTGGCATGAACGTCAGTTTACAGAAGGTGTTTGAAATTATGACCATTGGTATTAATGCAGTGCTGCAATCTTTTTATAATGGATTGAGTAGTATTCCTTATCACATCGGCACTTACCGAAGCACAAGCTGTGTCAGTTCTCTTTCACATATTGTCAGGTGTAGTTGGAACATCTTTATAAACAATGTTTTCTAACCATCAGCAAAAAATGTGCTGGACGCACATTGTGTTGATACCACATTCTGTTCCTTGTTCCTAAAAGGTATTTCTTCCAATAACAGACCTAATGTTTCTTGCAGGAATGTGGTGTACTACCTACCATTAAGATTTCCTTTGATGAAATAGAGGCCTATAATTCTGTCCTCCAGAATCCCACACCATACATTCACTGACCGCGGTTTTTAGTGTGCAACTTGCCACAGCCAACATGGATTTTTAGTTGTCCAATAACGCATGCTGTGCAAATTAACATTTCCGTGGTTCGTGAATGTAGCCTCATCAATCCTCTGAATCTGAAGTTGAGCCCATCAACAGAATTTGATGTGATGCATACAGTTCATACCAGTTAATTGTTGGTGGAGACTGATATGGTAAGCATGATATTTATGGTGTTTCAGAACATGAACAACACTTCTGTGGCTCACGCCAGTTTCCCTTGCGATTTGATGTGAACTAACACAAGGATCTCGAACCACAGTGGAAAGAGTACCAATTTCCATTTCCTTGTTAGTAACTTTCCTGTGCCGGATATGTTTTTGATGGATTAAAGATACAGTTGTTGTCAGTTTATCATACACACATTTAAATGTATGACATGTAGGGTGAGTACGTTGAGGGTATTTTTCAATGTATAAGTATCTAGCTCTCACTGAATTTCATTGGCATTTTCCATAAATGAGAAACATATTGACTTGTTCTTCGAAGGAATACAACATTCACATTCGCTTGATTTGACGATACTAGTCTTACCTTTCCTGTTAGTGTTGTATTGCAAAACCATTGAATGGTGTTTACATGTCTATGGCATGTTAGATGAATATGCCGTATTTGGCAAATATTTACTATTTGCATGATATACGAGAGAGAATTGTTAGAGCATGTGCTTTGATAAGTGCTGAGGTGATAAGGAATACCATTCAATACATAATATGAAGATTGCAGCACTGCATTGATACCAATGGTCATCAGTTCGAACACCTTCTGTAAATGGACATTCATGCCATCTTCTTGACCTCTGTTGACCTTCAAAGACCTTACTATTATATATAATTGAATTCGTCTTGATAGCCTCTCTCAGAAAATAAGTACCAAACTGTAGAATCCCAATAAAAAAATTTTCAAAAAACCAAAGTTGACCTTCACATCTCTGAAGCGACCTCACCTAGCAACAAAAAACCAATGTCATATTATGGCCCCCGTTGTCCCATGCAACATTTGTCCCACAAACTTTCCAGCTACTATCACACTTTTGAACTTATTCTAGGTGGCGGTAGTTAGTGACTCACCCTGTATAACCAATGGTGAGTAGTAGGTATGTGTACTATTTGCATATTGATGATGCTGCGGAGAACATGTCTGCTGCAACCAAACAAAAAAAGCTGATATTACTTGTAGGTAGTTTTGGGTAAATCTCCTAATTTGATTCCCTTATAAAATATTTAATTTGGGTTTATTTTATTCTCACAATTTTTCACGTAAACTCTCTGGCGAATTGTATAAATTGTTGCTCTTTCGTTTATTTAATTATGATTATTGGCGTAACAACGCATATAAGAAAAGAGTTACGTGAAATACTTTTAGCAATGCTGTGCTTTGAATTTCTTTATCATCATTACCTTTTAGCAAAATAAAATATATATATTGCAGTCTTATTGTCCTGTATCTGGCCTACAATTTAAGGAACGATTTTTCGTAACTGTAACTCATGCTAAGAATCAATATATCTTCCCTACTTCATAATTATTGAAAATTGAAATTATTTTGTTATGAACACTGATGTTACAGTTCGTATGATCGTTCAAAAACACAAGGTTGCAGTGGATTTTATTTCTCGATAAGATACTATTTCATACCACGACTAGCCCAAGAACATGAGACTCTCATTAAAAAAAATTTACGTTGTCACTATAAAGTTTGCCAGATCAGAACGGAGCACAGCAAGATTCCTATCAGATTTTGAAGGTACATTAACTTATTGGTACTGTGAATTATATGCTATCAGCAGCCCGCGTCAACCTGCAACACATCATAAAATCTGCTGATCTTCACTGCCAGTCTGGGAGCTAAAGAAATAATATTATTTTACTATTATTTTACCGCTTCCTTGCGGTATGCTCGACTATATTGTAAGTCGTTTAAATACGCCGCGGCAGCGGCTCTTCGTTCTCCACGCAGCTCAGCACCACAGATAATATTTATATAACTGAAAAATGTCTCAACAGGATGGGATAATAGGCAAGCAAGCTTTAACAATTAATAATACAAGTTTTCATTTAAACAACTCTATTAAAACATTTAAATATCTCATTGATTACAGACCTGTGTGAATTCACACGTAATGGCGTACATTTCCCAGTCTCGACAAAAGAATGCTACATTCGCGTTCTCCACGACAACAACAGGAGATCTTACTCTCACAACTTCCAGATTAAGAAGACAAAGAATTTAATTTACATCACGCATTATATACTAGTTCCTTTTGTAATCTCTGTTCAACATTTATCTTCTGTGGCGGTTTTATTACTCGCCGACGCAGACGTTCTCAAAAATAAATAATAAAAAAAAATACATAATTTTACACAATGACACAATATGATACATCTAATTTTCTAATTACTACATAATATGTTGTTTTTGTTTCTTACTAGACGTTACAATGCCCCCTGGCAGCAATTGACTAACGTTGAAAATGTTCGGCAATATGCTGCCACTAACGTCTGTTTGGTTATTGTCTGTTACCTTGGTTGGAACATTCACTTTACACTTCTTAGTTCTTTCACACTGTAGGTTTAATTACACTTTTTATACTGTTCTTACACTTTGCGAGGTGACCGTCAACCTAGTCCCAGGGTCATTACATTTATTTGGCTCCCCCATTCGGGCTACGTGCGATCAGAAAACCTGGGAAAACTGCGCCGGAGCCATGGTCATCTCACAAAAAGTTCAGACTCTATTCAATGTTCACATATAACAAAGGCTATTTGTGATAGTATGTTAAACTTTTAGTCTCTTTGTTATCAATATAATATTTGTGTTCTGGATTGTAATGAAAGTCACTTATTACACATTTTTACAATAGTATAATGAATCGTCCTTGCACTTACTCGCGACAGTTGGTTTAAAATGTCTAGCATTCGTGCGAGTATACTTCATTAACATGACGAAAACATATTATATCTATACATCACTGAACCAATGAATACTTTGAGTCTGTATTGAGTAACTCAAGAAAAAACAAATGTTTGTCACGTCATTTCGTGTCCACTAAACCCTATTCATTTTAGTGCATTTAACACATATTTGATAGTTCCTTTGAATGACAACAATGTTGTACGGAGCTGGCGGCGCGAAGCAATTGTTGAGTAGCGTCGTCTGGAACGCCGCGTGCCGACGGCCGCTGGGTTCGACGACCGGCTCTCAGTAACAGCGACGTCGTGCTGACGTGGCGCCCAAGCAGTCGCGAACCGCGGCGAACCATTCGCCGATGTCGGCGAGTTGCAGTGGTTTACCGCGACCGGCTGGCTGGCGGCACGGCACTCGTCTCTGCTTCCCCGCATGGCTCCCCGTCGTAGCGCATGAAACAAACATTCCACAACGGTGTACTGTCTTTAGGAACACAGATTACTAGCTGTGGAAGAAAATGCAACTTGTTAAAAGCGTTTATTGTTCAGTAAGCCGTCGCTTCACTGGTATGCACAGGATGTTTTGGCGTGATAACAGGTTTCTTGTGGCATTGTGACACTGGTATTCAGGGTTCGTCACACGCACATTGTACTACACATTTTCATTCACTCCCACGGTTGATACACTGCCAGAGCGTCTTTCAACACGCGAAAATGTTTCGTTACACACATACTAAATGTCTCCGTCGAGCGATGTTTGTTTGAATCGACTCCGAACGGATCAATCACTACTGTTTTTATACACTGTCTATTGTTCGTTGAGCACTGCACTAGGACAGTCTGTCACTCAACACTAGACTTATCGACTTATATATTGGTGCAGATACAACAGTCATTTTCTGTCCCTACTACACACAATATTCCGTCCTTTCCTCAATTGTTTATGCACACAGTTTATTTTTTAATACCTTTTAACTGTTCTTTGCATAATCACTCTCATCTACATGGCGTCTATTTGTTTTTACCTTATCACAACACAGTTTTCATATTGTTACTAGGCGTATATGGCCCTTTTGTAAATTTTTTAAAGGTGTGTGGATTTTTTTTTTTTTTTTTTTTTTTTTGTACATAGTTTTCCTTTCCTCCTTTCAGTGTAGCTTGCCTGGTTATCACCCATCTAGCAAACAGATTTTACCTTGTGCATGACAGCTTGACTTGGGCATATTGCTCAATAAATACTTCATTTAGCACTAGCATTATTTTTAATGAATTTTCCTATATGACTACAGTGTAGGTTCCGCATTGGTTGACTTAATTCGCGTATCGCGTAATGAATATTCAAGGGCGTGTACCAAGTACACAGGCTTCAATTGAAGCATTGCTACATACAAAGCGGAGTTTCCACGGAACGGGCTTGTTTTTAATTAGCTTCGGCTCCAGTGTCGTTCTCAAATCACTACTGGCAGCAAACATCACATCACATAATTGTTGCATATTACAAAGTCAATGTTTGGCTAGTAGAGACTCTCTCTCTCAGGGTTCCTTATTCTAATACAATTACAACAGTTACCTTACTATATAAGATTGCATCATTAATTGCACTTACATACTACACATAGAAAATGGTTCAAGAAATTAACCCTTTGTAAAATGGTTCAAGAAATTAATCCTCACTTTATCAACAAGAAGATTGTTCGTTGCTTAATGAGCATATAGTATTTTAATGACTAATTGTCTGTAAACAAAATCTTTCCTGTGTAAGCTATTGCTCACTTTCTGATTCCACTTCCTCCAAGTTTAATTACACACAAATTTCTTTCTTAATACTAACATACTTATATTCTAAAACACAATTAAAATCTTCTTACAACTATTACTCTTTATATGTGATATGTCACTGAATAAATAACTTCACATCTTTACGTGGATATAATCCTTTGATCTTCCCCGTATGGGGATGTGCTAACAAATAGCTACATTCGTGTGGCACGCTTATTACTTCAAAGGGCCCTGAATATAGCAATTGCCACTTACTATTTTGTTTTAAGGTGGCTGAAGATTTAGGGTGGTTACGAATAAGTACTAGGTCTCCTACATTATATTTCTGTTCGTTAGTTACACCTCGATCGTACCTCTTTTTTTCTTTGGCCACTACTTCTCTCCTCGACCAAGGGATGGAGTAAGTTGCGCGACAGTATGTTTTGTGGGGCATCACCTCTATGTGATAGTGGTACCCTTTGACTATTCCTGGTCGGTCGGTAAATACCCTAGTATATTCCGATAGCAGCTGCGTCAACTGTTGCTTTTGTGTATCACTTAAACCTTCAGATTCGTGCACTTTGGTTTGAAATGCCTCAACATTTGTTTCAAAATTTCGATCCTCGAAATTCGGGTAATAGAGGTCTGCTGCATGTGAAAAATCATCGAGGTGTAGTACCCAAGGGTTCCTACCTTTGATATTGATTCGATTACAACACGGCACAAGTACCTCCTTCGATTTCATCATAGATAACTCAATCCTCCTACCCCTATTAATTATGCTTAATTTCCCCAAGGAGAGGTCGATCAATGCGTCCCTCTCACGGAGAAAATCTACTCCCAGAATGCAGGCCACCTTTAATCCTTTAACAACGAGGAACGAGCTCACTATGGCTTCGCCCTCCTTACAAATCTCCACCTGCACCTGGTACTTAACTGATTGGCTCTGTGCACTAATGGCTCCAGACACCTTACAATTATTAACCGGGAAAGTCGGAATGCTATGTCCTTTTCCCAGTGCTTTAAATAACTCCATACTCATTACACTTACTGAGGCACCTGTGTCGATGATTATATTCACTGCAACATCATTGATTTTCGCTTCGATAATAGCTTGCACATTTTCGTTATTATCTTTCTTACATTCGTGCGGTTCGTTCAGTAGATCTTTATCCATACTGACACCGTCGTTGTATCGCAGCATACGTATCCCAGGTATATTATTATCACTCGTGTTGCTCTCACTCCATCCCTCGGCCATCGATGGAGAGCATATCGAGGCCGATTCTAGTTTGTTGGATTGCTTACTTGTGAGGTACTTGGACGGCTATTGTCCGCGACCTCCACTATATGTACATTCTGATTTGTAGGCCGCCACGGCTGCGCAATAGGCGCGTTTTGCGGTGGTGGTCTATTGTTGTCATACCGGTCATTATCCTGTCGCTCTGGGCTTCTTCGCTGATTCTGCTGCCAATTTCGATTACTATCATTATAATTGCTCTGCCACTGGCCTCGCGCATTTTTCCAGCGGTTGGTCCCTGACATTCCGGATTCGTACCGGTCGTCAAATCGACGCTTTTTGTTATAAGTTGGTTGTCCATACCCGTTCTGGCCTCTACCATTACTACTATTTTGCGAATGTTCTTGCCGCTTGTTACCACCCCCACCATTTCCATGGTTGTGGTTTTGTGCACTACTATTTCTGTCGTGTTTACATCCTGACCCATTATTCCGCGAGTGATCACACGCTGATTTTACGTCTTCCTGGATCAAGTCTATTGAATCTAGAACAGACAGGAAGTTTTCCATGTCGCTTTCTGGTACGTGTATTAATTTCTCTTTGATATGAATGGGTAAATGTGATTTTAGCAGTCTTATTATGTCTCTTGGTGATATAGGCTCATCCCAGTAGCGCGTTTTGTTTATATATTTTTCAAAATACCGCCTCAAATTCCCAAGACGGGGTGAGTACGGTTCGGGATTATATACTTCTTTTCTTAGCCGCTCTTGTATACAAGGCGACCAATATTTCGACAGAAATGCCCTTTCGAACTGTTCGTATGTCCTGCAGCTGTCTGCTACTTCTGTAGCCCACAACGCTGCGTCACCTTGAATGTACGACATTACGTATTGAATTTTCTGTGTTTCGTTCCACACACTGGGCAAGATATTTTTAAAGCTTTTTATGAATACTACTGGGTGTACTGATTTCCGTTCAGTAGTAAATGTTTGAAATTGCCTATTTTTGATTAAACTTTCTTCAACTAATATTTTTTAACTACATGGGTTTGCTCCGGGGACATATGCTGTGTGCTCCGAACTGAAGCTACAGCTCTTCGCATTATCGACTACCGATTCCCCATTGTTGTATCGCGTATAAGTTTGTGCGTTGCCAAAACCATGGGCTGTTGGCGATATAGGTTCCTGTTCCAGATGTTTTCTGCTTTGTGCTAAACCCTTCTCCAGGTCGGATATCCGTTTGTTCATATTCACTTGCCACTGCGGAATATCCTCACTGAGTATTTGTTTGATGGTTTGCACGTCGTTCTGTACCTGACTATTTACTGCGGTACTGAACGATTCGGAATCTCTATTTGCTATGGCTGCTTGTACTTTAGAATTAATATTTTTGTCAATCTCACTCTCCTTCACTTCTAGCCATGAGTTGAATTCTGTTTCAATTTTAGTTGCTTGTTCATTCCACTTCTGCTCTACAAGCTGTGTGGAATCTATTTCTAGCTTTTCTACTCGGTTGGCTAAGACACCTATTTCATCTACCATGTTAGTGTTTGCTACTTGCAGGTTGTTGACCTGTTCAGTCAGCTCCTGCACAGCCTTAGGTATCGACTCATAATTCTGTTTCATATCTGCAATCTCTTTTTTCATATTTTCTAACGACTGCACAAGTTGCTGGTCACGCTCAGCTTGCTGGCGATCTCGCTCGGCTTGCTGGGCAAGTAAATTTTCTGTTAATTGGCGATCTCGCTCAGCTTGCTGGGCAAGTAAATTTTCTGTTAATTGGCGATCTCGCTCAGCTTGCTGGCGATCTCGCTCGGCTTGCTGGGCAATAAAGATTTCAATTTTTTCGTCCTTTTCAGCTTGTTGTTGCGCAAATTTTGCCTGGTAATCTAACACACGCTCTAAGATAGCCTGAAGTGAATACCCACCAGGCAGATTACCACTCTCTGGTTCCTGCTTTTCTGGTGGTGGTACAATTTCTTTATCGACATCTCCTTGAGCACTAGTGGGCGGTGGCACCACCTCCTGTGCCCCTGCCCCCACATTTTCGCATGTTATATCCTCAAAGAGAGTACTTGAACTGCTTAAAGTACCCGGTTCTACATTTCCTGCACTAACTAATTGTTGTTCCTCAGTATCCATATTGCTCGGACGCTGACTACGCAACTTAACCATATTCCTAAATTGCTTACTAAAACACAAAATCTGACAGTTTTGCCCCTTGCACACAAAACACGTTAATTTAGCTACACTACACTACACACTAAAAATTACTATCTACCATCAACTTTGTCCTGTCCCAAACACTAACATCAAACTACGCACAATATGCACACCACTAGCGATACGAGATCACTTCACTGGAGCTCAACTTCTACAAACAGGACAACTACACTGTAGTCTTACCTTTAGTTTATCTGATCTCGGGGTTCGGCTGCCCCCGGATTACGTAGTCGTTACAGTTTCTCAGTACTATCAGGATCGTCTTCTCAGACTCGCTTGCAGTAGTACGTTTTGTCATGAAAGAGTGTTTGCACATTCATTAATACATGGCATTGATCATGATATACATACATACATTTATCACTAAATACACACACACACACACACACACACACACACACACACACACATATATATATATATATATATATATATATATATATATATACATACATAACAATAGACACTGAAAGAAAAATACATAAAATTTTATATTTGTGGCCACTGCAAATTCGGGCCCCGCGTTTTTGGGCGCCAGTTTCACGTCACTACTCTCTCGAATTGTTTTAAATTGTTGCTCTTTCGTTTATTTAATTATGATTATTGGCGTAACAACGCATATAAGAAAAGAGTTACGTGAAATACTTTTAGCAATGCTGTGCTTTGAATTTCTTTATCATCATTACCTTTTAGCAAAATAAAATATATATATTGCAGTCTTATTGTCCTGTATCTGGCCTACAATTTAAGGAACGATTTTTCGTAACTGTAACTCATGCTAAGAATCAATATATCTTCCCTACTTCATAATTATTGAAAATTGAAATTATTTTGTTATGAACACTGATGTTACAGTTCGTATGATCGTTCAAAAACACAAGGTTGCAGTGGATTTTATTTCTCAATAAGATACTATTTCATACCACGACTAGCCCAAGAACATGAGACTCTCATTAAAAAAAATTTACATTGTCACTATAAAGTTTGCCAGATCAGAACGGAGCACAGCAAGATTCCTATCAGATTTTGAAGGTACATTAACTTATTGGTACTGTGAATTATATGCTATCAGCAGCCCGCGTCAACCTGCAACACATCATAAAATCTGCTGATCTTCACTGCCAGTCTGGGAGCTAAAGAAATAATATTATTTTACTATTATTTTACCGCTTCCTTGCGGTATGCTCGACTATATTGTAAGTCGTTTAAATACGCCGCGGCAGCGGCTCTTCGTTCTCCACGCAGCTCAGCACCACAGATAATATTTATATAACTGAAAAATGTCTCAACAGGATGGGATAATAGGCAAGCAAGCTTTAACAATTAATAATACAAGTTTTCATTTAAACAACTCTATTAAAACATTTAAATATCTCATTGTTTACAGACCTGTGTGAATTCACACGTAATGGCGTACATTTCCCAGTCTCGACAAAAGAATGCTACATTCGCGTTCTCCACGACAACAACAGGAGATCTTACTCTCACAACTTCCAGATTAAGAAGACAAAGAATTTAATTTACATCACGCATTATATACTAGTTCCTTTTGTAATCTCTGTTCAACATTTATCTTCTGTGGCGGTTTTATTACTCGCCGACGCAGACGTTCTCAAAAATAAATAATAAAAAAAAAAATACATAATTTTACACAATGACACAATATGATACATCTAATTTTCTAATTACTACATAATATGTTGTTTTTGTTTCTTACTAGACGTTACAATTTCTGTCTGGGTTATTTATTATTTAAAACATACACATCAGTATTCTGAGGGGAAGAAAGTCTATGTTACCTTCATGTTCTCAGGAAATTGCATTTTTATTACATCCACTGGTGGAATATTTATACTACTGGTACCTTTTCTAATCTCATGCAGTAATGACTGTTCCAAATCTGCTGATTGTTTTTCATTTTAGTTGTTGCATTTGACATCACGCTGGTTCTGTAATGTGATTGGTTTGCATCCAATTTTTCAAAGTTTATAATTTCATCTTAAAATCTTTGAAATCTTTTTCATGTGCCCCTGTTCCTGATTCCTGTTTTTGTACTGCTGGATTTTGCACCTGCTATTTTAAGATATTCTGGAGAGGTTGTCAGCACATAAGTTTTTGTCAGTTAGTGATTTGTTTGTTTATCTATTTACTTTACAGAAACTAAAAGCCTTTTGTATGTTTGTTACAATAGTGAAGATAAGATTGCATTGAAGACTTATTTTTGAGGCCATGAGACATTTAAATGGTTGAAAGATTGTTGCCATACCTGTGGCAATTTAGTTTCATTTAAATGGACATTGCTACTAAAGGGTTGGTTTTGTATTTTCTAAAAATATAGTGGCGAAGTCTTCTTCATTTTCTTCTTCCTTTTCTTCTTCCTCATCCTTATCTTATTCATCTTCTCTTCTTCCATGTATTGGATTGGTGCTTAAGTTCATAGCATTTTTCTGTGAGTTTAATAAACACAACAGATACTCATAGCAGGGACTTTACCCATCGGTAATATATTCTCCTTCACTGTTTACAATGGTCTGCCAATGGTGGGATAACTTTTTGACTGTAACTGTAGACGTTACATGGTTTTGAGATGAATTACTCATTGAGCTATGTTCAGAACACATTTTCGTCTGGAAAGGTAGTTCCTTGAAGGCTGTTCAATAGAGAGCAGATAAGGTGAAAATCTGAGGATGAGAGATCAGGTGAATAAGTGAATATGGAATGACTTCCCAACACAACACCCGTATAGTGATTTTACTCAGTCTAGCAGAATGCAGGCAAGCATAATCATGGAGAAGCATCACTTCATGTAGTCTTCCTGGTTGTTGTTCCTGGACTGTGCCTGTAAGATGTCTCAGTTGTTGAAAGTAAATGTCAGCAGTGATGGTTAGACGTTGGGAAGTAATGTGTAGTACATCACACTATCACTGTTCCATCAGATGCATGTCATTATCTTTTGTGGATGCACACAGTTCTTTGTACAGACTGTTGCTACTTTGTTTGGACTCAACCACACCTTTTTTTCCCCCCGGTGTTAGCATAAAGACACCATTCCTCATCATGAGTAATGATACGGGATAGTAATGGTCGGTGTTGTTCATGATCCACCTGTTGATGAGCAGGCAGATTTTGTCTTTGAGCATACGTACCCATACACCCAATTTTTGAACCTGTGCATTGCATGCAAATATCACATGATGTTGGAATGATCACAGTTCATTACATCTGTCAGTTCTCGAATACGCTGACATGGATCATCGTGGATGAATCCATTTAAGCAGTTTTCATCAAACCTTGAAAGTCTTCATGAACATGGAGAGTCACTTTGCCAAAACGATTCGCCTTGAAAAAAGAGAACCGTTTTCCTGCCATGCTCTGTCCAATGGCATTATCCCCAGGCATGGTGCAAATGTTTCTGACTGCCTCCACTGCTGCCAATCCTCAGTGGAACTCAAATGAAGAATATGTTGGAAATGTTCTGATTTCCCCATTTTCTAGTGTCCACAGCTCCATTCACTATCTCCATTTGAAAAAATGACAGTATGTTAATTCAGATAGTAACAGTGAACTACAAATAAAAAATGACAGTCTATAAATAAACACACAACAACTGGAATACCAACATGCAATACAAAAGTGCTATGAATTTTTCACCAATCTAAAGCTCTAATAGTTCCTTTGTGGTATCACACATTTTGTAGTTCAAGAAAAGTATTATCAAAATCTGCAATTCATTGGGTGTTTCCAAAATTGCTTTACATTTGTTATTTGATAGGAACAGGCAGTTTTTTAATGAAAGTGTTGCCACTGTTTTATCTTTCTTTGTAACAACTTGGTATAATGTTACTACTGAACATGTAATTACCATTGCTGATAAACTGTGTATAGAAACAGTGTAGGATGTTTCAAATGCTGCTACTACTGAATTCATCTTTTGTGCCCTTACGTGTTTCAGTTTCTGGATATAAGTTATGTCATTCTTGACAAGTATTTTTCCCAAAATTTTGACTAATTTATTATGAATGGATTTCATCTGTCACTGTGAGAATAATGTCTCTGTAAAATGTACAACTTCTTGTAAACTGTTCCATTAGTTCAATAGAATATGCTTCAAGCTGTGTATCTTTAGTAATTGTCATTAGATAGATTCAAACTGATTTCATTTCATACTGCAGATAAAAGCTCGTCCATCTACAGGGTGCGTTCAATATGCAAAATCATTTCTACGCAGCATTTCATGGAGAGAGATGTGATAGGGATGGAATTTGTGTCAATGCAGATTGCATAGTACACTTGCCTGACTCGTGCCGCTTCCTCATGCAATTACAGAGGAACTACTTTGTGGATTACTGCTATGGCAGCCAGAACATTTTCACACTCCTCTCCAATCACACATGTCATTCTGTTACGTATTTTAGGCATTACATTACAAGGTGCACATAATTGTTTGAGAAGGTTCACAAATAATTGTCACGATAGTTGATGTCTACTGGGATATATTTTGGCTCATGTGGTACATGAATAAGTGGCGTTTTTCCTCCATCATAAGTGATTACATGTCTGCTTTTCATGCACTGGGAAATACCATCTTTCAAGCACATCTACTGCATCTACTATTACGCAATAACAGACGGGGCCATCACAATGCAATCACAGTGTACACGCAGTATAATGTAATCAAACATAATGTCAGCACCTAGCATCAAAGCAATTGAATGGAACAAACAGCTATCAGTGTTTACCTTGTTCACAATAGGGTAAGTCATAAATTACTTGAACTAGCTTCTTGCGACACACACATAGGCATTCTCATTTATGGTACTTTACTGTCAACAAGCAGTGTCCCATTTCAAATTTTGTAACTGTTGTAAATAACTGCACTTTCATAAACTGCTCAAAATATGTGTATTGGCTGCAGATACACACCCTTGTGTACAGTTCAATTCTGTGAAAAACGCATACAGTGCCTTCCTTGTCCAAAATATTTGTAGTGCTACTGTTAGATGATTCACTCTGTACATATATTTTTAATTTCATGGTGTCTTCAGAATGTTTCATATTATGTGGTTGTAATTAATTTACATTTCTGTACAGAATGGAGTCAAAAGAGAAATGTGAGCAAATAATACAGATGTTCAATGGCAACCAGCTGGCTGGGTGCAAGGAACCACTTCTTGTAAAATTTGCTGATGGTGGAAGCAAAAAAAGGGTTCTGTACAAGGCCACAGATCAGCGAATGTGGCGGGATACTGGAGAGGTATAGCAAAATATCCTTTAAATCCATTTCAGCAAAAGTCTTACTTGTATGAATGCATTGTCTAGTTGGATTCGAGCCTTGTGAAGTGGTTATATGTCCTTTATTTACATGTGTTTGTAATTAAGAAGTCAAATAATGGAATAAAATGAGTCAACAGCTCAGCACATAGTAGATGCCTTACATTGTGTTTGGACATGTAAATAACATTTAAATTTCTAAAAACGGAAAATACAGGATGTGATGTAACAATTTGGAGAAGGAAAGTTGCTGAACAACAAAAAGACTCTAACAATTATAGCTTTCAGCCGTTAAGGCCTTAGTCAACAAAACACACACACACACACACACACACACAGAGAGAGAGAGAGAGAGAGAGAGAGAGAGAGAGAGAGAGAGAGAGAGATAGTGTGTTATACACACACACGACTGCAGACTTAGGCAGCTGAAACCACACTGTTTGTGGTTTCAGTTGCCTGAGGCTGTGTACGTGGACGTGTGTGGGTGTGGGTGTGTGGAGGGCGGGGGAGGGGGGCGGGGGGGGGGGGGGGGGCAGCACACGTGCGCGCAATCGTATGTCTATCTTTTGTTCATGAAGGCCTTAACAGCTGAAAGCTATAATTGCGAGAGTATTTTTGTTGTTCATATCTGTGACTCACCGTCTTCGCTATATGGTGAGTAATAATTTTCCTTCTCATAATAAATTTAAATTTCTTGTTTATGTGGCTCCTCTCAATGCTTCCACTGTGTGACCAATGCTTGTATGTTCTGCATGTGATTTTATGGTAGCCTATTAACACTGTGGGTCCTGAGCTATAATGAGTGAACCTGTACAAAGGGCTTGGGTATTTTTGCTATATTTCAAATTACTGCTATTCTTAGAAGGTTTCAGATGTACTGTTAACAACAACAACAACAACAACATTAACAGTCTACACCTTCTAGTTTCATGTAGTATGTAAATCTTTATCATATTATCAGCTTGTTCCTTTTCCAGGCTATAATTTAATTATAGGGCATACAGTTTGTCTTGGGTACAATAAGCCCTTAAGAATACAATTTGCTTTTTCATATGAGACATTTTGAAACCTTGTACAGTAAAACCCCTCTTTTACATTTTTCAGGAGACTTTAAAAAATATACATTGCAGGAAAATGTTTCAGAATTACTTTTAAGCACATATAACCAATTTACATTTCAAGAACACATTATTAGTTACACTACTGGATTTCAAAAAATCCAGAATTATAGTTAATTTCAAACTTTTCTAGTGAATTTTTTTTTCTATCTCTGTTTTCTGATTATGTTGATGCATTTGAGTTCTGGTCAAGTCTTTGAAATATACACTCCAAAAACAAATTCACAGAATCCAGATATTGAGGGCTCCAGTTATGTGGGAGACGGAGTGCTTGCAGGTGACAGAAAGCAAACTGCGGTCACTCCAATCGACTACACAGGCATGGCGGACTTTGTGTCAGCCTCACTCCTGGAAGAGCACGTTACACATTGCTTTTGTTTCTACCTTTTTGTTTCTCAGTCTTTTTGAGGAAACAGTTCCCAGTTGATAGTCTGGAGAGCCATCCTGTATGGTGTTATTGTCAAGAGATGGTCTCTTCCTGCAAGGAATGCATAGGTAGTTGCCATATACTGTATTACTGCTAGCTGCTTCCTGATATGCTGCACTGTATCTGTCATGTGAACTTCATTTTCCACTTCACCCCCCCCCCCCCCCCCCCCCTCCCTCTGCAGGTTCGGGGATAAGAATAGACCCATGGTATTCCTGCCTTTAGTAGTAAGCTTTAGTAAGAGGTGACTAAAAGGAGTCTCTCATGTTTTGGCTTTTATGTGATGGTCCCATCTCTGGTTTGACCTCCATCTTTCAAAATTCTTCCGAAGAGCGAGCCAACTGGGGAAGGGCACTTTGCATGGTGCATTGTGTCCATCGTGCATTGAGACCTTTTGCCAGCTTTCTCGTCGTTGCATTGCAGTCCTGCTCGTTCTCCATCTCTTGGGCGAGGATACATTCCCTGGGTGCGATTTCCACCATGCACTGTGCAGTGTTGCTTTCTACAGAGACAACGACCATGGACATCCTTGCACCTAATATCCAATACGGTAGCCAGTCTGTTGTGGTGGGGCAGCCATGTACCCTGTTGGTTGTAGCCCCCTGACAACACAGGGATCGCTCGACTGATGCCTGCACCATTAACTCTCCATGTATGCCAAGGAGTAGATGCCTATCTCCCTGGGGCATCAGGACTCTTCCGGCAATGGCCATCCTGCCAGGTGGCCCTTGCTGAGGCTGGGTGGCGCCCATGGGGAGGGCCCTTGATTGGAGTAGGTGGCATCAGGGTGGATGTCCCGCAATGAAGCGTGGTACATCATCTCTTGCTGGTGGCCAGCTGCCAGCAGTCTCTAAGCGTTCTCGGGCTCAATTCAACGCTCAGAAATACGATCCCAAATCATTCCCCTCCCTGACCACACCGTGGGAGGAGCAAAAGGCTCAGGAGGTCAGGGACAGTTATTCGCCCCGGTTCCTAGTTTGTTCAAGAGCTGATAGGGAGTCTTTCATGTCAACGAAGCCTCAATCTTTGTAGGGATTTTAGAGGACAAGTTTGGGGAGGTGGAGGGCTTGTCCAAAATGCGCTCTGGGTCAGTAGTGATAAAAATGGCATCATCTGCCCAGTCATGAAGGTTACTTGCTTGTGACAAGTTGGGGGATGTTTCAGTTACCATCACACCCCATAAGAGTTTAAATATGATCCAGGGTATTATTTTCCATAGGGACCTTCTTTTGCAGTATGGCGACGAGCTACGCGCCCATTTAGAGTGTCAGGATGTTCATTTCCTGCGGTGGTTCATCGGGGTCCGAAGGATAATCAGATTGCTACCTATGCCTTCATCTTGGTCTTCAAGGGTGATACGTTACTGGAGAAGGTCAAGGTGATGGTCTACGGCTGTGATGTCAAGCCCTATATCCCTCCCCTGATGCGGTGCTTTAAGAGCTGGAAGTTTGGCTATATGTCTTCCCCCTGTGCTTCCAGCCTCACATGTGGAGATTGTGGACGTCCATCACATCCTAATACTCCATGTGCCCCGCCTCCCGTCTGTGTCAGCTGCGGAGAGCATCATTCCCCTTCCTCGCTAGACAGCAGTATCTTACAGAATGAGTGGAAAATCATGGAATATAAGACCCTGGACCGAAGCTAAGAGGAAATATGAACGACTGCATCCTGTGCAAATGACTGCCGCATATGCCGCTGTTACGACCACCATGATAGCCCCATCAGTTCAGTGAATTCAAGTCGGCTCCCCAAGCCATATGGTTCCACCTGCCCCCTTGACCGTGGTATGCGCTACCCACCCTGTTGCTCCTGCACCACCTATCTCGGGAGCAACACCCCCACTACGAATCGGGAGTGTCCATACTCGCTTCTTAGCCAGAGAAGCATCCAACTTCTTCGGCTCCTCTCGCTCGCAAGGGGTCCCTCCCTTCACAGGTTTCCACAAGTGGGAAGGTTGACACCCGGCAGTGGTGTAAGTGCCCACAAGCAGCTGGTCGTAGGGCTTCATGATCCTCCTCCATCCTGGAGACTGAATCAGTGAGGCCCTCCCAGCCAGTGAAACCCAAGGAGCAGCAAGAAAAGTCCCAGAAGAAGACCTCTAATACCAAGGAACTTGCAGTGGTACCCACCCCATCGCAACCTACAAGCTCTGCGTCTCAGGACAAGGTAGAGATTCTGGCATCTACTGAGGACCTAGATCTCACCGGACCCTCTGACACAATGGATGTCACTTGCACAGGTACTCAGTCAGTGGCAGCAGGTGACTCAGCAGCGTACTCTGCCTCCTTGGTCCCTTCACACCTTTCTCGGTCATGGACAATGTCATCCTCCAGTGGAACTGCAGTGGTTTTTTCCACCATCTTGCAGAGATCCGACAACTTCTCAGCCTTCACCCTTTCCTCTGCATTGCTCTTAAGGAAACTTGGTTTCTGACGATGCGAATCCCCGTCCTCCATGGCTATCAGGGTTATTATAAGAACTGGGCAGCTTATGAAAGGGTATCTGGTGGCGTGTGCATCTAGGTCCTTCACTCTCTTTACAGCGAGTGTGTCCCTCTACAAACACCTTTAAAGGCTGTCGCTGTTTGGCTGTGGATGCCTCAGGCTGTTACTGTCTGCAGTCTCTATCTTCCACGAGATGGTTATGTCCAACATCATGTCCTGGCTTCACTGATAGCCCAATTGCTGCCACCTTTTCTGTTACAGGGCGACTTCAACGCCCATAACCCTCTGTAGGGTGGATCAGTGGCAACAGGCCGAGGCAGTGTCATTGAGCAAGTGTTGGCACAGCTCGACCTTTCTCTTGTAAATAATGGTGCATTCACACATTTCAGTGTGGCACATGGCACGTACTCAGCCATTGACCTTTCGATCTGCAGCCCTAGCCTATTACCGAATGCCCAATGGAGTGTGCGTGACGACTTGCGCGGTAGTGACCACTTTCCAATCTCTCTGTCACTGCCACAGTGTCAGTCTTCTGGGTACCCCTGCAGATTGGCAACGAATAAGGCTGACTGTGACTTGTTCACCTCCATTGCCACTATTGAGCCTCTTTCCAATGATGCCATTGATGAAGTGGTTCACTCGGTCACCACCGGCATCATTACTGCCACAGAATCTGCTATTCCCTGTTCTTTTGGGCCCCGTCAGCGGAGGACTGTGCCTTGGTGGTTGCCAGAGATCGTTGAGACGATTAAAGATCGCAGGTGGGCCCTCCAGCATCACAAGCGGCATCCCTGATTGGAACACCTCATCGCCTTTAAACGGCTCCATGTGCAAGCCTGCCACCTCATTTGCTGATGCAAGCAGGAGTACTAGGAAAGGTATGTCTCCACCATTGGCCTCTGTACCTCTCCATCGCATGTTTTGGCCAAGATTAGGCGACTCGATGGCTATCGGACCCCCATCAGCGTACCTGCACTTTTGCTGAATGGAGCAGTCTGTTCTGACTCCGACACAATTGCAAACCACTTAGCGGAGCATTTTGCTCAGAGTTCCGCTTTTGCGAATTACCCACTGGCCTTCCGCTCCCTGAAAGAGAGGTTGGAATGTCGGAGCATTTATTCCACATGCGCCACTCTGTCTTGTACAGTGCTCCATTCAGAGAGTGGGAATTCCAAAGTGCCCTAGCTGCTTGCCCTGATACGGCTCCCAGGCCAGATTGCATCCACTGTCAGACGCTCAGACACCTCTTGGTGGACTACCGGGGATGCCTCCTAGGCCTTTTGAACCGTATCTGGGTTGAGGGTGAGTTGCCATCGCAATGGCGGGAAAGCATCATAATCCCAGTGTTGAAACCTGGCAAGAACCCACTGGAGGTGGACAGCTACCACCCCATTAGCCTCACCAACGTTTTTTGTAAGTTGCTTGAATGCATGGTGAACCAGAGGTTGAGTTGGCTTCTTGAGTCTCAGGGCCTTCTGGCTCCATCTCAGGGTGGGTTCCGTAAGGGCTGCTCTGACACCAATAATCTAGTGAGCCTGAAGTCTGCCATCCGTACGGCCTTTGCCTGCCATCAGCATCTGGTTGGTGTCTTCTTTGACATGCGGAAGGCGTATGATACGACATGGCGACATCACATCCTCACTATGCTTCATGGGTGGGGTCTTCGGGGTCCGCTCCCAATTTTCATACAAAATTTTCTGTCGCTTCGTTCCTTCCGCATGCAAGTTACGGCCTCCCATAGTTCCTCCTGAGTTCAGTTGGGTCCCACAAGGATCCATCTTGAGTGTCTGCGTCTTTTTAGTTGCAATTAATGGGCTCGCTGTGGCGGTGGGAACATCTGTCTCAGCTTCCTTGTATGCTGATGACTTCTGCCTATATTAAAGCTCCACTGGCATTGCAGCTGCTGAACGGCAGCTGCAGAGTGCTATCCACAAGGTGCAGTCTTGGGCTGTAGCATATGGCTTCCAGTTTTTGGCTGCCAAGACCTGTGTTATGCATTTCTGCCGGTGTCTCACTATTCGCCCTGAGCCATGGCTTTATCTTGACGGTGAACGTGTTTCAGTGGTGGAGACGCATTGGTTTTTGGGATTGGTTTTTGATACCTGGTTGATTGGCTCCCTCATATTCGGCAGCTTAAACAAATGTGCTGGTGGCATCTTAATGCTCTTTGTTGCTTGAGTGACACTAGCTGGGGTGCTGATCAGTCTACCCTTTTACCGCTATACCAGGCATTAATCCAGTCCCATCTAGATTATGGGAGCATGGCTTATGGTTCGGCATCCCCTTCCACATTACAGTTGCTTGACCCCATCCTTCACAACAGAATCCGACTCACCACTGGAGCTTTCCACACAAGCCCTGTCACTAGCATACTTGTGGAGGCTGGTGTCCCTCCATTGCGGTTCTGGCACCAACAATTACTGGCCACTTACACTGCCCATGTTTTTAGCTCGGACATCCCAATTACCGTCTGCTGTTCCACAACTCGGTTGTCCATCTGCCAGAGTGGCGGCCCAAATGAGGGTGTACGATCTCAGTTCGTGTCTGGGCTCTTCTCTCTGGGCTTCAGATTTTCCCTCTCCCACCTGTTTTCCGGGCCCATATACGTCTACCCCCATGGTGCGTGCCCTGCCCATATCTTCGGCTCAATTTGGCACAGGGCCCGAAGGACTCAGTCCCTCCTGAGGCCCTCCGCCGCCACCGCTTTCTTTCAATCCTTTCCACGTTTCAAGGCTCTGAAGTTGTCTATACTGACAGTTCGATGGTTGCTGGTCATGTTGGTTATGCTCTTACTCTAGGGGATCATTATGAACAACACTCATTGCCGGCTGGCTCCAGTGTTTTCACTGCTGAGCTGGTCGCCATCTCTCGTGCCCTAGGGTATATCCGCTCCTGCTCAGGTGAGTCCTTCATTATCTGTAGTGACTCCCTGAGCGGTTTACAAGCTGTTGACCAGTGTTTCCCTCACTCTCATCTGGTGATGGCTATCCAGGAGTCCCTCCATACTCATGCCTGTTGCGGCCGCTCTGTGATCTTTGTGTGGACCCCGGGTCATGTCGGCATCCCAGGAAATGAACGTGTTGATACGCTGGCCAAACAGGCTGTCGGTGTACCAGCCTTGGAGATTGGCCTTTTGGAGAGTGACCTCAGGCCAGTTTTGCCGCAGAAGGTACTTTGCATCTGGGGTGAAGAATGGCACACCGTGCCTTCACCGAACAAACTTCGGGCCGTCAAGGAGACTACTGGTGTGTGGGGCTCCTCATTACAAGCTTCCCACAAGGACTCTGTTGTTCTCTGCCGGCTCCGCATTGGCCACACCTGGCTGACGCACAGTCATCTCTTGCACCGTTAGGACCAACCTCTCTGCCGCTGTGGATCAGTGTTTACAGTGGTCCACATCTTGTTGGCCTGTCCATTTTTAACTGCACTCAGGCAGATGTTTGCACTGCCTGATACGCTCCCTGCACTTTTATAGGATGACGCTGCAATGGCAGACCTAGTTTTGAGTTTTATTCATGCAGGGGGCTTTTATCGCTCAATCTAAGGGTTTGTGTCCTTTTTTGTGTCAAGTCTGGCCTTTGGCCTACGGTTTTAGATGGTGGTTTTTAGTGTGTTTCTTGGTGGTTGGCTCTTCCTTTTTTGTTTTCATGATTGGCCAACCACTGTCCACTCTGTGTGATTTTAATTCCTTTTGTCTGGTCTCTGTCTGTGTCTTTCTTGTCTAGTGTTGTCCCTTTTCATCTCCATTGTTTGTTTTTATTCTTTGTGGTTGTTTAAAGTTCGTGGAAAAAGGGACCAAAGGCCCTTGTAGTCTGGTCCCTTCAATCCCACAAACCAACCAACCAACCACTGCTTTCTCTGTCAAGTTCCACCTACAGTAGCCTAGAAGTTGTACAAGTGTGCAGAGGGCCCTATACTATCCATACAGACAGAAAACAAACATGCAGGGAACTGTAATTCATCATAGTTCATCCAGTTGTCTCAAATATTTGTGTGTTATATACAAGCACCTCTCTGTTGAATCAATGCATTTATTAATGAAAACGTCAAAACCCCAACAGTAGTTCCTGAGATCAGCCTTCATATATAGGTTGAAGAAGAAGAATGTATGTGTATATGTATAGATTATTTTGTGTGGCTCAATGACCTGGTATAAGTGTTCCAATTGGATGTCACTTTGGTGAGTTGTGTCTCCCTAGCCAGTTATCCAACTGGTAAAAGGTGATCTACAGTTAAATAGGAATCCGAAACATGTTTTGTTTGTGCCAAATCTCCTTATCATTGAGAGATAATCACTAGGTTAAAAAAGAAAGATAAAGTAACTGGTAGTCCAATCCCATACTGTTTTCATTACCAAGTGCAAACATTACCACTAGACTACCAAATACTCCTCCTATTCTACTTACGTAAATGACACCCACAGTTTAACATGGAATCCAAACAACATTCTGTTTCTGGTGAATGTCCACATCATTGAGAGGTGAATGCTAGGTTAAAAGTCAGTAAAAAATCCATGTCCAACCAGAATTTGATCTCACAGCCTTTCAGTTCTTGGGCAAGCATTTTATCAGCAAACCACCTAGTCCAACATGGACTCTGCTCAAGCTTTGCTGTTGTTCAGAGTTGCAGTTGCTGTATCAGTAAACGAGAGTGCCATTATTTTCACAGTGGTAGCAGATTTTAATTCTTCATAGTTCAGCCAATTTCCACAAATTTTTCGTAAAAGCTTTATACATGACCTTCCTCTTGAATCATTGTAGTCAGTGTATCTGTAAGCGTGTCTGTAAGTCGGCATGTCTTATTAGTCAAAACCCGATCAAAATTCATACAGTAGTTTCTGAGATTATATTGAACGTAAATACAGAAGTGAGCAGGCAACTTCATTTTATATAGATGACTAGTTTTGAGCTCCTTGGATCATCTTCAGATGTAAAAACAAGGCAAAACTAAATATATAGTGTCTATTCAGAATGAGATTTTCACTCTGCAGTGGAGTGTGCGCTGATATGAAACTTCCTGGCAGATTAAAACTGTGTGCCCAACCAAGACTCGAACTCGGGACCTTTGCCTTTCGCGGGCAAGTGCTCTACCAACTGAGCTACCGAAGCACGACTCATGCCCGGTACTCACAGCTTTACTTCTGCCAGTACCTCGTCTCCTACCTTCCAAACTTTACAGGAGCTCTCCTGCAAACCTAGTGACTATTATTTTACAAAATATAGTAAATTATTGTACATACCTGTTAAATTTATCTCTGCAGTCATGTCAGCAACCCATCCTGCCTGTGTCAGAACTGCACATCAGAGTATTGTGGTATGCAGCTGTCATTCTCATTTTAAATAGGTAACTGGTGGAAGGAGGGGAGAGGGGAGAGGGGAAAAGGAGAAGAGGAGCAGGAGAGAAATAGTGGAGTTGAGGGGATAGGAAGACGGGGAGTGGGAAGGCAGGGAGGGAAGACTGAGAGGGATGTCATGACCATAACAAACGGATTTACATTTTGCAAGACGTTATAGAAACTAGTATAAAACAAAAGTCTTATGCTAAAATTAATTTAGTTTCAGGACCAAAACACAATTGATCTTTTGTTTTACCCCACAGAAAATTTCATGCTCATCTTTGGGGGGTGGAGGGTTTATTACCTCCAGATTTAGGATCACTGGTGTAGAACAATGGATGTGTAAACTGTAAAAGGTATAAAATGGTAAAGTTGTAGAAACGGAATTATGAGAAGTAACTAAAACTGCATTGTGTGTCTTAAAATATTAAAAGTGAAAAGTTACTAAAACTGCCATTAAGCGAGCAAGAGAGGAACAAAAACTTGATGTGACAAAACATGCTGCAGTAAGCAACAGGTATGTGGTTTCAACAGTAACAAAGAAGCTACAGAAAATCAAAAAGCAGAACAGTATAAAATCAGTGTTAGTATGGTAACAGATGGACAGGCAGTCAATAAAATCATATTAATTTCCACAAGTTGTTAAGGACTCGTGTCAGAAGTAATTGCTAGACACTTTTGTAGTACCAATTTAAGTGTAGGGTTTAAGCACCACATGAATAAAAAGCCTCCAAATCGGTGGAAGCAGGAGTATATTAAATGAAGTATGGATACTGCCCAAAAAATTACATAGGTCAAGAAGGTAAGATGTTTAAAACACGTTTCAAAGAACGTGACTCTATTTATGGTAATAAAACAGTGTTTGGTGAACATCTGTTAACATCAAAGCATTCTATTAAATCATTGATACGCATCTGGAAGTGCTACACAATGAACTAAAGGATATCTCTTGACAGTGTTGGGAGAAACTGAGATTTCACACACTACTTACAAGAACTTAGCAACACATTAAATCATCAGGACGGTTTTTTTAGCATCTTTGAAGGCTTCTCCCAATTATCTGTGCAGAGACAGTGCATGTATAAGCAACAGCCTCACTCATTGAGAAGAGAGAAAAGCAACACATCGGCTTGCATGCTATTATCGCAGAAAGCCATTGTGCATATTGGCCTCTGTGAACATTGAAAAACTGTATATTGTCACCAGTAGAAACAATTACAGTTACATACAACTGTCACATCCTGTTCCATGCCATTTTAGTTGCTTCAGACAGTTTGCTATTACAATTTTATTGTTTTACACATTTTGTAGTTTTATGCTTCCGGTGCTTTGCACTTTTTAATATTTTAAGATACTTAATTCAGTTTCAGAAGAGAGGCAGCAGTCTTTTCAGTAGTTGCAGGGGCAACCGTCTGGATGATTGACTGAACTGATCACGTAATATCAACCAAAATGGCTTTGCTGTGCTGGTACTGCAAATGGCTGAAAGCAAGGCGAAGCCAGCGTAATTTTTGCTAAGGGCATGCAGCTCTACTGTGTGATGGCATCCTCTTGAATAAAATATTCTGGGGGTAAAATAGTCCCCCATTCGGATCTCTGGGCAGGGACTACTCAGGACGTCGTCATTGTCATGGAAAACAAAACTGGCATTGTGCAGATGAGTGTGGAATGTCAGATCCCTTAGAAAATTTAAAAAAGGAAATGGATAGGTTGAAGTTAGGTACAGTGGGAATTAGTGAAGTTTGGTGGCAGGAGGAACAAGACTTCTGGCCTGGTGAATAAAGGGTTATAAATACAAAATCAGATAGGGGTAATGCAGGAGTAGGTTTAATAATGAATAAAAAAAAAATAGGAATGCAGATAAGCTATGAACAGCATAGTGAACAGATTATTGTAGCCAACATGCACACAAAGCCCACACCTTCCATAGTAGCACAAATTTATATGCCAACTAGCTCTGCAGTTGATGAAGAGATTGAAGAAAAGTATGAGGCAAAAGAAATTATTTAGGTAGTTAAGGGAGATGAAAATTTAATAGTCATGGGGAACTGGAATTTGATAGTACGAAAAGGGACAGAAGGAAAAGTCATAGCTGAATATGGACTGCTGGAATGTAATGAAACAGGCAGCCGCCTGGTAGAATTTTGCACAGAGTATAACTATTCATAGCTAACACTTGAATTAAGAATTATGAAAAGAGATTGTATATGTGGAAAAGGCCTAGAGACACGGGAAGGTTTCAAGCTGATTATACAATGATTAGACTGAGATTTGGGAAACAGACTTTAAATTTTAAGATGTTTCCAGGGGCAGATGCGGACTTTGACCACAATTTATTGGTTATGAACTGTAGATCAAAACTGAAGAAACAGGAAAAAGATAGGAATTTAAGGAGATTGGACCTGGTTAAGCTGAAAGAATCAGAGGTAGAGTGTTTAAGAGGGAACATTAGGGAACGATTGAAAAGAACAGGGGAAAGGAATACAATAGAAGAAGAATTGTTAGCTTTGAGAGATGAAATACTGAAGGCAGCAAGTATGTAGAAAGATGAAAGCTAATAGAAATCATTGGGTAATACAGGAGATATTAAATTTAATTAATGAAAGGAGAAAATATAAAAACGCAGTAAATGAAACAGGCAAAAGGGAATACAAACATCTCAAAAATGAGATCGACAGAAAGTGCAAAGTGGCTAAGCAAGAGTTGTTAGAGGACAAATGGAAGGATATAAAAGCATCTCTAGGGGTAAGGTAGATGCTGCTTACAGGAAAAATAGAGACACCTTTGGAGAAAAGAGGACCACCTGTATGAATATCAAGAGCTCAGATGGAAAACCTGTCCTAAGCAAAGAAGGGAAAGAAGAAAGGTGGAAGGCCTTTGTAGAGGGTCTGTACAAGGGAGATAAACTTGAGGACAATATTATGGAACTGGAGGATGCAGATGAAGATGAGAAGGGAGATATGATACTGCGTGAAGAATTTGACAGAGCACTGAAAGACCTAAGTCAAAACAAGGACTCAGGAATAGACGTCATTCCATCACAACTGTTGATAGCCTTGGGAGAGTCAGCCATGTAAAAACTCTTCCATCTGGTGAGCAAGATGTATGAGCGAGGTGAAATACCCTCAGACTTCAGGTCCACAGCTCGTGGTCTAGTGGCTAGCATTGGTGTCTCTGGATCATGGGGTCCCAGGTTCAATTCCCGGACGGGTTGGGGTTTTGCCCTACCTGGGGACTGAGTGTTTGTGCTGTCCTCATCATTTCATAATCATCCTCATCATTTGTGATTGTGGCTAGATTGGACTGTAAAAAAATTGGGACTTTGTATGAGCACTGATGACTGCGCAGTTGAGCACACCACAAACCAATCACCACCACCACCACACTTCAAGTAATAATACTAATTCCAAAGAAAGCAGTTGCTGACAGGTGTGAAAATTACTGAACTATCAGTTTAATAATCAGTATCAGTTTAATAAGTCATGGTTGCAAAATACTAACATGAATTCTTTACAGACAGATGGAAAAACTAGTAGAAGCTAATCTCAGGGAAGATCAGTTTGGATTCTGGAGAAATGTAGGGACACGCCAGGCAGTACCAACCCTATGACTTCTCATAGAAGTTAAATTAATGAAAGGTGAACCTACATTTATAGCATTTGTAGATTTAGAGAAAGCTTTTGGCAATGTTGACTGAAATACTCTCTTTCAAATCCTAAAGATAGCAGGGTAAAGTAGATAGCAAAAGGCTATTTACAAAAGTTAAAAAAAGTCAAGGGGGCAAGAAACTGAAGCAATGATTGAAAAGAGAGTGAGACAGTGTTGTAGCCTATTCTGATATTATTCAGTCTGTGTATTGAGCAAGCAATAAACAAAACAAAAGAAAATTTGGTGTATGAATTAAAGTCCAGGGAGAAGATATAAAAACTTTGAGGTTTGCCGATGACATTGTAATTTTGTCAGAGACAGCAAAGGAATTGGAAGAGGAGTCGAACAGAATGGACAGGGTCTTGAAAGGAGGATGTAAGATGAACATCAACAATAGCAAAATGAGGATAATGGAATGTAGTCAATTAAATCAGGCGATGCTGAGGGAATTATACTAGGAAATGAGACACTTAAAATTAGTTTTGCTATTTGGGCAACAAAATAGCTGATGATGGTCAAAGTAGAGATGATATAAAATGTAGACTGGTGATGGCAAGTAAAAGCATTTCTGAAGAAGAGAAATTTGTTAACATTGAGTATGGATTTAAGTGTTAAGAAGTCTTTACTGAAAGTACTTGTATGGAGTTTAGCCATGTATGGAAGTGAAATATGGACAATAAACAGTTTAGTCAAAGAAGAGAGTAGAAGCTTTTGAAATGTGGTGCTGTGGAAGAATGCTGAAGATTACATCATGTAACTAATGAGGAGGTACTGAACAGAATGAGGGAGAAGAGGAATTTTTGGCATGACTTGACTAGAAGAAGGGATCGGTCGATAGGACACATTCTGAGGCATCAAGGGGACACCAATTTAGTATTGGATGGAAGCATGGAGGATAAAAATTGTAGAGGGAGACCAAGAGATGAATACAATAAGCAGATACAGAAGAATATGGGTTCCAGTAGTTACTCAGATATAAGAGGCTTGCACAAGGTAGAGTATCATGGAGAGTTGCATCAAACCAGTCTTTGGACTGAAGGTGACAACAGTTATTCAGTTTGTTACTTCATGTAATTCCACTTCTATAATTTTGCTATTTTATACCTTTTACAGTCTGCACATCTGTTGTTCTACGCTCTTAATATTTTAACAATAATTTTTACACAATTTTGCTTTTTGTAATTTTGGTGTGAGACACCCTCTTTTTGCATGAGCTACCATAATGTTCTGCCAGATGTAAATCCGTTATGCTCACAACATCCTTTCCATTCCCCCTCCCTCCTTTCTTTACTCTCTCCTATTCCCCCTCACGCCATTTTTCCTGCCCTTCCCACTTCCTCTGTCCCCCCCCCCCCCCCACCCCACTCTTCCCCTTGTCCCTTTTCCCCTTCCTCTGCCAGTTACCTATTTACATTGTGGACCACATTTGCATACCACAGTGTTCTAATGTGTAGTTCAGATACAGGTGTGACTGGTTGCTGATGCAACTGTGTGGGTAAATTTAACAGTCTTGTACAATGGTTCTCTACTTTTTGCAAAATGATACAGTAAATATATAGTTAGTCTTCTAATTTTACTTCTGAATATGATCTGAGGAGATCAAAACTAGTCACACTGCAACTAGAACTAAAAGATAAACAATATTTAATATGTGTTTTAAATATCTGTATGGTTGCTGTGAATATTTCAAATATATTGAATCTGATATTTCTTTTTGACCATAGCCCATGTCATCCTCAGTCATCTACATCATCAGCATCTGAAAAATCGATGTCTTTTTCTTTACAATCATGAAATAACCTGTGAGCTATTCTGCGATCAGTCAGACTACAGCTTGCCAAGTTGATGCAATTGAATTGGTGGGAAAAAAGCTTGCCACTGTGAAGATCAATAGAAATGTCATGGTTCACAGTTTTCCAGCATACCCACACTGTGTAGGAGCCATTACTAGTCTGCTGATAACCTCAAATGAGCAGAAACCTAAAGAACATGACAGGAGTGAGGAGGAAATCGGGATGGTATGCCCACAGAAATGCAGTCATCAGACGTATGTATGGGCTCACACTTTTACAGGTGTAGGGTGCAGAGTTTTAGGAGATTAATTTGGTCCACCTATTGAAACATTCCAGGGCAGAGAGGAGGATAATTTGCTCATTTTCTTAAGATATGAACACTTTGTGCTCAGCTTATAGTAAAAATTATCTTGCACATTTTTTTTTTAATTTTTATTTTTTATTTTTTACTTATTTAAGGGAGTTGTATTTACAGATTCATGATAAGTTACAATTGAGGAAAACTGTAAATCATGTGACATCTCTGGGATCAACTAACAATTACCAGTTACAACACTGGAGATATGTACAGATTCTGAATGTGCTGAAGGTAAAATTGATACCATCTCTTACCAGATATGCTTGACATATGCACAATTGTTGAGTGTACTAGTAACTATTATGTTAATTATAAGACCAAGATGAACCTCACCAACATTGTTCCATTCATTGTCCACTCTGTGTCAGTGTCCTTGTTCAGATTACAGTTTGAACTTGAAAGTGTAGTACCCCATAAAGCACATTCACAATTCTGGCACAAATATCTTAATAAGAATTTATGCATCCTTAATGTGATTAAAATTATTTGTTAGTTGATGTCTGTCATATACCACTATAGGATTAACTTCAGATGAGACATTTTTGGTACACATGCAACAGCATATTTACTAATATGTTCCAAAGCACTGCACATAAAAATGGGATTTTTCTGGGGCTCGTACTGTTGTTAGAAAGGGATGGTCAAATGTTTTGAATAGCGCTTTGGCTAGGGACCGTTTGTATACCCAACTGAAGGATTGTCTTGGTGTCACTATCCTACAGTACAGGGCAAAGTATGAATATTTCACACTTCCTCCACCTTAGGCAAATGGAGCAAATGTGTTGGTATTTTTGCATTTGATGCAGACTATGGTGGACCTTAGGGGGTTTATGGATACACCATTAGTTAAGGGGGGGGGGGTTTCTTTACCACCCTCCTTTTTTTTGTTGCCAAAACTGAGCCATGTATTTCAAGATACCTACACAGCAAAGAGCTGAAATTTTTACAATATAATCTTAAGATCGCATTCTCAGACAAACTTGAAAAACATCTTGATGTTTGTATCTGTTTCTGAGGTACACAGAGGATCAAATTTATTGCATGTGTGCAACTAAAATATGCATTTTAGATTCGGTGTGAGGCAACAGTGTAGTTTATAAAGTGATGTGTCGTGAAGTGACATGCTGTATAGTGTCTCCAGTATCAGCTGGGAACCCCATGTTGTCGTACTAAAGCACACACCCTTTCTTTTTGCATTTAAAATCAGGTGTAAAATTAGTTTCGAGTGATTTCAGTTTCACATAAGTAAACTATCTAAATTTTACTAACAAACACATTTCTTTTCATAAGTGTGACATTCTCTGCTGCAGTAGGGAAAAGAAGGTAATCATGGAAAAAAATGCTCTGATCAGAGCACAAGCAATGGAAATATGTTCTTGTTTATTTAAAAGATTGACTGAAAAGTGGGGTACCAGCTTCCTCAATCTAACTTCCTCAGCACCTTAAAAAAATTTTACCAAGAATTTGCCATGTGAACAATTCACACTTTCTTATGCTGAGAGAGGAGAAGACAATGACAATAGGAAAGAGACAGAAAAGTAAGGTAGGAGACAATGGTTTAATATACAAAGAGTGAAGGATACAATGGCAGTGTGAGAGAATGGTAGGGACGCAGTGGGAGTGAGACGTAGTTAACAGTGACAGGGCAGGTGTAGGAAATGAGTGAAGGAGACAGTGCCAGTGGGAGAGGAATTTTCATTTGTATTAGCTCATACCCAATGTTTTAGCTGTAATCTGTCTTCCATATTACTTTTGTCTTCCACCAGGTTTTCAAGTCTTTCCTTCTCATCCCGTCCAGTAAGTCTCCCCTGGTCCACGATTCTGGGGGACTTAACCAAAATCTGTCCCTTTTCCTAGACCTCTCCAGTCCTTTTCCCTTCACTCCTCTTTTGTCCCCTTCAACCCTTCTGCCAAAAGGAGGAAAAGCTGGCTCTGAAAGCTTTCCTAATTATAACCTCCTTTTATGTGTATGTCTTCTGCTGCCACTTGGTGAGTAGTTTTTATCTGTCCAATTACATTATGTTTATAATAGAGGGAAACATTCCACGTAGGAAAAATATATCTAAAAACAAAGATGATGTGACTTACCAAATGAAAGTGCTGGCAGGTCGACAGACACACAAACAAACACAAACAAAAACACACACACAAAATTCAAGCTTTTGCAACAAACTGTTGCCTCATCAGGAAAGAGGGAAGGAGAGGGAAAGACGAAAGGATGTGGGTTTTAAGGGAGAGGGTAAGGAGTCATTCCAATCCCGGGAGCGGAAAGACTTACCTTAGGGGGAAAAAAGGACGGGTATACACGCGCGCGCGCGCGCGCGCGCGCGCGCGCACACACACACACACACACACACACACACACACACACACACATATCCATCCACAAGCAGACATATTTAAAGACCAAATATGTCTGCTTGTGTCTGTATGTGTGTGGATGGATATGTGTGTGTGTGCGAGTGTATACCCGTCCTTTTTTCCCCCTAAGGTAAGTCTTTCCGCTCCCGGGATTGGAATGACTCCTTACCCTCTCCCTTAAAACCCACATCCTTTCGTCTTTCCCTCTCCTTCCCTCTTTCCTGATGAGGCAACAGTTTGTTGCAAAAGCTTGAATTTTGTGTGTGTGTTTTTGTTTGTGTTTGTTTGTGTGTCTGTCGACCTGCCAGCACTTTCATTTGGTAAGTCACATCATCTTTGTTTTTAGATACAATTACATTATGTCATATATATGTATTGTATCATAACAGCAAGAGTTGCCACAAAGGATTGTATATGGCAATGGAAGCAAACACATTCCAGTAAACATGGGTTCCTAATCAAGCAGTTTGTAGGATAACTCTGAATGTATGGTTATAAGTTGCTGGTGACATGGGAATGAAATTTTGTCCTGATTAGTTCAGATGTACGTGAAATGTAAACTTTTTGATTAAGTCTTATCTAAATGGGCTCAAATTTCACTTGTGGCCCATAGTTGGGAATGTGATGAATGCATGATTAGGCACAGGTGTAGCTTGCTGCTGATGTAATATAACAATCTAATGTGCCAGAGTGATCAAATATGGATATGTCAAGATCTGATCTCAGTCCTTGGAGTTCTGTCTCAGGTCCTGCCCAGCAATGGTGAGAGCACTTTGAAGTGGTATGACTCAGTTTTTTCTTGACCAGTATAGACACAAAGGGGTATGCCAAGGTGACCAGATCACTCCAACGGAGGTTGTGGCTACAGCTGTTGCATTTGTGTCTTTAATTGGATAGCTTTAGGCCAACAAAATAAACAGTTGATTGCTGTTAGGCAGTATTGATATCCCTCTGACAGGATACTGGTCCAATAATTTTGATGTGGATATGCTTCAGTCATTGACGAAGTGGTGTAAAAGTACTTAGTGAAGCAGTAACATGCAAAATTATTTTGTTGTGCTGCAAAGAAGTACTTGTCCCCCTTGATATTTGGCCAAACAAATTCCTTTTTCACTGGTCATATAGTAGCCCAAACTCATGGATGAGAAAGGTTGTGGAGAGAGGAGTGTGCTTGCTGTTCGAATATGCTGTAATGAACTGTTGTGCTTACGATGTTGTTTCATAGAAATATAGTGGTATGTTGTTTATGCCAGAGCTATAAGCCTGATGATGCTTCAAGGAATATCTTCAGTTCATTGTCTTTGCCTGAGGGTTAGCAACTAGTATGAAGTGAAGTTCCTTTCCAATGACATTTGTGCAAAACGTGCACATCCTGGTCTATTCTACCTACCATCAGCATGTTGAATGTCTGTAGTGAACTGTTCAATGAAGTCTGGATTCCAAAACTGGTGCTGTGATGACTTGTCTACCTTTTAATGAAAGGCATATACAAGCAGCATATAGTCAGTTACAAGGTTGCGTTGTGTACCACCAGCTATAAGCCTAACATTTGTGAGTGAGTCATAGACCATGCAGAGCTCATGGTCAAATATGGACCAGTTTCCTTCAGTTGGAAACTCCTATGCAAGCCAAGAAGTGTGTGCCCATCATGGCTGGGGCATGGGGACTCTGGGCGGTGGTTTACTGGCCAGGTAATGGTTGCTGTGGCGGGGTGGCGTCCATGGGCAGAGCCCCTATTCAGTGTGGGTGGTACTGTGGTCAAAGATTCATACTTGAAACAAATTAAACTTTCTTCTGCTGGTGGCTGCACAGCCCCAGAAGTCTCTTCTGAATTAAGACATATTAAATTGCAGAGAATTATCAGCTAAATTGTTGTGGGAGGAACATAGGGCTCAGAGACAAGGTGATAAAAACTCCTCCCCCCCCTTTAATACTTGGTTTGTTGTAGGCTGGATGGGGATTGCTTTTTGACTACAAAGCCATTGTTCTTTGTTGAACACCTCAAGGGCAGGTTTGGGGAAGGGGCAGTAATTTCAGAAATGAAAAGTGGCTGTTTTGCTTTAAATGGCTTCCTCTACTCAGTCACAGGTGCTGCTCATCTGCAACAAGCTGCATGAGATTCCTGTCGCCACAACATCCCATAAAAGTCTGAGTGTGGTATAAGATTCCTGTCGCCACAACATCCCATAAAAGTCTGAGTGTGGTATAATTTTCCACTGAGATCTGCTTTTACAGGCTGATGATGACTAGCATGCTAGTTTGGAATGATGTGTGAATTGTGCCTCTCACCCAGCAGGGATCAAAAGATGACTGTAGCCTTCCATCATGACCTTTGAAGGTGATTCATTGCCTGAGGAGGTCAAGATGGTGTGATGTAAAGTCATGTACTCATCCCATGCAGTACCACAAGTGTGTGCGATTTGGACACATCTTCATCAGTTGCACATGAACACTGCACCTTTCACCCTATTTGTGGCAGCAGCAGGGAGCACCATTCCCACTTTTTACTAGACAGCACCCTTTTCAAACAAGAAAAAAGATCCATGAATACAAGACCCTTGACTGCTTCACACACCAAGAGGTCAAGAAGAAATAAGATTACCTACATCCTAAATGTATGATGATGACGTATCTACAGGTATGACTATGTTATCCTCTTAAGTGAATGTGGCAACACCCTCCATGTCTTTTACATATGGCCCTCGGGGACTTAATTACACCCATTCCCCTGGTGGTTGGAGGGTATCGTCCCTTTTCAAAAAAAAGGGAGATTTTGGTGATCCCCATGTTGCCAGACCCCATGTTTTCTGCTTCTGTATCTGAGGTGACATTCCTGGCTGCCCCTATTGCCCCAGAACCCCCCTCCCCCCTCACACACACACCCCTTCATTTGGAACAAATGTGTATTGATAGTGTATCTTCACAATCACTGGCAGCAGGTAGCCCTGAGGCATGATCTGCCTCCTCGGTCTCTTCTCGCCCCCACAGGATACTGATGGTGTGATCATCTGTGAAGATGTAATGGTTCCTCCTGTCATTTGGCTGAGCTATGACATCTTTTGTGTGTTTCCCCTCCTTTTTGCATCGTCTTCCAGGAAACTTGGTTCCCAGCAATTCGGACCTCTATTCTCCATGGCTATTGCGGCTATTTTAAAAATCACTCTGATTATGAAAGAGTGTCTGGCAGTGTCTGCAAGTATGTTTTGGACTCTATTTACGACAAACATACACCACTCAATATGACTTTGGAGACAGTGACTGTTTTTATGAAGACATACCTGGAATTTACCACCTGTAATGTTTATCTGCCTCTTGACAGTGAAGTGTCCTAGGATGCATTATCTGCTCTGTTTCCTCAGCTCCACCACTCTTCCTAATATTGGATGACTTAATGGCTGTAACCCTTTGTGGGGTGGAACTATGACCACTGACTACAGTAAAGCTATTGAAAACTTGCTCACAGAGCTCGATCTTCATCTGGTGTTCTTACGCACTTCGGTGTGCCATATAGGTCTTATTCGGCCATTGATTTTTCCATTTGCAGCCCATGTCTTCTCTCATCCATCCATTGTTGAGTCCATGATGACCTGTGTAACTGTGATCATTTTCTGATCTTTTGTACCTCCCTCAGCATCACTCGCCTGCCCTGACAAAGAATGCTTTCTTTTCCACTACAGCATGTCTCCTGGTTTAGGTGACCCTCTCAGAAATTCATTGAAAGTGGAGTGCTGCCACTAATTTTCAATGCAACTGAGTAAAATAGGGACATGGCCTTGGCTGTTGCAAAATGCCGTGGGAGTGGTAAAGTGCAGAGCAGGCCAAAACACCATTGTGTCCAGATACAGCAGTTCAGTGAGTCGATGTCCATATGGTGGGCCGAGCAAGGATCCAGCTACACAGTAACATCAATACAGCAGAAATGCAGGGAAATTGTAGCATTAGCAGGTTGGTTACTACACATATGATACTGGCTAGCTTTGACGTTCATGGTTGGAAGTGCTCCTCCCTTTTTAGCCAAAGGTATCACAATCTGGCAGCAACATCTACGAGGGGAAATGTACATAGGTTGGTGTGACATGGTCATGCAAGCAGCAAGCATCCACCAACTGCAGGCATACTCCAGTACTACTACTGAACTTTGGACCAACCTACAGCTCCCTCATATCGCAACCAGCCTTCTGCCTGGTAGGGCAACTGTTTGATAGCAGTTCTGTGCAGCTGCTCAACCACATATGCCTAGGTGGGCGAGCCGATGCTGTATGCCTACACTTGCAGGGATGGACACACTGCTGAGGCCGTATTCCTCTAAAAGACTCGCAGCAGGTTTCCATACCTACTGGCACACTCTGCCTTGAGCTGCAGATTCATGCCAGACATGTAACATGCTGCTGTAGCCTTTGTATTTCAGAATTTCTGCCAAGCTGCTGGCATTATTACAGGCCGCTGATCGCCTGTTGTGTCAATGCCACTGCACTTACTGTCTTCGGCACACACCCAGGGTAGCATTAGCACTACAGCGCGTGACTACTAATGTTTGTTCTTCAACAAAATGTATGGGTAGTGATGTGTGTCTGAGCAAGCATTGGTCATCATCCTGACAACAACCCAGCACCTCACCTCGATCCGCCCCAGGCCTCTCAAGAGGGACTGCCAGTAATATGCAATTGCGCACAAATAGTCAGCAGTGACATTGTGAAATAAACATAGGACTGACAAGAGAATTAATAAAAAAGAAATGAAAGCCATACTAAAACAAACATAGCAAACAAACAGTAAGAACCACCAAACAGAAGCAGCCACCATGAAAATGTTGAAACAAAAGTTAATAAACAACAACATAGTAATAACAAGAACAGACAAGGGAAATGTAACAGTACTTACAAGCAAAGATCAATATATCACAAAAACCAAGGAACATGTAAATACCATCACCTTAAAGAGCTGAAGCCAGATACAACTACACGATTCCAGGCAAACCAAGCAGGTGGTACACTATGACTTAGACACACAAATTAACACACAGAGTAGCAAACATCAAAAGAGACAGTGCTTCCAGATAGCATATAAGACTGTGCAAACCCTCCAATCACAATTAAAGCCAACCAACTGCCAAGAGGGATAAATTCCAGGGATAAAGAATATATAAACTTGAATGTCAAAGTCGTGATGGAGTATATGTAGGCATGACTTGCAGGAATTTTAAAACACGGCACAAAGAATATAGCAGGTGCTGGAAGTATGAAGCAACCCATACTACATCTCTAGAACATTTTAAACCCAATAACCAGCTTCCTACAAACATGGAACAAGAAATGAAAATAATGAGAATAACAACCATGACAAATACCTGACACAAATGCAAGAAAACTTCCACATTCGAAAAGCCATTGATGAAAAGAAACATGTGATAATAGACCAAACACACATCAGGACAGAAGCCCTGCGAAACTTAATAAAAGAAATGATAAGATAAAAATCTTCCCTCTCACACATTGTCCCCACCCTTCCCCCTATCTGTCCCCACCCTTCCCCCTATCTGTCCCCACCCTTCCCCCTATCTGTCCCCACCCTTCCCCCTACCTGTCACCACCCTTCCCCCTACCTGTCACCACCCTTCCCCCTACCTGTCCCCACCCTTCCCCCTACCTGTCCCCACCCTTCCCCCTACCTGTCCCCACCCTTCCCCCTACCTGTCCCCACCCTTCCCCCTATCTGTCCCCCCCCTTCCCCCCTCTACCCTCACCCTTCTACCGTCTCCCTTCCCTCCTCTCCCCCCTCGCCCCTTCCCTCCTCTCCCCCCCTCTCCCATTCCCTCCTCTCCCCCCCTCTCCCATTTCCTCCTCTCCCCCCTCTCCCATTCCCCCCTCGCCCATTCCCCCCTCTCCCCCTCGCCCATCTCCCCCCTCTACCCTCCCGTCCCCCTTTCCCACTCCCACATTTCCCTCTCCCCTCCCCCGTTCCCTCTCCCCTCCCCATTTCCCCCTCTCCCCTCCCCATTTCCCCCTCTCCCCTCCCCATTTCCCCCTCCCCTCTCCCCTTCCCCCTATCCCTCTTCCCTCCATCTCCCCTCCTCCCTCCATCTCCCCTCCTCCCTTTCCCTCTCCCCTCCTCCGTTTCCCTCTCCCCTCCCCTCCTCCCTTTCCCTCTCCCCTCCATCGCCCCTCCCTCTCTCCTCCCCCTCTCACTCTCCTCCCCCTCTCACTCTCCTCCCCCTCTCACTCTCCTCCCCCTCTCACTCTCCTCCCCCTCTCACTCTCCTCCCCCTCTCACTCTCCTCCCCCTCTCACTCTCCTCCCCCTCTCACTCTCCTCCCCCTCTCACTCTCCTCCCCCTCTCACTCTCCTCCCCCTCTCACTCTCCTCCCCCTCTCACTCTCCTCCCCCTCTCACTCTCCTCCCCCTCTCACTCTCCTCCCCCTCTCACTCTCCTCCCCCTCTCACTCTCCTCCCCCTCTCACTCTCCTCCCCCTCTCACTCTCCTCCCCCTCTCACTCTCCTCCCCCTCTCACTCTCCTCCCCCTCTCACTCTCCTCCCCCTCTCACTCTCCTCCCCCTCTCACTCTCCTCCCCCTCTCACTCTCCTCCCCCTCTCACTCTCCTCCCCCTCTCACTCTCCTCCCCCTCTCACTCTCCTCCCCCTCTCACTCTCCTCCCCCTCTCACTCTCCCTACTCCCTCTCACTCTCCCTACTCCCTCTCACTCTCCCTACTCCCTCTCACTCTCCCTACTCCCTCTCACTCTCCCTACTCCCTCTCACTCTCCCTACTCCCTCCCCCTTCCTCCCAAGTGCGAGCCTTGTCCAGGTGATCAAAAACTTAGGTCAGCTATGCAGGGCATTTGAGAATGAAGATCATGTAATTATAGTTGCGGGAGCAGAAAACTGCCTGGCTATGAATACAAGATATACTATTAGGAGGGACCTAGATAAAATAGGAGCAGAATCTGGGTGTACAAATGTGGGGTTTGTGGAGGTCTTTCAGGGCCCTGATCAGCTCTGGATAAACACTGCTGTAAGGCGTGTTAGCACTGGGCTGAACAGGATGCTCCAGACATTGGCGAAATCTCACAGAAGTGTTGCTCCAGTTGATGCTATTGGTAGGTGGGGATACACTTCCACCTGACCTGCACCTAAATAGGAAGAGGAAAGATAAGTTAGCTTCTCTACTAGCAGATACTGTAAGGGAGGGGGGTTCAATCATACAAGGGATCAAGGGGTCAAGGCAGACAGGTTTTATAGGTTAAAGCCAAAGTCCAGACAGACAACAATCAAGAAAAATATAATAAAAGAAGCATCATGTACACAAAATATGGATAATGCTGAGGGTAGTACCAATTTACTTCATCAAAATATCAGGGGAATAAAAAATAAAGCAGATGAGCTATTAGTGTGTTTAGGTGATCTCAAAAATGAGAATGAAAATGAAATAGATATACTTTGTCTGTCTGAACACCATGTAACTGTAGGGTGGAAAGTGGCAGTATAAATGGATATAATTTAACTTCTTACACTTGCAGATCTAACATGGGTAAAGGAGGAGGCCATTTAAACAAAACAAGGGTATAAGTACAAAACAGTAGAAGTAAGCAAATTTTATGTTGATCAGCATTTTGAAGTTTGTGCATGTGGACTACAGCTAGATAATGTAGTGTTGATATTAGCAAAAGTGTACAGGTCCCCCTTAGGAGATTGGAATCTATTCATAAGAAAAGTTTGACTCCCTATTATGCTATCTGTCAGACAAAAAAGTAGTAGTTATTAATCTGTGGTGATTTCAGTATAAACTTTCTAAACAATTCTGATTGGAAAAGTGAACTACAAGTGTTATTAATGACATATAACTTAGAATCAGTAATCAACTTCCCTAAACGTATAGCTCAAGACAGTAGCACTCTAATAGATAATGCATTTGTACAGGAAGAGGATGTAAAACCAACACATACTTTCCCCATGATAAATGGATTATTTGTCCATGATCCATAATTGATTAACTTACAAAACCTAGCAGGAGGTAAAATTCAGAAACCATTAAGTAAAAGTGTAATGCTGGTCAACCTGGTATTTATAGAGCGCTTCAGAGAAATTTTAAGAAATGTTAATTGAGTAGATGTATATAATGAGCAAAATGCTAGTTATAAATATATATTCCTTTTTGAACATTGTTGCTCTGAAAAAATTACTAAATGTAACACCAAACAGTTTTGAAAGAAATTATGGATTACTACAGGTAATAAAGTGTCTCCAGAAAGAAAAAGAAAATTGTATGTGACAGCAAGGATTAGTAAGGACCCAGAAGTAATTTTATACTATAAAAATTATTGTAACAAACTGAGAAAAGTTGTCTGAAAATCAAAAAATATGTATATTAGAGAGGAAATTAACAACTTGGGCAATAAAATCAAATCAATATGGAATGTTAGAAGAGAGACAGGAAAAGTAACCACTGGAGTAGGTAGTGTTACTGACATGTGGAATAATCGGGTCTACTGCCGGATGTTTGTGTCGCTCTGGCACAATATTTCGGCCACATAACTCGTTGCCTTCTTCAGGTGCTACCTGAGACTGCCGTATTGGAGGATCTTGTCCAGTGTTTGTGCCCAGAGGCCGCTGGGTGCTCTCTCTTTTACTGACAGGTCCCTGACGAGATCAGACGCATTGGCCGGTTGCCTCCGTGCACTTTTCGAGCCCCGGCTCAATCTGTTTGCGCCTTAGGGCCTCTAAACTCACATAATGTACCCTGGCTAGATCAATCAGTAAATGTTTTCTCAATAAATGGGAGACAGTTTGCTGACCGGAGTTGAAAAATTAACACTTGTTCTTTTTTAGACCCCACTTCCACCTCAGCCACATCATGACATGCACAACTCGCAGAGAGAGCACGCAATGCCCTCTGGGCATAAATACTGGACAAGGTCCTCCAATACGGCAGTCTCAGGTACCACCTGAAGAGGGCAACAAGTTACATGGCCGAAATATTGTGCCAGAGCGACACAGACATCTGGCAGTAGACCAGATTATTCCACATATCAAGATCTCGCCAGGAAAACCTGAAGAGTTACAGGTAGTATTACTATTGAAGTGAATGAGACCATCTTAACCAAAAGGAAAAAAGTAGCTAATCTATTTAACAACCATTTCTTAAGTGAAGATGAAAAAACCAGGTAGTACATGGAAGGGTCAGTTTTGAGAATCCCTTGTCAGATTAATTTTCGTCTAACAGCCTTGTGTGATATAAGGAAAATCATTAAATCTTAGAAAACTAAATGTTCTGTTGGAGTAGATGACATCTGTAACATGATATTGAAACAGTGTGGAGCAGTTACAAGTGATGTTTTGAGTCACATCCGTAATGCATCACTAACTCAAGGTATTTTCCCAGACAGGTTTAAAATATGCTATTGTCAAGCTTCTCTACAAAAAAGGAGACACGGCAGATGTCAATAGTTACCAGCTGGTATCCTTCCTTACAGCATTTAATAAATGCTGTTCTCCAGAAACAGCAATATACAATTTCACTGCTCACATAATAGAGTATTTAAATAGTAAAATGTCACCAATAGGAATTTTCTGTGACTTATCCAAAGCATTTGATTGTGTGAACCATGATATAATGTTCAGAAATTATAATTCTACAGCATAAATGGAACAGCACGTCATCAAACTGGGGTGAAATTACGTTAGGTGTTGCATAGGGTTCAATCATACAGCCCCTTATGTTCTTGATATATGTGAATGACCTTTCTTCTTATCTGAAACAAGAAGCTAAACTGACACTGTTTGCTGATGATACAAGCATAATTATTAATCCATTAAAAGAAATTTCAGTAGAAAATGATACAAATAATGTCTGTGGAAAAGTTATTGATCGGTTTTCTGTGAATGGGCTTCCTCTGAACTTCGAAAAAACACAGTACATCCAATTTTCTACTGCAAGCAGTACAGTTCCTTCAATAAATATAACACATCAACAGAAGTCATTAGCCATGGTTGAGCATTCTAAGTTTTTTGGTGTACACATAGATGACAATCTTAATTGGAAAATTCATATTTTGTATCTCCTAAAGCAAGTAGGTTCAGCAACTTTTGCAATCAGAAAAATTGCTAATTTTGATGATACAGAATGCATATTTTCACTCTCTGATGTCATATGGAATAATATTTTGGGGTAACTCAACACTTGGGCAAGAAATATCCACTGCTCAAAAGAAAGTGGTTAGAATAATGTGCAGGCTCATAGTCACACATCTTGTGTAGGCATCTGTTTAAAAGGTTAGGATTATTACAACACCCTCACAATACATTTACTCGGTAATGAAATTTGTTGTGAACAACGTGGGCCAGTTTAAAAACAACAGTGACATTCATGCCTATAATACCAGAAGAAAGAAAGAATTACAGTATCCTCTATTTAACCTATCTTTGGTACAGAAAGGGGTAAAATATGCTGCTGTAAAACTTTTCGATAAATCACCAGATGAAATAAAATGTCTGACAGACAGCAGCAATAGTTTCAAAAATAAATTGAAATCATATCTCCTTGACAACACGTCCTGTTCCACAGATGAATTCTTGAATAGAAATATATATTACACCAATAGATTTATTTGCCTTTTTTGCCATTTAAGGGAATGGGGTAGGTAACAAAAATTTTAAGCTTTAAAATGAACCCTTGATTCATGTGTGCATTTCTTATGCACTTGACACATTCCACATCATAACGGTTACCATGAGATTGATTAATGGAACACATTACTAACTAACTAACAGCACTTCATGGATGAGATATTTCACAGTCAGAATTGCATTAGAAGAAATTTTAATCTGAATGGAGTGAAAAAAGCAGTTTTGGTGAATCTTCTTGTGCAATGGGTATATGATAAAAAAAGCAAGGATGGGGCTGCTTGTGGAGAAATTGGCTATCCATGAATGTGCAAAGCAAAGTTCTTGGTAGGAGGTATTTGATAGTGATCAGTTGCTGTTGCATTACTCTGATGATGGTCACCACAAGAATGCCCCACACTGCTCTTTTTAGGTATAATATGGAGTGGCAAGTCTGAGCTGCTACCTGAACAACAACTCATTCCTTGTGTTAATGTGAAAGAGAACTCAAACTATCCAATCTTGAGTTTGTCTGGAGGCAGCAGACAAGGCCCTGCATAGACTAGCATCCTGGCATGGTGACAGTATGATGTCTTACTTATGCTGCTGTAGGTGAAAGATTTGAGGGAATACCTGAAACAGATCGTCATAAGATGAATCATCGATGATCATATTAATACCAGTTTTGTTTGCATGATGTGTGGAACCCATTGATCAAGGCAGTCAAACAGTGGAAAATCCAGGTTGATATCAACAATATTATGAAAAGGATAGATAGCTACACACCATAAAGATGACATGCTGAGTTGCAGACAACACAACAAAAAGACTGTTACACATTGAGCTTTTGGCCAAAGACTTCTTTAGAAAGGAACACACATTCAGACAAGCAACCACACCTCACATACACGTAACCACTATCTCCGGCCAGAATGCAACTATGTCCATCAAACGGAAGCAGTAATCTGGAGTGGGGTGGGGAAGGGGGGGGGGGGGGAGAGAGCAGGATATGGGTGGGAGGGGGGAGAAGCCAGCACTGCTGCCGGAGTGTGCCAGGACTAGATAATGGCAGGACAAGGTTGCTAGTTGCAGTGTTGGGAGACTGCGGTGGAGGGAGGTGTGGGAAGGGGAAGCAGAGCAGATCAGAGCAGAAAAGGACAGGAGCAGAGAAGGGGACAGGACTGGTGGTGTGTTGGAAGAAAGCGGCATATAATTAATTTGAATTGGAAGGAGGTGAAAGGACAGGGGGGATGGAAACTGTGGGGTGGAGGGTGTGGGGACAGTAGGTTATCATAGGTTGATGCTGGGACAGTTACAGGGGTGGAGAATGTGTTGTAAGGATCATCTGTGAGGTTCAGAAAAGAGGGTAGTGGAGGTGAGGATCCAGATGATCCAGGTTGTGAAGCAGCCATTGAAATCGAGCATGTTATGTTCAGCTGCATGTTGTGCCACAGGGTGGTCCACTTTGCTCTTGGCCCCAGATTGACGGTGGCCATTCTTCGTGGTGGACAGCTGGTTGGTGGTCACACAAATATGAAAGCTGTGCAATGATTGCAGCAGAACTGATACATGACATGGCCTATGATTTTTTTCGTGTAAGCCTGTGACAATACTGGAATAGAAAGTGCTATGTGAGTGGATCTGATAGGTCTCGGGCCTGGGTCTTCCACAGAGATATGATTCCTATGGCAAGAGGTTGGGAGGATGGGATTGGGAATTCCATAGGAATGGACTAGGGTGGTGTTGAGATTGAGTGAGTGATGGAGCATCAATTTCGGAGGAGTGGGAAGGATGTTGCTCATTTTAGGTCATGTTTAATAGATAACCAAAGCCCTGATGAAGGATGTGGTTCAGTTTCTCCAGTCCAGCGTGGTATTGGGTGAGGAAGGGGGTGCTAGTCTGTAGCTGGTTCATGGGGGTGGTGGGAGGATTGGGGGTATGTCGAAATATGGTATGAGTAATCTGTTTGTTGACTTGGTCTGGGCTAGAGTCTCGTGTCTGTGAAGGCCTTTGTGTGAAAGCCTATGTGTGACCTTCAGCATATTGGCATATTGGGCAAGGGAGCTCCTATCATTGCCGATATGCTGTCCCTAGGTGGCCAGGCTGTATGGGAGGAATTTTTGGAGTGGAAGAGATGGCAGCTGTCAGGTTCAGTTGTGGGGTTTTATGGGTACAGGTTGTGGATGCAGCCATAAAAAAGGTGGTCAACATCCAGGAATGTAGCATGCTTGTTGGGTTGAGGAGGACCAGGTGAAATGGACGAGAGATGTGTTGAGTTTGTGAAAGAATGATGTTAAGTAGTTGTGGCCCTGAGTCCATGTCATGGAGATATCATCAGTGAAGCTGAAGCAGACCAGGAGTTTGGGGTTTTGGAAAGCTAGGAAGATTTCCCCTACATGCTCCGTAAACAGATTGGCATAGGAGGGTGCCATGTGGGTACCCATGGCTGTGCCACTCGACCTCCACAATGTCCGTCCCTTTGTCACTCCGTCCAGCCATCCAACACCTTCTGTTCCAGACCTGTCATAGGCTTATCGTATCCCATTAGAGACTGAGCCACTTGCAAAAGCAGCCATGTCATATACCAGCTTTGCTGCAATCATTGCACAGGTTTTTATGTCAATATGACAGCCAACCAGCTGTCCTCCAGGAAGACTGGATACCACCAAACCATGGCCAAGAACAAAATGGACCATCCTGTGGCACAACATGCAGCTGCAAATAACATGCTTGATTTCAATGGCTACTTCAAAAGCCAGGCCATCTGGATCCTCCCCTCCACCACCAATTTTTCTGAACTGTTTAGGTGGGTGTTATCCTTACAACACATTCTCCACACCCCAAATCATCCCAGCCTCAACCTACGACAATGTACTCTCCCCACACCCTCCACCCAACAGTTCCTGCCCCCTCTGTCCTATTACCTGCTCCCAGCTCACGTTTCCTCACCCACATTCTGTGCTGCTCTCTTCCAATGCAACCACCAGTGTTTTCCGCTTATCCTTTTCCACCTCCCAAAGGTGCACTGGGCAACCTTGTCCTGCCACTATCTAGTCCTTGCCCACTCCACCAGGTAATGCTGACTTCTCTCCCCCATGCCCCCTCCCCACCCTCTTCCACCCATACCTTTCTATCCGTGCCCCTTCCCCAGCCCACTCCAATTGCTGCTTCCATTCAATGGACACAGTTACATTCTGGCCAGAGGTTGTGGTTATGTGTATGTGAGGTACACTTGATTGTGTGAATGTGTTTTCCTTCCTGAAGAAGGTTTTGGGCAAAAGCTCAATATGTAACAGACTTTCCATTGTGCCTATCTGCAATTCAGCATGTCATGAAAGCTAGCAGGTAGATGCAGTATTTCTTAACTTCCGAAAATTACCACACATACACTTACTATCAAGAGTATGATTGTATGGAGGTCACAAGCAAAATTCATGGCTTGATAAAGACTTCTTGATAGAGAGATCACAGCATGTTATCTTGGATGAAGAGTCATTGAGAAATGTAGAAGTAACTTCACATATGCTCCAGGGAAGTGTGTTCGGATACTTGCTGTTCATGTGTTGTGTATTAATAACCTTGCATACAATATTAATAGAAACTTCAGACTTTTGATGAATCATTTATTGGTAATGAACTACTTTTGGGAAAAACTTCAGAGTATCCTGTCAGATTTTGATAAAGTTTCCAAGATGCTGCAAACATTGTTAACTTACTTTAATTTTGCACTTCACACAGTATGTAACCTCCCCCTCACTTATCGACCTTAATGACAGTGAAAAATTAAACCGCGTGTACCTAATGGAAATTTGGGAAAAGCAATCGTCACTGAAGTTAATCTGTCGGTAAAGAGGGAGGAAAGGGTTACATCTAAATGAAAGGAAAAATGCAAATGAAACTGGTGGAAATTAATTTTGAAAAGGGGTGAAGTTAATAAAGAAAGTAAATGTGTGGCCGTTACGTCAACAATTATCTAGCGGTAATTAGATATTTGAGATTTGGGGAAAATTACGGTCGCCAGTCCTATGGACAATTACTATAATTAGCACTAAAAGCGTGGCAACTGAAGGTTGACACGTGTTGTGTGAAAACTGAATGTTTGTCTGAAGTAATAAATTTCGCTACACCCCGACTTAATTTAGCAAAAGAATTAATAAAACTGGAAAATTGAAAGTTAATTTAGTGACTGAAATTAATAGTGAACTTTGTTTCTGAAGCATAACGAAATTCAGTAAAATACAGTTAGTCTTGGGCTACCTCAACAATCATTTCAAAAGCTACTTGAATCTACGCAATTTAGAAATAAGAGATTTAACTTCGAACTTTAATTAAATGATTCTGAACAATTAACAATAGTAAAATTTAGTACGTACCAAGCTGAGCTGCAGTCACAGGTAAGCTAAAATATGCTAACAAAACTCGCACTCTTAATTTGTGCTCGTGTAATCTAAATATTGTAGCCAGCTATGTATACCTTAACTGTACTTTGAAATTAAAGCAGTGAAATCGAATGATGCTGGCGTTTGAATTTCAACGACACTCGGGTTCATTTCGGAAAAGGAAGGGACCCTGCTTGGCAATGCAATTGGGACAATGAGCAACAAAGGTTCATGCTAAGTTGCTGTAATTTTGTGATGCAACAATTTTAAAAGCTGAGGTCTGCCATACAGTTCTGAAACTTTTCGTGCTTTTAGTCTTCCTTGTTGGTTGATTGAAGGTTTGAAGTCGTCGATCGAGGAGGTGGCGACAGTCACTCATTGTCGGCCGTCGCTGTTGCAGAAGCTGGATGCTGGCGTGCCTTCTTCTCGACACGGTCACCAGGCGAAACGGGCTCTTGATGTGTGCCAGCTAATGCTTCCCGTCCGCGTCACCGTGCTAGAAACTATTATAGCCAGTCGAGCGCAATTACATGCTGTCCAACCCCAACCCCGAACGCGCGGCAACACCTGCTCCACTGCACTACTCCAGCCAGACTCTTTCTGCTCAGCCAGCGCTCCACGCGGCGGAGTTAACACTACCAAAGATCCTAAACACTTTCGTTCTCCACACGACCTATCGATGTATTCGTTCGATAGTATAGTTTTCCCTAGGCCAGACCCAGCGTATAAATACAAATAATATTCACAAAACAAACCAATTATACATTGACATAAGTGCATATATATACAAATAGTAAAACAATTACAATATACAAAGACACAGAAATGTTATATATTCGGGTGACAAAATAAGGAAAAATTTTATAGTACAATAGATGAAAATAGGAGGATATGCATTTCCGGCGTTACAAGTAGAAGAAAGTGTTGTCCTTAGACTACATCAGTGAGCCAATGTAGGAAGTAGTCAACTTAAAAACACCTGGGTGTAACAATTTGTAGGGATATGAAATCATTCACATAGGCTCTGTCATAGATAAAGCATGTGGCAGACCATGCCTCATTGTTAGAATACTAGGAAAATGAAGTCAATCTTCAAAGAAGACTGCTTACAAAGCCACCCTTGTGATCCATCCTGGTATGTAGATGAAATGTGTAGGACCTTTACCCAAGATCACTAACAGGGGATACTGAATGTATACAAAGAAAGGCAGCATGAGTGGTCACAGGTTTGTTTGACCCATGGGAGAAAGTTAACGATAAGCATACTGCAGTCTCCAATGTCAGGCTGTTCCAGATTGTGTGCTTCAGGTGGGCAGCCAGGCAGGCATGGACAAATTGGGGACATGCAAGCAGTAATGTGGTTGGGCCTGTATAAAAAGTATCTGACCATTGGCTAGAAAAAAAACATTTAGAATACCTGATGGGAATGGAAGGTGTACACTTTGGAAGCATTTGACACAAATAGTTCCGCACAATGTAGTTAATGCCTAAACATACTAGAGATATTTTATCCTTGCAGCTCATGATTCATGTTTTCCTGTATGCAGTGTGGTAATTTCAGTATGTTATCTGCTAACTTGGTCACCAAAGTCATGTGAAATTACACCATGTAACACTCAGTTGCTAAGGAATTTCTGTATACCTTTCATTTGCTCTTAGTCTAGAGAAAACACAAATAATACAGTGTCTGTACCTCAAATAAAATTATAACTGACAATTTACTGCCCATAGATGATACACATTTCATATAATATCGCTTAACAGTAACACAAACTTTAAATTTCACTGTGAGTGATTTCGCTGCTCAATATATATCATAACTACTATGACAGTTTTTTTCAGTTCTTCTTTGATTGTGGACTGCATGTGGCAAATAACCAAAGATGGATAGTGTTTAAAAGTATTTTTGCAAAAAGTTTCTTTGTCTATCAGAAATGAAACTGAAAGAAAAGTGTTTTATCATACCTGATATTTGGAAATAATTTTCAGTTTCATCATTGAAGCAAAAATGACTGTGGGTAGGAGGGAGGCTTTGTTATTAATCAAGGAAGTTGTCACTAAGTTCTTAGGAAAGAAGGAGGATGCACATTATGATTCTGTTGTTAATATGCTGATACAGTTCAGGAAGTTATACTTGTAATGGAACTTTAGAATACAACCTGCCCCAATCCCTGTTTCTCAGTATCTGGTAGATATTTATAAAGAGAACCTTATGCTGCGTGATAGTCACTATATAATGTCTAGTTCACAAATCTCCAGAGTTATAACCATTCTAATTATATTATACAGAAGTTAATTATAATACACAGAAAACAGCAAGCTACAATTATGTTCAGGCATTCATGGAAATGAAATTAAAAAGTCGCTTGTCTAACACTTCATTAAAACACACCAGGTTGAATGAAACAAATACACTCAAACTTTATCTCTTGAATAGGCCCAAAAGATCTTGTTTAATAATGTCATTATCAAAAGTCACTAACTGTATGAGAATTTAAAATGTGGTACATGGTGCTATATTTAAATGATCATTGTGAACATGTAATCTTGAAACATTATTTGATTTTTGTTGATCTGTCCTGCTAAGAACATAAATAATAGTATATTTGTGCTAACAATACTCTGGAGATCATATGAGAATTACTGAGCTGGATTGCCTTCATTAAACACAAATCCTTAAGAATTCAGCAAAGTTTGGGCACAGGAAAATTATAGGATCAGCTGTGCCTTCTTTCTTTCTATGTTGTTCTTTCTTCTGTCCACTTTGTGCCTCTCTTTTTCTGTATGTGTTGAATTATTTTTTTTTTTTTTTTTTTTTGTGTGTGTTCTGAAATTTTACTTTTCTCGTATTTCTTCCTCCTGCTTTAACTTCTTTGATCCCAATCATGCATGTTTTTTGGTGTCTGTCAAAAAAATTCATTCTTTTTATTATTGTTTGTTTGTTTAGCCTTTTTAGGTGTTGATAGGAAAGAACTTTTCATCTTCCTCTTTGGTCCCATGATTTTCCTTATTATTTTCCTTTCCTTTCCTTTCCTTTCCTTTCCTTTCGTTTCCTTCTTTTTTGTCTGGTGGTATTTAACAAAAAGCATTCTCGAGCATAAAGATGTTCTGGTGTAATGACAGTGTTGTTGTGATTTTTGATAAAGATTTTTCATTAGACAAATTTTTTGTTAATTGAAAAGCCACTTCCATTTTCCTTGCCCTTGCTAAGATAGCTTCTTTGTCCAAAGCATTTGGTTGTATTATTTCACCTAGATATGTAAATTTGTAGCCTTTTTTATTCTTCCCTAATCAGATCCCAGCACCTACTTGTATACTCTCTTTTTTCACTTTTGCACTTTTGAAGTTCTCTCATGCAAGAAGTTTATATGCCTGCAAAAGCCAATCAGTCAGTTCTCAGATTATCCCCTTCTCTCCCAGTTGCGATTTTTTAAATTCTTTCTTCTTGTTCTTTTCCTCCATTCCCTTATTACCTTTTCTAGTACACATCTGAACAGCAGTGGGGACAACCCCTTTCCTTCACTTACACCACTTTTGATCTAAAAAGCCTTGGAGGTTCCACCTAAAAGTTTAATTTCGTATTTGTTAGTGTGTCTTCTATGATTGCCACTGGTTTGTTGTCAGTTCCAGACTCTTTTAAGGTGTTGAATAATGTTTCCCTGTCAATTGAATCATATGCTTTTGAATTCTATAAATGTTATATAAATGCTCTCATTCTTCAATTCCTCATTATAAATTTCAGATTGAAAATTTGATTCATGCAGGATTGTCTTTTTCTAGACCCTCCATTATATTCTCCTAGTTGCTGTTCTGGCTGGGTTTCCAGCCTCTTTTGTAATGCTTTTGAAAGACTTTTGTATGTCACAGGAAGGAGGGGAATTCTTCTGCAATTGCTGGGGGCAGTTTTCTCTCTCACTTTTTGAGAGACTCTATGTAGCTTCTTGACTGTTCCATCACCTGTGGTTTTCCTCATTTCAGCAATTTTTGAATCTTCCCCCTTGTCCTTTATCGGTCTTCAAATCTTCAATGATATTTTGGATTGCAGCCATGGTAGGGGTTTCTGAGGTTGTGTAAGTGCATCCCGAATTATGTTTCAGAAATTTTGACCGGCGTTTCTCACAATCTAACTTCTTGAAATAGCTTTCTAATATTTCATAGTGTTCTTGGTTGTTTAGCGCTAATTTTCCATCTACATTTCTGGAGCACATGTTAGACCATTAGTAAGTTTGAAGGCTTTGCTTGAAATTTTTATAGAAGTTCCTGTTATTGTTCTTTTGGAAGTCTCTCTCTGTTAGTGATAGCTGGTTGCTTTCAGACTTCCTTTTGACTGCCCTTATTGTTTTCGATGTTTGACACCATGTTGTTTAAAGTTGATAAAGTCTTACAGCATATTTATTGGCACAAGAATCAGTTTCGTACATTGTTTGTACATGTGATATAGGACAATGGTAAACCTAGTTAGTTTACAATACAGTAGTCATTTTGACTACATTGTTGACATAATAAAAATGCATAATAATGTAAGTTGATGTACTACATTGCTTCTACATGTGATGATACCAGTTATTAAGTGATATGACATGATAGGCACAATGTAAACTATATTATGAATTGACAATTACACATATACTGGTAGTGTACTATTTCTGCCAGGACTGTTTTCTAAGCAGTAATGCTTCTTTGCAATGTTCATTCCACCATCTATACTTTTTATGTCTTTTGTCTAGTGCTGGGTCTTGATGTTTTAGATTTGTTTTTTCTTCCTTTTTGTATTGGACCTCGCAACGGTTTTTACCCTCACAGTCCCATCATTCTGTTGTTCGTTACTGGGTGCTTTTGACCTTAGATGTTTTGCGCCCAACCCCCCCCCCCCCTCCAAAAAAAAAGGCACTAGTGCTGGGCTACTTTGACTATCTTTGCTTTATCACCTCCCAGTCTTTTAAGTCTGTATTTAGCCATTCCTGAAATCCTTGTTTCTTGACTTTCAAAGTTTCAGTATTAATTTTCTGGATCCTTTTCACTTGTCTTAGAATGCTTGTTTGTGGAATAAATTTCATTTTTATTGTGGTTAAATAGTGACCTTATATTTGTAACCTTTCTGCCTTTTATGTTCATGATTTCTTTGATTGTTAAAGGATATAGTTACACAGTCAGTCTGAAATTGTCCTAGGTTTGTATTAGGGGATATGTAAGTTTTGTGTTTCCTCGTCAGTTTCTTAAAGTTTGTGGATATTAATTTGAAGGTGAAGCCTTTGCATAGTTTCTTTCATGGGCTGGATATTTTTCAACAGTTTTCCTGAACATTCGTTCTTTTCAAGTCTGTGCACTCAAACTCCTAATAAAATTTAACATTATTCAATCGAACCTTTCATAGTTCATGTTCCAGTGATTTCCAGAAGCTTTCAACTTTTTCTGGATTCCTTTTATTGTTCTCATTTATTGGGGCATGACATTTATTAAGGTGTAAGACTTAGTTGCACATCACACAGTAAGAACTGAGAACCTTTCACTTGGAGAATAAAATCTATGACAGATTTACTATTGCTCTGCTTAAACGAATCTTATTACAAGGTATGGACTGCTGCTGCAGTTATTATTATATATGTTAAATTCAGGATGTTCAATGTATTTCTGCATCTCAGTTCAAACAAAAGTCTGACAACAATTAGGGGAAAACAACAAACTGTGAATTATACTGGAATAGTTTGTCAAATGCAGGATATCGAAAGTTTCTTGTGTATATGGAACCAAACTTAAATTTCACTGAACAGTTTCTCTCAGAAGTGTTTGAATAGTCCAAATACTGTTTTCTATGCTGAATCTGAATCAGTCATTATTTTAGTTGTCTATTCAGTTTTAATCAGTCACTTTACAATTATTCTTCTCCAAACTATTAGTCTCTTAACAATAAACCACCAGGAAAAATGTCATTGTAACTGCATCTGCTGTTCAGTCCATATGAAATCATAACTACTGCAGTCTTCAACAAAAACATACATCAGATGCTGCACTCTTCAACAGTTACCTTGATTTTTTTCCCCTTGCAAATTTTGATGCTGTCATTGAGAAACAATATATCAGATTGGTAGAAAGATGATGTCATGAGTGTTACAATAATAGTATCATGGGAGACTACTGTTGATAACCTTAGCAACAGGCATTTCACTGGAGAAAAGGCTATATTAAAATGCTTTAAGGAAGGGGGGGGGGAGGTGAGGTGTGTGTGTGTGTGTGTGTGTGTGTGTGTGTGTGTGTGTGTGTGTGTGTGTGCGCGTGTTGTGGGGGTGAGAGAGAGAGAGAGAGAGAGAGAGAGAGAGAGAGAATAGAAGCCAATGCTCACACAATTCTCGTGTAATAGAGTTATCTGCATCTTCATTCTTCAATAAAACCTTCATCCTTGTTGAAAAATTAAATGTCTTTCCATTCCAGTTACATTAATTTTCTAGTTTGTTATATTGTGACAAAACTGTGCTGTGTGTTTTTTTTTTTTTTTTTTTTTTTTTTTGGGGGGGGGGGGGGGTCGGAGACTGAAATCAGATATGGATCCTATGGCCAAAAATCGTGAGATTTAGCTACAGTATAAAAAATGTAATCAAAAATAGTTTTTGTTGGCTTTTTTAATCGGAGTAATTGAATGTCAGTTTGTACTTCATTGCCTGTGATTGTTTTCTTACTTCATGTTTCAGCATTTAGTTGTATTTAATACCATAATTTGTCATCATTTGAAAGGGTTACTAAAAGTGAGATTTTTCCACCATGATGTGTATATTTCTGAAGGATTTCTTTCCATTTCTTTTGAAGAGTGAAATTTTGCTTTTGATTTACACAACATAGGCATATGTGATAAATACATCTGCTATGTTACTGAATCCCTCAACACTTGTTCCAGAAACTTTTCCCACATTCTCTGCCACAATTACCCCACATATCTTGCCTGCCAACAAATGTCCCAGACAGATCCCTGTTCTCAACCTCCAACAAATAGAGATTACACTTCCAAAAATACTCGAAAAGCACCTTTCTTGTCACACATTGTTGCCAAGTCCTTGAATGTCTCAATACGTTAATTTATCAAGCCATAAAATAAAAATCATCTCACTGACATCCTTTTCACACCAATTACTGTCACCTCCTGTTGTCCTCACAAACTCTATAATATCCTTGTCACACCATGTAATTTGTCAGTCCACTATTCCTATCCTTGTAGTGGTTCCCACTCTAAAACCTACCATATGCACTGTAATGCCTTTTTTATGACATTCATCATACTGACAGTTAAGACCAATTTTGACAACATAAAATATTATGACTTAGAAGTAGCTGGCTTGGTTATTTATCCTGCAACTGACAGTTTTAACTATCTCAAATGCACCAGTCTTGTTCGCTCTGGTGAATTGGACTTCATATGTAATATACTGAGCAGGCAACAACAGTCAGTTATCATCTCAACAAGCTAGCCCTAATGGTGGCTAAACATATCACGTCCAAGCTGGCTAATTTTGATCATTAAGCAAAACTCAACGACACTTCCAAAGGACGATGTGCTGTTAAAAATACTTATACAGCATTAATGTTAGAAAAAAAGGAAAAGTGTAATGTGATATGTCTATTTGATGATGATGATGATGATGATGATGATGATATGAGTAATAATATTATAAATGACATACACATTTACATACACCCATACACGTGGAGGCTAGGAAGAGAACAGATAATGAAATAACAAGAGAAGAAAGACACACTAAAGAAAAATATATTTGACAGAGATATTTCCCTTGCACAGCTTCCAACTCAGTCATCAGTATTTCAGGTTCATATATTATACGAGTCTTCCCATTATCAAAAAAGAAAATGAGATGTTCAAGCAAACCATTGCAGTGTCCATGGAAAATAATTTTCAGAAAGTCTCTCTTCAGCACCCACTCCTTACCATTTACCCCATCTCCACCACTGGTAAATTTTACTTCATAGGCCAGAGGTAGAAACCACCATGCCATCATGATCTACTATTCATACTAGCATATCAGAGTGATCTACTTCTTTTAAAACTACAATAATTGCTGCGTTTTTAATTTTTCAGTACTGTAAAACAATTGTTTAACAATGAAAGTTTCACATCTTGACTGTTTGGATAAAAATAATAATTTTATTACATAACATTTTACAAATGAGTTCTTGTGTTGATAACACAAGAATTGTCTTACATTTGATGTGAAACTTGAGTATATGCTATGTTTACAATATCCTTGATATTTGGCATTTAACTTAGTAAACTTTGTCAAATACAGGAGGTGCTTATTAGTTCACCTTGACCTGTGCTTACTTTTAATTAAATTCATATCTGAAAATAATAATAATAATCAGACACAAGTAAGCCCTTCATCCTAAGGGCAATTTTAACTAATATAGGGTCTTTCTCCTTGAGGCATTATTGTCTAACGGTTTTTGTGTTCTTCAACACTTTTAAGATGCAGTAATTTCTTAAATATTATGTCAAGTTCAACAGCTGTCCTAGCTGTGTCAAAAACATTGTCAGTCGAAGAAGATATAGTCAGTAGCTCAAGGGTAGCCCAAGTGAAAGATACAAACTGGGTTACCACTGAAATCTTTTTGAAATCTGAAAACCAAATTGGAGGCATTTTTTGCGTAACATTCATTATCACAAAGTATGTTATTTTCTTATGTTTGTGTCTTCAGAGTTGGAAGGGTCCACACCAACCAGATTCTCCCTGCCTTTTCTCTGCTCTTTGCTTGGTCTGTTGTACTTTTTGTTTCCCTTTTTCTTGTGTCTTCTTCCCCTGGTGCTGTCCACATTGTACTGTGGTACTGGTATGGTATGGTAGGGTATGGTATGGTGGGGGTGGGGTGTCAGGATGGGTCAGTGACATTCCTGGTGCCCCACTGTGTATAGTGTTGTCCGGGCACCCTTACTCTCCCTGTTTCCGCCCATCTCCCTCCTGTTTTTTTTCTTTTCCTAATGCCCTGACATCCCTTTTCCCTGTTGGTTTGCATGTCATCCCTTCGCCTTGATTGGACTGTGCTGTTTATGGTATTCCTCCCTTGATTTCAAATGTGTGTGTGAAATTTTTTTGGGACTTAACTGCTAAGGTCATCAGTCCATAAGCTTATGCACTACTTAACCTAAATTATCCGAATGACGAACACACACACCCATGCCCAAGGGAGACTCGAACCTCCGCCGGGACCAGCCGCACAGTCCATGACTGCAGCACTGTAGACCGCTCTGCTAATCCCGTGCCCCTTGATTTCAGTCATGCAGTGATGTTATATCATGGGACTGATGTCCTCACTGTTTGGTACCCCCCCTCCAAATCAACCAACCAATCAACCCTCTTGAACTAATACAAGAAACGTGATTAAGTGTGATTAACATGGTTTTAGAGGGTCAAGATAGATGTTGGTATCAGTCCTGCATGCTTAAAACAAACTTGTGTCAAATGAGCATGCATTTTCAGTGCTACATAATACAGTTGTTATTTTTATTCAACACTTTTTCTTATGCATTCTCAGTACTTCACATCTGTACTCCACAAATCACTATGAAGTGCATTGCAAAGGGCATGTCCCATTGCAATAGCTATTGGGTATTTTCCTGTTTCATTCACATATGGAGCACAGGAAGAGTGATTGTTTAAATGCCTCTGTAAATGCTGTAATTAATCTAATCTTCTCACCGTGAACCATATAGGAGTAATATGTGGGGGGTGTAGTGCATTCCTACACTCGTCATTTGAAGCTAGTTTATGAAACTTTGTAACTGCACTTTCTTGTTTCTCACAAGAGTCTGCCAATTCAGTTTCTTCAGCATCTCTCTGATGCTGTCCCATGGATCAAACCAACCTTTGTCCATTCATGCTGCCCTCCTCTATGTATGTCCAATATCCCCTGTTAGTCCTAGTTGGTACAGGACCTATACACAAGAGCAATATTCTAGGATTGGTCACGTAAGTTTTAAGCAGTCTCCTTTCTAAATTGGCTGCATTTCCCCATTGTTCTAACAATAAACTGAAGTCTGTGCACCTGCTTTACCCATGACTGAGCCTATGTGCCCATTCTGTTTCATACCCTACAAACTGTTGCATCCTGGTATTTGTGAGATTTAACTGATTCCAAATATGACTGACTGATACAGGATCCAACAGAAAAACCTTCTTTATTTAAACAAACAATGGAAGATACAGAGAAAATCTTTTTATTTGGTGAACAACAAATACTATGTCATTTTACATTAGTTGGTTTGAAAAATTCTATCCACTAAATTGCTTCCGCCATTGTTGACACATTGACAAAGCCTTTCCCAGTCTCATTGGCAGCCACTTCCTGGATGATCACCTCCTTAACCACTTGCAGGGTTGTGTGGCAATGTTTTTGTACACTTGAGCCTTTAAGTGTCTGCAAAGAAAACAAATCACAAGGTGATAAATTGGGTGACCTTGGGGGCTCGCCATATAATATCTCCTCATGAAGAGAGAAGACATCCATGAAACAACTCTAAAAATTCAAGATAACACTGAGAAGTGTAAGTTGTTGCTCCATCTTGTTGGAACCATAATTTTTTATCTTTGTGGTCCCTAACAAACTGGTTTAACTTAGGTCAGAGGCAGCTCTCTATCATTTGACAATAGTGATATGAATTAACTGTTAACATAACACCATCCAAAAAAAAAAAAAAGAAAAAAAAAAGAAAAAAGTTAAATACAAATGCCATACACCAAATTCAGCTATGGTGCACAAAACTGTCACATGATGACTGTGAAGACGGTTTTTGGTGAAGTTCCTCAGGGTTTTATGCTGCCTAGTAGAGGAAATTTTGTTAATTTACAGTATCTGATAGTGTAAGTAGGTCTTGTCAGAAGAAATCAAAATGACATCTGCAGGAACATTCTGAAGAATTTGCTTGCTTATGGCTCTGTGACTTTCAGAATCTCTAGCAATGAATTCTTGGATAGCCATCGTTTTGGGTGCATGTGTAGATCTCTGTGCAGGATTCTGATTGCATTCTTGTCAGGACATCTAGGGCAGCTGCATGTTTAAACGTTGAACATTTTGGAGATTGCAGGATAGACATTCTCGCACATGCCACATTTGCTGGCGTTGTTACAGCTTGGGGTCAGCTAGTGGATTTTCATTTCAGTGCAGAACCTGATGCTCTAAAGTTTGATACACAAACTTGAATAGTTTTCCTATCAGGAACAGAATCATTACAGCCAAATTTGAGGTGTATACGAAATGCCTGCAGAGTAGTAATCACAGAACCACCATTAAAAATACGCTCTTCCACAACAAATGCATGAATGTCAACTAGCCACGTCATTGCATCTACTGAAAATGGCGTGTACACCACTATCAATCAATATGCTCTCCACATCCGAATCCCCACCACAACTCACGTCTCCAAATACAGGAGGTCTTTCAGTGGACCCTTTTGTCGTAGGATACTATGTTTTTTCACTTTGTGAAGTGCACAGTTTTACATTTCTGAACATAAGTTGACTTCTTTGCACCAAATTTCAAATCTTATCAACATTTGACTGAATACATATGCTGCTTCTTTCAGACACTATGTTATTGTAGGTAACTGCATCATATGGAAAATTTCTGAGGTTACTGTGAATACGGTTCACAAGGTCATTAATATACAATGTGAACAGTGATACTCTCAACACACTTCCCTAGCACACACCATAAGTTTCTTCTAAATGTGTTGATGACTCTTCGTCCAAGATAACTTGCTGCATCATCCATACCAACAAATCCTCAATCCAGTCACAAATTTCACCTGATGTCCCATACAGTCGTACTTAAGATAATAAGCATAGGTGTGGTACTGAGTTGGATGCTTTCCAGAAATCAAGAGATACTGCCTTTACCTGACTGCCTTGATTTTGGATTTCACATGACTGATGTTTTCAGAACTGTTGCTGTTTGGCATGGAGGAGGTCATTATGTTGGATAGCCCTCTTTGTTTTTGAGCTCAGAATATGTTCCGACATTCTACAACAACGTTTAAAGTCTCAGTAAGTGAGTCTGGTGGGTGGTAAAAGGACCTAATTACAATTTTATGCCAACTGCCAACACAGTCTTGCTGAAACAATCTCACATGCAGCTTAAGTTTCTATCTTGGTGATTTGAGTTTCTTGGCTACTGTGACAAATATACTATCTCCATTCCCCATTAGCCTGTGATCTACCAAATAGGCACTCGCGATCTCCCAGTAGATTGTGATAAATGTGTTGCTGACCACTGTCATAAACAGAGCACCATGTAAAACAATACATGTTTTTTGTCAACTAAAATGTGTACTGTGTGAAATTATGTATAGGAGTGACGACCACTAAACTGGACACAAATCAATTGTCTGCTTTGGGAACACTGAGTACCAGTTGCTGAGCATGTTCTGTGGCACTACTCTGCCTGCTAGATTGCCTGTATCATTTGGTTCCTCCTGTACAGTACCAGTAACCCTGAAATATAGAGATGGGAACTTCCACACATCCTATGATTGCACTGCTCTTCTGAACTCAATGTCCATTAACTAACCCCCTCCTCCACATACCTGTACCCTCTCACCTTTTTTTTTTCATCTTATCATTTCTCCTCCACTTAACACATTTTCATTTAAGACACTTTGTCTTTCATCTCATGGTACCTTGCTTACCCACCTCTTACTCATTCTCACACTTTCCCTTTCATCTTTGTCTTCTCATAGCTTCACAATAAGTGGTCCTTCCTTTACAACATTTCCAAAGCATTCATTCTATCTTCCCGAAGGAAGAAACTTACATTTCCAAAAACTTGGATAATATTTTTCAATTTTAGTATGTGTCTACCAGAAGTATTTAGAATTACACCTCCTGAAGGTAATTACTGGATGTCCTTTATATCTCCATATATTTTTATGTTGTAAGTTTGACTAAACAAAATAATTATTGATTCAAAGTTAATTTGCTCATTGGTAGTTTTATACAGGAATTAAGATTTTACCTGAAATTTTGCTTAAAAACAAAAGACAGGAAAAAAGAGGCATATAACATTATTGTATAAAAAGGGAAGAGAGTTGAATACATTTGTTTATGTTAAACTGATTCATTTTGTTGTTACAGGCTGGTGCCTGGTTGCATTGTGGCAGCTTAGTACCTCCCGGTGCCCCTGTCAGCTATGATCCATCAGCAGGGCAAAATGGTGTCGGAACACCACATATTCTGCCTGCACTTGGACAGTATGGGCGACATTATAGTCCAGGGACTGTACAGGGTTACCAGCTACCGCCCACATCCTGGGTTCCTCAGTATGTGATGCAGCCACACTTGCCACAAGTTGAGGTTAGTAAGACCTTAAAAATTACCTTAAATAAAAGTAATGTTTTTGCAAGATGAGTGTTTTCAGTTGTGCTTGTAACTAGACAGATTGTGGGCTGTCAGGGAGGTACTTCTTAGTACTTCTGAAATAAAAAAATATAAAAAAAACATTGTAATAAACAATGTTTTGTCAAGTTTGTTTCGTGTGTTAGCGGAAGCAGACTCAACCCAAACTTCCATACAAAAAAGACAGAAAGGAAATTGTGAGTGTGTTTTATTTGTCATAAAATGTGCCAGAGTAACTAACATAACTTATTTGGAAAAGTGAGAATTCAATGTGTACAAAAGAAACTTAAGATTGCAGGTTGAAGAGCAGAGGAAAGCTGTATTATGAGAATTATGGAAAATGGAATCTGTCAGCAGTATATAGGCAGATAACTTTTTTAATACAACCATGATTTTTTACATTTTAAAATGAAACTATTTTATTGTTATTGAGCTGATGAACACTAAATGCAAGTTATTTGTGGTAATTACACATGGATTTACAGAATGATAGTTTCTTGCGAAAGAGTCGTTGCAATTACTTTTACTGTCAAATACCTTCTTCAATTTTTTTCTGATTTAATATTCCATTAAAGACACACAGAACAAAAAACAACAGTTACAGTATAACTGATAAACTATATTATTCATGTTTCTGCTCCTGTTGTCTTCTGGTCATAGCTGCCATTTAATTCCACACAGTCAGAGCATGTATCCCTCCAGATTTGCCATAAATTGTGTTAATATTTAATGTTCATTTCCAGGAACAGTTTGCTTGTCAGCTGGCACCCACCACACACATACATAGCTACAAAAATGACACACAACATTCAAGAGGCATCTCTGTGGTGAGTTATAGCTGTCATGGTCATTAAATGAAGTTACTATGTCTGTTAATGTTAAACAGATATTTAATAAATATGGTGAAAAATGTTGTGTGTGTGACAGTTAAAGATATAGTAATGTGTACTTTTCATCCAAGGTTTTAACTCTTCTTGTGCATTACAGTAAATCCACATCATGTGAGTGATATACCACTGTATTTAAAACCAAATTATGTTATTTGATCATTGTAAATGCAAATAGGTCAAGAGCACACAAATTAATAGATCAATCTCACCTTGAGTTTTCCAATCAAGAATTAATTTTTCCAGTGTTAAAGAGAGTAGATCAGGGGGGAAGATGAGAAACAGTACTGCTGATTAGAGTGAAAAACCAGTCAAGGGGTTTCTTCAGTATTTTCTGAGTCTCCCTTTGCCTCGTCCCAAGTAAGTATGAACCATGCTGTAGATACTAAAATCAGTCTCATTTTTCACCCTTTTAATTTCTGCAGTTACATGTCAAGGACCAGTTAACAGCTTTTAACAGTCATGTATTGAGTATGTCCTGCTCAAGCGCTTTACTGAGGTCAAAATGAAACCAAGCAAATCGTGCACGCGTGCGCGCGCGCACACACACACGCACACACACACACACACACACACACACACACACACACACACACACACACAGATAAGCAAAAGGTGTTTAGCACAAAACAAGCAGTCTTTCATTTAGCCACACAGGTAGGCCACATCTCCAAAAATATAGAAACAACCAAGGAATGGTGAAAAACATGAAAAAACTGACAATACTACAAAGTGTACGCTCATTGCCAGTACTTAATCTCCTATCTCCCATACTTAACAGAAATTCTCCTGCATACTTCACAGGACTAGCACTGATGGAAGAAAGGATACTATTGAGACCTGACACAGTCACAGCATGTGGGTAGGTCATGAGTCATTCTCAGCTTACTTCATGTAAGCCTAAAACACTTCTGTGGCAGTACAATATGAAAAGTATGGGGATACACATACTTCTACATCATCAACCATGCCATGCATTAGATAATACTATATGTAATGGAACTTTCCAATTGCATTAAAAAAAGTTCCATGTTACCCTAGTATACAAATACAATGAATAAACAGGGTGTATACGACCCGGGACAACCGGGAGATCTGGGAAAAACCCAGGAATTTTTTGATCCGGGAGAAAACTGGGAAAAATCCCGGAATTTTTTAGAATTCAGGGAATTTTTCATTGTTTTAGTTTTCAGTTAAATTTTTGTATTTTTGACTGGTAAGAACCGATATTCTAACAAAGGATATTACTGTATCCCACTACTACAGAATAATACTTCAATAATAAAACATAAACAAGAGAAAAAACCGAATATAACTTGAATTGCAAAGGAAATACGCCATATACGACGACACACAGTGCTCATGCAAGCATCTGCCAACAGCAAAATGTGTCAAAGGCTTTAGGAAGACTATGCATTGCTTCATAACAACAAATTGCCTCCGATGAGCGTGAAGTCACAACTGTTTACATTAGATTCGTTTTTGCAGTTACAAGCGGGCTCATGCGCACGCGCAGTTGAGTTGCGTTTGAGCAGTAGATTCTTCTGCATCTGGCTACAGGAATGTGGCTGTTGGCTGTGCAGCAAGCAGCTAGATGCTACCGGGAAAAGGGGCCGCCAAATTCATATTCTTGATGGGAAAAAAAAAAAAAACTTGTTTCACAAAGCGCCTAGCATCCAGTGCACATTTGTCAATTATTCATATGATTTTGAAACGTTTCCCTGTTGGTTTTTGAACATTTTTGAACACATTTTAAGTTGGTTTTTGAATGAATCATAAGTTGATTTTTGAAACCATGCATAGTGTATGTGATGCCTTTGTCAGGAGAATCCGTGCCGCATCTAGAAATAAACTTCCCACAGACGAAAGGTGACAGGGTTATATGAGCTGAGCGGAGTAAAGCCGAATGGATGAATGCCAATCGCCATCTGATTATGCAGTTGATTGGGTTTGCGAATGATCAGCGTTGTTATAATTACTAGCGAAATCCATAGATTCAGACTACGAGAGTGGAAATAAACGACTGACAGGAATAACAGTTGCGAAAGATGACGTATTATCTTCTCGGTGTACCCAAGAAAATGAAATTTTGACAGAAAATTTTTGGCCAGGTCACTATGGACCAGTCATACAATCCCTGAATAGCAGCTGCTTAAGTTCTATTCTGCAAGTAACGCGGAAAACGTGTTGTATGAACATGTAATAACGCCTAATTGGAAAACAATTGCGGGATAGCTAAACTTGTGATTCTGGCAGGGTTAGTGAAATTAATCAATGAACAAATTTTGACAATGGCAGGAATAGGTGCAGAATTGGTGATGACAAGATTGTTTGTTAGAACGAGGAAGAAGTAGTAACCGGGACATCACACAAATTATGGGAGAATAAGACGATTCCAAATTTATATAAAAATTTCTTAATACTACTGCTTGAGAAGCTGGTGCGTATGAATCAAATGTGAAACTATTTCCTAACATAAAGCTTTTGGCTTACAGTAGGCCTAATAGGCATTTGATATTGGCACTTCGTGAATTATAGTCGTGTTATAAAAATGGCCATTTGTGCGAAAACAGTCTAGTTTATTTGGTGTGTCTTACAAAATTGCTCTCTATTAGAAAGGCCTCTTTGGTTTTATCTAGCAGACAGTGACAAGATAGACGTAATCAGATCGAGAAACCACACCAGTATTGGGTATTATTTGTGTTAACAGCTTTTTCAGTATTAGATAATGACATTTTGATTTTTCATGTAGCGAATCGTTTGACGAGCTTTGATGAGGTAATAGATTCTTTTGCAGAAAAGAAAGCACGCCATGTAAAGCTGTAGCAAGATTAGAGAGGAAAAAATGGTAGGAGCTAAGGATTGAAGAAATGTGTACTTTCTTGCTTGTCTCTTTTCTTTATTGGTTTTATGTATCTTATATTTAATTTTATGTATCTTATATTTAATTTTATGTCACACAAAACAGCAAGTTATTAGCTATTAGGCAATAAAGAGTGTAAATTTTCTGAAGAGTTCGTGTTCTCCCGAATACAAATAATCCCATCCGCTACTAATATGTGTGTGTGAAATCTTATGGGACTTAACTGCTAAGTTCATCAGTCCCTAAGCTTACACACTACTTAACCTAAATTATCCTAAGGACAAACACACACACCCATGCCCGAGGGAGGACTTGAACCTCCGCCAGGACCAGCCGCACAGTCCATGACTGCAGCGCCTTAGATCGCTCGCGCTATTAATAGCGAGATTTTTTTTTAAGAGGGGCAGGCTGTCAAACCGGCCGACTGGGAGCGGGAGATGCACCACAGGACATTTCAATTTCCACTGTCCTGAATATAGTTTGATGGCATCCATTACAAAATATACACGTTTCAATTCCACAGAGCGAAATACAGTGACGTGCTATAAAAGAATGCTGTATGAAGAGGCGTGGCACTGCACTTTGGCACACCTTAGACCAAATAACATGTCTTACATTTCCTCGAACACATATGTTTTATGTTTCAGACTTTTCAGAAAGATGTGCGCTACAAGATGAACATATTTTTGAAAATTCGAGTTTTTTTAGTATTGACCCAGTTCGCAAATATCGTAGATCTGAGGCTGATGTGCAGAGCAGTCTGAGTTATAGTGGGTAGTCTCCACATGAGCCGTGTTTACATTTAGTGATTTTGCTGTTTCCCCTTCATTTACTCTCACGTCAAATGAAAACAAAACAGATATCTGTGGCCGGGAGTTATCAAGTGCATTAAAATACATTCACATAATCACGGAAGGCTAAAATATGTCATTAGTTTCAGATTTTATTTTGTTTACACCTTTCTGACTGTCAAGCATTAATCGCCTTGCGGAACAATTGAAGCTATTTTTGTCTGTTTGCTAAAGAAATTTGACTTTTATTAATACCTTTTCCACAGAGGCAGTTAATGTATTTGAAACAAAATGGTTAATTCCACAGTACTGGCTATTTTCAACCGTACGCTGCATTTCAAGTTCACATTTCCATCTTCTAGCACGTATGGCATTATGCCATGGTAAAGAACCAAATATGATATAATACAGTACTGGTGCTCCAAGAAAATTTACATCCCGAAAACCACACTGAAAAGCTAAAATCAGGTCGAGGTCTACTTGATTGGGAATCTGGACATACGGATGTGCACTTTAAGTATGCACTTTAAATGTGCACATTATAGAATGGTTTACAAAATTCCAATGCTCTTGGAGAATCCTCTGATGTCTTGTTTCTTTATTAAATAATGTATGATCTTTCATTGTTTTACACGTACGAACATACGGGCTTCCTGCGTTATGGTATCTGTGAAAGCACTGTGTGGCCTGTTATCTGGCGCTCTCTGGCATCTGCTGAAATGAACCTATTTCTAACAAGTCGTGGGAAAATATTGCGAATGGTGGTTTGAAAAGCGTTACTTTCAAAGTAAATATCGTTTTACGTAAGTTGAACTATGTGCGAGAATGTACCATGAATTTCTTAAATCACAGAGCATTTGACTATAATTTAAAAATCAGCTCTTTGATGATGAGCCATTTAGAAGAATTTCGAACCCCGAAGATCAGACATTTGTCATTATTAAAAATTTTACCTGCACATTTGTGTGATATATCTTAAAGTGTAGCACGCGCAAAAAAGATCATCATCATTATATGCAAAATCTTAGCTTCCCTTGCAGCTTATTAACCTTAGTGAGCAATATTATATGTGAAAGCTTTGCTTTTCTTGTAACAACACTATGTATATTAATTTAAACTATTAACTTTCCCAGTTTGTGTGTTTGTGCTACGTAACAGTGATGATGCTGTTGGCTGACTACATCAGATTTCCTATGCTCTGAATATCCGCTGTCATCAGCTGCCGAGATCACATGACCTGAGCTATGACTGGCTTACAGAAACGCATTTCAATCTCGATTTCAATGATTCGGAAAGTAACATACGCTGTTTGGTGGAATTTCAATGTATACTTTCATAATATGAAAATATGTAACATACATGTTGCTGCACGTAAGATATTTCCAAGATGTGTCTTTTTCTCTGAGTTCCGTTTTTTAAAGTTCCGGGAAATTCTACGCCCGTGTATAAAACCTTAACCATTCAAAGGACTGATAAGGGAGGAAATACTGTCACTTAACATGGAAACAGCGTGTTTTCACCCGGGAGAACGTTTGTTTTTAACTGGGAAATCCAGGAAAAATCTGGGAATTTCTCTTCCTTGTCCACCTGTACACCCTGATAAAAAATGAGACCTAAAAAAATTCTTTTCCTCTCTTTTGTCCTAATGAAGTCTTCCATCAAATCCTGGAAGTCAAGAGAACTGGTCACCTTGTGTTCAGTCGAGAACAAGGCGAGAGCAGGAATGCATTCTTCTTGCATTTTAGCACTTAACTTGTTCTTGGTAAGGACTAATTTGGAGAATTCTCTCCAAGCTTCACAATTTGTGATTGGTATTGAGAGGAAAATTCAGTAAGCAAGTATCATATTTGGAAAAACGTCACTAAGATCATTTTCAACCATTAATTCATATAACCCAACTGGTGAACTCCTTAGCAGCCTTTCTTTGAGGGAACACTGCAAATATTCAGTAAAATGAAGAATTCAACAACGCAAGCATTCTTCATTGAGTTCACCTCAATATTGTTCATGAATTTTTGACATTTGACTGTTAAGAGTTCTTTAGCTTCTTGTGTTGCTTTATTGGTTGTTAAAGGTAGGAAACGATTGACTAGTTCACAGTACTTCTCTTCCCACATTTTAGTTCTGCTTGTAGGTTATTGACAACTGCAATAAATGCCACACAAAATTTAGAATATCCACTCAGTTCTTCTGCTTTTTTTTCATCAGGGAATCTTCCTATTTTGCATTTTCTTTTGTCGCTGTATTCTTCATAAACATGCTCAGTTAAGCTCATAGCTTTGTTTTCTTAGTTATCATAATTTTCCCTGAAATGACTGAAAAACAGAATCAACAATCACAATGCCGGACACCTGCTAATTAAGTCTTGTCCAGGCTTATGCAAATATTTGTAAGTTTTGTCCATTCAGGACAACATGTCATTCCAGAAAACAACCAATATTGCTGCCTCAAACTTTTTGTTTTTAGTTTTTTCAAAAGCAATTCTGCGTTTCCTATCACTGCCTTTTCTTCCTTGTTCTTGATAATTTCTTCAAGTGATACATAAACAGCATTGAAATTCTGTCAGACAATTGATAATGATTCCTCATGGCATGACCATCTAGTATCAAACAATGTTTTAAGTTGCCCATTACTGTTTACAAGAATATGCCAACAATGAATAAAAGCTACAAAAAAATTTCTGGACCATGAGGTTTAATAAGTGCACAACACAAGGCACATAAAAAGCTAATGAATTCATTTCCTTTATTTTTGAATTTAAATTTGAATATTTCCCACTCATAATACTGGCATTGTCATAGGATTGCGAATGACAATCTTCTATCATATCATCATGTTTTCCAAAGAGATCAAGGATAACATTCCTAAGACTTTCTGCCATATGACAGTGTTCGCATCTCATGGTCTAGGGAGTAGCATTGCTGCCTCTGGATCACGGGGTCCTGGGTTCGACTCCCTGCCAGGTTGGGGATTTTCTCTGCCCGGGGATGTTTGTGTTGTCATCATCATCTTACACTTACCATCATCTTTCATGACAGTGGCTAGATTGGACTTTGTAAAAATTGGACTGCATAAAAAATGGGACTTTGTACGGGCGCTGATGACCACACAGTTGAGTGCCCCACAAACCAAACATAATCATCACCACCATATGACAGTATGTGGGAACAAAACACAAAAATTTTTCATGAACTCTTCCCTTGAAACAATATCTTACCAAAGCAGCTAATTGATCTTCATGTGCCATGTTTGCCACTGAGTACACAGCTAGTCCATAGTACTTTTCTGTTTGAATTTTACCAACTATTGGAGCCATATTCTGGGATGCGTTGTTTCAAAAAATGAATCAAAATAAGCAATTAATTTGAGGGAACTAAAATAGTTTCCTTTATTCGGAGCTCCAAAAGTTTTGTCGTCATCATGAAAAGTGTCCTCTTATTGCCAAATGCTTAACTACTGCTACCACTTTCCAAAGCAGTTCTTGCAAATAATTTTTCTTCATTTTAGTCATATGCTGCAGTTAACTATTAGTACATCCCTTGTTCTTCAGTTGCAGAAGCCACATCACTGAATTTTTGTAATTGTTGGCACTGTTTCCACGAGATGTTGCTTTTTCTTCCCCCTTCCTCCACTTAGAAAATAAACAGGTAGAAAATGGAGTATGCATGTTGTCTAAGTCCGTGCTGTCATTCCTGTAGATTTGGAATACAACAGTCATTTTCTTTCATTTTTTTTCTCCAATTAGGAGTTTTCTAAAGAACAAGTTCTTGGATGTGCACCTTTTTTGTGATTTGTAAACACATTCAGATTTACTTACATTATCTACATTGTTTTTAAAATAAATAAACCTTTCACTAAACACAGTTCCACAAATTCGTTTTTCATGTCCCTTCATTTTGCTGCATCTTTCTTGAGTATGGGGACTTCCTTAATTCACTGTCGCTACTTTCACTAGGTTTAGTTTTCTGATTGCCTAGTTCAACACTCGCATTCATCACTGCCTCGCTTACAAAATATTGATGTACAACAATTTCAGATTCACTGGAACCTGTCAAACACTCCTTAGAAGAAGTAAGCACAGGTACGGGTGGTTCTGGGTTCAGTACAAACTTCACTAACATTCCCAATGGAATAATCTTTCTTCGTAAAATACAAAGTTACTTGTGACAATCTCTTCACAAATTTAGATCCTTATTTCTGTGCTTTTCTTAAGCTGGCACCACTGGAAAACTCTCACACACAATGAGATTCCATTTCGAGTCCCAAAAACAAGAAATGAAACTTAAATACGAGTTAACACACTAACTGATTAGAATAAGCAGTGTCCCCCCACATACTAACAACAGCCATTCTGCAAATATACTGTACATTACAACACTCTAAACAATACTGTAACATGAATTAACAGTACAGCTCTACAACAATAAACAAGTGATAAAAGCACTGAACATAAGAAGGAAAAGGATGAGGGGGTGAGTGTATCTCACAGTAAACAAAAGTGTTTGAAATAATCTGCCTATTCTGCCTATTGCCCAACTCCACAAGTACAGAGTTTATAAATAGATGTAACTTTTTGACATGAAAGAAATATATCCTATTGTGCAACTATGCAGTGATTTAATTTTTGCTGGATTTGGACTGAACTAGGCAATCAGAAAACTAAACCTAGTGAAAGTACCGACAGTGAATTAAGGAAGTCCCCATACTCAAGAAAGATGCAGCAAAATGAAGGGACATGAAAAACGAATTTGTGGAACTGTGTTTAGTGAAAGGTTTATTTATTTTAAGAACAATGTAGATAATGTAAGTAAATCTGAATGTGTTTACAAATCACAAAAAAGGTGCACATCCAAGAACTTGTTCTTTAGAAAACTCCTAATTGGAGATAAAAAATTAAAGAAAATGACTGTTGTATTCCAAATCTACAGGAATGACAGCACGGACTTAGAGAAAATATGAATCACAATTATCATGTACTACATTCAGTCTTTTTAAAATGGATTTATGCCATTTTATTAAGATGGTGGATGTAACAAATGAAGAAATTTGTTTCATATTTTACATCATTACTCTTGTATCTTGAATGATTCTTATTGGACAGCTAGTTAAGAAACTGATAAGAGTGGAGGCCCCCTGCCCACCTTGAGGCCTGGGTCTAGAGCCACCTAAGCCAACCCCACTCCCTCTTCTCCCTAATCTGGTCTTGGTGATTGGACAGCTCATTCAGTAGTGCACCTGCCTGCAAAAGGCAAAGGCAGCAGGTTTGACAGTTTCAATCTGCCAGGAAGTTTGATATCAGCACACATTCCACTGCTAAGTGAAAATTCATTCTGCAAGTACATGCTAACCATTCCTTACACTCCAGAACCGCGCTGCTGCAACGGTCGCAGGTTTGAATCCTGCCTCGGGCATGGATGTGTGTGATGTCCTTAGGTTAGTTAGGTTTAAGTAGTTCTAAGTCTAGGGGACTGATGACCTCAGATGTTAAGTCCCATAGTGCTTAGAGCCATTTGAACCATTCCTTACACTTATTGTTGGCACTTTTCTCTTTAGCTGGATGGGTGTCTCTTACGAATCCCAAATGGTTGACTGCTGCCTCAGTTTTTGTGTAAAACATATGCTGCTGTGTTTAATAGTTACTAAGACTGCTTTCAATTGAATTTTTGTACCGTTTTCTGGGAGAGTTCTATTCAAAGTAATTTCTGCTCAGAGATGAGAGAATGTGGCACTGGACATCTGCAGATCTTTTTAAGGCAAAGATTCTCAATCTGTATCTATAAAGTGCTGCCAGCCCAGTCCTGGGATTGCACTCAGTTTTGTTGATTGATGCAACAGCGAACATCTTCGATCATTGTTCATATTTTAAAGCTGTTCTCTTCAGCAGTAGTCATTGCTAGCAGTTACCATCAGGTTTTCTCTTAAAGAGAGAGTTTTTTGCTTCTAAACTCTTCAAACTATTGGTAAAATAATACTTTGGAAAGTGAATTGTTACAAAATACTTGTAGAAACTGTTTGAAGTATTGCTTTGTTTTCAGTTTTGTGTTATAATAAAATCATTGTTTGGAAGTCCTTTCATTTCATTTTGTGCTGTATCGGTCTAATTGAAACAGCAACAAAAACAGATTTAATGATGCACACAATAGACCTGGCAAGCTGGAACTTATATGGTACAATAACAGTGAATGCCACAGCCAGCTTTCTTTCTTGAAAATGAAAGTATCAACAGCAATTCATGAACTCTCAAAACTTGTAAAATTTGTTCCCTGGTCTTGAGTGTAAAAGAGTCATTTGTATTTTTACTTGACTTCACAACTACTACTCCCTTTGTTGGCACTGCATTTATTTCACCTGAATAGAATTGTAGTGTGTCTTTAATAGTTGCTGATACAGGGTCAGTGTGCTTATAGATGTCAGATGTAGAAAACGAGAAGAATTAATGTACATTGAATTTCTTTTGGTTGGAAATTTTTAATTGCTAAAGACATGGTTCTTTTTTTTAAAGAAGGGTGTGCTCTAAGGTGACAGAGGTGATGTGAGGAGCACTGAAAATGAACAGAATGTTGAATATAGGGCCACCTCACATTTGGTGTAGTCTAGAACAGATTTTCTTGTTCTTTAATAATTGTGAGGCAGAATTGCTGGCTAATGCACCTTCAAAGACAAGATGTTTAGTACTGTCAAGACACTCACAAAAGTAATGACGTTATTGTAGCTTTTGAAATGATTAATTCCTCTCTCAGGGAAGAGAGAGGTACTATGCACCCAAGTTATCCACATTAGGGGTAATAGCAGGAGTCAGTCCACCCAGACCCTAAGATGAGAGGGATCCACTTGTAGTCTTGACAAGAGTAGACAAGGATGTAAGAGACGTCAGTGTGAGTATGGGTCAGAGATAGTGCATACGTAAACAGTGTGGTCCAGAGGTGATTGAGCAGAATGAGAAAGAAAGATATCCCTCTCCCTCCCTGAGGAAGGAAGTAAGAGTTCTGAAAGCTAGGTAATGTCTGCACTTTCACTTTTATATTTGTCTACCAGCAGCACTTAACATTTTGCCTCCTGTAGGTAATTAATAGCTACCAATTGTATCTCAAATTTATTAGTTTTCTTGACAAAATTTTTGTTTGATGTAATTAACTGCTTTTCTTGAAGCACTCTGTACTTCCTGGAGTATGAAAACACAGATGATGGCAGAATATACAATCTACAAGTACACTGTTTCATACTACTAGATAATTTACAATGTATGTGAACTCAAACATTTATGCGCCAGTACAGAACTGATGACATGTAAAGTTTTCACCCTACACATGAAAGTAATTCTGATTTTGTTGTTTTTTTATATATACACAGTGTCTAACTTAAGAGACCCCATTGTTGAAATGCAAATGATGGACTGAGTTAGGTGAAATAATGGTTTATATTCTCAGTATGACTGGAACTCTAGGGTGGGGGGAGGGGGGCAGTGTTTGTTTCTTGCACACTTAAGTTGTGCCGGTCACTGTTGAGCATTGACTTTTGAACAAGATTGCATTATCATCTTGTGTTGTTTGTTAAAATGCATTTAACTGTTGAGGAACATGTATTCATAATTGAAATGTATTTTGTAAGAAAATCTCATAATGTGTGTTGGTGAAAGTTCACAGACATGTTTGAAAAAGAAGCACCAGTGAAAAGTGTTGTTCAGAAGTTAGTTAAAAATTATGTGAAACTTGTTCAGTGGTGTGGAAGAAACATGCCAGACAAAGGTAAGTTTTAATGACACTGGTCATTCAGGATATTAAAGCAGATGTTACATCATCTCTCTACAAAATTTTAGTGTAGATTAAGGCAGGAAAAGAACATTATCTTGGTTCAGCCTACACTACAGTGAGAAGAATACTGAAATGTTGTTCGTACCGCATGCAGGTTTTTCATGAACTGAATAATACTGATTATGTCAGAAGGGTTCACTAAAGTCAGTGGTTTAAGACCCTCATTAGAGACAACATTGGCATTTTAGATACAGTGTTTTTCACAAATGAAACTTGGTTTCATCTTGGTGGGTATGTTAATAGCAGAACTACCGAAACTGGGATACTGACAACCTGCACCCTTTCATTGAGTCTGCCCTACTCTACAAAAATTTGGCATATGGTGTGCAGTTTCAAGGCGATGAATAACAGGATCTTTGTTTTTGGAAGCAACTGCAGATGCTACCATCTACCAAGACGTTATCCAACAGTTCATAGCTTTACTGCAAGAGAATGAGCATGCCTGCTGGTTGCAATGGGATGACATCTATTACCATACAGCCTACTTTGCTATGAAAATTCTGCCTTCCAAAATGCCACTAAATGCTGATGCTAAAGTGAAATCGACTCCTACACAGCAGGTGGGGACTCTCGATAGCTGTTATAGCTGTTGCACTTTGCCAATGCCCTGTGCCCACGTTTCTTTCATCGCCTTTGCACATATGTCAACACAAAGTGTACACAATTGGAAGCTCTCTATGTACTAACTACCTAAATAATGTTTTTACATGAATACCTTTCATCTAATCAAGGGGAAGAGATGGAAGGTGTTTTCCTGAATGAATAGCATGTACCACCAAAGGTAACAATTTTATGTTGCAAATTACACCAGAGATTTTCAGTTTAGAAACCATAAAATTAATGATATTCCTCCCTAACATTTGTAATTTGTACAATTTATTGAGAACTAATTTCGTAACAAAGCAGTCTTATTTAACATTTCTTTTCTTTTTTTTTTCTTTTCTTTTTTTTTTTTTTTTTTTTTTTTCAAAAATATCATTAAGGCTGATCCCTGTGTATACTATTATTTCATAACCAAGGTCTTTTTTTACCTCTAATTTCACAATATAGTTAGTAAATTTAGGGCAATGTTTTTTGTGAACAGTAAAATATGTAATTTTCATGTAATTGCTTTTCCAAATTATTTCATGAAGCTGTTGGTATGCAAGTGACAGACTGCATACCTAATATGCTCTGAAAAGCCACGCGTAAAAGCAGGATTTTCTGCTGTTCATACATTGGGCTTTATTGGTAATAAAAAGAGGATCAAGTGTTTTGGATCACCCTTTGGCTTATGGACCATTTTTATGCCTAACAGAAGGATTGTCTTAGTGTTGCTGTCTTAAAGTACGGGGTCAATGTATAAATGCTGCAAACTTTCTCCTGCTTAGGCAAATGGAGCAAATCAGTTTGTTCTTTTTGCATTTGATGTAGTATATGTCGTTCACAGACTTACAGAGACATCTTTAGTTCCTGGCAGTTCCTTGGAAAACCACAAAAAATGTTTTTTTTTCTTTTGCTATATTTTTACTGTCATCTGTGAGCCAAAACCCAGACAACAATTCCAAGATGGCTAAGCACAGCAAACAACTGAAATTTTTGCAATATATTCTCTAGGCATTTATCTAGAAGAGCCATCTCCATGTTTCCAAAACTCTTTTATCTGTTATCAAGAAATACCCCAAAAACTTATTTTTTGGGTACCAAAACAAGTCGCAGATTCCGAGATGGCTATGCACAGCAAATAGCTGGAAGTTTTACAGTGTATTCCTAAGATCCTGGTCTTAAACAACTTTGAAAATTTTCTACATATCTTTGTGTCTCTTAGACACAGAGGTTCAAAGTTATCCCACTTTCACATGTAAAATCTTGTGTGAGGCAAAAATGTTGTTTATAAACTGATGGTCTCTGTTATGATCATAAGGGTTCTGGGAATCGCACATTGTACTACTGAAGCATATGCATACTTTATTGGCACATAAAATGCGGTCTGAGTTGTAAAAGTAGTTCTGCATCATTTCAGTTCATGTAAATTTTACTGATGAATACATTTCTGCAGCAGGGAAAAGAAGGGAACCACTGGAAAAACCCTCCTATTGGAGCACACAAAAATAAAAAAATAAAAATGCAAATATGTCTTGTTTATTTAGAAGACTCTGAATGTAAAGTGGGGTACCAGTTGCCTCATTCTACCTTCCTCAGCACCTTTAAAAATTTTCCCCAAAATTTTGGCATGCGAACGTATTCATGCTTCTTTATGCTGAGAGAGAAGAAAACAATGGCAGTGGCAAAGCATCAGAAAGTAATAAATAATGGAAAATAGCAAACAGTGGTTCTTTTATAGAAAGAGTGAAGGAAACAATGGCAGTGTGACAGAAAGAGAGGGGCACAGTCAAGGGCGTACCCAGGATCTGACCTGGGGGGGGGGGGGGGGCAGGTCATACTAGTCTCAGGAAACAAGGACTCGAGACAACAACAGCACTTCTTATTAAATAAAACAGTAAACCAGTGAAAAACTGTTTTTAATAAACATTTTGAATACAAGAATGCGCTTGTAAAATCCGAGCAAACGTGCAGCATTTCTTATTAAATAAGCGGTAAAGTAGTGAAAAACTGTGAAGACAGAGAGAGGAAGATGTAGTAGTAGGGTAGAAGGAAGGAGACTATGACTGTGACACAGGAAATAATGGCAGAGACACACAAAGAGACAATGACGCTGAATTGGGCTGGATGAGTGAGTGAGAAAGGGCAACTAGGAGTACATCTACATCTACATACATACTCCGCAATCCACCATACGGTGCATGGCGGAGGGTACCACGTACCACAACTAGGATCTTCTCTCCCTGTTCCACTCCAAAACTGAATGAGGGAAAAATGACTGCCTGTATGCCTCTGTACGAGCCGTGATCTCTCTTATCTTATCTTTGTGGTCTTTCCCCAAAATGTAAGTTGGCGGCAGTAAAATTGTACTGCAGTCAGCCTCAAATGCTGGTTCTCTAAATTTCCTCAGTAGCGATTCACGAAAATAATGCCTCCTTTCATCTAGAGACTCCCACCCAAGTTCCTGAAGCATTTTCGTAACACTCGCATGATGATCAAACCTACCAGTAACAAATCTAGCAGTCCACCTCTGAATTGCTTCTGTGTCCTCCCTCAATCCGACCTGATAGGGATCCCAAATGCTCGAGCAGTACGCAAGAATAGATCGCACCAGTGTTCTATAAGCGGTCTCCTTTACAGATGAACCACGTCTTCCCAAAATTCTACCAATCAACCGAAGACGACCATCCGCCTTCCCCACAACTGCCATTACATGCTTGTCCCACTTCATATCGCTCTGCAATGTTACACCCAAATATTTAATCGATGTGACTATGTCAAGCTCTACACTACTAATGGAGTATTCAAACATAACAGGATTCTTTCTCCTATTCATCTGCATTAATTTACATTTATCTATATTTAGAGTTAGCTGCCATTCTTTACACCAATCAAAAATCCTGTCCAAGTCATCTTGTATCCTCCTACAGTCACTCAACGACGACACCTTCCCGTACACCACACCATCATCAGCAAACAGCCGCACATTGCTATCCACCCTATCCAAAAAATCATTTACATAGATAGAAAACAACAGTGGACCTACCACACTTCCCTGGGGCACTCCAGATGATACCCTCACCTCCGATGAACACTCACCATCGAGGACAGCGTACTGGGTTCTATTACTTAAGAAGTCTTCGAGCCACTCACATACTTGGGAACCAATCCCATATGCTTGTACCTTAGTTAGGAGTCTGCAGTGGGGAACAGAGTCAAACGCTTTCCAGAAGTCAAGAAATATGGCATCAATCTGATACCCTTCATCCATGGTTCGCAAGATATCGTGTGAAAAAAGGGAAAGTTGCATTTCGCAGGAGCAGTTTTTTCTAAAGCCGTGCTGATGCATGGACAGCAACTTCTCTGTCTTAAGGAAATTCATTATATTCGAACTGAGAATATGTTTGAGAATCCTGCAACAAACCAATGTTCAGGATATTGGTCTGTAATTTTGAGGATCTGTCCTTCTACCCTTCTTATATACAGGCGTCACCTGCACTTTTTTCCAGCCACTCAGGACTTTACATTGGGCAAGAGATTCACTATAAATGCAAGCTAAGTAAGGAGCCAATGCAGTAGAGTACTCTCTGTAAAACCGAATTGGAATCCCATCAGGACCTGGCGATTTATTTATTTTCAACCCATTCAGTTGCTCCACAACCCCAGGGATGTCTATCACTATGTCCTCCATACGGGAATCTGTACGAGACTCAAATGGCGATATGTTTGTACGATCCTCCTGTGTGAAAGATTTCTCAGATACTAAATTTAAAATTTCAGCTTTCGTTTTGCTGTCTTCCATTGCCAGGCCAGACTGATCAGTGAGTGACTGGATGGAAGCCTTCGACCCGCTTACCAGTTTTACGTAAGACCAGAATTTCCTTGGGTTTTCAGCAAGATCTTTTGCTAAAGTATGACGGTGGTAGTGGTTGAATGCTTTGTGCATCGCTTGTTTTAAAGCAGCACGAATCTCTACTTACTTTTGCCTGTCCTCATTCTCCCCATCTTTCTTCTACCGCGAGTGCAACTGCCTTTGCTTCCTGAGCATTCTCCAAACTACGCTATTAAACCACGGTGGGTCTTTTCTGTCCGTAACCCACTTTTTCGGCACATACTTGTCCAATGCGTGATTTACAATTTTACCAGGTAGGTTGAAGTCGCCTCCAACTAATATAGCGTGATCTGGGTACTTCTGTGATACAGAATGTAGACTCCCTTTGAATGATTCTAGAACTGTCACGGTGGAACCTGGTGGCCGGTAATAAAACCCCACAATTAACTTTATTTCCCCTAGCCCTGTTAAACATGTCCAGATAACTTCACAATCACACTCTACTTCGACCTCAGTAGACACAATATTTTTGTCAACTGCAATGAAGACACCACCTCCTACGGTGTCCAATCTGTCTTTCCGATACACGTTCCAACCCTCACTAAATATTTCAGAACTTCCTATCTCAGGGTTCAGCCAGGTCTCAGTCCCGAGAATAATTTGTTTGCCACACGCTTCCTGGAGGGCAGTAAATTCAGGAGCTTTATTCCGAACACTCTGAAAATTTACTGCTAATATCTTGATAGCTGAAGTGTCTTTACACTGAGTGCGTCCTGATTTCCCTGCCTGCATGCTGACTGGTGAGTGTTCATCAGGACACCTCGCACTACTACCTAGCCTAAAAAACCACCATGTGCATGCCGCAAGTACTCTGCCACCTGAGTAGCTGCTTCCTTTGTGTAGTGCACCCCTGACCTATCTAGGGGCGTCCTACAATTCCCCACCCAGTAGCGCAAGTCTAGAAATCTGCAGCCAAGACCATCACAGAGTCGACGAAGCCTCTGGTTGAGACCCTCCACTCGGCTCCAAACCAAAGGACACTGATCCACTCTGGGAATGATGCCACAAATAGAGAGCTCTGCTTGCACCCCGCGTGCGAGGCCAGCGGTCTTCACCAAATCCGCCAGACGCCTGTACGAACTGAGGAGCGCCTCAGAGCCCTAGCGACAGGCATCATTGGTGCCGATGTGAGCAACTACTTGCAGACGACTGCACCCCGAGTAGATGTTATGAGTAACTTAACAGTGGTGGACTGGTGGGTGTGAGTAAAATACAGTTAGGGGAGCCTGTGCATGGGAGTTTCGGGTGAGCTGTGTGTTAAAAAAAGCATAAATATGATCACATGACAAAATTTTTGGGAAAAGTTTTAAAGGTGCTGAAGAAAGAATGAGGCAGCTGGTAGCCCACTTTTCAGTCAGTGTTTTAAGCAAACACAAATATATTTGCATTTTTTGTACACAGACAGCAGCATTTTTCCATTGGTAATATATTACTTAAAATTAATTTTGTCAAAAATGGACTATCCAAAATCCAGATCATTATGTCTTTAATTATTATATATTAAATTCTCATTACCACTTTTGTCAGAAAAGCTGTCATTTACAAGCATTGTTACAATTTATTAGAACTGTAATGAATTTTATTATGTTATTTAGTCAGTCAGAACAGTTACATCACATACCCCAGTTGGTCCTTAAAGAATTTGCTGTGAAGTTCTTATTTTAAGTTTGACATATGCTACTCTTCAGTTTTTTAATTTTTGATTTTGATTGTAAATTTACTTGGTAGAATTTACATTTCTGATACTCTGCTGACACAATGCTTTTGTTTTGCAGATGATGCCATCAGCTGATCCAAGCTCAGTTCAGTATGGTTCTATGATTCCACCTCTCACTACTCATATGTCTGCCTTACAGATTGGTACTCCTAGCTCTGTAAGTAACATATGTCAGACTAGGATAGCAAAATAAAAATGTAAATGGAGAAAGAATTGCAAAGCTAGTTTAATACCTATTGTTCTCATTGGCACAAAACAAAACATTATTTTGCATGTCATGCAGCTCTTTTATTTGTTGTTAATCCAATAATTTGTGGTTTCAGTATATAGCAAGCCCTCATCCATATCCATTCTATCCTGGGCCAGGAGCATCTATCATACATGCTGTGCCAATACCTGACTCTGAGCAAACATCTAATGCTGCTTCACCAGATGATACCTATCAGCCCTACCAGACCAGTCAGCAACCAAAATAAGTACTGATTTGGTAAGATTCAGACATACACTTTATTTTCACACAGTCCATGTGTATCTTTTGGCTAGTAGTTATTGCACAGACTTTAATGTGAAGTGTTACAGTATTTTTTTAAAATTATTATTTATTTATCCATGAATCATTCTCCTTCCCTTCTGCTGTTCTCACATCACTGTCGCATGTTTTGCATCAGCTGTACATTCCTCTGATACATTCCCTCCCTCAGATCAGTCTAATTGTTGCTTGAATATTTAGACTATTTATTATTTAGGATGTGGTGTATAACACACCTCCAGTTAATACAGAGTTAAACATGATGAAAATTAAAAGTTAATAAAGTTGGATGAATTTAAACATCAGGTGCCAATATTTTTTGTGAGATCTTCTATAGTAAATCTCATTATGAAGAAAGCTTAGCTAATGATTCAGAGCTTGAACTAGTCACTATTTCTTCCCAATGGCATCCAAATATCAGAGACTCTCCTAATAAGCTGCATGACTGACATAGAAGGAAACACAACAGCCCCCAAGATGTTGCTGGGATGAGGTTTGAACAAGTAGAGAAGACCAGAGAGACCTGTTGAACGTTTGTGTTGGTACATTAATATGTGAGGATAGTGCAATAGGTTACAAATGCTTCATGAAAGCCAGTTATCTGAGTTTGAGCTTCAACTCTACACAAAACCTCACTGCAGCATATACTGCCCCAAGAGCAAAAGCCAGGCATCTCAAAACTTGCTATAACATATTTACCAACATATTATGTATTTTACATGTAGCTACTGATGTAATTCCACAGAAAGGACAAGTATAACAGCTTTACTTACAGTGTTAAGAGAATTGTTTCACAAATTAATTTCACTACTCTATCTCTGTACCTGAACTGGAAGATTTAGCAATATTGTTGATCAGATGGTGAATTTTAGGATATGTTAGAAAATTCACAAAAAAGAAATTTATGTGCTGTCAGTATTTAGATAGTAATGGTAACACTTTATGTGCAGGCAGATTTGGCGTTGTTAACACTTCTTATACGTAGCAGTCACAAATGTTTTTATTAATACTGTACAGTACATTTCAAGGTTTAACCCTTATCTTTACATTTGATCAACAATACTTGTGTTGATGTCTGTCTGGAATTCGATATCAGCGGTAGTCAATGAAAACCTCATAACTCCATTTTGTTAAATTCTACAGCAAAAACGGTTTCTTAAAAAATAATATATAATAATGATACAGATGCAGTTGCTACATTCTATCTATATAGTAGAATTGTAGCTATTGACAGATTACAGAAATCCATGCACTTTCAGGTCTCTCTTCGATAACACAGTTACTGGAATTAAGAAATTTACATGGAAAAATGGAGTTATGGGGTTTTCAGTTACCACCATGATGTGATGGTGCTCTTTCACAAAGTACTGAAATTATGAAATTTATGTTAAACTCTCACAGAGAGCATATTGGAACCAAAATCAAAATTTTAATATAACAAGAGGTTTTCCATTGCTAAATGCACTCTTTCAAAATAACCACACTTAAGACTTCAGCTGTCACAATTCCAAGCAAACATTATATAATGCTTAATCCAAGATTTTTGAGCAAAGGTAAGTGACACCATGAAATGTTCATTCACTCTTAATAATTAGATGTAATTTATTGCAAGACCTTTAAATTATCTAATCATATGGAAGGGGCAGTTAGTTATTTGTGAACAAATAGGTAAGATGTGAAAAGAATGAGGATCAGATAGTTTTAAATAATGACTGTGTTATGAAAAATTGTGGTCATTGGCATAAGGGTAGATGTGGAGAACAAAGAGAAAACATCCTTATAAATGAACCGAGCAATATGAAATAGTAATCATGAATACATAATACAAAGAGCTCAAAAATGGAGAAAATGGAGATGTCGACAAAAGAGGAAGACCTTGAACATTTCAGACAACAAAGAAAAGAAACATCAAAAATAATCTGGAAAATCAAAAGGAACTTTGAAAATTGTCAGCTTATTGAAACAGAAGAAAATTTCACCAAAAATAATCCTAGAAATTCTTACCAAACCTTTAAACACATACTTAAAGGATATCAGGCACCAAGTATTTGTTTCAAAGATGAAAATGGCAAAATAGGATTAAATAATAAAGAAAATTGTGAAATTTTAGCAAATTTTTTTGAAAAGTTGTTAAACTGTCCAGTTCCAACAGATAAATTAGAATTTCCAGTGACACCTCAAAAGCTAGAGGAAGATTTCCCGCCAACAGAGCTAGAAATTCATGAAGCCATCAAAACACTCAAAAACAATAAAGCAAGTGGTAAAGACTCCATTATAGCAGAATTATTGAAGTGGTCAGAACCAAAAATCATATAAAGGATCTACAGCTGCTTTTTGAGAACATTTGGAAAACTGAAAAGATTCCAGTTGAATGGAAAACAGTATTAATCCACCCGCTACATAAAAAGGGAGACAAACAAAATGTCAGTAATTACAGAGGAGTGTCACTTCTGCCAGTGGCATACAAAATATTATCAAAACTTCTCCTCAACAGAGTGGTAGATACTTTAGACAAACAACTAGGAGAATATCAGGGTGGTTTTCGAAAGGGAAGATCCTGTGCAGAACAAATTTTTAACTTAAAGTCAATAATTCGCCATAGAATGTTAACCAGCAAACCAATACTAGTGTTTGGTGTTAAATAAAAACTAACAAACATAATTCGTGAAACACTAACAGGTTTCTCTCAATTTCAGCTGAAAAAAAAAAACAAAATTCATGGCAAATCTAAAAAATGCACCAAAATACATAGAAACACAAATAGGTAAAATGGAGCGAGTAAATAAATTTAAATATCTTGGAGAAACTATACAACAGAATGGACTAGAAAAATCTGCAATAGATGTAAGAATTAACTAAATGGAAAGAGCATATGGTTTGACCAAAGATATTTACAACTAGAAATGTATATCTAGAAAAACAAAACTAAAACACTACACCACAGTGGTACGACCAGAATGTTTATATGGATCTGAATGCCTAATGATGAACTATAAAATGGACAAACTAGGGGTACTGGAAAGGACGATATTAGAAAAATAATGGGTGCAATGAAAACTGCAGATGGTTGGAAAATAAGAAGTAATGAGGTGATCTACAAAAATATAGAGAAAATATCTGAAGTAATGGCCAAACGAAGATTAACCTTTTTGGACATCTCTACCAAATGGATGGAAATAGACTAACAAAACAAATACTCCGATATTTCTGGAAGAAGAAATCGACAATAGCATGGATTACAGAAGTAAGAAAAGTTCTTGAAAGAAACAACATCAAAGAATCAGAAATAGCAGAAAGAAACTGTTTTAAAAACAAACTACTAAATTTGGAAGGCTTTCAAAGCAGAAGAAATAAAAAATTGGGAACAACATGGACAGAAGAAAGGAAGAGACTTCATGGGGAGAAAATGAGGGAATATTGGAAAAATAGGAAACAACAACAAGCGAAGAAGAGGAACTGAAGTTATTAACATGATCCTAGTTGCTCAATACGATTGTAAAAACAAAAACAAAAAACATGGATTTATGTATATATATTTTTTTCCACGTGTCCGAAAATATATTTTGTGTTTGGAATGTTTGTCCTGACTCATACGATGGGCAGATATTTCTTGTATGTGATATTAAAAAAATAAACAATGGAAAATCCAGGATGGTATGTAACAATATTGTGAAAAGGAAAGTTGCTACTCACCATATAGCAGAGATGCTGAGTCGCAGATAGGCACAACAAAAAAAAGACTGTCACAAATATAGCTTTTGTCCACTAAGGCCTTTGTCAGAATCAGACCACACACACACACACATATATATATATATATATATATAAAAACAAAGATAATGTGACTTACCAAATGAAAGCGCTGGCACGTCGATAGACACACAAACAAACCCAAACATACACACATGTGTTTGTGTTTGTTTGTTTGTGTGTCTATCGACGTGCCAGCGCTTTCATTTGGTAAGTCACATTATCTTTGTTTTTAGATATATTTTTCCCCACGTGGAATGTTTCCCTATATATATACAAAGATGATGTGACTTACCAAACGAAAGCGCTGGCAGGTCGATAGACACACAAACAAACACAAACATACACACAAAATTCAAGCTTTTGCAACAAACTGTTGCCACATCAGGAAAGAGGGAAGGAGAGGGAAAGACGAAAGGATGTGGGTTTTAAGGGAGAGGGTAAGGAGTCATTCCAGTCCCGGGAGCGGAAAGACTTACCTTAGGGGGAAAAAAGGACAGGTATACACTCGCGCGCGCACACACACACATATCCATCCACACATATACAGTATATGTATGGGAACTTGTTCTTCAATATATCCTCTCTTCCCGTTACCCACCAGGCCTCAATCTCCGCTAATTTCAAGTTGCCGCCACTCATACCTCACCTGTCATTCAACAACATCTTTGCCTCTGCACTTCCGCCTCGACTGACATCTCTGCCCAAACTCTTTGTCTTTAAATATGTCTGCTTGTGTCTGTATATGTGTGGATGGATATGTGTGTGTGTGTGTGTGTGTGTGTGTGTGTGTGTGTGTGTGTGTGTGTGTGTGTGTGTGCGAGTGTATACCCGTCCTTTTTTCCCCCTAAGGTAAGTCTTTCCGCTCCCGGCATTGGAATGACTCCTTACCCTCTCCCTTAAAACCCACGTCCTTTCGTCTTTCCCTCTCCTTCCCTCTTTCCTGATAAGGCAACAGTTTGTTGCGAAAGCTTGAATTTTGTGTGTATGTTTGTGTTTGTTTGTGTCTCTATCGACCTGCCAGCGCTTTCGTTTGGTAAGTCACATCATCTTTGTTTTTTCCCACGTGGAATGTTTCCCTCTATTATATTAATATCATTAATTTGAACCCAACAATTACGTTTGTTATTGTCACTGTTGCGTTTCGAAATCTTTCTTGTCGTCTTATTTTCTCTTTGTGTTTTTGCCAGTAGTTTCACTTTGTATTCACCTTCTCCTTTTTACCGTAATCTGCCATACAATTTTATCCCGCCTATATATACTCAATAATACGTAACCCACTTCCAAACCATAACCAAATTTATTTATTTATTTATTTATTTATTTATTTATTTTTTTTTTTTTTTTTTTTTTGCCGGGACAAACAGTTCCTTTCACCTTTTAAACAACCATTTCGGCTATTTCTAATAACTTTCGCCTTATTTCCATTTCCGTTTTTCCCACGTCACTGATAATTTTCAGCCGCTTCCCACAGCTTATACGTCATTATTTCTTCGCCAGACAATTGTTAGCCTCATTTTCATAATCTGCCACCACAAAACCACTCCTTTTAATACATTTACACGCAGTTTTTTTCGAAATTTTCCCGAATTTCTACATTCTTTAACGTGTTTTGGCGGCAACACAACCACCTAACCTTTGTGCACATCGTTGTCTACCAACCCAAGTCCAAGATAGCCCAGCTGTAACCAACACCTTTTCACCTTTTTTCACACCAGATCTCCAGTTACTTTCCAGTTCACCTTTATCTCTCCCCATACATTTTTATTTTCATTTTCATTTCAGCCTCATGTTACACTTTCCACCTTCTAATACCATGTCACCCTCACAACACCCCCACAATGACCCCATTAAGTTTTATTTACATTCCCTCCACAAACATGCCTTCGCTGTAGCCAGATTACACTCCCATATTCTATTTTCTCAGGCTTGTCTGACATTTGGCATTACCCCCAAAGGCCTCACACTTAAAGTTCCCATCTCTGGCTGCAACCCTTCGTTCCATCAGTCCCTATACCAGTTCCAAACTGAACAATCCATTGCCCTCACCCACCTAATCCTTCACCTACACATCAACTCAGCCAATGAACACACCCGTCAACTCCTATCCTTAATAAAAGTCCTTAATCTTTCCTCTCCCTCATCCACACTGGCTGTTCAGAGCATCCTCCTACAGGCCAACCGCAAATTAGAACAGCATGCCACCCTCCACCTCAAAAAACTATCCAATCTCCTGGTTTCCCACCTCCGGAAAGGCAACTCACTTATCCTTCACAACCTTTCCAGCAAACCTCAACCTCCTCTCATTGCACGCAAACCCAGTTTCTCCCATCTACTCAGTCTCCCACTTCCAGCTCCACTCCCTCCAAAACCTCAAAATTCCAATCAACACAATCTGGAACCACAACACTCTAATTCAGTAGTTAACCTTTCCTCCAAACCTCTCTCGCAATCCGAAACCTCTGTCCTATCCAAAGGCCTCACCTTCAGCCCCACTCCCAGATTCAACCAAACAGCCCTCGTCCAAGATTTACTGTCCTACACTCGTAGTCTCTACTGGAAATATCCCTTTGCCATGAAGAAAAATGATCCTAATCCTACTCCTAATGATCCAACTCCCCAAGACACTATCCAAATTGAACCCTGCCTGGAACAGTTCCGTCCTCCGTAACAGTGGGACCCACCTCCTCTTCCTCAAAATCACCCTCTCCAAACCTTCCAGGAATTTCTGACTTCCAGCCTTGCATCTCAATCCTTCTTAAAAAACCTTAATCCTACTCCCAACATCACCACTGCTGAAGCCCAGGCTATCCGTGATCTGAAGGCTGACCGATCCATCGTCATTCTTCCGGCGGACAAGGGTTCCACGACCGTGGTACTTAATTGTCGGGAGTATGTGGCTGAGGGACTGCGTCAGCTTTCAGACAACACCACATACAAAGTTTGCCAAGGTAATCCCATTCCCGATGTTCAGGCGGAGCTTCAAGGAATCCTCAGAACCTTAGGCCCCCTGCAAAACCTTTCACCTGACTCCATCAACCTCCTGACCCCACCGACACCCCGCACCCCTACCTTCTACCTTCTTCCTAAAATTCACAAACCCAATCATCCCGGCCGCCCCATTGTAGCTGGTTACCAAGCCCCCACAGAACGTATCTCTGCCTACGTTGATCAACACCTTCAACCCATTACATGCAGTCTCCCATCCTTCATCAAAGACACCAACCACTTTCTCGAATGCCTGGAATCCTTACCCAATCTGTCACCCCCGGAAACCATCCTTGTAACCATTGATGCCACTTCCTTATACACAAATATTCCGCACGTCCAGGGCCTTGCTGCGATGGAGCATTTCCTTTCACGCCGATCACCTGCCACCCTACCTAAAACCTCTTTCCTCATTACCTAGCCAGCTTCATACTGACCCACAACTTCTTCACTTTCGAAGGCCAGACATACCAACAATTAAAGGGGACAGCCATGGGTACCAGGATGGCCCCCTCGTACGCCAACCTATTCATGGGTCGCCTAGGGAAGCCTTCTTGGTTACCCAGGCCTGCCAACCCAAAGTTTGGTACAGATTTATTGATGACATCTTCATGATCTGGACTCACAGTGAAGAAGAACTCCAGAATTTCCTCTCCAACCTCAACTCCTTTGGTTCCATCAGATTCACCTGGTCCTACTCCAAATCCCACGCCACTTTCCTTGACGTTGACCTCCATCTGTCCAATGGCCAGCTTCACACGTCCGTCCACATCAAACCCACCAACAAGCAACAGTACCTGCATTATGACAGCTGCCACCCATTCCACATCATATATATATATATATATATATATATATATATATATATATATATATATATATATATATATATATATATATAAAACAGAGGGAAACATTCCACGTGGAAAAAATATATCTAAAAAGAAAGATGATGAGACTTACCAAACAAAAGCGCTGGCAGGTCGATAGACACACAAACAAACACAAATATAAATATATAATATTTTTGTGTGTATATTTGTGTTTGTTTGTGTGTCTATCGACCTGCCAGCGCTTTTGTTTGGTAAGTCTCATCATCTTTCTTTATATATATATATATATATATATATATATATATATATATATAAACGAATCTGCTCCAGTCCGGAATCCCTGAACCATTACACCAACAACCTGACAACAGCTTTCGCATCCCGTAACTACCCTCCCGACCTGGTACAGAAGCAAATAACCAGAGCCACTTCCTCATCCCCTGGACCAGACTCTGAATGTGGCTCTCCAGCAGGGATACGACTTCCTCAAATCCTGCCCTGAAATGAGATCCATCCTTCATGAAATCCTCCCCACTCCACCAAGAGTGTCTTTCTGCCATCCACCTAACCTTCGTAACCTGTTAGTTCATCCCTATGAAATCCCCAAACCACCTTCCCTACCCTCTGGCTCCTATCCTTGTAACTGCCCCCAGTGTAAAACCTGTCTCATGCACCCTCCCACCACCACCTACTCCAGTCCTGTAACCCGGAAGGTGTACACGATCAAAGGCAGAGCCATGTGTGAAAGCACCCACGTGATTTACCAACTGACCTGCTTACACTGTGATGCATTCTATGTGGGAATGACCAGCAACAAACTGTCCATTCGCGTGAATGGACACAGGCAGACAGTGTTTGTTGGTAATGAGGATCATCCTGTGGCTAAACATGCCTTGGTGCATGACCAGCACATCTTGGCACAGTGTTACACCATCTGGGTTATCTGGATACTTCCCACCAACACCAACCTATCTGAACTCCGGAGATGGGAATTTGCTCTTCAATATATTCTCTCTTCCCGTTACCCACCAGGCCTCAATCTCCGCTAATTTCAAGTTGCCGCCACTCATACCTCACATGTCATTCAACAACATCTTTGCCTCTGCACTTCCGCCTCGACTGACATCTCTGCCCAAACTCTTTGTCTTTAAATATGTCTGCTTGTGTCTGTATGTGTGTGGATGGATATGTGTGTGTGTGCGCGAGTGTACACTCGTCCTTTTTTCCCCCTAAGGTAAGTCTTTCTGCTCCCGGGACTGGAATGGCTCCTTACCCTCTCCCTTAAAACCCACATCCTTTCGTCTTTCCCTCTCCTTCCCTCTTTCCTGATGATGCAACAGTTTGTTGCGAAAGCTTGAATTTTGTGTGTATGTTTGTGTTTGTGTGTCTATCGACCTGCCAGCGCTTTCGTTTGGTAAGTCACATCATCTTTGTTTTTAGATATATTTTTCCCACGTGGAATGTTTCCCTCTCTCTCTCTCTCTCTCTCTATATATATATATATATATATATATATATATATAGGGAAACAGTCCACGCAGGAATGCTTGTGTCTGTGTATGTGCGGATGGATACGTGTGTGTGTGTGCGAGTGTATACGTGTCCTTTTTTCCCCCTAAGGTAAGTCTTTCCGCTCCCGGGATTGGAATGACTCCTTACCCTCTCCCTTAAAACCCACATCCTTTCGTCTTTCCCTCTCCTTCCCTCTTTCCTGATGATGCAACAGTTTGTTGCGAAAGCTTGAATTTTGTGTGTATGTTTGTGTTTGTGTGTCTATCGACCTGCCAGCGCTTTCGTTTGGTAAGTCACATCATCTTTGTTTTTAGATATATTTTTCCCACGTGGAATGTTTCCCTCTCTCTCTCTCTCTCTCTCTCTCTCTCTCTCTCTCTCTCTCTATATATATATATATATATATATATATATATATATATATATAGGGGTGTTTGTGCGTCTATCGACCTGCCAGCGCTTTCGTTTGGTAAGTCACATCATCTTTGTTTTTAGATATATTTTTCCCACGTGGAATGTTTCCCTCTCTCTCTCTCTCTCTCTCTCTCTCTCTCTCTATATATATATATATATATATATATATATATATATAGGGAAACATTCCACGCAGGAATGCTTGTGTCTGTGTATGTGCGGATGGATACGTGTGTGTGTGTGCGAGTGTATACGTGTCCTTTTTTCCCCCTAAGGTAAGTCTTTCCGCTCCCGGGATTGGAATGACTCCTTACCCTCTCCCTTAAAACCCACATCCTTTCGTCTTTCCCTCTCCTTCCCTCTTTCCTGATGAGGCAACTGTTTGTTGCGAAAGCTTGAATTTCGTGTGTATGTTTGTGTTTGTTTGTGTGTCTATCAACCTGCCAGCACTTTCGTTCTGTAAGTCACATCATCTGTGTGTCTCTGGCAACTGAGGCCACACTGCAGTGTGTGTGTTGCATTTGTGTGAGTGCATATGTGTGTGTTTGTCATCTAATTTTGAAGAAGACCTCACTGGCCGAAAGCTGTATTTGTGACAGCCTCTTTGTTATGTCTATGTGCGAGTCAGTATCTCCGCTATATGATGAATATGACATTATGGTGAATATGACATAAAATGGTGAATGTTTAACTAAGAATGATTAGCAGTATGGCAATCTTACTTTAACATTCAGTTGATTTGATTGTATATGCATCAGACTTCACCACCAAACTACAAAGTCATAATACTGAGTGTTTTAGTATTCAGATCTATCTTATCGTTGTTCTACCCTGGGCTCTAACGTGCGACTTCAAGTGCCTATTCCACATCTGAAATTTTAGATATGACACAAAGAAGAGTTTCCTGTGTGTCTGCACTCCATATGGTGTGTCAGTGTGGTGTAACTCCCTGAATTACTAATGTCTTTTACTCTTATGAGTAGTACTGTGATTGCTTCTTCTATAACATGCTGGGCAATTAAAATTTCAGCCACTGCCACTTATTGTGTTGGAAATGTACACTCTGATTTGTGTCAGTTTTGCATTATTATGCTATGCAGTGAGAATGCAGTAAGTAGTGTAAATATTACAAACAAATACTCTTACTTACCCAGTACCTGCGCAAAACCTAGACAAAAATGGCTGAGAAACTGTGAATGCTTTATAAGTATTGAGCACAGAGCACGCGGAAGAGGCGTGGCAATGCAGCAACCTGGCACAGCCACTAATATCATACAAAACAGTCAAAACTTTAAACATTTGAACTCCTGAGAATGAAACTCCTAAAATGTGTGCAGCTAATGAAAGTGTTTATTTCACACTTCACTTTCATCACTAGACAGTGTGCAGTTTTCACTCACAGAGTACAAGGATGAGCTGTCATTGATACAACAGTCTGTCCAACGTTACTTTAGGATTCATACTTTGGCAGGAGCATATGGAGGGGTGGAACAGTTTTTCCACGTCCCACACGGAAGTCCTGTGTTACCTTATGTTTAATTGAACTCACTCAAACAGGCGAAACTGTTCACTGTTGCATGAATGTGATCTGGAAGAGTTGCACTACATTCTGATTTTAGTTTTATCTACAGCAACAAGTTTACAAAAAGCATGTTTTCATGATGTTACTGAATTTTTGACATGCAGGAAACTTTTTTGTTATTTAAGTTAAGTGCATACATTATGCAACTGAAATTGTAAGAATGCATCATATTTTCGAAATCAGAACTCTGCTGGAGATCTGTAATTGAGATAATTTGATGGATTGCTATAGGCTTCTAATGAAACTGTTATTAATTTTTCTGATCTGCCTACTTAATTCTAACATGACAAAAAGTAAGATTAAGTGTGTTTATCATGGTGGGAAAACTTATGTTAAATAGGCCAACATCTATTGTTTAGAAAGAACAAAAGTGATATGAATAACAGGGCCTATATAACAGCAGTTATATTGTGAACAGTAATATTTATTTTGTATGGTACAGACGGAATTTGTGAGATGAATTTACTTTGGAATTTTGAATTACATGCTATTAAGGCCTTCTTGTAAAAATTTCATAACTTAGAATGATATATTTTATTATTTAGCTACTTGCAGGTGTAAACTGCCCACACGAAATGTGTATCTGAATCTGCCTGTGCATCATATCTATGGTGATAATGGAGAAACTCCACTGATATTACTGTCGTAATGATGGATTCTTGAAGTGTCATTACTGTTGTCACTGTCATTGTTGTCATTTAATGAAATTATCATCTCCTCCACTGAATTTTCTAAAAGAGCTTCATTCTGCTATGTGCTTTCTGTGATACTCTGTGTACATTCAATGACTTTCTTCCAGTATTCAGAGGTGATGTCCCTGAAAGCTTCTCTTGTGAGTGCTTCAACTACAGAGAGGGTAAATTTATTATTATTCCTGGCAACTGCCAATTTGAGCCCACATTAACTTTATTCGGTTGAAATGGCAGTGGTAATGTGGTAACCTAACAACTGCGTGCCCTTGTTTTATTGCCAGTTAATTGATTTTGCAAAGGGGGAACTGTGGTTCATGGAGAGAGCTTTTTCCCCCCTGAGCTCCAGCTTTGTAAGGTCATCACCTGCATTGATGTTGCGCCACTGATGCCAGTCAGTCATTTCCTACTTTCAGTTTGCTTTGGTAGGTGCCTTGTCGACAAGGAGTGAATGGTAGGGAACATTCTCTAGAACAATTGTTGATGGTTTTTCAAGATTTCATATTAGAGAAACTTCTAACTACTTTGTAAATATAACGTGGTTTATTTCTTCATGAAAACCTCCTGTTTTCTTTGATTTAAAAAGCAGGAGACTATTTTGGAGAATATCTTGTGAGGTGCCTGTCTTACCAGAAGGCATTGCCATTGTTCCTTTAGCTGTGCCATCTGTCCTGGCCTGCTTGATAGCATGACCAGACTTGACCCACATTTCCTCAAGCCACACCTCTTCATTGATGCATGTTCCTTAAAAGCCTGCATTGCTGTGCAACTATATCCTCCCCCTCCGTCAGTTGCTTACAGACACAAAAATGTCCATAGTGAAATCCTAGATTGTGTAAAACTGTGGACAAGGATGTGTGACTGCCATGAAAAACTCTTGATTCCTTAAGTGTAACCAGTAGCTTCCAGAGCGTCACACATTCCTTCCTACAAAAATACTCATAAACATACCAAAGAATCGCATCCTTTTCAAACAAATCTGCTTTGGTAATCTGCATGTCCACATTACTTTTTTTTCCCAGGGATATTAAGTTTGTATGATTCTTCACCTTCCTTTTGTTTGTTGAATATTTCCTTCCCAGTCTTCACAACAGTGTTTGTGTTTATATTGGAAACTTTGTTAGCAGATAGCAGAAAGCCATCATTAAGTTTCTCATTAAGGTGGAATATAAAGAGCAAATGATTTTTTTCAATTGCCGTCGTACAGTAGTACTCTGTCCAAGAGAATGGAACTTTCCTGATTATACTTTTTATCAAACTTTCCACTTTCATCATTGAGTACTACACAATGAATAACAACGACAACACACAATAGTAACAGCAAGGAAAAGAATAACTCCTACAACTGTGAAAATGAACACATGGAAAGTTGCAGGGCACAGCAATCACACAGGACAGCAAGCTGATTGCAGTTGAAGCCCACTGCAAACAGGAAGTTTTGTAGTGTGGGGTGAAAGTTTGGCAACTAAAAGGGCTTAGCTGTAGCTGCAGGCAGGGTGGTATTGGTGGAAAGCAGCCTTAGCCTGCCACATGGGCTTCTCACCGTAGCACTTCCATTCTCACTGTCAACTCTAAAGTAGTTTTGGACAGATTAGAGTATTTTCAAATCAGAGTGAGCATTTCCAACCAGAAAATTCTCCTGTACATGAATCATTTTTTCATTTTTTTTTCCCAAATGGACATATTTGATACATTCCAAACTTAGCTACAAAAGGAGAGTTATTTGAAAATTAAAGAAGTTAATATTCTGCAGCAACTCAAGACTATGAACTGATGTTTGCAACATTGGGATCCTAAAAATTTGTCTGTCCTTAGATGGCAGAGGTTCACACTTGAAGATGATGCTCCTGTCCCAAACAGTCTGAGATTTCACTGTGAATAATTGCAACAAAAGTTTTTTGTGCCTGATTGTGGCCTTTACATAAGTTTTCTAATAATAAGAACTTACAGATGAGTGAATGGTCATGTATCTCATAGTTTATGGTGATCTCACCTTTTCACTGTATTACAAATCCAGTCTTGTTAGGTGCCACTTGTCTGACACTGAAATTATTCACATTATTTTCCATTAGAATTGTACATTTGCATTTTCTTCATGGCCTTTGTTGCTTGTTCAAGAACATTTTAGTTGCTGCTGAAGTTTGGTTTCATTGGTCATCAGTACGATGTGGCTGTAGTCTTTATTATTTCTTCAGCGACTGCATATTTACATTATTATTACATAGATACAACTAACCACTTCATACATTTTTAACTGAAATACTATAAAGAAAAGAATATTGGAGATGTAATTAAAAACAACAAAAACAGAGAGCAGTTATCATAAGCTAACAAAAATTTTAGCTGTCCAAACTAGAAGTTACTTCATCCATTTCTTCCAACCTGTTTCTTTTTTTTTTTTTTCCTTTATTAGTGAAAACGAAACATACCTGCTTCAAGGTGTTAATATTCTGTCAGCTTTTTTTCTGTTTCATCTGCTATCACTTGTTAAGTACAAGTTTTTTTCTGCTTTTAATTGTTAACGGTATTAAAATGGTCACATAAGACTGAATACTCAATATACTAATGCATTCTTCTATAATAGAGAATCCAGTTCTTTTCTTGTTTCTTTGCTTTGTTCATTTTTATGCCCTTCAAATTTCTTTCACCTTCTCACTAACTTATCTGTGTAAGAAATAGAATTTGCCAACACAGATGATGATGCTATATTTACATTCATTTTTCTGATTTCTACTCCCTCTGTGTTCATTAAAAAGAAAGAAATGTTGGAGTACAGACTTTTACTGTCTGAAAGTTGTGATGTTACTTTTGATTAATTCCAGATATTCCAATCACTTTACAATGTAACATCTACTTCTTTAAAATAAAAATGACTTTATGTAACTTGCTACAGTTGACAAAATTTGGATGGTCTATCTGTTTGTTTCTCTCAGGACACTTCACTTGATATCTGCTCATTGTCCTGGTGTTCTTCCCAAGAACTGGATTTACATCTTGGGTTCATTCTGCTTGCTAGGTGGATTGAGGAACAGATACGCCTTTACACTTTTCATCGCATTTTTATTGCAAAAAGTGATGCAGGTGGTGTGTCACAAAACCTCTGATCAACAGTGATGCCCAGAAAGCCAACTCCCATTCTTATGTACCTTTTCAACCAATTCTTTCATTGTCAAGGTTACATTTTTTATATTAAAATTTTTACTAAATCAAATTGATCTGACATACGTACAAAATAGTTTCAAACACACTTACCAGTTGTAGACATTGACCCGATGCTCTCTTTATTGTTGAAAGCAAAAGTGTTGCCACTACTGTCTTACTGGGCCAGTTGTAGCTTCACCAGAGCTCCATGGCAATCATCTTTCGGGATTCCATTAGAGCCAATCTATTGTCCATGAAAATGCAGATTAAGCTCAAAACCAACAAGAAGGGCAGAGAAAGACAACTAAAACTCTCAAACAAGAATTTGGTGAACTTGTAAGACCAAAACTCCACATCATCAGTCTTGCTGAAGGTGCACCAGCATCACAAACAGGGGAACAAGTGAAAGATAATTTCCTCATCACTTGCAACATAAGGGCCATCACAGTGTGCAGAATGTCTTTGGATATCACAGCCCACAATACAACTAATTGAAGAGAAAAGTAATCTGAAGAAAACTGGTATCCACACCTCCCAGGATCAAGATAGGTAGGAAACTCAAAAGCATCACTAGTGAACTTAATCCTTTTGCTTGGGTAGTGGGTGATGAGAATGGCAACCATATTGGAGACAAGGAAAGCTGTAGTGAGGTGTAAACAATACTGTGAAAAGCTGTATTCTGGGGTAACAACAGTACAGAAAGTCAAGCAGTTGACAAACTTCCATTGGATCCTAAAATCTTATGCAGCGAAATGAAGAACACACAACAACATCTGAAGGTCAATAAATCCCCAGGTCTATATAGTATATCTGGTGAGATGATCAAGGAAATGAGCCAAGAAGGTGTTGATTTGCTATATTCAATAAATATAAGAATATCAGAAACTGAAGAATGGCCAAAAGACAGATTAAAGTCTCTTTTCATCCCACTACACTAGAAAAGGTCAATCAGGATCTGATTCAAGTATCAAACCATTGCTCTCGTATCCCACACAAGCAAAATTCTGCTCTACGTCCTGAACCAGCATTTGAAGCCATGCATTCAGCCATACAACAAGCAGGTTTTGTTGAAGGAAAAGGAACAGATACTCACATATGACAAATAATTGACAAATCATAGTGTTCTGTGTTCCTGTCTTCATCTGCTTCTTTAAATAGAGGAAAGACTTTGTGTTGTCTGGGAAAATTGTCACTGGTGCTTGCAGAGTTTGATGTCCTACCACATTTGACAGCACTGATCAGAAGTCTGAACAATAATCACCTTGCAGCTGTGAAGACAAGTTTGGGCACGTCTGATTACTTCAGTGTATCTAAAGGTCTCAGATAGGGTTGTGTTCTATCCCCCCAGCTGTACAAATTCTGTACCGAACATGTCATTAGGCCTACTCTTGATGGCTGGGCTAAAGGCAGTTCTACCAATTGAAGTTGTGAGGACAGGGCGTGCTTGGGTAGCTCAGATGGTAGAGCACTTGTCAACGAAAGGCAAAGGTCCCGAGTTCGAGTCTCGGTCCGGCACACAGTTTTAATCTGCCAGGAAGTTTCATATCAGTGCACACTCTGCTGCAGAGTGAAAATCTCATTCTGGACTACGGACATTTGTTGTAAAGATTGGTAGTAGCAGTTCATATGTTACTTCATGTGACAACCACCTCCTTTTAAAATCGTTAATTGTTGGTGGTGGTTCCTGAATAGGGGCAGCAGCCTTTTCAGTAGTTGCAAGGGCAACAGTCTGGATGATAGACTGATGTGGCCTTGTAACAATAACCAAAACGGCCTTGCTGTGCTGGTACTGCAAACGGCTGAAAGCAAGGGGAAACTACAGCCGTAATTTTTACAGAGGGCATGCAGCTTTACTGTATGATTAAATGATGATGGCGTCCTCTTGGGTAAAATATTCCGGAGGTAAAATAGTCCCCCATTCGGATCTTCGGGCGGGGACTACTCAAGAGGATGTCGTTATCAGGAGAAAGAAAACTGGCGTTCTACGGATCGGAGCGTGGAATGTCAGATCCCTTAATCGGGCAGGTAGGTTAGAAAATTTAAAAAGGGAAATGGATAGGTTGAAGTTAGATATAGTGGGAATTAGTGAAGTTCGGTGGCAGGAGGAACAAGACTTCTGGTCAGGTGACTACAGGGTTATAAACACAAAATCAAATAGGGGTAATGCAGGAGTAGGTTTAATAATGAATAGGAAAATAGGAGTGCGGGTAAGCTACTACAAACAGCATAGTGAACGCATTATTGTGGCCAAGATAGATACGAAGCCCACACCTACTACAGTAGTACAAGTTTATATGCCAACTAGCTCTGCAGATGACGAAGAAATTGAAGAAATGTATGATGAAATAAAAGAAATTATTCAGATAGTGAAGGGAGACAAAAATTTAATAGTCATGAGTTCCTGGAATTCGAGTGTAGGAAAAGGGAGAGAAGGAAACATAGTAGGTGAATATGGATTGGGGCTAAGAAATGAAAGAGGAAGCCGCCTGGTAGAATTTTGCACAGAGCATAACTTAATCATAGCTAACACTTGGTTTAAGAATCATGAAAGAAGGTTGTATACATGGAAGAACCCTGGAGATACTAAAAGGTATCAGATAGATTATATAATGGTAAGACAGAGATTTAGGAACCAGGTTTTAAATTGTAAGACATTTCCAGGGGCATATGGGGACTCTGACCACAATCTATTGGTTATGACCTGTAGATTAAAACTGAAGAAACTGCAAGAAGGTGGGAATTTAATGAGATGGGACCTGGATAAACTGAAAGAACCAGAGGTTGTACAGAGTTTCAGGGAGAGCATAAGGGAACAATTGACACGAATGGGCGAAAGAAATACAGTAGAAGAAGAATGGGTAGCTTTGAGGGATGAAGTAGTGAAGGCAGCAGAGGATCAAGTAGGTAAAAAGACGAGGCCTAGTAGAAATCCTTGGGTAACAGTAGAAATATTGAATTTAATTGATGAAAGGAGAAAATATAAAAATGCAGTAAATGAAGCAAGCAAAAAGGAATACAAACGTCTCAAAAATGAGATCGACAGGAAGTGCAAAATGGCTAAGCAGGGATGGCTAGAGGACAAATGTAAGGATGTAGAGGCCTATCTCACTAGGGGTAAGATAGATACTGCCTACACTAAAATTAAAGAGACCTTTGGAGATAAGAGAACGACTTGTATGAATATCAAGAGCTCAGACGGAAACCCAGTTCTAAGCAAAGAAGGGAAAGCAGAAAGGTGGAAGTAGTATATAGAGGGTCTATACAAGGGTGATGTACTTGAGGACAATTTTATGGAAATGGAAGAGGATGTCGATGAAGATGAAATTGGAGATATGATACTGCGTGAAGAGTTTGACAGAGCACTGAGAGACCTGAGTCGAAACAAGGCCCCCGGAGTAGACAACATTCCATTGGAACTACTGACGGCCTTGGGAGAGCCAGTCCTGACAAAACTCTACCATCTGGTGAGCAAGATGTATGAAACAGGTGAAATACCCTCAGACTTCAAGAAGAATATAATAATTCCAATCCCAAAGAAAGCAGGTGTTGACAGATGTGAAAATTACCGAACTATCAGTTTAATAAGTCACAGCTGCAAAATACTGACACGAATTCTTTACAGACGAATGGAAAAACTAGTAGAAGCCAACCTCGGGGAAGATGAGTTTGGATTCCGTAGAAACACTGGAACACGTGAGGCAATACTGACCTTACGACTTATCTTAGAAGAAAGATTAAGGAAAGGCAAACCTACGTTTCTAGCATTTGTAGACTTAGAGAAAGCTTTTGACAATGTTGACTGGAATACTCTCTTTCAAATTCTAAAGGTGGCAGGGGTAAAATACAGGGAGCGAAAGGCTATTTACAATTTGTACAGAAACCAGATGGCAGTTACAAGAGTCGAGGGACATGAAAGGGAAGCAGTGGTTGGGAAGGGAGTAAGACAGGGTTGTAGCCTCTCCCCGATGTTGTTCAATCTGTATATTGAGCAAGCAGTAAAGGAAACAAAAGAAAAATTCGGAGTAGGTATTAAAATTCATGGAGAAGAAATAGAAACTTTGAGGTTCGCCGATGACATTGTAATTCTGTCAGAGACAGCAAAGGACTTGGAAGAACAGTTGAATGGAATGGACAGTGTCTTGAAAGGAGGATATAAGATGAACATCAACAAAAGCAAAACAAGGATAATGGAATGTAGTCTTAAGTCAGGTGATGCTGAGGGAATTAGATTAGGAAATGAGACACTTAAAGTAGTAAAGGAGTTTTGCTATTTGGGGAGCAAAATAACTGATGATGGTCGAAGTAGAGAGGATATAAAATGTAGACTGGCAGTGGCAAGGAAAGCGTTTCTGAAGAAGAGAAATTTGTTAACATCGAGTATAGATTTAAGTGTCAGGAAGTCATTTCTGAAAGTATTTGTATGGAGTGTAGCCATGTATGGAAGTGAAACATGGACGATAAATAGTTTGGACAAGAAGAGAATAGAAGCTTTCGAAATGTGGTGCTACAGAAGAATGCTGAAGATTAGATGGGTAGATCACATAACTAATGAGGAAGTATTGAATAGGATTGGGGAGAAGAGAAGTTTGTGGCACAACTTGACCAGAAGAAGGGAACGGTTGGTAGGACATGTTCTGAGGCATCAAGGGATCACCAATTTAGTATTGGAGGGCAGCGTGGAGGGTAAAAATCGTAGAGGGAGACCAAGAGAGGAATACACTAAGCAGATTCAGAAGGATGTAGGTTGCAGTAGGTACTGGGAGATGAAAAAGCTTGCACAGGATAGAGTAGCATGGAGAGCTGCATCAAACCAGTCTCAGGACTGAAGACCACAACAACAACAACAATTGTTAGTAAGTGCAGAGGTGATGTCAAACCGAGAAGATCATTCAATAAACAGTAAGAAAAATATATAGTGTGCCTTGACACACTGTCAAGTTGATAAAAGATGAAAATATTTAGCAGTTTAACATGAAACACCAGACAATGAACAGTTCGATATATCAAAGCTAAATTGGATGTCATTTAGGTGTTCCAAGTAGTTTGTCAGACACTAGTGCAAAATACTACATAATTGGTTGTGACATTTGTCCTGAACATCTATCTGTGTATTGCTTTCAGTATTCTTACTATTTTTGCTCTGTTTCAATTGAATAATTACCAGTACATTAATTGTAACTACTCCAGTAGTGCAAATAATATTTAATTGATGTAAACTTTCATATTAAGAATTTCTCAGTACAGCTTTGTCAACTGAGGAAATGAATTTCATTCTAAACTCGTCTTATGACACTTGGTACTGTTAATGATTTGTGCATAACTAAACATATGAGGTAGATAGATACATTAAGTATAAGAGGTTACATAAAGTAGACAGAAAGATAAGCATGAGAAAATGTGAAATCATAAAAATGAAAAGTGGAAAAAAAAGTCACATGGTTGGGGTCCCTTGCACTTGCCATGTGCATAGTACGCAATAGAGATTGCACTCTCCTGAGGGATACTACAAATATTAGTTGCATATTTCATGAAAGATTTGGTAAGCTCAAGGTTTCTACTAGCTATAGTGTTTCAGTACTCAGTTTTTATTTGCTTGTAGGTATGGTTTTAACTGTGTAACATTTCTCAGTCTGTAAGTTTTCTTTAATTTTGGATGTAGTAATGTTTGTTTTTCTCATAAAGAAATGTTTTCTGTGTTTTTGAAGTGAATTGACTCCCATTATCAAAAAGAATTGCCTCAGGAACGCACACATTTTGATCTTGGAAACAAAATTCCTGTATGCACCTGGTAATACTGTTAGACTTTCTCATACCCCTTCCTTCTTAAATAGCTTTTTATCAGTTTCCAGTTTTGAAGATGATTTTGATTCCTTCCCAAAATTATTTACAAATTTTTCTGATCTCTTTTTTTTTATCATTTACGCCTTTTATGTACCCAATTTTGAAACTTTGCTCCCATTATCCAACACTATTCTGATCTTCAACCCCACAGGAAACTAAGTAAAGCATCTGCAATTACATTTCATTTCCCTTTTATATATTTCATTGTATAATGAAATTGCTGCAAATAAATTGCCCACAATGTAATTCTACTGTGACATAATTTACACTATGGATAAACATAAGGCTTTGTGATCAGTACAGACAATGACTTTATATCCAGGTAAATAATTCCTAAATTTCATAAATTCCCACACAATGGCCAAAAGTTCTTTCTCCATAATAATGTAATTCTTTTCACATTTTTGAAGTGACTCAACTTGCAGAGCCAATTGAAGATATCTATTTTCCTATAAACTGTCTCTTCTTGGAATAGATGAACCACTAACCGAAAGTTACTACCGTCTGTCACCAGACAAAATGATCCTGAAAAATCAGGTCAGTGTAGTATTTCACTTTTACAAAGTTGTTCTTTTATCTCATCAAAAGCTACTTGGTGTTCCTCACTCCACTTCCGTACAGTACATTTCTTTATGAGGTTGTTAAATCTTGGTGCATTCAGTGCCTGTGATTTTGCATTTTTTTAATGAAAATTGGCTAAATTGAAAAATGACCCTAATTCTTTCATTGATTGTGGTTTTGGAAACTTTACTATAGCTAAGATTTTCCAGCTGTCAGGCAAAGTTGCCTGTTCACTTACGCTGTGACCAAGAAAATTCAGTTGTCACACAGCAAACCTATAATTTTCTAGTTTTAATGTCATTTCCCCTTTCCTTAGCTTCTCTCCTACATCGTCTAAGATAGCAAAATGCTGGTCTCGTGTGTTCCCAGTTTTGAGGTTGTTATCCACATAAATGATCAATTTTGCCAAAAATTCGCTTCATAAAACAAGATCTAATGCACATGGGGAGGCTTGCATGCCTCAGTGACACAGGTAGCCATACCATAGGTGAACCACAATGGAGGGATATCTTTTGAGTGGTCTTACAAACCTGTGGTTCCTGAGAAGGGGCAGAAGCCTTTTCAGTACTTGCAGGCGCAACAGTCTGGATGAGTGAGTGATCAGGCTTAGTAACGTCAACCAAAATGGTCTTGCTGTGCTGGTGCTGTGAACAGCTGAAAGCAAGGGGAAACTACAGCTGTAATTTTTCCTGAGATCATGCAGCTCTACTGTATGGTCGAATGATGATGGCATCCTCTTGGGAAAAGTATTCCGGAGGTAAAATAGTTTCCTCATTTGGATCTATGGGCAGGGACTACTCGAGGACATTGTTATAAGGAGAATCAAAACAGGCATTCTATGGATCAGTCTGGAATGTCAGACCCCTTAATCAGGCTGGTGGGTCAGAAAATTTAAAAAGGGAAATGGATAGGTTAACGTTAGATGTAGTAAGAGTTAGTGAAGTTTAGTGACAGGAGGAACAGGACTTCTGGTCAAGTAAAAACAAGGTCATAAATACAAAATCAAAGAGGGTAATGCAGAAGTAGGCTTAATAATAATTAAAAAAATAGGAACATGAATAAGCTACTATGAACAGAATAATGAGCACATTACTGTGGCCAAGATAGACCCACAGTAGTACAATTTTATATGCCAACTAGCTCTGCAGATGACAACGAGAGTGAAGAACTATACAATGAGATAAAAGGAAATTTTCAGACATTTAAGGGAGACATAAAATGTAATAATGATGGACTGTAATTCGATAGTAGGAAAAAGAAGAGTAGGAAAAGTCATAGGAGAATATGGACTGGGGAATGAAATGAAAGAAGAAGGCACCTGGAAGAATTTTGCACAGAGCATAATTTAACTGTAGCTAACACTTGGTTTAAGAATAATGAAAGAGTGTTGTATACATGGAAAAGACCGGAGACACCAGAAAGTTTCAGATAATTATACAATGGTTAGACAGAGATTTAGAAACCAGGTTTTAAATTGTAATACATTTTCAGGGGCAGGTGTACCCTGACCTCAATTTATGGGTTATGAACTGTAGATTAAAACTGAGGAATGTTGTAAATGTAGAAATTTAAGGAGATGGCACTTGGATAAACTGAAAGAACCAGAGGTTGTAGATAGTTTCAGAGGGAGCATTAGGGAACAACTGACAAGAACAGGGGAAAGAAATACAGTAGAAGAAGAATGGGTAGCTTTGAGGGACGAAATAGTGAAGGCAGCAGAGGATCAAGTAGATAAAAAGACGAGGCCTGGTGGAAAGTCTCAAGTGACGCAAGAAGTATTGAATGTAATTGATGAAAGCAGAAAATTGCAGCAAATGAAGCAGGTGAAAGGGACTACAAATGTCAAAAAAATGAGATTGAGAGGAAGTGCAAAGTGGCTAAGTAGGAATGGCTAGAGGACAAATTTATGGGTTTAGAAGCATATATCACTAAGTGAAACAGTTGCTGCCTACAGGAAAAATAAAGAGATGTTTTGGAGAAAAGAGAACCACCTGTATAGCAAAATTTTAGATGAAAAACCAGTCCTAAGCAAAGGAGGTTCAAATGGCTCTGAGCACTATGGGACTCAACATCTTAGGTCATAAGTCCCCTAGAACTTAGAACTACTTAAACCTAACTAACCTAAGGACATCACACACACCCATGCCTGAGGCAGGATTCGAACCTGCGACCGTAGCAGTCCCGCGGTTCAGGATTGCAGCGCCAGAACCGCTAGACCACCGCGGCCGGCAGCAAAGGAGGGAAAGCAGAAAGGTAGGTAGTAGTATTTAGAGGGTCTATACAAGGGAAATGTGCTTGAGAGCAATATTGTGGAAATGGAAGATTGCGTAGATGAGATGAGATGGCAGATACAATAGTATAGGAAAAATTTGACAGAGCACTGAAAGACCTAAGTCAAAACAAGGCCCCAGCAGTAGATAGCTTCCAATAGAACTACTGGTAGCCTTCGGAGAGCCAGCTGTAGAACTCTTCTGTCTGGTGAGCAAGAAGTATGAGACAGATGAAATATCCCCGGAACCCCCAGACTTTAAGAAGAATATAATAGTGCTATCTCCAAAGAAGGCAGGTGCTGACAGTTGTGAAAATTACTAACTATCAGTTTAATAAGTAATGGTTTCAAAATACTGACATGAATTATTTACAAAAGAATGGAGAAACTGGTGGAAGCTGGCCTCGAGGAAAATCAGTTTGGATTCCAGAGAAATTTAGGAACACGGGAGGCAATACTGACTCTTTTTATAGAAGATAGGTAAAGGAAAGTCAAACCTATGTTTATAGCATTCATAGACTTGGAGAAAACTTTTGACTGTGTTGACTGGAATTCTAACAATATCGTGAAAAGCAAAGTTGATACTCACCATATAGGGGAGATTCTGAGTCGCAGATAGGCACAACAAAAGTACTGTCACAAATACAGCTTTCGGCCAGTAAGGCCTTCATCAGAATTAGGCAGAAAAACACACATACACACTCACACAAACACAACTCGCACACACGACTGCAGTCTCAGGCAACTGAAGCCACACTGCAGTGTGTGAATGAATGCAGTCGTGTGTCTGAGTTGTGTACGTGAAAGTATATGTGTGTGTTTGTTGTCTAATTTTGGTGAAGGCCTTACTGGCTGAAAACTATATTTGTGACAGTCGTTTTGGTATCCTATCTGAGATTCAGCATCTCCGCTACATGGTGAGTAGCAACTTCCATCCTGGATTTTCCATTGTTTGATTTTTGACTGCAATACTGTCTTTAAAATTCTAAATGTGGCAAGGGTAAAGTACAGGGAGTGAAAGGCTATTTACAATTTGTACAGAAACCAAGAGGGAGTTATAAGAGTTGATGGGCATGAAAGGGAAGCAGCAGTTGATATTATGCAAGCAGTAAAGGAAACAAAAGTAAAGTTTGGAATAGGAATTGAAGTCCAGGGAGAAGAAATAAAAACTTCAAGGTTTGCTGATGACATTGTAATTCTGTCAGAGACAGCAAAGGACTTGGAAGAGCAGTTGAACGGAATGGACAGTATCTTGACAGGACTATATAAGGTGAACATCAGCAACAGCAAAATGAGGATAATGAAATGACATCAAATTAAATCAGGTAATGCTGAAGGAATTAGATTAGGCAATGAGATGATGATAGTAGTTGATGAGTTGTGCTATTTGGGAAGCAAAATACTGATAATGGTTGAAGTACAGAGGATATAAAATGTGGGCTGACAATGTCAAGAAAAGCATTTAGAAGAAGAGAAATTTGTTAACACGGAGTATAGATTTAAGTGGCAGGAAGTCTTTTCTGAAAGTATTTGTATGAAGTGTAGCCATGTATGGAAGGGCAACATGGACAGTGAACAGTTTAGACCAGAAGAGAATAGAAGCTATGGAAATGTGGTGCTAGAGAAGAATGCTGAAGATTAGATAGCAGATCAAATAACTAATGAGGACGTACTGAATAGAATTGGGGAGAAAAGACATTTATGGCTTAACCTGATTATAAGGGATTGGTTGATATGACACATTTTGAGACATCAAGGGACCACCAATTTAATAGTGGAGGGAAGCATATAGGATAAAAATCATAGAGAGAGACCAAGAGATGAATACACTAAGCAGATTCATAAGGATGTAGTTTGCTGAAATATTCAGAGGTGAACAGGCTTGCACAGGATAGAACAGCACGGAGAGCTGTTTGGACTGAAGACCATAACAACAAAATAATGCATGAATAAATTCTGTCACATAAATATTTAGCCCAAATGCTAAAACACTGTATTGAAAACACCTTACATTATACAAGAATGTGATGTACTTTCATGAGTCAATTTTTAATGCAGTTTGGTAAAATACAGAAGGCAGTTCCAGGCTAGTCATGTATTTAATATCTTCAATCTTGTTAAATAATTCATCTGTATTTTCTGGGTGATCTGTTTCCCTTTCCAAGTGTTTATTCAAATGTATGGAGTCTAAAATGAGTCTTATTCACTCATATCCCTGTGAAATTACTACTAACAAGTTATTGTAGTGACTACTACTACTACTACTACTACTACTACTACTCTCTAACATTTTCCAGTTTTGCATCTTCTGAAGTAACATCTCTGACTTGCATTGATAATTTCATACTCTCCTTATTTTTCATCAAAGCTGGCACAAAACTCACATAAAAATTTATTTAGTTCCCTTTCTTCGTTTGGAATCAGTTTCTCAGCTTCCCTTACCTTTTTGGCTATTAACTCACTGTATGATTCATTACCCTCATAACAATTCCTTTCATCCAACTGTTCCACCCCCTGATTTGATTACTGCTGTTGCAGATTTTTATCATTACTTTATCAGTCTCAGAACAAATTCCACTTTTTGGATCTGTGAATAATAATTTCATGTCACCCCCAATTGAAATCAACTTTGGCTTTTATAATTGAATCCATGCCTAAAATTAAACTTTTATTCCAGTCTTTTATCACCAAACGTCCTTGGACAAATGAAACATCATTTATTTTGAATGATAACAAAACTTGTGTATTCACCAACTTACTGTACTTTCCTGTAGCACCTTCAATTCTAACCACAGCTATTGGAAGTTCAGCAAACTTTTCTCCACTTTTTACCCTATCCTATAATTTTCCTGAGATTCTGCTTATAGGACTTCCATTGTCAACCAGTCCAATTACCTGAAACTTCCTGGCACATTAAAACTGTGTGCCGGGCGAGACTCCAACTCGGGACCTTTGCCTTTCACGGGCAAGTGCTCTGCCACCGCAAAAGGCAAAGGTCCTGAGTTCGAGTCTTGGCCCAGCACACAGTTTTATTCTGCCAAGAAGTTTCATGTCAGCGCACACTCCGCTGCAGAGTGAAAATCTCATTCAGGAGTCCAATTACCTGTTTCCACACACACATGAGCTCCCTTGCACGTCAATTCCATCTTTATTCTCATCTTCATCTAATAGATCACTTTATATTTCTTTAAATTCCAATCCATTCTCTTCTTCAATTAACCTCTCTTTTAACATTGGTGGTTTTCAACCAAGTGTTCTGTGGAAATGTTAGTCCCATGGGATGTGCATAGATGGAAGAATTTGAAACATGGAGCCACTGAAGGATGGTAAATGACAAGGTACGAAAGCCCAAGGAATGGAAGAGAAGGGACTAGGAAGGAGGCTCTAGAGCCCCCAGAGGTACATTACTACACTACTGGTCATTAAAATTGCTACACCACGAAGATGACATGCTACAGACGTGAAATTTTACTGGCAGGAAGAAGATGCTATGATACGCAAATGATTACTTTTTCAGAGCATTCACACAAGGTTGGCGCCAGTGGCGACACCTACAACGTGCTGACATGAGGAAAGTTTCCAACCTATTTCTCATACACAAACAGCAGTTGACCAGCATTGCCTGGTGAAACGTTGTTGTGATGCCTCGTGTAAGGAGGAGAAATGTGTACCATCATGTTTCCGACTTCGATAAAGGTCGGATTTTAGCCTATCGCGATTGCGGTTTACTGTATCGCGACATTGCTGCTCGCATTGGTTGAGATACAATGACTGTTAGCAGAATATGGAATCAGTGGGTTCAGGAGGGTAATATGGAACACTGTGTCAGATCCCAATGGCCTCGTATCACTAGCAGTCGAGATGACAGGCATCTTATCCGCATGGCTGTAACGGATCGTGCAGCCACGTCTCGATCCCTGAGTCAACATATGGGGACGTTTGCAAGACAACAACCATCTGCATGAACAGTTCGACGAGGTTTGCAGCAGCATGGACTATCAGCTCGGAGACCATGGCTGCGGTAACCCTTGATGCTGCATCACAGACAGGAGCGCCTGCGATGGTGTACTCAACAATGAACCTGGGTGCACGAATGGCATAACGTCATTTTTTCGGATGAATCCAGGTTCTGTTTACAGCATCGTGATGGTCGCATCCGTGTTTGGCGACATCGGGGTGAATGCACATTGGAAGCGTGTATTCGTCATCACCATAATAGCGTATCACCTGGCGTGACAGTATGGGACGCCATTGGTTACACATCTCGGTCACCTCTTGTTCACATTGACGGCACTTTGAACAGTGGACATTACATTTCAGATGTGTTATGACCTGTGGCTCTACCCTTCATTCGATGCCTGCGAAACCCTACATTTCAGCAGGATAATGCACGACCGCATGTTGCAGGTCCTGTATGGGCCTTTCTGGATACAGAAAATGTTTGACTGCTGCCCTGGCCAGCACTTTCTCCAGATCTCTCACCAATTGAAAACGTCTGGTCAATGATGGCCAAGCAACTCGCTTGTCACAATATGCCAGTCACGACTCTTGATGAACTGTGGTATCGTGTTGAAGCTGCATGGGCAGCTGTACCTGTACACGCCATCCAAGCTCTGTGTGACTCAATGCTGAGGCGTATCAAGGCCATTATTACAGCCAGAGGTGTTTGTTCTGGGTACTGATTTCTCAGGATATATGCACCCAAATTGCGTGAAAATGTAATCACATGTCAGTTCTAGTATAATATATTTGTCCAATGAATACCCATTTATCATCTGCATTTCTTCTTGGTGTAGCAATTTTAATGGCCAGTAGTGTATTTGTTAATTTATTATTTCTTTAGAATCTACGCCTTCCTCCCCCCCCCCCACCCCACCCCTGTCTGCATGTAAGTCCTGACAGACCTCTTTCAGAACTTTTTAAATGAAATCAATCCACTTTAGGCTGTTGAAACATCGTTTATTGTGATTACAGTTTTGATATGTTGTCATTTTCAAGCTTTCTGAAAATGGTATTATGATAAAAGTAATTATGAAATTGACGGAACATTGAAAGTGACAATTTTGAAGCTACTTACATATGTTATTGTAATCCATTGAATAACAGAAAGCTGTGACATGCTGTGTACAAGCACTTGCAGTGGTGATGTGAATTTATCAGCTGTTCCATATACCACACATAACAGTAAGCTGGTGAAATAATGATATAAACACTTGTTTATCAAGCAAACTAATCATTTTTTGAAAATTGATACATGAAAAATCTACTCGCAGAGCAGCGGCAGCAGCAGGAGAACACACACATAAAAAGGTATTACATATGCAAGCTTTCAGAACCGCTTTCATATGTGTTCTCCAGGTGTGGTAAATGGCTCACAAAATCAGCAAAGATATAAACATACAAAGAATATGAGCTATGAAGTACAACGCTGCTAATATAGCGAGTCGGTATCATGTTGTTTGTGAACTGTGTGCATAGAATGGAGAAAAGTGAAAGAAATACCTGTTCAATAAAAATAGAATCCACAAATGATACTGAGGATGAAAGGTAGCTTGCTTAGGAATATTATTGCCAACACTAAAATTGCCTTAGACAGGGCCCCGTTACCTTCTTAGAACAGAATAGAATCTCAGTAAAGTTGCAGAGATTATTGCTGCTCAGATAGACAAGAGAGAGAGAGAGAATAGTAACAATTTCACAAGCAAAGAAAAAGTACAGTTCATGAAATTGACAAAAAATTAGTCGAGGTCAATGTTATCATCCTCAAGGCAGATGTAGGGAATAGTTTGGTCATTATCAATAGAGTTAATTACATTAATAAAGCACACAATTGTCTTGTAAAGTTAAATAAAGGTCCAGCTAACAAATTTAACACTTTAGTTAGAAAAGCAGTAAAGAAGTGTGATTTTATTTCTTGTGAAAAAGATGTAAAAGAACTCTTGGTTATGGACCTGCACACCCCATGCTGAACCCAAGACCCATGAAAGTGATACCCCAATTTGTCCATTTGTTAATTATATAGACAGCCCATGTATAAAGTCCACAGAGAATTAGGTACACTACTTAAATAATATTAAATTTTCAAAGAAAACTATAACATGGATGACATGTTAGTGTTATTTAGAGGATCATTCATTGACATTGACATTATGTTAACACAGTTCGATAGTATGCACATGAACATTAATTTCACCACAGAATTAGTAAAACAATGTGCTATTAACATTTTGGGTCTGACAATAAAGAACAAAAATGGTCTTCATAGATTTGTACTGTAAGCCTACTTTCACTGATAATTTCATCCACAATGATTCTGTGATTCACAGGCTAATCAGTCTTCCCCTAGAACAAAGTGAAATTAACAAAGAACTGACGATCCTTAGATATACTGCACTGAACAATGGTTACTCTGCCCAATACGTCTTACATCATCACAGTATGAATATAACAGAGGGAAACATTCCACGTGGAAAAAATATATCTAAAAAGAAAGATGATGAGACTTACCAAACAAAAGGGCTGGCAGGTCGATAGACACACAAAAAAACACAAATATACACACAAAATTCAAGCTTTCGCAACAAACTGTTGCCTCATCAGGAAAGAGGGAAGGAGAGGGAAAGACGAAAGGATGTGGGTTTTAAGGGAGAGGGTAAGGAGTCATTCCAATCCCGGGAGCGGAAAGACTTACCTTAGGGGGAAAAAAGGACAGGTATACACTCGCACACACACACACATATCCATCCACACATACAGACACAAGCAGACATATTTAATATATTAAATTTTAATATATTAAATATGTCTGCTTGTGTCTGTATGTGTGGATGGATATGTGTGTGTGTGCGAGTGTATACCTGTCCTTTTTTCCCCCTAAGGTAAGTCTTTCCGCTCCCGGGATTGGAATGACTCCTTACCCTCTCCCTTAAAACCCACATCCTTTCGTCTTTCCCTCTCCTTCCCTCTTTCCTGATGAGGCAACAGTTTGTTGCGAAAGCTTGAATTTTGTGTGTATATTTGTGTTTTTTTGTGTGTCTATCGACCTGCCAGCGCTTACATCACAGTATCCAACACAAATTCTGGAGTTTGCAAAATCAGCTGTTCAGACTGCAATAACTTTTGTATAGAGCAGACTGGTAGAAGTTTTGACATGCGTTTTAGAGAACACAGTATGGAAACCATATTTCGGTGACTAAACCTAAGTTAGATAACACTGAAAACTCTTTAGAAATTCTAATTACAATCTGAAAGGGAAGACAGCTTGAATATTTAGGAGATACCTAAATTTATAGAGCATTTCAAGACCAGCCAGGATAGATTTCGAATGAACTGACTGGCCTTAAAATTATGAAACTCCTGGACTGGTTCAGGAACATTTTATAATCAAATGTTTTTTGATATGACTGACTTCAGCTGTTTTAATCCTGACAAACATTCTAGACTATGCTACACTTTGTACTACTTGGTACCTGTTCCTTTTCTTTTTTTGTATTACTTGCACTTGTTTTACATATGTGGACTGTTATTTTTATTTGTATCTGAGATTTTAGATCCTCTTCTGTACTTATATTTTGTCAGTATTGTTTTATTGTGGCTTTATAGTCACTTCAGCTTTTTTCTTATTTCTAATCTGTATTCCCAGTGTCATTTGTGGATTCAGTTTTCATTCAAGACACATTTATGTCACTTTTCTCCTTTCTGCGCACACATTCCCCAAACCACCTGATACTTAATCCATATATGAACATCTTTGCATTCCATAGCGCATACTTTTTGTGCCTTCACGTCTTTGCTGATTTTGTGATCCATTTACCACACATGTTACATGAAAGTTAAGTTTAAGTTTTAATATCATTATTACACCAGTTTTCTAATGTGTGTGGTATATGGAAGAGCAGATAAATTCACAGTACCACATACAACTGCTCTTACACAGCATGTCACAGCTTTACATTATCAACTGGGTTACAACATCCCATCCAAATAGCTTTGAAATTTCAACCTTGAACTTTTGTCAATTTCATAATTAGATGCATTATATTTGATGACTACTTTCTTCAGAATGCATGAAAATGACCAGTGTCAATAATAAATAATGTTTCAACAGCCTGTGGCAGAATAATTTCATTGAAAAATTTCACAAAGGCTGTGGATCCAGTCATCATCAAACTTCACTCAGAACACCTCATATTTGAAACTTCCTGGCAGATTAAAACTGTGTGCCGGTCCGGCACACACTCCGCTGCAGAGTGAAAATCTCATTCTGGACGCCTCATATTTGATTACCATTTTTCTTTATCATTATAATGCTCCCATGTTACTTTAGTATTTTCTCACCACTGGGTTTGTTTTGGCTTTTAATATAAATTCAAGTTCAACACTATTTCATTGATGTCTGCAGGTATCAGCTGATTATCATGTACTTGCCTAACATTGCCCTGCTCTTTACTGCCACATTCAGCTGTGTTCCTAACATCATTTTTCATGATTTTGTCCTCCTTCAATTCTACATAAATCATCCCTTGTAATTCATCACAAAGTCAAACATCTTATTGGCAGAATTCTCATTATCAATGCTATTATCCACACGTCTACCTGTATGTCCTTCATTGTCCTCTGTACAAGAATCACTAATATCCTTCTCAAAACAGCTACCTGTCTTGTTTTCTTCCCCCTCTACTACATAATTGTGTGTCTCCACTCCACCAACATCCGCGATAACGTGCACAGCCCCCCCCCCCCCCCCTTCTACATTTTCATTTTCCATTAATCTGACAATCTCATATTCATCAAGGCATTCATAAGGCTCTTCTACAGATACAGACTAGCTACTTGCTTCATCAAAAAGGTTTCTCAGAACATCTTCACCAAGTTGTAGTCCACTATTTTGATTCCTGTCTTCCTCATCTTTCATTTCACTTAGTTTGTCATCCTAAAATTCTTTGTTGAAATTAATTCCACTAACCTGTCATGTTATCCTGATATCTTGTTTATGAATCATCTCTTCCTCTACATTTCCTATTCAACCACTACCTTATTTGAAATTAGGTTAATTTAGGAGCTTACTTTTTGTTCTTGCTCTCTTAGTCTGACCAAAACTTTTGAACATTTTTTTTTTGGAGCTCACTGCGAGTTATTTCTGAGCTAATAGTTTGGTTGCTTTCTAATCCAAAAACTGTTTTACAAGTATAATTTTTAAGGCTTTAGGCAGTCCAAACACAAAATTATCTTTTCATTGCTAAATGGAATCAGCAGGTTGCATCTTGTTTTCTCCTGGAAAACTCTTCATTTTTACACCACTCCCTACACTGCCACAACTACTACAAACATTCTTAACAACTAAATCGTCATGTAACTGAGATAACTTATTAGTAATGTGTGATGTCCTACTTTGAAATGGATCAGCATTTCTCATTCCATCTGTGACTTTCTGCTGAATTTTTTTTACTTTCCTCTCCTGTTCTATTGGCTATATCTGACAACTTACTATCAACAAATTTGTACATTCAATTGACATTTGTACAAAAATTTCCCTCTCATTTATTATCATGTCATGCATTATCTTAAAACTTTTGACATTTCTATCAATTTCATTAATTAATTCACTCTGTACCTTATTCAATTTATTCACTACTAAGTTAATACATGTGTCAATCACCTGGTGCCTGGTTTTTACAGAGAACTTAAAATTTCTTAATTGCTCTTCCAGATTATCAATTTGTGTGAATGTATTGGTTAATTAGTTTTTCACTTCATTTATAGCCTTCATTATCCCTCCAAGAACACTGTTCCATTATCAAAATTTTCCACTATGTACTCGTCGTGTTTGTCCAACGTTTCCCCTAAGAACTGTGTGAGTTGTTCAAATAAGTTGCTGTCATTGCCTGACTGTTCTCTGTGGTTAATTCCATAAAAATGGATAACATTCAATATGTAAATCTCTGCCTACAGCTCCCTTTTTGTGTCTTACACCATGTAAATTGTCATTGTTCACTAAAACCTGCACATTATCGTTGGTGTGTTCTGAATCTACGATTCCATTTACATCCTGTTCCCGATTAACAATGTCCCCACCCCCAAAATCATACATTTTCAATAAATTGCTAATAAAAAAATCTAAACAAAAAGCTTTTCACATGTCCTAAGCACACTTCACTAAGCAATGTAGATGGTATTAATTTTAAATGCTTATCTTGTTTGTTGTGCAATCCACATCTAATTTTGATTCCAAAAAGCAACTTTGGTCCACTTAGTTTCATTCCAACGTTTCATTCCACAGATTTAATTCATGTTTATTTGCTCCCATTTTAATTTTATTTTCTTATTTCTGCATGTCCAGCATACTTGAATGTTAAAACAGTTTTAGCACTTTATCCAGTATTATCTCAGATATCAGCTTATTCCATCACATTGTGAAGTTAAAACTGATTAATTCCAGATATTCCAACCACTTTGCAATAAAACATCTGCTTCTTTCAAGGAAAAATGACTTTGTGTAACTTGCTACAGTTGACAAAATGTTAACAGTCCACATGGGTGTGTATTTCAGGATACCTGCTTGTTATCCTGAGCTCTTCCTGAGAACTGGATTCATGTCTTAGGTTCCTTCAGCACGATATGTGGATTAAGGAACAGATATACCTTCATAATTTTCATCACATTTTTGTTGAACAAAGCAACATAGGTGGTGTGTCACAAAACCTCTGATCAACAATGATGGCCAGTGAGCCAACTCCTGTTCTTATGTACATTTTTAAACACTGTTTTCATTATTAATGTTACATTTTTTGATACTACAATTAAAAATTATCACATCTAATCGATCTGACATATGTACAGCATAGTTTCAAACACACCTAACTGTTTTACACACACCATTCCACCAAATAATAATGTTATTACTGAAGTTTACATCAGATATGTAAAACAAACAATGAATTTCCTAGTTTTTTTAATTGCACGATGAGGAAATTATATTCTGCATTCCTACCATGTTTTTTTTATGTATGTGTGATTAGAGCTTATCTTTGATTAGACAGTAGTTCTGTCCTTCAGGCTAAAAGACTTTTTGATAATTTTGCTGACATGTTTGATGGTGCATAATTTCACAGATTATTTGAATTGTTTTGAAGATTAAAGACTGATGTTATGTACAATTATTTTATAGATTGATAGTAGCAGTTCACATGTTATTTCAGGTGTTCTTGGCTAACAGATAAAAATGAGTAATATTGTATTACATGATTTCATTTCATGTTAATGACAATAGAATACAATAATTTCAGATGTTCCTACCAATTGACAGAGTTCTTTAAATGAGTTGCGTTGATGTTTCATATTTATTTATATTTTGTCTCATCCACGAAATAGAGATTCCTAGTTCTAACATTGTTCTGCCTTTACAGTATTTCTGTTTATTGAAGTCTGGGTGATTACTTGCCCTAAATGAACTGAGAGCTGTGGTATCAATCAAAGTATATCTGTTGATTTAAATGTGTGTAATAACTTGTCCTAAATGAACAAATAGCTGTGGTATCAATCAGTCCAATATACTTCCAAAACTGGTTTCTGACATATTGAAGTCCTGATGAATAGCTTTGCAAGTCCTGATAAATGATGGGTACACCCACTTCACCATTTCATGTCAGGAACACACATAAACACAATAAAACTATACTATCACCAACACTAAGCATATTTGCTAAGGCGGCCTCTACATAATGATGCTTCTGTCATAATTAAAGTGTGTGTGTGTGTGTGTGTGTGTGAGAGAGAGAGAGAGAGAGAGAGAGAGAGAGAGAGAGAGAGAGAGAGAGAGGGGGGGGGGTTTAATGAATTTTTATGAGTAAGTACAGATGTATTGATTATTATTTTTTTCTATTTTTCAGATGTTAGTTGATGCATTTCATACAATTTAGGTGAAAGGATGAAAAAAATAAACATTTTAAAAGGAAAATAGCATTGCAATTTCCTTCCTCTGGAAATTGTTAAGATCATCATTGAAAGAAAGGAAATCCATTCACTGATGTGTACAAGAATTAAAGAAGAGTGAATTGAGTCAACAAGTACCTTTAAATGATGAAACTAGAATTGAAGAATTCCCACTTTATATCCACGGACTTGCCACCATCTGTCAGCGGAAATAATATTAAAAATTAATAATAAATATAGTTTATTATTTTTTTACTGTAGAGTAAAATGTGTTTAGCTATGCTGTCTACAACCTCTTGTCCTGTACATTTTTCGTATGAGTACCTTAGCGTTGCATCAGTTGGTATTGATAAAGACTTTTGGTTACCTAATGTCAATGAGTGTTAGCAAAGTGGTGATGTAAAGAGTTTTGGTGAGGAGGGGGTGGGGGAGGGGGGTGGGGGGTTAAGGTAGATGATACGTGGGGATGCTACAGTTTGTAGTTCAAAAAAGAAGTCAGTAAAATTCTTGAATGAACCATGTCATTTTAATACCTGTAGTTTGTTAATAGCTCAGTTACTTATTGAGATGCATCTTTTTGTATATAGTGTTCGGTCTGGATAGCAGATTCTGTGTGTTAATATGAGTCCTGCTAAAAGTTACTGGACAACTGAGTTATTGTTATAAATAGTTTAAAATAAAATATCTTCTTTATATGGTGAAAATACTGGTATAGTGTGTTACAACAGAACTGACAGATTTCACCTATGCTGGACTTGTATTAATTTAAATACCACTCCGAATTTTCTCTGGTCCATAAATTAAAGTTTTAAGGAATTGTCAGTATTATTAATCTTCTCATTGAATTTGTAACTTAAAACAGTAAAGTCATGAATCCTCAATTCAGTAAGAGGGTCATTTTCTCCAATGAGTTCTGCCCACGTATGAAAAGGGGGGCCGGTACTGAGCATTTCACTAACAATGGAAAAAACCTGTTATGTGATATGATTCCTCAGTTTTACATCCAGAAAGAGGACCATTCTGAAGCTGGTGCTTTATATAGAAAAAATAAGTTTCTTTAAAAAGTACAACTAGTAACAACGGTTTTAATTTTAGTTTACATTGTAATGCAGTAGTAACCCGTGAGTGACAGGCCTGTATGTAAATATATCGGAATACTAGTAACACTTCCTGTCATTTGATCTCTCTCTCTCTCTCTCTCTCTCTCTCTCTCTCTCTCTCTCTCTCTCTCTCTCTCCCTCCCTCCCTCCCTCCCTCCCTCCCTCCCTCCCTCCCTCTCCCTCTCCCTCCCTCCCTCCCTCCCTCCCTCTCCCTCTCCCTCCCCTGACCCCTCCCTCTCCCTCTCTCTCTCTCTCTCTCTCTCTCTCTCTCTCTCTCTCTCTCTCTTTCTTTCACACACACACACACACACACACACACACACACACACACACACAAAATGCAAACTTTGTAAAGATAAATTATCTTTTCATACTTTAAGCACAACTTGAGTGGTTTTATCATGTTCAGTTTTCAATGACCACTGGAACAGAAGGGGATCATTTTAGATATTATTGTAATTGAATTAGCAGGTATTGATCTGCTGGTACTTTGATATTGTGGTATTTTGGCAAACTATTTTAATGTAGGGTGTAGGAAGATCTTTTTGAGTTCTGTAACTTTGTATACAACATTCCATGTTTTGTTTCCTGGTTTTCTTTTCAGAGATTAGGTGTGAGCTTTTGTATATAAAATATAGTAACATTGTCATTGGCATTAGGTGACCTATTGCACTAGAAGGAAGTAATAGTAGTGTAGTTTCAACCATGGTGAATGCTGCTCAGTTAACGGGAGTTCTTCCAACAAATCTTCCAAAGAAAAGTGCTGATTCTTAGTGGCTAACAGTAGTTTTCATTCTTTTCTTACCAATGAAGGGTTGCCATTAAATGGAAATCTGCAACTTCAAAATGCAGTAGTAGCTCTCGTTCCTCTGTAACCTTGTGTTACGGAATACAAATTGATACAGCATATGGATAGGTAGTGTAATGTTGGATCTATAACAGTTGCCTTCACATCCCAGCATCATAGTGTCACAATTCAGTTATATTTCTTTCATCAACATTGAGTTTAATGCCAAATTTTTGTCTGTCAGTTCTTACTCATAACATGTGCAATAATTGCCCTTGTTCCAATATTCTTTTGATTTGTCACTCGCTGGTACATCATCACTTGGAATGAGTTTTATGAAATAGTTTTTTTCTTTTCATTCCATCGGTTTCATCTGGATATGACAATGACTGACTGCTGGGAAAATGTCACAGTCTCCAACATAGTATAGAAAATTTGTGTATAACAAATGTGGTAAGGTGCTACTATCCATGTATTTTGTATTTTCACATTCCAGATCCAAAGCAAGAATAAATATGTTGTGTAGTATTTTTTTCACTTTTGTCCCTACAATAATTCTAACTGATGTTAGTGTTGCATTTTTTACTTTTCCATCACATTTTATTTTTGAGAAAGCCTATTGTAAAATATAGAGAGAAATTATGAGATTTTACTACATAATTTTGTTCTTTGGATTTTTATAATGAAATTTTTTTTAGATATTGTGCCTTTTCATAATAATTCAAAGACAGGGAAAACTTTGTATATGAAATACTGTGAAGCCAAATTTAATGTCTAGTTATTGTTTCAGTCAGGTAGGCATTTTAAAATGTGTGATTTGTGTTAGAATTGAAAGTAGATCTTTAAGAAAATAACCGAGAAGGTTGAAAATGTTTAAATTACTCCATGGAGTAATAGTACTGTTGAAGATTTTAAAAAAAGTTTTTCTATTGAGGAAGCTAGTCCAAAATATTACTTTGAGGAGGTTAATTTTATGTCCTTAGGGATTTTTAAATGATCTATTCCATAGCAGTTTTTTTTTCATATAGATATATACGGTATATATAGATATCTATCTTGAATGACTGTCCTATCATTTCCTATTTGTAATGACCATCAATAAAAAGAGGTAGATCAAGTGAGACTGTTACATGGCAAGTATTCAAAGCTGTCAACCAAAAATTAAAGAGTATAGGTATTTAGTGTGGTAAATAACCCATCATCTAACAGTTGTTACATAAAAACTTTGTTGTAGAATTGATAGTTAATTTTTTTTATTATTATTTTCCCGGAGAGCAGGGGGCATGGTTGTATGATGATGGTACATCATTCCTGAAAGGAGGTCCACTTTGAAGAATTTTAAAATACCATCTTCAGATGACCTTTCCTATGCTAGTTATTTTGTAAAACTTTTGATCATATTTGTAAAAAGTTTAGACATTTTTCATAGATCTGTAGCATCATACATTGTATTAATTGTATTGACGTTGTGGGAGAAACAATTTTACACTGTTAAATACACGAAGAAGTAAGCATGAAATGATATATTTAGTTTATTTTGGTACATCTGAATTTGATGGTGAAATGGTAACTATTTTTTAAAATGAATTAACCGAGAAGTCCATATTCAATTGTAATCATGTATATTTTACTTGCGTGTGTCATAATAAAGAAGAAAATTGTGAAAATTTTGAGGTAGGACAATATCCCTATCTTGACATTCTGGCTGTTTATGTGAAATAATGAGTTCTCCCTCTTGCTGCTCTGACTTAAAGGTACCCAGGTGATTCCAAGGGTACAACATGTCTGGAAGAAGTGTCATGAGGACAGTTGTAGACTATCTAAGCCTTTTCTGAAGCAGAAACAAACATTTGTTTCATTACTGGGAAACTGTAAGCTTTATGAAGCTTTTTTTTAAACAAAAAAACTTGCACCATATTTGGTGCAATTATGTATAGGCATAGGTTAGTATTAGTAATATAATGATTCTTGTAGAATAGTAGTAAAAGTGACCAGTTTGATTGAAGCTGAATGCCATTCTTTGTAGATTTAAGAAATGTTAGACAACTATCATTAAGATTTGAGAAATATGTTTGAAAGAGCGTTTGTAATACACAACACAGAATTTTAGATTTAAAGATGTTGATCAAACATGTACAGTTAGACTAAGCCTGATGCTTTATTTTGTACTGTTGATTGTTCTGATATGATCTTTAATTATTTGACTTTCTTTCATAAGCATTTGTTGATGAGTAATTACTTTTCCATCAACAAATTTGAAAATGAAATAAAAAATAGTTGTCGTGTTTGTCCACCTGTCATCTCAGTGTTCATTGTGTGAAAGAGAAACTGTAGTACATAGGAATTAGTTGCTGATGAGGGATGAAAGAAATTGTTCTTGTGGTAGTGTAGGTTTAATAGTGTAGAATTTTAGAATATTTATAGGTTCATAGAAATTTTTCATTTGGATATGAGGCTGAGCCATAGTTAAAGGGAGGCAAATGAAATGAGTTGTGTCAAATAGTTGATTGGCTGTTGATATTTGTTGCTGGAGCAGGTTGGTATTGTTGATGAAATGGCCAGTTTAATGTTTCTGGGGCACTAGGTATTTGTGTGTCCTTTATTTTTACCTTCCACTTCCATGCAATAGTTGGCTTACCTGATTGTTCAGTTTCTAATAAGCCACATTTCATTGTTTGATGTCAATTTTTTTACTAAGCATTTGGTATGAAAGCACTTTTGTTGTTTCTTGCCATAAAATTTCATATTTCAAACCAGTCAGTAGCTGAAATGATATATATTTGTTGTTGATATAGTGCCACATTTGAACCAGTTTTTTTATTGTGTAACATAACCAGAAAATTTGATTATTGGTTATTAATTTAAGTTCAGCACAGACTTTAAATTTCAGCTTTTGAAACTATGTTCTGTTGTGTATGTGGCATTGTTTGTTATTTGATTGTTAATGAAAGATGAACTTTATTTAAGATTGGTTGATGTGTAAATGTGTTTGATGACTGTTACATTTTATTTTTATTAAATTATTTTTATTTTATTTAATGTGAGTTGTGTCAGTCATTTTTGTTTCCATTTGATTGTTGTAAGGCTTTCCTGTTGTATGTTTTCCATCTCTCTTTTTGATATTCAGACTACAAGGGACATTTTCCCCATAAAGTCAGTGTTGTATGCTACAGATACATAAACATAACAAAAGTATTTGAAATCTTGCAATTGTAAAAGAAAGAGTTTATTTTGTTACAAGTTTTCTTGTATCTTAAATGTGTAAGATGTTTCATAGACTAGAATTTCTTTTCCATGTATGTAAATGAATTTCTCAAGGTAGAAAGGGGGCACTACAGAATAATGCTGAGGAATTTTTTATCAGCACCTGAAACCCCAGAATTGTTTCAAAATTGAATTGTTAGATGTTAATTACTTAAGAGTAATGTTGATATTGGTTGACAATTATTTTTCTGAACGAGGTAAATTAAGAGCTAATAAACTTTTTGAGCTATTGCTGTTGTCAAGTTCCTTGTAAATATTGCAGTGCTATGTTTCAGCCTCAGTGTTTGTAGAAGATAAACAGTTGCAGGTCAGCATGTTAAAAAGTTCCCCGCTCCCTCTTAAATGGACCTGCAATGTGGGACATGCATGCATGATTTTTCTCAAAGAAAAAAGAAGTGTCTGCATTTCAGTCTTCCTGTCTTCACTAAGTAAGCTACACCTCGTCCAAATGCAAAGAAACTGAACAAAATGTGGAGATACCCAGTGTACTGTTCAGTTTTTGTGACTGTAGATAGCCAAGTGTAATAAAGAAACTACAATTTGAGATGTAGATAGATAGACAGCGTGTGTTAGGACATGGCACAGAATCTGATGAGAATTTCTTTACTCTGGAGCAAAGGACTATGTGGCTGAAGTATAATTTTATTTGTGCAAATGAAATTTAATTTTATTTGAATGACAGTGATGCAGTGATTTTTTTTTTCTGGTGTGCATGAAGACTTTGAGAAATAGAATAAGTGTGTAAATATGTGTAATATTTCTGTCTGCACTGGACTTTGTTCAATTTTTGCTTTTTTAAAGCAAAAGATAACATGAGATAAAATTTCCTGCTAGAAGCATCATTGATGGGCAAACACAAGTCATTTTGCTTCATCAGGGGTGAATAATTTTGAAATCGGACTCCTCATTATTGATTAAAATCAATTTCAATGTAATATACACAGTTTCTTATGTTCAAAGATGTGGTTTGATTAAGGTTCATTAATGAAGTTCCTAAGATATCTATGGTTCAGCTTATATGACCTAATGCTGATGTTTATTTTGCATTATCCCTCTTCTTTGAAAGCTTTCTGCTGCATAGAAAATCATAAATTTGTTTGTACAATGTTGACTACTTTGTTAAGACCTGTCACTGACATGAAACTGCAAGAAACAGATTGCAGAAAAGAGCATACTAATTCAGATTATTTGTGAGCATTTGTTCCATGGTGTCAGTGAAATAACTGTTATGCAATCATGCCACAAACAAACAAGTTTTTCTGTATATTGACTGAATGTATGTAGAGAAATTCCAACAGATGAAACCAAAGTAAGGAAGAAAGGAAGGATCACTTGACTATAACACTAGCCAGTGTGTCATTTCCATCTTTGGTTTCATCTGGAAAAAAAAATTCAGGCAAAGATAGTTCCAAAAAAGAAAGTGCAACTTGTTATGTTGGTAAGTAAATTCTCTGTGGAGATCAATAAAGATCAGTTTTGGGATGAAAGGAATAGATTCAGTTTACATTGCCCTCATTCCATTTCGTTTAATATATGTTTGGTGTGAACTAAAACAGAATCAGAACAGGGGACCCATGGATTTCTGTAGAGTTTGTATCACTAGTTCTTAAGCAGTATGAAGGTGCAGCCACATCATGCCTTTTTTCTGTTCATTGTTACACATGCACATGAATTTCCAACATATATGTGCATTTAAGCAAGCATAATTTCTTGGAAATAGAGGCTGTGTGTAAAGTGCATTGCTTCCTGCCTTTAGTGGGGATCCTTGCACTTTTTAGCAGACAATAGGCTGCTAGGGCTCATGTGTTTCTTTGTGTAGTGTGCTGAGATTTGCTGTGAAGTGATTTGTGTGTAATAATGTCAGTTGACTCCAAAGAAAGCATGCTTAAATTTACAGGTGATTAAAGACCAAATCAGGGATATGGAATGTCATTTCTAAAGATTATTTGAAAAAGAAATGTATATAAATAAATAAAAATTGGAATATGATGTGCTGAGTATCAGACATTAGATGATAAGTCTCTGATCATATTACTGTAAAGAATGAGATACTGTAATGTTTTGAAGTAGGAAAATGGAGAAAAATAAGCCAGAAATTTATGGAAAGTGTATATGACAACTGTGGAAGAATATTCATGCTATGCTGACTTAATAGTACAACAACAGAGGAACCTGATATCTGAACAAAAGAAATGATGGGGTATACGTAGCTCCTCAAGAAACTACTAGCAATAGGAATGAAGTACTTTGATGATGCAAAAATACAAAATTGGGAAACACAGCCTCAGTTCCAGTGGATTCTGACATCTATCAAATTCCCAAATTGTAGAGTCCAAGGATGTTACTTTACACATAATTTTTCGTGACTAAAGTTGTGTAAACAACTTTCTTATGATATAAAAAAGAAATGATCAACTGAAGGCTAATTAATGTTCACATTACAACTAAGACCTGCCTTCAGTATTTCTCAGTTTCATAAATAATCACTGGAATGCTATGTTTTGAAATACAGAATAAATAGTTAAAAGTCTATATAAGTTACAAGTTATTAGCTACTGAAATTATTGTCAGCCTTTCAGCCTTTTTGTTGCAGTTTTCCCAGCAGAAAATCTAACATCTTGCTGTGATCTTCTCCTGAAATTTTCAAACAAAATGTAGTCGTCATTTTGTATTTCTCGTACCTCTGGTATTTAGATTCTTCTTTACCTATAGTTGCTTTTGTATTTTCTTTTTCTGCACCTTTTCATCACAATAAATGCAGAACAAGCTACCAAGCAAAGAAAAGAATCCATACCTGACCACTTGTGCAATAAGTCAACATGTGCAATACATCCTGCCTTGGAGTGTTTCAACTGTTATGACAGGCTGTAGAAAACATGGTGCAGTATGATCCTGTCAACAGGCCTGGCAGGACAGCTTCTCATGGCCAGTCTCTGAGATAACATGCAGATACCTGCTGCGTGAGCAATCTGCGTTTCACTGTGTGTGCTTTGCGCTCTGGTATCTGAGTGTGACTGCACTGCCACGCACCTTGTATTTCTCGTACCTCTGGTATTTAGATTCTTCTTTACCTATAGTTGCTTTTGTATTTTCTTTTTCTGCACCTTTTCATCACAATAAATGCAGAACAAGCTACCAAGCAAAGAAAAGAATCCATACCTGACCACTTGTGCAATAAGTCAACATGTGCAATACATCCTGCCTTGGAGTGTTCCAACTGTTATGACAGGCTGTAGAAAACATGGTGCAGTATGATCCTATCAACAGATTAGTCACTGAAAACTGAAGTGACCTTATGACCAGATAAATATAGGAAATCTGTTAATATAACAATAATAATAATAATAATAATAATAATAATAATAATAATAGTAGTAGTGCAGTTTTCTAACATAGATCTCATTTTGCAAGTTGAGTGTAGGTTTAGTAACAACATGAAGACAAATATAGTGTCTGAAGTAAATATGTACGGTAAGGCTTGCAGAAGGTAAATACTTAGTGTAGAGATGAACTATAGAGTTTCTGTATTACAAAACACTGTAAATGACACAAATGCCTTCTGAAAAAATGTGCGATAACTGTATATAATGTTCTCAAATAATGCATATTTTTCCTCATCAATATTGCTAGACTCTATATTCCTCATGGTGAACAAAAGAAAGAAAAAAATACAATTCTGTGTTCAAGTTTCCCTCGTAGGCTTCACATTGGCCAATTGATGATGTCCACAAGATGTCTGAACTTTTCTGGCAGGCTGGTGTATTTTGATTCGCCATTCCACAAAACTTCTTCCTATCATTTGTAGTATATTGACATCACTTACTACATGAAGTATAAGGTCTTTTTCAGTTTTAAACGTATAATTATTCTGCCATGTAAATATTAATGTGACAGAAGGCAGACTTGTGTAGCACGATAGAAATTTCATCTGCCATTACAGTTTTCTGTGGTGCAACCACCTCTTCCACAAACATGTAAACATGTTTCAGATTATGAACTCTCCCACCAAGTGTGCATCATATAGTGTTAGAAGTTTTTGCATGGGGAGCAGCATAATGCAGTGCAAGGTCACAATAAGATGAGCGTGGTATACTGTCGAAACCTTGAGTGAGGTAGGAGTGCAAGAAATTTAGAGACTGCCAAACAAATATTCACGATGAAAGAGCCCAGGGACAGAAGTCTGAATCGAGTAAAAATCTTGCATACTGGATAGATGAATTCATTAGCTATAGGTTGGTGATTTCTGGTTTTGCAAATGGTTTCTGGATGATTTCCAGATCATTGCTCTTACAGCACTGTTACTGAAACTTGTGGATATCACAAACTTCAAGCGTAGTGGGTACACAGCAATTGGATAATGTTCACAGGACTCAGCATTAACATTTTTGCACTTTATGAGGGAGAGCAAGGACTTCTTGAACAACATTGATAGGCCAAGACATGTTGATTTCTTGCAACATACATGAAACTAAATAGAATGACAATAGTGGATTCCTTTCTGCATCCAAAACACCTCAAAAAAAAAAGTCCGAACAAATGTTCAGTTACCAAAAGTCTATTGCTGCAGTCTTTGAAGGGAAAAATTGACATATTGCTTATGGATTTATGTTGATACAGCTGCATGTTGTGAATGTTATGAAGATGGGTTCAGTACACAGCTGTGCTGTCATCTGATGGACTGATGCACAACAGTGCCTGACTGCGTGCTTCTGCATCAATTCAACAGCTTCAATAATTCAAATGGAAGTATGATCATTGTGGTGTTTGGACACTTGTTTGAAGAATTTTGTTGCCTATGACACCATTAAAAGAATATTGTTACAAAACTTACAGGGAATGCTTTCTTTGCTTTGTGGTCTTTTGGAATGGTCTTTGAAAATCCATACCGTACCCTGTCTCAAAGAGTTGAGTTGTTCCATGTGATATTTGTACTTACAAGGGAACCTCCCCATTGCACCCCCCTCAGATTTAGTTATAAGTTGGCAGAGTGAATAGACCTTGAAAAACTGAACACAGATCAATCGAGAAAACAGGAAGAAGTTGTGTGGAACTATGAAAAAAATTAGCAAAATATACGAACTGAGTAGTCCACGTGCAATACATGCAATTACAAGGGATATGTGCAGTCAGGAGCGCCGTGGTCCTGTTGTTAGCGTGAGCAGCTGTGGAGGGAGTGGTCCTTGGTTCAAGTCTTCCCTCGACTGAAAATTTTAATTTTTTTGTTTTCAGACAATTATTATCTGTCCGTACGATGCGATCACTTTGTTGGGAGTGATAATCACATCCACAAGAAAACCTAAATCGGGCAAGGTAGAATAATCTTTTTACCCATTCGCCAAGTGTACAAATTAGGTGGGTCGACAACATATTCCTGTCATGTGACGCACATGCTGTCACCAGTGTCGTATAGTATATATCAGATGTGTTTTCCTGTGGAGGAATCGGTCGACCTATGACCTTGCGATCAAATGTTTTCGGTTCCCATTGGAGAGACATGTACTTTTGTCTACTAATCGCACGGTTTTGCGGTGCGGTCACAAAACACAGACACTAAACTTATTACAGTGAACAGAGACGTCAATGAACGAACGGACAGATCATAACTTTGCGAAAATAAAGAAAGTAAAATTTTCACTCGGCGGAGGACTTGAACCATGGACCTCTCATTCCGCAGCTGCTCACGCTAACCACAGGACAACGGCGCTCCTGACTGCACATTGCCCTTGAAGTTGCATATGTTGCACGTGGACTACTCAGTTCGTATATTTTGCTAATTTTTTTTCATAGTTCCACACAACTTCTTCCTGTTTTCTCGATTGATCTGTGTTCAGTTTTTCAAGGCCTATCCACTGTTCCAACTTACAGCTAAATCTGAGGGGGGTGCGTTTGGGAGGTTCCCTTGTTAGCAATGTGTGTACAATAAAAAGAGGAGGTAAATGAGCTGGCTAGTACGGCAGTGCTGTAACAGTCATAATTGCTATTCATTTACTGTTTGCGTAAGTTCTTTCATTCATTCATTCATTTGTTGTGTGTCATAGATTCCATCAAGAATTAACAGTTAACTATTGCTATGCCAATATGTAACATACAAAGTAGTAATATAATAGAGGGAAACATTCCATGTGGGAAAAATATATCTAAAAACAAAGATGATGTGACTTGCCAAACAAAAGTGCTGCAGGTCGATAGACACACAAACAAACACAAACATACACACAAAATTCAAGCTTTCGCAACCAACGGTTGCTTCGCCAGGAAAGAGGGAAAGATGAAAGGATGTGGGTTTTAAGGGAGAGGGTAAGGAGTCATTCCAATCCTGGGAGCGGAAAGACTTAGCTTGGGGGAAAAAAAGGACAGGTATACACTCTCTCTCTCTCTCGCTCGCGCGCGCGCGCGTGCGCCGCCCCCCCCCCCCCCACACACACACACCCCCATCCGCACAGAGCTTGTGTCTGTGCGGATGGGTGTGTGTGTGTGTGTGTGTGTGTGTGTGTGTGTGTGTGTGTGTGTGTGTGTGTGTGTGTATACCTGTCCTTTTTTCCCCCAAGGTAAAAAAAGGGAGCTTCCGAGATTGTCTTCGTGCCGATTAGCCTGTGCTTGGTTTGGAAGAACTGTAATCTGATTATTGAGATTTATCACAGAAGATAACTGATACGAACTGTATGATTAAAAAGGAAATATATATAGATTGCTCCTTCAAATACACACCTTTTATTGTGTTTGTATTTTGACATTGGAAGAGCGTGTACTGGCAAAATTGGTACCTTCTTCTTCCTAATAATTCTCCGAAAAAGAGTGCCTGAGATGACATTGGCGGAAGCGGCGGTGTCCAGTATCACATTCGTTGGAACTTCCTCTGTTTCAACAAATACTTCCGATACTGGAACACTCGATCTGTCATTAAGACACATTATTAAATCCTTTGTTAACTCTTCAGTCAACAGCTCACCATCACTATGTCTTAACAATTGTAATTTTACTGTTTCGCCCCTAACAGATCCCCTGACCGCTCCTCCGGGGTACGATGCGGTCTTGTTTAGTTTGACTGATTGTTGGCCCAATTGGTATTTGTCTCTTCAGCTACTTCAGTGATTATCGGTTGTTGTGGTGAATTCTGTCTATGTTGTCTTGCTTGATTCGTGTAATTATTGTCGTTGTTCTGCTGGTGTTGGTAGAACTGTCCTGTGTTGCCATACATTGGATTATATAGATTAAAATTCCTACTGTTCCTAAAATAGCCCCTCGCTGCACCATTACTAAAGTTTCCATTATGGTAATAATTATTGTTTGCATTTTGTCCATTGCTAAGTCTCCTCGGAGAGTGTAGTTGGTTATGATTATTGTTACTGCTACCATTACTGCCATTCCCACTCGAGTTGCAGCTCGGATTCGCTTCTATTGCTCTTCTTTGATATGACATTTCTCTTGCCCTTTTATTGTCCTCCTCAATTATATTAATACGATCAAGCGTAGTCATAAATGAGTCTATATCCTTACTATTTATATATAACAGCTGATTCCTTATACTGGTGGGTAGTCTGGACTTGAGTATCCTAAGTATATCCGGCAAAGGAATCGGTACATCCCAATACAAAGATTTATTAATGTATTTCTCAAAATATCTCTTTAGAGATCCTCTAGAAAATGAGAAAGGCTCAGGATATAATAGGTGAGAGTGGAGGAAATACACGCACCTAAGGAAAAATCGATGTGAACCATTCATTACGTCATTAAAACCTACGAAAATAAATACATAACATACAATGGACATTTCTCCATATATTCCAATCGTCTGTAAATAGCTATAAACAGTATCTTAATTTTGAATATTAAAATAAAAAAAAGTGCAAATGCGTGGTATTCCCCACCCCTGAGGGTAATGACACGCAAAGTACTGGGTGATAACACATAAAACAAACAAACCGTAATAATGTAGAATACTTGCTATTTTTATTTGCTTATTAGTTACTACAAATAGTAAACAGTATATTTTAGAACGAAATAATGTAATTCTACAAACATCTCTTATAATGTTCGTTTTTTACATTCTTATTGATGTGCAAAGAGTTCATTTTCTCATACAGCAAAGATCGCATTTGTAACCTTTTGGAGTGTTCCAGCCACTACATTCTTCATGACTCCATCTGCTACAAGAAATACATCGGTACCATAGTTCTCCATCTTTCCCAAACTCTCCACAAACTAAACAGACATCTTCTGAAATCGCCAATGGATCAATATCATTCATTTCATCGTCATCACAAATGTTCTGCAAGTCCAGATTTAGGTCATCCTTGCTGCTACTTTCACTTTCTTGGTGGTGTTTCTTCTTATATAATGTCTGTTTCTTCTTCGAGACTTTTTTAAGTTGTAGATTTATGCACTTATCTGCTTTACCCTTAAGATTTCTTTTCTTTTTTCCTTCAGCTTTCTTTTTCATGGCTTCTTTTTGTTATTTATTGATAACTCCGTTAGCAGTTTATTCTTCTCTGGAGTTGCTGTAAGGATCACTGACATTCCCTTAGGCTTTCCCTTGGCTTTTTCTGTCTTAGGAAGAACCTGTTTTTGTTTTGGAACAGGAGATATGTCAAATACACTAACGTGCTTCACACATGCACTTTTAGTTGATGTTGTTGTGCCCTCTTCTAGGCCTACTAGAAGTGGAACATATTCTGCTGAAGATCCAGGAATCTGTACTTGTCATTTTGGGGATATGTGGCTCGTTTGTAGATGCTACTACTTCATTTCCATTTGTACATTCGGAACCTCTTCATCTTTAAGGACAACATCTTTGAAGATCTCACATTGTTGTAAGTCGTCATGCTGAAATTTTGTTTGGATTGAAAGGGCAAATCCCACATGCCTTAAGCCCTGACTGCCCTTTGTCCATGGTAGCGACCTTACGAGGTGCGGCTGGAAAAAACATTTATTTACAATTATTTACAATTTCATGTTATCTCCTTCAATGTACTCTCCTCCTCGGTCTCTACACCGCTCCATACGAATTTTCCACTGTTCATAGCAATGCTACAGATCATTTTCGGTAAGTCCATACATTACTTCCGTCGCTTTTTCTTTTACTGCTTCAACAGTCTCAAATCTAGTTCCTTTCAAAACTGACTTGACTTTAGGGAAAAGAAAAAAGTCACAGGGGGCCAAATCAGGTGAGTGGGGTGGATGATCTAAGATGGGAATGTTGTGTTTTGCCAAAAACGTCTTCACTGACAACGCACTGTGAGCTGGGGCATTGTCTTGGTGAAGGATCCATGACTTTTTTCTCCACAAATCGTTCCGTTTTCTCCGTACTCGCTCACATAGGGTAGCCAGGACGCTAATGTAGTAATGCTGATTCACTGTTTGTCCCTCTGGTACCCAATCAATGTGCACAATCCCTTTGATGTAAAAAGAAAATCATCATTGCCTTGAATTTCGATTTTGACATTCGTGCATTTTTTTGTCGTGGAGAACCAGGAGTTTTCCAATGCATCGATTGGCGTTTAGTTTCGGGATCATAAGTAAAAAACCACGATTCATCGCAAGTAATAACATTTTGTAAGGAGGTGGGATCACTTTCAATGTTTTCCAGGATGTCAGAACAAATCATTCTTCGGCGTTCCTTCTGTTCAATTGTGAGACACTTTGGAACCATTTTTGAACACACTTTGTTCATGTTGAAACTTTCATGAATAATCTGCCTAACACTTTCCTTGTCAACTCCTGTTAACTCAGACACTGCTCTGATTGTTAAACGGCGATCTTGTCGAACAAGTTTACCGATTTTTTCAATGTTTGCATCAGTTTTTGCTGACAATGGCCTGCCAGTGCGAGTGTCATCACTGGTGTCTTCGTGGCCATCTTTAAATCGTTTAAACCACTCAAACACTTGTGTTCGCGATAAACAATCATCGCCGTACACTTGTTGTAACATTACAAACGTTTCACTTGCAGATTTTCCTAGGTTGAAACAAAATTTGATGTTAACACGCTGTTCTTTCTGTACACTCAACATTTTCCGACACACAGACAAAACGTCAACTACTTAAAACAGACGCCACGGGCAGACTGAGTGCAGGAGGCAGATGAAACTCGAGCAGTAGGCGGAGCGAGAGTCACGTGACAGGCCACGCGACTTTCAGCCTTATTGCATTCGTTTTATTGTTTCACCAGTACTAGTCCGGTTTTTTTCCAGCCACACCTTGTATATGCCTTATTAAAAAGTTCTGCTAACTCATATGTCCTAATTTATACATGTAAAATTCGCGATTGAAGTCTGCTTTCAAAGAAGAAAAGAATGTAACATCTAGTGGTTGAACTTGTCAGAAATGTGAGGAGCTATGGTTACCATGAAAATACGAAGTTTTTTACAAAATTCAAAAATATCAACTGAAATGTGGCTGCTGTGATTATCTAAAATCAGCAACGCACGGTCATCAACAGTTGATTTTGCTTTCTGGGTTTTTCTTTTATAATATCTACCCGTCTGAAATTAAAGAAAAGAAAACCTCGTTAGTATTGAAAATATAACCTGCAATGGGGAATACCACGCACTTCAACAGCTGCGTGGCATTACCCCACTGTAAGTTCAATGACTAACCTAAGCATAACTCGGCACCTAATTCAAATAGCGGGACAAATCTACAATTAAATTAAAGGTTTCATCTAGGGTTAGTAGTTGATATGCAAGAATTACTTTAAAGCAACTTACATTAGCGCTTACCTTGCAAAATACAGCTGACCAAAATTACATGATACACGCCGAAAATAAACAATACTTCACTGCTCTAACAATGCCACTGGAAAATGGCTGGCGTAAGCCGCGTAGTAATTGTTACTCCTGCCGGCAGGGTGTAGCACCAACTGGGAACAGCTTGCGCCATTCAAGCTGTGTAAATCAACCTGCGTGGGATTACCCACATGCGTGTAATTCCCCCACCTTCCCCTACTTCCTGCCTAAGTCTTTCTTGTACTCCAGCAGACCATTATTTTGCTAGAAAAGCCTGCTCAAATTCTTTGTAACATTTACAAGATGATTATTGTTCGGATGCCCAGAATGCTCCTGATCCTTGTATATATCCAGATACAAAACTAATCTTTTTGCCATTCTGTCCAAGATCGTGGAAATAGACCTCTGAAACTTCGAATAAAGACTACAGGATGAACATTCTTTTCGTCAGGGTTAAAGATTTGAAATTGTCTCTGTTTAATCATCTTTTCCTCAACGGTACTACGATTCCACAAATCATCCTGTTCGTACTCTTCCCTGTTGCTATCCATTATATCGAATCTAACTTGTGACGTTCCAGTTCTGTCTACATCGGATCTTGACGTGGACGGAATTTCACGCACAGATTGAGAATGTTGTTTCCTACTTCTCACTGTTTCTAAATCCTCCTGCGAGAGATTTAGTGATCTTTCGATATTTCCTTTCCAACGCGAGAATTCTTCGCCAAGTTGTTCACGAACTTCCTTTAACCCTTTGTTGAAAAAATTCTCCTCGGAACTCTCTGAGATTGACTGTAAAGCTACTTTCACAGTTTCTTCTATGGTTTCCGAAGGAAAATTTTGCCGCTGTAATGTCATTTCTGAAAACTTTCCCGCAAGTACATTCATTCTATGTTCCACTGTCTCCTGTTTTTCCTTCACTTCGTCAAATTGCTTCTTTAGATTATCTTGGGATTCTATAATTTCTGGTATCATAGCTACGGAACACTGTATGTCCTCTTGAGCTTGTATTACTTGAGGAAACAGTTCTACTTGTTTTTGTATCGTGTCAATTTTGACGGATATATATTCGGTTAGTTCCGTTTTTAATTTACTATTGTTTTCTTGGCATTGTTGGCGGACCTGCTCAATTTTAGCAATAAGATTCTGTTCGGTCCTTTCTGCCTGTTCTTTTATTTCCTGTGTCTGGGTATTTAATCTCTGATCTAATTCGGTAAAGGTTGCTCTTAACTGATTTTGTAATTCTGTTTGATTTTCGGCTAATTGATTTTGAAGTTCATTTTGTATAACGGATAAGTCTCGTTTTCCCTCCGCTTGGCCTTCGGCTAATACAGACAACTGTTGCATAATAACAACTAATGTGTCAACAACAGTCTGATCAGCTGTTGTATGAATGTTTTCTGAACCAGCGGGATTATTTATATTGCTACCGCTAGCCACAACAGTCTCAGAATTGCTATCCGTGGCGTCTGCTCCTGCGCAAACAGCTGAAGGCTGTTGCACTTCTCGTTGCTGATTCAATGACATTTTAAATGCCGCTCTAGTCAATACCATTAAATAACTGTCAATATCAGGTTCTAATCACTAAATACAGTTTCAAATTTACTGTCGTAGACACGCTTAACTTTCAAATTACTTCACAGATGGTATAAAGTGCAATGTCCAGATACGAAAATCACACAATATACAGTTCTACAATCTTAACTACTATCTGGAAAAAAGTTCTTTCTAAATTGATTTCAAACTATTTTAACTACGGGATAAAAAAATTAGATTTCTCTGGCCTTTTTCTGTAGTCTCGGTGTTGTCCAATAGTTGAAATCGTTTCTTGGTATCAGCAATCTTTTACTATGGGCACCGTATCTCACTTCAGGTTCATTACTTCTCGTTCTCATTGGTTTTCATGAAACAAAAAATACATATATTACATAACAATCCAAGAGAGTCCTGTCACACTGGCGCCACTGTAATTTTTCCTCCTGTCTACGTAATTATGTAGCTCTCAATTCGTTCGAGCAATCAATCATTAATGATAGGAAACACAGTCATAGTTCAGTCACTCAAAATGATTCTGAAATTTAACTTGTTAGAATGAAATCAGGCGAGGATTCTTCCTCTCTGCAGGCTCGTGCTTTGCGGCAGTCTGCTAATCTGTACAAATAAAATGCCTCGTAATTTTGGGAGCGTTGTATAATCAGTCAGGAAACCTCATATCAAGCGGATATTTGGCTTTGATGAAGTTTAACCTTCCGAAGAAGTAATGGAGCTCTTGGATTATTAAATGCAGGTTCGTATCGTCTTTCGGAAGTTCCCTTCTGATTACCAACTACGCAATATATCGATAAATATAATTAATTCTCAAATTTCAAATACACACCTTTTATTTGAAGGAGCAATCTATATATATTTCCTTTTTAATCGTACAGTTCGTATCAGTTATCTTCTGTGATAAATCTCAATAATCAGATTACAGTTCTTCCAAACCAAGCTCAGGCTAATCGGCACGAAGATAATCTCGGAAGCTCCCTTTTTTTTTTTTTTTTTTTTTTAACAATCACCAGAGAGAGTACTACAAAGAATACTTATGCGCTCATGGCATAGCTATTGTATGAACTACTTTTCGCATGGATTCTGCGAGTATGAAGATAGAAAATTAGTAAACGTCGTTCACCGGTAGAATTGTATCTGAATAATTCATCGAATATAAAGAGATATTACAAAATCACGGGTACAGCCATGGGAACCAGGATGGCTCCTTCCTATGCCAACCTTTTCATAGGTTGCTTGGAGGGAGCTTTCCTGGGGTCCATAAGTTTACAGCCCCTGGTTAAGTTTACATACATTGATGACAATTTATCATATGGACTCATGTTGAGGCTAATCTGTTAAAATTCCTGTAATCTCCGAATATCTTCTCCCAATTAAATTTCAGAGGAAAGTCCACTGGACCTGATGGGATACCAGTTCGATTCTACACAGAGTACGCGAAAGAACTTGCTCCCCTTCAAACAGCCGTGTACCGCAAGTCTCTAGAGGAACGGAGGGTTCCAAATGATTGGAAAAAAGCACAGGTAGTCCCAGTCTTCAAGAAGGGTCGTCGAGCAGATGCGCAAAACTATAGACCTATATCTCTGACGTCGATCTGTTGTAGAATTATAGAACATGTTTTTTGCTCGAGTATCATGTCGTTTTTGGAAACCCAGAATCTACTATGTAGGAATCAACATGGATTCTGGAAACAGCGATCGTGTGAGACCCAACTCGCGTTATTTGTTCATGAGACCCAGAAAATATTAGATACAGGCTCCCAGGTAGATGCTATTTTTCTTGACTTCCGGAAGGCGTTCAATACAGTTCCACACTGTCGCCTGATAAACAAAGTAAGAGCCTACGGAATATCAGACCAGCTGTGTGGCTGGATTGAAGAGTTTTTAGCAAACAGAACACAGCATGTTGTTATCAATGGAGAGACGTCTACAGACGTTAAAGTAACCTCTGGCGTGCCACAGGGGAGTGTTATGGGACCATTGCTTTTCACAATATATATAAATGACCTAGTAGATAGTGTCAGAAGTTCCATGCGGCTTTTCGCGGATGATGCTGTAGTATACAGAGAAGTTGCAGCATTAGAAAATTGTAGCGAAATGCAGGAAGATCTGCAGCGGATAGGCACTTGGTGCAGGGAGTGGCAACTGTCCCTTAACATAGACAAATGTAATGTATTGCGAATACATAGAAAGAAGGATCCTTTATTGTATGATTATATGATAGCGGAACAAACACTGGTAGCAGTTACTTCTGTAAAATATCTGGGAGTATGCGTGCGGAACGATTTGAAGTGGAATGATCATATAAAATTAATTGTTGGTAAGGCGGGTACCAGGTTGAGATTCATTGGGAGAGTGCTTAGAAAATGTAGTCCATCAACAAAGGAGGTGGCTTACAAAACACTCGTTCGACCTATACTTGAGTATTGCTCATCAGTGTGGGATCCGTACCAGATCGGGTTGACGGAGGAGATAGAGAAGATCCAAAGAAGAGCGGCGCGTTTCATCACAGGGTTATTTGGTAAGCGTGATAGCGTTACGGAGATGTTTAATAAACTCAAGTGGCAGACTCTGCAAGGGAGGCGCTCTGCATCGCGGTGTAGCTTGCTCGCCAGGTTTCGAGAGGGTGCGTTTCTGGATGAGGTATCGAATATATTGCTTCCCCCTACTTGTACCTCCCGAGGAGATCACGAATGTAAAATTAGGAGATTAGAGCGCGCACGGAGGCTTTCAGACAGTCGTTCTTCCCGCGAACCATACGTGACTGGAACAGGAAAGGGAGGTAATGACAGTGGCACGTAAAGTGCCCTCCGCCACACACCGTTGGGTGGCTTGCGGAGTATAAATGTAGATGTAGATGTAGAAGTTTCAAGCCAGGCCTAAGGGAGATTTTCCAGCAAAAATCATGCTGTATCAGAAGAGGTCCCAAAACCATTGGTTTTTCCCAATACAATATGTCATGGCTGAGTATATTAACACTTTACTCTGAGAATCCAAAAAAACAATGGATTCAAGTTGGGAGACTTGGGAGTCAACATTGATGGTTAACCATGACTGATACACTTGTCATCTAAGATTTGTTCTATGTATTCAAGAACAGCGACATGAAAGTGTGCTGGTGCTCCACCATGCATGTACACTCTATGCATCCTTTCACCATAAGGAACATCATCCAGATAGACATTAACAATGTTATAACATTGGCATGACTTCATATCAGGAAAACCATTGGGATCTGGACTCATGTTTATTATGATTTTTTGGTTGACTCATTGTCTTCTACTCAGCTGTTTCATTTGTACCTATAAAACTCAAACACACTGTATATGTACAGGAAGAGGAAATCTGCTACTCTGAAACATCTGCTGCTGCACTTATACTGCTCAGATGATGTTTTTATCTAGTGCATAGCTGTGAATCCAGTATATCTATTGCCATACAGAGGACTCAGGTTCAGTACCCAGTATTGCAAGGTAAATTTTCTTGGTGGGTGGATTGGAATGGAGAGAATTCAGCTTTGAATGAGGAGTGGCTGCAGGATCTGGAAAGCTGACTCCCATGTCCATCCATATTAACTACAAATGATGCCTTTGACTGAGGATAGTTTAAATTATAGAAAAAGAAACTTCATTAATAAATTATAAGAGAGAATTCTGGCCAGTACTTGCCATTATCAGCCAAAATGTGCGATACTGTCAACAGACTGATATAAAAGTAAAAGTGAGACAATTTCTAGGTTTCAAAACAAATATTTCCTTCCTTAAAGATATTGCACAAATATTAAAAGGAAGGACAGGTTTCTTGGATATCAAGATGGGCAGGACTCACCTGTGGTGAGGATAAGTTGTAGACGAGGATGAAGGTGGAAGGCTTCAGAGAGGGCAGATGGGACAATGCACATTAGTGAGCACTATGCCAGCTTCAGTTCACAGGTGATATCGGCATAGTGAGGAGAAGAGTAAAGATAGATTAGGGGAAAGAAAGATGAATAGTGCAATTAAGAATTAGGACAGTGCTGGAGATTATGTCCAGAAGGGTGTCAGGATGCAAGGGTGTGTTGGAGTACAAGTTTCCATCTTCAGAGTTCAGGGAAACAAGTGGGAGGATCCAGATAGGCCATGTGATGTAGCAAGCGCTCAGATCTCTTGAGTCATGTGCTGTAGAGCATGTCAAGCAACTGAGTACTGGCTGTCACCAAGACAGACCATTCCTCTGTGGCCATCCGTGTGCTCAGCTAGTTAAGTGGTGGTCAAACCTATACAAAAAGCTATGCAGTTGATAAAAGTTGTTTGATAAAAAAATGCATGGCTTTGTGAGTTGCTTTGCCTTTGATATTGTACAGTCTACCATCATTTGGGCTAGAGTAGGTGGCAGTGGGTGGCTCAGTGGGGCAGGTTGGGGTAAGTGAAGGGCTAGGAACATTGATGTAAGGCTAATGGTCTGTGGTACAAGATTTCAGGATAGAGGATGGGAAAATCTTAGAGCAGGTTGGGCCTAGGTGTTGAACACTTGAGTGGTAAGCCACTCAGCATTTATTAGACAATTCAATTAACAATCTATTAAAAACAACAGGGACAATTTCAACATTGGTACTTGCACACTACTGTAACAAAAACTGACACATGATATACTACAGGACACAAGAAGGTAAGTCACAGTTAAACAAATATTTATTTGTTGTATGTAAGCAGAATATAGACAATCCATGGGTGCAGGCCCTTATACAGAATTATTGCTGCCTGACACCCACTGGCAAGTGCAAAAAATTTTTTACAATAACTTCAGCAAATGTCCTTTAGTTATTCATAAATGACACTCCACATGAGAGTTAAGTAAAATATTTTTAAAAAAGTTCGTTATTTTTAAATAGCAAGAAATAACCATAGTTGTTTGTACTCAGAACTACACTAGAATCTTTTAACTAAAGGTATTTCAAAAAGGAGAAAATTATTGCACTTTATTAAAGAGCAAATGCATTAATAAGTTACACACAATTTAAATAACAGTTTTATTGAGCAAGAAGTTGAGGAAGACAGTTTACACAAATGTCAGCTGTCAACACTCGGGTAAAGATAACAAGCTGAATCAGATACTGAAAACACATTCTTACATGTCAGCCAACAGCAAAACAAGTTATTAACATTAAAGCCTTCAAGTCTGAGTAGAGGCAGCTGTCGGTATTCAGATCCAACTCAAATTGTAGAGAAGTGCACAACATATTCATACAGGTGGTTCTCTTTTCTCCAAAGGTCTCTCTACTATTGCTGTAGGCCATATCTATCTTACCCCCTAGTGATATATGCCTCTACATCCTTGCATTTGTCCTCTAGCCATCCCTGCTTAGCCATTTTCTACTTCCTGTCAATCTAATTTTTGAGATGTTTATATTCCTTTTCACCTGCTTCATGTACCACATTTTTATATTTTCTCCTTTTGTCAATTAAATTCAATATCTCTTCTGTCATCCAATGATTTTTACTAGCCCTCATCTTTTTACCTACTTGATCCTCTGCTGCCTGCACTATTTCAGCTCTCAAAGCTACCCATTCTACTTCTACTGTATTTCTTTCCCCTGTTCTTGTCAATCGTTCCCTAATGCTCTCTCCAATGCTCTCTACAATTTCTGGTTCTTTCAGTTTATCCAGGTCCCATCTCCTTAAATTACTACCTTTTTGCACTTTCTTTAGTTTTAAGCTACAGTGAATAACCAATAAATTGTGGTCAGAATCCATATTTGCCCCTGAGAATGTCTTACAATTTAAAACCTTGTTCCTAAATCTCTGTCTTACCATTATATAAGGGGTGTTTAAAAAGAAACGAGCTGGAGGCATAATTACAGAAACCAGTACCTGTATGTTAGGAGTATTGACCCTGACTGTTGAGGCACTTGTCCCACTGTGACACACGGCGGTGAATGGCTGTCTCATAAAATTCCCAGGGCTGCGCTGTTAACCAGTTCCACACTTACAGCTGGACGTCATCATCAGAGGTGACCAACGTAATATAAGGGTTAAAAATAAAATAGAATAGAATAAAATAAAATAAAATAAAATATGGTATTGTGCCTTCTCAAGATGTATTGCATCATATTCCACAAAATTGAGAATGACATTTGCAGTGATAAACCCTCCTAGAATGCCTCCTTTGAAGAAAACCTCGAGCAAGCCTGAGTTGGTGACCCAAACAGAAGCACACCTATCCATTGTGCAAAGTGCCCGACTGCACCTCTCGGGAAAGGCATCATGGTTAAGGATTTGGTCACTGGTGATAGGGAGCATAGCGAAGTAAGTGTGGAGTCACAAGAAGATGAAAACGTGCTGGAAACAAGAAACACAGGCTCCAAATTGGTAGAATCATGTCACTTCTCCCTTAAAGAAAGGAACGGTAGCTATTAAGTGGTGCTAATGTTCATGTCACATTACCAGGAAAGAAAAGAATTTGACATTTCATGGGCTAGATAATAAGAAAGACAGATTTGGGACTCTATGAAGTTAATTTCATGCGAAAAAGAAACACTGGAACCATAATCATTTTCTGTAATCGCAGATGTTGCAGATACAATGGATATATCAAAAGAACTAATTGTCACAGAGCTGGAGCTGATATCTTGCAAATGAGGCGAGCTTATTTTCTCTGACAATGATCTTGGTGCTGTGGAGTAGGGCTGATTGTAATGAAACAAGTGTGTAAATCTGAGTGCACGGTTGTGAGTTGAAAGTTTTGATTTTTCTTATTCATATATTTAAATGTCTTGGCCTATTTTTTTTAAATTTTGTAACTACAGTAGTGTTTGTGCTTTTTAAACATAAAATTTTGATCATTGTAAATTTTGATCATTGTAAATTTTGATCATTGTAAATTTTGATCACTGTAAATTTTGATCATTGTAACTCTGCCTTATTTCCATGTGGGCTCTCACATATGGGCTTGCACTTTTGGCCAGAATCCTGGGTGGGCCCAAGATGATGTCATTGGAAACAGGAAGCCGCAAGGCCAAAAGGCAAGGGATACATGGATCCCATTACATCCGGGTGTTATACATTATGACTATGTAAAACGCATCACACCAGGACTCAAGAAGCAAGACAGATGGGGTAAAACTGATCAGCGATTTCTTTCTCATACTCATGATATATTTGCTTGTTTTAATTGTCTGTTGTTATCAAACGGACATGAAAGAGTCACACATTTGAAATATAAAATTACATAAATATGGTGTCAATGGCATGGAAAATATCAGTAAGAAACAACCAAAAATGATTGGTATTTCCCCATTTTAAGGTATCTGTACATTTTTGTTCATAATAAACATGCTTTCAGTGCTGACACTGATTTCAGATTTGTACCAGACTGTGATCAGATGTGACACTGTTTAGTGCAGATGCAGGTTCCAGCTGTATTTACTTGCCAAACCATTCACCACTGTGACAGACAACCATTCCCTATGCTGGCTGACCAGCCTGAAGGATCTGTCGGGTCAATTGGCAAGATGGGCATTGAGGTTTCAGGTGTAAGATGTCACAGTAGTATAAGAAAACAGAAGCAAACACAAGGGCACTGACTGCCTTTGGTGGAACACAGCAGCATGCATGAAATCTCAATCATCTCTCCATTGTATGACATTGCTGCTGAACAGAGGGAAGATCCAGTATTGGTGGAAACCACAGAAGCCTTGAAGGAGAAGGAACCAATCAAAATGGGATTCCGGTTAATAAATGGAACATTGCATAAGAGGAACTATGATATGAATGGGCAGAAATAGTTGCTCATCATTCCAGATCACCTGCAGCCAGCTATCCTTAAGTTTTACCATGATAATCCAACATGTGGTCACCTGGGATCTGTTTGAACTGTAGCCAGAATTGGAAGCAGGTATTACTGGCCAGCCCTCTATTGATCCATTAGATGCTGTGTGAGCCACTATAAGGAATGCCAATGATGGAAGCATGTGCCACCATTACTCCCTGGACATTTGGTATCACTTCCACTTGGAGTAACCTCATTGCACTGAATTGGAAGCAACTTCTTGGGGAGGTTTCCAAAGCTGACAACATAAATTGGAGGATAATAATAGTCTGCACTGACTACCTCATCTGTTATGCTGTCACCAGAGCGCCATAAAAGGCAATTTTCCTTGTAGAATGTATCATGTTCAGGCAAGGAATACCCTGTGTGATGATCTCTGATCATGGAAAAGTTTTTCCATCAACATCATATAAGAGGTAATTTCATGTTGCAACATGATCCACAGGATGAAAACTGCCCACCACCCACAGACAAGTGGCATCATAAAATTATTTAATAAGATGTTGGCAGATATGCTCTCACCATATGTTGATGTTGAACCGAGAAATTTGGATACAACACAGAGGAGCAAGACACTACAGGTTTCAAACCATTCTTTCTACTCACAGTCGCAAGGCCAAAAGGCAAGGGATACATGGATCCCATTACATCCGGGTGTTATACATTATGACTATGTAAAACGCATCACACCAGGACTCAAGAAGCAAGACAGATGCCTCATATACATATCTTGCATGCCTAGGAATAGGCTAGAGTGCACTATAATGCCAAGCTCCGACCAGTGTGATGCAGTGTGAGAGACTTGGTATGGATTTTCACCCCTGTGAGGAAAGTAGAACTATCAGAAAGTTACTAAAACTCCACTTTGGACTTTATGGCATCCTCATTGCTTGTCGGATATCACACATGAAGTTGACAATTATGACCCATCATCATGAAGAAAAAGTGCGCATAGACATGATCTAAGCTCTTCGTATGAAGATCTACTGTAGACCTGAAGTACAGATAGACAGAGGGGTTTCTTGTTCAAAGAAACAACATGGTCCTCAAAATTCTATGTTCTGGAATACAAGATGTTTGTAGAGATAGCAGCCCTCTCCATCTAGGAGTTCACTCTGCTCTATCTTTGTGTCTTTGTTCACAATGAAAGGGCTTTTAAGAACTACCTGTTGTACTTCACTTACCACATTGCTTTCAGGTTTGGACTTGATTGTGGTTATGTCCTGACAACATTGATTTTGCTAGAGCATTCGAGGAGCAACATCATTGCTAGTTGTTGTCAGTGCCCTCTAAAATGTCCCACGTGTGGATACCACCATGACTACATCGCTTACTATCCGTGCCCTCTCTGTTATAACTGTAATAGAGAGAGCACCTTCCACCCTGGTTTCTGACAATTCCCGCAATTCAGAGGCTCTGCATCTCAGAAATTTTTTAAACAAAATGATTTGAGCATCTAACCACTGCCCCTTACCATCAAGGATCGAATTCTGAAGTAGAATGGATGGCCAGCATCTTCAAAATGCAGATTCTCAAGAGAATGGCAGCTGGCTTCAACAGAGTGCTCACCAGCTTCTTTGCAAAATACTGGCCCATTTCTCTAAATGGGCATATTCCTGCCAAAATTTTACAGATGTGCAGACCTTGCATCCTTTTCACCCTGCTGTGCCTCACACTCAGAAAGTCAGCTGCCCATGCACTCTGCCTTATTTCCATGTGGGCTCTCACATATGGGCTTGCACTTTTGGCCAGAATCCTGGGTGGGCCCAAGATGATGTCACTGGAAACAGGGAGCCACAAAAGTTTGAAGTTGTGGCCAGCCATGGGCAGATAGTCAGACACTGAATTCTGCTCCAGTCCAGTCACAATGAGATGTAGCACCCCCTCCCTCCCACCCAACCACCAACTCACCCACCCACCCACCCACCCACCCACCCACCCCTCCTCCCTCCCCCACTCCTCTCCCCACAATATCTCCCACACCTAACTTGGCATCACTCACACAGACACAGTTGGGATAATCCTCCCCAACAGCCTGCCACTGCTGAGACCACTGCCTTGGTGGAGGCCTCAACATGGGGTCAACAATAACCAGTGATGGGATCCAATACAGATGGAACCACTTCCAACTCCTAAGCCACTTTTGACTTTCACAAATTCCAGTGACACTCTCACCAAGCTGTTGGCAGAGGCTTCGGAAGAGTTGCCCATGGAGGCCAAACTATTGTCCCCATCTAGACCATGGCTGCTATTCACTCCCCTTCAGACAGGACCAAGCAGCTTCTCAGAAACTATCGATCAGCTGGCAATTCCACAGACAGCACTGACATCTGACCTGGTGAATCACATACAGAAATGCTGTAGGAGCCTTTGGCAGAAATTTCAGCACCACTCTCACCTTTTCGTCAATGAAGTTGGCACAGGCTGGGCCATTTCTAGCCCCATGTGCCAATGAAAAGGGGAGTGTTTAGGATCCAACAGTGATTCTGATTTCCCACCCAGCCTGAGTAATGACGTAGGGAGAAGATCCAAGATACTCAGTGAGGTCAGCACGGTCACAGCTCACTGACTTGAAAGGCACTGCCAACCTGGGCATGTCATGTGGACCTGTCCACTGACAGTAGAGTACTATTTAACACCCTAGCCCTGACTTTGTCCCACAGTTTCTTGCTATTTTCTGATGTCATCAGTGTGAAGCATTGACAGTAGAGTTATTGATCTTGCCTGTGCTGACGTTTCATGATTCGGATCGCATCCTGGACTGTTTTGTGCACACATGCAATGACTTTTCCTATGCTTTGGGCATTGAATCTGGCTATCCATTCACTACATGAACTCCACTCTTATTGACCACAAGAACCACTTCATACTGGTCTCCTGTCATTACTGAAGTAAACTGTATACTACCTATGCAGAGCAGGATCAAAAAGTTTGGTTGTGGGCTTCAGTGAGGTGGAAGTCATTGTCAAAAAAAGTGACATTGGATTTAGAAAAGGAGTAGGTGAATTTGAGTTGGAAAAGGAATTATACTGTTGCAGGTAGTCGAGAAGATCATTCTAATTCTCTTCGTCTTTTCCTTCTACTACTACTACTACTACTACTACTACTACTATTACAACAACACCGTGAATCCAGACCACAAAGATGCCAATAAATCTGCATCACACCAATGGGCTCAGCTACTGTATCTTGAGGAATGCCTCTTCCATGTGGCCCATAGAAAAGTTGACATATTGGGTACTCAAACCACAGTTGCCTGAGACTGCAGTTACATGCATGCGAGCGTGGGTGTGTGTGCCCACGCGTATGTCTGTCTATTGTTGACGAAGGCTTTAATGGCTAAAAGCTATAATTGTGAGTCTTTTTGTTGTGCCTATCTGTGACTGAGCATGGTGAGTAGCAACTTTTCTTCTCATAATATTGTTAGATTCCATCCTCGATTTTGCATTGTTTGATTTTAATTTCTTAGGGGAAAATTCAAATGTAGACCATTCCACATGTTGTGCAAGCATGTAAGCAGTGACACATGAGTCACACCCATATGTGATTGCTCCCCCCCCCCCCCCCCCCCCCCCTCCCGCTCTTAGGCAATTTCTGAAGCTCTGCATTTAGCTGCTATAAGAATTCATCATGAACAATAAAATCTTCACATTAGTGAGAGGAACATTATTAGTATCATGTTGGATGTTACCCTCAATTGAGTAATTAAAGTTAAGGTCAAAACTATTACCCGAAACTCCCAATATAATCAAGCCAGCAGAGAAAAGTTAGGGGAAAATATTTGTGTAATGACAAATGTTTATGCATTGATAGCAGTGTGTGCCATGAACAAAACACTGAAAATCCTGACCAGTAGGGTGTGAGTGTGGGTCTCTATTTTTTTTTAAAGTTTTTGCTGAATAACTCAAAAACTACAGCTACTATAAAAATGTTTCTGAGCATAAAATTAAACTACATTAAATTTCCTACAAGAAAGGTTCAGTCCACGTTTTCTCTAAAGCTAACAGTTTCCACATTGCAGCAGATGTAAAAATCACAGATTATTAAAATAATGTTTTAAAGATATGAAATTAATATTTATTGTTACATGAAATGGGTTAAAAACAGACATTAAACATACGTACCAGGTCAAAGTGCAGTAGATCCATATTAAAATATAAATTGTGTTCTGGAGTAGTAGCAGGGAGGAGGTGGGGGTAAATGTGTGAAGGAAAGTGGTTTGTGTTTGTACACTTCCTTCCTCCATAGATCTTCAAACTGAAGACCGATCAGGTGACTCCTCACTCTCTGTCTGAGTGTGTCACAAGAAGCAACTACAAGATTCTTCACAATGTTATACTGACCCTTCCGCCTTACGAGTCACTGGTGACGCAGTGTGCAACATGTCTTAGGTATGTTTATTTTGTACAAAGTATGATACATACAAGGGGCAGTCAAATGAAGATTGGACAGATTGAAAAAAAGGAAGTAAACTGTTTATGATTTCAGATGTAATCATCATAACTATAGTGAGCAGATGCATTTGCCTGCAGGGGAACAGCGATCATTAGCAATTACAATTGTAGAGTGTGTACAAGTCACATGTAACATTTCCTTTATTTTTACCTGCTTCACTCAATCAGTGCAAGCATCTTCAGAAATTTTGTAGCTGAGAGCCATGCAAAATACTTAGCTGGGTAAATGCCGCCATCAAACATAAATATGTGTGTACTTTTTTATGTATGATGGCAGTGCTACACACAGCTCGATATTTGTAACATGCGGCCCTTGGGTTTATAATTTTTGAAGCTACTTGGATTGGTCAAGTGCAACATGTAAAAATAAAGAAAATTTTCATGTGACTGTGGCTGCTTTCCAATTCTAATTGCAATAATTGTTTATACATTTAATCCACTGTGAGGCAAGACAGTCAACGCCTTCATGGAAAATAGTGTGGGGTTGCCTATGAAACCATGATTGTACTGAGGTGTGCACCTCTTCACCTGAAGCAAATTTATGGCTGCAAATGCCTTTCTTCAGGGTTCCAAAAATATAGAAATCATGTAGGGAGAGATCGAAATTGTATCAAGGATGTGTAAAGGCTTCCCAGTGAAACTTATGCAGTGTAGTCAAAACAACTTTGGCAACATGTGAATGGCCCAAACATTGCCAAGGCTCATTTGTCTATGCAACAGAAGTCTCACTGGGAAGCCCTTACACATCCTCCATACAGCCCCAGTCTCTCAACATGTGATTTGCATCATTTTGAAGATTTGACAAAAGACATTCATGGCCACTAATTTGCTAAGAACGAATGCACACACACACATATAAGTAGAACCACGGTTCCACAGGCAACCATAGACCTTTTCCTGTGATGGCATTGACCATCTCATCTCATAGTGGGATAAATATGTTAACAATTATGATGATTGCATTTGAATTAATTACCAGTTTACTTACTTTTTTGCATTGTCTTATTTTCATTTGACTGCCCATTATATATGTTACTAAGGATACTAATGCAAGAAACACCCATGGAAAGATTGTGCATAACTGTCTTCACACAACTGTACACTGCTAGAGAGTTAATTTATTCTTAGTCATCCTGTAGTGTGTTTCTGGGAGAGATCCCTAGCTGCACCACAAGAGATGCTCACTTTTCAGTTTACAGACAGAATGTATCTCCACAGCATTACCTTTCCAGCTCTCTTATGTGAGTAGGCAAAATAACTTCACAGACATTATGCTTATATAATGCAGTTATTTTCATTTTGTTGAGTGAGTAACTTATTTGCAGTTATTAAATGAGCTATTGTGTAAAAAAGCCAAGCAGCTGGAGCTGTCAACTGTCTACCACACTGAAGGCCTTGCTCCAAGTGTAACATGATGCCACTATGTAAACAACAATGCTCAGCGTCATTGCCTGCACTATCAATGGCTGGAGTACATTTCACACATTGGAGTGGTGGCAGGGGTGGGGTGAGGGAGTAGCATCAAATGCATCACCCCAGCCTCAACTCTCCCAACATGTGAAGAGACCCAGAGCATTAAACTGGCCCCTCTGTAACGGAAGTAGATTACCTAGCTGTTATGTAACTTAAGATATTCCAACATAAGTCAAGCAATGCATTATAGCAAATTACTTTTCTAGACCTGAACATGGTCAATCCTATTCCATCAGATATATTCACACCCACCTTGGAAGATATACTGTGGATGTGTAGTAACTGGCTCCACTCAATGTAGCAGATTCTACAAATGCCAGCAATTCCTGAATGGAAGAATTTATGCAATTACCAGCAACACATTAATTGTGAGAGAAGTGCTTTAACTTTCTGGTCATTCTTTAATTGACAACCAAATGACTACAACATTGTTAAGTGGCTTTACAATAAGCCGTAAACAATTGTTACCAACAAGGTGCCACATTTACCAATCCTATTCCATTCTCAGCAACACTGTGTATCATTAACAACATCAAATATACTAATTCAATGCTTCTCAGGTACTGTGCATACATACATATTTTACATAAAAGCTCACTTAACAACTGTGAGCAAGTACTCACTTAGCAAGCAAGTATTCACTTACAATACTGAAAATAAGTCCTCCATATAAACGCAATCACAGAGAAATGGTTATGTCTACTCACGTAAGAGAACTGGACATAAAATGGTGGGGAGGTTCAGTCTTGTGTAAACAGAAAGGCAAGCAGTGCTCGAGATGCAGAGAAGTGGTCTTTCCAGAAACAAAGCTGCAACTGCCATATAGAAGGACTAAGAGCCAACTTCCCATTTAGCACAGTAGAAGTGTGTGCAGATATCTACATGGAATCTGTCCATATGCATTTCTTATGTTAGTATTATTAGTAATTGGTGTATGTATGCCATGTAGAGTTTTTACTTTGTGTAAAATAACCCCACTTCCCCACTAACATGTCTATACAGCGCAGTGCATCACCACTGATTCATAAGGCAAACTGTGGAAAAGTATGTATTACTTAGTGAAAAGCTTTGTAGTTGCTTCTTGTGATGTATTGGGGTATAGAGAGTACGGAGTCGGTTGATTGTTCTTTAGTTTGCAGATCCGTGAACGAGGGAAGTACATGACCACAATCCAGCAACCCTTCACACATCTATCCTCACCTCCACCCTATTACATCTCCAATTTACCACTTAATATGACTGTAGTGCACATAGATGTGGTACACACATATAATATTTGTTCTTTTCTACTTCATTTCACAATAAACATTAATTTCATATCTTTAAAACACTAGTTTTAATAATTGCAATTTTTCCACCCCTTGCAACGTATTTGTCCAAGAGAAGAAATCATCTGTAGTTTAATTTTACCAAGAAACATGCTGGAAGCCGTAAGTTTTGAGTCGTTCAACAAAAACTTGAAAAAAAAGATACCTTTAAATGCACCTGACCGCCATGCTCACACTCAAACTATCAGGATTTTTAGTATGTTGTTTGTTTCACCCTCTCTTGCTAGTGTACAAAAATGTGCAAGTAACCAATTCTTTTTTTTTTCTCATTCGATCTATTCTGGTCTTTGTTGACTGTGCTAATAATCATACAATTTTATTTACTGAGATCACTCCCACAAAAAGCCTAATTCAAAGATACCATGGGGGAAATTTCCGAGTTCTGCACCTGGATTAAAATACTAGTTACCTGGTATTCACTACCCAAGGAATTATGTGCTGCCTCTGATCAAAAGTACTTGTTATTCAAAGTCTGTCACATAGTGCTACAGTGTTGCCACATTAGCTGTCAGCTACACCGTGGTTAAGGGCTGCCAACACAGGTGGGCTGCTGGCAATGTTCAGTAACTTATGATGTGTCTACGCCACTTTAACCAAAAAAACTCATCACCACTGTCAAACATTCTTAGTGTTTAATGATGATGTTTAGCATAGTTCTGAACTACTGACATATTTTTGTCATGTAATGAATATCTGAAAATGCTCTTGCTGGTAATGTGAGGCTAGTAACGAAAAAGCGATCAGCTTGTAACCTCTCAAACACACACACACACACACACACACACACACACACCTCATCTCAGTTTCTTCCTCCACAGTTTCATAGATTTAAAATAGTAAATATTGCAGAGGCAATATGATTGCAATAGAAGAAGTTATTAGTAATCTAATATATGGAAAGGATGCCCTTTTGCCTTTTGAGAGCTGACTTAGGTGCACTATGGTGTTTTAGCAGTCCAGTCCAAGTGGCACCAAACATATACAAGGAATTCACCCAAAGTTTTTCATCAACATTGTGTGTTGCCAACACTGTCCAGCTCTGTGACGAAATGCATTGTGATGTAATCTGCAACCAGGAATGCAAGCCATTGGATGGCTGTGTATAAGCACCCTATTCAAAATCTTAAAGATTTATAGAAGTGGTAAAAGTGAAATTTGAAAAGCCTCTCTCATTTTGGTTTAATATAATTTGTGTGTTTGCCACTTTTAGGCAAGCAACAAACAGTATCAAACAGTTAATTTTGGAACATTAATTTATGCCTACTGGAGTGTCACAGAGATTTAAGCTCTGAACCCTGTCTAGCGCTGAGCAATGTAATACATACTGATTCTTCTTCCTAACTGTCACTTGGGCCTTGGAGACCATATGCGTTCTCTACATTCCTGTTCCAGTGCTCTCTGTTCCTGGCTTTTGTAGTCCATTTTCCTTTACTCAGGCTCATTGCCACCGCATCCTCGTTGATGTAATCCTCCCATCTGGTTCATGGCCTTCCTCGCTTCCTTCTGCCCCCTATAGATCTGGAGAATGCTACTGTAGGTAGTCATTCCTCCTCCATCCTAATTAGATCAGTCTCCTCCTCTTCATCCTTTGACTAATACCAGCCTGTTGATATAGCTCCTTCAGTTCTTGGTTTTTAAGTATTCTCCACTCTTGTGTTTCTGGGTCTCTCTTGGGTCCAAAAATTTTCCTTTCAAAAACTAATAATTTTTGTTCATTTGCTTTTCTAAATGTGAAGCTTTCTGACCCATATAGAGCTAATGGCAAAATTACACTCTGATATAGCCTAAGTTTGAAGCTTCTGGAAACAGCTTGACTGTATAACGCATCTCGTCGGCCAAAATAAGCTTTATTCACTGCTGCTATCCTGGCTTTAATTTCAATTTCCATTTTATTCTGTTCACTTATGATGCCATATGATTATGATATATGATATATTTTTTATAAATCCTGTCAGTATGTATTATATTATCAGAATTTATTATAATATAACATAATCTATCATTTCATATATCAAGATATATTTTTATAAATCCTCTCAGTATGTATTATTTTATATTATATTGTAATACATGCTGACAGGATTTATAAAAATATATCTGGATATATGAAATCAAAGATTTTTTTAATACACGTGATTATTTAAAGCAGTGACCTTTGTAATGTATCACCATTCAGTTCTTATTCTTAACAATGTGGTGAGTATCAGTTAATTTTTCAGTCCTGGTGAGCTGAAATGGGAGAGGTGGAATGGAGGTTTTAAGTATAAGGTTTTAGCTACTTTCTGTATATTCATCAAAGTATTCTGTATATTCATCAAAGTAATCCACAAGCTCTTGTAGCCAGCCGTGGTGGCCGAGCGGTTCTAGGCGCTACAGTCTGGAACCGCGCGACCGCTACGGTCGCAGGTTCGAACCTGCCTCGGGCATGGATGTGTGTGATGTCCTTAGGTTAGTTAGGTTTAAGTAGTTCTAAGTTCTAGGGGACTGATACCTGAGAAGTTAAGTCTCATAGTACTCAGAGCCATTTGAACCATTTTGAAGCTCTTGTAATGGTAGGTGAAAAACAGAGACAAGATAATCCTCAAACCTGCCACCCCAAAATCCAAACCATGTACCACCATCCATTCTCTCTCTCTCTCTCTCTCTCTCTCTCTCTCCCCCCCCCCCCCCCCCCCGAGTTAATGTTTGTTCTTTTATCTTATTATCATTTTTTCTATTACTACTGGAAGCTGCCTCTCCCCACTTTTCTGCCTTCTATTATCAAGCCCCCTCCCATCACCCTTTTAGCTTTGTCAGCCATTGATAAAAAGTCACCACAATCTTTGATTTGTAGGCTTTATGTGCATCAGAGAGAGATTCCCTCCTCTCAGTACCTTTTTCATAGTTTCATATGAAACCAACTGTTATCATTTTACTTCAATGAGATGTGTATACAAAAGAATTCTGGCCCATTTTTCTTAGCAGAACATGTTAATTGCCACCTAGTCAAGAGTCACACTGACAAATTGCATGATTGGAATAAAACTAAAATTGGATTAGAGGAGCATTAAATTTAGAGAAAAACATAGTTTAATAACTTATCCGTGCTGGCAGACTATCTACATAATTGACCTATTGGCTGTCAACCTCCATAAACAATCTTGCAAAGAATTTTCAGGATTGTTCAAAATCTGTAAAGCTTGTTGATGACACAAAATCACAGTAGCCAAGGAAAAAAGTATAATACACACAGCCCTAGTTATAGCTGGACAGCCCTGGAACTGATTAACAGTCAAAAGTTGTAACAAAACAAAGAGTTGTATGAAGCAATTTCAAATAATGAAATGAGCGTTTGGTGTCATTGGCCGGGAGGTCCCTTGCGGGGCAGGTCTGGCCGCCTTGGTGCAGGTCTTATTACTTTCGATGCCACATTGGGTGACCTGCATGCTGGATGGGGATGAAATGATGATGAAGACAACACAACAACCAGCCCCTGAGCAGAGAAAATCTCCGACCCAGCGGCGAATCGAACCTGGGCCCATAGGATGGCAATCCATCATGCTGACCACTCGGCTATTTTTTTTTCCCCTATCAAAAATCATCAACAGAAGCTGGAATCGAACCCAGACCATGCGTATATGAATCTATCAGCAATCCAACATTTTTTTTTTCTGGAAAATCGCAGCTCCATAAAATAAATCAGAGAAAAGAGGTTGTACATGCTGGCTCCTACCACGGTTGGAACTGACGACTCATTGAGCCGTTGCGACACAAGACAGGCCGTACCACGGAGCTATTTCTTTTTTTTTAACTTTTATTTTATTTATTTATTTATTTTGCCATAAGCATGTCAACCTCTCATCAATCCAAACTTTTTTTGTCCTGCATCACTTAATAATAATAATAGTAATAATAATAATTTCATGTATCTCAATTTCTTTGTTTTTTTCTTTTTTTATTTATCTTTCTTTTTATTCTTTTTTTATTGTTCCTTTTTTATTATATGTAAGTACTGAAGCCACTGTAATGTCCGTGTGACGAGCGTGGCAGGCAGGTGGCGGCAAGGAGGTCAGGGCTCAATTAGTCCAAGGCCTGGCCACCGTGCACGCCCCCGTACCCATCACCACTCACATTGACTGTAAAGGAACATTGATTTTTTGAGCCAGACTATTCGCTTGATACGTAAATGGGGGAAGGTTTGAGAGCTCGAACGGCTATCCAATCCCTGTTCTATTGAATGCAATATGGAGCATATTACCGTACTTGCGATGGTGATCCGTGTAGTTTTTAATTTTAAGATACTCCGTTTCCATGTGTAACAGAAATTCGCTGTATTCGTCGCCCGTCAGCCGATTGAATACACGACTTGTATAGTGACCTAACAGCCACATGACGGCATTATTTTTAGTTGGCGGAAAATATTTGACATCTGGTCTGTGCAGTAAGTTCGTGTCTATGTTATTTTCAGAAGTCCTAGTTATAAGGGCGACTTGTTGACGAACCCATTGCCAATTGTGCATGCCGTGACTGCAAGTATATCTGTGGAGAACAGTGTCCACTTGGTGACAATCTGGACAATGGGCTGTGTCACTTAGCCCAATCGCATGCAGGCACTCATTTGTGCTGATAATGTTGTTGACCGTTTTGTACCACATCGACCTGACCAAGGACGGAAGTACACTGCTGCTGATGTTCGCCCACAGGACATCCCAATTGACGCCAGTATGCTTTTGTTCAATTTTGTCCTCGCCCTCATATTGTTTCCTGTGCTCCAGAATGTCCTTGGCAGTTAAGGGGTGATGTTGGAGAAGGACCTCGCTCAAGTAGCTCTTTTCCAGATAATATGTGCGGATGTGGGGGAGCTGGTAATCGATCGTTTGCACATTGATCAGTGGTTCTACGCTTTTCGGCACGACTGCCTCAAACAACTTAGCTGTAAGGGTGTCAGAGTAGCTTTGGATTAAGGATGTCATCCGTTTAATGTACAAAGCCATTGCTTTGGCATTCAGATCGGTTAGACCCATACCGCCATGCAGAGGGTTGAGGGTCACAGTCTTCACGTCAACTCGAAATATTTCCCCCCGCCACAGAAAATTGGTCAACTTGCTCATTATCTGTTTGGCTATGACGGTGGGGAGTGGAAAGACCTGTGACACATAATATGCTCCAGACAGGATACATGTATTTATAAATTTAACCCCCTGAAATTGGTCCATGCTGCGATGGACGTTATCTATTAAAGCACTCTTGACTTTGAGCGAGACATCCCGCCAAATTGCCATTATCATCTTTTGTGGGGTGACCGTCAGTATCATCCCAAGAGATTTGTGTTCCGTAACATGGTTAGCCCATTCTAGGCCGACATCGTCAAGTCCCCTTATACAGAGAAATTTGCTTTTAGTTTTATTCATTTTTGCGCCAGAAGCAGAACAATAGCTTCTGAGGTCTGCCTCCAGTTGAATCACATCTTCCCTGTTCCTCACGACGATGCCGACATCATCAGCATATGCACCAACTGCAGTTTTCTTCCCAGCGATCGTTATGCCCGTCATGTGCTCTTGTACTAGCCGCAGCAATGGTTCTAGTCAGATGACAAAGAGCAACATGGAAAGGGGGCTTCCTTGGGGGACACCCCTTGTGATGGTAATTGGTCTTGTGAGCTGGCAGTTGACGGAGATTGTGGCGGTCACACCAGTGATCATATTGCGCATGATAGCGATGGAGTCCTGCCGGAAACCCATCCTCCGCATCATTTTGAAGAGGTATTTATGGCTGACATGGTCAAATGCTTTATAAAAATCAACAAAAAGGAGGCTGCAATTAATGGTGCTGGCAGACGATAGAGCGACGATATCTCTATACTGTGCTGTAGTCTGAAATATTGATCACCTATAAGCACAAGTTTGCAGTCAATGGCATCATTCATTTGTTTAAACCTCTCGCAATAATCTTATAATCTGAGTTAAGAAGAGAAATCAGCCGGAAGTTGTTAATCTTTTTACATCCCTTATTTTTAGGAATCAACACGGTTTTACATTCTTTAAGTTCTGGTGGTACAAACTTTCCCCGCAGGACGTCGTTAATGGCTTGTGTCAACTTATCACCTATGATACTCCAATATCGTTGATAGAATTCGACCGGAAGGCCATCAGGGCCCGGCGATTTCCTTTTAGGGGAGCCGCAAATTATTTCAAAGACGTCATCTGTACTAAAAGCCGAAAATAAGCTGGCGTTGTCGTCGGCCATAATTGTGGAGGTTGTAAACACAAATAACTCATCCGAATTGTCCTCTTGGGTTGCTTCTGCCTCATACAGGGCACTGTAATACCTGTGGATTTCTCTGATTATCTCGTTTTGCACATTGAGGACAGTACCATTAAGTTCGTCCGTGAATATCCGTCGTCGGTTCTTGCGGTGATTAACCAGATGATACAATGCAGCCGTTTCGTCCTTGCTGACAGATCTGACTTGTGACTTAATTTTAAGACCCTCCAGTTGTTTTCTCTTTAAGCTTAATAATGTCGCTTTCATTTTCTTGATGTCGGACAATCGCCTGTCTGAGCCATCTGCCTGATCATACAAGTCCCATAAAACCATGTAGTAAAATTCCATTGTACAGTGAACTGCCCAAGATCTCTGTATACAGTAAGATAACTTGGGCTTTGCCTTGTGGGTCCACCACTCCAAAACACTCAGAAAATTGTGTACAGAGCGCAAGCAAAATTCCCAAGCTGTCTTTAATTCGGCCTTGAGCTCGTCGTCTGTTAAAAGGCCAACATTCATGCTTCACTGATTCCTAAACCAGTGAGTTGGTTGCCGGTCTAAGTTTATGCAAGCACTCACACTACAGTGGTCAGAAAAGCTGACTGGAGTTATTTCCACTTGTAGCAAATTCCTCACTATGTGACTCGACATATAGATTCTATCAATCCTGTTGCTGGAATTATGTGAAATGTGTGTGTATTTCACAAGCGTTGCATGCTTAACTTCCCACGCATCACTCAATTTCATTTAGGAGACAAGAAAGTTTAATTCATGGGACTAATTAAAATTGGGGGATTGATCTTTATGGTGTAATACACAATTAAAATCACCTGCAATGATCAAGTTCGGAGAGCCTCTCCGCAATAAGTAAATGATATCCTCCTTAAAAAACTTTGATCTGTCAGCATGCTGTGCACTTCCAGATGGTACATACAGATTGATTACACTGACGCCCATGATATTCACACCTATCCCCCCGTTCGGAGTCTAAATTTTCGACATCGGTTAGAGGTATTCCTTCCCTGACTAAAATCGCTGTGCCAGCACTCAATTCGGGAGCGAAATTGATTATTGCAACATAGCTGGGAATGTTAATTTGCCATGTTGCGACCTCTTGTAAAAGGGCAATATCTGTACCAGAGTCAAACAAAAATTGTTTTAATAAAGCAAGTTTTAACTCTGACGTAATCCTATTGATATTAAGGGAGGTGATAGTGTAGGCCTGTAGCATATAGGTAATGAGATGTAAAAGTACAACAAAATGAGGGCATGGAGCTCAAGAGTGCCGTCTGCAGGAATAAAAAAGGTATAATGTGAGCAGCCATGGGAGGATTATTGGATCAGGAAGTTAAATAAAGACCATAACAAGTGATACACTGTGAATCATAGGCCGGTTGAAGCAAAAACGACACAGTGAATGCTGCGAACCATAACCGGATAAGAGGACAGAAAGAAACACGAAGAAGCTTTGCAACCTTAAGCGACAGCACAGAACAAACATTGTACCAACGGAATTACTACTGTGGCGGATGGGCTTCGCCAAGTTCTTTGCTGTTGTCATCACCAAATCCTTCCCTCACAATTTCATAACTAATATTTTGGGGTACTACATCCAATTGCGACGAAGTGGAATTGCCCTTGTTGTGAGGAATGGAGGGATTTGGCTGTGGATTGAGCCTTCGTCATGGGGCATTTTAGGTCCCGGAGTTTTTGTGGATTCTTTGAGATGCGGTGGTGTCATTGTCGCAGCACTGCCGCCGGCAGCTGGCAGGTTGCTAAACACTTTCACTTGTGTACTTCCGCCTGGAACTTGTTGTCGGGCATCAGCTGTAGCGTAATTTTGACACAACACTTGCTCACTGTGTGCCTGTTGTAGCGGCTGTTGTCCTTCAGGTGCGGCACACAAAACTGGAGGTTCCTGTTCATGACCTGGCGTCTCAGAATTCGGCATCCCTTCAAGTCCATCCACACTGGCTTCAAAGTCGACCCGCATAACATCATCTCGTACTAAATCCTCCACGATTAATGGTTTAGGTTTCCAGGCTGCAGGAGTCATGTGAGATACTTCCTCATCTTAATGCTCATCACTATGTTCCAGCGGCCTTTTCTTTTGCTGAGATTCACTTTCAAGACAAACTGGTGCAGCAGTTTGCCATCCTACGAGTGGTGGAAACACAGCAGCGATTATGGGCGGGGTCTCGGAGGTAGTTGCCTGGGGAGCATCAACATCAGGGTGTGCAGAAGAACCAGAAGTATCTACTGCCATTACCTCATTAAGTGTCAATCTACGCCGCGGTTGGAGACTATTTTTCAAAACAAAACCTCGGCGGGGACAGTCCTGGCGAAGATGGCCTAATTCATTGCAGATATGGGAGGTGGGGTCCTGATCAGAATATATAATATGAGCCTTATAACCATCGACCGTGATGTGAGAAGGAATGTTCATTTTTATTTCCATGTCCACAGATCTAATCCCACTGAAACATTGTAATTTGTAGCGAGACGACCACTTTTCGTTGACAGTTTCTTTAACCTCACCAAACTTAAAAAGTGCATCTTTAATTTTAGCAATGTCAATCTCTATGGGCAAGTTAAGTACTCGAACTGTCTGAATCAAGGTATCGGCATGTGTTACAGTAACCATACTAATGGTGCCGTCACCATGAACAAAAGGGACTTGTTTGCCGATTTTTTCAATAAGTCGATCAACTGCTACTGGACTGAGAAAATTGACAAACATGCAATAACGATCAGAATCTGGCTGGGTGGTGCGCACAGAATCAGAAGCAATGCCTATTACCTCGGTTAGCCAGTCACGAATCTCGAGGGCGGTCGGTTGAACTTGGCAGGTATCGTTCTCAAAGCCAAAAACCAGGGTGTTTTTCCGGATGGTGGTAGACATGGTGCTGCAGCTGTAGGGAATCCAGGAAGCCTTAATCCTGTACAAAATCAGCAAGTTGCTGATGAAACGGACGACCACAGAAAAGTACAATACACGTGAATCACTCGGAACACAGAAACACACAACGGCAAACAGTAAACACTGGCAAGGACACCGATGATGCGGAGCAACCAGCTAGCATATCAGACCGCGCCGACAGCAAAAGCCGGAATGCTATCGGGGCAGACATTTCAAATAAATAAAAAGCCTCTACTAATACACGAATATACATTAAAGGCAGACACTAAATGAACCATGGTGTGTGAATTTCTTTGGGGGTAGGATGGGATAGGAAATGGGACAGGTCCTTTTGCATGGGAACCATCTTGGTATATATCTTAAGTAATGAGTTTCATATGAGCTGTTATCTACACAATCTCAATAAAAGACACACAAATAATTTTCATGTAGATGTTATCTCCTTATCCACAGTTCAGAGATGGATTCTATTTCCTGATGCCACAGGTTCTCATCAGATAAAAGCAGAAAACTGGGGTACTTATAAGTCTATATATACAGATAAAAATCAATTGCTGAATGTATGAAAGATCATCACTTGTAACGGGTCAACTGATTTGACTCAACCCCCCCTTCCCGACACAAGGTTTGCATGAGAGAAAATCCACTGAAACAGATTTCAGTTTGTTATTGGTGGTGATCATATCTTTGGTGTGTTACAAAGATTGAATTGACATCATTCCATGGTAATTTGGTGACTTGCAAACATTCATTTGATTTCAGTTCACAGTCTATTGTCTTTGGAAAAATGTCACCAGAGAGGAGTCAAAATACCAGTCTGCATAAGCACAATGCAAGCCAACTACATGATCATCGAATGTAGACAGTGTTTGGAGGCAAACTGAATAAGAATTTCTTAAGCATGATTGATTACGACTCCAAAACAACAGATAAAATAGAGTTTGACTCGCTCAGCTTGAGCTTACACACAACATAATTCGGGATGTGGACAAAACAGATGGCGAAACATGACAATTCAAACTGAATGTTTGGCATTCATATACAATCCAACAGTCAATTACCCTAGGATGTGTTGGTTGATTTTTGAACAATGAACAATGTTTATCAACACTGCCATGCTTTGAACTTTTGAAATGAAATGAACTGCCAGAATTATACTGTGCCAGTGGATAAGTCATATTATCACAACTGACACTGACACCAGAGCCATTGGCATCACTGCTTTCTGGCCAAGAATATTAATTGAAGCATTTCTTCCAGAATATGCAAAAGTACAACAGTTGCTCCCAAATGATATCATCTGGGGCAAATATTATTGAAGAATGAGTTTTTAATCCAGATTTTAAGGTAAATTATTTTTCCTTTGATGACATATCTTATATACAAACAAACATCAATGGTTCACAAAGTTTCGCCAAGGCTCATATATCAATAATTTGTCTTCATTTTTACAGATCTAAGCCAATGAATGATGATCACATTTTTTTTGAGATTTATTTACTCAGAAATTCTTATGATGAAATCAGTCAGCATTGTGCTATCAGTTGTGTGCTTAAGTTAGAGATTATTTCACAACTAAAACTCTTACATGAGCACATCAATTGGTCAAATTGTTCAAGAGTGGACTACAAATGAAGCCTGTAGTGATGAATTCCATGATTGATCCACATGAAGTTGTCAGTTATCCAATTAAATTCCTGAATTCATTGGATTTGCCAGGAATGCCACCACACAATTTGGAGCTCAAGGTCAGCTCAGTGATGATCATGTTAAACAATCTGAATCAACTGAAACAATGCAATGGACTGACTGACAGACAGACAACACACCGTTTAAACCATTAGAGATATAGATGTTTTATTATAAACACCATCTGTTAAACTGTCAGTGTGAAAGAAATTGTTGAGCTGTGCTGTGAAAATAGGTGGTTTTGTTTTCCTTTTCACAGTAATATTTAACAATAAACAAGAAAGTTGTATTTATCACTAGCTTTGTAACCCCACCTGTTCGTAGATTAAAACCATGCAAAATACTGTCATTAAAGCTGCTGTCCTCACAGATCCAGCAGCTGGAAAGGCCTCTCTCCTATCCCTTGTAGTAAAGATTCCAAATGATTTACCTATTCATTTTGACTTCAATTCCCAATCAAGGTTACGTTTGAATAATAATAAAGTCAGAGGGGGCAGGAGGAGGAGGAGGAGGAGGAGGAGGAGGAGGAGGAGGAGGAGATGGAGATGGACAGTGAAGGGGGGAGGAAATGGATAGAAAGAAGAGGAAAGAGGGTATAGACAGAGAGAGAGATAGAGAGAAAGTGGGATAATACATTACAGGGGATAGGGGAAGGTGATGGACAGAGATAGGAGGATGAGGAAGAGGAGATAAACAAAGGAAGAGGCAGAGGAGGAGGAAAGGGGTAGAGAGAGGAAGGAAGGAGATTAGGACGTAGATCCAATTCCAATAAATATTCAGCAATTGTGAAACATTGCCGGGTTCCCTAGTTCAATATAAAATTGAAACAGGCTTAATTAGCTATTGCTTCCACATGTTACTCACGTGAGTCTAATGTAAAAAGTCCTCTTTAATTACAATATGTAAATACTTACTTATCTTTGCCAACATAGAAATTAAGCAAGCAGTAAGGGATAAACAACAGTTACACTATGTGATCAAAAGTATCTGGACACCCCCCAAAACATAGGTTTTTCATATTAGGTGCATTATGCTGCCACCTACTCCATATCAGTGATCTCAGCAGTCATTAGACATTGTGAGAGAGCAGAATGGGGTGCTCCGCAGAACTCATGGATTTTGAACATGGTCAGGTGATTGGGTGTTATTTGTGTCATATGTCTGTACGCAGGATTTCCACACTCCTAAACATCTCTACCCCCACTGTTTCCGATGTGATATTTTGTTGTTGTTGTGGTCTTCAGTCCTGAGACTGGTTTGATGCAGCTCTCCATGCTACTCTATCCTGTGCAAGCTTCTTCATCTCCCAGTACCTACTGCAACCTACATCCTTCTGAATCTGCTTAGTGTATTCATCTCTTAGTCTCCCTCTACGATTTTTACCCTCCACGCTGCCCTCCAATATTAAATTGGTGATCCCTTGATGCCTCAGAACATGTCCTACCAACTGATCCCTTCTTCTGGTCAAGCTGTGCCACAAACTTCTCTTCTCCCCAATCCTACTCAATACTTCCTCATTAGTTATGTGATCTACCCATCTAATCTTCAGCATTATTCTGTAGCACCACATTTCGAAAGCTTCTATTCTCTTCTTGTCCAAACTATTTATCGTCCATGTTTCACTTCCATACATGGCTACACTCCATACAAATACTTTCAGAAACGACTTCCTGACACATAAATCTATACTCGATGTTAATAAATTTCTCTTCTTCAGAAACGCTTTCCTTGCCATTGCCAGTCTACATATTATATCCTCTCTACTTCGACCATCATCAGTTATTTTGCTCCCTAAATAGCAAAACTCCTTTACTACTTTGAGTGTCTCATTTCCTAATCTAATTCCCTCGGCATCACCCGACTTAATTCGACTACATTCCATTATCCTCGTTTTGCTTTTGTTGGTGTTCATCTTATATCCTCCTTTCAAGACACTGTCCATTCTGTTCAATTGCTCTTCCAAGTCCTTTCCTGTCTCTGACAGAATTACAATGTCATTGGCGAACCTCGACATTTTTATTTCTTCTCCATGGATTTTAATACCTACTACGAATTTTTCTTTTGTTTCCTTTACTGCTTGCTCAATATACAGACTGAATAACATTGGGGAAAGGCTACAACCCTGTCTAACTCCCTTCCCAACCACTGCTTCCCTTTTGTGCCCCTCGACTCTTATAACTGCCATCTGGTTTCTGTACAACTTGTAAATAGCCTTTCGCTCCCTGTATTTTACCCCTGCCACCTTCAGAATTTGAAAGAGAGTATTCCAGTCAAAAGCTTTCTCTAAGTCTACAAATGCTAGAAACGTAGGTTTGCCTTTCCTTAATCTTTCTTCTAAGATAAGTTGTAAGGTCAGTATTGCCTCACGTGTTCCAGTATTTCTACGGAATCCAAACTGATCTTCCCCGAGGTCGGCTTCTACCAGTTTTTTCATTCGTCTGTAAAGAATTCGTGTTAGTATTTTGCAGCTGTGGCTTATTAAACTGATTGTTCGGTAATTTTCATATCTGTCAACACCTGCTTTCTTTGGGATTGGAATTATTATATTCTTCTTGAAGTCTGAGGGTATTTCACCTGTTTCATACATCTTGCTCACCAGATGGTAGAGTTTTGTCAGGACTGGCTCTCCCAAGGCCGTCAGTAGTTCCAATGGAATGTTGTCTACTCCGGGGGCCTTGTTTTGACTCAGGTCTTTCAGTGCTCTGTCAAACTCTTCACGCAGTATCGTATCTCCCATTTCATCCGATGTGATAGTGAAGTGGAAATGTGAAGGGACGCACACAGCACAAAATCGTACAGACCGACCTTGTCTGTTGACTGACAAATACCGCCGACAGTTGAAGAGGGTCATAATGTGTACTAGACAGACATCTATCCAGACTATCACACAGGAATTCCAGACTGTATCAGGATCCACTTCAAATACTATGACAGTTAGGTGGGAGGTGAGAAAACTTGGATTTCATGGTTAAGCAGCTGCTCATAAGCCACACAACACGTCGGTAAATGTCAAATGACGCCTCGCATGGTGTAAGGAGCATAAACATTGGACGATTGAACAGTGGGAAAACGTTGTGTGGAGTGACAAATAATGGTACACAATGTGGCAATCCGATGGTAGGGTGTGGGTATGGAAAATGCCCGTTGAACGCTGTCTGCCAGCGTGTGTAGTGCGAATAGTAAAATTCGGAGGCAGTGGTATTATGGTGTGGTCGTGTTTTTCATGGAGGGGGCTGGAACCCCTTGCTGTTTAGCATGGCACAATCACAGCACAGGCCTACATTGATGTTTTCAGCACTTTCTTGCTTCCCACTGTCGAAGAGCAATTTGGGGACGGTGATTGGGGTGTTTCAACACGATCGAGCACCTGTTCATAATGCACAGCCTGTGGCAGAGTGGTTACACAACAACAACAACATCCCTGTAATGGACTGGTCTGCACAGAGTCCTGACCCGAATCCAATAGAACACCTTTGGTATGTTTTGGAACGCCGACTTTGTGCCAGGCCTCACCGACCAACATCAATACCTCTCCTCAATGCAGCACTGCACGAAGAATGGGCTGCCATTCCCCAAGAAACCTTCCAGCGCCTGATTGAACATATGCCTGCGAGAGTGGAAGCTGTCATCAAGGGTAAGGGTAGGCCAACACCATATTGAATTCCAGCTTACCGATGGAGGGTGCCACAAACTTGTAATTCATTTTCAGCCAGGTGTCCGGATACATTTGATCACATAGCGTATTTAACGTATCTGTGAAAAGAGCAGCTTTCCTGTTAAATTTACATTTTTCAATCTAGGAAAGGAAAGCACAAGGTAGTATATTTCTGTGAAGTGGTTGTCTGTTAAAACAGTATACAAATTTAGCATTTAAAAGCTGCAGCTCATTTTTTTAAATTTATTTTCTTTTTTTTTACTTTAATCAAATTGTTTCTCATTTATGAACGTACCCTTTCATGATAGGATCTACAGAACTTGAGTGAAAAAGTGAAAATGAATGACTAAACCAATAAAGTAGTAGGACTCAGATGGCTTCAGAGTTGTCACTGGGTTTGGAATCTATGGGATATGCTATCAATTGCTTATACAGAGTGTCACATAAGACATAACATGGACAGTACCATGTATAAAAACAAGGTTTTTAGCAAATGATAGTATACCAAGGGGGTACATACTTTTGTTATGTGATCAAGAGTCTTAACTCTTGTGCCGATGAGAATCTGAGAAATATTCTAAAATTGGAAGGCAAGTTGGCTGAAATCAACTACTGCATTGTAAACATCCTCATGCCAGGCTACATCACTGTATCAAGTCTTTCGACAGTTTACTTGCCTGCAGTGCAGAACTAGCAGGAACTGTGACATTGTCACCTATCAGCAGGTCAGTTGTGCTCAACATTCCTTGCAGTCAATATGCACACAAATTATTGGTTAGAAATGCTACTTTTACATGATGAGTATCAAAGAAATGCTGTTGAAATGGTACACTGGTATACAGATATCTATCCTGGTCATCGCTAAGAGGTGGAATCCAAAATTTTTGGGACTGGTGCTGCCATCTGGAAAGTAGGAGTAAGTAGATCTTTGCACCGCTAGGTGGCGAGAGCTGCAAATCTGCTGAGTCAGTGTGCAGAGTGGCATTCAGCTGGGAGGAAATGTTGCTTGTCCACAGTGATTTCCGTAATACTCTGTGTTTGGTGTGTGGTGATTTTGTGATGGATCCGCAAACAGAACAGTGCGTGTGTATCAAATTCTGTGCGAATCTCGGGAAAAGTGCTACGGAGACCCTTGCAATGATTCAGCAAGCACTTGGGGGACAGAGCACGAGCCGTACATGTGTGTTTGAGTGGAAGAGCCCGGGCTCTCCAAGACCCAAAAAAGCGAGACAGGTGGAAAGCAAAGTGAAGAGCATGATAATTGTTTTCTTCGATACCAATGGAATTGTGCACAAGGAATTCTTCCCACCCAACCAAACAGTGAATTCCTTGTACTACTGTGACATTTTGTGATGGCTCCATGAAAACGGGCAGCAATGACAGCCCAAACTTTGGCGTCAAAGGAACTGGCTGCTGCATCATGGCAATGCACCCTGTCACACATCCTTGCTCACCAGAACCTTTTTGGCAAAAAACAACATGGGGGTTGTACCCCACCAACTGTACTCACCAGATTTGGCACCTTGTGACTTCATACTATTCCGAAAACTGAAACTCAAGCTGAAAGGTCATCAGTTTGACACTCTAGAGAGGACTCAAGAAGCATCGCTGGCGGTGATAAACACCCTCAAAGAACAGGACTTCCAGAAAACATTTGACCAGTGGCAGAAGTGCTGGGACCGGTGTGTATGTGTGGATGGGAACTACTTCGAGGGTGATGGTGATCATTAGTCCAAAGGTAAGGTTTTCAACAGATGGCAACACCAGTCCCAAAAATTTTGGATAGCACCTCATACCCATCATACCAGGCACTTGGACAAATTATTAGGTCACTACTGAGAACACGCACCTTCAATGTCAAACAAAGGACAAGGACAAGGACTGGAACTGATGAAGCACACAAACAATCTGTTCTGACTACAATGCTTAGCATTCTGCATGGTGATATGAGACATATTGGTAAGGAATGTGGGATCAGCTAAAAGAGAGTCATTTACATCTTGCATCTACATAATTCCACCCTTATTGTCTGACACAGTATCAGGCAATCAGTGGGTGTGATTTTGAATGTCGTATAGAGTTGTGTATGCTCTGCGATGCCTGGGAGATGACACTACATTTTTACAAAGTGTGCTCTTTACTGACAAAACTACGTTTACAAACAACAACTATATAAATTTACATAACATGCACTACAGGGCAGCTGAAAATCCGCTCCGGCTTCATCAGGTACAACACCAATGATTGTAGAGCATGAACATGTGGTGTAGCATCATAAGAAATTTCACAGTGGGGCTTTACTTCATCCAATGAGTGTCAAATGGAAATATGTCTTCCAACACGGTGGCTGTCCAGCTGACTCTGTCCATTTCCTGGCCACAAGATAGGATGGAATGCTGTAGTACAATGACCGGCCAGGTCCACTGATTTGGCTCCTTTTGATTTCTTTATATGGGGAGTTCTGAATGATACAGTCTAGTATTAAGCCCCAACTATGTCAGACGATATGCAAAACCTAACCACCACAGCGAGCAATGGTATATCTTCCAATGTACTTTCATCTGTTCACCAATCTCTTTAACAGCAATTTCAAATGTGCCTTGAAGACAGTTGTAAACAATTTGAGAACATGCTTAAGTAAAAGAGTAAAACTACATTTCCTCTGTTGGTGATGTGTTTTCAGTAATTCTAAGTAAAATGTTCTTTTAAAAAGTATTCTGTCTAATTGAAATTTCAAGTAGTACCTATAGACATATTTTTCCAACAACAGTTGTTTTACCTTTAAGAAGTATTCACACAACTCCAGGCACAGACATGCCAGGTATTATTATTATTATTATTATTTTCAAATCTGATAATGGTAACGCAGTCGATTCTTTTTTCCATGAATAGGGCTGTTTATCGTTATGAAGTAAGAACAACTGACATTTCTGTTTCTGCTTTGACAAGTAAGCAACAACAGGGAGGGTTTAAAGGGTAAACAGCCTGATGAAACTGTAGTTGTTTCCATAAAAACCATATATACATTCAAAATAGTGTCCCTAAGCCCCATCTGACATGCCAGATGCTAGCATATGCCTACATTTTATGTAGGAGCTGACATTTTATCTTAGTAGTTGATGATGATGTTTGGTCTGTGGTGCATTCAACTGCGTGGTCATCAGCATTATCTTAGTAGTATACACCTGTTTTACTGCATGTAATGACAGAGCCCGACTTGAGAGCTCTGCTTGACAGTGTTCACACCGCAATAGCAGCTCTGACAGCTTTGCTTTCCAATGGTAGTACATTTCTCCAAGTCTTTTGCAAAAGGTATCAACATCAATATTTACTAGCAATGTATCACTTTTAACTGCCTGTACAAGAGTTACTGAATGCAGTTACAGAAGGTATATGGTTCCATTTAAAAAATATATACTTGTTTCAATATATTGGTTGAAACCAGAGTTCAGAGGATTACCTAAATAATACATTACATATCCCTCAAAATAATGTCAAGTGCAGTAAACCTCATTCTGATACCTGAAATCATTCACAAAATAAAAGTGGTCTTAGGTCTTAGGTCTTAGGTGACTCACCCTATGTATTTCTGACTAGAATAACGTTAAAAAGTGCCCAAATTGATGCAGCCCTACAGGAAGATCAATTTTTCTTAAGAAAAGGTACAAATACTAGAATCAGTCTAATCTTGCAGTTAGTAAAGGGAGAAACTAGTTCTAAAAAAAGTTGTCTCAATGATATTTTTGACCTTAGAGAAAACCTTTAATAATGCACAGTTCAATCAGATGTTTGAAGTATCTACAAGACACAAGTTTAAATAAGAAAAGTGAAAAAAAAGCTGAGTAGTAGTGTTTAACATCCCATCAGCAATGAGGTCATTAGAGATGGAACACAGACAGAATAAGGATGAGAGAAGGAAAGTGGCCATGTCATCCTTAAAGAAACAATCTCAGCATTTGCCTTTAATGGAAAACCTAGAACTGGTTGGTTCAACAGGGATTTGACCCTTGCTCCACCTCACTGTGAGCCACACATCTTAACCACTGTACTTCCTCACTTAGTTTCATATTAAGAAGCATGTGAGATAAGATTCAAGTTTATTGTCACTGTTGTTTAGCTTGTATTGAGGCTAAGTGTCTCAGTTATTCACCTAAGATTGTTCAAATTGAGGGAATTACTAATTCAACATTGAACTTCTTAAACTACTTAAAATGAAAACATGGGGAAGGATACTATGCAAATGAAACAAGGATAAAGGAGACTTAAAATTATCACAGTCATAAATAATGAATTGTCTACATATGTTTTACAAAATAAATTTTTCTGTTAAGTTTTTCATCTGTTCCTTGATACTGCTGAATGTGATTGAGGACCCATTTTTCACTGAAATGCTAAACAATTTACCCATTGCAGATTACAGTTTATATGTAATTAGGCAAAGGACATTTAGCAGAAAAACAATTTTCATCAAGAACAAGTTTCAGAAACAAACTTATTATTGCAAGACATAGAATACAGGGTGTAACATAATTAATGGCATAAATGCATACAGTTGAAAGTATATGATAATAAATGCAAAAAAGTTTCGGTAAACACAGGTCCTTAAACGAGCTGTATGTGAGATTATTGTGACTTTGTGATTACCAGCTACTACTGATGTGATTTTGTGTAAATACTGCATGCTAGTCCACTGTGTGGTGTTTGTTTATATTTTCACAATATGGATTTGTATATGGTCAGCTGTTTGTGGAGCATCAGCTGTGTTGTACAAGCGTTGGTGGTAACACAGAACCATGGGCATACCCAGCGAAGGGCAGGGGAGGGGGGTTGGGGTGGGGTGGGGGGGAGTGGGGGGTGCAGCTGCCCCCCCCCCCCCCCCCAAAAGATATTCGCAGTTTTTTTTACTAGTTTACTGTTTTATTTAATAAGAAATGCTGCATATTTTCTTGGATTGTAGACGTGCATTCTTGTATTTAAAATGATTATTAAAAGCAGTTTTTCACTGGTTTACTGTTTTATTTAATAAGAAGTGCTGTATATTGTCTCGAGTCCTTGTTTCCTGAGACTAGTATGACCTGCCCCCCCCCCCCCCCCCCCCTCCCTCTGCAGTTCAGATCCTGGGTACGCCCTTGCACAGAACATTACAGTAATGAGGAGTATGCAGATATGCATTTGATGTCTGGTAGAGCTAATGGCAATGCATTGGAGGCTGCATACTTGTACCAAGAAACACACTGTCTGAAGGCACCACAAGAGTTGGATGTATACAAGGGTGCATTAACACCTTTGAGACACTGGAAGCTTTGCAGATGCTACAGGAGCAGGTAGGCCTGCACAAGTAAGCCTGTGCTTGAAGATGTGGTGCTGGAAACAGTCAAATACTCTTCAGAAATCTCAACAGGGAGATTTGTTACACAAATTCCTGTAATGAGCTACAACAGCATCTGGAAAGTAAAGAATGAGCTGCAGTTTACCCGTACCACTTCCAATGATTTCAGTGTCTCAATAAGTCAAACTTTTACCCTAGAGTAACGTTCTGTCTGTGGATGTAACAACATGCTTTAGGCAGTCCTACGTTTGACAATAACATTTTATTTACAGATGAAGTTGGGTTCACTCATTATCTACATCTACATCTACATTTATACTCTGCAAGCCACCCAACGGTGTGTGGTGGAGGGCACTTTACGCGCCACTGTCCTTACCTCCCTTTTCTGTTCCAGTCGCGTATGGTTCGCGGGAAGAACGACTGTCTGAAAGCCTCCGTGCGCGCTTGAATCTCTCTAATTTTACATTCGTGATCTCCTCGGGAGGTATAAGTAGGGGCAAGCAACATATTCGATACCTCATCCAGAAACGCACCCTCTCAAAACCTGGCGAGCAAGCTACACCGCGATGCAGAGCGCCTCTCTTGCAGAGTCTGCCACTTGAGTTTGCTAAACATCTCCGTAATGCTACCACGGTTACCAAATAACCCTGTGACGAAATGCGCCACTCTTCTTTGGATCTTCTCTATCTCCTCCATCAACCCGATCTGGTACGGATCCCACACTGATGAGCAATACTCAAGTATAGGTCGAACAAGTGTTTTGTAAGCCACCTCCTTTGTTGATGGACTACGTTTTCTAAGGACTCTGATGTGTTTAAAACTATCACAGTTCTCACGTTTGGAGTTGTCTATGCTTCAATGCACATGCTGTGCATGAGTCTACACATCAGTAATTTCTCATTGAATGTGTGGTTAAGGGTTCAAGGTGATCATCTTCGCTGTCTGCAGCATCATCTTATAGTACGGCTTGAGGATGTTCTCCCGGAGCAATGCCAGAGGATGTGATACAAGCATGTGGAGCACCAGTACTTTTTCCTGCTACAGTGAGACATCATCTAATGTGCTGAGAAGACCAAAGACGGAGTGGGTGAGGAGGACCTTAACTGTGGCCTCAAAGATCACCTGATCCCATGGATTTCTGTGTTTGCAGCCACCTTGAAGGTCTAGTGTACACCATTCCAGTCAACATGGTTGAAGCACTGGGCACTGGGTTAGAAACTTGTCAAGAATTTCAAAATGATTCAAGCATGTTTGTAAGGATTTCAAACTCATTGTAATGATTGGCACAGGACTGCACCTGTGTACAAGGATGACACTTTGGATACCTCCTTTAACTTTGAGTGCAGTCATGTAATGATTGTATTTGTTCAGAACACCTGCACCTTTAATGAACTACGTCTAATATGTTGTACAATATTGTTATTGTTTCCTAACTGGGATGATGTTCACACAAAATCTAGTCAGTTTTGGTTGGTACCTACAAAGTTGCAATTATCTTGCAAACAGTTTGTTTGTGGACCTAAGTTTATTGAGACTTCTTTTGCTTCTAGTATCATGTACTTTAAACTGTGTGTATTTACACCATTACAATACACCCTGTATGTGAAGAACTGTTTACATATGATACACTGCAAAAGGAATCTTTTGGTGGCTCAGACTATTGGCTTGATGACAGGCTCAAGAGACAATCCAAAACATTAGTGTGTCAGGGATTTTCTGGACCCAATACCTATGATAGTGTAGCCATGATGCTGGATGAAAATACCAGAGAATGCAGTTTAGACCTTAAGAGTCATTGCATCATTAATTGACAATGAAAGCAATTTCATGAAAACATTTAACATGTTAACCACCATGAGGTCGCCGCTGGTGCAGCAGAGTCATCTGCTGTGGCCAACAGCAGTCACATGTTAGAATCCAGTGTCTGTATCATTAGTTCAATGGAGTTCAAGGAAGAGGAAGCGCAATTGCTGAAGATACATATCATATTGATGATGTTGATGATGTGTTGAAGATGACTATCTAGAAGTGTAACAGAATTTTCGCTTCAGCGACAGTACGTATACCCCACAGCAAGTTACACATCACACTTTTGATGTGATACATGTACACTAAATTTGTGCAGTACAAGTAAAACTAACAAAAAAAGAGTTTCACATCAAAAAGGCTTACTAGAAGACAAGACCAGAAGACAAAAAGTTGTAAGTCATGTGATCTCTGATGCTCTCTTATGCAGACAAACAGATATGAAAAGATTAGCTCAAGATAACAGTTTCCAGCTGATTCATACACAAAGAAGGAATGACTTTTAAAGAAAGTAGCACAACCTGGAATTTACTCCAACAGAAAATGAAACATAAGCAATGAGATGTGAAAGATGTTGATGAAGGTAAATTTAATGGTGGATCAAAAACAAATACTATTTAACATGCTCCCTGACTCTGAAATAATCAGTAGCATAGAAATATGCTCCTTAGAATATGACAGACACAAATAATACTACACTTACCCGAAACTAACTGCAGTCTAGTCTTGTCTGATCCAACAGGACCATAATAACACAAAAATATTTGCATAGTTTATGCCTTCTTATTTTATTTTGTGTGGTATATTATTCCTGTCAGGAGACACTTGTGTAGGCTGGTACAAAGGAACTGATATTGACTATAAATATATTTGCTGAACCACTACAACTGTGTGATGCTTCCAAAAAGCTCCGGAACACTTACCATGTGGTAGTTTACCAATTTCTCTGCAATGTGTAACCCCCAACTACTACCAGTTTTTTTGGAAATGGTCCCTAATGGACTTCCTTAATGAGCCACAATACTCTCCCATCTGCCCAAAATTTAGTAACAACTACATCCTTTAATTGAAAATTCACATTTTGTATCATACTATGATTTATAATGTCTGGAGCTGTTTATGTTTTCAGCCACACAACAAGGTTTTTATTTCTTATTGTCCTAATTATCCTTATACTACATTAAATTGACCCTCTACATCAAGTTGTTCTGGACCGAGAGCTCAACCACAAATGGGTACCTGCAGACAGAAGTGGGGAAACTACTCATGTGCAGGCAGTCAGACAGCCAAGCTGGAACCTAAGGAATCATAGGGCTTGGCAGAGCATCCGTAAGAAGTGAGCAAAGGGCTTGTGTGCTTGCAGTCAACACTTTGCACCACTACCAGATAATGAGTTAATATTGACTTAACAAACATGATTGTAGAAAATGTAGTTTACAGCTCCAAATTAAGTAAAATGAAATACTAACCTTTTATTACATTAGCGGAACATGATATTTAGTTTTATCCACAGCTGATGGAAATATTGCCACAAGAAGCAGAACTGATTCAGTGTTGGATTATGAAGGTGAGACCTTCCAGTAGTCTTTTCTTGTGACAGAAAATGAAGTTCACAACAAAATATTGAGCCAAACATTGACAATAGACCACATTTGTATGTAGCTTGGGGAAGTCTTCTACATTTACGTCATGCTGCTATGATGAAAGACCTGTGCCAACTGTAACACCTATTCTCAAGCACAGTTAAATTTTATAAATCAGTCATTTCTAACTGCATTTCCAAAGATACAGTATCAAGTACAACTAGAAATGGAGTGCTAAATAATTTCAATTAATTACCTAGGTTACACAGGTCATGACTCGGCTCAAAATTCTGAACAAATTACACAGTTTTTTGTTCATAGATCATGGAATGCATGTCTGGAGGTAATTGTAGAGATGAAAGACATTTAAAAAAGTTACAGTTTCTCTATTGATCCACTTTTCTAGTAGCTGAAGTTTGTCCAAAAATTCAATCATTTTCTTGCACACATTAATAATCAGTACATCCTTTAAATGACTTGGACCGTAAGGGAGAAGGGCTGTGTGGGGACACTCAATAAATTTTTGACTTCCAATGCTTTTCAGCTGTATTAGATTTTGGTAATTTGTTTTCAAACAGAACTAGGTTCATAAAATAACTACCAATGGTACTTTCACCTTTTTCTTCATCATCAACCTTTCAGTTGGTTGGCATCTCTCCACCTATTAGAAATTAATTTCATTTCTGCATGATCAGACTCCAGAATTATGTATAACTTCTAGAATGAACTTTTCACGCTTCAGCACAGTGTGCCCCGATATGAAACTTCCCAGCAGATTGAAACTTGTGTTGGACTGGGACTCAAACCCAGGACTTTTGCCTTTCACAGGCAAGTGTTCTAGTAACTGAGCTACCCAAGCACAACCCACAACCCATCCTCACAGCTTCACTTCCAGCAGTATCTCATCTCTAACCTTCTAAACTTCACAGAAGTTCTCCTGCAAAACTAGTAGGAGTAGCACTCCTGGGAGAAAGTATTTTGCAGAGACATGGCTAAACCAAGTTCTAAGGTGATCAAGACAAACAAAGAAAATACACTCACCATGAAAGAGATGCTTTGTTTCTGGGTCTAATGCTTTGAGCATTTCATCAGCCCCTGTTTCCATTTGTTCTACTTTTTTTTCTATTCCTATTTCTGAATCATAATACAATTCTTCACTATATTGTTTCTATGTGTTAGCTATATCCTCATTTTATAAGAATCCTTTCCTCCTTGGAGCACAATCGAATTGTTGTTATTTTCTTTCTCAAAATGCTTTCTTATCGTGTGTCTTTCCTCTTCCCCCCCCCCCCCCCCCCATTGTATAGTGGAACCTCACATAGCGAGTGTAATTCACTATATAATCTTACTCGTAGTGTGAAACACTCATTAAGCAAAACAATTTATACTATAAAAATTAATGTAAAACTATGATTATGCACTCCATGCAGAAAAAGTACTAAAAGTTTTGTCTTATTCATGTCATTTATTCGAAAGAAAATTATACATACAGTATTATTACTTCATTATTCACAATACATAACTAGGAAACTATCTATAGTCATTTGTTTCTGCCGACACTTCAACACTTGGCGAAAATGCGACACAGCAAATAAATTTGTAGTGCATATAGCCACTGCTTTATTGGCATGGCCATTTTCAGTGTAATATGCAACCAATTCCCATGCTTTCAGCATTTCTCTTATTGAGCCAAAAGACTGTTGCTTTGTTGTTACCACCTCCTCCTCCTCTGAAGAACTCATCCCCACATATCGTTGTTTTCCACTTCTAGTCCCATGCTCTTGACCAAAGACACAGTCTAGTTGACTGCAGGCTCTACAGGTACTGACTCAAATGTCTCAGAGTCACATTCAACAACGCACTCCAGCCAAAGCTTCTTTCAAGCAGACATTAGAGTTCTCTTGGTAACCCCTTCCCTCACCTTTTCGATCATGTCGACACGGGCAACAATGTTGAAGTGATATTTCCAAAACTCTCTGGAAGTGAGATTGGTAGCTTCAGTCAACCCAAAGCAATGCTCGAACAGTGCTTTAGCGTAGACCTTCTTAAAGTTAGAAATAATCTTCTGGTCAATAGGTTGGAGAAACAGATTGGTGTTGGGAGGCAGCAATTGGATCTTGATGAATTGAAATTCTCCAAGGAAGTGGTCTCGTAGGCCTGGAGAATGAGCAGGAGTGTTGTTCATAACAAGCAAGTCATGGAGTGGCAGATTCATCTCACGCAAATATTTTCTCAGTGAAGGTCCAAACACTTCTGTGATACAATCACAAAAAAGAACATGTGTCACCCAAGCCTTGATATTGGACCTCCATATCACAATTAACTTGTTATTCTGGACTTTACACTTCCTGAAGGCTCATGGAGTTTCTGATTGGTAAACAAGCAGTGGTTTAATTTTCAAATCACTGCTTGCATTGGCACAGAATAGCAACGTGAGACGGTATTTCTTTGGCTTGTGACCGGACAATGCGTTCTCCTTTGCTGTTATAAAAGCACACTTTGGCATCTTTTTCCTGAATAGCCACATCTCTCACAATTAAAACGCTTGTTGCGGCATATAACACTCAGAATCTATGAGCATCTTAAAGTTGCTGATGACGTTCTCTGCTGCCTTTGTCTCGGAGCTGGCTGCTTCACTGAGCCTCACAACGCTGTGGATGCTGGTTCTTGTCTTAAACTTCTTGAACCACCTACAGCTTCCTTTAAACACTTCTTTGGGTGCTCATGATCCTGTTGTCTTCTTAACAAGGTCGGCATAAATCATTCTCGCCTTCTCACAAATAATGTTCTCATTAATAGTGTCACCCTGCAATTCGTTTTCATTTATCCATATATGGAGCAACCTTTCAACATCGTCCAGAATACGAAAATGATGTTTAGGTACCCTTGTCACTCCTTTTGAGGCATCTATCTCCTTAATCTTGTCCTTGTTGATAGTGAAAATAGTTGATGTAGGCAGATTGTATGTGCCGTTGGGGACATTTCTACGAAGGTTATTAAAAATTTGCACACAAAAATACACTGTGTGAACGCGTTTACAAAAGTCTGTTATCACGAGCTGCACTAAGATAGTAGCAGAAAGAGCGCTAAACCCAGGCTGCAGTACGTATTAAAGACACTATTCATATGCCACTGTCAACAATGAAAGATATTCATATTGTTGAAAGTTTCTCCCACCGCGCGCAAACGATTAGTGACGTCACACTAAATCGTTGTCACTTGTTATGTGAAACATCGCTCTTTAAGCTAGTCATTTTTATGCAATTTGTTTTGTTCGTTATGCGAATTGTTAAGTTCATAGCCACACATATGAATTACTTGATGATTCATTAGGTGAACAGCAGTGAGAGACTTTTGTGTGGCTGGCTCTACTCCAGAAGTCCCTTAAACTACTTTATCAGCTATTTCATGGTTGTGTATGGTCAGATACTTAACAAAAAGCGATTACATGCCCTTCAGTAGCTGACAAGGGCAAAAAGCGAAATAATGTGTTAGAACACAATAGGAGTGCAAACCCCATTGTGTCTCCACACAAATACTTGCACGTATAAGACTGATTAACAGTAACTAGAACCAATTTATTGCAATACCTAGAGACCGGAAAAATTCGCATTTTGCGATAAATGCAAAATAGATGCGAATTCTGTCTCAAAACGCGAAAACGCTGTTTCATAGAGAATTTTATCCAGATGATCTTTCTATCACAGATAGTTCGAAATAGCTCTATTTTCTGCATACAGTATCTAAAAATGTAAGCAGTTACTGGCATTGTACTTCATCTGGCGAAGCCTAATTTGGAAAGTTAATGTGCACAAAAACCTACTTGCAAAATAAAATGTACGAATGCAACGATATACAGCGCTCAATGATATGGTGCCATGCAAACTGTGAATGGCTGAATCGTCTTTTAAGATACACGTCGAGTAATGAAACGTAGAACTCAGCCATGGGACCTAGCTAGCATTTTACAAGAAAGAAACGCGTAAGTTTGTTTATTAGCTAAAGGTCAAGTGATAGTATAATGGGAACAGGTGGCAGATGTTTTGCATCAAATACCGCTAGAGGTCGCTCCTGAACTACATCGTTAACAATACTCTGCTAACTTCAAAAGCAATTGCACATTATCTGTCCCTGAACGCTTTGTGTTGTGTGTTGCTTTCTTCTTCTTCTTCTTCTTCTTCTTCCGTCGTGCATTCTTTCCCTCAGCCTGTTGCAGTTACACCTGGTCCTTCCATCGTTTTGCCGGTCTTCCAATGCATATTCTACCTTGAGGAGTATATCGCCGAAAATGTAGTGGTAATCTTGATTTGTTTATTCGTAAATGATGGGATATCCATTATTGTCAGTATTTGCCAACCTCACTGTTTATATCGAAAATATTTAATTACTTCCTGATATCTGTATTTCTTTTGTAGTCTAACTTGGTGTATCCTGCTATGTGCCTGAGGAATTTCATTTCAATGGCTTGTAATCTTTTTTGTCTTTCTTCTTCATTACCCAAGATTCACTTCCATATAGTAATGTTGGTACTGGCATAACTTCATAAAATTTTAGATATGTTTCTGTTCTAACTTTACGTTGGAGGGCTCTTCTGATAGTGTCATTTAAGTACCCAGTTAAACTTCTCAATGTTGTCTTTTTGATCTAGGTCTCCCCTGTACGACAGCATGGTTCCTAGAAATTTGAATCTATCTAATTACTCTCTAATCTTGTTATCTATAATTATTTTTGTACTTGGTGGATTTTTTCCACTTTCTTATTTTGAGATAACTGAAACGACTAACGCTGGTCCATCACAGATTTCGATTACTTTGTTTGAAATATGTACTTTTGGGGCACATTGAACCAAGCTCTCCAGGGGCACAACGAGCCATGGTTCGTTGTGCCCCAGGGTGGTATATTGTGCCCCAGGAATCTTTTAATTATCCAATACAAGCACTCTGTACTTTGTTTCCTTAGCATGGGTAAAAACATATATGTAGGTATTTAAGGCTTTTAAATTACAGACATTCAGCAGTCCTGTTTTATATTACCGGGTATCAGGTTTGAAGATGGACCAGGTTTGAAGATGGACCATGATGTTATGCAAGATGCTGTACATGATGTTCTTAATAAGGGCATGGCAGTTCGCCAAGCAGATAAATCTCATTCTCTGGTACCGCGCGCCGCGGAATTTGAATCCATGCCAGACATCATGGACGTCGAAGACCCATAGAGGTCTCTGCACCATTGTGCCATAAGCTGTGGCGGAGCGCGTCCTGGCCCACTTTTAGTGTGAGGGCGCCACAGTGGAACACGTGGTCCCAGCGGCCAACAGCGGCGTCCCCGATAGCATACTTAAGTGCCTGTCTCGCACTCAGCCAGCAGTCTGACATCACGTTGCGTGACATATCATCTCAGACAGCGCATTGACTTCGAGTTTCTATTCCAGTGGACGTGGTTGTCTTGTTTGTTTCGTTACTCTGTTGTCTATTCTTGTTGTATCGTAAGGTCCTCCGTTGGTCGTGTCCGTCCTCTTCCGTTGTGTTGTTGTTCGCGGACCACTATGTGGGTCCCGCCACGTTTCGGTCGCTACTACCCCGCGACCATTCCGGTCACCATTACAACATTTTGGTGACGAGGTAAACGGCAGTCATTGTTGGTATGGAGGCGAAGTTGGTCTGTCTGCTGGAGGAACAGCAGCAGCTCCTGCAGCAGCAGCAGCTCCAGTCAGACATCTTACACAAGTCGCTGCAGTTTGCTAACGGACAAAGTCGATGCTCGGGACACGTTACCGCAACAGCTTCTGAGTGCTCGGGTGTCCGAATGCTCTCCCGCGTCCGCCGTCGTTTCCACCCTTTAATGACGCAAAAGAGGACTGGGAAACCTACTTACATCGGCTGAAACAACATTTCACGGCTTTCCAAGTCAAGGACGACTCCTTGCAGCAGTTGTTATTTTTGTCATGGGCCTCTCCGGACACGTTCTTTCTGCTCCACAAGTTGGCATCATTGTCCAATCCTGTGGCTCTCTCTTTTCAGGAGATCTGCCTTTTGCTGACAAACTATTATTCCCAACGTTACCATGTGGTCGCCTCTTGGCTGGAGTTCCACCTGTACCATAAACAGCCTGGTCAATGGTATCGTTCCTGGGTCACAGACTTGCAGGGTCTCAGCCGTCGATGCGATTTTATGTGCCCCAATCAGCAGTGTAAGGCTTTGTATGCGGACTCCCTGATCCGGGATGTGGTGGTTCAGCTGGCTCCCGATCTTGAGGTCCGTACTGTGGCGTTGAAACTAGACAACCCCTCCTTGGAAGAGATTCTCCGCTTTGCCCACTCCTTTGAAATTGCTGAAGCAGCTAACGAGCGTCTTATGGTGTAACCGCAGGTAGCGGTGATTGCAGCATATTGACGGGTTTCTCCCTTGCGACATCGACGTGGCCCGGCCGACAGGGGCCGGCGCCGTTGGGACTCCTCGTTGTCCGACATCTCTATGGCATCGGCGCCTTCGATCGCCCCTCATCGCCGGTCGCGCAGCCCACTTCCATGTTGCCCACAGTGCTTTACTGCCCATTCGCAGGCTGATTGTCCCCACCGCTGGAAAACGTGCATGCTGTGTCACAAGGTGGCCACATTTGATCGGTTTGTCATAGTCACTCGACTCGATCCAGTCCTGCCCCTCATGGGCCTCAAGATACCATCCATGCTCTGCAATTGGTCATCCCACAGGATGACCCATCAGTGCGGAAGCTTTTCCTCAAACTCCGCATTTTCACAGAGGATGTCAGTTTTCAGGTCGACACTGGGGCCACCATCTCCCTGATTAATATGGCGACATATACGCGGCTGGGCGCTCCTGGGCTGTCGCCTCCCTCTCGCCGTTTGGTTGCCTACAGAGACGGTTCCATTCCCCTTCGTGGGCAGCTCGTCGTCCAGGTGACATACAAGCAGGTTCCACAGCTCCTTACCCTCTTTGTCATCGAACATCCGTCAGCTTCAAATATTTTTGGCATGGATGTGTTTCAACTGTTTGGCTTTTCAATTTCTGACGAAGTTAAGGTTGTTTCCATGGCTGTTCCCTTTCAGGACTTGGGACGATCTGTGCTCCGCTTTTGCGTCGTTGTTTGCACTAGATCTCGGATGTGCTTCCGGCTTTCAGGCACACATCACCCTACAGCCGGATGCACAGCCTCACTTTTTCCGGGCCCGGCCCCTTCTGGTGGCCTTATGGCCAGTGGTCAAGCAGGAACTTGATTGGCTCCAGGCCACTGGCATGCTGGAACCTGTAACTTACAGTGCATGGGCGACACCACTGGTGGTCATATGGAAACCTAATCGGTCCCTTCGGCTGTGTGGGGACTTCGGTGCTACAGTCAGTGCTCAGTCCCTCATTGACACTTAACCCATTCCCCGACAGGAAGACCTTCTTGCCAAGCTTGCCGGGGGAGAGCATTTTTCCAAGATCGACCTGGCTGAAGCATACCACCAGTTGCTCTTGGATGCCGAACCTCAAAACATCATTGTTATTAACATGCCTTTCGGATTGTATAAGTACAAGCGCCTTCCCTCTGGTGTCTCTTCAGCGCCGGCCGTTTTCCAGCGATTCCTGGAGCAGCTTACACAGCCTGTCCCTGCATGTGTGAATTATCTGGATGATATCTTAGTCACTGCACGTTCCTGCCAGGAACATTTGCAAAGCCTCAATGCCTTATTTCACGCTCTGCAGTCTGCTGGTCTCCGCTGTTGGCTGGACACATGTTGTTTTTTTCAACCGGAAGTGGAATACTTAGGCCACTGGCTTAGCAAAGATGGCATTCTCCCTTTGGGTCATAATGTCGCGGCCACTGAGGCCCTTCCTCATCCCAAGGACTTATCTGAACTGCTGGTGTTTTTGGGCAAGGTTACTTATTACTTAAAGTTCTTGCCACAGGCTGCCTCCATTGCACAACCCCTCAATCACTTGCATCACAAAGTGGTAGCTTTTGTTGGGATGCCTGCCTGTGACCATGCTTTTCTCCGTTTAAAGGTGATGCTGAAGTCCGCCCCTTGCCTTACTCCCTTCTCTCCGGACTGCCCCTTGGTTGTGGCAGCTGATGCGTCGGCACACGGCATTGGGGCCATCCTCGCGCACCGGGATGCCGATGGCTCTGAACAGCCCATTGCTTATGCCTCTAAGACGTTAGCCCCAGCACAACGGAACTACTCCCAGACTGAAAAGGAGGCCCTGGTGATCATGTTCGCCGTCCAAAAATTTCACACCTTTCTCTTTGGGGCAAATTTCACCCTCCTGACGGACCATAAACCCTTGGTTACAGTTTTTGGGCCACACTCTCACCTTCCCGAGCGGATGGCTCAACGTCTCCAGCGCTGGGCATTGTTTTTACATAATTGTGCTTACACCATCCGGTATAAACCCACCACCCAGCATGCAAATGCGGACGCTATGTCGCATCTCCCAGCAGGCCCCAATCCTGCCTTTGACCAACAGGAGGTCCTCTGCTTTCACATTGATTCCACCCACCGGGATGCGCTGGACAGTTCTCCTCTTATGGCTGCTGACGCTGCGGCTACCCGCCGCGACCCTGTCTTGCGGCAGGTTCTGAACTATGTGGTCCACGGGTGTCCGTCCTATGTTACTTGTCGGATGCAGTCCGATTTCAGCCCCTGGCGCCACCTTTCCCACAGGCTCTCTGTGGTCGATGATGTCCTTTTGTTGGCCACGGAGTCGGATGACCACCGGATGGTCATCCCTCCAGAATTGCTGCTTCGGGTGCTCAGTTTGTTACACCGTGGGCACTGGGGTATGTCCCGTATGAAAGTTATGGCTCGCCGGCATGTGTATTGGCCCACCATTGATGGCGATATTGAGCGCCTGGTCCTTGGGTGTATTGGTGTGCGCGTCACCAGGCAAGCCCTCCTCAGTCGTTTGCACCCTAGCTTGTGCCTCACCAGCCCTGGGATCACATCCATATCGATTTTGCGGGCCCGTTTTTGGGGTACATGTGGTTACTCATCGTTGATGCCTACTCCAAATACCCATATGTTGTCCAAATGGCATCCACCACCACGGAGGCTACACTCACGGCCCTGGCCATTGAGGGCCTGCCCCACACATTGGTCTCCAATAATGGCCCCCAGTTCACGGCATCCTCCTTCCACGACTTCTGTCAGGCCAACAGTATCAAACATATCCATAGCCCCCCTTTCCATCCTTTGTCCAATGGCATGGCGGAGAGGCTTGCCGCACCTTTAAACACCAGTTGACTAAAGCGGTCGACACATCCCCAACCACATCGGCCCTCTCCCTGATTTTGAGCACCTATCGCACTACGCCCGTTGACGGACGCAGTCCAGCAGAGCTCCTTCATGGGCGACACCCTGCTCCATTTGCTGATGCCGTCCTCCCGCCCACACTCCCAGCCCTCGCGGCGGTATGCCTCTGGCAGGGCCATGTGGGCCCGCAAGTATGGGCGCAAGGCAGGTTGGACACCCGCCACGGTCGTCGCGGCCCATGGGCGGCGTGTGAAGTCGGTGCAGACGTCGAAAGGGTTGGAGCGCCACCATCATAATCAGTTCCGCCCTCGTTCTGCCTCGGGACTCGCACTGCCGCCTCTTTCCCTACCTCCTTTGGGTACGGACGTGGTCCTCGAGTCACTGTCCCAGCCTCCGGTAGCCATCTCCCTTTGGGCCTGCCGCCGGCCCTCTCCGCCTCTGGGTGGATTGGCAGCTCCCTCCCCTGCCCTGGACTCTGGATCAGCTGTCATGGATACCTCAGGCATCCCTTCCTCCCTGCCAATTGTGGTTGATATGTCCAGTTCCTCTTCCGACTGCCACCCACCTCGGCACCGTCCAGGGCGTTTCTGCCCCTACGTGCAAGTTTCAGGGGGAGGGATCTGGTACTGCGCGCAGCGGAATTTGAATCCATGCCACACGTCAAGGATGTCAAAGACCCATAGAGGTCTCCGCACCATCACGCCGTAAGCTATGGCGGCGCGCGCCTCCTGGCCCACTTTTAGTGTGAGGGCGCAACAGTGGAACACGTGGTCCCAGCGGCCAATAGCGGCGCCCCCAATAGCATACTTAAGCGCCTGCCTCACACTCAGCCAGCAGTCTGACATCGTGTTGCGTCTCAGGACATATCGTCTCAGACAGCATATTGACTTCGTGTTTCCATTCCAGTGGACATGGCTGTCTTGTTTGGTTCGTTACTCTGTTGTCTGTTCTTGCTGTGTCATAAGGTCCTCCGTTGGTCATGTCAGCCCTCTTCCATTGTGTTGTTGTTCACGGGCCGCTCCGTTTCCGTCACTACTACCGCGCGACCGTTTCGGTCGCCGTTACAACACATTCAATACCTTACCCTACTCTTCGACGATATGTTCAAAACATTAAATGTGGTTCCAGTGAAAGATTAACACCAAACTATGACAATCTTAAGGTATTTTCTATCGAGCAGGAGAAAGAATTAGTAGAGTATTTGTTGCATTCTTGTAAGATATGCTTTGGTGTTGACACTAAAACATGCAGGCACTTAGCAAGTGAGCTGGCTTTGAAAAATGGTCTGAAATGTCCTGAGAACCGCACGGAGGGAATGGCTGGTGTAGACTGGTTCTATGGGTTCATGAAACGAAATCCCAGTTTAAGTATCTGAACCCCAGAGGGCTGTAGCTTATCCAGAGCAACATACTTTAATTGGTATACTGTTTCGCATTTCTTCAAAAACTTTAAAGACCTTTACCAGAGATACCCTACTTTCGCTGATGGTGCAAGGGTTTTCAATCTGGATGAAACCAATACCTCAACTGTACTGCTTCCAAAGGTAGTGGCACAAAAGGGAAGTAAACAGATTTCTCAAGCTACTGGTGGAGAACGTGGTGTCTTAGTGACCACCTGCTGCATAATCCTGCCCCCAGCAATGATATTTCCTCGAGTACATTTTAAACAACATATGGTAAATAATGCACCAACAGGCACCCTGGAGTTAGCAACAAAGACTGGCTGGATGAATAGTGAACTTTTTGTGGATGTCATGAAACATTTCATCCACAAACCCAGTAATAGCAAAGACAATCCTGCGCTTCTAATTTTAGACAATCATGAAAGCCATCTGTCAACTGAAGTAATAGATGTAGCAAAAGCCAATGGGGTGGTTATGCTAACTATAGCCCCACATACCTCAAAAAAACTGCAGACTCTGGATGTGGGAGTGTTCTCTTCATTCAAGTGAACTTATTACTCAGCATAAATTCAAAACTCCTACACAGGAAAGACACTCCTCTCACTATTTATGATGTAGCTGCATGTGTCAAAATTGCTCATGACAGATCAATGACACCCACTAACATATGTTCAGCTTTCAAGAAATGTGGAACATTTCCATTTGATGAAGACATCTTCACTGATGAAGACTTTATGGTCAGCAAAGTAACAGACAGGTCATGGAGGCAAACAGAACGACTTCAGATGTTAATTCTCTCCATCATATCAAGGATGCACAATCTGCAGGTCAAGCCTCAGTCAATGTCAGCCAATCACAAGATCTGCAGCAAGCAGGACCATCTGCAGTGCTTAACACCCAAACAGCTTTCCCTAATGGAGTATCTTCTAAAATAATTCGAGGATATCCAAAAGTAGAGAACAATAAACGTAAGAGAGGACGAGGTTTAATTGCAACTGATACACCGGAGAAAGATTTGTTGCAAGCCACAAAACATCCCAATAAAAAGGTCAACTGGAAGCTTTATGAGCAGGAATCAGATGATGACATTAGTGAGGCGCATTATGAAGAGAGCTATGCCAATGTGGATGTGTGTGGTGAATCAGAGTACAACTTTGAAGACTTGGACAAATTACCAGAAACAGATGATTTCGTTTTGACCAAATTTGAACTGAAAAACAAAACACCAGTTTCCTGTGAGGGGAAGATTTTGAAACCGAAGGATGAGGCAGGAGACTATCAGGTATCATTTTTGAGAAAAAGTGAAAAAATAGGAGGGAAGTTTTATTTTCCTCAGGTAAAGGATGAAGCTTTTGTTCCAGCTAGCAACATACTTTACGTGCTCCCACAACCTGCTACTGATGGTGTGACAAAGAGACAAAAATCATATTTCAGATTTTGAATCAGCTTCGAGTCCATTGATGTTTGGTAATTCCAAAATGAGTTACATGATTGAGTGACTACAGATTTAATTATATGATTCACACATGGAATATATGTAAACATTATGTTTACAGTACATTTACACTTACTGTGTATGCTAAATAGGTTCTCTCAAGGAACCTGTTTAAAGTGGTTCATTGTACCCCACATGTGGAGCACAATGAACCATTTACCAAATTTTCTTCAAAGGCATGCAGCTAAAAACAATTAATGACAATGCAATCATATAAGGCCATTTGATACTTGCATGATTAAACTGTAACATCTGTAAATCACAATTCTGTAACAAAGTTATTGGATGAGTAACACGGAGAAATATTTTTTATCGTTCAATGTGCCCCACTCTCCCCTATTTCAGAATGCAGAGTTCCAGTTTAAAATTTGTTACGAGGTCCCTACAATATACCAGAGGTTATTTAATGTCTCCCATTCTCATTTGACAATATCAGAAATATTCTGACAAACCTGTTGTATTGTTACTTGTCCTGCACTCTGATGAAATCTTGAAATTAGGACTGCTCCCCCTTATGTTCCTTTTAGTAGCTGAGATAATTGTCACTGACAGCCCACTGAAAATTTAAATCTTTCCTAACAATTCTTTACTTAGCACTACACATGGGACCATAGTCAGCTTACTGATACACCACTTATGACAATATTATTCTTCAAAATATGAAGGAAGATTGAAATATTATTACGATTTTGATATGTTGCATGAAACTGATGATCGCATTCCCCACTATTTAGGAATAAGTAATTAATAATGCAACTGCACAAAATTATAGGCCTTACTTCTGAACTTATGAATACCTTAAGGGGCTCCGGAAAGGCTCAAAATCACGAAAAGTTCAATTTTTACATTTTTGCGTTTTCTGAATCTGCAGACTATTACCTTTTAATAGATATATAATTTATTCAATTCCGAAGACTACAACTATTTTTAAATTTTTTTTGAAATGTGTTCTACATGGGCGTGACCCACCGTGGCGCTGTTAAACTGCTGTCAAATGGTGTTATTATTAACGTCCGTGTTCATCAGGTACATTTTAGTGATGTGAGATAAAGTATGTGTTGTGGCTAACCTGTGATGGTTCAATATATATCGCTGGTGTGATTATCGATTGTTTCATGTTTATTTACTCTGTCGTTATCTCGAAAATATTCGTAATTATTCTGTTTCTTGAGTCTCTGTTTTGTTGAAGTATAATAATGAGTAAAAGTAAAGTTATTAGAAATCCTCTGAAGGCTTTTAAGAAAAGGAGAAATGTTGCAAAGCCAAAGGTATGTGTTATTACTGTAAACAATAAAGACGATGAAAATCCCCAACATAGCTTGTGTCCCAAAGAAGAAGACAGTTGGTGTAAATATAACAAAGGATTGCTAACTGGTGAAGTGTACACTCATAAGCATAGTCTGCCTCATGCAATAATGGAGGTGATAAAACCTATTTTCAGAGACTTAGCAGCACCTGAACTGTTGAAAAAGTGTATTCACGGAAAAACTCAAAACCCCAATGAAAGTGTAAATAGTGTTATATGGTCGAGAATCCCCAAGACTGTATTTGTTGGAATAGAAACACTTCACTTTGGTGTGTATGATGCTGTTGCATCTTTCAATGATGGCAACATTGTAAGGTGCAAGATATTTAGAAATATGGGAACGAAGATAGGTTCTAACATGGTACGAGCGATGCTTTCTTTAGACAAGGAACGCCTTTGGGCTGCAGACAGGGCTGTAAAGAGTCTAGAAATACAAGCAAGAGTAAACAAGAGGAGGAACAAGAGGAAGCTGGAGGAGGAGTTTGCAGAGGATGAAGATAATCCATCCTATGGACCTGGAATGCACTAAAAAGTTAATCCAATCTTTGTCGCTAGATTCCCAAAACTTTTATTTTCTCATACTAATTACATGTTTTCCAAGGATCTTCCAAACATATTTGTTTCAAACTTTCAGTAAATGTTACACAGTACCTTCTGCATAATTTAACACAGCCTTTTTCCAAAAAACTGTATATTTTTGAAAATATAAGTAAAAAATTGCAAAAAAAGTTGTGAATTTTCATTACAATTGAAAAAAAAAATCATCTTTAATAACTGAACTAAAATTTTGTAAAATCCCTGTGTTAAGTTGTAGCCCATATTCCAATAAATAATCTGTAAAAAGTTCAACTTCCTACCTCAAATACTTTGTGAGGAAAGATGTAATTTATAAGCGTTATTTTAACATTGCAAGTATAGGGCGTTCCGGAACCCCTTAATAAAGACAGACAGGTCAAGCATGAGATCTCTTTTGGGCCTTTAGTAGGATTTATGCAGTGATGAACATCTGTGACTGTCAATACTGTGTGCGGATCCACCACATAATTTCAGATTGTCTTAAAAATTCAGCTCAACTGCTCTAACGATGTGTCTGCAGTTATCATGATTGATGGGTAGAAGATTTTACATTCAAAGTCTTTCTTCAATTGCAATTTCTGACAGTCATCTTCATAGGAAAGGATAGAAAGAGATTAAATTTCATATAAAATAGAGGGTAATTACAAAGTTGATGAAATTTATCAAAATAAGTGGCCAAGAACAACACAGCAAATGGGCATACATCTAATCAGTAGCCAAATTCTTCCCATACCCTACCCGGTGTATCAGGAGTGACAGTAACACCAGCTGCCGTGATGACTTCTTGTTAAGTCTTCATAGATCTATGACAGAGGTGAAACACTATTCCTGATGTACCTCACAAGGAAAAAAAATCACAAGGTATCAAGTCCAGTGACCACTACCCAGCTTGCTGAAAGATGAAATCACTACTACCAGTTTCAAATTGTCACGCGAGCCACAGTTGCGGCATGTTGAGATAGGTTATTCAATCGACAGTTCTCTCAGGGAGGGAGGAGGAGCCATAGACTTTCTTGTTGGATACGGCACAGAATATGTTCTCTTTCTTAGAATGCCAAATGTGTGTCGACAGTTGAACATGGATTCTCTTCCCAAATGTGTGTGTGTTGTGTCATTTGAAGTTTTCTGAAAGGTGAAAAGTGGCTTTGTCATTGAAGATTAATGTGCTTACAAAATTGTAATTTTCAAGATGGTTCTGCAGACAGATGCAGAACTGCAGATACCATAATTTAACATCGTTGTTTACAGCTTGCAGGACCTACAAGATTGTCATTTAGACAATACACAAAAAGCAAACGTAATAAATATGGCATTCAGATGTACACTCTTTGACATAAAACTCGACCAGCGGCCGGCCTCTTCAGAGGCTAAGTCCGCGCCGATCGCGACATGGGACAAAAAAACTGGCCAACTCGCTAATTCTCTAAGTCCGGTTATCTGCACAATCTGGCAACACTGTAGACTGCGGCACTTCCTGGAGGAAAACTTGTCCCATGATAGAGAAACCCTAAGCTGATTACGCCTGTGGTCTAGCGGTAGCGTGCGTTGTTTCTGTTCATAATGTCAGTGGATCGAGAGCAGCTGGCATAAAATATTTTTATAGCCTCTTCTGTCTGAATGCTGAAGACGTGAATGTAATGGTAGCGAAGATTCAATCTATTTCGCTTTCTGACACACCGATATCAAAATTTTATCCAGCAACGATTTTGCGGCAGATTTCCTGCAGACTGTCCTCCTCTGGACGCCGTATGCGGCAAAGCTCCGGGATCCACTGGCTGGCTACCGGCAGAGGCCGTGGCGACAGCAGTGGGGCTGCACTCCCCCGTTCTTTATCGAAAGCGCCTGCCACCGCTCATCGCTTTTGATGATTTAAAACGCTTTACTATTAAATGTTGCTCCACAGAAAATTTCTACAATTTCCATTCACGCTCAAAAGCAGCGGAGACAGACGCCCTGATTAGTAGGCGGGTATTATATTATATTAATCGGCAAGAGCTGAGTATGGCCCGAAATTAATTTTATTGACTGGAACGAAATTAAACCACATCACTACATTCGATGAATTTATAAATGCTTCATACCTCGTTTCTTTTCCTTTCAAACTCAATTATATGTTTTCGTCAAGCCAGAGTGAGCGTCTGTGGTGTAAAGTGTATTACAGTTCTTGTTTCATTCCTTATGGTAAGTCTATGCGATAAACTGCGTGAATACGTTGCAATGCATGCTCTGTAGCAGTGCAGGAACACTGCACATTTGGAGTTCCATGTATGGGTTCATGAAGTATTTAATGTTGATCGGAAGTGATAGTTAAGGTCATCAGATTTAAACCAGAAAAATTTGTCGTTTTGGAGGTTTCAGAGAACGGAAAGGAATTGCTAACGCCGGTGTTAGAAAACGTCTACAGTTAAATGCTATTACAAAAATTTAGAAGAGGGGAACTATATTAATCAACATGTGCACTTCATAAACAACCTTCTGAAATGTTAGACCTATATGACGAACAAAGCTCAGATTTATATCGTTGACAGTCGGTTTGAATCTTTTGAGGATCTATTTTACAGTGAAGCACCTTGGCATTTGCAAAGCAGACATCCATGATATTAACTTAATTTACTAAGTCGAAATCGGACGAAGATTGATGTTTAAAGACATTCTTCAGATTGCGTATAAGGAATTTTTACTAGCAGTTTGCAACTCCATTAATTAAAATGGAAAATAAAAGGTTGTAGTCAGCGGCTTCTACCGTGATTGGAACTGCTATGTCATATAGTACGAGCACTGCAACGCACAAGGGAACCTCTGAGCTAACGACACACTGGCAGCAAGAGACGGACTATAGTCACTGCGATGTTGCCTGAGCCTCAAAACGCAACCTTAAACACACAAACAGAGGAGGAGGAGATTACTGTTTTAACGTCCCGTCGACAACGATGTCATTAGAGACGGAGCACAAGCTCGGATTAGGGAAGGATGAGGAAGGAAATCGGCCGTGCCCTTTCTAAGGAACCATCCCGGCATTTGCCTGAGGCGATTTAGGGAAATCACTGAAAACCTAAATCAGGATGGCCGGGCGCGGGATTGCACCGTCGTCCTCCCGAATGCACACACAAACAGGTGTTACTTATGTGAAGAACGCCGTTCTTGGAGTCCAGAAATTAAATATACTTTCTAATTGTGTCATCTTACAGTGGATTATATCGTACGAGTCTTCGATGTGGAAAACGAATGTCAAGTGAATTTAGCGAGGTAATGCCGGCCTACACCCGAAAGTAAATGCACCGTCAGAGTGTTGACAAACACTTGCTACGACGCTGCCATTTCTCGGCTCTCTTACGAGGCAGCTCTTCAGCGAAATGCTTGCCGTGATTCTCCGATACGGTTCTTCAGAGTAGAGACGCGCGCGCACGTTTGGTTTTTATGCGGCGTTCTCCCCTGATGGTTTCTGGCGTCGCATTGTGGGCTATGTATACATTTGAGACATTCAATTATCATTAATCCAGAATGATACAAGTTTCAGCTTCTGGCGTGGAAGAAGGCTGTTGCCGCCGACATTATATCATTTCAACGTAGGGAAAGCAAAACGGGTCATTCAATGTTTCTCATTCAACATAAAGCATGTGAGATAATTTTCCTTAACGTTCATAATCATCTAAAAATACAAACGAAGTAAAAATACATCGGAAGCTTATTCGAATTGAATATAATGTAAGATACCAAACGCTTTGCACCTCGATGTCGAATTTGTCCACGTGCAATCTTTTGCAGCATACACATAGAATGTCATGATTACCACGAGAATGAAGAAATATGTTAGTAAGAATGGAAGCAAGAAGAGACGCAGTCAACAAATATTCGATTCCTCATGGCATTCATTTCATTTGAGACGTAAGAAGAGGTAGAGCGGGATATTACTTTCGTTAACACGAAAGATATGCCGCACATATTGATAACGAGGAAGTCTGCGTCTTCATACGTTTCCTCCTTGAAATACGTATGCTCTATTATATACTAAGTAGCCTGATCATTGTTTCAGTAATGTTACCCTCTTGTTTGACCCCGTAACGATGAACAGATTCCAAATGCATGTCTCTGCATGAAAGTAGCTGTTCGAACCCTTCCTGGGTTGTTTTTTGTGTTTTATTGCTTGGAATTCCTGAAGCAGACCACTGTGCCTTCCCCCCTCGTGGGTTAGGTCTCAAAACTAAACCGCTTTTTATCCAATGGCATAATTTATTCAGACAGCACCAGCACAAGACTATCAAACAAAGCCTTCCATTTACAGTTGCAGCACTCTAACCAGCACTGACCGAAGTGTAATCCACGATCATGGTCCGAAATTAGCAGCTGTCCGCTGCTACGGCAAAGTCCGTACTACAATTTCGATGCCGCAGCACCATTTTATCTGGAAACACTGTGTAGTTGCAGAGTTGTGCCAGCATGTCTGTCCTCACACTGTCAACTTTATGTATCTCACTTCTCCTGTAGCGTTGATCACGAGGAGCCGAAGTAAATGAGTGTATTCTGCATGACGTAACATTCAGTATTACCTTCTTTCATAGCCACTCTTCATGTGCATCGATACCAAATAGGAATGTGAAAACTCTTGCGAGTGAGAGAATGACAACAACAATCGTTACAAGAACAAGCAAATAATGAATGATGTTTATTCCAACGCAGAACGAGAATGGCTTTAAATATAAAAATCTATATCTATATCCATATCTATTGATCTTTGAGTTGGCACAATGCAAATATATTCTTAGCATTTAGTTACTGAATTTAGTTCTGGATGTTTGCAGAGAAAAGGAAAAGTCGGTACTTCTCGCTAGTGTAATATAATGTGAACCAGCAACTACCCTTTCCTTAGAACACGATTCAAGCAGGTCCCCAAGTAGGTACCAAGGCACTGCTGCATTCTGTTCCCTGACATTGGTCTGATGACGGTTAATGCAGGTAGTTCCGATTATGAAATACAAAACGTATTGCAGGTTATTTCCTAGGATAGTAACATTAAATTTGCGTTGTAGACGGCACATGAACGTAACGACTATCCATATTACTCATCAATGTAAAAAGACAATATTATGGGAATTTAGCAGGATTACTCAACATGAATTCTGAAATTGGGTGACTGTGCCGCACAGGTGCTAAACGTCGTCAAGAGTATACGATGTTCTAATCACATTAGGAATATGAAGATCGTCTTCGACAGCTCGCAACTTTCACATTGCTATCTCCACCCTACTCCAGACAATCCTCGGTGGAGCTGCACTACGTTGCCGATGTAATGGAAGGCCTTCAAACCGACAACAGACCACATATTGAAAAATACAAGCGAATTCTCTTGCACCGTAAGCTTATTGTAACTAATCTAAAAATTATTGGAGAGGAACATTGTCCTATTCAAAAAAAGTAAAATGTTACAAACTGTTGACGTCAAACGGACATTATCTATGTCCTGTCTTGTGTCCTACTCATCTATAATATCAAGTGTACTATCAAAATGATTATATATAATGGATGATAATGTAATGCATTGATACCAGATGGTGGGTTCACAACAGTATTGATGCGAAAATAAAACAGAAGTTTGCAAAAGTGCAGTTGTGCATTTTCGTACGTTTTCACCTCGAGATGTACAGTCGTGCTCAAAAGTATCCGAACGACCTGAATTGCATTTCGCCTGATTCGCATGCAACCGGTATAACGCAGCTGTCTAGCAGGTCCTCTAATCACTCCTTGGTACAGTCGTTTGACTATTGAAAATGGTTCCAACAAGTCACCACTAGAAAACACTACCCTGTATCGCAATAACTCAAGAAGTAAAGTAATACCACGATACTACAAATATCAGGGAACACCTTGTCACAGATAAGACTGTCCTTAAGGCTTGTAAGCTCACATTTATTACAATAAATGACATACCTGAAATGTGATCACTCTCATTATTACGCCAGATTGGTAATGCACGTAGTAAGTTCGTCGTATTCATGATTTCCTCTTCAAAGTAACATACCGTACTTATTATTTAACACAAAATGACATTAAAAATTTAAGTTATTCACGAGCAGCTAGTTGAGAATATGTATGAACTTCAAATGACTCGACGAACCGTCTTGTTCCGCATATGGATTAAAACCCAGCTCATGCAGACTAAGCAAAGATTTCGTGACTGACGGAAACTAACAGTCATTCCTGATTAGGCATACAGAGAGTGATATACCTCGATTTTAGATAGTATCAGTTAGCAAATATCAACTTTAAATTGCATAACGCAAACATTTTTAACAGACGCGAATTCCTACCCAGCATCTATTGTCCCTGTTAACGAACTACGAGAGATGTTAAATATTGCTTATTCACAAGTAACTTACTTGGAATGCCGTGAGGTAAAGCTTTGTGTTGGACACGGATTCGAACCCAGAACCTAATCGGATTGCTATCGAAGCACAGTCAAATGTGACATACCGGATTTTCGCGGCAGTAGCTAGATGTTTTAACTGAAATGACGAGACGAAACATTAATTTTTTCCTTCCCAGGCACCAACCCGGCACCTATCGCTGTTATATTCTAGAGAAAACGGACGTTAAATATGGGTTTGTTGCGCCAGAAGTGACATGTGAGCATGTTTGAACTAGAAATAATATGACGAAGAGTTCAGCGCTCAGCCGGCCAAAGTGGCCGAGCGGTTCTAGGCGCTGCAGTCTGGAACCGCGCGACCGCTACGGTCGCAGGTTCGAATCCTGCCTCGAGCATGGATGTGTGTGATATCCTTAGGTTAGTTAGGTTTAAGTAGTTCTAGGTTCTAGGGGACTGATGACCACAGCAGTTAATTCCCGTAGTGCTCAGAACCATTTGAACCATTTATTTCAGCGCTCACTGGGAATAGAGCCCCACACATATCGTTGACTACACACAAAGAGACATCAGGTACCGAATTTTTCTCCACCAGCTGCTCAGAATAACATCTTGAACTTACAGTCATTTCGCAAATAGTTCTGTGTCTCACTGGGAGTTAAAAACGTCAGATATCGTTAGTGTTGACAACGAATGAAAATACATTAAAAATCAAAATTATTATCCACCAGCAGATAGGTGTTCTCATGCTAGAGCTTGATAATACATAATTAAATCTTTAGTGCCGGGCCAGGATTCGATCCCATTGTGGAGATGTTGAGGAATCTGCAGTTTTGAACAAACAACAAATTGTAACCGAGCTGTATTGTCACGAAGGGATCAAATTCCGCGTTAAGGGCGGTCTGAGTTGCATTCCCAGTTCAGAACCAATTTTATCGACATACAGAAGCTCAGATAAAAGATGGAGTAAGTGTCCTGTGACCATATATAGCGTTTGTTTCGTCACTTGAAATAAATAACTAGTATAAGAAAGGTTACTGGTGATAGAGTTTCTACATGTCGCCACTCCAGACTTTATTGTGGTTCAACCTACCGTCTACTTGGTAGAGTAGGAATATCATCTTTAATGTGAATTTTCAGACCACACTGCCATTATATCTTCTTCACTTGGTGTAGCCAGGAGAGAATGGAATCTGTCTCTCCCTATCTAAAATCATTGACAGACGTGGGATTCCAACCCAGACCATAGGTATAACAACCTACCATCCGTCCAACACACCACGAAATCCTCTTCTCTGCGACTCATTTTTCTATCGTAACGCCGTAGCGCCACACTGGATGAGAATTCTGATACACACGCTCCCTGTAGTAATTTGCAGCGTGTTCAGTAAATTCATTTACTTGGTTGACCGAATCACCATGAACTAGCTGCCTCGGCTACCCAGTGCATACATTCGACTCTATTTTGTAATCACCGAAATAAAATCACGTAACTGCCACCTACACAGAACTGACAACAGTGTAGGATGCAGAAGTTTAAATAGGAAGTGTTCCTTTCCACTTGAGCTATTCTATTGCGCTATCTGTTTGTAGAAAACTTCGTTCAGTCCAAAAGAAGAGCTGTAACTGTTTGTCTCTCAGAAGTCAAGACCTGGCCATATACATAATCTCACAGTGCTGTGGAATCCAAAAGTTCTGGAGGAATAGTTGTCGAGCTCTGAAACTGTTGTAGCTACGTGTCAGCTAGTAGCGTAGAAAAGATGTCGCGAGTTCGAATACATTCAGTGCTACATTTTTTAAAATGCAATTCTGCTGTCTGCTGAAGTTATCAATCTAATGGAACTTTGAACATAATTCCCTTCACTTCTCAACCCAAAGTAGTCACATGTGGAAAAAGGGCGCTAACTACTGTGACATTTTGTTCTATTCAGGTTTAATAGACACCAGGCAGCAGATGGATCTCGAAGATGTGTAGGGAGAGCGCATCGTGCCATAATGTGTCAGAAAAGTATTTTCTACATTAGCTGTCATGTGGTAGTGAGATTTTATTCTTCTTCAAACTTTGTTTGACAGCTTTAACTCAGAACAAGTTTTCTACATGCATGTAATCAATAAACTGCATGTGCATTGTCAGACTGTCATAGGTAACATCAGAGAATTCGCATATATCGTTGATGATTAATTTCTCTCTCATGTTTACTATTGTTTTAACAACACTAAAGGAAACCTTACGAAAATTGTGCACTGTATTATATGAAATGAAATAAAACTAACCACGATAAACTTACGACGAAAGTCTGTTTTAATAAAACCGAGTATCTGTACACAAGTGTGCCTCTATCAACACGAATTAGTAACATACTACTCACTTAGATTTTGATTGGGTCTGTGTTTAAATGGTATGCTGTGTCATACTCAAGAGGTATACAAATATGGCATTTCATAAATATAGTTACGTATTCCTAGAAACCCAAAATTCGTTTGTCAGCAGCGGAAAGAGGCGTTACCTGTTGTGCAGCATTATAAGTTCTTCAACATTGCACTATGAGCCGAAAGTATTTTCTTGCAATTTCCTTATTGATGTTTGGTCCGACTGCTTGTAGCTCTTTCACAGAAGGGATAAAAACGTTGCAATCAGTGAGACTGGAACTGCGAACCATAATAGACGCTTTTTCACAGGTCAGCACGTTACCACAGAGCTGGCGAAGAGGTATGGGTCTAAGCTTCCTCTGACGAGGGCAATGGTGCCTAGAACTCGTAAACCGCTATTTAAAGTCGCGATTAGTTGCGATTTCCACCTGCAACGACTTTCCTGGGCTGAAAACCGTAAATTTACAATCTTTTGTTACACTTCAAGCGATAATAACTCAGATTATTCAATGGAAATGACAGGTAAAATCAAGTGAACTTTGAGGCTTAATTCCGTAACTCGTCGATCACAGAGTTGCCAAACATACGTTGCCTTGTTGCCAAATCTCAGTTACAGTACCAGCAGGAAGAAGACGAACCGCTGTGATCCTACAGCGGGCTGGGAAGTGACCATAGCTGGTGTCTCCAAGTCGCGGCTGCTACGGCCTGGAATACGTAATGCGTCTGATTCTCTTTCTGTAACTAGGTTTAGGGACTGGAGCGTAGTTGCTAATAATACTGAGAACTGACTGCAAACTAAGCATCATAAATCAGTAACTCTCATTGTTGTTTTTATATTTCTTTCGTAAGTATACTCAAAACTAAGAAACTCATTCGCAGGCGTTTTCGTGCCTCGCCGATAGTCGAGCACAACAAACACATAAAAATAAAAAAAATGTGTGTGTGTGTGTGTGTGTGAGAGAGAGAGAGAGAGAGAGAGAGAGAGAGAGAGAGAAATAAAAAGGAATGAGAGAGAGTGTAAAAAATTGTTGTAAAGAAATTGAATCATGGTATTTAAAGAAATCTTTCATTAAAATGACACGTTCCACATCATTACGAAATGTCGTTTTCATGATGTATGGAACAAGAATTAATCTAATGTAATCTAATCTAATCTAATCACATCATATTGATGACTAGCCATGAAGAGTCATGAATTACCGAAATTTTTGCCGTTACCAGTAACCAAATCTAAACTTGAAAATAAAAGACGACAATTTTTGTAATAAACCGTGACTCCTATCAAGACCCTTTCGTCCCTGTTATCTAACCACGAAAGATGTCTGATATACCTCCATTCTGAAGTAACAAAGTGTGCATGCATTTAAAGATGAAGTGCATGATGTGAACTTCTGTGACGGAGAAACGAACCCAACACGTTATCGGATTGTTGACTAGGAAAAATCAAATGTTACGTATCAGTTTTTCTTACGAGCCCCTAGGTGTCTGAATCTAAAATAAGGATACAAACTGTTGTGCCTAAGCGACAATCGAACTGCACACATACCGTGTATCCACGAATATAGCTTAAGTATCAGTTGCTTACTCATGAACAGTAAGATGTGTGCGTGTTTGACCAGAAATAACGACACCTGTTTCGATTGTTGGCAACACATGAACAGACATTAAAAATGCGCGTTAATTTTCACTAGCAGGTGGGTGTGCACTTGATAAAGCTTGAAATGAAATTATGAATATTTTTGTACTGGATCAGGGTTCAGACCCACATACTTACCTTTGGAGGAGACCTAGAGAAGATTGCAGTCTTGGGAAAAGGAACGAAATGGTTGAACTATACTGTTCCGAGAGATTCAGATCCTCGAAAGAGGAGATACGAATTCGAATCACAGTCCAGCACCAAATTTTTCAACGTCTCTAGTTTAATCAAGTACAAGTAAAATAAGAGCCCTGTCCCTTTAAATGGCTATCGGTTCATCAAATAAAATAAAATTTTCTAATGTAAGTAAGCTTACTGGCGACTGTATTTCTGTTTACCATGACTTCCGCTATGTCATTTCCCAACGTAAACCGGCTCTGCCCAGTTGATAATGAAGGAACGTGATGTTTAATGCGGATTCTGGATTATAACGTCTTTCTCTTGAGGTTACCAGAGGTAAAATAAATCTGTTTGTGCCTCTTAAAAGTAAATGCCTGAACCCACGCATTGCTCCTGTGATAGTTCGTTCCACCAGACCATTGTGGCCACATTTTCCAGCCCAAGGAGTGTGCTGTAACGGATGATGTGCTTGGCTTACAAAATTAGTCACGGTGGAAAAAATGCCAGTCTATTAAATGGTCAAGTAGAAGCAAGCTTCTGACGCAGAGATTATGGTATTCTCATGTCAGCAGGATGTAAATACTCTTCTAGGCATCATAGGCTGGATGCGAAGCCATTTTGATTTTTCACAAATTCAGCAAATTTCTTATTTCGAGAAGATCCACTGTCAAGTGTGAAGTTGCCGGAAATTCGATTATTACTGTTATTATTACTATCATTTTATTCATACCGCTGATGGAACACGACCGTAGTCTTGAGTTAAAACGCGAGACCAGCTAACATGACGTCTGGCGACTGGAAACGACCGGAAGCATGAGAATAGCATAATCTCTGCGTCAGAAACTTGCTTCTACTTGGCCATTTAATAGACTGGCATTTTTTCCACCGTGACTAATTTTGTAAGCCAAGCACATCATCCGTTACAGCACACTCCTTGGGCTGGAAAATGTGGCCACAATGGTCTGGTGGAACGAACTATCAAAGGTGCAATGCGTGGGTTCAGGCATTTACTTTTAAGAGGCACAAACAGACTTATTTTTTCTCTGGTAACCTCAAGAGAAAGACGTTATAATCCAGAATCCGCATTAAACATCACGTTCCTTCGTTACCAACTGGGCAGAGCCGGTTTACGTTGGGAAATGACATAGCGGAAGTCATGGCAAACAGAAATACAGTCGCCAGTAAGCTTACTTACATTAGAAAATTTTATTTTATTTGATGAACCGATAGCCATTTAAAGGGACAGGGCTCTTATTTTACTTGTACTTGGTTAAACTAGAGACGTTGAAAAATTTGGTGCTGGACTGTGATTCGAATTCGTATCTCCTCTTTCGAGGATCTGAATCTCTCGGAACAGTATAGTTCAACCATTTCGTTCCTTTTCCCAAGACTGCAATCTTCTCTAGGTCTCCTCCAAAGGTAAGTATGTGGGTCTGAACCCTGATCCAGTACAAAAATATTCATAATTTCATTTCAAGCTTTATCAAGTGCACACCCACCTGCTAGTGAAAATTAACGCGCATTTTTAATGTCTGTTCATGTGTTGCCAACAATCGAAACAGGTGTCGTTATTTCTGGTCAAACACGCACACATCTTACTGTTCATGAGTAAGCAACTGATACTTAAGCTATATTCGTGGATACACGGTATGTGTGCAGTTCGATTGTCGCTTAGGCACAACAGTTTGTATCCTTATTTTAGATTCAGACACCTAGGGGCTCGTAAGAAAAACCGATACGTAACATTTGATTCTTCTTAGTTAACAATCCGATAACGTGTTGGGTTCGTTTCTCCGTCACAGAAGTTCACATCATGCACTTCATCTTTAAATGCATGCACACTTTGTTACTTCAGAATGGAGGTATATCAGACATCTTTCGTGGTTAGATAACAGGGACGAAAGGGTCTTGATAGGAGTCACGGTTTATTACAAAAATTGTCGTCTTTTATTTTCAAGTTTAGATTTGGTTACTGGTAACGGCAAAAATTTCGGTAATTCATGACTCTTCATGGCTAGTCATCAATATGATGTGATTAGATTAGATTAGATTACATTAGATTAATTCTTGTTCCATACATCATGAAAACGACATTTCGTAATGATGTGGAACGTGTCATTTTAATGAAAGATTTCTTTAAATACCATGATTCAATTTCTTTACAACAATTTTTTACACTCTCTCTCATTCCTTTTTATTTCTCTCTCTCTCTCTCTCTCTCTCTCGCTCTCTCTCTCTCTCTCTCTCTCTCACACACACACACACACACACACACACATTTTTTTTATTTTTATGTGTTTGTTGTGCTCGACTATCGGCGAGGCACGAAAACGCCTGCGAATGAGTTTCTTAGTTTTGAGTATACTTACGAAAGAAATATAAAAACAACAATGAGAGTTACTGATTTATGATGCTTAGTTTGCAGTCAGTTCTCAGTATTATTAGCAACTACGCTCCAGTCCCTAAACCTAGTTACAGAAAGAGAATCAGACGCATTACGTATTCCAGGCCGTAGCAGCCGCGACTTGGAGACACCAGCTATGGTCACTTCCCAGCCCGCTGTAGGATCACAGCGGTTCGTCTTCTTCCTGCTGGTACTGTAACTGAGATTTGGCAACAAGGCAACGTATGTTTGGCAACTCTGTGATCGACGAGTTACGGAATTAAGCCTCAAAGTTCACTTGATTTTACCTGTCATTTCCATTGAATAATCTGAGTTATTATCGCTTGAAGTGTAACAAAAGATTGTAAATTTACGGTTTTCAGCCCAGGAAAGTCGTTGCAGGTGGAAATCGCAACTAATCGCGACTTTAAATAGCGGTTTACGAGTTCTAGGCACCATTGCCCTCGTCAGAGGAAGCTTAGACCCATACCTCTTCGCCAGCTCTGTGGTAACGTGCTGACCTGTGAAAAAGCGTCTATTATGGTTCGCAGTTCCAGTCTCACTGATTGCAACGTTTTTATCCCTTCTGTGAAAGAGCTACAAGCAGTCGGATCAAACATCAATAAGGAAATTGCAAGAAAATACTTTCGGCTCATAGTGCAATGTTGAAGAACTTATAATGCTGCACAACAGGTAACGCCTCTTTCCGCTGCTGACAAACGAATTTTGGGTTTCTAGGAATACGTAACTATATTTATGAAATGCCATATTTGTATACCTCTTGAGTATGACACAGCATACCATTTAAACACAGACCCAATCAAAATCTAAGTGAGTAGTATGTTACTAATTCGTGTTGATAGAGGCACACTTGTGTACAGATACTCGGTTTTATTAAAACAGACTTTCGTCGTAAGTTTATCGTGGTTAGTTTTATTTCATTTCATATAATACAGTGCACAATTTTCGTAAGGTTTCCTTTAGTGTTGTTAAAACAATAGTAAACATGAGAGAGAAATTAATCATCAACGATATATGCGAATTCTCTGATGTTACCTATGACAGTCTGACAATGCACATGCAGTTTATTGATTACATGCATGTAGAAAACTTGTTCTGAGTTAAAGCTGTCAAACAAAGTTTGAAGAAGAATAAAATCTCACTACCACATGACAGCTAATGTAGAAAATACTTTTCTGACACATTATGGCACGATGCGCTCTCCCTACACATCTTCGAGATCCATCTGCTGCCTGGTGTCTATTAAACCTGAATAGAACAAAATGTCACAGTAGTTAGCGCCCTTTTTCCACATGTGACTACTTTGGGTTGAGAAGTGAAGGGAATTATGTTCAAAGTTCCATTAGATTGATAACTTCAGCAGACAGCAGAATTGCATTTTAAAAAATGTAGCACTGAATGTATTCGAACTCGCGACATCTTTTCTACGCTACTAGCTGACACGTAGCTACAACAGTTTCAGAGCTCGACAACTATTCCTCCAGAACTTTTGGATTCCACAGCACTGTGAGATTATGTATATGGCCAGGTCTTGACTTCTGAGAGACAAACAGTTACAGCTCTTCTTTTGGACTGAACGAAGTTTTCTACAAACAGATAGCGCAATAGAATAGCTCAAGTGGAAAGGAACACTTCCTATTTAAACTTCTGCATCCTACACTGTTGTCAGTTCTGTGTAGGTGGCAGTTACGTGATTTTATTTCGGTGATTACAAAATAGAGTCGAATGTATGCACTGGGTAGCCGAGGCAGCTAGTTCATGGTGATTCGGTCAACCAAGTAAATGAATTTACTGAACACGCTGCAAATTACTACAGGGAGCGTGTGTATCAGAATTCTCATCCAGTGTGGCGCTACGGCGTTACGATAGAAAAATGAGTCGCAGAGAAGAGGATTTCGTGGTGTGTTGGACGGATGGTAGGTTGTTATACCTATGGTCTGGGTTGGAATCCCACGTCTGTCAATGATTTTAGATAGGGAGAGACAGATTCCATTCTCTCCTGGCTACACCAAGTGAAGAAGATATAATGGCAGTGTGGTCTGAAAATTCACATTAAAGATGATATTCCTACTCTACCAAGTAGACGGTAGGTTGAACCACAATAAAGTCTGGAGTGGCGACATGTAGAAACTCTATCACCAGTAACCTTTCTTATACTAGTTATTTATTTCAAGTGACGAAACAAACGCTATATATGGTCACAGGACACTTACTCCATCTTTTATCTGAGCTTCTGTATGTCGATAAAATTGGTTCTGAACTGGGAATGCAACTCAGACCGCCCTTAACGCGGAATTTGATCCCTTCATGACAATACAGCTCGGTTACAATTTGTTGTTTGTTCAAAACTGCAGATTCCTCAACATCTCCACAATGGGATCGAATCCTGGCCCGGTACTAAAGATTTAATTATGTATTATCAAGCTCTAGCATGAGAACACCTATCTGCTGGTGGATAATAATTTTGATTTTTAATGTATTTTCATTCGTTGTCAACACTAACGATATCTGACGTTTTTAACTCCCAGTGAGACACAGAACTATTTGCGAAATGACTGTAAGTTCAAGATGTTATTCTGAGCAGCTGGTGGAGAAAAATTCGGTACCTGATGTCTCTTTGTGTGTAGTCAACGATATGTGTGGGGCTCTATTCCCAGTGAGCGCTGAAATAAATGGTTCAAATGGCTCTGAGCACTACGGGAATTAACTGCTGTGGTCATCAGTCCCCTAGAACTTAGAACTACTTAAACCTAACTAACCTAAGGATATCACACACATCCATGCTCGAGGCAGGATTCGAACCTGCGACCGTAGCGGTCGCGCGGTTCCAGACTGCAGCGCCTAGAACCGCTCGGCCACTTTGGCCGGCTGAGCGCTGAACTCTTCGTCATATTATTTCTAGTTCAAACATGCTCACATGTCACTTCTGGCGCAACAAACCCATATTTAACGTCCGTTTTCTCTAGAATATAACAGCGATAGGTGCCGGGTTGGTGCCTGGGAAGGAAAAAATTAATGTTTCGTCTCGTCATTTCAGTTAAAACATCTAGCTACTGCCGCGAAAATCCGGTATGTCACATTTGACTGTGCTTCGATAGCAATCCGATTAGGTTCTGGGTTCGAATCCGTGTCCAACACAAAGCTTTACCTCACGGCATTCCAAGTAAGTTACTTGTGAATAAGCAATATTTAACATCTCTCGTAGTTCGTTAACAGGGACAATAGATGCTGGGTAGGAATTCGCGTCTGTTAAAAATGTTTGCGTTATGCAATTTAAAGTTGATATTTGCTAACTGATACTATCTAAAATCGAGGTATATCACTCTCTGTATGCCTAATCAGGAATGACTGTTAGTTTCCGTCAGTCACGAAATCTTTGCTTAGTCTGCATGAGCTGGGTTTTAATCCATATGCGGAACAAGACGGTTCGTCGAGTCATTTGAAGTTCATACATATTCTCAACTAGCTGCTCGTGAATAACTTAAATTTTTAATGTCATTTTGTGTTAAATAATAAGTACGGTATGTTACTTTGAAGAGGAAATCATGAATACGACGAACTTACTACGTGCATTACCAATCTGGCGTAATAATGAGAGTGATCACATTTCAGGTATGTCATTTATTGTAATAAATGTGAGCTTACAAGCCTTAAGGACAGTCTTATCTGTGACAAGGTGTTCCCTGATATTTGTAGTATCGTGGTATTACTTTACTTCTTGAGTTATTGCGATACAGGGTAGTGTTTTCTAGTGGTGACTTGTTGGAACCATTTTCAATAGTCAAACGACTGTACCAAGGAGTGATTAGAGGACCTGCTAGACAGCTGCGTTATACCGGTTGCATGCGAATCAGGCGAAATGCAATTCAGGTCGTTCGGATACTTTTGAGCACGACTGTACATCTCGAGGTGAAAACGTACGAAAATGCACAACTGCACTTTTGCAAACTTCTGTTTTATTTTCGCATCAATACTGTTGTGAACCCACCATCTGGTATCAATGCATTACATTATCATCCATTATATATAATCATTTTGATAGTACACTTGATATTATAGATGAGTAGGACACAAGACAGGACATAGATAATGTCCGTTTGACGTCAACAGTTTGTAACATTTTACTTTTTTTGAATAGGACAATGTTCCTCTCCAATAATTTTTAGATTAGTTACAATAAGCTTACGGTGCAAGAGAATTCGCTTGTATTTTTCAATATGTGGTCTGTTGTCGGTTTGAAGGCCTTCCATTACATCGGCAACGTAGTGCAGCTCCACCGAGGACTGTCTGGAGTAGGGTGGAGATAGCAATGTGAAAGTTGCGAGCTGTCGAAGACGATCTTCATATTCCTAATGTGATTAGAACATCGTATACTCTTGACGACGTTTAGCACCTGTGCGGCACAGTCACCCAATTTCAGAATTCATGTTGAGTAATCCTGCTAAATTCCCATAATATTGTCTTTTTACATTGATGAGTAATATGGATAGTCGTTACGTTCATGTGCCGTCTACAACGCAAATTTAATGTTACTATCCTAGGAAATAACCTGCAATACGTTTTGTATTTCATAATCGGAACTACCTGCATTAACCGTCATCAGACCAATGTCAGGGAACAGAATGCAGCAGTGCCTTGGTACCTACTTGGGGACCTGCTTGAATCGTGTTCTAAGGAAAGGGTAGTTGCTGGTTCACATTATATTACACTAGCGAGAAGTACCGACTTTTCCTTTTTTCTGCAAACATCCAGAACTAAATTCAGTAACTAAATGCTAAGAATATATTTGCATTGTGCCAACTCAAAGATCAATAGATATGGATATAGATATAGATTTTTATATTTAAAGCCATTCTCGTTCTGCGTTGGAATAAACATCATTCATTATTTGCTTGTTCTTGTAACGATTGTTGTTGTCATTCTCTAACTCGCAAGAGTTTTCACATTCCTATTTGGTATCGATGCACATGAAGAGTGGCTATGAAAGAAGGTAATACTGAATGTTACGTCATGCAGAATACACTCATTTACTTCGGCTCCTCGTGATCAACGCTACAGGAGAAGTGAGATACATAAAGTTGACAGTGTGAGGACAGACATGCTGGCACAACTCTGCAACTACACAGTGTTACCAGATAAAATGGTGCTGCGGCATCGAAATTGTAGTACGGACTTTGCCATAGCAGCGGACAGCTGCTAATTTCGGACCATGATCGTGGATTACACTTCGGTCAGTGCTGGTTAGAGTGCTGCAACTGTAAATGGAAGGCTTTGTTTGATAGTCTTGTGCTGGTGCTGTCTGAATAAATTACGCCATTGGATAAAAAGCGGTTTAGTTTTGAGACCTAACCCACGAGGGGGGAAGGCACAGTGGTCTGCTTCAGGAATTCCAAGCAATAAAACACAAAAAACAACCCAGGAAGGGTTCGAACAGCTACTTTCATGCAGAGACATGCATTTGGAATCTGTTCATCGTTACGGGGTCAAACAAGAGGGTAACATTACTGAAACAATGATCAGGCTACTTAGTATATAATAGAGCATACGTATTTCAAGGAGGAAACGTATGAAGACGCAGACTTCCTCGTTATCAATATGTGCGGCATATCTTTCGTGTTAACGAAAGTAATATCCCGCTCTACCTCTTCTTACGTCTCAAATGAAATGAATGCCATGAGGAATCGAATATTTGTTGACTGCGTCTCTTCTTGCTTCCATTCTTACTAACATATTTCTTCATTCTCGTGGTAATCATGACATTCTATGTGTATGCTGCAAAAGATTGCACGTGGACAAATTCGACATCGAGGTGCAAAGCGTTTGGTATCTTACATTATATTCAATTCGAATAAGCTTCCGATGTATTTTTACTTCGTTTGTATTTTTAGATGATTATGAACGTTAAGGAAAATTATCTCACATGCTTTATGTTGAATGAGAAACATTGAATGACCCGTTTTGCTTTCCCTACGTTGAAATGATATAATGTCGGCGGCAACAGCCTTCTTCCACGCCAGAAGCTGAAACTTGTATCATTCTGGATTAATGATAATTGAATGTCTCAAATGTATACATAGCCCACAATGCGACGCCAGAAACCATCAGGGGAGAACGCCGCATAAAAACCAAACGTGCGCGCACGTCTCTACTCTGAAGAACCGTATCGGAGACTCACGGCAAGCATTTCGCTGAAGAGCTGTTTGTGTGTGCATTCGGGAGGACGAAGGTGCAATCCCGCGCCCGGCCATCCTGATTTAGGTTTTCAGTGATTTCCCTAAATCGCCTCAGGCAAATGCCGGGATGGTTCCTTAGGCCGGCCGAAGTGGCCGTGCGGTTAAAGGCGCTGCAGTCTGGAACCGCAAGACCGCTACGGTCGCAGGTTCGAATCCTGCCTCGGGCATGGATGTTTGTGATGTCCTTAGGTTAGTTAGGTTTAACTAGTTCTACGTTCTAGGGGACTAATGACCTCAGCAGTTGAGTCCCATAGTGCTCAGAGCCATTTGAACCATTTTTGATGGTTCCTTAGAAAGGGCACGGCCGATTTCCTTCCCCATCCTTCCCTAATCCGAGCTTGTGCTCCGTCTCTAATGACATCGTTGTCGACGGGACGTTAAAACAGTAATCTCTTCCTCCTCTGTTTGTGTGTTTAAGGTTGCGTTTTGAGGCTCAGGCAACATCGCAGTGACTATAGTCCGTCTCTTGCTGCCAGTGTGTCGTTAGCTCAGAGGTTCCCTTGTGCGTTGCAGTGCTCGTACTATATGACATAGCAGTTCCAATCACGGTAGAAGCCGCTGACTACAACCTTTTATTTTCCATTTTAATTAATGGAGTTGCAAACTGCTAGTAAAAATTCCTTATACGAAATCTGAAGAATGCCTTTAAACATCAATCTTCGTCCGATTTCGACTTAGTAAATTAAGTTAATATCATGGATGTCTGCTTTGCAAATGCCAAGGTGCTTCACTGTAAAATAGATCCTCAAAAGATTCAAACCGACTGTCAACGATATAAATCTGAGCTTTGTTCGTCATATAGGTCTAACATTTCAGAAGGTTGTTTATGAAGTGCACATGTTGATTAATATAGTTCCCCTCTTCTAAATTTTTGTAATAGCATTTAACTGTAGACGTTTTCTAACACCGGCGTTAGCAATTCCTTTCCGTTCTCTGAAACCTCCAAAACGACAAATTTTTCTGGTTTAAATCTGATGACCTTAACTATCACTTCCGATCAACATTAAATACTTCATGAACCCATACATGGAACTCCAAATGTGCAGTGTTCCTGCACTGCTACAGAGCATGCATTGCAACGTATTCACGCAGTTTATCACATAGACTTACCATAAGGAATGAAACAAGAACTGTAATACACTTTACACCACAGACGCTCACTCTGGCTTGACGAAAATATATAATTGAGTTTGAAAGGAAAAGAAACGAGGTATGAAGCATTTATAAATTCATCGAATGTAGTGATGTGGTTTAATTTCGTTCCAGTCAATAAAATTAATTTCGGGCCATACTCAGCTCTTGCCGATTAATATAATATAATACCTGCCTACTAATCAGGGCGTCTGTCTCCGTTGCTTTTGAGCGTGAATGGAAATTGTAGAAATTTTCTGTGGAGCAACATTTAATAATAAAGCGTTTTAAATCATCAAAAGCGATGAGCGGTGGCAGGCGCTTTCGATAAAGAACGGGGGAGTGCAGCCCCACTGCTGTCGCCACGGCCTCTGCCGGTAGCCAGCCAGTGGATCCCGGAGCTTTGCCGCATACGGCGTCCAGAGGAGGACAGTCTGCAGGAAATCTGCCGCAAAATCGTTGCTGGATAAAATTTTGATATCGGTGTGTCAGAAAGCGAAATAGATTGAATCTTCGCTACCATTACATTCACGTCTTCAGCATTCAGACAGAAGAGGCTATAAAAATATTTTATGCCAGCTGCTCTCGATCCACTGACATTATGAACAGAAACAACGCACGCTACCGCTAGACCACAGGCGTAATCAGCTTAGGGTTTCTCTATCATGGGACAAGTTTTCCTCCAGGAAGTGCCGCAGTCTACAGTGTTGCCAAATTGTGCAGATAACCGGACTTAGAGAATTAGCGAGTTGGCCAGTTTTTTTGTTCCATGTCGAGATCGGCGCGGACTTAGCCTCTGAAGTGGCTGACCGCCGGTCGAGTTTTATGTCAAAGAGTGTACATCTTAATGCCATATTTATTACGTTTGCTTTTTGTGTATTGTCTAAATGACAATCTTCCCCTCCAAAGAATCAATGATTCATCTATTGATAAATCTCTTCTCGGGTAATACACATGAGACATTCTCATGTTAAAATAATCCAATATACACTCCTGGAAATTGAAATAAGAACACCGTGAATTCATTGTCCCAGGAAGGGGAAACTTTATTGACACATTCCTGGGGTCAGATACATCACATGATCACATTGACAGAACCACAGGCACATAGACACAGGCAACAGAGCATGCACAATGTCGGCACTAGTACAGTGTATATCCACCTTTCGCAGCAATGCAGGCTGCTATTCTCCCATGGAGACGATCGTAGAGATGCTGGATGTAGTCCTGTGGAACGGCTTGCCATGCCATTTCCACCTGGCGCCTCAGTTGGACCAGCGTTCGTGCTGGACGTGCAGACCGCGTGAGACGACGCTTCATCCAGTACCAAACATGCTCAATGGGGGACAGATCCGGAGATCTTGCTGGCCAGGGTAGTTGACTTACACCTTCTAGAGCACGTTGGGTGGCACGGGATACATGCGGACGTGCATTGTCCTGTTGGAACAGCAAGTTCCCTTGCCGGTCTAGGAATGGTAGAACGATGGGTTCGATGACGGTTTGGATGTACCGTGCACTATTCAGTGTCCCCTCGACGATCACCAGTTGTGTACGGCCAGTGTAGGAGATCGCTCCCCACACCATGATGCCGAGTGTTGGCCCTGTGTGCCTCGGTCGTATGCAGTCCTGATTGTGGCGCTCACCTGCACGGCGCCAAACACGCATACGACCATCATTGGCACCAAGGCAGAAGCGACTCTCATCGCTGAAGACGACACGTCCCCATTCGTCCCTCCATTCTCGCCTGTCGCGACACCACTGGAGGCGGGCTGCACGATGTTGGGGCGTGAGCGGAAGACGGCCTAACGGTGTGCGGGACCGTAGCCCAGCTTCATGGAGACGGTTGCGAATGGTCCTCGCCGATACCCCAGGAGCAACAGTGTCCCTAATTTGCTGGGAAGTGGCGGTGCGGTCCCCTACGGCACTGCGTAGGATCCTACGGTCTTGGCGTGCATCCGTGCGTCGCTGCGGTCCGGTCCCAGGTCGACGGGCACGTGCACCTTCCGCCGACCACTGGCGACAACATCGATGTACTGTGGAGACCTCACGCCCCCACGTGTTGAGCAATTCGGCGGTACGTCCACCCGGCCTCCCGCATGCCCACTATACGCCCTCGCTCAAAGTCCGTCAACTGCACATACGGTTCACGTCCACGCTGTCGCGGCATGCTACCAGTGTTAAAGACTGCGATGGAGCTCCGTATGCCACGCAAACTGGCTGACACTGACGGCGGCGGTGCACAAATGCTGCGCAGCTAGCGCCATTCGACGGCCAACACCGCGGTTCCTGGTGTGTCCGCTGTGCCGTGCGTGTGATCATTGCTTGTACAGCCCTCTCGCAGTGTCCGGAGCAAGTATGGTGGGTCTGACACACCGGTGTCAATGTGTTCTTTTTTCCAGTTCCAGGAGTGTAGATCGTATCTTATATAAACGATCGTCTGGTTTCGGGTTTCCTGGAAGTGGATTTGTTAGCAAAATGATCAAATACCGGTCTCTGCTTATACTCATCGCTTTTCCTCTATTCTCAAACAGCGGTTCTTTCTTCCAGTAGTCTTGTAATTGCGGATATTTAACGTTACCCATATGTAACGAAACACCCAGGAAAACTAGTAATTCGCCTAAGCTTAGACATTTCCATTTACAGATCCTAGATCCCTCTTTTGTATTTTCGCTCAGCAATACGTTGACTGCGTTATCGTTCGTTTCGTCAACTACAAGTTGCAATAATTAGTCTGTTACCAATAATCTGAAGAAATCCATAGGAGAAATGCCAGCAGGTTGGATTTGCAAAACTTCTTCCGTCGTAAATTGGTGATACTGCATATTATGTGGTTCTTTATGCCAGGACTCGCCTGGATTATCTCCGTGTGACAGGTCGGGCTCTTTTTCGTCGTCGATTTCCACACAATCGTCGTGATCTGTATTGTCAGATTCGGAACTGTCACGAAACAGATTCGAAAGCTGTCCTTCCATGCTATCATCACTCTGCAATTCTTCTGCAGCCTCTAAATGACAATCTCCGTGGTATGTCTCGTCCTCACTATACAGAAAATCATCGTCGTCTAGTACACCAAGTAACTGTTCCTCTGTCAATTTAACACTTTTCCTGCTCCTTTTCACATTGGAAGATCCAGGTGTCAGTTCATCATCCACCATTACGAACAATATATGTTTGATAACTGACCACACAAAAGAATAGTTTGCACGTTTTGATGCTAGCTCAGACGCTGCAACTAGACTGCGTAATCCGACAGTGAGCGCGGACGCTTATAAGCGTCTGCCACACTGGCTCATGGCTTGTTCAGTCGCAGCGAAATCGTCAACTACTAGCTGTATAATACCAAAATGACAACTGTCAGAACTGTTTTATGGAAGAGCAATGTTAATGTGCATGAGGATAAGCAAAGTTTCCCAAAAAAGTTCTGAGAAAGTGAAATTTTCTGATTGGAATAATTAACAAACCAACAGGTTGTTTAAGTAAAGTATATACTTTTGGATATAAAAAAACTAAGGGTACAAGACTAAGACATTGGATTTTGGAAAGAATAGCATTTTGAGATTGGAATATTCTGGAACACAAAAATTTTAAATAGAAGTAACTTCTGAAATTTTTCAGGAATATTACAACGTTTGTTTGAAAGAGGAGAACAGGGGTTTCAGATGTTGTAGGTCACTCTTAAAACAAATAACTTTCAGCGTCAATGAAATTTGTATTCACATGATTTGTAGGTACAGTAAATCACGAATATTTCTTGAATGTTTCCACAAGGCCTAAATATACTATTTTCATTAGCAATCATTAAATTATGCATGGAAATATTGCATGAATAAGGAATTAATTATTTTGTGTAACTACATTATACATACTTTTAATGAAACAAGATCAGAAAAGAAAAAAGAAAATCGACATCACAAGTGGTATAACAAATAGGATAAGTTAAAAGCTCAACTTGCTCTGTCACAATATATATATTTCGCATTTCATTAATAGTATTTTATGGGCATCGTCTTCATATTTATTTGTACTTTAATCCTTCTGATCGATAGTTTCCATACACATGCCTAGCCTGGTGATGGTACACAAATTGCAGTGTTTCAGTCAAATAACTCTAGTGCGGAAATTATTCATTCCATAGTAATGAATTTTTCAGGAATTGTTAATATTATATCTTTATTATGAATAAAAGATACGTTATCACCCAAAATGAAGTTATGGTATTGTATATCTTGAAGCAATCCTCAAAACAAACACTTACACCATAGTCTCTGCACGAGAATGATGTTTCCCTTTGTTTTCATGTCATCCTCCAGCATCTGTGCCTCTCTTTGTGGGCTTGCTCTTCTTCTTTGCAGGTGGGATTTTCTCAATGAAATGCTTTGCTATTAGCTGTTCAGGTGTAGGAGTTTCTGAAGACCATCCACATTGAGGCGGAACTACACTCTTTCTGTGAATTTTCAGCAGTTACAGTAGGAGAAGAAGCCTGAAATTTGTGTGCATTTCTTCCCGTGTCCTCTCACTGGCTTTACAAAAAAAATACAAGCATTGTGCACTGTAATCTTCACTAGCCTTCTAAACATTTTTTTTGTACCATTTAACACTTTTTTTTCTTTCCATGAGAAAATGTTGTAGTTTCAGAACCTTCAAATCTACACCACCCATATACAAATTGCACTCCGCAGTGAACTGCGGCATTTTCTTTTTCTTTTCTTTGTTTTTCTTTTTTTTACCTCTTTGCCCCCTTTGGTTGCTGTAAAAACTGCACCATTATTGAGTGCTGAAATGAATACCACTTGTTTTTTTTATATATCCATTTTGGCACTATAACGTCCTGTTAGTGACATGCTATTTGTTCATCTTTCTTGAGTCTTGCACTTTTCAACGCATCTGGTACATTCTTCCTATACACCTGGTCATTAAAATTGCTACACCACGAAGATGACGTGCTACAGACGCGAAATTTAACCGACAGGAAGAAGATGCTGTGATATGCAAATGATTAGCTTTTTAGAGCATTCACACAAGATTGTAGCCTATCACAATTACAGTTTATCGTATCGCGACATTGCTGCTCGCGTTGGTCGAGATCCTATGACTGTTAGCAGAATATGGAATCGGTGGGTTCAGGAGGGTAAAACAGAACGCCGTGCTGGATCCCAATGGCCTCGTATCACTAGCAGTCGAGATAACAGGTATCTTATCCGCATGCCTGTAACAGATCGTGCAGTCACGTCTCGATCCCTGAGTCAACAGATGGGGACGTTTGCATGACAACAACCATCTGCACGAATAGTTCGACGACGTTCGCAGCAGCATGGACTATCAGCTCGGAGACCGTGGCTGCGGTTTAGAGCACGTCTAAACGCTGCTCAGTCTCGCTCGCTTCACGCTGAGTAGTGATGGGGAGCTCGTGAATGAGTCGTTTAAATGAACGCTTCACTCCAGTGAAGTGTGAACTAACCACTCAATTTCAATGAACTGGTGCTTCAAACTCTCCACAGATAGTACACTCCACACTTTTTTTCTAGTTCGTTCACTCACTCTCTTCCCCTCTCCCTCCCCCACTACATTGGCGCTACGTCACTCATTCTCCCTTCACTTCAATCCTCCCTGTACTGCCTGTCGACGAATCGCGCGGTGAAATACACTTAGAACAACAGCTGCACTTTGCTTTCACATAACCTAAATCGGCGAAGAAACCCCAAATTTCACTACTTTTACGCGATCGCGTGTTGCTAGCCATTGTATAAACGTGAACAGACACAAAAACTGCTTTCGAATAAAATAAAGAAGGATTTTACCTGAAATCGTACCAATGACTACAGGTGACAGTTTACGTTTTGAATTTAGAGGGTTATTATTCTCAATAAAAATAAAATCTCCAGGAAAATTTCTGAATAATTACTTAACGTAGGTATATAGACTTTGTGACAGTGGTAAACATACTCATTCTATTTTGGATTAAATTTTAAAAGGAACATAAACTTGGACTGCATTTCGTTGGTAGCCCTAGTTTTCAGTCCATAAATACAACAAATAAGGTTTCACTTGGCAGATGAAGACTCTTTTTGGCGCTTCATGAGAAAATGTCGGGCAAGATTAAACGTAATACCTTCTTTATATGTGACAGGCTTCTCTGTTTATCTTTCCTTTGTCCCCTTCGACCATCCTGTATTTAAGTTAACTCAGACGCTGTAAGACGCAAAACGTTGCGTGCACGTTACTGCATAGTTCGGCCATCTGTTGGTAAAAATATGAAGTATTACGAAGCTTTATTGTACGAGCGAGGCGAAGCGAGCGTAGCCGCGGCTGAACGGCGAACTGGGCAACTTCGCCAGGCCTCCGTACTTCATGAATGAACTACTTCGTTTGAACGCTTCACGGCAAAGAGTGAAATGAATGAAGTACTTCACGGGAATGAACGAGTTCGACCCATCTCTATCGCTGAGTACCCGGCTCATTATCGCTGGCACAGGCGCTGAGGTGGGGATGACTGACGTCACGCTACGGAACTGAGCTGAGACGAGGGTTGTCGAATAGGACACGTGCCGGCCCGAGACTGCGAGCTGACCGAGAGACTCGCATTATCGTAACGTAGCGGTAGGCAGTAAACTGTCACGGGACTATACTCAGCATGAGTGGTTCCGGAACCGGGACCAGTGCAATGACTACCATCACAAAAGATGTTGTGTTGAAGAAACTTGCTGATGGGACGTGCATTTTGATAAATAAAGTGGGAGTAAGGAATGGCAGTTCCAGTTGGGAAAAATTTAAGGTAAGCCCTTCAATTATTACTAAATAATCACAGAATAGAGCTTCCGAATTCGATACGTGATAGTATTTGATTAATCGAATCGCTTCGTTTGTCTAGCATTTTTAATGAATTGATACGTTTCTTGTGTCCGTAAACGAAAAGAAAAATTGTCTTCATGAAACATACATGAAGGTGTTTATTACGACTGTTTCAGGTGGTTGTTGAAAGAGATACACACCTTCCAGTTGGTTACGTTCAGTGCCAAAATGGAAACTGTGGAGCATTGCTTGCTTACAAAGGAAGCACAACTGGAATGAACAGACATAAATGTAAGGATAAGCGACACTCGTCAAGCGTTGCAGCTGCCAGTGCTGATAAAATATCTATCAGGGACAAATGTGTTTTAATGTGTGCAACAGACCTCCAACCATTTAATATGATAAGTGGTGAAGGATTCATAAGCTTAGCTCAAGAACTGATAAATACAGGAGCAAAATATGGACAAATCACCGCCCAAGACGTGCTACCTTCCCCAAGGACTGTAGCACGATATATTAAGGAATTGGCTGATGAAGTCAGGAGTGAACTTATTCCAGTTGTAAAAGACGCAATTGGTAAAAACCAGTGTTCAATGACGTGCGATCTGTGGACAGACAGTTATCGTAAGACCCATTACCTGACTGTCACATCCAGCTATATTGATGAGTCGACGGACAAATGGTTCAAATGGCTCTAAGCACTATGGGACTCAACTGCTAAGGTCATTAGTCCCCTAGAACCTAGAACTAGTTAAACCTAACTAACCTAAGGACATCACAAACATCCATGCCCGAGGCAGGATTCGAACCTGCGACCGTAGCGGTCTTGCGGTTCCAGACTGCAGCGCCTTTAACCGCACGGCCACTTCGGCCAGCGACGGACAAATGGATACTAAAAAACAGTGTACTCTTAACTACGAGGTTTCCAGATGTTGCCAAGACTGGTGAACATATCATTACGGAAATATATGAACAAATGGTAGAGTTGTAGATAACGTCCTGGGAACTAAGACAGGTTACTTTCGTTACAGACCAAGGAGCTAACATCAAGAAAGCACTAGAAGCACACAAACGACTCCCATGTGTGATGCACTGTATTAATACAGCACTGAGGCACACATTCAGTGAAGGTTTCTTAATGGATGAGATTCCTGCAGTGTATGACTCCATCCTGACAGTAATGTAAACTAGTAGGCTTTATGAAGCGATCTGGCTTAGTCACGAGATTAGATAAAACCTTACACCATGTTGTAAAAACCAGGTGGAACAGTGTGTGCACGATGTTAGAGAGACCAAATAGAGACGGTTTTGCGTGATTGAAACAAACACGAGATGATGACGTCGTATCAGAATGCGCCTGTGGAAAGCGTTATTCAATTTCTGGAGGTTTTCAAAGATGCCACGGACGATTAGGAAGGAGACAATGAGCCAAAACTACCATTAGTAGTGCCGTGGATTTTGAAACTGATAGGTCTCTGCGAAACTGGAACCGACGATGTGACAATGTGTAAGCTAAAGAAAAGGGCAGAACTGTTTATAAAACAGAAAGTTCTAAATGAACTACATGACATTCATTACGTGGCAACGTTCTTGCATCCCTGTTTCAAGGAACTATTAGTTTTTCCCGAAGAAAGAAGAGAAAAAATTCATCAAGATGTGCGAGAAATGTTAAATAACGTTGTTGATACAAACGTAACCAAAGACGTCATGCCTTCTCCCACAAAGAATTTCAAAATTGGCGAACATTCACCTCAAAATCGAAAGATGAGATTGAGAAATATATGAACATGGAGAGTCCAAACAATGAGTTCACAGACCTTCTTTCATGGTGGAAAACAAATTCGTGTACCCCGTCGAAACTCAGCAGACTCAGCAAAGAGGTTTTCTGTATACCTGGCAGTAGTGCCTCAAGTGAAAGAAATTTTAGTAAGGCAGGGTTGGTACTGACTCAGAAAAGAAGTTGTCTAGATTCCGATCGCGTTAATGATATTCTCATCACCCATAACATTAAGAGAACCAAGTAACCTAAATTTGAATCACAGAAGCAAAAGCAACTGACAACTGGTCTTCTGAGATGTGTACGTAATCAAATATAATACTGAGAAGTGATAAGTATTGACTGCATAATTACGCAGTGAATATTACATACTTCATACTAAATAAAGTAAATTGTTGTATAACTATGGTACTCACAGGAGAACAGACTCAACTGCAGTGCAATATCTTCAGAAATGGGACTGCTGAATTAAGGTTTCAGATTAATTTGCGAAACTATATTCTACAGTATTCGTTTTGAATATGTACACTTTCTTTTAATAAAATGAATTTATTATTGTGTACTACGGTCGTTTACATCGCTTGAGTAGAACAAAATTGGTTGTGTATATCGCTACTTCCTCATTAAATAACAGATTTATTCCAACGTACTGTTTAGCAGGTGGATCGGTTCCTCAGCTGCTGCTTTAAATCGTTTTTCTTTTGGGTGCTATTGTACGACTGCCGTACAACAGTCTTTGGTTGGTCCGTTAGTTAAATTTTCGATAGATCACTTGAATGATTGTTTTATGGAAATGATGTGGAAAGAGCGTCTTTTTTTTCTCTGGCTACCACCTTTTCAATAGACATTCTTCAATGGAACAGAAGGAGTTGTCCAGGAAAAGTAATTTTCAAGTTAGATTTAAAACTCACTTTGCTACCTGCCAGACATTTTAATTTTTAAGTTAGATTTGAACTTACTTTGCTACCTGCCAGACATTTTATGTTATTGGGCAAGTAATTTGTTATTGCATATTGAACTCCTTTCTGAGCCAGTGACAGCTTTAACACTGGGTAAGATCTTTTTTCCCTCTAGTGTTCTCCCTATGGACAACACTGTTCTTCTCGAACTGTGATGGGCTGTTTATAACGAGTGTCAGTAGCAAATATATGTATTTTGACGGCGCAGTTAAAAAGCCAACCTCCTTGAAGATTATTGTGCCTATGATTTCCGTGAGTGAACATCGCATATTATTTTTACTGCTCTCTATTGTGCAATCATTATTTTCTTTCTAAGTGATGAGTTACCTCAGAACATCATTCCGTAACGCATTTCTCTTTGTTGAGTTCAAGCACCGTAATCTTAAGGTTCTTTCAGCTTTAGCAACAGGTGGATCCGGCTTTTTGTAGTTTTTCTTATGTCTGTTGCTGTGGTTTGTATATTTTCAGTCAGCTTTGGCAGCTTTACTTTTGTAATTACGTGGACTGGATTTGTTCGAATGTCTCAGTTTTGATTCGTTCGACCGAAATGTGTCTTAAATCTCCCAAAATGCATTCATACACACCAGCACAACTGTGACTTGTCACACGTGCATGTTCCTTACTAGTATACTTGTAACTCGGATAGCCGCACACAGTAGGATCCGCGTTCGGAACGGCCCCATGCGACCGGCGGCGCTGCAGGTGGCCAGTCGAGAGTGTCGGGTCGCCTCGTTATCGAGACCGCGCTCTCGGAACACGATGATATCGCAGGCAGCATTCTCGCTGCTCAGTCTCGCTTACGAGAACGAGCGGGAATACGGCGACAGTTGACGGCCTCTACTGCGATTACCCTTGACGCTGCATCACAGACAGGAGCGCCTGCGATGGTGTACTCAACGACGAACCTGGGTGCACGTATGGCAAAACGTCATTTTTTCGGATGAATCCAGGTTCTGTTTACAGCATCATGATGGTTGCATCCGTCTTTTGGCGACATCGCGGTGAACGCACATTGGAAGCGTGTATTTGTCATCGCCATACTGGCGTATCACCCAGCGTGATGGTATGGGGTGCCATTGGTTACACGTCTCGGTCACCTATTGTTCGCATTGACGGCACTTTGAACAGTGGACGTTACATTTCAGATGTGTTACGACCCGTGGGTCTACCCTTCATTCGATCCCTGCGAAATTCTGCATTTCAGGAGGATAATGCACGACCGCATGTTGCAGGTCTTCTACAGGCCTTTCTGGATACAGGAAATGTTCGACTGCGCCCAGGCGTATCAAGGCCGTTATTACGGTCGGAGGTGTTTGTTCTGGGTGCTGATTTCTCAGGATCTATGCACCCAAATTGTGTGAAAATGTAATCCCATGCCAGTTCTAGTATAATATATTTGTCCAATGAATACCCGTTTATCATCTGCATTTCCTCTTGGTGTAGCAATTTTAATGGCCAGTAGTGTATTTAGTCTATGCGTTCCAGCTACATTCGTATGTCTTTCCTTCATGAACTAACACAAATGCACACTGCTGCAGCAATTGTCCACCAAGAGCTTATGGACTAAGTTGAGAAGAGACTCCACAAGGTTTAATAAAATCTGTCTTATTTTCAGGGTATCTGCAGAAAGAAATTTCATTTCTGTTTCAGTGGAGCTTCCTATGCAGATAATGAACTGCCATACATGTCCTGTGGATCATCCAGATTTCATACGACTTTATTCCAAATTGTGCTGCATTTGGAGCAAGGTAGATTTTTATTGCCAGCCTTCCTTTCCATAACATAAGCGATTTGTCCACAGAAATTTTTAAATGTATCATTCAAGAGTTGAATGACCGAGTCCAAGTTGGATACACTTTTATTCCCATCACATGCACGCTGTTCATCATTGTTTAGTCTTAATTTAATAAAATTAATATTTATTACATTTGACAGTGATGTAATTATTATTTTAGTCATTTCAGGAGTTAGTTTATTAAAGTATCGGTTTTGGGGACCAATGATGGATAGCTTTTCCACCCTTGAAGTTTTAAAAGTAAAACTAGACTTACTTCTGGTTTACAAGACTGGCGTTTTTTCCTCTGTTTTTACTTCTTTATTGATTTATTTTGCTGGTGTTTATGTTTTGTCTTCTAAATATAAACATTTATTGATGATTTTGTTGAGATTAGAGTGTATTGTTCTTTCTTTATTTATACCTATTGTTTTTCTTATTGAATATGATTATGATTCCAGAATGAGATTTTCACTCTGCAGTGGAATGTGCGCTGATATGAAACTTCCTGGCAGATTAAAACTGTGTGCCCGACCGAGACTCGAACTGGGGACCTTTGCCTTTCACGGGCAAGTGCTCTACCACTGCAAGGTTCGCAGGAGAGCTTCTGTAAAGTTTGGAAGGTAGGAGACGAGGTACTGGCAGAAGTAAAGCTGTGAGTACCGGTCGTGAGTCGTGCTTCGGTAGCTCAGTGGTAGAGCACTTGCCCACGAAAGGCAAAGGTCCCGAGTTCGAGTCTCGGACGGGCACACAGTTTTAATCTGCCAGGAAGTTTCATGATTATGATTTTTTTCCCTCTTTTTTTTAGTTTTTTCTGTTTGTGAGGGAGCTGTAGTCTTTCTATGTTGGTTTCGATGATTCGATCTCATGGTAATGATTTTTTTAAATTCTTTTTTTTTCTTCTTTATGTCAAAATATTTATTCATGACAGGTTTTTGATCCCTCTTTGTTTATTAGATAATTGTTGATGGCTGATTCATTATTTGGTGTTTCTGTCAAGTTTTGTTTTTATAATTTGTTTATATTCATATGCTGATCTTAATATAGTTAAATATTATTTTGGTACTTATTTTTCTTTTATTTTAATTTTATTAAGTTTTTGGATTTGTTCCTTAATAATTACTGCTAGAGGTTCAGTTTATTCATACCATTCTATTTTTATTTTTGTAGTTTTGATTTTAATAATTATACTTTATTGTTCATTTGCTAGATTAAGTGTTCTTTCTTTTTATATTTTTTGAGGCTAGATTGTTCCCTACTTTACTTTTAATTTTGGGTTGGTGTTACCAACCCGAGTCTTTACCGGCTGGGGTTTATTTGCTTATTTATACTTTGGTTGCTAGACTGCCTTTATTATTGGTTTTATTTAAGGTTTATCAATTTGCTAATACTTTGTACTGTCCTTTATTGTTTGATTTTGATTCTTATTATATTATGTTTTTATAATTTTGGCTTTGTTTGTTAAGATACCTAAGTTTTTGGTTCTTTTATACTTCCTAAGGCTCATGTGGAGGCCCCTATTTCTGGCAGAATAATTCTTGCACGGGTTTTGTTTAAGTTAGATGGTTACAGTATTTTTCAGGTGATAAAGATTATTTCTTATTTTGTTTTAAAGTTTGATAATTTCTGGAAACTTTAAATTTGTCTGGTGGTGTTATTGTTAGATTTATAAATTTTTGTCTGGTTGCTTTAAAGTCTTTAATTGCTTACTCTTCTGTTGCTCATAGGAGAATGGTTATTGATGGTTTAATGACTATAAACTGATGAGGTTGTATAGGTTCACTTTCTTTAATGATTGTCATGGATTATGTTCTTCTGGTTTATTTTGTCTAATATTATTTATGAGTGTTTAGGTAGAAGAAGATTATTAATTAATAATTAATTTAATATCTAGAATGGCTTTGTGGTGATTCCTTTTGAGATCATCAAATATGGCTGCTGCCCCTCCATTAAATTTGGTAGATGGGTTGAGATTATTAAATAGGATTTTATCTTGATATGCTTTTAGATTTTTGGTTCTTGTTTTTTTTTCTTTATCTTTTTATAGAGCTGTTTATACTTTATATATATTCTTATTCTCAGCACGGTAATTATTATTCTGGGGTTTATACTAGTTCTCTTGGTTAGTACTGGGATAATCATCTTTAACTTTTACTCTGATTGCCTTTGAATATTCTTTGTTTAAATTTTAATAAATTTCAATTAAAAATATTGTTTTGTGGGATCAATGATGTGAAGTTTTTCGTTTTAGACTGTGTATTTATTTTCTATTTGTTCTTTGAGGTATTTTCTCTTTTTTTTTTAAGAACTGTAATTTTTATTTTGGGTATTGATTTGATGGTTGATTATAGAATTTTTGTTGAGTGAGAACTTTTTAATTTAAATGGTTCTATGGTTGTGATCACTTTAATTTTGGATTGAATATCTCTTATTTTTATGTGTTTTGTTTTATATGTGTATATATATTTCTTCTTCGGTATTTTATTATAGAGAGGATTATATATCAAGTGAGAAGAATATAAGACTTTTTATTATTATTGTTTTAATCTTTATTCTGTCAATAGGGTTTTTAATTATTTGCCTAATTTGATCAAAATTTTATTGGGTTGAGATAGTCTGGGGTTGGTTTCTTATTGTTTAGTTATTTATTATCAGAATGTAAAGTTTTACAGTGCTGGTATATTAACTGCTTTATCTAATTGAATTGATGTTGCTATTTTAATTTCTATTGCTTGAATATTAAATTTTGTTGGTTAAAATTACATTAATTATTATGACTTTATTTTGAGTTCTTTTGAAATAAAGGTTATTACTATATTAATTGATCTAGCTGCTATAACTAAGAGAGCTCAGATTCCCTTTTCTTCTTGACTTCCTGCTGCTATGGCTGCTCCTACTCCTGTTTCTGTTTTGGTTCATTCTACTACTCTTGTTACTGCTGGAGTTTGTTTATTAATTAGTTTTAGTCCAATATTAGACTTATAATTGTGGTTAGTTTTTACTTTTGATTGGTTTGTTAACTATATTTATGGCTGGCTTCGGGGCTAATTTTGAGTTTGATTTAAAAAAAAAAGATTATTGCTCTTTCTACTTTGAAACAACTTAGTTTAATAGTGAGAATTTTAGCTATAGGCTATCCAAGCTTTCTTTCGTTCATTTGTTAGCTCATGCTCTGTTTAAGGTTTTATTATTTATATGTGCAGGTTCAATAATTCATAATTTAAAGGATTCTCCGGATATTCATTTTATGGGCTCTATTGTTGATTTTATACCTTTAAGTTCCGTTTGTTTTAATGTTTCTAGTTTGTCTTTGTGCGGTATGACTTTTTTGGCTGGCTTTTATTCAAAGGATTTAATTCTTGAGATGGTTTAAGATGAATTGTTTGATTTTTCCCTTATCTTTTTTCTACACTTTTAACTCCTCCTTATTGTTTTCGTTTATTTTATTATTCAATATCTGGGGATGATTATTTTTATTGAAGATTTTCTTTGGATGATAGGGGTTATTATATTTCATTTGGTATAATTGGTTTATTATTTGTTGCTGTTTTTGGTGGTAGCCTTTTGTCTTGATTGATTTTTTCCTATTCCTCATATGATTACTTTGCACTATTGTTTGATTTTTCTCATAATTTATTTTCTTTAAATATATTGTCTTCTGTTAGATTTGCTGGTTCTATATGATTTATACCTTTCCTTTCAAGTAAGTTTGTTAGATATACACTTTGAAATTAGGTGGTCAAAGTTTATATAGCTTGTTTATTTAATTATATTCAAGGTTTGTGAGATTCAAATTTTAAGATTTATCTTTTAACTTTCATTTTTTGAATATTTATTTTAGTGGAATTGTTTTTCTTATACGTATATAGCTTATAATTAGAGCATGACACTGAAGATTGAGATATTTTTGTTTTTAGGTATTTATAATTCTATTATTTTTACAGTGAAAATGTAATGTTTTATTTAAACTATATAAATGTTAACGGATTTTAACCACTAATATAAATGTTTGCAGCTTTTATGTTTGATTTACATTTCCTTAATTGGAACTTTATAATACCGTTAAATATTAACGGTAATACACCACTTTTTGGCTTCAATCAATGAAGAATAAGGGTAATTATTTACCAACCTCCCAGATCAAAACTGACTGCAATATTTCGCTTCTTATTCTGTTTAAGGTTGATTGATTATATCAATACTTTTTGATGCAACCCAAATTTTGCTCATTGTAAAGCTCCTTGATTTCATTCATGGTATAGCCCTCCTATTAGGACTAGGATGAAGAATATGATGATATTGTTTATAATATAATGTCTGATGTTTTTATAATAATTACAGTTGGTAGAATTAATGCAATTTCTACATCAAAGATTTAAAAAATTATTGCAATTAGAAAGAATCGGAGGGAGAACAGTATTCGTGCTGATCTTTTCGGATCAAATCCACATTTAAATTGTGATCTTTTTCCTCGGTCATTAATTTTTTTTTGATAGTGTTGTGGAGAGGATTATAACAATTACTGGGATAATAGATCTAATAAAAATTCTTGCAGGTAATCACTAGGATTGTTTTTCTTGATTTATATCAATCTTTCTGTTTGGAAGTCAAATTTACTATTTACACTGGAGAAATATTTATCTGCCTCATCAATAAATTGAGATATAGAGAAATATTTGTACTACATCTACAAAGTGTCAATATCATGCTGCTGCTTCAAACCCAAAGTGGTGTCTTGGTGAGAATTTATTTATTGAATGTCAAAGTAAACATGTTAAGAAGATGGTTCCAATAATTACATCAAGTCCATGAAAGCCTGTTGTAACAACGAAAGTTGATCCGTATACCACGTTAGCAATAGTGAATGGTGCTTCTCAATATTTGTATTGCGAAATATAACCCTAATAATACTGTTAAGTATAGTCCTCGTAGTGCTTGTGTGTGATTAGTTTCTGTAAGTCTGTGGTGTGCTCATGTTAGTTACTCCTGAAGCTAAAAGAATTGTATAAAATTGAAGGGTTGGATTCATATTGGTTGTCATAATATTCCTAATTCAACTGTTGAGGCCAGTCTTCTGCTGAAGAAGGCTCAGAAGAATGATACGAAGATAAAACTTCAGATGCAATAAATAAAATTGTTCCTCACTGAAATCCGGTAGATACAAATCCTGTATGTAATCCTTGATATGTTCCTTCACAAACTACATATCATTAAATTATTGTTAACAAAGTAATTCCAAATCTAATTATGAATAGGTTAATATTAAACAGATGAACTCATTTTGCTAATCGTGATACTGAAACTATTGCTCCTGTTAGTGGTCAAGTTCTATAATCTACTACATGGAATAGGTGGTTTGGGTGAGTTGTTAAGATAACTTTAGTATACTTCTCTAGAATATAAAGTTCTTAAAATTGAGAGAACATAACCTGGATTAGAGCTACTGCTGACTCTAGAATTAATAGAAGTATTTGTCCAATAATTAATAATGAGATTAAATTATTGCTATATATGGTACTGTGTTCCCTAATAAGATTAATAATGTGTCCAGCAATTATATTTGCTGCTAGTTGTACTACTAGTGTACCTGGCCGAATAACATTTCTAATTTTTTCAATTAGTACTATAAACGATATTAGTTCAGGTGGTGTACCTTGAGGTACAAGGTGTGTAAATATATGATTAGTGTGACTGATTCATCCAAATAATATAAATCTTAGTCATATAGGTAAGGCTATTGCAAATGTTAGTTCTAGGTGTCTTGTTCTAGTGAAGATATAAGGGAATGGTCCTATGAAATTATTAATTAATATTAAAGGATTTTGGGCCTAATAGTGCTTTAAATTCATTATGTAAGGTTAAATTTAATTTATTTCAGATGTTAATTTGGGATGCTGTTAAGTCAAAATAATAATGGGATTAATAATAGTCCTAAGAATGTTCTAGTTCCATTTAACAGCGCAATTCGGAGAGTGCTCAGGAAGCAATGGCAGTTGCACTCACGGTGCAAGAGAGATCAGGAGAATGAGGACAGGCAGAAGTTGGTAGAGATTTGTGCTGCTGTAAAAAGAGCTATGCGCGAAGCATTCAACCACTACCACCGTCATACCTTAGCAAAAGATCTTGCTGAAAACCCAAGGAAATTCTGGCCTTACTTAAAATCGGTAAGTGGGACGAAGGCTTTCATCCAGTCACTCACCGATCAGTCTGGCCTGGCAACAGAAGACAGCAAAACGAAAGCTGAAATTTTAAATTTAGTATCTGAGAAATCTTTCACACAGGAGGATCGTACAAACATACCGCCGTTTGAGTCTCGTACAGATTCCCGTATGGAGGACATAGTGATAGACATCCCTGGGGTTGTGAAGCAACTGAATGGGTTGAAAATAAATAAATCACCAGGTCTTGATGGGATTCCAATTTGGTTTTACAGAGTGTACTCTACTGCATTGGCTCCTTCCTTAGCTTGCATTTATCGCGAATATCTTGCCCAACGTAGTCTCGAGCGACTGGAAAAAAGTGCAGGTGACACCTGTATATAAGAAGGGTAGAAGGACGGATCCTCAAAATTACAGACCAATATCCTTAACATAGGTTTGTTGCAGGATTCTCGAACATATTCTCAGTTCGAATATAATGAATTTCCTTGAAGTTGCTGTCCATGCATCAGCACGGCTCCTGCGAAACGCAACTAGCCCTTTTTTCACATGATATCTTGCGAACCATGGATGCAGGGTATCAGATGGATGCCATATTCCTTGACTTCCGGAAAGCATTTGACTCGGTGTCCCACTGCAGACTCCTAACTAAGGTACGAGCATATGGGATTCGTTCCCAAGTATGTGAGTGGCTCGAAGACTTAAGTAATAGAACCCAGTACATTGTCCTCTATGGTGAGTGTTCATCGGAGGTGAGGATATCATCTGGAGTGCTCCAGGGAAGTGTGGTAGGTCTGCTGTTGTTTCCTATCTACATAAATGATCTTTTGGATAGAGTGGATAGCAATGTGCGGCTGTTTGCTGATGATGCTGTGGTGTACGGGAAGGTGTCGTCATTGAGTTACTGTAGGAGGATAAAAGATGACTTGGACAGGATTTGTGATTGGTGTAAAGAATGGCAGCTAACTCTAAATATAGATAAATGTAAATTAATGCAAATGAAGAGGAAAAAGAATCCTGTAATGTTTGAATACTCCATTAGTAGTGTAGCACTTGACACAGTCACGTCGATTAAATATTTGGGCGTAACATTGCAGAGCAATATGAAGTGGGACAAGCACGTAATTGCAGTTGTGGGGAAGGCGGATAGTTCTCTTCGGTTCATTGGCAGAATTGCTCGAGCGTTTGGGATCCCTATCAGGTCGGATTGAGGGAGGACACAGAAGCAATTCAGAGGCGGGCTGCTAGATTTGTTACTGGTAGGTTTGATCATCACGCGAGTGTTACGGAAACGTTTCAGGAACTTTGGTGGGAGTCTCTAGAGGAAAGGAGGCATTCTTTTCGTGAATCGCTACAGAGGAAATTTAGAGAACCAGCATTTGAGGCTGAATGCAGTACAATTTTACTGCCGCCAACTTACATTTCGCGGAAAGACTACAAAGATAAGAGAAATTAGGGGTCGTACAGAGGCATATAGGCAGTCATTTTTCCCTCGTTCTGTTTGGGAGTGGAACAGGGAGAGAAGATGCTAGTTGTGGTAGGAGGTACCCTCCGCCACACACCGTATGGTATGTAGATGTAGATCAAATGTTGAGAATAGATTTGTTTTCATTTTCAGGTTAGATTTTTTATCTAAATTGTTTTTTTTCTGATTTTTTTATAAGATTAGGTTTAAAAGAGGAAAAGTTATTTGATTGAATAAAATTAAAGTGGCTGAAAATATAATGAATAGAGAGAATCACATGAGTGGTGATGTTTGAGGGATATGAATTAAAAATTCCTCATCAGCAGTAGGTGTTAATTTTCTATTACTTTGTTTAAGAGACCATTACTTACTTTCAGTCATCTGATACTTCATGGTGTACTAATTGTTTAGTTATTTTAGATTAACACTCTAATGTTATATATATATTAACTAACTCCTTAAATTATCTTAGATAATCACTGGATAAATAGATTTACTGAAGTTCTTTCAATTACCATTGTTAAGAATCTGTGGTTTGCTCCACAAATTTCTGAGCATTGACCAAAGAATAGTCCAGGTCAATTTATTGTAAATGTTCCTTGATTTAGTCCAACAGGCATAGCATCAGTTTTAACTCTTAGAGCAGGTACATCTGAAGCTCTTGTCAATACTCTTACTTCTGTATTTATGGGTCGAATTGTTCGATTGTCTACATCTAATAATCGAATTGCTTCATTTTCTAGGTCTTGTTGTGGTGTTATGTAAGTATCAAATTCTCCGTCTAAGAAGTCTGAATATTCTTATCTTCAGTATTATATTGTTAGCCAATTGTTTTAATTGTAATTATTGTGTCTACTGAATCATCAAGTTAATATAATAGTCGTAATGAGGAAAATGCAATAAAGAGTAGAGTAACTGCTGGTAATGTTCTTCAAATAGTTTCAATCAGGTGTTCATGAAGTATATTTCAGTTTGTGTAGGCAATAAATAGTATATATCTTAGGGTATAACCTACAATTACTGTGATTAGCAATAGAACAACTACAGTATGGTCATGGAAAAATGATAATTGCTCCATTAACTGTGAAGCTCTATCTTGAAGTGATGAATTTGATTTCTAATAAAAGGTCAAACCTTTATTTGTAGAGTTTAATTCTACAGCACTACTCTGCCAGATTAGAATCTAGAAATTAATGATAATTCTGAATAACTATGTTCTGCAGGAGGGGTTATTTTGTAACCATTCTGTTGATCTGCTTATATTAGCACTAAATATAATTGCTCAATTTGTAACCATTCTTTCTCATATAATTACAATAGATATGGTGATTCCTACCAATTCTTGATACTACATTTCATGATGTATGTGTGTCTGGGTAGTCTGACTATCTTCGTGGTATTCCTGCTAGACCTAGGAAGTGTTGAGGGAAAAAGGTTAAACTTACTGCAATAAATGTAATTGTAAATTGAATTTTTAATCATGTATTGTTCTTGGTTGGTCCTGTAAATAATGGGTATTGTTGGATAACAAACAACACCTATAACTGCAAATACTGCTCCTATGGGTCATACATAGTGGAAGTGTGCTACTACATAATATGTATCATGGAGTACAATACCAAGGGATGAATTTGCTAGTATCAGACCTGTTAATGCACCAATTGTGGATAAAAAATGAATCTTAGATCTCATAATAACAGTGGGTTGAACTTTAATTTAGTTCCATAAAATGTAGCTAATCATCTAAATACCGTAATACCTGTTGGTACAGCAATAATTATTATGGCTGATGTGAAATATGCTCGTGTATCAACATCCATTCCTACTGTGAATATATGATGTGTTCATACAATAAATCCTATTAATCCAATTGATAATGGCATAAACTATACCCAATGTTCCAAATGATTCAATTGTTCCTCTTTCTTAACACACAATATGTGAGATAATTCTAAATCCTGGTAGAATTAAAATGTTAACCTCTGGGTGTCCAAAGAATCTTAAGTGTTGACACAGAATTGGGTCTCCCCCTCTTGCAGGATCAAAGAACAATGTACTTAGGTTTTGGTCTGTTAATAGTACAGTAATAGCTCCCGTTAAAACAGGAAGTGATAGAAGAAGAAGAAGAAGAAGAAGAAGAAGAAGAAGAAGGAAGAAAGAAGAAGAAGAAGGGCTGTAACTGCAACAGATCAAGCAAATAAGGGTGTTTGGTCTTGAGTTATACATTCTGATCGTATATTAATTGCTGTTTTAATAAATTTTTCTGCACCAAGAATAGATGAAACACCTGCTAAGTGTAATGAGAAAAAAGTTAGGTCTACTGATGCGCCCCGTGTACAATAGCTCCTGCTAGAGGGAGGGGAGGGAGGCGGGGGGGTAAACAGTCCAACCTCTACCAGCACCATTATCTACACTACTAGCCATTAAAACTGCTACACCACGAAGATGACGTGCTACAGACACGAAATTTGACTGACAGGAAGCTGACAGGAAGAAGATGCTGTGATATGCAACTGATTAGCTTTTCAGAGCATTCATACAAGGTTGGCGCTGGAGGCGAAGCCTACAAAGTGCTGACATGAGGAAAGTTTCCAAACAATTTCTCATACACAAACAGCAGTTGACCGGCATTGCCTGGTGAATCGTTGTTGTGATGCCTCGTGTAAGGAGAAGAAATGCGTACCATCACATTTCCGACTTTGATAAAGGTCGGATTGTAGCCTATTGCGATTGCGGTTTATCGTATCGCGACATTGCTGCTCGCGTTGGTCGAGATCCTATGACTGTTAGCAGAATATGGAATCGGTGGGTTCAGGAGGGTAAAGCGGAAAGCTGTGCTGGATCCCAACAGCGTCGTATCACTAGCAGTCGAGATGACAGGCATCTTATCTGCATGGCTGTAACGGATCGTGCAGCCACGTCTCGATCCCTGAGTCAACAGATGGGGACGTTTGCAAGACAACAACCATCTGCACGAACAGTTTGACGACATTTGCAGCAGCATGGACTATCAGCTCTGAGACCATGACTGCGGTTACCCTTGATGCTGTATCACAGTCAGGAGTGCCTGCGATGGTGTACTCAACGACGAACCTGGGTGCACTAATGGCAAAACGTCATTTTTCGGATGAATCCAGGTTCTGTTTACAGCATCATGATGGTCGCATCCGTGTTTGGCGACATCGCGGTGAACGCACATTGGAAGCACGTATTTGTCATCGCCATACTGACATATCAACTGTAGGGATGGTATGGGGTGCCATTGGTTACATGTCTCTGTCACCTCTTGTTCTCACTGACAGCACTTTGAACAGTGGACGTTACATTTCAGATGTGTTATGACCTGTGGCTCTACCCTTCATTCGATGCCTGAGAAACCCTACATTCCAGCAGGATAATGCACGACCGCATGTTGCAGGTCCTGTATGGGCCTTTCTGGATACAGAAAATGTTCGACTGCTACCCTGGACAGCACATTTTCCAGACCTCTCACCAATTGAAAACGTCTCGTGAATGGTGGCCGAGCAACTGGCACATCACAATATGCCAGGCACTACTCTTGATGAACTGTGGTATCATGTTGAAGCTGCATGGGCAGTTGTACCTGTACACACCATCCAAGCTCTGTCTGACTCAATGCTCAGGCGTATCAAGGCCGTTATTACGACCCGAGGTGGTGGTTCTGGGTACTGATTTCTCAGGATCTAGGCACCCAAATTAAGTAAAATGTAATCACATGTCAGTTCTAGTATATTATATTTGTCCAATAAATACCCGTTTATCATCTGCATCTCTTCTTGGTGTAGCAATTTTAATGGCCAGTAGTGTACTATAGAAAGTATCCGGCCACTCCATCGGTAATGCTGGAATTTAATATGGTGTTGGCTCACCCTTAGCCTTGATGACAGCTTCCACTCTCGCAGGCATACATTCAATCAGGTGCTAGAAGGTTTCTTGGGGAATTGTAGTCCATTCTTCATGGACTGCTGCACTGAGGAGAGGTATCGGTGTCTGTTGGTGTCGCCTGGCATTAAGTCGACTTTATAAAACATCCCAAAGGTGTTCTACAGGATTCACGTCAGGACTCTGTGCAGTCCAGTCCGTAACAAGCATGTTATTGTGCAACCACTCCGACACAGGCCGTGCATTACGAACAGGTTCTTGATCGTGTTGAAACATCCAAACGCTATCCCCGAATTGCTCTTCAACAGTGGGAAGCAAAAAGGTGCTTAAAACATCAATGTAGGCCTGTGCTGTCATAGTGCCAAAAAAGCAACAAGGGGTGCAAGCCTCCTCCATGAAAAACACAACCAAACCATAACACCACCCCCTCCGAATTTTACTGTTGGCACTACACGCACTGGTAGATGATGTCACTGGGCATTTTCCATACCCATACCCTGCCATTGGATCACCACATTGTGTACCATGATTCGTCACTCCGCACAATGTTTTTACACTATTCAATTGTCCAATGTTTACACTCCCTACACCAAGAGAGGTATCATTTGGCATTTACTGGGGTGATGTGTGGCTTATGAGCAGCCACTCGACCATGAAATCCAAGTTTTCTCACCTCCCGACTAACTGTCATAATACTTGCAGTGGATCCTGATGCAGTTTGGAATTTCTGTGTGACGGTCTGGATAGATGTCTGCCTATTACACATTACGAACCTCTTCAACTGTTGGCTGTCTCTGTCAGTCAACAGATGCGGTCGGCCTGTACACTTTTGTGCTGTAGATGTTCCTTCATGTTTCCACTTCACTATCACATCGGAAACAGTGGACCTAGTGATGTTGAGGAGTGTGGAAATCTCACGTACAGACGCACGACAGAAATGAAACCCAATCACCTGACCACATTCGACGTCCATGAGTTCCACGGAGCACCCCATTCTGCTCTCTCACGATGTCTAATAACTATTGAAGTCACTGATCTGGAGTACCTGGCAGTAGGTGGCAGCACAATTCACCTAATATGAAAAACATGTGCTTTCGGGGTGTCCGGGAACTTCTGATCACGTAGTGTAGCTTAAATCTGTCTCACTGTGTAGTCTTGTAAAAAATTGATGTGTTCAAAAGCAGGTGATTGCTGAATAAGATTTTATGGGTGGCTTCTGAACAATTTCCAACAACTACAATGGGAAGAAAGCTCATTTGTATCAATATCTACCCAGTTGAGAAGCCTAGATTCTGGTTGTAGAACAATATGTTACTGAATAAAATCTGCAGCACAACAGTTAGCTTCACAACCAATTGATTCTACAACTATTTCACCACAATACAGCTGTCAATTTCTTCCCATTTCCATCCTTCTCCACATTGTGCATGTTTCACTGATGAAACTCATCTTAGTTCATACTTTCAACCAGCCATTTCTTCTTCACTTTCTTCAGGCATTTTTTGGAAACAGTCAGTATCATTGTCTTTATCACTACATAGATCACTTCCACTGTCATTTATACTAATTTATTTGTCCATTAGTCCACTGAGATTCGCACAAATTTGCTCTGAAGACAGACCAAGTGATGACTTTGGCTGCATCATTTTACGTTCAAGAGCACCTGTCAGACTGTAAGATACAATACGCGATTTCATCAGACTCGCTTACTTCCTGAAAAAGATCGTAAACTTGGGTCAGCAGATAAGTTTACGGTTAGCTGATGAAGTAGTATCGTTTATCGTCAACAGACGGCAGAGCAATACAGTTTTACCTACGAGGCTGGAACTGGCGAGCGTGTGGCTGGGATACTGTTAAGGAAAGCGGGAGCTACAATTCGATGTTAAGTGCCTTAGTTCCACAAGCTTCATGTACAAATTCAGACACCTGTATTCTTTTCTGTGCAATTTGGTTACTTCATCAAAAATAGTGTGATTGCCATGCATAATAATTCTCTCTGAATACTTAAGTTTTAAGTTATGGCAGTAACTATAGTGATGTACCCTGTGTGGCAATTATTAGTGCCAAAAGACACTAACAGTGTTCACAGGTTATGCGTTAACTCTTGTTCTCTTCCATTAAGTTTACTGTATATGCTTGTTCGCAGCTACAAGCGAATGGTAGTAAACAATGACAAGTTGTCCACATTAGCTCATTCGCTTCCGTTCCCTGTATGTTTAAATGGTGTTATTACACTCAAAACACTTCTAGCAGTATAAAAACAAATGAATATTGTTGTGGCCACACGCACACAATTTTTAAAAGTTTTTCCAAGCATACACACTTCACTGAAGGCCAGTAACTGGTGAACTACTGACTGACAAAATCTTAACTGTCAAATATGGAACACTTTTATTCAGCTCAAGTGCTGGCAGACAAATTCTCGAATTGATATAAAATGTAAAGACGGGAACATAACAAGAAATATATAATGCCCAGTTCACATTTTGTGATCTAACAGAGGAGACAGGTAAATAATGGAACAAGGATATTCTCTCTCTCTCTCTCTCTCTCTCTCTCTCTCTCTCTTTCATGCGATTAAAACAGTATAAAATTTAAAATCATTTCACTACACAATACTATATTCATAGTTCAATACATGTTTTGAAATTAAATTTACTGTACTTCAACTGAGATGTATGTTGGCCTCATCTTTAACTATATACATTTGTTATTGCATGGTAATGTAATTACCGTAGCTCATCTTGGTTATACACCTACTGTGTAGTGTTGTCTTTTGCACATTATTAGCACGTTAAGATCTGTTACTTCTTACATCTCTTCTACCTTGATATGTTTAGTTTTAAAAATACGGACAGTGTTATCCGCACCACCTGACACCACAAGATCAGGTCTTGACCAATCACAGCATAGCACCTTGTCTTCATGTCCACTCATATCATACAATGGTGCCTTTGGACTGCAACAAAAAGTACATCTACAGCCTCAGCATAAACTACAACATTATTAGAATTACATGCATTTTCATTAGTACATAAGGTCATAAAAATTGAAAGGAAACTACGACCAATCAATGACTTTTCACACACAAAGAAATGGATAAAATGAGAAAAATAACTGTACACTCACACGCTGTAGAAAAGTACTGTTTCCAAATATAAATGTCAGAGCCTACTGGACAGTGCATAGTGCAAAATACACATTATCACATTTGTTCACTCACTTTCATCTTTCATTCACACACAGTATGCATAGTATCTCTCTCATTTGGTTGTTACCATACTTTTGTGAGATGCATTACGAAAGTCATGGAATTAAATGTTAAATATTGGTTCTCAAAATTTACTAAATAATATTTAATGGTATAACAGTATCCTTTGTCAACTGTACAGAATCAAATAACTTTAAGCATCACCCAAAAAATTTACGACTGACAAAACCAACTGATTCTTACTTTGTCAGCATGACTTCGAATTATTTCATGTTAACGTATGGGCAGTATCTCAAAAATTGCAGTAGTAGACATGTTGCAAAAAATTCCGATTACTTGGAATATCTGATCTCTGCATCTACATGGATACTCTGCAAATCACATGTAAGTGACTGGCAGAGGGAGGGTTCATTGAACCACCTTCACAATTCTCTATTTTTCCAATCTCGTACAGTGCGCGGAAAGAACGAACACCGATATCTTTCTGTATTAGCTCTGATTTCCCTTATTTTATCGTGGTGATCATTTCTCCCTAAGTAAGTCAGTGTCTACAAAATATTTTCACATTTGGAGGAAAAAGTTGGTGATTGGAATTTCATGAGATGATTCCATCGTAACGAAAAATGCCTATCTTTTAATGATGTCCACCCCCAAATCCTGTATCATTTCTGTGACACTCTCTCCCATATTTCACAATAATACAAAACGTGCTGCCCTTCTTTGAACTTTTTCAATGTACTCCATCAGTCCTATCTGGTAAGGATCGCACACCGCACAGCAGTATTCTAAACAAGGACGGACAAGCATAGTGTAGGCAGTCTCCTTAGTAGATCTGTTACATGTTCTAAGTGTCCTGCCAATAAAACACAGACTTGTTTTCCCAGGTTCATCTTGACAAACTCTGGTCCTCCATTTAACCTCTACACAACAGATTTTATGAATCTGCTTCACCTTATAATGCTTCATAAATATACTATTAGATATTTAACAAGTGAGAATCTGAAGTTCCTTGACCGAGTAATAGCGAATCCTTTTTCTCCCAAACACCTATAAATAACATGATAGCATTGTTCAATGAACAAGGCAGTCATTAAATCTGCTATACTGCAGTATTCCATAACATGGTATTTTCTTTGATTTATTTGTTGATGCTGATGGGATTTGACACAGGCTCAAATTGAATTACAAATGTTTGCCCCACTTACAAGGAAAAATGTATCTCTCTGCCACCCAAAATTGTAAAAGGGTACCTACCAAATGCATTACATAATGATCATTTATGTTTTATATTACTTTGCTACCATTACAGAATAGTGAAAGACCCAGGCTTACCTTCTTGTGTCCCAAAGCTTCATATCCTGATCATAGCTTCCAGATACAAAAAGGTGTTCATCAGTTTTAGACCAACATACACTCTGCACCCATTGTGTGTGTGAGGTAAATGTGTTTTTAATTAAGGAACCCTCTGTAACACGGACAGGAAGCATAAATCAATATTAATTCACTTTTTCAACAACATTTTTGTATACTCAAGAAAAATATATAATGAAGTAATTCCAGTTAAAGAGTCAACATGATTCTTGACAAAAATTAGCCTGAAAAATTTTCAGTTTTTCTTCTTTTTTTTGCCGAGGAATCTCAATTGTTAAAGTACATATGCCATTTGCGTAACAAACAAATTGGTATATGATTATCATAAAAAATGTCAACTGACAGAATCATGAATGTTAATCTCAAAATCAGAGTATTGTTTTCATTTTAACATCTTCCTTACGTGAGGGCATTTCTATAAAAACTCATCAACACTAAAAATTATTAGCTATCATTCTTGATAGCCTCAACAAATTGCAACCATAATTTATGCAGACAACATATTACATATACATATGAGAAAAACCCCCATCAATAATTTTTACACATACAATAGGTTATGTTTATACCATACTGTTTTGAGGCATATGAAAGACTAAGAAACCCAACTTTTCTCAGGTATTTATTTATTTATATGTAGCTGTGTTTGAGACTTCAAACTTGTGGATTTTATTTCTGACTTATAAGGTTTCTTTGTACAAAACATTTGAAGTAGTGTGACTGGGGGACAGGAATGAAGAGCTGGTTTGATTCACTTACACAGGGGAGGGCCCTGTAGAGCTGCCTGTCCAAAAAGCAGCTGACACTAAGGTCCACAACTGCTACATGCAGCAACTGGCCTTGTTTTTGTTTATGGTCATGGGAAATTGTAAACGTTTAAAATGAAATGGTAAACTGTTGGGAATAAGTTGGTTGGCTGACTGGGGTTTAAGGGACCAAACAGCAAGGTTATCAGTCCCTTGTGTCGGACGGATTTACATCTCAAAAGAGTCATAACAATAAAAGGTAAACGGCTAAAAAATGTAAAAGTGCAGTTGTGTTGTCAATGGTGAAAACAAAAGGAGGGAAGTCAGCGAGTGGGCAACCCCAAGGCTATGCTAGAGGCAGGAAATATCCCACCTCTGATGCAGTACAGGCAAGACCACCTGCTATTCAAAAGCGTTCAACCACTAGAATGTAAAAGTGCGTATTGTAAAAGGAGACTAACCGAATCTAAAAAGCAATAAAAACAGAGTAAAAGGGAGAGAAAAGAGGATCTTGGCCAGGGAGGGGAGTCAGGAATCTCCAAATACAGCTTACAGTGAGAGACACCCCAACTTTCACCGCCCTGCCCCTATTCCAGAGGGAGATTAAAAACCTTAGAACTGGAAATAAAAACCACTTTCACGGAGGAAACGGAGAACCAGTTCAACCGTCTGGGAATCATCTGCCACTACTAAGGGTAAAGTGTGGGGAAGTTTGCAATTAGTATGCAGAGGCAAAAGAAGGGGGCATTCCACCAAAATGTGGGCTAATGACTGGAGGCTCCACAACGACAAAGTGGGGGTGGCTCATTATGCAAAACAAAACCATGGGTCAGTCCGATATTTTTTTTTTTTTGTGGTTTTAGGGCGCACAACGTCAACGGTCATTAGCGCCCAGACTACTTTAGGAATGCACCGCGAGTCACAAGTTTAAAACAGCAACAAAACGGAGAACACGATGAAAGACATACTGACAGGCATAGGATTAAAAAAGAAAACAGCATAATCAAATGTCCTTTGAGAGGGTTGTCAAATTGATAAAATGAAGAACGCGAGCAGCTGCTCGTGGGTCATCCGCTAAAATGGCTTCTACAGTACATGGCAGGCCAATATCGAGACGTAGGGTGTTAAAATTCTGACACGACGTTAAAATGTGGCGGACCGTCAGCAATTGCCCACATGGGCAGAACGGCGCCGGCGCAGCCGTCAGCAGATGGCGATGGCTGAACCGGCAGTGGCCAATTCACAACCGGGCCAAAACTACCTCCTCCCGCCGAGAAGGGCGTGAGGAGGACGTCCAAGCCACGGGTAGAGCTTTCAAGGCCCGAAGCTTGTTGTCTGAAAGTGCAGCCCAATCGGCATGCCACAGCGAGACAATGCGCCGACAAATTACCCTGCTACAATCTGACGAAGGGACACCACAAGAAGCTGTCCGAGGCTGGAGGACCGCAGCCTTGGCCGCGGCATCTGCAGCTTCGTTCCCAGGGATACCGACATGGCCAGGAATCCACATAAAGCTAACCGGAGAACCGACGTCCACCAGCTGCTGAAGAGAGCGTTGGATCCGGTGCACGAAAGGGTGAACCGGGTACGGATCACCGAGGCTCTGGATAGCGCTCAGGGAATCGGAGCAGATGACATATGCAGAATGTCGGTGGCGGCAGATGTAAAGGACAGCCTGGTAGAGGGCAAAGAGCTCAGCTGTGAAGACCGAACAATGGCCATGGAGCCGATATTGGAAACTTTGTGCCCCGACAATAAAAGAACACCCGACCCCGTCATTGGTCTTAGAGCCATCTGTATAAATGAAGGTCGTATTAATGAACTTCGAACGAAGTTCGACAAAACGGGAGTGGTAGACTGAATCGGGGGTAACCTCCTTCGGGAGTGAGCAGAGGTCAAGGTGGACGCGAACCTGAGCCTGGAGCCAAGGTGGCGTGTGGCTCTCGCCCACTCGAAAGGTGGCAGGGAGTGAAAAATGAAGGTGTTGAAGGAGGCGACGAAAGCGAACTCCAGGGGGTAGCAGGGCGGAGACATACAACCCGTATTGACTGTCGAGAGAGTCATCAAAAAAGGAACGATAAGATGGGTGGTCAGGCATTGCCAGTAGCCGACAGGCATACCGACAAAGCAGTATATCGCGCCGGTAGGTGAGTGGCAACTCACCAGCGTCAGCATGAAGACTCTCGACGGGACTAGTATAAAACGCTCCGATTGCAAGTCGTAAACCCCGATGTTGTATGGAGTTGAGGCGGCGTAAGATGGATGGCCGTGCAGAGGAGTATACGAAGCTCCCATAATCCAGCTTGGAGCGGACGATCGACCGATATAGGCGAAGGAGGACGGTTCGATCCGCTCCCCACGACATACCACTGAGAACACGGAGGACATTGAGAGAACGGGTACAACGGGCAGCCAAATAAGACACATGTGGAGACCAACTAAGTTTCCTGTCAAATGTAAGACCTAAAAATTTTGTTGTCTCCACGAATGGGAGAGCAACGGGACCAAGTCGTAAAGACGGTGGGAGAAATTCTTTGTAGCGCCAGAAGTTAATACAGACCGTCTTCTCGGCAGAAAAACGGAAGCCATTGGCGACACTCCACGAGTAAAGACGGTCAAGAGAACGCTGAAGACAGCGCTCCAGGAAACACGTACGCTGCGCGCTGCAATAGATGGTAAAATCGTCCACGAAAAGGGAGCCTGATACATCAGCTGGGAGGCAATCCATTATTGGATTGATCGCTATGGCGAAGAGAGCGACGCTCAAAACTGAGCCCTGTGGTACCCCATTCTCCTGGCGAAAGGTGTCTGACAGGACAGAACCCACACGTACCCTGAACTGTCGATCCATTAAAAAGGAACGAATAAAAAGAGGGAGGCGACCGCGAAGACCCCATGTATGCATGGTGCGGAGAATGCCCGCCCTCCAACAGGTGTCGTAAGCCTTCTCCAAATCAAAGAACACAGCCGCGGTCGGGCGCTTCCGCAAGAAGTTATTCATAATGAAGGTCGACAAGGTAACCAGATGGTCAACAGCAGACCGGCGCCTACGAAATCCACATTGTACATTGCTAAGTAGGCGTCGAGACTCGAGCAGCCAAACCAATAGAGAGTTAACCATTCGCTCCATCACTTTACAGACACAGCTGGTAAGCGAGATGGGTCGATAACTGGAGGGCAAGTGCTTGTCCTTCCCCGGCTTAGGAATCGGGACAACAATAGACTCGCGCCAGCATGCGGGAACATGTCCCTCAATCCAGATGCGATTGTAAGTACGAAGAAGAAAACCTTTACCCGCAGGAGAAAGGTTCTTCAGCATCTGAATATGAATAGAATCAGGCCCTGGAGCGGAGGACCGTGATCGGCCAAGTGCGGTTTCGAGTTCCCGCATGGTGAATGGGGCATTATAACTTTCACGATTCGAGGAGCGGAAGTTAGGTGGCCTAGCCTCCTCTGCCTGTTTGCGGGGGAGGAAGGCAGGGTGGTAATGAGCGGAGCTCGAAACCTCTGCGAAAAAGCGGCCGAAGGCATTGGAGACAGCCTCAGGGGCCACAAGGACGTCATTCGCGACCGTCAAGCCAGAAACTGGTGAGTGGACCTTAGTGCCAGATAGCCGGCGCAGGCTACCCCAGACAACAGAAGAAGGAGTAAAACTGTTGAAGGTACTTGTGAAAGCAGCCCAGCTGGCTTTCTTGCTTTCTTTAATAATACGACGACACTGTGCACGTAATCGTTTATAATTGACACAATTCGCCACTGTAGGGTGGCGGTTAAAGGCGCGTAAAGCACGTCGACGAGCACGTAGAGCGTCTCTACATGCTGCGGTCCACCAGGGGACCGGTACGCGACGTGGAGAAGAAGTAGGGTGAGGGATGGAATATTCAGCAGCAGAGAGAACGACTTCCGTGAGGTGTGCGACCTGACTATCGCAGCTTGGGAATGTTTGATCCTGGAAGTTCGCCCTTGAAGAGAAGAGCCCCCAGTCTGCTTTGGAGATGTTCCAACTAGATGAGCACGGAGAGGGGGTATGCTGCAGGAGATGGATAACACACGGGAAGTGGTCGCTCGAATATGTATCAGAAAGAGCATACCACTCGAACCGGCGTGCAAGTTGGGGAGTACATATAGAGAGATCTAAATGGGAATAGGTGTGAGACGTATCCGAAAGAAAAGTAGGGGTGCCAGTATTGAGGCAGACGAGATTGAGCTGGTTGAAAAGGTCTGCTAACAGGGAGCCCCTCGGGCAGGATGCTGGAGAGCCCCAAAGGGGATGGTGGGCATTGAAGTCTCCAGTTAACAAAAATGGTGCAGGTAGCTGAGCAATAAGTTGCATCATGTCTGCCCTGGTAACGGCAGACGACGATGGAGTGTAAACGGTACAAATGGAAAATGTAAAAGTGGGGAGAGTAATGCGGATGGCAACTGCCTGCAGGCCGGTGTGCAACGTGATGGGATCGTAGTAAATATCATCCCGGACCAGCAACATAACCCCTCCATGAGCTGGGATACCTACCACAGGGGGTAGGTCAAAACGCACAGAGGTGTAGTGTGCCAAGGCAATTTGATCACATGGGCGTAGCTTCGTTTCCTGGAGGGCTACGACGAGCGGACGGTGCAAGCGAAGCAGCAACTTCAAGTCCTCTCGGTTGGAGCGAATGCTGCGAATATTCCAGTGAATAAGTGCCATCGTAAGAAAAAAGGAAGATGAAAGAAGGGGTCACCTCGAAGGCCACTGAGGGCCTGGCTTCGAGCGAGCACTGCCGCCGCTATCAGTAGGCGGACAGTCATCGTCCATTGGGTCTATAGGTTCATCGGCCATCTTGGGAAGATGGCCGGGAGGGGGAGCTTCCTCCGCCGGTGAACGGCCAGATGTTCGGCTACCAGCGGTGCGGCCAGGCGAAAGGGATGACGGCCTGGGGCGGCAACCGCTGGGTGGCGCAGGAGAAGAAATGCGCCGTGGCGGAGAAGGAGAACTGTGCTTCCTATTAGCCTTCTTGGATGGTCGTTTGGTGGAAGTACCGGACGAAGGCTGGGAGGTCGAGGTACGTAGGAAGTCTGCACGGGACGGTTCCTTCTTGAAGGCCCGTGCATCTGACTTCTGGGTCTTCGTCTTAGCAGAAGCTGATGAAGGGGCTGGTGTCTGTGGGGTGATGGGACGAAGAGGAGACGTCGACCGCGCGATCTTAGCACTGGCCGAACGGACGACCGTGGTGCTGAAGGTCAGATCGCAGGTCTGGGTTGCCACCTCCCTGGTAGTCCGAGGAGAGGAGAGGACAGTACTGTATTTCCCCGCTGGGAGCAGCGTGGGCTTCCTACTAGCCAATAGCTTGCGAGCAGCCGAGGTGGACACTTTCTCATTGACCCGAATTTCCTGGATACAGCGTTCTTCCTTATAGACAGGACAGTCGCGGGAGGATGCAGCATGGTCACCCTGACAGTTCACACAACGAGGAGACGGAGGTGGACAGTCACCCTCATGGGCATCCCTGCCACAAGTGACACATTTAGCCGCATTGGAACAAGATTGGCGAGTGCGATTGAAACGCTGACACTGGTAGCAGCGCGTAGGTGTCGGGACATAGGGGCGAACAGAAATAACCTCGTAGCCCGCTTTGATGCGCGATGGCAGCTGAACACTACCGAAGGTCAAAAAAAGTGTCCGGGTCGGTACAAGGTCATTGTTGACCTTTTTCATGACCCTATGGACAGTCGTCACGCCCTGCTCAGCGAGGAAAGATTGAATCTCCTCGTCAGTCAAACCGTCGAGGGATCTAGTGTAGACCACACCACGAGACGAATTCAAAGTTCGGTGAGCCTCCACCCGGACAGGGAATGTGTACAGGAGTGTGGCCCGAAGCAGTTTTTGTGCCTGAAAGGCGCTCTCAGTTTCGAGTAATAAGGTACCGTTACGCAACCTGGTACAGGATTTGACAGATCCGGCTATGGCATCGACGCCCTTCTGGATAACGAAAGGGTTGACAGAGGAAAAATCCTTTCCGTCCTCAGATCGAGAAACGACGAGGAACTGTGGGGCAGGCGGTAGTACTTTTGTCACTGGTAGCTGGTCACGTTTCCGTTTTTGGGCAGAAGTCGAGAGAGATGGAGTGAAATCCATTGCGGAGAAATCCCCCATGATTGCCAGCGTCTCCGATGGCGCGCTCCTTCCTTGTGGGGACCCTCTCAGAGGGCACTCCCGCCTTAGGTGAATGTTTACACCTCAGGTCACACCTCCCGAGAAACAGACAGAGGGACCAATCGGCATGGTCAGAAGGTATCAGCTCAGGCAATCACCCCTCCCCGGGCCTGGCCTTTACCAGGGGGTACGCGCGTGCCTTACATGTCTACCCAGGGCGGGGAATTACGCGTTACCCCGTCACCGGCTACGCGTGCGAACGCGTGGGTCGGCCTTCAGGCGCGCACAGGGAGGAAGGAAGAAGAGGAAAAAGGAGAGGAAAAAGGAGAGAGAGGGAGAGAGAGGACAGACTGTCTCAAACGCCGAGGCGGAGACCAGAGAAGGCAAGGAGAAGAAGGCAATGAGAAGGCAAGGAGAAGAAGGCAATGAGAAGGCAAGGAGAAGAAGGCAATGAGAAGGCAAGGAGAAGAAGGCAATGAGAAGGCAAGGAGAAGAAGGCAATGAGAAGGCAAGGAGAAGAAGGCAATGAGAAGGCAAGGAGAAGAAGGCAATGAGAAGGCAAGGAGAAGAAGGCAATGAGAAGGCAAGGAGAAGAAGGCAATGAGAGGGCAAGGAGATTTTGCAGGGGAAAGTGTAAGGAAGACAGTGGGGTGGAGAACAGCAAAGAAAGGAACCAACCAAAGGAAGGAAGAAACGAGAAGGGGAAAAAGCAAAATGACCGCAAATAGAGGTCGTGGGACCGTCCGTCTCCGGACGCAGGCGCTAACTACCCCCTTGAGGGGGAGGGACTCCTTTTAGTCGCCTCTTACGACAGGCAGGAATACCTCGGGCCTATTCTTACCCCGGACCCGCAGGGGGGCAGTCCGATATGGCTGATATGGAGACGACATAGGGTGGTAGAGGGAACATGAGAGACAGGACAAAGAAGGAAGCTGAAAATCACAGTGAAAAGACGCAAGGCAAAGCCCAACCGGTAAACCCGCCTGAGGGCAGGAATCAGGTGGGCAATGTCCTTGGTCTGGGAACAGGATAGAATAGAAATGATGAGTGGGAGAGGAACGGACAGCGATTGCATAATAAACCAGAAGCTGGGACCATCGAACAGAAAGAGGGGGAGGGAGGGGGGATTCCCAGCTTCAACCAAGAGACTATCAACAGGGCTAGTAGGGAAGGCACTGGTGGCCAAACGGATACCATGATGGTGGACCGGATCCAGGAGGCGCAGTGTGGAAGGAGCAGCCGAACCATAAACTTGACAACCAGAGTCCAAGCGAGACAGCACTAAAGCCCGATAAAGGCGGAGGAGAGTGGAACGATCTGCACTCCAAGAGGTGTGGGCAAAGAAGCGAAGGACATTGAGTTTACAAAAACATCCTATCTTCAGAAGTCTGATATGAGACAGCTAAGTAAGCTTGCTGTTGAAAAGAAGACCCAGGAAACGAAACTGTGGGACCACAGGTAATCATGCATCGAGGTAGAGCTCTGGAACAGGGTGGACCATAGTACGGCAACAGAAGTGGCCATCCGCGATTTTAAAGGAGAGAACTGAAACCTGTGTGAGAGGGTCCATGAAGAGGCACACCGTATAGCACCCTGGAACTGCCGCACTGCAGAGGCCATCAAAGAGGAACTAACCCAAATACAAAAATCATCCACATACAGAGCAGGGGTGACCAAAGGATGGACAGAGGCCACAAGTCCATCTATAGTAATGAGGAAAAGAAGTACAATCAATATGGAACCCTATGGGATGCCATACTCCTGGGTCCATGGAGAACTAAAAATAGTACCAACCCGAACCCTGAACAACCAATGGAACAGGAACTGGTGGATAAAAATTGGGAGTGGGCCCCAAAGATCCCACTCATGAAGTGTAAGAAAGATAGGATGGCTCCAAGCCGAGTCATAGGCCTTGTGAAGGTCAAAAAATACTGCAACGAAATGGCGGCGCTGGGAAAAAGCCTGTCGAACTGTGGATTCCAAGGGAAGTAAATGATCGATTGGAGACTGTCCCTCTCAGAAGCCACACTGGTAAGGGGACAATAGATCCCGAGATTCAAGGACCCAATTGAGCTGACGGGCTGCCATCTGTTCAAGTAACTTACAAACAACGTCTGTCAGACTAATTGGCCAATAGCTTTCAACAAACAGTGGGCTCTTACCAGGCTTAAGGACGGGAACCACATTGGAGCCAAATATGGTTAAACACCCAGAGATGATGTTGTCATTGTGGAGCACTGAGATGTTGAAGCAATTGGTTATGAATGAAGTCTGGGCCAGGGGCCGTATCATGAGAAGAAGACAGTGCGGAAAGAAGTTCCCATTCAGTAGAAGGTTCGTTGTAAGATTCTGACTGACAAGGGGTAAAATGTAAGGCGGAAGCTTTGGCCCGCTGTGCCTGGTACAGGAAAGCAGCTGGATAGGTGGCTGATGTGATGCTGTTGCAAAATGGGTCGCAAGATGTTCCGCGAGAATCAACGGGTCCATGCAAAGACCACCTGGGAGGGAGGGAGGGTAGACTGACGATGGCAACCTTGGAGAGAGCGAAGTGTAGCCCATACCCGCAACATAGGGACAGTAGAACCGAGGGAAGAAACAAAACGTTCCCAACACACCCGTTTGCTCCATTTATTAAGTAATGGTCTTTGGCGCGGAGGTGTTTAAAGGTAATAAGATTGGCAGCAGATGGGTGCCTCTTAAGGTGTTGTAAAGCTCGACGGCGATCATAGATGGCAATGGCCGTACTCCACCACGGGACTGGTCGGCAGCGAAATGGTCCAGATGAGCATGGGATAGCAAGGCTAGCAGCTCGAACAATCGCATCAGACACGTCACGTAGGACGTCATCAATACAACGCAACAAAGAGGGAGAAAAAATGACCTGTGCAGTATATAGAGGCCAATTGGCATATTGGAAAGACCAACGAGGTAAGCCATCCATCGGGGAGTGGGAAGGGAGCGAGAGAATCAACAGGAAGTGGTCACTATCGCGAAGGTCGTCGTGTAGCGACCAGTATAATGAAGGGAGGAGGGAGGGGAAAAGAAAGAGAAAGATCAATGGCAGAAAAGGTACCACGACCAGCACTGAAATGGTAGGGGAGCCATCATTAAGAAGGCACAAGTCATGGTCTGCAAGAAACTGGTCTATGAGAAGACCCCGACTAGATGGAAATGCACTGCCCCACAAGGGATTATGAGCATTAAAATCCCCGAGGAGGAGGAAGGGAGGAGGAAGTTGCTGAAGAATGGCAGTTAAAGCAGCAGGTGTAATAGTCCTGTCAGGAGGGAGATAAAGATTGCTAACTATGACCCCAGAGTCCAGGTGGACCCTAACAGCAACCGCTTCCAATTTAGTTTGAAGAGGAATCCATATGCTAGCAACATACATATGGACCAACATACAAACACCACCAGAGGCCCGCAGGGGGGCGACCCGATTGCGACAGAAAGCATGGAACCCACGGAGGGCCGGCGAGTGATCATCAGTTAAATGAGATTCCTGTAGAACCCCACAAGCTGCAGAGTAAAACGAAATAAGGGATTTCAACTCTGGAAGATGATGGTAATATCCTTTAAAATTCCATGGGGGAACCACAAAACGATGATTCAAATAGGGGTGAACAGGCTAAAGCCAGTCATGCCGCCGGGTCACCATTTGTCACAGACAAGGAGGAGGCGACATCCATGAACAGCAGGTCAGAGTCAGGTTGCGAAGGTGGAGATGGGACCTCTGGCGACACCAGAGGCTCCTTGTCCCGGGACTTATGTTTGTTGTTCTTTTCTGTTCGAGTTCGAGGAGGGCTGCTGCAAAAGGGAGCCAGCTGCAGCAAGATGTATAACAGAATGAGAGCGGGTGACCTGAGGGCCCACAGACTGTGGTTCTTGTGGTTGTCATGTGGCAGCAGATCTTTGGCCTGGAAGGTGCTGGGAAGGGGGCAGATGCCGAAGAAGTGGGACACTTCTCCAGAAGGGAAGTGGGAGCGGCGCCAGGAGGGGAGGGTGTGGGAACTGCAGGGGAGGGGGGAAGGAGAGGGGTTCGTGACTCGGGTAAGGAAGGGGGAGGAAGGGGTGAAAATGTAACTAAAGCCTAGCTAGACTTCATTGAGACAGGATGACCTGCGTACTTCTTACGATCCTCAGTGTAGGTTAGATGATCAAGGGACTTATACTCCTGTATCTTCTTTTCCTTCTTATAAGCCGGGCAATCTGGTGAACCTGGAGAATGATTGCCATGACAATTAACACACACAGGAGGGGGAACACCGGAACTCCCCTCATGGAGTGGACGTTTGAAGTCACCACAGAGAGGGGTCTGTGAACAGTGGAAAGACCTTCTCATGGAATGCATCTCCTTCAAAGGCTAGGATAAAGGCACCAATATCAATGTGATTGTGCTTCAGGCCATTCTGAACACGCCGAACAAAGTGAACACCCCGCTGTCCTAGATTGTCCCTAAGTTCCTCATCAATTTGAAGGATGAGGTCCCTGTGAAAAATTACACCTTGTCCCATATTCAAAGACTGGTGGGTGGGGGGTAATGGACACAGGAATTGTGCCAAGACGGTCACAGGCACGAAGGGCCACAGAGTTGGCAGCTGAAGCAGTTTTGATCAACAACAAACCCAACAGCATCTTGCTCAGAGAGTCCACTTCGCCAAACTTGTTTTCAATGTGTTCCACAAAAAATAAAGGTTTAGTATTGGTGAAACATCCCCATAAGTCCTGGTGCAAACCAGATAGCAGGGGAAAGGATTCACACTAGCCGACCAGCCTGATCCTCCTCCCAGGGGGTAGCCATGGAAGGGATGGCTGAAGGGGAAGAAGAAGCAGCACTAAAAGAATCAGTTCCATTCAAAGAGACGGCCATAGAAGAACAGCCAGAGTTCTGAACCCATATACATTTCATTTGCATAGTGTCTGCCCTGATACCATCCACTCTGATCAGTGGCTCTCCACATGGGCGCCACCCAGCCACAGCAAAGGGCCGCCTGGCACAGCGGTCATTGCTGGGAGTTCCGATGCTTCAGGATGACAAGCAACCACTCCTAGGCTTACATGAGGTGGTCACAGCTCAGGTATCAGAAGTGTGATCCCTGTGGTTTCAGGGGGCTCAACCAAAAGGGTACATAGAGACCACACCACATGGGCTGGCTACCGAGCTGGCTATGTACCCTAGCATCAGACAACGACGTTAAGGATCTAGGAGGGCACATGTTGGAGAAACTAGGTAAGGTGCTCTTCCCTAATTGGCTCACACAACGGAATAGAAATTTAGTAATGGAGGTCAAACCCCAGAGGAGGACCAGAGGATACCAAAAGGATGAGGTAATCACACAACAAAACCAAATCATATAGCCAACATAACCAGGAGGCTAGCAGGGCCAACATAAACAAGGACACCGAAAGAGGGAGAGGAGGGGAAGGAGCAAGGACAGGACAGGAAAGGAGGAGAAGGGAAAGGAAAGGAAATGCAGCCTGTGAAAGAAGGAAGGCTGCAATAGCTCGCCACGCACGTGCTCACAAACGGACCGTGAGCCCGCTGGGAGCGTTTGGAATAAGTGTGACTAGGAACATAAAAACTCGTGTGCCTGCGCCACTTCCCTTCAAAATTCCTTCTTCTCTGATGTTACTTTGGAGGGAAGTAACTTTAAGGCTCTGTGAGTGAAGGGTTCTGAGGAGTGAGATAACATATGGTCCTCTCAACTAAATGTTTCCAAAGAGCGAGTTAAAGCCTGATGGTCTCAAGCTGCAGCAAGTTTCACTCACAATCTTCATGGGACTCTTCAGACTGCATAGCCCTCGATCTTTTAGCCATTCTGGTATATTCAATAAGACTGCCATTTTATAGGTTTATTTTATTTGTAAACAGAACAAAATCAAAATGTAATGAGTAGGCACCCAAATCACAAAGCAAACTTACCTAATTTGTTTTTTCTACATAAGAAACAGTGGGTCTTTGGTGTATAACACCAGGATGATTCATCATCATCATCATCATCATCTAAGACTGATTATGCCTTTCAGCGTTCAGTCTGGAGCATAGTCCCCTTTATAAAATTCCTCCATGATCCCTTATTCAGTGCTAACATTGGTGCCTCTTCTGATGTTAAGCCTATTACTTCAAAATCATTCTTAAAATCATTCTTAACCGAATCCAGGTACCTTCTCCTTGGTCTACCCCAACTCCTCCTACCCTCTACTGCTGAACCCATGAGTCTCTTGGGTAACCTTGCTTCTCCCATGCGTGTAACATGACCCCACCATCTAAGCCTGTTCGCCCTGACAGCTACATCTATAGAGTTCATTCCCAGTTTTTCTTTGATTTCCTCATTGTGCACACCCTCCTGCCATTGTTCCCATCTACTAGTACCTGCAATCATCCTAGCTACTTTCATATCTGTAACCTCAACCTTATTGATAAGGTAACCTGAATCCACTCAGCTTTCGCTCCCATACAACAAAGTTGGTCGAAAGATTGAACGGTGCACAGATAACTTAGTCTTGGTACTGACTTCCTTCTTGCAGAAGAGGAGTAGATCGTAGCTGAGCGCTCACTGCATTAGCTTTGCTACACCTCGCTTCCAGTTCTTTCACTATGTTGCCATCCTGTGAGAATATGCAGCCTAAGTACTTGAAACCGTCCACCTGTTCTAACATTGTTCCTCCTACTTGGCACTCAATCCATTTATATCTCTTTCCCACTGACATTACTTTTGTTTTGGAGATGCTAATTATCATACCATAGTCCTTACATTTCTGATCTAGCTCTGAAATATTACTTTGCAAACTTTCAATAGAATCTGCCATCACAACTAAGTCATCCGCATATGCGAGACTGCTTATTTTGTGTTCACCTATCTTAATCTCACCCAGTCTATTGTTTTCAACATATGATCCATAAATAATATGAAAAACAGTGGAGACAGGTTGCAGCCAGGATGATTAAAACATCTAAATTACTATGCTGAGCAGAAGGTTTTATATAAAGCATGACATCTTCCCCCTCCCCCGACCAATCCAATTTTGATGAAACAAAGCCTGCGTGCTGCCCTGAACTATGCTCAAATTATGTGTGAAAACTTCATAAATATCTGTCCTGTTGTTTTGGAGAGCAGCGTGTTTAACAGACACAACAGTTAGTGCCCATGTCATAACCTTACAACTCTATTAAGAAAAATAAGTTACAAGCAACTACATATTAAGCCCTATCAGTGGGAAAAAGAGAGCTAAAAACAAGAACTTCCACTAGGAGAAAGGTCCAGAAAATATGTCATAGAGACAGCAGAGGTCCCAGACCAAAGATTAAATGTTCTTTGAAACATTGCTACAAAGGATAAAAAGTAAAACACAGTTGACAGCCCACGCATTATTCGCTACAATGGCCAATAACTCAGACACAAACATACACTAGAACATAACTGGTTAAAAAGGGGGGGGGGGGGGGGGGCATTCAGTGGGGTATGGCAAACTGTCAAAGGTTGATGACAAATAGCACAAAGTGGTGAGGGATCACCACTTAACAAATGTGATGGCTAAAAAGATAGTAAGACAGTATCCAATACACAACCTAGCTAAAATGATCTTGCAACAAGAGGACCGAGAGCAGGTCGGCCAAGTTGTTGGGAGAGGTTTGATTTCCTGGAGGTTGTTACCATGAGAGGATCATTGGTGATGCCAAAGTGACACCACCTGCTGACAGACGGCGATATGAAGACCATCCAGAGGGATGGAAGAGTTACCAGGCTGAGGTGGGAGGACTGCAGCCTTGGCAACAGCGTCAGCAGCCTCATTTCCCATCAGACCGATGTGACCAGGAACCCACATGAACATCATAGGGGCCCCGTAACAGCGAGCAACTGGAAGTTTTCTTGGACCAGTTGCACTAAGGGATGGACTGTGTACAGCACACAGGCTCTGAAGGGCGCTGAAAGAATCTGATGGTATGACACAATTAAAAACACTGTGTGTTTGTAGGTACTGGGTGGCCTGATAGCGGCGAAGAACTTTGCTGTGAATACTGAGCAGTGTTCTAGAAGTCAATACCCGACACCACAGTCAGTCTTAGAGCCACAAAGGTGCTTACGCTAAGTTTCGTGCAAAGTGAGAAACTTACAGTGATACATTTAATCCAGAGTAGTTTCCTTGGGAAATAAATGAAGTCCAAGATGAACACAGGTCACTGCATGAAGCCAAGGTGGTGAAGGGTTCACACCCATCGGGAACATGGCAGGTAACGTGAAGTTAAGCTGCCGGAACAGCATCTGAAAGCAAACCCTAGGAGGTAACAGAAAAAAATGGCATGGTCCATACTTGCAGTCAAGGGAGTCACTGAAAAAGAGGGCACAGGATCGCTGGATGAGCATGGTACACAAATGGCATGTGTTTCCACTGAGGAGGACATAACGCCGAATGGGAGTGGTAGCTTGATGGTTTCTGTGTAGAGACTCTCTACAGGGATAGTGTAAAAGGCACCAGTGGCCAAACATACTCCACGATGGTGGACTGTACAAAGATGGCATAAGATGGTCGGATGTACAGACAAATAAACGAAACACCATAGTCTAGCTTCGAATGGACAAGGGATTGGTACAAACAGAGGAGGGTGGTCTGATCCGCACCCCAGGAAGTACTGCTTACGACATGTAGGACATTGATGGACTATGTGTAGCGTGCAGCCAGGTAAGACACGTGGCAGGACCAAGAAGTTCTTTAACAAGCATGAGCCCCAGGAAATTTGTACTTTCAGTGAACAAAAGAGCAATAGGCTCAAGATGTAAAGACGGTGGAAGAAACCCATTGCTGATGCACCACAAGTAAAGACAATCAAGACATTGTTGAAGAAGCCACTCAAGGAGACAAGTCTGTGGGGAACTGCAATAGATTGCAAAGTCCTTGGCAAAAAGGGATCCAGAGATGCCTGGCAGGAGACAACCATAACAGTGTTATTGACTGTAGCAAAGAGGATGATCCCCTGTTCTGAATGACATTATCTGTTACAGGAGACCAGAAACTGGGGAATGGGCACCCAACTGTTTATAATGGATGCAGTTCACCATCATAAGACGATGATTAAAAATGTGCAGAGCACGTTTGCGCATGTGAACTGTGTCACTGCACAAGTCAGTCCACCAGGAGACCAGGACATGGCACAGTAAAGATGAAGTGTGAGATATGAAACATTCTGCAGCAGTAAGGATAACATTCATAGGGTATTCCAGCTGGTCATCACAACTGGCAAAATGTTATTTGTCAAAGGTTGTCAGAGTCAAGTAAAGCCTCCAGTTGGCCTTAGAAAACTGCCAATTGGGTTTACACGAAGGTAGGGTAGGAGTCTGCAAATGGATGTGCATGGGAAATGGTCACTTTATAGCATGTGACAGAAAAGACAACAGGCAAGCTGGTCAATGCAGAATGAGAGGTCCAAATGGGAATGTGTGAATGGAGTCTGAAAGGAACATGTGAGCTTCAGTGTTAAAGAAAGATGAGGTTGTGTTGATTGACAAGGTCAGCCAAGAGGGCACCTCTCTGACAGCTTCTTACAGAGCCCCAATGGGGATGGTGCGGATGGTGCATGTTAAAGTCACCAAGCAGCAAAAAGAGGTGAGGGAGTTGACCAATAAACTGAACAAAGTCCAACCATGTGACAAAGAATGATGGAGGGATGTAGACATTACAAAGTGAAAAGGTGAAGCAAGGAAAGAAAATGTGGACTGCAACAGCATGCAGCTGAGTGTTCAGTAAGATGGTTTGGCTATGGACATCATCCCTAATCATCAGCACAACTCGCCCCTGAGATGGAATGCCATCCTGGGGGGGGGGGGGGGGGGGGGGGAGGTCAAAGCGGTCACAAAGATACAATTTTTTTCTTGGAGGCAGAACAAAGCTGATGCTGCGATTCCATGAGCAGCTGTAATTCCTCCTTGTTGGATCTAATGCTACTAACATTCCATTGGAGAAGAGTCAACTTGAGAAGAGCCATAATGGGGAATGGGGAGAAGGGAACAATATGATAGTCACCACGGCTGCCAAGTGCCACCTTTAAAGATTCCTTGCTGCAGGGCGCAGAGGCTGGAGGGGATCCATGAGATCTACAGAGACATTGGCATTCTACCTTGGTCGGCCTAAGGATTTCAGGGCAGAAGAACAGTAGACAGAACACAACAGTGAAATGGAGGTCATCCAGATGAGGGTATCTCACAGCGAGCCGGTGAAGACAATCTCCAAGTCGAGGAGATTTCTTAGAGCCTTTACAGTTGGCAGATGAAGACTCAGATGTTTGTTGGCTGAAGGGATGTAAAAAGTCTTCATGGGAGTATTCCTTCTGTCCTTTCCAGTCTGTGGATTGCATAACAGGTGATTTTGCCACCGAGAGTGAAAATTTAGTGGCTTCTTGTGCAGCTGTAGGAGGGGAGACAGGGGTGTTACCGCAATACTGGGCAATTTTGCAACTGCAGTGTTGAATTGGAGACCACAAGTCTGCATCGCCATGTCCTACATGGAGCAACGCATAGCAAGAATGGTACTACAGGTGCCATGTGGTAAAACGCAGGGCTTTCAACAAGCCAACAACTTCCGAGCAATAGGATGAGGTACTTTTTCCCTTCACCTGGATGACCCACACTTCAAGATACAGGGGGCATTCACTGGATGGGGCAGCATGGTTGCCATTACAACTGATATAGCATGTAGAAGGATGTGGGCAATCATCCTCATGAGCATCCCTACCCCAAGTAACACATTTGGTCATATTTTGACAGGACATGCGAGTGTGGCTGCAATGCACTGGGTTTGGAATGTATGGTCCAGCTGTGAGGACTTTATCTGCAATGGAACTACTACTTGATCAAACATGAGAAAAATAACGTGCATAGGACTAAGATGGCCTCAACCTTTTCCATTACCTGAGGACTGCAGGGACCTCTCTCTCTCTCCCTCTCTCTCTCTCTCTCTCTCTCTCTCTCTCTCTCTCTCTCTCTCTCTCTCTGTCTCTGTGTGTGTGTGTGTGTGTGTGTGTGTGTGTGTGTGTGTGTGTGTCATCAGCACACTTACACTTATAAAAACAAACAAATGTGGAGATGAACTACAAGTGTTGTACACGCATGGAGCTGCAAGGAACTTACATGCCTGACGTACCATGAGGAGCTCGCACCAGACATTGAGTGGCAGTTCCCCCGCATCAGCACAGATGCTAGGTATGGGAATGGTCCAATAAGCACATGTGGCCAGCCGAATCCCCCCCATGATGGACCATTACAATGACCCGCAAGTAAGTGGGGCCTTGCTGACCTATACACCGTGCAACCGCAGTCCAGCTGCAAACGCACAAAAGACCAATAAAACTGACGGAGACGCACGCTGTCCGCTCCACAAGACCTGTGGCTAAGGCACTTTATGATGATCAGTGCCTTCAGGATTCTGGCTTTCAGATTTCGCAGCTGTGGTAACCACGACAATTGGGAGTAAAAAATGAGGGTTCGCGCCTGTGCCGCCGCCGCCCCCCCCCCCCCCGATATACTTATCTGCAGAAAACTGAAAACCCGTCTTTGCAGTCCACTCCTCTAACCTCCGCACTGTAAGTTGCAACCAACGGCTCACCGTTACAACACTGGAGGAGGAACACAAAACAGCAAAATCATCTACAAATAAGAAGCACTGTACAGGACTTCTTACGGTAGATGTGATACTGTTGATGGCTATGGCAAAGAGGGTAACACTTAAACACTGCCCTGAGGAACACCATTCTCCTGCTCAAATCGATCAGACAGCAGTCGTGTCACCAACTCGGGTCCTAAAAAACTGCTGGGACAGGAAGGAAAGACAATACGAAGATGGGGAGGTGACCATGAAAGCCCCATTGATGCATTTGTGTGAGAATACAGTGTCTCCAAGTAGTATTGTATGCTTTACTTATATCGAAGAACATGCCGATACAGTGATGCTTATGGAGGATACGCTGCTGAATAGCCGCCTCTATGAGGGTCAGATTGTAGATAGTGGACTGAACTCTTCGGAATCCACACAGAGCGGCTAAGGAGTTGCCTGGTCTCTAACAACTGGATCAGAGGACTTAACCATTTGTTCCAGGGTCTTTCCTACACAGCTCGTTGAGGCGATGCTCCGATAACTACTGGGATATGTGCAGTCCTGAATTGTCTCTCTCCACGAGTTGGTGAAGTTCCTGTCTGCCATATCAGATTAAAACATTTGAGGAGGATTTCCTTTGAGGTCACTAGCAAATGTCGAAGCATGCAGTACTGGTTTTTGATCATGACTGGGTGCAGTGTCATGAATCTCAGTCAGTGCCAATTCGAGCTCCCACATGGAGAAAAGGGGAGTTGTAGGTTTCAGAACTGTTGGACCTGAAGTCCAACTTTTCCCTCTCTACAGTTGCACTATAGTGACGAAATGCCGGATCCTGGCTTGCAATGGCAGTAGTTTGTGCAAAACGTTCAGCCAACGGCTGAGCAATGTCTCTGGGTGTGTTTGGAGGCACCCCCTCCCCCCTCTTTCAGCACTGCTGCTATCAGTAAATGGCTGCATTTACCAGAAATCGTCTGGATGGCTTCCCATACTTTTATAGAAGAAGTGGAATGATTGATAGAATCCAGGAACGCTTACCATTGTCTTTTCTAACTCTCCCTAATGACGCGTCAAACCTTGGCCCTTGCGACTAAATGCCCTAAGGCTGTATGCTGTCAGTCGGCACTTAAAATGATGAAGAGCCGCATGGCTTTCCTGGATCGCAGAACGGCACTCATCTGTCCACCAAAGTACTGGTCACCTCCAAAGGTGATCTGAGGACTGTGGGACGGAGAAGTCAGTGGCATGATGGATCACTCCTGTGATGTGGTCCACCCATCCTTGGACCCTGTCGCGGTGTTCGAACACAGCCAGCTGGCTTGAACGCCTCTAGTTAGTTAGCCCTGCTGACCAACCATTTTAGGGGCTTAACTTCAGGTGGCGAGCCATTTAGTACGTTAAGATGGATTGAGAAGTGGTCACTGGAATGAAGGTTGTAAATGACCTCCCACTGAACAGAGCCTGTGAGGGCGGGAGAACAGAAAGAGAGGTCAATGGCTGAGATTGAGCCAGTAGCAGTAGAGAAATGTGTGTGAGTACCCGTGTTGAGGATGCACAGCTCGTGAGATGTCATGAGGCCCTCTAAAACCCGACCCCGAGGGCAAGTACTGGTCGAGCCCCCAGGACATGATGGGCATTGAAGCCTCGCAGGAGGAGGAATAGTTGTGGGAGTTGTGAGAGCCTCAGTCTAGTGCGTCTTGCGGAGAGAAGTACAGCGAGCAAACACTGATCCTTTGACACACATGAATTTGAACTGCAACTGCTTGTAGATCAATAGCCATGGGGAGAGCAGAGGAGTAGTGACAAACACTGCGACACCTCCCTTGGCCCTTTCCCCCTGATAGGGCATCCTTGTGGTATAGCATATATTCCTGTAGCACAGGGACATCAGTATCTTTATAATACGTTTCTTGCACAACGAAAGCACAAGGGACTTGCCTGTGCTAGGAGTTTCAGTTCCTCCACGTGAGTCCTAAACATTCATGTTCCATTGCAGTATGGAAGCCATGTCATCGGTGCAGTTTTAATTAACCCCTATTTTTGCACCAGGGAGGTGAAGCACTGGAAGAGTGAGGGGGAGTGGAGGGGCTGCCTGGATACAATGCATCTAACTCCATGATATCCCCCTCATGAGTCAGATGGGAAAGAATGACATCCAGCAGCACTTGGGACAGCTTTTGATCCCAATGTCGTGAGCCTTTCCCTGTATCCTGTCCCTTTGAGGATGAGGGGAAAGGGGGCATTGAGAGGCACTCTGCTTTTCTTGTACCTTCTGTATGCTCAGTGCGGAAATGTTGTTGGTATTTCCTTGTGAAGCTGGCTGGATTGCTCTGTCCTTACTCTTTTTCCCTTGATGTGTACACACGTAAGTACAGGTGTTTGTGGTGGATACAGGCACACTAGGCATCGTCTATGTCTAAGCGTTCACCTTGGGAATAGATTTCTGCACCATGGAAGAACATCAGGTGACAAAGAGAGAGGGTTTCGTCACCTTATATTATTTTTTGGTTTTGGCATAGGGGGTCTGCTTGGTCATGTATCTCCTGTATTTTGCATTCTTCAGCAAGAAGAGGGCAGTCTCGGCTCCAGACTGGGTGGTTCCCCAGAGCAGTTGATGCAGATCACTCGAGACAGGCAGTCAGTCCCAGCGTCATAAGCGGCTTTTCCACAGTTCGAGATATTGTTGAGGTGTCATCATTACACACTGTTCAACGCAGTATAGATTACAAAACTGCATACACTGACAGAGGTCCTACAAAGAGCACAGGAAGCAGCTATACCACAGGCAAAAACTGGTGGTGACAGAAACAACCGTGGTCAACAGAACTGGCAAGATCAAGGAAGGATTCACAGGACAAAATAAAATACTAATAACAAGCAAAGACAGCTCCTGAAAGACAGATAAGACTTGATCTGTATTGTGATGCTAAACAGAAATGCCAAAAACAACTGAAGACAACAAGGCAAGACTACTGGACCAATTTTGTAAAAACCCAGCTACAGAACGACATCTGGGGGCAACCATTCAAGATAGAAACAGAATGAGTTAAGACACCAACAGTTCTGTTAACACTAAAACAAGCTGGTGGCACAATGACCAGAGGATGGAGAAGCACAGCAGAATACATTCTGAACAGGCTCCTCCCAGATGACGACCCCACACAAGACGAGCGACACCATGCCGGCCTAAGAGAGAGCATGAGGCAACCATACATCAGTGACAGTGTAACCGTGTCAATCACGCAAAAAGTTGCTACGGCAATCAGGAGGCTTAAAAACCAAAAAGCATCCAGCCCAGACAAAATACTTTCAGAAACATTAAAACAAACAGTAAAATAAATCACACCTTTTCTTACTAACATGTTGTATGAGGAACTACTAACAGGCATACTTCAAACCTCTGGAAAACTGCTAATGTAGTAATAATCAGGAAATCACAAGACAAAGAGCCAACAGAACCCAAAACGTACCAACCGATCTGTCTCTTGAACACTCTCGGCAAAGTACAGGAAAGGCTCCTGTGTGACCATTTACAATCACACAGACACCTCCTCGGCCTAACACCCCATCAATTCGGCTTCAGGGAAGGTAGATCAATAGAAGACGCCGTTGACCAAGCTCTGGCAATTACAAACAACATCAGTGACAAATACGCGGCCACCATTCTAATCGACATAGCTGAGGCTTTTGACAACTTGTGGTGGCAGTCCCTTTTTGCCAGGTTAAGGGAAATGAGGCTATCAGCTGGTACACGGAAGGTTGTCAAGAGAATAACAAAGGGATGTCCACAGGACTCGATCTGCGGAACAATAGTCTGGGATATCGCAATCGAGCTATTGCTGAACACCCTGGACAGTAACTATAGGGCAAGAGGTGTGGTGGCTTATGCAGATGACCTGCTCATAGTGGTGTCAACCAACTCGAGAACAGCACTAGAGACAAAAATGTATGCAACTGCTTCAGAAAATTAACAGTTGGTACAAAGAAAATAAATTAAAAGTAGCTCCCAACAAAACTGTATATTTACTGCTCAGAGGGACACGACAGAGGAATCCAATTAGACAATACAAGCATACAGAGGAAGCAAGCCACACGTTATCTTGGACTGCATCTAGATGAAAAACAGACTTTCAACCATCATATAAAATTGACAACTGACAAAGCCTCCAAAATTATGCACAAACTAGCAAGACTAAATACAACTCAGTACAAATTACCTATTAAGATGATAAGGACCTACCACATAGAATATTTGAATCCACCGCATGCTTCGCCGCACGTGTTTGAGCTCACAGACTGAACATACAGACTAACAAGACAATTTCAAGATGAGGTCAACGTAGTGGACTCCTGAGAATGAGCGGAGCCTTCAACACCACGACAATCAACCCTCCCTGGGCCTGGACTGTACCAGGGGGTTTGTGTGAGGCATACGGGTCCACCTTAGGCTGGGAATTGTGTGTTACCCAGTCACCTATTGTGTGTCAAACGCGCGAACCAGCATTCACGAGCACAAAGGTAGGAAGAAGAAACTTCAAACGCTGAAGCAGAGGTAGAGGGAGAGATGGAGATGAAGACAGATAGAAAACCATGAGGGATTGTTCTGATATTGGGCTACTGAAACTGCAACATCCACTTCCAAAAATATACAAGACATGTTCTCCCAGGGAGGGGAAAAAGAATAGGAGGACGAGGAGGAGAGACAAGCAGCATGGAAAGGAAGAGGTGCTGCAAAGGCTGGGGGCCCGTGGTAGCCAAGTACAAACTCACCGAAGAGTGGTGAGCTCCCTGGGAGCGAGACACTCATGTGAGTGTGGATGTGCTTGCCTGTGTGTATGAATGGTGTGTGGGTGTCTCTTTTGCTCATGAAGGCTGTGACTGAAAGCTTTGTGTACGTGTCTTTCATTGTGCCTGTCTGCAATGTAACATATATTTTTTATGGTAAGCAGCACTCTACATTTGCCTACTTTGTTGATCAAATAAATATATAATGTGACTGGTATCCATTTAACGTAAGTTTTTCTTTTTTCCCCCTCACCCACAGATCACTTTTGATATCTACCTAAGAAACTTGTTAAGAGACAAAAATCTTTTAAAGTATTAATATCCCACTCAGTCGGTACAAACAAAAATAGCTTAACATTTTTAGTTGTATCAACATTCATGAAATAGTAGTTTGAGATTGTTCAATACTCACCTTTTGACCTCGGGTCATATAAACGAACGTGCCTGTCAGCTGAGGCTGTTACAAGTGTTCTGTTCAATGGGGACCAATCAGCATCAAAAAATGGCTTGTTCCCAACAAGTTCAGTTTTAATGCCACCAAGTTCAGCATCCCATGTTCTTAATGTGTGATCCCAAGAGGAAGTACATATTTCAGTGGTGTCAATCCACAAGGCAGAAGAAATGCACTCTTTATGGCCTTTTAAAGTAAGTACAGGAGTCTGAAAGAGAATCAACAATATAATGAAACATTTTTCAAAATAAACTGCCATAGAAAAATACATACTTTCTATATACACACAGTAAAAACTTCTAAGGGAAAGAATATGCGGGTCAGAACATCTTCATATGGTCTTACAATTAGCGGAGGTGGTTTACTTCCTATGAAATGATGTACAGCACATATCTGGGTAAGATGGATGAATGCTTACAAAATGAAGTTTTTATCTGAGTGGTTGCAGTTAGTATGTACTAAAAATGTGCAACAGTGAAATATGGTGCTAACACAAACCTACTTCAGTAAAAAAATACATAATGTGAACAAAATACTAAGGAACCTATCAATTTTTAGCTTCTGAGTAATTAATATGACACTTGGCTTTTATCTTTCAGTAACATTCATTTTAATGGCCTCTACAAATCTTTACTGGGGTGGGAGTATTTTCAAACTACGTTCATTACTAACAATAGCTGAAGTATGACCAGTTTTAACTGTAGTGGCATGATTAGAGATGGCAGAAAAATCATAACACAATAGGGCTGAATTTAGAGATTTGTTAGAACTCAGTCCTTAATTAAAACTGAAGCCTTACAAATGCCCAATAATTACTCTTTAAAATATTATCATTAATGCATGACATGATGCAGTGGACGTTACAGTTAGTGCAACAAACATATGAACAATAATGTTCATATATCCACGCCCCTACACATGTACTTTGTACTATATAGCTATGACAATAAAAGTGAGGCATGTAACAAATATTAAATATCTCATGAAAATTTCTCCTCCGAATTGTCGGTAATTCCTGCAATGGAACAGAAATTACTCACTTTGAAGCATACGAATGAACTAATTGACAGTACAATGCAACTTTAACTACATAATGGCTCCACGAGACTAAATACAATATTATTATAATTAATAGTTACTAAGGTTTTCCCAGTGGTTTCACTTGTGTACATGTTCAACATATATACTGCTCCTATTGGACCTAAGAGGATATAATTAGCCATTTCCCTACAATTTTGCCTGCATATATGTATATAACATATAATGTGCACATCTCTTCTTGCCCCTCCCCTCTCCCTCTCTGCAGCCATTGCTTCCCTATCTGTCAATCTCATTCTCCCATCTCTCCCCATTCATGCCCTCCCCTCTTTCTGTCCATCTTGTCTTCCTCTTACTTTGTTCATCTAATCCTCAACCCCCTCTCTCTTTCCATCTCCTCCCCCCTCCCTCTTCATTTTTATGTATCATCCTGCCCTCTCCCTCACTACCCCTACCCTCCTGGTCCTCTCCCCCTAACCAAACCCTCTTCCGCCCACCCCCCCTCTCAACCAGCCCCCAAGGCATGCCCTTCCACAAGTGTAGCCCCAGCAAGAGAGGCTGATAAAGTTGGCTGGCATCACTCTCACAACACGCCTCTTGTTAAGTACAGCCTGCATGCCAAGGGCTTGGAAACACTATCCTACAGTGTATAGGCTGCCATGCAAAGCAGGCCAATACCACTTCAATACAACACACTGGTCAGCATACCTGTCGTGGAACTGAAAACAGTTTCTTGCCCCTGATGTGTAGGTTGCTCTGCAAAGCAGGTCAATACTGTTCCCACACTATTCACCTGTCATGCAGGGTAGCCTATACAGCAAGAGCTATTGCATTGAAACAGTCTTTATGTTGATCATCTCAGGGCATGGAGGTTTTGTGTCAAATTTGGCTTACTTTGGTCCAGCGGCCAGGGAAGAGTTCTTATCCATCCATCTGGAATTTTGGCCCATTCAGGAGTAAGGAATCCAGCAATCAAGTGATTTATAAAGAGTTAGTGTAGTGGATGCATTTTAAATTTGTTGATTTTAAGCGGGGGGGAGGGGGGGGGGAAGGCGGGAGGTGCTTGGTGTGTGTGAAAAAAGTATCACTGAGGACAGAAGTGGTGCAGAGGAAGTACATTTTGTAGCAAGTGTCTACCGTCACTATCGATAGTTTTCTTTTCTCAGAAGGAATTTTAGGTAGCATTCACAATCCACCAGGAACTGCTTTTCTAAAACACACACTCTACTATAACACAGCACATTGGAAAGAAATGTGGCATCCTAGATTTACAGATGTGAATATAGGTTATCGACTATGATAACGATGAAAACGAAAATAAGGAAATGAACAGACTTTGAACACAACTTATGATGTGCCTTGACTGACAACAAATCAAATATAAAAAAGGTTGTTAGAAATATAGAGTAAGCAATCGTGCCATTGAATAATCATCATTTACCTTTTAAAAGTTAAAAAAGTTATAGAAACATTTCTTTTCATATTAAAGTTTAATTAGGTACTAATGTTGGTGATGGTAGAGTGGGGTGGGGGGGTGTTTATAAGCTGGTATCTGATTTCAGTAGGGGTACAAAGGGTGGGAATCACTGGTCTAAAGGATGCAAATTACTCATTGTTTTCTTATTTGACTTTCCTTTCCCCATGAATGAAAGAGTTGGCAAAGCAACTGATACATAAGGGTGCACAATAACTTTGGTGTGAATTCGAATCAGCATGAATCTGGATCAAATACAGACTATTTTAAGTGTAAAAAATGACTCTGAGCACTATGGGACGTAACATCTGTGGTCAGCAGTCCCCTAGAACTTAGAACTACTTAAACCTAACTAACCTAAGGACATCACACACATCCATGCCAGAGGCAGGATTCAAACCCGCGACCGTAGCGGTCACGCGGTTCCAGACTGAAGCGCCTAGAACCGCACGGCCACACCGGCCGGCCCATTCTAAGTGTAATCTTGCATAAGTTTCATAACATCAAGCAGGACATGATACTTTTAATTCCATGAAATATTAGAAGCCGATATGAATGTAATGACAACTGTGTTTGCTGTTGTATTTAGAGGTGCAGCAAATTAAAGATTGAAATATGATCTCTGAGATACTTTACACCTGACTGATTGTGGTATGTTTCCAGATTTTTCACTTGATTTGACAAAAGTCAAATGGAGTCATTGATTAGACTGGAAATTGAATAACACCGCAAGTTAAATTTTGATTAAAGTTAACAGTAAATACATCGCAAAAAAAATAGAGGGACAACATTTTAAACACACATTATTTTTTCAGGAAATTATTGGAGTGAAACAAACTTTTGTTTTGGAAAATGAAACCTTTATTTAACAGAAAAGTATACATCTTCTCATCACACATGTTGGTGTTATATTTGGCTGTTTGTTTGCTTTAATGATTAAAGGGACCAAATTACAAGATCACGAGTCCCTCCTACCTGGAACAGGCAAGCGAATGAAACTACACACCAAAGGATGGCCTAGTGTGCTAAACCCAAGGAAAGAAAATCCCAAGCTCTAACGAAGGTCAACAAAACCTAGAGAAAGGAATAATGAAACAGAAAAAGGGGAAAGGAAGAAAGGCAAGCGAGGTTCCCCGTCCAGGCAGCAGCTGGAGGCCCCCAAAGGCAGAAAGTGTGATGGCTGACATATCAACCCCCCCAACTACAAGAAGCACCTAACCCAACAATAACCAGAAAAGACTAGCAACAAGGACATGTGAGAGAAGCACACAGAAACAGAGGAAGAACACCAAGTCAAATGTGTGTGTGTGTGTGTGTGTGTGTGTGTGTGTGTGTGTGTGTGTGTGTGTGTGTGTGTGGAGATGATGGGTGCCCAACAGCACGGACATCAGCGCCCTTTTACTTATAAAAACAAACGAATAAGTAGATAAAAGTGTTGTACAACATGCACTTGAAATGACCACACAGTCACTCTGCATCACAAGCACTCTCACGTGCACTAAAATCAATTAGGAGGGAAGAGAGCTAATCAAGCAATTAAAACACGGAGATAACAAAACACAGAAGAACTAAAAGAAAAGCACAGTGAAATGTGACTGGCTGACCACTTACAAAAAACTAGGGTGAGCTAGCCACCGTTTGACACATTAAGAACATCTCCTTAAAATCTTCTTAAAAATGCTGGACAATTCACAAAACTTTAAAACGCTAACCACATTAGTTTGATCATTACATAAAATACACGGAAGATCCGCTGGCAAATCTGCCACAGTCTGCTGGCTGGCAAATAAAATGCAGTCCAATAAAATGGGGCGCACCGTGATCTGCACACAAGCACCACACATTGGAGGGTCCTCTCACCAGAGTAAGAATCCATGTGTCATGGGGCTGTGGCCTATGAGAAGACGAGTAAGAAGGACCTCGTCCTGCCGACATGGCTGGAAGGAAGGACTCCATGGCTGAGTTATGGGCTTAATGGCATGGAGCTTGTTATTGGTCACTGCCAGCCACTCATCTTCCCATTGACACATGACTTCGTACCTCAACCATGAGGTGATAACATGCAGTGGGATAGCACACTGAAATACCAGAGGATCATGACATGTCTCCTTGGCTGCTCGATCCACCCTTTCATTCCCTGCAATTCCAATGAGCCCAGGTACCCAGCAGAAAGACACCTACTTCTTCAGTCGTAGTTGTAGGAGGACATTCTGGATTACTCTGTCTGCTGGCTACAAACACTGGAGAGAGTAAAGGGCGCTCAGAGAATCTGAGCAGATGAGAAATCTAACACAGGGAAAATGTCTCATCTTCTCCAGTGCTCGCAAGACTGCATATAATTCTGTATCAAAGATGGTTAATTCTGGAGGCAGTCTGACCTGGAGGACACGATCCGGCAAAATGACAGAGCAATCAATAGTGTTCCCCTGCCTAGACCTATCCGCAAAAACAGTTACATGGTCGTGGTACTCAGATAAAAAAATCAGAGAACATTGCATTAAAAATGGAAGCAAGAGTGCTATCTCTCCTATACCACACCAAATCTAAAATCACTCTGGGCCTCTCCAGTAACCAGGGCAGCTGGCAGTTAAAACTCTGGATTTGAGTTTGTACTGTCTCCACACCGAGTGACTCCAGCACACGCTGCACGTGGATCCCAAATGGCATCATGGCTTGTGGATGGTTGGAAAACAGGCATCCCAGAGGTGGATGAGCAGCTGAAGTTGGAGCTGCAAGGAACTTACATACCTGACACGCCATGAGGAACTGGCGCCAGATGGTAAGTGGCGCTTCCCCCACCTCAGCACAGATGCTAGGTATGGGACTGGTCCGATAAGCACATGTGGCTAGCCGAATCCTCCCATGATGGACCGCAACAATGAGCCGCATGTAAGAGGGCCTTGCTGACCCGTACACCGTGCAACTGTAGTCCAGCCGCGAACACACGAGAGACCAATAAAACTGAAGGAGACGTGCCCTGTCCACTCCCCAAGACCTGTGGCTAAGGCACTTGATAATGTTCAGTGCCTTCAGGGTTAAAACTGACAACCCCTCTTAGCAGCCCACTCCTCTAAACCCCGCCATGTAAGTCGCAACTAACGGCTCACCGTTACAACACTGAAGGAGGAACAGAAAACTGCAAAATCATCTACAAATAAGGAACACTGTACATGACTCCTTACCACAGCTGTGATACTGTTGATGGCTTTGGCAAAAAGGGTAACACTTAAAACACTGTCCTGAGGAACACCATTCTCCTGCTCAAATTGATCATACAGCGTGTCACCAACTCGCATCCTAAAAAACTACTTAGACAGGAAAGACTGTATGAAGATGGGGAGGTGGCCACGAAAGTCCCATTGATGCAGTTGTGAGAGACTACAGCGTCTCCAAGTAGTATCGTTTGCCTCCACACGAGTCCTGAACCCATTCGTGTTCCACTGTAGTATGGAAGCCATGTCATTGGTGCAGTTTTAATTTACCCCTATCTTTGAACCGGGGAGGTGAAGCACTTGAAGAGCAACGGGCAGTGGAGGGGCTGCCTGGATATGAGGTGTCTTACTCCACAATATCCTCCTCATAAGTCTGACTGGAAAGAATGACATCTGATGGCACTCAGGACAGCTCTTGACCCAAACGTCATAAGCCTTTCTGTGCATCCTGATCCTTCGAGGATGAGGGGGAAAGAGGGCATGTATTGGGTCCAGCATCTGCACCATTGAACGTGATGCTCAGCTTTATGCGAGTCTCCCGTAATCTAGATGGAATTACATAAATGCTGTGTACAGCCGTATCAGAGTAGAATGGTCCACAACACAGATGGCATTGTTGAGGCATCAAAGAGTATTGAGGTGCAACCAACATGTCCATTTTAGTTGACTAAGGTGGGGTAGCCTCATCAACTGAGCTAGCATCAAAGACCCATTGCACAAAGCCCCGAGTCCACAATGTTGAGGTACTGGCCATCAATGAATAGATTTGGATGGGAATAGACTGTACAGTGATGACAGATGTGCATAATATAGACATTGGCAGCTAAACAATGGAAGCCATGAGTGAGAGCCCAAGACTGCACTCGGAGTATCGCTCTCTGCAGTGTGTCCAGCAATGCCCATCATGGACAAATAAAAATGAATGCTAAAATCATCAGCATACAAAGAGACAGATGCTGTAGGGCCCTGCAGTCACCACAAGACAATTGATAGGCACTAAAAAGAAAGGGACATTCAAAACAGAACCCTACAGAACACTATTCTCCTGAAGAGAAAATGTGCTAGTGGGGGTGCCAACCTGTACCTCAAAAGTGCAACCTGAAAGAAAGTTCTGGATAAAAATCGGGAGCAGGTCATTGAGGCCCCACTCATGTAAGATGGCAAGGATGTTGTGATACTACGTGGTATATACTTTATGCAGATCAAATAAGACTGCAATGAGGTGTCAACTCAGGGCAAAAGCCATTCGGATAATACACTCCAAGTGGACTACATTATCTACAATAAAGAGGCCTTCGCGAAAACCACCCTAGGTGAAAGCCAAAATGTCCGGGGCTTCATGGATCCAATACAGCCTTTGACACACCATACATTCAAGTAACTTGCAGAGGACATCGGTTAAATTTATGAAATAATAATGTCAAGCTGAAGTGATGGCTTAGTCAATTTTGCAACTGGAGTAACGACACTTTCGTTAAAAAGGACAAGTATGTGACACTGGTTACTCACCAGTAAGTGTTGAAGCATTTGGTTGTGCAGCTGGTCCTGTACAGGAGTCATGTTGGTGCAGAGAGCAAGGGCACTGGCAAATTCCCACTTAATAAATGGGCCATCATAAAGCTCCAGGTGGCAGGAAAAAAAAAAAGATAAATGGAGACATTTCAGACAGTGAGAAAATGGAATGCGGGCAGATAGTGGATTGACACTGAGGCATGTGTGAAACAGCAACCAAATTGCTCAGCAACAGAGTCCAGGCTGGTGAGGCTAACACCATTCAGGAAAATTTTTGGGACCCATGTAAGAGGACAGCGGCCAAAAATGTGCCTCATCTTTGCCCACAACTGCGAATAAAATAATCCATTTCTCAAATTTAATACAATAACAGCCCGGGCATGAAGCTGTTTAAAGGCCAGGAAGTGGTCGAGAGATGGATGCCATTTATAGAGTTGGAAGGCACAATGGGGGGGGGGGAGGGGTCTTTAATAGCCACAGCAGTTTTGGGGTCCACCAGGGACAGTCTTCTGTTGGGGAGAACCTGAGGAATAAGCACTCACCGAAGCAGCTGCTGAAAGGGTCGTGTCAGTCAAAATCCATACGGACTCATCAATGCCATCATGTGGTAGAGTGGTTAGAATGGCAACCAAGGAAAAGGCATCCAAATCTACATTAGTAAAGGCTCATCTGAGAGGGTGTCCAGGCAAGTGATGTCAGAGAAAAGATAAGACGATTAGAAAATGAGTGCTGTCACACAAATTGCCATGGACTCCCCACTGAAGAGAGATGAGGAATCCAAGGCTACAGAGGGAAAGACCAATGTCCGAGAATGTGATGTGTGCCCCACTTAAGTGTGTGGGGGCTTCAACATTGAGGAGACAGAGGTCGAGCCCTTCCAGCAGGTCTTCAACAATCCTGCCGCAGTCGGTTGCAGCAATATCACCTCACAAGGGTTATGGAAATTAAAACCCTGTAAGAGAAGGTGGGAGGGAGGTGCTGAGGAGAGAGGGGGCAAGAAGAGCAGCAAGCATAGGAGGCTGGTCTGGGGGGGGGGGAGATAAAGATTGCATGTTGTTACCGCAGAGTCAAAATGGTTCTAAAAATCCACCACTTCCAGTGCAGTATGAAGAGGAACCCAGGAACTATCAGTGTCCATGTGGACCAATGAGTGGACACCACCAAATGTTCGCAAAGGGCTTATCCGAATCCACCAGAAGGTTTGTACACACACCACAAAGTATCGACGAATGAGAACCAACAAAATGAGATTCCTGCAATACAATACATGCTACAAAATAGAGAGAAAGAAGATGCTGCAATGCCAGAAGGTGAAAATCAGTACAATTCTACTGGAGGAGAGTAGTACAATAGGCTGGATGAACATCGAACAGGCCTGAAGCAGCCATAGTGCTGAGTCAAGTATGTGGCCAGTAAGACAGTAAGAACGGAGGGGCATCTATGAATATATGATTGGAACCAGATTGAGTGGGAGTGGGGACACTTCAGGGATGATCAGGGGGGGGGGGGGGGGAGGCGGAGGCACCTCTTCCTATTTTACATACCCTCCTCTTCTCTTTCGGAGGGCGAGAAGGAGATGTGGTCAGGAAGAGAACAAGTCGCAGCTGTATCAGACTACAAAAGAGAATGAGCGGTCTTGAGGCTCAAAGAGTGTGGGTCCCACATTCAACTCTAAGTAACAGGCTTCTTGTCCTGGAGATACCAGGGAGGGAGGTTCCTAGAGAGAATCTCAGCCCACCTCCGGTGGGTGTTAGAGAAGGTTTCTTCTTTGGCCAAGAAGAAGAAGTGGTTCCATGAGGGGAGAGTATGGGAACCACCAGGGAGGAGGAAAGGGATGGAGGACAGGACATAGGTAAGGAGGAGGAAAGGACTCAACAGAAGCTACGGTAGATGTTAAAAGCTATCAGTTGGAGACTGTCGAATTTGTCAGGTAGGGTAGACAGTTGTGTTTTGACTTCTTTAATCTTCCTTTCCTTTTTATACATCCAACAAACAGTCCACACACTTGGGCGGTGAGCTGTAAGGAGACCCCACATGGAGAGGGTGGCTGCAGTCGTCGCAAATAGGGTTTGCCTCACATCATAAAGACATATGACCAAAACGGAGACACTGGAAACAGTGCAAGGAAAGTGGGATATAGGATTACTGTGACTTTTTCCAGAAGGGTATATCCTTGAAATGCCAGGATTGAAGCTCCAGAATCAACTGTTTTTAGGACCTCAGGGCGATATGATCACCATGCTATGCTAGATTAGTCCCGAGTTCCTCATCAGATTGAAGGAGTCCCTATGAAAGATAATTCCTGGGTCATAAATTAAGGACTGGTAAAGAGTGATGCTCATCAGGATGCATCCTAAATGCTTGCAAGCACAAACAGAAGCTGATTGACTGACAGAAGAGGTTTTGATCAGTAGGGAGCCAGTTCGCATGTTAGTGAGTAAGTAAACTTCACCAAACTTATCTTCGACATATTCTGCAAAGACGAGTGGTTTGGCAGCAGTGAAAGTCTCCCTGTCTGTTCTGGAACAAAATAAGGAATCCTTTGCCCTTGAGGGAAAGGGTTTCTGAGGCCCACAACTGTGCGGCAGCAAAATCTGTCCATTTCCTGGACTGCTGCTTCAGTATAACATTAGCTACTATGATGATATTACACATACGTCCACCATACTGTGTTAGATGAAAGCAGGACTCCTCTGTAAACAATACAGTTGGGTCACTAACGCTGCAGCTACCTGCTGCACTTAGATAATTTTGTAGCTCACGGGCAACCACAGTGCACCAGTGGAAAGAAAAATTAACCACATATTGGTCATCTCTTGTCAAATTTTTCCGTTGCCTCTCTTACCCTTGCTTTCTTTAGTATGTATCAGTTTCACAAAATTGTTTCCAAACCCTCACAACAGAAGATAAAGCCACATTAAGCACTGTAGGCACTGCACGAATAGTCTAAACCTTCCTCTAGTAATGCCATTGCCCAAACATGTTCTGCATCGGTTAAGATGCCTCATGTTGACTGGTGAAATGTACACAAAGAGTTCAGAGACTCAATTGTTACTTACACTCACTGGATGACAGGGTGAGACATTGCTCATCCATTTCACTCTTAGGCGTAGCATGATACGTAAGAGCAAAAGAATGTATCTTAATCACAGACTACATATGTGGTGCACTCAATCAAATTCTTGTCCTTCAATTGTTTTGAGCATTGTAGTTACACATTCAAGAGAGATTTACTTTGATTTGATTAGAGGTGGAGGGGATTTTTGTTCATTGTTGCGTTGACAAGGTCATTAGAGATGGAGCACAAGCTCGGATTAGGGAAGGATGGAGAAGGAAAGCAGCCGTGCCCTTTTGAAGGAATCATTCCGGCATTTGCCTTAGGCAATTTACGGAAATCATGGAAAATCTAAATCGGGATTGCTGGACACGGGTTTGAACTGCCGTCCTCCTGAACTGAATGCAAGTTCAGTGTGCTAACCTCTGCAGTACCCCACTCAGTTTGATTTGATTAATGTGCCATTTCTCCATATTTGATTTTTTTCAAAATTAGATGGCTGTAAATCTCATTTAGTGACATTCTATGTTTGGTTAGGAAAATAAACTATGCATAGGGAATAAAATTTTGAAAGTACGAGAGATGCACTGGCAAAATTGAAGCTGTCTAATGGATCATGAGTCATACCTGGATAACTCAGTAAGCACTGTCCATCACAGGCAAGATTCTGGGTTTGAGTACTCATCTGACACACAATTTTAATCTGCCAAGAGGTTTCAATAAAGCAGATAATCACTTATCATATAAAAATTACTTCACAGTTGTTTCTGGCATCTACATTCCACTCACTATGACGTGCACTGTCTTACCCACCCTGTGCTGAAATGTCACACCAACGGCCAGATTAATGTGTGACACAATTCGAATGACACAAACATCAAATTACTCCAGAAGCCATGGTAACAGGACAGCTCCTGCTCAGTCTCAAACACAATAGCTAACTCAACTGCTTGTGAACACATGGGAGAAGTGTCTTAAGCATTGTTAGGGTAGTTTATAAAGGTATAAGGAAGGAAATGAGAAGAAGGAAAGTGGGAGGTCAAATTCCTCTTGAATAATCCATATTCTCACTTCATATTATACGGAAATGATGGTTTCTCTTTTCAGCAAACATATCAATAACTGACTTACACATAAGATAAAGGAAATGCAACCACTGGCCTGCAGTGAACTAAAGCATGGAGCACAGAGACATGTAACAAGAAACAGTATTCACAGTGGCGTTCGAGCTGTTGCTCTTTTCTTAGCACAAGTAAATAAACTGACACAGCAGACACACCCCACAGCCAGCTGGATGCACACTCCTTGGCCTACAGTGAGACTGGTTATCGATACTCTATTACAGAAAGCAGTTGCACAAACTGATGGAAGTGGGGAGAGGTTGGGGTATGATGCAAGGAGGGGATAGCAGGAAATACGCAGATCTTTTTAAACAGGTGACTACAAAGCCTCACAACAAGACGAACGGAATACAGAGGATAGAGTGTTTAGAGATTCAGGAACAGAGAGGGGTGGGGAGAGAAAGTGGAGATGAACATGCAGGAGAGGGGTAGGAAAAATGGGAGGGAGGGGAGGAGAGAGGAGGTGTGTGTGTGTGTGTGTGTGTGTGTGTGTGTGTGTGTGAGAGAGAGAGAGAGAGAGAGAGAGAGAGAGAGAGTTAGTTTTATTGCTTCACTATTATGAAAATTTTTATAGCAGAATACACATACCCTAATTTGTGATTTTCCATGTTCTCCTTTAAACCTCTTAGTGGATGAAACGCCATCTGTATGCGTTTGCTCCTCCAGTGCTTCAAACAGAAATATCAAAAACACGTTAAAACAAATATTGTTCTTAGTAATGATACTTAAAATCATTTAATGCTTACAAAATGAAAAATATTGATCACAGTAATGTTGGAGCACAGTAAACCACATTTATTTTTTCTATTTATTGCAATAGTTTTTCTCGTAAGGACATTTTAATTTTCAGAGGGAATAAAAATATCGAAAGTATGTGCCATAAAATGTGGAACTCAGCACTGCTGGATGACCCCCCTCACCACCTACTTCCTGTTTGTGCCAAAGTCCCTAAATTTATTATCAGAACACTATTTCAAATTCACATCTCACTAGTAATCCACAAGAGACAATAATTTAGTGGCTGACAACTTAAATGGGCCTACTTTCTCATAATGAGCAATTAAACAACCCAGCCTGAAGGAAACGTCAGAAGATTACAGTAAAACAGCAAAAAATACTTCACGGAAAGGTTTGTTAAAAAATGAATAGATCAAGCACTGCCTTCTGGATTATGTAAGCCTTTATGAAACTCAGATTTTTATCACAGCACGTTAATTTCCCAGTTAAACCTCTCACAAAAATAAGAAAGGAAACGTGGTTATGGTAAAACATACCTCAGCACAGCTCAATCTCTATTGCTTTATGACACTGTAACAGGGATGAAACTATACTGCTCCAGCACACTCTGACTTATCATTTAGCACATCTCACACCTATTTTTGCAAAAATTTTCACCAAGAACACTGACGGATGCTGTGTTACCGTACTATTATTTTCATTAGCTCCTGAATATAACGTAAATAAATATATCACTCCACGACAATAAAAAACTGCTTACTGCCTTAACTCAGTAGTTGAAAATAGATATTAGTATTAATAATAGAGAAAAATACTTGACTCTTTGCATATAACCATTTCCTTATATCCTTTAACTGTTCAAGAAATATTAAAAACGTCTATCATATGTGGTACACTCACTTTTCCTTACTGAAAGTGCTTGCTTCCCCTGTATTAGTAACTAAATTGTTAAATTTTACTAACTGGAGCTTTTCATTATCTCTCCGTACCTACATAGTTATTATACTTGCAATAAGCCAATAAGTTGTCACTATTCAAACTACTTTCTCTCAACCTAAAAATCTTTTCATGTGTTCCTGTAAAGAGAGAAGTAGTGTGAGTCACTTTGAAGAAAACCCGTATTTGCGTATCTTAGCAATGCCAAACTTTGTCAACTATTCTGGGCAGAAGTGCCAACTTGAATGTTACCAAAAAGTCTGCCTTTATCTTCCAAACTCACAGACTTGTATTTTGTCTCCTAACGCTCACTTTGTGCATAGTATTGTACTGTACTTCACTAATACACTTTTAGGAGACCAGAGTACACATAGAATTTAATATGATTTGGCATATGGGTTTCAGCAAGTAATCCTTGTTGTGTGCGTGTGACAAATAATGATACAAACATCGCTCGTTAATGGCCATGGTGAACTGAATGCGAAGGGAGGGGATGTATTCAACATTTTTCACCAAGTGAGCTTAGTGCAGATGTCCTCTACAGAATGGCAACATTCCACTTCGCAATAAGAAACCAGTCTGAATTACCACAAATCTGAATTTGTGGGGGTTTACTGCACTTATTAACCTCTGCCTGTAATAATGGTGCCATCTAAATTGTGTCTCACACTCCAGCCCCAAACACATGCTCCAGTACTTCTATGGCAGCAAATACCAACAATTAAGAAACACAATAGTATAATATTTCACATTAAATATAATAAACATAATATGAAACCAAAGCTCAGTTAGTTAATAGAAATTCATACATACAAGTTGACCAAATCTTCAGCATTGCATCCCAACCTCCAGTTGCTAAAAGAACAGCATTTGGGCTCACTCCAATGCATTCCACAGACCTTTCATGTCCGCGACAAATGTGAATACATTCAACAGAATTGTTTGAGACATTCCATTCCCATATCATAGCAGTCTGATCTTGAGATGCACTACAACAATGATCAAGTACCAGCATTTACAGAATGTAAGGAATTTCACAAGATGTGTTGATGTCTTGTCATACTAACCTGACAAATGATGCTCGATTGTCATCAAGTGAAATCCATGAGAGAGCTTTTACTGGTCCTGTGTGCCCAGGTATTGTTAATTTGTGTTTTCCTTTGCTAGTCCATATGTGCACAGTGTTGTCATAGCAACCTGAGAGAATCCTAACAGAAAGCAGACACATTTTATGTTTGAGCAATCCAAACATTGAAACAGTGAGGTGGAGGTGCTTCAGTGGTGAAAATAACAGCTGAAACAACTTTTATACGTAAATCAAACAAGCTTTTTTTATAAAACACTGAGCCCTAAATTAACAAACACCATAAACCTAATTTGGACTTGCAATAGTACTATAATACTGTTTATGTATGTGTGAGAGATTTTGTGCAACTGATCTAAGGCATTTTAATCTACAAACAAATATAGGAAATCATTATGGAAGACAAATTACTTTTCAGTGAATACAGTGACTCAGGAAATAATTAGTTTACTTAGCTTTGGGCAAAAAAGATTGTAAAACGTTACATCAAATAGTTCAAGTAATTGACACAAGGAAGGAAGGGCACACAGAGCTGAACACTGTGTTGGCCACTAAGTTAACAGGGACTGAGCACAAGCTCAGATTGGGAAATAGATATTGGCCATACATCCTTCTCATATGAACTGTAACAATATTTCCTAAGTTATTTAGGAAATTTAAATCTGAATACGTGGACAGGGGTCTGAACAGCAATCCTAACAAATGTGAGTCACATGTCAACCACTGCGCCACGCTGCATGGATAATTCACAAATCAGGTGATGTGCACAGTGAGAAAATGATAAGGCTGCTCAGCTGTTGTGCTATGGAGGAGTCATAGCATGAATCTTCGCCCACAGTTTCCATATACAATTCTCATAAAATTCTAGCTTCATATTCTCTGTTCCCTGAAACTTAACAGTAATATGATAAGAGATTTTTTATCTAACACTTGACGCCCAGAGCATTACATATCAAATTTTTATTATAATCTTTAGAAATGACATTCCATAAGATTTTTCTTTGTCTGCAATCAGTTGTAAATGTATGTGGGCTTTCTGTCGAGTCAACGGACAATATGCACCTAAACTGTTTTCCAACCGAAGCTAGGAAGCAATGGGCTTTACGTATAGCCTCCATTTCCACGAAATTACACTTGTACAAATGCAGATGCATAATTTTGCTGTTAAATATGTCTGCACATGCACAACATTGAACAGAAAAAAGAAATCAGCTGGACGTACCTATAAGGGAGGTTATGGTAACAGGTACATCACCAAGCTGTTTATAAGAGATTAATGCCTGGGACTAGATAGGATTCGCTGTCTTAATTAAGACAGACTTCGCAATTTACTAAGGGAAGAGAGTCCACAAATACATTGCCAATATTCTCCACAAAGAACAGTGGCTTAGTAGAAAGAAAGGACTGACTTCGCAATTTACTAAGGGAAGAGAGTCCACAAATACATTGCCAATATTCTCCACAAAGAACAGTGGCTTAGTAGAAAGAAAGGACACTCTATACGTTCAGGTGCAAACCAGGAATTGGGGGAGAAAGTGTCTGCTAGTCACTTGGTTTTGTGTTCCTCACATAGCGTGGCAACAAAACCAAGTTCCTAGGGTCTATAATGAATTGTGGTCTGTCTGAAGAGATTGCCAGAACCTTGCAGCCACCAGCTGTTGTTGTTGTCTTCAGTTGAGACTGGTCTGATGCATCTCCATGCTACTCTATCCTGTGCCAGCTTCTTCATCTGCAAGTAACTACTGCAACCTACATCCTTCTGAATCTGCTTAGTGTATTCGGCTCTTGGTGTGACTACCATTTTTACCTTCCAATACTAAGCTGGTGATCCCTTGGCGCCTCAGAACGTGTCTACTAACCGGTACCTTCTTTTAGTCAGATTGTGCCACCATTTCATCTTCTCCGCAGTTCTACTCAGTACCACCTCATTAGTTACATGATCTACCCATCTAATTTCCAGCATTCTTCAGTGGCACCACATTTTGAAAGCTTCTATTCTCTTCTTGTCTAAACTATTTATCATCCATGTTCACTTTCATACATGGCTACATACACTCCATACAAATACTTTCAGAAAACACTTCCTGACACCTAAACTATACTCAAGGTTAACAAATCTCTCTTCTTCAGAAACACTTCCCTTGCCAAAGCCAGTCTACATTTTATATCCTCTCTACTTCAACCATCATCAGTTATTTTGCTCCTCAAATAGCAAAACTCATCTACTATAAGTGTCTCATTTCCTAATCTAATTCCCTCAGCACCACCTGACTTCATTTCGACTGCATTCCATTATCCTCGTTTTGCTTTCATTGATGTTCATCATCCTTTTCTACCTGACAGCACTACAGTGTCATTGGCAAACCTCCAAGTTTGTATTTCTTCTCTATGGATTTTAATTCCTACTTCAAATTTTTCTTTTGTTTCCTTTACCACTTGCTCAGATTGAATAACGATGGGTATAAGCTACCACCCTGACCCACTTCCTTCCCAACCACTGCTCCCGTTTCATGCTCCTCGACTTGTATAACTGCCATCTGGTTTTTGTACAAATTGAAAGTAGCCTTTTGCTCCCTGTATTTTACCCGTCACCTTCACCGTTTTAAAGAGAGAATTCCAGTCAACATTGTAAAAAGCTTTCTCCAAGTCTAAAAATGCTAGAAACGTAGGTTTGCCTCTCCTTAATCTACCTTCTAAGATAAGTTGTTGGGTCAGTATTGCCAGTGTTCTAACATTTCTACGGAATCCAAACTGATCTTCCCCAAGTTAAGCTTCTACCAGTTTTTCCATTCTTCTGTACAGAATTCGTATTGGTATTTTGCAGCTGTGGCTTATTAAACTGATTGTTCGGTAATTTTCATATCTGTCAACACCTGCTTTCTTTGGGATTGGACAACTGGTAACTGATGCCTAATATCTACCACGGTGATACCTATGCTGAATGAGGGCTCTCCCCACAGATGCCACAAAGTTAGAGCAAAGGCGACCCGTTTAGTAAGTTCTCACATCCCAAATTGAGAGCAACAGAATATTATACAATTGCTAGAATAACAAGGTCCTTTCAAATTACTAGAAATATCAAAATTTAATCCATATTATTCGAATTCTTTTGACAAACACACGACGAACTCAGACTCTGTCAACAAAATTTCAAGAGATTAGTCAGGGATATTTCCAGAATGCTTGGTATAAGAACCTGTGGTCTCCTATGGCTTGTTATGGAGTTACTTGGTTTGTTATCCCCAATTACATTTATTTCAGTGGAAATATGTTCACTGCGGTGAAAAAACCTGTAATATGCAATCAACAAAATTTGCAACATAAAACAAGCCTCATTTGCGAAAGTACTATGATGTTCCAGCCATTGCACGAACAGCTCAGCACTGTGTCACTACACTGTTATACCAACGCATTCTATGAACCTAATCACAAGGTGCACATGGGTCAACTCTTCACTGTAAATCTATTCATACCGTTAAGTAACACAGTTAACCAGAATAAATTTTTCCTTCTGCAGTGAAATGTGTATTGCTATGAAACTTCCAGGCTGATTAAAACTTTTTATGGAATCTGGACATGACCCTGGGATCTTTGCCTTTCGCGGGCAAACCAAGCACGCTCATGACCCTTCCTATAAGCTTTACCTCCAGTAGTACCTCATCTCATACCTTCCAAATTTCATAATCCTCCTGCAAAACTTGTGAGAAGAGTGCTCTTGGAAGGTGGGAGAAGAGGTGCTTAGTATAAGTTGTGCTTCGATAGTTCAGTCAGTACAGCACTTGCCCGTGAAAGGCAAACATCCTAGGTTTGAGCCCAAGTCCAGCATGCAGTTTTAAGATGACAGGAAGTTTAAACACTGTTAATGCACAACTAACAATGACAAGAAAATAAACTTAAGATGGAACCAAAGAGCTCAGAATACAAGTTGGGAATAAAGTGGACATTACTGTTGTTAACAGCAAGTATCAAGCGTGAACAGAACACTTTTTTTTCCTTCCGCACAAGACAGACAGTGCATAAAATGGACATATGCACTTTTGTGCAGATATTTACAGTGCGACTCAGGATAACATGAGTAAGAAATAAAAATTATTCTATGAAAAACCACCAGGGGATCCTTTTGCCAAAATCTTCAGATAATATCCATGAACAACTTTCGAAATCTTGTCAGTGGAGTTTTGGTTCTTCCTATATGATGTACCGGGCATTACAAATTATTTATAATGAAAGAAATTAACATTAAAATTTATTATCTGAATGACGAGATATCTGGCTTATGCATAACAAAGTTAGACCTACATGTTTATGACATACCACTTATTTTTAATTTGTACAGCGGAAACCCAGTCGTCGTGTAGAAGACAGTCTTTCGGTTCTGGCGCTGGGAAGCGTTCCACATATTCTATGTCAACTGTGCCTTCACTAGATATAACTCTTTCTTCAAGATGTTCCAGAAGCGAAACACGAAGGAATTCTCCGGATAGCAAGAAATCGAACTCTACATCATGCCACTCTGACGTCCTGTTTTCTAATTCGAGAAAGATACAGAAAAATTAATTACTGTTTCATGCCATTACTAGGATATCCAAAGCATATTTTACAAACCTCTTAGTAGCTCATTGACCAATGCGTTTAGTTCGACGCACGTTACATTGGAAGCAACAGAAAACGGCGTGTCTGGAACTGCATACCTGCACAATGTGTCATTGCGTCAGTAGCATTCACACTGGTAAATATTAGTTGATATTAGCATCACAAATGTTTTTTCCTGTAAACCAACTGTACTTACTGACTTTGTTTCGTAAACAACCGCACTTGCAGCTCCGCCACAGCCATCGTTTAAACCACTAACAACCCAATCCAAAGACTTTCGTTTCACAACGCAAGTTACTTCAATAATCTACAAACTTCAAAACACTTGCTAAGAAACATACCTCAGCCAAATTGTTAGCTAATGTTGCCGTCAATGATCTCTGATTGCAATCATACTCTATGGTTGCAACCATAGAGGATAAAAATTTATGGAGTGAGCATTTAGATGTCCAGAACGAGAATGTTGTGCGCAATATCTGCCGCAGCTCAAGTTACGTGATTTTGGGACGGCTCATTGTAGCCATACAGCACTTGGCATATCTTGAGTGTTTTTACTTCGCTGCTATAGAGAGATCAGCTTCGGAAGTACAGGCGTTTTACAGTCAACTGAACAATTGATGCCGGGAAATGAAGTTGGCTTACAGATGTGAAGAGCAATGGTACTGTGCTATTTTGCCACAGTATCATAGTGCAGGTTTCGCTTTATTTTCGTTTTTTCGGTAACGGGATAAGAAGTGACAGCAAACAATATTTTTGTTACGTTCTCTGTTGCATTTATTCATATCGTCCAATTTCTGTTGTAATTAGTTACATTACAATGACACTGTAGGCGGCGCTGAAATGTCACGAAAAAAACAAAGCATCTGGAATAAAGAAATTGTTACAGTAAACATGGTAAACGATTTGCACCACCTGACTGTCCGTTATCATATTATTTTATAGACAAGTAAAATATGTATGAAATTTTTTCATCAACACATCAGAAATGTAAAACCATATTCTATGTAAAAAATAAAAAGTACAAGATAAATGCTGGCATTTTGGAGTAATAAAAGAAGTGACAGCCAATAATATTTTTTTTTATTCTTGCTATTGCACTGATTCCTACTGTACAATCTGTGCTAATCAGGTATGTTACAATGACACTGTACAGGAAACTGTCTCATACTGAAATACTTAGAGACACACAAGAATTTCAGAACCTACATAAATTGGAGGAAATTAGAATGTCATGTGTAAATTTTACATGCATATGAACATTGTACTGATATGTATACACTGACTGGTAGTTTATTCAAACACACTTCCAACTTTATTTACCACTAGTCTCGTAAACACAAGGCCACAAAATAGTACAAATTATCTCTACAATAGCCCACCCAGTTAGGTGTGCAGTCTAATGCACTGCTTTCTGGGCGGGAAGGCGTGCTAATTCCCGGTATGAATTCGCTCTGGCGGATTAGTGTCGAAATCTGGAGTGCCGGCTAGTCTGTGTATGGTTTTTAAGGCAGTTTTCCATCTGCCTTGGCGAATGCAACTGGTTCTCCTTATTCCGCCTCAGTTACACTATGTTGGCGATTATTGCGCAAACACTTTCTCCATGTATGCATACACCATAATTACTCTACCACACAAAAATTGGGGTTACATTCATCTGGTGTGAGATATACCTGGGAGGGAAGGGGGGGGGGGGGGGGACGAACCGCACAATAACCCTGGATTCGGCGTGGGGCGATGGTGGGGTGAGTAGATTGCTGTAACCTGTTCTGGGGTGTTGAACCACTGAGGGCTACAGCAGGGATGAAGCCTCTCCTTCGTTTCTAGGCCCCCAGTTCCATACAAACCAGTACTATCTCTACAATACAAGACCTTATAATACCATATCTCTATATTTTTCGCAAAAAGTGCCTCATATCAATATGACATTCACAAATATATATCTGTTATAAATACCTACGAAAAGTGCCTGGTCCTTCTGTCACATACTTTTCACCTATATCGACAGGAGTACAGTACTATTGGTGTTACTAAAACTCAAACATGCAGAAACACACATAAAACAATAAGAATACATTTAACATTCAAGTTTCGCCATTACTGCAAACTGTAGACAAGCTGTGTCAGCCCAGAATCACGTGACTAGCCTGGTTTGATGTTGAGAGCAAGCACAATAGGCTAAGCTTAAGCCATAGATATATATACTATATGGCTGAAACATGGTCTCAACGTCAAACCATGCTAGTCACTTAATTTTGGGACATCCCTGTTTGTCTACATTTTGCGGTAGTAACGAAACTTTAATATTACATGTATTCGCCTTGTTTTATATCTGTTACTGCACTTTTGAGTATTAGTAATAGCTGTGATGCGATATTGTTGTTGTAGTGGATGTAAAGACAAGTATGTGAAAAGAAGACTAGTTACTTTTCATAACTATGTACAACGAATGTATAACTGTAAATGTTACACTGATGCGATGCACTTTGTATGTTGGAAAAATATCAAGACACATTATTATAAAGTCTTGTACTGTAGAGCTAATGTCTGCACTTATGAGACAAGTGCTAGACAAATTTTTCAAATGTGTTTGAGTAAACTGCCAATAAGTGTATACACACTTGTGCTTTGTTCATATGTAGATAATATTTATTTATTTTTGTTATATTTATATTTATTATTCTATAAATGATGGTCTTATTAATGTCTTCCAAATTATGCAGGGATGTCTATATAAGTAGTTCTGCATGAGATAGTTTACTACCTTATCTGACTTTTGTGTTCTAGTTTACTGAAGCATGAATAAAGAGTAAAATATCTGAAAATAATAGTGGATAAACAGGTAGTGTGATAAGCATATTTTTGGTAACAATTTCATAGTTACAAATGCATTCTTTTTATGTGACATTTCGATGTCTGGTACAGTGTCATTGTAAGGTAATTCAGTAAAACAGATTTGACAGTATAAATAAGTCCAACAACAACATAAAAGAATGTTGTTGGATATTACATGTTCCTGTAACCGAAAAAAACACAGATAAAGAGAAGTTCGAGCTAAGACATTGTGGCGATAAAACACAACACTCTTGCTCCTCATATTTTTAAGCTGACTTCAGTTTCACATATCATACAGTTAAGATGTTTATGAAACAAGTATACAAAGTTCTGCAGAAGGTGATCTACTCTACTAGTGAAGTAATAACACTCAATATATGGCAAGCACTATATGGACTGAAAGACACCATGCCAAAATCAATTGACTTGAACTGCAGGAGATGTTTGTGAACAAAATTCTCCTTCTGTACATCTGAATGCTCACTATATACATATTTACACTGAACCACCAAAGAAACTGGTATAGGCATGCATATTCAAATAGACAGATATGTAAACAGGCACAATATGGCGCTGCGGTCGGCAACGCCTATATAAGACAACAAGCGTCTGGCACAGTTGTTAGATCAGTTACTGCTACTACAATGGCTGTTTATGAAGATTTAAGTGAGTTTGAAAGTGGTGTTATACTTGTCACACGAGTAATGGACACAGCATCTTCAAGGTAGCAACGTAGTTGGCATTCTGCCATATGACCATTTCACAAGTGTACTGTGAATATCAGGAATCCTGCAAAACATCAAATCTGCAACATCGCTGCGGCCAGAAAAGGATCCTGCAAGAACGGCACCAACTATGACTGAAGAGAATCGTTCAATGTGACAGAAGTGCAACCATTCAAATTGCTGTAGATTTCAATGCTGGGCCATCAACAAGTGTCAGCACTCAAACCACTCAACGAAACATTATCAATATGGATTTCAGTGCCGAAGGCCAACTTGTGTACCCTTCAGGACTGCACAATACAAAGCAACATTGCCATTGGACTGTTGATTGGAAACATGTTGTTTGGTAGGATCGGTCTTCTTTCAAATTGTATCAAGTGGTTTTCTGACACATACGCAAGCATCCTGTCTGATCACCTGCATCCATTCATGTCCATTGTGAATACCGACGGACTTGGGCAATTCAAGCAGGACAATGCCACCGCCCACACATCCAAAATTGCTACAGAGTGGCTCAAGGAACACTCTTCTGAGTTTAAACACTGCTGCTGGCCACCACACTCACCAGACATGAACATTACTGAGCATATTTGGATTGCCTTGCAACATGCTGTTCAGAAGAGATCTCTCCAAGCCTTCGTATTATTACGGATTTATGTACAGCCCTGCAGGATTCATGGTGGCAATTCCCTACTTCAGACATTAGTCTAGTCCATGCCGTGTTGTTGTGGCACTTCTGAGTGCTCATGGGGGCCCTACACGGTATTATGCAGGTGTACCAGTTTCTTTGGGTCTTCAGTGTATATTCCTTATTTTACTCCAGTGAACATTATTATTTGCAGGTACAAATCAATGATGGTTCATATAAGCGATTACCCTGTGCATTGATTGCAAATGTGCATTTGGTTGTGTTCATTCAGTGTAAAGGCTTTATTGTAGTCACAGTGCATTACTGCTGCTGTGTGTTTTTAGCAGTTGTTGTAATGGATAGTCATTGTGCAGATGTAGCCTATTAGGGCCAGCTCAGGCTGGAACAAGAATAACCAATATCATTACAGGGTAATTAGAGCCAATAGGACTGCTGTCCCCGTTGATGTGTATCAACACCTGTCGGCAGCGTTAGGTCTTGATTTAATTATCATTTCATTCTGGAGTGCTGTATGGTCACCAATAGTATCTGTTCTTTCGGATATGTCTTCATATATAGTTCAGGCTAATCGTTCATTGACCTTCTTCTTCCATGCAGATACACATGTATTGCCCCAACTCTTACAGGACTTGGTAAGATTGTCTGCCATGAGTAATGAGTGTAATGAACAGGAGCTATGAATGAAGTGTGGGTCTCACGTGGTGCATGCAAGGGTTAAGTCCCTGCAATCGCCCTGTCCTCTGTGCCATTAGTGGCTCAGATCGATGGAGCATCTGCCATGTAAGCAGGAGATCCCGGGTTCGGGTACTGGTCAGGGCACACATTTTCAACTGTCCCCGTTGATGTATATCAACGCCTGTCAGCAGCATAGGGTCTTGATTTAATTATCATTTGACACAGTGGTCTAATGGGATACACACGTTTTTATGTACCTACATTTTAAATATATTAAACACACATATTTATGTTAATTTAATAATGAAGAAATGTTGTTACAAAAATCTCAAAAGTTATATATATATATGTACAGTATACATCATATATTTAAGAAATAGATCCTAAAAACACACCTGTTTTAGAATGCAACATTGGTCAAAATTTCTAAGCAATTAGTCTAGAACTTCCGCAAATTAACGATTTTGAACAAACAAACATAAAAATTTTATTTATATAGTTTGTTCATCTCAATTGTTTTTCTGTCCAAGAATGTGATAATAGAAGATATGTTTGTTTTATCTGCTGCTAGTATATCAAGCACAGTTCAGGAACTGTGCAACATTTTGACTGAGTGCAGTTATATAGCTTGTACATCATTCGAAACAACAGTAGCAGAACATGTCAACAGTTCACCAAAAAATGAGCTAAAACGGCAGTTGCAAAGAGACAGGTTATAAAACTATTGATAAAAACTTCATTTTCACAGGAGTAGTTCATGTCTTTAAGTATATATAAACCAGTTCTGCAGAAATAACTTTAAGGAAATCAAACCACTGACAGTGCCTATACTGTACACATATGAAAAACTACGTTCTTTAAAAAAACTCTACAGCTTTGCACAAAAAAATATACCACATTACTGAGGATAACCAAAAAAACTTAAGTGACAAAGATCCTGAAATGGCATGATGCATATTTTATAACAAACTCCCATGCAGCATCAAGAACTTAAGAACACTGTCTATATTCAAACAAAAACTAAAAAGTCACCTAGTCTCTGGCAATTGTGACAGTATAAGGGATTTCTTAGAACAAAGTATACAACATAATTGCATAAAAGATTCCTCTATTAACAAGGAAACATTCACAGGTGTAAGTAAACGATCTTGATGAAACTTGGCAGATATGTAGAGTGCTCAAAGCAATGTGATACATTTTGTTTCTGGGGTAAAAGACATGAGAAAAAGGTATTTGGAATAATAGGTATAGGAGGAATATCTTTGAAACGACTTGTATATTCTAGCTCACTTTTCTAAAAATGAGCAAAATTGTCAAATTTAAAGCAAAATCGAGAAAAAAATCAACCAAAAATACCTCAAAAACATTTTTACCAAAATAAAAAACATGTTTTACATCTGTGCCCAAAGGAAAATAAGCAAAACAGCCTTTTATCAAGCATTTTTTACTGTTTTACCTCACTTTTAGAAAAATAAGAATTCTTAAGAAATAAAAAAACCAATTAAAAGCAAAGAAGAAGAAAGAAGAATTTAAGTCAAGAATTCAGTGTCATGAATTTTCTCTATATTGCTTCTTCCTTTAGTATCTCAGTTTAATGCTTCCATCTTTAAAAAATTGAAAATCAAGCCCACTCACTAGTTGCCAACATCTGTTTAGCAAAATAATATTAAACTCTTTATTGAGCTACACACAAATTTTTTCTCCAGATCTAGTGTTCAAGTAATCTCAGCCTTTTAAAAACTGTTTAGTATTGCTTGTGTTGTTGAGCTTCTTCGGCAAAGCCTCCACTTGTATACAAAAAATTAACTAAGATAAAAAATAGCAAAACTTCAGTCCTGTTGGAGAAACCCAGAGGCTTTTCCTGATGTTGTTGGTTTATTTTTGTTTCACATTCCTCTGGGAAAGATACACTGATGTTTGTTGCACAGAACATCAGTCACTGTAACCCATAGAGTAAATGTGCTTTCTGATGACTGTAATTCATTAAGATACGGAACACACAAGGCTTGGGAAGCCGGCCGGAGTGGCTGAGCGGTTCTAGGTGCTACAGTCTGGAACCGCGTGACCGCTACAGTCGCAGGTTTGAATCCTGCCTCGGGCATGGATGTGTGTGATGTCATTAGGTTAGTTAGGTTTAAGTAGTTCTAAGTTCTAGGGGACTGATGACCTCAGAAGTTAAGTCTCATAGTGCTCAGAGCCATTTTTTTTCACATTCCGGGTTTCCTACTGCTACTGTATTGTGACTGGTTACAACTTTCATTCTTCATCTTCTTGCTGTTTCTTCGCATCTACACCCAGTTGTAAATGGAAGAGCTGCTGTTATCAGATATCAAGGTAATCAGTGTGGTGCGCTGCAGTCTTGGATGTTGACAGCAGATGCTGTAGAATTGGCTGGCCAAACCAGTATCTATAGCATTCAGCCATGTCCATCATGACAAATCTAGTAATTTTATAATGAGTACAAATGTCGCAAAATGCTCAAAAAACATTGAATAAGATAGCAAACAACGTATTTTCAAAGTTTAAATAACTGTAATCGTTAATAAACACGTAAACATAATTAAAAGTTTTGTGTATCTTTGGAGGTCATGCACATTAAACAGTCCATCCCAACTGTCTTATCATAAAACATAATCCTACATGTCTTTTTATATGTGAGATTTCACCTCCAAGAAAACATTATGCTCCACCTAAGTCACTTTATAAAATTACCAAAGCAAACTGTTGACATCCAAAGTTACCTTAATGTGCACTCACTACAATATGTGGTGCTGTAATGCTGCTTTGTTGTAACAAGATGACGAATGGAGCAGTTGATAACACAAACTCCATCGTAAATATTATAGAGAAGTGTTACAATGTTTGATTGCAAAAATAGTTCCTAAAGACTGAAGAGTAGTCCTTCAGATTTTGGAACACAGATCAAGGAAGAAAACCGCATAATATACAGGAAGTGAATTCTCCAGATGGTTGTGTTTTTAAGTAATCACATTGTGGCATTATTGCTGAATTTCACAATTTTTTCCTCTGAATTTTATTAATGTAAATGTGTGGAAACTGACACTGTAAGTTGTGCAAACAAAAAACTATAACCATAAATGTAATCTCTCAACAGACAAAGATAATTGACAGAAGTGGCTATATAAATCATTATCCGAGGGTCATCAGTCTCACTTTTTGCTTAATTTGTTTGCACACATTGTTTGGCCTATTGTTAATTTAACTGGGTGTTCAGTTTTGACTCTTATCTGGAGAATAAATATTTAATCTTTTCTGGGAATAATTAAACATATTATATAAAGGTATAATGTTCATGGATATTTTTTAGTTTTTCTGTCATAACTATAGATTAGTCAGTTTGATGGCCAAATGTAATTTATGTGTCAATTACTTCGAAAATACATTCTTATATTCTGTTTTTATTTCATTTTAATTACAAATATATTCCGTGCAATATTAGTAATTGTGGAATAAGTAAATATAGTTCTTATTTTTATTTATTTGTTTATTTTTTCCTCTATGTAATTTTGAAGTGTCATCTCATGTGAAGCTATCTTTTGTCTTTAAATTCCGGTAGAATCTGGAATCATTTTTACATTGTGTAACCTGATTATATATTCCACATTCTTCAAAAAACATTAAATTTCACTGTCAGTTTATAGAATACCAAAAGAACTTTCTTTCAAACTAACTGTGAGCCATAGCTATTTTAAAGTTGCTTCTGAACTTGTTTAATAAATTACATAACAGCATTAAAATAGAATCAAACAAATTATGTTTCATGAAAAGAGGCCCCAGTTTTCTTTAACTTTGCTGTCATTGCTAGTTATTTCAGTTCAGAACTTATAGAAAGTTAATACTTTCATTTCTTAGTTATTTTACATAATTGAAATTCATTTAAGGGGCTCCGGAAAGACTCAAAATCATGAAAAGTTCAATTTTTACTTTTTTGCGTTTTCTGAATCTGGAGACTATTACCTTTTAATAGATATATAATTTATTCAATTCCGAAGACTACAACTATTTTTAAATTTGTTTTAAATGTGTTCTACATGGGCGTGACCTACTGTGGCGCTGTTAAACTGCTGTCAAATGGTGTTATTATTAACGTCCGTGTTCATCAGGTACATTTTAGTGATGTGAGATAAAGTATGTGTTGTGGCTAACCTGTGATGGTTCAATATATATCGCTGGTGTGATTGTCGATTGTTTCATGTTTATTTACTCTGTCGTTATCTGGAAAATATTCGTAATTAATTCTGTTTCTTGAGTCTCTGTTTTGTTGAAGTATAATAATGAGTAAAAGTAAAGTTATTAGAAATCCTCTGAAGACTTTTAAGAAAAGGAGAAATGTTGGAAAGCCAAAGGTATGTGTTATTACTGTAAACAATAAAGACGATGAAAATCCCCAACATACCTTGTGTCCCAAAGAAGAAGACAGTTGGTGTAAATATAACAAAGGATTGCTAACTGGTGAAGTGTACACTCATAAGCATAGTCTGCCTCATGCAATAATGGAGGTGATAAAACCTATTTTCAGAGGCTTAGCAGCACCTGAACTGTTGAAAAAGTGTATTCACGGAAAAACTCAAAACCCCAATGAAAGTGTAAATAGTGTTATATGGTCGAGAATCCCCAAGACTGTATTTGTTGGAATAGAAACACTTCACTTTGGTGTGTATGATGCTGTTGCGACTTTCAATTATGGCAACATTGTAAGGTGCAAGGTATTTAGAAATATGGGAATGAAGATAGGTTCTAACATGGTACGAGCGATGCTTGCTTTAGACAAGGAACGCCTTTGGGCTGCAGACAGGGCTGTAAAGAGTCTAGAAATACAAGCAAGAGTAAACAGGAGGAGGAACAAGAGGAAGCTGGAGGAGGAGTTTGCAGAGGATGAAGATAATCCATCCTATGGACCTGGAATGCACTAAAAAGTTAATCCAATCTTTGTCGCTCGATTCCCAAAACTTTTATTTTCTCATACGAATTACATGTTTTCTAAGGATCTTCCAAACATATTTGTTTCAAACTTTCAGTAAATGTTACACAGTACCTTCTGCATAATTTAAAACAACCTTTTTCCAAAAAACTGTATATTTTTGAATATATAAATAAAAAATTGCAAAAAATGTTGTGAATTTTCATTACAGTTAAAAAAAATCATCTTTAATAACTGAACTAAAATTTTGTAAAATCCCTGTGTTAAGTTGTAGCCCATATTCCAATAAATAATCTGTAAAAAGTTCAACTTCCTACCTCAAATACTTTGTGAGGAAAGATGTAATTTATAAGCGTTATTTTAACATTGCAAGTATAGGGCGTTCCGGAGCCCCTTAAAGAGATGTAGTGACATTAAATTGGCGATCTTGGTAGAAAACAGCCAATTAAAAGCAGGAATATAATTTTGTTTTGCATATTTAGTTTGTAAAATTTTATATTTTGAATTGTATTATGTATCGTCTGTTTCGTGTATAAAAACCTGTTTGAGACAATAGGAAAAGGAAGGGAGAAAAAACAGCATATAGGATCCAAGTGGTAGTAGATCCCAGGAAACCTATACTATGAGTGAAAAATCTTTGTGCTCTGAAAATAGGATGGCCAAAATGTATGGTCATGTACTCGTTTTCTTTTTAACTATTTCATCAGAAAAACGTGTGATGTTTTATGTAGTAGAAATCTTAATTGAAAGATATGACACAAGATGGCGAAGTTTTGCTAAAGTGAAGACATAATGTCGAAGTGCCACTAGATTGCTTTTCTTTTTTTAGAGAATTAGTGAATCAGAAAATTATATTTTGTGTAATGAGTTTGTTGTACGCAACGTGAATATTTTGATTTTAATAACTTATTTGAGAAAGCAATGGAGATCGGTAGAAGTCAGCAAAATCCGGATAATTGCAGAAGAGGATGATATGCAGGTTTGGGAATAAACTGTCGAAGATTGGCAGATTCCTGATCAAGAAATCGAAGGAACAAGTTTTGCTGTGTGTAATGTACATTTACCAGCGGAATCCGAAGAAGACATTGTATTGTCATGTCCCGCACACCAGATCCATTTGTTGAGATATGCGGAAAGCTAGGCACAATGATACAGAAAAACTCCGTCCATTGTGCTAGGGAAGAAATGGTACACATCAGTACGTGTATTCAAAAACAGTTGAATGAAAATTTTAAACCGTTACTGCTGAACAGATGGTACAAATAAGAACAGCAGCTCAATAGCAAATGAACGATAACTTCGAACATTTGAGCAAACTGTGCTGATTAATAAATGTATGAAGCAGAAAATGAGTGAATATTGTAAGCATTTAGTAGAAGAGCAATATGCTTAAGTTACTAGACTGAAAGCTAATCTAGAAACAGTCACTAATGAGTAAGAAAATTACAAAATTGAGTGTAAAAGTTTATCAGAATGAGAAATGCCAATGAAATCTGATGTAAAAGAATTGAAAGATACCCAGTCTGCGTTACATAGTGCTGTACAACAGATATCTTCCCACTGTAACCAGATGAAATATGAATTTGTTACCTCGTTATAGAACAAATATGAACAAGTTACCGAATGTTTAACTGAACAATGTGATAGAATTAACATCTAATTTGTCAACTGGTTGCTTCAAAAAGATGGCCAAGTTAGTGAAATGTTAAAAAGCAAATTTCGTAGAGTAAGAAAAATACTCACGTACACATCTTCTGACCAATCATAAATAAGATAACGATGAAGCCAAAACAGAATTATTTCAATTGAAATCTATTTTAACACATGAACTTACGAAATGGAAACAAGGTGTGAAAGCTCACTTAAATAAGTGAGCTATCTGCTGGAAGCAGTAATGTGTGAGATTCCAGCAGCGAGAGCAACCAACAGCAATCAATACTTCGCTTCACCGCAACTTGAAATGTTGTATGGGGAATTAAATCATGATCCTAATCTGTATACAAATTACTTGCAGTGTGAGATGAGGGCTGCGAATTCTTTATCTAGAATATTGATGCAAGAAAGTCTTCTAAAGCATTGTCAGTTTCAAGTGTGTACACCTAATAAGAAATTGGGACCTCATCCATTAATTTCCATAAAGAGTTTTTGAGTGGTGCTGCCAAGATCATGGACAGACACTGAGAAGATACAACTTGTGGCTTCACATATTCAATATGGTGGTGCTCTCTGGCATTGGAAATTATAGGTCAGTGTGAAGCTTATGAGCAGTTTGAAAGAGCTTATCTTGACTAATATTGGTCTCACCGTGTTAAAGAGGAACTACTTACAGAAGTTTATTCCTGAGAAGTTCACAATAGCAAGTAGGAAAAATTACGTAAACATTTTGAAAAGTGCTTAAACAAAACTGAGTATTGGTATGACACAATATCAATAGAAGACATAATGCGAATTCTCAAGGCGAAACTGCCTTGGAACCTGAAATAAAAATTGTTGCATATATCTGAAACACATAGAACTATCCTACACACCGAAATAATAACAGTATCCATAATAATAACATTATGAGGTGAGACTGTAGCGTAGCAAGTTATTACGGGATAACATTCAGTGCAGTAAAGCATGCAGCCGTGTAGCCTGGTGGCTGCAGGATTGTGTCTTCGCTATGACTCACAGTGCAGCTGACGCTACTAGACTTGAGAACAGTCTCAAGTAACATCTAGTCAGAATGCAAATTCATAACCCCTACGAATCTAAATAAACCATGGTAATTATCAACCGATTTTGTTCAAACTTGGTATACAATCTTTTGTTATTAAGAAATGAACCGTGTCGAAATTTCAGATTTTTATCTCATGTCTTTCCAGAGACTGAGAAAATTACTTAAATGTCCAAAAACCGACACATGTTTCAAAACTCAGTTAGGAACAATAGCAGTTTGCATTTTATTATCATCTTAAGTCATAAACCGAATTCTCAGTGTATAAAATCACTTAATTGGAATTTTTCTTTTCAAAACTTTAATTACACTGTAATTTCGTAGTGTAAAAAAATCATTCAAAATTATTATCGGCTTATTATTTTGTTGTGTGTATACAGGGGAATGAATGAGCGAGTGTCTGTGGGACATACGTAAAAACTGAATACTATTTTATGTAAAAATGTATGAAATTGAATCGTGGGAAGATTGTGGTTCACCCATGAAACAGATGACATATGGCAATGCGTGCTTGCTTTTGTAAGAAAGCAACCAGAATAGAAGTCGTGGTGCAACCATGAAGCTGGTGACATATGGCGAGGTGTGCTTGCTTTTGTAAGAAATCAGCCAGATTAGAAGTTCGAGTGGAATAAATTTATAAATTAATTTAAAGCTTATTTTACATTTTGGTCTATTTTATTAAATATTATATTATAAATTTGCATTTGAATGATGTAAATGATTTTCTGATTAGTGATTGGTTCAGGCAAGTTTTGCCGCTAGAATGATCTACACTCCTGGAAATGGAAAAAAGAACACATTGACACCGGTGTGTCAGACCCACCATGCTTGCTCCGGACACTGCGAGAGGGCTGTACAAGCAATGATCACACGCACGGCACAGCGGACACACCAGGAACCGCGGTGTTGGCCGTCGAATGGCGCTAGCTGCGCAGCATTTGTGCACCGCCGCCGTCAGTGTCGGCCAGTTTGCCGTGGCATACGGAGCTCCATCGCAGTCTTTAACACTGGTAGCATGCCGCGACAGCGTGGACGTGAACCGTATGTGCAGTTGACGGACTTTGAGCGAGGGCGTATAGTGGGCATGCGGGAGGCCGGGTGGACGTACCGCCGAATTGCTCAACACGTGGGGCGTGAGGTCTCCACAGTACATCGATGTTGTCGCCAGTGGTCGGTGGAAGGTGCACGTGCCCGTCGACCTGGGACCGGACCGCAGCGACGCACGGATGCACGCCAAGACCGTAGGATCCTACGCAGTGCTGTAGGGGACCGCACCGCCACTTCCCAGCAAATTAGGGACACTGTTGCTCCTGGGGTATCGGCGAGGACCATTCGCAACCGTCTCCATGAAGCTGGGCTACGGTCCCGCACACCGTTAGGCCGTCTTCCGCTCACGCCCCAACATCGTGCAGCCCGCCTCCAGTGGTGTCGCGACAGGCGTGAATGGAGGGACGAATGGAGACGTGTCGTCTTCAGCGATGAGAGTCGCTTCTGCCTTGGTGCCAATGATGGTCGTATGCGTGTTTGGCGCCGTGCAGGTGAGCGCCACAATCAGGACTGCATACGACCGAGGCACACAGGGCCAACACCCGGCATCATGCTGTGGGGAGCGATCTCCTACACTGGCCGTACACCACTGGTGATCGTCGAGGGGACACTGAATAGTGCACGGTACATCCAAACCGTCATCGAACCCATCGTTCTACCATTCCTAGACCGGCAAGGGAACTTGCTGTTCCAACAGGACAATGCACGTCCGCATGTATCCCGTTCCACCCAACGTGCTCTAGAAGGTGTAAGTCAACTACCCTGGCCAGCACGATCTCCGGATCTGTCCCCCATTGAGCATGTTTGGGACTGGATGAAGCGTCGTCTCACGCGGTGTGCACGTCCAGCACGAACGCTGGTCCAACTGAGGCGCCAGGTGGAAATGGCATGGCAAGCCGTTCCACAGGACTACATCCAGCATCTCTACGATCGTCTCCGTGGGAGAATAGCAGCCTGCATTGCTGCGAAAGGTGGATATACACTGTACTAGTGCCGACATTGTGCATGCTCTGTTGCCTGTGTCTATGTGCCTGTGGTTCTGTCAGTGTGATCATGTGATGTATCTGACCCCAGGAATGTGTCAATAAAGTTTCCCCTTCCTGGGACAATGAATTCACGGTGTTCTTATTTAAATTTCCAGGAGTGTAGAAGGATCACTCTGATTGGTCATTCAAACCATTAGCCAATCAAAATTAAGCTGTTCCCGCGTGCAGAAAGTTAGATAGGCATAGAGCGGGGTGGCATCAAGGGAGTCGCCAACCATCATATGTGCAACATCATGCTAAATGTCGCAGAGAAAATCACTTGTAAAATGAAGAACTGTTGAGCTCATTGCTGTTAGGAAGTGTCGTGACTCAGGCAGTTTAAGTTACGAACATTTTGAGGACAATTTGATTAATTAACTGATGTGTTATGAGTGTGTGATATTTTGGTCTTAGTGAAATTCCGCATGGCATATTCTGTATACTTTATGGAATTCTCGGGCGAGCACTTCTAACTGTGAAGATCACTGATACGACTGAAGTTTCAACTCGCTGTAGTAGTGGGTCAGTGACTGTCAGATCTAATATTAATCGGATCAGACTGGTAGATATTCTGGCTGCTTTTTTCGTGTGAGAACATTTTGGACAGACTGTGAAATGGGAGTGATAGAGCAATAAATATAGTAAATTCGGACTTGATGGCAAATTTATGTGTTTCCTTAAGAATAAAAAACCAGTTTACTAAAATTTCCGAAGGCTTACTACAGGTAAACTGCATTTCCCCATCACCCGAAATTTGTTAACATGAACTTACATGAACTGACTCGCAACTTGATTTACGAGGCCTCTGTGTGGTAGATATTAGGTCATGGTTTCAACAACGCTGCTTTACACGGCCTAGTGAGTACCTACTACTGCAGAGTGAAGGGACGTCGTAAGGAAGCTGCACTGAGGTAGGTGGACAATGAATGACAGACTATATGAACGAGCAACAACGACAAACCCCACCCCGCCACAAGATGCTTGGAAAGGTAATGTCCAAAGTAAGTGGTAAAAGAATAGTGTGCCACAGAACAGTGGTCCACGGACTTCAAATCACAATGAGAACCAAAAATAACAATCATCTGAACTGGAGAACACAAAACCAATCAATGAGACTTTTTGAAGTTATCGAAAGTAATCATCCATGTAACAGTAACTAAGCAAAGTAATTTGCACTCAAGATAAAGGCTTTGTGTGTGCAAGAGAGAAGGTGGAAGGGCAATAAGGCAAAGATCTTAGCTGCAGGCTATAAACTACTTTATAGTAGTGCAAGCCCGGAATCAAGAAATGGAGTTGGAGTTATTTTGCACAGAGAGCTTCAAGAAGAGGTATGTGAAGTCAGCAGAGTAAATGATAGGATTATGTATGTTAAGATGATATTTGGCGGAGAAATGGTAACAGTGCTGACAGCCTATGCCCCAGAAGCGGGATGTTCGGAGGATGAGAAGGAAAAATTTTGGAGAGATTTGGCTGGAGTAATGGTTGGAATACCAGAGAATGAAAGAGTGATAGCGGAGGGGATCTAAATGGTCATGTTGGCGGAAGGAAAGGTAGGGAAGAGAGGTGGCATGGAGGATGGGGGTATGGCGAGAGAAATGAGGAAGGAAAAAAGATAGTGGAGTTTGCAGTGACCTTTGATCTAGTGATTACGAATACCTACTTCCAAAGAAAAAGAGAAAAACTAATAACATATAGGAGTGGCGAAAATAAAAACCAAATTGATTACATATTATGTAGAAGGAAAAATAGTGGGGAGGTGCGAAATACTAAGGTCATATACGGTGAAGGAATAGCAACACAACATAAGGTGATTGTAGCGGATTGTGAGACGAAAGTATGTAAAAGACAGAGGCACATGAATCAATGTGAAAGGAAAATTAAGTGGTGGAGATTAAAGGATAAAAAATTGAGAGAGAAGTTTAGTGAAAAAGTACTGGAAGGGGTAAAGGCAGAGAGTGTGCATAAGTGGTGGAAAATAAATAGTGCTGTTATAAGGAAGACCAGGGAGGAAGCGTTTGGGTTAACATCTGGGAGAGGGATGCCAAAAGATAAGGAAGCATGGTGGTGGAATGCAGAAGTGCAGAATGTTGTGAAGGAAAAGAAAGACGCTAAGAGGAAGAGGGATATGTTCGGAAGTGCTGAGGATGGGCAAGCATCAAAAGTGCAAAGAAGGAGGCAAAACGAGCCGTGGCTAAAGTTAAAGCTGAAGCAGTAAGGGAGGCATACGAACAACTTCAGAAAAATCAGGATATGAGACAACTGATACAGATATGTAAATCAAGAGATAAAGCTTCTAAGGATCTAACAGCAATAAAACAAATGAAAGATGAAACAGGAAGAATTCTACAAGACCATGGAAAAATAATCCAAAGGTGGTTGAATTATTTTGAGAAATTGCTGAATGAAGAAAATGTAAAAGTGAAAACTGAGGAAGGATTAACGATGAATATAAGTAGAGATGAAGTCGAATGGGCAGTTGAAAAGATGAAAAATGGGAAGGCAGTTGGCCCAGACCAGATCCCCGCTGAGGTATGGTTCAAATGCTTGAAATGGCTCTGAGCACTATGGGACTTAAAATCTATGGTCATCAGTCCCCTAGAACTTAGAACTACTTAAACCTAACTAACCTAAGGACATCACACAACACCCAGTCATCACGAGGCAGAGATAACCCCTGACCCCGCCGGGAATCGAACCCGGGAACCCGGGCGTGGGAAGCGAGAACGCTACCGCACGACCCGCTGAGGTATGGAAGTGTCTCGGTAAAAACGGAATCGAGCTCCTTTGGGATTTAATGAAGAAGATTTGGCGACAGGAGGAGATGCCAGACGAGTGGAGAACTAGTGTACTGATCCCAATATTTAAGGGGAAAGGTGATGTGCAGGACTGCAGTAACTATAGAGGTATTAAACTGATGACACACACAATGAAAATATGGGAAAGAGTTATAGAGGCAAGATTACGCAAGGAGAATGTGGTGTGTGATGAACAGTTTGGGTTCATGCCTGGAAGAGGAACAACTGATGCAATACATGCTTTAAGGCGGATAGTGGAGAGACATGGGGAGCTACAAATCGATCTACATATGGCTTTCATTGATTTGGAGAAAGCATATGACAGAGTCCCAAGGGACGAAATATGGAGAAGCATGAGAGAGCAGTGCGTGCCAGAGAAATATGTGAGGTTAGTGAAGGATATGTACAGAGGAACAATGACACAGGTGAGAAGTAGTAAGGGCATGACAAAGGAGTTTCCAGTAAAAGTAGAGTTACATCAAGGGTCTGCGCTTAGTGCCTACCTCTTTGACCTGTTTATGGATGTACTGGTGAAAGATGTGAAGAAGGAACCGCCGTGGAATATGATGTTTGCGGATGATGTGGTTCTTTGTGAACAGAGCATCGACAGACTTGAGGAAAAGCTGGAGGATTGGAGGAAGGCACTAGAAGAAAGAGGAATGAAAATTAGCAGGACAAAGTCAGAATATTTAGCACTGAAGGATGTGCAGATGAGGTCTTGCAAGATCCAGGATGATGATCTGAAATCGGTCTGCAGATTTAAATAGCTGGGGTCATACATACAGAGGGACGGAGGACTGGAAAGCAAGATACAACACCGAATAAATTGCAGTTGGAACAGTTGGAACAACTGGAGGAAAATGAGTGGAGTGTTGTGTGACAAAAAGGTGAGCATTTGGTTGAAAGGGAAAGTGTACAAGTCGGTGGTAAGGCCTGCTATGATATACAGGGAAGAGACATGGCCAATGACAGTAGCCCAGGAAAGGAAGATGGAAGTGGCGGAAATGAGGATGCTTAGGTGGATGTGTGGGGTAACAAGGAAGGACAGGATTAGAAATGAATTTGTTAGAGGAGCTGTGAAAGTGGGACCCATGGGGAAAAAGATACAAGAGAGCAGAATAAGGTGGTACAAACACTTATAGAGAAAGGGGGAAGAGTATATAGGAAACAGAGTTGAAGATATAAAGGAGCGAGAAGGAGAGGAAGACCGAAGATGAGGTGGAAGGATAAGATATCTGGGGACGTAAGGGAGAAAGGATGGAAGAAGAAAGAGGCAATGGATAGAGTACTATGGAGGAGAAGGATCCAGAAGAGCAACGCCGACCCTACGTGACGTGGGACAAGGCGACGATAAAGAAGAAGAAGAAAGAAGTGGTCAGGAATAGCGCAGAAGGGAATACTACAGAACAGATCAATTTGATCAGATGTAATGATAAGTGTTACGTGTTAGTTTCTGCTGAGAACTGCTGTAAGGAAGAAAATAATACTGTAATTCAAGGTGAATTTGCAGTTGTAGTTAGTGAGGTACATACCATAGTAATTACAGACACAGATGCATCATCAAATGTACTTTACCTCAACTGATGTAAGTAAATTGTGAGAGGAATAAATGCACATCCTGCATTACCAGTTCAGAACTGCAGAATAGTGGGTGACAATAATTGCGCTGGATTGTAGAATGTTAGCTGACAGTCAAAGATTGCAATTTTTACAGAAAATGGAGCATTTAAGGGCTTGTTGCTCATAGTGAAGACTCTGTCAGGCAACTGTATACCAGAAACAGAATTTGTACAAGAGGGGGGGGGGTGCAAAAATCGACCTCTCTCTAGGTTAATGCTGTGTTAAAATGGACGGTAAAGAACTCCTTCTGGACTTGATTAAACCGAAAGGTTAAGTTAGTGGGTACTGAAACAACGTTAACAGGTAATATTTCAATTACTCAAGCTGATGACACGAAGGGCACCAATAACATTAGTGATATGCAAGATGTCAGTGTAGTAGTACAGGATAAGATCCTAGAGTCTGGATATTTAGCTGAACTACAAAGGAATGGATTCAGTATTCTCTTGTACAAATACAGATATTCACTGAAAAATTGAATATAACCAAAGGTTTCATATATGATATGCAAGAAAAACAACACGAAACATACTGCTGTGCCAACTACGCAATTCCCTGGACCAAAAGAGAGGCAGTAAATAAGGACATTAGGAAAATGTTAGATTGGGCAATTGTAGAAACACCACTTTCTCCCTACAGTAGTCCCTTACTATCAGTAGCAAACTCAGGCAGTACAATTGGTGTTGAATGCAAGAGCTATAAACAAAATCATAATACAGTGCCAGAAAATATCCATGAACAAATACTAAAGTTTTATAGTGTACGTTATTAATCTTCGATCCATCTGAGAAGTTCGTATTGGCAGGTCCTGCTATAGGACAAATCCAGAAATTTCACGTCATCCATTTCAACGGTAGAAGATACCAATTTCGTGTCTTACCATTTTGTCTAAATGTGAGTATGGGTGTATTTATTACCGCCTTATACGCAGTACTAGGACAGAGCCACTTCATAAAGTTGCAGTGTACGTAGATGACCTACTAATAGCTATGTCAACATGGAAAGAACACCTTGAATTTCTAGGAAGGGTATTTTAGAAGTTTCAGAATGCTGGTGTTACTGTGAACTAAATTTTTCAAAGACGGGATCAAGGTTTTAGATCACATTATCATGCCTCACAGTATCAAACCAGACCCAAGTAAAGTAGATACATTAAAGAACACGTAACCTTCTTATGGTAAAAAACCAATGAAAGCTTTCTTAGGACTCGCTTCTTTATTTCTTCGTTTTACACCCTATCAGTTGCTTTTATAGTGGACCTCTGTTAAACTTGCTGAGAGAGAGTACACATTGGTGTTGGACAAACGTTTGTCAAACTGCATATGGTAAGATTAAGCATGTCCTAGTAAATGCACAAATCTTGCATCACCCTAATATGAGCAAAGACTTCTGGCTTAGGGTCTTGTCTATTTCAAATACAAAACAATGGTAGAGTGGGACAAATAAAAGTGGCCTGGGCAAGTGGATAAAACTGGATGCGAAGATATGCATATAACCACACCGTATGACCCGCACGTCCATCACGTGATCCACACTGGTTCAGAACGTAGTGTGGCCTGTATCAGCGTGAGTGGAGCGGTGCAAAGGGCACGTAATACTCACAGTGGAGCTGCAGTGTTCGTTCTGGAAAGTCACATGAGAACAAAGTGTGGAAACGGTATGGTGAGTTGTTTGCTGAGAAGTTTAATTATGTCCAAGTGCCAGCAAATAGTGCCATGCAACCCTTAGTCCGAAAATGGCGTCATACAGGACCTATTTTGAACAAGTCAACAAGTCAAAAAACATTCAGAAACGTGCCTGCACAACAGAAAATGTGCCTGCAGTTTACCATAAAACGCTTCAGAGTATTGGAAAATCAACCTGACACCTGTCACAAGAGACTGGCATATCATGTCGATCATGTGGACGAATACTCCACCTGGACTTGCACGTGCATCCCAACTGCGCCTGTTGTTCATGAATTAAAACCAGCAGATGCTCCTTGTCACCTCCAGTATTGTGAGTGGCTGTTCACTGAGATAACAATGAATGGCTTGGACTTGGATCTGTTCTTTATGTCTGATGAAGACCAGTTTTACCTGAGTGATTATGTCAACTCACAGGACCATAGATTCTGGGCAGAAGAGAATCAGCATAACTTCCACAAAACACCATTGCACGATCAGAGGGTTGGGGTTTGCTGTGCAGTATTTGCACGACACATTATTGGTCCCATCTCCTTTCATCAGATGCTGACTTCGGCGCGTTACATTTCCAACATTTTGAAACCATTTGTAGAAACATTAATGTAGGAGGAAAAGACCTATAGTTACCTCCAACAGGTTGGAACAATTGTCCATACAGCTGGTCGAACCTTGGAGCATATATATATATATATATATATATATATATATATATATATATATAATCTTCATGCCTGACATAGTTTTAAGCAGAGGCCAATCTGGTCGCAGCCCTAGCTGGCCAGCCAGTTCACCTGATCTGTCAGTGTGTGAATCCTCTGTGTGTGGAATGCTCACGTCTAAGGTGTACTGCAATAGCCCTCTAGTCTTCAAGCTGCAGCAGAAGATTTCGGATGAGACTGCAGCTATTCCAGCAGTCCAGCTTCAATCTGCCTCCAGCAACTTGCTGACTAGTGCCCAAAAGTGGCAAGAGTTGAATGGTAGTCACATCTGCTACAGTCAAGTTAATACTGTATTTCCTTTCCTCTTCTGTGTTTCTTTGTACCATGGAACTATGGACCACTTTTATTTGCCTCACCCTATAGTAACATAGAAGTTATAGTAATAGAATTTGCTAAAAGAACACCCTCTGGATGCAGAAGATCGTATTCTGCCACAGAAGTTGAAGCCTCATACGTATTTGGTCATTACAGAAATTTAATTATTGCATCCACAACAAAGTGAAGTTTTTCTGCAATATTCAAGTTTTAAGTTTCCTAACGAGTTGCAAATTGTTACATCAGTGCTTAGCACACTTGTGACTAATATTACAAGATTATCACTTGGAAATAATGCTTACCAGCGCTAAGGGAAACATTGCGGCTGATGCGTTATCTCGCCTTCTACAAGCTTTACATGATTACTTAGAAGTAGTCTAGCTGACTACTGAATTTAAAGTATGGCTAATCAAAGAGCCTACCTATAGGTAATCATACTTAAACATGTATCGTAATATACAAGATCTACAATACACAGCCCCTAGGTGGGCACCAATCAGAGAATCACTAGAACAAGATCCTGAAAACGAAACTTACCAACATTGCACCCTGTATAACGTCGGTATATTTTACCATTGAAACATACAGAGAGATGAGTGGTATGTGTGCATTCCCTTAGACTACTAAGAACCATTAGTCTGGTATACTCATTACGTTTGGGGACACTATGGAATAAACAAGTGCACTCAAAAATTAAAACTCTGCTGCCATTTTCCTAACATGAAGCGGTACATATATGAGCTGTTGAGATCATTTTCAACTTTTCAGAAAGCAAAACCCATAAATGTGTGCTGCCAGACTCAATTACATGCGATACTACCACGTAAACCACATGAAGCAATGGCAGTCGCTGGGCCTTGTTCCAGATCACGTGGTGGCGTAACATATATGGGAGCATTACTGGATGTACATACAAAACACATGAAACGATATGCAACCAAGGTGACCACTTCGGTTCCTATTATAAAACAAATTGCGAATTATTATGTACCGAAAGCAGGTAAACTATGAGCTATGCTTTCTGACATCACTGCAAATTTTACGAGTTATAAATGGACATCCTTTTTACAAGAACAAAACTTTAAACAGATATTGACATCCCGTTTCTACCCAGAGGGAAATCCTATTGAATGCACATTTTGGGAATTTAACAGGTTTATAAGAACAGACATACCAAATAACAAGGTAAAATGTGAAGAATACATGGAACCTTTCGAGAAAATTGCAAATAACTTGCCTCAAACTTCTACCACTTTTACACCTGTGCAGTTAATGTTCAGAAAGCAAGAAAACAAAGAGTGGATTAAACCTATTCCATGTCTGCCAAGGAGAGGTATTGTGGAAAGAGAAAATAGAAACAACTTTCCCCTCATTAGCATACCAGGCACATTTGGCAATGAACAAATATGACCAAAATCTAGGAAAAGTACAAAAATAACAGATTGGTGATTAAGTTTTGTTGGAATCTCATCCAAAACCCTCTCTGCCACAGAAGAAAGACAAGAAGTGGCGACTAAAATGCACTTGTCTTCATAAAGATCTAAAGAAAAATTTGCAGTGACCATGAAACTTTAATGACCTATGTTGTCTACAGTGGTAGTACAAACATTGTGTTTATCTTGTATATACATTGATAGTAGTGCTATTAAACCTTTAGTACACTAGAGAAAGTGTTCACAGTTTAATGGGGTTGCCAATGAAAGATAAAGACAAAATAATAGGTTAAAGCTAAAGACAAAATTAGTCACCCTAGATACAGAACTTCTTTAATGCAAAATGCCTGTGAAACAGAAGAAAATCTTCTTCAGAGACCATCTAAATAGAGTTACAGAACACAGCACTTGATAATGTTAGAAGCAGTATAAGTTTCAAAGTTTTGTAGACATTCTGACTTGGTATTATTTATATTTGTATTTTATACATATATGCCTTTTAGTGTGTATGTGTGTGCTGTATATGAAAGTACATTACTATACCAGAATATGAACTAAACAATTTAAATACTTAACGAACTGAAGTTAGAAGTGTCAGTGTAGATAATTTTTGCTGAATGATGATGATGATTTTAGGTGAGGGGCTATCGACATCATGGTCATCAGCGCCCTAATCTCATGGGTGGGGATGAAGACTGTCCCCACACATGGAGCAGTTTATAATGTATTAAAATCTGCCTCCCTTTCTCACCAATTTAGGAATGAGGCCTGACGGTTCACAAAATTTCACCATCCTTGTAAACCTGGAATTAGTATGAGGATGGTGGGCAGATCTCCATCTAGACTGAGGGCTGCTCTAATATCAGTATATAGGACACAGGTTGCACAATATGCTGAACTGAAAGTGGCATGCCATGAACTTCACAGAGTGGTGGATCCTCCCGCCAGAGGAGGAAGCCATGTGTTAAAGGGCTGTGTCTGATGTGCAGTCTGGTAAGCAGAACCTCCTTCCAGCAGTGAGGTTGACACTAAATTCGCCATGTCTGTGTGGTCCATTTCAGCGACCACAGTTTGTTTTCTGTCACCTGCAACCATTCAGTCTCCCACTGATGCATGATTCATCTGTCAGAAAATGAGATGATGGCATGCAATGTGATGGGACATTGATGGACAGCACCATCCCAACATGCTTCCTTGATGGCTTTGTTGGCCATGCCGCTGCCCTGTATCGCGATGTGGCCAGGCACCCAGCAAAAGATCACCCCCTTGACATGCTGTTAGAGCCACTGAATCAGCTGTTCTACTGGATACATTTAGTGAGGCGCTTACAGTGCATTAAGCAAGTTGGAACAGACAATCAGCATCCAATATCCTCAGGTAGGAAGGACGGGCTGATCTGTAGACCACGCTGCCATAATCTAAACATAATCGATCAAATGCCCTATAAAACTGCAGGATGGTGGACCTGTCAGCTCCCCATATTTTTCCACTAAGGCATTTCAAAATATTCAGTGACTGGAAGGCCTTTGTTATCAGGTCTTTCAGGTGTGGGAGCCAAGTTAATTCCGATTCATGTAATAAACCAAAAAGCGCAGATTTTCTTGAAAACGTAAAATATGGTCCGCCACTGTGAGCACTGATGGGTTAAAACTTCGATGATCACGGTTAAAATTGACGGTTGTAGTTTTCTAGGGGTGAGAACCGATAAACCAGTTGTTGCGGTCTGGGTTTCCAGCATCCTAATGGTCAGCTGTAGTTGCCTCACCACTGTTATAAGACCGGAGGAAGAGTAGAAGATTGCAAAGTCATCCACAAGCAATGAGAGATTGTCAGGGCTCCTGACTGTGTAGGAAGGGGTATTGATAGCGATGGCAGACAATGTGGTACTGAGGACACTGCCTTGGGGTACCCCAAACTCTTGAAAATAGCAGATGGACAAGGTATCGCCAACGCGATATCGAAAACGCCAGTCCCCGAGGAAGGATTAGATAAGAAGTGACAGGCGTCTACGTAGTCTCCATTCATGAAACTGGCAAAGGATGTTGTATCTCCAGGTAGTTTCATATGCTCTTTCGAGGTCAAAAAACACAGAAACCAAGTGGTTCCAGCATAAGAAGGACTCCTGTATCGCCGTCTCCAGTAGAATTTAGTTGTCAAGGGTGAAACGGTTGCGCCAGAAACCGCACTGGGGGTGGCTCAGGTGACCTTGGGATTCGAGCATCCAGACAATGTGGCAGTTGACCATGGATTCAAGAGTCTTACCCATATGACTGGTAAGGTCTATACTCCATCAACAGCTAGGGGCGCTACAGTCCTTGCCTGGTTTTCAGAACAGAATTAATATTGCCTCCTTCAAAGTAATGAGATACTGTCCATCAAACAAGATCGGTTTGAAACAAGAGAGGAGCTGTCCTTTCGATTCAGGGCACAAGTGACGAAGCATGGCAGAATGGAACTCATCAGGTCTTGGAGCAGTGTATCTGGCTACAGACAAAGCTGATTCCAGTTCCAACATGGAGAACAGAAGGTTATAGACTTCCTCATTATCTCTGCAGTCCTATTAAACAGGAGCTTGTCTGGATGATGTAGTAACAGTAAAGAAGTGTTCAGCTAAAACCTAAGCCATGTCTTCTGGCCAGTCCACCAAGACGCGGCGAGGAGGACTAAACGTTAGAATAAATATTGCCGGTTTTTCCAATGTGCCATTGACTCTCCTCAAATAGTTCTGCACTTCCGTGAAACCCATATTTTTCCATTCTTCACTTAACTCCGTGGGGTCCATCTCCATTATGTCGGAGCAGGTACTCACACCCTTACTAAAGTTAAGAGTGTTACGCAACTCAGACTAAACTGGTTGGTCACCTAAGGCCTTACATCCCAGGAGCTTAGATAATTCGGTTGAGTTAGTAGTTTCAACTAGTAGTGTCCCATTGAGAAGTCGTTTCACACTTTTTAGAGACCTAGCAATACCTTCCAATTCCTTGTGAATATAGAAAGGGGATGCCATCTCAAAGGTTCCACCTGTTCACGTTATTACAATGAAAGTATTATGGCACACTATTGCCCTGTTACTCTGATTCTGAGACTTCTTTTCAGACAGACTGGCCTACCGAGCTCTCTTTGATGAGTGGGTGTAGGTACTACTTGATGGTACATCCATCCCACCAGGAGTACTAGTTTGATGAGACCATTCCATAGGGAACGAGACACTAGGGAAACAACTGTCGACCCAGGCAGAGCCCTGCATGCCTGAGCAAGCCTTGTGCAACTGGGGGCAGCGGGTGTCCCAAAGGTTGCCACTAGAGACTGTTTTACGTCAACAACCAATCACCTCATCAGCACATAGCATTCCTTGAGGTAGAGGTTTTTTTTATAGAGGTGCATACCTTCCTCGCAGTCCATGTGGTGAAGACAAGACCCCCTTTCTCCAAAACACACGATATTCCACCGCTGCGCCACGAAGTATTCGCTGAAGCATGTCCAGAGCTTACAGTCACAGGGGGCTGGCGGCACTTACCAGTCCCCAGCTCAGGAACCCCTGGGTTGCCATGTCCTACTCAGCAAACGAATGCTGAACCTCTGAGGGGCTTTATGCTGCAATTACCAGAATATGTACTTAAGTAAACAGAAAGTATACAGGAGTTATTTTCAGTAACATTAAATGACGGATGTGATTCTGTAGTTTCCCGGCGTCTTACATGTTTATGCTCTTCACGAATATGCTGTCGGATATGATCATCTTCACTACACGATATTTCTGCGAACCATCTGGTCGTCATCTTCAGATGCGATCGGTGAGTACAGAATCACGCCGGAAATGAATGAACATCAGAAACGGCGGCTCCTTTATACCCTGGACCACTATCTTCATTCTACGAGTTGTCATCCACCACGTCAGCACATGGGAGTTATACGTATATTAGCCAAGAGCGCTTATGTCATTTCTATTCAGAAAATGTGAACCAGGAACTGGATCATCTTAAGGCTATCTTCAAGTTCATCAAATTAATCGTGCTTTTCAGTTTGGACCATCAAGCGAACGAGCGCCAGACACTAGTAAATCAGTTGCTTTTCTACTCTTTGCTGGAAGTATGTCTTCAAAAATTTCTAGAATTCTCAAGAAATATGATATTGAAAGTGTTCTTTTGCCTTTGGACAAGACTAGAGCCCTATTTGGATCTGTTAGATGATTTGGGATTGAGAAAGCGTGTAGTTTATAAAATTCCCTGTCATTGTGGAAAGGCCTATTTTGGACAGACTTTTCGCACTGTTCGTCACCGATGTGTGGAACATCAGCGACACATATGTTTGTCTCAGCCCGAAAAATCTGCCGTCGCCAAACATTGTCTCAATGAAGGGCATAACATGCCGTTTAGAGAGACGCAAATTATTGCTCCGGCTTCTCGTTACTGAGATTATGTATTCAAGGAATCAATTGTAATACGACTATCTGATGACACTGTTAATACAGATAAAGGTTTTCCTTTAGCAAGGTACAAACCCCATTTTATTTGATATAAAACAGCAATGGTCTAGTTTTCGACCTGCTACATCTTAATTTGTGATTTATCACTTCCGCCAGTTTCTACTGCCGGCGGCGCTGCAATTAATCGTTTCACAGGGCTCAACTCTCTCGCTTCTAGCGCAGGCACAGTGGCCTGTGCCCGGGGTATGAAGGGGCCGCCGTTTCTAATGTTCATCCAGATTGTGTACTCAGCAATCGCACCTGAATGTGACGGCCAGATGGATCGCCAAAGTATTATGTCGTGAAGACACAAAAATAAGGAAAAAATAATTTTATAATGAAACAAAAGATTAGGCTATTTTCCTATGTTCAGAATGTTGTTATTCTGATGATTATAACAAAAAATGGCTCTGAGCACTATGGGACTCAACTGCTGAGGTCATTAGTCCCCTAGAACTTAGAACTAGTTAAACCTAACTAACCTAAGGACATCACAAACATCCATGCCCGAGGCAGGATTCGAACCTGCGACCGTAGCGGTCTTGCGGTTCCAGACTGCAGCGCCTTTAACCGCACGGCCACTTCGGCCGGCTGATTATAACATTTAAATACCATTTGCGGTCAGTATTCTCACAAAAATCTGTTATTTTTGTGTAATTAGAGCTTAAAACTCATTAATTCTCATTATCGACAGATTCCCGTAATTGTAGAAAAACACGCACTGCGCGCCGCATTCAGTATATGTTCCAGAGCGCACATTATGTCAGCGTCTCTTTGACACCAAAAATAAGTCACGTGGCACACATACTGCCGTAGCCCACCACGATCGGGTCAAGACTACAGTCGGCCTTCGGACATTTCGTAAGTGCTGACCTCCTCTTCAAAATCCGCTAGATACCTTGACGCTGCTACCGAGGGGAGGAGGCATCAGTCTCGTAAACGTGAAGAACAGGGCGCGTGTGTTATTTCTTAGTACGATGCAGCGCTATTGGGACGACCGAGCATGTCACCTTAATGGGGTCTGTAATCAACGAAGTGGCTCCCCATTCACTCTGACCACCAGTCAATGTTGGCCACATCACGGCACCGCTCGCACATCTTCGGGACTTCTTCATCAATTACAGTTACGTTCGGGATAGTTTGCCGGAGACCAGGCTGCCCACAACGAAAGACGTATACTGAAGCTTCCTTCAGCAACAATCTCGCAATGAGGTATAACAGAAATACCCGGCGATACACTTTCCTTGAGATACGTGCGTTGTGATATGTAGTGGTGAAGAGAAAATTCCTGAATCGTCAACGACTGCACTCAGCTCATATGGTCGGCAGGTCGATATGCCCTAACTCCGCAGTCGTCGATTCCGACGAGCACCGTTTGGTTTGTGGCAAGGCAATCGATTGTTCGCTTCTAACGAGGAAAATGCTGGCCCTTTTACTGTGTACAACGCACACGACGATCAAAGCTGACGACCTACTGTTACCGGAGAATGTGTACTGTCCCACCGCCAGGACAAACGCCTTGAACTGGATAAAGGGGATAGCGACATGTTATCTGTATCGCACCGATGACAAGAACGTCGTGGACTTCTGGTACATAATGCAAGAGCAACATGTGATTTTGCGTCGACGCATGAAATATAAAACATGTTTTTCCAATTACTTGTGTTCGTTATTTACGGACCCTTCCCCTAGCTGGGGTGGTGTTCTGGGTATGGTTCAAATGGCTCTGAGCACTATGGGACTTAACATCCGAGGTCATCAGTCCCCTAGAACTTAGAACTACTTAAACCTAACGAACCTAAGGACATCACACACATCCATGCCCGAGGCAGGATTCGAACCTGCAACCGTAGAGGTAGCGCGGTTCCAAACTGAAGCGCCTAGAACCGCTCGGCCACACCTGCCGGCGTTCCTGGTATGAGAAGTTAAATAAGATAGCTCAGCGTCCAGGAACGTTCGTTCATGCCTGATTTACTCAGGGGACTATATATCGTTTTCAAGTTAGTGAGAAGCCGACCTGGATACGCGCCAACAGGGCCGTTGCGGAGCCCCATTTTCTTTTCTTTTTTTTTTCTTTCTTTCTTTTGTTAGTGAACTCTTCAAATCTAGACGGCTTTGGGAGCAGTTTTTACGTTTGGATGCGTTGAATGGCGCCTTTAATTTCTGTATGTTGTGTTTTGCACCTACAAAACGCAAAAAAATCAATGTAAAAAAAACTCAAATAAAAATTAAAAACTTACGATAATATATTTTAAAAGTTTTGCAGACTTACGAAAACAGCGTTAACAAGAACTGATTGTACCAGTCGTTTCGATTGTGGGGTGTATTACACATAGCTTCACACTAGTTTTAGTCTGAAAAACTGACAACAAGGGATAAATGCATTTAGGTACTTTGCGAACAAACAATTCACGTTAGCATCTGATGCAGACTTACTTCATATTTATGTAAGATGATGAAACTGCAAAAGTTTAAACAATAAGGATCATAGCTAGACAGAAGGAAAATGAAAAAAAAACCATAGTTTCTAATAAAGTTAAAAGTGTGTGGTCACTTTAACTGAAATATATCTTTTTGAACGTGACGTGTGTGTGAACAGCGATTGCAAATGTAAGTGAATGTAAACAGCAAGGAAAACACAATACATCCTGTTTTTGATGGTTGTGGTGGAGTTTTGTAATTTTGATTTGGTCCTCATAGGAGAGAACTGTCGACTCGCGTTATAAATAATTTAAAATGTTCTTCTGAGTAGTCTATGGACATCGTCTTATAAAATTCGAAGGTTTACCGCCCCAATAACTGAGCTACCGTTAGGTTAAACGACAATTTTCACCAGAAGTTTAATTTCGTTGAACATCGGGAGAGCACGTCTCAGAGATAAGTTAACGTCACAGTAGAAGACATTTTTAATTGAGTTGGCGACATGGTGGCGATTTTCCAGTACATTGCAACCACATTTTACGCATTTTCTCATTCTCTGGAACACTCAAAAACAACTTTTCAGGAGTTTTTGTACAGTATGGTACTACATACCATTTCTATCCCTTTCCCCGAAACGTTAATTCTAAAGCAAAAAATTGCTGTGAATTAGCTTTATAACACTAGGAGAAGTGAGCTAGCCAGTGACATCATAGGCATCACATGACTCGAGTGAAGCGTTTTAGCGGGCGTTCAGATTATTTGAATTTCCCTTCCATTTTTATAAAAGAACACTGAAATCCAAGAGGAAATAATGCATGTTAGGAGCATAAAATGACATAATTAATCTTTTAAGTCAATTTCCATAAGTGCACTGCTATACAGCTTATCTGTTCGCTGTCGGAGAGGCGTGCGGCATGCTGAGATGACGGCAGTGGTTTGCGATGTTGCAAATGAAGTTATTACAGCAGCTCCGTTTGTCGTATTTCCACGACGAAGTATGCTGATGAAGCCTGTTCTTGGTTAGGCTGAAAAAGCATCCACAACCACGTTCAACAGGCCACTGACTGAATGGACGTAATTTTTGGGGCTAATCCACAGGTTCAGCATGTGCACGTCGTTGTACACACCTAGTTCTCGTTTCAGTACTTTATACACTATTCGTGATAATTTCACTATTCATCACTTTTGCATATGACTACAACGATCGCAGACTCATAGTCAGTAAAACCGTTCTTACCTCTGATCCACAATTGTAATTACATTCACCGTGACAGTTACAGCTTCAAACACTCGGCTGTGCATTAAGAAGTCAAATATATTATATAGTTTTATGGCGCTTTTACTCTCACGGAACAGTTAACAGTAAAAGCAGTTTCACTCATACCGCAGCCATAATTATAATGTCTACTCGTGAAAGCATTATCAGTACCAGTTGAAACACGGTCCATTTAGTAATACTCAGAGCGTCTCACACACAAACGCGCGCGCGCACACACACACATACACTGACCCTCCCTCACTGTATATCACTGTTTACTATTATTCTCGGTACCGTACCCATGAAAGCTCATGTCTACAGTTTACATAGCAGTTCTCCACAGTTAATTATACAAATGTAGATAAAATAAACAAAAGAATTTAAAGTCCTTCCATATTCAAGTAACGTCAATGGCCTTGCCGCAGTGGTAACACCGGTTCCTATAAGATCACCGAAACTAAGCGCTGTCAGGCTTGGCTAGCAATTGGATGGATGGGCGTTGCGGGCTTTCAAAACCATTAAAATGAAGTGGTGTGATGGTGGCCCTCAACTACGTACCCACTGACTCAAAGTTGAAATATTAAGTTTTGGCTGGTTTCGTTGTCTAGGGACTGGGATACGTAGTTGCCGCATTACAAGCCAAATACTGCTGAGTCTGCAGTACATAATATGAGTATACACATGAATCGAATGGTCGAAGATTCCTATCACTCGGCAATTGCGAATTTTGAACGTAATATAGACGATTATAAATGAAAGATTGCAATTAAGTAGAATCTGCAGGTACTATCTTAGCGACTTTAAATGATGAGTACGGTAGTAGAAGTACTTTTGAGAATGCAGTATATTTCTGCAAAACACTTATTGGTGTCGATGGTCATAGTCTCAAGGAACGTGGAATACATACAGCAGAGAGCTGTCAGCTGTGTATGGAGCCATTAGACATTTAAGGCAATATGTAGAGGCATAGGAATAGGTTTATGATTAGTGATTATCGTAAACCAACTATTATTTTGCATTCAGCAAGCCACATGACTCCTTTCCACCAATACAGTTCCGCCACTTGAAACCCATCAGTCAAAATACAACTGACGTTTGCCATGTGAATGGGGCCAATAATGTAGTGGCTGACTATTTTTCTCGAGGTAGTGCTGTCTCATCAAATATTAATTACAAGCCAATGGCGAAGGTGGGGGCCACTAATGTGGAATAATAGCAACTTGTCAGAAGGCAAAACACTGGACTACGACTAAAGAGGCTTGCAGTGGATGGATATGAAGACTTACTGTGGTGTGATTTCCAAATCAGGTTTCGCCCTTTTGTTCTGCTGATTTTTAGATAACCGAATTTTTGATTCTGTATATGGCCTCGCTCATTCTGGTGGTGATGGTATATACGGTGACTTATAGATACGTTTAGCTATTCATCAAACATGACTGCCATTCATGAGTAAGAACTGAACTTGCTTAGCAATACAAAGGGCTGAGATAGGACGCTATGTCCACAATCCTTTAAGTTATTTTGATGAACCTACACAGTATTTCACACACATCCATACTGACTTTGTGGAACCCTTCACATCAGTGAAGAGTTTGAGATACATTTTTTCTATTACTGACCGATTTATTTGCTCTACAGAAGCACTGCTGATTGTAAATATATCAGCAAAAAAGTGGCACAGACATTTCTGACCACAGGATCTCATATTTGGAAAGTTCCAACAGCCACTACTGATAGAGGGCGACAGTTTGAATCAAGTTTGTTACACTAACTGACAAATCTACACGGTACATCACAACAATACATCCAGCTGTTCCCTGCCAGTAATGGGATGATGTTAGAATAGCATCATATTTTAAAATCTTTCCTAGTGTGTCCTGGCACTTTGTGGTTGTGTGTCGTCCCACTTGTACTACTGGGACTACATCCAACCATGAAACGTGACACTGATGCTTCTGCAGCAGAATTTGTGTATGAGGAACCCCTCAGACTTCCTTTAGAATTATTGGAATCACAACATGGCCACCCTCCATTCTAGCCTTCGTTCCTACTACAGCAAGACAAAGAGTGTGTCTCTAGGTGTCGCCTGTCACCAGTTCTTGACAAATTGGCACTGATGTCTGTGTACACTAAGATCTACCATCGTGATCTCATGTCATTTTACATACAGACTCAGTCAAGGCACCATTACAAGCACAGTACATGGGCCATAATCCTGTACTAGGATGGAGCGAAAACACTTTGAAGGTATTAGTCAATGGCAAACCCACATTGGCGTCCCTAGAACATGTTTAACCCATCTGATTCGAGAGGACAATGTTTTGGGCCAGGTCTCCATTCATCAGCTGGCACCTATGACTTATGACATGAATGAGACCGAGAGTGTGCCATCAGCTGACTAGCATCCATGGCAATCTAACACTCGACTGACATATCCTGTACAAACTCCTATCTCTACAAGAAATGGCTCTGAGCACTATGGGACTCAACTTCTGAGGTCATTAGTCCCCTAGAAGTTAGAACTAGTTAAACCTAACTAACCTAAGGACATCACACACATCCATGCCCAAGGCAGGATTCGAACCTGTGACTGTAGCGGTATTGCGATTCCAGACTGCAGCGCCTAGAACCGCACGGCCACCTCGGCCGGCTATCTCTACAAGAGATGGTAGCATTGTATACCACAGATACCCCTTTATTCAAGGAGCTCCACACTTTGGGGGGAGGGTGGGGACTGGTGAGGAAGGTTGTGTGGCCACACAATTAATAAAACGTTAAAACAATCACTGAAGTGTGGAATATCTTCCTGTCTACTGTATCTGCCTTCCTCCTTTCTGCGCCTGGCATGCTGTCTATCTTCATATAGGCCTACAGAGTGTGACAACATAACTTCTTGAACTCAAAAAGCAATAAGACCCACTTTGTGAATCAGAATTTCTTCATTTTTTAAATAATGTAGGTACATATGGCTCTAACATTTTAGTTTACAGGGTTTTTAAAAACATAGCAGTTAGACGACACCCTGAAAAGCATAGCAGTTACATGATGCCCCAGCCCCCTCCCCATTGCCCATATACTGAATACGACGATTTCTGGTGTTTCTCTTGACCCTTACCAGTGTAGCAGCGGCTATGTTGGCAATTTCTGCCCGGATGCAGGCCTGATGAGAGGGGAGTAGAAGGGGGGGGGGGGGGCAAAATTCCTGGGGCCAAAGCCTCATGGGGCCCCAAGTCTCTCATAATTCATATCACCCAGGACGCTAAGTTAGCAAATATCTGACTACTGTTGTAAAATAAATCTTGTGTCATACAATAAATAAAAGAACATTAGCCCAGCACCAGCGTAACCAAACTAGATCTTCCTTTCCACTTCAGTTCTTCAGTTTCATGAGTCATACAGGATAATTTCATATGATTCTATTTCGTGATTAACCTTGAATGTACATTGTTTTCTTTTGACAACATGCACTAAAACCACCTTGTGATGGAGTAGAAAATGCGATATCTTTAAATGGTGACAGAAATCTTACCAAAACATTTCCCCAACAAATGTACATATCAACCGCTGTGAACACCATTATAATTCGGTCGGTTTGCAAACAACATTCAAAGACAAGGCACTTCTGATTCCATCATAAGGTGATTTTACGTGAAAAAGACTATACAGAAAATATTTTGCATTCAAGAATATATAATTGTCCTGGAAGAAACGTAAAAGTGAAGAAATGAAATGACATGCAAGACATACATTGGCCTAGCTGATGCTCGAAAGCGTGATGTTCTTATCTGTTCGTCTGTAGAATAGCCAACTTACGCAGGAACTCTCTCGTTAGTTGATGTGACATTATTTCTTGGTCAAAGAGGCTTAGCCTTCAGAGGCTCAGCTCAGAAAACTGGAAATCCAAATAATGGAAATTTCCTCAGAATATTAGAGCTCTTGAGACACTACAACCCACTTCTCTCAAAACAAGTAGGAACTGGAAAGCATTACAAGTGTGCTGTGCGCTATCTGTCAAGTGGTTTGAAGAATGAATTTATTTCTAATTGTCAATGGCGTCAGGGGTGCCATCTTGGAACTGAGAAGTATTATTCATTTATTGTTGATAAGCTCCTAATTCAACTAATATTGAACAAACAACATTTATCCTGGTTATATTTACTTCAAGAAGGAAATCGATGATATAAATGAATAGTTTTTGGAATTTGTAAATTGTAAACAGAAAATGAGAGTTGCTATTGCACATTTAATTCGATCAACACTTATGAAACTCTCAATTCATATCATTGAATGCTGTTGATGTGGTTATGATAAGGGTATTGTAAAGGAGCTCAGACACATTTTCTTCATGAAACCCTCTTGCAAAATTTTCTCTGAGTGGTTGTCATAGCCTCACGTTGAGTACATGCAGCTGAGACTTATCGTAAGGGAGATATTTTTTTTGGAGTGATTCAGCTTCTTCACAACCTGTCCAGTAGCAGTGCACAACAATGGGAAATTCTGAAACAGTGGTCTGGAGGTTCTTTGTATTCCATGTCCGATGCCCACTGGAACGCTTGGGTTAAAGCTGCAATACCAATTTCAGTTCACTTTCATAAGATTGCCATTGCTGTTGAAACTTCTGTAAGTTAAATTTGTCCGCTGCAACACGTTCTGTGGTATGGGATGTTTTGGTTGTGTGACATCATTGAAGTGTTTAATCATGGCATCAGTATAGCTAAAGTTGTTGGTACTGTACCAATTGACTACAGAAGTAAATTACTATGAGCTCTAATTATTACAATAATGTTGATGTAAGACACTTTAAGAGATTATTCAATGACTTAAAGTATCTTCACGAGAATTAGAACGCAATTGTCCTTGATTTAAAGATGTTGCCAGTGCAATTAATATCGATCCTGCATTTCCAGAGGTACACAATGAGGAGAGGAAATCATTTCATGATGAAACCAGAAGTGAAGTGCCAGATGTGAATCCAGAAGACTTATTCAAGATCAATGTATTTTATGTTATTATTGACAATATAGCGTCTAACTTGAGAAACTGTGAAGATTTTACATGAAATTTCGAGTTTTATGGAAATACTCAAAGATGACTGACGATCATGTCACTGAGGCACTTAAGTTATTTTTCAATTGAACACTGCTATAATGTCACAATATATTTAGAAGATGGAATTAAATACTTGAAAACAATTCATACTTAAAACTTTGAATACATTGCTTTGGAACCATTAGATCTCTACAATAAGATGTGCAAGCTTAACATTTCAAGCTTATTTCGGAATGTATGTGTAGCTTTGCGCATCTTTTGACATCTTTCCTGTGATTGTAGCTGAAGCAGAAAGGGTATTCAGCACTCTGGCTCGTGTTAAAATCTGTCTCAGGTCAACAACGCATCAACAATGTTTCACAGTTTTGGGGACCTGGGAAACTTAATATAATCTGGCAAGACACCTTGACTTTGATGCTGTGATTCAAACATTTGCTGAATGCATGGATGCGAAGTACCGTTGACAGTGTTATAGGTAAGGTCATTGGAGGACTCACTACTGTTTTCATGCGTGCGTGTTGTTGTATGCTTAATGAAATGTGTGGGTACGCCAGAGAATGAGCAGGGATGGAACACTCCATATCGCAGCGTTACTGGCACCAGGCATTTTGTCAATGTACAAATTCGTATAATACTTAGCCTTTTGCTTTAAGGCGAAGTGAAAGTAAATCAAACCAATTTAAAAAATAAAATTAAATGGAATGTACTTATATTTTACAATAATTCATTATCGAGTGGTATCTGAAGATGAACTTGTAAGGTTTCCAGTTGCATCAGTTTTCTCCCTTGCTGTGAAGGTCACGGTTGAGCTACCATCCAGTTCCCTAGGTGTGGTGGTCTTGGGCTCCTGATAACTGTCTTTGTCACTAATTTTCAAACCAATTTATTACTTTTCTTTCAGTCTCCTACTCCATGAAAGCATCGTAGCACTGGTAATCTTCCTTGGTATATGTAACCTGTGGACATCATTCATGATTCATTCGATTTGCATGTTAGTTCTTTCAAATGCACAGTGGAAAACAGGAGAAATGGATTATGAATGTTTTTTTTTTGTTTTACCATATTTTAAATAATGTTGATTGTAATATAAAGTTATATAATGTGTACCATAATAGCTATTACTAGTTTTTCGAGATAACAGAGGGGTGAAATTAAACATTTTTCTTAATGAAGCAATGCCAGGTAACGCATCATTTTGAACTTACACTGGTATCAAGGAAGCTGTATATCGTAATAAAAGTGCTGCCAGAACTGCATTGCAAAACGAGTTTGAAATCTGGAGCGTGATCTTAGCAAATGCACATCATGAAGGTGTGCTACCGTTCTTCGTCTGTGAAATTATAATTAAATACAATGAAAATTGCAGATATATTTAAAAATGTTATTTAAATGCGAAGCTACTGCTGTCTATTCTGATTGAAAATATGTGTGGAAATCAGAAATAAAAATGCAGCAAGTATGCTCAGAAAAAATTACATATCGGTACTGGAGGAAGCGAATTTAAGCCTGCCTTTCCCCACTTCCATAGAAAAACAATATTGCGTAATTTTATACACGGAAGTAAGTAAATAATAGTAACAAACTATTCGGCTGGTGCATAAGTTCGTAGCGTTTTCCCTAAGTTTGATAAACACAACAGATACACATAAGAGAAACTTTAGCCGTCTATAACATTCTCCTTCGCAATTTACAACAGTCTGCCAACGCTGGGGTAACTTTTCGATTCCGCGACTACAGAACGCACGTCGTTTTGAGACGAAGAACTCGTCGAGCCATGTTCGAAACCTATTTTCTTCCGGAAAGGAAGTTCCTTGAAGGTTGTTCGCTAGAGAGCGGAAAAGGTGTAAATCTAAGGCCGCAAGATCAAGTCAATAAGGTACTTGCAGAAAGACTTCCCAACCCAATTCCTGTATAGTGTTTTGTATCAGTCTAGCAGAAAACTGGCAGGTGTTATCGTGGAGTAGCATCGCTTCACGCAGTCTTCCTGGTCGTTGTTCTTGGACTGCGTCTCTAAGACGTTTCGGTTATTGACAATAAATTTCAGCTGTGATTGTTACACCTCGGGGAAACAATTCGTAATACACACACTGTCGCTGTTCCACCAGCTGCATAACATTACCTTTTGTAGATGTGTGCAGGTCTTCGTACGGGTAGTTAGAGCTTTGTTTGACTCAGCCATTCCTTTCTTTTCCTTTCGTTATCATGAAGACATCATTTGTCCTCACCAATAATGATACGGGATAGGTAGGGCATATTTATATAGGCATGAGGTACCAATTATACAGAGGCAGTGCGCCATAAAGTGTTACTGGTGCAAAAACGCTGACTAAAAATATAGTTTGGTGACCTCAGAATCCTTGCGATGACCCTAGAACCTTGCCATGTGTCACAACGTCAGTTAAAATTACATTTACACCTCAAACTGGATATTGAGCGTATATTTTACTACTTCAGTACCACTACTTTGAATCCTGGATCTTGGTAACAGATAACGATATCGAAAAAAGTTTCGAAGTTCCACGAGAATATCATCTTAAGAACATACCATACAGACTGACGATCTGCCATCAGTAGAAATTATCGAAGTGACCATGCGCACAATTGGTACTTTTCGTGCCCAAAAAATCGTGTTTTTGCTAACTTTCTCAGGAATCGCCCATGAACAAATGTTGCTTTCATAAGTCGCGTAAGTCCACCCCAGAACCACACATAATGCAGAAGAACCAACCGATTTTGGACCTTTACTGTAGGACAGCTACAGTATGTCAGTTTATCCGATAGGTAGGCCTATACAAATGGTCGCAAGGCAAAGACAATCCAAACAGCTGACCCCTAATCTCTGTGATCAATAGAACCAGAAATATGCCCCCTGAAAAACCGCATTTTCGCGCGCGGGTTTTTGGAAGGTCACAGTTTGTAGTAATTGATGGTAAGTCACCGAGTAAAACAGAAGTAATATCTGTTGTTCAAGAAGGAAGTGTTATAGGCCTTCTACTGTTCCTGATCTACATAAACGACTTAGGAGACAATCTGAGTAGCAGTCTTAGATTTTTTGCAGACGATGCTGTCATTTACCGTCTTATAAAGTCATCAGTTGATCGAAACAAATTGAGAAACGTTTTAGGCAAGAAATCTATATAGTGCGAAAAGTGGCAGTTGTCCCTAAATAATGAGAAGTGTAAGGTCATTCACATGAGTACCAGAAGGAGTCCGATAAATTTTGGTTACACGACAAATCACACAAATCTAAAGGCTGTAAATTCAATAAAAGACTTTGAGATTACAGTTCCGAATAATATGAGTGGGAACTATCACATAGATACCGTTATGGGTAAAGTAAGCCAAAGACTACGATTTATTGGCAGAATACAGAGAAAATGCAACAGACCTAATATAGACGCTGCATATATTACAGTTGAAGTCCTCTTAGCAGTATTGCTGTGCAGTGTGGTGTCTGTATCAGATAGGATCGACGGAGAACATCGAAAAAGTTCAAAGGAAGGCAGCTCTTTTTGTACTATCACGAAATAGGGGGGAGAGAGAGAGAGAGCCATGGATATGATACGTGAATTGTCGTGACAACCGTTAAAGCGAAGACGTTTTTCATTTTAGCGAGATCGCATGAAATTTCAATCATCAACCTTCTCCTCAGAGCGTGCAGATATTTTGTTGGCGTCCACCTACATAGGAAGGAACGATTATCAGAATAAAATAAGAGAAATCAGAGCTCGCAAACAGAGATTTAACTGTTCGTTTTTCCTGTGCACTGTTCCAGAGTGGAACGGCAGAGCATTAGCTTGAAGGTGTTTTGATGAACCCTCTGCCAGGCATTTATGAATTGCACAGCAATCATGTAGGTATAGATGTATATGTAGATTGGAACATATTGGTACTGTGCATGGACTGATTGCATTTGTGAAGATATGCTTAGTCTTTAATAAAATTATATTTATTTTCTATTTCATCCCAATGCATATTTTTTGTGTATGTACAACATTCCCCATGTTACCATAAGTTTAAGCCATATCAAATCTTCTTTAAAATATAAATAGAACCGTGCCCAGTTCTGGCCCTCAGCGACCCCGCCCGGATGTTGGCTTTCAGGTCTTGTGTGGTCCTGGGACAATGGATGGAAATGCAGGATTTAAGAAAAAAAAAACAAGAAATTGCAAAGGACCAGACCAGGAGAATAGGGTGGCCACTCAAAATCCCCCTTATTGAGATGAGGTGCTCTGGGAAGTGTTCCCTCAAAACAGCCATTGATACCCTTGAACTATGGACGATTGCACCATCATTTTGGAACCAGAATCCTCCAATATGTCAATCCGAATTCACTGTCACCGTAACCCCAATTTCTTCAAAAAAACAGGGACCAGCGGTCCCAGCGAAAGAAACTGCACATCACACTGTGACTGTAGATGACAGCAGAGGCCACTGGTGCAGTTCTTGAGGGTTGATATTGGGCCCATAGCACATGTTCTGTTTCTTGATGCATCAAGTCGAGTGAGAATGGGCTTCATCACTTGGGGGGGGGGGGGGGGACCTGCTTCCTTAGGAACATTTTCCAGAAGAGCGCCAATGCGCATTCCGCCAAGAAATGAAGTTGCGTTCGGAGTGGCCAGCATACTCCCTCAATCTGGTCCCTTGTGATTTTTTGAGGTTTTTTTAAATCCTGTGTTTATATCAACAGTCCAAGGATCCTACAAGACCTGAAGGCCAACACCCGAGCAGAAACAGTCAACATACATGCTGCTATGCTGGTAAGAGTCATGAGAAGTGCGAAGTGCCAGAAATCATCTTATTCAGTGCAGGGGTAATGCGGGGTGTCCCCCACCTCATATGATTTTCGATATTATGTTACACATAACTTCAGATGTGTACCCATGTTATTAAATAAATCTGATTGATAAAATGGGAAGTTATGTTGCTGCACCCTGTGTTACAGAAAATGTTCTGAGTGATACACCGATTCATCATTGCAGCCCAAACCGCTAAGGACAGAAAATTGAAATTGACTACCGTAAGCATCTTCTAAGAAGAGATTTTTCGAAATTCCACCAAGTGAAATAGGGGATGAAATATATTTGGAGGCATATCACTATTAAGGCAATTTTGAAGCTGGAAGTATGAAAATTGGTACTTGCTTAGGGGGTGAAAATTTTTATAAAAATATTTCATCACATTTAAACATTTTTAAAGCTAAATCTATAAAAATCAGTATTGTACATCTCAGTTAGAAATAAAGAAATATGTGTTAGTGGTTTCTACAAAAATATCACCGCAGGAAGGCAAAATTAACAAAAACCATTCATTCCAGCTACCAGAATTGCCTTTTGGTTTGAAGTACATCCAGCAAAGATCATGTTTCTATAGCTTAATCAGCGAGAGAAGTTTGGAAGGTGGTGTAATTTGTGAACTAAATTAAAGAAAGCTATGTAACTGTCACCATGAAAAATTGGCTTTGTCAGAGACATGTAGAAAAAGAAATTTATCTTTCATACATGCTTTTTTGAGTAGGCCTAAAGATCAGATATAATTAGGGCGATGACAGCCAATGATCCCTTCAATGCAGTTGCACACAAAGATTAAAAATTTATGGGGACTGGTGAGATGCTATGAGTAATGAGACTATTGAGAAGGGGCTCCACATCAGTAGTGTGTGGTACCAGTTGAGAATTTGGGTATGATGGGAGTGCGCTAGGGTAGTCCGTGCGGTTGTAGTTACCACTGTGTCCAGATGGTGTAGCAGTCAGTGCAACTGCCTAGTAAGCATGAGACCAGGCTTCGAATCCCAGTGTGGCACAAATTATCAACTTGTCCCACTGATATAAATCAATGCCCACTGGCAGCTATTGTCTAATTCCCTTATATCTTGATTCATAGTGACTGCTCGATAAGCATGGTGTTTGTTCTTTCAGATGTGTCCAGAAGAACAGGCACCACATGTATAATTATGGCGATGATGACCAATGATCTCTTCCCTACAAATGCACCCCATGAAATGCACCCAATGCTTGAACTCTTACGGGAATTGGCAAGACCCCTTAAACTTACATCTAGCTCCTGGCATGAACATTTGCATGCTTGCATTCAACATTCTGGTGGTTACATTGGTTATTAATGTACCAGCATTTCACATTCGGAGTGGCTTATCTCACATTTACATTAACCTGAGAGCTAGCAATGTTAGTCACTTAAATATGTTACCTAGGGAAATGTATTCCCGAAATTTCATTACTCTACATAAATTATTTTTTGGTGCTGCAGTTTTTTCTGTCGGTGTATATGTGCTGTAAATTCAGTAAAATGTGATACAAAGGAAGTTATTGGAGAGAAATATTGTGGAATTTTGTGTTTGTAATAAGTGAGTTTATTTGTTTGCAACACCGAATTGGAATTAATTTGAAAGTATCGAATAAAGAGAATTAGGTACTGATTTTAGGAACAGCACTATAATTCTTTATTATATTAATGAGTTGTTGTCATTTGTGACTTCATAACTACAAACTATCATAAAATGCCAGAAAAGTAGTTTTGGAGTAACCTTTTTCGTGCACTGAGAAATGAAAATGAATGCACTGAAAAAGTGAAAAATAATTTTAAATTACATAACAAAATTTTCTGCATCTGACTTTTGTGTCGAAGCAGAAAATCAGCTCACAACAAATTCAAAATTGGCTTTAATCATTCAAATGTCACTTCATTCCCTGATAATAACTCTTTTATTAGCTTGTTTGACATGCAAATATTTTCTATGATGAATTTATTTTCATATATAGTGTTTGGGGGAGCCATTTTCTCTTTATTAATGTTTCTATAGCTCTTGAGCTGCCCCAAAAACGATGGACCTCGCAGGATTGAGGTCGCTCCTTGCATGCCTGACATTACCATAGATGCAACCACAATGGAGGAATATATATGGAGAACCAGACTAACCCATAATTTCTGATGAGGAAAAGCAGCATTTTCAGTAGCTGTAGGGGCAAAGGTTTGGATTATTGATAATAACAACCATTAATTTCCCCCTTGAGAGCATGCAGTTTAATGATGATGATATCCCCTTGAGTAAAATATTCTGGAGGTAAACAGGGGGATGTCATAATTAGGAAAAACAAAACTGAATTTTACAAGTAGGACTGTGGAATGTAAGATCCCTTAATTGAGTAAATACATTAGATAATTTAAAGAGGAAAATGGATAGATTGAATGTAGATCTACTAGAAATTAGTGAAGTATGGTGGCAGGAAGAAGAGGACTTCTGGTCAGATAAGTACAGGATTATCAACATGAAATCAGATGGATGACTGCAGGAGCGTAATTTAATGCCATAATCACCAACACTCGGTTTTCATGAAAGATGCTTACATATGTGGAAGAGACCTGGGCCACTGGCAGGTTGCAAATTAATTGTATAATGGTAAGACAGAGATTTCAGAACTGGATTTTTAATTGTAACACATTTCCAGCAGTAGAATGGACTATGAACATAATTTATTAGTTAAAATATATAACATATGATGAATGTGTACCTTTGAGAGATGAAAAAGTGAAAACAGTATGTGTACAAAAGAAGCCAAGACCCAGTAGAAATCAGTGGATATCATAGGAGACACTGAATTTAATTGATGAAAGGAGAAAAATATAAAAATGGAGCAAATGAAGCAGGCAAAAGGGAATACAGATGTAAAAATGCAATGGATAGAAAAAGCAAAATGGCTAAACAGGAATGGCTAGTGGACAAATAAAAGATTGGATGACTAGGGGAAAGATATATGCTACCAATAGGAACATTAAAAGGATCTTTGGGGAGAAGAAAAGCAGCTGTTCAAATATCAAGAGCTCAGGTGGCAAGCCAATACTAAGAAAAGAATGAAAAGTTGAAATGTGGAAGGAATATGTACAGGAGCCTTAAAAGGGAAATAAACTTGAAACCATTATTATAAGAGGGGGAGAGGAACTAGATTATGAGATAAGAAATATGATATTGCAAAAATAATCTGAAAGAGCACTGAAAGAACTATGTGGAAATCAGACACATGGAGTGGACTACATTTCTTCAGAATTATTGAGATGCTTTGGACAGATAGCCATGACAAAACTATTCCATCTTGTGTTCGAGATACATGAGATAGGTGAAATACCCTCGGACTTCATGAAGTATGTAATAATTTCAATTCTAAAGAAGGCAGGTGCTGACAGTTGTGTATCCTATCAAAGCATCAATTTATCAAGTCATGGCTGTAAAATATTGACCAGAATTACTTATGGAAGAATGAAAAATTGGTAGAAACTGACATCAGGGAAGACCAGTTTGGGTTCAGAAGAAATGTAGGAACACATGAGGCAATACTGACCCTAAGATTTATCCTAGAAAATAGACTGAATAAAGTCAAACCTACATTTGTAGATTTAGAGAAACCTTTTGACTGTGCTGACTGGATTGCATTCTTTCAAAATTTGAAAATAGCAGGAATAAAGTATAAGGAGCAAAATGTTAGTTACAACATGTACAGAAACCAGACTGCAGTCACAAAGGTCAAAGAAAATGAAATGGAAGACAAAAGCTGAGAAAGGAGTAGGGCAAGGTTTTATTTATCCCTGGCGTTATTTGATCTGTTCATTGAGCATGCTGTGAAGGAAACCAAGTTGAAATCTGGGAAAGGAATTAACCCTTTGAGTACTGCAGATGAGATGTGCTGCAGCGCTCCACCTTGCCGTGGGGCCTGCGGACGTTGTTTGCTGCTGAAATGGGCTTTCTCGTGGGCCCTGCAGATGGCATTCACCGCATGGCCTGGCCAGTAATTGAGTCCTAATGACAGCTTATACCGCAGCCAGTTCCAGTGCCTGTGGATGTCAATAGCCGCTCTGGGCTGCATGCCGGCCTGTCTCAAGTTCTTTTGTCCAGTGCACTCCCTGGGATGGATGTGCCCTGTTTATTGTTCTGTGCCACTGTCCCTGATATCTGGGAAACACACTGCTATGGATTTCGCAGTTGCTGTTCGACGTTCATGCTAGCTGGTTCATGTGATCTGCATTCTGCTTCTGTGGTGTCATTTAGCCATCTGCCGTTTCATCAGGATTTTTAGAGTGCTATCACTTTTGAGTTCCACAGACAAATTGCACATCGGCGTCGTTCCACTGACGAAGAGATATTGGAGATACTGACAAGGAGTAACAGTGACAGTGGCATCTTCAATGAATGTAGTGATGATGAAGATTCAGCAGAAGAATCTCGTAGTAATACAACTCCACATACTTCAACTAGAAGAGCTCACCAAGACAGTTCTTCAGATTCTGAAAGTAAAGACGAATCGATCCATAAAAGGCCCTGCCATAGTGAGAATGAGAAATTTGATTGGCAAAAACGCGATGTCAGTCCAGCACTTCATGCATTTGATGACACATCTTCAGGACATAATTGCCACCTTGCACCTGATTCAAGCATTCTATCCTTTCCCATGCTATTTCTATCAGAAGCTCTGTTGAAATTTATAGCACTTGAAACAAACCAATTTTTCACTTTCACCATGGCAAATACATTGGAATCAGTTCGTTCTCGACTATCCACCTGGAAAGATACAGGTTTTGAGGAAATGTATAGCTTCATTGGTATTTGGCTTCTCATGGCTTGTGTTAAAAAGTTGAGAATAAAGGAATATTGGTCCAGAGATGTACTTCTGTGTACTCCAATTGTTGGCGAAATTAGGTCCCGTGACTGTTTTATGTTACTTTTGAGAATGTTGCATTTTAGTGACAACTCAGCCAATAGTGGAGATGAAAGTTTGTTTAAAATTAGGAAAATAGTTGACACAGTTCGTGAGGTGTTCCACAGTGCATTTAATCCATACAGAAAACACTGTGTCGATGAAAGCCTATTATTATTCAAAGGTTGCTTATCCTTTAAACAATACATTCCTTCAAAACGAAGTAGATTTGAAATCAAAACAGTCATGTTGTGCAACTGAAAACTGGATACGTCTTCGATTTCATTGTATACACAGGCACAACAACAGAAATTGAAGTCCATAATTTGGGGAAATCTGATGATATTGTGGCAACACTAACACTAATGAAGCCATACCTTGAACGTGAACATACCCTGTATGTCGACAAGTCCAGCCTTGTTCCTCTGGCTTCACAACCAGAGAACAGGAGCATGCGGTACTATACGTAGGAACAGGCACAACTTTCCGAAGGTAAAAAAGAAACTGAAATCAGGAGAAGTTGAGTTTATGTCAACTGACACAATGTTTGCCATCAAGTGGTGCAACAAGAGAGAAGTGTTTATGCTGACTACCTGCAACACTACAGAAATGCGTGACATGGGAAAGACAAATAGGACGATAGGCGAAAAAGTAATGAAGCAATGATTACAATGCAAATGTTGGAGCAGTAGACCACTCCGATATGCTATTAAGCTCTGTTACATCTGTGCGCAAATCTGTTAAATGGTACAAAAAGTTTTGTTTTCATGTTGTGGACCTCTGTGTTTTGAATGCTCACACTATTCACAGATCGGTGGCAGGGAGCAAAATATCATTAGCAGATTTTCATTTATGACTCGTATAGAACTTGTGGAAAAATTTGCTACAGAATGGAGAAGAGATAGGAAAGGAAGATGCTCTGATGATGAGAATCCTCTTCGCTTTAGTGGGAGGCACTTTCCACATGTCATTCCAAGTGACCAGTCCAAGAAACATGGACTATGGCATAGATGTGCAGTCTGCTCGAAACAGAATGTGTGTCGAGAAAGGAAATATCAATGCAAAACATGCAATGTACCTTTGTGCGTTGACCCATGTTTTGAAACATACCACACAAAGAAGAACTTTTAGCCAAGTTGCTACACCTGAAGATGAAATGAAGCCCTTACTTCTGAAAAAATTACTTAAAAATTAAAAAAAATAAAAATAATTATAAAAATTAAAAAAAAAACTTAACTTCGCCATTGCCAGTCTCATGAGATGAGTAAGAAGCTTGGTAAAAATAACTGTGCAAAACAACTGACCTTGAAGAGCCTCTCCAGATGAATTACTTTCTGAGAAACCCCTTATGTATGAACATGTGAAACATCCAGTCTGTGCTGAGAAACACAGACTGGATGCTTCAAATGTTCGTACAGAAGGAGCAAAAAATAAAAACTTAGTACAAATTTATGGATTCTTCCATAACTTCTTGGTAGAAGTGAAATCTTAAACTTAGTGCAAATATCATTAATTAAACAAAAAATTCTAGCATTATTGTTACTACAAAATTGTAGCCTGGGTTGCGGTAAAAGATATTTATTTAAGTGGTGACTAGTTTCGGACGAAGCCCATTTTTGAACCACCATATAAAACAGACTATGACAACCACATTATAGCTGTTAGTAAAACCATAAAAGATGGATAGCTATCGATATTCTATAGTTTTATTAACAGCTACGAGGGTGAGTCAAATGAAAACCTTATGAAAAAATTAAATATTTTTTAAAAATATTATTTATTGTGCAGAAGTGGTACAAAGCTATATCACTTTTCAACATAATCTCCCCCACACTCAGTGCAAGTCCTCCAGTGCTTATAAAGTGCATACATTCCTTTAGAAAAAAATTCTTTTGTTAGTCTGCGCAACCACTCATGCACCGTGTGGCGTACCTCTTCATCAGAACGGAACTTCTTTCCTCCCATTGCGTCTTTGAGTGGTCCACACATATGGAAATCACTTGGGGCAAGCTCTGGTGAGTATGGTGGATGAGGAAGACACTTCTAATTGCGGGACTACCCTGTCATGATACTGTATTATGTTGCAGAGCATGATCAGAAATATGTATGCTATGGTTTTAGCAATCGCTTCATAAATGTACCCCTACAGTGCAGAAAATAACAGTGGATGCGGCTCAATGAAGGATCTCTAATGTTCTCAGTATACATAAACAATTTATCAGATAAGATCAACAGCACAGTATGTAAGAGTGTTTGCTGACAATGTTGTTTTCCACATAAAATTATTGTTGCTGGATGATCCTAAGGAGATATAGAACATTTGGACAAAACTTGCACCTTGTGGAAAGAAAGGCAGCTCTATTTAAATGTGTGTACATGTAAAATAATGTCTGTAACAAAGAGAGATTACCAGATAGAATCTGATTCCAATATTAGTAGTGAATACCTTGAGCATGTTCCATCATATATGTAGTAAGAGGTAATACTAAGCAGTGATATGAAATTGGATGACTACTTAAAATCAGTATTAGGGAAGATGAATGGAAGACTTGCATTTGTTGGGAGGGTTATGGGCAAGTGCAGTGCATTTGGAAAGAAGTCACATTGAAGATGCAAGTGCAACCACGTCTAAAGTGTTGTTCTGGTATTTGGAGTAGTTATCAAACAAGTGTGATTAACAGACAGAACAAATTCAGAGATATGATTCCAACAGGCTGTTATAGCCCGAATGAAAGCGTAGCACGAAAGCTCAAGGTACTTAAGTGGGAATCCTTGGGAGAAAAATGCCTTAGTTTCTGCAAAACCCTTGTTGAATACCAGAAAATTTAGAGTGTACGGTATTTGAAGAAGACTTACAGACCATTCTGATGTCACCATTATGTATAGAGTTCTGAATATGAGGTAAGAGGTATAAGGGCAGGTGCAGAGGTATATAGATAGCCATTTTTATCTGACTCAGTACACGGATGGAATAAAACTGAAAATAGATACTCTTGGTAGGCAGTGCACTTCAGTGTATACTATGCATTTGCTCACAGAATATAGAGCCAAAATGTTACAACTGCTGCCCACTACGAGACTGAATGCTGCTTAGTGGGCCTCACATGTGCATGTTGTGATAATGAAAGTATGTATGTGGAATAGAGATGAATAGCGAACTATTCTATGTGCCACAAATGAGGAAATCGTCTGAAATAAACAAGTTTGACAATGGACAGATCATTATGGCCCGTAACCTGCAAACAAGCGTCTTGGAAATAGCAAACCTATTAGCTGTTTACATACTACTGTCGTGAACATTATAGTGGTTCAGTTACATGTGTTTGTTTTATTCTGCCATGAAATGTTAATTCAGAATGCTAAACTAGAGCAATGTATTAAAGATGTTTGCTGAGTGATGAGAGAAGTGCAAGTTTGAAGAAAATCTTTTATTAATCATTGTGTGAAAATATGTTACATAGCTGCATCGACTTTGAGGTATTGAGCCCCCAACAAAGTTGTATTCTCCAGGGAAAGAAATATGTGGATGATGGATGAGAAACACATAGAGGCACAGAACGGTGGGTAGCTTGTGCTGGAACTCTGTATTGGGACATTTTATACTAGTCCTCTAAAAGTTCTGGTTCACCTAAACAACAAGACTTTTAAATTGTTTTAAACCTTTAAAAAACTGGTGATTGAAATTCTTTTGTCAAACTCAATTATTCAGTACAATAGTGGAATTGCCACAGCATCTATGGAAAGTGGTTTAAGCAAACTGAAACCATGAAGAGGTGACACAGTGTTGGACATCCAATGTTCATTAAAGAATGTGAAGGTTGGGGAATTGCCTCCTCCGTAAAACAGGATAGATGGTAATCTGTGACAGATCTGATAACAGAGTACAATGCTGGTGCAAGTGCAACTGTTTTGGAGCACACCATTCTGCACTCATTGTTGCATATGGGGATCCACAGCAGATGACCCCTACATATTCCCGTGTTGACCCAGTAACATTGTCAATTATAATTATAGTGGGCATGAGAGCATAGTGACTGGACCATGTATCAGTGAAATCATATTGCCTGGTCAGATAAATTGTGTTTCTTGTTACTCCAGTTAGAGGGATGTGTCCAGAAATGCTGCTAGAAACATGAGCCATACCTTAGGTACAGGCTGATGAGGGCAGTATTATATTACGGGAGACATTCACCTGGTTTTCCGTGGGATATGTGATGTAATTTGAAGGTACCGTGTTATCTCTGGATTACGGGAACATTACTGCAGACCACTTATCCCTTCATGTTTGATTTCTTCCTTGATGGTGATGGCACCTTAGTAGGATAACTGTTTGAGTCACAGTGCCAGAATCGTGCTACGGTTGTTTGTGGAGCATGATAGTGAATTCAATTGCTACATAAATGACATCATTAACAATCTTAAGCACTTTTGTAATTATCAACCGGTTTCAGTCAAATACCATAATCCAGCACCTGTTGTACACACGTCAGGGATACAGGAAAATTTTGGGTGAAAAGCTTGTCCGAAAACTGTAGTAAAAATACAAGCGATCCTTACCACATTTTTGTTAACAGCAGAGTTACACACAATTAAAAACGCTTAGAAATGTTCAGAATGTAACCATATACACAAATTAATTTGTGATGTGAATGTAAAATGATTTGTTCCACATCATTACAATCCATCGTTCATCCATGGAATGTGAAACTAATTAACATGTTACTTCTAATCAACTGGCCTTCATGGCTAGTATTATCTTTGTAATAATATAACAATGAAATTTTAAACATATTTTTCCTTTTTTAGTTTGTGTTGTTAATTCAAAATGGAATTTGGACCTTAGGCACAATGTGAAAAGATTTCTTATTCTTCCACAAGATCTACATGTCGACCTTTTGACTTTTTAAAGATAGAAATGCGAATAAACAATTTCAATTTATGACACTCAACATAGGAACAGAAAAGCATTCATTGATTATTGTTTCACCTTACTTTATTGTAGAAAAAAAATATTATTTGGCATGTAATAGATTTATAAAATAATATGCAGATTTTTCAACTGATTGAAATAAGACAAAAAGATAACTAATGTATTGCAGAAAGTTAATCAGAACCTTAAGCAATGTAGGCTTTAATGGTCAGTATTGTCTTCACTTAAAACTTCCAGGCTAATAGGCTGTGGTCGATGGATAAAACTCTCCCCTGACATTTCGTCTCCGACTATGGGAGACATCCTCCGAGGTAGTCATCAACTTTACCTCGGAAGATGTCTCCCGCAGCCGGATACGAAATATCAAGGGAGAGTTTTATACATTGACCATGGCCTATCAAGCCGGAAATTTTAAGTGAAGAACTTTAAGATTATCTCTGACATTCTGTGACAACTGATTTAAAATGGGAAGAGATACTGTATTACCACAGAAATTTACTGGCACAAAAAAGTATATCAGCTTTAACAAACGTAAAATTTTACCTCAAAGATACTTTGCAGAATAGAAAGAACCTGCAATCCATTAATTTTATCAATTTATTAATAAAAAATTAAGAGTTACAAACTAACAGTGAGCTAGAATTTGTTTTTTATGACTTTCACCATCCCGAGCGTCACTGTTTGGAACAATCCTACTAGCATTGGTACATGTCCATACTTGACAAGATAATGAAATTTTTTCGATAATTTGCTATTAAATAACAAAATCATTTATTTTCACTTTACACTTTAAGGAAATTCACATGTCTTCACACAATGGTCACCCCACTGTACCAACATCTTAGATGAACTAACTGAACAAGTAGAGCCTATGAAATGCTTTGCTGCCTTCAAAAAATCCTGATCAGCATTGGCATTTTCGCAATTTTATCAGTACTTAATTGCAATTATTTCATTATTAATCTCTATAATATAGAATAAATATTTAGTTAGTTGCTTACAATGGGGGTTTTGGTAATGATGTTTGCCAAAAGAGTTGGGATTCTGAGCTCTGTCACGTAGTTGGTGTATTAACGTAAGAGTCCCCTAGTTCCTTTAATTCCTTACCCCTTGGTTTGATTACTCACCTTTGTACATGGGAAAAACTCTTAACACAGATTCTCTCAAACCTACTGGCATGCTTTTAATGTTAAATTTACACGAGGAATTTAATAATGTGTGTGTGGGGGGGGGGCGGGGAGGGGGAAGGGAGGGGGGGGCAGGCGGACACGCACACACGTGCACATGCACATTTGTGTATTTTATGTACCGGGACCTATCACATACTGATACTTTTCTCCCCTACAAATACAAGCAGCAAGTAACTGAAAACATCACGAGGTTTATGCACAGCCAGGTCATAAGTCATAATAGGTACTTTTAGCAATCTTGAAAACTGGATGTGCAAGTTTATTGTTAAACCGAACCAAGCCTATGATTCAATTGACAGAAATACACTGCTTGATATCTTAAAAGAATTGGGACTTGATGCTAAAACAAATGCAATAATTAAAGGTACTTTGACAAATACAAAATCAAAAGTAAAATTTAGGGGAGAGCTCTCAAAATCGTTTTAAATAAAGTCAGGTGTTCGACAGGGAGATGGTCTGTCACCTCTGCTTTTCAATTGTGTCTTGGAGAAGGTAGTTCGAGAATGGAGGAAGGCCATCAATACTAAAGGGATTCAACTAGGGAGAAATCCAAACAAGATCACTGTCGACTGTTTAGCCTTCGCAGATGACATGGCATTGATTACAGATTCACTAGACAATGCCCAAGAACAAATAAGAGAACTACAAAAACAAGCAGCCAAAGTAGGACTACAAATATCCTATGAAAAAACAAAGTTTATGACAAACATCTGTGATGCTCCTCAAAATATTGCAGTTGACAACAACACAATATACAAAACAGATTCCTTTAAATACCTAGGAGAGTGGATTACATACAATGCCAAAGAAAAGATAGCTATAGAAACTAGAGTGCACAAAATGGAAAGAGTGTTTCATATGACCAAAAACGTTTATAATAAAAAATCCTTGTCCTGGAACACGAAATTAAAGACACTACCAAACAGTGGCCAGACCTGAAGCTCTCTATGCGGCAGAAACACTTAAACTAACAAGAAATGGAGATCTTGAGAAACTAGAGAAGGTCGAAAGAAGAGTTTTAAGGAAAATACTGGGAGCTAAAAGAAACGATAATGCTGAATACAGGTTAAGACCAAACAGAGAGCTATATCTGAAAATGGAGAAACTAACTGATGTAATGAGAAAAAGGAGACTACAGTTTTTTGGACATATATTCAGAATGGATAACAACAGACTAACCAAGCGGATATTCACATTACTCAATAGCTACAAATCCAAGCCAGCATGGTTCATAGAGACTGAAAAGGACATTGAACATGCTGGAGTTACAATAGACACAATAGAAAACAGGACACATTTCAGAAAGGCAGTTCAAAAGGCAGAATTTCAGGAGAGAAAGAAAATAACTAGACGAAAGTGGACTCAAGAAGAAAGGGAACAACACTCTAAAAGGATGAAGGAAATTTGGAAACTGAAGAAATCTAATACAATGAAGAGTAGCCAAAGTTGATTCATCGTACCCTCCAAATGGGTTATTCGAAAGAAGAAGAAGAAGAAACCGAACCAATCAGATACTGCATAGAACATAAAATAGTAAACTACAAATTACACTGTCCACAGTAAGTTAATCCAATAAGATATAACAGAAGTGAAAACTGTCATATTATGCCATCAGATTGACAAAATTCTGTAGTTGCTCCATCATCCTAAAGATAGGTCTTGTGGTGAGGACACACTATCATGGCACTTCATATGGCAAGCCTTATCTTATGAGTAGATAATCATCAGCATATAAGATGACTAGTCTCATATTTAAGAGGTTAATGAATCACTTTTGTAATCATACAACCTTGCATTGGATATTCTGTTTACTGAGGACCACTCTCATTTGGGGGTCTGAGTGACGTGCACTTCCTTTGTAATCTTCCCCAACTACTTCTCCTTTCCTCCCGATGAAGAAATTGATAATTCCAAAAGCTAGGATAGTTTCTTGTACTTTTGTGTGTTACTAGTAATACTAAGAATTTTGCCTCCTGAAGTTATGTACTGGTCAGTAATTCAGTCTAATAATAATTTTACTGTTTTGTATACTGTTTGATGTAACATATTCAGTATGCTAATTATCACAACACATACATTGCCCTAGCATATTATTTTGTATGCTTGCTTACATTATCTGTGTATGAATACAGTGGTAAGATCAGTACATTGATTCTCAGATGTGTCTGTGATGAAGCAAGCTGGGATATTTTTACTTCCCATCTTGTTTTGCCATTTGCCTTCTTAAAATTAATTTTTTCTATTTTAACTAATTACCATTAAGACACATGAATACAATCTGCATTTTCATAAAAGAGAAAGGCTGGCCTTCAGTTTTAAAGAATATAACGTCAGATCTAATTTTGTGCTTAGTTTTATGAATGTAATTGATTTTCTAATTTATTTCAACTATTTCTAGTTGGTATCTTTTGTTATAGGGTGAAATCAGTAACTGTTTCGTAATTTAAATTCTATTGTTGACTTATAAACAAATATAAATTCTGTACTAATTATAAACATTTGGAAGACAAAAACTAGTCATCTTAAAGGATCTATTTGACTCTATTCGAAAACATGTTAGCATAGCCAGCTGTTAATTAATCCCAAAGTAATTAACAGTTTCACCAAAAGTATTGTTTGCATAACTACATATGTTAATTTCACGATTTAAACAAATAATTTGGCCTAACTCTTGTAGTAGAAGAAACTGTTAAAAAGACGGAATTTTTTGATTGTATTCAGTTAATTTAATGAGTTAAGTATTAATTATAATTTCTGTAAATTAAACTTTGAACAATGTGTAGTTTCAGCACCTATTATTGTGATGATATATAAGGGCCCAATTTTTGGTCATGAGGCAGTCAGTCCCAGGCCGAGTTTCAGACAAGAAACCTGTGTTGGTTTGAACAACAACAATGCTTCAACTTAAATGTGAAATATTACACAATTAGGCAGGGAACACACTTGGCATTTTTGTCCAATGGGAGTTTTTACCATCGCCGCTCTAACATTAATGTAGCGTTTACACACTGAGCGGTAAAAATACCGATGCCACATCAGTCGATCACTGACCACTGTGCAACAAGTGTCTATTTAATTGTCATTTTATCATATTATAAATATTGTTGTGTGTACAACAAGAATAGAGAACAACTTCTTGCATTAATGTTATATTTTCAATTGAAAAGGAAGTGAAAAAATAAGACTTCTTTGAGTTCATTAGATTAATGAAAGCAGAGAGGAAGTTGGAGCTTTCTACACTTTGTATCCTGATATAAAAAATGATGAAGAAAAGTTTTTTAATTATTTTAGGATGTCAGTCTCGTCATTCGACGAACTGCACAGCCTGCTGAAAAATCATATACATCGGACAAATACAAGACTGAGGAATTGTATTCAGCCAGTGGAAATGATGGCAATAACTTAAAGGCAAGTAAAATTGAGAGTTGGGAATTAATTCACCATACAATTTTTAGATTACAAAACCTTGTATTTCTGTACAGAATAAGCTACAGCATTTTATTACATGTTTGGCAATATTTGATCATCACGAATTAGAATTCAGCAAAATCAGTAGTGTTTGTTGAAGATAGTGAAGTTACTGAAGGGCTGCAAGATTGAATATTATTATCCCTGATCATTTAAGAATAATTTTCGTTACGCTGAGCAGCAGAATTTTTCTGCTGAGGTACGTTTGGAATTGGCTGGAAAGTTGTGATTGGAGAGCAGGTCATTTGTTGTAATGGAACTGGAGTAATTGTAAACTGCGATGAATGTATGTTACTCATAAATGCTTGTTGAGGCATCTGGGGAACATTGAAAGGTTGTGTAAACTTGATATTTGATGGCTGATTAAAGTGCTGGATCTGGGAAGTAGATTGGTATACATGATGGGTATGGAGGGGTATGTATTTTTAATTTTTGAAATGACTTGAAGAAATTACATTTGGAAGTGAAGCCACTGAGTGTCATCAAACTTGTCTACACGAGGCAACAAACTTTCGAAGAATGACAGTTTGTCGTTTTTTTCCTCAGGTTCTCTTTTCTGTAATGTCTAGAATTTTTAAGTCAACTTCATCCATTTTTTAATGTTGACTCGTAGGTGGTTTTGATTTTAAAGCAAATGTTTTGGCTGTTCCTTCAACTGTAGTCACTGCCGGAGGTACTGGTGGAGCACTTAGCTCTTCACTATCATAGTCTTAATCTCCTTTGTTATAGCTTTCTTCTGTTTCTCATTCCTCATATATTTTTCACAGAAACTGTAGCTCATTGTTGAATATGCACATTTTTTTCTTGGAGGCATGTGAACCACTTGCTTTTGATTATTTGTATTTTTTTTTTGTGATTTGATAAAACCATCACGTAAGTGTTTCCACCTTTTCATGACTTCTCTACGTGAAAATAAAATATTTGTAAGGCGAAATAAGGAAGTATATCAAAAAAGTACAACTTGTTAACTATAATATATGTGTTCCATTGACACTAAAATTATGTCTCTACTTTTAGGTATTTGGCCAGTGGATGCACATTTACCGACCTCCATTATTCGTACAGAATTGGAATATCTACAGCAAGATTGATTGTTAAAGAGTACAACTTTCTCAGTGGCTAGAGTTGCAAAGTGAGTGCGTACCACCACCCACCAAAGAAATCTGGGAGACATCAGCAAAGGTCAATAGCAAATTTCCCTCATTGTACAGGTGCCATAGATTGAAAGTACATCCATCTCGTGTGTCCAGCGGGAAGTGGGTCTATGTTCTTCAATTATAAAGATTATTATTCAATTGTGTTAATGGCTATCGCAGACAGTTCATTCCGATTTACGTTCGTGAACATTGGAAGTTATGGAAAAGACTGTGACTCTTCTAGTTTCAAACACACTAAGCTGTGGAAATCAATTGAAAGTGGTTCACATAATCTACCGCAAGAGATGTGCCTACCAGGAACAGAAAACCCGTAAGTACCTTATTTCTTTGTTGCTGACGCTGCATTTGGCTTACATAAACATTTGTTGAGACCTTATGCTGGTACTCAATTGACTGTTGAAAAGAGGATATTTAAATACCGACTGTGTAGAGCAAGGAGGTACATAGACTGCGCTTTTGGAATACTCAGTAACAAATGGCGAATTTTTCATCGACCCTTGAATGTACAGTCTGAGTTTGCTATTGATATTGTCAAGGCCTGTATTGTGCTTCACAATTATGTTAGATATAGAGATGGGTACATAGCTGAGGATGCTACATCAATTACAGGACTTGAAAATATCTGAATAGCATGCTGTTCAAGAGGAGGTTTGAAAGCCAACAATGTGAGAAACATTCAGTGCAAGTACTTCGTGTCAAGTGTTGGAAGTATTCCCTGGCAGATGTCAAAGATCTGAGGACCAGATACGTGAAACCACGAAACATAAGCATTGTTGTTGTTGTGGTCTTCAGTCCTGAGACTGGTTTAGTGCAGCTCTCCATGCTACTCTATCCTGTGCAAGCTTCTTCATCTCCTAGTACCTACTGCAACCTACATCCTTCTGAATCTGCCTGTTGTATTCATCTCTTGGTCTCCCTCTACGATTTTTACCCTCCACGCTGCCCTCCAATACTAAATTGGTGATCCCTCGATGTCTCAGAACATGTCCTACCAACCGATCCCTTCTTCTAGTCAAGTTGTGCCACAAGCTCCTCTTCTCCCCACTTCTATTCAATACCTCCTCATTAGTTATGTGATCTACCCATCTAATCTTCAGCATTCTTGTGTAGCACCACATTTCGAAAGTTCTATTCTCTTCTTGTCTAAACTATTTATCGTCCACGTTTCACTTCCATACATGGCTACACTCCATACAAATACTTTCAGAAACGACTTCCTGACATTTAAATCTATACTTGATGTTAACAAATTTTTCTTCTTCAGAAACGCTTTCCTTGCCATTGCCAGTCTACATTTTATATCCTCTCTACTTCGACCATCATCAGTTATTTTGCTCCCCAAATAGCAAAACTCCTTTACTACTTTAAGTGTCTCATTTCCTAATCTAATTCCCTCAGCATCACCCGACGTAATTCGACTACAATCCATTATCCTCGTTTTGCTTTTGTTGGTGTTCATCTTATATCCTCCTTTCAAGACACTGTCCATTCCGTTCAACTGCTCTTCCAAGTCCTTTCCTGTCTCTGACAGAATTACAATGTCATTGGCGAACCTCAACATTTTTATTTCTTCTCCATGGATTTTAATACCTACTACGAATTTTTCTTTTGTTTCCTTTACTGCTTGCTCAATATACAGATTGAATAACATTGGGGAAAGGCTACAACCCTGTCTAACTCCCTTCCCAACCACTGCTTCCCTTTTGTGCCCCTCGACTCTTATAACTGCCATCTGGTTTCTGTACAAATTGTAAATAGCCTTTCGCTCCCTGTATTTTACCCCTGCCACCCTCAGAATTTGAAAGAGAGTATTCCAGTCAAAAGCTTTCTCTAAGTCTACAAATGCTAGAAACGTAGGTTTGCCTTTCCTTAATCTTTCTTCTAAGATAAGTGTAGTGATTTCTACGGAATCCAAACTGATCTTCCCCGAGGTCGGCTTCTATCAGTTTTTCCATTCGTCTGTAAAGAATTTGCGTTAGTATTTTGCAGCTGTGACTTATTAAAATGATAGTTCGGTAATTTTCACGTCTGTCAACACCTGCTTTCTTTGGGATTGGAATTATTATATTCTTCTTGAAGTCTGAAGGTATTTCGCCTGTCTCATACATCTTGCTCACCAGATGGTAGAGTTTTGTCAGGACTGGCTCTCCCAAGGCTGTCATTAGTTCTAATGGAATGTCGTCTACTCCAGGGGCCTTGTTTGGACTCGGGTCTTTCAGTGCTCTATCAAACTCTTCACGCAGTATCGTATTTCCCATTTCATCTTCATCTACATCCTCTTCCATTTTCATAATATTGTCCTTAAGTACATCGCCCTTGTATAGACCCTCTATATACTCCTTCCACCTTTCTGCTTTCCCTTCTTTGCTTAGAACTGAGTTTCCATCAAAGCTCTTGATATTCATGCAAGTGGTTCTCCTTTCTCTAAAGGTCTCTTTAATTTTCCTGTAGGCAGTATCTATCTTACCCCTAGTGAGATAAGCCTCTACATCCTTACATTTTTCCTCTAGCCATCCTGCTTAGCCATTTTGCACTTCCTGTCGATATCATTTTTGGGACATTTGTATTCCTTTTTGCCTGCTTCACTTACTGCATTTTTATATTTTCTCCTTTCATCAATTAAATTCAATATTTCTTCTGTTACCCAAGGGTTTCTACTAGCCCTCGTCTTTTTACCTATTTGATCCTCTGCTGCCTTCACTATTTCATCCCTCAGAGCTATCCATTCTTCTTCTACTGTATTTGTTTCCCCCATTCCTGTCAATTGTTCCCTTATGCTCTCCCTGAAACTCTGTACAATCTCTGGTTTAGTCAGTTTATCCAGGTCCCATCTCCTTAAATTCCCACCTTTTTGCAGTTTCTTCAGTTTTAATCTAGAGATCATAACCAATAGATTGTGGTCAGAGTCCACATCTGCCCCTGGAAATGTCTTACAATTTAAAGTCTGGTTCCTAAATCTCTGTCTTACCATTATATAATCTATCTGATACCCTTTAGTATCTCCAGGGTTCTTCCACGTATACAACATTCTTTCATGATTTTTAAACCAAGTGTTAGCTATGATTAAGTTGTGCTCTGCGCAAAATTCTACCAGGTGGCTTCCTCTTTCATTTCTTAGCCCCAATCCATATTAACCTACTATGTTTCCTTCTCTCCCTTTTCCTACTCACATAACATAAGCATAACTACATACATTGTGGACAGATTTGACACCGTTTGGCATAAAAAAAACTCCAATCTCACTGATTAGTACAATTCAAGATATAACAGGTACTATGTACATTGAAACTATAAAAACGTAAAATAAATGCAATGATATTGAAAAATAATTTAAAGACTATTAATAATTAGTTGAAATGCTATTTAACTGACATTAATAGTCTTACATCTATTTAAAATAATAGAAATGATTTGTTAATTACTTTTACTACTTATGTTTCGATGACATTTTGAAATTGAGAATTTCTTTATCAAGCCTTGCTTTAAACGATGATGATAATGTAATTTATTCATTACTACTATGACCGTCCCCTTATCTGCTAGTGTTATGGTAATATCTTCGTTGTTTTGTAGATTTGCTTTAGTTCAAAATGTTCAAATGTGTGTGAAATCTTATGGGACTTAACTGCTAAGGCCATCAGTCCCTAAGCTTACACACTACTTAACCTAAATTATCCTAAGGACAAACACACACATCCATGCCCGAGGGAGGACTCGAACCTCCGCCGGGACCAGCCGCACAGTCCATTTGCTTTAGTGTCTTGTTTTCTCTTTTGTGTAATTTACAATGTTTTTTATTTGTTTTTAAAATTTCGATTCTTTGCATTCAGTAGCATTATAAAATAAATAGATAAAATTATTTGTACTTACCAAAGTCATTCTTTTCACTGTCTTCCAGCTTATCAAAATCATACCTAAGTTGAAGACAAACTTCATGTCACACACTCCTTGTGGCGTTCCTATCTTTAAAAATGTCCAAGGTTTTGTCCCAGAGCACAGGCCTTTGTTGTACAAAATGAATTAATAACTTATTGTCAATTACAACCACTTTGGCCATGATTAAATCAAGTACACCACTCTCAATACATACACAACAGCGGTTGGTGGCAGACTGGACGATGAATGAGTAGCCGCGCATTTAGTCACGTAGGCCCAAACTTCAGCGGATACGGTAAAAAATCCATTGACTGTAGTGCCAGTGGGTAGCTGCATTGCTGCCGTCGGCATTAAATAATCTGATCATCCAGTTTTCCACACAATGTGTACGTCGTAATACCATCCTACAAGCCACTACTGGTACGGCGGTGACAGTAAAAATTCCGATTGGACAAAAACGCCAAATGTGTTCCCGGCCTTAAGTTGTATGATAAAACAATAACAGTGTCTGCTCCATATGTACCTTTCTATTCTTCAAGAACTGTGAACTTTGTGGTTAGGTAGATTTAGGTAGATATAACTTTAGGTAGATATTCAATAGTAAACTATTGTAGCAGTATGTGGATGTTCGGCTGCTAACTATTAATGAGGCTTATGGGAAGTTAGAACAATAGTGCACTGGCCGTATTAAATGTGTATATGAGGGGTTCTGAAAAGTGAAAGTAAACTGCATGAAACACAACTGTGCCTCTGTCAGCCACATTATTTTCAGTAGACAGTAGTTGCACTCTCACCCCGTAATTTTTCAGCCAATATGTTGACACTGAGAACAACAAACAATCAATGAAGAAATAAAGTGGGCGAGTGTTGTGACATATGGTGCCCTGATATTAGGAATATTGTATGTGAGCACAATAAACCAGAACTCACGAAATTTGACAGTGAAGTGTGAAATCGAATGGTTTACAGTACAGTTTTAAATGGTAGAGATGATACAGCCAATCAGTGCTGGGGTTTCATAACAAAGAAGGTGCATCAGCCAATCAAGCAAGAGGGTTCTATGGAAGCAGCTTCTGAGTACGGGAGCAGCCAATCAGCATGCAGGTGGACACAGCTGACTGAGATAAACAAGACACCTCGCCAAGAGAATTACAACTTGCCGCAGCCATGCAGACGATGGACCAGGATTACAATCACAACAGCAGCAGCAGAGGAGCAAAAGGAGAATGAATGAGAAAAAGGTAACTTCATAGCAAAAGCTGTTTTCTATTAAATGACTTTAACGAACAAGACAGTGTGACAGAGAACAAAGCTGTAGAGGTTAATTTTTTAAGTGAACAGAAAGACCTAACTGGGAATGGTTCTGTAGACGATTGTAGTGATAAATCAGACATGAATGTAACTTTGAAGGATGGGGACGAAAGTCCTATTGTAAAGAGGGAAATGGGTGAAAACAGTACTGAAGTTGATGAAATCTTTTAAGGTTAAGGAAGAGGAATCTAGTAGCGAAAATCAGCAAGGGCAAAAGTTTATGGCAGATGGAAAAGTAGAAGCAATGTTAATGCAAATTATGAGTAGTTTGAATAGTATGGAAAGTAATATGAAAGAAGACATAACTAGCTTAAAGAATGAACTGAAGAAAGAAATTAAAAAGGAGTTGGGTAGTTAGCACTAGTCTTTCACAATTAAATAAGAAGTTTGATGCGGTAGTTAAAGATTGTGATAATACTAATGAGAAATTAACATTGAGTCGTAAATGTGTGGAAAAGAGGAAGAAGCTTTGTAATGACGATAGTTCGAAGCTGGAGGTTTCCAAGAAACAATGTGCTGAAAATAGCGTTAAACTTGAGAACCAAATCGATCAGATAAAAAATGATTTAGAAACTGAGGTAGAAACTAAGTGTGCAGTAGTGGTAGAGGAAAAACGGGAAAAATTAAATGAAAATGTAGATTCAAAATTGGCTAAAATAGAGAAAAAGGTGGGAGAAGTACAAAATCTGTGTCTGATAATTATTTTGGTTACCAGGATGATAGTTTCTCCAGGGAAAAGATTAATGAAGATTTGTTGTATGAAGAAGATCACATGTAAGTAAAAAGGAAGTGTGGCACCCTGTAATAACAGCAAGTGTACAAGGGATACATGTTAAGTGTTTACTAGACAGTGGTAGTGACTTGTCTGGCATTTCACAGGCATTTTTTGAATCTATTAATAACTCTGAAGGTATAGTAGTGATGCATGTTTCTGGAATAAAAATTATTGGTGCTACTGGTAAGCTATCAAAGAGTGTGAAACAAGAGGTAATATTAACTGTGGAATTGGCAGGACAGCTGTTGGGGTGCAATTTGTTGGTGATTAAAAATTTCAGCTTTGATGTAATATTCGGAACTAATTTCTTGTGCAATTAGCAAGTAGAGGGTTCAACATTCTGTGTTGGATTCATTATGTGGTGATAGTGCTTACCCCAGCTGTCTGTCTCATTTTTCATGTTTTAAGGTAGTCAAACTCTTCTCCTATCCTATCTGTATTTTATAAGTGAATCAGGAACAGTCTGTTTTCTACTTTCATGCGATTTTGTGCAGTAGGATACTTTACAAAGAGGTAAGGTAGACAGAAAATGAAAGGTGTCAGTGTAAGTGGAGGATAATTAACATCTGAAGTAATCAGTTCATGTGTGAAATTAGTGTGATTTGGTGCAGCAAGAGAGGCAATATGAAATATAAATAATCTTGAATACTATATCTTAATATTAATTGTGGTATAATAGAAGTGTTTGTGTTCAGAGCAGTTAGTATATGGAGATAACCATCTACCTATAGAAGTGTGTTGTGGTACAGCCTTTTCTAACATTAAGAAATTCAAACTTTAAACATAGTTACCTGGAGTAATGTGCGTGGGATGTATTAGCCAGACCTGTATGTATACCCCTTCAGGCAAGAATCTCAAGCAATTTGATGGATACAGTGAAATAATAGTTTTGAGAAGAGATAATTTTCTCTGGTCAGTAATAAGAGTTAAGTTTGCCTTAGCATAAGGATCAGTTACTGTGGGCTGTTTCTCAGTAGAGACAATGTTTCATTAGATAAGCAGAGCAGGTGTTTATTTATTAGATAATGAAGCAATAATAAAATAATGTATAATGTTACAGTCTTAATGGTTAGGGAGCCTGTCTCTGCAGTGGGGATATTGTTTTTGAGAGTGCACTCTACTGGCTAACAAGGTAAGAAATGTAAGTGAAATAATGGTGCCGACAGACATGATTAATGCAAAAGATAACTGTATACAAACAAATGTTGTGTAACTGTAACGATGATCTAATTGTGAACTAGGCAACATTGAGTACTGTGTATATTGTTCAATTCATGACACTGTAGCTGGGAACAAGAGCTTAACAGAAACAGCAGTATTTTAGGATCAATAGATTATCTGAAAACTTCTATTTATGTTCTGAGGAATTAGGAGCTTAAAAGTGGTAATACTGAAATGAAGAACAGTAATTTTACTGATTAACTGATAATTGTGGTGCTAGACTGGTGTAAATATTTCGGACAGGTCAACCATTTGGTAACATTTTGTGAGGATTTAATTTACTGTTTCAATGAGAGTAATACTCAGAGTGGAGAAATAGGGCAATGATTTGATACAACTTCCATCCCTTATTCTTGATTTGAATAGTAACTAAGTTATGTGATGGTGACTCTATTCTTTTTTCATAACATAATGATTAGTAAATTTATCCTATTGCACATCTTCAAGTTTTTTCTAGAGGTAATGCACATATTGAGTTTTTGCTATTTTGTAAATGGAAGAAGAGACCCAAATTTTTCAAGTTTAACCAGTTTCAGGCAGTTATGACTTTGAGTAATGTTTTGGCAGTGTAATGTGCACTTGATTTTAAACTTTAGTAGTCCACACTTTTCGTACTACAGTCAATTTTGGTGCTTATTATTATAATGTTATGAGAACTATGTAATGTATTTATTTATGATGAAATAACTATCATCTGCCATAAGTGTTAAGCATATTTTTCTTAGACTTAATTTAGAAGTAAAAAGTAAGTGTACTAAAATAGGGTATTTGTCTCATTTTTTCATGTACTGTGGCAGAGAAGAACCACCTCCAAGGGACCTGATAACAGTGCATTTCCTTACTAACTGCCACTTAGACATGTTGAAGGCATGGGCAACTTGGTCAGAAAATGTGAAAAAGCTCATTAAAAAAGTGTGGAAGTGCTTGTGAAAAATACTGAACATTGAGTAAGTGAAATTTTCTGTCTATTGCAGGCCATGAGGATTTATTATTTGAAGCAAGACAGGACTTGTAACAAATGACATGTATCTTTAAATGTAATCTTCACTTACCCAAAAAGGACATCACTTATGATGAAGATGCCTAATTATTTGTTAAAAGTATAAGTTGTAGATATGTTGTGATACTGAACAACAACACACTGAATGTAATTATTTTGTATGGAGATTTTCGTGTGCCCAGTTCACATAAAAAGAAGAAGAAGAAGAAGAAGAAGAAGAAAGAGAAAAGAAAAAAAAACATGTTTACTGTAGTTTTGATAACATTTCTTATGTGATATTTTGTGTGTGTCAATTTTTAGCCCACTGTCTGGGGTCACTTGTGGTCATTGAATTGGCCAGTGAGCTATTTGCGATATCTATCTGGTCAATCTAATGAGGGGGTGATGTAACGAAACAAGCTGGTATATTTTTACTTCCCCTCTTATTTTGCCATCTGCCTCCTAAAATTCATTTTTTCACTTTTAACTAATTACCATTAACATACATGAATAGAATCTGCATTTTTATAAAACAGAAAGGTTTGCCCTCAGTTTTAACGAATATAATGCCAGATCCAATTTTGTGCTTAGTTTTACGTATTTTACTGATTTTCTCATTTATTTCGACTATTCCTAGTTAGTATCTTTTATTATTGGGTGAAATCAGTAATTACATCATAACTTAATTTTGTAGTTGACTCATAAACAAATATAAATTCTGTACTAATTATAAACATTTGGAAGACGAAATACTAGTAATCTTAAAGTATCTATTTAGCTCTGTTCGAAAACATGTTAGCAAAGCCAGCCATTAATTAATTCCAAAGTAATTAACAGTTTTGTCAAAAGTATTGTTTGCGTGACTATATATGTTAATTTCACAATTTAACACATTTTCTTATAGTAAAAGAAACTTAAAAAGATGGAATTTTTTGATGCCAGTACGTTGACATCAAGGACAAGAAACAAAGAAACAAAGTATGCAAACCGCTACATGTCCATTGTCAACAATTGTCTAGTTGATTCCTGTTTATGGTTGCCATAATATATTAAATATATACCATTTTGTATGATTAATTGCAACCTGTTGAACGTAGGCTCGTTTTATGTTTCACTTTTGAGTGCAACATTAAGTAATATGTAGTTACTTGCAGTAGTAGGTGATTGTCACAAGGTAACAGACACTTGTCCGAAAGCTATCATGACTTAAAATAAACCTCTGATAGTCATGATGACTATCCTCAAAGAGCTCCTCCAACTTACTGTGGCTGTGATACCCATAACAGATAAATTATTTTTACACTGCAAAGCTGTGATTAAATTATAACAGTCTTCATGAATTCATCAGTGCCATAAGAATTGCATCATCATCTCATGAACTTCTGTCAATCTACAAAGATGTAAGTGAAGGTCATTTTTGCTAATAATTGAAATATTGGCAGCTGAGAAATCTATTAACATAAGTAACTTTCACAATGGGCAGATTGTTATGGCCTGGTGCCTAGGAATGAGCATGTTGGAAATAGCAAACCTGTTAGCTGTTTGTATGCTAATGTTGTGAGCATTGTAATGGTTAAGTTTTATCAGTTTCTTTTATTCCCCCATGAGATATTACTTAAGAATGCTAAACTAAGGCAGTGTATTATAAATGTTTGCTGAGTGATGAGAGAAGAGCAGCAAATGGGAAGAAATGTAGTGCCATCTATTGACTTATCGCAAGGCCTCAGAAGTCACTAATTTGAGTCAGTAGTCATTTCACTGGGGGTGAAAACAAAACAGCAATGGCTATGAAGTTTGAAAGCACATACTGCACTTTGATTTGTGTGTACAGTGGCTGAATTCATCTAGAATAATGCCTAGTTTTGGGAGATAAAGTAATGAGTGAAGGAAATACTAGACAACAGGAGTGACAGTAATTGGATTCTTCTCATCCATTTTTCTGCTAATTTTTACCTTACTTTCAATGCTATTGGTAAGTAAAACTTACATAAAATCTCAAGTTCTTATTTAGAGTTATTTCAATGGACTTTATTGTTAAGATTCTTATTTTGATTGTTCCAATTTCATTGGCATAACTACTTTTCATTGGGGAACTCATAACTGGAAAATACAATTAACTAATCAGTATATTTGAGAAAAGCAGCCTACACCATTTGAAAGCATTCCCTTTCCTGTAATGTATTTTAAATTATCTAAAACTTATTATCCATCAAAATAATTAAAATTGAAGTTAAAAGTCACTGCAATATTCCATCCCACATTTTGTCAGAACTACTGTGAGATTCTGAACTTTGACTACCTACCTTTGTTACTTTCATTTTCCTATACAAGATGAAGTACAGCATTGGTTAATTAATTCAGTAATTAATAATTTCATGTAATTTATTGTAATTTGCATTATGGTGCTCATACATGTGAACAATAGGGTTCACATTTTGTACGAAAATAGCGTCCATGTATTTTTCTAAATTTCTGACCAGCTACATTTTATATTAGCCAAAATCATTAGTTCTTGCAGTTCAATTAAATCAGAAAAATCCAACATAGATGATTTTTTAAAGTGTAAGGTAGTTTTCAGAATAACAGTTTGTTCTTACACCCATATATAAGCAGTCTGACTTCACCCAAAATTGCCAATTTGTGGTTTGTGTGTGGTCTAGCAAGATCGATGTCAGACACACTGTTGGTGTTAACTTGAGCCATAATAATGCATGTTCTGAAAGTAAAATCACGCGTGCTGACATATACAAAGAACTTTTGCGTGGTATCTGTAATCTAAATTAATGAGTAGTTTGACTGAACCATGATGGGATCAATAAGTACTGTGGAAAGTTACTGTCATTGACATCAGTGATCGTTGAACATGGTATCATTAGGGACTGGCCTAACAGTGTATGGTTCTCTTAATAAATTACCACAGGACAATGGCTAGTACAGACTGTCAATTTTAGGTAAATATGAACTGTACAAATTAAAGTGTTAATCGGTACAATTTAAACTGCTGAAATGTTGCATTAGTGAAGGAAACCTTCTGATGGCCACCAAGATATTTACCGAGCGAGGTGGCGCAGTGGTTAGCACACTGGCCTCGCATTCGGGAGGACGATGGTTCAATCCCGTCTCCGGCCATCCTGATTTAGGTTTTCCGTGATTTCCCTAAATCGTTTCAGGCAAATTCCGGGATGGTTCCTTTGAAAGGGCACGGCCGATTTCCTTCCCAATCCTTCCCTAACCCGAGCTTGCGCTCCATCTCTAATAACCTCGTTGTCGACGGGACGTTAAACACTAACCACCACCACCACCAAGATATTTGTAGCTTCATTACTTCTATGGACTGAAGATCATTAGCAAGAGGCCTATGAAACAAGCAGCATTAGTTTCACTACACAGTGTCAAGATTTTGAAAGTAAACGCACAAGTATAAATGGCGAAGAGCAACTTGGCAGGCCCAATAGCCAGGCCACTAAAATTTTAGAGTAAGTACACCAAAATTGCACTCTAAGTGACAATTGGTGTGTGAATTGATGAATTTCCTCAATTTGGATGCACCATTAATTACATAATTGCCTCTCAGAAACTCTTTATATTGTCTGGGTTAGGTCTCCACAGCAGTGAACATCCATATACTGTGGCCTATACCAAGGATTAGGTTAAACATTTCCATTTGTCAATAGTTTGAAGACAACAAGGAATTCATGACTGCCATTTTCAGTTTATTATGTCCCAGGTGGACAACACCTATGCTTGTGGAGCTTTAAGGTAACAGCTTTGAAGTGAATGGCAAACATCTGAACAGCCTCTTAAATTGCAAAAATCTTTTAGCACCCTTTCTATACAATAATTCACAAGGTTATTATTTGCTACAACTGACAGTGGAGACACTTATGAAGAGGTAAGATTTGCAAAATCTATTTTTAACATATTGAGACTGGTGGAAGAACTTAAAACCAAATACAATCTAGATGAAAAATTCTGCAATAACTGAACACAGCATAAATGATCAACTATTGCTTTAAACCTACCCCCATGAACCATGGAACCTGCCGTTGGTGCGGAGGCTTGCGTGCCTCAGCGATACAGATGGCCGTACCGTAGCTGCAACCACAATGGAGGGGTATCTGTTGAGAGGCCAGACAAACGTGTGGTTCCTGAAGAGGGGCAGCAGTCTTTTCAGTAGTTGCAGGGACAACAGTCTGGATGATTGACTGATCTGGCCTTGTAACACTAACCAAAACGGTCTTGCTGTGCTGGTACTGCGAACGGCTGAAAGCAAGGGGAAAATACAGTCGTAATTTTTCCCGAGGGCATGCAGCTTTATTGTATGGTTAAATGATGATGGCGTCCTCTAGGGTAAAATATTCTGGAGGTAAAATAGTCCCCCATACTCAAGAGGACGTCGTTATCAGGAGAAAGAAAACTGGCGTTCTACGGATTGGAGCGTGGAATGTCGGATCCCTTAATCGGGCAGGTAGTTTAGAAAATTTAAAAGGGGAAATAAATGGGTTAACGTTAGATATAGTGGGAATTAGTGAAGTTCAGTGGCAGGAGGAACAAGACTTTTGGTCAGGTGAATACAGGGTTATAAATACAAAATCAAATAGGGGTAATGCAGGAGTAGGTTTAATAATGAATAAAAAAATAGGAGTGCGGGTAAGCTACTACAAACAGCATAGTGAACGCATTATTGTGGCCAAGATAAGACACGAAGCCCATGCCTACTACAGTAGTACAAGTTTATATGCCAACTGGGTCTGCAGATGATGTAGAAATTGATGAAATGTATGATGAGATAAAAGAAATTATTCAGGTAGTGAAGGGAGACGAAAATTTAATAGCCAAAGGTTGACTGGAATTCGAGAGTAGGAAAAGGGAGAGAAGGAAACATAGTGGGTGAATATGGATTGGGGGAGAGAAGTGAAAGAGGAATCCATCTGGTAGAATTTTGCACATAGCATAGCTTAATCATAGCTAACACTCGGTTGAAGAATCATAAAAGAAGGTTGTATACCTGGAAGAATCCTAGAGATACTAGAAGGTATCAGGTAGATTATATAATGGTAAGACAGAGATTTAGGAACCAGGTTTTAAAGTGTAAGACATTTCCATGGGCAGATGTGGACTCTGACCACAATCTATTGGTTATGAACTATAGATTAAAACTGACGAAACTGCAAAAAGGTGGGAATTTAAGGAGATGGGACCTGGATAAACTGACTAAACCAGAGGTTGTACAGAGATTCAGGGAGAGCATAAGGGAACAATTGACAGGAATGGGGGAAAGAAATACAATAGAAGAAGAATGGGTAGCTCTGAGGGATGAAGTAGTGAAGGCGGCAGAGGATCAAATAGGTAAAAAGACGAGGGCTAGTAGAAATCCTTGGGTAACAGAAGAAATATTGAATTTAATTGATGAAAGGAGAAAATATAAAAACGCAGTAAATGAAGGAGGCAAAAAGGAATACAAACGTCTCAAAAATGAGATTAACAGGAAATGGAAAATGGCTAAGCAGGGATGGCTAGAGGAAAAATGTAAGGATGTAGAGGCTTATCTCACTAGGGGTAAGGTAGATACTGCCTACAGGAAAATTAAGGAGACCTTTGGAGAAAAGAGAGCCACTTGTATGAATATCACAAGCTCAGATGGAAACCCAGTTCTAAGCAAAGAAGGGAAAGCAGAAAGGTTGAAGGAGCATATAGAGAGTCTATACAAGGGCGATGTTCTTGAGGACAATATTATGGAAATTGAAGAGGATGTAGATGAAGATGAAATGGGAGACACGATACTGCGTGAAGAGTTTGACAGGGCACTGAAAGACATGAGTTGAAACAAGGACCCGGGAGTAGACAACATTCCTTTAGAACTACTGACGGCCTTGGGAGAGCCAGTCCTGACAAAACTCTACCATCTGGTGAGCAAGATGTATGAGACAGGTGAAATACCCTCAGACTTCAAGAAGAATATAATAATTCCAATCCCAAAGAAAGCAGGTGTTGACAGATGTGAAAATTACCGAACTATCAGTTTAATAAGTCACTGCTGCAAAATACTAACGCGAATTCTTTTCAGACGAATGGAAAAACTGGTAGAAGCCGACTTCGGGGAAGATCAGTTTGGATTCCGCAGAAATGTTGGAACATGTGAGGCAATACTGACCCTATGGCTTATCTTAGAAAATAGATTAAGGAAAGGCAAACTTACGTTTCTAGCATTTGTAGACTTAGAGAAAGCCTTTGACAATGTTGACTGGAATACTCTCTTTCAAATTCTAAAGATGGCAGGGGTAAAATACAGGGAGCAAAAGGCTATTTACAATTTGTACAGAAACCAGATGGCAGTTATAAGAGTCGAGGGGCATGAAAGGGAAGCAGCGGTTGGGAAGGGGGTGAGACAGGGTTGTAGCCTGTCCCCGATGTTATTCAATCTGTATATTGAGCAAGCAGTAAATGAAACAAAAGAAAAATTCGTAGTAGGTATTAAAATCCATGGAGAAGAAATAAAAATGTTGAGGTTCGCCAATGACGTTGTAATTCTGTCAGAGGCAGCAAAGGACTTGGAAGAGCAGTTGAATGAAATGGACAGTGTCTTGAAAGGAGGATATAAGATGGACATCAACAAAAGCAAAACGAGGATAACGGAATGTAGTCGAATTAAGTCGGGTGATGCTGAGGGAATTAGATTAGGATATGAGACACTTAAAGCAGTAAAGGAGTTTTGCTATTTGGGGAGCAAAATAACTGATGATGGTCGAAGTAGAGAGGATATAAAATGTAGACTGGCAATGGCAAGGAAAGCATTTCTGAAGAAGAAAAATTTGTTAACATCAAGTATAGATTTAAATGTCAGGAAGTCGTTTCTGAAAGTATTTGTATGGAGTGTAGCCATGTATGGAAGTGAAACGTGGACGATAAATAGTTTAGACAAGAAGAGAATAGAAGCTTTTGAAACATGGTGCTACAGAAGAATGCTGAAGATTAGATGGGTAGATCACGTAACTAATGAGGAGTTATTGAATAGAATTGGGGAGAAGAGGTGTTTGTGGCACAACTTGACAAGAAGAAGGGACCGGTTGGTAGGACATGTTCTGAGGCATCAAGGGATCACAAATTTAGCATTGGAGGGTAAAAATCGTAGAGGGAGACCAAGAGATGAATACACTAAGCAGATTCAGAAGGATGTAGGTTGCAGTAAGTACTGGGAGATGAAGAAGCTTGCACAGGATAGAGTAGCATGGAGAGCTGCATCAAACCAGTCTCAGGACTGAAGACAACAACAACAACAACAACAACAACATTGCTTTAAAGCATATTGGTCACTTGTCTTGGAAAGATTTTGCAAAGTGATACACGATAAAATGACATTATAAATTGTGTAGTAGAGATGACAATAGAAAATTGTAAAAGAGGCAAGTAATAAAATTATGAACTGAGGGCTATATGGGTATGCGTGGAACATTAGTTCTCTCTTTCCTTGCATGACCAGGTCAGTGAACATGCTAAAATGGTTAGAACAACTTTGGGATGATGCAATGATAGTTGCTTATAAAGTGAGGTGTAACACAGATCATCTTGTAGGGAAGAAGAAACAATCATCATAAAAGTCTGTTGACAGCAGTCTAAAAACAAAAACCAACACATTCTTTTTTCCAGGTTTCAAGATGTGTCTGAGGTGTCTACCGACAATGGACTTTAGATCTAATGAGTGAGACTGCTGATGTAGTGCCACCATCAGACCAGGCAAACCTATTTAAGAACATTTTGAGAACTTACTGAATCATGACATTCCAACAGCAGTGACAACTCAGATGCGGGCCCAATTTGATAGAGTGGAAGTCCCTGAAACATCAGAGGAAAAAATCAGTACCAAAAATTAGATGCTCCACTTGTAAGGTGAAATACTGATGGATGCATTGAAGCTGTTAATATCTACCATTGGGACAGCAGAAAGTCCTGAAGTATGGAAGGGAACAATTATATGCCCCATCTTCAAGACAGGTGGTGCTACCCAAATATCCAACTTCTTAGGCATTTCATTACTTGAAAATTGGTTATAAAGTCTTTATAATGCTGCTAGTAAGCAGAGAAACCTGTCGAATCGGAGGTGGTGGTAGCATACATTTGCTGCTGATGATGTTACTATTGGCGACACCCTGCAGCAAGTACATGCTGATACTGCCCAATTTTTCCACAGTCTGAAGAAAAGTGAGCTGATGGTGAATAAAGTTAAAGCAAAATACCTCTTATCATGCCACACAGCTCTCCTCCATTGTGGTTGATGAGCATACTTTCGAACAAGAACAGGAATTAAAGTACCTAGGATCAATAATGACTAATAGAAGTGAAATGACGAAGTAGTGCTTCAAAGAATAATTAACGCTAATAACATGTTCTGTAGTCTGAACAATTTATTCAAGTTGTGTTTCATATCAGAGATGAATAAGATTCAGCTGTACATGACACTAGTATTTGTACTTTTGCATGGTTGCAAAACCTGGGTGACATCAGCAACAACTGAAGAAGCAATTTGTGGCTTCAAAGAAAGGTATTTCAAAAGACATGTGGATCTAAAAGTTCCTGGTAGTGAAAAATGTATGCCAGACCGAGACTGGAAATCAGGACCTTTGCCTTTTGCGATCAACGTCCTATGACTGAGCTATCAAAGTACAACACACAGCCATCCTCACAGCTTTACTTCTGCCAGTACATCTCCTACTTTCCAAACTTCACAGAAGCTATCCTGCAAAACTTGCAACACTTGCACTCCTGGAAGAAAGGGTGTTGCGGAGACATGGCTTAGCTGCAGCCTGAGGAGGTGCTTCCAGAATGAAATTTTGCCTCTGCAGCGGAGTGTGCCCTGATATGAAACTTTCTGCCCACAGAAGGCACAGGCCCCGAGTTCAAGCCTTGGCATGGTACACAATTTTAATCTGCCGGGTGGTTTCATATTAGTGCACACACTGCTGAAGTGTGAAAATTTCTTCCTGGACCTGTCTGCAATACCATGGAAGGTAAATGGGAACAAATAATGAAAGAACGCCTGTAGCAGCAGTTTGAAAAGCACATATTGGCCAAATGTGAGGGCAGAAGAGGCTATAGTGGTTTGACCACATCTTTCAGGCTCATGAATCCTTCTGTGAATCCTCCATTCTCAACCTGCTGGAAAATGCCCAAGGGGACATCCAAGGATGCGGTGAAAGAAACAGTTACTTACAATCCTTAAACAAGTGGAGCTGACAGCGGTGGAAGATGAAGCTAGCGACCAGGAATGATGGACTACCATCTGCAGTAGATATCCATTTTGGCTGATGACTGACTTTGCTTTTTTATTGTGCTTTTTGTAATGTCTTCCTTTATAATTTTTTAATGTGCTCTTTTTCTATTTTCCTTTCTGTAGTGTGGTTTTGTTTTTCTTTTCTGCTGTAGGCCTTAAGAGCCCGTTAATGCAATAAATGATGATGATGATCTCTCTGTATGACACCTGAATAGGACAAACCACATACGGCAATCCTCACACAGACCCTCTGCAATATAAATATTTGAGTGTAAATCTAGGTATCAATGTGAATACCATATTTTACGGATTATAAGAAGCACTTATTTCTGTGAAAAACTGCCCCCAAATACTCAAAATTAATACAAAAGTGTCCCGTGTTTGATTTAAAATTCCTGCCAGTCTTAAAAATGGCCATATATCCGATGCCACAGGAAACCTATCTCTTTTTGAGAACATTGGATTCAACTTGCAGCAGGAGTGCACTGATGTGACGAACACGAGTTGCGGGGATTCACACACTTGCTAACACTGTCCCCTACTGCCCCGTTACAAACAAACTCTGAATACTGTCTAGCCTATGATGTGCCATTGCAGTCTACAGCACAAGTGAACTTTAATTGAGAGTTATTTGCGTTATCGGTAACAGTACAATATTTGTTTGTAGCTACTTTCATCATGGGGGAAAAAAAAAGTAATAATAATAATAATAAAAGAAACAAAAGGTCTTCATATGATGAGAGCTATAAATTGAAAGTAATAGCAGATGCAGAGGAACATGGAAACAGAGCACCTGAGTGGCATTCTGGCCCTCCACCAACAGAAAAAAACATTCGCAATTGGCAAGCTAGTGAAGAAGAACTGAAAAAATTAAAACTAAATGTGTAAATAGAGGACTGGATGCAAAATGGCCAAAATCAAAAGCTGAAGTGGCACTGGAATTAATACAAAAAGGATTCAAATACATGCTTGTAGGCTAGTCAGGATGTATACGTGGACAAGGAAAATAAATTCCCGGATTTTTCCCGGAATTCTCGGTTAAAAATACACTTTCTCCCGGGTGACAGTATATTTTCCCTTATCAATCCTTTTAATTGTTATGGTTTTTTTTACACGGGGGTACAATTTCCCGGCACTTTAGAAAATGGAACTCAGGGAAAAAGACACGTTTTGGAAGTATCTTTTATGTGCAGCAACATGTACGCTGCGTATTTTCGTATTACGAAAGTATGCACTGGAATTCCTCCGAACACCGCATGTTGCTTTCCGAATCATTGAAATCGAGATTTCGATGCGCTTTTGTAGGCCGTTCGTAGCTCATGTCAAGTGATCTCACCAGCCGATGACAGCGGATATTCAGAGCATAGGACACGTGATTTAGTCAGCCAACAGCAACATCCCTGTTAAGTAGCACGAACATACAAACAGGAAAAGTTAATAGTTTAAATTAATATACACAGTGTTGCTACAAGAAAAGCAAAGTTTTCGCATATAATATTGTTCTCAAGCTGCAAGAGAAGCTAAGCTTTCGCATATACTGTTGATCTTTTTTGCGCGTGTTACACTTTAAGATATATCACACAATTGTGCCAGTAAGCCGGCCGGAGTGGCCGAGTGGTTCTAGGTGCCTCAGTCTGGAAACGCGCGACCGCTACGGTCGCAGGTTCGAATCCTGCCTCGGGCATGGATGTGTGTGATGTCCTTAGGTTAGTTAGGTTAAGTAGTTCTAGGGGACTGATTACCTCAGACGTCAAGTCCCATAGTGCTCGGAGCCATTTTTTGTGCCAGTAAAATTTTTAATAATGACATAAATGTCTGATCTTCAGGGTTCGAAATTCTCCTAAATGGCTCGTCATCAAAGAGTTGATTATTAAATCAGAGTCAAACGCTCTGTGATTTAATAAATTCATGGTACATTCTTGCACATAGTTCAACTTATGCAAAAGGATATTTACTTTGAAAGTAACGCTTTTCAAACCACTATTCGCAATATTTTCCCGCGACCTGTTAGAAGTAGGTTCGTTTCAGCAGATGCCAGAGAGCGCAGATAACAGACGACATGCGCAGCTATCATGACGTAGGAAGCCCGTATGTCATAAAAGAAACAAGACATCAGAGGATACTGCAAGAGCATCGGAATTTCGTGAACAATATTAAAATGTGCACATTTAAAGTGCATACTTAAAGTGCACATTCGTATGTCCGGATTCCCAATGAAGTAGACCTCGACCTGATATTAAGCTTTTCAGTGAGGTTTTCGAGATGTAAATTTTCTTGGAGCACCAGTACCGTATTATATCGTGTTTAGTTCTTTATTATGACATAATGCCATACGTGCTAGAAATTGAAAACGTGCCTTGAAATGCAGCTAACAGTTGAAACTAGTCAGTACTGTGGAATTAAACATTTCGTTTCAAATACATTGACTGCCTCTGCGGAAAAGGTTAAGAGAAATCAAATATCTTTACCAGACAGACAAAAATAACTTCATTGTTCCGCAAGGCATTTAATGCTTGACTGTCAGAAAGGTGGAAATAAAATAAAATCTGAAACTAATGACATATTTTAGCCTTCCGTAATTATGTGAATGTGCTTTAATTCACTTGATAGCTCCCGGCTACAGGTACCTGTTTTGTTTTCATTTGACGTGAGAGTAAACGAAGGGGAAACAACAAAATCACTAAATGTAAACACGGCTCATGTGGAGACTACCCACTATAACTCAGACTGCTCTGCCCATCAGCCCCAGATCTGCGACATTTGTGAACCGAGTCAATATTAAAAAAAAAATCGAATTTTTAAAATATGTTCATCTTGTAGCGCACATCTTTCTGAAAAGTCTGAAACATAAAACATATGTGTTCGAGGAAATGTAAGACATGTTATTTGGTCTAAGGTGTGCCAAAGTGCAGTGCCACGCCTCTTCATACAGCATTCTTTTATAGCACGTCACTGTATTTCGCTCTGTGGAATTGAAACGTGTATATTTTGTAATGGATGCCATCAAACTATATTCAGGACAGTGGAAACTGAAATGTCCTGTGGTGCCCCGCCTGCTCCCAGTCAGCCGGTTTGACAGCCTGCCCCTCTTTAAAAAAATCTAGACTGTGTTGCGATAATCGCAGGAGCTAACGATGTTTATTGCAATGAGGCCAGCACTTTCATTAAAAAGCTACTCGTATTGCTGCAGTTATTACAGCATACAAACATAATACTAACAACTGTGCCCACGAGATACAACCTGGCAGACTGGTCTTGTGTGAACAGAGAAATTCGTCTAACGAATAGTAAACTGAAACACTTTTGCACTAAGTTTACGAATGTGACACTACTGGATACAGACAGGTATGAGAGACACTGCTTCACAAAGCATGGACTACATCTAAATCAGTTTGGCAAAAATAAACTAGTAGCAGACATTGGAAAAGCTTTTCATGAAATAATAGGCCTAAACAATAACGATCATGAAAGCAGACCAGCCATAGCCCTAACTAACGAGGGAAACTAGTGAGCTGGGCCAACTCTAGCAGGATTTGGTCCAGTAACAAAAATCTGCAACAAGTAATTAATACACAAACGAAAGTTCACTCAAACAGCAATACAATTAAAGACAAACAAAAGTTAACAGTGTTTCATCAGAACATAAGAGGCCTATACTGCAAGCTGGATCAGTTCACAGAAAATATAGAAGACACAAAAGGTATAAACAGTGCCCACATTCTGTGTCTAACAGAACACCACATCACTGCTGGTATTGAAGTGGTCCCTATTCCCAACTATGTTTTGGCAATGTCTTATTGCAGGAACTATATGTACAAAAGAGGAGAAGCTGTATATGTAAAAAACAATGTCTTGTTCATGGCAATAGATGTACAAAGATTCTGCTTTGAGCTACATTTTGAAGTATGTGCTATAGAGGTGCCAGACACTGTCTCCAGATTAACAGTTGTGGCAGTTTACAGGGCACCATCTGGTAATTTTAAAGTGTTTGTTAAACAATTAGATACTCTTTTGTTGTACTTAAGTAGAAAAAATAGGGGCATGGTAGTTGTTGGGGATTTTAACATAGATTTCTTGGTTAATTCTCCCTGCACGGTGGAGTTTGAAAATCTCATGTGCACGTACAACCTTGTTCCCGTGGTTAGCTCGCCCACCAGAACCACAACCTCTTCCAGTACTCTCATTGATAACGTTTTTGTTGATCAGAGTAAAGTCAACCATATTAATATTGAAATGGTTATAAATGGTCTGTCTGACCATGATGGACAACGAGTTACTTTCAACAGCTTGGGAATTCCTCTGAGTGACACCTCACTTAGATGGAAAACAGTAAGGAAAATAAGTGAGGAAGCTATTCAAACGTTCAGATCATGACTTCAGCATACTGACTGGACACCTGTTTATCTAGCAGAAACTGCTAATTCAAAATACAATTTATTCACAAATGAGATAGCAGGTACCTTTGAAAGTGTATTTCCAAAAAAGTCATACAGAGTCCAACTTGCTAGGTCTGCAAAAAAAACCATGGCTCAGTAAGGGCATCATAGCTTCCTGTCAGAGAAAAAGACAACTCTACATAGCATCAAAGACTTCTAACAACCCTGCTCAGCTAAAACATTATAAAATCTACTGTAAAATTCTTGCCAAAGTAATTAAAAACTCTAAAAGTATGTGTATAGCATCTGAAATCACTAATTCTGAAAATAAAATTAAAACAATCTGGAATGTGATAAAGAGAGAAACAGGGACTGTAAACTACACCAAAGACAAAAATATTGTTTTAACTGTTGACAACTCAGAGATAACTAATAGTGAGGAAATTGCTGAAATCTTTAACCAACATTTTTTAACTGTCCCAACACAGATAGGTTGCCATGGTTCTGTAGATAAAGCTGCCTGTATAATGAAAAATAATTTTCCAGAACCTTTCAGTCAAATAAGTGTGCTTCCCATTACTGCCAATGAAATAAAAAAAATCATACAGTCTTTGAAAAATAAACATTCTGCTGGTATCGACGATATTTCAAGCAAGCTGTTGAAGGTTTGCTGTAGTGAAGTGACCGAAGATTTGTCTCACATCTGCAACACATCCATGCAACAGGGAGTGTTTCCAGACAGAATGAAATACTCTGTTGTCAGGGCCCTGTACAAAGCAGGGGATGCTACAAATGCGTCAAACTATCGCCCTATCTCTCTATTAACAACATTTTCAAAAGTCCTAGAAAAAGATCTGTACAACAGGATTGTGGCACACCTTGGTGACCTGAACATCATTAACAGTCAGCAGTTTGGTTTTCAAAAGGGAGTTTCAATAGATAACGCAATTTTCTCATTCACAAATGATGTTCTAGAGTCTATAAACAGCAAAAGGCTGCCAATTGGTGTCTTATGCGACCTATCAAAGGCGTTCGACTGTGTAGATCACCAGATACTCTTCAAGAAGGCCTGTCATTATGGAATTACAGGACCTGTAGGGAACTGGTTAAAATCGTACCTCGAAAATAGGAAGCAGAAGATTATTCTAGATGTTTCAGATAGTGTATCACAATATATAGTGGACTCTGAGTGGGGAATTGTGCAGCATGGAGTGCCACAGGGATCAGTGCTTGGGCCCTTGCTGTTCCTCATATATGTTAATGACCTGCCTTTATCCACCAATAAGCAGTGTAAATTTACAATGTTCGCTGATGATACGAGCATTGTGGTGGATAATGTGTCGACTAGTGACTTAGAATCCGAGGTCAATGATATCCTTAAAGAAGTTCTGGGTTGGTTTAGTATTAACTCCCTTTCAATAAACCTGAAAAAAAAAACCCATTTTATCCAGTTCCAGACAACCCACAAGAACCCAAAAGAAATAGTTATCACACAGAATGATCAGATGATAAAGCAAGTGTACTTATCAAAATTCCTAGGCGTATACGTGGACAGTAGGCTGAACTGGGAACACCACGTTCTACAAACACTAAAACGGCTGACGTCGGCAACATTTGCTTTACGAATTTTGTCACGCTTCAATGACATTACCATCTCAAAGTCAGCTTACTTTGGCTATTTTCATTCAGTCATGTGTTATGGCATCATCTTCTGGGGCAATAAACCTGCCGCAAAGAAAATCCTCGCAGCACAAAAAAGAGCAATAAGAATCATTTGTGGTGTACCCCCACGAACCCCATGTCGAAATCTTTTTAAACGACTTGAAATACTGACAGCAACATCTTAGTACATACGAGGGCAGTTCAATAAGTAATGCAACACATTTTTTTTCTGAAACAGGGGTTGTTTTATTCAGCATTGAAATACACCAGGTTATTCCCCAATCTTTTAGCTACACAACACTATTTTTGAACATAATCTCCATTCAATGCTACGGCCTTACGCCACCTTGAAATGAGGGCCTGTATGCCTGCACGGTACCATTCCACTGGTCGATGTCGGAGCCAACGTCGTACTGCATCAATAACTTCTTCATCATCCGCGTAGTGCGTCCCACGGATTGCGTCCTTCATTGGGCCAAACATATGGAAATCCGACTGTGCGAGATCGGGGCTGTAGGGTGCATGAGGAAGAACAGTCCACTGAAGTTTTGTGAGCTCCTCTCGGGTGCGAAGACTTGTGTGAGGTCTTGCGTTGTCATGAAGAAGGAGAAGTTCGTTCAGATTTTTGTGCCTACGAACACGCTGAAGTCGTTTCTTCAATTTCTGAAGAGTAGCACAATACACTTCAGAGTTGATCGTTTGACCATGGGGAAGGACATCGAACAGAATAACCCCTTCAGCGTCCCAGAAGACTGTAACCATGACTTTACCGGCTGAGGGTATGGCTTTAAACTTTTTCTTGGTAGGGGGGTGGGTGTGGCGCCACTCCATTGATTGCCGTTTTGTTTCAGGTTCGAAGTGATGAACCCATGTTTCATCGCCTGTAACAATCTTTGACAAGAAATTGTCACCCTCAGCCACATGACGAGCAAGCAATTCCGCACAGATGGTTCTCCTTTGCTCTTTATGGTGTTCGGTTAGACAACGAGGGACCCAGCGGGAACAAACCTTTGAATATCCCAACTGGTGAACAATTGTGACAGCACTACCAACAGAGATGTCAAGTTGAGCACTGAGTTGTTTGATGGTGATCCGTCGATCATCTCGAACGAGTGTGTTCGCACGCTCCGCCATTGCAGGAGTCACAGCTGTGCACGGCCGGCCCGCACGCGGCAGATTAGACAGTCTTGCTTGACCTTGCGGCGATGATGACACACGCTTTGCCCAACGACTCACCGTGCTTTTGTCCACTGCCAGATCACCGTAGACATTCTGCAAGCGCCTATGAATATCTGAGATGCCCTGGTTTTCCGCCAAAAGAAACTCGATCACTGCCCGTTGTTTGCAACGCACATCCGTTACAGACGCCATTTTAAAAACTCCGTACAGGGCTGCCACCTGTCGGAAGTCAATGAAACTATACGAGACGAAGCGGGAATGTTTGAAAATATTCCACAAGAAATTTCCGGTTTTTTCAACCAAAATTGGCCGAGAAAAAAAATGTGTTGCATTACTTATTGAACTGCCCTCGTATATTCACTGATGTGCTTCATAATAAATAACCCCACTCTGTATGAAACGAATTGCCTACATCATGAACATAACACCAGAAGAAAAGAGGATTTCCACTGAGTTAAAGAACTTGACACTTATTCAGAAAGGGGTAAAGTACGCTGGAACGAAAATTTTCAATTCCCTACCCAACAGCATCAAAAGTATGAGTAGTACATCATTATTTAAACGTAGCTTGAAAAATTATTTACTTGAGACCTCACTTTATTCACTAGAGGAATTCTTTCAGAGAAATAAGTAAAACCCAGATTGGAAAGATGTTTTTAAATTTTTTGACACTGTTTACTGTTAAACTAATGTAATAATGCCCTAATGTAAAAATTCCTGTTTTTCTCATTTCCATTTCTGGGTCACTTTTAAACCCAAAGTGGGAAGTTGATTACAGTTCAAGGTTAAAATAGATGCAATAATGCCCTAAATATGAAACTGCTATCTTCACATTTATGTTGACTAGTTTTTAAGCTAATAAGTATGACTTTCATGCACTGTTATTAATACTATAACAATGTCTTTATTCTATGTATTTTATTATGTACATTGACACGTTCCACATCTGAGTGACTTGCTCACATGTACAGATCTATGGAACAAGTATATAAATAAATATCAATTAATAGCGGATGGAATTATTTGTAATCGAGAGAACAAGAACTCTTCAGAAAATCTGAACTCTTTATTGCCTATTAGTTAATAACTTGCTGTTTTGTGTAACATAAAATTAAATGTAGGATATATAAAACCAATACTGACAAGAGATAAGCAAGAAATTACACATTTCTTCAAACCTTAGTTCCTAGAATTTTTTTCTATCTACTATTGCTACAGCTTTACATGGCGTGCTTTCCTTTCTGCGAAAGGATCTATTACCTCATCAAAGTTCGTCAAACGTTTTGCTATATGAAAAATCGAAATGTCGTTATCTAATACTGAAAAAGCTGTTACTACAAATAATACCCAAGATTGGTGTGGTTTCTCGATCTGATTATGTCTATTTTGTCACTGTCTGCTAGATAAAACAAAATAGGCCTTTCTAATATGGCAGCAATTTTGTAACACAGAATGTTTTGGCACAAATGGCCATTTTTATAACACGACAGAATATAATCCACGAAGTACCGATATCAAGTGCCTATTAGGCCTACTACAAGCAAAAAGCTTTATGTTAGGAAATAGTTTCACATTTCATTCAAACGCACCAGCTTCAAGCATGAGATCGAAAAGTAGTATTACGAAATTTTTATATAAATTTGAAATCGTCTTATTCTTCCATAATTTGTGTGATGTCCCCGTTTCTTCTCCTCCCTCGTTCTAACAATCTTGCCATCACCAATTCTGTAACTATTGCTACCATTGTCAATATTTGTTTGCCGATTAACTTCACTAACCCTGTTAGAATCACAGGTTTAGTTATCCCGCGATTATTTTCCGGTTAGGAGTTATTACGTGTTTGTACAACACGTTTTGCTTCCAGAATACAACTTATGTGTCTGCTAGCCGGGGACTGTACAACTGGTCCTTACTAGTGTAGCGATCTGGCCAAAAATTTTCTGTCAAAATTTCATTTTCTTGGATACACCAAGAAGATAATACGTAATCTTTCTCACTTGTTATTCCTGTTAGTCGTTTATTTCCATTCTGGTAGTCTGAATCTATGGATTTCGCTAGTAATTATAACAATGCTGATCATTCGCAAACCCAATCAATCACAATCAGACAGCGATTGGCATTCATCCATTCGGCTTTACTCCCTCAGCTCGTATTGCCCCGCCCCCTTTTGTCTGCGGAAAGTTTATTTCTAGATGCGACGAGGATTCTCCTGACAGAGGCATGACGTATGCTATGCATGCATTCAAAAGTCAACTTATGATTCATTCAGAAATCAACTTAAAATGTGTTCAAAAACCAACAGGGAAGCGTTTCAAAATGATATGAATAATCGACAGGCAAACATGCGCTGGATGCTCTTGTGAAATAAGTTTTTTTCCTCAAGAATATGAATTTGGCGCCCCCTTTTCCCGGTAGCATCTAGCTGCTTGCTGCGACTGCTTGCACAGCCAACAGCCACATTCCTGTACCCAGCAGCGGGAGAAGCTACTACTCAAATGTGACTCAACTGCGCATGCGCATGAGCCCGCGCGTAACTGCTAAAACAAATTGAATGTAAACAGTTGTGACTTCACACTCATCGGAGGCAATTTGTTGTTCTGAAGCACTGCATAGTCTTCCTAAAGCCTTTGACACATTTACAATTGGCAGACACTTGCATGAGCGCTGTGTCGTTTTCGTATATGGCGCATTTCCTTTGCAATTTAAGTTATTTTTGTTTTTTTCTCTCGTTTATGTTTTATTGTTCCGTATTATTCTGCAGTAGCGGGATACAGTAATATCCTTTGTTAGAGTATCGGTTCTGACCAACCAAAAAACCCAATGAAAAATTCCTGGAATTCTAAAAATATCCCGGGTTTTTCCCGGTTTTCTCCTGGATGAAAAAATTCCCGGGTTTTTCCCGGATCTCCCGGGTCGTATACACCCTGCTAGTGCTACAGTGGAACTTAACAGACTCTAAGGTTGGATTTGGAGGGTGCTACAGATTTATGAAGAATCATGGGCTTAGCACGCGAACCAAAATATCTCAGAAAATTCCACAATAGTATGATGAGAAAATATTATCTTTGCATAGCTTTATTATTCAACATTGAGAGAAAACCAGTGTGGAACTAAGCCAAATAGCGAATATGAACGAAAATACTCACACATCCAATGTGCCGAGTAACAGATGGTTTCCACGAAAGGGGCTAAAAACTATCTATAAAAACAAGTGGACATGAAGAAATGCACTGGACTGTCGTCCTTTCATGTTGTGCTGACAGCAGTAAACTTAATCCAATGATTATTTTCTGGCACAAAACAATGCCAAAACTTCTGAAATGCCGCCAGGTGGTGCCCATTTACAAGACGAGGGGTGGATGGATAAGGCTGGTATGAAATTATTGATTAACAGAGTGTGTAGAGAAGGATAGGTGCTTTATTGAAGAAGAGTTCTCTTCTTGTGTTAACAGTGTGTGGGAGAGAAGGAAATGTGCTTTATTGAAGAAGTGTTCTCTTCTTGTGCTAGATCAGTTTAGTAGGCATTTGAAAAAGTCTATGAAAGAGAAACTGAGACAGGGAAATACAGAGCTTTCTGTTATTCTGGGAGCACCTACACCACAACTGCAACCTCTATATGTCTCGATATATAAACCACTTAAAGCATATATGAAAGGAATGAAACAAATGAATGATAGATGAAACCCAACATGAATTCATGCTGAAGGGAGCTTCAAAATGCCCTAAATCCAACAAGTGTGTCAGTCGACAAAATAGTTGTGGTCTAGAGTGAAAGAAGACGTTTTTGTTAAATTTTTCAAGATGTGCGACATAAGTAACACACTCAATGGTAGTGAAGACCATCTTATATATGAAGAGGACAATGATAATAATGAAGAGGATGAAGAAGAAGAAGAAGAAGAAGACAGTTCAGATAGCAATTTTCTGAGATTTTAAAGGTCAGTTTGGTTTTAGAAACAAAGAATATTTTTTTTAAGTCTGGCTTTGCAATCTAATAATAAAATTGTTAAAAATGTTATTTAAAAAAATTGTTTGAAAATTGAAATGCGCCTTGTAGTCCATAATGTCTTATAGTCAGTAAAATACAGTACCCAGATGTTGAATAGTTCTTCATTTCAACAACCAGAACTTCACTGCTGCTTTCAAACAGAATTCTTCATAATTATTTTAAGTATAGCTACACTATACGGGAGACCTGTTCAAAAATATTTATCCCACTTGTTTAAGAAATTGGAAGAGAGAAAAAGTTAAGCTGACACACAAAATGATAGATGGAAGGAAGGAATGAATGAATGAAGATTAGGATTTAACAATGTGGTCATTATAAAAGAAGCAGGCCATGTTTATCTAAGGCAATCTCTCATACACTCCTGAAGGAGGAAATAATGGAAGACTTAAAAAACTGGATATAGCTTTGTCATTTGAACCATATCCTCCAGAACATGAGTCCAGTGTCTAACAGCTGTAAAAACTAAAATGATTTTCCTACTCCGAGTGCACTGCTTAACACTTTTAGACTCATTTACAGCATGAGTATATCATATGTCCTAAACTGTGAAATAATAATAATAAAAAAAAATGTTTGCATAACAGCTGAAAAAGGAATAAAACTGTTTTATAACATGTATAAAATATTTATTTCTGTAACAGAAAAATTTTCACATGTTACAAATGATACAGTATTCACTGCAATGTTGACATGGTTCCGAAATAGTCACTGTATAAAAGATCCATTAAATGTATGTATCAGTTCTCGACAACAAAATAATAAGCACAAACATTTTCTGTGTGTTTTGTGTTAAAGTAGGCAATTTTCTTCAAATCTTAACAATTATGAACACTGGCATGCATATACATTGTACAATATAGCAACAATTGGAAAATACAATAAAGTTGTGCTCAATTAAAAATCTAGCTCAAGAAACACATATTCAACAATGAACATTCTTTGGTAACACTGATGTGGACTGTGTAAAATAGAATTTATACTGTACATAAATAAGTGATACGGATATACCGAGCACCTTATAAATTGTGAAGACACTGCTATAGTAACATGCTTAAAAGTTTATAACTTTATTAAAACAGTTCTGAATGAAAAAAAAAATTGAATAAAAACCTCTTAAGTGAGAGAGAAAGGAGACTTAACACAAAATAAGTTTCAGCATAAAACATTATATTTCTTATAAAAGTAAAAGGAAAATTCAGAGTGGATGGAATAGGGTTTTACATTGTATTGCATGTCCATATAACTGTAACTGACGTGGGAAAATTCCATGGCTACTTCATGCAATGTCATGCAAAATAAATGTGTGGATCTGAGATCATTATGTACATATTTCCATTCACAAAAATTCAAAACATATACAACACTGTTGCAAGGAGTATGCAAAACTCTAATAACACCTTAACAAAGGAATGTTCCATCAAACTCAACTGGATGATAACTGCCACTATATAGAGAGAAAAAAAAAATTGTTGTCTGGTAATATGCTGCCTTCAACATACAATAAAAATCTATGTTCATGAACTATTTGTGTACCCACATTCTAAGAAAAATATCAAACCTACAGTGTTTTCTAATCTATTTCATTGTTTAGCGTCTCCATGCAGGAATTGTTGTAACTGAGTCCATGCTTTATTAACCTGAACCTGGGTAAATTCAGGACTCCATAATGTACAGAAAACAACGTTTGACTTTTCAACCAGTTCTGTGTTGGCTGTCTGGTTACCGAGCCTGGCCTTGGCATCAGATTCACTTAAATTATTGCGTGACTGCAATCTCTTCACAGACTGGAACAAGAAAAACAGAAGAATTATTTTATACGAGTTAAACAAATTCTCTTTCACTTTCTGCATTTCAATATGCAGTTGAAATCAAACAACGGACTGTTCTAAATGGAATAAGAACATGAATTAGGGTATCTTGCTACACACCACTTACAGAAGGTGTTGGGACTTTACCCTATATCTAAGTAACCTCCAGCAGTCTTACTTTTAAATGTACTTGTCCAATGCTCAATGTACATGTAGACATATCATTAAATTTTCAGCTCTAAAGTGATCCCTAGTACCTAAACACACTCAAACTCTGAAGCTTTATGAACATAGTCTCATGGCAATAATAATTCGTAAAATGTTTTCAAGACAAATCTCATCTTTAAAAAAATAAATCAGCTTTTAACAGAGTTGTTCTCTATTATTATTATTATTATTAAGCAACTGACTATTGTATAGTGGCATTCAACATCCCACTGCTGGTCATTGCAATGACAGTGATGTCATCATGCCAATGCTAGTCACATCTTAGCGAAAGTTTATTGTTAATGAAAGGCACAAATTTAGTTTTTAACAGCTGCTGTTCTTTGTCATGATGAGTTCTATGGAACATAATGAATGAATTTAACTTGGGTATTTTGTATCAGGTTCCCGGCACACATCTCGCCAAGGTTGATTTTTATTTCAACAGTAGACACTGGAATATCTTTATCTTAACTGCAAGCCAACTTTTTCCACAATGAGTAGAAATTTTAGGACGAATTTACAGACTTAAATGTATTCTCCAATAGATTAGAAGAGTTTTGGTAGCAGCAAACAGCTTAGATACTAATGTTTTCAGACATTTTTATTTTCCTGTGGGTATAAAAAACTGAAAGAAATATGTTTCCACTATTTTGTTCATTACAAACTCTTAAGTTTTAGAGGTGTGTTGCAGAGTCCTGAAGTTGTTACTCCAGTGTTCTTTTAAAACCTTTAGTCGCTGGATCAATTTAGGGCACATCCATCCAGCATCTGAGATGACTTTTGTTCTATATTCTATTGTATTTAGTATAATGTGTTTCTGTACCATTTGGTAAGTATGAAAACATACATTTTTGATGATTTATATGCTATGAAAATCAAAGAGCTTAGAGGATTGTCACCATGGGCCACCATTTAAGCAGATTCTTGCAAAATGCAGGTATCACTGCTTCACCAGTTCATGACTGAAAGCCTTATGTGAATTTAGGAAATTCTTATGATGGACCATTGCTTTGAAATACATACAGAAATAAAAACTGAAATACAAATAGTTGATGTACCTTTATTCATTAAGTGTGTTTCGAAACCCACACACACCGAGCCAACTATCCTGAACTAATGGAGGCCACCTTGCTGTGTACACTGTTCAGATCTTCAAAGAATGTTGAATTAGGCAAGCAAAGCTAAAGTAGGGCTGCTTCTTCAGCAGTGTAGATTTGACAAGCAGTTCAGTTATGGTGTTTAATCAAACTGCAAAATGCTTTTTGTATTCTTCAGCTGCAGTTTGATCAGCTGATCATAATTCCTCTAACAACGCTTTCCAAATTCATTGACTAATTAACTAATTTATTTTCTGCATATATCTTTATGTAATGATTCAGGACCAAAGAGACCATATGTTAACATTTACATTATCGATACTAACAAACAGAGGCATGGCCTTAAGTTTTTTTGGGGGGGCACCTAGGAGATGCCTGGATGTTTGCTTTTGTCTTTTGCCATCCCACTCTCATCTTGTAAGCATCGTGCTCTGTAGTTTTGTGTAACTTATGACGTGTTTAGCTAATTCAGAAAAAAATGTGTTCCAACATTTTCTTGTCATACCAGTACACGTATCTATGCTAACTGCCAAAGTCTTAACAGTTTCATTTTCTGCCTTTTGTGGAAGAGACGTAATACTTTGGTTTTGGCATCAATCCACTATCGCTGAGACCTTATTCAAATTTTCAACATTTTTTGTTCACTTATTGTACAACCTGAATTTGCAGTTATTTGGAGACGAAGTGTGAGAACTGTATCTACGAGGGCCGTTCAGAAAGTAACCTCCGGTTGATTTAAAAAAAATACACCAAGTTAAATAAAAATATTTTAATATATACATCTTAAGGTACGTTTACACTGGGATACATGTATCGCGACATGTATGAGCGACATGTCAATTTGACATGTCGCGATACATCACCTCATACAAAAATTCACGGAACTTGTATGCGGACCCTCCAGCTCATACATGTCGCGTATACATTTTGTATATCGCTTTTTGGCCATATACGCGACATGTATGAGCGACATTTGAAGAATTCGCGCATGCGCAGTACTATCATTTCCTGTCGTCTTGTCGACTGCCGCTTATTTCGACGATTAGCGCATGCGTAGTACCAGGCTCTTTGGCGGCTGTTTGAGTTTTGAAGGTGCCGACTGTCGTTTCGACGTTAATGTATCTGCATAGAATATCAAAAAGTGCCATATGCAACATTATTCTTCGTGTTTGCGAGGCCATTGTGCAAGTTTTATCCCAAGAAGTGAAGGTAAAAGTTTTATATATATATCAGAGTATGTAATACATTATATAATTTTTTCATGCATCTGGCACGTATATCAATGTTTTGCTATTATTCCGGCGGCCTCGCGTGATAATGTTGACAACGGATGCTAATGCCGACAATCGTGTGTGAGACGTTAGCATTAGCAATCGCGCGACAATGCAAATGTTTTGTCATGAAATCTTCGTTTTACGAGGAATCCCCAGTGGCTAAAAAACGGAGTGTTACTGCCAACTGATCCTCTGGTGGAATCGCTTCCCGAAAGTTTGTGTTGGTTTTGGACACAAGAGGAGCCACAAATGATAATAAACCGCGGAAATCCTCCATACTCATCCTAACATAATTTCTAAAATATGCGCCATCCTCTAGCGTTAATTCGCGAGAAACTCTCTCTGCCACCATCTACGCTTCCTCCGCCTTTTCTTCCTATCATCTTCCAAAATAGCAAGTGTATCAGCACATAAAAATGTGAAATCTTCCAAATCGTCGTCGGAAGCTATCGCACAGTGATACACATCAACCAGTGTAAACGCACGCTCATACATGTATGAGGTTGATACTTGTCAACTCATACAAGTCGCGATACATGTCGCAAAGTCGCATATACATGTATCTCATACATGTGCCGATACAAATCGCAGTGTAAACGCACCTTTACAACTACATCTTTGCAGTATTTTTCTACATAGTCTCCATAGTGATTGAGGCACTTATCGTATCTCTTCACAAGCTTTGAAATTCCTTCTGCATAAAAATCACCCGCTTGTGCCTGGAGCCAGCCTGTGACCGCATCTTTGAGCTCTTCGTCGTCATCAAACCGCTGTGACCCGAGCCATTTCTTCAAATGCATGAAGAGGTGATAATCACTTGGCGCCAGGTCTGGGCTGTAAGGTGGATGGTTGATAACGTCCCACTTGAAGGACTCAAGAAGGGCCGTTGTTCTGCGAGCAGAGTGAGGACGGGCGTTATCGTGCAAAAAAACGATACCGGAAGTCAGCATACCACGGCGTTTGTTCTGTATAGCCCGTCGTAACTTTTTTATTGTTTCACAGTACAAGTCTTGATTAATGGTCGTACCACGTTCCATGAATTCAACCAACAACACCCCTTTGGCATCCCAAAACACCGTTGCCATCAGTTTTCTGGCAGAAAAATCTTGCGAGGCTTTTCTTGGTTTGGTAGGCGAATTTGAATGTGCCCACATCTTTGATTGTTCTTTTGTCTCAGGGTTCACGTACTTAATCCAGGTTTCGTCACCGGTCACGATTCTGTTTAACAATGGTTCTCCTTCGTCCTCATAACGTGACAGAAAGTCTAATGCAGAGGCCATTCTTTGAGTTTTGTGGTGGTCGGTAAGAATTTTGGGCACCCATCGTGCACAGAACTTACGGTAACCCAATCTTGCTGTCACTATCTCGTACAAGAGAGTCTTAGAAATCTGTGGAAAACCAGTAGACAACTCCGACATTGAGAAACGTCGATTTTCACGAACTTTTGCATCAACTGTCTGAACGAGTTCGTCAGTCACCAATGATGGTCTACCACTCCTCTCTTCATCATGAACGTTTTCTCGTCCACTTTTAAATAAACGTACCCATTCACGGACAACTCCTTCACTCATAACTCTTGGTCCGTACACGGCACAAAGCTCACGATGAATAGCTGCTGCAGAATATACTTTGGTTGTAAAAAACCTTATGACAGCACGCACTTCACATTTGGCGGGGTTTTCTATTGCAGCACACATTTCAAACTGCCACAAAAACTAAACTAGCGCAGGTACGACGTTCACTCGACCACGGCTTGATGCCGACTGACCTGTTGAGTGCGTGAACGCACAGATGGCGTCGCTACTCCCCCCACAACCCGCACTGTGACCAATCGGAGGTTACTTTCTGAACCGCCCTCGTATACACAGCATAGAGTGGTTACCTTATCATGGTCCACAATTTACAATTCAAAATTCCACTGGTCCACATCTCTAGCTGCACTGCTCCCAACACCAATCTGGGATAATCATGTCATGCAGCTTCAGCACATATTTAGTAAGCAGAGGTGGAAACTGTTTCTAACTCCCCATCTACATCAAGTTTCTGAATTCCATGACAAGTGTTGAATCTGTGTAGCCAATTGTAAGAAAATGCATATTCATTTTCTGATAACATCAGGGCATACCGGAACTGTTTACCTTTTTCCATAATTGCGGGCTCAGTCACAGGTTTTCCTTCAGACCTTTTGACACAGAACCACTTGGACAAAATTTCACCCATCTGATCTAGCTTGGGCTTTTTCAAAGTTTGTGTGTTTCAATGCCTTTTACTGCAGCTGCCTGTGAGGCAAACATCTGAAGTTGACTGTTATTATTATTATTATTATTATTATTATTATTATTATTATTATTATTATCATCATCATCAGATTATTGAAGCAGCAGATGTATCTGTTATGGTTATTGTACCCTCTCTGAAACTACCTGCTACATCTCATTGAACATACTCCCCACTGTAATTTATGACTAGTGACAGTTGTCAGCTGCACTTAAATTTTTTTTATTTATCTCAGGCACGCAAGTGCAAAATGCACAAGGTATCTTCAGTGTGTGGCCTGAAACATAACACTGTTTTTCATTTGTTATATGTTGAAAACAGTGACCGAAGGGAGAACTGCAAAACTTCCAATCAGTTTGCCACCTAACAGAAAGCTGTTTGGCTTAAAATTAATGAATTGGATGCTGATCTGTAAGGACTTGTGCATCTTATCAGAAAAACCTCACTGAACTGTTTTAAATCTGTAACTTATACATACAATCAATCTGTATGTACAAACGAAAAAATCGTGTAATATTTCAAGACACCCACTGAAGATGACTTGTAACTAAGGCGAAATGCATCTGGGTGCACAAGATAAATAAAAAGCTAAGTGCAGCATAAAGAAGGTGTTTTTGTTTTGAACTAACGTCATTTACATACAGCTGCTGCGAAAATGGACAACACAAGAAACTTGTTAAATCACAGTTTGTTTACAAAACTGGACATGCATGAAATAGAACTCACTTTCTCCCAGACAGGAGCACTATTACTTATAATCAACAATGTCAATTACTGCAGATCATACTTCTATTACATTAATAATAAAGACCCAGAATCTTTCAGAAAATATAAGGTGAAAGAAAAACATCTAGTTAGCCAGAATCCAACTTGCTATCTTTCCATTCATAGTTCACGATTCTGTTGACTATGTTACAGCTTCAACACCCAGCCGTGCCTAATTAATGTGTTACACAATTAATGGAAATGTCTAAAGGCTGTAATCACAATTATCATTATCTGATGTTTAACTGTTGCACACTACACCACATTTAACACGCTTTTGCTAAATCATCAATGAACTGTAGCATTGAAATGGCATACTTTCACAGCACAAAATTTGTAACACAAAAAGCATAAAATACAAGAAGCCTTTCTCTACCGATATGTAGTTTCCTAGCATTTTATAACAAATCGTCCCCAAAACAAGGCATTTTCGAGATATCCTCAATCAACTGGTGCTCAGAAACACTTATATTCATAGCAGGTAATAATATAAAACCCACCAAATACAGAGTTCAGCTCCTTATGTCTTAATACAAAATGACATCTTCTAGGTCTGCTTGTGACGCAAAATCCACATTGCACCTCCATGGACAATTTCCTCCCAACGAGACAAAAATATGACTTGACAGATTCTTTCTTTTACACTTTGCAACGTAATGTAATGTAATGTGAATTTCAACACACTAAAATCACTAGACTTTAGCAGCTCTTCACCCATGAGTGCTTTTTTGTCCTGTGAAATGATGTGTTAAGTATTGTGGTCCCCGCTAAACAGGAATAAGTCATTTAATGTTGTCAGGGCAATTAAGATACCTGTCAGAAGCTGATGTTTTTTAAATAATCTCATGTTGCTTTTAGTATGAGAATGCTTAAAAGTTCTTTTAAATCTATATTTAAAACAAGAAACAGATCCAATATGTATGGATATTTAAGTGTGTTACCTCTTCAGGACTAATCAAACAAGTCCATACTTCATGACAATGTTTATCCCAATTGGCCTGTAAAAGAACTGCTGCTTCAACAATGATAACTTCTTTTCCAGCTCTGTACATTTCTTGAGCTCTTTCTTTAATAACAGTGAGCATGGCAGGCCACAACAGCTCATTCAATGATTGTAATTTTTCCTGTGAAACATTAAATTTAAATTCAGAACTAAGGGTGTGATAAATACAATGAAAGACAAAACGTATAAAACGAAATACCATATAACCATACCTATTATGTGGTGCACTGGATAACTGCAAACATTTTCTCCAAAGCTGTTCTCAAACTGATATAAAAATGTGTAAGCTCTTTGTGCACTCCTAAACTTCAGTTAATTTCGTTGTATAGTTTTTCACATGGAAAATGCTTTTCACCAGGCATGTCAATTTAAATACCCTTTTAAGGTTGCCCTTAATTATCAAGGCTGACTAATTGTGTAACCATATCAATGACACAAAACTGACCACAGTGTATGATTTTGTCAGTATTGTTAACACTCTATGAATTTTATGTAAATGTTATTCTGAGGCCAATTTTCCAAAATCAAAATGTGAGTTTTCATCTATTTTAGCCAGTAAAACAAAAGTTATCATCATAAAAAAATTAAATGAATGTGGACAAAAGAAAAATACAAAAAAGGTACAAAAACTGAAAGCAAATCAAAATAGGCCATACTTCATGCTCAGCTCATCAGAAACAACCTAATGGATGAACTATTACATCTACTTCTACATATATACTCTGGAAGCCACCACACAGAGCATGAAGGAGGGTACCTCATACCGCTACCAGCTGTTCCCTTTCCTGTTTCATTTGCAAATGGAAGGTGGGAAAAACAACTGCCCACCCTTGCAACACTTCTGCCCACCCTCCATGAACCACAGACCTTGCTTGTGGTGGGGTAGCTTGCTTGCGTCAGCAATACAGACAGCTATACCGCAGGTGTAGCCACCACAGTGTGGTATCTGAAGTGTGGCCAGACAAACATTTGCTTCCTGAAAAGGGGCAGCAGCCTTTTCGGTAGCTGTAGAGGCAATGGTCTGGACGATTGACTGAAAGCAATGGGAAACTACAGACCTAATTTTCCCCTGAGGGCATGCAGCTCTACTGTTTGGTTAAATAATGATGGCATCCTCTTGGGTAAAATATTCTAGAGATAAAATAGTCCCCCATTTCATCACCAGACGGGGACTACTTGGAAGGATGCAGTCATCAGGAAAAACAAAACTGGTATTCAAGTAGAAGTTACATATAGTTGGAATTGGTGAAGTTTGGTAGGAGGAGGAACAAGGCTTCCGGTCAGTTGAATACAGGGTTATAAATAAAAAAAATCGAATAGCATGCAGGAGTAGGTTTAATAATGAATAAGAAAATAGGAGTGCAGATAAGCTGCTACGAACAACATAGTGAATGTATTATTGTAGCCAAGATAGACATGAAGCCAACACCCACCACAGGTTGGTGGGATTAAAAGATGAGGAAAGGGGCCAAACTACGAGGTCATCAGTCCCTTGTTCTGAATAAAAGAATGCCACAAGTGTGAGAATAAAACAAACAAGACTGACAACTCAAAACGGAATGAAAGGAAAAAAATCACAAGAATGATGAAGAGCAACAAACGCGTAAATGGACAAAAGGGGGACAAGAAAACCACAGAACGCAAGAAACGGGATGAAGAGATTAAAACAACAAAGCAGATTACCATGGCTGGCTGACCATGAGAATAAAAAAGGTGAAGCCAGCCACTCTGCAATACATTAAAACCTCCACCCTAGAAGCACTAGGGTGGAGGACACGGAGGGACAAAGGACATGCACTAAAACTTAGACCAAATGATAAAACCTACCATCATGAATAAAACATGAAACTAAATCAGGTACTGTCAGATAAAATTAGTGGCAACGAGTCCGGTTCCCCAAGATTTCATCGCTGGGCAGTCAAAGTGGGATAGTGCACCAGAACATGGGCCACTGTCAGACGGGCACCACACTGACACTCAGGCGGGTCTTCACAGTGCAGGAGGTAACCGTGGGTTGCCCAAGCACGGCCAATGCGGAGCCGGCAGAGGACAACTGATTCCCTGCGAAAGGCCTGCATGGAAGTCTTCCACACATTTGTAGTCTACTTAATGAGACGCAGTTTGTTGTGTGTACTATTATGACATTCTGTCTCCCAAATCCGAAAAATCCTATGGCGTACGTCTGAATGCAGGTCAGGTTCAGAGATGCCATCTCTAGAAGCAGTTTCTGCGTAGCCTGGTTGGCCAGCCTGTTGGTAAGTTCATTGCCTGGGATGCTGACGTGTCCTGGGGCCCACATAAACACCACTGAATGACGGAACTGCTAAAGGGAATGGACGGACTCCTGGATGGACGCTACCAAAGGATGGTGAGGGCAGCACTGGTCAATAGCTTGTAGGCTGCTCAAGGAGTTAGTACACAGAGAGAACGATTCCCCGAGGCATGAACTGATATACTGAAGTGCACAAGAGATAGCCATCTGCTCTGCAGTGAAAACACTGCAGCCATCGGGTAAGAAATGCTATACAAAATCGCCTTCGTGGATGTAGGCGAAGCCAACATGACCATCAGCCATCGAGTCATCGGTGTATACCACTTCAGAGCCCCGGAACACGCCAAGAATTGAGAGGAAGTGACAGCAGAGAGCGGCAGGAGTAACTAAGTCCTTAGGGTCATGTGAAAGGTTCAGACGATTCTGCAGCTGAGGTGTACACCATAGAGGAGTACGCGGACGGATCTGGATGGAAGGTGGTAAAGGGAAGAACTCCAGTTCAGACAGAAGGGATCACATGCGAACCGCAATAGTTAGCCCTGACCTGGGCTGCCGATGTGGGAGATGAAATGCCACAGGTGGAGAAAGGAGATGGTAATTCGGATGTTCAGGAGAACTACGAATGTGTGCAATGTAACTGGCGAGCAGTTGTGACTCCCATAGTCAAGGTGGGATTGAAGAACGGCTTTGTAGAGCTGCAGCAGAGAACAGCGATCTGCACCCCAGTTGGTGCTGCTCAGACAGCGGAGGGCATTGAGGTGCTGCCAGCACTTCTGCTTAATCTGACGAAGGTGAGGTAGCCAAGTGAATCAGGCATCGAAAACCAGTCCTAAGAATCGATATGTCTCCACTACAGTGAGTGGATCGTCATGAAGGTAAAGTTCTGGTTCCGGATGAACAGTACGACGTCGACAGAAATGCACGACACATGACTTAGCGGGCAAAAACTGGAAGCCGTGGGCGAGAGCCCATGACTGCACCTTGAGGATGGCTCCCTGTAGGCACCGCTCAGCAACACCAGTACTGGTGGAGCAGTATGAAATGCACAAGTCGTCTGCATACACAGAGGGTGAGACGGACGGCCCTACAGCTGCTGCTAGAAATTGTGACACAATCAATATATAGCCCTGTGGGACCCGATTCTCCTGGATATGGGGGGGAACTATGGGAGGCACCAACTTGGACACGGAAAGTATGGAGCGACAAGAAACGTTGGACAAAAATCGGGAGCCGACCTCGGAGACCTCACCCGTATAATGTGTCAAGGATATGAAGTTGCCAGGTGGTGTCGTACACTTTGCTTAGATCAAAAAACGACGGCAACCAGGTGCTGGCTGTTCAGATGGCACACTCGATGGACACAAGAAACCTCCCTGACATGGAGCCAGTAGGTCATGTGACTCCAGGACCCAACCCAACTGTCGACACACCATATATTCCACCAGCTCGCAAACAACTTTGGTGAGGCTGATGGGCCAATAGCTATCACCATCATGCAGGTTTTTTACCTGGTGTGAGCACGGGAATGATGGTCCTCTCCCGTCATTGTGATGGAAAAATGCCATCGCACCACATCTGGTTGAAGATGACAAGGAGATGGCGCTTGTAGTCAGATGAGAGATGTTTAATCATCTGACTGTGGATCCGATCCAGCCTAAGAGCTGTGTCGGGGCAATATGCAAGTGTGCTGAGAAGCTCCCACTCTGTGTATATGGGGTGTTATACGGTTCACTGTGGCGTGTAGTGATCGAGAGGACTTACCTTTCCATCCGCCGTTTGAGGTTGCGAAAGGCTGTGGGGTAGTTCTCCGATGCAGAGGCTCGAGCATAGTGCTCAGCAAAGTGCCCGGCAATCGCGTTTGTGTCAGTACATAGCACGCCATTGATGGTAACGCCAGGGACACCTGTTTGGTCTGGTACCCAAAAAGACATCTGATCTTCATACAGACTTGGGAAGATGACGTATGGCACCCAATGGTCGACCCATACCTCTCCAAACATTCCTGATTCTGCTGTTTTATAAGCTAGCGTACACAGACACGCTACTTCTGGTGACCACCAAGGGACTGTCTTTCCCCGGGGGCACCCTAAAGAGTGAGGGCTCGCATTTCTGCTGCAGTAGTCACCTGCTCAACCATCACACCGATGTTACCATGTGGGGGAGAGTCAACGGTGACCTCTGACGTGAAAGTTTCCCAGTCCGCCTTGTTTAAAGCCCATCTGGGCAGGCATCCGGGGCAGCGACAGGAAGATTGGGAAGTGGTCACTACCACACAGGTTGCCATGTGCTCTCCAGTGGATAGATGGGAAAAATCCTATGCTGCAAATTGATAAATCAATGCCCGAGTAACTACCAATGTGCGACACTGAAATGTGTGGCGGCCCCAGTATTTAAGAGGCAGAGGTCTAACTGAGACAGTAAAGTTATGACATCTCTGCTTCAACCAGTAAGCACAGTGTCAAGCCACAAGGGGTTATGGGCATTAAAATCTCCCAAAAGTAGGAAACGTTTATGGAGTTGATCAATCAGTGCAGCTAATACATTCAGGGGTACTGCACCATCTGGGGGAAGATATACATTTCAGACATTTATTTCCTATGTCGTCCGTATTCTGATAGCCACAGCTTCAAGAGGGGTTTGAAGGGGCACAGTTTCACTACAGACTGAGTTTAGGACATAAACACAAACTCCACCTGACCCTCTATTATAGTCCCTACGATTCCTGTAATATTCCTTATAGCCGTGGAGAGCAGGGGTTTGCATTGCCAGGAAACAGGTTTCCTGGAGGGCAATGCAGATAGCAGGTGTAAAGCTTAACAGCTGCTGTAGCTCAGCCAGGTGGTGGAAAAAACCACCACAATTCCACTGGAGGATGACATCACTGTGAGACTGGGAAGGCATGGAACATTCAATGAGGCAGTTTACACCTCAGGGTCACCTGCTGCCACCGACTTTTTACCTGAGCAGTCTATATTAGTTGTGTCTGAGGGTCCAGCAAGCTCCAGGTCCTCAGAGGATGCCAGAATCTTGACCCCATCCTCAGACGCAGAAGTTGTAGGTAGCAGTGGTGTGGGTGCCACCATAAGTTCCTTGTTCTTGGGGGTCTTCTTTTTAGATTTCTTGCACTGTTCCTTGGGTTTCACTGGCTGGGAGGACTTCACTGAATCAATGCCCAGGATTGAGGATGAGTGTGAAACCCTATGACCAGCTGCTTTTGGGCTCTTCAGCTGGGTGTCATCTTTCCCAATAGCAGAAACCTGAGAAGGGAGTCACCCAATGGACCCCTTCCTAGCTAGAGGAGGGGTAGGGGGTTTGCTCCTGAAGTAGGTGGTGCAGGAGCAACAGGGAGGGACTTTAACGGGGTAGTAGACAACGAATGGGCAGCCTTGAGAGATGAAATAGTGAAGGCGGCAGAGTATCAAACAGGTAAAAAGACAAAGCCTAACAGAAATCCTTGGATAATACAGGAGGTATTGAATTTAATTTAGGAAAGGAGAAAATGTAAAACTGCAGCAAATGAAACAGGCAAATGGTAATACAAACACCTAAAGACTGAGTTTGACAGGAAGTGCAAAATGGCTAAGCAGGAATGGCTAGAGGTCAAATGTAAGGATTTAGAAGCATAATTCGCTAAGGAGAAGAAAGATACTAGCTATAAGAAAATTAAAAGAGCCCTTTGGAGAAAAGAGAAGCAGAAGGAATCATGAATATCAAGAGCTCAGATGGAAAACCAGTCCTCAGCAAAGAAGGGAAAGCAGAAAGGTGGAAGGAGTATATAGAGAGTCTATACAAGGGAGATGAACTTGAAGGCAATATTTTAGAAATGGAAGATGACAGATGAAGATGAGATGGGAGATATGATACTGTGAGAAGAATTTGACAGAGCATTGAAAGACCTAAGTTGAAACACGACTTTGGGAGTTGACCACTTTCCAACAGAACTACTGACAGCCTTGGGAGAGCCAGCCATCGCAAAACACTTCTATTTTGTGTGCAAGATGAATGAGAAAGGCGAAATACACTCAGACTTTAAGAAGATTGTAATAATTCCAATTAAAAAAAACACAGAGAAAAGCCCAGAAAAAAAGACAGCACTGACAAGTCGTTAAAAGATCAGTCAAGACAACACATTAAAATCACGAAATGAGAAACAATAAAGAGAATAAAAATATGGAAAGGGTATAGGCCATGCTGGGTCACCGAGCAAAGGCCCCACCCCCTAGGGGCGGGCACAGAGAAGCAGGAGACGAGTGCCCAAATTACCTACACGGGCAACACAACACCAGATCACTTTGGAGTCATCTGCTGGCACCAGAAGTAGCAGTCAGGCAGGTTACGATGCTGCCTCAAAGCAGCCAAATTAGGGCAATCTATGAATAAGTGGGCCACCATCAGGTGGGCTCCAAATCGGCAGTGAGGGAGATCCTCACTGTGGTCATGTGTCACCCAAGTGTGGCCAGTGAACAGTGGATTCCCTGCAAGAAGCATGCAGGGAAGACTGCCACATGGTTGTGGTCTCCTTAATTGTCCTCTGTTTGGTGAGATCAGGACAGACTGTTCTGAATTTCAGACTTCCCACAACCAATGGCATATAAATGGCTAAAGGCCCGGTTCTGGGACCCCCATTTCCAGAATTGGCATCCTCATGGCCAGCTTGTCCCACCTATCAGCTCATTAATTTCCTGAAACCCCAACATGACTGGGGATCCAAACAAAAACGACTGGCCTTCCAGCTAGGTGGAGGTCAGAGTCAAGATCCTGGATAGCTGTAACAAGTGGGTGAGAAGAGTCACACTGGTCTATGGCCTGTAGGCTGCTAAGTGACTCACAACAGATTAGGATACCCTTGCCAGTGCAAGAATGAACATGGCTAAGGTCTAGTTTAATGGCCATCAATTCAGCAATGAATAAGACACAGCGGTCATTTGGCAGAAAGTGGAGTTCACTGCACTGTGCACATGTGTAGGCAACTTGTTCATCCATCGACTGTCGCGTCGTCAGTGAATACCCCTTCTGAACCCAGGTAAGTCTCAAGGACAGCCAAGAACAGGTGGTGAAAAATTGTGGCAGCAATGGAATCTTCTGGACCAAAGAAGACTTCGAGACAAATTAGAGGTTGGTGCACAAGCCATGAGGGCAGATGCGATGTATCCCTGACCAGATGCGACAATGGAATAAGTTGCAGTTCTGATCGAATACACTGGAGGTGTGCAGCAATTGTAAACCCAGTTCTGGGTTGTTATTGTGCGAGATGAAGCTCCCTTCCAGGGAAAAGGACATGGTAGTTAGGATGTTCAAGGAAGCTATGAATGTGTATAACTTAATTCAGTAGTAGTTGGCGCCTGATAGGTAATGGATGGACCCCGGCCTCGACTAGAAGGTTGTTCACAGGGCTAGTTTGGAATGCTCCTGTTGCAAGTCGAACTGCAGAATTTGAAAGGAGTCCAGTATCTGCATTGCTGAGTGTGATGCTGAACCATGTGCAAGACACTCATAATCAATATGGGACAGAATCAGGGCTTTGTAGGGCCGCAATAGGGTAGAGTGACTGCACCTCAGTTACTGAGGCAGCAAAGTGTATTGAGATGTCGTCAGCAGTTTTGCTTAAGTTGGCGAAGGTTGCAAAGGCCACATTAGTCACAAATTGAAGACCAGTCCCAAAAAGTGGTGTGTCTCAACTACAGGAAGTAATTGATCATATAGCTAATGCTCTGGGTTTTGTTTTGTTTGAGAACGCAAAAACAACTAGGGTCATATGCGTCCATGTCAATACTGTAGAACACGAAAACAAAGAGAGGAGTTAAAAACGACTACACATCAATCCAATCGGTGGAAGAAAAGACAGCTAAAAACAGGGACGTGGAGAAAGGTCTATAAAAAATGGTTCAAATGGCTCTGAGCACTATGGGACTTAACCTTTGAGGTCATCAGTCCCCTAGAACTTAGAACTACTTAAACCTAACTAACCTAAGGACATCACACACATCCATGCCCGAGGCAGGATTCGAACCTGCGACCGTAGCGGTCGTGCACTTCCAGACTGCAGCGCCTACAACCGCTTGGCCAGAAAGGTCTATAAAATACGCCATAGAGAAACGGAGGTCCAGAACTAAAAATTAAATGGCCATTGCCATATTGCTATGATGGATAAAAAGTAAAATGTGGTCAACAGTCTGCACGTCATTCGCTAAAACGGCCGATAACTGAAGATGGTAAACACAAATGGGAACGTAAGTGGTTAAAAAAAGGGCATTCTGTTAGGAAATGGCAGACAGTCAAAAGTTGGGCGCAGTGTGTACAAAGTGGTGAGGGAGCATCACTTAACAAATAGTGATGGCTAAAGAGACAGCGGCCAATATGCAACCTAGTTAAGATGATCTTGTGGAGAAAGGGCTGAGAGGTTGTCCAAGCTGCTGGGAGAGGCTTAACAACCCGGTGCTTGTTCCAATGAAGAGAAGACCACTGGTGATGCCAAAGTGACACCACCTGCTGATAGACGACAACACAGAGGTTGTTGGGAGGGAATATAAGAACTAGCAGGCTGATGTATGAGGACTGCAGCCTTGGCAGCAGCATCAGCGGCCTCGTTTCCTGTCAGACCGATGTGACCAGGAACCCACATATACATCACAGTGGCTCCATCAAGAATGAGCAAATGATAGCTTTCCTGGACCCGTTGCACCAAGGGATGGATGGTGTTCAGCACACACAGGCTCTTTAAGGGTGCTGACAGTGAATGAGCAGATGACTCAATTGAAACGCCTGTGTCGCCGGATGTACTGCGTGCGTGGCCTGATAACAGGGTGAAGAGCTCTGCTGTAAATACTGAGCAGCGTTACGGAAGCCGATACAAAATATGTCAGCACCAATGTTGAAGGCACACTGAACACCACAGTCAGTCCGAGACATCATTGTACACAAAGGTACTATTATAAAATTCCATTCGAAGGTCGTGAAACTGAATGCGATAGAGCGAGGCTGGAGTAGTGTCCTTAGGAAGCGAGTGAAACCAAGGTGAACATGGGCCATGTAGAACTGCAATATATGGCAAAATTGTCAATGAAAAGGAAGCCGGAGATGCCCGGCGGAAGATAGGCCATTATAGAGTTAATGGCGATAGCAAAGAGGACGACGCTAAGGATGGAACCCTGAGTCACATTGTTTTCCTGGATAAAAGCATCCTGACAAGGCAGAACCCATACATACCTTGAAAACTTTGTCTTTTAAAAGTTGATATGTGGCAGGTGGCCAAGGAAGCCCCAAATGTCGAGAGTACAGTGGATACCAGCCCTCCAGCAAGTCTCTTACACTTTCTCCAAATCGAAAAGCATGGCCGTAGTCTGGGATTTCTGCACAAAACCACTCATGACATGGGTGGGCAAATTGGTGAGACGGTCAACTGCAGAACACCATGCTCAAAATTCACACTGTGCATTCGTCAGTAAATTGCGAGACTTGAGCCATCGTACCATCTGGGCATTAATCACATGTCTCATTACCTTGCAAACACACTTGGTGAGAGCAATGGGGTGGTAGCTAGAAGGAAGGTGTTTGTCCTTACCTGGCTTAAGTATCGGTGTGACAGTTGAATCATGCCAGTTTCTGGGAACCATGCCCTCTACGCAGATGCGGTTGTACGTACGAAGGGGAAAGTGCTTGTCCACAAGAGAAAGGTGCTGCAACATCTGAATGTGAACATCATCTGGTCCTGGGGCAGACGACTGGGATGAAGTGAGAGCATGATCTAGCTCCCTCATAGTAAAGGCAGCATTGTAGCATTCACTATTCTGAGAAGAGAAGGGTGTCGCCCGAGAGTCTTCCCCTTGTTTCCGATGGAGGAAGACAGAGTGATAGTGGGAGGAGCTCAAAATCTCCGCAAAATGGTGGCCCAAGCTGTTGGGAGATAGCAACAGGGTCCATGATGACATTATCTACTACTGTCAGGCCGGAAATTGGGGAATGGACATTGGTCCCAAGAGAGCAGTCGGAGGTCGGCCCACACAACAGAAGAGGGAGAGGAACTGTTAAAAGAACTAGTGAATGAAATCCAGCTAGTTTTTTTTGCTAGCTCAAAGAACGCAATGACACTGTGCATGCAACTGTTGGTAATGAATGCAGTTTGCTATTGTAGGATGAAGGTTAAAAACACAGAGAGCATGCCTCCGCACGCGATTTGCGGCACGGTACGCCTCAGTTCACCAAGGGACTGGGACACAGCATGGTACAGAGGAAGTTTGAGGAATGGAATGTTTGGCAGCAGTAAGGATAACGTTTTTCAGATATTCTACCTGGTCATCACAACTGGGGAAAGGTTGTTTCGTCGAAGATCGCCTGGGAGGAGTAAAGCCTACAATCAACTTAGTAAGTTGCCATTTGGATGCGCATGTAGGTGGCGTAGGAGTCAGCAAGCGTATAGCACATGGGAAATGGTTGCTTGAGTGTGTGTCAGAGAGAATAGACTACTCGAGACAATGGGCAGGCTAGGCAGTGCAGAAGGGTAGGTCCAAATGGGAATAAGTGTGCATGGAGTCTGTGGAATGTGGGTGCTCCTGTGTTAAGGCAGAAGGGGCTCAGCTGATTAAGAAGGTCAGCCAAGAGGGTCACCTCTCAGACAGGTTCTGGGAGACCCCAAAGGGAATGGTGAGCATTAAAGTCACTGAGCAACAGAAAGGGGTGAGGCAGCTGTCCAATAATCTGGAGGAAATCCCCCTAGTGACATATGATGGAGATATTTAAATGTTACAAAGGGAAAAAATAAAGTTAGGAAAGAAAAGGTGAACTGCAACAGCTTGAACGTGGGTAAGTCAGGGAGATGGGTTGACTATCATCATCATCATCATCCCATATGAGCAGCATGACTCCTCCACAAGATGGAATGCTGACCTCGGGGAAGGTCAAAATGGATTGGGAAGTAATGCGAGAGCTCAAAGCAGTTGTGAAGACGCAATTTTGTTCCCTGAAGGCGGAGAGTTAGTGACACTGCGATTCTAAGGGCAACCGTAAATCCTCTTTGTTGGATTGATGGTAACAAATATTCCATTGGAGGAGAGTCATGTCAGTGGCTGCCGAGCGCCAGCCTTCATAGACTCACTGCTACAGGGCACAGAGGCAGGAGGATCCTGCTCCATGAGGTCTGCAGAAGTGTCGGCATTCTTCTGCTGTCAGCCTGTTGAGTCCACGGCAGAAAAACAGTTGGTGGTGTGCACCGGCGACACAAAGGTCAGCTGGGCAAGGGTATCATGTGGTGACACTGTCGAAGAGGATCTCAGAGTGAGTGAAGGAAAAGACTATTTGCCTTTGTTTGACTTCCTTGAAGTCTTCTGGTTAGCAGAAGACGACTCAGGTGCTGGTTGGCTGGAGGAACATAGAAAGTCTTCATGGGAGTATTCCTTCTGTCCTTTCTGCCCTACCTGTTGTGTAGCTGGTGACTTCATCCATGAAGCAAGAGTTTGGTGGTGTGTTGCACAGCTGGAGGAGAAGACGGGGACACTACCATGAGGCTGGGCTATTTCATAACTGCGGCGCTAAATTCATCTACTTCTTTCATCACCTGGGAGCAGGTTTTGGTCTGTGAATCATTATTCCATTAATGTTTTGTAGCTGTTGACTGAAGATGATGACTGGCTCATTCCGAGAAAACAACTTTGATTGCCAGTGTCTCCGATGGTGTGCTACTCCCAACTGGGGGCACCCTTCAGAAGGGGGCGCACCCACCTCAGGTGATTGTTCACACCTCCTGAGCACCTGACAGAGGGACAATTGGCGATTTGGGAAGGTAGCGGCTCAGACAGTCACTCCTTCCTGGGCCTAGCCTTTACCACGGGGTATGTGCGAATCCTATCTGTCGACCCGGGGCAGCGAATTACGAGTTATGCAGTCACCTGTTATGCATCACACAGGAGCGCAGGGAGGAAGAAAAAGAGGAACCCCAAATGCCGAAGTGGAGGAAGGATAGGAGAAGGTGAACAAAGAAAGAAAAAAGAAACAGTGGAGAGTGTTCCGATACTGACTACCAAAAATGCAGAATACATTTCCAAAAACAGCCCAGACACGTTTCCCAAGGGAGGGGAAAAAAGAACAGCAAGAGGATAGACATTCAGCATGGAAGGGAAAAGATGCTGCATGGCTGGGGCCCTGTGGTAGCCAAGCACGAATCCACCAAAGAGTGGTGAGCCCCCTGGGGGGAAGCTCTGGGTGTGGGTGGGCAGTACGATGGTAACCACAGAAGTGCATGATATGAGTCTTGGTCGCTGAAAACTAAAATCCATAGGTGACAGGCCATGACGTTCAGCAACAGCGACACTGGAGGAGCAATAATAAAAACAAAAATTGTTGACATATAAGGAGGGCAATACCAAAGACCCCAGAGCCACCGCTAGACCATTGATGGCCACCAGAAACAGGGGGACGCTCAGTACAGAGCCTTTTGGGACCCTGTTATCTTGCATGTGTGTGTGTGGGGGAGGGGGGGGGGTACTGAGTAAGCACCCACTCGAACCTGGAACATACGGTACAACAGGAAGTTCTTGAAAAAAAAAAAAAAAAAAAAAAAAAAAAAAAAAAATGGGAGTGGACTGCAGAGACTCCATTCCTGTAATGTAGCAAGGATGTGGTGATGCTATGTTGTGTCATAAGCCTTCTGTAGGACGTAAAACACAGTGATGAGGTGCTGATGATGTGCAAAGGTTGTCTGGATGGTGGACTCTAGATGAATCAAATTATCAGCAGTGGAGTGGCCTCAGCGAAAACTGCCCTGAGATGCATCCAAAAGACCCCGAGACTCAAGGAGCCAACACAGCTGCTTGCTCACCATGCAGTTGAGCAACTTACAGAGAATCTCAGTATGGCTGATTGGGCAACACCTGTCCACTTATAGGAAGTTCTTACCTGGTTTCAGTAATGGAACTATCATGCTTTTTTGCAACTTAGATGACAAGTAACCATTGTTGCAGATCCAATTAAAGAAGGCAAGGATGTGACACTGCCATTCCACTGACAGATTTTTCAGCATTTGGTGTGGACGTGGGGTGGCGCTGGGACCATATCAGGGCAACAGGCTAGAGCTATGAAGAGTTCCCATTCATTGAATGGACCATTATATGGCTCCAGGTGATGGGTAGTGAAAGATAAGTGTATTTGCTCCACCCACTGTTTTACGAGCCGAAAGGCAGAGTTGCAGTTCTCAGATGTACATGTGAAAGCATAATGCTCAAAAAACGTTTGGTGGCAGCACCTTTATCAGTTTATACGGCACCGTCTATGGAAATACTTGGTACATCTGCAAGGCCCTGGGGACTGTAGAGGCGCCTGACCTTTGCCTGTGGTGGAGAGGTATGTGATCAAATAGTGGAAATGTGCCATTCCCAGGATTCTTGCTTTCATCATCTTATGAGGTAGCAGATGCAGGCACACAGCCATTCAAAAGCAATGAGGTGCTCCACTGAAAGTGCTGCTTATGGCACTGGAGAGCCCACCTGCAATCTCTAATGGCTGCAGCGATCTTTGGGGTCCACCAGGGTACTGCCTTCCAAAAGGGGGATCCCGTGGAAGAGAGAAAAACTTAGTTGGCTGCCAAAAGAATGGCTGTTGTATGTTGAACAGCCACATCGATACTGCCTTGTGACAGAGAGCTAAGAATGACAGCAGAGGTGAACCCATACCTGTCAGCATTACAGAGAACCCATCTGGACTGGAGTCCAGGGTAGCAATGCTGAGGGATGGATGGAAGATTGGGAAGTGGTCATTGTGTCATTGTGTACTCTCCTGTGGATAGGTGGTAAAAGACAAGGACTGCAAAGGGTGAGATCAATGGTCGAACAAGTTCCATGTGCCACACTGAAGTGTGCAGGGGCACCAGAGTTCAACAGGCAAAGATCCAGCTGTGTCAGTAATGTTTTGATGTCTTTACCATGGGCAGTGATCACTGTAGCACCCCACAAAGGATTTTGGGTGTTGAAGACTATGAAAGGCGGGGGGAGCTGAGAGAGGAATGCCGCCACCACATCATGGGACACGACATCATCGGAAGGTATCATTCTTAAAATAACCTTGGTAGCCATGAAGGACAGGGGTCAAAGTTGTTGGAAACCACATTTCCTGTGTGGCAATACAGACTGCAGAGTAAGTGCTTAAAAGATTCTGTAGTTCAGCCAGGCGGTGGAAAAATCTGTTACAGTCCCACTGGAGGATCAGAGTGTCAGAATACCTCAGGAACATGAAGCAACCAAGGAGGGGAGCAGGTTATGACAAAGGGTCATATGCTGCCACTGGTTGAGACGTCAGGGAATCCACTGACATAGGTTCTACGGCACATTGCCCGGGTTGATCTGGTGTCTCAGGAACCACCGAGCTCTCCCCTTGGGGACAGGAGTACTTACATGCAGTGTCTGGTGGTGTTGAGGCCACCGGAGTTTCCTTCTTCTTAGAGGACTTCTTTATGTCCTTGTCTTCCTTCTCCTCCTTGGAAGACAAGGACTGGGAATGTTTCCCTGAATTAGTTTCAGGGACAGAAGAAGAACAAGAAGTCCAGCGGCCAGCAGGGACCTCTTTCTACCCAGAGATGCAGGAGGAGGCTGAAGTGTCTCCAGCTGGAGGATGAGGACTAGTGTCCCCGAGAGAGTGGGAGCCAATGATCCCGAAGTGGATGCAGTGGAGGCATCAGAAGGGACCCCAAATGCCAAGAGGCCAGGTATTAGTGGGCAGCTCTGAGGGCCCAGTGTAAGAGGTGCAACAGAGGTAGGCACCATTAACAGAGAAAGTGACAATGTTGCGGCTCTTGTATAAGATCGTGTCATGTTTATAGGAATAGGACATTTACACTTTTTCTGTCCTCTTGATATGTGAGCTTGTCCAAGGTCTTACACTCCTGGATTTTCTTCTCACTCTTAAAAATGGAACAATCTGCTGCGCAGGGAGAGTGTAGCTCACCGCAGTTTATGCAGATGCGGAGAGGTGCGTAAAGAACATTCATGTGCAGCGGATGTCCACAATCCCAGCATACAGGGGTAGTGGTGTAACAGGAAGACGTATGTCCGAACTTCACACACCTGAAGCATCTCACAGGAGAAACATGGGGTTTCACATCACACTGTCAGACCATCACCTTGACCTTCTCAAGCAACGTATCATCCTTGAAAGCCAAGATGAAGGCTCTGGCAGCAACTCCGTTTTCCGTTCGTCCCCTACAGACATGAGAGATGATATGCACCACACGATGTAGATCTAAGTTGGCCCACAGCTCACTGTCAGATTGCAAAAGCAGACCATGGTGAAAGATGACGCCATGAAGCATACTGAGACTCTTTTGGGGAGTGACAGTCACGGCAATGTCACCTAACTTTTCACATGAGAGCAGCACCTGTCACTGGGCAGGAGATGGTGATTTAATCAAGAGGGAATCACTCTTCATCTTAGAGATGGATGCCACTTCTTCGTATTTGTCTTCAATGTGTAAATAAAGGTTTGTGGCCAAAAAGGTGTCCCTATTGGTCCTGGTTTTGTGGTTTTGTTTTGCTTTAGAACGCAAAAAACAACTGGTGTCATACGCACCTAAGTCAAAACTATAGAACACAAAAGTAGAGACGAGTTAAAAAACGACTATTCTTCAGCCCCAATTGACATAATAGAAGACAGCTGAAACAGGCCTGTAAAAAAGTGCTAAAAAAGACACCCAACAGAAATGGAGATCCAACACTAAAAATTAAGTGGCCTTTGCCCTATTGCTTTGGCAGATAGAAAGTAAAACTTGGTCAACAGCCAGTGCATCATTTGCTAAAACAGCTGATAAATCAGACAGCAAACCCAAGTGGGAACATAAACGGTTAAAAAGAAGATCAGCATTCCATCATGAAGTGGTGGACAGTTAAAACTTAGGCGCAATGTGCACAAAGTGATGGGGCAGCAGAACTTAGCAAACGATGATGGCCAGAAAGGCAGTGCCCAATAAGCAGCCTGGTTAAAATGACCTCCTCCCGGTGGGAGGGCTGAGAGGAGGGCGTACAAGCCGCTGGGAGAGGCTTAATAAGCCTGAGCTTATTCCCGTGAAGGGAGAACCATTGGCGATGCCAAAGGGAAACCACCCCCTGACAGACGGCAACACGGAGATCATTGGAGGGAATATAGGTACACATGGGCTGAGGTATGAGCAGTGCAGCCTGGGCAGCAGCATCAGCAGCCTCATTTCCTGGCAGACCGACATGACCAGCAACCCCCAGAAACATCACAATGGCTCCACCAAGAGTGAGCAAGTGACAGTTTTCCTGGATCCACTGCACTAAGAGATGGGCAGTGTATGGCGCACAGAGACTTAGAAGGGTGCTGAGTGAGTCTGATTGGTTGGTTTAAAAGGGGCTGAAAGGGACCAAACTACAAGGTCATCTGTCCCTTGTTCCCAGTAGAACAATTATCCAAGGGAAAGAAGAAAACAAAGAAGATGTACAGCACAATAACAGGAGAAAGCAAGAACCAGAAGAACGACAGGAGGACAATAAACACTACAATGGCCAAAACAGAACAAGAAAACCACAGACAGATGCAAGAAATGGGGAGAGGAGATTAAAAATAAGAAAGCAGATTACTTTGTCTGGCTGACCACGAGAATCAAAAAGGAGAAGCCAGCCACTCTGCAACACACTAAAACCACCTTAAAAGCCCTAGAGTGGAGGACACAGAGGGACAAAGGACATGCACTAAAACTCAGATCAAATTATGAAACTCACCCTCACGAATAAAACGTAAAACTAAAGCTGCTGTTGAGGCACTGCCGCCCAACACTGAAGGTAGGGTGCTGGGAGAGTTAAAAGTTTGCCACAGAGTGGCGGAAAGTGGACAGTCCAGCAAGAGGTGGACAACATTCATTTGTGAGCCACAGTGACACCGAGGTGGGGCCTCGCGATGGAGGAGGTAACCATGTGTGAGCCATGTATGGCCAATGCGAAGTCAACAAAGGACAACTGATTCCCTGTGAGAAGCCTGCAGGGAAGACATTGACACATTTGCAGTCTCCTTAATGACATGCAGTTTGTTGTGCATACTGTTATGGCACGCCATCTCCCAAACCCGAAAAACCTTGCAGTGTAAGACAGAACGCAGGTCAATTGCAGAAATGCCCATCTCCAGGAACAGTTTCCACGTAGCCTGTTTAGCCAGCCTGCCAGCAAGTTCATTGCCTGGGATGCTGACGTGGTCTGGGGTCCACACAAACACCACTGAACGACAGGATGGGTCCAGGGCATAGATGGATTCCTCGTTGGACTCTACCAAATGATGACGAGGGTAGCACTGGTCAATAGCTTGTAGGCTGTTCAGGGACTCAGAACAGAGAAGAAATGGGTCACCAGAACAGGAACGGATGTACTGAAGTACACAAGATATGTTCACAAGCTCTGCAGTGAGTACACTGCAACCAGCAGGCAAGGATTGCTGTCCAATATGGCTTCTGTGGACATAGGCTAAGCCAACATTACCAGCAGCCATTGGTGTAAACAACTTCAGAGCCCCGAAACACATCAAGAATCGAGAGGAAGTGACAGCGGAGAGCAGTGGGTTTAACCGAGTCTTTAGGGCCATGCAAAAGCTTCGGCCAAGGCGTACACCATGGAGGTGTACACGAATGGACCTCAAGTAGAGGTGGTAAAGGGAATGACTCCAGTTCGGAGAGAAGGGATCGCACGCGAACAGCAGTCGTGAGCCCTGACTTGGGCCGCCGATGCGAGAGATGAACTGCCACGGGTGGGAAGAGGAGACAGTAATTCAGATGCTCAGGAGAACTACGAATGTGTGCAACATAACTGGCGAGCAGCTGCACACGTCAGATCTGCAATGGAGGGACTCCGGCCTCCACCAGGACACTGGTCACCGGACTCATTCTATATGCTCCCATCGCTAGGCGATCGCCATAGTGGTACACTGGGTCAAGGAAATGCAACGCTGAGAGTGCCGCCGAACCATAAACCAGACTCCCAAAGTCAAGGTGGGATTGAACAAGTGCTTTTTAGAGCTGCAGCAGAGTAGAGCGATCTGCACCCCAGTTGGTGTTGCTCAGGCAGCGGAGAGCATTGAGGTGATACCAGCACTCCCACTTAAGCTAACAAGGTGAGGTAACCAAGTCAATCAGGAGTCGAAAACCAGTCCTAAGAATTGATATGTCTCCATTACAGTGAGTGGATCATCATTAAGATAAAATTCAGGTTCAAGATGAACGGTACGCTGCTGACAGAAGTGCACGACACACGACTTCGTGGCTGAGAACTGGAAGCTGCAAGCTAGAGCCCTTGACTGTGCCTTCTGTATGGCTTCCTGTAGGCGCTGCTCAGCAACACCAGTTCTGGAGGAGAAATACAGCTGCACAGTTGTACATGGAAATACAGAGCGACAGGAAATTTTGGATAAAAGTCGGGAGTGGGTCCCGGAGACCCCACTCATACAATGTGGCAAGGATATGATGTCGCCAGGTTATGTTGTATGCTTTACGTAAGTCAATTAAGACGGCAACCAGATGTTAGTGTCTGGAAAAGGCTGTTTGGCTGCCAGACTTTAAGGCCACAAGATTATTGGCGGTAGAGCAACCCTGCCGGAAGCCACCCCGACATGGAGCCAGTAGGCCACCTGACTCCAGGACCCAACCCAACTGCCAAAACATTCCAGCAGCTTACAAAGAACATTGGTGAGGCTGTTGGGCTGATAGCTATCCACATAAAGCAGATTTCTAACAGGTTTTAGCACCAGAATGGTGGTGCTCTCTCGCCACTGTGATGGAAAGATGCCATCCCACCAGATCCGGTTGAAGATGACGAGGAGATATCGGTTGTAGTCAGACGAGAGACGTTTAATCATCTGACTGTTGATACGATCCAGCCCAGGAGCTGTGTCGGGGCAATGTGCAAGTGTGCTGAGGCGCTCCCACTCCGTAAATGGGGGTATTATAGGGTTCACTGTGGCATGTATTGAACGAGAGGACTTTCCTTTCCATCTGCCGTTCGAAGGTGTGATAGGCTGGGGGGTAGTTTTCCTAAGCAGAGGCTTGAGCATATTGCTCAGCAAAGTGCTCGGCAATTGCGTTTGCGTCGGTAGAGAGCACACCATTGATGGTAACGCCAGGGACACCTGTTGGGGTCTGCTACCCAAACAGATGTCTGATCTTTGTCTAGACTTGGGAAGGTGACATATGGCACCCAATGGTAGACACGTACGTCTCCCAACACTCCTGTTTCCGTCATTTTATAAGCAGGCGAATGCAGGCACGGAGCCACTTAAAGGCTATTAGGTGCTCTAGGAAATGCCGCCGCCTAAGTCACTGTCGAGCTTGCCAATGCTCTTTAATTGCCTCAGCGACTTCCAGTGACCACCAAGGGACTGTCTTTCGCTGGCGGCACCCTATATAATGAGGGATAACATTTTCCAATGCAGAAATCATGTACTGCACCATCTGGGGAAAGATATATGTTTCAGACAGTTATTTCCTATGTCGTCCGTATTCCGATAGCCACAACATCAAGAGGGGTTTGAAGGGGCACAGTTTCACTACAGACTGAGTTTAGGACATGAACACAAACTCCACCTGACTCTTGATTATAGTCCATACGATTCCTGTAATATTCCTTATAGCCGTGGAGGGCAGGGATTTGCATTGCTAGGAAACAGGTTTCCTGGAGGGCAATGCAGATAGCAGGTGTAAAGCTTAACAGCCGCTGTAGCTCAGCCAGGTGGTGGAAAAAACCGCCACAATTCAACTGGAGGATGACATCACTGTGAGACTGGGAAGGCATGGAACATTCAATGAGGCAGTTTACACCTCAGGGTCACCTGCTGCCACCGACTTTTTACCTGAGCAGTCTATATTTGTTGTGTCTGAGGGTCCAGCAAGCTCCAGGTCCTCATAGGATGCCAGAATCTCGACCCCATCCTCAGACGCAGAGGTTGCAGGTAGCAGTGGTGTGGGTGCCACCATAAGTTCCTTGTTCTTGGGGGTCTTCTTTTTAGATTTCTTGCACTGTTCCTTGGGTTTCGCTGGCTGGGAGGACTTCACTGAATCAATGCCTGGGACTGAGGACGAACGTGAAGCCCTACGACCAGCTACTTTTGGGCTCTTCAGCTGGGTGTCACCTTTCCCACTAGCAGAAACCTGGGAAGGGAGTCACCCAACAGACCCCTTCCCAACGTGAGGACGGGGGGGAGGGAGAGGGGTTGCTCCTGAAGAAGGTGCTGCGAGAGCAACAGGGAGGGAACATCTGAACGTGATCATCATCTGGCCCTGGGGCGGAAGATCAGGATGAACTGAAAGCCTGATCTAGCTCCCTCATAGAAAGGTGGCATTGTAGCACTGATGATTCAGAGAACGGAAGGGTACAGCTCGATCCGCCTCCACTCATTTCCGGTGGATGAAGGCAGGGTGATAGTGGGAAGAGCTCAAAACTTCTGCAAAATGGTGGCCCAAAGTGTTGGAGATAGTAATAGGGTCCACGATAACATCGTCTGCTACTGTTAGGCCAGAAATTCGAGAATGGATCTTGGTCCCAGAGAGCTGTCTGAGGTTGGCCCACATGACAGAGGAAGATGTGGAACTGTTAAAAGAACTAGTGAATGAAATCCAGCTAGTTCTTTTGCTATCTTGAAGAACACAACAACACTTTGCATGCATCTGTTTATAATGTATGCAGTTTGTCATCGTAGGATGGCTGTTAAACATGCAGAGAGCATGTGTCCATGCGTGAATTGCATCGCAGCATGCCTCAGCCCACCAAGGGACTGGGAAAAGAGGAAGTGTGAGGAATGGTATGTTCTGCAACAGTAAGGAAAACGTTTGTGAGACATTCTACCTGGTCATCACAACTGGGGAAATCTTGTTCTCTGAAGACTCAGTAAGCTGCAATTTGGGTGTGCATGTAGGTGGGTAGGAGTCAGCAAATGGATAGCACACAGGAAATGGTCACTCGAGCAGGTGTCAGAAAGATCGGACCACTCAAGATGGTGGGAAAGCTGGGCAGTGCAAAAAGATAGGTCCAAATGGGAATAGGTATGCGAGGAGTCTGAAAGGAAAGTGGGTGCTCCAGTGTTAAGGCAGAAGAGGTTAAGTTGGTTAAGAAGGTCAGCCAAGAGGGCACCTGTCTAACAGGTCGTGGGAGAACCCCAAAGGGAATGATGTGTATTGAAGTTACCACAAAAATGGGGGAGGTAGCTGCCCAATAAGCTGAAGGCAGTCTGCCCTGGCAACACTGAATGATGGAGGGACATAAATGGTACAAATGGACAAAGTTAGGTGGGGAAGGAAAAGGCGAACTGCAACAGCTTGAAGATGGGTAGTCATGGAGATGGGTTGACTATGAATGTCATCCCGTATGTGACGCCCCTATGAGATGGAATGCTGACCTCTGGGGGAAGGTCAAAACAAATTGGTAAGTAATGTGAAAGCTCAAAGCAGTTGTGAGGGCGGAATTTCGTTTCCTGAAGGCAGAGTACAAGGGGATGACGTGATGCTAAAAGCAGCCGTAAATCCTCTTCTTGGGAATGAAGGCCGCGAAGGATTCACTGGAGGACAGTCATCATGTGGAAGAGATGTGGGGGTGTTAACTCGACGGCTGCTGAGTGACGGCCATGTAGAGTTGTTACTACAGGGACAGAAGCAGGAGGATTCTGCTCCATGGGGTCCACAGAAGCATTGGATTGCTTGTGCGGTTGGTCCATGGAGTCCAATGCTGAAAAACAGTTGGTGGTGTGCACCGGTGATATGGAAGCCGGCCAGGCCAAGGTACCATGTGGTGACACCATCAATGGTGATCTTTGAGTTTGTGAAGGAGAAGACCATTTGCCTTGGGTGGACTACTTCAAGCCTTTCCATTTAGAGGACTCAGGTATTGTTTGGCTGGAGGGACGGAGGAAGTCTAAACGAGAGTACTACTTCTGTTTCTTCCTGCCTACTGATTGTGTAGCTGGTGGCTTCGCCCCTTTTGAGGTGAGAGTTTGACAGTTTGTTGCACAGCTGGACGGGGGGATGGTGATGCTACCTTGACAACGGGCAATTTCACAACCTCAGAGCCGAATTTGAGGTCACATGTCTGTGTGGCCGTGTCCTTCATGGAGCGAGGGGCGGAACTATAGGTGCCAGATGGGGGAACACAGGGTTTGCGACTAGCCAGTAACTTGTGAGCGACTGGGTAAAGCACTTTTTCCTTTACCCGGATCTCTTGCACAGCTAGCTCATCAAGATACATGGGACAATCCCGAGAGCTGGCGGCATGGTTGCTATTGCAGTTGATATAGCTGGGAGGAGGAGGTGGACAATCACCCTCGTGTGCTTCCCTACCACAGGTTACACATTTGGCTGGGTGTCGACAAGACATTCTGGTGTGGTTGAAAAGATGACACTGGTAGCACCGCATTGGGTTCAGAATGTACGTGGACTGTGATAATTTCATCTTGGACAGAAGCACCACTCTATCAAAGGTGAGGAAAAGAGTGTGGGTGGGTACTAAGGAGGAATCTACCTTTTTCATTACACGATGGATGGCAATGACACCCAGATCAGAGAGGTAAGAGTGGATTTTGGCCTCGGTAGACCGTCAAGCAGCCTAGTGTAAATTACACCACGGGAAGAATTTAAAGTTCTATGGGCCTCGACACGACAGGGTAACTGTGGAGAAGTGAGGCAGCAAGCAGTAGTTGTGCTTGAGAATCAGAAGTAGTCTCCAAAAGCAAAGTGCCATTCCGTAAATGAGAGCAGGATTGCATCAACACCTTTCTGAATAATAAACAGATTTACCGTGGCGAAGGACTGACCGTCTTCAGTACGTGAGACCATGAGGAACCATGGTGCAGTGGAAAGGATCTTTGAATCATTAGCCTCATTACATTTATGTTTCGTAGATGATGATTAGGAAGATGATTGACTCATTGCGAGAAAATCCGTTCCTTCCAAGTGGGGGCCCCTTCAGAAGGGGCACACCTGTCTTAGGTGATTGTTCACACATCAACTCACACCTCCCGAACACCTGACAGAGGGACCAATCGGCAATTTGGGAAGGTTGCAGCTCAGGCAATCACTCCTCCTTGGGCCTGGACTGTACCAGGGTGTACGGGCGAACCCTAATTGTCGACCCAGGGTTGGGAATTACGCGTTACCCAGTCACCTGTTACGCATCAAGATGAGAGGGCCGGCCTTCAGGAGCGCACAGGGAGGAAGAAGAAAAGAGGAACCTGAAACGCTGAGAAGCGGAGGAACAAGAGGAGAAGGAAAACAAAGAAAGGAAAAGGGAGCATAAAACAAAGGTCAGCCTGTTCTTACATCAGCGACAGACAATGCAGAACATTCCCAATAACATCCCAGACATGTTCCCCGAGGGAGGGGAAAAACAATAGCAAAAAGGATCGACATGCAGCATGGAAGGAAAGAAGTGCCGCAAAGGCAGGGGACTCGTGGCAGCCAAGCATGAACCCGCCAAACAGTGGCGAGCCCCCTGGGGTGATCGGTGCTGGTACACAACAGGTACTGGGGGGAGGATTTTGCTCCTTGTTGTCTAGTCCTGGATTCATCCCAGGGGCAAACTATCCAGCGTGGTGCCACTCACTCCGAATGGGGGCTCTGCCCATGTGTGCCACCCAGCAACAGCAACAGCTATCTGGCCAGTAATCCATTGCTGGGAGTCCACATGCCCCAGTCATAATGGGCACATACTCCTTGGCATACATGGGGAGGGATCAGCACAGGCACCAACAGTGCAATCCCTGCAGTCACTAGGCTACTATTGTACAGGTACCTTGATGATCATTCCCATAATGGGCACAATGGAATGGATACTAAGCTGGGTTTTTGGTATACTACGACAGCAGCAAGGAAGGGTGCCAGGATGGAAGGGCACAGAAGTGGACCATACACAACACTGGGTGACTTTCCCAACATAATATGCACTTTTGTAAAATTTGGAAAAGATGGCAGGTAAAACCCAATAGTGGGGACCATATAATTATTAATGGACGGTGACAGTAGCACCAGAAGTGAACCTGGAAATCAAGACCAAAATCGTGAACCAAGTCCAAGCAGAGTCTGCACCAAAAGACAGACGGAAAGTCAGAGGAGATATTAGATAGAAGAGGAAGTAGTGGTGCAATGGCTGAGACCCTACGGTAGCCAAGCATGTACTCACAAAAGAGTAGTAGTGAGTCCCCCGTCTTACACGATACATTAAAGAAAAGCTAACCTATGTAAGTAGACATAGAGAAAGCTTTTGACAATGTTGATTGGAATACTCTCTTTGAAATTCTGAAGGCAGCAGAAATAAAATAGAGGGAGCAAAAGGCTTGGCTTTTTACAACTTCATTACGGGAATCGTCAGTAAAGCTGCGAGTAATGAGTATGATGGGCAGGGGCACTATGAATATAGTGCGGGACAATATGTTACGAATGTGGGTCTCACGGGAGGCGTGCCAGAGGTAAGTCCTTGCAGTTGCACTATCCTCTGTGTCCTCGGTGGCTCAGATGGATAGAGCATCTGCCACGTAAGCAGGAGATCCCAGGTTCGAGTTCCAGTCGGTGCACACATTTTCAACTGTCCCCGTTGACTTATGTCAATGCCTGTATGCAGCTAGGGGTATTCATTTCATTGTAATTTTTACAACTTGTACAGTAACCAGACAGCATTTACGAGAATCGAGGGGCATGAAAGGGAAGCAGTGGTTGAGAAGGGAGTGAGACAAGGTTGCAGCCTATCGCCAATGTTATTCAATCTGTACATTCAAGGAGAAGAAATAAAATCTTTGAGGTTTTCCGATGATGTAATTCTGCCAATGGACAGCAAAGGACTTAGAAGAGCAGTTGAATGGAATGGAAAGTGTCTTGAAAGGAGGATATACTATGAACATCAACAAAAGCAAAACAAGGACAATGGAATGCTCTCAAATTAAATCAGGCAATGCTAAGGGAAGTAGTAGATTAGTATCATTACTTGGGCAGCAGAATAACTGATGATGGCCGAAGTAGAGAGGATATATGAGGGTTATTCAATAAGTAATGCCCCACATTTTAAAAAGCCATTAATATACATAGATAAATGTCCTTGTTGGTGATTCACATCTGACATTTGTTCTGTGTGCTAGTGCAGTTTCAAACTGTTCTGGCAGATGGCAGAGCCATAGTACAGCATCAACATGGTGTCTACACACAACTCACATTACAAGCAGTGTGCTGTTATTAAATTCTTGTGTGCACAAAAAGAAAATATGGTGAACATCCATAGATGTTTGTGTGCAGTGTATAGCAATGCTGCAGTTGATAGGAGTACAGTTGGGTAATGGGTAAAGAAAGTTACAGCCTCAGGAAATCCAGATACACAGTTCAATGATCAGCCATGCTCGGCTTGTCCTGTGCTGACTGGTGCATCAGAACTCAACAACTGGCTATACAGTTGTCAGTCAGCATTGGTGCACCTGCAATGATAGAGGCTATCTGATATTCAAACAGGTGCTCAAGACGGGTTCCCCGAATGCCCACAGCAGACAACAAGATTCAAAGAAAGGCCATTCCATCTGAATTATTGGAGCATTTTGAGACCGTTGGAGAGGCCTTTCTGTCACAGATAGTTACAGGGGATGAAAGTTGGGTGCACCACTTTGCACTGGAAACAAAAAGGCTGTGCATGGAATGGCATCATCCTCATTCACCACAAAATAACAAATTCAAGACAACCTCCTCTGCCGGAAAGTCATGGTGACAGTCTACTGGGATTGTGATGGCATTATTCTCGTGGATTTGATGACAAGAGGGTCAACCATCAATTCAGAGGCATACGTGAAGACTGAATAAACTCAAGAACCATTTCCGACATGTTTGATCAGACAAGAATCCAGCAGATATCTAGCTCCAACACAATAATGCACGTCCACACACAAGTCTGAGGACTTTGGAACACATCGCCAAATTGGGTTGGACATCATTGCCTTATCCACCTTACAGTCCAGACTGTAGACAGGCTTTGACTTCCATCTCTTTGGGAAGCTTAAATATTCTCTATAGGGAATACACTTTGTGAAGATGACTAGAGTAGCTGTCACACAGTAAAAATATGGCTATAACTACAGGACAAGAGCTTTTACCAGCAGGGAATACATGCTCTTCCGCAACGTTGGCGTATTTAGGCAATGCATTCAGGAATGGCCATAACATGCACAACTCTCTAATGCTGTCAAATTCCCTTGCCCCGTAAGAGCAATGAGGTGTCACACTTAGCCTGTTGATGACGAGGCATAGCTCATAAACAAAGTGACTAGACTCATTGTGAGATGGTTTAAGTATTGACGCTAAACAGTGTGTTGTCATTGCTTAAATAGTGTGCTGCCACTGACTATTATAGAAGGAATGTCGGATGACAGATATGATTCACTACGTTGGACTGTCAGTCAATGCAGAAGAATACTGCCACCACATATGTGGATAGCTTCTACTATGATAAATCACACCAGAATGACATAACCCTTCGGGTTTGATGATCTTAAAAGGAAACTAAGCAGTTTAGGCTCTCTATATGGGCCCATATAGGTTTTAGGGCTTTAACCCTGAGTTTTCAATAAATCAATGCCAACAGTTACCACATCTGATTTAAAGTGTTTCACAAATTTCAGATGGAGAGTTGTCACACTGATGAGGGCGATTAATTCCCGACAATAATGCCATGGGTTTCAATACGTGCTATGATAAAATATGCAGTTACAGACAATCATACTACATAGAGTATCCTTATTCAGTTGCTTCGAAATCTGTGGGTTGTCAAATGTATTATTAGTATTTTACAATTTATGATTATAATAGTAACAGCAAACTCCAACTTTCTGCAGATGGTGAAGTTACCTTATAATGAAGTACTGCCTGAAAGAAGCTGCATAAACATTCAGTCAGATCTTGATAAGATTTCAAAGTGGTGCAAAGGCTGGCAATTTTCTTTAAATGTTCAGAACTGTAAAGTTGTGCACTTTACAAAATGAAAAAGTGTAGTATCCTACAACTATAATATCAATGAGTCACAGTTGCATTCGGCCAACTCATACAAATATCTGGATGTAACACTTTGCAGGGATATGAAACAGAAGGATCACACAGGGTGCGTTGTGGGTGAAGCAGGTGGTACACTTCAGTTTACTGGTACAATTCTCGGGAAGTGATATCAAGGTACACTTCAGTTTACTGGTACAATTCTCGGGAAGTGATATCAAGGGAGATTGCTTACAAATCACTCGCATGACCCACCTTGGAATATTGCTCCCAAGTGTGAGCGACCCATACCATATAGGACTAATAGGGGATACTGAATGTATACAGAGTAGGGCAGCATGAATGGTCACAGGTTTGTTTAACACATGGGAGAATGTCAAAGGGACTCTGAAGAACTGGCACTCTGTTGAACATAAACGTAAACTATCCTGAGAACACCTACTAACCCAAAGTTTCAAGAACCAGCTTTAAATAATGAGTTTAGGAACATACTACAAAACCTATGTACTACTCTCATAGGAATTGTGAGGACAAGATTAGACAAATTACAGCATCCACAGAGGCATTGAAACAATATTCTTCCCACACTCCATACTTGAATGGAACGGGAAGAAACCCTGCTGACTGGTACATTGGATGTACCCTCTGCCATGCACTTCATGGTGGTTTGCAGAGTATAGGTGTATATATCGAAGCCAGAATTATGTAGTATGTATTATGTAGTATGTAAATAGAATTATGTATTGCTTGTGCTGCTACTGTTGTCTAGACTGAATAATCAGCTTTTGGTAATGTCTGCACTACTTCTAGCCTGTGATGGGATTGATTTATTATTTTTATTATTTCTTTCCTTTCTCAGACGTTATGTCTGGTTAAAAATGGAAAGTGACACGGACCTTGATCAATCGTGACTTCCTTTTAACTGTATGGTATATGTTACATTGCATTTAGGAACTTTCGAGTAATTGAACATGTATCAATAATTACGGATTTCTGTAGTTGTATATATACGTTTGGATGCAGCCGTATTGCGTTGATGTACTGGTGGATATTGTGTGGTATGACTCCTGTAGGTGATAGTATAATTGGTATAACGCCAACTTTATCCTGATGTCACATGTCCTTGACTTCCTCAGCCAGTTGGATGTATTTTTCAATTTTTTCTCCTGTTTTCTTCTGAATATTTGTTGTATTGGGTATGGATATTTCGATTTGTTGTGTTAATTTCTTCTTTTTATTGGTGAGTATGATGTCAGGTTTGTTATGTGGCGGTGTTTTATCTGTTATAATGGTTCTGTTCCAGTATAATTTGTATTCATCATTCTCCAGTACATTTTGTGGTGCATACTTGTATGTGGGAACATGTTGTTTTATTAGTTTATGTTGTATGGCAAGTTGTTGATGTATTATTTTTGCTACATTGTCATGTCTTCTGGTGTATTCTGTATTTGCTAGTATTGTACATCCGCTTGTGATGTGATCTACTGTTTCTATTTGTTGTTTGCAAAGTCTGCATTTATCTGTTGTGGTATTGGGATCTTTAATAATATGCTTGCTGTAATATCTGGTGTTTATTGTTTGATCCTGTATTGCAATCATGAATCCTTCCGTCTCACTGTATATATTGCCTTTTCTTAGCCATGTGTTGGATGCGTCTTGATCGATGTGTGGCTGTGTTAGATGATACGGGTGCTTGCCATGTAGTGTTTTCTTTTTCCAATTTACTTCCTTTGTATCTGTTGATGTTATGTGATCCAAAGGGTTGAAGAAGCGGTTATGAAATTGCAGTGGTGTAGCCGATGTATTTATACGAGTGATTGCTTTGTGTATTTTGCTAGTTTCTGCTCGTTCTAGAAAGAATTTTCTTAAATTGTCTACCTGTCCATAATGTAGGTTTTTTATGTCTATAAATCCCCTTCCTTCTTCCTTTCTGCTTAATGTGAATCTTTCTGTTGCTGAATGTATGTGATGTATTCTATATTTGTGGCATTGTGATCGTGTAAGTGTATTGAGTGCTTCTAGGTCTGTGTTACTCCATTTCACTACTCCAAATGAGTAGGTCAATATTGGTATAGCATAAGTATTTATAGCTTTTGTCTTGTTTCTTGCTGTCAATTCTGTTTTCAGTATTTTTGTTAGTCTTTGTCTATATTTTTCTTTTAGTTCTTCTTTAATATTTTTATTATCTATTCCTATTTTTTGGTCTGTATCCTACATATTTATAGGCATCTGTTTTTTCCATCGCTTCTATGCAGTCGCTGTGGTTATCCAATATGTAATCATCTTGTTTAGTGCGTTTTCCCTTGACTATGCTATTTTTCTTACATTTGTCTGTTCCAAAAGCCATATTTATATCATTGCTGAATACTTCTGTTATCTTTAGTAATTGGTTCAGTTGTTGATTTGTTGCTGCCAGTAGTTTTAGATCATCCATGTATAGCAAATGTGTGATTTTGTGTGGGTATGTTCCAGTAATATTGTATCCATAATTTGTATTATTTAGCATGTTGGATAGTGGGTTCAGAGCAAGGCAGAACAAGAAAGGACTTCATGAATCTCCTTGGTATATTCCACGCTTAATCTGTATTGGTTGTGATGTGATATTATTTGAATTTGTTTGGATATTAAGTGTGGTTTTCCAATTTTTCATTACTATGTTTAGGAACTGTATCAATTTAGGATCTACTTTGTATATTTTCAATATTTGTAGTAACCATGAGCGGGGTACACTATCAAAAGCTTTTTGGTAATCAATGTATGAGTAGTGTAGTGACCTTTGTTTAGTTTTAGCTTGATATGTCACCTCTGCATCTATTATCAGTTGCTCTTTACATCCTCGTGCTCCTTTGCAACAGCCTTTTTGTTCTTCATTTATAATTTTGTTGTGTGTTGTATGTGTCATTAATTTCTGTGTAATGACTGAAGTTAATATTTTGTATATTGTTGGTAGGCATGTTATGGGGCGATATTTTGCTGGATTTGCTGTGTCTGCTTGATCTTTAGGTTTCAGATAAGTTATTCCATGTGTGAGTGTATCAGGGAATGTGTAACGGGTCTGCAATGTAACTGTTAAATAATTTATCTAAAAACAAAGATGATGTGGCTTACCAAATGAAAGTGCTGGCAGGTCGACAGACACACAAAAACAAACACAAAATTCTAGCTTTCGGAACCAACGGTTGCTTCGTCAGGAAAGAGGGAAGGAGAGGGAAAGATGAAAGGATGTGGGTTTTAAGGGAGAGGGTAAGGAGTCATTCCAATCCCGGGAGCGGAAAGACTTACCTTGGGGGGAAAAAAGGACAGGTATACACTCGCGCACACACACACACACACACACACACACACACACACACACACACACACATCCATCCGCACATACACAGACACAAGCCTGTGTCTGTGTCTGTGTATGTGCGTGTGCGTGTGAGTGTATACCTGTCCTTTTTTCCCCCCAAGGTAAGTCTTTCCGCTCCCAGGATTGGAATGACTCCTTACCCTCTCCCTTAAAACCCACATCCTTTCATCTTTCCCTCTCCTTCCCTCTTTCCTGACGAAGCAACCGTTGGTTGCGAAAGCTGGAATTTTGTGTGTATGTTTGTGTTTGTTTGTGTGTCTGTCGAACTGCCAGAACTTTCATTTGGTAAGTCACATCATCTTTGTTTTTAGATATATTTTTCCTACGTGGAATGTTTCCCTCTATTATATTCATGTTAAATAATTTAGTCAGATGTGAATGTGTTGAGGTGAACTACTTTAGCCAGAAATGTGCTATTTTATATTTTCCAGGGGCTTTCCAATTGTGAGTAGAATTAACTGCTTGGGTGACTTCATGTTGCAAAATTATCACTTCAGGCATTTGTGGTATCATCTTGTATGTGTCTTTCTGCTTGTATCCACCGTGCATGCCTGTTATGTTGTACCGGGTTTGACCATATGTTGCTTCAGAAGTGTTCCATGCCTGTTATGTTTGGTGGATTGTCTATTTTAATGTGTTTGTTATTTATTGTCTGGTAAAATTTCTTTTGGTTTGTGTTGAATGTTTTGTTTTGTTTCCTTCTATTTTCACTTTTTTTGTATCTTCTAAGTCGTTTGGCCAATGCTTGTAATTTCTGCTTCTTTTCATCTAATTGCTCTATCGCTTCTTGTTGTGAGATTTTACCTAACCTTTTTCGTTTTTTGTCCGATATTTCATTTCTTATAAATTGTGTTAGCTGTCTGATGTCTTTTCTCAGTTTTTCTATTCTTATCTGTAGCCTGTGTTGCCATGCTGGTTTTGTGTGTTTGTTCTGTGTGTTGGTTGGTTCTGATCTCTGCCTAGTGTGTATATCTAGTGTAGTGAGTGCTCCTATATAAACCAGTAGTTGTAACTCTTCCATAGTTGTGTTTTCATTTATTTTGTTGTGTATGATTGTGTTGATAGTTGTTGTTTCGACTTGTGGGTTGTTTGGTGGTCTATGCAAGAATGGTCTAATGTCTGTATTTGTGTCTTTGTATTCTATATATGTCAGCTGAACTTTTTCTTCTATATCTAACATGTGTGTCATTTTGTGTTCTATTTTTGCTTGTTCTGATGGCTGTCTTAAGATTTCGTTTTCCTCTGATTGTTTAATTGATGTGTGTTGTTCTTTGTTTGTTTGCTCTGGGATGTTTGAGTCCATTACTGTATTTTCTTCTTCTTCTGATTGCACATTATTTTGTTCCATTATTTGTTGTACTTGTTGTTTGATGTTTCCTAATTCTGACTGGGGTATCCTGTTATTTTTTATTATTACACGGATCTGATCAGCTAGTCGTTGTTCTATTAAAAATTTTAATTCTGGGCATCTGGTAATAAATGTTGTGTATACTTGTGATCTGTATCCAGTTGTGTTGGTTCCTAAGTTTGTTGCCTGGTAATAACAGAACATGAGGTGTCGGTTAACTTCATCTGACCATCTCATCCTCTGTCTTTGTTTTCCTTCTAGAGTGGTTGCAGGAAGCATATCCTGCAAAACACCTCTTTTTGGATTTAAATCACTTTCCGTGTGGCTAGCAGTGTTGTTACCATTGTGGATGGGCATAGGGTTCAAGCATTGTCCCCGACCATGACAGCGCTTGTCCGACGCTTCATTAGTTCTGCCCTGAACCAACTAATCACACTAAAAGGGGGGGGGGGGTTAGCCCTATTAGTGGTTTGTTCTTTTCGTCGCCTTTTACGACTGGCAGAACATATTATTATTATTATTATTATTATTATTTTGCAGAAGTCCGTCCGCATGCGTGGGCTAACAGCAAATGTTGCCAAGGGTTTTATCACACTTACCACCACATATGATACTCAATTTACAGCTTAAAAACTTTCAGCTGTATCGTGGAAAATTAGCTGTTTATCTTTGGAACAGAGGGATATTTTACAAATAATTGATATGACCATTGGTTGGTCCTGATTGGCCTGTCTGTGCCAGAATGCAGAACTTCACATCTGTCCCTTTTGGTAATGAATCAAAACAAAATATGTTGTAACTTAACATGGAACTGAACCTCTGCTGTTTTACATAGACAGTCTAAAGACGGATGATTCAGTTACAGTGATTATCACAAAAAAGTTTCCCGTTAAGGATCTATGTAGTGTATCTATAACAGTGTATTTATTCATAGAAAAGCTTTTGAATTTTCTTGGAATGGATCTAGAATACAGAGAAAACCATTTCTGTGTAATGGTTCAAGTAATAATTCTTCTTCCATTTGTTCTCAATGAAACCCAGAAAAATGGCATGTCACTTTTCCATTTGTGTCAGTGCTGTACTAGACTGACTTTAGCTACGATTTTCCACTGTCACTATTTTAACAGTCAAGATACAACACAACTCCTCCCTCTACCAATTTCATGTATAAAGTACTTCGACAAGCGGTCATAAGACTTGAGTACTATGTTAAAAGGGCAAAACAGATGGGTTATATATCACGTGGCAGAGGTAAAACTGTAACATATGTATTTGTTCAGGGGTGTAGTGCAACTCGAGGTCCTCCAGGGCCAGAGTTGCAATGAATGTCATTCCCACTGCAAGTGCCCATTTCACTGATGGAGGAGAGTGGATGGTTAGGGGTGGGGGTTGGGGATGTAGCTGCTGCTTTCAGTGTGGTGTTAATGGTACTAGCTACCTGAAGGTGTTTGAATGTATCAGTATGTAGCTTACTCCAGATGCCGTCTTGATATTTACTTGCTTTTTGCAAAAGGTGCGGTGTAGTTGAGGGAGGGACTGGGGGAAAAGAAGAGAGATTGCAGCATGAGAAAAGAAGAAATGCTGCAATGGCTTGGGGCTACATAATCACTGCTCATGAGGGCGCAACAGAGTTACGGGGGCCTTGGGCAGTTACCACTACAAGTGTGATACACTTATACATCTTTAATAAGGGCAAGCATAAAGGAGAGGTATTTATTCAATTAAACTGCCACTTTGTCAGATTTAACATGAACACATTTTATTGCAGTTGAGAACACATCAACTGCAAACTATCACTCAGATAGTGCCTCTTTGCCAGATTTATTATGAACTAGCAAAATACACACTTTTACTGGAGCTGAGTACCTCTTCGTCAAATTTATCATGAACTAGCAAAACACATGTTTCACTGCAGTTGAGAACACATCAACGGCAAACTATCACTTGGATAGAACAGGACTGCTATATATGTGAAACCACATTTGTGAATGATTTAATGACCTTAATGTTATGTACTAAATTAATAATATAATTCTAAATTTAAATACCTTGTCATTAAACACAATAGAACCCACAGCTTTTCGATCCACTTCACCTTGACTGTCTAGAATACCATCTCCAAACAACTGTCTCATTCCATCGTAGCAAGGTCCACCTTTACAATATAGCTCATGTGCTAGTTTATCACATACAATTACACCTGCTCCAAGTTTCTCTAGCCTTCCTGCTACTGATGATTTTCCACTAGCAATATTGCCAGTGAGTCCAATAATGTATGGGTGATTTGGTATGAGTGGATTTGGCTAAAAAAAAATAATAAATAAATAAATAAAAATAGATACTATCAAAAAACAATATTCATTTGGCAGATACTTGTGAAGAGTTATGCATATTAATACCAACAAGAAACCCTAAACACAAGATACAGACTTAACTAGACATTCAAAGATGTTAACATTTATAACACAAATGAAAAGATGCGGACTATTTTAAGTATAGATGACAGGGCTAAAGAAGAAGAAGAAGAAGAAGAAGAAGAAAGAGAGAGAGAGAGAGAGAGAGAGAGAGAGAGATACAATGTTAAGGTTATTGACATGAAGGGAGGATATCGCTGAAGACTTCGCTGGGGTTATATTTGCAGGGAGAGGCTTTTAGTCCCCATCACTACAGCACAGACATAGAACTAGAAGCATTACTAGAGTACATGGTAAAATCTGCTTTCCCTTGTGAACAACAAGATTTGCTCAATAACTGTCTTGTTATATTTAATGGAGTTTTCCCAGTGGATAGAATATTACATCATCTTCCTGGCGTGCACTCAGGACAAAATTATTTCTTCTTTTGACATTTCAGCTGATGACTGTGCAACTGTTTGGAGGTGAGTTGGCTGCTGAATCTCAAATTCTGTAGATTTTCCAATCTCTGGACATATAAAACCATATCCTTCCTCAAGAGGTATCTGATGTGTTTCTTGAAGTTTTCCAAGCAGACAGAATGTCCCATTATATTTTAAGCTTGCATTTGAGACAAACTTATTTCTTCTTGAGTTTGGACAAGCTACAGAATCTGAGATTCAGTAACTGGCTCACCTTGAAGATGGCTGCACAGTTATCAACCAAAATATTGGTAGAACAAATAATTCTGTCCTAGATGTACACCCAAAAGATGGAATATACTGTCTCACTGTCTGCAGGTATGTAAGATATGTTAAGTATTTGGCATCAGCCCCCCCCCCCCCCCCCAACTCTAGTTTGTCAAGACAGTATACTCAGTATGTATATGAGCCACACAGCAACTATAAAAGCACCAGATTCATACTGGGCTGGGTTACCCCCATTATCTACACATCATATAAATTAAACAATGGAAAATCCAGAATGGAATGTAACAATATTACGGAAATGATAGTTGCTACTCACCATATAGTGGAGATGCTGAGTCATGACTCAGCATCTCCACTATATGGTCAGTAGAAACTATACTTTTCATAATATTATTACGTATTATAAATTAAATTCTCCCATTGCAGTTTCCGTCTGTCCATTCAGGCTAATTCAGGAACTAAGTAGAAATTTTATATGATTTTTATTAAAAGTCAGATTAATTCACAAGGAAGATTAGTGTATATTACTACATAATATAAACATGGTGTCCATCCATAGATGTTACTGCTACCCATGTGAAAATGTGAGCAGGTCACTAGTAATTGTGAGCAAGTGGTGTGTGTGGGTGTAATGTGCATAGCATGCTAGATTCTTTCTGGCAGACTTGAAATAAAATCCTTCATGCATAGTTCTTAATTTAGTGAATGTTGTGAGGTTCGCTACTTCACATCTCAAGCTTTTAAAATTAGATGCTACAGTTGCAACACACGATGCCAAAAACTCACATGTCTAAGAGTTCTCTTTTAGACTTCCTCTGCCTTCTGATCAATGAGTGCACTCAATGGAATGCCCACATGAAATGCTATTCAAATGAATCTCATGATGGTAACAGTGTCATATAGTGCAGCCAGAAAATTTGGAATGTTTGTTACCTAGGTGTTCTGTGGCAACAGTGGTTGACAGTTCATTACACTGCAACACAACAGGAAGTTACAGCTTTCTTGAGTGTTTCACACACTTGGCAAAGGCTATTATTATGTTAGCAGTGAAAATACTGCGTCAATTTAAACTGGAGATTATTGTTCACGTTTGTCAGAAAGAAACTGTGTAGCAAACCTTGGTCATTATTCCGGAGCCATCCACGCAAGGAATTAAAAAACTGGTGCATTCACAGACATAGAAAAAGTTACTTGAATACAGTAGTCTTCTTTGGTTTTGGAATCAGATCAAGATGCATCTGGGGAGAAATTATCCATCAAGACAAATCTCAAAAAGAAAGGAACATTTGCAGTCCAGCAGAGGAAACTGAATATGGGTCCTCAGGACTTACAGTTACATCACAGCTTGCCTTGGGATGGTTCTTAAGGAGCCTCCACTGTTAGTCAACAAATAAAACGGTAATGCAGACAGTTAGGCTTTCAAGTGATATTTACTGTGTAGCTGATGACACTGAACTTACCATATGGGAACTTACCTTTTGAAATGGACTGCTGGTGAGGCCAATACAAAATGCACCACCTGCCCTCACACCACTACGTGCAGTAGGGTCAAGCAGACTACATAGTATGAGGGAAGTTCCTGAAGTTATTTTCATCATTGTTTTTACAAGAGAAGAGATACACCAGGTGACACAAGCAATCACTATACAAAGCCACACACAATCTTTGGTCATTCAACAACAGAAGGGACATCAGCAGAGGAGGAAAAATACATGCACAGAGCACCGTAGAAGAGAAAGCAGCTGTAGATTGGTGTGCTCAGTATTTTTTGAGTACACATCACAATGGCAGACGGACGTGTACTGACAATATGCTCACCAATGGCACCTTGTGCTTTTATCTGGTATGAATAAGCACGAAGGACCAGTGTGTAATGCCTACGAACTGTGTACAGTGGAGAGGTCATGTCTCATCATACGGTTGGTCGCTAGTATCGCATGTTTAGAGAAGGAAGACAGAGCACAGAGGATGAAGACCAAATGGGTGTCCCTCCACATCCATGAATGAAAACAACACTACTAGGGTTCAGGACATGGAGTTAGCGGACATGTCCATAATGGTTTCAGGACACCGAGTTTTACCAGAGCGGTTTCTTTAAACTGATTGCACGTTATAATAAATGTTGCAACGTTGGTGATGACTGTTAAAAATTAGTACAAAGTGTATAGTTTATGATGTCGTGGTGTATTTGTTTTTGGAAATAAAGTTTCCATTTGAAAAACAATGGTGACACTAACTTTCAGAATATCCCTTGTAACAGCACTGATGATCCATATGCTACATTTACATAGTATATGTGGGAGAGAATTAGGGACTTTTGAAAGGTCTATGTAATAACTCTCTGAGTGGGGCCACTCGGGAAAGAAAGAATGTTAAGTTTTACCATACCACTGTCATTCAATTAATGCAGATGCGGCATGTATGACAGCTTTTTATTTCTTTTTATTTAACAATAGGCTTCAGAAGCTGAATTAGGCAACCACTTCAAGCGACTGATTACTGAAACAGACCTCAGTATAACTATATAGTCCTGAGTCTTCAGAAGTCAACAACATAGGTTTCTGAAGGGAAACTACTCTCCAATATCCAATCTTGTGCCTTCCAGATGGCTCCCTGAAGTTGGTATTAAGTACCACCCATTGATGTTGCATGATGGTGTGGACAAGTCATCTCCATTTAATGACTGTGAAACTGTACGTGGATCGGTTGGTTGGATTAAAAGAGGGGGAAAGGGACCAAACTACAAGGTCATCAGTCCCTTGTTCCGAATAAAACAATGCCACAAGTGTGAGAATAAAACAAACGGGACTGACAACTCAAAACGGAATGAAAGGAAAAATTACATGAACGACGAAGGGTAACAAACATGTAAATGGGCAAAAGGGGACAAGAAAATGCAAGAAATGGGATGAAGAAATTAAAACAACAAAGCAGATTACCATGGCTGGCTGATCACGAGAATAAAAAGGAGAAGCCAGTCACTTTGCAACACATTAAAACTTACACCGTAAAAGCACTAGGGTGGGGGACACAGGGGGACAAAGGACATGCACTAAAACTTAGATCAAATGATAAAACCCACCTGTAACAATTGTGTTACTAAATGTGACACTTCTGTCACTAAATGTAACTGGGTTTTCTCTTTTGATGCAAGTCAATTGTCAGGATGAGCATTCTAAAGCATTCTGTCAGGGTGAAAATATTAAATAAATTAACTTTTCCCTCTTAACAACATGTGGGCAGGGTGGGTTCTTCCTTGGCTCGGGTATGAGGTCGAATGAAACATCATTTTTACATAAGATAACTTTTATTGAAGATTTGTACAACTGTATCTTACGGGATGTTCTGGTTCGGAGAGCGGCAGCTGTGTCGTTTGTGAAGTCTTCTGCTGCGGCGGCGGCGGCGTCTGATTACGCGTAGCGGTGTGTATCTCGTGTCGCCGTCTCACCCAGTTGACTGGAGACACGCAGCGCGAGGTGGCCCATTTAATTATTGCGAGCGAAATTGTGCATCGGATGATACCTTGGGTGTCGCGTCCCAGTGTTTCTCTTCTCTAAGCGGCCGCCTGTGTTCTGCGTCGGCCAGCGGCCGCTTAGAGAAGAGAAACACTGGGACGCGACACCCAAGGTATCATCCGATGCACGATTTCGCTCGCAATAATTAAACGGGCCACCTCGCGCTGCGTGTCTCCAGTCAACTGGGCGAGACGGCGACACGAGATACACACCGCTACGCGTAATCAGACGCCGCCGCCGCAGCAGAAGACTTCACAAACGACACAGCTGCCGCTCTCCGAACCAGAACATCCCGTAAGATACAGTTGTACAAATCTTCAATAAAAGTTATCTTATGTAAAAATGATGTTTCATTCGACCTCATACCCGAGCCAAGGAAGAACCCACCCTGCCCACATGTTGTTAAGAGGGAAAAGTTAATTTATTTAATATTTTCACCCTGACAGAATGCTTTAGAATGATCATCCTGACAATTGACTTGCATCAAAAGAGAAAACCCAGTTACATTTAGTGACAGAAGTGTCACATTTAGTAACACAATTGTTACACACCCTCACGAATAAAACTTAAAACTAAATCCGCTGATGAGGTATTGTTAGAGAAAATTAGCTGCAATTAGTCTGGTAACCCAAGATTTTGTCGCTGGGCAGTCAAAGTGGCACAGTGCACAAGAATATGAGCCACTGTCAACCGGGTGCTGCACCAACACTCGGGAAGGTCTCCACAGCGCAGGAGGTAGCCATGGGTCGCCAAAGTGTGGCCAATGGGGAGTTGGCAGAGGACAACTGATTTCCTGCGAGAAGCCCACATTGAAGACTTCCAAACATTCGTAGTCACCTTAATGACACGCTGTTTGTTGTGTGTACTGTTATGCCATTCCATCTCCCAAAGCCGAAAAACCCTATGGCGTAAGTCAGAATGCAGGTCAGGTTCAGAGATACTCATCTCCAGAAGTGGTTTCCGCATAGCCTGTTTGGCCAGCCTGTCGACAAGTTTATTGCCTGTGATGCCGACATGTCCTGAGGTCCACACAAACACCACTGAATGATGGGACCGGTCCGGAGCATAGATGGACTCCTGGATGGACGCTACCAAGGGATGGCGAGGGTAGCATTGGTAGATACCTTGTAGGCTGCTAAAGGAGTCAGTACACAGAACAAACGATTCCGCAAGGCATGAACAGATATACTGAAGTGCATGAGAGATGGCCACCAGTTCTGCAGTAAATACATTAGAGCCATTGGACAAGGAATGTTGTTCAAAATGCCTCTGTGGACAGAGGCGAAGCCACCATGACCATTGGCCATCGAGCAATCGGTGTAAACCACTTCAGAGCCCCAGAACATGTCAGGAATTGAGAGGAAGTGACAGAGGAGAGCGGCAGGGTTATTAGAGTCTTTAGGGCCATGCAAAAGGGGCATTACAGGATTCACTGTGGCGTGTAGTGAACTAGAGGACTTTCCTTTCCATCTGCCGTTTGAGGGTGTGAAAAAACTGGGGGATAGTTCTCTGACGCAGAGGATTGAGCACAGTGCTCAACAAAGTACTTGGCTATTGCTTTTGTGTCAGTACATAGCACACCATTGATGGTAACGTCAAAGACACCTGTTGGGGTCTGGTGACTTATGGCACCCAAAGGTCGACCCGTACCTCTCCAAACACTCCTGCTTCCGTCGTTTTATAATTTAGTGTACACGGACATGGAGCCGCTTAAAGGCTATCTGATGCTTTAAGGAAGGGTGCCACTTATGTCGCTGTAGAGCTCGCCGACGTTCTATAATTGCATCAGCTACTTTCGGCGACCACCAAGGGATTGTCTTTCACCAGGGGCACCCTAAAGAGCGAGGGTTCGCATTTTATGCTGCAGAAAAAATTGCGGTAGTCGCCTGCTCAACCATCAAATCGATGTTATCACGTGTGTGAAAGTCAACAATGACATCTGAGGTGAAAGTTTCCCAGTCCGCCTTGTTTAAAGCCCATCTGGGCAGGTGTTCATGGGCCTGATGCCGGGGCAGTGACAGGAAGATAGGGAAGTGGTCACTACCACACAGGTCCTCAAGTGCTCTCCAGTGGATGGAGGGAAAAGTACTGGGCTGCAAATTTATAAATCAATGGCCGAGTAACTACCATGAGCGACACTGAAACGTGTGGCGGATCCAGTATTTAAGAGGCAGAGGTCAAACTGAGACAGTAAAGTTTTTTCATCTCTGCCTCGGCCAGTACGCACAGTGTCAGCCCACAAGTGGTTATGGTAGTTAAAATCTCCCAAAAACTCTAAACTCCACCTGACTCTTGGTTATAGTCGCTACAATTCCTGTAATATTCCTTATAGCCGTGGAGAGCAGGGGTTTGCACTGTCCAGAAACAGGTTTCCTGGAGGGCAATGCAGAAAGCAGGTGTAAAGCTTAACAGTTGCCGTAGCTCAGCCAGGTGGTGGAAAAAACCGCCACAATTCCACTGGTGGATGACATCACCGTGACACTGGGAAGGCATGGAAAATTCAATGAGGCAGTTTACACCTCAGGGTCATCTGTTGCCACTGACTTTTTATCTGAGCAGTCTATATTCATTGTGTCTGAGGGTCCGGCAAGCTCCAGGTCCTTAGAGGATGCCAGAATCTCCACCCCATCTTCAGACAGAGAGGTTGTAGGTAGCTAGCGGTGGTGTGGGTGCCACTATAAGTTCCTTGTTCTTGGAGGTCTTCTTTTTCGATTTCTCGTACTGTTCCTTGGGTTTCGCTGGCTGGAAGGAGTTCACTGAATCAGTCTCTGGGAGTGAGGACAACAGTGTAGCCCTATGACCAGCAGCTTTTGGGCTCTTCAGCCACTGATGGGCGTCATCTTTCCCACTAGCAGGAACCTGGGAAAGGAGTGACTCAAGGGATCTCTTCCTAGTGAGAGGAGCTGAAGAACTTATGCCTCTCTGGCTCAGAAGTGGGGACTGAAATCCCCGGTGGTTGGGGGGGGGGGGGTGTCACTCCTAAAGTAGATGGTGTGGGAGCAAAAGTAAGGGAAGTGCCCCCACCATCAAGGGGGCAGATGTAGTCTCCCGGTTCTTAGATGCAACAGCAATTTGAGGACCTGATGGGGCGACAACTGTTCTCATAGCGGCGGCGTATGAGAAGGTCATAGCCACAGGATGTACGTGCTCAAATTTCCTCTTAGCCTCGGGGTACGTCAGTCGGTCCAGGGTCTTATATTCCATGATTTTCCTCTCTTTCTGTAAAATCCTGCGGTCTAGTGAGCAAGGTGAATGATGCTCTCCGCAGTTGACACAGATGGGAGGTGGGACAGATAGAGTATTGGGATGCGATGGACATCCACAATCTCGACAGGTGGAGCTTGAAGTACAGCAGGAAGACATATGGCTGAACTTCCAGCACTTAAAGCACTGCATCAGGGGAAGGCTACATGAGTTGATGCCACAGAGGTAGACCATCACTTTGACCTTCTCGGACAATGTGTCACCCTCGAATGCCAAGGTGAAGGCAATGATGGCAACCTGGTTATCCCTCGGACCCCAATGGATGCACCGGACAAAATGAACACCTCGCCACTCTAAATTGGTGTACAGCTCTTTGTCAGACTGCAAAAGAAGGTTCCTGTGGAATATAATACCCTGGACCATATTTAAGTTCCTGTGAGGCATGATGGTAACAGAAACATCCTCAAACTGGCCACATGTGAGTAAAGCCCATGACTGATCAGAGGATTCTGTTTTCATCAAAACTGACCCAGGGCCTATTTTGGACAAGCTCTCCACCTCCACAAACTTGTCCTCCAAATGCTCCACAAAAAACTGAGGCTTCCTGGACATAAAGATTCCCCATCAACTCTCGTACATACGAGGTACCAGGGCGAATAAGCTTCACTGCCATCCTTAGCCTGGTGTTCCTCCCATGGTGTGGCCTGGGAGGGAAACGACTTGGAGTCATATTACTTAGCATTAAAGTTAGACTTTGTGAGCTTAGAGACTGCTGGCGTTGGACCACTAGCAAGAGGTGACGTACTACGTACGCTTCACGGCATATCATCCGTCTTGATGCCACCCACTCCGACCAGGGGCCCTTCCGACAGGCGCCACCCAGTCGCGGCAAAGGCCACCTGGCAGGATTGATATTGCCGGGAGTCCCGATGCTCCAGGGTGATGGGCATCTACTCCTTGGCATATGTGGGGAGTTAACGGTGCAGCCATCAGCAGAGAGATCCCTGTGTAGTCAGGGGGCTACAACCAACAGGGTACATTGTGGCCCCATCACAACAGACTGGCTACTGTGCTGGACATGATGAGCAAAGAATTCCATGGTCCTCATCAGCGCAGAAAATGACACTGCGTAGTGGGTGGAAGAAAACGCACCCAGGAAGGTGTCTTCGCTCAAGATATGGAGGATGAGCGGGACTGCAATGCGACGAAAAGGAAGTGGGCTAAAGATCTCAATGCACAATGGACACGATGCACCATGTAAGACGCCCTTCCCCAAATGGCTCACTCTTCGGAAAAATTTTGAGAAATGGAGGTCAAACTCTACAGGGGACCATCACATAAAGGCCGAAACGTGAGAGACTTCTTTTAGTCACCTCTTACGACAGGCAGGAATACCTTGGGCCTAATCTAACCCCCGGACATGCAGGGGGGGGGGGGGGGTGGACACTGTACATCCTACAGCTGATATGAGGGTGATGAACAGGCTTGCGAAAAGAGTAACACTTGGAACTGATTCTTGTTTTTTATTAAATACGTCGTTACTCAGGACTGTTCCAATTTGAATATGAAAGAGCCAAGACAAATTTCAGGATAAAAGTTAATAGACAGGAAACTTATCACAATACATAGAGCACACAGAGGACACAGTAGCACCGGACGACGTCTTACTCTTACTGCAGATCAAAGATTGATGTTAGTATATGTTTATGATATAAGAAAGCATTTTGGATTGTGGATTCCAATTGCACGAGGTGGTCGGTGGTGAAATGAAACTCTCAAAAGCCACTGTAATGTTGGGAAATAAGCTCTTGAGATTTCCCGTACTAGAGCAATTTCACACAGTTTCTGCACAGTTAGTTCATCATGCTGAATACTATGGATTGCCTGGGATTGTTGAGGAAAATTGATGGCTGCATATATGATAAGTCTTGGCAACACCTGTGAGGATGGTTTGTGTGCTCTCATGGTTGCCATATCATTTCCAGCATTCCCCTCTTCTTGTCTTATTAGATAATGTGTCACTCTGTACAATTTTTTAAACTTAATCTAGCTGATAAAAGAGAGATGATGCTTGCACCACTGAAGTAGTTTGTAGAAGTGTCCCAGAGATATCCTTTATCACATTATATTTTTGAGACTCTGGACTGGTGAACACTCTACTGCTTGGTAAATGGTGTGTGTGTGTGTGGGGGGGGGGGGTGGAGGAGAATAATAATGGGATTAGAAAATGTTTACTGTTGATTCTTTTCCTCTGCGGAGATGTAGAAAGTGAAAGAAAGGAATAAATTTTACTACTGTTCATGCACTACATGTGTGGTGTGTGGGTGGTACCATGCATGTATTTCCTAATATTCAGTGTTGGGTTAGTAGTGATTGAAGGTATTGAGATTTAGCCTTGTACTACTTCTTACAAAATTGTTTCGGTTCATGGGGTACTTTTCTGAATTAGTCTGAAGGGGACGAAAGAAGAGCTTACTAATTCAGGTCCAACTGCCTGCAGTTCTTTCAGCCAATGACTGAAAATTAGTTTAATTCTGAGAAGAAGACACCAATGTTGATGTCTTTTCTTCCCTGCATATGTCAGAGGAGACTGACACTGCTGCTTGCACTGATGTGGTGGTATAAACTTTTTTTTTTTTTTTTTTTTTTTGTTTTTTTTGGAGGGGGGGGGGGGGGAAGAAGAGGTTCTGGATGCTAAGGGTGAAGGCATCTTTTCTCTCAGCCAAGTACTCTATTTTGTTGTGTGACTAGACGATGAAATCTCAACAACAAATTGACAGGTTGTGGATCTTTCATATTCTTCCTCACTTATTGATAGGACACAAAGTCAACTGTTTTATACTTTCAGTTCTTCTTCTCTTCCTTCAACATATGACACATTGCCAATTGAGAAGATGCTTTCATGGGGAGTCTGTGCACACAGGAGGTCGTTCACCAAGCATTTAACTCTGTACAGCACTTAGACAGGTCTCATAAATGAACTCGCTGGTGCAGCAGAAGGATCTACACCTAAATTTTAGATACTTAATGCACTGATGGACAAAAATTTGCAACACCAAATAATAATTAATGCACAGCAATGAAAGTTCGAGAGTACATTTGTCTGGGCACACTATTTAACTGATTAACATTGCAAGATCACAGGTTAAGTGCAAGATAAGCTATTGCAAATGTGAAATGCTGGTACATTAATAACTGATGTACCTGCAAGAATGTTGAATGTCGGGATGCAAATATGCATACACTGTGATGCACAGGTGCTAGGTGTCAGTTTGTGAGATGGAGTTCCTTGCCTGTTGAACTTGGTCAGTCAATACAGGAACAGTGCTGGAGATGTCGTCCAATCACCACCCATACATGCTTGATTGGAATCAGATCAGGTGATTGAGTAGTCCAAGGCAACATGTCTAAATCTGTAGAGCATCTTGGGTTACAACAGTGGTATACGGACAAGGGTCATTCTGTTGGAAAACAGTCACTGGGATGCTGTTCGTGAATGGTACAACAGCTACTGCTGATACACGTCTGGGACATGTTTTATTAGATTCACCAGATCAATAACAACAACATAAATGGAAATCGTGTTTACTTTAACCTTGTACAGTTTTGTGAGGGCTTCATATTAGCGAAGTTTCTAAATTTCAGGCATAATCTTTTATTAGCCGTAACTCCATAACTAAACATTTGCAGACTTACGTTAATATGAACTTTTTCCATTAGTTTTACTTGTAGAATAACCTATTAAAATATTTGCATATATTCATGAATCACCCTGTATATTGGGGAAAGTGCTTTACTACATTTATCTTGGCCTGACCTCCTTCCCATGGTATTTCCAAAGATAAAAATGCCTGCCTACACTGAAAACTTTGGCACACTCCAATGGGAAGGCCATTTTAGCATGGTAACTGGTGGTGACACTTTTACACATTTCACTGCAGATCATCCATCCCAATGCCACTCATTCTGACCAAAAGGTCTCTCCATGAGCATCACCAGCCACAAAAAAATAAAATGAAATGATTGTATGGCATTTATTGGCCAGGATATCCCCTTCGGGGTTCGGCCGCCGCATTGCAAGTCTTTTTAGATGATGCCACTTCAGCGACTTGCATGTTAATGATGAAAATGATGATGAAGGGGACAAAACACCCAGTCTCCTGCCAGGAATCGAACCCGGGCCTCCTCATGTGGTAGGCGGTACCGTTACCACTGCGCTACAGAGGCGGACACCAGCCACAGCAATGGCTATCTGGCTTGGAAGCCACTGCTTAGTGTCCTAGTGTCCAAAATGAGATAGACATAATCATTTAAAATTGGTCCTTAACAATTTGCAAGCAGAATTCCATAGGCAAGTTCACATCTCTCTTAAAAAGTCTGTCAGTTCAGTTCTCTCAACATCTCTATGTCATTCTTCCTCGGGTCACACAAACTTGTCCCATTTGGGCTGCCCTCCTTTGTACCCAGTCAATATCCCCTTTTAGTCCTACTTGCTGTGGGTTCCACACATTTGAACAATATTCTAGGGTGAATTCATAAGTGTTTTGTATGCAGTCTTATTTTTGGACTGACTGCAGTTCCTTAGTATTCCACATATGAACATCAGTCTGCCACCTACTTCACCTATGACTGAGCCTCTGCGATCGTTACAATTCACATTCCTGCAAATTGTTACACTCAGGAATTTGTACGAATTGACCTACTCTGACTTGCTGATAATGTTGACATAGGATACCTAGTTTTTCCATTTTTTGAAGTGCATGATTTAAGTTTCTGCACATTTAACTCAAGTTCCCAATATTTCCACCACTTTGAAATCTTATCAAGCTTTGGCTGAACATTTGCACAACCACATTACTGCATCACCTGTGGAAAGTCTGATGTACTATTAATATTGTCTGTATGGTTGTTAATATATAGCATGAATAGCAAGGGTACAACACATTTCCCTGAGGTACACCTGAAGTTGCTTCTACATTTGTAAATGAATCACCATCTAGGACGATAACAATGAAGAAATCCCCCATCCAGTCACGAATCTTCCGTGGTATCCCGTATCTTCATACTTTCAATAATAAGTATGTGTAACACTGAATCAAATGCCTTTTGTAAGTCAAGAAACAATGTATCTACTATAGGTGCCGGATGTCAGTTTGTGGAACGAAGTTTCATGCCTGCTACACTTGGTCAACACAGGGGCAGTTAATGCTGTTTCTGGGTAACACTGGAGTTGTCATCTGATGATGTCCCATACATGCATTATTGGGGAGAGATCTGGTGATTGAGCACGCCAAAGCAACATGTCAACACACTGTGGAGCACGTTGAGTTACAACAGCGGTATGTGGGTGAATGTTATCCTCCAGGAAAACACCCCATGCAATGCTGTTCATGAATGGTAGCAGAACAGGTTGAATCACCAGACTGTTGTAAAAATTTGCAGTCAGTGAGTATGGGGTAACCATGAGTGCTCCTGCTGTCATACAAAATTGCATCCCACACTGTACCTCAAGGTATAGGTAAAGAGTGTCTAAGCAGCAGACAGGTTGGTTCCAGTCGCTCACCTGGCCGCCTCCTAACCAACAGGTGGCTATCACTGGCACCAATGCAGAACCAGCTTTCATCATAAAACACAACAGATCTGCACTCTGCCCTCCAATGACCTCTCGCTAGCCTCACTGAAGTCGCAAACAGGGGTCATTTGGTGTCGGTGGAATGCGTGCTTCAGGTGTGAATCTGAGATGCTCTTGAAGTAATCAATTTGTAACACTTCGTTGTGTCACAATGGTGCCAACTGATGCTCGAATTGCTGCTGCATATGCAGTATGATGTGCCAGAGCCATATTATGAACATGACAGTCTTCCCTCACAATAGTGCCACACAGCTATCTGGAACCTGGTCTTGTTACAACCGTACCTTCCTGTGACTACCACTGTCAGCAGTCACATACAGTGGCTACATTCCTGTTAAGTCTTTCTGTGATATTGTGAAAAGAACACCCAGCTCCTCTAGCCCTTTTACATGACCTTGTTCAAACCCAGTGAGCTGTTGATAATTGTGCCTTTATCAGCTTAAAGGTATTTTGGTCTAAAATCAACTCACTACGTCTAATCTCACAGGTAACTAATGTTCATGACCACTGCAACACGTATTTAAAGCAAATCTGATTTGCATCCTCATCTACATCTACATCTACATCTATACTCCGCGAGCCACCTTACGGTGTGTGGCGGAGGGTACTTATTGTACCACTATCTGATCCCCCCTTCCCTGTTCCATTCACGAATTGTGCGTGGGATGAACGACTACTTGTAAGTCTCCGTATTTGCTCTAATTTCTCGGATCTTTTCGTTGTGATCATTACGCGAGATATATGTGGGCGGTAGTAATATGTTGCCCATCTCTTCCCGGAATGTGCTCTCTCGTAATTTCGATAATAAACCTCTCCGTATTGCGTAACGCCTTTCTTGAAGTGTCCGCCACTGGAGCTTGTTCAGCATCTCCGTAACGCTCTCGCGCTGACTAAATGTCCCCATGACGAATCGCGCTGCTTTTCGCTGGATCATGTCTATCTCTTCTATTAATCCAACCTGGTAAGGGTCCCATACTGATGAGCAATACTCAAGAATCGGACGAACAAGTGTTTTGTAAGCTACTTCTTTCGTCGATGAGTCACATTTTCTTAGAATTCTTCCTATGAATCTCAACCTGGCGCCTGCTTTTCCCACTATTTGTTTTATGTGATCATTCCACTTCAGATCGCTCCGGATAGTAACTCCTAAGTATTTTACGGTCGTTACCGCTTCCAATGATTTACCACCTATGGCATAATCGTACTGGAATGGATTTCTGCCCCTATGTATGCGCATTATATTACATTTATCTACGTTTAGGGAAAGCTGCCAGCTGTCGCACCATGCATTAATCCTCTGCAGGTCCTCCTGGAGTACGTACGAGTCTTCTGATGTTGCTACTTTCTTGTAGACAACCGTGTCATCTGCAAATAGCCTCACGGAGCTACCGATGTTGTCAACTAAGTCATTTATGTAAATTGTAAACAATAAAGGTCCTATCACGCTTCCCTGCGGTACTCCCGAAATTACCTCTACATCTGCAGATTTTGAACCGTTAAGAATGACATGTTGTGTTCTTTCTTCTAGGAAATCCTGAATCCAATCACAAACCTGGTCCGATATTCCGTAAGCTCGTATTTTTTTCACTAAATGTAAGTGCGGAACCGTATCAAATGCCTTCCTGAAGTCCAGGAATACGGCATCAATCTGCTCGCCAGTGTCTACGGCACTGTGAATTTCTTGGGCAAATAGGGCGAGCTGAGTTTCACATGATCTCTGTTTGCGGAATCCATGTTGGTTATGATGAAGGAGATTTGTATTATCTAAGAACGTCATAATACGAGAACACAAAACATGTTCCATTATTCTACAACAGATTGACGTAAGCGAAATAGGCCTATAATTATTCGCATCTGATTTATGACCCCTCTTGAAAATGGGAACGACCTGCGCTTTCTTCCAGTCGCTAGGTACTTTACGTTCTTCCAGCGATCTACGATAAATTGCTGATAGAAAGGGGGCAAGTTCTTTAGCATAATCACTGTAGAATCTTAAGGGTATCTCGTCTGGTCCGGATGCTTTTCCGCTACTAAGTGATAGCAGTTGTTTTTCAATTCCGATATCGTTTATTTCAATATTTTCCATTTTGGCGTCCGTGCGACGGCTGAAGTCAGGGACCGTGTTACGATTTTCCGCAGTGAAACAGTTTCAGAACACTGAATTCAGTATTTCTGCCTTTCTTCGGTCGTCCTCTGTTTCGGTGCCATCGTGGTCAACGAGTGACTGAATAGGGGATTTAGATCCGCTTACCGATTTTACATATGACCAAAACTTTTTAGGGTTCTTGTTTAGATTGTTTGCCAATGTTTTATGTTCGAATTCGTTGAATGCTTCTCTCATTGCTCTCTTTACGCTCTTTTTCGCTTCGTTCAGCTTTTCCTTATCAGCTATGATTCGACTACTCTTAAACCTATGATGAAGCTTTCTTTGTTTCCGTAGTACCTTTCGTACATGATTGTTATACCACGGTGGATCTTTCCCCTCGCTTTGGACCTTAGTCGGTACGAACTTATCTAAGGCGTACTGGACGATGTTTCTGAATAGTGGCACTACTAGCACCACTCTTATACAACTGGTGTGAAATTTGAAGAGACATCGTCTTGCAGATGTAGAAACACGCCTACCAACTTTCGTTTATCTCGCACATCCCTGCCTTGGTGTCACGTTTCTTTTTCTCGTCAATGAGTGTTTAAATTCCTCCCACAAAAACTCAGTAATGTCAATTTCAGATTTCAGTCAACTTTCTGTATTTAAAAGCTTCACTACTTTATAGGAATGCTTCACTCTCTGCCAGTTAATAGAGGGAAACATTCCACGTGGGAAAAATATATCTAAAAACAAAGATGATGTGACTTACCAAATGAAAGCGCTGGCACGTCGATAGACACACAAACAAACACAAACATACACACAAAATTCAAGCTTTCGCAACAAACTGTTGCCTCATCAGGAAAGAGGGAAGGAGAGGGAAAGACGAAAGGATGTGGGTTTTAAGGGAGAGGGTAAGGAGTCATTCCAATCCCGGGAGCGGAAAGACTTACCTTAGGGGGAAAAAAGGACGGGTATACACTCGCACACACACACATATCCATCCACACATATACAGACACAAGCAGACATATTGGTCTTTAAATATGTCTGCTTGTGTCTGTATATGTGTGGATGGATGTGTGTGTGTGTGCGCGAGTGTATACCCGTCCTTTTTTCCCCCTAAGGTAAGTCTTTCCGCTCCCGGGATTGGAATGACTCCTTACCCTCTCCCTTAAAACCCACATCCTTTCGTCTTTCCCTCTCCTTCCCTCTTTCCTGATGAGGCAACAGTTTGTTGCGAAAGCTTGAATTTTGTGTGTATGTTTGTGTGTCTATCGACGTGCCAGCGCTTTCGTTTGGTAAGTCACATCATCTTTGTTTTATATATATATATATATATATATGTATGTGTGTGTGTGTGTGTGTGTGTGTGTGTGTGTAGAGGGGGAAGGGGGGGGGGAGGGGAGAATTTTCTGTGTCTCCTACAACTATTGTCTCGGCACTATGGCTGTAGTCTAGAAAAATGCAGCCTAGTTTGCCACAGAAATTTCGCAGTCTGTAGTTTCAGTCTTTCACATGACTCAGAACCATGGGGGTACAGAGATGGGGGAGAGTGTGGGTGAGGGATGGGGTAATAGCACGATCAATTCTAGCGACAATGCTGTAGTTAGTTTGTGAGCTTCACTGAAGCTCCACTAGCAAGGCAGGTATTCTCAGCTTTCTCTGCCAGTTGCTGAAATTTTGCAGGTACAACCTCACATCCCCGGCAGCAGGCACTTTTTCCCTACGTGAGTCACAATTTGTAACTGGCTGCACCCCATTCCCTCAATGGCTGCCACAATAACCTATTCAGTATGTTGACTGAGGCCCCTGGGCATACACACTGAGTGCACATGGTGTCCTCTCCCAACCCTTGTTGATAATTCCTGAAGGAGAACCCTTACTCACCACACATTTGAATTCCTGATATGGGACATGGCCCATTCCCCAACAGGTGAAGTGAGTCTCAGGATCAGTTACAGTTTCAGTGGATGACGGTGCCTCACACTTGTTGGTTAGGGGGATAGGTGTATCAAGCAGATTTCTCTCTGGTCCCTGCCACCACTTCAGAGGAGCCTAGACCTAACATTAACATGTCACTCATAGACAAATCGATGAGTACTGATATATCACGAACTTCTTACAAAGGAAACAGTAGCCGCACGAGAGGATAATACTCAGGACACTACTGGTATCTCTGGTACAGGATTTTCAATAGCCCTTCAAAAACACCCATTTGCAGAAGCTTCCAGTCACTTGACACAACAGCAGTCATGAAGATTTCCAGCTGCTTACAAACAGCAACTGACTCATTCTGTGTCCGAGAACAGCAGAAACAGAGGGACTACATTGTACCTAGTGCAGTAATTTACACAACAGTAAGCAAACAATCACAAACTAAGCCTGCTGATTCTTTCTTAATTGATGAACCTGATATGCTACAAGTATTACCAGTTACATTTAAGAACTGCAGCGATTAACAACCAAAAGAAGATATCTATTAGAAAACAGAACAACTTGGTATAAAATTTACTTCTTGAAGGAAGTAAGTTTCTTTCATCAGAAGTCATTCACTTCAACTTTATTTTTATTTAGTGTAGCATGGCCATGTTGTATATCCATTTTCAAGTAAACTATTTAATCTTAACCATATAGGTTATGAAAAACATCTTCTTCTTCTTCTTCTTCTTCTTCAGTAGCTCTACAGCCCTTGGTGAGCCTTGGCTTCTTCAACAATCTTCCTTCACACTTCTCGGTTATTTGCTGCTCTTTTCCACCCCCGGACTCCCATATTGCTGATATCCATTATTACCTCATCGATCCATCTTCTTCTAGGTCTCCCTTTTCGCCTAACTGAATGGATCATACCTTTCATCATTTTCTTTGGAATTCTATCCTCTGCCATTCTCTCCAAGTGTCCTAGCCATCGTATTCGCTGTGACTTCACAAATTTTACTATGTCCCTGCCTTGTATTAACTCTTGTAATTCGGCATTGTAGCGTATTCTCCAGCCTTCTTCCTCCCTTATTGGCCCATAGATTTTGCGTAGTATTTTCCGCTCAATGCTTCTTAGAGCATTTTTATCGTGTTCTGTCAACGTCCATACCTTTGAGCCGTACGTGATAACTGGGCGGACTAGGGAATTATATATTAGCAATTTAGTTTTTCTTGTAACAAGGCTATTTTTGAAAAGCTGCATATTTGCAAAGTAAGCTCTGTTTCCTGCTTGTATTCTTTCCCTTATAGCCTTTCCAATACTGTTATCATTTGTTATTAGGGCTCCCAAGTAGTTAAAAGAGGGCACTGCATTGAAGCATTTCCCATTGATGTTTAGGTTTTTAGGGTTCTTCTGGCCTCAGATGGTGACATTACCATATATTTTGTTTTGTTTTCATTTACTATGAGGCCAATTTTTAAGGCTTCTGTTTCCATTGCCCGGTATGTTTCTAGGAGTGTATTGGTGTTTCTTCCTACTATAGCAATGTAATCAGCGTATGCACATATCTGGCTAGTTTTCATAAATATGGTGCCTCTTTTGTTGATTTTATTTACTGCACTATGCAGGGCTATGTTGAATAGGACAGTGGAGAGACTATCCCCTTGCTTCACACCTTTATTAAAGTCAAAGCTATCACTTGTTCTGCTAAGGACCTTTACTTTTGCTCTTGTGTCTGTCATTGTCATTCTGATTAGTCTTATTAATTTAGCACATATACCAACTTCTTTCAGTACTCTGTATAGTTCTTGCCGATTTATGCTGTCAAAGGGTTGTTTGAAATCGATGAATAAGAAATACAGATCTATATCATATTCATAGAACTTTTCCATCATTTGCCTTATCACAAATATTTGATCAGTTGTTCCTCTGCCTGGTCGAAAGCCACACTGATATTCCCCTAGTATGCCTTCTGCACACTTCTGTATCCTTTCGTTTAATATACTTGTGAAGATCTTATAAGCTGTAATTAGGAGTGTTACACCTCTATAGTTTTCACATGCTGTTCTGTCCCCTTTCTTATAAATGGGGACTATTATTCCAATTTTCCAATTATCTGGCATAGTTTCTGTTTCCCATATATCTGATATTAATGTGTGCAGTTCCTTTATTACAGCCTCACCACCAGTTTTTATTAATTCAGCAATTATGCTGTCTTCCCCAGGGGCTCGATAGTTTTTTGACTTGTGCACAGCCTGGGAGACCTCTTTTAGTGTTGGCTTTCTTGCCTCATTGGTTTCATTGTCTAATTCCAGCTCCACTCTTCCCTCCTGTGCAGCCGTCTCTTCATCTTCTAGGCTGGTGCTTAGTGTATCTTTGAAATACTCTGCCCATCTTCCCACTATCTGTTCTTCCTCCCTTATCATTTTCCCATCTTTACTGGAACAGGCCGTTGTTTTTGGTTGGAATCTATTCTTCATTTTGCCTATGGCATGATAGAACTTTCTTATTTCACTCTGTTCCTTTAGTTCTTCTAGTTCTTGAAATTTCTTCTTATTCCACTCTCTTTTCTTTCTCTAGCACAGTCTGTTAGCTATTCTCCTTAATTCTCTATATTGTTCCACATTATTTCTGGTTTCTGTCTGTAGCACTTTTGTTCTTGCCCTGTTCTTTTCCTCTATTGCTGACCTGCAATCTTCATTAAACCACTCCTGAGTTCTTCTGTTCCTTTTTATGCCTATTATTTCCTCTGCAGCTTCCTTAATAGCTTTTTCAAACGTGTTCCACCTTTCATCTACTCCTACTGTGGTCTCTTCATTGCTCAACTTTCTGCTTAGTGTTACTTGGTATTTTTTTACTTCATCAGGGATGTTCAGTTTGTCTGTATTCCATTTCATCATCTTTCCCATTCTGTTGCCCTTTGTTAGTGACAGTTTCTCTCTCAAGACTGATTTTATCAAAAAGTGGTCTGAATCACAGTTTGGTCCTCTGCAGCTCCGTACATCCGTAACTGACGTGGAGTGGCATGCAATCACTAAAATATGGTCAATCTGATTGACTACTCCATTGGCTGCAGACTTCCAAGTACCCAGATGGGTCCTTTTATGTGGAAAGCAGGTACTTTTAATAATCATATTATTCCTTGCTGTGAATTGGCATAGTAAGTCTCCATTCTCATTGTTTTCTTTATGTAGTGAATATTTTCCAGAAACTCCATACGGATGTTCATTCCTCCCTATTTTTGCATTAAAATCTCCTATTACTAGCATCAGGTCATATTTAGGTACTGCACAGCATACTTTTTCCAAGTCTTCGTAGAACTGTTCTTTTTCCTCTGTTGGTGCATGTGCATTAACTATTGATATATTCCTAAATTTACCTTTTAGTCTGAGTCTGTACATCCTTTCATTTATGGGTTCAAATTCTAGAAGGCTTTTCGTAACTTCCCTAGTTATTATAAACCCTGTCCCAAGTTGGCCTGTTCTTTCTTCTGGTCCACTATATACCAATGAGTACTCACGTTTATCTATCTGCCCATTACCCTGCCATCTTATTTCCTGTAGCCCTACAATATCGTATTTGAATTTTAAAATTTCATTGGCTATTTCTTTCATTTTTCCAGGCTGAAGCATTGTCCTCACATTCCACGATGCTACTGTTAGATCCTTTATCCGTTTCCTTTGCCGGGGTCGTGATACATGCTTTCCATCCAGTTTCCGAGGCTTCTGTTGAATTTCCGTAATATTCTTCTTTTTTTTACAGTATGGGGTTATTAGCCCCATGCCCAACCCCAACCTGGAGGACCAGGATTTGTGTGAGGTTTACTCCTATAGGGAAGCTGGCTTCACTACGCCTCTAGAGCCCTCCTTGCCCTATGTTGTGGGACACACTTTGTCTGGCTCCTCTGTCGAGACCAGTCCGGCTTGGGAGACCCTGCCAGTAGCTATGCTACCGTCGGCATAGCTCTCGACTTCACCGAAGCACGCAAACCCTCCCGCCCGGCACTGAAGGTGCCTACTATAAGGTGGTGTCCCCTGGGAGGGTTATGAAAAACATGGCCGGACTTTAAAGCTGTAGCAATGATATTTGGCATAGTAGAAACAGTAGTACACTGCCCATGAAAATGACTACCCCAAAACATATATAGTTAATGAGTTAAACACTTTTTTTTTTTGGGAATGACTATACAGCTGAAATATATTATGCAAAACGAAATTACAATGGAAATAAGTAACAGCCAATCCATTACACCTATTTCTTTCAAAAAGTTTGGGGGCTGTGGGCTCTGTTGCAGCTTAATAAGATTTACTGTTTCTCTGAAGTGTTTTTTAGGTTGTGATCACTAACAACAATGGCACTATTAACTTACAATAAATGCAGACAATATAAACCCCGTTAACAGAGAAAACTAATGTGACACAAATGACAGTTATTTACAGTAACTGCAAATCACTAATGCCAATTTACTATGAAATAAGTAATGCACAACACTTATGCTTTACAAAGATTCTAAAAAGTATACTCTTAATTGCATAAATACGCACCGAGATACACAATGGAATTGGGGAATGATTACTTTTGAACAAGGATACTGCTGCAAAAGGTTTCTAAATAGCACAAATTAAATTTACAGTTAACAATATAGTACGAGTTTTTTTGCAAATGTTTGACAATTCAAACTATATCACTACACATAATAACACACTCATGGACAGGTTATGGGAAATGACATGAACAGTAAAATATCAGAATCTAGATTTTCGAATTGGAACTAACACATGCATTCTCAAACAAATAAAAATTTAGAAGTTGACTTATATATGCATATAAATGTGTGAAATGCATGGATTTTTTATTTATCTGAATTTGTGACACATCCTTCGCTGGCATGCCTGCAGCAACAGGTTATCACACTCAAAACTACAAAAACAGTGGAGCACCAATGAAGCAATTCCTTTAATTGGAGTGAGAGCAATGTGATTTAAAGTCAGCTGCAAATCAGGTTAGCACAGAGTACTGGATAACTGAATAAAAACATAAAATAGAAATGTTAAATGGAAGCAGGAAGCAGGAAACAAGCTCATAAAATAACTAATGAAAACACTGTATTTTTGTAATCCATTCATCATAAGAATAAACCTGATGTAATCAAACACAAATGCGATGATTGGTCAGAAGCCATAGCACATCTACACTATTGTTGTTATACTCTTGGAAGTAGGTCCTGCTTATGTAATAGATATCTTATTGCTAAGTTACGTTAAATGAAACTTTAAGATATTCAAATGTATTAACAGCCATTGACGTTTTTCTTAATTGCACTTTAGCTACGAAGTTTTTATTTCAAAAATCGTGTACAGTCACAGCCTCTGCAGCGTTGTGCTCTCATTGCAGTATGCAGTATGAAAATGGCTGAGGCTGCTTTCTGTTCAGTAGTAAAACACGCATGTGAAACATGGTTAAAAAGTGCCGACAAATAGGCTGTTCTTAATGTTTTTCATAAATTTACAGAGATAATCGGCTTTGAAGTTTACCCAGGGCTGTATGTACTGCAGTTGATAAGTAAATACACATTGAATGTGTAGCATATAGTCGGTAATGTAATTGAGTATAAACCACATATGGATATTTGTGCATTGGTTCAAATCTCCCCAGTATAACTTTTTTTCCTTCTCTCATTCAATTTGAAGTACCTGCATCTCGTAATTATAAAACTCATCATTTTTTATGAATACTGCACGTCTTCTTGTTTCTAATTATATATTGGATGCGAAATTCCTGTTTTCGTTTCAAATAAAAATTCTTAATTATCGATATTTTATGAAAGATTGTTCATAAACGTTGTTTAAATTAAGAAAATACAACAATTTAATTTTTAAGGCAAAAATAAAACCAAATCCTCTATATTTGGACTATGTCCATTGTTTTATACCACAGGGGTAGATAAATATCGTAGAAACATGAAAAACAATCATTTTCACAGCATCGAGCACATCATACAAATGCTGCATTTTTACATTTGCTACTGTAACATTACAACATGAACCCAACAGAACTGATCTGCAGCCAAGCTACATGATTTGGCCCGAGAAGTAACTAGAAGTTAAGCTGCCAGACATACTGGAACTAACGCACACAGCTTTTTCACACGTCATTGCCGAACGCTGGCGAGGTATAGAACGGCCCGTCATAAAAGAAGAAGAGAAAATGCTGCGCCAGGGTGGCTTTGTGGATTCTGTTGGTGATAGGCTTGTTGTCAACGTAGCAGGTGACACTTCCAGAACTAAAATGTATTTCTCAGATTTGGATAAGGAAGGAACTAAGAGAGTACCAGACGACTGACTAAGTAATACCTGCAGTGGCTTCAATATTAACTATACGGTGAAATCCTTCAATACTCTCTTACATTACACACAGCTTATGCAGAAAAATTACCCTGTAGTTAAGTCAGGAATTTGCATAATTTTTGTTTTTAATTACAACAGTATGTAGGCTTAAAATGATTAAAATGATAATGTGTTGCAGTTTTCGTCAAGTTGTCTAAGAAGCATATTGTGAGAGATTTGCAGGGTATTATTTCATTCTGTTTAAAAAATAAATGACATTCGAAGCTGTATTACTCCTCTGCTCATCTCTTTTTGTGTGTGTGAGCTGCAGCTGGCCACGTCACTGCAGGCTAGCTGTACCAGCTGACCGGTCAGTGGTGTCCAAGTTAAATGCGCCGGTAAAGCTGTTGTCCCGTATTTTTGCCGTCAATGTGCATGTAATGCACAGCACAAAACTTACAGTACTGTAGACAGCTTGACTGCAGTCCCATGTGAAACTGAAATCCAATGAGGTTACAGCAAATGCGGAAGAATACATAGTGCAGTGTTTTACTTCAGGTTTATTCTTATGATGAACAGATTATACACACTGAGGTCTACACAGAGTGAATTTGAGAATGGCTTTTAAAAATATCCGGCAACTGAAATTATATTGCAAATTGTAATAAGACAGATAGATATTGCAAAGGAATAAGTCTTACTGCAGGATTAATTGGAGAGAAAAGTTCATGAACAACAATGCAGACTATCAGTGAAATAAGCTAATTTCACAAAAGCCACATGCAGTATAAGAAAGAACTGATTTGTACTCTAGGATGTTTATGGATCAACATGCCATTGACAACATGGTCATTAGAGGCAAAGGCACAAGTTTCAGTTTTGAAAAAGAGAAAGAAAATAAGATATGGGTTCAATGTCCCATCAATGAAGAAGTTGGCAAGGCCTCCGTACACTATCAAAAAATCTGTCAAACTTTACTATGTTTGCCAAACACTTGACTGTACGATACTGTTCAAAGCGTTTGCCAATCATAGACCACTTTTTACATGTTTGCAGGAAAGTTTGATTGAAATAAATGGCTCTAAGCACTATGGGACTTAACATTTGAGGTCTTCAGTCCCCTAGACTTAGAACTACTTAAACCTAACTAACCTAAGGATATCAAACACATCCATGCCCGAGGCAGGATTCAAACCTACGACCGTAGCAGCAGTGCGGTTCCGGACTGAAGCACCAAGAACCGCTCGGCCACATCGGCCGGCGAAAGTCTGACTGAAGGAAAGTTTGAAAAGATAGTGGACACTGTATGCGTCGATGTTTCCCAACATATGTTTAGTGAAAAACAGTTTCACTAAAATTTATCTCACAGTATTTAGAGTTTCTGCAACTATGGCAACTATTGGCAATTACTAAAATGGTAGCAGTATCACACCTTTCCCATCCATATTTTACGCAGGAAGAGGTTGAGAAGAAAATCAGTATCAAAGTTCTCCAGTTCTTCCACAGATATTGCGGACAACATGTTTCAACATTGTGCTATTTTAATGAACTGTCATTCAAGAACCAAGTAGGAGAGAACAAATTTTTGCGTACGTTTCATCTTTTTCAGTGTGAGGGAAAAGTAATTTGAAACAAGTTATTAAAAGTTTCACTGTCCATCCGCACAAAGTTGATGTAATCATTAGGTTCCGAGTGTAAAATTTCCTTCAGCAGGTTTTCACGAGTACATTTCTCTCTCATTTTAAACCATTCCTTGGACCAACAACTTATTTTCCTCCTCCTCCTCTTCTTGTTCTTCTTCTTCCTCCTCAAACACAGTGCCAAAGTCAATGCCAGAACTGCCTTATCTGTATTTGTGGCCATTCTCAGTACCATCAAAACACTCATTAAAACAAACAGTGCCTGCTTCAAAGTGAGGTTAAAATGGCAAACTGTTTGTATGTATACAGGCTTATTGACAAATCCACAGCCAGAGAAGGGCGAATTTGACAAAAAGTTTGTTCATTTATGGGGGAGGGGGGGCTTTATAGATGGAGTGCAAAACTCAGACAGAGCAAGGATTGGAAAGGAAATCAGCTGTATCTCTTTCAAAGGAACCAGTCCAGAATTTACCTTAATCATTTAGGGAAATAATGGAATACTTAACTCAGATGGATGGTTGGTTGGTCAGGGGTTTGAACTATGACCCTATTAAGTGCAAGTATACTGCCTTAAGCATTGTACCACCTTGTTTGTGATTGCAATACATTTCACTTAGAAATCATACTAAATCATCACATGGAAACGTCCAGTGTCAAGTTTAAAGCTTGTAGTGATGTGATTGGAAAGCCTTCATCTAATAGTTATACACCGCAGAAGCCTGCTTCCACAGATATTTGATGCAGCTATTTAGTCTTTCTTGGAAGTGAAACAATCATTTTCCAAACTTTCAATGTTACCATGGAATCATCTGTCTATGGGCAAAATGTGTTTGTAGGCAGTATTGTGTCCTATGTGAAATTTATTCAGTTTACTGGAGTACTAGTCATTACTGGTGCAACTATTTATAAACATAGAAGTAAACACTGAAAATCTGAACTGAGTGTCCAGTAGAGAAAAGGGTACACATAAAATGACTGGTGAATGAGGACTCATGGGGACTTCTCAAGCTGAATTTCTATTTGCTTATAATGTTGTGTGGTTTCTGTCCGCTGTTGCTCATCTGCAAGGTGCATAATGCTCTGGTTGAATTATAGTAGTATTTGTTTTTATATGAAGTCACTGTTCCTTTATTGGCTGCACTAACAATATATCATGCATCATATACTATCAGCAGGTTTCAAGCACAATGGTCACTTTCAGGAGATGCCACAAAGAAGAGTATATTAACACGTCACTGACAAATATCACAACGATTAAAGGAATCTACTCACACTACATGCACATATATATTAGGAATTTGCACAAAGTGTCCAACCTTTATGTGCATCTGGATGCAAATATATCAGCTACCTGCATTAAAAAAAGAAAGGTACAAGAACAGCAATTGTATGTACACACTAGCACGACACTCAAATTGCCAATTTACTGCCAAACATACATAATACATATTTACAAACAATGGAAAATCCAGGACGGAATGTAACAATATTAGAGAAGGAAAGTTGCTACTCACCATATAGCGGAGATGCTGAGTTGTAGGCACAACCACACTGCAGTGCGGTTTCAGTTGCCTGAGACTGCAGACGTGCGTGCGAATTGTGTTGTGTTGTGTGTGTGTGTGTGTGTGTGTGTGTGTGTGTGTGTGTGTGTGTGTGTGTGTGTGTGTGTGTTGTTGACAAAGGCCTTAATGGCCAAAAGCTATAACCGTGTGAATCTTTTTGTTGTGCCTATTTCGACTCAGCATCTCCGCTGTATTGTGTGTAGCAACTTTCCTTCTCTAATATTAATACATATTTACAATTCGCATATTTGTGTGCACATACACACAAAGTTTTGACATTATATGTATAATCCTGAGACATATGCACACACTATGAGTACACATTAGTAATTGTTGATATTTTAGTCAAGGAAATGGTTATAAAAACATGCAGAAATGTCGATACCTGTTTCTCTTTTTGTAGTATCACTTTTAATGTGGCCACTGTGGATGGAGTCACCTGGTAATTGGTGAGGTGTGGAGTACTGTCTAATTACTAAAGCCAATAAAGGAATACTTACCTTTACTTAATATTGTTGTCCAGGTGATGGACACCAGTGGTAATGAATTACTAAAAACTTTTCACTTTGTTGCATCTTAATATTAGTGCTGTATAGTTTTCATAAATCAGTCTCTCTCTATTTTAGACAGTTCTTTCAATGCTGCCCCCCCCCCCCCCTTTCCCAACAACTTTTTAAGCTCTCCCACTTCATCCATTTTTAACAATTGCTGATCTTTCCTGTTGAAATGAATTTAAGTCATAAAGCTGTCACCAATCCAACAGCTGTTTCAAATACTATAATATTGTACTAGACCTGATCGAAGCTGTGTAGACCTCAATGTGTAAGAATAGTACATAGTTATTTTATAAGTTCATTTCCTGCTCCCTGCCCTCATTTATTTCTCCATTCCTATTTTAAGTTCCTATTCAGTTATCCAGAACTCTGTACCAACCAGCATTGGAACTGTGCACGACATTGTATTGTTAGCCGCCCCAATTGTTTTGGTGGTGCTCCACTATTTTCGTAATTTTGACTGTGATAAACTGATGTTGAAGTATTCATCTTTGGCATGCCACTGTAGAAGGTGTCACAAATTCAGATAAGTAAAAAATTCATGCACTACACACATTTATTTACACCTAGCCAAGTTCTGAGTGTGTGTTTGTGTGCCACCAGTTAGTTCCAAAGTGAAATTCCAGATTTTAATAGCTTACTGTTGATAATCTTTCACTGATTGTGTCAGTATTTGTTTGTCGTGATATGGTGTATATTTTTGAACTACTCCTGAGCAGGTAAGCCTATGATTTCCTCTACTCTTACAAACTAACTTATCTACCTAGTTGTGGGAGGACCTCTCGTTTGATATGGACTCTGAAGCACTGGCACGGAAATTGGATTGGAGAAAGGGACCAAACTATGTGGTCATCAGTCCTTCCGACCTTGGAATAAATAAAACCAATAAAACCTCACACTGTAAGAGGGAACTACAATGGCCATAAAATTACAAATTATTGACAGAGAAGGAAGGAAGAAGAGAGGAGGGAATAAAAGTGACTAATAACAGGGGCATGGAGGAAAAACCACAGGTAGACAAGATACACACTCAAGATAAAACAGACCCCATAAAGCCCATAAAGAAAGGAGTGGTAAGGCAGAGGGCGGGGGTGAACCACCAAGCCCAGTCGAAGCTAGTCCAATCGGGGCAAAGGGGGGATCATGACGGCCTGCCATCCTCTCCACCCACCGATAAGGATGAAGGTCCCATACTTGAATAATGTGATAAAAACCCCCATCACGAAGAAATGGTAAAACTAGATCAGCCACTGAGGCACTGTCAGCTAACACCAGGGGTAGCGAGTCAGGAAAGCTAAAAGTCCGTCGCAGGGCGGCTAAGTCGGGACAGTCCAGTAAATTTAATTATTTTTATTTATTTATTTCATTAACAGTACAGAGTAACCCACCACCTTGAAATGTAATGTGGGTTGGATGCTTCTGAATCTAATAGCAAAGACTTCTCATTGTTACAATCCTATTGGTATGCAGTTGTTAGTGCTTATTTTAATAATATATAAAGAACATGATATATATGAAGATTTCTCTGAGGTTACAGCGAATTGAATGCTTAACAATTGTTAAAATGGTTCCATATAACTTGCTACTACCTAGTTGATGAGAATATAATTTATATAATGCAAATGTCAAAGAAAAAGAAAATGTAACACAATGAGCATGGTGAAAATAATTGTAGTATGTAGAGGGAAATGATATGCTGTATTTGGTTGTGTAATACAGTCTACGTAGCATGTTGGTTAATAATGACCTATTTCTACCTATTTCAGATGAGAAAATTCGGTACAACCTCAAGTTATTCTCAGCTGAAATGATAAGACGTGAACCACAGTCAACATTGATCCACAACGACAGAGAGGGGGGTCCTCATGACAGAGGAGATAACTGTGAGTCAGCCAAGTATGGCTGAAGTGGAGCTGGCAAAACACGACAGAGTCTTTATGAGAGGCCCATAAGGAGGACCGCCACATAGTTGTAGAATCTTTTATCACTCTGAGCTTGTTTGGCGAAGAAAGAGTGTGCCATTCTGCATTCCAAAAGTCCCAAAACCCAACGACGTAATGCCGAGTGAAGGTTTATTTCCAGAATGTCAATAGCAAGAGATGGCCCATTAGTAGCCAATTTAGCCAGTCGACCAGCAAGTTCATTGCCAGGGATCCCAACATGGCCTGGGGTCTTAATGAAAAGTACAGAGCATCCATGTTAATCAAGGAGAGAAAGGGAGTCCTAGATAGCTCATGACGAATGGGTGGCGAGGGAAGCACTGGCCGATAGCGTGCAAACTGCTCAAGGAGTCACTACAGATAGTGAAGGGCAGTCTTGAGCAGAAGTGGATACGGTCCAATGCACACACGATTGCTACCAATTCTGCAGTAAAAACACTAAAGCCATCTGGCAAGGAACTAAGTTCCATTTGTCTCGCATAGGTGTAAGCATGACCAGTGTGACCAGCAACCATTGAGCCATCAGTATAAATAACTTCTGAACCCTGGAATGAACTGAGGAGACAGTAGAATTGGTGGCGAAGGGCCTCCGGAGGGATTGAATCCTTTGAATTGATGGAGAGATCAAGACAGAGCTGTGGTCGAGAGATGCACCACGGAGGGGTACATGCGTGAGTGGAGAAAAGAGGCGGTAAAGGGAAGAAGCACTGGGACTTTTTACATTAACAAATCATTGCTAGAAGTTATATAACTGATACGTGACAAGGAACAAAAAACTTTTGGTTCACCTGACGATTGAGGCTGTTATAGTCTGATACTTATCCACAATTTCTGATACTACCTAAAACCGCTGCAGAATAAAAATTTACAAACCTCAGGTGGTTTCAGCTGTGTCCCTAGAAGTCTCATCCTCTCATTGCTTGAGCTTATTTTTAACTCTTCTTCTGGATGGCTTACTCCACACAATGGTTCCAATAGTTCAACTGTGTGTATGTCTAATTGAGATAATCCATTCTCTCTTCGTAAATCATTGACTTTTAAGCCACCTTTGTAAGTTTCTGCACTAACAACGATCATCTGCAAGAAATAATACACAGTAAATATTTTTTCTGACACTTTTGTCTATATTTCCTAATGTGTGCCTTTTTATCACTTGGAGTTGCATTTTAATATAAAAATTCAAGAAATCATTATAGTAAACTAAAGCTATTGTATAAGTGCTAGTCAAAGTTTCAATTATCATCTTTAAGAAAAGCTACATAATTATTTTATTATTTGTTTGCAAGTATATGTCTGCAGTCCTAGTGCACATTGATATTCTCACATCACAGTACTGGTACACATTGTCAGAGGAGCCAAAAGAAAATGGCACAGCCCACTGATAAAATTGGGATGGGTACTGCCATTTTATTTTTGTTCCTCTCGTGTTATGCTATGGTACTACAGTGTGAGGATTTCAATGTGTACCAGGACTGTAGATGTTGACCTTCAAACAACAAAAAAACTCATTATGAAGTATTTTTCTACTAATTAAATCTTTATGACAACTCCCATACAAGTATCAAGCAACCTTGATAATGTGAGTGAAATATGTGACATGATAACTTACTTCATTATTTAAGTGTCAAAATAAGTTAGTTAAAACTCAGCAGAGATCAGGGGGAAATCTCAGAGCAGTCCTTCAGCCAAAAAGAGTAAGAAAGAAAGAAAAAGGGGGGAGGGGGGGAGGAGAGATTCAGAAGATCAAAACTAATTGCAGAATGATTTAGACATGATATCTGTATGGTGTGGAAGGTAACAGCTGCCTCCAAATATGGAAAATTGTTAGGTCATTCACAAGAGTGTTAAAAGAAATCTCAGTTTTCAGTTACATGACAAATCACACAAATCTAAAGTCAACAAATCTGTTAAGATAACTAAATATCTACGAATTACATTTACAAACAAATTAAATTCCAATGGTCCCATAATTTGCACGGAAGGCAAACCAAAGATTGTGTTTAACTGGCAAAACACTTAAGATGCAACAGGTCTACTAGCAAGACTACCTACATTACATTACTCTGTCCTCTGCTAGAGTACTGTTGTGCAGCATGGTGTTCTTACTAGACACAACTGATGGACAGTGATAAAGTCCTAAGAATGGCAACTCATTTTGTATTATCATGAAATAAGGAAGAGGGGGCAATATTATGTAAATGGAAGAGGAGGTAGATGAAGATGAAATGGAAGATATGATACTGCGTGATGAATGTGACAGAGTATTGAAAGACCTACGTCGAAACAAGGCCCTGGGAGTAGACCACATTTCATTAGAACTACTGATAGCCTTGGGTGAGCCAGCCATGCAAAAAACTCTTCCATTTGGTGAGCAAAATGTATGAGACAGGCAAAACACCCTCAGATGTTAAGAAGAATGTAATAATTCCAATCCCAAAGAAAGCAGGTGTTGACAGGTGTGAAAACCACCAAATTATCGTTTTAATAAGTCACAGCTGCAAAATATCAACACAAATTCTTTACAGACAAATGAAAAAGGTAGTAGAAGCTGACTTCGAGGAAGATCAGTTTGGATTCCATAGAAATGTTTGAACATGCAAGGCAATACTGACCCAAAAAACTTATCTTAAAAAATAGGTTAAGCAAATGCAAACCTACGTTTCTAGCATTTGTAGACTTAGAGAAAGCATTTGACAATGTTGACTGTAATACTCTCTTTCAAATTCTGAAGGTCTCAGAGGTAAAATACAGGGAGTGAAAGGCTATTTACAATTTGTATAGAAACCAGATGGCAGTTAAGAGTCGAGGGGCACAAAAGGGAAGCAGTGATTGAGAAGGGAGTGAGACAGGGTTGCAGCCTATCCCGGATGTTATACAAGGTGTATATTAAGCAAGCAGTAAAGGAAACAAAAGGAAAATTTGGAGTAGGAATTAAAATCCATGGAGAAGAAATAAAAACTTCGAGGTTTGTTAACAACACTGTAATTCCGTCAGAGACAGCAAAGGACTTGGAAGAGCAATTGAATGGAATGGACAGTGTCTTGAGAGGAGGATATGAGATGAACATCATCAAAAGCAAAGTGAGGATAATGGGGTGTAGTCTAGTTAAATCAGGTGGTGCTGAGGGAATTAGATTAGGCAACGAGTCACTTAAAGTATTAGATGAGTGTTGCTATCTGGGACACAAAATAACAGATGATGGTCAAAGTAGGGAGGATATAAAATGTAGACTGGCTATAGCAAGGAAATTGTTTCTGAAGAATAGAAATTTGTTAACATTGAGTATAGATTTAAGTGTCGTCAGGAAGTCCATTCTGAAGTATTTGTATGGAGTGTAGTCATGTGTGGAAGTGAAACATGGATGATGAATAGTTTAGACAAGGAGAGAATAGAAGCTTTTGAAACGTGGTGCTACAGAAGAATGCTGAAGATCAGGTGGGTAGATCATTAACTAATGAGGAGATAGTGAATAGAATCGGAGAAAAGAGGAATTTGTGGCATTACTTGACTAGATAGGACATATTCTGAGGCATCAAGGGATCACCAATTCAGTAATGGAGGGAAGGTTGGAGGGTACAAATCGTAGAGGGAAACCAAGAGATGAATATACTAAGCAGATTCAGAAGGATGTAGGCTGCCGTAAGTACTGGGAGATGATGAAGCTTGCACAGGATATAGTAGCATGGAGAGCTGCATCAAACCAGTCTTTGGACTGAAGAGAACAACAACAACAACAACAACAAAGGAGAGAGTGTCACAGATATGATAAGCAAAATGGGGTATCAATCATTAAAAAACAAAAGAGCTTCTCATTTGGTGGGATATTTTCTCAAAATTTCAATCACTAGTTTTCTCCTCTGAACGTGAAATTATTTTATTGGTACCAACCTACACAGGGAGAAACGATGATCGTAATAACATAAGAGAAATCGGAGTGCATGCAGAAAGTTTTAATGGTTCATTTTTTCCCCATGCTACTGTCAAGAGTGGAACGCTAGAGAAATAACCCAAAGGTGGTTTGATGAACACTGCCGGGAACTTAACTGAGAATTGCAGAGTAGTCTTGAAGATGTAGCTGTAGATGTAGGATGCACTGAGATGAAAATATCACAAGCACTACATACTAACTGTCCCTATCTAACTTTACGCTTCATGGCACTCTGCTACAACACAACCTTCATTCTCTTAATACTCCTGGTCTCAAAATTCCTCCAGCCCCCTACCTCACACCACTTCCAACCTGCCCCATGACACAGATTCACCCATCTTGCACTCGCACCCTCTTCCTCACAGTCCCTCATTCCTCTGTTCTGTCTCCCCCTCCCTATTGACTTCTCCAACACCATCACCATAATGGATTGCAAGTACTCATCGGTGCCAGTATCCATGTCACATTCCTGTCCCATGCACCTGCTGCCTCTCCCTCCCAGCTGCCACTCACTTTTCCCAAGCCTCTTTCTCATCCCATCTCTTTTTTTCTTCCACTGCCCATTCCATATGACACAAACCCTCAGCCTAGTGCTAGTTTTCTCTTGTTCTTATCAAATCTATACACAGTAGCAGAAATCATTTAACAAGCTATATTTTTCTGATTCTCATAGTTTAGATGGGAATGTACACTCCTGGAAATGGAAAAAAGAACACATTGACACCGGTGTGTCAGACCCACCATACTTGCTCCGGACACTGCGAGAGGGCTGTACAAGCAATGATCACACGCACGGCACAGCGGACACACCAGGAACCGCGGTGTTGGCCGTCGAATGGCGCTAGCTGCGCAGCATTTGTGCACCGCCGCCATCAGTGTCAGCCAGTTTGCCGTGGCATACGGAGCTCCATCGCAGTCTTTAACACTGGTAGCATGCCGCGACAGCGTGGACGTGAACCGTATGTGCAGTTGACGGACTTTGAGCGAGGGCGTATAGTGGGCATGCGGGAGGCCGGGTGGACGTACCGCCGAATTGCTCAACACGTGGGGCGTGAGGTCTCCACAGTACATCGATGTTGTCGCCAGTGGTCGGCGGAAGGTGCACGTGCCCATCGACCTGGGACCGGACCGCAGCGACGCACGGATGCACGCCAAGACCGTAGGATCCTACGCAGTGACGTAGGGGACCGCACCGCCACTTCCCAGCAAATTAGGGACACTGTTGCTCCTGGGGTATCGGCGAGGACCATTCGCAACCGTCTCCATGAAGCTGGGCTACGGTCCCGCACACAGTTAGGCCGTCTTCCGCTCAAGCCCCAACATCGTGCAGCCCGCCTCCAGTGGTGTCGCGACAGGCGTGAATGGAGGGACGAATGGAGACGTGTCGTCTTCAGCGATGAGAGTCGCTTCTGCCTTGGTGCCAATGATGGTCGTATGCGTGTTTGGCGCCGTGCAGGTGAGCGCCACAATCAGGACTGCATACGACCGAGGCACACAGGGCCAACACCCGGCATCATGGTGTGGGGAGCGATCTCCTACACTGGCCGTACACCACTGGTGATCGTCGAGGGGACACTGAATAGTGCACGGTACATCCAAACCGTCATCGAACCCATCGTTCTACCATTCCTAGACCGGCAAGGGAACTTGCTGTTCCAACAGGACAATGCACGTCCGCATGTATCCCGTGCCACCCAACGTGCTCTAGAAGGTGTAAGTCAACTACCCTGGCCAGCAAGATCTCCGGATCTGTCCCCCATTGAGCATGTTTGGGACTGGATGAAGCGTCGTCTCATGCGGTCTGCACGTCCAGCACGAACGCTGGTCCAACTGAGGCGCCAGGCGGAAATGGCATGGCAAGCCGTTCCACAGGACTACATCCAGCATCTCTACGATCGTCTCCATGGGAGAATAGCAGCCTGCATTGCTGCGAAAGGTGGATATACACTGTACTAGTGCCGACATTGTGCATGCTCTGTTGCCTGTGTCTATGTGCCTGTGGTTCTGTCAGTGCGATCATGTGATGTATCTGACCCCAGGAATGTGTCAATAAAGTTTCCCCTTCCTGGGACAATGAATTCACGGTGTTCTTATTTCAATTTCCAGGAGTGTATATTTTGCTGAGTACTATAAAACAAACAGTCTCAGTAGAATGCAATGTTTAACATCTAAGATAAAAAAGATAAAGAGTACACGAAATTTGATCTTACTTTAACTTTTGGTTACACAGGGTGTATACACAGACAACAACAAAAAATTTCTCAGATCTCCCGGTTAAAAAGGCATGCTCAGGGGAACTATGAATGTGAGCTGCGTAACTGACGAGCAGTTGCACGCGTCTTATCTGCAGTGGAAGGTCACCAGCCTCCACCAGTACCCTGGTCACTGGAGTCGTCCTAAAAGCTCCTGTCGCTAATTGAACCCCACAGTGGTGCACAGGGTCGAGTAAATGCAACGCTGAAGGCGTGCCGAACCATAATCCACACTCCCATAGTCAATTCAGGATTGGACAAGGGCTCTGTAGAGCTGCACCAGCGTACAGTGATCTGCAACCCAACTGATGTTGCTCAGGCAACAGAGGGTATTGAGGTGCATCCAGCACTTCTGCTTAAGCTGACGAAGATGAGGGAACCAAGTCAATAGAGTGCTGAAAACCAGTCCTAGGAATTTATGTGTCTCCACTACAGTGAGTGGATTGTCATTAAGGTAAAGTGTGGGTTCCGGATGAACAGTACGACGCCGACAGAAGTGCATGACATACAACTTTGTGGCTGAAACCTGGAAGCCGTGGGCTAGAGCCCATGACTGCGCCTTGTGGATGGCTCCCTGGAGGCGCCGCTCAGCAATAACAGTACTGCGGCAGCAGTACGAAATGCAGAAATTGTCTGCATACAGAGACGGTGAGACGATAGGCCCGAAAGCTGCAGCTAGACTGTTAATGGCCACTAAAAATAGAGACACTCAATACAGAGCACTGCGGGACTCCATTTTCCTGGATATGGATGGAACTATGGGAGTCATCAACTTGGGCATGGAAAGTACGGAGCGACAGGAAGTTTTGCATAAAAAATCGAGAGTGGTCCCCAGAGACCACACTCATACAATGCGGCAAGGATATGATGTCACCAAGTCGTGTCGTATGCTTTACGTAAGTCAAAAAAGATGGCAATCAGGTGTTGATGTCTGGAAAAGGCTGTTTGGATGGCAGACTTGATGGACACAAGATTATCAGTGGTAGAGCCACCCTGGTGGAAGCCACCCTGAGATGGAGCCAGCAAGCCACGTGACTCCAGAGCCCAACCCAACTGCTGTCATACCATATGTTCGAGCAGCTTGCAAACAACATTGGTAAGGCTGATGAGCCAATAGCTATCCACATCAAGCGGGTTTTTACCGGGTTTGAGCACCAGAATGATGGTGCTCTCCCGCCATTGCGATGGAAAGACGCCATCGCACCAGATCCAGTTGAAGATGACGAGAAGATGTCGCTTGTAGTCAGATGAGAGATGTTTAATCATCTGCCTGTGGATGAGATCAGGCCCAGGAGCTGTGTCGGGGCAATGTGGAAGGGCACTGAGGAGCTTCCACTCTGTAAATGGGACTTTATAGGATTCATTGCAGCATGTAGTGAATGAGAGGACTTTCCCTTCCAGCCACTGTTTGAGTGTGCAAAAGGCTGGGGGGTAATTCTCCAATGCAGAGGCTCGTGCAAAGTGCTCGGCAATGGCATTTGCTTTGGTATATAACATCTACATCTACATCCATACTCCACAAGCCACCTGTCGGTGTATGGCCATTTATGCTAACACCGGGGACAGCTGTTGGGGCTTGGTACCTGAAAAGATGTTTGATCTTTGCCCAGACTTGGGAAGGTGACGTATGGCACCCAATGGTGGAGACATATCTCTCCCAACACTCCTCCTTCAATTGTTTGATAAGGTAGCGAACACGGACATGGAGCCATTTAAAGGCTATGAGGTGCTCCAGGGAGGGGTGCCGCTTGTGCTGCTGTAAACCTTGTCGACGCTTCTCAATTGCTTCAGCGACTGCCTTACACCTCGGGCACCCAGGAGAGCGAGGGATCACATTTTCTGCCACAGAAACAATTGTGCTAGTTACCTGCTCAAAAATCACATTGATGTTACCGTGTGGGGGAGATTCAGTGGTGACAGCAGAGGTGAAAGTTCCCCAGTCCGCCTTGTCCAAATCCCATCTGGGCAGGCGCCCGTGTGCCTGACGCTGGGCAGTGACAGGAAGATGGGGAAATGGTCACTACCACACAGGTCATCATGTGCTCTCCAGTGGATAGATGGGAGAATGAAATGTACACCTCGCTGCTCTAAATTGGCACGTAGATAATTGTTGGACTGCAAAAGAAGGTCTCTTGTGAAATATGATACCCTGGTTTAAGCTCTTATGGGGCGTGATGGTTACAGAAACATCCCCCAGCTTGTCACAAGTGAGTAAGTCCAGTGACTGGGCAGAGGATGCTGTTTTGATCGAGACTGACCCAGATCTCATTTTGGACAAGCCCTCCAAGTCCCCAAACTTGTCCTCTAAACGCTCAACAAAGAACTGAGGCTTCATCGTCATGAAAGATTCCCCATCAGCTCTCGAACATACAAGGTACCGGGGGCGAATAAGATCCACTGCCATCCTTAGCCTGACGTTCCTCCCATGGTGGGGCCAGGGAGGGGAACGATTTGGGGTCGTACTTCTGTGCGTTTAATTGAGCTCATGGTTCCTTAGAGACTGCTGGTGTTTCACCACCAGCAAGAGATGATAAGACTATGCTTCATCGCGTGTCATCCGCCCTGATGCCACCCACTCTAATCAGGGGCCCTCCCCACGGGCGCCACCCAGCCACAGCAAAGGCCACCTGGCAGGATGGCCATTGCCGGGAGTCCCGATGCCCCAGGGGGATGGGCATCTATCCCTCCGCATAAGTGGGGAGTAAATGATGCAGGCATCAGCAGAGCGATCCCTGTGTTGTCAGGGGCTACAACCAACAGGGTACATAGTGGCTCCACTGCAAGAGACTGACTTCCGTGCTGGATATGAGGTACAAAGAAGTCCATGGTCATCATCGGCACAGAAAGTGACACTGCATAGTGCATGGTGGATAACGTACCCAGGAAGGTGTCCTCACCCAAGAGATAGAGAATGAGCATGACTGCAACGCAAATGATGAAAAAGTGGGCTAAAGATCTCAATGCACCATGTAAGACGTCCTTTCCCAATTGGGTGGCTTTTCGGGAAAATTTTGAAAAATAGAGGTCAAAGCCTACAGGGGAGCATCACATAAAGGCCGAAATGTGTGAAACTCCTTTTAGTTGCCTCGTACGACAGGCAGGAATACCTCGGGCCCATTCTAACCTATGGACCTGCAGGGGGGGAGAGGGGCGGGGGGAGGGGGAGATGTCAGCCAATAGTAACACCACTATTAAGTAGTGTGAATGCACAAATAGGAATAGTTAATGGTTTAAATTAATGTACATAGTATAGCTACAAGAAAAGCTAAGCTTCCACACGTAACATTGGTCTTCTTCGTGTGTGTTACACTTTGAGATAAATCACACATATGTGCCAGTAAAATTTTAAACAATGGCATTAATTTCTGGGGTTCTGGGTTCAAAATTATGCTAAGTGGCTGGTCTTGAATGTTTTAAGTTTTAAATGAGAGTCAAATGCTCTGTGATTTCAGAAATTCATTGCACATTCTCACATGTAACATAGTTCATATTGTGCAAAAGGAAATTTTCTTTGAAAATAATGCTTTTCAAAGAACCATTCGCAATATTTTTCCCACGACATCTTAGACATGGGTTTGTTTCAGCAGCTACCAGAAAACAGGTGTTACAGCACGAGGGCACCTACGATGATGTAAGAAGCCCATATGTCCGTACACATATAGCATAAAGAGATCTTACATGAAGGGAAAAAAGATATCAGAGGATACTTTAACAGCATAGGAATTTCATAAACCATACTAAAATGCATAATTTGACTTAAAGGACACATTCATATGTCCAGATTCACAATGAAGTGGGCCCCAGCCTGATATTAAGCTTTTCAGTGCACTTTTTGGGATGCAAATTTTCTTGTAGTACCAGTACTGTAGTGTCTCATGTTTGATTCTTTATAATGACATAATGCTGCACATGCCAGAAGATGAAAATGTGCACTTGAAATTCAGTGAACAGTTGAAACTAGCCAATAGTGTGGAATGTAACACTTCGTTTCTTATAAATTGACTGCATCTGCAGAAAAGATTAACAAAAGCCACATTTATTTAGCAAATGGACAAAAATAACTTCATTGTTGCACACAGAGATTAATAATTGACTGCCAAAACCGTGGAAATAAAATAAAATCAGAAAACTGAAACTAATAACAGCCTTCTGTAAGTATGTGAATATATTTTAATTCACTCAATAGCTCCTGCCACAGAAATACGTTTTGTTATCATTTGACGTGTGAACTGTAAACAAAGATGAAATTGGACATCAGGAAACAGCACTATCCCCCTCTCCCCACTAAAACCCAGACAACTCTGTGCTTGCACGAATCTGGCAGCTTGGGTGCTCCAGAAAAGTTTTTCTGTGGTTCTTGCTACTGCTGCAGCCACACTTCAAGTAGCCAGAAGCGAGAGAAGGCATTGCTCATATGTGACTCAACTGCACATGTGCATGAGCCCGCTGGCAACTGCTCAAAATGAACTTAATGTAAACAGCTGTGATATTACACTCATCAAAAGTAGTTTGCTGTTATGAAGTATTCCATAGTCTTCGTCCTATTTAACACATTTTGCTTTTTATTAGTTCCTACCAGTCAAAAATTTAACTAACCTGGAATTCTAGAAAATTTACATGTTTCTCCTTGTTTTCTCCCAAATAAAAAAATTCTCGGGTTTTTCCCGGAGCCTATACACCCAGTTACAGGATTGACAGGTTCTTTTAAAGCAGTAACTTTCCACTGTAAAAAGAGCACTTCAACCTCATTCAAAATTTTTCAGCTTCGAAAATACTGCTATTCAAAAATACAAGAAATATAAAATACAAAAACCCAGTATTACCAATCTGTAGAAATGCATACAATTCCAAGAATAATATTGCAATTAATTAAATATTTGAGATATATTTCTAGAATAATATTGGCAGGCTCTAAAAGAAAATGCAGGATAATTTTTTTCCCTAAAAATCTGTCCACCAAAATAAAACCCAATATAAAAGCTAGTTCAAGAATTCTGATAAAGCACTGAAATAAAATACCTTCATCTCTTAATGTGTGTAAATATTACCTGTAATTCCCATTGTACGCATAAATTATTAAAACTGTGACTGAGCTAAATTTCACTAATTGTAAATTTCAGGACTGCAACCAGATTACATTGACTTCTTCCCAAGATGTATCAGATGACAACCATTCAGCCATCTTCAAGTGAGTGTTTTGCACTGGAGAATGCTAGTTCATATCACTAAATTTATACAGAAAAAACTGGCATGGGATGCATGCACAAGGGCAGCCACTAAATCAATGACCTCTGTTGAGTTTTTTGCCCTCTTAAAATATTTCTTATCTATGGCAAGCAGGCACATGCATAATGGTGATACTACGTGCATGTGCTCTGGAGGAATGCATATTTGCAGTGTTAAAATTCAGATGTCAAAATTAATTTTATTAACTGTCACAGATATATCTTCAGTCATAAAATGTTTTCTTTCTGAAGAAATCAAAGAAACCATCAGGTCCCATGACTATCTATATGCCTGCATATGATTCCTAATTTCTTGTATCTTATCCTCATGGTCCTTGCATGCAAAGTATGTTGGTGGCAGTAGATTCACTTGTCAGTCAGCTTCAAATGCTGATTCTCTAAATTTTCTCAACAGTGTTTCTCAAAAAAGAACATCACCTTCCCTCCAGGGATTCCCATTCGAGTTCCCAAAGCATCTCCGTAACACTTACATGTTGTTCGAACCTATCGAAAACCAATCTTAAAGCCCGACTCTGAACTGCTTCGATGCCTTCCTTTAATCTGACCTGGTACGGGTCCCAAGCACTCGAGCAGTACTCAAGAACAGGTCGAACCAGCATCATAGATGGGATCTCCCTCTTTCCTAAAATTCTCCCAATAAACTGAGGTAAACCATTTGCCTTCCCTACCTCAGTTCTCACAAGCTCATCCCATTTCATACTGCTTTCAAACGTTATGCCTAGATATTTAAATGACCTGACTGTGACAACCAGGACACTATTAACACTGTATCCTAGCATTACAGGGTTGTTCTTCCTCCTTATCCACATTAACTTACATTTTTCAAATTAGAGCTAGCTGCCATTCATCACACCAACTAGAAATTTGGCCTAAGTCATCTTGTACCATCTTACAGTCACTCAAGTTTGACACCTTACCATACACCAATGCAGATTGCTGTCCACCCTGTTCACCAAATCATTAATGTACATAGTGAACAACAGTGGTCCTATGACACTTCCCTAGGGCACTCTCGACGATAACCTTGTCCCTGATGAACACTCGCCGTTGAGGACAACGTACTAGATTCTATCACTCAAGAAGTCTTCGAGCTGCTCACGTATCAGTGAATTTATTACATATGCTCGTACCTTCACTGAAAGCCACCATCATGATTACTAAGATCTTCCATCTACCAATTCCCTAATAACTGAAACCAAGAAGAATCTTGTCGAGGGCAAGATTTCTGTGGCAGAATAATCCACGGACTGCCCTGGGTGATACAATTCTCAACTGCAGCTGACTTGCTGGGCTGAGAGACGCGAGTGCAGCAATCATATTCAATGCATCTTTCACACACTGTGTGCACTGTCTGACCAATGTATGCTTTACCACACTAGCAATGATTCTGTAGATCCAGCCCATCACAGTCACAGATTGTCTTTTGCCAACTTGAAAAGCGCGGAAGTCTTCATATTGTACAGACGATTACTTTGACGTAACACTTCCTTAAGATCCTGCCTAATTTAGATGAAATGGTTGATTGGTTTAATGATTACAGAGCTAAATTACAAGGTCATGAGTCCCTCTTACCTGGATCAGGCAAGTCAACAAAAGTTTACATCAAAGAATGGCCTAGTGTGTGAAACGCCAGGAAAAGAGCCCCATGGTCTACTGAAGGTCAACAAAGCCTAAAGAAAGGAACAAGGAACAAGACAAGTTGGTAAAGTAAGAAAGGTAGGCAAGGTGCCCCATACAGGGAGCAGCCAGAGGCCCCTACAGGTAGAAAGTACGATGAGAAACATAGCGTCTGCAATTTACCAGAGAAACTCCACCCAGAAACGAGTAGCGACAACACAGCGAGAGAAGCACAGGAAAACAGAGGAAGATCACTAAGTCAAACAGAACATGCAAGAAAGGAGGAGAAGAGCAAAAGAGTGGGTAGGACAAGGGCTGGGGTGGACCACCAAGCCCAGACAGCCATTGCCCGTTTGGGGCAGAGGAGGCAACAGGGTGTCCTGCCAACCTCTAAATGGGCTGACAAGGTTGAGGCACTCTCCCTTAGAGATGCTGGTAAAAACCCCCCCTTCATAAATAAACCATAAAATCAGGTCAGCTGGTGAGGTTTTGTCCGCTAATACTAGGGGTAGTGAGTTAGGAAGATTAAGAATCTGCTGCAGGGCTGCTAGGTTGGAACAGTCCAGCAAAATGTGAACCTCTGTCAAACATGAACCTCTGTCAAACATGCACCACGACAATGGGGTGGATCCTCACGATGGAGGAAATGACCATGACCAGCTGAATATGGCTGATGCAGAGGCAGTAAAGGACAATGGAGTCCTTGCAAGGGGCCCACACGGAGGACCTCAACAAACTCTAGGTCCCCTTTATTGCTCATAGTTGGTTGGGAAGACTCAGAGTACACCATTCCATATTCCAAATACTTAGAACTTGACAGCATAATACTGGTCAAAGGTCTAATTCTGGAATGCCAATCTCAAGACAGCTTGCTGCTGGTAGTCAATATGGCCAGCCTGTCAGTGAATGAGAGTTCGTTCTCCAGGATCTCAACGTGACCTGAGGTCCAGACAAAGACTGCCGAGCATCCACATTGTTCCAAGGCAAAAAGAGAATCCTGGGCAGTCAAGCCCAAGGGATGGTGAGGCTAACATCGGTCAAGAGCTTGTAAACTGCTCAACAAGTCACTACAGATGAGGAAGGACTCTCAGTGCAGGAGTGGATATGCTCAAGAGCATGAGAGATGGTTACCAACTCTGTGCTGAGTATACAGCATTGACAGTGCAGGGTCTCAGGATAAGCAGAGTCTTTAGGAACTTGTGATAGGCCAAGACAGAGCTGTGGAATTAGGGATGCACCATGGTGTACGTGAGCAGGCCTGGACAAGGGTTGGTAGAGGTCAAATCTGGGGTTCAAAAAGAAGGGACCGGGTGGAATGGCGATCATACTGCGAGGTGGATCTCCATACCTGGAAAGAGTAGACAGCAGTTCAGAAGCTCTGGGGTGCAGCGGATGCATAATGCATAAGCAAAGAGCTATTGTTGGTGCAGAACCTGCAACAGTGGAATGCTTGCCTCCACTAGGACACTGGTCACAGGCATAGTCTGAAAGGCACCAGCTGCCAGTCTTATACGACAATGGTGTATCAGGTCTACTGTAGTATATACTGTTGAAGGTGATATCAAGCTGCATGCGAGACTATTGTAATCTAGATGGGAGAGATCAAAGCTGTGTAGATCCATATCAGAGTAGAGTGGTCCATGCCCCAGTTGACATTACCTAGACACTGAGGTGCAACCAACACGTCCACTTTAGTGGACAAAGATGGGGAAGCCAAGTCAAGTAGGCATCAAAGACCAGTCCAAAAAATTAAAGAGTCCACAACACTTAGGGACTGACCATAAATGTACAGATCCGGATGGGGATGGCCTGTACGGCAATGACAGAAATGCGAGTGAACTCCGTGTACTGCTCCATGCAGCCTGCGGTCAGCAACTTCCATCAATGGTGAACAAAAATAAATGCAAAAATCAATATACACAGAGGGAGACACTATAGGCCCCCACAAATGTCAGCAGATCATAGATAGCCATTAAAAAGAGAGGACACTGAAAACAAGACTCCTACTGAACCCCATTCTCATATAGATGGGAGGTACTACAGGAGGCACCAGCCTGCATCTAAAAAGCATGACAAGAAAAAGTTCTAGATAAAAATCAGAAGCGGGCCACAAAGGCTCTACTCGTGTAAGGTGGTGCCATGTAGTATAATAAGCTTTATACAGATTAAAGAAGACTGCAAAAAGGTGTTGAAGCCAGTCAAAAGCCGCTCGGATAGCAAACTCCAGGGATTGCATACAGCGTTTGACCCACCATATATTCAAGTAACTTGCACAGGACATTGGTTAAACTGATCAAACAATAGCTGTCCATCTGAGAAGTGCTTTACCTGATTTACAAACTGGAATAATGTCACTTTCTCACCACTGGGAAGGATATTCCCGTTCACTCCTGTGTCAGTTTAAAAGAACAAGTTTATGACGTTGGCTAGTCAATGATAAGTGTTGAAGCATTTGTCTGTGCACCTGGTTTGGTGTAGGAGCCATGTCGGGGTAGAAAGGAAGGGTGCTGGTGAGCTCCCACACACTCAATGGGGCATTATTAGGCTCCAGGCGGCAGGAGATGAAAGGTAAAGGGAGTATTCCAGACCGCGTTTCACAATATGGAATGTGAGCAGATAGTGGACCAGCGCTAAGGCCTGGGTGAAATGCCAAGCACACTGTTCACTGACAGAGTCTGGGCTAGTGATGATAACAACATTCAGGTAAATTCTCTTGATGCCTGTAGGAGAATGGTGGCCAAAAATGCAACTGATCTTTGGCCATACCTGTGAAGAGGGCATATGCTGTCCTATGGCAGTGACATATCATTCCCAACTAATCCGTCTCTGGCATTTAATAAGATAACAGGCCCAGGATTGACACTTTTAAGGCCATGAGGGGGTTGAGAGATGGATGCAATTTGCAGTGTTGGAGGGCTTGGGGTCAGTCTTTAATAGCTGCAGTTTTGGGGAACCAAGGGAGTCTTCCTTTGGGAAGAACCCGAGGAAGAAGGAATCACTGAAGCAGCTGACGAAAGAGAATGGCATTGGTTAAGCTGCATATGTACTCATCAATGCAGTCATGGTGTAGCTGTTGAGATGGCAGCTGAGGAAAAGGCATCCCAATCCACATTATTAAAGGCCTACCTGAGAGTGGTGAAGGTGAGTGATGCTGAAGAATAGAATAAGACAATCAGAAGATGATCACTGTTGCATAAATCATCATGAACTCCCCATGGAAGAGAGGGGAGGAATCCAGGGCTACAGATGGAAAACCAATGGACAAGGAAGTGCCATGTGCCACCCTAAAGTGTGTGAGGGCTCCGGTGTTGTAGAGGCAGAGATCAAGCCCTGCCAGCAAGTCTTCAACAATCCTGCCCTGGTTAGCAGAACAGTACCACCTTACAGAGAGGGTCATAGACATTAAAAAACCTCAAGGAGAAGGAAAGGGGAGGGAAGTGTCGAAGGAGAGCAAGAAAGCAGGAAGCGTTGGAGACTGGTCTGGAGGGAGGTGAAGATTGCACATCATTACCACAGAGTCTACATAGGTCCGAATGGCCACTGCTTCCAGCGCAGTATAAAAAGGAACCCAAGAACTAACAATCTACATATTGACCAATGTAGAGACACCACAGAAGGCTCAGAAATGGCCATCCTGATTTTGGCAGAAGGCTTGGAAACCAGGAAACTACAAACATTCATCAAAAAATGAAATTCCTGCAATACAACACAAGCTACAGAAAAGAGAGAAAGAAGAGACTGCAATTTTGGAAGGGTATGATAATAACCATTACCGTTCCATTGGTAGTACATAGTACAACAGGTCGGACGATCGGACATTGAATGGGCCCGAATCGGTCACTGTGCTGAGTCTGTGCGTCAATGGTAAGGACAGAGTGACATCCATGAATGTAAGATTGGGTCCTTATTGAGAGGGAGGGGGCAAATCCCCTTGGGTGTCAGGGGAAGGGGTGGGGTGGGGGCTCATCCCAAGACTTGTGGATCATCTTATTCTCCTTCAGAGGGCCAGAGGAAGTGTGGTCGCAAAGAGAGCAAGTCACAGCAATATCAGTATCTGAAAGAGAATGATCAGCCTTGTGGCCCACAGAGCTTGGGTCCCGCATTCAACTCTCAGTAAAAGGCTTCTTGTCCTGGAGATGCCGGGGACAGGTGCTTCTAGAGGGAGCCCCATCCCTGCTGGGTGCCAAAGAAGACTCTGGCCGAGGAGAAAGAGTGGTTCTACGAATGGAGGCAATGGAGACCACCAGGAAGGAGGCAAAGAAAGGGGGACAGGATGGAGGAGGTAAGGAGGAAGGAAGTAGGAAGTAGGAGGCAGGAGGAGGAAGAGGAAGAAATGATGCAACCACAAGGTACTGACTGGATATGGTTGAATTCCTGTTGAGTCTCAAACTAGGATAGACAGTAGAGACTTTTAAGATCCGAAATCAGGGTGACCATTCCAACTTGGGAAAAAAAAAAAAAAAAAAAAAAAAAAAAAAAAAAAAAAAAAAAACCTGAAAATTCCATGTGTGGGAGGGAAGATTATGTGAGGAAGCTCCTGCTTCTGTTAAATTAATGGTGAGTGGGGTGGGGGGCAGCACAGGACACCACACTAATGACTTCTTTCCTCTCAGCTGAGCTATATACCAGCCATAAGCAGTAGTTAAACAGCAGTTTTTAAACATAAAATAATCAGCAAACTTTGAGATACTAAATATTTTACAATCTGTGATTTATAAAACTCAACAAAATTCAATTTCAATGCTAGGTTAAAAATGCAGAATTGCCTGATAATTTATGAAATTGCCTAAGATTTCCCAGATTTATCCAGGGAGAATGTAATTCCCTGGAGAGAAGTTTTCCAATTTACTTTTTATACATCACGCAATTCAGTGAGCGAGGAGAATGGGGACTGGAGCAGTTCATGCACTTGGTCTGGTCAGAGAGTTGTTAGTTAGACAGGTGGCCACAGTCACCACAAATAGCATTTGCCTCATGTCTTAACATATGCGACCAAAACTGAGACATAATGCATGGGAGGCAGGACATAAGGCTTCATGTCGCAATGGTAAACCATAAATTTGACTTTTTTCAGCAGGGTATCCCTCTGAAAAGCCAGGATGAAATATCAACGTGATTGTCCTTAGGACCTTTCTGGAATTGCCTGATGAAATCAATGCTGTATAATTCCAGATTAGTCCCAAGTTCCTCATCCGACTGAAGGAGGAGGTCCCTGTGGAAAATAATGCCTTGGCTCATGTTTAAGGACTGGTGAGGAGTATTGCTCACTGGGGCATCTCCTAGGCACTTGCAAGTGCAAAGGGAAGTCAGCTGACTGGCAGAAGAGGTTTTAATCAGTAAGGAAGTAGATAGCATCTTACTAAGGGAGTCAACTTCACCAAACTTATCTTCTTATGTTCTACAAAAAATAGCAGTTTGGTAGTGGTGAAAGTCTCACTGTTTTTCCTGGAAGAAACCAAAAACCAGGGAAAGGATTTCGCCTGGAGCCGGTGTGCCTGGCCCTCCTCCCTGGCGGTGACCAGGTAGGGAAAAGCTAAGTAAGCAAAAGTAAGAGTAGAGGGAGAACAATTTCTTTATGAAGAAACGGCTGTGGAAGATCTGCCATAAGTATGAAGCTTAGCATGCTTCATGTGCAATGTTTCTGCACTGGTACCACTCATTCTGACCAGGGGGGTACCCTGTGGCTGCCACCCAGATGTGGAAAGGGCCGCATGGCAGTGTAGTTGTAGTTGGGAGTTCCAATGTCCCAAAGGATGAGCAACCATTCCTAGGCATATATCAGGCGATTACAGCTCAGGTATAAGAAGTGTTGATCCTTTGTTGTCAGGGGGCTCAGCCAGATGGGTACATAACAGTCCCACCACAGGGACAGGCTACATGTGGGATAGGGGAGAGGAAACCATGCCAGATTCTAGGGAGGGAGTTCTTCCTCAAATGGTGTGTGTGTGTGTGCGCGTGCGCCCACACCTGGAGACATGCAACAAGACTAAAAAGGAATAGTGGAACCAAGGGAATAGCTGGGTTGTCATAAAGGAAAATACAGAGGCAGAAATAGGGAGGGGGGGGGGGGAGCTAGGATGAGAAGGAGTGGATAAGGGAAAGGGAATGCAGCCCGGGAGAGAAGGAAGGCTGCAATATCTTGGAACCCTGTATGCACCACATGGACCAACAAAAGAGCTGTGGGCTCCTGGGGGGAATTTAAACAAAATATTGCCAACATATGGAACAAACGCCCTGGACATGAATGGCTCCCTCTTCTCTTGATCTTACTGGTGATCATGTTTCTGTTTCCTTAAAGCTGTGGTGATCTGATGTGAAGAATATCCATTATTTTTGAACAAAGATTGTAGGTGTTCCAGCTCCTTAGCAAGGCTGTCTCCATCAGACTCAACATTTGACCAGTGCACCAACGTTCGAGGGACACCCATAGTTTGTGGCCCCACAGTGCAGAAGAACTGTTATGATTTTTGCAGCATATGAACTATATATGTGAAAATATCAAATTTAGAATGAAAGGTTTGCCGTAAGCCCACACATACAGACCTATATTTACAGGGAACCAGCTCCAATCACCCATCAGAATCACTGAATTTCAGGTTACCACCAAAACACGGAAGATGTCAGTGGGTAAATTTTGAGAGAGCCACAGTTTAATATCAACTTCTTGTGTTCCAAAGTGTCCCATGGCACTGTTACAATTTAAAAAGACGTTTCATTAATTAACTTGAAAATGTTATCTGTGCTTTCTTTTTTTTTTTTTTTTAGGTAATGCCCCTGTCCATATAGCATTCTTAGTTCGAGAGTTTCTCCACAAAACAAATTTGATTTGCTTCCTTACAGTCACCACTCACCTTACTAACTAACTAAGGATCAACCAATTACCTCACTCCCACTAATTTTTTGTTATTCACAACAATTAAATATCAACTCTATGAACATTTCTTTTTAGTCAAACAATATCAACATTGCGACAAATGTACACCTTCAGGAAGTTGATGTTGACGAACAGAAGTTTCAGATTTTGTGTATTTTGTCCCTTTTTATTTAAAAAAATGACAAGACCTTATGGCTTAAACGTGAATTTTTCCAACAAAGTGGAAAACAAACAAGATGTAATTAAGATACACCATACTCCTCTGTATACTTTTTATATGTATTTTAAATAAAATGACATTGATATTAGTCCTGATAAATAATAACTAGAGATAAATTGTATTTTTCATCTATTATAACAATTTAATACCTGTAATGTTGGATCTGTCCTTGTGGGGCCATATGGATCCGTTATAGGCACAACATTATACTCCAGGTTTGGTTCCACATCATTCAGAAAGTCTTCGACAGAGCTGATTCTTTTACAGCATGGTGCAATCAGCTCCCAGAGCTTTTTAGCTGGGAAAAATGATATTTTCACAATGCTGTATGATTGAGAAAGATCATGTGTTACATAAACATTTTACCAGTAACCTTATCGTATGAATATTCAAATTTTGTTTTTTACAAAAGTGAGGAACAAAGTCACAATACAGAGCATATAACCTGATTTCACCGAGGCGACAAAAGTCATGGGACAGCAATATGCATATATGCAGATGGCAGTAGTACTGTCATTGTGTGCTACAAGGCGCTAAGTACACAACAACAGCCAATGATCTTGCCCACTATACATGAGATGCTCCAATTCATATCCTATACCCACCAATACATCCAAGCCCTGTCATACAAAAAATTATTGTACACGCTATAGAACAATAAATCCAAAAACTGGAGGGGAGGACATGGCAGGAGAGGGGGTGGGAGGATAGGGGGGATGAGAAAGGGGGGCTGTGGGGTAGGGGAGTATAGGAGGAGGGGGAGGGGGAGGGGAAAGGGGGGAAGAGGGAGGAGGAGGCAGTGAGGGAAGGGGGGTGGTGGGAAGGGAAGGAACCTACAGAGTTAGGTAAATGTACAGGGGATAGGGGCAGAAAGAGGATGAGTGGGGGGAAGAAAAGGGGGAGTGGGGTGGTACATTGTTAAAAGTTATTTTCCATGACAAGAAAAAGAACATTTGCTTGTCACATTGAATTTACAGTATGTTTGTAAAGATCAACAGTTAAAATATGGTGCTGAAAAGGAGATATTAATATACTAATGCCATAGTGTGCATAAACTCTGACATAATCATAAGAGCAGTTTGATAGTTACGCAGAATTAGAGTTCTGTTGTCTGTGGACAGGTCTGAGAAATGTTAGCAATGAGCATATTTTGATGAACCAGTGACAGTACTGCATAGTCAATGGTAAACAGAAAACACAATATACACATGCTATTTTTTTCCTTTTTTTATAAAAATATCCAAGAAACATAATATGGTGATTGGACAAACAAAAAATAGGGATGCTTAAGGAAAAATTAAATTTTTGGTATTACCAATAGCATGCAATAATGTAGCACTGTAAACATGTGGTCAAGGGGAATCATGCAATCATATAATAACGTAAAAATGTGGTCAAGGCAAATGGGTGGGGTGGGGGTGACAGGGGAGAGGGGGTGGGGGGAGACCTATTTAGTACATCTGAAACCATGTATACAGCAGCAACATTAAATATCTATACATGGGTTTGGTTTTGTTTTGCTTTAGGGCACAAAAAGCAACTGGGGTCCTACGCACCTAAGTCAAAACTACAGAACATGAAGACAGAGAGGAGTTAGGAGTTCAAAAATGACCATATGTCAGTCCCAGTTGACATAATAGAAGACAGCTAAAAACAGGCAGGTGGAGAAAGGGCTAAAAAAAATAAATAAATAAATAAATAAAAAATAAAAAAAATTAAAAATAATAAAAAATAATAAAAAACCACCATACAGAAACAGAGGTCCAAAACTAAAAATAAATGGTCTTCGCCATATTTCTTCAGTGGATAAAAAGTAAAACGAGGTAGACAGCACACGCTTCATTTGCTAAAACAACTGATAACTCAGCAACGGCAAACCCAGGAAAGTAAAAGGGTAAAAAAAAATATGAGCATTCCATCAGGAAGTGGTGGACAGTTAAAACTTGGGCGCAATGTGTATAAAGTAGTGGGGTAGCACCACTTATCAAATGATGATCACTATAAAGGCAGTGCCAAATATGCAGCCTAGGCAGAATGACCTCCTTCCAGCGGCAGGGCTGAGATGAGGTTGTCCTAGTTGCTGGGAGAGGCTTAATAAGCCATAGCTAATTCCTGTGAAGGGAGGACCATTGGGGATGTCAAAGAGACACCACCTCCTGACAGACGGCAACAAAGAGATCATTGTAGGGAATATAGGAACTCGTGGGCTGAGGTATGAGGACTGCTGCCTTGGTAGAAGCGGCAGCATCCTGTTAAAAGAACTAGTGAATGAAATCCAGTTAGCTCTTTTGCTATCTCGAAGAACGCGACGACACTTTGCACCCATCTGTTTATAATGAATACAGTTTTTGCCATTGGTTAAAAAGGCGGACAGCACGTCTCCGTGCGCGAACTGCGTCGCAGCATGCCTCAGTCTACGAATGGACTGGTACACGATGTGGTAAAGAGGAAGTGTGAGGAGTGGCGCGTTCTGCAGCAGTAAGGATAACATTTGTGAGATATTCCACCTGGACATCACAACTGGGGATATCTTGTTCTTTGAAGGTCACCAGGGAGGATTAAAGCTGCCAGTCACCCTTAGTAAGTTGCCATTTGAGTGTGCACACAGATGGGGTAGGAGTCAGCAAACAGACAGTACATGGGAAATGGTCGCTCGAGTAGGCATAAGAAAGAACGGATCACTCAAGACAATGCGCAAGCTGGGCAGTGCAAAAGGATAGGTCCAGATGGGAATAGGTGTGCGAAGCGTCTGAAAGTAAAGTGTGCTCCATTGTTAAGGCAGAAGAGGTTAAGTTTGTTAAGAAGGTCAGCCAAGAGGGCACCCGTCTGACAGGTCCTGGGAGAACCCCAAAGGGGATGATGTGCATTAACGACACTGAGTAGCAAAAAATGGGGGGAGGTATCTGTCCAATAAGCTGAAGGAAGTGTGCCCTGGTGACTTTGAATGACGGAGGGACATAAATAGTACAGAGGAAAAAGGTAAAGTGGGGAAAGAAATCCTCTTTCTGGGACCGAAGGCCACAAATGTTCCATTGGAGGAGTCATGATGAGGAAGAGATGTAGCGGTGTCACCCCAGCGCGGCTGCCGAGTGACAGCCTGTGAAGAGTTGCTACTACAAGGCATAGAAGCAGGAGGACCCTGCTCCACAGGGTCCACAACACATCAGTCTGCTTGTGCGGTCAGTCCATGGAGTCCAACACTGAAAAATGGTTGGTGGTGCGCACCGGCAACATGAAGGCCGGCCGGACTAAGGTATCACGTGGCGACACTGTCGAAGAGGATCTTCGAGTTGGCGAAGTAGAAGACTGACTGCTGTTGGTGGACTTCTTGGAGCCTTTCCGGTTAGAGGAAGAATCTGGTGTTGTTAGTTGGAGGAACGCAAGAAATCTTTACAGGAGTCCTACTCCTGTCCTTTCCAGCCTAGCGGTTGTGTAGCTGCTGGCTTCGTCCCTTGAGAGGAGGGTTTGAAGGCTTGTTGAACAGCTGGATGGGGGATGGCAATGCTACCTTGACACTGGGCAATTTCAAAACCTCAGAGCTGAATTGAACATCGCATGTCTGCGTGGCCATGTCCTTCATAATGCGAGGGACAAAAGAACAGAACTATAGGTGGGCATCAAGGAGGAATCTACCTTTTTCATTACACGATACATAGGAATAACACAATATAACTGAAGATAAGTACACACATGTTAACAGGTCTTCACCAACTATATTTAACTAAGGACAGATTATATCAAAATGACCACACTATCTATATTAAAATAAGCAAGGTAACACTATTATTGGTGGTGTAGTGGGAACACCACTTCATAAGCAGTCCTATGGGAGGAGGCCATTTCTGATTAAAGGAGTTGCATGTTTCAGTGATACCGCTTAAAAGTGGGATAAAAAAGTAGCATTGTATATCTGTATGCTCAGAGCTGATACAAAGTAATTTAAAGTGGTGTGTGGGGAGTAGACGAAAACCATACAAAAAATCCTAGGGTATAGCCAAGGGATATAGTTTGTATGTCATATTATAGTAGTAAATTCCAATGTACCATATCATCCTGCACTTTGGTCATTGCTGAAACTTGAATTTCATACTGCTAAATGTTTTACATCCAGGATGATTATCTCCGTAAACATCTAGAAGAAAAGTTCTGGAAGCACTGAAAGGTGGTATATGAGGTACTGCGAAACAGGAGGAAAAGTTGGATCATGAGCAAGATATAGTTAAAGATATATATAGCAAGCTCACAGGTGCCGAATCATAACAACACTACTCAAAATTGTAACATAGATCACATACTGTGGTGTATAGGGTAATGTTGATTTTCAAATGAACCTATTTTGGAGAGGAGGGAAGGGGAGGATGGGGGAAGGAGGGAGGAAAAGGGGTGGGGGTTGGAAGTTTGGGGAGGGGGTGAAAAGACAAAAAATGGGAGTGGGGGCAATAGAGGATGGTACTTGGTAGTTGGGGAAGTAAAGTGGTAGGTCTGATAGAAGATTGGATATAGGTGCTGTGAAGGAACAGCAAGGAGTTGAGTGATCGGTGACATGTATGTGAATATATACATGCAAAGATATAAATATTAAAGAAATTGTAGTCTCCTGCTCATACGTGATCATTCAAAATGCATTGACTATGCTTCTTCAAGCTTCTATATATTTGCAAACTTTTGAGCATATTAAGATTTTTTACCTTTATGTAATATTTTCATACTGTGTCCAATGTCATGGACTGCACAGTTGGAAAGTTTTAAATGCTCACCAAAAGCTGTGAGTCTTACACAGAAGCTGTAACACCGCCCAAATGTAATCTGTACGCACCTGATTTGCTTATTCATCTTGACGTAATCCAACATCATGGCGAAGTTTAAATTGTAACTTATTAGCAGTAGTAAAGGCCACTTCAATATTTATTTTCTGAAGACTTCTTTCAATCTTGTCTGAGACAGTTCCTTGGTAGGTCATTGGTATGTACTTGATTTCAACCAGCAAATGTGGTTAATTTTTAATCTTATTCCTTTTAACTGTTTTATATGATTCATCTATTAAGGATGACTCATACCCATTTCTACTGGCAGTGTATCTCAAAACAAGTCACAAGGGTACTGCAGTGCCTCAGTTTCATCCAGGTGAGATTGTTGACATGGCATATAGTTTTAACTGTACTGTTGTTCTTTTACCTTTTATTCATTTGACAACCCACCTGGGAGCTTTCCGTTTTATAAATGACAACCATGTGGAGCTTTTTTAATACATACTTTGTTCTCAAAATGTCGGTGACATGTATGTGAATATATAAATGCAAAGGTACATAAAAGTTTTTGTAAAATTTGGGTCATCCAAAAAGTGGTTGTATCTTGTGCATGGCTTGGTCTCAGATGCAAATTACAAAATGTTTCCACCAAATGTTCTTTAGCCACCAGGGAGACATAAATCAGCATGATTGCTTTTGTTGTAGCTTTTTTTTTTTTTTTTAATTACAAAGATATGAACAGATGTATGACGGCACCCTGTATTTTTTGTTCAGTAGTTCATTCCCTCTCCTAAAGACCTATTCAAAAATGTATCACAGTGTACCATTCACTGAAACACAACATTATTAATTACATAACACGACATAAAAATTGACACTCCCAGAGCTTAGTGCAGGTACTCAGAGTAGTGGAACACATCCACGTGCTGATCTTACAGAGGACAAATGTAAACATAAGTAGAATGCACACCCGTCATTCCGTCAACCATCGTCAGCTGAAGAGTTGTGCGAGTAGAATGCAAGCCAACTAAGAGAAAGTAGAAATGCTACTCATATATGGGGAATGTAAGTTAGCAGAACAGTAATTGCAATAACGTTTTCTTATGTACGAGTCCATTTAGTACAGTAGTTTAGTCATTTTAAATACTGTTGTGTAGAGTAGGCATACAGTAAAGGCTGTCCTTCATACAAACTGAATCGACATAACGTTTCTTTTATCGTTGTTGTTGAAGGTAGGCGATATGCTATGCAGGCAGCGCAACTGTACAGAGAGCGATATCCTGACAAGAACCCACCGTCCCGATGGATGTTTTCTCATTTTGTTGTGATGCTTCAGGAAACCGGAAGTTTCAACCCACGACAAAGCAATTGTCGTAGCACTTGCACAGACGAAGCTGCCAAAGTTACTGTTCTAACTTCCGTTGCTATGTATCCACATGAGAGCACACAATAGCTTAAACATGAGATTGGAATTCCTAAAACCAGTGTGCTCATGTACTTACACGTCACCGGTTCCATCTTTACCACATACACCTACATCAAGAATTGCATGGGAATGATTTACAGAATCGTGTACAGTTCTGCCAGTGGGCACAGCAGCAAATCCTCGTCAACCCAAACTACTTCTCCAATGTTCTATTTACCGATGAATGTTCCTTCTAAAACAAAAGACAGGTAAATACAATGAACATGCATTATTGGTCCAGAGACAAACCATGATGGCGTAGACAGGTGAAACATCAGCGTCAATGGGGAGTTAATGTCTGGTGTGGGATGCTTGGTACTACAATTATTGGCCTGTATTTCATCATCAATGGTAGTCTAAATGGCACAGCGTATGCCAACTTCCTCAGATGAATTCTTCCTCTGCTTCAGGATGAAGTGCCGCTAAGAACCAGAATGCTTGTGTGGTATCAACATGATGGATGTCCAGCACCTAATGCCTTGTGCGCACGTCGTGTTCTGAACCAAAAGTATCCTGCCAGATGGATTGGTCAAGGAGGAACAGTTACTTAGCCAGCTAGGTCTCCTGATTTAAATCCTCTGTAATTTTTTCTTTGGAGATGCATTGAAGACATTGCCTGTCGCAATATTCCAACAACTCCAGAGGACACGCAAGAATGTATCGTGCTTGCTTGTAATTCTCTTCAGCAGGCAACACTTTAAGCAGGAAATAATTCTTTCATTCAACGAGTGCACCAGTGTATTGGTGTCCAGGGTCACCACTTTGAGCACCTCTGAATGTTCTACTTCTGGGCAATGGTACAGGAGAGTCAAAGTCAATTTTGTTTTGTGTTTCTACTTGGTTTTCAACTGTTTTCTGACAACTCCAGCAAGTTGACGAGTTTGTGATCCTGGACTCATAGTCAATGTTGTGTTATGTAATTAATAACATTGTGTTTTAGTGAATGGTACACTGTGATACCTTTGTGGAAAACGTTTTTACGAGAGGAAATGAAAGGACATTCCATTTCTAAAATCGTTAGGGAATTCAGTATTCCAATGTCCACAGTGTCAAGAGCATGTTGAGAATACCAAATTTCAGGCATTATCTCTCACCAAGGACAGCCTTCACTTAACAACCGAGCATCGGCATTTGCGTAGAGTTTTCAGTGCTAACAGACAAGCAACACTGTCTGAAATAACTGTGGAAATCAATGTGTGACATATGACGAATATATTGTTCAGACGGAACAGCGAAATGTTGCATTAATGGGCTATGGCAGCAAATGACCAAAGCGAACACCTTTCCTAGCACCACTACTTTGCCTGCAGTAACTCTCCTGGACTCATGACCATATCGGTCGGATCCTCGATGACTGGAAAACTGCGGCCTGATCAGATGAGACCTGATTTCAGTTGGTAGTGTTTGAATGTGGTGTAGACCCCACAAAGCCACGGACCCAAGTTGTCAACAAGGCACTGTGCAAGTGCAAGCTGGTGGTGGTTGCATAATGGTGTGGGCTATGTTTACGTGGAATGGACTGGGTCCTTTGGGTGTTCGGCTGCTTGGAGACCATTTGCAGTCATCCACTGTCGTCATGTTACCAAACAGTGATGGAATTTTTATCGAAGACAACATGCCATGTCACTGGGCCACAACCGGTTTGAAGAATGTTCTAGACAATTTGATTGAATAATTTGAACATCCAGATTGCCAACATGAATCCCTTCGAAAATTTGTGACACACATTCGAGGGGTCAGTTCATACACAAAATCCTGCACTGGCAACACTTTCGCAATCATTGACAGCTATTGAGCCAGCAAGGCTCAATATTTCTGCAGGAGGCTTCCAATGACTTGCTGAGCCCATGCTCCATCGAGTTGATGCACTACACTGGACAAGAGGGGGGACGACACAATATTAGGAAGTATCCCATGACTTCTGTCACCTTAGTGCATTTATCACTCTAGTTAGACAACAACTGAAAGGTATGGAAGAGGAGAATCATCATCATCGCTTTGAAACTACATATTATTTTAAGGGATGTTAACATATGTGTCTAGAATATTACTTATACTTTGGATGACAGTAAATAATGTAGTCAAAAAATAATATTTTGTTTGCCAAGATTTATTGTTCAAGTATTAAATCTGAGTCCATTATAGAACAATACTGTATGTATGACTGGACATTCCAGAAATACATGCCCACTTTCTTCTAAAATATCAGGCCAGAGTAATTTAAAGTATACAAGTTGCTTTTTGTTTCCTTGCTTCTTTCAATTATATACATTACAAAAGAGGGGAGCCAGTGATGTAAAGTCTCGCCTATCACTCACAGTTAAAACCAAAATAATTATACGGACAAAGAAACTTTTACTATTAAAATATTACTAATTCAAAAGGAATTCCATCCTAGACAGTAATGAGAAGAGCCACTTAATGGAACGTAATTTACGTGAATACGCCAATAAGGAATGTAGCAGCTAAGACTTACATTCGGAGATGGTAAAGATAAAATTCATCCAACTGAGACAACAAAGGAAGTGGGTTAAGTATCATCATGACAACATTCAAAACCTGCTTTGTGACTGGTTCAATCACTTCTAATTTGAGATGGAATCTGCCATTGACAACATTCACTCAACATGTAAAACACTTTTCTTTACACATAGTGAAAGCATGTGGTAAATTCTAAAAACTTTTATTGCTATTGAGTAGTTTTTTCTCCTTCTACATCTGCATATATACTCCATGAGCCACCGTACAGAGAGTAATGGAGAGTACCTTGTACCACTACTACTCATTTCCTTTTCTCTTCCACTCTCAAATAGAGCAAGGCAAAAATTACTATTTATACGCTTCCAAAGAAACTCTAATTTCTCCTGTCTTATTTTCATGGTCCCTACATGAAATGTGTGCTGGCAGCACTAGAGCTGCTCTGCAGTCAGCTACAAATGTCGGTTCTATAAATTTTCTCAATACTGTTTATCGAAAAGAATATCGCCTTCCATCCAGAGACTCCCATTTGATTTCTCCGAGCACCTCCATAATACTTGCATGTTGCTCGAACCTACTGGTAACAAATCTAGCAGCTCCCCTCTGGATTGCTTTGATGTATTCCTTTAATGTGACCTGGTGCTCATCTGTTAACACTCTAGAAGTATTGAAGACTAGGTCGCACTAGCATACTACATGCCTTATCCCTTACAGATGAATCACACTTCCCCAAATTCACCAAATAAACTGAAATTGATCACTTGTCTTCCCTATTACAACCCTTACATGCTCATTCCATTTCGTATCGCTTTGCAAACATTACACACAGATACTTAAATGATGTGTCTGTGTCAAGCAGGACACTACCAATGCTGTACTTAACATCACAGATTTGTTTTTTCTACTCATCTCCATTAACTTACATTTTTCTACATTTAGAGATTGCTGCCATTCATTATATCAACTAGAAATTTTGTCCAAGTCATCTTGTATCCTCCTTCAACCACTCAACTTTGACACCTTCCTGTACACCACAGCATCATCAGCAAACAACCACAAGTTGCTGCCTGTCCTGTCCACCTTAATACAGAAAATAACAGTAGTCCTATCACACTTCTCTGGAGCTCTCCTGACATTTATGTCTCTGATGACACTTGCCAGCCAATTAGGACAACATATTGGGTTCTATTACTTAAGAAGTCTCTGAGCCATTCAATACTTCTGATCTGGGAACCTATTCCATATGCTTGTACCTCGATTAACACACTACCGTGGGGCACTGTAACAAATGTTTTTTGGAAATCTACACATATGGAATCTGCCCGTTGCACTTCATTGATAATTTGCAGTATATCATATGAGAAAAGGGCAATGCGAGTTTTGCACTAGCGATGGTTTCTAAAACCATGCTGATTTGTGGACATAAGCTTTTCAGCCTCTAGGAAATTTATTATATTTGAACACAGTATGTGACAGAATTCTGCAGTTAACTGATATTGCAGACATTGCGAGAGAATAGCAATAAACGCAAGATAAGTAAGGGACCAATGCTGTAGAGTGTTCTTTGTAAAACTGAACTGGGATTCCATCTGGACCTAGCAACATATTTGACTTCAACTCCTTCAGTTATTTCTCTATGAAAGGGACACTAATTACTATGCTGTCCAGATGGGACTCTGCACGAGTGTCAAACGACATTATGTGTGTATGATTCTCCTGCATGACCAATTTCTCAAATGCGAAATTTAAAATTTGGCTTTTGTTTTGCTATCTTCTACTGCCATAACAGACTGGTCAATGAGTGAATGGATGGAAGCCTTGGACCGACTTAGCAATTTTACACAGAGCCAGAATTTTCTCAGGTTCTTGGCCAGATCTTTTGCTAAGGCATGATGGTGGTGGCAGTAGTTGCATTCTTCACACATCAATCTTTGCACAGACGCATGAGTATCTATTAGCCTTTGCCTGTCTTCATTCACTACCTGAATAATTTCTGAATTTCACTGTTAAACCACAGACGGGCTTTTCTGCCCTTAACCCACTAACTGGGCATATACTTCTCCAGAGGATCATTTACAATTTTTTCACACTTTGCCCATTACTTCTCTATGTCCATCATACCAGAACTAACTGATGTCAGTTCAGTGTGTCAGTGAGGTGCTTATCTGCTCTTTCTGGCAGAAAGACTCGCCTAGGTCTCTTGAATGATCGATTAACTTTAGTAACCATTGTTGCTACGATATCATCATCACTAATTCCAATATCTACACTGATGCAGTCTATAAAGTCCGGCCTGTTTATAGCTACAAGGTATAAGATATTTCCATTGGGTGTGGGCTTTCAAACTAGCTGCTCAAGACAGTTTTTGGAAAACTGTGTTTAAAAGTACTTCATAAGACTGTGTGTCTGTGCCTCCTGCAATTAATTCATAGACGTCCCAGACTATACTTGGTAGGTTAAAGGTGCCTCCAACTAGTTTAGCATGATCTGAGTGTTTGCATGCCTCTGACTATAGACTTTCTTTGAATGTCTCTAGAACTGTCACAGCAGAATCAGGTGTCTGGTAAAAACTTCCAACAATTAACCTGGTTTCACCTAGACCTATTGTAAGTGAACAGGTAACTTCACTATCACATTCAATTTTGAACTCTATAGAGACAATACTTTTGTAAACTGCAATGAACATACTCCCTCCTATGGCATCTGGTGTGTACTATATTCTTGAATTATGTCAATACTGGGATAATAATTCTTATAGAAGACTCGTGTTTAATGTCTCATTGACAACAAGATGATCAGAGATGGGGCACAAGCTTGGATAGGAAAGGAAATTTGTTGCATCCTTTAAAAGGAAGTCATGGAAAAATTAAATCTGTAAGGCTGGATGGGGATTTGAATACCCATCCCTTGAATGCCTAGTCAGCTGACTGGACCACTGTACCACTTCACTACGTAAAAAGTGAAGACAATTGTAAAGAGGTTCAGTGGAAAGAAGGGACACGTAAAAAAAAAAAAAAAAAAAAAAAGTTAAAAAGGGATAAAAACCTTAAATCAACAATGACACAAAGTGAATTAAAATAAGAAAAGACGGTAAGCTGAAACATGCTAAATATGAAACCAACATAAAAACGCAAAGGGAGCTGTGGAAAATGGAAAGAACTAAGTCTGCACTGGAGGTTCAGCTCCTACACCAGGAGTTCAAATACAGAGGTGCTGAAAGGATTGCAGGCACCCAATGTGAGTGATGGAACAGATGCCTCCATGACTGCTATTACATTTCACATAATTTTTAGACTGCATAATTTGTTTCTATTTCTTAGAAACTTTTATAATCCTAAAAACTTCTATCTATCATAAAATACACTATACAAACTGTACATGATACAGGTACTTCACAGAAGACTCTTCTTTTAACATACCTGTGTTAGTACATCTTACAGAAGTCCACCGTTCTCACAAATAAGGCTTAGCGGCTGATGATATAAATAAAGAAAACAAACCACCAGGGCTACATAAAAAAAAAAAAAATATTTCAAATGATTTAGTTTCAGCACAACACTTACGACATCTTCGAGAGCACTATAAAACAAAAGAGTACTTTCATTCCTTGGCCTATGTATCGTAGAACTTACGTATACAATGCATCTACAAAGTCTCTCTGCAGTGACGAACTCCTCGTGTCTCACCTTGCAGGGCGTGTAAGGTTGGCAGCACATTCATATCACTGTATAAGCTAGGGGCCACAATTCACTGCTACTGGCTGTAGTTATTTTGAGAGATGGGATTCAACATTATTACAATTAAAACAATTATATTAATTACAATTAAATACAGTGTCCTCATCAATACCACAGTATGTGTTGGAAATATTTTTCTCTTTCTTGAAGGCATAGTTCAACACATCTACATTTATTTGTGAACACCTTTACCAATGTTTCACGAGTAATCGAATGCTGATAGTCTGTTTATTGGTTGGACTAAAAGAGGGGGAAATGGACCAAACTACAAGGTCATCAGTCCCTTGTTCCGAATAAAACAATGCCATTGGGATGCCGATGTGTCCTGGAGTCCACACAAACACCACTGAATGACAGGACCAGTCCAGAGCATAGATGGACTCCTGGATGGATGCTACCAAGGGATGGCGAGGGTAGCATTGGTCGATAGCTTGTAGGTTGATCAAGGAGTCAGTACACAGAAGAAACTATTCCCGAAGGTATGAACGGATATACTGAAGTGCACGAGAGATGGCCACCAGCTCCGCAGTGAATACACTAGAGCCATCAGACAAGGAATGCTTTTCAAAATGGCCTCTGTGGACATAGGCGAAGCCAACCAACAGGTTAGTATGAGCAGTTGCCAGCGGGCTCGTGCGCATAGCTGAATTAGCGTATGAGCAGACGAATCTGCGACCGAGATGTACACCATGGAGGTGTATGTGGATGGATCTGGATGGGAGGTGGTAAAGGGAAGGACTTCAGTTCAGACAGAAGGGATCGCATGAGAACCGCAATCGTTAGCCATGACCTGGGTCGCCAATGCGGGAGATGAACTGCCATGGGTGTAACAAGGAGATGGTAAATCGGATACTCAGGAGAACAACAAATGTGTGCAACGTAAGTGGCGAGCAGTTGTGCAAGTCAGATCCGCAATGGAGGAACTCCGACCTCCCCCAGGACACTGGTTACCGGACTTGTTCTAAAAGCTCCCGTCACTAGGAAAACGCCACAGTGATGCATTAGGTCGAGTACACGCAATGCTAAGCATGCCGCCGAACCATAAACCAGACTCCCATAGCCAATGCGGGACTGAACAAGGGCTTTGTAGAGATGAAGCACAGTAGAGCGATCGGGATCCCAGTTGGGGTTGCTCAGGCAGCGGAGGGCATTGAGGTGCTGCCAGCACTTCTGCTTAATCTGATAAAGGTGAGGTAGCCAAGTCAATCGAGTGTCGAAAACCAGTCTTAAGAATCGATATGTCTCCACTACAGTGAGTGGATCGTCATGAAGGTAAAATTCTTGTTCCGGATGAATGGTACGACACCGACAGAAGTGCATGACACACGACTTAGTGGCCGAAAACTGGAAGCCATGGGCAAGAGCCCATGACTGCCTCTTGTGGATGGCTCCCTGTAGGCGCCGCTCAAACACCGGTACTGGTGGAGCAGTACAAAATGCAAAAGTTGTCTGCATACAGAGAGGGTGAGACGGATGGCCCTACCTGTTGCTAGATCGTTAATGGCCACTAAAAGTAGTGATACACACAATACAGAGTCCTGCGGGACCCCATTCTCCTGGGTATGGGGAGGCACCAACTTGAACACGGAAAGTACGGAGCAACAGGAAATTCTGGATAAATATTGAGAGCGGGGCTTGGAGACTCCACCCGTATAATGTGGCAAGGATATGATGTTGCCAGGTGGTGTCATACGCTTTACATATGATCAAAAAAGACGGCAACAAGGGGTTGGCGTCAGGAAAAGGCTGTTCGGATGGCAGACTCGAGGGACACATGATTATCAGTGGTACAGTGCCCCTAGCGGAAGCCACCCTGACATGGAGCCAGTAGCCACGTGACTCCAGGAACTAACCCAACTGCCGACACACCATATGTTCCAGAAGCTTACAAAGAACGTTGGTGGCTCTGATGGGCCGATAGCTATCCACATGAAGTGGGTTTTTACCAGGTTTACATCTGATCTTCGTCCAGACTTGAGAATGTGTTGTATGGCACCCAATGGTTGACATGTACCTCTCCCAGCCCTCCTGTTTCCATCGATTTATAAGCTTGCGTAAATGGGCACATAGCCGATTAAAGGCTATCAGTTATTCTAGTGAAGGGTGCCACTTATGTCAGTATAAAGCTCACTGGCACTCTGTAATTGCCTCAGCAACTTCCGGCGACCACCAAGGCACAGTCTTTCGCTGGGGGCACCCTAGAGAGCGAGGGATCACATTTTTTGCCTCAGAAACAATTGTGGTAGTCACCTGTTCAACCATCACATCAATGTTACCATGCGGGGGAGAGTCAACAGTGACATTAGAAGTGAAAGTCTGCAGTCCGCCTTGATTAAAGCCCATCTGGGCAGGCATTCGTGGGCCTGATGCCAGGGGCAGTGACAGGAAGATGGGGAAGTGATTACTGCCACAGGTTGTCATGTGCCCTCCAGTGGATAGATGGGGGAAGTATTTTATTTTATTTTATTTTATTTTAGTGCGCACAACATCTGTCATAAGCACCCAGTATAGAACCACAGAATGCTGGGATTGCAAGGGTAAAAAAACCATTGCGAGGTCCAATACAGAAAGGAAGAAAAAACAAATCTAAAACGTCAGGATGTTACGGAAGAGTATCTAAACGACGTCAACAAGATACCAGAGTCACCAGGTAGAAATTAAATCTCTTTTGTCATATTAGTGCTTTTTAAAAAACTTAAAATGTGAGCCACAGTTTGCACGTCAACCACTAAAATGTCCAGCATAGCAGGCGACAGCCTAACCCTGACTCAGAAGTGGCTAAAATAGGGGCAGGGGATCAGGAAATGTATGACTGTTAATGGCTGGCTACAGAAAGGACAGTTGGGTGCAAGGTCACCACTCAACAAGTGGCGGTGACTGAAGCGGCAGTGCTCTATTCGCAACCGAGCTAACGTTACTTCCTCACAGTGAGACGGCCGGGAGGAAGTCGACCAGGCTGTTGGGGGAGTTTTGACTTCTCTGAGTTTGTTCCCATGAAGGGAGCACCAATGGTCATGCCAAAGTGACATGATACACCGACAGAGAAAAGTACAAATATCTTGCGAGGGAACAGGGAAGAGGCGGGCCAACCAAGATGGACTGTGGCCTTCGCTGCAGCAACAGCAGCATCATTCTCAGGCACACCAACATGGCCACCAACCCACATGAATATCACTTGGGTTCCCCTTCAGAGAACAAATGGAGGCTGTCCTGGATCCGTCAAACGAGGGGGTGGGTTGGATCCGGATCATCCAGACTCTGAAGGGCACTGAGGGAGTCAGAGCAGATCACACAGCAAGTGAGCTGGTGTCTCCGGATGTAGCGAACAGCCTGATAGAGGGCAAAAAGCTCTGCGGTAAAAATTGTGCACTGGTCGAGACGCTTGAATTGAAACCTATCATCCCCGACGGAATAAGCACAGCCAACACTGTGGGCGGACCTGGAACCATCAGTGTACAAAAATATGCTATCGGTAAGTTGTGGGCGAAGTTCGAGAAATTTGCAGCGATAGGTCAGCTCGGGAGTAGAATTCTTCGAAAACGAGTTGAGGTGAAAATGAACACAAACCTATGCCTGAAGCCAAGGTGGTGAAGGGCTCTCACCCATTCGGAACGTGTCAGGAAGTGTGAACTGCAGCTGCTGAAGCAGGTGACAAAAGCGGACACCTGGAGGCCTCAGAGAAGAAACATACACCTCATATTGGCGGTCAAGAGTGTAATAAAATAAAAATAAAAAATAAATAAAAAAATAAAATAAAAAAAGAGGTCAAAGGTTGAGTGGCCTGGCATGTAAGAAAGCCGACACACAACCTACTGAGTAGGATGTCCCACCTGTACGACAGTGGTAGTTCACTGGCTTCTGCGTATAGACTCAACTGGGCTACAGAAGGCACCAGTGGTGAGACAGATCCCCAAATGCTGTATTGCATTTAGACAGCGTAAGATAGACAGGCGTGCAGAGGAGTAGACAATGCATCCATAATCCAACTGGGAGTGAACAAGAGATCGATATAGGCAGAGGACAGTCCATCCAGCTCCCCAAGAGGTACCACTCAATACATGAAGGACATTGAGGGACCGGGTGCAGCGTGCAGCCAGGTAGGACACGTGGGGAGACCAACTGAGTTTCCTATTGAATGTAAGCCCTACGAACTTTGTTGCATCCATGAACAGGAGAGCATTTTAACCCAGTTGTAAGGATGGTGGAAGAAACGCCTTGTACCACCAGAAGTTGACGCAAACGGATTTGGTAGCAGAAAGGTGGAAACCATTTGTGACACTCCACGAATAGAGACAGTTCAGACAAGGCTGAGGACAGCATTGCAGGAGATATGTCCGCTGCAATAAATAGCAAAGTCGTCAATGAAAAGAGAGCTGGAAACGCCAGCTGGAAGGCAGTCCAGAATTGGGCTGATGGCTATGGCGAAGAGGACGACACTCAGTACGGAGCCCTGAGGCACCCCGTTCTCCTGTGAAAAGGTGTGGGATAAGGAGGAACCCACACGTACCCAGAAAACTCTGGTCTGTTAAAAATTCACGGATGAAAGTGGGAAGATGACCGCAAAGGCCCCCTGTGTGCATCGTATGTAGAATGCCTGTCCACCAACAGGTATCATAGGCTTTCTCCAAATCAAAGAATATGGCCACTGTTTGTTGCTTCTGCAGAAAATTATTCATGATGAACTTCGACAGGGTGACGAGATGATCAACCACTGAGCGGTGCTTTAGGAACCCACACTGAGCATTAGTGAGAAGATGGTGTGACTCCAGCCACCACACTAATCGACCACTGATCACACGTTCGATCACCTTACAAATGCTGTCAGTGACTGAAATTGCATGATAGCTGGAAGGAAGAGATTTATCTTTACCAGGCTTAGGTAGGGGAACAATAGTAGTTTCACGCCAAAGCAAGGGAAATACACAGTCAGTCCAAATACGGTTGTAGGTATCGAGGAGAAAGCGTTTTCCTGTAAGAGGAAATTTCTGCAGCATTAGAACGTGGATTGTATCGGGATCAGGAGCAGAAGACCTGGATGAGGAGAGGGCAAGGTCGAACTCCCTCATAGTAAAGGGAGTATTGTAGCATTCTTGGTTCAAAGAGAGAAAAGAGATTGCACGAGCCTCCTCCATCTGTTTCCGAGGAAGGAAGGCAGGATGGTAGTGGGTGGAGCTTGAAAACTCCACAGAGAAACGGCCCAAAGTGTTGGAAACATCAACAGGGTCGACTATGATGTTTCCCACCAGAGTCAGACCAGGGATTGGGGAGTGGGTGATAGTCCCGGAAAGCCGGCGCATACCACGCCAAACAAGAGAGGATGGAGCAAAACTGTTGAACGAGCTGTTGAAAGAAACCCAGCAAACTTTCTTGCTTTCCTTAATAGTGCGATAGCACTGCGCACCTAGTTGCTTGTAGCGGATGCAGTTCGTTAACATAGGATGACGGTGCAAGAGACAAAGCGCAAATCGTCGGGCACGAATCACATTGCCGCACTCCACAGTTCACCAAGGGACCGGGACCCGATGGGGAGAAGTAGTAGTACGAGGATAGAGGATTCGGCAGCCGAGAAAATAACGTCCATGAGGTGCTCGACCTATCATCACAGCTGGGAAATGGCCGTTTGTCAAAGACTGCCAAGGAGGAATATAGCCTCCAGTCACCAAGAGAGAATTTCCATTGAGCGGGTCGCTGTGGCAGGATGCAATTGTACAGGCGAGTCGCACAAGGGAAGTGGTCACTCGAGCAAGTGTCGGAAAGAGCATACCACTCGAGACGTCGAGCAAGCTGGGCAGAGCAGATTGAGAGGTCTAAATGGGAATATGTGTGCATGGAATCAGAAACGTGACTTCGCCGGTGTTGACGCACACAAGATTCAGATGATTAAGAAGATCGGCCAAAAGAAAACCTCTCGGGCAGGTGACAGGCGAGCGCCAAAGAGGCTGGTGGGCATTGGTGTCACCGAGGAGCAGAAAGGGTGGGTGAGAAGTCCTGGGCTGCAAATTTATAAATAAACTGCCAAATAACTACCTCAAGTCACACTGAAATGTGTGGCAGCCCCAGTATTTAAGAGGCAGAGGTGGAACTGAGAAAGTAAAGTTTCGACATCTCTGGCTCTGCCAGTAAGCACGGTGTCACCCCACAAGGGATTATGGGCATTAAAATCTCCCAAGAGCAGGAAAGGTTTAGGGAGTTGATCAATCAGTGCAGCTAATACATTCAGGAGTACTGCACCATCTGGAGGAAGATATACATTGCAGTTATTTCATACATCGTCCGTATTCTGACAGCCATAGCTTCCAGAGGGGTTTCCAGGGGCACAGTTTCACTACAGACTGAGTTTAGGACATGAACACAAACTCCACCTGACACACTATTATAGTCACTACGATTCCTTTAATATCCCTTATATCCGCGTAGGGCAGAGGTCCGCACTGCCAGGGCCAGGTTTCCTGGAGGGCAATGCAGCAAGCAGGTGTAAAGCTTAACAGTTGCTGTAGCTCAGCAGTGGTGGAAAAAACCGCCACAATTCCACTGGAGAATGACATTGTGAGACTGGGAAGGCATGGAACATTCAATGAGGCAGTTTACGCCTCAGATTCACCTGCAGCCACCAACTTTTTCTTGAGCAGTCTATATCCATTGTGTCTGAGGGTCCGGAGAGATCCAGGTCCTCAGCAGATGCCAGACTTATGCTTCTCTGGCTCAGAAGTGGGGGACTGGTGTCGCCGATGGTTGGGAGGAGGAGGGGGGGGGAGGGTAGGGGGGGTTGTTGCTCCTGCAGTAGGTGGTGCCTCCCACCATCAAGGGTACAGGTGTAGTCTCCCACTTCTGAGAAGCAACAGGAATTTGAAGAACGGATGGGGTGACAACTGTTCTCGTAGCAGCGGTGTTTGAGGTGGTCACAGCCACAGGATGTAGATGCTCAAATTTCCTCTTAGTCTCAGTGTAGATCAGTCGGTTCAGGGTCTTATATTCCATGATTTTCCTCTCTTTCTGTAAAATCCTGCAGTTTGGTGACCAACTGGTGCACAGCTTGCCGTCAGACTGCAAAAGAAGGTCCATGTGGAATATAATACACTGGACCATACTTAAGCTCTTATGAGGCATGATGGTAACAGAAACATCCCCCAACTTTCCACATGCGAGTAATGCCCGTGACTGGGCAGAGGATGCTGTTTTTACCAAAACTGACCCAGAGCGCATTTTGGACAAGCCCTCCACCTCCCCAAACGTGTCTTCCAAATGCTCCATAAAAAACTGTGGCTTCATGGACATGAAAGATTCCCCATCAACTCTCGTACATACGAGGTACCGGGGTGAATAAGCTTCACTGCCATCCTTAGCCTTGTGTTCCTCCCATGGTGTGGCCAGGGAGGGGAACGACTTGGGGTCATATTTCTTAGCATTGAATTTAGACTTTGCCCGCTTAGAGACTGCTGGCAGCGGACCACCAGAGATGACTTACTATGCTTCACAGCATGTCATCTGCCCTGATGCCACCGACCAGGGGCCCTCCCCATGGGTGCCACACAGCCGCAGCAAAGGCCACCTGCAGGATTGCCATTGCTGGGAGTCCCAAAGCCCCAGAGTGATGGGCATCTACTCCTTGACATACATGGGGGGTTAACGGCACAGGCTTCAGCAGAGCAATTCCAGTGTTGTCAGGGGGCTACAACCAACAGGGTACATGGCGGACCCACCGCATAGGATTGGCCACCAAGCTGGATATGAAGTGCAAAGAAGTCCACGGTCTTCATCAGCACAGAAAGTGACACTGCAAAGTGCATGGTGGAGAGTGCACCCAGGAAGGTGTCCTCGCCCAAGAGATGGAGAGTGAGTGGGATTGCAATGCGACAACAAGGAAGTGGGCTAAAGCTCTCATTGCACGATAGACACGATGCACCATGTACGGTGCCCTTCACCAATTGGCTCGCTCTTTGGGAAAATTTTGAAGAATGGAGGTCACACCCTACAGGGGACCATCACATAAAGGCCAAAACATGTTAGACTCCTTTTAGTCGCCTCTTATGACAGGCAGGAATACCTCAGGCCTATTCTAACCGCCGGACCTGCAGGGGTCTTCTGTTTATTTATTGTCTTTGGGTTATTTTGATATACAAATGCTTTAATTGCACTGCAAAGTAAATGGTCGATTGGAGAGATCTGGTGAGCGTGGGGCCAGAGACTTTTCATAATTACTCTGTCTCCAGAGATTTCATTGTAAGTCATACGAACTGATGTGCTATACAAGCAGTAATGTTGTCTTGGTACAAAAATAAATGATTGATCTCATTTTTGTTTCAGCAGTTCAATAAATGGATAAATTATCTGGGAACAATAGATATTGGAAGTGACGGAAGTATCGAAAAAGATCGGCCCTGTAATACGCACTTGTGTTATGGAAAAACATACACCAATTTCCTCTGCATGCAATGGTATTTCTCTAAAGGTATGTGGATATTCTGATTAATCAAATCAGATATTTGAATGCCTGTCAGTGAAACGATGCCTGATCAGTTAAAAATGTTTGATCTAAAACACCAACTCCATGTCTATATATGAAGGTTGTATTTGTTTCCGTAAGAACGGATACCATTGATGACCGTGCCGTTTCTCTAGAATGAAATGATAATTAAATTGACACCCTAGCTGAAAACAGGCATTGATATACATCATTGGGGACATGTTGAAAATGTGTGACACGACCAGGAGTCGAACCTGGGATCTCCTGCTTACATGGTAGATGCTCTATCCATCTGACCCACCGACGGCACAGAGGAGAGCGTGCCTGCAGGGACTTACCCCTTGCATGCTCCCCATGAGACCCACATTCCCAACATGTCCACACTACTACATTCCTAGTGCGCCTAATAGATGTTTGCCCATCACACTCATACTCGTGGCAGATTAATCTAGCAAGTCGCGTACGAGTTGGGGCACAGCATGTGCGTTTGTACAAGAAGGTCAATGGCCATTAATATAATTAGTTAAAATATGGCTACCCGGCCACTGACCACCTTGTGCGAACGCACACGCTAGGCTCCAAATCGTACAGGACTTGCTACATTAATCTGCCGCGAGTAATGAGTGTGGTGGGCAAACATTTATTAGGTGCACTACGAATGTAGTAGTGTGGACATGTTGGGAATGTGGGTCTCATGGGGAGCGTGCAAGGGTTATCCTCTGTGTCCTCAGTGGCTCAGATGGATAGAGCGTCTGCCTTGTAAGCAGGAGATTCCGGGTTCGAGTCCTGATCGGGGCACACATTTTCAACATGTCCCCAATGATGTGTATCAATGCCTGTTTGCAACTAGGGTGTCGATTTAATCATCATTTAACTCCATGTCTGTTGACAAATTGCTGAAGCCATTCATGATACTCAATTCATTCCACACTGTCCATACATAGTAACTGTTGCACAGCATAATTTCATATGGGTACATCCCCAGTTCTTAGGTTACAGCCTTATGTGCTGTCATACAAGAGACTTTAGCCTGCTGCCATAATCTCCTCACTGATTTTGTTGGACTCTGCAACATGACATGATATCTGAAATGTGGTCAAGCCTCCATTCTCTAAAACTGTAGGCCTACCAGTTCATGGTCTATCACGAATTGAATCTGTTGTCTGGAATTTGTGAATTAAACCATGTACAGTGTCATGAGGTGTACCCGTGGTCTAGGGGTAGCGTCTTTGATTCATAATCAAAACGTCTTCGGTCCCGGGTTCAATCCCCGCCACTGCCTAAATTTTGATAAATAATCAGCATTGGCGGCCGAAGACTTCCGGCATAAGAAGTCAGCCTCATTCTGCCAACGGCCTTGTCAAAGAGGGCGGAGGAGCGGATAGAGGTTCACGGCACTCTCTTGTCCTAGGGGTGGGAAATTGCCCCTAAAGGCGGAAGAATCAGCAATGATCAACGACATGAGGATGCGGAAGGCAATGGAAACCACTGCATTAAAGACACGTAACGTGTATCCACAGGACATGTGGCCTGTAATTGAAGAAGTGTCATGATGATCTCTCCATTAGCAAAAGATTCCGGAATAGTCCCCCATTCGGATCTCCGGGAGGGGACTGCCAAGGGGGAGGTTACCATGAGAAAAAGATTGAATAATCAACGAAAGGATAATGTTCTACAAGTCGGGGTGTGGAATGTCAGAAGCTTGAACGTGGTAGGGAAACTAGAAAATCTGAAAAGGGAAATGCAAAGGCTCAATCTAGATATAGTAGGGGTAAGTGAAGTGAAGTGGAAGGAAGACAAGGATTTCTGGTCAGATGAGTATCAGGTAATATCAACAGCAGCAGAAAATGGTATAACAGGTGTAGGATTCGTTATGAATAGGAAGGTAGGGCAGAGGGTGTGTTACTGTGAACAGTTCAGTGACCGGGTTGTTCTAATCAGAATCGACAGCAGACCAACACCGACAATGATAGTTCAGGTATACATGCCGACGTCGCAAGATGAAGATGAACAGATAGAGAAAGAGTATGAGGATATTGAAAAGGGTAATGCAGTACGTAAAGGGGGACGATAATCTAATAGTCATGAGCAACTGGAATGCAGTTGTAGGGGAAGGAGTAGAAGAAAAGGTTACAGGAGAATATGGGCTTGGGACAAGGAATGAAAGAGGAGAAAGACTAATTGAGTTCTGTAACAAGTTTCAGCTAGTAATAGCGAATACCCTGTTCAAGAATCACAAGGAGGAGGTATACTTGGAAAAGGCCAGGAGATACGGGAAGATTTCAATTAGATTACATCATGGTCAGACAGAGATTCCGAAATCAGATACTGGATTGTAAGGCGTACCCAGGAGCAGATATAGACTCAGATCACAATATAGTAGTGATGAAGAGTAGGCTGAAGTTCAAGACATTAGTCAGGAAGAATCAATACGCAAAGAAGTGGGATACGGAAGTACTAAGGAATGACGAGATACGTTTGAAGTTCTCTTAACGCTATAGATACAGCAATAAGGAATAGCGCAGTAGGCAGTACAGTTGAAGAGGAATGGACAGCTCTAAAAAGGGCCATCACAGAAGTTGGAAAGGAAAACATAGGTACAAAGAAGGTAGCTGCGAAGAAACCATGGGTAACAGAAGAAATACTTCAGTTGATTGATGAAAGGAGGAAGTACAAACATGTTCTGGGAAAATCAGGAATACAGAAATAAAAGTCGGTGAGGAATGAAATAAATAGGAAGTGTAGGGAAGCTAAGACGAAATGGCTGCAGGAAAAATGTGAAGAAATCGAAAAAGATATGATTGTCGGAAGGACAGACTCAGCATACAGGAAAGTCAAAACAACCTTTGGTGACATTAAAAGCAATGGTGGTAACATTAAGAGTGCAACGGGAATTCCACTGTTAAATGCAGAGGAGAGAGCAGATAGGTGGAAAGAATACATTGAAAGCCTCTATGAGGGTGAAGATTTGTCTGATGTGATAGAAGAAGAAACAGGAGTCGATTTAGAAGAGATAGGGGATCCAGTATTAAAGTCGGAATTTAAAAGAGCTTTGGAGGACTTACGGTCAAATAAGGCAGAAGGGATAGATAACATTCTATCAGAATTTCTAAAATCATTGGGGGAAGTGGCAACAAAACGACTATTCACGTTGGTATGTAGAATATATGAGTCTGGCGACATACCATCTGACTTTCGGAAAAGCATCATCCACACAATTCCGAAGACAGCAAGACCTGACAAGTGCGAGAATTATCGCACAATCAGCTTAACAGCTCATGCATCGAAGCTGCTTACAAGAATAATATACAGAAGAATGGAAAAGAAAATTGAGAATGCGCTAGGTGACTATCAGTTTGGCTTTAGGAAAAGTAAAGGGACGAGAGAGGCAATTCTGATGTTATGGCTAATAATGGAAGCAAGGCTAAAGAAAAATCAAGACACTTTCATAGGATTTGTCGACCTGGAAAAAGCGTTCGACAATATAAAATGGTGCAAGCTGTTCGAGATTCTGAAAAAAGTAGGGGTAAGCTATAGGGAGAGACGGGTCATATACAATATGTACAACAACCAAGTGGGAATAATAAGAGTGGATGATCAAGAACAAAGTGCTCGTATTAAGAAGGGTGTAAGACAAGGCTGTAGCCTTTCGCCCCTACTCTTCAATCTGTACATCGAGGAAGCAATGATGGAAATAAAAGAAAGGTTCAGGAGTGGAATTAAAATACAAGGTGAAAGGATATCAATGATACGATTCACTGATGACATTGCTATCCTGAGTGAAAGTGAAGAAGAATTAAATGATCTGCTGAACGGAATGAACAGTCTAATGAGTACACAGTATTGTTTGAGAGTAAATCGGAGAAAGACGAAGGTAATGAGAAGTAGTAGAAATGAGAACAGCGAGAAACTTAACATCAGGATTGATGGTCACGAAGTCAATGAAGTTAAGGAATTCTGCTACCTAGGCAGTAAAATAACCAATGACGGAAGGAGCAAGGAGGACATCAAATGCAGACTCGCTATGGCAAAAAAGGCATTTCTGGCCAAGAGAAGTCTACTAATATCAAATACCGGCCTTAATTTGAGGAAGAAATTTCTGAGGATGTACGCCTGGAGTACAGCATTGTATGGTAGTGAAACATGGACTTTGGGAAAACTGGAACAGAAGAGAATCGAAGCATTTGAGATGTGGTGCTATAGACGAATGTTGAAAATTAAGTGGACTGATAAGGTAAGGAATGAGGAGGTTCTACATATAATCGGAGAGGAGAGGAAAGGAATATGTGGAAAACACTGATAAGGAGAAGGGACAGGATGGTAGGACATCTGCTAAGACATGAGGGAATGACTTCCATGGTACTAGAGGAAGCTGTAGAGGGCAAAGACTGTAGAGGAAGACAGATTGGAATACGTCAAGTAAATATTTGAGGACGTAGGTTGCAAGTGCTACTCTGAGATGAAGAGGTTAGATTGTTGCCTTACATGCTCCATAAAGTTTCCTCCTGCACAGAAAACCTCTTCCACTACAAACTCTCTCTCTGAAGTAGTACCATTCTCAGTACACCAACTTACACAAGAACTAGACAATAACAGAACTAACAGCTGCAATGTCCACATAACACTACTACCCCTATCCTACCACTGTATGTCCACTGATGCCACAGAACATTTGCAGGCGAGACTTGAATGTGCTTCCAACCTCACATGCCCTGTGATGAGATGCAGGTGAGGCTCACTGCTGGAGAGAGGCTTTGCACATGCATCGTACTAGCTGTTGGGGATTGCATACATCAGGAGTGGTCACAGTGGTGACATGCTGTAGGGTTTATACTCCTGATATATGCAATCCATGACTTGTAGTAATTAAATGGGTTCTACGATATGTGGCCCAAGGAATGAAAGAACTGTTTTGGTTTGTAGTGGACTTAAAGATGGTTAAGTGCTGTGCTGAAACTAGTCGTTGGAAATAAATTTCTTTGATAAGGCATTGACGGTTTGTTTCCTTTATTTACCTGTGCTGGTGGTGGAATTAAAATATTATGTCTAAGGCGTTGGTGAAGTGGTTAGGTTCTGCAATAAACTTGCTCCTATTTAGGTCTATTATGAAATATGTTAGCAGTGTACCAAGCTTATATGGGCAACTACAAACCACCCACGAAGGTGCTAAGCATATTTACGTCAATCACGAGACATGGAAGCATGTTACCAGTTTTCGACGGGCAACAGGATACTGGCCAAGAAAATGCTGAGCATATGGAGCATTATTAATCTCACTTGGAACTGTTAATGAGTAAAAGTTTCACTTGGAGCTAATCAACAGCGTAGTAATGTGTTAAAAAGTGACAATTAAACTAACATTTCACATGATGCCAATGATTAGGTTGAATGTACAAGGTGATGCACAAGACTAGAGAGCAGCTGTCAGAAGTGAGATACTCAACAGTAATGGTGTTCCTAAGAAATTGTTTTTGTCAGTACAAATTCTGCAAGTACTAGTCTGTAGATATTTCTATTGTGTGGAACAGGATACGGCAATGTAAGCCAATGTGCCTACTGAGAAAACAACTAAATTTCTAACATTTGCTTTATGAGAAGCACAAGAAAACAAACATTGTTAAGGATACATTACAAATCAAATTTGAGCTCTTACATACAATCTCTGTAATGCAGAGACAAGGTGCTCCTGCATGCTCTTATTTAAATTGCTGCTGAGGCAAGTTTGGAAGGTTAGGAATAGAAGGAAAGATGGAGTGGTGATAAACTACATTTGACAATCCATATAAATTCAGGTACCTTGACACAGATGTTTTTGAAGGTAACACGTGTCACAATTCAAGACAAAGTAAGAAACTCATAATTTTTTGTTTTGTTTAAATATAATTCCTAGCCCAACATACAGACCCGAGAAAATGCCTCAAATACCATTGTGCACATTCAGTTTTTGGGAAAAATTTTAAAAGGCCTGGAATGGCTGCAAATATTTTGTGTATTTTTTTTTTTAATTTGAAAGATGATTGCTTTATGATTAAAATGATATTCTTGATTTGGAAATGTGTGTCCAAGTTCTCTTGATGTAGCTTTCTGATTCTTTTTTTTTAAATAAATTTTGTTCTTAAGTAGGCCCTATACCAATCTCATTCCTCATTTCTTTCTTTTTTCTGTTAATCAATACCATATGGCACTACATTCCCTCAAAAGGAGACCTATCACTTTTCAGTTTAACAAGTTTTATAGATAATGTTCATTTTTTTACGGAAATATGGAAACATCCGATCCCGCCCGTCTGCTTTGTCCCATGACGTCACAAATATGGCGGAAATAAAAACAAACACACACACTTTCCACAAGAAGCCTAATGACACTAACGGGACAAGCGTGGGAAATGGGTGTTTTGGGTGGGGGGGGGGCAAACTAAATATAAACAAATGTAGACGCCTTGCGTAGCTACAACGTGTAAGTGAAGACAGCCATGCATGAATACCCACCCACCTCCCCTGGGGTCGTAACTCCTGCAACCCATAGAAGATAAAGATGCTTCAGTAGCTGATTAGTGTTTTTGTCTTAAAAAAAAAAATCTCACGGGATAGAACTAACAGATCAGAAAGATAAATATAATAAACTAAAACAGAAATTGGAGGAAACAGATAATTAAAATAAGTAATAAGTGTATTTAAATTTTAAAAAAAATCTCACGAGATAGAACGAACAGATCAGAAAAGTAAATAAAATAACATAGAACAGAACTGGAGACAGCCACACTCAAACCAAACTCCGCGCCGTCATGACGTCACACACGACAACACCCTTACGTCACGGGTCAAAGCCGACGCGTGGGATCGGACGCTTCTGTCGACCCTTTTTTACTTCAGTAGCTAATTTCTTTGTTATAGTTATTTATCGCTAACTTCCTTATTGTAGGGTCTTATAGAAAATCTTGAGATGCTCCAGATGAACTCAACAAATGGTCAAGATGACCTAATCAAGAAGTTCATTTCAATATGGCCAGATCTTTTAAGTATATAGGTCAGGCTGAAAGGTGACAGTATGTATGTGATTTGGTGTAGCCAATAAATGTGATGTCACAGTAACAATTTTTATTTATTTATTATTATTATTAGGCCTATTATTATTATTATTATTTAACAAATATGGATTTCAGTAAGTGGTTTACATCTGCAATTTTGTTGTCAACGACCAGAGCTGTCTAGCAATACTGGTAGGTTCACGTTTCAGAGAGACAAACATTTCAGGTGCCAAATGTTGTAAAACAACTCCATGAGAAAAACCTAGAGCTCACCCCTCTTTAGCATGGTCCAAATATTTCACCACCTGCATCATCTCACCCAGTGAAAGTCATTAGGATACTTCAGGCAAAAACATTTTTAACATACAGTAATTTTTTACTATCAGAACAACATTAATTTGTATCTTAGAAGTCATTTCCTGTCTGTTAGCAATTGGGTTATAAATACTTGTAATATAAGCTGTATACAGTATTATAGTACTAGAAATTAGTTCAAATTCACACTATGGAGTTGACAATTCTATATCAAAAAGCATAATGGTTCTTTGACAGTGAGTGTTCAGCAACAAACACCATGCATTAAGTATGGTGAGAAAAATGACTTTATACAACATACTTAAAAAAGCATAAATATGATAACTTACACTGCAACATTGGGGTATCCGTCACACCAACTGTGATTCTTTTAGTGCAATGTAGCACAGCCTCGCTAAGAATGATGCGGTGTCCCAGGTGCAGTCGGTCAAAGGTTCCTCCAAGAACAACATTATCATACACCTTTAATGTCTTATTATTCATAATATTATGCTGTGATGTTTTAACGTAGAAATTATCTCTTGGGCTCTCAACCTCTTCGTCTTCTTTATCATTTGTGCTCGCATCGTTTAAAGTAACTATTTCACATGATTGTGTTACATTTGATAAACAGGATTTCACAAATCGATGCACTTCATCATTATTATATGTACGGTCAAAAAATACAACTTCGATTTTTTTTCTTGTACTTATACTGGACAACAATGGATCTCTGAACGCAGAAAGAAGCACTCTCACATCCAAATTATGGTTTGAAACAGCTGTCTGTGAATATAATTTTATAACTGTTTGACTGTGGTGGGGTGGCGTCAAAAAGGTTTCATTTTTCTGCGAGCTACTTGGAACCAGGTTGCTACGGCTGGGCGTGAACTGCACATAAAGTGTATTCTGCACGTGTTTTTGAATAACTGGTAAAAATCGTCTGATCCTACTTGGATTGCTTACCACAAACAAGCCAGTTTTACCCATTTTCCACGGAACTTAACAGCAACACAAAAGCATTACTGTATACAGTTTAGCACCAAACTACAAAATCGAATAACTCAACTCTGTCGCTAGCCTTCACTTAGTGAGATTGACTACGAAATAAATAAATACTACTCTGCTGCTTTGTCATTTTAGTCAGAGAAAATTTTGTATCCACTTTTATTTCTAAGATTAACTATCTCTCTTTGTTATCTTTGAATTATTACACAGTACACACATACATCACGCAACATGTACTACTCATTTGTTTAAGCGGACGATTTAAAACGCGTCCCAATGCTGATACAGAAAAATTGAATTTAATGGCTTTTCAGAAGTATATAGAAGCAAATGTTGACAGCTTATTTAACTACGCAAATTTCGTTGATGTGGGAATGAAGGCTGATTTTCGGTATGTCTACTTTGCGATGTTAGACACATCCTATTACGTATGTTTCGTTTCGAAAGAAATCACAAACATGTGAATTGATGAAGAACTAGATAGATGGTAGTTGAACAATAGGCATTTTGAAAATATTATCACTTGACGCCAATTTTCAGTTTTCTGACATTGTGTGTTTGAACAGTAACATAATAAATAATAATAACAATAATTTTATTGTCATTAGGCCATTATAGTAAGAGACAACGTCAAACACGCAATATAATAGAGCTGATAATGAAAAGAAACAACAGGCTAGTTATTAACATTGCAGTTTTATGTTACAGTTGGTCAATTTCTTTAAATCGTGGAGTGGGTGGGCTAAGAAACAGTCATTGAGTTTTTGTTTGAACGCTTGTTCTGGTAAATCTTGTACAGTTTGTGGACTCTTATTAAATAATTTGTGCTGCATAAGTTAACAACCATTAACTGATTAATACAGTCTATAGTATAGAGAATAAATGCATCTATTGCTTCTTGTGTTGTAACAGTGTATGTTTTCTTTGCATTTTGCTGCTGGTAAGTTCTTCTTTGCGTAAATTAGAACATAGTATTTGTACAAGTTTATTAGTCGAGAGCTTTTGTTCACAAAACAAAAGTTTACAGTGTGCCTTGTATACAGAACCAATAATTATGATACTGTAATAGCAATATTAAAATCACATGCACAGAACTAGAGCTACCCCATAAAATAGTACCATATAATTTTATACTTTGGAAAAATTAATATTAGGATATCCTGACACACATTTAAGGTACACAATCCATAAGTCATCATATCATATAAATTACTCGTGATATCTTATCACTAAGTTACTGTACATGTTGTTCTCAAGACAATTTATCATCTAAATATACTACAAAAACGTAATGTAACTTGGATCATCCGATGAAAGCTTGTCTTTTAGACTAAAACCATCTGCTGTGTTTTGTTTTCATTCAGCAAGAATACATTTGCTTGATCACTTTTCTTCCCAACACAAGTTTTAAGACTACTAAAATCATCACTAATAAAATCAAGACTACGAATATCATCTGTGACGAAAATAGTATATGCATACAGCACTGTACTGTATTTGATAAATGATGGCAGGTCATTAATCATTATCAGGAACAACAAAGGGCCCAGTACAGATCCCTGTGAACACCTGACTTAACTTGTTCAGTACTGGACATTTCTTTGCCAAAACTGACAACTTGCTTACAGTACTGTAGATAAAATTTTAATGGTATAAGGCTGCCATTTCTAATTCCATAGAAGCCCATTTTGTCTTGTAGTTATGTGTGACCTACATGGTCAGAGGCATTGCTTAGCTCACAAGAAGTGACCTGAGCAAAGATTTTGTGCTCAAAGACTTGAAGTATGTATTTGACTACAGAGTCTGCAACATCAGCCCTTGCCAAGTTTTTCCTAAAGCCATAATGTGATCCACTAATTATTCCTGGATTTTCAAAGTAATTGTATAACTCTTGGTAAATAATACATTCAAATACTTTAGAGAAAACTGTGACTATGGAAATCGGCCTGTAAATTGAAGCAAGTCTTTATCTCCCTTTTTATATACTGGAAATACCCTAGAAATTTTAAGCACATTAGGAAAATATCCCTCAGATATACTCTTGTTTACACAATATATTTAATGGTATACAGTAAAAATGATTACTTTCTGTAGCTTGTTGCAACATATGTCATACACATCTACATTGTCACATGTTTTTTAGTGTTTTACTATTCTTAGAATGAAACTAGTTGAGGCCTAGGAGAACATAAAGTTATTCGTATTTGTTGATGATGTACAATAAATTTTTGAAAGTAACTCTAATGAACTGATACCAGGTTTGATAATACATTTACTACTTATTCAACTGAATCAAAAACAAAATCATTGATTTTTTGAGTACATATATTAAATTTTTCTTTCTTATGCTTGTAGTTTCCATGCAGCTTTGCACTTATTGGTGGAACTGTTAATACTGCAGCAACTGTACACTTTTTTGGCTTTCACAATGCCTTTTTTAATACTTATTCCTGCATGTGACATAGGCTGATCTGGCGTGATCAGAGTTCAAACTATTAAATGTATTGTACAACAACATAACTTGATTTTTCAAATTTGTCAGGTGTTTAGTACAACATGGATTCTCATTGTTTGGAACTGCAATTTTGAAGCCTTTGTCAGTTATTTTTCATTTCTTTATGGGAATATTGTCATCAAATTGTATAAAAATGCTTTAAAAAACCTAGCAAATATTATTTCTGCTAACAAATCATTACTTAAAGTGTATTGCATGTCACCATAACATGGGCCAAACCACCCTCTGTCAGCAAGAGTTACACAGGCTGATAATTTTTTTATTGGTGACAGGTCTGGCGATGACAGCTTTTGGGACAGGCCTAGCTATATTAGTCTTATCAAGAGGGGTCATAATTCTATAATTTAAAGATATGGAATTATGATCATAAAATGGAAAGACTGTCACATCACATGATTTTTCTGTAGTTTTTTGAAACTGATGAAAATGAAAGAAGGTTGTATGCATAAGAGAGACCAGGAGAGACATGCAAATTATATAATAATGAGACAAAGTTTTAGAAACCAATTTTTAAACTCCAAAACATTTTTAGGAACAGTTGTGGACTCTGCAAGAGAATACCAAGAGTGTGTTATCTCATCTGGAGACTGACAGATGTAGTCACTGATGAGTATCTAAAGGTGGTATATTTTGGCCTGTTTCAATCACACATTTCCTACGGCATATTGTTATGGGGACATTCTTGCTTTGTCCATGAAATTCTGAAAATTAAAAAAAAAGTAATCAGAATAATGAGGAAAGTTAAGCCCTGGGAAACACTGCCGCCCCCTCTTTTTCAAAGACATGATATTAACTGTTATGAATCTATACATCCATACAGCACTGCTTTATGTCAAAAGCAACTTAAATGAGTTCGAGAACAAAGAGAACATACATCCCCACAACACCAGAGGCAAACTGGACTTCGACATACCAAGACACAGGCTCACTAAGACTGCAAACTCACACAAAATAATGAGTTTAAAACTCTTCAATAAACTTCCAGCATATGCTCGGTCACTGACCAGTAACATTTTCAAACGTAAGATTTATGACTGGTTACTCAAACACCCATTTTATAAGATAACAAAATATTTTGAAATAATCATTGATATTAGTTTTTAAGAATATTCCTAAAAGAAGTGGAATTAAATTGTAAAAACTTCACTGTAAAGTTATTGTTAATTGTATATTTAATGTTCAGACCTATTCCACTGGAAGTGGTCAATGGTGAATAAACTGAATACTGAAACTGAATACTGAATACTGACCATGATTTACTGTTTGTGAACTACAGATTAAAACTGAAAAAAATTGTAGAAAGATAGTTTTGTAATGGTAACTTATGCATGAGCTAATGGGGGCTTGCCCTGGTTTATTTGCAGCAAGGGACATGTAAGTATGATCCTCAAAAACAGTGCTTACTAACTTAAATCTGTATTTCAAAGCATGTCCAGTGCATGCTATATTGAAGTTCTGTCTATGACAGACAGTCTGGTGGTAAACAGAACAAATAGGAAACTGAAAGATGGGACATGGATAAGTTGAAAGAACAAGATGTTATGGAGAGTTTCAAGTGACACATTAGGCTACTATTGACTGAAACAGGGGCAGGAATACAACAGAAGACAAATAGAGGAAAGGACAAGTCCCAGTAGAAATCCTCGGATAACATTTGACAATGTATGTAATTGACAAGGTAAGGAAATATAAAAACGCAGCTGATGAAGCAGACAAAATAGAATACAGAAGTGTAAAAAATGAGATTAACTGATATTGCAAAATGGCAAAGTAGGAATAGCTAGAGGGTAACTGTGAAATTGCAAAAACACGCATGACTATGAAAGATACTAGATATGGGAAAATTAAGGGGTCCTTTGTAGACAAGAAGAGCATCTGTAAGAATGTCAAGAGCTAAGGTGGCAAGCCAGTAGTATATAAGTAATAAAAGGCCGGTTGGTACGAGCAATGTACAGGAGGCTACTCCATTTTAAGAAACTTATATGGAAAGGGAAAAGGCTAAGACGAGATGGGAGAAGTATTATTATTATCTTTACTTTCTCAGACGTTAAGTCTGGTTAGGAATGGAGTGACGCGGACCTTTATCAAGCGTCACTTCCTTTTTGCTGTACGGTATATGTTATATTGCATTTAGGAACTTTCGGGTAATTGAACATGTATCAATAATTACGGATTTCTGTAATTGTATATATATGTTTGGATGTAGCCGTATTGCATTGATGTATTGGTGGATATTGTGTGGTATGACTCCTGTAGTTGATAGTATAATTGGTATGATGTCAACTTTATCCTGATGCCACATGTCTTTGACTTCCTCAGCCAGTTGGATGTATTTTTCAATTTTTTCTCCTGTTTTCTTTTGTATATTTGTGGTATTGGGTATGGATATTTCGATTAGTTGTGTTAATTTCTTCTTTTTATTGGTGAGTATGATGTCAGGTTTGTTATGTGGCGTTGTTTTATCTGTTATAATGGTTCTGTTCCAGTATAATTTGTATTCATCATTCTCCAGTACATTTTGTGGTGCATACTTGTATGTAGGAATGTGTTGTTTTATTAGTTTATGTTGTAAGGCAAGCTGTTGATGTATTATTTTTGCGACATTGTCATGTCTTCTGGGGTATTCTGTATTTGCTAGTATTGTACATCCGCTTGTGATGTGATCTACTGTTTCTATTTGTTGTTTACAAAGTCTGCATTTATCTGTTGTGGTATTGGGATCTTTAATAATATGCTTGCTGAAATACCTGGTGTTTATTGTTTGATCCTGTATTGCAATCATGAATCCTTCTGTCTCACTGTATATATTGCCTTTTCTTAGCCATGTGTTGGATGCGTCTTGATCGATGTGTGGCTGTGTTAGATGATATGGGTGCTTGCCATGAAGTGTTTTCTTTTTCCAATTTGCTTTCTTCGTATCTGTTGATGTTATGTGATCTAAAGGGTTGTAGAAGTGGTTATGAAATTGCAGTGGTGTAGCCGATGTATTTATATGAGTGATTGCCTTGTGTATTTTGCTAGTTTCTGCTCGTTCTAGAAAGAATTTTCTTAAATTGTCTACCTGTCCATAATGTAGGTTTTTTATGTCGATAAATCCCCTTCCTCCTTCCTTTCTGCTTAATGTGAATCTTTCTGTTGCTGAATGTATGTGATGTATTCTATATTTGTGGCATTGTGATCGTGTAAGTGTATTGAGTGCTTCTAGGTCTGTGTTACTCCATTTCACTACTCCAAATGAGTAGGTCAAGATTGGTATGGCATAAGTATTTATAGCTTTTGTCTTGTTTCTTGCTGTCAGTTCTGTTTTCAGTATTTTTGTTAGTCTTTGTCTATATTTTTCTTTTAGTTCTTCTTTAATATTTGTATTATCTATTCCTATTTTTTGCCTGTATCCTAGATATTTATAGGCATCCGTTTTTTCCATCGCTTCTATGCAGTCGCTGTGGTTATCCAATATGTAATCTTCTTGTTTAGTGTGTTTTCCCTTGACTATGCTATTTTTCTTACATTTGTCTGTTCCAAAAGCCATACTTATATCATTGCTGAATCCTTCTGTTATCTTTAGTAATTGGTTGAGTTGTTGATTGGTTGCTGCCAGTAGTTTTAGATCATCCATGTATAGCAAATGTGTGATTTTGTGTGGGTATGTTCCAGTAATATTGTATCCATAATTTGTATTGTTTAGCATGTTGGATAGTGGGTTCAGAGCAAGGCAGAACCAGAAAGGACTTAATGAGTCTCCTTGGTATATTCCACGCTTAATCTGTATTGGCTGTGATGTGATATTATTAGAGTTTGTTTGGATATTAAGTGTGGTTTTCCAGTTTTTCATAACTATGTTTAGGAACTGCATCAATTTAGGATCTACTTTGTATATTTCCAATATCTGTAGTAACCATGAGTGGGGTACACTATCAAAAGCTTTTTGGTAATCAATGTATGCGTAGTGTAGTGACCTTTGTTTAGTTTTAGCTTGATATGTCACCTCTGCATCTATTATCAGTTGCTCTTTACATCCTCGTGCTCCTTTGCAACAGCCTTTTTGTTCTTCATTTATAATTTTGTTCTGTGTTGTATGTGTCATTAATTTCTGTGTAATGACTGAAGTTAATATTTTGTAGATTGTTGGTAGGCATGTTATGGGGCGATATTTAGCTGGGTTTGCTGTGTCTGCTTGATCTTTAGGTTTCAGATAGGTTATTCCATGTGTAAGTGTATCAGGGAATGTGTATGGGTCTGCAATGTAACTGTTAAATAATTTAGTTAGATGTGAATGTGTTGAGGTGAACTTCTTTAGCCAGAAATTTGCTATTTTATCATTTCCAGGGGCTTTCCAATTGTGCGTAGAATTAATTGCTCGGGTGACTTCATGTTGCAAAATTATCACTTCAGGCATTTGTGGTATCATCTTGTATGAGTCTGTTTCTGCTTGTATCCACCGTGCATGCCTGTTATGTTGTACCGGGTTTGACCATATGTTGCTCCAGAAGTGTTCCATGTCTGTTATGTTTGGTGGATTGTCTATTTTAATGTGTGTGTTATCTATTGTCTGGTAAAATTTCTTTTGGTTTGTGTTGAATGTTTGGTTTTGTTTCCTTCTATTTTCACTTATTATTATTATTATTATTATTATTTATTATTATTATTATTATTTATTATTATTATTATTATTATTATTATTATTATTATTATTAGTAGTAGTAGTAGTAGTAGCAGCAGCTTTATTCATCCGTAGATCTCTTTTTACAAGGATGTAGGACATTTGAAAATATTTACAAGTTTAGACCAATTTAAAATAAGCTAATTCATATACGCATACATTTACAGACTTCTAGTTAGAGACAATCATTAGATTTACTCCTGGTATACAATACTTTTTTTACAAATAACTTATTAAATAATGTAATGCCACACTGTTCACTCATATCTCACTATCAGTCACTGCACACACTATACACACATTGTTTCATAACACTACACTCACAAACACATACACACACTGGTGATCTCTGGACCATTTTCTGTATCACAACTTTCCATTTGCTATCCTGAAAAACTGAGTTGGCATCCCTCTGTAATGAATGAAATGTTGAGCTCAGAAAGAGGAAGCAGTGTTAGCATTGTGCTATGCATAGCTTGGGGGTAGGTTTTTCTAGAAAAGGAAAAAAAGGAAAAAAACATAGTGTGAAGGTGTTACATGGAATGTTGGATGTTTTATAATCATCATTATTATTATTTATTTGTATAACTTGTTTTATTAAACTCCTACTCTGTTTTATATAAGTAATCCTTCAATGTATAACAGGTATTATTAGCTGTCTTTTTAAATAAGTGTATATTTGGAATTTCTTTAATCTATTTTGGTAATTTATTGTATAGTTTTGTTCCTTGGTAGAAAATGCTGTTTTGAGTTTTATGTTTATTTATTTCCTGGCAAATGTAAGTTGAGTCTAGCTCTTGTTCCATGGTCATGGACACAGATGTTTTTGCATTAAATATCAATATTTTTGATGTGAAATCCCCGTGTGTTTTAAACAGATCTTTTCAATGAGCTCGACTGCTATTTTTGGTTATTATTCTTATGGTTCTTTTCTGGAGTTTGAAAATTGTGTTCATATTTTGTGCATTTGTTCCCCAAAAAAGAATGCCACAGCTAAGAAATGAGTGTACATATGAATAGTATGTAACTAAAAGACACTGCATGTAACACACTGTTGACAGGATTGTAAGGGGATATCACACTGATTATATTCTTTTTGCAAGTACCTTTGTGTGTTCACACCACTTCAACTGAGAATCAATAGTCATTCCTAGAAATTTTGTATTTGTTACACAGTGTATAGAGGTGCCATCGAAATTTAATCTAACATTGTCATTTCCCCTCTTCAAACTGAAATTCACACCATTAGTTTTATTTATATTCAATGTCACTTTATAACTTGTTGATCAATCATAAACTTCCTTGAGAGTTTCATTTGCTTTCTCTGCAAGTAGTTCTCTTGTTTTCTCAGTGACTATAATATTGCTGACATCAGCAAAGAGAATTTTTTTCACCATGAGTAACACTAATGGGAAAGTCATTGATGTATATCAGGAATAGTACTGGTCCTAATATGCTACCTTGCAAAACCCCTATATTAATGCATTTTGGTTATGGTAAAACGGTAAAAACTTGTGATAGTATGCTATTTTCCCCAAGAAGGCCTGCAGTTCCTTAACAGATGTAGGGCGAGGAAGGGCATCGATCGCAGCGACAGTTTGCTGAAGTGGACGAACACCATCCCGAGAGAGTTGAAACCCCAAGTACGTGATAGATGCCTGAAAAAATTGTAATTTCTGAAGATTACACTTAAGACCAGCAGTCTGTAAGACATGAAAAAGTGTGTGGAGATTTTGAAGATGTTCTTCAGTGGTGGAGCCAGTGACAACAATGTCGTCCATGTAATTGATACACCCAGGGACAGGGAGCAATAATTGTTCTAAGAATTGCTGAAAGAGAGCAGGGGCGCTAGCAACCCAGAATGGCAAGCGTTGGTATTGATAAAGGCCGAAAGGCGTGTTAAGGAACAAAAACTGCCGGGAAGCAGCGTCGAGAGGAAGTTGATGATAAGCTTCTGACAGTTCAATTTTAGAAAAATACTGGCCTCCAGCAAGTTTAGTGAACAGTTCTTCAGGTTGGGGCATAGGGTAAGTGTCGATGAAGCATTGCGCATTTACAGTGGCTTTAAAATCACCACAGAGACGAATACCACCATTGGGCTTAGCAACGGCAACGATAGGACAGGACCACTCACTGGAAGTGACAGGAAACAAGACCCCAGAAGTAGTGAGACGATCCAGCTCCCGTTTTACCCGATCACGAAGGGCCACAGGAATGGGCCGAGCCCGAAAAAACTTAGGCCAAGCAGTGGGTTTGAGCGTGATATGAGCTTCAAAGTCGTTTGCACGGCCTAACCCAGGAGAAAAAAAGAACAAAAATATCGTCGACAAGGAATCCAACTGGGCATAAGGAATGGCATCAGAGACGATATTGACAGAGTCGTCTATGGAGAACCCAAAAACACGAAAGGCATTGAAACCAAAAAGATTTTCTGTGTTACTCTGGTCGACCACAAATATGGGAACAGTGCGAACGACGGATTTGTAAGATACCTCAGCATTAAACTGTCCCAAGAGAGAAATCTTCTGTTTATTGTACGTACGTAATTGCCGAGTGACAGGTGATAGGAGTGAAGAACCCAACTGAAGATACGTCTGAGAATTAATTATAGTGGCAGCAGAACCGGTATCCACCTGCATGCGAACATCTCGACTATGGATTTGGACAGTGAGGAATAACTTCCCTGAAAGGGAAGAAGTGCAACTGACAGACAACACAGAATCAGAATCAGCGTCATGTTCATGAACATCATGCATGCGGTCGGATTTGCAAACGGAAGACACATGACCTTTCTTTTTGCAATTGTGACACACAGCCCAATGTTGGGGGCAATCCTTGCGTGAATGTTTCATAAAACACCGCGGACATGAAGGAAGTTGCCGGGGGTTTTGCTGCAGTTTCTTAGCGGGTTGTTTACGGTTAGGCTGAGGCTGTGCATGGGAGCGCACTGCGGCCACGTCGGCCGGCGGGGACGCACCGCACGCGTCGTCAACAGCGCACAGAGGTTGTATTTCCCCGACATCACCCCACGCCTCTATTTGCGCCCCAGTGGCGCGAGAAATTTCAAAACATTGCGCAATGGAGAGAACTTCATCTAGAGTCGGATTTGCCAACTGAAGGGCATGTTGCCGAAATTCTTTGTCGGGCGCTGACCGGATAATAGCATCCCGTACCATGGAATCGGCATAGGATTCTTTGTGAACGTCAGTAACAAATTGACACTTTCGACTGAGGCCGTGAAGTTCAGCAGCCCAAGCACGATAGGATTGATGTGGCTGTTTTTGACAACGATAAAAGGCAACACGAAGGGCTACCACATGCGTTTGCTTTTAAAAATAGACAGACAGAAGTGAGCACATTTCAGCAAAGGACAAAGACGCAGGATCCTTCAAAGGAGCCAACTGCGACAACAACCGATACATTTGAGGTGAAATCCAGGAAAGGAACAGAGACTTACATGGTTGTTCGTCCGTGACATGAAATGCCAAGAAGTGCTGTCGAAGACGTTTTTCATAATCAGACCAGTCTTCCGCCGTCTCGTCGTAAGGAGGAAAAGGAGGTATAGCCAACGATGTGAAATGCCCCGCATTTGACGCCGCGTCGAAATCGCGAATCGCCGCTTTTAGAAGCGTTTGATGTTCAAGGAGATTTTGCAAGAGTTGCTCGACAGTAGCCATGGAAACCTGTGTGTCAACGGTGAAAAGGAAAAATCCACTACCTCGTCGCCAATTGTTATAACGTCAAGTTGAACACATATATTTCAGAACGACACAACACATATAAGTCACAGAGTACATTGACAAGCAAGACATGTGCATGCGTTAACATTCGAATGAGCACTGAGTCCCAGTCTAGCGGCCGCTGCTCGGCTGGCCGCTTAGGTGGCGCAGCTGCTGCATGGCTGGCAGACAGCGCCGCACGTAGAGGACGTGCGTAATTGCGCGGCGGCGCTTTCAATGATCGGCGAGTCACAACACAAAGAATGGCACATTTTGTCACAGGATTGTTTACTCAGCAGCAGCCTGTTACCAAGATGTTCAACAATCTCCAGTAGCAAATACTACAAGAGATGTTTACGCATTACAGAGAGGTTTACTGTTGAAATTTTGAGAGCTTACATTTCAAGAAGAGTTGGGAAACTTATTACTTTCTCCCACAAAATTGTCTCATGAAATGATAGTTAGAGAAATTAGATGTCACACAGAGCTGTACTCATAGTCATTCTTCTCATGTGACATTCATGAATGGAATGGGAAAGGCGGTAGCACCAGATAGTGGTAATGGAAGAACCCTCTGCCACCCACTGTAAGGTGGCTTGCATAGTATAGATGCAGATGATGATATACACTGAAAAATTTGAACTTATAAAAACTGATTGCTTTACAACCTAATGTTTTCAGTGTTTTACACTCTTACACTTTTTGTTTATCTGTCTATATTGAAACAATGACTATTAATATCATTGATTCCTCATCAGATACTGGTAACTATACAGATTTTCTTAGATAGGGAATGTGAGATGTGGGTTGTATGAATAAGGAATCAAGCCACTTTGTGACTCATATTCCAACTGTACTTCAGAATACCATGAGTCACCAAGGAACTATGGCTGTATTTTTGACAGTATTTTTATTAACTTGTATTAATTTTCCTGCTTTTTTTACTTGAAATGCTGTGAAGTATTTTCTCTTGTTCATTTCATCTTAGATATGATACTTTTACCTTACAGCCATTCTTGCTAGAACATCTGACTAATTCCTACTATGTATGAAGTAAATAATGTGTTTTTGGTCTCAGTTGTTTACTGTTTGCAATATTTCTAGCTTTGGTTTCATATCTCATTTCCTTAGCAAGCCACTGACAGTCTGCAAGAGGTGACCATAGAGGAGAAGAAACCTTATCTAGTAAACTGTGTTTTTGTTATCTTTAAAATACTTTATGTTTCACCATCTTTCATTAAGGTGTATCACACCATGAAGAGGTGCTCTAGAGGTAGAGTTAACCATTTTTTCTTTTGCAGGTTGCTTAAAAGCTAGAACTGAAGAAAGTTCTGAAATGTTTTATGAAGATATTCATTTGGAACCAACACTACTTTCATTAGTTTTTGGTCTTATTTCTATTATAGTGACTGTCGCAGTTTTATGCTGGAGGAAATATGTTAAAAAAAGTGAGCTTTATATTCCTACAGTTCTTTTTCCTTCTCATACTGTGAATAACTGTGGCACTTGAAATTCAACATATCTGATATTTGTCTGATTTTCCGTTGTCTTTCCAGAGAAGCTGGAAGTTAATTATGACTTGGAACCTTGTGAACCTGATATAGAACTGATGTATATTCATTTGTCAGCTATGGTGAGTGAACTACATGAAATAAATTTATTGTTCACAAAGGAATGTAATTTTTAGTTTTGAAAGTCATGTCTTTTAAATGGGTTATTCTGTAATGTTTTTTTTTCTTCAGAGAAGCTTCCAACGACAAGCTGCAGAACAGTGTTTTATGTTACTCCAAAAGCACCCTGAAGCTGTGAACCATGCCTTGCCTCCATTCTATTATACACCCTTCTTGGTGAGACACAATTTGTTTTATAATTTTATAGAAGTTGGGTCATTTTTAAAACTAATGTTACAGGAAGTTATACTTAAAAAGCTGATGGACCATGTCATTCTTGTTTATCTGGGGAGATAACATTTGCAGAATACTTGTTAATAATTCTTTTATTGTATTTATTACCCAAATTTTCTGTTGATGTATGTCTGTGGGGTTAGTTATAACACTAACACATTTTGGGGAAAAAAAAGGCCACTATGTCTTCTATGAAGCATATTAAGCTTATTTAGGTATATGAGAAACAACAGTCGCCAAAAGAATGGACCATGTGAAAGACTTTTGATGGTTTATCAAATGACATAAATCTCCTCTATATAGGCCCTAAATTGTTAGCCACCTTACAAATTTAATAATAATTCAGTTTCTCTAGCAAAATATTGTGATTTGAGTAGACAAATGTCTTGATAGATCACAAAACAAAACAGACTGCTGATGTTTTGTCATTAAGTGGTGGAAAAATTTGGTGCCTGAATGTTCTGATTTTATTGTCAGTTGAGGAACTCTTCTGAAAGCCTAGTTGTGATTCATTAAGTGAGTTATTATTGACAAATTTTGATACTCTTCTAGAGTAACCTTTTCTTTCATGTAGCTTTGTAAGTTGATATCAACAACAAAACAGGTGGACATATCCCTTAACATCTTTAATATAAATTGTAGTAACAGCAGCATATTTTAATCTGACTGAAAAACTTGGCTGAGTTGCTATGGATAACAGCTGTTTACAAAATAACAGCATTTGTACTATATATGCAAATAAAATAAAAAGCCCTCAAATATTTAACAAAGCATGAAAAACATGACAGCAAGACAGGTTAGACATCATAGGAGGGAGAGCGTTCATTTCAGTAAGAGGCTGAAACTGAATTTGGCTGCGAAGTTATCTGTACGCAAGTAAATGGCCTAGACAAACTTAAGTTAATCATCTGATGTTTTTACTGGCCACCCAATTCTGCGATAATGGTTGTAGGATCACTCAAAGAAAGTCTACACTAAATAACACGAAGGTACCCCAATCACACAAAATGAGTTGGAGGCAGCTGTAATCTACTGTATGTAGTCTAAATGTTTATGAATTCATTGCAGGTGGTATGAGTAGACAGTATTGTGAAGTAATTCTGAGCACATTTTCTGAAAACTGTGTTGAGCAGTTTGTTTGACATCCCATGCGCAATGCAAATATTTCAGATCTTGTAGCTATAAACAAGCCTGACATTATCAACAATGTCAGTGTAGAGATAGTGACTAGTGATAATGATATCATCATAGTGATGATGGTTACTGAAGTCAATAAATCCATCAGGAAGACTAGGAGTACTTTTATACTGGAAAAAGCATATAAGCAATTGTAGCATTCTACTTAGACAATTAATAGACATCATTCAGTTCCAATATGATGGATGTAGAAGAATTATATGCAAAGTGTATACTAAATGTAAATCACATTCTGGAGAAGTATGTACTGGGTAAGGATGGAAAAGACCTATCACATTTTAATAACAAAATTCGGAAAATGCTGAGGAAACAGAGACTGTTGCACACTTGGTTAAAAAAAAAGAATGCAGAAATGTCAAAAGGCAGAAGTTAGAATTTTTGTGTATAAAAAGATAAATGTATGAAGCATACAACAATTTCCATCATTATACGTTATCCCATGTTTTAATAACAAAATTTGGAAAATGCTGAGGAAACAGAGACTGTTGCACACTTGGTTAAAAAAAAAAAAAAAAAAAGAATGCAGAAATGTCAAAAGGCAGAAGTTAGAATTTTTTGTTTATAAAAGGATAAATGTATGAAGCATACAACAATTTTCATCATTATACATTATCAAAAGATCTTACTGACAACCTGAAAAAATTGTGGCCCTAAGTAAAATCATTAAGTGTGTCAGACTTCCATTCAGTTGCTCATTGAGCACTCTGATGTGACAATAAAAAAAACAGCAAAAGGAAAGCTGAAGCTTTAAATTTCTCATTTGAATAATAATTCACACTGGAGGATCATACAGATGTACCATCATTTGACTGCTACACAGACACTTGTATTGAGGACACAGAAACAGGTCTCCTTGGCATTACAAAGCATCTGAAAGAGTTGAAAACAAATAAGTCGCTATGACTGAAACAAACCCCAATTCAGTTTTACAGAGAGCACTCTTGGCATTGGTCCCTTTACATAGCTTGCATTTATTGTATATCTCCCAGGAAGTGAAAAATCCCAAGCACCTAGAAAAAAGTGCATTGTACTTCTCTCTATAAGAAAGGTAAAATAATGGTCTCCCAAAATTACTAACGAATATCTTTAAGGCCAGTTTGCTGCAGAAATCTTGACCATATTCTAAGTTGAACTGTAATAAATTTGCTTGAGGCTGAAAAGTTTCAGTCCACAAATCAGCACAGATGTAGGAAGCATTAATCATGTGAAACACAGCTTGCTCTTTTCTCACATGATATCTTGCAAACCATGGATGAAGAACAAAAGGCATATTCCATATTCCTAGATTTCCAGAAAGCATTTGACACAGTGCCCCACTGCATACTGTTAATGAGGTCCAAGCATGTGGCATAGGTTCTCAGATATGTGAGAGGCTCAAAGACTTCGCAAGTAATAAAACACAGTATGTTTTCCTGGATGGTGAGTGTTCATAAGAGACAAAGTTATCATCAGGAATGTTCCACGGAAGTGTGATGGGAATACTCCTGTTCTCTACATACAAAACAGTATGATGGATAGGGTGAGCAGGAATCTGTGACTATTTGCTGATGATGTTATAGTGTACGGAAAAGTGTTGTCATTGAGTGACTGTTGGAGGATACCGGATGACCTCGCCAGAACCTGTTTGGTGTGATGAATGGCAGCTTGCTCTCAATATAGATGAATTTAAGTTGATGAAAATGAGTATGAAAAACAATCCTGTAATGTTTGGATACAATATTATTAGTGTGCTGCTTCACTCTGTTATGTCTATTAAATATCTAGGCATAACATTGCAAAGTGATAGGAAATGAAATGAGAACATAAGTTTGATATCAGGTGTGCAATAAATTGCAGAACATTTGTCTTTCCTGCTGCTGGCAGTGCATGTACAAACTGATTTGGTGGTGGAACACTTGAGAGGTCATGAGCAGTGCATGGCAACAGCTGGGAGTGTCACCACAGGTCATCAGCAGGCAGCCACAATAGAGTGGAGGGATATGGGAATCAGCCAATGAGCACAGCGTTAGCTGTCAACACTAGGCATTGTTCTGGCTGGAGCAGCAAACGGTGCTGTGCTTCATGAAACTGAGGAATGTAGTATAGTCAGGAGCAAAGAGCTGGTTGCTGTGGCATGTTTTTGAACATGCCAGTTTGAGAAGTATGTGTTGAATGCGGTAACTGCTGACTATAGTGCATATGAGTGAAGCAGGGCTTTACTTGAATTACATATTGATTTTGTGGAGAAGCACAAGGAGGCTGCTGTTGGGCTGAATGTATTCAGCTGACAGAGTACCAGCCGAAGGAAGTGTACCTAGTAAAATTAAATTTTCATTGCTGTTAGTTTCCATTGATTAACCATTCTGACATATTGTGTGCAGCAGATTATATAGTTCCATTGTTAAGTAGGCTGTCAGCTTTGGTCAGTATTTTTGGAATTTGGTTTTGGAATGAGATCTGGTACTGAATGTGTCATATTCTTTCAGTGTGCATTGTTATTTATGTGGCTTAGTTGACGACTTTGTGTTGAAGCATAAATGAAATCAGAGGGTCTATTTTATTGACATTTTGCCTGTTGCATTAAGTACTACTGTGTTGTTGAAGTTGTATATTCATTTGTGTCCCCCCCCCCCCCCCCCCATTTTATTGTAATGTTGATTGATTTTATTGGGACAAGTTAATTAAATGCACTTGATCTGTATTAGTTCTTCAGTCATACTTACTCTGTGTACACTCTGGATTGTTTATACCTGTTAATAATGTGTATTAAATTTGCTTTTGAAGTTCTTTTTGCAAAACACTGCTGAGAAAATTTAGGGAACTTGCACTTATACCTGACTGCAGAATCATTCTACTGACGGTAGCACACATTTTGTGTAAGTACTGTGAAGACTAGACAACAGAAATTAGGGCTCTTACAGAGGCATATAGATAGTCATTTTTCCTTTGCTCCATTTGCAAGTGGAACAGTAAAGTGAGTGGGCTAGTGGTTGCTATGGTGCCAGAATGGTCCACTGGCGATTGACACTGTTAAATTTCAGGACATTGACTCAGGGTGTTGAGTGCAAAATACCAGATCCTCAGTGGCTGTGGAATCAGAAATGCATCAATATCAACGTAATACTTTATTTATCAAGAATTTATACAGTAGCTGAAGCCCGAACTATTGCATATAATGACCTAGGCAGCTAAGTCCTCTCAACAAAACAAGCCGACATGATTGCTGGTAGTCTGTGTAGGAACATCGGCCAGGAAGGCTGCCTTGGCAGAGTTGCAGCATCAGCAGATTTGTGACAGATGTCTGAATCATGTATACCTCTGACAGCAAGTTGTGTATGTGCTGGACAGCTAGCAGCTCTGACAAAAGGTCCGGTGTGAGGTACGCACATTGGATAATGGTTGGTGTGGAGTAGTTCTCAGCAGAGGAAGTCGTCAAAGACAGACACTGCTACGTCCAGGTGGAGAGTATTTGTGGGAAATTTGCCCAGCTTTGTTATGACAGAGCCACGCCTCTGGTTATGTAGAGGGGAGAAGTTGTTTCAGCATCAGGGTGCAGCATGAGGTAATTCCGCTCACCACTGTGATAGGTGGTGTCTTCCATTGTGCCGCTTCAGCATTATTCCTGTCCTGACATTGTCCTGCAAAGGGTTGTAAACTCTGCTAGGAAGGGTGATGGGGCAACACTCCTCCTCCCATTAGCAGATTTTACCCACTAAAACTCAGGCTGTTGCTAAATCTGTGAATTATTTAAATACTGCATAGTACGTTTTACACTTTGTTCTACATCTGGTTACACTTATCATACTATCCGTCTTTTTACTAGTCCAGTCCACAATATATGATGCCTGTTATACTCATGAGTAGTTAAACTCTAGAGGTGACCCACTTCATCAGTATATGGTGGACAGGGAATTCAGGAGGGTGGGTGGTTCTGTACTGTAGGCAGACAGGCTGGACAAGACAGAATCAGTATCAAGATGGTACTTGATGATGGGATTCCTATCACAATGATTGTGTGCTGGTATCTACTGTGGTCCTGTTGAATATGTTGGAACATTTGTTCTGCACGAATGTTACCCTTCTGCTCTGCTATAAGCTCATTCAGAGTAAGTTAGAGTCCAACATGTCATTTGGAATGGTTAGTTTCTTAGCTGGTAATATTCCTAAAGGCTTATTGAGCAAGTACAGTGGCAGACACATTGGGTTCAGAACTGTAGCTGCTATTATAGTTGCTGGAAGCCAAAAGGTTGGCCCCAAAGTGTAAGACTTCATTCTGTGTAGTAGTATTCCACTGCCCCACAGCACCAAGTGTTCCATACCCTTAGATCATCCTCACTCATAACAATTTATGATAACTACCATTGGATCATGAACTGCCTTCTGGACAGATGGCTGTGGTACAACGATGTCCTGTGGGCACTCTTCTGCTCCTGTCTGTCCTAGCAACAATTGACCATCCTGGATGGGCATACCATACCCTGCTCTCTGTGACAATGCCATAGTTCATCTGCTGACATTAATGTGTGCATTTTCCCATATTTTTAAACCAGTAGAATTTCCTTCATCCTGCCTTGCACAAATTTTTTTAATGTCACTCATGTTACAGATATGAATGAATCACATACCTCTTGTGTTGGACATAAATAGTAGCTCCTCCATTGCCAGATGTAAGCCAATCGGAAATTGACTTGGTAGGCATATAGTAGGGATTAAATGCCTATGCACCGTATGGTGTAGCTTTCTGTAACTATGGTATCTCAACACGGGAATTCCCTACACTATTGGGAAGAGTGCACAAGAGCCTTAACACGGCTAGTAAGGTATTCAGTAGATGTAGATGGCCCTATGTTTTTACACAGGTCTGTGTTCATAGATCTGGTTGCCATTTTCATGTAACTAGTCAGCTCTGCTTTCAGTTGCCCCTTCATTCTGGTATTATTTAACACTCTTTGCTTCATATTGGTCAGATGAGTAGTGTGCTGTTCTGCTAGGGATCTGGTACCCTCTGCCTCTCTCTTTACCTGAACCAATATGTTATTTACATGCCATGCACGGTACCTCTGCATCTGTAAAGGGGTAGGCACATTGCAACAAAGGTGGGGAGCTTTTCACTTGACAGGAGGACATTGTCTTAAAACAAATGAACAAAGTTTATTTGAATACTGAGAAACACAATTCAACATAATAATGACAAATCTTGAGGATCATGAAACAAACTAAACTTATTTTTATTTTTTGGTGGAAGATTAATCCTAGCACATGTTTTTCAATTTCATTGGCATCTTTTCACTGTATCATTGCGCAGAGTATTGATTATTCTCAAGCATTACTCTATAATAAATTTCTATCTTGTATCACTATTGTGTGAAATGACAGCTGATTCACCTTCAAGCAGAAAGCCCAATTCTGTGTATGAGGCTATTCAAAAAGAACCTGAGGTTTATTTATAAATTGAGTCTTTATTCAGATACAATTGTCTGACTCTAGTCACTTTCAAAGTAGTCCTCTTCAGCTTCTACACACCTCTACCAATGCTGCTGCCACTGCTGGAAGCATTCCCTGGAAAGCCTCTTTTGGTATGATGTGCTGCTGCTCTGTTGGCTTTTGATGTTTGCATCTCACTGCTTCACAAATGTGAGGCATAACCTCTTGGTAATATTCCTTATTGACATTAGTGCCTTCTGGGGTGTACTCATGATAAGACATTGCCCTTGGTGTCAAAAAGGATGGTCAGCATGACTTTCACATTGCTGTTGACCTGCCTTACTTTTTTGGGTCACATGGATAATGGCTGCATCCTTTGCAATGACTGAAACTTTGTTTCTGGGTGGTACCTATAAACTCAGAACTCATTGCCAGTGATCACTGTGTTAAGAAACTTGGGATTACTATTCACAATATCCAACATGTCCTGTGTGATCTCTGAATGAAGTTGCTTCTGCTCTGTTGTTAGCAACTTTGGTACAAACTTTCTGAGATCATCCTGCGGTCCAGATGTTCCATTACAATGGAATGAATGGGTACGGTACTAATTTTAGCCATGTCTCCAAGTTTGCTGATCATGATTCAACCACCCTGCAACACTTGGGTCCTTACATGGTCAATGACAACCTCATTTTTGGGTGCTGAGGGCCTACCTGAATGTACTTCACTCTTCACGGGCCATCTTTGAAGCAGTTATACCACTCCTTTGTGTTTGTGATACCCATTGCTTTGTCCCCAAATACTTGTCAAGTCATATGGATTATTTCAACTTGAGAATCTCAAAGCTTAAAACAAAATTTAATGTAATAATGTTGTTCCACTTTTTCTGTTATTTTGCCCACAACACAAAATCCAACAACTACCACTTACATGTGTTCACCTGTTAACAACTAGCCAGTGACTGTTTTTTTCTGTAGTCATGACAAAGATTAGACATGCACACTACTTACGCCTAGCAACATAGCTTGCGGAACCAGATACTATTGTTGGTTTCAACAACAAAAAATAAGGTCGTATAGCAGATGTGAGAAATATCAATAGAACACTTACACATCACATTTTTTGAACAGACCTTGTAATGTATAATGTGCTTTGTCACTCATATGTCCAACCTATGAGATGCAAATGTGAGTGATAAATCATCCATAGATACACCTCTGAGATCTTGCTTTCTTATTAAGGATTAAATTCCACCAGTGATTGCAATTTTTGCTCCTAAAATGTGTCAGTTTGGTACATTTTGTGTAGAGTATGTTTAAACTGTACATTTTTGGATTGTTTATCCAAAAACCATGTTTGGTACTTTTGTCTAGAGTATGTTTAAACTGTATATTTTTGGATTCTTTATCCAAAAACCATGTCATGTGTAAGTGTTGTATTGATATTTTTCACATCTGCTATACGAATTTGTTACAAAGAAAAACTGTGCATATTATTTAATATATTCTCTCTGCAATCAGAAATATGAAATTCACATTACTATGAAATCTGTTGCTCCATGCACAACAGTTTGAGACTTCAAAGAAAAAGAGAGTTTAAGACTCTGTTTATTATTGCTCAGTTTGTAATGCAAGTAAAACAAGAGAGGCACCTGTAATTTTATAAACGGTAGCTACCAAATAAAGTATCAGAAAATTATGACCAATACCTCTTATTTGCAAATGACAGAGCAGTGCAGTCTGAGTTAGTGGAAAGATAACAATCCACAGGGTAATTGTCAGTAATATAGGGATTTATGGTACACGTAAGACAAATAATAAATACTTTCTGCTTCCGATAAAAATTTGATAAATACACCCTTCAAAATACCTTAATTATTCTGTTTTGTAAGAAGTTAAAAAAACTGTAAAGGTATGCCAGTGATTTAGAAATAATATTTCAACTAGCTTTGTATTCATTGCAAACTCAGATTGTCATGTACATTTATTATTAACATTGCAGATTTTTTGTTTATGTGGTGCAATAATAATGTTAAAATAGTGCTATGCTTGCTTATATAAGCACCTCAGATAAATAGGACTCGGTATTCTTATAATCATATTTTGTGCAGTCAAGTGGCAATATAGATTGATATACAGAATATCATCAATCTTTAGGGTCAAAATTATACATATGGTAGGATATCCTAAACTGAATATTTTGAGGCAGGGAACCAATAGATAATCAGAAGTGAGTATTGTATGTGATACAGGGTCTTGAACGAACAATGTGTGTGAGGCAAATGTCTGTAAACTGCTTTTGTTTCTAAGTGGCTTACCACATCAAAGTTGGATCTGGTATCCTGAAAAACAATACATAATTGTCTGTAATGTGTTCATGGTGGAATTTATCACTTGTTACAATTCATGACAAGTCAAAGATTAGCATTCTTCATTACAGAAACTGGCAGTCAAGCTTTTAATGTATGGTGCAGCAAGATGTACTTTCAATAAAGTCAAACTAGCATACAAAAAGTATTGCAATTGGTATTGTACTACTGAGAACAAATCTATCTCTGTTGATAGCAAATTATTGGAAACTGGACCACACATTCTACAGAGAACCAGCCAGAGCCCCCAACAGAGAATAATTTATGCAATTCACTTAAATAGATGATGTTGAATCATATTGGAGGAGATTTATTAATAAACATGAGAAGAAGTGTTAAATCTGTGAGAAAAAATTCTTCAGAAAACATCCAATGGCGTCCCTGTAATTTTTACAGTTTGAAGAATACAGATGGAGAAGCATTCACATCCCTGTCTTAAACAACATGTACAAGTAATGGGACCAAATAATTCCATGCTCATCTAAGACCACTGACAACAATTCTCTATCAACCTGAAGATTGGAAAAATTGGAAATTTATGGTAAGGGCTTATAGGACCAAACTGCTGAGGTCATCAGTTCCTAAGCTTACACACTACTTATTCTAACTTAAACTAACTTACACTAAGGATGACACACACACACACACACACCCATGCCTAAGGAAGGACTCGAACTTTCGACGGGGGCAGCAGCACGCACCGTGACAAGTCGCCTTAGACCGCTCGGCTATGCTGCGTGGCTTGAAGACTGGATTCATAAAGAAATTAATTAATAGGACCTTACTTGCTGCCACAGTGCTTGAATGGTGTACGTTTCCTTGTGTCCATTCGAGGTGAGATGCCACAGCTATTGGAGACTGTACCTCTTTTTGTCTGTGAGAACATGTGGTTTAACGCAACAATGTACCATTCCACTTCGATATTAGTGTCACTGAGCATCTGAGCAACTCTATTGATGACTTTTTAATGATGATCTGGCCATTTGAGCAGGATAAAAATTAATAGTATAGATATTCAGATATTTTATAGTTTTAGTAAATGTTATAATCTGTGTACAATCTGTTATAGTTATAAACTTGGTGAGTCTCCTGTACACTAAATCAATGATTTAACATGTGTGTTATGAGACAGCAAAGTTCTGCTTCTGATTCTGAGGAAGAGGAAGTATTGGCCTCTGGCCAGTGCAGTTACCAGATCTAGATCCTATAAATTTTTTCCTAAAGCTTTACAGGCAGTTGTGGCTTTGGTGGTCTAGTGAGTAGAGCAATAAAATCTGGCCCAGGAGATCTCAGATTAAGTTCTGAGTAGGGGTGAAGATTTTTCCTTGTTCCAGTCGCTCCAGGATGGCCTAGGTCCATTCAGCTTGCTATCAAATGAGTGCTGCGGATCATTTCTGGTGGTGAAAGGTGGCCAGGGAAATGGGTCCACCACCCTCTCCCACTTAGCGCAACAGTAGAGGAAGGCTGCACTCTACCTACAGTCAGGCCTGTAGTCCAGTCCACAGGCTTTTTATATTCAGTCACTGGCTTGAGCCACTTGAGTCTAAACTGAAGAAAAAGTGGTTGGCAAGGGTCCTAGTTGCCTCTTTCATTGTACCACAGACAGTGAGGTTATTTTAGAGAGTGCAGCGAAATATTATGTTCCCTCATAATGTTTGAATTCATTATTTTGAACAGTTGCTATTAGTTTAAATTATTGCTGTAAGGTGCAACTTGTTCCTGCCAATAAAAAAGACTAAATTTCATTTTTGCCCATTAGTTCCTAATCTCAAAGTACTCAATTTAGGATTCTCTAAGATCATAATTTTGATCCTAAATGTTTGGGGCTCCCTCCACATTATTACCGGGTAGAAAGTAAGCAAGTTGGATAGTTCTTATGGTACTAAGATCTAGTGGTATACCAGTCACACAATCTGTATTATTTCCTTCACATCCAAAAATTGTATACTGGTACTGAAAAAAATACTTGTATTTAACTGTTGATATGCTCCATTCATTTGGAAAAATCTTCAATATATTTGTGTATATTTTTTTTTTAGCGGGCTTGTAATGCTGGGTGTTTTGAGCTTGTCAAGTTTATGCTGACCATTGGTAAGGCACTCACAATTTCTATACATATGTTAATGTTAAGTTTCATGCTTTATTCATTAATAATACTCTGAAGATCAAGAACAACCTTGAGGAATAGTGAGTGAGTCAATAATTTAGTAATTTGGATCCCTAACAAGCATTATATTGGTATGAAGTCTGAGACACTGTGTCTGGCAAATAGATACTGTTCTTTGTAGTTTTGCAGATGATGTAAGCAGAGAGTACAATGGGTGTGCCATCTTGTGGGATTCCACACTTCAGTATGCATTTGAGGTCACATACTGCCACTTGCCAGTTATCACTTAGAACCTCAGACCACACACCATTTTGTACTGCCATTGTTCCACCAGTCATGGGTCACTGTGTGATAGTGATACTGACCTTCTGCTATCTACACCAAGTAGGGTAATAAATAATGAGCTATCATTAAAGGCCTATAAACTATTTGTGCTTACTGAAGATAAATTTAATCACAAAAAATTAACAGGAAAATTGACTATTTCCCTGGTTATACTGACAGTTGTCACTTATCTTATATTGCTCTAATATCTGTAAGAAAATACTGATATTTGTCAGAAAACACAGACTATATATCTGTATCCAAGAAGTAAATGGGTGTAAGTCCAATTTCCGCAACTTTAACATAAGACCATATGTAATACTCACATCTTACTTCATTTGTGGAAGAATGGTGGCAGTTCTTCTCCAGCCCGTGTCTGATTTAGGGCAGTGCGAAAAGGGCATATTTCTATTTAATACTCCCTAAATCAGCTGCAGGTAGTAGCATGACACTCACTCTTCTTCTTCAAATGAAGTGATGTGTGGGTATAGCAAATATGATCATAAGTAAAAATTGTGGAAACTGGACTTACATCCATTTACCACATTACGAAGGATATGAGCCAATATGAATTGGGGCCTGTTTTCAGTGAGACTTACTGCTAATTTCAACATTATTTTAAGTGCTTTTCATCATTCACTCATCATATTCTGTAGATCCCATAAGAAAGCCCCATTCATACAAGAAAAGTACTGCAAAAAGTTTAGTTTCCCAAGTAGAATCATTTAGTTTACAAAGTGAAAGCTTGATAATGTCTTGGAATTTAACAGCCTGATTATTTTTGTCATTTAGTGGTTCCAAGAAAGGCACTCATACCCAAGTGGAAGAGGGGGCTGCATCTCCCCCCCTCCCCCCCCCCCCTCCCCCTAGCTCTCAGAAAAAAGTAAAACTGTGGTGTAGTTAAATATTTTCCTTTCAAGAAAATTATTTATAACTCAGTTTTATGTTGGTTTTTAACAGGATCAGAACTTGAACACCATTCATCTTTTAAAATATTAAAAATACTCCGTACCCCCAAGTCTAGCCTCGCCACCCCCACCCCACCTCACCCCACCCCATCCTACCACGTGTCTCGCCCCTGGGGTCCAACACTTTCATACCCAAAGGATTCCCCCTTTTTATAATAATTTTTGTGATAAGCTTAGGGATTTTATTTTTGAACCTATGTGCATTGTTTCTACAATGTCAGTCAGATTAAATATTGTGGAGAAATGTCTTAGGCACAGCCTTGAGGATTATTTCCAGACTGAATCTATCACTCTGCATCCTGGGAGATTAAAATAGTATTACGAACTGAGACAAAAACCTGGACCCTTGCCTTTCATGAGTTATGCTCTTAGTGATAGTGTTTCATCCAGAAGTGCTAGTCCTGCAAGGTATGCAAGAAAACTTGTGTAATATTTGACAGGTAGGAGAGTGTTCCTGGCAGAAGTGAAGCTGTGAGGACCTGTTGTGAGTTGTGCCACACAGCTCAGTTGGTAAGAGCATCACCTGGGAAACTCAAAGTTCTGTGTTCGAGTGCTGGTCTGACCAGTTTAAATCTGACAGAAAGTTTCAAAACAGCACACACTTTGTTGAATAGTGAAAGATTCACTCTGGTAATATTTTTTCAACATCAAATAATGTCATAAATCCCTAATGTAATTTCAGGACATTATACATATTATTTTTCTGATTTAATCATGTATCGGGTTTTTCAAAATGTCAGGATTTTAAAGCTTTTTAGTAATTTTTACACTCAGTACATGATTGGTTAAATGATGTATCCAGTCACTGGATTGGCTTCAAGGGGCCGGATGACAGAGCTTGTTTTGCCGGGCCTACATGTTCACCCGATCTGACGCCATGCAGTTCAAATGGTTCAAATGGCTCTGAGCACTATGGGACTTAACATCTGAGATCATCAGTCCCCTAGAACTTAGAACTACTTAAACCTAACTAATCTAAGGACATCACACACATCCATGCCCGAGGCAGGACTCGAACCTGCGACCGTAGCGGTCGCGCGGTCCCAGACTGTGGCTCCTAGAACCGCTCGGCCACTCTGGCCGGCCAGCATGCAGTATTTACCTTTGGGGGCTCGTAAAGGATCATGTGTATGTGCCTCTACTAGCAGTTGATCTACTCTACTTAAGAAACAAGATTGAAGCAATTGTTGCAACAGTTACTCCATACACATTCATCACGATTTGGGAAGAACTTACCTATGGAATCAATGTGTGCCACGTGACAAGTGGTGCTCACAGTGAACACCAGTAAGAAAAACTGTCTGAGTCACTTTTTCATTTGTTTATTGTCAGTATTTTCATTTGATTTGTTATTTATAATTGTAAGTTGAGTGCAATAAATGCTACAAAGTCTTAAAACTCCAATATTCATTTTGAAACATCCGGTATATTTTGTTTATATTCACAAAATACAATTTACAAAGAAACTTATAAAAATATTAACTATTCTGAGGTTTCATTTATTAAAACATCACATCTGTTTTACATTTTATGGTTCTTTTACCAGTCACCTTAAATTTGTTGCTGATTACTTAATACCACAAGAATGAAATTTTTGCTGTACATTTAATACAGCAGAAAGTTCTAATTATTTTACATTAAGGCAGAAAATGTGTGCAGTGAGTGAAATGGATTTTAACTCACAATCTGTGTTGGGTTTTCTTTCAAATTGGCAGCAGGAAGGACTGTGGCATTTCTAGGCAGGGCATTTGCTTGTGAACATGCGATGATATTTTGCATATAATTCTGTTCTGTTGCAATTTAGGTGGTACTTTAGCGTAAGTCTAGTTCTGTGCTTATGTGGGGCACAATTTAAAATTTAATTGTTTTAGTAAACAATATTACTTTTTTATGTAAAAAGACACAATTGCTGGACAGTGTATACCTGAAGTGTGAAATGTGTAGCACTGCTGATAGACACATAGATATATAAGTGACAGACTCCATAGCTTTTGGAACTAATAGGTCCTTCCTTGGAGAAAAGGGAGAGAATAGCTGGGGAGAGTTGAAAAGGAAGGGCACATTACTCAGACACCAGGATGAGAGAGGCCCACATTGTCCTCAATACAAGTTGTACAATATTCTGCTACTTCGCTCAAAACACCATTGAAAGTATCAGAATTACCGCTTTTTAGTAAAATGATGACTTTTGCAATCTCTTAGGGGTTGTATTTTTGAAAGCACTGTCTTTTGGTTGTGATTGCAATGTCTGCAACAGTAAATCTACTACATTTGGTGTTTTGATTGTATTGTGCAAAGGACAGACTGCTACTTACCGTATAGCGGAAATGTTTAGTGCCAACAAAAAGACTACTAAGCATGTAAGCTTTTGGCCAGAGGTCCTTCTTTTGAAACAGACAACATATAGAAAGTTCTTGAAGGTGGGGTAAACGTAGTACGTGTTTGAGGCAGGATTTGTCAATTATGAGGCAATGCAGGGGAGGTTTGGAGGCTGATGTAGAGATGGTGCATAGTAGTAGTCATAGGTGGGGGTAAGAAGTAAACAGGCTGGTGAGTTTTTGGGGTGCCGTTGTGCATGCTGCTCTAGTTCCTGGGGGGCAAGTAATTCAGTGTGTGAGATGGGATCCAGAAATTTGGGATGGCACAGCAGAAGAATTTTATGGATGAAGAGGAGGGACTGAAAGGAGATTCAGGCTTGATTGACATGGTTCTACAGGACTATGTGGATGAAGATTAAGGAATGGCGGAACCTGAACAGGTAGATGTAATTGTGGAAGGAGGGAAACCAGCTGGAGATGAGTAATTTGATGATAAGGCCACTGGGGGGAGGGGGGGCGGGGCGGCTTCAATGAGCGAACCAACAACGCAGGAACAATATATGAAATTGGGTTCGGGCTAGCAATAAGGAAACTTTTCTGTATTGGTGCAGGTGGAAGGAGCAAGAATCCATAGTGGAGGATACAAATGTATAAAAAATCTAAATAACATGGAAATACATGTGAAAACATCAGAAAAATACCCCAAAGATACACCAAAATAAGTAGGAAAAATTACAGCAAAGATGGAATGGAAGACGTTTTTGAGGGGGGGGGGGGGGGGGGGGGGACAAGATGAAACATGACTGAGTAAGCCAATAGGGAATGGCAAAAATGAAAAAAATGAACTCAAATCAACGTGAAAACACAATGAGATCGAAGGTAAAAATAGATAAAAAGATTGTAATATGTCTTGCAGGTCTGTGGGCAGATATGTATGACTAAGGGGGACAGCAGATGTGTCTAGATCAGATGAGATTAGTATGTATGAACTGAAATAGGAGAGGAGAAAGGCAAGGGGGGGGGGGGAGTGCAGGGGCTGGTAGAGAATGAGCTACAATTTCATGTCGCACAGGAAGGTATGAAAAATAAGATGCAAAATTATGTCAGAGTGATAATGGAAGAGTGATCAAGGATCTAGGATTGATGATATCACTGGGAGTAATGTGAGACATGAGATGCTGCACCAACAATCAATGCAATTTTGTAGCCATGTGCTGTGTGTGGGCAAGATCGTTGATATAGTGTGGCTAATAAGTAAGAATGTGTGGTATGGTGGGGAAGGCAACATGTAGAACACTGGAATGAAGAGAAAGAAAAGGATAGGCACTGAGTATGGTAACATTAGCAAATAGTAATAAAGGAAAACACCACTGGGTTACAGAATGGAAGGAAAGCCATTAGGCAAAATCAAACAGTGGAAAATCCAGGATGGAACAATGACAATTTTATGAAAAGGATGAACTACTATTCACCATATAGCAAAGATGTTGCAGCACATCAAAAATACTACTAAGCAAATAAGCTTTTGGCCAGAACGCCTTCTTCAGAAATAGCCAACATACACTCACCATTCACACAAACGCAGCTTACATACACATGACCATTGTCTGTGGCTGCCGAGGCCAGTTTGCGGGTGACTGTTGGGAGAAGTAATCTGAGTGGTGGGGGTAAGGAGGTGGCAGGGGGGAGGGGAGGGCAAAAAATAGCAGGTTAATGTGGGTGACGGTAAAGTGCAGCTTGCGGGAGCATACTGGGATGAAGTAGAGAGAGGGTAGTGCAGCTGGGCAGCTAGGTGCAGTCGGGAAGTTAGACAGTGGCCGAGGGTGGGGGTGGGGGCAAAATGGGGAGAGGAGTAAAAGAACAGAGGATGTGCTGGAGTGGGAAAGGGAAGGGGAGATACAGGCATGAAGGATAATGATCAAAGAAGGATGACTCCACAAGTGCTACAGGAATGTAGGATATATTGCAGGGAGAGTTCCCAACTGCACAGTTCATAAAAGCTGGTGTTGTTAGGAAGGATTCAGATGGCACAGGCTGTGAAGTAATCATTAAAATGTAGGACATTGTTTCTCGGACACATTGTGTCGGTGGCCATTCAAGTGGACAGACAGCATGTTGTTTGTCACACCCACGCAGAACAAAGCACAGTGGTTTGAGCTTACAGATGACATGACTAGTTTCACAGATAGCCCTGTCTTTGATGGGTAGGTGATGCTTATGACCAGACTGGAGTAGGTGGTAGTGTGATGTATGGGACAGATCTTGCATCTAGGTCTGTTACAGGGATATCAGTCATGAGACAAGGGGTTGGGATTGGGGATTGTGTAGGGATGGACAGGGATTTTATGTAGGTTCAGTTTGTAGTGAAATACCACTGTGGGAGGGGTGGGAAGGAGAATGGGCAGACATCTGTCATTTCAGAGAGTGACAAGAGATAGTTGAAACCCTGAGTGTTACTGAGTTGTGGGTTACTGCTCCTCTGTGGCCAGACAGTTGGTCTTTGAGAGATGGTGGGTCACTGGAGAGATAAGGCATATGAGATCTGTTTCTGAGCAAGGTTTGGAGGGTAATTATGGTTTGTGAAGGCCACAGTGAGACCCTTGATATATATTTCAAGAGTAACTGTACTGACAAAACCTTGTGCAGTGGCTGTGAATTGAACCTGGATCAACTGCTTGCTAAGCAACCATGCTAACCGTTACACCACCACCATATCGTGTTGTAAGCTACTTGTGTCTTGATGTGTCACCTTCCCTCTTGCAGCCTAAGGCCAATGGTGGCAGTACTGTAGGCACTTTCAGCACCAGGGGTAGGTAGCACTTTTGTACATGGTGTGGAGATGCTACCAGAGTGATGTATATCACTACAGATGTGACAGCCATGGGTCACTAAGCTGTATGGAAGGGACCTCTTGTTACAGAATGGGTGGCAGCTGACAAAGTGAAAGTATTGCTGATCATTGGTCATTTTGATTTGAACGAAGGCAGTGATGTAGCTATCTTTGAGGTGGAGGTCAACACCGAGCAAGGTGGCTTGTTTGGGTTGAGGAGGACCAGGTGAAGTGAAAGGGGAAGAAGCTGTTAAGCTTCTACATGTGCGCAAGGTGTCCTCATCCTCAGTCCAGATCATGGAGATGTCGTCAGTGAATCTGAAACAGGCGTGGGGCTTAGGATTCTGGGTGGTTAGGAAGGATTCCTCTAGATGGCCCATAAATAGGCTGGCATAGGATGGTGTCATGCAGGTGCCCATTGCCATACCTCAGATTTGTTTGTAGGTGATGTCTTCAAAGGAGACATAATTGTGGGTGTGGATGTGGTGGTCGTGATGACCAGGAGAGAGGTAGTGTGTTCAATAGCGGCAAGGCCTTGGGTATTAGGGATGTTGGTTATAAACAAGGATGGGATCAGTAGTGACAAGCAGGGCACCATGTAGTAAAGGAACAGGAACTGTGGAGTGTCACTGTAGGAAAGGACTGATATCTTTTATATTTGAGGGTAGGTTGCAGGTAGCAAGCTGAAGATGTTGGCATCTGAAGGCACAGATTCTTTTAGAGGGCACACATTAATTGGCCACAATGGGATGTCCTGGGAAGCATGTAGAAGGTTGGAGTGCTGGGAATGGTAGTGGTGAGGAGAGAGATAGATTACGGGGAGAGATTCTGGGATGGGCATAAGGATTTGAGGAGAGACTGTAGATCCCACTTGATTTCTGGAATGGGATCACTGTGACAGGGTTTATCGGTGGATGAATCAGACAGCTGGTGGTGTCCTTTTGCCATTTAATCTTTGCAGTTCAAAACTACAGTGGTGGACTGTTTGTCAGCAGATAGGATGATAAGGTTGGGATCAGTTTTTAGGTGGTGGATTGCAGGCCTTTCTGTGGATGTATGATTAGCTTGCATGTTGAGGGATTTGGGGAATGATGGTGAGGCAAGGTTTGAAGTTAAGAAATTCTGGAAAGTTAACTGGGGGTGATTTGGAGGCAGTGGGGGTGGACCACAGTTGGAAGGAGGGGTGAACTGAGTGAGGCAGGGTTCAACATTTGTTTTAGGTTGAGTCTGATTGATAGGGCTGGTGATGAGAAAGTGTTTCCACTGTATGGATTGGGAGAAGGAGAGAAGGTCTGCAACAAGTTCAGCATGCTTAAATCTGGGAGTGGGGCAGAAGATAAGGCCTTTTGAAATGACTGTTACTTCTGTGGGGCTAATGGTTTTGAGAAAATGTTCATGGCTGTGTTTTGGGTCTGTTTAGGTTCTGGATTCTGTATGATCGTAGGAGGAAGTTTTTGAGGGTGGGATAAATGTAGAAGGTGAGTGAGGAAAGGTTTGTCAGCTATGAGGGGATGTGGGGGAGGATTGAGGGCTGATGTAGTGGTGGTGGGTAGTGGTATACAAAGGTCGAGGTAGGAAGTGAAGAGGTTGGAGAGTTTTTTGAGGTGTCATTGTGCATGATGCTCTAGTTCCTGAAGGGCAAGTGATTCAGTGTGTGAGATGGGATCCAGGAATTTGGGACTGCACAGCAGAAGAATTTTGTGGATGAAGAGGAGGTACTGAAAGGAGGTTCAGGCCTGGTTGACATGGTTTTGCAGGACTATCTTGGTGAAGATTAAGGACTGGCAGAATGTGAATAGATGGATGCAATTGTAGAAGGAGTATTTGCAGCCAGAGATGGGTATTTTGATGGTAAGGCCATCTTGGGGGCTTCCATGAGCCAAGAAACAAGGCAGGAACAATATGTGGGACTGGGTTCTGGCTAGGAATAAGGAAAATTTTCTGTATTGGTGCAGTTGGAAGGAGCAAGGATCCATGATGGAGGGTACAAACGTAGAAAAATATGTAAATAATGCACAAATATGTGTGAAAAAATTCTCAAAAATATCACAAAAATTCACAAAAAATGTGAAAAATCACAGAAATGACAGAACAGATGAGGTATGGAGAAACAAGATGCAACTTGTTGGAGTAAGCTGATAGGGAAAGACGAAAATGAACTGAAATAGATGTGAAAACACAAAGAGGTTAAAGATAAAACTAAATAAAAAGAGTGTAATATGTTTTGCAGGTCTGTGGGTGGATATGTATGAATAGGGGCGACAGTAGATGTGTCTAGATCAGGTGAAATTAGAATGTACGAACTGGAATAAGAGAGGAGAAATAGTGGGACGGTGGGGAGGGGTTGATAATATGAAGTACGAGTTCTTGTGGCACAGGAATATAAGGAAAATACGCCATGAAAATGTGTGAGAGAGATGCAAGAAGAATGATCAATTTGCAGATCTAGGAATAATGATATTGCTGGGAGTAATGTGAGACATGAGATGCTGCACCAGCCATCAGAGCAGTGTTGTAGCCATGTGTTGTGTGTGGACAAGATGGTTGATATAATGTGGCTCATAAGTATGAATACGTGGTATGGTTGGGAAGGCAACATGTAGAACAGAGGAAAGAGGAGAAAAGGGATGGACACTCAGTGTAGTAATGCTATAAAATAGTGACAAAGGAAAACACCATGGGGGTTATGGGATGGAAGAAAAGCCATTAGGCAAAATCAAACAATGGAAAATCCGGTATGGGATAATGACAGTTTTATGAAAAGGATGGACTGCTACTCACCATGTAGTGGAGATGTCAAGGCACAACAAAAAGACTACTAAGCACGTACACATTGAGCCAGAGTGCCTTCTTCTGAAACACACACACACACACACACACACACACACACACACACACACACACACACACACACACACACACACAATGAAGTTAGAAATAATATGGGTGCTGGGGTAACGAGGAGACTGGGAGGGGGAGGTATAGCAGGATAGGGGTTGACAGGAAAGTGCTGCTTGTGGGAGCATACAGGGACAATGTGGATAGAGGGTAGGCCAGCTAGGTGCAGTTGGGAGGTTAGACGGAGGGCAGAGAGGAGAGAGAGCAGAAAAGGAGAGAAGTAAAGAGGCTGTGGCTGCACTTGTGGAATAGAGAGCTGTGTACTGCTGGATTGGAAACAAGGGTAGGGGATAGGTGGGTGAAGGACAGTAACTAACAAAGGCTGACGTCAGGAGGTTTGCAGGAATGTAGACTATATTGCAGGGAGTGTTCCTAATTCCATAGTTCAGAAAAGCTGGTGTTGGTAGGAAGGATCTAGATGGTACAGGTTATGAAGCAGTCATGAAATGAAGAATGATGTGTTGGGCAGGGTGCTCAGAAACTGTGTGGTCCAGTTGTTTCTTGGCCACAGGTTGTTGGTGACCATTCATGTGGACAGAGAGCTTGTTGGTTGTTATGCTTTTGTAGAACGAAGCACAATGGTTGCAGCTTAGCTTGTAGATCACATGACTATTTTCACAGGTATCTCTGCCTTTGATGGGTAGGTGATGCTCATGACCAGACTGGAGTAGGTGGTCTTGGGAGGATGTATGAGAGATTTCTTGCATCTAGGTCTATCACAGGGATATCAGTCATGAGACAAAGAGTTGGGATTGGTGGTTGTGTAGGGATGGATGAGGATATTATGTAGGTTCAGTTCTTGGCAAAATACCACTGTGTGACAGGTGAGAAGGACAGTGGGTAGGGATTTGTCATTTCAGGGCATGACAATAGGTATCTTAAACCCTTGCAGAGAATGTGATACAGTTGCTCCAGTTGCGGGTGCTACTGAATCACAAGAGGAGTGGTCCTCTGTGGCCAGACAGCTGATCTTTTGGGAGGTGGTGGGTGGCTGGAGAGAGAAGTTACAAGAGTTTTGTTTCTGTACAAGTCTGCGAGGTTAATTATGATCTGTGAAGGCCTCAGTGAGGACCCTCATATATTTTGAGAGGGACTGCTCATCATTAAAGTTGCAATGGCCATGGGTGGCTGTGCTGTATGGAAGGGGGACTTCTTGGCATGGAATGGGTAGCAGCTGTCGAAGTGGAAGTGGAGGTATTGCTGGTGGTTGTTAGGTTTAATATGGATGGAAGTAGAGATTTAGCTCTCTTTGAGGTGGAAGTCAACAGCAAGAAGGTAAACTTTTGGATTGAGATGGACCAGTGAAAGTGAATGGGGGAGAGGATGTTGAGGTCCTAGAGGAAAGCTGCAACCACTGTGCTTCATTCTGTTTGGGGATGACAGCAAACAAGCTGTCTGTCTGCATGAATGGCCACCAACAAAGTGTGGGCAAGAAACAGCTGGATACCCAGTTGCTGAGCACTGTGCCCGACACATCATTCCTCATTTTATTTCCTGCTCACAGTCTGTGCCATCTGGATCCTCCCTACCAACACCAGCTTTTCTGAATTGCACAGGTGGGAACTCTCTCTGCAACATATCCTATATTCCTGTAACCGTCCTGGCATCAACTTTTGTTAGTCATTGTCCTTCACCAACCTACCCCTTTCCCTGTTCCCAATCCGCAATCCGGCGGTACACAGCCTTCTATTCCACAAGTACAGCCACAGACTTTTTACCTCTCTCCTTTTCTGCTCCCTCTCCTCCTTGCCCTCTGTCTAACCTCCCGACTTCACCTAGCTGTCCTACCCTCTCTCCACCTTGTTCCTGTATGCTTCTCAACCCCTACCCTGCTATCTCTCCCTCTCTCAGCCTCGTCTTTACTCACACTACCCATCCAGAGACAGTGGTCCTTTGTGTGTGAGGTATGTTTACGTGTGTGTGTGTGTGTGTGTGTGTGTGTGTGTGTGTGTGTGTGTGTGTGTGTGTGTGTGTGTGTGCGCGCGTTTTGTCTTTCTTCTGTGCCTCAACAACTCCACTGTATGATGAGTAGTGGTCTGCCTTTTCATAAGATTGTCATTAACCCATCCTGCATTTTCCATTGTTTGATTTTGATTAATGGCTTTTCATCTGTCCCATAACCCAGTGGTGTTTTCCTTTGTCGCGATTTTCTAATACTACTACACTCAGTGTCTGTCCTTTTCTTTCTCCTCTTTCCTGTGTTCTACATGTTGCCTTCCCAACATGCCACACATTCATACTTATGAGCCCCTTGATATCAATCATCTTGTCCACACACAACTTCCCCATGTTCTAAATGTCACCTCCCAAAGCATACTGCATGTTCTTTCTTATGAACCATGCTGTATCAATCTCCTTGTCAGCACATAACACATGACAATAAGACTACACAAATTGTTACTGCAGCATCTCATGTCCACATGACTTGCTCTCATATCATTAAGTCTAGATCTTAAAACTGATCACTTTTCCTACACCTCTCTTGACTATTTTCATGTCTTATTTTCCGAACCTTCTAGTGTCACATGAACTTGTAGCTCATCTTACCAACCTCTCCCCACCACGCATCGTTTCTTCTCTCTTGATCCAGATTCCACTTTCACATCTATCTCAGTTCATTTTTACCTTTCCCTGTCTGCTTACTCCCTTAGGTTTCATCTTGTTTCCCCATAATTGATCTATTCCATCCTTTCTGTGATTTTTCCCAATGATTTCAGCATATTTTTGTGATAGTTTTTTCACATGTATTTCTACAATACTTACGTATTTTTACGCTTTTATATCCTCCACTGTGGATCCTTGCTCCATCCACTTGTACCAATATAGAAAATTTTCCTTATCTCTACCCAGAGAACAGTCCCACATACTATTCCTGCATTGTTGTTTGGCTCATGGAAGGCCCCCCCCCCCCCCCCCCCCCAAGTCACATTACCATCAAATTACACTTCTTCAGCTGCAACCCTTCCTCTCACAGTGACCTCCATCTGTTCAATTTCTGCCAGTCCTTAACCCTCACCAACATATTTCTGAAAAACCATAACAATCAGGCAGAAACCCTGTTCTGCAGTCCCGAATTCCTGGATCCCTTATTGACCTCCTCCTTGCTGACAAAGGTCCCACCACTGTTGTTTTGAACTGTATGGATTACCTGGCAAAATGATTCCACCAGCTGTCAGATTTTTCCATCTACAAACCCTGCCACAGTGACCCCATTCCAGAAATCCAGCAGGATCTCCAGTCTCTCCTCATATCCTTCAGTCCATCCCAGAACTTTTCCTCAAAGTCTATCTTTCTCCACACCACTACCACTGCCCACACTCCTACCTTCTACACACTTCCTAAAGTCCATAAACCGAACTACCCATGACATCCCATTGTGGCTGGTTACTGTGCTCCAACTGAGAGAATCTCTCTGTTCATAGACCAACACTTTCAGCCTGTTACCCAAAACCTACCCTTATATATAAAAGATACCAACCATTTCCTCCACCGACTCTTCACAGCTCCTGTTCCTTTACCTTTCTCATCACTACTGATATCAGTTCACCTTACACTAACATCCCTAATGTCCATGGCCTTGCTGCTATTGAGCACTACCTTCTGATTGCCCAACGAATTCCAAACCTACAACCTCTTTCCTGGTCACCATGACCAACTACATCCTCACCCACAATTACTTCTCCCTTGAAGACGTCACCTACAAACAAATCCAAGGTACGGTAATGAGCACCTTCATGGCAGCATCCTACTGCAACCCATTCATGGGCTGTCTAGAAGAGTCCTTCCTAACCACCAAGAATCCCACACCCCTCACCCAGCTCAGATCCATTGATGACATCCGTGTTACCTGGACACCCAAGCCACATTTTTCGAGAACCTCAACGCCTTCTCTTCCATTTGCTTCACCTGGTCCTCCTCCACCGATCAAGCCACGTTCCTCAATGTTGACTTCTGCCTCAAAGACGGCTGCATCAGCACTGCCATCATATCAAACCTACCAACCACCAGCAATACCTCCACTTTGACAGCTGCCACCCATTCCATACCAAGAAGTCTCTTCAATACAGCCTAGCCACTGATGACTGCCACATCTGTAGTGACAAGCAGTCCCTCTTGAAATATACCAAGGGCTATATGGTGAATAGCACTCTGTTCTTTTTATAGTATTGCCTTTACCGGTATTCCATCCTGGATTTTCCATTGTTTGATATTTGGTGTTTTATTAGAGAGGACTGCAACTTTGAGGAAGTAATTGTTTTTGATTCATGCTTGGAGTGTTTTATTTTTGTGAATAGTGCATGGTGTTTTTTAGTTGATGGGTGTTTTACAATTCTCATAGTAATTATGTTTCAACTCTTGACCACATGCCAACTACTGAATTAAGTAGAGTTCTTTCTTTATAGCAGAAAATACTTCAATTCCAGGCATTGATCTCTTATTTAGTTTAATTTTATTCTTTTTTTGTTTTAGACAAAAATGAGACTGAAAGTTCTGTAGAAATATTTCTCTGCTTTGTAAATCACTTCTCAATATAATTACCACAGTTTCTCTCTAAATACCATGATAAAGCCATTGTGTGTGATTGTATGATACAATACTAAGTGCTCAATATAACCTCACACTTTTCTGGAGTGGAGGAATCTATGGAAGTCAGATGACTTTGGGTGGATATGGATTGTTTTTGCGCATTGCCAGCAATAGCTAAGAAATAACAGCGTACTGTAACAATTATAGCACTGTAGTAGACATGTTTAATTCAATTTTGATTCCTGTGTGTGGCCTGTACTGCGAGAAGAAGGTGAGGTTGTTCCCCGACACCTCTCCTCCCGTAGCAGCACCCCATTCGCAGGGCAGCCACTATGTTTATGTGCCCAAGCGTCCCCTGCAAAAAGTGTCAAACAGCAACTGTAGTTATTCTCAATTATTACTAGCTGACAGAAAATCAACAGCAAACTCTTCGCAAACAATAGTTCTCCAGTCAAGTCTGCATACTTCAAAATATATTCACTGACTGTGAATTCCTTGGCAACTGCTGTGGTAGGTTTAGATGTCCTACCTATTAGTGACATAAGAAAATTTGTGCCAGATCAGAACTTGAACCTGGATTTTCTGCGTATCACAATTAGTCACTTTAACCAGTTCAGCTGTCAGTGTATACTGTCCAGACTTACCCAAACCTCCATGCGTCACACTGTTTACATCCTTATGCTGTGGTCCATTATATTCATCACCTAATTCTTGCAACATCTGTTGAATGAGGCTATGAAGAACTGAGACCAATAATGTTAATGTCGTATGCCTGTCTAGACTTGTATAGCTTGCTTGCATGCCTGGAATAACAGACATTGTTGATAATCCGTAGCTCTACCAAATAATTTAGAATAACTATGTATTAGTGACATATGAAAATTTGTGACAGGCCCGGACTTGAACCCAGATTTCCCACTTACTGTGAGGAATTCACAGCCTGTGAATATATTTTGAATACAACTAGCTTCTGTGTATGCTGATCCACTATTGTGTCACAGCAGTCAAATAACTGTGCAATACACTATTCACTGAGCTGAAGAGCCTGGGACTAAACTCTATTACTTGTACATTTATAGGAAGGAAGATTTGGGTTTAACATCCCAGTGACATCAAGGTAATTAGAGGCAGAGCACAAGCTCTGAATGATTCAAGGATGGAGAAGGAAATCAGCTGTGTCCTTTCAAAGAAAAGTCCTGCATTTCCCTGGAGCAATTTATGGAAATCAAGAAAACCGGAATCAGGATGACTGGATGCGGATTTGAACTGTTTTCCTCTCAAATGCGAGTCCCGTACTTATACATAAAGCCACTTTCATTTCAGCTTACTGGTTCTACAGAAATATAACACTTTCTTGTATCTATTAAGATGTATCTGTCAAGTTTCAGTGATCTCTGTATGCTGTTCTGATAAACACATCAAATCTGCTGATGATCCACCTAACCTTTTGTTTTTCAGTGTGGATACAAGAAGTTCATCTTTTTTATTGAGGTCTCTGATGAAGTCTTGACTGAAATAATGTAAGATAAGAGTTTACTCTTGAGATAGCCGTAGAGAATGCATTGGAGGTCACTGGGCTATAATGAATACTTCTTTTGTCAAACTGTATGCTTCTGATTAGTAGCCATACAAGTAGACTCTTGCCAGAACTGTTGAAATGCAAACCACATCAGTATGATGTGACCAGGTGAGGAGCAATGTATTAGCTGCACCAATGTCTGAATACTCCTCTCTCCTGGCTGATTTTCCAAGCTCTGCATTAACATGTTCCACAGAATGCCTCATCCAGAGCTGGTCATAGCATTGAAAGAGTGATTCAATCTTCCTTCTAGTATGAAGAATATTCTTAGAAGTGTGCCTAATGTCACCATGAATTGTGTAACTGAGAACATGCTCTAAAGTGTAGCCTGTATCCCCAACTATTATAGCATGATTTTTCAACATCCTCCCTCAAAGATAATTAATTGCAAGTGACAACACTGATCCTAGCATTTGACTTTAAAATACCAGTTCCCTGGTAATCATCTCCCAAAGAGTTCTATACTAGTCTGACATTTTCCTTCCATAACTACTACCCAGCAGTATGACCCTCATGGTCTTCTTAAAACTTTCCTTTCTAGCCTTAGCTTACACCTTATGCCCTATAGTGTCAGACTCTTTCTGAAATTTTTGAATTGTCTGTGTGATTTTGTCCACAGTCTCCAAGAAACTGAAGATATTGGAGATAGCTAGATTGTAGTTATAACAACAATATCAAAAGGAAGGATTGCTACTCACCATACAGAGGAGGTGATGAGTGGCAGACTGGCAAACTGAAAACTTTCCTGGGCCATGAAAGAGGTGCTCTGCAGCCAGCAGATGGTAATTGAATGGGGAGACAAAGCATGGGAGATCTACTAGTTGACAAAGTGGGGAGGCTAATTTCAGGCCTTAATAAGACCCTTGGCATTTTTGGAGAGGAACTGATCATTGCTATGGATGGCTAGGCTGTATGGATGGAACTTATGGGACTTCTTTGGTGTGGAATGAATGGAAGCTGTCATGAGAGAGGTATGGCATTTTTGGAGAGGAACTGATCATTGCTATGGATGGCTAGGCTGTATGGATGGAACTTATGGGACTTCTTTGGTGTGGAATGAATGGAAGCTGTCATGAGAGAGGTATTTTTGGTGGTTGTAGGTCTGGCATGGACAGAGGTACTAATGTAGCCATCCAAAACCAATACTGAATGTTGTGTTTCTCAGTTTACTCCTTCATTTAACTGTGATCCAGCTCAATGGGCTCTAAACCATCCCCTGTTAATGTTGCACAAATTACTAACCTTAAATCCTGCTTTGCCATCATCCCCCAAATCTCTCAACATGGAAACCAACCTCACATCCACAGAAATTGCTGCAGTCCATGATCTGAAAAGTGATTCCAACCTTATAACCCTAACTGCTGACAAATGCTCTACCACAGTGATTATGAATTGCAGGGGTTACTTGGTGGAGGGACTTGAACAGCGGTCAGTTATGTTCATCTACAAGACCTGCAACAGGAACTCCATTACAGAAATCCAGAGGGATCTCCAGTCATTTCCCCCATCCCTATGACCATCCCAGAATCTCTTCCCCAAGTTCCTTTCCTTTCCTGCACCACTACACACACTATTACTTTCTACATTTTTCCTGAAGTACATAAACCAAATCACTCAGGATACTCCAAAGTGGCTGGCTGCTGCATGCCCACTGAGTGAATATCTGCCCTAGAAGACCAACATGTTCAGTCTATCACGCATGTCTTTCCCTTCTACGTACACTATCTGATTGAAACTATACGGACATCTATTAGTGAACATTAACCCTTTGAGACCCACTGGCTATAGTTGTATACATTAAATTTTATGGTCTCTTAGTTGTAGCAGAAATATTTTTGCCAGTGGAAACCTCATTTCCACATTTGTGAATGTTCAACCTTTTTATCATGTACAAGTGCTGCCATCTGTTGGGCTTCACCATAAAAGTATCAATAAGTTAATGATGCAGTGTGCAACAGGTTGTGACCATCGTAATGCACTGAAATGGTTGTTTAGTTTCATTCAATTGCATAAACGAATATTATTATTATTGTTATTTTTGCATGGTAATTATTGAATGATCAGTTTATTTATTACAACAGTGAATATTTCATTTATTTTAATCCATAAAAAGAAGCCAAGTGTACAAAGTATATTCTGGAAATGGGTGCTTATTTTTTTATAAATCTTGTGTCTCAAATCATTTAAAAATCATCAAAGAGCATTACAGAAAAAAGAAAATATTTCTTTCCTCAAGAAAAAATTCAAGTCTGAAAAGTTTAATGTGAGATGTGTCCATCCTTCGCACTTATGGTGGCTTGAACTTTTCTGGTGACACTTTCAATGAGGTATCTGAATGTCTGTGGAGGAATGGCAACCCATTCATCCTCAAGACTTGAAACCAAAGAAGGTAATGATGTTGGATGCTGGGGTCTAAAGCAAAGAGAATGTTCTCATTCATCCCAAACATCTTCCACTGGACTCTGGTCAGGACTCTTAGCAAGCCAGAACATATCAGGAATGTTATTCTCCATGAACTATTGCCTCATAGCTGTTGCTTTATGACAGGTAACACTGTCATTCTGATACAATCATCACAAAACTGTTTCTATACTGTACACTGTACACAATTCTGTAAAATATGTTCACATCTTTCTGCATTTAGTGTTTTCTTAAATGCTGTAAGTGGACAACAGTCTAACCAAGAAAAACGTCCATATGAAGGAATACCATCCTCTCTGTATTTCACTGTCGGCATTACACATGATGGCAAGTATTGATCTCCATGCATTTTCCAAAACCAAAACACTTCCATCAGATTGCTACAGGGTATGGCATGATTTGTCACCTCAGCTCCCTCATTTCCAGTCATCCACTATTCAGGGACATTGGTCTTTACACCACCTCAAGCGTCACTTAGCATTAACTAAAGAAATATTTGGTTTATGAGGAGGTGCTAAACCATTGTGCTCAACCATTACTCACGAGGGAACCTCCCCATAGCACCCCCCTCAGATTTAGTTATAAGTTGGCACAGTGGATAGGCCTTGAAAAACTGAACACAGATGAATCTAGAATACAGGATGAAGTTGTGTGGAACTATGAAAAAAAATAAGCAAAATATACAAACTGAGTAGTCCATGTGCAGCATATGCAACATTGAGGGTAATGTGAGGAAAGGAGCGCAGTGGTCCTGTGGTTAGTGTGAGCAACTGAGGAACGAGAGGTCCTTGGTTCAAGTTTTCCCTCCAGTGAAAAGTTTACTTTTTTTATTTTCGCAAAGTTATGATCTGTCCGTTCGTTCATTGACGTCTCTGTTCACTGTAGTAAGTTTAGTGACTGTGTTTTGCGACCGCACCGCAAAACCATGCGATTCCTAGACAGGAAAACACGTATGATATATTCTATAGGACACTGGTGACGGCATGTGCGTCACATGACAAGAATATGTTGTCGACCCACCTAACTTGTACACTTGGTGAATGGGTAAAAAGGTTCTTCTACCTTGCCCGATTTAGGTTTTCTTGTGGATGTGATAATCACTCCCAAAAAAGTGATGAAAACATAAGAGTTTGTCACATAAACTGCAACAAATGAATGCAACAGTTTCACAGTCGCACAGTTTTCCCTGTGCTCTGTCAAAACATATGTTTTTAACGTTTTCAAATTTTTCCGTGTGTAGACCATCAAATCCTGCATATGTCCAAGCAAATCTGAACATGTCCTGGAATTTTGGAGAGCGAAGTTCATTATGTGCGAGTGCCTGAACTTTGATAATTGAAACACGATCACGTAAACAATACTGCTCTGTGTACCTGTGCAGCTTCACAAAATAATTGTCTGAAAATAAAAAATTAAACCTTTCATTCAAGGGAAGACTTGAACCAAGGACCTCTCATGCCACAGCTGCTCATGCTAACCACGAGACCACGACCCTCTAGAGCTCACACTATCCTTGATGTTGCCTATCTTCTACATGGACTACTCAGTTTGTATATTTTACTTTTTTTTTTTTTTTTCCACAGAACTTGTTCCTGTTTTCTCGATTGATCTGTGTTCAGTTTTTCAAGGCCTATCCACTGTGCCACCTTATAACTAAATCTGAGGGGGGTGCGATGGGGAGGTTCCCTTCTCAGAGAATAGGCCTTAGTCCTGTTCCAGTGAGTCATCTGCTTCCTACAAAGTAGTATGAAGAGTGATGATCATGGGATGTGTGATCACCGTGTTATCGATCCACCCAGATTTTATTGTCAGTAGTTTAATCTGATGGTGCTGCTGCTTGTTTATTCAAGCAGCTTCTCATTTGGCCTCACGAGGCTGGGAGACACCATTCCAGACCTCCCTACCTCAGAAAAGGAACATGAGGAGGTGTAGCGATGCAAGGGGTACCAAATTTGTCATAAAAGTCCATAAATTACTCAACTGATAGTATTTTTCAGTACAGGTATTTCGTTCAATCCAAGCAAGTATCACTTTGTGACGTCATCGTCCAGACACGAGTTGACAGTAATCTGAATTTGTTTCTTTCTCAGGATAAAATTTTTTAGCAGACTAAACTTTCATGGGATAAAATTTTATTGATTATGAAATACAAGGTCTTGAAGTTCGTTTAGAATAGGAAATGTTTAATTAGTAATTGCATGCCATAATTTATCTGTTTAATATAAAGGTGTTTTGATTTTATATGCATGTAAAAAGTGTGACTTTATGTGTGGCTTTTATCCTGCTGGCCACTGTGACCGAGCGGTTCTAGGCACTTCAGTCCAGAACCATGCTGTTGCTACAGTCGCAGGTTCGAATCCTGCCTCGGGCATGGATGTGTGTGATGTTGTTAGGTTTGAGTAATTCTATGTCTAGGGGACTGATGACCTCAGATGTTAAGTCCCATAGTGCTGATGATTTCAGATGTTAAGACACATAGTGCTTAGAGCCATGTGAATCGTGTTTTTATTCTTAGGCGAGTTACCACTTAGAGTGCTAAAAGTCCACATGTACAGTTCGCTGACCTGTGCAGTGAATTTCATTTTGTGATTTTGAGCCACATAGAGTCAAATCCGGTTTAATTTAGACTTTACATGAGATAGACACATCACGTTATTACAAAAATTTATTCAAAATATCGAGGTTCTGTTTTAATTAGGACACATATTACCTTGTTGATCTCATTGCTTAGTAACACTGTAATGCAAATCAATTCATTCATTAGAATGATTTGTGATGTAATAAGTCACATTACACAGACAAACTGTTACATGGAATTTTCTGATCGAATGAGAGAATAAGAGTGTTCTTTTCTAGAAATGCCAATAAACCAGCAGTTTCAAAAGTTAAATTACGAACTGTTGTCTATCTTCATTGATATTGCATTTCACTGATGAATACTATTCTTATTGATAAATGAACATTAATTGCAATTAGATTTTGAATACTCACCAACACTGCCAAGCAGCAGTTCACATCACGATCAGTTATAAATGTCAATATAACTGAACGGACATTACTTCATTAAAACAGAGCAATCAGCTTCCAGTTTTAGGATAAACTGTACCAGGTGGAATTATTAATATCTTGTGGAAGTGTAATAAGGTTTATCTGAACACATCTATCATACATTATTATTTCACATTAACTGGACAGATTATTAGTCGGAAATGAATTCACCCACAACAGATTCTCTCATGCCACTACTAAACTTTTTTCGTGACTCTTCACAAGAGATCTCAAGAAGCCAGGATCTAGAAACAAGAAGCAATAAAGTTGCGAAGGGAACAACTACCAAATTCCGACCATACTGTACGTATTGTTGAAGTACATGAACCACCGAATGTGACATCTACCGAAATATTAAACTGGAACCAGCCATCGAAGGCCTTCCCAGGATCACTGGAGTGGATGAGAATGGCAGGAATCATTTTAAAGTGAATGTACTGAGGTATAATGATGGTTTGGACCTAAGGGAGAAACTGATTGAAGAAACACCTTATAGTTTGAATAAGTGTGGATGAATTTTGCAGGCAGTAGTTCAAGCAGTAATAAATGGTATTGATGTTGAAATTTTGATTGATAGTGGAGCAGCCATTAGCGTAATGATGCTGGATTGTTTTAAACAAATTAGTCGAGGAGCAAAAGTGTTTACATTTCCTGTTAATGGATGTCCTGTATCTGGAGCATTTAGTGCGAAAGCGCAAAAGGTCTCAAAGCAGGCACAAGTCAACATTATGATGTGAGGGCTCCAATAGAAAGTACCTTCGTAATTGTTTCAAGAATGACCGTATCATGTGTTTGGGGTCTAGATTTTTTGTGTGATGCTGGAGCGGTCATCAGTTGAAAAGAAGGACATGTACCTTGGACCCCAAAGGTTAAATTTTGATAGTCTCTATGATAAAGGGCAAAATAGTCCCGGATCAGCATTGCATGAAGTTAATGGTTAGTTGTATTGGTATTGATTGTAATTTAGTTGATGATATTTTCTATATTGAATATACTGGAGAAGAAATAAGTCAAGTTTCACTTCAGGAGAAAATCTCCGAATCTGAATACCTACCTGCAAGTCAAGGAGAAGATTTTTGTTGCTTGTTAAGTAATATCTGCCGGTATTTAGCAAACATCCCAGAGTAATCAAAGGTTTTGAATATGACATTAAGACATATCCACACAAATCTTTTTGTCGCACTTCCTACTCTGTTCCTTGGTCAAAGAAAGAGGCAGTCAAGAAAGAAATTAACAAAACATTAGAGTAGGGAATTATAGAGCCTCTCATTCTGAATCCTCTTTTGGCGGTCCTCAAAGCGAATGGTGACGTCAGATTAGTTCTAGACGCCAGAGAGATAAAGAAGATAATCATACCGGTACAGACAAGACCTGAGAATTTGGATGAGTTAATGCAGAAATTCTGTGGTGCCCACTTCCTGACATCCCTCGATATGAGAAGTTCGTACTGGAAAATGAAAATCTCGATTGAATCTCGAAAGTATACTGCTTTTATTTTTCTGGGCAGTAGTTACCACTTCACTGTTATGCCATTTGGACTAAATATTAGTGGAGCTGTATTTGGATGAGATTTGCTTGATAGATTTACCCTGTATTTGGATGCCTATTGATCACTACTGAAACATGTGAGGAGCATCTCGATCTGCTTGAAAAAAATAGTTACAAAATTATTAGAGTATGGAGTAACAGTAAATTTAATTGAATCGAGATTCACCAGAAGTCAACTGAAGTTCCTGGGACATATAATTACACTGTATGGTATTATGCCGAATCCTAAGAAAATGAGTCCTATCAAAGAGTGTCCCTATCCTAAATCTAAAAAGAAATTAAAATCTTTCATGGGATTAGCCTCATTTTTCTGTCAATTTCTGCCTAATCAATTAATCAGCCAAGAATGTTTATTACAGTTATTATGAAAGAACATAATGTGGGAATGGACCCTTGAGTGTAGTCAAGCATTTGACAAAATCTGAAACACTTTAGTTAACGCCCAGTTGTCACATCAGCCGAAACTTGAACAGGATTTTTACATTGCCACTGATGCTTCCAAAACAGGCCTAGGTGCTGCACTCCTCCAAATGGATGATCCACGAGATATGAATACCATTAAGATAAAAGGATTCACTCTCTAAATGTGAAAGGGCACATTGTACCACAGAGTTAGAGGTACTAGCTGTGGTATGGGTGCTTAAAAAGTTTAGATATTTTGTTGATGGAGAAAAAATAACCATATTTTGTGTCCATAAAGCTTTGTCTTATATTTTAACAGGAAGAATGTTTCATTCAAGGTTAACCAGATGGGCCTTGTTACTTCCAGAATATAACATTTCGGTGCAATATATAAAAGGGGAAGACAATGTTGTATCTGACGCTCTATCTCTTTTGCCTAGAAGACAGGATAATGAAGAACAGAGTAATGAATCTGTCTATTGCATTTTGTGAGAAACAAATTTCAAAGTTGTGTCACAATATGCCACAATTGCAAGAACAAGATCCTTATTGGAAACCTATTTGGGATGTAATCAGCCAAGGAGCTACGAATCATTCTGGTAGTCTATATACTTTACAATCTAATATATTATTTCAAAGAAAAACTTATACCAAAGCATGGAAACTATGCGTACCTAAGGAACATCTGGAATCTTTACTGTGGTATACACATCTGAAGTGGGGACACTTTGGATCTTTAAAATGCAGAACCAAGTTAGTCCAATATTGCTACCGTCCGAATTTAGAATGCTTGGCTAGTAACATTCTAAAGAAATGTAAGATTTTCCAGAAAACTAAACCGATCAACTATTGCTGAAGAATTGAATTACATCCAATCATACCACACCAACCTTTGACAGTAATATCTTGTGACCATGTCCTACTACTCATGGAAGATTTAAGTATATTCTGGCAATTACGAAAGGCAAAATTCAATAAAAATGTGAAGAAGGTAATAACCTATGCTGTTGGAGAAGAAATATTGTTGGGAAACCATCCAAAGACCTCGATAAAGAAAAAGTTAAATAATAAATGGCAGTATTTATATACTGGACATTCAGAATAATACAAATTCCTCATGAAGGAAGTTATATATTTGCTGACTGTGATTCTGATTTGATAAAAGGCTTATTCCACAAACAGAGATAAAGACATCATATCAATGGGAGGACATGTACCATTTATGAAGAGAAACTGAAGGAAAAGAGAATGAGAAGAGTATTTACTAACAGGACACCGATACTAGACTTGAGCCACAGAATGAGCTACAAGATGTATTATTTTGTTCATTATTTTATATATATTTTGTATATATTTAAGAAGATTATTTTATTCAATTATTATTAAATATAATGAATGTGTTATGGCAGACACACTGCAATAATATAATTTAAGAAGATCAAAATGAAAAAAGTTTACAGAAAAGATGATTGCTGGAAAGAGAAAGAAGCAGTTAATAGATCAAAGAACAAGAGAAAGCAAGATTAACTGATTTCATGTATGTGTAATGGGAACAATCAAAGCTAAAGGAAATATGAGAAAGGAATGAAAAGGAAGCTGATGTAACTGTCTAATCGACATTATAATCTGGAAAACACAATAAGAAGAAAACCATGTGTTGAAGACAATGGAAGCATGATACAAAACATATGAAAATAATTATTTGAATTTCATGATAAACCAATAACCATTATGGTAAGGAAAATGAATACAAATCTCACAGGGGTACGGTGATAAGAAGATGGAAAGACTATTGTCTAATATAAACTGAAGACAATTATGTGATGGAACAAACTTCAATATTGGATGATGATGTATATGATGAAAAAATGCACCAAAACAATACTCACAGTATTTATGATGAAGATGCAAATCTGCACAATAATGGAAAAATGCACAAGCAAATCTGTAGCACGCTTCCTATAACAATAAACCAGCACTTGACAGTTGATGAATTAAACCTTTTAAACACATCGGTATATCATGATACACACATTGATGAGAGTGTTGCCAACCTGCAGTATGCAACTTCAAGCCATAAAACAGACAAAAAATGCTGTAACCCAAATTCAAGGAAATAATTTTTATCAAACAAATGACCCATCAGGTTAGCCGAGAGCGCTAATGCGCTGCTTCCTGGACTCGGGTAGGCATGCCAGCCTTGGATCGAATCTGCCCGGTAGCTTAACAATGGAGGCCTGTGTGCCAGCCAGCCTGGATGTAGTTTTTAGGCGGTTTTCCACATCCCATTAGGTGAATACTGGGCTGGTCCCCACATCCCACCACAGCTCACAGACACCTGAACACATTCACACTATTCCATGGATTACATTAGACACAGACAGTTGGGGTACACTAATTCCGTCCCGGGGGGTATGGGGTGGCAGCAGGAAGGGCATCCGGCCACCCCTTCAATTAACCTTTCCAAATCCGATTAACCTTGCTGACCCTGCGTCATTGCGGGAAAAAGGCACAAGCAAAAGAAAGAAAGAAAGAATCTTTATTAAACAAATCATGAAACACATTCGCCAAATAACTGGAGGAACTGAGCAGTTCAGAATTACTCATTCACTTCGTTTTTCTGTTGACAAAACAATATCAGGCGAAGACACAACACTTGCTCTAGAGAGAATCACAAGACACACAGTGGAGAAGCTGAGATGATATTACCAGCTGATATGTCATCCAACCTGACATTGTACATGGCTCATTTGAAAAGCAAGAAAGAAGAAGATGACTGAGCCGACTGTAGCTGCATATACGACTCGGTGGAGGTTGCAGTTCTATCGATTTTCTATGGCAACTGGCTGCAATCCCTGCCTTGTGCTGTCAGTTAAGGGTTTCTCACCAAGTAGTGAAGTTTTGTGTGCGTATTGTGTAGTGAGTGTGAAGTGCATTGTGTCAAAAAGTGAAACTCTAACAAAATCATAGACTTTTGGAGATTCATTTAAACGGGCAATTTATTTTAGGCCCCCATTTACAATTACTCAAGTAAAATTTGATGTAAAGTGTATGTTACAACTTGTGGTATGAATCTTGGGATGGCTGAACTAAGGTACAACAGCACAGTACACAACCCTAGTATGCTCCAGTGAATCCTGCAATGTCTTCGATCTTATCGCGACATTACAGATTGGGGGGCAGTGTAGTGATGCGAGGGGTACCAAATTTATCATAAAAGTCTGTAAATTACTCAACTGGTAGTATTTTTCAGTACAGGTATTTCATTCATTCCAAGCAAGTATCGATTTGTGATATCATCGTCCAGACACGAGTTGACAGTAATCTGAATCTGTTTTAGCAGACCAATAGTTTCTTTCTCAGGATAAAATTTTATTGATGATGAAATACAAGTTCTTGAAGTTTAGTTAGAATAGGAAATGTTTAATTAGTAGTTGCATACCATAATTTATCTGTTTAATATAAAGGTGTTTTGATTTATGCATGCATGTAAAAAGTGTGAATTAATGTCAGCTTTTACTCTTAGACAAGTTAACACGTAGAGTGCTAAAAGTGTGCATGTACAGTTCACTGACCTGTGTGGTAAATTTCATTTTGTGATTTTGAGCCACATAGAGTCAAATGCAGTTTCATTTAGACTCTATGTGAGGTAGACACATCACATTATTACAAAAAGTCATTTAGCCCATCAGGGAAAATTGAAACCTGTCTGCTCGATTTGAAACATGTTAAGCGCTAGCATATGTTAAATCACGTATAATAATTGCAAACGTGCTTGGACTTAATGCACAAAGTGTGAAATTAATTTTTGAGACAAATACTGATTTTGATAAGAACAAACCAAAAATTTATTCAAAATATCAAGGTTCTGTTTTAATTAGGACACATATCAGCTTGAAACTTCCTGGCAGATTAAAACTGTGTGCCCGACCGAGACTCGAACTCGGGACCTTTGCCTTTCGCGGGCAAGTGCTCTACCAACTGAGCTACCAAAGCACGACTCACGCCCGGTACTCACAGCTTTACTTCTGCCAGTACCTCGTCTCCTACCTTCCAAACTTTACAGAAGCTCTCCTGCGAACCTTGCAGAACTAGCACTCCTGAAAGAAAGGATATTGCGAGACATGGCTTAGCCACAGCCCGGGGGATGTTTCCAGAATGAGATTTTCACTCCGCAATATCCTTTCTTTCAGGAGTGCTAGTTCTGCAAGGTTCGCAGGAGAGCTTCTGTAAAGTTTGGAAGGTAGGAGATGAGGTACTGGCAGAAGTAAAGCTGTGAGTACCGGGCGTGAGTTGTGCTTCAGTAGCTCAGTTGGTAGAGCACTTGCCCGCGAATGGCAAAGGTCCCGATTTCTAGTCTCGGTCGGGCACACAGTTTTAATCTGCCAGGAAGTTTCATATCCGCGCACACTCCGCTGCAGAGTGAAAATCTCATTCTGGAAACATCCCCCAGGCTGTGGCTAAGCCATGTCTCCGCAATATCATTTCCTTCAGGAGTGCTAGTTCTGCAAGGTTCGCAGGAGAGCTTCTGTAAAGTTTGGAAGGTAGGAGATGAGGTACTGGCAGAAGTAAAGCTGTGAGTACCGGGCGTGAGTCGTGCTTCGGTAGCTCAGTTGGTAGAGCACTTGCCCGCGAAAGGCAAAGGTCCCGAGTTCGAGTCTCGGTCGGGCACACAGTTTTAATCTGCCAGGAAGTTTCATATCTGCGCACACTCCGCTGCAGAGTGAAAATCTCATTCTGGAAACATCCCCCAGGCTGTGGCTAAGCCATGTCTCCGCAATATCCTTTCTTTCAGGAGCGCTAGTTCTGCAAGGTTCGCAGGAGAGCTTCTGTAAAGTTTGGAAGGTAGGAGACGAGGTACTGGCAGAAGTAAAGCTGTGAGTACCGGGCGTGAGTCGTGCTTCGGTAGCTCAGTTGGTAGAGCACTTGCCCGCGAAAGGCAAAGGTCCCGAGTTCGAGTCTCGGTCGGGCACACAGTTTTAATATGCCAGGAAGTTTCATATCTGCGCACACTCCGCTGCAGAGTGAAAATCTCATTCTGGAAACATCCCCCAGGCTGTGGCTAAGCCATGTCTCCGCAATATCCTTTCTTTCAGGAGTGCTAGTTCTGCAAGGTTCGCAGGAGAGCTTCTGTAAAGTTTGGAAGGTAGGAGACAAGGTACTGGCAGAAGTAAAGCTGTGAGTAGCGGGCGTGAGTCGTGCTTCGGTAACTCAGTTGGTAGAGCACTTGCCCGCGAAAGGCAAAGGTCCCGAGTTCGAGTCTCGGTCGGGCACACAGTTTTAATCTGACAGGAAGTTTCATATCTGCGCACACTCCGCTGCAGAGCGAAAATCTCATTCTGGACATATCAGCTTGTTGATCATGTTGCTTAGCAACACAGTAATGCAAATCAATTCGTTCATTAGAACGATTTGCAATGTAATAAGTCCCATTACACATACAAACTGTTACACAGAATTTGCTGATCGAATGTGAGTATAAGAGTGTTCTTTTCCAGAAATGCCAATAACCAGTGGTTTCAAAAGTAAAATTACCAACTGTTGTGTAACTTCATTGATGTTGCATTTCACTTACAAACACTATTCTTATTCATAAATGAACATTAAATGCAATTAGATTTTGAATACTCACCAACACTGCCAAGCAGCAGTTCACATCACAACCAGTAATAAATGCCAATATAACTGAATGGGCATTACTTCATTAAAACAGAGCAATCAGCTTCCAATTCTAGGATAAACTGTACCAGGTGGAATTACTAACATCTTGTGGAAGTGTAATAAGGTTTATCTGAACACTTCTATCATGCATTATTATCTCACATTAACTGGACAGATTACACTGTTCTACAAAAAAAAAAAAACCTTTTTTTCTACACTCCTGGAAATTGAAATAAGAACACCGTGAATTCATTGTCCCAGGAAGGGGAAACTTTATTGACACATTCCTGGGGTCAGATACATCACATGATTACACTGACAGAACCACAGGCACATAGACACAGGCAACAGAGCATGCACAATGTTGGCACTAGTACAGTGTATATCCACCTTTCACAGCAATGCAGGCTGCTATTCTCCCATGGAGACGGTCGTAGAGATGCTGGATGTAGTCCTGTGGAACGGCTTGCCATGCCATTTCCACCTGGCGCCTCAGTTGGACCAGCGTTCGTGCTGGACATGCAGACCGCGTGAGACGACGCTTCATCCGGTCCCAAACATGCTCAATGGGGGACAGATCCGGAGATCTTGCTGGCCAGGGTAGTTGACTTACACCTTCTAGAGCACGTTGGGTGGCACGGGATACATGCGGACGTGCATTGTCCTGTTGGAACAGCAAGTTCCCTTGCCGGTCTAGGAATGGTAGAACGATGGGTTCGATGACGGTTTGGATGTACCGTGCACTATTCAGTGTCCCCTCGACGATCACCAGTGGTGTATGGCCAGTGTAGGAGATCGCTCCCCACACCATGATGCCGGGTGTTGGCCCTGTGTGCCTCGGTCGTATGCAGTCCTGATTGTGGCGCTCACCTGCACGGCGCCAAACACGCATACGACCATCATTGGCACCAAGGCAGAAGCGACTCTCATCGCTGAAGACGACATGCCTCCATTCGTCCCTCCATTCACGCCTGTCGCGACACCACTGGAGGCGGGCTGCACGATGTTGGGGCGTGAGCGGAAGGCGGCCTAACGGTGTGCGGGACCGTAGCCCAGCTTCATGGAGACGGTTGCGAATGGTCCTCGCCGATACCCCAGGAGCAACAGTGTCCCTAATTTGCTGGTAAATGGCGGTGCGGTCCCCTACGGCACTGCGTAGGATCCTACGGTCTTGGCGTGCATCCGTGCGTCGCTGCGGTCCGGTCCCAGGTCGACGGGCACGTGCACCTTCCGCCGACCACTGGCGACAACATCGATGTACTGTGGAGACCTCACGCCCCACGTGTTGAGCAATTCGGCGGTACGTCCACCCGGCCTCCCGCATGCCCACTATACGCCCTCTCTCAAAGTCCGTCAACTGCACATACGGTTCACGTCCACGCTGTCGCAGCATGCTACCAGCGTTAAAGACTGCGATGGAGCTCCGTATGCCACGGCAAACTGGCTGACACTGACGGCGGCGGTGCACAAATGCTGCGCAGCTAGCGCCATTCGACGGCCAACACCGCGGTTCCTGGTGTGTCCGCTGTGCCGTGCGTGTGATCATTGCTTGTACAGCCCTCTCGCAGTGTCCGGAGTAAGTATGATGGGTCTGACACACCGGTGTCAATGTGTTCTTTTTTCCATTTCCAGGAGTGTATTTCTGATAAAAAGTATTGTGATCCTAGTTGTAATTTGAGTGCTGAATTGAAAACTGTTTTTGGTTTTTTTCTGTCAGGGATAGTTTATGAGTAATCGCAATTTTATTTCTCTTTTCGGTTTCTGATATAGTGCAGCAAACGTGAGGTGAAATTCGACAAACAAATGCACATCTTTATGATGTTATAAGTTCATCACATTAATGGAGGGTGGGATCTAACATATAACACAGTAACCTTTGTGTATACACTTTGAAGCATTTATTTGACATGAGAAATTACAGAAAATTGACAAACAATGAGCCACTGCCTTGTAATGCACATCATTTTTTTCTCTTCTACTGTGAATGTTTCTTCTCTCGAATGATATTCCAGCAATAATCTGCTAACATAGAAGGTACCCACTTCCCTTCATAGTGCCTTTCTATGATAGAAATGTCTTTATGGAATCTTTCGGCATGTTCATCCGATACCTTTGTAAAGTAGTCCAGATGAGAGTCCATCATATGTACCTTTCAAAGACATATTGCACCCCAAATCCTGATATGCTTTGATCTTCTCCTTCACCATTGCTTTGTAGTTAGTAGCTCTTCTTCTTCTGAGGAAGTTTTCTGACATCATCTTGAAACAGTCCCATGCGGTTTTTTATCAGTTAAACATGCTTCAAAATTTGCATCTTTCTGCAGCTCTCTGATTCGTGGGTCCACAAATACACCTTCCTTTATTTTTGCAGCTGAAAGACGGGGTAATTTGGTAGCTAGATATACAAACCCACAGCCTGTTGGATCCATGGCCTTCACGAATTGTATCATCAGACCAAGTTTGATGTGAAGCGGTGGAAGTAGTATATATTCAGGAGCTACCAGACTTTCACGTTGTACATTCTTTTCGCCAACTTTCCCTCTTCGCCTAGGCCATTTCTTTTTCACGTAGTGAGAATTTTGGTCTCGACTATCCCACTCGCAAAGAAAACAGGCATACTTTGTGTAGCCTTGTTGCATTCCCAGTTCCATAGCAATTACCTTGAAATCTGCACATATTTTCCATTTGTGTTCATTGTATTTTAATGAATTTAGCATCCTTTGTACGAATTCGTAATTCTCTTTTGTCAAACTAGCGTAAGATACTGGAACAGAGGGTATTTTATTTCCGTTATGGAGCAAAACACCCTTCAGACTTGTTTTCGACGCATCTATGAAAAGTCTCCACTCCAGTGAAATATAAGTGAAGTTCAGCACTTTCATCAGGCCAGCAACGTCATTGCAAAATGTTAACGCTTCGTCAGTTGAAAAATGAGAAATAAAGGCATGTTCTCTGTGCCTGAACACACTGATTTTAGTACTTTGGTGCAGTAGATTATACTCTTGTAATCTTGAACCAAGCAGCTGCGCCTTTCGTTTACTTAGTCCTAGATCACGTACTAAATCATTTAAATCTGCCTGTGTTAACAAATGTGGCGATGACTCACTTGTGCAGTGATATAAAGAATCATCATCTGTGATTTCTTCAGTACTACTTATTTCACTGTCACTCAGAATTTGACCTTGAGCTCTTGAAGGTACTGGAAGGTTGTAGGAATGCTGAAATGGCATTCTCGCTGAAGGCAGATCTGGGTAAACAATGTGCCTCTTCGACTTTTTGCTTGTAAAACCCTGAATTTTTGTTAGACAGAAATAACAATCAGTAACATGGTCCTTAGGCTCCCTCCACACCATGGGAACAGCAAACAATGCCACATTCTCTTTACCTTTCCACCACTGAATTAGTTTGCAGTAACATGTAGCACAACAGAAATGTGGTGCCCATTCTTTATCTTGGTCTCCTACCTCTACTCCAAAGTAATGTTTGTATGCTTTCTTTATGACTGAAGAAATTTTCTTCCTATTTCTGGCAAAAGTGAACTTCCCACAGATGTAGCAGAAGTTTTCCGGCTTATATCGACATCCACGATGACGTGGCATTTCTGCAAATTTAAAAATACCACTTTGGTAATACACTTGTATTAAATTAATAGTAGGGAACTAGAGGAACGCTGATGTGTAAAAACAAGCAGTCGTTTTACCTTCAACACCAGGCTCAATCAGTTTACACACAGGAACTAAAAAATTCAACCGTGGTCAGAAATATGACAGACAGTCACTTGTCAGCCAAAACACCCACTTGTTAAGACTGACACAAATTGCGGCTAACACCACTGTTGTAAACTCGATGCAACTGCCCCTAGGAGGCGTGAAGCTTTACTGCCGAGGCAGCGACCGGCTGTCGCCGTTCGAGTTAATGAGATGTTTCAGGTGGTCTTAATGACACAGGTGTGGCAGCGGTAACCTAATGATGTCTGACTCTTCCCACCTGCTGTTGCACAAGAAATTATCACATTCTATCACTACTGGATGCAGCAACATAACCGTATTTCTCTATAACGTCTCTGTGTTTGCCATGAATTGTGAATATACATATATATACGTATTACATAAAAAGTATCCCTGACAACAATATTTTGTTTACATATTTGAATTTCCCACGGTAAAATGGTCTAGAAGCACATACTTTAATATCAGAAATAGAACCCATGTCGAACAGTGTTATTAGTCGGAAACGAATTCACCCACAACAGATTGTCCCATGTCACTACTAAACTTTTATCGTGACTCTTCACAAGAGCTCTCAAGAACCTGGGATCAAGAAAAAAGAAAAAAAGAGACATCAGTATAGAGGTACCATGAATTGAACATGGGTCCTTCTGCATCAAAGGCAGTGACACTAACTATTCAGTTATTGAGGAGATCTAACACCAATCATGGATTCCAAAACCCATGTCTGGTTCAGATTCATTGATGATGTATTCATGCACCTGGACTGAGGCTGAGTGCACCCTATCCACATTCTTCCAGATCCTCAACACATTCTGCTCCACTTACTTCTCCTGTTCCTCTCCAGCCCAAGAAACCACCGTCCTCAATGCCAACTCCACTTCAACGATGGCTGCAACGTTTGCCACCTGGTGCCATTTTCATCACTGTCAGTGCCGCCTCCCCCTAAATTAACATCCCTGATGCCCATGGTCTTGTTGCTACTGAACACTACCTTTCCCAATGTCTATATTCTCCCATGGTATTAACTTTCACTAGTCTCTATTCTCCATCTGCCTATCCCTTCCCTGCTCCACCTCCAGCTCTTCACATGTCTTCTATCCTGCCACCACATCTGCATAGTTTTTGCCCCTTCTCTACTTCTCTCCTCTCCACTTTTCCACCTACCACGCACACACAGCCTACCAGTGCTGCACCTAACAGCTCACTTATCTTGTCCCCACCAAATTCCTGTGTACTCCCACAAGCAGCACTAGCATCTTCCTCCATGTTCAGCATGCTATGCCTCCTCTTTATCATCCCAACAGTTCTTCTGCATCCTCACTATACCATCACTACCACTCCAGCAAAGAGTGCTCCTCACCCAGACACAGCTGTAGTCACACATTAGCACCCAGAGACAACAATGGCCACATGTACTATGTCTCATGTAGTGAGATGCTGGAGAAACAACACATTCCAAATCAACATGAGAAAGGTGTATTACAAACGTAGTAAAAAAACTCACACAGAAATCAATCACATATTCGTCTAGAAAATAACTAAGTTAATTAAGATAAAGGGCTGTAAAGACTACTCCAATGAAGTTTCCCAAACTGGGCTCTGATTGAAGGGGTAGTATTAGCCAGTACATGAGTTGAGCCAGAGCATTGGTGGATAACTGCTAATGAGTGGAGCTGTGCCTCTATAAATAGCCAGCATACTTGTGGATCTACTTCTGCACACATGACTCAGAGGAGGGAAGTAGATCCCCATTGAGGAGGACCTCTGGTTGCACTTACCTTGCTGTCTATTGGTTGTGATATGATATTTGCTGGTGGCCAGATTCCTGAGAAGCAACACCTTGACGGTATGTATGTACGCAATGCTTCTCTGTCAGCAGGGTTGCTGGACTCTCAGGTATACTGCTGGTATATGACATCCCTCCTCTACAAGAAGAGGAGAGAGATGGCAGCTGGCCTCACCATCAGGGTCAACCTCCATGATGTTGGCAGAACCCCTCAGTGTGTTTTTGTCCAGGGCATCCTGGTCAGTGACAGTTGGGGTCGAGCCAGGGCAGGTGCCGGATGACCACTGTCCACTGGTGAAGGCATAGGGGCTGCCAAAGGTGGTGCTTGGGTGATAGCTTCTGGATGCACAGCAGATGAATCTGGAACAAAAAATGGTACCGGAACCTGCATTGGAAGCTGATGCGGGGGGGTTCAGATTTTTGTGGCAGTAGGAACTATCAGAGAATTGGACCTCCACTGTTGCTTGCCCTAACAGTTGTGTTACTAGTGCTGGAGTCCAGTGGCAGCCATGTTGTAGAACATCAGGACCCAAATGTCATTGCAGATGTAAAACGGTGCCAGTGATCCTATAAAGACACTTCAGCAGCTTGCATGGGTGAAGATGTGAAAGTTGTGATCATTGTGACCACCCATGGAGTTGTTCAGTTGGACTGGCCCCCTCCTGAAGGTTTACCAGATAAAAAGCCATAAAGGTGGAGAATGCATCGTCCAGTGAGTGGTGACGATGGAATTTCAACAGCTGATCTTTAAATGTTTGGACCATTGCCATTGGACATGTGGTTGGATGGTACCATGCGGATGAGAGTGATTGCTGTGGAAACACAAAAGTATGTAAATTCGGCAGATGTATATTGAGCCCCGTTGTCTATGGCAATTGTTTCGAGAAGACAGTTGCAAACATCTGTATCAAGGCTTGGATTGCATGCATTGAGGACATAGAGGATATCCAAGAGATGTAGGGAAAACCAGATCTGCACTGATCGCTATGAACAATGAATGGCCTGGGAAAGGACTTTTGAAATCCAAATAGAGCCATGACCATGGTGTCAATGCCTCCAACCACGGGAAACAGTGACATGCCATGGCTGATTGCTTGCTTTGACAGGATGCATAGGCAGCAATATTGGCATCAATCCCTTTCTGATATGTGTGTTGAGGAGCCAGGCGTTTTGCTAGCACAAAGCGAAGCAGGTGTAGGGTCTGGTGTTGGAGGGAGAATGGAATGATGATCCGAGTCTGGCCATTTTCATCCTGGAGCAGCAGGACACCATTGAGGGCAGAGAATTTTTACCTATGATACCAGTAACTCTGAACTTCTGGGTTGAGCACCTTCTGGTAATTTGATGGCCATCCCCACTGGACCAGAAGAAGGAGCTCGTGAAGAATTGAGTCTTCTGCCAAATGCTGAGCCACTAGTTTGGCATTGATAGTGAGTGAGGTGACAACTTTTTCATCATTGTTCAATTGGCAGCATACTTTTGGATCAGACTGAAAAGAAGAGTCCTGTCTCCCCGGCAGTCTTGAAAGTAAGTCAGCGTTATCATGGTGAGATGTAGAATGGTAGGCGGGATATCATAGGAATAATTGGTGAGAAACAGTGTCCGTCATTGAAGGCGTCGAGCCAGTTTTGTGGGGATGTTCATCTCAGATTGAAAAAGGGCTTGTGGTGTGTGAACAGGGCAAAGTGATGCCCATGCACATAGTCGTGGAATTTTTTTAAAGTGAAGACCATGGCAAGAGCCTCCTTTTTGATCTGCACTGGGCTGATGTCAATGTTTTTGAGATGAAAGCAACAGGCTGTTTCACACCATTGATTATGTTAGAGAGGACAGCTCCTAATCCATAATCGAATGCATCTGCCATGACAACTACAGAGAGTCAGGTATCGTAAGTCATCAGACAAGCAACACCTGTTTAAGATCCTGGAAGGCACGGTATCATGCCTTGTCACAATTCTATGCCATGTTCTTACGTAAGAGATTGTGCAGTGCTTCTGCAACTGTGACAGCATACAATAGTAGCTCAGTTGGCCTAAGGTGGACTGAAACTGTTTCACATTCATCAGAGGTGGCAAATGCTGAATAGCTTAGACATAGTGTGGCATTGGCCAGATACCTGCAACATTGAGGATATGTCCCAAATATTCAACTTGAGGAACAAAAAACTGGCACTTCTCCAAGTTTCAGTGAAGATTTTCCACCTGTAGGATGGAAGAAAGGCCATCCAAGCTAACCACTAGCTATTGGGCAGACTGGCCTGCAACAATGATGTCATCCAGGTAATTGTCTACATCCTCCACTTCCCGTGTAAGGTATTTCAAATACCTCTGAAATATCGCTCAGGTGCCCATAACCCCAAAGGACAGGCGATTGTAGTGGAAGAGATTGAAGAGCATGTTGATCACCAGCAAGTCTCATGCTGCCACATCCAACAGAAGATCTAAATATGCATTGTTGAGGTCAATTTTCATGAAGGTTTTGCCCCCAGCCAGTAGAGTAACAATTTTGCCCACCTTCGGGATGATAGGATATGAATCAACAATGGACTTTTCATTAATCGTGTTCTTGAAGACATCACATATGCGAAGGCGACTGTCCAGTTTGTTGACCAGCACAGTAGGTGTTGCCAACTGACTGTTTGAAACAGGCATCAAGATGTTGCAGCTACATCCATAACTTACCACACAGGGAGGATGGGACATTCTGAGCCTTGAAAAATCAGGGCGAGGCTGTTGGTAGGAGGGTGATGTGGGCTTCAAATCCCATGGCACCTGTAGTAGAAGACTCAAAAACCAAATGATACTTTGAGGAGCATGGAAGTAAGAAATGTCCATGTCTGGCTGTATGCTATTGGTTGCATCGTGCACTTCTAATTCCAAAACGTCGAAGAGATCAAGTCCCAATAAGTCCGCCACCCCAAGAACATCGAAAACAAAGAGGCGCATCTTGGATGTTGTGACACCCTGTTAGATGAGAGCTGTGAACTATCCTTTGTCCATCACTACATTGTTGCTGTAACTGCGAATGTGTTGACTGAATGTTTGGATGGGAGGAGAGCCCAACTGATGGTAGATGCTTCACACAACGATCAAGGAGGTAGAATCAGTGTCCACCTGGGAGTTGACTGGATGCCCACTGACAAACACCTGCAGGGACGATTGTTGATCCCAGATGGGGAGTACTGCATGGACTTGGGGGACCTAACTGCTCTACTGGGAATGAGTCCAACTGAACATAATGCATGTGCATCTTGGAGGAGGCTCAGCAGACCTTTGCTTTGTGACCTGTTTGTAACACAAAGCATATTTGGCACAGTAAAACTGGCACTGGTGCCTAGGATGTGTGGCAAAACAGTGAATGCAAGAGGGCAACTTCTGAGGGTAGTGGGCTGAATACTCTGGTTTACTGGGTGGGGAAAACTCTGCAGAGTGGGGGGCCTGCTGTGCTGGTGGGTGATGGGTGGGATGGGCAGTGTAGATGTGAGATGGATTGTGCAGGGATGCCAATGCACGAATGATGAAAAGACAAAAATCCAAAGTGGGGTCTTTCAACCTCAGTAAATCTGTCTGAAGCCCCTCATCGAGGGCATGCATCAAGATCATGTTTCGAATGAGTGTCATATGACTGTTGATAGTTACCTTTTGAATACTGAAAACAGCATTATCGATAGAGACCTTGGAGCATCATGATCCAATCCCAATACAATTGCCCCTGTTTCTTATGGTAGCTACAGAATTTGTGGTGCGCTGCTGCAGTGTGCATCCTTGAATCAAAGTATTCTTGCACACAACATTTCAGTTACTCATATGATGGGGCATGTGGTTCAAGTTCAGGTTGTGATTGCTGAAGAAGACAGTAGGCTTCCAGTGTTAGTAGGCAAGATAGGCAAGGAGGAATACTCAACAATGGATGTTGCCAGAGATACCATAAACAAGAAAATGTTGCTCAATGCAGGCCTTATAATTTGTCTGATGTTCCACTTTCCTGTCAAATGCCAGAAATGGCAGAGGACCTCTGTGGAGGCTTTTAGCCAGGAGTCTCTTTGAGAAGAGCATTGCAGTCCATCAACAGATGCCGTAGTAATAGCCGCCATCATGTTTATCAGCCCCTGTACAACATGCTGCACATCTCGGAGGAAGAGCGACATCATTTGCATCACATCGAGACATTCAGGAACTGGGTGTCTGGCCACAGGAAAGCAAGAAGATCTGGCGTATCTCTTGACTCAGGGGGAGTAAAGAACAAAAGAAAATACATGTAAACACCTGGGTCCAAAGAAAACCTCACTGCTAAACTGCTGTGTCTCATGTATTAAGATACCAGAGAAACATGTTCCACATCAACAAGAGAAATGTGTATTACAATGCAACAGGATAATAGCTGAACAAAAACTTCTTCTTACAGAGCGAATACAGAACTTCCTCAGAAGTTGATCAAGTGTGTGCATGGAAAATGACAAAGTTAATAAAGATGAAGGGAAGTAAAGACTACTTCAATGAAATTTCCCACTGGAAGGAAGGAGAGTGTACTCAGCAGCAGGTGGCTGAAGGTAGTTTTCAGAGGCAATGTTGGACAATTCTGAAGTCCTGCTGAGGTGGCTTCAACTGGGCTCTGATTGAAGGACTAGTATTAGCCAGCACAGAGTTGGCCAAGAGTGTCAGCGGAGAACTCTTAAGTGGAGCTTTGCCACTATAAATAGCTGGTGCATGTAGGTATATTACTGGATCTACTTTTACACGTGTGACTTGACAGAGGGAGGTAGATCCCCAGTGAGGAGAATTTCTGGTTGATTAGATTAGATTAGATTAGATTAATACTAGTTCCATGGATCATGAATACGATATTTCGTAATGATGTGGAACGAGTCAAATTTTCCAATACATGACATAATTAAGTTAATTTAACAACATACTTAAGTTAATATAACAACTTTATTTTTTTGTGTTTTTTTATTTTATTTTTTAAATTTTTTTCTTTTTTTTCTTTATTTATATCTAAAATTCCTCTATGGAGTAGAAGGAGTTGTCATTCAGAAATTCTTTTAATTTCTTCTTAAATACTTGTTGGTTATCTGTCAGACTTTTGATACTACACTCATGGAAATGGAAAAAAGAACACATTGACACCGGTGTGTCAGACCCACCATACTTGCTCTGGACACTGTGAGAGGGCTGTACAAGCAATGATCACACGCACGGCACAACGGACACACCAGGAACCGCGGTGTTGACTGTCGAATGGCGCTAGCTGCGCAGCATTTGTGCACCGCCGCCGTCAGTGTCAGCCAGTTTGCTGTGGCATACGGAGCTCCATCGCAGTCTTTAACACTGGTAGCATGCTGCGACAGCGTGGACGTGAACCGTATGTGCAGTTGACGGACTTTGAGCGAGGGCGTATAGTGGGCATGCGGGAGGCCGGGTGGACGTACCGCCGAATTGCTCAACACGTGGGGCGTGAGGTCTCCACAGTACATCGATGTTGTCGCCAGTGGTCGGCGGAAGGTGCACGTACCCGTCGACCTGGGACCGGACCGCAGCGACGCATGGATGCACGCCAAGACCGTAGGATCCTACGCAGTGCCGTAGGGGACCGCACCGCCACTTATCAGCAAATTAGGGACACTGTTGCTCCTGGGGTATCGGCGAGGACCATTCGCAACCGTCTCCATGAAGCTGGGCTACGGTCCCGCACACCGTTAGGCCGTCTTCTGCTCACGCCCCAACATCGTGCAGCCCGCCTCCAGTAGTGTCGCGACAGGCGTGAATGGAGGGACGAATGGAGACGTGTCGTCTTCAGCGATGAGAGTCGCTTCTGCCTTGGTGCCAATGATGGTCGTATGCGTGTTTGGCGCCGTGCAGGTGAGCGCCACAATCAGGACTGCATACGACCGAGGCACACAGGGCCAACACCCGGCATCATGGTGTGGGGAGCGATCTCCTACACTGGCCGTACACCACTGGTGATCGTCGAGGGGACACTGAATAGTGCACGGTACATCCAAACCGTCATCGAACCCATCGTTCTACCATTCCTAGACCGGCAAGGGAACTTGCTGTTCCAACAGGACAATGCACGTCCGCATGTATCCCGTGCCACCCAACGTGCTCTAGAAGGTGTAAGTCAACTACCCTGGCCAGCAAGATCTCCGGATCTGTCCCCCATTGAGCATGTTTGGGACTGGATGAAGCGTCGTCTCATGCGGTCTGCACGTCCAGCACGAACGCTGGTCCAACTGAGGCGCCAGGTGGAAATGGCATGGCAAGCCGTTCCACAGGACTACATCCAGCATCTCTACGATCGTCTCCATGGGAGAACAGCAGCCTGCATTGCTGCGAAAGGTGGATATACACTGTACTAGTGCCGACATTGTGCATGCTCTGTTGCCTGTGGTTCTGTCAGTGTGATCATGTGATGTATCTGACCCCAGGAATGTGTCAATAAAGTTTCCCCTTCCTGGGACAATGAATTCACGGTGTTCTTATTTCAATTTCCAGGAGTGTATTTGGTAAGTGACCAAAGACTTTAGTGCCAGTATAATTCACCCCTTTCTGTGCCAAAGTTAGGATGATCTTCACTATTCAAGATTAAATCTTTCTCCTAGTATTGTACTTATGCACACTGCTATTACTTTTGAATTGGGTTTGGTTGTTAATAACAAATTTCATAAGAGAGTATATATATACTGAGAAGCTACTGTGAATATCCCTAGATCCTTAAATAAATGTCTGCAGGATGATCTTGGGTGGACTCCAGCTATTATTCTGATTACACGCTTTTGTGCAATAAATACTTCATTCCTCAGTGATGAATTACCCCAAAATATGATGCCATATGAAAGCAATGAGTGAAAATAGGCGTAGTAAGCTAATTTACTAGGATGTTTATCACCAAAATTTGCAATGACCCTTATTGCATAAGTAGCTGAACTCAAACGTTTCAGCAGATCAATGTGTTTCTTCCAATTTAATCTCTCATCAATTGACACAGCTAAAAATTTGGAATATTCTACCTTAGCTATATGCTTCTGATTAAGGTCTATATTTATTAATGGCGTCATACCATTCACTGTACGGAACTGTATGTACTGTGTCTTATCAAAATTCAGTGAGAGTCCATTTACAAGGAACCACTTAGTAATTTTCTGAAAGACAGTATTGACAATTTCATCAGTTAATTCTTGTTTGTCAGGTGTGATTACTATATTTGTATCATCAGCAAAGAGAACTAACTTTGCCTCTTCATGAATATAGAATGGCAAGTCATTAATATATATTAAGAACAACAAAGGACCCAAGACTGACCCTTGTGGAACCCCATTCTTGATAGTTCCCCAGTTTGAGGAATGTGCTGATCTTTGCATGTTATGAGAACTACATATTTCAACTTTCTGCACTCTTCCAGTTAGGTACGAATTAAACCATTTGTGCACTATCCCACTCATGCCACAATACTTGAGCTTGTCTAGCAGAATTTCATGATTTACACAATCAAAAGCCTTTGAGAGATCACAAAAAATCCCAATGGGTGGTGTTCGGTTATTCAGATCATTCAAAATTTGATTGGTGAAAGCATATATGGCATTTTCTGTTGAAAAACCTTTCTGGAAACCAAACTGACATTTTGTTAGTAATTCATTTTTACAGATATGTGAAGCTACTCTTGAATACATTACTTTCTCAAAAATTTTGGATAAAGCTGTTAGAAGGGAGATTGGACGGTAATTGTTGACATCAGATCTATCCCCCTTTTTATGCAAAGGTATAACAATAGCATATTTCAGTCTATCAGGGAAAATGCCCTGTTCCAGAGAGCTGTACAGGATGGCGGGTATGGGCAGGCAGTGGGCGTTGTGGAATAATAGGGTAATTTTTAGAGAAAGGCCATTTATTGGCTAAAGCATGTTGAAAAGGGGCTACAAAGGCCTAGGGAGGTGAGGGTGAGCCAGAGCTTACAATTTGGCGAACATTGTTCGCGAAGCTACCGAAAGTGGTTGTCTGCCAAAACTAAGTCCACAGTGCCGCAGCACCGGGAGAAGCGGGAGATGTTCAATGCTACAGGGCGCGCATCCGACTCACGGGTGAGCAAGAATACAAGAGAGCGAGACCGGCAACGGGCGGCCTGGTATGTTCGACGCACCACGCGGCTTCCTCCGCCCTGATTGGTCAGGACCGAGCAAACCGTGCGGGCGGCATGGAACTTTCCAGAGCGTTGCCTGCTAAGCGACGCCTGGGGTGGCGTTATCTCGTCAGCACATGAGAGAGGCGCGTGATCAAGGTGCCCTTCATTGGTGCTGACTTCCTGTTACTAAACCGTGGGACGAAAGAATTTACAGGCAGCTAACACTGCCGGCCGTGGCTTGACCACAATGGAAAAATGAAGTTACCGGTTGGAGGCTCATATAATAAAGTAAATTCCTTATTGTCTGGCTCATCCTTTACAGAGCTATTACACAGGTGGCTGAGAATCTTACTTATCTGTTGAGAACAAGCTTTTAGTATTTTGCTGGAAATGCCATCAATTCCATGTGAGTTTTTGCTTTTAAGCAAGTTTATTATTTTCCTAATTTCAGAGGGAGAAGTGGGTGAGATTTCAATTGTATCAAATTGCATAGGTATGGCCTCTTCCATTAACAGCCTAGCATCTTCTAATGAACACCTGGATCCTACTATATCCACAACATTTAGAAAATGATTATTAAAAATATTTTCAACTTCTGACTTTTTGTTCGTAAAGTTTTCATTCAATTTTATGGTAATACTGTCTTCCTCTGCTCTTGGTTGACCTGTTTCTCTTTTAATAATATTCCAAATTGTTTTAATTTTATTATCAGAGTTGCTGATTTCAGACATGATACACATACTCCTGGATTTTTTAATAACTTTTCTTAATATAACACAGTAGTTTTTATAATGTTTGATAGTTTCTGGGTCACTACTCTTTCTTGCTGTCAGATACATTTCCCTTTTCCGGTTACAGGATATTTTTATACCCTTAGTAAGCCATGGTTTGTTACAAGGTTTCTTATGAGTATATTTAACTGTTTTCTTGGGGAAGCAGTTTTCAAATGCATTTACAAAAATGTCATGAAATAAATTATATTTTAAATTGGCATCAGGTTCACGGTACACCTCATCCCAGTCTAACTGCTGTAGGCTTTCCCTGAAATTTGCAATTGTTAAATCGTTGACTGAACGTACTACTTTGTGGCTGTGTGTGCCGCCATATTGGCGGGTGACCTTGAACGAGCTTCGCCTCTCTGCCGCTAGAGCTCGGAGGAGCGCGCTATAGTTTTAACTTGCGCTTGCCCCACTGTTTATCAGTTGTGATATGACACTCTCTGATGGCTGAGTCCTCGGAAGAGATGCCTTCGAGGGTTGCTGGTCCATCTAGCATACTGCTGGTGTTTGGCAATGGGTGTGTGGGAGTTATTCATGTGTGAATGTGTGCATGTTTTGTTTTGTCTATGTCTGAAGTAGGGCTTCGGCTGGTAGCTAATAATATATAGCAATATGCCTATGTGCCACTCAACATGTAAGCCACCAACCTGAATTTCTGCAGTGTCCATTGGCTCCTCGGTAGCATGGCAGTCTGTTCTCTTGAAGCTGTAAATCTTATTGAGTGTTCACTCAAAAATGTACACAATATCACAGTTTAATTCACACTTTTTTGAACATTTATTAGCATCAGAGTTTTAAGGTTGGGCTGATGACCAGTTTTTCAACTTTGTTAGATTATTTAGTATGTAAGTTGGATTTGGTGCTCACAAATAACCAGAATTACTTACATACAGGTAGATCGTAAAGTTATTGAAGCACTAGTAAATGAAACACTGTCCAATAATAAGTGGAGTTCTGATGAGTCATTAATAAAACATTTAATTGGGACACAAAACTGTCCAAATTCAAACGAAATGTTGTAGTTTGCGTACTATCTTGTAATAATCCACCAGATAAAAACAGACTGCAATAGATCACTTAGTTCAGACATTAATGATAATCACAATGCTCAAATGATGATCACAACACAATTCAGACAAAATACCCATTAATTTGAACTACAGAGAACGCTTGAGAGTTTGACAGTTTTCACAGATACCAATAAATGTGTTTTCATGGGGAACTTGTGCACAGCTATTGTATGCCTAAATATCAGGAGATACTCAACATAGGTGTTATGTACTTGTTAGCTCAACGGGGCTGGGTACAGACTGCATACTTTGAGTGACATCTGATTATTTAAAGAGTGGCATATGAACAAATTGGTATTTCAGAAGCTACACAATCATTTGAATAATGGATAGGTTGGATTTTGCTACTCAGAATGCACTATAAGTATCTAGCATTAAGCTCAAAATGTTTTCCCTCTAGATGTTGTTATTGTAATTTTAAATAGCCATTTGTTTTAATTAATAGAACTTCCAGTAAATCTAATTACATAATTGAAATCAGACTGTTTAGTGCAACAAACTGAACAATAAATTTGAGTGGAATACAGTTTTCATAATATTTTTACATTTACAGTTAGATGTAACTCCTTGTATAAATAACTGTGTTGTGAATATGACAGAAATCAGAGGAAAAGTGTAGCTATTGATGGAGTTTGAAGTCATAACAGATGGAGTAGTTCCATCTTACTGTGTCACAAACACTCACTATATGCTGAGTAGTAATCTACCCTTTTTGTAGTGTCAATACTCCATCCCAGGTTTTCCGTTGTTTAAATCATAAACTTCATACTTCAAACAACTTCCATACTTTTCCTGTAATTTGGAGGACTTTACTCTATTCCATTCTCTTGTCTAGCCTCAGCATTATTACTGCAGACTGATCTTGCTCCAACATTGTTATTGCTAACTGCAGTTTACAATTGTGCTAAGTTTTCTCAAGCTATTGCCAAATCAGCTTGATGTTTCAAGATTAACTTCCCATTTTCCAGTATAGTTACAATCAGTGGATCTGTAGAACTGTGGACAGTTACCTTGATATATTGTGCTGTTTTTGCAAGAAGAAGTATAACCCAAGCCTTGGAGAAATGTCTTACAGGTTGTACACAGAAATAATGTACAAGATTTGTCTTCATTACTGTGGGGTTGTTACAAGACACAAGAACACCAAGATGATGCAGTCACCATAGTTACATATGATGATCATTTGGGATTATGTTGTTGTTATTTAAGATGAAAAGGTCACCACATAGTGTATTTTGTGTGTAGATTAAATTAAATCCAAACTGCAGAGTGCACTGTTCTTCTCTGCTAAAAAGTTAAGTCTAGAGTGCGGCCCTCTCAATTCAACATATATGTTGTCTAGAGCAGTATTTGTTTACCACTGTGATACAGAGCTATGATTGCTAACCTATCATTATATCACATGTTGCCGTGGTTTGATGAGTTTCTTTCTTGGTTCCTAATTATTCTTTTACACAAATTTAATTCGTTATCAATCTTGTAATTTTACACCTTTAACTTTGAGGTTTCCGCTTGCCATTTCAGGCTTCCCTATGTCCATATTTGACGATTGCAGTTTTTGCTTTAATCCCATCATAATATGACTTTTAAATATGACTCATGTGATCTCTGCTGTTCAAGGCAAGTGAATCTCTTTACTTCTCACCTTTAGCTTAGCTGTCCTATTGATCAATGCTAGATAGGTTTGTGAAAAACTGTTATGTAATAAGAGTTTTGCTACTTATTACAAATAATCTGAAGATGTGCTAACCATTTGAAATGCATCATTATTAATAAAACATTCCCACCAGAGACTATTTTCTGTTTTTAGAATGTTGTGCTACTTTTGCTGCATCAGGTGACACTGGTTTGGCATAATTTGTACAGAAATATAAGTTGAAGGAAATGTAGATGCAATGTAAGTGATGGAGATTATGTAGCATTGTTTGTAATGTTCGTGAGTTTTGAGTTTGTTTCGTATCCTGCTGTTACTCAACATTTAATGTGAACAAGATTTCTCTTGGTTGTCTTTCTGCCTATATTAGATGTTGCAACAACCTTTTACAAATTGTAGCCATAAACCATTAAAACTTAAACAGAAGTAGTTTCATAATGTGATACTGAATTCTGATCCTGCTAAGAAATGTATACTAGGATCTTTATGGATAGATTTTCTGTGTAGGTAAATACAGCTGACTGTGAATACATTGTAGGGATTTTCAAACCTTGAAGCCATGGAGGATTGATATTTTTGATGTCATTGAGTAAGTACAGGGAGTGCCTCCTATTTTCCCTGCCCTTGTTAGCCGCACAGTCTAATGTGCTGCTTCCCAAGCAGGAAGGTGTGCTGATCCCCGGCACGAATCTGTCCGTTGGATTAGTGTTGAGGTTTGGTGTGCCAGCCAGCCTGTGTATGGTTTTTAAGTCGGTTTTCCATCTGCCTCAGTGACTGCAGGCTGGTTCCTCTTATTCCACCTCAGTTACACTATGTCGATGATTGCTGCACAAACACTGTCTCCATATACATGTACTCCATAATTACTCTACCACACAAACATTTGGGGTGGGTAGACTGCTGTGGCGTGTTGTGGGGTTGTGAACTGCTATGGGCTACAGTGGGATGAAGCCTCTCTGTCATTTCTAGGTCCCCGGTTTTAATAAAAACAGTATAGATAACAATAAATTAGTTATTTTTAACTCTAGTATTCAGGTTTGGTCCATATGACCGTCTTCAGACTGAAGGCTGAGCAGTTCATGACAGGTACCAATCAATACTACATATCGGCTCCATGAATGGGCTCCTCATATCATCTGGAGCCTTTGGTTCAATTGTGGTCATATGCACAGGAACCATTTACCAGAACTGAAAATAAATACACTCCTGGAAATGGAAAAAAGAACACATTGACACCGGTGTGTCAGACCCACCATACTTGCTCCGGACACTGCGAGAGGGCTGTACAAGCAATGATCACACGCACGGCAAAGCGGACACACCAGGAACCGTGGTGCTGGCCTTCGAATGGCGCTAGCTGCGCAGCATTTGTGCACCGCCGCCATCAGTGTCAGCCAGTTTGCCGTGGCATACGGAGCTCCATCGCAGTCTTTAACACTGGTAGCATGCCGCGACAGCGTGGACGTGAACCGTATGTGCAGTTGACGGACTTTGAGCGAGGGCGTATTGTGGGCATGCGGAAGGCCGGGTGGACGTACCGCCGAATTGCTCAACACGTGGGGCGGGAGGTCTCCACAGTACATCGATGTTGTCGCCAGTGGTCGGCGGAAGGTGCACGTGCCTGTCGACCTGGGACCGGACCGCAGCGACGCACGGATGCACGCCAAGACTGTAGGATCCTACGCAGTGCCGTAGGGGACCGCACCGCCACTTCCCAGCAAATTAGGGACACTATTGCTCCTGGGGTATCGGCGAGGACCATTCGCAACCGTCTCCATGAAGCTGGGCTACGGTCCCGAACACCGTTAGGCCATCTTCCGCTCACGCCCCAACATCGTGCAGCCCGCCTCCAGTGGTGTCGCAACAGGCGTGAATGGAGGGACGAATGGAGACGTGTCGTCTTCAGCGATGAGAGTCGCTTCTGCCTTGGTGCCAATGATGGTCGTATGCATGTATGCCGCCGTGCAGGTGAGCGCCACAATCAGGACTGCATACGACCGAGGCACACAGGGCCAACACCCGGCATCATGGTGTGGGGAGCGATCTCCTACACTGGCCGTACACCACTGGTGATCGTCGAGGGGACACTGAATAGTGCACGGTACATCCAAACCGTCATCGAACCCATCGTTCTACCATTCCTAGACCGGCAAGGGAACTTGCTGTTCCAACAGGACAATGCACGTCCGCATGTATCCCGTGCCACCCAACGTGCTCTAGAAGGTGTAAGTCAACTACCCTGGCCAGCAAGATCTCCGGATCTGTCCCCCATTGACCATGTTTGGGACTGGATGAAGCGTCATCTCACGCGGTCTGCACGTCCAGCACGAACGCTGGTCCAACTGAGGCGCCAGGTGGAAATGGCATGGCAAGCCGTTCCACAGGACTACATCCAGCATCTCTACGATTGTCTCCATGGGAGAATAGCAGCCTGCATTGCTGCGAAAGGTGGATATACACTGTACTAGTGCCGACATTGTGCATGCTCTGTTGCCTGTGTCTATGTGCCTGTGGTTCTGTCAGTGTGATCATGTGATGTATCTGACCCCAGGAATGTGTCAATAAAGTTTCCCCTTCTTGGGACAATGAATTCATGGTGTTCTTATTTCAATTTCCAGGAGTGTAATTTAGTGTAATGTAGGCTGCCTTTTATTAAAATATGGAGGGTTGACTATCAAAGAAGCATTGTATTTTTATTTGCTTGAAATACGCTTCTGTTAGAGAACCATTACAAGTTTCTTTGCAAGTTAAGAATTCTTTTCCTTAAAGTTATAAAAGTTCCAACTTATTATAGTGTTTTATCAGATCCCACTCTTGTATACATTAAATCATATAAATCAACAGGAATTTACAGAATGCTACAAACAGTTAATACAAAATGCAGTTAGAGTTAATGTCACTAGTGATAACTAAAAAAGTGATCAATAGTAGCATTAATTTTTAATTATATCCAACAATTTTTGGCAAAGACAGTAGGTTGTCATTTGCAAGGGTAGTACAAAACTGTGTAGTTAATTGTAAATAACTTAATCTCAATAAATTTCTCATTGGAATCTTAAGTTATGAATAAATCAGTTACTGAATTTATAAAATTCTTCAGGCTCTCTCAGCAATCTGTTGACATCTTGAGATGTTGGACATTCTGCCAGACATCAGTGTCATTCATGCACAATATTTGGACAATATGACTCATTATCTTCATCAGGTGCTACCTGAGACTGCTTGTCAAGTGAAACAGGTCCAGGATCTACACTTACGACTGTCCCCCTCTATTGTCAGTTCCAGGCATTGTGTCTGCAGTCCACTCCCACTAGAAGCATCCTTGGGCATTCCCTCTTTGATCCAGTGTGCCAAGCCAAGCATTGACGATTGATCTTCAGTACAGGCACCTGTCCACGTGCTGGCATCCCATTTTCAGTCTGATGGTGGTTTTAGGTGTTTCCTCTGTGTGGAGTGAAGACGAAACACCACTGCCTAGCCTCATGCACCAGATCAAATAGGGAACACCCAAGAGTCCTTGTAGCAGGAGTGGAATGCAGAGGCACCACCTTAAACTGCACCAGACTGAAAACATAATGCCAACAAGTAGACAGGTGTGGTAGACCGAAGATGGAACACCAGTGCTCAGCCTGGCACACCAGACTGGAGAAGGAACACCTAAGAATGCTTGTAGTGGGAGCAGACCACAGAGGAAACATCTATAATCTCACCAGACCAAAAACAGAATGCCAAGCACACAGAGAAGTGCACCAGACTGAAGACAGAATACCAGGTCTTGGCCTGTCGCATCAAACCAAAAGGGGAATGCCTAAGGATGCTTCTGGCAGGAGCAGACTGTATACAGAACCCCTGGAACTGACCATGGAGGGGGAAGGCTGTAGATGTAAATACTGGACCCATTCAACTCAATGACCAGTCTCAGGTAGCACCTGATGAAGATAACGAGTCATGTTGTGAAATATTATGCATGTACAATGCTGATACAGGAAGAATAACTGATACATCGAGGTGTCTACTTAATTTATATTCCTGAGTTACTACACGTCTATCTCTCTCTCTCTGTATCTTTCTCTTTGTGTAAATTAATACCTATTTATAATTTTCTAGGATCTAAGTAATTTAATCTTTGTTTTATTTTATGTATGTCTGATAATAAGGAAATTCTTGGAGAGAGAGAGAGGGAGAGCACTGAGAATAAGAGCAGCTTCCTGATATGATCAATGTTTTGTTAGGAGCGGATATCAACTGCTGCACATCTGAGGGTGATTCACCCATGTATCTGGCAGTGTATGGTTTGTCCAAGAAACGTGGTGTTTGGAATCCAAGCATTCTTAACTTGCTGTACAAGCATGGTAATGTTATTTTATTATCTCCTTTGGTTTAATTAGGTAATTTCAATGAGAAGAATATTGCTTTTGGTGTTAACAATTTTCACCTGGCTTACTTGTCAGTATTCTCCGGCAAGATAGCTTTATTCTCTCTTAGAACAAACTAAAGAAAGTAGATACTGAGTGAAACAAATGTTTAGTTTGTAGCTATGCCAAGTGCCCATGTTACATTTGTTGTTAATCAGATTAATCACTGTAGAGACTGACAGTACAATAAAACAATGTTCCTGTCATTCTTAAAATGTAATGAGGGAAGAAAATGAGTGTATTTCTTAATCCCATTCATTTTTATGTTGTAACATACTCATACTCACATCAATGATGGTACATTTTTCAAGGGAGGCAATGAAAATTTTGACAATTCAGTTTATAAAGCCATTGTCCTAGTTGTATATCAAAAGAACAGACTAATGGTAAATGAAGTGATTTATGTTACAGTGGACAAGAAATGTAAATATACTTAGTTGAAATTGAAGCTACGTGCAAGATCATTTGGGTTCAGACTCAGGCTAAAGGCATGCATAAACTTATGATTGGGTTCTTCTGTTGACCTTCAGATTTGCTCCCAACTAACTTTAGAGAAAACATCAACTCCCTGTTACACTTGTTTCCCAGTCATACTGTCATAATTGGAGGAGATTTTAATCAGGCAATGATCAGTTGAGATAGTTACAGTTTTGTAACTTGTGGGCGTGACAAGACATGCTGTGGAACAATAGTAAATGCTTTTTATGAATACTGCTTTGAAAAAATGGCATGGAAGCACTCTCATGAAAAAAGTATTTTAGATGTAAGGGCGACAAATATATCTGACTTTTTTGAGGATGTCCACTTTGAAAATGATCTCAGTGATCATGCAATATAAGTTGTGTCACAGTAACTGCAAACATTGCACTCTGAACTCTGGAGATATTTATATATTTATTCCAGTTATTGATCACAATTCATTACACCAGACTTAATTTTTGTTGATAATGACCATCTCCATATCTAAAAAATCTAGAGGCATCTTGGCTGTAACACAAATAATTTTTTTACATTTTAGAAAACTGCATCAGATGCATTTGGGATCATTATGAAGACATGTCACTATAAAACAAAATGCAACAGAGTATCACAAATCAAGATTCCAACCAGGATAAGTGCAACATGATATTATATTCTTCAACAAACAGTAGTCTTATAAACACATGATGAGATGGAGTGGCTACTGTCAAACAGAACATCTTTAGCATAACTCTTTTATATATCAACAATATGGAATGGATAGATTATTATTCACCATGTAGAGGAGGTCTTGAGTTGCAGACAAGAACAATCAAAAGGAATGATGGAAAGATTTCAGCTTTTGGTCAAAGTCTTCCTTCATAAGTAAAAAAACTCACACGTATTGAGACAGAACAACTCTCACACGTCTCCTGGCACTAAGGCCGAAATGTGGCTGCATATGATAAAAAACGCAGTCTGTCTGGTGTTGGTAGTGAGAATAAGGAAGAGGCATGGGTTGGAAAGTGAGTGGGATAGCAGGGTAGTGTGATTGGGGAAGAAGCTAGTGCTGCCTGTGGGAGCATGCAAGAATATGATGGGGACAGGATACGGCTGCACTAGATGCAGCATTGGAAGGCTGTGTGTGGCAGGGAGGAGTGGGGAGGCATGGGAGAAAGGTGAGGAGAGAAGTAGAGAGGAAGAAGGAATATGTAGGAGCATTGGTGGGAAAGAAGGCAAATTCAGCACTGTGATTGGAGCAGGGAAGTGGATAGGTAGGTGGAGGATAGGGAGTAGCGAAGGTCAAGGCCAGGGGGTTAAGGGAGTGAAAGATATGTTGTAGGAAGAGTTCCCACCTGCACAGTTCAGAGCAACTGGTACTGATGCTAAGAAACCATATGGCATAGGCTGTGAAGCAGTCATCAAGGTGAAGCACATAGTGCTAGATGGTATGACCAGGAAACGGGTGGTCCATCTCCCTCTTGGCCATAGTTTGTCAGTGGCTATTCATGTGGAGAGACCGCTTGATAGTTGTCATGCCCGTGTAGAATGTGACACTGTGGTTGCTGCTAAGTTGGTAGAACACAGAATGAGATTTTCACTCTGCAGTGGAGTGTGCGCTGATATGAAACTTCCTGGCAGATTAAAACTGTGTGCTGGACCAAGACTCGAACTTGGGACCTCTGCCATTCGCAGGCAAGTGCTCTACCATCTGAGCTACCCCAGCATGACTCACGCCCTGTCCTCACAGCTTCACTTCTGCCAGTATCTTGTCTCCTACCTTCCAAACTTTACAGAAGCTCTCCTGTGAACCTTGCAGAATAGCACTCCTGAAAGAAAGGATATTGCGAAGACATGGCTTGGCCTTAGCCGGGGGGATGTTTCCAGAATTAGATTTTCACTCTGCTGCAGAGTGTGTGCTGATATGAAACCTCCTGGCAGATTAAAACTACGTGCCGGACCAAGACTCTAACTCGGGACCTCTGCCTTTTGTGGGCAAGTGCTCTACCATCTGAGCTCCCCAAGCATGACTCACGCCCCATCCTCACAGCTTCACTTCTGCCAGTATCTCGTCTCCCACCTTCCAAACTTTACATAAATGAATATGAACCATTCTGTGATCATAAATGGTCCTTAAACCTGATATCAAATGATTGCTTATTTTTAGTGGTCACATTGGTACAATGAATCCTATATACCCCGACACTGAAAATTTGTTTTCTTGTATTTGTTAAGTCTAACTCCCAAATTTTATATGTTGTTCCTTGGAAGGCACACCTGACATTGGACTGAACTTTCATGAAATATCATGGTCACAGGTTTGACTTTAGCTATACTTTTACTACTGTCTGCACATCAATGGAAGCGTCCGATTCCATCCATCTGCTTTGACCCGTGACATAAGGGTGTGGTGGTGTGTGATATCATTATGGCATAGAGTTTATGAGTTGGTGTGTTTGTAGATGTCATCTTGTTATTGTTTGATGGTGCCCTCTGGTGGTGTGTGTGTATGTGTTGAATGTAATTTGTTGTATTGGGTTCATTTGAGCCTTGGTGTTGGATGTGTGAAGTTGTTGGCATGTTTGTAGTTCCAAAAGTAGGATTGGAAGTTTTTTCAGTGAGCTATCAATTAGTTTTTTTTGTTCATGTGTTTGGCATTTTTGGTAGGCGTTATTGGTCTGCTGTTTGTGGTCGGTAAGATGTTTAATTTTTTGTGTAGCTTCTGTTGTTAGGTATGGCTATGATGATGAAATATAACAGTGCTATGTTGTAATTGGAAATGGGGGAGGACATGTTGTCTGTTAGTAAATTCCTCCGGCTATTTGGTCTGATTGCTGAGACTATGAAGTGTAGTATTTGTCGCGAGAACATGAGGATGACCAAGTTCCGACATCTCGGATCAGGGACGGGTACATGTGGCAGTGTCGGCATGTGTGTATGTGTATGTGTGATTGGAGTGAGTGACCTAGTTTACAGTGTTAGAATTTGTTGGTGGTAAGTAATTGTTTTTTTTTTGGGTCTATTCTTCTTCTTGAGTTGTGATGTTTTGTGTATTTATGGTGTATTGAATGTGTTTTAATGTATGTAGGGATGTTTGATTTTTTAGGTGTTGTGGTTTTGGCTTTATTTATCATAGCTGTAAGGGTTGGTATTTTGGTATCAGTAGTTTTGGATGACCTATGTAGGTCTAGAAAAATGACCGATTCCAATTTTCGTAGTTTTAGTTGAAGGTGTTGGTGTTTTAGTATCTAGGTCAAGGGAAGTGTCAGATCCCTGTAGATTTTGTTGCTGTAGTGGAATGTTGTAATTTTTTTGTCATTTTGTTTTTTTTTTTTTTTTTGGATCATGGTGTGTTCTTTTTACTATTATATTTAGCTTGTCCCCACCCTAAAACCACCAACTTCCTGTGGTTGTCCCGTTAGTTTGACTTTATTTTTGGAGGGAGATTTTATTGTCTTATTTACATGCATTTTAAACTTTTCCTCTCTACCTTCTGCTTATGGTTATTCCGCTTTGGAATTCTGATTTCTGGGGACCTCAGCTCTTCCTCATTGAATCTTTTCTGGCCTTGAGTTCTGGTGCTCCAAGTATAAGAGACATCACTGTCATTTGTGTGATATGTGTCTTCAGGGTGCACAGACACATATGCGGCCGCATCTGGATACAAGCTGTCGGAGTGGATTTCACTTGTCACATGGCGGTCAGCATTCTTACTACAAATTTCTTTGTGTTCTGACAGATTGTGTGTAGTGACATTATAGGTGCCATATTGGAGATGCTTAGAATAGCCATTTCTGCCATGTTTATGGTGTCATGGGTGAAAGCAGATGGGTGGAATTGGACACTTCTGTAATCCCATATCTACTGGCTATGAGCAAGTTCTCCTTTATTCTTTTTTCTTTACTCTATTGTAAGGGCACCCTACATCTTTTCAGGAGTACTCGTTAGCTATTACATTTTGTTTTAAGTACTCAGTTCATTACATATTTCTTTGACTGACAAAGGTAAAAGAAGCAATTGATGGATCACGGATGTAGAAAAAAACCCTCTTGTATCTTGACAGATGGCAAGAATTTGCATTAATAACTACGTCAGTACATGTTGGCTTCCTGTAGATTGTGAGTGTTCGCGTATTCCCAACCATTGTGATAGTGAGATGTAAGTAATAAATAGATCCTCTGTCTTTCAATTCTGCAGTGAATTCCATTTTTTAATGCATACCACTTTTCAATTGTGACACTTCATGTACATCAGTATTATTACCTTCTGTCACTACTGTAATAACTTATGAAAGTTTCTCAAACAATTTCCATTCCAAATCATTCATGAAAATGACTACCACCGTTATGGAAAGACAGTTCCCCATACCCAAGCTATCTCTTTGCCAATATATTTTGTTACTGAAACCAGGAAAACTAGAAGATAGTGTGTTCTAATCCCAGAACACTGCAGTTTATTGCTCAAACAGCACACACACATGGAAGACAAGGTACAATGCAATTAGCATTACATAAGTGGCTGGTGGAGCCTTGCACTCCATTTTATATATTCATTAGTTCCAACAATTTGCTCAGCCAGCAGGCTGTTGTATTAGCTGCTGTCATATTAGCTAGTGGCTGAATCAAGCCCAAACTTCATGTGCAAACTGTGAAGCAGCGCATACATAATATTGGTAGGTACAGCACTCCTCTTCTATTGTGAAGAAGTGAGCACTGTGCTCATTTCCATTTCTTTTGTGGTCGATGTTGGTTGTTGAGTCATGCAACATGCTGACACTGGTGTGAAGTATTGGAAGTGGTGTGAGTGTGGCCAGGTGCACCACCCACACCACTGTGGGAGGCCATATGGTAAGACAGGTGATGCTGGCACACTGTCCATTTCCACATCTGAGTCCGACCCCAGGGAAGGAGGTTGTGGCGAAGGAGGTGGAATGGGTGGTGCTGGCTGTGCAGGAGGCAGCATTGGCTGAGGCGTTGGAAACAACACTGCGGGGAGCTGGGCTCCCGCTGTGGCCTATGACAGCTGAAGGGTGCACTTACAGCAGAGGAGACTGTTGTGAAAACATCAGCAGTGGCAATGGTGGAGAAAGTGAGAGCGCTGGCCACAATGTAGGAGATAGCTGAGCAGATGGCTGTCCACGTGAGGTCATAGCTGGTTGACATGTCATGATGCCCTCCCCTCATCTGTGTGGATGATGCAGAGGTGTTGGTCATGGGTATTCTCAATTACCCCTGGCACCCATTTCGGCTGGCAGCCAAACCCACAAGCACAAACAACTGTTCCAGGCCGGAGGTGTTGTGGTGCTGGTGCCGGCAGATGGCCTGGCATTGACCAAAGCAGATGTAGCAGAATCTAGGCTGACAACCATGCAACAACTCTTTTGAACTCTTATTGCCAATGGGTTGTACCTATAAGAACTGCGGAGCTGCGGAGCAGAACTGCGGAGAACACATCCAAAACATATTTTTTTCATCTGAATCTTGAACATTTGTACCAGTCATTCTGCTTTCTCATTCAACTGAGGGTAGAAAGGAGGAGCCGTGACATGGTGAACATGACTGCTTTTACAAAAATCTTCAAATTCTTGAAAGTTGAACTGGGGCTCATTGTCAGTAACTAACATACACAGAAGACCTTCCGTTGCAAAAATTTTTGACAAAGCAGAAATGTTTGCTACCACAGAAGCAGACAGACAATGCACCACATATGGAAACTTAGAATAAGCATCGGCCAGTAGAAATTAAAAAAAAAAAGGTTCCATGAAATCTACATAAATTCATTTCCAAGGTTGATGTGGATCCAGCCACGCAGACAAAGAAGAATGGGGAGCTGCCTGAAGGGTGGGATACTGTGTACGGACTGTAACAACTCATTCTATTTCCCAATCAGTGCATGGCTGAAAATGTGGTTGTATGTGACACACCACAGTGGTCCACTTGTAATGATCACATAACCTCACAACAAAAGTTGGATGAAACTACAACCAAAGGAGTAGTGTCTTCTGTAGCTAACACCGGTAATCTGTCCCAAACTGACAGATGATTTTGTAAAACAAAATAATTTCTCAAAGGATCAGAAGTACGGGCCAGACATTTGTCTGGCCAGCCATGTTGCACTTGAAATAGGATCCATAGCTGCAATTTTAATCCTAGTAATAGGAAAACCATCAACAACATTTTGAGCTTCCATGTCTAAATGAAAACAAAGTAGTTCTTCTTTATCAGACTCTGAGCCTGGTCCATTCGACAAACACAATAAGGCATCAGCATTTGCCCATTACGCTGTAGGTCAAAAGTGTATCTCATAATTGCATTGTGACAGGAAAAAATCCCACTGCTGCAAGTGATGTGTGGCTTTGTCTGGCAAGGATGCCGAAGGATTACAAAGAGACACCAGCGGCTTGTGGTCTGCGATCATGTGGTACTTTGTTCCGTATAGGAAAACATGAAATATTTTTAGAGCATACATGATTACCAGAGCCTCTTTCTCTACCCGAGAAGAATACTGGTGTGCTGAATTTAATGATTTAGAGGCATAAGCAATAGGCTGTTCCAAATCGTCTGCATACTTATGAGCAAGGACGGCACTGAGGCCGAATTGAGACGTGTCTTGCTAACACAAGATGCTGGCCTGACTGAAAGTTGACCAAACAAGGGGCTGATTTGCACCTCAGATTTAAACAACTTGAATGCCCAGTCACTAGCTGGAGACCAGTGGAAAGGAACATCTTTAGGTAATAATGCATGGAATGGCTGTGCCACAGTAGCAGCATCCAGTATGAATTTGTGCGAGTATGCAATTTTGCCTAAAAATGCTTGTAATACCTTAATGAACATGGGGTGTGGCAACTCAGCAGTAGCATCAATATGCTTGCATAATGGTTCAATGCCAGTGCGCAACACTTCAAAACCCAAATAAATAATGGACAGTTGAAGAAACTGCATCTTGTCCAGACTGCACTTTAACACTGTAGTCTGTAAAACAGGAAACACAGCATGAAGGTTCTGCAAATTTTTCTCTGTAGGGGCACCAGATACTACTATGTTATCTAAATAGTTGATGCAACCTGGAACTAATGCAGTAAGTTACTCTAAAAACCATTGAAAAATAGATGGTGCTCTTGCGACACCAAAAGGCAAATGCTGGTATTGATAAAGCCCAAATGAAATATTGATAACTAGAATGTGTTTAGATTCCTTGTTGAGTGACAACCATAAATATGGCTCTACCAAGTCAATCTTTGAGAAATAATGGCCACTTGTAATTATGCTAACAGCTTGTCAGGGTGTGGCAAAGGACAGGTATCAGTGATTAACTGTGCATTAATAGATTTTTAAAAAATCACTGCAGAGGCATAATTCACAGTTTGGGTTTTTGGCTGCCTCCAGTGTTTTTGAGCATTCACTGGAGAAACAGGTTGAATAGCATCAAGGGATTGAAGACAATCTAGTTTAGCTTTATTTTGATCCTGTAAAGTTACGGTACTGAGTGGGCCCAAAGAAAACAGAGGTGGGCAGACTGTTTCATCATATTATGGGCCTGAGATTGTGTTGCACAACTCAGTTCTGGAGAAAATAGAGAGGAAAATTCAGCACAGAGAGTATCTAACTGCTGATACGGAACTTGATCAGCATGTCTCAAGACAGGCAGTCTGTTCATGTTGAATGAAGCAGTATGGACATGAAGGCAGCAGAGTGCAAGGCTGTTGCAGTTGCGGTGCAGGCTGTTTTTGTTGCAAATGCTGATTATCTATAAGACACTGAGATGTCTGCTGGACTGGTGCAATAGCATCTGTGTTCTTTTGGAAACTGACTGTAGGCTGAGAGGAGTAAAAGGAAATGATTCAGAAACTTTGGACTAGGCTTTTATCTGACTTCCTGCCACCTGTGAAACTTCAAATGACTGAGCTATGTTCAATACCTCCTTAAGCATAGGATTTTCACACTGTATAGCTTGCTTTTGGACTTTACTATCAGAAGCAAAATGTAAGATTGCATCATGAACCATTTGATCAGCATAGGATTCGTCATGAACATTTGTCAGAAAATTACAACAGTGTCATAGTTCATATAGATCTGCACCCATGTCCTGTATGACAGTTTTGGCAGTGGTAAAACTCCACATGAGCTGCAATTATGTGAATATGTTTACAGTGATAGATAGGACCTAGTTCACACATCTGATCAAAAGAAATACTTGAAGGTTCTTGTAAGAGGGAGAGCTGACCTGATACCTGTGAGGTGAAATCCACAACAAAACAAAAAGGACCTTGCACAAGTTTGTGTCTGTTACCCCAAATCCCTGTAAATGTGGTTGCAGGTGCTTTTTTGTAAGTGTCCCAGTCTTCTGCTGCATTGTCGTTCACAGGGAACAGCAGTGGATGTGTAGTTGGCGGGGTTGCAGGTTGTGCTAGTATATTTGTTAAACTGGAAATAGCAACTGTCAGCACCTGCTGCAGCTCGAGAAGAGATTAAGCGTTGCCTCCATGGAAATTAAACTCAAGGGACTAATGACTGAAGTGGAACACATGGAGTTGAATACTGTACTCATCACCAAAAAATGTTCTAACCCCAGAACACTGTAATTTATTGGTCAAACAGTACACACACATGGAAGACAAGGCACAGTACAATTAGCAATACACAAGTGGCCAGCAGAGTCTTGTGCTCTGGTCTGTATAATCATAAGTTTTAACAGGGGGCACAGCCAGCAGGCTGTGCATGCAACTGCTGTCATATGAGCAGGCCAGGTGGTCTGTAGTGGCTGAAAGAAGCACAAGATTCATGCACGATCTATGAATGGTGCACACACAGAATTGGTAGCTACAGTTTAGTGCATATTCCAAACATTTGATCAGCTCTATTACTTTTGCAGTGCCAATCTTAACATATTTTACTAAGTTATGCCTAATGATGTCAGTGGTTTTTTCATGGGAATGTTACTGTAGAGATTTTACATGTCTAAAGATTTGAAAACTTCACTATCTGGATTGTGCACATCTGTAACTTCATTCAACAGTTGCATAATATTTTTCACATCATAATGTTCATTGACAGTGTATTCTGCTTTCAACTTTTTATTTGAATTAATAACCTGGAATAAAAATTACGATCCAACCATGAGACAACTGTAACAACAATTATCACCTAAGTACAAAGAGCAACTAAAACAAGCAGAAAGATTTACTTGTTCAGGAAACTAGGTAATGAAGCTATAGTGTCATATCTTGAGAAGGAAGTCAAATCATTTGACTCCAGACAGGAAGTGCAGAGTAACTGTAACTCAGATTTAGATCGAAGAATAGTTGACCAATCACTAGACCTATATGTGGTAAGAAGAACGGTTTAAGGTGGGAGGTATCCTCCATGATAGACATGCTACCCCACAGTAGGTGTAAAACAGAGCATAGAGCTATAGAAAAAGATGTGCTGAATAAAATATGTTAATCTGCCAAAAGAGCAATATCTGAAGCCATGAGTGACTGCAGAATCTTATTGAACGACCTCTCACAAAACCCAAAGAAATGTTGTAACTGGAATTGAGTCCAAATCAAAGGCATGGTCCTCAGTGAAGTACAAGCACTTAGAAAGCATTTTTGTTATGGAATAAACATTGAATATTCTATGATACACAGACATACAAACATAAGATACCTGGTATTTCAAGAACCTGTCATAAATGATGAATACAACATAACAAGTAATTGGGGGCTTATTTGGGAATTAATATGAAACCACTCACTTTTTCAGGTTTTTGATACAGTTTATTGTACCATTAACATGTTTTCAAGTTACTGCAGGCTCATCATCAAATGAAGGTGTCACAGGAGCATTATATCATGGACCAAGTGTAGCTAGACACTGTAGTGATAATGCTGGCAAAAATGATGGAAATTTAGTTAATGGTAATGAAACATCTATGAAATGGTAAATGTGGTGAGTAGCAATAACTAAATTTCCATCATTTTCACTAGCATCATCACCAAAGTGTCTAGCTACACTTGGTCCATGATATAATGTTCCCATATCACTTCCATCTGATGATGAGCATGCAGTGGCTCAAACACATGTTAACAGTACAATAAATCACATAGAAAGCCCAAAAAAGTGACTGGTTTTTATTACCAAATAAGTTGCCAATTTAAATCACAGTTGCAGTTTGTCATCCATAAGTTTTGCATGATGATTAAATATTATAACCTGAACGTAACTGAATCTTTGTAGTGCAGTCAAACCTTTGTCTGCTTCTACAATTTTTACCTTGCACACTTTCCCCCATAATCAAACAGACTATTCCTTCATGCCTCAGGATGTGTCCTACTAATCACTCCCTTCTTTTAATCAGTTTGTGCCATAATGCTCTTTTCTCTCTTTGTTAGTGATTTGATCTACCTATGTAATCTTCAGCATTCTACTGTTGCACCACATTTGAAAAGCTTTTGATTCTCTCCTTATCTATGCTGCTTATAACCTACTTTTCACTTCTGTATAAATTTACACTCCAGCAAACACTTTCATAAAAGAATTCCTAACAATTAAGTTTATAATTTATCCATTTTACTGACTGTTGAGTTCTGTGGCTATGGTTTATATTATTTTAATAAATACACAACCACCCACTTTGTTATATATTTTTATTTAAGCTAATTTCACGAATTTCAGATATCACAGTATGTATTTGAGTCATCTGTCAGTACATAGTTACATCATCAACAGCAAAGTGGATGCTGCAGCTGGCCTGTGCAAAATAACAATTTTGTTTAATTACTACACTTTGCAAGTTGTGTATTATGATGTATTGCTTTTTAGATGTACTTACTTTCTACTCTGCTTGTTGTGTGGAAAGTAAGTATACCTAAAAAGCAATACATGGTAAATATGAGACCTAAACAATTCAATTGTGGAAAACAAAGTGAAAACATATTCGAAGTGCCATTAAAAAACAGTTTCAGTGTTTTAGAAACAGACGAAAAACCTGAAGAATTATATGCAAATCAAAACACAACCAAAAGTACATCTACAATTTCGATGAGAAAGGTAGGAACGAATTATTGAGTGCCCTCGAAAACTTAAAAGAAATACTGAATACCAATAAGAGTAAAACAATGATCATAATTGGTATTCCGCATAGACACGGCCTCAGAAACGTTTCGTGTGTAAATAAAGAAATCATGAAAGCCAACAAACAGTTCGAGAACATATGCAAAATGTATGAAAACGCTCAATTTCTACATGTTAACTACCTACAGAGAGACAGTTTTACAAGACATGGTATGTACTTAAACGGAAAGGGAAAGAGACTTCTCAGCTTTAAAATTTTAGAGACATTGATGACAACAGTAGAACGAAGATTACCATGCCAGCTACAAATAATAGTACAGCAACCACCACCAACTACAGCAGTGAAACCATCAAAAACTACAGCAACAAAAAACCACTATCAATATCAGAAACAAAACCACCATCATCAGCTGATTCAGCACAGCCCTCACCAGTGGCAGGAAAACCAGCATCGACTGAAGCAAGACAATCCTCATCAACAGCAACAGTAGGCATAATCCACCATCAGTCATGGCAGATCCACTACCACCACCACCACCACCACCAGCAGCAGCAGCAGATGAATCAGCATCATCACTAATCCCAGTAACAAGACCAAATACTAACAGGGTGAGTAAACAGAAAACAGTGCTTCCCTCCCATCTAAATGATTTTTTAGTGGTAGGCTGAAGGGGGAGGAAGATCTAAAGGTAAACAGACTCAGGCACAGATCAGACAATTTTAATGTCCTTCACTGGAATGTACAGTGTTTATCTAATAAGTTGGAAGTAGTGGAAGACGTCATAGAGACTTATCACTTAGATGTAGTCTGTCTCGTAGAACACTGGTTAAAGCATGATGAAATAGATCTATACTGCCCTGAGGGTTATACCCTAGCTGACAAATATTGTAGAACTAATAAAAATCATGGTGGGTGTGTTATATTTCTAAAAAAAGGGATTAAATATGAACCAATAGCAAAAATTAAAGCATTATCTCTAGAAATGTTATGTGAAATTGCAGCTGTTATGTTAACAGATTTAAATTTAATAGTTGTAGCTTTGTACTCAACTAAGACTGGATGCAATTCAACAGATGATTTTGTTAACAAGTTAGTGTCTTTATGTGAGACAGTCTGTAAGTATAAGTGTAGGATACTAATCTGTGGATATTTCAAACTGAATTTTCAGTTGTCCACTATCTATAAGTCATATGTAAATAATTTATTAAATTCTTTTGGTCTTTATATTACAACCACTGAAATAACAATGCCACATTATAAAGGTACTGGTACCTGTATTGACAATATAGTTGTATCAAATGAGTTAATGCATCTCAAGTCAGAGGTAATTAAGACCTGGGTATCTGACCACTGGCCACTACTTCTTAGAACAGATATAACAAGAAATTGTAACACTGACTCAGTGCACATGGCAGGAAATAAAGTATGTGTGGTCAATTATGATAATCTAAATATGTTTAAGTCTCATATTGATAAAAGTAATTGGTTGCAGTTTTATCAAGAACTTGCAATAGATGGAAAGGTGGAAGAACTCATATCTACTCTTTCTGTATATGCTAAGATGTCCTTTCCCATTAAGTTACTAAATATTAAAAAGGCACTTTGAGTAAATAAGGTCAAGGATGAAAAGGTGTTGAAGATCAAGAGGGAGTGTGATCAATATTATGACTGGTATAGAAGTACAGATTCTCAAGTATTTAAAGACATGCTCACATTGAAAAAGAAAAGGTTAAGACAGGCCTTAAAGAAAGCTAGGTGTAAAAAAAAAAATGAAGCTATAATACTAACATTTGAAAATAAGACACATGCAATGTGGAATATCATTAACAGTCAGTGCAACAGGAAAATGACTTCACAGGCTGAAAGCAGTAATCTGCATGCTGCACAGTTAAATACATTCTTCACTGAGAAGGTGCAAGAAATAATAAAGGTGATTGGCACTTCCAATATAGCCACTGACCATAAATACTACCTGAGAAACACCACAAAGCCTGAAAGTACATTTGTTAGCTTTAAACTGGTCAAGGTACAGGATGTTACTAATATACTGAGGAAAATGAAGAACAGTTTTAGTAATGACGTTTATGGTTTAAGTTCAGCCATGTTAAAGTGTGATTCAGTTCAACTGCCAGAATTGATAACACATGTAGTAAATACATGTATTTTGAAGGCTCAGTTCCCAAAGGCATTAAAGTTTGTTAAAGTCACTCCAATACACAAAAAGGCAGCCTCTCAAGTTGTTATAATTTTAGGCCTGCTTCAATTGTGCCAATCTTGTTTAAAGTGATAGAAGCTATATTAAATAATCAAATAGTAAAATACTTTGAAGAAAACAAAATCTTCACTGATAGTGAATTTGGCTTCATATCAGGGTTAGGAACTGTTAAATGTGCCTTATCACTTTTAACACAGTGTGTGAAGCAACTAGAAAGCAAGCTAGTGGTTCAGAATAAATTCTTTGATTTATCAAAAGCTTTCGACACTGTGTCTCATGAAATCTTATTGAACAAACTGCAATTCTGTGGCTTTACAGGAGGTGCTCTGGAATTATTAAATCTTATCTAAGTAATAGAGTGCAGAAGGTGGTTTTTAATGGTGCAGAATCAGATTACTTACCTGTGGGCATGGGTGTCCCACAAGGTTCTGTACTTGGCCCAATTCTATTTATTATTTATATAAATGACTTACCATGTAACATAGTTGGGCCGTCAACTAGGACTTACGTATTTGCAGATGACCTTGCAGTCTGTATAACTGCAGAAACAGCACAGGAGGTGAAATATGAAGCAGACCAGTGCACTGTCAAAGTTGAAAATTGGTGTAAAACTAATTCCCTACGTGTAAAAAAAAATTACAAGACCTGTATGTATCATGGAATAATAATGCTGAACTTGAGTAGAGCTCAAATACTGTTAATTTCCTTGGAATCTCAATTGATTCAAAATTATCCTGGGGTAGCCATATAGAAAAAGTGGGAAGCAGCATTAGCAAAGGAATATTTGCTCTAAGGAAGCTGCGTCTTTGTCTAAATGTGCCAGTACTTAAAGTGGTTTATTTTGCTTTAATACACAGTCACATTTCCTATGGTACAATACTGTGGGGACATCAAAGCAAGGCAGCTAATGTCTTCAAACTACAAAAGAAGGCAATAAGACTGATATGTAGCTTGGCACCCAGAGCTCACTGTAGGCCAAGCTTTAAAAAATTATAGATTATGACCCTGCCGTCAATATTTATACTACAGTGTGTAATGCATATTAAGGAAAACTATCCAAGTTATCAACAGTATGACATGCGACATGATTATAACACAAGAAACAAGCAGGACCTAGTTTCTTTCCGATGTAACTATAAAAAAAAAAAACACAAAAGTGATTCTTCTACAAGTCTATAAAATTTTTTAATGCCATACCCCAACATATCAGGGATCTTCCAAATCAACAATTCAAAAAAAAAAAAGTAAAAGAATTTCTTCTTGAGCTCAGCATTTATGAAACTGATGAATTTTTAAGGGAGGCAAAGAATATGGTATGAGTACAGTTTGTGATCAGTTTTTATATGCTTCTATATATGAGTAAGTCTGTAATTGGCTAAATTTACTATGCAATATCAATTTGTACCAGAAGTTTCTCTGTTTTATTTTTGTGTGAAGGTACCATAATCATTTGTGTAACATTTATATTGTGTAATATTTTTCTTGTTTTTGTAATTATTTGTGTAACATTTATACTATGTAATATTGACTTTGTAATGACTCAGATGATCTCTGAGGTCTCTCTTTTTTTTTTTTTCTTTTTTTTCTTTTTCATCAGTCTACTGACTGGTTTGATGCGGCCCGCCATGAATTCCTTTCCTGTGTTACTGTGCTAACCTCTTCATCTCAGAGTAGCACTTGCAACCTACATCCTCAATTATTTGCTTGATGTATTCCAATGTCTTGTCTTCCTCTTTAGTTTTTGCACTCTACAGCTCCCTATAGTACCATGGAAGACATTCCCTCATGTCTTAGCAGATGTCCTATCATCCTGTCCCTTCTCCTTATCAGTGTTTTCCACATATTCCTTTCCTCTCCGATTCTATGTAGAACCTCCTCATTCCTTACCTTATCAGTCCACTTAATTTTCAACATTCGTCTATAGCACCACATCTCAAATGCTTCGATTCTCTTCTGTTCCGGTTTTCCCACAGTCCATGTTTCACTACCGTACAATGCTGTACTCCAGACGTACATCCTCAGAAATTTCTTCCTCAAATTATGGCCGGTATTTGATATTAGTAGACTTCTCTTGGCCAGTTTCTCGCTGTTCTCATTTCTACTACTTCTCATTACCTTCGTCTTTCTCCGATTTACTCTCAAACAATACTGTATACTCATTAGACTGTTCATTCCGTTCAGCAGATCATTTAATTCTTCTTCACTTTCACTCAGGATAGCAATGTCATCAGCGAATCGTATCATTGATATCCTTTCACCTTGTATTTTAATTCCACTCCTGAACCTTTCTTTTATTTCCATCATTGCTTTCTCGATGTACAGATTGAAGAGTAGGGGCGAAAGGCTACAGCCTTGTCTTACACCCTTCTTAATATGAGCACTTTGTTCTTGATCGTCCACTCTTATTATTCCCTCTTGGTTGTTGTACATATTGTATATGACCCGTCTCTCCCTATAGCTTACCCCTACTTTTTTCAAAATCTCGAACAGCTTGCACCATTTTATATTGTCGAACGCTTTTTCCAGGTCGACAAATCCTATGAAAGTGTCTTGATTTTTCTTTAGCCTTGCTTCCATTATTAGCCGTAACGTCAGAATTGCCTCTCTCGTCCCTTTACTTTTCCTAAAGCCAAACTGATAGTCACCTAGCGCATTCTCAATTTTCTTTTCCAGTCTTCTGTATATTATTCTTGTAAGCAGCTTCGATGCATGAGCTTTTAAGCTGATTGTGCGATAATTCTCGCACTTGTCAGCTCTTGCCGTCTTCGGAATTGTGTGGATGATGCTTTTCCGAAAGTCAGATGGTATATCGCCAGACTCATATATTCTGCACACCAACGTGAATAGTCGTTTTGTTGCCACTTCCCCCAATGATTTTAGAAATTCTGATAGAATGTTATCCATCCCTTCTGCCTTATTTGACCGTAAGTCCTCCAAAGCTCTTTTAAATTCCGATTCTAATACTGGATCCCCTATCTCTTCTAAATCGACTCCTGTTTCTTCTTCTATCACATCAGATGAATCTTCACCCTCATAGAGGCTTTCAATGTATTCTTTCCACCTATCTGCTCTCTCCTCTGCATTTAACAGTGGAATTCCCGTTGCACTCTTAATGTTACCACTGTTGCTTTTAATGTCACCAAAGGTTGTTTTGACTTTCCTGTATGCTGAGACCGTCCTTCCGACAATCATATCTTTTTCAATGTCTTCACATTTTTCCTGCAGCCATTTCGTCTTATCTTCCCTGCACTTCCTATTTATTTCATTCCTCAGCGACTTGTATTTCTGTATTCCTGATTTTCCCGGAACATGTTTGTACTTCCTCCTTTCATCAATCAACTGAAATATTTCTTCTGTTACCCATGGTTTCTTCGCAGTTACCTTCTTTGTACCTATGTTTTCCTTCCCAACTTCTGTGATGGCCCTTTTTAGAGATGTCCATTCTTCTTCAACTGTACTGCCTACTGCGCTATTCCTTATTGCTGTATCTATAGCGTTAGAGAACTTCAAACGCATCTCGTCATTCCTTAGTACTTCCGTATCCCACTTCTTTGCGTATGGATTCTTCCTGACTAATGTCTTGAACTTCAGCCTACTCTTCATCACTACTATATTGTGATCTGAGTCTATATCTGCTCCTGGGTACACCTTACAGTCCAGTATCTGATTTTGGAATCTCTGTCTGACCATGATGTAATCTAACTGAAATCTTCCCGTATCTCCCGGCCTTTTCCAAGTATACCTCCTCCTCTTGTGATTCTTGAACAGGGTATTTGCTATTACTAGCTGAAACTTGTTGCAGAACTCAATTAGTCTTTCTCCTCTTTCATTCCTTGTCCCAAGCCCATATTCTGCTGTAACCTTTTCTTCTACTCCTTCCCCTACAACTGCATTCCAGTTGCCTATGACTATTAGATTTTCGTCCCCCTTTACATACTGCATTAACCTTTCAATATCCTCATACACTTTCTCTATCTGTTCATCTTCAGCTTGCGACGCCGGCATGTATACCTGAACTATTGTTGTCGGTGTTGGTCTGCTGTTGATTCTGATTAGAACAACCCGGTCACTGAACTGTTCACAGTAACACACCCTCTGCCCTACCTTCCTATTCATAACGAATCCTACACCTGTTATACCATTTTCTGCCGCTGTTGATATTACCCGATACTCATCTGACCAGAAATCCTTGTCTTCCTTCCACTTCACTTCACTGACCCCTACTATATCTAGATTGAGCCTTTGCATTTCCCTTTTCAGATTTTCTAGTTTCCCTACCATGTTCAAGCTTCTGACATTCCACACCCCGACTTGTAGAACATTATCCTTTCGTTGATTATTCAATCTTTTTCTCATGGTAACCTCCCCCTTGGCAGTCCCCTCCTGGAGATCCGAATGGGGGACTATTCCGGAATCTTTTGCCAATGGAGAGATCATCATGACACTTCTACAACAATAAAAATCAATCAATACAACTCACAAAGTGTAGGAGCTAAACAAAATTTTATTTTGCACATGATGGCTACAGCATCTAATTTGATGTCAGTGTTGGAAATATGTATTGAATGAAGACTCAAATATACATCACACTAATTCAAGATGGGTGAAAGCTCAAACACGCATTAGCTTAAATAAAAACACATAAGAAAGTGGCTGTTCCTTGTATTTATTACAACAACTTAATGTAAATTCATTGTTAAAATATTTCTGTTTTCAGAAATGCTTTTGTTGCTATTGCCAGTCTGAATTTCATATCATCCATACTTTGACTGTCATCTGTTCTTTTACTACTCAAATGGTAAAACTTGTATGCTACTTTTAGAGCCTCACTTTTTAATCTAATTTGGTTAAAATCGCTTAATTTTACTACACCTCATTTCCCTTGTTTTACTTTCGTCAATTTTTGTCTTAATAACCTCCTTTGAAGTAATAGTACATACCATTCAGCTGAACTTCCAAGTCTATTACCATCTTTTACAGAATTACAGTGTCATTGGCAAACAGTGAAGTCTTAATTTCTTCCACTGAACCTTACTTCCCTTTCCAAATTCCTTTTTGTTTTCCTTTTATTATATGCTCGATTTACATCATGGATAGGCTACGACCTTGTCTCATGCAATTCTAAACTTCTGCTTCCCTTTCATGCACTTAAACTCATAATTGCAGGCTGGTTTCTGTACAAGTTGGAAATAATCTTTTAGTCCCTGTATTTTATCCCTGCCAGAATTTCAAAGTGTGTGCTACAGTCATCATTGTAAAAAGTTTTCTCTAAGTCAACAAATGGTATAAATGTAGTTTAGACTTTCTTCAATTCAGTCAATCATCTAAGATAAGTCATATGGGGTAGTATAGCATTGCATGTTCCCACTTTTCCCTGACACCCAGACTGATCTCCCCCAGTCTTTCCATTTTCTGTAAATAATTTGTTTTAGTATTTTCCAACCATGACTTGTTAAACTGATGATTTGGTAATATTCACACCCATCAGAAAATACCTTCTTTGAAATCGGGATGATTACATTGTTCTTGAAACCTGAAGGTACTTTGCATGTCTCATATACCTAGCATACCAGGTGGAACTGTCTTGTCATTGCTGGCTCTCCCAGGTATCTCAATAATTGTGAGAGAATGTCATATTTTCCGTAATTTTCTTGAATGAGGCATCTATCTATTTAGACTGACATTTGTATACCTCTCAGCCTGTTTGAGTTTCTGAATTTTTATTTTTTACCTTTCATTAAAGAAATTCAATAATCTCAGGTGTTATCCATGAATTTCCACCAGGCCTTGTCTTTTTGGCTGTTTGATACTTTGCCTCCTTCATTATTTCATCTCACACCTATAATCTTCTGTTGTACTCCTTTCTCCTTTTACAGTCAATCACTGGCTAATGTCATCTCTTGTTCCTTTATCCTTTCTGAACCCAATGCATATTACCCAAGCTGGTGTTCCCCAGATTCCAATTTTCTTTTTGATTCTCTTTACTATCTTAGGTAAAGGTACTAAAATGGTCATAGAGAGGTAGATCTTGGAGCCAAATTCTTGTATCATAAATTGTGTTTACTACATTTCTACAATTTATTCAGTTTTAATCCGCAGTTCATATAATGAATGACGTACGGTCGGAATCCGTATCTGCTTCTGGAAATCTGGTTGCTAACACGTTTTCTTTGCTGTCATTATACTCAAAAATAATAGAATTCATTATGAAAGACAGCCTAATGGATTGCTTAGGTAAATATAACCTTCCCGGTGAAGTGTAGTTTGGTTCCCGAGTAGGAGCAGTATAAAATCAGTCATAGTGGAGTTTAAAAATCTGGTGCTTACATTAGACAGGAATGAATGTGGCATACATATATTTTTAGAGCTATAACTGGCATTTGATACTGTTTACCATAAAAATCTACTAAAAATTGAGTATCATTAGGAAAAAGAGGAACAGTTAATGACTGGTTTTGACTATATCTGAAAAACAGGGTACAAAAAGTAAAAGTAGCACATGCCTCAAATAACATAGGAAGCCCTCAGATGAACATCTTAGGACCTATATTGATTTTGATATACATTGAGGACTGTGCAGACAATGTTAGATGTGGGGAAAAATTCCTATTGCTGATGACAATAACATTATAATCACTGGTAAAAGACAAGAACTACTAGTAGAGAGAGCAAATTAATATTACTAAGCAACTATTCCACAATCTGGAACCCATATACAGTTGCAGGTTGCCTATCTAACAGTTCTCAGGGGCAACACGAATTTGATTTTCAATATTTTGCATAATTATTGACTGAATTTAAATTTTAAAATGCTGTCATAATTTACTCACTAAGAAATATATTCTTATGATAAAAGTTTAACACAACAAGATAAGAATTACAGCTGGAAACTATGTGTTTGTCTTGTGTCAGTGTAACTGATGGTGCACAAATACTCGGATTTTATTCATCCAATATTTGAGGATGAGAGCATTTAGCAACATCCAACAAATATTACAGATGATTTTGAATCTTTACATAACTTTTTGTCCATTACACCTGCCACAAAATTACGAAAGGGGGGGAAAAAAAAAAAGTTACATTTTCGCTGCTTATACAGTAAAACATTAGTATCAGACATGACATTTTAATTTTCTGCTTCTTTACTATCAAATCCATCTGCAACACAGGTTGCAAATGGAGTCATGCACACCACTGAATGTACCTGCAAAATCATATCATTTTATGACATATAGTTTAGGAGATATCATGTCACAGACATTCAAATGCATGAGAAACTAGCTTCTGCTTAAATGTTTGACAAGCAATTATTTATTCATTCAGAAAATCTCTACAGACAGAGGGTTATAATTTGTGTTTGAGCATGCACAATGGTATGTACATGCACATGCACACAAACACAAACACAAACACAAACACACACACACACACACACACACACACACACACACACATTGACATGAAAACAAACAAGTTACAGTGACAGAAAAAAAAAAAAAGATTGCAACGCAAAGAAGAAGTTGTGCAATACAAAGCGAAGTTGGTGGGTATGTTTCTACATCTGAAACATGATATCTACTCAGATTTTGCACCAGTCACATAAGAGTGGCACTAGTAGCGCTGCTATGAGGATGCAGCTCAGGTTTGCTCTAAATACATGCTACAATGGTTGGAGCATTAGTTATCTTTGAGATCGCATGTAGCAAGTTAATTTTAATCAGGAATGAGTTTAAGGCGATGAAGACACCATTATTAACAACTCACTGTGTTTGAACAAGATTTTGTAATAGGGCAACGAGAAGCTGGCTGTTCCTTCTGCGATATACAGAAAGACAGGGCAGGAATCCAGGCATTGTACATGGCTGCTGGCAGTGGTGGTCATTGGAATGTGTAGTTACAAGAAGACTGAGCTCCAGACAGTCACAAGAAGACTGAGCTCCAGATGGCTGCATGGCACTACCGAGAGGGCAGACCACTGTATTCGGCATGTGGCTCTGGCACATTCTTTAGTATCTGCAGCAGCAATTTGAGCAGCAGTTGGTACGACAGTGACACAACAAACCTTTAAAAGTTGGTTACTTCAACGATAGCCCTGTAGTGTGCATTCCACTGATTCCAAACCACTGCCATTTGTGACTTCGGTGATGTCGAGCAAGACCTTTTGGAGGGCCAAGTGGAGGTCTGTCATGTTTTCTGATGAAAGATGGCTCTGCCTTAGTGCCAGCGATGTCTACGTATTGGTCAGAAGGAGGCCACTTGAGGGCCTGTAACAAACCTGTCTGCTTGCTAGACACACTGGACCTACACCTGGACTTATGGTCTGCAATTTCGTCTGACAGCAGGAGCATTCTCATGGTTGTCCCACACACCCTGACTGCAATTTTGTATGTCATTCTGGTGATGTGACTTGTGTTTCCAGCAGGATAATGCTCATCCACATACTGCTGTTGTAACCAACACGCTCTACACAGTATCGACATGTTGCTTTGGCTTGCTCGATCCCCAGATATGTCTCCAATCAAGCACATATGGAACATCAAACATTGGAAAATCCAGGATGGAGTATAACAATATTATGAAAAGGAAAGTTACTACTCACCATATAGTGGAGACGCTGAGTCGCAGATAGGCACAGCAATAAGCTTTCGGCCAGTAAGGCCTTCATCAAAAATAGATAACAGACACACACACACACACACACACACACACACACACACACACACACACGCAAATGCAACTCACACACATGACTGCAGTCTCTGGCAACTGAAGCCTTACTGCCCTGTGGCTTCACTTGCCAGAGACTGCAGGTGTGTATGTGTGATTGTTTTTTGGTGTTGCAATTTTTTTTGCGTAAGTGTAGAACATTTAAATGTACTGTAATAGTGAAATAAATTAATGCTATTAGTTCTCACTTTAGGAGCAGTAACAGTTTTTGCACATTCTTGCTTTAAGTCTGTCATACTTCAAATGCTGTAAAAATTCTGTGACTGAACAGAAGAAATGATCAATTAAAAATGCCCTTAGGGATTTATAAAATGGTGAAGATGAGGAAATAACTTATATTTTATATGATAAACCATTCTACAATTGTATAGCAGTTTTTGTAGTGGAGGTTTTAAATGCTGATGTCCTTACTGATTGGATGTGTAGTTTGTATTTTTGTGTGGTATCATGTTTATGTATATTAAAGCTTTTATTTTTCTCTTTTAAATTCTTTCTGACATATTTACATGTTTTTAGAATAATTAAATACAGGGGAGTGGAAGGATTAGTGTCTTTTGAAAGAGGGGCCTGCAGGAATCTGTTTGTCATGCATGGTGCATGCTTGCTTAGCCCTTTCTTTGGGGGGGGGGGGGGGGGGGGTGTCAAGAAGATGACTGGGCTAGCAACTGCACTACCCCAGAATATAATCACATACTGTAGAATGCTATGGAACTGGGTAAAATATACAATTCGAACATTGTGGAAGCTTGCTTTGTGTGCAAGTAAACATAGGCTGTAGCATATTCCTTCAATGTAGCATTTCCTTCGTCAGGAACGTCTACTATTTAAAATTACGTTGCAGCAATATGCCTAAAAATTTTTGTTTCCGTTGATGGTGTAGTTCTGCTGAAGGTTATTGTCACAGAGGTGTCGGAGGCCTCCACCTTTAAACAGAAGTTCAGAAAAGTTGTTTTTATGTATTTATTATCAGTTTATTTGCATCAAACCAGTCATTTAGCTGGTCTGTAACTTTATAAATGTTTTCCTGTAGTTACCTTGGAGTTTTTCCTGCAAGAAGGATGCTAGTGTCATCTGTAGACAAGGTATTTATTTGTGATTCAGTGCTTAGATATCAGTCGTTTATGTACAGAAGGAAAAGGATAGGCCCAAGAATGGATCATTGAGGGACTTCAGATTTATTTTTTTCCAGTATCTGAAAAATAAATTTTAATCTGTCATTTAGTTCATGTGTTACTACTATTTTATGTTTCCGATTTATCAAGTATGAGGAGAACCATTTTAATGCAGTGCTTGTAATATTGTACATTTCAAGATTTGTCAACATTACTTAATGATATGAGGCATCAAAGGCTTTGCTTAAATCTAAGAAAATACCAGCATCTTTTTTTCCCATTGCTTCTAGAGCATTTTGTAAAAGATTATGGATGGTACTAGTCATAGATTTATTTTTCCGGAAACCATGCTGGACATTAGTGAGAATTTTATTCTTGTCAAAGAATTTCATTAATCTAACAATGGAAACTCCATGTAGGATTGCCAACAATGTAGGAAAAGACACATTACTACTTAACACACACACACACACACACACACACACACACACACACACACACACGCAAGCACACCTCACACACACACAAGACTGCCAATTCTAGCATCTCAGGCCAGGATGCTGGAGTTGACGGTTTTGTGTGCATGAGATGTGCTTGCTTATGTGGGTGAATGGTGTGTGTCTCTCTTTTACTGATGAAACTTGTATCTGAAAGCTTTATCTAGCTGTCTTTTAATTGTGCCTGTCTGCAACTTGATGTGTCTGCTTTACAGTAAGTAGCAATCTGTCTTTTTATACAGTGTTGAAACTCATCAATCTGTTACACTTGATTATTTTACTGATTTTGGCAAAACCTAATAATAAAAAGACTGGTCTATAGTTTTCTAAAGATGTTGTGTACCTTTTTATGAATAGGGATCACTCTGGCAATTTTAAGACAGGCGGGAAACACTCCTGTCAAAAACGATAAGTTAATTCTATCTGCAAGAGGTGTTGCAGTACTTATAATACATTTCTTTATGATGAAGTCTGCAAAATTATCAGTTCTTGAGGACATTTATGAAGGTTCTTGCTACATGAATGATTTCACTTGGACTTGTTTCTTAGATACAGTTTGTGAAAAGCCAAGAATATCTGGAATACCATCATTCAAGAAGGCCATTTTTGGACAGATTTTCCTGCATGAATGATTTCATTTGGGTTTCTTTCTTAGAGCTAGATTATGTGAAGGCAAGAATTAACTTAAATTTGGTGGTTGTTTAGGCTACCTCTCTTATATTGATTATTAGGTTTTTTTGTATTGTCATCTTAGTACTGCCTGAAGAGATTTGCAATCTGTTGAGTCAGTAACTCTCTTGTTGTCACAGTTCAGGGTGATAATTTCCCCTTTACTATTTCCTTCCTGCTTTATTATTTTACAGATTGCTTTGCTTTCATTTTCTGACTCTGATGTAAACTTATTAACCATTATTTTTACCTGACATATGACTGTTGTACATATCTGAATATACTGCTAACCAGATAGGATATGTTGTGGCTTTCTCTGTAACTGAGCAATTTACATTTGTGTTGCCTGAGATTTTTATGCCTCTTGCTATCCATGTCTTTGATTTTAGATTTGTGTTCCTTGTCACACATATTTTGAGAGGAAATGCTGTTTCAAAATAATAGTTAAAGATGTCAGAGAACTTTTCAAACTTTTTGTTGGTCTCAAGCATCTGAGAAACTTGTTCCCACCTTTCTCTTGATAATAAGTGATGAAATGTTTCTGTGCTCTTTGCATTGAACCTTCTTGCTGTCACAGTTCTTTAATGGTTTTGGCTGGGTAGTAGATAGCTTGAGAGGGTTGTCATTTGGGTTTCATTGTCACTGCAATTTGTATTTATGCATTTTGTAGTACAGGTTATGCGTACAGATATTTGGTCCAAAACTGTAGTAGTAATAGCAGTTTTTGTAATTCTTGTTGGGGGCTGTTTTTGTTTGTTTTAAACTGAAGGTATCTGTTATGTTGAGCAATAGCTCTTTTCTCCTGCTTCTTCCAAGAAAATTCGCGGCTGTATGTATCTTATTTAGTAATGTTCCAAGTTTGTTGAGAAATGACTCAAAGCTTCCATTTGGAGAGTGACAGATTACTCACCAACCGTATCTGCACCACTGATTTCTATGAGTGTTGCCTCAAAGTCTAGTTCTTTATTGAGGCACTGGAAACTGGCAATAGTTTTGTATTTCAATCCACTTTTAATTAAAACAGCAATACTTTCATTTTTGTGAGTTCTTCTACAGAAGTAATGTGCAAGTTTGTAGCCTAGTGTTGAAAATGAAGCAGTCTGATCTGGCTTTAACCAGTGTTCCAAGAGACATAGAACACTGACAAAATGAAGTTCAGCATTAAGCAAAACCTCCATGTCTAAAATGCTGCTGGTGACTGACTGGATATTCTGGTTGTATATGGGAAGATACTTGTCATTGTATTTTATTTGTCTACTGTATTTTAAAATAATATCCAGATTTTCTTAGGGCATTTTTATTATCAGCTTTGTTTGGAGGGATTCTATGCATAAAAAGTTATCTACATCTACATACATATCCTGCAAGCCACTGTATGTTGCATGGCATAGAGTATCTTGTACCACTTTGAGTCATTTTCTTTTCTGCTCTACACACAAATAGAGCAAGGGAAAAATGATTATCTGTATGTCTCTGTATGAGCCCTAATTTCTCACATCTTATCTTCATGGTCATTATGTGAAATTTATATTGGTGGCAGTAGAATTGTTCTGCAGTCAGCTTCAGATGCTGGTTGATCAAATTTTCTCAATAGTATTCCTCAAAAAGAATGTCACCTTCCCTCCATGGATTCCCATTTGAGTTCCTGAAGCTCCTCTGTAATACTTGTATGTTGTTCAAACTTACTGGCAACAAATCTAGCAGCCTGGCTCTGAATTGCTTCATTGTCTTCATCTAATCCAGACTGGTGAAAATCTCAAATAGACAAGCAGTACTCAAGAATAGGTTGAATTCCCATCCTATATGCAATGTCCTTTACAGATGAACCACACTTTGCCAGATTTCTCCTAATAAAACAAAGTTGACCATTTGCTTTCTCTGCCACAATCTTGACATGCTTGTTCCATGTCGTATCACTTTGTAGGGTTTTGCCCAGATATTTAAATGATGTATCTGTGTCACACAGGGCACTACTAGTGCTGTATCCAAACATTATGGGTTTGATTTTCCTACCCATCCACATTAACTTACATTTTTCTACATTTAGAACTACTTGACATTCATCACACCAAAATAGAAACTATATTTAACTCACCTTGTATCCTCCTAAGTCACTCAACTTTGACACCTTCCCATATGCCACATCATCATCAGCAAATGTCTGCCAGATCATCTATGTATGTAGAAAATAATAGTGGTCCTATCATATTTTCCCTGGGGCAATCCGTATGATACCCATGTCTATGATGAACACTCACTGTCAGGGACAACATACTGGGTTCTATTACTTAAGAAGTTGTCAAGTCATTCACATATCTGTGAATGGAACCTATTCCATTTGCTTATACATTAATTAAGTGTCTGCAATGAGGTGTCTTATCAAATGCTTAGTAGAAATTTAGAAATGTGAAATATGCTATATGCCTGTTACCATACATCCGCATTTTGCAGTATATTATCTGAGAAAAGGGCAAGTTTAATTTCACATGAGCCATGCTTTCTAAAACTGTGCTAATTCATTGATAGAAGCTTTTTGGTCTTGAGGAAATTTATGATATTCAAACTCAAACTTACATTTTCAAGTTTCGGTCAGTGGTGAAAACACCATTTTGTCACTTGCTGTGCCTTTACTACCCAGTGTTATTTCCCTGAGTGTAAACAGTAGGTTTGTAAATTTCAATGGATGACTACCAGTGTTTAAAATAACTGGCAAATATTGCATAGAGCTGGTGCAGAGAAGACTGTGTGGTTTATAGTTAGACCTTTCTCATATATCTGATAATATCATAAAAAGGGAGGCCACAATGTTGGGATCATGAATTTACTTCAATCCTTGCATAAATTTAGTAGGCAATTAAAACAACATAATGTGCAAGTAGTAAGGTGCACTACTCTGGCAGTTGCAAGAGAAGTTCTATGTGTCTGTTATGTAACTAATGTATCTGCAAAGGGGCTTACAGTAAGAAGTAATTCTGGTCAATCAGGTAGAGTTCGCGTGTTGCAAGAGGATTGCATAGGAGGCAATGGTTCGATTCCTGCTGATACTTATTTTTTATTATCTATATTCTTTTTATCAATGATCACATTATTTAATTTATATGACATTTGCGTGGTAATATAATGAAAAAAACCAACACACATTTGCATGAAGTTGTAGTGAATTTCATATTTTATTTGACTATTTACTGTTTTTAATTAAATTTTCAAGGATGAGGGACAGGCTTGGAAAGCCCAAGTCCAACTTCAGTACATAATTATACGAATGATGTTATTCAGTAACATAGTAAGTCACAATATGCCAGACCACAAGAGTAATGTACAATTACTCGACGGATGTACTCTCAACATCACACATTGTAGTGTGGTATTTGTCAAACAGATTTGGAAAACATAAATTGAATGCAGTTTTCCTACATTTACAGGGAATGTTCAGAGTTTCTAAGGAAAAACCTGCCTTGTTGACATTTTGAAAAATGTGTCTTTCTTCTGGCAGTATAGATTAAAAATTAAGTTTGAGTGGGAGCTGAACCGTTGCCTCATACATGTTCATTGTATGTAATCAAATGCTAACCTCGAGATCACCATGAACTCTAATGTCCGGTACCCACACACAGACACGTAAGCCACATAACAGACATGTAAAACTTCTCTTGCGATTTTCTCCGATTTGTCAGAGTAGCGCACCTTATTACATACATTATGTTGTTTTAACGGCCTACTAAACATGTACAAAGTTTGAAATAAATTTGTGATCCCTACATCATAGCCTTCCCTTGTCAGTTTATTATTGTGTCTTAAAGTATTCACACAGCATATGTAGGCTGTAATAAGTAGGTCCAAACTGTATTTAAGGACTAAGAGTAAGTCATGCAGAATATTAATTAATTAATTAAACATGTATAAACATGGTTTTAGGATGCACTGTTAATTGTGTGAAACAACATGGATACACTCCACTTCATGTTGCGGCACGAGCTGGACATGTCAACCTTACAAGATGGCTTTTGGTGCATGGTGCTGACCCTGAAAGCAAAACTGAGAGAGGGCACAGGCCTGTGGATTTTGCTAAATTGCAAGGTCAGTGTAATTTTTTTAATGATTATGTTCTTAAATTCTTTGAGCAAGTCCTAAGAACCTCCCCCCCCCCCCCCCCCCACCCCTCCCTAGAAGAATTCAACCTGCAATAAAAAACTACAAAAATGAGTTAGACCTTTGCTTACTTAAAAAGTTATTTATGGGTTGTGGCCACTCTAGATGATTACTCACACAGTGGAAAGAGTATAAGACAAATGCCAGTCGTGAAAAAATTCTAGTATTACAAAAAGGAATATGTATCATCATCTCTTATAAAGGCTGTATCATATAAATTAGTAATAATGTAATGTTTGTTTCATTTATTAAAACAATTTGCACATTTTCTATAATTTCTGTTATCTTTTTGCCTACATAACTACCTTCTGCCACAGTCACTATCGTAGTACATGGCCAAAAGCAAGAATGTGTACAATGAACTTAATAATAGTCCATGATCACAAAGTATATTGAATATGATTCTTAGTGGCACCAAATTAGAGTGTTTATTATTAACTCCCTTACCAATACTTCAAAGATTTAGTTCTAATGGATTAAGTTCCAGTTTTTGCATGGGAAACAACTCAATTTATAAAAGACAAAGAGACTGTCGGGAGTCCATTTTGGACCAAGTGACTTATGAGGTTACACTCTCTGTTCAGGTCTACACTAGCATCAGTAAAATCAACATGCCCACCTCTTATATGGTGGTTTCACCTAATCTCAAAGATATGAGGCAACATGATGTCATCTTCATAGAAGACAATAATAGTCTTTCATATGCTTAGTAAAGGCTATGTTATGGCCGCAACAGAGCCATTGTACAACTATTGACAAACTGACAGTAGTTGATATGATTCACCCTGATCTTAATATATGTAAAGGACCTGAAGCATTCAGATGCTTCTTTCTTGATGAGTTCTGGATCTTTGGTCTCTCTCAGAAATTCAAAATTTTCCTTGGATTTTGTAGAAAGTCTACAAAAAACTTCTGTGGTACCAATGTAAACTATAGATGCTTGCAGAGAGTATTGGTTTATAAATCAGTGATGTCACTTAATTTGGAATAAAGTTTGTAAATAAAGAAGCAATTTAAAATTATGTAAGTATAAAATTAAGTAAAACTAACAATGGGGATGTGACTCTTCAGTTTCTCTCATTACTGGTTGATAATGAGACAGTAATTATTGTGTGTAAATCTGGATCTTGATGTTTGTCAGTGAATCCAATTTACAAGTATATTTACATCTATATTCCTCATTCCATCTTACATAATGTGGCAGAGGGTATTTTATGGATCACTATCATTTCTCTACCTTCCTTCTTCCATTCACAAATGGTGTATGCAGAGAACAACTGCCAATAAGCCACTGCATGAACTCTAATTTTTCTGATTTTCTCATTATGGTCATTTTGTGACACATAAAGTGGTGAAAGTAATATGTACATCCATGGAATTTCAAAAGGAAACCTTTCTGGGATACACAATGCCTCTCTTCTTGTGTATACCACTGGAGTTTGTTGAGCACCTCCATGAAGTCTCACACTTATTAAAAGGTCACATGATGAAACATTTCAACCTTAGAAGGGTTCCATACTGATGAGCTATTCTCAATAACTGGTCTTATAAGTGTTTTATAAGCCACTTCTTTCATGAAGGAATTATGTTTCCTTAATGTTCTTCCAGTAGATACAGCACAGCATCTGCTTTTCTAAAAATTAGTTTTATGTGGTCACACTTCAAGGGGTTTCTCCTAGGAATCTTACAGTTGTTACTGTTTCCAGTGGTTCATTGGCAATAGTATAATAAAACAGTAATGGGTCTTTTAGCATATTTATGCACAATATGTTACAGTTATTTAAGCTCAGGGTGAACTCCCAGTCCTTGCACTAATCATCAATCCTGTGCAGATCTTCTGGTGTTTCACCCTCTTCCAGATAGCAGAATTGTCTGCGATCATCATGAAACTTTTGAACTACCCACAAGATCATTTATATACATTGTAAACAATAATGGCCCTTTGATATTCCCTTGTGGTACTCCCTGATATTACATTTACATTTATTTTTGTTACCCCAGTAAAAACAATGTGTTGCATTCTGTTTGCTAGAAAATTGGTTATGTGGGAATGTGGAAGTTTAAGCTCAACTAGCATTAGCTCTTCAGTTTCTTCCAATGCTAACTGGTAATGAGAAATTAATCCATGAGTGTACTACAGGACTTTGATGTCTGCCAGTGCATGTGAAATGATAATATGGTTATTAGCCGAACTATAGTACTTGTTTATTCATTAATTCATTCATTGATGATTACTAAATCCCATCAAGAAGGAGTACCCTCAAGAATGTGGATTAATCAATGTACTCGTTAACAATAGACAAGGAAATCATAGAAACACAATTTTTACATTGTAGCAACAATAAACTGCTTACTGCTATTCATGCTTATGTCATTTAAATTTTATTGAGGAGATAAATTAAAAAGAAAAGTACTTCATACAAACAGTCTACTGCATTTTCAGTTGTATTATATTACTTCTCTTTTATCCATAGTATAATGTAAATGGACAGAAAAAAAAGAAAATATCTACTCGCCAAGTGGCAACAGCGGAACACACATACAAAAGGATTTAACTTTTACAAGCTTTCGGAGCCTGTGGCTCCTTCTTCTGGTGGAAGAGTTGAATGGGGAGGTAGAGGGGTGAAGGAAAAGGACTGAAGAGGTTTAGGGAAAGGGGTACAATTTAGAAAAGCCACCCAGATCCCTGGGTCAGGAGAGACTTACCGGACGAGATGAGAAGGAAAGACTGGTTGTTGGAGACTGTACCGGTGGCATTTGGAAACCTGAGACCTTAAAGGTGGAAGACAGGGTAATATGCAAGACAGAGATTACTACTAAAACATTGTGCACAAGTTAATAACAATGAAAAGCTAAGTGCATTGTATGTAACAGAGGTGGATGAGGGGCTGGCGAAAAATTGACAAGTCAGAAAATGAAAGATGTAAAAAACTAAAATGGAGTGAAGAAAGGAGTAGTTACTGTGAATAAATGCTGATATGGAAAGAATTAACGTCAATTGAGGTCAGGTGGGTGGCGAAAACCAAGGCCATGTTGTAATGCTAGTTCCAAGCTGTGGAGTTCTCAGAAACATGTCTGGGGGAAGAATCCAGATGGCACATGTGGTGAAACATGCACTGAGGTCATGACTGTCATGTTGTATGAGGGTGGCCCCATAAGTGCCCAACCCAATAAAGAAAACACAAAAATTTTGGAAAAAATGTATTTATTTTTCAACATAATTTCCCTTCATCTCTATACACTTTTCCCGGCGATGTTCAATAAGTTTGATACCCTTTTTATAATGAGAACTGTCTAACGCCTCAAAATAGCCATAAACTGCTGGCAACACATCTTCATTTGTTGAAAATCTTCCACCATTGAGCCATTTTTTCAAGTTTGGGAACAGAAAATAATCCGAAGGGGCTAAATCTGGCGACTAGGATGCATAACAATTCAAACTTTAATTCATTAATTTTGGCCATTGCAATAACGGCCTTGTGAGCTGGTCCATTGTCCTGAAGAAATAATACTTTCTTCTGGGCCAAATGTGGCTGTTTTTGCTTGGCTTCTTTGCCCAAACATTGCAATAAGTTCGCATAAAACTCACTGTTGATAGTTTCCCTTTTTCAAGATACTCAATGAAAATTATAGCATGCGCATCCCAAAAAACCAACGCCATGACCTTGTCTGCAGATGAAATGGTCATTGCTTTCTTTGGGGTCAGTTCCCCAATTTGTGTCCATTATTTTGATTGTTCTTTTGTCTCGGGAGTGAAGTGGTGGACCCATGTCCCATCCATGGTTATGAAACAGCGCAAAAAATCAGCTTTGTTGCTGCAAAGGGGTGCTTGACTGTGTAGTGCCCATACAAAGTCCCCTTTTTATTACACAGTCCATTCTAGCCACTGTCATGGATGATGATGATGATGATGATGATGACGATGATGATGATGATGATGATGAGGAGGAGGAGGAGGAGGAGGAGGACAACACAAACACCCAGTTCCCAGGCAGAAAAAATCCCCAACCCAGCCAGGAATCGAACCTGGGATTCCATGATCCAGAGGCAGCAGCGCTAGCTTCTAGACCATGAGCTGCAGACACAAAACTTCACTAAACACTCAATTGAAACATCTTCACGGCACTGTTTTTGCTCAAGTGTTAGCCAATGCATCATAAACCTTGCACACAGTTTGCTCAAGTCCAAATTTTCAGAGAACATGCCATGTACTGCACTTTTTGAAGTTCCTACTATGTCTGCTAGCTCGCACACTTTCCGTTGATGATCTTCCAGTTCTGCTTTTTGGATTTTCTTCACCATTTCTTGAGTTGTCACCTCATTTGGTCGATCACTGTGATGCTTGTCTTGGCAACTTGTATGGCCTCGTTTAAACTCAGTTACCCAATATTTTGGAGCAGACTCTCCCAAAGTAGAATGCAGCTCAGCTTTAATAATGGTTGCACTGAAGCCTCTTTTTTTTCTTTAAAAAAAAAGTACTAAACAATGTGGCATCTTCAAACTTGAAACATATGTCTTATAGATCATATACTTTCTAGTCCAGAGATATTTTTCAAAAACAACTGCCAACTTCTTGTGTTCTATATGGAACTGTTCAATAGCACACAGAGCCTGTCTCACATAAAAGTGTTCACTCCCACATGGTATGTATATAGTTTCACTGTTCCAAGGCCTACATCATCTTTCTGGTCTCGTTAGTTGTCAAATTTTGCTTGAGGCCCAAAGACTGAATAAATTTTATGCCTCTTTAGGAACTGGTTAATCTTTTCTGTTACTAAGCCACTGAACAACAAAACTGCGAGCCTTTTCATATCCTCATTGGGGGCTTTGTGGCTACAAGTCTTTAGTGAACTGGCTTGCAAAATTTTTTGGATGTTGTGACTGTTTTCTTGGAACACTTTCCGTAAGTGGCTCAGTTCTTTTGACAGGTTTTCCACATCCAAAACAGATTTTGTTCAATGCACCAGAGTCCCCAGAACACAATGTTTTGTACTGAGTAGTGGTAGTTGGTAACATGCATATACCAGTCCATTTGGATGGGTTTCCAGTGATCACTGTGGTTGAGACACCCATTTGCATTTCAGTGGACTAGGATGTCAAGGAACACCAAGGCACAATCTGCCTCTAATACAATCGTGAACTTGATGTGATCATGGATGTTGTTGGTGTGGCCCAAGAACTGTCTCAGGTTTTTATTATGAGCAACAAGAACTGTTAAGGAGAAAAGGTACTGGGAAGTGAGCCTAAGGATTCGAAGGTCCTCTGAAAAGACTTCTGCTAGATGTATAGTTATCAACTCTGCACAACAGTGTCACATCAAAACCACAATCAGGTGCAAATCTGAAGGCAGGGTCATCAATGAAGTACAAACATAAGATACTTCAGGAACCTTCCTGAAATTTTAAGTTTTAAATAACAAACTGCTGGAGGTCAGGTTTGAACTGGTGATTCACAGCACGCCAACCAATGAGGCTGACCATTGTGCCCCACTGCATGCACCACAGCTCATGACATTGCTCCATCACCCACAGAAACAGTACCTCACCATTTCAGAATTTCTCATCGGAAACCACTACAGCACTATGGATCTAGATTTTATCAGTATTCCTCTGTATGGCAGTGCTGGTGGATCCTTGCATTCTGGCCATATTGTTACACCCTCTCCACCATGATGAGCTTCAGAGGTAGCCCTCCTGTTGAAGTTTCATCAAGTAGGTCTTCAGTTTCGCTGAACCTCCCATCATCGATCTGCACCTGTGGACTGTAGTAGGGCTTCATACGTAGATGTGGATGACATCTGTTTAGTTTGTCTTCTTGATTGGCTTGATTTTATCAGGGAAGCAAAAACAACATTGGTCAAGCCCACTGCTCCCCACACTGAAACAGAGTTTATTGTGCGGTATCATTTCCTGTGTCTGTAGTAAAGCCAGCCAATGCCCTTGAACAGTGCAAGGAAATCCTTTACCAGTGCTTTGCTAGACACAATTTAATCAGATCTGGTTGATCTGAATATTCTGTCTTTTAATCTCCAATGCCTCGCATTCAAAGATCACATGTGATGCGGTTTCCTCACCCACACCCCACGTCCTACATGTGGGATTTTCTTCTATTATCCCCATTGTATGTAGGTGATTTTTGAAATTCCCATGGCCTGTCAATAGTCCAACCATGAGTTTCATTTCTCTCCTGTTCAAGCCCAGGATTGAGAGGCTTCTCTTAGAATGTGGCTTTGGCATCAATACCTTGCCATGTTTTTGCTTTTGGACCTTAGCCGAATATTCTACATACTGTCTCCTTCTCCAGTCTCGTAGCTTTATTTTGATGATCACCTTGGTGATTGTCAGGACAGGTTCTGGTCCAATAAATGGTGTCATCGCCCCTATATTGGCCAACCTATCGGCTTGCTCATTACCACTAACCCCTGAGAGACCAGGGACCCACAACAGGTTTACCCTATTCCTTTCCTCTAGCTTCACAAGGACTTTGTGGCATTCTGCCATGATCTTTAATCTTGTTGCAGAGGCTTCCAGTGCTTTCACAGCTGCTTGTCTGTCTGAATAAATGAAAGTGTTACAACCTCTGTAGTGCCTCCACAAATTCTCCTCCAAGCACACCCTGATAGCAGATATTTCTGCTTGAAACACAGCGGCCATCTTCCCTAGAGAGATTGCACTCTTCAGCTTTGGCTACACTCCATATACCCTGGCCCCAATTCCTTTGTCTGCTTTCAAACTGTCAGTGAATAGACTATGTCCCCAGTACAGTGTTGAAATTTGTTATCCCAGAGCTCTCTACTTCCAATTACTACATTGAAAGGCTTATTGAAGCAGCTGGGAGTTGTTATATAGTCGTCCAATATTTCCCCACCATATCTATGTCTACCTCACTCAGTATTTTAGTGTGAGATCCTGGATACACCACTGAGTTCCAGTTTTTTCCAGTCTTCAATGTGTGTCCTCCAGATGCTGCCTCCATCTTTACCCACAGGTATAAATGGGGGCATGTCCATCATGGTTCCCATCCCAGCAGTGGGTGTGCTGCTAATTCTGCCTGTAATGGCTAAGCAGGCCAATCTCTGCATCTTAGCAAGCTCCTAAGCAGCTACCTGCTGTTCTACATTTTTCCACCATACTGTATTTCTGCTTGAAACACAGTGGCCATAGGTCTTACTACCATGGTGTATATTCAGTACACACACTTAGGGCTTAAGACCCAGTTTTTACCACATGCTGTCCTGGTACTCATTAGAGTACCATTTGCCTTGGAACAGGTGCTCTTTACATGAGGGGTCCATGATAGTTTCTCATCTAGGGTTACCCCTAGATATTTCACTATTCCCTTCATTGGTAGAGCTTCATTGAGAAGCTTGAGATTCCAATGTGTGTGTTGGATCTGCTTCCCTATAAATGGTATTACAACAGTCTTCTTAGGACTGACTCTTAGATCTTGTTTCCTGCACCAATTTTGCACAATGTTCTATGCTCTTTATAATATAGCTCTGATTGTACTTGAAAATTTGCCAAGTACTACTATGACAAGATTGTCTGTGTATCCCTGGCAAAAGTACTGTCTAGAGTTTAATTCTGCAATGAGTTCATTCACCACAAGGTTCCACAGTAGAGGGGACAGGACCCCTCCTTATGGGCAGCCTCTGGTGGTGTTTACCATTTTTTCTTGCATCATGGTGGCTTCTACCTTTCTACCACTAAGCATGGCTCTAATCTACCTGAAAATGGTGGTCTCCAAGCCATACACCTCTGCTGCCTTAACCACAGATTCGAAGGTCGTTTTGCTGAAAGCCCATTTAATGTCCAAGAAGGTGCAGAGGGCTATTTCCTGAAAATGAACTGCTTTCTCCACCTCTTCAACAAGTTGGTGGAGTGCAGTTTCATATGATTTTCCTGGTTGGTGTGCATGTTGGTTTATGTGTAGTGGGACCCTATTTAACCTCCTCTCCCTAACATGCTCATTGACCAATCTTTCTAATGTTTTAAGAAGAAAGGAAGACAGAATGATGGGTTTCATATTCTTGTCCTTGGTATGATCAATTCTCCCTAGCTTTGGAATGAAGACAACCTTCACTGGCCTCCAGACGTTAGGAATGATTCCTGCTGCTAGGCTAACCCTAAATAACCTGCATAGGAATCTTATTAAGTTCACTCCTATTTGTTGCAGGAGCACTGGAAAAATTCCATCTGGGCCAGGTGACTTGAATGATTGGAATGTTCCCATCGCCCATTGGATTTTACTATGGTCAACACATTCTCTGGCAGATTCCCAGTTCTCCCTTCGAATACCTGAAAATCAATATCTCACAGGGATCTCATCCTGGTCTGTGTTGTGTCTCAGAGAACATTGAGGAAAATGGGTCTTGAGGAGTAGTTACAGCATCATGTGCTGTTTTTGCACACTCCCAATCCTCTTTCCTTAAGGTTCCTCCTGGATTAGTTGATATCCTAGTAAGGATTTTGTGAAGTCTGGCGTCAACAGCTGTACCCTCTACATCCTAACATAATACCTTTCAGGACGTCTGCTTTGCTTGCTTAATTGCAAGATTGTATTTGACAAGGGCCTCTCGATATTTTGCCCATTGTCCTTTCCTTCTCGCAAGGTTAAACAGTCTTTGTACCTGTTTCCTCTGTGATTCCAGGTTGTTGTTTCACCAAGATACATTCCTATTCATGTACTTCTTGGTAATTAAGCAGTTGTCATGGTATGAGGTCATGATGGCAGAGTTCACTGCCTCTGCTACCTCCTCAAACTCTACTGGATTCCTTACTGAAGTACTGACTTTCGATAGGCTTGAGTCGAGGTCCCTCCTATACGCCTCCCAGCCCATTTTCCTGGGATTCCTATAGAACATGATACGTCTAATATCCATTTCAATCTCGAACTTAATATACATGTGGTCTGATGAGGATGGCTCTAAAACCACATGCCATTGTTTGACATAACTACCCATCAAAGTGGAACTGAAGGTTATGTCAGTTACCTCTTCCCTTCTTATATTCCTAAATGTAGGTACATTGCCCCTATTGAGGATCTCTAAGGTTCTAGCTAGAAGAAATTCTAGAAGGTACTCACCTCTACTGTTGGTGTCAGTGCTGCCCCAATCTAAGTTGTGGACATTAGCATCCCATCCACCCAATAGTTGGTCGCCCTGTTGTGCACTGGCTTCCGTCAGTCTCCTCACCTCCTGAGAAAGAGGAGCACAGTCCTAATAAGGAAGGTATGTCAAGGCCATTACAAATTCCCTTGTGATACCTTCCTCACGTTACTGCATCCTGATGTTCACTAAGTCCCTAAAACAAAAGTCTGCCATCGGCATGAAGGGTATTCCATTTTTTACATAAATGCATGTTCTGGAGTTTCTTATATTTCTAGGATAAACCAGCTTACCTTCAGTGCCGCCAAGGCCCAATACACCCCCTTTATATAAATAGGGTTCCTGAATCAGGGCCGCATCCACTTCTCGTCTTCCCAGTAGATGAGTCAGGGTAGCAGTGGCCCCTTTACTGTGTTGCAGATTTATCTGCAGCACATTCAGTCTCCATCTTGGCACCATTGTCACTTCTGATGCCTTTGATTGCCCTGATGGCAAACTGTGAGAACCCCAAGAATAGTCTCAGATCCTGTTCCTGTGTTGGCTTCAGGGCCTTCTATTCAGCTTCCACCACAAGGGTTTGGCCATTTAGTGCAACCTTCCAGTTGGTTACCTTCCAATCCTCTGTTGAGACTTTTGGGTTTTGGGACCCTATTTTCTCAATCAGAGTCTCTTGAGAGATATCCTTAAGATGTTTTGGCACCCAGTTTTGCAGTCTTGAAGAGCTCAGCCACTGTCTTGACCAGCACCAGCCGGGGTGGTCGAGCGGTTCTAGGTGCTACAGTCTGGAATCACACGACCGCTACGGTCGCAGGTTCGAATCCTGCCTCAGGCATGGATGTGTGTGATGTCCTTAGGTTAGTTCGGTTTAAGTAGTTCTAAGTTATAGGGGACTGATGACCTCAGAAGTTAAGTCCCATAGTCTCAGAGCCATTTTTGTCTTTACCAGCAGCCTCACATCGTCCCACAGTGATATTAGGTGCGCCTTTTCCTTAAGCCAGTCCACCCCTTTACAGACAAAGCTAAGAGCACCATGATCCAGATAGACTCTCCCGAATTTGGGTCCTGGACCAGCATCACCGCCCCCTCCCCCCCCCCCCCCCCAATCTTCTCAGAGAGAGCCATCTGCAATCTTCTCCTGCTGTGAGGTGATCTTGACCAGTGGATAACCATCCTAAAAAATGAGACTGCAGTACTATAGGTCTGTTTCCCTATTTCTTGCCTCTGCTTTTTCTGGATATGCTTATCCTGGGAAGTGGGAATCTTAGATTTCTCCTGTGCTCTCTTACTGTCTGCCCTCGATGTGGAAGGGATTTGTATAACCCCTTCACGGTGGGACAGTCTTTTCTTTTAGGTCTTGGGCTCAAGCCCTTTTAGTTCACCCCACTTTTGTTTAGGAAGCCACTCTTTTCCTTCCTTTAGCTTTTGTTCTCTAAGAAGTTTCCTCTTTTGAGCCCCAGACAAGTCTTTGATCTTAATCTGGTCTAACTTCTTAGTAACCTTTCCCGCTTCTTGAACAGGTCTGTCCCCCTGTTCAGCTGAGGGGATGTTTTCCATCAGTTCCAGCCCTGATGTTTGGGTGTCTGAGGGCTCAACTTGCCCGTCAGTACAGCTATTTTCTTTCATGTCCATTTCAGTCCAACGAGAGTTGCGGATCTAATCGGTCCACACCATGGAAAGATTAATTACTCAGGGAGGTCACCCAGTATCCCTAAGGCTCCGTTCATTACACACTTTCCCATGTGCCATGCACCCCCCCCCCCTCCCCCCGACCATGTGCTCCACAGTGGTGCCTTCAAATTAGACTAGGGGCAGGGAGCATGTGCAGCCATGGCGAACGGCACGACTGCTGCAGTGACCTCCAGTGGTCATCGAGTTCCATGCCGTCTGGCACAGATTCGAAACTCGCAGTGCTCAGTACCAGAGATGGGAACCAGCTAAACTGAAAGTTTTCTAAACAGGGTAACCCAAAGAATAAGATTTGTAAGCCCATATAATGCTTACCATCTTTTAAGACATCTTCTGGGAACATTTTTATGTATGAACCACAACTTTAGCTCTCACACTTTTATTTAATTGTATTTTTTGGTTGCAAGTGAAATAAACCAGACTATTATTTATGTACATCGTAGGTACACATAACTCAAAATACAAACAAAGTTGAAGGTTTATTTTTTCCTGTAAGTTCTTTACACTATTATCTTTAAAGCAGGCTATTGCGAAGATAGTGCTGTCATAAATTGTGGTACAAAAAAATTTTAAGTATGTTTATCAAAAGTTTTGGAAATGAATTCAGGATTTTTCTTCAAAAAAGCATTTTATTTTCAAAGTTATGTCACAAGAGTAGTCTAATTTTTAGTTAAGCATGTTTTAAGACAGTATACAAAATTTCAGCTCTCTATCTTTAATAGTTTCTAGTGAAAGTGTTCCAGAACATGAAATAATTTAAGCATCTTGTGTCCTGTGTTTTTATTCCTCCCTTCTCTTTTTCACACTTCTTCTTTTTATTCTTGCCTCTTTGTGGCTTCAAATACTGATTTTTCTGCTTTGAAGAGTCTCCTTTGGTCAATAGCTATTAGACTCTATGCATATTTAGTCCACCAGGCACTTCAGTCAGTTCCATAACACAGTACAGCATCTAGCACACCTATTTTCAAAGTATTTAGTCCCACTAGAACAGTTTTTGGTATCTGTTCCTATATACAATTGTTGAAACTTTCATTTGGATTTTGAGTCCTACCATGTAAACATTTCTCTAATAATCTTGTGTCACCAAGATTCCCATATATAGGTTTTATAACTTCCATTACAGCAAATGGCAAAGAATGTTTATGGTTGTAGGTCTCACCTTGAGTAACAGCCCTCTGGTAGCCACACCATGAATCACTGCCAGGTGGGCACAGTGCATGATGACGTCTAGGGAGGATATACAAAAGAAGGTAGCCCATATTGCCTTTTTCATTTCCTCAATGTCACTTTTATTTTGTCTTATGGCTTGTCCATAATAAAACTGCAACCTGTCTGTTTCTTCGTTTGTAAGCCAACCATGTCCACTAATGCACTTACCATCAGTTAATTTCTTTCCCTTCAAATTCCTCTTCAAGTTCCTCAGTCTTGTATCTAACCTTTTCTGGACATGTCCAACATATTCCATTTTCTATTTCAATTTTTGTGTCGGCGTAAGGTTTGGGTTCACAAACTTTTTGGTACCCTTTTGAATCTCCATCACCTAGGTAAGATGTATACATCACATCATATTTCTCCACTGACCTGTGAAATATCTTCACAACAACTTTAGATTCCAACCCTCCACTATAACCATGAAAATATATCAAACATTTACGATTTTCAGTTTCACTAGTACAGCCATGACTGTACTTGGTAATGCATTCCACATCAATGACTTAACCATTATCCAAGGAGGTAGCTGTCACTACACCATTTAGGGAGCTATGACCCCTTCATTGCCAGGATGCATCCAAGGCTGCAGACATACATGTACTGCTGTCATTCATGTCTACACATTTCTGAACAGCATTTTTCATAGTATCATTTGCTACTTCTTCTAAAGTCTGTAGAATAATTTTATTGTAGGTTAATTCTTACAGAGAAGAAAACACAACCAGCCACTATTAATACTGCTATTTGTTTAGGTAAATAGCGCTGTTACCAGTTTCGAACTGGCCAGTTCATCATCAGACGGCTGTTCACATGATTTTCAGAATACACTTTACATTATCGTCTGTTTTCAATTTTTATTATTCTACTGTTGCGAAGTATTTTTGGTGTGTTGTTGCCCTACGGTAGAAAACAGTGTTAGAAGCGCCCTATGTGAAAATAAGTACCTCCAAACGATGAAATACAGCGTAAATAAATATGAGGTTAAGTGGTTATGGTACTTCCGTCAAAAATTCCGCGCAATTTTGTTGCGAAGTTGCAGGATTGTATTTTTAGCATATTCCTAAATATATCCAGCACTTATGTAACTTGTACATCACCATATTGTGCAAAACACACACACACACACACACACACACACACACACACACACAAAGAATTTGCCACATGTGAAGTTATCACAGAGATTACAGATTTACAAACTCAGCAGTGTCAGAGACGTTCTTCTCAGAGAAATCACAATATACAGGTTGCTTTGATTTCACAGAATGACTGTTTTTAAAGAATGACATAACTTAATGACAATTAAAACACAAAGATAAACCTTACATTATGAGCGTATAATATTACAAATGAAGTTGACAGATGTAGTAACCAACTCTTGTGAATGCTACTTATATGGTATTATGTAAATACTGTGCTATATACAAGGAGCAACATAGAGGTGAGATAAAATGAATAATATGACTGTTGTGACTCGCCAATCATTCAAAGTGCCGCCGCACAATTACGCGCGTCCTCTACATGCGGCACTGTCTGGCAGCTATGCAGCAGCCACACCACCTAAGCGGCCAGCCAGCCAGCGGCCACTAGACTTGGACTCAGTGCTGATTTGAATGTTACCATGTTCACATGTCTTGCTTTGTCAGCTTGCTCTGTGACTTACATGTGTTGTGTCGTTTTTGAAATATGTGTGTTCAACTTGACGTAATAACAATTGGCGACAAGGTAGTGGATTTTTACTTTTCATTGTTGACCCACAGGTTTCCATGGCTACTTTAGAGCAACTATTGCAAGGTCTCATTGAACAGCAAACACTTCTCACATCGACAATTCGCGATTTCATCGCGGCATCCAATGCGGGGCGTTTCTCGTCATTGTCTGTACATCCTTTTCCTCCTTACGATGAGACAGCGGAAGACTGGTCTGATTACGAAAAACGTCTTAGACAGCACTTCTTGGCATTTCATGTCGCAGACGAACAAACATGTAAGTCTCTGTTCCTTTCATGGATTTCACCTCAAATGTATCGGTTGTTGTCGCAATTGGCTCCTTTGAAAGATCCTGTGTCTTTGTCCTTTGCTGAAATGTGCTCACTTCTGTCCGTATATTTTCATAAGCAAACGCATATGGTATCCTCTCGTGTTGCCTTTTATTGTTGTCAAAAACAACCAAATCAATCCTATTGTGCTTGGGCTGCTGAACTTTACGGCCTCAGTCGAAAGTGTCAATTTGTTACTGACGTTCACAAAGAATCCTACCCTGATTCCATGGTACGGGATGCTACTACCCGGTCGACTCCCGACAAAGAAGTGAGGCAATGTGCCCTTCAGTTGGCCAATCCAACTCTAGATGAAGTCCTATCCATTGTGCAGTCTTTTGAAATTTCTCGCGCCGCTGGAGCGCAAATAGAGGCGTGGGGTGAATTTCGGGACATACAACCTCTGTGCGCTGTTGATGATGCATGCGGCATGTCCCCTCCAGCTGACGTGGCTGCAGTATGCTCCCATGCGCAGCCTCAGCCTAACTGTAAACAACCTTCTCAAACTGCAGCAAAACCCCCAGCAACTTCCTTCATGTCCGTGGTGTTTTACGAAACATACACATGAGGATTGTACCCAACGTTGGGCCATGTGTCACAATTGCAAAAAGAAGGGTCATGTGTCTTCCGTTTGCAAATCCGACCGCATACATGATGTTCATGACCGTGATGCTGATTCTGCTTCTGTGTTGTGTGTCAATTGCACTTCTTCCCTTTCAGGGAAGTTATTCCTCACAGTGTAAATCCTTGGTCGGGATGTTCGCATGCAGGTGGATACTGGTTCTGCTGCCACTATCATTAATTCTCAGACGTATCTTCAGTTGGGTTCTCCACTCCTATCACCTGTCACTCGGCAATTACAGACGTACAATAAACAGAAGATTTCTCTCTGGGGACAATTTAATGCTGAGGTATCTTACAAATCCATCGTTCGCACTGTTCCCATATTTGTGGTCGACCAGAGAACTGCAGAAAATATTTTCGGTTTCGATGCCTTTCGCATTTTTGGGTTCTACATAGATGAGTCTGTCAATATCATCTCTGATGCTATTCCTTATGCTCAATTGGATTCCGTGTCGACGACATTTTTGTCCCTTTTTTCTCCTGGGTTAGGCCATGCAAACAACTTTGAATCTCATATCACGCTCAAACCCACTGCTCGGCTTAAGTTTTTTCAGGCTCAGCCCATTCCTGTGGCCCTTTGTGATCGGGTAAAACGGGAGCTGGATCGTCTCACTACTTCTGGGGTCTTGTTTCCTGTCACTTCCAGTGAGTGGTCCTCTCCTATCGTTGCCGTTGCTAAGCCCAATGGTGGTATTCGTCTCTGTGGTGATTTTAAAGCCACTGTAAATGCGCAATGCCTCATCGACACTTACCCTATGCCCCGACCTGAAGAACTGTTCACTAAACTTGCGGGAGGCCAGTATTTTTCTAAAATTGACCTGTCAGAAGCTTATCATCAACTTCCTCTCGACGCTGCTTCCCGGCAGTTTCTGGTCGTTAACACGCCTTTCGGCCTCTATCAATACCAACGATTTCCATTCGGGGTTGCCAGCGCCCCTGCTCTCTTTCAGCGATTCTTGGAACAATTATTGCTCCCTGTCCCTGGGTGTATCAATTACATGGACGACATTGTTGTCACTGGTTCCACCACCACCACTGAAGGACTGCACACTTTTTCATGTCTTACAGACCGGTCTGAAGTGTAATCTTCAGAAATCACAATTTTTTTCAGGCATCTATCACGTACTTGGGGTTCCAACTCTCTCAGGATGGTATTCGTCCGCTTCAGCAAACTGTTGCTGCAATCGATGCCCTTCCCCGCCCTACATCTGTTAAGGAACTGCAGGCTTTCTTGGGGAAAACAGCATACTATCACAGGTTTTTACTATCTGTGGCTTCGGTGGCTCAGCCGTTGCATCGCCTATTGCATGAAAACGTGTCTTTCCACTGGTCCGCGTCATGCGATGCGGCTTTCCAAAAATTGAAGACTATGCTGAAACATGCCCTGTGCCTGGCTACTTATTGACCTGGCCAACATCTCGTTCTTGCCACGGACACCTCTCAATACAGGGTTGGTGCAGTCCTTGCGCACCGTTTTTCTGACGGTTCTGAACAACCCATTGCTTATGCCTCCAAAACACTCACGGATGCCCAACGAAAATATTCTCAAATTGAAAAAGAAGCTTTGGCCATTATTTATGCTCTTCATAAGTTTGGTGTTTTTCTTTATGGATCCAAATTTCAGCTTGTTACAGATCACAAACCGCTTGTTTCCTTGTTTCATCAATCAACGTTACTTCCCAACAAGGCTGCACACCGCTTCCAGCGATGGGCTCTTTACTTGTCTTGTTTCAATTATGAGATTCATTTCTGGCTGACGGCTCAACATGCAAATGCTGATGCACTGTCTCGCCTTCCCATGGGCCCTGATCTGGCATTCGATAGGGATGAACTTTTGTGTTTCCACCTGGATGTTGCCGAGCAGCGGGTTGTGGATGGGTTCCCCATCACCGGGGACCAGCTGGTGGCTGCTACGGGTTCTGACCCTACCGTCTCCTGAGTTTCACGCTGTATTCAGAGGGGTTGGCCACATCGTCCATCCGCTGAGACTTTTGATCCATCGCAGAACTACTACGCTTTTCGCTACCACCTCATGGCTAGGGATGGTGTTATCCTCCTTTCCACCGACAATGCTTCGCCGCGTGTTGTGGTACCTGCGTCTTTGCATGCTTTGGTCTTGCACCTCCTTCACCAAGGGCATTGGGGTGTCTCTTGCACAAAATCTCTGGCGCGCCGTCATATGTACTGGCCCGGCAACGACTCTGAAACAGCACACATTGTCGCTGCCTGCGGCCCTTGTGCGTCACAGGCCGCCGCTCCGAAGTCATCTTTGTCACCGTGGCATTCACCTGAGAAGCCCTGGGAGCGCATTCATGCTGATTTCGCGGGACGCTTTTTAGGTACTTATTGGCTACTCATAATTGACGCCTACTCTAACTTTCCTTTCATTGTCCGTTGCACGTCGCCTACCACCACGGCAACCACAAGCGCTCTTGCCCGCATTTTCTCTTTTGAAGGTCTTCCCTCTACTCTTGTTACTGATAATGGTCTGCAATTTGCCTCTTTTGAATCTACGGATTTTTGTGCTCATCACGGTGTCATGCATGTCACGGCCCCTCCGTTCCATCCACAATCAAACTGTGAGGCTGAACGACTAGTCCGCACGTTTAAGGCTCAGATGAGGAAACTCCTGACTTCTTCTGCTGCTGATGATGCGCTTCTCCAATTTCTGGCTTCTTACTGTTGCACCCCCATGGGCGACCACAGCCTGGCTGAGCTCTTACATGGCTGACAGCCCCGCACGCTACTGCATCTTCTGCAGCCTTCCACCTCACGGCCACGGGTTCCTTTGCTTGGGGGTTCACCGCCAGCGACCATGTATGGGTACGGGGATATGGCAGGTGGCCAAGATGGAGTCCTGCCCGCATCTTATGACACCGTGGGCGACGCCTGTATGCTATTCACACGGACACAGGTGTTGCAGTGCATCATTCGGACCAGCTTCGGCCTCATGTGCCGGCGATGCCTGTTGCGAATGCCGCTAAACCACCTTCGGCTCTATCTGGTGCTCGGGATCTTGGCATCTCTCATTACTCACAACGCAGCCCTCTCACCATCATCTCGGTGCCAGCACAAGAACGGACGCCACCAGGAGACGTGCCCATGCAAGAACCGGATGACCATCATTTGTTGGACCAACACTACTCGCCTCCTTCTCCTACGGACACCGACAAATCGCCCATGTCTCCTGTTATAACAACTGGACTTGCCGAAACGGGCAGATTGGTGCACGGGGCCCCAGCAGTTTCGACCCCTACGTCTCCTGTCATCTCGACCCGTTATCATCGGGGACACTTCAGTCCGTACAGGAAGCCTCCTCCTCGAGACTTTACGGCCAGTCAAACAACACCTATGGATGTTAGCAATCTACAGGCCACCTCTATCAAGACCAGTGCAAAAATTTCAAAGGGGGGAAAAGTGTTGTGACTCGCCGATCATTCAAAGTGTCGCTGCACAATTACGCGCATCCTCTACATGCGGCGTTGTCTGCCAGCCATGCAGCAGCCGCACCACCTAAGCGGCCAGCCAGCCAGCGGCCGCTGGACTTGGACTCAGTGCTGATTTGAATGTTACTGTGTTCACATGTCTTGCTTTGTCAACTTGCTCTGTGACTTACATGTGTTGTGTCGTTTTTGAAATATATGTGTTCAACTTGACATTATAACAATGACAGTAACAATTGTATGAACACCTATCTATGGTGCACTGAAGTTTTGAATCAAGTATGGTAGCAGTATTTTTTTTTTTTTTTTTTTTTTTTTTTTTTTCAAGAATCAAGGTGGCATTACGAGTACATTACAAGTATTTATATTACAAAGAATACCATATTCAGTGAGCATTAATTGCAAATAAATTGGGAAAATGTGATGGGCTGTTGTATGAATGTTACTTATATGGTATTGTGTAAATACAGTGCAACAAACAGGTGACAACATATACACGAGATACATGAATAATGTGACAGTAGTAATAATATAAATGTAGTATAGCACTTTTATTTTTAAAACAATTTTACAGTTGCAGTAATGTGCAATTGAGCAGGCAGCTATATTGTGATGTAATACTTTATTTGGATTATTGATTGCATGTTGTTGTTAAAAGGAGTACTGTTTATTTATGTTGTAGACTGGATAATAGGTGAGTGAAGCTTTGTAGAAAGGTTGCATTGTTTAGCTCTCTCTGGTTGCTGTTTTCTTCTCTGTAAGAATTAACCTACATTAATTGTACACAGCCACGGTCTCACCATGTCAGTTTTAGACAAAATAGCATAATTTTTGATGTGTCGGCAGCTGGGCCAACACCTTGTAGATCGAAGTGGCTGAAAGTGCACGCTAAACTAACGCAGACGGGCGTGAAGTACTGGAACATGAGACTTATTAATGAATAAGAAGAAAAGTACGTAGCTGGAATAATATACTTAACTTTATTCTCTTGTTGGAATACATCTCTTGAATAGTAGTAAGCTATAAGCACTGATACAAATGGCGCCTTGCTAGGTAGTAACTATGGAATAAGCTGAAGGCTATTCTATCAGTCTCTCGGCAAATGAGAGGAAGACTTGGTAGGTCTGGTCGCAAGCTATGTCGTCCGTACAACTGGGGCGAGGTCATGTCCGTGTCTTGTGACCTGCCATGTGGTGGCGCTAGGATTGCGATTACACAGTGGCGACACGCGGGTCCGACATGTACTACAGGACCGCGGCCGATTTAAGTTACCACCTTGCAAGTGGGGTGTCTAGCGGTGACACCACAATTTTATTGTACCTGTCAAACCTGTAGGGAGGTAAATCCATAAGAGCACAGAAAATTTGTGCTCTTCTGTACCCTTTGGCTATACACCTCATAGCATAAGCAACTTTAATATTTGTGTTATATGCTCTCTGTTTAGTTACACCACAAATATAACCACATTCACTTAAATCACAAAAATTACAAACAGTTCTTAATTTTGATGCACAACCTCTTCTAGCACGTATTTCCTCAACTGCCTTCACACCACTGTTACCACATTCCTTACACTGCAGAACCTTCTTTATTAGTTCAAATAGAGCAGAGAGTTCAACAATAACACAACCTGAATCAATAGTTGGTGTGTCTATATTATCAGCATTAATACTGTCAAGCCCATTGTCCAAATAATTGAGTTTTAGCTTCGAAGCACTTGGAGTAGTTGAAGCTGATTCATGTATTCTGTCACGTAGTATTTCAGTATTAGCAGAGTTAATCTGTTTGGTGAACTGATTTCCATAAAATTTATGTTGTTTAACTCTGAACTTCTTAATTCTTCCCATTTCTTTCAAGCGGAATAAGAAACTCGCCCACGCAATTACTTCACTGTAAACAAAATATTTGTGCCCAGAACAACAGCAAACAATGATCATCTCTCTGTATAACCAAAAGATAAGCAACTGTAAAGCTTTCACAGGTTATCCAACTTAAGGGACTAAAAAGCCATAAAAATAAAACAAATGAGAGCAAAACTTTATTTTTAACACAGCTGACTGTGTGCCATGGGGACATCGAGGTGTGTGCAGCCACTTTTAAATTCATCTAATTTTGGTACTTTCTGTGGTCCATTTTCCTGGAAGTAAACTTGTTCTCATTCAGAAAACTACATAGAATTTTTTAGGACAAAAATTAAAAAATCAATTTTTTGACAGTTATTCACATACATGTCCCCTTAAGCAGTCTAGTGTATGTTCAATACATGGCAAAGAATAGACATCATTGTTTGTGATTTTTTTTAAGTTGGCAGTAGTTAACACGGAAACACCATGTGTCATACTTTTTCTTCACAAGGACCCCAGAGAAGACCAATAATTCTCTGAAGGTTCAATGTCATTTTGCAGCAGCTTCTTCTCTTACTTCTGGATTATCCATTGTTCAGCTGGTGATATTCTAAATGAGTGCTGGCTGATTGGCGGACAATCCCCAGTGTCAATATGTTGCTTTGACATAAGCCACTTGGTCTGCCTTTTCTCCACTCTGGGTTTTGAAAGCATCCAAAAATTGACACAAAGTGGCTACCACTTGCTGACATTGTTTCTCATCAGACTGGATCATGATGTCAGTTCGACAGTAGCTTCCTCCCCTACATTGTCTGTAGTGGTAGTGGAGCATGACTCTTCACTGATTACACTAAGCTGCCCTTCCTGGACTGTTCTGTTTCTATGCACATACCTTTAGGGATGAGTTGTGGCTGCGTGTGATAATTAGTAATCCAAAGTTTACCTTGAATACCTGCAATGCTTATCATTGTCTTTGGCATCTAGATGTCTTTTGTGAGCCTAACTAGCGTAACAAAAGCTTTACAGTTTAACTGAGCATTGAATAGGTTGATGTGTATGTGGGAGGAATAATGGTGAAACTAGTTTATAATTATTGCCTGGATAATTGGAAAAACTGATTGTAAAGAGTAGTTGAAAGAAATTTGAAGGTAATTTATGAATATGTGCACAATCCTGGATGAACTTTAACTGATAGCAATATTAACAGACCTTCAATATCAATACATTTAAGGTCAATATTCATAATTTGCATTACATACTGCTTCGAATTAATTCCATTGTATTCCATCTTGATTGTAACAATGCTGATGCAGGATCACTCCTCTGTTACTTGTGCAAGTTCCTCTTGTCGGCTCCAAACCTCCTGATACAGGATCTCGGCAGCGGATGAAATGATGAACAGACAGGGATGGATGTCCCAAATGTGCAAATTAATTGTACCTTTTTAATAACTTTTTATAACACTTTTAGTGTATGGTGGAGATACATATTTATTAACAATGCTGGTATGACGGATACGAGCATATGTCTGTATGCTACACTTATAGAAACAAACAGGTAAAGATACAGGAATTAATAAATTGAAGAGTGTTTTTCTTATTTCTTTTCATACAGACGTATCAAAGCTTGCTACAAAACAGCTCTTTATTTTATCTTTGTCAGTGCCTATAACCCATTCAGTTTACTATAGTTTACATGTATAAAAAGAAAAGAACAAAAAAATAATGTGATTCAACACAATTGCCCCCGACACCGCACTGATGCGATACAGAGGTGCACAGTATCTGAGCATATTTCCCATTTTGAGGGTTGATAATCCTGCCTGGTATGGGCATAGCCTATATTTTTGGCCACTGGAGTTATTCTGAATGGTTGTCAATTTATATGAGCATGTCAGCTTCTTTTAACATATAGATATAAATTTTCTCTCCTATCAAAGCGCTTGCTGTAACTGCATAATTCCACTGTTGTCAGTCAGCATCTGCACAGTGTTTAGCTTGCGAACCATGCACACACAGCGCAACATCCCTTATCATCCCAGTTCATGCTCATATGTTGAATATAAGGCCAAAGTGTCCACATGGTGCATTTACAGTAGCTTTTGCTGCAAAAATTCCTGAAGTTCGTGTTCAGTGGCGTGACCCTTTGTCAAATCTTTGATGTGGTGACAACCAGTTCCATATCAGTGGCCCGAGGAATTATTTCACTTGGTCGCTCTCACTTATTCAGTGGTGAGACCAGCTGTACAGCCAACATCAGTCGACCAGGTAAGTTCCTTACCACTTTTACGATGCCATTGAGCACAGAAAATTCATGTCACATGAAGGATTGCCATTTTTAGCTTAGTATGTACACACTCACATACTGTTTTATCACATTTACACTTAGCAATCTGCAGCCAGGTTTTTTATGTTTTTGCGCTTTGTTTTTTAGCATCTTTCACACAGCTGCAATTGATACCAATTGTATCAAATACTTATTCAGTGTTTAAAAGTGCAGCTCAATATTTTCCTGTACGTTCATTGCATAAAGGATAACCATTTCATGTACTGAAGTTTATAGAGATGTATCATCATTACGTTATGTTACGTATAATGAGCATTAAACAATGTTTACATAAGTAACAAACATGCATAAAAATTTCAATGTAATTTGATGCTTTCATGGGTAGTCAACACTCACAGTAGTTGGGTTTAGACCCCTTGATTATTTGGTAGTACTCAGCCTTAGTTCAGCTTCGTAATATGTGACATACTGCAACTGTTTTCTTCTTCACATACTTTCGCACTATCACATTCATACATATCATAAACTTAAAACTATATTTGCTTGCAGTGTTGTCCTTTCTTGTATTTATTTGGTACCTAACACTCTACAAGCATTTATCTTTCTTCACTTTAGGACGTATTGATGCATCATTCCCTGGAAGAAAAAACTTAATACTAACTTAAAACTAAATCTTCATAGACAAGTGTATAGTATTTCATATATTCAACTATGTATTCATTCACTTCAGTGTGCAGTTGTGCTATCACAAAACTTATTTAATGTCACGTGTGTCTCTACTCACCTTATGAATCTGAATGATAAAGTGTATAAGAGGTGTGGCGCGACCTCTTTCAGTTTTCCACTTATGCTGTACTCACTTCTTTACCTGCAACAATCAAATATAATTAATGTGTGCACTTTCAATATTTAAATTTGTGTATATATATAATAGAGGGAAACATTCCACGTGGGATAGACATACAAACAAACACAAACAAACACGCAAAATTCTAGCTTTCGCAACCAACGGTTGCTTCGTCAGGAAAGAGGGAAGGAGAGGGAAAGACGAAAGGATGTGGGTTTTAAGGGAGAGGGTAAGGAGTCATTCCAATACCGAGAGCGGAAAGAATTACCTTAGGGGGAAAAAAGGACAGGTACACACTCGCACACACAGACATATCCATCCACATGTACACAGACACAAGCAGACATTTGTAGAGGCAAAGAGTTTGGGCAGAGATGTCAGTCGAGGCGGAAGTAAAGAGGCAAAGATGTTGTTGAAAGACAGGTGAGGTATGAGCGGCGGCAACTTGAAATTAGCGGAGGTTGAGGCCTGGCAGATAACGAGAAGAGAGGATATACTGAAGGGCAAGTTCCCATCTCCGGAGTTCTGACAGGTTGGTGTTAGTGGGAAGTATCCAGATAACCCGGACGGTGTAACACTGTGCCAAGTTGTGCTGGCCGTGCACCAAGGCATGTTTAGCCACAGGGTGATCCTCATTACCAACAAACACTGTCTGCCTGTGTCCATTCATGCGAATGGACAGTTCCCACATAGAAAGCTTCACAGTGTAGGCAGGTCAGTTGGTAAGTCAGGTGGGTGCTTTCACACGTGGCTCTGCCTTTGATCGTGTACACCTTCCGGGTTACAGGACTGGAGTAGGTGGTGGTGGGAGGGTGCATGGGACAGGTTTTACACCGGGGGCGGTATCTCTGCCTACGTAGATCAACACCTTCAACCCATTACATGCAGTCTTCCATCCTTCATCAAAGACACCAACCACTTTCTCGAACGCCTGGAATCCTTACCCAGTCTGTTACCCCCAGAAACCATCCTTGTAACCATTGATGCCACTTCCTTATACACAAATATTCCACACATCCAGGGCCTTACTGCAATGGAGCACTTCCTTTCACGCCGATCACCTGCCACCCTACCTAAAACCTCTTTCCTCATTACCTTAGCCAGCTTCATCCTGACCCACAACTTCTTCACTTTTGAAGGCCAGACATACCAACAACTAAAGGGAACAGCCATGGGTACCAGGATGGCCCCCTCGTACACCAACCTATTCATGGGTCGCTTAGAGGAAGCCTTCTTGGTTACCCAGGCCTGCAAACCCAAAGTTTGGTACAGATTTATTGATGACATCTTTATGATCTGGACTCACAGTGAAGAAGAACTCCAGAATTTCCTCTCCAACCTCAACTCCTTTGGTTCCATCAGATTCACCTGGTCCTACTCCATATCCCATGCCACTTTCCTTGACGTTGACCTCCATCTGTCCAATGGCCAGCTTCACCCGTCCGTCCACATCAAACCCACCAACAAGCAACAGTACCTGCATTATGACAGCTGCCGCCCATTCCATATCAAACGGTCCCTTCCCTACAGCCTAGGTCTTCATGGCAAACGAATTTGCTCCAGTCCTGAATTCCTGAACCATTACACCAACAACCTGAAAACAGCTTTCGCATCCCGCAACTACTCTCCCAACCTGGTACAGAAGCAAATAACCAGAGCCACTTCCTCATCCCCGCAAACCCAGAACCTCCCACAGAAGAACCCCAAAAGAGCCCCACTTGTGACAGGATACTTCCCAGGACTTGATCAGACTCTGATGTGGCTCTCCAGCAGTTATACGACTTCCTCAAATCCTGCCCTGAAGTGAGATCCATCCTTCATGCAATCCCCCCCACTCCACCAAGAGTGTCTTTCCGCTGTCCACCTAACCTTCGTAACCTCTTGGTTCATCCCTATGAAATCCCCAACCCACCCTCCAGTCCTGTAACCCGGAAGGTGTACACAATCAAAGGCAGAGCCACATGTGAAACCACCCACGTGACTTACCAACTGACCTGCATACACTGTGAAACTTTCTATGTTGGAATGACCAGCAACAAACTGTCGATTCGCATGAACGGACACAGGCAGACAGTGTTTGTTGGTAATGAGGATCACCCTGTGGCTAAACATGCCTAGGTGCACGGCCAGCACATCTTGGCACAGTGTTACACCGTCCGGGTTATCTGGATACTTCCCACTGACACCAACCTATCAGAACTCCGGAGATGGGAACTTGCCCTTCAATATATCCTCTCTTCCCGTTACCCACCAGGCCTCAACCTCCGCTAATTTCAAGTTGCCGCCGCACGTACCTCACCTGTCATTCAATAACATCTTTGCCTCTTTACTTCCGCCTTGACTGACATCTCTGCCCAAACTCTTTGGGGGTTGGTTTGGGTTGTTTGGGGAAGGAGACCAGACAGCGAGGTCATCGGTCTCATCGGATTAGGGAAGGACGGGGAAGGAAGTCGGCCATGCCCTTTCAGAGGAACCATCCCAGCATTTACCTGGAGCGATTTAGGGAAATCATGGAAAACCTAAATCAGAATGGCCGGACGCGTGATTGAACTGTCGTCCTCCCGAATGCGAGTCCAGTGTGCTAGCCACTGCGTCACCCAGCTCGGTGCCCAAACTCTTTGCCTTTACATATGTCTGCTTGTGTCTGTATATGTGCGGATGGATGTGTGTGTCTCTTTGCCTTTACATATGTCTGCTTGTGTCTGTATATGTGCGGATGGATGTGTGTGTGTGTGTGTGTGTGTGAGTCTATTCCTGTCCCTCCCCCCCCCCCCCCCTCCCCCCCAAGTTAAGTCTTTCCGCTCCTGGGATTGGAATGACTCCTTACCCTCTCCCTTAAAACCCACATCCTTTCGTCTTTCCCTCTTTCCTGATGAAGCAACCGTGGGTTGCAGAAGCTTGAAATTTGTGTGTGTGTGTTATTGTCTCTATCAATGTACCAATGCTTTCGTTTGGTAAGTTACAGAATCTTTGTATATATATATATATATATATATATATATATATATATGTGTGTGTGTGTGTGTGTGTGTGTGTGTGTGTGTGTGTGTGTGTGTGTGTATGAATATAATAGAGGGAAACATTCCACGTGGGAAAAATATATCTAAAAACAAAGAAGATGTGACTTACCAATCGAAAGCGCTGGCAGGTCGATAGACACACAAACAAACACAAACATACACACAAAATTCTAGCTTTCGCAACCAACGGTTGCTTCGTCAGGAAAGAGGGAAGGAGAGGGAAAGACGAAAGGATGTGGGTTTTAAGGGAGAAGGTAAGGAGTCATTCCAATCCTGGGAGCGGAAAGACTTACCTTAGAGGGGAAAAAGGACGGGTATACACTTGCACACACACACATATCCATCCACACATATACAGACACAAGACAATGTCTGCTTGTAGGGTATATTAGGTCTACAATGATTTTCATTTAATGCAGATCATTTCGTTCTATCTCGTGAGATTTTTTTTTTTTTTTTTTAAATTAAAAACAACTAACACCTATTGAAGCATCTGTATGTTTTATAGGTTGCAGGAGTTCCGACTCCTGGGGAGGTGGGTGGGTCATAATACACGTCTGTGTTGAGCTACTGCCATGTTGTTGTGCAAGGCGGGTGACCTTGAACGAGCTTCGCCTGGCGCGCGCACGCTCACTCACACACACACACACACACACACACACACACACACACACACACACACACACACACAGAGTTGGTTCTACTAAGAAATTCGATTTGTCAATGGAGTAGAAGGAGTTGCTCACTAATAAATCCTTTAGGCTTCTCTGAAAATGAATTTAATTGGTTGTTAAGCTTTTTATGGCTGCTGGCAAGTTATAGAAAATGTGTGTTCCTGAATAATGCGCACCTTTTTGTACAAGACTAAGTGACTTTAAATCCTTGTGCAGATTATTCTTATTTCTAGTATTGATTCCATGAATTGAGCTGTTGGTTTGAAAAAGTGATATGTTTTTAATGACATATTTCATTAAAGAATAAATATATTGGGAATCAGAAGCTAGTATCCGTAGTTCCGTAAACAGGCTTTTTCAGGATGTTCTTGAGTTCACACAACATATAACTTTTATTGCGCGTTTTTGTGTCCCAAAAACTTTAGCTTGGCTTGATGAATTACCCCAAAAAATAATCCCGTATGACATTATGGAATGAATGTAAGCATAGTATGCCAGCTTTTTCATTTTTATATCCCCTATGTCTGACACCCATGAAACATGGACCTTGCCGTTGGTGGGGAGGCTTGCGTGCCTCAGCGATACAGATGGCCGTACCGTAGGTGCAACCGCAACGGAGGGGTATCTGTTGAGAGGCCAGACAAACGTGTGGTTCCTGAAGAGGGGCAGCAGCCTTTTCAGTAGTTGCAGGGGCAACAGTCTGGATGATTGACTGATCTGGCCTTGTAACACTAACCAAAACGGCCTTGCAGTGCTGGTACTGCGAACGGCTGAAAGCAAGGGAAAACTACAGCCGTAATTTTTCCTGAGGGCCTGCGGCTTTACTGTATGGTTAAATGATGATGGCGTCCTCTTGGGTAAAATATTCCGGAGGTAAAATAGTCCCCCCCCCCCCCCCCCCCCCCATTCGGATCTCCGGGCGGGGACTACTCAAGAGGACGTTGTTATCAGGAGAAAGAAAACTGGTGTTCTGCGGATCAGAGCGTGGAATGTCAGATCCCTTAATCGGGCAGGTAGGTTAGAAAATTTAAAAAGGGAAATGGATAGGTTAAAGTTAGATATAGTGGGAATTAGTGAAGTTCGGTGGCAGGAGGAACAAGACTTTTGGTCAGGTGAATACAGAGTTATAAATACAAAATCAAATAGTGGTAATGCAGGAGTAGGTTTAATAATGAATAAAAAAAATAGGAGTGTGGGTAAGCTACTACAAACAGCATAGTGAAGGCATTATTGTGGCCAATATAGACACGAAGCTCCCACCTACTACAATAGTACAAGTTTATATGCCAACTAGCTCTGCAGATGATGAAGAAATTGATGAAATGTATGATGAGATAAAAGACATTATTCAGATAGTGAAGTGAGATGAAAATTTAATAGTCATGGATGACTGGAATTCGAGTGTAGGAAAAGGGAGAGAAGGAAACATAGTCGGTGAATATGGATTGGGGGAAAGAAATGAAAGAGGAAGCCGTCTGGTAGAATTTTGCACAGAGCATAGCTTAATCATAGCTAACACTTGTTCAAGACTCATAAAAGAAGGTTGTACACATGGAAGAAGCCTGGAAATACTATAAGGTATCAGATAGATTATATAATGGTAAGACAGAGATTTAGGAACCAGGTTTTAAATTGTAAGACATTTCCAGGTGCAGATGTGGACTCTGACCACAATCTATTGGTTATGAGCTGTAGATGAAAACTGAAGAAACTGCAAAAAGGTGGGAATTTAAGGAGATGGGATCTGGACAAACTGATTAAACCAGAGGTTGTACAGAGTTTCAGGGAGAGCATAAGGGAACAATTGTCACAAATGGGGGAAAGAAATACAGTAGAAGAAGAATGGGTAACTCTGAGGGATGAAGTAGTGAAGGCAGCAGAGGATCAAGTAGGTAGAAAGACGAGGGGTAGTAGAAATCCTTGGGTAACAGAAGAAATATTGAATTTAATTGATGAAAGGAGAAAATATAAAAATGCAGTAAATGAAGCAGGCAAAAAGGAATACAAACGTCTCAAAAATGAGATCGACAGGAAGTTCAAAATGGCTAAGCAGGGATGGCTAGAGGATACTGCCTACAGGAAAATTAAAGAGATCTTTGGAGAAAAGAGAACCACTTGTATGAATATCAAGAGGTCAGATGGAAACCCTGTTCTAACCAAAGAAGGGAAAGCAGAAAGGTGGAAGGAGTATATAGAGGCTCTATACAACGGTGACGTACTTGAGGACAATATTCAGACTTCAAGAAAAATATAATAATTCCAATCCCAAAGAAAGCAGGTGTTGACAGATGTGAAAATTACCGAACAATCAGTTTAATAAGCCACAGCTGCAAAATACTAACGCGAATTCTTTACAGACAAATGGAAAAACAAGTAGAAGCCAACCTTGGGGAAAATCAGTTTGGATTCCGTAGAAATATTGGAACACGTGAGGCAATACTGACCTTACAACTTATCTTAGAAGAAAAGATTAAGGAAAGGCAAACCTACATTTCTAGAATTTGTAGACTTAGAGAAAGCTTTTGACAATGTTGACTGGAATACTCTCTTTCACATTCTAAAGGTGGCAGGGGTAAAATACAGGGAGCAAAAGGCTCTTTACAATTTGTACAGAAACCAGATGGCAGTTATAAGAGTCAAGGGACATGAAGGGAAAGTAGCGGTTGGGAAGGGAGTGAGACAGGGTTGTAGCCTCTCCCCGATGTTATTCAATCTGTATATTGAGCAAGCAGTAAAGGAAACAAAAGAAAAAATTCGGAGTAGGTATTAAAATTCATGGAGAAGAAATAAAAACTTTGAGGTTCGCCGATGACATTGTAATTATGTCAGAGAGAGCAAAGGACTTGGAAGAGCAGTTAAATGGAATGGACATTGTCTTGAAAGGAGGATATAAGATGAACATCAACAAAAGCAAAACAAGGATAATGGACTGTAGTTGAATTAACTCGGGTGATGCTGAGGGAATTAGATTAGGAAATAAGACACTTAAAGTAGTAAAGGAGTTTTGCTATTTGGGGAGCAAAATAACTGATGATGGTCGAAGTAGAGAGGATATAAAATGTAGACTGGCAATGGCAAGGAAAGCATTTCTGAAGAAGAGATATTTGTTAACATCGAGTATAGGTTTAAGTGTCAGGAAGTCGTTTCTGAAAGTATTTGTATGGAGTGTAGCCATGTATGGAGGTGAAACATGGATGATAAATAGTTTGGACAAGAAGAGAATAGAAGCTTTCGAAATGTGGTGCTACAGAAGAATGCTGAAGATTAGATGGGTAGATCACATAACTAATGAGGAAGTATTGAATAGGATTGGGAAGAAGAGAAGTTTGTGGCACAACTTGACTAGAAGAAGGGATCAGTTGGTAGGACATGTTCTGAGGCATCAAGGGATCACCAGTTTAGTATTGGAGGGCAGCGTGGAGGGTAAAAATCGTAGAGGGAGACCAAGAGATGAATACACTAAGCAGATTCAGAAGGATGTAGGTTGCAGTAGGTACTGGGAGATGAAGAAGCTTGCACAGGATAGAGTTGCATGGAGAGGTGCATCAAACCAGTCTCAGGACTGAAGACCACAACAACAACACATGTCTGACACAATTCGCATTGCAAATAGAGATTTGTTATGACGCTTCAGCAGTTCCGTGGTGTGCTTTTACCAGTTGAATTTTATTATCAAGCTGTAATCCCAAGAATTTAACACTGTCCACTTCTTCTATCTGCTTGTCATCATATGTTAGGCATATACTCATGGGACACCCCTTACAAGTTCTGAACTGCATGTAGTGTGTTTTTTCAAAGTTTAATGACAAGGAATTGGCTAGGAACCAGTGATTAATGTCCACAAATATTTTATTATCTGATATTTCTAAGACTACACTGGATTTGCTATTTATTGCAATGTTTGTATCATTGGCAAGCAAAACGAACTTGGCATCTGGTAATGTTACTGATGAAAGGTCATTGATATACACAAGAAGTAAGGGCCCTAAAATGGAACCTTGTGGGACCCCACATGTAATTACACTCCTGGAAATTGAAATAAGAACACCGTGAATTCATTGTCCCAGGAAGGGGAAACTTTATTGACACATTCCTGGGGTCAGATACATCACATGATCACACTGACAGAACCACAGGCACATAGACACAGGCAACAGAGCATGCACAATGTCGGCACTAGTACAGTGTATATCCACCTTTCGCAGCAATGCAGGCTGCTATTCTCCCATGGAGATGATCGTAGAGATGCTGGATGTAGTCCTGTGGAACGGCTTGCCATGCCATTTCCACCTGGCGCCTCAGTTGGACCAGCGTTCGTGCTGGACGTGCAGACCGCGTGAGACGACGCTTCATCCAGTCCCAAACATGCTCAATGGGGGACAGATCCGGAGATCTTGCTGGCCAGGGTAGTTGACTTACACCTTCTAGAGCACGTTGGGTGGCACGGGATACATGCGGACGTGCATTGTCCTGTTGGAACAGCAAGTTCCCTTGCCGGTCTAGGAATGGTAGAACGATGGGTTCGATGACGGTTTGTATGTACCGTGCACTATTCAGTGTCCCCTCGACGATCACCAGTGGTGTACGGCCAGTGTAGGAGATCGCTCCCCACACCATGATGCCGGGTGTTGGCCCTGTGTGCCTCGGTCGTATGCAGTCCTGATTGTGGTGCTCACCTGCACGGCGCCAAACACGCATACGACCATCATTGGCACCAAGGCAGAAGCGACTCTCATCGCTGAAGACGACACGTCTCCATTCGTCCCTCCATTCACGCCTGTCGCGACACCACTGGAGGCGGGCTGCACGATGTTGGGGCGTGAGCGGAAGACGGCCTAACGGTGTGCGGGACCGTAGCCCAGCTTCATGGAGACGGTTGCGAATGGTCTTCGCCGATACCCCAGGAGCAACAGTGTCCCTAATTTGCTGGGAAGTGGCGGTGCGGTCCCCTACGGCACTGCGTTGGATCCTACGGTCTTGGCGTGCATCCGTGCGTCGCTGCGGTCCGGTCCCAGGTTGACGGGCACGTGCACCTTCCGCCGACCACTGGCGACAACATCGATGTACTGTGGAGACCTCCCGCCCAACTGTTGAGCAATTCAGCGGTACGTCCACCCGGCCTCCCGCATGCCCACTATACGCCCTCGCTCAAAGTCCGTCAACTGCACATACGGTTCACGTCCACGCTGTCGCGGCATGCTACCAGTGTTAAAGACTGCGATGGAGCTCCGTATGCCACGGCAAACTGGCTGACACTGACGGCGGCGGTGCACAAATGCTGCGCAGCTAGCGCCATTCGACGGCCAACACCGCGGTTCCTGGTGTGTCCGATGTGCCGTGCGTGTGATCATTGCTTGTACAGCCCTCTCGCAGTGTCCGGAGCAAGTATGGTGGGTCTGACACACCGGTGTCAATGTGTTCTTTTTTCCATTTCCAGGAGTGTAGTTCCCAGTTGGATGATGCCTGATAGCTTGATACATGTCTCTTTCCTAATAACACCCTTTGTTTCCTGCCAGAGATATAAGATTTGAACCATTTTGCAGCATTTCCTGTTACACTATAATATTCTAATTTACTTAAAAGGATATTGTGATTTACTCAGTCAAATGCCTTTGACAGATCACAAAATATACCAGGTGCCTGCAATTTTATATCTAATGAATTAAGCACATTTTCGCTGTAAGTGTAGATAGCCTTCTCAATATCAGAACCCTTTAGAAATCCAAACTGTGACTTTGACAGTATATTATTTGAGATAAGATGGTTATAAAGCCAATTGTACATTACTTTTTCTAAAATTTTTGAGAATGCTGGCAAAAGTGAAATTGGATGGAAATTTGATGCTATTTCTTTATCTCCCTTCTTAAACAGTGGCTTAACTTCAGCATATTTTAACCATTCAGGAAATATTCCACTGATAAACGACTGGCTACACAGATAGCTTAATATGTTACTTAGCTCAGAATCACATTTTTTAATTAGCTTTGTTGATATTTCATCATACCCACTAGATGTTTTTGATTTTTAAAGATTTTATGATGGACATTATTTCTGCTGGGGTAGTGAGGGTCAAATTCATATTATGGAAGTCACTTGAAATGTCTGGTCTGAGGTATTCCATAGCAGCATCTACAGAACCTGACAACCCCATCTTTTATAAGATAAAATGTTTGTTAAAAAGTTCTGCAACACTATACACATCTGTCACCAATGTATCATTTACTCTTAATACTATTTGTCCCTCTTCATGTCTGGTTCTACTGGTCTCCTTCTTCACTATATCCCATATTGTCTTTATTTTGCTATCTGATATGACTATCTTTTCCTTGTATAATATATTTGCTTTGATGTCCGTATTACAGTCTTAAGTATTTTGCAGTATTTCTTGTAATGTGCTATAGCATCAACATCGGAACTGTTTTGGATTGACAGATACAGTTTTCTTTTTGTTTTACAAGATACCCCTATTCCTTGAGTAATCCATGTCTTCTTTGTAGACTTTGCTCTAACCTTGGTAAGTTTTTGGGGAAAACTGTTAGAATAAGGTAAGCACTTTATTAGCAAAAGTGTTATATTTTTCATTCATGCCATGAGCACTGTAAACATTAGTCCGGTGAATGTCTCTGAGGAGTGTCCTAAAATAATCAATTCTCGGCTTATTGATTACCCTCTTGAGCTCAGATTTAACAGATTTTACATCCAGTTCAGTGTTAACATTTAACAGAAGGAAATGCATGTCATGATCTGAAAGGCCATTGACTATTGGTTTTGTAATATAATTTTGTTCATTGGACTTTTCTATAAAGATATTATCAATGGCTGTTTGTGAGCAATTGGCTACCCTAGAGGGGAACTTTACAGTGGAAATTAAGTTGAATGATAGTGTTACTAACTCAAATAAGTTCTTATTGGGAGAGTCTTTAAGGAAATCTACATTGAAATCATCAGCAACCACTATTTCTTTGTTTTTGTTTGTTAAATGGCCAGTACAGCTTCAAGGTGATTTATGAACAGATTAAAGTTACCTGCAGGTGCTCAATATACATGTAATATTATGAAGGTTTTTTTGTGAAATTCTACTGCTGTTGCACACGCTTCCATATGCTGTTCTAGGCAAAATTTATGAATGTCTATGTTCTTAAATTTATGACAGTTCCTGATGAATGTGGCAACTCCTCCCTTCTCCATTTCTGATCTACAAAAGTGAGATGCTAACCCAAACCCTGTAACACTTAAAAGTTCTGTACCAGTGGTCACATGATGTTCAGAGAGGCAGATTATGTCAGCTGAGTTTGAAGACTCTAATTCATCTATGCAGACAGTTAATTCATTAATTTTATTTCTCATTCCTTGAATATTTTGATGCAACAAAGATAGCTGACATTTTACATTGACTGAGTTAAAACTGGGTAGAGTTAAAATATCTGTTGACTGCTGAAAATTCTTAACCAATGGCTGTTTTAAATGATGTAATAAGCTAGAACTATGTTTTTTGGTTTCTTTCTCAAACTGAAGGTTTGTCTCAGTCCTAACCTCTCTTAAAATGTGGTTTCTTTCTGTCCTCACTACCCTAAAAAAGAGTCTTTTCTGAACCCTATAACCACTGGTATTTTATCACTCATGACAGTGCCTCCCTCCTTTAACTTTCCTGCTATTTTCCCAGCCAGTTTACCCTTCCCCTTCCTGTTGAGGTGAAGGACATGTCTAGTATAATCCCACCTATTGAGAGAATCAACAGGAACCACACCAATGACCCTGCACCTGACATAAGCAACCGTTCCAACTCCAAATTAACTCTCGACAGAAGAGCTCAAATGAGGTTGGTCATGGCGCCCAAGAACAGATACAAGCTCAACACTAGTATGCTTCGATGCTGATGCAATATTTGCCAGGTCACACTCTATACTGTATCCAGGATATCTGTCAATACTATTACCTGCCCCACCCACTATAACCATGGTGTATTCCTTAGTGAAATCTTTGCAAAGTGATCCTAAATCATCTGTCACCTGCTCCAGACCAGCAATAGGTTTAAAGAAATTTGTGACCTGGTATTCTGATCCTAGTTCATCCTGCAAAAGTTGGCCAACACCTCTTCCATGGGAACTACCTAACAACAACACTTTCTTTCTCTTTACTGATTTCCCTACTTTCTTACTTTTCAATTTGCTGCTGAAAGTTTGTTGTGTCCTGTCTACACCTGCAACTGCTTGAGGCTGACCAATTTCTAACTGAAGCAACAGGTCAAATCTATTTTCCACATTCACCACAAAGCTGTCAGATAAAGTTCTAGGCCTGTTCCTCCTGTTGCCTGTTGCCACTTCCCGCCTCTCTTTACCCTTCTCCCTCCTTAACCTGTCAAGACCTCCCCTGGCCTTGTCTAACTCAGCCTGAAGGGCGGCAATTTTCATCTCCTGTCCTAGTATCTTCCCATTTCTACTAAAAATTATACAAAACCACTGATGAGTCTCATTTACTTCCCCTATTCCCACACCACTACAGTCACCCACATGGAAAAAACTACAGCACCCATTACACGAAAGCCCCGACCTAACAATTCTACGGCAAGTCAAGCACTTTTCACTCATGATAAACGTAAAAGTTTAATAAGAATAAGTCAGTTAAATTACAGATAAACACGAAAATATGGTTCCACAAATTTGGCCTATACGCAACTGTGTGTAAACAGAAACAACAGTGCAAAGTTTCTAAAATAACAACTTAAACTTTGCGCTACTTTCCGGAAATGCTAGTTAAATGATTTACGCTACAGTTAAATTGCTGGAGAGAGCAAAGAACAACTAAATGAAATTCTATAGATTTGCTGCGGTAAAACGTAAACAGAAAATACGGCTGTACGATCTTTTCATGTTTTCTGTTATATTATGTAAAGAAAAATTAAACCTTTAATGATACACTTAAAAGTCACACTAATACACATATTTACCACGTAATCAGTAGTAAACTATTGTTTTATAATCAAAATATCCACGGGTGTACTGCCAGTCTACAGTGTCCAACGGGCACAATATTTCGGCGATCATACATGTCGCCATCATCAGGTGAACTGACGGACTGAGCTCCTGTGAACGTGCCGGCACGGAGATCCGTACGCTATGGCTGCTCAGGGGGAACTGGGTACGGTCGCGGCGGCAGCCGATTTAAATACCCTCCGCCCGCGGCGCACTCACTCCGCTGTCCGCTGGTACCAGATTCCGTGTCAATGTGGCAAGTCGTATATTGGTCAGACGATGCGTACCGTCGAGGATCAATGCCGTGAACACCAGAGGCACACTCGACTGATGTATCCGAGCAAGTCGGCGGTCGCTGAACATTGTTTGTCGGAAAATCGCGCCATGGATTATGAACGCACGAGGATTCTGGTACAGACGTCGAGATACTGGGACAGCGTTGTTAGAGAGGCCATTGAAATTCGCACCAATGACGACCTCATAAACCGTGACTGTGGCTATAATCTTAGCAAGGCTTGGGAACCAGCAATTGGGTTAATCAAGAGTAAATCGAGCAAACGTGTAGTTGTGACGACCACGGCGGACAGAGCCATCACACCGACGTCACCTCGGATGCCGTCGCAAGCTGTTCCACCGCGCGACCGTGGCGTGGGGCGCGGACGGCGGAGTGAGCGCGCCGCGGGTATTTAAATCGGCCGCCGCCGCAACCGAACCCAGTTCCCCCTGAGCAGCCATAGCGTACGGATCTCCGTGCCGGCACGTTCACAGGAGCTCAGTCCGTCAGTTCACCTGATGATGGCGACATGTATGATCGCCGAAATATTGTGCCCGTTGGACACTGTAGACCGGCAGTACACCCGTGGATATTTTGATTATCAAATACGCCAGGAGAAACTCAAGAATCATATATGTTTTATAATCTAAAATGGGTGGGCAGCAAGGTTGTATCAGGAGACTTATCCCCACCAACAGTGATGACAGCTTCAACGTTTGTAACAGTAGTTTGCCCTTTGTCTGAGACAGGGTCATTTCAGAAAGCAGGAAATCATGAAGGACGTACCTGAAATTTTCGGACACTGGACTTGGAGGAAAATGTGATTAACACTATGGAAGGCGAATGCTATGTCAGTACCAGGCAGTTGGCCTGCAAGTACCACGTAAGCCAGACAACCATGTGGAACATTCTCCATGACAATTGTTGCTACATTTACCACGTACAGCATACGCAGGACATACTAGTGACAGAATTTCCACATTGGGAGCAGTTTTGTCACTGGTTTCTTCATCAGTATTTGTGTCATTCATCCTATTCACAGATGAGGCCAACTTTATGCGGAGTGGTATCTTCAACTTTCATAACAGTCATCTGTGGTATACAGAACCCACATGGTATGGACCGTATGGTGACAGCGAATCATCTGCATCAATGCAGCTGGAATATATGAGCCAGGATAATTGGCAACCATATTTTGGAACTGATCTTTCTTTCACATCATCTAACAGGCAAGAACTATTGGCGTTTCTTGCGAGTGACTTTTCCTCCACTGCTGGAAAAAGTGATGATTTGAAGAGTTGTATGGCTGCTACATGATGGTGCTCCAGCCCACTTCATTATTAACGTCCAGACCCATCTCAACCCGTACAATTTCTCGTTATGGTGCCATCTCAAAAGTATCATGTATGCAGAGCCCATTCCAAATGTGGAGGCACTGGTACAGTGTATTCAGCCTGCCTTTGACACTGTTTGTATGCATCCTGGACAATGTGAACGTGTGAGATAGAACATGCTATGGTGCATACACACGTGTGTTAAGAAACATGGAAACATGTAGCGTGGCTGCACCCTACAGCACATATTAGACCACAATCTCTGTAACAATGTATGATTGAATAAATGGTCTCTAGCATGGGAACCATGCATTTCTGGACATAAGATCATTAGACCTTTTTTGTTGCGTATTCTCTCATCCATCAATCACTACAGTTTGTACACAGTGGAAAAAATCACCCTGTATATTTGGCAAATCTGTGTGGGTGTTAAAGAGTGCAAACAACAAACTATCAGTGGATGTATTTTACTTCTGTGCATGAAATTATTCAAGGTCAAGTGGACACAGTTGACGCAAATGATCAGCAAAGCCAACGGAGGGGTTGGTAGAGTGTAAAAGATAATGGTATCCAGGAACAAATGAAGAAAAAGAAAAATGAAGGAAAGCAATATACAACACACAGTGACAAGTGAGTGGTGGTGTATGGAAACCTATAGGACCTCCATGTGAATGCTCTAAAACGTGTTTTGAGTGTGTAAGTGAAGAAGGTAGGCAATGCATATACAAGAATTTCTGGCAGTTGGAACACTATGATACACAAAATGCCTACCTACAAGTTTGTTTACAGTCATAAAGAGCTTTTAAATTAGTATTTTGGAGAAATTTCACTATAATATTTCATTTGTGGTGTAGAGTGCCATAAATATCGATATTTGTTCAGTGTATAAGTGTGCTATCTTTGAGGAGAGGGCTTCGGAAGGATGTTGGCCGCTAACGGGAGTTAGCCTTTTGACTTGTATCTGTGTAGAAGCGAAGTTCTAATAAATCTGTATCTGAGAGAATTCTAGTTGTTTACCTACAACTATATCCTATCCCCTCACTGGTGACCCCGTTTTTTGTGTAATACGCGTCCAAGTTACCGCTCGAAGGTTATTTACGCACCTACTGCGTCGGGTTTCTTCGCGATCGCGAGGGACGTTGTTCAGCTTCAGACAATGGCCTTGCAGCACTCACCATCGCCCGGATTTCAGCAACATCTCTCCAGCACTCCTGCTGTCGTAGTGGACATGTCACAAGACTCTTTGGTATCCTTCAGCCCGAACATGCAGTGGAATTCATCGATTGCCGCCAGTTTCTTCCAACCGCCAACGGTCGCGGACTCTGGCTTTGTTAGCCTAGACCTTTCCACGTGTTCTCCACAGAGTGTTGTTCGGAACATTCCTACTCCTGTGTTGAATGCACAATTCAATACAGTTCATGGCATCGAGTGAAGTTTTGCTACTTTGGAAAATCCAGTAGTAAATTCAAACTCGAATCAGTTCCCGCCACGTGTGTATCCTCCCGTGCTGGGTAGTCAACAGGTGCTCAATGCTCGCCAAACAGCAAATATCACACCGAGTGTGCATCCTAGTGGACATGTGTGGGATCCTTGTGTTGCTTCTAATCAAGTCAACAATTCTGTACTGGACAGTAATTACCCGGACATCTACAACCAGCCCCACCACTCACGGTCGAGTGAATACAGTGTGCATAATGGACATTCACCAGCGTACTTAAGTACTTGTGGCTTCTCTCCAAACTACCACGTCAATGAGAATGCACATTTTGACTACGATCCTCACACTGTTCGAGCGTCCGTTGCTTCTCAGCTGTCCCCCCGGCGTCAAGTGAATTTCACGATACCCACATTACAGGACGCCAATAATTCGGACTCGCTATCTTCTGCATGCTCTACTTCTGTCCGAAGAAATAGGCATATCTCCGCAGTGACTGCAGTGCCGAATCTGCCGAAACTACCAGACTTCAAACCCGCTCACGCAAAGTTCTGGTTTAATCTGGTTGAGCGAACAATCAATGTCTGTGCTTTGGACGACGACGCACGCTTCGCCTGCCTCATGAACCATCTTCACGACCGCGTCGATTTATTTTATGACCTGGTCAAAGCACCCCCCCTAGAAGGTAAGTATGCTGTGGCGAAACAGACAATACTGGAGCGCGTCTCGAAAACCAGGAGAGAAAATATGCGACAGCTCATCTACGAAGAGCGTCTCGGCGACAGGTCTGCGTCCCAGCTGTGGTGGTGCATCCGTCTTCTCGTCGATTGCAAGTTATGCCTGATGACACGCTCGCAGAAATCTGGACAGAAAAGCTGCCTTTGCCTGTCCAGACTGCAATCTCTGCGTATGAAGATAGGCCAGTAAATGGACGTTTACGTGCCGCCGACAGAGCATGCTCTGCCAGGCAACGTGAGCTCCGTGCACTGCATTCTGGACGTGACCGCACTAAGAAGCTTTCTGACACCACGACCTTGTCTGGTGCTGCTAATAACAAGTTTGTTAAACTAGCCGCCCTGCCTGCACCTTCAACCCCCCGCAATGACAGTGCATCAGCCTCTGTGGAAGACTCTGGGTCACATACTCCGTCACCTAGCAACTATCCACAGGAGCACAGGCCCGCCCAACTTTACTGTTTCTTCCATGCAAGATTCGGGGAGCAAGCTCGCAAATGCCAGTCACCATGTTCTTACCCAAACTCCAACCGCAGGTAAGCTGCGGTGCCACCTCCTGTGATGTAAACAACGGGCACCATCCAACGTTGCATTCCGTTTCGGACAACAACAGTAAGTGTGGTCAAGTCTGTGTTTGCGATTTACAATCAGGTGCACGTTTTCTGGTAGACACTGGCGCAGACGTCTCTTTGCTGCCAGTTCGCCTAGCAACCAATAAAGTGCAACCACACAAAACAGTACTTCGTGCAGTGAACTTGTCTACCCTACAGTGTTCGGGTTCTACTTTATATACAGTGAAACTTTCACCTGAGTGCAAGCTGGAGTGGACGTTTTTAGTGTCAACAATTGAAGAACCTATTCTTGGAATTGATTTCCTCAAGCACTATCAGTTTTCACTAGATTTTGTGCAAAATACTGTGTTTTACCCCCCACTAAAACAAACGTATTCCTTTCACTCCGTGGGGTGACAGTTCGGCTAACACCAAACGTGTGCTGTGCTAAGAAATGTTTAAACCTATCCTTGGAGCTGCAATATTGGACAAACAAGTGGCTAGTGGAGTGCGCCAAGTCTTCGAAGTTGCGGATGGAACGTATGGAAATACTGCTGCATCTCCACAACATACACCATGAGTTGGCCTCCACACAATAACGCCTCACGACACTACAAGCAGACGACTCGTAGACTACAGACAAGGTCAGTCTGTGCCAATCTGGTGTTCCCGTGCCTGCGCATGTTAACAACAATGTTGTGAACTCTGTTAACTGTCAGCACCCACTCTTGTAATGACAGTGTATGCCCGAGTGCTCATGTTCCTTGCGTTCCGAATGGACAATTAACTTCCCAAGCTCATGGCAATGAACTACGGCCATCTGCTGTTCGGCCATGCCCACTCGTGCCTACAGTGCTCGTAGCGGCACAGCCCGCTACCAAGAACCAGTGTACCAACCTCACCCATGTTAATACGCGTGCAGCCTTTACGCAGCCTACAAGCGGTTGGCACACCTGTACTTCCGTGTCGTCAGCGCCACAGCTTTGCTCGTCCGCCACCGCCTGCTCTGCTTCACGGGTATCTGACTGTCATGCTGCTCCACGTATTGCAGTAGTCACTAATGGCACAGTTCATCGGTTACGTCTAACCGATGGGCCGCCCATATCGCAACGCCCACACCACCTCAAGCCGGAATTAATGAAAATTGCAAAAGGACAATTAGATGATTTATTACAATAGGGAATAATTGAACCTTCTTCCAGTTGCTGGGCTAGTCCTATGCTATTTGACCAAAAGAATGATGGTACTTGGCGTATGGTCGGAGACTATAGGCGTTTAAATGCCCACACCATCATTGATAAATACCCAGTCCCACACATTGTGGACTGCAATCATGCGCTCACAGGTGCAAAGTACTTCTCTGTTTTGGGCTGTAAGCACGCATTTCATCAGATTCCTATGGCTCCGGAGGATATTGAAAAGACTGCCATAACCATGCCCTTCGGGCTGTTTCAATACAAATTTATGCCGTTTGGGTTGAAAAACGCCGCAGCAAAATTCAGCTGCCACCTCCAGCTACTCATACACCTCCGCGCGTGTACGTACTGCGCACGCTAGACTCTTGTGAGTATGTGTTTCTCAGAGACGACTCAATCAAAGCCCCACTTCAGTCACCCTACACAGGTCCTTACAAAGTCGTCAAATGCTCCGAGAATAACATGGATCTCCTCATAAAAGACTCTGTAACCACGGTCTCACTCAACCGAGTGAAACCAGCTTTCATTGAGCCTCAAGTGAACCTCCCTGATTCTGCCCCTATTTCTCCCACTCCTGCTTCGAGCAGCCATCCATCTTCTCATACCATACATTCAGGTATTGATTCTCCACAGCGTGTTTCTCTGCTGAGCACTGCTTCTTCTCCGCGTTCATCTAATTCGAGTGGCCAATCTTTTCGAGGTTTCACTCCTCACAGCCCTCGCAGTCGAACTGCCAACCACTTTGATTCTACCATTGTGTTACCATCTTTGTGTGACAGCTCTTTGTCATGCCGTTCAATCCACGCTGGCTCCTTGTTGCCTTAGGTCATGCTCCCTTGTCCGCAAGCTGATCGCCCGAGGTTGTCACCTGCGCAGTCCAGTGCACCTCCCACCCTCCTCTTCGCAGATCCTTCCCCCCCCTGCTATGGCTTTCCCACACCTCCCTGCCCCTCTTCCATTGCTCGTACAGGTGCCACCCAAGAATTCACAACACATGTACACCCTGATGACATACATAAATTATCTGTTGTCGTAGATGGCGATACGGTGTGTGTGGTACTCACGTGTGACAATATTAAGGGAGGAAGTGCAGAAACTCGTGTGGTGCGCCGCTTTAAATTGATCACAAGTACTGCGTATGGCAATTTATGTGACTTTGTTAAGCCTTCTGGCAAGGTGATTCTCCACCTGCCTGCTGACGAAGTGCTACACCTCCACTCCAGGATGGGATGTCGTCTTCAGTCGCCGGCGTCGCTTGCTGACTTTTCCCACCCCCCGGTCTCCTACCAGTCGACCGCTTCCACCTGACGCAGAAGAACTGTATGTTACCTTGTTACCTCCCTAACTTCTCACCCCCCCCCCCCCATTCACAGGGACATACTCCATTCCATACTGCGCGGGGGGTAGGGTGGGGGGGGGGGGGGGGCGCTATGTGGCGTATAGCGCCATAAATATCGAGATACTTGTTCAGTGTATAAGTGTACTATCTTTGAGGAGAGGGCTTTGGGAGGATGTTGGCCGCTAACGGGACTTAACCTCCGGACTTGTATCTGTGTAGAAGCGAAGAGCTAATAAATCTGTATCTGAGAGAATTCTAGTTGTTTACCTACAACTATATCCTATCCCCTCACATTAATTCACTCAGCAAATAAACAGTGGTAGTCAATGGTAACATTCTAAGTGCACTCCATTTGCAAGTAAACAATGTTAAGTATCCACTGATGAAATTTTAAGAATAGAATTGTGGGTAGAATTTACCACTTTAAAAATATGAAAACAATCACATATACATATAATAATTGCAAAAGATCTACATGCTACATTTTATTTATGAGAATTTATTGAAACTTAATTACACAATTTCCTTAAAGAACCGTAATGTCGCTTACTACTGTTTACAGCTGAGGTCTTCAGTTAAAGAGAGCTTTGACGAAAAGTGAAGCAGTTTGATGAATATTAAGAACTCAGATGGGAATCGTGTATTATGCAAAGAAGTGAAGGCTGAAAGGTGGAACGAATATACAGGGTGAGTCACCTAACATTACCGCTGGATATATTTCGTAAACCACATCAAATACTGACGAATCGATTCCACAGACCGAACGTGAGCAGAGGGGCTAGTGTAATTGGTTAATATAAACCATAAAAAAATGAACAGAAGTATGTTTTTTAACACAAACCTACGTTTTTTTAAATGGGACGCCGTTAGTTTTGTTAGCACATCTGAACATATAAACAAATACGTAATCAGTGCCGTTTGTTGCTTTGTAGAATGTTAATTACATCCGGAGATATTGTAACCTAAAGTTGACGCTTGAGTACCACTCCTCCGCTGTTCGATCGTGTGTATCGGAGAGCACCGAATTACGTAGGGATCCAAAGGGAACGGTGATGGACCTTAGGTACAGAAGAGACTGGAACAGCACATCACGTCCACATGCTAACACCTTTTTATTGGTCTTTTTCACTGACGCACATCTACATTACCATGAAGGGTGAGGTACACGTACACACGTGGCTTCCGTTTTCAATTACGGAGTGGAATAGAGTGTGTCCCGACATGTCAGGCCAATAGATGTTCAATGTGGTGGCAATCATTTGCTGCACACAATTGCAATCTCTGGCGTAATGAATGTCGTACACGCCGCAATACATCTGGTGTAATGTCACCGCAGGCTGCCACAATACATCGTTTCTATCCTCTGGGGTTGTAGGCACATCACGGTACACATTCTCCTTTAACATACCCCACAGAAAAAAGTCCAGAGGTGTAAGATCAGGAGAACAGGCTGGCCAATTTATGCGTCCTCCACGTCCTATGAAACGCCCGTCGAACATCCTGTCAATGGTCAGCCTAGTGTTAATTGCGGAATGTGCAGGTGCACCATCATGCTGACACCACATACGTCGACGCGTTTCCAGTGGGACATTTTCGAGCAACGTTGGCAGATCATTCTGTAGAAACGCGATGTATGTTGCAGCTGTTTGGGCCCCTGCAATGAAGTGAGGACCAATGAGGTGGTCGCCAATGATTCCGCACCATGCATTTACAGTCCACGGTCGCTGTCGCTCTACCTGTCTGAGCCAGCGAGGATTGTCCAATGGCCAGTAATGCATGTTCCGTAGATTCACTGCCCTGCGGTTTGTGATACCCGCTTCATCGGTAAACAGGTAGAACTGCAACGCATTCTCTGTTAATGCCCATTGACAGAATTGCACTCGATGATTAAAGTCATCACCATGTAATTGCTGATGTAGCGACACATGAAACGGGTGAAAGTAGTGACGACGCAGTATGCGCATGACACTACATTGACTCAGTCCACCGGCTCTCGCAATGTCCCGTGTACTCATGTGTGGGTTCATGTCAACAGCAGCTAACACACCAACTGCACCCGCTTCTTCTGTGACGGGCCTGTTACGGACACATTTGTGTGCTACGACCATATCTGTTGCATACAGTTGGCGGTAGATGTTTTGCAACGTGCGGCACGTTGGATGCTCTCTGTCCGGGTACCGTTCTGCATACACTCTGCAGGCTTCAGCTGCATCTCATCGACACTCGCCATAGATCAGTATCATCTCCGCCTTTTCAGAGTTCGAATACACCATGGTCACAGTTCCTACAACACTACACTATCACAGACGTCTGGTAACACAGTGTACTACAGTTGGTCTGCGTGCAGAGACGAATGCAGAATAACAATAGCAGCAAGCACTACATGCGGACACTGCGACAGCTAGACCAAACCAAAACAGTGCACTACAGCCACACTTGTAAACACGGTCGTCATCGTAAACATGTCCCTGCAGATGCTGCTCGCCGACCGTGGCCCGTGTTTGTTAGAACACGCAACTGAACGTCGGAGGTTTCAAGCGTCAACTTTAGGTTACAATATCTCCGGATGTAATTAACATTTTACAATGCAACAAATGGCACTGATTACGTATTTGTTTATATGTTCAGATGTGCTAGCAAAACTAACGTGGTTCCATTTAAAAAAACGTAGGTTTGTGTTAAAAAACATACTTCCGTGCATTTTTGTATGGTTTGTGTTAAACAATTACACTAGCCCCTCTCCTCACGTTCGGTCTGTGGAATCGGTTCGCCAGTATTTGATGTGGTTTACGAAATATATCCAGCGGTAACGTTAGGTGACTCACCCTGTATACAGCATGTTTCTTAAACTTGGAACAACTAAATATCTTGAAAAATACACTCATAAAAAAATGTTCCACTATTTTCAAAAGAGACACTTGTCTGTGCTAAAATGCTCCCTGTACCTCCACCCATGCAGAAGTGGGATCACCTTTTTATTTTCAAATGGGAACCTCCCATTTTTATTGCAGATTTGGATTCTATACCAAAATATACCTAGCTTTTATTAAAAACATTTTTTTCCATTCGTGGTAGATGTGCTGCAATAGACAAAAACCAATTTTTTTGTTTTTGCAATTAAGAACCAACTCATCTGACTCTACATTAGATCTGTGATAAAAAATATAAACATTTTTGTCTTGAACAGGTGATATTTTTGTTAAAAAATTATTTTAGTTTTGCCAACTTGATTGTACAGTAAAACTTTTGTGATTACACATTTTAAAAGAAAGGTCTGGCAAATAAGCTACTATTAAAGTAATGTAGTTTTCTGTTCCATTTGGGGTTGATTTTGGTAAGTCCCCATACAATCAAGATGCTTGATTTTGGTGATTCACTCAGAATCTCACCAGCAGGGTTACCGATTTCAATGAGTTCTTCCATCCATCATAGTAACTGTCACACCAGCTGCCATATGGCTATTGGTGGAATACATTTCACAACAACTGTAAGTAAAACTGTGCATGATAATACTGAGAGAGAAATCTCTCTTGCATGCCTCAATGCTCAGTACCCCACAATGTGGTGTGCCACACCACAGTGCTAGAGCCTTGACAACCCTGAACACAAAGGACTCAGCACCACTACTGTCCAGAGTCTTTCCTGCAACATTTGAAGTACCAGTAATGGGTTTTTCTGTAGAAGAGGAAATTGAAATAATTTTAATTTATGGTAAGGCTGGGTCTTTGTGCCAAACATTTTGCTGCTAGGCAGAAATACTATTTATCATGTTTACACCAGCGTGAAGCATAGGAAAAGAACTTGGAGAGCTATTGGTATGAGGGGTAGTAACAGTGAAATTGCAGCACAGTCAAATTTGCAAAACTAAATTAAATTTTTAACAAAATTATCAACTGTTTGCAACAAAAAAGTTTACAGTATTATTGAAAATGTAATGTAGAGACAGATGAGATGATTCTTAATCGCAAACACTTGAAGAATTGAATTTCCTGAATTACAGGCCATCTACCAGGAATGGAAAAAATGTTTCCGGTAAACCATAGGTATTTGTTTGGTGTAGAATCCTAATCTGCAATAAAATGTACGGTTCTCATTTTAAAATAAAAAGTTGACCCCACCCCCATATTGGGGGAGCACTAAGAGGTAACCAGTCTTACCACAGACATATGTCCCCTTTGGAGATATTAACCTTTGTCTGGGATGTTTTTTCATACAGTGTGTATTTTTTTGAGATGTTTAGTTGTTCCAAGTTAAGACAAATACCATATAGTAAGCCTTTATAAGGCAAACAAACCTGAGATAACGAGAAGAAGAAGTAGATCAAGTTCAAATGGGCAATATGATACTGGAATAAGAGGGAAGGAAGGAAGATTAGAGTTTAACATCACATCAGCTGTGAGAATAATTTGGTAGGGTATAGTACCGAAAGAGGGAAGGAAGGAAGATTAGGGTTTAACGTCACATCAGCTGTGAGAATAATTTGGTAGGGTATGGTACCGAAAGATACAAGAGCCATGTTTCAAAGAAGACAAATGCTGACAACTGTTAATACTACTGGACCATCAGTTTAATATGTCATCATTGCAGAAAACAAATAAAATTATTTACAAATAAATGGAAAATTTGGTAAAAGTTGATCTCAGGAAAGATCAGGCTCCAGAGAAATGTTGGAACATGAAAGGCAATGACGGACCTTAGAAAACAGATTAAAGAAAGGAAAACTTACATTCATTGCATTTGCAGATTTAGGGAAAGCTTTTGACAATATTAACCAGAATACACTCTCTTTAATTCTGAAGGTAGCAGGGGTGAAGTACAGGGAGAAAAAAGTTATTCACAACTTATACAGAAACCAGACTGCAGCTATTAGAGTAAAAGAACATGAAAGCCATGTGGTAGTTGAGGAAGAAGTTGTACATCATTATGATCTATTGTGCAAAATGATACATAGATCATGAAACTAACTAACTTACTTACTAACAGGGTTATAACCACCCCCGGATGTTACTCATTCCGTACATTGAGCAAACAGTAAAGGAAGTGAAGAGAAATCTGAAAAGAGAATTAAAGTTCAGGAAGAACAAATAAAAATTTTAAAGTTCACCAATGACATTGTAATTCTGTCAAAGATGATAAATGCCTCTTGATGATGAGGATGATGATGATGATGATGATGATGATGATGATGATGATGATGATGTTTGATTTGTGGGGTGCTCAACTGTCGGTCATCAGTGTGCACATGCCTCTTAAAAGCAGTTGAATGAAATGGATAGCCTCTTGAAAAGAGGTTATAAAATAAATATCAATAACAGTATAACGTGGGTAATGGAATATAACTGAATTAAATCAGGTGATGCTGATGCTGAAGGAATTAAATTAGAAATGAGACACTGAAAGTAGTTGATGAGTTTTGCTATTTGAGCAGCAAAATAACTGGTAATGGCTGAAGTAGTGAGAATATGATATAAATAATTGCAGTAACACAAAACGAATACCTGAAAAAGAGAAATGTATTAACATCACATATAAATTTTAAGTGTTACTAAGTTTTCTGAAAGTATTTTCTCTGGAGTGCAGTCTTGTATGGAAGTGAAACATGGATCATAAATAATACTGCAAAGCTTTTAAAATGTGGTGTTACAGAAGAATGCTGAAGTTTATTTGGATAAACTGAATAAATAATGTAGTAGTGCTTTAAAATTAGGGCAAAAAGAAATTTATGGAACAACTTGAGAAAGAAGGGATCAGTTATAGTAATAATTTATTGATATACAGTGTACAAATTTAGTTTCTAAGAGTTCTTGCTCTTCGTAAATGTTGAAAGTATTGTGTTGATTTGTGTAATCTACTACATTATTTGTGCAGTTCCATTCAAGATCACTGCAAGCTTTTCCTACATCTGCTTTCATACTCAGAAAACCACTGCAAAGTGAATGGGAGAGTGTGCTTCACACTGCATCAGTTGTTAGGGCCTTTTCCTATTCCTGTCACAAATAGTGCAATGAAGACTGATTGATTAAATGCCTCCATACACGCAGTAATCAATTCAGTCTTGTTTTTGCATTCCCTATGGGAGCAATATATAGAAGGTTGTATATTTCTGTATTCACCACTTACAAACTGCTTTTTGAAACTTACAAGGTAGACTTTCATGAGATAGTTTGTTTCTACACTATGTGATCAAAAGTATCCGCACACCCCCAAAAAACATAAGTTTTTCATATTAAGTGCATTGTGCTGCTACCTATTGCCAGGTACTCCATATCAGCAACCTCAGGAGTCATTAGACATTATGAGAGAGCAGAATGGGGTGCTCCGTGGAACTCATGAACTTCAAACGTGGTCAGGTGACTGGGTGTCACTTGTGTCATACATCTGTATGCGAGATTTTCACACTCAGATTCTGATGTTATAGTGAAGTGGAAACATGAAGGGGCATGTACAGAAGGTCTTTTACTAGTCCTGCATGGTTGAATTTGGGAGTGGGGCAAAAGGTGAGGCCTTTGGAAAGGACTGATATTTCTGTGGGACTAAGACTTCTGGAGGAAAGGTTCATGACTGTGTTGCGAGTCTGATTAGATTCTGGGTTCTATGTGGCAGTGGGAGTGAGTTTTGGAGGGTGGGGTGTAGTAGGATGGCAAGACAGGGTTTGTCAGCAATGAGGGGGGATGGGGGTCATTTGGAGGTTGTTGTAGAAGTGGTGGACAGTGGTACTCCGAGGTGGGAGTAGGAAGTGAGTAGGATGGAGAGCTTTTTGAGGTGGCGTTGTGCATGCTGCTAAAGTTCCTGCAGGGCAAGAGTTTCAATTGGGGTTATGGGTTCCAGGAATTTGGGATTACGTAGCAGGAGAATGTTGTGGATGGAGAGAAGGTACTGCAAGGAGGATTGAGCTTGGTTGATATGGTTGGTGAGGGAAAATGATTGGCAAAATCTGAACAGGTGGAGGTCATTGTGGAAGGAGGGGTGGCAACCAGAGATGGGTAGTTTGATGGTAAGGCCATTAGGGGGGATTTCATGAGCCAAGCAACAACGCAGGAACAGTATGTGGGGCTGGGATCTGGCTAGGGATAAGGAAACTTTTAACCCTCACTAACATAGTCCTGTAAAACCTCATCCATCGTCCATCCTTACACAACCCCTGCTCCCAATCCCTTACCTCATGACTCATACCCCTGTAATAGACCTAGATACAAGACCTGTCCCATACATCCTCCTACCACCACCTACTCCAGTCCGGTCACTAACATCACCTATCCCATCAAAGGCAGGGTTACCTGTGAAACCAGTCACATGATTTACAAGCTAAGGTGCAACCTCTGTACTGCATTCTATGTAGGCATGACAACCAGCAAGCTGTCTGTCTACATGAACGGCCACTGACAAACTCTGGCCAAAAAACAAGTGGACCACCCTGTTGCCAAACACGCTGCCAAACATGATACTTCTCATCTCAATGACTGCTTCACAGCCTGTGCCATATGGATCCTTCCCACCAACACCGGATTTTCTGAATTGCGCAGGTGGGAACTTTCCTTGCAATACATCCTACGTTCCCGTAACCCTCCTGGCCTCAACCTTCGTTAGTCACTGTCCTCACCCATCCAGCCTCCTCCCTGTTCCCATTCCAATACTACATAGCCGTCATTTCACCGCCACACCCAGTCTTTCAATTTCTTTTTATTTCTCTCCTTTCTGCTACTCACCCCCTCCCCCTCCTCACCTTCTCTCCTGCCCTCCATCTAAACTGCAGCACTTCACTGTCCACCACCCCCACCATACTATCCCTCCCCCTCCCCACCCCAGCCTCCTCCTTACCCCCACCCAGTTGCCACTCCCATCATGCACTGGTGCTGCTGTTCCCAGTGTGGTTTCAGCTCTCTGAGACTGCAGACATGTGTGCAAGTTGCATTTATGTGACGGTAAACACCACTGATTGTCATACACACAAGAAATGAAATGGGTCACTACAAAGTTTTCTAATGTATTCTGTGGTCTCTGCATTTCACACGACAGGCTGCATTTTCTGGAGAACTGTTCTTGCAATGCTTGTGCCACTTCAGGATGCAACCCAATAGTGATTTGATGGAGTTCTTACCATCAGTTTCATAGCAGACCACTCTTTTCTCTTTTTTTAAATTGAATTCCCTTAATGTACTTCCATTAAGAATTAACAGTTTCATGGTGGTGGTTGTTGGGAGGTTTAAGGGGGACTAAACAGCGAAGGTCATCAGTCCCCCATTCCAAAATCAGGCGAGCCGAAAATCGGCGGAGCAGGTAAAAAACCAAAGGGGGAGGAGACGCCCCCCAGGCGCTAAAAGAACACAAATGCAGCAACAAACACTACAGACAAGAAGAGGACAGAGGAACGCCAGACAGAAAGAAACAGAAGAAAAGAAGATGGCCGGAGACAGGTTGACTGACCACGAGAACAAAAAAAGGGAAAGAGTCAACCATCTGACGACACACCAAAACAGCAACAAATATTGAGAGACACAAGGACAAAAGACACAGAAAGGGAAAGGTGCAGGACCTCCCTAAATCGAACCATAAAAAGGACTACCACGGATAAAATTTAAAACGTCATCAGCCATGGAGGCATTGTCGCTTAAAAACAAAGGCAAAGTGCCCGGGAGATTAAAAGACTGCCGGAGGGTGCACAGTCGGGGACACTCCAATAAAATGTGGGCGACCATCAGCCGGGACCCACAACAACACAGGGGGGGATCCTCCTGACGCAAAAGATGGCCGTGCGTCAGGTATGAATGGCCGATGCGGAGCCGACACAGGATAACAGAGTCCCTACGAGAAGACCGCAGGGAGGAGCGCCACACATCGGTCGTCTCCTTGACAGCCCGCAGTTTATTAGGTGCTGTCATGCCGCGCCACGCAGCAGACCACACCCCAAGCACCTTCCGGCGCAACACCAGCTGCTGATCGCGAGCCGTGAGGCCGATCTCCAAAGCTGGGGCGTCGATCGCTCCTTTGGCCAGCCTGTCAACACGTTCGTTCCCCGGGATGCCAACATGACCCGGCGTCCAAACCAAGACCACCGAACGACCAGAACGGGCAATGGCGGAAACAGACTCCTGAATAGAGGACACCAGAGGAGAAGAGGGATAGCAGCGGTCGATGGCCTGAAGGCTGCTCAGGGAGTCACTGCAGATTACGATTGACCTACCTGAGCAGAAACGCATATGCTCAAGAGCGCGCAATATGGCCACCAGCTCTGCAGTAAAAATACTGCAGCCAGCCAGCAAGGAGCGCTGCTCGACATGGGCAGCGTGAGCAAAAGCGTAGGCAGTGCGACCATCAACCAGGGAACCATCAGTGTAGACAGGCCCACAGTCCGAAAATGAGGCGAGGAGCGCAAGAAAACGGCGACGGAGGGCCACAGGCGGAACCGAGTCCTTGGGTCCCTGTGCCAAGTCCAGACGGACGGACAGCCGGGACAAACACCAGGGAGGCGTAGGTGCACGGACCCGGAAGGGAGGCAGAAGAGGGAATGACCCCAGTTCCGACAGCAGGGACCAGACACGGACAGCGATGGAAAGCCCAGACTGAGGTCGCCGTTCGGGCAGATGGAGGACCGTGACAGGGAAAAGCAGGCGACGATTGGGATGGCCAGGCGAGCAATGAACGTGGACAGCATAGTCGGCGAGCAGTCGATGGCGGTGAATCCGCAGCGGGGGAACCCCAGCCTCCACCAGTAGACTATCCACAGGGCTGGTACGAAATGCGCCAGTTGCAAGCCGAACCCCACAGTGATGTATGGGGTCTAACAACTTCAACACTGAGGGTGATGCAGACCCATAGGCCAGGCTCCCATAATCAAGCCTGGACTGCACAAGGGCTCTGTACAGTCGCAACAGCGTGCAGCAATCCGCACCCCAAGATGTGTGGCTGAGGCAGCGGAGGGCGTTGAGGTGCCGCCAGCACTTTTGCTTCAGCTGAGTAATATGGGGAACCCATGTGAGCCGGGCATCAGACACGAGTCCCAAGAAGCGGCAAGTGTCCACCACTGCAAGCAGGTGCCCATCGAGGTAAAGTTCAGGATGAGAGTGGACCGTCCGACGCCTGCAGAAGTGCATAACTCGAGTCTTGGCTGCAGAGAACTGAAAACTGTGAGTCAGAGCCCATGATGCTGCCTTGCGAACGGCTACTTGCAGCCTGCGTTCGGCGACTCCCGTAGTCGTGGAGCTAAATGAGATGCAGAAGTCGTTGGCATACAAAGAAGGAGACACCGACGACCCCACGGCTGCAGCCAGACCATTAATGGACACCAGAAATAAGGAGACGCTCAACACCGAGCCCTGCGGGACCCCATTTTCCTGTATATAAAATGAACTAGAGGCGGCACCGACTTGCACCCGGAAAGAGCGGCGCAATAAAAAGGTTTGAAGAAAAGCCGGGAGCCGACCACGAAGACCCCACTCATGCAACATAGCAAGGATGTGATGCCTCCATGTGGTGTCATACGCCTTCCGCAGATCGAAAAATACAGCAACGAGATGCTGACGTCGAGCAAAGGCCGTACAGATAGCAGATTCCAGCCGCACCAAATTGTCCGTGGCAGACCGGCCCCGACGGAAGCCACCCTGGGATGGAGCAAGGAGACCGCGCGACTCAAGGATCCAACACAGACGCCGCCCCACCATACGTTCGAGCAATTTGCACAAAACATTGGTGAGGGTAATGGGACGATAGCTGTCCACCGTCAGTGGGTCCGCACCGGGTTTCAAGATGGGGACAATAAGACCCTCTCGCCATTGCGACGGGAACATGCCCTCGCTCCAAATGCGGTTGAAGATGGTGAGGATGTGTCTCTGGCAGTCCCTGGAGAGATGCTTCAGCATCTGTGCGTGGACGCAGTCCGGTCCTGGTGCTGTATCAGGGCAATCAGCGAGGGCAGCAAGGAATTCCCTCTCGCTGAAAGGAGCATTGTATTTTTCAGAACGACGCGTGTGGAATGATAATGGCGTCTGCTCGGCCCACTCCTTGAGAGAGCGAAAGGCGGGGGGATAAGTTGCAGTCGCAGAGCTCTTAGCAAAGTGCGCAGCAAGGTGTTCAGCAATGGCGGCAGCGTCCGTGCAGACAGCGCCGTCCAGGGAGATCCCAGGGACACCCATAGGGGTCTGGTATCCATAAATCCGCCGGATCCGGGACCACACGAGCGAGGGGGAGACATGGGAGCCCAGGGATGAGACGTACCTCTCCCAGCACTCCTGCTTACGCCTTGCAATAAGACGACAGGCGAAGGCACGGAGCCTCTTAAAGGCGATGAGCGTCGCGAGAGACGGGTGCCGCCTATGACGCTGGAGAGCCCGCCTACGGTCGCGAATAGCCTCAGCAATCTCCGGCGACCACCAGGGTACAGCCTTCTTCCAAGGGAGTCCAGAAGAGCGGGGGATGCAAGCCTCGGCCGCCGAAATGATTGATGTGGTGAAGACACGGACCACCTCGTCAATGACACCCTGTGGGGGAGACGCAATGGTTGCCGCGGAAGTAAAAGCTGGCCAGTCAGCCCTGTGGAGAGCCCAGCGGGGCAGGCGCCCAGAAGAATGACACTGGGGCAGTGACAAATAGATGGGAAAATGGTCACTACCACACAGGTCAGGATGCACTCTCCAGTGGAGAGATGGGACAAGGCCGGGGCTGCAAAGAGAGAGATCGATGGCCGAGAACGAGCCGTGGGCCACACTGAAATGTGTGGGAGCACCGGTGTTCAGGAGGCTAAGGTCGAGCTGAGCCAACAAATGCTCCACGGCACGACCGTGGTCATCAGAGACAGTCCCACCCCATAGAGGGTTGTGGGCATTGAAATCGCCCAGCAACAAGAAAGGTGGCGGCAGTTGGGCTATCAGAGCAGCCAGGACATGCTGCGCGACAGCACCATCCGGTGGAAGGTAAATACTGCAGACGGTAACAGCCTGTGGCATCCACACCCGAACAGCGACAGCCTCTAAAGCTGTTTGTAGAGGTACAAGCTCGCTGTGAAGAGAGTTAAGTACATAAATGCAGACGCCACCAGACACTCTTTCATAAGCTGCCCGGTTCTTAAAATAACCCCGATAGCCACCGAGGGCGGGGGTTCGCATTGCTGGAAACCAAGTTTCCTGCAGAGCAATGCAAAGGAAAGGATGAAGGCTGATAAGTTGGCGGAGCTCTGCTAGATGGTGGAAGAAACCGCTGCAGTTCCACTGGAGGATGGTATTAGCCATGGATGGGAAAGGCGTGAAGGGACGGGGGAGGCAGATTACGCCTCCGAGGCCCCTGCTGCTACTGAGTCACCACCTGGAGAACAGCCAGCCATTGCGTCCGAGGGACTGGCGAGATCCATGTCCTCAGCGGACGCCAGAATCTCCACCTCATCCTCAGACGCAGAGCTTGTAGGAAGCGGTGGAATGGGTGCCACCGCAATGTCGGTAGCCTTGGGGAGTTTCTTCTTCTTCTGCTTCTCGCGCTGTGCCTTTGGTGGTTCAGGCTGGGAGGGCGTCACTGGGTCAGTCTCAGGGACAGATGACGACCGTGTGTCCCGACGACCAGGGACCGGCGGTTGTTTGAGCCACTTGTGGCTGTCGGCTTTGGAACCGGTCGGAACTTGTGAAGGGAGGTCCCCAAGGGACCCCTTCCGTACGAGAGCAGCCGAAGAAGTCTTACGCTTCACCGGCTGGGAAGGTGGGACTGATGTCCCCGATGGTTGGGGGGGGGGTGTTGCTCCTGAAGTAGATGGAGCAGGAGCAACAGGGGGTTTAGTGCCCCCCCACCATCAAGGGGGCAGGTGTGGAACTTCGACTCTGAAAGCTGACTGGAGCGGATGGAATTGTAGGAGTGACAGTTGCGGCATAAGAAGCTGTCATGCGCACTGGGTGAAGCCGATCATATTTCCGCTTCGCCTCAGTGTACGTCAGGCGGTCGAGAGTCTTTATTTCCATGATCTTCCGCTCCTTCTGCAGAATCGGACAGTCTGGCGAGCAAGGCGGATGGTGTGCACCACAGTTCACACACAGTGGAGGCGGGGCACAGGGATGATCAGGATGGGATGGGCGACCGCAATCGCGACAGACGAGGTCGGAAGCACACCGTGAAGACATGTGGCCGAACTTCCAACACTTGAAGCACCGCATCGTGGGAGGGATATACGGCTTGACATCACAACGGTACACCATCACCTTGACCTTCTCAGGTAACGTGTCACCCTCGAAGGCCAAGATGAAGGCACCGGTGGCAACTTGATGATCCCTCGGACCCCGGTGGACGCGCCGGACGAAATGGACACCTCGGCGCTCCAAGTTGGCGCGCAGCTCGTCATCGGACTGTAAAAGGAGATCCCTGTGGAAGATAATGCCCTGGACCATGTTCAGACTTCTATGGGGCGTGATAGTGACGGAGACATCCCCCAGCTTAGTACAAGCGAGCAAGGCCCGCGACTGGGCGGAGGATGCCGTTTTTATCAACACCGATCCGGACCGCATCTTGGACAAGCCCTCCACCTCCCCAAACTTGTCCTCTAAATGCTCGACAAAGAACTGAGGCTTCACGGATATAAAAGATTCCCCATCAGCTCTGGTACAGACAAGATATCTGGGCGAATACGTTTCACTTTCATTCAACGCCTTTCGTTCCTCCCATGGTGTGGCCAGGGATGGGAACGATTTGGGGTCATAAACATTACCCTTAAAATGAGCCCTCAAACACTTAGAGACTGCCGACGGCTGGCCGCCAGCGAGAGATGATGTACCACGCTTCATTGCGGGTCATCCGCCCTGATGCCACCTACTCCAACCAAGGGCCCTCCCCACGGGCGCCACCCAGCCGCAGCAATAGCCACCTGGCAGGATGGCCATTGCCGGGAGTCCTGATGCCACAGAGAGATGGGCATCTACTCCTTGGAGTTAACGGTGCAGGCATCAGTAGAGCGATCCCTGTGTTGTCAGGGGGCTACAACCAAGAGGGTACATGGCGGCCCCACCACAACGGACTGGCTACCGTGCTGGATCTTAGGTGCAAAATGTCCAGGGTCGTCATCGCAGTTAAAAAACAACACCACAGATTGCAGGGTGGTAATCGCCCAAGAGATGGAAAACGAGCGGGACACCAGTGCAACGACGAAAAAACCAGCTAAAGGTCTCAACGCACGACGGATACAGTGCACCATGTAAGGCGCCCTTCCCCAATTGGCTCGCTCTTTGGAATAAGTTAGAAAGATGGAGGTCAAACCCGAGAGGGGACCATCACATAAGGCCGAAACATTTGAGACTCCTTTTAGTCGCCTCTTACGACAGGCAGGAATACTGCGGGCCTATTCTAACCCCCGAACCTGCAGGGGGGAACAGTTTCATGTTTGTTGCTAATGTTGATACGGTGTGTACAAATCCAGTAGCATCTCTTATGGCATCAACAGCTTCATGCTGGAGATTAAATCTTGTTGCAAGATGTTTACCCCATCACATGCACTTTTTCCATGACCCTCCTTTGCTGAAAAATATCTGTTTTTTTCTTAATCCATGTACTACAATTCTGACCAAGCTCACGAAGTTGAAAGTGGTTTTTTAAAATGAGATGCTGCACCATCAGTCACATACACATGTTTAGGAAATGCATGGCCTCTAGATGCTATGTCATCATTTATCATGCTGACAGTATAGCATGCATGTGCACTGTCATGAATGAGATCATCACTGACAATAGCAAAACAGCGTGGTATTCCAAGGAAGCGAGCAACATGTGCATATTGATACCTATGATGTGTGCCAGTGGCAACTCTGAATTTTGTTCTGCAAAGCAGCAGACAGGGGCTGTGGCAAGGGGGAGGATAGGATGTGGGGGCTATAGCCGCCCCCCCCCCCTCCCCCCCAATGGAATATCATATTACACTGGAACAAATGACTTCGGAAATCAGCGAATGTATTACTCCAACAGATTCAATAATTTTTTTTAATAATTATGTAGCGATATAGGTTGCAATATATTTCACACACATTTTAACAAAAGAATAAGAGCAGCAGATAGTGTAGTACCTAAACCAGTAAATATCATTTAACTTAAAATGAGCATCTTATTATTTATTAATGTAAATTGTTTACCCTGAACTTGTAAAAAGTAACCAAAAACTACTTTAAGCATCACCAAATTTTATCAATTTGTTAGTGGAGGATCCCAACTCTCCTTTTGTTAACCGATATTCCATTCCCCCAAACCTCCTGCCCCCCCCCCCCCCCCCCTCAATTTGCCCCCACCTTGACCCCAACTTCAGGAATCGCCCCCAACTTCAAGAATCGCCCCTGGCAGCAGACCAGTTCTCAGAAAAGTCAAAATGAAGAACTAATGTATCAGTATTCTGGGATGTGGCTGATTTTACTGCTGCTATGGCCCATTTCTGAATCCTCCAGATATGATTGTGAGCCATTCCTTTCATGACCCAATGCCTAACCACTGTAACAAACTTCTGTGACTCTACTGTCTTCTTCACCAACTCTCAGCCCTCCCACAAGCATAGGTTACATCATTGTCAGTATCCTGAAGGTGTAATGCTTCAACAGTCATCACTCCAGCACCAGGACACATTGCACACTTTGCAACCAACATTTATCTTGTAGCTCTTTACATATACACAAAAGCATCAGGTCCATCTCTGTGTACTTCTTTCCTATGTCACTGTTTATGGCAAAACATACAAGTTTCAAATTAGTAGAATTTTGTGAGACCAATTTAAAAATTTGGGTTCTCCTTTTTCGTTAGGTGATGTGAGTCTCTTATTGATCTTGTATCTTTTTACCTTTTTCACCAATTTCACTAGCAGAAATAATATCAACTTGGTTAGGACTTTACCTTCTGCAATCTATGCCATCACTTAGGTAACATTCCAGAGCAGCAATAAGCATATCATTTTGCAACGCATGCCCACAATAAGAATCTGGGCATGCCCAAATACCTTTCTCATTGTTTATTTTATGAGCTTTTGAAATCAAATAATGCGAGGAAGTGGGTATGTATTTCTGTGTCTGCTGCTTAGATTAGCCACCTGGTATCAGTGTCAGTAACTGTATCTTCACGGTATAGGTGGCTGCTGGGATAGCAGTATTTAGGTTTTGAAACCACACATCACATTTTGTGCATGTACCACTATCTTCAGGTTCTGCATCGAGTGCATCTACATTATACACTTCAAAAAGTTTTGAAGATGTTGCTTGTGTAAAACTTGTTTCAATTTCTTCCACTTACCTTTTTACGAACTATTTTCTTCTTGTGTTTCTTGCCTTTCCTGGCCATTTAAGGGGGGATATAGTAGAGGCCACAGCAGAAATACTAATATTCAACATCATCACACCCAGGAATATAAACATCTGCACTGTCTTCTTCAGTTTCACTTTCGAGTGATGGCGATTGTTCGGGTGGGTTTCCACTGAATTTCTTCTTGTACTGAGTGTAGCAATTCCTGCACAATAGATGCGATGCTAATACCATTACTTGAGAACCAAGATATTTCTGCAATATCTCTGACATTTCCAACAACTGTGAAATGTTTTTCACTTTTCTTAAACACCATCTTCTTGTGTCTTTTTTCACAGTCCACACAACTCACTCTTTCACTACTGCATTTCCTCACTGACGTTGTATCTAACAAAATGTTCAAACCAAATACAAAATTTGATACATAATGGTTGATGTGGAAGATCTCACTTGTTTGTTATAAACAGAAGATTTCTGGAAACAGTGTTGCCAACATGCATATTTTACACAAGAAAGTCAGTGACACGAAACATGCAGAATGTTGAAAAATTTTACCACTTTACACAGAAAAATATTGCCAACTGTGTTTGCACAGTCTACTAATATATTAACCAAACAACATTTTATGTAATTCACAAAAGTTTTGGGATGGGGTTTTTCGAGTAAATAATTTGCAAAAACTTGTAAAATTGCAATTTTTGACACTTTTAGTGATAAATATTTATGTAAAACAGATAGCGGGAGCAGAGAAGATACTGTTTATAATTACATCAGTAGTATTTGGTAACATGACAGGAAAGAAATTGTTCTGTGAACTTCCAAATTAAAAAAAAATTGTTTAAGTGGAAAAATTAATTTAAATTTCGTATTTTCATCTTAAATTTGTAGGTTAAATGAAGCCCATAAATGCGCATGTGTCAAATAAATTCAACACAATAACAGGGAGCTTTAACGCAAAACATTTGCAAGGTCCAGTACTTTTGGTTCATTAGTTCTATTTTTTTTGTTTTCTACTGTTTTAAGAGTTATTTACAAAATATACATTTTTAATGGGCCTTACCAATTACAAAAATTAAGATAAAATGAAAATACTTTATTTCTTAATATCTATGACATTGAAGTCATATATATATATTTTCCAGAGAAATTCATGACTGCAAGCTGAAATGAGATTTAACTTTTAAAAATATTCATTACTGATGTTTACCTGTAATCTGTTACAGATTTTTACACCAGGAGTATAAAAGTACATTCTGAACCATAGACAAGGATACATAGTCTACATGAAAATTATTTTTACTTCTAATTTCGTGGTAATGGATTATACTGTTCATCCTAGATACACTCATTTCATTAACTATAAATACTATTAGGGAGTACATGTATTGACACACAAGTGTAAGAATTGCCAGGTACTTGAAGAGCTTTCTACAAGACTGTCAATTATCAACTTCACACAGTATTCATATTTCAGGCTTCTGTAAGCTAAATACTAGTGCTTACCTTAACTACATTGCTATAGAAGATCAAGCTATAAACAGTATTGAGTGAATGTGTGGTAGTTCTCTAACAATATTGTCTGTAAGCCATATCAGCGAGAGAGATGTATAAGTGAAAGAAAGAACTGAGCTTGTTAGTTAACCTATTCACATATTTGTGTCTCCTCAGTGTTTTATTGGTCTGAATGCCCCACAGCATCACATGTAGTGCCCCATCCAGTGTATTCCCATTGATCTCTCCTTGTGATGCCTGTGTATCATTTTTACTTCTTTGAAATTGCAAAATATGAAAAAGTGTAAGACCAATGGTTAAGTTGTTTATATGAACCAGTTGTCAACCTCTTACATTATTCATTCACCTATGTCAACTATGGATATATTTGGACCCTTTAACCGAGCGAGGTGGCGCAGTGGTTAGACACTGGACTCGCATTCGGGAGGACGACGGTTCAATCCCACATCCGGCCATCCTGATTTAGGTTTTCCGTGATTTCCCTAAATCGCTCCAGGCAAATGCCGGGATGGTTCCTTTCAAAGGGCACGGCCGCCTTCCTTCCCCGTCCTTCCCTAATCCGATGAGACCGATGACCTCGCTGTCTGGTCTCCTTCCCCAAACCAACCAACCAACTATTTGGACCCTTTATTAGTGTGCTTTTGTTGGCAGCTAACATCAAGTTTTTGAAGAGTTCTCCAATGTCTCTATTAAATCGTTTACGAAAATGAATGCTGGAGTGCTCCAAACATGGAACCTTTCAGGACACTGCATTTAATGTTTCTCCACTTCAAATTTAGTTCCCTTTGCAATGTTCATTTCTTGGTATGAATCTCTAACACCATTGTGAAGATATAGTTCCATCTATGACTTTTGTGCTTTTAAATATTCAATTCCCCAGTAAAATTTTATGTCTCTACACATTAAATTGCAAGGAATCAGAAGAAATGGTGACAAGGGAATTTAGTTGTATAAGAACTGTGATTGTGAAAACATACATTGCTTTCTTCACGGAGAACATTTTATAAAAGCCAGTCAGTTGTGAAGAGGTTATTGTTAGTAAGATAGTTCAATATTGTTATAATCCACCTAAAAAAAAAAAAGAAGCATATCTGGTGAGGAGGAGGATATATCAGTAATTAGTGACCACTAAGTTATCAACTCTTATAAATAAGTATTACTTCTGCATATTTTAGTCATTTAGATAGGACACCTTTGACTAAATGACTAATGGTTCTTGTATTCTCTTTAATAACTGATTAAGCGAAACAGATGTTTGCTGGTGTAGACTGCAATGAACATCAAATTAAGTAGTTTTTATGTTCCATAGGTCACTTTACACAATGCATTGCAATGATATGGAATAAGTCACTTTACAGAATATTAACACTATTGGTATTTAAAGGTGATTGCATGTTGACCATTTGCATATCACTTCACATAGATAACAATGTTTAGTTTAACAACACAAGTAAGTATGTAAAACTATAGCAGAAAATAAGCTACTAGTTTTTAAATAAAAATTTTTCCACTGCAGGAGTTGGCCAGAAGTAAATTTTTCAGCTTCCTTTATGACACAGCTTTGTTGTCTGTCAGTAATTCTGAGAAAGTCTAAAGGATCTGCTTTTGATAGTCCATTATCTGCTCCTATGTTTTCAGCTACTGTTGGCAGATTTGTTGAATTTAATGGCCAGTGATTTGATTTTAACACCATGTCCCCTATTGCTACTATCATCAGAGTGTTTCATTATTTGCAGGCCAAATGTGTACATTTAATATGTAAGAAAGGTTCAAGTTTCCATTGCTTTGTTACTCAAATTTTTAGTTTTTTGTGTGTACAATACAGTTTTTATCTTTTTGGTGACTTGGTGAACAATTTTACAATGCTACTTCTAGTGCTTAATTGTCTTGCTTAGAGCTATTACTCTGCATTAAACAGAGCTGTTGATTCCTAGCAGAAAATATATTGATCCCAGATGTTAGTGACCTTGTCTCTCACCTTCCGTCATAATTACCCCTGAACTGCAGTAAAAAATTGTGAATTCATAGTTTTTTTAGGAAGGAATTAAATTTCTGATCTACTGTGTGCCTTGAGAGAACAGATGCTTTCTTTCTAAGGTCCACATTATAAGTCCAATTACAGTTTTCCATATTGCTCTCAGCCCTATAGTTGGTGCGATACATAGGTTTGTGTAAACAGTAAGTCAACAAAGAATTCCTATTTAAAAAATGGAACAAAAAAATAAAGTGTCACGTAAAATATATGCAATTTTCATGGACACTAATATTATTTTACTGATATTCCTCAGGTCATCGTGAAGTGATGGCACTACTTACTGTTAACACAGAGGAGCCACAATGCCAAGACTGGTACTGCACTCCAACTTGTAAATGTGATTGTCATGTGACATAGAAGACTGGATATGAACACAGATGCAAAAAGAAATTTACACATTATTTCAACTAAATCACAGTAAAGGGATAAAAGGAATGTGCTCAGTTTATTTCGCTAGCATCATATAAAAGAAAATTATATACACTGGTAATGAGTGAGTTTATTAATAATGTTTAGGAATTCTTCCATTCTCAGAAAATTTGTTGGTGTTTTACATGGTGTGATAAATGTTTTAGCAATTTAAAATGTTAAGTATCTTTTTCTCATTTATGTAAATGCATTGCTCACTATTGGTATTCTAAATTAAAGAACAATAATTTTTGAAAAGTGACATGATGATGAATATGCCATTTATCATTTTAAGTCGTACTCTCACATTTGAGAAAAATTACACTTTCTTTGATTAAAAAAAATACAAAATACAGAAATTGTGGCAGTAGTAGCCATAAAATAGCATATAATCCAAACATGTATTTTAGGTTTCAGGTATTGACCACAGTTGTGAATATGTATATTTTAACCTAAAAATAATTATTTTACATTTATTTTTCTAAAGGGCGATGTTTCATGAAGACACAGTGAGCAGGAATTTCCACACAATTTCTGTTGGAAATCTATATCAAATTATTTTTATTAAAATTGCTGTTAATGTGATTCAAGAACTGTAACAATTACAAACTGCAAAACTAAGTACGTGATTGTTATCCTTCAGCTCTCTGTTTTGTCTCTTCATGTGAAAAGCAGACATCCACATGCATCTTATAGTTATTAACTGAACTAGTTTAGTGCATTTCTTAATTTAATACTAGGGTTCCAATACACAAATAAAAAGAGAGGACGAAAACTATGAGCACTAACTGAAAACTTTGAACAGTAGCAGAAATACATAATAAAAAAGAAAATTGAAGAAACGTCAGAAGATAACTCACTCTAAATTTCAATTGAAGATATTATGCGAGGTACAGAGCAAGAATATATTGCATACTTAGAAATACAGTCAAGGGTGAACCTGCTGAAGGACATATCTTGATCAAGAAAATATTCAGTCTGCTGCTCGAATTTTAAAGTAAAGAATGGTAGGACAGGAGTGATAAGTGAAAGAAAAGTCAACATCTTAATATAAATAATTTATGAATGCTGTGACAGTATCATCTAACACTGAAGTCATGTGTGGAATGTTAAATCAAGAAGTTGTAATATATCTGAGGTAGTCTAAGATGGGTGGGCATTGGGAGAAAGTGGCAGAAAGTGGGATGAGGGGTTGGGGAGGCGTAACTGGTAGCTCAGAGGAAGGCAGCAGGTGTGTGGGATAGGAATGCCACTAATTGTGATTACTATCTGATGTTGCAGTAGCATGACATGGGGAAAACCTGACTCGTGCCCTAAAGAAATCATCAAACAAAGGAAACTGCAGGTAGGAATATCAAGAAAGTAGGAAAAGATAGATGGCTACATACCATAAAGAAGACAAGTCAACTCACAGACAGGCATGATTATAAGACACTCAAATGTAGCTTTCGGTCACGGCCTTCACACACATGACCACCAACTCCAGCATCCCATCCTACCTAGCAGACCTTTTAACTTGCCACATCCCCCATAACTTCCTACCAACCCTCCACCAAATCGAGAGCCAAAACATTCCCGTATCACTGTTGTTAACCTTTTCGCCAAAACCCTCAGCTACAAAGAAGTTTCAGTCCTATCCAAACACCTCATCTTTAGCCCTACACCCAGATTTAACCAAGTTGGACTTGTCAAAGGCCTACCCTCCTTCTCCCGATCCCTGCAAAGGAAGCACTTCTTTGTTGCCAATCCCTTCAACCAAAACCACCCTAATGCCAACATTCAAACCTGCCTCTTTCAGTTTGTACCACCATCCTACTGTGATCCCCCCCCCCCCCCCCTCCCACCTAACCATCTTCTGATCACCTTCCAGGAATTCCTTACCTCCAACTTAGCCTCACCATCTTTCCCCAAATCCCTTTCTCAGAACATCAACCTTTCAGTAGAAGACAGAATGGTCATACACAACCTGAAACCAAGTCCAAAATTCTGACAATCATCCTACCTACAGACAAAGATTCCACCACTGTTGTGATGAATCGCAATGACTACCTGCCAGAAGCCCCCCGCGAATTGTCTGTCTCTTTCACCTATAAACTTTGCCAGAGTGATTCCATACCAGAAGTCCACCAAAAACTCCAATGCCTGCTTAAGGCCTCAGGCCCTACACAAAACATCTCCCCTGAATCCATTTCCCTCCTCACCCCTATGACACCCATCTTCTACATGCTCTCCAAAATCCATAAATCCAACAATCCTGTATGCCCCATTGTGGCTGGTTATTGCGCTCCCACTGAAAGAGTTTTGGCACTCATTGACAAACACCTCCAACCAATTGCCCATAATCTAGTGCCCCACGTCAAAGCTACCAACCACTTCCTTCATCTATTCTCCACCATCTGCACCCTTTACCTCCTGGATCCCTGCCTGTCACTGTTGACACCAAAATCGGGGTATTCCAGCACAAGATGCTGGAGATTATATATATATATATATATATATATATATATATATATATATATATATATGTGTGTGTGTGTGTGTGTGTGTGTGTGTGTGTGTGTGTGTGTGTGTGTGTCAGGGGGGGGGGGGGCCAACGCACTCAACTTGACGTGTCTTCTTTATGATAAGCAGCATCTATGTTTTCCTACATTATTACAGAAATCATTCACACATCAAACCCATGACATCACACTTTTCAATTATTCAGTTGAAAAAATATTGTCTGTCTCACATGGAGACATTAACTATCAACAAGACAAGCAACCTACAAGTGAGATTTCTATGATAGTTGATATCCAGATCAATGTGTTGCCTGTGCTGTTCTAAATGGACAGCTAGACTGTTAGTCACGGATAAGCACTTTAAAGAAAAATTCAAATCTGTAAATATGCTCTTCCTGCTAGTGAAAATGTTTACTCCAATGGCTTTGTTCTATAAATTGTATTAATAACAAGGACTGCTCTTTTAGGAGGAGAGAAACAGTTAATTAAACCACACATTAGGAAGAAAGTAATGGAAGATACTTATAATTATTTGCAATAATGTCATGGTATTTGCAGTAATGTCATAGATGACAGTAGAATCATTTAGTTAATTATGCAAGAAGTCAGCAGTGTGAGTAGAATGTAGTTTCTATCAAATAACTTTATTAGTATTGTGATATGAGGATGAGAAAAACACATTGAAGTAGCACAATATTTGACCACAAGTTTATTAAAGCAAAATGGATTCACAGGAAAAAGTTTCTGGTGCACAATGAGAGGAGTTTGTCCTGGAAAAAGTGCACAACTGAATTCAAAAATTCTGTCATGACCATTCAAAGAAATTATTTAATGAGATTTTAATGGTGGCTTCTTTTTAGAGTCAATGATTCAGCAGGACTGGTTTGTGATGTTTGTAAAGGATGTTATCATGGTTTAATTGGTTTCATGTTTCACATCTGGTTCAGTTTCTGTGATTAATGATACCACTTTTATTAAAACCATTCTGTTAATTTCCTAAGGATGGAGGGGATTCAGTAAATATGGTAGGTGGTTAGACAATTTGCACATAATTTCTATGACAAGGAAAAATGGACTTCAGTATACAGGAAAAATCTCTCTTCACCATTAGACAAGAATCTAGTCCTGGTCCCAGAAGGTAGTGTTTTGAGTATAGTTTCTGGATACACAGAGCTACATTAACGGGTACAGTGATTCAAGATGTATTGTCCCCTTTTGAAATAAAAACTCATGTTAAAGTGACCAGCACAGGGAAAGACTGCCACATCTTTATGACACAGAAAGAATCCACTTCATTTCACACCTCTGATTCTCCATTATTCAATTTAAATACATTCTGTTATCTGTTGTTATGGATCTGACCATGTCAATGAAAAGAAATCCATGCCCAAAAGTTACTACAACACAGGGACTTCTGTACAATGATTAGTGGGATGATGATATGTTTTTGGGGTAACTGAAGTGTATTTTATCTTGTAAATACCTAACCATGTCCAATATCCTTGTATATATTCTATACATATAGGATTTGAAGGACTAAATAAATAAATAAATAAATGCATGGCAGCATATATGTTGAATTCTCACAAATTCAATGCACTTGTGTACTAAACCATAATTTACAGTAACTGACTTATTCTGTATCCAGGTATCTGTTCACATATGGACCTGAGGCACTGAAAATAAATAAATAAATAAATAATGCAAGTGTTCATGTTAAGTGTAATGAAATGTACATTTTGTTTTTCCTTATATCCAGTTCAGAGCTATTCATTCATTTACTCATCAACAAATTGAATTTCTATGAAATGCTTGCTAATGACATGCGAAGTGTAACACAGTGTCATGATAAGAGAAGGTAATATGGAGCACAATATATCAACAACCTTCAGCTTTTTAGCAGAAGCTTATCACATCACAGAAATTTTTGTACCTTACACCAAAATGAGTCTGAATTTGTATTGAGTGTGAGGTTTCTTTAAAAAGTTGTACCAGGAAATAAGTTAAAAATTCTATCATTATGAAGGTTATTCAAACTTCCATTGTAAAAACAATATTTGTTATAACTGTTCTATTATCATGGCCAGGAAGATGATTTTCAGTTGCTCTTGAACAATGGTGATTCTGGGATTGTAACATTACTTCTGTTACCTTTATTCCTTGCTATGTCTTATGCATCAGTTTGACTCGGTTTGACAATGGAATTGCAGTATAACAGTGCAGAAATGGAATTATTCAAAGTTTTGAAATGTGGTAACTTATCTTTATTCGTATCTACACCAAATGGTTTCTTCCCTTACACTGCACACAATAAAATAATTGTATCATATTATTGCAATGAAGTTATATAAAAGTGCAGGCTGAAATTTAACAAAGTGTGAAATTCAGAACTAATTGAGCCAAAGACATCTCCATTATCTACCTTGTTAGTAAACCCACATCAGCAAACCTTGCTCTCATTTAAGCACCATGTGCCAATTGAGCCTTCAAGCTGTTCTCAAGTAGACTTACAAGGTAAATATATAAATGGTTTGCTCACCATTAAACAGTATTCAATTAAAAATTACATAAATAATTTCCAGGAACATGATGATGTTAACATGAATATAACTACAATATACAAGGGGCTTTCAATAAGTAATGGCCAATTTTGGTTGAAAAAAGGAAGAGTTTTTACAGGACATCATGGAATATTCTTGCTTCAGCCCCTGTAGTTTCATGTGAAGTTTCAACAGGTCATGGTGTCACATTTAGCCTTCAAAATGGTGTCTGTAATGGGGCTGCATTTCAAGCAGATAGCTGTCTTTTGGCAGAAAACCAGAGTACTGCTGATAATCATAGGCTCTTGCAAAATGTCTACAGAGACTTGGCAGTGATGCATCTGTGAACATCACAACAAGCTCGCACAAATCTGTCCAGTTTCCTGCATGCCAGCTGGCTGTGCACAGCTGTGACTTCTGCAATATTAGAACACACAGACACACACATTCAAGGGGACTGATCGATGACAATCAAACGCCTTGCTGCTCATCTACATGGCTGTGCTGGTAGTGGTGAGACACTTGTCCACCAGTTGCAGTACTCAAAGGTGTATGCCCATTGGGTTACCTGACACCTAACAGAAGACAATAAAGAGCAATGAAGGACCATCTGAGTAGAAGCACTTATACATTATGAGGCAGATCATGACAATTTTTTGTCAAACATCATCATGGGCAATGAAATGTAGGTTCATCAATTCATACTGGAAACAAAATGGCAATCCATGGATTGGCACCACACCACCTCTCCTCCAAAGAAAAAGTTCAAAGCCATGTCCTTGTCATGCCGGGGTGGGGGGCAGGTTTGATTCCCGGCTGGGTTGGAGATTTTCTCCACTCAGGGACTGGGTGATTGTGTCGTCATCATCATCATCATCATCATCATCATCTCATCCTCATTGATGTGCCAGTCGCTGAAGTGGTGTCACCTCAAAAGACTCTCACCAGACAATCAGGCCTACCCACTGGGAGGCCCTCATCACACGACATTTCATTTCAACTTGTAAAGTCATGGCAATGGTCTTCTGGGACTTCGAAAGGGATATTCTGTTTCATGTCCTCCATCATGGTGCAATGATCAGCTCTGAAGTGTGTTGTGCTACCCTCCAGAAATTGAAGAAAAATCTTCAGCATGTTCTTCACCACAAAAATGCAGACAGACTTCTCCTTCTCTATGTCTACAGAACGTCTCACAAAAATCTGTGCACCTGAGAGGATCTTACAAAATTTCATTGGGCTGTTCTTCCTTGTCCACCCCACACTCTGCTCTCACTTTCTGACTTCGATATGTTTGACTCAATGAAGGATGCACTCCACAAGAAGCAATGTGCAGATGATGATGATGATGATGATGATGATGATGATGATGCAGCAAGATGTTGACTCTGACAATGACCAGTTGAGTGGTACCATGTGAGCCTAAAGGCCCTCCCAGTAAGGTGGCATAATGCTATTGCATCGAATGGAGATAATGTTGAAAAAAATAGGGTTTTGTCATGAGAAGCATGGGGAATAATATGGTGTATTGGAATCCTGAATAAAACCAACCTGCTTTCAGAAAAAAAAGTGTTGCATTACTTATTGAATACACCTTGTACATAAACAGACATGCAGGGTGTCCATAAAACAATGTCCCAGTTATAAACTTTAATAGTAGCAATTGTGAGCACTGTAGGCTATTGGTTCAAGGTCATGATTAAAGCGTGACTTAAACAGTTTTAGATAAGTGCATGCATGACTATTGCTTTTTTCGCCTCTCTTGCAGTGCCACATACGCAAAATGACAGCTCCCAAGCATAAAGCACTTTGCATTGGGCATTTTGCTAAGAGTGAATCTGTGTGCACATGAAAAGGGAAAAGCACGGGACAAGCAAATGTGTCTGGGGAGGATATTGACTGTGTCAGAGCATCTTACCTTCATACGCTTATGAAGCCTATTTCGAAAGAATGTCTTGAACTTCAGTTGCCAAAGATGACTGTGGCGGGTTTTAAGAAAACATTTACACATGTGTTCAAACTGGTTGTGGTTGATATAGGCTTTAAAGCCAAATAACTATGGTGTATGTTATAATTTTGCAAGCAAAGTGTTGTAGTGAGAAGGTGACTTTCAACATCATGTAGTATTTAGTGATGAGGTAACTTTTTATCTATGTGGGACAGTAAATATCTGTAATTTTCATTATCTGAGGGTCAGAACATCCTCATGAACCTGTGCAGTATCAAAGAGATTCCTCAAAATTAACTGCTCTCTGTGCTGTCCCCCGCCAAAAATTGTACAGATCATTTTTTCTCACTGAAGCTACCATGATGGGTGGTGTATTTGGTGCTATTGCAAAAATAGCTCTTTCTCCACTTAGAAGGTGAACCTGAAAACTTTACTTGGCAAAAAGATGGAGCTCTCCTGATTGGCATCTCTTTGTAAGAGACAGGTTGAATGTCAAAATATGTGACTTTTTGTATTGGTTGTAAAGGTCAATATAAAAGCACTCTTTTCCACTGGCCTCCAAGTTCACCTGACCCAACACCTTGTAGTTTTTTCCCTTGGGGTTTATAAAAGATTTTCTGCCACTGTCTAATAATTTGCCAGAGTTGAGACACAGAGCTGAAGAGGCAACTGTTGCCATTACTCGTACTTGGTAGCCAAAGTGTGGAAGAACTGGACTATAGGTTGGATGTGTGTCATATAACTAAAGGTGCACATATTGAACAGCTGTAAGAAAAACTAGGTTAGTTTATCTTCAATTTGATGTATAATTTATTGTAAGTAGTCTAAATTAACTAGCATAATGTGGCATTGAAAGTAGGACTTTTTATGGACACACTGTACATCAACAGACATCAGTGTAAACACACATACATATATGGGTAATGTCAAGTTCCTGGACTTTATTCGCATATCACTGAACTAAAATTAATAAATAGTGATTAAATAATATAAGTTTTGCTAATATATAGAGTGATGGTGGAAAGTGTTTATATATTCCAAATACTTTCCAGTCCTTGTACCTAATATCACGAAAATAAATTAATTCTGTCAAGCTTATCCTGTAAGTATGTGGTAGACAGTGTAGAAGTCATAAGTAGTATATGGTCAAGTTGGGGGCAAGAAGAGTGTGTGGGGGATGAAAGGTGATTGAAGGTGATTGGTTGGGAGAGGGAGGGGGAGGGGGAGGGGGAAAAGGGGGGGGGGAGAGAGAGAGAGAGAGAGAGAGAGAGAGAGAGAGAGAGAGAGAGAGAGAGAGAGAGAGAGAGAGAGAGAGAGAGAGCAATTCTTTTTCTCTAATTATTACTGGGTTCTGTCAAGAAATTAAATTCTTGTACAATTCAAATAATGATTCAGGGCAGTTTTTATGTGTGTTAGAAAGCAGCTGAAATGGAGGGAGTAATTAGAACTTTAGAGACCATTGACATTAAACTAATTAAAGACAGAGTTATACAGTATGGCTGAGGCAATGGGAGAAATTGGTCATCTTTTGTCTAAATGAAAAATACTAGTATTTGTCTAGTATGTTTTAGAAAAAGAATGTAATCTATGGTAGGATGTCAGGAAATGGATTTGAAGCAAGCTCTGAATTTAGTGCCAGTGTCATAACCACTATATAGTGTAATTAAGCCTGTGTGGTGAATATTTAATCGATGACCTACTATCCTAATAATTGCCATCTATCCTGGTGTTTCCATTATCATGATTACATGGACTTTTTAACACTTGAAAATGTGTGGCTCAATTGGTAAGCACTAAAGTACAGATCCAAATGTCAGTTATTATATCCCTGGTTAGTTTGAGGATTTTTATCTGTCACTTATGATTTCTTTTACCTCTGTGGTTTGGAAACTACATTAAACTGTAGGTCTCCTTCAAACTGGCTGGCTAAATCAGTCAGAGGAAGGCAATTACACACAAGGTTGAGCACAAGGATATGTAAAGAAAGCACTGTAATGTTCAAACCAACTACTGAGTTGATGACAGCTTCACCACAGAACTTGAAACATTCAAAATAATAGTGAAATGTCATACATATGACCCACTGACCAAGAAATAACCTAAACTAATGATAACAGAAGCACTGAGTTTTTGACAGAGACACAAAAAAAGATGAAAAATGTGTGCCTTCCAACAATTAATGCTTATGCTATCCAATGAGTGGTCTCCCTTCCTCTTAAAGTATTCAGATTCTGCCAGAACTGGTTACACTAATGATACATAGCTTACACAAGTAAAAAAAAAACCTATGCAACATCTCTGATAACATTTGAAGGCAAGAAATATGTATTTAGAACTATTAGGTTTTGCACTGAAGGAGAACTGAAACAAATTTGAGAACAATAACAGTGGGGCTGGAAGAAAACAACTTCAAAGATTAATTTTTAAAAAATGAAAGCCATAACATTTTGATTTTGATGTGATACGGGGTTTCACTTTTCTGATGCCCTTTTAAACACTAAACTAATTATATTCTCTGTTGCCACATATTCATTTGAGATGTGCTAATCATATGTTCTGCTAGAGATGCATATGATAATATTAATAGATTGTGAGCTGAACAAGAGCTCCATAAGGAAGTGTTATTCTTGATGATGATACAGGGAAACTGTGGTGCACCGCCTTATTGAAGAATGATGGTTTTACAGATTCAAGTAACATTTTAAATGCCTATGCTTTTATTAGCAAAAAGAGTTGTTTTTAGCAACAGACAAACTCCAGCATGGGAGGAAATTTAAACTAGACATTTATAAACCCAAATGGGTATCCCGCATTTCAGCACTATACAAATATAGGGAATGTAAGTTTGATTATCCTACAGAATTTAATAAAGACACAGCAGTTAGGTATGTAAATGGATAAAATGAAATGTTGCTAACAGAAAAGGAAGCAAACATACATTAAAAAATCACCCAAGAAGACAGGTTGGGAAATATAACAAAACCGAATTAGTTATCATTAAAGTCATTTTCCATTAATTTAACTTTTGCGGGTTGCTGGTTGCTGTCTTGTGTTTTTCTTCCTGTCTCTCTGTTTAAAGACTACAGATATGATTTATTATGTGTTTATTGACAGTAATAACAATTTGAAGGAAGATCCATAAACGGTGGGGGGGGGGGGAGGGGGGGAAAGGAAATGAGCGTTTGATGTCATTGGCCGGGAGGCCCGTTGCGGGGCAGGTCCGGCCGCCTTAGTGCAGGTCTTATTACATTCAATGACACATCGGGCGACCTGCGTGCCAGATGGTGATGAACTGATGATGAAGACAGCACAACACCCAATCCCCGAGCAGAGAAAATCCCCGACCCAGCTGGGCATCAAACCCGGGCCCATAGGACAGCAATCTGTCATGCTGACCACTCAGCTATCGGGGTAGACATTGAATATAATGTATATATGAAAACAGATCACTATGCACTGAACAAAGGTGGCACTGTTAGTAGACAGCAATAGCTGCTGCCAGATGGTGATGAACTGATGATGAAGACAGCACAACACCCAATCCCCGAGCAGAGAAAATCCCCGACCCAGCTGGGCATCAAACCCGGGCCCATAGGACAGCAATCTGTCATGCTGACCACTCAGCTATCGGGGTAGACATTGAATATAATGTATATATGAAAACAGATCACTATGCACTGAACAAAGGTGGCACTGTTAGTAGACAGCAATAGCTGCTGCCTGTGTGTGCATGTTAAACTTCCTCTCAGATTAAAACTGTGCACTGGACTGGGACTCAAATCTGGGACCTTTGCCTTTCTGGAAACAACCCTCAGGCTGTGGCTAAGCCATGTCTCTGCAATATCCTTTATTCCATTAGTGCTAGTCCTGCTAGGTATAAAGGAGAACTTCTTTGTAGTTTAAAAGGTAGGAGATGAGGTAGTGGTGGGAGTAAAGCTGTCTTTGGATAGCTCAGTCAACAAAGCACTTGTCTGTGGAAGGCAAAGGCACCAGGTTCAAGTCCCAGTGTGGCACGCACTTTTAAACTTGCCAGGAAGTTTCAAATCAGTGCACATTCTACCGAAGATTGAAAAATTCTTTCTGTGTGTGTTCTGTGAATAGTGCAATTGTAAATCATCTGTGAGTGCTCAAAACAAAATTCCATTCTTGAATGAAATATTCTCATTGGTAACTGATTTGACTCATTCATAAAAGACACTAATCATTGATAGTGATACTAGTTGTCAGAAGGAACAAAAATAAAATTTATTTGCTAAAGTCGTAATTTCTAGATAGGCATTCAAAACCAACATAACACAGTTCTCAGTTTCTGAAAATATTTTCAAAAATAGTATTCACTGGCTAATAAATGATTGCACTCACTGAAATATTCAAAGGATACTTTTACACTTACAATTCTTGAAGAACTGATTTCTTACTGGATTAGAATAAAGATTAAATAATATTTGCAGTTCATACTGAACACAGTAAATTTTTAAGTTCTGACATTTCTAGCAACACTGGTTAGTTCCCTTTATCCACTTTTGATACCACCAGTTTGCTGGCTATGTTATATGCACTGACACAGATGGCACAGTTGGTATGGCAATGTATTCTGAAGCATATATATAACAGCCCAAAAAGAATGGAAAGTGGGGGACAACTTATAACACATAATGCGGTATTTTGTTGTGAGAAGTCATTGGTGAAGAAAATAAAACTGTGGCTATGTAAATGGTTCACAATACATTTTGGTGCTAAACCAAGTTTTTTTATTAAATAGAATTATGTTGAGAAGTGGGAACTTATCACTAGCATGACATCTGAGAAAGCTGTTTGATGTATTAAATTACTTTTAATAGATTTTGTAAATTAACAGCATTTTCAAAATTAAAAAAATATGCAAAATCTGTACTCTACGCAGACAGCCAGTCACATATAGTAGTACACGTGTCTGGACTTTTCATCCATCTGCGCCATGATCCTAACCTAATAACTTTGTGGTGGCAGTGTAGAAATTTCAAAGCATTTCATTCTGATTTTGTATTATTTGGTTACAGTAACAGCACAGTGTGTATGGATGATGTTTCATATTACTGAACACAGTAACAAAAAATGGCAATAGCACTCTGTCTGTAGAGTGAACTACTTGGAAATGTTTCGATTAATTCCTTCTGATAGACACTGTCACTGTACATTTGACCAAAGGCAGACAGTAGAGACTTTAACCATTATTCTTATGCAAAGTAGGTTCTCACTATGACTCTCACATGATACTCTCTTGTGGGTATAAGCCAGCCATGAGGAACTGCTTTAAATGGGAATTGACTGTTTTTCTAGTAAGGTATTGTCACAATGTCTTGTTAAACTGATACTGATTTAGTATCATGCTATTTGAAACTTAAAAAGAGGACAGGAAGACAGAAAATCAGTGGATTCATGATATATTGGTACATAATATCATCTGATTTTTTATGGCATATGAAATGTGTCAGCTGATACTCGGAATTTTATTTAAGTACCATGATTAAAGATCATCATGTAGCATAATGAAAATGTTGCAACATTATGTACTTTTATAAATACAATTTGAAGAAATACTGGTAATGGTCTCAGCTTGTTTATTAATTACAGAGAAAAAAAAGGAGGAATGGCTCTGTATTTCAGTAAGAGGCATTTGTACTTGACAAACCAAGTATGTTGAATGGCATTTAGCAGAAATAATCAGTTTTGCATTTGAATGGTCACGTTACACACTGGAGAGATTCTTTTCGGTATCTTTCATGCTGTAACTAAAATAATAATAAAAAATTGCACTAACAAAGCATACACACTTTTTCTAATTAAGGTTGATTGTCAGATACTACATTTATGACACTAGCATTCTTTTTGTTGCTGGGAAATTCATAAATGTTATATTATAATGTTTCAGCAGTGTTCACACTTTAAGATTTGACTGTATTAGTAACAGTAATGATTAGTTCTACCCAGATTAACAATATTTTATCATAAACAAATAATAAAAATAATTTAATAAAAACATCTTCTAGAATAAAAATTAAACATCAGTCATTTAGAATCTAAGCATCTCTTTATGAAGAGGCATTCATAATTTTTTCATTAAGTAGTAATAAAATAGTTCCTCACTAAAGCCATAATGGCTTTCTGGTGTCCTGCAGTAGTGAAAGACCTGATTTTCTAATTTAAAATTTCAATAATTGATAAATAGCTACAATTATTACTTCCTATGCAATGTGAAGAAACCATTTCATATATCATATTTGATTTGTCTTTTTTTGACAGTGGCATGCTATTCAGCCAAGTGGCAACTACTGGAGCATGAATCACATATATCATGACATCATATTTATAAAATATTTGTAAAAACCAATAGACTCTTTCATAGTGAAATATATATTGGTCATCTGCTGTAGTGTATGAAGCATGAAGATAAATTTAACTAATGCTGATAAAAAATAAGAGCACATGCATAGGAAATAACAAATTGTTAACCGTAAATAGAATGTTATCTACATAGTGGCAAATAATAGTTCATAATTGAGAGAGAGAGAGAGATTGTCTTATTGTATACACAAACAAAAATTAAATACTTTTAAAACATTTAATTTTATAAAATCTGATGCTGATTGTTGTGTAGTAGGCTTAGATAAAAATTTCACTCACATTCAACAATGATTATTGTTAAAATATTGCTTCTTGATGGGCAAGTACATAGTGCCAAAAAAATGCACTGTACGAGTAAATTTCCCCTGAAAATTATCTGCATTTTTGAATGCTTTTCATTTTACTTTAATAATGTGCATACAGAGAAATTACAATTAAAAGAATAATTGTTAATATTAGATATTTTGTTATATAAATTAGTGTGTCTTTTGTTACAAAATTTACATGCATATAAATAAAATTCAGTCATTTGTGACTAGATTTATGTAAACATTTACAAATGATACACTGAAGTATTTCTGGAAAGCTCTAGGATAGTTTTAATCAGTTCTTTGGAAAGTACATGTCCACAGGACCATAATGTCTTTGGTGTTATAAGTTTCATACCAACAGATTTGGTTTCTAATTTACTAAGATCTTCTTGGTTCAAGCTTCTGAGACAAGCTTGTTAGAACTCTCTGGTTATCTATTGTCCTCAAGCAACTGATGTACGATCGTACCTCTGCTTCACTTTTTGGAGATGGTGGTTCTAGAACTAAAAGAACCAACAGTAACGTGTAAATAATACATGTTCTGTGCACATAAAAGTAAAGAGAAATTTTTTTAACTTTAATAATGATGTATAGCAGTTCTATTTACAGGGGTTCATGTAGAAGAACAGATGTTTTCTAAAACATTTAATTCTGAAGCAGCTTCTGTCAATACAAAATAACATTATTATAAAATTATATATTGGCATATGCACTTTTGGTATCTGGACACTGGAAATATTCTGAATACGGTACTCAATAATGTTTCCATATTCAACTTATCATGACAGTTTATTGGTAGTTTTTAAATTTTCCATTCAAAATTTTCAATAAGATTCATCAATGTTCTTTGAAAGTGTTATATTTAATGGGGGAGAGGTTGCTCCTGAATGTAATACAGTAGACTCTCAACTATCTGGCTTATGACTATCTAGCCTCCGTACTATCCAGCCTAATTAGTTAATATTGTAACAATATTTCTCCATGATGAAATCTATTATATATCCTGTTCTTTTCCAAAGCCTTAGCAAGTGGGCACTGGCTACAATGCTGTGCCACTCACAAACAACTATTAATACTCTTCGAGAGCCGCTCTGTAGGCAACCGTGTGGTGTTTCTTCAGTTGCATGTGCATTGGTAAATTGTTGTTTTGTGCAATTCTTTGTCTTTTATTTAAGGAATCCAAAATGAGTGATAAAAAAACTTGTAGTGAGTATGGATAAAAACTTCATGCTGAAATGTGACTGGATTCTGGGGTTACAGCCAAAACTACTGCTTTGGAGCTAGGTGTAGGAAAAAGTACTGTTGGATACCAGATGAAAAAATGAGCAGAAATTGGAAAGGGGTGTGCTTTCCAAGCTAACAGAAATGAAATAAAAGTAAGGCAGATAATGCTGGAAGGTGAACATAAAGAAGTTGAGAATGCTTTATTTTTGTGGCATGAACATTTAAGATGAAAATATTTGCCCATTAATCAATGGTAAATGGAAGAAGAAGATTCAGACTTTACTACAATTGATGGATGGTTGAATTAGTGGAAAAAATGATTCAGCATTTGCCAGGTAACCGTTAGTGGAGAGGCTTTCTCTGCTGACAAAGAGACTGAGCCATTGTATAAAGACTATCTTAAGAAGTTAATTGAGGAGGAAGGAATTTCTGCTGAGCAGCTGTACTATTGCAGTGAGATTGGTCTGAATTATAAGATGCTCCTTACAAAAATGCTTGCTTCAAAAAAGGAAGTGCAACACCCAGATACAAGTTCTAACAGAGTTCAGAATTTAAACGAACTTTCAATTTGAGAAAGGAACTAAACAGCATAATTCTGGCACACTAGATCAACAAACACAGTTGTAGGTTAAAAATTTTCAACAGTCACAAAAAATTTTATTTTCACCCAGTTTCATCTCAGCCAATGTGAAATGCAAGCTATATTTAGTGAATTAAAATATTTGATGGCTAAAAAGTAAAATTAATGAACTATTTATCAGCATTGATGAATTCGAGTCAACCAACCCAGTTGACATAATCTGCCTCTCTAAACATCATGTGACCACTGATATAGATGCGTTAAGTCTTGCAGGATCTAGGTTAGCTTCTCACTTTTGTAGAGCAGAAATAGAGAATGGAGGAGTTGCCAGATTCATCAGGAACTGCCACAAGTTTAATGGCATAGACATTCATACATTTTGTCTACGCAGCACATGGAAGCATGTGCAACAGAAGTAGACTTCCATAATAAATTATTCACAATAGTAAGTGTATGCTGAGTAGCAGCAGGTAATTTTAATCTGTTCATAAATCACTTTGAAGCTCTATTGGCCTACTAAAAATTATATAGTGGTTACTGGTGATTTTAACATAGATTTACTAAATCTGAATTCTAGAGGCTAGCCATTAAGCTAAACATTTATCGTTTCAGGAAACTCCTCAAAGACACGAATTGGAGTAACGTGTACAATGCTCATAGCATGTTTTCCTCCAAACCTAGATTTGATCCTTGTTTTTTTAAAAAAACTATGGATTATACAAGGAATAAAGGTATCCTGTAAGACAAAACGGAAACTACATTTATCAGTCACAAACAGATCTGATGTAAATAAATGCAGCATACTGCAAAATATTGAAGATAGTAATATGGACATCAAAGCAAATGCTTTATGATAACAGGATAGTCACATCAGATAAGAAAATAAAGACAATGTGGGATTTTTGTTGGGTTGTAGCCCAAGGAAACACGCACATTTCTGTAGGGCTCAGTATATTTCATACAGACGTCTACATTACAACAAATCATGTAGCGAATTCAACAAGCAAGATGGCATGGGCCATCAGGTTCACAAAGTCAAAGAACTTGCAATGGCAGAGATACATCGTTTGTACTTGTCAATGGCAGAGCAATACGGTTTATAGTGAAGGAAGGGACTAATACAATCACAGACGAAGAGAAGCACATAGCATTAAGAATAAATGTTACATGGGTAACAGATGTGTGCAGTGTTGCTGAACTTTTCATTAAGCACTTCATAACTGTTACTAAAAAGATAGGGTTGTCAGGTTCTGTAGATGCTGCCTTGAATATCTCAGACCAGCTGCTAAAAATAACTACAATAACATGAGTATGATCCTCACAACACCAGTAGAAGTAATGATCACTGTAAAATCCTTCAAATCACAAAAATCTAGTGCTTATGATAACATATCAATGAAGATGATTAAACAGTGAGCAAGCCTCTGAGTTTAGTGACATTTCTAGTTATTTGTGTAACCAGTGGAACATTTCCTGAAAAGTTGAAATATGCTAAAATTAAGCCTTTGTATAAGAATGGAGATAAAGAAATACCATCAAACTTCTGTCCAATATCACTTTTACCTGCACTCTCAAAGATTTTAGAAAGGTGATATACAGTCTTTTATTAACCATCTAACCACCAATAAAATATTATCCAAGTCACAACTTGGATTTCTAAAGGGTTTTGATATTGAGAAGGCTATCTACACATACAGCGAGAATGTACTTACTTAATTAGACAATAAATTACAGGCTAAGTGAATCAGAATATTATGGAGTAACAGGAACTGCTGCAAAATGGTTCAAGTCCTATATCTCTGACGGAAAACAAAGTGTGTCAATAGAAAAGACATGCATTAAGTATCAGGCACCATCTAAATGTGATCAATAATGTGCGGTGTCCCCCAAGGTTCCATCTTAACACACTTACTTTTTCTTCTGTATGATCTTTCATCAATAACATTACCAGCCACCAAGTTTGTTTTGTTTGCAGATGATAGAAACATTGCAATAAATAGTAAATCAAATATAGCCTTAGAAAGGTCAGCTAATGAAATTTTCTTTGACATTAATAATGGATTATATGCAGTTCAGAACTTGTAAAAGATTTCCTGCCAGTATACACCTAAAATATGACAACACACCAATAGAAGAAGTTGACAATATTAAATTCTTAGGATTACAGCTTGATAGTACATTTAACTGGGAAGTGCATACCATAGAACTGCTGAAGTGCCTAAACAAATCTCTATTTCCAAGCCAAATGTTGTCAGACATAGACGATATTAAAATAAAAAAGGTAGTGTACTACGCTTACCTTCATTCTGTAATGTCATACAGGATTATTCTCTGGGTAACTCATCAAATGAAGCTAAAGTGTTCTGAGCCCAAAAAAGTGTATTATGAATTATTTGTGGTGTGAACTCAAGAACATCCTGCAGAGGAAACTGCTAAAAGCCAGCTGTAATCAACTCTCTGAAGTTCTAGCTCATATATTCAATTCCTCTCTAAATCAAGGTATCTTCCCTGACAGAATGAAATATGTTACTGTGAAGCCCCTCTATAAAAAAGGTGATCCCACAGATGTTTCCAACTATCATTCTATCTCTCTTGTAACAACATTTTCTAAAGGCTTTGAAAAATTAATATGTGCCAGGATTGTCAATCACCTTGAAAAATTTGCACTAATTAGTAAACAACAATTTGGTTTCAGATCAGGCATATCTACAACTGAAGAAATTTACACGCTTACAAATAACATCGTAAAATTCCTTGACAAGAAAAAATTAGCCGTTGGCATATTCTGTGACCTGACTAAGGCTTTCGACTGCATCAATCACACAATACTTTTAGGAAAAGCAGCCCAATATGGAATCCGTGGACAAATGGGTAACTGGCTCAGATCATATCTAGAAGACAGACAACAAAAAATAGTATTAGGTGTTAACAACCTACAAGTAGGAGAGGTAGAGTCTAACTGGGGAACAGTATATCATGGAGTTCCACAAGGGTCAGTCCTTGGTCCCCTCTTATTTATTACCCTTGTCCTCAAATAGTGCTATCAATATCACACTGTTTGCAGATGACACAAGTATAGTGACAGCCAGCAAAACCTCCACTGACGTAGAGTTAAATACCAACCAAGCACTTGCAAATGCTCTGAACTGGTTCACGGCAAATTCTCTAGCAGTAAACCTCAGTAAAACAAATGACATGCAGTTCCAATCCAGTTACATAAGCCCAGACGAGATTAACATTGCACACGAGAGCCAACAGTTACAGAGCGTTCATTGCACATAGTTCCTAGGCGTTCACATAGATAACCGGCTCAACTCGGAATTCCACATACAGCAAACACTAAAAAAGCTTAGCACAGCAACATTTGCCATCCGAATAATCACCAAAATTGGAGACATCAATGTATCAAGATCTGCATATTTTGGCTACTTTCATTCAGTGATTTGCTATGGAATAATCTTTTGGGGCAACTCACCACTTACAAAAATTTTTTTTGAAAGCCAGAAAAAAGTACTCGGTATTATATGTAGTGTCCCTCCAAGAACCTCATGTTGAAATCTTTTTAAACAGTTAGGTATATTAACCACTACCTCACAATATCTCCTCTCACTCATGGCTTTCACTCTTCTCAATTCCTCTGAATATGAAACAAATGAGGCATACCATCATTATAACACACAACGGAAAGGTGATACGCACTATGAATGGAAAATCTCTCTCTGGTACAAAAAGAGGTAAAGTACACAAGTACAAAAATCTTTAACGCACTCCCAAGTAATATAAAGTTCCTAAAAGAAAAGAAAATGCTATTTTTTTTAAAAAAAAAAGCTAAAGGAATTCCTACTGGAAAAATGTTTCTACTCTTTAGATGAATTCTTCAACAGAGATAAATAATTTGAGTAGTAATTCAGATTATTTCCTTTGTCATTGTTATATGTATTGTTTTTTATCACTCTTGTATTTTTGTATTGTATTGTATTGTTTATTATCTTGATTATATTATTGTATTGTGCCAGTTTTGAATCATTCACCTACCATGTGTAATATACCAGTAAGTATTGTATTGTATTGTGTTGTATGACATCTATATTGTATCTGCTTTGACTCATTCCACATCCATGCATAATCACGCATTACTGGATCTATGGAATATGTATCTCAAATAAAAAATAAAAAGGGCTGTTTAAGGAACAGAGGATGCTAACAACTGCTTCCCAATATATTTATTCTTAGTGAAATTTGTAATTAAAAATTTGTCTTTAATTTTCAAAGCAAGAGCTCAGTTCATGAAATCAGCCTAGAAATAGTAATAACTTTCACAAAGATTTAAAGTCATTTACTTTGGTTCAGAAAGGTGTCCAATATTCAGTAACAAACATTTTCAATAACACACCAGCAGCCACAAAAATTTAACTATTAATAATGTTCAGTTTGAGAAGAGTCTAAAGGATTTATTGGTGGCCAACTACTCCTGTTCCATTGATGAATTTTTTTGCGGAACTGACTGATGTGGATATGTTATTAAAAAATGTCACAGAATGTGAATATCAACAATGTAGGAAAAGAAAGATTGCTACTGACTGTAAAGAAGTCACATTAAGTTGCAGAGAATTAAATTACACTTACATAAATCTTTCAGCCACAGCCTTCATCAGCAAAAGAGACACACACACAAGCAAGCACACCTCATGCACACATGGCTGTTAACTCCAGCATCTCGTGCCAAGATGCTGGAGTTGGTGGTCATTCGTGCATGAGGTATGCTTGTTTGTGTGTATGAATGATGTGTGTATCTCTTTTACTGATGAAGGCTGTGGCCAAAAGCTTCATGTAAGAGTGTTTTAATTGTGCCTGTCTGCAACCTAATGTGTCTCCTTTATGGTAAGTAGCAATCTGTCTTTTCCTACAGTGTTGATATTCCTACTAGAGTTTCCATTGTTTGGGTAATGTGAATATTGTGTACAATCTGACTTTTTTCTTTTTTTTTAATGCAGTAACGTGATCATTGTAAATAAGTAGCATGACCACAAGAGATTAATGATGTGAAAATGATAGAAACAATTTTGTATTAAATTATGTCCTACATATTATGTACGTACTATGTATCAACAAGGTCTCGTGGACAAATAAATAAATAAATAAACAGCTGTAAAATACTTTTTATTTTATTTCTTTGTTTGAAGATGCATGGGTACAATAGCTTCAGAATTATCATATGCATCTAAGTGTTGTTGTTGTTGTTGTTGTTGTTGTTGTTGTGGTCTTTAGTCCTGAGACTGGTTTGATGCAGCTCTTCATGCTACCCTATCCTGTGCAAGCTTCTTCATCTCCCAGTACCTACTGCAACCTACATCCTTCTGAATCTGCTTAGTGTATTGATCTCTTGGTCCCCCTCTATGATTTTTGCACACTGCCCTCCAATACTAAATTGGTGATCCCTTGATGCCTCAGAACAAGTCCTACCAACCAGTCCCTTCTTCTAGTTCAGTTGTGCCACAAACTCCTCTTCTCCCCAATTCTATTCAATACCTCCTCATTAGTTATGTGATCTACCCATCTAATCTTCAGCATTCTTCTGTAGCACCACATTTCAAAAGCTTCCATTCTCTTCTTGTCCAAACTATTTATCGTCCATGTTTCACTTCCATACATGGCTACACTCCATAAAATACTTTCAGAAACAACTTCCTGAAACTTAAATCTATACTCAATGTTAACAAATATCTCTTCTTCAGAAACGCTTTCCTTGCCATTGCCAGTCCTCTCTACTTTGACCATCATCAGTTATATTGCTCCCCAAATAGCAAAACTCCTTTACTACATTAAGTGTCTCATTTCCTAATCTAATTCCATCAGCATCACCTGACTTAATTCCATTATTCTCGTTTTGCTTTTGTTGATGTTCATCTTATATCCTCCTTTCAAGACACTGTCCATTCCGTTCAACTGCTCTTCCAAGTACTTTGCTGCCTCTGACAGAATTACAATGTCATCAGCGAACTTCAAAGTTTTTATTTCTTCTCCATGGATTTTAATATCTACTCTGAATTTTTCTTTTGTTTCCTTTACTGCTTGCTCAATATACAGATTGAATAACATCGGGGAGAGGATACAACCCTGTCTCCCTCCCTTCCCAACCACTGCATCCCTTTCATGTCCCTTGACTAACTGCTATCTGGTTTCTGTACAAACTGTAAATAGCCTTTTGCTCCCTGTATTTTACCCCTGCCACCTTTAGAATTTGAAATTTCCATTCAACATTGTCAAAAGCTTTCTCTATGTCTACAAATGCTAGAAATGTAGGTTTGCCTTTCCTTAATCTTTCTTCTAAGATAAGTCGTAAGGTCAGTATTGCCTCACGAGTTCCAATATTTCTACGGAATCCAAACTGATCTTCCCTGAGGTCGGATTCTACCAGTATTTCCATTTGTCTGTAAAGAATTCGCATTAGTATTTTGCAACTGTGACTTATTAAACTGATAGTTTGGTAATTTTCACATCTGTCAACACTTGTTTTCTTCGGGATTGGAATTATTATATTTTTCTTGAAGTCTGAGGGTATTTCGCCTGTCTCATATATCTTGCTCACCAGATGGTAGAGTTTTGTCAGGATTGGCTCTCCCAAGGTTGTCAGTAGTTCTAATGGAATGTTGTCTACTCCCGGTGTCTTGTTTTGACTCAGGTCTTTCAGTGGTCTGTCAAACTCTTCATGCAGTATTGTATCTCCCATTTCATCTTCATCTACATCCCCTTCCATTTCCATAATATTGTCCTACAGTACATCGCTCTTATATTGACCCTCTATATACTCCTTCCACCTTTCTGCTTTCCCTTCTTTGCTTAGAACTGGGTTTCCATCTGAGCTCTTGATATTCATACAAGTGGTTCTCTTTTCTCCAAAAGTCTCTTTAATTTTCTTGTAAGCAGTATCTATCATACCCCTAATGAGATAAGCCTCTACATCCTTACATTTGTCCTCTAGCCATCCCTGCTTAGCCATTCTGCACTTCCTGTCGATCTCATTTTTGAGACATTTGTATTCCTTTTTGCCTGCTTCATTTACTGCATTTTTATACTTACTCCTTTCATCAATTAAATTCAATATTTATTCTGTTACTTAAGGATGTCTACTACCCCTTGTCTTTCTACCTACTTGATCCTCTGCTGCCTTCACTACTTCATCCCTCAGAGTTACCCACTCTTCTTCTACTGTATTTCTTTCCCCCATTTGTGACAATTGTTCCCTTATGCTCTCCCTGAAACTCTGTACTACCTCTGGTTCAGTCAGTGTATCCAGGTCCCATCTCCTTAAATTCCCACCTTTTTGCAGTTTCTTCAGTTTTAATCTACAGTTCATAACCAATAGATTGTGGTCAGAGTCCACATCTGCCCCTGGAAATGTCTTACAATTTAAAACCTTGCTCCTAAATCTCTGTCTTATCGTTATTTAATCTATCTGAGACCTTCCAGTATCTCCAGGCTTCTTCCTACAACCTTCTTTTATGATTCTTGAACCAAGTATTAGCTATGATTAAATTAAGCTCTGAGCAAAATTCTACCAGGCGGCTTCCTCTTTTATTCCTTACTCCCATTCCATATTCACCTACTATGTTTCCTTCTCTTCCTTTTCCTAGTATCGAGTTCCAGTGACCTGTGACTATGAAATTTTTGTCTCCCTTCACTATCTGAATAATTTCTTTTATCTCATCACACAATTCATCAATTTCTTCATCATCTGCAGAGCTAGTTGGCATATAAACTTGTACTACTGTAGTAGGCATGGGCTTCGTGTCCATCTTGGCCTCAATAATGCATTCACAGTGCTGTTTGTAGTAGCTTACCCGCACTCCTATTTTTTTTATTCATTATTAAAACTACTCCTGCATTACCCCTATTTGATTTTGTATTTATAACCCTGTATTAACCTGACCAAATGTCTTGTTCCTCCTGCCACTGAACTTTACTAATTTCCACTATATCTAACTTTAACCTATCCATTTCCCTTTTTAAATTTTCTGACCTACCTGCCCGATTAAGGGATCTGACATTCCACACACTGATCCGTAGAATGCCAATTTTCTTTCTCCTGATAACAATGTCCTCCTGAGTAGTCCCCACCCAGAGATCCGAATGGGGGACTATTTTACCTCCAGAATATTTTACCCAAGAGGACACCATGATCATTTAACCATACAGTAAAGCTGCATGCCCTCGGGAAAAATTATGGCTGTAATTTCCCCTTGCTTTCAGCCGTTCGCAGTACCAGCCCAGCAAGGCCATTTTGGTTAGTGTTACAAGGCCAGATCAGTCAATCATCCAGATTGTTGCCCCAGCAACTACTGAAAAGGCTGCTGCCCCTCTTCAGGAACCACACATTTGTCTGGCCTCTCAACAGATACCCCTCCATTGTGGTTGCACCTACGGTACGGCTATCTGTATCGCTGAGGCATGCAAGCCTCCCCACCAATGACAAGGTCCATGGTTCATGGAAGTGTATTGAACATTTAATATTTGGAGCAAGTTACATAGCCTTTTAAATGTAAATATGCTTCAGATCTTATCTTTTTTGACCAAGTCTACATCCACAAGGGTGACTTCATTTGGGATATGTGCAAGGTACACTAGCTCATATGTTCTTATTGTAAATATTTATTGTGTACTCTTTTTTTTCCGACATGTTCCACATCCCCAAAGATTTCCTCACTATGGATCAACTGGAACAAAAAGTACATCTAATCTAATCTAGACCACTGTAATCTATTCTGATATAAGTGAAGTAAGGAATGTGTTACCATATTGGCTTGCAGTAATGCAAATGGCAACCACAAGCTTAGGCTTACATTAAAAGGGAATCTCAGAAACCTGAAAAATCAGGAATCACTGCCCTTACATTACACTCATTGAAAGAAAGCATGTATGAGTTTCAAAGTCTTTAAAACCTTGGTCCAAAATGAATTTTTAACAGCTGTAGAAAAATACTTGAAAGACAACAATTTACCAATGAAAGCTCTACTGCCTCTTGATAGTGAACTTACATCCTGCCAGTGGCAAACTCACAGATGGAGATTCAAAAGTATTATTTTTACCAACAAACTTGACTGCTCTTTGTCATCCAATGGACCAGGGAATCCTGAAAATGCTGAAGGAGAAGTATCACTGCCACCATCTCAGTATGTTGATATCAGTGATTTCAATCATTCCGGAAAGGGTTGACTTGATAGATGTCATAAAGTGGTTGGCTGAAGTATGGGAAGTGATCCCAAACTTATGACTTATAAAGTCTTAGAAAATTCTTTTAGACCATGAAAGTGGACTCTCAGCTTTTAACCATGTGTGAAACTGAACTCAAAGGGGGAAATGATGAAATTTCATTGCATAAAAATGTATCAGGCTGTGTGGAATGTTGATGCAGAGGATGTCACTGAATGGATGGCAAATTATGAAGCTGATGAAATAACTGGCAATATCATGGAAATGATGACATAGGGGAAAGTAACACAAGAGGAGAAGGCCAACGTAAATAACAGGAGAAATCTCATCAGACATTCATAAAGGTTGAAGATGACTAAGGCAGTGCTGCAGTACATTAGAGAGCAGGAGAAAGCAATGCTAGCTGATGTCATCTGTTTGCATAAGTGGAGGGACACTGCAGCAGGGAAGAGGGTTGAAGGAGGGAAACTAATTTATCAAAGACTTTTTTAAAACCTCTAACCTGTAAGTTTCAATTTTTTTGCTAGGCCTAGGTTTTCGCATTGTGTAATCATACATTCATAGTTTACAATGCAAATAATAATATGTTCCCTGTGATAATTATCGAAGTGTGCAGAATTTTTGAAGTGTACAGTATGTATGTAACAAAAACTTATAACTAGCATGTACACTATGTGATAAGAAGTATCCAGACAGCCAGCTGAAAATGACTTATAAGTTCGTGGCACCCTCCACCGGGAATGCTGGAATTCAATATCGTGTTGGCCCACCATTAGCCTTGATGACACCTTCCACTCTCACAGGCATACATTCAAACAGGTGCTGCAAGGTTTCTTGAGGAATGGCAGTCCATTCTTCACGGGTTGCTGCACTGAGGAGAGGTATCTATATCGGTTGGTGAGGCCTGGCATGAAGTAAGAATTCCAAAACATCCCAAATGTGTTCTATAGGATTCACATCAGGCCAGTCCATTAAATGGATGTTATTGTCATGTAACCACTCCGCCAGAGGCTGTGCATTATGAACAGGTGCTCGATCAAGCTGAAAGATGCAGTTACATCCCTGAATTGCTCTTCAACAGTGGGAAGCAAAAAGGTGCTTAAGACATCAATGTAGGCCTGTCCAGTGATAGTGCCATGAAAAACAACAAGGGGTGCAAGTCCCCTCCATGAAAAACACAACCACACCATAACGCCACCATCTCCGAATTTTGCTGTTGGCATTACACATACTGGCAGATGACGTTCACTGGGCATTCGCCATAACCACACCCTGCCATTGGATCCCACATTGTGTACTGTAATTGTCACTCCACACAATGTTTACTCTCCTTACACCGAGTGATGCATCAATTGGCATTTGCCAGCATGATGTGTGGCTTATGAGCAGCCACTCGACGATGAAATCCAAGTTTTCTTACTTCCCACCTAACTGTCATAGTACTTGCAGTGGATTCTGATGCAGTTTGGAATTCCTGTGAGATGGTCTGGATAGATATCTGCCTATTACACATTACGACCCTCTTCAACTATCGGCAGTCACTGTCAGTCGAAAGTCGAGGTCGGCCTGTATGCTTTGGTGCTCTACGTGTTCCTTCACATTTCCACTTCACTATCACATTGGAAACAGTGGACCTAGGAATGTTTAGGAGTGTGGAAATCTCTTGTATAGACATATGACGCAAGTCACACCCAGTCATCTGAGCACGTTCGAAGACCGTGAGTTCCATGGAGCACGCCATTCTGCTCTTTCATAATGTCTAATGACTACTGAGGTCAATGATATGGAGTACCTGGCAGTATGTGGCAGCACAATGCACCTAATACAAAAAACGTATGGTTTTGGGAGTGTCCAGATATTTTTGATCATATAGTGTATTAGATAAGAAGTCATAAAGTGTTAATAAAATTTGGTTTTGGGATTTTTGAATGGTGTGGCTGGAGTAGGAAGAGAGAATTTATAGAACTCCAACCTATCCAGTTTTTTTGTCACCAGCTTGACCTACTGCCACATTAGTTCAGATCGTCGAGAGTCTATGGTAGGTTTAGCATGAGAAGAGTTTTAATTAGGTATACAGCTCCCTGTAATTATATTGGGATGCTGCCAGAATGCCACTCATAATAAATTTTGTGTAGAATTCTGTGGTGGGGAGTTCTCATGAAGTTGTCCTATTGCCTTTATGTAGTTAACTACTATTACGAGGGTTGGAACTTTAATAGTGGCAACTATTTATTTACAGCTCATACAAAATAGATACATGTTTCAAAGTTTTACTGACCTTCAAAGTAGTCACCAGCATTGTGTATAACCCATTGCCTGCGATGTACATGCTTGAGCATTGTCCTGCAAAATGATGGTCAGGTCCTGCAGAAAGTGTCATCACTTCTGTCTCTAAGCTGGTCGTAGGTTGTGTTCCAAAAATGAACAGCATAGAGACAGAAGTGATGACACTTTCTGCCGGACCTGACCATCATTTTGCAAGACAATGCTCAAAAACGTACAGTGCAAGCTGTTACTGATTTGCTTGAATGATGGGGCTGCTAAGTGATATACCACCTACTGCACTCCCCTGACTTAAACCCTCGTGAGTTCAACTCGATTTCGAAACTGAAGGGAGCACTTCATGGCATTTGCTTCAGAACTGCTACTAATTCGTTGGGCAATAGACCACACCGCTCGAACTGTCAACACAACTGTCACTGCTAACAGTATCCTATGACTTACACATCACTGGCAATGCATTATACACAATGCTGGTGACTACTTTGAAGGTCAGTAAAACTTTGAAACACGTATCTACTTTGTACTCACTGTAAATAAATAGATGCCACTATTAAAGTTCTGACCCTCATATATGTTTAGTAATGTATATTAAAACATTTAATTCAGTAAAAACACATCTAGTAAAGGTAGTCTGACAGCTTCACTAACATATATTGTGGAACTAGATGAAAAAAAAATGTAATAATAGGATGTAAGGAGGCTACTAACATGATCAAATTGTTAATGTAATTCTGGCAAAGACTTATTAAGAAACATATAGCTTTGTTATGAAACTAGTTTTCCATCTAACTGTATGGAACGAGAAATTTTTTAGGAATCCTGTTTATTTCTTTTTTATATAATTATATGGAAATACTTTGGTCTGTTTTGCAACATCAAATTATAAAACTAAAAAAGTTCATACATATTATATTGAATTCCACATGTTACGGCAGAAGAATCCACATTAACAACATAGTCTCATCATGTTACAACAACATGGGTTCTTACATTTAGAAACAAATGGAAAAAAAATATACTAATTACTCAGTTGTAGACTTGATCACCTGATAATTTTTGGAGGCTTCGGCACTCTCAAGGCCATTAGCCAGTAATAAGAAAAGGAGGGTTACCACCACCCAAATGGCAAGCAGCTTTTAAAATCCAGTTTGTGAATATATTTATTCATATTTAATTTATTTGTTTATTTTGAGCAATAAAATCCCTAAACAATGTTTTTTTGAAGAAAAAAGTCTAACTCAAATTCATTTACATATTTGTCACAGCTTTACACTCAGGAAAACAAAAAACTGCAGAATGACTAATCTGAATCACTGATTCAGGTAAGTAAAAGATAGTTTTACTTCCCTGTCTCACACGAACTTTCCATTAGTGGATAAAATATTTTTATTGGTCAATTAATTGAAGTTAATATTTTATTTGAACCAAAAGTGAAGCACATTTGTGTGATTGATGCAATGGCACTCACTTGATCACGATATGCAGCACGGTTTGCACCATGTGCTTGTGGCAAGAGACTAAATGCACGGACACCTCCTGGGGGATACAAACTAATAATATACAGCTATAGAGCCAATAACAGAAAAGAGGAATTTCTACATATACACAAAATTTGACTGAAGTCTCACGGATACAAGAGATACATAGATTAAAGTCCCGTAGTACAAGTCCATTATAAATGGTTCATCTGATAACTATGATCAAGTAGCAGCAATAAAATATCCTCATCAGTCATATATAAGTAATAAGAGGAATGTACAATTTTACAGAATTCTACAGGTCAAATCAGTTGCACTATTCAGAGAGAATTTTCAGACAAAAAACAGGAAAGACACAAATCAAATGAGAAATCTAGTTCTTTCTTAAAAATATCCTTACAACAATATGAATCAAGTCAACTGTGACAGTGTAAGCTAAAGTAAACAGTGGTTAACTTCTGAGGTCTAAATATGTAGCACAAGGAAGAAAGAACTATATTTGATGCAGAGAACTAACTCTAATCAAGATTTAAAGGTGCAACATAATCTGTTGTCTCTGTATGTGCATCCTTTTACAGATGGTTGTGGGACCTCAGCTGCTTGATGCAGAATGTCAAATCAAAACACCTTCCAGCCATCTAAATTTTCAAATTGTTATTTTATTGAGCAATCAGTGTCAGCAATGCATTACACCATCTTCAGGCTCTCTGACCTACCAACGGGCAGGTGATGTTTGAAGTGATTGCTGTCTCAAAAATCTATGGGTACCAGTCATTGAATGCTGACCCCTGTTTTGACTGGACCAGAGGTGGGAATCTTCATACATGTAAGTCAGGGGTCCTGAAGATGGCATAATATAGCACTGAAACTGGTTGCTCAATAAAATGATAATTTGGAAATGTAGACAACTGAAAGGTATTTTGATTTGAAATTCTAAAAATTGTTGTTCCTCTGGTCTTCAGTCTGAGGACTGGTTTGATGCAGTTCTCCATCCTAGTCTGACCTGTCACAGCCTTTTCATCTCCACCTAACTATTGTAACATACACCCACCTGAACCTGCTTACTGTATTCACCCCTTCGTCTCCCTCTGAAACTTTTAACACCCACTCTTCCCTGCCAATTGGTGATGCCTTGAAGCCTCATAATGTATCGTATCAACTGATCCCTTCTTTTAGTCAAGTTGTGCCATAAATCTCTTTTCTCCTATGTTCGATTCAGTACCTTGTCATTAGTTATGTGATCCTCCCACCTAATCTTCATATCACTCACCTACAGCACCACATTTCAAAAGTTTCTATTCTCTACTAGTCTGAACTGCTCATAGTCAACATTTCATTTCCATACAAGGTTATAGTCCTTAAAAACACCTTCAGAAACAACTTACTGACACTTAAATTTGTATTTGATGTTAACAAATTACTCTTTTTCAGAAATGCTGTCTTTGCTGCAGTCAGTCTGCATTTTATATTCTCTCTACTTTCACCAGTTACTTTTCTGTCCAAATAACGAAACTTGTATATTAGACTCATATGTTAAACTCTCATTTGCTAATCTAATTTCTTCAGAATCACTAGATTTAATTCAACTACATTCCATTATCCTTGTTTTACATTTTTGATGTTCCTCTTACAACCTTCTTCAACTGCTCTTCCAAGTCCTTTGCTGTCTGTGACAGAATTAGCTTCAGCAGCAAACCCTTAACTTTTTTATTTCTCCTCCCTTAATTTTAATTCCTTCTCAAAAGTTTTCTTTGGTTTCCTTTACTGCTTGCTCAATGTACACATTGACTAACAGTGAGAATAACCTATAACCCTGTCTCAATCTCTCCTCAGCTACTTCTGCCCTTTCATGACCTGCAACTGCAACTCCTGTAACTATAGAGTGGTTTTTATGAAAGTTGTAAATAATCTTTTGCTACCTTCACAATTTCAAAGCATTTATTCTAGTCAATATTGGCAAAAGCATTCTTTAAGTCTATAAATTCTGTAACTGAAGATTTCGTTAGAACCCAAACTGATTTTCCTAGAGATTGGTTTCTACAAATTTTTTCACTCTTCCATATTTGTCTATATTATCCCTCTATAACTTATTACACTGACAGTTCAGTAACATTTACACATGTTAGCATCTGATTTATTTTAAATTGGAATTACAATATTCTTCTTCAAGTCTGAAGGTATTCACATGTTTTGCACACCAGGTGGATTAGATTCATCATGGCTGGCTCTCCCACGATTATCATTAACTCTGAGGGAATTATAAATTATAGAGTGCAGCAATCAGTCTTCCTTTTTTTTTTTAACTACGCAAATCCAGATTTCTGAGGGGATGTCAACTATTCCAGCGGTCTTGTTTCGACTTAGTTCCTACAGTGCCCTTTCAAATTCTCATTGCAATATCATACCTGCCATCTCATTCTCATCTTCATCTGTTTCATGAGGGAGTTTGGCGAATTTTAAATAAGTAAATTCCTCACAAAGTATTACTGTAGGTGGACGAAATTTCAAATAAGCAAACTGTAACCTTTACATGTCTCCTGTACATCAGGCATATGTTCTGAAATTCTGTACATCATGAGATGAATAAAACACATTTCACCTATGTTACAATGCTGTTAACATTTAAGACTATGTTTATTTCAAAAGACCACAAGTGAGGTGTAAATTACAAAGTGATTAACTGCCCTCATTTAACTTTATCATCATTCTGGATACCTAAATTCTGATAAATAGAATTTCAACAAGTGTGTTGTTTGTGGCCTGTCAATACCAGTCTCTCAGGTTCTCCATATTAAACCTTTGGATTTTGTGTGTGTGGTGATATGTAAAAGCTATGATGTATTCCAGACCTGGTAATAAGAGTTTAAATTAGATTAGATTAGATATACTTTTCATTCTGGTTGATTCATAGTAAGAAGATCCTTGAGGATACAGAACATTTCAGACAAACAAGAATACATTGTAAATATTTACAATGAACAACAAATATGTTGATGTTCCTTCCACAGATTCCAAGTGAAATGACTGTCATGGATGTGTAATAAGTCATCAAAATTTTAAACATATTTTCACTTAATACGTAAAATAAATACTAAATAAAAATAACATTTTACAACACTTATTTACAGTGATCATATTACTGTGCTGAATTTGTACATACCAATACTCATATTATTTGACACCATTGGTAAAACACACACACACACACACACACACACACACACACACACACACACACACACACACCAGTTGGTTGTACTAGAAGTTCATTGATGAAGTAGGAGGAATTGGTCACCAATAAATCCTCTAGGCATGGACTTTAACGATCAATACACTTGTTCTGATAATGTATTGTGGATAGCTGGCAATGCATTCGAAACATACCTGGGATTTTTTAACATGTATGGGTTTGAGCAGACATGCTTAAGCCTGACTTCACATATATGGTGATCATGTGGAACACTTTTAATGTGGATATCTGCAGCTTAGATCCACGAGGACTCTGATATGAGGTGTTTATATATTATGTCATAATGTGCCATATTGGGGAAATCATTGGTTTTTGGTTCTAAGTATATTAGAATTAGCTGCTAAATTTCTTGGCCTGTACTCACCTCTTTTGTCTGTACCTACAGCAGTCAAACACCCAGTGCATTCAAACTGAAATTTTCCAGCATCTCCTAGGCTGTTCCACATATACAGCCTTGTTACACGATTCTTAAACCAAACATTAGTGATGCTATGTGTAAAATTCTATCAGGCAAATTTTCATAATCCAATTCTGGCTAGAAATATGTTTAAAAAAGTTTGTTTGGGTGTCTGCACTTACCATGCCCCCTCTTTCTATGCTGTGAACCACACTTTGTCTATGCTAGAAATTTTTGTGCATTAATTTTTTGTTCGCACAATTGAAACAAACTGCAGATGAATCCAGAAAGTTGTGATAAAAATTATCTCTACTTGCCCCTTTGTTTACACTGTGTTTTTTGAATAGTATGTGCTAAAACTTATCTCAGTTTTTAGTTTTGCACATATCAACCCGTTTAGCTCAAAATGGGTCATAGCAGTGGACACATATTCAAAATAGTTATGGAATGTCGAATTTCTCATGTAAAGGGTACACGAATTTTAAATAACAGTGTTACAGATGCTGCTCCTAAGTGTGAAGGAACAATTTTAAACAAAGTCACCAAGTTCATCGAAGAAGAAAATTAGTGAAGGGATTGATCACGCTGTGTACAGTGCTGTTGACAAGTTTTCCAGTGGATTTAAGTTAACTGACTTAGAAATACTTGTCCATATGATTAATTTTTCATGTGCATGTGGTAATTGTGGGTCAAAAGGCCTTAGAGAGTGTGATGAGAGTGGCATAATTGGGATTGCAACTAATATACATATTCTGTGTAAAGTCTGCAAATATAATGTTCAGTTCAAGACTTCTGCTCCCCATGGGAAGATGTTGTATGAGGCGAATACAAGATTGTGCCAAGATGTTTAGGTGTAGGCACAGAAGGCACAAATTTGTTTTGTGGCTTGAGGGACAACATTCCATTAGAACTACTGATGGCTTTGGGAGAGCCAGTCCTAACAAAACTCTACCATCTGGTGAGCAAGATGTATGAGACAGGCGAAATACCCTCAGACTTCAAGAAGAATATAATAATTCCAATCCCAAAGAAAGCAGGTGTTGAAAGATGTGAATATTACCGAACTATCAGTTTAATAAGTCACAGCTGCAAAATACTAACACAAATTCTTTATAGACGAATGGAAAAACTGGTAGAAGCCAACCTCGGCAAAGATCAGTTTGGATTCTGCAGAAATGTTGGAACACGTGAGGCAATACGGACCCTACAACTTATCTTAGAAGCTAGATTAAGGAAAGACAAACCTACATTTCTGGCATTTGTAGACTTAGAGAAAGCTTTTGACAATGTTGAATGGAATACTCTCTTCCAAATTCTAAAGGTGGCAGGAGTAAAATACAGGGAGCGAAAAGCTATTTACAATTTGTACAGAAAGCAGATGGCAGTTATAAGAGTTGAGGGGTATGAAAGGGAAGCAGTGGTTGGGAAGGGAGTGAGACATGGTTGTAGCCTATCCCCGATGTTATTCAATCTGCATATTGAGCAAGCAATAAAGGAAACAAAAGAAAAGTTCGGAGTAGGTATTAAAGTCCATGGAGAAGATATAAAAACGTTGAGGTTCGCCGATGACATTGTAATTCTGTCAGAGACAGCAAAGGACTTGGAAGAGCTGTTGAACGGAATGGACAGTGTCTTGAAAGGAGGATATAAGATGAACATCAACAGAAGCAAAACGAGGATAATGGAATGTAGTCGAATTAAGTCGGATGATGCTGAGGGAATTAGATTAGGAAATGAGACACTTAAAGTAGTAAAGGAGTTTTGCTATTTGGGGAGCAAAATAACTGATGATGGTTGAAGGAGAGAGGATATAAAATGTAGACTGGCAATGGCAAGGAAAGTGTTTCTGAAGAAGAAAAATTTGTTAACATCGGGTATAGATTTAAGTGTGAGGAAGTCGTTTCTGAAAGTATTTGTACAGAGTGTAGCCATGTATGGAAGTGAAACATGGACGATAAATAGTTTGGACAAGAAGAGAATACAAGCTTTTGAAATGTGGTGCTACAGAAGAATGCTGAAAATTAGATGGGTAGATAACATAACTAATGAGGAGGTATTGAATAGAATTGGGGAGAAGAGGAGTTTGTGGCACAACTTGACAAGAAGAAGGGACCGGTTTGTAGGACATGTTCTGAGGCATCAAGGGATCACAAATTTAGCATTGGAGGGCAGCGTGGTGGGTAAAAATCGTAGAGGGAGACCTTGAGATGAATACACTAAGCAGATTCAGAAGGATGTAGGTTGCAGCAAGTACTGGGAGATGAAGAAGCTTGCACAGGATAGAGTAGCATGGAGAGCTGCATCAAACCAGTCTCAGGACTGAAGACAATAACAACAACAACAACAACAACAACAACAACAACGGCTTGATGGAAATGCCTGCACCAGTGATTAGATTCAGTGATTACAACAGAACACTCCTCAGTGCTCTTGAAGTTGGGTGCAAGGGGGACATGAAAGCAACTTGCGAGAAAGCTGTAGGTATTAACAATGAAGGGGAAGAAGGACATTTTGTAGTGAAAACAGATCTGTGTGTCTCTTGTGATGCAACCTGGATGAAGAGGGGCCATACATCACTAGCTGTTGTATCATCTGTCATTAGCGTGGATACATGGAAAATCTTAGACTTCCAAGTAATGAGGAAATATTGCTGTCAGTGTGACACGAGAAAGAACAATGATGGCTGTGAAGAAGAAAGGTGGCAGCAGGAACACATGAAAGTGTGCAGCAAAAATTACCACAGGGATTAAGTGGAGGGATGGAAGCAGCTGGGATGAAACTAATATTCCAAAGGTCAGTTGAAGAATAAGGTGTTAGGGATGTGTAGTATCTATGTGATGGCAATTTCAGTGCTTTTAAGACTGTTTTAGGAGCAATCCTTATGGCTGACAAACTAAAATCAAAAAGCTGAATGTGTGGTGCATATTCAAAAGTGAATGGGAGGTAGACTTCTCTGACTGAAGGAAGAAATGAAAGACAAGAAATTAGAAGATGGAAAGCCACTGGAAGGTGTAAACAGACTGACAGACAAGGAAATTCATACTTTACAAATATATTATGGAAAAGCTATCAGGGATAACTTACACAGTGAGACAACAATGCAGTGAGCCATGTGGGCAATATTCTTTCACAAAATTTCTACAGATGATAATCCTCAACATTCCCTTTGTGACATATCGTGGTGCAAATGTAGAAGCCAGAGGAAAGCCATACACCCACAAACATGGTTTGCCACTGCTGGTTTAGATGTTATAAAACCAGCTTTCTAGCCAATCCTGAAGTGCTTAAAAATGTGTACATGGGAAAACACAGAATACAAAAGAGAACTATAATCTCCTTATATGGATGCATTGTCCAAAAACAGTATTTGTGTTCTCAGTTATTGTGGAGATAGCTACATGTGACGTCTGTCTAGTGTTCAATACTGGAATTGTAGGGAGGATTAAGTGCCTGCAGAGACTAGGCTTCCACCCAGGTGCATTCACAGTGAAGATAATCAGAAGCATTGATGAAGCGCAACTGGACGAAGTTCAGGCAACAGAAGAAAAATTGCAAAAGTTGGCTATGTAAAGGAGGCATGGGAAGAGATTACTCCAGGAAGATGAGGAAGGGAATAAAGATTATGGATATGGACCAATAAGTCACTAGAGGTATAGCAATATTGTCAAAAATTGCAATAATGCGAAATTCCATAAACTGATTTATTTTTAGTTACAATTTACCTTTTCCCAGTAACTGTAAAAGCTAAACTCCTGAAATTTGGCATAGCTCTTAAGAATTGCTTACTGAATAATGCTGTGCACACTTGTTCATTATCTTTTCTCTGAGAAAAGTACTCCTTAAAAATTTTAGAATAATAGAGCAGTCCTGGGTAGTACAAAACTGAAAAATTAATTTCAAAGCAACTATAGCCTTAAACAAAAATCTGTTCCATATGTTTTATTAGCCTCTTATGCAGACATAAAATGTGAAATTCCAGTTTTCTTGCTTAATTTGTTTACAAGAAAAGGTATATTATAGAAACAATGGTAATTAAAAATTCAAATCCTTACCAGGGAATGGCTATAGGACAAATTTAAGCCTAGAGAAGCAAGAATAACTAGGGGAAAGATAAATACCACCTACAGGAAAATTGATGAGGCCTTGTGACACAAGAGCAACAGCTGCATCAATATCAAGAGCTCTGATGGTAAACCAGTACTATACGAAGAAGATAAAAGTGGAATATGGAAGGAGTGTATAGAGGGGCTATATAATGGGAATGAACAAGGCAATAATGTAGAAAGGCAAGAGGAAGTAGATGCAAATGAGATGGGAGATATGCTAGTGGGAGAAGAATTTGAGAGAGCACTGAAAGACGTAATCTGAAACAGGGCTGCTGGAGTAGACGACACTCTCTCAGAACTGCTGAAGTCCATGGGAGACCCACCCATGGCTAAACCACTCCACCTGGTGTGCAACGGTATATGAGACAGGGGAAATATTCTCAAATTTCAAGAAGAAAGTAATGATTTCCCCAAAGACATCAGGTTCTGAAAGGCAGAATATTACTGAACTATCAGTTTAGTAAGTCTTGGTTGCAAAATACTGACATGAATTATTTACATAAGAATGGAAAAACTTGTAGAAGCTGGTCTGGGGAAGATCAGGTCGAGTTCTGGAGAAATGTTGGAACATACGAGGCGGTACTGACCCTATGAATTCTCTTAGAAGACAGTGTAAGGAAAGGCAAACCTAAATTTACAGTATAGGTGGATTTGGAGAAAGATTTTGATACTGTTGTTTGGAGTACACTCTTTAAATTTCTGAGGAAATCAGGGGTAAAATACAGTGTGTGAAAGATTATTTACAACTTGTATTAGCAAAGGAAATAATAACTTTGTTGTTTTCCAATGACATTGTAATTCTGTCAGGGAGAGCAAAGGACTTGGAAGTGCAGTTTACTCAAATGACAGTGTCTTGAAAGAAGAATATAAATCAACATTAACAAAAGCACAACAAGGGTAGTGGAATGTAGACAAATTAAGTTAATGATGCTGAGAGAATTAGACTGGGAAAGGGAAGTAGTAGGTAACATATGATGGCTGAACTAGAGAGAATACAAAATGTAGAATGCCAACAGAAAGATAAACATTTCTGAAGAAAAGATATTTGTTAACACTGAATATAAATTTAAGTACTAGGAAGTCCTTTTTGGGGGCATTTGTCTGGAGTGTAGCTTCGTACAGAAGTGAAACATGGGCAATAAATAATTCAGACATGAAGAGAACAGAAGCTTCTGAAATGTAGCATTACATAAGGATGATGAAGATTAGATGAGTACTCTGTGTAATTAATGAGGAGGTAATGAGCATAATTGGTGAGATAAGAAATTGTGGCATTACTTGACTAAAAGAAGGGATCAGATGATAGGACACACTCTGAAACATTAATGAATTTCAATAACTTGAATACAATGTGTTAATGTTCCACAATAACATGTTGTATCCAAGTTATTAATATGTCTATGTTCCTCCAAGTGTATATGGAATATTCAGTAAATATAATTAAGGAATTGTCAATTTAGTACTGGAGGGAATTGTGGGGGGGGGGGGGGGATAAAAGTTGCAGAGTACTTCAAATGGACATAGCTTGCGGTAGGAACACAGTGACGAAGAGGCTTGCGTAGAACAGACTAGTGTGGAGAGCTGTATTAAACCCATCTTCAGACTGAAGACGACAACCACCACCACCACTGCTGCTGCTGCTAATCACACAACTACCCAGTTAAATGATCTAAGAGTACATGTTCTGACTTGTAGGTTGCCAGTTTTGTTTTTCTCATCATGATATGATATGGTCCTGAGTAGCCTGTCCTGAAATCCAGTTGGGGGCTATTTTACCTCTGAAATATTTTACACAACAGGATGCCATCATCACTCAGCCATAGAGCAGAGTTGCATGTCATCAGGAAAAATGACAGCTTTAAATTCCACTTGCTTTCAGCTCCTCATGGTAACATCACAGGAAGGCTATGCAAAATTATTAAACATTTCATCAGAAAGGATAAAAAATCCCAGTAACAAGGCAAGGATGATTTGGAGCAATCTTAGGCATGTATTGAATAAACTCAATAAGGCAAATGATATTCTAGTCCCTGATGATAGTAACAATGAGACAGATGATATTAAATTCATATTTATGGCTCTAACTTTGATGAATTATTGCCAATAGTAGCTAACAACACAGGGCAATAAGTTGCCAATAATGGGCGAATCATTACACTTATTAAACAGACATTTGAGAAAATTATGAAAAGGATGGTTTTTTGGCTGAAAGCTTACTCCACCACCAGATGTCACTTATGTCAAATCATCTGTCAGATATAAAAAATCATAATGTCACAAACTGTAGTACAACTCTTCATGCTATGATGGATTTCAACCAGAGTATTAATATGCTGTGCTGGTCTAGTAGCACTAGTGGTCCTAATAATGAAATTAATCTATTTTGTAGAAATAATTGCAGGAACCTGATATGTGAGAAACTTCATTCTAATAAAATATTTCACAATATGCTGTCTGTGTGAATCTAGAGTAATATATGTACAGTTCTCTCATAAATCCAATATATATGTTCCTAGCAATGTTCAGAGGTAACAGTGTAGTTTCCACTGTACTTAAATCTAACATGTGGATCAACTGGATGTCAAATTCGTAATAAATAGCTTTGATATGTACACAAAATATCGTATCCTATGTACCTATTGATACACATTTTTCTACAATGTTTTACCAATGGTTTACTGAGAGGTTAACATAAAATGCCAATTTACCTATACGTCTGCTACGACAATATCTAATTGTTCGCATTGTTTGTGCCAGCATATGCATCTTCTCAAAATTTACCAAACCATCCAGACAGGTTTTGTTTCCTTCATGTGTGAATGTCATGTCTGAAACAAATGGCAAATAAAACAGAAAAAGCATGAAAATTAATAATGTACTCTTTCATACAAATCCTTAATAAATTTAATACAGTGAATGGTCCAAGGTTTGTTATGCGACACATCAACACTATGAAAAAGATGCTAGAATAAGACAGTCATAATTATGCACAAAACTGCTTTTATGACTTATTTATTGTATTGAATACACTAAAATTTTAAAAAATATCAAAAACAATTAACTTAAAAATTAGTGACGAAGGAAGGCAGATAAGGATTTAAAATCCAATTTGTGACGAGATCATTAGAGGTCATGGTATACATCATAAGTTGCTTCTAGGGAAAGCAACCATTAAATTCCTAGATGTAGTAGTTAAAATACTTGAAGAAACCTGCCGTAAACAGTACCAAAGAACCCACAAGAATAACACCCACCACAAAAGTCATTAAAACTGAAATAAACTGCCAAAAGAAAGAAAACAGTACACAAATTCCTCCACATATATTAAATGCACATTTTGCCAATCCTGTCTCTGACATTAAGATAGAGGAAGATGTGAGAAAGGCAGAAGCACTGCTACCTACAATACACAGAAGGCTGAGTGATAAATTTGAATGGGCATTAGTAACTCCTAGACAGGTCAATGAATCAATAGCCAAGCTCACTATCTCCAGAGCTGAAGATTACTATGGTTTATCTAATTATGTTATAAAAAATATAAGAGAAGAAATAATAATCTCCTTAACAAGGGTAATAAATAAGATATTAAATGAAGGTGTTTACCCAGATTGTTAAAAATTTCTGTTATCATACCTGTGTATAAGAAAGGTGAAAAAGATTTACCTGACAATTACCGACCCCTCTTGCTAGTTCCCATACTTTCAAAAATAATAGAGTACTGTATCCATCAGCAAATGAGGCAGTATTTTGAATTGAAAAAACTTCTATGTTCCACACAGTATGGGTTCAGAACTGGTCTCTCAACTGTGAAGGCAGCAGAGAGCATTGTCACTAAAGTATAAAACTCCTTTGAGAATAAATCCATAATTATCACGAAACTGTTGGACCTTATGAAAACATTCAATACTGTATCCCACTATATTATTATAAGAAAGCTGCAGTATTACAGACTAGGGGAGAGTGCTCTCCAACTGTTACAATCTTACTTATGCAACAGAAAACAAACAGTGGCTATAAATGAAAAAAGATCCAGTATCTTGCCGGTTACCAAAGGAGTACCACAGGGCTCCATACTTGGACCTTTTCTTTTTGTAGTCTACATAAATGATTTGCCTTCTTCATTACCTTGTGACACTGCACTGTATGCAGACAATGCAATGCTAATTATTGAGGGGAAACAACTTGGATGAATTACAGAATAATGTAACAATAGCAATGGACAGATGCACCAGCTGGTTTCAGGCAAATTCATTACAGATAAATAATAATAAGCCAGAAGACATTGTATTTAATTTGAATGCCCCCAAACATGAAAACAAATCTGTAAAACTACTAAGGATCCATATCGACCAAAAACTTAACTGGGAAACTCACACAGGCATGCTATGCAAAAAACTCTCAAGTGTAATCATCTTGTTACATAAACTGAGAGGCTCTGTTAGTAGAACACTTCTTCCAGTCTCATCTCGCTTATGGGATTATACTATGGGGAAACTGCCCAATTTCAAATACTGTGTTTAAATGGCAAAAAAAGCAATCAGATGCCTTGTAGGACTACCACCCAGAGACTTATGCAGGCAGCATTTTAAAGAATTAAATATAATGACAGTCCCTGGCTTTTTATTTATAGTTGCCTGGTATATGCCAAAGAAAATTTAAATAACTTTGACCTTAGGATGGCAATGCATTCACATAATAGAAGAAATGGACATACAACTGACACCCTGTTTGCCAGACTATCAAAGATTCACTGCAGTTGTAAGTATCTAGCACCCACATTTTTTAACAAATTACCCCAAAGTGCACATTCTATGCCCACGGATAAATTTAAAGAAAAAGTAGCAAAATGGATAAAAAGTAAAGTATTTTATACAGTTCAAGAATTTCAAGAGAGTGCAATAAATGATATTGAATTTTGATGATACATTTTGTGAAAGGAGTATATATTACAAAATGAGAAATATAATATTATGCACTCAATTTGTCTTGTCAAATATGTGTATATATAGATGTATACAATGTATCAGTAACTTTTATTATATGACACTAATTGCAAGTAAAGTGTTTAAAGGTGAATAAATATGAATATGAATGTGAAAACCCTTATTCTTGGTGGGTCAGAGGGGATTTGAATTCCACTTCTCCAAAAAATGTACCCATTCTCTTAATGTTTCACATTGATTGATTTTAAAGACAAAGGTCTGATATCATGTGCAGCTTAAATACATAAACCACACTAAAATTCTTTTTCTACATTATGAATTATCATTTGCTATGGGTGACTGACATTGAACAACTTCTAAATAGACAATGGTAATATTTGCTGGATACAACAGATTATACACATAAAATAATGAAATTCCTAAAAGTCAATGTATTCATCCATATTCAGCAAATCATTGTGAAGTATGCAAGGGTACTTTCATTGTATCAAGTATTAGGTTGTATTCCCGTTTCTTTTGTGTGTGGACCACAGGAAGAGTGACAGTTTAAATGCCCTCTGTGTATGATGTAAGTACTAAAATCTCATTTATGCTGCTTAGATGTGATAGTAGTACATCAGTAGATTCCTCATATAATACTAGTTTTTAAAACTCTTGAAGTAGGCTTTAGGGGTATACTTGACATATTCAAGTATCTGCTAGTTCATGTTTTTCAGTATTTCCTTGAGTATAAGGGGAGTCAAACAAACCTTTGTGACCATAACATATGTTTTTGAGTGGTGTCTGCCTTGAGCAAAACACAATTTTGTTTTTTGTCCCAGACATGTTTCACTGCAGTTGCATTATCATCAGTGGGTTTTTTATTATTATGGCTTCTTCCCACATGGTGTGGTTTTCCTGCTGTATTACGTTTTTACAGTGACTGTTTTTATTTACTGTTTGTCACCTGCAAGGTTTCTTTTTTCGTCATCTTCTTCATTGTCAAGTTCTGTGTATTGATTTGTCACTGTCACCGTTTTTACCAGCTGGTAAACAGTGATAGTGACAGTGAAAGTGACAAGCCTTTGTGACCATAACATATGTTTTTGAGTGGTGTCCGCCTTCAGCAGAACACAATTTTGTTTTTTGTCTCAGACATGTTTCACTGCAGGTGCAGCATCATCAGTGGGTTTTACCAGCTGGTAAACAGTGATAGTGACAGTGACAGTGACAAGTCAATACATAGAACTTGACAATGAAGAAGATGATGAAAAAAGAAATTTTTCAGGTGACAAACTGTAAAGAAAAACAGTTGCTGTTTTGTCACTGTAAAAATGTAACACAGCAGGAAAACCACAGCATGTAGTAAGAAGCCATAATAATAAAAAATGCATTGATGATGCTGCAACTGCAGTGAAACATGTCTGGGACAAAAAACAAAATTGTCTTTAGCTAAAGGTGGACCCTACTCAAAAATATATGTTATTGTTAAAGCAAACACAGACAAAAGAGCTTCAACATCAAGATGATTATCTTTGTGACCATTTGTGTTGCTCTTTTTTGTATGCACTCAACATTTGCTATGGGTCTGAATAACCAAACACCACCCATTGGGATTTTTTGTGATCTCTAAAAGGCTTTTGATTGTGTAAATCATGAAATTCTGCTAGACAAGCTCAAGTATTGTGGCATGAGTGGGACAGTGCACAAATGGTTTAATTCGTACCTAACTGGAAGAATGCAGAAAGTTGAAATAAGCAGTGCTCATAATATGCAAAGATCAGCACATTCCTCAAACTGGGGAACTATCAAGAATGGGGTTCCACAAGGGTCAGTCTTGGGTCCTTTGTTGTTCTTAATATATATTAATGACTTGCCATTCTATATTCATGAAGAGGCGAAGTTAGTTCGCTTTGCTGATGATACAAGTATAGTAATCACACCTAACAAATAAGAATTAACTGATGAAATTGTCAATACTGTCTTTCAGAAAATTACTAAGTGGTTCCTTGTGAACGGACTCTCACCGAATTTTGATAAGACACAGTACATACAGTTCCGTACAGTGAATGGTATGACGCCATTAATAAATATAGACCTTAATCAGAAGCATATAGCTAAGGTAGAATATTCCAAATTTTTAGGTGTGTCCATTGATGAGAGATTAAATTTGAAGAAACACATTGATGATCTGCTGAAACGTTTGAGTTCATCTACTTATGCAATAAGGGTCATTGCCAATTTTGGTGATAAACATCTTAGTAAATTAGCTTACTACGCCTATTTTCACTCATTGCTTTCATATGGCATCATATTTTGGGGTAATTCATCACTGAGGAATAAAGTATTTATCGCACAAAAGTGTGTAATCAGAATAATAGCTGGAGTCCACCCAAGATCATCCTGCAGACATTTATTTAAGGATCTAGGGATATTCACAGTAGCTTCTCAGTATATATACTCTCTTATGAAATTTGTTATTAACAATGAAACCCAATTCAAAAGTAATAGCAGTATGCATAACTACAATACTAGGAGAAAGGATGATCTTCACTATTCAAGATTAAATCTAACTTTGGCACAGAAAGGGATTAATTATACTGGCACTAAAGTCTTTGGTCACTTACCAAATAGTATCAAAAGTCTGACAGATAACCAACAAGTATTTAAGAAGAAATTAAAAGAATTACTGAATGATAACTCCTTCTACTCCATAGAGGAATTTTTAGATATAAATTACGAAAAAAAAGAAAAAATTTAAAATATAAAAAAATACATAAAAAACACAAAAAAAATAAAAAAGTTGTTATATTAACTTAAGTATGTTGTTATATATCTAAAAACAAAGATGATGTGACTTACCAAATGAAAGTGCTGGCAGGTCGACAGACACACAAACAAACACAAACATTGGTATATGTGTGGATGGATATGTGTGTGTGTGCGCGCGCGAGTGTATACCCGTCCTTTTTTCCCCCTAAGGTAAGTCCTTCCACTACCGGGATTGGAATGACTCCTTACCCTCTCCCTTAAAACCCACATCCTTTCGTCTTTCCCTCTCCTTCCCTCTTTCCTGATGAGGCAACAGTTTGTTGCGAAAGCTTGAATTTTGTGTGTATGTTTGTGTTTGTTTGTGTGTCTGTCGACCTGCCAGCACTTTCATTTGGTAAGTCCCATCATCTTTGTTTTTAGATATATTTTTCCTACGTGGAATGTTTCCCTCTATTATAACCATATCATAAGTATGTTGTTAAATTAACTTAATTATGTCATGTATTGGAAAACTTGACTCGTTCCACATCATTACGAAATATCGTATTCATGATCCATGGAACTAGTATTAATCTAATCTAATCTAATCTAATCTAATCTAATCTAATCTAATCTAATCTAATCTAATCTAATCTAATCTAATCTAATCTAATCTAATCTAATCTAATCTAGGTCCAATACATTTTAAGAATATTCCAGAATGTGTTACATGAGAAATCTCTTAACCAAAGCCTGACACTTACTGTATACAAGACTGACCCTAAGTAATCATTTCATTTTGTGTCACACCCAGATATTTGTATGAGCTGTTGATTCCAACTGTGACTAGCTGATATTGTACTGATAGGATACTACATTTTTTGTTTTGTGTTGTGCACAATTTTACATTTGTGAGCATTTAAAGCAAGTCACCAATCTTTGCACAACATTGAAATCTTATTTAGTTCCAACTGATTATTTGTGCATGTTTTCTCCAGAAATAATTCATTGTAGACAACTGTATCATCTGAAAAAATCTGAGATTGCCATTAGCATTAACTGCCAAATAATTAATGTGTAACAAGAACAGCAATGGCCCAAAACTACTTTGATGAGGCCTGTCTGAAGCTACTTTTGCATATGTTGATAATTCTCCATCCAAGATAACATGCTGCATCCTCCCTACCAAGATATCCTCAATTCAGTCACAAATTTTGTTTGAAGCTTCATCCAAATAGTAATATAGAGTGCTAGTGAGTTAAATGCTTTTTGAAAGTTAAGAAATACTGCATCCACATGACTGATTTGATACACAGGCTTCAGGCTGTCATCTGAGAACACTGAGAGCCGAGTTTCTGTTGCTGAGGAGGTCATTATGTTAAAGACACTTCATTGTATTTGAGCTTAGAATATGTTGTTACATTTTACAGCAAATGAATGTCACTTATATTGGACAGTAGTGTTACGGACCACTTCTGCTATTGGTCTTGTAGATGATTATGACCTGTGCTTTTTTGGAGCTATTGAATACAATTTTTGTTTGAGGGATCTGCAATATATTTTAACTGAAAAAGGCACTAACTCAGAAATTATATATAAAATCTGGGAGAGGTGCCATTGGGCCTTGTTAAATTTTAGGTATTTAAGTAATTTCTCAACACTGCTGACACTAATATCCATATCACTCATCTATGCACTGCTGCCAGTGCTAAACTTAGGTAGCACTTGTGGATCTTCCTTTTCAATCGAAAATTTGAAAATGGAATTCATGACTTCCACTTTTAAATTTAAATACTAATTGGTCCATGTCTGGTTTTGCTTATCTATCCTCAATTTCAGCATCATGTGTCATCCCACAGTGACGGAACACATATTTTGATGCCTTTGACAGCTTTTACAAATGCAACACTATGATTCTAGAAAATACATATCAACGAGCTGAGTTTTTTTCTTAAGTTTTCCATTACATTTGGATATGAGTGTGGTGGTCAATTCAAGATAGTGAATCATTCTCATCAAATGATTGTGTGATTGTCATGGCAGTTACAAATGATGTAGCTCAAAATTAAGTAAATGATGCCATTGGGCATGTGAAAGTGACACTTGACAAGTTAACCAGTGCTAAAGCAATTGTTAACATTCCACAGTCAATTGTGAACCTGGAAGAGTGTAAGACAATTGAAAGGCTTAAAACAATTTGTAATAAATTTAACTTTTGTTTTTCTCACAAATGCCAGCAATCTAAAAAGAGATCTGTACACATCTCATGGCATGTACATGAACAAAAGAGGTAAAAAGATTGCCAACAAATTAATTTTTGAGGAAGTCAGGCAACAGCAACCGGACGAAACAGAATTAGCAACAGGGAAGTAACCAATTTTGTGACTTTAATGAGTAAACAAGAGTGAGTTGTACAATTTTTTTTTGTGCTTTGATAGTTTAGTTTCTTGAGTTTCTGCATGTTAATTTAATGTCTAATAAACACAGTTCTTAGGTTTTTGTTTGTGTTGGAAAGGAAACTGTTTTGTGTCATATTACAAGTTCCTAATCAGGGGCGAATTATTTGGTCTCACCTGAGTACTTCAGTAGTTTGGTTTTTGAATCTCTGCATATTAATCTGATTTATTACACACAGTTCTTGTATTTTTGTCAGGCTCTACAGTAGAGTTCTGCAGCAAGTGTCAATAGCCTGTCTGCCTGAGTGTAGTTTTTCATGGTCTTTAGTATGGATAGAGACTGTGATTGTTGTGTGCAGATGCAAGCCAAGTTGGTGACACTTCAGTCTCAACTCCAGGCTGTGATGGCTTTGGTTACACAGCTTGAAGATGCAGTGCATAGTCGTCACTGTTGTGGGCCTGCCATGGAGATCCAGCAGATGCCCATCATGTCCGTGTCCTCGGACTGGTCCTCACTGGTGTCCAGCTCAGTTACTGCTCGCACCAAGGTTGAACTGTCAGCCATGGTCAAATGGGAGGTTGCCTCAGGGCATGGCAGTTGGTGAAAGACTTCCTGGGGGGCCGCACATAAGGTTCCCCCCCCCCCCCCCCCCCCCCCCAGTTAGTCTTACAAACAGGTTCCAGGTGCTGTCTGTGGCTGACACTGTTGCTCAGCCAGATGCAGTCATCTGTCACAGAGAGTGGGATTATTGGTTTTTGGGAGCTCCAGTGTTAGGCACATTATGAGGCCCCTTAGGGACATGGCCACAAAGTAGGGGAAGAAAGCCAGTGTGCACTCAATGTGCATACCAGGTGGAGTCATTCAAGATGTGGAATGGGTCCTTCTGGATGCCATAAAGAGCACAGGATGCAGGTGACTCATGTCAGTACCAATGAGGTGGCTCACTTTGGATTGGAAGAGAGTCTCTCTGATTTTGCGTGTCTAACAGAAGTGGTAAAGGATACCAGTCTTGCTTGTGAGATGAAAACAGAGCTCACCATATGCAGCATAGACGACAAGACTGACTATGGACCTCTGGTACACTGCTGAGTGGAGGGTCTGAAGCAGAGGCTCAGACAGTTCTGCAACCGTTCAGGCTGCAGCTGTCTTGACTTGTGCCATAGGAAATCCAGTACATGCAGGAAGCATCTACATGGTTAGCATGTGCTGTGTGGTGTGGTGTGGACTGGGCAGTTTTTTAAGTTAGAGGATCTTGGGAAAGAACAAAAATGGCTTCAGTCACAATGGGGACAGACCAAACACAGGAAGAATGTAGTTACAGGAACCATCAGTATAACAGTTGTAAATTGTCATAGCTGTGTTGGGAAAGTACCAGAGCTGCAAGCACTAATAGAAAGCACTTACGCTCAAATCGTTATAGGCACTAAAAGCTGCCTAAAGCCAAAGATCAGTTCAGCCAAAGTTTTTGAGAAGAATCTAACGGTGTACAGAAAGGATAGGCTAAACACAGTTGGTGCTGAGTGTTTATTGCTGTTAGAAATAGTTTATCTTGTAGCAAAATTAAAGCAAATAACTCCAGTGAGTTAGTATGGGCAGAGGTCATTCTTGGCAAATGGAATAAAATAATGATGAGATCCTCTTACTGACCTCCCAACTCACATTATATAATTGCTGAAAGGTTCAAAGAAAACTTGAGTCTAATTTTAAATACATAGCCGGTTCATATAGTTACAGTTGGTGGTGACTTTAATTTATCTTTGATATGTTGGAAAAAATACATGTTTATGTGCAGCAGTACAATAGGACATCATCCAAAATTGTGCTAAGTGCATTCTCTGAAAATGTTTCGAGCAGTTAGTTCATGAGCCCACACAAATAGTAAACCGTTGTGAAAACACTGTTGACCTCGTAGCAACAAATAATCCTGAGCTAATAACAAGCATCAAAATGGAGACAGGGATTAGAGAACATAGGGTTGTCGTAGCAAGATTGAATATTGTAACCCCCAATTCACGAAAAATATACAAGGTGGAATCCAAATTTTTCAGGACTGTTGCTGCCATCTGGAAAGAAGGAGTAGTGGATCTTCGCACTGCTAGGTGACGAGAGCTGCATATCTGATGAGTCAGTGCGAGGAGTGGCACTCAGCTGGGAGGGCGTGTTGCGTGTCCACAGTGATTTCCATAAAACTCTGTGTTTGGTGTGTGGTGATTTTACGATTGAGCCATGAACAGAACAGTGTGTGTGTGTATCAAATTCTGTGTGAATCTAAGGAAAAGTGCTACAGAAACCTTTGCAATGATTCAGCAAGTGTTTCGGGGACAGAGAATGAGCTATATGCTTGTGTTTGAGTAGCATGCTGGGTTCAGGGCCGACTATACAGACGTCGAAGATGATGCTCCCACTAGAAAGCCCGTTGCCGCACAATGCAAGACATTGTTGGCAAACTTCAACAATTGGTTCATGCGGACTGATGTTGAACCATTCAAGAACTTGTGGATGAAGTGGGTATTGGTTATCAGACATGTCAACAAATGTCGACTGATGAATTGGGCACGGATTGTGTCGCTGCAAAATTTGTGCAAAGGATCTTGACTGCCAATCAGAAGGCACAGCATGGTGTAGTGTGCACGGACATTTGTCTGCCACACAAACAGCCACTGCTGACAAGCCATGGAAACATGTACAGCCTGCTGGATAGCTTGGTAGTTCTGAATCACCCTATATGGTCCAGCCTAAAAACCACACAGAAAAATTTTAAAATGAGCAGATTGGTGTACAATTACATGGATTAATAGGTGCGAGATATCAGTTGTAACTGAACAGTGATACACTGAAAACTTAATTAGAATTGGTTAACCACTATCCATGAAATTTTGCTGAGCCTCTGGCAGAGAAGACAAGACTCATGGTGGGGATGGAACCTTCACACCCATGAGAATCATCTCATTTCGGGGTATATGGAATGAAAACTGAATCTAATCTAATCTAAAAAGAAACAAGCAATTTCACTGTTAGTGACAGTACATTTTCTGGTTTAAATGGCTCTGTAAATATGGTAATAACAGGTGAAGTAAATATAGACTTATTAACCAAAAACTATGTCTCTTGTTAGAAGAATTCCATTTGAGCCCACTCATTTATGAGCCAACTAGAGAAGTTGGGAAGATGAAAACATATCTCGATAGCATAATAACAAACATAACCCATTTTTCCTACAGTACATCTACAACCAGAGTCCTACACGTCATCATCTGTTATTAAAAAGGAAGAAAATATAAGCAAAAGAATTATGCATAATGCTAACATTGATACACTGAACTGCATGTTAACAGATACACCATGGTTTGAAAGTGATAGCTTTTCACATGACAGTTTGCTGCCGACTTCTATTACTGTTTTCATATCACATGCCTTATTGTAGCCACAAAAGTTAAACATGCAAAAAATATAAACGAAAGTATCTGGATAAATGGTAACATCACTGAAGCAAAGTGAAAATTAAAATTATTCCATTGACTAATGTTGAATGATACAGAAAACATCAGACTAAAAGAAGTCTTCAAAATCTGTCATACATTTAAAGATTTATTATCACTGACGAGGAATAAATATGTTGCAAGCAAACTTTAAGGCTTCACATATTGTTACTGCTGGTGTCTGGGCAGTGATAAGCAGTTTTAGAACAGACAAATTGTGTAAAAACTTACTATTAATCATAATGAGATGTACATAAGAGACAAACTCAAAATTGTAAACATATTCAATGAATACTTTTCTTTGGTAGGGAAAGCCAACAATGACAAATCGAACAGACCTAGAGTATAATTTTAAAGGCAATCCATCTGAGCATAGCACATATCTATGCCCCACAAACTGGAAAGAAATAATGAATATGATTAGTTATTTAAAATCCTCCAGTTGACAGGGCATGGTGGCTTCAGTATTAATGTATTCAAAGTGTAAATTAAATTCTCCATACATCTCCCTGTAGCTGTAAATAATATAACAGAATAAGGCACCTTTCCAGACAAACTAAAAATAGCCCAGGTAGTAAATTACAGATCAATCTCAATACTTCCAGTCTTCTCCTAAATAACTGAAGAAGTCACATATAACAGAAACATAAATTCTCTCGATGAACACAATTTAGAGTTTGAAAATCAAAATGTATCACTAAAATATAAATTAATTAGCATAGCAACTGTTCTGTTAATTGAAGAGGTGGTACGTGACACTGAGAACAAGGGATATGTTGCAGGTATATACCTAGACCTTGAGAAAACTTTTGACTGTGTGAACATTACTATCCTACATTAAATAAACAATGGAACATCGGTGTAAGATGCATTGCTTAAGGCCTAACACATTCTTACATGAGTAACCAAATATAATTTGTGCTGCTTAAGACAAAATGGTGTTCAAAAATCTAACATTATATATATAAAATAAGATGTGCTAGAGGGTTCAGTATTATGTCCCTCTTCTGTTTGATTTATGTGAAACATGTTAAATATTGCTCTCTAAACCACACAGTAATTCTGTATGCAGATGATATGCTCATAATGTGTAAACAGGAATCATTTAATGAAATACAGGCCCACTGCAATAATGTGTCAAATGAAATAGTGTTATACTTTAATGACAGCCACCTAAATATAGCCACTATTACAGCATGTTTCACACAGTTCAGTGACTGTAGACTCAATGATGAAGTTAAACTGTACACAGGTAGTGAAATGGCAAAAAAGAGTTTAGTGTGAAATTCCTTGGTTTGACCACTCAAAATAATCTGAAATGTGGCATACGTGTTGACTCTCCAGTGTGTAAGTTATGGAATAATATATTTTCAGTCAATATGGTGAGCAAGTTTTACAATGATAATGTTGTCCTAAGGACTGCATACCAAACTATTTTCCTCATGACTGAACTATGAAATATAAATTTGGGGTGCAATAACCACAGAAAATATAAACAAGCTATCAATTCTTGAAAAAAAGTGCCATAAGAATCAACTGTGGAGTTAAATATAAGGAATCATACCATGACCTATTTCCCCAACATTGGTGTGCTGACCATTGTAAACATGTATATTCTAAAAGCTGTATTGCTTGTTAGAAGACCATATCCTACCATACATTATGATTTGAATCAGTACAATATCAGAAATAAGCAAAAAAGTGACGTCAGCAGCCACAGAACATCACTCTATGAAAAGGGTCCACAATATGCAGGATTAAAATTTGTTAATTCACTGCCCAGAATAGTAATGACTCTTCCCACAATAAAGCTTAAGTTTCAGCATAAGAAATTCCTTTTAGAAAACTCTTTTTACATATTAGAAAAATATCACTGCAACATGCAGAATAAAAAGTGTTTTGAAAAAAAATTGTAAATAGCAGCAAACTATTTATTTGTAATCTTGCCATACGTTAATCAATCATGTATTCAGAATAAATTATTACCGTGTTGTGTATCAAAGATTGAAACTTTGTTGTGTTCGCACACATGGAATGAACCATTAGATGTTCAATACGGTATTATTGTTCCTACTACTACTACTACTACTACTACTACTACTAACATTTATGCTCATCTGTTATCATCTATGACAATGTGTCCAAACCCTAAACAATCCTGCATTCATCTTCAATTTCTATCTCAGCGGATTTGATTTTTGTGTCTGCTGTGACATATACTTTGACAAGCCAAAACATTATGACCACTTCCCACCATGAGGTTGGATATCACCTGGTGGCATTGTGAGAAGGTGACAGGATAAGTAAAGCATGTAAGTGGATCAAAGACAGATGGGGAATAATTATAGCGATGACACAAGCCACAAATGGGGAAATCTACTGATGCAAGAGACTTTGACAAAGGTGATGTTACACAGAGTGTATAAATGAGTATCTCAAATGTTCATGTGTTACTGTAGTGAGCATCTGTGGAAGGTGATAGAACAACAGTGAAACTACCACTGGGCAATAAATAGTTGGACACCCACACTCTTCACAGAATGTGGGATTTGGAAGTTTGCTTCATTTTAGGTTGCAAAAACAACTAGGATTATATGCGCCCATGTCAAACTGTAGAACATGAAGACAAAGAGAGGAATTAAAAATGACTACATGCTAATCCCAATCAATGGAAGAGAAGACAGCTAAAAACAGGGACATGGAGAAAGGCCTATAAAATACACCATATAGAAACTGAGGTCTTGAACTAAAAATTAAATTTCTTCGCATACTGCTTTGATGGATAAAAAGTAAAGTGCGGTTGACAGGCCACGCATTGTTCACTAAAACGGCCAATAACTCAGACAGCAAACACAAACGAGAATGTAAGGGAGGGATTAAAAAGTATCATTCCATCAGGAAATGATGGACCATCAAAGGTTGAGAACAAAGTGGTGGGTGAGTACCACTTAACAAACAGCGATGGCTAAAAAGACAGTGCTCAATATGCGATGTAGCTAAAATGATCTCTTCATGGTGAGAGGGCCGACAGGTGGTCATCCAAGTCACTGGCAGAGGCTTAATAACCCAGAACTTGTTCCCATGAAGGGAGGTCCAGTAGTGATGCCAAAGTGGCACTACCTGCTGGCAGACATGACCCAGAGATCACTGGAGGGAATGTAAGAACTAGCGGACTGAAGTACAAGGACTGCAGCCTTGGCAGCAGTGTCAGTGGCCTCATTTCTGATCAGACCGATGTGACCAGGAACCGCCATAAACATCACAGTGGCTCCATCAAGAGTACTGAAAAACTCAGTGCTAATGACAAAGGCACACCCAACACCACGGTCAGTCCGAGAACCATCAGTGTACGCAAAAGTGCTATGCTAAGTTCCATGCGAAGGTCGTGAAACTAAAGGCGATAGTGTGAGGCTGGAGTAGTGTCCTTAGGAAGTGAATGAAGGCCAAGGTGAACATGGTCCACCACACAAAGCCAAGGTGGTGAAGGGTTCACACCCATCAAGAAAGTGGCAGGTAGTGTGGAGTTAAGCTGCCAAAGCAAGAACCGAATGCGAACTCCAGGGGGTAACAGGGAAGAGAGACATGCCCCATACTGGCGATCAAAGGAGTCATCAAAGGAGGAGGCATAGGATGGATGGCCATGCATGACAGACAAGTGGCATGCATATCTGCTGAGGAGAAAGTCACAGCAGTAGGAAGCGATAGTTCGTCAGCTTCTGCATACACTCTCTCAAGTGGGCTAGTGTAAAAGGTGCCAGTGGCCAAATGGATGTGAAGATGCTGGATAGTATGAGACAGTGTAAGATGGATGGATGTGCAGATGCATTAAAAAAATTATGACTGGAACAAATGGAGGAGGGTGGTTTGATCTGCTCCGCAGGAAGTGCCACTGACAATATGTAGGACATTGATGGATGGCATACAGCAGGCCACCAGGAACGACACATGGGAGGACCAAGGAAGTTTCCTATCCAGCATGAGCTCCAGGAATTTCATAGTTTCAACAAATGGAAGGACAACATGCCCAAGATGTAAAGACAATGGAAGAAACCAACTGCACCACCAGAAATTCATGCAAATGGTTTTGTCAGTGAAAAAACAAAAGCTGCTGTCGATGTTCCATGAGTAAAGATGATCAAGACTTCACTGAAGATGTCACTCAATAAGACAGGTCCATTGAGAAATGCAATAGATGGCAAAATTGTCAAAAAAGGAATCAGAGATGCCTGGCGGGAGATAGGCCATTACAGGGTTAATGGCAATAGCAAAGGGGACAATGCTCAGGGCAGAACCCTGACGCACACCATTTTCCTGGATAAAGACATTGGACAAGGCAGAACCCATGTGAACCTTGAAAACTCTGCCCAAAAAACATGGCTACAGTCTGGGATTTCCACAGAAAATCATTCATGGCATGGGTGGACAAAGTGAGGAGATGGTCAACTGCAGAATGGTGTGCTCAAAATCCACACTGTGCAGTGGAGACTTGAGCCACCACACCAGCTGAGCATGAATCGTGCATTCCATCACCTTGCAAATACAGCTGGTGGGAGAAATGTGGTGGTAACTAGAAGGAAGGTGTTTGTCCTTAACAGGCTTAGGTTGGGTATGACAGTGGCTTCATGCCAGCATCTGGGAAACGTGTTCTCAGCACAGATGCAGTTGTACATATGAAACAGAAAGTGCTTGCCCACAAGAGAGAGAGATGCTGCAACATATGAATGTGAACATTGTCTGGTTCTGGGGCGGAGGATCAGGATGAAGTGAGAACATGACCTAGCTCACTCATAGTAAAGGCAGCATTGTAGCACTCAAGATTCTGACAAGAGAAAGGTATCGCCCCAGCCTCCTCCAGTCGTTTCCAATGGAGGAAGGCACAGTGATAGTGGGAGGAGTTCGAAATCTCCACAAAATGGCAGCCCAAAGTGTTGGAGATATCAATAGGGTCCATGATGACATCATCTGTTACTGTTAGGCCAGAAATTGATGAATGAATCTTGGTCCCAGAGAGCCATCAGAGGTTGGCCCACATGATGGAAGAGGGAGTGGAACTGTTCAAAGAACTAGTAAATGAAATCCAGCTAGCTTTTCTGCTATTCTCAAGAATGTGATGACACTGTGCATGCAAATGTTTATAATGAATGCAGTTTGCCATTGTAGGATGACAGTTAAAAATGTGAAGAGCATGTCTCCATATGCAAATTACGTTGCGGCATGTCTTAGTCCACCAAGGGACTGCGACATGGCTTGGTAAAGAGGAAGTGCAAGGTATGGAACATTCTGTGGCAGTATGGATAATGTTTGTATGATACTCTACCTGGTCATCACAATTGGGGATATGTTTGTCGAAGGTCGGCAGGGAGGGGCAAAGCATCCAGTTGGCCTTAGGGCGCTAAATTTGAGGTCACTTGTCTGCGTGGCCCTGTCCTTCACGGAGCAAGATGTAACAGTACTGTAAGTGTCAGATTGTAGAACAAAGGGTTTCTGACTAGCCAACAACTTGTGAGCGAAAGGATATGGCACTTTTTACTTCACCCAGGTCTCCTGGACAGCCCACTCATTGAGATACTTGGGAAAATCATGAGAGGAGATGGCATGGTCTTTACTGCAGTTGATGCAGAGAGGTACGTTTGGATTTCTGCCTCGGTCAGACCATCAAGCAGCCTAATGTAAATAGCATTATTGGAAGAATTCGGCATTTGATGGGTCTCGACATGAACAGGATTGCCATGGAGGAGCTAAGCAGCAAGCAGTTGTGCTCGAGAATCAGTAGCCCCCAAAAGCAAAGTGCCATTGCATAAATGAGAGCAGGATTTCACAGGGCCAGCAACTACATCAACACCTTTCTGAATAATAAACGTATTTACCACAGCAAACAACTTACCGTCTTCAGAACATGAAACCATTAGGAACCATGGTGCAGCTGGGAGGGCTTTGAATCGTTAGCCTCATTCCATTTATATTTTGTAGGCATTGACTGTGAAGATGATTGGCTCATTGCAAGAAAATCCCCATTATTGCAGCATCTCCGATGGTGCGTGTCTTCCAACTGCCCCCCCCCCCCCTCCTTCCACACCCTTCCCCGAGAAAGGTGTGCACCTGTCTTAGATAACTGTTCACACCTTGTCTCCACAAACCCTGTTATCCATGCAAACAGCAGTTCAAAATGTGTACCACTCCAAGAACGCAGGCTGGTGGGAGCAGTATTAAACTATGGGAAACATTCTCCTGCACTTTCATGGGACCTGTGGTAGTAATAAAAAATACGTTAACAGCTGCAAACCACCTGCATCCACTCAGTGCTTGATGTCTTCCTCAACTGCGATGACATCTTTCAGCAGTATGATTATCCATGTCTCAGAGCCACAACCATGCTATAGTGGTTTGAGATGCATTATAATCAACTCACACTGATGTCTCAGTGACCAAATTCTCCCGATTTAAATCCTATGAAACCCATCTGGGTCATTATCGGGTGCCATCACCATGTTATTTATGCAAAATATATAACCAGTGTAGACATCAAATGACATATACCTCCACAAACCTACCACCAAACTGTCAGATCACTGACGTGCAGGACCACTGACGTATTTCATTCCAAAGATGGACAAACAAACTATTATGCAGCTGGTCATAATGTTTTGATTCATCAGTGTACAAAACCTTAATTTCCCATGTACTTCTCCTTTAGATATACTCCTAGATTTCCTCCAGTATTGCTGCTGTCAATTTAGAGTTATAGCCATCTGCTGTACCCAGTGCTACATGAGATTAACTGCTTTTTGCAAATGCTTCAAACCCAGTAGCTTTGTAGCAAATGTTGATCATTATGAATTTAATCCTTCTTTGGGGTGGAGGGAGTGGAGGCAGGCTAGAAGCATTTCTCTGAGTCTTCAGGCTCTCACCAGCTATCATTATCTGGACTACATGAAGACATGTGGAATCTAAAAAGCCCTTGTGTGCACTTCACACACAATTACCCATTTAGGGGACACTTCAGGTCTCAAGCCCAAGTCTATGAAATATAGCCTATCTTGTCTATCATGCCTCCCCCCCCCCCCCCCCCAGGCATGCATAATGAGTGCACAGGCTGATCCTTCTCATGCCTTGCTGCCATTTACCTAAAGAATGTGTGTGTTCTCCTATGATCTATTTGCTAACAGGTAACAGATCTCTATTCTTTTAGACTTGCTTTTTTATTACTCACAGGAAAGGAAAATCAAGATCGTTTCAGTTCACAAACATTGTTAAACTTTTTTGACAAGTTAAAACTATGTCCATAACTGGCAGTTTTAATTACTCCCAAATGTTCATTATGGCAAATATGCCACTAAAAAGTAAAAATGTATTAACTCAGTTATCATTTTGTGTCACTATTGTCTATATTCCACAAAATAATTAGATTTAATTAAATCATCTGTATAAACATGTCTGGAGTATAGCAAATTGCTGATTTTCCTAATTTGAGAAACAGAACATAATGTTATCTTATACATGTTGGATCTTGTGAAGTCAGCTGCTGTCAAAGACTGTTAGCGAATAATACAGTTGGCCACAATTGCTTTTAAAATGCTGTATTTCAATGCCATAACCGCACTGGAACTGCCATGGCCAACTTCAGATGGCTAACATTTCCAGTTCCATTTACTTATTTATTAATTTGTGTTGTGTTGATCCAGTATACATGACTATTACATGGATGTATAATGAGTCCTAACTACACATGAGAACAGTACTTGCAGATACCTTGATGTTCTGATAAGCAGCATGTCATCTGCTCCTGAAGATTTTTAAATATTCTGGTGCAGTGCAGGAGTAGCCAATGTGCTGCTAACCAAAACATCAATGAAATTGGAAATGTTAGCCATCTGAAGATAGGGATGGTAGCCCAAAACTGATTGCAGGATTGAAATAAAGTAATTTTAAAGCATTTGTGGCTAGTTGCAGTATTCGGCAGCAAACGAAACAAAATTAGTATTATGGATCTGAGAAGAAAACTTTTGAAGGTAAAATATTTGCTATACACGTAAATGTTATCTCCAGTTACATCTAGTGAGGACATTTTGTTCATAGGTGTATGATACCAAACTAATGATTCATATTTATTTAGCCATCCGTGGACATTTTAAAATGTATGGATGTTGTCAGTTGTGTACTTTCATATATTTATACCGTTTGTTGTTATAAGTAGTTAAACAGTGTGACATATAAGTTATTTAAAATAATTTTTGCTCCTTATCAAAATATTGTGAAACAAAACAATCATTTTGTACTAAGGAATTCACTTATAGTGTAAAAGCAGTGTTCCTGCAAAAACAACTTAAGATTTTTCCTAAAGTGGTACACATTATCTGCTTCTTTTATTTTCTGTGACTGTTTATTATACAGTTTTACACCTTCATACAAGAAGCTATTTTGAGTCTTATGTTTATTCTTCCTGTCTAGGTGAAGACAGTGACTTGTTCTTGTACTATAGTTATGAAAACTGCTATTTGTGCTATAATTTTCTATATTTTCCTTTATGTACACTATGGTTTGGAATATAAATTCACAAGGAACAGTTAGAATTTCTAACATTTTGAAAAGTTCTCTGCAGTGGGCCAGCTTACTGCTTTTTGTTATAATTCTTACTGCTCGCTTTTGCATTTTTTTTACTGTTTGTAAATTCTGAGCACTGTTTCCCCAGAAAATAATACCATAACTGATTACTGAATGAACATAACTAAAGTATACAGTTCTCAAATATTCACTACTGCATGTGGATACAACGACTCTTAGGTGCATAACATGTTGTGGAAATCTTTTTCCAAGAGTTTCATAGCGTGTTCATTCCACTTCATTTGGCTGTCAATGTGCAACCCTAAGAATTTTGTTGTAGGTACACCATCTATGGAGATGTTATCTAGTTTTAAATTTAAGGGACTCTGTTTTCTGTTCATTCTAAAGCATATTGTAATTGTTTTCTTTATGTTGAGAATTACTTTGTTTTCCTGAGACCATTTGTGAACATCCCTCAGCACTTCAGTAGAATTTTCCAACATTTGTGCTGGTGTCTTACTGGTGATTACTATGTTGCTGTCATCCACAAACAATATCTTCTCTCCATGGCTGATATGTTGCGGGAAATCATTTATATACACCAGAAATAATACAGGACCTAGTACGCTTCCTTGAGGGACCCCAATATTGATATATTGTGGATCAGATATATGTTTCTCAATGTACTTTGATCCACTGGAGACATGTGTGATCTCTACTGACTGTACTCTGTTTTCTAGATATGAACGAAACCATTTGAGAACCACTCCCCTTACTCCTAGTGCCTCTAATTTATCCGACAGCTTCTCGTGGTCAACTGTATCAAATTCCTTAGACAGGTCTAGGAAAAAGCCAGTAACATAGCTGTTCTCATTTAGTGCTTCTAAAACTGTTTTTGTAAATTGTGCTATTGCAGATTCTGTACCTCTACCAGGCCTTAAACCATGCTGGTTACTGCAGAGGAGGTTGAATTTACTTAGATAGCTCGAAAGCTTGTTTTTCATTATTGTTTCTATCACTTTGGAAAAGCATGACAATAGGGCTATTGGTCTGTAGTTCTCAACGTTTTCTACGTCACCTTTCTTGTGAACTGGTAAAATTTTTGCATGCTTCAGATAGTCAGGGAAGCAACCAGTTTTGAAGGATTAATTTATGATTTCTGTTAGTGGAGCTTTGATTCAGTTTATGCATTTTTTCAGCACACACATTGGGATTTCATCTAAACCTGCCGAGTTTTTGTTCTGTAATTGCCTTACAACATTGCATACTTCCTCCTCAGTATTTGGAAGCAGTACCATTGAGTTTGGCAGGGATGGTTCCTTTCAAAAAGGGCATGGCCGACTTCCTTTCCCGTCCTTCCCTAATCCGATGAGACTGATGACCTTACTGTCTGGTCTCCTTCCCCAAAACACCCCCCCCCCCCCAATTGAGTTTGCTATATGCTTCTGTATTGGTTAATTAGCACCTTTTGGAAAATGTTTCTGTAAGTTCACTGCAATGTTGCTAAAGTAGGTATACACATAATTTGCTAATTATTTCGGGTTACTTTCTAAGTTTTCCTTGTTCCTGATTTGTGTGTTTGTATCTCTCTGCTTCACAGTTCCTGTTTCTTGTTTCACTACAGCCCATGTAGCTCTACTTTTATTGTTGGCTAAATTTATGAACCTATCATTGGCTGATTTTTTTTGCAGTATTGAGTACCTTCCTGTAGATCCTTTTGTTGTTTTTGTAGTAGTGCAAAAAAACTGGATCACGATTGTCCTTTTTAATGGAGTTTAGGTATTTACAAGTTTGAGCACTTTTTCTAATTCCTTTAGTAATCCATTACTTGTTGGTGGGTGTTCCAATGGGAATTAATGCTTTGGGGAATGTTTCTTTAAATTATAATTTAAACTCAGACATAAAATTGGAGAACTTGCTATTCACTTTAGTTTCTATGTATACTCCTTCCCAACTTTCATGTACTAACTTTAAGGAAAACTCTTGTAAAACTGATGGAGAGTAGACTCTTTTATATACATGCAGTTTTGATTCTTTTTTTACACAAGCTTTTACTTTTATAATCTGATATAGATGGTCAGACAGTCCCAGATTTTTGAAAAGTACATCACAGTTTTCTCTACCTACATGTGTAGCTACATGGTCAATGATGGATGATGAATGTGTGGTTATTCTTGTTGCACAGTTGACTACCTCAAATGAAAAATTACAGAAATAAGGAAAATAGTGGCTTAAAACTTGACTGAAAAACACCAAAAATTGCTATTCACGAGGCTGGTAATGCTTTTATCACAGTGAGTGAATCTTTAAATGTATCTGTAGGTATTACAATACATGTTGGTTAGTCCAAACAAGTCCAGACCGCCACTGCCATAATAGCATGACAAAATATTATGTAACATAGTGCAATTAAACAAAACTCTGATGGAAAAATAAACTACCACCACATGAAGGACCTAAAAACAACAAGAAATTTCTTCTTAAAATTTGTTTCTGAATTGTTACAGACTATGTAATGCACTAAACATACTGAATGCTTTCTTGAACACATCTGGGATGCTGAATATTCATCATACTTTTTTTAGTTTTGTAGTGTATGTTTACTCATTTCACACAATTTAATCCTACTGAATAAAATAAAAACTGTGTCACAGTGCATGTACTTACTTCCTAATGAAACTGACTGTTGAAATCAAATATGATTATATTAATGTGTACTTCCCTATAGTACTGTGGTGACTACCCGTATTTCTGAAAATCATATCAATGTCAGTGTATACTCAGCTGAAAATAAACAAACTGAACTGTATTCCATTGTGTGTTTTTGATAAAAACTTGGTGGACTGCTGATGAAACTACACAGATTTGAAGATGACCAAGGGAGTTTGAAACTAGTCATACTGTAAAAGAATGAAAACACGTTCAACTGGGACTGAAAAATTGTTTTCAATTGAACTGAATTAACAAAAGCAAGCTATGGAAGAACCTGTTTTATAACTGTTAAAATAAATAAACTGCAAAAGAGGGACAAGTTCAATGCTTGTCTCTAGTATTATGGATTGTTGTCAGTATAGCGTACTTCAGTCTGTTAGGAAACAAAGTAAATTCTGTTGAATGGCTAAACGGATGGTGCTATTTACACAGGCTGCTGTTGAATCCAAGAAATTAGGCACTCACTGTGGCACATAGACTGTACAGTTCATGTCACATTTTACAACTTCTCTACATACAATTGTTTCCAAAACATATTGTGTACTTAGAAATCAAATGCTTTAATAGTGCCGTTCTGGTAATTTTCTGTGATTATGAACTGCATTGTTTGGCTTTAGGATGTAGTAACAAAAATAGAGGAGCAAGGGATGGTTCTGTGATGCAAACCTCAGTAACACTCAGTTGTGAAGAAGACATGTTGCTAGATGAGATCAAATCAGGTAATATCTACTAGAAATTATTATTTTACCATAACTTTAAAAGTCATAGAGGAGATATGCTATGGCAACATATGACAAAGACCAAAGAGTACTAAGGAACAAATATTTTAACAACAATAAGTAAAGATATGTTTGCTTCTGTGCACTGTGTTTTGCGTCATAAAGTTTGTGTGTATATAATTATGTATTCCAAGCTGTTAACACTGAAAAGAAAAATTCAAAGTGTATTGTTGTATCTGTGTAAATAGAGTTTTCATATTTTTGTCATGGAAGTACAATAGAATTTTTGTCTGGTAAAACTGAAATTGTTTGGTACTATGTTACTGTATGTGTTTCTCTAAGGACCAAGCTTTTGTAAATCTTTTATAGTCTGTTTTAAATAAATAATCTGAACACATGCACCCACTCATGAATTAATTGTCTATGGCAATCAGTTATTTACATAAAAATAAATATACACTGTTTTATTGCCATATCACAATACACGTATGATTTCAACAAGGAAAATGACTAAAAGTGCAATGAAAGATTCAGGTCAACTGAAGAAGGGGATACGACCCATCGGCTTTGAACAATAACATCATAGTTTACTCATAGACATTAATGTCTTAATTTTTGAGTCATAGATAATGAATTGGTTATCTTCTGCGGAGACGCATCATCATTGTAAATTGATATAAATGAAAGATATTGCATACACTTTTTGGCACTTATATTAATTTAAATGATTTGCTCATTCCAATTCATTTGGTACTTATTTTCATTCATAGTTAGTTTGAGATGTTATGGAAGAATTTTTTCATTCTAGACAATTTTTGCTTTTTGATTTTCAGTTGTAGGTATGGATCTATCAGCTCAACTGAAGAGGTGCAATGAAGAAAGGAAAAGAAAAAAAGTGCAGAAGTAATGTTAGCATGGAATATACACTACTGGCCATTAAAATTGCTACACGACGATGATGACGTGCTACAGATGCCAAATTTAACTGACAGGAAGAAGATGCTGTGATACGCAAATGATTAGCTTTTCAGAGCATTCACACAAGGTTGGCGCCGGTGGCAACACCTACAACATGCTGACATGAGGAAAGTTTCCAAGCAATTTCTCATGCATAAACAGCAGTTGACCGGCGTTGCCTGGTGAAACATCATTGTGATGCTTTGTGTAAGGAGGAGAAATGTGTACCATCATGTTTCCGACTTTGATAAAGGTCGGATTGTAGCCTATTGTGATTGCGGTTTATTGTATCACGACACTGCTGCTCGCGTTGGTCGAGATCCAATGACTGTTAGCGGAATATGGAATCGGTGGGTTCAGGAGGGTAATGTGGAATGCCGTGCTGGATCTCAATGGCCTCTTATCACTAGCAGTCAAGATAACAGGCATCCTAGCCACATGGCTGTAACGGATCATGCAGCCATGTCTCGATCCCTGAGTCAACAGATCAGAATGTTTGCAACACAACAACCATCTGCACGAACAGTTCGACGACGTTTGCAGCAGCATGGACTATCAGTTTGGAGACAATGGCTGCGGTTACCCTTGACATTGCATCACAGACAGGAGTGCCTGCGATGGTGCACTCAATGACAAATCTGGGTGCACTAATGGCAAAACGTCATTTTTTCGGATGAATCCAGGTTCTGTTTATAGCATCATGATGGTCGCATCTGTGTTTGGCGACATCACTGTGAACGCACATTGGAAGTGTGTATTCGTCATCGCCATACTGGCTTATCACCTGGCGTGATGGTATGGGGTGCCACTGGTTACACGTCTCAGTCAACTCTTGTTCGCATTGACGGCACTTTCAACAGTGGACATTACATTTCAGATGTGTTACGAACTGTGGCTCTACCCTTCATTTGATCCCTGCGAAACCCTACATTTCAGCAGGATAGTACACGACCACATGTTGCAGGTCCTGTACGGGCCTTTCTGGATACAGAAAATGTTCGACTGCTGCCCTGGCCAGCATATTCTCCAGATCTCTCACCAATTGAAAACATATGGTCAATGGTGGCTGATCAACTGGCTCGTCACAATACGCCAGTCACTACTCTTGATGAACTGTGGTATCGTGTTGAAGCTGCATGGGCAGCTGTACCTGTACACGCCATACAAGCTCTGTTTGAATCAATGCCCAGGCATATCAAGGCCATTATTACAGCCAGAGGTGGTTGTTCTGGGTACTGATTTCTCAGGATCTATGCACCCAAATTGTGTGAAAATGTAATTACGTCAGTTCTAGTATAATATATTTGTCCAATGAATCCCATTTATCATCTGCATTTCTTCTTGGTGTAGCAATTTTAATGGTCAGTAGTGTACCAGTTGACATATATGAGATGTATCCCAAACTTCAGTTGATCTGTATAGGTCAACTGCAGAATGTGGTACAAATTTAATGTAGGTCGACTTTTCTGCTTTCATTAGCACTAGTAGCTTATTCTTCAGCTGACCTATGTAAGTCAACTGAAGTACGGGATAAAAATTTTACAGGTGTTCCTTTTGTTCCTTTTTTCGTCTCTGGTACTACAACCATCCTCTTCTCCAGCTTCTACTAGTACTAGCAAAGGCAGAAAGACTGACATGCTTAAAATTTGTATCCCATACTTCAGTTGACGTATATAATTCCACTAAAGTATGGGATACGAATTGTTTTTTTCACTTTCAATACTAGTAGTACAGACTGACAATTATCATAGCATTACTAGCGTCAGTGAAAAAACCAACAACAGTAAAATTTGCATCCTGTTCTTCAGCTGATATATATAGGTTGTGAAGGTACTGCTAATTATGCATATAAAATTTTTTGCCATGATTTTCTTCCATTTTCTATTTCCTTCTTTTGTTCCCACCAGCATATGTAATTATGATGATGTTATATACTATGTGGGTTTTAAATGTAAAGATGTAATTGTGATTATTTCATTTGCCAATGGATAAATATGTTTCTTGCTTTGTAACTATAGAAAAGTTTGTAAATTTCTTTTTTGGTATATTATTAATTGTGAAAAATGCAGTCAAGAACTTTTATAGAGATTTATGTAATTTATGACAATGATACAAGATCCATAGACAGGGTACAGCAATAGTGATATCAACAGTCAAACAGGGGATGTGTAGTACAAGGTATGATGGACAATGCACCTGTGAAGTGTATGCAGGAATATGAAACTATGTTTTTATGAAAAGCACCCGGAATTGTATGGACAGTAATACTGAACTATGAGAATGTCAATTCACTTGACCACTGTGAAGTGTGTGCAGGAATATGAAATTATGTTTTTGTGAAAAGCACCTAAAATTGTATGGACAGCAATACCAAACTATGAGAATGTCAATTCACTTTACCACTGTGGTACATAATGCCAATGCCAGCAAACTTTAGGAGCAAATAAACCAGACTGTGAAAGTGCTGCTAACTAGACTTTGTTGTGACCAAGATGAACAGTACTTTTATTCAAATGAACTTTGCTAGCATTGATATTTGGGTGGTGGAAATGTTGTCTTTCACATTCTATCAAGCCGTGAAAGTGGAGACTTTGATGAATGACTTTCTAAATTCTGGTGGATACTGATTTTGATGTTTTTGTAGTTTTGGAGGGTATATAAACAATTTTGTTGACTCAGATTATTTGCAGAGCAGTTTCTCATAAACGTGTGGTTTTTTCAGTTCATAAATAAAGTGGGATTGTGGCCAATTGAGAAGTATAACAACAGGGTATATACTCTCCAGGAAAACCAGGATATCCAAGAAAAACCCAGGAAGTTTTTAGAATTTTGGTAATTTTTCCATTGTTTTAGTCTTCAGTTAAATTTTTGTAATTTTGACTGCTAAGAACTGATTAACAGCAAAATGCATCAAAGGCGTTAGGACAAAAACTATGGAATACTTCATAACAATAAACTGCCTACCAGTGAGTGTGATGTTACCCCTCTTTTCATTAAGTTCATTTGAGCAGTTTCCAGTGGGCTCACATGCATGTGCACTTGAGTTGCCGATGAGCAATACCCTTTCCCAGTTCTGGCTACTTGAAGAGTGGCTGTTAGCTGTATCAACAGTAGTAACAAGCAACCAGAAGCAGTCCGGAAAAAATTTTCTGGCACACCCAAGCTGCCAGATTTGTGCATACACAGAGCAGTCTGGGCTGTATTGGGAGGGGGTTAGTCACCAGGTGAGCCGTGTTGACGTTCAGTGATTTTGCTCTCCCTACTCTTTTACAGTTCTCACGTCAAATGAAAACAAAATGGATTTCTGTGGCTGGGAGCTTTCAAGTGAATTAAAATACATTTTCATGACTAAGAAGGGCTAAAATACGTTGTAAGTTTCAGTTTTCTGATTTTATTTTATTTCCACATTTTTTGCAGTCAAACATCAATTGCCTTGCAGATCAATGAAGTTATTCTTTTAGTTTGCAATATAAATGTGGCTTTCATTAATCTTTTCCACAGAGGCAGTCAATTTATTAGAGACAAAGTGTTTTATTCCACTCTATCGGATAGTTTCAACTGTGCTCTGAATTTCAAATGCACATTTTCAGCTTCTGGCACATATGGCATTATGACACAATAAAGAACTAAACATGAGATAATACAGTACTGGTACACGAAGAAAATTTGCATCCATAAAACTGCACTGAAAAGCTTAATATTGGGTTGGGCATATTTCTTTGTGAATCTGGACACACACACTAGCTTTGTTATGTGATTCAATACTACATCAATCCCAGTTGATTTCTTGGATTTCAGTTTCTGTACAGCTTTCCTCAGTTTGTCTTCTGTGGCTGATTTTAAGAGCATAGTTCTGCACTTTTTTGATGCCTTAGCAATCTTCTTTTTTGTCTATTTCTTTCCAATTTTAAGTTCGCTACCACATTTGTATAGTTAGCACTGAGCATGTTAGCTATTTCTCTACCATCTGTAACCACTGTGTTGTCTTTTCACCACTGACCTCACCTCTGTTTCTTTGTTTCATCCATTGTTTTTCCTTTCTCTCAGTATTTATTACATTTCAAGCTCTCTTTATCTTGTTTTTTGAATTCATTATTGTGGTGTTATTGCTCTTGCTTTTTGCCTCTCTTGCTTTTTCTCTGTATTTAATTTGTAATATTTTATAGTTTTCAGCTTGTCTAATCCATATCAGAGCCTACAGCTTCTTATGAAATTCTAATATTTCACTGGTAATCCACTGTGTTCAATCTTGAAGCTTTTCTTGCCTCTACTTTGGGGAACACTACATTAAAACGAGGGATCATAATTTTCATTTACATTCTGCTCTTGTAGGGTTTAATTTCATGTTTATCTACTTGATATTGTTCTAAAGATGTTAATATTTTGGTCACTGATTATGATTCTGATTTCTTTGGTTGTTCATTTTGATTATGATACTATACCATTACTTCTGCAAAAGCAGATAAGCTGTCCATAATGATAAGATATTTCTGTTTGAATTACATGTGACCCGCCTACAGCAATAAGGCCTTGCTCTCTCTTTAAAATGTTTTGCCCTCTAGGTTGCTTCCAATACCAGCTTAACTTTTCTTTGATGCTTTAGGATGTGTCATAGCAATTTCATTCAAGATTAGCCATAATTTTCTTTTTTTCTAATTCAGTTCAGTTCCTCTTCATTAGATAGCCAAATTAGCCATCCAGTCCTTAGCATTTTTTGCAACAACCCATTACAAAACCATCTATTCTCTTATTTTCTGTTCTCTTTACTGGCAATATTTTACTTTTAAGAAATAAGGCTACATTCTAGTTTATGAAATACATTCCTAACAAACTTATTTGATTCACTCATTGTCCATTCTTTCATTCACATATTTCATTCTGGAAGTCTCACGATGAAGGAGAATCTTCAGGGCCATGGGACAAGTGAAATTATACATTTAAAGGTGAAACAGCTGCTGCAGGTTACTTCTGCAAAATATGTGAACAAAAAATTACAACTAGTCCTAATTTAGATTACTTTACATAATCCTCTAATGGAGAAAATCAGCTATATTGAAAAATACAGAACTGCTACTGGTCTTATACTATCCAGCTGCTATTTTAATGCAGCTACTCAAGAAAATGATTTATGTAACTTTGCACTAACATTATGAGTCTGAATCAACATATTCTAAAAATTACAGAAAAGATGGCTAGCTAATAAGGTAATATTTTCAATTACCTGCCTAGTATCTTACTGGCAACCCAGTTTAATTTTAGGACCAGAATGTAAAACTGAGTTCTGAACCCTACAAAGATATTCAAATTATCTTTACCTCTAGCACTGTGGTTGTGAATCAAAGAATTCATTCTACATTTACTCACTATTTATCATAATAATAAACAATGTAAGAGAGGAAATGTACTGAAATGTAAGAGTAACAATCCATAGCTCCCCAAAAGTGCTTCTACAAGATGTTTGGTTATCAACTGCACACAATATGTTTGCTGCGGACTTCAGTCACACAAATACTTATATCACCTTCGGTGGATGCCCAAAAGATTATGCCACAAGATAGTATGCAAGTATGTTAGCAGTCCAGCTTGCAGGTGAACAGAGTGGGAGAAATTTCTAAGTGTAAACCTGAAAGAACTGATGTTTCTGGTAAGTCATTTATACACTGGTACTACCTAAGTTTATTATCTATAATAAGAACTTCACACATGGAGTTTCATACAGTGGATGCCCATCAATTTCTTCTTATCGTACCTGTATTTTATTTTTATTTGTAAGCAATTTCATAACATGAGTCTTTGTAAGATTAAGGGTTAAGCTATTTGGTAAGAGCTGATTGTAAGCCTGTTTCAGTATTTTTATGTGGATATGGTGTCTGTTCTTTCTGACATGTCTGGAAGAACAGACACCATATCCATATAAGTATATAGTTCTGGCAATACCAGCCATGGCCTCCTTCTTCTGGGTGGATGCACACATATTACCCAAACTCTTACGGGACTTGGTAAGAATGCCTCCCATGGGTAATGAGTGTGTTGAGTAGCAACACTATGATGGACATATAAGGTAAGAATGTGGGTCTTGTGGGAGGCATGCACGAAATAGTTCCAGCAGTTGCACTATCCTCTGTGCCCTCGGTGGCTCAGTTGGATAGAGTGCCTGCCATGTAAGCAGGACATTCTGGGTTTGAGTCCTGGTTGGGCACACATTTTCACCTGTCCCTGTTGATATATATCAATGCCCATCAGCAGCTGAAGGTATTAATATATAATTCTAATTTTGTTTCAGTATTTGTCTCTATGTAGTGCGGTATGTTTTGTCAAGATGGACATTGACAAGAAAGTTGCAGTCTAACTAATTACCCTCAATAATTATTATTGCTTTTATACATGAGGTCTAATTTTCCCCTTTATTCTGCAGAGGTTTGAAACATTGGAGAAACTCAACCCAAACATCATCACTGTATAAAAAAGGTTTGAGGAGGCACCTTTAAGTTTTGATAAAATTTATTATCTTTAAAGCTAGAAAGCACTAGAAGGTCAAGAACACAAGCAGGTGATGCACTAAATCTCGTGACACCATATTTAATCTTTCAATGTTTCCCCATTCTGAATTTAGTCTTATTTCTATACTATCATTTTCTATTTTGGCTCTCTGTTTTCTGTTGTTAAGTATGACTCCAATCCTGTAAGGGAAATGTCTTTAATGTCACATTAGTTTAGTTTCCCCATTAGGATTTTATGAGCTACACATTCAAAGGACTTGGCAAAAGCACAGAAAGTGCCAGCAAGATGATTTTTCTTTAGTTATACCAGAAATTTGTGAAATTATGTATTACCTACTCAGTAGAGAAGTGTCTGTAGCAACTGTTTGCTTCAATACGGTGTTCTAAGCACCCTTCTCAAGAAGTTTGGGAACACAGAAAGGTGGGAGTTGCTTCTATAATGCACTTATTTCCAATTTGATAAAGCATTATTACTGCCACATATTTCAGCCTTTCAGAAAAAATAACACCTTCACTTATTGACTGAGTATAAAGGTTACTTTGGGGATACACTGTCAAACCATCTCAAGACTTTTGAGCTGTGGTTGAAATACCAAAATAACCAGAAGAGTTATTACTTTTCAGTATCCTAATAATTTTGTAAGCACTTTACCAGTTGATTTGACAAAAATGGTGTTTTCTGGTGGAGTATGCAATGCCTGTCAAAGCAAACTTAAAAGATCTGCTTTTGATACTAATTTTCCTCTCTCTGTGTTTGGTGTTAGTGTTAGGGAGAATTCATTGAATCTAGCAACCAAATATTTGAATTTAACACCATCTGTTTCAGTGATACTGCCATCAGGAAATTGAATATCATTTGTGTTCTTGAGTCTATTTGTTTTGTGCCTAGTAATGTTTGAAACTGCCTTTGTTTTGTATCTGGAAATTTTCTACACACAGTGCAGCGTTTTTGACAGTTTTATGCACGATGAAGAAATTTAAAATTTTGATTGTGGTAATTAGAATGATTAGAGTTAGCCCTCGGCATTAAATAAAGTTATATTCACCCTCTCTCTTGGCTCCCGCTGTAGTTCTCCCTGACCTATAACGAACAGAGAATCTGCATTCATAGTATCATATAAACGTCTTTAGGAAAGCATTAACTTCTTCCTTTCTTTGCCTTTACAAATGTCTGCTTGTGTCTGTATATGTGCAGATGGATATGTGTATGTGTGTGAGTGTATACCTGTCCTTTTTTCCCCTGAGGTAAGTCTTTCCGCTCTTGGGACTGGAATGACTCCTTACCCTCTCCCTTAAAACCCACATCCCTTCGTCTTTCCCTCTCCTTCCCTCTTTCCTGATGAGGCAACAGTTTGTTGCGAAAGCTTGAATTTTGTGTGTATGTTTATGTGTCGACCTGCCAGCACTTTCATTTGGTAAGTCACATCATCTTTCAAAATTTTTTAATTCCTCCTCCAAATCCACGCACTTGACAAATGGAGCACATTTATTTATACAATTTCAGAGTTAGATGTGATATAAATATGAGATTTATCTTTGTATTGATCAATATGAGTTACATGCTTATGTTATTTGGTGATGGCTACCATGTTGATATTGTATTTGTGCACTGTATCATTATTCTATGTATCATGAATAAATGCAGTGAAGTGTCGACTACAGTCATAATCATGTGTGTAATAACTGGAGAAAGAGTTCCGCTATGTGGTAGCCTCGTATTGAAGTACGCAGAGACCCTATTTAATTGGATGCACAAAAAAAAAATGATTCCACCACAACCATTGCCAGAATCACTATGCTGGAGACAACTGCTTGGAGTACCAGCACAGGCTCCAGCAACAACAAGATCTGTAACATAAAATTTCCACCTTTCTGGCCAACCAGGGTGTAACTTTGGTTAAAAAAGGTGGTCATTTTTTGATTACAATGACTCTTATCTGACATGGAACAGTTTACATTGATGATGTCATAGTTGGAGTTAAACGTGATCGAACAGTTGCATGATATTTTACACTGACAATCTTATTCTGTGTTCAATGAAGCTGTACTCCAGCATTTTGTGCTACTGTTGGAATCTAGGTTACAAAAAATTGAGGGTGAGCGTGTTCCATTGATTTCCCATCCCACATGTTTCACGTGCTATGTGCAATGATGGGTAATGAACTGCTACCAGAACAGTCTCTAAAAATTTTCTGGCTTTGAAGACTGCCAAAAAATGTGAGGGCCATTCTTTATGCCTTTACAGATCTCTCCCTGGATGAAATGGCATGCAAAGTAGATGTGGTTGGGATCGCACGCAAGGTTAATATAGCCTGTGCCACTGTGAATGAGGTTATGATGGGAGGCTCCAGACTACGCATAGTGAATACAGCTACAGCAAGGATCTCTGATGCATGCATTGTGGCAGCACAGACACCAGGCACACAGGCAGAGTTATGGGACAGTTGATGAATGAACTAGCCAGACTAAATGCATGGCTGAAGAAGCATGGCCACAACGATGGGGTCTGATGCAAGAACAACCAGTAATGTGGAAGTGGTGTTGGTACTATGGGCGTTTTGCTGATGCAGTGAGGTAGTGCACAAGCCCTTGCACATACCCAGATCAGAGTGACGAGTGCCAGTAAGTGCACGCACTTGTCAGGATTTTTCATAGCACTTAAAACGCAGAAAGAAAGGACTGGTGTCACCTGTTATGGACTCCACCCAATTACCTATCAAAGACAGAATACCTGGTGCACTTTTCCTAGGGGACATTGGTTCAGAAATCAGTGTATATCCAGAAATTATCAATGAATGTTGCAAAAATGAAGATGTTCCTTTTCTCATGGCTGGCAACAATTCTAGTCAGACTATATGGGCAGAAAACACTAACTTTGTAACTAGATGACAACTTCTAGCCTTCATGTAATTATTGCTGAAGTGACTGGGCCACTTTTAGGAGCTGACTTTCTCTGACGTTTTTTGATTGTGCCAGATTTGATGCACCAATGCTTAGTGCAACTACCTCTTTCTCCCAAACTCGTGACTATATCAGCCTGCATACTGCGTGACTCTGCCACTTTTGGTCACAGAAAGATTTTGGGCTATCCATGTCTTCCACATTGTTTATGCAGCAGTCAAGATGGCTACTGTCTCAGTGCAGAGCGCACGCGAATGCGCTACATGAGAAGACACAGAACACTTACGCACATGAAACAATTTAGTGTTTGGAGTTGAGAAAGACCTGCAAGGTACTTGGAGAACAAATTTCTGAGACAAGAACTGTGTTCTGTGAAAAGATCAACAGCTCATTAATTAGAAGATGAAAGTGCTTAAAGTGCAAGGGAAAATTTGTGCATTGGAAAAAGATTTGGACTGCACATGTGAACAGTTATGGCACCTGCTTTCCACTGCCATAGTGGCAGATGGTGGCCAAGCTACTTCCCCCTCTTCCTTCTTTGAAGCTGTCTGTGCATCAGTCAATGACTTTGTTCAACAGCTGCTGCACAAGTTTCCTGTGCTGACGGATTTGGCTGGCCAAAAACAGCAGAAGTCATTCCACTAAACATTATATTAGGACAACACTGCATCAGCCTGTGGATTTCAGACCTCAGCACTTGCCTCCTGATAAGTTACCTGCAGCAGAACAGGAATTCGATAAAATGATCACTGAAGGAGCTGTATCGAGACCATATAGCATGCGGACAGTTTCACTGCAAGTGGTAAAGAAGAAAAATGGGTTATGGAGAACATGTGGAGACCACAAGGTTTAAACACACACTATTCCAGACCAGTATCCACTACTTCAAACAGCATTACATCACATAGCAGTCTAGAAGACGCTTACTATTTCAATATTGTTGACTGTGCTAAGGCTTTCTTGCAAACACCTATGGCTGTGAAAGAGAGAGAAAAAATTACAGCTGTGGCTACAACTTTAGGTATTTTTGAGCACAATACTATGCCTTTTGACCTGTGAAATGTTGTCCATACTTGATAATGTTTTATGTATGGGGTCCTGCATGGCTTTCCATTCATGTTCTGTTAGATGGATGATATGTTAAGTGTTTTCAAAAACCAAAGAGGAGCACATCAAGCACCTATCTGCTTTGGTCAGCAGACTGGAGTGCTCTGGTGTTATGATTAATAAGGACAAGCCTGTGTTTTTGCAAAATATGAAGTAAAGAGCCTTGGCTGTTCCATATCACACCATGTTATTTCACCACTATCTGATAAAGTGAAAAGTATTGTAAACATGCCCCCTCCTTCCACATTTAAAGGCCTCAGATGTTTCCTGGAGATGTTAAATTATTACAGAAGATACTTGCCACATTTGGCAGACCTGCAGGAGCAACTTAGCAAGTTGCTCACTGGTAAGAATACATCTGGTAATAGGAAAGTTCTGTAGAATCCTGAAACTACATCCAAATATTGTGACCTAAAAACTGCATTGGCAAATGCTATACTGTTGCACATCCTTTTCAAAATGCACCATTCGCCTTGTGGGTTGATGCAAGTCAGTCAGCGCTGGGCATGGTGTTACAACAATATAACACAATGAAATGGCAATCCTTGGCTTTTTTTCCAAAAAACTGCTTGTGCAGCAGAAACAATGAAGCTTGTTTGACAGGGAACTCCTCACCATTATGTGTCAAACATTTGTGGCTGCTCCAAGATGGACAGATATTTAAGGTTTTCACAGATCATAAACCTCTGACTTCCATATTCCAACATGAGACTGACCTTAATTCACCACATCAAATGCAGCTGCACAATTGTGAGGCATTTTCCATCATTAACTGAACTGACAAGGCAGCAGAGCAAGATACATACAGCTTCCTTCAGCAGTGTCAGTCTGATCCTGCATCAACAGACTTACACCTTGAGTGCCTGCCACTGCACTAGGCAAGGCAAGGGATTTGGTGTTACTATTCAGGAAACAAGATACATCCATTTATCCCAGATAAGTGGTGACACCCAGTGTTCGACACTTTTCACAACCGAGCACTCTCTGGGATATGAGCGACTTTAAAGTTAGTATCAGACAGGGTTGTTAGGCTAGGAATACAGAAAGATTGCTGTCAATGAGTTTGGTGTTGCACAAGATGCAAAGTTGTAAAATCTCTTGCCACACTCTTGCTCCAGTGGAAAACTTCCCATCTTCTTCGGAGAGATTCTCACTCTTGCCTTTGGATATTGTCGGTCACTCTCCTTTTCAGAAGGCTTTTGTTTTCTAATTAGCATGGCAGATAGATTCACCAGGTGGCCTGAGGCTGTGCCAGAATGAAACACTACAGAAATTTCTGACACTGGAGCCTTGATCCCTGCTTGATTCTACAGGTTTGGCATTCCTCAAAGTATTACCATGGACAGGGGTAAGCAGTTTGAATGCCAACTGTTCAAGAAGCTCCTGAAATTATGTGGGTGCAAACACATTAACTAAGAGCTACCATCCTGATAGCAACAGGATGACAGAACCTATGCACCCCACCGTGAAAGCAGCTTTAGCCAGCCATACAAAATCCAGGACAACAGCAATACTGTTAATACTTCTAGGACTCCACACAGTAATTAAACAAGACTTAAGGTGTTCCTCTGCCCAATTAGTCTATGGTGAGCAACTGAAAATACTGGACAAATTTTCCCTACTATCTCATCATTTCAATCTGTTGGTTTGGTAATATGCCACATTTTTACATACCTGGAAAACTCATGTGCAACTCGTCAAATCCATCAGACTGCTGTGACATGGAGAAAACCAATTTTCTTCCAAAAACCACTTCTTCAAATGCGAGTTTGTATGGATTAGAGAAGGCACCACTAGGCTTCCTCTTCCCCTTCGTATCAGGGGCCTTTAATGTCACTGTCAGGAGTGACAAAACACTTATAAACGAAAAAAATGGTAAACTAGGCATGGGATCAGTTGACTGCCTTAAGCCAGCATACTCTGATACATGGCTGGATGAACCATGCAGTGAAAGAGCCCAATTGTTTTGTTCCCTACATAACATGTCAGACAAGATCAGAAACATTTGTCTGACTGAACAGATCAAAAAGCTGATGGTGTTTACTCAGTCTGGTAGACAAGTACTTTGTCGACACCCAATAGTCCGGGTCACCCTGGGTTTTCAAGTTCAATCCAGTTGATGGACCTGACAGACCATGTCAATATACATATAACACACATGAATTTCCAAGCTAAGCACTCCTAAAAGGGGAGGTGGCAAATGATGTAGAGCAAGAGCAAACATGGCTTCATAAGTTAACTGTGACATAAAAATGAGCTTTATCTTTGTATTGGTCAATATGACATGTACTTATGCTCTTCGGGGATGACTACTGTATTGATATTGTATTATGTGTGCTGTATCATTATTGTATGTACACTGAATAAAAACAATGAATTGTTGACTACTGTTGTAATCTTGTGACTAATAATTGGAGGAAGAGTTCCCCTAAAACATCTTATAGTTTGGTGTAATTTTCTGAAATTATGTTTGGAGTGTAGACTTCTAACAGCTTGCCGTATGCCATTTTGCCATAAGAATGGTTTTTGTTGAACATTTCTATTGTTACATGTAGCCTCCAAGAGACATAATATTAAGTCAGTTTTCAGACCGCCATATAAAATCTAGCAACTTCTGTTAATCACTGATGCACAATTCAGTTAATGTTAAAAATAACTGCTGTAATATGTTTTAATTACAGGAGTTCCTTTCAACAAGTATTGGCCTCACCATTTTATCTTGCAGCACAGTATTGATAAGTTGAATTTTTCATTTTTGTATGCAAAAATCAGACAAAACATTATAGATTAACTTTTGAAGCAGAGATTTAGGAAATAAGAATTGTGTGTAATCATGTAGCATACAAAACAGCTATTAAGAAATTTTTGACTTACCTTTTCCAAATATGATACTGAATAAAAAATATTTCACAACAATGCAGTTTTTCAAAAATTAATTTTCCTAAACTCAAATTATTATAAATATTACACAAAAGGAGCAAAATATGAGAATAACTATTTGTTAACTTTTAAAAACCTTTATGTTGCATTTTATTTGTATGTGAAATACACTGACAGAGCAAAAATTAATGTAGACATGATGTAAGCCACTGAAAATGTGAAATTCTAGTATATAAATAAACAGTGTAACTGCCAGAATGTTGAACTCAAGCATGCAAATGTGCATGCATTGTGATGTACAGGTGTTGGATGTCAGTTTGTGGGAAAGAGTTCCATGCCTGTTGCACCTGGTCGGTCAATAATGGAATGGTTAATGCAGGTTGTGGATGAAGCTGGAGTTATCGTCCAATGATGTCCCATATGTGCTCAAATGGAGACAGATTTGTGATCAAGTAAATGAAGGGAACACGTTTAAACTCTACAGAGCATCTTGAGTTACAACAATGTTATGTGGGTCAGCATTATCCTGTTGGAAAACACCTCCTGGAATGCTTTTCATGATTGGTAGCACATCAGGTCGAATCAGAAGACTGATGTACAAATTTGCAATTGGGGTGTGAGAGATAACCACGAGAGTGCTCTTGATGTCATAAAATTGCACCCCAGACTATAACTCCAGATACAGGTCCACTGTGTCTAGCACACAGACAGGCTGGTTTCAGGCCCTCAACCAGCATCCTGATACCAACAAATAGTCATCACTGGCACAGAGGCAGAACCAGCTTTCAGCACAAAACACAACAGACCTCCACCTTGCCCCCCAATGAGCTCTCGTTTGACACCACTAAAGTTCAAAATGGCAGTAATTTGGAGTCAATGGAACGCATGCTTCGGGGTGTCTGGTTCGGAGCTGTACTTGAAGTAACTAATTTGTAACAGTTTTTGTGTTACTGTGACGCCATTTGCTGCTCATATTGCTTCTGTAGATGCAGTATGATGCACTAGAGCCATATGCCGAACACAATTGTCATCCCTCTCAGTAGTGCCACATGGCCATCCATATTCCTGCTACCATACATTCTCATGATGACACTGCCAGTCATCATGTACAGTGGCTACATTGGTGTCAAGTCTATGTGCAGTATTACAGAAGGAACATGCAGCTTCTCATAGTCCTGTTAACACGACCCCATTCAAACTCAGTGAGGTGTTGATAATGGCGTCTTTGTTGCCTTAAAGACATTCTTGACTATCAACAACTCCCCACATTCAACGTCAAAGGTAACTAATGCTTATGACCGTTATAGTGTGTATTTAATGCAAACCTGACCTGCATCCTCATGGTGGCACTGCTTGCTCAATTCTCATGTGACTGGTGCAAAACTTGAATAGACATCATATTTTAGGTGTAGAAACACACCTACCAACTTTTGTTTATGTTGCATAATCCCTTCCTGGTGATGTGATTTTTTTCTGTCAGTATATCATTGTTTTCATTTTATGTCAGGACTTTGGGAGGAGCTGTTGTTATAAGACTGTTGTAGCATCCCAAGCAGTCAGTACAGTTGTATAAAGGGAGGCAGTGTGAACAGATTTAGTATGACTGTTAGTGTAAAAAGCAGTGGCTGAGCAAGCGGAGTGGAAATATATGTTTTGAATATTACTTGTCCAAGAAAATTTGAAAATATGTAAAAATTACTAAATTTGGATGTTGAATTTAATTTTAAAAAATCACTACTTCAGCGTGTTGTATTAAGATCAATAAGAACCAAGGAATTTCTGCAAATAATTGAATGACTATGGTCAACTATCATCAATCCATAAACATAATTACAATAAGTGCTTTGCTTCCTGCTTTTGAACAATTTTACATACATTACAACAAACTTATTATTTTGAAGTAAACTGCAATTACAGTGAAATTCTGTATCAATTCATTCTTCATGAACAGCTGAGAGTAGGAGAGTTACAATGTGTATTGTCAAGAAGTCTGCAATACAAGGGAAATGTTAGGCTGCAAAACGAAACACACATTATCAGCTTCTTTGACTCAAATTCTGGTATAGAAACTGATGTTTCACACTTTGAACAATCTTCCTAGTATTCATTCTATCTTCACAATTATATATTAAATATTTTCCAAGTATCAAAGAATTTATTCAACAAAGAGAAAATGTTATCCAGTCGTACCTTTCAAAAGAAGTGGCATGAAGGGAATCATTGGAGGCTGCATTTTTCCCACAGCTATCCTGTATGTCCTGTGGTTTCTGCTTGGATCTATCAAACCTTCAAATTCAGTGTACAGTTTACGGAACTTTGAAGGGAGTTTTTCCCATGTTAGAGACAGCCTGCTAACTGCTACGTTACTGAGACCCATAACTATAGCAAAAAATGCATTGATGTTTTGATACTCCTTGCAGCTGGAAAAGGACAAAGATCCACACTTAATTTTATAGTATTAAAGTAATATTTAATTATCATTTCAAAATGCCACCACAAGAAAACCATCCCATAAATCATGAAAACACATTCTAATTTTGTGGCATATTCCAATATGCTTGAAATGGGAATTAGTTTTAAGACTGATCCTATTGAATTAGGGAAAAATCAAATTATGCAGTTATCTGTGAATGTAACGTGTTTAAAAAGACATTCTGAAGGCTTATACAGGCCACACATACACTTATTACTTTAACCAAGTATTTCAAGGTTTCCTCTATCAGGTGGAACTGAACTACAGAAAATTTAATTTTTCACCCTCTCTGCATTTATCCCTTGCCCTGTGAAATCTTGCTATGACTTAAGGAATGGTTTTGTGGCAGCTGCTGCATATCATGTCTGCACAGTTTGTAGCAAAACTAGTTCACTGACAAAATGTTTGTCTTTAGAAAACATCAGAAAAATCAAATATGAAATTTAAAAATAACACTAACTGTAATGGTCATCCTCATGAAATACATCTGATATCTAGGAAAGGCTACCAGATATGGCTGTCAGATGAACATGAATTATGAGGTTCCAGAATCACTGGATCCTTTGAACATGGCTGAATGGGGAAAGAAACTGCCCAAGGAGAGGAAAGAAGGTGGTGGGTGGGATGGGGGGGGGGGGGGGCTAGGAGGTGGGGGTGACAATATTTAAGGTGGGAACCCATATGTGGGTCTTTCACATAGAATGTCAACAGATATTAGTAACAATTATGAAGATCATCAGTCAACAACAACAACAACAACAACAACAAGCAAGCAAGCAAGCAAAATGACATTCCAAAAATCAAGCTACAAATCAAGAAGAAAAACTGAAACACTAAACCAAAATATAAGAGGGAACAGTAAGGCTAAATTAACAGTAGGAGAATGAGAAAAATGCCTACTTCATAATTTCCAAACAAGAACTAAGAAAATACCTCACATGAAAACAATGGGAGAAAGTATGCAAGCTTATGAACTACCAGTCCCTTTACCAAGAGTGACTTCCAATTCTCTTCTGTAGTGACCGAGTTCCTCATGTTAGTTTTAGTTGTTGTAGTTGTAATGCTGTAAGTAGCACTATTCTTAAGTTTATTTTGGCGAGTGACCCACTGTTTTTATTCAACTAAGAATTTCGTCAATTTATATTTTAATAATGCACTGTTTCTATTTTATACAAAAAATTCATAGTATGGAACACAGTAATCATTCTTTAAATGCAAATCAACAAACTACACTTAAATTTTATTAATGAGTACATATTTCCATTTTTGCAGGTACTACGTATTATGTTAAGTCCAGGATCAGTTTAAAGGCCCAAATGACAAAAGCCACCATTTCAGGACATAACACAGTATCAGCAAGCTGAAAGAGATGCCCAAGTGCAAGATCTGTATACAGTGCATATCACAGTAAGCAGGAAAATCTGACATGGGTGAAAATATATGAGGAAAAAGGAGTGAGGAGGGGTGGGTGGGTGGTTGGGTGGTTGGGTGGGGTGGGGAGGGAAGTGCTAAATGATGAGTTGCTTGTATTGCAAAACGTTCTCAGAATGGCCTGGCTATCTCCCGCTGGTATAGTTTGATACATGACATCTGCTTCAGTACTCTCCAAGATTGCATAGGTCTCCAATTCAGAAATATAGTCTTTCGCAAAATGAGGCCTGGAATCATAATTCAGTGAATTGGCTAAATGACTAAGGGCATGCAGGACTCAGATCCAGTAGCACGAATAAGTTTTAAAGGGGGAAAAAAGTAGCTGAAACGCTGAAATACTGTTACTCAAAAAATATAATGAGGACTAGAACATTTTCTGTACTCCATTAAATTTAGTATTTTTGTAGTCCCCCCTTGAGTAGCCAGGATGGTGACTAACAAAAGTCAATTATATACCTTTCTGACAAAGTAAAACTATTCACAGAAATTTAAATAGAGCTTCAGGTTTTGGTGTATGATACTTTTGAATATCAATCTCAACAATACGTTGAAGTTGAAAGAAACATCACAGTTCCTGAGAGTAGCAAAGCAGAGCACGAGACAGAGCCATCACAACCTTTAACATAGTTCACAAGGGCAGACATGCAACCACTTTACTCAAAGTGCTGACATTTGTTACTAACTGCACTGTTTTAAGATTTCATGTCATAACAACTACTTAAATGGTTCACATAAATTATATAAAATGATATAATAATAACTGCATAATATTTCTACAATCTAGCTGTTCATCATATTCAGGTGCCTGTGTGACTGATGAATAGAGTCAGCTGATCTTAATGATATCTGGTGTTGGCTTTGTCCTGTGACATAATAATGCTGTGGCACGTGATGTCATGCATGCACAAACAGCAAGAGAAGAGAACAATGACTTTTTTTTCTTTTTTGTAGCTACTTTATTTTCTTGAAATGTAGGTTTTGATGAGAGACAAAGCTGTAATGTAGGCCTACATTAGTTTAAAAGGTGACAGTTTGGTTGTGAGTTGGTGAAATCATATTCAAGATTTCAGTTAATCCAGTGAAACAGCACTTTAAGGCAATGAGCAGCTGCCCACAGAAATATTGTGGAGGTACTTGAACTACATCAGACACTGTGCCTGAAAAGTATTTAAGAAGCATGTTAACTGCCATCTTGCTTCCATCAGGATCTTCCCATGGCAGCCATTGCTGTACTTGTATGTTGGCTCCACACTATATTCAGTGGTGTTGTGTATGTACATTAGCTGTACTTTGACTGTGTCTTCTTTCTTCATGTTGTATATCTTTCAATTTCACATCTTATATTCTTAGTGTTGTAAATGAACTTCTGTCACCTGTAATGGTGTAATACTGTTCAAATGGCTCTGAGCACTATGGGACTCAACTGCTGTGGTCATAAGTCCCCTAGAACTTAGAACTACTTATACCTAACTAACCTACGGACATCACACACATCCATGCCCGAGGCAGGATTCGAACCTGCGACCGTAGCGGTCGCACGGTTCCGGACTGCGCGCCTAGAACCGCGAGAGGTGTAATACTGTACCCACAGTTCTGGTGTTAAAAAAATATCTGCCTACTGTAGGAAGAAAATGCAAAATGAATTGTAACAAACATGTAGTAGATCCTACGCTAGTAAAAATCTTGGATGAAACACTGGTGGTGGTGCTGGTGGTGGTGGTGGTGGTGGTGGCGGCGGCGGTGGTGGTGGCAGCAATGGCGGTGGCGGTAGCAGTGATGACAACAAGCATCACTAGCCCAAGCAGTGCACTCATATGAAGAATAGTCATCATATTTTGAAATGAAAGCAATTATTATACTACATTAACAAAGAAAGCAAAAAGAAATAGATGTAAATCTGTGAAGTTTCACAAGCATCAAAAATACTCACAAGAGAACTTTATCAAAAAAGAGAAGGGAGAGGATGACTTTGGTTTCTGTGCAGCAAGACAGGAATATATATGAGTATAAGAAGTAAATTGCCGATAATGTAGGCTGCAACAGTTATGGTGAAATGAAGAGAATAACTAAGTGACAAGGTTGGAGAGCTCTTTTTTTTTTGTGGGTTTGAAGCGCACAACTACAGTGGTCATTAGTGCCCAGACTAAGTTATGAATGCACTGCGAGGCACAAGGTTAAAACAGCAACTTTTTTTTTTTTTGGGTTTAAGGGCGCTCAACTGCTGAGGTCATTAGCGCCCAGTCACTGTTGTGAGAGCACATGGAATCTGGTAAAACTCAAGGGGATGGGGGACACCAGAAGGACCTGACAAATATGCAGATAAAATAAGTAAAAAGGTTAAATGTCTTTGGACAAGCCAGTTAAAGTTATAAAACGCAGAATATGAGCAGCTGCTCGAGCGTCATCAGCTAAAACATCCGGTAAAGTAGATGGCAGGGACAGGACAACACGAAATTGACTAAAACGGGGACACGACAATAAAACATGGCGCACTGTTAATGCCTGACCACAAGGGCACTGCGGGGCTGGGTCACCGGAGAGCAGGTAGCGGTGGCTAAACCGGCAATGCCCAATCTGCAACCTGGTCAGAAGGACCTCCTCGCGCCGAGATGGTCGGGAGGATGTTGTCCAAGCAGTTGGGAGCAGTTTTACTGCCCGGAGCTTGTTTCCTTGGAGGGATGACCAAGCAACCCACCACAACGACACAAGCCTCTTACATACATCCCCACGAACGTCAGTTGACGGGACACAATGGGAGGCTGGCCGAGGCAGGAGGACTGCAGCCTTGGCTGCAGCATCCCCAGCCTCATTCCCAGGCACTCCTACATGTCCGGGAACCCACAGAAAGCTGACAGAACCACCATTATCAGCGAAAGAATGGAGGGACTGCCGTATCCGTTGATTCAAGGGATGGACCGGATAGGGAGATCCAAGGCTCTGAAGAGCACTCAGTGAGTCAGAGCAGAGTACATACGATGAATGGCGGTGGCGGCGGGCATACTGAACGGCCTGATGGAGAGCAAAAAGCTCGGACGTAAAGCTGAAACATTGGTCGAGGAGCCGGTATTTAAAGGTGGCGGCCCCGACGACAAAGGCACAGCTGACACCATCATCAGTTTTGGAGCCATCGGTGTAAATAAAGGTGTGACCGGCAAGTCGAGCACGAAGTTCGACAAACCGTGAGCAATACACTGCAGCCAGAGTACCCTCCTTCGGGAGTGAGCTGAGGTCGAGATAAATACGAACCGGAGCCTGGAGCCAAGGTGGTGTCGGGCTCTCACCCTCTCTGAAGGTGGTAGGGAGGGCAAAATCCAATTGTCGAAGCAGGCGACGGAAACGGACTCCGGGGGGCAGCAGGGCAGACACATACAACCTGTACTGACGGTCGAGAGAATCAGCGAAGAAGGACTTGTAAGAGGGGTGGTCGGGCATAGACAACAGCCGGCAGGCATACCGACACAGCAGTACGTCGCGCCGGTAGGTCAATGGTAACTCGGCAGCTTCAGCATAAAGACTCTAGACAGGACTAGTGTAGAAGGCTCCGGTCGCAAGACGTATCCCCCGATGGTGGATGGAGTTGAGCCGGCGTAAGAGGGATGGCCGAGCGGACGAGTAGACGAAGCTCCCATAATCCAGCTTCGATCGGACTATGGACCGATACAAGCGAAGCAGGACAGTGCGATCCGCTCCCCAAGATGAACCGCTAAGAACTCTGAGGACATTAAGGGAACGTGTACAATGGGCCGCCAAATAAGAGACATGTGGAGACCAACACAGTTTCCTGTCCAACGTGAGCCCTAGAAACTTAGTTGTGTCCACGAATGGGAGAACAACGGGACCGAGATGTAAGGATGGCGGAAGGAACGCTTTATATCGCCAAAAGTTGATACAAACCGTCTTCTCTTCAGAGAACCGGAAGCCATTTGCCACGCTCCATGAGTAGAGGCTGTCTAGACAACGCTGAAGGCAGCGCTCCAGGAGGCATGTTCTCTGGGCACTGCAGTAGATCGCGAAGTCATCGACAAAGAGAGAGCCTGAGACATTAGGTGGAATGCAATCCATAATTGGATTGATCGCGATGGCAAAAAGGGCTACGCTCAAGATGGAGCCCTGAGGCACTCCGTTCTCCTGGAGGAAGACGTCGGACAATATGGAACCCACACGTACCCTAAACTTTCGATCCGTTAAAAAGGAATCAATAAAAAGGGGCAGGTGACCGCGTAGGCCCCACCTGTGCATAGTGCGGAGGATACCTCCTCTCCAACAGGTATCATAAGCCTTCTCCAAGTCGAAGAACACGGCTACCGTTTGGCGCCTTCACAAAAAGTTGTTCATGATGAATGTTGACAAGGTCACAAGGTGGTCAACAGCGGAGCGGCGGCGACGAAAGCCGCATTGGACATTAGTAAGTAGCCGTTGAGATTCAAGAATCCAGACTAACCGAGCATTAACCATGCGCTCCATCACCTTACAGACACAGCTTTTAAGAGAAATGGGGCGGTAACTAGAAGGAAGGTGTCTATCCTTCCCGGGTTTGGGTATAGGAACAACAACGGCGTCACGCCAACGCATGGGGACTTGACCTTCGGTCCAGACGCGATTGTAGGTACGAAGAAGGAAGCTTTTGCCCGCTGGAGAAAGGTGTGCCAGCATCTGAACGTGAATGGCATCTGGCCCCGGAGCAGAGGACCGGGACAGTGCAAGCGCACGTTCGAGTTCCCGCATAGTAAAGGGGGCATTATAAGTTTCCAGATTCAGCGAGTGGAAGGAAGGTCGCCGAGCCTCTTCTGCCTCTTTCCTGGGAAGGAAGGCAGGATGGTAATGGGCGGAGCTTGAAACCTCCGCGAAAAAGCGGCCAAAGGTGTTGGAGACAGCCACAGGATCAACAAGGACCTCATTACCTGAGGTCAGGCCAGGTACCGAGGAGTGGGCCTTAATTCCCGACAGCCGGCGCAGGCTACCCCAAACGACGGAAGAGGGAGTAAAACTGTTAAAGGAGCTGGTGAAAGAGGCCCAACAAGCTTTTTTGCTGTCTTTGATGACTCTACGGCATTGCGCTCGGAGTCGTTTGTATTCAATACAATTCGCCAACGTAGGATGGCGGCAAAAGGTGCGTAAAGCACGTCGTCGAGCACGGATAGCGTCCCTACAAGCCTCGTTCCACCAGGGGACGGAAACACGACGTGAAGAAGAAGTAGTACGAGGAATGGAACGTTTGGCAGCATTGATGATAACAGCCGTGAGGTATTCGACCTGACTGTCACAACTGGGAAAATCGTGGTCCGGAAAGGTCGCCAGGGAGGAGTAAAGTCCCCAGTCAGCTTTCGGTATGTTCCAGCTCGAAGGACGTGGGGATGGCGTGTGGTGCAGGAGACGAACGACACAGGGGAAGTGGTCGCTCGAATAGGTGTCAGAAAGGACATACCACTCAAACCGACGGGCAAGAGTGGTAGAACAGATCGAGAGGTCCAAGTGGGAGTAGGTATGAGTAGAGTCCGAGAGGAAAGTCGGGGCGCCAGTATTGAGGCAGACAAGATTGAGATGGTTGAAGACATCCGCCAAGAGTGAGCCTCTTTGACAGGATGCAGGAGAGCCCCAAAGGGGATGATGGGCATTGAAGTCGCCAAACAATAAAAACGGCGGGGGAAGCTGAACGATCAGGTGCATCATGTCAGCCCGACTAACAGCAGATGACGGTGGAGTGTAGATGGTACAAACTGAAAAAGTAAAAGCAGAAAGAGTAATGCAGACAGCTATTGCTTGGAGTGGGGTGGTCAGTGGGATGGGATGGTAATAGACATGAGCAACATGACCCCACCATGAGCTGGGACACCGTCCACAGGGGTGAGGTCATACCGCTCCGAGGTATAGTGGGTAAAGGCAATACGGTCAGTCGGGCGCAACTTGGTTTCCTGGAGACCAAGGATGAGCGGACGGTGCAGGCGGAGGAGCAGTTGTAATTCCTCCCGATTAGATCGAATACCTCTTATGTTCCAATGAAACAACGCCATCGCTAGTCAAAAAGTTGGGGGAACGAGACGGGGGAAGAGCTGGTCACCTCGACGGCCGCGGAGGGCCAGGTTGCGAGGGAACAACGCTACAACCGACGGGAGGCGGATCCGGTTCCATCGACTCGTCACCAGCTGCAGCTGCTGTCCCAGGTTGTGTAGGAGGGGCAGCATCGTTTGCCGACGAAAGGCCAGCTGAGCGCCTGGCAGCAGAGCATCCTGGCGAAACTGAGGACAGCCGGGAGCAGCGACTCACGGATGGAGCGTCAGACGAAACGCGCCGGGGTGGAGAGGGGGATAGAGATTTCTTCTTGGAGGCCTTCTTGGAAGGCTGAGGAGGCACAGGGATGGTGGGCTGGACCCGAAGAAGGTCCTCACGCGCGGGGTCCGTTTTGGAACGCCGGACCTCGGAAGCTGGGGTCCGGAACGTGTCCCTGATGGACGCCTGAGAAGAGGATCGCTTCTCAGGTAGCATGGGGGCAGGAGGAGGAGGAAGGGTGGCCCCTGGGGCAGAGGGGGTGGGGGCCACGGGGGAGGAGGATTTGGAAGGGAGGGATTTGGGAGGCGGAGGCAGAGCCCCCTGATGGGCGGAGGAGGCGGAGGGAGGACAGGATAGGGGTGAGGATACCGCGGAAGGAGTGGACACAACTGAGGCAAACGAAGTGGTCAATGGCACGGGATGGAGGCGGTCATACTTCTTCCTGGCCTCAGAATAAGAGAGCCGATCCAAAGTTTTGATTTCTTGTATCTTCTTCTCCTTCTGATATGCGGGGCAGTCTGAGGATCTAGGCGAGTGGACGCCAGGACAATTAATGCACCGAGGTGGTGGGGTGCATGTATGTTCCTCACGAAGAGGACGTCCACAATCGCCACAAAGGGGCTCAGCCTCACACCGTGACGACATGTGCCCAAAGCGCAAACACCTAAAACAGCACATAGGAGGCGGGACGTAAGGTCGCACGTCACACCGGTAGCACATCACCTTTACCTTCTCCGGGAGAACGTCCCCCTCGAAGGCGAGGATAAAGGCCCCGGTGTCGATGCGACTGTCTTTGGGGCCGCGCTGGACTCGCCGGACGAAATGCACGCCTCGGCACTCCAGGTTGGCCCTGAGCTCCTCATCAGATTGTAGCAGGAGGTCACGATGAAAAATAACCCCCTGCGTTCTATTTAGTGCCAGATGTGGGACAATGGATACTGGGATGTCCCCTAGGCGGTCGCACGCCTGGAGTGCCGCCGACTGTGTGGCGGAGGTGGTCTTGATAAGAACGGACCCTGAACGCATCTTGCTGAGAGCCTCGATTTCCCAGAAGATGTCCTCAATGTGCTGAACAAAGAACATGGGCTTGGAGGTGGCGAATGTCCCCCCATCGGTTCGAGAACAGACCAAATAGCGGGGGAAGTACTTCGCCCCAAGTCGGCGGGCCTGTCCCTCCTCCCATGGAGTGGCCAAGGGGGAAAGGGCAGGAGAACCAGAACTAGAAACGGTACCTCTTCTTTTGAAAGACTCGGCCGCAGAGCGACCTGATACATGTTGACGTTTCATCTGCGAAACGTCCGCCCCGATACCACACACTCCGACCAGGGGCTCTCCCCACGGGCGCCACCCAGCCGCAGCAAGGGCCACCTGGCAGGATGACCATTGCCGGGAGTCCTGATGCCCCAAGGAGACGGGCATCTGCTCCTTGGCCGACGTGGGGAGGGTGCAGCTCAGGTATCAGCAGTACGATCCCTGTGTTGTCAGGGGGCTACAACGTAGAGGGTACATGACGACCCCACCACAATGGGCTGGCTACTGTGCTGGATTTCTGGTGCCATGGAAAGTCTATCATGATCGCTGGTGCAGATGGAGATGCACTATGGGCGTAACTTGGACAACCCATCAGGCGTTTAGGCCCAATTTGAGGAATAGTGGGTATGGTTACAACGCCGGTGCAATGCTGAGTGCCAAGGTTTTAGTGCACTTAGGACCAGTGGTACACCACGTAAGGTGACCTTCCCCAAAAGGCTCGTACTTCTGTAGAATTTTGAAAAATGGAGGTCAAACCCCAAGGGGGACCATCACATGGAAGGCCGAAACGGTTGAAACTCCTTTTAGTCGCCTCTTACGACAGGCAGGAATACCTCGGGCCTATTCTTACCCCGGACCCGCAGGGGGAAAACAGCAACTAAAAAGGACAACACTATAAAAGGCACATTAACAGGCAAGGGATTAAAAGAAAACAGCATAATCAAATGTCCTTAGACAGGTCTGTCAAGTGGATAAAACGAAGAACATGAGCAGCTGCTCCTGGGTCATCCGCTAAAATGTCATCCAGAGTACATGGCAGGCCAAGATCAATGCGCAGTGTATTAAAATTTGGACAGGATGTTAAAATGTGGCGTACCGTCAGCAACTGCCCACATGGGCTGAACGGCGCTGGCACAGCCGTCAGCAGATGGCAATGGCTGAACCGGTAGTGTCCAATCCGTAACCGAACCGAAATGACCTCCTCCTGCCGAGAAGGGTGTGAAGGGGTCGTCCAAGCCGTGGGAGAGGTTTCAAGGCCCGAAGCTTGTTTTCAGTAAGTGTAGACCAATCGGCATGACACAGCGATATTCACCGGCTTCAGCATAAAGACTCTCGATGGGACTAGTATAGAATGCTCCGATCGCAAGACATAACCCCCGATGTTGTATAGAGTTGAGGCAGCATAAGATGGACGGCCATGCAGAGGAGTAGACAAAGCTCCCATAATCCAGCTTTGAGCGGATGATCGACCAATATAGGCGAAGTAGGATGGTTTGATTCGCTCCCCACGACGTACCGCTGAGAACATGGAGGACATTTAGAGAACGGGTACAACAGGCAGCCAAATATGACACATGTGGAGACCAGCTAAGTTTCCTGTCAAATGGAAGACAATTTTGCTGTCTCCATGAATGGGAGAGCAACGGGACTGAGATGTAAGGATGGTGGGAGAAACTCTTTGTAGAGCCAGAAGTTAATACAAACCGTCTTCTCTGCAGAAAAACGGAAGCCATTGGCAACACTCCAGGAGTAAAGACGGTCAAGACAACGCTGAAGACAGCGCTTTAGGAAACATGTACACTGCCCGCTGCAGTAGATGGTAAAATCGTCCACGAAAAGGGAGCCTGATACATCAGCTGGGAGGGCAATCCATTATTGGATTGATCGCTATGGCGAAGAGAGCGACGCTCAAAACTGAACCCTGTGGCACCCCATTCTCCTGGCGAAAGGCATCGGACAGGACAGAACCCACACATCCCCTGAACTTGCGATCAATTAAAAATGCATGAATAAAAAGAGGGACGTGACCGCGTAGGCCCCATGTATGCATGGTGCGGAGAATGCCCGCCCTCCAAGAGGTGTCGTAAGCCTTCTCCAAATCAAAGAACACAGCCACTGTCTGGCGCTTCCACAAGAAGTTATTCATAATGAAGGTCGACAAGATAACCAGATGGTCAACAGCAGAGCGGGGCCTACGAAATCCTCATTGTACATTGGTAAGTAGGCGTCGAGATTCGAGCAGCCAAACCAAACAAGAGTTAACCATTCGTTCCATCACCTTACAGACACAGCTGGTAAGGGAGATCGGTCGATAACTGGAAGGCAAGTGCTTGTCCTTCCCCGGATTAGGAATCGGGACAACAATAGATTCGCACCAGCATGTGGGAACATGACCCTCAATCCAGATGCGATTATAAGTACGAAGAAGAAAACCTTTACCCACAGGAGAAAGGTTCTTCAACTTCTGAATATGAATAGAATCAGGCCCCGGAGCAGAGGACCGTGACCGGGCAAGTGCACTTTCGAGTTCCCGCAAGGTGAATGGGGCATTATAACTTTCATGATTCGGGGAGTGGAAGTTAGGTGGTCTTGCCTCCTCTGCCTGTTTTCGGGGGAGGAAGGCAGGGTGGCAATGAGCGGAGCTCGAAACTTCTGTGAAAAATCAGCCGAAGGCATTAGAGACATCCTCAGGGGCCACAAGGACGTCATTTGCAACCATCAAGCCAGAAACTGGCGAGTGGACCATAGTGCCAGATAGCCGGAGCAGGCTACACCAGACAACAGAAGGAGTAAAAACGTTGAAGGAGCTTGTGAAAGCAGCCCAGCTGGCTTTCTTGATTTCTTTAATAACACAACAACACTGCATATGTAATCGTTTATAATTAATACAATTCGCCATCGTGGGGTGGCGTTTAAAGGTGCGTAAAGCACATCGACGAGCATGTAAAGCATTGCTACATGCTGCGGTCCACCAGGGAACCGATACGCAACATGGAGAAGAAGTAGTATGAGGGATGGAATATTCAGCAGAAATGAGAATGATTTCTGTGAGGTGTGTGACCTGAGTATCGCAGCTTGTGAAGTTTTGATCCTGAAATGTCGCCCTGGAAGAGAAGAGCCCACAGTCTGTTTTGGAGATGTTCCAACTAGTTGAGCATGGAGATGGGGTATGATGCAGGAGATGGATAACACATGGGAAGTGGTCGCTTGAATACGTATCAGAAAGAGCATACCGCTCAAACCAGCATGCAAGTTGGTTAGTACATATAGAGAGGTCTAAATGGGAATAGGTGTGAGTTGTGTCCGAAAGAGAAGTAGGGGCGCCAGTATTGAGGCAGACAAGATTGAGGTGGTTGAAAAGGTCTGCTAACAGGGAGCCTCTTGGGCACGATGCTGGAGAGCCACAAAGGGAATGGTGGGCATTGAAGTCTCCAGTCAACATAAATGGTGCAGGTAGCTGAGCAATAATTTGCATCATGTCTGCCCTGGTAACGGCAGACGACAATGGAGTGTGGAGAGTAATTCGGATGGCAACTGCCTGCAGATTGGTGTGCAATGTGATGGGATCATAGTAGGTATCATCCTGGACCAGCAACATAACCTCTCCATGAGCCAGAATACCTGCCACAGGGGGTAGGTCAAAATGCACAGAGGCATAGTGTGCCAAGTCAATTCGATCGCATGGGAGTAGCTTCATTTCCTGGAGAGCTACTACGAGTGGACAGTGCAAGTGTAGCAACAACTTTAAATCCTCTCAGTTGGAGTGAATGCCATGAATATTCCAATGAAGAAGTGCCATCATTAGAAGAAAAAGAAAAAGGAGAATCAAGAAGGTCACCTCGAAGGCCGCTAAGGGCCTGGCTTCGAGCGAGCACTGCTGCCGCTATCAATATGCGGAGAGTCATCATCCATTTTTTTAATAGGTTCATCAGCCACTATGTTAAGATGGCCGGGAGGGGGAGCTTCCTCCGCCAGTGAATGGCCAGATGTTCGGCTACCAGTGGTGCGGTCAGCCGAAACGGATGACGGCCTGGGGCGGCAACCACTGGGTGGTTCAGGAGAAGGAGAACTTTGCTTTCTATGAGCCTTCTTGGAAGGTCGTTTAGTTGAAGTACTGGTCGATGGCTGGGAGTTCGGGGTACGTAGGAAGTCTTCACGGGATGGTTCCTTCTTGAAGGCCTGTGCTTCTGACTTCTGGGTATTAGTGTTGGCAGAAGCTGATGAAGCTGCTTGTGTCTTAGGGGTGACGGGAGGAAGAGGAGACATTGACTGGGTGATCTTAGCACTGGCTGAACGGACGACTGTAGCGCTAAAGGTCAGATCGCATGTCTGCGTCGACACCTCCCTGGTAGTCCGAGGAGAGGCGAGGACAGTATTGTATTTCCCCGCTGGGAGCAGTGTGGGCTTTCTACTAGCAAATAGCTTGCGAGCAGCCGAGGTGGACACTTTCTCTTTGACCCGAATTTCCTGTATACAGCGTCCATCCTTGTAGATGTGACAGTCACGGGAGGACGCTGCATGGTCACAGAGGTGGACAGTCACCCTCACAGGCGTCCCTGCCACAAGTGATGCATTTAGCAGCATTAGAACAAGACTGGCGGGTGTGATTAATATGTTGACACTGATAGTAGTGTGTAGGTGTCAGGACATAGGAGCAAACAGAAATAACCTCATAGCCTGCTTTGATGCGCGACGGCAGCTGAACACTATCAAAGGTCAAAAAAAGTATCCGGGTCGGTACAAGGTCATAGTCGACCTTTTTCGTGACCCTATGGACAGTCATCACGCCCTAATCAGTGAGGAAAGACTGAATCTCCTCGTCAGGCAATCCGTCGAGCGATCTAGTAGATACCACACCAAGCGACGAATTCAAAGTGCGGTGAGCCTCCACCCGGACAGGGAACGTGTACAGGAGTGTGTCCTGAAGGAGTTTTTGTGCCTGAAAGGTGCTCTCAGTTTCTAACAGCAAGGTACTGTTACGCATCCTGGTACAAGACTTGACAGGTCCGGCTATGGCATCTACACCCTTCTGAATAATGAAAGGGTTGACAGATGAAAAATCCCTTCCATCCTCAGATCTAGAAACTAAAAGGAACTTTGGGGCAGGCGGTAGTACTTTTGTCACTGGTGGCTGGTCGAGTTTCCATTTTTGGGCAGAAGTCCAGAGAGAAGAAGAAGAAGAAGAAGAAGAAGAAGAAGACAAATCCCCCATGATTGCCAGCGTCTCCAATGGCGCGCTCCTTCCTTGTGGGGACCCTCTCAGAGGGTGCTCCCGCCTTAGGTGAATGTTTACACCTCAGGTCACACCTCCCGAGTACTGGACGGAGGGACCAATCGGCATGGTCGGAAGGTGTCAGCTCAGACAAGCACCCCTGCCTGGGCCTAGCCTTTACCAGGGGGTACTTGCGTGCCTTACCTGTCTACCAAGGGTGGGGAATTGCGCGTTAACCCGTCACCGGCTATGCATGCAAAAGCATGGGTCGGCCTTCAGGCATGCACAGGGAGGAAAGAAGAATAGGAAAAAAAAGGGAGAGAAGGAGAGAAAGGACAGACTGTCCCAAACGCCGAGTCGGAGACCATAGGGTGGACAAGAAGGCAAGGAGAAGAAGGCAAGGAGAAGAAGGCAAGGAGAAGAAGGCAAGGAGAAGAAGGCAAGGAGAAGAAGGCAAGGAGAAGAAGGCAAGGAGAAGAAGGCAAGGTAAAAAGTAAGGAAGACAGTGAGAGAGGGAGAAGGACAAAGAAAGGAAACAAACAAAGGAAGGAAGAAACCAGAATAAGCGAAAAACCAAAATGACCAAAAATGTACGTCGTTGAACCGTCCGTCTCCAGAAGCAGGCGCAAACTACCCCCTTGAGGGGGAGGGACTCCTTTTAGTTGCCTCTTACGACAGGCAGGAATACCTCAGGCCTGTTCTTACCCCAGACCTGCAGTGGGTGCTGGAGGGCTGTCTCATACCAGTCCAACAAATGGAAACCAACACAGCAGCAGCAGCAGCAGCAGCAGCAGCAGCAACAACTGCAACCGCAACAGCAACAGGTGACCTGAAATTCTGTTGTTATGCCTCCTCCAATAAGGGCACAGCTTTTTGGTATGCTCCTGGGATGGACACCTCTCGAACTGGAGACCTCTACTACACCTTGACCACCACGGGCAACATTTTAACTAACTACACACATTGTGCCATTTGGTACACTGACTGAAATACCTAGAAAGAATTGGCGATGTACTGCAGTTAACTTGTAGAATTTCACTGTTTCTCACTTCCATTTCCTTTGTTTTCAAGGTGTTTTTCTAGTGGAAAGAGTAGAGATATATTAGCCTGCAATTAAGCCACATGTTCTTGTGTGTCCATTGCTAACATCTTTTATTCTACCACAAAAGTAGTAATTTGTTATTGCAAAAACCTGAAATTCAGTGTTCATCTAACATAGTCATTGGCACCCTCACCAAGGTACTCATCCAATTTAACAAGTAAATCTTTTACATCTAATGTTATTAAATTGAAATTACCATTTTATAATATAGACAATGGTTACTGAGCTGTTAGAATTCTTAAAAAGGATTCAGTACTTACTAGGCAGCAAGTTTTATAAATTTTCGGAGAATTTGCACCCTCTTGCCAAGAGACTGGGTGAGACACAGTTCTGTCACAACCCAAAACTGAATTTCGTTGAAACGGCGCAAGAAGACATCTAAATTTGCAGTTATTTGGCCAAAATGATGTCGGCCAAAGGTGTGGTATATCAGTTCATACTATTAACAAAAAAATTTAAAAACAGTACTGTCAGTTATATGTATTAACCATGGGTAATTACGTCATTACAGTAAACAAATCCATACCTCATGGACACACCAAAATAGATCCCAGTCAAAGAGTGTCATATGATACGCAAGTTCTTTTGTACTGAACAATTCCAAGTCTACATCCATTCCCTCTGTATGACTTTCCTGTTCTGCTAAGCATGTCTGCAAAAGGTTTATACAAAAAAGTATTACTTATTTTAATTTATACTATGAATAGGAACCATCTATCCACCAAACAACAACAAATGGAAATACATAGAAAGATGCATAATGTCTATTTTTCAAATCAAGAGGCTTTTTCTTCTAGAGGAAAGGGTTGGATAGAAAGAGACATTATGGCTTTAAGAATACTGATCAACAAAGGATCTTGGATAGAATGAAAGTGAAAAACTGACTGTTAGTACTGTTCTTAAGATTTGAAAATGTGAGATCTTAGAAGTCACAGAAAGAGTGGAGTTATGGTCGTAAATATGGGGAACCTAATTACAGGAAAAATGGGAGAGAGGAAGAAGAAATTAAATGAAAGAATAGTTAATTGAAGAAGGAAGAATAACATCAAATAAGTTACCATACGTCAAGACTAGGTTTGCGGTGAGAAACAAGCACAAGTAGATGTAGAAGTACTATTAGTAGCAGTTTCTTCCCAAGGTAGTCTCATACTCCTCATTTACCACTACTCAGTAACTCACTGTATTTTTCCTTCCTTGTTTCTTTCTCTTACATCTGTTCACCAAATTCACTCTATATCATCTTCTTAATGTTTCCCCTAACAAACTTCTATCTCCACCCAAAGGTATTGGGTACCTCCCCAACAGGAAGTGGCAATTTCTGGACTGGCACTACTATTGCTAGCACTTTCTGGTCCCCCCCCCCCCCCCCTCCCATCCCCCTACACCTCTTTCATGTTTCCATCACCACCAAGATCAATCCAGTCAGGCTGTAGTGCTGGAAGACTAACAGTGGTGTGTGTGTGTGTGTGTGTGTGTGTGTGTGTGTGTGTGTGTGTGTGTGTGTGTGTGTTTGTTTTGTGAGTTCTGAAGCTCTGCAGGAAGGCAGAAAACTTAGCAGTTTACTACTTTGTTTGTAATATTTCTCTGCCGATCAAAGTCTGTTTTATTTGGTAGACAGTGACCTTTATTTATATGCATACTAATGCAGATGATCACTTACTCGAAGAAGTTCAAAAGTTGCTATGTGTACATATGAGGCTGTACGATTAAATCTTACTTAGAATTTTTAATTTTCCACTGTATAACCGTTTATAAAATTCAGTAAATATAAGTATACTTACTGGTTTGTCTCCTGATGTCATGTTTCCAGAACAGTAATGAATAACGATTTCGACAATATCACATAAATTACTTAAAATCTGACAACAATTTTAAACTTTTTCATGTGCAGTGTACAAATATGAGAATTTATGATTACATTGTACCTTCAAGATTTAATTCTCACCAAAGCATCGATGTGATCCTTAGGTGAAACAAAAATTCTTCCATTGAGGCTTAAGCCTGTTGGTATACTGATGTCATTATCACGAAAAATAACTCTCTCCCCAGATGACTTCACTTCAACAAGAACAAGGTCATCATGCCTGATTTTTAACTTGTCTGCAGCACATAATTTTATGGTTTCAGCTGTAGTACATACAGGAAACCTCAGAGTACAATATGTGTGATCTGCACAGTATACTCTGAAGATAACTGCAAAAGAAAATACCCGTAATTAAATTCTGTTTTAGTCATATTGTAGGGAAGTCAATATATATGTGTGCAGCAGTTAGATTCCCTGCGTGAAGAACTAGTGAGAAGTATAACAAGAAAGATTGTGTTACCCAATCCTCATAATCAAAAAACATTCATATTAAGTCCAAAATTAATTATTGTAAGAATATAAATAACACTTTATGACGAAAAACACCTGCAAAATCTGTCAGGGAGTAGCACAATTTTATTATTAAAGAAAATGACTACACAACAGCAAACGCAGCAAATTCTAACAAACACATTTAATATCGCAGATGATCTTAGCTCAAAAGATAAAACACTGCAACATTAGCATTAGCAGGTGTACTCAAGTGTACTATCAAGACTTTTTTCAATTTTGTATTTGTTCTGCTACTTAAGGAAAATTAAAATTAATAAGCTTGTGTGAATATTTTGAATGGCACAATGCTTAACAGTGAGGACTTTTGAATCAAAACATGGAAAGACTGTTAAATGATACTTATTTCTCAGATGGGGGAAACTGAAATATCTAGTTACAGTACATGACATGGCTCCATGCAGTATATCAAATCAGAATTTCAAAGCAGTGCGTTCAGTTAAAAATATAAATATTGCAAACTTTAGGGAAAGCCTACAGCAGCTAGATTGGGATGAAGTGTAAAAGGAACCTGATGCAAACTTGAAATATAACTTATTTCACTATACATTTTTAAGGGTATTTGAAAATTGTTTTCCCAAGAAAATAGTTAAACATAATTCCAAGAAAACATCTAAAAAACCTTGGCTAACTAAATGAATAAGGATATCTTGCAACCATAAAAGAGAACTGTATCTAACAGCAAGAGGGAGTACTGACCCCGAAATTGTTCAATATTATAAAAACTATTGTGCGGTACTAAGAAAAGTTATTAAAAAGTCCAGAAGCATGTGTATCATGTCTGAGATCAGCAACTCTGATAATAAAATTAAAGCAATTTGGAATATTATTGAAAGGGAAACAGGGCAACCAAGAGCACAGGAAGACTTTAGTGCCATAAAACTGAATGACGAGTGTACTAACAAACAATCAGAAATTGAAAATATTTTCAATAATCATTTTTTAAATGTTGTGGAGAAAATAGGATCTAGATCTTCACTAGAAGAGGCAAGGCTAATAATAGAAGAGGCCATACCTGTGCAGTTTGAAACAATTGTATTTCCACCAACCTCTCCCTCTGAAATCAGTAAAATAATAAACTCACTGAAAAGTAAAAGCTCTTACAGAATTGATGGCATTTCCAGCAAGGTACTTAAAGCTTGTTCCCCACAGATAAGTAGGATTCTCAGCCACGTATGTAATAGCTCTTTTGAACAGGGTGTTTTCCCCGATAGACTGAAATATGCCATTGTAAAACCATTGCATAAAAAGGGGGATACGTCTGATGTCAACAACTACCGCCCAATCTCTCTTCTGACAGCTCTATCAAAAATTTTTGAGAAAGTAATGTATTCAAGAGTAGCCTCCCATATTTGTAAAAATAAAGTACTAACAAAATGTCAGTTTGGTTTTCAGAAAGGCTTTTCAACAGAAAATGCTATATACGCTTTCACTGATCAAATATTAAATGCTCTGAATAACCGGACATCACCCATTGGTATTTTTTGTGATCTCTCAAAGGCCTTTGATTGTGTAAATCATGGAATTCTTTTAGATAAGCTAAATCATTATGGTTTGAAGGGGGGCAGTGCAGAAATGGTTTAATTCATACGTAACTGGAAGAATGCAGAAAGTTGAAATAGGTGGTTCATGTAATGTTAAAACAACAGCTGCTTCCTCAAACTCGGGGGCTATCAGGTACGGGGTCCCACAGGGTTCGGTCTTAGGTCCTTTACTGTTCTTGATATACATTAATGACTTACCATTCCACATTGATGAAAATGCAAAGTTAGTTCTTTTTGCTGATGGTACAAGTATAGTAATAACATCCAAAAACCAAGAACTAAGTGATGTAATTGTAAATGATGTTTTTCACAAAATTATTAAGTGGTTCTCAGCAAACGGACTCTCTTTAAATTTTGATGAAACACAGTATATACAGTTCCGTACAGTAAATGACACAACTTCAGTAATAAATATAGACTTTGAACAGAAGTCTGTAACTAAGGTAGAATTTTCAAAATATTTAGGTGTGTCCATTGATGAGAGGTTAAACTGGAAGCAACACATTGATGGTCTGCTGAAACGTCTGAGTTCAGCTACATATGCTATTAGGGTTATTGCAAATTTTAGTGATAAGAATGTCAGTAAATTAGCTTACTATGCCTACTTTCATTCACTGCTTTCGTATGGCATCATATTCTGGGGTAATTCATCGTTGAGTAGAAAAGTATTCATTGCTCAAAAGCGTGTAATCAGAATAATTGCTGGTGCCCACCCACGGTCATCCTGCAGACATCTATTTAAGAATCTAGGGAACCTCACAGTATATATATTCACTTATGAAATTTGTTGTTAATAATCCAACCCAGTTCAAAAGTAATAGCAGTGTGCATAGCTATAACACCAGGAGAAAGGACCGAGCGAGGTGGCGCAGTGGTTAGCACACTGGACTCGCATTCGGGAGGACGACGGTTCAATCCCGTCTCCAGCCATCCTGATTTAGGTTTTCCGTGATTTCCCTAAATCGTTTCAGGCAAATGCCGGGATGGTTCCTTTGAAAGGGCACGGCCGATTTCCTTCCCAATCCTTCCCTAAACCGAGCTTGCGCTCCGTCTCTAATGACCTCGTTGTCGACGGGACGTTAAACACTAACCACCACTAACCACCAGGAGAAAGGATGATCTTCACTATGCAGGGTTAAATCTGACTTTGGCACAGAAAGGGGTAAATTATGCTGCCACAAAAGTCTTTGGTCACCTACCAAACAGCATCAAAAGCCTGACAGAAAGCCAACCAACATTTAAAAATAAATTAAAAGAATTTCTAAATGTCAATTCCTTCTACTCATTGGCTGAAGTTTTAGATATAAATTAAGGGAGGGAAAATAAAACCAACTTAAACATTAGTGTCATGCAATATTTTGTGTAATGTAATATCTTGTACAGACATCTTTTATTAACCTGACACGTTCCACATCATTACGAAGTGTCGTATTTATGATCTATGGAACAAGTATTAATCTAATCTAATCTAATCTAAACATATACAGACGTGCTACACGTAGGAGAATTTAACCAAGATGTCGGAGGAATTAAACTGACTCATTTAGGAGGATACAAGATAGTAATGGGTGGTCGTTATTATTGAAAAAAGTTAAATTAGGTTTCAGGCCAAAGACTTTAAGGAGTACTAAATTCAAAAGCTCTTTCAGTGCTGGACTTTAGTAACAGAAATATGCAAGTCGATAGTTTTAATAAGAAATGTTTTACACTTCATAAAGAATGTAGTAACGGTATAATAAGACTTAGTAGAAATAACTGGAAATCATTGACTGTGGAGATTTTAATATTGATTTCATCTTGGGTAATATTGACAGAGGACACTTCAAGTAACACAGTATCAACTTTGGTTTGGGTCAGACAATAATGTTCTCAACAAGAATATGACATAGTGCAAGGAAAAATTGATAATTTATTTTTAAATCAAATTGTGTTTCATGAAATAGATGTTAGATCCATAATAAATAGTTTGCCAGAAGATGACAGTAAAATGGAGCCAATAAAGCATCTCATGGAACCAATAGAGCATCTCCATCAGTCAGTTACACCTGAGATATAACCAGTCAGTTACAACTGAGAAATGTTACATACAGTTTCACAGAATCATAAGCGCTGACCACCCACATAATGTAGAGAAAATTTTTTCGATGAACTATGTGAAGAATTTCAGCAAGGACACACAGTAGAGGGGCTATTTAGTTATTACCTAAAAACATTATACAGCACTATGAATCCAGTTTTCCTTTACAACAGGGAATGAACAATAATAGTCAAAGCTGAGGTAAAGCATAGTTATTGTCTGAGATAAAAGTAACTAAGGCCAGGAAGAAAGAGCTTTATTCAATGTCGAGTACTCTCAACAATATTTAAGCAGTTTGAAGAATGATTTGATGTAAAATGAATATAGTCGGCAAGGTAAATGCTAATCAGATCTGTAAACCTGTTAACTCCCTCTCAGTTTGGTTTTTGTAAAATATTGTCCACAGACAAAGCAATACAAAACCACACAAATGAGGGTCTGGAAGTGTTGAACAGAAAACATATCCTGTTGATAGGATTTTTTTATCTTTCCACACACTTTCAATGGCAAAATTATCTTCAGCAAATTAAGTGTTATGACATCTTTCTTGCATGGGCATACTCTTACCTTCATAACAGGAATCAGAGGGTCTTGTGGACAGAAAGTGTCAGATTTTTTTAAAAACTATTTTCAGTATGTGAGAACACAACACATGGAATGCCATAAGGATTCATACTGGGACCATTACGTTCCCACGATAGTCGTAAATCTTGTTTCATTGACTTTAAAGTGTGCGTTTTTGGTGCAGTTACCTATTGTGTAATGTATTAGTACCGGTTTTCCTCATGCAGCAGCTGTGAAATAATTTGTGGCCTTTGAGTTTCCTCCATATTGGCTCCGTCACACCATACACCAACTTGCAATGGCCACTTGCCTGGGATGAATCACTCATAGTAACTCCTCACTTTACCTATTACCCTTTTGACAGCCACAGATTACTTCATGGTTAGTGTACCCCACAAATTCCAGAGACTCAGGTATTGCACGCTGTGATGTCATGGCTCCAACACACTACCTTCTTGTGACTATACCAATTTTGTCCAGATTCGTACTGCACCATTCAGTAAACCTACAAGCATCAGGTGAACCTGCCTGTCACCTCACAAGGCATTTGCTTATTTTGGATACTTTCACTTCCTGTTTCCTTATGGAATTATCTACTTTTCCTTCCAGAGTAACAGCTTTCTTTTTAACTTAATTAATCACATTTAGTTCAAATAAGTATAAATACCATTTTGCTGTATACTGAAGTTAATTGTTAATACAGTACACAGATTAGGTTTCTACAGTTTTATTGTCTTTTGATAATAAACATCTCGACTGGTTTCACATCCCTAAAGATTCTCCTTCTTGATGGGTGCTCAGAGCACAATGGCTGAATGAATGAATTAATTAATTAATTAATTATGGTAGCAATAGGACAGATGATGTTTTATTCAAATTACTGGTAATGAACAATGAATTGATCCTAACAGATGCTCAAAATAAACAGAGAAAAAATTGACTATCAAAAGCACTTTAGTCTTTTTTCGTGCATAGATCAAACTTTTTCTTACCGTGTTTGTTGTTTATTTTATATTACTGCTGCTCACTTGGATGCATGACAAAACCATTTACTATTGTTTTAGATGAAGCAATAAAAAAGGAATAGGTATGGTCCCGCCATCTTGAAACAGCAATGTAACAGTGCAAAATAATTTTATTTTGTTTGGTGCACTGTGGACATAGGCATGCCTGTGCAGGGGCTCATTATAATCATGAGGTCATTGAAAAAACGTGTCTTCTAATTATTATGGTACCTGACACTCTCAAGCTCCACATTGCCTTCAACAGCAGCCTCTCGCGACTGGCGCGACCCCTCCCCCCATCCACCCCCTCCCATACACACCATTGCCCTTTCCCCTTGTAGTTAGTTGATGAATGAAGCTTTATTTTCTGAAATACTGAAACATGCAATAGCAATACCCATTTACAAATGTGGAAATAAGCAAGTAACATCTGATTGTAGATCTTTCCCTCCTCTCCCATGTTCTCAAAGATTTTGGAAAGGTAGCTAATTATAGGATATTAAACCAGTTTCCTGAGAATCATCTTGCAACATCAGCTTAGTGAAGTCTTCTCTACAAAGGAAATAACATATAATCTCACTAACTCAGTTATTGTCAATGTAAACAAGTCAATTAACTCTGTTGGCATTTACTACGATTTTTGACCTTCCACTGAGTAGACCATAAAATTCTACAGAGAAATTAAATTCGAATGGAACTGAAGTATTCCTCTTGAATGGATGGATCTTTAGGATCCCACTGGATGTGCAAATGGAAGAAATGGGCATATCAATACGCATAACATAAGCCATGTTCTATGAGGGCAGCTGCAATTGGATGGTCACTGATATCACAGGATGGTCACAGGTACTTCTGTACATCCTACATCCTGCACCAAACATGCTATCAGTTGCTGTTATCCAACTTCAGCTGTTCAAGTGAACTATGACTGTTGCTGCTGTGTACCTGGACAAACTTAGTCTCATGTTGGAGAGTGTAATTTGATAAGGATTTATTAGTGGCCTATTCCTTCTAATCCATTACTGAATATCTTACTAGAACCAACTGCTGTATATTTTATTAACAATATCAAATAACACAGGTGTTATGTAAAATAAGACTTCTACATATTTTTGGTGCAGTAATGTATACATGTAAATAAATATTATAAACTGCTTTCTGTTTTATGACATGCAGCTGCAACAGCCTATGAATTTTATACATTTCAGTGTATATACAGTTGCACATTTTTGACATGTCTAGTAGTAGTTCTTATATCAGAATATGTTCCAGATTTTTTTGATTTATTCAACATCCATGAGCATCACTGACCTGTGGAAGGAACATTATGATATCTTTTCTCTGTACATACATATTATGTACATTTGTTTTTTGACAAGCAAGCTTTACATCCTTAATAATCTCCTCATTTTGGATCTGATGTATCTCTTCTAAGGTACAAAAGGTATTTAAAACTGCAGTATTATATAAGTTGCAGGGGGAGGGGGGTGGGGGAAGGGGGGGAACGAGGGGAAGGGGGAATGAGGGGAAGGGGGAAATGAGGGGAAGGGGGAAATGAGGGGAAGGGGGAAATGAGGGGAAGGGGGAAATGAGGGGAAGGGGGTAATGAGGGGAAGGGGGTAATGAGGGGAAGGGGGAAATGAGGGGAAGGGGGAAATGAGGGGAAGGGGGAAATGAGGGGAAGGGGGAAATGAGGGGAAGGGGGAAATGAGGGGAAGGGGGAAATGAGGGGAAGGGGGAAATGAGGGGAAGGGGGAAATGAGGGGAAGGGGGAAATGAGGGGAAGGGGGAAATGAGGGGAAGGGGGAAATGAGGGGAAGGGGGAAGGGAACGGAAGGCATTGTGGGTGCAGCTGAAGTGTGTCTATGTGGTGGTGTTGGAGGGGTGGTAAAGGTGTAACCAGGGCCACATGGTGCTGGTGAGAATGTGTGATACAAAGAGAAACATTGGGAAGCTGTGATGGTGAGAAGATCATCAGCAGAGAAGTGAGAGCTGAGAGTGGCAGTACTGCCTTTGTGCGCTACATTAAAGGTTCTCTTGAAGTGACAGGTGACAGAGCTGTCTGTGTCTGGTTGTTTGAATGCAGCCCTTCACTGAGATCATTTCTGAATAACTTGATTTTAAGATCTTCAGGAAGAAATCTGTGAACATTGAGGTGCATTTCGAAAGCTAAAGAATAGTGAAGGTTGGTTGGAAGGGTTCATTGATGGGTAGAGCTTGCAGAATCCATGCCAGGTTAAAGTGATTGATAAACACCATAGTAGGTTTCCCATGTAACAGTATGTCAAAGGTATGGTTGTCCTGTGAAAGTATCATGTGGAGGCATGAGTAGAGGGGGGTTGTAACACTGGTCAGATTATGTCATCACATAATGCCATAAACTCACAGTCTTGTAGAGTGTTGTGGAGAAATTCCTCAGGCACAGATTGAACAAGAGTGGGAGGGATGAAGAGATGAGTAATGTGATGTTTTACATGTGAAATCAGGTCAGCAGGTAATGAGAGCATTTTGCCATACAGAATTTCAGCAAGTGAAGCTCCAAAGACATGTTTCTGGGCTGTACACACTCCCAAGATTATATAGTGTCTTTGTCCCATGTCTGCCGTGGCACACGAGACCTGCCCATAAGGTTTGATGCCACCACTCAATGAGTCTATTGCTCTATGGATGGTACACTGTTGTTCTACATCAATGGGTGCTGCCCATTTTTCACACTCAAGGAAAAGTGGCAACTCAATCTGCCAATATTGGTTGGTCATTATGGATGTTGGACAATTAAACTGCAAAATTCACTTGTTGATAAAGGCTTTGGTGGTGGGCTTGGCCATAATGTCATAACCAGAACTTCTACCGATCGAGTGAGGTGACTGATAACCAACAAGATGTACCGATGACTATGAGAGAATCAGAAATGGGTAGTGATCCCACGAGATTGACATAAAAATGCTGAAAATCTCGTTTTGGGACTTCAAAGTGACCTAGGGGTAGTTGAGCATGGTGTTATACCTTGCTCGTTTGGTGCAGAATGCCATATGAAACTGTCTGTCACCAGGCATGTAGTCTGATGTACACTGGGTGTACCAAGCTATGCAACTGGTTGAAGATAACATGGGGAAACTATTGAGGAACAAGGGGGTGTGTTGATTTTTGTAAAATGGAACAGAGGATCAAAGGGTTGTGCCCTGAATAGGCCAAAGTTCGATTCAGAGATTCATGTAAAAGTCACAAAGAACTGCCTGTAACTGTTGGTATTACTATTGCACTTCCAGGAACTGGTCATAGTTGAAGCGGGATGACATAGCACTGATGCATGAGGGTTAATCTGCCATGACTTTTTCCATGCTTTTTATATAATGGACAGTGATAGTGAACTGAGCGACTTATTCTAAATTCTGAAGTTATCAGGGGCAGGTGACCTTGGACAGGTTTGGACTGCATGCGGTCAGTGATGCATCAGAGCGCACCTTACAATGTCTTGCCAAAATTAACACACTGCTTCATAAACTTCTAGTAGTTCTCGGTCATACACTGACCACATGCATTGCAAAGGCAAGAGCTTGCTTGAGAAAAACTGAGTTGCTGTCGAAGGCCCCCCCCCCCCCCCCCCAACTCTCGTTTCAGGGCAACACCAATAGCGGATTTGCCCATCTCAGTGTTATGATGAGCTGCACATCAGGGAGGGGATCTGGCAAAGTAATGGCTCAGACAAGACAGTCCAATACATTCAGAAGTGGACTACATCCCTAGAGTTTACATGACTTTACATCTGCGGGTAATGTTCTCGCCGATGGGGGGTTCGAGTGAATGGCACCTGAAGAGAAGCTGCCTGTGGAAGGTGCTGGCAATAAAAATTAACCATGCCTAAACCATGTGGCAGCGGCACCGTCTGCCACAGCACAGGGTGAATGCCAGAGGCATTTACAAAGTGGCTGATGAAAACGATTTCCTTTGGTCAGAGTTGATCATCACTCAGCTGTCAGAGAGTACGTCAAAAACTTATTTCAGATGCATTTTATGGGAACCTTCACCCAATGATAAAATAAGAATATCGTCAAGGTGAACATAACACAACAGTGCACCATCAATAAAGCCCTGTCAGTTTGAGCAATGTTTGTAAGTCTGTATGACAAACATAAACTCAAACAACCCACCTTGCAAGCACTGACACTGAATGCAGAGGCATCTGTCAGATAGTGAGTGAAGCCCTGGATATTTAGGTCTAGGTATCTGTCCAAAATAGTACAAGTGCTGACAGCTCTGTAAGCACCCCACAACCAGACATATAAGGTTTTTTTTTTTTTTTTTTTTTTTTTTTTAAGTAATTTGATGGGTGAAGCCCAGGAATTGTTGGAGAGCAACACAATGCAGTCTATTGACTGCTGCCTTAGTGACCCCAAGTAGTTCTGGTGGTAGTCTGTGCTGTCTGTGACATACCAAGGTGATGGATGCACTGCACAGACTGGCATTTCAGGTGAAAGTATGAAGGCATATCTGGAGGAGTAAAAGCAAAATACATGGTACTGACATTTGTGGTGGCAAATAGAAATGGTACTGTAGATGAATCCACATATGGCAAAAGAGCTTCCAGGTTGGGTCATGCAGAGAGACATTGGGTATGTCAGAACTGAGCAGAGGTGGTTGACAAAGCAGGTCAAGATGGTGCCCTGTCACATGGAGTTCCTCCTCAACTTCATAAATTCCAAACTGGATGGCATCATTTTCATGTTGCACACGAACATTCATTGCTCGTGCATCAAAATAAAGCTGCTGTAGTTTCTGAATGTGACTGATAGTGTGAAAGCATTTGGGTATGCAGTGGAAGCTCTTGCATAAAATGGGCAGCTCCACTGTGCTGAACTGTCAAGGGAAAATCAAAATGTCACCATACAGATCAGGAACCAAGTGAAAGTTTTGAAGGGAATCTGAGCCTGGTACTGACTTACTGACATCTGCAGCAATGAATGTCCAGATGAAAATGTCATCAAAACCCAGGTCCAGTATGCAGGTCTGAGATCCATAGACTCACATTATCAAGTTGTTTGCTGTTCAAAGTTCAATAGCTGAGTAGGCAGGCATTGGAGATGGAAAAGAGGGCAGCAAAGTAGAGATATCTGAGCCAGAATTGACACGGAAGTGTTTGTCCACTGATGCGGTAGGGAATGAAGAGCCTTTAATCATGATGAGAGTGAGGCAGGAGAGGGCAGATATCATGGTTCCATGTGTCTACGTGTCTTACATATCCTATATATTTTGGTGCACCTTCTGCCAACTGTGCATTGAATTTCAGTAGTCACATGAGTGATGACCGTTGGAAGTGGGGTCACCAAGTGGTATCAGTAGAAGCAGTTCCGAACAGATGATGGTGTAGTGCAGTTGTCAGGTGGTGGGAGATTGCTGTGATGGTGTATAGGTCATTGCTCTGGTCTGTGGCAGTGATGTTATGTTCAGCAGGGGTTGGGCAAAATCATCTCAGCTCGTGGCAGGCAAGAGGTTGGTTGTGCTCCTGACATAGATGAAGTCACATCTGATGCCATTTTTGTCTCCATTATTAACACATTGCTGGTATTTCTACATCTACATGGATACTCTGCAAATGACATTTAAGTGCCTGGCAGAGGGTTCATCAAACCACCTTCACAATTCTCTTTTATTCCAATCCTGTACAGAGTGCGGAAAGAATGAACACCTATATCTTTCCGTACGAGCTCTGATTCCCCATATTTTACATGGTGATTGTTTCTCCCTATGTAAGTCTGTGCCAACAAAATATTTTTGCATTTGGAGGAGAAAGTTGGTGGTTGGAATTTCATGAGAAGATTTTGTCACAACGGAAAACGCCTTTCTTTTAACAATGTCCAGACCAAATTCTGTATCATTTCAGTGACACTCTCTCCCATATTTTGTGATAATACAAAATGTGCTGCCCTTCTTTGAACTTTTTCGATGTACTCAGTCAGTCCTATCTGGTAAGGATCCCACACTGTGCAGCAGTATTCTAAATGAGGATGGATAAGCGTAGGGTAGGCAGTCTCCTTAGCAGATATGTTACATTTTCTAAGTGATGATGATGAAGTCCCATACTCCTTGACAGAGTGTAGGGGATGATGCAGGAGACCTGCACTGCCATACTAGGCAAGGTCCTAGCGGAGGTGGTTTGCCAAGTGTCCTGCCAATAAAACACAGTCTTTGGTTAGCCTTCCCCACAACACTTTCTGCGTGTTCCTTCCAGTTTAAGTTGTTAGTAATTGTAATTCCTTGGTATTTAGTTGAATTTATGCTTTACTTCTGCCCGAGTTCGGGTCTCGGTCTGGCACACAGTTTTGATCTGCCACGAATTTTCATATCAGCACACACACTGCTGCAGAGTCAAAATCTCATTCTGGCCTTTATATTTGACTATTTTATCATGTAACTGAAGTTTAACGGATTTCTCTTAGAACTCATTTGGATGGCCTCACACTTTTTGTTATTTAGGGTCAACTGCCAATTTTTGCACCATTCAGATATCTTTTCTAAATTGTTTTGCAGCTTGTTTTGATCTGCTGATGACTTTATTAGTTGATAAACGACAGCATCATCTGCTAACAACCTAAGAAGGCTGCTCAGATCGTCTCCCAAATCATTTATATAGATAAGGAACAGCAGAGGGCCTATAACACTACCTTGGGGAATGCCAGAAATCACTTCTGTTTTACTCCATGACTTCCCATCAGTTACTATGAATTGTACCTCTCTGACAGGAAGTCACTAATCAAGTCACATAACTGAGATGATATTCCATAAGCACACAGTTTCACTATAAGCCACTTGTGTGGTGCAGTGTCAAAAGCCTTCTAGAAATCCAGAAGGCTTTTGAGTTGCAGAAAATATTCTACACGTAAAATTGAGGCATGCATTTAGTGGCTCTTACTTGTGGGCAACTGTGTCCAGTTGAACTTGTGGGGGAAGCGCAATGACCAAAAATGTCCATAGTGTGTGGTTGAGCACGAGAGCAAATCTATTTGAGTTCATTGATGCCGTAGTTGTGACAGAGTGCTGTCCTTTAAATCTTAATTGTAGGTGTTGTGGTGTACCTGTTGTTCTGGGTAGTGGGGGAGGTGGCAGAGGAGCGTTGTTTTAGCAGCCTCATATTAATTGTCTGAGGGTGGGCTGAGGATAGTATCACTGGCTGTATCAATGTGTTCACCCAACTGATTAAGCAGTGAGACATGTTTTGCACTGTCACTGATGATGTCACTTGAAGCAAAAATGCTTTCACTTGAAGCAAAAATGCTTAAGGTGAACCACAAGTTTGGTTGATCCAGCCAAAAAGTTGACAGTTTAGATAGAGCCCCCAGTCCAGTAGGTTATCATGATGACATCTGCAGAGGAACAACAGCTGTATAGTTTAATTTTACGTGTTGTGTGACTTTATGTGCTGGAGGGAGCTGGCTGGATGAGGCCTGGAGCAAATGAATTCACACGAGACATGGATGACACCTTGACCAAAGTGAGTAAATGTGAACTGAATCAGTCGGATTGGTGTGGCTCAAAAGTAGCCCAATTTGCAAGACTGTAAAATCACAAAGTAAGTTGTCATATGCTCTCCCCCGTTAGCACCATTTTTCACCATCAGAACACTGTCAAGAAGAGTGTTACATCACTTTTGATAACTCGAGGTGCCTGGAGGACATTATCCATAACACCAGGTATTATAGCACAAGAAATGCTGTCAAGATGCATGAAATGTGCAGCATAATAGGGACATGAGAGCAGCATTGTAGCTGTGCAGTAAACGTAGTTGTCCCAAAAGGAACATGAACAGAGTCGTCATAAGTCACCAATGTAGTATTCTTCTATAGATGGGATGTGGAAAGTACAATAACACAACCTGTCTTTGAATAAGCACACACTTTATTATCACAAATTCAGTACAACAGAGCTATGTGTGCACTGGTAGAAGCCATTAGCCACACTGTCTGCCAGATATCACTAGCCTCTGTTCTCAGTTGGCCACCAGCGACATTGTGAGAACTCCATGACAGAAAACAGAGTTATACAGTACACAGTGCTGCCACCCATGGCAGTGACAATGGCTGAGAACTGAGCTAAGATGACAGATACAGGTACATCTTTGGATGTTGCTTGAGCTGTATCCTGGAGTCATCTATCATAGTGACTGGAGAATGGTAGCAAGGCAGTCTCTCCAAAACCATGACAGAATGATTTCAGTGATTACGAGAGCTGGAGAATGTGCTGGCCAGGGCAACAGTTGAACACCTTCATATTTAGGCCGTTCAGGACAGTACTGGCAACATAGTCTTGTGTTATCTTTTTGTAAGATACCACCATTCACACCTAAAAAATAGGACACAGACACCAGTTTCAACACCTCAGAAAAGTAATGGCTGCTGTCCAAATTATCAGCTGTGTGAACTAGAGGTGATCATGGCAACCCATTCCATTACACCAGGTGCTGAGTACATGTGACAATGATAAATGAAATCTGGCAATGCTTGTTCTCCTTGGAATTTCCATAGATGAATACATTCATTTTGCTGGTGTATGCATGGAACTGGCACTCATCTGAAAAGATGACATGATGCCACTCCTGTGTTTAGAACTCTCATTAGGAGCACATCTGCCAGCATGCTTATCTTTGTGGTTGACATCAAGGTAAGTCAGTTTGTGAAACTGCAGACTTTATCATACTGTTTGTGTGGATAATTCTCTTGCTGAAAACAAGCCCATTTCTTGGATCATGATGCGTGATGTGGCTGTACAATCCTGCACAGCAGAACAAACAACATGTTTTTCTTTTCAGGCTGTAATGATTCTCTCATAGTAAACTGAGTAGAAAATGAATGAAATTTTCACTCTGCAGCAGAGTGTGTGGTGTTATGAAACTTCCTGGCAGATTAAAACTGTGTGCCAGACTGAAACTTGAACTCTGTACCTTTGCCTTTCACAGGCAAGTGCTCTACCATCTGAGCTATCCAAGCATGACTCACGACCCATCCTCACTGCTTTAATTCCAACAGGACCTCGTCTTCTACCTTACAAACTTCACAGAAGCTCTCTTGTGAACTTTGCAGAACTAGCACTCCTGGAAACATCCCCCATGCTATGGCTAAGCCATGTCTCCACAGTATCCTTCCCTCCAGGAATTACAGTTCTGCAATGTTCACAGGAGAGCTTCTGTGAAGTTTGGAAAGTAGGAGACAGGGGACTAGTGGAATTAAAGTTGTGAGGGCAGGTCATGAGTCATGCTTGGGTAGATCAGATGGTAGAGCCACTTGCCCACGATAGGCAAAAGTCCCAAGTTCAAGTTTTGTCTGGCACACAGTTTTAATCTGCCAGGGAGTTTCCTGTGTATAAACTGTTTACTTTCGCTGACATTGCACGTGAGTGAGCATCACTGTAATGAAAATGTGTTTGCATTGTAAAAGACACATTATCACATTTTATAAAAATAGTTAATTTAATTTGCAAATGGCATCAGTGTCTGGAGTTGGTTGGTTTGGGGGATTAAAGGGACCAGACTGCGACGGTCATCAGTCCCTTTTTCCAAAAAATTAAAACCACCCAAAGAGAATAAAAACGAACAGCAGGAAAAACGTCAGACGACACAGGACAAGAAATACTCCTACAGAGATCAGACAAGACAAATTAAAATCACACAGAGTGTGACGGTGGTTGGCCGACCATAGAGATAAAAAGGAAAAGCCAACCACCGAGAACACATTAAAAACTCAGCGTAAAATCATAGGCCAATGGCAGAATCAACACAAAAGAACAGAACAAACACTCAGAGTAAACGATAAAAACCCCCTGCCCGAATAAAACGTAAAACTAAGCCAGCCATAACAGGGTCATCAAATAAAAGGGCAGGGAGCGTATCAGGCAGCACAAATGTCTGCCTGACCACAGCTAAAAGGGGGCAGGCCAACAAAATGTGGGCCACTGTCAAAGCCACCCCGCAGCGACATAGAGGAGGGTCCTCTCAGCGCAGTAAATAACTGTGTGTCAGCCAGGAGTGGCCAATGCGGAGCCGACAAAGGATGACTGAGTCCCTGCGGTTGGCTCGCATGGATGACCGCCACACAGTCGTCGTCTCCTTAATGGCACGGAGTTTATTGGGCGTGATCCGATCGCGCCATTCAGCATCCCAAAGCGCAAAAACTTTTCGGTGGAGGACTGCCCGCAAATCAGTCTCTGGGAGGCCAACATCCAGAGATGATTTACTCGTGGCCTCTTTCGCCAGGTAGTCAGCATGTTCATTGCCCGGGATACCAGCATGACCGGGGGTCCACACAAAGACCACAGAGCGGCTGCAACGGGCAAGAGTATGCAGGGACTCTTGGATAGCCATCACCAGACGAGAACGAGGGAAACACGGGTTGAGAGCTCGTAAACCGCTCAGGGAATCGCTACAGATAACGAAGGACTCACCTGAGCAGGAGCGGATATACTCTAGGGCACGAAAGATGGCGACCAGCTCAGCAGTGTAAACGCTGCAGCCATCCTGCAAGGGACGTTGTTCGGAATGGTCCGCTACAGTGAACGCATACCCGACACGACCAGCAACCATCGAACCGTCAGTGTAAACAATGCCAGAGCCCTGATACGTGGCCAGGATGGAATAAAAGCGGCGGGGGAAGGCCTCTGGAGGGACTGAGTCCTTCGGGCCCTGTGCCAAGTCGAGCCGAAGGCAAGGGCGAGGAACACACCATGGGGGTGTATGCAAAGTGGCCCGGAAAGGAGGTGGAACAGTGAAAACCTGAAGCCCAGAGAGAAGCTCTTTGACGCGGACCACGATTGTACAACCAGACCGGGGCCGACGTTCGGGCAGATGGACGACCGATCGCGGGAACAGGAGACGATAGTTTGGATGCCCGGGCAAGCTTAGAACATGGGCAGCATAAGCGGCCAGCAAACGTTGGTGTCGGAACCGCAGTGGAGGGACACCTGCCTCCACTAGTACACTGTCCACAGGACTGGTGCGGAAAGCACCAGTGGCAAGGCGTATCCCGCTGTGGAGAATTGGGTCCAGCACCCGTAACGCAGACGGGGATGCTGAGCCATAAGCCAGGCTCCCATAATCCAGACGGGACTGGATTAACGCCTGGTAGAGCCGCAACAGGGTAGATTGGTCGGCGCCCCAGCGGGTGTGGCTCAAGCATCTCAGAGCGTTTAGATGCCACCAACACGTCTGTTTAAGCTACCGGATATGAGGCAGCCAAGTCAACCGGGCATCGAAAACCACCCCCAAAAACCTGTGGGTCTCCACCACTGCAAGAAGTTCGTTGTCAAGAGAAAGCCGCGGCTCAGGATGGACCGTTCGGCGCTGGCAGAAATGCATAACGCGGGTCTTGGCAGCCGAAAACTGAAAACCATGGGCTGCAGCCCAAGACTGCGCCTTGCGGATTGCGCCCTGTAGCTGACGTTCAGCAGCTGCAATGCCAATAGAGCTGTAGTAAAGGCAGAAGTCGTCAGCATACAGGAAAGCGGAGACAGAATTTCCCACGGCTGTGGCGAGCCCGTTAATGGCTATTAAAAACAGGCAGACACTTAAAACAGAACCCTGTGGCACGCCGTTCTCCTGGACGTGGGAGGAACTATATGAGGCTGCGACTTGCACGCGGAAGGTACGATACGACAGGAAATTGTGGATAAAGATCGGCAGAGGGCCCCGAAGACCCCATCCATGAAGCGTACAAAGGATGTGATGACGCCATGTCGTACCGTACGCCTTCCGCATGTCGAAAAAGACAGCGACCAGGTGCTGACGGCGGGCAAAGGCAGTACGGATGGCCGACTCCAGGCTCACCAGATTGACGGCAGCGGAGCGGCCTTTACGGAACCCACCCTGAGATGGAGCCAGAAGGCCCCGAGACTCCAGTACCCAAAGCAAGCGCTGGCTCACCATCCGTTCGAGAAGCTTGCAAAGAACGTTGGTGAGGCTAATGGGGCGGTAGCTGTCCACCGCCAAAGGGCTCTTGACCGGTTTCAAAACGGGGATGACAATGCTCTCCCGCCATTGCGACGGAAACTCACCCTCGACCCAGAGACGGTTGTACAGGTCGAGGAGGCATCGCTTGCAGTCCACTGAAAGGTGTTTCAGCATCTGACAGTGGATGCTATCTGGTTCGGGAGCGGTATCAGGGCAAGTGGCAAGGGGACTGTGAAATTCCCACTCACTGAATGGAGCGTTGTAGGATTCAGAAGTGTGGGTGCGAAAAGAAAGGCTCCGACGTTCCATCCGCTCTTTAATGGAGCGGAAGGCCTGGGGGTAATTCGCAGAAGCGGAACTCATGGCAAAATGCTCTGCTAAGTGATTTGCAATGACGTCGGAGTCAGTACAAACTGCTCCATTCAGTGAGAGCGCAGGGACACTGACAGGTGGCCGATAACCATAGACGCGTCGAATCTTGGCCCAGACCTGCGATGGAGTGGCATGGAGGCCAATGGGGGACACATACCACTCCCAGCACTCTTGCTTGCTTTGGCAGACAATGCGGCGGGCCCGCGCACGCAGCCGTTTGAAGGTGATCAGGTGTTCAATGCAGGGATGTCGCTTGTGACGCTGTAGCGCCCGCCGGCGATCTGTAATCGCTGCAGCAATCTCAGGCGACCACCAAGGCACAGTCCGCCGCCGAGGGGACCCAGAGGAGCGGGGAATGGCAGATTCGGTGGCAGTAACAATGCCGGTGGTGACCGATTGAACCACCGCATCAATGTCATCATTAGAGAGAGGCTCAAGAGCGGCAGTGGAGGAGAACAAGTCCCAGTCAGCCTTATTCATAGCCCATCTGCTAGGGCGCCCAGAAGAGTGACGCTGTGGTAGTGACAGAAAGATTGGAAAGTGGTCACTACCACACAGGTCGTCATGCACACTCCATTCGACAGACGGTAAGAGGCTAGGGCTACAGATTGAAAGGTCAATGGCGGAGTATGTGCCATGCGCCACACTGAAGTGTGTGAAGGCACCATCATTTAAAATCGAGAGATCGAGCTGCGACAATAAATGCTCAACGGTGGTGCCTCGACCTATTGCCACTGACCCACCCCACAGAGGGTTATGGGCGTTGAAGTCGCCCAATAGCAAGAAAGGTGGCGGCAATTGGGCTATCAGCGCAGCCAAGACATGCTGCGAGACATCACCATCCGGTGGAAGGTAAAGACTGCAGACGGTAACAGCCTGTGGCGTCCACACCTGAACAGCGACAGCCTCTAAAGGTGTTTGGAGAGGGACAGACTCGCTGTGCAGAGTGTGAAGGACATAGAGGCAGACGCCACCAGACACCCTTTCATATGCTGCCCGGTTCTTATAATAACCCCGATAGCCACGGAGGGCGGGGGTTCGCATTGCTGGAAACCAAGTTTCCTGAAGAGCAATGCAGAAGAAAGGGTGAAGGCTGATAAGTTGTTGGAGCTCAGCTAGATGGTTGAAAAAACCGCCGCAATTCCACTGGAGGATGATATTGCCCATGGCTGAGAACGGCGTGAAAGGACTGGGAAGGCAATTTACGCCGCTTGTTCACTCACTGCCACCGATTTAGTACCCATGCGAGTGGCATCCATGGCGTCTGAGGGACCAGCGAGATCAAGGTCCTCAGCGGACGCTAGCATCTCGACCTCATCCTCAGATGCAGAGCCCGAAGGGTGCGGTGGGTTTGGTGCCACCGCAAGTTCTTTGGCCTTAGAGGTCTTTCTCTTGGACTTCTCTCGCTGAACCTTGGGTTTCACCAGCTGGGAAGGCTTCACCGATTCAGTCTCCGGGACGGAGGAGGATCGTGAAGCCCTACGCCTGGCCGCTGGTGAGGACTTATGCCACTGTCGGCCGTCATCCTTCCCGCTGGTGGAACCCTGGGAAGGGAGGGTCCCAAGGGAACTCTTACGGGCGAGAGTAGCCGAAGAAGTTAGACGCTTCTCCAGCTGAGAAGCGGGGACGGACGTCCCCGACGGGTGGGAGGATGTTGCTCCTGAGGTAGGTGGTGCAGGAGCAACCGGTGGGGTAGAGCCCCCCCATGGGCAAGGGGGCAGGAGGAGTCGTACTGCTTATCGAGCTGGCTGGAAGTCTTGAAACTGATGGGGCTAGCAAAGTCGTTGTAGCAGCTGCGTAAGAAGATGTCATTCTCACAGGATGGAGTCTGTCATATTTCCTTTTGGCCTCAGTATAGGTCAGCCGGTTCAGAGTCTTATATTCCATGATTTTGCACTCTTTCTGAAAGACTTTGCAGTCAGGCGAGCAAGGGGACTGATGCTCTCCGCAGTTGACACAGATGGGAGGCGGGGCACATGGAGTATTGGGATGTGATGTGCGTCCGCAATCTCGACATGTGAGGCTGGAAGTGCAGCGGGAAGCATATGCCCGAACTTCCAGCACTTAAAGCACCGCATCGGGGGAGGGATATAGGGCTTGACGTCACAACGGTAGACCATCACCTTGACCTTCTCCGGTAATGTATCACCCTCGAAGGCCAAGATGAAGGCACCGGTAGCAACCTGATTGTCCTTCGGACCCCGATGAACGCGCCGGACGAAATGAACACCTCTACGCTCTAAGTTGGTGCGCAGCTCGTCATCAGACTGCAAAAGTAGGTCCCTATGGAAAATTACGCCCTGGACCATATTTAAACTCTTATGTGGTGTAATGGTAATGGGAACATCCCCCAACTTGTCACAAGCAAGTAACCTGCGTGACTGGGCGGAGGATGCCGTTTGTATCAGTACTGACCCAGAGCGCATTTTGGACAAGCCCTCCACCTCCCCAAACTTGTCCTCTAAATGCTCGACGAAGAACTGAGGCTTTGTGGATAGAAAAGACTCCCCATCAGCTCCCGTGCAAACTAAGAATCGGGGCGAATAACTATTACCTCCATCCTGAGACTTACGCTCCTCCCACGGCGTGGCCAGAGAAGGGAACGTTTTCAGATCGTACTTTTGAGCATTAAATTGAGCCCGAGAACGCTTAGAGACTGCTGGCGGCTGGCCGCCAGCGAGAGGTGATGTACCACGCTTCATTGCGGGTCATCCGCCCTGATGCCACCTACTCCGACCAAGGGCCCTCCCCACGGGCACCACCCAGCCGCAGCAATAGCCACCTGGCAGGATGTCCATTGCTGGGAGTCCTGATGCCCCAGGGAGATGGGCATCTACTCCTTGGCATATGTGGGGAGTTAATGGCGCAGGCATCAGTAGAGCGATCCCTGTGTTGTCAGGGGGCTACAACCAACAGGGTACATGGTGGCCCCACCACAACGGACTGGCTACCGTGCTGGATCTTAGGTGCAAAAATGTCCAAGGTCGTCGTCGCAGTTAAAAGCAACACTGCAGAATGCAGTGTGGTAATCGCACCCAGTGACGTATCCCCACCCAAGAGACGGAAAACGAGCGGGACACCATTGCAACGACGAAAAAGTCGGCTAAAGGTCTCAATGCACAACGGATACAGTGCACCATGTAAGGCGCCCTTCCCCAATTGGCTCGCTCTTCGGAATAATTTAGAAAGATGGAGGTCAAACCCGAGAGGGGACCATCACATAAGGCCGAAACATTTGAGACTCCTTTTAGTTGCCTCTTACGACAGGCAGGAATACCGCGGACCTATTCTAACCCCCAAACCCGCAGGAGGGGAGGGGTGTGTGTGTGTCTGGAGTTCTGCACCTTTTTAATTCCAGTGATCAGATCCTGGATTATTTGTTAAGACAAGCTTGAAGCACTAGTTCTTGCTTTCAAAATATGTGACTTTATTCTCACTTAATGTAAAACTAGTCATAATCACAGATACAGCTCAGTATCACCAGAAGGAACATAAATCCAAATGAACATAGATACTGGAGAACAGTTCCATTGTCTTGCTAAAACCCATGCCTACAAAGAGATTCACAAGATGTTAACCCTTTCAACAGCAAAGTAAGTGTGACACAGTTGGGACCAATCAAACATAATATAAGGCATGTTAATTATTCTCAATGCTTCCAGTATGCTTTACAAGACAAAACATTGTTTATGAACTTCTGTTTTTAGATCTTAATGCAATTTTAATATGTTAAGTATTTTTCATAAGTATTAACTCCTTTTAGGATTACTGAAAATAATAGTTAATGACAGTGTTTTCAACTTACTGAAAATATTCTTAAAGCTGTTGACTTCAAATAACAATAAAACATTTTTTGAATGTTAACAGTATTAGAACAAAAATAGTAACAATGTTTTGTCTAATACCATAATTAAACTGTAAAATAATGATAAATGATATAGTTCTTACTAGCACTTGCAGTTATTTGCTTGCAAACTTATCTTCACACTGAAGCATTGCAAAATATTAAAATATCAATATACAAATGGAAAATTATATTTGTGGCAAATTTGCTCCCAAGGGCTTGAAAACTTTGTGAACATCCACAGTCATGAATTGCATATTCCATAAATAAAAATGAGTTCAAATCTGGCTGAAAGTTAGGTGGTATCACAGATTTATGTAACAGAGAAAAATTCTGTCAGATCTTGATTTTTTTCAAAGGGCTAGTCAAGTGGAGCCAAAGAGATCCTGCTCAGCATTGTGTATGACCCTTATGAACCCACTTATTCCATATTTGTATGGAACTAATGCAGTCCCAGCCAATAAAACAGCAACTTAACTGAAGAATGAACTGGTCTTGATAGACCACAATCATGCTGGTGTTGAATTCTGACACATGCAGGTAAACTATTCTCCTTCTTATGCAAGGCATAACAGAATCTTCTCATGAACAACCAATACTCAAATGTACTTTCTGAATGAGAAATAAACTACATATTTTTTCCTTGTATACATCTGTAGATGGTGTGAACTCTATCTAATTTGTGATGAAATGTTAATCACTTGCAAATCCAAACATGTAGGAAGTTCATGCCAATTTGACATATGTTGCATGCTGCCCTCATGGTCTATCTATCTTGATGGCCAGGAATGTTTTCTATTGAAGTATGTAATAAAAATAAAATTTAAAATTGACAACCAAACATCTTGCAGAAGGCTCTTCCTTCCAGAATCTTGGGATCCTCATACTTACAAGCCAATATGTTTTCTCCATAGCGGTTTTCATTTTAATTTCACAGAGTCTCATGATATGCAATTTAACATTCCTGATGCAAAATATCTGATTAGCTAGATTTAAAAAGTGAAGGTTCCTATTACATTCAAGACAAGTAGTGATGATCATTGTTCACATCTCTATTCTTAAAGTATGTATACAACATATCAGTTGGTAAATAGCAGTGTAGTTATGTAAAGCTTAAGTTAGCAATAGGAGATAAACAGCAATCACTTAATATAACCAAGATAGCACCACATTTCTGTGAAATTAGTGAATAGGATCCCTAGTGAAGTGAGTGTGACTGTAGACTGGAAACACAGGTTTAGACACAAGCTGAAATCATTACTAACTGAGCAGCCCATTGGCAAAACCTGCTATATGACAGGAAATTCATTTTCAGGGTTTTCATCCACACCAACCTTCTTTACTTCATGGTTAATAGGTTTGGCTATAGTCTGTGTTTCAAAATACAATTCAAGTGTGTGTCTTGCACTGATATTTGATGGAAATTTTTTATTAACAGCTTAACCTGGTAGTTTTGATGAACAGTGCAATACTTTTAACTACTGCTGCACCAGTGTACCAACTTGAAAATTTACACCTTTTTATGTCCCAATGTTCAGGTCTTTGTCCCACTGAATTTTTTGACTGCCCGTCCCCATATTCTGCTTCTCTGCAAATTGGATATGGCAACACTAGATTTACCCATCCTTTTTAACTTTCCACAATCTATCCCTCTTTCCTGCCCAACGAAGGAACAGTTTCTAAAGCAAGATAATAGTTTTTGTACTTTTACATTCATCTATTCGTGGATTCTGGAATTTTGCCTACTGGAGGAAAGTAATGGCTAGCAATTCTATTTTATTTCTGCTGACAGCATATTTTTTGGTACAAAATCACATTTACAACAAAAGCGCTGGGGAGTCACGAAAATGCAGCCACCTTCATGAACTGCTAGAAAGTACACAGAACTGCTGACAGTAAGTTTTTACATACTGTTACAGAAGAACTCAGATGAGCAGGAAACATGACAAACAATGATGAAAATATGTAATTGTCTTATCCTTTGATAATTTTTATGAACTTAAGACAATAAACAAGCAGTGGGGTGTATTACTGATGGTTTTCACAATAAAAATGAAACCAAATAATTAAAATTACGGTTATTACTTAAGAGTGGAAAGAATAAGGTGTATATATGAGGATGAAAGGGTGTATTCAAGATGAAATGGTTGGACACAGTGTATTATTAAGAAATTATAGGTGTGAGAGTTACTGGTGATTCTTCCCTGTTACCATTAAAAAACAGGATGCCCAAAGGTGCCATTTCAACTATATGTGTAAAATTATTAAATAAAAAAAAATTCACAACATATCTCTGTAACAGTTAAGTATATAATTAAATGTGTCATAGAAGGAGTTACAAAGAGACAAAACTAAATTACAAGTTATGTTTAGATTCCTGGAAAATTAGTTACAGTAAGCACAAAAGTACAGCGAATTACAATGCAAAGACCACAAAACTGCAATGGTCCTCTTTCTTGCTGTGGAGTCTACAAGAAACTGTCAAAATTCGATTAGGTTCAAATAAGCTATTATACCAGACTAATAAAACTAGAGGGACTGTGTAGTTTGAAAGGCCTTAGACAATAAGAATGAAAGGTGACAAAAATATAAGCAACATTGTTGTTCTCTTTAAACATGAATTAAATCTTGATCTTTATCTTTGTTCAAGAAATAGAAAATCCAGGCTGGAAAGTAACAATATAAGGAAAAGGATTGTTGCTACTCATCATAAAGCAGTTACTCTGAGTCACAGAAAGGCACAACAAGAACACTGTCGGAAAGTTAGCTTTCGGCGAACAAGGTCTTTGTCGAAAATAGACATACACACAGGCACACACCCATGCAAATGCAACTCACACACCACATGACCACAGTTTCTGGCAACTGGAGCCAGACTGCAAGCAGCAGGGCATTATGGGAGAGGCAACTGGGTGGGGGTAAGAAGGAAGCTGGAATGGGGAGGGGGAGGGATAGCAAGACAGCAGTGTGGGGCAGAAAAGTGCTGCCGGGAGCATGCAGTGATGAGCTGCTCCACTCTGCACCTCATCCCTGCACACTCTCAGCAGCAGCTTACCCCCCCCCCCCCCCCCCACCCTGCTGTCCCTCCTCCTATCTGCCCCATCCTCCTCCTTACCCCCACCCAGTTGCCTCTGCCACAATGCCCTGCTGCTCGCAGTCTGGTTCCAGCTGTCGGAGACTGTAATCATGTGTGTGTGAGTTGCCTTTGCCTCAATGTGTGTATGTGCATATGTTGTCTATTTTTGACAATGGCCTTGTTGGTCAAAAGCTAACTTTCCGACAGTCTTCTTGCTGTGCCTTTCTGCAGATCAGAATGTCCACTATACGGTGAGTAGCAACTATCCTTTATCTTTTATCAATGTTTAAAATATTTGTTTGTCCTCTTCCCCTTCATCAGTAACCTCTTATTATCATCATACAATTCAGATGCTGAGTTATACAAAGGAGTGGGTCTGCACAGCATGTTAATTATTCTTTTAGGTATTCTTTTAGGAATTCTACTCAATATGTAGCAATATAAACAGTGTCTCCATGTTATTCATATAATAATCTTATTACAATTAACATAAGGATACAAAAGAAACACCTATGTTATGTACCAACTCTCACAAATTTGTTGGAGGAAAGAGTAATGTGGTGGAACTTTTTATGTTACTTTGTTTCCCTTTACATGTAATTTCTATAGCATGACACACTATCATGTAACAATATGTAATCTTATGAATATTGTTCAAGTAATCATGTGTGTATTAAGCATGCTACACAATAAAATAAATTCAGAATTTTTGTATCAGGATATGTTCAGCACACTTCACTGTAATTACTAATTGCTTATATGAAAACATACTATCATCATCAGGTCTGATAACAGTTCTTCCTTCACTGGTTCCGGTGAACAGGCTGATTGGTTGACCACATGGTGGCAGTTTCCATTTCTGTCCTGCATTGAGAGAACGTTCATCTTGGTAACGTCTCAACTGAGACATAACATGGTGCATGAGACTGGCTTCTTCCTGTAAGGAATTCCATTGCATGCAGTCTACTTCCAATTCACTTGCCATTTCCTGAAAGTGAACCAAAAATATACAGTATGTGCACAAAGTGCCTATTTCTTAGTACTATGATTAAACACACAACAGGTTGGTCAACCTCTTACCTCAAGAAACTCAAGAGAGCTTGGATCATCAAAAACTGGGTGTCTGATTGTAAGCACCCACCTATGTACAAATTGCACAACTCTTCTCTTGCATGCCAATAAGAAATCACGATCTTGGCTTGGAGAATCTATACGATAAGTGCATAAAGTTATGGATCATATGATTTTGAGCTGATAGAGAATTATTTTATTAAAAATCTCTCACTGCTGTATGAAAATGTCATCATATAGAAGTAACACAACCACACTGAAACTCAGACCTTTTTTATTTATGCTAGACAGACAGATGAAGAAGATCAAATGTGTTTGACCATATTTAATCCTGTATTCAATTATTACAAAAATCTGTTGAACACTTAAATGCAACTGTTCTTCTGATAATGAAGGGGGCTGCAGCAGAATATTTGTCTCCAAGTTGTAACTCAATAATTCCAAGTATATTTGATGAAATACTGAAAAGAACAAAAGTAACACACATCTTTTAAACACTGAGGTCACTGAGGTAATTAACACACACACACACACACACACACACACACACACACACACACACACAGAGAGAGAGAGAGAGAGAGAGAGAGAGAGAGAGAGAGAGAGAGAGCAACACTTTGAATACTATAGGGTAACAATTGCCATTCCTCACTCACTTGTTTCCATGCAGTACTTTCCATTATTGATGTTGTGTACACAGTTAACCCTAGCTGCTATTTATGTGTTGCTGCAATGTGATATGGTTCAAGCATTCTGTATGTAGTTATTTCAAGAAAGATTTATAGAAATGTGCAGAGCTAGTCAGCCAGTACCAAGGACTCTTCAAGATCCAGTACATTTCAGATACGTATTCTCTACAGGCCCCAGACCCAGAAGGCTAATAGTCTGCCCTGTGGAAATCTTCATTTCTGAGTAATTAATCTACAAAAGCAACTCAATGTGGATAGAAGTAGTGAAAACGAATGCTACTCCTAAAAGGTAAGACATATCCTTGCAGTAGTTTATTTCTTTATATGTGACAGTTATAGGTATTCCTCTTGTCACTACTGAAGATGTGTGTCTCACAAGGAACCCCTTGCACCATGAACACCAAATGAAAAATGGTGTGCCACAGTGATTACAAAGGTTTGCACCATCAACATTAAAGGCAAACTCCTTGGGAGATAAAAATTGTGTAGGACATTCATCCAGGTATCCACTCCTGAAGAATGCATATAGAATCATATGAGGTGATGAGAACTGATGGACTGTAGCGATATGCAACTGAATGCAAAACAGTCTGTCATGGAGCTTATCATGAAACTTGCTATCCTTTAACACATAGCTGCAGATAGTGAGGCTGAATTTGTCCAGTGGTTCCAGGTGGTATGAGCTGCAATGTCACAAACCTTCCAGCATGGATAGTTTCTTCTGAAGAAGTATGATTTTTATATGCAGACCACGAATCAAGCAAAAGCAATTTATTTTGATCAGCTGCCCTTGCAAAATCATACACACAAGAAAGAGTCATAGGAGACAGACCACCTCCAACTTCTCGCATCACAATAAATAACTTTCCAACCAATGTATCATCCAAATTAACAGTCTGCATAGTTTTATATAAATGTGTTAAGGCAATGATGTTAGTTTATCTTGATAATTTCCAGGGTTCCTTTCATATGCACTTCCTCTTCCAATCCTGATTGGCTGGAGCTGAAAACAAATTCCTTACTGAACAATGGGAGACGTTTGCTTTTCTCATCTTCAAATTTTCTGGTCAATTCTGCAGTTTGCTGTGTACTGTCAAGTTGATGCTTTGTTTGAAATTTTGTTATCGTATGTCTTCCAATTCTGTACCACTTTTTGAAGTTATGCAACCACCCAGTGCTTTCCTTGAAATCATTGTAATATATGTCACACACAATTCAGTTTGTGCAATGTAGAAGATCATTGTCATGCACATCCTGTAAATTGTATCATGCATCCTTGCAACATGCAAACACCAGTTTTTGTAACAACTGTGCCTTGTCCTCCCTTTAATATCCGTAGTTTTTCTCATACACTACAAGGTCGTTTTGCTGTGGACTTACTCAAAATCTCTTCATAATTTTTTTAACTAAGCTGCAGATTATCTTCCATGTACATAATTATGTTTAGTATCCTCTCCTTGTACAACAATTGTCCTTTACTATGTTTCACTGGAGATGGGATTTGTGGACCCCTGTCTGACAAGGATGATGACAGCTTGACACCCGTTTCAATATCACTTTCACTTGTTAAGTATGTATTGTCATCATTGTATTCCTCATGTACATTGTCTGCACAGTTGAGCATGCATGACACCATGCATTGCACTGATTCACCTTGCAGAAACACTAATATTTCATCTGTCAAATGTTAACTTTGGCAACCATTGTTTGAAATATTGCAGTGTTTGTTGTTCTGATCATTGCCACTGTTCTGCTTTGTATCAACACCTCTAGCAATGTAGTACTGCTGTGAGTTACTCATCGACTAAGCAGTTCAACTTTGCTCTGTAGCCTTGTGCTGTGCTGTCCATTGGATACCTCCAGGTCCTGCCCCCTGTTGCCATCAACAGCCAATACTGTGGTTGCATGATAGACAATATGTGGGTGTTGAATGCTTTAAACATCATTCACCTTTTGCAACCTTGCACTTAAGGTGTTTCTTGTCAGTCACCCATCAAACATGATGGCTAACCACACTAGGATATGACCACCACCACCACCACCACCACCACCACCACCACCACCACCACCACCACCACCACCACCACCTACACCTACACCTACACCTACATGTATACTCTGCAAATCACCATGAGATGCTTGTAAAGGGTATTATACCCTATTGTACCAATTATTAAGGTTTTTCCTGTTCCATTCACATATGGAGCACAGGAAGAACGAATGATTGAATGCCACTGTGTGTGCAGTAATTATTCTAATCTTATCCTCGTGATCTCTGTGTAAGCAAAATGTAGGAGGTTGTAATATATCCCTAGAGTGATCATTTAAAGCCAGTTCTTTAAACTTTGTTAATAGACTTTCTCGGGATAGTTTACATCTTTCTGCCATTTCAGTTCCTTCAGTATCTCTGTGACACTCTTTCCTGGATTAAAGAAACCTGTGAATATTTGTGCTGTCCTCCTCTGTACATGTTCAATATCTCCAGTTATTCCAATATGGTACAAGTCCCACATACTTGAGCAATAATATTCTGGATGGGTCACATCATTGATCTGTAAGCAATCTCTTTAGCAGACTGATTTCACTTCCACAGTATTCTGCCAATAAAATGAAATCGACCACCTGCTTTGCCCACAACTGAACCTACATGATCATTCCATTTCATTTCCCTACAAAGTGTTACACCAGGTATTTATATGAGATGGCTGATTCCAACAGTGACTCACTGATATTATTGTCGTAGGATACCATGTTTTTTCCATTTTGCCAAGTGCACAGTTTTACATTTCTGAATATTTAGAGCAAGTCAGCAATCCCTGCACCACGTTGAAATCCTAACAAGATCTGATGGAATATTTATGCAACTTCTCTCAGATAGTATTTCATTGTAGAGAATTGCATCATCTGCAAAAAGCCTGATTTTACTATTAATGTTGTCTGCAAGTTCATTAATATACAACATGAACAGCAAGGGTCCCAACACACTTCCCCAGGGCACACCCAAAGTAACTTTTACATCTGAAAATGACTCTTCATCCAAGATAACATGCTGTGTCCTCCTTACCAAAAAGTCCTCACTCTGGTCACATATTTCACTTGATACTCCATATGATCATACTTTTGACAATAAGCATAAGAGCAGTACTGAGTCAAATGCTTTTTGGAAATCAAGAAACACTGCTTCTACCTGATTGCCCTGATCCAATTCTTTCAGTATGTCATGTGAGAAAAGTGGGAGTTGTATTTTATACAATCGATGTTTTAGAAATCCACTTTTGTTGGCACTGAGGAGGTCATTTTGTTCAAGTTACATCATTATGTTTGAGCTCAGAATATGTTCTAAGATTCTACAACAAATCGATGTCAAGGATATTGGATGGTAGTTTTGTGGATCACTTCTACTACCCTTCTTGTAGAGGGGTGTGACTTGTGCTTTTTCCATGACCTGGGCATGGTTATTTGTTTAGGGATCTATGATAGATTATAGTGAGAAGAGGCTAACTCAGCCACAAATTCAGTACAGAATCTGACACGGATTCTATTGGGGCATGGAGCCTTGTTCAATTTCAACAATTTCAGCTGTTTCTCAACATCGTTCACATTAATCCTTATTTCATTCAACTTTTAAGTGGTATAAGGATTAAATTGGGGCAATTCTCCTAGGTTTTCCTTTGCAAAGGAAGATTTGAAAATGGGGTTAAGCATTTCAGGTTTTGCTTTGCTACCCTCAATTTCAGTACTTGTGTTATTCGCTAGGGAGTGGACACATAGTTTGGCACCACTAACAGCCTTTACATACAACCAGAATTTAGTTGGATTTTGTGAAAGATCACTTGACAATATTCTGCTATGGGAGTCATTGAAGGCATCATGCATTGCTCTCTTGGCAGCCAAACACATTTCATTCAGCATCTCTCTATCTATAGCCATATGCTTTGTTTTTCATCTATTATGCAGTAATCTCTGTTTATCTAGACTTTTTTTTACAGTGGCTGTATATCATGGAGGTTCCCTCCCATTACAAACTGTTCTACTGAGTACATATCTATCCAGTGCTCGGGCAACTATTCTTTTCCACCTGAACCAGAGTTCCTCTACATGCTCCTGCCCTGTGCTGAAATTTTCAAGTGCCTCACTGAGATGAGACATTACTGATTTTTTTTATCTAGTTTCTTGAATATATTTATCTTTCTGCTTGCTTTAGTTGTCCTTTGTACTTTGGTAATCACTGTTGCCACAACCATGTCATTGTCACTGATACCAGTTTCAATGTGGACATCCTCAAAGAGGTCAGGTCTATTTGTTGCCATTGGATCCAATATACTTTCATCAAAAGTGGGATTCCTAACTATTTGATCTAGGTGGTTTTCAGTGAAGGCATTTAGTGAAGTTTCACGGGATGTCTTATGCTCACCACTAACAAAATTGTAATTTTCCTAATTAAATTGTTGGATGATTTAAGTCTCCCCCAATGATTATAGTATGATTGGGGAACTTACATACAAGTGAACTGATGTTTTCTCTGAAGTTTTCAGTTACATCAGAGGAAGAGTTTGGTGGGTCATAGAAGGATCAAATTATCATTTTATGCCCACCCTCGATACTCAGTCTTGCCCAAACTATCTCACATGCAGTTTCAATTTCTATCTCAGTTGATATGCGTTTTTTGTCAACTGCAACAAATACTCCACTTTTATTTCCCATTTGCCTATCTTTCTGGTATACACAAATTTTCCTCACCACCACTGCTACCAAACTGGTACACTGAGAAAGGTGGTGTAGTTGTTAGCACACTGGACTCTTATTTCAGATGATGATAGCTCAATTCCACTTCTGGCCATCCTGATGCAGGTTTTCTGTGATTTCCCTGAATCGCTTCAGGTAAATGCCAGTATGATTCCTGTGAAAGAAAGGAAAGAATCAACCAACCAACTAGATACACTAAAAGTTTTAATGATTGTATGAGCTTCGTTTTTCTGCCTACTGTAATCTCTCATTATAGATCTTGCCATTCTCCATTTTACTCCTGGTACCTGCTTTGACAGGTATCTTGCTGGGCACAACATATCCTTGGAGCATACTCCAATTGGAGTCAAATATGGGACAAAAAGGCTTTCTCCTTTGTACCTTTGCTTGCACCCTTCAGAATTCTCATTAACATGTGTAGTAACTTATATGCCTAGCTATCACCTGACCCATATGCAGTCCCCTTTGTAGTTTTCCAATACTCAGTGTCATCTGCAGCTATTAGTAATGTCTTCCAGCTGTGATGTTAGGTCTTAACTTATACTTGTATCTTTTGACAGTTACATCTGTAGTGTAAATGAACCGTAGTACATTACATACACTCCTGGAAATGGAAAAAAGAACACATTGACACCGGTGTGTCAGACCCACCATACTTGCTCCGGACACTGCGAGAGGGCTGTACAAGCAATGATCACACGCACGGCACAGCGGACACACCAGGAACCGCGGTGTTGGCCGTCGAATGGCGCTAGCTGCGCAGCATTTGTGCACCGCCGCCGTCAGTGTCAGCCAGTTTGCCGTGGCATACGGAGCTCCATCGCAGTCTTTAACACTGGTAGCATGCCGCGACAGCGTGGACGTGAACCGTATGTGCAGTTGACGGACTTTGAGCGAGGGCGTATAGTGGGCATGCGGGAGGCCGGGTGGACGTACCGCTGAATTGCTCAACACGTGGGGCGTGAGGTCTCCACAGTACATCGATGTTGTCGCCAGTGGTCGGCGGAAGGTGCACGTGCCCGTCGACCTGGGACCGGACCGCAGCGACGCACGGATGCACGGCAAGACCGTAGGATCCTACGCAGTGCCGTAGGGGACCGCACCGCCACTTCCCAGCAAATTAGGGACACTGTTGCTCCTGGGGTATCGGCGAAGACCATTCGCAACCGTCTCCATGAAGCTGGGCTACGGTCCCGCACACCGTTAGGCCGTCTTCCGCTCACGCCCCAACATCGTGCAGCCCGCCTCCAGTGGTGTCGCGACAGGCGTGAATGGAGGGACGAATGGAGACGTGTCGTCGTCAGCGATGAGAGTCGCTTCTGTCTTGGTGCCAATGATGGTCGTATGCGTTTTTGGCGCCGTGCAGGTGAGCGCCACAATCAGGACTGCATACGACCGAGGCACACAGAGCCAACAACCGGCATCATGGTGTGGGGAGCGATCTCCTACACTGGCCGTACACCACTGGTGATCGTCGAGGGGACACTGAATAGTGCACGGTACATACAAACCGTCATCGAACCCATCGTTCTACCATTCCTAGACCGGCAAGGGAACTTGCTGTTCCAACAGGACAATGCACGTTCGCATGTATCCCGTGCCACCCAACGTGCTCTAGAAGGTGTAAGTCAACTACCCTGGCCAGCAAGATCTCCGGATCTGTCCCCCATTGAGCATGTTTGGGACTGGATGAAGCGTCGTCTCACGCGGTCTGCACGTCCAGCACGAACGCTGGTCCAACTGAGGCGCCAGGTGGAAATGGCATGGCAAGCCGTTCCACAGGACTACATACAGCATCTCTACGATCGTCTCCATGGGAGAATAGCAGCCTGCATTGCTGCGAAAGGTGGATATACACTGTACTAGTGCCGACATTGTGCATGCTCTGTTGCCTGTGTCTATGTGCCTGTGGTTCTGTCAGTGTGATCATGTGATGTATCTGACCCCAGGAATGTGTCAATAAAGTTTCCCCTTCCTGGGACAATGAATTCACGGTGTTCTTATTTCAATTTCCAGGAGTGTATATTTATTCTCTGCACTGATCAATTTAGTCCTCTGCACATGTTCCCGCATTTCGCTACTGTCTTGTTCTACAGACAGCAGTATCATCAGCGAAAAAATAAAGTGATGACGGAATCCATCCCTGAGAAGATGCTCATGGGGAAGGAGTACAGTGTCACAATAAAGTTAACCGGTGAGTCTACCGCATTAAAAGATTCTGAGATCAGTGCGCCCATGCAATGTTATGTCTCCCCTCAGTATAACACCTGGACCAGCAAAACGATCATGTTCAACAGTGCTGGACATATCCTCATACGGAGATAGGTTGGAACATGTAATACACCCAGGAACATTGTTGAACATGATTGTTTTGGTGACCTAGGTTTTGTAGGGTGGGGAAGCATAACATTGCATGTGTGTATCTTTTCAGGGGCATTTGGCCGCAACATCATTTTTATGGATGACAACGTGTGACCACCTTGAACATCGCTGGTGTAGGACCTCTTGGAAGGAGAGGATATTTGGCGAATGGACTGGCCTGCCCAATTGCCTCACTTAAATCATATGAAGCAAAAATCTGATTCCTTGGAGAGAGGTATTGCAGCACATCAACATGCACCAATGACAATCCAGCAGCTGTCAATCTCGCTAGTGGAGAAATTGAAGGCTCTACCACAGGAACTCCTTACCAACCTTATGGCCTGCACATGAGCATGTTGCAGAGCATGCTGTCTGTGGTGATCACGCACCCTATTAAGAATGCTGTCCCACCTTTTATAATATCATTAGTCATGATGACTTCAGTGTAATTATTATCTTCGAATAAAAGTGTTATTTCTATTTATCTCATAGTCCAAGTTTCATCAAAATATGTTTCTTGGAAGTGGCAAATCATGAAAAAGTTACTTTTGCCTTTAAGTTTTGTACACCAGCATAAACAAGCAAAAAACATGTTCTGTAATTCTACAGCAGACTGTTGACAAGAATATAGGCTTATAAGACTGATTTGTAGATCATCGGTCTGATGACCCTAATTGAAAATGGGCATGGCCTGTGCTTTTTTCCAATTGATAGGTATCCTCCGTTGGCTCCAGTGACCTATGGTAAACTACACCTAGAAGGAGAGCAAGTTATTCCATATGTTCTCTGTAGAACCTATCACATGTTGATTATGATTTATCTCATTCCCAATGTCGAGCAAATTTAGTCAATTTTCTATTCTGCTATCGCTTATCTCAGTGATGATTGAAACAAAGAATGTCCATGGTGAAACAATTTTGGAAGAGTGATTTATTCTCTGTCATTTTCTTTGGTGGTCTCCTTGCCACTATGGAAGTGGCACAAACTTTGCTGTTTCATTCCTTCTTCCAAACTGAGAATGGAGGGATTCTATTTTGACCAATGAATTAAGTGGTGAGTCGGCTACATTACATCACGGGTGGTGGTGGGGGTGATGGACACACAAGCAGTGAGCCAATGAGACCCAACCTTAAGACAGCGAGGCCATACAATGAGTTTTATATAAGACAGTGCACTGGATACTACTGGCTGTTCTCCAGTGATTCACTTGACAGTTAGTGGTGTGATTCAGACCAGACATCATTTGACAGATACAGTGAAGAGACATGTACTAGAGAGGTATTTGGACTTTGAATTACCAGGACACTCTCTGACTGCACATTTCCCTGTAGTGTTCACAATACTGTTTTCTGTATTTGCTGTGCAAATAAATTGTGATGTTTCATAACACAACACCTTTCATTAAAACATCCCATACATTGTGCTGAAGATTTTACACAACTTATAAAATCTATAAAAAAACTGCACATATTAATACTGCTTATCTCCAAACTGGCACTTTGTTCCAAGTCCCATAGCATCAAGAAAAACCTGAACTAGATGAATATAAGCATGTTAACTCTATGACAATGTGATACATATTCAATTCTTTCATCCAGTTTGGCATAATGATAGACTACAGAAGTAATCTGGCATTAAAGGATATTGTCTGGAAAGCTCTGTCACCAGCTGATGTGTAGGCATGAACACAATGTGAGTCAGCAGGAAGTCTTCCAGGAAAGGGTCACTTGACGGATGAGGTGCGACATCTCGGCCACCCACTGTTCCTCCACAGCCACGTCCATCTAGACGCGTCTCAAGCAGGTGCTCCAGCATTTTCTGTGGAGTACCCGCCATGACAGTGTACCTGCAACCATTATAAGAAATAGTAAGCTTCTCAATTTTATTAGTCAAAGGAAGAAGGGAGGGTGGGTAGGTGGGTAGGTAGGTAGGGGGCTAGGGAACCAAACTTGTTTGTTTTCAATCTTTAGATGTTGTTAATCTGATAGAAGTTTATCATAATATACTGTGCAATTTAAGAGATATGCATGCCATTACCCCACAAATAAAAATATCACAGAAATACGCCTTACTTTGCCAACAAAGGGAAGAAGAAATGAACCAGTGTTAATTGATCAACGTAATGGAGGTTGTTCTTATAGCACAAAAAGAATGCCACTGATTCTCACATCAACAAAACAATATGAAGTGTATTATGTAGTATTTAATACTGTTTCATTCAAAAATCTTATTTTATTTGAGATGATGTACGTAAGAGTAGAGTGTTATCTAATATACCATACTTGGAACTTAGGGAAAATAATGTTGCTCTTATGTTGGGAGATTGAAAAATAAATCACATTTCAATGAAAATCTTTTTTCCTTTGCAGCATTGTCATCTTTCTTCTCCATGTAAATTCTTTAGTGTGTGTCTACTTATTTGAATCTCTCATTCTCGAGTCCTACAAAAAAAGAATTTTTTCCTACACACTGTTTCATTTGTCTGCACATCTACATCCATTCTCTGCCACTCACTGTGAAGTGCATGACAGAGGGTACTTTCCACTACACCGGCTGTTAGGACTTCTTTCCATTCCATTCACGTATGAGGTGTCGAAATACTGACTGTTTAAATGTCTCTGCGCATGCTGTAATCAATCTTGTCTTGTCCTCACGATCCTACAGAAGCGATACATAGGGGATTGCAGTGTATTCCCAAAGTCTTCATTTAAAGATGGTTCTTGAAACATTAAGAAGCACAGTTTGGCATAATGATAGACTGCAAAAGTAATCTGGCATTAAATGATATTGTCTGGAAAGCTCTGTCACCAGCTGATGTGTAGGCATGAACACAATGTGAGTCAGCAGGAAGTTAGTGACAATCTTCAAGTGTTTGCCAGTTCAATTTCTTGAGCATCTTTTTTTTTTGTTTTGTTTTGGTTTTTTAGGGCGCAAAACTGCTATGGTCATTAGCGCCTGGTCCGTGACTTAGGAAACAGTAACAAACGAAAATGGAAACCAGCAGCAATGGGAACGAAACTCAAAAAATTGGAGAAACTAAAAGAAGAAGGAAGGCTTAAAAATCCACTACAGAAAGGGGTTGGTTGTCCCCAAAAAAAGCTTCAAATGACTGGCGTCATCTCACTGGCACCAATAAACTCGAGAACGCGATCGGCCGAGCGCGTGTCACCTGCTAAAATTGACGATATATCAGGCAACAGCTGTAGACGGGTGCGTAATGGAGTAAAATAGAGGCACTCAATTAAAATGTGTCTTACCGTCCACAGCTGAGAGCAGTGGGGACAGAGTGGGGGAAGATCACCGCTTAAAAGATGTCGATGGCTAAAAAGACAGTGCCCTATCTGGAGTCTAGTTAAAATTACCTCCTCCCGACGACGCGTTCGGGAGGAAGAGGTCCAAAGCACAGGGAAGAGCTTTCACGTCCCGCAATTTATTATGGGGAAGTGTCGACCAATGTGCGTGCCATAAAAGAACAACACGACAACATAAAACACTCCGTAGATCGGCGAAGGGAATCGATTGAATAGCTGGCCGAAGAAGAGAGACTGCAGTCTTGGCCGCTATATCGGCTGCCTCATTTCCACAGATACCAACGTGTCCCGGGAGCCAGAGGAATGCCACCGAGACACCCCCCAGGTGGAGCAAGCGCAGACAGTCCTGAATCTGGTGGACCAGTGGGTGGACATGGCAGAGAGCTTGGAGACTGAGGAGAGAGCTGAGAGAGTCTGAACAGATAACATACTGTATCTGCTGATGGTGGCGGATGTAGTGGACAGCCTGGAGAACAGCGTAAAGCTCCGCAGTATAAACTGAACACTGATTGGGAAGCCGAAAATGATTTGGGGTGTCGCCAACAATATAGGCACTCGCTACACCTAACGATGTTTTCGAGCCATCAGTGTAAATAAATGTGGCTTCCTTCATTTGTGCACATAGAGCAGCAAATGCCCAACGATAAACAAGTGAAGGGGTACCATCCTTGGGAAATTGACAAAGGTCACGGAGCAGGCAGATCCGGGGACGGAGCCAAGGCGGTGCTGTACCCCAAGTTGTCAAGAAGGTTTTAGGAAAGTGGAAGGAAAGACAATGGAGCAGTTGACGGAAGCGGAGTCCCAGTGGTGGTAGGGAGGATGAGCGGCCTGCATACCCTACATCAAAGGAGGTGTCGAAAAAAATGTCATGGGCTGGATTAGCAGGCATGGAAGACAGACGGCTAGCATAACGACTCAGAAGGACTGCTCGCCCATTGGACAGCGGAGGTTCAGCAGTCTCAGCATAAAGGCTTTTCACAGGGCTGGTGTAAAAAGCTCCAGACACTAAACGTAATCCACGGTGGTGGATAGAGTCGAGACGACGAAGAATAGACGGCTGAGCAGAGGAGTAAACTATGCTTCCATAGTCCAATTTCGAGCGCACTAAGGCACGATAGAGGCAGAGAAGGACCACTCGGTCCGCTCCCCAGGAGGTACCATTCAGGACACGGAGGGTGTTGAAGGATCGCAGACAGCGAGCCGAAAGATAGGAAACGTGGGAGGACCAACACAGTTTTCTGTCAAACATAAGACCCAAGAATTTAGCGACGTCCGAAAACGGAAGGTTGACAGGTCCTAGATGTAAGGAGGGTGGAAGAAACTCCTTATGTCGCCAAAAATTAACACAAACGGTCTTACTGGGAGAAAAACGGAAGCCGGTTTCGATGCTCCAAGAGTGGAGGCGATCGAGACAGCCTTGAAGACTTCGTTCAAGAAGGCTGGTCCGTTGAGAGCTGTAGTAGATCGCAAAATCATCCACAAAGAGGGAGCCTGAGACATCGGGAAGGAGACAGTCCATAATTGGATTTATGGCAATGGCAAACAGTACAACACTTAGCACGGAGCCCTGGGGTACCCCGTTTTCTTGGGAGAAAGTACGGGAGAGAGTAGTGGTCACTCGCACTTTAAATGTGCGCTCTGCCATAAATTCGCGAAGAAAAAGGGGCAGCTGACCTCGAAAGCCCCAAGAGAACAGTGTGCGGAAGATGCCTGTCCTCCAACAGGTATCGTATGCTCTCTCCAGATCAAAAAATATTGCTACTGTTTGACGTTTCCGGAGAAATATAATATAAGTGGAGAGAGCAACAAGATGGTCAACTGCAGAATGATGCTTTCGGAAACCGCATTGGGCAGGTGTTAAAAGACTGCGGGAGTCCAGCCACCAAGCTAAATGGCAATTCACCATACGCTCCAAAACCTTACACACACTACTCATGAGAGAAATGGGGCAATAGCTAGAGGGGAGATGTTTGTCCTTTCCAGGTTTCGGAACAGGAACGACGATAGCTTCCCGCCATCATCTGGGAAAAGTACTGTCGCTCCAAATTCGATTATAAAGGCGAAGGAGGTAATGCGGACTATGGGCTGATAAATGCAGCAACATTTGGATGTGGATACCATCCGGTCCTGGGGCAGAGGAGCGAGAAGAAGGTAGTGAATGTTGGATTTTCCGCATGGAGAAAACAGTATTATAGCTTTCGCGATTTTGAGAGAAGAAAGCACGAGGTTGCACTTCCGCTGCACGTTTCTTCGGGAGAAACGCTGGTGGGTAATTTGAAGAGCTCGAAATCCCAGCAAAGTGTTGACCCAATGAGTTAGAAATTGCGACGTGGTCCACTAATGTATCATGCGCGACAGTGAGCCCAGAGACCGGGGAGAAACTAGGCGCACCTGATAACTGTCGAATCCGACTCCAAACTTCCGAGGAGGGAGTGAAAGTGTTAAATGAGCTAGTAAAGAAGTTCCAGCTTGCCTTCTTGCTATCGCGGATGACGCGACGGCATCGCTGCTTATAGCGGATACAGTTGTCCAAAGTAGGATGGTGGCGGAAAACGCGAAGAGCACGTCGCCGCTCATGTATTGCGTCACGGCATGCCGCGTTCCACCAAGGAACTGGGGGGCGCCGGGGCAATTCGGAGGTGCGTGGTATTGAACGTTCCGCAACTGTAAGAATAACATCGGTAATATGTGTGACCTCATCGGCGACGCTAGGAAAGTGACGGTCATCGAATGTCGCTAGAGAAGAAAAAAGTGTTCAATCAGCTTGGGCAAACTTCCAGCATCGTGGGCGCATATATGGCAGTTGAGGCTGCAGTCTAAGGACACATGGAAAGTGGTCACTCGAGTGTGTATCATCAAGAGCGAACCATTCGAAGCGCCGAGCTAGCGGAACAGTACCGACCGAAAGGTCCAAATGAGAGAAATTTGTCGTGGAGGCAGACAAAAATGTAGGGATCCAAGTATTGAGGCAAACTAGATCCGCTTGGTGGAAGACGTCTAGCAATAGTGAGCCACGTGGACAAGGATGTGGAGATCCCCAAAGCTGGTGGTGGGCATTGAAGCCCCCCAAACCAGCAAATAGGGGGGTGGAAGCTGACCAAGAAGATGAAGGAGATCAGCTCGTGCCATTGGTGTGGACGATGGAATGTATACAGTACAAAGAGAAAAGGTGTACCCAGAAAGGGAAAGACGGACAGCGACAGCTTGGAAGGAAGTAGGGGATTGGGTGATAATGGAGAGTATCATGGAGAAGAATCATGAGTCCTCCATGGGCTGGAGTGCCTTCAACAGAGGGGAGATCAAATCGGACGGACTGAAAATGGGGGAGAACAAATCAGTCATGGGGACGCAGCTTTGTTTCTTGAAGACAGAAGATTACCGGCGAGTAGGATCGTAAGAGGATCGACAATTCATCCCGAGTGGCTCGAATGCCGCGGATATTCCAGTGGATAATGGACATAGGGTGGACAGAAAATGGAGGAATGTGACCAAGGTTGCCGTCAACTGAACGACTGCTCAGAGCTTGCGACCGACAGCATGGAGTGGCATTCAGCCGAAGGCAGAAGATCCTGATCCATAGGTTGTTCAGGAGCAGCTCCTGCCACCAGTGATCGGCCGGTTGATCGGCCGCCAGCAGTGCGCCTCAGCGATACAGAAGATGGCCGAGGGCGATTTCCGCCAGGTGGTGCTGTAGATGAGACACGCCTTGGCGGAGGAGCAGATGAACTGGGTTTCTTATTAGCCTTCTATGAAGCATGATGTTTAGATGAAGGAGGAACCGATGGTTGTGAAGTTGGGATACGTAAAAGATCTTCACGACTATGCTCTTTTTTAGAAAGTCTTGGTGTCTGACTTTTGGGCTCGAGATTTAGCAGAACCCGATGAAGGGTGAGCCATAGAGTGGGCAGGCGAAAGTGGTGAGGTTGAACGGGCAATCTTTGCGCTGGCCAATCTGACGACCGTGGCACTAAAGGTGAGGTCACAAGTCTGCGTGGCCACCTCCTTTGTTGGCCGAGGAGAAGCAAGGACAGTGCTGTATTTGCCTGTCTGAGGCAAGGTGGGCTGTCGACTGGCGAATAATTTTCGAGCAGCAAAGGTCGACACCTTTTCCTTCACTCTGATTTCCTGAATGAGCTTTTCGTCTTTAAAAAAGGGGCAATCTCGAGAGGAAGCAGCGTGGTCACCCATACAGTTGATGCAACGAGGAGATGGAGGTGGACAAGCACCCTCATGGGCATCCCTGCCACACGTAACACATTTGGCTGGATTGGAACAGGACTGGCTGGTGTGATTGAATCAATGACACCGATAGCAACGTGTAGGGTTTGGGACGTAAGGGCAAATGGAAATTATCTCACAGCCTGCTTTGATTTTCGATGGGAGTTGAATTTTGTCAAATGTCAAGAAGACAGTGCGGGTTGGAATGATGTTCGTGTCAACCCTTTTCACAACTCTATGAACAGCCGTTACGTCCTGGTCAGACAGGTAGTGCTGAATTTCTTCGTCAGACAATCCGTCAAGGGAGCGTGTAGAAACAACTCCACATGAGGAATTTAAAGTGCGGTGCTCTTCAACCCGGACAGGGAAGGTGTGGAGCAGTGAAGTACGCAGCAATTTTTGTGCCTGGAGGGCACTGACTGTTTCTAACAACAAGGTGCACATTCCGTAATTTGGAACAAGACTTTACAGGACCTGCAATTGCATCGACACCTTTCTGAATAATGAAAGGGTTGACCGTGATAAAGTCGTGACCTTCGTCAGACCGAGAAACAACAAGGAACTGTGGCAACGATGGAAGAACTGTCTGTGGCTGAGACTCAGTGAACTTACGCTTGTGAACAGACATAGTGGAAGATGAGGAAACCATTGCGTAAGAATCCCCGATGGCGCACTCCTCCCTTGTGGGGGCCCTCTCTGAGGGCACTCCCACCTTAGGTGATTGTTCACACCTCAGGTCACACCTCCCAACAAACGGACGGAGGGACCAATCGGCACTTTCGGAAGGTATCAGCTCGGGTAATCACCCCTCCAAGGGCCTGGCCATTACCATGGGGTACGTACGTGTCCTACCTGTCTACCCGGGGCGGGGAATTACGCGTTACCCCATGACCGGCTATGCACGAAAATGCGTGGGTCGGCCTTCAGACACGCACAGGGAGGAAGAAAGAGAAAGGGAAAAACAAAGAAAGGGAAAGGAAAGAAGAGAGGCCTCAAACGCCGCAGCAGAGAAAAGGGTCAAGAGAAGAGGTAAGGAAAAGAGAAGGACAAAGGAAGGATGAAGACATACAAGCAGAGAAGGCGAAGAATGCGTTACATTTACGAGCGTCCATCTACGGATGTAGGCACAAACCATACTCCCAGAGGGGGAGAAAGGGAAGGAAAGAGCCAGAGGTGGGGGAGGGGGGGGGGCGAAGATCGGGGATAGGGAAGGATGTGGAAAAGGAAGGTATGCAGCCTGGAAAGGAAGGAGGGCCACGTTAGCTCGGGGTCCCGTGCTCGCTACGCACGTATCCACAAAAGAGTTGTGGACCCCCTGGGGGGATTGAGCATCTCTGTGACACAGTCCCATGGGTCAAACAATCCTGTGACCATTCATAATGCCCTTTTCTGAATATGTTCGATGTACCCCTGTTAGTCCTATTTGCCATGGGTCCCACGCAACTGAGCAATATTCTAGGATACATTGTGCAAGTGATTTATAAGCAATCTCCTTTGAAGGTTGATTGCATTTCTGTAGTATTCTACCAATGCACTAAGCCTGCCACTTGCTTTTACCAATGACTGAGCCTTATGTGATCATTACATTTCATATTTTTACAAAGTGTTACTCCCAGGCATTTGTAGAAGTTGTTAGATTCCAAGTGCGAGTCCCTGATACTGTAGTCATACAATATTACTTTTTTCAGTTTTTTATGTGCAGAATCTTAATTTTGAACACTAAAAGCAACTTGACAGTCTTTGCCCAACTTTGAAATAATATTGAGACATGGCAAAATATTTTCTTAGACAGTACTCATACTTCAACGCAGAAAACTGCATTTTCTGTGAAAAGTCTTAGGTTACTATTAATATACAACAAGAACAGCAAGGGTCCCAACACCTTCCATGGAACACATTCAAGTTACTTCTATGTCTACTGATGATTCTCCATCCAAGATGACATGCTATGTTCTCCCTATAGTACATGTCCATCCACTGATACATTTCTTCAGGTCCAAAAAGAGAAAGGAGTGCAAAGAAGCTATAGCTGGAGAGTATGATCTGTGATTCAATTTAATGCCTTTACATGCAGCAAACAAAACTTTTGAGTGGTTTGCAGGTCTGCCAACTGTTTTGGAAAAAGTGAAAACTTCTTTGTCCAGCGGCTTTTTAAAAAAAAAAAAAAATCCCTGAGAAATTTGATAGATACAGCTCAGTTTTGGTTTTCTTCTGAGCATGTTATCAAATGGAGGTTGCCCATTTTCAGTGTTCCTTTGCCGTCTGTTAGGGACAGACATTTGCTGTATAAGTAAAAAATTGGTTTTGATTGCACATGAGATGTTCAAAACTGCTGTAATATGTTTAAACGATTTTAATGCTGAGTAGCTATAAGATATTACTGATTTAATCTAGCCAGTAACTTCTTCATGCTTAAATGTTCATCCAAGACAAACATCCCTCTTCTAAAAGTTTATAGTCATTTGTTTATTCGTCTCACTGGTTATGATCTGAATTGGGTATGTTGTGCATTTTACACCATCCATGTTTGTGGGGCAACAACAAACCACTTGTCACATACACCATACAATGGAGCAGATTCTTCAAAAATTTTGAAATTGTTCATCTGTATAGCTTTCCCGCCCTATAGACACGCATTTTTCATCAAAGGAAAATAAACATATTTTATTTGGTATCAAGCACTCTGAAGAGTGCTTGGGGAAAAAAGTTTATGATGCCAGTGCCAGCCTTGACATGACTCATGCAATTCAGCTGTGAACTCTTGTCAAAGTTGATAATCAACAATCTTCATATACTGGACAGTTCTTTATAACATTTCATACCTTGAGATTTTACATATTTTATTGGTTTTGAATGTAAGTAAATACAAATTTTATGCCTTGATGAGACACCAAGTTTTAAGACTCTTTAATCAAAGGCATGACAAGAAAACGTTGATTAATTTGTGGTACCGGTGCTTTATATATACCAGTTAGTCCACATTCCTCAAAATAATTTGGCAGCTGAACTGGTGGTTTCTCTCTTATTTGTAAGATGCATTGATTATCATGTTTCTTTGTTGATAATAACGTTATCATATATATTTTTACAAAATGCGACCGGCATGATGGTAACAGAATTGCCTGCAGTTCTTGCTATGTTGTAGTGCACTGTTTTTTCATTCACTAATGTTTATATAAGTTTAGTAAACACTCCCAATTGAATGAAATGTGTGTTTAGATACTGAAATTTGCAAAAAAAGCTTGCTTTTTACCATTGTATAGGTAAGTAAAAAGTCATAGATGAACCATAGTTGAATGTATCTGAAGGACTCTAGAAATGAAATCCGGAAGAAGACAAAGTTCCTGCTTTGGATGATGAGCTAATGGAAGATCCAGCATAACCAAATATTCCAAATGAAACCAAAAAGGCTGTTAAATGTAGCCAACACCATTATTTGCGACAAAGACACAGAGAATTTGCTAATCTTCCTGGAGTATTGCAGAAATTAGCTTCAACTCTGTTCAGAGTACCAATATCTCTAAGAACTTTTTGTGAAGACCCAAATTATTTTTAAGAGACTTAGTCAACAGCCATTTATTTAACTACACATACATAATTAAACAAGGCGAAGATACAATATAACCTGCAAATTTCTGGAACATAGATCTTTTAACTGCAACAGTAAAGGTTGAAAAATGACTTCTTGTAATACTACTACTTCAGCAGCAGCAGCAGCAGCAGCAGCAGCAGCAGCAGCAGCAGCTACTGCTACTGCTGTTGCAGCAGATCCCAAATCACCATTACCTATTCATGTCTCCCTAACCACACTTAGTTTGATAGTTAGAAGAAGTAAGTTTTGAAAGGAGAAGTGATAAAGTAAAAAGTGTTGTCCTGTAGGAAATGATGGTTACATTTCATACTGTGTTAAATAATGAGAAAGGCAACACTTTATGCCTGCTTCACACTGCAGACAGAATGTTAGTGTGTTTAAAAACATAATAATTGGAGCTACAAAATACAGGTATGGTTTAATGAAATAGTTGATCACCCCCTCTCCATATGGGTTGAAAATAATTGTGCCCAATTTAACTACCCAGAAACAGCACCGAGATGTAATGAACACCATTCCTCTCATATTTTTCTTTTTTAAGAATTTATGATTTCCAAGAAAATAAACTTATGCAGAATATATAGGCCTATAACATTTCTATTTGGACATTTATTTGCTGGTATGAGTTACTGTTGACTTGCTACTAGTGAATGAGCCACAAGCAGCTGTTTATGAACTAACATTCCAACTGGTGACGACTACTTTAAGAGATTGATCTTTGACTTGTTTAACCAGCATTTTACCTACAATGAGGTGCACATTCAAAACTAGTTTTCTGAATACCAATAATCTGTCACATCAGTTATCATTAGTCCCCTCTCTCACTAGCAAGTGGTATGGTTATGTCACAGTTTCTTAACACACACCTGGTGTCGTGTTAATTTAAGATTTACTTTATTTTTGGCAACATAAAAGTCACATTGGGCAAATCTGGCAAAAATGGAGGCAGGGAATTGTTACATTATTGTCTCTGGTGCAGAAATAATGAAGAAGCACCAAAGTGTAAGTAGGTGCATTATCATGGTGCAAAAGCCAAAAATTGTTCCATCATAAAGCAGAGCGTTTTTTCAGATTGTTTCATGCAAATAGCTTTAAATTTTTAGTGGTATTCCTTACCGATCATTTGATCTTGTGGCAAGAACTTAAAGTGTACTATGGCATCAAAAACCTAAGAACAGAGTGAGTGTAGCCTTCACACTGAGAGCAATCTGTTGAGATTTTATCGATTTTGGGGATCCAGAATGCTTCCACTCGGACGAGTGAGCCATAGCTTCAACAGTTTATCATTAAAACCATGTTTCATCACCTGTTACGACATATTTAAGTAGTTCTGTGTCATAGTTTTCATCTAGCAACACGTACTTGCCAATGTTTTTGATTGAACATCAAAAATTTTGGAACAAACTTTGCTGTCAAATATTTCATATCTTAAACACAAAAAAAAATTCATTGCTGGAGCGAAGTCATACTTTAATACCATCAGTGACTTCTCTGACTGTGGTTCCTTGAGTGTTCATAATGATTTATTTTCCTCTTTTCTCGATTTCATCATCTGATGATGTGCTGCGGCTTCCTGGACACTTTCTTCATGGTCTTCTTCAAAACACTTATACCACATGTAATCCATTGTTTTACTCACTGAAGACTCACCAAAAGCAATATTTAACATGTCTGAAGGAACACTGCATTGTTCTTCCTAACGACATGGGCACTGCAATACTATATTTATCCACCGATACCAGAAAGCAACTTTTAATTACAATGTCGGTCCTAGTATGGAACTTACATAACATGTACAAATACATGTTGTGATGCAGGAATAATGACAAATGGAAGTTTGGGTCTGGTGTGAGTTGTGGACCAATAGCCAAAACAGTTAAGGTGACAGCTGGTGTGTAAAGCAGGAAATCTATAATTGAGTCCTGGTCCTGCACAGATCTTCATTGTCATCATTCCCTTATACAGCTGATGGTTATTCATTTTAGCAACTCAAATACATTCATGTTACACAAAATGAATAATCAATGGTACTACCAAAACACAAGTAATCTTTCTGGCATCCGACAACAGACTATGTTGTGAATTGGCAGGAGCCAATCCACGGGGTTTGGAGGAAGCCGAAAGGCACGCGTTAAAGCTCACGCAGGATGGCGTGAGGTCTAGAACAGGACAAGTAATGAAGACTAGCAAATAAAGTACGTAGCTTCTGGAATACTTAACTTTAATCCATAATTGGTGAACATCGGTCTGACGGTACATGCATCACAAGATAAATAGCTATTGATAATGGCGCCTTGCTAGGTCGTAGCAAATGACGTAGCTGAAGGCTATGCTAACTATAGTCTCAGCAAATGAGAACGTAATTTGTCAATGAACCACCGCTAGCAAAGTTGGCTGTACAACTGGGCCGAGTGCTAGGATGTCTCTCTAGACCTGCCGTGTGGCGGCGCTCGGTCTGCAACCACTGATAGTGGCGACACGCGGGTCCGACGTATACTAACGGACCGCGGCTGATTTAAAGGCTACCACCTAGCAAGTGTGGTGTCTGGCAGTGACACCATAGACTAAATATCCAAAATGGCTAATGCTACACAAATACTTTTCAGACATGTTTAAAAACACAACAAAAAAATAGTCCTATTGGCATGAATACCACATGCAAAGTTATAAAGCTCCTGCTACTTTTTGAACACACATCGTATGAGTAGATGAAAGCTTCCACTTAAACATTGATGTCTCTTTGATGGTTATACTGTTCCTCCTGAAAATGATTAAACAGATGAAACTGTACAGTAGTGGAGTATCCAAAATAAAAGAATCCAATTAGCAACAGCCAATGGGAACTTTTGTTTCATTAAGATGACTTGATTATTATAGCAAAGAAAACATTTACTGGAAAATGATTGCTCTTAAAAGTGGGAGGTAAGTCTGTTTTTGTGATTGGAATCAAGGGAATAAAGACTACATCCCCTTTAGCAAACCAAATAGGATTCATTGCTTAGATTATACTTCAGTGATTTTACCACCTGTTTTTTATTACAGTTCATTCCTCACAGCCATTTGAATTGGTTAGTGTGTCGACTGCAATTGAAAACAGAGAAAACCAAGTACCATGCTATTATTAAACATTTTCATTTGGAGGGTTGCGCTGCTGCACAAATCAAAACAGAGTTGGATGAAGTTCACATGGACACTGTAGTATCACTGAAGACCATTTATTTTTGGATTATTGAATTTAAATGTGGTCGGACAAGCACTGATGACAAAGCACGTTCTTGCAGTCGAATTAAGGTCACCAAAAAGAAAACTGTTGACAAAATCCATGATATGGTAATGCAAAACTGCTGAAAAGAATCGTGAGGTTGCTGAGACTGTAGGCATCTCAACTGAGTGAGTGCATAATGTCCTGCATGGAGATTTGGCTATGAATAAGCTGTGTGCCAGGTGAGTGCCACAGTTGCTCACATTTGACCAAAAGTGCATCTGGCACATTATTTCAACAAAATGTATGAGATGTTTGATTGCAGTTTACAAGATGTTTTGCACCAATTTGTGACTGTTGATGAAACCTGAATACATCATTACAAACCAGAGAAAAAACCAGACAAAACACTGAAGGCTGGTGAAAGTGAACTGAAGAAGAAAAAGACCATTCAGTCAGATGTTAAGGTCATGATCACTGTTTTTTCTTTGGAATTCCTAAGGAATAATCCTCTTAGATTACTAGGGAAAAACACAGGACCATAACTAGGCTCTATTATGCTTTACTGTTGGATCGTTTGAAACTTGCAATGGCTGAAAACAGACAAAGATTGGCATGCAAGAAATGCTCTTTCACCAGAATAATATACCATCCCACACATAGCAATAACAATAGCAAAAGTGCATGAACTGGGCTTTAAATTGGTTCCTCATCCATAATATTCACTAGAACTAGCCCCAAGTGGCTTCGTCCTGTTACCTAGTTTGAAACTTTGGCTTGATAGGAAGAAATTTTCGTTAAATTAGGAAGTGTCTGTTACAGTCAACAAATATTTTGCAGAGTTTGACAGAATCCATTTTTCCAATGGAATGAAAAAGCTGGAGGATTGCTGGACTGAGTGTATATTCCTCAATGAAGACTATGTTGAGAAGTAAGGTGAGTTGTTTATGAAACACACATTCTTTTGCTTTTTCCCCAGATTCATCAGACCACACTTGTATAACCAAATTTGCAAAAGTAAGGTGAAATAAAATTCTCTTGTTCATCTGCAACAATGGTGCCCAAATCGATCATCATCACATTAACTAAGAACATGCCAACATTGCACCTGTCTTTGAGGAGAATCCTTGTATCATAATAGACCAAAAGTTATCTCTCAGTGCCTGACATGACATACGGATTTATTGAAACCAAGAAGGAGTGCAAAAACCAGCCAACAGATGGTGCCAGACAGCAAGACATCAGTAACACTGTACGAGAATGTTGTGTAAAATGAGTTGTAGGGAGAGAGGGAGTCAGATGCACAAGCAGTCTCAGTATGTTGACTTTACCAGAAAAGGCACTGTTGGTGAAATGAATGTAGAATCTGCTATTGCAGTTTTATGACCCTATCATGAGAAAGTTATTCGAATGGGTGAACATACTGTACAAGCGGTGCTAAGAAGAAAATTCTCATGAAGGTTGATGCCACAGGTTGTTTAGACGTTTGGCCTCATAATGGGTGATGAGACAAATGATAATGCTGCTCAGACAATTCAGGAAGAAATGGAGACTTTACCAAGTTCATCTCTGCTTGGTTGGGTTGTTTGGGGAAGGAGACCAGACAGCGAGGTCATCGATCTCATCGGATTAGGGAAGGATGTCGGCCGTGCCCTTTCAAAGGAACCATCCTGGCATTTGCCTGGAGCGATTTAGGGAAATCACGGAAAACCTAAATCAGGATGGCTGGACGCGGGATTGAACCGTCGCCCTCCCGAATGTGACATCTCTGCTTGGTGAAGCCAGCACTTGTGAAACCACACGTTCCACTGACATTCCACACACTACTGTCTGGAGAGCAGTGAGGCATACCCTCCAATGCTATCCAAAGAAAATCTAGTGTCATTATGAACTGTTAGCCACGGAACATGTTGTTGACTGACAAAGCCCATTTCACACCCCAAGGGTCTGTCAATACCCACAACTGCAAAACTTGTGCTACTGAAAATCCTGGAAGTGTCATGGAAACACCATTGTGTGGTGAGAAAGTCACAGTGTGGTGTGGATTTTAATCAGTTGTGAACTGGACCCTTTTTCTCTGAGAAAATGCGAGGTATTGATTTTTGGTCAGTCATTGTGATGGGTGTGAGGTATGCTGAAATGTTACAGAACTCCATCATCCCTAGCCTCACTGATAAACACTTGCTGGAAGGTACAACTTTTATGCTCCATGCAATATAGCTACACATGTGGAAGATCACTTTTACACATTGTTTGGTGAGGATTGAGTGCTGAGCTGCCATTTCCATCATACTTGGCCTGCCAGTTCCCCAGACCTCGATCTGTGTGGTTATTGGCTGTGGAATTACCTGAAGCCTCGAGCCTATTGCAATCGTCTGACTTCATTGGGGATGCTAAAAGACAATGTCCAGCAGCAATTTCTCATCATACCTACTAGTATGCTGTACAGTGCTGTTCACAATATTGTCCCTTGACTACAGGTATTGTTGATGAATGATGGCTGATATGATGGGCATTTGTTACAAAGAAAATTGGTTGTTATGCTGATTATTACTTTTGTATCATATGAAGTGACATCGTTGGTCATTTTGTGCACTTTTTTTGGATTCAATAAAACATCATGGCATTTTAATCGTGTGTGTCAATTTTTATCTCTCTTCCTACATTAGACCATGAAGAACTGAATTTTCAAATGTTAGCAGACTTCTGTGTCACCCTGTACTTTTGAATGCTTAGCATGGAGCTAAGGGATTAGACAATACACAAATATTTATCAAAACAGCAAACAGCAGACAGACACCAACAGTACAGAGCTGAGCAAAAGATCTTCGCCTATTGCATGACGGCTGCCCCGTGTTAATAATTTTCTAGCAATCCTCTAGTCTCGCAAGCCTCTTGTAGATTCAGCAACAGTGGCTGTTAACACTCTTCAAGTGTTGGAGCGAATGAGAACTATGCACCTCTTGCGGAAGGAAACTCAGACTAGCATTCACAGCTGTTCAGATGGCTGCCATGTACACTGGCCAAGGCATCAGAGTTACTTCATGTGTGTGCGGTCCCGAAAATCTGGCACTGAAACTCCTTTCTTCTGGTGCCCCAAATGTAGTAATGAGGGATACTTTGTAGTCCTTTCTGCAGTCTGATTAAAATTACTTGATACTTGACATTTCACGTGTTGGAGCTGTCTTCCTCCAATCAGAGTGCTTAAAATCAGTCTCAAAGTGTTCACCGTTGCTAAACTGCCACAACAAATAGCTCACTTCCAATTCCTTGTCTGGTTATGTTCTTGATGTGTGTGGATCCAAAGTCTTGGGTCTGACAGTTTTATTTTTCATTTCATCAGGCACCATAACCAACCTGAAAACAACACACGCAGAAAGACGGTAATGAAATACACATGTTTTGTATGCATCATTAGCCAAACACTGCTGGACCCCTTTGCACAAGATGTGATTCGGCTTTACATGTTTGATTATCATTGTCACAGAGATGGGACTACAGTAGATAAGCTTCATATGACACTGTATGAGGCCAAAGCTTGGGAAGGCAGCAAATTATCATTACAATTGGTGCTATAGGGGAATTAAAATAACGCGATAATGGTAATTGATAAAATAGAGCAATGGTTAAATCACAATCCTGAAATGCAGAAAATCCTGGGTTCAAATTCATGTCAGGTGATAGTTCTTTTATTTCCAAATTTTTTTCAAATTTACTCTGATTATTATTATTTTCAATTAACTGTTGGAAATATGATTTTTTTTATTTTGAAAATTTTGTCACAACATTTTCAAAACTGGACTGACTTTTGTATTTGTTCTTATTTTTTCCCTATCATTCTTGTTTTGTTTAAAATCTGACTGTGCTGCTTACAATCTGCAACTGAGTACCAATCAGGACTGCTCATTGGTTGGATCACATCACTTTGTATAGTCAGTAAGAGGATAACTTCATATAACCAATTAAAGATACAAGTTATAGCGTGCTGTTGGTGCTAACTTGAAATTTTTCTATATTGAGTTTGCTCTTAGAGGTCAAATTTAATCACAGTGAAAAAAGCAAGTGAAATTAATAGTTCTGTCAAGTTTGCATCCTTGTTTTCCTGGGTACTTTGCATATCATGTGGTTGTGGTTAAGTTAGGAAATGAGTGTAAATTCAGGGCTACAAAAAATGTTGTCTGCCACAGTTCAGTCACTGATCACTTAAAACCAGCTGTGGGCTGAGTTTCTCACGTTCCTGCCATACCTGATGGCAGTCGCTTCCAACACTATTCCTCATTACGTGAACAGCATTTCAGCACTTGTGAACTAATCTGATGTATTCATGTTTCGCCTTTGACCCAGTTGCAGCTGATGGTGCAACACTGTAATGTGACAAGCATCAAGTGTCATATAATTTTAATTGGACTATAGTTCATGAAATTTTGTGTAATGATTCCATCACCATTTTGTTACTGTAGAATATCTTTTAAAACACATGTCCATTTCTAATCTGCAGTGACCTAACCGACAGTCTACTGCAATCTGAATAACAATATTGTATTTCTGGTTTATTTTGATTCTACACAACACAGATTTTTTCCAAATGTTAGTAAAGATAAATCTGATCAGTCTAAGCACATCAAATCCTTAGTAAGGAGCTTCTAGACATAACAAAGTTGTCCTCTTCTTACTTATACAGGCGACGATAAGGTCAGCAGCATCTGTGGTTGAAATGGAATCAAAGTGAGACAAATTTTATGAAGTAATGACTCAGTGTAGTTGCTAATAGCACTGGGCTTCAGTTCTTAAGGGAATCATTTTCATTTCTAATCTTTATCAAGCCATACTGGTCATCTCTAGAAGTCTATACCAGTATTTATACTGAATGTGAACCAGAAAATGATGCCTTTACACTTGTGCATATTACCTGATCTCTCCAACCAATTTTACTGTCATTACTCCCATCTGTATGAATTAGTTTATATTATGACTCATCTGAAAATATGTCCTGATCTCCACATAGCATGAAATGTATTTCTTGTTCTTCAGTGGATTTCACCAATTATCTCTGAAACACATGTGCCAACTACAGAAATCATCTCGAATTGCACGTCTTTCCTCTGAATTTTCCTTCTTCAGTAACTTCAATGTTGTAATGATCCTATACTCATAAAGAGTATTCAAGATCTGGTGCCAGGATGGTTTCATAACTGAATTCTCTTTGAGTTTAGCTGCTCTGCCTAGAATTCAGACAGATCCTGTCTGAACATTTGCAAGGTGTTTTGAAACACTGATTGTATTAGGTGTCCTGTCAGAATATATACCAAGCAAGGCAGTGCAGTGCTGACACACTGGAATCACACTTGGGAGGAAGGCAGTTCAGTTTCCTGTGCTGGCCCAAAATATCTTCAGACAGATGGGTTTCACAAACTGAATCAGTAACAGATAGTGTGCCTCTTGATTTTCAAGTTAAGTGAGCAATGTTATCAGCATAATGAAATACATTTAAACTATACTCCACTGTTGACTCTAATCAGCTTCATATATACAGCAAGGGAGAAAAGCACTATTTACGAATAGTAAGTGTCTCTTGTCTACATTACTGAATGACTACCTAGGTTCATGGTTCAAAATTCATCATTCAATATCCCAAATGCATGTTGCCTAAATGATTCCAGGGACATCAAAATATTTGATTTTCAATGTTTTGCATAATTATTGACTAAATTTAAAAACTTTAAATGCTGCCATTATTACTTATTAAGAGGTACAATGTTATGTGAAAGGTTTAACAGAATAAGACAAGTATTACAGTTTGTGACTGTATTTAGGTCCTGAGGCAGTTCACTCACCTCACACAAATAGCCAGATTGTACTCTTCCAGTACTTCAGAAAGAGAGCACTTAGTGACTTGAAACAAAATCTGCACTTTCAAACCTGTACAAAACTACTTCTTGCTGACATCCCTTATAAAATGATGAAAGGAAAAATGTTTCTCTCTTACTACATTTTTCACTGTTCATGCTGTAAAACTGCTGCATCAGACACGGTGATTTAACTTGTTACTTTTTTTTACTACTAACGCTATTTGCAACACATTTCAGAGACAGTATCCACATACACTGCCGAGTGTGTTTGCAAAAACTATATAATGGTATAATACATAGTTCAAGACACGTAAACACTGAAATGTGTGAAAAACTAGCTTTTGCTTAAAACAGGGAAATTACACAATCCATTGTTTCACATAATGAGAGTACTCAGCGACTTACAATGAACTTTAAATGTAACTTCACACATTTTCTGAAGTTTTTCTCTTTTACATGCTTAACATTGAATTTTTAAAATATTAACTCATTTGTGAAGTAATTAGAAATTTTTTTCTTCTTTAAAGAACAGTGGGTTTACTGGTAAAAAACTAACAAAATGTATAGAGAACTATCTATACAGGTTGTGTACACACTGAAAATGATCAAATGACGAGGGTGCACTTATGTGTTCACAATGTGGGAATAGTAAGGTACCGGTACTCAGTTTGCTAATTTCTCCCATCACTTGCATTACCTGCAAGGAGAGCTGATAGATACCACCAGTTACAGGTGCTGACTTGTGCAGACTGTTTCAAAATTGACTACAAATTATTACAACTCATATTATAAGGTAAATTCCACTATATTGTAAAATTTAGGCTTCTGGATGGTACAGTATTTTGTGACACTCCATAGGACTGTTCCACACAGTTTCCGAGAGCCTAATGTAAGTTGTGCATAGCACTGAAAGCTGGAAATCTAATACTGCGACATTTGACGGGAGAGAATGAGCATACGGGTTTATCTGATTGTATTTAACCTTTAAGTATGAATGAGCACTATATAGAAATATGTTAACACACAGTAGTCAAACGTACTGCCAAGACAACACACTGTCTGAAAGCGAAATTAGTCAAAAGAACATAAAGAAGGATTGCAAACCTGGTACTAATTGTAATGGTCAAAAAATTGAAATTTTTTCTGCATTTGGTTTTGTAAGTGGGTGGTACATAAAATGGGGATACTGGTTCAGTGAGACAGCTCTATTTTCTGTATCATGTCACATATCTGAGATACAAAATAAAAATAAAATCACATCAATTTTATTTCCAAGATATTCTGAACAATAAAAAACTGAAGTAAATTACACAAAACCTGAAAATTGTTCAGTCACACTGATGAACCAAACCATTATGATTAACTGATCAACAGCTTTTTGATCAACCTCCGAACCACAATGCACTAGCAGTTCTGCATAGCATCGGTCTGGCAAGTCCTTGGTATGTTTCCGATTTGTGGAACCTGATGTCTGCACACAGGTCACAAAATTACCAAAATTATAGGCCAGTGATTGTCACATATTGACGATGTAATGACTTGTACATTGTGAAGCTTAAGGCTGCTGGAAGCCAGCAAGGGTATTACAAAATAGGAAATCAGAGACACAATACGGGGAGTTTTTAGGTTATTGGGTGTTAACTGTAAAGCTAGAGCCCTGCAAATTGCAGTTACTCTGGGCAACTGCCCAAGGGAAGAAGTTTCATTTCAGAGCATTAACTGTTGACTCCATCAACTGCCTACTGTTCATTTCATAATGATTGACCCCTGACTTTGAGCTCACATTCTCGTCACATCATATGACAAACATCATTGTGTTAAACCTTGCTGGAATCGTGGATATGTCTACTTTTATTTTGTGTACAAATATTACATTTTAGTTGAAAAGGGGGTAGCATATGTGGTAATAAATTTCCTTCACACAGTTTAAAGGTAGAACCCTACTCAACTTCTACACAGTCATTGCTTTCCAATTAGTCATTTTGTCCTAATAACTGTGGGCATAGATTGGTGCAATTCACATAATATTTATACCTATTAACAAAATGAAAAGTGTAAATGCAAGCTCTGTTGTTGCCTTTCACAGCTGTTATGTTTTTATTCACATAAATCTACATGAAGCACTAATATAATATTTTTAATTTATTTGATTTTCTGTTTCTATGTGCCACTCATGTGTGCTATGTTGCTGGGCCTCTGGAAAGTATTTGCACTTCATTGTTCAGCATTGCAGTGTTTACACTGCGGCTACCCATCAGGTAGGGAATAATCGTGTGTCCATCCATAGTTGTTTATTTATTTGAGACAGTGTTCATAACATAATTAGTTGCCTTCCACTTGTGTGAAACCATGCTTCATTTACGGTGTTGTGAAGAATCTATGGTGTTCAGTGTACATGCTTACTTTGAGGCCAAAACAGAACAGGGTGCACGCAGTTCCATATCAGAGCCAATAAAGAGAACTTCTGAATGTATCAGTATTACAGAAAGGAAACTGAAGCACATTTCTAAGCAATATAGAGAAACTTCATGTGAGTGAGTGACAGATGTTTGTATCAGACGAGTTTAGACAGGGAGTCATAAGAAGACAAATCCATGACATATATGTGGAAAAGCAGTTTCCAACAGTGGCAGCTGTGTCAGAAAAATTAAAGACTGAAGTGGAAGATTTTTCTGATGTGATTGAAACAACCCTTTGGTGTGCTATTCGAAAATTGAGCTTTAGATACAAACTTTGTGCATGCACAACTCAGATGACATAATTGCCTTACAGGCAAAATAAATGCATACAGATTTGATCAACTATGTGCACAGTTCATGATGTGTACAGTTAGCCCTTGCCACTTATCTAGAAGTTCACGTCATTGTCACCACATGGTAACAGACTGCAGCACACTTTTATCCCCATTCGTTCGGCATAAATCCTGCTAGAAGATAGCACATTCCTCCGATATGCTATATAGTGTAGTAAAATTAGACTGAACGTCAATACATGTTAAAGGTGAACTGGCATTAAACCTATTATGTGGTTTTCTGAATGAGTTATAGCATATGACACAGAGAATCATAAGAGCATAAAGCATATCACTGTCAATTGTGAGATTATAACATTTATTCATGCTCCTGAAATCTGTTTCACGAAAAGCCATATCACTGGTTTCTCTGATACTCACTTGAATGTGGGACTGACTGGTTAGCTTTAGGTCCTTATGGATCTCGTAGCAAGCAGCTCTGTACTTAGATACGTACAAAAAACAAAATTCCACGAAACCAATTCTTTCTTTTGTCAGATAACTTATGCACCTTATTATTATTATTATTATTATTATTATTATTATTATTATTATTATTATTATTAATGCTGTTATTATTATTGGTAGTGGTTGTAATTGTATAAACTTCTTGATAAGCATAATTGTTATGCAGCAGATGCCAGTATTTTTACACTCTCAAATTTTTTTGAATCTACAATTTTGTGAACAACCAGAATGTATGCTCACAAGCCGCCACTGGTTGGCAGGCTTTATGCATCAGAAAATGTCTATGATTATCACAGAGGAAGTGTTCAAGAATAGAATGGCTGAAAAGGAGTAGTTCAAACATTGTCTGGTTCTGGAAAAATTATTATAATGTGCCACATTAGGAATGACAATGGGTTCATGCAAAATGTTGGCTTGTATTTTATTGGGGAAAAAGGAGGTGCTGATTATTATTCTGAAATGAATGCCAAACACTATGAAGAGTGGTTTAGGAGGAGTCTCAAAAAAGTACCAAACTGATTTGCAAAGGTTTTAGATCAGGCTCCATATTATACAATGATAAATTCAGTATTATGAAATCCATCTACAAAATGGAGATAGCATTCTATTATTTAATGGAAGGAAATAATGTAGAGCTTCCATCTAATTACCATAAGGAATTTACTAAAGCTGGCCTATTGGACTGCAGGCGACCACACTTTAGGGCACAGGAATACCTTTTGGAAAGTATATTGCGATTAGTGGACAAGGAAATTAAACTTCTGTGGTTGCCTGTAGCACACTGTGAACTGAACGCCACTGAACTTATTTGGGAATTTGTCAAGAACAAGGTAGCAAAGGAGAACAAGAATTTTAAAACAAATGATACTTTGCAGTTGTGTTGCTACTCTATGGGAAGTGTTCCCCAACGTGTCTGGAAGAATTTAGTGAGCCATATACACTAATTTGAAAACACACACACAAAGAGCCCCTGTCTTGACATAACAACAGAACTATTACTGGTCCAAGTAGATGACTGCAATAGCAGCAATGAAAATGATTAGGTAGGTTTTATTTCAGTCATCATTCTTTACCGCAAAATTTATTCAAGCTAATTGACTTTTCTGTTTACTGTTGAAATGTGTTATACAAATGTTCATTGAATGCGGCACTGCTGCACTGGAATGTGACTATGAAGTTGCCATTGGACAGGTGCTTATGGTACATTACAAGAGTGGCAATGTGTGGTGTGACAACTACACTCCATCACAGCCTCGCATATATTGCTGCTACCAACACAACTGCTTTGCAAACTCTTAACTAACAGACAGGAGAGAGTTCATAAGTGAAGACGTATGATGTAACCAACAAAAGTTCAAGTTTAACACCAGTGCCTTCTCTGCCTCAAAAGCTACACCAGCAAGTTCAATTTCAGCATCTTGCATTTTGCATTATAGCGATGAAACAAGTAATTAGAAAATAACAGAAATCTGGCTGTAAACAGAACAAACTGTGCAAAGGAATTTTTTTTTTATGCATCCTTAAAGCTGACACTCACCGAAAAGAGCTAGAAATAGCACAGTTTCTCTTAAATATTACTGCATATCTTGCCCCCATTTCAACTAAGATGTAATATTCATACACTAAATAAAATTAGACATTTCCGACCAGGTATAACATATCGATGTTCTCAATATACTGCGACCAGAATATGAGCTCAAAGTTAGGGGTCAATCATTATGAAATGGATAATAGTCACTGTTATAAGGCATCACAGTAGAAGTTGGTCAGAAAAAGTCATGTCTTAGCAAATGCAGGAAGTTTGAAATTTGCCCTGTCAGGGGGGTTTATACTGGTGAGAGTGCTACATCAGTGATCTCCACTCACGAAACGCCTTTTGGCAGGGCCTAATGACGTGAAACGCTGTCGTTGCTGGCTGTAAGAGGAGAGTCACTGACGTTTAGCTTTCATCTGAATGCTGTTGCTATTGAACTAGAAGTTTGTTAAAGTAAAGTCCAGAAACATCCCCACCTACCGTGCAGGAGGAGGGGAGGAGTCTGAATGTGGTTGGCCAAAAGCACTGTGAAGGTGTAGACAGGTTGAAGCCTCTGAAGTGCTTGTAGATTGTGGGCCGACTATAGGAAGGGAGAAATAGGGCACTGCCACAAACCTTTAAAAACCCCATGTTTTGTGTTCAGACAGGGTTCTCATTCAGACCATTAGGACACCAGCTCCATGTTACTCGTTGCCATCCTCGGTAAGCTCCTACAAGTCTGTTTCTCCTGAAGGGGACCTATATACAGTTACAATTATAAAAGAGACCTCCTTCAGTTTAAGTTGACAGGCACATGCTTCTATATGTTGCTCTAGACAAAACTTTTTTTGTATCTAAGCTTTCTACACAGTGATAAATTTTGACATATATGGCAACTTCTCCTCCCACCTTATTCTCTCTACCCATATGTGCAGCTAGTTTATAACCATTGATATTTACGTTTTCCATATCAGACACAATGTGATGCTCAGACAGGCATAGTATATCTATTACATTATAAGATTCAATGTCATCTAAGCAAACCAGGAGCTGATCTACTTTATTCTTCAATCTCGGGATATTTTGGTGAAAAATGGTAACATTATTTTTTACTTTAATTTTGCGAGAATCTACTTTTTTCTTTAATCCACCAATATTTTGCTTAAATATGGGAACATTATTATTTACTTTCCTGTTGTGAGAATTTTGTAAGTTTTGGACCTCTTTAGCACCTGCCTGCCTGAACTTCTCATTGGACGCTGATATTAGTCAAAATCTGCACCTCTTGTAGGTGCCTTGCAACAGTGCTTGACACTTCTGCAAACGATCAGCCCGACTGCTGGGAGTTTGTCTTTCTGAATTTGCTCCTAACCGCTCAGTAATTGCAGACTGGCCTGTAACCACCTGTCTTCCCTCTATCCTGTGTTGACACACAATGTGATTTGTGGGTGTGGATCTGGCACCAAACAGCGTTCCAAATGTGTTCCATCAGCTTCAGATCATGCGAAATTGCTGGCCAAGAATGCTCCTCAAATTACTGTGTATATGATACTGCCCCTCTGACATGTACAGTTAGTTATTCTACCGGAAAATACCATTGCCGCCGGGAAAGACATAAAGCACGAAAAGTGCAGCACATAGGTGGTCCACAATAATGTTCACATAGTCTACAGCTGTCATGGTGCATTCGGTTACTACCACAGATCTCAGGGAAGCCCAAGTGAATCTCGCCCATAGCATAATAATATCCCTACTGGGCTTCATCTGGGGCGCAGTGTGTGCGAGGAGCAGCCATTCGCCTGGATGATGCCGTATCTGGACATGGCCATCAACCTGGTATATCAAGAAGCGTGATTCAGGCAACTAGGAGTCACTTTTCGATTGGCCTAAGGTGCGCCATGTCACCAGGTCACAGTTGTTCACGATTTGTTTGAAGAACATTCTGGACAATTCAAGCGAATGATTTGGCCATCAAGATCGCCCTATAAATCCCATTGAACATTTATGAGCGTAATCGAGACGTCCATACGTGCACAAAATCCAGCTATGGATGGCTGTAGAGGCAGCATGCATCAAAAGAGGTCCAACATTATATTCGGATGTATCCCACGACTTTTGTCACTTCAGTGTAAATTGTCTCATCATTCTCTCTAGACAAATGCCAACAGTAATCGCTTTGTAACTGAAGTTTTCCTTGCTATAAAAAAAAGGGCAATGTTCATGGTAAGACTGATTTTTTGGAAGCCTACAGCACCATTTTTTTGGGTAAAAAACCAAGTTGCAAATGTGAAAATATACGTTTAGTTACGTTTTACACCCCATTCTTTGTAGTTGTTCACTGTGGAAACTAATTATCTTCTCTTCTTTTGCCCATAAAGCTATGAACAATGTGCTTGAAAGAAGTCCAAGTATGTAAATGGGTGTTCGTGATGACACATCAGTCAGCAGTTTTAGGACTTGTGTTCCAATAAACAACGTCTTCCAACCTTGCTTCACTGGTGTTGGGAAGAACACCTTTAAAATGATTGACAGACTCATCCTATTTATCAACAAATTTTGCAAAATTCTTTATCAGGCTTAATAATACTAAGCCGAAGCAGTGTGACTTGACTTGGCACAAATAAGGGTTGGTTTTTATAATTTTTCTTTCCTGCAATATGTATTTTTCTCATAGACCAGTCATATATAGATATAAAAACGCGGAAAATAGTATTTCTTGAAATCAGCCTGTAAAGGTGTAAGCAGCGAAACGATTTTAAAATCACAGTACATATATCGTCAGCTCATGATCTTAGTATTTCATTTAACAGTTCTTCTTCCAATAATAATAATGTCGTGTTACGACGGCCTCCCGTCGAGTAGACCGCTCGCCTGGTGCAAGTCTTTCGATTTGACGCCACTTCGGCGACTTGTGTGTCGATGGGGATGAAATGATGATGATTAAGACAACACAACAACAGTCCGTCGCGCTGACCACTCAGCTACCGGAGGCGATATGAACTGATGTATGCAAGTAAAACATTCTGGCAAATGATTAACCTGCCACGTAGTGAATGTTTTTGAAATTAACACTACATAAAACGAAAGTAAGGAAATAACTTGTTGGCTCTTTTATATCAGAATGTGTAAAAGAAATAATTGAGTAGAAATGTAAAAATTACTTGATTATAAAAATTTTGGCAGCGTTATGCGACACCACACCTCTCTCTCTCTCTCTCTCTAAAATATATATATATATATATATATATATATATATATATATATATATATATATAAAACACCACCCGGCACCCGGGAATTAATATACCACATACCTGATGCAAAATCGTTGTTGATCATTGTTGTAAGTGAGCAAGATTATCACCAATTTTACTTTAAACAAATAGATGGCACATTGGATGTAATCTGGTCATCTATTTTGCTTAGTGGTGTACGTCGTTTGGTGTATTAACAAACGGTATTAAGCGAGCTTTGTTAACAGTTCAAACAAAATAATGCCAGTGCCAGACGACTACAGTGTACTGTGGAGCAAGTTCGTAGTAATGCACAGTAGGCCACAGTGGAAGAGAAAATGTAAAAAAAACTCATCTGTCAATTTGCAACACGTAAATTTTGTTTGATAAAACATAATTATGCCATAAGTACTCTTTAGATGTTGAAAAACAAACACAGTGTTACGTCGGCGACTGCTTATTTTCAGAGCTTTAAAACTACTGCCCAATCCGTGAACGAAGTTATTTTCAGTTCGAAACTGCTACAGGTTAATTTTCCGCCGATAAATTGGGCGGTTGGGGGTGTGGCTTCTGCCAGCACGGGGCCTGTGGCATGCACTACATTGCTGTGTGGGTACATCACGTGTGTCTGTTACGTTTGTATTCGAACGGCTGCAATCAACACGGGTTTTTAACCGGGAAGCTATTACCCAAGCCCAGTTAGCATCTGGGCAGGAAGATACGAAGGAGCTCCCTTACGTCTCAACATACAGGAACGTGAAAAAGTGTGCTTTTTAAAGTGCCACAGCGTATGACATAAGTAAGCCTTCAGAAAAAAGTAGTACTGACGAAAACAAGAAAAAGGTATCTAGTAAACATGGGTTCTAAAGTGCATACCTTAAGAGTTAAGAGCACCCATTCAGTAGAAGCGATGTATTTCACACCAGCAAAGATGAGTAAGTGCTTATAGCTCTTAAGGTATGCATTTTAGAGCTTGTGTTTACTAGTTTCGCTTCGAATGATCGTTCCTTTCATGTCCCTGAATACTGACCATTGCTCTTGGGACACACTAAGGGTTTCCTTCCTGCTTCTGAGTAACTATAAACACATAGCAATAACCTGATCTTTCAAAGTCAATTGCAATTAAATCTAAATTCAGTACGTATCAATCTTCGTCAACATTGAGAGTAACAGCGTTAAACGAGCAAACGCATGAATTTTCCAATAGAAATGCGACGTTTTCCAACATCCGCTATATAGCCTATATTTCCATCTGTTCACTGCATAACGACCAACGCTCTGACTGCTGCGATGAACTTCAAGATGCTGCCACGAGTTGGCTACAATCTCAGAAGTATTATACGCAGAAACATTTTGTTAGCTCATTCAAATATTTGATGATTGTACTTAATTCTTAATGATAGCTATTTAAAGAAACAATACATAGACGTAGCTTTAAATTTTTTCTAGTGGGTAATTTTTCTTGAACTATTTCCGTATTCTATTTATAATTAACGGAGATTATTTTCGCAGTTATGCCTAGAAATTTCGAAAGAATAGCAGTGTATCTTCCATTAAGTCCACTTGTTTTGGCGCTCACTGTGAAACTGACGTGAGCTGCGGAACCTCGCTGCCCCCCTCCGCCCCTTCCCCCTTGCCAGATACCGGCATTTTCTTGTGCTAAGCCCTGTGTTTGAACAAAGAGAAACTTTCAAAATATTAATAGATATCGTTATAGTTTTTAGTCCGTGTGTGTGTGAAAATGTCGTAGACTACATGACTCACTTGAAATGCGAAGAGACGGAGCCCCGCGCTGGTGAGATCTTCTCGAGTATGAGGACATCGTGCCCGTGCTCTTTGAGTCGCACCGTGTTTGCTTCCACCCCTCGGAGAATGCGGTCAAAATCGTGCTTATCGACACGCAGAAAATGGCAATTGTTTTCTCGTAACACGATTGTCGCTGCCCTGCACAGAGAACAAGTATGCTAATTAGTTTAACACAAGTGTATAATTATGTACATTACCTGTATATACATCATCATAGTGCTTTAAAGCTTCAAAAACCTCTTGTGGCATGATCAAGAGAAACTTTTGGTATTGCAGAACGGAGACACTTTTCAAATTCTCCAACGTACCGGCAGTGCCAACAATACTATGTTGGAGTAAATGTTGGACACTAGCATGCCCCAAACAGATATTTATTAACAAAGAATTACAAGTTTGCTTGTAGTAGTATCCTGATAGATAACGTCTGCCTTTTGCAGCATAGCATGTAAGCTCTCTGGCCCATCTCGATTTAAAATTTGTTTCTTGTTTTTAGGTGAGGAACTCAATTTCTCTTAATGTGTCCTATTATTTTTGATGGACCATAGATTTACAAGATGAATCACGAAAATTTAGCGCAGCAGGTATTTCTCGAACGAGATATGCAATTAATTGGTGTTTTTACAAAATGTGTGGACACACTGAGACTTAAGAAGTTAGCCAATACAGTGATCCCGTAAATGGTGGCAAATATATTTAATAGCACCAGGTGTCGATTTATTAAAAAGAACATCTCTTAATTTTATTAAGAATATGCCAACAGAAGATATTTTAACAGCAAAGGAGTTTGTTGTAATAGAAACAGTTCATGAGAAATCATCTTAGGGTCTTCCGCTGACAGTGCTTTTGCAAACAGTGGATTTGTGCGTACAATAACACTGGGACCTTCCTGCGCAGTAAGACACAGGCGTACACTTTCGTGCGTTGACGCTCCACTCTGTGGCAGCCTGTTGGAATGACTGTTCGTACCCAGAATTTGGCTGGCAAGATGAGGAGAGGTGGTAACGCAAAGTTCCTGACCACCAGTCTACGCGGGAGTGTCCTGCATCAAATTCCAATCATGAGGGCATGTGGCAATATTGACGGTGATCCGTCCGCTCCATATCTATGAAGCTGACGGAGACTATCGCCTGGATAGAGTGCCAGTGGTAGTTCCCACAGAGCAAACAAATTTCTTGGTGTGCAGTGACGATCTTTCATGAGCTGTAAACACTAGAACCGAACAGATGCCACTGCTAACGATGTGACTTACACAATTATTTCGATTTATAACGCGCATTGCTCTGTCTATGAAAGGAATATATGTTGTTACAAAACACATATCTAACATTTTTGGAATCACTGTGAGGCCCTGCGCGTACAGCCATTCTATGAAAACAGCACATCACTTGCATGTCCTGGTTGAGTCAGATTTACGTTGCCAAGATAAGTCAAAGTTTCCTTCAACGACGTAGCATCAGTTTAACCTCAATTATGAATATGCGGCAGTGGGTTGCATTTAACTTTTTTCAATCTATAAGTTATTTACGAAAACCACTAGTGACTGCTATACATACCTTGGAGCATCATTTATGAGTGCAAGCTTTCCGAAGTCATCACCCTCTTGCAGCGTCGTCACAGTTCCTTTCCCGTGTATGACAACGTCCACTGAACCCCTGAGTATGATATACCAAGACCGTCCTTCATCGCCCTGGTTGAATACTGAAACAGTGAAGCACTAATCATGTCACTTTCTAAATACTAGTTGATACTTTATATTTCTCTGCATATGCAACTGCCCGGATACTATGAATTGATAAATGCCGTAGTTGACTGGTGAGAGCGTGTAATCAGTCTTTCTCGCGTCAAATATTAATGCCGTTAGACAGTGGACATTTCGTATTTTCTATTTCTACCATAACATTAACATGTTTATATCAGTGTTACTATTACGAAAATATCGCTATATTGTTGTTGTTGTTTTCCTTAAACGACGTTACTGTTCAGTGTGGATTTCAAACGGTGACTCGAGATTAATGTCAAGTATAAACTTTTTTGCCACGAAACGTGGAAAGAGAGCTGTAAATTATCGTCTGCACTTTCGTGACAGTATCAGGTCTTGAAGTGTTTAGCTTTGCAGCGTCTTCTAATACTACTTCCATATTATGCAATTTGTACACAGAGACACTATAAGTAGTTGATATTTACTATTTAGGTCTAAGTAGATAGGCGTATGGTTTATCAGTGGAAGTGTATAAGACTGTGTTTTTGCCCTGTGAGTGAGCTGAGTAGAACTATTTGCATGTGGGCGATGACTTTAGTACCTTCTAGTGAAGTTGTGTTGGATGGTATGGTTGATCATCATCATCATCAGCAGCAGCAGCAGCAGCAGCAGCAGCAGCACCACCACCACCACCACCACCACCACCACCACCACCACTAGTCGTCGTCGTCGCTGTTATTGTTACATGCAGCATTCAATTGGCGAGCGATTTGCTGGATTGTGACCATAGGGGGTGCAATCTCACCCTGATAAGTGGGCCCATAACTGCCGAGATTTTTGTAAATTTTACAATCACTGAAGTAACATCACATATCTTCCCAACATGTGAAATTTCATTTCGTTTCCGCCTCCCTTTCTGGGTGCTTAACTTTTTTTACCGTGCTATTTTATTCGCCTGGGATCCACCGTTAGAAACACATACGTGTACAGCAGGCTGCCACCTCTCCGTGCCGCTGGCGATACCAGCGCAAGGGGGTGTAACATAAACAATGCGATCACAACAAATGCACACCGCGTTTGATCTGTCGCATCCCTCGCAGTCGCCACGGTAACATGTGGCGCCAGGTTCACCGCTAGAGGCGCAAGAGTCGCTACAATTTGACGCTGCCATCGCCGAGTACCGAGTCTTCTTCCACAGGTCACGTGTCCGCCGGTCGCCGGGGCAATATTCTTCCGCCAGGCGGCTATAAAAGCCGTCCAGGGCCAAATGCCGACCGCTATCGACAGTCCCTCAATCGGAGCTCCCGTCGCCCCAATGCAGTTCTTCGGTCTGAACCTTGTCCCAAGTGTTTCTTCTGGGTCTCGTCCGAGTTCGCTATGCTGGGTCCGACGCCGGCTGCACCCGTGGCCATTCGCTGAACAACTAATCGTCGCTTCCGGGTCACGCCGGCCGCGTCCGCGGCCCATCCGATAGAATCTATCTTTCCCTCCCACTCCTATGTTAGCGATATCGGTAGATTGGAACCACGTAGTGTTGATTCAAGCCCGAATTACTGTTCTGTTGTATTCCATTATTGTGAGTGAATAAAGTTCATTCATTCTTGCTATCTGAGGTGCGTCAACCGTCGTGGCACCCTCGGCCACTACATAAAACAGAGTGTCTATTTCTGTGTATTTATTTTACAGGTTACAGCGATCCTTGAGTTTCACAACTCTTGTAAGTTTAGTCTGTCGTTCGTTAGGATGCTGCTTTATGATTTATTCCTCTGGACATTAATGGACTACAAAGCTTAAAAAGTGACACTGCCACATTTCATGGCGTAATGGCTGAGGAAAAACTCAAGATACCATTCTTGGCTTTCACATCGATACACTAAGGGTTTACATTGTTTCACCATATGATTACTGACGAATTCCATAACGACCACTTTCAATAGCTGCTGTCTGCTAGTTTGCCCGCCGGGTACTCTCCGTATGTTTTAGCTCGGTTAACCGACAACCAGTATTGCCTACAGACCATACTGACATTACAAGACTGCGTTATAACACTGGTGCCACATATGAAAATAATAAATATGTAGTTTACTATTGCGTTCGTCACGCATTTTTCCATAAAAAATGAACTCAGGGTGTTAATTATATTTCTTGTGCTATCATTTTTTCGTATCAATTAAATTAATAAAATCCTTATTGTGTCTAGTGCAAAAGAAAGTAGGATATGTATTCTAGACTATTTTCTGAAATGCACGGTTATCATCGTTTAATTTTAGGAATCTGCTTGCGTGCCGGCTGCGTGATGAATACTTACGCACAGTTCCGGCCCTGGGGTGTGCCTCGAACACGATGACGGAGGCCAGCTCCCGCTTCACCGAGTTGGACAAGTGCGACAGCGCCTTTATGTGCAGCAGCTCCTCGTAGATTATCTCCAGGTCCTCAGGTGTGCGCTCGTGACTCCTGGACCACAACATGAGGACAGTGTCACTGAAATATCGTCTCCCTCATTACAGTGATACAAACGACAAACTTTTCCTTAAATTAATACAAATGTACGGTGTATCGACATCAACAACAGGATACCCGCCACTCCCCCGATCCCTTTTCGCCTCTCTTCTGCCTCCCTAAGCGAAGCGCAGCAGACTGATTGCATTTGTCAGTCAATCATTTCGTGTACGTGATCGGGACAAATGTTAAGTGGGCAGCTGAGATAATTGCGAGTGGTGGGGTAGCTAGTGGTGAAACGAGATGCGGTCACTCGCAAGTTGTCGCTCATGTCGGCACCGGTAACACATGTCGCTAAGGTCTGAGGGCGTCCTCCGTGCGTACAGAGGGCTGGCGGAAGTGGCGAAGACTACTGGCATTGCTCACAATTTGCATCATCGTACGCAGATCGATCGAGGTCCTTTGGTCTGGAACCGACTGGAGGGTCTAAACCAGGGGCTCCATCGATTCTGTAACAGCGCCAGATGCGAATTTCTGGACATGTTTTATGGGGTGGATAATTGTAGGACTCCCCTTAATAGATGAGGGGTGCTCTATACAAAGGAGGCAGCTACTCTGGTGGCAAAGTAGTTTTGGAGTGCATATGGTCTTTTTTAGGCTAGGTTATAATTTGAGGTCCTGAGCGTTCGCCAGTTGATACTCAAGAGAGCGAAATCAGATCGTGTACAAAGTCAAGATTTTAGCCGTAAACTGCAATTTATTCGTGTCAAAGTCTGAATTTACCTTCCTCCAGAAAATCTGTCGCGCTCAGATTACACTCGGAAACTAGAGCCGGATGAAATCGTCTATCTAGGTCGAAACGGAGCCTGACTGCAAATTATGCAGGCACGAGTACTCGAGTAGATAAAGACAATCATCGGAATTTTTTACCGGCTACTCTATTCCGCCGTAGCAGTAGAGTCACTCAAAGAAATCCTACTCTCAGTTGCGCGGAAGTACCCATACCATACAATATGAGTAAGGCGGTTTTAATCTACCAATATAGACTGAGATGTTTATGGATTCATTGCAGGTATTATGGACGGTCTTATAAAGTAGTTCTGAACAAATTTTCCTAAAAACAGTTTTCAGCTGATAGTTCAAAACCCCACTTGTAATGGAAATACTCGTATTTTAGATCTTTTAGCTACAAACCGGCCTGGCTTTATGGACAGTCTCTTTAAAGAGACCGAGATTAGTGATCATGATATCATAGTTATGATGGTCACTGAAGTTCATAAATCCATCAACAGGGCTAGGAGAGTTTTGCTGAAGAGAGCAGCTAAGTAGATGTTAGCATCCTACTTAGACAATAAATGGACGTCACTGACTTAGAGTACGATGGACGTAGAGGAATTATGGACGAAGTTTAACTATAAAGCGCATCCTGGAAATCTACGTGCCGCGTAAGCTTATTAAAGACGGAACAGAACTACCGTAGGTTAAAAGAAAAATTCGGAAAATTCTGAGGAAACAGGATTTGTTGCAGTCTCGGTTAAAATCACGACAGGCAGAAGTTAGTAGAAAACTGTGTATGTCAAAAGATCGATGCGCGAACCTCCACCAACACAAGTTAGCGAAAGCTCTTTCTGAGAAGTCGAGAAAAGTCTTGTCCTAAGTGAAATCACTTAGCGAGTCGAAGACATCTGTTCAGTCACTGGTCTACCAGTCTGGCGTGGCAATCGAAACAACAAAAGATAAGTTGAAGTTCTGAATTTCATGTTTAAAAGCTCGTTGAAGCAGGACGATCGTACAGACATATCATCGACTGACCGTCGAAGAGATTCCCGCATGGAGCACAAAGAAAAAGACATCCCTGGTACTGAGAAGCAGCTGTAAGAGTTGAAAACGAATAAGATGCCAGTCCGAATTGAATCCCAATTCTCTTTTGCAGAGAGTACTCTCCGGCATTGGCACATTACTTAACTTGCTTTTACCACGGATCTCTCGCGCTGCAGCAAGTCTCGAGCGACTAAAAAAAAAAAGCGTAGATAACTCCTGTCTGTTGGTTGCCGAAGGACAAACACCCGTAGACATCTACAGAGAATGAAGAATGTGTAAGGGGTAGCATGACTGTCAAAACCGTTGTGGAAATGTGCGCCAAATTCTATGCTGGGAATCTCTGGAGGGGAGAAGATCTTTTCGCGAAACGCTGCTCCTAAGCGAAATCACTTAGCGAGTCGAAGACATCTGTTCAGTCACTGGTCTACCAGTCTGGCGTGGCAATCGAAACAACAAAAGATAAGTTGAAGTTCTGAATTTCATGTTTAAAAGCTCGTTGAAGCAGGACGATCGTACAGACATATCATCGACTGACCGTCGAAGAGATTCCCGCATGGAGCACAAAGAAAAAGACATCCCTGGTACTGAGAAGCAGCTGTAAGAGTTGAAAACGATTAAGATGCCAGTCCGAATTGAATCCCAATTCTCTTTTGCAGAGAGTACTCTCCGGCATTGGCACATTACTTAACTTGCTTTTACAACGGATCTCTCGCGCTGCAGCAAGTCTCGAGCGACTAAAAAAAAAAAAGCGTAGATAACTCCTGTCTGTAAGCCGACCCGTGCAATTATTGACCAATATTATCAATATTATTAACATCGGTTTGCTGCAGAATCTTGAGCTAATTATTTGTTTGAATTAATAAATAATTTCATCGAAACAGAAAAGCCTCAGCTCACAAATCAGCAGAATTTGGAAATCATCATTCGTGTGATACTCAGCTTGCCCTTTTCTGGTACGATATCCTGCGAACTATGAATGAAGGGTAACAGGCAGATTCCATACACCTAGATTTCCGGAGAGCGTCTGACACAAATTTCTTTGACAGTGACCCCAGTATCAGCACCAGGCAGGTGCTCTGCCAGCATGGATACCCCAGACGACCGTGTGGAACATTCTCTACAACTACCACTATGTGTATCACTTACAGCACGTGAAGACCTTATTACCTATCGACTTCCCTCCGCGGTTCATTTTGTCGTTGGTTCATCGCACAGACCATCACGGTGCTGGAATCCTTTGCTCCGTCTTATTCAAAACTGAGGCCACCTTACGAGGGACAGTATAGTCAACTTTCACAACGCCCAGACGTGGGCTAGGGAGAATTCCGATGGTATAGCTGCAGCAAAGTATCAGTACCGTTTCAGCATCAATGTGTGTGTGTGGGGGGGGGGGGGGGGAGGGGGTTTATTGGCGACCACCTTGTGGGGCCAGTCACCCCTCCACAGCGCCTCAGAGGCGAGGCATTATCTGCACCTTTTGATGGTACGAAGGGTAATGTGGCTACTACAGCATGGCGCTCCAGCTCACTGCCTTCTTGAGCGCGAAGCTGAAACGCTAGTACAGGCAGGACATTCCCACTTGCCTAGTGCGTTCTCCCGTGTGCTTTCAATCATTGAAACCTACACCGTCGAAGATCTTTCATCTCCACCTTCAAGTGGGTGTACCTCCCTTGAAACGCATTTCCGGTCTGATGTTCTTCTGACCTGTTTGCTCCTCTCTCAGCAGGCGCGTCCTACAGTTTGTCCCCTGGTGGCAAACTCACCCTGTGTACACAAAGAATATGAATGGTAGGGTCAGTAGCATCTGTGAATGCTGATGACGCTGTAGGGCACGGGAAACTTTCGTCGTTCAGTAGTACCATGGTGGTGTTGCTTGACACAGTCGCGTCAGTTACATATCTAGTTATACCGTTGTAAAACTGTGTTCAAATGTGTGTGAAATCCTATGGGACTTAACTGCTACGGTCATCAGTCCCTAAGCTTACACACTACTTAACCTAAATTATCCTAAGGACAAACACACACACCCATGCCCGAGGGAGGACTCGAACCTCCGCAGGGATCAGCCGCACAGTCCATGACTGCATAAAACTGTGTGAAATGGAACGAGCGTATAAGATTGGTTGTAGACAAGGCGATGATCAGCGTAGTTTCATTGGGAGAACTCTAGGAAAGTTCAGAGCATCTGTTATGGTGACCGCGTGTGATACACATCCGCGACCTATGCTTGAGTATTCTTACAGTGTTCGCCATCACGACCAGAGCGCATTAAAGGGAGCCATCGAACCGATTCGATAATACAGGCTACCTCCTTCTGTGTTCAGTATGGCGGCTTGCGGTGTACGTAAGTAGATGTACATTTACGAATATTCTTTTCCCTCGCTACCTTCCGACCAGCGGTTGCCTGTTGTCTTCGTTATTGGCCGTCCGAAAAATGTTTCCTTACTTCTAGACTTCTTGTGTTTCATCTCCCATTTTCTATTATTTTTATGTATAGTATCAGTGCTAAAGCGGGAAATTACAGTAAAACATGCAGTGCATCCCCACTGCAAGCAAGAAATGAACGAGTAAACAGTACAGTTTACAATATTTTAGCTAAATAAGAGGAAATGTTTATAGTGATGAAAAACGCGCTTTAACAGTTGCATGCATAGAACCAGTATTATTAAACTATTTATACGTTAGTTACTGATAAAGTGCACCACCGAATTAAGAATTTGACTGATGTTACTCCCAAAGTATCTGTGCGTTGAACAGGTTAAACGATTCAATATAAGAGTATTTATGATGCTAAATCTCAAATACCTCAAATAATTTATAATCACAATGTTGACATAACTGCATTGATGAAGATGTTTTTCGAATGGCACGTACTATTCTCCTCCAGAGTAAGATACAGTTCCCACCCGACCTACTGCCGCATTCCTGCAGCAAGCTTTTGCTCAGCAGAAAACAGTACAGAGGTCGACATGGACGTGGTGAGGTGTCGTAGTAGTCGAAAAAGGAATAAATACAGGTCGACACCGATCTAATTATCTGTTTTGTATGTGGATGTGGAAATTTTGGATACACTTCTCATCAAAGACTGACGTGCGAAACTGAGAAATTATAAAGGTGCGTTTACACCTGTAGGACTTCCCTTGCGCGCTACGCGCATGCAGCCGTTGAACGAAGAGTCAAGGAAGCGCATGCGCAGGTGCAAAGTCACACATAATTTATAATCACAATGTTGACATAACTGCATTGATGAAGATGTTTTTCGAATGGCACGTACTATTCTCCTCCAGAGTAAGATACAGTTCCCACCCGACCTACTGCCGCATTCCTGCAGCAAGCTTTTGCTCAGCAGAAAACAGTACAGAGGTCGACATGGACGTGGTGAGGTGTCGTAGTAGTCGAAAAAGGAATAAATACAGGTCGACACCGATCTAATTATCTGTTTTGTATGTGGATGTGGAAATTTTGGATACACTTCTCATCAAAGACTGACGTGCGAAACTGAGAAATTATAAAGGTGCGTTTACACCTGTAGGACTTCCCTTGCGCGCTACGCGCATGCAGCCGTTGAACGAAGAGTCAAGGAAGCGCATGCGCAGGTGCAAAGTCACACATGCTTCTCAGTCGCGCGCACGGGAACGCAGGCGTCTCCCATGTCAGACGGGGAGCACAACCTCACGGCGACTAGCCACAAGGCGCGCTGGTACAAATGCACCTTAAGGGGCCACCAGAAATTTTCCGTTTGAGGGGTTTGCTGAAGCGTATATTGTAACGCAGCGCGACTCCGATGCCTGTGTACAAGCAACGACAATGAGGCAGTGTAGGAGAGAAGGAGTAGGATGGTGTTTAACGTCCCGTCGACAACGAGTTCATTAGAGACGGAGCACAAGCTCGGATTAGGGAAGGGTGGGGAAGGAAATCGGCCGTGCCCTTTCAAAGGAACCATCCCAGCATTTGCCTGGAGTGATCTAGGGAAATCACGGAAAACCTAAATCAGGATGGCCGGACGCGGGATTGAACCGTCGTCCTCCCGAATGCAAGTCCAGTGTGCTAACCACTGCGCCACCTCGCTCGGTGGAGGCACTGTGTGATATTCATGTCTTTCGGACGTGTGTGCGGTAGGTGCTGAAAAGTGAACAGTGACGATGTTATTACCAAATGCATCAAAACAGGACCAACGTTCCGTTACTCTTTTCTCGGTTGCCGAAGGACAAACACCCGTAGACATCTACAGAGAATGAAGAATGTGTAAGGGGTAGCATGACCGTCAAAACCGTTGTGGAAATGTGCGCCAAATTCTATGCTGGAAATCTCTGGAGGGGAGAAGATCTTTTCGCGAAACGCTGCTCAGAAAGTTTAGAGAATCCTCATTTGGGACAGACGGTAGAAAGATTCTACTGCTGTCAACGTATGCGATTGTCACGCCTTCGTTCCCTTAAAAGAGGCATTGAAGAGACTGTGCAGCAGGCAGTTACGGACTTCTTAACGCAGTGGGATATGCTGTTTTACCTAAAAGGTGTCTTCACCTGGTGCGTCAGTGAGATGACTGCCTCAACACTCACGGCGATTTTGCTCGACTGACATACCTATTCTGGACTGTATGGTTTTCGAACGGTAACTTTTTGATCGCCCTTGTAACATCAGCCTAGAACAGGAGACCAACAGTATCAGTACTTAGGGACGTTGAATGCCTTCCAAAAGTCGCGAATTCAAACGAGCAGATTTTGATGGATACCAAAGCGAAATATATCCAGATCGTGTGCTCAAGTGGTTTTTGGTCTAAAGCTACGTCTTGGGAGATGTTTTCACTGTAAACTTTTACGTAATCTGCAGATCCTGAAAAGCATCAGTCGGGTTCGGAACGATACGATTTCTTGAGTCGTCAGCCTTCTGACTGGTTTGATGCGGCCCGCCACGAATTCCTCTCCTGTGCCAACTTTTCATTTCAGAGTAGCACTTGCAACCTACGTCCGCAATTATTTTCTGGATGTATTAGAATCTTTCTCTACAGCTCCCTCTAGTACCGTGGAAGTCATTCCCTGATGTCTTAACAGATGTCCTAATCATCCTGTCCCTTCTCCTTGTCAGTGTTTTCCACATATGTCTTTCCGCTCCGATTCTGCGCAGAACCTCGCCATTCCTTACCTTATCAGTCCACCTAATTTTCAACATTCGTCTGTGGCACCACTTCGATTCTCTTCTGTTCCGGTTTTCCCACAGTCCATGACTCACTACCATACAATGTTGTGCTCCAAACGTATATTCTCAGAAACTTCTTCCTCAAATTAACGCCTATGTTTGATACTAGTATACTTTTCTTGGCCAAGAATGCCCCTTTTGCCATTGCTAATCTGCTTTTGATATCCTCCTTGGTCCGTCCGTCATTGGTTATTTTGCTGCCTAAGTAGCAGAATTCCTTAACTTCATCTACTTCGTGACCATCAATCCTGATGTTAAGTTTCTCGCTGTTCTCATTTCTGTTACTTCTCGTAATTTTCGTCTTTCCTCGATTTACTATCAAACCATATTCTGTACTCATTAGAGAGCTCATTCGATTCGGCAGATGATTTAATTCTTCTTCACTTTCTCACTGGATAGCAATGTCATCAGCGAGTCGTATCATTGATATCCTTTCACCCTGAATTTTAATTCTACTCCTGAACCTTTCTTTCATTTCCATCATTGCTTCTTCGATGTACAGATTGAAGAATAGGGGGCGAAAGACTACATTCCTGTCTTGCACCAATCTGATCACTTAAAGTACACCAATTTACTGAAATCGGTAAAACGAATATACCGATTGAGAGATACCTGTGTCGATATCGCGGCTTATGTCAATGACTAGCTGCTAACAAGCACCTTAGTTCATTTTTCATTCTGCATATTTAGTTACATGTCCTCTATTTAACGAGTTGCATGACTCTGTGAGTGAGCCATGCCAGGCAGGAGGGAACGCCAGTCATAGGCAGAAACAGAGTCCATAGGGGTAAAGGCGACTTCCGAAGGAAGGGCCGCTACAAGCAGGAACATTGGCCCGACCGCTTAGCACCAGGTAAGCTGCACTGGAAGCAAAATATTGTCTGCTACGACGCCAGCCAGACGCATGATCGCAAAATTCTTTAGCGCTGCGGCCCCTGTGGTGTGTGGTCAGGCACTTCTAAAACGTTCCGACTGAAGGACAATGACAACGCGTTCTTGCCAATGCAAAATAGGCTATTTTGCGAGTCTTAGTCTGTGCTCAAAGAACATTCCAGTGTTATATTTTTCGCCAACCGGTCATTCGAGAAAACTGAGGGAAGTTGGGATGGCCTAGACATGACCATCCCGTCGCTTTCACGTGGGAAGCTATGCGACAGTCATTGTTAATTTTTTTCTCCTACTTGTGGGGGAGGTTTAGTGGCATCTGGACTCCACTACATGTGGACTGCACCTTCTTCTCTCTCTTATAACGTGGGAAGCCAGCTCATTGGGAATTGGGAACTCCGATTCGCAGAATTTTATGTACAGGAAGGCAACTTATCGGGAGACAAAAAAGATATCCGGTAGGTGGGGTGTTGGAATGCAGTGATTCATTACTGGCTGAGTCATTCCTATTGGTGTAAGCTCAAATCAAACGGAAGGGTAGAATTTTGAGGGCACACTGGACGGGGACGTGGAAGAAGGCACTCTGGCTTTAAGCAATGTGACCCGAGGAAAGGTGCGGAAAAAGACAGACTTGAATGGCAGCTGCGCCGAGAGCCGCAGCCTGATATCTCGAAAATCAGCACATCATACCATTACTGACGAGTTGCTATCGCCGACAAGATGCAGTAAATGTAAGTCTTGCCCCTCGATTCGTCAATTATAGTAAGTGTAGTTTACCGCATAGGTTATCACGGTAGGATCGTGGTTAGAGGCATTCCATTCGTTTCTTATTAAATGTACGAGGGTTGGAACTTTAATAGTGGCAACTATTTATTTACAGCTCGTACAAAATAGATACGTGTTTCAAAGTTTTACTGGCCTTCAAAGCAGTGTTTGTAATGATTGTGTATAACCAGTTGTCAGCGATGTGGAAGTCGTAGGATACTCTTAGCAGTGCCAGCTGTGTTGACAGTTCGGACGGCGCGGTCTATCGCCCAACGAATTTGTAGCAGTTCTGAAGCGAATGCCGTGAAGTGTTTCCTTCAGTTTAAAAATCGAGTTGAACTCACGACGGCTTAAGTCAGGGGAATGCAGTAGGTGTTACAGCACTTAGCAGCCCCGTCAGACAAACAAATCAGTAACGGCTTGCACTGTACGTGTTTGAGCATTGTCTTGCAAAATGATGGTCAGGTTCTGCAGAAAGTGTCATCACTTCTGTCTCTATGCTGTTCATTTTTTCGAACACAACCAACGACCAGCTTAGAGACAGAAATAATGACACTTTCTGCAGGACCTGACCATCATTTTGCAGGACAATGCTCAAGCACGTACAGTGCAAGCTGTTATTTATTTGTTTGACTGACGGGACTGCTAAGTGCTATACCATCTACTGCACTCCCCTGACTTAAGCCCTCGTGAGTTAAGCCGGCCGAAGTGGCCGTGCGGTTAAAGGCGCTGCAGTCTAGAACCGCAAGACCGCTACGGTCGCAGGTTCGAATCCTGCCTCGGGCATGGATGTTTGTGATGTCCTTAGGTTAGTTAGGTTTGACTAGTTCTAACTTCTAGGGGACTAATAACCTCAGCAGTTGAGTCCCATAGTGCTCAGAGCCATTTGAACCTCGTGAGTTCAACTCGATTTTTAAACTGAAGGAAACACTTCACGGCATTCGCTTCAGAACTGCTACGAATTCGTCGGGCGATAGACCGCGCCGCTCGAACTGTCAACTGGCACTGCTAAGAGTATCCTACGACTTCCACATCGCTGACAACTGGTTATACACACTTTGGTCAGTAAAACTTTGAAACACGTATCTGTTTTGTACGAGCTGTAAATAAATAGTTGCCACTATTAAAGTTCCAACCCTCCTAGTTATCAGCGCAGTTAAATCTAATCCCGTAGCCGAGGGCTCACCATGATCAACCATGTTGGGGCGTTTGCATGTGGACACTACACCGGTTTCCTGGTTCGTTCAGCGTGATTACAAATTTCAGAGTACAACCTCTTGGGATGATGGCCGTTCGCATCCTATATATCCATTTTGGGCCTTACTAAGCCGATCTAACATTCAGTTGAATCGTGCCTAAGTTCAATTTTTGTCATCCTCTTGGTTTGTTTTGTATCCCTTCTATTCTTAATAATATGTAGTCCTTCCCTTTTTTGTGTGTCTGCTCCCGAAGAGGAAATGTAATTTGGGTTATTTTGGACCAAGTCTCTCAATTCAATAAATAGTTGGCCCCTTGCAATTAATAATCGTTAATGATTTTGTAAGAACCGACACCGACAAGTCATTTATAGGGGGTTAGTCCTCCTCATTATTCAATCCGTATCTGAGTTCATGGGGAGCAATCTGCGTCTTGGTCGATGCAGTCGGGACAGATTATTAAAACAACTGAAATATTGGAAAGGTTGGTTAGTTCAAGTCGGTGTCTTGCTATGTTTGAGCCAAGAATGACGACTGCAGTAATACATGCCGGTTACCATGGCTGAAAACGTGTTGGCAGTGGACGCTAGGACAGAAGAAGAGTAACATGTAAATGAAAAACGAAGTTAGGCCCATACGTCCCGATCATTCAGCATGAGTATTGAGAGTGGAAAATCCGCGTCGAACATTATGTAACATGTCACATGATTCCCACTGTGAAATGTGGTGGTAGACGAATGATGATAGAGGCCACCGTTCATTGGTTTTCTCTTAGTCCACTGGATGTACCTCGTCGAGCGATGACTGGTGCCACACCTTGCAATGGCAATAATACGGAAGCAGCCCTTTTAATTTGCAGCATGACAGCATTTTCACTCATTGTACGGACGTTTAAAAGAATAACTTGACGAAATTTAAGTGAATACGTTTGCAGATGGGTAATGTATAAGAAAAAAGGAACTGTAGTGGGAACATAGACACGACTTTAAGAAAAGTAAAAAAATAAAAAAGCAAAGGAAAAAACGAGGATATCTGCATCTAATTCCGTACTCCACAATTAACCTTAGGTGTTTGGCGGAAGGTACTTTGTGTACCACTGTCACCTTATTTTCCCTTTTTCTTGTTCCAGTGGCAAATGGTGTTCGGGACGCGTGATTCATGCTAAACCTTGCAAATTTTGGCTTCATGGTATTTTCTCGAGACATTTGTAAGAGGAATCAACATATTGACTGACACTTCTAGTAACATAATCCACTGACATTTTAACAGCAAACTGCACTGCACTGCTCAACGCCTCTCTTGTAGCGTCTGCCAACAGATTTGGCTGAGCATCCCCGTGCAGCTTTCGCGCTTACTAAACGAACCTGTGACGTGACGTACTGCTCATCTTTAGATATTATTTAGTGCGTGGCCCAGACTCACTGGCATTAGTCAAGTGTCGGTCGAACGAGAAGTTTGTACGTTACCAGCTCGTGGGTTGACTACATCTCCTGAGAATTCTTGCAATGAATATCAGTCTGGCATCTCCCTTTCCTACGGCTAGTTTAGCCTAGTCTTTCCACTTTAAATCGATCCATACCTAGTTGCCCAGATATTTAATGGGTGTGAGTATCTTGTAATCATACAATTACTTGACTTTCCGCTTATTTATGACCAGTGAGCTTCATTTGTTTGTGCTGAGGCGTCAGCTGACAATTCCTGCCCTATGGGACCTTCCTCTTCAGGTCGTCTTCCTCCATTTCGCTGTAATTTTCTACCGTTGCAACTTCAATACATACAACTGCACCATTCGCAAACAGCTTCGCAAAGCTTCCGACGTTATCTAGTAGGTAATTTACATGCACTGTGAACGGTAATGGTCTTACAACACTTGCTTGTGGTGCCCCAGAAGTTAATTACCCTCCGAAGATTTCTTTTGTTAAGAATGACACTTTGTGTTCTGCTCCATTAAGTTTCGGGTGTGCAGCGGCAAGAAATCTCCTTCTTCTAATATTTCGGCTGTATAACGTTCAACATCTTCAGAGTGAGCCGCAAGACTGCCGCTCCAGTTCTTTAGTTTTTTTTCTTTTCTTTATTGATTTTCAATTCCCCCCGAAGAGGGCGGGCTGGCAGCAGCTTACTACGCTGCTCTACAGCCTACAGACTTTTTTTAAATAAAGGAAGAAGAAAGAAACAAGGTAAAACAGGCGATAAAATGGTGAGTTATAGTGTAAAATGGCGTAAAATGCGGAAAGTTAAAACAGAAAGCAAAAGGGGTTGGCAATGTAGATAAAATACACAGGAATCAGACAAGTAACATAGTAGACAATTAAAAAACACGGCGACAGTCTGGTTTCTGTTCGCAAGATATAAAAGGCACACCCAGCGACAGTATGATGGCCGTTCGCAACAAGTCCCAAAAAACACAACACGGAACACTCACTGTAAAACATGCACTGTAGAACGCCGCTCCAGTGCTCGATTCGTCCCTTTATACTGTTGTACCGCGCGACTGCGCATGCGGCCACAGATGCAAATGCGCCAGAGACGTTGGTCGACGGCAGAGACGTGCATAATGCGCGAGTTGTATCTATGACTCTGCAGTTGATCTGTATTGGCATATCGATATATCACTGTGAGCTGCACTGTGACGACGTCTTAGCGAGTTTATTACAGCAAGTGCCGGATTCCATGATTTATCAAGATTGAAACCACTATCTCTATTAATTAAATTCGTCGTCAAGCGAATTTCAATTGCCTCCTTCACTATCCAGTCCCAAAAGGATGACGTAGTTGCCAAAATTTCGACGTTGTCATACTGTGACCATTATCAATATAGTGCTCTGCTACTGCCGACTTGTTAAGTTGTAGAAGTCGTGTGGACCTCCGGTGTTCTGTACATCTTTCTTGGACAGTACGAGTTGTTTGTCCGATGTAAGAAAGGCCACATTCACATGATTTTGTAAACTCCAGATTTTCGGAGCAGCAAATCATCTTTGACGGATCCCACGAGTGCAGCTGTCTTAGGTGGAGGACGAAAAATCACTTTTACTTTGTGTCTGCCGAGAATGCGTCCTATTTTTGATGAGAGGCTACCCACATATGGCAGGAAGGCCATCGATTTAAAGGTTTCTTCATCTTCTTCTGCTTTCTTTGTGGCCTCTTTCGGTTTCATTTTCAGTGCCCTCTGTATTTGTTGTGGAGAGTACCCATTGTCTTCATACACTCTTTGTAAGTGGGAAAGTTCATCTTGCAGACTGATTTCGTCAGAAATAATATGCGCTCGTGAGTCAAAGTTCGGAGAACACTCATTGTCTGGCAGGATGGTGGCAGCTATTTGCACGTAAATACAGATCGGTGTGCGTCGGCTTCCTATACACCTCATGTCCCAAAGTGCCATCCTCTCTGCGCCGAACCAAAGCATTCAAGAATGGAAGGCATCCCTCCTTTTCAACTTCCATTGTGAACTTTATTTGATCGTGGAGGGAGTTCAGATGTCTTAAGAAGTCTTGCAAGTTGTCTTCACCATGGGGCCAAACTACAAAGGTGTCATCAACATACCTCCAGAATACCGTGGGTTTCAAGTCAGCAGATTCAAGCGCCTTCTTCTAGAAGTCCTCCATAAATAAACTGGCCACCACAGGGGATAAGGGACTACCCATGGCGACTCCGTACGTCTGTTCAAAAAATTCGTTGTTAAATAAGAAATATGTGGAGGTCAGAACATGTTTAAAGAAAGCTGAAATCTCTTTGTCAAAACTTCTTTCAATAAGTTGTAGAGATTCTGGAAGGGGAACCTTTGTAAATAAAGCCACCACATTAAAACTAACAAATATATCAGACGGGTTCATTTTCAATGATTCCAGTTTACTAATGAAGTTATGCGAGTTTCTTATGTGGTGAGTACATTTTCCCACAAGAGGCCTCAACAATGATGCCAGATGTTTGGCAACGTCATAGGTCGGAGAGCCTATGTTTCTCACTATGGGGCGTAGAGGAACATCTTTCTTGTGGACCTTTGGTAGTCCATAAAGTCTAGGAGGCACCGGACCACTTTGTTTCAATCTCCGATCAACTTCTGGTGGAAAGGGAGAATCATTCAGAAGCGAAACAGTTTTCTTCACCACTCGATTAGTGGCATCCCTGCTGATCTTCCGGTACATGCTATCACTCAATAAATTGTACATTTTATCATGGTATTCGTCCCGAGACAATAAAACAGTAGCATTACCTTTATCTGCTGGGAGTACCACCGTCTGAGTATCCAGGTGAAGCTTGCTTAGAGCAGTCCTCTCTGCCACAGATATATTGCTCCTTTGTGGGCGAGCCTTCATAATTGCACGGCATGTTTCACGTCTTATTTCCTCTGCTGAATCAGAGGGAAGTGGTCGAACAGCTTCTTCAATGGCGCTGATAAACTAAGGCAATGGCAGAACCTGTGGCGTGGGTGCAAAATTCAGTCCCTTACTCAAAACCATCATCGTAGCATCGTCCAAATCTCTACCTGTCATATTAATAACAGGGCGTCGAATAACAGTTTCCCGCTGCGATGTCGTCTTCAGTCGACTAAATTTTGCAGTCTGTCGGGATGTGGCCACCTCACGAATCCAGTCTGATTTGGCCCAAGTTGTACCATCAATCCAATTCCAAGAATTGGAGTATCTCCACAGACATCTTCAGGTGCAGGCGATAAAGTTCTTCAGAAACCAGGTCTAATTTTCGGCGAGTAAAGTGGATCCTCTCCTTAACAATAGCAGAGCCAGCTTTTGTTAAAATCTTATTCATAGACGTCGTTTTTATAAAATGTACTAATCTGGCAAGATTTTAACGAAAGCTGGCTCTGCTATTGTTAAGGAGAGGCCTTTCTTACATCGGACAAACAACTCGTACTGTCCAAGAAAGATGTACAGAACACCAGAGGTACACACGACTTTTACAACCTAACAAGTCGGCAGTGGCAGAGCACTGTATTGATAATGGTCACAGTATGTTGTATGAATACGTCGAAATTTTGGCAACTACGTCATCATTTTGGGATTCGATAGTGAAGAAGGCAATTGAAATTCGCTTGACGACGAATTTAATTAATAGAGATAGGGGTTTCAATCTTGATAAATCATGGAATCCGGCACTTGCCGTAATAAACTCGCTAAGACGTCGTCACAGTGCAGCTCACAATGATATATCGGTATGCCAATACAGATCAACTGCGGAGTCATAGATACAACTCGCGCATTATGCACGTCTCTGCCGTCGACCAACGTCTCTGGCGCATTTGCATCTGTGGCCGCATGCGCAGTCGCGCGGTACAACAGTATAAAGGGACGAATCGAGTACTGGAGCGGCAACCTCCTTATGTATGTATTATTTTATTCTTGTTTTAATTGTCATATCACTCGGCTGAAGAGCGGCGGATTGTGCTGCTGACAGCCCTCCCCTGCCCGTATGGGGCAGGGGAATGAAATCACAATAAAGAAAAAAAAAAAAAAAAAAAAAAAACTGGAGCGGCAGTCTTGCGGCTCACTCTGAAGATGGCTGAACGGTATACAGCCGAAATATTAGAAGAAGGAGATTTCTTGCGGCTGCACACCCGAAACTTAATGGAACAGTCTTTGCGCCGCCAAAACCTGAAGATTCACCTTGTGTTCTGTTTGTATGCTAAGGACTACTCAGTTTCATCAGAAAGTTGGCGTTGTATTTTGACGCTCATCTTTTCATTCGTAGACGGAGAGAAAGGCTTCGAGTATGCAGTCAAATAAGATGGCAGAAAATGGGTGGGAGCTATAAAATTAAACAGGAAATCTGGGTTTAAAAGTTCCTGAGAAGAACAGTCTAATGCAGGGACGCGGAGTATCGCATTTATGGTTGAATATGCACGTGGAACATGCGGTGTACGAAGTGAAAGTACCTCTATGAGAAGATTAAAAATGAAAGAGGACCTATTTTCAATTCTCAGATTTGCAAATAACTTAGCTCTCTTTGTGGGAAGCAAGGAATACTTAGAAATATTAACCAACAGCAGACACTGCTAACCTCCCAGACACACAGGACGCCAGTCATCTGCGATAGGGAAACTTTGCAGCCGAAATACAACACTTGAAGAAAGTGTCCGCAGAAATGGATACAGTAAAGAATATATCAGTAAGGCATTCGAGAAGAGAAGAGAGAAAGCAAATCAAGAAAGCGACGAAGAAGACAGGAGACTCGCTTTCCCTCCTTACGTAAGACCACTCTCAGCCAAAATTACGTGGCTGCTTGAAAGATCCAACATGAAAAACTGTCTTCCGACTACCGCTTAAGACGAGAGAGTACCTCGGCTTTGCGAAAGACCCACTGAAACTGAAGGTACCTGGGACACTGGTATATACAGCATTTCTTGTAAATGTGGCCACCAATACATCGAGCAAAGGCAGCACTGAGAAGAACACTTTAGGTACGTACGACTGGCACACGGAGAAACCACCAATAGAAGAGCGGAGCGTGAAGGAAGACCACAATTTTGAATTTCAGAACAATAAAGTGCTAGGACGAGCAAGCGCCTATTGGGAGAGCACTATAAAGGAATCCATATAAATGAGGATTCACGAGATACTATTTCCAGTTGACCTCCGTTTACAGGTCTGGAATACAGTAGGCAACTGCAAATGAATGTAGTTTGCAGTAGTTGGGCCAAGATGACACTTTGAGAGCATAGATTAGCGTATAGAGCCGCGTCAAATCCACAGAACACCAAAGTATATGAATTGCAAGGCCCATGTTAAGATACGGAAAGAGAACAACAGTTCTGCAGCGCTGCAAGTGGTCTGGCAGGGAAAGTACGAGAAAATACGGCGCGAAAATACGTACTTTCAATTAGAAACACGAGATTTAAATGAATATATATAAGTGCACCACTGCATCATTAGTGTGTGGTGTAAGTTAGAATTTGGGTCTGACGGGAGTTGTACAATGAGGTTAGTCCGTGAGGATGTGGTGACCTCTGTGTCCGAGTGACATACTGGTCACCGCAGCTGCCTAGTAAGTAGGAGACCCGGGATTGAAACCCGGCTTGGCGTAAATTTTCAACTTGCCCTATTGATATAAATCAAAGCCCACTGGCATCTAATGTCTTTAATTTCTTTTTGACATAAAGAAAATGTTTATTTGTTCTTCATGGGTGGGCCTCACAGTCTAGTAGTGGTGAGTGTGCCTGGAAACAAAGTTTTTGTGACCATGCAAAGAAATATATTCGAGAAATCCCAGCGAAAAGCCATGATTAACTTCTCGTAGCTACGTTAACAGTCATCTAGAATTTTATATATAACATTACGGTCGCCTTACTACTGTAAAATTATTTATTTGTAGAACCTAAAGTTACTATTTCGACATTGTGGCCATTACCAACTGGAAATACTTCCGCTTTAGTACATATCAAAACCTCAATTATCTGACGTAATACAGAAGTTTGTTTTATCACACTGTGTTCTGATGCTACTACTTGCGTGTGTTGCAGTCGTTTAATTGCATTTTAGCTGTATTGCTCAAATTCTGCTTCATTTTTGATCGCATTTGTAACATTTTGTAGAGAAAAATTACCTTTTTTGTTTCATGCATAATATAAGCTGGTTTCATCGCATGAGGTTCTATGGACTCATGTCCATTTGTTCTTGCCTACGAATACATGGGTGAGCTGCTCGATTTAACTGCGTTGTATTATACTTAAATTTTTGTGCGCTTACGTTTTTCGTGCTTTCTCGCATTCAATGGAGAACTTCATGTCAGCATCTTTTGACAGAATCGGTTACTAATACTACAAAACATACTCAGTCGTAGGAAGCAACACCATTTAGAGCAGAATTACGTACTATTCTTTCAAATGGTTCAAATGGCTCTAAGCACTATGGGACTTAACATCTGAGGTCATCCGTCCCCTAGACTTAGAACTACTTTAACGTAACTAACCGAAGGACATCACACACATCATGCCAGAGGCAGGATTCGAACCTGCGACCGTAGCAGAAGAGCGGTTCCGGACTGAAGAGCCTAGAACCGCTCGGCCACAACGGCCGGCAATGATCAGTCGTTCGTATATCTTGTTGAGCACAAGTTCTGTCGAAAGCTGCTAGCATGGAGTTCTCCATTAAATACGAAAAGTACGAAACCAGATGCGAACAAAAATAAAAGAAGAATACAAGCAGTATTATTACAACGCATTTAAATCGAGCAGATCACACAAGTGTTCGTAAGCAGAAACAAATGTCATCAGAACACTGTGACGAAACCAGCTTCTGTTTCATATAAAACCGACACAAATATGAAATCACTCACTCCACACAAAACTACGGACGTGAGCAAAAATCAGTCAGAACAAGAGCGACATTTTTCACAACGCAATTCAATGAGTGCAATACACAAACGAAGTGGTAATCAGGAACACAATGCTATAAAACCAGCTTCCGTTTATTACGACACGAAAATAAATACGGACGACTTTAAGTGATTCAGAAACTTCCTGGCAGATTAAAACTGTGTGCGGGACCGAGACTCGAACTCGGGACCTTTGCCTTTCGCGGGCAAGTGCTCTACCAACTGAGCTACCCAAGCACGACTCACGCCCCGTCCTCACAGCTTTACTTCCGCCAGTACCTCGTCTCCTACTTTCCAAACTTCACAGAAGCTCTCCTGCGAACCTTGCAGAGCTAGCACTCCTGCAAGAAGGGATATTGAGGAGACATGGCTTAGCCACAGCCTAAGGGATGTTTCCAGAATGACATTTTCACTCTGCAGAGGAGTGTGCGCTGATATGAAACTTCCTGGCAGATTAAAACTGTGTGCCGGACCGAGACTCGAACTCGGGACCTCTGCCTTTCGCGGGCAAGTGCTCTACCAACTGAGCTACCCAAGCACGACTCACGCCCCGTCCTCACAGCTTTACTTCCACCAGTGATTCAATGAGAAAACGAGTTGATGGACTGATAAACTTGCAACGCTCCAAGTGGCCTGGCAGCGAACCAAGGTCGTGTTACCTGAAGTCACTGTATCGGTTTCACCCTCCCCACGCGCCCCGCCCTCTCTCCCGATCGAACCAGTCTTCGGACTGAAGAAGAGCTCAGCGACACTGTTTTTCTTGACGACGCTACATAATTAGTGTAATTTGGCATAGGAGAGTGAGTGAGTGAGAGAGAGAGAGAGAGAGAGAGAGAGAGAGAGAGAGAGAGAGAGAGCGAGTACTCACGGCTTGCGCAGGATCATGCGCATGGTGGCGTCAGGCCCGCGCTGGATGAGCGAGTTGAGGCTGGAGCTGAGCTGGTCCTCGGCCTGTGCCACGTCGTCCTCTGTGGGCATCGCCATGGCGCCTTCCATGTCCTGCCAGAACTGGTACAGCAGGTTCTTGTCTTTGAACGGCTGTTCGCAGCTCACTGTCGACCACACAAACATGCTCGTCAGGCAACAGGAAACTTTATTTGCTAATGTTTTATAAAAGCTACTGATTTATCCCCATCTTTCCTTCAGGTAATGTCTGCAATGTGTCACTTCTAAATTTGCAAATTGGCTTCTATGATAGTAAATCCTCCTCCTCCCAAACCCCACGAACCATGGACCTTGCCGAGGTGGGGTGGTTTGCGAACCTCTATGATACATATAGCTGTATCACAGGTGCTACCTAAAGGGGGTGTATCTATGGACAGACCAGGCACGTACGTCGTTCTTAAAGAGCTAAGTAGATTCCAGAAGGGAATATATACAGTGTGTATTCTTTCGAACATATCGAAAAGAACAGACACTTCGAATCAAGACAAAAAGAAATTAAAGACATTAGCTGCCAATGGGCTCTGATTTGTATCAATGGGGCAAGTTGAAAATTTGTGCCCGAGTAGGATTCGAACCTGCGTAATCGGCTTACTGGGCAGACGCACTGACCACTACGCCATCCGGGCACAGTGGTTACCGCAACCGCACGCTCTACCCTAGAATGGACATGTGCGAAAGAACAGACACCACATATATAATTAAGATGATGACAGCTAATGACACCTTCAGTACAGATGCACACCATGCTCGAACTCTTGTGGGAACTGGTGAGATGCCGCGAATAGTAAGGTCATTGAACTAGAGCATTACTTCACTAGTGTGTAGTGTAAGTTGAGAATCTGGGTCTAACGGGGGGCATGCTAGGGCAGTACGTGTGGTTATAGTGACCACTGTGTTTGGATCGTTTAGTGGTCACCGATCTGCCCAGTAAGCAGAAGGCCTGGATTCGAATCTCGATCCGGCACAAATTTTCAACTTACCTCATTGAATAAATCAGTGCCCACTGGCACCTAACTTCATTAATTCCTTTGTGTCTTGACAAGACTATTCCTTTAAGACGACTAATGGCAAAGAGACTGGAAAGGAATCTGAATAGCCAGTTAGTGTTCATTATCTCGAGAAGGCGTATGACACAGACACGCTGAAGAAACTGAAGTTCTGAGAAGGAGTCAGCTTGAAAACTATATGCAGCCTATACGAGATTGCAGAGTGTGTAAGCAAAGTGGAGAATGAAGTTTCGTCACAGCCTTTCAAAATTACCAAAGAATTAAAACAGGAATGCTACTTGCCTCCTACATTATTTAAAATATGGTAGGGTCGTTCCGAACGTAATGCCTTCTCTTTTTGTGGTGACTTCGAATGTCTGCGCCAGATGTCGTTGGTGAAGTGCTAATGCTTGAACCTTCCTCTTTCATTTGCAGGTGGTTCTGCTGTTCTGCAGTAGTTGGCACCAGCAGGGTGTTCCAAAATAGAGTCTGATGTGGACGTGCGTACAAAACAGCGATGAGCGTTTGAATTCCACACTGCTGAAGAAATTGCGCCGATTGAAATCCATCGCCGCTTGCTAAAGCAGTATAGAGACGATACAATAGACGTGAGCTGTGTTAGGCGATGAGTACAGCATTTTCAAGGTAGTGAAAAGGGTGTGCATGACAAGCCACGGCCCGGTCGATCCCGCAAGGCTGTCATCCCTAGCAATGAAGAACGTCTTGATCAACTCATCCGTGTTGACCGGCGGATAACGACCAGAGAATTGTGTGCAACGCTGAATGCCGACTGTCTTGCCGTGGAAACAATGTTGGAACATGTTGGTTATCGCAAAGTCTCTGCGAGATGGGTTCCGCGGAAAAGACTCATCGAATGGAAATTTGGCGGGACCTGCTGGACCAATGTGAAGTTGGTGACAATTTTCTGAATGGCATCGTCACCGGACATGAGACGTGGTGTCGCTACTGCGAGCTGGAATCCAAAAGATAGTCCATGGAATTCTCCGTCAAAGAAGAAATTCAAGACACAGCCACCTTCAGGCAAAGTGATGTGCACAATCTTCTGAGATAGCCAGGGTGTAGTTCTTTTGGATGTCCTACAAGACGACACTGACTAAGCTGAAAGCCCGAATTTCCAGGGTAAGGCCAGAGAAAAAGACCAATTTTCACCTGCAACATGGTAACGCCAGGCCTCACACCAGCGCCGCGACCACGCAACTCATTGCAGAATTCGGCTAGACTGTCTTACCGCATCCACCGTACAGTCCCGGTTTAGCGCCTTCAGACTTCCATCTCTTTGGGCTTCTGAAAGATGGACTACGTGGTGAACATTTTCAAGACTCGGACATTGTTGTCAAAGCTATAAGAAAGTGGTTAGCCTCCGCTGGTTCCGATTTTTATAAGCGTGGTATGCAGGCTGTGGTTCATAGTTGGCAAAGTGCGTAACGAATAGTGGTGACTACGCGGAAAAATTAGTCTGTAGCTGAAATATTGCTCTATTTAGCTATGCTGTTGTGATTTATGTATCTCCTGTAGTTTCCATGAATGAAAATAAGAGCCATTACTTTCGGAACGACCCTCGTACATTCAGATAGTCTCGGACTTGTGGAGGAGATAATCTGCAGGAATGGGCATTCAGATAACAAAGGATCAATGTTTGTACACCTTGTTCTCCACAGACGATCTGATAGTGGTGGCCAATGAAGATGACCTCTCTCTATGCTAAGAAAATTATTTGAAAAATACGATAAGTGGGGATTGAAAGCAAATTTTCGAAAGATTAATACCTGTGAAATGGGGAAAATGCGGGAAGACCAGCACATAAAGGCTCGTAAAAATTTAAATATTTGGGTAACATAATATCGGAAGATAGAACAAGTAACTGAGAAACACAGCAACAAGTAGCCCACTGGAAAGCAGCAATCCATAAGGTAAAACCTCTGTTACGGTATTCTAAAGATAACTTGGAAAGTAAAGAAGATGCTCTTTAGAAGCATTGTAGAGCCTATAACGACCTATGGATGCGAGTGCTACGAGCTTACTTGAAAAAATAAAAACAAATTGAGAGTTGCAGAAATGTACTCTCTCAGAAGATCGTGTAGGATATCTCGGCGAGACCAATCAATAAATACAACGATCAGGGAAGTGACACATACTAACGAAAGCATCACACACAGAATAGAAGAATGACTGCTCGCCTGATATGAGCATACAACGCGAATGAGAAATGACAGACAGCGAAAGAAGATCTTGATGTACCGTCTACAAGGAACAAGGAGAAGAGGAAGATTGAATGTTGTCTGGTTAGATGGGGTAAAGGAGGCCATGAAAGAAACAGAAGAATACGAAGGAAGAATGGAAACCGATAGCGACAGATTTGTAGGATGCAGTGATAGCTGTAGGAACCCCACAGGAGAAGAAATGAAAGGGCAACAGATTTTTCAGCAGTTTGCAGGGCCATCAGTCTGGATGACTGGCTAATCTGGTCCCAAACATGAGCCAGCAAGGTCTTGATATGCTGGTACGGTGTACGGCAGAAAGGAAGGGGAAAGTACGGCCGTTATGTTTCCCGAAGGAGTGCAGCTCCACCATATGGCTTAATGATGAGGGAATAATCCTGAGTAGAATATTCCAGAGGTAAAATAGTCCCCCATTTGGATCTCTGTGGGGTGAAAATTCAAGAGGATGCTGTCATTAGGAGAAACAATACTTCCGTTTTACGGATGGGAGTGTGGAATGATAAAAAAATTTCTGAAAAGAGAAGTTCGTTAACATCGAATATTAATTTAAGCGCTAAGAAGACTCTTCTGAAGGGATTTGTATTTGGTGTAGTATTGCATAGTAATGAAACATGGACAAAAAGGGTTCAGATAAGAAGAGACAAGAAGCTTTTCAAATTTTGCTCTACAGAATAATGTTGATCCTCAGCATAGTGGCTGATTAGCTCTCATTACCCATTTATGGCCGCTTGCTCCATCAGCCACTGTGCTGAGTGTCCACTTGGTTTGCGCGGATAATAACTGGAGAAGTTTTTGGTAATGTGCTGGCGTAAGCTGTCGCCAAAGGTGTAGCGCGAAGACTGATAGTAGATGCTGGATGAAGCACGCCTATCACGAGGGAGGCCAGAGACACACCGTTGAGCAACAAACTGCCAACGCCCTCTCAACAGCATGTATTTAGGCCGCCGCCGCTGATCGGATGGCCTCAGTGACTCACTCACCAAGTTTGACATCTGTCAGTACAAGTGCAGAGCGAGCTCAGTTAACATCACAGACTACAGCAGTACATAACGACCAGATTAGTGACCATAGCCGGACTAGCAGTGAGACTAAAGTTTGTAATAGCAAGATTACCGATACTGTCTGCAAGAGGATTATTACTAAAGAGCTTGTACCACAAAACATGAACTCTATTCAAGTTAAGGACCCGGTTTATGCAAATAAAGAACCATATTAATTCACATATGCATTTGTGCTGTTGAAAGAGGATACTGGCCACCCATGATAACATACTCTCCCATTGCTTCCTTGCGGTAGAAGACTCTACAGGTAACGGTAATAGGATTTTTCTGATATGCGAGGAGAATGGTAGGCAACATTTAGGAGGTTAACAGGAAAGTGTTAGCAGTCTACTTACTTTTAATCCAATAACCATATATGAAGTTTTTTTAGGTACATTCAGTTACCAACAGGAGCTCAATCATTAGTACAAGTCCATTTACTGGTTAAGAAAGTCCCACGGGTCAAACAAGGCTCGCAACTTGTATTAAAACACTTTGCAAGTGTAAGCAGTATCTGGGAACGCTGAAAAATGTTTTGTTTTTCATATCGTTTGCTAATTATGCGGCCTTACGAAAACGCGTGCATCACGCGTCATTTAGCCTACGAGGACAATGGTTGAAGTTGTCATGGCTTCGTGAAAAGAGGCCAAAGGACGTGACACATTAGACACGTTAGAAGGATATATTGTTGTACTGTAGACGGTAATAGTAAGTTGCTATGTTAGAAATTCATTTCAGAATACATAGTACAAGTTGACGGTGCTGCCTGTCGACATATTTTTTCTAATGCCACACCCCATGTGAAGTTCAATGGGAAAAAGCTGCACCGGATGAAGAGGTCTTCATGTACTTATATTTTCACTGTCTCTCTGAACCCCGAATCCCAGAAGCCTTTTGGTGCGGCACAGTACCATTGTCTGTTAAAAAACAAACGTGTCCTTCGTTGACGCTGTGCTCTGCCACTGCAGAATTGTGGGTGTGTCTGAGATGAAAGATCCTCACATATTCGGTACAAAACTGCAAGATGCATCGCTCCATCTGGCCGATGTATTGCATGACATACTCGCAGCTGATGCTGTAGACGTCAGCTGCTCGTAGCCCTAGTTGGCCTTTGATTAACCCAAGCATATTCTTGATTTTAAGCGTTGAGCGAAAAATAGTTTTTCTGTTGTGACTCTCCATTATGCTGGCAATCATGGCTGTGGGCGGTCCTGCGTACGGAAATCCACGCGCATCGTTTCATCCTCTTTATCAAAGATGCAGTAGAAATACGAATACATGACGGTCTTGTCAACCAGGACATCGATTTCTAACTGAGCTCCGTAAGCGATGTGGCATTAGCTAAATTATGTCAGGAACGGCCTGCTGTGAAAACGGCGGAAGCATCAGTCTGAAAGTTAGCAGCAGCACCAGGAACTCTATGCCCGGACCTCACCCTCCCTACACACCGACCTGTTTTAAAGACACAAGTTTAAGGTCCACTCTACATGGAAAGGAAGTTCCGCCGGGTTTAGCGAAACGTGCTATTTACGCCACGTGCAAGGTTCTATGGAGAGTGAGGTACACTTCTGGGCGGTCACTTATCGCTTCTTTCAGTTCTGGTAGTGATTCGCACTGTGTATGTGAGAAATCGCAAGTTACGCTGCGGTTACGAGTCCTTGTTGAAGGTGATCGTCCTGAAGGTGGATTGGTAAGACAGTTCAAATTTCCAATACAGTCTTCCATAATACGGTACCGTGGTGTGGTGCGTAAATCAACCTTTTGGCAACGGACAGCTCTGGACTCGTAGTCAGACACTTATTCACCTATCGATCCACAGTCACCTATCGATCCACAGTCACCTAGCAAGGAAGTAACGTACCCTGTGATCCACTATTTCGAGGAGATCCGGTATTTCAGCGGAGGGCAAGAGAATAATAAAAGCTATCGAGGAATCTAAACGTTGTTTGCGAAAAATAATAAAAAACAGTGCATCAGCGTAAATACTTGAGAGCTTCGACGATACATGTTTAATCTTTATTGAAGATTGTACTCTTTTTTTCTCGCTAAATTTGTTACCCTTCTTTATAGAATGGAACGATGAAAAGCCAAACAAACGTGATATGCAGTTATAGATGTTCATTTAATGACACATGACAAAGTTCAACAACTTAAGTGTTAACGCAAATATGGAAAATAAGTGCTTCAACGAGAAATAGGAAATAAATATATTAGCAATAACTGTGTAATACCATTGGTTGCTTTCTAGATTTCACTTTCCCTAGAAATTGACATTTAACGAGGAAAAAGAGGAAAAAAGATGAAAAAATAATCTGCAGCAGAAATCAAACAGATGTCCATTTCGTAGGCATGTAAGCCGATAATTTCTTCCTTGTCCGCAGTATAAGTTGCTTTATTTTAAATAACACTGCAACTAGGAACAGCTTCTCTCCTCAAATAGCCTGTACCTCGAGCGGATGGAAATAATTGATTCTTTGGTTTCTTTCAAACTATTAGGATGCGGGCCTGATATAAGAGTAAGCAAAAATTTCCTTATTTTGGAGCATTCTGACGAATTCAGAAGATCCGGAACGTATCTTTCGTCATGATCATTCGTTTGATTTTTTCCTCCAGATTGGAAGCGTAGTGATTCAGATTCTTTCTCAGAAGTACAGAAGTTACTTTCGAGTTAACAGCCCGCTGCCACTCCCGGCTAGCACGCCGTAGCTCGTCAAAATCTGTGGGTCGCAGGATTTCATTTCTTCTTATAAGCTATGCTTTACTTTTTGGGATTCCTCTTTACGTGGAAGGTGCAGATGGCATCGGGCATATAAACTTTTACGACAGCCACTTTGATGATAATGTCTGTTCCCTGTACTTGAACCTTACATTCCATGATGTACCTCTTGAAATTTGCCTGCCACTATCAACCTTCAGAACTTACTTTTCTTTCTAACATCCGTGATATAGGGCTAAAAATGGCTCTGAGCACTATGGGACTTAACATCTATGGTCATCAGTCCCCTAGAACTTAGAACTACTTGAACCTAACTAACCTAAGGACATCACACAACACCCAGCCATCACGAGGCAGAGAAAATCCCTGACCCCGCCGGGAATCGAACCCGGGAACCCAGGCGTGGGAAGCGAGAACGCTACCGCACGACCACGAGATGCGGGCGTGATATAGGGGGTAGCGTCTTTGATTAGTAATCAAAACATCGGTCCCGGGTTCAAAACCCGCCACTGCTTAAATTTTGATTAATAATCAGCATTGGCGACCAAAGACTTCCGGCATAAGAAGTCACCCTCGTTCTACCAGCGACCTTGTCAAAGAGGGCGGAGGAGCGGACAGAGGTTAAGAGCACACACTTACTTGTCCTTGGAGTGGGAAACTGCCCGTAAAGGCGGAAGAATCAACAATGATCAATGGCATGAGGATGCAGTAGGCAATGGAAACCATTGTATTAAGGACACATATATCCACAGGACATGTGGCCTGTAATTTAAAAAGTGTCTATGATCTCTCCATTGGAGAAAGATTCCTGAATAGCCCCCATTTCGGATCTCCGGGAGGGGACTGTCGAGGGCGAGGTGACCATGAGAGGAGGACTGAATAGCCAACGAAAGGATAACGCTCTACGAATCGGGGCGTGGAATGTCAGTAGCCTGAATGTGATAGGGAAGCTAGAAAACCTGAAAAGGCTCAATCTAGATATAGTACGGCCCAGTCAAGTGAAATGGAAAGAAGACCAGGATTTCTGGTCAGATGAGAATAGGGTAATGTCAACAGCAGCAGAAAATGAGACAGCGTGAGCAGGATTTGTTGTGAATAGCATGGTAGGGCAGAGAATGTTACTGTGAACAGTTCAGTGATACGGTTGTTCTTACCAGGATCGACAGTAAACCAACACCGACAACGATAGTTCAGGTATACATGCCGACGTTGCAAGCTGAAGATGGAGAGAGGCAGAGGCAGAGGCAGAGGCAGAGGCAGAGGCAGAGGCAGAGGGATAGGGATAGGGATAGGGAGAGGGAGAGGGAGAGGGAGAGGGAGAGGGAGAGGGAGAGGGAGAAAGAATATGAGGATATTGAAAGGGTAATACGGTAGGTAAAGGGAGACGAAAATCTAATATTCATGGGTAATATACAATATGCACAAGAGCCAAGTGGAAATAATAAGAGTGGACGACCAAGAACGAAGTGCTCGGATTAAAAAGGGTGTAAGACAGGGATGTAGCGTTTCACCCCTGCTCTTCAATCTGTACATCGAAGAAGCAATGATGGAAATAAAAGAAAAGTTCAGGAGTTGAATTAAAATTCAAGGTGAATGGGTATCAATGATATGATTCGCTGATGACATTGCTATCCTGGGTGAAAGTATGGAGGAATTACATGCTCTCCTAAATGGAATGAACAGTCTAATGGATACAGAATATGGACTGAGAGTAAACTGAAGAAAAACGAAAGTAATGAGAAGTTGCAGAAATGAAAACATCGAGAAACATAACATCAGGATTGACGGTCACGAAGTAAATGAAGTTAAGGAATTCTGATACCTAGGAAGCAAAATAACCAATGATGGACGGAGCAAGGAAAACATCAAAAGCAGACTAGCACTGGCAAAAAGGGCAGTCCTGGCCAAGAGAAGTCAACTACTATCAAAATAGGCCTTAATTTGAGGAAGAAATTTCTGAGAACGTACGTTTGGAGTACAGCACTGTATGGTAGTGAAACATGGATTGTGGGAAAACCGCAACAGAAGAGAATCGAAGCATCTGAGACGTGGTGTCACAGACGAATGTTGAAAATTAGGTGGACTGATAAGGTAAGGAATGATTAGTTTCTGCGCAGAATCGGAGAGGAAAGGAACATGGGGAAAATACTGACAAGGAGAAGGGACAGGTTGATAAAAAATATATTAAGACATCAGGGAATGACTTCCATGGTACCAGAGGGAGTTTTAGTGGGCAAAAACTGTAGAGGAAGATACCTCTGTAGAGACTGGAATACATCCAGCAGACAACTGAGTACGTAGGTTGCAAGTGCTACTCTAAGATGAAGAGGTTGGTACAGGAGCGGAATTAGTGGCGGGCCGCATCAAACCAGTCTGAAGACTGATGGCTAAAAGAGTCACAATCGGCGACTACATCCGAAGGAATATGTCGTACTGAACATTTAGGCGAGAGGTAACGCTAGCCAATGACAAATGAGCTCGCCGTGTATTCCTCTTGGAACTATAGTTTAAAGTGACAAAAAGAGAACTAGTTTGTCTTGCGGTTCCGGCCAGCGTGTTTCTCAATGAAGGCGCTGGAACCGTCGAATAATGTTCAAAGTAGAACTGTAGTCACTTCGTGCGGCTCATTCTGAGATCCCGCGTTACAAATGTTTGGCGAGATCCGGGTTCGCCTCACGTGCTCTGGCATAATAGTATCTGTAGCATGTACACATCTTTTAGCGTGGATATAAAGTTCAAATTTAAAGTTCATTGTTCAGTGAGGTGGTCAATTTCCGAGATATGGTACAGAATCGGGTTTGCGTTACTCCATCCGAATAGTAAGGCGAGTGAATTCATCACACTCTTGTCTGGTAAGCAGTGTTCAGCACTTTCTAACGCATATGAAATCCTTGTTGTATGAGTTATTCTTTTGTGATGGTCTGTTACACCACATGTTTCCTGTACGGACGATTCTACATCTACATCTATACTCCGCAAGCCACCTGACGGTGTGTGGCGGAGGGTACCTTGAGTACCTCTATCGGCTCTCCCTTCTATTCCAGTCTCGTACTGTTCGTGGAAAGAAGGATTGTCGGTATGCCTCTGTGTGGGCTCTAATCTCTCTGATTTTATCCTCATGGTCTATTCGCGAGATATACGTAGGAGGGAGCAATATACTGCTTGACTCCTCGGTGAAGGTATGTTCTCGAAGCTTCAACAAAAGCCCGTGCCGAGCTACTGAGCGTCTCTCCTGCAGAGTCTTCCACTGGAGTTTATCTATCACCTCCGTAACGCTTTCGCGATTACTAAATATGATCCTGTAACGAAGCGCGCTGCTCTCCGTTGGATCTTCTCTTTCTCTTCTATCAATCCTATCTGGTACGGATCCCACACTGCTGAGCAGTATTCAAGCAGTGGGCGAACAAGCGTACTGTAACCTACTTCCTTTGTTTTCGGATTGCATTTCCTTAGGATTCTTCCACTAAATCTCAGTCTGGCATCTGCTTTACCGACGATCAACTTTATATGATCATTCCATTTTAAATCACTCCTAATGCGTACTCCCAGATAATTTATGGAATTCATTGCTTCCAGTTGCTGACCTGCTGTTTTGTAGCTAAATGATAAGGGATCTATCTATGTGTTCGCAGCACATCACACTTGTCTACATTGAGATTCAATTGCCATTCCCTGCACCATGCGTCAATTCGCTGCATATCCTCCTGCATTTCAGTACAATTATTCATTGTTACAACCTCTCGATGTACCACAGCATCATACGCAAAAAGCCTCAGTGAACTTCCGATGTCATCCACAATGTCATTTACGTATATTGTGAATAGCAACGGTCCTACGACACTCTCGTGCGGCACACCTGAAATCTCTCTTACTTCGGAAGACTTCTCTCCATTGAGAATGTCATGCTGCGTTCTGTTATCTAGGAACTCTTCAATCCAATCACATAATTGGTCTGATAGTCCATATGCTCCTACTTTGTTCATTAAACGACTGTGGGGAACTGTATCAAACGCCTTGCGGAAGTCAAGAAACACGGCATCTACCTGTGAACCCGTGTCTATGGCCCTCTGAGTCTCGTGGATGAATAGCGCGAGTTGGGTTTCACAAGATCGTCTTTTTCGAAACCCATGCTGATTCCTACAGAGTAGATTTCTAGTTTCCAGAAAAGTCATTATAGTCGAACATAATACGTGTTCCAAAATTCTACAACTGATCGACGTTAGAGATATAGGTCTATGGTTCTGCACATCTGTTCGACGTCCCTACAAACATACACACTCCGCAACCCACCGTAGGTGCGTGGCGGAGGGCAGCCTATAGCACTACTATTCGTTCCCTTTTCTGTTTCACTCGCAGACGGGACAAGGGGAAAAACGACTGTATATATGACCCCGGTATGAGCTCTAATTTTTCGTATCTTATAATCGTGTTCCTTAGGCGAAATGTATGTTGGCGGCAGTAGGAGCGTTCTGCAGTCAGTTGAAAATGCCGGATCTCTGATTTTTCTCAATAGTGTTCCTCAAAAAGGACGTCGCCTTTCCTCCGCGGATTCCCATTTGACTTCCGAATTTTCACCGTAACACTTGTGTCCTTTCCGAACCTTAACGTCCTATATGCGGTCTTCTTCACCGATGAACCACACTCACCTAATCTACCAACAAACCGTAGTCGACCATTCGCCTTCCCTGCCACGACCCTCACATGCTCGTTCCATTCATATTACTTTGCCTCTCTACTCCCACATATTTAAACGACGCGACTGTCAAGCAGGTCATACTAATGCTGTATCCAAACATTACGGGTTTGTTTTGCCTACTCATCCCCACTACCTTGCAGTTTTCTGCATTTGTAGTATATTGAGCATATTAAGCAAGCAGTAAAGGAAACAAAAGAAAAATTCGGAGCAGGAATTAAAATCCATGGAGAAGTAGTAAATGAGTTTCGCTGTTTGGGGAGCAAAATAACTGATGAAGTAGAGAGGATATAAAATGTAAACAGGCTATGGCAAGGAAACCATTCTGAAGGAGACTAATTTGTTAACATCGAGTATAGGTTTAAGTGTTAGAAAGCCTTTTCTGAAATTATTTGTATGGAGCACACACATGTATGAAAGTGAAACATGGACGATAAACAGTTCAGGCAAGAAGAGAATAAAAGCTTTCGAAATGTGGTGCTACAGAAGAATGCTGAAGATTAAAAGGGGAGATCATATAACTAATGAGGAGGTATTGAATAGGACTGGGGAGAAGAGAAGTTTGTGGCACAACTTGACTAGAAGAAGGGATCGATTGGTAGGACATGTTCTGAAGCATCAAGGGATCACCAATTTAGTATTGGAGGGCAGCACGGAGGGTAAAAATCGGAGAGGGAGACCAAGAGCTGAATACACAGAAGGATGTAGGTTGCAGTAAGTACTGGGGGATGAAGAAGCTTGCACAGGATAGAGTAGCATGGAGAGCTGCATGAAACCAGTCTCAGGACTGAAGACCACAACAGCAGCCAGCCACTGCTATTCATCACAAAACTAGAAAGTATGTCTAAATCATCTTGTATCCTCACACAATCACCTCACCCTGTCCGCAAAATCATTTAAGTATATGAAGAACAACAGCGGTCATATCACACTTCCCTGGGGCACTCCTGACGATACCCTCATCTGTGATATACATTCGTCGTCGAGGACAACATACCGGGCTCTATAAAAAGTGGTTCAAATGGCTCTGAGCACTATGGGACTTAACGTCTGAGGTTATCAGCCCCCTAGAACTTAGAACTACTTAAACCTAACTAACCTAAGGACATCACACACATCCATGCCCGAGGCAGGATTCGAACCTGCGACCGTAGCGGTCGCGCGGTTCCACCGGGCTCTATAACTTACGAAGTCTTCGAGCCAGTCAAACATCTGCGAGTCTGTTCCACATACTCTTATCTTCGTTAACGGCCTGTAATGTGGCACCGTGTCAAACGCTTTCCGGAATTCCTAGAAATATAGAATCTGCCTATTGCCTTTCATCCATAGTTCTTAGTATATTATGTGAGAAAAGGACAAACTGAGTTTCTCATGAGTAGTGGTCATAAGCTTTGCTACCTCAAGAAAATTTGTTATATTCGAACTCAGAATATATTCTACAATTCTGCAGCAAACCGATGTTAAGGATATTGGTCTCTAGTTTTGCGGTTATGTTCTTTTACCATTGTTATATACAAGAGTCACTTGTACTTTTCCCAGTCACTTGGGACTTTGCGGTGGGGGAGAGAGAGACTTACGATAAATGCGAGCTAAGAGGCCAATGCTGCAGAATATTCTTTGTAAAACCGAATGGGGATTCCATCCAGATTTGGTGACTTTTTTTTTGTTGAACTCTTTCAGTTATTTCTCTACGCCATGGATGCTAATTACCATACCGTTCATACTGAAGTCTGTTCTGCAGTCCAACTAAGATACGTTTGTACGATTCTCCTGTGTGGGCGATTTCTTAAATCTAAATTTAAAACTTTTGCTTTCGTTTTTCTGTCTTTCACTGCCACAGCACACAGGTCAACGAGTGACTGGATCGAAGCCTTAGACCCAGTTAGCGATTTTACATAGCACCAAAATTTTCTCGCGTTCTTGGCGAGATCTTCTGCTAAGGTATTACTGTGGTAGTGGTACGATGCTTCACGCATAGATATTTTCACAGACGCACGGATCTCTACTAACTTTTACCTATCGTCATTTGCGCGTTCTTTTTCGAACTGAGAACGCAACAGCCTTTGTTTCCTCAGCTTTTTCAGAATTTCACTGCTAAACCACGGTGTGTCTTTTCCGTCCTTAATCCACTTACTAGGCACATACTTCAGAGCACGATTTAAAGTCTGTTTAAACTTTGTCCACAATTCCTCTATGTCCATCATACTATAGCTAAATGATGTCATTTCACTGCCAAGTGAGACACTAAAAACTGCTTATTTGGCCTTTCTACCAGAAACACTCTCGTATCCTTCTTGACTGATTTATTAACTTTCGTAACCATCGTCGCTACGATGATTATTGTCAGATGAAATTATATTCTGTTGAATCAAAGGTTACGCAGTTTATTCGTAATGCCTTGTAACTATTTAAAGATCGTTTTATATTTACGTCAAAGTGTGTACTTTGCAATCTGTACTCGAGGTATCTCGTGTAATCTTACAGGTTTTCTTTCTTCAGGAGAGATACCAGCCTTACTGTGCTGCTATTAGCCCACACGTTTCTCAAAACTGCACAGTAGTACGATTCGGTTATTCCTTTGCACGTCTGCCAGGCCGGAAGAAGATACGACATCCGTTGGATGTGCAGAGAGCTTTGGTACGTCACTTCTTATACATCGTTACTCCTGTGTGTCTTTTCTTCTTCAGATTTCTAAATGCGAAACGTTAGATTAACAGATTGGGCGAAGCGTGCTCAATGCACGTAACTTTTCTACAACGCAGGGTGCTTACGCATTGATGAACTAGGCTGTGAGCTTATCATAAGGCAGTACGACCATGGAATTCATTGAAATGTTCATTTATTCCCACTATTACTTCGTTGCGCAAAGTAAGCTATGTCTGTCGTTCAGTACGAAGGTAAATTTCTCGGCCTGATAGTGCAAACAATAATTTAAGATTTCAAAGAAATTTTATTTTTCGATACAGTCTCTTCTGATATAATAAATTTAATCCAGCTATGTTCTAACGCCATTATCCTCTCTCTGCAATGTTCCCCTAGAAGTGCTGCGAAGTACCAATCTAAAGCCGCAATGGCTTCTTGATTGGACGAAAAGCGCTGACCAGCGAGGAACTTCTTTAGTTTTGATAACAGAGGGAAATCAGAGGGGGCCCGAATCCGGGCAATAGGATGAATCTTCCGGCACTTTATCCCTTAGTTAGCCCTACGAAGACACTTTTGTGGGATGGTGTATAGTCCAGATAGATTCTTTTTCTTCTTGAAGCCGTGTCTGTTTTCGTGAATGCTTGGTGCAATTTCGTTAGAAGTTTAGAGTAGCATTGTTCTGTTATCATTTCACTTTTTTCAAGAGTTAGAAAAATTCCTTTCGCATCCCAAAACATCGACGCCATGACTTTTCTCGCTGATGGCAACGTCCGTGCCTTCTTTGGAGCGGAAGAACTGGTTTCTATCCACTGCATACACTGCTGTTTGAATTCGGGTGTGTAGTGATGAAACCATGTTTCATCCGCCGTGAAGTATCGACGCAAAATGTCACTTCTGTTTTTCTTAATACTCACCAAGCACTTTTCGGTATGTCTCATGCTAATGCGTTTGTGATCTGTTGTGAGCACACGCGGTACCCTTCTTGCGCAAAGTTTTCTTATGTTCAGTTCCTGGTGCAACATGTTACCAAAAGGGTCTTTGAGATCTATAGAGCATCAGCAATTTCACGCAGCTTTATACGACGATCTTCCAAAACCGTATCATGCACTTCGTCGATGATTTCCGATGTGCTCGCACATTTCGGACATCCTTCGCGTGGACCGTCTAGGACACCTTCACGGCCACGGTTAGACTCGGCCGACCATTTCTTCACAGTGGAAATTGATGGTGAAGAGCCGCCATACACATTTATGCAAATGGATTTCGGTCTGTGTTAAACCTCCTTTTACCAAGAGTTTAATCACTGCAAGATACTTTTTTTTCATTTTCAATACCACGTGCACCACAACGTCTTCAAATGACTGCTTACAGTCAATTGCTTCCTGGAATGACTTTCAGTTTTTCACGGTGTCTATTAACGCGTGCCGGCCAGAGTGGCCGAGCGGTTCTAGGTGCTTCAGTCTGGAACCGCGCGACCGCTATGGTCGCAGCTTCGAATCCTGCCTCGGGAATGGATGTGTGTGATGTCCTTAGGTTAGTTAGGTTTAAATAGTTCTAAGTTCTGGGGGACTGATGACCTCAGATGTTAAGTTCCATAGTGCTCAGAGCCATTTGTACCATTTTACTAACGCGCGTACCCGTGTGAGGGAGGGGGGGGGGGGTAATTCACACGAATAGTGCTGCTATCTCTGGACGAGGTTGAGTACTTTTCAGACCGCCTTCGAATGTTCTATTCCTATAAAATATTGTACTCAGAAGGGGTTATAATATCATCTCTTGGGTGTAAACTTCAGGTAGAAGAGGGGGTTTGTTCGGGGCGTGTTTCAGGAAACACAGTGCAAGTAGTCTCAATTTAGCAGAGGCACACACTGCAGCTACAGGACAGTCAAGTGTGGGAATAGAGTGTGACTGCACGGCCATGCCGAGGCCATGCCGAGATAGGCTCCAGACAGGGGCACAGGCGGAGAGGGGCGGAAGTAATGTAGGAAAAAAATGAAAAATAAAGGAGTCGATTTAAGAAGTAACCGGAAGACGCGCCTGAGTTCTCCCGCACGTTCCTGTCTTTTACCTGCGAGAAGAAGCGTTTCCCTCAGCCCACGACTGTAAACGCACGCTGTCGTCACTTCGCCAAAGTAGCATCAGAAAGAAATAACTGCTACCGAACAGGGATAAAACATGGTGTATGTGTCAACAGTGTGCTCGGCGCCTTCACATTTATCTCACGTCCAACACTGAAGGTTTTTCTGCTACTTCGTTACGATAGGGTAAGATATCGAAGGTTGACAAGTGGGTACTGAAGCAAATATAGTTTTCGGCCAACGGATTCAGATTTTTGACGATTTCTGACAACTGAGGACTGGAATGAAAGCGCTTAAGCTAGAGTGATTCTAAGTATTTCAAAGAATAGTAGGTGAATTAGGAAGCAGTTCTCACATAGACAAGAACATTTCATCTCACTTTAATTCACTGTTCAGAACGCCTTAAATAAGACCTCTGTATTTTCTATTGATATTTGTCCGAAATGCAGCAGAAATATCGATACAGCTGTGCTAGTTGTTAACGAAATAGCAGGTTTAAGATTACAGTAGAGCACTGATACAACTTCCTATTTGGATATTTTGAAGCTTGCTTTTTTTTAAGCACACCATTTCCACAGTATGGTTACGAGAACAATAGAGTCACACATTCTTGAGTACTACTTGGGTGCTTGGGATCCTTGCCAGGTCGAATTACAGAAAGATATCCAAGCAATTCAGTGGTGGGCTGCTAGATTTGATACTGGTCCGTTCGAGCAACATCTAAGTACTGCAGAAAAGATCTGTGAACTCAAATGGGAATCCCTGGATGAAAGATGTTCTTTTCGCGTAACACTAATTGAGAAAATTTAGAGAACCGGCACCTGAAGCTTACTGCAGAAAGATTCTGCTGCCGCCAACGTACATTTCGCAACGTACAAGGACCACGAAGATAAAGACAAATTAGGTCTCTTACGGAGACATAAAGACAGTCGTTTTTCCCTTTCTTTATTTGTGAATTCAACAGGAAAGAAAAGACTAGCAGTTATACAAGGTATCCCCGACGACGCTTCATGAGGTTGCTTGCACAGTATGTATGCAGATGCAGATACGAGATGCTTATTCAATCATCGAAACAGCTTTGAGAATATTGGTGGTAACCCCGATGACTAGCATCTGTTCAAAGCTGTTTCAGCAAATTAGAGACGATGAAAAACTACGTAAAGTCGAGCACACGTCAAACAGCCTGCAAAATTCAGAGACCTTCTCGAGGGAATATTACACAGCTACTAATTTGTTTCCAATGATATATTCATTTTGTTTTCTTGATCCTAGGAAATTTAAATTAAAATTATATTAAAAGCGACATTACTGGAAAGGAATATGTTCTCAACATTTAATTAAAACTCAATATTTATTTCGATTTAATAATTATGGACATGAACAATTTATGACGAAATAGAAACTCATATATTGTACAGCATTTTAAAATGCAGTAGCTACCATAAACAAGAAGACATAGGTTTTGTTTTAGTTTAAGCTATTTATATATATATACTCCTGGAAATGGAAAAAAGAACACATTGACACCGGTGTGTCAGACCCACCATACTTGCTCCGGACACTGCGAGAGGGCTGTACAAGCAATGATCACACGCACGGCACAGCGGACACACCAGGAACCGCGGTGTTGGCCGTCGAATGGCGCTAGCTGCGCAGCATTTGTGCACCGCCGCCGTCAGTGTCAGCCAGTTTGCCGTGGCATACGGAGATCCATCGCAGTCTTTAACACTGGTAGCATGCCGCGACAGCGTGGACGTGAACCGTATGTGCAGTTGACGGACTTTGAGCGAGGGCGTATAGTGGGCATGCGGGAGGCCGGGTGGACGTACCGCCGAATTGCTCAACACGTGGGGCGTGAGGTCTCCACAGTACATCGATGTTGTCGCCAGTGGTCGGCGGAAGGTGCACGTGCCCGTCGACCTGGGACCGGACCGCAGCGACGCACGGATGCACGCCAAGACCGTAGGATCCTACGCAGTGCCGTAGGGGACCGCACCGCCACTTCCCAGCAAATTAGGGACACTGTTGCTCCTGGGGTATTGGCGAGGACCATTCGCAACCGTCTCCATGAAGCTGGGCTACGGTCCCGCACACCGTTAGGCCGTCTTCCGCTCACGCCCCAACATTGTGCAGCCCGCCTGCAGTGGTGTCGCGACAGGCGTGAATGGAGGGACGAATGGAGACGTGTCGTCTTCAGCGATGAGAGTCGCTTCTGCCTTGGTGCCAATGATGGTCGTATGCGTGTTTGGCGCCGTGCAGGTGAGCGCCACAATCAGGACTGCATACGACCGAGGCACACAGGGCCAACACCCGGCATCATGGTGTGGGGAGCGATCTCCTACACTGGCCGTACACCACTGGTGATCGTCGAGGGGACACTGAATAGTGCACGGTACATCCAAACCGTCATCGAACCCATCGTTCTACCATTCCTAGACCGGCAAGGGAACTTGCTGTTCCAACAGGACAATGCACGTCCGCATGTATCCCGTGCCACCCAACGTGCTCTAGAAGGTGTAAGTCAACTACCCTGGCCAGCAAGATCTCCGGATCTGTCCCCCATTGAGCATGTTTGGGACTGGATGAATCGTCGTCTCACGCGGTCTGCACGTCCAGCACGAACGCTGGTCCAACTGAGGCGCCAGGTGGAAATGGCATGGCAAGCCGTTCCACAGGACTACATCCAGCATCTCTACGATCGTCTGCATGGGAGAATAGCAGCCTGCATTGCTGCGAAAGGTGGATATACACTGTACTAGTGCCGACATTGTGCATGCTCTGTTGCCTGTGTCTATGTGCCTGTGGTTCTGTCAGTGTGATCATGTGATGTATCTGACCCCAGGAATGTGTCAATAAAGTTTCCCCTTCCTGGGACAATGAATTCACGGTGTTCTTATTTCAATTTTCAGGAGTATATATATATATATATATATATATATATATATATATATATATATATAATGCATGTCATTTGTTGTGTGCAATATTTTTAGTTTGCATAGCTTATTTAACTATGAGGGATAATCAGAAACTAAGGTTACAGGGTCGATATTCCCAGAATTTGTCTGTTATAGGGAAATTAGTTGCGTGAGGTAATATGTTTGATTCGCATTTATCATCAGCACTAATTAATTTTATTTTCTCATATTTTTTGTTTACGTTTGTCGTGTATGGACGTTTCTCTCGCCTGGCGCGGAAGTGTACAACAATCAGTACTTTTCTTTCCCGTGAAATAAAGGGAAAGCTTTGCTTAATACACTGAAAATACAAAGAAACTGGTACACCTACCCAGGCGAAGCGTAAAGCTTTGTGTCGTGCAGTCATCAAGGGTACACGAGTGGGCCTTCGTTGATGATGACGATGACGTTTCGTTCAACAGTTCGCACGATGACACCTGCTGATGGTCCAGCATTGAAATTTGCAGAAATTTGCCGAAGTGTTGCGCTTCTGTCACGTTGAACGATTCTCTTCAATCGTCGTCGTTCCCATTTTTGCAGCATCTTTTTTCCGGCCGCAGTGATGTCGGAAATTTGATGTTTTACCGGATACCAGGTTTTCAGAGTACACTCGTGAAATGGTCGTACCGGAAAATCCCCACTTCATTGGTACCTCCCATCGCTCGTGCGCCGACTATAACACCACGCTCAAAGTCACTTAAATCTTGATAACCTGCTATTGCAGCAGCAGAAATCTATCTGACAACTGCGCGAGACACTTGTCTTATATAGGCATGGTCGACCGCAGCGCCATATTCTGCCTGTTTACGTATCTCTGTATTTGAATACCCATGCCTATACAAGTTTGTTGGCTCTTCAGTGTATTTATCTTCCAGAATCTTAATCTACCATAAATTCGTAGAGAGAGAGAGAGAGAGAGAGAGAGAGAGAGACAGAGAGAGAGAGAGAGACACGTTTCACTATTTAGCATTAGTTTCTGATCAGCCCCTTCTATATTTTTTCAGTAACGCTTAATTTTTATTAAACTTATACTACAAATTACAAAAGTATCTCAATACACTACTGGCCATTAAAATTGCTGCACCAAGAAGAAATGCAAATGATAAACGGGTATTCATTGGACAAATATATTATACTAGAACTGACATGTGATTACGTTTTCAAGCAATTTGGGTGCATATATCCTGAGGAACCAGTACCCAGAACAACCACCTCTGGCCGTAATAACGGCCTTGATACGCCTGGGGATTGAGTCACACAGAGCTTGGATGGCGTGTACAGGTACAGATGCCCATGCAGCTTTGACACGATGCCACGGTTCATCAAGAGTAGTGACTGGTGTATTGTGACGAGCCAGTTGCTCGGCCACCATTGACCATACTTTTTCAACTGGTGAGAGATTTGGAGAATGTGCTGGCCAGGGCAGCAGTCGAACATTTTCTATATCCAGAAAGGCCCGTGCAGGACCTGAAACATGCGGTCGTGCATTATCCTGCTGATATGTAGGGTTTAGTAGGAATCGAATGAATGGTAGAGCCATGGGTCGTAACACATCTGAAACGTAACGTCCACTGCTCAAAGCGCCGTCAGTGCGAACAAGAGGTGACCGAGACGTGTAACCAATGGCACCCCATACCATCACGCCAGGTGATACACTACTATGGCGATGACGAATACACGCTTCCAATGCGCGTTCACCGCGATGTCGGCAAACACGGATGCGACCATCATGATGCTGTAAACAGAAGCTAGATTCATCCGAAAAGATGACGTTTTGCCATTCGTGCACGCAGGTTCGCCGTTGAGTACACCAACGCAGGCGCTCCTGTCTCTGATGCAGCGTCAAGGGTAACCGCAGCCACGGTCTCCGAGCTGATAGTCCATGCTGCTGCAAACGTCGTCGAACTGTTCGTGCAGATGGTTGTTGCATTTCAAACGTTCCCATCTGTTGACTCAGGGCTCGAGACGTGGCTGCACGATCCGTTAAAGCCATGCGGATAAGATGCCTGTCATCTCCAGTGCTAGTGATACGAGGCCATTGGGAACCAGCACGGCGTTCCGTATTACCCTCCTGAACCCACCGTTTCCATATCCTGCTAACAGTCGTTGGATCTCGACCAACGCGAGCAGCAATGTCGCGATGCGATAAACCGCAATCGCGACAGGCTACAATCCGATCTTTATCGAAGTCGGAAACGTGATCGTACGCATTTCTCCTCCTGACACAAGGCATCACAACAACGTTCCAGCAGGCAACGCCGGTCAACTGCTGTTTGTGTATGAGAAATCGGTTGGAAACGTTCATGTCAGCACGTTGTAGGTACCGCCACCGGCGCCAACCGTGTGTGAATGCTCTGAAAAGCTGATCATTTGCATATCACAGCATCTTCTTCCTGTCGGTTAAATTTCGCGTCTGTAGCACGTCATCATCGTGGTGTAGCAATTTTAATGCCCAGTAGTGTATGTGTAGAAAAAAATACAAAAAGGTAGTTTTCCTGGGAGAGGGGAACCGAGTTTTACAAAGGAGGCAGGATCGCCTCGGTTGAGGGGAGAGACGGGAGAGTGCTGGCACTGACCGTGCGCAACGACGCCCTCCTCGAGCAGCGCCTGCCACATGCCGACGGCCTGGGCGCGCGAGTGCACCTGCGGCGAGAGGCCGAGCAGCCAGTCGACCAGGTCGGAGCCGAGGGCGGCGCGCCGGGCCACTCGCCCGCCGCCCGCCTTGTGATCGCGCAGCACGCCCGCGCCGCGCGCCAGCAGCAGCGTGCGCAGGGTCCAGCCCGCGCGAGACATGGTCGGCCCCGGCGACTGCGACAGACACATACAACCATCTCACTACCAGGTATTCAAAGACGTTAACGTACACTTATTTTACTTAAAATCGTAGTCTGAAGAAACAATGTTGTTGCTGTCGTCTTCAGTTAGAAGTCTGGTTTGATGGCGTATCACTCGTTTCACAACACTTCCCGCTACCATGACGTCGTTTGGACGTCACAACCCATATCGACAACCGCATGATCGGCTATCGACTTTCGTTAGCATTCGATACGGGTCTCTCACAAGACTTCGTGCGCGATATCGGAAGACTTCGTGCGCGATATCGGAAGACTTCGTGCGCGATATCGGAAGACTTCGTGCGCGATATCGGAAGACTTCGTGCGCGATATCGGAAGACTTCGTGCGCGATATCGGAAGACTTCGTGCGCGATATCGGAAGACTTCGTGCGCGATATCGGAAGACTTCGTGCGCGATATCGGAAGACTTCGTGCGCGATATCGGAAGACTTCGTGCGCGATATCGGAAGACTTCGTGCGCGATATCGGAAGACTTCGTGCGCGATATCGGAAGACTTCGTGCGCGATATCGGAAGACTTCGTGCGCGATATCGGAAGACTTCGTGCGCGATATCTGAAGACTTCGTGCGCGATATCTGAAGACTTCGTGCGCGATATCGGAGTTTTGTAAAAACACTTCATTCTTTGAATGATTTATTATAATTATTACTATAACTAAATGTCACATAATGATTTATCAACGGTTAATGCCATGACACAAGAATGTACTTTCAGCTGTCAATTGTTGTCGTCGATAATTTACAAATTAAACATGAAACACGCCTGTATTATAATTTCCAGAACAAGGTCATCGGGAAAATAATAGGAAAATTGTGGAACAGTAAGTGCAACATTAAGTGGATTACAGAAATCAAGGAAGATACAGATGAGCTAAAGATTATATTGGAAGACCTAAGAAACAAAACTGACAAGAATCAGGAAACTCACAGACAAACAGACCAGACTGCAAACGAGAATCAACAAACAGACAATAGGAAGGGTGATTTCCGATGAAGAAAGAAGGATGAGGTCCGAAAGAATGAAGAAGTACTGGGCTGACAGGAAACTGAAAAATTCTTGCTATAAAGTTGGCTACAGTGGTCCAATGAAGGCCATAAAATGTAAATAATAATAATAATAATAATAATAATAATAATTTCCAATGTGCCGTATCCAGGTAACACAGCATCGAAAATTTCTCACAGGCACGTAAAAATTGTCATCAAATGTCACTTAATAACGCACATCAACGACATAAGCCTTCAAGACAGACTATGATAACCAAGACATGAGACAAATATAACATGAGTGGATAACATTGTGGACTGTAGAGTCGAAAGATGGCGGTTCGCATCTCGCCACGTGCAAATACTTTTTTCGTGTGTGCGTTTGTTAACATAAAAAAATGTTCAAATGTGTGTGATATCTTATGGGACTTAACAGCTAAGGTCATCACTCCCGAAGCTTACACACTACTTAACCTAAATTATCCTAAGGACAAACACACACACCCATGCCCGAGGGAGGACCCGAATCTCCGCCGGTACCAGCCGCACAGTCTATGACTGCAGCGCCCTAGACAGCTTTTTTTTTTTGTAGTCTCATTTTGTTTGTTTTCCTTCGTTGTATCTGCTCGGTGCGGACGTCGCAAGACACCCGTTTCCGTTCATCGTTCATCTATTAACTCAGTTTTTTTATTACAGAGGGCAGCTAACCCTCTGACCGAACACGCTGAGTTACCGTGCCGGCGTTTTTTTTTCGTTTTGTTCTATATTGTTCGTTGACTCTGTTCGTAGCGGACGACCGATGACATTCGTTCAGGTTGTTCGTTGTTCCGTTCACTCATTTGTTGCAGAGGGTAGCTGAACCCTCTGACCGAACACACTGAGCTACTGTGCCGGCATCGCTCGGCTAATCCCGCGCGGCTTGTTAACCCACTCTGTAACTTTCTTATGAATGTAATACAAGTATGGTCTGCAATATTCGTTGTTATTTACGTTTCGCCGGCCGGAGTGACCGAGCGGTTCTAGGCGCTAAAGTTTGGAACCGCGCGACCGCTACGGTCACAGGTTCGAATCCTGCCTCGAGCACTGATGTGTGTGCTGTCCTTAGGTTAGTTAGGTTTAAGTAGTTGTAAGTTCTAGGGGACTGATGACCTCGGAAGTTAAGTTGCATAGTGCTCAGAGCCATTTCAACTATTTTGTTTTACGTTCCGTCTCATATGAGGCCGAAGGATGAAATAAATATTTAGTCATTTTCTAATGTGTGGTTAGGAAGGACGCTTACATTGCTATGACTGAAACGAGCAGCAATAAAAATTATATTCTTCCTTCTCACAAATACTGGACTTGTTATTTCTGAATGTGTGCCGACTTCGAAGTGTGTGGCTATGCAGGAACCTAAGAGCACAGATTAAACTGCTGCGAGTGAAACGAGGAACATTATATTTCATATTATTCCTTGCCACAAACATACCGCTGTTTATTTAGGAATATGTCTCCATTTTCCAGTGCGTGGTTAGACGCAGACCGAAGAATACAGCTTTAAATGATGCGACTAAAAGGAGTTGCAATGAAATTTATATTCTTTCTTCCTACAAATATTTTCTCTTTATTCCTCGACATGCGGCGACTTTCGTGTGTGTCGTTAGGCAAGAACCTAGAACAACAGCTTAAATTGCTGCAAGTCAATCGAGGAACAATAACATTCATATTCTTCCTTGTTACAAAGTCTTCAGTCAGTTACAAAGTCCTCGTCGGTATTGTGCGTGACGTCAAAATGATGTCGCATTTGCAGGAAGTGTTGTGAAACGAATGTTACCCGGATTGATGCAGCTCTCCATACTACTCTGCCCTGTGCGAGCCTCATCATATCCCAATAACAATTGTAACCCACATCCTTTTCAATCTGCTTACTGTATTCATCTCTTGGTCTCCCTCTACGTCTTTACTCCACCACACTTCACTCCAGTACTAAACTGGTGATCCCTTGCTGTCTCAGAATGTGTCCTACCAACCGACCCCTTCTTATGCCACAATTCTCGTCTCCCCTTTCTTGTTTAATCTCCTACATTCTCTGTAGCACCTCATTTCGAAACCTTCTATTATCTTTGTGTCTAAACTGTTCATCGTCCACGTTTAACGTCCATAATGGCTGCATTCCAGACAAATACCTTCAGAAAAGACTTCATAACACTTAAATCTATGTTTGACATTAACAAATTTCTCTTCTTGAGAAATGCTTTTCTTGCCATTGCCAGTCTACATTTCATATCCTCTACTTCGACCATCATCAGTTATTTTCTGCACAAATAGCAAAACTGATCTACTTTCGGGGTCTCGTTTCTTAATCCAATTCCCTTAGTTTCGCCTCATTGAATTAGACTACATTCCATTAGCCTTGTTTTGCGATTGTTGATATTCATCTTACTCCCTTCTTTCAAAAAGCTGTCCATTCAGTTCAACTGCTTGTCAAGTCCTTTTTTGTGTCTAACAGAACTGCAATGTCTTCGGGAAATCTCGAAGTTTTTATTTCTTCTCCCTGAACTTTAATCCCTACTTCAAATTTTTCTTTACTGCTTGCTCAGTGCACAGACTGAATAACATCGGGGATAGGCTACAACCTCGTCTCACTCCCTTCTCAACCTCTGCTTCCCTTTCATACCCCTTGTCTCTCATAACTGCCGCCTGGTTTCTGTACAACTAGTAAATGGTCTTCTACTCTCTGTATTTTACCCCTGCTACCTTCAGAATTTCAAAAAGAGTATTCCAGTCACCATTGTCAAATGATTTCTCTAAGTTTAAAAATGCTATAGACGAATATTTCACGCCGCTTCAGTTTCCAACATGGGGGGATGGGGAGGGGTAGGATGTACAGAGTTATTCGTAAGTACCTCAGGGATTTCAGAAGACGTCTGAGGAACGTATAGAAGCTGAAGACTTTCTAAAGCCAAGACTAGATAATATTTCTTTACTTGCAATGAGTTTCGAAAGACTGGATAATTTTCAGGTCATCAAAAGTTTTTTATAAAAGTGGTCATTTTGAGTTCAGCGTCACACCAAGTAGTCATGTAGATAAAATGTAGCACACACTATAAATGTTTTTCACAAATAAAGTGGTTAAAATGCAAAAGCACATGGCCATGTCCATATATGTAGTGCTCGCAAATGATTGTCAATCATAACAAACACTGTATTTAATAAAATACACTGTAGCACATATATTAACGTAATCTGGACATGTTTTAATCTTTGAAGATCCACTGTAGACGGCATATAAGGCATATCTGGAATACTGTGGTTTTTATGACGTAACAAACATTTGAGAGTGCTATTTACATGGACATGGCTACGTGCACAAGGCGCTTCTTGATTTTAAATTTTTTACTTGTGACATTTTTATTTGCGCTACATTTTATCCACATAGCGATTTGGCGTGAGGTCAAACACAAAATGAAGAAGTTTCCTTACATAAATTTTTTGAAGAACTGAAGATGGCAGTTGCCTAATATGGCCTTCGTTTGTGATGGGGTATACATAGAGTTGTAAAACTACTGTAGACATCCGTATACTACTGTAAGTAAGCGTGACTAAGTAGGTTACCTAGTAGCGTTGCACAATGAAGGTTGTACCCTTGTTACCTGTATGTGACATGCGTTGCATACCTATCAGGCTTTACCTCATAACGATCACTTTCTTTACGTAAGTCATCAGTGTCTAACTACACTGACGAAAAAAAAAAACTCGCCACACCATCAAGGAGTTGTGCAACATAAGCGAAAGCTGCTAGGCATGTTTCTGTATCTGATGGATGATGTCTAATCAAATTTCGCGCTGTTCGCTTAAGAGTGGCGCTAGTAGCGCCACAGTGAGGATGCAAACCATGTTTGCTTTAAATACACGCTGTAACAGTTCTGAGCGGTAGTTATCTTGAGTTTGGACGTGTTGTGTTGATGTTAGTCAGGAATGCCTTTAAGACGACATTATCAACACCCCACTGCATTTGAATGGTATCATGTAATAGGCCTACAAGAAGGTGGAAGTTCCTTCTGCGGTACTGCAGGAACGTAGTCACTGTACACGATTGCTGGTAGCGGTGGTCACGAGAATCTACTGTGTCTCAGGACAACTGGGCTCCAGATGGCCACGTGGCTCTACCATGAGGTTGGCTGGTTGTTTGGGGGAAGAGACCAAACAGCGAGGTTATCGGTCTCATAGGGTTAGGGAAGGATGGGGAAGGAAGTCGGCCGTGCCCTTTCAAAGGAACCATCCCGGCATTTGCCTGGAGCGATTTAGGGAAATCACGGAAAACCTAAATCAGGATGGCCGGACGCGGGATTGAACCGTCGTCCTTCCGAATGCGAGTCCAGTGTGCTAACCACTGCGCCACCTCGCTCGGTGCTCTACCATGAGGGAAGACCATCATGTTCAGTGTGTGGCTCTGGCGCATTGTACTGCATCTGCAGCAGCAATTTGATCTCAGTGACACAACGAACGGTTACAGACCGGTTACTTGAAGGGCAGCTCCGAGCCAGACGCCCTGTTGCGTGCATTCCACTGACCCCAAACCTGCACCATTTGCGACTTCAACAGCGTCAAGTGGGAGTTTATTGGAGGGCAGGTTGAAAGTCTCGTGCTTTCTGATGAACGTGCGGTACCAGTGGTGAACGTGCGTTGGTTAGGAGGCGGGCAGCTGATGATCTGCAACTAACCTGTCTGTGTGCTGGACACATTTGCCCTACACGAGGAGTCACGGTCTGCCGTGCGATTTTGTATGACAGCAGGAGCATATTTGTGGTTATCCCATGCACCCTGAATGTAAAATTTTACGTATATCTGGTGATTCGACCTGTTGTCCCGCCATTCATGAACAGCATTCTAGCGGCTGTTTTCCAACAGCATAACGCTTGCCCAGATACTGCTGTTGTAATCTAACATGCTCTGTTGAGAGCAGATACGTTGCCTTGGCCTGCTCTATCACCAGATCTAACTGCAGCCGAGCACATATGGACCGTCATCGGACGACGACTCAGCCATCATTCGCAGACAGCATTAATCACCTCTGTGTTGACCGACCAAGCGCAACAGGCACGGAACTAGCACAAACTGACATCCAGCACCTGTAAGAAGCAATGCATGCAAATTTACACGCTCGCATTCGAGATTCTGGCGGCTACATCCGTTGTTGTACCAACATTTCACATTTGCAATGGCTTATCTCCCACTTACATTAGCCTGTGATCTTGGAACGTTAATCACTTAAATATGTTACCTAGATAAATATATTCCCAAAATTTCATTATTACAGTAATTATTTTTTGGTATTGTAACTTTGTTTCATCGGTGTAGATTCCCATAAAAACCCGAAGCAGTCAACTGTCCAGAAAATGATTTAAGATATATAAAGGGCTGGGGGACATTAGTAACACTTTTGTCCTACATAGTTATCCTCCTGTCTGCTACTTACAAATAAATAGTATTTACAGCAAAACTGAAATAGTCAATCTTAATTCAGTTTTCATTCGAGAATTGTTGATTTGTAACGCGAGACACAAAGATGTAGTAGTAAAAATAACGAAAACAATACAGATTTATCATATAGCTCTAGAAAACGAAATTTACTCAACAAAAAGGCAAGTTAAAAAAAACCACAAACAAAAATATATCAAACATCGCTTCAGTACTCCGTAGAACCTATATAAAACATGCTTCTGTTATTCATAGTCTTTTCATTTATCAGTAATAACAGGAAACTCTATGATGAACGTACTATTCAGTACAAAATTACAACAATATTTACATATTTTTATGCCTGTGCATATAAAATGTGCTTGAATCAAAAGTAATTGCTCTGGTTACATACATTATGCGATTAAAAGTATCGGGACACCCCCAAAAACATACGTTTTTCATATTAAGTGCATTGTGCTGCCACCTACTACCAGGTACTCCATATTAGTAACCTTGGTAGTGTGGTGTCACTGCCAGACACCACACTTGCTAGGTGGTAGCCTTTAAATCGGCCGCGGTCCGGTAGTATACGTCGGACCCGCGTGTCGCCACTGTCAGTGATTGCAGACCGAGCGCCACCACACGGCAGGTCTAGAGAGACGTCCTAGCACTCGCCCCAGTTGTACAGCCGACTTTGCTAGGAAAGGTTCACTGACAAATACGCTCTCATTTGCCGAGACGATAGTTATCATAGCCTTCAGCTACGTCATTTGCTACGACCTAGCAAGGCGCCATTACCAGTTTATATTGAGATTATAAATTATGTATCATCAAGAGCGATGTTCTCAAATTATGGATTAAAGTTAAGTATTCCAAGATCTTCGTACTTTATTTGCAATTCTCAAGACATTGTCCTGTTCCAGACCTCACGCCAGTCTGCGTGAGCTTAAACGCGTGCCTTTCGGCTACCACCGAGTGGCTTGGCTGTCTTGCCAAGTCACTACAGGTAGTCATTAGACGTCGTGAGAGAGCAGAATGGGGCGCTATGCGGAACTCATGGACTTCAAACATAGTCAGGTGACTGGATGTCACTTACGTCATACGTCTGTACGCAAGATTTGCACTCTCCTAAACACTCCTAAGTCCACTGTTTCCGATGTGATAGTGAAGTGGAAACGTGAAGGTACACGTACAGCACAAAAGCGTACAGGCCGACCTTGTCTGTTGACTGACAGAGACCGCCGACAGTTGAAAAGCGTCGTATTTTGTAATAGGCAGACATCTATCCAGACCATCACACAGGAATTCCAAACCGCATCGCCATCAGCTGCAAGTACTATGACAGTTCGGTGAGGAACTTAGATTTCATGGTCGAGCGGTTGCTCATAAGTCACACATCACTCCGGTAAATGCCAAACGACGCCTCGCTTGATGTAACGAGCGTAAACATTGGACCATTGAACAGTGGTAAAACGTTGTGTGGAGTCACGAATCACGGTACACGATGTGGCGATCCGATGGGAGGGTGTGGGTATGGTGAGTTCTCGGTGAACGTCACTGCCAGCATGTGTAGCAAAATTCGGAGGCGGTGGTCTTATGGTGTGGTCGTGTTTTTCATGGAGGGGGCTTTCTCCCATTGCTGTTTAGAGTGGCACTATCAGAGCACAGGCCTACATTGATGTTTTAAGCACCTTTTTGCTTTCCACTGTTGAAGAGAAATTCGGGGATGGCGATTGCACCTTTCAGCACGATCAAGCACCTGTTCATAATGCACGGCCTGTGGCGGAGTAGCTACACGACAGTAACATCCCCGTAATCGATTGGTCTGAGCAGAATCGTGACCCGAATCCTATAGAACAGCTTTGGGATGTTTTGGAATGCTTACTCCGTGTCAGGTCTCACCGACCGTCATCGATACCTCTCCTCAGAGCAACACTCCGTGAAGAATGGACTGTCATTTCCCAAGAAACCTGACTGAACGTATGCCTGCGAGAGTGGAAGCTGTCATCAAGGCTAAGTGTGGGCCAACACTATATTGAATTCCAGGATTACCGATGGAGGGCGCCACGAACGTATGAGTCATTTTCAGCCAGGTGTCCGGATACGTTTGATCACATAGCGTACAAGCGCAGTAGTTACGTTATCAACTAATTTTTAGTACTTTATAAAATGCAATTTTTATTCTGTAAGGATGTAAAGTACATAACGGACTAACAGTGATGTGCAGTTCAATATAAGTGGAAAACAAACACCCAACCGACCAAAGAAAAAACAAAGGGAAGTTGGCGGGCCCCAGTTATCTCTTACACATTCCTTTATGTTTCTTTATCCACCAATACTACCAGTAATCGTAACCTTTACTACGTCATTTATGTTGTGTAGAAAAACTACAGGACTATAGTTTGGTAAAGTTCAGCTCTATCTGTACGTCAATACATGCATGTAATTCGTTGACACAATATGTCCGATAGGTGGGACAGCAGAAGGCATTACAGACCTTGCTATCGGGTCGCATACTTGCAAGCGCAAACTAATTCGATTCTCCAACAGGGAGACGAGAGTAAAAAATGAATCTGCAGGACGACGAGTTATGGGTGCAATCTGTTGTTATAAAAATTTTAGAAACCATCTGCAGGCTTCACTTTACCAAACGAAACTGATACATAGAAATATAATGCAGCCAATTCCACTCTTTCTCTTATAAACTATTGTGAGACACTAACGTCCTGATGGTAATCACGGTGTTAAGAGAGAAACTGAAACAGTTTAGCCGGCCGCGGTGGTCTAGCGGTTCTGGTGCTGCAGTCCGGAACCGCGGGACTGCTACGGTCGCAGGTTCGAATCCTGCCTCGGGCATGGGTGTGTGTGATGTCCTTAGGTTAGTTAGGTTTAAGTAGTTCTAAGTTCTAGGGGACTTATGACCTAAGATGTTGAGTCCCATAGTGCTCAGAGCCATTTGAACCATTTTTTTGAAACAGTTTACAGAAAAACATCAAAACTCACCTCAGCACTGATCAAATTGGTGGCAGATTCGAACTATGAGCCGGACTGCCACCACAAGCTCAATATTTGCCTCATACAGGAAATGTTATAACAGAATTTTTTTCCTTAGAGACTTTTTTGCAAAATTACTGATCCCCATACAAATCACCTAGACGAAACAAATACCAGGAAAACGTAATAAAAAACTTAGTCTATCGTCTTTTCAATGGCGTTTTAATTTTGCTAACGTACATTTCGAAGTCACGAGTTCAGCTGTTGCTTTATATAGGTTTCTTTTTCTTTTTCTCTATGCTTTATTATGTAAAGTGACTCAGCATTTCTGCATCTTGCTTAAATGCTGAAAATTCATCAAAGAATTATGTAGAAATCGTATTATTTGAGAAAAGGAATTGTTTTGTTGCCTTCACCTTATTTACAAATCATGAGTAAATTTTTTGATCCCGTGGACGAAACAAAAAATTGCAGGGCTGTTTCTGTCACAGCATTGCAACAATATTTTACTCACAGACTACTGGAAAATTTATTTAAAGGTGACTCAGATAATAAAGCTATTGTTGTGAGAGTTAAACAATCCCACTAAAACTGATTACACCGTCAAAGTCAACGACGTCAGTAATAATTTGCAGTTTACAGCGATCTAAGTACTGTACGTAGTCAGAAACTGGAACAATTCAGACTATATTGCTTCAAACTCACTGGGCAAAACATTCAATCCAGCATTGTGATGGAGGGAGCCTGCTCAGAATATCAGAAGTATTCCCTCAAAATGCATTCTTCAGCCCAATCTAATGTTCCATACGCACGTGAAACCACCTCAAATTTGGACTCCTTCAAGATATCGAAATGAGTTTTTTTTTTTTTTTTTTTTTTTTTTTTTTTTTTTTTTTGAAGTAACAGTAAGCTGAGGTGAACGTGATTCTGTTGTGTGGGTGATACTAACTTCTGAATTAACGGAGATAGAGAAGTAATTTTTTTATGGAACAATACTCGATCTTAGAGGCATTCGAAAGCTATTGAAAATGTGAGGAAAGTGGTACAACGCTTGTTAGTGTAACCGTTGAAACTTTTCGCATAAATATCAGAGATAGTTGCTGAAAGTGGAAGATAAGGTGGCCGGAATCAGGTATTACAATGTAAACAGCGCCACGTCTGGCTTTCATGCTGGGCTCCGTAACTGCACAAAGTTTTTCGACTGTTTACTTGTTTCCATTACACTTAAACATGAGTATGCACACTCATTTGAAGGAGTTCTCTTAAGCCCTTTCCGATACACTAGAAATTAGCACAGAGGTCTGCTAACAACAAAGGTAGCTGACACTGTACCTCTGTCAAGGCAGGGCCAAAAAGAATTACGTATTACGGTAGTTGCATAGTCCTGTATTCCTGATGTGTACAAAGACGAAGTCTAAGTTTACACCACACCAGCGGATTCAGACCGCCTTGCCTGTTTGATTTCAGTACATTTCTGAGACACTTCTGTGCAAAATTCTACTCCAACATTAACGAGAGCTGTATAGACTGAAGCTCCAAAGAAACTCATATAGGCATGCGCATTCAAATACAGAGATATGCAAACACGCAGAATACGGCGCTGCGGTCGGCAACGCCTACAATAGACAGCAAGTGTCTGGCGTAGTTGTCAGATGAATTACTACTGTTACAACGACACGTTATCAAGATTTAAGTCAGTGTGAACGTGTAGTTATAATAGGCACACGAGCGATGGGGCACAGCACCTCCGAGGAGCGATAAAGTGGGGATTATCCCGTACGATTATTTCACTAGTGTTCCGTGAATATCAAGAATCCGGTGAAACATCAAATCTCCGACATCGCTGCGGCCGGGAAAAGACCCTCCAAGAATGGGACCAATGACCACTTAAGAGAATCGTTCAACGTGACAGAAGTGCAACCCTTCCGCAAATTGCTGCAGATTTCAATGTTGGGCCATCAAAAAATGTCAGCGTATGAGCCATTCAACGAAATATCATCGATATGGGCTTTCGGAGCCGAAGGTCCACTCGTGTACCGTTGATAACCGCACGACGCAAAATCTTTACGCCTCACCTGGGTCCTTCAGCACCGACATTGGACTGTTGATTGGAAACATGTTATCCGGTCGGACGAATCTCGTTTCAAATTGTATCGAGCGGATGGATGTGTACGGGTATGGAGACAAATGGCCCTGAGCACTATGGGACGAACTACTAAGGTCATCAGCCCCTAGAACTTAGAACTACTTAAACCTAACTAACCTAAGGACATCACGCACATCCATACCCGAGGCAGGATTCGAACCTGCGACCGTAGCGGTCACGCGATTCCAGACTGAAGCGCCTACAACCGTACGGCCACACCGGCCGGCAAACTTAGAATCCCTGGGTCCGACATCTTGACAGTGTCAATGTCGATAACAAGCAAAAATTGTCGAGACCTTCGATTCCATGAATGAGTTGTACGGAACCCTCAGTGTTCAAGTCCTACTCGGACTTGGCCAATTTTAACAACTATCACGGTATTCTGTACACGGATAAATTCGCGCTGGGGTCTACGACTGCTCACATCCATTCACTAAGTAGCAGCAGAAATGGCAACAGTGCCAGGTCAAAGTAGATCACTTTACCCACATAATTACCACAGACGAGAGCTGGGTGTATCACAACAACAGCTAACGGTGGAAACATGTGGTTTCAAATTCGCTGAAAATTGCAAAAACACAACCATCACTGGACTTTTATTTTTTTTTTATCTCCGTTGCCTTTTACTGGCAGATTACGCTCGTATGGGGCACAGTCACAGGAACATACTACTCGAATTTTACGACGAGGTTACCGGAGGTCACACCTACCGCTTCTTTGGGCTGTCATGTCTCTCACCCCCTCCCTATCCCCTCACATTGCACGAAACACTTCTTCCTCTTTCCATGGACGAAAAATCATCGCATGGCACTCATTTCCTATATGACAAGGACACGATTTTCGAGATGGAACGTTTCCTGGACATAAAAAATGTAGGCTTCTGCAATGAGGTCTCCAACAAGTAATCCATCGTTGGCAAAAATTAGTCGAACTGAAGAGTAAATACGTATGTGCAGAGGAGGTCGAAGCGTGGCCGAGATGATAATTAAAATTTATGACTGCTCGTCGTACGCCAGTAGTGCGAAGAATTGGTAATGTGTAAGTGCCATTGGTTATCGAGATGACTAAATGGTCGCCACACGAAGATGACATGCACAGAATCAGAGTAATGACACTTTGTGTGGAAGCTAAACAGAAAAAGAAGAAGGTCGTGTGGGCAGAGCCCACCCCCACCCCCAACTCCTACACCCGGCCCTCTCTTATCGGCAGCGGCAGCGGATGTGTGTCGGCCCCATGGATTGCTTTGTGTCGCGCGCACCGCTCGTCCGAGGCGTGACGCGTAAGACGAGAGGCGAGAGGTCGGCTTTAACAGTGCAGCGCCTCGTCTCAAGTTGCCTATCGATCTGCGTGTCGCTACACCTGCCCGTAAGTCGCGAAGCGGAAGTAGACACAGACCTTACTAGCTAACTAACCAACTTGCCGCTTCCGGTGCAATTCACCATCTTCTATCTGCCAGAGGCAATGGCAGCGATTCCCTAGCGAATATTCTTGGCAGCAACAGAGACCAAAAGCGCTGACCAGTCGATACTCATTTCAAAATTTGACGCTGTTTATAGAAGTATAAGATCTTCAAGGCAACCCGCAAGGAGCCGCGGTAGGCCATCGCAGCTGTTGTGTTACCGCCACGTAGTCGAGCCGTGCGCACCTACTGAGGTATCCACGGACACACTGACTGTTACAGGGCAGTCTAGAGAGCTACAAGATTCGCTTCTCGGCTTTTGGCAAGACCAAATGTTTTGTTTAAATCATGTGAGGGTGGTAATGGTTCAACACCCTTGCTGATGATGATGATAAACAGTACAACCACCAGCCACAGAAATATTTTCACATACACTGCGTCCTTTAAACAAAATGAAAATGCTTTCAGTGCCCTCTGCCCTACGTTTTCTAGGTGCACAGAGAATCAAGACGTTATCAGAATCACTGTTTATTATCATCAAAAAAGGTGACCTTGAACCTTTACCTACACCCTCGATTTACACAAAACACTCTGATCTTGCAACAAGCCGAGAGTGATTCTTCTTGGTGTTGTAGCTCTCTGGACTGCTCTAGGACATTCACAGTGTGTTTTTAGGTAGCTCAAAAGTAAAGCTACCCAAGAGATACACTTCTATTTTGATTGGCCTTGAATATGTAGTAGTGTACAGCAAAATAAGAGAAACATATTTTAATACATGCCCATATGGCTGTTAAAGGGGTAAACATACCTTTAAAAAAATACCTTTGAAACAGTAACATATATAAAAAAAATTCAGATAAGAGTTCTATAGTTTTCACTGTACGTTGCAATGGTGCACCCACATTTGTCGAGAAAGTAATTTTTGGCGAAATCCACTCTGATACAGCATTTTATGGACCCGAACAGTTCTGTACTTTCTCATTATTGCACATATTTACAATAACGTAGAAACAATTTTAAATATAACAATTACATTTGAGAAGATGGCAACTTAAAAGCAAAAAAATACACAGAATGTAACTGTATTTCATAAAATTAATTTATCTGGGAAAGACTTATTACACAACCTAACATGACAATTGCCACTGAAACAGCCTTATTGGGCGCACACACACAGTGATGTAGATATATTTCTGGCTTATTTCTAACAAATGCGTCTTTGGAGTAGCACTTCATCATATATGACTGAATTTGGTGTTAACACTGCTATACATTTTGCTATTGGTCAAATGTCGAAAAGAAAAACAGAGCAGGTTCGGTGAGGGAATTTATATAAAAAAAAAATGACTTTTGCGACAAATATGGGTGCACCTTTGTAACATGCTATAAAAACCAGTGTCCCTTTATTTGAAATTTGTTTAATACCTGTTACCGTTCAAATGGTATTTATTTTTGAAATAAACTCAGTTTTATTAAAGGAAGTGTTTCATCCGCTTAAAGGTTGTATGGACGCATATATGAGTCTCTTATTCTGCTCTACACTACAACATATTCAAAGCCGATCAAAATCGAAAAGTATCCCATGAGTAGGTTTACTTGCGGGTAGCTGCGCACGGCTCGACTGCGTGATGCAATACAGAGCTGCAATGACGTGCTGCGGCTCGTTGGGGCTTGCCTACGGAAGGCCTGAGTGGTACGAGCGTCGTCGACGCGCGCGTCGTTGCGCTACTGTACTCAAGAGTATTCTCAACATCGGAGCGATAGTGGCACTGACGTATGCGTCGCGAAGAATAAACTGAAATGAGCTGCCTCTACCTCTATCCTTTATGGTCGTCATGTAAGTTATTTTTAGGATGTGTACTTCATTTTAGTATTAGTAATAAAGGTCTTTTATTCAAGGTGACACTTGGTTGACTGTGGCTATTGTAAGAACTGGTAGTACTACTTCTACTGCTCAAAGGTTGGAGAGTTTTTATTCTCCTAATGTCATTGCTTATCGCATTTATCATATTGGTAAGGTAGCGAATAAAGACTTTGGTAGGTCGTATTTTTTATTGTGATGAGGTCTTCGTAGTGTATATGAGCTTATTATTCAGATACTGAAGGAAGCTTAAGTGACAAAGTGCAGCACGGAAATCAAAACCAGGACGCCAATGATGCAAAAGATATTTTGTAAAAGAAGAGGAGTTTCCTGCAGCAATACGGACAAAGATTTGAAGAAACGACTGATCAGGTATTTTGTATGGATTGTCCTCCTGTTTGATGCTGAAATGTAGACAGTTCCGAAGCATACAGAACATGATTGGAGGATTTTGAGAGGTAGATGTAGAAGAGAATGGAAAGGAGTTGGATGTACAGGACGAAAAATGAGAAGGTACTGGACAGAGGGGGAGAGCAGAGACAATCATTGCGCTTAATAACAAGAAGAAAAAGGAAGTAGATAGCACATATACAAAGGGCATTCAGTAAATAATACAAAACTTTTTTTCTGAAAGCATGTTGGTTTTGTTCACCATTCCACTGCACCATATTATTCTCCACTCTTTTAGCTAAAAACCATATTTTTCAACAATCTCCGTTCAGTGCGACGGCCTCTATGCCCGCGCTGTACCACTCCTTTGGTCGACGTCGGAGCTAACGTCTTGCTGAATCCATAACATCCTGACCATCTACCTACTGCTTCCCGTGAAGTGTATCCTTCATCGGGCCAAGCAGATGGAATTCTGAGGGCGCGAGATCCCGGCTATAGGGTGGGTGAGGCAGAACAGCCCACTGACGTCATGTGAGCTCCTCACGGGTCCGCAGACATGTGTGAGGCCTTGCGTTGTCATGGAGAGGGAAAAGTTCCTTTGCATTTTTGTGACGACGAATACGTTGCAGGACTCTCAGCTGTGAGCGGCCGGCTGGCACACGGCAGAACGGACAGGTTTGCGCGACCTTGTTGCGATGGTTACAGACGCCTCGCCCAACGACTCACCGTGGTTTTTTTTCACTCCCCGGTGTCAGTAGACATTCTGCAAGCGACTATGAGTACCTGCGGTGCTCAAAGGGAATATTCTACGATGCCCCGCAAAAAAATCCACAGTTTTCAACCGAAATTTCCCAAGGCAAAAACGTGCTGCATTGCGATTTGAACGTCCCTCTTATTAAAGGGAAGGAGTTGACGTAATCACTCTGAGAAATCATCATCATCATCATCATCATCATCATCATCATCATCATCATCATCATCATCATCATCATCATCATCAAAGGAAGGTCTACACGTAAGTGAATCATGGACGCCAATTAGTACAGATAAGAGGAGAATAGAAGTTTTTGAAATGTGGTACAAGGGAATAGCGCTGAAGCTTATCGAGTCGTGCATACAAGTGTCGATACCTGTTGGTCATTAACCTTCTCCGTACATCGTGTCATAGTGACGCGGTCACCGGCTTCCGCGAGAGGCAGTATGGCCACTCGTTGAACGGATTGAGCCGCACGTGCGCTGCCCTGCAGGGTGACCTTTGCTTTCCGTTCCGCATGTTGACCGGAGGCGTTCACGGAGTATGGAGGTCCGATTTGTCACGTTACAAATGGTGATCCATAACTGTGAAACATGTGCCGACGACACTCGAAGAATTACTGCTTCTCGCTGCCTTTTTGGTCGCGGGTTCACGTCTTCAGAGCCGGCGAAGTTCTCATTTCTTCTGCTTCGCTTCGGTTCGTGGATGCCTAGCTGTCAGTACTTACTATGGAGCCAAGGACCGTCGTGGATAGAAAATAGTGAGCTCCTTTTGTTACTTGTCACTAAAGTACTGCTTGTTATCACTGAAAATCTCTGTTCTTTGAGCGAGGTCTTGTTATAGAAATACAATTTGGATTCTCGCGTGTAAGGCTGTCTAACTTTGATTAGCGTCTTCGTCCTCAATATAGATCACGGATCTGAGCTACCAGAACGTATCCAAGTTATTTTGAAGTCCACTGGTAAAAAGGAGTACCTTGCCAAACTGAAACACTCTTACCACATCTGCATCTACATCTACACGGTTACTCTGCAATTCACACTAAGGTGCCTGGCAGAGGGTTCATCGAACCATTTTCATACTACTTCTCTACCATTCCACTCTCGAATGGCGCGTGGGAAAAAGGAACACCTAAATCTTTCCGTTCGCGCTCTGATTTCTCTTATTTTATTATGATGATCATTTCTCCCTACGTAGGTTTGTGTCAACAAAATATTTACGCATTCGGAAAAAAATCGCATGCCGAAAATAACTGATGTAGAGTTATGAAACTTTGCGAATACATTTATATAGGTAACATATTACAGTGATTAATATATTAACATTGCATGATCACAGGTTAATGTAAGCACGAGATAAGCCACCGAAAATGTGAAATAACCGTCAGTATAATGAATGCAAGCATGCAAACGTGCATGCATTGTGTTGTGCAGGTGCCGGATGTCAGTTTCTGCTATGGAGTTCCATGCCTGTTGCACTTGGTTGGTCAACACAGGGACAGTTAATACTGTTAGATGATGCTGGAGTTGTCATAGGATGATATACCATACGTGCTCGACTGGAGACAGATCTGGTGACTGAGGAGGCCAAGGCATTATGTCGACACTCTGTACAGCATGTACAACAGTGGTACGTGAACGAGAGCTATTCTATTGGAAAACATCCCCCAGAATGCTGTTCATGAATGGCAGCGCAACAGGTCGAATCACCAGACTGAGGTACAAATTTACATTCAAAATGCGTGGGATAACCATTGGAGTGCTCCTGCTGTCATACAGAATCGTACCCCAGAGCGTAAGTCTGTGTCTAGCACGCAGACAGGTTGGTTGCAGGACCTCAACTGGACTACTCCTAACCAACACACAGCCATCGCTGGCGCCGAGAAAGAACCAACTTTCATTGGGAAACACGACAGACCGCTACTCTGCCCTCCAATGAAGTCTAAAATGGCGTTGGTCTGGGGTCAATGGAACGCACCCTACAGGGCATATGGCTCGGAGCTGTCTCTGAAGTAATCGATTTGTAACAGTCCGTTGTGTCACTGTGGTGCCAACTGCTACTCAGATTGCTGCTACAAATGGGATGCACCAGAGCCATACGCCGAACACGATGGTCTGCCCCCTCAGTAGTGCCACGTGCCTTCCCGAGCCTCGTCTTCTTGCGACCGTAATTTCTCATGACCGCCGATGGCAGCAGCCATGTACAGTGGGTACATTTCTTCCACGTCTTTCTCCAGTATCATAGAAGGAACTTCAGCTTTTCATAGGCCTATTTCACGCCTCGTTCAAATCAGTGTGCCGATAATGGTGCCTTTTGTCGCCTTGGAGGCATTCTTGACTAACATCAACTCATCGAGTCCAATCTCAAAGGTATCTAACACTCACAACCGTTATAGCATGTTGTTAAAATTAACCTGATTTGCAGCCACATAGTGGCGCTACTAGCGGCACTATTTCACAAAATTTGAATAGACATCATCTTTCAGATGTAGAAAGGCGCCTACCAACTTTATATCGCACATTTCCTTCTAAGTATTGCGATTGTTGTCCTTCAGTGTACAGGGCGGTTGTAAATGAATATCGGGGTTTTAACGCTTCATAATATTTATTACACTAAACTTAGAGTTATAAATGATATGTCAAATGAAAAAGCAACTCAAACAGTTGTGTTTGGCACCAGCGCAGTGCGCAATGTTTCCGCCGCAATCCGCATGACGGTGAAGATTTTCTGGATCATGTTGTCTTCAGTGATGAATAAACCTTTCACCTTAGTGGACATGTTAACACTCACAATGTGTGCATCTGGCGCTCAGAAAATCCTCACGAGGTGGTACAAATGCAACGAGATTCCCCTAAAGTGACTGTTTCTTGTGCCGTATCCCGGCGGAAAGTTTATGGCCTTTCTTTTTTGGTGAACCTACTGTAACTGGTACTTCTTACTTTGATACACTAGAGCAATGGCTCTTCCCTCAGTTGGAAGAAGATGAGCCAGAGAACTTCATTTTCCAGCAAGATGGTGCGCCACCTCACTGGCATAGCGAAGTACGCGATGGGTTCAACTTCAGTGTACCCAAGCGCTGGATAGGCCGCAAGGGGCCCAATGATAGGGCTTGCTTTGCATGACCTCCACGTTCACCCGACCTAACACCATGCGATTTTTTCCTTTGGGGCTTCATCAAGGGTCGTGTGTACGTGCCTCCGCTACCAGCAGACCTCTCTGAATTAAGAAACCGGATTGAAGCAGCTGCTGCTACAATCACTGAAGACACACTTATCAACATTTGGGAAGAGCTCGGCTATAGACTTGATGTGTGCCACGTGACAAATGGTGATAACATTGAACATTTATGAGGTTCTTGGTAAAAACGTCTGAGTTGCTATTTCCATTCGATATATCACTTATAACTGTAAGTTTAATGTAGTAAATATTATAAAGCTTTAACAACCCGATATTCATTTATAAACACACTGTATTTAGTGCAGTAATGGTTGGGTAAAATAATAAGAATTAACCATTTTAATTGGAGGGTTTCCTTTTTAAGGTCAGTTGTCAAATGTGAATTGGTTGTTTCCTTTCAAACACTCATGTGTTAAGTCGTCACACATGTTTTCCTACTTCAAGATTTCTGAGCCGAAATATAGTAACTTACAGTGTTTACAGTTAAGGCCTAGAAGAGACTCAAGAGATTTTTCAGGGTGCGATCTCTAATTTATTTCTGTTGCTGCCACGGTGTGGTTATGTGATTTTAATTTTTGGCCTGTGTGTACCTAATCTGAGCCGACTGAAGGGATCGAACGATATTTGGGCTAAGCACAAGCTGATCGCCTTATGTCAACGCGTGGTTTTTAACCCAAATAGTTTTGTTTTCAGCTCTTTACATTGTGATGTAATACTGTCAGCCCTTTCATTGCATGCATATGAACTTGGCAATTTTAGTAACTCAACTACTGAATAAGGGAAAATTGTTGTAATTTGTAAATTCTGTTAATACTGATCGTATCACCGTTTATATGTATTCAAAACTCACTTTTCCTTAAATATTTAAAGGAATAACTTTAAATATCATTTTGACTGACTGATTCATCAATAACTTGATGGCGGCTCTTATAACACCTGTTTTGGAAGAAAGCATAGGTTATTCTGTGATAACTGAAGTATTATTTTCCTCCGGACTACAGCTGTTCATTTTTGTCAATATTATACGAATACTGATTAATCAAATAAAAGATAAGAGAAAGCAACCTTCTTTCTGTGTGTGTTGAGTTCAACAGCTTAACCACTTCTAGCTCCATGCTACACTATGTGATCAAAAGTATCCGAACACCTGGCTGAAAATGATTTACAAATTCGTGGCGCTCTCCATCGGTAATGCTGGAATTCAGTATGGTGTTGGCCCACCCTTAACCTTGATGACAGCTTCTACTCTCGCAGGCATACGTTCAATCAGGTGCTGGAAGGTTTCTCAGGGAATGAGAGTCCATTCTTCACGGAGTGTTGCACTGAGGAGAGGTATCGATGTCGGTCGATGAGACCTGGATCGTAGTAAGCATTCCAAAACACCCCAAAGATGTTCTATAGGATTCAGGTCAGGACTCTGCGCAGGCCAATCCATTACAGGGATGTTATTGCCGTGTAACCAGTGCGCCACAAGCTGTGCTTCATGAACAGGTGCTCGACCGTGTTGAAAGATGCAGTCGCCATCCCCGAATTGCTCTTCAACAGCGGAAAGCAAGAAGGTGCTTAAAACATCAATGTAGGCCTGTGCCGTGGTAGTGCCACGCAAAACAATGGGTGCAAGCTCCATCCATGAAAAACACGACCACACCATAACACCACCGTCTCCGAATTTTACGACACACACTACCGGATGACGTTCACCGGGCATTCGCCCCCCCCCCCCCACACACACACACACACGCCCTGCCATAGGATCGCCACATTGTGTATCTTGATTCGTCACTCCACACTACGTTTTTCCACTGTTCAATGGTCCAATGTTTAAGCTCCTTACACCAAGGGAGGCGTCGTTCGGCATTTATCGGCGTGATGTGTGGCTTATGAGCAGCTGCTCGACCGTGAAATCCAAGTTTTCTCACCTCCCGCCTGTCATAGTAGTTGCAGTTGATCCTGATGCGGTTTGGAATTACTGTGTATGGTCTGGATAGATGTCTGCCTATTACACAATACGACCCTTTTCAACTGTCGGCGGTCTCTGACAGTCAACAGACGAGGTCTGCCTGTACGCTTTTATGATGTACGTGCCCCTTCACATGTCCATTTCACTATCACATCGCAAACAGTGGACCTAGGAGTGTTTAGGAGAGTGCAAATCTCGTGTACAGACGTTTAACAAAAGTGACACCCAGTCACCTGGCCACGTTCGATGTCCACGAGTTCCGCGGAGCTCAAATGGCTCTGAGCACTATGGGGCTTAACAGCTGAGGTCTTCAGTCCCCTAGAACTTAGAACTACTTAAACCTAAGGACATCACACACATCCATGCCCGAGGCAGGATTCGAACCTGCGAGCGTAGCGGTCGCGCGGTTCCAGACTGAAGCGCATAGAACCGCTCGGCCACTCTGGCCGGCAGTTCCGTGGAGCGCCCCATTCTACTCTCTCACGATGCCTAGTGTCTACTAAGGTCGCTGATATGGAGTACCTGGCAGTAGGTGGCAGCACAATGCACCTAATATGAAAAACCTATGTTTTTGGGGATGTTCAGATACTTTTGTGTACCAGATACTTGAGTATACCTGCCATTTCAGAAACATGTGTAGATAAAGTAATGAAGGAGCACTTAACCGAACTGAGGAGAAACGATCTTCATTGCACAACTTGACCAAAGCACGGGATATTTTTCAGGAAAAATCCGTAGGCATCAAGGAATATTTAATACGGCAAGAGAGAAATCTGGGCATAAAAATTGCAGAGGGAGAGTAAGGCATGAATACGATAAAGATTTTTAAATAGTTGTAAGAGTTCAGTATTTATGTGGAGATGAGAAAGCTTGCACAGGACAGACAAGCATAAAAATTGTCTTTGGACTGATGACAAGGACGACAACCTCAAAGGAAGAGGGGAAAGCTGCCAATTTACTCTAACTACATTGTCGACATTGAGATCATAAGCGTTGACCTCCCGTAGAAATGATAAGGCCGCGCGGTGACTGTAGCCTACTTAATGAATCGTTGGGGTATTCATTTGAACTGACTAAGGAAAAGCATTAAATTATTATGGCCAGAGAGGGGAAAGAAGACTGAAAACAGGAGTTCTCTAGTACCTCAACAACTGTGTCATCTCGCTCTGTTTAGTAATTTTTTTTTCTTTTTATAAAAGTAGCACTGTTACTGTATTCTACCAGAGAGCGTTTCAATTTAAGTATTGTTTTGCAGCACTTAAAACAATTGGTAGTACTCAGGCTTTGGAAGGTCTCACTTTAGTAGAACAATGCTGCAAGACAGCAGCCTTGCGTAGGCCAAATCTTCACTTCGCCGAAGAACTGCATTGCCTGAAGAAAAAAGTATGGAAGCCAAAAGAAATCGTCGGCTGTCAATGTAACTTCGTACACGTGCACACCATCGACGGATATGCAAAGGTTTAGAGTTTCAGTTCTGTAAGACAGATATAAAACCATCAGACTACATTACAGTTGTTCACGTCTAGTGTTCTTACCAGGTGTGGTTGGGTGTATAAGGGAACAGCGTTAAATACTGAATGATCACTATGAAGCACACGGAGATGTCACGTACTAATATGGGACAGCGTTATCAGCGTCTGACAGAATGAAAGCGGTCTCATTGTAGGCCTACATTTGGCCGATGGTCGCACCGTGCAATATCCAGTTTGTAGGGCATTCGAATTTTCCAGTATCCGGTGGTCGGGAAACGTGAGAACGGGCATATTCGTCGTCAAGTTTCCTCTCAACCACGTCTGATACCGCCAAGACGATCGCCGTATTGAGCTCCAAGCACGTCGTAACCCCTTCGCGCCTGCGGCTGTCTTCGAAGAACTAATGGACTTCACCCAACATTCTGCGTCAGCCCGTGCAATTTGTCGAAGAATAGCAACAGACGGACTAGGGAATTTCAGTCCCATGCATAGGCTGCCGTTAACTCCACAACGCAAATGGTTGCGTTTGGAGTGGAGCTGTGATCGTGAAGCATGGACTGGAGAATAAATGTCGTCCGCATTGTCTTCAGCAATGAATCGTGGTTCACTACCATGTAGAGTACGGTGGCGACCTTGGGAGAGGCTCCACTCTCTCCAAAATGAGACTCAGCATTCTCCTAGCGTCATGCTGTGGGGAGCTATCGGTTATGACTTCAGGTCACGGCAGGTAGCGAGCGACTGAACTCGGGCGTCACAACGCTTCCACATGGACCTCCTGCTTCCACATGAGGTGTCTACCATGCGAGAGGATCGTGAGGCCATTTTTCAAGAGGACAATACTCATCCACACATGGTATACGTCCCTACGAACTGCCTGCATGGTGGTGAGGTACTCCAGTGGCCAGTAATATCCCCAGATCTGTCCCCGATAGAACCTGTGTGGGACCAGCTCGGATGGGAACTCCGACCCAGTGCCAGTATCCAGAATATCCACGACCAGTTACAGCAGTTGTGGGACAGCTTGAACCAGGAGAGGATACAACGGCTGTGAGACACCCTTCCCAACTGAATCAATGCATGCATCCAGGCCAGAGGTTGTGCAACGTCATATTGATAAGCGGGATCATACTACCAAGATCTTTATAAATTTAGCTCGATTTTGTAGTCAGTGAGATAACCCCACATTCCCTTTCAATCCGTGAAGTTTCATTTCGGTTACTACTTCCCTTCTGGGTGCTCTAGGCTGTGTTTCACGCGGTTTTCCTAAAAATTTACAGAAGAATATCGGTATTGTTACTTTGAAAAGGAATGAATTATCAAACGACTGGAAATGTTGAATCAGAATTTAGAATTTCAGCTTGCCTAAGGGCGAGTGTGATGATATGTATACATCTATATTCGCTAAGTCAATGATTTAAGTATATCATTGTCCGTATGTACACGAGTGCACATCATAATAATGTAATATGAAGCTATACCTGGTAAAACTAAAATATGGACGTGAAAATGACCATAAGTGTGTAACTAAGTGGCAAAATTATCACAACAAAAAATGGCTCTGAGCACTATAAGACTTAATTTCTGAGGTTATCAGTCGCCTAGAACTTAGAACTAATTAAACCTAACTAACCTAAGGACATCACACACATCCATGCCCGAGGCAGGATTCGAACCTGCGACAGGAGCGGTCGCTCGGCTCCAGACTGTAGCATCTAGAACCGCATGGCCACTCCTTATCACCACAGCATAACAGTAATAATGGTGCTTCATCTTTATGTAAGTACAGATATATATTCGTCAAATGCTGCCTTACCACTTACAATTGTCCCACTTCTATCTGTGTAGTCACCAGCAAATAATTTTTTTGTATTTATACAGCGATCTCCAAAAGTACAAACATGTACATGAATGTATAAACACCTGAAGATGGGGAAACCGGTGGTGTGACAAATAAATAACCTTTTATTGTGACTGGTAGCGGATATTTTTCTACACCCTACTTCAGTATACTGTTGAATTCTCTTTCCACTTTCAAGTTTGTTTACTGATTTTAATGGTCATCTAGTCTCCTCTCCTCAGTTATTTCCAGTGATAGCTATGGTCGCGGCCTGGGAGCACCCGTCTATCAGTTGCTCACTTTCAACAACAAGTTAATGTTATGGCCCCTTTGGTAGACATTGTGGGACATCGCAGAACAGGATGGACTGTTAACCAGAATAGGCCAATAACGAAGATTATTCGTTTACACAATTTACATTTCACGAAACATTTAAAAATTGCGTCCCCTCCAGAATAGTATATATCAATCAAATGCAGTTGCCAACCTTTCACCCATCGAAGGAAAAAATTTAGATGTCTTCCGACGTTGTACCATAAAACGACTCCGAAAGTTTTGTTCCATAGAATCCGCGTCTTGAAAACATATCTTCGAAACCCGTTCTCATTATGGTGAAAAGGGAAAGTTCACAAACGATCATATTCGGAGAGAAGAAATTTTCAAAGTTGTCAATATTTTATTTCTGTTAAAAGCACCTAATACAGAGTGCTGAGTCACCAAGACTGAGTCCTTTGATGGCCAAAACAGAGATCGTTTCTTTCTACACTCAATCGCTACAGCTCTTAAATGTAACATTGTTGGATAGCTGTCGTGCCTTACGGAACAAATTCACTATGGACTATCCGCCTGAAACAACTATACAGGATATTCCATAAATGTTGCAACAAACTTCTAGGGGTGGTGGGACAGCGTAAGGATTGAGAAATCCGTAGCATCTCATGTCCGCAAACGTCAAGGGTAAAGTGCTAGCAGAGGTCTAAGATCGATAAGCAAACAAGAGAATAATTCATTTCAAAGATACATTGGACATAATGAGTACACATGGTGCACGACATGAATAGAGCTCTAACGTTGAAACAGATACTCGAAGTTTGTACCATCAGACGTCACGCATGCCAGACACCGACAAAACATTGACTGCCAGACAGATCAGGGATCTGGTCCACTACGCCCAATCCATCGATGAGGGAATGACCTGTTCAAGTGCCTACCAACAGCCAGTACAATATGAGCAGGCATCGCACCATGTCTCTATGTTTTATTTATTTTATTTACACGTCAAGCTCCGTAGGACCAAATTGAGGAGCAAATCTCCAAGGTCATGGAACGTGTCAGTACATGAAATTACAACGTAAAAGTAATAAAAGATAAAAATAAAATGTTTATGAACCCAAAGAAGTCAAGCCGTAAGTTTAAGTAAACGCAGTCAACAATGCAGCAAGAACCAGCTTAATTTTTCAAGGAACTCCTCGACAGAATAGGAGTGACCCATCAGGAAACCTTCAGTTCCAATTTGAAAGCGCGTGGATTTTTGAATTATTATGGTAGCTTATTGAAAATGGATGCTACTGCTATTGCACACCTTTCTGCACACGAGTTAAGGAAGTCCGATCGAAATGCAGGTTTCATTTCTGCCGAGTATTAACTGATTTAAAGCTGCTTATTCTTGAGAATAAGCTGATATTGTTAATGGCAGTAACAAATATATGTATTGAGAGGCCAGTGCGAAAAACCCAGACTAGTGAACAGGTTCGACAAGAGGTTCGCGAACTCACACCACTTATTGCTCGAACAGTCCGTTTCTGAACCAAAAATATCCGTTTAGAATGGGAAGAGTTACCCCAAAATATAATACCATACGACATAAGTGAATGGAAATAAGCAAAGTAGACTAATTTTCGTGTCGAACGATCACTAACTTCAGATAGCGTTCGAACAGTAAAAATGGCAGAATTAAGTCTTTGAACAAGATCCTGAACGTGGGCTTTTCACGACAGTTTACTATCTATCTGAACACCCAGAAATTTGAACTGTCCAGTTTCACTAACCATATGCCCATTCCGCGAAATTAAAACGTCAGGTTTATTGAATTGTTTGTTAGAAACTGTAAAACTGAGTCTTACTGTGATTTAGCGTTAGTTTATTTTCTACGAGCTATGAACTTAGGTCAAGAACTGCACTATTTGAAACCGAGCCAATATTGCACCCAACATCCTTTACTACCAAGTTAGTGTCGTCAGCAAACAGAAATATTTTAGAGTCACCGTAATATTAGAGGACATATCATTTATACACACATCAAAAAAGTTTTGCATCACCCCGTTTCCCAGAACTCCTGAAGATAGACTTTGATTGTAGATATTGTATAACAGATATTGTATAACTGTTCAGAGATGCCACTAAACCCGCCCAAAGATGTAAACAACCATGCATGAGCAGCGCCTATTAGACGGATGGGGTCCGACAGCCGATCAGTTCCAGTCATTACAGCAGGAAGGAGGTACACGGCTCGTGTTGTCTGTAGTTCAACCATGCCTAGACGGTCAGTACCGCGGTTCGATCACGTCCGCAATGTTACTTTGTGCTAGGAAGGGCGCTCAACAAGGGAAATGTCCAGGCGTCTCGGAGTGAACCAAAGCGATGATGTTCGGACGTGGAGGAGATACAGAGAGACAGGAACTTTCGATGACATGCCTCGCTCAGGCCGCCCAAGGGCTACTACTGCAGTGGATGACCCCTACCTACGGATTATACCTTGGAGGAACCCTGACAGCAGCGCCACCTTGTTCAATAATGCTTTTCGTGCATCCACAGGACGTCGTGTTACGACTGAAACTGTGCGCAATAGGCTGCATGATGCGCAACTTCACTCCCGACGTCCATAGTGAGGTACATCTTTGCAACCACGACATCATGGAGCGCGGTACAGGTGGGCCCAAAAATGTGCTGAATGGACTGCTCAGTATATTTGTACACTGAAGGTAGAGCGTGCCGTGGCGATAATGGTATGTTTACGGCAGGATACAGGCGCCAGTGCAGGCTACCCCTGCTCTAAGCACAGTACTACATGCAATGCATTAACTGTACATCTAATTGTCTCTTCGCAACAATAAACATTATGTGCAGGACATCCATTATTTTTATACCGCATTATTTGACAGATTATAAGAGGTGGACCGGTTCAAGTAAGGTACAGCTCAAGAACGGGCTAAACTATCCCCCTTTAGGAGCGCCATCAATGAAATATGGGCCAATGATGTGTGGTCATACAATACCACACCATTCATTAACACTGCACTGACGTAGTACATCAATCACATCACGATTACCGGCAGCGTGATGTGCAGGATGAGTCTCAGGACGTACGCTAGCTGTGCGCTTCATTTATTTCAAGCGTCAACTTCGCTTTGCAATTTCTCGGGATGTAATTGACGTATTGCGATGCAACCAACGCCATTATTTTTGTGATTTTTCATGCTCTTGATTGCATACGAAATAATAGGGAGGGTTGTCCATTTAAAACACACACAAGTTTGTGTTGAAAATAGTATTTGTTTACGTTTTAAAATTTCGCACTGTATTTGGTTTCCGAAGCCCCTGTCGTACATTCATGCTGGTGAAAACCATTTTTGAAAATATATTGTTGTTCCAGAGATATCTGAGGTGGCAGAGGAATCGAGAATATCAAAAAATTTTATCTGTTACCGATATCGGTACTGGGAAGGTATCAGTCCTGGAAATTCCAATACCGTATTAGAATCTCTAACGCAGTTCCTTAGGCTAGCCCGGTCATACAAAAACAAGCGAGCATGTGGGCAAGAGTACTGGTCTTCATGTGTGGTCGACCACCTGTGACCCCCGACGCAGTTGCATGCAGCGAATCAGAAACTTGACTGGTAACTAAGGAAGTGAATAGCAACTAGATGGTAAAAAAGTCTGGGATCTCTCAGAACAATAGCCCAACTGGCAAAAATAAAAACTCACGAAGGGTAGCTTCTGCTGTGGACACTGTGCTGCAATTGGTTGAAAGCTGACGTCTTACTGACTTCGTTCTACACTTTCGGACGCCATTGTACACGACGGTACTTCATAGTGCAAAACACAAAGGATCGACCACCTTTGCAAACAGATATTATCCCAGTTTTGGTTTCATGGTAATTCTCAGTCTTGTATCATCCCTCAGCATAGCACATAACCTGTATGGCTCTAACAACATAAGAAATAATGAAATTTCGAGGATTGTAAGATCACAGATTAATTCAAGAGAAATGTTGGTACATTAGTAACTGGTGTGACCGCCAGAAAGTTGAATGTAAGCATGTAAACGCGCTTGCATTGTTTTGTACAGGCACTTGATATCAGTTTGTGGGAAGACGTTCCATGCTTGTGGCACTTACTCGGCCAATAAGGGAAGGTTAATGCTGTTTGTAGATGGCGTCACGTTTGTCGTCCTATGAAGTCCCACATGCGCTCGATTGGAGACAGATCTGGTGATCGAGCCGGTGACGGTAACATGTCGACACTCTGTAGAGCACGATGAGTTACTACAGCGGTATGTGGGCGAGCGGTATCCTGTTGGAAAACATCCCCTGAGATGGTGTTCGTCAATGGCAGCACAACAGGTTGAATCACCAGAGTGACGTACTAATTCACAGTCAGGTTACATGAGATAACCATCAGAGCGCTCCTGCTGTTACATGAAATCGCACACCAGACCGTGACTCCTGGAGTACATTTCATTGTGCCTAGCACGCAAACAGGTTAGTTTCAAGTTCTCAGCTGCCCTCTCCTAACTAGCACACTGCCATCACTGGCACCGAGGCAGAACCTGCTTTCATCAGGAAACATTACAGACCTCCACCCTGCGCTGCAATGAGCTCTCACTTGACACTATTGAAGTTGCAAATGGCGGTGGTTTGCTGTCAGTGGAATGCACCCTACAGGGCGTGTGGGCCGGAGCTATGTGGTGCCGATTCTACTCAAATTCCTCCTGCAGATGCAGCACGACGCCCCAGAGCCATACGCTGAACATGGTGGTCTTCACTCTCTATAGTGCCTCGTAGCCGTCCGGAGCCCGGTCTTCTTGCGACCGTACATTCTAGTGACCAATGTTCTAGCAAGTCTTCCTGAAATACTGCAGAAGAAACATCCAGCCTCTCGCAGTTCTGTTACATGACCTGGTTCAAACTCAGTGAGGTGCTGACGATGGCGTCTTTGTCGTGTTAAAGGCATTCTAGACTAACATATCTCACCAAGGTAACTAAATATCACAAGACGTTACAGCCTGTGGTGAAAGTAAAACCTGATCTGCATCCTCATATTGGCGCTACAAGTGCCACTCTTTTGCGACTGGCGGGAAATTTGAATAGATATCATCTTTTAGGTGTAGAAACACGTCTACCAACTTTGGTTTATGTCGCACAACTCCTCCTCAGTGCGGAGAACTTTTTCCGTCAGTGCATACAGTCACCTTTGGGGAATGTCAGTTACGTTGGAGTGCTCGTTTTCCACGCTGTTTCACATATTCAGCAATTTTGGAGGTTCTTTTTCCTGTGACAGAAATTACCTGCGGCAATACTCTCTCCTTCGGAGGAAGGAGAGGGCAAGGGCAAGAGGGGGGGGAGGGGGGACGTTTACAGTGAGGTAGTTATACGCTTTATACATATTTAGGGATCGTTTTGTATTATTATATGTAGCTAGAAGTCCGTTGATTATGCACTGCTGTCGGGAGGTCCCTCAACTTGTGGAGTACAGGAGATCGTGGAAAAAAAATTCTTTAGTCGATCTTGTTTGATAGTCGCAAAGTAAATGACAGGTTTGAGAAACTGAGTGGCGTATGCTCGAGTCCATGCAAACGCATATCTGGTTTAATGCATCTCGGGCGAAAAGTAACGCAGCAGAGTAACAAATAGACTAGTTGTCAGTCATCATTACAGGCAACATCACACCACGTACGGACATCATCTAGGAACCAAGCAAGAAGGGGAATAACTCAGGATAGAGGTGAGGTAAGATGAAAGTTGCAGATGACAAAGGGGATGACACATTACAACTAAAGGTCGTGGCCTTGAACGTGATTTTCAAGGCGATTTGGAGGTCAAAGTGAGTTTTCAAAATGGGAACCCTAATATTTGATTTGTTGTTGTGATCTTCAGTCCTGAGACTGGTTTGATGCAGCTCTCCTTGCTACTATATCCTGTACAAGCCTCTCCATCTCAGAGTCACTACTACAACCTACATCCCTTTCAATCTGCTTAGTGTATTCATCTCTTGGTTTCCCTCTACGATTTTTTCGCACCACACCTCCCTTAAGAACTAAATGGTGATCCCTTGATGCCTAAGAACGTGTCCCACCAACCAATCTCTTCTCCTAGTCAAGTTGTGCCATAAATTTCTCCCCAATTCTATTCAGTACCTCCTCATTAGTTACGTGATCTATCCATTAATCTTCAGCATTCTCCTGTAGCACCTCATTTCAAAAGCTTCTATTCTCTTCTTGTCTAAACACTTATCGTCCATGTTTCACTTCCATACATGGTTACACTCCTTGCGAATACTTTCAGCAAAGATATCTTGACACTTAAGTCTATACTCGATGTTAACAAATTTCTGTTCTTCACAAGCGCTTTCCTTTCCATAGCCAGTCTACATTTTATATCCTCTCTACTTCGACCATCATCAGTTATTTTACTCCCCAATAGCAGAACGCATCTGCTACTTTAAGTGTCTCATTTACTAATCTAATTCTCTCAGCAGCACTTGATTTAACTCTGCTACTTTCCATACTTGATTTAATATTTGAAAAGAACGGAAAATATTAAGTATAAAGAGATACATTATTAAAGGATATGGCAAGGTTCAAGGCAGGTCAAATAAGCAAATATGTTTTTAGCTCTAGTTGGATTTAACGTCGTATATATTAGGTATACAGTAAAATTCAGTGTTAGATATGAATTAGAAGAGGTACAAGGGGTGATGTATCATTACCAATAACCGTTGTCTTAAAGGTAATTATCGACGGCCATTCGAAGATTGAGTTTTGTTTCATGGAAACCCCTCTTTGTGATGCCGGATTTGGAAAGGCCGATGAGAGATTTGAGTTTCAAGTTTTAATTAACGTATCTGTCGGCAAGAAAAAATACATCACAATGTAGAAATGTTATTCTGATATTTGCAAGACAGAACAAACATAAATAAAACGTGTATCAATGATTTACAAGTGACTGAATGAGTCACCTCTTAACTGATTACTTCCAATTTGTGTCTAACGTTGTATTTTGCTTTATCCCTCCTCTATTCAGAGTTAGTACCTGTTAGAACTAAAGGCATAATTACCTTCGTTGAATCTTGCCACGATCTTGAATAAGTATCATTTTATAGATAAAATTTGTCGCACTTTTCAAGTATTAAAACAAATATTAGAGTTCTCATTAAAAAAATACACTTTAATCTCCAAGTCCATTGAAAATAACGTTCAGATGATGACCTTTAGTAGCAATGCGCGACTCACTTTGCCATATACTACTTTTATCTAAAACATTTTACCGCATCTCGTCTCAATCCCGAACTATTCCCCGTTATGGATTAACACTGTCCACCCTGTATATACAAGTTTGTACAAAACCCTCAGAGTGCGGGTCCGACTCGCATTTTTCTATCAGTCGGTGCAGTTAGACATGCTTTAGATCACCTCGCTACGTCGACATCAAAGAGCCCCCACGGCGCGACCACCGCCACAACCTAGCCACTCTCCAAAATCACAACGATGTATACTGACTGCGGGAACGCTGCACGGTAGTACAGTTGGGTAACTGACATCGTGTCTGAAACTTTATTTACGTGTTGTTTCTAAATAGCTCTCATAGCGTAGTGTACCTAGTAAAATACATTCCCTATTACAAAAGTGGTTAACAGCTACGCTGAATGTACCAGCGGACGCGAAGCTACTGTCGTATAAGAAGCAACGGGTAACCGCCTGAACCGCTTCTAAAGATCTCTGGCTACAACAGAAAAAGAATCTACATGGTAGATGCAATCGGGAGCCAAAAAGATACAATGTTTTTTCATGCTACTTATACTCTTCTACGCAGGCAACAAGGAAGTTCAGCTTCGATTCTGCGTATATTTTTTGTAACGGTGTAGGCAGATACACCACAACAAATCTGCCACCAATTTTAAGCGACGTATTGATACGGGTCTCAGTGCTTTGTAAATATTGACGATGTTATTCTTCTCATTTAGATTAAAATTCCAGGGCAATGTGCTATTACGAATGTTCTCTGTTAATAACAGATCAAATATGCAAATTGAATACTGGATTATTCGCTTGATATACAAATTGGCACAGTTAGGCGTATTTAAGGCGATTAAGTTAATTGGCCTTCGACATAATAATAACTGGTACTAATTTATTCTTGAAAATTACACACTTGTTCCATTAAAAAAAGTTAATCCTTGCTGCTAGATATAGCTTTACTAATTCTCATCTGCAACATTCTGTTCTCCTATTTTTCAAAATAGATTACAAAAACTACACTCGTTCTTATTTTGAATTTTCTGAGCTGCTATTATATGATCTTATAAAAAAGTTAGAACTGACGTCCTCATATATATTTTGCTCCATTCCATTTTAATTTCAATTATTGGAAGCAGAAACGTTGGAGGAAAGATACACTGAACCACGGTCAGCTCTTTGAAGGAGCTTCTTTTTGCACATTGAGGTCCCACAACGTTAACTTCAAAAATGGTCTCATAAGACTTAACCTAGCAAATTAATACACATTTCATGGTAAGTTGTAATGGCAATTATTAAGCGTAATAATCTGTATAGGTTTTATACAATAATGTTCAAGCAAATGCGCAGGCTGTTCCTTGTTAAATCGCTGTGCGGAAGAAAGCGAGTGCCGCTGTCCGACACCATTTACAATATGAGTACTGATTTGCTGACGCTTTTTGAATACAAATTACCATTTCATGGTGTCGTAAGCTGTGGCAATCATCCAAGAATTGGAGGAATAAGAACACAAGGCTGCTTCAAACAACTGTGAGCGAACTGTTGGTTTCGCTGCAAAATTTCAATGGCTGATTATATACTCCACGAAGAATTACATAGCGGAAATCGCATCATAGAAATATTAATTACATCCTCTTACTATATTCGCGCGTGGACCAAAAGAAAATAGCTAGTGGTATAGTTTTAAGCATTTCCAGTCTCTCTCACATATTATCCTCAATGTCCGTAAGTGAAAAACTGCACAACAGTAGTACGGCTTCTGTCACACACTTTGGGTGCTAGTTCTCTAAATTTCCACAGTTCGTTTTTCGAGAACAATTTTTTTTTGAAACTGTCTGTAAGATTAAATCTGTGGACCGCACCTGGACTCGAACCCGGGACGTTTGTCTTTCGTGGATAAGTGGTTTACCGACTGAGCTACCCAGAGTACGACTCACGATCCGTTCTCACACCTTGACTTCCGCCACGACATCATCTCCTACCTTCCAAACTTCACGGATGTTCTCCTGCGAAACTTGGAGGATTAGCACTCGCAGAAGAAAGGATATTGCGGAGACATGACTTAGCCACAGCATCGTAGATATTCATAGGTGCTTGCAGAATGTCTATGGAGGTCTGGTAGTGAACAAAACCACGGTGAGTCTTTGGGCGGGGCGTCTGTCATCATCGCAAGAAGGTCGCACAAACTTGTCCGATCTACCGCGTGCTAGCCGGCCGCAAACAGCTGTGACTCCTGCGACGTTGGAGAAACGACTTCAGCGTGTTTGTCGTCACAAAAATGCAAACTAACTTTTCCTTCTTCGTGACAGCTTAAGACATCACAAAAGTCTGCGCAGCCGAGAGGTGCTCACGAAACTTCAATGGACTATTCTTCCCCATCCAATTTACAGCTTGGAATTCGTACCTTCCGATTTCCATCTGTTTGGCCCAATGAAGGATCCACACTTCGGGAAAAAGTACTTGGATGATGGAGAGGTTATTAATGCAGCAAGACATTAGCTCCGACGCCTAACATTAAGAGTGCACCATGCGGGCAGACAGGGCCTTCCAGTAATGTGACATAAGGCCGTCGTACTAAACAGAAATTATGTTGAAAAATAGGATTTGGTAGCCAAAAGTACGGAGAATACATGGCGTGCTGGAATCCTGAATAAAATCAATTTGCTTTCAGAAAAAAAATGTGTTGTAAGTATGAAGAAAACGGCAGAAGGCCAATATGTGAGGTCCTTTTCTGAAGCACGAGGCTTGAAAGTCACATTGAAAAGTAGATCTCGCGAGTGAGAAGATGATCCTGAAACAAATGACCGAAGAACTGGAGCTGCGAATGGCATCGCTCGCAGCATTGTCCGCCTGCTTAGCTGAGTGGTTACGTGCTTGCCTCCGATGCACTGGGCCCGGGTTCGATTCCCGGCCGGGTCGGAGATTTTCTACGTTTGGGGACTGGGTGTTGTGTTGTGCTCATCATCCTTTCATCCTCATCATCGGCCTCAAGTCGCTCAATGTGGCGCCGAATGAAATAAGACTTGCACTCGGCGAGTGCCCGAATTGGTCATCCCGGTCAACAATGCCATACGATCATTTTTCACAGCATTACGTGGTCAGTTTTCCAAGTGCCGTCGCTTACAGCATGTACAAGCTCTCAGGCCACAACAATGCAGTGCCAGATTACTATTCTGCCAATGGATTATGAGACGGAGAGCTCAAGATCCACAGCTTACTTTCCATTTATGGATGAGGCGACATCCACATAGAGCAGAACAATTAAGTACCACAAAAGGGCAGACGCAAATCCTGTAGCATACGCATAAATGGAACAAAAGTATCAGTTTCGTTTTAATTTCAATGTGTTGGCAGGAATTTTGGTGACAAACATATTGCGCCATCGGACAAATGAACATGTGGTTCTTATCACTAATTTCTGCGTAACCAGCTACCCGCGCCATTACAGACCGTTACCCATGCAGAAAGACAAGATACCTGCTTTATGCACAGCGGAAGAACATTCCATTTTCTACTCCTCATACGAAAGTACATAACACAGATTTAAAAATGAAGGGTGAAGCCGATCTGATCCTATCTACCTGCAAACGCCGCTGCAAATACTGGCGTATTAACAAAGACATTCTCTCTGTGTCCTTTTCTGATCACTGCAGTTGAGTGTGTGGTTTAAAACTACAATTCATTACTGTAAATTGCAGCTCAAATTTAGTCTCCAGCATCTGTATGATGACTGTGTCGGAACCGTAATTTTACATTACTGATAACAGATTTCAGGTCAGTTTACCAGTCTACCTCTACATGACTACTCTGCAATTCACCCCCTGGCAAGGGGTTTATCGAACCACTTTCACACTTTTACCAACATTCCATTCTCGCGAGGTAAAAACGAACATTTTCCCGTGCGAGCTCTGATTTATTTTATTACGAAGATTATTTCTCCCTTTGTAGGTGGGTGTCAACAAATCTTTTCTCATGGGGAGAGAGTTGGAGATTGAAATTTTTTGAAAACATGTCGAAACTAAGAACAAAGCCTTTGTTTTAAGGATTGCTATCCCAACTGGCGTATCGTGTCTGTGACACACACTCCCATATTTGCGACAGTAGGAAATGAACTAACCTTCTTCGAACTTTTTTGATGTCCTCCGTCAATACTAACTACGTAGCAAGGATCCCATACCGCACAGCAATAATCTAGCAGAGGAAGTACAGGCACATTGTAGGCAGTCTCTTTAGTAGACCAGTTGGATCTTTTAGGTGTTTTGCCAGTAAAACGCTTTTTTTGTTTGTCTTCCTTACAACAGTTTCTATGCGATACTTACAATTTAAGCTTTTCGTAAATGTAGTTCCTAGATATTTAGTTGAATTCACAGCCTTTAGATTTTGAGTGATTTATCGTGTAACCGAAATTTATCGGGTTCCTGTTAGTACCTGTGCTGATGAGCTCACACACTGCATTACTTAGAGTCAATTGCCACTTCTCGCACCCCACGCATATCAAGTCTGTCATTTTGCTAGTGGTTTTGATGTTCTAATGTCTTTACTAGGCGATAAAAGACAGAATCGTCTGCAGACAACCTAAGAGGGCTGCTAAGGTTGTCTCCCAAATCCTTTACATAGGTTAGGGTCAACAGAGGGCGTATAACACTTCCTTTTGCTTTTATCGATGACTCTCCATCAGTACAACTAACTATGACTTTTCTTATAGGAAATCATGAATCCAGTAACACAGTTGAGACGATACTCCACAGAAAGAAAATTTGATCAAAGGAAGCCGGCCGAGGTGGCCGAGCGGTTCTAGGCGCTACAGTCTGGAACCGCGCGACCACTACGGTCGCAGGTTCGAATCCTGCCTCGGGCATGGATGCGTGTGATGTCCTTAGGTTAGTTAGGTTTAAGTATTTCTAAGTTCTAGGGACTGATGACCTCAGAAGTTAAGCCCCATAGTGCCCAGAGCCATTTGAACCATTTTTTTGATCAAAGGGAAAGGTGCCAAAAATATTCAGCAAGTCTAGAATTAAGGAATCAATTTGAGGCTCCCTATCAATAGCACACATTACTTCATGAGAAAAAAGAGCTAGTTGTGTTACACAGGCTCTGAGCACTATGGGACTCAACATCTTAGGTCATAAGTCCCCTAGAACTTAGGACTACTTAAACCTAACTAACCTAAGGACATCACACACACCCATGCCCGAGGCAGGATTCGAACCTGCGACCGTAGCAGTCCCGCGGTTGTTACACAGGACCTGGGCTGAATGTGTCAGTAGACCTTTTTCTTCGTGGTAATTCGTAATGTTCGATAACATCATATGCTCCAAAATCCTGATGCAAATCGACGTCAGTGATACGGATCAGATTAATCATATTTCCTTTCTTGAGTATTGCCGAATACTGCGGTTAGTGTACCATATTGGCCTAGTCCGCTCTCCCCAGAACTGCAAACATATTTAGCGCTGAAAAAGACAGATGGAAGAAATCAACTGCAAAAAGCTATTACCCACTCTATCAAGTTAAAGAGTCTTTACGCATACGGCGACTAAAAACCAAACTTCCCTCTCTAAAGAGAGGCGAATAAAAAGGTCCCACAGTACGGTGTAAACCTGAAGTGCACGTAGATGAGGACTAAACCGTTCCTTTATTATAACAAGAGTGAGAGCATGCGAACAATGCATTGAAGAAATATATATGGAACCCTTTGATTGGCTACAAACTTGGGCAGAAGTTGGCTCTGAGCACTATGGGACTTTAGTTCTGATGTCATCAGTCCCCTAGCTCTTAGAACTACTTAAACCTAAGGACATCACACACATTCATGCCCGAGGCAGGATTCAAACCGACGACCATAGCGGTCGCGTGGTTCCAGTCTGAAGCGCCTAGAACCACTCGGTCACAACGGCAGGCACGACGTTGGGCAATCACACGAATTCTACCAAACATAATGGTTTATTCTGAGAGATAAAGTAACAGAAACATTCAACGAAATCGCAGCCTGTATTAACATTCCGACTTGATTTATTTAACGCCGTACTGTTCTCATTTCAAAAAGCCAGCTGCACCAAACAACGGCGAACTTGTGACGCTTCACAATTCTACACTGATTAGTAATATAGTCCTGCGTCCCAACGGAGGATCGTTGATGCCCAACTTGCCTGCCGTGGCATAGTGACATGCGCAAAAAATACGCTAGCAATTCTCCCCATCAACACTGATAAAGTTTTGGACAGGGTGTGCCATTTCTATCTGAAGAGTTTATGGACTAGTTTGTATTTGGTGCCAAGTTCATTGAAACTATTGCAAACGTCTTAGAAAATTTCTCATAGTGAGTGGCTGTAAATGGACATTTCACAAACTACGTTCAAATCAAAAGTTCAGTCAAACAAGGATGCCCCACTCTTGTGCTGTGTGAAGTATGCACCTGAATGAGAGTTTTTAAACATAAACACATATGTGGAGCATATACTGACAATCGTTAAAAATTTCTATCGTCAAGAGGAGAGACTGATAAAATCAAGAAACTACTCCAGCTATACTCTCGTACGTGGGGTGTCGTAATCAGCCCACGGAAAACTATCTAGCTACCTCTGGCAAGAAATTTGGTTCCAAATCAAGACTGAACACACAATTCTGAGCATTTACTTCAAGTAGACTTTCAACGATATCACGTAATTGGAGAACAACCCTAAATTTAATGAGTGCAGTTGCCAAATTATTACCTCCAGAAAATTAGCGGTGCATCCAACGTCGCGGCTAACTAATTTCTCCTTCCTGAGTGAAGGCTGGAACATGGCCCAGATGCTAGAAATACCAAAACAAATAGCATGCACGCGAGGTGTCATGTTTTAAAGGCGTTCATACGACAACTATCATGGCACCTAAAGGACAGGGATAGACCTGATCTACTGTCCATCAAAATGGGCTTTTATTTTAATCCATCCCATTCAGTTCTTATGTAAAGAACTTTTCGTTTTCATTCAACGTAATCCGAAAGTAAAGTTTCTTTTCTTTTTTTAAAAAAAGTTACTGAACTAAGTATTTAAAAGTTTTTATTGTGTAAAACGGATATAAGATGGTTATCACAGCAGAACTGTTCTCAAACTGCATGACATCTGTCTTTCTCTCACCAAGTACACCATTCCCAAAGTAAATTCTGGCTTACGACTGCAGCTTATTTGCCAGAAATTTTATTAAAAATTCAGCAGTTGAAATTTTTTTACTTCGAGGACCAAACACAAATCTGCGTAATGTGTGAGACAGTATGAGCCCTTCATTAAATGGCTTATAGTTAGGGAAATCTGTCTAAACTCCAGGCAAACTGAGTGCTTCGATACCCTTCACGATTTTCTAGTAGAAATTCATCTTACTCCTGACGAAAATGTGAAGAATAAAATTAAAGATCATTCGAAGGGATTTGGAAAATTTTCAAACATTATTTCCCTACTCTACCTAGGAATAACAACTGGATTTGCAATCGCCCGGAAAAGACGAAAATCTTGGAGTCCACAAAGAGTAAATTGAAACGAGCAGCTACTCGAAACTTCCAGTATGTTGCAGAAAATAAATGTTTCTCATCGATAAGTTTCTGGATAAGCTTAAAGACGGAGTGTCCAGTGCCGTAAAATAAAGCGGTAACAAGTTTACTAACTGACTCGTCCACATACACTATGTGATAAAAAGTATCCGGACACCGCCAAAAACATACTTTTTCATATTAGGTGCATAGTGCTACCAGCTACTGTCATGTACTCCATATCAGCGACCTCAGTAGTCATTAGACATCGTGAGATAGTAGAATGGGGCGCTCCGCGGAACTCACGGACTTCGAACGTGGTCAGGTGGTTAGGTGTCACTTGGGTCATACGTCTGTACGGGAGATTTGCACTCTCCTGAACATCCTTCCGTCCACTGTTACAGATGTGATAGTAAAGTGGAAACGTGAAGGGACACGTACAGCACAAAAGCGTCCAGGCCGAGCTCGTCTGTTGAGTGACAGAGACAGCCGACAGTTGAAGAGGGTCGTAAAGTGTAATCGGCAGACATATATCCAGTCCATCACACAGGAATTCCACACTGCATCAGGATTTACTGCAAGTACTGTGATAGTTAGGCGGGAGGTGAGGAAACTTGGATGTCATGGTCGAGCGGGTGCTCGTAAGCCACACATCACGCCGGTAAATGCCAAACGATCCCTCGTTTGGTGTAAGGAGCGTAAACATTAGACGATTGAACAGTGGAAAAAAATGTTGTGTGGAGTGCCGAATCAGGGTACACAATGTGGCGATCCGATGGAAGGTGTGGGTATGGAGAATGCCCAGTGAACGTCATCTGCCAGCGGGTGTAGTGCCAACAGTAAAATTCGGAGGCGGTTGTGTTATGGTGTGGTCGTGTTTTTCATGCAGGGGGGTTGCACCCGTTGTTTTGCGTGGCACTATCACAGCACAAGCCTACATTGATGTTTTAAGCACCTTGCTTCCCACTGTTGAAGAGCAATTCGGGTATGAAGATTGCATCTTTCAACACGGACGAACAGCTGTTCATAGGCCGGCCGGAGTGGCCGAGCGGTTCTAGGCGCTACAGTCTGGAGCCGCGCGACCGCTACGGTCGCAGGTTCGAATCCTGCCTCGGGCATGGATGTGTTAGATGTCCTTGGGTTAGTTAGGTTTAAGTAATTCTCAGAAGTTAAGTCCCATAGTGCTCAGAGCCATTTGAACCATTTTTGAACCTGTTCATAATGCACGGCCTGTGACGGTGTGGTACATGACAGCGAATCCCTGTAACGGACTGGCCTGCACAGGGTCCTGACCTGAATCCTATGGAACACGTTTGGGATGTTTCGGAACGCCGACTTCGTGCCAGGCCTCCCCGACCGACATCGATCTCACTCCACAGTGCAGCACTCCTTGAAGAATGGCCTGTTATTCCCCAAGAAACCTTCCAGCACCTGATTGAACGTATGCCTGCGAGAGTGGAAGCTGTTATCAAGGCCAAGGGTGGCCTAACACATATTGAATTCCAATATTACCGATGGAGGGCGCCACGAACTTGTAAGTCATTTTCAGCCAGGTGTCCGGATACTTTTTATCACATAATGTATCTGCGCTAAAGGAGCTCTCCTTACAACACGTGCCGCGCGGGATTAGCCGAGCGGTCTGGGCGCTGCAGTCATAGACTGTGCGGCTGGTCCCGGCGGAGGTTCGAGTCCGCCTTCGGGCATGGGTGTGTGTATTTGTCCTTAGAATAATTTAGGTTAAGTAGTGTGTAAGCTTAGGGACTGATGACCTTAGCAGTTAAGTCCCATAAGATTTCACACACATTTGAACATTTTTGAACAACACGTATATAAAAATAAATCCAGAAACAAATTTCACAGCGAAAGTAACTTGAAACTTGTTTTCTGTGGTACTCTACTTCAAAGTTACGTCACATGCAAAACAGTCGGGTCGTCCTGAGTGAATTCCATGGAAGGTCTGAGCGAGCCAATTCCATTATCAAAACTTGCAGATCAACAGAAAAAATGTAAAATACTTAAATATTGTATACTGGACCTATCCATAGTGCAAAGGTTCATCAGTCCTTTTGATGTGGTACAGGTGAAATGTAAAGCATTATAAAAGCGTTAGGGCTGTTAAACCATTTTTCTTTGAATTCAATTATCCCATGTTTCCGTAAGTACTTTTTTGCGTTACTTCCATCATTTTACACTGTCTTATTTTCTTTGGAAAGGATCAAGAACGCCCTGTTCCTAGCATATCAAACATTTGTACCAACAACTAGGACGATATTTCACATAGAAGCCTATGGTGACTGGTAACTGCACATTAGTTATTACTTTACGAACTGTCCGTTTTTGGATCCATGCTTACTGGAACGTTTTTGCATCTATTATCGTGTGTTTTAATCCGATTTTGATTCTACTATTGATTATGATAGACATCGTATACTACTTATTAACCCAGAACGATAGTGGAGATAATAGGTCACTTATTTAGAAACTCTCAAGTAGAGATCTCAAAAGCGCGAGATGTTCACGCTCAGTAAGCGGTTCCTACTCCATTCACAACACGGCTCTTGGTGGCCTTTGGATCTATAAGATGTTGTCAAACGAAAAGCAAACACCCGCCGCAACGGGACCATGGAATGGTTCCGTTCAAAAGTAATCACCACACGCATTAAGACATTTATCCTACCGGTACACGAGAGGATCAATTACTGTTTCGGAAATTACGGTCGGCCGCTGACGGATCCAGAACTGCACCCACTCTTGCATTTCCTCCTCGACTGAAACCGACATCTACTCATGTCTTTCTTCACGTCGTCAAAGATGTGAAAATCATACAGTGGAATATCCACGCTGTACGGAGGATGTTGCAGTGGTTTCCTACCAAATCGCTGAGCGTATCCTTCGTCTGATTCGCACTGCAACAGGAGGATTCCGTCCGGAAGCATCCCGACAGCCCGAGGGTAACCGCAAAGACAGCAGCGGAAACACCCCACATTTCCATCACCAAAGAAATTCAGAGGTATTCATACAAGTTCCGGTGAGGTCATGATGAGGTTCTCCGTTGACTGCAGACACACTCTGCTCGTCGTGTTCACCGAGCGTGGAACCACAATCAATGCACAAGCGCTATGAAGACACTTAGCAGACGGGCCATGAAGTCAAAACGCACAGGAATACTGTCGGACAGAATCGTCTAGTCGCACGATAATGCCCGCCTTCACGCTGCCAATCGGACGAAAGCTACCTTTCAGCGATCTGGTTGCGAACCGCTGAAACATCCTCCGTACAGCAAGGATCGTTCATCGTGTAATTTTAACACCTTTCTCGTTCTGGGAAAAGATATGCGTGGACGTCGCTTTCAATCGGAGGAGGAAATGAAAGAGTGGATCTAGTTGTGGCTCCGTCACTGGTCGACTGCGGTCATCGAAACAGGAATTGATCACCCCCTCTTCAAGTGAGATAAATGTCTTAACGCGTGTGGTGATTAATTCCTAATGGAACCATTTCATAGTCCCGTTATATCGGGTTTTCGGTTTTCATTTGACTGCCCCTCATATTAGACGATGCATGTATTTCTACGTCACGTCTTAAGGTGGTGTTAATTTTTCATTAGTGTAAATACCAGTTGAATTAGGCTGAACATATACGACGATGCAATGGCACGAATTTTCCATGTTCGGTCTGTTTTAATACTCAGCAACTGTGGTGAACAATCTCTTGTGTCAAGCTCATCAGGTATGAGCTTGCGTTCGAGGAAATTTTGTAGTCATTCAGTAGGAATACAGACCATTCAAGTAACCTCATGCACTCGGCTGGAGAAATTGGGGAGGACATCTAAATCAGAGGTCTGGAAGTCCTGTAGGTGGTGCAGAAGTCCTGGGATAGGACGCAATTCGCATGCAGACTTACCTCTGTGATGGGGCCGCTGGCGTTAGGAGCAGGAGGGCTCTGGGGGCGGCGGGAGGCGGCTGGGGGCGGCGACTGCGGCTGCGGGGGCGGCGTCTTGCTGATGCCCGGCCCGAACCCTGCCGGCACACCACACGCGTACTCAGCCTCATGTACACTGCACAGAAGTAACTCAGTCACCAAGATACACAACTCCTCTTTTCAGCAGAGAGAAACCCCACCCATTAGCATTTTCTCAGTAAATATGTTGACCCTGGAGGAATGGTCAATATGTAGTGATACGACAGGAACGATCATTTGAAGGCAAAAACCTTCATATGGACATATTGCCCTATTCAGAATGGTTCCAGTGAAATAAAAAATTTAATTTTTTTCAGTCATCTGTCTTTTGACTGATTTCATGGACGCGCTAAGAATTCCTCTCCTGTGCCACCCTCTTCATCTCAGAGTAGCACTTGCAACCTACGTCCTCAATTATTTGCTGGATGTATTCCAATCTCTGTCTCCATTTACAGTTTTTACTCTCTTCAGCTTCCTCTAGTACCATAGAAGTTTATTCCCTGATGTCTTAACAGATGTCCTGCCATACTGCTCTTCTTGTGAATGTTCTCCATGTATTCCTTTCCTCGCTGATTCTTCGGAGAACCTCTCCATCCAACTTTCAACATTCTTTTGTAGCACCACATCTCAAATGCTTGGATTCTTTCTTTTTCGGGTTCTCCAAAAGTTCACGTTTCAATAGTATACAATGCCGTGCTTCAAACGTACGTTCTCAGAAATTTCTTCCTCACATTAAGGTCTATGATTTACTCTCAATCGATATTCTGCACTGATTACGCTGTTCATTCCATTCAGCAAATTCTGTAATTCTTCTTCATTTTCACTCAGGATAGCAATGTCATCAGCGAATCTTGTCATTGATATCCTTTTATTTTGAATTTTAATTTCACTCTTTAACTTTCTTTTATTTCCTGCATTGCTTCTTCGATGCATATATCAAACACTACGGGCAAAGACTGCATCCCTGTATTACACCCTTTTTAGCGCGAGAACTCCATTCTTGGTCTTCCAGTCTTGTTCTCTTTTGGCTTTTGTACATATTGTATATTACCCGTACTTCCATTTAACTTACCCGTATTATTCTCAGAATTGCGAACATTTTGCACTATTTGACACTGTCAAACGCTTTTCCTAGATCGACAAATCCTATAAACATTTCTTGATTTTTTTTTCAGTCGTGATTCCATTATCAACCGCAACGTCAAAACCGCCCCTGTGGTGCTTTTCCATTTCCGAAAGCCAAGCTGACGTCACCTAACACATCCTCAATTTTCTTTTCATTCTTCTGTATATTAGTTTTGTGAGCAACTTGGATGCACGAGATGTTCAGTTGACTTGGCAGTAATTCTCGCACTTGTCGGCTCTTGCAATCTTCAGAATTGTGTGGATGATGTTTTTCCGAAAGTCAGATGATATATCTCCAGACTCATACATTCTAAAGACCAACGTCAACAGTCGTTTTGTTGCGAGTTCCGTAAATGATTTTAATAATTCTGATAGAATGTTACTTAAGTCTTCGAATGTTTTGAAAGACAATTAACATTGATATTTATTTTACGTATTCTTCAATACTTTGTCAGGTTTGCATATGTACCACAGTTAGTAAACATTACGGCATGCGTTTTACAAAGAATGAACTTTGGTAAAGACTCTACGTTCACAAATTGTAAGTATCGGAAAGCGCCGACGGTATTCTTCGACGACAGCAGAAGCAGTTCCATCACAGCAGCTGTAAACGTACAACATATCAGAATGTTCTTCATTAGATGTGTGACATTTTAGCTAGCGCGTATACATGGATAAGCGACGTTTCTCTCTGGTACACTCTCAATCCCACGCACTGCTTCACTCACAGTACATCATGGACGACTGCGCGTTCAACTGGCTACCTTTGATGCCAGGAAGACATCCCGAGCCAAGAGGTTGTAACCACTAAGGTAGGTTGGGCTAGAATGAAACGTCAAAGAGTTTGGGTAGGAAAGAGACATACGTGCGCGCCATTAGTCAAAAAAAAAAATGTACATTAAATATTTTCTGTCTTGAAAACCATACGGAATAGGGCGTATTCCAATTGCCCATATAATTTTTTTTTTACATAAGCATTCTGAATGTTAACCATTCCTCCTTGGACACACTGTATTCATGGATTCCGATAATTTTTCACAGTATAACATAAAATAATAACGCAAAATTGTGTTGTCCATGTTCGTAAGGACAGTGAGATACTCATGCAAAAGATGCAGCAAACAGTCAGATTATAAAGTATTAATCGTGGGGACAGATAAAATTAAACATTCTGAAAATAATTTTGCATAGCGTTACCTCGCTAGTATTTAAAGCTAGTAGTGTTCCGTGGAACGATACGAGACTGATGTATATGGCGTACCTGAGATAGATCAATGGTAGTTTGTGGGTCTGTTAAGAGTGGTCGTCGTCATCGTCACTGTGATCAACGAAAGAATGCCTAAGATTAACTTCTCGCTGTAGTGATGTCATTACAGAATAGCCGCTAGCTCACTTGGAAAAGTAATATTGGGATTTAACGTCGTGCCGTTACGAGTTCATTGTAGTCCAATTACAAGCTCAGACAGGGCAAGGATGAGAGAGGAAGACGCTATTGCCTTTTCGCCCACCATTCGTCTGTAATTGTTGAAAGAAACTCTGGAAAACTTAAATTCCGCTGGAAAGACTAGTATCTTAATCGGGCTCCGTGCATCATGTAAGTTCCAGCATACGAGGTGCATTCAAGTTCTAAGGCCTCCGATTTTTTTTCTCCGCACTGGAAAGAGATAGAAACATGTGCATTGTTTTAAAATGAGGCCGCGTTCATTGTCAATACGTCCCAGAGATGGCAGCACCGTATGGCAGATGGAATTTTACCGCCAGCGGCGAGAATGAGAACTGTTTTAAATACTTAAAATGGCGACGTTTTCCTTACTTGAACAGCGTGCAATCATTCGTTTTCTGAATTTGCGTGGTGTGAAACCAATTGAAATTCATCGACAGTTGAAGGAGACATGTGGTGATGGAGTTATGGATGTGTCGAAAGTGCGTTCGTGGGTACGACAGTTTAATGAAGGCAGAACATCGTGTGACAACAAACCGAAACAACCTCGGGCTCGCACAAGCCGGTCTGACGACATGATCGAGAAAGTGGAGAGAATTGTTTTGGGGGATCGCCGAATGACTGTTGAACAGATCGAATCCGGAGTTGGCATTTCTGTGGGTTCTGTGCACACAATCCTGCATGACGACCTGAAAATGCGAAAAGTGTCAGCCAGGTGGGTGCCACGAATGCTGACGGACGACCACATGGCTGCCCGTGTGGCATGTTGCCAAGCAATGTTGACGCGCAACGACAGCATGAATGGGACTTTCTTTTCGTCGGTTGGACAATGGATGAGACGTGGATGCCATTTTTCAATCCAGAAACAAAGCGCGAGTCAGCTCAATGGAAGCACACAGATTCACTACCACCAAAAAAATTTCGGGTAACCGCCAGTGCTGAAAAAATGATGGTGTCCATGTTCTGGGACAGCGAGGGCGTATTCCTTACCCATTGCGTTCCAAAGGGCACTACGGTAACAGGTGCATCCTACGAAAATGTTTTGAAGAACAAATTCCTTCCTGTACTGCAACAAAAACATCCGGGAAGGGCTGCGCGTGTGCTGTTTCGCCAAGACAACGCATCCGCACATCGAGCTAACGTTACGCAACAGTTTCTTCGTGATAACTTTGAATTGATTCCTCATGCTCCCTACTCACCTGACCTGGCTCCTAGTGACTTTTGGCTTTTTCCAACAATGAAAGACACTCTCCGTGGCCGCACATTCACCAGCCGTGCTGCTATTGCCTCAGCGATTTTCCAGTGGTCAAAACAGACTCCTAAAGAAGCCTTCGCCGCTGCAATGGAATCATGGCGTCAGCGTTGTGAAAAATGTGTACGTCTGCAGGGCGATTACGTCGAGAAGTAACGCCAGTTTCATCGATTTCGGGTGAGTAGTTAATTAGAAAAAAAATTGGAGGCCTTAGAACTTGAATGCACCTCGTATTACGATCACATAAAAATCATAAACTGGTGAATGTTCTGTGAACTAGAACGAAACGCGCCATTCGAAACATCCACTGGAATTCATTTTTATGCGTTTCTGAAGAAGTATTTACCTACCTGCGTCTGTCCAAGTCTGCTTATAACTAATACTCAGTAACGAGACACAGACGGAAATCAGTTACCCAAGAATGACAAAGCTAATGCAAACATAATATTCTGCTGCAATCGGTGAATCACTTAATATGGACGTTCCTACATGGAATTTCATGCCAGTTGATTGAATGCCATGAAATTCGCGTCCACGACAGATCTGTGGTAGGGTTTACTTTTAGGACGATCTACCGGTTGGTTTTAAGTAAAGGGACGCTACTCACGGAGGTCTGGTGTAGGCTGTAGTTCTTGTATCACAGAAAAAATTGGCAGAAACGCTAATGCCTTAATGCGGAACTGATTTACGCTCTAAAAACTTTAGTGCAGTTTTGGCCACCAAGTGCAAATCTGGCACTATGAATGCAAGAATGATGCGTAGAAATGTTTCCATATGTAATGGATTACGAACAGGACGTAGGCAGAAGAAGTCAAAGAAGTGAGAAAGGCATAATGTTTATTTTATATTAACCGCTGTTTAGTATGAGGACCGGATACGTCGTCCAGATATTGAATCCGTGAAACGACGTGCTCATCAGTTGCTCGCAGCAGTTGTCGTGGAAACTGAGTATCGTGTTCCTGTATAAAAGCATCTTGAGATAACACGTGCGTGGAACGACTCATTAAGCAGATCTTTCACTGGGTGAGCGACATGAGGTCTTTCCCCATCTTGCATGAAAACAGATGTTTCCGCACATTTAGGCTCTTCGAAAGCAGGAATCACATGTTGTACAAGGAGGCCTCGACAATGTGCAGACGTCACGGTACACCTGACTGGCCCTCTGGGTGTATTCTCTTCAAAGAGGAACGGATAGAGAATAAAGGTGCTTGTGAATCCACCCTAGACAGTGGAATGGCTCTTTGTACACAACACAGAACCCCAACACAATAGCACCCCAGTACCCCAAAAATTCATCATGTGTGTGTATTCACTGCACCCTGTAATGTAAAATGTGCCTCATTACTGCATAGGATTCTGCCCGGCTACATATCAACAACTTCGATCTGTGCCAGAGACTGAAGAGCAAATTCCGAAAGTTGCTGCGGATCGTGGAGTTTCAGTTGTTGCACCTCCTGGATATTGTACGGGTACCAGTGTAACACAGGCCGCAAAACTTCCCATACTTTTGACCGTGGGATGGACAACTGTCGTGCCACTGCACGAACCCTAGCACCATCTACATCTATATCTACATCTACATGGATACTCTGCAAATCACATTTAAGTGTCTGGCAGAGGGTTCATCACACCACCTTCACAATTCTCTATTACTCCAATCTCGTATACGGCGCGGAAAGAACCAACACCTACATCTTTCCGTTCGAGCTGCTCTAATTTCCCTTATTTTATCATGGTGAGCGTTTCTCCCTATGCTGCATGGTCAGCTACAGCAACAGCAAATTCGACAATAACTTCCACAGGGATAGGACGCTTTCCTCTGTCAGGTGTCACTCCACGCTTTCCCGTGTTTTTTAATTTCATGATCATCATCTTTAAACTACACTCATGCTCATAAATTAAAGATAATTGCAGAATGTGGTGCCACACAACGTGGCACTACACAAAACACACTAATAGCATAGGCACATAGGGAACACACACGACACAGATCTGTAAGTCCACGGTGTTCGTGATAAGTTGAGAAAACCTTCCCGAAACACATGTGCTATAAAACGTCACTGTTTCCTGCGTATGTACCCCGACATCAATATGGGATATAATCACCATGCACACGTACACAGGCCGCACAACGGGTTGACATACTCTGGATCAGGTGGTCGAGCAGCTGCTGGGGTATAGCCTCCCATTCTTGCGCCACTGCCTGTCGGAGCTCCTGAAATGTCGTAGGGGTGAGAAGAGGTGCAGCGATACGTCGACCGAGAGCATCCCAGACGTGCTCGATGGGGCTTAGGTCTGGAGAACAGGCAGGCCACTCTATTCGCCTGATATCTTGGGTGTTTCAAGGTATTCCTCCACGATGGCAGCTCAGTGGGGCAGTGCGTTGTTATCCATCAGGCGAAAGGTGGGACCCACTGCATCCCTGAAAAGGCGGACATACTGGTGCTAAATTACGTCCCGATACACCTGACCTGTTACAGTTCCTCTGTCAAAGACATGCAGGGGATCACGTGCACCAATCATAATCTCAACCCACACCATCAAACCACGACCACCATACGAGACCCTTCCAAAGACATTAAGAGGTTGGTACCTGGTTCCTGGTTCACGCCAGATGAAAACCCGGCGAGAATCATTGTTCAGATTATACCTGGACTCGTCCGTGAACATAACCTGGGAACACTGTTACAATGACCATGTACTGTGTTCTTGACACCAAGCTTTACGGGCTCTCCTGTGACCATGGTTCAGTGGAATGCACCTTGCAGGTCTCCGGCGAATAAACCATGTCTGTTCAGTCGTCTGGAAACAACTGTTGCAGTGGCTGCGGTAAGGTCCCGAGCAAGGCTACCTGCAGTATTCCACGGCCGTCTGCGGGCACTGATCTACATCTACATCTATACTCCGCGAGCCACCTTACGGTGTGTGGCGGAGGGTACTTATTGTACCACTATCTGATCCCCCCTTCCCTGTTCCATTCACGAATTGTGCGTGGGAAGAACGACTGCTTGTAAGTCTCCGTATTTGCTCTAATTTCTCGGATCTTTTCGTTGTGATCATTACGCGAGATATATGTGGGCGGTAGTAATATGTTGCCCATCTCTTCCCGGAATGTGCTCTCTCGTAATTTCGATAATAAACCTCTCCGTATTGCGTAACGCCTTTCTTGAAGTGTCTGCCACTGGAGCTTGTTCAGCATCTCCGTAACGCTCTCGCGCTGACTAAATGTCCCCATGACGAATCGCGCTGCTTTTCGCTGGATCATGTCTATCTCTTCTATTAATCCAACCTGGTAAGGGTCCCATACTGATGAGCAATACTCAAGAATCGGACGAACAAGCGTTTTGTAAGCTACTTCTTTCGTCGATGAGTCACATTTTCTTAGAATTCTTCCTATGAATCTCAACCTGGCGCCTGCTTTTCCCACTATTTGTTTTATGTGATCATTCCACTTCAGATCGCTCCGGATAGTAACTCCTAAGTATTTTACGGTCGTTACCGCTTCCAATGATTTACCACCTATGGCATAATCGTACTGGAATGGATTTCTGCCCCTATGTATGCGCATTATATTACATTTATCTACATTTAGGGAAAGCTGCCAGCTGTCGCACCATTCATTAATCCTCTGCAGGTCTTCCTGGAGTACGTACGAGTCTTCTGATGTTGCTACTTTCTTGTAGACAACCGTGTCATCTGCAAATAGCCTCACGGAGCTACCGATGTTGTCAACTAAGTCATTTATGTATATTGTAAACAATAAAGGTCCTATCACGCTTCCTTGCGGTACTCCCGAAATTACCTCTACATCTGCAGATTTTGAACCGTTAAGAATGACATGTTGTGTTCTTTCTTCTAGGAAATCCTGAATCCAATCACAAACCTGGTCCGATATTCCGTAAGCACGTATTTTTTTCACTAAACGTAAGTGCGGAACCGTATCAAATGCCTTCCTGAAGTCCAGGAATACGGCATCAATCTGCTCGCCAGTGTCTACGGCACTGTGAATTTCTTGGGCAAATAGGGCGAGCTGGGTTTCACATGATCTCTGTTTGCGGAATCCATGTTGGTTATGATGAAGGAGATTTGTATTATCTAAGAACGTCATAATACGAGAACACAAAACATGTTCCATTATTCTACAACAGATTGACGTAAGTGAAATAGGCCTATAATTATTCGCATCTGATTTATGACCCTTCTTGAAAATGGGAACGACCTGTGCTTTCTTCCAGTCGCTAGGTACTTTACGTTCTTCCAGAGATCTACGATAAATTGCTGATAGAAAGGGGGCAAGTTCTTTAGCATAATCACTGTAGAATCTTAAGGGTATCTCGTCTGGTCCGGATGCTTTTCCGCTACTAAGTGATAGCAGTTGTTTTTCAATTCCGATATCGTTTATTTCAATATTTTCCATTTTGGCGTCCGTGCGACGGCTGAAGTCAGGGACCGTGTTACGATTTTCCGCAGTGAAACAGTTTCGGAACACTGAATTCAGTATTTCTGCCTTTCTTCGGTCGTCCTCTGTTTCGGTGCCATCGTGGTCAACGAGTGACTGAATAGGGGATTTAGATCCGCTTACCGATTTTACATATGACCAAAACTTTTTAGGGTTCTTGTTTAGATTGTTTGCCAATGTTTTATGTTCGAATTCGTTGAATGCTTCTCTCATTGCTCTCTTTACGCTCTTTTTCGCTTCGTTCAGCTTTTCCTTATCAGCTATGATTCGACTACTCTTAAACCTATGGTGAAGCTTTCTTTGTTTCCGTAGTACCTTTCGTACATGATTGTTATACCACGGTGGATCTTTCCCCTCGCTTTGGACCTTAGTCGGTACGAACTTATCTAAGGCGTACTGGACGATGTTTCTGAATTTTTTCCATTTTTGTTCCACATCCTCTTCCTCAGAAATGAACGTTTGATGGTGGTCACTCAGATATTCTGCGATTTGTGCCCTATCACTCTTGTTAAGCAAATAGATTTTCCTTCCTTTCTTGGCATTTCTTATTACACTTGTAGTCATTGATGCAACCACTGACTTATGATCACTGATACCCTCTTCTACATTCACGGAGTCGAAAAGTTCCGGTCTATTTGTTGCTATGAGGTCTAAAACGTTAGCTTCACGAGTTGGTTCTCTAACTATCTGCTCGAAGTAATTCTCGGACAAGGCAGTCAGGATAATGTCACAAGAGTCTCTGTCCCTGGCTCCAGTTCTGATTGTGTGACTATCCCATTCTATACCTGGTAGATTGAAGTCTCCCCCTATTACAATAGTATGATCACGAAACTTCTTCACGACGTTCTGCAGGTTCTCTCTGAGGCGCTCAACTACTACGGTTGCTGATGCAGGTGGCCTATAGAAGCATCCGACTATCATATCTGACCCACCTTTGATACTTAACTTAACCCAGATTATTTCACATTCGCATTCGCTAATAACTTCACTGGATATTATTGAATTCTTTACTGCTATAAATACTCCTCCACCATTGGCGTTTATCCTATCCTTGCGGTATATATTCCATTCTGTGTCTAGGATTTCGTTACTGTTCACTTCCGGTTTTAACCAACTTTCCGTTCCTAATACTATATGCGCACTATTTCCTTCAATAAGAGATACTAATTCAGGAACCTTGCCCTGGATACTCCTGCAGTTTACCAATATTACGTTAACTTTTCCTGTTTTTGGTCTCTGAGGACGGACGTTCTTTATCAACGATGATAATGTTCTCTCTGGTAAGCCGTCAGGTATTTTATCGTTTCGCCCAAGGGGGGGTCCCTCTAACCTAAAAAACCCCCGTGTGCACGCCACACGTACTCTGCTACCCTAGTAGCTGCTTCCGGTGTGTAGTGCACGCCTGACCTGTCTAGGGGGGCCCTACAGTTCTCCACCCAATAACGGAGGTCGATGAATTTGCAACCATTATAGTCGCAGAGTCGTCTGAGCCTCTGGTTTAGACCCTCCACACGGCTCCAAACCAGAGGACCGCGATCGACTCTGGGCACTATGCTGCAGATATTAAGCTCAGCTTGCACTCCGCGTGCGATGCTGGTTGTCTTCACCAAATCAGCCAGCCGCCGGAAGGAACCAAGGATGGCCTCAGAACCCAAGCGGCAGGCGTCATTCGTTCCGACATGTGCTACTATCTGCAGCCGGTCACACCCAGTGCGTTCAATAGCTGCCGGAAGGGCCTCCTCCACATTACGGACGAGACCCCCCGGCAAACACACCGAGTGCACACTGGCATTCTTCCCCGACCTACCCGCTATTTTCCTGAGGGGCTCCATAACCCGCCTAACGTTGGAGCTCCCTATAACTAATAGGCCCGCCCTCTGTGACTGTCGGGACCTTGCCGGAGAATCGGCCACTGGCCCAACAGGCGAGGCATCCTGTGGTGGCTCGGAAACGATGTCATCACCACTAGGAAGCACCCCGTACCTGTTGGAAAGGGGTAAGGCAGCCGCCACGCGGCCAGATCCCACCTTCGCCTTTCGGCCAGGCACGCGCGAGCCCACCACTGTCCGCCATTCACCCTGGAGTGATGGCTGACCGGTAAGATGCTCACTGCCGGAAGACGCAGCGACATCAGGGGTTCCATGTGATTCCAAGGCCACCGAAGTAGGCATAGGTCTCACCACAGTTGCCCCAACGCCACTACGAGCCGACGCCTGCGCCTCGAGCTCGATGAGCGTAACAGACAAAGCCTCCACCTGTCCCCGAAGAGTGGCCAATTCTCCTTGCGTCCGCTCACAACAACCACAGTCCCTACACATGACTATGTTTACCCTACTCTATACGGTGACAAATTCTCAAGATAATCTTCTGATGAGCTACTCTGATAATCAAGAAACACTCACTGAAATACGAGACGCGAAAACTACGCTAGGTTTTCCCAGAAAAACTATTTAAAAGCTAAGCGCAGCAAATAAGTACAAAAACACTGTTATTGAAATAAAAGGTTCTACCTAGTAAGCACTCGAACACGCAAGAAATTACAAAAATAAACTAGTAATTACACAGATAACTGAAAATAAGTCGCTGCTGTTTGTAAAATATGTAAGAAGCAAACGGTGTACTCGCCTTAGTAGCAGCAGGAGCTAGCGATGCGCTCTCGCTGACGGTCTAACTGATGGTGAGATATCGGTCTTCTTGTGGTGTTGTACACTGTGGACGTCCCGTTCTGTAGCGCCTGGACACGTTTCCTGTCTGCTGTAATAGTTGCCATAATCTTGAGATCACACTTTGTGGCACAGAGAGGGCCCATGTTACGACCTGCTGTGTTTGAACAACCTCCAGTCGCCCTAGTATGCTACCGCTCATAACATCATCAATATGTGTTCTTTGAGCCATGTTCAACACACAGTCACCACTAGCACGTCTGGAAACGTGTGCACACTTACTCGCTGCACCGTACTCTGACATGCACCAACGCGCCTCTGCGTATGTGGACTGCTGCCAGCGCCACCGTGCGACGAACGCAGGTCAAATGCAACGCATGGTCATGCCCCGAGGTGATTTATACCCGCAAACCGTCCACCAGAGCGTTGTTTCACCACGTATCAACATTATCCTTAATTTATAAGCATGAGTGTATTTAATGGTATCGGGCCTCTCCTCATACCTTTCAATCGGCGATTACCTCTCTATGCAACACTGCAATTTCTGTTCATATGAAACAGTTTCACTAACAGGGCACGGTTTCTCTTCTCGATACTCATACTATTCAGTCACTTTAGGACTTGTGAAATGACAGCGTAAGTGGCATATTGTCATGCAAACAGTGTACAGTGTCAGAGTTGCATCTCGTGGCAACAGTTGGAACTGTTTTCTTGCATAAATTGGGTTCTCATTAACCCATTGACATATTTACTAAGTTTCCCTGCCATACAACGATCACAGTCCAAACTGGACCTCCGTGACTGGCTGCACTCGAATTGCGAATAACCACCTGGTATAATTAGAGCGCACCGTAAGGTACTAGGCTCCGTCACTCGTTCCCGCTGTACAAGGCTCCGAAAGATATACCTTAACAGAAATATGACTCTGTTCCTCAGATTGAAATGAATAAGTATAGACTTTTCTTCCCACTTATTTTTGTTGGACGTCGGTCATCCGTCTATAACCTGCAGAATACCTAATAAGAATTCTTTTTGCATACCCCATGTAGAATCACCCCCCCATGAACCATGGACCTCGACGTTGGTGGGGAGGCTTGCGTGCCTCAGCGATACAGATGGCCGTACTGTAGGTGCAACCACAACGGAGGGGTATCTGTTGAGAGGCCAGACAAACATGTGGTTCCTGAAGAGGGGCAGCAGCCTTTTCAGTAGTTGCAGGGGCAACAGTCTGGATGACTGACTGATCTGGCCTTGTAACATTAACCAAAACGGCCTTGCTGTGCTGGTACTGCGAACGGCTGAAAGCAACGGGAAACTACAGCCGTAAATTTTCCCGAGGACATGCAGCTTTACTGTATGATTAAATGATGATGGCGTCCTCTTGGGTAAAATATTCCGGAGGTAAAATAGTCCCCCATTCGGATCTCCGGGCGGGGACTACTCAAGAGGACGTCGATATCAGGAGAAAGAAAACTGGCGTTCTACGGATCGGAGCGTGGAATGTCAGATCCCTTAATCGGGCAGGTAGGTTAGAAAATTTAAAAAGGGAAATTGATAGGTTAAAGTTAGATATAGTGGGAATTAGTGAAGTTCGGTGGCAGGAAGAAAAAGACTTTTGGTCAGGTGATTACAGGGTTATAAATACAAAATCAAATAGGGGTAATGCAGGAGTAGGTTTAATAATGAATAAAAAAATAGGAGTGCGGGTTAGCTACTACAAACAGCATTGTGAACGCATTATTGTGGTCAAGATAGACACGAAGCCCACGCCTACTACAGTAGTACAAGTTTATATGCCAACTAGCTCTGCAGATGATGAAAAAATTGATTAAATGTATGACGAGATAAAAGAAATTATTCAGGTAGTGAAGGGAGACGAAAATTTAATAGTCATGGGTGACTGGAATTCGTCAGTAGGAAAAGGGAGAGAAGGAAACATAGTAGGTGAATATGGATTGGGGGGAAGAAATGAAAGAGGAAGTCGCCTTGTAGAATTTTGCACAGAGCATAACTTAATCATAGCTAACACTTGGTTCAAGAATCATAAAAGAAGGTTGTATACCTGGAAGAATCCTGGAGATACTAAAAAGGTATCAGATAGGTTATATAATGGTAAGACAGAGATTTAGGAACCAGGTTTTAAATTGTAAGACATTTCCAGGGGCAGATGTGGATTCTGACCACAATCTATTGGTTATGAACTGCAGATTGAAACTGAAGAAACTGCAAAAAGGTGGGAATTTAAGGAGATGGGACCTGGATAAACTGAAAAAACCAGAGGTTGTAGAGAGTTTCAGGAAGAGCATAAGGGAACAATTGACAGGAATGGGGGAAAGAAATACAGTAGATGAAGAATGGGTAGTTCTGAGGGATGAAGTAGTGAAGGCAGCAGAGGATCAAGTAGGTAAAAAGACGAGGGCTAATAGAAATCCTTGGGTAACAGAAGAAATATTGAATTTAATTGATGAAAGGAGAAAATATAAAAATGCAGTAAATGAAGCAGGCAAAAAGGAATACAAACGTCTCAAAAATGAGATCGACAGGAAGTGCAAAATGGCTAAGCAGGGATGGCTAGAGGACAAATGTAAGGATGTAGAGGCTTGTCTCACTAGGGGTAAGTTAGATACTGCCTACATGAAAATTAAAGAGACCTTTGGAGAGAAGAGAACCACTTGCATGAATATCAAGAGCTCAGATGGCAAACCAGTTCTAAGCAAAGAAGGCAAGGCAGAAAGGTGGAAAGAGTATATAGAGGGTTTATACAAGGGCGATGTACTTGAGGACAATATTATGGAAATGGAAGAGGATGTAGATGAAGATGAAATGGGAGTTAAGATACTGCGTGAAGAGTTTGACATAGCACTGAAAGACCTGAGTCGAAACAAGGCCCCGGGAGTAGACAACATTCCATTAGAACTACTGAGCAAGATGTATGATACAGGCGAAATACCCTCAGACTTCAAGAAGAATATAATAATTCCAATCCCAAAGAAAGCAGGTGTTGACAGATGTGAAAATTACCGAACTATCAGTTTAATGAGTCACAGCCGCAAAATACTAACGCGAATTCTTTACAGACGAATGGAGAAACTGGTAGAAGCGGACCTCGGGGAAGATCAGTTTGTGTTCCGTAGAAATGTTGGAACACGTGAGGCAATACTAACCTTACGACTTATCTTAGAAGAAAGATTAAGAAAAGGCAAACCTACGTTTCTAGCATTTGTAGACTTACAGAAAGCTTTTGACAATGTTAACTGGAATACTCTCTTTCAAATTCTGAAGGTGGCAGGGGTAAAATACAGGGAGCGAAAGGCTATTTACAATTTGTACAGAAACCAGATGGCAGTTATAAGAGTCGAGGGGCATGAAAGGGAAGCAGTGGTTGGGAAAGGAGTGAGACAGGGTTGTAGCCTCTCCCCGATGTTATTCAATCTGTATATTGAGCAAGCAGTAAAGGAAACGAAAGACAAATTCGGAGTAGGTATTAAAATTCATGGAGAAGAAGTAAAAACTTTGAGGTTCGCCGATGACATTGTAATTCTGTCAGAGACAGCAAAGGACTTGGAAGAGCAGTTGAACGGAATGGACAGTGTCTTGAAAGGAGGATATAAGATGAACATCAACAAAAGCAAAACGAGGATAATGGAATGTAGTCAAATTAAATCGGGTGATGCTGAGGGAATTAGATTAGGAAATGAGGCACTTAAAGTAGTAAAGGAGTTTTGCTATTTGGGGAGCAAAATAACTGATGATGGTCGAAGTAGAGAGGATGTAAAATGTAGACTGGCAATGGCAAGGAAATCGTTTCTGAAGAAGAGAAATTTGTTAACATCGAGTATAGATTTAAGTGTCAGGAAGTCGTTTCTGAAAGTATTTGTATGGAGTGTAGCCATGTATGGAAGTGAAACATGGACAAGAAGAGAATAGAAGCTTTCGAAATGTGGTGCTACTGAAGAATGTTGAAGATTAGATGGGTAGATCACATAACTAATGAGGAGGTATTGAATAGGATTGGGGAGAAGAGAAGTTTGTGGCACAACTTGACTAGAAGAAGGGATCGGTTGGTAGGACATGTTTTGAGGCATCAAGGGATCACAAATTTAGCATTGGAGGGCAGCGTGGAGGGTAAAAATCGTAGAGGGAGACCAAGAGATGAATACACTAAGCAGATTCAGAAGGATGTAGGTTGCAGTAGGTACTGGGAGATGAAGAAGCTTGCACAGGATAGAGTAGCATGGAGAGCTGCATCAAACCAGTCTCAGGACTGAAGACCACAACAACAACAACATGTAGAATCACATAGTTATCCCATCAGGGTGACGCCTTTCCTCTGTTGTGCGATTGTACAGTCCCTGGCCAATTTATTAGACGCACTATAGTTTTTAAACAAATTTTGATTTATGTCTAACGAATTTTTTTTTAATACATAAATCGCGATAAAATGATTCTGTGTAATCTACTTCATAACTAAGGTGATATGAGAAATAAATAAAACGTAGTATTTGTTGAAAATATTTTATTTCAACAATTACAACAAAAAATAAAATATTGTGTAAGTGAAAACATTAGTTTTAATATTGAGCCACTTTTTGCAGCTATGAGAGCCTTAATACGACGTGGCATGCTGTCGATGCAGGAGTGTAATGTGTCCTGCAATTGTGGATGATGATACCACACATGGATGATCTTCTCCAAGAGCTGTGTTTTAGTTGTGATAACGTCTTTTCCCTCCTCCCTCTTCATTAGTACCACATACGTTTTCTATTGGGTTCATGTCGGAACTATTACGTGGCCAGTCTAACACAGGGATATTTTTTTTCCTTCGGAAAGGATTTAACTGATCTGGCTGTGTGACAGGGAGCTCAATCCTGCATAAAAATAAATAGTTCCCCATTCGGGTGGTATTAACCGTTTTTGCAGGGCTTCCTTGTACTGGTCTTGTCTCATTGTGCCTTTAACCACGTTAAGACGTCCTGTACCCTTGGCACAAATGACAGATCAAATCATCACCTTAGTTGCGCGTTTTACGGTCTGAATAATGCAATCGGGATGAAAATTTTCTCCTGTTCGACGGCGCACATACTGAGATTGCTAGTTAAAAATTCAAACGTGCTTTCATCGCTGAAGCATACTTGTAAAAATCAGGAAACATAATATACTATGAATAAATATACTAGGTTATATCATACGGTAAATAATAATTTTAAAGTTAAGTTACCGACCTCCAGAAGTCCACATCCTTATCACACCACTGTTTAGCCCACTTCAGACGCTTTACTTTCATTGTGGCTGTTAATTTTGGTTTTCTATCGGGTCGACGGGCCTTGAAATCAATACCTTTCAACTTTCTGTGAACAGTGCGTTCAGATGCGTTCACATTAGCCTCTCCCGGTTGAGATTTTATGTTTCGTTGTTGCAAACGTTTTCTAGGCAAATACTTTTGAGAAATCTTCCTGACCTTGAGGTGAAAATTGGTTTTCTTTCACATTTATTTTTACATCTAGCACTCAGTTCGCCACCTGAATAAATTTTGTTCTTTATGCGCCTCACGCTAGCTTCTGACATTTCCATTCTTTTTGAAATTTCCCGATTGGACTACATTTTTGTATTAACAAGGGCTTTGACCTCAGCTTTATTTGGTGAAATGTTACTTCTTTTACCCATTTTTAAAGGTCACAATTAGTAATATCTGGCTGTTAAACAATCAATTGCGATGTCGATATTACGAAATTGATAATCAAAGCGAACAAAGTATTACACCAGTTATACGCGAGAACGCTACTGAACAGGCCCTTTCCTGTACGCTGTACTCCGCACATTAATACCTACAATAAATCAACAAACCGATGTCACGTAATGACAATAGATACAAAATTCAACAATGTAATGAGTACCCTGAATAACTGTCATAAATCTTCCGATTAACTGCATTAAATATAGTACTCAACATGTAATTATTACAAATAACATTAAAATGTGCAGTGCGTCTAACAATTTGTAGCTTGTTTTATATCCCGTGGTCACTTGCACTGATGATCCGGAACGTTGTGACCACAGCCGACCGCGGGACTGAATGCCACCTGGGGACGTTAGGCGTCGTCCTGTAAGACGGAGCTGTTGCGAACGCGGCGCGGCGCGGCTACCGTGTGAGAGTGTCAAACAGTCGCCAACGGCTGATTTGCCCTACGTGAGCGCGCTCGTGCAGGCCATCGAGGACCGCGCGTTGCGGCGAGGCGGAATCGATCACTGGGTTTGGTATTTTCGCGCGAATTCGACGCGGTTTGTTTTTCAACTTAATGTCTGAAATTGTGATCAGTACTGTTCTGGTACATTGTGTATTTTGGGACAAGAGAAATAAAAGTTATAACACCCGTTTAATATCGTACGGTGTGTCGCGTGGGGTAGCCGAGCGGTCTCAGGCGCCTTGTCACGGATCGAGTGGCTGCCCCCATCGGAGTTTCGAGTCGTGACTCGTGTGTGTGTGTGTGTGTGTGTGTGTGTGTGTGTGTGTGTGTGTTTTTTGTCCTTGGTGTTAGTTTAAGTTAGAGTTAAGTAGGGTGTAAGCTTAGGGACCGAAGACCTCAGCAGTTTGGTCCCATAGGACTTACCACAAATTTCCTTTCTCGTACAGTGAATGTGAGGATGTCGTCAAAATAATTGTTACTACAAATAAATACACCGAACACACTTATTAAGCACAGTGTTTTACATGTTTGGTGTAGGATTTTGTTCAAATTGCAGTTTAAAATTTTTCCTTACTGAAACGGCTGCTGGCAATGAAGCATTACATCCCCTTTTGGTATACTTCCTCATACATACTAGATAAATGCAACCTCAACCACATTTATTGATTCTAGAGAGCAGATGATCGTGTGTAATAAACTTATAGCCTTCTCAGTATATACTGCATTTTCTATACCTGTTTCGACAGGTTTATGCAAAATTCTAAATTTAGTTGCTGTAGAACCAAAAGAACGTTTAATACCATTCTTTCCCAAGATAACCTATCGTTATATCTATCTAGCGTCACTTGCAGTCTTTGTCCTTCCTGCAAAAGGCCCAATAAGCATTCTTTTAGTGTAAACGCAGCACCCTCTCGGAAAACACACTCAGGTGAGAAAAGTCGTGGGATACCTCTTAATATCGTGTCGGACCTCATCTTGCCCGGTACTGTGCAGCAGCCCGACGTGCTATGTACTCAGTAAGTCGTTGAAAGTCCCCAGCAGAAATGTAGAGACATGCTGCCTCTGTATCCGCCCATGATTGCGAAAGTGTTGCCGGTGCAGAATTTTGCGCATGAATTGACCCTCTGAATTATGTCCCACAAATGTTCGATGGGATATCGGGCCATCTGTGTGGCAGATCATTCGCTCCAATCGTCCAGAATCTTCTTCAAATCAATCGCGAACAACTGTAGCCCAGTGACATGATGCGTTGTCATCCATAGAAATTCCATAGTTGTTTGGGAACATGAAGTCCACGATTGCCTGCAAATGGTCTCCAGGTAGACGACATAACCATTCTCTGTCAATGATCGATTCAGTTGGACCAGAGGACTTAGTTCATTCCATGCAAACATAGCCAACACCATTATGAAACTGTAACCAGCTTGCACAGTGCTTTTTTGGCAACTTGGGTCCATAGCTTCGTCGGGCCTGCGTCATACTCGAAGCCCACCACCAGCTGTCACCAACTGAAATCGGTAATCATCTGACCAGGCCACGGTTTTCTAGTCGTTTTGGCTTCAACCGATATGGCCAGGAGCCCAAGAGAGGCGCAGCAGCCGATGACGTGCTGTTAGCAAAGACACTCGCGTCGGTCGTCTGCTACCATAGCAAATTAACATCAAATATCGCAGCGTAACGCATATGTGAGTCGTACGTCCGATATTGATTTGTGCGGTTATTTCACGCAGTACTGCTTGGCTGTCAGCACTTACAACTCTACGCAAACGCCACTGCTGTCGGTCGTTAAGTGAAGGCCGTCGGACACTGCTTTGTCCGTAGTCAGAGCTAGTGCCTGAAATTTAGTATCCTCGACAAACTATTGGCACTTTGGATCTCGGAATATTGAATTCCCTAACGACTTCTGAAATGGAAAGTCCCGTGCGTCTTGCTCCAAGTACCATTCCGCGCTCAAAGACTTGATTCCCGTCATGCGGTGATAATCACGTCGGAAACATTTTCACGTGAAGCGCCTGAACACTAATGACAGCTCCACCAACGCACTGCCCTCTTATACCTCGTGTACGCGATACTACCGCCATCTCTGCGTGCGCGTATCGCTGTCCAACGAATTTTTCACCTCAGTGTGTGGACACTTGATAATGGATCCTGCCAGAAAACTTTCTTTAGGTATTTTTAGTGTGGTGTCACCGCCAGACACCACACTTGCTAGGTGGTAGCTTTAAATCGGCCGCGGTCCATTAGTACATGTCGGACCCGCGTGTCGCCACTGTCAGTGATCGCAGACCGAGCGCCACCACACGGCAGGTCTCGAAAGACGGACTAGCACCCGCCCCAGTTGTACGGACGACGTAGCTAGCGATGCACACTGTCGAAGCCTCGCTCATTTGCAGAGCAGATAGTTAGAATAGCCTTCAGCTAAGTCCATGGCTACGACCTAGCAAGGCGCAATTAGCATGTATCTACAGAGTCTCACTTGTATTGTCAAGCGCGATGTACAACAAGGATGGATTAAAGTTAAGTATTCCAGAAGCTACGTACTTTTCTTTATAGCATTCATTACGTATCCTGTTTCAGACCTCTCTAGCCTGCGTGAGTTTAAGCGCGTGCCTTTCGGTTACCCGTCACTGTGGACTGGCTGTCTTGTCAGTTCACAAGATTTAGTATTCCCATTTCTATTGCATATCAGAAGAGACAGTCATAAAAAAACAGTTGCGTCGTTCTCTTAGTCGCAGAAGCCTATATTCACCATAATAACCTAATACGACAGGCTGTAGATACCGGCTCCCAGGTTGATGCTATATTTCTCGACTTTCGAAAGGCGTTCGACTCAGATCCACACTGTCGCTTGCTTCAATAAGTGCGCGCTTAAGGTCTATACAATGACATATGCGGTTGGATAGAAAGTTTTCTAACAGACAGGGTGCAGTATGTCGTCCTGAACGGGGTAATTTCAACAGAAACAAGAGTAACTGCAGGTATGCCCCAGGGCAGCGTAATAGGTCCTCTGCTTTTTACGTTTTACATAAACGATCTGGTTGATGGTATTGACAGCGGCCTTAGACTGTTTGCCGATGATGCTGTAGTCTACAGGAAAGTAGTATCACACGAAAGTTGTGAGCAAATCAATGAGGATTTGCAGAAAATAAATGCGTGGTGTAATGACTGGCAGTTATCTCTCAATATTAGTAAGTGTAACCTACTGCGTATAACAAGGCGAAAATCCCCATTACTGTATTAGTACAAAATAAATGATCAGTCTTTGGAAGCGGTAACATCAGTTAAGTATCTGGGTGTGACTATTCGAAATGATTTCAAATGGAATGATCAGATTACACAAGTAACGGATAAGGCGAACTCTATATTGCGGTTTATTGGTAGAATCCTGAAGAGTGCAGTCCTTCAAAAAAGGAAATAGCTTGCAATACGTTAGTTCGTCCAGTTTTAGAGTATTGTTCGTCTGTATGGGACCCTTACCAGTTGGGTCTGATTCAAGAGATTGAGAAGGTGAAAAGAAGAGCGGAAAGATTCGTGACGTACATTTAGCCATCGCGAGAGCGTTACAAATCTCATAGAAAGTTTGAAGTGGGACACACTTACAGATAGACGACGCGCTAAACAGAAGGGACTGCTCAGTAAATTCCGAAATCCAATCTTTGCCGAGGATGTAGAGCATATATTATTACCACCAACTTTCAAATCACGTAGTGATCATGATTCAAAGATAAGGGGAATAAGGGCTCGTACTGAGGCGTTCAGACAGTCTTTTTCCCCTCGCGCGATCCGCGAGTGGAACAGAGGGGGGGAAATATGACTATGGCGCGAATTGTGCCCTCCGCCACACACCGCTTGGTGGCTAGCGGAGTATATATGTAGATGCAGAAATATTCGTATCGCTGAAAATTAATAATCCAATCGAAAAGACGGATGTGCAGCAATAATACATGGAACCACACTGACTGTGTTTTTCAGTGTGAATTCGTTCCCCACCAGTAGGTCCAAGACGGTTAGGGGAGTGCCATCTGACCCAAAAATGTGACGATGATTTCTTGAAGTCATTTTTGTTGGCTCGGGAATTGGTTTTGTTAACAATTTTGTTCATTCAGCTTTACAAACTTCAATAATTGTGGAAATAGCCGTTTTTGACACTCTGAAAGAGAAAGCGAGTTGGCAGAACTGTACGAGTTGAATTTCATTGCAGAAGAGGTTTAGTAAAGTGCACAATATAATCAGTTGATGTAGGCAACATTCGAGATTACTCATGGAATAGCAAAAATTGACATTTCAATTTTTCTTGTAAATGGTGAAACTCTCCATATATATGCCTTTCCAAGTACATCTTTGTCGCAGACATTGTTTCTTCAGTATTTGATGCTTAAGATACGCGTTTTTCATTAAAAATGCCTTTCCCCTGTGCTGACTGGCCGAGCGTGCTGATGGCAGAACAACGCGTCACGTTCCACCAACTGTTCACGACTGATGGTGAACTGCTGGGAACTTGCAAGTGTAGTGTTCAGGCAAATAAAATACTTCAGTTTCTATTTTCTCCATGGTGTGGTGCGATACGGCTTTCGTTTCAGCTGGGGACGAGAATTTCGGGAACGGTGAAGCAGGTCGGCTATTCGCATTCTGCTGTCGGGGGCATCAAAGGAAAGTGGTTGAACGACGGTGAAACCATGAGTAGGCAACCAGGGGTTGGACATCAGGTCAGGTGAGGTGACCTTTACAGCCATGTTTAGGTTAAAGATTGATGGCTGAAATCTGGTATGACCGCAGACCGCAGGCAGAACAACATAGTCTCGATAATGGCTCCAGGGAAAGACTTAGGTTATTATTGTTGAAGTCCTACTGGAACGGCAGCGATCTCCTTAAGCACTACAATAGTAGAGATCGCAACAAACATATATATTTTTTCTGCTAACCGGTTTCTGTCAAAAATGATCATTTTCGAACAACAAACTCCCTGGTGAGGCTCGGAGCCGTTACACACAGCCGCTGCAGTTGTTGACGTGTCTTTTGGTACGTAGAGCGGCTCCGTGTACCGGCTCCAAGCGTCACCAAGGAGTTAGTGGTCTCAAGATGATTATTTTTGAGAGAAAACGGTTAGCAGAAAAATAAATTTTTGTTGCGATCTAGACCGACTGTTTTGCTGTAAATTGTCAAGTATTGTGCAAGGACAAGATGAAGCTGGAAGGCAGGCTTTGATACACGTTCAGCTACAAGAGCCTAGAGAACACCGGACGCGGCAAAGTAAACCGGTCCACGGTAATGTTTACTACGAAGCTTATGTTGTAGCTAGAATAGATACGAAACTATCGCGGTTCCGGGAAATTCAGGTCTATTTGTAAATGCTAGGCAGATGTAGGTTCTTAGCTGGAGAGTATTGATTTCCTTTTTCATAGGAATATTTGTGGTTTCCGGATAAGAACAAAAAAGAAAACAGCGTTTCGGGGTATGAGATCATCTGGTAAGCGCGGGCATTTGAGTTAATCTGGTGATAGAGGGATTAGTGACCACAAAGTCATTATAGCGAGATTGAACACCGTAATTTCCAAATTACCAAAACTAAACGCAAAATGTATTTATTCAAAAAAGCAGATACAAATTCGCTTATCGCCATCCTAAGAGACAGTCTCCGCTCCTTCCAAACAAACGAAGTGCAAACCAGATGTGGCTTGGATTCAAATATTTAGCATCGGTGGTAATTTATTTATACCAAACAAAGTCATAAAATATGGTACACAAAACAAGCCAGAACACTGTTGCATAAGCAACGCAATAAGCATGCCAAATTTTTAAAAAATGCAAAATCTCCAAGGTTGGCGGTGTTTTACTGAAGCTCGAAACTTAGTGGGGACTTCATTGTAGAATCCTTTTAAGAGTTCGCACAATGAATCACTGTCTTGAACTCTGTCAGAAAATCCAGATAAATTCTGGCCGTATGCGTAAAGTACACCAGTGGCAATACACAATCAATACTTTCACTGGGCGATACCAATGGTAAGACTGCCGATGATAGTGTCACTAAGAAAAGTCGTATAGCGTGAGTGGCTGGGAGACCTCGACGGGAAGGTTCAGCCATCTAAATGGAAATCTTGTTTCTACCCTTCGCACCCACAGGCACCTAGCCTTCGCGAAGTATGACAGCTGTGTGTGTAAGTATAGCTGTTAAGCGTGGTGATTTTATATTATGTATGACAGAAGGGGTGTGGGGCTGAAACACGGTGCCGGCGTGTGGTCTACTTCTCGAGAATGGCACAAAGAGGGCCGCCGGGCTTAGCCGTCCCCGTCCGATGGATCACCACCAACAGTGTCACATCCCCTCACTTGATGAGGCATTGCGGAGAGGTTTGGAACCGAATAAAGGACTGGTGATCAGCGACTTAACGCCACCACCCCTCCTGTCTCCTCTGCCGTAAAGACCACTAAAAATACTTTTCTGATATTCCTTCACCAAAGAAGACGAAGTAAATACTTCAAAATTCGAATCAAGAACAGCTGGAAATACACTCCTGGAAATAGAAAAAAGAACACATTGACACCGGTGTGTCAGACCCACCATACTTGCTCCGGACACTGCGAGAGGGCTGTACAAGCAATGATCACACGCACGGCACAGCGGACACACCAGGAACCGCGGTGTTGGCCGTCGAATGGCGCTAGCTGCGCAGCATTTGTGCACCGCCGCCGTCAGTGTCAGCCAGTTTGCCGTGGCATACGGAGCTCCATCGCAGTCTTTAACACTCGTAGCATGCCGCGACAGCGTGGACGTGAACCGTATGTGCAGTTGACGGACTTTGAGCGAGGGCGTATAGTGGGCATGCGGGAGGCCGGGTGGACGTACCGCCGAATTGCTCAACACGTGGGGCGTGAGGTCTCCACAGTACATCGATGTTGTCGCCGGTGGTCGGCGGAAGGTGCACGTGCCCGTCGACCTGGGACCGGACCGCAGCGACGCACGGATGCACGCCAAGACCGTAGGATCCTACGCAGTGCCGTAGGGGACCGCACCGCCACTTCCCAGCAAATTAGGGACACTGTTGCTCCTGGGGTATCGGCGAGGACCATTCGCAACCGTCTCCATGAAGCTGGGCTATGGTCCCGCACACCGTTAGGCCGTCTTCCGCTCACGCCCCAACATCGTGCAGCCCGCCTCCAGTGGTGTCGCGACAGGCGTGAATGGAGGGACGAATGGAGACGTCTCGTCTTCAGCGATGAGAGTCGCTTCTGCCTTGGTGCCAATGATGGTCGTATGCGTGTTTGGCGCCGTGCAGGTGAGCGCCACAATCAGGACTGCATACGACCGAGGCACACAGGGCCAACACCCGACATCATGGTGTGGGGAGCGATCTCCTACACTGGCCGTACACCACTGGTGATCGTCGAGGGGACACTGAATAGTGCACGGTACATCCAAACCATCATCGAACCCATCGTTCTACCATTCCTAGACCGGCAAGGGAACTTGCTGTTCCAACAGGACAATGCACGTCCGCATGTATCCCGTGCCACCCAACATGCTCTAGAAGGTGTAAGTGAACTACCCTGGCCAGCAAGATCTCCGGATCTGTCCCCCATTGAGCATGTTTGGGACTGGATGAAGCGTCGTCTCACGCGGTCTGCACGTCCGGCACGAACGCTGGTCCAACTGAGGCGCCAGGTGGAAATGGCATGGCAAGCCGTTCCACAGGACTACATCCAGCATCTCTACGATCGTCTCCATGGGAGAATAGCAGCCTGCATTGCTGCGAAAGGTGGATATACACTGTACTAGTGCCGACATTGTGCATGCTCTGTTGCCTGTGTCTATGTGCCTGTGGTTCTGTCAGTGTGATCATGTGATGTATCTGACCCCAGGAATGTGTCAATAAAGTTTCCCCTTCCTGGGACAATGAATTCACGGTGTTCTTATTTCAATTTCCAGGAGTGTATGAATAACTTAGAAGCAGATATCATCTGACAGATGACAGATTTGCTGGCGAGCTTTTTTTGAGTCATTAGTCTTCTTAGTGGCTTCATATGGGCTACCACGAATTTCTCTCCTATGGTAACCTGTTTTTTTTTTGTCGGAACAGCACTTACAACCTACTTCCTCTAGTATTTACCAGATGTATTCCAATCTCCTTGTTCCTCTATAGGTTTCATCCCTACATTTGCCTCTAGTGCTGTGGAAGTTATTTCCTGATGTCTTTAACGGATGTCGCTTCTTCTTGTCAGTGTTTTCTATTACTATTTTTCCTTGCCGACTCTGTGGAGAATCTTCTCATTCGTTACCTTGTCAGTCCACATAACTTTTAATAGTCTTCTTCAGCATCACATCTGAAATGCTCCGACGCTCTTCCGTTCCGGTTTTCCCCACAGTCCTTGTCTCACTGCCATACACTGCTGTGCTTCAAACGTATATCCTCAAATTCTTTCCTTAAACTAAGACTACTTTTAGTTTGATACTAACAGACTTCTCTTGGCCAGGAATGCCCTTTTTTGCCAGTGGTAGTCTGCTTTTTCTGTCCTTGCTTTGTCCGTCATGGTTTTTTTTCTGCCTAGATAGCATAATTTCCTAACTTAGTGTTAAATTTCTCGCTGTTCTCATTTCTGCTATTTACTTCCGTCTTTCTTCGATTTACTCTCAATTCGTATTCTGTGCTCATTAGACTTCATTTCATTCAGCAGATCATATAATTCTTCTTCACTTTCACTGAGGATAACAAAGTCATCGGCTAATCTTATCATTGATACCTTTTTACCTTCAATTCCTTTCTTTTACTTCCGTCACTACTTCTTCGATTTGCAGATTGAATAGTAGGGGTGAAAGACTACGTTCCTGTCTTACACCGTTTTCAATGCGAGCACTTCGTTCTTCGTCTTCCAATCTTATTGTTCCTTCTTGGTTCGTGTACATATGTACATATTGTTTATTGCCTGTCTTTCCCTCAGCTTACCCCTATTTTTCTCAGAATTTCGAATATTTATACAATTTTTCAGTGTCTAACGTTATTTCCGAGTCGACAAGTCCTATGAATATGTTTTGATTTTTCTTCAGTCTTGCTTCCATTATCGACCACAAAGAAAGAACTGCCTTCCTGGTGCTTTTACGTATCCTAACGTCAAACTTATTGTCATCTAACAGAGCCTCAATTCCCTCTTCCATTCTTCTAGGGAGCTATCTGCCGCCTAAAGTTACAGAAAAAATTGGAGTTTTAAGTATTGACCTAGGCGAGGGCATGCGGCAGGGTCGAGTCCGGTTGCCACGAGTCGCCACAAGGCGGGAGTGGCCTCTTCGGTGAGCGACTTGTGGGAACGGAAGTTGGGTTTTTGTTAAAACCCAACTTCCGTTCCCACAATGGAGTGATGTTAGCCTCGGAGCCAACGTGGTCTGAAGGGTATGTGACTGGTGCAATGGCGGCTTTTGCTACAGAATGACAACTGGCTAAATTTAAATACGTCTTAATTCCATATGCGATTGCAGTCTTTCTCTGCGTATCCCACTGATGAATTCTTGTCGGGTTAACAGCCAAGTGGTGGCGTCGTCTTGTCGCAACTTTTCAATGACTTTCGTACCCATCATCTTCTGGCGAAGATGAGGTACAAAACTCATTGGAACGTTGCTACAAGACGACGCCACCACTCGGCTGATAACCCGACAAGAATTCATCACGTCTTAATTCGGTTATAAATCGACGTTTCACCATAGTGCAAATTCAATGATGTCAGCGTACTCATGGCACTGAAGTGCATCTAATGAGACAATAATATTACAAATATCACAAAAAACAGAAGAAGTTAAGTCGTCACAGAAAATAAATATTTTCAAAATTATTATTGAAAATTAACAACTGCTGGACGCTTCATAGGATCATAGGACATTAAAGTCGGTAATATAGGACACACCTAACCTGTAAAATCAGGTATAGGTGGCCCGCCATCTAGCAGCAGAACGGGTGGAGCTACGATTTCAGCAGGTGGTTTATCCGCCGAGAAGCAATAGGAACCGTTCTACTCTGCCATGGATCCGTCCATGGGCAGTAAGAAGATGTGTATGCGCGCACGCACAGAACGCAGCATTTCGAGCGGGCTTTCTGCTTGTTGTTATTTTCACGCGTGGTCACCAGACGAGAAATTCGTGTCTCTTGAGCACTCTCATCTATTGCGCGACATATTCTATAAATCTTTCATTCATCAATTTTTTTTATAAATACAGTAATAAAACAAATGAAAATTCTCTTTTTTATTGCCGCTGAGAAAAGCTTCATATCTAATGATAACTTCTTATTCTAGAAATGAAATTAAACAGACGAAGTATGAGCTTGCTTATTGAGGCATACGATAAGGAAACGTGTCTATGTGATACTCTAGATACGCTGTACCGTAATAATGTATGTCTACAAATATTTAATTCTGAGCTTGCATGCTTTACGTTAAAGTACATACAATTTAACTTTCGATATGTGCACGTATCACCTCAACTGATTTGATCCTGTGTTTTGTATTTTTTCAGAATGACAGGAAGGATAGTGTTGAGAGAATAGCCACAAGAGTCGGAGCTGTAACGCCGACCGCGACCAGAAAGGACTGCAACAGCCTTTTTGCGATTATGCTGTCTCACTGTTCTGAAATACACTGAGAAGTCGAAACATTATGACCACTGCCCACCGCGACCCTGGATGCCGCTTGGTGAAGTTGCGGGCACGTTACGCCATGACGTAAGCATGTAAGCGGAGGCGGAGTAGCACTCTAACGTAGATATGGGCTCCAAATGTGTAAATCAATTCAGATAAAGGACTTTGACAAAGGGAAGATTATTGTTACTCAAAGCCTGTGAACGAGGATCTCTAAAACAGCGACGCTGGTCGAATGTTCATGTGCTACTGTCCCAAGTATCTACGGAAAGAGGGTGGAGGACAGTAAAACTACTACTACTACTACTACTACTACTACTACTACTACGCGCTAAATGGTTGGACGTCTACCATTATTCACAAAATGCGAGGTTCGGAGGCTTGTCTCATCTGTAAAGTAAGATAGGTCATCTGTGGCATCTCTGCAGAAAGAAAAAGATGCTGGTACACGCACAAGTCTTCGGCGCATACCGTTCATCGGACGTTGATGAATATGGAGCTCTGTAGCAGACAACCCCTACGTGTTCACATGTTGACCCAATCACATCGCCAGTTACGATTGCAGTGGACACGGGACCATCGGGATTCGACCGTCGATAAATGGAAACGTGTCGGCTGTTTGGGTGAACTACATTTTTGGTACACTAGCTCGTTGATCTTCTCCACAGACGCCGTCATTGAGGTGAAAGACGACTCGAAGTGTGCAGCACGCCACGGACGCATGCTGGTGGGAGCAGTATTATGCTGTGGGAGATATTCTCCTAGGCTGGCATGGGGCCTGTGGTAGTAATCGAAGACACACTGAGAGCAGCGACCCCACTTGCATCCTTTCATGCTTGATGTCCCCAACGGCGGTGTCATCTTTCATCAGAGTAACTGTCCGTGTTTCGGAGCCATACCTGTGCTGCAGCGGTTTGAGGAGCATTATAGTGTACTCACGTTGATGTCTCTGCGACCAAATTCTGCTGATGTAAATCCTATTGAACCCACCGGGTCGCTATCGGGCGCCATTATTGTATACGCAAATCAGCGGCTCGTTGTTTACGCGAGTTACATGACCTGTGCGTAGACGTCTCATGCCACTTATCTCCACAAAGGCACCAACATACTGTCGAGTCCCTGATACGCAGAACCAGTGATCTATTTGGTTTCAAAGACGGATAAACAAGCTATTAAGCAGGTGGTCATACTGTTCTGGCTCATCAGTGTAGCTTCCCTCACTACTGTGACCTGTGCGCGAATCCCGTCATGTACGATCGACACGGTACATCCATTCTGGGAAGTTCCTAAATTCTTGTGATTCTTCACGCCTCAACTCTTTCATTAACAAGGATTATATGCCCCTGCTTTCACCCCTTCTTCCCAACCAGGGTCGAACCCAATACCTACGTTACGTCGTCGTTTTGCCCGTCTCATAACGAATAACGCGGGCATTGACACAACAAATGCTGCATAGGTAATTGCATCTTCCATGTCTAAAATGCTCTGAAATGCAAACATAGACCATCATTTGCTTGTACCAGCACGACATGAAACTAACACTTTAGTCCGTAATTCCGTACGATCATAACATGATGTTTTTTGGAAATTTGTGGTAAGGTCTTACGGGACCAAACTGCTGAGGCCATAGGTCCCTATGCTTACACACTATATAATCAACTTTAACTTACGCTAAGGACAACACACACACTCCTGTGCCCGAAGGACGACTCGAACCTCCGACGGAGGGAGCCGCGCGGCATATGACGAGGCGCCCCTGACCGCGCGGCTACCAAGCGCGGCATAAAATGTCATTCTATCTGCACAAGATTACAGCAATCGTTTAATAAATACGAGCCTAGACCTCACAGAATTTTCAATATGAGTAAATAGCAGCTTTACAAAACTATCAACTTTCACTCTCCACGTAAATGATGTAAATAAATTTGCAACTCTGAATATGTACGCCTGGGCCGCTGTTGCCGACTTGCATGCGATAGGTGTGTCGTGTAATACCTATTTAACTATCATCCCTGGAAGCAAAATATTTATACAAATTTTATTTATTGAGATATTAAGTTTTTATATCTTTTTTTACCCAAATATGTCAGACCATCAAATCCTTCATAGTTACACAGCAAATGAACGCAATATGGACAGTCTCACTACTCTCCATACGTTACCATATTATACTAGTCTAAATTAGTAGTTATTTTCTGACTCATTTAATTGTACTTGCCAGTGTTAAAAACACTTGAAATGTGAAAACGGTATATTATCCGCTAGATTTGATGCTATCACTAGATTGCGTATGAAAAGACGCGTCAGTTCAGCAGGCTGTTTATTATCCCATGTGTTTTACACTATATTCATGTTATATGTATAAACGTCTATGCACTACATCCATGGTTAGTTATTTCGATCTAAGCTAGTACGAGACAGAATATTATTTTTGGGCTTAATAGAACCGGAAGAAAATGACGTATTATTTAAATCGTGTGTCTACCTTGCATCTTTGTTTATTTTCAGATGGTGGTTCATTTTCTAAATGTAAGTCAATTGTGCATGTTTTTAGTGGGGGAACTTTAGTTCTTACTGGCGCAGGCGGAGACGCACTAGCGTATTCTACGTCGCGGAGTAGCTCTGGGGAGCGTGGTCAAGAAGTGTTTCGGGTGGGGGGCGGGGAGGGGGGAGGGGGGCGAGGGGGTGGTAACTTGACCGAAGAGACTTTGTGTAGAGCCGGCAGAGAAATCGGAAGTCATGCTTGGTGAAGTGCAGTCTTCACGTAGGGCGAACACATCATGGCCCTGACGGTGCGTTCAAGTGTTGGTTTCTGGAGGGCAAGTGACCACGCGAATACTTTAACATTCGTTCGTACTTATTTCGGCTGCACTTTTGCCGTTAATACTGGATAGAGAACGAAAATCTACTCGTGAATTTGTGTTTTAATATGTTGATTGCAATGACTGGACTCTTAGTAATTATGAGTAGGCATGTTCAAACTGCACGGTTGGCCGCGGGGCATGGTGGGAATTAGTATGCGCATGCACACGCGACTTGCTTGGTTTAGCGACTTTCATTTGGAAGGGTTCGTCAGTAAGCAAAAGTGGCGCATTTGGGAGACTGACAATCCGCATTTCGCGATCGAGAAGTCTCTTCACCCTCGAGTGACTGTGTGGTGTTCAATTCCAGTCACGGAATAATCGATGCGATATTGCGTGATGGCGCGGTGACTACCGAACGGTACGCGAAGGTTTTGGAAGATGATTTCATCCCCATTATCCAACGTGACCCTGATTTCGACGAGATGTGGTTCAAGCAAGACGGAGCTCGACCCCATCGAAGTGTTTCATGTCCTGGAGAAACACTTTGAGGACCGTATTCTGGCGCTGGGATATCCAGAGGCTACTGACATGGGCTTCGACCGGTCGCCATATTCTCCGGATCTGAACATATGTGACTCCTTTTTGTGGGGCTACATCAAAGACAAGGAGTGCAGCAATGCCCCCAAAACCATTGCTGAGCTGAAAACAGCCATTCAGGAGGTCATCGACAGCTTCGATGTTCCGACACTTCAACGGGTCATGCAGAATGTCACTATTTGTGTGCAACACATGATCGCCAACGATGGCAGGTATATCGAACATGTCGTAACCTAGATACAAATATCTTTAGCGACGTTTACATGTTGAATAAAATGTGTGTAGGCCGTAGTTTATAACTAATTTAAGTTTTTTTCATGTAGTACGTAGGAAGAAATGCTCATTATAATAAACAAACGGAAATAGGAGGTCGTACATAAATATTTAAATTTTAATTTTTCCCACCCGCTCTTCGAAAATGGAGTGGTACGATATAGTCGAAGGTGGTTCGAAGAATTCTCTGCGAAGCACTTAAGTGCTAACTGCAGACTGAAGATGTAGAGATAAATGTGGGCGGCTTGAGGATGGATGGCGAGTGCAATCTGCAGACCTAGAGACCAAAGTGAGTAACTGAGTAATCAAGACGAAGGAAGAGGATGGAGTGGTTCTCTGTGCGACGGAAATTGGATAGACTCAGTGTTCGCAGCGTAAAGTGCTGAGGGAAGCTCACTGCACTTAGATTTAGGGTGAGAAGGATAAATCTGTTCAGCAGAAGACTGGAGGGCACGTACTTCTCTGTTCCCGTAACTAGCTTCCAGGAGAAACTCTGCGTTTCTAAGGATGATACTGAGACTGACGCTTCATAGTCAACTGATATTTCGCTGTATTTACAATATGCACCGTAATCTTTGTGAGGAGTAGATACATACGGAAGAGACGGTTGTCTAAAAGTATTTACTCTACTCAGTTGTGACTGTTGCTTCGACTGCGATAATATCGTATTTCGCCGATCCTATGAATGAGTCTTTAGCCACGTTTACATAGCAGCAAATGGAAGTAAACGGTACTGAACATGCGTTCGCAGACAGTTCACCAGCGTTCACTACCATTCGTTTGCATCTGTGAACAAGCGTTCACACTTCAGAGAACGGAAGAGAACACAAGTTAGCTAACATAGCCTACGAACGCTGTGTTACTGTTTTTTTGGCGCTAATAACCGGCTCACAGGATACAATACTATACACCAGAACAGAGCCACGATGTAAAACTTTGATATTCAGAGGGAATTACTTTCGGTGATGGAAGCATTCTTTTTGAAGCAGTAAACAAAATGGCGTTGAAAACGATGAATTTCCGCGTCTCAATTGCATTGGGGGGGGGACCGGCAGTGCACTTAAAACTAAACTGCAGAACCAGCTTTCCTGAGCATTAATCCAAAACTTTGCACATACGTCGGTTGACATTACTACTGAGGAAGGAATTTTATAGTAGAACACTAATTACTGACGACCAGCGTAGCCTGAAGAAAGGCTAGCATTTAACGTTTGGTTACTAGCAACCGGAGACATTTAAGTTAATGACTGTTGCGCACTTCCAATTCCTGTTGTATACCAGACAGTTTCTAATGTCTGCAGTGATATATACGAATTGTTACATTACGGGGAAGATCAGTTTGGATTCCGTAGAAATGCTGGAACACGTGAGGCAATACTGACCCTACGACTTATCTTAGAAGCTAGATTAAGAAAAGGGAAACCTACGATTCTAGCATTTGTAGACTTAGAGAAAGCTTTTGACACTGTTTACTGCATTACTCTATATTTCAAATTCTGAAGGGGGCAGGGGTAAAATACAGAGAGCGAAAAGCTATTTACAATTTGTACAGAAACCAGGTGACAGTTATAAGAGTCGAGGGGCACTAAAGGGAAGCAGTGGTTGGGAAAGGAGTGAGACAGGGTTGTAGCCTCTCCCCGATGTTATTCAATCTGTATAATGAACAATCAGTAAAGGAAACAAAATAAAAATTTGGAGTAGGTATTAAAATCCATGAGAAGAAACCAAAACTTTGAGGTTCGCCGTTGACATTGTAATTCTGTCAGAGACAGCAAAGTACTTAGAAGAGCAGTTGAACGGAATGGACAGTGTCTTGAAAGTAGGATATAAGATGAACATCAACAAAAGCAAAACGAGGATAATGGAATGTAGTCGAATTAAGTCGGGTGATGCTGAGGGAATCGGATTAGGAAATGAGACACTTCAAGTAGTAAAGGAGTTTTGCTATTTGGGGAGCAAAATAACTGATGATGGTCGAAGTAGAGAGGATATAAAATGTAGACTGGCAATGGCAAGGAAATCGTTTCTGAAGAAGAGAAATTTGTTAACATCGAGTATAGATTTAAGTGTCAAGAAGTCGTTTCTGAAAGTATATGCATGGAGTGTAGCCATGCATGGAAGTGAAACGCGGACGATAAATAGTTTAGACAAGAAGAGAATAGAAGCTTTCGAAATGTGGTGCTATAGAAGAATGCTGAAGATTAGATGGGTAGATCACATAACTAATGAGGTGGTATTGAATAGAATTGGGGAGAAGAGAAATTTGTGGCACAACTAGACTAAAAGAAGGGATCGGTTGGTAGGACATGTTCCGAGGCATCGAGGGATCACTAAATTAGTATTGGAGGGCAGCGTGGAGGGTAAAAATCGTCGAGGGAGACCAAGAGATGAATACAATAAGCAGATTCAGAAGGATGTAGGTTGCAGTAGGTACTGGGAGATGAAGGAGCTTGCACAGGATAGAGTGGCATGGAGAGCTGCATCAAACCAGTCTCTGGACTGAAGACGACGACAACAACAACAACAACAACATGACAGATAGGATGATCCCGCGTAAACAGTTTTTGTTTAACGTAAGAAATATTTTCTACAAAAGTGACAAATCAACTATGTAATTATTGATATCAAGGATGTAAGTAACGAGAATGATCAGTTCAAATGGTTCAAATGGCTCTTAGCACTATGGGACTTAACATCTGAGGTCATCAGTCCCCTAGAACTTAGAACTACTTAAACCTAACTTAAGGACATCGCACCCATCCATGCCCGAGGCAGGATTCGAACCTGCGACCGTAGCGGTTGCGCGGTTCCAGACTGAAGCGCCTAGAACCGCTCTGCCACAGTGGCCGGCAATGATCAGTCGTTCGTATATTTTTAATTTTAATCAGCATATATACATACATAGACATTCATATTCGCAAACGTTTGCTTTCACGGACATTTATTGTGTTTGCACTTTTATTAAAAACAATTATAAAACGTGTGGTTATTCAGATCGGTTACCTGATGCCAGCTTCAAATGAATTTTTCGTCTTTCTCACATCTCCAGTAGGACCTCTGATTGTCGATATTTTACCAATCATGTTTCCATTGCCTTCGGCATTTGTGTTACAGAAAATAAAGTCATACTGCACGATTCGATGAGAGAATCCGAGGGGCAGGATGAGCCACCTCACTGGAAAGGTTTTTCTATCTTTCGTGCACACTGACAAATCAGACAAAGAAGCAGTAATACCATATCTCAATGACTAACTTGAAAGTTTTAGCTCAGGGTAGTAGCATACAGAGGAACTATGGCTCAAGTCTGAAAGAACAGTTTACTGAAAACTGGATAGATGTGTGCCCAGTATAAGAGATCCTCCGTGGTATACAGTCGCTGTAACGAAACTTCTAAAGAAACAGAGACTGTCCAATAACAGGTATCAAACAAAGCAGAGGGTTATAAATAGAGAGATGTTGAATAAAATGCGTTTGGCAGTCGAGACAGCAGTATGTGAAACCTTCAATGACTATCGTAGCAGAATATTGTCTAAATACCTTTCACAAAATCCAAGGAAATTATGGTGATATGTGAAGGCTCTTAGTAGCACCAAAGCTAGTGTCCAGTCACTCACGGGCAAGACAGGAACTGAACTTGGGGATAGCAAAGCAAAAACAAAAATGCATAACTCCGTTTTCAAACGGTCTTTTACAAAGGAAAACCCAGGAGAACTGCCCCATTTTAATCCTCGTACCACTGAAAAGACGAGTGAAATACACATTTGTGGTTGGTTGGTTTGTGGGATTGAAGGGACCAGACTGCTACGGTCATCGGTCCCTTTTTCCAAGTACTAAAAACACCCACAGAGAATAAAAACGAGAAACTGAATAGAGCACAGACAACACAGAACAAGAGAAACTGAGACAAAGACCAGACAAAACGAACTAAAATCACACAGAGTGTGACGGTGGTTGGCCGACCATAGAAATAAAAAAGGAAAAGCCAACCACTTAAAACACATTAAAAAAAATCAGTTTAAAACCGGAGGCCAAAGGCCAGAATCAACACCAAAACAACAAGATAAAACAGAAACACTTAGATTAAATGATAAAAACCCCCTGCCCGAATAAAACGTAGAACTAAGCCAGCCATAACAGAGTCATCAGATAAAAGGGCAGGGAGCGTGTCAGGCAGTGCGAACGACTGCCTGAGCACAGCTAAAAGCGGACACTCCAATAAAATATGGACCACAGATAAAACGGAGCCGCAGCGACAGAGAGGTGCGGCCTCACGGCGCAATAAGTGGCCGTGAGTAAGCCGAGTGTGCCCAATGCGCAGCCGGCATAGGACAACAGACTCCTTGCGAGAGACCCGCAAGGAGGAGCGCCACACACCGGTAGCCCCCTTGATGGCCCGAAGTTTGTTGCGTGAAGGCACGGCGCGCCATTCAGTGTCCCAAAGGTCCAGAATTTTGCGGCGTAGGAACGCTCGCAAATCTGTCTCCGGGAGGCCAACGTCCAGAGACGGTGCACGAGTCGCCTCTTTCGCCAGCCGGTCAACATTCTCGTTGCCGGGGATCCCAACATGGCCTGGGGTCCACACGAAGACCGCAGAGCGGCCGCAACGCGCAAGAGTATGCAGGGACTCTTGGATAGCCATCACCAGACGAGAACGAGGAAAACACTGGTCGAGAGCTCGTAAACCGCTCAGGGAATCGCTACAGATAACGAAGGACTCACCTGAGCAGGAGCGGATATACTCTAGGGCACGAAAGATAGTTACCAGCTCAGCAGTGTGAACGCTGCAGCCATCCGGCAAGGAACGTTGTTCGGAATGGTCCCCTAGAGTTAGCGCATACCCGACACGACCAGCAACCATCGAACCGTCGGTGTAAACAATTCCAGAGCCCTGATACGTGGCCAGGATGGAATAAAAGCGGCGGTGGAAGACCTCTGGAGGGACCGAGTCCTTCGAGCCCTGTGCCAAGTCGAGCCGAAGGCAAGGGCGAGGAACACACCATGGGAGTGTACGCAGAGGCGCCCGGAAAGGAGGTGGGGAACAGGGAAAAACCCAAGCCCGCAGAGAAGCTCCTTGACGCGTACGGCGATCGGACAACCCGACCGGGGCCGACGGCCTGGCAGATGGACGACTGACTGCGGGAAAAGGACACGGTAATTTGGATGCCCGGGCAAGCTAAAAACATGGGCAGCATAAGCAGCCAGTAATCGTTGGCGTCGTAACCGCAGTGGAGGGACACCTGCCTCAACAAGGATGCTGTCCACAGGGCTGGTGCGGAAGGCACCAGTGGCAAGGCGTATCCCGCTGTGGAGGATTGGGTCCAACACCCGTAACGCAGATGGGGATGCTGAGCCATAAGCCAGGCTCCCATAATCCAGACGGGACTGGATTAACGCCTGGTAGAGCCGCAACAGGGTAGAGCGGTCGGCGCCCCAGCGGGTGTGGCTCAGGCATCGCAGAGCGTTTAGATGCCGCCAACACGTCTGTTTAAGCTGCCGGATATGAGGCAGCCAAGTCAACCGGGCATCGAAAACCACCCCCAAAAACCTGTGGGTCTCCACCACAGCAAGCAGTTCGTCGGCAAGATAAAGCCGCGGCTCAGGATGGACTGTTCGGCGCCGGCAGAAATGCATAACGCGGGTCTTGGCTGCCGAAAACTGAAACCCATGCGCTACAGCCCAAGACTGCGCCTTACGGATAGCGCCCTGTAGCTGACGTTCAACAGCTGCAATGCCAGTAGAGCTGTAGTAAAGGCAGAAGTCGTCAGCATACAGGGAAGCGGAGACAGAATTTCCCACGGCCGCAGCAAGCCCGTTAATGGCTATTAAAAACAGACAGACACTTAAAACAGAACCCTGTGGCACACCGTTCTCCTGGACGTGGGAGGAACTATACGAGGCCGCGACTTGCACGCGGAAGGTACGACACGACAGAAATTTGCGGATAAAAATCGGCAGAGGACCCCGAAGACCCCATCCATGAAGCGTAGTAAGGATGTGATGACGCCATGTCGTATCGTACGCCTTCCGCATGTCGAAAAAGACTGCGACCAGGTGCTGACGGCGGGCAAAGGCAGTACGGATGGCCGACTCCAGGCTCACCAGATTGTCGGTGGCGGAGCGGCCTTTACGGAACCCACCCTGAGACGGAGCCAGAAGGCCCCGAGACTCCAGTACCCAATTCAAGCGCCGGCTCACCATCCGTTCAAGCAACTTGCAAAGAACGTTGGTGAGGCTAATGGGACGGTAGCTGTCCACCTCCAGAGGGTTCTTTCCAGGTTTCAAAACGGGGATGACAATGCCTTCCCGCCATTGCGACGGAAACTCCGCCTCGACCCAAAGACGGTTGTAAAGATCAAGAAGGCGCCGCTGGCAGTCCACTGCAAGGTGTTTCAGCATCTGACAGTGGATGCCATCTGGCCCAGGAGCGGTATCAGGGCAAGCAGCTAGGGCACTGCGAAATTCCCACTCACTAAATGGAGATTCTAGGTGGTTGGTGCGAAACGAAAGGCTCCGACGTTCCATCCGCTCTTTAATGGAGCGGAAGGCCTGGGGGTAATTCGCAGAAGCGGAACTCATAGCAAAATTCTCTGCTAAGCGATTTGCAATGACGTCGCAGTACAAACTGCTCCATTCAGTAAGAGCGCAGGGACGCTGACAGGTGGCCGATAGCCGTAGACGCGTCGAATCTTGGCCCAGACCTGCGATGGAGTGACATGGAGGCCAATGGTGGACACATACCGCTCCCAGCACTCCTTCTTGCCTCGGCGGATAAGGAGGCGGGCCCGCGCACGCAGCCGTTTGAAGGCGATAAGGTGGTCTATGGAGGGATGTCGCTTGTGACGCTGGAGCGCCCGCCGGCGATCTTTAATCGCTTCAGCGATCTCAGGCGACCACCAAGGCACAACCTTCCGCCGAGGGGACCCAGAAGAACGGGGAATGGCAGATTCGGCGGCAGTAACGATGCCGGTGGTGACCGATTGAACCACCGCATCAATGTCATCAGTAGAGAGAGGCTCAAAAGCGGCAGTGGAGGAGAACAAGTCCCAGTCAGCCTTATTCATAGCCCATCTGCTAGGGCGCCCAGAAGAGTGACGCTGTGGTAGTGACAAAAAGAGCGGAAAGTGGTCACTACCACACAGGTCGTATACACATTTGTGGCAGTGGGGTTGAGAAACAGCTGATGTCGTTAAAATTAACGAACTTCCAGAGCCAGATAGGAGCGCTATCAGATTCTATCCTGAATCAGCGGCTGAGTTAACCACCTCGTAACTATAAACTATCGCATATCCTTCAACCAAAAAACCGTGCCCAATAGTTGGATGAAAGCTCAGGTCACACCCTCTATAAGAAGGGCAGCAGAAGTGCTCCACAAAACTACCGTCAAATACTCTTTACATCCATTTGTTGTAGAATCTGGTAACATATTAAAAGCTCAATCATAACGATGTATTTCGAGTAGAATGATGTCCTCCATACCAACCAGCATGGAATTAGAAAAAAATATGTCATGTGAAACCCAACTCGCACTTTTCCCACATGACATCCTGAAAGTCATGGATCAAGGCAATCAGATAGAGGCAGTATTTTTTGATTTACAAAAAGCATTTGACTCAGTACCACACCTACGCCTATAATCGTAAGTACGATCGTATGGGATATCAAACGAAATTTGTAACTGGATTGAGGATTTATCGGTAGGGAGGATGCAGCATGTTATCTTGGATGGAGAGGCATCGACAAATGTAGAAGTAACTTCAAGTGTTCCCTAGGGAAGTGCGTTGTACATAAATGATCTTGTAGACAATAGTAATAGTAATGTTAGACATTTTGCATATGATGCAGCTATGTACACTGAAATATTATCTGAAAGAATCTACATAAATATTGAGTCAGATCTTCGTAAGATTTCGAAGACGTGCAAATACTGGCAACGTGCTTTAAATGCAGAAATGTGTGATAATTTACCAAACTAAAAAAGTATCTTATTAATATAGTATCAGTGAGTCACAGTTGGAATCGTTCAAGTTGTACAAATACCCTGGGGTAACACTTTTTTAGGGGTATGAAATGGAACTATCGCGAAGCCTCTGTCTTGAGTGAAGTAGGTAGCCGACTTCTGTTTGTTGCTTAATACTGGGGAAATGCTGTCAGCCTACAAAGGAGATCGCTTACGAAACACTCGTGCGACCCGTCCTGGAATATTGCTCGAGTGTGTAGGAACCGTGTCAAACAGGACTGACGGGGGGCACTGAACGTATACAGAGTAGGGCAGCACGAGTGGTCACAGGGTTGTTTGATCCGTGGGAGACTGTCACAGAGATGTTGAAAGAACTGAACTGACAGACTCTTGAAGACAACGGAAACCATCCCGATGAATTTTACTAAGAAAGTTTCAAGAACCGGCTAAATATGGAGACTCTATGAATATACTGCAATCCCTAGTTATCACTCCCTTAGAGGTCGCGAGGAGAACATTACATTAATTATAGCACTCACGTCGGCATTTAAACAGTAATTCTTAGCGCGTTACATAATTGGAACGGGAAGAAGCTCTAATAACTGCTACAATCGGACGTGCCAAATGCTAGGCACTCCACTGTACAGAAGCAGATGTAGATGAAGTGAGAGATTTGTATGTTGAATGTATTCAATACGAATAGATGACTGTAATGTGTGTGTGTTTTGTGGTGTGTATGAGAGTGTGTAACCCGGTGCCAACACACAGCCTGCGCCACTCGTATAGTACCGAAGTGGGCGCGGAGCTTAATTTCCCAATCCGACGGGTGGATTACTATTTACAGTGTCACATGCCCCCATTCCAAGAGACACTACAAAGATGTTCGGAAATTAATCAGGGAAATATCCGGGACATTGGCGCGAAGTCTGGCAATGAGGAACTTTGCTTTCATGTCCGTTCTGCCGTTAAAGGCAAAGGGAAAATTGCCAAAAGCGCGTCACGTACATGAGCAGTTAACCATTTAAGTACCGGCCATGCCCAGCATTGCCTAAATTACGTGATCTGACGGGAACCGGCGAATTCTACGAGGCAAGACCGTTGGCATTTGTGCTGTAGATTTGTTGGATCCCTGAAGCACGAGTGATACCTATATTCTTTACAATGAAATGAATGCCCCTAGCTGCGTAAGGGCGTTGATATAAGTCAACGGGGATAGGAGAAAATGTGTGCCCCGACCGGGACTCGAACCCGGGATCTCCTACTTAAATGGCAGACAATCTATCCTTTTTTTTTCTTTTTGTTCGATATAGTTCGTTGCGTTTGGTCTGGGCGCACGTCACAAGACATCCGTTAAACTTGATCGTTGATTCCTTGACTCAGCTTTTTTATTACAGAGTGCACGCAGCCCTCTGACCGAACAACCCATCTGAGCCTCCGAGGACACCGAGGATAGTGCGACTGCAGGGACTTATCTCTGGCACGCCTCCCGTCATACCCACATTTACAACTTATTGTCCCGCCCTATATTCATAGTGTCCCTGCTCATTCTACTCATTACTCACGGCTTGTTGCCGATTCCCATAAGAATTCGGGCACTGTTTGTGCATCCGCACAGAAGAAGGTGGTCAAATGTAATACACCTATATTCTTCACATATAAACTTTATACTGGACCACTCCACTGCTCACGCAACTCATATCAACAACAAAAGTATAGAAGACAGCAGATGGAAGCTTTTTTGTATTATTAGCGCCAAAGCGAAGATGACGCGAACATCTTTTGATAGGCCGTTAGGAGACGGACGACCAGCAGAACATGAGCGATCATACGCGAATGCGAACTGAACTCTAATGCCGTTTGCTCACGTGCGACTAGCGTTTTCACCAGACAAAATTCTCATTTGATGTTGCACATTCGTTTATATTCGTTTCGGTGTGAAGTGAGCTTTAGAGAGAGAGAGGGGCCTGATGATTCGTATTCTCGGTGTCTCACGGGCTGAACATTTTATACTGAGGCTGCGACCCAATTAATTTCAGCAAGAGTTATTGGCACCTGGCGTTGGAGGCAGCGAAACGTGGACACCATTATGTAGGAACGTTGTGGCCTTTATGCCATATCTGCGCCTACATGCTGTTATATTTTGTGGTTACGTTTCAATGGGCCGCGCAGGATTAGCCGAGCGGTCTCAGGCGCTGCAGTCATGGGCTGTGCGGCTGGTCCCGGCGGAGGGTCGAGTCCTCCCTCGGGCATGTGTGTGTGTGTGTGTGTGTGTGTGTGTGTGTGTGTGTGTGTGTGTGTGTGTGTGTGTTTGTCCTTAGGATAATTTAGGTAAGTAGTGTGTAAGCTTAGGGACTGATGACCTTAGCAGTTAAGTCCCATAAGATTTCACACACATTTGAACGTTTTAACGTGCAGTATAGAAATACACACGTCGCTGTAAGCTAGCAAATGCGCAAACGGAACGCAATGCGACAGGTGGTCTGAAACAGGGAGACAGGTGGGGTGAGTAGAAAGACGTGTTGTGATGGAGTCTACTGAGACATCGGGGATTCATCTACGAGGCTTGGCGCTAAGAAGTGTATCTTAGCTATATTATTTAGAGTTCGGTTCGATTGCTAAGATACATCTCCAGCCGTGCTGCTGACGTTCCCTGCACTGTCAAGTTGTTGAAACTAAATGCAAATCTCACTTACTATTGATAATGGTGGACAACATAATCACAAGGACGCCCTGAGCTGGCTGACACCAAACTTTTAAAAGAGCTCAGTAGGAGCTTACAGCTCCAGCGACAAAACTCGTGAATTCGTGTATGAAGCGCTATCTTGTTTAGAAGGGAACAATATGTTGGGAATATGCCTCTGATGAAAAACTCGTATTAATCTTGTGATCATGTGGAGGAGTCATCGAACGGTTCCTGAAGAGGCAAATGGTTCAAATGGCTCTGAGCACTATGGGACTTAACTTCTGACATCAACAGTCCCCTAGAACTTATAACTACTTAAACCTAACCAACCTAAGGACATCACACACATCCATGCCCGAGGCAGGATTCGAACCTGTGACCGTAGTGGTCGCGCGGTTCCAGACTGTAGCGCCTACAACCGCTCGGCCACCCCGGCCGGCTCTGAAGAGGCAAGATGCGGTTCACTGTGTGATGTGTCATTTTACTTAAAGACGGAACAATTTGTTAAAATTTTTCTCGGAAAACATGTAAGTTTGATCTCGTGCTGATCTTAATATCGTCTCTAGTATTCCCTGTGACTTTTCACGGTGCTCGTAAAATAATGATTACCATCGAGAAACTTTTCTGTGAATATTAATAGTAGACTGGCGCTCAGAATTGTTTTGTTCGTCTTGTGATTCCATGAATAAAAGAAACTCAGGTGCCATCCAATTATTTCTCAATTCTCATTTTTAGTAGCGTTGAGATTTTCCCGTTTTACCACTGTGTTATACTATGTTTATTGCATCGACGTTAGAGTCTGCAGCCGGCGGAGAAGCAACCAGTCGAGCTGGCGACTACGGGTCATCTTTTCACGATAAAAGGTGAGCAAGTTTCCTCCGATTGTGTTAGCAGCAGTAGGTATAGATGTTATCATTCAGAAAACCACCGTGTGTGTTGCAGCTGGCACCACCACCACCACCACCACCACCACCACCACTACTACTACTACAACTACGACAACATCCTGACAGGCCTTAGAAGGCTCAACGGTAACGACCGGCTGCCGTGTCATCCTCAGCCCACAGGCGTCCCTGGATGTGGATATGGAGGGGAATGTGGTCAACACACGGCTCTCCCGGCCGGAGCCGCTACTTCTCAATCAAGTAGCTCCTCAGTTTGCCTCACAAGGGCTGAGTGCACCACGCTTGCCAACAGTGCTCGGCAGACTGGATGGTCACCCATCCAAGTGCTAGCCCAGTCCTACAGCGCTTAACTTCGGTGGTCTGACGGGAACCGGTGTTACCACTGCGGCAAAGAAGTTGGCTTTTTGGTTGTGTTACTCTAAAGAATGCGAAAATATTTTGTTGACACCGACCTACATAGGGAGGAAAGATCACCACGATAAAATAAGAGAAATCAGAGCTCGTACGGAAAGATATAGGTGTTCATTCTTTCCGCGCGCTATACGAGATTCGAATACTAGAGAACAGTGAAGGTGGTTCTATGACCCCTCTGCCAGGCACTTCAGTGTGATTTGCAGAGTATCCATGTAGATGTAGAACCACAGATTAATATGGGAGGTTTACAATTTGCACCTTTCGGAAAAAATATCCAACAGACGCCACCCCATGCGTGAGGAAATTGTTTGAACAAGTGAAGACTTAGTAAAAATTACACTTGACACGGTTGTTTTAGGGAAGGAGACCAGACAGCGAGGTCATCGGTCTCATCGGATTAGAGAAGGACGGGGAAGGGAGTCGGCCGTGCCCTTTGAAAGGAACCATCCCGGCATTTGCCTGGAGCGATTTAGGTAATCACGGAAAACCTAAATCAGGATGGCCGGACGTGGGACCTGTGCGTGGATATTAATAAATAGTACGTCACATACTGGTACTCACGGTAAACTCGAGACACAGTCGCGCTTGAAAAGTCCGCATTGTGGACAACTTTGGAACGGCAGTAGTGCCCGATGCATTCGGCACCCATGGTGTGACAGTAATCTAATGTTGGGATTCCAGCCACACTGCCGTAAGAGCGTTAGGCCAACGGCGAATACAAGGTCCGACTGTCTGTCAGTTACGTGACACGCCAAACTAATCCACCAGCTGTGGCGGTCAGTAGCTCGACTTCACCAACAAAGCAGTTACCTTTATTTCATCTCCTCATTAATGCAGATCTACGTATGTAGAAAACTCCTTTAACATTTAGTAATCAGAATGCGTACTAGACAAATGACTATTTTCATTATCGCTGTGGCTGCAGACCTAGACCTATTCACTACTTTCAGCACTAATTTTATGACAGTTTCGTGGTTGTTGGTTCAAATCAGAGTTTGGAAATTACATTTCGTGTAGTTTCCATAACCCGCTTCATACGGAACCCTGATGACGTCTTTAAAACCTGTATAAACGAGACGCAAGAGCACATATACTTACGGTCAAATAGGAACGCAAAACCTTAATTCTCTGCTCTCCTATCGACAGCATTACTAGCTAGACAAAGTAACCAGTTGTCAATTCGATCTCTCAGTTCTATCATTCACTTGCACGTGTATCAAGTAAGAAGCACTTTAAAGAGAGAACGGCCGATTTGCATTTTCACTCTTATCGATCTGAGCTGTTGCTCCATCTCTATTTAGGTCGAATTCGACATATCGAGGTATCGTCCTGTTTCTGTTGCAAAAGTAGCGTGCACTCCGTGTCGTCTAAATGACTGACTAGTGGTTGGAGCGTGGTACCATCTTCATGTTTGTCTTGTTGTATTTTAGTAGTGACTGGAATGGAGTCTCTGAACCTTTTAATTCTGAACAGGGTGTTAAATACTTGACCTATCGGCATGTTCCTCTCTCAAACACGAGGAAAATGGCTATTATATACGTCCAATTCATTATCAAAAGAACTTCGTACAATTCGATTGCAACAAGCAAGCAGTAGAAAGTTTTCGTAATCAGTTAAGTCAAAGAAATTATTAGCAAATGTTCAAAAACCGTCATTTCTTCTACGTAGAAATGAAATTGGCCGACGACTGATTTTGCACTCTTTCAAGTATATTATCAAACTGTGTAGAGAGCTTTTCCACAATTCTATGAAACACTGATAACGCGTCACTCTACACGGACTGTATAAATTAATCCTTTTAGATGTACACACAGTGTGGCTAAAATGGTGTCACACAACAGTTACTAACATCCGAGGTATGAACTTAAATCGATATTACGATTTTTTTGTCATAGACTGCTTGTTTCATCATCTTCAAAAGTTCAATAAACGTGTAATAATGTTAAATTGCTCTTGGTTACGAAGTCCACGGTAAAATGTCGGTCCGTACTATAATTAGCTGGAAAAGAAGGAAAGAAAGGGCATACCACCTCAGACAGGATGATACATGGGAAAATCTCTGTAGTTTTAAACGCAGTTTCACATCACATTTAATTACATATGCAAAGAACTAAAAATCAAAAAAAATTGGTATCAGTTGAATGTAGAAGTCGTGGAACTACGCATGCAACTGTAATAGTAGAATAGGCAATGCCAGTCGAACATTGTCACTCACAAGCCAAACTCCCCATCGCACCTCCCTCAGATTCAGTGTTAAAATGGCACAGTGGATAGCCTTCAGAAACTGAACGCAGATCGAACACGAAAACAGAAACAGGAAGAAGGTAAAAAAATGAACGCTCCAAGCTCAACAAGTGCAATATCGTGAAAAATTGAACAGCCGCGGCGTCGTCGTTTAGTCACAGTGTTGGACTGTAAACCGGACGAACAGTGTTCAAAACTCCCTCGTGACACTCGTGCTTTTTTTTTTCTTATTCACAGCATCACCAGTGCCATGTACGACACACGAGACGTGTTTTCCTGTTGAAGATTCGGTTGACTTGTTGCGTTGTCATCAAAGGTTTGCGATTCTCATTCGAAAGCCACTGCCTTTTGATAGCTAAGAGAGTAGTCGTGTAGAATGAACTGTCATTATAGGTCCTCACCTTACACCTCGCTGTTGCAAACGGGAGTTACATCACGACACAGACACAAATTTTAATACAGCGAACAGCGAAAAAAAAAAATTAAAAAAACTTTTTGTACCAGGGAGATTTGAACACGGTTCGCCAGTGGCAGTCCAACAACGTGACCACTTATCCACGAAGCTGTTGCTCTTCCAGGCTGCTCTCTATTGCTCTTCTTGTTCTTCAATAGTTCACTGTTTCTATTTTTCTTTTTTCACAGTTATGAACACCTTCTTCCTGTTTTAATGCTTGATCTGTGTTCAGTTTTTGACAGACTGTCCGCTGGGCCCGGTTACCATTAAATCTGAGGGAATGTGATGGGAAGTTTCTCTTGCCTGATGTGTTGGAGCCGCATCATGGATATACCACACAGCTATACTTATTATCAGAGGTGCGCTATGTGGAAGAGTTCATCAATACGTTGACTGACTTATCGCCAACATATAAAACGTTCAGTCTTTTTTCTTTCTTGTGCGTTTGTCACGTACCGGAGCAGGGTGGCATTGACGATTATTCGCTGATATGGTGTGGTTAATTAAAGTGGTGGCCGCATGCCCTTTCTATCACCACCCCGCTCACCCTCCCGGGACGGAATATGTGAGCCCAACTGTCTGCGTGTGGTGGTAAGTGAAAGACAGCGAAAGTTTCCTAAACGTTTCCAAATCGTGTAACTGAGGCGAGACTTGGATATCAGCCTAGTATTAACCTAGCGGTGTGTAACGTATAATCAAAACGTACCGAGGCGGGTGTCGAGCATAACCTGTCCAACCGACAAGCGGATTACCAACTGTGTCACACGCGCTCATTTCAAGAGACACTGCAGGGAGATCTGATTTAATGCCGGGCATTGAGGCACAGCATACCGCATACAAGCTTCTACTCGCTGGCGAAATTCTAACTGTGACGACTGTTCCATAACCAACATTGAATCTGAATACTTCCGGGTCAAACACCGCCACATTTGTGCGCGTCATAGACTTCATGTACGTGAGTGTGTTAAGCTAAATCTGCACCAGTGATTGTCAAACCTTTTTGCTCAAGAGCCAGTATTAACATTGAGGGACGACACCTCGGGCCGCATATGTACCAATCTTATTATTAATTGGTAAGCTATACAAATTGGTATGTTGCAAGCGTCCAGTAGACTTGTTGTGGTAAGGGCGCGACAAGTTGGCAGCTGTCCCCCATGTAATGATCGTTAATAATCGGCAGCATTCAGACCACGTGGTGTCAGCTGTTCTCTATTTCAGATTGTTGCACCCTCAGTGACCGCAAAGTCGTAGCACAGCTTTGTCTAACTAAGTCTTGTATTGTCTTGTATGAACGGATGGTTAAGTGGTTAATAGAAGTAACTATACTTATGTTTCGAAGCATTATTCAATATGAGACGCTATAACATATGATTTGAATGTCAGTTTTATTCTACTCATTGCACTGTATTACAAGATCTTTAATGTAATGTTCCTCGCTGCAAGTAAGTATCACATTTGAAGATGACCGTCTCTGTAACACACGTTCACAAATCCATGTTACTTCCGCCTCAAAATTCATACCGTAGAAACTGATCGCTACGAGAAGCTCCCACACGTGAGTTGGGAGATAAAACAATTGAAGTTTCCCGCTCTGACACAGCAGTGACCGCGCTGCTTTACCCCTATACCCCTGAGGTAAGCGGCCAACTTTACTTAGCTCATGGACGATTTCATCAACATCGATTAAAATTAAACACATCTTAAAATCGTAACTCGCTGCGTAAGTATTTTTTTTTTGTTACTAAGCAGGAAAACTACAGCTCTTAAAGTTAGTTGACGTTTTGATTCGGCTGTTAGTTGTCAGATGCATACTGTTTTAAAATACGGCTGAGAATCGCGGGCCACACGAATACTTGAATCGGGCCGCATGCTACCCGCGGGCCGCAGTTTGACGACCACTGATCTACACTATCGAAAATAGCGATTGCTTCAGCCTTTGCTTCGTCTCCATACCTGGAAAGTTTATGCCATTGCTTTAGGGCACACTTTTAACCGCTGTACTCGAACAAGGCTACGTTTAATATTAAGCTGCCTTGGATATGAAAGTTTATTTCACAATGCAGCAAACATTGCCTGCAAACTGCCCTGTCAGGACGCCTACAAAAAAGTGCGAGGTGAAGTCACCCAGTAAGTACGTCATTCGTGGCCTCCAAGAGTCAAGACCAGTGGACTGTGGACTCATAACAACCTGACACGTAACATGCCAAAGGCATATTAAATGACTATCGATTTTATGCTCTTTACGCACGGAAATTACTTCATTGTTTATCGTTATTTATGGCATATATTTCAAGACGTTTCGGAATTTAGTATGTTGTAATATTTTTCTCCAGCTGTGTTTTCCCAAAAAGGAGAAAGCTTTGTTATTTTGGGATGCCAATAGCAAGATATCGATAACTGTTTTCTTCCACAATACATGATATTAATTTCCTTTACAATAACAGATGATTATCAGCTCTAAACACGACACTTCTCAGATTTCTGAATGGATCATCTCAATCATAATCGTCGTCGTTCGTGATGATGACGTTATATTCTTAAGCTGTCAAATTGTAGGAGACAGAGGGTACATGATGGAACAGTTATCATTTTACTCCTTTCTTATTTTATGTGCTAATGTGAGCAATAAGAAAGTCTCTTCGTGTATGCACCCATGTAACTTAGAATATCTCTACTTTTGCCACTGTGATTACAACGGGAAATGTGTGTGGTAGGACGTAGTGTGTTGTTTGTTTTCGAACATGTTCTAAGCTGTCTATCCCTCTAATCACAGAAAACACTGAAACAGCATCTTGGAGAAGTGACAGTTCCAAACTGTCGTGCTCTCTGATGCATAGCCGAGTCTATGGTCGATAATTTTAGTATTTGTTATCCACTGAAATATTTAAGGAATTCTCCAAGGGAATATTTTTATAAAGGGTGACCTGAATTCCAAAAAATCGGGGTTTGTCAGCTACATTTTCTGAGTATTTTGATGTAAAACACTCGAGGTCTCCAGTGACTTTTTACAGAGTATTGCATTTAGTTTCATTTCTTACACCCCTTTATCTTTGTATCAGTATTGCAATGAAAATGTCGGCGGCCCGCATCTCGTGGTCGTGCGGTAGCGTTCTCGCTTCCCACGCCCGGGTTCCCGGGTTCGATTCCCGGCGGGGTCAGAGATTTTCTCTGCCTCGTGATGGCTGGGTGTTGTGTGCTGTCCTTAGGTTAGTTAGGTTTAAGTAGTTCTAAGTTCTAGGGGACTTATGACCACAGCAGTTGAGTCCCATAGTGCTCAGAGCCATTTGAACCATTTTTGAAAATGTCGGCATCACAACAGTGCAAATGTTGACAGTATGCCTGTAAGCAAACTTGTAAAAATGTAGATGTCGTTCTCAATTGTAGACTGGGATATACTACGGGGTGACTTCAGTCGCCTGTTAGAGCATTCATCCTCTGCGCACATTGACCCTTTTCCCTCGGATATGTGGGAGTTGTCTCCTACAATTATTTGTAAAGTGTATATGAGTGTAATTGATACGTGTATAGTGTAATACCTGTGTTGTATTATGGTGATTATGATGATAGAAGGGAGATGCTGAAATCCGGTGCTAGCACATGGTCTACTATTCTTGAATAGCGCTAAGGCGGCCGCCGAGCTTAACGTCCATATCCGACGGATGGATCAGCATTAACAGTGTCACATGCCCTCACTTCATGAGACACTACGGAGAGGTTTGATATTTAATCCAGGACGTTGGCGGGAGGACTGGTGATCTGGAACTTCACTCTACCACCTATCCTGCCCTTGCTGGCCAAACACTGGAGGTGAAAATTTCGTCACCATCAGGATTCGAACCGGCGAACCCGCGAGTCGAGCGCCATCGCACAAGCGTTTGTTAACGATCTCTGATATGGAAGCGGGTAGCAAACTTGTTAGTTTCAGTCGCGGTACTTCCTGTTGTCAACAGTACACTGTGGTGAAGTGATGGGATAGCGATATGCACGTATAAATGTAACAGTACTATCGCGTACACAAGGTATAAAAGGGCAGTGCATTCGCGGCGTTCTCATTTGCACTCAGGTGATTCATGCGAAAAGACTTCCGATGTGGTGATGGCGGCACGGCGGGAATTAACAGACTTTGAATGCGGAATGGAATGTGGAGCTAGACGCATGGGACATTCCATTCCGGAAATCGTTAGAGAATTCAATGTTCCGAGATTCACATTGTCAACACTATGCCGATAATACCAAATTTCAGGCATTACCTTCGCCACAGACAACGCAGTGGCCGACGGCCTTTACTTAACGATCGAGAGCAGTGGTGTTTACGTAGAGTTGTCAGCGCTAACAGAAGTAACACTGCGTGAAATAACCCAGAAATCAATGTGGCACGGATGACGAACGTATCCGTTAGGACTCTGCGGTGAAATATGGTGTTAATGGGCTGTGGCAGCAGACAACCGAGGCGAGTGCTTTTGCCAACAGCACAAACATCGCATACACCGCCTGTCCTGGTATCGTGACTAGTGGTTTTGATAAAATATCGATATGTCGATACGTGATCAAATTACATATCGATGTGCCTCGTAGACAATATTCCGTCTGCTATCGATGTCTCCACATCGACATTTCGATATCGAATGACGATATTTTATTTTATATTACATTCTTTTCGCAATTTTCGGTAAATTTTGAAATTGTTCTAGAGCATAATTTTACTTTCACTACGTGAAGGAGTCTTACCACTTTTTGAGCTTTCATTACGTCCAGTCTCTCTCTTTGACTGTGTGCAGCAAGCATAGGTGGCACAAAGAAGAAGTCCGATTGAACTGAGAGGCGGCGGTGTGAATGGAATAAGATTTCCGATGTGAAGAAATAGCTCACCAGTTGCGTTAAAAATAGTTGTTGGAAATGATAAAGGGAAATCTAAATGACGAGACTGGTCTTTGCGGCGACCCGAGACGTGTGAGCGGGAAATGCTGACATAATCGGCGCTTGGCACCACCGACAGAAACTGCAACGTTTAATTTCACCACGCAATTTTGACTATCACTGTTAAAGGGAGCCGGAGAAGGTCAAATCCAAAAAAGTTACGATTTTTTTTTTGCTACCGAAAATTAATTGGAACATTCCTCTTTAATGTAAACTTTGAATTATTGTTCTACTCGCCCTAGAAGTGGAGTTATTACCATTTTCCCCCACGCCTACAGAGGAAATGGGAGGCCGCTGAATGCATCTAACGCCCTCTCGTGACTTCCTGGGGAACTGCTTGGGATTTTCTCGGCCTATTACGCATACAGCGCCTTATGTTACGCATACAGCGAGTGTGCAAGGGTTGGCTACATTGTTTTCTGTGACAAATGAAGCGCTAAGAGCGCGGAACTTTGTCTCTTTGCTGTTTACCGTTTCGAATTAGTTCAGTGTTGCGCCTGTTGTTGGTAGTATTATACTTCTTGTGTAAAGCGTTGTTCTGGTTACGATGCCACGTTTTAGTAACCGTGTATATAAGAAGAGGAAGAACGTAGGGAAAAGAAAATTAACACTAATACCAAGTTGCGATACTACAATTACTGAAACAGTGCGTTCTTTTGCTAAGTAACACATGGCCGGCCATAGCCCTGTGACATCTTCTAGCAAGAAGCTAACTGGTGGAAGTGACAGATTTCATGAATATTTTAGTGACAGTTATGGTATTAACGAAGTACTGAATATTGGATTATTATCTCCTGTGCTGAAAGGAAGTGTTCTGTGCAAAATGTGTTCAAGTGTAGGAGTGGGACTAGAGATAAAGCACTTTGGTTTAGCTTGTGAGATGAAGGTAATCTGTGCATGTTGCAAGAATCAAGTGACTTTCTACAATTCACATGCCAGTCTCTTTGGTGAAAATGGGCGATCTAGAGTGTTTGATGTGAATGTTCGACTTGTGTATGGTCTTCGATCCATTGGAAAAGGGTCTGCTGCTGGTAAACTGTTTTGTGGTATTATGAACTTGCCATCGCCTCCAAGCAAATTTGGGTACTACTGTGAACTGGTAGGATCCTCTGTTGAAGATGTGGCTTTGAAAACCATGAAGGAAGCAGTGGAGGAATCTGTAGAAATGAATGGTGGTTCTAGGGATTTGGTAGTGGCATTAGATGGTTCCTGGCAAAAGAGGGGTCTTAAATCCCTGAATGGGGTTGTAACTGCTACTTGTGGTGATAGTGCAAAAGTGATAGATGTTGCAATATTATCAAAACATTGTAGGTGCAAAAATAAAATCAAAGAGAGCATAGAGGAAGTGAAACCATATGGAAATTAATTTGAAGTTGAAAAGTTGGAATGCATTGGGCATGCGTAAAAGTGTATGGGCTCAAACAAACTTTGGGTTCAAGAAAGCTCAGTGATGGAAAGACAATAGGAGGGAGAGGCAGGCTTACTGATGAGGTGATTTAACGTCTACAGAGATACTATGGGTATGCTATAAGGCAAAATGCTAGTAATGTTAGTGACATGCGAAAAGCAGTGTGGGCATTGTTCCTTCATACTGCCTCTTCCAATGAATACCCTCAACACAGCCTGTGCCCAAAAGATTCCTGGTGCAAATATAATGCAAAAAAGGACTATAATCACAAACATGGTTTGCCAGCAGCTGTGATAAATGCAATAAAACCAATTTTTCATGACTTAGCACAGCCTGAATTGTTACACAAATGTCTACACAGAAAGACGCAGAATCCTAATGAGAGTGTAAACAATTTGATTTGGAAAGTGATTCCTAAAAGGGTGTTTGTAAGCATAAAAACACTGAACTTTGGCATTTATGATGCAATAGCAACCTACAACCAAGGGAACAGTGTGAAGTGTTAAGTTCTGAAGGCATTAGGATTTACAGCTGGGGTGAACACTGTACGAGCACTAAGAAATATTAACAGAGAAAGGATAAGAGGAGCAGAAAGAAGAGGAAGGCATATGAAGTATGATGGAACAACAGGCCAGAAAAGAAGACAGAAGAGGAAGCTTTTGGAGGATGAAGAAGAAGACCCTGATAATCCATCCTATAGTGCAGGAATGTATTGAGAAACTTTGATAGCGATTTCCCATAAATTAGAATTTTTCGAATATAAGGAACATTTTCTCAAAATCCACTCAAGCTAGAGAGATGAAATTTTTATACAGCACTCATAGTGGTCAAACTTACATTGTAGCACAGCCATTTGGCAATATGTTCAGTAGTTTCATTTCAGTTTAATTATAAAGCAATTATTTGTAAAAAAATTTGGGTCATTAATAAAAAACATAATTGGAAGGAAACTAGAAAAGATACTCCAAAATCCCTCTGTCATAACTGCAATACTAAACCACTCTATATGTAAAAAAAATTGAAAATTTTCTATTTAGTAATTTATTCATAAATGTTCCTCAAACTTAGTGATTTTAACATAGGGAGCATAGGCACCTCCGGCTCCCCTTAAATCGCTAGCGTTTTCAGAAATGAGAAAACAAAGTTCGGAACAAATCCGATATTGTGACGAAACAGAACGACGGACCCATCGAACACCTTTGACTGTGCCACTTATAAAAAGTTACCATTGTAGCAAAGTGGTTATCGCCGGGCGTCAACATGCAACGTTTTCAAAAAAAATGGTTCAAATGGCTCTGAGCACTATGGGACTTAACTTCTAAGGTCATCAGTCCCCTAGAACTTGGAACTACTTAAACCTAACTAACCTAAGGACATCACACACATCCATGCCCGAGGCAGGATTCGAACCTGCGGCCGTAGCGGTCGCGCGGACCGAGACTGTAGCGCCTAGAACCGCTCGGCCACTCCGGCCGGCTGCAACGTTTACCTTTCAATTCTTGCTCTAAGGGGGATAAGCAGGCTGCTACTCGTTGATGTACATAATATCTAATAATAAACACCACTTAAATATACACCTCTAAAACTGGCAGTATACTTACATTTACAATGTGCAACCGATATTTTTATAGGCCGGTAGGTCGATGTTCTTTCCGACCTTATATCGATATAAATTCAATTTTTGCGATACACCGAAGGCTGATAATGAAACATTTTTTAAGTGTGGATATATCGGATACCCGATATTTTTAAAAAATATCAACAGTCCTACTTGTGATCATATCGGCTGAGGCCTAGATGATTGAAAAATCGTGGCCTCGTGAGATGAGTACCAATTTCACATGGTTAAGGCCTGATGGTAGGGTTCGAGTATCTATCAGCCCCACGAAGCTATGGACGCGAGTTGTCAACAAGACACTGTGCAACTGGTGGTCCAGCTGAATCGATCATTGACGGGAAATCTTTTAGTTCGGCCCTTCGGAGACCATTTTCAGCCACTCGTGGACTTCATGTTCCCGAACAACGATGTCAGCAGGCTACAGTTGTTCGCTATTGGTTTGATGAACATTTTGGACAATTGGTGCGAATGATTTGGCCAGCCAGATCGCCCAACGCGAATCCCATCGAACATTTATAGGACATAATCGAGAGTGCACTTCGTACACAAAATCCTGCCCCGGCAAGACTTTCGCAATTATGAGGCTGCTTTGCTCAGTTTCTGCAATATTTCTCCAACGACTTGTTGAGTCCGTACAACGTCGAGTTGCTGCACTACACCGGCCAAAGGGAGGTCCGACACGATATTAGGAGATGTCCCATCACTTTTGTTACCTCACAAGGTAACCTCCCCATCGCACCCCCCCCCCCCCCCCCCCCCCTCAGATTTAGTTATAAGTTGGCATAGTGGATAGGCCTTGAAAAACTGAACACAGATCAATCGAGAAAACAGGAAGAAGTTGTGTGGAACTATGAAAAAACTAAGCAAAATATACAAACTGAGTAGTCCATGTGCAAGATAGGCAACATCTAGGACAATCTGAGTTTAGGAGCGCCGTGGTCCCGTGGTTAGCGTGAATAACTGTGAAACGAGAGGTTCTTGGTTCAAATCTTCCCTAGAGTGAAAAATTTACTTTCTTTATTTTTGCAAAGTTATGATCTGCCTGTTTGTTCATTGACGTCTCTGTTCAGTGTAATAAGTTTAGTGTCTGTGTTTTGCGACCGCACCGCAAAACCGTGCGATTAGTAGCCGAAAGGACGTGCCTGTCCAATGGAAACCGAAAACATTTGATTGCATGGTCATAGGTCAACCGATTCCTCCACAGGAAAACACTTCTGATAGATTCTATACGACACTGGTGACGGCATGTGCGTCACATGACAGGAATATGTTGTCGACCCACCTAACTTGTACACTTGGTGAGTGGGTAAAAAGATTCTTCTACCTTGCCCAATTTAGGTTTTCTTGTGAATGTGATAATCACTCCCAAAAAAGTGTGAAAACATAAGAGTTTGTCACATAAACTGCAACAAATGAATGCAACAGTTTCACAGTCGCACAGTTTTGTCTGTGCTCTGTCAAAACGTATGTTTTTAACGTTTTCAAATTTTTCCGTGTGTAGACCGTAAAATCCTGCATATGTCCAAGCAAAACTGAACATGTCCTGGAATTTTGGAGAGCGAAGTTGATTATATGTGAGTGCCTTAACTTTGATAATTGTCTGAAAATAAAAAATTAAAATTTTCTCCTGAGGGAAGACTTGAACCGAGGACCTATCGTTCCACACCTGCACACGCTAACCACGGGACCACGGCGCTCATGGGTTTACACCTACCTGTGTTGTTGCCTATCTTGCACATGGACTACTCAGTTTGTATATTTTGCTTATTTTTTCATAGTTCCACACAACTTCTTCCTCTTTTCTCGATTGATCTGTGTTCAGTTTTTCAAGGCCTATCCACTGTACCAACTTATAACTAATTCTGAGGGGGTTGCGATGGGGAGGTTCCCTTGTCAGTATTACGTCCACTGCACTCTTCGTATTTAGCTTGCATTCCGTACTGTCCGGTTCTGTTGTCCAGCAGTGTTGGTTGTACGTTAACAGTGATACGTAGCAGTATGGACAGGTTTACTGTTAAGTTAACTCAATATGTAACTCCGGCCCGGTTCCGCGGAACGTATTGGAAGAGCGGCAGAACGTCGGTATGCTGAGCCGCCCCCCGCCCCGCCCCCTCCCCCCTTCACAGTCTACCCTCACAGCAGAATTACACGTACTTTCCAATCTTAAACTTCATGGTTGCTTTCCATTATACATTGCGCGACTGGTATTCCTAGAAAAGAGAAAAATACTTGAAAGAAACTGGCAGGCTCAAAGCTGCCAAAGCAAATCGTCAGCTGTGCCTGGACAGCTCAGTTGGTAAGAGCATATTCCCGTGGGGTACTGGGTCCGACTGTATCAGAGACAAGATTTAAACAGATCAGGAAGTTTCAAAAAAGCGCACACACTGGTATAGAATGGCAGATACATCGAGGGTCATAAAAATATTTCGTCACCTTCCTTGTGCTTTATCGGTGGTTGCAGACAATGAAATCAATTTTAAAAATATATTGAAATCATTTCTATTTGACAACTCTTACTCCATAGAAGAAGTTTGGAATAGGTAATGTCCATGTGTCAGTTGGGTTACATATGGCTTCTTTTATTGTATTTCAATTTTAAAATCTCTAGTTATGTGAATGGGCAGCTTGTACCTACATTAGTGTCCAGGGAATGTCTAATATTTGTAAACGTACTGACACATTCGACATTATAGACAGCTGTCGCAAATATGATCCACAGACCTACAAACAACGAAGCTGTACTCACTGTAAATGTAAGCATCGTAGCGCTACACTCATCTTTTCAAAATGCTCTCTTAGGCATTGCTGAAAATGAGAGAATGGCACCATAAAAATAGCATCGTTCTCTCAGGATCTCGGTGACTGCTGCAAGTACAGGGCTATTACAAATGATTGAAGCGATTTCATAAATTCACTGTAGCTCCATTCATTGACATATGGTCACGACACACTACAGATACCTACAAAAACTCAAAGTTTTGTTCGGCTGAAGCCGCACTTCAGGTTTCTACCGCCACAGCGCTCGAGAGCGCAGTGAGACAAAATGGCGACAAGAGCCGAGAAAGCGTATGTCGTGCTTGAAATGCACTCAAATCAGTCAGTCATAACAGTGCAACGACACTTCAGGACGAAGTTCAACAAAGATCCACCAACTGTTAACTCCATTCGGCGATGGTATGCGCAGTTTAGAGCTTCTGGATGCCTCTGTAAGGGGAAATCAACGGGTCGGCCTGCAATGAGCGAAGAAACGGTTGAACGAGTGCGGGCAAGTTTCACGTGTAGCCCGCGGAAGTCGACGAATAAAGCAAGAAGGGAGCTAAACATACCACAGCCGACGGTTTGGAAAATCTTACGGAAGAGGCTAAAGCAGAAGCCTTACCGTTTACAATTGCTACAAGCCCTGACACCCGATGAATTTTCGGCGCGGTTGCAACAGCTCATGGAAGAGGATGCGTTCAGTGCGAAACTTGTTTTCAGTAATGAAGCTGATGTGTCGGCAGCTGGGCCAACACCTTGTAGATCGAAGTGGCTGAAAGTGCACGCTAAACTAACGCAGACGGGCGTCAAGTACTGGAACATGAAACTTATTAATGAATAAGAAGAACAGTACGTAGCTGGAATAATATACTTAACTTTATTCTCTTGTTGGAATACATCTCTTGAATAGTAGTAAGCTATAAGCACTGATACACATGGCGCCTTGCTAGGTAGTAGCTATGGAATAAGCTGAAGGCTATTCTATCAGTCTCTCGGCAAATGAGAGGAAGACTTGGTAGGTCTGGTCGCAAGCTATGTCGTCCGTACAACTGGGGCGAGGTCATGTCCGTGTCTTGTGACCTGCCATGTGGTGGCGCTAGGTTTGCGATTACACAGTGGCGACACGCGGGTCCGACATGTACTACAGGACCGCGGCCGATTTAAGTTACCACCTAGCAAGTGTGGTGTCTAGCGGTGACACCACAGAAGCAACATTTTGTCTTAATGGTGAAGTCAACAGACACAATGTGCGAATCTGGGCGGTAGAGAATCCTCACGCAATCGTGCAGCAAATTCGCAATTCACCAAAAGTTAACCCGTTTTGTGCAATCTCACGGTTTAAAGTTTACGGCCCCTTTTTCTTCTGCGAAAAAAAAACGTTACAGGACACGTGGATCTGGACAAGCTGGAAAATTGGCTCATGCCACAACTGGACACCGACAGCGCCGACTTCATCTTTCAACAGGATGGTGCTCCACCGCACTTCCATCATGATGTTCGACATTTCTTAAACAGGAGATTGGAAAACCGATGGATCGGTCGTGGTGGAGATCATGATCAGCAATTCATGTCATGGCGTCCACGCTCTCCCGACTTAACCCCATGCGATTTCTTTCTGTGGGGTTATGTGGAAGATTCAGTGTTTAAACCTCCTCTACCAAGAAACGTGCCAGAACTACGAGCTCGCATCAACGAAGCTTTCGAACTCATTGATGGGGACATGCTGCGCCGAGTGTGGGAGGAACTTGATTATGGGCTTGATGTCTGCCGAATCACTAAAGGGGCACATATCGAACATTTGTGAATGCCTAAAAAACTTTGAGTTTTTGTTTGTGTGTGCAAAGCATTGTGAAAATATCTCAAATAATAAAGTTATTGTAGAGCTGTGAAATCGCTTCAATCATTTGTAATAACCCTGTATTGACCATAATGAAATATATTCACCGCCCTCCATGTTTTTGCGAAATACTACTCGTCGAAAACATTGTTTCAATATCTTGAACCAAACTGACACATTTTCTAAGGAGCAAGTAAAATGTATCGGAATAATGCGGCTTGCTGCCCATTAAACGAAAAATATACAGCCAGCGACTCTTAATCACTTTAACTGTCATTATGTCACATGCATACTCCATCGCTGACGATATCCGACGCTATAGTAACGCTGTGTATCGCGTCTCTTTGGTGGGCGTCCTCAATTACTCAACGCTATAGCCCCCCCCCCCCCCCCCCCCCATCATTCGGCCCCGTTTGTTCACGCCGAAGCCGTGCTATCACGCGACAAAAGCGCAAATCCCCTGTTTTAAAAATAAATAAATAAAGAAGATTTCGCTCGGGTTTTCCGGCGTGTGCGCACATTTAAATATTCACAATATTGACGACCAAAACCACGAACTTAGTGAACGCACCTCATAGTGATTACCCTGAATTGTGCATGAATCTCCGTTAAGCAATCATTACCGAGGACAGCGGAAAGTGAGAACACTCCGCCGAGCGACATCTGGCACGCATCCGGCTGCACAATTGGACTGTGGACAGCGACCGTTCCAACTGTACGTATCTGCGCGCTACAAGCAACCAGTAACTGTTTGGAGGTCATTGTTTTAACGACGCCTGTGCTAATACGCACCAGTTATACGGCTCTTAGACACACATGCGCCAGTTCCTTGTCGAGTTTCTTGGCGCTATGCGAGCTCATGCCTTCAAACAGGTTAGAGTTGTACACCGATAATCCTGATTTAAGCTCAACTTTCCGTTCCCAACAATAAACTGCAAGACAAATACAGCAAAATACCTCGTTTAAAGAAACTCTATGGTTCTCTCTACTAATGCTACTTAATGTAGGCTATCTTAACAACACTGTGTTTTTGCAAGTGAATGCTGAAATGGTAAGCACTGCAAGCAAGCCACCACAATTTTTTCGAAGGAGAGATTTATTTCGTTCATCTTCAGACACTGGCGCACAGTAGTGTCTTCCTTATCAGTGTCACTTATCGGTTTTACATGTTCTTCATGAACAAATGTACGTCACAGTCTTTATGCGGGCTTAGATCCTAAGGTATCGATTGATAAATAAATAGTTTATTCCACGAAACTGTGATTGCTTGCTCTGTTTCCTTTCTGTTATACATTATCTAAGTTCTGCTCAGTAACTTATCTAAAGAGCAGTTTGGTCAGCTGTAAAATTTTCTATCGTATTTTGATATATCATTCGTGCTGTGCGAGAACTAATTGATTCCCAATGCTCCCGTAACCTCCTTTTACAAAACTTGCACCGTTTTATTTTCTGTTACTCTATTTCTTCCGTCCAAGACGACCTTCAGTCGGTCTTTTTTGCGTTGCAATCACATAATTTTCAGTCACGGCAGGAGCGTCTTACTATCTTCTCTCAACGTGACACTTCGAAGACAAAATTTTATATTGTATACATTTGAAACTTATTTGGGAACGAGATAAAGCAGCAAACCACAAGGTTTTCTGTTGAATAGAACATTATAGATGTTGATTTCGACTGGTAGAAGTTCAGAGAACTGGCGATAAATGACATTTCATGAAGACTGAAGGCATGGAGGTGTACAACGACTGACTAATTATTTAAGCTAAATGTGTAATTTCATACAGTTATGTAGGAGCGTGCACTTCCAGCCCTCTGCATGTTTATGGTACTTCAGTCATGCTAATATTAGTATATACTACCAGGTTAAACATGAGAGAGAATTGACTTTCCCGCAGGATTATCTTCTAGATTACAGCCGTTGTATGGAAGTAATAGAAAATTATAAAGAACAATGTTCTCTCTATCACGTTCGTTGTTCTTTCTAATATCCTCCACTCCTGTATTTCAAGATCCATTCATTCAAGGGAGACGCTCCTTACTAAGTTCAGACGAGTCTTCTCTTTTCGTTCGAGATGCCATCGATTAATTACCTCCCTGAATGCGAAAATAAGCTACAGATATCAGATTGCACCGAAAACGGGACATAATGCAAATATACAACGACACTGTTGTCTAGTTGCCTCTCCAATCAGGTTATGTTCTGCGTTTCAGAAAGACATTACTGCACCACATACAATTAAATATTAATTGTTTAAGTGAACCATCTCTGCCCCGTTCTACACTGAACAACAAATCTCCCTTTAGACTTTTGTTGAATAGAAAAAGATTAATAAAGAAATATTAATCATCCGTCTCTCATACAGTTAGTTTCAGGCTGGACTGCTGTAGGAAGTTTTCTCGAGTTAGAAATTGAATACGCTGGGGATGAGACAGAAATATTCATAAAACTTAACTGTGCAATGAAACTACCAACATATGCATTAACCCCCACAATGAAACAAGTGATCTCAAAGAAACGCAGTAAGAAATAAATTGAGAAATAGTCTTCATTCGTTAACATGTCTTACATTTTTTATAACTTAGATTTCTCTTTACTTGGGATCCATCATATACGTTATATAGCAAATAGCTCCTACGTTAGGTTGACAACCTTAACATCACATCATTGAAACAAGATTTAAGGCAAAGTGTAGTCCCCAAGACAGAAAGTACTTCTCAATACCCTTTATGTAAAGAAAATACCGAAAAATTAAAGTGGATGCTTTCGTAACTGAACCCTGCAATTGTCGGAAAAGAATCATGATATAATGAGTGTTCATATGACAAGTTAAACCTTCAGAAAATACAACGGGAATTTTGCTAAAAATTGATTTCACTGCCTTTAGTACATTGCAAATTCAGCTCTAACGCACGTGATCATCGTCATTATACCCTTACCTTCATCCACAGGACCTGCGAAATGGCTCATCCAGCCAGCCAGACTGACAATCAGTAGTCTAACGAGGAGTTCATTTCATTTTTACATCCAGACCATTCTACTGATCAGTATGTCACCACAACTAAGAAACCACGTTCACATTCGGGGTATAGAGGAATATTCGATACGTGTCGTAGGTTTCGATCAGTAATAGAGGAAACATGCGACAAACGCCGCAAAAACATTTGCGACTATAACAGGACTTTACTGGCCATTTTTTCAGACTGTCTACGGTACAGATCAGTCTGTCACCACAGCCTGTTTCTTTTTTTAACCAAAGGGTTACGAGAAAGCACTCACTAACATTACGTCACTGGCGAAAGCCGACGACTTGTATCGAACATGCCTCTTGACCCTACATGAGCAGTTTAGCCAGCTCACAACCAAACTACCGTCTTTCAGTTTAACTTAGACTTCGGAAAACGCTACGGATTAGCCAGTGGCCACAACCTACACCAAAAAACAATACAGAAGGAAAATAAATACTGTTAGTGTTCTGTTCTTTCTCTGTTTACCACGTGTTACTTCACTCGCAACAGCATCGTTACGTCACGCGAAAAGCAAACTTCCGGTATCGGTAGGTTCAGTTTACCCTTTCTCCTTATTGCTGTCCTTCGACGTGCGAGAATTTGTATATTAGTTTTTGATACGTATATCAACTGTGAGATCGCTGACTTCGTCGACTTTTTGACTGATATTTGGTAAACAACAAAAATGTGCTTCGTGACCGAACATTAGTTTATCACCGCGGCAGAACAAATAGCATCGAGAAGAAGACTCATGAAACTAGTTCTCGACCGCTAAACGTAATATACAACTTCTCATGTCAGGAAAAGATGCCAATTACAAGAAATTGCAACAGGAGTTTGAGTGAAATAATATTGTAGATGAGATGTAATTACGGCAGACGCCGCATACATAGCCAAATGTGGCAGTTTGCACAGAAAATGACGATTTAAATACCCGTATGTAAACGTAACTCACCGTTAAGAGGAGATTACTTCTGATGAATAGCAATCAGTCATTTCTCGGTGTTAGTAAGAACCGAAGAACCATGTTCTGCTCAGTGCAACTAAGGAAATGAAGTGAAAGTAACACAGCGCGTAAACTTTAAACAACTTCACGATGATTATCTAAGAAAATGCTAGAATGAACTGGGGAACATAAATACTGTTTCCCGTTGTCAACAAAACACCGCGTAAGAGAGATGAAAGTTCTTTCCGGATAAAATTTCACAGTACAAATGCACAGGCTTTTTATTACTGCAGCCGTAGTTTGGTCTGCACTTACAATGCACTTCGTTTCACTTAAGTGTTATGACCGCTGCAATATGTCTGAAGATGAAACAGCTTCGTTACACCCACAACAAAATACTCGCCTGTCTACGAACTATTACTTGCAATACCTGAATTACTGACAGACTGTTGAGGAGCGGCCACGTTGCATGGGAGAGGGAGGGGGGGGGGAGGCGTTCACTGTATATACAAACATTATAAAAATTGTAAACTGTAAACTTTCATGGTCGGAAATGACAATTATGAAAATGTTCCCGGCTATTGTGCCTTGGTAGAACGGGTTTCACCTTAAAACCCGACGTTTCTTCCCCTTCTGCGGATGACATTTTCAAGGGGGATCGTAGCTTTTTCCAATGTTCGATTCACACCCCGGCTCGCTAGGCGAACGAAATGCATAAAAAGCCCGCACTCATGTTTGTCATTCACTTCGCAGTTCATCTGTTCATGCTCCTTCCGCGCAATCATTGGACCACAAGTTTCAATGGCGACGTAGACACAAGGCAGGCGTCGCGGAGGTGGTAAACCTGTACCTGAATGTAGCAGTCGGGCGAGGATGGTGCGGCAGGCGTGTAGGAGGCTGACGGCGTCCATGACAGGCGGACAGGTAGTAGACACAGGTAGCCAGAGCACTCGGAGGCAACTGGCGCGCCGCTAAACTTAGCGCCACGGCGGCAGCGGGTCAAGGGCTGCCCCGCCGGCCTCGTCACGTGAGGCGTGGTACCCGCAGCTGGGTTCGCAGTAAACAAACAGCCGAGGACGGCGCAGCCCTGCCTGCTCGCATTGCCAGTACCTCTTCCGCAATTACCCGAGACGGGGGAGGGGGAACCCCCGGAAGCCCACGCTCAGTGAAGAGAGGAACAGCGAACTTAGTAGGCAAGTAGGCAAATACTAGTCGAGCTCATTGTAAAGATCTGTTCAAAACACTGGGGATTGTAACTGCTCCATGTGAATACATTTTGGCTCGGATGGATAGAGCGTCAGCCATGTAAGCAGGAGATCCCGCGTTCGAGTCCCGGTCGGGGCACACATTTTCATCTGTCCCCGTTGATGTATGTCAACGCCTGTAAGCAGCTAAGGGTGTTTATTTCATTGTAATTTCATTCTAACGAGCTGCTTGGTCACCGATGGTATCTTTTCTTTCGGACATGTCCGAAAGAACAGATATCATCTTAGTAAATTTACCAGTCTGTTATACACATCAAAAATAACATTGGTAATTACTGCACAAACAGCTCTGTGCATGACCATACAACAAGAAATAGACTCAACTTACATTTACCAAGAAAAAATAAACATACAACTCAAAACAGAATTTTCTACCAAGGAATAAAACTGTACAATAAATTAACAAAAGAGATAAAGAAATTGGAAAAATACACTTATTTAAAAAGGCAACTAAAAAGTACCTGTTATGCAATGCATTTTATACATTGAAGGATTACTTAGATGAGACAGAGTAGGGGTTTGATAAAAAAATGTTATACAAATAAATAATAATAATAATAATAATAATAATAATAATAATAATAATAATGATGATTATAAAACATCCAACATTTCACTTAACACCTTCACTCTGTTTCTTTCCTTTTTTTCCTTTCTAGAAATACTTACCCTCAAGCTATGCATCTACATCTACATGATTACTCTGCAATTCACATTTAAGTGCTTGGCAGAGGTTTCATCGGACCACAATCATACTATCTCTCTACCATTCCACTCCCGAACAGCGCGCGGGAAAAACGAACACCTAAACCTTTCTGTTCGAGCTCTGATTTCTCTTATTTTATTTTTATGATCATTCCTACCTATGTAGGTTTGGCTCAACAAAATATTTTCGCATTCGGAAGAGACAGTTGGTGACTGAAATTTCGTAAACAGATCTCGCCGCGACGAAAAACGTCTTTGCTTTAATGACTTCCATCCCAACTCGCGTATCATATCTGCCACACTCTCTCCCCTACTACGTGACAATACAAAACGAGCTGCCCTTTTTTTGCACCCTTTCGATGTCCTCCGTCAATCCCACCTGGTAAGGATCCCACACAGCGCAGCAATATTCTAACAGAGGACGAACGAGTGTAGTGTAAGCTCTCTCTTTAGTGGACTTGTTGCATCTTCTAAGTGTCTTGCCAATGAAACGCAACCTTTGGCTCGCCTTCCCCACAATATTATCTATGTGGTCTTTCCAACTGACGTTGTTCGTAATTTTAACACCCAGGTACTTAGCTGAATTGACAGCCTTGAGAATTGTACTATTTATTGAGTAATCGAATTCCAACGGATTTCTTTTGGAACTCATGTGGATCACCTCACCCTTTTCGTTATTTAGCGTCAACTGCCACCTGACACACCATACAGCAATCTTTTCTAAATCGCTTTGCAACTGATACAGCACAATACTAACACTTCTTCCACTTTCTGAGCTCAACATCTTACTCCTTATGGAGGGATGCTGACTCAGTTTTTCAGGGTAGCAAATGGGAAGTTGCAGTACAAAAAATGGCCCAGAGATCACCAATGTGTGTGTGTGTGTGTGTGTGTGTGTGTGTGTGTGTGTGTGTGTGTGTGTGTGTGTGTGTGTGTGGTGAGTGAAGTGTTATGAAACAATGTGTGTATAGGGTGTGCAGAGACTGATAATGAGATATGAGTGAACAGTGTGGCATTACATTATTTAATAAGTTAACTGTAAAAAAAAGTATTGCATATCAGGAGTAAATCTAATGATTGTCTCTAACTAGAAGTCTGTAAATACAGGGTGATCAAAAAGTCAGTATAAATTTGAAAACAGCATAAATGACGGAATAATGTAGATAGAGAGGTACAAATTGACACACATGCTTGGAATGACTTGGGGTTTTATTAGAATCAAAAAAATACAAACGTTCAAAAAATGTCCGACAGGTGGCGCTTCATCTGATCAGAATAGCAATAATTAGCATAACAAATTAAAACAAAGCAAAGATGATGTTCTTTACAGGAAATGCTCAATATGTCCACCATCATTCCTCAACAGTAGCTGTAGTCGAGGAATAATGTTGTGAACAGCACTGTAAAGCATGTCCGGAGTTATGGTGATTCATTGGCGTCGGACGTTGTCTTTCAGCATCCCTAGAGATGTCGGTCGATCACGATACACTTGCAACTTCAGGTAACCCCAAAGCCAATAATCGCACGGACTGAGGTCTGGGGAGCTGGGAGGCCAAGCATGACGAAAGTGGCGGCTGAGCACACGATCATCACCAAACGACGCGCGCAAGAGATCTTTCACACGTGTAGCAATACTTTTTTTTGTTCTAAGAAAACCCCATCTCATTCCAAGCATGTGTGTCAATTTTTACCTCCCTATCTACATTATTCCGTGGTTTATGAAGTTTTCAAATTTATACGGACTTTTTGATCACCCGGTACATGTGTATACGAATTAGCTTATTTTAAATTGTCTAAACTTGTAAATACTTTGACTTGTCCTATGTCCTTGTAAAAAGAGATCTACGGATGAATAAAGCTACTACTACTACTACTACTACTACTACTACTTCTGCTACAGTGGAGATATTCGAGGCTATAGCACAAAGCTTCCCAAACAATCCCGAGATTTCAAGTAGTGGGATCAAGAGAGTCGCGTGACTTGTATGTAAAGCGAATCATAAACTTGCGATAATAATAAAAACATACTTATCTTCGACAATGTTAACATAGATCACGTATTAAGTTAATGACCAGTATGATGAAATCAAGTATTTTGTGCCTGTAACATTCGACAGATGAGTGTACGTGGGAACAAGTGCCCCTTCCCACATAGCACTAAACAGGTCTTTAGTATCACACAGACATCACTGACACAAATACATTCGAAAATGGCTACAGGTCGATGCTTGCCAGTAACGACCTGTATCCAGGATGGTCAGAAATAGTCTGATATGCTTGTAAGGGCACTGCAAGGAACGAAGTTCTGAGACATAACTGCTAATAAAAAATTAAATATGTTGGGACGTTTCCGAGTTAATTAGCTTTGAAATTGGCCAGTCAGGACATAGCGCGGGCATATTCAAGCGGCCTGCCAGAGACGGTGTCGCCAAACGTGATCTTCATTTGGTTTATGAAAACCGAACAAGAGAGCGATAAAAAAATTGGACATGGGACGGTAGTAAGGATAGAACCCGAGCCAAAGCCTGAGCAATCTCGTTCGTTATCATCTACTCTATGAGATCAGATAATTGTATCTGGCGGGTCGCATTAATTCGCACGCGCAACGGCATGATAAGCTCACTTCAATACTAATTAACTCGGAAACGATGCAATATATCGAATTTTATTCTTAACAGTTATTTCTCAGCACAATATACCGTGCAACATCCTTACAAGTACAGTATACATGGTGCAATAAACGTCATCTTGCATCATAGAATATGACAGCCCAAGGTGTTTTTTCTTTTATTTTTTTTAAGATGATTTCATCAGTCAGTTCCAATTATGGTACTAAACGTCTCTCTTCTGCTGCTGGCGCTCACTATCAGTCTATGTCCTAACAAGCTTTTAGAGCAGAGAGCGTGAGAGATGGTATACTTTCTCTGCATCTGTTACTTTGTTTCGTTCGTGGCGTGTGTCCTTCACGATTTATTCGAAATACAACAAGCCTAAGGGTAGTCTACAAGGTAAGAATCCAAATATTCCTACAGACTCAGACAAAATTGCAGCTATAAGAGATAAGGGAATTGAAACAGAGGTTGGATGGATATTTCTCAACTCTAGATACACTGGCCACCTGTCAAGAGCCTGAATTACCTTAGGCAGGGCGGACCGCTGCGTGACGTGCAGGAAGTGTGTCAGTGAGGTCTGGAAGGCACGCTACTGGATCTGGAGCCATGCCAACTCCAGTGCCGTGGATTCGCGGTTGAGGATCCACGCTGTGAACAGCCTCATTGAGGTGGTCCCACAGATTTTCGATTGGGTTTAAATTCGAGGTGTTTGGTGGCCAGGGGAGTGCGGTAAAATCATCCTGGTGTTCTTTGAACAATGCACGTACACTGCGAGCCGTGTGACAGATTGCAGTGTCCTGCTGGTAGATGCCATCGTGCCGAGGAAAAACAAACTGTCTGCTGGGGTGGACATGGTCCCTCCAAGGATAGATGAATAATTGTGTTGATCCATTGTGTCTTCCAGAACGAGATCACCTACGGAATGCTGCGAAAACATTCCCCAGATCATAATGATTCCTTCTCCGGCCTGGACCCTTCCGACGGTTACTGCACGGTGTTTGCTTTTAGACGTTTCACGCCGTACACGTCAAGGCGTGATTCGTCTGAGGCGGCCACCTGTCGACACTCAGTGGACACCCAGTTGCGTTCGTGGCCGATAAACAGCAGTCAGCACGAGTGCGTGAAGTTATAGCCTCCTGCAGAGGCCTAAACGCAGCAAAGTTATCTGATCACTGTAGGTAGCCCCTTGGTTCATCTGGGCGGTCAGTTCCCAGCTCGTGGTCTCGCGGTCGCGTTCTCGCTTCCCGAGCATGGAGTCCCGGGTTCGATTCCCGGCGAGGTCAGGGATTTTCACCTGCCTCGAGATGACCGGGTGTTTGTGTTGTCCTCTTCACTACATCATCATTCATCAAATTGGCGAGATTGGTATGAGCACGTTGGGAATTTGTACGGGCGCTGATAACCGCGCAGTTGAGCGCCCCACAAACCAAATATCGTATCATCATCATTTGGGCTGTCGAATGCCAACACTTGCACGTCTATTCGCCCGTACACGCCTCTCGTTCACCCCTGTCATCTATATATGAAGATTGTATCTGTTCTTTCGGACATGTCCAAAAGAACAGTTACCAGTGACTACGCAGCTCTCTTAGAATGAAATGATAAATCAGGACCCTAAGCTGTCGACAGGCGTTGATATACATCTACGGGGTCAGTTGAAAATGTGTGCCTCAACTGGGACTCGAACCCGGGATCTCCTGCTTACATGGCAGACGCTCTGTCCATCTGAGCCACCGAGGACACAGAGGACAGTGCGATTGCAGGGATTTATCCCTTGCACGCTCCCCGTGAGACCCACATTTCCAGCTTAATGTCCACACACTACATTCGCAATGCCCCCACCCATTAAACTCATTACTCGCGTCAGACAATCTTACCAAGTCACGCAAGAGTTCGGGAAATGCGTGTGCATCCAGGACAGGAGAAGGAGGTCAGTGGTCAGTTAGCCTTTAACTGTATATGAAGATGGTATCTGTTCTTTGGGATATGTCCGAAAGAACAGATATCATCTTCATGCATAGTTAAGGCTAACTGGCCATCGACTCGGCAATATTATCTGCCGCGAGTAATGAGTGTAATGGGCAGGGGCACAGCTTAGGGTCTTGATTTCGTTATCATTCCTGTCATCAATGTCCCGTGGGGCACAGTAGTTGTCTCGGCACCGGTTTTGGATAGCGCCATTTTGCCATACACAGTATACTCGTACTCTGTCCACGGCGGGACGCCAAGTTTACAAATTCAGCCGTTTCAGAAATGCTTTCAGTCTTCGCCCGAAAGTTAATCATCATGCCCTTTTGGATGTCAGTTACATCGCTTCGTTTCTGCATTATGACAATGACTGCGATGTTTTCCGCGTCACCCCGGCACGCTTTATATACCCTCCACTGCTAGTGCTGCCACCTGATGTCTGTGAGTGGTTGACGTCGAACATAGGCGATGGTCACTTTAACGTGACTGGGCCGTGTGTAAACCAGCATGACTGGATAATATATCCTTCTGCGCTTTCCAGTACTTGCGAACTTCTACTTGACGAAGAGTAAAAACTGGTAGGCCCGAAAAATAGGCGCACTTCAAAACTTACGTATGAAAATCAGATTTATGGAACTTCTTGATTTCTGATATAAGTTCATAGGCTTTTACGCCCGGTGTCATTTTGCATGAAATAATTTTGGTTATTGGGCTGCGTCATTGTAACTACTAAACAGCAACCCGACCGACATTTCGACCTACTTGCTGCGGTCCTATTCAGGGCCGTTCTAGATTTCTATTCAGAGAGATAACCCTCATCTAAATAAAAGGACAATCACTGTTTTCCTGCAATTTTATACAACATATTCGTGTGGAAGAGTATTTTCTATTATTACTAATATAAAAACAGTTGAACATGGAAGATTGATAAGGACGTGCGATGGAATTTGTCCTACGTCCTAGCTAATAAGTTGTAACACAGATTAGTAACGCTCATCAAGACCCTGTGACTCAATGAATTCACAATAGTATTGAAAAGTTTTATACCTGTGAAAATGTGTTTAATGAAAACTTATACTGCACTTAAAATTGAAGTATAAAAATTAATATTTAAAAGAAATATCGTTTCTTACAATAAAATCTCTTTTATTGATAGTAGTGAAAGTGTGTTCCGCGAAATTGTATATACTGAAAGGTTGTCGCCATGAGCAGAAGTTTAGAAAGCTCTGCTGTAGCACTTTCTACAACTGACTTTTTCTGCTTTCCTGCTCTGGAACCAACTACCTTTTGGGCTCTATGGTCTAGTGGTTTGCCGGTACGGTAGCACTGGGAGTGTTCGGTAAGAGGATTGGCACACACCGTAATAATAATAATAATAATAATAATAATAATAAAACTGAGTAAAGTTTTCGGCAATGGAGTCTGAGAGATATCATGTGCGTTCCTCACCGAGCTGTAGAAGAAAATCTACCAAAAAACAGATGAAAAGAAAAGACAAAAAAATGGTAATGAGCGAGCCTGGAAACTGTAAGGTCGCTGAATCGAATCTCTGTCAGACACCAGAGGTTTTATGTCCGCTTTACGCTAGGCTTCACCTATCAATACTGTGAAGATACGCTAGGAAGGACACGTGGTTCGCATTCCAAGTTAAACTGTTGGTACCCATTCCACGGTAGGATTATTGGGGTAGGTTACGAACACGCAAGTCGCCAAAGTGACGTCCTATTAAAAGACTTTGCAAACAGGCGACTAAACATGCCTCTTCTGGGACAACCAGTCAATCATGTCACGCGAATTTACCTTTTTACCAACTGTCTACTCGTCTACGAAAATGGCGTAGCTGATGCATGCAAGAGCAATGGCGTTACAGTAGGAGACGCTTCAAATAACGATTTTCGAAACATTTTACATCTACCTTATGTGGTTGATAAATGCAATCGCAACCATGCGGAAGTATACTGCGTTACATCGCAAAGTGCTCTTCAGTCTCTCATGAATGGGAGAACCGGATCTCACGGAGGAGAGAACCGGACATTGCTGATGACAATTTATCTCCGGCTGTTGAACGGGAGGGGAGGGGGAAGGGGGGAGTGTGTGTGTGTGTGTGTGTGTGTGTGTGTGTGTGTGTGAGAGAGAGAGAGAGAGAGAGAGAGAGAGAGAAAGAGAGAGAGAGAGGGGGGGGGGGGGTGAGGCGTGAGATGCGAATGAAGAGGAGGAGATGGAGAATTACCTCTCTGGATAGACAACTGCTTTCTACGCTATAAAATAACTTGTTTGCAAGAATGTATAAAAATATTCATCATTATACGCTACTAATAAGTCGAATATGGTTGCGCAGTTATTAACAAAGTCGAACGATAGGCTAGAAATTTAGGGCTTAACGTCCCGTCGACGGAGTAGGGAAGGAATTCGTTCGTGCCCTTTCAAATGAAATATACTGACATTTGCTTCTAGCGATTTATAGAAACGAGGGGAAGTCTGAATGTAGACGAGGATTTAAAACGCCATCCTATCGAATATGAGACGAGTGTCGGTCTTGCTGCTACAGCCCTTTGACTCGGTAGTCATTTCGGAGAGTGGAGTCTCTAATCTCTATCCGGCCACCAAGGTTTTAGCTTTCTGCCATTTCCCCAAATTTCTTCATGCGAACGCCGGGATGGTTCCTACCATAAGGGCACGGCCGACGTTCTACCCTGTCCTTATCAAACTAGTCCGAAAGAATATAAGTATGAATTACTTTTTTGTTCTTAACCTGTAATTCTCTGACGTACCCTACATTCTTACAAAAGTGATCCACAGCTGAATATTGTTGCTGCTGCTGCTGCTGCTGCTGCTGCTACTATACTAGTAATACTAGGCCCACGAACATAGGACGAACATTCTACAACACGCTGCAGCTTTCTCAACACATGCATTGCGATATCCCGTAACACTCATAACAAATTTAAGTTCTTCATTCGATTCTCAACTTCCGATTTCATATGTTGGTTCCATTTCATAATGCTACTTAGTATCCGTCATCTGTCATTTACCATCAATTGCTACAAAATGCCTCCTTTAGACTTTTCCACGCATTACTCTCTACAGCGATAGGCATCCTTGTTGATGCTGCTTAAACTACTTGTTCCACCTATTGGTGGACATTAATGTGGGATGTGTCAATCCTTCGGCATTATGAGGGCTTTAACTCTGCTGGGGACACTTTCAATGAGGTGTCTGAATGTCTATGGAGGAAGGGCAGCCCATTCTTCCTCAAGAGCCCAAACCAGAAAAGGTCTGGAGCAAAGTCGACGTTCTCACTCATCCCAAAAGTGTTCCATTGTGCTCAAGTCGGGACTCTGGACAGGCCAGTCGATTTAATGGATGTTATGGTCCACAAACGACTGCCTCGTAGACGCTGCTTCATAACAGGGTACCCTGTCATGCTGATACAGTCATCGTCTCCAAGCTGCTCCTCTACTGTACGCAGTACGCAATGCTGTGAAGTGTGTTTATATTGTTACGTATTTAACTTTTTATTAAGCGCACTTCACTTTTGGCACTAAGTATGATGACATTTGGCACTCGCCAAACCGAAACGCTTCATCGGACTGTCACAGGGTATAGCGTGATCCATCACTCTGGATGACTTGTTTCCAGTCATTCACTGTCCACAGGCATAGATCCTTACGCCACCTCAAACATCGGTTAGCACTGAGTACAGAAATGTGTGGTTTACGAGGAGGAGCACGTCCATCATTGAAACCCATTATTTTTAACTCCCTATTCACAGTCACTGTGCTGTCTGGGCTGCTAGTAGCGATTTAGATCTCAACAGTGATTTCTTCCGCTGACTTAATGCAATTTTTTACAACCGCCTTCCGCTATGCTGGACGGTACCTGTCTGTCAGTAAGTGAGGTCTGCCTAGTTTTGATTCAGCTGTAGTGGCTCCTTCGCATTTCCACTTCACAATCATGTGCCATAAAGTCGACTTGGGCAGGGTTAGAAGGGTTGAAATGGTCGCGATTGTTTTGTTAGGCGAAACCCAGAGAACATATCGCGTCTGAAGTCACTGTGCTGTTCTGACCGACCCACTCTTGTTACTGCTCTTCTACTGACTCCCGTCATGTCCACCCATGTGCTTTGGTAATTATTGCTCTTAGTAAGCAAAACACAAGCGGGGTGGAACGGACTACAAATACAGAACAACGGCTGTCGACTGAAAAGCTATAGCTGCTTCCTTCTCTGTCTTTCTTCCCTATGTACAAAATGTTCGAAACTTTATATTTCTACAAAATAAAGTATATGTTGTCTAGTACTTACCATTTTTTAATTTATTGCTGTTTACAAGATCTCCCATCAAATCCTTGTTCTTCTGCAACAGACAGAATAAAAATCATTCGAATTAGTTTACGTACCAATGAATTATTTTGACAATATAGTTACGTAATACACTGAAGCGTCAAAGAAACTGGTGTAGGCATGTGTCTTCAAATACAGAGATACGTGAAGAGGCAGAATATGGCACTGCCGTCGGCAACGCCTATATAAGACAACAAGTGTCTGGCGCAGTTGTTAGATCGGTTACTGCTGCTACAATGCCAGGTTATCAAGATTTAAGTGAGGTTGAGCTTGCTGTTGGAGGCGGCGCACGAGCGATGGGACACGGCACCTCCGACGTAGCTATGAAGGGGTGATTTTTTCGTACGACCATTTCACGAATGTACCGTGAATATCAGGCATCCGGTAAAACATCAAATCTCCGACATTGCTGCTGCCGAAAAAAGATCTATAAGAACGGGACCAACGACGACTGAAGGGAATCGTTCAATGTTATAGAATTGCAACCCTTCCGCAAATTGCTGTCGATTTCAATGCCGGGCCATCAAGTGTCAGTGTGCGAACCATTCAACGAAAAATCATCGGAGCCGAAGGACCACGCGTGTACCCTTGATTACTGCACGACGCAAAGCTTTACGCCTCGCCTGTAGCCGTCAACACCGACATTGGACTGTTGATGACTGGAAACATGTTGCCTGGTCGGACGAGTCTTGTTTCAAATTGTATCGAGCGGATGGGCGTGTAGGGGTATGGAAACAACCTCATGAATCCACGGACCCTGCATGTCATGTCAGCAGGGGACCGTTCAAGCTGGTGGAGGCTCTGTAACGGTGTGGGGCGTGAGCAATTGCAGTGATATGGGATCCCTGATACGTCTAGATACGACTATGACGGGTGACACGTAGGTATGCATCCTGTCTGATCACTGCATCCATTCACGTCCGTTGTGTATCCCGACGGAGATTGGCAATTCAGCAGGACAATGTGACACCCTACACGTCCAGAATTGCTACCGAGTGGCTCCAGGAACACTCTTCTGAGTTTAAACACTTCCGCTGGCCACCAAACTCCCCAGACATGAACATTATGGAGCACAGCGGGATGCCTTGCAACGTGCTGTTCAGAAGACATCTCCATCCCCTCGTACTCTTATGGATTTACGGACAGCCCTGAAGGATTTATGGTGTCAGTTTCCTCCAGCATTATTTCAGACATTAGTCGAGTCCATTCCATGTCGTGTTGAGGCACTTCTGCGTCCTGGCGGGGCTCTACACAATATTACGCAGGTGTACCAGTTTCTTTGGCTCTTCAGTGTATATAGGCTCCTTTATCTGTAGTATTTGGGTCATATGCATGTTCCACACACTGAAGTGGTTTATTCAGAGTGTATGGGGTGTAAACACGGCAGGAAAAGGAGACTATAACCACTGGACGCAGTGCCATAGGTTATCCCAACGTCGTACGCACATCATTGATTAACATAAATCTAACTCATTATAGAAGTTTATGGTTCTGAAATGTTTAATGGAAATAAAATAAATTGTAACTGGTTACAATAAACTTATAGATTTAATTGAAACCACAAATCATACTGACATTCTGCATTCAGGCGATGGTGCAGTTTTCAAACAATTGCAAACATCGGGGACAACTACAGTTCAAGTTGAAATGTATGGGTTAAACCTACCGATATCGAACATCGTCTTCAACCCGTGACGCAGTGATGATGTGGCGTTTGACATCACATGGTCGCACAGAGAGATAGAAGATGACATAGACAGTATTTATTTTCTTCTGTATTACATTTTGGAATGTAGCTTGTTGTTTACAGATTTCTGTGACGGAGCCCGAGGTCAACGTAGGTTACAAGACTTGTGAATTGGCGAAATCAACGAATGTCATATGGTGAGAGTAGCTAACCACTCAGCCGATGGTGGTGAAAATTCAGGCGGACCGCCAGAGACGGTGTCACCAATCGTACCTTCGTTTGGTTTACTAAAACTGAAGAGGAGAGCGTTACAATAATTGGAGATGGGCCGGTAGTAAGGAGCGAACCCGAGCCAAAGGCTGAGCAGTCTCGTGCGCTATTATTTACGCTATGAAAATAACTGACGTTAATTATATCTGGCAAGCCACTAGAATTTGCGCGCAACGGCCTGTTTCGTTAACGTCAATGTTAATTAACTCCGAAACGGCGCAAGGTATCGAATTCATTTCTTAGCAGTTATTTCTCAGCACAGTCTACCCTGCAACACCTTTACATGCTTTCCAGACTGTTTCTGGCCACGCTGTCTATCCGCCATTTCGATGAAGTCATGGGCAGAATAGATTGGTGGTATCGGCAGATTCAGTATTTCCACATGTTGTAATCAGACTGCTGTTAATTCGTTAGAAAATAAGTCGATATGGCTCAATGGTTCAAATGGCTCTGAGCACTATGGGACTTAACAGCTATGGTCATCAGTCCCCTAGAACTTAGAACTACTTAAACCTAACTAACCTAAGGACATCACACAACACCCAGCCATCACGAGGCAGAGAAAATCCCTGACCCCGCCGGGAATCGAACCCGGGAACCCGGGCGTGGGAAGCGAGAACGCTACCGCACGACCACGAGATGCGGGCAAGTCGATATATCCTGTACGGAATTGTCAACGAATACGTCAGTATCTGCGAACTTTGGAACGACTCACGACCTGTCGTAAGAGGCATGCAGGAGGGGGGGGGGGGGCTTTTGTGATATTTGGAAACTGGAGGAGAGCAGCTGGCCGATTTGAAGCTGCATGGATGGCCGTTAGTAGCGCCTGGATAGCTCAGTCGGTAAGAATACAGGTGACACCCCGGGTTCCAGTCCCGGTCTCGCACACAGTTTTCTTCAGGCAGGAAGTCTGAACTGGCGTATCAGTTTTGCATTACTGTAGGTATTATTCGATGAATTCAGCAGAGAGGAGTCTATGGGATGTGCGAAGTAGATATCTGTAATCCATTTCATGGAAATACTGAACGTAGCGATACCTTTCCTCCCACTTGATCATGACGTTATCAAATTGCGGACATATAGCACTATTCATCAAAATCCATTACTGGAGAAATGCGCACTATAATTAGTATTATATGACATGACGTTCGTTGTTTTCACCAACTGAGAGCAAACAGATTTCAACCTAAACTAGACCCCGGGCAACTCAACATAACTGTCTGTAACCACCATTAATGTCGAAGCAAATTAAATATTGTCAATCCCCAGCTCTATTTCCAATCTGCGCCTTTGTGACGTCACACGGCATGACATCATTGCTTGACACTAAGGCCGGCATTCAACAGAAGCACAACCGAATCTATAAATGTATTATTCAGTGATGATCGTGTTAGGCAGTGTACATATTACCGCTTTTGGCTGTTATACCAATCTACTGATGTAGTAGTGTGATTCGCATAAAACGTAACAAAATATCAACAAACATTACGTACGTCAGCTCTTCAGCAGACTTGGATAGTACACTGTAATAGCGTTCGGAAGTATTCACACGGTTTTCGTAAACAGCTTACAGCTAATGTTCACGTAATGGAGAGAAATTTCACTGGTGCTCAGTGAAGTTATGTGTAGTACAAAGTTAAACAGATTTAAGGTGAAGCGCACAGTGAGCCAAATGTAATCAAGAAAATGTGAGCATCTAAAAGCCGGAAATAAGTGAGTAGAGAAAGTTCTATTAAGATTTCATCTTTAATCACTGAAGATGACGAAAGAAAACTAGTTATCTTAACATGTGACAACAAGCAGTAGACACCAATCACCGGTGCAGATTCTTTACCAACAGAAGATGAAACACGTCTAGTGAAAAATTTTCATTTGCTGAAGGCTTAGGACAGAAAAAGCAAAATAACACTTGTAACAGCTGCTGCGTAAAATGACTAGTCAGTCATACAAGTTGTAAAGCATACGGATCTTACTGCAACTCTCTCTCTCTCTCTCTCTCTCTCTCTCTCTCTCTCTCTCTCTCTCTCCTGCCTTCCTCCATTCATCCCCCCTCCCTCCACCACTACACATAACCACACTTACATTCCCACACACATTATGCTATTGTTGATCGATACCACCCCAACCGACGTCTCAAAGTTGGCAACGATGGCCGGCCGCAGTGGCCGAGCGGTTCTAGGCGCTACAGTCTGGAACCGCGCGAGCGCTACGGTCGCAGGTTCGAATCCTGCATCGGGAATGGATGTGTGTGATGCCCTTAGGTGAGTTAGGTTTAAGTAGTTCTAAGTTCTAGGGGACTGACGACCTCAGAAGTTAAGTCCCATAGTGCTCAGTGCCATTTGAACCATTTTTTTTTTTTTTTTTTTTTTTTTTTTTTTTTTTTTTTTGCAACGAAGATGCACGTTTCGGACGGACACTGACAGCGGTCGTACGAGGACCTGGTAAATCCAATGATGCACGCTCGCTGAGCCACGCCTCCAGAGGCTTGGAATATGAGCGCCCTCTGCCGCCGCAATACAGGACAGCTAGCGGCAGCTACATGCCCCAGTTTCAATGGCACTCGCAGTCTTCGACAGTCTTCAGCTTAGTCAGCCTTTGACATTCCGCTCATGCATTGGTAATGGGAGCCTCAGATTTCATGACATTCTTTAGTTTTCTTCTTGTAATAGCTACACTTTATTGCTGTTTTTCCTTTTGCAAAGTGTCTTTGCGATGCTTGGAGAAAGCTACAAATTAAGTAAATGACGGTTATTCGTGACTGAGGATGCTAAACAGGAAGGGCATCAGCGAAGTTAAATGAAATTTCTGTTTACTGTATTTACATGTTCACTAATCATCTCTGCCCCTTCCCAGCTTCCCTATGACGACAGCTGCTGGACCACTCTGCAACCTAGATGTCCTTATCGTTGTGTACGAAGTACTACACTGCACATACAAATCTATTTTGTAATTAAAATCTTTTTCTCTAGCAAATGGCTTTTTACGAATCTCTATACTTGGTTGTTGGGGTTCCGTACCTCAATCAGTGAAAATGGAACCGATGTAGGATAGCTCTGCTATCCATCTGTCTGTCTGAGCGACTGTTAAAAACTCTTTTCTTCAGGAATGAACAGACGTATCACAATGAAATTCCCTAGACTCCGACCACATACTAAGGCCTATGGTCCCTTGGCGGTGCAATAAACGTAAGCTTGTAAGCCAATGCAATCAAAAGATATGGCCATTTATGTCACATATTTTTATATTCACTAACCCACTCACCAAAACCTGTAGATACATCCCATTGACCTGGAAACATGAAATTTCGCAAGAAGCAACCTTAAATAGTATATGTTGGGCCATGCACGGCTCGTGTTCATGCCATTTATTCATTGTCAACTTCTGTTACGGTACTGCCACCTCGTTTTCTTATTCCATTTACTGGCGTCACTAACTCCCTGTCTTACTTGCCCACGAGCGGCAGCAGCAGCGCGTATCGAGAAGTGCACTGTCTTACCATATGTGGAGCGACCGATAGTATTTTCCGGATCGTCGTGTGTCTGGCAGCGAGTTGGGGATGGACCAGCAGTGCAGTCGGGGACGGAGCGCCGGTGAGACGCCGACAGCCAGTACTCGCCGACCGCTGGCGACACACATGAACTGTCCGACGGAGGGAGATTGGAGCGGGACGACCGCTGGTTGGTCGTTCGGTTGGTCGTCTCATCAGCCAACGAATACTTGGTCCTCTCACCGTTTCCGAGCCTGGGCAGTAGGTCAGTTTGCGTTGAGCAGTCAGGAAATCTCTGTGGCGCGTGGTTTGGCCGGGCCCGCTGGCGGCCTCTATGTGGTGTCGGAGTGTGCGGCTCTGTTCCCATTGCTACGAGGTTCGTGGCTCACAGATCCTGGACATGAAAGTACAGTTTTGACTTAATCTATCAGCAAGCAGCAACTCACGACTGTTCACATTGTTTCGTTTCGAGTTCGTTGTCAGCTGTTGGGATATTCCCATGAGCGACAACGTGTGTTTTCAAGTTGGCAAATTTTAGCCACCCTCCAGTGGTTATTTGAATTGAAGTGCGCCAGCGGAATCTTCTGCCTTGTGGTCGTTAACGTTCCGGTTACCTGCCCTGGCCACTGACGTAAATTCAGGCAGTGTATTTTGCTCATCACGTTGTCGCTGTCTGGCACAGTGTATAGTTTGACAGCTCAATGTATAATTGGTTGTGGGCGCCAATATCTTTTACATTGTTCCATTGAACTCCCTGTTGTGTGCTGGTCGGGTGAAGCGGACGTTTTCTTGTCAGTGGGTCCGTTGACTATCTGTCGGTTGGGTTGACGGAGGATCGACAGTGGTTGGGCTGACTGTCTCACCTAAGCGAGCGTTAGTGTTTGAATTCTAAGCCGACCCTCGGAACTTCTGACCACCCTTGGGTGTACTGCATTTTCTTGTTTGTTGTTGTTTGTACTTGTATGGCTTCTAGCCCATTTTTTAGATTGAGGTTGTTTTGTCCTTAAGGCGTTAGATGGTTTGGGCCTTCAGCCTAATTTAAGAACTGTTTTATATAAAGCCTTTGGCCTTTTTAAAATTAGTGTTATTGAGTCTTAAGTGTTGGGCTTCCAGCCGATTTTGAATTTAAGTTGTTTTGCTCTTAAAGTGACAGATTCTTTGGGCCTTCAGCCTAATTAAACAACTGTTTTAAGATAATGCCTTGTTTTTAAATTTCTGATTTTGCTTGAGCTTTAAGTTATTGGCCAGCCGTTTTCAAATTAAAATGGTCTTGCCCTTAAGGCATGAGATTGTACGGTGCATTCAGCCACTAATTAAGTTTCAAAACTAAAGCTGTGTTTTTTTTTTTTTAAATAATTTTCTTGGCTCTTGTAATGTACGATCAAATAAAATGGTCGTATGTTCGAGTGTAACTGACATCCGCTTATTTTGACCCCTTTCCACAACTTAAACTGCCTGTCCTGTCCTGCGGGTTTAACGGGGCGTCTCACATGTAAAGAAGGAAAAAATCCGCAAAGTATTAATTTGTAATTTCTTTTGTCATTTGTTATTTGATTTTAAACTAAAAATTAAAACATTCTCGAAAGTTTTGGAACGTCTGCGACGGATATCAACGTCGCTAACAGGCAAAAATCGACGAGATTCTTGATTCGCGGGATGGATGAACTCTATACACGTAATTAAGTGTGTATCCAACCCGCTGAGAGCGAGTCCTACTCGCACCTTGTCAATTTTTTGTAATATTTATAGGGTGTGCAAGTAACAGCAGTTTATTCAGAACCATCAGAAATTTGCACAATTGTCTTCGTGGAGCGAACTGTAAGTTTGAGAGTTCTCTAATGTTCTCTTTCTCTTGGCCTATACTAAGACGGAAAGTCATGGAATTTTAATTATACCCTCGAAAAAAGAAAGGTATTTTATTAGTTTTTTGTCTTCTATACATATCTGCTGTCCTGGTACTCACAGGAATTCCTGCATACCACAATAATGTAGTACACCGCTACAGGAGCCATAACGAAATTGCACAGCCCACTGAATGATCTGTATTTGAAGTGGAAGAACGTTACAGGAATCGACACTGAGTTGGTGGAAGTGTAGGGCAATCATACAGCATCATAAGAGACAGTGGTTTGGCGGCGCACACGGTTCCATGACGATCGAACAAGTCTAAATTATGCAAATCGTAGTGGGAAACTGTATCTCTGTGAAGAAACTGGAATCGCGACGGAGAAGGAGACCACGGTGCTCGAAGAATGATCCTTACACTCCAAATGACGGTCTAACACGTGAAAATCACTGGCGTATCACTTTTTAACATCAAGCACGACATTTTGAGTACGTCAGAAATCACCGATCACTGGGTTCCGCGACTGCTCGGAGTAATTCAAAAGCCCGTCGAACAGAGACAGTAACAGTAACTGTGTCTGGCCTATCAAGAGGACTGTTTTATGCACCTAATCATCACGGACGAGTGCTGGGTTATCATTATGATCCTGAGACAAAGGAGTAAAGGAAGCAGTGAAACATGTGGATCCACCAATGCCGAAAAAGGCGAACACAGAGTCATCGCCAGGCAAGGTTAGGTTAGGTGTTTTTTGGGACTGCCATGAGGTGGTCCTAACAGGTCGTGCGCGGAAGGGGCAAACCGTTTCCTTCACGGATTACTGGAAGCTGTCAAGACGAAGCGTCACATGGCTGTTTTTGCCCTACGAAACCACCTCAGCTTATTCTGCAGAGGATGTGCTCACTCATGCTACTTCGCTGTGTTACTATATTTTGCTCAACCCGCCCCCCCCCCCCCCCCTTCTACTATCAAGGTACCGGTTGTCTTTTCCCCTGTTCCTCAGTTGAAGAATCTACCACGTGGCAGGCATTTCCAAATTGATGACGAGATGATTTTCGAGGTGGAACGTACCCATAACAGACAACATGCAGACTTACAACCCATACCTCCGCTAAGCCATCCACTGTTGAGAAACAAGTGTTAGACTGAAGGGAGAATTTGGAGAGGAAGACCGACACCATTGCCAAGTTTCAGAGTCGCAGCTTGGATGTTTCTTAGGTTATAATTAAAACTTTATGACTGTCCATTGCACTTGGGGTTAAGTGTTATATGAACGCGATCTTTTTATATAACAGCTATATGTAACAGCTATGTACAGGGTGTTTGTTTTAACTTGAGACAACTAAATATTTCGGCGAAACCGACACATCGTACGAAAAAAAAAAGTTCTAGCTAAAAAGTTAATACTAGTAAAGGGGATATCTGTGCTTTAAATATCCATGTTCTAACCACTCCTCCTGCGAGAGCGGGGTCAACTTTGTATTTTCAAACGCAATTTTTATTGCATATTCGGGTCATATGCCAAAAAAAAGTATGGCTTACTCAAACCATTATTTCTTGTTTGTGGTAGACGGCGCTACGATCGACAAATATGCATTGTGCTTGCTTTTGCAATTAAGAACCGCCACATTTGGTTCTACATTTAATTTATGATGCAAACCTTCGTATTCTAAAGGCTGATATTTAGTGCTGCAAATTTGATTGTACGGAACAATATGGTCAATCGTTTCAGTGTCTGATTGAAAACTACATTTTCGATGTGCTCCCTTGCGTCTCATAATTGAATACTTGAAATCGGTGATTATCTATGGCAGGTGCACCTGTCACTATCACTACATGGACGTTTTGCCTTAATACAGAGGCTTTGCGTTTCATTCCTCCGGTAGCAGCTCAGTTCCCAGCGCGAGAGATACGGCAGTTACATGGAAACACACACCGAAATCAATCATCCCAAAGGCGGGGTTCGAGGGTGGCCACAGAAATCAAGCATTCGCGCGATCTGGGGACCCATCAAAATCAACCTCGTCGGGTATAGAAAACTATGTTACCACATAGGTATCTTATCTTCCAGAAATGTCGATGATCAGTAATGTTATTTGTACTGTGTAATCGCATTTGCAACACTCAAGTAACGCTTGAACATCAGTATCAATCGTGATAACACAAATGTTTACATTTACTTCGTAAATGAAACGTAGATCAGATGTCTCGGTTCTTATTGCGAGAACAGGATCACTTCATATTTGTCGATTACAGCGCCGCCTACCACGAATGTAAAACAATCGTTTGAGTAAACCGTAAGTATATTTTAGTGACGCGCGGAGTGGCCGCATGCTTTGAGGCGCCATATCACGGACTGTGTGGCCCCTACCGCCGGAGGTTCGAGTCCTCCCTATGGCATGTGTGTGATTGTTGTTCTTAGCATAGGGTAGTTTAAGTAGTGTGTAAGTCTAGGGACCGATGATCTCTGCAGTTTGGTCCCTTAAGAACTCCAACAATTTGAACATATTTTGGTGTGGAATCCGAATATGCAATAAAATTGTGGGTGGGGAATTTGAAAATACAACGTTGACTCCGCGCACACATGAGGGGTTGTTAGAAGATGGCCACTTGTAGCACAGACATCTACCTGTTTTACTAACATTAGCTTTTCACCTAGAACATTTTTTTGTATGATGCGCTCTTTTCGAGATACTTAGTTCTTTCAAGTTAAAACAAACACCCTGCATCCTTGCAGAATTGCTATGGTTATATTTTATCAAAGCATTGTCATTAAAACTATTATAAAAAAGTATTAGCTTCTTCGTTTTCCTTCTGCCATCCTCTAGTTTAAGGTAGAGCCACAGAGGGCCCACTGTGTGCGTAGTTTTCGTCAGAGTGCGGAGTTGGCCGCTACATGAGAAAGCTCTCAGCCCGCAGTCAGTCGCGAAGAGTCTACCTGTCTCCCTTAATCTCACAAATGAACCAAGACGTCGCCGTTGCCACGTAAGCTCGTGTACGCATAATAGAATCAAGTAATTCACATAGGCTACTCTAACATTACTGCCCAGATATAAACGCACTCTACCCGTCTGCTTATGGGAACGGCAGTAACTTATTTTTCTTCCTTTTTTTACTCTTCTTTGACAGGAAAGCTGCAATAGATTTCGCATCGCACAACTTCCATTTAGCTTCTCCCTATTGCTCCTGTACCAATAATTCCGTTTCCTGATCTGTTAGCGGCTTATATAAAATCTTTTTTTTTTTCTTTTTTTTCAAATGTACATCGATGTGTCGATGTACAGCTACTATTATTTTATCGATCGTCGTGATGTACTGATTAGAACACACGACTGATACCACAAGGAGGCGCTTTCTTTAGGTCCAATGCTGTTACCCTGAGTTACACACTGATTCCCCTAAGCCATTCTAGACACAATTACTTATAGGCACTAGCGACGTACTGCAAGTCTTTCTAGTCGATGCTATTTCGATAACTTGTGTGTCGACCTGTTGATAATAGAACAAGAAGCAGAAAAAGAAGAAGGTGAAACCTAATGTCTCTTCCTCTGGAAAAGCTAAAATGGGACGTTGAAACCAACGTTCCCACTAAAGACATGTCATCATTAAGACAGTACATCATCAGGGGCGCTGCGGTAAGATTTGCAGTTTAACCACAGACATTTCCGCACAGTCCAGTCAAGCGCAAGCTTTCTCAGTTGCCTGTCCTTTCCTTGTTGACGAGATACGTGTGATGGGAGTTAGTTCCGCCATACCAGGATTCCAGCTGGCAACATTTGAATCGAAAACTGCCACGCAAGTATGCTCTAGCGATTGAGGCACTTATTTCAAGTGATCGTTGGTATCATTCTATTCTTGTCCAGCGCTGTATATTTACTGACTGTAATGAAGTAACGATGACCGCCCTCCTTTAGTAATTTATTTTGGGTCACACTCCTAAGAAGTTACACAATGTAATTTTTTTCTGAATTTTCATAGCGAAACAAAAAGTAGGAAATGGACAAATTTGATGCCAAATTAACCAGAGTGACGTTTAATTTTGCGAAAAAAGATTTAATTGCCTAGAAGTAATCGGTATAATTAAGAAAAACTTAGTGATCTGAGAGAAAATTGAAATATTTCACGCATAGCTCTTGCTGTCTATGCAGAAATCTGTTTTCCGCGTGAAAAGTTACATTCGTGCGTTATTTAACTGTCAATAAAATTTTTGAAATAAAAGAATTGAAAAGAAAAGCGGTCAAATGTTCTGTGAAATAATTTGTCTAAAAGTAAGAAATGAAACAGATCAGAGAAACATTTGAAATACCTTTGAATGACGCTAGTAATAATGTAAGGTAAATGAAGTGCCGGTTAAGAATTTAAAGTTCATTCTTTCTCTAAGAATGTCAGAATTTCAAAGGGTACTAGAGGATATTTGTCTGGTGGATTGTTGTACGTGATTTCGGGTATTATTTAAGGGGACGTCAAATGATTCTCTACTATATTTTATATCTTACTTTAGGTAAATCATTTCATAAAATATCTGATCTTTTTTATCAATTTTTTTCGCTTTCAATCACAACTGAAATAGTTTACCACATGAAAATATCAAACTTTTGTTTATACAGTTGGACACTATAATTTTAAATCAGGAAGAGTAGAAAATGTAAAAATTTTACTTATTATTATTTTACAGTACAGTAGGAGGGATACATGACTGAATTCCTGAGTTTGGGTAACACAGTGTGTGAAATATGATACACAGACCTGCCATCTCTGGGAGCCCAAATCAACTCGGCGAACAGAGACGATTAAGTAAGTGTTCAATGCTGCTTCAATTCAACAGCACGAGCAGCAAGCAGTCTTGCGTGATCTTGCTGGAGACATCGTCACCGACGTATCGGATGTACGGGACAGCCACCGACCTTAAAATACCGGAAATGTAGCGGCAGTATGTCCAGATTACCAGCTATGCGACCAATAGGCGAGCGTGTCGTGAACCCAATGGTATGCCACGGAATCATACCAGATCAGGCGCTGCGCTCATATGACGACGACGAGTGCGCATTGGCAACGTTACTTCCTCTCGGAGCCCCCATCGTTATGATGTACGCAGAGCAGTAATTCATGTGAAAAGACGACATGGTGTCAGTGCTGTTGCTAGGCTGGGCTTTTTTTGCTAACAGTATCAAAGGAACACAGCCGGCCGGAGTGGCCTAGCGGTTCTAGGCGCTACAATCTGGAACCCGCGACCGCTACGGTCGCAGGTTCGAATCCTGCCTCGGGCATGGATGTGTGTCATGTCCTTAGGTTAGTTAGGTTTAAGTAGTTCTAAGTTCTAGGGGACTGATGACCTCAGCAGTTAAGTCCCATAGTGCTCAGAGCCATTTGAACCATCAAAGGAACACAACAATAGTTGGCGTGCCTTCAGTCCGTTGTGCTCCTGAAGTCGTCACACTATCCGTGTTGATACTTGCCTTGCTGAAAACAAGCCCATACCTGACTCAAGACATGTATCATGCCTGTACGATTCTCCGTGGCCGGTCGCATCAGACCGTTGAAATCCAGCACGACATTATGACCCTTTTGAAGCCATTCAAAAAATGGTTCAAATGGCTCTGAGCACTATGGGACTCAACTGCTGTGGTCATAAGTCCCCCTAGAACTTAGAACTACTTAAACCTAACTAACCTAAGGACAGCACACAACACCCAGCCATCACGAGGCAGAGAAAATCCCTGACCCCGCCGGGAATCGAACCCGGGAACCCGGGCGTGGGAAGCGAGAACGCTACCGCACGACCACGAGATGCGGGCTTTTGAAGCCATTGATTCCGTATTTGCGTGACAATGATATGACATCGAGTAACGCGAACAGCAATATCGAGGAACGATATACCGCTGTTTCATTAACTCACAATCTTCCCACTGTTTAATTCAGACATTTTCTGGCACACGTTTCACCTTTTTACATCAGAGATAAACGGGATTCTCGCAAACAATTCAATATTCACACGCGATTTCTGGAAGAGAAAGCAACTGTGTAATCGTTCCTTATATTATGCAGTATGTAGGTAATGTTTCTTCTATTTACCTTGTACAGCTGTAATGAAATGCTAATCATTTACATATCTAAGAATGTAGTTCACGCCAATTTGACGTTTATTGCATCTCAACTTCAATGTACTGTAATTTTTGTGGCCAGGAGTGTACTCTCTCTGCATTTACTTGACGGCGTCTATGCAAACCAAGCTACCGCGTATTTACAAGTATTTACTGTTAATTAACTATGAAGGCTAACATTTGTGACAGAGCTTGCGTTGCATATATGGAGAGTGAATCGACGAATGGAAATTTGTACCAACGCCGATATTCGAACCGGGGTCTCCTGCTCACTTGGCAAATGCGGTAACCACTACGCCACCCTGGCACCGTGGGTTCGCACAACTGCACGGACTACGCTATCACGCCACCTTTCTCAGTTCAGATTCCCATTCACACCTCAGCCCATTTGGTATTTCCCCTAAATTGAGGAGGAAGGCGTGCTAGCCACTGTGCCAGGGTGGTTTAGTGGTTAGTGCATCTGCCTGCTGAGCAGGAGACCCGGGTTCGAATCCCGCCCTTGGTACAAAGTTCCATTTGTCACTTCAGTCTGCATATACACATAATAGATGTTTGAGACCTGAAAAGGTCTCTGGAACCATATAATTTCGTTTCATTTCCTGCTGGTTCAGGTGTCAGTACTGTCAACAACGAGATTTTTGTTTTAAGCAGAAAAGGTCCCATGTGGCTTCAAATTTAAACAAGTGTCAGTATCGAAAGGGTTTATAAAGAAATGCAACAAACGTATAGTGACACTTTTTTCGACATGTTCGCCACACATGGAGACATTTGTCATTATGTTAAACCTCAATTGCGCCGTTTTGTTATGGTGCGTTGCAGATTCCCATTTCCGTAAATCACAGGACGTTATGTCTTTGGGGGAGGGGGGGGGCAACAATAAATGTGACTGCATGTTGTGGGGCATTTCAAGGGTTAACAGATCCATTGAAAACTAACAAAGGGTAATGGTGCCGTCTGGAGCCGCTAAGCTGGACAGGAGTTTAAATGCTACCGCATCAACTTAACCACATCTTCAGCGATACAAATGAAAGGTGACGTATCATACTCCTTGTAGCACAGATTTGGTACCATGTGACTACCACTGTTTCTCACGGTATGAGACAGTTGCTCGGGCTGTTGATGTTCAACGTTGAATGAAAAATTCCAGCGTACCCTGACGTTATGGCTAAACAGACAGGCGGAAACATTTTTTCAAAATGGCTCTGAGCACTATGGGACTCAACTTCTGAGGGCATTCGTCCCCTAGAACTTAGAACTAGTTAAACCTAACTAACCTAAGGACATCACACACATCCATGCCCGAGGCAGGATTCGAACCCGCGACCGTAGCGGTCTCGCGATTCCAAAACATTTTTTCAGACAGTAGAGAACGACTAGTACATGGTTACGGCAAGTGTTTCACTCGCCCTGGCGATTAAATCGAAAAAAAGTCTTCCCCTATGCTGAATCCGTAGATAAATCCTTTCTATTACACATCTTAAATTTTCGGTCGTGTTTGAGGACGAAAGAAACTGCCTTCATGTTTTGTTGACCTTGTATATTCCTATGTTGAATGAACTTGTAAACTCTCAGTACCCAATGTGATTCGGAAGACTGAGCAGAGGGAGAAATTGTGTTTAATGTCGAAGTCTTAACCCAAGTGTAAAACCGTGCATCACGACACGCTGAAGACTTTCAGGAAAGACAGCTGATCATTTATAATTGATGACGAGCACACAGTTTCAAGTGTTGTAAATTATTCCTGAAATCCAGCTTAACAGTAATAGGTATATACGCTCTACCTGAAACTACATAAGGAAATTTGTGTTGAACCGGTACTCGAACTTGGATTTTCTGCTTGGATCGAGCCAAACTTCCACATTTCCCACCCCTATCTACACTCCTGGAAATGGAAAAAAGAACACATTGACACCGGTGTGTCAGACCCACCATACTTGCTCCGGACACTGCGAGAGGGCTGTACAAGCAATGATCACACGCACGGCACAGCGGACACACCAGGAACCGCGGTGTTGGCCGTCGAATGGCGCTAGCTGCGCAGCATTTGTGCACCGCCGCCGTCAGTGTCAGCCAGTTTGCCGTGGCATACGGAGCTCCATCGCAGTCTTTAACACTGGTAGCATGCCGCGACAGCGTGGACGTGAACCGTATGTGCAGTTGACGGACTTTGAGCGAGGGCGTATAGTGGGCATGCGGGAGGCCGGGTGGACGTACCGCCGAATTGCTCAACACGTGGGGCGTGAGGTCTCCACAGTACATCGATGTTGTCGCCAGTGGTCGGCGGAAGGTGCACGTGCCCGTCGACCTGGGACCGGACCGCAGCGACGCACGGATGCACGCCAAGACCGTAGGATCCTACGCAGTGCCGTAGGGGACCGCACCGCCACTTCCCAGCAAATTAGGGACACTGTTGCTCCTGGGGTATCGGCGAGGACCATTCGCAACCGTCTCCATGAAGCTGGGCTACGGTCCCGCACACCGTTAGGCCGTCTTCCGCTCACGCCACCAACATCGTGCAGCCCGCCTCCAGTGGTGTCGCGACAGGCGTGAATGGAGGGACGAATGGAGACGTGTCGTCTTCAGCGATGAGAGTCGCTTCTGCCTTGGTGCCAATGATGGTCGTATGCGTGTTTGGCGCCGTGCAGGTGAGCGCCACAATCAGGACTGCATACGACCGAGGCACACAGGGCCAACACCCGGCATCATGGTGTGGGGAGCGATCTCCTACACTGGCCGTACACCACTGGTGATCGTCGAGGGGACACTGAATAGTGCACGGTACATCCAAACCGTCATCGAACCCATCGTTCTACCATTCCTAGACCGGCAAGGGAACTTGCTGTTCCAACAGGACAATGCACGTCCGCATGTATCCCGTGCCACCCAACGTGCTCTAGAAGGTGTAAGTCAACTACCCTGGCCAGCAAGATCTCCGGATCTATCCCCCATTGAGCATGTTTGGGACTGGATGAAGCTTCGTCTCACGCGGTCTGCACGTCCAGCACGAACGCTGGTCCAACTGAGGCGCCAGGTGGAAATGGCATGGCAAGCCGTTCCACAGGACTACATCCAGCATCTCTACGATCGTCTCCATGGGAGAATAGCAGCCTGCATTGCTGCGAAAGGTGGATATACACTGTGCTAGTGCCGACATTGTGCATGCTCTGTTGCCTGTGTCTATGTGCCTGTGGTTCTGTCAGTGTGATCATGTGATGTATCTGACCCCAGGAATGTGTCAATAAAGTTTCCCCTTCCTGGGACAATGAATTCACGGTGTTCTTATTTCAATTTCCAGGAGTGTATTTCTACTCATAGATTATTATTTCGTTTACCCAGACTCAAACATCTCGTGAGTCCTGTGCAGGTTTTAGAATCAAGACAACGAGGAGTTACAGACAATTACTATGCTGGGATAGCCTCAGTGGTGAGGCGACCGCTCGCGATAAGCGGGAAATCCAGTTAGAGTTCCGGTCCGGCAAAAATTTCCGTATGTTGCTTTAGATAGCTCACCTACACCTGTTGCAGCTAAGATGAATTTCATGGACAGTCTTGAATATTTGAAACTATTGTTCGTCATCAAATATAAGTACATATAAAGCGAAGACAGGCCAGTGACTAAAATGCCAACTAGCAATCGGAGCATTTGGTCCAATTCCGGGGAATGTACTGAGAGCTCCGATCGTCACTTTGAAGAATTGCTATGAACTTTGATTGTTGCTTCTGGGTGTAAGTTGTTTATGTCAGTACAAAATGACACCGTCTGATAAAGGTGAACCGCTGAGAAGGCATTGCCGGAAGTCCGCATAACTTCTTACACGTACACTCCATCGGCAGGTATGTATATCATTAGAGCTGAAGATCTCTCTGACAGGTAGAACGACCATCAGAATGCATTAGTGCGGTTAGTGTTAGTTGTTGTTACCAGTGTACATAAGGCGCGTGAACAGTGTAAAGGACATGGAGATGCCACGTTCTCGTGTGAGAGGGCGCTTATGAAAGGGTCCTCCTTTGGGGGCTCCATTTCGCCGGCTGGTCGAATCTTGCAGTATTCAGGTTATGGGCAATCGGGTGCAAACCCATGCTGGACGGCATAGGAACGTGAGGACAGGCACTCTTGTCGTTAGGTTCCGGCCGATCACGTCTGACCAGCCTAAATGTGTTTTGGGTTCGTTCAGGGGTAGATGGAGAGTAATATAATGAGAAGCATACGTAATACTTATGTATGTTTACGTAACTTCAGTTCAGCTGGTCCAATTGTACTCCAACAAGTCCGTTATACGGGCACGGTCGTCGTAAATGATAACAGATAGGCGAGGCTGACTAGTAGGTTTCGAACGCGCCTGTTGAACTCCGCTATTCGACTGGGCTGGCGTCGTTTTTTTTTTTTTTTCCCTGTATTGAATTTCGACTCCCCCCGAGGGGGCGGGCTGGCAGCAGCTTAGTACGCCGCTCTTCAGCCTACAGAACTTTTAAAACATAAGAAGGAGACAAGAAACAATAAAAGCAGGCGATAAAACTGTGACAAACTGTAAAACGGCGGAAAATTGTGGAAAGTTAAAACATAAAACAACGGGTCGGCGATGCCAATAAAATACACAGGAAGCAGACAGGTAAAATAGTAGACAGACAATTAAAAAACATGGCGACCGTCTGGTTTCTGTTCGCAAGAGATATAAAAAATCACACCCAGCGACAGTATGATTTCCGTTCGCAACACTTCGGAAAATATGCACAATACTGAACACTCACCGGAAACACAGCGCTAAAAAGTCGGCACGAAGATGACACACCACAGCCGAGGGCAGATGGGATGGACCTGGACAGATGGGGGGGGGGGGGGGAGGAATAGGGAAGAGGAGAGGAAAAACGAAGGGGGGAGGGACCTGTGGAGGGAGAGGACTCATAAGGGGGGCAGGGCAGGCGTGAGAGGCAATGGGGAAAGGCAGAGGAGGGAAATGCAAAAGGACTCAGGGGAGAGAAGAGAGGCGGAGACAGGATAGGCGGGGAAAAAACAGGATGGAAGGGGGGGGGAGGGGAGCCCAGGAAAAGGACTGAGGAAGGGAGGGGGAGGTGAGCATCAGAGTTGATGGGAGGAATAAATGGAGGGAGAGAGGGCATCATCCAGGAGGGGGAGTCGATGGAAGCCACCTTAGGAAAGGAGATGAAGGGTGTAGAGATGGAGGGTAGGGTGGATACAAAGGTGAAGGCGCGGCAGAGGGTGGGGGTTGGAGAGGAGAGGAGCAACCAGGGGATGAGGGGAATCAAGGAATATGAGCAGGTGGGGGAAAGGAATTAGGTCATAGAGCATCCGCATGGGGGGAAGGCGAGGCGGAGTACATGGCTCTTGAGGATCTGGAGGGACTTACAGAATTGGGGGGGGGGGGCGGATATCCAGGCAGGTTCAAAATGGTTCAAATGGCTCAGAGCACTATGGGACTCAACTGCTGAGGTCGTAAGTCCCCTAGAACTTAGAACTACTTAAACCTAACTAACCTAAGGACAACACACACATCCATGCCCGAGGCAGGATTCGAACCTGCGACCGTAGCGGTCGCGCGGTTCCAGACTGTAGCGCCAGAACCGCTCGGCCACCAGCGGCCGGCTATCCAGGCAGGACTGGTATAACAGGGGAGGGGACAGATTAAGGATTTGTAGGTGTGGAGGATGGTAGAGGGGTTCAACCCCCATATCCGGCCAGAGAGGAGTTTGAGGAGTCGGAGGCGGTTGTGGGCATTGGATTGGATAGAGCGGAGATGAGGGATCCAGGTGAGGTGACGGTCAATGGTGAGGCCAAAGTAGGTGAGGGTGCAGGAGAGGCAGACAGAATGGGCACAGATGCTAAGGGAGAAATGAAGGAGCCAGAAGGAGCGAGTGGTACGACCTACGATGATTGCCTGGGTCTTCGAAGGACTGATATTCCAGAGCCACTGGTTACATCATGCGGAAAAAAGGTCAAGGTGATTCTGGAGAAGGCGTTGGAACCGTTAGAGGGTATGAATGAGAGCAAGAGATGCGGTGTCATCGGCATCCTGCAGCAGGTGTACTAGAGGGGGGCGGGGCATATCTGCCGACTACAAGAGGTAGAGGAGAGGGGAGAGGACAGAGCCGTGGGGGGGGGGGGCTGGGCACTACCCGCGCGTGCAGCAGACGTCTCTCTTCGAGCTACCCGCAGATTGACAGGACAGTCACACGAGTCACTGCTGGTGTGTCGGAAAAGCAGTCAAGCGCCGACGCCACACGGCAACCCTCGGCCGTCGGTTTGGTTGCCAGTTCAGCCCCTGCGACTACACGACGTTCCGACTCTTCTCATTTGCAGCGCGAACTGCAGAGAGCCTTAGCGTACGCCGGAACACAGTCAGAGGGTGCGTAAATCAGCAAGAGAGGTCGCTCATACCATGAACCTTTTGCTGCATCCGCAAATGTCACGGGCAGCCAATCAGGAAGAAGTGTACCTCCGCCTTGCTGGTATTTAGGACCGCGTCCGCGACGATCACGGCAGTTGCGACGCTGCCAGCCAAGAGAGGAAGTCTGCTGCGGATCCAGGACCGCCGAACTCACGCCGCCGTCGACGCCAACGGACCTCGGAAACTGCTCGCGGGCCTGTTGGTGTTCTGTCGGATTCACTTGGCAAGACTGCAGAAACTGTGAAGTCGTACACGCTCTAACTCAAGTGTTAATCTGTTACAATGTGCCCCGCTCAAGGAGAGCGAAGACTTAAGCAATTGGTAGTCAACTATTAGTGCACGAACTCTGACTGTGGAAACTTTCCTTTTGTTGTTCCAAGTAGTTGCTTTTAGTTGTGAACTTATGTCTCTGTTAAGAAAGAATCAAAAAGTTTGTTACTTGTTGCTTTTGACGGTCAATGAAGACGATTTGTGTTGAATTCTTTGTGCTGTTAAATACAGAAGATAAACTACATGGTCGTGTATTTTTTGTATAAGTGTTCGAAGTTCAGTATACTTAAACTGCCAACCTCTTGACGTTGACTGCCTGGAGTGGCGTCGGTAGTGTACAACACCACACTGTGCACAAAGCTCATAGTGACTCCTTGACATCTGCGCCTTTTATCCGAGAACAAGTAATAGATCGCCTGAAACATTCTGTGTCAGCCCGCACAATTTTTTGGAGACTAGCACCAGCTTGGATAGGGAATTAATGTCCCATGTACACATTGCTGCTCACGCAACACGAACAGCTGCGTTTGAATGGTGCCACGGCCAGGGAGCTATACTTCTAATGAATGGCATCACATTCTGTTGCCGGCCGGTGTGGCCGAGCGGTTCTAGGCGCTACAGTTTGGAACCGCGCGACCGCTACGGTCGCAGGTTCGAATCCTGCCTCGGGCATGGGTGTGTGTGATGTCCTTAGGTTACTTAGGTTCAAATGGTTCAAATGGCTCTGAGCACTATGGGACTTAATTGTTGAGGTCATCAGTTCCCTATAACTTAGAACTACTTAAACCTAACTAACCTAAGGACATCACACACATCCATGCCCAAGGCAGGATTCGAACCTGCGACCTTAGCAATCGCGCGGCTCCGGACTGAGCGCCTAGAACCGCTAGACCACCGCGGCCGGCTAGGTTACTTAGGCTTAAGTAGTTCTAAGTTCTATGGGACTGACGATCTCAGAAGTTAAGTCCCATAGTGCTCAGACCCATTTGAACCACATTCTGTTTATCTATGAATCGCGGTTCTGCACTACCACGAATGATAACGGCGGAAGTCCCAGTCTTCCAATGTTTTCGAGACGCACAGTGATTGAACGAACTCTGATGGGACAATGCCATGTCAGGAACATCCAACGTCCTCATTTGTTACCTCCCTTCCAGCAGTACCGTGGTGCCATTTTCCAACAAGAAAATGCTCACTCACAAATGGCTCGTATCTCTATAATCTGACAGATGTTGAGGTATTTCCATACCGAGCAAGACCCTCAGATATGTCCCGATACAACATCTGTGGGACTAGACCGGATGTCAAGTCCGCCCGAGAGCCAGAAGAGAATACAAAAATTTTATGAAACCATTTCCAACCGGATCAGTACATGGAGCCAGGTCCGTTCTTTGTAAATTTGGTTCGATTTTGTAATCACTAAAATAGTGTTACACACCCTGTCAACCAGTGAAATTTCGTTTCGTTTCGTTTCCTCCTCATCCTCCTCCTCCTCCTCCTGCTCCTCTGCGCGCTGTACTTTTTTGTCAGATATTGTAAATAATCGTGCCATATTACTAACTCATCATCATAAAGTCAAAAACTTTGGACAATGTACCAGCTGCGCAATTTTGACCCTAAAGTTTTCGGGCACGCTGGATGTTTTGTTTCACATTCATAAATTTGGCACACTAGACTTGCATTCGGGAGGACGACGGTTCAGACCCGCGTCTGGCCATCTTGATATAGGTTTTCCGTAATTTCCCTAAATTAATTCATGTAAATTCCGGGATGGGTCCTTTGAAAGTGCACGGCCGCCTTCCTTCCCCGATAGGATCGATAACCTCCCTGTTCGGTCCCCTCCCAAAAATCAACCAACCAACCAACCAACTATAAATTTGGAAGAGCGAATCCAAGAGGGAGAGCGGTCACGACCAGCTGAAAGTAGTTCGTCGTCGTGGGTAGAAAACTGCGAGTAACTGGATCGTTCAAGTCACAGAGAGCTGGCTCAAACATTTTAGTAAAACGGCTAACACACTGACGACAAAAATCGCAACACCAAGAAGGAGTTGTGTGACATGAAAGAAAGTGTTAGACCTCTTTCTACATCTGAAATATGATGTATATTCAGATTTAGGGCCATTTGCATAAGAGAGGCGCTAGTAGCGCCACTATGAGGATGCAGATCAGGTTTCCTTTTAGTGCACGCTGTTATCTTTGAAATTGGACGTTGATGTTACTCAAGGATGCTTTCAATGCTACAAAGAAGACATTTTCAACAGTTTACGGAGTTGAACGAGGTAGTGCAGTAGCACTACCAGAAGCTGGATGCTCATTCTGGATGGATGGATGGATGGATATGGTGTTATGGGTGCTCAACAGTGTAGTCTTTAGCGCCCGCTCCTTCTGAGATACTGCAGTAAGACTTGGCAGGAATTTAGTTACTGTACGTGATCTATGGCAGCGGTGGTCACGAGAAAGTACGGTTGCAAGAATGCCGGGCTGCGGACGACCAAGGAGCACTGCCGTGAGGGAAGACCATCGTGTTCGGCTTATGGCTCTGGTGCGTGGTATTGTATCATAGTATTGGGTCTGCAGCAGCAATTTGAGCAGTAACTGGTATCACACTGACACAACAAACTGTCAAGGAGAGCTCCGAGCCAGACCCTCTGTAGTATGCATTCCACTGACCTCCAAAGCCACCGCCGTTCGCGACTTCACTGCTGTCAACCTAGAGCTCGTTGGGGAGGGGGAGGGGGGAGGAAGGTGTGGGTGGTTGGGGAGGTCAAAGTGGAGGTCTGTTGTGTTTTCTGATGAAAGCTGGTTCTGCCTCGGAGCCAGTGATGGTCGTGTGTTGGTTAGGAGGAGGTCAATTGAGAGCCTGCAACCAACATGTCTGCGGGCTAGACACAATGGACCTACACGTGTAGCTACAATCTGAGGTGCGATTTCGTATGACCGCAAGAGCATTCTCGTGGATATCCCACGCACCGTGATTGCAAATTTGTACCTCAGTCTGGTGGTTCGAACTGTTGTGCTGCCATTCATGAACACCATTGCAGGTGGTGTTTTCCAACAGGATAACGGTCACCCACATACCACTGTTGTAACCTAAAATGCTCTGCGAAGTGTCAACATGGTGCCTTGATCTGCTTGACCTTCAGATCTGTATGTAATCTAGTAGGTATGGGCCCTCATCCGACGACATCTCCAGCCACCTCCTTAAACAGAATTAACTGTGCCTATTTCGACCTACAAAGTGCAAAAGGCATGGAACTCCCTCCCATAAATTGACATCCAGCACCTGTACAACACAACGCACGCAAGTTTGCATGCTTGAATTCAATATCTGGCGGTTACACCAGTTATTAATATACCAGCAGTTCAAACTTGCAATTGTTTATCTCGCGCCACATTAACCTGTATTATTGCAATATTGATCACCTAATTATGTTACCCAGACAAATGTATTACCGTAATTTCATTACTCTACATAAATTATTTTTGGTGTTGTAGTTTTTTTTGCGTTATTGTCTGCTCACATCAAATCTTTGGAGATATTTTTTTGATGGTGTATTTGTACGAACTTACAGCAAGTTATTCTAATGCGGTATACTAAATGCTGTCGTAAACAAAATTTTGTAAATACTTGCATAATAAAAGTTTTTATACACGCATCAAAAAAGCTGCATCACCTCGGTTCTGAGGGTTCCGGAACCTGTACAGTTAATTGGAATACAGATCAACATAAGCATCATTTCCGCCCCTGTTATTGCTCATGAAAACCACACATTGCATGTTGTACCACCATACAGCGAGACCTTCAGAGGTGGTGGTCCAGATTGCTGGACACACCCAGCAGCATGCCCTCTTACATTGATACATGCCTGTACTCGTCGTGGCATACTATCCACAAGTTCATAAAGGCACTGTTGGTCCAGATTGTCCCACTCCTCAACGGCGATTCTACGTACATCCCTCAGAGTGGTTGGTGGGTCACGTCGTCCATAAACAGCCCTTTCCAATTTATCCCAAGCATGTTCGATAGGGCCGGCCGTTGAGACCAAGCGGTTCTAGGCGCTTCAGTCCGGAACCGCGCGACTGCTACGGTCGCAGGTTCGAATCCTGCTTCGGGCATGGATGTGTGTGATGTCCTTAGGCTAGTTAGGTTTAAGTAGTTTTAAGTTCTAGGGGTCTGATGACAGATTTTAAGTCCCATAGTGCTCAGAGCCATTTGAACCATGTTCGATAGTGTTCATGTCTGGAGAACATGCTGGCCACTCTAGTCGAACGATGTCGTTATCCTGAAGGAAGTCATTCACAAGATGTGCACGGTGGGGGCGCGAATTGTCGTCCATGAAGACGAATGCCTAGGCAATAAGCTGCCGATATTGTTGCACTATCGTTCGGAGGATGGCATTCACGTATAGTACAGCCGTTTTTTGTACACAAAAAGCATTGTTCGACATGGCGGTGTTGCTGTCAGGGTTCGTCCGAGCCATAATCCGTAGGTAGCGGTTATCAACGGCAGTAGTAGCCTTTGTGAGACTTGAGCGAGGCATGTCATCGCCAGTTCCTGTCTCTCTGTATCTCCCCAATGTCCGAACAACATCACTTTGATTCACTCCGCTACACCTGGACACTTCCTTTGTTGACAGCCCCACCTGGCACAAAGCAACAATGAGGGCGCGATCGAAGCGCGGTATTGACCGTCTAGGTATGGTTGAACTACAGACAACACGAGCCGTGTACCTCTTTCGTTGTGGAATGACTGGAACTGATCGGCTGTCGGACCCCCTCCGTCTATTAGGCGCTCCTCATGTATGGTTGTTTACATCTTTGGGCGGGTTTAGTGATATATCTGAACACTCAAAGGGACTGTGTCTGTGATACAATATCCACAGTCAACGGGGGACCTGGGGTGATGCAAAACTTTTTTTGATGTGTATATATTCCTTTTTTGTCTTGATTAAAATTGTAAATATCTGTGGCACGTTAAAAGTGGGTGGTAATGGCAAATTATATTTGAGGGAGGGAGGAAAGAAACAGTAACAATTTGTGACCCCCCCCCCCCTCTCACTTTCCAGAATCGAGTCTTGGAGCCACGTCAGGCGAAGATGGGGTTCCTGTAACGTGGTTATTAGTTACCAGTATTTGTGTTTCTTCGTAGATTTGTTTTTTCAAGTCAAAGACGTTGTAGAAAAAAATAAGACCCTCTGTTAAGAGTGGTCCCTTTGCTTCCAAACACACAGACGCATCGAACAACTGTTGCTAAAAATCGCCATCTAACTGGAGTAGCATCCAAGCAATATCTACGCTTCGCATCTAGACTGTGAACAATATGTCTTGAATGTAATGCCACGAGCAAAATGCCATGCGATACCATTTTATTGTTAAGGTGGCGTGTGATAGCTGATGGGTAGTGTTTATCTTTTTCTCTCTGGACGTGCTTGTCACACAATCGATGAGTGGGCTCTATTAATAGAGTCTGAACATAGGGGAAGGCAGACGGTTTCAGTGCCATGTGGGTGGCTTTGGCTGCTCTGCCGGTCTGTCTGTCTCTCTCTCTCTCTCTCTCTCTGTCTCTGTCTCTGTGTGTGTGTGTGTGTGTGTGTGTGTGTGCGCGCGCGTGTGTGTGTGTGCGCGTGCGTGTGTTTTGTCTGAGAGGGAGGGGGAGAGAGAGAGAGAGAGAGAGAGAGAGAGAGAGAGAGAGAGAAGGTTTATCACGCTTGTTTATTATGCAAATGCGTCAGAAGCAGTTTCAGGCACCGTGTACGCCTCCACTACAATAACACAGAAGAGAGCCATTGCAGCATGGTTAGGCCGGTTGCTTCTCTCTGCATGGGCAACCACCCGTAATATCCTGCCTCGGAAATGGCTGAACTGGAGCGAATAATGGCAGACACGCTATCCAAATTATCTAACCATGAATTGAGGCTGACGGAGAATTTCTGGCAACGTGGCAAACGGCGCCATTTTTCTTTTGAAAGGTGTGCGATCCAGTACATAGAGAGAAAGCAATGGTCGCAATGCTGAGTCCCAGGTAACGGTGGTGAAGCAATTCAGAAACTCTCCAAGCCTTGCTTATATTGAAACCCACGTCACTGTTTATTTGAATGCCCTATGTCCTTATACCGGAAGTTTTCTTAGTTAAGTCGGTACAGAAATCTTGAGATACGCACTACGATACTAATATGATACCAGAAAATCTTCTCAGTCATTCCTAGAGAACTTCAGAAATAACATATTACGTATTTACAGAAAATTTAACTTCTAGGTCAAATTTCTCCTCGGTGCCGGAGGATCGTAGACTGAAATTGCTTATGAACTGACCCGTACAATAAAAGCGATCTGATTTGTTCAGCATAACGCAGTGGTGTATGTTTTTGAGTTTTCGCTGACGGAGGCAGTTATAGAAAAACTCCTTTGGATTTGTGATCACGTCACACGGCAGGGCAAGATCAATCAATGCATCTCCACGACGTCTGGTAAATATGGGACTGTTATCTACATAAAGGGCGTTAAATGATTAAACTTCCATTCCATTCGGAACCTGCGTCCATCGAGGGGCGTAACTACAGCCATAGTGGCACCGGAGCCAATACGTAGAGGCCGTATCCCTTTACTTCCTGCATAACTGCACCTATCCTACCCCTTTCCCAACAAAAAAAAAGTCGACCACAAATTTTTTTATGACCACTTCAGCATTTTGAGACCAACAAACTTGTACAATAGAAGTTATCAACTTTTTATAAATGCAGGAATATTTTTTGATTAGCCTCTACACTTCAAGGATTAGATTCAACTTATGACTTATAACTTCTTTACACACCGTCACATACTCCACTCATGAAGAATGCTCCGTCATAGCATTGGCCGAAACACTTGCTCACACCTTGTCCTATTCATTCTATTGATTCAATTACGTGATGTTAGGGACCGATCTTCGATCTGGTTAAAAGAGGTAAATAAAAATGGTTCAAAAAATGGTTCAAATGGCTCCATGCACTATGGGTCATCAGTACCCTAGCCTTAGAACTACTTAAACCTAACTAAGGACACCACACACATCCATGCCCGTGGCAGGATTCGAACCTGCGACCGCAGCAGCCGCGTAGTTCCAGACTGAAGCGCCTAGAACTGCTCGGCCTCCGCGGCCGGCGGAGGTAAATAATTCTCATATCTTAATGTCAGAATGATTTCCAAAATAATCTTTTATTATTTTCACACAGAGATAGACTTATCTTGACTCATATATTTTAGTATTTTTCCACCATTCCTTCCCAATTTAATTCTTCCTTATACCTTTCTTCTTTCTTTTCTTTTTTGAGTCTTATGACTGTTTTGATGAGGCCCATCACGAAATCCTCCACAGGGCCAACTTTTTTGTCTCGCTGTAGCAAATACAATCTACGTCCCCAACTATATGCTGGATGTATTTCATTCAGTCTCTGTCTTCCTCTACAGCTTTTACCCGCTACAGCTCTATTTAGTATGATAAATGATATTCCCTTATGATTTGTCACCCCATCTCTTCTTCGTATCAGTGTTTTCCACATATTCCTTTCCTCGCCGATTTTGCGGAGAACCTCCTTATTCCTTACCTTAACAGTCCACTTAATTTTCAACATTCTTCTATTTGGGAGATAGGGACGTTTGTTTCCGGGGGAATTGCCCCGGACGCCACAGTCCAGTTAAGCCTCTGCTATTATCGCTGGATAATTTTTTAAATTGTTCGTTGGATTATTTCCCCGCGTCCTCTTAGAGTAAACGAAACAAATCTCGACCTGATGCCGTTCTCAACAATACAGCAGTCTCTCCAACCATGCACGCCGTTGCTTAGCATTAGTTTGAGACGAATTAAATGGCGAGAAAGACGAATGTTTCTGTGCTCAGCCAACAAAATCTTAAGAAAACCTTGATATGTAGCCAGAGCACGGAGCAACTATCAACGGTACCAGTCAGAAGGTAAGCCTTCAACCAGCATATGTTTTTTGCCAGTCACTGGCATACAAAATACAGGCGTCAATGCATTTGCACTTTTCTGCAGACATATGACATGAATTCTCACAAAAATGTATGTTTAATGAATATGGAAATCTTCGGGATAATTCGACTTTGCAGACCTGTTATGTAGACTGTGAATCACGATTTGTCGGAGGCAGTATGTTTACAAATCTTGCAATTGCAGGAAAATCTGAAATCTAAAAATTATGCTTTCTCCTACAAAGTGATCATGCCTAGCGCTTTCTGTATTTGCCCTAATAGATAGCCTATTGTTCGACAACTTTAGTGTAGCACGATGAAGTTGTATAACAGCTTTTTCATGCAAGTGTCATGCGAAAGAATATATCATGTTATAAGAATTTATAAAGCACTGCAGATTGTAGCGTCGCAGCTATTACGCGACAGCAGATTTTTGCAGTAAGTTTTGCCGCGCGGGATTAGCCGAGCGGTTTGTGCGCTGCAGTCACGGACTATGCGGCTGGTCCCGGCGGAGGTTCGAGTCCTCCCTCGGGCATGGGTGTGTGTGTTTGTCCTTAGGATAATTTAGGTTAAGTAGTGTGTAAGCTTAGGGACTGATGACCTTAGCAGTTAAGTTCCATAAGATTTCACACATTTGAACATTTTTTTGCAGTAAGTTTTGTTACGATGGCAAGCTGTTTTGGAAACCTGCAGTATAGTAGCATTCGGCGGCTGCCGACTTGTGGCCTGCTGTATGCGTCATAGCCACACCTGTCGCTAAAGCGGACTGTGAGTATGCTCACTGTGGGGCCTACTACAGTCACCGAAGAAATTAAATAACTATGTTAAATATTATCTGTTTTATTCCACTTTTGGTACATGACCTTCTGATATTCAGACAAACTTTATGCCAAAATTTGATTCTGCTACCTATAATAGTTTCGGAGATATGAAAAATTACTTAAGAAGTCAAAAACCGACATTTAGGGAATTAAATTCAATTACGAACTATAATAGTTTATCTTTTGGTATTATTTGGAAACATAAACAGAACTCTCAGTGTGCAGAATTAATTAACTGAGATTTTCATATTAAAACTTTAATTTTCATTTTCGTAATATAAAATTCAGGCAAAATTATTATTTGTGTCTTATGGCGTTGTGGGAGTAAATGAGAGTGAGTGAGAGTGCGTATGTCTGACATACGTTAAATTTCAAGATTAATTTTATGTAATGCATTACACAATCATAGCGTGGGAAACATGTTTGTACCCACATTACTGATGACGTATGCCCAAGCGTACTTGTTTTTGTAAGAAGGCAGCCAGAATAGTTATTTGTAGAGTAAAGTTTTTCTAAAGTTATCTCAAGATTAATTTTCGTTTAGTTTCAGTTAATAAACATTATAGTAATAATTTGCTTGTCGAAGTGACGCCAAAGAATATGAAGTAGTCATTGGCTCAGAACAGTTTAGGCGCGAATATGATCTCGAAAGATTGATCTGATTGGCTGTTCGGTTTGATCAACCTATCAGAGTAAAATCTTTCCCGCGCATTGGAATGAGTTATATGCACTGAAAACAACAGCATTTAGACAGTCGTGGACCAGCTGCCGGACGAGAAGGCCATGTTGGACGTGTCCGAAAATGTTATTTGTAAAATGAAGAAGTGACTGTTATTTCGCGTTCGGTTTATACCGTCGTGCAAGCAGATGCATTTACGGACAGTTATGTGAAGTTTGGGAGATTTTGGAGTGTTTTTTGTAGAGAAAACCGCGTGTGAAAGCATCGGCCATTGTGAAGAGTTCTGCGTGGCGTGTTCAGTATGCATTTACAGAACTTTTTATGGCGAGCATCTTCCTTTGAAGAATCCACTGAAAAGAACCGAGTGTGAAACTCATTTCGTAGCAGAATACTGACCGTATTAATCTCGTAATATTTTGGGTTGGACTTAGTACATTTACACCGAGCGAGGTGGCGCAGTGGTTAGCACACTGGACTCGCATTCGGGAGGACGACGGTTCAATCCCGTCTCCAGCCATCCTGATTTAGGTTTTCCGTGATTTCCCTAAATCGCTTCAGGCAAATGCCGGGATGGTTCCTTTGAAAGGGCACGGCCGATTTCCTTCCCAATCCTTCCCTAACCCGAGCCTGCGCTCCGTCTCTAATGACCTCGTTGTCGACGGGACGTTAAACACTAACCACCACCACCACCACTTAGTACATTTCTGGCTGCCTTGCGTGTGATATAAGCTGCATGAACTAGCAGTAGATGTGGGCTTGTTGACACCATAACTAAAAAACAATAGAAAACAGTATTGGGAAGCGGACGTTTTCAATGAAGGAAGGAAGCATCCACTTTTGCCCGTTACTACTAGAGATTTACAGGTTTATTTCGTTACGTGAGTTACGCGGACTATGCAGTCGTAAGTATGGACGATGGTTTTCTTCAATGTTGCTGTTACTATCGTCTAAGTTGTACCTACGAATGCAGAGCAATAGATGGTAAGCGAACGCTGTACTGAGGTAGGTGTACATTAATTTGCAGCTTGCCTCAATCAGTGTTAGCGATCTTGTTTAACACCGCCTGGCCGCAAGATGAATTTCATCCAGTAAGCTGCTTACGTATAGTTAAATAATGTAGGGCAGCATTATTTCTTTCTGCCAGTGTGCAGCTCTGACCTACGGTGTGTCTACATTTTATCGGTGAAATTTGAACTGCTAAAATATGTTGATTCCTCTCACTGTCAACTTAAAGGATCAAGTGGTACCCTGCACCAAAGGCCTGACACTACAATTGTAATTGTTTAATGCTGTGTTTCACTTAGGTGGCACTAATTTGTGGCAATACCATTAGCACATGACATCTTACGCTAATGTGTACTCTCTGGTATAACTCAACAAGCAGTTCAATGGACGACGCGCGAGGCAATATCGCGACCAGTTACCGCCTGCATCGGTCACACGCTAGAGTTTAACCGAGCTATTTAAACCAGTATTTCGAACGCCACTACGTCAGAAAGTTATGTTATCGACAGTTATCTGCTATGTTTCAAAACTGCATTTTCTGGCGAATACTTACAAAAAGAAGAGATCCGTGTTAACCTTACATGTTACAGAATATATTATATCTTTCATTCTTGCCAATTGTGTTTTGTAGAACTTCCATCATAGCCTTTACCGTAATATTTGCTCACACCTAGTGCTTTTCGTTCTAGAGATCTTGTTAACTGATGTTGTTGGAGTCCTAATGTAGATCGATCTTTGACATGGGAGGAGCAGGAGGGGGAGTAGGAGGTAAATGATTGATATATATTTACCTCTAAAGGGATTCGAAAACCAACTTTGATTGTTTTAACAAAGAGAAATATTTCGCTTGACTTAATGATTTTAGTAATTTTTTCCATTTTTTGTTTGCATTTAATCTATTTCTTGTTTGTTCTTCGTGTCTTCCTTTCTGGAACCACCTCATTTTCGTCGGCCTGGGGCATGCTACGTTTTCCCCAGCCTGGCTGCGCCCCTGCGTCCATTATCAACATCAGCCCCAACATTATCAACATGTGACCCCCAAGGGAAAAAGGATACACTCTTATATTCGTTGTGGCATCGAAGCAAACAGCCTCCCAATGTCAACTTGAGGCATTTCTTGCTATGCTTGAAACACATGCTGTGTCAGTGAATGAAGACTGATGCCCGTCAGTTTCGGAAGCAGCCATCTCACCATCGCATCTCATACACACTCTGTAGTCCAAAATTCAGGAAATCTGGCAGCGCAGACAAGGATCCGCACACTCCTCAAGGCGTTTTTCGTGGGAACTGCGGAGTGGGATCCTCTGTTGTTCTGCTGGAATATGATACTTACCAAATCAGTCCTGTTCTCTTATTCATTAGCTCCCCACACCATGACTCCAGATGCTGGAGAAGTGTCGGTCTCAATGCAAAATTCTTTAAGCCCTTGTCACCTACTGGTCAGCATTTAGCCTTCCTTCAACAGTTACCAACTCAATCCTGTTGTCGTATTCATTGGCTTCCCACACTATGATCCAGACGTGACAGATCTATTGGTCGCGAGAACGAAAGGTACGATAACAGGTTTTAATTCCTTGCCACATACTAGTGAACATTAAGCCTTCCTTCAACAGTCACCAAATCAGCCCCATTGTCGTAGTCATTGGCTTCCTAAACCATGACTCCAGAAGTGCGAGAGCTATTAATGTCGAGAATGGAGGGTACGACAACAGACTTTAAATCCTTGCCACTTACCAGTGAACATATAACCTTCCTTCAGCAATTACCGAATGAGGCCTGTTGTATTTATTAGCTTCACGCACCGTGACTCCAGAAATGGGAGAGGTATTGGTCTCGAGAATCACTGCTTCCTGTGACCTTTACCTGCTCGTCTACAGACACATTGGTGTCGATCTGACCGCATCAAGCATAAGCGAGATTCGTCGCTGAACACCACACAATGTCACTCACTGTCCCACTTGACTCTGCCTCTGCATCAGATAGTCTCCCTTGTCTGTGGTATGGTATGAGCGCTGGGAACTAGAAATCTCAGTCTAGTCCAGTAATCCGTGCCTGATGGTTCGTGGTGACACTCTGGCTGTAACCTTTACCTGGATTCCAACTGTTGTCATTCGTTTATTTGTCACAGCCAGTACAACAATCCCTACTATCTTCTCCCATACCTGCTCTCTCTTTGCCTCAGCCGACCGGGGTGGCCGAGCAGTTATAGGAGCTACAGTCTGGAACCGCGCGACCGCTAGGTTCGCAGGTTCGAATCCTTCCTCGGGCATGGATGTGTGTGGTGTCCTTAGGTTAGTTAGGTTTAAGTAGTTCTAAGTTCTAGGGGACTGATGACCTCAGAAGTCAAGTCCCATAGTGCTCAGAGCCACTTGAACCATGATTGACTCACTGTTGCTCTGTTTCCACCTCGTCTGCAGTCATTGGATTACAGCCAACTGCATGTGCAATCTGCCGCTATGATACACCCATGCTCCTCATGCCAATGAATCGACATTCCTCCAAGTCTAAAAGAGGGCAGTAAGCACATTGTGCCATCTGAAGGGATCCAGTAACGTTATGCACACCCAGTGACCGTCATGTAATCACACCATACTTAATCTTTAGGAAAGGTTTTTTTTCTACTGAATGTGCTGAAAATAAGTTCGCATAAGGATGCAGTTTCAACTAACACAACTCACAGGTTTGTAAATACTAAATTATACTAACAAGGAAAGGCACGAGTTTGAACGGATAAACCGTCTGGAAATGCGTTAAAATATAATGTTGCATTAGTTCGAATAGCTATAACGTTATTCATCTATTAAAACTAGGTGTGCAGCCGCTGGCGCCATCTGAGAGCAAGCCTACAGGCCACGCTACGCCGTAGCTGTAGACATTGCCAGTGTGACCGTTGCGATGTGCGGTAATGAAGTGTACGTACTGACATCAAACATGCGTAGGCTGAAGCCAATTAATCCTGTGAACGTTGTGAACCAGCTGTGCGAAAAGGTGCGTCGCACTTACACACCGGATTATGAGGATGTAATTGGCGTGGAGTATGCAGTTTGCGTGCATGCCAAGTGAAAGTACAATGCAAAAATACTATGGGGGTATAATAGACATACAAACTGACACATTTGATAGAAACAGTGATTGTGAATCTGACGGCGGAGAAGAAACTGAACTTGGGTATGAGAGTTCGAACAGTTCTGGAAAGCACTCGCCAGCAAATAAAGGAATTATAAGCCAAAGCGAATAAGCATCTTCGTCCCCAAAAATATCACGGTCCAGTGTACTACAGTGTACTGATGACCGAACATTGGAAAATATTAATGAGGATTATTTTAATCGCGGTTGCTATTCTAATAGAAAACTTATGAACTGTTACAGCTGCAAGCGTTCGATATGCAACTGCAGTATAATTTTAGATTATGTGACACGGAACAGGCAATACCCAGACCACTTCAAGAGAAACAAAACATCAAAATTGAACGCTTGAAAAGAATCTGTCACAGCACACAATCTGGGAAAGACAGAGATTATGGAACTTGAGTCCACTACTGACATATTCAAGCGTGGGCTCTGGAAGCTGCTAGGACAGTTGCCCTGGACAATTTTAAAGTTTCTCTGCATTTCCACGTTGTATTCAAAGAAGAATATAACATTTCGTCCAGGAGTATCACTACGGTCACGCCCGTCCCTGGTAGGTGAGTGGTCAGCGCGACGGAATGTCATACATAACGGCCGGGGTTCGATTCCCGGCTGGGTCGGAGATTTTCTCCGCTCAGGAACTGGGTGTTGTGTTGTCCTTATCATCATCATTTCATCCCCATCGACACGCATGTCGCCAAGTGGCGTCAACTCGAAAGACTTGCACCAGACGAACGGTCTACCCGACGGGAGGCCCTAGACACACGGCATTTGAACTACGGTCGTGGGGGGAAAAGAGACCGAAGAAGACCATATTTATCAGAAAGAGAGAAAATACATTTGTGGCACATGCAAACATATTTATTAAAAACAAAAATTGCTAAGGCATGGGTGTCGAATAATGACAAGAGACAATGTTTTTATGAACTATCGCCTTCTTCAGCACTATCACACAGAGGTTGACAATCAGCAGCTGGTGTGCTACTATCTGTTCATAGTGCCATATACAGTTACACAACAAATAAGGCCTTGTCGATGGATGGTAGAATAGCAAACAAACTTTACATTTGTTTGAACGAAGCACGGGGACGTTTGGATCACAGATTTTAAAAAATAAATAAATAAAAGCAGAAATGTGTCCAAGGAACATCCATACCAAAGCGAGTAAAAGTGGTAAAAATGACCAAGGACCACATGAAAAGCTTTTTCAGTTCGGCCTTTGTGAAAACTTTGGTGAGAGTGATGTATCACTTTGTGGTTCATGGTCAGGGCACAAAGACTACAGTCCGATAGAAGGATGTTTTACCAACAAGAACATTACGTTACAAATGTTGCAATCAAACGCACCCAAATTCTGCTAGACTCTGGATGCATATTTCTTTAGACAGTACGAACTCTGCTGCAGACGTCCTGTTGATTTCGTACGCTTTCAAACTGACAAACAACATGTCTCATTATATGATCGGTATTTCATCATCCTCCTCCACTTTGTTGCCTGCAACCAGCTTTCTCCATCTAAATATAGACATGTGTTAACATTAACATGGCTAAGGTCCTGATACGATGTTGATGTTCCTGTCACATCATTTGATATTGTGGTCACTGTGGCTTTTGATATTGGGAAGGAAAAGATGGTCCAGGTAGGTTGTATTCTTTTTATTATCTATGCCATTGGCCAATTTCAACCTTTGATCATTTTTAAGCCAGTATGAAGCTTCCCGCTTCATTTTACATCATAATATATTATCGCTGGTACACGTGAACAGGAATGCACCTTACTTCTGTGCGTAATGGACTACTGCAGTGCGGATACATCGAAGACAATGTAGCACGTCCACATATTGCACTTGCGAAGTGGGCATACTGTTCCATTCCGTTGTGTTTTAATCACATCACTGAAACTCCGCATTTGGACTTTGATGACGAATAAAGGATGAACGTTTCACAAGTTCTTTAGACCGGCAGTACACCCGTGGATATTTTGATGCTAATATATTGTTTGCAGGAAATGTCGTGCAGTCTTTTGCCAGATAATACCTCATTTATATGCGGATCTGTGGATCTGCTGGTCATAACTGTCTGTTACATCATATTATTTCATCAGCGACTTGTGCCCCTCTGGTCTTTAGATTCGTTGTTCTTCAAGCATCGATTGTAGACAACAAGTTAATAGAAGGGAAGATTAAACGAAAAAGAAGACAAAGGCGAAGAAGAACGTCCTGAATGGACAATATAAAGCAGTGGACAGGACTATGAAGTGTAGACCAGCTATTACATACTGCGGTTCACAGAAGAAAGATGCACCATGTGGTCGCAAACATCCATTAATGGATAAGCAGCAGCAGAAGAAGAAGTGGAGTTTTACAGGTAATAATCATGATGGGTGGTAGAACGAGCACAGATTCGTATTGCTAACGCATTTGTTCTCGTTTTCAGGCGTTTGAGCTGGAGTACTACCCTTGAAAGTTTGGTAACATTCGGTCAAGGTGCTTGCGACTTAAACCTGAAGCGCTCTGAAACAATATGCTTGGGAAATGAGTAGAATTTTAGAATTCTTCCCTTGGTATCGCAAGTGGCGAGCAAAACAGGTTAGTACGCAACATCAGAGCGAACAAGGAAGGACTGTTGATGGTACGCCTACTCAGCTGATGTTACACACAGCACACACACACACCTATCAAAAAAAGTTTTTGCATCACATCGGTTCCCAGAACTCCGGAAGACAGACGTTGACTGTGGATATTGCAGCACAGACACAGTCCCTTTGACAGTTCAGAGATGTCACGAAACCCGCCCAAAGATGTAAACAACCATGCATGAGCAGCGCCTATTAGACGGAGGGGGCCGACAGCCGATCAGTTCCAGTCATTCCACCAGGAATTAGGTACATGGCTCGTGTTCTCTGTAGTTCAACCATGCCTAGACGGCCAAAACCGCGGTTAGATCGCGTCCGCATTGTTACTTTGTGCCAGGAAAGGCTCGCAACAAGGGAAGTGTCCAGGCGTCTCGGAGTGAACCAAAGCGATGTTGTCCGGACATGGAGGAAATACAGAGAGACAGGAACTGTCGATGACATGCCTCGTTCAGGCCGTGGATGACCGATACCTACGGATTATGGCTCGGACGGACCCTGACAGCAACGCCACCATGTTGAATAATGCTTTTTGTGCAACCACAGGACGTCGTGTTACGACTCAAACTGTGCGCAATAGGCTGCATGTATCGCAACTTCACTCCCAACGCATTTTCTCTGCCTCGTGATGGCTGGGTGTTGTGTGCTGTCCTTAGGTTAGTTAGGTTTAAGTAGTTCTAAGTTCTAGAGGACTTATGACCACAGCAGTTGAGTCCCATAGTGCTCAGAGCCATTTGAACCTTTTTTTTTGAACTCCCAACGTCCATTGCGAGGTCCATCTTTGCAACCACGACACCATGCAGCGCTGTTCAGATGGGCCAACAACATGCCGAATTGCCGAATGGACCGCTCAGGATTGGCATGACGTTCTCTTCACTGACGAGTGTCGCATATGCCCACAACCAGACAATCGTCGGAGACGCGTCTGGAGGCAACCCAGTCAGGTTGAACGCCTTAGACACACTGTCCAGCGAGTGCAGCAAGGTGGAGGTTCCCTGCTGTATTGCGGTAGCATTATGTGGAGCCGACGTACGCCGCTGGTGGTTATGGAAGGCTGGAGTGGCCAGCATGTTCTCCAGACGTGAACCCTATTGAACATGCCTGGGATTGAAAACGGTTGTTTGAGGACGACTTGACCCATCAACCACTCTGAGGGATGTACGCTGAATCGCTGTTGAGAAGTGGGATAATCTGGACCAACAGTGCCTTGATGAACTTGTGGATAGTATGCCACGACGAATACAGGCATGCGTCAATGCAAGAAGACGTGCTACTGGGTATTAGAGGTACCAGTGTGTAAAGAAATCTGGACCACCATCTCTGAAGGTCTCGCTGTATCGTGGTGCAACTTGCAGTGTGTGGTTTTCATGAGCAATAAAAAGGGCGGAAATGATGTTTATGTTTATTATGGTTCAAATGGCTCTGAGCACTATGCGACTTAACTTCTGAGGTCATCAGTCGCCTAGAACTTAGAACTAATTAAACCGAACTAACCGAAGGACATCACACACATCCACGCCCGAGGCAGGATTCGTACCTGCGACCGTAGCGGTCGCGCGGTTCCAGACTGTGCCGCCTAGAACCGCACGGCCACGCCGGCCGGCTATGTTTATCTCTGTTCCAGTTTTCTGTGCAGTTTCCGGAACTCTCGAGACCGAGGTAATGCAAAACTTTTTTTGATGTGTGTATAATGCGGCCGCAAGACAGAGTTAATTTTTATACACTGTAAGAAGTGAGTGTTCAAAGCATTTGTACAGCAAAATGATATCTTCAATAACAGAGAATGCCGTCATTGCGTTGACCACGCAGAGTGAAGTAACAAAGCATAAGTTGGGTATAAGAATGGTTATTCAGAGCACTGACACTGCAGAATATGTCCACCACTACCTGTGAAAGGGAAAGTTAGGATACCTTCCAGATACATTCAGAAAGCTGATCAGTCAACAACAGCAGGCCAACGGAAGTCATCGTCGCCTCACAAAAAGCGATGCACGTTAGTCAGTTACGGTAAAAATATTACTCCTATCCTGTGACTTCATCTACTTGTAGTCAGGTTGCAGCCAACCAAGCTGGAGGTTAGACCAGTGCTGAGCTAGTCTATGGTTGCCGAGAGCATTTTCAATATCTGATGGAGCAGCAAGTCCTGACTGGAGGTCACTGCTACTGCAAGCCTCAGTGTTGCCATTCAAGACAAGACTGATGGGGAGCTGTGGCAGACATCAGCCATTAGGTTTCCTGGTTGCCTAACCAGAGGGTTCGAAGAACTGTCAACAATCGTCATCGCAGCGTGGTGTGCCGTACCAGCCGAGCACGTTCTACTGCTGTAGATGCGCTTCGATGCCGCGGGCGTTACTCTTGTAGAATGCTGCATTATCACAGAGGCCGACGTCGCACATATCGCGCAGAGCCGGTGGTTGCTTACCGGAGCGTCGTCTACGATAGCAACAAGAGCGTTCCGATAATCCACTACCCGAAGCTGCTAATACCGGAGGAAGCGCGGGCAACATCGAATGAAGTGCAGCCTACCTGTCGTGAGCTCTCACGGCGCTGAGTACGCGCCTCCAGCATTACAGCGACCGAGACGGCGTGACGCGAGCGGCTGTCGGCGCATTCCGGGCCGGCTAGCGGCCTGCTGCCTGCCGCTACTGCTGGAAGCCGTGAATGACAATAGTGTATTTTGGAACAGTAAATGCTTGCTAGTTGATGACATTTTACTAGCGCCTCCGAGCACAGAACAGGCCATCTCCCACCGAGCTACAGCACAATTTTGCCAGATGGGTGACGGTCCTTCCTGATACTGACATCGACGACCTAACACCGCCACCTAACGTAATGCCCGATCTCCGGGCGGTAACAACACTTTCCATTTCAGTTACTTTATGTGTTGCTGATGGTAGACTGTTTTCATCAACACTAGATCGACAGGTGAGTAACGCACTGAGATCGCAGGCAGGGTGGTTCTAATAGTTACCTGACCATACAGATTTACGTTCATTTTTTCCCCTAAACTGTTTCAGTTGAATGCTTCATGGACCTAAAGGAAAGTCGGTGAAACTTCCTGGAAGACTAAAACTGCGTGTCGGACAGAGACCCGAACTCGGGACCTTGCAGGAAGTTTCATTTCACTGCACACTCCGCTGCAGAGTTAAAATTTCAGTCTGGAAACATCCCACAGGCTGCGGCTAAGCCATGTCCCCGCCACATCTTTTCTTCCATGAGTGCTAGTCTTGAAAGTCTCGCAGAAGCATTACTGTGAAGTTTTGAAGGTAGGAGACGAGGTACTGGTGGAAGAAAAGCAGTGAGGACGTGTCGAGAGTCGTGCTTGGCAAAGGTACGAAAGGCAAAGGTACCGAGATCGAGTCTCGGTCCAGCACACAGTTGTAATCTGCCAGAAAGTTTAATTTCAGCGCACACTCCCCTGCAGACTGTAAATTTCGTTCTGGATGAAATATGTTCTCTGTACCTTTTTAGCAGTTGTGTAATAGATTTGGTACACGTTCCTACTACCTTCTCGTGTTGCTTTCGAACTTAAGGAGTCCAGAGAAACCTTTGGTGGAACTGAATATAACAAATAAATATTTAATTATACAGGGTAAACATTAATAAAATCGACAAACTGCAATGACGGGTTGCCGAATGGAAAAAAGTCGTATGATCATGTGTCTGGAAATGCATCGTTGCCACTGTAGGTGCCGTGACAAATGACAGTTCCTCTGACCATGTGCCATGTGTTTTCCTTGTGTCTTGCCGGTTGTGTGACAGACGTCGCGTACCGTGAGAATTAGAATCGTCTGGTATTCATATCGGGAACAAGGCGAGATGTTGTTTGTGTACGGTCCAGCACACGGAAACGGTCGACAGGCAGCACGGCTATACCAAAACAAGACACCAAGCACATCACACAACATTTCAAGCGCTTTATGGGAGTATGAGTGATCATGGGTCCTTTCTGGAAGATGAAGGTGCAGGGAGGTGGCGGACTGTGCGTACACCAGATCTGGAGGACCGGATCCTGTACGATATTGAGATGAACCCTAGCACAAGTTCCAGGCAAGTGATCCGCTAACATGGTGTTAGCAAAAGTACGATTATGCGCATCCCGCATAACAACCGCTACTATCCCTACCACCTGCAACGAGTGCAAGGATTAGCAGGAGCGGATTTCCCTCTATTGGAAGAATTTTGTCGATGGTGTTTGTAGCAGACCATCTCAATTATGGCATTTCTGTAATCTGTTTTCTTTACTGACGAAGCAACCTTCATTATCAATCTGCATAATCGTCAATAATCATTTTCTATAGGCTACAGACAATACTCAGGGAATGGTTGAGGCATCTCATAAGCATCGGTTCAGCATCAGTGTGTTGGGCAGGGATTCTTGGCGACCACATACTTGGACCGGTCATTATTCCACAACTCGACAGATGAACGTACCTGGACTTCCTGCGGAATACTCCACTTGGGTTGCTTGAGAATCTTTGGCAATACGAGAGGTTATGTGGTTTCTGCATGATGGAACACCACCTCACATCCGCATTACAGTTCGACGACACCTAAACAACATCTTCCCCTGGCCGTTGGATATGACACGGAGGTCGTGTAGCATGGCCTGCCGGATCTCCGGACTTAAACCCCGGGATTTTTACCTCTGGGGGCGTATGAAAAGCGTTGTGTATGCTGAAGCCGTTCCTGATGTGCAGACCCATCAACATGTTCACGATGCCTGTGACGCTATTCGGAAAGAGGCCGGAATGTGTGAGAATGTGGCAATCCACGATGCGGTAAGTGAACGCTTGCACTGCATCCAATGAAGGCCACTTTGAACATCTGTCGTAACATGTACGCGATACGTCTCTGTACCGTGTTCCGAGGCGATTTGTTGGCGTTGCACGCTCACCGTTCATTTCCGGACACGTTCATACGACTTTTTCCCTCTATTTCAGTTCAGGAATCCGTTCCTGCAGTTTGTCGGATTTATTAATGCTCATCCTGTATACAACTGATGTTCCTCAGACGTATTGAGTCTCATCTTTATCTACACTAATGATGTAGGATAAAGCAATGAATTAAAATTTGTACCAGCGTCAGGGAGGGAGATGTACAAGGGCAGTCCACGCAGCTGTGGTAGCTGCTGTGCCAGTATGGCGTAACGGCTATCGCATCTGCCTAGAAAAGCTTGGGTTCGAATCCCGGCACTGGTACAAATTTTAATTCACTTCTTCTTTCTATATCACTATCGTAAGTAAATGTTTGTAGAGCGGTTGAGGACGCACTTACAACAGAAGACGAACTTAACGAGACTTGGGAGAATCCCGACCCTGTACTGGCAATTGACAAATAGTCAAGTAGGTTTTGAGTCTGACAACGAGAGAAAGCTAGAAACCTGTAAATGACTTCAGCCAAACAGGTGTGGATAGGATCTATGGGCAATGACAAGTTTAGCGCGAGCGAGAGACCGGGTTTACCGCTAGGGCGATAACAGGTGACTGCAGGTCAGCCGCGATGGACTGCAGGTAGTTAGACCCTGAAGTATATGGCTGGCTAACGGCAGGTTTGATACACACTTAAATAACATGAAATGAGGCTAGGAAGATTGGTACGGTAAATGTAGGAGCATCGAATCAATCAACAGAGTGGAACATAGCGCATAAAATTGCCAACTGCAATCATAAACATATTTACAATGAAACCATTCATTTCACCACAAATGTCTGCACTTATGACTGATAAATGATTCTATGACACACAATGAATCATATGGCCGGTAATGGCATTAACACAGTAGCCACTGTCGAGACAAACAACGAATGTTACATTATTGTTGTTAAAGATTGTACAGTATTAAGTTTATGTGTCTAAGGGTGTCGAACCAGATCGTTCTTCACAATTAAAACGAAGCAGTATGTAATTATTAGCGAATCGATTTTTATCCTATGATCAATCATGACTGCAATATCAATAGGGGTGCACTAGAAGCACAGGTAGGTCGATGTTAATAAGATATGAGGTTAAAAACAGTAAGAACTGATGTCAGCAGACAGGTCATGACATAACCTGTCAGTTAGAACATGTATTTTATTTACAGAATCATTAGTGTATGAATGGTGATCCATTTGCATGTAAGTCAGGTATTGTACGAAGTGTGTAACTGGTTGTGGAGCTTCTCGAGCTCTCACTGGCTAAAGTGTCATGACGCTGATGGATGTCGGTGGTGGAAGAGGTGCTCGTGGGAGCAGGATGGACGAAGAGAAGAGGGAACAGTTCGGGACACCTATGGAGGAGAGATTTAAGAGTTCTGCTGTCGGAGAGTATGGTAGAGTGGTGTGATTGAATTTATGTACAGACATTTCGGATCGCTAATAGGATAAAAGTTAGAGGCATCTAAGAATGCAGGTGAAGAAATTTATGTATTGAGTATACGTTGTGACTTGATCTGAGTGGGGATTCTGTCATCTTTCGTGTAACACTAGATAATTCAAGGGCTGTGACATATTTCAATAATTAACTTCATTTGCGTACAAAACTGTCTGTAGAACCATCGTTCAGTAGGGGTTTGGACCTTAGTGAATAAACCAGCTGTTCTTACAAGTAAAATCTGCAGTGTTGCCTATATTTATCGCAAACTTGTCTACCATCAATTACTCGACCGCAGGATTACCTTTTAATAATATATTTTGCTAATACAGCAACAGGGCGTACATAGTACGAGCCAAGCAGTACTCAGAACCGAACATTTGCCCCTATGTCTCATTAAAAGTGGAGCTGTAACGTCGCAGCTTGAGGCCATGCAGGTGGAAATATTTCTATACAGCGACTTCCTCGTACTTACTATGGTCTCGATTTCACTGGAATCCTGTCCTCCATGACACGCCGTACCCATCTGCCACGGGCATACCTTAATTTGATGGTCAGAACTGCTATATTTGCTCCGGGCGTAGCACCATGGAGACAGAAGACACAGAAATTGTACTGAAATGCAGGAGGATCTGCAACGAATGGACGCACGGTGCAGGGAATGGCAACTGAATGTCAATGTAGACAAGTGTAATGTGCTACGAATACAAAGAAAGAAAGATCCTTTATCATTTAGCTACAATATAGCAGGTCAGCAACTGGAAGCAGTTAATTCCATAAATTATCTGGGAGTAGGCATTAGGAGTGATTTAAAATGTGAAACGTCCCCTTAGAAAAATTAATGAATTACTGTGCTTATAAACCTCTTACATTATTTGATTTTCAAACAGCTGAGCAGAAATGAACGTAATCAGACATTTCGCTCTTTACTTATTCTGATCAACACCAAACTGACACACAACATTTTTAGCGCAACACAATCTGACTTTCAAAAATCCTTACAAAAGAATGGCCCTGACTAGCAATAACCTATACCTTTCATGAATCACTTACCTCACAAAAATCTTCGTTACTCGAACTACTGCAATACAGCGAGCGCCACTACTGCCAGATAAATAAAAGATTCTAACTACTGAAGGGACTAACTATTGATAGGCATAGTTAGCAAATGAAAGATTTTGATAGAGAACAAACAATGTATTTATCTTAATAGTGTTCAAAAGTCATAATATATCAGTTCATGACATCCAGTCTTACAAATTTACTGTCTGTCCAGATCATCCGCTCTCAAAACTCCGCCATCTCACTGCCAACATCCACCACTGCTGGCGGCTCACCTCCAACTGCGCAGCGCTACGCGCTGTTCACATCCAGCTGCCCAACACTACAATAGCCAACAACAATGCAAACCAGCCAGACTGCACACAGCACAGCCAGTGATTTTCATACAGAGCGCTACATGGCGTTACCAACATAAAACCTATACAGCCTACTTCCAAATGGAATGATCATATAAAGTTAATTGTCGGTAAAGCAGATGGCAGACTGAGATTCATTGGAAGAATCCTAAGGAAATGTAATCCGAAAACAAAGGAAGTAGGTTACAGTATACTTGTTCGCCCACTGCTTGAATATCGCTCGCCAGTGTGGGATCCGTACCAGCTGGGGTTGATAGAGGAGATAGAGAAGATCCAACGGAGAGCAGCGCGCTTCGTTACAGGATCATTTAGTAATCACGAAAGCGTTACGGAGATGATAGATAAACTCTAGTGCAAGATTCTGCAGGAGAGACGCTCAGTAGCTCGGTACGGGCTTTTGTTGAAGTTTCGAGAAGATACCTTCACCGAGGAGTCAAGCAGTATATTGCTCCCTCCTACGTATATCTCGCGAAGAGACCGTGAGGAAAAATCAGAGAGATTAGAGCCCACACAGAGGCATACAGACAATCTTTCTTTCCACGAGCAATACGAGACTGGAATAGAAGAGAGAACTGATAGAGGTACTCAAAGTACCCCCCGCCACACACCGTCAGGTGGCTTGCGGAGTATGGATGTAGATGTAGATGTAGAAGACGCAAATCTCCTCGACAACGGCGTTTACAACGAGAACGCGCCGGCCAGCGATACCACGCGACCAGAGCAGGTAACAAATTCAAAAATGCAAGAGTAAAATAGACAACTTTTTTTTATTCTAGCAAAGTATAAATGATTACTCTTGGGAGAAAAAAATCCTTAACCTGAGTTACAATACTTCCTATACGTGATGTATCTGGACGTTAATCAAAATCATTATCATAAGTAGTAAACACAAAGGATCCATGTATGCAGCGAAGGCAGTGCACATCACATTTCCTGAATTAGGACCTTTCAGTGTAGCTGGTTTGTAAAAGCTGTCACTTACAAGGGAACTTGCCCTCATCGATTTCGTGCATATTGACAGGGCGCTTGGCGTACCACTAGGACTTCAATATACGTAAACATGAAGACGCAACCCTCATCGATTTTCGAGAAAATCGAGTTTAAAAATTGTAGGCGTGCTTATGCACTTTGTATGGTCGCAAATATTCCAGTAGTCCGCAGCCGAGTGATTTAGCGCGTAATTTAATAACCGTGAGGTCTCGGGGTTGAATCTTGCTGGTGACATGCTTTTTTCATTCCCAAGTTATTCTAACAACATATCTACTATGACTATGCAAATTATCAATATTTAATGACTCACTTATTGTTTACGTAATATTTACACTAACAAAATGAGACTGGAAATAAAAAAGCCTGTACGAGGACTTTCAATCAAACCAGTACACTCATCGTGTCTCCATTTTCGATAAGCATAATAGAGCACCGCACGAATCAGGATGATACTGATCGTAGAGACATCGAAAATAATAATTATTGCGACGTAAAGCATGTGTGATTGATGACTAATTTTTACATGTGCACGATTTTTCAATATGTCTTTTACAGAACAAACTTGGTTTACATTCATAAACACTTCTCAGTCATCACAGATTAGCTGCGTACTGCGCAAATCGAAGCATATGATCGAAAATAAGTACAGTCGACTGATGGTGTATGACTGATTGAATTTTTATGCAGTCTTCTCTAGAAGCTCTCTCTCTATTCTGTTCGACGATTCAACGAAACTTTGTGATCATTTTATAAGCTGTATGCAAAACCAAAAGGGGCAGAGCTGCACAAGCGGAGTAAACTTTGGAGGGTTTACTTTAATACTGCACATTGGTAGAATAACGAGGGAATGAAAAAAAAAAAAAAATGCCGGTAGGCAGATTCGATTCAAGGACCTCATGCTTATGAAACTAACCAGTTTCTCGCTCACCTGCTGACTCCTTGAATAATAGCGACCATAAAAAGCACATAAGTAGGCCTAAAATGGTCAAACTCTATTTTCTTGAAAACGGTTAATGGTTGTGTCGTTCTGTTCACATATGTTGAAAACCTATTCATGCCTCTGTCAATATGAATCAAATTGATAAGAGGAAGTTATTACGGTCTCCTTGTTAGTAAATGAAAGAACGTGGCTGTTGCATACTTAAAGTGAAGCGTTGAACATTCCATTTCCAGGTCGTCTTCGGCAGTGTCAGACAGTGGCAGGATTCCGGGCGCAGTCCAGGTGAATAGCAGTCTTTCGGAGTTCAGTATGTTGACTCGTAATTGTCCAAGTGGCGTAGTCAACAGTGAACGTGCCTCCTGCCTTCTGAAAGTCGGTTTTATAGCCCGTAAGGCGTGCGTAAGTTATTATGTGCTGTTTCTCATGGCTAGGCCCTTCGTCTAGCGCCGCTTACGTTGCGAAGGGGAAACGCTCTTCTTAGCGTCCTTCAGCCGCGTGGTATCCCTGGCCGGCGAGTCCTACGCCGCAGCCAAGAAGACTCGCGTCTTCCGTATCTTCTGTCTCCATGGAGTTAATTTCGGAGAGAACATAGCAGACACAATCATCTACATCTACATACATACTCCGCAATCCACCATACAGTGCGTGGCGGAGGGTACCTCGTACCACAACTAGCATCTTCTATCCCTGTCCCACTCCCAAACACAACGAGGGAAAAATGACTGCCTATGTGCCTCTGTACGAGCCCTAATCTCTCTTATCTTTGTGGTCTTTCCGCGAAATGTAAGTAGGCGGCAGTAAAATTGTACTGCAGTCAGCCTCAAATGCTGGTTCTCTACATTTTCTCAGTAGCGATTCACGAAAAGAACGCCTCCTTTCCTCTAGAGACTCCCACCCGAGTTCCTGAAGCATTTCCGTAACACTCGCGTGATGATCAAACCTACCAGCAACAAATCTAACATCCCGCCTCTGAATTGCTTTTGTGTCCTCCCTCAATCCGACCTGATAGGGATCCCAAACGCTCGAGCAGTACTCAAGAATAGGTCGTATTAGTGTTTTATAAGCGGTCTCCTTTACAGATGAACCACATCTTCCCAAAATTCTACCAATGAACCGAAGACGACTATGCGCCTTCCCCACAACTGCCATTACATGTTTGTCCCACTTCATATCGCTCTGCAATGTTACGCCCAAATATTTAATCGACGTGACTTTGTCAAACGCTACACTACTAATGGAGCATTCAAACATTACGGTCTTCTTTTTCCTATTGATCTGCATTAATTTACATTTATCTGTATTTAGAGTTAGCTACCATTCTTTACACCAATCACAAATCCTGTCTAAGTCATCTTGTATCCTCCTACAGTCACTCAACGACGACACCTTCCCGTACACCACAGCATCATCAGCAAACAGCCGCACATTGCTATCCACCCTATCCAAAAGTACATTTATGTAGATAGAAAACAACAGTGGACCTACCACACTTCCCTGGGGCACTCCAGATGATACTCTCACCCCCGATGAACACTCATCATCGAGGACAATGTACTGGGTTCTATTACTTAAGAAGTCTTCGAGCCACTCACATACTTGGGAACCAATCCCATATGCTCGTACCTTCGTTAGGAGTCTGCAGTGGGGCACCGAGTCAAACGCTTTCCGGAAGTCGAGGAATATGGCATCCGTCTGATAACCTTCATTCATGGTTCGCAAGATATCATGTGAAAAAAGGGCGAGTTGCGTTTCGCAGGAGCGTTGCTTTCTAAAGCCGTGCTGATGCACGGACAGCAGCTTCTCTGTCTCAAAGGAATTCATTATATTCGAACTGAGAATATGTTCGAGAATCCTGCAACAAACCGATGTTAAGGATATTTGTCTGTAATTTTGAGGATCCGTCCTTCTACCCTTCTTATATACAGGCGTCACCTGCGCTTTTTTCCAGTCGATCGGGAGTTTACGTTGGGCAAGAGATTCGCGATAAATGCAAGCTAAGTAAGGAGCGAATGCAGTAAAGTGCTCTCTGTAAACCGAACTGGAAAATCCATTCAGCTGCTTCACAACCCCAGGGATGTCTATCACTATGTCCTCCATACGGGAATCTGTACGAGACTCAAACGGCGGTATGTTTGTACGATCCTCCTGCGTGAAAGATTTCTCAAATGCTAAATTTAAAATTTCAGCTTTCGTTTTGCTGTCTTCCGTTGCCAGGCCAGACTGATCAGTGAGTGACTGGATGGAAGCCTTCGACCCTCTTACCAATTTTGCGTAAGGCCAGAATTTCCTTGGGCTTTCAGCAAGATCTTTTGCTAAGGTACGTTTTAAAAATCTGAAGACCATGCCTCCCTCGTCAACACGGAAGCGCTCCACCTTAGTTCGTGACATCTGAAGCGGTCAACATCATATTATAGGACCGACGAGTTGTTAAGGTTCCTGATGAACTCGCACTTTTGTAAATGTGGAACATTGCACTTCAAGTGAACAGTTGTTAATTAATGCATCAAGTGATGCTTTAATATTCACTGACAGTTATAAATTATCAAGCTCTCCTGTAGAAAAGAACTGTGTCAAGTTAATCAAATCTTTTTATCATTTGTGTAACAAAGTTAACTGATATTTCATGTGCTCTAGTTCCTACGTGCCATCTCACCGAGCAGTCAAAGAACCCATAGTTATGCTGGATGATCGTAGCTTCGTCTGGTGACAAAGAAAAGGATATATGAAGTTTTAAATTTCGCGCGCGACCGCTACGGTCGCAATTTCGAATCCTGCCTCGGGCATGGATTTGTGTGATGTTCTTAGTTTAGTTAGCATTAAGTAGTTCTAAGTTCTAGGGGACTGATGACTTCAGCTGTTAAGTCCCATAGTGCTCAGAACCATTTGAACCATTTTAAATTTCGCATTTAAAAAAATCGGCCAGTCAGGAAGATGGTACGGTATACAATCGATTGACCGTCGCACATAATATTGAAAGAGGCATCCCTGGTGATGGAAAGCAACTGAAAAGAATTTAAAACAAAATGCCTGCTCCAGATGGTATCCCTTTCCGGTTGTACAGAGAGTGCACTACGGCATTTGCTCCTTACTTAGCTTTCATTAATCACGAAGCTTTCGCCCAGTTCAAAGTTCTAAGCGACTGGAAAAATAGCGGAGATGACTCCGTTTACAGAAAGCGTAAAAGCATGAACTCGCAAAATTACTGATCAAAATCCTTAAAATTCGTTTGCTGCACTACTATTCAGCATTTTTTTATTTTCGAAGATAATAACTTTCCTGAGTGCCTTCCCGAACCATGGATGAAGGACAACAGGCGGATTCCATATTCCTGTATTTCCGTAAATCGTTTAACACAGGTCACACTGTAGATTGTGAACGAAGGAAAAAGCATGCAGAATAGGTTCTCAGATATGTGAGTGTTTCGAAGACTTCCTAAGTAAAAGAACGCAGTACGTTGTCCCGGACGGCAAGGATATAGTCAGGCGTGACCCAGGGAAGCGTAACAAGTCCGCTCTTATTTTCTTTATAAATAAATGATACGACGGAAAGGGTGAGCAGCAATGTACAGCCGTTTGTTAATGACACTGTGGTGAACGGAAAAAGTGTCGTCGTTGAGAGACTGCAGGGTACAGGGTGACTTACAGAAAATTTCTATTTGTTTTAAATGTAAGGTAACGCAGATGAAGAGGAAAAACAATCATCTAGTGTTCGTATATTACTGGGGAGCTGCTTCACACAGCCACGTCGAATAAATATCTAGGCGCAGTGTTGCAAAGTTATATGGACTGGAACGAGCGCGTTAGGTTCAAAATGGCTCTGAGCACTAGGGGACTTAACTGCTGAGGTCATCAGTCCCCTATAACTTAGAACTACTTAAAACTAACTAACCTAAGGACATCACACACATCCATGCCCGAGGCAGGATTCGAACCTGCGACCGTAGCGTTCGCGCGGTTCCAGACTGTAGCGCCTAGAACCGCTCGGCGACCAAGGCCGGCAGCGCGTTAGGTCGGCAGTATGGAAGGCGAATAGACGTCTTCGGTTTGTTTGAAGAATTTTAGGAAAGCGTAGCTTATCTATAAAGGAGGCCACATATATAACACTAGTGCTAACTATTCTGGAGTAGTGCTAGAGTGCTTCGGATCCCCTTCAGGTCAGATTAAAGGAAGACATCGAAACAGGCAGAAGCGTGCTGCTAGATTTCTTACCGACGGGCTGGATCAAAATGCGGGTGTTAGAGAAATGCACCGTGAACTCTGGTGGGAATTCCTGGAGGGAAGCTGACATTCTTTTTGCAAAACACTATCGAGAAAGTTTAGAGAACTGGCATTTGTACGAGGGCTGTCCAGAAAGTAAGTTACGATCGGTCGCGAAATGGAAACGACTATGAAAATCCGATAAAGCTTTGCAAAGATGTGTTGGGCAGTGTCTCTAGTATGACTCCAGGTAGAATTATGTCGCTCTTTCCATTCCTGAGCTCTTAGTGAGCGCGTAAAGATGTTATAGAAAATAGTGTCTCCCGGCACGTACGAGGGCCTGGTGAGAATTTTCCCCTGAACCTATGCAACCAACATTACATAACTGTCGTGCGGTTTCTTCTTCAAGGCAATTCTCAGCCTCATTCTGCAGGGGCAATGAAGATGTTCCTGCATCGTTTCAATTGGAAATGTTTGGTTACCCACAATACAGCCCGTAATTGTCTCCCACTGAGTTTCATCTCTGCTCAAACGAACCGCTGGCTATGAAGACAACATTTTGGCACAGACAACGAGCTTTAGGCCAGCGTAGAGAATTGGCGGAAAGCACTGGCGGCTGCCTTCTATGATGAGGTTATTGGAAAGCTGGTAAAACGCTACGACGAATGTCTCAGTCAGAACGGCGACTACGTAGAGAAGTAGCTGAAAGGTGTAGCTAACTGTTACAAATGAAACATTTCTGATTTTCAGTGTGATTTTCATTTCGCGATCAATCGTAACTTACTTTCTGGACAGCCCTCGTAGCTGAATGCAGAACTGTTCTACTGGCACCAATGTAAGTTACGCGTAAGGACCACAAAGGGAAGAAAAATTGGGATTCGTACGGAATCATAGTAAGAGTCGTTTTTCGCTCGTTCCATTTGCGAGCAGAACAGAAAAGGGAATCTCTTGTAGTGGTATAAAGTAACCTTCACCATGCATCGTATGATTGCTGGTGGAGCACGTTTGTGGCTGTGGATAGTTGGATCTTTCCGGATGACGCGACCAGCTGTGCTGGAACGTCATACACTATCTAGAGAGTGTTCTGAGAGGCATACTGAAGTGGAAAATTCTGCTGTGGTTACGAAAGAATGAGATGAAATCTGGTCACGGATGCCGAGAGGAAATGTTATGAAAGCTATAAAAAATCCAATAAAGCCATGCTGCACTGCATGCGTATTGATCAAGGGCGCCCCCCGTTGGATTTATTGATGCCTGGAGGAGGGGGAGGAGGTCTTGTACGTCTGTAAGACTAACTTTATCTATAATGCAAATGAAATACGGGAAGGCTACAGTGACGGGGGATGACCCTACCTAGACGTGACGCGCCTTTCAATGTTACGCATCTTCCTCCCTGCGGGCACCTCCGTAACCGAGGGCGCTGACGAATGCATGGTCGGTCGCACTCTGCTCTGCGGTAGACTGTTCGCATCCTTATGGTGGAAGACCTCAGTATTTCACCGGAATAGAAAGGAGAAGTGATGGCGTACATTTTATGATCGACAAATTTTAAGCCGATGTGCTGGACTAAATTAAATTAAATTTAATTTGTCCCATACTACTGTAAAGAAAACACCAGCACACCGCACAGCTGCAAACCCCGTTGGATAAACGTCCCGGAAGAGCTCACGTTTCTACAAGGATCGCATGTCACGGTAATAATGTGTTTAGACACACACACACACACACACACACACACACACACACACACACACACACACACACACACACACGAGTCTGTCTGTGTGTACTACGTCGCCAAAGAAGATCGCCGCAGTAAGTTTACGCTATTATCTCCCCAACGAATGTCGTCAAAAAAATGGTTCAAATGGCTCTGAGCTCTATGGGACTTAACTGCTGACGTCATCAGTCCCCTAGAACTTAGAACTACTTAAACGTAACTAACCTAAGGACATCACACACATCCATGCCCGAGGCAGGATTCGAACCTGCGACCGTAGCGATCGCACGGTCGAATATCGTCGTTAATAGAATTGAGTACAACGTTGCGTGGCGGTTGAGAACACAGCATAGGACTAAATAAATGCTGTTCATGAATTTAAATGTAAACATCAGGTGACATTACTTGTTAGGAAGTTTGTTGAGGATGTGCAGCTTCCCTATGATCTTTAATGTGCTAAAGATGTCAGTAAAGTAGTTAGTATTGTCATGTAACATGGATGGCTGAACCAATGTTGAATGATGCATCTTTAAAGATAAATAAATGTTAGATATACAGGCCAATTCACCTTAGTTGTTCACTTCAGATATTTCCGTAACATTGTAATTCTGTTTTCACCCGAATGAGTTCTGAGGCAGTCCTTGCTAAACGAAGTATGGTGTCTTTTCGTAGCTCTTTTAATTACAGAGATACTGGTATTAACTTCGCTCCTCAAGTTGATCTATAATAATTTCTGCTGCTAGTATCGTAATTCTAAAAGAGATCAATTCAACAACGTTTCACTCACAAAAAGCGGTAACTAGTGTCGGAGTAATTACAATAGTCAAAAGTTAAGATTTATCTTTTTATCGGGTAGGGATGCTAATATAAAATGAAAACAGAGGAATTGCACTTTAGTTCTGTCTGTGTCATTCACTGTGTCGTGTGCTGGTTAGTTTAAACAATGTAATGTTTTTCACAAATCAAGATAAACTAAATATGCAACTTCTTTACGAAGAATGCAGAAGGAACGCTGACAGAACAGCTGAGTTGTAGGTACAAACGTATTCCGAGAGACGGTGTCTACCGAGGGCAGCTGTTGTTTATAACGCACATGTTAGCTCCAAACAAATTGTGAGTGCCTCTGGAATAAGCCGTCCCACCCGTCGTTGGCATTTCACATGCATATAGCTTCCATCCTTACGATGCATCAGTTTACCAGGAAATTAGCCTGGTGGTTGCGGACGGTTCATGGACTTCCGATGCTCCGTTCTGATGAGACATCATTCTTCCTTCAAAGAATCCTCTCTACCGGCGAAGCCACCTTTAGAGATCACGGAAATCTGAATGTAAGGAGTATGTATTACTAGGCCACTGGGAATCCACGCTGGCTGAGGCAAGTTGAACATCAGAGGAAGTGGAACGCAAGTGTTACGTTCACGACCGGTCCTTACTTAAAATATGCGCACTTTCTAACTGAAGTTCCGGCTCTCCTAAAGGAAGTACGACCTGAAATACGTAGATGTGTGTGGTTTCAGCACGTCGAGTGTCTGGCTCACTATTCACCTGTGACTATAAAATCAGTCCCTCATCTCTTCCCTAGTCGCTGGATAGAACCCCAAGACCCACCAATTGACCCGTGCGTTTGCCTGATTTCACGCCGCCGGACTTTTTTCTCTGGGGTAAGCTCAAAGATGAAGTGCGTGCACAAATTCAGACAATAGAAGAGGGTTTAAAATATGGCATTATACCAGCATGTGTATCGTCAGCATGTCCGGAAGTTTGCACCAGTGACTTCGAATGTGTATTGCAATATGTGGCGGGCATTTCGAAATCTTGATAACATAAATGGAATTTTAAGAAAGTGTTTATCATCACATTCGTACATGATTTCCTTTTTGTTGCTGTTACTGATGTAATATAAAAACGTGTCTATCTTAACATTAAACTCATGGCATGACATTATTTAAGAATCTCTATACCTCACTTCCCTGTTTCACAAATCCATTCGATTTTTGTTGTGTAACTGTCTTTCAAGGCTCTGGCGGAAAGCCTGAAGAACTGTAACCATAGTTAACTTGTGATTCATCCTCTTCCTTCCAGTTGCTGTGTCGATCCAACTATACATATACACAGCCAAATGTGTTTACTATAACAACACGAAGACAGCAATCGGTTTCATGTTCAAAACAGATAAATTCTAAATTCTAAATATTGTAATTTCCCGGAAACTACTAATCGTATTTTGTAAAACGAAACGCCGTTGAATTTCTCTCTTTTATAACTACGACACAGTATCAGATATAGCTATAATTCTATTTAAAACATGAAATTGACACCGATATCTCGATAATTTACAATGCTATGAAAAGAGACTGTACGTCATTTTGTGAAGACTTCTTCACGAATCAGTTTGGTGAAAACGGAATCACGATACATTAAATAGTTCAGGGAATAAGTGAGGTGAACAGTTGCATCGACTCAAGCTGCAGGTCTTAGTAATTATATACCCAGTCTTAACCAGTTAATTATGTGTAATTGCTGTCTGTTCCGGGGTAACCACAAGCGCTGGCACAAAGACAAAGAGCGCATGACCAGAGAAGGCAGTGAGACGACGTCAGCCAATAGCGGGCTGACCAGGACATCTCCACAATAGGAGCGCCATCTAGACGAAGTGAATATAAGCGCCGCTCCTGCCAGCCTCGACTGGATACGGATCCTTTACACCTCCCATAAACTTGATCCCCCTTACCCGCTTGTCTCTTCCATCCTTTCCCACCCCCGTCCGCTGCTGCGCCTGTACACCTGCATCCCACTCGCTCTCCATATTACTACACTCCATACCCTTGCCCGAGGTGGCTTCTGCCAACTTCCCCTTCCAGATGACGGCCTCGACCCCTCCATCTACCCCTCGTACCACATTTTATCCTCCCCTTCCTCTTCCTGTGTTTTTCTCCAGGGCACCCTCTTTCCCTTCTCTCCCTCCTCACTTCCTCCCTCCTCTCCCCCCCTCCCCGGGCTTCCATTCCCCCATACCCTCTCCCCTCTCCCTCCCATCTTCTCTCCACCTGGCATCCTTCCCCCCCTCCCCCTTACCCTCCCGTATTTCCCTGTGGCAGCCCCCCCCCCTTCTTTTTCGTGCAACAGTGTGGTTATAGTGCACCGAAGATCGCCATCATTGTGTTAGTGTTTCCCTTCTTCTTAGTGCAACAGTGTTTCTTCGTCGTTTCTACTACGTTCATGTGTTCAACCGTCTGTCTACATGTGTGCACTGAGCTGAACTTCCCTGTGCGACCAGTGCTTTCCATGAACGACTTCATTTCGTTTACATTTGTCTGCCTCCTGTTTTCATCCTACATGTACTTCTGTTGTTATGTCTTCATGTTTCTTGTATGCTTTTTTCTGTGGCCGAAGAGCGGCGTGGATTGGATGCTGCCGGCCTACTTTTTGTAAAGGTTTAAAGTAACAAAAAAAAAAAAAAAAAAGAAAACAGTCTTGGCCGCCGCACAGTACCAGACCGGGACTCGCAGACCAGCACAGTTGTAGCACGACACAACGATAGCAGTTATTAGTGATCCACATCCATTGCTTACATGGACAGTATCTATAGCGAAGAACATTACTTGTTTGCATGTCGCCCATCACTTGCGACACCGCTGTAGATTCAAAGTTAAGCATTGTCAATATTCTGTTTTGTAATAAATACTATTAATCTGATTTGCTTGAATTGTTGTACATCATTCCGAAAACGCAGCTACCTATCTTGACTGTCATCCCATAAAGTTTGAAACTAATAACGTTCGTAGTTATTTCATTATAATTTAATGAGGAACTCGGGCATTACTAGTTCTCATATCTGTCTGCAAGAAACGAAGGCAGTCAAAACGAGCCTTTGGGCGGAATTCGAGCCGACTCTTGACGGCCTGGTGGCAGAGCCTCAACACCGTCGTCTCTTCCACAGTCACATGCACTGTGTTGCAAACCTAGAGAGAAGCCTACAGACGATGAACGTCAAGTAAGTGTAAGGGCAGTTTCTTCTGGACACGTCCTGTTGTGTTGGCAGCAAGTGTACGTGGCAGAAGAAACACACCAAAACCACCAGATGTCAGACAGTCAGATCGGTAACAAACGTTGTGTATCGATAGAGCATCAACCAAAACACTGATTTAGTTCGTGCTGTGTGCTGTCGTCCAGTAGTAGATGGGTAAACGGTAATTAAAAGTTACACCAGAACTACGGAACATTGGGAAATTGTGTCTGTGAGGAGTTTATGTGAAGATTTGTGTAGGTAAGCTGCTTGCGTGTCAGATTGTCGTATCAAAGATCCCAAGTTCAAATTCCACTGATGGTGATTTTTTTTAATTGTTTACGGGTGAAACAGTTATATGGGAGAACATTTTTCCGGCATGTAAAATGACGTTTTGAAGTTTGTTGCAATGTTATTTTGGCAGTCTGCTTTTGCTTCCTTAGTGAAAGTAGCAAACCTATAGCGTACATTTCGTAAAAATAACACCATACTTATCTATACACATGTACTCTATAAAGCCGGTTTCGGAAATAACATATGTGGGAAACAAACTGTACACAATGTACTCTCAGTGTATTTTCAACAGACGTAATTAAAGTATCTAAATATTCATTATTAATGTAGTTATTTATTTTATCTGTACGTTTTTCGTATTTTAAATTGTTATTTTACGTTTTTCATTATTTTTTTTAGTTTACCACCATTTCACACATTGTATTTCCTTTACTGAAATTAATATGTAACTTATTATTACGACACAAAATCATTACAATAATGATAATCTGTAAACAAATGTTTAAACTATAACATTTTCTTACACCAAACACATAAAACGACAAAAATTCCTCATATAATATACACGCCAGAGAACACAGCACGATTTCAAATTTTCTCTGGTGATTCGCTAAACATCCTGTTTGTAACAGGCATATTTCAGTACATTCATTAGCCTTGGCGAAAACAATTGATTATATATTAGTGATTGCTGCTTAATTATATTGCTCCTCAAGTGGAGACTGATATCATACTAATTCAAGGTAACTAGATCTGAAAATTTCCTCACAAAGTTCTTCCAGCATCTTACGACGGTAAGCATGCCGTCGGGTTCTTTAGGGTCACCAGATGTCCTTGGGTATGATGGTCAAAACGGTTTTCTCACACTGTCAGTCCTAAGAATGTAACAACAATACATATTTTTCTCCGTAATTGATAAACAAAACACCTCAAATACCTGTTATTGCAGACTTTCTCGGCGTATTCCAACGATGAAATCTTTACGGTTTCAAGCCTGACGATGATGGGTACGAACCTCATCCAAACGTTGCGACAACGCGACGTCACCAGTCGGTAGAACACACGAGAAGATCTCATCATCTCAAATACGTTCTGATCTGGTCAGACGTTTGTTTATCAGATTTCTATGCTGTCGCAAGGACATTTGGGTTTTCAAAAAGAGATTCTCGCATTATCGGCCCAAACTCACCATTCATTTGTTTAAACTATGGAAAGCCGCGTGGTCATTGTGAGAAAACCGTTTTGATTATCATACCCGAGGACAAGGAACTTGTTCATCCTTTGATCCCAGGCACAGACGTTGTACGTATACAGCTTTCGACGATGGAAGAATCTTGTGAAAAGATTTTCAGATCTAGTTCTGTTGAATGATTTTGATGATAATCTCCACTTGAGAAATAAAGCTGCAGTCACTAGCACATAATCAGTTGTTTCCTCCACGGCTTACCAATGTATTGAAATATGCCTGATACAAATCAAGATGTTTAGAGGATCTCCCGAGACAATTTTTTTATATTGTGTTCTGTCGTGCATATTATGTGAAGAAATTTCGTTCATTTTATGTGCATGGTGTTAAAAAACGTTATGCTTCAAGCATTTATTTACAGATTATCATTACTGCTATGATTTTCTTTCATAATTATTAGTTGCTTGTTGTTTTAAATTAACGAAATTCACCTATGCGAAACGATAAGCTGAAAAACAAAACAAAACGAGTATAAACATTAAAATTACAATTTAAAACATAAAACAACTATAAATTCGCATTCGGGAAGACCACGGTTCAATCCCGCGTCCGGCCATCCTGATTTAGGTTTTCCGTGATTTCCCAAATCGCTCGAGGCAAATGCCGGGATGGTTCCTTTGAAAGGGCACGGCCGACTTCCTTCCTCGTCCTTCCCTAATCCAATGAGACCGATGACCTCGCTGTCTGGTCTCCTTCCCCAAACAACCCAACCCAACTATAAATACAATAAATAACTAGAATAATTGTGCACACGTTGTGTACAGCTTATTTTCCAGAACCGGTATTTCAGAAACGAGCTTTATTGCGCGTGGATGTATATAGCTTTAATTTATGTTGTAACAACAGTTTTCATTTTTCAAAATTAATTAATGGTGACAGGATATTTTGAAAAATTACAATTTATTGCAAAATTCAATTACACAGTTTTCATAAAGGTTAATTACCCATCGACTTTTATATGAGAAACATTCTTTATATTTCATCATTTCGAAAACATTCCCTCCGAACCTAATATGCCATATTACCTTTGGGATGCGTTTTACACCTCAAAAATGAAATTGGACACAAACAAAAGAATACGTATTGTATTATTTTGCTCCCTCTACACATCCACCAGGTTTCATCAATATCGTTTACTGACACTAGGGTATGTTCCCTTGTCAGTGATACGTAGTCGCCCGCATCTCGTGGTCGTGCGGTAGTGTTCTCGCTTCCCACGCCCGGGTTCCCGGGTTCGATTCCCGGCGGGGTCAGGGATTTTCTCTGCCTCGTGATGGCTGGGTGTTGTGTGCTGTCCTTAGGTTAGTTAGGTTTAAGTAGTTCTAAGGTCTAGGGGACTGATGACCATAGATGTTAAGTCCCATAGTGCTCAGAGCCATTTGAACCATTTGATACGTAGTCGTCGAAACGATCGAACAGTAACATCATCATGTAAACTGCTCTCCAAAGTCCGACTCGTCATTATATTCTAGCTTGACGCGTACTCCGTGGTCTGCGCAAATGTTAGTCCACTTTTGAGCGAGTTTAGAGTACGTCTAGTTGTTCTGAGGCATTGATCCCTCGTTAAAATTCATGATCTGTGGGTGGGTGTGCTAAATTTATTCAATCATATTTTAAGTCAATGAATCCTTTTCCCACCGCCAGGTGGTGCTGATATTCTCGTTGGGTGTTGTACTTCCTTTTTTGAAGCAAGCATTTTTGTAAGGAGCATCTTATAACTCAAACCTCTCTCACTGCAATTATACAGCAGCTCACCAGTTTCATAATTTCCTCAGTAAGTGTTCAGATAAATGTTGTATGTATGTGTGTTGCGAGAAGCGATGACCCTCATTCCCATGATCCCAGCGATAATGATTATTTGGTTGTTTGGGGAAGGAGACCAGACAGCGAGGTCATCGGTCTCATCGGATTGGGGAAGGATGGGGAAGGAAGTCGGCCGTGCCCTTTCAAAGGAACCATCCATGCATTTGCCTGGAGCGATTTAGGGAAATCACGGAAAACCTAAATCAGGTTGGCCGGACGCGGGATTGAACCATCGTCCTCCCGAATGCTAGTCCAGTGTCTAACCACTGCGCCACCTCGCTCGGTGATAATGATTATTATCTTATGTACAGGACACTAAACAATTTCCTGCAAGTAGGGTACAGCACTTAAATAGCTGATAGAATTGGATTCTGGGAAGTCTTGAGAGTATACGTATTATAATGATATCAACAAATAGAAGAAATTATTCATTTTACAGGGCGTTTAAAAACTGTCACATATTCCGGCAGGAAGTGATACTGGTCAAAACCAGAAGTGAAATTCATAGAATTATACGTACGTAAAGTAATAAATGTTGAGATTTGGGCAGTATTGCTAGGGACGATTAATGTGTAGTACAGTATTTACAGACGGGGCAGGATTCACAGGTGACGGCGTAGTACCACAATACGCACCTGTGGACAGCTGCAAATCCTCGAGCTGTTATGGAAGTGAGGCATCAGCATCGCTTCAGTATCAGTACATGGGCAGGATTCTCGTTGACAGACTCATAGGGCCATACTATTTACATAACAGATTGACAGATGCCGAGTATTTCTGCGCGATGGATTACTAGCGCTGTTGGAGAACGTCGCCCTTGGTTTATGCAAGAGTGGGCACAACTTCAGTTTCTATGGATCGCGTGACAGTACTTGACTGCAACGTTTCATGGATGATGAACTGGTCGAAGAGGTGGGGTAGGGTGGCCTGGAGCCGGGGTGTAATAAAAAGAGTGCGTTATTCACTGTAAAGAAGTGCTGAAGGATGCGTCAGCATTCATGAAAACCACATGCACTGTGTCTACTTCTATGTAACAGACAAATGCAAATGAGAGGACACATTGGCACAAGTCTCAACAGCTATTTGTTTTCGGGCGTATCATCACAGGAACTTTTCTCTTACTTTTGATCAATATTATCTTAAGAATGGATATGTGACCCTTTTTTAAAACATCCTGTATAACTCTCCCAAACAATAATGATGTAGTTCCCATGGGGTTAGCCTTTTAGGTGGCAAAGTTTTATTCTTTCGCACCCAACAAGCATCTCTCTCTCTGCCTCTCGTTGGCAGACCTTTTTCCCCGTAGTTCCGCGACAATTTAACACCGCTTGCTTGCGACACCTTTGCCTGCGATGTCTTATTGGCAGGGTAGACGTTTGCGGCTGCGGGCTAGTCAGCTATTTTGGAAAAGGGGACAAATGAACTCATCGTTGTGGAAGGACTCGTGGTATTTTCCGCCAAGCAATGTAAAGGTTCATCAGCAAAATGGTGCATAAATACTAAAATAGTTGGAGTGTTATGAATTCTTTATAATAAACCTGTCATTTAAAGGAATATTTTAGAGCCAATAATTTTAATAATTGTTAAATAACGGTAGAAGTGAGAATCATATGGGGTATTGTGAATTCGTGCAGATGACATAAGAGCGTGTACAGTGGGGTACGACGAAGATAGAAATAAGAAGAAACGCAGTGCCGCAAAAGGCCTTCTAAAGAGTTCTTTCAGCTTCAAGTCCTTACCCGAACTGCAGGTCACCATCACCACTGCCTTGTTTGGATACTTGACAAGGTGTGACCGAGCGAGATGGCGCAGTGGTTAGACACTGTACTCGCATTCGGGAGGACGACGGTTCAATCCCGCGTCCGGCCATCCTGATTTAGGTTTTTCGTGATTTCCCTAAATCACTCCAGGAAAATGCCGGGATGGTTCCTCTGAAAGGGCACGGCCGACTTACTTCCCCATCCTTCCCAAATCCGATGAGACCGATGACCTCGCTGTCTGGTCTCCTTCCCCAAAAACAACACAACTTGACAAGGTGTCTTACTAGTACAGTATGAACTGATGCAGTTCCTCTTTAGTATTGCATCAGTCACCCCTCATCGAACTTCCCTGTTTAAAAGAGCATCGAAAGACTGAGTACGTCACAAATGCATTAACGTGTTGAATAATTGACCTGAAGACTGTAAAAACTCTATAGTTGAAGACGCAAAGCCCGAATTATATTGGTATCGTTAGTCTAGGATCATTCTCTCACGAACTAATGAAAAATATGAAATGACTTCTGTACAGCTTTAACCGAGAAAATGTTTAAAGTTTGTTGGGAGACGCTAAGTGCCCTGATCCACAATTGCTGGATGAATATAGTCTGGGTAATTTACGCGCCGTGAGTTGCGCCGCCTCCAGTATATACAATAAGATGACAGAAACCACATGATACCTCCTAGCAGCAAGTCCGACCTCGTATTGCCCGGCGTAGTGCAGCAGCTCGGCGTAGCATGGACTCGAAGTCGGACGTTTTGGGTGACCAAATCTTTTGCTCTAACTCTCCAAAATGTTCTTAGAACCAGTCGCGAAGAACTGTGGCCCCGTGACATGGCGAATTGTCATCCATAAAAATTCCATCGTTGTTTGGAAACATGATACCCATAAATGGCTGCAAATGGTCTCCAGTTGGCCGAAGAAAAACAATTTCCGTCAATGATCGGTTTAGTTGGACCAGAGGGCCCAGTCTATTCCATGAAAACACAGCCCACACCATTACAAAGCCAGCACAAGTTGTGCCTTGTTGACAACTTGGGTCCATTGCTTCGTGGCGTTTGCGCCTCACTCGAACCCTACCATCAGCTCTTACCAATTGAAATCGGGACTCAGCTGACCAGGCCACGGCCTTCCAATCGTCTAGGATCCAACCGATATGGTCACGAGCCCAAGAGAGGCGCTGCAGGCGATGTCGTGTTGTAAACAAAGGCACTCGGCTCAGTCGTCTACTTCTGTAGCCCATTAAAGGCAAATTTCGCTTACTGTCATAACGGATACGTTCGTCGTACGTCTCACATTGAGTTCTGCAGTTATTTCACGCAGCGTTGCTTGTCTGTTAGCACTGACGACTCTACACGAACGCTGCTGCTCTCGGTCGTTAAGTGAAGATCGTCAGCCACTGCGTTGTTATGGTGAGAAGTAATGCCTGAAATGTAGTATTCTCGGCACACTATTGACACTGTGGATCTCGAAATATTGAATTCCCTGAAGATTTCCAAAATGAAATGTCCCATGTGTCGAGCTCCAACTATCATTTGCGTCCAGTACCTGTTAATTCCCGACGTGCTGCCATAATCACACCGGAAATGTTTTCACTTGAATGACCCGAGTACAAATGGCAGCCCCACGAATGCACTTCTCTGTTATACCTTGAGTACGCGATACTACCGCCATCTGTGTATTTGTGTATCGGTATCCCATGACTTTTTGCCATCTGAGCGTATAGACAGTTTCCAACTGTAATACTATTCTTACTATGTTAAACCTTTAGCGTAAGACTATACCTCTTAATGCGTAGATTATGACAGTGTTTCGAGTTTTAAATTATGTCAGTATTATATGAAATGTTGAAAACCGAAACTTTTTCTCCCTGGAAGTCGTTCGATAGGCAACCTGCAACTACATCTCGCACCATGAAACGTGTTACCCGTTTAATATAAGTGGCAGTCGAATGAAAACGAGACATATGGAAAAAATAAGTAAACTGTTTATTATATCTTAAGTAATCACCATAACTACTGATACGTTTATTACTCTGTGAGACAGGATGGTTGATGCCTCCATGGAAAAATGTTTGCGGTTGCCTACGGAATCATGATTGTACCCAGGCATGCACCTCTTGGTCCGGAGCAAATTGACGGCCACAAGTATCTTTCTCCAGGCCTCCATAAATATGGAACTCGTTTGCGGAGATACCAGAACTGTATAAGGGACGTGTAAGGTCTTAACTGCGTATGTTCTGCAGCGTACTCGAAACATGTTGGCGGGCCACCATATTGCCGAGGTATTTTCGACTGTGCTGCAGAAGTATCGCTGGCAAGTCTTTACACGTCATCCATACGGCCTCGATCGCTCGCCATGTGATTTTCATTTTTTTTTTTTTTTTTTTTTTTTTTTTTTTTTTTTTTTTTTGAACCCTGAAGAAGGACATTCGTGGCCGACTTGCTCCCGTCAAAGAGCTGCACGCCATGGTACAATCATAGTTCCCACAAACATTTTTCCATGAAATTATCAACCGTATTTTCTCACACTGGAATAAATGCGTGACCGGCCGGGGTGGCCGAGCGGTTCTAGGCGCTACAGTCTGGAACCGCGCGACCGCTACTGTCGCAGGTTCGAATCCTGCCTCGGACATGGATGTGTATGATGTCCTTAGGTTAGTTAGGTTTAAGTAGTTCTAAGTTCTAGGGGGCTGATGACGTTAGAAGTTGAGTTCGATAGTGCTCAGAGCCATTTGAATCAATAAATGCGTCGATGGTTATGGCGATTACTTCATAAATAATAAACAGTTTACTTTCCTTTTTCCATCTGCCTCGCTTTCATTTGACTGCTCCTTATATTACAGATAGTAATTCCTAATGGTATACTATGTGAGCTATGCGGCTCACAAGGCATCTCGCGCGCTTCTAGAGCGGTAACAGTATCACAAGGCAGACAAAAAAAAAAAAAAAAAAAAACACACACACACACACACACACACACACACACACCAGACAGTGTGTTGTCTCTCGTGCAGCGCGCTCGCTATGGCCACTGGACTGGCGCGTCGTCTGCATGCATATCCTCTGCATAATGTCATGCCGCCTAATGGCTGCATAACCAGCAAACCAAGCATGCCCCGTGGGGTGGAATAACGGCAGGCTAACTGGACGATCGTAGCACACACTGGTCTTGCGGAAATGAAGACGCGTGACGTTAAGTCGTAATCACTCCGACATTCAGTTTCAGTTTAAGTAGCGTTTTCCTGTGCTATAACACTGTTTCATATTTATTAACGCCCTTTAATTAGTATCTTTTTAGGCTAGGCTTTAAGGGCTGCATATTAAAGCCACCTGATTTAAATTTAACTTTTTCGTTTCCGAAACTTTAATGTCACTATATTCTGTTCAGTCGTTGTCCCACAGCTTGTAATTATTTAAATAGAGTTGGTTTCACGTCACACTATAGGCTACAAATATTGAAAGCTTTATTTGTTACTAACTTCACTCTGCCCGATCATCATCAGCATCCTGCGTGCACTACACAGATTACAGGCAAATGTGAAAAAGAAGATTTTCGTAAGATTATATGACTTCGTAAATGCTTGTTACCCGTCTAAATCTACATGGATACTCTGCAAATCACATCTGAGTGTCTGGCACGGGGTTAATTGAACCACCTTCACAATAATTCTCTATTATTCCAGTCTCGTATTGCGCGCGGAAAGAACGAACACCTGTATCTTTGCGTACGAGCACTGATTTCCCTTATTTTGTCATGGTGATCTATCTCCCTATGTAGGTCGGCGTCAACAAAATATTTTAACATTCGGAGGAGAAAGTTGTTGACTGGAATTTCTTGAGAAGATTGCTCCGCAACGAAAAACGCCTTTGTTTTAATGATGTCCATCTAAAATCCTATATCATTTCGGTGACAGCTTATGGATGCCAGTGACTCGTAATGGCTTCTTATAATTTTATTTTTGTTATTACCGCCACAGGGACGCCACGATAACGATTTCCATTCTTCTGGATTGTTTACAGATAGGCTGAAGTTGGTGATAAATAAATATTGCAGCTCATGGTGTTGTAAGAAAATGAATTGTTTTAAGTCGCAGCAGCTGAAAGAACATCGAATGTGGAACATTCAAGGAAGACAAAGCATAGAATTGGTCGTGGTTTCCCTATAAAAGACATATCAGGAGAAAAGACAGTAATGCGAGGTACATTAAATGTATTCGCAGTTGCGATTAATGACAACCATCAGATGTAGAATGGAATGACGACGATGAAAATTTTTGCCGGACCGGGACTCGAGCCCGCATGTACGTCCACAGGAACTCTGCGTCGTAATCAGAATAACACAGGCTCTGCAATATCGTAATAATGCGAGAGCTGACATAAATGGCTGTACAGGTTGTTCCTGATATGAATGTGAAATATTAGAGGCCTGGTAGAGCGAATAATAACGACCATCTTTCACATAGCAACCGATGCCAGTCTCCCTTAACATTCGGTGCTGGACGTCTTTTAACAGCGTCGCGCACTGCCGGGAACCTAGGCTTACAACCCGCCATCTTCAGTCGAAATGGTAGAAGCTATTGCGGACGGGACAACACAACGGAGTTTCCTCCGGCGTTTGCTGAGACCTAACTTTGCGTTTGGCAGTGCAAATGCCTGTTTGGTACGATTTGGAATGAATATGATTTGCACCTTTAAACCTTCAGAAAGTTCTTGTCCTTTACCTAGAAGAATTTTCGTGTCACATTGGCTTCTGCCAGTGGTTTTTTCAGAAGTGTGCCATTCAACCTGAATTCCCACACTTTGTACTTTTTACGGATGGGGTATCCTTTACAAGGGAAGGTGCGTTCAACAGATACAGCCAACACATGTGGGCACGGGAAAATCTGTACGCCACCTTTGTTCATAGTCACCAAGAGCGCTTTGTCGTCAACGTTTGGAGTGGTTTGAGGCCCACACATGCTCCTACGACGACTGAAAACAGACAGATACTTAATCTTCTGAAGACAAGCAGTGCCAGAGTTACTGGAACAAGTCCCACTCAACTTGCGGCAGTAGCTACGGATTTCCCATCCGGTGCGAAATCATTTGGATGAGACGCTTGATGTGAACTGGATAGGGCGTAGTGAGTCAGTGACTTGGCCTGGTCGTTCCCCCGACTTGACACCCCTTGATGTTTTTCGTCTGTGGACAACTTGTAACACCATAGCTCTAATACTCTACTGATTTATTTTGCCTTTTGTTTCATTTAATGTTACATCGTTGAGCTTCTGTAAATGTTGTTTGGTTGAATTGATAACACAAAATTGTATACTCCTTTCTTTGTAAAAACTTTGGATGTCATGATTTGATTCTATGTAATGTAGTATATCTGTCATTTAAATTCTTTGTCCCATTTGGAGGGAACAAAACTTACTATGTATAATTGTAATTTCTGTGTGAATAATTTTTTGTAGAAATGTCAATATGTGCAAATGTTCTGTTCTAATTAATATGTTTGGTTACTGTTATGTAAATTGCTGATCCTCACTTAGGGTTATTAGTTATTTTGTATGTAAAACGTCTTGTGGTTTCCCTCGGGAACGGAACTGTGTAGCGCGCGCAAATTGTGGTTGGCTAGGTAGAAAAGGTGGAACCAAGAGTCAGTCGGGGACGAGCTACCAAACTGTGCACTGCCCATGTTAAAGTTGTATATTGTGCTGGTTCCGAAAGAGGCTTTTTCTGCCACTGTCCAATGCCTCGGATGGATGGATAAATAGCTGGAACGATTCTGGAATTGGTATCCATCATCGCCACCAAGAAGGGCCAGAGTCCAGCAATTCTGCCTGCAAATCCGCCTACCAACATGCGGTTGCCACCACATTGCGCAATCACTGTAAAGAAGTACTATAATAATGTACAGTGAAGGATCGGCTTATTGAGTGTTTTAGTGTGCACAAACATAAGGTAACTTATAACTGAATTTATGTACCTAACTTGATTTTTTCCCTATCACAACAGCTCTCAGGTTCCTCTCCATTTAAACTATGATTACCGAGTGTCCTATTTTTGTGGAAAAAATGAAAGCCTCAAAGTTAGACAGTTGATTACATAACGTTGTTTGATGAGAAGGGAATATTCAGGTTTACTGTGGATTTAGTGAAATTGTGGGAAGCAGTAAATGTAGTCTTGTGAACTTTCAAAGTCACCTATTTAATCAATTACTTGAAAGTAGAAAACTGTGGTAATAAAGATAATTTGCAATTTCTTTTAAAAATTAAAATTCTTAAAACTGAGGCTTATACAGTTTTGCTTAGTAATTGATCACATTACTGCCTGTTGTATATCGCAGAAGGTGAGTCAGTATCTTACAAATATGTTAATTTTGTGTCTCACTGTAGTCAAAGTGGAAAACTGCAGTTGTGGAAAGTTATATGTTCATGTTTGCTAAGTGTTTGTCTCTCTTGTGTATTGGAAGTGCATATTAATAGTATAACAGGATCCACAGTTTGTCTATTGTGCTAATGCTAGGTAACAAGTAACGGGAAGACCACTATTTATGAAAACCATAATTTATTTATTCAAAAGACAGTGAGAAGTAACCTGTTAGTGAATTTCAATTAACTTTCATTCTAAATAGAATAGTATTTAGTTGAGAGATATTTAACCCGTAACCAGTTCATAAAAATGCAGTGAATTGCATTTATAATTTTATGTCAGCTAGGAAAATATTTTAACAATAATACTGAACCTATGTCCAATTAATGATTCTGCAGTGAATAGTAATAATAACGTTATAAAGACCATTGAGTCTGAATAAGCACTGAAAGTAATACTGTGTTTCGTTATTTGTTATATTTATGCAAATAGTTTGTGCTGTTCTAGCTGTTAGCTTCAATCTTACCGTAAACATATGTATGTGTCAGAGTTCATTGCACTCGCGTGTGGCCAAGTCTAGGTTGTGTTTGTCCGTTAAAGTCACTCATACCTACTTTCTTAAAAGAGAACGTTAATATTTCTCTTGCCTAATTAGGCTGGCTTCCGTTTTCCTTATTCTTTAAACAGTATAGCTAGGCAAAAATATTGTTTGTTACTGTTCAAATATTTACGTAATTCTGACTTTCACTTCCGATAAGCCACCTCCGTTAGGTACAACACGGTCAACATAACAAAATTCCTCACAGAGGGTAACACTGTTCTGTTAATTTATGCCATAATTACTTTAACAAGCTAGTTTTAATTCACGACCTGCCTCCAACTTTAAGGTTATGGTATAGCAGTAGGGGACAGTAGTGTTATAAACTGAAATCTGTTGTTCGCGATACAGCTAATGCGATGGATGAAAAGCTGATAGCGCGAATTATGGCAGCCTCTTACGCACTCCCCACTTTGCCAGGGGTGTTTGAAAGGATGCATCAATCGCTCAGGCGTCGCTGCACGGCGTGCATTCCAACAGGAAGGGGTAATATCGAGTAGTTTTTGTAACTGTTTGCAAATAAAGATCATGAAACGTCGTCCCCACCTCTCTTTTACCTTGATACCACGAAGAAATTCAAAACGTTGGTCTGCAGACCTTCGACTCGGGTGGCGGTTTATAGGCCTAACTTCCCGACGGCGCGCGACGCTGTTAACTGACTCCTAGCGCCAAACGCTAAGCCACGCGGACATGGATTGCTGTGGGAAAGTTTCTTGTTATGACCCACTCCACCTGCCCTCTCATTTTTACATTCATTTTACAAACACCCTGTATGAAACAAAATCTTTCATACAGATGCATGGCTCCCGAGTCAAGTGCTTGTCAATGTTTGTTAACATATTGATAATTATGGTTTTATTGTGTGATTTACTTAATGGGTTCATTACTCTTCAAAGGTTTATCAGATTATAAATTCACCAAGTCTGCAATAAATTCGAAAAAGTCGTCCATGACTTTCACACACTATCATACTATCAGGAGTAAATAATTAATACGTTCTGTGTGTTCTTCTACATCTATGATCGTTCTACTAACACCAGTGTCCACGACGAAAATGACATTACACTCATTCATGTATCATCATTACGTCTGTACAATACTGTCTCCATCACACTCAAAAAGCAAAAATTTAATTACCATAATGAGATTTTCACTCTGCGGCGGAGTGTGCGCTGATATGAAACTTCCTGGCAGATTAAAACTGTGTGCCGGACCGAGACTCGAACCCGGGACCTTCGTCTTTAGCGGGCAACTGCTATACCATCTTTTTTTTATTAATGTCATTTTGTTCGTTTATGTTCGCTGTATCTGCTCGGGGCGGACGTCGCAAGACACCCGTTTCAGTTCGTCGTTGATCCATTAACTCAGTTTTTTTTTATTACAGAGGGCAGCTAACCCTCTGACCGAACACGCTGAGTTACCGTGCCGACACCATCTGAGCTACCCAAGCACGACTCACGCCCCATCCTCACAGCTTCACTTCCGCCAGTAACTTGTCTCCTACCTTCAAAACTTCACAGGAGCTCTTCTGCGAACTAGTACTCCTGGAAGAAAAGATATTGCGGAGACATGGCTTAGCCACAGCCTGGGAGATGTTTCCAGAATGAGATTTTCACTCTGCAGCCATTCTATCCCTTTGTGATGATTTATGATTTAGAATCAATTAAATTATATTATTTAGAACCGTCTCTCTTCTGTTATATAAATACAAATGTTCGATTGAAAACGGTCTGCTGTAGCGGTGTGGTAGTGTTTCGGATACTAGGGCACGAAGACGCCTAGAAAATGTGCTTGGAAATCAGACAGACATGGGTCCTGTTGTGATGGCACCAGCCACACTAACCGCTTATGTACGGAAAATAGGTCACTGTGTAAACCTTCAGAAAAAAGTATGTATCCATTATCTTCTTTTTCACTTACAATATTTGGCGTGATATCTTATAATGCGTAGATTCAAAACGTGTAAGTGATAACTTCTATCAATATCCATGGTTGGGTGAAAACTGATTCAGTCTTTGAGTGGCCATTTCACCCCTCCCCCCTCTCACCGGTTGAATGGTATCGGCGCAGGAAGATGGATTGACGCGGACACGCGAAGAATGGAGGTATCAAGTTTGAACGTGCTCATGACCACACTGTGAATGAAGTTGACAAATCTGTTGGCTGTTTCAGCACAGAGTGTTCAACGTGTTTAAAAGGAATGGTGAACCACGTAATACGAAGTATGAAAAGTGGTGTTAAGAAGATCTAACCGACAGAGACAGGAGATGAGTATCACACCCTGTCAGTGGTAACAGGTTTCAAACCCGGTAGGAGTTGCTGTAATTAGTTAATTGAGATCTATCTCAACTAGCTGGGAACATTACGAAGGGTACCGCATGTAATGGACAAGCTAGTCTAGTACCTCGCAGTAAGCCATGGTCAGGGTGGCGCATGATGCTGCAGGTCTTCACTGGACGAAAAAACACGGAAGCAGTACAGTAGCCGGCTGCAGGGGTGTACCGCGGTCCGACGAGTTGCGACTTTGCATCTTTTAAAATGAAGAAAGGCTTCGAGTGCACAGACGGTTCACTGAGGCGTTTATCCTGCAGTGTGCGGGGGTGTAGCTCAGGCCAGAGGCGGCTCTGTGATCGTTGAAACTGAGTTTCGTACCAAGGCTTGGGCACACTCACTCTGTTTACCGTGAACATGAAACAGGATGTTTATTTTAACATTCTCAGTGGCCAAGTGTTTCCCTTTCTTCTGCATATTCATAATGTGTGTACTGTGGACACTCCACTGCTCCGCCGGGCTGTACGAATACGCTCAGAGCTAACAGCGAGAACCCTATCTCACTTCGATTTGCCCGCTAAATTTCCCGATCTTAATGCTGTAGGAACTGTCTGAAACAGCGGGTGATCGTAGCAGTCAACATACTGTATGTTGGTAGATCTGTGGGTTCTGACCTTCAGTGCATGGCTTCAGCTGCATATAGAATACCTAAAGAATCTTGTGGACTTGGTGTGGTATCGCAGTGCCACACCAAAACTTGCCACGCCGTTGGTACCACAGACATTAGCGCGGTCTGGCTGCAAACCGCAATGACGAATGGGAGACGCTCTTGAAAACACGGCCCTCTCTTAGCACTGCAGCGCCATCGCACGGAGGTAGTTACAGAGCCGAGAGTCGCTCAGCCCTACTTCGTGACTTCCGATGAAGCAGTAAGCATCATCTAATTAGGACGCCAGTGCTATTCAAGTCTCAGATGGAACAGTACATTCCTGAATGTTGAACTTGTACTTCGAGAGCAGCGTTTGTAAATGTGTGCTTCAAGTGATGCTTCACTGTACCAGGACAGTTGTAAATATTCTACACACTTCTGGAGCAATGGGTTGTATAAAGTTAAGCAAATATTTTTATCATTCTTGTAATAAAGTGAACTAATGTTTCATATGTTGTAATCCCTATCAGCCAGCTCCCAGAACGATCAAAGAGCCACAGTTATTACCGGACGATTGTTGTATCATCAGGTCATAACACTTTGTTCCTCACCGCCTTGAGGCCATAATAAACACTGGAGATGATGGTACACGATATGGAGTAATGTCTCCTGAGGGTGATTATTTTTTGTACGGTGCGCCTATTTTTGGTCAGCGTGACACACAGGTGAAGAATTTATCAGTCCGGTCTGCCTGTCCATTTCTCCGCTGAAATCATTAAGGCAGCTCAACCTGCCGCACTGGTGACACAATAGTAAATGAGTACCGAAGCACGGCCGTTAAAGCAGGGCAACTCTGGTTTCCTCTACCCTGGAACGCTTCGCAGGACTCGTTCAGTTTCCTGCACCTGACAACAGGTAGCGCTAAACACGTATATGTTTGCGTAGGTAGATTAACAAACCAAACTTAAATGAGGTTGAGGAGAAATTAAGAATTGGGGAATATATACCAGTCACGAAAGAGAGCGCAATTCCACCAGAGGTAAAGTTGTCTTGTACTTGTAAGGCAGCTTGAAATAAATCGGTAGGTGTTTCGCAATGCAAATTGTGTCAAAAGTTACTAAACACACATTCGGGAGCCTTGATATGTTACAATACGTTTGGGAATTTGACCATCAATTTCCTCACTGCATAAATATTTTGAAAGAGAACAAAGTAACTGAAATGTGTGCTAGGAACTTAAGGCCATTTAGCAGTATGTGGTATTTCTAAATTTAGATCAAACTTTGACTGAAATACGAAAAAAATATGACACAGTGGATATTAAAAACCACAGTCCGGCCGTACGCAATGTAGTGCGGAGAGAACGCAGAGTGAAAGAATTTTTGTTCTTTCAGACTTGTAATTTTTAGGTTAACATAATACGAAAAACGAATTTCGTGTTTGTTAAAATGCGTTTGGGTAATTTAGTATAACCTATTTTGGCCTCTTAGAATGAATACAGCGGACTTGCAAAGAAACTAGACTCCCAAAACCTTACTTCAGTTGGCATTGTAGTACAATAAGACATCTTCACATTCTTAGGAGCAAAGGATCTCGATTTTCAGAGATGGTTCTCATTACTACAGAAAGCATGTATTAATGGTGACCTGATGACAGTTCATATTAAGAATAACCATTACCAGTCGAAAGACTGTGAAGTTGCTGAGAAAACCGTTCATGTCGAAATAAATAAATATGACAAAATATGCAGAAAAGGGAGAAAAGGAAAAATAAAATCCACCATTTTCAGGCCTACAATGACCCAAAATGAATATACACTGAAGCGCCAAAGAAACTGGTATAGGCGTGTATTCAAATACAGAGATACGTAAAAAAGGGAGAATAAGGCGCTGCGGTCGGCAACGCCTGTGTAAGACAACAAGTATGTGGTGCAGTTGTTAGATCGGTTACTGCTGCTACGATGACGGGTCATCAAGATTTAAACGAGTTTGAACGTTGTGTTATAGTCAGCGTACGAGCGATGGGACACAGCATCTCCGAGGTAGCGATGAAGTGGGGATTTTCCCGTACGACTATTTCACGAGTGTATCGTGAATATCAGGAATTCGGTAAAAAAATCATATCTACGACATCGCTGCGGACAGAAAGAGATCCTGTAAGAAAGGGACCAACGACGACTGAAGAGAATCGTTCAACGTGACAGAAGTGCAACCCTTCCGCAAACTGCTGCAGATTTCAATGCTGTGCCATTACCAAGTGTCAGAATGCGAACCATTCAACGGAACGTCATCGATATGGGCCTCCGGAGCCGAAGGGCCACTCATGTATCCTTGATTACTGCACGACACAAAGCTTTACGCCTCGCCTGGGCCCGTCAGCACCGATATTGGGCGGTTGATGACTGGAAAAATGTTGTCTGGGCGGACGAGTTTCGTTTCAAATTGTATCGAGTGGATGGACGTGCACGGGTGTGAATCCATGGATGCTGCATGTCATCAGGAGGCTGTTCAAGCTGGTGGAGCCTCTGTAATGGTGTGGTGCGCGTGCAGTTGGAGTGATTTGGGACCCGTGATAGTCTAGATACGAGCCTGTCAGGTAACACGTACGTAAGCATCCTGTCTGATCACTTGCATGCATTGATGTCCGTTGTGCATTCCGATGGACTTGGGCAATTCCAGCAGGAGAATGGGACACCCCACATGTCCAGACTTTCTACAGAGTGGCTCCAGGAACATTCTTCTTAGTTTAAACACTTCCGCTGGCCACCAAATTCCTCAGACATGAACATTATTGAGCACATCTGTGATGCCTTGCCGGCCGGAGTGGCCGAGCGGTTCTAGGCACTACAGTCTGGATCCGCGCGACCGCTACGGTCGCAGGTTCGAATCCTACCTCGGGCATGGATGTGTGTGATGTCCTTAGGTTAGTTAGGTTTAAGTAGTTCTAAGTTCTAGGGGACTGATGACCTCAGAAGTTAAGTCCCATAGTGCTCAGAGCCATTTTTTGTGATGCCTTGCAACGTGCTCTTCAGAAGAGATCTCTACCCCCTCGTACTCTTACGGATTTATGGACAGCCCTGAAGGATTTATGGTGTCACTTCCCTCCAGAACCACTTCAGACATTAGTCGGGTCCATGCAAAGTCGTGTTGCGGCACTTCAGAGTGCTCGCGGGGGCCCTACGCGAAATTAGACGGGTGTACCAGTTTCTTTGGTTATTCAGTGTATTACATGGGGCCTCGTCTTGTGACATTCGGGTATTTTCATCAGCATGTACAGAATAAACTGCCACGTAGCTTAGCACAGCGGGACGACGGGCGTCTCCTTTGTCCTACTTGGGTTGTGCATAGCTGGGCTTGGATGGGAGTAAAGCAGCCTGCCAATTCTGCTGATAATGTCTAACACGCGAGCACGAGTAGGTTGAAAGCGGAAGATGTATACCTCTGGTGTGAAAACCCTCACCGTTTGTCTGACAGCAGAACAGCGTGGCAGGACGGGTGAGCGGACAGACGCCGCGGCAGGCATCGCGCTCGGCGCGCAGGAGTTCGCTCACCCCGGCGGCCCTCGGGAGTAATTTCATTAGACCGGATAAACGGCCGCTCTCGTGTTTTTAATCCGGCACGCATAAAACGCGCCGCCGCCACCGTGTCGGCCTGTCCGGGAGGCGGAGGTCGGCTCTCCCGCCAGGAGTCCGTAATAAGCGGCGACTCGCGCGCCCCCTCTGCAAACCCGAGGACAGCCGCCGGCTCGCAACACGGTTAGGATCCCTTCAAGTGGCATCCGCGCAGGAAATTGAGAGGCTGCTCCAACGGGGGTCTTATTAAATACTTGTGTGGGCAGCACACTTTACGTTTTATTGCAACACTTAATGCAGAAACTCGCGGAAGACTTACAAACGTTCGAAGAGAAATTAGAATTTCTAGCTTTACAGAAATGTGGGATCAGCTGTTGCAATTTTTAATATACACCGTTTCTACTAAAATTCACCGCATGTTTCTGTACTTGTTCAAGAAAACATTATAATTTTTTTTAAAATCGCTTCACTATTTGATATACACTGGTGCGCAAAACTTAACGACGTAAGTAACTTTCGCTTGATGTTTCATTGACAAGTAATGTAGCTCGATGAAACTTGGACCATACATACAATACTGGCCATTAAAATTGCTACACCAAGAAGAACTGCAGATGATAAACGGGTATTCATTGGACAAATATATTATACTAGAATTGACATGTGATTACATTTTCACGCAATTTGGGTGCATAGATCCTGAGAAATCAGTAATAACGGCCTTGATACGCCTGGGCATTGAGTCAAACAGAGCTTGGATGGCGTGTACAGGTACAGTTGCCCATGCAGCTTCAACACGATACCACAGTTCATCAAGGGTAGTGACTGGCGTATTGTGACGAGCCAGTTGCTCGGCCACCATTGACCAGACATTTTCCATTGGTGAGAGATATGCAGAATGTGCTGGCCAGGGCAGCAGTCGAATATTTTCTGTATCCAGAAAGGCCTGTACAAAACCTGCAACATGCGGTCATGCATTATCCTGCTGAAATGTAGGGATCGAATGAAGGGTAGAGCCACGGGTCGTAACACATCTGAAACGTAACGGCCACTGTTCAAATTGCCGTCAATGCGAACAAGAGGTGACCGAGACGTGTAACCAATGACACCCCGTACCAGCACGCTCGGTGATACGCCAGAATCGCGATGACGAATACACGCTTCCAATGTGCGTTCACCGCGATGTCGCCAAACACGGATGCGACCATCATGATGCTGTAAACAGAACCTGGATTCATCCGAAAAAATGACGTTTTGCCATTCGTGCACCCAGGTTCGTCGTTGAGTACACCATCGCAGGCGCTCCTGTCTGTGATGCGGCCTCAAGGGTAACCGCACCCATGCTGCTGGAAACGTCGTCGAACTGTTCGTGCAGATGGTTGTTGTCTTGCAAACGTCCCCATCTGTTGACTCATGGATCGAGACGTGGCTGCACGATCCGTTACAGCCATGCGGATAAGATGCCTGTCATCTCGACTGCTAGTGATACGTGGCCGTTGGGATCCAGCACGGCGTTTCGTATTACCCTCCTGAACCACCGATTCCATATTCAGCTAACAGTCATTGATCTCGACAAGCGCGAACAGCAATGTCGCGATACGATAAACCGCAATCGCGATAGGCTACAATGCGGCCTTTATCAAAGTCGGAAACGTGACGGTATGCATTTCTCATCCTTACACGAGGCATCACAACAACGTTTCACCTTGCAACGCCGGTCAACTGCTGTTTCTGCATGAGAAATCGGTTGGAAACTTTCCTCTTTTCAGCACGTTGTAGATGTCGCCAGCGGCGCCAACCTTGTGTGAATGCTCTGTAAAGCTAATCATTTGCATATCACAGCATCTTCTTCCTGTCGGTTAAATTTCGCGTCTGTAGCACGTCATCTTCGTGGTGTAGCAATTTTAATTGCCAGTAGTGTAGAAAGAATTTCTACAGCATAGTACAGAAGGTAAGTGGAAGAAATACGTAATCCCAGGAACGGAAATGACGCTTTTATTTAATGACAGTAATTGCTCTGAAGTCACAGCCCGGACAATACAAAGGGCTATACACGGTTCTTAATGGGATGTGTGGTCAGCAAGAACGGCAATTCGTGCTCGACAAAGTGCTTCTATGGTGGCCACAAAGTTCTTGCGTTAGGATGTTCCATTCTTCCACAAATGCGGTCGACAACCACTACATGCGTGCCGCAATACGTCACACCAACTCATCCCGCGCGTGGACAATGGGATGTACTGTAAGTCGGCAGAACGGGCAGGCCAGTCCATTCGTCGAATATCCTATTGTTCCTAGAGCTCCTTCAGCTGCGCAGTTCGATGCAGTCGAGCATTGGTATTCCATAAAAATGAACTCAGGGCTGAATGCACCTCTAGGGAACGAGTACAGTGTCACAATAAAATCGACCGGTGAGTGTACCGTGTTCCAAGATTTGGAAGCCATTATACTCACGTAACATTATGGCACCCCACGCTGTAACACCTAGACACCAAAACGATCGTGTTCGACAATATTCCCGGGCGCATTAAGTGTTCCTAATTAACGCCTTATACAGGGTGTCCCAGCTATCTTGTCCACCCAAAATATCTCTGGAACAATAATAGCACTTGGAAAATGACTTTCACCGGTATCAATGTAGGGCTGGGGCCCATGAATGTACATATTTGGAAACATTCTAAAACGAAAGCATATGTGTTTTTTAACACAAACTTATGTCTTTGTAAATGGACCTCCTATATTTTTTCTTCAGCAATTCATAGCATGACAAAGCACATACACAATGGCGTTGATTGCATCGCAATATTCCCATTACATCCCGAGATATTGAGACGCGGAGTTGACGCTTGAAACACCCGACATGCGCTGCTAGCGCACGTCCTGAGGTTCAGGCGTGAACCCCATGCTGCCCGTAATCGCGATGTGATTGACATGTGTGATCACACCTCCATACTTATCAAGAGGTCCGAAACGAATAATACGGTCTGCTGCCATCAACTCTTATAAGCACATAATGGTTTCCCTCTTGCACGTTTCACGTATCTACGTACACAATACGAACCAGTACCGATCGGTTTACACCCGTCAGGTTGTCTTATTTATCCTGCACACCCAAAATAAGGTTTATTTAATGCGTTATATGACCCATTGTACCTGTCGCGCAGGGCCTGGCTCTACCTAGTCAAGTGTCCAACGTAGTTCCCACTACTGCCACAGTTACCACTTCGCCTTGTTTATAATTTGCGACCCATGCAAACTCCTGTACTCCACCACCCTCCTAGCATCCCATTTGTTGTTGCTTTGGCGTGCAGTACACCGCTTGCCAGTGTAGTCGTGCATCAGAGTAATCTAGTGATGGCACGGAGGTAGTACACATTGTGAATAAACGTTGTGTTGTGGAACTTATACTGTACAGTATAATGTACGCATATGAAGATATGGTAGAAATGCTGCTGATCTATGGAGAATGTACGTTGACGGGAAATACGTTATGAGATTGCTTGTTTGTTGATAGTACTGTTAGCGAACATTATGATTATTAAGTTAATATGTCTGTTTTCTACCCCACTCTACATACATGTACTGTACCCTGTTGTAGGTGGACGAAATGCTGTTCAGGCAGAACGACTGTACAACTGTGAATCCTCAAATCAGCACACGTCAAATTGAACGTGAAGTTGGTGTGTCGAAATCAAGTGCACAGCGTATTCTTAAACGTCATAAATTTCATCCTTACCATGTTCATTTACACCAGGATCTTCATGGAAATGACTTCCGCAATAGGGTAACATTTTGTCGGTGAGCTCAGCAAAAACTTCTGACTAATCCAAATTTTTTTGCAGATGTTCTCTTTACCGACGAGGCATCATTCTTCAACAAAGGAATTGTCAATATGAGGAATATGCATTATTGGTCCGCAGACAATCCAAAATGGCTCCGTCAGGTAGGGCATCAACGTCCGTGGAAAGTGAATGTTTGGTGTGGGATTATTGGAGATACCATTATCGGACCTTTCTTTATAAATGGCATCCAAAATGGCAGACAATACTCCAGATTTATACGACACAATCTTCCTGTTCTCTTGGACACTGTACCTCTGAACCGGAGAATGGTCATGTAGTATCAGCATGACGGATGCCCTGCACATAACGCCTTACGAGCACGACGACTTCTGAACCGTAAGTTCCCTGGTAGGTGGATTGGACGAGGTGGCCCAGTTAGGTGGTCTGCCCGATCTCCTGACCTTACACCGCTGGATTATTTTCTTTGGGGAGCAGTGAAGGATGCTGTTTACCAACATGAACCAACAACACCAGAGGACATGAAGCAACGCATTATTGATGCTTGTACAGCCATCAAAGAGGAAACAGTAGCACGAAGTAGGGCATCCTTCATCCGCAGAGTGACCCTATGTATGCAAGCCAATGGGCATCACTTTGAGCATGAGATGTGAACGCTATGTTTAGTATGTAGTGCTGGTATCACAGTGGAAGTTTCTACAAAGGGCCATTTTACCCAGTGATGTTAAGAAACATTTGTTTGCAACTATTTGTCATTTAACGCATTAGACAAACATAACATTGATTATTATGTGATAATAAAACTAATTGGTTAAACATGTTTACATTCATCTTCTATGTCCTACCTGAACTTCCCAAATCAAAACATTTTTACCTAAACAACGGTAAAATTTTTAGTCCACTTGCTCGTTTCAGTAAAACCATCAACATGAACTTTACTATTACGAGTGAATGATTAACTGTCACTTGCGCTAGATCTACAGTAAAGTAAAGTTTTAACGTTGAACGGCATTACCTTTTTAGTAACGGATTAACGATAAGCGAAGTTAACTTTGTGACTAACATTGCGGTACACAGATATGTTACAGAACCGCATCACCCCTAGCCTATGGGATAAATACCTGCTGGAATGTACGACGTTAGTGCAGGATGGCAGCAGACCGTATTATTCGTTTCGGACCTCTTGATAAGTATGGAGGTGTGATTACGCGTGTCCATCACATCGCGATTACGGGCAGCATGTGGTTCACGCCTAAGCCTCAGGATGTGCGCTAGCAGCGCATGTCGGGTGTTTCAAGCGTCAACTTCGCGTCTTAATATCTCGGAATGTAATGGGAATATTGCGATGCAATGAACGCCATTGTGTATGTGCTTTGGCATGCTATGGATTTCTGAAGAAAAAATATAGGAGGTCCATTTAAAAAAACGTAAGTTAGTGTTAAAAAGCACATATGCTTTCGTTTTAGAATGTTTCCAAATATGTACATTCATGGGCCCCAGCCCTACATGGATACCGGTGAAAGTCGTTTTCCAATAGCTGTTATTGTTCCAGAGATATTTTGGGTGGACAAGATAGCTGGGACACCCTGTATACGTACAGCATGTCGAACGTGATCGTTTTTGCGGCGGTAAGAAAACTCCACCAATACAAATCCTTACCAATCTTGTGACCAGTATGGGAGCAGAGCATGCATTGCTCTCTCCTTAATGATCAAACATTTTGTTAAGAATCCTCTCCCGCCTTTTGTAAAGCCCAGGGGACCTTGATGACTCGTAATAACTTCAATGTAATTACTGTCTCTGAATAAAAGAATCATTTGTTTTCGTCTTACCGCATATATCTTTCAATTGTGTTGTACATTATACCTGGACTGTACCAGTTCTTTCTAAGTGTTGTTCAAATTTCATCAACCTATATTACTTGGGAAGTTACTGAAGTATATAAGTTTTGAACATCAGTGTATATATGCAGAGTATATATGAAATAGAATATGGGAAAAGAAAGGGAAAGGGTGAGTGGGAAACTGATTACTTCCAGCAGCGCAAGGCACTGTGGTAATGCAATGGCGAAAGATGAAAATTTGTGCCAGAGTGGGACTCGAACCCGGATTTACCACTTCTCTTTTTTTGTTTTGTTTTGTCGCCTTACCATTTCTTTAATAAATTAAAATTTGTGCCCAGGCTAGATCTTTAACCGTGGTCTCTTGCTTACTTTTTTAAGAGGATGTATTTATTTAATTTTTTTATTCTTTATACATTTAAACAGGAACAAAAAAACTACCTTGTTGTTGGTATTACAAATGAGATTAACAATTTCTTCATATATATATATATATATATATATATATATATATATATATATATATATATATATATATATATATATATATAATCTGAAAGGATAACTATAAACCAAACTGACGTAAGATTAACATTGTGATAAGTCGGAAGCTGTGAAAGGTAAACATACTTCAGAAATAAAAAAAAATTACGTTAAAAAGAAATACTTCTCTAACTATGCTTCAAATTTCAATGAATATCTTTCACAAATTAAAGCAAATCCTGGTTAACATATAACATTTAAGTGAAAGGAAGTTTCGGTATCAACAACTGCCTTGTCATACCACAAATAATATTTCTCTATTGCTTGAAGCTAGTAAACTGAACATTATTCTCGCATTACATAAGGAAGAAAAAAAACACATCTCAATGGGGAATCGTATTTCCAATCCCCCCCGCTGTTTTGTCATCCGGGTATGTCTTCTCGAGTGTGCAATGTATCCACCGATTCTTATCTTCCGTTCATGCTTTCTTCGCATCGGTAATTTAACTTCTCCTGCCCTGGACGTTCCAGCTATGCGGGGGCTCTTGAAACGCACTCCATAGAAAGTTACAGAAATACTGTCGGTATTTCGGGTTGTTCACGTTCTTTAGATGTCGTTCCTGTAGAAAAGCCCAGAAGTCCGTTACATTCTTTGGGCCACATCTGAACAAACAAAGCACCGTCTGGCCTCGAAGCCACGTTACGTCATTCGTTTTGGTGAGTGGATAGTAAGTCCCGTCCGGGAAGAATGTAATCCCTGGTTCAATGCTGTTTTGTCCCATTCGGAGAAAGAAAGCGATCATTCGAGTCGCAAAACGCCACACTTCTGCCGAGAGGCCGCATATGAGGCGGTGTTCATCGTTGTCCAGGGTTTGGCACAGAGGGCACAATGGTGAATCTGTCATATGAATCGCATGCAGTCTGCATCGGGTGACATTTTTACCATTTACTGTTAGGTACCAAGTTGCACGTGTCTCTGTGTGTAAGGAAACGTGGTGTATCGATCGCCATACTACTTGCAAATTGCTATGTGGACGCTTCCTCTCAATAGGATTGCTGTGTCGTCCGGTCGTTAGTATCCGATATACACTCCTGGAAATTGAAATAAGAACACCGTGAATTCATTGTCCCAGGAAGGGGAAACTTTATTGACACATTCCTGGGGGTCAGATACATCACATGATCACACTGACAGAACCACAGGCACATAGACACAGGCAACAGAGCATGCACAATGTCGGCACTAGTACAGTGTATATCCACCTTTCGCAGCAATGCAGGCTGCTATTCTCCCATGGAGACGATCGTAGAGATGCTGGATGTAGTCCTGTGGAACGGCTTGCCATGCCATTTCCACCTGGCGCCTCAGTTGGACCAGCGTTCGTGCTGGACGTGCAGACCGCGTGAGACGACGCTTCATCCAGTCCCAAACATGCTCAATGGGGGACAGATCCGGAGATCTTGCTGGCCAGGGTAGTTGACTTACACCTTCTAGAGCACGTTGGGTGGCACGGGATACATGCGGACGTGCATTGTCCTGTTGGAACGCAAATTCCCTTGCCGGTCTAGGAATGGTAGAACGATGGGTTCGATGACGGTTTGGATGTACCGTGCACTACTCAGTGTCCCCTCGACGATCACCAGTGGTGTACGGCCAGTGTAGGAGATCGCTCCCCACACCATGATGCCGAGTGTTGGCCCTGTGTGCCTCGGTCGTATGCAGTCCTGATTGTGGCGCTCACCTGCACAGCGCCAAACACGCATACGACCATCATTGGCACCAAGGCAGAAGCGACTCTCATCGCTGAAGACGACACGTCTCCATTCGTCCCTCCATTCACGCCTGTCGCGACACCACTGGAGGCGGGCTGCACGATGTTGGGGCGTGAGCGGAAGACGGCCTAACGGTGTGCGGGACCGTAGCCCAGCTTCATGGAGACGGTTGCGAATGGTCCTCGCCGATACCCCAAGAGCAACAGTGTCCCTAATTTGCTGGGAAGTGGCGGTGCGGTCCCCTACGGCACTGCGTAGGATCCTACGGTCTTGGCGTGCATCCGTGCGTCGCTGCGGTCCGGTCCCAGGTCGACGGGTACGTGCACCTTCCGCCGACCACTGGCGACAACATCGATGTACTGTGGAGACCTCACGCCCCACGTGTTGAGCAATTCGGCGGTACGTCCACCCGGCCTCCCGCATGCCCACTATACGCCCTCGCTCAAAGTCCGTCAACTGCACATACGGTTCACGTCCACGCTGTCGCGGCATGCTACCAGTGTTAAAGACTGCGATGGAGCTCCGTATGCCACGGAAAACTGGCTGACACTGACGGCGGCGGTGCACAAATGCTGCGCAGCTAGCGCCATTCGACGGCCAACACCGCGGTTCCTGGTGTGTCCGCTGTGCCGTGCGTGTGATCATTGCTTGTACAGCCCTCTCGCAGTGTCCGGAGCAAGTATGGTGGGTCTGACACACCGGTGTCAATGTGTTCTTTTTTCCATTTCCAGGAGTGTATGTCACGTGCTGTTGCAGGTCTGGTTTCCGGCAGAGCTGTCTCAACGTAGCTGTACTCTATAAAAGAAGTGCATATATGCTGGAGCGACTGGGAAATGTGCTGGACCGCCAGTGGCGCCATAAGTGAAACTGGTGCTAGCTCGTCTATTAAGATTCCTGTCAGACAAGTCTGATGTCGTCTCCACAGTTTTAACATTGTGCTGATATATAGTGCCATCGCTCGATCACGAACATGCACAAGACAAAGTCCACCCTCCTAGGAGGGAGGGTAAGGGCGTCGTATCTTACTTTAAACAGTAGACCTGCACTCACAAAGGAACCGAACGAAGCCAGTATTCGCCGTGCTATCGTCACCGGCATTGGGAGTACTTGAGAGAAATGCGGAATTCGTGACGCCAGGTACGTGTTAACATACGTGCCCCGCTGGATTATGTCTAATGCCCTTGTGATGTTCCCTCTAACGCCCGTCCGGACTGACTGTAGTAGTCTCTTATAGTTGCACGCTGCTGTGCGACATATGTCGTTGGTTAAAACAATAACTAGCCATTTCAAGGTATCCATGAGCCCTAAGGGTGCTACAAATTCTTCCGTTAGTCCAACACCAATATTCATCGCTACAGACTTGTCCATATTTATACGGCTGCCAGTGGCCGTAGAATACTTGCGTATCCAATCTAAAGACACACTCATGTCGTCGCCTCATAAGCGGTTGCCGCCTCATAAGCGGTTACCTTAACCGCATCGGCCATCCGGCCACGGTTCCCGACCGACTCGAATTTCCAACTTATCGCAGGCTGCATTGTGGCGTCCCTCGCTCATAGACCCCCTACTCGCAAATTATTGGTTCTGGTTGGAGTTTGGAAGATATTAGCGCACCCGCAATGAAACAGATATCGAGGAGCCGTCGGGCTCTTACAGAAATGTATACACATGGTGTCTCTCCTAAAAGTCGTAAGACGCGTTTTCTCTTTTGTCATGGCGGATGTTTGCAGTTTCGTTTGTAGAATGTGTAAATGGAGACAGCCCAAAGAAATACTGCTCATCACGTACGAGGGTCACTGCAAAAGAAATGCACACCATTTTTGTAAAAATCCATCTTTTAATCTACATGTTTGAAAGTTTTACATTGTGTAGACATCCTTTAGGAACAATATTTTCATTTCTCCACACAATTTCCATCCCTCTCAACTGCCTTACGCCATCTTGGAACCAGCACCTGTATATCCGCACGGTAAAATTCTGGACCAACCTGTTGGAGCCACTGTTTGGCAGTGTGCACAAGGGAGTCATCATCTTCAAACCTTGTTCCACGAAGAGTGTCTTTCTGTTTCCCAAAGAGATGATAGGCACATGGAGCCAGATCAGGACTGTAAGCTGGGTGTTTCAGTGTTATCCATCCGAGTATTGTGATCGCTTTCACGGTTTTTTGACTGACATGTGGCCGTGCATTGTTGTGCAACAGCAAAACATCCTGCTATTGCCGATGTGGTCGAACACGACTCAGTCGAGCTTGAAGTTTCTTCAGTTTCGTCACATATGCATCAGAATTTATGGTGGTTCCACTTGGCATGATGTCCGCAAACAAGAGTCCTTCGGAATCGAAAAACACCGTAGCCATAACTTTTCCAGCAAAAAGTGTGGTTTTGAATTTTTTTTTCTTGGGTGAATTTGCATGATGCCACTCCACTGATTGCCTCTTCGTCTCTGGTGAAAAATGATGGAGCCATGTTTCATCACCTGTCACAATTCTTCCAAAAAATTCATCTCCACCATTCTCATACTGTTCCAAAAGTTCGCTGCATACCGTTTTTCTTGTTTCTTTGTGAGTCATTGTCAACATCCTGGGAACCCACCTGGCAAAAACCTTTTTATACGCCAACACTTTCAGTATTCTGCAAACACTTTCTTCCCCTATCCCAATGCAGCGCGACAGTACGTTCACTGTGATGCGTCTGTCAGCAGTCACCAATTCGTTAACTCTCGGCACATTGTCTGGAGTGTGAGCAGTACGAGGCCTGCCGCTGCGAGGACAATTCTCAATATTTCCGTGCCCGCTTTCATCACGTAACCTGCTTGCCCACCGACTAACCGTACTGCGATCGACAGAAGCATCTCCCTACATCTTTTTCAACCTCATGTGGATGTTTCCCACTGTCTCGTTTGCACAGCACAGGACTTCTATGACAGCACGTTGCTTCTGACGAACGTCAAGTGTAGCAGCCATCTTGAAGACATACTGTGATGGTAACACTCACAGGAACAGGTTGAACTAAGTTTGAAAATAAGCGGGAAGGATGTATCTGCACACTGTAAAACTTTCACACATGCAGAATGAAAACTGTATTTTTACAAAAATGGTGTGCATTTCTTTTGGAGTGACCCTCGTTTGCGAGGCTCAGCGTCGGTTTCTTTCCTGTTACAAACAAAATGATTTTGAAAGCGGAATTTTAGGTGCACAATCGATAGAAATGTCCCAAATAGGTCTACGACGATATTAGATTTATCGATGTACGTCAACAGGGACAGTGAAACACGAATAGTAACAAGTATTCCAGCAGCGACAGCCACAGCCATGCAGCAGTGCTGCTCAGCCACTGGTGGAGTCCTGGTTATTCTTAGTGTTTTATTATCCCTGTTAATGTACATCGATAAAACAAATATCGGAGTAGACTAATTTGGGACCACTCTATCAACTGCGCACCTAAAATTCCGCTTTAAAGATAATTTTGTCTGTAATGGGGAACAAACCGACGCTTTCCGTCGACACTGAGTGTCGCATGAAAGACTTTATGAGCAGCAGTTGTTTGGGTCGACTCCAACTATACATTGCAAAAACGAAATTGAAAATCTCTGCCGAAACACCAGAGAAAATGCGCATGATGGTTCCCTGGAGAGACACGCTGTGTATATCTGAGTGATGTCTGTTCCGTTGGACATTCCGACACACACTATTCAGAGATTATATATATAGGGTGAGTCACCTAACGTTACGCAGTGATTAGACACTGCACTCGCATTCGGGAGGACGACGGTTCAATCCCGCGTCCGGCCATCCTGATTTAGGTTTTCCGTGATTTCCCTAAATCGCTCCAGGCAAATGCCGCTATGGTTCCTTTCAAAGGGCACGGCCGACTTCCTTCCCTAATCCGATGAGACCGATGCCCTCGCTGTCTGGTCTCCTTCCCCAAACCAGCCAACCAACCAACCAACCAACCTAACGTTACCGCTGGATATATTTCGTAAACCACATCAAATACTGACGAGCCGATTCCACAGACCGAACGTGAGGAGAGGGGCTAGTGTAATTGTTTAATACAAACCATTCAAAAATGCACGAAAGTATGGCTTGGTTCAAATGGCTCTGAGCACTATGGGACTCAACTGCTGTGGTCATCAGTCCCCTAGAACTTAGAACTACTTAAATCTAACTAACCTAAGGACATCACAAACATCCATGCCCGAGGCAGGATTCGAACCTGCGACCGTAGCAGTCGCGCGGTTCCGGACTGAGCGCCTAGAACCGCAAGACCACCGCAGCCGGCACGGAAGTATGTTTTTAACACAAACTTACGTTTTTTTTTAAATGGAACCACGTTAGTTTTGTTAGCACATCTGAACATATAAACAAATACGTAATCAGTGCCGTTTGTTGCATTGTAAAATGTTAATTACATCCGGAGATATTGTAATCTAAAGTTGACGCTTGAAACCTCCGACGTTCAGTTGCGTGTTGTAACAAACACGGGCCACGGTCGGCGAGCAGCATATGCAGGGACATGTTTACGATGACGACCGTGTTTACGAGTGTGGCTGTAGTACACTGTTGTGGTTTGGTCTAGCTGTCGCAGTGTCCGCATGTAGCGCTTGCTGCTATTGTTATTCTGCATTCGTCTCAGCACGCAGACCAACTGTAGTACACCGTGTTACCAGACGTCTGTGATAGTGTAGTGTTGCAGGAACTGTGACCATGGTGTATTCGAACTCTGAAAAGGCGGAGATGATACTCATCTATGGCGAGTGTCGACGAAATGCAGCTGAAGCCTGCACGGTGTATCCAGAACGGTATCCAGGCAGAGAGCATCCAACGTGCCGTACACTGCAAAACATCTACCGCCAACTGTATGCAACAGGTATGGTCGTAGCACGCAAACGGGTCCGTAACAGGCCCGTCACAGGAGAAGCGGGTGCAGTTGGTGTGTTAGCTGCTGTTGCCATGAACCCACACATGAGTACACAGGACATTGCGAGAGCCGGTGGACTGAGTCAAAGTAGTGTCATGCGCATACTGCATCGTCACCGCTTTCACCCGTTTCATGTGTCGCTACATCAGCAATTACATGGTTATAACTTTAATCATCGAGTGCAATTCTGTCAATGGGCATTAACAGAGAATGCGTTGCAGCTCTACCTGTTTACCGATGAAGCGGGTTTCAAAAACCACGGGGCAGTGAATCTACGGAACATGCATTACTGGTCCGTGGACAATCCCCGCTGGCTCAGACAGGTAGAGCGACAGCGACCGTGGACTGTAAATATATGGTGCGGAATCATTGGCGACCACCTCATTGGTCCTCACTTCACTTCATTGCAGGGGCCCAAACAGCTGCAACATACATCGCGTTTCTACAGAATGATCTGCCAACGCTGCTCGAAAATGTCCCACTGGAAAAGCGTCGACGTATGTGGTATCAGCATGATGGAGCATCTGCACATTCCGCAATTAACACTAGGCTGACCCTTGACAGGATGTTCGACGGGCGTTTCATAGGACGTGGAGGACGCATAAATTGGCCAGCCCGTTCTCCTGATCTTACACCTCTGGACTTCTTTCTGTGGGGTACGTTAAAGGAGAATGTGTACCGTGATGTGCCTACATCCCCAGAGGATATGAAACAACGTATTGTGGCAGCCTGCGGCGACATTACACCAGATGTACTGCGGCGTGTACGACATTCGTTACTCCAGAGATTGCAATTGTGTGCAACAAATGATGGCCATCACATTGAACATCTATTGGCCTGACATGTCGGGACACACACTATTCCACTCCGTAATTGAAAACGGAAACCACGTATGTACGTGTACCTCACCCCTCATGGTAATGTACATGTGCGTCAGTGAAAAAGACCAATAAAAAGGTGTTAGCATGTGGACGTAATGTGCTGTTCCAGTCTCTTCTGTACCTAAGGTCCATCACCGTTCCCTTTGGATCCCTACGTAATTCGGTGCTCTCCGATACACACGATCGAACAGCGGAGAAGTGGTACTCAAGCGTCAACTTTAGGTTACAATATCTCCGGATGTAATTAACATTTTACAATGCAACAAACGAAACTGATTACGTATTTGTTTATATGTTCAGATGTGCTAACAAAACTAACGGGGTTCCATTTAAGAAATCGTAGGTTTGTGTTAAAAAAACATACTTACGTGCATTCTTTTATGGTTTGTATTAACCAATTACACTAGTCCCTCTCCTCACGTTCGGTCTGTGGAATCGATTCGTCAGTATTTGACGTGGTTTACGAAATATATCCAGCGGTAATGTTAGGTGACTCACCCTATATATATATATATATATATATATATAGGCAAAGTGTGTGACAATTCCTATCATAAGCTTCTAGAGACTGTACAGGGGACATAGTAGACAAAATTTTGATAAGGAATCCACGTTCGGAATTGCAACTTTTGGATATGAATAAGTCTGAAGATGTGATCACTTTCAAACCTCCCGGTTGACGGTACGCACCGAAACTGAGAAGAGGACCCCACTGTCAGTCCCTCTCGTAATTATGACGTCATATACAATTTTCCTCGGACTATAGCAACGGCTGTGAGAAACTGATACGTTTGCAACTAGTAAGGTTGAATGTGTTGCTCCACGGACGTGCCGCCCTCTCGAATTTGAAGATGAGGTCCCATGTCATGTAGAAGAAGCACTGCCCATAAATGGGCTCATGTAGAGCAAAAGCTCATTGTCTCCCCTGTGAGTATACCGTGAAGCGGGAGATTTGAAAATGATTCGATCTTCAAACTTATTTTACATCCGAACGACACATTTCTGGAGATGAATTCCTTATTAAAACTTTATCTACTAAGTCCCTTCTACAATCCCTAGAACCCTATGAAAGGAATTTTGAGCTTTACACATTATATTACAGAGTTTTTACTATCAAAACAAACTCTACATATTACAAGGGTATGCCTTTTTCATGCATGCACATCCAATCTTGGGGTGCATTTTACATCGACTCTCCAAAACACCTGCTAAGAAAAACTTTGAAAAGTCCCATTCAGTGGCAGCTTCCACTTAAGTCGAAAGAAGTAGAGAGAGAGAGAGAGAGAGAGAGAGAGAGAGAGAGACCTATTTAACGGCCGGAAAGATGTTAGTTTTCCACAGCATATTGATGAACAGAAAGCTTCGCGAAAATAAGAGAGTTGCGTCCCTGGGCATGTTAGTCGTCTTCAGGGCTCCACTTAGACACCTCGGCCACGCCCTGAGAAATGGTTTCGTCCACTTAAGGCTTGTACCCTCTACTCCAGCTATTCAAACTGTAGCCGGATAAGTCTTTACAAAGAAAAAGAAAAACTTGCTAGTACATGAGCACTCAGAGCGCCACTAGGTTGCGATACAGAGAATTCCCATTCTGTATAGCTACACGACAACGTTGCGCTAACTTGATCACACAGGCAGCAAAAATGCTTGTTTTATGAAGCTCACTAGCCCCACAACTCGTGAGAGGCCTAGCCGTCCATTCTTTTGTCAAAGACTCAAAGGAATTACAGACATTGACTACGAGCGAGCATTGATTGAAATCCATGAAGAAAGTTGAAAATTTGTACCGAACCGGGATTCGAATCCCGGTCTCTTGCTTACTAGGCAGTTGGTCTGACCACTAAGTCATCCGGACAGAGTGGTCATTGCAACTGCACGGACTATCCTACCCTAGCACGCCTCCCGTCAGACCCAAATTCTCAACTTATACCACACACCACTTCCGTAGTGCCCCTTGCGCATTATCCTCACTACTCGCGCCATTTCGCCAATTCTCTTAAGACTTCAGCGTTGTGTTCATCTACACTGAAGAGATCAGTGGCCGCCTCGCTCTAACTAAGTCCGAAAGAACAGACAACACAAATATATACACCCAAAAAGACGTCGCCCATCAGCCACAGGCTACGTGTACTTGCTGCGTGGGGCTTCCTACTCTTGGGGTCCGATGGTCAAAAAGAGTTTAGTTAGAAGGAAAATCTCACCAACTTTATTAATGATTGACGAATTTTAATCGTTTCTCCTACAGATCAGTATGTAATCGTAAGTTGTAATCATAGGCATGACCAATTACGAGGCAACCACTCCCATTAACATTAAAGCTTAATGATTTGACAGGAATTACCCAACAGACACGCTCGTTCCCACATCTGTAAAAGAATCTTATCCCACAACTGGCGGAAAAAAAAATTTCTGCAAATTCCATCATTTGAAAACAGTAGTAACGTAATTACATTATGTGCAGTGTGGCTGTGCGACACGGAATAAAATGTAAATTATAAATATAGTGCTAGAAGAGTCACTTCTCTGACATAAATATGCTTCTCAGTACAACAGAGCACCGCGGTGCACCAGTTCCTTTTAGATCCATTCTGCAGGAAAACATCGTTTGAATACGCATCAACACATTTCAGCAACGTAAAACGAAATTCTATACGTAATTCCACAAAATTAGTTTATCAAGTAGTGAGTCGGGAGGACGGAAAAAGGCAAATCGTGAGAAATAACATTACATTGCTTTGTGCAATAGAAAATGTAATTAAAATTTACTCTCAACGAATCCTTTCTAGTTAATGACAAAATTCCCCACACTTTTCACTGAATTACAGTTTTACAGTAAACTCAATACTGGAAAACATGTTACGCATTTAAACACTGTATTAACATTTTCGTTACATCCACAATGACTGTTTTTATGAAATAAACAGACTTATAATGAAATCATTAACAAGCTTTCATAGTTAGAAAAACATTCGTTGCTCCTAATATATCATTATACATAAAAAAAAGAAACCGTTCATTTACAGATTTCACCTATTCAAAATCTGACCAAAGACAAGCGAGAATTTAACGTCTGGAGCCCTTATATATGCTCGTCAAGGATAAAGTAGCACATCACATCACCATATGTATCAGACAGTATTAATTCAGTTTTCTACTGCGTTGAAAAACTAAACAGACCCTGATAACTGAATTTTAAGTTTCTGGTTAGCGTATGGGTACGCTCCACTTCAGCCGTAGTTGAAGTCTTTTCAAAGAGTTTCTCTACTCACGGCTAGATGGCATTGCTATTGTTTTTCTTTGTCAGCAGTATCCATTAGTGGTTGGAAAAGTAAACAAGAAGGGATGGTATTTTCCATTTCTTAAATTATACCAAGGATAAATAATGAAACTAATTTTTCATTATTATTTTTGGTGTGTGGAAATAATAAAAGGATGTACCTTATTAAAATAAACGCAGACTGCGATAGAATTTTACAGAATCCATGTCAATAAACAACCAGAAAAATTTTATGGATACATCACGTTCGGGCTCAGTTAGGCCACCCTAATATGAAAATTCAGAAAAACTCCACTTTGGTGGCACATATCAGGTACTCATTAAGTGCAGTTTCTGGATTTTCCCTCCAAGAAGTTTCAGTGTAAAAATTGTCGCCGGCCGCGGTGGTCTCGCGGTTCTAGGCGCGCAGTCCGGAACTGTGCGACTGCTACGGTCGCAGGTTCGAATCCTGCCTCGGGCATGGATGTGTGTGATATCCTTAGGTTAGTTAGGTTTAAGTAGTTCTAAGTTCTAGGGGACTGATAACCACAGCAGTTAGTCCCATAGTGCTCAGAACCATTTGAACCATTTTAAAAATTGCCATGTGCTGTATGAGTGTACTATTCTTTCATCGAGCTATCAAATGCTATTAAGATACGGTATTCCATCACAATAAGGAAATGGTAGTTATTTCAATACGATAGATGAAAAAGACTGGAGTGTTTACGCGTTCTTTGTTCCGTTTTAACTACCGAAAACATTCCTTCAATATCGGGAAACGATTTTTAATCATTAGGGGTGTACACATACGTAATATATCTTACAAATATAGCGGTAGGAAACAGGAATAGGTATTTGAACAAAATGAAGGTTTTGCCAAACTAGCATTAACAATTCTTCATAGGTGAAAAATCTCTGTTTAATTGAATGAAATGTCACTATGCATTAACGGCACTGCAAATATTAGTGTGACAACTTTAATTTCCGATATGTTGTTTATCGTTAAGTATGATTAAATCTTACAGGATATAAAGCAGCCGAATTTTAAGTGAACTTTGACTATGTCTTCCTCTGCAGTATCTGACAACGAAGTCGAGAATACGAACGGTTACTTTTAGATACGTAGCGCTTTCTCTCAGAACTAATTCACACAAATAAACAGTGTAAGGGATTCTTATTTTTCTCTCCACGATGGAACAATAGGGGTAAGGAAAGGCAAACTCGTCTCTGTCAAACTGTCAGCTTGGATAATGGACTCAGCCAATATTGGCGTTGTTTTAATGGTTTATGACGGACAGGCTTTTTAAACGGACAGGGTGGATCAGGTAATGGATAAAGCAGACTTCCTGGCGTGATCGTTCAATGTATAACCGCGCACGTTGGGACGCCATTAGTTACAGGATGATGGAGGTGCAAGGCGGCAGGGGAGGGACCAAACAAGGTAGACCGAAGATTCTCATTTATCACTGACCACCAGACGCTTTAATAAAATATTTAAATAGTGCGCTAGTGTTTACCAAGCCCTGGCGGCTGTCGGTGAATTCCCGTCACAGCGTGTCTGCAAGCCCTCGAGTCACTCTATCGTCATTACTTCAAGCAGCAAAAAAACTGACACATAATTTCAGTGTTGACTTCAGACGTGAGTCTTCCAATACCTACGAAACGAATAAGGGGGTAACCAACGACATACGTACCCTGTACTGTTATTAAAGGAGCTTGCAAGCCGCATGTTCCTGTATCACTCCCAAGTGACACTTGATAGTGACAGAAAAATAGAAAATATGTTGAATGCACAGTGTCTGTTTTTCCGAGAAGACAGACACCGCGCAGATCCAGCAGCTGTGGAACGCTATATGCGCAGAAGTTACAGCATCTTCCCGGTAAGCAGGAGATCCCGGTTTCGAATCCCGGCCCGATACAAATTTTCGTTCGTCACCGCTGATTCTGCTTACTGTCTCGCTGCAGCTGATAGCAGAGATCCCCCTTCAATTTATATTGGTTCAAATGGCTCTGAGCACTATAGGACTTAACATCTGATGTCATCAGTCCCCTAGAACTTAGAACTACTTAAACCTAACTAACCTAAGGACACCACACACATCCATGCCTGAGGCAGGATTCGAACCTGCGACCGTAGCGGTCGCGCGGTTCCAGACTGTAGCGCCCAGAACCGCTCGGCCACCCCGGTCGGCTCAATTTATATTAATAGAAAACACATGTCGATAATGGCAATGCAGAAAAGTATATTTCTGCGTGAGTAGTAGTGCCTTCTGCACTTCAGCAGATTACTCACAACCGTGCGTCGCGGTCGGTTTAGCCTAGTGAACGTGGCACAAACACCATGACCCTCCACCCATTACTCCTAAAATGGTAAAACACTTTTTACTTCCAATTCCTTCGCGAGCTCAAGATATTCTGTAATAATAATAATAATAATATAGAATACATCACATACATTCAGCAACAGAAAGATTCACATTAAGCAGAAAGGAAGGAGGAAGGGGATTTATCGATATAAAAAACCTACATTATGGACAGGTAGACAATTTAAGAAAATTCTTTATAGAACGAGCAGAAACTAGCAAAATACACAAAGCAATCACTCATATAAATACATCGGCTACACCACTACAATTTCATAAGCACTTCTATAACCCTTTAGATCACATAACATCAACAGATACGAAGAAAGTAAATTGGAAAAAGAAAACACTACATGGCAAGCACCCGTATCATCTAACACAGCCACACATCGATCAAGACGCATCCAACACATGGCTAAGAAAAGGCAATATATACAGTGAGACGGAAGGATTCATGATTGCAATACAGGATCAAACAATAAACACCAGATATTACATCAAGCATATTATTAAAGATCCCAATACCACAACAGATAAATGCAGACTTTGCAAACAACAAATAGAAACAGTAGATCACATCACAAGCGGATGTACAATACTAGCAAATACAGAATACCCCAGAAGACATGAAAATGAAGCAAAAATAATACATCAACAACTTGCCATAAAACATAAACTAACAAAACAACACGTTACCACATACAAGTATGCACCACAAAATGTACTGGAGAATGATGAATACAAATTATACTGGAACAGAACCATTATAACAGATAAAAAAACACCACATAACAAACCTGATATCATACTCACCAATAAAAAGATGAAATTAACACAACTAATCGAAATATCCATACCCAATACAACAAATATACAGAAGAAAACAGGAGAAAAAAATTGAAAAATACAACCAACTGGCTGAGGAAGTCAAGGACATGTGGCATCAGGATAAAGTTGACATTATACCAATTATACTATCAACTACAGGAGCCATACCACACAATATCCACCAGTACATCACTGCAATTAGGCTACATCCAAACTTATATATACAACTACAGAAATCCGTAATTATTGATACATGTACAATTACCCGAAAATTCCTAAATGCGACATAACATATACCATACAGTTAAAAGGAAGTCACGCTTGATCAATGTCCGCGTCACTTTCCATTTTTGACCAGACATAACGTCTGAGAAAAGAAAGAAATAATAATAATACCATCAACAGCAATTTCTTTTTTTACTTTTCATTCGAATCCTAGGAAGGTTGAGCCATATATTTTTCGAGCTCGGTTATTTTCAGTCAAATAAGCATGGAGAAAAGGATTTATAATTGGGAAAATTTGGGAGAAGCCTTACGATTGTGCCATTGACATGATTACGATTGTAACTGCGGTGTCGTCGAGTACCCAGAGCGGTGCAAGATGTACTGACCACTGCAGAGATACTGCACAGCAAAGCGCTATGGTGAGGCGCCAATGGGATGCTAAGAAGAAGGCGTGCCTCACGTAGTTCCGAGGCGCCGACGCCGCACCTCTGTTCTGAAATAGCGTCGCCGGAGGCCAGGGGGGGGCAGTTCTGTTCGAGGTCATGCCGTGCCCACTTACAGGAAGTTCCTGTCGGAGTAACGTCGTCGTGCTGCCTGTTCGCCTTATCACAGCCCCTGTCAACCGTCGCGGAGTGAAGAGACTACCGTCTCCTGTGAACTGTGCCTACGCGCCATCGCTGTCAGAACTGTGTCAACACGTGTCTACGAACCTGTGTTTTCCAGCAACTGCAGTGAAGCCACAGCACGCCCATTCTGAACTTATAGCAATTCGCCACTAAGTGGCTCATTTAGTGTTCAGAAACCTCAAGCTCCAAGTGTGCAGTTTCATAGCTACATCCGAGCTTTGAGAGCAAAGATAAGTGTTGTTGTGATTACTAAAGTATTATTTATTCAGAGTGCTCTAATTAACTGTATTACCACAGACCACCTCAGTGTCCAAAAGTCGGAGTCAACAGTAACCTCTAAGCCCCTCGGTTGGAAATTAGGGATTGTACCAATTTCAGTTTCTTTCTCTACATTGTTTGTTTGTGTTTGAGTGTGTGTGTGTGTGTGTGTGTGTGTGTGTGTGTGTGTGTAAGTAAACGTAGAGCTCCGTTTCAGGCTTCTCAGAAGACCTGGCTGTTTCGCTCTGATTGGGCTTCGAGCGCAGCGAAAATCATCAGTGAATTCCGTTTTCCGACTTTTATTCATTATGGGAGATCGTACTGTTTTGTTCTTCATTCCTTTAATTGCGAACGTTTTAGGTTTGGGTGGACAGTAACCTTCATGAACATCAATTGAAAATACAGATTGCAGCAATGATTAACCGTGAAACCGTCACGAAAATTCTCAGTCAACTCTGTTGGCAGACGCTACATTGCTATCTCCTTTATATATCTTCCAACAAGATCATGAAGGTAAAATAATAGAGATTCGAGTTCATACGAGGTCTTAGCAACAATATGTTTTCCCGCACACCATAGGATACTGGATCACGAAAGGGGGCAAATGACAGAGGGTACCCAGAAGCACACTCTCCGCGACATACCGTAATTTGGCTTGAGGAGTGTAGATGTTGATGATTCCAGTCATTTTGTGTCAGTCTACGATGTTCACGATGCCGTAGGGCGTTCAACCGCTATTCGGGGTACAGCATGACAGTGCACAATGTTCTACAATGGAAACGCAAACACGCTGGAGATCAGTCGCAAAAGTGGCAGCCTTCAAGACAGTGCAAACTATTTTTAAACGCAGCTGGCAAATCAGCTAAACTACTGTTTTCTATATACCCTCACTGCTTCTTCGTGAAAGCTATAGAAATTGATTGGTGTAATGGGAATTGAATCAGAACTTGGAGCTAAAATGATGAAATTTTCTTGGAATGACAAATGTGGATTTCTTCTGTTATTTTTCTTCCTTTCCGTTTTACAAACTTATTAACTATCTCATCACAATCAATAGCTGACAGAAAGAAATTTCCATGCTTGAAATAAGTGCCATGCTACATAAAACCATTTTTCTGTTCCACATACTTGATTTGTGCATCACTGCTGTCAACAATGTGTATAATAAAATCAGAGTACAGATTTCATCTTGATTATTTTTGAGCGAAATTCCATCATGCTCTCGTAATTAGGAAGCAATGTCTAAGGAAATACCGTGACAAAAATCACGTTAAATTTGTTGTTTAAATTTCCAGTAAGTAATTTTATTTTAGCAGAGGTTGAAAATACCGCTTCATTTGTAAATTTCTTTATATTCACACGACCGGCTTCGGACTGTTACAAGCCCATCTTCAGGTGTCGTGCTGGAAATAGCAAAAGACGGGAGATAATTTTCACACCCCGCAACACATATAAAAATCAATTTTTTTCCTCTACAAAGTTTTAAAAACTTTTTAAAAAAATATCGAAACGGCCGGTCGGGCTAGGTGTTGTGAAACCTATGTCAATGCGAAAGTGGCGCCAGACATTACTCCGGACGACTGCGTGGGTAGGGAAAGACGCAATTGATATCACGACACTCACGCCGCGCTGTGCTCCCCGAGCCCCGCATGTACCAGGTGCGGTGTGCTGCCTATGAGCGCAGAACAGGGAGTAGCGGATGCGAAAGGGGGGGCAAACTGGTAAATCAGAGTGGTAAAAGAGCTGCGATTATTGAAGGAGAGAAGAGCGCGGGGCCACTAGCCCGGCCGTTCACAGTTTGAATTTAGTGGTTTACATTTAAAATTAAGAAAAAACAAAAAATTACATAAAATTGTACGAAATAAGTTAAAAGTACATTACGCGTAGTAAAGGAGCTTTTGTGTTCATTACTAAATAATTATTTATTTTAAATAAGAATGTAAACGAGAATTTTTTGTGTTGAAATTACAATTTTGGAATAAGTGTTTTTGTATTGTTGTGTAAGATTAATTGTAGTTAGAGAAGTACCATAGACACAAAAATGTTGTGGAATCCTGGGAGCTTCAAATGAAACGAAAATCTAATTTTCTCATTAACTTACTCGAGGAATCGAAAATATATCGACGAGATTCGCTTAGTAATCTATTGATGAACGAGGAGAGGCGTTTGAATCTCATGTAATTCTTAACTTCCTTGGTGGAAATGGAAGATACGACTTTGATGGAATCTAATACCACCACTTAAAATACTGACGGTGACATTGCGATTTATGACTACGAGAAGGAGAAGTAGGAAGACGGCAAATATACAATTGTACGACCAGCATTGGGTTACATGATTCCTCAACCGTCTCAAGTTGTCTACTAGGTCCTGGAAAATAGGTAATACCAACATGTAACTTTGTACACTTGACCCGTACCACTCACATACTTTAAACTACCGGCGTCCTATTTTTTTCTCTTCTAAAGCTTGTTCTGAACAGGATGGTTTTCTTTACAGCGGCTTCTTTGTTAGAGATAGGATCGATTGTTCGGCATACGGTCAGAAGAACATCATATGCTGTGCCATGCCTATTCTCACCGTGATACTCCTATTTCACTCCCACAGCATGATAGACTAACGTGTGGTCGAATGAAATACTCTCTCACAGATAACGTCTGATATATTTGAGATCACTTCACGTGCAGACGCTACGAAAACAATCTCGGAACTGATATTTGTTTAAGCATAAACAAATATCTGGCAAACAATCTCATGCATAAACACTTGGATAACTGAAAATACGAGTAATTCAACCACAAGCAGCTTGAACGGTTAAAGTGGTCGCAAAAACTTTCTCTACAGACGCTCAAATAAGTTTCGCAGAATGCCTGGACACTGCACGCTTTTCAAGCTTGAAGTAACGTGTCTGCGAATCCTGCCTCGGGCATGGATGTGTGTGATGTCCTTAGGTTAGTTAGGTTTAAGTCAGGGCCGGCCAAACGCTGCACAGTGTGCAGTCGTGCGGAAGTGCTGCACATGTGCGCACATGTGCGCACGTGTGCGACAGCGAGCGACAGCGACATCTGTTATTAGACATGTGAACGGCGGCGGCTCCACTTCCCTGTTTATATGATACAAGCAAGAGCGCAACATATCCAGTCTCGTTTGCCCTGGTGACCGCAACCTTAACAGAGAAGTGCTGAGAAATGGCAGGTACTGTGAAAAAGCAGAGGACGGGAGATCTATGTTCTCAGTCGTTTAAAAATGACTCGGAACTGCAATTCTTTTTTGTAGCCGTTGGTGAAAACTCACAGTGTTTGCTGTGCCGCCGCATAATAGGCGGCCAGCGCAAGTTTTCAATTGAAAGACATAATACATATCACAAAGACGAGTGTAGTGTAATCAACAGTGAAGACCGGAAAGCAAAATTAAATGTCCTTAAGAAAGTGGATGAGACACATCAACTCGATTTTACTGTACGTCAAAGTAACTGATTCTTCTTGAACTCTTATTTTGTTGTGTTCCATTTATGTCTATTTTACTGTACGCTGTACAATGTACTGTTTTCAGTTTTCCAGAATGACAACCACACTAAATCTTCACTGCGAGCAAGTTTTAAAATCGCATTAAGAATTGCACAATCTGGGAAACCCTTTTCCGAAGGGGAGTTTGTGAAAGGGTGTCTGATTGATGCTGCAGAACTTGGTGTGTCCCACGCACATTAGCAGGTTTTAAGGAATCAGTCCATCCAAACAAACAGTGACAAGACGTATCAGTGCTATGGCCGGCGATGTGCACAGGCGGCTAATAAATAAGGCTAAAGACTTTGTTGCTTTCTCTGCTGCGCTCGATGAAGCAACAGATCTCACAAATACAGCCCAGGTTGTGATATACAAATGAGGTGTCGATAACGCACTTTGTGTAACAGAGGACGTTTTGGACTTAGTACTTTCGAAAGGGACCACTACAGGTGTGGACTTACTCCAAGCTGTCGAGCAAACGATTGATGGTGTCGGTATGGACTGGAATCGGTTAGTCCAGTGACCACAGATGGAGCACTATCATGCAAGGCCATCAGAGACGACTCATAGCACTGATGCGCAAAAAGCTAGGGCGCACAGACGAGACGTTGTATGGAATTCACTGCATTCTGCATCGAGAGGCGCTTTGTGCAAAATCAGTAACGTTAGCAAATGTCATGCACATTGTTGTGCGCACTGTAAACTATCTGAAGACACATGGGCTTACGCATCGCCAGTTTCGGCGGTTCTTGGAGGAATTAGCAGCGGAGTACGGCGACATACCTTACTATACCGAAGTACGCTTGCTCAGTCGAGGTAAAATGCTGAAAATATTTTTTTATTTACGTTTGGTCGTAGTAACATTCTTACATGAGAAGGGAAAAAGTGAACCTATGTTGGAAGACCCTTGTTGGATATCAGACCTTGCATTTCTCGTGGACATTACGTCTCACATGAACAGCCTGAACGTCAGTTTGCAAGGTGAAAATAATTTAATTTCTGACGCGTTGCAAAAAGTAAATGCCTTTGAAAGGAAGCTTGCGCTTTTGGAGAGCCAGCTATTGACAGCAAACACAGCACATTTCCCGACTCTTGGACTGGTCCATGAAAGTGCTAGATTTCAAGAATACGTGTCAATAATTGTAAAAATTAAGGAACAATTTCGAGCACGATTTGCAGATGTTACGAGTTTGTCTCCTGTCAGTCGCCTCTTTGCTCAACCGTTCTCGTCGTCAGTTCAACATGCTCCTAATGATCTACAGATGGAACTGATCGACCCACAGTGCAATACAAGACTGAAGGACAAGTTCTTTGCAGTGCGAAGTACAAAAGAATTCTACGAAAATTTTTCACAACAAGAATTTCCACGCCTGCACCGAGAAGCCGCGAGAGTTATGTCCATGTTCAGGTCGACATATGTTTGTGAAAGATTTTTCTCGGTGATAAAAATGAATAAGTCAAGGTTTCGATCAAGCATAAGTGATGAAAATCTTCGCAACTGCTTGCGTTTGTCAATGAGCCGTGATTTTGTGCCCGATATTAACTATATCATTTCTCATGACCAGTGGTAAACGTGTTTGGATTTATTCCTTTCATAATTAAAAATTATTGTTTACTAACTGTGCATTAGTGCTTCATTCTGCTCCATGTTACATTATTATCAGGAAAGTTGGTGATTAAACTGATTGTTCCAATGTATACTTACATTTAGGGTTTTTCTTTTTAATGTGAGAAGGGCTACGCTCAGCTGAAGTCGATAAAACATGTTGTCGTTGTGGTCTTCAGTCCTGAGACTGGTTTGATGCAGCTCTCCATGGTACTCTATCCTGTGCAAGCTTCTTCATCTCCCAGTACCTACTGCAACCTACATCCTTCTGAATCTGCTTAGTGTATTCATCTCTTGGTCTCCCTCTACGATTTTTACCCTCCACGCTGCCCTCCAATACTAAATTTGTGATCCCTTGATGCCTCAAAACATGTCCTACCAACCGAGCCCTTCTTCTAGTCAAGTTGTGCCACAAACTTCTCTTCTCCCCAATCCTATTCAATACCTCCTCATTAGTTACGTGATCTACCCACCTTATCTTCAGCATTCTTCTGTAGCACCACATTTCGAAAGCTTCTATTCTCTTCTTGTCCAAACTAGTTATCGTCCACGTTTCACTTCCATACATGGCTACACTCCATACAAATACTTTCAGAAACGACTTCCTGACACTTAAATCTATACTCGATGTTAACAAATTTCTCTTCTTCAGAAACGATTTCCTTGCCATTGCCAGTCTACATTTTACATCCTCTCTACTTCGACCATCATCAGTTATTTTACTCCCTAAATAGCAAAACTCCTTTACTACTTTAAGTGTCTCATTTCCTAATCTAATTCCTCGGCATCACCCGACTTAATTTGACTACATTCCATTATCCTCGTTTTGCTTTTGTTGATGTTCACCTTAAATCCTCCTTTCAAGACACTGTCCATTCCGTTCAACTGCTCTTCCAAGTCCTTTGCTGTCTCTGACAGAATTACAATGTCATCGGCGAACCTCAAAGTTTTTACTTCTTCTCCATGAATTTTAATACCTACTCCGAATTTTTCTTTTGTTTCCTTTACTGCTTGCTCAATATACAGATTGAATAACATCGGGGAGAGGCTACAACCCTGTCTCACTCCTTTCCCAACCACTGCTTCCCTTTCATGCCCCTCCACTCTTATAACTGCCACCTGGTTTCTGTACAAATTGTAAATAGCCTTTCGCTCCCTGTATTTTACCCCGGCCACCTTCAGAATTTGAAAGAGAGTATTCCAGTTAACATTGTCAAAAGCTTTCTCTAAGTCTACAAAATGCTAGAAACGTAGGTTTGCCTTTCCTTAATCTTTCTTCTAAGATAAGTCGTAAGGTTAGTATTGCCTCACGTGTTCCAACACTCCTACGGAATCCAAACTGATCTTCCCCGAGGTCCGCTTCTACCAGTTTTTCCATTCGTCTGTAAAGAATTCGCGTTAGTATTTTGCAGCTGTGACTTATTAAACTGATAGTTCGGTAATTTTCACATCTGTCAACACCTGCTTTCTTTGGGATTGGAATTATTATATTCTTCTTGAAGTCTGAGGGTATTTCGCCTGTCTCATACATCTTGGTCACCAGATGGTAGAGTTTTGTCATGACTGGCTCTCCCAAGGCCATCAGTAGTTCTAATGGAATGTTGTCTACTCCCGGAGCCTTGTTTCGACTCAGGTCTTTCAGTGCTCTGTCAAACTCTTCACGCAGTATCTTGTCTCCCATTTCATCTTCATCTACATCCTCTTCCATTTCCATAATATTGTCCTCAAGTACATCGCCCTTGTATAGACCCTCTATATACTCCTTCCACCTTTCTGCCTTCCCTTCTTTGCTTAGAACTGGGTTGCCATCTCAGCTCTTGATATTCATACAAGTGGTTCTCTTCTCTCCAAATGTCTCTTTAATTTTCCTGTAGGCAGTATCTATCTTACCCCTAGTGAGACAAGCCTCTACATCCTTACATTTGTCCTCTAGCCATCCCTGCTTAGCCATTTTGCACTTCCTGTCAATCTCATTTTTGAGACGTTTGTATTCCTTTTTGCTTGCTTCATTTACTGCATTTTTATATTTTCTCCTTTCATCAATTAAATTCAATATTTCTTCTGTTACCCAAGGATTTCTATTAGCCCTCGTCTTTTTACCTACTTGATCGTCTGCTGCCTTCACTACTTCATCCCTCAGAGCTACCCATTCTTCTTCCACTGTATTTCTTTCCCCCATTCCTGTCAATTGTTCCCTTATGCTCTCCCTGAAACTCTCTACAACCTCTGGTTCTTTCAGTTTATCCGGGTCCCATCTCCTTAAATTCCCACCTTTTTGCAGTTTCTTCAGTTTCAATCTGCAGTTCATAACCAATATATTGTGGTCAGAGTCCACATCTTCCCCTGCAAATGTCTTACAATTTAAAACCTGGTTCCTAAATCTCTGTCTTACCATTATATAATCTATCTGATACCTTTTAGTATCTCCAGGATTCTTCCAGGTATACAACCTTCTTTTATGATTCTTGAACCAAGTGTTAGCTATGATTAAGTCATGCTCTGTGCAAAATTCTACAAGGCGGCTTCCTCTTTCATGTCTTCCCCCCAATCCATATTCACCTACTATGTTTCCTTTTCTGCCTTTTCCTACTGACGAATTCCAGTCACGCATGACTATTAAATTTTCGTCTCCCTTCACTACCTGAATAATTTCTTTTATCTCGTCATACATTTCATCTATTTCTTCATCATCTGCAGGGCTAGTTGGCATATAAACTTGTACTACTGTAGTAGGCATGGGCTTTGTGTTTATCTTGGCTACAATAATGCGTTCACTATGCTGTTTGTAGTAGCTTACCCCGAACTCCTATTTTTTTAATTCATTTTTAAACCTACTCCTGCATTACCCCTATTTGATTTTGTATTTATAACCCTGTAATCACCTGACCAAATGTCAAAAATATAAAACATAACATTCATAAAACTGTCGGTTATTATGCAGATTTCAGGCGGAACTAATGAAAGATATAGCAATAATGGTATTGAAATAACAGGTGACCATCAAGATGTCGGTTATCATTCTGTTCAGTGAGACAGAAATTACGTGGGTGTAACTGAAGGCACCGAGAATAAGTTATAGGAAACCTTGCATTAGTTTAATGTTATTTGAAATCATGAATAAGGTTCACTGGAAGTCGCTAAGTGCTCTCTTTCTTAAATACTAGATCAAAAACATTATGTGTATTTACGTGCCGTCAGTCAAGCTGCCTTAATAAAAAGCCACGGTTGTTAACTGTATTACTTGTCTTACTGGGTTAAACTGTTAACATAAAAGTAGACGTCTCAATGAGTAAACTGGGAAAGTAATTTAAATGCTTAATACGTGAAATACCTTCCCATGGTTGGCTTGCAAGCTGTGGAAAGAGCACTAGCATGCGCCGGTACAGAGTATCCCAGCAAGTGGATAAAGCGACATCTGTGCGTAGAAACATGCACTACATGAACGCTGACGGCTGCGGCGTGCACGCTGTGACCCCGGAAGTTGCACATGTGCAGGAGAACCGCACGCGTGCAGAATTTCTGGCCGGCCCTGGTTTAAGTAGTTCTAAGTTCTAGGGGACTGATGACCTTAGAAGTTAAGTCCCATAGTGCTCGGAGCCATTTGAACCATTTTAATGTGTCTGGCCACCTCAAAGTGCCAGATGGCATGCGCACGTGACAAAGTAGTGGGGACGGCTGTATAATGAGTCAACACTTGACATTAACGGTGACGTGAACAGCAACTGACAGGGCGGGTGATCGGCCGAGCTAATAGATTTTAAATAGTTATTCTATTATTCAACATTATTTCCTATTGAGAGGATACAGCTTTTTACCGTGTGAACGAGACTTTTGTGTCATTTCAAAGATGCTTCGACAGAATCACAGGATATTCGCTGTTCATCAAATATCACAGCACATTCTACAAAGCAGTACAACACGTTGAAAATTTATCATTACAGAAATTGACTTATCTGACTTTCTGGATTTTGGTGGCTTGTGGACAAAATATTATAAGGAGACGACAGTTTCTGAAAAAATAAGGATAGGCCAAGATGTGACAGACGTAACTTTGCAATTAATACTTTCTTTCATTTTGTGTATCCGAGAGTCAAATTTGGGTTCATTAAAGGTTGGACGTGTGTCAACGGTTTAGTGAGTCACACATCCTTCGTGGCACATAAGCGAGAATCTGTTCCTCCAACGCCTACACAGCAGACGGAGCGAGGTGGCGCAGTGGTTAGCGCACTGGACTCGTATTCGGGAGGACGACGGTTCAAACCCGAATCCGGTCGTCCTAATTTAGATTTTCTGTGATTTCCCTAAATTGCCTCCGGCAAATGCCAAGATGGTTCCTTTGAAAGGGCACGGCCGACTTCCTTCCCCTCCTATCCTAATACGATGGGACCGATGACCTCGCTGTTTGCTCCCCCTATCCCGAATCAACCTACCAACCAACCACCAGCAGGACGGGCACAATTAAAGTGCAAAAATTCAAGACCTAGAAAAGATGGAGCAGTACTTTCCAAGTGAGCATATGCACTTCTACGAGGAACTTTTGAGCTGGACTACTGGCAGTAGCAAAACACAGGGTGATGACTGGGGAGCATTTCATCACAAGTGAAAAGACTGGAGTTTTAAGTAACTTCTCCAATATTTCTACAGGTTTTTTGCAAGTTTAAAAGTATTATAATGATTTTCTGTGGCTCAGAGTCATTTTTGTAACATTTAATTCACTAATATGGCCAAATATTAATATTTTGTTCCGTGTCTTCTTCCTATGAGACCATATTCTTTTAAAAGGGTGGATGTTTTCAGATTTTAAATGTCCATAACATTTTACATATCTGTATACATGTAACAATTAATGCATACAGCAATCAAGGGGCATCTGTACTATTAGTTCACATGAGCGGACTTTTTTCTTTCAAATTTCGCACTAAGCTGATGTTCTTGACTTATGCCCTTTTAAAAAAGACCGCTTCAAATAAGTAAATCTGCATTCACAAAGAGTTTACATTGATAGCGCCCCTTGAATGCATTGCTGCAGCACCGCAAATGTCAAGAGTGTGGCGGGTTGCCGTTCGATAGAGGGAAGGCGTGTAGCTGCAAGGGTCTGATGCGAATCCCGCTTTAAGAACGAGGACCAGTTAGATGTAAGCAAATTCCCCGTACACGTGAAATCCCTGCAGCCTGTTTATTTGAGAGATTTGCTAGTCTTTGCCTGACCACTGAATTAGGAACATCGAATCTTCGGAAAAAATCTACACACTGTCAGCACTACACGGAATCGTGGTCTCCATCAGTACCTCCTGTCCTCGTAGTGACAGTAGGTATATGTAATACTGGTATCACTCCGTTCCGTCCCTGTCCGACACGCATGAAGGAGGGCAGTTCATACGTCCCCACATAACAGAGGCTCAGTCTGATAAATGTCTTTCTTGACACGCCTTGGAAAATATGCGTTCTTAATTTTAGCAACGAATCTTCAAGTAGTGAACAGTGATGAACCGCTGTTATTATTTTGATACACATATTGATGGAGTAACGTTATCTAAGTCAGACATGTGTGAACAACACAATGGTAAGCCCAGTTCCAACGCGAAAAACCTGGCGGTATTCACGACTTGCTTTAATGGTAGGTAACATTAGCAGCAATCTCCAGTCATAACTTACGTGTTATAGGCGATGATAAATGATTTTCTGTGCTGCTTAGATCAACAACTTCATATTTATAAATGAAAAGCGCAAAAGTGTAGGCGCTCTACAGTAGTAATTTATTTAGTTAACCGGTTTTCAGCCAACAAGGTCATCGTCACACAATGACTTAATGCGTTATGATGGACTTATAAGCAAAAAGCTAGTTAAATAAATAAATTACTACCGCAGAACATTCAAGTTTCTGTACTTTTCATTATAAATTCGTTGTAGATGACCCTATGAAAGGAAAAACGAAAAACTATAGACTTGTTTGAAGTAAAACACATTAAGTAACAAATTTTTAATTTTAACTTTGCGATAAACATTTGCCTGTGGAGGAGCACCTAGGCAAAATTAATTTTGTGTGACTTCCATGTTTCGTACTACTCAACTGCCTCCACAGTATTAATAAATAACTTAACTGAACCAATTTTTGCCTAATGTAACAGCAAGCGGCTGAAAGTTGACGAAGCTGCTACTTGTAAAATTACGTGACAAAGCAAATTTAACAGAGATTTAGGCATGATTTAGGAAACATAGCTACCCTAGTCTATGTAAATTAATAATTAAATAAATTAATTTTCAGTGATAACTTCCTTCAAAATCATCCCGAAATGTCTCAGCTTCCACCACATACAGGACACCCATTTATCTTGACCATCACAAGTAACTTTTTCCCAGAAGCAAAATAAAAAATATATGAAACAAGTCTTTAGCTTGCAACTTTCTTTCTTGTAAAGTATTTATTATGAAGGTACGAACAGGAGTACGTCTTTTTTCAATAGCCAACTACATGTTTTATTTATTCGATAATCCCCTTCCTGTCCTCAAGAACTGTCCAAAAAACATATCACAGAGCACCATTCGAGTAAACATGGCGTCATTAGATACATGAAATGACACTGACTTCGTCTCTCCTATTAGCATACAGTGCGGTTAACGAGGGTAGCGTAATTCGCCCACTTTTTGCAGTTAACAATAAGAAAGCAACGGAGTACAAGGGAAATGTACACAGGTCGTTCAGTTAATCGTCTTCGGTTGAACGTTACTGTGAGAAAGTGGACACCAATGACAAGTTAGAAGTGCTACTCAGCTATGGAGAATGTAAGTTAGCACAACAATAATTGCAATAACGATTTTTAATTTACGATACGTGTACAATGCGGCGCTTCTTTTACCGTCGTTAACTATATTGGTGTTGAAGCAGTTTTTTTTTTTTTTGAGGTTACGTACATTAAATAAAAGTTGTAGAGTGTTTAAGGTATCGGGAAAGTGCCGAAGATAAAATTGAAATTTATCAAAGAGTAATAATAAAGGAAAAAAGCTATTATGTAATGTTTATAATCTTGCCAAGATCATTTTTTATGTAATAGACATACGACTATAATTCATAATTCTTTATAATATTTCTCATTCTCTCTCTTCTTGAGATCAGACTTTGAAATAAGAGTGAGCTGTGCTATCTTAATAACACTAGAGTAAAATAAGTCTTGTCTTTCATCCAAGTAGTCTGAGTAGTCTCAGTCGCTAGTTTTTTAGACTGAAGTTATTTTTATAAATAGTAATGCCCTCAGTGATTGTATTTGCTGACGCTTATGTGCGTCGCAATTTCAGTATCTGCAAACAAGAACCTGCCAAAAGAAGAACCTGCCAAAAGAAGAACCTGCCAAAAGAAGAACCTGCCAAAAGAAGAACCTGCTCGCTTATTTCGTATACACGAAGTCCGATATGTAACATCAGCGATACAGCGCTAAATTTATTTACGAATTTCAACGCGGTCGTAATACAATCACTCAGCAACTTTGTTAAATTCTCTAATGAGATTCAAACAGAGACTAATACTTATAAAAATTTAATTATCACAATTTACTTCATAAATAAGCTTTATTTAAGTGACAGAAATTTATTTATATTTCCATTATTCAGCAAGGCGAAGATAATAGAAAATAACAATATCAATATTTTTCCACTTTAGAGGATTTACCTTTTTCTCCCGTATATCTCAGAAGGCATTTCTAATTACTCTTGAATGTCATTTATGTAGGCTACATGGGGATAAGTAAAGTACTTTAGTACTCTCGTATACAGTAAAGGTAGGCTTTGATTAAAAACTGCATAATCATTTGTTCTCTTTTATTGTGGTTGTAGGTAGCATAATGATACTAAAGCGTAGGAACTCTACAGAGAGCGATATCCTGATAAGAATCCGCCTTCCCGGCGGATGTTTTCTCATCTTCTTGTGACGTCTTCTGAAATGGAATGGCTCAAACCGAGGTACTGCTATTGTTGTTAAAATCGCACAAGCGAAGCCGCTGAAGTTAATCGTCTCGCTAGTGCTGCAATGAATCACATGATAACACGCGACAACATGCAGATGTTGTCCTGCTCAGCTACATTCTCCATAGTTAAATAGTAGTTGTACCTTATCTTCTTTAACGCACAGGGTAAGCGAGTAGGCTTCCTACCCCTGTACCCCATATTAAGTTTCAAATGTTATTATGGAGGTTGGTAGCTATGTTACTTCTTGTCAATTGTTGGAATTCACATTTACATGTTTTCACAGTCGCAGTCGTGCTTTAATTTGTAGCCAAGAAAGATGTGAGCTGTCATAGTTACACTACTGAGGAGCGGTTAGTGACAAGAGTAGGGGTACACGAACGACGACACACCGGACATACAAGGAGATGGATTTTGGGTGCATTCGAGCGAAGATTTAATGAGGCTCCACAGCAAAAGGCAACACAAGACCTCTGGATTGAGAAATGCGTGCTTTTGCTTTTGGCAGGTGGCCGGCCGGGGTGGCAGCGATGACATCTCAGCATCTGCATGGACCGTACTTTTTGAAGGACTGTGAATGGCGCAAATTATTTACACGCCCTACAAACATCGTTAATAACTCAGATTCAGGATCTCATGCATATGGTTGCAGCAAGATGGAGCTCCTCTTCACAAGCTCTTGCTGTCCGCGAATTCCTAAACGATCGCTTTCCAGAGCGGTGGATACGTGGTGGTTCATCAAGAACACCAGCTCCATTGAAATGGCCACCAAGAAGTCTGGACCTCACCATACCTGACAAATCGTTATGGCGAGTCATCCAGGCGCATATATCTGGAAATTGTTATGCTACTAACGAAGAACTGAGCAATGCTGTTGAGGATGCACTTCGCATTATAATACCGGACATGCTTAAAATATTTCAAGAAGAACCAGGGGGTGTATGGAAATGTGATTACAGCATGTAGGGAACATATCGATATACTGGACACTTAATTCCTAAGTACTTGTACTAATACAAAACAAGTCAACTAGCATTCGATAATAGGAGGTGAGGAGACTTCTCGCCCACTCTGAACATTGTACTCGCACAAACGTTCATCTGAAGACGGTTGCTGTACATCTTTCTTGTGTTTTCATTTATTTATTGTCAGCTGCAACAAATGAGCAAAATGTTATCCTGGGTACCAGCACTGTATGTTGTTACAGAGGAGTGAAAGTCTGTTGTGTTACGCGTTTAATAAAGTCATGTTTACGTGAATGATACATTGCGAAAGGTTTTCGTACGTGTCTAGAGGAGAGTAAGTGGATTACTGAATAAAAAAAGGCTATTATTTAAGAAACAAATATATTTTGTCTATACGAAGACAGTAACGTCAGAAGGCGGTAACTATTTGCAGACGACATACAGGGGCTGGATGAATGGTGCAGGGAATGACAGTTGACGCTGAACACAAATAAATTTAACATATTGCGCATACACAGGAAAAGAAATCCACTACCATGTAACTACGCTGTTGTAGAAAAATTTTCGGAAATAGTAACTACCGTAAAATATCCAGGTGCACTTAACCGGAATGATCACATGAAACAAATAGTAGGGAAAGCTGCCAGACTGAAATTCATAGGAGGAATTTGAAGAAACCGTAATTCAACCACTGGCGTACCAGGCGCTTTTTCAACCGATCCTTGACTATCTTCCATCCAGGTGGGACCCTTACCAAGTAGGAATAATAGAAGAAATGGAGAAGAAAAAACGAAGAGCGGAGCGTTTCGCCAGTGGATCGTTCAGTCCGCATGAGAGCGTACCAGAGGTGTTCGATGAATTTCAGTGGCAGACGCTGAAAGAGAGACGTTGAGCATCACGGACAAGTTTGCTGCTGAAATTTGGAAAAAGTACTTTCCGGGAAGAATTGGACAGTATATTACTTCCTCCCACAAACGTCTCGCAAAAGCACCACAACGAGGAAATTCGAGAAATTAGAGTTAATACAGAGGCTTACCGACAATCATTCTTCCTAGGCGCCACTCGCGAGTGGAACACGGAAGTGGGTATCAATTAGCGGTACCAGAAGTACCGTCTACCACACACCGTTAGGTGTGCAGTGTTGATGTAGATGTACTTGTAAGAAACAAAGTCACAAGAGTGGCAATATGCTGGTTAATGTCCCCTGGTAAAAGTCATTTAGTATGATCAAGATAAGTGGAACACCCTGCATAGTAGTAAATGTTGCGCTCGGTCAGCTCTGACTCTGAAGTTGGGTCTCAGTCATCCCAGAAATCTGACTGGAAAACTTTAGTGAAAAGCTGGAGAAATTTACTGCGCAATATTAAAAGTCTGTGGAGCGCATGGAGCTAAGACAATGTGTTAGAAAGGGTATATATCACATAAAATTCAAAACCAAAACGTGTACTACACGGATGGATGTTTGAACGATCTTAGAACTTTTGGATTCCTAATATAATATTTTCAGGGCAGGCCCTATCACCAGCCTTGATGGAAATAATTTCATTTTATTGGTTGAAAGTTTTATTGCAGACTCACGGCGTGTCGTAGAAGAGAGACGCGTATTGCAGACCGGCCTGCTGAGAGTGCTGATGGCAGAAGATTTGCTTTATTCCTCCAGACAAACCAAATTAAGGGTTTCGGAACAGTCAATCAACGTGTGGGGCAATGGTCATATGACGTGATGATGATAATTATGATGTTTGGAGCTTATGGGCGCTCAATTGCGAGGTTGTCAGCGCCCTTACACTTATTAAAAGAAACGAATGTGGCTAAAACCTCGAAAATTGTTCCACACTCATGCACGCGAATCGAGCACACAATCACTCTATCTTACATACTCCAGAACACCGGAGAAAGAGTAAAAGTAGCTACACATAATATTATAACAAAATTAAAAACGACAAAGGAGCTAAAAGAAAGGCAAATGTGACTGGCTGCCCACTTACAAAAATTTGGCTGAGCCAGTTACCCTATTAACACATTAAAACCATCGCCGTTCAATCTTCGGAGAAATGTTGGACAATTAACACAATTTTAAAACTTGAACCACATTCGTTTAAACATTCCTTAAAGGAGAGGAGAGCAGATCAGTCGGCAAATCTGCCGTGGCCTGCTGGTCGGAAAGCAAAACACAGTCCAATAAAATGTGGCGGACAAAGATCCGTACGCCACGAGCACTACACACTGGAGGCTCCTCTCCTCGGAACAGGAAGCGATGGTCATGTGACGTCCCTCCGAGAACGCCAGCCGAACAGATCCTTCTGCAGTTATATTTCAATTCGGTTTGCGGTGTACGAGACCACAATGACTTTTTATCTCTTAGACTGCGATCTTCGGAATAATTTGGTGCCTAATGTTTAGTCTCCTGTTGCGGGAGACATCGTCGGAGACTACGCAAATGGTATTTAAATTCTCCAAAGATAGACATTAAGAAATTCACGGTTGCTGAAGCGCTGCATTATGTTACAGATCTTTAAAGTTAGCTGCTTCGGGAAACGAAAAGATAAAACGTTTTGTTAGTATATGTAGCAAGATCAGTGGACACTTTTGTAGGGAAATTGATACCTTACTGTCGGAAACAACAAAAATCACTTAACGCATGCTGGGCTCCATAATGTCTGGAAAAACTGACCTGTGGTGTCCGTAATAAAAATATTTACAAAAGTGTATGAGACAGCCTAAAGAATTATCCGTAAGTGAGCGCACACTTTCGGTCGACTCTTCCTCGTCCCTTGTTCTGCCATTGCACTTCGTAGATAGCCGCTACCTTCTTTTAGTTTTTGAACACATGATTACTAATCGAATCGGTTTGGCTCTTGCCAAACGCTCTGTCATTTTTGCATGATTGTACTGTGAACCTTTGCCGCCTCTTGCATAACAACGTCTAGCTTCTTTATAAAATATCGCCCTCTGATCCTCAGAGGCTCGCCCATCACTGTGGAGTATTCTTAGGACAGACGTAACTTTACTCTTAAGAACATAGTACTTTGTGAGACACCATTCACCTGCGTGCACACGATTCTACAACGAATCCATACCTCTAGGTCCACCCGAATCGGTACGTTCTGTACACTGCATACCTACGGCGATGAAGGGTGTTCGAAAGAAAAGCTACGAACCAACACTGTGGATATAACTGAAGTCTTTATTCAAAAGTAATCACCAGAGGACTGAGCACAACTATCACACTGTTTCACGACCCAAGGATTCCCTGTTCCCAGAATTACTGTGTCTGTGAAAGGAGCCAGTCCACCACTGCGTCCTTCAGTTCGTCATCAGAGTTGAAAAGCTTCCCTTTGATATGTTTTTCTTTTGGCGGACCAAACACATGGAAGTCGCAGGGCGACATGTCCGGGCTCTAAGCTAGTCCAACCTGAACTCGGCCATTACACTTTGTGTGACCTTGGAGACGTGAGGGCGCGTGTTATCGCGGAGCAGAATCACTCCCTCCGTGAGCAGCAACGGCCTTTTACTCTTGATGGACTTGCGCAGGATACGGATGTTCACAGTACACGTCACTGTCGATGGCTTTTCCCTGCTCGAGGAATGCGATAAGTATCGGATCTGGGACGCCGAAAAAGACAGTGAGCATTACCATGCTTGCTGAGAACACAGCTTCAAATTTTTTAGTCGAGGTGACGTCGCACGATTCCAGTACATGCATGACGTCTCACTACGTTATCCCACAGCGGCATTTGCAAATTTCTACCGGTTTGATCATTAAGACGATTCTTTTTTTTCCCATTTGAACACTCCTTATACACTCCTGGAAATTGAAATAAGAACACCGTGAATGCATTGTCCCAGGAAGGGGAAACTTTATTGACACATTCCTGGGGTCAGATACATCACATGATCACACTGACAGAACCACAGGCACATAGACACAGGCAACAGAGCATGCACAATGTCGGCACTAGTACAGTGTATATCCACCTTTCGCAGCAATGCAGGCTGCTATTCTCCCATGGAGACGATCGTAGAGATGCTGGATGTAGTCCTGTGGAACGGCTTGCCATGCCATTTCCACATGGCGCCTCAGTTGGGCCAGCGTTCGTGCTGGACGTGCAGACCGCGTGAGACGACGCTTCATCCAGTCCCAAACATGCTCAATGGGGGACAGATCCGGAGATCTTGCTGGCCAGGGTAGTTGACTTACACCTTCTAGAGCACGTTGGGTGGCACGGGATACATGCGGACGTGCATTGTCCTGTTGGAACAGCAAGTTCCCTTGCCGGTCTAGGAATGGTAGAACGATGGGTTCGATGACGGTTTGGATGTACCGTGCACTATTCAGTGTCCCCTCGACGATCACCAGTGGTGTACGGCCAGTGTAGGAGATCGCTCCCCACACCATGATGCCGGGTGTTGGCCCTGTGTGCCTCGGTCGTATGCAGTCCTGATTGTGGCGCTCACCTGCACGGCGCCAAACACGCATACGACCATCATTGGCACCAAGGCAGAAGCGACTCTCATCGCTGAAGACGACACGTCTCCATTCGTCCCTCCATTCACGCCTGTCGCGACACCACTGGAGGCGGGCTGCACGATGTTGGGGCGTGAGCGGAAGACGGCCTAACGGTGTGCGGGACCGTAGCCCAGCTTCATGGAGACGGTTGCGAATGGTCCTCGCCGATACCCCAGGAGCAACAGTGTCCCTAATTTGCTGGGAAGTGGCGGTGCGGTCCCCTACGGCACTGCGTAGGATCCTACGGTCTTGGCGTGCATCCGTGCGTCGCTGCGGTCCGGTCCCAGGTCGACGGGCACGTGCACCTTCCGCCGACCACTGGCGACAACATCGATGTACTGTGGAGACCTCACGCCCCACGTGTTGAGCAATTCGGCGGTACGTCCACCCGGCCTCCCGCATGCCCACTATACGCCCTCGCTCAAAGTCCGTCAACTGCACATACGGTTCACGTCCACGCTGTCGCGGCATGCTACCAGTGTTAAAGACTGCGATGGAGCTCCGTATGCCACGGCAAACTGGCTGACACTGACGGCGGCGGTGCACAAATGCTGTGCTGCGCAGCTAGCGCCATTCGACGGCCAACACCGCGGTTCCTGGTGTGTCCGCTGTGCCGTGCGTGTGATCATTGCTTGTACAGCCCTCTCGCAGTGTCCGGAGCAAGTATGGTGGGTCTGACACACCGGTGTCAATGTGTTCTTTTTTCCATTCCAGGAGTGTATATTTATACTCCGCACGCCACTACACACTGCATGGTCTGCTCGTTAACCTTTTCTCGTTCAACTCACAAATGAAGCGACGGAGTAATAATTCCATGTGTGCTTATGTACTAATTGTAATATCCCATACCTTGTCTTTACGTGAGATGACAGCAGAAATTCGACCGAAATGCCGCTGTACTTCAACTACTAACACATTTTTAAAATGACCCTTTCGTTTAGGTTGGATATTTCCTTTGCATTTTCCTGTTAATTTCCTGTTTACACACTTAACCGGAGAGCTAAACTGGTAGACTTTTTTCTTATATTTTAATACATGTTACACAGTTGCTCTTGTATTCCTATTACTGTAAATAAATTGCTGAAATTTTTCATTTTGAGAAGCAGTTATTTTCAGAAAAAAATAGTTTCAATACTTATCTCCACAAACTCTGACGATACTTCCCTCAGAAAGAAGGAAAATGACACACAGAATTACGCCAAAGACTGAAAAATACTAGCTCAACGAGGAACTAACTTTTTGCTTTTCTTACACTTATCAATCTTACGCTTCCGAAGTGCGTTGGTTCAAATGGCTCTGAGCACTATGGGACTTAACATCTCAGGTCATCAGTCCCCTAGAACTTAGAACTACTTAAATCTAACTAACCTAAGGACATCACACACATCCATGCCCGAGGCAGGATTCGAACCTGCGACCGTAGCGGTCTCGCGGTTCCAGACTGCAGCGCCAGAACCGCGTGGCCACTTCGGCCGGCTCCGAAGTGCGTATAAACGCACCAGATCTACGTATCGTTTATCCAAAAGGAAGGGCAACTTACAGTTTTAGGGATTATAACAGAATACTGCTACTAGTGGTAGTTGTTTTACCATATTGTCTGATTTTTCTAAAACGATATGTAGAATACTTCAATCACTCTTCTCCCTGGGCGGAATGTAGTTTCTTCCAGAATGGAAAGTACATGACTGTCAGCCTTATACGGCACCTTTATTGCAAATGAGGTTTGCATTAGGTGCCTAGTTGGACCTTTGACCTATGCTGAATAATCTAGTTTCCTCTTCCTCATTAGGGAAACAGACATGTACGGGCGATGTGCCAGGGAGCTTCACGTGACCTTACCCGAGTTAGCGGACAGAAATCTGCAGTAAATTCACAGAAAGAGCTGTGCTTCACACAGGGGTAATACGATACGTTTCCAGCCTGAAGAAACGTCTGTTTCCGGGACTTAGCAGTCGCCATGCGTACAGAACAAGCCCGTAACAAATCCGGTAGACAAAAATATGAAGCAAAAACATTTACATGTGCTGTCATATCACTCATTCAGCAGTTCATTAACATCACGTACGACTACATCTGTGCAGGGAGGCCACTATATAAACAAGTTAGAAATTGCGCACCAAAAACCAACAGTTACATTATGCAACGCCTGTTCATGCTACTGACAAGGATTTTCTGATGACTAAACGGTGCATGACGGAGGGTATCTTCTGAAAATGCTACTCATTCTGTGTCCTGTTCCATTCGTGAAAGGAGTGAGGGGAAAAATAACCGTCTATGAACCCCGCACGAGACCTAATTTCTCTTATCTTGTCTCCGCAATCCTAACATGAGATGTACATTGGTGGCAGTAGCATCGTTTGACAGTCTGCTGCAAATGTCAGTCGTTTAACTTTCTAACGATCAATAACGTTTCGCGAAAAGATAATTTCTTCGTTTCCAGGAATTCCCTTTTGACTTCACGGACCATTCCCGTAATACTCGTGTATCGTTGTTCGACCTACTGTTAACAAATCAACAGCATCCTTGTGAACTGCTTCGACGTCTTCCTTTAATTTGACCTGGCGGGAATCCCAAACATACTAACAGTTCTCCAAAGTAGGTCGACAGTTTTTCTTTACACGATCTTCTTTATAAATGTGCTATACATTACAAGAGTTCTTCCAATAAACTGAAGTCGATCATTCACCTTCTCTGCTGCCGACTTTACATGCTCATTCCATTTCGTGTCACTGCGCAAAAATACGCCTATATATTTAACTGACATGACTGTGGCACGCAGCACAACAATAATACTCTTATCAGAACGTAGCAGGATGGTTTTTCTTATTCATCTGCATTATCTTGCGTTTTTTTCACATTTAGAGCTTGTTGTTATTTATCACACCAAATAATGGTGTATGTACTCTGAGTTCACATATCCGGACGGGCTGATCAGGTTTCGTCTCTCTCTCTCTCTCTCTCTCTCTCTCTCTCTCTCTCTCTCTCTGTGTGTGTGTGTGTGTGTGTGTGTGTGTGTGTGTGTGTGTGTGTGTGTGTGTGTGTGTGTTTGCTATCGTCTGTCTCAACGTACAGAGTCTGTTTTGTCCATGATATGGCAAATTCATTTTAACTTTGCGGCAGGCTAACTTTTCTGCCTCCATATTCGTCTGTCGTCTGCAGCAGCTTTCAGAGAACTGCGCGTAGTACAACTGTTGTGTAGTTCGTTGCCATGATGAGACCTCTGTACTATTACTGCTTGAATCTCGTGCAAAGGTAATTGATTAGTCGTAGTACAATTAACTAACTACACACTGCTGAATGTTTGTTATGTTGCACAAGAACTCTCTCTTAATTATGATGACCTGTAAATGTTGATTTTTACTTTTATTTACACAGCGTTTTAATTTTAGTGTGATCAAATATGAGTGCAAAAGTTAATGATAGTGAAAGAGTCTGCAATGTACAACATTTGTATTTGAGCACTGACACCCCTAGTTTTTATGTTAAAAGTGTCTTGATCCGTCTTTTACTCTTGAAAAGATGGTTTCTGGAGCATGCGAATAATGTGCTCTTTTACATCTTGAAGATAGTGACGAATCCCTGCAGAGTGTGTCGCTCCTTATGTGCTGACGTAATGTGGGAAAACGATTAAATAAATGAAGAAACCAACAATTATTCCTCCTGGGCTGTAAAATTATTACTTTTCACATTTTTCGATACCGACTATTAATATATAAAACTATTCCTAAATTCACAACTTTGGTTAACCATGTGAAACACTGTCAAATTAGGTTGTTCCATTACTTTAATTGCAGCAGTCACGTCTTCTTTGCACTCTCTATAATCAGCCCCAGATGTCAATTTTGTCAGTGTTTTTGCACATTCTTCCACGTCATCTGTCATCGATCCCTTCACTGGTACCGTCCAATCCCCAAATCTACATCTACATTCCGCAAGCCACCTTACAGTGTGTGGCGGATGGTACTCTGGGTACCGGTGTCACATCGCCCTTTCCTGTTCCAGCCACGTATGGTTCGCGGGAAGAACAACTGCTGGTCTCCGTGTGGGCTCGAATCTCTCTGACTTTATCCTGATGGCCTTTTCGCGTGATATACGCAAGCAATGTATTGGTCGATTCTTCTAGAAAGATATTCTCACGGAACTTACACAGTAGACCATACCGTGATGCAGAACGCCTCTCTTGCAGCTTCTGCCACCAGAGTTGACTGAGCATCGCCGTGACAATTTCGCGCTTGCTAAGTGAATCTGCAACGGAACGTGCTGCTCTTCTTTGGATCTACTCTACTTCCTCTAAGAGTCCTACTTGGCACGGATCCCATACTGCCGAGAAGTATTCAAGCACTGGTCGAAAGAATGTTTTGGAAGCTACTTGCTTTATTGATAGACTACATTTCCTGATGATTTTACAATGGATATCAGTCTGGCATCTGCCTTACCCGCAATTAATTTTGTGAGGTCGTTCCACCTCAAATCGCTGAGTACGCATACTCCTAGGTATTTTATGGAAGTAACTGCTTCCAATGATTCTTCTGCAATCTTGTAATCATACAATGAAGGGTCTTTCTGTCTAAGTATTGCATATATACACTACGTGATCAAAAGTATCTGGAAATCCCAAAAACATACGTTTTTAAAATTAGGTGCATTTTACTGCCACCTACTGCCAGATACTCCATATCAGCGACATCAATAGTCACTAGACATCGTGAGAGAGCAGAATGGAGCGCTCCGCGGAACTCACGGACTTCGAACGTGGTCAGGTGATTGGGTGTCACTTATGTCATACGTCTGTAGGCGAGATTTCCACACTCACAAACATTCTTAGGTCCACTGTTTCCGATGTGAAAGTGAAGTGGAAACGTGAAGGGACACGTACAGCACAAAAGTGTACAGGCCGACCTCGTCTGTTGACTGACAGACTGCCGACAGTTGAAGAGGGTCGTAATGTGTAATCGGCAGACATCTATCCAGACCATCAAACAGGAATTCCAAACTGCATCAGGATCCACTGCAAGTAGTATGACAGTTAGGCGGGAGGTGAGAAAACTTGGAATTCATGGTTGAGCGGCTATTCATAAGCCACACATCATGCCCGTAAATGCCAAACGACGCCTCGCTTTGTGTAAGGACGGTAAACATTGGACGATTGAACAGTGAAAGAACGTTGTGTGGAGTTACTAATCACGGCACACAACGTGGCGATCCGATGACAGGGTGAAGGTATGGCGGATGCCCGGTGAACGTCATCTGCCAGCGTGTGTAGTGCCAACAATAAAATTCGGAGGCGGCGGTGTTATGGTGTGGTCGTGTTTTTCATGGAGGGGGCTAGCACACCTTGTTCTGCGTGCCACTATCACAGCACAGGCCTACACTAATGTTTTAAGCACCTTCTTGCTTCCCACTGTTGAAGAGCAATTCGAGGATGGCGATTGCATCTTTCGACACGATCGAGCACTTGTTCATACTGCACGACCTGTGGCGGAGTGGTTACACAACAATAACATCCCTGTAATGGACAGGCCTGCACAGAGTCATGACCTGAATCCTATAGAACACCTCTGGGATGTTTTGGAACGCCGACTTCGTGCCAGACCTCACCGACCGACATCGATACCTCTCCTTAGTGCAGCACTCCGTGGAAAATGGGCTGCCATTCCCCAAGAAAGCTTCCAGCACCTCACTGAACGTATGCCTGCGAGAGTGGAAGCTGTTATCAAGGCTAAGGGTGGGCCAGCGACTGCTACGGTCGCAGGTTCGAATCCTGCCTCGGGTATGGATGTGTGTGATGTCCTTAGGTTAGTTAGGTTTAAGTAATTCTAAGTTATAGGGGACTGATGACCTCAGATGTTAAGTCCCATAGTGCTCAGAGCCATTCGAACCATTTGAAGGGTGGGCCAACATCATATTGAATTCCTGCATTGCCGATGGAGGGCGCCACGAAGTTAAGTCATTTTCAGCCAGGTGTCCGGATACTTTTGATCACATAACGTATATTAAATTTGGTTATGTTAAGCGTCAAATGCCATTTCCTGCATGAAGCGCCAATCCACTGAGTTTGGTGTGGCTTCTCTGGGGTGCGTCCACCTGCACCGTAGTGACGGTAGCAGCCCCCAGAAGTTCACAGTAAGAAAGCAACAAACACACTCTGTCCCCACTGCTCTCAGCTGTGGACGGTAAGACAACTTTTAATTGAGTGCCCCTATTTTACTCCGTTACGCGCCCGTCTACAGTTGTCGCCTGATATATCATCAATTTTAGCAGATGATACGCGCTCGGCCGATCGCGTTCTCGAGTTTATTAGTGCCTGTAAAATGACGTCAGTCATTTGAAGCTTTTTTTGGGGACAACCAACCCCTTTCTGTAGCGGATTTTTAAGCCTTCCTTCTGCTTTTAGTTTCTCCAATTTTTTGAGTTTCGTTCCCATTGCTGCTGGTTTCCATTTTCGGTTTTTAGTGTTTCCTAAGTCACGGACCGGGCGCTAATGACCATAGCAGTTTTGCGCCCTAAAACCAAAACAAAAAACAAAACAAAACGCCTTTCATGTGATCGTAATTCTCTTCTGGATGATTTCTTTTCTTTGCGGTATTTTTATAATCAAAGAGGTACAGAGTTCAGGGCAGTTGTAGGTATTCACTTATATATAAATAATTTTAATCATCTGTGCATTAATTGTGGCATCGTCCAAAGCCTGCAGTACCACACCATAGTCGGTAACGCTCATCGATGCCACAGACGTTAGTGAGGACTCGCTACGATCCGTAACGAAAAATGGGAGAAGCTAGAGAACACACGCCCTTTCTCTCAGCGCAGCAGCGCCCTTGCAGGGAAGTCAGCATAGAGCTGAACAGGGAAGAGCCCTGCCGCAGGTCATGACCTCAGCTGAGGATTAAAGTGTTATTCAAGTGTTACATTGAAATTTACATTTGTAAATGTTGAATATTGTATTTCAAGAGAACAGTTAGTTAATAGAACATCAAGTGATCGTTTAAGAGTCGATGAGAGTTGCAAATTACCACGGACTCCTGTGGAAAATAACTGTATGAAATTAAGGAAATCTTTTTATCATTCATGTAATAAAGCGATAATACTCGTATTTCATATACTGCAGTTTCAATGAGCCGCCCCCGGTAGCTGAATGGTTACGGAATGTTCGGACTGGCATTGCCAACAACCGCCTACGAGCCCTGGACATCGTCCAACGGACCCAGTATGTTAACACACATTTAGCGTCACGCATTCCGCACATCGCCCAGATATTACCTATACCGGTGATGTTAGCTCGCCGTATACTTGCGGCTTTTGGGTCCTTCGTGAGTTCAGGAATGCTTTTCAAGATCAAATATGAGACTCTCACCCTTCCCCCGGATCGGGGAGGGCTTGGCCTTTATCACGTTTATGACAGAGCGGTCGCCCTATTTGTGAGCACATTAGTCAAACTATGGCACCGCCGTCCGGACAGTGTGACCAGTTTGTTAATAGAAGAACTAGCACCCTCCCTGTTGCCACCTGTGCCGATACACCACGTCCCCTCCTCGCTCTTCTACATCGGTGTCTTTTACCTCGAACTCAGTTACGTTCGACTTGCCTTACCAGCGACTCAACTGGCGACGGCAAAGACGGTTTATAGGGTCCTGCAACGTGAACGACCCGATAACGTCGTGGAGAGGAAGCACCCGAACATCAACTGGCGAGTAGTGTGGAGGACAATTCACCACGTAACACTGGACACTGACGTCACGGCGATGTGGTATATCACTGTCAACGGTAAGCAGGTGACCAGATCAAGGCTACATGCGATCCACATGGTCGACTCACCCACGTGCACGAGCTGTGGCGTTCAAGACGACGATGAACACCGTCTAAGTTGTGGCGAGTCTACGGCAGTGTGGCACTTAGTGAGGCAAATGTCAGCATACTTCCTTCGGGTAACGCCGAATCATATCGACCCCAAGACTATCTTATTCCCGGATGAAACGTATTACCCACGCACTAAAACTAATGCAATGACGTGGCTTCGTGGACATGCAGTGCATTATTTGTTTCAAGACGGCACTAAGGACACTTTAGACTTTTGGAACTATTTGCAGGAACGACATTGCAAGATCCTCCGTAACCCTAAGTATCGACAATATTTTTCCAATTTTTTGTGGAGTGCGATCCACGACCCTCCACGTAGCTGGAACATCACGGGTAAGAAAAGCTAAAATTACAAGACGATGATAGAACACTACACGGTACAACGTGGGATCTACTTTCATCTTTACGAGAAGTCATACCTGGATGATACAGCAGATGGAGAGTTTCGTTGTGAACCCTCACACTCTGTAGCAGTATTTGCCCCACTTCCTCTTTTTGTCCCCGGTGCGAAAAGGTCTTCGCAGTTTTAGTTTTCCCATCCGGTGCCAGATGTGGCACTGGTTAATGGTGGTATGGATTCCGCCCGTCAGTTTTGTTTCATGGTTTCCTTCGCCCCGCACTTTGCTTCCTTTCTTTATGCCTTTTTCTACAACTATTAGCATGGTTTTAGTTATGTGCGTCCCCAACTCGACGCAAAGAGTGCACTTACTAGTTTTCAGTTCCTTACTGTTAAAAAAAATTAAAAAAATGAAAAAATGAAAAAAATTAAAAATACATACAGGCCTCGGGTCGCGACCCCTGCCCACCTTGCCTCCGCCAGCCCACTACCTGATCAAAAAAAAGGTCAGCGTGACGGATTGTCAGTCCTCTGGGCCCAGGTTCGATTCCCGGCTGGGTCGGAGAATTTTCTCCGCTCAGGGACTGGGTGTTGTGCTGTCCTCATCATCATCCTCCTGTCATCCTCATCGACTACAGGTCGCCGAAGTGGCGTCAATTTGAAAGACCGGCACCCTGCGAACGGTCTACCCGACGGGGGCCCCAACCATACGATTAAATACATTAATAAAAATGTAAGGTAACATCTGAGGTACTCGAGGATATGGTCATCTACACGCGTAAATTTTGTTCTGTGCGTTATCGGATTTTAACTGCTTGTGTATTGTATTTTATGTGGCGGAGATTGGGTACCAACCCAGCATTTGCCTGCGAGAGCGTGAAAACTCACCTAAAAACCACATTCAGGCTGGTCAGTGTACATCCCATGTGTTGTAAATGCGATCTAGGACTCGCTCGTATCCCTGTCTCGCAAGATAGCACGTTACGAATTAAGCTATACGAGCTGACCAGCCCTCATCTGAAGAAATGAAAATCTGAGAATCCAAATGTTCGGACAGCAAGCATTTCATTCAGAATGAAGTGAACACGTGCAGGTTGATCTCACAGCCTAAACGCACACGAACACTGGAATCGCGTTTGGGAGGACGGCGGTTCAAACCCGCGTTCGCCCATCCAGATTTAGGTTTTCTGTGATTTTCCTATATCGCGTAAGTAAATGCCGGGATGATTTCTTTGGAAGGTAACGGCACATTACCTTCCGCAACATTTAAACAAAAAAAAACAAAAAAACAAAAAAAAACAAAAAACAAATGTGAGCCTGTGCTCCATTTCAAACGATTTCGCTGTCCACGGGACTTTAAACCCTAATTTTCCTTCCTTCCATAAACCGACATAAAACAGAAACTCCATTGTCTTTAGCATTGCGCCTTCTCAAACGGTGCAAGCAAAAGACAATATCTGCATTGAACAAGCAACAATTTCCTATTTGATAACATTCATAGGCGACGATCTCTTAATTCCCGGTTGCACAGCTAATCCCTATTGTGAAACTGTCGGACACTCCCCCTAGCTATCTTTCACTTAAGCAGTTTTTACTAGCGATCTCTTTACTGTTAAGAATAGCCTTTGCTTTCTGAGTCAGATCTGTCGTGACCAGATAGTATTTTAAACGCTTGAACTCGTTGCTATTTAGGTCACCCAACAACAGAGTAATTACCGCTCATAAAGCTCCTTACGTAGAAAAAAATATAATTCGTAGTATTTTTTAATTACTGTTTGCAATACTTTGATAAAGCCCTCTATGAACTGAGGGTGCGTGATATTGACAGCCGGCTGTTGTGGCCGAGTGGTTCTGGCCGCTACGGTAGCAGGTTCGAATCCTGCCTCGGGCATAGATGTGTGTGATGTCCTTAGGTTAGTTAAGTTTAAGTAGTTCTAAGCTCTAGGGGACAGATGAACTCAGATGTTAAGTCCCATAGTGCTCAGAGCCATTTGGGCCATTTTTGATATTGACAGCGCAACACTTGTCTCTTTGGCAATTAAAGCACACATCTTTTGAATTGGAACACAATTTGACGATGTAGTCTTTCCGACTTTCCAGTTTCACCTTAACCTGTTAATAGCAGTGCATGCACTTTCCATTCGATGTACAATTAACTACTATTCAGGAAATGCTTTTATCTTTTTTCTCAAATAACTAGAGAAAATTCAGTCTACCAAGCAACTGCGTTTCATAACACTGACGTCGGATTTGTCGTCGTAAGTGAACAGCAAATCACTGGTTGTTTTTTGCATTCACTGTAGGAAGTGTTGACTCTCAGTTCGATTTTGAAACGCTGGCAACACAGTTGCAAAATTACCTATCTTCACTTTGAGATCACGCTAATTTACCAAGTAAGATAGTAAAAGTTTAGTAGATTTTGTTTCAAAATTCTGTTCAAATTATTAAACGTTGGTGGCGGAGGGAAATGGTCTTGTTGTATGGTCAGTAAATCACGTCTTCTTTAATATCAGAACAATGACCATAATTTTCTCGACTCATAAATTTCTCGTGGTTTTTGGCGTAGTGTCGCAAGTATACTGCCACTATAATAATTGCTGTTTAGTTTACGGTGTGAAGTGTTTGACCCATGTCAAGTATTAAATCGGCGTAGAAAATAGCTTGTTTGTTTTGAGGATGACCCAGGCTTTCGTGCAAAATTAATTTCGGCATTTGGTTTCACGAAGTATTCAACAGCAGAAAGCTGGGAAACTAACGAAATGGAAAATGGATAATTTGAAAGAAACATTTGTTAAGGGCAGTTTCAAAGGTAGAATCAGGCAACAATTAACTGAAAGGTGAGGAAGGTATGGGTGCCTTTAATTGGTGAAATAGTAGAGGCAGCAGTGGCTCAAATAGGCTGATTTACCCGTCCAAACCCTTGATGGTGATGATTGGTTTGTGAGGCGCTCAACTGCGCGGTTATCAGCGTCCGTACAAATTTCCAACCATTGCTCAGTCCAATCTCACCACTTTCATGAATGATGATGAAATGAGGAGGACAAAACAAACACCTAGTCATCTCGAGGCAGGTGAAAGTCCCTGAACCCGCCCGGAATCGAGGCCGGGGACCCCGTGTTCGCGAAGCGAGAAAGCGACCGCGAAACCACGAGCTGCGGACCCAAACCCTTGGATAACACACGAAGTATTGAATCTGACGAAAGAAGCCAATATAAAAAAAAAACCACAGGCGAAAGAAAATACAGTTGCAATAAAACTAGATGACAAAAAGTGCAAGATGATTAAGAAGGATTGGCAGAAAAATTAATGAAATCTTTCGAGGAAAGAGGAGTACTTGTATGAATGTCAAGAGCTCAGATGGCAAGCCAATAACAAGCATATAAAGGATAACTGAAAGGTGTGAAGAATATATAGGATGGCTATACAAAGTAAACGAACTTGAAGATGGTATAGAAAGGGAGGAGGAAGCTGATGAAGTTGAGGTGGGAGATATGACACTGCGGGAAGAATTTGATAGAGCACTGATGATCCATATAGAAACAATTCACCTGTTATACACGAAATTCTCTTAGAATTATTAAGATACTTGGGAGAGCATCCAATTGAAAAATTTTTCCACGTGGTATGCAGGAAATAACCACAGAATTCAGGAAAATGTCATAATTCCAGTTACAAAGAAGGCAGGTCGTGACAAGTTGAATATTATTAATAAATCAGTTTAATAACAACAAATGTTTTCTAAATACTAAAAAGAAATATTAAAAAAAGAATAAAAAGGCAGGTTGAAGCCTGTCTGGGGAAAATCAATTTGGAGAGCAAGACTAGATAGAGACTTGCCCTCCAAATTACCAGAATTTGCCCTGCATAAGAAAGATACCTCTGGACTTGGAACAGTTGCGCAGAAAATGGACAACGATTAACAGAACACGCAACAATCACGGCCTCCGTTTATAGATGGAGTATGGCTTCATCTCCAAAATGCGACTCTGGAGCTGCCAAGCAAATCATTCATCACACTCTTAGCAGGGCATATTGTGGAACGCTCAAGGATTTTCTGATGTTAATGAACGACGCAAGGACTATATTAAAAATTTAAATGTCTGTTTGTAAATTACAAGTAGTGCTGTTTGTATTTTATTTAATACTGTATTGTGCTTAAAAACCATATGATAAATAGATATTTAAATTGAGAAAGCTTTGAAGGAAACCAATCAGAAATTTGGACAGTGAATTAAAGTTCAGGGAAAAGAAATGAAAACATTGCAGTTTGCGGTTGAGAATGTCATTCTCTCAGAAACAGCGAAGATAACCCTGGGTTCGGTGTGGGGCGGCGGTGGGGTGAGTGGACTGCTGTATCCTGTTGTGGAGTTGTGAACCACTGACGACTACGGCGGGGACGAAGCCTCTCCGTCGTTTCTAGATCCACAGTTCAATACAGTGAAATACAATACAATACGGTACGGTACAACCCCGATTTACCGAAATGATGAGCAGAACCGTTTCGCATAACAACTTTTTTGGTTAAGCCATTAACCTCTAATATGTATGAAGTTTTGAAGGTCAAATAATTTAAAAAAATCTAAAGTTAGAATTACAGTTTAGTATTACTGTATATTAATCTGCAGTACAATGTACTTCATTGTTTATAGTATTGCGTAAAAGTACAGACGCACCAGAAAGAAACCACCACTCGAATGCACTGCTGTTGGCAGTGCAGGTTTGTTTTAGACTGGTGAGTCGGTAGGTGAGGAAGCAACTGAAGATCAGACGTTAACCGCAGCAGCCATTTCGCTGAACCCGGGTTTCCGTTGATTCGTGTTCGGTTAACTGTGGTTTTACTCTATGTCGAATAGATATGTTACAAGACAAAAAATTAACAAAAATAAAACAAGGGTGATGGGAAGACGCTGAAGCTATTAGATTGAGAAATGAGAAACTTAAAGAGGTAGAGGATTACTGACGATTGCTGGAACAGAGAAGGTATAAAATGCAGACAATAGAAATAAAATTGTTTCTGTAAAAGATAAATTTGTTAATATCTAATACAAATTTTGTTATAAAGCCTTTTCTATAGGTATTTGTCAGAGCTGTAGCCTTGTACGGAAGAAAAAAGTGGAGAATATACATTTAGAATAAGATGAGAATGGAAATTTTCTAAATGTGGTACTACAACAAATTGATGAAGATTAGATGGGAAGATCAGATAACAAATGAAAAGGTACTCTATCGAACTTAGTAGAAAAGGAATTTATGACATAGCTTCACTAGAAGAAGGGATCAGGTGATAAGACGGATCCTGATGCATCAAGAAATCTTCAGTTTAGTAATGGGCGTGTGTTGAGTGAAAATTGTAGAGGGAGACCAAGGTTACATTTAGAAAGCAGGATCAAGAGGAATTAGGTTGCAGTAGTTATGCACAGGTGCAAAGGCTTGTACTGGAAGATTGGTGTGGAGAGCTTCGGACTGATGACTGTAACAACAACAACAACAACAACAACAACAACAGAAACAAATATTCACAACAAATTCTGCACTGATCTTGCACAGGACTTTCTCACAGTTTTAACTCTTTTTGCAAACTTGGTGTATACGCTTTGATGTGATTTAGCTATACCGTAATCTATATCATAGATTATATAGATATACCTATATGGTGTCTGTTTTATCGGACATGCGTGTAATACATGGACCTTACCGTATATGGCTCTTTCAGTGCAGATGCACGATAATGTTCCACTTCTTGCGGGAATACAGTAGGCTGCGAGCAAAGAGGAATAATAGACAGAGGACACTACTCTGAACTGCAAGTGTGTGTGTCATACGGCGATTTGCGTCGGAATGAAGGCGTGTTCCGATAACTGGAGCTGTTAAGGCGACCTACCGCGTAAAACGGAAAATTCAGATTCCAATCTCGGTCCAGCACAAGCTTTCATGTGTTGCCATTGAGTTATTTCAATGCCTCGTTGCAGCAAAAATTGGAACTCTTTAGTTAACTATTTCATAGATTTCTAGTCGATTAACGAATACTACATTTTGAAGTTCGTTCATGTTTGCATCTGTGACTCCTGCTTGGTACCTCCGCCACGTGTATCATTTTCCATTACAAAAAAAGAAAAAAAAAGGGCTCAATCGATTTTAGCCGCACGTTTTGTATCCGCTGAAAATGAAAGAATAGAATTTTTACATTTCCCTAACTTTGGGCCTGCCGGAGTGGCCGAGCGGTTCTAGGTGCTACAGTCTGGAACCGCGCTGCCGCTACGGTCGCAGGTTCGAATCCTGCCTGGGGCATGGATGTGTGTGATGTCCTTAGGTTAGTTAGGTTTAAGTAGTTCTAAGTTCTAGGGGACTGATGACCTCAGATGTTAAGTCCGATAGTGCTCGGAGCCATTTGAACCATTTGAACCTAACTTTGGATATATTTACCTTGGTGATAAACCCAGTAATAGGGAATTTTATGACGCTATACTAAGTATCTAACGAAACACGTTCAGCACAAGCACTTCAGAAAAACTCTACGAACACAACTGATACACATACGAAATTTAAAATCGACCTATGTGATTCTGGAAAGAGTACCAACATAACAAAACACCAACAGTGATGCCAACGCCACCTGTGCACCAGGCCGAAAGCTTTGCCCATTGCCCTCGAAGTGATGTGGGTGTCCCACCAACGCAAAATACCATTACTAATAACAGTAAAAATAATAATATCACTTCCTCTTGATTGTAGGTGTGTATGCGATGGCTATCGGACACCGCCAGTGCGTGGGTACGAGGGCAGCTGCTTCTGGAACCGTGAACAGAAACGGAAAATCCTTTTGTGGCTAAATGCAGCCACATCTGCGCGAGGCAAAAAGAGCAACTCGTTACGCACCACAGACCGATAACCGCCTGCCCTCATTACAGGCCACAGCGACAGTTGGGCCAATTAATCACGTTCCCTTCCTATACAGCGCCGCGCAGCCGGTACTGTGCCTCTTCCGCAATAAGGGACAAAGTGTCACGATTTCGATGCGCCGATTTGTACGTGTCTCGAATGACAGGTGTGGCTTACTATTTGATCGCTTTTTTGACAGTGTAAAATCACACGCGTCGAAACAATGGTTAGCAAGTTTCCCTCTTGCGGTTGGTCCTGGTGCACGGCGCCTGCAAAAAGAAGACAGCGCGATAGGGTACGGGTAAATATAGGTGCTTCATGGATAGGGCCACACGAACAGAAAATTTATGTCCAACGGCAGACTAGTATAATTGTCAGCAGGAAATTTAGTGCGCGGCGCGTATGACAAACACACTCTCCCCTGAGCGTCAGGAAACAAATATACTGATCTCTCGCTTGTTTTATGACTTTAGAGCAATACGATTTAATTTAGCGTAGCGCGATTTGTTTCATGGCGCATGTACGTCTTTCAATGTCACGCTGTCCAGATTTGCTGAACAGAAAAAAAAAATGACTGACATTGTTTTGAACGGTTCTCCTTCATCATGACATTCAATTTCCTTTACACTTAATCTGATGAATGAGAATAATTATAATAACCATATTATTAACTCAGTAACAACTGGCTTGGATACATTATCGGACTAAACAAAAATAGATTTTCATCAACGCGAAGGTTGGTTTTAACACCACAATGCTTTACTAGGCATGATCCCATTAGAGATTATATGCTGTTGTCTTCCTTTGACCCGGGAACTGACTTACCTAGCCAGTTATCAGGAGACCTGCAATTAATGTGGACGCCGAATTTAGGTGTAACTAGATATTTTTTTCGTCAAGAAACATTAACAGAAGTGAAGGAATTGATCAGCTACTGATAAAAATCCCAAGACTGACTGCGAATTGAACCCAAGACCTTTGGATCCACAGGCACTTTACCACTGAGCCATTTTTCTACTAAATCTTTTATTGGTCTGAAATACAAGAATTACAAGGTTCTACAAGTGCTGATGCAGAGGTTTATCGTTGCGAGTATATCAGTGTCATCCATGCACAATATTTAGATAACATGACTCGCTGTCTTCATCGGGTGTTAGTGAGACTGGTAGTCAAGTGGAACGGGTCCACTGTTTGTATCTAGCAGTCTTAGGCAGCATATGATGAAGACAACGAGTCACATTGACGAAGTATTGTGCACTGACATCTGCCAGGACACCAGACACCGCAAAATGGCAACAAATTGCCGGTAAAGCCTTCAGGATTACATTAGTCAGTACACTCGTCTTCTTCAAATTATTTACACTAAAAAAGAAAATAGTGATAATAATGATAACGACAATAATAATAATAATAATAATAATAATAATAAAATGAGTATATTCACTACGAGACGTCTACACCAAATCCTGACGCTAAACCGCCAACCATCAACGAAATAGTAGAAATTATCAAGACACTGAAAAACAATAGAGCCGCTGGAGAAGATGGAATTATTGCAGAACTATGGAAACTGAATGATGAAAGATTAACAGGAAAAATTCACAAAATCATATTAAACATTTGGGAAACAGAACAGATCCCTTCTGAATGGAAATGCGCACTCATCCATCCACTCCACAAAAAAGGGGAGAAAACTGAACCAAATAATTACAGGGGTATCTCACTCGTACCGGTCACATATAAAATCCTATCAAAAGTTCTCATGAATAGATTAGAAGAACAAGCTGACCCACAAATAGGAGAATACCAGGCTGGTTTTCGCAAGGGAGGATCGTGCACAGAGCAGATATGGAATCTGAAAATGATTCTCCAGATGACAACACCCGAAACACACTGGTCACTTTTGTACATTTTAAAAAGGCCTACGACTCAAGAGACACAGTAGCGCTCTGCATGACGCTGGAAGAATTCAGCATTGACAGAAAGACAAGAGCAATCATTCGGGAAACATTAACTGACACGGTCTCCAAAGTTAAATTTATGGGGGATATCTCGGAACCATTTGAAACCCAAACTGGAGTGCGACAGGGTGACGGACTTTCACCATTACTCTTTAATATAATTCTTGAAAAAATTATCAGGACATGGGAAAAAGAAGTCAAAGGAATCCAAGTTGGCATTAGAAAAGATAATAGATTCAATGTGAAGTGTTTAGCTTTTGCGGATGACCTTGTAATCCTCACAAATAATAGAAAAGAAGCCACTAACGCCATAGAGAAGTTACACGAAATTGCACAAAGAACTGGCCTGCAAATCTTATATGAGAAAACCCAATACATAGAAAGAGTGCCACAAGACAAATTGCCTATTGTGACAACCCATGGGAAAATCGTACAAGTACCACATTTTAAGTACCCGGGAGAAATCATCCAGCCATCAGGGATCCACCTAAAGGCCAATGAGGAAAGAATAAAAAAACTACAGAAAGCATATAAACTCACGTGTAACTATTATAACAAAAAGTCCATAACCATTAACGCAAAATTGAGGCACTACAACACTGTCGTACTTCCGGAGGCACTGTATGCATCTGAAACAACACAAATAGGTGGGCAAACTAAAAACAAAGAAATAGAGAAACAGGAAAGGAAAATTCTCAGGAACATTTTTGGCCCGATACAAGAGCAAGGAATCTGGAAGAAAAGACCGACATCAGAATTATATAAATACACAGACAAGATTACGGATACAATAAGGAAAAGAAGAATGCAGTTCTACGGACATATCCACAGGATGAATAAAAACAGAATTTCAAAGCGAATTCTTAAAGTCATCAACTCAGGCAGGGGAAAAACAAAATGGACAAAAGAAGTTGAAGAGGACCTCAGACAAGCACACATAACAGTAAACAATGCAGAAAATAGAACTGAATTCAGGGACATCATCAAAAAATATAAAATTGACACAACACAGAAGAGACCAGGATGCAAATGGATAGCGGAGCGAAAGAAACAACACAGTGAACACATGAAGAAAATTTGGGCTCAGAAGAAACGTAAACAATCATCATAAAGGAATTCAAGTTCAAACGCTCTCTTAAATGGGAATAATCGAAAATAATAATAATAATAATAGTAATAATAATAATAATAATAATAATAATAATATGATGATGATGATCATCATCATCATCATCATGATGACAAAAAGGTAGACTATAGCATTGAACGTTTTATATCCAAAGTAACACATCTTTATCTAACAACATTAATTGCTTTCAGTTCTTCTTGTAGAACATTTTATTTGTGCCATGTTATCGAGACTTTTCAGACGTACCAAAATAATTCTCAGACTTGTACTTTCCATGATTTATGGTTAAACCATATATCACTTCTAATTAAAACTCGACAGAAGACGATTAGAAAGACCCTTCAACGAGAAAATAAATGAATTCTCGGATGAGGCGAGAATAACTGCGTCATATAATTAAATTCACCTCAATTGGTCACAATATTAAAACTAAAAAGTTACTAATCAATCGGAGGAAATTCTTCCTGCTAGTCATGTGAAAATGAATTATAATACAATCATTTAGGTTTCGTTTTGGTCATCTATAGACCACATTTGACGTTAGTTGCATGAGTTTTCACCACTATTTCTTTATCCTACTGGTCATTTTTTCTTCGAATTATTGTTGAGTGAACTCTTTGCCAGCTCTTCCCCAGTGTCCTCGAATCGCTGAAAATCGTTCACCTGTTGCCTAAATTTACTTCTGTTCACCACATCTTCGTCATCAATCCCTGACTTCGCGATATCGATCATCACTGTCCGAAACAATTTTGACTCCGTTTCTCTTAGAATAAATTAATAATCAACAACAACCAAAATTAAATAGTGAAGAATCTACGTGCATTATAACTGTTAAATATACGATCTTCAGCAGTTCTTGAAACAGAACATAGTTTCTTAGTGAGAGAATAAACTCAAGAATTCATTGTAAATACGAATTGTGAGAGACAAATACATCTTACAACGTATGGAACCGTGAATCACAAGGTATATATCCATGGATTGTACGAGGAATGGAGGAGGAATGATGATAATTAGAGAAACAGGAGTAGTATATCTTAATTTTCTCCTTGGAATTGACAGGTACATGTCTTTTACGAGACAAATATTCTTCTTATGAAGTTAAGTTGAATGCAAACCGAAACAAAACAGCTGCAGTGTAGGTAGAGAGACTGAAAAAAAACCAGAATACTGAAGTGAACGTTACGTGTACTATGTAACACAAAATTTTAGAGTAAAAATGAAATAACAAAGGCTAGAAAATACTTCAGTGGTCGGTATCAGTAATTCGTAGAGAATCCAAAGACTGTACAGGAGAAGAAATATTCGTAGCTAAAAATAGAAACAACAGAAATCGTGCATGAAACTCCACAAGTTCAGATTTTCGGAATAAATAATTACGAAATCACTGAAATTATTCAGAATTCCGAAAATGGTGACATTACATTATCTTTCCACAAGAGATTAACGAAGCTTATTTTTGAAGTGAAAAAGCCGGTAAGAACGCTAATTGCCTGGGCGAGAGACGGGGAGGGAGAAGGAGAAGGAGAAGGAGAGGGTGAGGGTGAGGGTGAGAACGGAAGGGGGGGGGGGCAGGGAAAAAGTGGCGTTCCCTGTCGGTGCTATAAAGACTCTCAGATCGCAACAACACTTGGTTAAGAATTCACATCACTGAGAGACATGGCGGCGTCATGTGTGTTTGTGGGCTGCTACTGGTTTTATCTGGAAAATGTAGCGTTTTTCAGTGGAAGAATATTGAATGTTTGGAAATGAAATGCAACAAAAACAGAAATTTCGATCTTGTTTCTTCACAAACTTCTCTTTTGTTGCATGTTTACACATTTTAGGTGTTTCTTAACTGCTTTATAGTTAAATCTGCTGCCAGACATTATTTTTGTCCTTAACTCATTACTATTTGCCTTATAACATCACACTTTGATTATAATATTCAATAACCTACAAAATAGTAAAGAGCACAAAAGACATGGTCGGATGTCAGGGTAATATCGTACATGTTCACACCACCAGTGGGTGTGGTATCAGATATCGATATAACACTACTGGCATCTTCAAGGTGGCAATGGATTTGCTAGTTTCTGTCAAATGCCGATAGCAGTCACACAGGATCTGGCAGAGCCAATGGTGTGTGCCTGCTGAGCCATGTCTCCATGGCTCTGGAAAACTAGCGCCCTCTGCTGCCCCGATAAATGATGGCCAGCAGCAGCCAGTCACACCAATCGCACTTTAAGACTCTTTGCTAAGTGATGCTACTCAGACGCCGCCTAGTTGCGGCTACGACACCGTTGTTCATGCCTCAATGCAGAGATTGATCACTGTGAAGGATACAGAGAAGCTCCACACTCAAGTGAGACAGCGTTATCAGCGCCTAGAAGAGGAAGGGTCTCATTGTAGGTCTGCTTTTGTCTGTCTGGTCGAATCGTACAATATTGCGATCTGTGAGGCATTCCAATGTGACAGTGGCCCAGTGGTGGGCTGAATGTGAATATGCGGGCAGGCACACTTGTCATTAAGATTCTGATCAACAATGTCTAATCACATCATGGAACAATAGCCATACTGTACACCAAGATCATAATAACCCTTTTCACATCTATACCTGGCGTCCAGGAACAAGTAATGGACTTCCTGAAACATTCTTAATCATTCCACAACACTGGTCAAAGACTAGCACCAGGCATACTAGGGAATTACTTTCATATGCATATGCTGCTACGACCAGGAGACATGAACTGCTGATCAATGACGTCGCATTCTGGTCGCGGTTCTGCACAGCCCCAGACGATCATCGTCAGCTACTATGATAATGGCATGAGGAGTGGTAGCAGTCTTTCAATGTTTCAGAGATGAGTTTGTCATGTTGTGGGTAGCCATCAGGCACAACTACAGGTCATCCGGGTAGTGATTGAGCGAAATCTACTGGCACAATGGTACGTCACTAACATCTTGTGTCCTTATGGCATTTCTCGTACGACAGTGTTGTGGCGCCTTTTTTCAACAGGACAGTGCCTGTACACACATGCCACATGTCACTATGAACTGTTTGCATGATGCTGAGGGACTCCTGTAGCAAGCGAGATCTCCATATCTGTCCCCTAGAGAACATGCGCAGGACCAGCTCGATGCCAACTTCATAATAGTGCCAGTGTCCTGAATGTCAAGGACCATTTACAACGGATTTGTTGATACCCTTACCAACCGAGTCACTGCATTCATGCAGACTAGAGGGCGTGCAACATGCATTCATGCAGACTAGAGGGCGTGCAACGTAACATTGATAAGTAAGCTTATATTGTAAAGTTCTTTGTTAATTTAACTCCATATTTTAATCACTGCAATAACATTACGTGCGAGCTTAACTCTGAAGTTTCAGTTCGTCCCCTCCTTGCCTCCTCGGTGTTTCACTTTGTAGTCTAGCAGTGTATATACTGGGTGAGTCTTCCAAAACTTCCACTGTGGATATTTTCCAGGCAAGGTAGTCAATCGATGAACAATATTCACAGCATAAAAGTGCTTAAAGAGGCTCTTAGATTTAGTCTACACCATCATTTAGATGATTATGTAAAAGATGATTAATATCCCTACACGTTCGTTTCTCCTACATAAACATCTACATCCATACTACGCGAGCCACCTTATGCTGTGTGATGGAGAGTACTTTGTGTACCAGTGTCATTTCCCTCTTTTCCTGTTCGTGTCATGTATGGTTCGCGGGAAGAACCAGTACTGGTAAGCCTTCATATGGACTCGAATCATTCTAATTTTATGTATATGGTCTTCTCGCGAGAGATACGTAGGAAGAAGTAACATATTTGTTGACTTTTCTATGAACGTATGGTCTCGAAACTTTAGCAGTAAACCATATCGTAGTGCAGAACGTCTCTCTTGGAGCGTCTACCACTGGAGCTGACTGAGCGTCTCCGTGACGCTTCCGCCCTTACTAAATGAAAGTGTAACAAAACGCGCTGCTCTTCTTTGGAACTGCTCTATTTCCTCTATCAGTCTTAACTGTTGGGGATCCCAGACAGCTGAGCAATATTCAAATACTGGTCGTACGATTGTTTTGTAAGCTATTTCCTTTGTTGATGGACTACATTTTTTGAGGATTCTTCTAAAACTCTCAGTCTGGCATCTGATTTACTCGTGATTAATTTTATGTGGTTGTTCCACTTTTAATCGCTCCGTAAGCATACTTATAGATATTTTGTAGAAGTAACTGCTTAGCCGGCCGGAGTGGCCGAGCGGTTCTAGGCGCTTCAGTCTGGAACCGCACGACCGCTACGGTCGCAGGTTCGAATCCTGCCTCGGGCATGGATGTGCGTGATGTCCTTAGGTTAGTTAGGTTTAAGTAGTTCTAAGTTCTAGGGGACTGATGACCTTAGAAGTTAAGTCCCATAGTGCTCAGAGCCATTTGAACCTTTTTTTTTAAGTAACTGCTTCCAGTGATTGTTCTGCAGTCGTATAGTCATACAATGACGCATGTCTCTCTGTATACGCATTCACAGTACATTACATTTGTTTACGCTGAGGTTTAATTGCCACTCCGTGCAGAAAGTGTCTATCTTCTGATGGTCTTCCTGCATTTCGCTACAATTTTCTAGCGTGGCGACTTCTCTGCATATGATAGTATCATCCACGGAAAGCCTCATGGAATTTCCGATGTTATCTACAAAATCACTGGTCCTATAACACTCCCTTGGGGCAGACCCTCTTCAATTGAATAATGCATATCTTTAGTACGACAGCGATGGTAAAGTTGACATGAATCACAATGTAGTTCGTTGCAGCTTTCTAAAACAAATAGTAGATGAGATAGTGCCATTACATTTTGTGGAGCTTCGTCTCATCATTAGAGCTACCATCGCCAGTATGTGTGCCACTAAGGAATAGCTACTGACTTGGCGAAACTGAACGTTAGCAACGCAGAAAGCAGACATTTATGTCCATCTCCTTCTCCCTGTCACCATAACACTCAAGTAGACTGCGCCTTGGATGATGAAGGGCGTTTGTTGGCTGACAACACGCAGATAATGGTGTCGGATGCCCTGAGGACTCGCCATCTGGTGTCGTGTTTGTGTCTGAGAAGCCTTGTCCTGGAGTGCGCAGACAGTGAATGCAACTTGTGCTGTGTGCCCTGTGCATAGGTATGCTCAAAGAAGGTCTCCATCTTCACAGTGTGCAACAACAATTCTTTACTATTATTTTTATAAGGATAGAAGATGAAGCAATCAATTAACTTGAACCCAGGTTTCCTACTTACTATGCAGATGTGCTACCTACTACACTATCCTGGCATTATGGCTAACACAGCTGCATGGAATACCCTAGCCCAATGCCCTCCCTAATACAAAATTCCGTGCAAATGTGTTAGCCGTAATGCAAGGATGGTGTAGTGGATAGAACATCTGCCTAGTAAGTAGAAGGACTGGGTTCAAGTCCCGGTCTTGGCACAAATTTTAATTCATTACATTAGCATCTGTCCTTATGGAAGATAAAGTTGAGACTCAATATGTCTCCACGAAAATATAATTACATCTTTACTATTAGTTAAGCTTTCCTCTGACGTCTCAACGTTATTTCACTTAACCCTGTGCAAGTTGCATTCGTGAGACTGAGCGCCATTGCTGCTCACCATCTACTCAGAGACTGCAGCACGAACACTACCACCAGCACAGAATTATATTGCTTACACTGGTCAGTGTTGCTGCAACTTGCGTTTTGATAAAGCTGTCGCAGGTTATTTCTAGCACTACTAAAACTTAGTTTACTTCAGTTCCTTAGTGTTAAGGATTGCACTACCTTTCCTGAACTGGTGTTTAGCTGGTTTAGTTTGCCGGCCGGGGTGGCCGAGCGGTTCTAGGTGCTAGAGTCTGGAAAAGAGCGACCGCTACGGTCGCAGGTTCGAATCCCGCCTCGGGCATGGATGTGTGTGATGTCTTAGGTTAGTTAGGTTTAAGTAGTTCTAAGTTCTAGGGGACTGATGACCTCAGGAGTTAAGTCTCATAGTGCTCAGAGCCATTTGAACCATTTGGTTTAGTTTCTTGTTATGAGCTTCCTGCTCGATATTATTCCATAATGTTAGTTGACACAAGTGTGTGCAGTGAAGAAGGGTTCCAGTTCTTGTAAGAATTATTTTGTCCAGCCGTTTTTGTGTGTGTACTTTCTTAAGCTCTTGCACCCTGAACTTAATTTACCCAGTGTAGTTTAAATTTTAATTGTGGAGGTAATGTTCTACGTCTACATCTGCATTTATACTCCGCAAGCCACCCAACGGTGTGTGGCGAAGGACACTTTACGTGCCACTGTTATTACCTCCCTTTCCTGTTCCAGTCGCGTATGGTTCGCGGGAAGAACGACTGCCGGAAAGCCTCCCTGCGCGCTCGAATCTCTAATTTTACATTCGTAATCTCCTCGGGAGGTATAAGTAGGGGGAAGCAATACATTCGATACCTCATGTTATGCATCTTAGGCCTTAATTTCAGTGTCTCCATTTTTTGTTTCTTCTCCAAGTGAGAATTTCGAGACAGAACTCATTTATGGATTATGAAATTTTGTAATAATCCTTTGAAGTTTGATTTAATTCTACTATATCGGCAATTCACTCAACGAAGATTTCTACACTATTGATTTGAGATCTTATTAAATAGAAACCATCTGTGGTTTTCCTAATTACTGTGGTAATATTAATTAATCATTTGGAATTATTTAACTTAATGTATTTGGTAATTGTGGCTGTAAGAGGTTATTAATAACATTGTGTCACTGGTAAAATATACTTGAACCCCCACAGCCCCCGACAATTGCTGTAGCAAAATGTATTAATAAAGAAATATCATGTAGAGCGACATAATGTGGTGGTATCAGCGTGATTTTGATTCACATACGAGGAACCAAACCGCAAAAGTTATTGGTTGTCGGTTTACATCTAATAAGGATCAGATTCAGATCTCAAGGGTTATGAGAGCAGAGTATGCTATACACTATATGAAAAAATGGAAACATGAGTCACAGTATCATGTGGGCGACAGTCACAGGGAAAATACTAACCAGGTTTCACGATCATACATGAGGGCTACAGCATCGTGTTTATATAGTCCACATACCGTAGAGGACTGAAGAACAGCGAGAAGTGTAGTATCTAAACACACAAATACTTCCTATGTGTGATTACGTTCAACTAAATATTACAGGATGGCTGTGATTCAGCTGCCCCTACCGATTCGTTTTATACAACCACCCATGAGACATCTCTCTTGTTAGCGAGTTCGCTCTGTAGATAGGAAGCACATTATCAAAATGTCGCAGAATAACTGATGAAGTACACGAAGACGTCTTAGATGTATTGTACAAATATTGTTTATGAAACTACTTTAGCACATTAACGCAGCGAAGCGTATATTAATCTTTTCATCGCATTATGTATGCGAAATTTGTTACTTCCGTGCTTTCCATTTTGACTTTCCTGTTAATTTAGTTCTTCCGACGGTCAAACACACTTTATACAGCATCGTTTCTGAACCATTTACGAAATATGAATTACCATAAACAGAATAAACTCATAGAGATATCCAAAACCTGTATGACTACAGCACTAGTTACTCAAAGGAAGACTGGAGACACTTGGATAAGTACGGCAAAAATAAGGTCTGTCTCGGCCCAAAAATATTGTGTAGCTCATGCCCAGCCCTCCCTCGTATTTTTTACAGTATGATGCTTTTTGCTAACAGTTGACCAAAGCTCTGAGAGGAATCTTACATCGATTATGTGCTTGTCACCTGTTGGATACCATTCCAATACAGATGTAACGTTGGTTGCATCAAACGATACGGGAAGGTGCAGCTGAATCACGCTGCGTGTAATTTTTGTTCCAAACATAATTGTTATTTATATACGTATACCATAGTTACGGTCAAAACTGTTGTAACAACAGTTACCTAGCAATAATTTTTTCAGGTCATTTTCGAATATAATTACGTGTACATCACATTAGTATTTTATCACTTTTACGTTTAACTGAAAACGCATCGTACACTACTGGCCATTAAAATTGCTACACCAAGAAGAAATGCAGATGATAAACGGACAGATATATTATACCAGAACTAACATGTGATTACATTTTCACGCATTTTGGGTGCATAGACGCAGAGAAATCAATACCCAGAACAACCACCTTGTGTGAATGCTCTGAAAAGCTAATCATTTGCATGTCACAGCATCTTCTTCCTGTCGGTTAAATTTCGCGTCTGTAGAACGACATCTTCGTGGTGTAGCAATTTTAATGGCCAGTAGTGTATGTTAGAGCTGGCAGGTTTCCTCTTGCGTGTTTGGGATATTCATGTCACGTAGATAAAATTTTATTCGTTTGATAATGAACTAGTCAGTGGTTGTGATGATGAACAAACGTAGTCGTAAATGTGAAACACAGTAAAGCACGGGTATTTCTGAAGGAAAGCGTTGTTATAATTCCTGTGTATTATTAACTGACATAGGACATGTTATGAGCGAGAATTACACAGCACTATAAATGGCGAAAGAGAATTACGTCCCTTTTCGTTGGAGGGAAAATATCGCTGACTACTGCTTCTGTTCGGGTCTCCCCAGAAAACCTCCCGTAAACAAAGCAGGTGGTACTGCTGCAGATCCCTAATTGTGCTTTGTGTTTGTTAATGAGAGTCAGGACACGCTAATAGCAGATTGTGCGGGAATAAATTCGTTTAACCCTCATTCCGCCTTAGTCGTTTAAAAGTTAGGACGTGGAGGCCGACAATTAGGAAATGCCTGAATTCGAGCAGAGCCGACAGCGTAATTAACTCCCGTCGGACACGGTTTTGGCAATTCTCCTCACGTTCAGAGTTGGCTGCTAAACATTGCTGGCTGGGAGCAGATAACCACACTCTCAGTGGACACCATACTAGGAAGCGGTCTGTGGGCGCCCCGCATACCATGAGGAACCTGCAGGAAAATGCAACGAGAAGGAAAACTGGACAGAATAATGGCCCCATGGGCAATCAAGGAAGCTTCCCCGACAAATTATACCAATGCAGCAACTAAAGCAATACTTACTCAGCGTAGGTACATCGTTGTTGTGTGACTTCAACGTCGAGCAGAAGGCGACACCAATGGAACCAAGTGAAGACTTCAGTGACATGTGTGACCGAGATCCTAAATTCGTACAAACCATTATCAGAGGGATTGGGAGGTTGTGATAGCATCTTGATGCTACCAACATGATCATAATGTACAGATGTCTGCATCATATTTCGACGGACATTCAATGGCTTGTGACTATAGAGCATTAGTAACTTTGAACAAAAGTCTTCGATTACCGTTTCCAACACACTGATGAAGGTTTGAAAAAGACTTCTAAAACGTGATAACTGCGTGTTTAAGAGAGAGATAATGAGTCCAAAACTTCGTTTAGGATTACGATAAAAGTCCCTAGAGACGCACGACTGCAGCACGGTAAGTGCGAAAGGAATCGGAATAGAGAGAAAATTATTATTTGGAAGTCAAAACGCGCTCGATTGTTTTCAAACGGTTTGTCTATATCGACCGTATATACGGTATTTTAATTCCCCCCCTAAAGAGTAATAATGCTACGTCGATGTAGTAAAAATATTTTCTGAATGGTGGAATTATGGCTGCAAGTAGAGGATAACTATTATATTAATTGATTTTGAAAATTGTTTCGTATTGAGTAACTAACCGCCACGCAGTATTTCAATCCGGCAGGGGATAAAATGCCTGGTCAGAGGAAGCGTGAGCGGTGACGGAAACACAATAATGACCCGCGCAGCACAGAGCTTGCAGAAGCTAACGATGAGAATAATGAAGAGGCTCTAAAATTTGTTCAAGTCAGTCGCTGATATGTATTCATATCTGACTGACTGACGTAATACGTTTTGCTGCGCCACGCCAGAATAACTGATTGAATTTGATATTAATTGGATCTCAGTTAAAAAGAAGGGTAGCTAGATATTATGAAGCGCAGTAAGTGTAATTGTGGTTTCAGAATATATCTGAAAGTTTAGTGCGCGGCAACCTACTGTTTTTCTGTTACATTTGAGAATATTTGAGTGTTTTGTTGTGATTTAAAAATTGAATTTGTTGCTCTACAGTATAATTTATTTTTAATTTAAAGCGTAAGCTACTTTATAGGGAGACGTAATTCTGTCTTTCTTCTTTGGAATTATTATTCGCCTAGAGAGGCGGAATTTTTTCTGTTGTAGGAATCGCGTGAGCTTAGGCAGTCAAATGTAAATTTAAGGTCCCAAGAATGTGTTGAACACTTACCCGTTGCGCATAGTCGGTGGTTCTTGTGTTAGGCTCCATTTTAACAGACGGTTCACCTGTGCTAAACTGGAAGGCATATATTATTAATATTGAGCTTTAGCTCTAGGGAACCCAATCCTTCAGGCTATTAAATACGAGAATCGCCACAACTGACATAATAGTCTAAAGGGATGGCAATTCAAAGCAGAAAATTTACTGTTTTGTTTATGTCACCGCCATATATCGAGTGCATTATCTTACAAGTTATTACTACATTCATTCCATTACATACGTCTTCGGCTTCACTGTACAAACTGTTACTATGTAGTGCGTACAGCTGTCATCATTCAGAAGGTAGAATCAGACACCACAGATCTTAAATAGTTATGGTCCAGTTCCTCGCATCTTTCATGTGACGTAACCATTCAGTTATAAGTAGACCTACACTTTGAGGTGGATTCGGAACGACGATGCTACTTGTCACGTTTCAAATAACCGCCACACGTGAAATAAGCGGTAAATGAAAGAAAAAAGTCGGAGGACTAACATCGGTCTTCGGACTGGCTGTACATGTGCGTAATTACAGCTTACTCTGTAATGTAATTTTTTCAATCATCCGAACAACTGCATAATGGCCTAATATTGGTAACCTTTTGTAACAAAAAATGTGTGCGGTTTGTGACGGTGAAATGAAAAAAAACTTTGAACTATAGAAACGTTCGTTGTACAAGCACCTTAAGGTTAAACTAAATAGAAAATATCGTCTATAGGAAGTCCAACAGCTTTGGAACTGCTGAGGCAGCGAAAGTTGGGGACAGGGGAAGTATGAGTACTATAACAACATAACAGGGGAAGTATGAGTATTATAACAATATTTTACATAAAGCCTATACTTTATATAAAGCTTATATCAAAATTTAAAGGAATAACTGAAACAGAGGGAAATATTTGACAACATAAGCTAAACAATTCCAGTAAATATCAATCCGCAAGTGAGGCATTTGGTAGTTAACTGCCAATTCGTGCTTACGAGCTGCCCCTGATTTCAATGGAAAATACTGTCCCAGTTCATACAAATACCATATATCTGAAGTGTTAACTATTCGATGATGTCCCCCTTCTATAATGGGCGATCATAAAGTTTCCGTTCGAAGACCGTACAGTCTAGAAACAGGATGCTAGTCAGGCAAAATCGTAATGAGCATTGAGGTAATCATCCCACCGACGCACTAGGTTGAAGATACCCGTTTGGTAAAAGACCGTTTCCTGCGGTGTCATGATGTCCATAACTGCCTGCTGCACATTCTCTTCCAACGTGAATCCCTTAAAGAGATTTTTTAAGAGACAGAAGGCGTGATGATCGCATGGAGAGCGATCAGGACTATAGGGCAGAGGGGGGTGGGGGGGGGAGAGGAGGAGGAGGAGGAGGAGGAGGAGGTGCTCCCATTTCTTTGTAATGGATGAGGCTGACCTGTCAGATCAACCGGCGACCAGTACGGAACTTCGCGCACCCTTTCACAACGGTGGTTTGTGACATACATACTACCCCCATACACATTTTTAATTCTCCAATGGATGCCTGCCAGTGTTTGTCCTTCGACAGCCAAGAATAACAGCATGTTGGCCGTGTTTGGAAGGATTCGGTAATAACGTCGCCATAGTTTACGTATCCGTATTTACAGTATGCATTGCCACACTGATCTGTTACGTACATGTCGGTGCTTGTATACCCGCATCCGAGTCGCGCTATGTTGTATATATGCTGCAGCAACGCCCTTAAGCGGGTACTTCTTGATCACCCCTTATGATTGGACTCAAGTTTCTCCCATGGCCCATGATCGGGGGATGTGGAACATGCATGATGGAGCACCAGCACACTTTGCTGCTGATATAAGACGACATCTAGCGTACCCATGTGGTTCAAGACGGACAGGTCGAGCAGGGACTGTACCTTGGGTTGCAAGACCACCTGACCTCAATGTTACGGATTTTTCTGCAGGTGGGCATCTCAGGAGTGTAGTGTACAGCACTTCCGTTAATGTGGTTGAAAACTTGGAGCACCGAATTGTACAGTCTTCTCAAGATTTACGAGGTGATCGTGGCAGAGAGGAAGGGAGGGGGGGTTTGAAGGAATTCGTAATTCATTGCAGAGATGAGTGTAGTATTGCAAAGAAATGACTTACCCGGATACCTGTGCTCGTTAATGCGCCCGATCCCGGGACGGGAAGGCTCGATGGCCACGGTTCGAATCTGCACGGCGGATTAACGGTAAGGGTCGGTTTGTAGGCCAGCCCAGATGTGGCTTTTAGGTGATTTAGCTAAATATCAGGCTGGTATCCACGTCCCGCCTCAGATACACACTATGTTAACATTTAAAAAACTTTCTCACACTTGCACACATACTCTACTCCAGACTCAGGCAGGTGGGTGGGTGTGAATAGGACACTCGTGAACTTATGTGTCTCCTTAAACCAGTATTAAGCTCGGCAGCAAGTGAATGCGGGGCACATGTGATAAAGTGGATCCTAACATGTAAGCAGTGTTGTATTATTTTTATGATAGGCTATGAGTGAAATTGTAGCCCATTAACATGGAGACTGGATCGAAAAGTATATGTTTGAAATACCAGGGTTTGGAAAAAAATGTGAAAACATGGCGAGAAAGGTATGACTGTGCATAAATGCATGTGCTAGTCAAGTCTGCACATGGCACCGTTGTATTTGACTATGAATGGCACTTATGCAGTGCCCTCAATACGTTGCAAATGTCAGTCGTGGTCAGAACAGTATTTTGTAGTTGTGAGTGCATTATTTCGGAGCTAAGTGAATTCGAACGTGAACAAAATGTTGGTGGACTCGTAACCGTAACCGTAACCAAGACAGCTGGAGTGTGTGTTGTTTTAAGAGGAACAGTATCGAAGATATATATCGCTTACAGGGGAGTACGGAGTAACAGACGAAAGTCATTTGGTCAAAGTAGCCTTCTTACACTTTGTTTCTAACTTGTGACCGGGTTTACGTCTGGTGCACGGCGTCCCAAGCCTACGAGCAGAGAGCTTGCTGCCAAGAGTGAAACATGGAGGGTTGGTTATGATTTGGGCAGCATTGTCATGGTATTCATCGGACCCACGGTTACACTACAAGGTCGTATTACTGCCAACGAATATGTGACCTTTTTGGCTGATCATATCCACCCGGTACAACATTAGTTCCCCGATGGTGACAGGAACCCCTTCACAAAGCTCCCATAATTCAAGAGTGGTTTTTTTAGCACTAGGATGAACTGTCACATCTCCTCTGGCCACCACAATTACTGTATCTCAGTATTATTGAGCTTTTGCGGTCTACTTTAGAGAGAAGAGTGCATGATCACTATCCAACTTCATCACTGTTACCAGAAATTGCCACTGTTTTCAAGAAAGAATGGGACATTATTCCCTTGAAAGCCAGGCAGGATCTGTATTTATCCATTCCGGGACGACTGTAAGCTGTTTTGAATGCCAATGGTTTTCCTAGACCGTATTAGGCCTGGTAATGTAATGTGTTTTTCGTGTTTCCCTATTTTTGAAACTTCCTGGCATATTAAAACTGTGTGTCGGACCGAGACCCGAATTCGGGACCTTTGCTTTTCGCGGGCAAGTGCTCTACCAACTGAGCTACCCAAGCACGACTCACGCTCCATCCTCACAGCCTTACTTCTGCCAGTACCTCGTCTCCTACCTTCCAAACTTTACAGAAGCTCTCCTGCGAACCTTGCAGAACCAGCACTCCTGAAAGAAAGGATATTGCGGAGACATGGCTTACCCACAGCTTGGGAGATGTTTCCAGAATGAGAAACATCCCCCAGGCTTTGGCTAATCCATGTCTCCTTTCTTTCAGGAGTGCTGGTTCTGCAAGGTTCGCAGGAGAGCTTCAGTAAAGTTTGGAAGGTATGAGACGAGGTACTGGAAAGAAGTAAGGCTGTGAGGACGGGGCGTGAGTCGTGCTTGGGTAGCTCAGTTGGCAGAGCACTTGCCCGCGAAAGGCAAAGGTCCCGAGTTCGAGTCTCGGTCCGGCACACAGTTTTAATCTGCCAGAAAGTTTCATATCAGCGCACACTCCGCTGCAGAGTGAAAATCTCATTCTGAAATCCCTTTCCCTATTTCTGTCGACCTCCTATACATTTCAAGTGAGCTGCACAACATGTAATGCCGATGTCAGTGGCCGGGCGGGGTAGCCGAGCGGTCTAGGACGTCTTGTCACGGGACGCGAGGCTTCCCTTGTCGGAGGTTTGAGTCCTCCCTGTGGTGTGTGTGTGTGTGTGTGTGTGTGTGTGTGTGTGTGTGTGTGTGTGTGTGTGGGTGTGTGTCGTCCTTAGCGTAAGTTAGTTTAAGTTAGATTAAGTAGTGTGTAAGCTTAGGGACCGATGTGACCTCAACAGTTTGGTCTCATAAGACCTTACCACAAATTTACAATTTGCTGATGTCAGTGTCATCTCGTAACCATATATTCGCAGCTGTTTCTGAAACATCCCATTTACAGACTCATATTTATTATTATCGTATACCTTAACTTGCGTTAGTTTTCAGCTTTGGTCAAAATTGTCGCATGCACACACACACACACACACACACACACACACACACACACACACACAAAATACGAAAGAAACGAAGCAAAAATCTAATAACTGCTGCTATTAATGAAATACCGGAGCGGTGCTGGTGGAATATGCCACGAAGCATGAAGGAATGTTGTGCTGCGTGGCACGTGGCGCGTCGGGGGAAATGAGTGTGTGCACAGTTGCGGCGCACGACTCCCCAGACAGTCCTAAACAACCACAGCGCAGGCCGTCAGCCGACCGCCGGCGGGCATCGCAGTTCGCAGGTAGCGGCGACCACAGAGAGCACGAGCCAGATCTGTGTGCGGCCCCATCCCAGATAGCGGAGGTTGCGGTCGTGTGGCCGATACGCTCTGCGGCCGGGTCTGCCTCTCAGGCGAACACCGGCAGAGTTCTCGCGTTTCCAATACCACCGCACAATTCCCTCCGTGCGGTTACACTGCTTATTGTCTGCTCCTGTCGTACAAAATTCAAATCTATGTCCTGTACCTGACTGAAGATAACAACAAATACACGAATTCCACCTGAGTTAAGTGTTGGCGTAAATTTGGTACAATAGGGCAACTATGCTACCGCCTCTACTCACGCCGGCACAGTGGGTTGCGGAGCAGCTATCTGTTTACAAAATGGTTCTAATGGCTCTGAGCACTATGGGACTTAACATCTGAGGTCATCAGTCCCCTATGCTTAGAACTACGTAAACCCAACTAACCTAAGGACATCAAACACATCCATGCCCGAGGCAGGATTCGAACCTGCGACCGTAGCAGTCTCGCGGTTCCGGACTGAAGCGCCTAGAACCGCACGGCCACCGCGGCCGGCTATCTTTTTACAATTTGATCAAGTTTGACACGTATTACTTCGTTGAGGTCCTCTTCGATCACCGTTTTCAATACTACGGAAAAAGTAAGTGTTCCATTTGAAATCTTAGAATAAAAATTCGGCAGCTATAAACTTTGAAAACTTCTGCCCACATTGTCCGCTGTAAGTGCGAAAATCACACAGTGATATATTTACTGACACTGGATATCTTTTGGGTGGTCTGGCCTAGCTTCCTCACCCACGACATAACGATTTTGACTCTTGTCAGGTTGTGACAAGACAATGCAGTATGTTACACTGTTAAACAGCGTTTTTATTGACATATTTAATTTTGTTCCTTTTTACGAATACGATTTTTTCTTTGTTATGTATGATCAGTTTCAATACTGTGTAAAAATTATAAATGAAACACGAGAAGTGTTTGTTGAAAACGGAATATTATCTAAAACGTTTAAGAAGAATTTTGTAATGTTTGTTTAGCACACACACAAGCAGTGCCGAGGATTTTGTGCTATATCACGTCATTCAAAAACTCTGGGTGGTTAAAAAAATCTTTGGAGTGCAAATACTCTAACGACTGCAGCAGGCCGTAAGAAAGACGTGGTATAGCTGCGAATTAGAAAGGACGCAAGTTTGTGTTGCTCTGATGCAGCGAATATGTATGCAGCAATTTCTTGTGTTTGCGGGAGGCAATACAAGTTCTGAAATTGACATATATTAGTCCCCATTGGTATTTATATAACAGACTCTCCAACTCTTTATTTTCTTTTCTTTTTAAACCGTTTCATTTACTTTGTGATTTTTGTGTGTGTTATTATGTAAAATTAGTAATAAAAACTTCAAACAGCCACCATATTGCAACCATATTGCATATGCACGGTTTGTGACTAGCCAATAACTTGCGACCGACTGGGTAAGGCAATTTTTCCTTTACCCATATCTCTTGGACAGTATGTTCATCAAGATACACGGGACAATTCCGAGAGGTGGTGGCATGGCCCCCATCGCAGTTGACACAGTGGGGAGATGGAGGCGGCCAGTTGCCCTCGTGTGCATCCCTACCACAGGTTTCACATTTGCCTGGGTCTTGACAAGACGTTCTAGTGTGGTTGAAGCGATGACACTGGTAGCAGCTTATCTGAGTTCAGAATGTACCGTCGGACTGTGATAATTTCATTGCTTTGATCTTGGACGGAAGCACCACTCTATCAAGGGTGATAAAAAGAGTGCACGTGGGCACTAAGGTGGAATCTACCTTTTTCATCACCTGATGGACGGCAATGACACCCTGATTAGAGAGGTAAGATTGGATTTCGGCCTCCGTTAGACCGTTGGGCAGCCTAGTTTAAATAACACTACAGGAAGAATTCAGAGTTCTATGGGCATCGAAACAAACAGGGTAGTCGTGGAGAAGCGAGGTGGCAAGCAGTTCTTGTGCTTGAGAATCAGAAGTAGTCTCCAAAACCAAAGAGCCATTCCGTAAACGAGAGCAGGATTTCACACGGCCGGCAATTGCATCAACACGTTTCTGAATAATGAACGGATTTAACATGGTGTCCTCAGTGTGAGAGGCCACGATGAACTGTGGCGAATCGTTAGCCTCATTACGTTTACATTTCGTAGACGTTGATTGGGAAGAGGATTGGCTCATCGCGAGAAAATGCCCTATGTTTGCCAGCGTCTCCGATTGCGCGCTCCTTCCAACTGGGGGCCCCCTTCACAAGGAGGCGCACACGCCTTAGGTTGTGGTTCACACCTCAGGTCACACTTCCCTAATACCTGACAGAGGGACCAATTGGAAATTTGGGAAGGTTGCAGCTCAGGCAGTCAGTCCTCCCTGGGCTTGGCCTGTACCAGGGGTACGTACGAACCCTACCTGTCAACACGGGGCTCGGAATTACTCGGTACCCAGTCACCTGTTAAGCATCAGACGCGTGGCCCGACCTTCACAAGCGCACAGAGAGGACGAAGAAAATGAGGAACCTCAAACGCCAAAGGGGAGGAACGAGAGAAGAAGGGAAACAGAGAAAGGAAAACGAAACGAAAAACGGTAGTGAGACTGTTCTTAGTCAGCGACAGACACTGCAGAACATTCCCAATAACACCCCAGAGATGTTCCCCAAGGGAGGGGAAAAAGAGAAACAAGAGGATAGATATGCAGCATGGAAGGGAAAAGATGCTGTAAAGGTTGGGGCCCCATGCTGGCCAAGGACGAACCCACCAAAGAGTGGTGAGCCCCCTAGAGAGGTGGACGGGGGGGGGGGGGGGGGGGGCAGACGCTCACCTACTCACCTGAAGATGGTTGGACGGCTGCCAGCCGAAATGCTGTGGCAAGAAGTCAACATGATCCGGTTGCAATCCCGGAACTTAACGGAATAATGACTAACTTTTTAAATTAATATTAAAAATATTATTACAAATTTCATTCCTATTCAAATACACTAATTAAATTTATGTGGTTTTGCTAATTTGATTTATCGACGTCTTGTCTGTCGTATTCAACATAGCCATAGTATGTAACATTTATTTTGTAATCATGAACCTTTTAAAAAAGTAAGATTCAGTGTGAAATTTAAGTATTTGGAAAAGTTTGTCTATCAACATTCGTGATCCATCCAGTTTTCATTTTTTCTAACGTTATTTTGAAGAATCATGAAGTTCTGACTATGAACTTTGACTTAACTAAATACACTCCTGGAAATGGAAAAAAGAACACATTGACACCGGTGTGTCAGACCCACCATACTTGCTCCGGACACTGCGAGAGGGCTGTACAAGCAATGATCACACGCACGGCACAGCAGACACACCAGGAACCGCGGTGTTGGCCGTCGAATGGCGCTAGCTGCGCAGCATTTGTGCACCGCCGCCGTCAGTGTCAGCCAGTTTGCCGTGGCATACGGAGCTCCATCGCAGTCTTTAACACTGGTGGCATGCCGCGACAGCGTGGACGTGAACCGTATGTGCAGTTGACGGACTTTGAGCGAGGGCGTATAGTGGGCATGCGGGAGGCCGGGTGGACGTACCGCCGAATTGCTCAACACGTGGGGCGTGAGGTCTCCACAGTACATCGATGTTGTCGCCAGTGGTCGGCGGAAGGTGCACGTGCCCGTCGACCTGGGACCGGACCGCAGCGACGCACGGATGCACGCCAAGACCGTAGGATCCTACGCAGTGCCGTAGGGGACCGCACCGCCACTTCCCAGCAAATTAGGGACACTGTTGCTCCTGGGGTATCGGCGAGGACCATTCGCAACCGTCTCCATGAAGCTGGGCTACGGTCCCGCACACCGTTAGGCCGTCTTCCGCTCACGCCCCAACATCGTGCAGCCCGCCTCCAGTGGTGTCGCGACAGGCGTGAATGGAGGGACGAATGGAGACGTGTCGTCTTCAGCGATGAGAGTCACTTCTGCCTTGGTGCCAATGATGGTCGTATGCGTGTTTGGCGCCGTGCAGGTGAGCGCCACAATCAGGACTGCATACGACCGAGGCACACAGGGCCAACACCCGGCATCATGGTGTGGGGAGCGATCTCCTACACTGGCCGTACACCACTGGTGATCGTCGAGGGGACACTCAATAGTGCACGGTACATCCAAACCGTCATCGAACCCGTCGTTCTACCATTCCTAGACCGGCAAGGGAACTTGCTGTTCCAACAGGACAATGCACGTCCGCATGTATCCCGTGCCACCCAACGTGCTCTAGAAGGTGTAAGTCAACTACCCTGGCCAGCAAGATCTCCGGATCTGTCCCCCATTGAGCATGTTTGGGACTGGATGAAGCGTCGTCTCACGCGGTTTGCACGTCCAGCACGAACGCTGGTCCAACTGAGGCGCCAGGTGGAAATGGCATGGCAAGCCGTTCCACAGGACTACATCCAGCATCTCTACGATCGTCTCCATGGGAGAATAGCAGCCTGCATTGCTGCGAAAGGTGGATATACACTGTACTAGTGCCGACATTGTGCATGCTCTGTTGCCTGTGTCTATGTGCCTGTGGTTCTGTCAGTGTGATCATGTGATGTATCTGACCCCAGGAATGTGTCAATAAAGTTTCCCCTTCCTGGGACAATGAATTCACGGTGTTCTTATTTCAATTTCCAGGAGTGTATTTCGTGATCGCTTAAATATGAAAAAATTACTCCCACCCAATTAGTGGGCAGGCTTTATCAGTACTCGTGTTATTATGTGAAATTAAGTTGGACTGTAACCGACTGGGTTTAGAAACAAACTAGCTGATAATAACCCGCTTCGCTGGGGTTTAAGTTTAGTTTTCTGTTAGCAGTCTTATAAATGTAACAACGAACGAAAACTGCAGTGAAAGACACACACACACACACACACACACACAATATATATGTACCTATATATATTTTATGCTTGTCCGACACGTGAACCGCAACGCAGAGCAGACCATGTGAGGGACAGGGTTCCTACAAATTAACTCTGGAATGTTTGGAGCTGACCATTATTGATTGTAATACTATAAGCTAATTTCATAGGACACTGTAATCGTGAAAATAAGTCAAAAAAAGTTTTGCAACACCTAGATTTCTAGAGTTCCAGAACCTGTACAGAAAACCGGAATAGAGATCAAAATAAACGTCATTTCCGCCCTTTTTATTGCTCGTGAAAACCACACGCTGCATGTTGTACCACCATACAGGAAGACCTTCAGAGATGGTGGCCCAGTTTGCTGTACACACAGGTACCTGAGATTCCCAGTAACACGTCCTCTTGCATTGATGCATGCCTGTATTCGTCGTGGCATACTATCCACAAGTTCATCAAGGCACTGTTGGTCCAGATTGTCCCACTCCTCAACGGCAATTCGGCGTAGATCCGTCAGAGTGGTTGGTGGGTCACGTCGTCCATAAACAGCCCTTTTCAATCTATCTCAGGTATGTTCGATAGGGTTCATGTCTGGAGAAAATGTGGCCACTCTAGTCGAGCGATATCGTTATCCTGAAGGAAGTCATTCACAAGATGTGCACGATGGGGGCGTGAATTGTCGTCCATGAAGACGAATGCCTCGCCAATATGCCGGCCCTGGAGGCCGAGCGGTTCTAGGCGCTACAGTCTGGAACCGCGCGACCGCTACGGTCGCAGGTTCGAATCCTGCCTCGGGCATGGATGTGTGTGATGTCCTTAGGTTAGTTAGGTTTAAGTAGTTCTAAGTTCTAGGGGACTGATGACCTCAGATGTTGAGTCCCATAGTGCTCAGAGCCATTTGAACCTCGCCAAAATGCTGCCGATATTGTTGCACTATCGGTCTGAGGATGGCATTTAAGTATCTACGCAAGCCTGTCGTGGGAAAATGTTCATAAGGAATTTACCCACTTTGCTGATGGCGTAAGTCTAGGTGTGATTGCTATTGTAACAGAGCAGCCAGAAAGTCAGCTGGAGTATTATCTGTATCTAAAGGATATTTTCAGATTTTTTGCCTTTTCATTTTCGTTTATTAAACATTACTCTAATATTTGTATATTAGAATGACGTAAATGCGTCTACGTAAGGGTTGGTGCAGGCTAGTTTTGGCGCGAGTATGGGTAGCCATTCAGAATTGAGACGGTTCCCGCTCGTTACCTGATAGTTATATTGGGAGTGAGGCTGGAAGACGGGAGTCGCTCGCTAGATTTGAAAGCGGATGGTCATGTTACAAGTGGGAGTCAAAATAATGTGTAAAATGAAGGAATATCGAGCTCCTCGCGTTTGATACGGACAGTTTTGAGAAGCTTGGAAGATTTAGAGCTATTTGTTGGAATGATATTCGGGTGTGAAAATTTGGCCTTTGTAATATCCGCATGGCATGTTTCAGTATTCAACCACTGAGCGTTATTGGCGAGCAATTTCTTTTTTGAAATCCACCAGAAGGACCGGATGTAATAACTCATGTTAGTGGTGAACTTAATGACTGTGGAAACGTTGTTTAACTCGGGTCGGATTTGGATAGATTTCTGGCTGCTGTGTGTGCGAAATGAGTATGAATTTGTAAACCTGACGAAAGTAACCAATAGTTTAAATGTGGGCTGAATAGTACCGTTTCTTTGGTTATAAGAACAAATAAACATTTTTGTGTGAAAATCTCGTACATTTTTTTTCTAGAAGCCAATAAAGTCCGATAAATTTTTTATTGACAGTTTTTCCACAGAACTTTATTTTATTACTAGAGTTCGCTGTCTCAGTAATTGTAGATATTAGATGGTGTTTTTAACCACACTGCTTTTACGTCATCTTGTAAGTATCTAAGTGAAGGGACATCGAGCAGACGCCGCTCTGAGGTAGGTGAAATTTAATTTGCAGCCTGTACACGGAATCGAAAAACCCCCAGTAGAAACTGGATGTACGTAATCACAGTCGATTATATATTATACTGTACGTTGTGGAAATGTTACGAGGCCATTGTATGTTACGTTTCCGCGATTCCCCTCAATCGCTGCAGTGAAATACCAGATGGTTGTTTATCAAGGGAAGTGCTCATTCATTACTCCATTGTATTCCAATCCCTGCTAGTGCTAGATGCACACGAAGTCTATGGGATGTTCAGCTCTGACCACAAAACATTACAGCAAGGTCGTATTTGCCATCAGAGGACAGCCTGAGATCAAATGTTATGGCGTGCTTGACGGCTACGTCACAGGGTAATGTGTGTGGGCAGTTAGAGGACGAGAAGTGGGTGGATCCCTGGCGTGCGCGTCGACCGCGCCACGCCGCGGCCTCATTACGGAGTCTGGCAGCTCCGTCTGGACGGGCCAGCCCGTGGCCTCAGGCGAGTCGGCGCCCGGCCGCCATCTCCATACCAAATGAGGCGCCGCGGGCCGCCCCACAAGTGGCTGGCAGCGCGCCCGCCAGTCTGCTCCGCTTAGGCGGGCGCGCATCACCGACACCCGGCCAGCCACTTGCTGCGCGGCGCCGGGCCAATCGCCTTCCAGCGCCTGAGCCGAGGGGATATGCCCCGCATACTGCCCACCCGGCTACTGCCCGAACTACGCAAGAAAGTAGCTCTGCAGCGGCGAACAGGTACGCTCCTTAGCTATCGTGCCGAAACCAGCGCCGCTACGTACACTGTCTGACAAAAAAAGTGAAGCACCCAGAAGTCGTGGTCGGATGTCAACGGAACTTCGTAGCACATCATTGGCGGTTATCTGAATGATTAGAGTCTACATCCATGTTACAGGTGAAATGGCCAGTAGAGTGCATTAATGTTGTTCGTGCTTAGCCCTTTCGCTGGAGCCGGCCGTTGTGGCCGAGCGGCCGCGCGGGATTAGCCGAGCAGTCTCAGGCGCTGCAGTCATGGACTGTGCGGCTGGTCCCGGCGGAGGTTCGAGTCCTCCCTCGGGCATGGGTGTGTGTGTGTGTGTGTGTGTGTGTGTGTGTGTGTGTGTGTGTGTGTGTGTCCTTAGGATAATGTAGGTCAACTAGGGAGTAAGCTTAGGGACTGATGACCTTAGCAGTTAAGTCCCATAAGATTTCACACACATTTGAACAATTCTGTTTTCACCCGGATGAGTTCCGAGGCAGTCCTTGCTAAACGAGGTATAGTGTCTTTTCGTAGCTATATTAATTACAGAGATGCTGGTATAAACTTCGCTCCTCAAGTTCATCTATAATAATTTCTGCTGCTAGTATCGTAATTCTAAAAGAGATGAATTCAAAAACGTTTGACTTACAAAACGCTATAACTAGTGTCGGAGTAATTACAATATTCAAAAGTTAAGGTTTATCTTTTTGTCGGGTAGGGATGCTAATATAAAATGAAAACAGAGGAATTGTACTTTCGTTCTGTCTGTGCCATTCACATGTGTCGTGTGCTGGTTAGTTTAAACAATTTTAATACATTTTAATTCTGTTTTCGCCGCGTGGGATTAGCCGAGCGGTCTAAGGCGCTACAGTCATGGACTGTGAGGCTGGTCCCGGTGGAGGTTCGAGTCCTCCCTCGGTCGTGTGTGTGTGTGTGTGTGTGGGGGGGGGGGGGGTGTTTGTCCTCAGGATAATTTAGGTTAAGTAGTGTGTAAGCTTAGGGACTGATGACCTCAGCAGTTAAGTCCCATAAGATTTCACACACATTTGAACTTTTTTGTAGCCGAGCGGTTCTAGGCGCTTCAGTCTGGAACCGCGCTGCTGCCACGGTCGCAGGTTCGAATCCTGCCTCGGGCTTGGATGTGTGTGCTGTCCTTAGGCTAGTTAGGTTTAAGTAGATCTAAGTCTAAGGGACTGATGACCTCAGATGTTAAGTCCCATAGTGCTCAGAGCCATTTGAGACCCTTTCTCTGGTATGGGTGTGTTACACAGCAGGCAACGCCGTTTCCCAAGTCTGTGGACGGACATGTCTATTCGTGCCACTTGGGTTTTTCTACAGTGCTATAAACTAAAACTAAACTTCGTCCGAACAGGCCTCGGAAGGGCCCACCGGCACCGACCGGCCGCCGAGTCATCCTCAGTCCACCGGCGTCACTGGGTGCGGATATGGAGGGGCATGTGGTTAGGACATCGCTCTCCCGGCCGTATGTCAGTTTACGAGACCGGAGTCGCTACTTCTCAATTAAGTAGCTGCTCAGTTTGCCTCACAAGGGCTGAGTGTACCCCGCTTTGCCAACAGCGCTCGGCAGACCGGATGGTCACCCATCCGAGTCCGACAGCGCCTAACTTCGGCGATCTGACGGGAACCGCTGTTACTACCTCGGCAAGGCCGTCGGTTCCCTACAGTGCTACGAATGCGTCCTGAGCCGCCAATCCTCTCACCGCTGCGGCTACTTCCATATCTCTGTGAATAAAAAGTTTCGGATATTTAATCATACAACGTACGTGATTTACTGAATGCTATCATTTGCAAAAAAACCTCGAAATCTCAACTCGTGTACGAGATATGACGATTGTAACGACCAGATGATTCTTGATGTGCAAGAATGTGAATGGCCGCGTCTCGCGCGACCGCCCTTCGGATATACAAACCAATAACTCGAGAACGAAATGAGATATCCTTCCGTGTTTAATTTTAAATAAAATTTTATATTACCTACATTTAATTCACTGCAGTGCATGAGCCAAGAACGACCATAGGTAAAGTTTACGCAATGCTTTTTTATCTTTGCAAAATCTTTACAATTTCGCGCTATGTTTTACTTAATTTGATGCACCACAGTTAATATCGCACATAACGAAAAGAAATTCAGTTCTTTTTTTCCAGTGAAGATGTCAGACTGTAAGATGTGCAAAATTTAAATTTTTTCAGCAACTAGTTTTCGAAAAATCGGTTGATAAGTATTTAATATCGACCGTAACGCCGTCTCTCAGCACAGAGACAGCATTTGGCGAACAGTACAGTCACAGCAAAAGCCGCCTCAGCACCGAATGCAAAGAGCGTGTCTGTAGCAGCGAAAGGGTTAGTGTTCTTAAAATGCCTGGTGTTGTGGGGTCCTGCCCACACATCTCTTATAGGGTGCCTAAAGGATGCTGCCTTCTCAAATAGCTATACAAAAATTCAAGCAAATCACATTAATGGTTTTTATTACAATGAAATAGATTGACAATACTTAAGTTGCGACATGCAAATAATCAATGTTCTTCACTACATACAATGTCCATGTAAGCAATTGACATCAGCCCCAATTCTCAGTATATTCTCAGTATAACAGCTCGTCTACTGCCGGGTCTGCTGGTGTTCGTTTTCTACTGTCCACTACTGTCCGGCCGAGGTTCGTGGGAGCGGCACTTACATTCTCTTCTTGTAGAGGCCGCTCCTGTCATGGTGACGTCCTAGTCAGCGAACTATTGGCTGACGTCGTCTCACAGCCTTCTCTGCCCTAGCGTTCTTCATCTTCGTTGCGTCGCTTGTCGTTACGCCGGAGCATGTGTGAGAGGGATGAACAGTATCAGATGCTGAACAAGGACAAAAAGATGCCACACACTCGCGTGTGAGTGTGTGATCAGCACCTGGAGCCTGTAATATTCAACGGCGACGCAACTTCTGTGTGGCATCGTCAATGTGAGGGTGCGAGGGTTACGGTAAACGGTTTGTGATGAATCAGAATGAAGGTTATGGAACCCTCAGGAGAGGTTCCATGCTGTGACTGTAGACATGTTAGTCCGTCGGAGAGAAGTCGCCATGGAGCCTGTAGTATTCAATCGCGACGCAATTTCTGTGTCGCATCGTCCGTGTGAGGGTGCAAGGGTTACTGTAAATGGGTTGTGGTGCATAGGAAACAAGTTACTGGAATATCAGGAGGGGGTCAATGCGGTGACCGTCCCCATATTAGTCTCTCAGAGAGAAATCGGCATGGTGCCTCATTGTGGTCTCCATTTGACTAGCTGGTTGAGTCGTGCCAGATCCAGATATGTGAGGCGTCCATGTGAGGATGTCCTGGTGTTACAATGCATGGGACAGTGAGGGTAGGTATACTCGTCGCCAAGGTTCCGGTCGATTACGATTCGCCGCCACAAGAGAGTATCACCATATTGTGCACCAATCGCATTGCAACCGACTGACATTTGTGCCTGTCTTTCGAGAACATGTAATGGACAACTCTGCTATATTCTGTGACATCCTGCACTAGCCGCAGCTGCACTACAGTATTACTGTCCCATGGGTTGACTGTTGTTAACACCACAACACTAACACCTGCATCTGAAGTGGTGCCGTAAGTGGGAAGTATGGAGTGACGATGAATCGTGGTCCTGCACTATACTGGATGACCATCACCGGCAACTATGGTGATCACCTGCAGAAACATCCCATTCCTCCAATTTTTTAGAGAGGCACAGTGCTGTTCAAATGGCTCTGAGCACTATGGGACTTAACTTCTGAGGTCATCATCCCCTAGAACTTAGAACTTCTTAAAACTAACTAACGTAAGGACATCACACACATCCATGCCCGAGGCAGGATTCGAACCTGCGACCGTTACGGTCGCGCGGTTCCAGACTGTAGCGCCTAGAACCGCTCGGCCACCCCGGCCGGCTACAGCGCTGTTATTCCTGGCGCCGTAGTGTGAGGAACCAGTGAGTATGATTTCAGGCATAACTGCAACTTCAATTTCCTACTGACTTCAATTAGACGGGTAAAACTAATAACTAATGAGTAGATTATGATTCGAATTTGGTAAAGCTTCCTGCAAGAGGGACAGCGCCTCGGTCTGTTAATCCTCCCAGGTGTAGCTGTTGCTGTTTAGACTACTAGACTAGAGCCAATAGCATCCCGAACTTGGCGTTTATCCATTATACCATACGACAATGCAATCTGCCCGATTGCATTCACCACTGTAGCGACTAACAAATACGCTGCCAACGCTGTGGGATAAGTTGTAGGAGGATTTCTCCGAGAACGCAAGATCTGGCCTCTCAGCACGCCAGTGACGATGAATGCCCACTGCCAACTGAGGCGGTGGCGGTTTCTGGTCAACGGAAGTCGATGCAAAGGCATGCGAGGTACCATTCTAGCCCTCAGGAGGCGACGTAGAACCATCGACACAGAACGTCCACACCCTTGTAGGGCTCGAAAGGCGAGCCAACACTGTGGACGAAGCTGTTCTTTCTGTTACGGCCGTGCAGACAATATGGCGGACATCAGGCGCGGTGGTCACATTATGTGGTCCATTACCTGCCCGTTGCTGCGTACGACCCTCTTCTATCCACTTCTTCCACACATTGTCGTGGCAGCGCACCCCGCACGAGCTGCAATATCACAGTACAACAAACCCATTTCCAGGAGACTAGTCATTTTTCCCTATTCATATTCACTCGCATGCAGAAATTGCGCCCTGTGACGTCAACGAGCATACCGGAACTTCCTTGCACATTTCCACTTCGTATGGCAGCTCAGCAGCGACTGAGCTTGGCCTAACAGCGACCTGTCCGAGCACACAAGAAAAACGCCCACTGATGGGCCTAAGCGTATTTGGATGCCATCTCCCTACAATCGTAATCAGTTATCGTGGTACCACTGTTCCTCACATTCTGCGATTCTGGAGTGACAACACCTTCATGGCAGTTTTCACAGACGCTAGTGTAGTTTATTAAAACAGTGTTGGGTTTGGATGTCAATGGGAGTGTAAGGCAACAGTTAAAGTGTTGGTTTACTGACCTCCCAGATGAGCCTGAAGTCGCGCTGCTCGACTCTCAGCAGCTCGCAGGTGGAGCGCGTCACCACGGTCGCCTCCCGCGGCGCGTCCCACAGTACGGACTCGCCGAACGTCGCCCCCACACCCATGCTGCACAGCGTCACCGGCGTCTGGAACACACGAGGCAACCCCACTGACGATCGACACCTCAGTGAAAAGGGTACGAGGTACTAAATACATCAGGTACAAATTAATAAATTTATTCATAGAAAAATATAGTGTGAGCCGTGCGCTGCTCGTGTTTGTGTCTTTGCGGTACTGCAGTGCCGTTTCTTATTCGATTTACTGGCGTCACTAAGTCGCTGGATTGCCTGCCCGTGAGTGGCAGCAGCAGCGCTTATCGATAAGAGCACTGTCATACTATCTCTGGAGCGACCGCTAGTTCAGGGTGTCCACAATGAGACTCCCAACATTTTAATATCCTATATCTTTCTCATTTCAGATGATGGACCTGTGAATCCTAAAGGGGCAGACAGAGCAACTCAACAAGTTCGTAATGTGCAAATTTGATACGCCATCAAATCAATTGTTTTAGCAAAATGGAGGATATGAAGGAGTGTGCACAAGTGGTCTGGTGGTATGCAGAGACAAAATCGGCGACCTAAGTGCAAAGAAACTTTCGTCGAGTTTACAACAAAGCGCCCCCGTCGTTCAAGACTATAAAGAAGTGGTGTGATCTGTTTTTGGCTACTGGGAGTGTTACGAAAGGGCATGGTGGTGGCGAGCCTGGCATCAGCGAACATAATGTGGAACAAGTGCGGCGGTCATTCGAACAAAGTCCACAGAAGTCAGTGCGACAGGCAGCACGAGAACTTCGTATGAAACGTTCAACAGTGCACAAAGTGCTTCATCAGCGATTACGTTTGTACGCATATAAAGTGCAGGTTGTGCAAGAAATTAAGCCTGATGATCGACCAAAGCGAGAAAAATTTGCATGTGTCATGTTAGATCGCATTGCCGAAGAAGAGACATTTTTATCACGCGGGATGTTTACTGACGAGGCAACCTTTCAAGTGTCAGGGGCTGTCAATCGTCACAATGTGCGCATCTGGGGGTCCGAAAATCCACATGCACCTAGGGAACACATGCGCGACAGTCCGAAAGTTAATGTGTAGTGTGGTTTGATGATAAATCGCATTGTTGGGCCGTTTTTCTTTCAGGAGCCGACTGTGGATGGAGCCATCTACCTGGACATGTTGGAACAATTTGCCGTGCCACAGATAACAGACCTGCACCCAAATGTGATGTTTCAACAGGACGGTGCACCACCCCATTGGAGCCTTGATGTCCGAAAATTTTTAAATGACACATTCCCGCAACGATGGATTGGCCGTGGACGAAACAAATGGTTCAAATGGCTCTGAGCACTATGGAAATTAACATCTGAGGTCATCAGTCCCCTAGAACTTAGAACTACTTAAACCGAACTAACCTAAGGACATCACACACATCCATGCCCGAGGCAGGATTCGAACCTGCGACCGTAGTAGTCACGCGGTTCCGCATTGAAGCGCCTAGAACCGCTTGGCCACCGCGGCCGGCGGCCGTGGACGTCCAATTCCTTGGCCGCCACGTTCGTCCGACATAGCGCCCCCCCCCCCCCCCCCCCTCGATTTTTTCTTGTGGGGTTATGTGAAAGACCGGGTGTACGCTACACCAGTAAAGGACCCGCAAGACTTGAAACAGCGCATAAGAATTGTCATCAACTCTGTCACAGAACAGATGCTCCGCAACACATGGCACGAAATCGATTATGGACTTGATATTCTTCGCGCTACCCGTGGCGTCCATGTTCAAGTGTACTGAACCGTCCACCTGTGTATGAAAACTTGATGAGCTGCTGTATGATTTCCCTGTAAATTGTCTTTCCTCTCACATTTTATGAGTTCAAATGTTGGAGTCTCATTGTGGACACCCTGTATTTCCGGGTCGTCGTGTGTCGGGAGTTGAGTCGGGACGGAGCAGCGGTGAGGTCCGGACAGCCACGACTCACCCGACCGTTGCCAACACACATGACTTGAGTGGGGACGACCTTAGTTGGTCGTTTGGTCTGTCGTTTCATCGGACGACGTGCATCTGGGTTCTCCGCGTGTGTCGACTTGTTATTCGTCCTTGTTGTTCCACACTCACAGGTTGTAGCATTGTCGGTGTTGTTTGTGGAAGTGTTTTCGTGGAAGCGTGTGTAGCTAGTGTAGTATTGACTGAGCAGCTATTTTAATGCTGTCTACATGCTGCATGTAGTCAGTCGGTTGGGACGGAGGAGCGAAGAAGTCTTCGCTGTTCGAGACCAGGCCGGGATCGCTGGCGGCGTGCACGCGCTGGCCGATCGTGAGGCGCTAGCTGCGAGAGCGACAAAGTTCATAGCCCACCGAACCTGGACGCTGAAGTTGAGTGATCAGTTAACCTGTTATGAAACCTGAACTATCGTGATATCTCTTCGTTCATTTGCAAGTTGTTGCTCCCTGGGCTGTTTTTAGACGCCAGTTTCTGAAGACTTAGTGCTATTCGTATCCTCGGCCGATATTTTCCATCGTTGTGCCGTTGGTCGGACGGAATGGAATTGGTTAAATTGGTGGTCGATCCTTGGGCCGTCCCTAGTTTGGGCCGTCCCTAGTTTGGGTTGCCATCCGATTATTAAAACTTCAACACTTGGCTGCCTGTTTCGCCTCACCTTACGCTTGAGCTACATTCTCAGGCCGACCCTTGGAACACTTCTGAGCACCACTTGTTCTGTTTGTTTTATATTGTGATTTTCATTTTAGTTTGAAGTATTGTGCGAGGCCTTCGGCCGTGTATTAATTCAGTTCCTTTTAAATTTTTCATAAAGGCCTAGAGCCGTGTGTATTCTTTAAAGGATTTTCTTTTTTTATAAGAAGCAAGGGGTTTATTTTAAATTGTTTATCTGGCTTGTTATTCAGGCCTTCAGCCATGCAATAAATTAATATTTCTTTAATTAGGCTTTCGGTCGTTCTGTTGTAAGTTTAAAAGAAAATTTCTTGGTTAGAAAATTGTTTATTAATGTGTTTTAACTATAGTTGTTCTTCCGACGTGTGGTGTAGGCCTTCAGCAGCTAATTGTTTTCAATTGCATGTTTTTTGAAAGGAAAAAAAATTACCTTTTATTTTTAATTGCTTTGATTTCTAAGCCAGGCCTTCAGCCGTTCTCTTTTTTGGTGTGGTTTTGGGCCTTCAGCCCAGAAAGCATCTCAAGTTTTTTTAACTAGGCCTTCAGCTGTATTGCTTAGCTGTGATCTTTTAAAGCAATGTGAAAATGAGTGGTTCTTAGAAAAATAAAGTTGTGTGTTTGACGTATCTTACAATTTAACGGCAAATATTTAATTTCACGGACTGTCCTGCTGTCCGCAACTGAACACTATACCAGAGGTTGAAAATACTGCTTCAGTGGTAGGGTTCTTTTTATTTTTCAATAGTTAAAACACGACCGGTTTCGGGCTCTTATATACCCATCATCAAATATTATAGCTTTGTGGTGTAATTCCGAGCGCCGCAGTGGACGAGTGCGGGACGCGGTGTATCACCAACGAGGGCAGAGCACTCCGTGCTATTAGGTCAATAATAGTGTGCAATATCATTGGAGATTTCCCTAGACTCCTCAATAATATAGTGAGTAATACTGTTCAGTAATATTACGGTTCTGACCACGCCATGATACGAAGCTCAACTGCAACTGCCCGTAAGATCCATGCTAATTCTTTTTGGGAAAAGCAAAGAAATGTACAGCGCTACCATCGCTTTTAACAATTACTACATTATTAAGGATGGCTGCCAGCAGCCAACTGCCGTGTGCTGTAACATATTTCATTTTTACCTACAACATATATTTCAACGACATCATATAAGCGAACATTTATAATGACATATGATGTACATCTGCCCCCATCCCCCTGGATAAATTGTTTCTGCAGATACACATACCCTATGATCAATCAATAAACAACAGTTGCGGTTCAACGAAGTCAGTGGTTACCTATTACACTAAGAAAACATTCTACTGGCAATTCTTTAGAAGGCTTGAAATTTACAAGTGCTGTTTCAGCTTTAAGTATTTGAGGCATAGTTATGGAAACGCGTCATGTGCTAAAACGCGCACTAAAGGACTGTATTTCGGTTACTAATGTATACTGACAGATACACGTACACTGTAGATACAAAGGAACTGGTACACCTGCCTAAATCCTCTAAGACCAGTGCGAGCACGCAGAAGTGCCGCAACACGATCTGGCATGGACTCGACTAATGCCTGAAGTAGTGCTGGAGGGAACTGACACCATGAATCCTACATGGCTGCCCATAAATCCGTAAGAGTACGAAGGGGTGGAGATCTCTTCTCAACAGCACATTGCAAGTCATCCCAGATATGCTCAATTACGTTCACGTCTGGGGACTTTGGTGGGCAGCGGAAGCGTTTAAATTAAGAAACGTGTTCCTGGAGCCACTCTATAGCAATTCTGGACGTGTGGGGTGTCGCATTGTCCTACTTGAATTTCCCATGTCAGTTGGAATGCACAACGGACATGAATGGACGCAGCTGATCATACAGGATGCTTACGTACGTGTCACCTGTCAGAGTCGTATCTAGACGTATCAGGGGTCCCATATAACTCCAACTGCACACGCCCGACACCATTACAAAGCTTCCACCGGCTTGAACAGTCCTCTGCTGACATGCAGGGTCCATCGACTCATGACGTTGTCTCCATATCCGTACACGTCCATCCGCTCGATACAATTTGAAACGAGACTCTTCCGACCAGGCAACATGTTCCCAGTCATCAACAGTCCAATGTCCGCGCTGCCCTACAATACTAAACTGGTGATCCCTTGAATCCTCAGAACATGTCCTCCCAACCGATCAGTTCTTCTAGTCAATTTATGCTTCAAATTCCTTTTCTCCCATATTCTATTAAGATTCTCCTCATTAGTTACGTGATCTACCCATTGAATGTTCAGCATTCTTCTGTAGCTGCACATTTCGAAAGCTTCTATTCTCTTCTTGTCTAAATTATTTATCGTCCATGTTTCACAAACGTACATGACTACACTCCATACAAATACACTCCTGGAAATTGAAATAAGAACACCGTGAATTCATTGTCCCAGGAAGGGGAAACTTTATTGACACATTCCTGGGGTCAGATACATCACATGATCACACTGACAGAACCACAGGCACATAGACACAGGCAACAGAGCATGCACAATGTCGGCAATAGTACAGTGTATATCCACCTTTCGCAGCAATGCAGGCTGCTATTCTCCCATGGAGACGATCGTAGAGATGCTGGATGTAGTCCTGTGGAACGGCTTGCCATGCCATTTCCACCTGGCGCCTCAGTTGGACCAGCGTTCGTGCTGGACGTGCAGACCGCGTGAGACGACGCTTCATCCGGTCCCAAACATGCTCAATGGGGGACAGATCCGGAGATCTTGCTGGCCAGGGTAGTTGACTTACACCTTCTAGAGCACGTTGGGTGGCACGGGATACATGCGGACGTGCATTGTCCTGTTGGAACAGCAAGTTCCCTTGCCGGTCTAGGAATGGTAGAACGATGGGTTCGATGACGGTTTGGATGTACCGTGCACTATTCAGTGTCCCCTCGACGATCACCAGTGGTGTACGGCCAGCGTAGGAGATCGCTCCCCACACCATGATGCCGGGTGTTGGCCCTGTGTGCCTCGGTCGTATGCAGTCCTGATTGTGGCGCTCACCTGCACGGCGCCAAACACGCATACGACCATCATTGGCACCAAGGCAGAAGCGACTCTCATCGCTGAAGACGACACGTCTCCATTCGTCCCTCCATTGACGCCTGTCGCGACACCACTGGAGGCGGGCTGCACGATGTTGGGGCGTGAGCGGAAGACGGCCTAACGGTGTGCGGGACCGTAGCCCAGCTTCATGGAGACGGTTGCGAATGGTCCTCGCCGATACCCCAGGAGCAACAGTGTCCCTAATTTGCTGGGAAGTGGCGGTGCGGTCCCCTACGGCACTGCGTAGGATCCTACGGTCTTGGCGTGCATCCGTGCGTCGCTGCGGTCCGGTCCCAGGTCGACGGGCACGTGCACCTTCCGCCGACCACTGGCGACAACATCGATGTACTGTGGAGACCTCACGCCCCACGTGTTGAGCAATTCGGCGGTACGTCCACCCGGCCTCCCGCATGCCCACTATACGCCCTCGCTCAAAGTCCGTCAACTGCACATACGGTTCACGTCCACGCTGTCGCGGCATGCTACCAGTGTTAAAGACTGCGATGGAGCTCCGTATGCCACGGCAAACTGGCTGACACTGACGGCGGCGGTGCACAAATTCTGCGCAGCTAGCGCCATTCGACGGCCAACACCGCGGTTCCTGGTGTGTCCGCTGTGCCGTGCGTGTGATCATTGCTTGTACAGCCCTCTCGCAGTGTCCGGAGCAAGTATGGTGGGTCTGACACACCGGTGTCAATGTGTTCTTTTTTCCATTTCCAGGAGTGTACTTTCAGAAGGCCGGCAGCGGTGGCCGAACGGTTCTAGGCGCTTCAGTCCGGAACCGCGCGACTGGTACGGTCGCAGATTCGAACCCTGCCTGGGGCATGGATGTGTGTGATGTCCTTAGGTTAGTTAGGTTTAAGTAGGGGTCTGATGACCTCAGATGTAATATCCCATAGTGCTCAGAGCCATTTCAACCATTTGAAACATTTGAACTTTCAGGAGAGACATCCTGACACTTAAATTTATACTTGATGTTAACAAATTTCTCTTCTTCAGAAACGCTTTTCTTGCCATCGCCAGTCTACATTTTATATCCTCTGTACTTCGACCATCATCAGTTATTTTGCTCCCCAAATAGCACACCGCATCTACTACTTGAAGTGTCATTTCCTAATCTAATTCCCTCAGCTTCACCTGATTTAATTCGACTACATTCCATTATACTCGTTTTGCTTCTGTTGATGTTCATCTTATACCCTCATTTCAAGACACTGTCCATACCGTCCAACTGCTCTTCCAGGTCCTTTGTTGTCTCTTAAAGAATTACAATGTCATCGACAAACCTCAAAGTTTTTATTTCTTCTCCATGGATTTTAATTCCTACTCGAAATTTTTCTTTTGTTTTCTGTACCGCTTGCTCAATATACAGATTGAATAACGCCGGAGATAGGCTACAACCCTGTTTCACTCCCTTCTCAACCACTGCTTCCCTTTCATGCCTCTCGAATATTATGATTAACATCTGTAAATAGACTTTCGCCCCCTGTATTTTACCCCTGCCACCTTCAGAATTTGAAATAGAGTATTCCAGTCAACACTGTCAAAAGATTTCTCTAAGTCGACAAATGCTAAAAACGTAGGTTTGCCTTTCCTTAACCTATCTTCTAAAATAAGTCGTAGGGTCAGTAGTGCCTCATGTGTTCCAACATTTCTACGAAATCCAAACTGATCTTTCCCAAGGTCGGCTTCTACCTGGTTTTCTATTCTTTTTCTATCCCTTTTTTTCCATTCTTTTTCCATTTTACAGTTATAGTCCTGTTATTTTACAGCCATACCTCGTGTGCAGATGCAGCAAACCGGTTTAGTAAACCCTGCTATATCGGTGAAGTATCATCGTCCCAGGGCCTGCGAATTCAATAAAAAGACATCTATCGTCACTGGGAAGTGTCAGCGAATATATTTTCTCTAACAAAAGTTGTTTCCCGCTAGACTTTTGACGAAATACTTTGAAATACCCCGTATATATGTACAAATGTATGTGTGTTGTGTGTGTGGATCTGTTGTGGAGAAAACTGTGGAGTGTAAAAAATTGTAGATAGTAAGAAAAACACGTTTATTTCACTTGTGAGCGGTTAGTCACTTTATCCCTGACTGGGACGTGCGATGGAAGGTTCCGCTTAACGCCGGCCGCAGCCCGCCATAAGACCCCTATCTCTGTGAAGCACTGGCGGGCCCCCATACCAAGGAGGTCTCTGAAGCGCCCTCAATCCAGCCATCGATCACTGTTAAGGCGATTGGTGGGCTTCCAGTGGAGCACAGACTGCCGAGTGCCGCCAGCGCGCTACGATCTGCTCGTTAGCAGCGCTTCCTGGCGCCTAACGAGAAAACCCGCGGCTCTGCCGAGATAAAGCCCATAAATAATACGAAGCACAGCTCTGAAGACGCGAGCAGCGCCAATGTTTTACGGCGCGGCGCTCCGGGCCATTCGGGGAGAGATACTCGCCGCTAATTTATTACGAGACCGCAGTCGTCGCTGCAACAGCAAAATCTAGTCCTCTAGAGCGAACGCATTATTTCTTGTGCGCACAGTACTGTGCGACGTTCTCCCAGTCCCCATTAACAATACCTAGCGATGCTACCATGTTTTGTGGCTTGCGGGAATAAGAAAGGGAAAGCACGACATTAGCGATAAAGCAACACAAGCTTCTACCACGTTCTGGGATTCTCAGCTGTAAACCAAGAGCCGGCCGGAGTGGCCGAGCGGTTCTACGCGCTATAGTCTGGAACCACGCGATCGCTACGGTCCCAGGTTCGAATCCTGCCTTGGGCATGGATGTGCGTGATGTCCTTAGCTTAGTTAGGTTTAAGTAGTTCTAAGTTCTAGGGGACTGATGACCTCAGAAGTTAAGTCCCTTAGTGCTCAGAACCATTTGAACCATTTTTTGTAAACCATGAGTTTCGTTAGCCTAGAGATACGAGAGATGATCTTAGGAATCACCTGAGCCTGATTCCCAGCTGTAGGTTTGTTATATCATAAATCTAACACAAAAAAGAAATGGTTGCTGGAGAAAGGTCCGACGAGTTATTACACTCCTGGAAATTGAAATAAGAACACCGTGAATTCATTGTCCCAGGAAGGGGAAACTTTATTGACACATTTCTGGGGTCAGATACATCACATGATCACACTGACAGAACCACAGGCACATAGACACAGGCAACAGAGCATGCACAATGTCGGCACTAGTACAGTGTATATCCACCTTTCGCAGCAATGCAGGCTGCTATTCTCCCATGGAGACGATCGTAGAGATGCTGGATGTAGTCCTGTGGAACGACTTGCCATGCCATTTCCACCTGGCGCCTCAGTTGGACCAGCGTTCGTGCTGGACGTGCAGACCGCGTGAGACGACGCTTCATCCAGTCCCAAACATGCTCAATGGGGGACAGATCCGGAGATCTTGCTGGCCAGGGTAGTTGACTTACACCTTCTAGAGCACGTTGGGTGGCACGGGATACATGCGGGCGTGCATTGTCCTGTTGGAACAGCAAGTTCCCTTGCCGGTCTAGGAATGGTAGAACGATGGGTTCGATGACGGTTTGGATGTACCGTGCACTATTCAGTGTCCCCTCGACGATCACCAGTGGTGTACGGCCAGTGTAGGAGATCTCTCCCCACACCATGATGCCGGGTGTTGGCCCTGTGTGCCTCGGTCGTATGTAGTCCTGATTGTGGCGCTCAGCTGCACGGCGCCAAACACGCATACGACCATCATTGGCACCAAGGCAGAAGCGACTCTCATCGCTGAAGGCGACACGTCTCCATTCGTCCCTCCATTGACGCCTGTCGCGACACCACTGGAGGCGGGCTGCACGATGTTGGGGCGTGAGCGGAAGACGGCCTAACGGTGTGTGGGACCGTAGCCCAGCTTCATGGAGACGGTTGCGAATGGTCCTCGCCGATACCCCAGGAGCAACAGTGTCCCTAATTTGCTGGGAAGTGGCGGTGCGGTCCCCTACGGCACTGCGTAGGATCCTACGGTCTTGGCGTGCATCCGTGCGTCGCTGCGGTCCGGTCCCAGGTCGACGGGCACGTGCACCTTCCGCCGACCACTGGCGACAACATCGATGTACTGTGGAGACCTCACGCCCCACGTGTTGAGCAATTCGACGATACGTCCACCCGGCCTCCCGCATGCTCACTATACGCCCTCGCTCAAAGTCCGTCAACTGCAGATACGGTTCACGTCCACGCTGTCGCGACATGCTACCAGTGTTAAAGACTGCGATGGAGCTCCGTATGCCACGGCAAACTGGCTGACACTGACGGCGGCGGTGCACAAATGCTGCGCAGCTAGCGCCATTCGACGGCCAACACCGCGGTTCCTGGTGTGTCCGCTGTGCCGTGCGTGTGATCATTGCTTGTACAGCCCTCTCGCAGTGTCCGGAGCAAGTATGGTGGGTCTGACACACCGGTGTCAATGTGTTCTTTTTTCCATTTCCAGGAGTGTATAACAATGAGTACCAAATGATATTTCAGTGTTCTGTGCACTTAATTTCATTTGGAGATTATTTTGAGTGTTTTTTTTTAATTTATCCTCCGCAGTAACTGTAGAAATAACTGGCTTTTACCTACCACTCTTCTACTTCTTTTCGCAATGAAAAGCTTAGGAAAGGCTCCAAGACGATAGTGGTAGCTAAAGAGCTCATGGAACAACTTATCGGCGATGATTATTATTACGTCTGTGATCGCCCTCAAGCCACGTGACCTGTACTTGATTCCAAACAGTACTACGTAAATTTCTTTCTCGGTAAATATTAATTGACATTCAATTAGTTCTATGTACCGACAAGGAGATCAGAACATCAGGACAATTGGGTTACAAACAGGCATCTTCATATGATAACTCAGCACTGGAACGTCCCAGCCAGGCCAACGAGTTACCATCCGGGTCTTGAAGCCAGAAAAAAAACAGCAACAACCCAGAAACTGCATTGAGTAACGAGTAAGGATCACTTTTTTGAAACCCCGTAATTGTTTCCCATTGCGAGGCAGACGTTTGAAATTTGGTTCAAAGGGGCCTAAGCGTGGAGCCCTGCAATGTCATCCTAGCGCGCGACCACGCTTCAAACAACGAGGTGTCGACACATGTGAAAAGAAGGCCACATGTCACAAGTCCATTTGACGTGTAAGGTGGCATTCACACCTGATCTACCCTTTGGAGTGCAGTGCGACCACTATGATTCCTCTGGCATACGTAGTGGAACCACTTCGGACTGTTCAAAACCATTCGACAAAATTTGAACATTATCAAGAGCAGCAAAAGATGCTTCAACTTTTGCAGTGCTTCTGTTTCACCCCCTCTTACACTGTGATCACAGAGGGTTCAACCTTGACAAATGCGTGAATAAAACGGTAAAGAGTCCACTCGAGACCCCACATTTAGGCAAAACCCTCGGTGACACCTGACCACAATTACTGAAAATTTTAGAAATGTGCCTTTACAGAGAGAACCTGCAAAGTAGCCCTATGAGCCTGCATGTAGGCAACCACATGACACACATCTGATGGCAGTTGGCTGCCTGCTAGTACCTAGCAATACACTGCAGGTTTTCTGTGTAAAGGCACATTCTTAAAGCTCTCAGCAAATGTGGGTGGGTGCCAACAGGGGTATTGCCGAAACGGGGGGCTATAGAAGGACCTTTGCCATTGTATTCACGCGTGTCCCAATATCAAACCCCTCTGTGACCACAATACTGGACGGTATGAAACACAAGCACTGAAAACGCGTAAGCACCCACAATATATATAAATGACCTAGTAGATAGTGTCGGAAGTTGCATGCGGCTTTTCGCGGATGATGCTGTAGTATACAGAGAAGTTGGAGCATTAGAAAATTGTAGCGAAATGCAGGAAGATCTGCAGCGGATAGGCACTTGGTGCAGGGAGTGGCAACTGTCCCTTAACATAGACAAATGTAATGTATTGCGAATACATAGAAAGAAGGATCCTTTATTGTATCATTATATGATAGCGGAACAAACACTGGTAGCAGTTACTTCTGTAAAATATCTGGGAGTATGCGTGCGGAACGATTTGAAGTGGAATGATCATATAAAATTAATTGTTGGTAAGGCGGGTTCCAGGTTGAGATTCATTGGGAGAGTGCTTAGAAAATATAGTCCATCAACAAAGGAGGTGGCTTACAAAACACTCGTTCGACCTATTCTTGAGTATTGCTCATCAGTGTGGGATCCGTACCAGATCGGGTTGACGGAGGAGATAGAGAAGATCCAAAGAAGAGCGGCGCGTTTCGTCACAGGGTTATCTGGTAACCGTGATAGCGTTACGGAGATGTTTAATAAACTCAAGTGGCAGACTCTGCAAGAGAGGCGCTCTGCATCGCGGTGTAGCTTGCTCGCCAGGTTTCGAGAGGGTACGTTTCTGGATGAGGTATCGAATATATTGCTTCCCCCCACTTATACCTCCCGAGGAGATCACGAATGTAAAATTAGAGAGATTAGAGCGCGCATGGAGGCATTCAGACAGTCGTTCTTCCCGCGAACCATACGCGACTGGAACAGGAAAGGGAGGTAATGACAGAGGCACGTAAAGTGCCCTCCGCCAAACACCGTTGGGTGGCTTGCGGAGTATAAATGTAGATGAAGATTCGGATCACGTTGATATCTTGTCTAATGGTTTTGAACAGTCTCAACGCCGACAAGAGTATATTGGTACTGCCTGCCGATAAGGGGAATGCGACCGTCGTAATGAAGACCGAAGATTATGATCAAAAGATCCGAGACCTATTAGATCCGACGAAGTACCGAAAACTAAGCGCAGATCCGACGCAGCGTATCACACGGAATACGAATCGATTAATCAAGGCGTCTTCTCTGCCGGCGGACATACAGAGAAACCTGCGCAACACAGAAGCCCTTCCACCTCGGCTGTATGGATTACCCAAGATCCATAAGAACAACGCTCCACTGAGACCGATCGTTAGCGCTCCTGGATCACCGACATATAAACTGGCAAAACACTTGGCCTCTCTGCCCCAGCCACACGTGAGGAAGACAAACACATACATTATGGACTCAGGACATTTCATTGAGAAGCTGAAGAAACTGAAACTTGCACCAAACGACATCTTGGTCAGCTTTGATGTTGTTTCGTTATTTACGAAAGTGCCACTCAGTGACGCTCTGGAGCACATCGGTTCCATTTTCCCGCAGGATATCAGAAAGCTCTTCCATGCATGTCTCACCACGAGCTATTTCACGTGGAATGGCGATTTCTACGAACAGCTGGAAGGCGTCACCATGGGTAGTCCTCTCAGTCCAGTGGTGGCCAACTTCTTCATGGAACAATTCGAATCACGGGCACTGGACTCGGCGACTTGCAAACCTAAGGTGTGGTACAGGTACGTCGATGATACTTTCGTGGTGTGGAGCCATGGTGAAGAACAGCTCGGTGACATCCTAAGACACTTGAACAGCCTCCATGCCAACATAACATTTAAGATGGAAGTAGAAAAGGACAAGAAACTGCCATTTCTAGATGTGCTGGTCACAAGGGACGGCGAAACCCTGGGACACAGCGTGTATCGAAAACCGACACACACGGACCGATACCTGCACAAACTGTCAAACCACCACCCGAGCCAGAAAAGAGGCATGATTAGTACGCTCGTAACGAGAGCAGGACGAATATGTGAGCCGCAACACCTCAAACGAGAAATGCAACACCTGGAAACTGTCCTGAGGAGCAATGGGTACTCCACAAATTATATTAGAAGTGTAACAGAGCCAAACACTCGGCGAAGTAAGGAACCAGAAAAAGAAATGTCGGGTACGGCCTTTCTGCCATACATTCCCAGAGTGACGGACAGAATCGGCCGTATATTGCGCAAACATGGCGTAAAGACGATTTTCAAACCGACAAGGAAGATCAAAGAGTGTCTTAGATCGGCGAAGGAGAAAAGAGACCCACTTGCAATGTCGGGAATATACCGTATACCATGCACATGCGGAAAAGTTTATGTCGGAATGACTGGACGATGCATCAACACCAGGATCAAAGAGCATAAGCGACATTGCAGGTTGGGGCAGGTGGAGAAATCGGCCGTGGCAGAGCACGCACTGAATGAGACCGACCACGTAATAAAATTCGCCGACACGGAAGTTCTGGCTGTAGAGAAGCACTATCACACGCGCTTGTTCAGAGAAGCTGTAGAAATACAAAAACACGCGAACAGTTTGAACAAGAAAGAGGAAAGCCTTAAGGTAAACGGATCCTGGCTCCCCATACTGCAGCGAACGACCGTCGCAGGTAGCAAGAGGAGAACCGCACCGGAAATGACCGCGGAGAAGCCCTCGGACGTTGGCGCGCCGGGTACATATAGTCTGCGCCCGATAGCTCGGCTCCAGTTCACCACCGGTAGTGGAGGGTGAAGCTTTGACAATGCCAGCCACTCGTGCTGGCGAAACGTCAGAAAAATCATTAGATGAACGTCGGCCGAAGAACCCGAGACAGAAGCCAATAGGCAGTTTGTCAGTCTCAAGTGGTTCCATACTGTACACCAAAGCAAACATTGTGTTCGCTCTGCGTTCCAAAGGGGTGAGATCGCGTTCAGTGGGGTGTTAGACCACAAAAGTTCTTAATGAAGGGTTGAAGCGTCAGGGAAACGTCAGCAGTGTCGAAGAGAGTTCAGAAAGCTTTCCTCTCGCTCGTCGCACTGCGAGCTGTGGTTTTCGACCGCGAAATGTATGGAAATCAACGCTCCAGAGAAGCGGGTGGTTCCATTGACGTCCTTTACGCCACTGCCTGATTCCTTTTCGTCTCGACTTTGTGTGGCAGCGTGTCTGAAATGTTTTTTTCCTCGGCCACTCACAAGAAACCCCCTGATTTCAACGCTGGGTGGCGTCAAAAAAGGGGTGAAATGTGGGAGAGAGGGGCTGTGACGCCCTCCCTATCATGTGACATAACCATGATAGCATTGGGTAGAATTGTGGTGAAATTTGGTGCCAATGTGAGATAATTAACTAACTTCATACGTCAAACGAACTTCCGAGCTCTGGCTTTTTTCATATGTGTCGAAAAAAAAAAATGGTTCAAATGGCTGTGAGCACTATGGGACTTAACACCTGTGGTCAGCAGTCCCCTAGGACTTAGAACTACTTAAACCTAACTAACCTAAGGACATCACACACATCTATGCCCGAGGCAGGATTCGAACCTGCGACCGTAGCGGACACACGGTTCCAGACTGAAGCGCCTAGAACCGCACGGCCACACCGGCCGGCATGTGCCGACATCTTGCTGTTTGAAGTGCCGTCGACCCCGAGGGAGATGTCGAGGTCTCCACGCTTTTGCACTATTACCGAGGAAGGCTGTAGACACCTTTGAGCCAACTTTTGAACTTACGCGTCGCAACAACCATTTACTGTGTTTCTAAGAACCGGTCCTTTAATTCTGTTGCGCAGTTTATCTAACATTAGTGTACAAATATGATGCAGCTGCAAATCTTTCAATAAGATTAGAATGAGTAATTTCTCAGGATATTGTGTATTCCCTCTACGAACAAAAATAATATGCTAGACAAACAAGCCCCCCCAAAAATAAATCTCGCAAACAGTTTTCTAGGTAGCAAAATCGAACTACTGTAATTTATAAAGGCGAAATGGACGTCTCCTCGCGGTTCCGCGAAACTGATATCTCACATTACTTAATAGTATATTTTTATAATTGCAACACACCAGAATTCAACAAAATTAAAGAAAATATTGTTTAAGAAATTTTAGTGAGTTGCAGCGAAGCCTGATAAATTGACCCTTCTGCTAATGAGTCGCGTACCCAACGAGATTTTCCTTCTTAGTACAGTCATATCAGGCATGGTAGGAAACGTAGCTAAAATCTCAAAGTAAACTGAGAACAAGTGGTAGGTTACCAACCTTAAGAAACATTCACATTACTCTAATCCCCGTTCTTCTCCCCATCCTAGGCTTCCTTCATTCCTTGACATTGCGAACAGTCAGAACGCAGATTTCAGATACTTAATTGACTTATCCATGCTCTAGAAAAGTTACAGATGATAACGTTTGGTAAACGAATAATTTTAAAAATAATTTTATATTTCAACCCCAGATGAAATGTCTGAGAAGAATGAAAGGATGAATTGTTAACTACTAGATAACTAAATTGCAAAATTAAACTAACGTCTTTACAGAGCTACATGCACTTAATAAGTTGTATGTGAACTCTTCAAAGAAGAGCTAATCAGGTTACAAAAGGCACCCAAAGCGTTAACGTGTCTCTGCTCTGATGGCGGCAACTGTAGGGCACAGCAAACTACGTCACAGTATGAAGGTGGATTCTTATACTGCAAATACGGAGTTAAGGTATTTTCAAAATACAAGTTATAGTAAGCTATACCCTTCTCAACTGGGAGAATAACAAATACTTATCTAACTACTGGTGTGGGTATGCTAGAGCTAACAAGAAGCGCGTTAAATGAGGCTCATATGCAGGAATGACCCGCTAGAGTCAAACTAGTGGTGTAACGTTCTAAGCCGGATATCGATAGATTCACTAAGGGATTCGATCGATTGTCGAGCACCCAGTCACAGGTTGTTTGGTGCTGGTCTCTTCAGTTGACATTTTCACGCTATATTTCTGTAAGTAACACTTACGACTGAAACGACAGTCTTCCATGTGTTATCTGTGATAACTGTACATAATAACCTAACAGTCGACTTACATTATCCCAGTTAGCAAAATTTGTGAACATAGCGTAATTACTGCCATGTTTGAAAATACGCAGTAAACAAGAACTGATAGACTGCTAAGGTATTTAAAACACGATAGCACACAATATCGTCTGATAATGACCAAACCGTGTAATACGAGTGACTGTCTACATACGACAGTTGACCTAACAAGGTCTTCAGTGTTGCAAGGCATTCCATTAGAGTGTAGTGTTTCACAGATAATTATTTCTCGCGTTCAAATCACTAATTATTAAAGCCAATGATCAAAGTGCAAATTGCTGTTTTCAGTTTAATGTAACAAAGCTTCACAGAATAGTCAACAGATACTAAGTTGTACAGTATTAGTTTCAATATACGAATTTCATGTATTACAGTAGCACAATAGCAACCCTTAATAAATTTTCGTGTGAACGAACACAGGCTACCAAGTTATCATTCACAGATGCTAGCTCACATTCCACATTACATTTAGAGCACTGCATTTAAATGAACGTTACACATTACTTTCAGAAAGTTGTACTGTCACTCTGTATTTTAGAACGTTGCACCATTGATTCTTTCACAGAATTTATGTCTAAAGATTACATTACCATTGTAATTAGAACGTTACATATGAACGTTGCACATTTTGAAGTGTAAACAAAAACGTTTCTCTTTCTCGTTACTTTAATCTTTTTTCGGTTTATTCTCAGTCCGTAGTGTGGGCTCATTAAACTCTTCATTCGGTTCCTGCAGTTATTCTTGAATTTCACTGAGGACAGCAATGTCATCAGCAAAACTTTTCACTGATATCCTCCCACGCTCAATTTTTATCTCACTCCTCAAGCTGTCTCTTGTTTGCGTCATTGCCTCTGACGTATACAGTAAATAGTAGTGCCGGAAGACTAGCTTAGTGTTACAGCCTTTCTAATCCGAGCACTTTGTTTTGATCTTGCACTGATATTGTTCCCACTAGGTTCCTGCATATATTGTGTATTACCTGCCTTTCCTTATAGCTTACTCCTGTTCATCGCATAGTTTCGAACACTTTGCACCATTTTACACTGTCGAACGTTTTTCTAGGGGTCCGACAAATACTCTGAACGTGTCTTCATCTTTCTTCAGTCTTCGTTCCACTGTCAGGTGCGACCCAGAACTGGCTCTATGGTATCGTTACCTGACCGATCATTATCTAACTGATCCTCAACTCGTTTCATTCTTTTGTACATTTTTCCTGTCAAGTTTATTATGCAATAGTTCTCGCAGTTATCTCCCCTTGATGTCTAAGGGACTATGTGGGTGACACTTCCTAAAAGACTGGTTCTACGAACCAACTTGAATAGTCTCTTCGTTGCCACTTCCCCTAACATTTTAGAAATTTCGAAGGAATGTTGTCTATGCCTTCCGTTTTATTTGTTCGCAGTCTTCCAAAGCTCTTTTAAACTCTTACTAATACCGGATCCCAATGTCTTCCTTATCGACTCTCGTTTCTTCTTCCTCAACATCATCAAACAGTTCTTCTCCCTCAAAGAGGCCTCACACGCACTCTTTATGCCTATCCGCTGTCTCCTCTGTATTTAAAAGTGAAATTTCCATTGCACTCTTAATACTGAAGCTCCACGAAAGTTGTTCTGACTTTACTATATGCTGAATCAGACCTTTCGACGATCATTTCTTTTTCGGTTTCTTCGCATTTCAGCCATTTCGTCTTGGCTCAACTGCTGTTCACGTATATTTCACATTTAAGAGATTTATATTGCTGTATTCCTTTTTCTCCCTGAACATTTTTGCACTTCTTTCTTTCGTCGACCAATTCAAATATTTCTTCTGTCATTCAAGGTTCCTTCGCAGTTATCGTCGTTGTATTCATATTTGACTAACAAACTTCTGTGACTGCCATTTTTAGAAATCCTCATTCCTCTTCAAGTGAAATGTCTGCTGTGATATTCTTTGTCGCAGTACCCAAATCCCTAGCGAACCTCATCATTCCTCAGTACTTAGATAGTCCATTTATTTCCACCCTGAATTTTCCGGATTATTTTCTTAAATTTCAGTTTACTCTTCATCATCAAGAAATTGAGGTCGAAGCCCATATCTGCGATCGCCTTACTATCCAGTACCTTATTTAGGATAATCACTGACTGTCAATGATGTAATCTTGATGGAATCTTATCATATGTCCAAGCCTTTTACGTGTATACCTCCTCTTGTGATTTTTATACAGTATACTATTATTACTAGTTGAAATTTATTGCAGAACTCAGTCCTTCTCTCTCATTCCTGCTACACAGCCCATATTCTTCCGTAATTCTGTCTTCTGTTCATTGCCCTATAACAACGTTCCAGCAGTCCATGATTATTAGATTTTCATCTCCCTTTACATACTGAATTACTCGTTCAATATCCTCTACTTTCTCTCTCTCTTAACCTTATGCTTACCAGGTCGATATGTATTAGTGAATTATTGTTGTAAGTGCCAGTTTTTAGTCGATTCTTATGAGAATAATCCAATCACCGAACTGTTCACAGTAACTCACTCTCTGACCTACCTTGCAATTCAAGGCAAGTTGTACACTAGGGAAACCATTTCTGACCAGAAATCCTTATCCTCTTTCTATCTCTCTTCACTGAACCTCCAGCTATATCTAGGCTAAGTCTTTGTATTTCCCTTTTCAGGTTATCTAGCTTCGCAAGCGCATTCAAATTTCTGATATTTCACCCACCAAATCTTAGAATGTCACCTTTTTAGAGTTTCTTTAATAGCTTCGTCATAGCCAATTCCTCCTTGGCACTTCAATCACCCCCCTCCTCTCACCCCAATCCCCTCCCCCCCCCCCCCCCGCCTCCTCCGTGATGTGAATGGCGGTCTAATATGGAAACTTTTTCCAACGGAGAGATCATCATGACACTTTCATCAGTTACAAGCCACGTATGTCCTGTAGATAAACAATATGTGTCATTAATGTATTGAGATGCATTGCCTTCTGCAACCTCATGCCGTTAGTCATTGCTGATTCTTACACCTTTTTCGGGCAGTTTCCCATCGCATTTCTTGTTTTTACTCGCATTTTAGACGTAGCTTCTTGATTGCTGTTGTCGTAAGCTTCAGTTTATTTTCTGGCAAACATTACATTTCATCGTTAGCTTGTGCTGTCCCTACATTAAGACCATTAGCTATTAATCAAACTAATGAAACATTTGCACTATGTGCCAACTCCATAAGCGTAATCTTGGTAATTATCTTCAGTGTTGACTGTTTGCGCTCGCCACCGTTGCTAAAGTGCACAGTGCCCGAAACACAGTGGGCCGGTATGCCATTTACCCTCGAGGTCAACAGACGCTGCACTGCAGCTGATTTTGTTTCATACAGCGTGGGAGCAGTAACTAGAGACACGCCAATTTCATTTAAACGATAACGCGACGAAATGCCCGGAGAATGCGGAAATCGCAGACAAAGCCTCGAAACGACAGATTTTAAAAGACATATCTTTTAGTTTCGTGCATCACCTGCTATGGATCCAAACCGACACTAACAACAGAGCAGTAGGTACACAATAATGGTTCGATGGGATACCATCTGTGACAGATACTGCTTCACACTATCTTATGCAAAGTTTTTTTTAATGTCTTAAGTGATATCAAGATTGTCGTTAACCTATCCGAAATACGAAACAGTGGACGTTTTTGACAAATGTATTCATACTTTCCAGAATGAGATTTTCACTCTGCAGCGGAGTGTGCGCTGATATGAAACTTCCTGGCAGATCAAAACTGTGTGCCGGACCGAGACTCGAACTCGGGACCTTTGCCTTTCGCGGGCAAGTGCTCTGCCAACTGAGCTACCCAAGCACGACTCACGCCCCGTCCTCACAGCTTTACTTCTGCCAGTACCTCGCCTCCTACCTTCCAAACTTTACAGAAGCTCTCCTGCGAACCTTGCAGAATTAGCACTCCTGAAAGAAAGGATACAGCGGGGACATGGCTTAGCCACAGGAAGTTTCATATCAGCGCACACTCCGCTGCAGAATGAAAATCTCATTCTGGAAACATCCCCCAGGCTGTGGCTAAGCCATGTCTCCGCAATATCCTTTCTTTCAGGAGTGCTAGTTGTAAGGGGTCCGCAGGCCCTTACTATTATATTTGCGCTCACACAGGTCGACAGGGCAAATATCGAGTAGTGTGTGCAGGACGCGCGAGCTAGAGGGGATTCCCCGGAGTGCCGAGTGCGGCTTGGGTAGATTCCCGCGAGGCGGGAATAACTGGGCGGAGAGCAGTGCGAAGTTAGTTGTGTGGAGGATGCCGTGAGGGTGTGTTATGTTCCCGCGAGGCGGGCATAGCTGTGCAAAAGCCAGCAGAAATTATTGCGATTTACCGGCAAAGGGAGTGGCCAACGCCGTGGTTTAACCCCTTTGTATCAGTATTATGCGGAAAAGTGAGAAAGTTTTATTATAAAGTGGTTTCAGTGAGATTGAGTGCCGCTGTTATACTTCCGCGTCTACCGCGCCGGCATTGATTGGATTACAGTGATTGGATATTGCGTGTGACGATTAACAATAACTAAAGAGACCTGTGATGAGATTAGCCGTCATTAACAGTGTATTGACGAAGGCAGTGGCTGTCTCCTTATTTTTGTGCTTTACGAAGAATATAGGCTTTGTTCGTGAAACTGTGTTTGCTGTCCTCAATTACCACCAAACCATGCTTATTATCATATTTGTGAGGGCAGTACGGAATGTAACACCTCCTGAGCAGTCCAATCCGATTGCTAGCCCATTAGGTACACGGTCACATTAATTAATTATCTAATTTTGGGCTGCTAATTAGGTCCGCGAACGAGCGGATAAACTAAAAGAATAAAAGGACGTGTTACATAGTTCTGCAAGGTTCGCAGGAGAGCTTCTGTAAAGTTTGGAAGGTAGGAGGCGAGGTACTGGCAGAAGTAAAGCTGTGAGGACGGGGCGTGAGTCGTGCTTGGGTAGCTCAGTCGGTAGAGCACTTGCCCGCGAAAGGCAAAGGTCCCGAGTTCGAGTCTCGGTCCGGCACACAGTTTTAATCTGCCAGGAAGTTTCGTATTCATACTTTCTTTTTCAATTTCTATGTGGGAGGCATATATTCTGGACCTAACGAAAAGGCTGACAACGTAACAGCCTACGAAAAATGAGTCAGTCTTAGTAAATTAAATAATACACAAGTGGTCGTTTCACCTCAATGCCTGAATCTGACCACTAATGGCTTAATGTGCAACACAAAGAAATTAATTGCTATAATATTAATATTATTGTACTTTGCAGGCTGCCCCCCCCCCTCCACCCATATTCTACTTTAAGTCGGTTTACATGCAAGTATGTATCATGAAATATACCCCTAATTGAAAATACCCTCTCACATCTAACGTTCAGATTCCTGAACAACGTGATAACGCTATCTGACTACAAAAGGTATAAAGGTAGATCATCATCAGTAAAGAAGGTTGGTAGCTTACTTTCGCGCACTGTATAGCAAAAGGCATGAACAGACACACAACTGACTGGCATGAACGCATTTAGTTTTGATCAGCACACGGCCTAGCATTCACGACGAGTAAGAAAGACAGCTTGTAGCCAGGCTGCACGGGTAGGACAAAAATAAAGAAAAACCGCGAGAAACGCATGCTTGAACATAAATGCAAATGCTAACCAAGCCTGCGGGTTGCTATGTTATATCTGATCACAAACGACATTTGTGCAATGTTCTCAATACGTTGCAAGTGTCACGCGTGGTCAGAGCACTGTTCTATGTACAGGGTGACAATTACTGAACTATATGAAATAAAATCGTTGTAACTTCTGAACGGCTTGAGTTAGGACGTTACACCGCACAGTTGTCCGCGGGGCATGCTGGGAATTAGTATGCGCTGTATGGTTTGGTTTAGCGACAATGACATGGTTTCGTCGATAAGAAAAACTGGCGCATTTTGAGGACTGAGAATCCGACTTTGCAGTCGAAAAGGCTCTTCATCCTTAACGGGTGACTGTGCGGTGTGAAATGACCAGTCACGGAATAATCGGTGCGATGTTCCTAGCTGACACGGTGGCTACCGAACGGTACGTGAAGGTTTTGGAAGATGATTTAATCCCAATTATCCGAAGTGACCCTAATTTCGACAAGATGTGGTTATTGCAAGACGGAGCTAGACCCCATCGAAGCAGGAGAGCGTTTGATGTCCTGAGGGGCACTTTGGTGGCCGCATCCTGACTCTAGGTTATCCAGAGGCCGCTGGCATGGGCTTCGATTGGCCGTCATATTCTTCGGATCTGAACGCATGCGACTCCTTTTTGTGGGGCTACATTAAAGACAAGGTGTACAGCAATAATTCCAAAACCGTTTCTGAGTTGAAAACAGCCATTCAGGAAGTCATGGACAGCATAGATGTTTCGGCACTTCAGTGGGTTATGCTGAATTACACTGCGTTACATTATTCCCAATGATGGCAGGCATATCGAACATGTGATAACCCAAATCTGAATATCTGTAGTGACATTTACATTTGAATAAAGTGTGTGCACCCTGTAGTTTGCAACTACTTTACGTTGTTTTCATGTAGTTCAACAATTTGAGAGAGTGCAGGGCACTCTCACTTCTCATTCAGTGTTATGCCACTTCATGTTCTGATATTATCTTTACTGCGATTTGACTTCAAAAAATATGATGAAATGGTGGGCAGTAGTTAATGGTCTTGTTTGCGTGCTCTACGGAAGGAATGACGGTAAGCTTTACCTGCATTCACCGGAATAGGGTGCCGATTTAAACGACTGCAGTAAAAGCTGTGGCGATGGCGGACCCAGCAAAGCGCGTTTTTTCTGCGGAACGTGTGGAGACAGTCGAGATTCACAGTCTCATTGTGAAGACACATTTGGCTGGAACCGGACGGGAGGCAGGAGCGTCCAGGTATACAGACTAGCACCGAGAGTCGCCGCTGCAGTGGCCAGCGCATTGTAGACCGGCAATAAAGCAGAAGATGGGCCCTTGTTAGGAAGGAAGCCGACAAAAGAACTGTGAACGTTTTGCGAATTTACAAGGGGCAGGGCGACTGGCACCCAGACGTCCAGACTCTGTTTCAAAACATATTTGTGAAATCACGAGGCTTTTAGCAATTTTATGGCCGTTCTTTGGAAACATTGAAATGGACGCAACAGGGGAGACAACAAGCCTTTTATGGAGGGCTGTGCTGGCATCCTGAGCATTTTGTTAGCAAATGGCATAGCAAACGGGTGGGGAAGAGGCTGTGAAGCTGAATCTTTTTTCCTTTTTCTCGCAATTAACTTTAAAGTCTCTGATTTGTCAAATCGGTGTTTTTGCACAGCAAAGGTCGCTCTCCCAGTTAAAAATGCCGGGCTCCAGCTCGTGATGGCTTGTGCGAAAGTGGGGCGAGTCTAAAATGTAAATGTGCTTTTGGTACTGAGCTGAGGAAGAAGCGAGCAGAAAGGAGGTAGACTCCTGTACTGGCACTTTGCTAGTAAAGAACTGCAGGTCGCCGGCCGGTGTGGCCGTGCGGTTATAGACGCTACAGTCTGGAACCGCGTGACCGCTACGGTCGCAGGTTCGAATCCTGCCTCGGGCATGGATGTGTGTGATGTCCTTAGGTTAGTTAGGTTTAAGTAGTTCTAAGTTCTAGGGGACTGATGACCTCAGAAGTTGAGTCCCATAGTGCTCAGAGCCATTTGAACAATTTTTGAACTGCAGGTCTCTACCTAAACGGTGAGACTTATGTCCTTTGCTAGTGTGCCACTTAGAGCCTGTGCCAGTCACCTTCTGAACCACCAGAGGTACTGCTTATATCACCACGCTCACAACAAGTGAAGTGTGGGTGTACTTATTTGTCTTGAGTCAGGCGTCTAAACATTTGACATATTCCTTCATGCACAGTCGGGGCACAGAGTCAAATTGGTTTGGCAGACCAGCGAACGGGTCCACCTGTACACTGGAATCCACCGGGGTTTCAGAGGCTCATAGGAAAGTACCTGCGTTCAGAATTAACCGAACGTGAGTCCGCGTACTTACATTTTTCGGGAACGCCCCATTAATAACAGGTTGCCGGCCGGAATGGCCGAGCGGTTCTAGGCGCTTCAGTCTGGAACCACGCGACCGCTAGGGTCGCAGGTTCGAATCCTGCCTGGGGCATGGATGGGTGTGATGTCCTTAGGTTAGTTAGGTTTAAGTAGTTCTAAGTTCTAGGGGACTGATGACCTCAGATGTTAAGTCCCATAGTGCTCAGAGCCATTTGAACCATTGTTTTTGAAACACGAAGGGGGTTCGGTGATAAATTGCGCAGCCGTATCGTAATATTCATTGGCCCCATCGTTACTTGCTACATTACTGCGAAGGATTATATGACCATATTGGCTGATAAGGTCTAGCTCATTGTACAATATTTGCTCCTTAATGGGGCCAGTGTTCCGACAGCTCGCATTTTCCAGGACTAGTTTTGTGAGTTGGAATATAAATTGTCGCATTTTTCCGGCCCACGAATCACCAGCTGTCAACGTTACTGAACCTTTGTGGTCTATTTTGAGGAGGAGTGAGTGTGGTCGCTATCCATCTGCCTCATTGTAACCTCAACTTGCCACTATTTTGCAGGAAGAAAGGTATAATATTCCCTTGAAAATCATATAGGACCTGTACGTATACTTTTCGAGACGACTGACAGCTGTTCTTAATGCCAACGGTTTTCCTACACTGTATTAGACACGGTAAGCCGGCCGGTGTAGCCGAGCGGTTCTAGGCGCTTCAGTCTGGAACCGCGCGACCGCAACGGTCGCAGGTTCGAATCCTGCCACGGGCATGGATGTGCGTGATGTCCTTAGGTTTAAGTAGTGCCAAGTTCTATGGGACTAATGACCTCTGAAGTTAAGTCCCATAGTGCTCAGAGCCATTTTTTTTAGACACGGTCATGTGTTGTGTTGTATTTCCATATTTTGTCCACCCTCTGTACGTGCAATAGGCATGCTTGGCCCAGTCTGCTAGCATAACGCTTCTATTGGGAAATCTTAATATTCGCAGACATAAGGCATTCACGTGATTCCGTAGATTTTCCCGACGTCTTACATGTTTAAGCTCTTCACGAGTGTGCTACCGGATATGATCGTCTTCGCTACACGATATATCGCCGATCCATCTGGCCGCCATCTTCAGGTGCGATCGCTCAGTACACAATCACGCCGGAACTGTGATTGTGTACTCAGCGATCGCACCTGAAGATGGCGGCCAGATGGATCGCCGAAATATCGTGTACTGAAGACGACCATATCCGGCAGCATACCCATGAAGAGGTTAAAAATAAGACATTCACGTTACGTTTAAAGTGATCAGCTCCAAGTACCTTCTGCAAATTCCATATTACCTCCTGTTCTGAAAGATTATGCCAAGAAAATAATGTGAAGGATATTGATTTGGGTGTAATTATTGAAAAATGCAATTCCAAAGATAGTTCAGAAAAATTGCTATCTTTGCTGAAGGAACATTTTCTAGGTAGCGACTGAAAAGGACAGCTCGGCCGAAAAGACATGAGAATTTGAAAATAATGACAAGTGTTCACGAATAAGTTTTAGAACCTTTAAGTAGAAAAAAAAAATGTAATTGCATTCAAGGCATAGTTAAGTCACCATGATGCGCACAACTAAAGCGCATGTACTACATGCTAAAAAGATGCACTACTAGTGCAGAAATCACACATATCACTATGTCTGTGAGTGAACAGGAGAGACTAGTTCTGACTGTACTCATATCCTTACTTAACTGCAAAGCGTCTTACCACAGCTTCCCATGCCAAGCCTCAGTGCCCGACAAGACTGGTTTCCTACTCTTTAACTTGTGTCTGTGTTGTAACGTGAACCTGAACAGAGCAAGTAGTGTCCTTACGTAAACACTATCTGGTGAAATGGCTCGCCGAACCCGTCTGAACAGTGTAAATGTATTGCAATTAACTTTTACCAATAAGAATTAGAAAAACGTGAATCTGCATATTAAAGAAACCGTCCTGTAAAATTCTGTATCGTACAGAACAGTGCTACAATGGATGACGTTACAGTACGTAACTTGTAATCCCAACAGGCAAAACTGAGTAAAAATTTTGCATAAAACTACAAACTAAACTTTGAAAGAACAACTACCCAAAACGTGTCTGCGAAAATGCCCTTTAAATTTACGAACGCGAACTGGCTTAATAAAATTTCAAACACTACGTGGTATATGTAACACTGCAGTGTAAAAGTAAGAATGTCTGCATGAGAAATGAGATATGAACTGAACTTTACCTGAACTGAACCTGATAATTTTGAGGCGGCAGCGGAAACTCGGAACTGCTGGAAAGTGGTGAATATTAAAATACAGCGCCGCAGTAAACCAGCTGAAAACATCTTGCCAAGTGAAATGAAAGGAAACGCAGCTACGCTACTTGATGTTTTGAGAAACTATGTTCCGCTAAATGCAATTAAAGTTTCGTGAGGAGAAAGATATAGGTGTTCATTCTCTCCGCGCGCTATACGAGATTGGAATAATAGAGAATTGTGAAGGTGGTTCGATGAACCCTGTGCCAGGCACTTAAATATGATTTGCAGAGTATCCATGTAGATGTAGGAGCGCAGTCACACCCCGATCCACGTCACCGCGGTTCTGTTTCTTTGGTTTACGAGACACGGTCCACGGCTGCGTTTCTCTCTGGTGTTGCGGTGTTGGCGGTTCTTCTGCTCCAGCTGTTGACCTCAGCTGTCTCCTCTGCGCTGCGTCTCGGTCGTCTGCTGAAATTCCTCGTAGTGCAGTAGCCGGGAGTCCTTTCTTGAAATAGCGTCGGCCGTGTTGTCCGAGATCTGTCATTTTGTCTCGCAACGCAGTATTTCCTTGACGTCGAGTCTTCCGTGCTGATTCAACTGCAGCCGAAGAGTACGAAGGGTATCAGCAAGATCGGTATGCAGCAGACATCCCAGATAGTACGTTCCGGCGTACGTTCTCCAGCAAAGCAAACACGCAGCCGCTTCAGAGCGGAGATCGTGTGGACATATTCCAAGTATCACTTGCAAAGACTCAATTGAAAGTGCCGAAAGATCCTCCCAACCGAAGAAGAATTCCACGTCGCACCCTGTTAACGGTCTGTACTCGCACAGTATACCATGATCGCAGTTCAGTTAACGTAGTGGTATGACACAGGGTGCATCGTAATGCTGATACGAACAGTCATCGTCTCCGACTTCCTCTACTATACGCAGTAGCCTCATTTTGCGATTTCTTAAGCGCAATAAGGGTACAACATCTTGACCACGGAAAACATTCGCCCCTGCATATCTGACTTGGCACCACACATGGCGACTCCAAACCATTCGGCCAAACTGCTTCAGGGCATGGTACAGCTTAATTCATCACTCCAAATCAATCGTTTCTAGTCATCCACTGTCCATTAAGATTACGATTTACACCATTTCAGGCGTCTCTTAACAGTGACTGCAGAAATGTGTGGCTTATGAGGAGATACTCGGCTATTGTAACCCATCCTCTTAAACTCCCTACCGTCCGCCCCAGGTAGCTGAGTGGTCAGCGCGACAGAATGTCAATCCTAATGGGCCGGGTTCGATTCCCGGCTGGGTCGGAGATTTTCTCCGCTCAGGGACTGGGTGTTGTGTTGTCCTTATCATCATCATTTCATCCCCATCGACACGCAAATCGCCGAAGTGGCGTCAACTCGAAAGACTTCAAACAAGCGAATGGTCTACACGACGGGAGGCCCTCGTCACACGGCATTTCCAACACCCTACCCGAAGTCACTGTGCTACCTGGACTCGTGGCAGCACTTTGGAACTCACGACTGATTCCTGTTACTGATTAAAGGCTATTTCTTACAACCACCCTCCTCAATGCTCAACGGTAAATGTCCGTCAGTGCAAGAGGTTTGCCCAGTTTTCGTTCAGCAGTGGTTGTTCCTTCGCGTTTCCACTTCACACTCATATCACCTACAGCCCACTTACAAAGGATTGTCCGCAGACTTTTCATCACATAGTGTGTCTTGCCTCATACTCGTTTCCAGGTAGTAAAAACATTGCGCTAGAAATAAGTCGATCTATACTTAGATATACTGACGTTTTTCGTAGAAATGCACCTAACGATCCGAGAACCATTACATCTGTGTCTTCGCAGTGGAAGTATGAAAGTACTTCAGAATCAAGAAGATCCATGACCTTTCCGGAAGGAATGACAGTTACATGAGGGTCGTTCAATAAGTGATACAATACACTTTTTTTTCTGAAAGCTGGTTGGTTTTGTTCAGGATTCCAGTACACCATCTTATTTTCCACTCTTTTAGCTACAAAGCCCTAGTTTTCAACATAATCTTCATTCACTGGGACGGCCTTACGCCATGTTACTGGGGTGCCTGTATGCTTACATGGTACCGCTCTACTGGTCGACGTCAGAGCCGACGTCGTGCTTCATCAGTTACCTCTCCACCATCCACGTACTGCTTCCCCGCAGAATTCAGCCTTCTTTGGGTCAAACAGATGGAAATCGGAAGTTGCGGGAGCCGTGCCGTATGGTGGCTGAAGAAGAACAGTGCAGAACGTTTTGTGAGCTCCTCTCGGTTCCGTAGGCTTGTGTGAGGCCCTTGCCTTCTCGCAGAAAAGTTGATTTGCCTTTTTTGTGTTAGCTTGTTTGCTAATCAGTTCTGCTCCTGTCGCGCTTTCCTATCATTAGAGTTGTCATAACACTCTATAGCCCACCTCTCCTTTACCATTGTGCACGAAGTCGTACATAATACACTACTGGCCATTAAAATTGCTACACCAAGAAGAAAAGTAGATGATAAACGGGTATTCATTGGACAAATATATTATACTAGAACTGACGTGTAATTACATTTGCACGCAATTTGGGTGCATAGATCCTGAGAAATCAGTACCCAGAACAACCACTTCTGGCCGTAATAACGACCTTGATATGCCTGGGCATTGGGTCAAACAGAGCTTGGATGGCGTGTACAGATACATCTGCCAATGCAGCTTCAACACGATACCACAGTTCATCAACAGTAGTGACTGGAGTATTGTGACGAGCCAGATGCTCGGCCACCATTGACCAGACGTTTTCAATTGGTTAGAGACCTGGAGAATGTGCTGGCCAGGGCAGCAGTCGAACATTTTCTGTATCCAGAAAGGCCCGTACAGGACCTGCAACATGCGGTCGTGCATTATCCAGCTGAAATGTAGGGTTTCGCAGGGATCGAATGAAGGGTACAGCCACGGGTCGTAACACATCTGAAATGTAACGTCCACTGTTCAAAGTGCCGTCAATGCGAACAAGAGGTGACCAAGACGTGTTACCAATGGCACCCCATACCACGACACCGGGTGATACGCCAGTATGGCGATGACGAATACACGCTTCCAATGTGCGTTCACCGCGATGTCGACAAACACGGATGCGACCATCATGATGCTGTAAACAGAACCTGAATTCATCCGAAAAAATGACGTTTTGCCATTCGTGCATCCAGGTTCGTCGTTGAGTACACCATCGCAGGCGCTCCTGTCTGTGACGCAGCGTCAAGGGTAACCGCAGCCATGGTCTCCGAGCTGATAGTCCATGCTGCTGCAAACGTCGTCGAACTGTTCGTGCAGATGGTTGTTGTATTTCAAACGTTCCCATCTGTTGACTCAGGGATCGAGACGTGGCTGCACGATCCGTTACAGCCATGCGGATAAGATGCCTGTCATCTCGACTGCTCGTCATACGAGGCCGTTGGGATCCAGCACGGCGTTCCGTTTTACCCTCCTGAACCCACACATTCCATATTCTGCTAACAGTCATTGGATCTCGACCAACGCGAGCAGCAATGTCGCGATACGATAAACCGCTATCGCGATAGGCTACAAACCGACCTTTATCAAAGTCGGAAACGTGATGGTACGCATTTCTCCTCCTTACACGAGGCATCACAACAACGTTTCATCAGGCAACACCAGTCAACTGCTGTTTGTGTATGAGAAATCGGTGGGAAACTTTCATCACGTCAGCACGTGTGATTGATCTGAAAAGCTAATCATCTGCATATCACAGCGTCTTCTTCCTGTCGGTTAAATTTCGCGTCTGTAGCACGTCATCTTCGTGGTGTAGCAATTTTAATGGCCAGTAGTGTACTATTGAACCTCGGTTTTAGAAGCGGCCAGCTCTTTCTCCCGAACGCTGAATTTCGTTCGCTTGAAATATTCATGTTCAACGAAATCGGATCGGCATTTTTTAAATGGAGGCTTTTCCAGGAGCTATGTACTTAATTTTTTTTTGGTCATCAGTCTACTGACTGGTTTGATGCGGCCCGCCACGAATTCCTTTCCTGTGCTAACCTCTTCATCTCAGAGTAGCACTTGCAACCTACGTCCTCAATTATTTGCTTGACGTATTCCAATCTCTGTCTTCCTCTACAGTTTTTGCCCTCTACAGCTCCCTCTAGTACCATGGAAGTCATTCCCTCATATCTTAGCAGATGTCCTATCATCCTGTCCCTTCTCCTTATCCGTGTTTTCCACATATTCCTTTCCTCTCCGATTCTGCGTAGAACCTCCTCATTCCTTAACTTATCAGTCCACCTAATTTTCAACATTCGTCTAAAGCACCACATCTCAAATGTTTCGATTCTCTTCTGTTCCGGTTTTCCCACAGTCCATGTTTCAATACCATACAATGCTGTACTCCAGACGTAGATCCTCAGAAATTTCTTCCTCAAATTAAGGCCGGTATTTGATATTAGTAGACTTCTCTTGGCCAGAAATGCCTTTTTTGCCATAGCGAGTCTGCTTTTGATGTCCTCTTTGCTCCGTCCGTCATTGGTTACTTTACTGCCTAGGTAGCACAATTCCTTAACTTCACTGACTTCGTGACCATCAATCCTGATATTAAGTTTCTCGCTGTTCTCGTTTCTACTACTTCTCATTACCTTCGTCTTTCTCCGATTTACTCTCAACCCATACTGTGTACTCAATAGACTGCTCATTCCGTTCAGCAGATCATTTAATTCTTCTTCACTTTCACTCAGGATAGCAATGTCATCAGCGAATCGTATCATTGATATCCTTTCACCTTGTATTTTAATTCCACTCCTGAACCTTTCTTTTATTTCCATCATTGCTTCCTCGATGTACAGATTGAAGAATAGGGGCGAAAGGCTACAGCCTTGTCTTACACCCTTCTTAATACGAGCACTTTGTTCTTGATCGTCCACTCTTATTATTCTCTCTTGGTTGTTGTACATATTGTATATGACCCGTCTCTCCCTATAGCTTACCCCTACTTTTTTCAAAATCTCGAACAGCTTGCACCATTTTATATTGTCGAACGCTTTTTCCAGGTCGACAAATCCTATGAAAGTGTCTTGATTTTTCTTTAGCCTTGCTTTCATTATTAGCCGTAACGTCAGAATTGCCTCTCTCGTCCCTTTACTTTTCCTAAAGCCAAACTGATCGTCACCTAGCGCATTCTCAATTTTCTTTTCCATTCTTCTGTATATTATCCTTCTAAGCAGCTTCGATGCATGAGCTTTTAAGCTGATTGTGCGATAATTCTCGCACTTGTCAGCTCTTGCCGTCTTCGGAATTGTGTGGATGATGCTTTTCCGAAAGTCAGATGGTATGTCGCCAGACTCATATATTCTACACACCAACGAGAATAGTCATCTTGTTGCCACTTCCCCCAATGATTTTAGAAATTCTGATGAAATGTTATCTATCCCTTCTGCCTTATTTGACCGTAACTCCTCCAAAGCTCTTTTAAATTCCGATTCTAATACTGGATCCCCTACTTACTTAATTACGAATACTTATATCATTAGGTCCTATTTAATAATTAACTAACAATTGACTTTTGTTAATTACCTTTTTACTGAAATGCAAACAAAAAAAATGTAAAACGCGAGCGAAATAAAGAGGTAAGTTATACATTTCACGCTTCTTCAGTTTCCTGAGGGTAGCACAGTACTCTTCACAGGTGCTCGTTGCACCTTGAAGGAGGACGTAAAACAGATTAACATCTCGCCCAACGACTTGCCGAGCATCTGTCACTGCCATGTCTCCGTGGACATAACGCAAGCGCCTATACGATGCTCTAGTTTTCCACCTAAGGAAGATTGATAGCTCGCCACTTGGACGGCGCATTCGTTACAGACGCCATTTTGAAGGTTGCGTATAGCACCGCTATCTATCGGAACTTCATGAAACTACAGGGGCTGAAGCGGAATATTCAACGATGTCCCACAACAAACTCTGCATTTTTTTCAACAGAAATTGGCCGAGAAAAAATATGTGTTGCATTACTTATTGAATGCCCTTCGTAAGCCTGATTAAACTATAAATGTGCTGAAAAATCCTACATGTGAAGAAGTATAAAATAAGATATTTTCTTGCAAGAAACGTTTTCGACGTAAAGCAAACTTCCGAAAATAGGACGAAACGGTAAAATAAAAGTTTCAGCTTGAGAAGAGAAAATGAAAGCCTTTGCCACAGAACCGCACAGAAAATTAACGGGCATCCAAGGGAAAGGGCGAAAACACACACAAAAAAAGCAGCTTTCGTTAAAGCGCCTCATTAAATTTTAACAGAGCTTTTATTACGCCGGTGACCGCGGGCAACGGCCGCTACATTCATAAATGAGCTCTGCCGACGGCGGCCAATCTCAGCGCTGCAAAAGTCTGCTGCCGCAAACTGGCGCGGCCTCAAGTTTTTAAAGCCATACCTGCTCGTATATACGCGGAAAATAAAAATGGGAGTTAATGGAAAAGCTGCTGCAACGTATTGTACCAGAATTAATTAATCTGAAGTAAGTCACTGTCAGAAACAATTCAAATCAATGAAACACTGAAGCTTAAGCTGTACTTCGCAGATTCAAAAAGCATGCAACTTGAATTACACCGACTTCCGCCAGCAGTGACAATAATGACGGTAGAATTTATAGCAAACTTGAAAGATTTAAAATTCTATCGTGACGACGTCAGACTCTGTTAGCCCGATGATCGTCCTTCTTGTAAAATTCAGCTCAAATATTGGTAACTGTCGTAAAAAAGTGGAGTGCCGCAAATAGTGGCACCAAGCGATCATGGAACCTTCCACTGCTGATGCGTCTGGACATTAAACTAATGTGTACACTGTTCGTCACAGAAAGAACTACACCGAGAAGGATCCCACCGACCCACTACAAACTGGGTGTGCATGTTGCACACCATCAGCTATGCCCAGTGATTACTTTTCACAGTTGGTCGCACACTAGGGGAGCGTGGATGCGGCTGCACTTTGAGTCATAATCCTGAAAAAGTGGCCATAAATAAAAAAAGTTCAGAGTTACGCAGTTTCGTTTACCCTGTGGGCATCAGTGTTGGCACAGGAGTTGCAAGTTTCTGTCTGATGCCAGTAGTGGCCGCGCGGAGTCTGGCGGACCCAGTGGTGCGCGCCCACTGAGCCACGCTTCCGGCAGCTCCGTACCATCAGCGCCCTTTGCCACCTTGATACGGGACAGGCGATGGTATTGACTCAACCCACTCATACTCCCCTTGCACTTCGAGTCGCTTCACTGCGACACCATTGTTTGTGCTTAGTACATCAATCCTCATACTAGATGATATTGTATGAGTTGGATAAAATCTTGCTGCATTATTTTTTTATGAGTCTTCATACACTCGGAGGAATCCAAAGTAACTAAATCTTCTGTCTATTGTGTTAACTTGTTCGCTAATCATTTCTGCTCCTGTCCGGCTTTCATATGATTGCAGTCGCCAAATCACTCTATAGCCCACATCTCCTTTACCATTGTGCACGAAGTCGTACACAACACTAGTGAACCTCAGTCTTAAGAGCGGCCAGCTGTTTCTTCCGAAAGTTGAATTTCGCTCGCATGAAATATTTCTGTTCAACGAAATCAGATCGATATTGTTAAATGGAGGCTATTTCAGAAGGTATGTACTTAATTACGAATACTTATTTCATTATTTAATCATTAATTAACAATTGTTTCTCGTTAATTAACTTTTTACTAAAATTCAAACAAAAAAACTGTAAAACGCGATCGAAAGGAAGAGGTAAGTTATAGAGTTCACGATATTCCGTCTTCTTTTTCATTCCGTCTGTAAGTATGTACTTCTTAACTATGTATCTTCAGCCTTAAAATGCAGCTACAAGCCGCAACTCCCGTTCTGAACCATTTTTTAGGTAGCTGTTGTAATGTGATGTTATTTACACTGAGAAACCGAATTGAAAATCCCTCTAAAATACGAATAAAACACATAAGGACACACAATCATAAAATTACTATTTCTATAACATAGCTAACAAGCTATTACAAAATAAAAATATAATTACAATGTTGCAGTGCATGTGTTGTTAAGAAGAATGACGCAATGTTCCTTCCGACATGCATGCACGCAAGACCTTGGCTGTTGTATGGGGGAACCATGCTGACTATGGTGGCCTTGAAGCTTTCCCTGATGCAAACACTTTGGCTTAGAAGACATGTAGTATTGCTGAGAGTACAGGTCTACTAGCTAAAGTTCCCTAAGGTACTTTGGTGCCAGACAGGCCGTTTACTTCATCTACAAGAAGAAAGAAGAAACTCAGGAACGACTCCACAGGGAAGGTTGGGTCTGACCGGTAACCGTTCACGGATAGCCAAAGCGGCTAAGGCTATCGCTTGCATAAAGTGGGAAATCTGGGTTCAAGTCCCTGTCCGGCACAAATTTTCAATGCCGCAAGTGTAAATACATTTCATGTAAAATTAAAATTAGCAAAAATGAAAATCTTTTTTGAAAATATAAAAAGTACTCTTTATTTCATATTCCTTGAAAAATTTACTTCGTTAAATTATATCTTAATATTACATGTTTCTTCTTTCCATAAACCATCTCTGAGGAAAGTGAAAACTTTTTCTATGAAATATTTTGCCCTCCTGGTATCTGCAGCAGAGGATTATGGGTAGTTAATTGCTGAGAATGAATCCATGAATGGCTGTAAATGGTCTCAAAGTAGCCGAATATAACCATTTCCAGTCAATGAGCAGTTCAGCTGGACCAGAGAATCCAGTCCATTCCATGTAAACATGGCCAACGACGTTATGGAGCCACCACTAGCTTGCAAGGTGGCTTGTTAACAACTTGGGTCCATGGCTTCGCGGGATCTGGACCACACTGCCTCCCCCCTCCCCCCCCCCTCCCCCCATAACAAAAGGAGAATACAAAAATCAGTGCTTCCAACTGGAAACGCAACACATCTGTTCAGACCACGGTTTTCCTGTCGTCTAAGGTCCAATCAGTATGGTCACGATCGCAGGAGACGCGCTGCAGGAGACGCCGTGGTGTTAACAAAGCATTCGCGTTGTTCGACTGTTGCTATAGCGGATTAATGACAAATTTCGCTGCACTGTCCTGACGCATACCTTCGTCGTACGTCCCGCATTTATTTCTGCGGTCATTTAACGCAGTGTTGCTTATCTGTTAGCACCGACACCACTACGCACATGCCGCTGCTCTCGGTCGTCAAGTGAAGGTCGTCGGCCAATACGTTGTCTATGGTAAGAGGTAATGCCTTAAATTTGGTATTCTCGCCAAACTCTTGACACTGTGGAACTTGGAATATTGAGTTATCTGTTTCTGAAACTGAACGTCCCATAAGTCTAGCTCTAACTACTACTTCGCGTTCAAAGTCTGTTAATTCACGTCGTGTGGCCATAATCACGTCGGAAACATTTTCATGTGAATCACCTCAGTACAGATGACAGTTCCGCCAACGCACTGCCCTTTTACACCGTGTGTGTCCGCCCCCGGTAGCTGAGTGGTCAGCGTGACAGACTGTCAATCCAAAGGGCCCGGGTTCGATTCCCGGCTGGGTCGGAGATTTTCTCCGCTCAGGGACTGGGTGTTGTGTTGTCCTCATCATCATCATTTCATCCCCATCGACGCGCAGGTCGCCGAAGTGGCGTCAAATCGAAAGACCTGCACCAGGCGAACGGTCTACCCGACGGGAGGCCCTAGCCACACGACATTTCATTTCATACACCGTGTGTACGCCATAACCATCTGTATGTATGCTTATCGCTATCCCATGACTTTTGTCATCTAAGTGCGTGTCTTTGAGTTGCATAAGAGTGTGTCACCAGCCGAAGCATAGAATGAACGAACATCACAAAATTTATTTGGCGATCTACTCGAAAAGTACATTTTAAGACATGTAAAAGTCGAGAATGTGCAACGAGGTTCTTCCCTTTACTCGATTCAAAATGAGTAGTGAACTCTCATTAACGGCATTACAGCAGTAGCGGAAACAATTTGCGTGAACACACGTTAGACCAGTTTGTTCATTGTTGGCGCTTATGCCGTGAACGTTGTTGGTATGACTATCTGAGTAAGAAATTTTTCTTCTTTGACTTTAATATATTATTCACTATGCAATACATCTCGTAGCCCGTGGTTTCACCAGCTACAAATACGTACTCCGCAAGCCACCACAGAGTGGATGCCGGACGGTAATTTGTACCACTGCTGGTCGTTCCATTTCCTGTGACACAAATGAAGCGATGGAAAAACGACGGTCTATGTGCATAAATAAGAGCTTTGATTTCTCTTATTTTGTCTTCGCGCTCATTACGCAAGTTGTTTGATGTGGCAATGGGATCGTTTTACATCCTGTCGAAAATGTCAGTATCATAAACTTCCTCAATATTTTTTGGCAAAAAGATCATAATCGTCCCTCCAGCGATAGCCATTTGAATTTACGGAGCATTTCCCTAAAACTGGTGTGTTGATCGAACTAACCAGTAACAAATCTAGCAGCACGCCTCTGAACTTCTTGGATGTCTTCCTTTAATCCGGCCCAATGGGGATTCCAAACACTCGAGCAGTACTTAAGAATGGGTCTCCTTTACAGATAAGCAACACGTCCTACAATTACCCCAATAAATGGAATTCGACGGCTCGCTTGCCTTATAATCGACCTTTGGTGCTGATTCCTTTTCATGTCACTCTGAAATGGTACGCCTAGATATTTAACAGATGTGACTTGTCAAAAGGCACGCCACTAATACTGTACTCGAACATTACAGGACCGTTTTTCCTACGCCTCTGCAGTAACTTATATGTTTCTACGTTTAGAGCAAATTGACGTTCATCACAACAAATAGAAATTCTGTCCCAGTCATCCTGTATTCTCCTGCACTCATTCAACCGTGTTACTTTCCCGCAGATAACAGCGTCATCAGCAAGCAGTTGCGGATTGCTGCTGTCCCTCAGAGCGTTTATCTATACAGGGTGTTACAAATACACAGGCAAACTTTAGGGATAGGTTCCTTAACCCAAACAAGAAAAAAATGTCTGGTAAACAAGGGCTCTGAAGAGCACATCTAAAGAGAGATGAAAACTTGTTGAGTAGAAGACTTGTGTTTCAGACTAGATGTGCTCATATCTCTTCAAGTATGCATTTTGGACCATATCTTTATTAGATTTTTCCTAGTTTTGGTTAATACTTCCTCCTTCAAAAATATGGAAAACAAAAACTTTGCAGTAGAAGAGATCTGTTTCATAGTATCGATGGTGATCAAGTGCTCATATATCTTAAGGTATGCATTTTAGAGCCGATGTTGATCGGTATTTTTTGCTTATCTCTGTATAAGGAACCTGTCCCTAAAGTTTGTTGGTGTTTCTTAGGCACAGCGTGTATAGTGGACCTCCTGCCTACATCTTTATCTCTGATGAGCACTCGTCATCCTGCGCAACGACTGGGCTCTGTTACTCGTACTTGGAAAGTCTTCGAGTCACTCACACATCTGACTACGTACTCCGTATACTTGGACCTTCGTTGACAGTCTGCAGAGCTTAACTATGTCAAACACTTTCGGGAAATCTAATAATATGGAATCTGCCTTTTGTCTTCATCCATGGTTCGGGGGATCGTGCCAGAGAAGGACGAATTAGATTTTCCACAAGCAAAAAATGGTTCAAATGGCTCTGAGCACTATGGGACTCAACTGCTGAGGTCATTAGTCCCCTAGAACTTAGAACTAGTTAAACCTACCTAACCTAAGGACATCACAAACATCCATGCCCGAGGCAGGATTCGAACCTGCAACCGTAGCGGTCTTGCGGTTCCAGACTGTAGCGCCTTTAACCGCACGGCCACTTCGGCCGGCCTTTCCACAAGCAATGCTTTCTAAATTTGCCTTAATTTGTGGATAGACGCTTTCTTCTCTCAATGAAATTTAATATACTAGAACTTACAGTATACTCTAGAATTCTGCAGCAAACCAACGTTAAAGATACAGGTGTATAATTTTGTGGGTCCATTCTTTCACCTTCCTTATAGACACGTCTCACCTGGGAATTTTTCTACTCATCAGGTGCATTTCAATGTAAATGGCAGTAACACGAAAGTCGTGCACAATTAGGTATCACATTACTTGCCATACACAGTTTGTTGAGTTTGATCTTACTGACGGTTTTTGTATCCTTAAGACTGAAATTTTTAAGCGCATACACAAATTTCACATAAACACATTTTAACTGGTAGATTTGTAACCTATATAATCGTAGGCTGCATACTTGGTGATACACATGAAAACATCTCACGAAATTTAACAATTTGCCACAGATATGTAACAAACATGTGACCTTCACTAAAACGCAACTGATGATGAAGACATAGGCTATGAAATACACTGTGCAATGAATAATATTTGTTCCATAATATTTATACATACAACGTCAGACCAAAAAGTTTAGAGAGCAGATTGATAAAAAAGTGAGGGAAATTAATATGACGGTCCGTACAACCGTGTGAAAGTATAAGAAAGTCCTCCTTTGGAATGTTGTTTAGCTGGAGTGTCAAAGTGAGTTGAATGTCGCTTATGTCGTCAAACCCTTTGTCCTCCATGTGAATTTCTGCACGCTGTCGTCCTGTGATAGATTTGCATTGACAAGTTTCATCACTCGTAATGATTTTTTCCGAGAAGAGAACTGTTCACATTTTGCACTTCAATCAAGTTTTAGCAGGAGTCCATCCATCATTGCTTTTGTTTGAGAGTCAAAATATGCAGGACAAACTTTTCACACACTTTTCTCTTCTACAGAACGTTCTGGATAATGCGTTGACCACTTGATTCAGATATGTTGTCCCATTGCAGTTTGTGACGCAACAACGTTGACACACAGCAGTCTCACCTCCACTACTTACCATTGCCCCCAAGTGAGGTGGCACAATGTTGACAAAGTGGACTCGAATTCGGGAGCACGACTTCGAATTCCCATGCAGTCCTTCCGATTTTGTAGGGAAAGTTAAACAGAAAAAAATTACAAGTCCACAAGTGTCTGCCATGGTGACAGAGCTCCATCTCCTTTGGTGCAGAAGCCACAAACTCTCTTAAGTTCATGCTGTAGAGAGGCTTAACACCTGCAGTGTCAAATCTGTGCTTTGAATGCCTAAGGACAGTGCTGTAGAAGATACACTACCGCTCATTAATTTCAATACACCCAATAAATGACATCTAGTTCTCTGTGGATATAGTCTAATACCGTCGGTTCGGTTGACGAAGCAAAGGAATGGTACTGCAGTTTTACACGCGCCATGATTTTTGTTTGTGGTCATCGAGGTACTATAGTATCCAACAAACAATTTTGTTGTTTGTTTTGCCTTAGGACGCAAAAAACAACTGGGGTCATAAGCACCCAAATCAAAACTAGAGAACACGAACACAGAGAGGAGTTAAACGACTATACGTCAGTCCCTATGGACGTAATAGGGGACATCTAAAAACAGGCAAATGGAAAAAGGGCTATAAAAACACCATACAGAAATGGAGGTCCGAAATCAAAAATTAAATGACCTTCACCATATTGCTTCGGCGGATAAGAAGTAAAACGCGGTCAACAGCCCGAACATCATTCGCTAAAACAGCTGATAAATCAGATGGCAAACCCAAGCTGGAACGTAAATGGTTAAAAACAGGAAGTGGCGGGCAGTTAAAATTTGGGAGCGATGCGTAAAAAATGGCGCGGTAGCGCCACTTAGCAAATGACGATGGCTATAAACGCAGTGCCCAATACGCAGCCAAGTTAAAATAACCTTCTGCCGGCGGGAGGGCTGAGAGGAGGCACTGGGAGAGGCTTAAGATGCCGAAGCTTATTCCCGTGAAGGGAGAACCATTGGCAATGCCAAAGGGACACCACCTCCTGACAGACGGCAATGCAGAGATCATCGGAGGGAACATAGGTATTCGCGGGCTGAGGTACGAGGACTGCAGCCTTGACAGCTGCGTCAGCAACCTCTTTTCCAGGCAGACCGACATGACCAGGGACCCATAGAAACATGACACTGGCTCCACCAAAAGTGATCAAGTTTTCCTGGACCCACTGCAGTAGGTGGTGAGGGGGGGGGGGGGGGGGGGGTGAGCAGTGTACGGCGCACATGGACTTTGGAGGGCACTGAGTGAGTCTGAGCAGAGGACACAATTGGAAAGGCTGTGTCGCTGGATGTACTCTGTGGCCTGATACAAGGCGAAGAGCTCGGCTGTAAATACTGAGGAGTGTGCCTGAAGACGATATCGAAAGACACGAGTGCCAATGACGAAGGCACACCCGACCCCACAGTCAGTCCAAGAGCCATCCATGCCAAGGTTGTGAAACTGGAGGCGATAGACAGAGGCTGGAGTAGTGTCCTTAGGAAGCGAATGAAGGTCAAGGTTAACATGGGCTGCTTCAAAAACCCATGGTGGTGAAGGAATCGCACCTACAGGGAAATTGCACGCGGCGGTGAATATTAAATGTTACTTTTTTACTCGTTAATTGCTACTTGTGACTTCCAGTTGTTACTGAAATCGCAGTTAAATACCGTAAAGCTGTTATTGGGAAAACTGCGAATTCTCAGTTGCTGTGATTCGTAAAAGATACGTTTGAGTCGACAGTGACCAAACAAACTGTGCTAGCTTCACACAGTGAAAGAAAAATTTGGTCAGCGCAGCAGAATGCCATGCGAGGGGCCCTCTATTTCCGGCCTTATCGATGATTATCTCCGATCGGGAATTGGGCGTTGTGTTGTCATCATCGTTTCATCCTTATCGACACGTAAGTGGCCGAAGTGGCGTCAACGAGAAATACTTGCACCAAACGACCGGTTAGCCCGGCGAGAGGGCCCAGCCACACGTATATTCACATTTTACCTGATTTTTAGGCCGTATACGTTTCGTCCATCTTCTGACCGACCCGCGCTCGGTCCGACCTTTTGAACTCGCGAACCGCGTCACTGTACATTAGGTCAAAGATACGCAAGCGCCATAGGTGTTCGACAGCAAAGAACTATGCATAAATTTAATCTGTGATGAGTTGGTCGATCCAAGCTGGGGTATCGATATGTCATTAGGATCTGCACTGTAGCCATGTCATTGCGAGCTTTTAAAGAAAACTCCAAATTCCACGACAACCGTCACTGTACGCAATATGAGAATGTTGAAATTCTCGCGTCGAAGTGATATTTTTAGGACTCGATGGTGAAGGAAGCAAGAGAAATTCCTTTGGCGATAAATTTAAGTAACAGAGATCTTTGACATACATCAAAACTGCTAATTAAGTCTCAAATCTTTACGTTGATATACCCAATGTATTACTCGAAGTTCTCACTGTATAACATAATTTTGCAGCGAATGGATTTTAACATCGCCCTCAAGTTATACTATACGTGGGTACTCAACACTTATAGCTGTCTTTTTGATTATATTCGATACAGAGCATGCTAACATTGAAGTGTGCCCCTGTATGTGGACTGACAAAACTGATCTGCATGTCACATCTCATGCAACATGATGTATAATGTTACTGCATCAGTAATGGACGGTACATTATGAAAATTAGAAATTTTTTATTCATTTTCTTTTTAAGATCTTTATACTGAGGTAACTAAAGTCATGGGATAGCGTTATACACATATACATATGGCGGTAGTATAGCGTACACAAGATACAAAAAGGGCAGTGCATTGGCGGAGTTGTCATTTGTACTCGGGTGCCTCATGTGAAAAGATTTCCTACGTGATTATGGTCGCATGACGGGAATTAACAGACTTTGAACGGGGAATGGTAGCTGAAAGCATGGGGCATTCCATTTTGGAAATCGTCAGGGAAGTAAGTATTTCGATAGACACAGTGTCAAGGGTGTGCTGAGAATAACAAATTTCAGGCGTTATCTCTCACCGTGGACAACGTAAATGCTGACTGCCTCCAATTAACGATCGAGAGCAGCTGCATTTGCATAGAGGTACCAGTGTTAACAGACAAGCAACAGTGCGTGATATAATCGCAGAAATAAATGTGGTTCGTACGACGAATGTATCCGTTTGGACAGTGTGGCGGAATCTGGCGTTAGTGGGCTATGGCAGCAGACGACTGACGTGAGTGTCTTTCCTTTGGTAACAGCACGACATCTGCTGCAGCGCCGCTGTTGTGCTCGTGACCATATCGGTTAGACCCCAGACGACTGGAAAACCATTGTGTGATCCGGTGAGTCCAGATCTCAGTTGGTAACAACTGATGGTAGGGTTGGAGTGTGGCCCCCCGAAGGCCGCTGACCCAAGTTGTCAACAAGGCACTTCGCAAGCTAGTAGTGGCTTCATAATCGTGTGGGCTGTGTTTACATGTAATGGACAGAGTCGTCTGGTCCAACTGACCTGATCATTGACTGGAAAAGGTTATGTTCGGCTACTTTGAGACTATTTGAAGCCTTTCATGGACTTCATGTTCCCAAACAACGATGGATTTTTTATGGATGACAATGCGCCAAGTCACCGGGCCAAAATTGTTCGCGACTGGTTTGAAAAATCTTTTGAACAGTTCGGGACGATGAGTTGGTCGCCGAGATCGACCAACATGAATCCCATCGAATTTTTATGGGACACAATCGAGAGGTCAGTTCGTGCACAAAATCCTGCACCGGCAACACTTTCGTAATCGTGGACTGCTGTAGAGACAGCATGGCTCAGTACTTCTGCACGTGACTTCCAACGACTTGCTGACCCCAAGCCACGTCGATCTGCTGCACTTCGGACTAAAAGAGGTACGACACGGTATTAAGGGGTGTCGCTTGACTAGTGCCACCTCAGTGCATGACTGCAGACTCTCATTCATTGAATAGATGCCTTTGTTACATATGCAATGGAGCAAGGGTCACCGTGAACAACGGACAGCCGAATTTGAAACGGACCATAATCATCAGGGATATGCTACTGGTGAAGACGTACCCATTTCTCACATTTCGTTGATACCCTACCATTTCAGTAAACCTTTCGATGTAACGTTACAGGTGTACACCAAGGTCAGTCTGACCCATGAGATTTTTTTTTTGTTTGTTTGTTTGTTACTGCACACGCGGCACCGCACATACACAGCCCGCTGCCACCAACGTAAATTCAGCACTGAATGGGATCTAGCAGAGAAGGACGTTCGAAGCAGTGAGACATCGCTGTTTAATTAATTTGGTAGAATTATTTTTTGAAAGGTCACTGTGACGCTGGAACTCACATTGTATAAGTGTTCTATCGCGAGGGTGAAGTACGTTTTGAGAAAATTTCACGTATAAGTGGAATTTTAATAACGGAAGTTGCTACATGGGAATCACTCTTAGAAGAACTCAATGGTGAATGTGACGTAAGCGATTTTCCTTATGAAAGTGATTCTGAAGCTGATGTTCCTGCTGCAGTTATGGACAATGCCGAAACTGATAAGTCTGCCGAATCTTCAGACAGCGATGAAGAAAATACAGTTGTCCACAGTAAGAACAGTCTTTGCTGTAACACCGCTGTCCTTAGCAGAAGAGGCCGGCCAGTTGCCGATGACTTTGTTGTGCATATTCCAAGAGTGTAAAAATAATGAATGGATGACTTTTTTTAAGGATTGAGAACATCTGAAAAGATTTCTGTAATATGTGCATTTCATCAAATGAATAATGTGCTCAAATAATTACACTGCGAATAAAAACTTTAGATCCTGATCACTTTCAAATTTCATCACTAAAAAGCACCACGACAATTTTTCCTTGGTCTCGAATTTTGGGTGTATTAATACTATTATTGACTGAAAAAACACATTAAAGAGGTGAAATAAAATACGTCCAGTAAAAGAGAGCCCAATTTCATTATAAACTATTCTATATTCAGTTAATTTCTCCAGCAAATAATTGGGGGCTACTGTGCCACTGATGTGCAGTTCGTGCGACAATTTCAAAGATGTACCGGAATATTTCCGGCTTTACAAAAAATAAATGGCTCTGAGCACTATGGGACTTAACTTCTGAGGTTATCAGTCCCCTAGAACTTAGAACTACTTCAACCTAACTAACCTAAGGTCATCACACACATCCATGCCCAAGGCAGGATTCGAACCTGCGACCGTAGCGGTCGCGCGGTTCCAGATTGTAGCGCCTAGAACCGTTCGGCCACTTCGACCGGCCGGGCTTTACAGGCATCATATTCAGCTACAAGAAGCTCTTCTTAGAGCAGTTGAGAAGGCAGCAGTGGCAAGATGATAATTATAATGTGGTGTGAGGTACCGATGGCAAATGATTTATTCGGTACGGGTATCGCGAGTAAACCCGCCTAATTGTGGTCCTCTGCGATTGGCTTCCCAAGTACCGCGCCAAAATAATAAACTTCTGCCATTAATATTAGAAAAACGAAATTGTGTAGTTACTTGCATTTCATATTAATGCACCTCTCAGTAGTAGGCTATCATTTCATTATATTCAAAACTATTAATTAGCAACAGAATAACAAACAGTTCCTAAGTGAAAAGGCAGACGAAGCCCCTTGGAGATCTTCGGGTCGCGCCTAATCTGGATGGCGGGCAAAGTGGTTCGACTGTAAGATCAGAGCTGCTTCGGCAGTCTTGGAGGACAGAAATGTTGTCTGCCGCGGCCGGTACCAATTAAGACTTAATTAGGAATGTCTAGTTTGTAAATGTAAGAGCTGGTTCGACAGTCTCGGAGGACAGACATGTTGCCTCCCTTGGTCGGTATCGGTTAAGAACTTAATTAGCAACCTCAGATTATTTGGACGTGCAACTGAGAACAGTTTGATAGTAATTATGCTAATACGCGGTTCATTATTTGGTTGATTTTCTATGTAAGTGTGAACAATGGAAGTTATCTGTGATTCATAAAGTGGACTATAATTGTGCGGTTTCTCGTATTCTGCTAATAAAATGTGAGTAGCATCTCGTTTAAATGAACCAGACCAACAAAATGGTTCAAATGGCTCTGAGCACTATGGGACTCAACTGCTGTGGTCATAAGTCCCCTAGAACTTAGAACTACTTAAACCTAACTAACCTAAGGACATCACACACATCCATGCCCGAGGTAGGATTCGAACCTGCGACCGAAGCGGTCGTGCGGTTCCAGACTTTAGCGCCTTTAACCGCTCGGCCACTCCGGCCGGCGAACCAGATCAACATTTCATTATTTATACAATACCAGTTACTCGCTAATTGTTTATTACAGCCACAAGATAACGGACTCACGACCTACGTGCTTTTTTCTGCGCAGGGGACAACAACTATAGAAGATTGCAGATAGGTGAACATTATTCAAAACTTATGCATTCCACTCAGGCCAGTGGAAGCAACTGGGCACCTCGCGTGTACAGCAAATGAGATCAGTGACACGTCATCTGCGATAACACAGAGGAGGTATGAAGGAGAGAAATTTTCGAGAGAAGGGATTTATCAAACACACATAAATCCCTCTCACTCAATCTCTCTCTCGTTCACTTGCTGCAGTACTCTGTTCAAGTGATTTCAGTTTTCCATGCGGCTTGCATTCCCTGTGTCAACAAGGCACAGAGTCAATCAGCCTAGTGTGGCAGATATTAAACATCCCGGACAACGCCGTGCACTGCAGATAGTGAAAGATACATTTACATCCTACAACATGCAGTGTTTTCTTTTATGAAATACTATGAGGCCGTGGGACCACATACAAACAAGGTTATCATTCAATGTGCAACGCAAGTGCTCGAAAACTCGCGAAACTCTTAACAATTCGCTACCAAATCCATTTTCAGTATTGCCATTTCGATGGGGCACAGTACCGTAAGCAGACGACATATCAGTTCAAACTAAACCAACAGACAACTTTTCTTATGACGTCAAGAACATTAGCCAATCAGAAGGTCCTGCGCCTTGTTTGCCCTGTGTGGAGGGAAGCACAGGGCCGCGGGTGACGCCTGCTGTTCGCCTCGGCCTTTCCCAGCCAGCGGCTTCTGCCTGCAGACAGGAGTCGTATTAACTTAAAAAGCTGGGCGCTTCGGCTCTCCACGGCAACAGTGGCTGGCCGGCCTTTACCCACGCAGCCAGTAATCTGCCGGCTCGGCGCAGCCGTTGCTACAACTAGCTGGGCCGCCGCAGCCAAGCAAGCACAGCACAGCTGGCGGGCGGGGGTCCACTTTACTGCTGCAGCCGGCACCGCCGTTGCTGTTAACATCACACTGTGTCTCGCTGCCACGCTTCCGCTTCTGCTGGAGAGAACAGCACTGGGTAATTAATGCGGAGGAGATCACTTAAGCCAGGCATGGATACGAATTCGACCTGCGAGCTGTTCCCTGGCACTAAAGTGCGCGTCATTTATGACGGCGGCCGAGTTTAGGTTCGTTCTGCGCATCTGACGTCACAAAACAGTCATCAAATGAACAGAGAAGGACGTTGCCAGAGCTCGACTGCAGTGCAGAGCACGGACGAGTGTCTTCAGTTTTAGAAACGTTCAGTCATAAATAAAGTAATTGAACAAATGCAATGTCTTGATAGCAGACTTTCTTTTATAGAAAGTTTGGAAAAAGCATTCTTTATACCAATTGCTTCATATTCTATTAATTAATTAAACCAAACAAGCTTATTGCTTCCTAATTCAGGCGATAGCGAGGAAAGGTGTTTGTGTCATTCTCACTAACCGCTTTTCCGCAATAAAGAACAGCGGTAATTGTTATTTCCTATTGTACTTCGACGAAACGTGAGTAATTCATAGTCATACCAACAGTGTTTGTCGGTATTTTGCGTGATATTTTAAAGAACTCTGGGAGATGCACTGAATGTCGAGCTGTGTTACGGTAATGGTTAAAGTGTATGGCTGCTGAGCGAAAGGTTCTGAGATCAAACCTTGTTCTGTGCTTAATATTTTCTTTATTTAAAAACAATATCGAAGTGTCTCACTTCATGAATTTTAATCGTTTCAATGTAATTTTTTGAAATTTCTAGTGGCAACTAAAATTGACCATATGGAAAGTATACGCTATGGACTTTTACCTCTGCAAACTCTTCAAAATTGCGTGCAATGGTTTACTACATCTAATGCTGCACAGTAACTGCGTTGAATATCGAAACAAAATGAAGTCATTTATGGGGGGAAGGTATCAGTCAAGAAGATGTGTAAAAATCAAATTTTTGGGCCAAATAGTTTTTATGAAATCGAATGATAAAGTGTGTCAAAGCAGTCGAAACACCATGTGTCTGCACAGGCGAGCAGTGCAATTATGACAAAATAGCGCACATCGCGGAATGCAGGGAGCACGTCTCTGTAGCAGCGAAAGGGTTAATGCGGCCGTGGTGGCTTTACTTCATAAACTGCGCGCTCCCCCCTAAACATAAGTTTGCGAACTATACTATGGTACTGCTTCTCTTGGCGCGTACAACTGGCAACGCAGAAATCTCCCGCGTCTGGGCGGGCATGCGCGAACCGCCAAGACAAAAGAATTGAACTATAGTGCCATAGCGCTCAGCCTGGCTGGCACATGTCACCCACTACCACGCTACGCTGCCAGAGCACGAGGAGGTGGAAGAGGGAAGAACTGCGAACATGCCGCATTTAAATGACAATGCAGCCACACACTGCATGTGATTTGATTTTATATTTCATATTTCTCAAGAACACATACCAAAAACAAAACAAATTTTCATCGTTATTTAACCATTTTTGGCGCGCTGAAGACATAATGTTTATCTGGTACAATTTCTCGGTGTATAGGCAGACGCAGACAATTTCGCCCATTTTCGCACTCAGACTGCAACGTAACCGTGACTTATTTAGTTTCATAATCGTCTTTCACGAACATATGTTGGTAGAAATATTGCAACACTTCTGAAGCCTCATTGTGGGGGCGTGGAAACTCTACCTGAGGAAAGCAATGTAGACATCCTAGACAGCTTTGACGTAACAGACATTGCCTTTTAAATGGGAATTACGTTGCAGGTGAGTCAGTTACATCTGTCCTTGTACAGGGGCGCTTTCAACACAGATCGCAAACGGCCTTGCAAACAGCTCGAAAACAGCTTAGCAGCCTGGCCTTAAAACGTTTAGAAAACTCTCCTTTCAACTCTTCCAAGGCCACAATGAATTCTGCAAACCTCAACTTTTCTTTAACGACAGTGAGCTTAGGGAACTGGACTTTGTCAGAATGTCTGTCTCTTACAACGCGAGTTTCTTTTTAAATGCATCCCCATCAAATCAGAAAGAAGTTTTTTCTCACTCTGCAGTGTCTTGTAGTGGGCAGTACGCAGTCAAGTCTAGTTAAAATGCAAAGCCTATAATCCACTCCGAATGTTCAAATTTTCATTCCTGTAATTCTTTTTCTTTCATAAATTCAACAAAAGCGAGTTTTAAATGGACTCATCGTCCCAGGCGTACCCCTTGACTTAACCAGTGTAGTTTATAGTAATATATATTAAACTTCCTGGCAGATTAAAACTGTGTGCCGGGCCGAGACTCGAACTCGGGATCTTTGCCTTTCGCGAGCAATTGCTCTACCATTTTTTTTTAATTTTTTTTTTGTTCATCGTTGTGTTTGGTCGTTGCGGACGTCACATGATATACACTCCTGGAAATTGAAATAAGAACACCGTGAATTCATTGTCCCAGGAAGGCGAAACTTTATTGACACATTCCTGGGGTCAGATACATCACATGATCACACTGACAGAACCACAGGCACATAGACACAGGCAACAGAGCATGCACAATGTCGGCAATAGTACAGTGTATATCCACCTTTCGCCGCAATGCAGGCTGCTATTCTCCCATGGAGACGATCGTAGAGATGCTGGATGTAGTCCTGTGGAACGGCTTGCCATGCCATTTCCACCTGGCGCCTCAGTTGGACCAGCGTTCGTGCTGGACGTGCAGACCGCGTGAGACGACGCTTCATCCAGTCCCAAACATGCTCAATGGGGGACAGATCCGGAGATCTTGCTGGCCAGGGTAGTTGACTTACAACTTCTAGAGCACGTTGGGTGGCACAGGATACATGCGGACGTGCATTGTCCTGTTGGAACAGCAAGTTCCCTTGCCGGTCTAGGAATGGTAGAACGATGGGTTCGATGACGGTTTGGATGTACCGTGCACTATTCAGTGTCCCCTCGACGATCACCAGTGGTGTACGGCCAGTGTAGGAGATCGCTCCCCACACAATGATGCCGGGTGTTGGCCCTGTGTGCCTAGGTTGTATGCAGTCCTGATTGTGGCGTTCACCTGCACGGCGCCAAACACGCATACGACCATCATTGGCACCAAGGCAGAAGCGACTCTCATCGCTGAAGACGACACGTCTCCATTCGTCCCTCCATTCACGCCTGTCGCGACACCACTGGAGGCGGGCTGCACGATGTTGGGGCGTGAGCGGAAGACGGCCTAACGGTGTGCGGGACCGTAGCCCAGCTTCATGGAGACGGTTGCAAATGGTCCTCGCCGATACCCCAGGAGCAACAGTGTCCCTAATTTGCTGGGAAGTGGCGGTGCGGTCCCCTACGGCACTGCGTAGGATCCTACGGTCTTGGCGTGCATCCGTGCGTCGCTGCGGTCCGGTCCTAGGTCGACGGGCACGTGCACCTTCCGCCGACCACTGGCGACAACATCGATGTACTGTGGAGACCTCACGCCCCACGTGTTGAGCAATTCGGCGGTACGTCCACCCGGCCTCCCGCATGCCCACTATACGCCCTCGCTCAAAGTCCGTCAACTGCACATACGGTTCACGTCCACGCTGTCGCGGCATGCTACCAGTGTTAAAGACTGCGATGGAGCTCCGTATGCCACGGCAAACTGGCTGACACTGACGGCGGCGGTGCACAAATGCTGCGCAGCTAGCGCCATTCGACGGCCAACACCGCGGTTCCTAGTGTGTCCGCTGTGCCGTGCGTGTGATCATTGCTTGTACAGCCCTCTCGCAGTGTCCGGAGCAAGTATGGTTGGTCTGACACACCGGTGTCAATGTGTTCTTTTTTCCATTTCCAGGAGTGTATATTCAAGTTCGTTGTTGAGCCTTTCACTCAGTTTTTTATTACAGAGGCCAACCAGCTCTCTGAGCGAACACGCTGAGCTACCGTGCCGTTGCCATCTGAGCTATCCAAGCACGACTCACGACCGTCCTCACAGCTTCTATTCTGCCAGTACCTCATCTCCTACCTTCCAAACTTCACAGAAGCTCTCCTGCGAACCTTGCAGAATTAGCTCTTCTGGAAGAAAGGCACACAGTTTTAATCTGCCATGAAGTTTCATAACAGTGCACACTCCGCTGAAGAGTGAAAATCTCATTCTGGAATATATAAGAAGTCTCCATACGCTTAGTTCAGTTCCATCGAAAACTGTTGCAACTGACCGTGGAAAAATGCTTGCGACCTTAGAGATTTTATTATTCGTACCTCCAGTTTCTTCAGGTGCTCAAAGGCTGCAGATTTAGAGCAGATTGCCTCTTGATGTACTGAACAGCTCTATCTATCACTGATCCGTCTTGCGCTGAAACTGAGACAGCACAGAGAAAGCATATAACCTAATGTATCAATGATTAACTCCAGCATAGATTCACAAATGACGGATGCACGCTCTGATACTGAAATAGGATTAAGACTTAAACCAAAGAATGCGACGGGTCATAATGGGTCATAGATATGAATGCGACAGCATGTGGCACCAATGTGTTCCAAAACGCCGTGCATAAAAAGGGGATTTTCCCGTGCTCATACTTCGCGTTATATTGATAGTAAAAAAAAGTCAAATTTTTTGGATAGCCCTTGGGATAAGGACCATTTGTATAAACAACAGAAGGCTCGTCTTACTGTTACTGTCCTACTGTACAGGGTTAAAATATGAATGTTATGTACTCCCTCCTGCTAAGACAAATGAATCAAATCGGTTAGTTCTTTTTGCAACTGATGTGGTCTATCTTGGACTTGATCGGACTTATGGAGGCACCATTAGTTCAAGCGGGGTTCCTCGGAAAACCCCCCAAAAAGAGCTTTTTCCTATTTTTCACCGTCACCAGCGGGCCAAAAGCCAGCCGAGGATTCCAAGGTGGATGTGCACAAAAATGGCTGAAGTTTCTACGATATATTCCTAAGGTACCGACCTCTAACACTCTTGAAAATTCTCTTGATATCTTTATCCGTTTCCAAGGTACAGAGGTTCAAACTTAACCTAGTTATAGACGTAAAATCCGGTCTGGGGCGAAATCTAAGTAAGGAATAACCGCAGCAGGTTGCTCAGATTTTAACAGTATGTTCTCCAGGAATTTATCTAGAACAGCCATTTCTCCGTTTTCAAAAATCTGTTTCCGCTATCGAGAAACACCCCAAAAACCTTTTTTTTGTATGAAAACCCATCCGCTGATTCATCGTACCTCACTCGGCACCTTTAAAAAATTTCCCAAAAATTTTGGCTTGCGTACAGATTCATGCTTTTTATGCTGAGTGAGAAGAAGACAACAACTGTGGCAAAAAGACGGGAAAGTAATAAATACTGGAATCTAGCAGACAGTGGTTGTGATATAGAAAAAGAGAAGGAAACAATGGCAGTGTGAGAGAAAGAGAGGGACATAGTGGCAGTGGAACATAGCTGACAGTGAGAGAACAGTGCTAGGAAAAGATAGAAGCAGAAAGTGCCGGTGAGGGGGGGAGGGACGGGGGAGGGGGAAGGAATAAAGAGAAAGACCAACTGGAAGTTGGGGAGAGTTAGTGATACTAGGAGTCAGGGTATGTGACAATTAAAACTGCAAGAAGAAGGGAATGAGATATTGGCTGTAAGCGAGACAAGAGGGACACAGTAACAGTGAGACTGTAGTAGTAGTAGTAGTAGTAGTAGTAGTAGGACAGAATGAAGTGGACTGCGGCTGTGACACAGGAGACAAGGACAGAATGAAGTGGACTGCGGCTGTGACACAGGAGACAATAAACAGAGACACAAAGAAATAGTGACAATGAGTTGGGCTGAGAGAGTGAGAAAGGGCAACTGGGAGTGGATGAGTGCGAGCGACTCCCAGAGGAGGACTAGCAGGTGTGAGTGAGTTACAGTTAGGGAAGCTGATGTGAGTTTGAGGTGAGTTGCATGTAAAAAAAAAAAGCGTGAATATTTTCGCGTGACAATTTTTAGGAAAATTTTGAAAGGCGCTGAGAAAAGTAGAATGAGGCAGCTGGTATCCCACTTTTCAGTCAGAGTCTAAGAAAAGAAAGGGACTTACTTGCATTTTTCCACTGGTGCTGAAAACGCAGTGGAATTAGAACCTATCCTATCCATTATTTAACGGGAACCTCAAGCGACTCTGTCTACCCAAAAGGGTAACACACCGGATCCACAGAACTAAAGACTGCTGCCGCTAACGTCTTTCGGTGGCAGGATGCAGACTCAAACGCTATGCTATTAAAGGAGGACATTTCATTACATTAATATTTTTTCCATAGATCATGAATATGGCACTTCGCAATGATGTGGAATGTGTCAGTGTGACATAAGGCTACTTTATACGATGTAACTAATTTGTTTTCAATTACTACTTGATATCTAAAAATTCATCTATCGAGTGGAAGGAGTCGTCATTCAGAAATTATTTTAATTTTTAAAAAAATGCTGTTTGGCTGTCAGACTTTTAATGCTATTTGGTAAATGACCAAAGACTTTGTGGCAGCATAATTCACCCATTTCTGTACCAAAGTCAGATTTAACATAGAACAGTGAATTCATCCTTTCTTCTAGTTTTGTAGCAATGCAATTTGCTATTATTTTTGAGCTGGGATGGGCTATAAATTATAAAATTCAAAAGTGAATACATGTATTGTGAAGAAACTGTAAATATCCCTACTTCCTTAAATAAATACCAGCAAGGTGATCTTGGGTGGACTACAGCTATTGTTCTGATTACCCGCTTTTCTGCAACGAATACTTTTTCTCCTAATGATGAACTGCCACAAAATACGATGCTGTGTGAAAACAGTGAACGAAAATAGGCATAGTAGTCTAATTAACTGATATGTTTATCACAAAACTTTGCAAAAACCCTGATAGCGTAAGTAGCTGAACTCAAAGCTTTCAGCTGATCATTAATGTGTTTCTTCCAATTAAAAATGCCCGCATCTCGTGGTCGTGGGGTAGCGTTCTCGCTTCCCACGCCCGGGTTCCCGGGTTCGATTCCCGGCGGGGTCAGGGATTTTCTCTGCCTCGTGATGGCTGGGTGTTGTGTGCTGTCCTTAGATTAGTTAGGTTTAAGTAGTTCTAAGTTCTAGGGGACTTATGACCACAGCAGTTGAGTCCCATAGTGCTCAGAGCCATTTGAACCATTTGAACCAATTCAATTTCTCATCAATGCACACACTAAGAAATTTTAAATATTCTGCCTTTTTTCAAAGTCTATATTAATCTACGGTGTAATGCCATTTACTATACAGAGCTGTATATACCGTGTTTTATCAAAATTTAGCGAGAGTCCATTTGCATAGAACCACTTAATAATTTTCTGAAAGACATTATCTAGAATTTCCTCAGCTAATTCTCGTTTATTGGGTGTGATTACAATATCTGTATTACCAGCAAAATGAACTAGCTTTGCATTTTTATGAGTTAGGCTGGCAAGTCATTAATATATACTAAGAACAATAGGGGACTCAAGACTGAACCCTGCGGGACACCATTCTTGATACTTCCCCACTACATCAGCGAATCTTAAGATTGATATCCTTGCAGCTTGAATTTTAATTCCCCTCTTGCACTTTTATTTTCGTCGTTGCTTCTCGGACGTATAAAATGAAAAGCAGGGGCGAAATTCTGTATCCATGTCTTACACAATTTTAAATGCTAGCCCTTCGTTCTTTGGCCTTACAGTCTTCTTCTTGCCTCTTGGTTCTCGTACATATTGTCTTACCCGTCTTCCCTACAGCTTACCCCTATTTTACTCAGAATTTCGAACATCTTGCACCATTTTACAGTCGAACGCTTTCTGCATGTCGACAAATTCCATGAAAACTTACTGATTTTTCTTCAGCCTTACTTCCGTTATCAACCACAACGTCAGAATTCTCACTCTTTTTGCCTTTGCTTTCCCGAAAGCCAAACTGATAGATATCTAACAAGCCCTAAATTCTCTTTTCAACTCTTGACAGCATGAGCTGTTAAGCAGATTGTCTGATAATTCTCGTACTTGTCGGCTGTTGCTACCTTCGTAATTGTGTGGATGATGTTTTTCCGGAAGTCGGATGATATAGCGCCAGTCTCATACATTCTACACACTAACGTAAATAGTCATTTTGTTGCCACTTACCCCAATGAGCTGAGAAATTGCAATGGAATGTTATCAATCCCTTCTGCCTCATTTGGTCTTAAATCATCCAAAGCTCGTTTATAGTCTGATTCTAATATTGGATCCACTATCTCTTCCCAGTCGACACCTGTTTCTTCTTGTATCACAACAGACAAGTCCTGCGCCATCACAGAGGCCGTCAGTGTTCTCTTTCCACCTATTCGCTCCCTCCTCTGCATTCAACAGTGGAATTCTAATTGCATACTGAGTGATACCGCACTTGCTTTTAATTTCATGAAAGGTTGTTTTGACTTTTCTGTATGTTAAGTCAGTCCGTCCAACAATAATATCGTTTTCGATTTCTTCACATTTCTTCATGTAGTCATTTCCCCTTGGTTTTCCTGCACTTCATATTTATTTCACCCCTACTCTTACTTGTATTTCTGCATTCCTGAATTTCCCTTATCTATTCTGAACTTCCTTCTTTCGTCGATCAGCTTAAGTATTTTTTCTGCTGCCCATGGTTTCTTTGCAGTTACCTGCCTTGTACCTATGGTTTTCTTTCCAACTTCTGTGATTGCGCTTTTTAGAGATATCCGTTCCTCTTCAATTACACTATATCCCATTTCTTCGCACATTAATTCTTCCTGGTTAGTCTCTTGAACTTCAGCCTACTCTTCATCATTACTAAATCGTGATCTAAGTCTATATCTGCTCCTGGGCACGCCTTACAATCCAATATCTGATTCCGGAATCTCTCAATGACAATGATGTAATCTAACTGGAATCTTTAAGGATCTTCCGGCCTTTTCCAAGTGTACTTATTCGTCTTGTGAGTCTTGAACAAATTATTAGCTACTACTAGCTAAAATGTATTGCAGGATTCATTTAGTCTCTCTACTGACTCATGCCTACTACCAAGCCCATATTCTTCCGTAACCATTTCTTCTACCCCTTCCCCTACAACCGCATTCCAATCTACCTGGGCTATTAGAATTTCATCTCCCTTCATGTACTGTATTACCGTTTCAACATCTTCATATACTTTCCCTATCTCTGCTTGCGACGTAGGCATGTATATCTAAGCTATTGTTGTCGGTGTTGGTTTCTGACGAGAAAAATCCTATCACTGAACTGTTCAGTAACTCACTCCCTGCCTTACCCTGCTATTTGTAACGAATCCTACTCCCATTATACGATTTTCTCCTATTGTTGATATTACCCGATACGTGTCTGGTTGGAAATCCCTGTTTTCTTTTGATTTCACTTCACTGACCACCATTACGTCTACAATGAGCCTTAGCGTTTTCCCTTTCAGATTTTAAAGTTTCTCTATCATGTTCAAACCTCTGACATTCGACGCACCAATTCGTAGAACGTTACTCTTTAGTTGATTACTTAGTCATTTTGTCATGGTCAGCGCCCCCCCCCCCCTTCCCGCCCTCCCTCCTTGGCAGTCCCATTCCGATGATCCGAATGGCGGACTAGTCTGGAATCCTTTCCAATGGAGAGATCATCATGACACTTTTTTCCATTACAGGAAACATGTCCTATGGATACATATGATGTGTATTTAACGCAGTGGTTGCCGTTGCATTCTGCATCATGATGTTGTTGGTAACTGCTGATTCCTCCGCCTTTTAGGGACAGTTTCCCACCCCAGGGGCAAGATAGTGTCCTGATCCTCTATCCGGTCCTCTGCCCTCTTTGACAAGGCTGTTGGCAGAACTAGGGTGACTTCTTATGTCGGAAGCCTTCATACCGCCATTGTTGATGATTTTGATTTAAAATTTAAGTAGTGCCGAGGCTCTGATTACTAGTCAAAGACGTTGGCGCTGCCCGTCCCCTTCTTTTTTGTTGGTCATCACCACTACGAAAGCCTTACTTAGTACGTCATGTATCTCGATGAAATAACTATCAATACATTATACATGCTTATTTGATTATTAATCACACTTGTCGATGTTTTACTCAACAAAAAAAGGTATTCCCATCATCAGAATATTATCAGACGTTTCAAAAAAAATATGGAACCAAAAGAAGCAACGACCAGGAACTGGACACGGGCCAGCGATTTTGTAGTGTAAGGCTTCGAACACGTTTATCTCTTTTACCTTTACCACTGTTTTAATTGTTTTAGTGCGTGTACTTTGCCAGTGTGTGTGACACAAACGTATCGAGTGAGCCACGGTTCGTCAAACAAACAAACCACTGAGTAAGTCGTGAGTGTTACATCAAGCGAGCCACGTGTGCGCTGGGATCGGTACCAGTACCCTTGGTACTGATAACGACATCACTTGAAAATGCAAAGCAGTTAGGTATCTTATACAGGATCACTTGGCCAGATTAACATCAATTAACGAAATCAGTTATCGTTCGCTAAGTCTTCGTTCGATGTTTAACTAGACGTGAGTGTGGATTAGATGTCTAGGCGTCACTGTTTAACCAGCTTTATACCACTCGTAGGTCGGTGTTACTGACAGCGCTAGTAATATTGAATGCCAGTCGTCGATTAAACTAGGTACCTAATTGGCAACAGATATCAAATAAATTTTCTTACTCTGTAGTAATGCGTGCCTTGGTCACCCTACACAACACACTACAAGCGATAGAGAAAGTAACTACAGCACAGTCATTAAACGTAATCTGAACATGAAGAACCCTTTCTAAAAAGACATGTACTGAAGTTGTCCATTATTTCCTTGTCAGCGGAAAAAGCCACTGATTATTACTGATTGGCATTGTTGCTTATGGAATTACTACATATTTTTAGGATCCCTCAAAGTGATCAACACTAACAAGACGTGTTGTTGTTGTGGTCTTCAGTCCTGAGACTGGTTTGATGCAGCTCTCCATGCTACTCTATCCTGTGCAAGCTTCTTCATCTCCCAGTACCTACTGCAACCTACATCCTTCTGAATCTGCTTAGTGTATTGATCTCCTGGTCTCCCTCTACGATTTTTACCCTCCACGCTGCCCTCCAATGCTAAATTTGTGATCCCTTGATGCCTCAAAACATGTCCTACCAACCGATCCCTTCTTCTAGTCAAGTTGTGCCACAAACTTCTCTTCTCCCCAATCCTATTCAATACCTCCTCATTAGTTACGTGATCTACCCACCTTATCTTCAGCATTCTTCTGTAGCACCACATTTCGAAAGCTTCTATTCTCTTCTTGTCCAAACTGGTTATCGTCCATGTTTCACTTCCATACATGGCTACACTCCATACAAATACTTCCAGAAACGACTTCCTGACACTTAAATCTATACTCGATGTTAACAAATTTCTCTTCTTCAGAAACGCTTTCCTTGCCATTGCCAGTCTACATTTTATATCCTCTCTACTTCGACCATCATCAGTTATTTTACTCCCTAAATAGCAAAACTCCTTTACTACTTTAAGTGTCTCATTTCCTAATCTAATCCCCTCAGCATCACCCGATTTAATTTGACTACATTCCATTATCCTCGTTTTGTTTTTGTTGATGTTCATCTTATATCCTCCTTTCAAGACACTGTCCATTCCGTTCAACTGCTCTTCCAAGTCCTTTGCTGTCTCTGACAGAATTACAATGTCATCGGCGAACCTCAAAGTTTTTACTTCTTCTCCATGAATTTTAATACCTACTCCAAATTTTTATTTTGTTTCCTTTACTGCTTGCTCATTATACAGATTGAATAACATCGGGGAGAGGCTACAACCCTGTCTCACTCCTTTCCCAACCACTGCTTCCCTTTCATGCCCCTCGACTCTTATAACTGCCATCTGGTTTCTGTACAAATTGTAAATAGCCTTTCGCTCCCTGTATTTTACCCCTGCCACCTTCAGAATTTGAAAGAGAGTATTCCAGTTAACGTTGTCAAAAGCTTTCTCTAAGTCTACAAATGCTAGAAACGTAGGTTTGCCTTTTCTTAATCTTTCTTCTAAGATAAGTCGTAAGGTTAGTATTGCCTCACGTGTTCCAACATTTCTACGGAATCCAAACTGATCTTCCCCGAGGTCCGCTTCTACCAGTTTTTCCATTCGTCTGTAAAGAATTCGCGTTAGTATTTTGCAGCTGTGACTTATTAAACTGATAGTTCGGTAATTTTCACATCTGTCAACACCTGCTTTCTTTGGGATTGGAATTATTATATTCTTCTTGAAGTCTGTGGGTATTTCGCCTGTCTCATACATCTTGCTCACCAGATGGTAGAGTTTTGTCACGACTGGCTCTCCCAAGGCCATCAGTAGTTCTAATGGAATATTGTCTGCTCCCGGGGCCTTGTTTCGACTCAGGTCTTTCAGTGCTCTGTCAAACTCTTCACGCAGTATCTTATCTCCCATTTCGTCGTCATCTATATCCTCTTCCATTTCCATAATACTGCCCTCAAGTACATCGCCCTTGTATAAACCCTCTATATACTCCTTCCACCTTTCTGCCTTCCCTTCTTTGCTTAGAACTGGGTTGCCATCTGAGCTCTTGATATTCATACAACTGGTTCTCTTCTCTCCAAAGGTCTCTTTAATTTTCCTGTAGCCAGTATCTATCTTACCCCTAGTGAGACAAGCCTCTACATCCTTACATTTGTCCTCTAGCCATTCCTGCTTAGCCATTTTGCACTTTCTGTCGATCTCATTTTTGAGACGTTTGTATTCCCTTTTGCCTGCTTCATTTACTGCATTTTTATATTTTCTCCTTTCATCAATTAAATTCAATATTTCTTCTGTTACCCAAGGATTTCTATTAGCCCTCGTCTTTTTACCTACTTGATCCTCTGCTGCCTTCACTACTTCATCCCTCAGAGCTACCCATTCTTCTTCTACTGTATTTCTTTCCCCCATTCCTGTCAATTGTTCCCTTATGCTCTCCCTGAAACTCTCTACAACCTCTGGTTTAGTCAGTTTATCCAGGTCCCATCTCCTTAAATTCCCACCTTTTTGCAGTTTCTTCAGTTTCAATCTGCAGTTCATAACCAATAGATGGTGGTCAGAATCCACATCTGCCCCTGGAAATGTCTTACAATTTAAAACCCGGTTCCTAAATCTCTGTCTTACCATTATATAATCTATCTGATACCTATTAGTATCTCCAGGATTCTTCCAGGTATACAACCTTCTTTTATGATTCTTGAACCAAGTGTTAGCTATGATTAAGTTATGCTCTGTGCAAAATTCTACAAGGCGGCTTCCTCTTTCATTTCTTCCCCCCAATCCATATTCACCTACTATGTTTCCTTCTCTCCCTTTTCCTACACCCGAATTCCAGTCACCCATGAGTATTAAATTTTCGTCTCCTTTCACTACCTGAATAATTTCATTTATCTCGTCATACATTTCATCAATTTCTTCATCATCTGCAGAGCTAGTTGGCACATAAACTTGTACTACTGTAGTAGACGTGGGCTTCGTGTCCATCTTGGCCACAATAATGCGTTCACTATGCTGTTTGTAGTAGCTAACCCGCACTCCTATTTTTTTATTCATGTTTAAACCTACTCCTGCATTACCCCTATTTGATTTTGTATTTATAACCCTGTAATCACCTGACCAAAAGTCTTGTTCCTCCTGCCACCGAACTTCACTAATTCCCACTATATCTAACTTTAACCTATCCATTTCCCTTTTTAAATTTTCTAACCTACCTGCCCGGTTAAGGGATCTGACATTCCACGCTCCGATCCGTAGAAAGCCAGTTTTCTTTCTCCTGATAACTACGTCCTCTTGAGTTGTCCCCGCCCGGAGATCCGAATGGGGGACTATTTTACCTCCGGAATATTTTACCCAAGAGGACGCCATCATCATTTAATCATACAGTAAAGCTGCATGTCCTCGGGAAAAATTACGGCTGTAGTTTCCCCTTGCTTTCAGCCGTTCGCAGTAGCAGCACAGCAAGGCCGTTTTGGTTAATGTTACAAGGCCAGATCAGTCAATCATCCAGACTGTTGCCCCTGCAACTACTGAAAAGGCTGCTGCCCCTCTTCAGGAACCACATGTTTGTCTGGCCTCTCAACAGATACCCCTCCGTTGTGGTTGCACCTACGGTACGGCCATCTGTATCGCTGAGGCACGCAAGCCTCCCCACCAACGGCAAGGTCCATGGTTCATGGGGGAAGACGTACGTGTCGATATATCACACCAATATTAGTCACAGAGTGGCTTCCATAAAATCTTTTCTTCTACGTTTGCCGCACATGTTCTTATAACTAATAAATTAGAATAATATTCATTAACGAAGCTCAAATATTATTATTTTACTGAGAGAAAGAAAAAAACAACTTTACAAACGACGATAGTTTCGTATATCACTCGTCGCAAAGTTCAAGGATGTAAACACTTTTCCTACCCTAAACCCATGCCAACAAGTCCGATTCTATCAATGTTTCATCAATCAGCTGTCAACGGACCTCACAAAACTTCTTACCTTCAAGTTCTTTAAACACTTTACGCCGCGAAAATGCGTGTACAAGATTTATTCTTTTGTCTCATTTATAAAGTTACGTTTAATCAAAGACCACTGCTAATAAGCGTCGGCGATATTTCACTGATTGTCGCAATAATATCATGTTTTATTCTTCTGTCTCATTTATAAAGTTACGTTTAATCAAAGACCATTGCTAATAAGCGTCAGCAATATTGCACTGGTTGTCAAAATAATGTCAATACCTATATGGCAGTCTTTACAAGTGTATGAATTATCTCATTAAAACAGTAATGTTTATCTAACGATATTTTATATTGCAAAGACTATCTCCATAATTAATGGTCTTTGATAGAATTGTCATTGACCGAAACTAATAATAATTATTATCTTTTAGTTTATCTCAAAGCCAGAAACTGTAAACTGCAGCGACTCTTCCTTTTTTTTCCTTTTCTGAAACTTGCTTCTCTATCCAAGCCACACCTAGTTCACTAACACTAATTTTTGATCGTTGTCTTTAAAATCCCTACTTTCCAAACTAGTTACATATCTTTATTTATTCGTAAAATACTTCCGTATTCTCTTTACTTGTATTCTCTCTTACAGTGACACATTCGACTTTATTTCCTTCTTTCGTTTACCACGCACCTATCAAATGACCCACTTAACAGGGATTTAGTTTTAACATACCCGCCTTCACAGAGGTTTATTGGACCTTCATGGTTACAATGAAAGATATGCAGCTAACAAGGAATGACTCATACCCCAAAAAGAACTAAACAGAAGTGTAATAAAATTCAATTTTTTTTAAAAAACGAAATCACTATGCGACCACCGCCTCTTTACGGCTTAAACTTAATCAATATTGTCACAAAGCTGGACCTCTTCAGGCGTTGGCTTTTAACTACAATGACTCTTTCCCAAATTAATCCCAAAGGTCAATAGTTGAATATTTACTTCAACTAGTTTCAAATTCTGTTAAGCTGTCATCACAATGGTGCCAAATGAAATTATCAACTCCTACATATCAAATGCTTTCATCACCAAATGAATCTGTCTTACAATTCAGATAATTACGAACAAATTTGATGTTCGGTATACTTAACCTTGACTTTATTATACCAAATCGTAAACATTGCAAGTGACCTAGAACCCCACACAGTCTCTCACCACGACTCCAATACCAAATGACATCTTTGTCCTAATGAGAGCGTCAATCATCAACCAATTCTAAACCAGGACAAACTAGACCCTTACCGAGATTTACTTTAATGAACCTCAACAGTACGCTACTTAAAGCCGTGATAATTTCCCATTTTGCTTAGACAAACGCTTATCTATATCTGCCGACAATACACCAGTTCCTTCTTCTATATGCTTAATGAAATCAGCTACTCAATAGCTTTCAACTAACGATAAACAACTTCTGTAACAGTCGGCTTTACGACTAGTTAAGTCACTAACCGAAACTCTCGAAGTCAGTGATCAAGCTACATTACGACGACAAAAAATCGGAATTCCCGCCAAAATGAATATCCAGTTCTTCTCCCTGACAAACCTACATCGAATTAGCCTACCTAAGTATTCTATATCAGAGCTGACACCCTACACACGGTACAAGTATCTTCTATTCGTACAGTAGTTAAGAGCAGACTACTACGGAACACATATAACACCATTTGGAACCATTCAGACTAGTTAATAAACAGCGATAACCACACTTTTAACAATCAACGTATTTTTGCTCGTGGCTGTCTCGTCGTCGGATAGCGGCCACCTAATTGCCCCTCAGCATCTTTCCCGTACAGGTAACGCGGCGTGTGATAATATTTGGCCTCGCTCACTGTCGCGACGTAATCTCTCACAATGTATTCCTTCTACAGCAACATAAATACAACAAAGATATAACATCTCCACACTGAGAAATACCATTCACTTAGTAATAAAAAGTTATACATCGTGTTTTGTTATACTATAATGAGTTGGAGCGAAACAAATCGGTAATGCATTTCACATTTCAAACTGTCATATTATACGCACTGCCGCCTTTTTTTCGTTACTACATTTGACGAGCTTATTTATTTATTCTGATAAAGTAATCGGGAATTAGAGTGATCAACTTCTCGCTGGCAATTTTCGAACAGAAAGCAGGTTAAACAAAACATCCTTATTCGTACAAGCATAAATAGAACATGAGGCCGTTCTTCCGGCGGAACCAACATTAGACACGACACTCAAGTCTGCTAGCGACAAGACGTCCAAGGACAATGCCCACAATGACATAGAGCACCGACTGCGTTACCGTACCTTCTCCCTTCTCCCGGAAGAACAGACACCACAACCTCCCCCCCCCCCCCCCCCACACACACAAACATATATACAGGGTGATTATAACTGAAGTTAAACTTTCAAACCACAGTGCAAATAACGCCACTGGTCAGAATGACGTCAAATTTCGACGGAATGTTATCGAAAGAGCGGGAAAACGTATGGCGGAAGAAAAATAAATAGTTACAAAATGTAGCCATAGATGGCGCTGTGAGCATCATAATTTAATAGTGGTCGACTACAAATGAGAAATGAATCATACAACAATGCCTGAGGTGTACGTTTGACGTTGAACAAACTGTAGTACTCAGTGTGCATAGGCGTACAGGTGTGATACTGTTAGTTACGTAAGCCCAACCACTACTGCAAGATCATATCACATCGGATGGTAAAAATCTGTATTTAACTGTTTTGAGACAAAAAACCGCATAAAAAGCATCAATCAAAATCAATATGCTGTCCACCGTTTTCTGCAACAAGCTGAAATTGAGAAACAGCATGTTCCACAACTGATCGAAGTGTTTTCGGGGTCACGTTCAGAATGTGCTGCGCAACGCGTGCCTTCAATGCAGCTAAGTCTGCAATCGGAACACTGAACACATCTTCCAGGTAGTCTCACAGCCAGAAGTGACACGATTAATGTTAAGTGATCGGGACGTCCAGGCAGTAGGGAAATGGTGGCTGATAATTCTAGACTTTCTGAAATGGCGTTTCAACAATTCGTATCACGTAATTCATGTGCTCTGTGCCACAGAAAATAGTTATTAAACTACACACATCAAAAAAAGTTTTCCGTCACCCCGTTTTCCAGAACTTCTGAAGATAGACGTTGACTTTGGATACTGTATCAAAGACACAGTCCCTTTGACTGTTCAGGGATGTCAATAAACCCGACAAAATATGTAAATAACCATGCATGACCAGCGCCTATTAGACGGAGGGGGTCCGACAGACGATCAGTTCCAGTCATTCCACCAGGAAGGAGGTACACGACTCGAGACGACTGTAGTTCAACCATGCCTAGACGGTCAGTACTGCGGTTCGATCGCGTCCGCATAGTTACTTTGTGCCAGGAAGGGCTCTCAACAAGGGAAGTGTCCAGGTGTCTCGGAGTGAACGAAAGCGATGTTGTTCGAACATGGAGGAAATACAGAGAGACAGCAACTGTCGATGACATGCCTCGCTCAGGCCCCCAAGCGCTATTACTGCAGCAGATGACCGTTACCTACGGATTATGGCTCGGAGGAATCCTGACAGCAACGCCACCATCTTGAATAATGCTTTTCGTACAGTCACAGGACGTCGGGTTACGACTCAAATTGTGCGCAATGGGCTACATGATGTGCAACTTCACTCCCGACGTCCATGGCGAGGTCCATCTTTGCAACCACGACGCCACGCAGCGCGGTACAGATGGACCCAACAACATGCTGGATGGACCGCTCAGGATTGGAATCACGATCTCTTTACCGATGAGTGTCGCATATGCCTTCTACTAGATAATTGTCGGAGACGATTTTGGAGGCAACCCGGTCAGGCTTAGACACACGCCTTAGACACACTGTCTAGGGAGTGCATCAAGATGAACGTTCCCTGATGTTTAGGGGTGGCATTGTGTGGGGCCGACGTACGCCCCTGGTGGTCATGGAAGGCGCCATAATGGCTGTACGATACGTGAGTGCCATCCTCCGACCGGTAGTGCAACTAATTCGACAACATACTGGCGAGCCATTCGTCTTCATGGATGACAATTCGCGCCCCCATCGTACACATCTTGTGAATGACCTCCTTCAGGATAACAATATCGCTCGACTAGAGTGGCCAGCATGTTCTCCAGACATGAAGCGTACGAAGCCTATCGAACAAGCCTATCATGGATTGAAAAGGGCTGTTTATGGACGACGTGCTCCCCTCCCCCAACCACTCCGAGGAATCTACGTCAAATCGCCGTGGTACAATCTGGACCAACAGCGCCTTGTTGAACTTATGGATAGTATGCGATGACGAATACAGGCATGCATCAATGCAAGAGGACATGGTACTGGGTATTCGCGGTACTGGTGTGTACTGTACAGCAATCTGGACCACCAGCTCAGAAGGTCTCGCTGTATGGTGGTACAACATGCCATGTGTGGTTTTCACGAGCAATAAAAAGGGCGGAAATGATGTTTATGTTGATCTCTATTCCAGTTTTCTATACAGGTTCCGGAACTCTCGGAACCGAGGTGATACAAAACGTTTTTTGATGTGTGTATATTCCCATACAGGTCAGACGTTGTACCTGATGGTCGCTTGCCCCGAGTGTGCACTACCACTCGATATTGTTTTATTTTCTGCTAATATTAGGTGGTTATTTTTTTTCGCGTTATGGACATGTGCCTTTAGGTGGAATGTGCACGCCTAACGTGACGTCAGGGTCGTGCTGTCAGTCCGAGTAATATGAACAGTTTTCGTGGAGGTGAGGCCGCGGCCTGCTTTGGCTTTTGTGAGCAGACCCGGTGTCTGACACAACTAAGGCCGGGGAGCGTCGTGCCACCACTGCCGTCCACAAAGAACGGTTGAGTTCGATACAGTTGTCTTTTCTGCTCGAATGTCAAAGGTCGCGATGCTGCAGTGAAGCCTGACGAAAGTCAGAAAACCACTACCTTTCGCTCTAAAATTTTTGTCATTCATTGGAATTGAGCTCCCCCACCACCATGGTTGGTGTGAAGAAGCTGACTAATGCTACAGCCGGATATCAGCCTTGTATGAATATGCGTTTTGAATGCCAAGAGCAGAAAGTTTCTGAATTTCGTTCAGCATCCTGTATGTTTCAGGAAAGTCTGCAACTGTGTCATTGATGACAAAACTACACGAGTTACTTCTTGTTTGATGCTTAGCACAATGCATTCCGAAAATTTATTCTCATTTTCAAGCGCATTTGTGCATTTTTTTAACATAAATATGCTTCGTGATGTTTGCATGTGTGCCTCTCTGCCTGCCTTGTGTCTTTTTGCGGTTGTCGTGCCGCCTCCCTCATACGTAACATCAAATACATGCAGATCATCACTTACGTGTATGTGATATTTGTCTCGGATACTTTAATTCTGATTTTTGACTGTCGTTAGATTAGATAATTATACAATGAAGCGCCAAAGAAACTGGAATAGGCATGCGTATTCAAATACAGAGATACGGTACGTAAGCAGGCGGTATACGGCGTTGCGGTCGGCAACGCCTATATAAGACAAGTGTCTGGCACAGTTGTTAGATGTGTTACTGCTGCTACAATGACAGGGTATCACGATTTAAGTGACTTTGAACGTGGTGTTATAGTCGGCGCACAAGCGATGGGACACAGCATCTCCGAGATAGCGATGGAGTGGAGATTTTCCCCTGCGACCATTTCGCGATTCTACCGCGAATATCAGGAATCCGGTAATACTCCAATCTCAGACATCGCTGCGGCTGGAAAAAGATCCTGCAAGACTGGCACCATCGATGACTGAAGATAACCTTTTAACGCGACAGAAGTGCAACTCTTCCGCAAATTGCTGCAGATTTCAGCTCTGGGCGATCAACAAGTGTCAGCGTGCGAACCATTCCACGAAACATCACCGATTTGTGCATTCGGAGCCGAAGACCCACTCCTGTACCCTTGACCGCACGACGCAACGCTTTATGCCTCGCCTAGGCCCGTCAACACCGACATCGGACTGTTGATGACTGGAAACATGTTGCCTCGTCGAACGAGTCTCGTTTCAAATTGTATCGAGCGGATAGAAGTGTACGGGTATGGAGACAACATCATGAATCCATGGACTCTGCATGTCAGCAGGGGACTATTCAAGCTGGTGGTGGCTCTGTAATGGTGTGGGGCGCGTGCAGTTGTAGTGATATGGGACCCCTAGTAAGTCTAGATATGGCTCTGACATGCTACACGTACCTAAGCATCCTCTGTAATTACCTGCATCGGTTCGGGACCGCTGAGCATTCCGACGGACTATGCGACATCCCAATTTTGCTACATCCATCCACGTCGATTGTGCATTCCGATTGACTTCGGCAACTTAAGAAGGACAATGCGATACCCCACGTGCCCAGAATTGGTACAGAGTGGCTCCAGGAACACTTCTGAATTTAAACACTTCTGCTGGCCACCAGACTTCCCAGACATGAACATTATTGAACATATCTGGGATGCCTTGCAACGTGCTGTTCAGAAGAGGTCTCCACCCCGTCATATTCTTACGGATTTATGGAGAGCCCTGCAGGATTCATAGTGTTAGTTCCCTACAACACTACTTCAGTCACTAGTCGAGCCCATTTCACGTCGTGTTGTGGCACTTCTGCATGCCCGTGGGGGACGTACACGATATTAGGCAGGTGTATCAAGTTCTTTGGCTCTTCAGTGTATGTTAATCTCTGTTGTGACTTATATTTCAAGATATAAATTGTCCTACAACTTTTATATTGTTAGGTGATCCAGTAATAATAAATATAACCTGGTGCACACCTAAGCTTGTTGTTCTCACTGTAACGGCGTCATCATCGTGCACAGTGGCCAAATTCAACGATCATTCTCTTATTGCACGATGAAATAATGTGAGCCATGGCAGGCTCGAGTCATGCTTGTCTTGGGTTAATCCTTGGCTGCAGTCCTGTGGTTTTATTTCTCCTGCAGTTATCGCTATAATGTTGCTGTCCTCTCCATGAGTGGCAGCAGCAGCGTGTGTCGATACTAGTACTGCTGTACTATCTTTGGTGTGGCGGATATAGTTTCCGCCTGGGCGGTGGGTGACATGAAAGTTGAGTCCTCACTTAACCTACTATCGATCCTCAACTACTTACATTTCTTCGTTTGATCCTGTTTGTCGCTTTTGGGACATTCCTGCGAGCAACATCGTGTGTGTATCCAAGTCGGCTAAGATTCCAGATATCTTCCTGTGGACTTTAACTTAATTTATTCCCCGTTATTGAAGTTAACCAGCGGTATCTTCTGCCTTGTGGCCCTTGACGTTCCGGTTACCTGCCCTGGTCGTTGAGTTAAAGGCGCTGCAGTCTGGAACCGCAAGACCGCTACGGTCGCAGGTTCGAATCCTGCCTCGGGCATGGATGTTTGTGATGTCCTTAGGTTAGTTAGGTTTAACTAGTTCTAAGTTCTAGGGGACTAATGACCTCAGCAGTTGAGTCCCATAGTGCTCAGAGCCATTTGAACCATTTGAACCCTGGTCGTTGACGTAATTTTAAGCAGTGCATTTTCCTCATCGTGTTGTTGCTGTCCAGCTCGGCGTGTAGTTCGACAACTGAAGTGTTGTTGGTCGTTGTGGGCACCAATATTCTGTGTGTCGTTGTACTGAAATCCTGTGGTCGTTTTGCTGGTTGCGTGGAGCGGAACTGATTTTGTTGATTGGTCGGTCGGCTGACTGTCGGTTGGGTTGCCTCCAGTCGTTGGACAGTCTGCCTGTCTTACCTAAACAGGCATTAGTGTTACAATCCCAAACCGTACCTTGGAAACTTTTGAGCGCCGTTCCTTGTATGTTACATAGTAATTTCCCTGTTTGGGTTTCAGTTCTTTGGTTGATGTATGGCATTCAGCCAAGTATCAATATCTCTTAAATTAATGTTCTTGTCTTGCTCTTAAAGCATAAGATTGTTATTCTTTTATATGGGACCTTCAGCCGAATTTTAGATGAGGTGTTTTAAGATAAGGTCTTCTGCCTTTTAAACTGAAACTTTTTTTCTACGTCTTAAGCCGTTAAATATATTTGTTGATATGTGTCCTTCTGCCGAGTATTAATATCTCTTCAATTAATGCTCATATATATATATATATATATATATATATATATATATAGCAAACCACGACATTAACTTTTGTCTTGGATAACGGACAATGTCGACTCAATAAGTTAAGATAGTCACAATCTCACTGTTCAACCAAGGTTTTTGGGAGGTTTCCATTGATTATTAGATGAACACTGCGACTGGATATCCCCTGCCAAATATTGCCTACTGGGATTCTCTGTTCCCTACGCAGCCTATTGCGTTATTAGGCTGAAAACAACCACGACTCTCAAGCAGCCCACTCCACTTCTTCGGATGGAGAAAGGAGAGGGACATGGGGACACAGAGATATATATATATATATATATATATATATATATATATATATATATATATATATATATATATATATATTCAGAGAACAAGAGTCAAAAGTCGGTTGCATTTGTGTTTACTTAAGCGTACACCAGCCACGATCTGTCGGTAACGGTACCATTTTCTGCAGCAACGCCAATGTCCACGTTTCGCCATACACTGCATAAGTAATGAAATGACAATCATAACAATTCTCTTTGAGATGCAACACTACGTAATGATGTTCATTACACGTAGGCATGTCAGCCAATAATCTATAGTCAATACGTATCATCGTGACTAGACGAACAAGTGGTTGAAATACAGGGTAGGAACATTTGGGAATACTGCGAGAACTTGAACAAAAATGTAGGTGCTAGCCATGCCCGCAGGTGGCGCTGTTGTAATTGTGCGCGACTCGCACCTTTGCAATGTCCTCAATACGTTGCAAGTGTAGTCTTGGTTATAACAGTGTTCTATATATCTGTCAGTGGATTACTTCGCAGCTAAGTGAATTCGAACATGGGTACTTGTACGGTAAGTGTTTGGTGTTTAAAGAGACACCGTATCGGACATTTATACCGCAGACAGGAAATGAGGATAAAAGTGATCCGCCACGTACAACCCGGACGAAAGTGTATGTTGTGTGGGCGTGGTATACGGTCATCGAAGAGGATTGTGACAAAAATAAGAAGACGACAGCCGCAGGAGTCACTGTAGAACTGAACTCACGAACCCTATCAGCACCAAAACAACACGAAGGGCGCTCCATAAGTTCGGAACTGTAGGGCGAGCTGGAATTCCAAAACCATTCATCAGTGATGTAAACGCCCGTAACAGGATAACCTGGTGCTGAAGCCGTAAAACCTGGACTATGGAACAATGGAAAAAAGTCATTTGGTCGGATGAGTCTTGTTTCACATCCTTAGCAATTTAAGGTCGAGTTCACGTCCCTAGAATGAAACACGGCGATGGTTCGTTCGCGATTTTGGCAGCCATATCGTGGTACTTCATGAGACCCGTCATTACTGTGCATGGTCTCATTACTACCAAGGATTATGTGACCTTTTTGAGTATTCGGTCTAACAGGATATCCTACTCTAGCATTACTTTTTCTCAACATCAGTTGACGATACCAGATTCTTTTTTTTTTTTAATTTGGGGCAGGTCAGTATTATCTCAGTTGCTTTTCTGAAAACTTTATATAATTTTATACTCAGTATGTTATATTTTAAGCTAAAACTTATGGAAATGAATTCCTTTATAAAATGTTTTAGTCTCGATGTTATGACCGATAGATACTAGTTCTGAATGTACAGTTATGGTTCAAATGGCTCTGAGCACTATGGGACCCAACTTCTGTGGTCATTAGTCCCCTAGAACTTAGAACTGGTTACACCTAACTAACCTAAGGACATCACACACATCCATGCCCGAGGCAGGATTCGAACCTGCGACCGTAGCGGTCTCGCGGTTCCAGACTGCAGCGCCTAGAACCGCACGGCCACTTCGGCCGGCAATGTACAGTTAAAATTATGTTTTACAAACGTTTGAAATTAAGAACTATTGGCACACTTAAAATTTATATGATTAATTACCCAATACTGTACTGGTTACTATGTTTATTTCTGGATTCATTTATGAAATAATAATCGAACGTAATAATGTAACAGAAAATAGTACAAATTCCTTTCTTAAGAAAAATTGTAAGCCCTTTGGAATATGGTATTTTTCCGCAGAGTGTGAGAGTCATAAGCATGCCTCCAATGCGAGCGGACGTATTTTTGTATCTTGTGCAAACAATGTAATTTCGGCTTTGTTAATGCGGAAAAAAATCAAAGGACTGTATGATATGCTACAATGTGAGAAAATAGATTTACATAACAACAAAAATTCTGCAACAACCATCTTCACATTTATTTTGACCAGTCCAACCGTGACGGCCTAAAATGTGACATTTTCAGCTTCAAGAAACAGACCCCTAGGCGAGAAGAACTGGAGCCAAGCCTGCATGACAAGCTAACAAGGGAACCTCCCCATCGCACCCCCCTCAGATTTAGTTATAAGTTGGCACAGTGGATAGGCCTTGAAAAACTGAACACAGATCAATCGAGAAAATAGGAAGAAGTTGTGTGGAACTATGAAAAAAATAAGCAAAATATACAAACTGAGTAGTCCATGCGGAAGATAGTCAACATTAAGGATAATGTGAGATCAGGAGTGCCGTGGTCCGGTGGTTAGCGTGAGCAGCTGCGGAACGAGAGGTCCTTGGTTCAAGTCTTCCCTCAAGTGAAAAGTTTACTTTTTCATTTTCAGACAATTATTATCTGTCCGTCCGTCCGTCCGTCCGTCCGATGGATTTGACGGTCTGCACACGGAAAAATTTGAGAACGTTAAAAATATATGTTTTGACAGATCACAGGGAAAACTGTGCAACTTTGAAACTGTTGCATTCATTTGTTGCAGTTTATGTGACTAACTCTTACGTTTTCATAACTTTTTTGGAGTGATTATCACATCCACAAGAAAACCTAAATCGGGCAAGGTAGCTTACCCATTCGCCAAATGTACAAGTTAGGAGGGTCGACAACATATTCCTGTCATGTGACGCACATGCCGTCACCAGTGTCGTATAGAATATATCAGACGAGTTTTCCTGTGGAGGAATCGGTTGACCTATGACCTTGCGAAAGAACTAAATCTGAGGGGGGTGCGATGGGGAGGATACCTTGTCAGTAAACTAGGAAGTTTACTGTAATCTTTGCTCATCTCAACTCTTCATAAAAGACTAATGAGGCCAATAGATGGAATTAGGAAGGAGGGGGTAGATTACATTAGGTTTATCCCATTGTACAATGTTTGTTCTCCAATGCTGACGTTATGTTCCAAGATGACAGGCCCCCTGTTCACAAAGCTCGCACTTTCCAGGACTGGTTTAGTGAGCACGAGGAAGAACTGTCCCATCTTCCGTGGCCACCACAGTCACCAGATCTGCATATTATTAAGCCTTTGTGGACTACTGTGGAGAAAGGGTGCGTGATCGCTTTCTACCTTCATCATCATTATCTGAAGTTGCCGCTATTTTGCAGGAAGAATGGTGTAAGACGGCCTTGGAAAAACATACGCAACCTGTACTTATCTATTCCGACGCAACTGGAAGCTGCTAGCAGCCTTCCAAGACCATATTAGGCATGTTAATATATTTCTGGTGTTTCCATATTTTCGTCCACACCGTTTATGAGCCTTTAGTATTTTTCAACATGTTTGGTGTTCGAGAAGAATGGGATGAAGGGAAATTGTAGGGCCTTTGCTCAAAGACTGCAGGGAAGCAAGACAGTTTGAAAGTTAAAGCCCACATCTCACACACTCAGCCATGCAACACCGTAAAATGCGAAGCCACTAGCTGCAGAGCCCGCTTACACCTGGAGCTGTTTGCGGGAAGCTGCCTTAGGGTGCTGCATACATTAGCAGCAAAGTAGTGTATGAAATATTACGCAGCACCGCGGAGGCACTAGAGGTGCACGGGCGCAGTACGAGAGGAAGAAAGATAAATTACGCGAGGGACTTTTTGGGGCAGCGTTTTGCTTTTATATACATCGCCTACGTGCTTTTCTTTGATGGATGACTGCTGCAATCAGACCACCAATTTGTTTTTTTAATGGGATAATCTAGCTCTCGTCTCGTGTCACGTACTAGCCATAGATTTCTGTTGAGCTAAACTTTTATCTGGAAAAAACAAACAGACGCTAACTAGTTTCAGGGAGTAGGCTTTTGAAATTATGCTGGGTAAGTAATTTAGTTTTAGTTGGCGTGCGTTTATATATAAGAAATATGGCTAGTAAAATTTTTATTCATGAATGCCTCTGAAGTCATATCTTACACACGTCTGCGCCAAAGAAAAATACTGTTTATTTTCGATTGCAATGTAGTCGCCTCTGAAGTTCCTTCTTTTAAATTTACTTATTGTCGAGCTCTGCTGAAATTTTATGAATAATATAATGGCTTTTCCGCAGAATCAGTCATGACGTGGGTGACTCAACAGACCCATATTTCTCCACTGAAGCGTCCGACACAGCGATTCCTCGCATGGGTAACCGATCGCTTCGTAGATCGCACATGTGTGGGTAAATCGCCGCGATCGGTCGCTAATCGCTGATGGCACGGAAATCCCAGGCAGTCTGAAGGCTCGCATGCTAATCGTGCTGGCAAAATGGCTGCCTGGCTTGTTAGCTGCGGTCTGTGGCAATATGGCTGCGACCAGTATCTCGAGTTGTTACGTGTGTTTCTTCAGTTTTCTTTCGTTTTGCCCACTTTGAGTACCAACTTTATATGTTACAATTTATAGTTATTCACAGACCACGAACAACTCTAGGAAGTTAACTACAAGCCGGAGTTCCAATTAAATTAAGAAGTTACATAAAACCCAAACTTCGATTTTGGATTGATAAGCATTTTGAAGTTGATGCTGTAGAAGCAGAATTGATGGGAAGTTCATAGTAACAGTAACGATACACTGGGACGCATATGCTGATTCTGATTTATTTATGAAACAATCACTGGATTTACTACAATTTTTAACTTCTAAACACAACGACGTACCGTAATATTCAGTTGGATACCTTAATTTAAATATACAGAACAAATTTATTATATAGTTATGAGTCCCTTGTCATTTCATAGAATCTAACTCTCATACAGTTTATAACAAGAGTTTTGATAATCAGCAGCGCTGGTATAGACAGATCGAGATGGCAAAACAAATTATATACTTAATGGAAGTTGAGCAACGAGACTAATGAAAAAGGAATTGAGCTGTAATAAACGAATAATGAATTGTATTAGCAAACTGGAAAGATGCTTACAACCAATTTCGTGTCAGTGAAAAACGTTATATGTTCTGTAAAGTAACGTACAGTTCTAAAGAAGAGCTTTGAGAAGAAGTGCAACAAGTTACAATTCCCATTTTGAAGTATTCGTGGGGATACGGAGATGGAAATGCCGTGTGGCTACGGCCTCCCGTGGGGTAGACCGTTCGTCTGGTGCAAGTCTTTCAAGTTGACGCCCCTTCGGCGACTTGCGTGTCGATGGGGATGAAATGATGATGATGATGATGATGATGATGATGATGATGATGATGACACAACACCCAGTACCTGAGCGGAGAAAATCCCCGACACAGCCGGAAATCGAATCCGGGCCGTTAGGTATGACATTCAGTCGCGCTGACCACTCAGCTACCATGTTGCTAAACATACAGCTTCATTTTCCATAACAGAACTTCTAGATTCTGTGGCGTCCGTAATACTGGCTGAAAATGTTTGGCAATTCGTTCGTGTGTGGTGGGGTCGAGACGAGTGACAGATTGCAGTCGACAGCCTATCGCATGCGACAGATCGCTGCGATACGTCGCTCGTGTATGGCGCCGTTAAAGAAATTATTTTCATACTTAAACCGGAACTGTCGGCAGTGGGCGCAATGTATATTTCTTACAGTGCAGGTAATATCTACGGTTAACACGGAAGCAAAATCAACAGAAATTGCAATGACTTTAAAATCTCTAAGCAACAATGCCCTTATTATAAATAAGATACAAACTCGAACATAAATGACCGATGTGTAAGGTTCAGTTCTAGTATAAGTGTAATTATATTCCATAATTATAAAAAAAACAATGTTTGTCTACCTAGGTTTTTCCATTACAGCATAAACAATAATAATAATAATTATTATTATTAGAATTCTACTAAATCCCTTCCACTGTCACACAAAGAAATAATGAAAATAATCAGATAACTGAAAAACAACAGAGCAGCTGACGAACATTGAATTGTTGCAGAATATCGAAACTGGACCTCAAAAAGTAACACCAAAAATTCACAGAATAATATCAGAAGTCCGGAAACCAGAGAAAATCCCAGAAGAATGGAAGAGAATCTTGATATACCCACCCCACAAGAAAAGAGACAAAACAAATCCGAACAATTACAGACAAATCTTACTTCTTCCCGTAACTTATAAAATTCTTTCTAAAGCTTTGCTGAACTGACTTGAGGCAGTAAGCAGACCCACAGAATGGTGGATATTAGGCAGTATTCTGGGAAGGGAGATCCTGTATTGAACAAATCTGGAACCTAAAACCATACTACATTCACACGATGCCGGAAGACTAAAGTCACGTTTGTGGGTTTGAAAGATGTTACGAGTCTGTTTAATAGCCTAGAAGAATTGAGAGCCAATAGGAAGACCAGAGACATCAATCAGGAAACATTATTAGGAGCTATCTCCAAAGTGTAATCCATGTGAAAAATCTTAAACTCATTCGAAATTCACACAGGAGTCCCACAAGGAGAAGCCTTATCGCCACTCTTTTTCAACATCGTACTGAAAAAATAATCAGAGAATGGGGAAAGCAAGTGAAAGGTGTCCAAATGGAAAAAGACGATAAAAAAAAGAGTTACTGTGAAACGCTTGCCGTTTCGGATGGCCTGACTATTAACAAGCAACGAAGATGAAACCTAACTAGCACTTCATAAGCTACATGAACTCTCCTGTAAAATAGGCCTCCAAATTTCCTACGAAACAATTCACTATACTGTCACCAAAGCAACAGGTAAATTCCCACCGAAAACGCAGTATGAAAAAATGCCACAGGTTATTCATTCGAGTACCTAGGAGAAACGATCCAACCCACAGGACTGAACACAATTTCCAACACAGGAAGTAGATTCACACTACAAAAGACATACAAACTCACGTGACTCACTATGACAAAAAAGCAAAAACTCGTACTGCAAAACTATGACACTACAACACGACTGTTTTACCGGAGGCCTTGTATGCTTCAGAAATCACAGCGGTGCTGTTTTCAGAGACGGAACTTGGGACAGAAGACCTACTAAGGAACTCTACGAACCCAAAGACAACAGCAGAGATAAATTCGGAAAAAGACGCGTACAGTTCTACGGGCACCTACGTAAGGTGCATGGACAAACGAAAGGAAGAATAATCACAGTGAAAGGAAGAAAACGAAATGAAGCTGTGACTGACTCAAGCCCACACGCTCTCCTAAAGGGGAATAACCGATAATAATAATAATAATAATAATAATCATTACATGCAGTACACGTCTCTTACATATTCAACTATGAAATGCGTTCTATTAATCGAATAAGACTTACACTACACAGATTGCTATCATACTCTGGTCTAGCAGACATTACCTTGAAATTACTGCACTCCGAATTCCTATTTTAGTATGGTGGGTCCAGTAATCTCTTTGGCAGTATATGTATACATTTTGAACTGACCTGAATTCTTATTTTGATTGCCGTGATGCTACACTGCTAGCATATGTCGAAATTTTGCTTACTGTGCGTGTACAGTGTAATAGGAAGTATGCATATTTAATTTTTTAGATAATTTCAGGGTATAAAAGGTGGCACAGAGTGGACTCCTATGGCAACAACAACGACAATAATCCGGATGGGCTCTGAGGCGAACTGAGCTTACGGTTACGTCAGGGTTGCACAGGGACCTGCGGCCTTGCATTATCTCGTTGAAAAATAAAATTACAGAAATCACGAATATAAGGTACAGCCACTGCCGTTGATAAGCCAGAAATGCAAATACCGCTGTCAAAATTACCGGCTGTGTGAACCATAGATGATAGTTTTATGCGCCTAAAGGCATCCCATAGCATCAAGACAGGTGCTGGGCCCTTGTAACGACAACGAATGTGTTCTAGCATTGTTGGTTCTTCTCTGAGCATGGCCAGTGTTATGTTATTAGCAGGAGCATAACTTTTCCGTGTCTGGCGCTGTTGGGCGGACCACAGTCGGTGCGCCTGTGTCTGCTGGTGTGTTATGAGAAGCCTCAACAATGCTGACAGCCCAGGGTGTTCCAGACGTCGTCGCACTGTCTGATCGACCAGCAGCACGTGTCTTATGCATTCCGGATGAACGCGTGTCGGTATGGCAGATGACCAAAGGGTGTATGTAGATTTTTCAGATACTTATTTTTATGTAGAATTTTTTTCTTTTAAACACCATAATGCTCAGTTTTACTAACTCATTTTAAATTATGTTTAATACTACGTGCTAAATTCATGCCAATACGTGTCCTACATTTAGTCTGTTCTTCTAGCTAGATAACACACTAAAAGTAAATGTATGGTTACTAGTCTTGAAGCAAACAAGCGATTTCCTGACTTTACCCTGAGGTGTATAGCGTCTGCTGCAATCGACAGCTGTTAAGTGTCGCTTCTTTGGCGTTTTCAACCAGTCCTGAGGATGCAAGTGGACACAGTCGGCTGCATTCGGCACTCCCTACTGGTGTTGTGCCCTGTATACAGTTTTAACGTCATGACTAATTGAAAAAAGCCAGAGAAGTGAGAATTAAAAGCTGTCCACTGCAGTGCAAATGGCGCCACAGCGTTAACATTCGTGACATAGCTTTAGCATCCTGCACTGAAGAGTGAAAAATATGTAAATATGTCTGTCCTCTCGGGCGCTAGTCGCTTGTGGATTCCATTTTCGCGTAAGACATGGCATCCTGGCCAGTAGGAGCAACCCTATACTGCTGTCTCGATAGACCATGACCATGTCACTGTCGATTTCCGAAGCATGCTAGTAGGCGATTTTTATTTTCACTCCAGATATGACAGAATTTTCTCACAAAAATCCGACATTCAAATAGCGTTTCCTCAACAAGAAATGCACTGCGTAATCTCGCTTACACAAAGAATGTAGATGGCGTTACTAATACTTACTTCATGCGACTTCGCTGAAATGCTGATCGTATGCATATCCAAGTGTAAAGTCTAGACTTCAAGCCAGTTGGAATTTGTTTTATCCGTTTTCGTCGAGTTTCAGTTTTAATGGGTAGCATGGTATCGACGTATACTACCCGTCAGAATAGCAATGCGTGTCAAAAACGCCGCTTCCAGGACGCGGAGATGCGCCGGCACCGGATCGAATCTGCCCGGCGGATAAGCGACGAGGGTCAGTGTACTGGCCAACCTACATGAGGTTTTAGGTGGTTTCCGACAGAACACTAACTGAATACAGGGCAGGTGTCCAAGTCCCGCAACAGTTACACGATTCCCAAACATTCAGAAAACGTGCGCTAACTTTCACATGACTTATACTGCACGCAGACACACGTATTCTGTCCTGGGATGGTGAACGGGATGGTGATAGCAAGGGAATCCGGTCACCTGTTGAAACTGTAAATAACCATGCCGGCCCTGCGCCATTGCATGACAAAGGCACAAAAAAAAAGAGAGAAGGTATCAGTGTGTGCTGATTTAACTTATACCCACCCTGTTTTGTTGCCAATAGCACTGCGTATAGAACTGTGGAAAATATATGTCAGACTTTTTGTAGTTTCTGCAAATACCGTCTCCTTTTGTGACGAAACTTGGACCTGTTGTCTGGATATTCTCTCTCTCTCTCTCTCTCTCTCTCTCTCTCTCTCTCTCTCTCTCTATCTCTCTATCTTCAATGTAACCTCACTAAATTTATCTGCCCCTAGTCACGACTGGCGATAGGCATGATACTTCAGTTGCATCTACTTAAAGTCTCATTACTTTGATTTATTATGTATTGTATAAAAATTCCGTCATCGTCGGTAAAGGGACTAATAGTTCCAGTCTATGATTACGTGAGAAATGCACAGCCCGACACTGCTCTGAATGTGGCAGGTGTGTCGTGGGCACTCAAAGCTTTATGCTGGCTTGCGCGTGTCAAGTGGTCACGGAACCTACCCGTCCTTTCCACTAAGTCGGGCTTTAGCGGCCTGTCGCACGACTCACCTCTTTAGATGGTCGAGGGCAACAGTTTCATGTGTTCACCGGGACTCCATAATTTATGGCGGTAAAGTACAAATCTTGGAATGTGGTTTGTTTGGCCTTGGGAAATTCAGAAGCGTTAAACTACGCTCTGATTCGCGCGTCGCCGGCCGACATCATACGGGAATTTCTACGAAAATCTAGCGAGGAAGATGTGCTCTGACTAGCCAGTATCTGACGACATTCTGGGGTGGAGATCTGTGAAATGTGGAACTGACACGCTATTGAAGGAGAAGAGTAACATTTTTCCGGATTGGCGTTTGTGTCCAGATTGACGCAAACTGCCGAGTCGGGAGCTGGAGGAAGAAGAAGGGACAGACTTGGTTTCATGGTGGATGGAGATAGGTCGCTGGTTCGAGGAGTCGTGGCGCTTGAAGGTGTCCGAGTCCTGACGAGCGAGATCCTGATTCTCCGCTACGACCGCGGTTCTTTGACTTACCGTCACAGCAGGCTGGTGAGAGTACACAGCAGCCCTGCTCTATAACTGGGGGTAAATATTAGATAGGAAGCGTACCATTGCACAGCTCATGCATTAGTATCGTTTGATGTGCTATTCAATCGACACCTGGAGTTTCTAACTTAAACGTTGGTTAGTATTGGATTAATGATTTAATGTGCACCTATGTAGCCAACATTCTGCTTGCCTGTCTTGTTAGTTGTCATCAGCAATTAACTTTTTTTTTGTACAATATTGATGCCGATCCTTTGTCACTGGTTAATATAATAAACAATCAGTTTATGTCTCATTTGCGTTTCATTTGAAGGAGCACACAGATCTCTTCTATTTACTAATTTATTCTATTGATTGAAAGGGTAGTTAGGTAATAAGGTTACTGCAATTTCCCACCTTATGATTTTATGGTAGGGCTTTTCAAGACAGCGATTCCGTTGCGTACCCGCGAGGAATAGCCCCGTGGTCTAGGGCGCCTTGCCACGGTTAGCCCAGCTCCCCCCATTGGAGGTTCGAAACCTCCGTCGGGCGTGTGTGTGTGTGTGTGTGTGTGTGTGTGTGTGTGTGTGTGTGTGTGTGTGTGTGTTGTCCTTAGCGTAAGTTAGTTTAAGTTAGATTAAATAGTGTGTAAGCCTAGGGACCGATGTTTTCAGCAGTTTGGTCCCACAGGAACTTACCACAAATTTCCAATCTCTTCTGGATGTGTTATATTTCTTTAGACTTCTTCCTAAAACTAATGTAATGCGGTATCATTCCACTTTTGATCACTCTGAATGATACTTTACTATTTCCAGTAATCTTTCCGTAAATAGTGTACTCGAATAGTATTGAATATTTACGCCTATCTATTGGCAACATCTAACTTTTTAAAACACTGAAGCTAAACTGCCAGACTCTTCACGAAGCGCTGGTCCTCTGCAGGTCTTTCGACGCTGTTCACCACTACGCAAATTTCGTCCTTCTAATGACGCTGTCATGGCACATCCAGAATGTTTAATAGTCTCAAACAAGGCAAGGCAAATGTAAGACACAATGAGCTGCAACTACTTCAGGCGTATAGACTTCAGAGAGAGCGACCATTAGACAAATAGGCGCGTGCATGTTTACAGTGCACTGATAAAGGTAGTAGGCTATCTAGAATGGCTAAAAAGGGAATAAAAATGATGTGAAATACGTAGGCGTGTCTCCTCTACCACCCCTGGAGGTCATTTAATTACAAAACCCTCCATTTGTGTAAAACAGTTTATTTGTTCAATGTTAACGGATCTAAAGTCCATAGAATCGTAGATCGCTTGAGAAACAAAGTAGTCGACCAGATAATTACACGTACATACACAGATGGCGGTTGCATCGCGCACACGTGGCATAAAAGAACAGTCCATTGGCGGAGCTGTCACGTGTACTCAGGTGATTCATGTGAAACGGCCTCCGACGTGATTATGGCCGCACAGTTTTTGAACGCGAAATGGTAGGTAGAGTTAGACGCATGGTACATTCCGTTTCGGAAATCGCTAGGGAATTTAATATTCCGAGATCCACAGTGCCATGAGTGTGCCAAGGATACCAGATATCAGGCATTACTTTTTACCACGGGAAACGTAGTGGCCGATGGCCTCCACTTAGCAGCGGCAGTTACTTAGGGTTTTCTATGTTAACAGACAAGCGCCACTGCGTGAAATGACCGTAGAAATCAATGTGGGACGTACGACGAACGTGTCCGTTAGGACAGTGCGGCGAAATGTGACGTTAGTGGGCTATAGCAGCAGACGACCGATGCGAGTTACTTTCTAACTGCACGACATCGACTGTAACGCCTCTCCTGGGTTCGTGACTATATCGATTGGATCCTAGAGAACAGGAAAAGCGTAGCCTGGTCAAATAAGCTCCTATATAAGTTGGCAAGAACTGATGGTAGGATTTGAGTGTGGCGCAGACCTCACGAAGCCATGGACCCAAGTTTCCTACAATGAACTGTGCCAGCCGGTGGTGGCTCCATGATGGTGTCGGCTGTGTTTACATGGAATGGAGTGGATTCTCTGGTCCAAATGAACCTATCATTAACTGGAAATCGTTATTTTCGGTTACTAGGAGACCATTTGCAGCCATTAGTGGACTTCATGTTCCCAAACAACGATGGAATTTCTACAGTTAAAACTGCGCCATGTTACCGGGCCACAATTGTTCGCGACAGGTTGGAAGAACATTCTGGGAAATTAAAGTAAATGATTTGGCCACCCACATCGCCCGACGTGAATCCCGTCGAACATTTATCGGACTTAATTGAGAGCTCAGTTCGTGCGCAATATTTTACACAGGCCACCCTTTCCCAACTGTGGACGGCTATAGAGGCAGCATGGCTCATTATTTCTACAGGGGACTTCAAACTACTTGTTGAGTCCATGCCACGTCGAGTTGTTGTAATATGCCGGGCAAAAGGAGATTCGATACGATATTAGGAAGTATTCCACGACTTTTACACCTCAATGTATGACCAGCAGACTCATAAGAGTTACACGTTAGGTATTATTTGGCGAAAAGATAAACGTATGCATGAAGCAATATATGCTATTAGATCGAAAGTATACGAACACATTTCACCGGATATTAATATGGAGCGAGTCCACCCTTTCCTTTATGAAGGGTTTAACTCTGCTATCGACACTACCAATGAGATGACTGATGTCTGTTGGCGAATGGCAGCCCAATCTTTCTCAAAAGCCGAAACCAGAGAATGTAATGATGCTAAGCGCTAGGGGCTGAAGCCATGTTACCGTTCTAACTCATCTCAAAGTTACACAGATCAAAAAACACCTCAGTTCCGCTCTCTTTATTGCTCATGAAAACCACACATTGCATATTGTAACACCATACAGCGAGACCTTCAGAGGTGGTGGTCCAGACTGCTGTAAACACCGGTACCTCTAATACCCAGTAGCAAGCCCTCTTGCATTGATGCATGCCTGTATTCGTCGTGGCATAGTATACACAAGTTCATCAAGGCACTATTGGTCCAGACTGTCCCACTCCTCAACGGCGATTCGGCGTAGATACCTCAGAGAGGTTGGTGGGTCACGTCGTCCATAAACAGCCATTTTCAATCCATCCTAGGCATGTTCGATAGGGTTCATGTCTGGAGAACATGCTGGCCACTCTAGTCGAGCGATGTTGTTATGCTGAAGGAAGCCACTCAGAGGATGTGCACGATGGGGGCGCGAAATGCCTCTCCAATATGCTACCGACATGGTTGCACTATCGGTCGGAGGATGGCATTCACGTATCGTACAGCCGTTATGACGCCTTCCATGACCACCAGCAGCGTACGTCGGCCCTACAGAATGCCACCACAAAACAGCAGGCAACTTCACCTTGCTGCACTCGCTGCACAGTGTGTCCACCGCGTTCAGCCTGACCAGGTTGCCTCCAAACACGTTTCCGACGATTGTGTGGTTGAAGGCATATGCAACACTCATCGGTGAAGAGAACGTGATGCCAATCCTGAGCGGTCCATTCGGCATGTTGTTGGGCCCATCTGTACCGCGCTGCATGGTGTCGTGCTTGCACAGATGGACCTTGTCATGGATGTCGGGAGTGAAGTTGCGCATCATGTAGCCTATTGCGCACAGATTGAGTTGTAACACGACGTCCTGTGGCTGCACGAAATGCGTTATTCAACGTGGTGGCGTTGCTGTCAGGGTTTCTCCGAGCCATAATCCGTAGGTAGCGGACGTCTACTGCAGTAGTAGCCATTGGGCGGCCTGAGCGAGGCAAGTCATCGACAGTTCCTGTCTCTCTGCCCGAACAACATCGCTTTGGTTCACTTAGAAAAAATGGTTCAAATGGCTCTGAGCACTATGCGAGTTAACTTCTGAGGTCATCAGTCGCCTAGAACTTAGAACTAATTAAACCGAACTAACCTAAGGACATCACACACATCCATGCCCGAGGCAGGATTCGATCCTGCGACCGTAGCGGTCGCTCGGCTGCAGACTGTACCGCCTAGAACCGTCCGGCCACTCCCGCGGCGGTTCACTTAGGGACGCCTCAACACTTTCCTTGTTGAGAGCCCTTCCTGGCACAAATTAACAATGCGGACGCGACCGAACCGCGGTATTGACCGTCTAGGCATGGTTGAACTACAGACGACACGGGCCGTGTACTGTCTTCCTGATGGAATGCCTGGAACTGATCGGCTGTCGAAACCCCCTCCGTCTAATGGGCGCTGCTCATACATGGTTGTTAACATCTTTGGGTGGATTTAGTGACATCTCTGTAAAGTCAAAGGGACTGTGTCTGTGATACAATATCCACAATTAACGCCTATCTTAAGGAGTTCTGGGAAACGGGGTGATGCAAAACATTTTTGATGTGTGTTGTTTAATAGCATTTTTCTGTGGGGTGGAGTACTTGAATTACGTGACATGAACTGCTTGGTCATCACGGACGTTGCTGCCCTTAATAGGTAACGTGCAGAGGCACACAGACAAGCAACACATGAGTGCACAGCTACACTGAAGCTGACGGTGTGATATTCGAACTTTTATTGTGAAATGTACAGCAGTTGTAAAGTGACGTGTACGATAATGCTTAGATGTGTTTGTGTTATATGTTATGAATGCCCTACTTTTTCATTGATACTTTGTGAAACGCATGTCGTAATGTTTAGTAACTGTTGTGCAAGCGCACATCTGTAAACCTGATATTGTATTGAATAACACGGAAAATAAATAACAATGTACTTTAAATATGTCGTGTTTCAGAAACCATACGGAAAAGAGGATATGTCCATATGAAGGCTTTTGCTTCAAGCGATCGTTCCTGTCATATCCCTGGATATTGACTATTCCTTCTGGAACAGCACGTATTCTGAGTATATCTGTCAGAATGTCATATGAGTTGCGCAGACCTGTTCGGTCGTAGCAGCTTATTTCTGAAACCGTTCAAGTCTGCTGCCATGTGTATTTTATAATGACTCCAAACACTGAACTAGTACTCTAGATTTTCTAAGAAGGATTTGTTTAGAGAGGCAACACACTTCCCCAGAACCATCTCGTTAAACCTAAGTCTTCGACAGATGTTACCTACAACGAATTTCATGTGTTCATGTCTCTTCAAAACTCTTTTCTAATACTACGCCTAGATATTGAAATATTTAAACGATGTGGAAACCTTCAAGAAGTTTAGCACTGAGCTTGAAGTTTCCTCCTTTGTTGTGAGTTTTTTTGTGCATTTACTTAACTCGAAAGAGCGCTACCATTCACTACAGGTAGTCGAAATACAGGATAAGTATTTCTACATTTGCTTATAATCATCCGAACTGAAAAGCTAACAACAGTAAGGCTCCATAATAGCGGATTCCAGTGGAAGAAGCAATTCTCGTTTGTATGTACACACCTTGTTACGTGTTAGCAGGTGTAGAAACATAGTTGTTCTGCTGAGCTGAGCGAGCGCAGGCCTACCTTTGTGACGTACGGGCCGCGGCCTGTCTTTCTCGTAGACTTGGTTCAGGAGATACGAGGTCATAAACATTGAGCTGCATGGATACGGAACTGCAGGGCGAAATTCGCTGGGGATACAACTGCAAAATGTTTACAAATATGTGTGAAATATGTTAAATACAGGGTGATTATAATTAAAGTTAAACTTTCAAAACGTTGTAGAAATAACACCACTAGTCTGAATGACGTCAAACTGTAGCCGAATATTATCGGAGAAGGGGAAACCTATGGCAAAAGAAACAAAATAGTGTGAAAATTGATCAATAGATGGTGCTGCATGTGTTAGAATACGTAAATGAAAACACCTGCCATGCCCATGACACAGTGAAGTTGGTATACAAACACGCCGGATACACGGCTATTCCTTCTTCCGCGTTAGAGACGTTCGCCATGACTGTGTGAATGCAGGCTCGCGCTCTGCTTGTAAAGCTGTATTACAAGAATGATGTCTGTGCACAAGTCGCTCTGTATAAGTTCGGTAAACTGAAGAGTTTGAAAAAAGGCGTTGGTCCGATGACTGCCTTTGGTCTGGAGAAAATGATTTGGAAATTCGAAAAGACGGGTTCTTTTGGTATGCAACCTGGTAGAGGGAGGAAACTAAATGATTCGACGTCACAGCCATGCAGGAGGAGACGAGTGGTGGTGTGCAAACATGTAATGCATAGAGAATTGCCTGAACATTGGGCATACCCGTGAGCACAGTGCGTAAAATCCTACGAAACATCCTTCTTTGTTATCCATACAAAATTACCCATGTGCACAAGTTGCTTCCTGTTGACCTGGCAGCAAGAGAGACCTATGCTTTAGAATTTCTTGCTCGCGTGGAAGTGGACAATGATCGGCCGTGGAAGATCTTGTGGACAGACGAATCCCACTTCCGTCTGACAGGATATGTCAATACACAGAATTGTCGAATATGGGCAACGGAAAATCCACACGCAAATGAACCAATACCACTTCATCCTGAAAAGGTCACCGTGTGGTGCGGGTTTACGGCATCATTTATCATAGGGTCATATTTTTTCGAAGAGACTGGTGGTTCCGGTCCTGTTACCTGTAACGTCACTGATAAGCGCTATGTTTCTTGCGCAACCACGTCATTCCAGCTCTCCGACAGCGTGGTTGGGATCATTTTTATGTAAGATGGCGCGTCTCCGCACATTGCACATCCGGTTACGCAGCTGCTGAAGCCCAATTTCGGAAATGCTAAAATTATCAGCCGCTATTTCCCTACAGCCGGATCACCTGATCTTAATCCGTGTCACTCCTGACTGTGGGGCTATCTGAAAGATGTTGTGTTCAGTGATCCAATTTCAAACGTAGTTGCACTGAAGGCACGCATTGCGCAACACATTCTGATAATGACCCCGGAAACACTTTGATCAGTTGTGGAACATGCTGTTTCTCGATTTCAACTTGTTGCAGAAAACGGTAAACATGTTTTGCGTCAGTCACACGGAAATTAATAATCCGATTTGATTGTGATTAGTGCTTTTTATGTAGTTTTTGGCTTCAGGACAATTAAAAACAGATTTTTCCCATCCAATGTCATATGACCTTGCTGTGGTGAATGGGCTTACGTAACTAAAAGTATCACACCTGTACACCCATGCACACTGAGTAATACAGTTTGTTTAACATCAAACGTACATCTTAGGCATTGTAGTATGATTCATTTGTTATTTAGTGGACCACTCTCAAATTATGATGCTGACAGCGCCATCTATTGCTACATTTTGTAACTATTTATTTTTCTTCTGCCATACGTTTTCTCCCTTCTCCGATAATATTCCGGTGCAATTTGACGTCATTCTGACAAGTGGTGTTATTTCTACAGCGGTTTGAAAGTTTAATTATAATCACCTTGTATACGAGTATGTGACTTGTGTATATGTGAGCAAAGCTACGTTCTGAACACCGGATCGATTTCTACCAAACTTTGAACACGTATTACTATCTGGACAGAAATACTGTAAGGTTAATAACTAGCGGCCTATTCTTGAGGTAGGAGTGATATAGTGGAGAGAGAAGGTGACAGCACGAGACGGACGAACAGAAGGAGAGGAGAGAGAGAGAGAGAGAGAGAGAGAGAGAGAGAGAGAGAGAGAGAGAGGGAGGGAGGGAGGGAGGGAGGCGAGAGGGCGAGAGTAGGAGATGGAGAGACAGAGAGAGAGAGAGAGACAGAGAGAGAGAGAGAGAGAGAGAGAGAGAGAGAGAGAGAGAGGGGGGGGGGCGAGAGGGCGAGAGTAGGAGATGGACAGAGAGAGAGGGCTGGTTCAAATGGCTCTGAGCACTATGGGACTCAACTGCTGTGGTCATAAGTCCCCTAGAACTTAGAACTACTTAAACCTAACTAACCTAAGGACAGCACACAACACCCAGCCATCACGAGGCAGAGAAAATCCCTGACCCCGCCGGGAATCGAACCCGGGAACCCGGGCGTGGGAGGCGAGAACGCTACCGCACGACCACGAGATGCGGGCAGAGAGAGAGGGGGGGGGGCGAGAGGGCGAGAGTAGGAGAGGGAGAGGGGGAGAGAGGGAGAGGGAGAGAGAGAGAGAGAGAGAGAGAGAGAGAGAGAGAGAGAGAGAGAGGCGGGAAGAAGGTAAGGACAGAGAGAAGGGAGAGGAGGAGATGGACAGAGAAAGGAAAGAGGACTTCATGGACAGAAAGATGGGACGGAAGGAGGAGATGAACCAATGGCAGACTGCGATAAATACAAATGCGCGGAATGCCCGATACTCAGCTAGCGATTAAATAAACAAGCGCTGTTAGTTCCGACAGTTTTAAAATTTGAAATTGTGCCGTACGCGCCACATTTCACAGTGGCTGCTTTACTGAGACAGTCGTTAGAAACGGTAAACTTTACGCCTATACTGGTCAGCGTGTCTTCATTGATAGACTGATGCGAGCGCAAACCTGTACTGCAGAGGCAGTCTCGTAAACAACTGTTCCTGAAGTTGAAAGAAAAACCCTTGGTTAGAAACCGTACGTTACGGCCCCTCTGCAGCTTCTAGGAGGAGGAAAGTTCAGATTGGATCTTTAGACTTTTCCAGTTCGGAAGCGATGGAGCAGTGAACTGTAAGAGGCCACTGCTCATGATGTGGCTTATTCGGCGTAGTGCGCTGACCAGTTGCCAGTGTGCGCCTTGTCTAGCTCCTTACCGTATTCATCCCTTTGTATAGGCATGCGCGCTCTGTTACCTCTCAAAAGGAAAGTTTAGAGTTAACAACGATGTTTCAAGAGTTTATGATTAACTAACTTTTAATGGATTATCATGTCTATTATGAAAAAATGTATCTAGGACGAGGAATGGAACATGTGGCTATGATACTCTAAAGTATGTAAGTACACAGAACCTTTAATAGTCGTTATGGGCGAACGTATGCTAATGATGTATAATTTCGTAGTTGGAACGTACAGTAACACAAGGTATAGCAACAGAAATACTTACAAGAAAAGCAGATGCTACAGGTGTTTTGAGCTAATGAGAAGTAAAGTACTCACTACCCACCGAGTATTTTGCTCTTACATATTTCATTCGAAATGTGATGGACAACGCGAACTAAACTACTCAGAATTCGTAGCCGTTCACGGTTGTACATTATTGCGATACGAGTCACAGATATGACAAATAATGTCATAGTTTCTTAGACGGTGATATTAAAAAGTACACAGTCAAGCCACAGTCACAAACACATTTACACACTCTGTTAACCATTTACACGAGACTCAGCAATCTAACATGCGCCCCCGTGTAGGTATGTACTGAGATCTTACAAGGGGAGGCCACGACGTTCGGATCACGGATTTACTTCAGACTTTGTACACTTGTAACAGTCCATCAGGAAAAAAAAATAATGTGCAAGTAGTAAGGCCTACTACTCAGGAGGTTTTGAGAAAATCACAAGAGAAGTTTTACGTGTCAGTGATGTTCTGGTTCGTTGCGACTCTCAGCACGAGATGGCGGTGGTCATATGGTTAGTGTTCACGCACCGTAATCCGTGGATCGCTGGTCCGTGGATGAAAAGAGACGTACATTTATATGAACTTTTTTTTTACATTTCCAATGTTCTTTGACTGTTTACTAATTTTTATTGTTACAACAAATATTTAGCAGTGAATTTTAAAATTTTCCCGGCGAACTGACTGTTCAAACAAATTTCGGGCTTGCAGCCGGTCGTCGTTCAATACTTCGCACGATATTTCAACTGGGCACCTGCCAGTCATCTTCAGGTGAGCCTGAAGATGACTCACCTGAAAATGACTGCGACGGCTCACCTGAAGATGACTGGCAGATGCCCAGTTGAAATAACGTGCGAAGTATTGAACGACGACCGGCTGCAAGCCCGAAATTTGTTTGAACAAATATTATGCAACTTTTTTCCCTATAGGCAAGTTAAATAATTTGTCAAGTGCCTTCAGACTTGTTCATATATGACTGACAACGAACGAGAAATTGCTTCTCGTGAACATGCTATTAAAATGCATTCGATCATACGCGAATAATTTTCGACACACATAGTCACGAAAATGTTGCGTTAGGCATTGTCTGCATACTAAGTGTCGCAAGAAAGAGAAATTTATTGAAAATGTCAAGGAGTTTTGTTTCTCATTAGAACTCTCAAGATTCCTTGTGTAAGCGGGGAAAATTGCGTTCGTTTGGTGTAGTAGATGCAGTTTAAATTTCTGTTTTCCGTTTCTGTATGAAAAATATCGTCCCGCAACTTGCAGTGTCAGAATCTAATCCGATGATTAATCGTACAATACCCTCATTTTCTGGTGGATAGTAGCTCTCTATGTAATTGTAATGGAATAAGGTTATTTAAACCTTTTTGTTTGACTTGGGCTGCTCAAGATTGGCCCTCGTCTTTGAAACTTATGTCTGCAAATCGAAGCGTCCAGGTGCAAAGCGATACTCTACCCGATTGCAGGTATAAGGAATTTCGGAAATCACGACAGGCCTACATTTTCAGGAAAACTTTATTTACTTGTCGATAGTTATTAGGAAATAACCAAGTAACATTGGAAATTCAATAAGAGTTTATGCAAATATACGTGACTCTTCATCATATTACATGTAACAGGTGTGAAATAATATGACTAATGTTGAAAAAATATATAAATCGAAAAGAAATATCAGCGGGACTCGATCGAGCGATCTACCTATTACGGAGCTGGAACTCTAACCACATAACCGCCACCATCTCGTGCGCAGTGTTGCAACGCACCGGTACATCACTGAGGGGTAAGATTTCTCTTACGATTTTCTCAACGTCGCCTAAGTAGTACTACTTGCACATTATGTTGACCTAATGGACTACTGAAAGTGTATGAAGAATATCCGTGATCCGAGCGTCTTGGCCTACCGTTGTTAGTACAACATAAAATAAGGATACTACTACTAGAAAAGAATGCAAAGGTTTCTTCGGCAGCACGAAGCCTGGAGTATGGCAATGGACTGGATACATGACGGCAGTAACTATGTGCTTGTGCTACAAAAGAAGAAATATCGTTGGGCAAAAAGCAATCCATGAATGGATAGTTTAAGAATTCTAGTGAGATCTTTTCATATGAATTCCATGTCTGCAGATGCTTTGTACTCCGTCTAGCCTGATTACCCATAAACAGCGACACAGTTGATTTGTCTATGACGTAACATCTATAACATCGAAATCATAATAAAGGATTGAATGTTGTTAAACTAGGAATTTCAGACTGTCTGTCCTGTAATCTTCGTGTTCACTAATCTTCGACTTGAGCACGTAGTATGAAAAGTCCTTGTCAAGTGATTTCCATAATCCTCACCTCGCTGACACATGCATTAGATCTCTGTCAGAGCGGGAACGTTTCTTTTCACAATATGTTGATTTCATTCACTTTCTGTCTCGTTGCGCTAGATGAAGCTGTGCTGAGATAGTGCTCGCATTTGGGAGGACGATAGCTGAAATCCCCGCCGGCCTACCGAAATGTGGATTGTCCTGTTTTCTCTAGATAAATCATGGCAAGTATCAGGATTGTTCATTTGAAAACTACACGGCGAATTTCCTTCCTTCAACGAGAGCATGTGTTTCGTCTCTGACCTCCTCATCATACACGGGGCATTATAACTCAATCTATCTTCTTTTTCCTTCTGAGCCTCATGCTTCAAATCCTTTTTCCAGATACATGAAATGCGTTGGCACCACACTCGGCTACGTGGCAGAGAGAGAGAGAGAGAGAGAGAGAGAGAGAGAGAGAGAGAGAGAGAGAGAGGACGTTATCCCACAGGGAGCACTTCTCCCTCAACCACTCACTCAGTTCGCCATTCGCGACGGAATCCTCGAGGGACTGCTGAAGTGCTCCGAATTCCAGATTTCGTGTGGATTCCCAGCACCAGCCTGATTCAAGTGTTCGGCATTTGTTTACTTTGGCGATATCGACAACGTCCTTGCCTTTCATAGCTTTCATCTATTTTTCGTTATTTTATACAACTACTGCCACCACGAATGCTCTACAGTGAATACACTTTTATTGAAATAAGATTGAATTAGGAGACAGCAATGAATGATATCTCTACCTCAGAAGTACTGTATGCTATCAGATTATCTTGACATCTACTACGAACTCCAGCCGAAGATATTTCATGGGTATACTTCACAGAATAGTGTATAGCAAACGTTTTTTAAAACTGAATGTAGGTGATTCGTATGGCCGGATTAACAGCATTTAAAATATTTACTGTTTTCAGTTGTATTTACCAAAATAATTTTAAAATGTGCTATCGAATAATTAAAATAATACTGAAAAAAAAAACAAGTTCACAGATGGCAAAAAAACCACGTACTTCAATTGTGGGTCTACTCGTATTCCTTATACATGTGAATAACCCGCCACTCGACAACATTTGTTCTAACTTTTAAATAATTAAATTGTTATATTTAAACTTTCCATGATGATAGAAAGCGAGAATGTAATCGTGTGATGAGCTGAAATCCATAGAAATTATAAACATGGATGTATATATGTATGTATGTATGTATGTATGTTCCACTTCTCCTAAACCATTGGACGGACCTGAACCAAACTTGGTAGACATACCATTTACTGTGTGGAAACAGTGGTTGTGGGAGTAAGAACCACCCACATATCAAAGGAGTTCGGGTGGGGCTGAAAAAGCAACGTAGCCCACGTCTCGCGAATACCCATACTTTAGTCAGCCAGTATCTGAGAGTGAGAATACTTAGAGACTTACAACAATCTTTACACATAACTTCAAATATTTACGAAACTTTTTCTCACTGACGATCACCATAAAATAATGCAAGGAAAAAGTTTATCATTTACTAAATTTTCACTGCTCATGCAATAAGGCTGAAACATAAAGCATGGTTCAAATGGCTCTGAGCACTATGGGACTTAACATCTATGGTCATCAGTCCCCTAGAACTTAGAACTACTTAAACCTAACTAACCTAAGGACATCACACAACACCCAGCCATCACGAGGCGGAGAAAATCCCTGACCCCGCCGGGAATCGAACCCGGGAACCCGGGCGTGGGAAGCGAGAACGCTACCGCACGACCACGAGATGCGGGCAGACATAAAGCATGTCGTTTTAATTTATTACTCCTATGCCACTAACTGTATTCATGATAACTTTTGCAGATAGTATTCACATAAATCACTGATTGTACCAGAAAACTCGCATCATTATAAGACACTTCGTTTAGGAGATATGACATCATAAACACTGAGGTGCGAGAAAAACTACCGCATCATGTAAGACGTTTATTTATTAGTTAGTTGCTACTAATTCTATTCGCAACACTTTTCTCACGCAGTATCCACGTCCGCCGCAGAATGTACGAAGAGAAATATATCACTGAACGACACATATTTCACGAGGTATGATGTCAAATACTGAGATTCGAGAATAAACTGCCGCATCATGTATGAAGTTTTAATTTGTTACTTCCTTGCTACTAACTCTACTCCCAACACATTTTGCAGACCGTATCCAAATAAGTAGCCAAATATACCTAGAAAAATATATCATTTACATCCGTATACGAAACATAGGTCAGGAGATGACACTATGAACAACGATAAGCGAAACTCCCCATCACACCCCCCTCAGGTTTAGTGGTAAGATGGCTCAGTGGACAGTCCGTCAAAAACTGAACACGGATCAAACATGAAAACAGGAAGAAGGTGTATTGGACTGTGGAAAAGGAAGCAAAATAGAAACAGTAAACCACCGAAGGGCAAGACGTGCAACATCGAGCACATCTGAATAGTGAAGGCGGCGTGGTCACGGTGTTGGGACTGCGAAGGGGGAGATCCGTGATTAAACCTCCGCCGTGCCCCATATATGTGACCACGACGCCTTGGCTATTCAATTTGCTCAGTGTTGCACATCCTGCACTTGGACGGTCCTTTGTTTCGGTTTCACTTCTTCACAGTTCAGTACAACTCCTTCCTATTTTCATGCTTGATCTGTGATCAGTTTTTGATGGGCTGTCCAATGGGCCATCTTACCATCAAATCTGAGGTGGGTGCGATTGGGGGTTTCCCTTTTGAGATGCGTGAGAAACTGCCGCCATATGCATGCTTTTTTAGTACTATTCACAACACATTTCGCAGACAGTAGGCACTTATAATGCTGGATGTAAAGGAAAAGTTATATCATTGTAAAGCACATATTTCAGAACATACATCGTCATAAACATTGAGCTGCAGGGCGAAATTCTCTAGACATATGAGTGAAATATGTTAAATATGTGTGAAATATATTTGAAATTTGCATTTGTGGGCAAAGCCACAGATGAAAACCTCATCCTAAGCCCCTGAAATGATTTTAGTCAGAATTTGTGTGTGTATTGGTTACGATCTGGAAGGAAATAAGGGATAAAGAACTTCTTACTGGGGTGAGTGTGATAACATGGAGAGAGAAGGGACGATGAGAGAATAGACAGTCAGTGAGAGGGAAGGAGGAAATAGGTATAAATAGGAGGATGAGGAGATAACAGAGAGATGGGAGAGGAAAATGGACAGAGAGAGGGGAAAGGAGATGATTGACTGAGAAATGAAGTAGGAAGAGGTGGACAGAGATAGGAAAGAGGGGGAGTTGGATAGAGACAGGGGAAGGAAGAGACAGACTGAGAGATGGGGAAGGAGAGATGAAGAGACAGAGGGGGCTGGGGAAATGGAGAGAGAAAGGGAAGAGGAGAAGATGGACATGGGAGATGAACAGGAAGAGGGGCAGGAGGAAAGGAACAGAAAGAGGGAGACAAAGAGATGGACAGAGAGAGGGGGAGGAGGAGACTGACAAAGAGAGGGAGAGAAGGAGCTGGAATTGGAGGGGAAGGAGCAGGTGAACAGAAGTGGAAGGCGTGAATGGGCAGAGGGGACAGGAGCAGATTGATGGGGGGAGGAGAAAATAGACAGAGACAGGGGGAGGAGGTGATGGACAGAGACAGGGGGTGGAGGGGATGGACAGAGGCAGGGGGTGGTGGTGATGGACAGAGACAGGGGGTGGAGGTGATGGACAGAGACAGGGGGTGGTGGTGATGGACAGAGACAGGGGGTGGTGGTGATGGACAGAGACAGGGGGTGGTGGTGATGGACAGAGACAGGGGGAGGAGGTGATGGACAGAGACAGGGGGAGGAGGTGATGGACAGAGACAGGGGGTGGAGGTGATGGACAGAGACAGGGGGTGGTGGTGATGGACAGAGACAGGGGGTGGTGGTGATGGACAGAGACAGGGGGTGGTGGTGATGGACAGAGACAGGGGGTGGTGGTGATGGACAGAGACAGGGGGTGGTGGTGATGGACAGAGACGGGGGTGGTGGTGATGGACAGAGACGGGGGGTGGAGGTGATGGACAGCGACGGGGGGTGGAGGTGATGGACAGCGACGGGGGGTGGTGGTGATGGACAGAGACGGGGGGGGGTGGAGGTGATGGGCAGAGGCAGGGGGTGGAGGTGATGGGCAGAGGCAGGGGGTGGTGGTGATGGACAGAGGCAGGGGGTGGTGGTGATGGACAGAGGCAGGGGGTGGTGGTGATGGACAGAGGCAGGGGGTGGTGGTGATGGACAGAGACAGGGGGTGGTGGTGATGGACAGAGACAGGGGGTGGTGGTGATGGACAGAGACAGGGGGTGGTGGTGATGGACAGAGACAGGGGGTGGTGGTGATGGACAGAGACAGGGGGTGGTGGTGATGGACAGAGACAGGGGGTGGTGGTGATGGACAGAGACAGGGGGTGGTGGTGATGGACAGAGACAGGGGGTGGTGGTGATGGACAGAGACAGGGGGTGGTGGTGATGGACAGAGACAGGGGGTGGTGGTGATGGACAGAGACAGGGGGTGGTGGTGATGGACAGAGACAGGGGGTGGTGGTGATGGACAGAGACAGGGGGTGGTGGTGATGGACAGAGACAGGGGGTGGTGGTGATGGACAGAGACAGGGGGTGGTGGTGATGGACAGAGACAGGGGGTGGTGGTGATGGACAGAGACAGGGGGTGGTGGTGATGGACAGAGACGGGGGGTGGTGGTGATAGACAGAGACGGGGGGTGGAGGTGATGGACAGAGACGGGGGGTGGAGGTGATGGACAGCGACGGGGGGTGGAGGTGATGGACAGCGACGGGGGGTGGTGGTGATGGACAGAGACGGGGGGTGGTGGTGATGGACAGAGACGGGGGTGGAGGTGATGGACAGAGACAGGGGGTGGTGGTGATGGACAGAGGGGGTGGTGGTGATGGACAGAGGCAGGGGGTGGTGGTGATGGACAGAGGCAGGGGGTGGTGGTGATGGACAGAGGCAGGGGGTGGTGGTGATGGACAGAGACAGGGGGTGGAGGTGATGGACAGAGACAGGGGGTGGTGGTGGTGATGGACAGAGACAGGGGGTGGAGGTGATGGACAGAGACAGGGGGTGGAGGTGATGGACAGAGACAGGGGGTGGAGGTGATGGACAGAGACAGGGGGTGGAGGTGATGGACAGAGACAGGGGGTGGTGGTGATGGACAGAGACAGGGGGTGGTGGTGATGGACAGAGACAGGGGGTGGAGATGATGGACAGAGACAGGGGGTGGAGGTGATGGACAGAGACAGGGGGTGGAGGTGATGGACAGAGGCAGGGGGTGGAGGTGATGGACAGAGACAGGGGGTGGTGGTGAAGGACAGAGACAGGGGGTGGTGGTGAAGGACAGAGACAGGGGGTGGTGGTGATGGACAGAGACAGGGGGTGGTGGTGATGGACAGAGACAGGGGGTGGTGGTGATGGACAGAGACAGGGGGTGGTGGTGATGGACAGAGACAGGGGGTGGTAGTGATGGACAGAGACAGGGGGTGGTGGTGATGGACAGAGGCAGGGGGTGGTGGTGATGGACAGAGGCAGGGGGTGGTGGTGATGGACAGAGGCAGGGGTCGGTGGTGATGGACAGAGACAGGGGGTGGTGGTGATGGACAGAGACAGGGGGTGGTGGTGATGGACAGAGACAGGGGGTGGTGGTGATGGACAGAGACAGGGGGAGGAGGTGATGGACAGAGACAGGGGGTGGTGGTGATGAACAGAGACAGGGGGTGGTGGTGATGGACAGAGACAGGGGGTGGTGGTGATGGACAGAGACAGGGGGTGGAGGTGATGGACAGACAGGGGGGGTGGAGGTGATGGACAGAGACAGGGGGTGGAGGTGATGGACAGAGACAGGGGGTGGAGGTGATGGACAGAGACAGGGGGTGGAGGTGATGGACAGAGACAGGGGGTGGTGGTGATGGACAGAGACAGGGGGTGGTGGTGATGGACAGAGACAGGGGGTGGTGGTGATGGACAGAGACAGGGGGTGGTGGTGATGGACAGAGACAGGGGGTGGTGGAGATTGACACAGGCAGGGGGTGGTGGAGATTGACACAGGCAGGGGGTGGTGGAGATTGACACAGGCAGGGGGTGGTGGAGATTGACACAGGCAGGGGGTGGTGGAGATTGGTTTAGATGGACAGAGACCAGGGGTGGTTTAGATGGACAGAGACCAGGGGTTGGTTTAGATGGACAGAGACCAGGGGTGGTTTAGATGGACAGAAACCGGGGGGTGGCGGTGAGGAACAGAGATGGGGGCGGTGGAAAAAAAGATCAGACTCAGTGTTGAGTTCTGTATCACCAAGAGATTGTACCAACGACCTATACACCATATGAACCACATTCTGTGATAGGGCAAAAAGTTCTAGATTTTTTGATGTGCCTATTGATGAAAACTTGAATTGGAAGAAACATTTTTTTTTAATTTCACGAAGAACAATGTTGTTGGTTTCGAATAAAAATGTGATGTCTTATAATGTTTTGCGTCATCTCGTATGGAATATTTTTCGGGTAATTCATTTCATAGAAAGAAGGTAACCATTACTGTGCTCCAGCTCTAGGCCTATTGTCATCGACAGCACTTTAAATTCTTATTTTACTTTCTTATGGCAACTACAAAAATATGGCGTGTGGTTTCGAAAAGTATTTTTATGTATGGTGGGAGCCTTTATAGTATAAACAGTTGCATAATACCAAGAGCTGCAATAGGAAAGTGGTGGTCAAACAAATTTATCAAAAAGTGTTGTGGGGTTCCTTCGATGCCCTACATACGGTAGGAATGTTTTAGAAAATAGTCAAGATGGTTGGCTCATAAATATCTCTAGTTGCAGAATCTGGGAACGCTAAATGTTTCCCTCGGTACCGACAAGGAAATAGCAAGTCTCAGACGAAGTTCGTCTGAACTCTCCGAAGGCTGGCTGTGAGTGACAGCAATGGAGGCAATATCTAAATGTGATAGGGAGGGAGGGGGTGGCTGGTGAGGGGGAGGGGCACAGCCACAGTGCAGATAATGGCCGGCGGCCAGTATTTGGGCGGCAAACATCCGCTGTTTGCTGCCGCATCGGGAGATGGTGATTGATGGCCGCCGGCGGGTCAACACCATCAGCTGCAGGCCAGGGCCGCGGCCGCCACAGCGGGACGTCTGTCCGACAAGTAGTTAACGGCGCTGATGGCCGCCTGCTGGTAACGAGCGGCGCCCTCGTCTACGTGGAAGCACGCCTGCGACCGCCTCTCGTGACGTCACAATCTGAGACACGTGACGGTGCTACTAGTTAACGGTGCGATTTCCTGTACGGAATTTTGGTACAACCTTATAGACTGTCGAATTTTGCTCATTCCCCGATTGACAATGGCATTTTCCCTTACAGGTAAACGGTTTTTCTCGTGTATTTTTGGGTACTGATTTCAAGTAGAGTACTGAAAATGTTTAATCACATGCAATTCTGATATAAACTGAGAATTTCTGTGAGGTATGCACAGTGCAGCTATTTCATTCCCAGTAGAAAAATACTCCTATTGGAGCACAAAAAATGTGAATATGATCCTATTTATTTAAAAGACTGATTGAATAGTCAGATACGAGCTGCCTCGTTCTGTCTTCCTCAGCACTTTTAAAAATTTTCCCAAAAATTTTGGCATGCAAACACATTCGCTCCAACTCACGTCCCACTCCCACAAACTACCCTAACTGCAACTCACACCCACCAGTCCATCGCTGTAAGTCGCTCATACCCATCCACTCCCAGTTGACCTGTCGCACTCGCTCTTTCAACCCAATTCTGTGTCATTATCTCTTTGAATTTCTCTGCAACTGTGTGCTGAATCACAGCCACAATCCCCTTCATTCTGTCTTCTTACTACACTCTCCTCTCACAGTCACTGTCTTCTTCTTGTTCTCTCTTCCTGCTAGTACCCCATACCTTCCTTCCTACTGCTGCTGTCTGTTCTCACTGTCACTATCCCTCTCTTCCCTGTTGTCGTTGTCATATGCCCTGAATCTCATTATCTCTGGCTCTCATCCACTTCCACTTCCTCTTTACTCCCCTCCCCCTGACACTGTCTCCTTCACTCTTTTTCCTAGCACTGTTACGTCACTTTCAACTATGAAACTTCCTGGCAGATTGAAACTGTGTGCCGGACTGAGACTCGAACTCGGGACCTTTGCCTTTCGCGGGAAAAGGCAAAGGTCGCGAGTTCGAGTCTCGGTCCGGCGCACAGTTTTAATCTGCCAGGAAGTTTCATATCAGCGCACACTCCGCTGCAGAGTGAAAATCTCATTCTGGAAACTGTCAACTATGTTCCACGGCCACTGTGTCCCTCTCTTTGCCTCACACTGTTATTGCCTCCTTTGTTCTTTCTGTAACACAACCACTGTCTATTATCTTACAGTATTTATTACCTCTCCATCTTTTTCGCATTTCCACTGTCTCCTCCTATCTCAGCATAAAAAAGCGCGAATATTTTTGCATGCCAAAATCTGGGACAAAATTTATAGTTGCTGAGGAAGGTAGAATGAGACAGCTGGTACCCCACTTTTCAGCTAGTGTTTTAAATAAACAGGAACATTTATCCGCTGTTTTCCCTGCTGCAGCAGAGCACGTAACTCATATGAAAAGAAATGTATCGGCAGTAAAATTTAGTTTACTTACGTCAAACAGAAATACAGGTAACGTAAAACTAATTTTACACATCATACTGGATTTTATGTGCAAAAAATTTTTTGCATATGCTTCAGTACAACAACATGGGTTTCGTAGATGATGACGGAGAGATCTGAATCTTTGGAATACATCATAATAATCACAGCCATTTGATGTGCATAGCCGTTTCGGAATCCGCGGCTAGTTTTTGGTACCTAAAAAACAAGTTTTTGGGGTGTTTCTCGATAACGGATAGAGATTTTTGAAAACTGCGAAATGGATCTTCTAGGTAGACGTCTATAGAACGTACCGTTAAAATTTGAGCAATTTGCTGCTGTTATTTATTATTTAGACTTCACCTCGTACCGGAAGGGTGATTTTGTATCTGTGTATTTTGGAGACGGATAAAGGTATCATGAAAATTTTGCAGGTTATTTGAGATCGGGATCTTAGGAATATGTGGTACAACTTTCAGACATTTGCTTTGCATAGCCATCTTGGAGTCGTCGGCTTGGTTTTGGTCCGCTGGTGACGGCCAGAATATAGTAAAAAGCCCTTTTTCTGCGGTCTTCCTAGGAATCGAGCATGAACTAATGGTGCCTCCATAACTTCCATCAATCCCATCGTAGATCACTTGAAATGCAAAAAGAATCAAAAGATTTGCTCCATTTTCCTAAGCAAAAGGAAGTGGGTAATATTCATAATTCAACTCTGTACTGTAGGACAGTGACACTAGATCGATTCTTCTGTTGGGTTCAAATGGTTCAAATGGCGCTGAGAACTATGGGACTTAACTTCTGAGGTCATCAGTCCCCTAGAACTTAGAACTACTTAAACCTAACTAACCTAAGGACATCACACACATCAATGCCCGTGGCAGGATTCGAACCTGCGACCGTAGCAGTCGCGCGGTTCCAGACTGTAGCGCCTACAACCGCTCGGCCACTCCGGCCGGCCTTCTGTTGGGTATACGAATTTTTCATAGCCTAAAGCCTATACAAACCATTTGACCCTACCTTTTTTTATCACCAATACAATCCGAGCTATGAGCAGCGGAATATCCCGTTTTTATGTGCGGCGTTTTGAAACATATTAGGCATGGATGCTGTCGCATGCATACCGATTACAACAAAGCCAGTACTGTATCATGACGCACAAGGTCTATTCCTCTCCTTTCGGCTTTTGTTATTCCTTCTAAGAGTTTTGCATTATTATATGGATTTCGGCAATGTTAGTGACAGCTGGTGGCTGGTTCCCCTTCCTGACTTCATCATTCCCCCGAGAACTTCATCATTCCCCCTATGTTCTCAATCTGTCTGCGTCTAGAATAAATCTGACGTTCAAGTGTGAGAACCTTTTTCTAACTGTTTGCGTAGCGTGAAATTGAAGCGGAACGTGGGTACTATCCCGGTATTTACCTAGTAGGGTATGGGCAACAACCTAAAAAGCACAGTCCTCGTCTTTAATCCGCGAGAAGGACTCGATTCGTTCCGATAGAGGTACCCATCTATAGAAGAGTGGAAAAAACGAGCAATGAATTTAGAAAATCTGGCCAAGTACAACACCGAATGTAGGAAGGGTAAACGTGCTATTTGACTCTTTGGTGGACCCAAAAACTACCCCTGCCTTCACTTTACATAAATTTTAAAGTTATAAAATAAATTGCTACAGCACAACCAAAAGATGGTGCCAATTTTACGTGCGTGTCAAGTAGGTTTCCGAGACTATCAGAAACCAAGCAGAAAGGAGTTTTCTTCGGCCGTGACATTCGGAAAGTAACGACAGACGAAATATCTGAAGACTATGTGAAAGACATTGAATGATCGGCTTGGATTTCCTTTAAAGAAGTTGTCGACATGTTCTTATGACGTGATATAGTAAAAAAAACATGTGGAATTACTTAAAATATTGATGCCTCAACAAGCTTGAAACTGTGTTTTCTGAACTCCCATGTCAGCTATTGTGCAGAAAATTTAGAGTCTGTGAGAGACGAAAAGGGAGAGTGGTTCCATCAAGAGATTAAGTTAATGGAACGAAAGTATCAGGGGTCGATGGGGTGTCAACCTGATAGCTGACTGTTGCTGGCTGCTGCGCAGGGAGGGGAGTGTCCTCAACGCGCGCACGGAAGAAAAGGTTATAAACTGAGTTCTGGGAGGACTTATGTCTTCGTATTAGTACTCAAGAATTCATTGTAATGTAAGGAGTGCCTTATTATGGCGTACTTTTGAATAAACGTTTACGGAATGTATGTGTTTAGAGCAAACTTTCAACATTACCCTGTGAAAAAGCAATAGTGATAGAACCTCTTGGCATTTCTGAACTTATTACATAAAAAAAACATTACAGTCACCTAAACTGTTTAAAAATATTTGCAAAGTATATATTTCTAGACCTGTATGACATCACGCTGTAAGGGAATTGAGAAGAGGGAATGAAGATCATAAGAACTAGCGGCATTATTTCTTCAAACAGAAACTATCTTGAACGCAATTACTTGCTTAATTTTCAAGTCCCTGTGAAATTCGCAGCCTTGGAACTTGACCTATTATCAAAAATACTGCTTGACTACCACGAAGTACAGAAAAACAAATATTAAGGACAGAAAAATGGTAAGGAAAAGACACACCACTACACAGAAAACTGTAATTAATTTTAAAATTTAAGTGACTTGTTGCTTGTTTTAGAGTAAGTGAAAATTTTTACCAAAATGTGACGTTTTGAAGAGGTTTATTTTAGATCTTTACCACAAGTACACGTCTCAGAATAGTGGAAATAGTCAACTGTAATATCCGTATAAACAGTTCCTTATGATTTGCGGTAGTCAGCAACATACTTTCAAAGTCATCAGGCGCAAGTGTTTGAAACTTGACTTATGAAACCAGAGTTTTGTTTTAAGGAGCGTGTGGACAAAATCAGTAAATATGAATTAAAATCACTGTTTACCCAGCTTGCAGTGACCTCATTACAATTTTTGGCAACCGTTTATTAATTTTAAAAACAACATGACACATATCCTCCTATGTACAACAGTACGTTTAAGGCATTGTTAGAGGTTCCTAATTGAGTTGCATGTTCCTCACCAATTTCTAATGATCTTAATAGTCGACATAAGCCTATAAAATTTTGAAGATTGCGTTTCGGTTGCAGTATTGATCCACTAATTATGTGATAGAGAATAATTAGCAATAACAAATTCAAGGAACAGAGAAACAGGAAAATACAGGAACGTTTTCGAAAGTTGCAAAACCCAGACAGAACGGCAAAATGAACTGAAATTAGGTGGGCACTGTATTGAGTAATTTACTAAATCACACATTTGAAACTAATTTACGTAAATGACATTTATTAATAGCTGAATGTTGCACTTGAGTGTAATATTCGCAATTAATGACAAAACGATAAGTTGCCGCCCGCATCTCGTGGTCGTGCGGTAGCGTTCTCGCTTCCCACGCCCGGGTTCCCGGGTTCGATTCCCGGCGGGGTCAGGGATTTTCTCTGCCTCGTGATGGCTGGGTGTTGTGTGCTGTCCTTAGGTTAGTTAGGTTTAAGTTGTTCTAAGTTCTAGGGGACTTATGACCACAGCAGTTGAGTCCCATAGTGCTCAGAGCCATTTTGATAAGTTGCACCAGCTACACCGGAATATGAATCGAGTACATTAGAGCTGCTTTTAGTTTTACAAAGCAATCTGTTGTTGGATCACAAGCAGTTATTTTAATCACTCTCTAAGGAAAACAATTGTGTTTCAGTTAATGTCTTTCCATCGAAACGAGAAGGGAAACAGTGGAACCCCCATTACATTAATAAAAACCTCAGTTTGGTGATCCAGTGTTCAGTTACACATTTCAGACAAACGGAAAACAGTGAGACGGACTTGTACTGCACGTCATTAGAAGGCTGTGAGTTAACGTTGAGAAACTCATGTCGCGCTCGCATTCGGCATTTCCTTGCAGTCAGTGTGAATTGTAGGCGGATGCGGCTGTGTATTTCCGCCAGAGCCGTAGCGGGGCTGAAATGAAATGACCGTGTGGCATTACTGGCCAGGAGACCATGTCTGGGGTGGTTGGGCTCCTGGCGCAAGTCCTAATATTGGGCGTCATCTAGGCAACTTGTGCGTCTATGATCCCGCGGCGCGACAATGGTCCCACTGACTATCATCTTGCTCAGGTGCAAAGTCTTGAACAACCTCCGGGCAGTATCTGAAACCCTCAACACCAGGCCTAGCAGAGGAGTATCTCTCGTGAAGAGTCTCGTCAAGCCCAGCCACTGACATCTTCCGCAACAGAAGGAATCCACCTTTGGAAACCAAATGGAGGGAAACGGTCATAGCATATGGTGAATAAACGTAGGAGAGACTTCTAGAATTCTACAACATTTGCAATGACCGTGTCCCTCCACTTTATTTGCCAGCGTGGATTCCTCGTTTCGCCAATCCAATTGGAACTTTGAGTCCCATTATGCCCTCTTTTTTCCACGTCGAGAGGCACATATATACGCCAAGAATGTTCGTCTCTTAAAGCATTCCTGCGTTATCTTTAGTTGGTTTAGTTTCTCCGATAACTGCAAATACTGTATTCTATCGAGTCTCAGCTTATCAGTTCTCTTCGACTAGAGGCTTCATTGTGAAAATATTGGTGCTACTGCATCAAGAGAAGAACATGCTGCAGGTTCACATCTGGCCCACGTGGACATTACAACAGTACTTGAGGGTACTCTGGTGGCCATTTTCTCGGCCGCTCTGTCTGTGGCTCCAGTCAGCTACAGATAACCTCAGGTTGAGGCATTACAATATAATAATTACACCGCGCGGAAGAGTGTACCCGCTGTAAGTCGTAAAAATTGTGGAGGAGTTTTATAAACATAAGCCCAAAAGTTTCTTTGGCTGGAAAGTTATTACACTTAGCTCAGCTTGTAAAGAGCTGTTAAAAGAACTGTGGAGAATAAATGTAGCGCTTACCACAGTACATCTTAAGGTTATCAGCGGCGAACATGAGGAAGCAAGACAATTAAATAAAGTAATGGAACACTGAGAACAGCTACGAGGCCTGTTCAGAAAGTAAGCTCCGATTGATTGCCAAATTGAAACCACAGTGAACATCAGAAATGTTTTGCTTGTAACAATTAGCTACACCTTTCAGCTACTTCTCTACGTAGTCGCCGTTCTGACTTAGACTTTTGTCATAGCGTTGTACCAACTTTTCAATAGCCTCATCATAGAAGGCAGCCGCCAGTGCTTTCCGCCAATTCTCCACGCTGGCCTACACCTCGTTGTCTGTGTCAAAATGTTGTCTTCAAAGACAGCGGTTCATGTGACCAGAGATGAAACTCAGGGGGAGACAATTGCGGACTGTATTGTGGGTTATCTAACATTTCCATTTGAAAACGATGCAGGAGCATCTTTATTGCCCCTGCAGAATGCGGCTGAGAATTGTCTTCAAGAAGAAACAGCACGACAGTTATGTAATGTTAGCTGCATAGCTTCAGGCGAAATTTCTCACCAGGCCCTCGTACTTGGCGGCAGACACTATTTACTAGACATCTTTACGCACTCACTGCGAGCTCAGAAATGAGAAGAGCGACGTGATGCTAACTGGGGTTATACTAGAGACACTACCCAACACATCTGTGCAAAGCTTTATCGGATTTTCATAGTCGTTTCCATTTCGCGACCGATCGGAGCTTACTTTCTGAACGCCCCTCGTATGTCTTACCACTGTATTTCCGTTCATACACTACTTGCCATTAAAATTGCTACACCACGAAGATGACGTGCTACAGACGCGAAATTTAACCGATACCAAGAAGATGCTGTAATATGCAAATGATTAGCTTTTCAGAGAATTCACAAAAGGTTGGCGCCGGTGGCGACACCTACAACGTGCTGACATGAGGAAAGTTTCCAACAGATTTCTCATACACAAACAGCAGTTGACCGGTGTTGCCTGGTGAAACGTTGTTGTGATGCCTCGTGTAAGGAGGAGAATGCGTACCATCACGTTTCCGACTTTGATAAAGGTCGGATTGTAGCCAATCGCGATTGCAGTTTATCGTATCGCGACATTGCTGCTCGCGATGGTCGAGATCCAATGACTGTTTTGCAGAACATGGAATCGGTGGGTTCAGGAGGGTAATACGGAACGCCGTGCTGAACCCCAACGGCCTCGTATCACTATTAGTCGAGATGACAGGCATCTTATCCGCATGGCTGTAACGGATTGTGCAGCCACGTCTTGATCCCTGAGTCAACAGATGGGGACGTTTGCAAGACAACAACCATCTGCACGAACAGTTCGACGACGTTTGCAGCAGCATGGACTATCAGCTCGGAGACAGTGTCTGCGGTTACCCATGACGCTACATCACAGACAGGAGCGCCTGCGATGGTGTACTCAACTACGAACCTCGGTGCACGAATGGCTAAACGTCATTTTTTCGGGTGATTCCAGGTTCTGTTTACAGCATCATGATGGTCGCATCCGTGTCTGGCGACATCGCGGTGAAGGCACATTGGAAGCGTGTATTCGTCATTGCCATACTGGCGTATCACCCGGCGTGATGGTATGGGGTGCCATTGGTTACACGTCTCGGTCAGCTTGCGAGGTGCCGGGGCTAGTAGTGTATTTATCACTAAATTCTACTAGAATCCACATGTGCAAATCATGCTCTAAGCCCCCCCTATTCTAACTCCGACTTTTGCTGTTGCACAAGGATAAAACAAATACGCGAACTGACTCTAATCAACCCTGCTAGTGGAGTAGAAGAGAGTTTGGCACCTGCAATAATTTAATTTGATAAATAAGTTAAATAAACAAAGGTTTCATTAGCATAGTGAGGAATGATAGGGTTGCTCTATTGATTAACAGAAAGAAAGTTCTGTCCAAAATAACAATATGATTTATTAAGATTAAACGCAGAATAGTAAAAGAGACACAGGAAATATAAAACATCAAATTGGCTAAAATTGGAGATTCATACAAACACAGTAAAGGTGAAGTTGTCCCTAACTTAGATCGTGAGGTTTAAGACGAAGTGGTATGTGGAGCCAATTCCTTTCCACTCAAATCTCAAGAGAGACACACAGCTAACCCAATAGTAATTGCTGCTACTCGAAACTGAACAAAGTTAGAAAAGGATGAACAGGCGCGCTCTGCTGAGCTCTGATTATCACCTAGGAAAATCCCTATCTGCCGGTGCTGCGGACGTACATTACCAACAGTCTTCTTATCTCCCAGAACACGATCTGGCGTACCGCAGGCGAGGGCTGGTTGCTCCGACGTCCTCGACCGAAAGGCGACTGCAGACTACCCAGAGCACCCGTACAGGCCGAACACCGAACATTCCCGCCCCCACGACAGTGGCCGTGGTTACGTTCCAATCAGCAACTCGAAAACCGGCGGAAATTCCACTCCATTGCCGGAGCACTACCATTCCACCAATGGAGATTCTTGGCGCCAATTTCTGTGCTGATTTTGCAGAAAGTGCGGGAATTTTCCCGCCACAACTGCGTGGGTACACAAGTCATTCCCACGCCTCGCTGGTAGCCCGCCAGAAAGTGTTTTCGCAAAGTTTCTCTGAAGTAACGGAACCTCTAGCCCAGCCGCTACTTCACACCCCAGCGGGCGTGTCTCTTGACAATGTCGGCGTCTGAAAAGCATTCACTCGACTGCCTCACACACGTCGGCTTAACTCTCTCCAGTTCCACAGAGCCCGCCTGTCACCGGCCCACCCGGGTGACGAGAGACGCTGCGTGGGAAGTACGCGTTTTAAGGAAAAGCAACCCTCCACCGCATGCAACTAGAGAGGAGAATCGTAAGATAGAAATATGAGAGGGGGCTCATGCCACCTCTCATTGCCCCTACGCCATTTTATATTGTAATTGGTGAGCGGTTGGCTCACTTAGGAGCAAGGTAGTGAGTCAATCGTCCAAGAACAATCTTACAAAGTGACTCCACATACCGCACTCTATAAAAAAGATCATTGCAACTGAAAAATGCAACTCATAGAGGGAGGATTATTTATGATGTAGCCAACTTCACCTTCTTAATATGGAACACTAACACTCACATCACACATCCATACCCAGGGAGCCCCTTCCAAACACCGATTCACGCAGACATTCACGCTCTAAACATGGCCCGGGCATCTGAGCCAAATATGGAGCAGTTTATTCTTTACAATCAGAGTTGGAGTGCTCCGCAATTAAATGCCCAAGATGTTACAACAATTTTAATCATTAAACTAACCTGACCTCACTCACACATGATAATATTTAAGTTAACAATCTCTTTGTGAGTTTTCAGAATCTAGTTACAACCTCCGATTCATTCTGTCTCCCTGCAGCAAGAATAACCTTTACAAAATGTTCCCTGAACTGATGGTCCATTCACAATGACAGTGGTGGTATCTGCTTCAGTTTATGGGGACTTCAGGCACACTGTTTGCATACACACAACAATAAACACAAAATACAAAAAAAACATGGTGTGGAGAACAATACAGTAATCTGTAATAAGAATTACAGTGTAAAACACAAACGCATACAAGGTATAACATACATTACAAAAACAACATAAGAAAAAGAAATTTAAGAAAAAAAACAAGGTTCATGGGGCATCAAATTGTGCGTGCACATTGCACAAAGTTCACGACTGTGCTGAGAATGAGGCACTAAATCACATTGTTTGAAATATCCGTAGCACTTCACAAATTCTACAGTACTGACATCACATCAGCGAAACACAAAAAAAACAATGAACAAAAATATATACACTGAAAACAAAAACTGTAGTCATGCGCCGCTACTTAAAACTAAACGCGGAACTACCAAAAAAAAACTTGGGTATTAATCATTAAAAAAAATAGAGAGAAAAAAAAATTGAATGTTCCTACTAAGAATCCTGTTTGTTTATCAGAGATTCACAGGAAAGATCCGAGGCCAAGGGTCGCCATATTATGCGAGGTGCCGGGGCTAGTAGTGTATTTATCACTAAATTCTACTAGAATCCACATGTGTAAATCATGCTCTAAGCCCCCCCTATTCTAACTCCGACTTTTGCTGTTGCACAAGGATAAAACAAATACGCGAACTGACTCTAATCAACCCTGCTAGTGGAGTAGAAGAGAGTTTGGCACCTGCAATAATTTAATTTGATAAATAAGTTAAATAAACAAAGGTTTCATTAGCATAGTGAGGAATGATAGGGTTGCTCTATTGATTAACAGAAAGAAAGTTCTGTCCAAAATAACAATATGATTTATTAAGATTAAACGCAGAATAGTAAAAGAGACACAGGAAATATAAAACATCAAATTGGCTAAAATTGGAGATTCATACAAACACAGTAAAGGTGAAGTTGTCCCTAACTTAGATCGTGAGGTTTAAGACGAAGTGGTATGTGGAGCCAATTCCTTTCCACTCAAATCTCAAGAGAGACACACAGCTAACCCAATAGTAATTGCTGCTACTCGAAACTGAACAAAGTTAGAAAAGGATGAACAGGCGCGCTCTGCTGAGCTCTGATTATCACCTAGGAAAATCCCTATCTGCCGGTGCTGCGGACGTACATTACCAACAGTCTTCTTATCTCCCAGAACACGATCTGGCGTACCGCAGGCGAGGGCTGGTTGCTCCGACGTCCTCGACCGAAAGGCGACTGCAGACTACCCAGAGCACCCGTACAGGCCGAACACCGAACATTCCCGCCCCCACGACAGTGGCCGTGGTTACGTTCCAATCAGCAACTCGAAAACCGGCGGAAATTCCACTCCATTGCCGGAGCACTACCATTCCACCAATGGAGATTCTTGGCGCCAATTTCTGTGCTGATTTTGCAGAAAGTGCGGGAATTTTCCCGCCACAACTGCGTGGGTACACAAGTCATTCCCACGCCTCGCTGGTAGCCCGCCAGAAAGTGTTTTCGCAAAGTTTCTCTGAAGTAACGGAACCTCTAGCCCAGCCGCTACTTCACACCCCAGCGGGCGTGTCTCTTGACAATGTCGGCGTCTGAAAAGCATTCACTCGACTGCCTCACACACGTCGGCTTAACTCTCTCCAGTTCCACAGAGCCCGCCTGTCACCGGCCCACCCGGGTGACGAGAGACGCTGCGTGGGAAGTACGCGTTTTAAGGAAAAGCAACCCTCCACCGCATGCAACTAGAGAGGAGAATCGTAAGATAGAAATATGAGAGGGGGCTCATGCCACCTCTCAAGCTCTTGTTCGCACTGACGGCACTTTGAACAGTGGACGTTACATTTCAGATGTGTTACAACCCGTGGCTCTACCCTTCATTCGATCCCTGCGAAACCCTACATTTCAGCAGGATAATGCACGACCGCATGTTGCAGGTGCTGTATGGGCCTTTCTGGATACAGAAAATGTTCGACTGCTGCCTTGGCCAGCACATTCTCCAGATCTCTCACCAATTGAAAACGTCTGGTCAATGGTGGCGGAGCATCTGGCTCGTCACAATACTCCAGTCACTACTGTTGATGAACTGTGGTATCGTGTTGAAACTCCATGGGGAGCCGTACCTCTACATGCCATCCAAGCTCATTTTCACTCAATGCTCAGGCGTATCAAGGCCGTTATTACGGCCAGAGGTGGTTGTTCTGGGTACTAATTTCTCAGGATGTATGCACCCAAACTGTGAAAATGTAATCACATGTCCGTTCTAGTATAATATATTTGTCCAATGAGTACCCTTTTGTCATCTACATTTCTTCTTGGTGAAGCAATTTTAATGGCCAGTAGTATACATTACATGCGGTTCGACGCAGTTGAATATGAGTTGAACTGGCGAAGTGCATGCTATTTTGTCAGTCTCTACCGTCCGAAAGACGCAAGTTCCGGTTGTGAAATTATTTAATGTTAATAAAACGTTTCGATTTATTGGGATATTATCAAACTGTGTAAAAGTAGTTGGATAGGTGACCCATCAGTCATAAAACCACGTGAATATCACCTAAGACATCTTCAGGCAAATTTTTGTAGTTTTCTGAAAGGAGGCCACCGCCATTTTTAAACCGGTTGCAGTAACAGCCCGCCACGATGGAATAGGGAATTTTTTACGTGAATTTTTCTTGTCAAGCAATCAAGATGGTGGCGGCCTCCTTTCAGAAAACTCAAAAAATTTGCCTAAATATGTCTTATATGACATACATGTGGTTCTATGACTGATGGGTAACGTATACAGCTACTTTTACACAGTCTGATAGGTCCACAAAATGGCGAAACGCTAATAATTGGCAACCAATGCTGTACAATCGCAATAAAGCCATGAGATGTTCAATTGACTATTCTATTAGAACATGTTACGCCTTTCGGGATTACACCCATCTTCAGACATCGCAAACTTCAACTCCTTCCTAACCAACCAGGCGTACACCCTTGGCAGTTGTCCTGTTTGGTTAGGAAGCAGTTGAAATTTGTGATGTCTGAAGATGGGTGTAATCCTGAAACGCGTAACATGTTCTAATAAAAGGGTCAATTGAGCATCTCATGACATTATTACGATTGTACAGCATTGGTTGCCAATTATTAACATAAAAATAATCGCAGGCCTCAGAGGGGACTATGTCCTGTATATCAGGGTGAAATGCGCTATTGACATTAAATAATTTCGCAAACGAGACTGTCTTTGTTCTGAAACAATTTTAAAGCGGTTGCTGTAACAGCCTGCCACGATGGAACGGGAAAATTTTTACATGAATAAAATCTCTTGATGATGACTCGGTAAATTTAATGTTGTAGTAGAAGTAGGTGACCATACTGTCTGCCGAGCGCTGTTGGCAAGCGGGCTGCACTCAGCCCTTATAAAGCAAACTGAGGAGCTGCTTGATAGAGAAGTAGCGACTCCTGTCACGAAAATTGACAACGTCCGGGAGAGTGGTGTGCTGACCACATGCTCCTCTATATTCGCATCCAGTGACCCCCAAAGGCTGAGGATGACACGGTGAGCCGGCCGCTGTGGTCTAGCGGTTCTAGGCGCTCAGTCCGGAACCGCACGACTGCTACGGTCGCAGGTTCGAATCCTGCCTCGGGCATGGATGTGTGTGATGTCCTTAGGTTAGTTAGGTTTAAGTAGTTCTAAGTTCTAGGGGACTGATGACCACAGATGTTAAGTCCCATAGTGCTCAGAGCCATTTGAACCATTTTTGATGACACGGTGGTCGGTCAGTACCGTTACTATCTTCCGAGAGCTGTTCGGACCGAGATTGAGTTCGAGTACAAGTAGAGCCTCAGCGTGTCTTATAGTGGTGGGGCACGTACGCGTTTGACGCCACTACAATGACCGCATCTAGCAGCCTGCACTGGCGAGCGATATAGCGGCCAAACACAATGTATGATGCTTTGGGACGTCAGAGGAGACAATGTGCAGCTCACACCAACGTAATGAGGGCAAACTGAAAACAACGGTAACATCACAGTCCGAGGTGCTACACGTGGCTTATTTCATCACGACAACGCTCGACCGGATGTGGCAAGGTATGTCCAAGCCTCCTGTGAAGAGCGACCAGTACCATTGCTTCTATGGTGGTATAGTATTGCCGCTTATCGACTGCATTATTGTATATTAAGGACGAGCGACCGCAGTGATTAATTCAGGAGTCGCTATGGTCGCAAAAATGAGCGGTCGAGAAAGTTTTTAAGCGAAATGTAATAATTTGAGACGTATGGGCGTGGAATCTGCGTCAACAGAATCTCAGTGAAACTGTTTTGTTAGTTACATGTTGTAAAACAACCTTTCCATGACCGATATACTGATAGACTCACACGAGGCTGCAGACAACGAAAGAAACCAGTAGGAATGAATAAGCAGTTAGATGACAGATTCAGGACCCTTTAGTAATGAACAGCCCAGACGTCTACCCATAATTTCCCTACAAAAGTTATTTCGAATTCCTTCAAAATTCAATCCCGAGTTAAACATTAATGAAACTTAACAGCGACCGGAAACTACATGATACCAATTCCTAAGATACTGACGTAGCAAAATCTGGCAACAGATATCGGCTGCTGTCATTCTGAGAAGAACTGACAATTTATTCAAAATGGCGTCAACCGTTAAGAAACTGCTCATGTTTCAAATGGTCGTTCTTCTTCTTCGCAGAGGTGAAGGGATACAGTGAGAACCGCCTGCCGAAGGGGTCGAACTGAGCCAGAATAGGAAACTACTGTCAGGAAAGACGAATGCTAAACTACTATGTCTTAGTAGGAAGTCTTTGGCCCCTCCTCCCTCACGTAGTTGGCAACAGCTTTATTTTTTTAAGGCCAGAAGCTTACTGAACGTGGTGCCAGAAATTTCATAATAGGTCTGGCGGCAGCCACGTCCTGCCCACCAAGTTTGAGCTTCGAGACGGACCAACAACTGCAGCTTCATCATCATCGCGGACGCGTCTCGCTACAGGCATTTAGCGCCTTGTAGTTACTGTAGTAGCAGGTCCTTGGCTGTTCATCACCTTGAACAGAACACAGCAGCGTTGCTCGCATAGATACGCCGCTTCGTTTGCTCGGCGCGTGCAAGTATATCGTGCTATGACTGCAAGCTAATGGCTCCAGCCATGTAGAAAGATTCACAGGAATCTCCCTCTTTGTCACATTGATCTGCTCTCTTCAAGATGACATTACGATCTGGCTGGAGACCAAATATGATTATATTACCCAGCTATGGTTTGATTACATGTGCTCTGTGCCGTTTATCATTGTGTGAAGTATTTTGCTTAGTTCTAATTTCAGAATATATCAATATTTATGTTCCTCCTTCCTTATTTCTTTTCAGAGTTGAGACATCCTCCCCCTTTCTCAGTATCCAACAACTCAAGGGTCCCCTGCAAGAAGAAGCGTTGACGACGCCTTTCATGGTCGACTACTGGATAGGTAACCAATTTAAAATATCGGTGGCCTGTTAATATTTACCACGCCCACAAACTGGGGAAACACTTTTCGTTTTCGACGACTAGTGTTCCAAGAGCTGTAGAAGACTGCTGGGTGAGGACCACAGTGTGAGCCCCTGCACAATGGGCGAGCTCATCGTGGTGGTTGAGAGATGATGGTGGTAATAAAAATCTGAATTATAAAAAATGATCGCCGACTGGGATTAGTTCGTTGCTACCGAACCACCAGAGGGCGAGTACACGACCTTACGTTTGTATATAGCTCATCTGAACAAGAGGAGTTCGTCCATGCACTGTTGCCTTAAGCTCTTACAAAAGAATTATCAGTAATAAGGAACACTAAATTCACATTGATACATCATCAGTAAATTAAACAAATAAATGAATAAATGGACTGAACACATTAAGCCGGCCGAAGTGGCCGATCGGTTCTAGGCGCTACAGTCAGGAGCCGCGCGACCGCTACGGTCGCAGGTTCGAATCCTACCTCGGGCATGGACGTGTGTGTTGTCCTTAGGTTAGTTAGGTTTAAGTAGTTCTAAGTTCTAGGGGACTGCTGACCTCAGATGTTAAGTTCCATAGTGCTCAGAGCCATTTTTTGAACATATTAAGGGAAAACGTTAAGAATATAATCCCTTCGGATAATAATGTCAGCTACAACAGAGGATTAACTGGCGTCCACACGGGGGAGGGGCTGCAAGGCGGCAAGAGGGGGCACTATCCGCCACCGTCCCTCCCCCCTCCCCCCCTCCCGATGGAATCTGTATTATCAAACGCTGCTCATACACTTCAGTGCTCCGCGAAATCGGCTAATAAGTTTTTTCTGTCATTTATAAAATTATGCTCTTGTAACACATCTCACCAAGAGGGAACAACAAGACTGGAAGGCCAAAAACGAGGTGCATGGTTCAAAAACGGTGTAAGGCAGGGATGTAGTCTTTCGCCCCTGCTGCTCAATCTATACGTCGAAGAAGCGATAACGGAAATAAAAGAAAGATTCAAGACTGGGATTAATATTGAAGATGTAAGGCTATTAATGTTAAGATCCACTGATGGCGCTGCTATGCTCTGTGAAATCGAAAAAATACGGGGTCTGTTGAATGGAATGAATCGTCTAATGAGTGCAGAATATGGACTGAGAGTAAATCAAAGAAAGTGAAAGTAATCAGGTGTAGGAGAAATGAGAACAATGATAAACTTATCTAATTATCGATAAAGAAGTAGATGCAGTTAAGGAATTCTGATATCTAGGCAGCAAAATAACCCATGAGGAAACGGAGCAAGGAGGACATAAAAAGCAGAATAACACTGACAAAAAAGGCATTCCTGACCAAGACAAGTCTACTAGTATGAAACACAGAGATGAAGGAAGAAGTTTCTGAGAATTTACGTTTGGAGCGCAGCATTGTATGGCGGTTGGACACGGACTGTTGGAAAACCGGAACGGAAGAGAATCGAATCATTTGAGATGTGATGCTACAGAAGAATGTTGAAAATTAGGTGGACTAATATGGTACCGAATGAGGAGTTCCTCTGCAGAATCGGTGAGGGAAGGAATGTATGGAAAACACTGAGAAGAAGAAGGGGTAGTATGATAGTACATCAAAATGGCTCTGAGCACTATGGGACTCAACTTCTGTGGTCCTAAGTCCCCTAGAACTTAGAACTACTTAAACCTAACTAACATAAGGACATCACACATATCCATGCCCGAGGCAGGATTCGAACCTGCGACCGTAGCAGTCGTGCGGTTCCAGACTGTAGCGCCTTTAACCGCTCGGCCACTACGGCCGGCGATAGTACATCCATTAAGGCTTCAGGGAATAACTTCCATGGTTCTAAGGGAGCTCTAGAGAGTTGAGACTGTAGAGGAAGACAGAGTTTGGGATACACCCAACAAATAATTTAGAACGTGAAACTGACTAACCCATTTACGTAAAAAAGACAATTTTATATTCTGCGCTCCTATCTCCGCCCCCTCTGGATAAATATCTACCGACGTCCATGATCCATTCAAACATAGCACCTTTACTGGAGATATGCTCTCCCTCTACAGTTTTTGTCCCACACTTTTCCCTATTATCAAACTGACAGTTTCTTGACATCTGACGGTGTGTTATGTCAAGCAATCCCTTTTTTAGCTAGGCTGTGCGATAAATTTCTTTTTTCTCCCCAATTCGGTTAGTTCGTCGTCATTATGTATACAATCTATCCATCTACACTCCTGGAAATTGAAATAAGAACACCGTGAATTCATTGTCCCAGGAAGGGGAAACTTTATTGACATATTCCTGGGGTCAGATACATCACATGATCACACTGACAGAACCACAGGCACATAGACACAGGCAACAGAGCATGCACAATGTCGGCACTAGTACAGTGTATATCCACCTTTCGCACCAATGCAGGCTGCTATTCTCCCATGGAGACGATCGTAGATATGCTGGATGTAGTCCTGTGGAACGGCTTGCCATGCCATTTCCACCTGGCGCCTCAGTTGGACCAGCGTTCGTGCTGGACGTGCAGACCGCGTGAGACGACGCTTCATCCAGTCCCAAACATGCTCAATGGGGGACAGATCCGGAGATCTTGCTGGCCAGGGTAGTTGACTTACACCTTCTAGAGCACGTTGGGTGGCACGGGATACATGCGGACGTGCATTGTCCTGTTGGAACAGCAAGTTCCCTTGCCGGTCTAGGAATGGTAGAACGATGGGTTCGATGACGGTTTGGATGTACCGTGCACTATTCAGTGTCCCCTCGACGATCACCAGTGGTGTACGGCCAGTGTAGGAGATCGCTCCCCACACCATGATGCCGGGTGTTGGCCCTGTGTGCCTCGGTCGTATGCAGTCCTGATTGTGGCGCTCACCTGCACGGCGCCAAACACGCATACGACCATCATTGGCACAAAGGCAGAAGCGACTCTCATCGCTGAAGACGACACGTCTCCATTCGTCCCTCCATTCACGCCTGTCGCGACACCACTGGAGGCGGGCTGCACGATGTTGGGGCGTGAGCGGAAGACGGCCTAACGGTGTGCGGGACCGTAGCCCAGCTTCATGGAGACGGTTGCGAATGGTCCTCGCCGATACCCCAGGAGCAACAGTGTCCCTAATTTGCTGGGAAGTGGCGGTGCGGTCCCCTACGGCACTGCGTAGGATCCTACGGTCTTGGCGTGCATCCGTGCGTCGCTGCGGTCCGGTCCCAGGTCGACGGGCACGTGCACCTTCCGCCGACCACTGGCGACAACATCGATGTACTGTGGAGACCTCACGCCCCACGTGTTGAGCAATTCGGCGGTACGTCCACCCGGCCTCCCGCATGCCCACTATACGCCCTCGCTCAAAGTCCGTCAACTGCACATACGGTTCACGTCCACGCTGTCGCGGCATGCTACCAGTGTTAAAGACTGCGATGGAGCTCCGTATGCCACGGCAAACTGGCTGACACTGACGGCGGCGGTGCACAAATGCTGCGCAGCTAGCGCCATTCGACGGCCAACACCGCGGTTCCTGGTGTGTCCGCTGTGCCGTGCGTGTGCTCATTGCTTGTACAGCCCTCTCGTAGTGTCCGGAGCAAGTATGGTGGGTCTGACACACAGGTGTCAATGTGTTCTTTTTTCCATTTCCAGGAGTGTAATCTCCTGCATCAGCACATTTCGAAAGTTTTTATTGTCTTCTTGTCGCAGCTGTTTCTCATCTTCGTTCCATTTCCGTACACGAATATGCTACAGACAAATAGTTTTAGAAGAGGCTCTATAACATGTAAACTTGTAATATTACATGTTACAATATTTCTCTTTTTCAGAAGTGGTTTTATATATTCTTTTTTTGCGAGTGTGCGACTTACACGCACAGCTTTGAGCATCGTGAGTTACCTTCCTGTCAAAGTATAAAAACTCCATTCAACAGTTATTCGAAATTCCTTGCCGTTTTTGGCAGAATGACAATGTAACCAGCAAGCCTCAAACTTTTTATTTCTTTTTCTTGAGCTTTATGAAATGGAAATGAGAGGTAGGCTGGTCATACAGTTACAAGAACTAAAACAGACTAAGAAAATTACTTTCTGGACCCTGTAGGCTAAGACGACAACTAACTGAAAATTGGATACACGACACCAGGAAACAAAGAATACAAACTTGAGACTATTATGTCATTGGCTATGGCTCTGAGCACTATGGGACTCAACTGCTGGGGTCATTAGTCCCCTAGAACTTAGAACTAGTTAAACCTAACTAACCTAAGGACATCACAAACATCCATGCCCGAGGCAGGATTCGAACCTGCGACCGTAGCGGCCTTGCGGTTCCAGACTGCAGCGCCTTTAACCGCACGGCCACTTCGGCCGGCTATTATGTCATTTCTGTCAGCTCCCGAAATACATATCTTTCCTCCTGGGGTACGATGCATTGCCATTACAAACGAAGCACTCCGTCTTCAGGCCACGAGTAGGCTACCGGGACCATTCGACCGCCGTGTCATCCTCGGTGGAGGATGCGGATAGGAGGGGCGTGGGGTCAGCACACCGCTCTCCCGGTCGTTATGTGGTATTCTTCACCGGAGCCGCTACTATTCGGTCGAGTAGCTCCTCAAACTGGCATCACGAGGCTGAGTGCACCCCGAAAAATGGCAACAACGCATGGTGGCTGGATGGTCACCCATCCAAGTGCCGACCACGCCCGACAGCGCTTAACTTCGGTGATCTCACGGAAACCGGTGTATCCACTGCGGTAATGCCGTTGCCTCCGTTACAAACAAACTTTCGTCAAATCGTCCTGTGAATGATTTAGCTGGTGTGTCTATTTCAAACCAGATATCACGAAAAAAAAAGGTGCTCACAGAGGCAAAATGCTGCATACATCTCTCTGCGAGCCACAACCGGCGCTGTGTTCTTGTGTGCGCAGGACTTGCGGCAAATGAACGGCACAGCGGAGTGGGACGCCGGTGGCTCATCCGTCTTACGCAGATACGGCGATAAGCCTGCTGCTGGTCGCTAAAAGCACGCCTAACTGTTATTAATTAGGTGTGCGCCTGCCGCCACTACTCAGCTCCACCGTAAAACACGTCCTGTTGCGAGGCTGTGCCTTGAAAGGACTTGTTTCACTTTCGCGAGCGTAGTGCATAGTAATTAATTTGTGCTCTGTTGATTATGTAGTTTAGTGAAAGGCAATGAAGTGTAATCTCAGGTGCCGTGATACGCAGTGCTGCTGTACTCTGAGGAGACAAAAGTCATGGGACACCTCCTAATATCGTGTCGCAACTCCTCTTGCCCGACGTAGTGCAGGAACTCGACGTGGCGTGGAAGACCTCTATAGAAATACCGAGCGATGCTGCCTCTATAGCCGTACATAATTGCGAAAATGTTGCCGACGCAGGATTTTGTGCACTGACATCTCGATTACATCCCATAAAGGTTTGACCGAATTCACATGGAGCGATCTGGGTGCCAAATCATTCGCTCAAATTGTCCAGAATGGTCTCCAGATCTATTGTGAACACCCGTGTCCAGGTGACATGGCGTATTGTCATCGATAAAAGTTCCATCGCAAATAGCTGCAAACGGTCTCCAGGCAGCCTGACGTAACCATTTCAATGATCGGTTCAAGTGGACCAGAGGACGCAGTCCATTCCCTGTAAACACAGCCCATACCGTTATAGAGCTCCAATCGGCTTGCACAGTGCCTTATTAATAACTTGAGTTCATGGCTTTGTGGGGTCTGTGTCACACTCTAACCCTACCATCAGCTCTTACGTACTGAAATCGGAACTCATTTGACCGGGCCAGTCTTCTAGGGTCAAAACGAAATGGTCAGAACCCAGAAGAGCCGCTGCAGGCGATGTCGTGCTGTTAGCAAAGGCACTCGCGTCGGTTGTCTGCTGTCATAGCCCAATAACGCCAAATTTCGCACCACTGTCCTAATGGATACGTTCGTCAAACGTCCCACACTGATTTCTGCTGTTAATTCACGCCGTGTTGCTTGTCTGTTAGCACTGACAACTCTACGCAAACGCAGCTGCTCTCGGTCTTTACTAGAAGAAGCCGTCGACCACTGCGTTCTCCATGGTGACAGGTAATGCCCGAAATTTGGTATTCTCGGCACACTCTTACGAGTGTGTATCTCGCAATGCTGAATTTCCTAACGATTTCGGAAATGGAGTGTCCCGTGCGTCTTGCTACAACTACGATTCCGCGTTCAAAGTCTGTTAATTGCCGTCGTGTGACAGTAATCACGCTGGAAGCCTTTTCACATGAATCACCTGAATACAAGTGACAGCTCTGCCAATGCATTGCCTTTTTATACCTTGTGTACGCGATGCTACCGCCGTGTGCATATCGCTATCACATGGCTTTTCTCCCCTCAGCGTGTGACTGTGTATGTGTGCAACAAGAACATCATATCTTTCTACTTATACTGCCGAAAAAAATGCAGCACCCTCAAGAACAAGGCCAATTTACAGAGAAGTAAGGTGGCAGGTAGTTAATCATTGTAGGAGTATTGATAACAGATTCAGACCCCATGGAACACACTTCATACTAAAGGTCTCCCAAACAGTCGCAGTAACACACAGTGTATCCTCCCCCGCCCTACCCCCTCCCCAGCCTTTCCCCTCTGGCGGCAAAGTAGGCTCATATTCTTGCATGCAAACAGTCATGAAGGTACCGAATGGAATCCTGTAATAGACTGTTCCAAGCACATTATACCTTTTGCTGCAATTCAGCGACGGTTCTTTCGTGTACGAGTGCAACTGACTAAAGACTTGGTGATCTTGCTGGCCAGGATAGTAGTTCTACACCACGAACGGCACGTTGCGTCACAGCAGCCGTATGTAGACGTATACTGTTCTGCTCAAAAAGCACGTCATCCTCCTTTCGAAGAAATGGCAGTGGCACTGAGATAACAGCCAGTGCAATAAAGCGGGCACTCGTTACTTTACCCTCCAGAAATATCAAATTAGCCAACCAGTCCTACAACAAGAAGCCTGGGAGGGTAATGCAATTCGAATAGGCAGCTCACCAGGTCTACGCCATACACCTGTGCGTCCATCAGTAGTACACACCAGAACCTAGGCTCATCAGTGAAGACAACATAGTCCCTCTCCAGTCAGATCTTGACGACACCAGAATAGCCACGATTGGCGGTGTCGGGGTGTCAGCGATAGCCTGGCAAGAGGCGCATGTGATCGTAATTCAGCTGCAAAGCGGACGGTTCCCAATGATTTCTAATGACGCAGCAGTTGCAACATGTGCTCAGATTTCGTCCCTGGATGATGTTCGGTCGGCCACCACTACTCGCTCAAAGAGTCGAACTTGACGTGCGTCTGTACTATGCGGACGTCTAGATCCTGGTCTACAGCTGTGGGAATGTTACGTAGACCACTGATGAGAGCAGCGGCACATCATCGATACACTGTGCCCAATATGAGCAGCCATGTGATACGTCCATCCAGCTTAAAGCTGGCCCACGATGCGTCCCCGCTCCAATGGCTGAAGCTGCTAAGTGGGAGGACATACTCGACGGTGTAGCATGTTAGTATCCTATAATGAATGCTGCAAACACAGTTCACCTCTAAACGCAGCACAGTTATTGCCTACAGAGTGAAAATAGGGGCTGCACAAACAGGCCTCTTGAGTACCATCTGACCGGAAATTACCATAGAAAATGAATCACTAACACTACAACCCCTCTGTAAGCTTACTGTGTCCTCGCATCAATAAATACAGTCCCTGAGAGTGTTGCATTTTCTTCTGGCAGTGTTTATAAAAATGATTTTTTTGTCCCATATCCTTTCCTATATCATTCATCCCACTTTGATGAAATTTTCTTGAGCTGTTGTGCGCTTGCACACGAAGGTTTCTGAATTATGACAAATCGGTGAAAGAAGATCCCCGACAGCTGACAACTCTGTTAGTAGCTTTCAACTGAACCGCAAACTGCTGTAGGCAAAAATGACAGTCGTCTCCAGAGCTGCGACAACACTGAAATGTTGCCATAAAGGCGTATACAAAATCCATTTCGCTATAGGTGGCGTACGAGTCGTTTCAATAGAACTGCGTTTTTCATATAGTATGGTTCAAATGGCTCTGAGCACCACGGGACTTACTTCTGAGGTCATCAGTCCCCTAGAACTTAGAACTACTGAAACCTAACTAACCTAAGGACATCACACACATCCATGCCTGAGGGAGGATTCGAACCTGCGACCGTAGCGGTCCCGCGGTTGCAGACTTTAGCGCCTAGAACCGCTCGGTCACTCCAGTCGTCTCATACAGTATAGGGCGGTTCATGTTTCCTCGGTGTATGCATACGCACGAAAGACATAATTGAGTCAAATATAAACAGCGAAATTTCATTTCGTGTGTGACGTAACAAAGATTACTGATTGTGAAATTCCGATTGCCGCTCGATATTAAATATATCAAAAGAATTTTCATTTTTTTGCAAGTTAATTTGTGATAGTCATCACAATTCCTACTTTCACTGCTAAATCAGTTATGGCGCTCAAACAACAACCAACTGGCCCATGTACACCCCAACCAAGAAAGCAAAAAATACATTCCGAGCTGGAGAAACAGACGCGCAATGGACTGCAATATTGGATATCGTTGGAGTGCGCACTGTTCGATCCAGACGAACAGCGCATACCAACAGCGCTGGAAGCGTTTTCTCATTGTGCGGGGATGATGTGTTTGCTAAGACGCTACTTTAATCTGAAGTGCTAGCGTACTACACAAGGAAAGCATTAGCGAACAAGTTCCAGCGTCGTACAAAAGGCAAAACAGTTTCAGGACATCCCAACTTCTATTCGACTGACGAGTTAGGACGTCTGTACACCATTCGCTCAAACACTGTTTTGACTTGCGATTACTATTAATCAGCGTACATAGACTGACATCCTGCGAAGAACTGGGAACAGTAAAGGGTCAAATACGTGCTACCTATCGTGAAGTTACCAAGAATTAAATATTCTCGAAAATGATGCACATTGAGACACTTCACTCGCTGATGTATGGAATACTGCGCAACAACAGCAAACAGAAGTACGGACGTTGTTTGCAATCATACTGACAACTCGCTTCCCATCCAATCCAGATGATCTTTGGTAAAGATACACTGACTGAATGACTAAATACAGCCTACATCTATTGAATGCTACGAATCAAAATCTGGACAGTCATTCCACACCAAACATATGTAATAAGGCATTAGTTTCGATTAAAGTCATACGTTAGGCGATCGCTAACAAAGTACTGGTACAACTGACAATGTCTGAGTTGAATCGATCTACTAACGACCGTTTCAGGGCTACGTGGTGAGTACATTTGTTCAAACGAATCTTCTGAAATGATTCCATAGCAACATGCAGCGAATGAAGGAATTATGCCTGAAATTACACTGAAACGCCAGAGAAACTGGTATAGGCATGCGTATTAAAATGCAGAGATATGTAAACAGGCAGAATACGGCGCTGCGGTCTATGTAAGACAAGTGTCTGGCGCAGTTGTTAGATGAGTTACCTCTGCTACAACGGCAGGTTATCAAGATTTAAGTCAGTTTGAACGTGGTGTTATAGTCGGCGCACGAGCGATGGGACACAGCATCTCAGAGGGAGCGATGAAGTGGGGATCCTCACGTAGGACAAAACGTGCTATTCACAAGAGACCTCCACCACCTCGTACTCTTGTGGATTTATGGACAGCCTTGCAGGATTCATGGTGTCAGTTCCCTCGTACTCTTGTGGATTTATGGACAGCCTTGCAGAATTCATGGTGTCAGTTCCCTCCAGCACTAATTCAGACATTAGTCGAGTCTGTGCCACGTCGTGTTGCGGCACATCTGCGTGCTCGCGGGGGTCCTAAACGATATTAGGCAGGTGTACCACATTCTTTGGCTCTTCAATGTATAAGTAAAAGCGATGGGTTGTATTTACTAGATACGACTGGAGCTACAGGCAAAACTTCTCTTTTCATTTACTAGCGTTTCTGCAACCATACGACAACAAAAACTACGTCACTGACAATAAAATCATCTGGAATTATTGCAGCGTTCAGCACTGAAACTGCAGCTCGAATACCAATCAGTGAGACACCAACGTAAAATAACAACGAGAATTCCATAGTGGCTATAATACATCAGTCATGTCAACTCACTATATGGGACAAATGTACTATGTGCACAAAGAAGCACTAGAAATATTTCATTGTACACTCAAATATTTTAGGGGGAAACGCGCAGCTTGCCAGTGGGACATTCATTTTACTGTCTGATTATTTTCGATAAAGTCTACTAGTTTTACTCTATCAGCTGAGCAGCCGCCAATGAACTTAATGATTGTTTAAGATTATCAGTTTTATGGCGGCACAGAAAAAATTAACTTTGACGCCCAATATAAGTGCACAATTGCAACATGATACATTTGCTGAACGTTTCCCCACAGCATTTGTTGGATACTGCAAATGAGAAAATGGGAAACGATAAATCAACAAGTGCCACATAGCTAACAAACTTCTGTAAAAACACAGCAACCACAATTCTGCCCAAAACTGCACAGATTTACAATACTTGTCAGTGGTTCAGTGCATGTACTATAGTGGCAGCCAAAAGTAACAATATCTGCGACATCAATTACAGAATTGAAAGCTAAAAACAAGGCAAAGAGACAACTTATCAGTCCATCGATACCGCAATGATTCAAGACGAAGTTGTCGATTATTCAACTGAATCTTTGAAGCTAGAGGAGAGTGGAGGGAGCGGAATGGGAAGGAAGGGGATTGGGTAAGTGGTGGAGACAGGAAGTCGAGGAGAAGGGGAGAGGGAGGAAAGAGTGGGAAGAAAGAAGAGAGTGACGTGAGGGGATGGGACAAGGCTGGTGGGGCAGAAGGGATGGGCAGAGGGAATGGGCAGAGGGGAGGGGGATGAGATGGGAGGGGTGGAGAGGGTATGGGGAGGAGATTGGAGAGGAGATTGGGAGGAGATGAGAGGGGGAGGTGAAGAGAGGGTGTGGGGAGGGGAGGAGAGGGTGTGGGGAGGGGAGGAGAGGGTGTGGTGAGGAGAGGGTGAGGGGTGGAGAGAGAGGGTGAGGGGTGGAGAGAGAGGGTGAGGGGTGGAGAGAGAGGGTGAGGGGTGGAGAGAGAGGGGGGAGGGGTGGAGAGAGAGGGGGGAGGGGTGGAGAGAGAGGGGGGTAGGGGTGGAGAGAGAGGGGGGTAGGGGTGGAGAGAGAGGGGGGTAGGGGTGGAGAGAGAGGGGGGTAGGGGTGGAGAGAGAGGGGGGTAGGGGTGGAGAGAGAGGGGGGTAGGGGTGGAGAGAGAGGGGGGTAGGGGTGGAGAGAGAGGGGGGTAGGGGTGGAGAGAGAGGGGGGTAGGGGTGGAGAGAGAGGGGGGTAGGGGTGGAGAGAGAGGGGGGTAGGGGTGGAGAGAGAGGGGGGTAGGGGTGGAGAGAGAGGGGGGTAGGGGTGGAGAGAGAGGGGGGTAGGGGTGGAGAGGGGGGTAGGGGTGGAGAGGGGGGTAGGGGTGGAGAGGGGGGTAGGGGTGGAGAGGGGGGTAGGGGTGGAGAGGGGGGTAGGGGTGGAGAGGGGGGTAGGGGTGGAGAGGGGGGTAGGGGTGGAGAGGGGGGTAGGGGTGGAGAGGGGGGTAGGGGTGGAGAGGGGGGTAGGGGTGGAGAGGGGGGTAGGGGTGGAGAGGGGGGTAGGGGTGGAGAGGGGGGTAGGGGTGGAGAGGGGGGTAGGGGTGGAGAGGGGGGTAGGGGTGGAGAGGGGGGTAGGGGTGGAGAGGGGGGTAGGGGTGGAGAGGGGGGTAGGGGTGGAGAGGGGGGTAGGGGTGGAGAGGGGGGTAGGGGTGGAGAGGGGGGTAGGGGTGGAGAGGGGGTAGGGGTGGAGAGGGGGTAGGGGTGGAGAGAGGGGTAGGGGTGGAGAGGGGGGTAGGGGTGGAGAGGGGGTAGGGGTGGAGAGAGGGGTAGGGGTGGAGAGGGGTAGGGGTGGAGAGGGGTAGGGGTGGAGAGGGGTAGGGGTGGAGAGGGGTAGGGGTGGAGAGGGGTAGGGGTGGAGAGGGGTAGGGGTGGAGAGGGGTGACTGACGGAATACCACTCTGGGGGCTCTAATTAGTCTAAATGTGTCTTCACGTTCCCTACTGAAATGATAGTTAGCGTAGTGTATTGTAGTGCTTGATTATGTAAGTAGAGTAAGAGGACGAGGAGGAGGAGATTAGGGTTTAACGTCCCGTCGACAACGAGATCAATAGAGACGGAGCACAAGCTCGGATTAGGGAAAGATGGTGAAGGAAAGCGGCTGTGTTCTTTCGAAGGAACCATCCCAGCATTTTCCTTAAGCGATTTAGAGAAATCACGGAAAATCTAGATCTGGATGGCCAGATGTGGGTTTGAACTGTCGTCCTCCCGAATGTGAGTCCAGTGTGTTACTAGTGCGCTATCCAGCTCTATCTCTTTATATAGGTTCTTGCAACATTGTCAACGGGCTTTCGCAGAATAATTATTCAATCGTCTGACAGCACAGATTTTACCGGATTTCCATGCTACTGTTCTGTGACTGAAACGCTGCCGTGACCATTCTTTTTTTGTTCTATTTAACACAACTGATTTGTAAGTAGCGTTGTCGGTAGACTGACTGCTATTTTCCCAATTTCTATCACTGAAAGGCGGTCTCCCATCTCATTTAACTACGATTGAGGCTTCGAGAACATTGCTTGCCCAGGTAATGACGGCTCCCGACTGTGATTAATTGATATTATGGTCATAGGATTACGTTTTTGTATGTTCTGAAGTGTACGATTTTACTTTTCTGAGGATTTAAAGCGAGCTGCCAATGTTTGCACCACTTTTAAATGATCAAAATCTGACTAGATATTTGTGCAGATTTTCGCTTCAAAAAGTACTTCATTATAGATAACTGCATCATCTGCACGTAGTCTGAGTTTTCTATTAACATTGTTCGTCAGGTCATTAATGGACAACATGAACAACAAAGGTTCCGATATACACTGCTGAAATTACTTCAACATCTTATGATGAGTCTACATCATAAGATAACATGCTATGCGCTCCCAAACACGAAAACCTTAATACAGTCAAAAATTTCGTTTAATACCCTATGTGATCGTATGTCTGAGTGATACTAACAAGGTAACTAACCATACTAGAATGGTTAAATCCAAATAAAAATTATTTTAAAATACGAAGATGTGACTATTCTATTTATTTATTCGTGTAACTATATATTCGTGGACAACTCGTGGCTTCTAGCTTAATGAAGCTAAAGACGACACAAGAACAAGTCGCTGCAGAAACAATACCAACCAATAGTCAATTATAACCAGCAGATTAACGAAAGTCATAAAGGAGATAGAAAATACTGATTTGCAAAAAGTTAGCCATTTGCTTGAAACAATGTGCGTTAACATATGCTGTACTTGCAGACTCATATTTTCTAAAACAGAAGTATCTTCGTTGTCGTACGTTCTTCCCTTGCTCGCTATCGAAGTGCAAACTTGGAGTTCAATGAATTGACGAAAACAGAAGGAGTGGAATAACTCGTGGCAAATATCTGGATGATATCATCGCTTTTAACATTGGTTCAAATGGCTCTGAGCACTATGGGACTTAACATCTGAGGTCATCAGTCCCCTAGAACTTAGAACGACTTAAACCTAACCTAAGGACATCACACACATCCATGCCCGAGGCAGGATTCGAACCTTCGACCGTAACGGTCGCGCGGTTCCAGTCTGAAGCGCCTAGAACCGCTCGGCCACACCGGCCGGCTTTTAACATTGGACTACTGTAGTGCGGCTTCAGTGAAAATCATGTAGCATGTCCAGTTATTGCACCTCTCAGGTGCGCTTACTGTTCTGTTATGCTGTGACGTTAAAAAAGGAGCGAAACTAGTATTGTTTAAGATTTTTAAAGAAGTAATGGACTTGATAAGAGCTAGGGCGGCGCTATTTAAAAGCTTCCAGACGGTATCTATTCTTACGTTCGACAAAATAAACGTCCAATGTAGAGTAAGTCATGATCCGCCTATTAATTTGTTAATTCACCCTACAAGAATATGGTGATGAAGCGATGACCAACAGGTTAGCTTCGACATGGAAGCAGTCAGTAAATTACCATTTTACGTCACAGTATCCTCAGCATTTACAAGGGGAATAGGTTTTTAGAACCGTGACAAGAAAGTATTTGCCTTCCGCGACGTACCCACATTGTTGAAATCACTTTGATGTCACTGACTACGGAAATTACCCACTTTACATGATGGGTCGACGGTGACATAAGAGTAGATATAAGATTTATTCGATTACTAGCCAGACACCCATGGCATCACCTGCATACACATATGTCACATTTAATGCACTCATCTCTTCCTCTGCCCTGTCTTAGGGGTCCCCCCTCCTCCCCTCCCCTCACCTGAACAACTTCTCCTCCTGCCTCTCTCTGTCCATCTCCTCCTGTCCCCTCTCACTATTCACATACTCCAACCTCTCCCTGTTCATTTCCTCACCCCCCCCCCCTCTCTCTCTGTTCGTACCCTTCTTCCTCCTATCTATCCATCGTTTCCTGCTCCCCTCCCCTCTCTCAGTACATTCCTCCTCTCCCTCTTTCCCTGTCCTTTCTTTGCTGCAGCCTCTCCTCTGTTCATCTCAACCTTCCTCTACGTGTGCCTATCCGCATTTGTTGACTCTGTGAAAGTAGAACAGACCGCACATCAGGCATCTGAAATCAATTTTCTAGCGCCTAAATGCAGACTGCAATGCAAAGTAGGTCAGAAAAGCATGTTGATAGTTCCCCAATCCAACATGTGCACTGCATAGGGCAACCTACATGTCGGTGGCTGGAAATCCACTCCTTCCCTGATGTGTACGCTGCCCTTCAAAGCAAATCGGTAAGGCAGGCTGATACTACTCCCATACAACATGGCTGTCGTGTTGGGCAGCCTACACATTAAGGGAAAAACCGGGATTTGCTCCTATCTCCACTATATGGGAATCAGGAGCTTCTAACCAATGCTGTCCTGTTACTTATGAAGTTTGCTGTTTGTGTGCCAAATTTGATTGAAATAGATCCAGTGGTTTGGATAAATGTTGGACACACCTACACTCACCATTTCACCCACCCGTTTGCAGCCTCCCCTTCCCCCCCCCCCCCCAAACACACACACACACACACCAAGTAAATATAGGGGGCTGGGAGTCTCAATGTTTATACCGTTATTTTATTGTGGCAAATACACTCCTGGAAATTGAAATAAGAACACCGTGAATTCATTGTCCCAGGAAGGGGAAACTTTATTGACACATTCCTGGGGTCAGATACATCACATGATCACACTGACAGAACCACAGGCACATAGACACAGGCAACAGAGCATGCACAATGTCGGCACTAGTACAGTGTATATCCACCTTCCGCAGCAATGCAGGCTGCTATTCTCCCATGGAGACGATCGTAGAGATGCTGGATGTAGTCCTGTGGAACGGCTTGCCATGCCATTTCCACCTGGTGCCTCAGTTGGACCAGCGTTCGTGCTGGACGTGCAGACCGCGTGAGACGACGCTTCATCCAGTACCAAACATGCTCAATGGGGGACAGATCCGGAGATCTTGCTGGCCACGGTAGTTGACTTACACCTTCTAGAGCACGTTGGGTGGCACGGGATACATGCGGACGTGCATTGTCCTGTTGGAACAGCAAGTTCCCTTGCCGGTCTAGGAATGGTAGAACGATGGGTTCGATGACGGTTTGGATGTACCGTGCACTATTCAGTATCCCCTCGACGATCACCAGTGGTGTACGGCCAGTGTAGGAGATCGCTCCCCACACCATGATGCCGGGTGTTGGCCCTGTGTGCCTCGGTCGTATGCAGTCCTGATTGTGGCGCTCACCTGCACGGCGCCAAACACGCATACGACCATCATTGGCACCAAGGCAGAAGCGACTCTCATCGCTGAAGACGACACGTCTCCATTCGTCCCTCCATTCACGCCTGTCGCGACACCACTGGAGGCGGGCTGCACGATGTTGGGGCGTGAGCGGAAGACGGCCTAACGGTGTGCGGGACCGTAGCCCAGCTTCATGGAGACGGTTGCGAATGGTCCTCGCCGATACCCCAGGAGCAACAGTGTCCCTAATTTGCTGGGAAGTGGCGGTGCGGTCCCCTACGGCACTGCGTAGGATCCTACGGTCTTGGCGTGCATCCGTGCGTCGCTGCGGTCCGGTCCCAGGTCGACGGGCACGTGCACCTTCCGCCGACCACTGGCGACAACATCGATGTACTGTGGAGACCTCACGCCCCACGTGTTGAGCAATTCGGCGGTACGTCCACCCGGCCTCCCGCATGCCCACTATACGCCCTCGCTCAAAGTCCGTCAACTGCACATACGGTTCACGTCCACGCTGTCGCGGCATGCTACCAGTGTTAAAGACTGCGATGGAGCTCCGTATGCCACGGCAAACTGGCTGACACTGACGGCGGCGGTGCACAAATGCTGCGCAGCTAGCGCCATTCGACGGCCAACACCGCGGTTCCTGGTGTGTCCGCTGTGCCGTGCGTGTGATCATTGCTTGTACAGCCCTCTCGCAGTGTCCGGAGCAAGTATGGTGGGTCTGACACACCGGTGTCAATGTGTTCTTTTTTCCATTTCCAGGAGTGTATAATGTTTGATAATGAGTGATGTACGTTCCTTTATTACGTTTTTGTTTATTTATTATGTCGCTATTGCTTCTTGTATGTCGTAACCTTCCTTTATTGTTAACTTTTGGAACAGGCTGTTTCTAGTTTTAAGGACTTTCAAGTAGTTTTCTACAATTGTTGGATGATGATTCTCTGCCACTAGGTGGTCTGCAAATGTTGAGTGGGAACTGTTACTATGTAATGCCCTCAAATGATCAGTGTGTATCGCCCTGAAATTCCTAAATAAACAAACAGTGTCACTCATAAGACGGAACATCTCAACAACTGTAAAGTTATTTGTTGCACTGTGATTTGGAGTCAATGTTGAACCACAGGTCAGTTCAAACGTCGATGGAAGGTAAAGACAAACTATCTTCAGCAGGCCAATACTTATGCTCCATTCGGTGAGAGATGAGAGAATATGGTGCTCTTGACAGCTTGAAATTTGGGAGGTGCAAGAAAGCTGTCAGCAATAACGATAATACTATTCGCAAACTTCAACAAGACTATCAGCGATACATCTATTCGAAATGCATTGGTTGCTACCGAATGCTTTCCGGCTATCTGCCAGTTTTAGTTAGCAGACGACACAGATTACAATGTGTCAAACACGTCAACAATAGAGATGATGACAAACACAAATATACGCAAAATTTCGCCGATAGTTAACTGCGCATTCTGGTTTCGTGGTTTTTAGACGCTTTGACCAAAGTCCCACTCAATTTAGGGGAGTCTTCTTGGAGTTCGCGAATGATACGGGTTTGTGGATAAAATGTTTCTGCGTTGGCAATGTTTGCTCCTTTATGAGCGCACACACACACACACACACACACACACACACACACACACACGCACACACACACACACACACGCACACACACGCACAAAATACACGCAGTAGCTTTTCAGCACGTACAAGGAACAGCGAAGTTCACAACAGATACGTGTGAAATAAGGAGTGAAGATCTTACCTTGTTATGACCACACTGGCGTCGATATCTCCATTGATTGTGTCCTAATTTGATAAAGAAACGACTGTATCTTCTACTGTTTCGTCTCTCGAACTTCTTTGATCGATCCTTCCACTTCTGCGGCGTTGTTTGTGTGGCTGCCGCGTTGACCAGTCTCTTCGTATTTCGCAGCGTTTTGTTTGGAGCTCAGAGAAGTACAGTGGCATTATGATGGTAGTGACACGGTGGAAGACGTATGGCTTTGTGCCGCTGACTCACTGCTAATGAATTAACTGCATACAGCTTCCTGTAATTAGTATCTTCTCACTCATTCTATGAGCTCTACCCATCGCATATTCTTTTCCGAGCACGTACATTCCTTCAACCAGACAAAACTTTCATTTTTGCTTGTACATGCAATTAATGGTTTACTTAATTGTATGTAGTGATACGGTGCATTAGCCATAACAAAACACTATCCCAACTGACACTTGTTACCAAACGAGCAACGAACCAGTCTTTAAATGTATTAATATCCATTTCTTCGAAGTATTCTACTGTTTGTTTTAATCTAAATATCTAAACAGTACTGGACTCTTAATATGTTTACAGAGCCTCTATGAGCAATGAGAAGTCTATCGCCCCACCTTGTTGGCACACTAATTTTCTGCAAACGTGTATCGTCTGTCACGAGATGGATCGAGTATTACTCACTCTGTCGATTGTTCGATGCAAAGGACCACGATTGTCAATTGCCTTTTAAAGCACCTAGTGAGTCTGTACATGAAGTCGTGTTCCTGACGTTTCAACGTATCCCTGTTTACAAACCTCATCCTTTCACTACTACAATAAGCCACTATCACATCAAGAAACTCACATAGATTATCAGGGGAATATATACACGCAAGCTTTTCGAACAAAAAAAGCTGCGAAATACTGAATCCTACAGCTAAGGCGTGGCCACGAAAAAGGAAACAAGATGGCGTTACGTTGATAATCGTGGGAGACGTGATTGCCATAAGCTTATTGACACCAGTGCTTACTAATTTAAGTTATATAATACAGCACTGAAGATGGCCACTCAGTGACAGAAAATCGATTTTGCAATAATAAAAATATACGACCAATGCTGTCTCTCTTTTCAAGTATACCCATTATCTGGTCGTAGTGCACATTACACTATGGAGTCGCCAATCAATAAAATTTCCTGAACTAATTACGGTGTTATGAATTTTGATGTCTCTGCCAGGACAATATCTATCCCCTTCGGTACAGTTTGCTTTATACATGATACCAAAGAATACGAAAGTATTTTCTCAGCCACTGCGCATCTGTGTCACTTAACACGATAAATTTTGGTTCCTGTCTCGTGATAGTCCAGCATTTTTTAAAAGAACGATGAGATGAATAGGTGCAGAGATTTTTTGACTAATAATAACATATTAATTAGAATATAACGGATTAATAAGTGTTCCTTTACGTATTGCTAATGTCCACTATGTTTTGAAAGGAAATTGTGATGTTCAACCGATGCGTTATTCTTGCTTTCCTATTACAATCACATCATGGGTTTATATGTGCTGCAGAAAGTGCCAGAAGCAATTATTTTCATATCTTCCGACAAGAAAATGATACTAATCATGGTTCTTTATTTACACTTTGAAAATAACGAGTGCATAAATTTTACATGAGTGACAATCTATTTTTATTACTTTCAAGAAGGCTCGCAGATTCCTTTTTGCATGGCAAAAATTTTTGAATTGCGCAATAAGCTGTGGCAGGTCGTTGACTTAAAGTGAATATTCAGTATATTAAACATGTATTTATGAACAGGATAAAAGAGCCGAAATTTCAAAATGGCTCTGAGCACTATGGGACTAAACATCTATGGTCATCAGTCCCCTAGAACTACTTAAACCTAACTAACCTAAGGACATCACACAACACCCAGCCATCACGAGGCAGAGAAAATCCCTGATCCCGCCGGGAATCGAGCGTGGGAAGCGAGAACGCCGCCGAAATTTCAGACCAGTAGTAAGCCTAATACGTAATTTCAAACAGGCTGCATGCAAGGTGAGGAGTAAGATGGTACCACAGGACTCTGTGTTTGTCGAGTCGAGTTTGTAGCCATCTACATCAAAGGAGAAGTGAAATTTCAATTTAGTTAATGAACTAAACACACAGCGTCATTTTCTGTGTTCACCGAGAGGGTGCCTGGCCAGCTCCTCTACTCTCAGCGTAATTGTGGTTTCGTGCCATCTCTCTGTAGCTCCGAGTTTTGTTGGAACAGCAGTTCGGAATTCACTCTAACAAGAGTACGTTTTCACCATGTGGACGGACCTATAACAGATAGTGTACCAGCGTGTAGAGAATGTGCGTTGACGAATGGTAATTTATTTGATTAAGAACTCATACTTGGAGATTTTGAGTACTCAGTGCGGAAATTGTTACTGGATTTTCCGATAGTAGACTGAGGATACAAGCACTGGGCCAGAGCTTCCGACAGCCTCAACATTATATACGTACTGGTTGTTTAACGTTAGGATCGGGACACTGTCTGGGTACTGGGTGATTTTTGCTAAGGGGAGTTTAGATATGAAAGTACCTACGCATATTTATATTGTGGAGACAGGTTATGACCATCAGCTCCTACATGTGACATCTAAAGTTGCTCGTTATGAGCATAAAGTGATTTCTAATGGTATGTTAGATACTTAGATGCTTAAAACTAGCGGTCTATTAAAGCTGCAAAAGTGTTTCTTGGACCAAGGGCGACAGTACCGTTGCGAAGCGATATCAAATGAAACGAGCATATGAGGATTGCGGTACGGAAGGCGAATGGTCGGCTTCGGTTTATTAAGAGAATTTTAGGAAAGTGTAGTTCATCTGTACAGGAGACCGCATATAGGACGCTAGTGCGACCCAATCGTGAATGCTGCTCGAGTGTTTGGGATCTGCACCAGGTTGGACTGAAAGAAGACATCGAAGAAATTCAGAGGCGAGCGATCGAACCAGTGGGTTCGATCAGCATGCAAATGTTGCGGATATGCTTCGAGAGCTCAAGCGGGAATCCCTGGAGGGAAGAAGACATTCATTTAGAAGAACACTGCTGAGGAAGTTCACCGAACCGGCATTTGAAGCTGACTGCAGAACGATCCTACTGCCGCCAACATACAATTCGCGTAGGGACCACGAAAATAAATACGAGAAATTAGGGCTCATGTGGAGGCATACAGATAGCCGTTTTTCCATCGCTCCATCTTCGAGTGGACAGCAAAGAAAAAGATTAGTTGTGGTACAGGGTACCCTCCGCCACACACCGTACGGTGGCTTGTGGAGTGCGTATGCAGATGTGGATGTGCTTGCGGAAGGCTCAAATGGCTCTGAGCACTATGGGACTTAACTTCTGAGGTCATCAGTCCCCTAGAACTTAGAACTACTTAAACCTAACTAACCTAAGGACATCACACACATCCATGCCCGAGGCAGGATTCGAACCTGAGACCGCAGCGGTCGCGCGGTTCCAGACTGTAGCGCCTAGAACCGCTCGGCCACTCCGGCCGGCCGCTTGCGGGAGGAACAGTTTGCAGTATTCGCACCTCTGTGGTGTGGTGTATTGTATGTCATGTTTGGACTATAGGAACTGTTATGAAAAACTAACAGTTTCTGAAGAATATTCAAGACCCCATAGTTAAATTGTTCACAGTTCAAAAACTTTATGATAACATCACCACTGCTTACCATAACAGCTCACTGAACAAAATTTTGAATAGATCCTCTGAATATAGATGGCATTAATTATGCTTGGACATACTTAAATTTCTTTAAGAACTCTCAAGAAAACAAAGACAATGCTAAGCTTCCTCAACATTTGTGTTAAAGTTCTACCCGTCGTAGAATCTTGCATCCAGATGAAATGACAAGAAATGTGTGCGAACATTTGCTTCAAATGTACAAATTCTTCAATCAACATTTAAAAGCCATAGAATATCCACACAATTACTCCAGTATTAAATTATATATTCTTTACGTAGTGTGGATTACAAACTGAATTTTTACTGTCGGACTAAAACACGGAAATCGTCTATTTATCTGGTCTATCAAAATATATCAGAAATATAGCTATCCTTACATTTTCGCGATTGCAGTCTCAGTTTTATGATTCACGATAAGAACGTTCAGCTAAGGACACCTGTATCAACTTACGCCTGTGAATGTATCGATAAGTAAAACATTGCTTGCTTGGGACATTAACTGGAGCTATGAAGCGAGAAGCAAATGTCATCGCCTGTGCTCAGGTGGTGCAAACACACCATGGCAGCTGGCTGATTAACTACGTTTTACAGCTTTTGTTCAACATTTAAACTACTTTCTAAATAAATCGAGACCAGTTAAATAAGACGCTGTTTGAAGCAAAATATCGCGCAACGAGGTAGATGTACTGTGTAAAGGAGAAAAAAAAAAAAAAAAAAGAAAAGAAAAAGAATTAAAAACCCAATGAAGTGACGAAATCTCTCTCAGTTTACGACGTTTATAACAAATTAAGAATTTTACTTGAAATGGTCCCACAATTACGTATTACACTCATGTTCAGAAAAAATACAGCACTACGAGTAGACACAGGATGTCCATACTCACAGGACACATACATTAGTATGTTCTGCAGAAATGATTAGCATTTCAGTCGACGTGGTTCAGCGTGTGTACTGTTGCCTAGTAGGCACAGGGTCCACCATGGGTCTTGATAACTTGCTCCATGCGTGATGGTTTCAACGCGTATAAGGCGCGAATGGTGTCCTGTGGTATAGAAATCCATGCTACGTTCACCTGGTTCCCTGTTTCATCTGTGGTGGTTGGCACTGCACCCATTGTTTCACCAATGGGTCTGGTGATCTGACGGGCCAGAACAAAAGGGTATCTTTTAACACCAAGAAGACATGTGTTCGTGCAGCAACATGTGGTCGTGCATTGTCTTGCTGAAAATTGGCGACTGGGGTGTTGTGCAGAAAGGGTATGGCTATGGGTCACACAATATCACTCACCTACGGCACAGAACCGATACGTCCTCAGCCTGACCATAACAACGCTAGATGACCACACTTACTGATGGAGTTAAGTGTTCTTATAACATGGTAAAGTAACATTTTTCTCGCCTTTTAGATCGACACCAGAAAGCGCATCAGAGGAAAAAAATCTCGCATTGGAAGAGCAACCCCCACCAGGAAGAGTGATTCACAAACCCAGCTTTCCTCAATAGTCGCCAGAAGATAGCAACAAGTTTCTCTGCCGAAAATTCGTGCAGAAACGACGAGTCAAACCGGAGAAACACCTGAGACGAATTTAAATTAAAAGACATATAGTGTCAACTACTATTGAGGCGCCCACCCGGCTAGCCACGCGGTCTAACGCGCTGTTTCCCGAGCGTGCCGGTCCCTAGCACGAATCCGCCCGGCCGATTAGTGTCGAGGTCTGGTGTGCCGGCAATGCTGGGCTGATTCCCCTTATTCCTCCTCAGTTACAGTATGTCGGCGATTGCTCCACAAACCTTGTCTCCACGTACGAGTACACCAAAATTACTCCACCACACAAACATCTGGGGCTACACTCGTCTGGTATGAGACATTCCCGGAGGAGGAGGGGGGGGGGTGTCCACAGGGGGCCGAACGGCACAAAAACCCTGGAGTCGGTGTGGGGCGGAGGTGGGGTGGGGTGGGTGGACTGATGTGGCCTGTTGTGAACCACTGAGGCCTACGGCGCGACGAAGCCTCTCCGTCGTTTCTAGGTCCCCAGTTTAATACACAGTACACGCTATTGAAGCACATCATCGAGGAATATTTGCTAACGAGGACTTGTCGAACAGGTTAAACAAAACCAGGTGCAAACGCTTACCCTATTACGCTTTACTCATTTAATAATTCGTGGCGTTTGAACTGAGCATTTACAATCACCGATTCCTTCTCTGAAAGTCCTCCGCTTATAAATTTCTACCGTGGATGTAATTTTGACAATAAGATACCCTGCAGACTTTTGATACGAGGTGGTTATAGAGTAGATCGGGGGAAGATGCGAAACTTAATGTTTGGAGGATCAAAACGTTAGTTAGAATTGGGACTTCAGATTCGACTCTAAATTGGTATTCACTGAGGAGCCTTTTCTGAGTACTGGACAGCCGATATTACGCTACCACAACTAATCATACGCGTTTAAAATTTTTTTTCGAATAGTGTAGTTTAGGATCTCACCCCCCAAGCATCGAGGTGAGATGCCAGTTGTATAGGAAGCTGACTCTAGAGCTAGTTTTGTAGATTTATGTTGCACTGTAGCTAAATATATAATTAATAAAGCGAATTTAATAGATTACAAATACGAAAATGTAAAACAAACATATTAATGGATTTAGGAAACTAGCAAATACATGATTGTTTCCAAATTAAATCAGAGCTTTTTTGCACAATTATTGCATACACTTCATCTTTTATACAGGTTTCATGCAGTCTCTTTTTGCACATGACACACGGAATCCAGTTTACCTATGGCCCATTTTTATAGTAGTAGCTCATAGCAATCTGAGCACAATAATCACTGTTATTTTGTGAGCCGCCTGGTTCGCTAATTCTTGCAGTGGATTTCTTGCTTTTAGACCCTAATTCGTTGCGACGTCGATCTTTCCTCTTCAATTCGACAGTGTTATGTGAGAATTTCAGCTGTTTTCTTTCTGCGCTTAGATAATAACTGATCCAAGACAGGCAGAAGAGTAATGTCTTCAAAGATGTTCCTGGCATCGGGTCATTCATTCTCAATCTCTTTTTCAAGTGTGCTTTTGTGTATCTATGGGAGAAGAGCCAGAACACATCCTCGGTTGTCGATCTTGCTTCCATCATTGCTCTCTGCCTCAGCAGTAACAAACGTCACAAATTTGAAATGCCTCCTCTGTAATTTTTTCTGCGTTGAAGGGGTACAAACCACAAGATTCAAACCCAGATTGAGCGTTGGATGGAACTGCAGCTTTCTTCCATGCTTCACTGAGTAACAGTGGGAACTATGCTCTTGAGACTTTACGCCCAGGATGAGACAATGCCCAGGTGCGCATTGCCCTTTAAAAGGCATCTTTCAGCGATTTGAAAATACACCTATCAAGAGGCTGAAGATAGTGCGTTGACTGAATAGGTAAGTAAATCAAGAGCACATCAGTACCCGCAGGAAGCTGTCGCATATCAGAATGAGTAGAGTGTGAGGTATGGCCACCGAGAACCCGAACCAGTTTCCCTTATTTCGTGGGACAAAAGTGGTCTTCCCTTCACATCATAAATACAGGGTGATTATAATTAAAGTTAAACTTTCAAAACGCTGTAGAAATAACACCACTGGTCAGAATGACGTCAAATGGCAATGGAATATTATCGGAGAAGAGGGAAAGAGTACGGCAGAAGATAAAAGAAACTGTGTCGAAATTGATCACTAGAGGGCGCTGTATGTGTAAGAATAAGTAAATGAAAACACCTGTTTTGCGCACGACCCATTGAAGTTGGTATAAACAAGATGGGTACACGGCTTTTTCTCGTTTCGCGTCTACGACGTTCGCCATGACTCTCTCAATGCAGGATCGCACTCTGCTTATAAAGCTGTAATACAAGAATGATGACTGTGCACACGTCGCTCTGCATAAGTTCGAGAAACTGAATGGTTTGAAAAAAGGCGTTGGTCTGATGACTGACGTGGGTGTGGAGAAAATGATTCGGAAATTCGAAAAGACGGGTTCTTTTGGTGTGCAGCCTGGTAGAGGGAGGAAACGAAATGATTCAACATCACATCAATGCAGGAGGAGACGAATGGTGATGTGCAAATGTGTAGTGCACAGAGAATTGCCTGAACATTGGGCATACCCGTGAGCACAGTGCGTAAAATCCTACAAAACATCCTTCTTTGCTATCCATTCAAAATAACCGATGTGCAAGAGTTGCTTCCTGTTGAGCTGCCAGCAAGAGAGACTTATGCTTTAGAGTTTCTCCCTCGCATGGAAGTGGACAATGATGGGCCGTGGAAGATTTTGTGGACAGACGAAGCCCACTTCCGTCTGACAGGATATGTCAGTTCACAGAATTGTCGAATATGGGCAACGGGAAGTCCACACTCAAATCAACCAGTACCACTTCATCCTGAAAAGGTCACTGTGTGGCGCGGGTTTACGGCATCATTTATCATAGGGCCATATGTTTTCGAAGACACACGTGCTTCCGGTCCTGTTACCTGCAACGCCACTGGTGAGCCCTATGTCTTTTGCGCAACCACGTCATTCCATCTCTCCAACAGCGTCGATGGGATCATTTTTATGCAAGATGGCGCACCTCCGCACATTGAAAATCCAATTAAGCAGCTGCTGAAGCTCCATTTCGGAAATTTTTAAATTATCAGCCGCCATTTCCCAACAGCCTGGCCGTCCCGATCGGTTGACCTTGATCCCTGTGACTTCTGGCTGTGGGGCTGTCTGGAAGATGTGTGCAGTGTTCCGATTGCAAACTTAGCTGCATTGAAGGCACGCATTTCGCAACACATTGTGAGCGTAACTCCGGAAACAGTTCGATCAGTTGTGGAACATGGTGTTTCTCGATTTCAACTTTCTGCAGAAAACGGTGGACAGAATATTGAACATGTTTTTCGCCAGTCACACGGAAATTAATAATCCGATTTGATGTTGATTGATGCTTGTTATGCGGTTTCTGGCCTCAAGACATTTAAAAGACGACGTGACTGATATTTTTTATGCGGTTTTTGGCCTCAGGACCGATTTTTTCCATCCGATGTGATTTAACCATGATGTGGTGGATGGGCTTACGTAACTAACAATATCACAACTGTACATCCATGAACACTGAGTAGTACAGTTTGTTTTAACGTCAAAGGTACACTTTAGGCATTTTTGTATGATTCATTTGTTATTTGTAGTCGATCACTATTAAATTATGATGCTTACAGTGCCATATATAGCTACATTTTGTAACTTTTTTTTTTTTTTTTTTTTTTCCTTCTGCCATACGGGTTCCCCTCTTCCGATAATACTCTGTTGCAATTTGACGTCATTCTGACTAGTGGTGTTATTTCTACAGCGGTTTGAAAGTTAAATTATAATCACCCGGCATATCGCAGCTGACATACCCTTATTTCTCAGTCATAAACAGAACTGAGCCATTTAGAAGTCCATCCTCCTATTCAGGCTTCTGTCATTTACCTTTAAAAATGCACGCCAGAGGAATGAAATTACCTTCAGCATTGCAACAAGTGATAACTGTAATGGTTTCTTATTTTCTGCAGGAGAATCTCTTTGTGCTATAACTTAGTCTAGCCTAGAATTCACCTAAAAGCTAGTTTCGTCCACATTGATCAGGCGCCCAGGGTTATCCAGCAAAGAATATTCCGGTATTATATCCAGAACTACAGAAAAATAAGCTCAATTGCTTTCCTGCTCATTGCCATAGCCCGGTCAACAGAGAGACCTTGCGGTTTTCTCGAAGTCAGGTGTGGGTAACGTTTCAGAAAGGACTGTAACCATTTCCAACCGGAAATTTGATTTTCTTTAGAAAATCTATGATGAATTCCATTTCTTTCCGCAAACTGGAACACCATCCTGAGCAAAGATTCTACTGTTGGTGGAAATCCACATATTTTCAATCTTTTTACATACGTGAGCAATAGTTTGTCCTCCTATTCACCAAGGCTACCTAGAAATAATAATAATTATGTGATAGTTATTCGACGATGAGAAATGTTTGCAAAAATTTGAAACTTGTAGTTCGAGCATCGTTGTCAACGTCGAACAACTTCGCCTCTGTATCGCAAATTTTTATTGTAATACAATATTACGGTTAAAAACTGCACTCATTTTATCCCATAATCAAGGAAAATACTGTAATTAATATAATACTTCTTACTTTGTGGGCCCATGGTATGCTTCTTTTCATGGTTCTCCATCAGACGTCGTTTCAGAGTTCTGTATGGGATGCTATATTCTTAGAAAGCTCTGTAACAATTCATTTCATCAGCCTCCACAGCCATTTGTAGGGTTCTTGGGCTCCGTGACTCCTATTTGATGTCCTTACAAACTTTCGAGGCATTTCCTATGAAAATGATGTCTGTGTAAGTTAGGAATAATATTCGTCAACTTATCCCAGAAAAACAGTGGCATCTATCCCGGGGATCGGGGTGAGATGCCACTTTCCCTGACTAGCACAATATGCCCACCGCATGGAAATTGCCGGGTGCGATTCCCAGGCGGGCCGGGGACTTTCTACGCCCGGTGACTGAGTGTTTGTGTTGTCTTCATCATTTCATTATTATTCGGTTAAGTGGCGCGACTGGACAGTGAAAAGGTTGGGGATTTGTACGGCCACTGATAACCACGTAGTTTAGGACCCCTCAAACCAAATATCATCACCGCATGGGAACTGTGGATGGCAACATACGCTACAAAGCAGCCACTACGCTCAACATGTCTAGCATTTGCCTCTACTACTTTATTAATACTCTCGTACGCGCTTGAAAGTAAATGTGCACCATTAAGAAGCGGTCCGGCAACGGCCTTGCCGCAGTGGATACACCGGTTCCCGTGAGATCACCGAAGTTAAGCGCTGTCGGGCGTGGCCGGCACTTGGATGGCTGACCATCCAGCCGTCATGCGCTGTTGCCATTTTTCGGGGTGCACTCAGCCTCGTGATGCCAATTGAGGAGCTACTCGACCGAATAGTAGCGACTCCGGTCAAAGAAAACCATCACAACGACCGGGAGCGCGGTGTGCTGAACACACGCCCCTCCTATTCGCATCCTCACCTGAGGATGACACGGCGGCCGGATGGTCACGACGGGCCACTTGTGGCCTGCAGACGGAGTGCTATTAAGAAGCGGTCCGCTTTAGCTCTTGCCGTGCATTAATTAGTTTAAAAGCGGAGACGCGATGGACACAGCGACATACGAAGCTGCCTTCCCGTCACACTACAGTTGCAGAGTGCCTTACACGATGGTGTCGCCATTTTTCAGCACCTGTCGAGAATGGCGGCTTTAGGCATTTTGCCCCGGTACCCATTTCTCCCGATCGACTTTTATTAAACTGTGTTCCGGGCTCTGCAGTGCGCGCTGTAAACATCACAGGACGCTGAAACATCGTTGGGTTGTTCACTAGTCGGTGGGCTCGTCGAATACGCTGAAAAAGATATAACGGTTGCACTCTCCTCCACCAGATGAAAACAGGGCCCTGTAAGCAGAGTGTCGTGTGGGTGCAGAAAAAGGGAAGGAACGATCAAACAAACGGTACGTTTATTAGGATAACGTCACCAAATGTGTTCCACATGGTCTGCCGACAGTAACATCATGCACGGTCGATAGCTGCTCGCAGTAGATCCAGCGTAATCAGAGCGACACGTCGTCGTATGCTACCCTTCAAATCAGGAAGAGTCAGGATCCATCACTCACAGGCACGATCTTTCAAATATCCCCACAACCAGAAGTCACATGCATTTAGGTTGGTGGATCTGGAAAGCCACACATACTGAAATTCCCTAGAGATAAAGCGGTCGTTACCAAAGGTTCTCGAAGCAAATCTTTCACCTTCTATATACAGTGTCACCCCGTTTTGCGTGAAAATAGTGGTGTGGCACACTTGTGTTCTTGCAAAGCTGGACTCACGTGTTGTAGAAGGAGATCCTTATAACGTGCAGATGTCACTTAGACACCTAACAGGCCCGCGAGGTGTTATATGCCCGAAGAAAAGCAGACTGAGAATGAAGGAGCTTGTGAAATTTCACCTTACTATCACATACGCTGACTGCAGTGGATGTTTCTGCATTACATGTGGCGGAATAGAAACCCATATCTGACAGTTCTGCGCATTAACGGCACCGTGTAGTGTAAAATGTGTCTAGTACGTTCAAAAATATTCCCCAATCACATGCCATCCATTTCCACGCTTCCAAAAAAAAAGTAGGGCCGTTGTAGCCTTGGGGCTTCATTTGGTTCAGATTCTGAACCCTGTAGGGATACCGATGAAAATTTGCACCACAATCTTTCGAACTGTTGACCAGGTGAGACAATTCCCGTGACTCACCTCGGGCACTGGCTGAAGAATGAGGCTTGTGCTGCACGGCCGTCTACGGCTACAGCCATGGGATTGGACGCCTCCCTCTCCCTGGTGCACCACCTACTTCACCTGTTTCTTCAGATTTCTTCATCACACTCTTTAGCCCATTTATTGACATGGGGTCTATTCGCAGCCGTTTCTGTCGCCGATATTCCCAAAATGCCCCGCTGATATTGCTGCCGTTCTAATAAAACAACTTTACGAGCAGTGCGCAGACTTTCATCTCAATATCCACTGCATTTCGCACGGAAAACCTCAACCTTCTTAACGCTTTACACCAACAGTCACTAAACAAAAGAAATTAACACGCGTCACCGAACGTCAAACAACATACTGACGTCATAACAGTAAACATTTCACATTCTGACTGCTTCCAGAGCCGTATTTCCACCTGCTGGCAGAAACTCAAACTGTTACTTTTTTCAGCATATTGCGCGAGCTCACCAATTAAGGAATATAACTGCGATGTATGCAGCTCTCACTGCAGCAGTGGGAACAGTGGCAATTTAATTATAACCGGGCGATACAAAAGCGTTTTCTAATCAGATTCAGTTTCCTTATTCGCTTAGTTTTTCATCTTTGTAGTAATTACTGGTGAAAGTAGTTGTCTTGTTTCACCATTAATCAAGAATATTATGGGTTGGACAGGCGTCTGCGAAACGACCTTGGACTTCATTAAACTCTCGGCACATTGTGGTACGATTTTGTTCAACGATTTCCACTGTGAGCAAACTAGCTTAGGGTTTTAGTCTCACGACAAGCAGGGTTTATTACAGCCCTTCACAAACGACAGTACGGAAAACAAAATGAGTCTAGTGTTAATGCTACAGAGCGGGTTGCTCACAAAGCCCCTTCGCTGTGGTGCGTTTACTTCTAATTACGGACACACGCACGCGCGCGCGCGCGCGCGCGCGCGCGCGCGCGCGCGCGCGCGCGCGCGCGCGCGCGCGCGCGCGCGCGCGCGCACACACACACACACACACACACACACACACACACACAGAGTTTTCCCCATTTCGTTAGCTGGGTCCTAGTAATTACAGCGCATGTTTTCGTTAGCGCTTCTCTGAGCCAGATCAAAGGCAGGTGACTTTAATCTGAAGAGATGCAGTGTTCGCGTCATTGTTACAAAGCCTGTGCCAACGCAAGCCACGAAGTTGGCCGACAGTCTATATGATATTAAATGTTTATCCCTTGACTGTTGGCAATCAGTGTAGAATATTACAGACAAAAGTAAGCTCTTAGATCGCATCTAAAATTCACCAATTTGATATGAAGTCTATCAGTTGCAAGGCCTACAGAGAGCGTGCTTTCCCAGGTCGGCAGAAAATGTTGAGATCATACACTGAGAAAAACCAGTGCGCCAGTATGTAAGATGCAGGACATGGATGTCATAAGAGACATCACTTTCCAGAAGCCCGTAGTGCCTGAACTGTAGCGCTTAACAACCGCGTTTCTGATTCTTGCTACCGCCCTTGGCCAGTCACAGATGTGATTATTGGTATCTGCAAACGAAGAGGGCGCGGGAGGCAAAAGGAGCACTTGTCCCTTTCTGGAAGCTATTCACATTACAATATTATCACGAATTTCGATCAGTGATTACCTACTACTCAACTAAACTGCAGATTTAACGTTGCCGAGCGGGACGGCAAATACTGTGACTTCAGCCATCTCTACGTACCTCGAGTTTTCTTAGTGATCACTTGTTCACAGAAAATTACTCCTATTCCTTCGAGCGGCAGTGGTTTCGCCGCTGTTTTTCAGCCAAGATAGACGCGAATCTTTTAGAACTGTGGCGAAATAGTACCTCCAGTCTTTTCTGCGTCGCCTCCTCGTTCAGCCTATATAGAGGTGCACGCAGCATCCAATCAAACGCACTAAAAAGCTGATTCCGTCACCATTTCCCAGAACATTACATCCTTAACATGCCAGCAGTACACGTGCGCGCTCTCAGTCTCCAGTTGCCATAAGGACGCCTCCTTCCCTTGCTGTATAACGGAATCACAACAGTAGTTTATCATTTGTCTGCAGAAAAAGACGACCCGTGGTGACTTGCTGAGTCTACATTCTGTTTTCCACAGCAGAGCTATTGCAGGACATTCGGGAGGACATAGCCATGATATCCTGTGGGTGTGTACGTCTGTAGTCGAACAAGTACCCAAGCATAGCTGCGAAGAAAAGAAAATAAGATTCTCTGAACTAGAACTCAACGAAGCCCAACATACAGTACAGCTGGCGTGGCTTCACAATAACGTGCCAAACTGGAGAGACGAGGACTACCTTCCCTTAGTCCCAGGATGGCAAAAGTCGATTCTGACGAACAGTTTTAGTTTGGTTGTAGGACAGCTCCAACTTTGATCCAGTCAGTATACTGGCTCTTGACCTAACTGATCAACTCGAGTATGCTTATCGCTGGTTATCACACTCGCCTATCTTTGCTCAGAGAATTTTATGACATCCTCGGCCGGCCGAGAGAGGTCATGGCCGGCAAAAGTCATTTATGCGGCTCCGCCGGCGACGGGAAGGAAGCTAGGGACGGTTTTCATCGTGGCTGCTGGCTGGTCACAGCACCAGGAGCCCGCATGGACAGATACTGTGTGTGAAGCCTAGCGGCGGACTTGAATTTACACTGAGGTGTCAAAATTCATGGGATACCTCCTTATATAGTGTCGAATCTCCTTTTGCTCGGCATGGGCAGTAACTCGGCGTGGCATAGATCCAACAAGTCGTTGGAAGTCCCCTGCAGAAATACTGAGCCACGCAGACTCTACAACAGTTATAACCGCGAAAGCGTTTCAAGTGCGAGATATTGTGCTCGAAGTGACCTTTCGATCATGTACCATAGATGTTCGATGGGATACATGTCGGACGATCTGGGTGGTCAAATCATTTGCTCGAAATGTCGACAATGTTCTTTAGACCAATCATGAGCCCTTGTGGGTCGGTGGAATGACGTCTTTGTTTCGTAACATAAAGTCTAAGAATGGTCTCCAAATAGTCGAACATAACCATTTTCACGCAGTAATCGATGCAATTGGATCAGAGGACCCAGTGCATTCCTTGTAAAAACAGCCTACACCATTACGGAGCCACCACCAGCTTACACAGTACCTTGTTGACAACTTGAGTCCATACCTTCATGGGGTCTTCGCCACACTGTAAGCCTACCATGAACACTTAGCATCTGAAATCGGGACTCATCTGACCAGGTCACGCTTTTTCAGTCGTTTAGGGTCAAATCGATACGGTCACGACCCCTGGGTAGCAAAAGTACTCGCGTCGATCGCCTGCTGCCGCAGCCCATTAACGCCAGATTTCGCCGCACTGTCCTAGCGGATACGTTCACCGCAAGTCCCACATTGATTTCTGCTGTTATTTCACGCAGTGTCCCTTATCTACTAGCGCTGACAACACTATGCAAACGCAGCTGCTGCCGGTCGTTAAGTTAAGGCCGTCTGCCACTGCGTTGACCGTGGTGGAAGGTAAATTTGGTACTTTCGGGACATACTTGACACTGTGGGTCTCGGAATATTCAATTCCCAGACGATTTCTGAAACGGTATGTTCCATGCGTATAGCTTCAACTGTCATTCCGCTTTCGAAATATGTGAATTCCCTTCGTGTGGCCAAAATCAAGTCGTAAATCATTTCACTTGAATCACCTGCGTAGAAATGACATCTCCACCACTGCACCGCCCTGTTATACAGATTTTTTCGGAATACTACTGCCATCTGTGTATGTGCATATTGCTATCCCACGAATTTCGTCACCTCAGTATACATCTGTTCAAATGTGTGTGAAATCGTATGGGACTTAACTGCTAAGGCTATCAGTATCTAAGATTACACACTACTTAACCTAAATTATCCTAAGGACAAACACACACACCCATGCCCGAGGGAGGACTCTAACCTCCGCCGGGACCAGCCGCACAGTCCATGACTGCAGCGCCCTAGTCCGCTCGGCTAATCCCGCGCAGTATACAGCTGTGTGGATTTTAAAGCACCAATGGTTACTTGGAATTCTCTCTCAGAAAAGAGGGCAGCCTGGATTTATAAATATTGTTCAACTTCTGAAACACGTGTACACTGGTTTCCGCCAAGGGAAGATTCCATGGTGAGCAATTTGTAAACCTCATACTCCCTGTGTTGTCGAAGGTTTTTAACTAGATTGATTTGTTACGTTCGCCGGCCGCTGTGGCCGAATGGTGCTAGGCGCTTCAGTCCGGAACCGAGCTGCTGCTACGGTCGCAGATTCGAATCCTGCCTCGGGCATGGATGTGTGTGATGTCCTTAGGTTAGTTCAGTTTAAGTAGTTCTATGTCTAGGGGACTGATGACCTTAGACGTTAAGTCCCATAGTGATTAGAGGCATTTGTAACGGTCGTAATGTCAGACATTTGAAGTTGCTGTCACCGGAATAACAGCTGGTTCACATTCAATATCGAGTGGATAAGCTGATAAAGCAAAAAAAATAGTACTGCATTACGGCTATCCTGATAGTATTATTTTCGTTTGGGTCGAGTTAACATGACTAATGTGTACCAACTGGGTATATGTGCTTCCCCAGATTTCCCATCTCAATTCTATAGAGTTTAGAAGTGCATTCTCTAAGCCTGTGTTTAATTAGTTTTCTGTTCCATCCAACCGCAGTTAATCTTATGTTACTTGGGCGGATAAGCTCATGAAACGGTATTGACTGGGAGTCATGCAGTTCACTGTAAATGCTGGATTGTCACCAATAAGAGGAACCAATCTGTGCTAGTTGGATTTTAAACGTCATTGCAGTTGAAATAAAATTAATATTTAAAATTTTGTATTTGTGCGGATCCACAGCCTCCAGATGCTTAATGAATGTAAACATGGTCCGTAGCAGTCTGTAATCTGATGTTTATTTAATCGTGCGATGAGCTAATTTGACTAAGCGTCATTGCCAAGCACCTGTAAAACCAACATGGAGAAGCACTACATTATCTGCACACATCGCCACATACATGCGTGCGTGCAAAAGGATTTTCAATCGTTTTGCCTTTTTTCTGTTTAATTTTCAGTTTTAACATAACACTGTGGGAGAATGAATACTTATTTTGTGAATACTTTCTAGCTTATTTTCAGAAATCTTTGGGTACCATAGACTAATTAATTTGATAAAGTAAATTCAGATTGTTGAATCTAAAATGTGATATCCGTATTGTACACGTATATCTATACTCCGTAACCCCCTTACAATGTGTGGCAGAGGTTATTTCTTACTGCTACATTCTCCCCACTTCCCTTTTCCATTTACGGGTTGCACATGGGAAGATAGACTGTCGACAAACGTCTGTATGAACTCTGATCTCTCCGATTTTCTCTTAGTGGTCATTTTGCAAGTTGTATGTGGAGAAGGTATTAACATGGACACCGACCCTGTTTGAAACGTACGCTCTTGAAATGTCAACAGCAACCCTCTGTGCTGAGTAATGCCTCTATTATAAAGTCTGCTATTGGAGTTTGTTGAGCATCTCAATAACACTCTCGCACCCATTATTTGATGAAGCGTTCCGCTCTTCTTTGGGTCTTCTCGATCTATTTTTTTCTTCTTTTCCTTGTGTCTTTGTTCAGCATCGGCGCAGGCTCAGCATGGTTATTAACTGATCTGGCATATTCAGTTTAACCCTTACAGTACCAAGAGGGGAGGGGTACTTCTGCTTACCTTTCGTAAATATTGAAATTTAGATTGGTATTTCATATTCTAAAATTCTGATTAAAATATTTATTGTTGTTTGTTATTTCATCTACCTGATTTTATAAATATATTAATTATCTCGGCTAAACTTAATCCGTTAATTTAAGTCTAATGGCGGTCGTCATAAGGTCTTCCTTCTTAGTAGCAGATGTGACTTGACATCGAATGTCTTATATAATAAATTATAGCATTTTGGAAATGTAGCGTTAAATGTTTATCAATTGCTTCTGTTAAACTTCCCAGAGCGGAAAAATGCAAAATTTTATAAGCGACGGCTGTCTGGGCATTCAATTGCTCTGTGTGGGTAGCATCAATGATCTCAACAGTGATTCAGTTCTCTTTGGTTTCTGATTGTTTCTTGTCCTTTCTTATTCGGTGCCGTTTTGTCCTTTGTTAGAGACAACTGTGAATTAAAATGTACCGTCGCTCTCTTGCTGAGAGAGAAGTCTTAGTCATTATATAAGAACCTACAAATTCTGACTTGAATTTGGTGATAGTGATGAACTGATCAGTGGAACCGAAGATGAATGCATTAAATGAATTCGCAATTGCGAATAAGGACTAGCATCAGCTGTAGAATGGAATTATGACAGTGAAATTTTGAGCCCGACGGCTACTCGAACGCGGATTTCCAGCTTATTACGAGCGGTCGCCTTACCGTTTGCCTATCCATGCACGACTCACTGCCAGGCCCAAACTTCCGTATGTCGTCAACCATGTATCTACGACCTGTACTCGCAGACCCATTATATACACACATAAAAAAAAAGTTTTGCAGCACCCCAGTTCCCAGAACTCCTGAAAACAGACGTTGACTGTGGATATTGTATCACAGACACAGTCCCCTTGATTGTTCAGAGATATCACTAACCCAGCCCAAAGATATAAAGAACCATGCATGAACAGCGCCTATTAGATGGAGGGGTTCTACAGCCAATCAGTCCCAGTTATTCCACTAGGAAGGATGTTCACGGCTCGTGTTGTCTGTAGTTGAACCATGCCTAGACGGTCAATACCGCGGTTCGATCGTGTCCGCATTGTTTGTGACAGGAAGGACTCTCAACAAGGGAAGTGTCCAGGCGTCTCGGAGTGAACCAAAGCGATATTGTTCGGACATGGAGGAGATACAGTGAGACAGGAACTGTCGATGACATGCCTCGCTCAGGCCGCCCAAGATCTACTGCTGCAATGGATGACCGCTCCCTACGGATTTTGGCTTGGAGGAACCCTGACAGCAACGCCACCATGTTGAATAATGCTTTTCGTGCAGCCACAGGACGTCGTGTTATAATTGAAACTGTGCGCAATAGGATGCATGATGCGCAATTTCTCTCCCGACGTCCATGGCGAGATCCATCTTTCCAACCAGGACACCAAGCAGCGCAGTACAGATGAGCCCAACAACATGCCGAATGAACCGCTCAGGATTGGCATCACATTCTTTTCACCGATGAGTGTCGCATATGTCTTAAACCAGTCAGTCGTCGGAGACGTGTTTGGAGGCAACCCAGTCAGGCTGAATGGCTTAGACACACTGTCCAGCGAGTGTAGCAAGGTGGAGGTAGTCTGCTGTTTTGGGGTGGCATTATGTGACGCCGACGTACGCCGCGGGTGGTCGTGGAAGGCGCTGTAACGGCTGTACGATACGTGAATACCATCCTGCGACCAATAGTGCAACTATATCGGCAGCATATTGGCGAGGCATTCGTCTTCATGGACGACAATTCGCGCCCCCATCGTGCACATCTTGAGAATGACTTCCTTCAGGATAACGACATCGCTCGACTAGAGTGGCCAACATGTTCTTCAGATATGAACCCTATCGAACATACCTGGGATATATTGAAAAGGGCTGTTTATGGACGACGTGATCCACCAACCACTATGAGGGATCTACGCTGAATCGCCGTTGAGGGATGGGACAATCTGGACCAACAATACCTTGATGAACTTGTGGATAGTATGCCACGACGAATACAGGCATGCAACAATGCAAGTGGACGTGCTACTGGGTATTAGAGGTACCAGAGTGTACAGTAATCTGGACCACCACCTCTGAAGTTCTCGCTGTATGGTGGTACAACATGCAATATGTGGTTTTCATGAGCAATAAAAAGGGCGGAAATGATGTTTGTGTTGATCTGTATTCAAATTTTCTGCAGAGGTTCCGGAACTCTAGGAACCGTGGTGATGCAAAACTTTGTGATGTGTGCATATTCCCGTACAGGTCAGACGTTGTACCTGAAGGTCGCTTGCCCCGTGCCGGCGGATAAATGCGATACTTCAGTGTCTGTGTGATTCCGATTACGATGCAATGTTTGATTGGGCATGCATGCAGCGGATGATGACGCAGTTAGTGAGGTCAATGGAAAGTATTTTACAACCATTGGAAAAGTTTGTACGTCCAAATCTCCGCATATCATAAGGCGACTAGCACAAAACATGGTGAAAGAGCGGGAAGGCATGAGGAATGAAGGTGAAGTAAGAACAGAAAATGAGAGAATCATTTGAAAAGATTTTTCTCCAGAAATTGTTTATATTATGGTGATGCTTAGCAACGAAGAATCATTAAGAAAGAATTTACTGAAAACAGACAGACTTGAATTTATGGCATATATAGGGTTACCTCGTATTATGGGGTATGAGGGCGATAGTAAGTCATGTATTCCCGATCTGTGGTCCAACACTTAAGGAAGGTTTACAAGCTAATAAGAAGTATATACCTCAAGAACAGAAAGACATATCATGAAGAGAATTATATTCTAGCAAATTTGCTTTCAGTGATTCTAGTACTGTAAATATCAAAATTACAATTGTTTCTTACATCTCCCGTAAAACCAAAAAAGACCTTCTGTCGCTGTGGAGTCGATGTTGTGACGCTGCAGTTAGTTCACCTGCTGTCATTAGGAAGAAAACAGGCATAATTTACAATAGAATGAGACGAAAGGCAGCATTGACACAATCGATTAAATGGTGAGGAAATTTTAACTAACAGGGCTACAAGAAGGTGACTTCTATCTATTTTCTGTAGTCTTGCGGAAAAAGCAGCGTTAAATGTTTATCAATTGTTTCTGTTAAACTTCCAAGAACGGAAAAAGGCAAAATTTTATAAGCGACGGCTGTTTCTTCGAGAACTGGGATTAAAGCTCTCGAAACCATACACTGAAGAAAAGAGAACTGAATAAGTGTGTAGTTTCAGTCATGGGAGGTATTCTCGGACATAATACCAAGCAGCAGTTTGCTGCAAAGGAAGTTGAAGCAGAAAGGGAAGATGTCATTTGTGTAGTGAAAGCCAGTCAAAAGCAGTGAAGTACATAAAAGTGAACAAACAACAGTGAGCTGCAACAACTGTAAGAGATACACATGCAGTAAACACAGCATGAAAACTGTTATATGTTCCAAGTGTGAAGACATTTCCGAAGACAGTTGTTAATAAATGATTCCAGAAACTATGTAATGTAAACTGCTGTATTTAATCGAAAATATCTGTAATATTTTTAATCATAATGAAGTGTTCTTCAATAACACTGTAAAGGTTTTTCTACCAATGTAAAGAGATAATGCTCAAGAAAATAAGACTAAATGAACTTAAATGATGAAAAAATCATCATGATTATCATTTAAGACTGATTATGCCTTTCAGCGTTCAGTCTGGAGCATAGTCCCCCTTATAAACTTCCTCCATGATCCCCTATTCAGTGCAAACATTGGTGCCTCTTCTGATGTTAAACCTATTACTTCAAAATTATTCTTAACCGAATCCAGGTACCTTCTCCTTGGTCTGCCCCGACTCCTCCTACCCTCTACTGCTGAACCCATGAGTCGCTTGGGTAACTTTGCTTCTCCCATGCGTGTAACATGATCCCACCATCTAAGCCTGTTCGCCCTGACTGCTACATCTATAGAGTTCATTCCCAGTTTTTCTTTGATTTCCTCATTGTTCCTATCTACTAGTACCTGCAATCATCCTAGCTACTTTCATATCCGTAACCTCAACATTGTTGATAAGGTAACCTGAATCCACCCAGCTTTCGCTCCCGTACAACAAAGTTGGTCGAAAGATTTAACGGTGCACAGATAGATTAGTCTTGGTACTGACTTCCTTCTTGCAGAAGAGAGTAGATCGTAGCTGAGCGCTCACTGCATTAGCTTTGCTACACCTCGCTTCCAGTTCTTTCACTATGTTGCCATCCTGTGAGAATATGCATCCTAAGTACTTGAAACCGTCCACCTGTTCTTTGTTCCTCCTATTTGGCACTCAATCCGTTTATATCTCTTTCCCACTGACATTACTTTCGTTTTGGAGGTGCTAATCTTCATCCCATAGTCCTTACATTTCTGATCTAGCTCTGGAATATTACTTTACAAACTTTCAATCGAATCTGCCATCACAACTAAGTCATCCGCATATGCAAGACTGTTTATTTTGTGTTCACATATCTTAATCTCACCCAGCCAGTCTATTGTTTTCAACATATGATCCATAAATAATATGAACAACAGTGGAGACAGGTTGCAGCCTTGTCTTACCCCTGAAACTACTCTGAACCATGAACTCAATTTACCGTCAACTCTAACTGCTGCCTGACTACCCATGTAAATACCTTTAATTGCTTGCAAAAGTTTGCCTCCTATTCAATAATCTCGTAGAACAGACAATAACTTCCTCCTAGGAATCCGGTCATATGCCTTTTCTAGATCTATAAAGCATAGATACAATTCCCTGTTCCACTCATAACACTTCTCCATTATTTGCCGTAAGCTAAAGATCTCGTCCTGACAACCTCTAAGAGGCCTAAACGCACACTGATTTTCATCCAATTGGTCCTCAACTAATACTAGCACTTTCCTTTCAACAATACCTGAGAAGATTTTACCAACAACGCTGATTAACGAGATACCTTGTAACACCATAGCTCTAATGCTGTAATGATTTATTTTGCTTTTTGTTCATTTTATGTTTCATCATTGAGCTTCTGTAAATGTGTTTGATTGAATAGATAACACAAAATTGTATACTCATTTCCTTGTACAAACTTTGACTTCATGTTTTGGTTCAATACAAAGTAGTGTATCTACAATTTATATTCTTTGTCCCAATTGGAGGGAACAAAACTTACTGTATATGATTGTTATTTTGTGTGAATAATTTTTGTAGACATGTTAATATGTGCAAAGGTTCTGTCTTATTTAATGTATTTGTTTGCTGTTATGTAAACTGCTGATCCTCACTTAGGGCTCTTAGTTATTCTGTATGTAAAAGGTGTAGGGGTTCCCCTCGGGAACGGAACAGCGCAACGCGCGCAAAATGTGGTTGGCATAGGTGGAAAAGGTGGAACTGATAGTCAGTCGGGGACGAGCCAGCAGTCTGAGATAAGCTACGAGTCCGTGCGCTGCCGTGCAAAAGTTGAATAGTACTGGTTCCGAGAGAGGCTTTTCTGTTATTTTCCAATGCCTCGGATGGGTGGATAAATAGCTGGGCTATTCTGGAATGCGTATCTATCTTCGCCACCAAGAAATGACAGAGCCCAGCAATTCTGCCTGCAAATCCACCTACCAACATGCAGTTGCCACCACATTGCGCAATCATTGCAACGTAATGATTATAAGGATGTACAGTGAAGGATCAGCTTAATGGATGTGTTATTATGCTGAAATATAAGGTAATGTGTATCTGAATTTATGTACCTACCTTGATTTTTCTCCTCATCATAACACCTCTTAGGGTCCTCTCCGTTTGAAGTAAAGTGATTACCGAGTATCCTTACTGAAAGTACGTTAAAATTCCAGTTTTCTAATTAATGCCTCTTGAACGTAGTAAAGTTAAAGTTAATGTGGCAAGAAAGTGAGTTAGAGTTAATGATGCTTGCTGAAAATAACATTCTTAGTAAAAATGCTTATTAATGTTTTGTTGCCAACTTCAAATTAAAATTTCTCAAGACTGAGGCTTATAACGTTTTGCTTAGTAAATGATCACATTATTGTCTGTAATAAATCCTAAAAGGTGAGTCAGTTCCTTGCAATTTGGTCAGTATTGTGTTTCGCAGTAGTAAAAGTGAGAAAGCTGCAGTTGTGAAACTTTATATATTCATGTTTGCTAAGTGTTTGTGTATCTTGTGCATTAGAAGTGCATGTTAATAGTAATATTATAAAGACCATTCACCTTATGTAAGCCCTGAAAGTGATAGTGTTTTTTTTCTGTACGTGTTATAACTGTGCAAATAGTTTTTTTTTTTTGTGCTGCTCCAGTCGTTAGCTTCTATCTTAAAACATAGGTGTGTCAGGATTCATTACACTCGTGTGTGGCCAAGTTTAGGTTGTGTTTGTCCGTTATAGTTACTTATACCTATTTTCCTAATCGAGAATGTTAATCTTTCTCTTGCCTAGTTAGGCTGGCGGCCGTTTTCTTTATCCGTTGAACAGTGCGAATAGGCAAAATTACATTTGGTACTGTTTAAATATTTACGTAATTCTAATTTTCATTTCCGATAAGCCACTTCCGTTGGGTACGACACGGTCAATTTAACAAAATTCCTCTCAGAGGGTAACACTGCTCTGTTGATTTGCACTATAATTGCTTTTACAAAAGAGTTAAATGTCACAACCTGTTTCTAGCATTGAGGTTATGGTGCAGTAATAACAGCAGTTAGGAGTGTTATAACCTCTGTAGTTGTTACAATTTTTTCTGTTTCCATGTTTAAAGATTGGTGTGATTACTGCTTTTGTCCAGTCTGATGGAACCTGTCCCGACTCCCAGGCCATTTCAATTATCCTGTGTAGCCATTTAAGACCTGACATTCCACTTTATTTGATGAGTTCCGACTTAATTTCATCCACCCCAGCTGCTTTATTGCACTGCAATCTGTTGACCATTTTCTCCACTTCCTCAAATGTGATCCTATTTCCATCATCATTCCTATCCCATTGTACCTCGAAATCTGAAACATTACTGATCGTATTTTCACCTACATTGAGCAACTCTTCAAAATATTCCCTCCATCTGCCCAAGGAATCCACTGGATTCACCAGCAGTTTTCCTGACCTGTCCAAAATACTTGTCATTTCCTTCTTACCTCCCTTTCGAAGACTGCTAATTACACTCCAGAATGGTTTTCCAGCAGCTTGACCCAAAGTCTCCGACCTGTTACCAAAGTCTTCCCAAGATTTCTTCTTGGATGCTGCAATTATCTGTTTGGCTTTGTTTCTTCCTTCAACGTAACTTTCTCTGTCTACCTGAGTTCTAGTATGTAGCCATTTTTGATACGCCTTTTTCCTTTTACAGGCTGCCTTGACTGTGTCATTCCACTAAGCTGTTTGCTTAATCCTACATGATGAAAAAGTGAAAAAAATCGTTATTGTAGAGAGTGCTAAAAAAATTTACAATTTCTGGCCCTTTATTACACAGCAGTAGCTCTTTATACATTATTTTGTTAATGAAGGCCAATAAAGATTAAAGAAATTTGAATTATAAAATTTTTTGTGGTGGACAAAAGTACAACTGCCCTCCCCCTCCCCTCTCTGCTACTGCATGTTATGAAAAACACTTTGATATTGTAAGGGTTAAGAGATGGCCGCATGCCCTTCCCATCGCCACCCTGTTTCCATCCGCAACGAGCCGGCCGCTGTGGCTGACCGGTTCTAGGCGCTTCTGTCCGGGACCACGCGGGTGCTACGGTCACAGGTTCGAATCCTGCCTCTGGCATGGATGTGTGTGATGTCCTTACGTTAGTTAGGTTTCAGTAGTTCTAAGTGTAGGGGACTGATGACCACAGATGTTAAGTCCCATAGTGCTTAGAGCCGTTTGAACCATCCGGGACGTAATGTGTGTACCCCAGCTGCCTGCGTGTGTTGTTATTCTACATCTACATACATGCTTCACAAGCCACCGTACGGTACGTGGCACAGATTAACACCCACGTAGTCATTTCCTTTCCTGTTCCACTCGCAAACAGAGCGAAGGAAAAATGACTGCTAAAAGCCTCTGTGCGACCCCTAATTTCTTACGTAGACGGCAGTAGAATTGTTCTGTTGCCAGCCTCAGATGCCGGTTCTCTAAATTTCCGCAATAGCGTCTCGCGAAAAGAGCGTCGTCTTCCCTCTAAGAACTATTTTAGTTCACGAAGTATATCCGTAACCTATTCATTATAAATTTAGCAGCACGCCTCTGAATTGCTTCATGTCTTCCTTTAATTCGACCTGTTACGGACCTCAAACACTCGTGCGGTAACCAAGAACGGGTCGCATTAGCGTTCTATACGTCATCTCTTTACACCTGAGGTACACCTTCCCTACTAACAACCTGAATTGCTCATTCTATTTCATATCACTTTGCAACATTACGCCTAAATATTTTATCGAGGTGACCGTGTCAAGCAGCATCCTACTAATGTTATATTCGAACGTTACAGTATTGTTTTTCATACTCATCTGCGTTAACTTGCATTTTTCTACATTTAGAGGAAGCTCGTATTCATCACACCGACTAGCAGTTCTAAATCACCTTGTATACTCCTTCAGCCACTTAACGACGACACCTTCCCATACACCACAGCGTCATCAGCGAACAGCCGTGATTGGCTGTTCGACTTGCCTGTCAGATCATTTATGCGTAGAGAGAATGTGAGCGGTCCTATCATACCTCTCTGGGACGCCCCAGACGATACAACTGTCTCGAACACTCGCCGTCGAGGAAAACGTACTGGATTCTGTTACTGAAAAAGTTTCGGTCAACTTACATACCTGGAAACCTAAACCGTATGCTCGGAAATTCAACAGTCTACAGTGAAGCACCATGTCAAACGGTTTTCCGAAATCTAGGAATATGGAATATTTCTGTTGCTCTCCATCCATGTTTTATAGGAAATCATACGAGAAAAGGGCAAGCTGAGCTTCACACAAGCGATGCTTTCTAAATCCGCGAGAGAAATCTTTCAAAATAGTTGCGAATTGAGTAACATAGGCGAGCCTAGGGTACCAGCCCGCTATTGACCTAGTGGGGTGTGGGAAAACGCCTAAAACCACATCCAGGTTGGCCAGTACAGCAACCCATGTCCTTAATACACTGGGCGGATTCGATCAGGGGGCGACGCACCTCCCCGTTCCGGAAGCTGCGCTTTAACATGCAAGGATATCCAGGCGCTTCATCATCTCCATCTAATCTACTTTAAAAATACTAAATGGACAAATATCAGTCATTTGCGTGGCAGTACGTTTTGCGTGTTCCCTGTCAAATTTGTTTCTTGCATCACGGCACTCTTCCTGATTCACCAGGTACATCAAAACCGGAAATTTTAGAACATTATCCCCTTTTGAAATATATTCAGTGGACGTCCATGTCTGTAATAATTTTCCGAAGGCAAGAACATAGTGGCAATCAAATTTCAGCTTCAGTTCTGTTTAATGTATGGGTCGGGCACATGAACAAACAGATGACGCACTGCAATAAAATATCGGAGTTCATGACGAATTGCGGTTGCTGGTGTTTCTCCTGTACCACCGAAGCGGACGGGCGAAGAGAGAAGTGGGTGGCCAACCTCAGCCATCAATGGCTGCCTTGTAGAGCAGGTGCTGCAACCCACTACGAGGAGCCATCACGTTACAATTACAGAACTCTGCATCCATGTACTGCAACCATCTTAATATCTGACAGTACAATTTAAAAAAAAAAAAAAAGAAAAAAAAAAGAACCACGAGAGCTGTGATCCGCATGCGCTCAGCACGAAACGCAGGCGTGACACTACAGAGTGGTTGACCATCCATAATACGAGACTTAACAAATTTCCTGTCGATTTCCCCATTTTCTTCTACATGACGTACCTCTCGCTCTGTCAACAGTACCACAGCGTCCGCCTCCGGTAGCTGAGTCAGTCTGCCTTCGGCGGTGCTACGGCACGGACGTCTGTTTACGTCCCTGCCGGAGAAGTTCGCGCTCGCGCAGTTGTTTACCTCTTCGGCGTACTCGTGCGTTTAGAAGACTCGATATAGAATGGCACATGCATACCGAAAGGCGACTCTCAAGATTAGTTTTTCGAATGAATATGCGAGACCGAAAGCCTACGAAATAGAAAGGTTCCTACGAGACGAAGTTAAACTTGACTACAACGAACTTATCGGAATTCACCTCTCCATAGTGAGCAGTGTTGTTTACGTCAAGCTGATTAACGATGCAGTATGTGACAGAATCATCCGAGATACTAAACATGGACTCAAATTTCGTCACTCTGATGGACATGTTGGAGAAGTAACTATTGATCATGCAGGACTGGGCTTACGAAACATACGTATTTTCGAACTTCCCTTCGAGGTTCCGTCTGACTTGGTCGTTGACGCCTTACGCCCATATGGAAGAGTGCTTAGCCACGTTGAGGAAAAATGGTCCAACTTCACGACTTACCCCGTTCTCAATGGGGTGCGTCAAATCAGAATAGAACTGACACAACATGTACCCTCGTACTTGTTCATCGGCGGATGCAGAGCTATAGTCATATACGATGGACAACCCAAAACATGCTCAGGCTGCGGGAAAGAGGGCCACGTCCGTTCCGAATGTATGCAGCGGAGGATAGTGCAAGTTCCAAACGGCGAACCCGTACCTCCGTCCACGTTGACGCCGCTGCCACTAACGTATGCGGACGCATTTCGAACGGATCCCATCCCGAAGAATGACCAGCTACAGAATCCTGACAGTTTACGGCAACCGACTGCGGCAGAGACCGCCTCCAGTGACGAAACGACGCACACCTCTGCCGCTCCGGCGCCGACGACGCACTTAACCGAGCGGGAAGGATCGGTAGGAGAAATGGAAATTGATCCTGCTGTTGTGCCGACAGCTGCTTTCGTCCCTGAGCACCGGGAGTCACTTCCGCACTCGGATACGGAGGCGCACACGCGCAAACAACGATCGCCGAAGCGCCACAAGAAACGACGGCTAGCGCCGTCGGAAACCTGCTTACTGCAGTCAACGTCAGACGGACTTGGGTGTGACGTCGATACAGTGCTTCCGGACGCGCAACGGGAGGTTCTACCTCCCACACAGCAGTACGACGCGAATCATGCTACACAGGGGTTGAATGCAGACACACCGGACGGAAAGCCGACGGAAGGAGACCCTCCACCCACCGCAGCAACGCCACCGCCTTCGGTCAGCCCGGCCGGAGACACACGACGGGAGCTGGACCTCCAGCACAGGAACTGGGCCGACGAATCCGATACTGACCCCCACACCGACGACGCACCCGCCATGGCGAGTGCTGCGTCCACCGGATGTTAACCGCGCAGAAGATGCAGACTGACGCACAGACAGCATGTCACCGGGCAGAAGCACACAAATTAACATAAGCGTTCATGTGCGCTTTACGCACTGCGGAACAGCGGCAGGCATATCGAACAGCCTCTATTAATATTAATACGATCAGAACGCCTGTCAAATTGCAATTATTACAAGATATGTTGCATGCGTCAGACGTCGACATCGTTCTGCTGCAGGAAGTATGTGTTGAGAGCTTCCCCGACCTCTATGAGTACGATACGTACATTACACCTACTACCGACGGCGGCAGCGGAACAGCGATACTTCTACGTAGCGGCATAGTAGCCGAGGACGTGGTGTACCTGCCGTCAGCGCGAGGACTGGCGCTCACGGTGCTGGGAGTACGGGTCGTTAACATTTACGCACCGTCGGGGTCAGACAGACGGCGCGACCGATCACGATTTTACGCAGAGGAGATTGCAACACTATTCTTAGGTCGATATGAACATGTATTGTTTGGAGGCGACTTCAACTGCGTGCTCGCACCAAAAGATCAACACCCACGTTATACTTCGTGCCCGGAGCTGCGGCAACTCATACAGGACATGAATCTCGTAGATACATGGGAGAAGATACATGGCCACAGACGTGGATACACCTACGTCACGAGTCACTCTGCAAGTCGCCTCGATCGCATTTACGTAACACGTCGTCTCGAACCTGCGATCCTCGATGCGGAATTGTGGCCTGTCGCCTTTTCAGATCACATAGCATATATATGCACGGTCTCCCTGAGTCGTCAACAAGTGTGGAGGAGTCGCAGTGTTTGGAAACTGAATACAGCACACCTTAGGGAACCTGAGTGCAGACGCTTAGTCGAAGAAACTTGGCATGTATGTGAACGACGCCTCCCGACATATCCGACGACGTTGCAGTGGTGGCTGGAATGCGTTAAGCCTGCATTGCGCCGAGCGTTAATTGCATACGGAAGAGAGCAGATGATGTGGAGGCGATACACGATGGAATTTTATTTCACGATGCTCCGCGAACTTTCTGTACAAGCACCTTCACAGGAGCGTCGTGCCGGTATAAAACGAGCACAGGCCCAAATAATTTCCATAACGCGCCGCCGACTGGAGGGTGTCGCAATCCGTGCAAGGACCTTTGAACGAGTTCGTGGAGAATCCCCGTCGATGTATCACGTTATCAGAGAAAAACAACGTAGCCGCAGAACCTTAATACAGACGGTCGTACTGCCAGATGGTCGCCGCATGACAACGCAAAAAGACATTGCCAACGCTTTCGTGGAACACTACGGTCATCTCTATGAAGAAGCGGAACACGATCAGGCAGCCTTTCATGAGGTCCGACGAACGCTCTCCGCGTGTCTCAACGAGTCGGCCAACCTGGAGTTAACAGGTGAAATCACAGTTGACGACGTAATGGAAGCGATTCATAAGGGAGCGTCGCACAAATCGCCGGGGCCCGACGGGTTTCCGTTAGAGTTCTATCGTACATTTCAAGATCTCATGATTCCACGATGGACTGCCATGTACTGCGAATTGATGTCTCCCAACGTGCCTCTTCCACCCTCCTTCGTCGAAGGAATGATCATCCCCATCCACAAACCATCTGGTGGCACAGGGATACAGGCGTACCGGCCACTGACCCTTCTTAATTGCGACTACAAAATCTACGCCAGGATACTTGCAGCACGCTTTAAACGCGTGATACGCCAAGTGATTTCACTCGACCAAACCCAGCTAGGAGGAGCTAGCAATATACAAACGGCACTCAGCGACTACCGCGATGTTATCGCACTGGCATCAACATGTCGTCTCCGGGGTGTATTGGTATCGATAGACTTCGATCGCGCATTTGACAGGCTGAGTCATGCTTATCTCACGGACGTGATGACGAAAATGAAGTTTCCGGAAAGTTTTGTCACCGTCGTCATGAGACTACTCCACGGAGCCGCATCCAAAGTGCTCGTCAATGGACGCTTGGTGGGGCCCATCACCATCTCACGATCGGTCAGACAAGGGTGCCCGCTGTCAACGATATTGTATGCCATCGCTGTCGAGCCGCTGCTTTGCGGGCTCCGGAATCGACTCCAAGGAATGACGATAAGGCACAACAAGTTTATATGCCGAACATACGCAGATGACCTAGTGTTTTTAGCACGGTCGGGCGACGAGGCAAGAGCGGCCTTGCATTGGATTAATTTGTATTGTATGGCTACGGGAAGTCGCCTGAACATGGCAAAGTCGGGAGCGATGAACATCGGGAGAGGACTCCCGACAGGAAGTGTAGCACCATTACAGCCGATCAACAAGATGAAATGCCTAGGAATTATCTTCACTACAGACGTTCGACGCACGGCGGCACTGAGTTACAGACATCTTCTGCAAACAATTCGTGCGAGTGTCCGAAGTCACAGGTTAAGGGCACTGGATATGATACAACGGGTCACCTTTGCCAACACTTATCTAGCCTCTCGCATCCCCCACCTGGCACAAGTTCTTCCTATGCCGGTGGTGTTGGCCCGCCGAATCCTGGCGGCACTAGGATATTTTGTGAGCACAGGTCTGCTTTTTAAGGTAGGATACGAAACCCTCACCCTTCCTCGTAGTCGTGGAGGTCTTGGACTAGTCCACGTACGCGACCGAGCAGTGGCTATTTATGTAACCACAATGATAAAGATGTGGACACGACACCAGACACGTCTGACGGGCAGCTTGATAGACGAACTCGCTCCACCTTCTCGTTCGGCTCCGGTAGCGGTGGCTCACATCTCACCATCGCTTGCCCATATGCGAACCTTCTTTGTGGAACACAGTTATGTACATATGGAACTACCGACTACCAGGACGGCAACGGCACGTGATATATATCACATCTTGACTCGACGACGACCGAATAATGCCGTAGAGCGCCGCCAACCAACAGTTACGTGGTCAGTGGTATGGCGTACAGTGCACCACCCACACCTTGATACGGGAACGCGCGCACTGTGGTATCAGTTGGTAAATGGGAAATACGTGACTCGTTCCAGGTTGCATACAATTCATATGGCGGACGAGCCACTGTGTCCGCAGTGCAATGTTATAGACACTGAGGAGCATCGCCTGATATGCGGTCCTTCGGCGGACGTATGGTGTTTGGTCAAAAAAAATGATCGCCTTCCTCCTTCGGGTGGGGCCGCAAACAATAGAACCACGCACACTACTTCTCCCAGATAGGACATATTATCCCCGAACGAAGACAAACGCAGTGACTTGGATTCGAGGCTTGACTGTGCGTTATCTTTTCCGAGACGGCAGTAAGAATGTGCTTGACTTTTGGGCCTTACTACAGGAACATCACTCAAAGCTTATGAGACATCCGAGATATCGAACATATTACGCAAATTTTTTAGGGAGTGCCTTGCTTGATCCCCCACCCAGTTGGGGTGTTCCGGGTAGGAGAATGTAATTATTGTCTATAAGTATCAGAACAAGAAAGGACCAGGACAGTGGAGAGGATCCACAAACACACGTGAAGACGTACCCGACACCAACGCGAGGTATGACGGGATTAGCGAGGTGCGCGCCTAAAAGAGGAACGTAGAACGTTATTGTTTTGTACTGACAGAAGCAGGATATTTTGTTGTATTTTTTTTCACTATTATGTAAAAAAAAGTCCACTTATTTACGTTTCCCAGAAAAATTTTATTTTATAAAGTCATCGTCTTATATATTTAAAGTAACAAATGCTCGAAGCAGTTTATGTTTGTTATTGTTACACCGAATGTAAAAAAAAAAAAAAAAAAAAAAAGAAAAAAAAAAAAAAAGTCAGGAACCGCGCGGGAAAAAAAAAAAAAAAAAAAAAAAAAAAGTGGCTAGCGTCGCGGTCTCTCGTTCTTGCGTCCCGTGTTCGAAACCCGATATTTGTTTTTATTTTATTTTTTTATTTATATACCCCTGTCTGTTAAAAATGACTTCACGAAAGTTTCTTATGAAGTTAGAGGAAACAAGGGCATTATAAAAAAAAAAAAAAAAAAATAAAAAAAAAAATAAAAAAAAATAAAAAAAAAAAAATAAAAAAAAAAGTGGTCAGCGCGACGGACCAAAAAAAAAAAAAAAAAAAAAAAAAAAAAAAAAAAAAAAAAAAAAAGTGGTCAGCGCGACAGACTGTCAATCCAAAGGGCCCGGGTTCGATTCCCGGCTGGGTCGGAGATTTTGTCCGCTCAGGGACTGGGTGTTGTGTTATCCTAATCATCATCATTTCATCCCCATCGACGCGCAAGTCGCCGAAGTGGCGTCAAATCGAAAGACTTGCACCAGGCGAACGGTCTACCCGACGGGAGGCCCTCGTCACACGACATTTCATTTCAACAGTGCCACAGTTATGCCGAGTTGCAGAGGACAGCCATACTTTATGTGACTGTACACCTAACCAGCTATCCATTTCTTCTAAAAAGTGGAGCACGAGCCACGAGATTCCGCTCCTTACTCCGCGAAGTCTTTGAAGACTCGGCCTCGGTCCCTGTTGCAAGCGTGAATCAGGTTCTGAATTGGCACACTGATAATTTATCACAGAGGTACAAATACACCGTACCACAAGCATAACACCGGGTAGAGCCTAAATTTGACGTGAGAATTTGATTTTATTGTGCAGCAAAGATTTGCTTTTACGTAAGAAAATAAACATTTCACATGGAAGTCATATAAAAATGTCTCCTAGCATTGATCAGTGAATTCCATTAATTACAAAAAAGGTTAAATTAGAAAAGAAAATGTACAAAATGAGCATCTTGCGATGTTTTGAAAGGCACTTCCGGACTGAATTGTTGGTTGAAAGTAAAGTTGCAGCGCACCATTACATGCGTGACGTCGTGAATGAGGGTCGGCCATCCATACTGCGAAGTTAATAAAATGATTATCTGAATCGTATTTATTTATTAGTCCTTACTGTGACTCACTTTGGTATCAGCCCCATCAGATTTATGTGGTAGAAAGGGTACAGAAGGAACACTTTACACTAGCTAATGAACAAGCACGTTAGCAAAATATTTCGTAGTTCTTAATACATATAGAATATAACAAATACTTATCACACAGCAGTAATTAGCTGACTGAGCGGTAAGACAGCTGACTGACGTACGATCTAGAGTGCTGTGCTACAGTCAAGTAAGGACTGACGTACGACCAGAACTTCAGACAGCTGTGTTATTCAATAAAAGAGCAAAAGAAACGTTTATGACTAAAAATTCAAGAACGTTAGTTCTCAGTGTAAGAAATTCAAAATAATAATGTGATTTCTTATTGAGATCTTAAATGGTTCTCTTTTCTCAAGTTTTACCTTATAATATACACTCCTGGAAATGGAAAAAAGAACACATTGACACCGGTGTGTCAGACCCACCGTACTTGCTCCGGACACTGCGACAGGGCTGTACAAGCAATGATCACACGCACGGCACAGCGGACACACCAGGAACCGCGGTGTTGGCCGTCGAATGGCGCTAGCTGCGCAGCATTTGTGCACCGCCGCCGTCAGTGTCAGCCAGTTTGCCGTGGCATACGGAGCTCCATCGCAGTCTTTAACACTGGTAGCATGCCGCGACAGCGTGGACGTGAACCGTATGTGCATTTGACGGACTTTGAGCGAGGGCGTATAGTGGGCATGCGGGAGGCCGGGTGGACGTACCGCCGAATTGCTCAACACGTGGGGCGTGAGGTCTCCACAGTACATCGATGTTGTCGCCAGTGGTCGGCGGAAGGTGCACGTGCCCGTCGACCTGGGACCGGACCGCAGCAACGCACGGATGCACGCCAAGACCGTAGGATCCTACGCAGTGCCGTAGGGGACCGCACCGCCACTTCCCAGCAAATTAGGGACACTGTTGCTCCTGGGGTATCGGCGAGGACCATTCGCAACCGTCTCCATGAAGCTGGGCTACGGTCCCGCACACCGTTAGGCCGTCTTCCGCTCACGCCCCAACATCGTGCAGCCCGCCTCCAGTGGTGTCGCGACAGGCGTGAATGGAGGGACGAATGGAGACGTGTCGTCTTCAGCGATGAGAGTCGCTTCTGCCTTGGTGCCAATGATGGTCGTATGCGTGTTTGGCGCCGTGCAGGTGAGCGCCACAATCAGGACTGCATACGACCGAGGCACACAGGGCCAACACCCGGCATCATGGTGTGGGGAGCGATCTCCTACACTGGCCGTACACCACTGGTGATCGTCGAGGGGACACTGAATAGTGCACGGTACATCCAAACCGTCATCGAACCCATCGTTCTACCATTCCTAGACCGGCAAGGGAACTTGCTGTTCCAACAGGACAATGCACGTCCGCATGTATCCCGTGCCACCCAACGTGCTCTAGAAGGTGTAAGTCAACTGCCCTGGCCAGCAAGATCTCCGGATCTGTCCCCCATTGAGCATGTTTGGGACTGGATGAAGCGTCGTCTCACGCGGTCTGCACGTCCAGCACGAACGCTGGTCCAACTGAGGCGCCAGGTGGAAATGGCATGGCAAGCCGTTCCACAGGACTACATCCAGCATCTCTACGATCGTCTCCATGGGAGAATAGCAGCCTGCATTGCTGCGAAAGTTGGATGTACACTGTACTAGTGCCGACATTGTGCATGCTCTGTTGCCTGTGTCTATGTGCCTGTGGTTCTGTCGGTGTGATCATGTGATGTATCTGACCCCAGGAATGTGTCAATAAAGTTTCCCCTTCCTGGGACAATGAATTCACGGTGTTCTTATTTCAATTTCCTGGAGTGTAAAATGTGGAAAGTGGTAGGTATGTTCGCGTAAAGGAAGCAAAGGAAAAGGAAGGCTAGGGGACAGATCTTTTTCTTGAATTAACATTGTATGGAAGTCACATGTATATTCATTTGTTAAAAGTGGCAGAAGACTTACCCATAAATTAAATGGCTGTAAAACATATAATACGCATGGATAGTGTCTGAAATATGAGAGTAAACATACAAAAAACTATAATGAGAGAGTATTTGTTAAAACGGCGAATGAGAAGACAAAACAAGAAAAGAAGACAAGGCCCGCAGGCAGTGGCATCTGGTTTAGGCAGCTCTGCAAAGTAAGCCTTGGAATTTTGAGATTCGTTACTATCCAAACCAAATATTAGAAATCCTACTACACAAGCCAGGCCCGACCATTAAATCTATTGTGAACAATTGATCCTATCCCACCTACAAATTCAATAGAAAGTCTAATAGCCATTTCAAGGAAGTTAATAGGTCTACTCAAGCTAAACATAAAAAAATGGTTACGAGTTTGTGTCAAATGTTATGGGTATTGTTCCCTCAAAAGATGTACACCTTGCTTCACTAGATATTGTCGTTAATACATTTACATTCTCGTGCAGGAAACTCTGGAAATTATTCCATACGATCCACATGCCCGCAATAAACTTGATCAGGGTGAGGTTGTATATCTCACTGGAAATTTTTGGGAATGTGTGGTAAGTTTCTATGGGAACAAACTGCTGAGGTCATCGGTCCCTACGCTCACAAACTAGTTAATATAACTTAAACTTACGCTAAACACACACACACACACACACACACACACACACACACACACACACACAGCACTCCAAGCTCCGCTCCGGCGGGACCGTGGAGGGGTGGGGGGTGGGGTGGGAGCCAATCCGGGCGAACCGTGGCAAGGCGCCCGGACCGGCTAATCTCACTGAACTGCCTGATTCTTCTCTCATGTAACTATATTTCTAGAGTTAATGACAAAAAAACAGCAGCAGATTGCTGTGCTTGCTACAAGAAATACTTTGGCAGGTACCCTTGTGGAAATCTTTATAATAGACTTTGAAAAGAAATTTTTCGTTCCCATGCACATATTTTTAAAATATGTTTAATTATAACAGATACATTGATGACTTACAATATTTGTTTTACATAGATGAGACATAACTGACCGACAAAGTTGCTGGAAAACGTAACTAGGTGCACCTGAGTATAATATTCGCAGCAAGATTTGAAGAAGGAAAAAAAAAAAAGAAGGAGATTAACTTTTCTATCAGTGAGAATCATAATGCGTTCATGGTCAACATGTATAGAAAACTGACATGTAGCGACTCGATTATTAACATATTAAAAAACTAGAAACCCGCCTCGACTGCGAAAAAAGCACATAGTGTTTACCTAGGTTTCGGCGTAGATAACTACACCTTCTTCAGAACAATAAAACCCACAAGTGCCTAAAAAGACCTTTGTCAATTATTAAAAGAACACCATGGCTATACATTTATAAACGAAAAAAGGGGGAGCACAAACAGTACATATGTACAATGTCTAAAACCGTTACTCAATGGTGTAACCTCCACCTCACACCGGCTTATGTTCGATGGGCCACGACCCACCATACACTGCAGCTACAAATTGTCGCTCACTTACGCGCTCGACCCGCCACCTATGCACATGCGCAAGACAAGGGAAGTTAGTTGAATGCGCATGCGCATACTAATACGTGAAAGTTTATACATGGGTCGTGGCTAAATAGCCCTTATATTCCCAACCATGGATCAACGTATTTCAAAAATAGAATGGATAGAATGAGTGATGAGCTACATAGGAGACGAAGCTTAAAAATAACCGCACACGGTTGCTTATGCTAGGAAAGAAACATATATGAAGCTATCTATGACAACAGATAAAGATATGGGGATAAAACGAGCTCTGACTCTCAGGTATACAGAGCATATTCCTACTAGAAGCGGTGACGGTACTAAGGGCTCTACTTATGCGGAACAACTCGTGCAAACGGGTCATGCGCCGAGCTCTCCAGTTAATATCGAGTTACCTCATGCCGAGGTTAAGGGCTTAAAACTGAATGTTTTGAAAGAAATGCAGATCTTTAAGCATCTGCAACATGATAAAGACAATATCCTTAACGACCAACTCCTACTAAGAAACAGAAAATTTTTTGAAAGTTTCGCACCTTTAATTTGTTCTTCATACTTGTAACTCTGATGATCTGTGGATTTTCACATGCGTGCGCTGATTGGCGAGCGCGGTTGGTGAAGCTGTTCATCTTTTCTTTTTTCGTCATTTCCTTTACGATGAAGGTTATTTTAGCCCGTTGAACACCTCACGTTTTATCCCTATATCTTTATCTGTTGTCATAGATAGCTTCATATAAGTTTCTTTCCTAGCAGAAGCAACCGTGTGCGGTTATTTTTAAGCTTCGTCTCCTATGTAGCTCATCACTCATTCTATCCATTCTATTTTTGAAATACGTTGATCCATGGTTGGGAATATAAGGGCTATTTAGCCACGACCCATGTATAAACTTTCACGTATTAGTATGCGCATGCGCGTTCAAGTAACTCCCCTTGTCTTGCGCATGTGCATAGGTGGCGGGTCGAGCGCGTAAGTGAGCGACAATTTGTAGCTGCAGTGTATGGTGGGTCGTGGCCCATCGAACATAAGCCGGTGTGAGGTGGAGGTTACACCATTAAGTAACGTTTTTAGACATTGTACATATGTACTGTTTGTGTTCCCCCTTTTTTCGTTTATAAATGTATAGCCATGGTGTTCTTTTAATAATTGACAAAGGTCTTTTTAGGCACTTGTGGGTTTTATTGTTCTGAAGAAGGTGTAGTTATCTACGCCGAAACCTAGGTAAACACTATGTGCTTTTTTCGCAGTCGAGGCGGGTTTCTAGTTTTTTAATATACTAACCAACGACTGCTGACGCGCTACAATGTTGAAGGTTCTCGATTATTAACGTTCATGACACACAACAACGTGTGAATAGGAGTACCTCAGATCTGAGCTCAACAGGGTGCTTGAACTACCTATCGATGAGATTGTTGTGCAGTAGGAATTATGTACATTAACGCTCATTGCATGATATTCAAAAATGTTTAACGAAACTAGAAAAGAACAGAAAGTGGACGAAAGAGCATCGACGAAGCGTTGAATTTGTTTTGTTAACATATAATAGTCCACATTGCGAGTGTGTCGCTGAAGGTTTCACGCATATCGTCACTAAATTTGGAATCGATCCAATAAATTTCTGGGCATACTTTTGCGACACAATGTTCGAAGTAAACCACGTAAATTGTAAACATAGAGTTTGTGCAAAATTCAGTGCGTGGAGTGTAATTGAAATATTTGATACTGAAGTTGAGGAATATTTTGATTTATTCAACACGCTAAAAGAAGAGTCACAATAGAAGTGAACTTGTTCGTAACCTGTCCATGCCCAGTCCAAATCCACTACAGCCCAAGACGGAAGAAGACAGTTTAATCAGAATGTCCAGAGATCTGAAGCCAAGTCGTCGTATTCTAAAGCAAAGTTCTCCAGTACAGTAATGAAGAACGTATCCGAGTCCACAGGCAATGGCGGGTTTCCTCGATCAGTCCAGGCGATGCCACTGGCTGACAAGAGCGGCAGGGCTGGTCCTATTTACTGTCCATGCACGTGTTGAAAGCGCCCATTAGCGAGGGCCAGGGCTGTCTTGTGAGTACCTCCTAGTGCAGGTCGCGGTGTCTGTCAGCGAGTGCGCTGCCTCGATATCGCTCTGAGTCGGAGAGCCTCTGCTTCCGTCAGGCTTACATTGGTAGGCTAATGAAACCGCATAGGGAAGCCACCTTTATAAAGGACATGCAGCTTTATAAAGGACATGCACTAGACTATACTGAAAATAATCTTAATGCTTTACACCAAACTCTCTGCAGTGATACTCTATCTCCTAGATAAACAGAAGAAAAGAACCATTCAAATGGAACGAAGGAGCTGTATAACGAACTCAGTGATAATTTTACCTAGATTGAAGGCGCAAGGGGAGTAGGGAAAGCTAAGCTGGGAATTTATGCGGGCTCAGCGGTGACGAGTGAAAATGTGTGCCAGATCTTGATTCGAACCTGGATCTCCCGCTTACTGGGCCGTTGCGTTGACCACTGCGCCAACCGGGCACAGTGTTTATTGTAATTTCGCGGACTGTCTCGGAACGCCTCCAGGCCGACTCACATTCCCACCGAGCGCCACTTATCCACACTTCCCATCCAGCTCCTCCGGGCTCGCTACTTTGAGATTCCCACAGGAGGTCGAACGTAATTGTGCATCCGCACTGAAGGTTATGGATTCGTAGGCCATCGAAGCGAATCGGTTATATGAATGCGTGGCGTCTGTTCCGTCGGACATATCTAAAAAAAGTGACACCACTTCGCAGCTGTGAAATATTTTATGTAAATTGAAGGTGGAGGTAGCAGTAAGGAAAGGAAATGGGAGGAATTATTGATGTAGTGTACGCAACTGCGATAAACGCTGTGTTTTGACAGAGCAGCTGCCTACTAAGCAAGATATATCACTGGTAAGAGTCCCAGTACGGAACACATTATCACTCGTCGCCAATGACCCCGCACGAATCCCCGATGCAGCTGATATCAATAATTCTTCCCTTCCCTTTCCTTTCCTTTCTCCCCCCACCGCCACCACCTCCAATTTACGTATTACGTATCACAGCTGCAGATCTGTGTGGTGTCTGCTCTTCCGGACATTTCTGAAAGAACGGACACCAAGTCGACCGTGTGGCCGAGCGGTTCTAGGCGCTCCAGTCTGGAGCCGCGCTGCTGCTACGGTCGCAGGTTCGAATTCTGCCTCGGGCATGGATGTGTGTGATGTCCTTAGGTTAGTTAGGTTTAAGTAGTTCTAAGTCTAGGGGACTGATGACCTCAGAAATTAAGTCCCATAGTGCGCAGAGCCATTTGAACCATTTTTTTGAACAGACGCCAAGAATTCATATAATAGATTCGCTTGATTCGTCTTGATGGACCACGGATCCACCACCTTTGCGGCTGCACAATTACGTTCGATCTCCTGTGGGAATCTCAAAGTAGTGAACAGGGAGGGCATGAACAGGGAGTGCGGATAGGTGGTAATCGATGGGGTGTTGGTCGGCCGGGAGGCGTTCCTAGGTAGTCCGCGTAGTTGCGATACATACTGTGTCCGGATGGGGGAGTGGTTAATGGAGCTGCCTAGTAAACAGGAGATCCCGGGTTCGAGTCCGATCCGGCACACATTTTCACTCGTCACAGTGATTCTGCATAAAGTTCCGATACAGGTGACTTCATTAATACCTTCCCTTTTCTTTTCTTTATCCCCCATCATCTTAAATTTACATATGTATCAGTGCTGCTGAATCCGCGTGCCGTGTCTTCTTTCGGTAACGTCCGAGAGGAAAGACACCACACATTCATATAAATGATTAAAGCACACTAATTAGGAACTGGATGTTTGCTTTGTTCAGTGATATATCAAAATGAGGCTTTGCCTAAAGCACTGCGTCACGATACGCACTCGTTACTCCTACACACTGCGCATTGGTAGGCTGAAGACTGAGCACGAGGAAAGTCAATACACTGTACAGGGCTTCCCATAACAGATGGCTCTGCTCCTGTTATCTTATTTTGTCTTCTCATTCAATGTTTTGTCATATTTTGTCAAATGAAGTGTGATACTAATTTCTTGATAGATAGCCTAACAAAAAAAGATGAAGTACCCAGACTTGATCCGAGGTCAGCTTAACTTGGTACACGACAACCCCACAGGCGGGTAGGTAAATGATTAGAAATGCAATTCTCTGTAACAGGTAGAGCGGCCAAGATATTGCATGAGTCGTGTTTAGTGTTATTACCAGGCCTGGTCGCTGTATAAAGGGCGTGAACAACTCCAGATGTTGAGAGATCACTGTGAAAGATACAGAGATACCTCGTTCTCAAGAGAGAGAGAGAGCGTTGTCAGCACCTGAAAGAGATTCAGTGGCGTATAATTGTGGGTCTCCATTTAGACTGCTGACCAAACCGTGCAATACCCAGATCAGTGATGAATACTGGATGTGCACTAATTCGGATGACTGTCGTCGGTGAGTGTGGCAGCGACCTAGGAAGAAGTCCCATTCCTCCAATGTTTTGGAAAGACACGGCAGTGTTACTTCTGTCGTAACTGTGTGGCATGTCGTCGGGTATGACCTCAGGACATGGCGGCAGTGACTGGGCGAACTCAAACGGGACAACAACGTCAGGGATATCCTGCGATATGGTGTGTTACCTCCCGTGGTGCCATTTTGAAGACAATGCTCTTCCACACATGACACATGTCTCTACGTCTCTATGAACTATGTGCGTGATGTTCTACTCCCACTGCCAGCAAGATCACCACAACTACCCACCGAGCGAGGTGGCGCAATGCTTAGCACACTGGACTCTTATTCGGGAGGACGACGGTTCAAACCCGCGTCCGGCCATCCTGATTTAGGTTTCCCGTGATTTCCCTAAATCGCTTCAGACAAATGGACCCTTTGAAAAGGGACCGATGACCTCACTGTTGGCCCCCTTTCCCCAGATCAACCAACCAACCATAACTGCCCCCCCCCCCCCCCCCTCCGGACGTATATTGGACCAGCTTGGACGTTTCCTTTATGCCAGCTCCTGTATTCAGAATACCAACGACCTTGACAACAAACAGTTGCGACCTTTCTCAACCGAATCCATACAAACATCTTGGCCAGTGGGAGGCGGGTTGGGGGGTGGGGCCGGGGGGAGCCGAACAACCTCATTCTGGTAAATTGGTTTATACTGACTGTTGTGTCGATTCCCTAAGGTCTCGACACAATGAGTGGCTAGGTGCACGCGAAACTAACGCAGACGGGCGTAAATTCTGAAACAGGAGACTGGATGAAAAACTATAAAGAAAAGAACGTATTGGGTAGATTACTTAACTTTTAATGTAGTCTTGTTCTTGTTGAAATACATCTCTTGCATAGTAGTAAGCAATTAGCAATGATACACATGGCGCCTTGCTAGGTAGTAGCGATGGACTAGCTGAAGGCTATTTAATCTGTCTCTCGGCAAATGAGAGGAATACTTGGTAGGTCTAGTCGCAAGCTATGTCGTCCGTACAACTGGGGCGAGGTCAAGTCCGTGTCTTGTGACCTGCCATGTGGTGGCGCTAGGTTTGCGAATACACAGTGGCGACACGCGGGTCCGACATGTACTACAGGACCGCGGCCGATTTAAGTTACCACCTAGCAAGTGTGGTGTCTAGCGGTGACACCACATTCCTCCCCCGCAAATCGGCGAACGGTCGTGAGATAAGGCTTCCGCCCGCCGTGGGGAGGACCCCATGTTGACGTATGCGATGAGGTGGGGAGCCTAACAACAGGCGAGGCTGTGCCACCCGCACCCGGCCATTCGGTCCGAGGGGAGCTAGGAAACGCCTGCAAACCTAGTCCAGGGTGCACGTCAACATGAGGTGTTTGCGCACGGAATGATATAAGAGGAGCCGCGGGGTCGACCTCCATGTGGTCGGAGCACCCGACGGGCGAAGACGACATCTGGTCCGGAGCGGGCAAGAGGTCCATGGCGGAGGACGGCTGGTCACGGGAAGCAAGCGGCGGCGCGTGCCCCAGGGAGGCGCGAGGCGGCTGCAGCGAAGCGTCCGCTGCTGGCGGCGCCGGCGGCGGCTGCGGCGGCGCGACGCCATGAGGCAAAATGGAAGGCATCGTCGGTAACACCTGGGGATGAGGCGAGCCAGTAGATGGGTCCCCAGGGCGCTGACCTGACGGCGCCGGCGCTGAAAGCAGACGGGGAGCGGCAGAACCCAGGCGACGACAGAGGCGCAGCTGATTGAGATGCCGACGCACCTCACCAGAGGCCCCCAAAACCAAATACATCGCGCGGCCGAGGCAGCGAAGAATGCGCCCTGCGAGCCAACGCTGTGAACCGCGATAGTTGCGATAATAGACAACGTCGCCAGGAGCAAAAGCAGGAGTCTGCCGCTGCACAGGAACCTGATGTGGCGGATGCAGCAAAGACATCAAAGTTCGATGAGGACGACCATGGAGCAATTCAGCCGGCGAGCGACCATCGCGAGGCTGAGAGCGATATGAAGACAAAAAGAGCAACAAAGCGTCCTCCCGAGAATGCGACTCTTTCAACTTCAACATCTGCGACTTGAAAGTCCGGACCAATCGTTCAGCGGCACCGTTTGACTGAGGCGAAAACGGCGCGGATGTCAGATGTTGAATACCATTGGCCTTGCAGAATGACTGAAATTCTGCGGACATGAATTGTGGGCCATTGTCGGAAACAATAGTCTGCGGAAGACCTTCAATGCAAAAGATAGCGGACAAGGCTTGGATTGTGGCAGAAGACGTCGTGGAAGACATCCGGACAACAAAAGGAAAATTACTGAAAGCATCGACCACAACCAACCATCGAGCATTCCAGAATGGACCAGCAAAATCGATGTGCAAGCGTTGCCAAGGGGAAGTGGCTTTCGGCCATGCAAAGAATTTCCGCGGCGGTGCGGATTGTTGTTCGGCACACGCCACGCAAGAGGAGCACATATTCGCAATCGCAGCATCGATTCCGAACCAAGTACAGTGCTGACGAGCAAGTTGTTTCGTGCGCACTATACCCCAATGTCCTTGGTGAAGAAGCTGTAAGACAGAGGACTGTAACGAACGTGGGACCACGACTCGGGATTGATCATTATCGGAACGCAACAACAAAACACCACGTCGTACAAAAAGTCTCTCCTTGTGAGCAAAAAAACGGCGAACCAAAGGATCCTCGATCCGTGACTTTGACAAGGGCCATTGCGTAGCAACAAAACGCAAAACAGTAGCAAGGACAGGGTCAGCAGCTGTGGCAGTAGCTACACGACGAAAATCAATCGGAAACGATGCGACCACGTCATCGGCTTCCGAATCAATGAACATGCAAGCAAGTTCGGAAGAATCGAATGCTTTATCCTCAGCAACAGGGAAACGGGACAACGCATCAGCGTTGCCGTGCTTAGCAGTGGACCGATACAAGATATCGTAGCGGTACTGCGAGAGAAAAAGTGACCAGCGAATGAATTTCTGCGCTGTACGTGGAGGTACAGGCGTGTTCGGATGAAAAAGCGATGTCAAAGGTTTGTGGTCGGTGATGATTGTAAAGTGACGACCATACAAGAAGTCATGAAACTTGGTAACACCAAACACAAGAGCCAAAGCTTCCTTCTCTATTTGTGAATAATTTCTTTGCGCAGATGAGAGCAATTTGGACGCAAAGGCAATAGGGCGATCATGCGAGCCATCTTTGTGCGCAAGCACAGCACCGATCCCGAAATCCGAGGCATCTACCATCAACAAAAGGGGTTTTCGGGGATCGAATGGCGTAAGGCAAGTATTTGAAAGTAACGCCGATTTCAACTGGCGAAAGGCGCGTTCGCATTCCGACGTCCAGACGAACGGAACACCTTTACGGCGTAAGCGATGAAGCGGAGCTGAAATGGAAGAAGCATTGCGCACAAATCGGTGATAATAATTTACCTTACCCAGCACACTCTGTAGCTGTTTTAAGTTCTGCGGTGACGGCAAGTCCTGAATGGCACGAAGGTGCTCTGGACTCGGATGTATACCTTGGGCATTTATGACATGCCCCAGGTACGGTAAGTCACGAGCAAAAAACACACATTTGTCCTTCCTCAAGCGAAGACCATTCTGACGCAATACCTGAAATAATGTTCGGAGATTTTGCAAATGTTCTGCTTCTGTCTTTCCTGAGATTACAATATCGTCCAGATAGTTCGCAGCAGTAGGGACCGACGCACAAATAGTTTGTAAATATTGCTGAAATAAAGCAGGGGCGGATGCACACCCGAATGGCAGTCTTTTGAAGCGATACAAGCCAAGATGCGTGTTTACCACCAAGACGCGCTGGGAGTCTTCGTCCACAGGTATCTGCAAGTACGCATCTGCTAGGTCCAATTTTGAAAAATATTTTCCCGGGCACAGTTTGTCAAAAAGATCTTCCGGGCGGGGCAAAGGAAAAGTAGCAGTCACAAGTTGTGGATTCACAGTTGCCTTGAAGTCCACGCAAAGTCTCAATTTTCCGGAAGGTTTTGGCAAAATTACTAAGGGTGAGGCCCAGAGAGAAGCCTGCACACGTTCAATGACACCTTAAGATTCTAATTCGGCTAATGTTCTTGCGACCGCATCACGCAATGCGTGGGGAACATTGCGCGCTCTGAAAAATTTCGGTTGCGCGTTGTCTTTCAGTTCCAAATGCGCTTCATAGTTCTTAGCGCAACCAAGGCCCGGTGCAAAAATGTCTGCAAATTCTTCACAAAGACTAGAAACACTGGCGGAAGGCACAGTCTGATTCACTGATAGGACCTGATTTACAATAGACATATTAAACAATTGAAACAAATCTAAACCAAACAAGTTCACTGCACTAGAGGAACGAAGAACATAAAATGACACAAGTTTTGTCTGTCCCTTGTATGTTGCAATAAGGCTGCACTGTCCTAACACAGGTATGTGCTGTCCTGAGTAACTAGTTAACGTAACATTTGCGGCACGCAATGGCGGGGCGCCCAGTTGTTTGTACGTGTCGTGATTGAGCAATGAAACTGCAGCTCCGGTATCGAGCTGGAATGGTATCACTTTTCCTGCAAAGTCTAAGTCCACAAAAAGTTTATTGTCTTGTTGACGACAAGAGCGACTGTCACGTGCAATTTGAACTGATACAGGTCCAGAAGCACTTGCAACTTTACGGGATTTCCGGCGACGTCGACGCACACGTTGGGTGGGACGAACACAGTCACTGTTAGCTAAAGTGTCACTGGACGGGTGGGAATGAACCACATGAATGTCCATGGGTGAAGGTCCACGAGCCTGATTGTCCTGGGTTCGATTCCGGCGCGAAGCAAAAGGCCTGGAAGTATTGCGAGTGTCTGATCTTAACTTTGTCTGGCAAACACTTTGTACATGTCCTTTCTTTTGACAGTAAAAGCAAATAGCTTGGCGTGACGGGCAATTTTCACGCGAATGTCTAGTTGCACACCGCGGGCAAGATTTCACTGCATTTGCTTGCTTACGCGGCGCACGTGGTTGCAAGCTAGGCGGCCGCAGCGAAGTCGGGCGCGAGGGCCGCTTAGCGTCCCGTGCAGCGGGCCCGGCGGGCCGATTAATGTGACACACTGCTGGCGAAGTTTCAAATGATGCCTGAGCAAAGTCAAGTGTGTCTTGCCTGTCCAATATGTCTAGCACTTGTTGCAGGGAGGGATTAACTATTTTCAAAATCTGTTCCCTTATGCGAACATCAGAAACGTTCTGTGCAATTGCATCACGCACCATAGTATCTGAATATGGGAGGCCACATTCACAGGCAAACGCACAGTCTCTAGTAAGTCCTTGCAAAGTTGCAACCCACTCCCTATTAGTCTGACCGGCCGTACGTTTTGTACGAAAAAACGTATACCGTTTGGCAACTACATTTACTGTTTCTTTGAAATAGGCATCTAAAGCAGACAAAATTTCTTCGTAGGACAGAGTTGTTACGTCGCGTCGGGGAAACAATTTCACTATCACACGGTAGGTAGACACACCGACACAAGAAAGCAAAAACGGCTGCCGCTCTTTACCTTGAATTCCATAAGCAGTGAGGTGGAAGTTGAACTGATCGGCCCACTCAGTCCAGCTTTCGGTTGTGGCTTCAAAGGGCCTAAATGGCGGTGCGACAGCGTTGTGTGGCTGCGGTAGCGAAGAAGCGGCGGGTGCCGCATCGGTTTGCAGCGCACGTTGACCCTGGACGAGCTGTCCAAGGGCTTCCAATAACGCCTGCGTCTGCTGATTCTGCAAGCGAAAAAATTCGGACAGTACATCTGGAGAATGCGGCGAAGCCATGACACAAACAAATTAGAGCAAGTATAACACAAAGACTGCAACGTGGGCGCGGCACCACTCCTCGGCGCCAAAATATTGTTGTGTCGATTCCCTAAGGTCTCGACACAATGAGTGGCTAGGTGCACGCGAAACTAACGCAGACGGGCGTAAATTCTGAAACAGGAGACTGGATGAAAAACTATAAAGAAAAGAACGTATTGGGTAGATTACTTAACTTTTAATGTAGTCTTGTTCTTGTTGAAATACATCTCTTGCATAGTAGTAAGCAATTAGCAATGATACACATGGCGCCTTGCTAGGTAGTAGCGATGGACTAGCTGAAGGCTATTTAATCTGTCTCTCGGCAAATGAGAGGAATACTTGGTAGGTCTAGTCGCAAGCTATGTCGTCCGTACAACTGGGGCGAGGTCAAGTCCGTGTCTTGTGACCTGCCATGTGGTGGCGCTAGGTTTGCGAATACACAGTGGCGACACGCGGGTCCGACATGTACTACAGGACCGCGGCCGATTTAAGTTACCACCTAGCAAGTGTGGTGTCTAGCGGTGACACCACACTGACAAGTCCTACGTAAATTTGATTCGAGTTCGTAATCTCTTCAGTAACATGACACACCATCTCAACACACGATATTTGATGTCGTTCCCCCCCTCCCTTGACTTTCTTTTTTGTCAGGCAGTGTACGTTTACTGTCATTTAATTTTTTTTTTGTATTCTACCCATTCTGTGTAAGCTTTGTGTATTTTAAGTCCAAAAAAATTAAAGGCATATTTTCTTTATATTTTTGACAAGTTCAGTGACACATGTCTTCTATACAAATATAATTAAAAAAAGAGAAGGGTCCTCTTGCCTTACCACTCTTTTCATTCCGACAACTGGCTGTGTCTATTACTTCCCGCAATTGTATATCATAAGATAAAAACTGACAAAAGAGAACCATGTAACATATCAATATGAAAATATATTTAATATTTTTTATTTCATACAGTAGGGGCTTAAGTTCTTGTGTTTTTTTGTGTGTTCTATTAGTACGCTAATCCACACCTGGCTGAGCACCACCTTGCGACAACGTTTCGATAGCAGGTTACCGGGCGGTTACAACTAAAGTGCAGCAGCGAATAGAGGTTCAGTGTGGGCTGTAGCCATTGTATGGCAGCGAAACTTGGTAGACATTCTAATGCATTAATGCGGATCGGATTTACACTGGAAAACATTAGTTCCACTTTCGGCCACCATGCGCAAAACTGGCGCTGTGAATGAAAGGAAGACATACAGAAATGTTTCCATATGTAATGGTGTAGGAACGGTTCGTCAAATAAGTGAGAAACGTATAATGTTGGTTTCATTATTAACCGTCGTTTACACAAGTTGTTCACCAAGAGCACTGGAGACGTCGATGACATGCTGCATCCGCAAAACGGCGTGATCAGAAATTCCGGTGAAATCTCAGCAACCTGTTTCTGTATACTGGCTCTGAGATCAGGCAGAGACTGAACGTGTCCTTGGTAAACGCGTTCTTGTACATATCCCTAGAGCAAAAGTCGCGTGTACAGGCCATTCATCTGGCAAACCACTGGAGATAACACTTTCGTGGAAGGCTGCATGAAGCAGATTTTTTCACTGCGCGAGCGACACGAGATGTTGGCCTACCTTGTATGGAAACAGGGGATTCCACAAAGTTGCGCTCTTCCAAAACAGGAATTACATCCTATACAAGGAGGTATCGACAACGTGCTGACGTCGCGGTAGGCATGACAGGCCCTCTGGTTGTGTTCTCTTGAAAGAAGAACGGGCTGAGAAGAAAGTGTTGTGAATTCACACAACACAGTCACAAACGGTGAGTACAATGGCTCTTCGCGCATAACACGTAGTTTAACAGTACGCTAAATTCACAAGTTCTGGATATTCACTGCATCCTGTAGTGTAAAATGTGCCTCGTCACTGCATACAATATTGTCCGCCGACATGTCATTAGCTTCGACCCGTGCCAGAAAACGAAGAGCAAATTAAGAACGTTGCTGCGATACATGAGGTTTCAGCTGCTTCTACGGATGCCACTGTAAAGTAGACCGGAAAATCTGCCGTACTGTTGATCACGGAATGGGCAATTCTCGTAACAGTGCAAGAGCAACACCACTACACGGGACATGTGATACATAGGCAGTTACAACAGCAGCAGCCTCGCCAATAAGTTCCATCGGGATAGGACGCCTTCCGGTTCCATGTTCCACACCAAGCTCACCCGTGTTTTCGAATTTCATTATCATCTTCTTTAAATCATTTAATGTCATCAGGCTTCCCCTTACACCTTTCAGTCGCCGATACTCCCTCAGTGTAGCATTCTAATCGCTGCCGTTCGTATAAAATAGTTTCACTAAAAGCGCGCGGTCTCCCTTCTCCATACCCGTTTTCTACACTCACTTTATGGCTTGTCAAATGACAGAGTGGATGTCAAACCATCATACAAACAATGTACAGCGACAAATTTGCACCTGGTGACCAAAACTGGGAATAGTTCTCTTTTTATAGTGTAAATCGGTTTCGCATGAACGCATACACCAAGTTTCATTGCCCTACGATAATTACAGCCCACACTGGACCTCGTGAGTTGCTGTACCTTAATTATAGCCGCTGGGTATCTCAGTCGCTGTCTTCAAGCGCTGTTTGGGACAGACTGCTGTATAATCAACATTGCATTTGACGAGACATATTTTATAAAGTAAAATATGGCGTTTCAGTCTTCGATCGCTATTCTTTATTTTCAATCGCCGGTTTCGGGCTAGATGCCCATCTTCAGATCATATGTTGTAGTTACAGAGTAACTTGTCCGTACAGAACACACAGTATGTGTTCTGTACGGACAAGTTACTCTGTAACTACAACATATGATCTGAAGATGGGCAGCTAGCCCGAAACCGGTAATTGAAAATAAAGAATAGCGATCGAAGACTCAAACGCCATATTTTACTTAATGAACGATCGCGGAATTCCCAGTGAGACAACCATGTCTTGTTTTGATAAACATATTTTATAAATTTTGATTGTTCATTTACTTATGTGAACTGCTCCTTATGTATTTCGTACAGGTGCGATACTGGTTGATGTTGAAACGCGTCATAATAAGGATTCCTAAATCCGTGTAATCTAGAAAATGCCGGTCGGGGTTGCCGAGCGGTTCTAGGCGCTACAGTCTGGAACCGCGCGACCACTACGGTCGCAGGTTCGAATCCTGCCTCGAGCATGGATGTGTGTGATGTCCTTAGGTTAGTTAGGTTTAAGTAGTTCTAAGTTCTAGGGGACTGATGACCTCAGAATTTAAGTCCCATAGTGCTCAGAGCCATTTGAACCAATCTAAGACTCATTGCTGATCCCTGCAAGAATGTTTGTATCCTATGTGATTCAAATTGTGAGGGTTTCCCTTTTGTGGTCATCAGTAATCCTCCTTGCTAAATATCAGTCTCATCTAAACATGCAGCGAATAAGCTATCTTAATGATGTACTTTTGTAGAAATTGCGGCGTCCATGACGCATACTTTATCTCGTTATGGCACAACGAAAATATGTCCTTACGACAGGGTGAGTCCGTACAGCAATAATGTAGCAAATAAGGGCACAATCATGGTGGTGTGTTGCTGCCTACGGTTGGTTCTGACCCAGAGAGTGAGGTACTGTGCGTATATGATAGAAAGAGATAAACGATTTTATACAACTAACATACTCCTCGTACGTGAGTTGACAATCAACGTCTAAATACAACAAACGAAGTTATACCTCAATTAAGAGCTAAGTGCGAATGATGTAAGGAGGTATTGCACCATATGAGAAATGCTGCTTATCACAGTGCGATAAGAACCTTCGGCGAAAGTTCACATTAGCACGGATCATCCTGTTAAGCATTATATTTTACACCGGATAAATTCGTAAATTAAAACCTTTAAGGTCAGTGAAAAGTGAAACGTGAATGCGAAATTTCTAATTTCGTGGAATCAATCTTTAGAAATAGGGCAGCCAAATCTATCGTATTTCCCGGGATCTCATTTGTTACAGCAATACTTTTTCAATTCTCCCGGCTTCTTTATTGAGCGCATGTTTCTCCCGTATGTTACGTCAGTGACCACTGTTGTAAATATCAGTTCCGCGAAGTACTATCGACAGTTCAAGTTTTACGACCAACAGATCTCGAAAAGTTTTCGTATAATATTCGATAGTAATGTGAGGTACTTCTACGGAAGTAAGACTGTTTTGCTCACGAAAATGTGAGGAGAGGAATAAGAACGACATAACATACGCGTCCAGTGGGGTCGTGAGAGAGGGATGGTTACTTGTTTCTCGGTGAGTGTGGCAACTCACAGATGCACTCGCCTCGTGCTAATCAGCAGATGTTGTACAAATAAGACACGGAACAAACAAGGGCTCACGGAAGAGGATTATAGAGATGTACATGTATAAACATGCTAGTTACGTTATTTATTGATCAACTGACTCACACAACACAACATTTCGCAACGCATCGAAAGAGTTTTTGCTCTTGTGAAAAATATGTGGACTGGACAGAGAAACAGCAGCAGTTTAGAAATGATTAAGACAGAGCTTATGATTAAAATCAATTTTGATTATAATTATAAAAATTCTTTAAATTGGCATAGAAAGATAAAAAAATGGCTCTGAGCACTATGGGACTCAACATCTGTGGTCATAAGTCCCCTAGAACTTAGAACTAATTAAACCTAACTAACCTAAGGACATCACACACATCCATGCCCGAGGCAGGATTCGAACCTGCGACCGTAGCAGTCGCGCGGCTCCTGACTGAGCGCCTAGAACCGCTAGACCACCGCGGCCGGCATAGAAAGATAAAAACATGAAGATTTCTGCAGATTCTATAAATAAGTCATTTAAGGATACAACTAATATATACGTACAAATCTGTTAAATTTTTTGTGATTATATTTTTCTTTTATATGCCATCAACAAATAAATTCCTTTGTTTATATTAGATTCATTTTTCATTCCTTAAACTCAGAAATGAGGGAATCCTCGTACGTGTGGAACACGTCAGATAATATAATCTAACAAACATTTAGACCGCTTGAGTGTTAATTCTCATTTATGAATGTACGTCACAGGTGCGCCTTATTACAAGGTTTTGCTCTATAAAACTTTCTTTTGCTTCCTGGAGTAACCCCGAAATATGATACTGTATGACAATAGAGTAAAAGTAAGCAAAAGATACTAGTTTTTTTAAAATTTATGTCTCCATTGTCACCCATTCCAAGAAAATACGACGTAGTTTTGTGGTTCAAGTTTATTGCTACATGATCTCCCTTAAAATCATGGTAAGGTGTTGGTCATCTCCCTTAAACCCGTTATCGAACGATGGTCACCCTATTTAGAGGCCGCAGTCTATAGCTACAGTAGCGACTTTTGATGCAGTGTACGCTTTGTTCAAACGTTTCGCTCTAAAGGGTAACGTGTGATAAGTTGTCACTTGTCATCTCAACGTGTTTCACTAAATGTCCACACAGTATGTTGGACCGCGCTCGGCTACCGCAGTACGCGCTGCAGTAGCGACCGCTCTGCGCTGATTGCATTCCCTCTGTGAATATCAGAGCACTAATCTCGTCAGCCAGCAATTCGCAAACAGCACAGACCGTGTCCACAGACAATACTGTCGTGATTAATTTTACACACCTGGCGGCCTGGACGCAAAACGTCTACGGCACTGAAAAGATTCTTTGCAACGAAAGTCTGTTATGCTGTTGGCTGTCAGAGGCGTCGAGTCCAGGAACAAATAAAAAGGCACACATTAGAAAATAAACTATCTTTCCCAGAAATAATTGCATCAGTCACCAGTTTGTTAAAGAGTATTTACTGTTTATTCTTTTCTGTTTGAGCTAATTATTTGGCCTCCACACCAGAAGAGAATTAGAGGAGAATAACACCTATTTTTACTATTAAAAATAGTCTTGATTACAATTTATTTATTACGGTGACCGGTTTCTACCATTAGTGTGGTCATCTTCAGACCTACAAGTCGTATACAAAGCTTTAATTAGAGGGCTACATACATTACAGAAAATACATAAAGTTATAAAGCTATAAAACGATGAATTACCAATGAGTAAGAACCTCCTCCTGCTGGAGAATCACTGCTGGAGAAACCAGTGCACGTCTTAATATACGTAATGGAGGCTCCGCCCACTTCTGACGATATGATGTCATTACTAACCAATGAGTTATAAGTCGAATAACAATGTATTGCAGTATTGGCACTTTACCTAGTAATAAATACTTTAGAGTAAACCAAGAAGAGCAGCTTTGTAGAAAATAACATGTATAGCTCTCTGAAGCGCTCTATTTTTTTTTTTTTTTTTTTTTGTAATTGAAGTATTTATCCTGTTACGAAAAAAAGCGAGGGAGATCCGGATTTCCGTTGCCGGTGCTCGTGCTTTTAGCACAGCCCATCAATGTCTGACTGCCCCTCGGGACTTTGGAGTGAGTGACTGGGCGCACATGGCGCAAATAAAAGCGGCCAGCGGAGCCGCAGGCTGCTGTCCGGAGAACCGTTTGTGCGCGAGCGAACAAAAGAACAGCGACATACAGCGGCAGGCCTCGTTCCTCAAGTTACCGACCAACTCTACGTCACATGTAGTATGAAAGCTGCATAAAGCGGCTTCCTGGTATTACCTGCTATTTTAAACAAACAATCGGATTGAAATAAAATAAGTCAAAGACTGGCTCAGCAATCTTCTTCACTGTAAGGTCTAACAGAGACACAGTTTTGTTAAGCACTCTGGACAAAACGCTAATAATACAGCCTCTGTCCTAGCTAACGAAATTAATTCGGCGTGTTACACAATGTACAACCTTCTTTAGGTATGCTGTATCCAGCTGAAGTCACTAATTGATGACAATATCCCTTATACCCACCAAACTGTGAGGATGTAGCTAAGACTTCCCACCCGCTGTTTCTGATCGTCAAGGACTACTTCTGTGGAAGTAAGATCGGATGATATAGCGGGATAGTCGAAATGTCATAGGTGCCTGACTGTTTATCATACCACGATCAGCACAGCACTGTGAACAAGAGTGTTGTCATCTTGAAAGACGAGCGTGTCCACAATTTACTCATCATGAAGACGCAGAAAAAAGGGAAACACTTGGTCAACGAGAATGATGAAATAGCCGTTCTGCTTCATGTTTACGGTAACCTGAATGATTAGATTAGATCAGCCTGATACTTGTTCACAGATTATGAATATGACACTTCGTATTGATGTGGAACGTATCAGTTTAACAGAAGATTTCTTAACATGACATAATTCAATTTTTAATAATTGCAAAATTAGTAGTTTATATGTCAAAATTCATCTACTGAGTAGAAGGAGTTGTCACTCAGAAATTCATTTAATTTGCTTTTAAATGCTGGTTGACTATCTTTCAGACTTTTGATGCTATTTGGTACGTGAGCTAAGGCTTCTATGGCAGCATTATTGAACTCTTTCAGTGCCAAAGTTGGATTAAACCTAGAATAGTGAAGATAGGCCTATGTCATGCGAAAGCAGATAGTAAAAACAAAAACAGGAGGGTAATTTACTCCTATGTTTATTACCAAAACTTGCAATAACCCTGACAGCATAAGTAGCTGAACTCAAACATTAGTGCATATCATCAATTATTTCTTCCAGTTGTATGACTCTTCAAGGCACAGACCCAACATTCTGAATACTCTCCCTTAGCCACAGACTTCTCTTCAGAGTCAATATTTATTAATCGTCTTATGCATATCCCTATACAGAATAGTATATACTGTGTTTTATCAAAATTTAATGAGAGTCCATTAGCAGGCAACAACTTAACTTTCTGAAAGTTATTATTTACAAATTCCTCAAATAATTCATTTTTTGGATGTGATTGCTACAGTCCTGTTAGCAGCAAAAATAACTAGCTTTGCATCTCTGTGAATATTGAGTGCCAAGTTATTAATATGTATTAAGAGTAGAAAGGGACTCAAGACTGAACCCTGTGGGACCCTATTCTTGATACCTCCTCAGTTTGAGAAATCAGTTGGTTTTTGCGCATTATGTTAACTGTTTATTTCAAAATTCTGCATTTTCCAGTTAACTATGAACAAAACCGCTTCCATACTGTCCCACTCATACCACGGCGATTAAGCTTATCTAGAAGAATTCCTTGATTTACACAATCGAAAGCCTTGGAGATAACACAAAAATTCTCCGTGGGCGATGTACGGTTATTCACGGCGTTTAATATTTGATCATTGAAAGCATATAATTATAGCATTTTCTGTGGAAAAACCTTTTAGAAAACGAAACTTTTTGTTAGTTCTTTATTTTTACAAAAATGTGAAGCTTATCTTGAATGCATCACTTTTCAAGAATTTTGAGTAAAGCTGTCAGAAGTGAAAAGTGAAATTGGGCGGTAGTTTTTGGCATCTGTCCTATTTTACTTTTGGTGAGCTATTACGCAAGTGTGGCTGAGAAACCTACTTACCTGTTGGTAACAAACTTCTAGTGCTCTATTCGAAATGCCGACAATCCTACGCAAGCTTTTACTTTTGAGAGAGTTTATTATTTTCCTAATTTCAGAAGGACAGGTGGGCAGAACTTCAGTTTTGTCGAATTCATAGGTACTGCCTCTTCCATTACATAGCCTTGTCTTTTCCAATAAATATCTGCACCAAAGTCACGGTAAGAAAACAGCCCAGAAAAACAACACAGAACCATTTCCGGTCAGAACTACACTGTCCACGCACAGTGAGCTAAACGTCTCATTGTGTCGTCGGTGAATTCGATGTCGTAAAATCGCGACTCATAGGACGACACTACATGTGTCCAGCTAGCTGCTGTGTTGGTCAATCGCTTCGGACGTGCAGCTGTATACGCCGCTGTAAGCAATGGCCTTTTTGAAGTTACCCGAGTATACTACAAGCATTTACCTTCGTAGTTTCTCTCGGAAACTAGTTGAGGTGGACCGTCATGCAGTGTCAGCTTCAAGTCCTGTCGGATTTGGAAGCGACTGTTAGGGTCAAGGTGTGGCACTAGTTTAAGGTCCTTTTCAGTTACGACATTTTTAAGAGCATTGTTCTTAAGATGTAACAATTGCGAGTGGCACACCATTCCTCAGACACATTTGGCAGTGCACACTGATACACTTACATACTGGGCAACTTCATTGACTGTCTGGCGGTTCTAGCCGCTACAGTCTGGAACCGCGCGACCGATACGGTCGCAGGTTCGAATCCTGCCTCGGGCATGGATGTGTGTGATGTCCCTAGGTTAGTTAGGTTTAAGTAGTTCTAAGTTCTAGGGGACTGATGACCTCCGAATCTAAGTCCCATAGTGCTCAGAGCCATTTGAACCATTTGAACATGGTAGCTACCTTCTGCCATTTACCAACTAAAATCAGGACTTACCTGAGTGGGTGACGGTTCCCAGTCGTCCAGGGTCCAATCGATGTGGTCGCGAGCCCAGGTAGGCGCTGCAGGCGGTATTGAGGTGTCAGCAAAGGCAATCGAGTCGGTCGTCTGCCGTCACAGTCCATTAACGCCAAATTTCGCCGCTCTGTCCTAACGGATACGTTCGTCGTACTTCCGACGTTGCTTACTGAGGTTATTTCACGCGGTGTTGCTTTTCTGTTAGCGCTGGCAGCTATACGCAAACGCCACTGCTCTCGGTCGGCCATTGCATTATACCATGTGTACGCGATACTACCACCATGTGTATATATGTTTATCGCTGTCTCATGACTTTTGGCTCGTCAGTGTGAAAGGCAGTGCACTGGTGGAGCTTTCAAATGGCTCTGAGCACTATGGGACTTAACATCTTAGGTCATCAGTCCCCTAGAACTTTAGAACTACTTAAACCTGACTAAGCTAAGGACATCACACACATCCATGCCCGAGGCAGGATTCGAACCTGCGACCTTAGCGGTCACGCGGTTCCAGACTGAAGCGCCTAGAACCGCTCGGCCACAGCGGCTCGCCGCAAGTTGTCGACAAGGCACTGTGAAGGCTGGTGGTGGTTCCATAATGGTGTGGGCTGTATTGACATGGAATCGACAGGGTCTTCTAGTCAACTGAACCGATCATTGCCTGGAAATGCTTATATTCGTCTGTTTGGAGACCATCTGCAGCTATTCGTGGACTTCATATTCCATACACACCGAGCGAGGTGGCGCAGTGGTTAGCACACTGGACTCGCATTCGGGAGGACGACGGTTCAATCCCGTCTCCAGCCATCCTGATTTAGGTTTTCCGTGATTTCCCTAAATCGTTTCAGGCAAATGCCGGGATGGTTCCTTTGAAAGGGCACGACCGATTTCCTTCCCAGTCCTTCCCTAAACCGAGCTTGCGCTCCGTCTCTAATGACCTCGTTGTCGACGGGACGTTAAACACTAACCACCACCACCACCACCACCACCACCACCACCACCATATTCCATACAAAAATGGAATTTTGATGAATGAGTATGCGATATCTCACCAGGCCACAGCTGTTCGTCCTTGGTTTGATTCTGGACACTTGGAGCAAATTTTTTTGTCCTCTCAGATCGCCCAACACAGGACACATAACCGTGGTCAGTTAGTGGGCAAAATCCTGCACCAGCAGCTGTTGAGGCAACACGCCTCAATACTTCTGTAGGGACTGATGACCGTAGCAGTTAAGTCCCATAAGATTTCACACACATTTGAACATTTGAACAATACTTCTAGAGCGGACTTCAAACGACTTATTGAGTCAGTTCCACGTCAATTTGCTGCTCTACGCCGCGCAAAAGGATCCGATGACTTTTGTCACCTAAATGTAGGTAACATGTTCATTTCATCTTAAATGAAATCAGAAACAGGCAGAAAACTATGGTACAGATTTTGAACTGTTTCGTTTAAAATCTCATCACTCGCAACCACTTAAAATATTAAGGAAGGAGGCACCTTTTACAGGCAAAAAAAAAAAAAAAATGGTTCAAATGGCTCTGAGCACTATGGGACTTAACAGCTGCGGTCATCAGTCCCCTAGAACTTAGAACTACTTAAACCTAACTAACCTAAGGACATCACACACATCCATGCCCGAGGCAGGATTCGAACCTGCGACCGTTTTCAGGCAACAAGGCCAAGCTAACTAATTAGCATCTGCACGCTGTTAACACCTCCTAAAAAGTAATATGCGAGAGGGCTGCAAGAAGTTATGTAACACAATGTTATCAGAGGCCAAGTAACTTTTATTGAACGTTGCACTACTCTTGAAAGTGACACGGATACACTATATGATCAAAAGTGACCGGACAATCCCAAAACATATGTTTTTCATATTAGGTGCATTTTGCTGCCAGCTACTGCCAAGTACTCCATATCAGCGACCTCAGTAGTCATTAGACATCGTGAGAGAGCAGAATGGGGCGCTCCGCGGAACGCACGGACTTCGAACGTGGCCAGGTGGTTGAGTGAAACTTGTGTCACACGTCTGTACGCGAGATTTCAACATTCCTAAACATCCCTAGGTCCATTGTTTCCGACGTTATAGTGAAGTGGAAACGTGAAGGGACACGTAAAGCACAAAAGTGTACAGGCCTACCTCGTCTGTTGACTACAGAGACCGCCGACAGTTGAAGAGGGTCGTAACGTGTAATAGGCAGACATCTATCCAGACCATCACACAGGAATTCCAAACTGCAGCAGGATCCATTGCAAATAGGCGGGATGGGAGAAAACTTGGATTTCATGGTCGAGCGGCAGCTCATAATCCACACATCACGCCGGTAAATGCCAAACAACGCCTCGCTCGGTGTAAGGAGCGTAAACATTGGAAGATTGAACAGTGGAAGATCGTTGTGTGGAGTGACGAATCACGGTACACAATGTGGCGATCCGATGACAGGGTGTGGGTATGGAGGATGCTCGGTGAACGTCATCTGTCAGCGTGTGTAGTGCCAACAGTAAAATTCGGAGGCATGGTGTTATGGTGTGGTCGTGTTTTTCATGGAGTGGGCTTGCACTCCCTTGTTGTTTTGCGTGGCACTATCACAGCACAGGCCTACATTGATGTTTTAAGCACCTTCTTGCTTCCCACCGTTGAAGAGCAATTTGGGGATGACGATTGCATCATTCAACACGATCGAGCACCTGCTCATAATGCACGGCCTGTGGCGGAGTGGTTACACGACAATAACGTCCCTGTAATAGACTGGCCTGCACAGAGTCCTGACCTGAATCCTATAGAACACCTCTGGGATGTTTTGGAACGCCGACTTCGTGTCAAGCCTCACCAACCAACATCGATACCTCTCCTCAGTGCAGCACTCCGTGAAGAATGGGCTGCCATTCACAAAGAAACGTTCCAGCACCTGACTGGACGTATACCTGCGAGAGTGGAAGCTAAGGGTGGGCCAACATCCATGCAGTACCGATGGAGGCGCCACGAACTTTTAAGTCATTTTCAGCCAGGTGTCCGGATACTTTTGATCACATAGTGTATACGGTATTATTTTTCAACATAGTCACCAAGTCGCTGTGAACAACTGTTTCAACGATCTACCAATCGTTAAATTCCTCGACGGTAGCCGGCCGCGGTGGCCGAGCGATTCTAGGCGCTTCAGTCCGGAACCGCGCGACTGCTACGGTCGCAGGTTCGAATCCTGCCTCGGGCATGGATGTGTGTGATGACATTAGGTTAGTTAGGTTTAATTAGTTCTAAGTTCTAGGCGACTGATGACCTCAGAAGTTAAGTCGCATAGTGCTCAGAGCCAGAGCCTCGACGGTAGAAATCCGCTGCTTGGTCACGAAGCATTTCGGGAACCGTTGTGTGAGCGTCCTCATGGTTGGCAAATCCGCGACTTCTGCGAATCAGCATATCGACTGCCTGGATTTGGTCGTCTGTGATTGATGTCGAAGACCTCCATCACCGATCATCATCATCCACTTGTGAGCGGCCTTGATCAAAATGTTGGCACCATATTATTAAGGCTGGAAGGGATATTGCATTTTTCTATGTACCGCCAGAATTTCCACGTGAATCTTCGTGCTATTTAGACGTTTTTCTAGACAACAATCTTACTGTACCGCATACTTCAACTTCGGAGTCCGTTTCCAGTTGCCGCGCCATTTCAGTCCTACAGTCTCTCTTTCCAAGCATTAATCCCTACTTGCGGGGTCTGCTGGTTAATGTGGCATGTTAATTTTAAGGGGTGGCCAGATGCCCTTCCCGTCGCCACCCCGTACCTTCCAGTAAGGAATTAGTGTACCCCAACTGTCTGTGTCTAGTGTAATCCATGGAATAGTGCGAATGTGTTCAGGTGTCTGCGAGCCGTCTAAGTGAGACGGAACGTGGGGATCAGCCCGGCATTTACCTAGCGGGATGTGGAAAACCTTGTAAAACCACATCCAGATGGCCGGCATACCGGCCCTCGTCGTTAATCCGCCGAGCGGATTCGAGCTGGGGCCGGCGCGCTCACCCGAGTCCAGGAAGCAGCGCGTTAGCGCTCTCGGCTACCCTGGCGGGCATTTCACTCCTACAGTATTATTCACTTATTACCGCTACCGCAGCAGAACAGCGTCTGCAGGAAAAACACCACATGTACTCTCTTCTGACAATGTCTTGTATTTCCAGTTGGCTATAAATTTCAAATGAAAACTAAAATTAATTTTAGCATAGTGAAGATACAGGGTGTTTCAAAAATGACCGGTATATTTGAAACGGCAATAAAAACTAAACGAGCAGCGATAGAAATACACCGCTTGTTGCAATATGCTTGGGACAACAGTACATTTTCAGGCGGACAAACTTTCGAAATTACAGTAGTTACAATTTTCAACAACAGATGGCGCTGCAAGTGATGTGAAAGATATAGAAGACAACGCAGTCTGTGGGTGCGCCATTCTGTACGTCGTCTTTCTGCTGTAAGCGTGTGCTGTTCACAACGTGCAAGTGTGCTGTAGACAACATGGTTTATTCCTTAGAACAGAGGATTTTTCTGGAGTTGGAATTCCACCGCCTAGAACACAGTGTTGTTGCAACAAGACGAAGTTTTCAACGGAGGTTTAATGTAACCAAAGGACCGAAAAGCGATACAATAAAGGATCTGTTTGAAAAATTTCAACGGACTGGGAACGTGACGGATGAACGTGCTGGAAAGGTAGGGCGACCGCGTACGGCAACCACAGAGGGCAACGCGCAGCTAGTGCAGCAGGTGATCCAACAGCGGCCTCGGGTTTCCGTTCGCCGTGTTGCAGCTGCGGTCCAAATGACGCCAACGTCCACGTATCGTCTCATGCGCCAGAGTTTACACCTCTATCCATACAAAATTCAAACGCGGCAAACCCTCAGCGCCGCTACCATTGCTGCACGAGACACATTCGGTAACGATATAGTGCACAGGATTGATGACGGCGATATGCATGTGGGCAGCATTTGGTTTACTGACGAAGCGTATTTTTACCTGGACGGCTTCGTCAATAAACAGAACTGGCGCATATGGGGAACCGAAAAGCCCCATGTTGCAGTCCCATCGTCCCTGCATCCTCAAAAAGTACTGGTCTGGGCCGCCATTTCTTCCAAAGGAATCATTGGCCCATTTTTCAGATCCGAAACGATTACTGCATCACGCTATCTGGACATTCTTCGTGAATTTGTGGCGGTACAAACTGCCTTAGACGACACTGCGAACACCTGAATGAATATTTCGATGATCGTGTGATTGCTTTGGGCTATCCGAAACATACAGGAGGCGGCGTGGATTGGCCTCCCTATTTGCCAGACATGAACCCCTGTGACTTCTTTCTGTGGGGACACTTGAAAGACCAGGTGTACCGCCAGAATCCAGAAACAATTGAACAGCTGAAGCAGTACATCTCATCTGCATGTGAAGGCATTCCGCCAGACACGTTGTCAAAGGTTTCGGGTAATTTCATTCAGAGACTACGCCATATTATTGCTACGCATGGTGGATATGTGGAAAATATCGTACTATAGAGTTTCCCAGACCGCAGCGCCATCTGTTGTTGATAATTGTAACTACTGTAATTTCGAAAGTTTGTCTGCCTGAAAATGTACTGTTGTCCCAAGCATATTGCAACAAACGGTGTATTTCTATCGCTGCTCGTTTAGTTTTTATTGCCGTTTCAAATATACCGGTCATTTTTGAAACACCCCGAAAGTTTGTCTGCCTGAAAATGTACTGTTGTCCCAAGCATATTGCAACAAACGGTGTATTTCTATCGCTGCTCGTTTAGTTTTTATTGCCGTTTCAAATATACCGGTCATTTTTGAAACACCCTGTATGTTACAGTGTGGCGGTCGAGGAATAAAGAGACAAGGGCGCTGAAATCGACAAAAAACGGAACATTTCACATTGTTTCTGAAGCGAAGTATAGTTAAGTCAGTGCCGGTTGTCTTGGAAGGTTAGTTATATTTTAACAAAATGAAGTTCGTAGGGGTACTAGTCATGAATGCTTTTTTAAGTCTTCAAAAGTAACGTAATTGACATGATCTAAATTGGTATTGTAGGAGGGAGAAAGAAACGGAATGGTAAAAGATTACTGATATCAACTGCATCAGGAATTCGTGCGGCATCAGCAGCGACGAATGAAAATGTGTGGTTCACCGGTCGAAGCCGTCCTTCAATTTAAATCATATGTTTCACAGCTACGGATTCCGCTTCCGAAACAACAGACACCACATATTCATAGAACGTAACTCAGATTAGAAATTATTATCCGTGAAAGCGCACGAGAACACAGGTTTATGGAATAGATCGAGACATATTCACCTACAGACGAAACGCATCGTGGGCGTAGTAGAGGATATCATAAAAACAGTGGCGATGTCGTGCTGTGTCTTTCAGGCGTTTCAGTAGCACGAGTTTCTTCCACGGTAAACAGCCATTAACAGTGAAGTGCCCTGCAAATCTCCCACCAAACTGCTGGGAGCCATTAAACGGGAGAAGCGAGGATACTCAAGTCGAGTCGGGGGAAGTGCTGTACGACAGTGCCTATCTTCTCCACTACCTCCCCTTTAAACTCACTTGTCCAACTATAACCGACCCGCCACGTGTATGCCTAAGAGCAATGTGAGACGCATTTTAGTGTCTAACATACTGAATTACGTCTGTCGGGAAACACGCACACACACCGTCAGGACGGTCTATTTCAGTAATTTTATTCGTCGTTAAGTGTTACCTCACAGATGGTGCTTTATGTCAGGGTGCATTGTCATGCTGACACAAAGACTTATCGTCTCTAGACTGTTCCTCTACAGCAAGCAGCATGCAATGGTGTAAAATGTCTACGTACGCATTTAGCGTTTTTACGCGTAAAAAGGAGCGGCCTACTAACCACGAAAAACAGTAAAATACAGTCACACCGCCTCCTCCGCACTTAACTGTTGGTACTACACATGACGACAGGTAATGTTCTTCAGTCATTCGCCAAACCCAAATCCTTCCATCGGACTGCTACAAGATATAGCTTAATTCATCGCTCAAAATAACTCGTTCCCAGTCATCCACTATCCAGTCGCATCTCTCATTACTCCACCTCAAGCGTCGCTTGCTCGAATACTGTGCCTCATTCTGCTTAACTCCCTTCACACTATGGATCGCTGGTTGAAATTTTGAACTCATGAGTAACTCCTTCTTTCAGTTTTTTACAACTACTCTTCGTAATTTTCGATGGTCCCTAACGGTCAGTACACGAGGTCTCCACGGTCTCTGTTTAGTTTTGGTTGTTCCTTTATGTTTCCACTTCACAATCAAATGTTCAAATGTGTGTGAAATCTTATGGGACTTAACTGCTAAGGTCATCAGTCCCTAAGCTTACACACTACTTAACCTAAATTATCCTAACGACAAACACACACACCCATGCCCGAGGGAGGACTCGAACCTCCGCCGGGACCAGCCACACAGTCTGTGACTGCAGCGCCTAAGAGCGCTCGGCTAATCCCGCGTGCCCACTTCACCATCACACCAAAAGTCACTGGGGGCAACTTTAGAACGATTTAAATGGCCACGATGGATTTGTTACTTAGGTGACATCCAGCGGCTAGTCCACTTTCGAATTCACTAACCTTCCCAACGACCCATTTTGCTGTTACTGCTGTTCTACTGACAACGCAGTACCCTCCACCTCTTTTATACTTGCAGGTCCACCTATCGTGACATCTTAGTGATCAGTTCCGCATTACATAGGGACGTCTGGATGCTTTTGATCAGATAGTGTATAAGAGAGCAAGCGACACTTCGGTATACACGACAAGACATTCATCCGTTAGATGCATTCGAAAATGCTATTGTCAGAAGAGATTTTAATGAGACTAAAACGCATTGCACTTCGCTGCAAAGCTGAACTCTGTTATTGTTCAGGGAAAACCGTATCGTGGAGAGAAATATAGACTCACGGTGATGAAAAAGCTGGAACGTTCATGTATTTAGATGAGCAAATAATATGTAGTGCTCATGGTGCATAGTTTACCAGTGTCTCAATATAAAGAGTTTACATATCTTATTTGCAACCTCGCTTGTTAGGTACTTTTCTTTGATTATAAAACAAGTTATGCTCTACAACATAATAAAGCGTGTGAGGAGGTCAGGTACAAATCGAACATACCGACAGGCAGGATACCAACTGCTTGTTATCTGGCGAATAGAGAGACAGGAAGGAGTTACACACCATGACAGCGTGACGCCCCGAGAGAGAAGGCCCAGCCACAACGGAAATATTGACGAAATGAATCTCGTGGAGGTTCATCAAAAGGCTTTCTGACACCCCAACAATACCTGTCAATGGGGAAAGGAAACTTAAGGTGTCATGGTAGCACAATACCTGTCATTCCTGAGTTATGTCTTAGTGCAATATTGGCTATCAATTCGGAACAAATGAGTAAAGTAAGTTTTGCTTCAAACTGCTGTTGTAACAGTCTCGTGATGTGTTGTAGAGAGTAGGTTTTTAAATTACAAAATCTGTGGCGTAATGTACAGCAGTATGTGCCCTCTGGATTCCATATGAACATATCTCTGCGCTATAATAATCTGAAATATTTCGAGGAAACGAAATACACTACTGACCATTAAAATTGCTACACCACGAACGTGACGTGCTACAGACGTGAAATTTAATCGACAGGAAGAAGATGCTGTGATATGCAAATGACTAGCTTTTCAGAGCATTCACACAAGGTTGACGCCGGTGGCGACACCTACAACGTGCTGACATGAGGAAAGTTTCCAAGCGATTTCTCATACACAAACAACAGTTGACCGACGTTGCCTGGTGAAACGTTGTTGTGATGCCTCGTGTAAGGACGAGAAATGCGTACCATCACGTTTCCGACTTTGATAAAGGTCGGATTGTAGCCTATCACGATTCCGGTTCATCGTATCGCGACATTGTTGCTCGCGTTGGTCGAGATCCAATGACTGTTAGCAGAATATGGAATCGGTGGGTCCAGGAGGATAATACGGAACGCCGTGCTGGATCCCAACGGCCTCGTATCACTAGCAGTCGAGATGACAGGCATCTTAACCGCATGGCTGTAACGGATCGCGCAGCCACGTCTCGATCCCTGAGTCAACACATCGGGACGTTTGCAAGACAACAACGATCTGCACGAACAGTTCGACGACGTTTGCAGCAGCATGAACTATCAACTCTGAGACCATGGCTGTGGTTACCCTTGACGCTGCTTCACAGACAGGAGCGCCTGCGATGATGTACTCAACGACGAACCTGGGTGCACGAATGGCAAAACATCATTTTTTCGGATGAATCCAGATTCTGTTTACAGCATCATGATGGTCACATCCGTGTTTGGCGACAGCGCGGTGAACGCACATTCTATGTGTGTATTCGTCATCGCCATACTGGCGTATCACCCTGGTGATGTTGTGGGGTGTCATTGGTTACATGTCTCGGTCACCTCTTGTTCGCATTGACGGCACTTTGAACAGTGGACGTTACATTTCAGATGTGTTACGACCCATGGCTTTACCCTTCATTCGATCCCTGCGAAACCCTACATTTCAGCAGGACAATGCACGACCGCATGTTGCAGGTCCTGTACGGGCCTTTCTGGATACAGAAAATGTTCGACTGCTACCCTGGCCAGCACATTCTCCAGATCGCTCACCAACTGAAAACGTCTGGTCAATGGTGGCCGAGCAACTGGCTCTTCACAATACGCCAGTCACTACTCTTGATGAACTGTGGTATAGTGTTGAAGCTGCATGGGCAGCTGTACCTGTGCACTCCATCCAAGCTCTGTTTGGCTCAATGCCCAGGCGTATCAAGGCCGTTATTACGGCCAGAGGTGGTTTTTCTGGGTACTGATTTCTTAGGATCTATGCATCCAAATTGCGTGAAAATGTAATCACATGTCAGTTCTAGTATAATATATTTGTCCAATGAATACCCGTTTATCATCTGCATTTCTTCTTTGTGTAGCAATTTTAATGGCCAGTAGTGTAAGTTTTCTACGGAAGTTGAGTATGTTGTGGTGAAGCTATACATGGAACACTTCGAAGCAATTGCACTAGAATCTTCTAAGTTCAAGTCAACGTGTTTATATTGATATATGCACGACATGTTGTGGTGTGGCCACTTGGAGGAGAGTTGCTAGAACATTTAAACTCTTTTGAACCTAAAACTAAATTCATTGCGAAACTTCAAAAAGGACTTCAACTACCACTCGTTGACGTTTTAGTTAAGATAATATCGGACGGATACCTGAGTCACTGTGTATATAGAAAATCCACACAAACTGACCTCCACCTCCACGCCTCTGACCAAAATCATCCGTAACAAAGAATGTCGCTGCAAAGACTGTGGTCCATAGACTCCTAACACTATCAGAGAAAGAAACCCTTGCTGTAGAATTGCGACATCTACGAACATAGTGTTACCGAATGGGTAATCAGATCGTTAAACTGAAATGGCGTTGCAGTTAAAATCAGGAACGCCTGAGAAAGATGTTAAGACTGAGACAGAGAAACAGACACCAAGAGATGCTTATCTATCTAATGCTGGTGCAACATCCAGAAGGATCGGTAGACTCCTATGGAAGCGTATTATCCAGTGTATTTAATTCCCATAAACAGAGATAAAAAGTCTTCTTTGTAATGTTAAAGACGATTTACGTCTCCGAAAGTTGGGTGTGCGCCGTAATTCGTGGGAACGGGCATGTATTGCGTGGGGCAGGATGCCAGAACAGTTAAGGAGAAAGGCAAGGAACATCAGCGACCGCTTCACTGAAGAACCAAGCAAATCAGCTGTCACCGAGCACTAGCTCGAAAATGACCAAGAAACAAAAAACTTATCATTGTGCAGACCTCAAGTATCTAGAACAGTGCAAGTAAAGAGACTACAGAAATAAAGATGATGTAAAATCTAATAAACATCTACATCAGTACTCCGCAAGCCACCATATGATGTGAGGTGGAGGGTACTTCTGGTGCCAGTAATTTAAGTCCCGTTCCCCATTAGAATGGAACGTAGTAAGAATGATGCCGGTAAGCATTTTTGTTAGTTCTAACTTCTCGAATTTTCTCGTCGTGGTTGTTTTGCGAGATGTATGTGGGAGGAATTATAAGGGACAAAAAAAAAGTTGCGCTGCGAAGGCCGTAAAGCCATAATCCTTATGATTAGGCAAAATCACCGTGAGCGTTGAGACAATCTTCCCGTCGACACAGCAAGTTGAAGATACCCGTTTGGTAAAACACCGAGTCCTGATCCGTAACTGGCTGCTGCACATCCTCATCCGACAGGAACTGTCGACCCTTGAAGGCCTTTTGTTAGGGTCCGAAGGTGTGTTAATGGCATGGGGGTTAATCAGGAGGGCGGCACTCGAGTGTCTCCCATTCGAGTTGACGTAACTTCTGTGCTACATTTACGACGCCGGGACGTGCGTTATCAAGAAAAGACTGACAGCGCGTTCGTTATGTTTGGATGAATTTGGTAATGAAGTCGCCATAATTCATGTTTCCGCATTTACCGTGGGCACGTCGGAAAAACACGAATATTACACTAACCACTTGCCTATAAATCGGAGCTTCTGTACCCACATCGCATTAGCGCTACGTTGCATAGACGCTGCAGCAATGCCCTCAAACGTAGGCTTTTTAATTGCTCCTTATGGGTCAACGGAGGCTTCCGATCCCACCCGTCGTCTTTGACCCGTGACGTAAGGGTGTTGTGTTGTGTGACGTCATGACGGCATGGAGTTCAGCTTATGAGTGTGTTGTGTTTGTAGATGTCGTCTTGTTTCGGTCGGTGGTGTCCTCTGGTGGTGTATTGGGTTCATTCGGGTGTCGGTGCTTGAAGTGTGCATTTATCCGTCGTCTGTGTTGTAGAAGAACGGAAATTAGTTTCAGTGAGTTAAGAATTAAGTTTCCGTCGTGTTTATGTTATTGCGGTGTCGTTTGATGTGACCTGTATCATGTGTCAAGTGGCAGATTTCATTACTGCAGCACTGTACCAAAGACACCATTTCGTCTTGCGGGTTTACCCAGCTTCTCTTTAGAAGCAACTTATTCTAGATTTCCCTGTGCTCCTTAGGCAGTTAAGGAAATATGGAACTGCGACTGACACATAAACAAACACACACGAAATACAAGAGATATAACAAGAGTCTATCGCCACCCTCCCTAGATGGTTAGGAACTGTGATTGCTGGGTGTTCATGTTGTAGCCGAGTTGGAGACCCTTCACTCACAGCTCCAGGAGTGTTAGCTTCAGACACACAGCTTGAGGTTGTTGCAAATGGGAAGTAGTGGGAGAGTATTGGTTTTCTGTTTGTCGCACAGTAAGTCGTTTAATTCAATTTGTGACTTCTTTTGTTAGATATGGTTATGACTTCTAAGTTTAATAGTACGCGTCTCCGGGCTGAAATCGGGAACGACATGTTGTCCGTCATTAAGTTTCTGCAACTTTTTGGGCCGGCAATTGTGGCCGAGCGGTTCTAGGAGCTTCGTTCTGGAACCGCGCTGTTGCTATGGTCGCAGGTTCGAATCCTGCCTCGGGCATGGATGAGTGTGATGTCCTTACGTTAGTTAAGTTTAAGTAGTTCTAAGTCTAGGGGACTGATGATCTCAGATATTAAATCCCATAGTGCTTAGAGCCATTTGAACCATTTTACAACGTTTTGGGCTTGTGACGGAGATGGTGAAATGCAGCGTATGCAAGCAGAATATGCGAGTAGGGAGTTAGTGTGTAACGCCGGAACTTTTTTATGGTAAGTAGTCGTTTTTTTTGGGTCTATTGTTCCCGTGTTATGATGTTAGGCGGGGTTTTTATGTGTTGTTGGGTCGGTGTTATTTACTGCATGTGTTTTGGTATCGTTAGTTGCTGTTGACCTATAGGTAAGGGAAGCGTCCGATCTCAATTTTTATTATTTTAGGTGTTGGTTTTGTGGTATCGATAGTTGCTGCGAATAAAATTTTTGGAGTAGTTGGCTTTTATTTTGTGGTATTGACAATTGCGGTTGAGCTATGTAGTTGAATGGAAGTGAGCCATTCCTGTCGATATTGTAAGTGTAGCGGAACTTGGGAATTTTCTGGTGTTTTTATGTCGTCGTTTGTGTGGCTTGGGATCGTGGTGTGTGTCTGTATGTGTTTGTATTTAGTTTGTCCCTACCCAAAAGCCCCCAATTACCCGCGCTGGTTCCGTTAGTTTGATTATATTTTTGGAGAGAGATGCTTGTATTGGTTTTATATGTATTTTAGTGTTTGTTGTCGTTTATGTAATGACGTCATAGACGCCATATTGGAAGTGTTGAGAATGGTCGTTACCGCCATATTGGTGACGTGATGGGTCAAAGCAGACAGGTGGAATCGGACGCTTTTGTATTCCCCTCCTTATAACATGTTGTCCGACTCTTACCGGAAGTACTTATTCGAAATTTCAGTAATAAACCTCTACTGTAGCGCCTGACATTGGGATTTGTTGAATATCTTCGTAGCGCTCTCGCGCCAACCAAACGGCCCATGACGAAACGCGCTGGGACGGAAATTTCAGTTTAAACAAAGTTTCGGTTACGGCAATCAATTTATTACGGTTTCACCGGCCATCATATCCACTAGAGCTGTGAAACGCTGACGGCATGTTCCTTTCAGGGTATATCAGTATAGGCTCTGAAAAACAAGACAGCGTCGTGAGTCGAATTTACAATCAACTACAAAAAGCGGCGAAGGACCAAAAACAATTAACTGTCTGCTTGGAGTCCTCGCAGCGAGTTCACATAACAGCAGAACTCGCAGCACCTGAGGAGGCGACTGCTTCGATCGTCGAAATATTGAGCAGAAAATGGAAGAACAACACAGTTATTTACCAGGAAACATGTCATCAGTCAACCACGCCAAGAAAACTTGAGAGACCGCTGTGTGAACAAGTTTGACTGTAAATAGGATGACTTTAGTTGCGATTTCTAACTAACAGACTGGTTCGGTATGAACAGAGTCTGTTAGTGAGAGTGTGCGGTTTGATGGAATTGAATAAACATTAACATTTGTATCAAGAACTTTGCCGGTTGGTTGGGCCGAGCGGTTCTAGGCGCTTCAGTCTGAAACTGCGCGACCGCTAAGGTCGCAGGTTTGAATCCTGCCTCGGTCATGGATGTGTGTGATATCCTTAGGTTAGTCAGGTTTAAGTAGTTCTAAGTTCTAGGGGACTGATGACTTCAGATGTTAAGTCCCATAGTGCTCAGAGCCATTTGAATCAAGAACTTTGCGTTAAGAGCGTTTACTTATTATTTAGTGCACTCTTAATGACTATTTGTGAGTTTTCTGTATGAAAATGCAGCACGATTATTTTAAAAGAGCTTACTTCGTTTAGTTAGTTGACCGAGGCCAGAAATGCAGTGCAAACTTACAGGAGGCTAACAGTTAACATTATGCAGTTGAAAGGTATGAAAACTACAATCAGCTTTTTAATAGCTTGTCTTGACGGTTAAATTGTTCATTACGCTAGCTGAGCGAGCAGTTGTATGGAATCTTCAGAGGCAAGGGAGCGCAAGTAGGGAAAGCTTAAAAGAAAACAACCGCAAAAAAAGAGTAACACTAAAAAGTGACAAAGAAACTCTGACTGAATAGCAGATGTAGATATCGTGGTTCCCTCACTGCAGCCTACAGAGCACTAAAGTGAAAAATGCATAAAAGTGGAAAAGCTGATGAGATTCCGTGGTAGGGAACATCCAAGATATTATTAAATGTAAATTGAGCTAATCCAAGTCTAATAACTTGGCGCCGACGGGAAGAAGTGTGCTTACCAAAAGATTTCTTTAGTAATACTTTTAGCAGCAGTAATTATTTTTAACGATCAGGGCTGGTTAGAGAGATAAACGTTTTACACTGTTACGGTTAGCGGGCAAGGTTTTTAATTTATTAATATACGGTAGTTTCTTTTAAGTTTAGCGGCCGTGACGTATCACTTCAAAGGAAGTGTACAGTTACCGGGTGACTGAAAGACTGTACAAGAATCTAACTGGTCGACAGTGAGGGCGAAGTACAACTTCATGAAGTCTGAAAACCTTGGTATTTCAGAACACGACCTGCAGGTGATGCTTGAACCACGGAAAACCGAAACCTGAATGGTTGAATGGGAGTTTATATTTCTCTGGTTCCGAATGTGGGTCCATTAAATTACCTACTGCGGCACCTCTTTTGGTGGGATCCTACGAATGAAACAGCTGGCAAACTGTCAAGGAATCACAGAGCCATTCCGAAAGTCTTTTTCACTGCTCTACAAGCAGTAAGCTATGAAGGTTATTAAATTGGTTTAACGTGCAGGGATTTTGAGATGCCATGATTATGATGGTAGTAAGAGCTTCATAAATACCTATACGATTGTCTAACAGCAAATCTTATCCCCACGACCTGGAAGGCAGATCCAGGTTATCTAGAGCAATACTCGTTGAGTACTGCAAAGCAAAAAAATCGTCAAATCATGAAGCAGTCTGTTACCAAACTCATAACTACACAAGTAGTCTACAAACAATAGGTACAGTATTAGAAGAAAAGAAAAAAGATCACGAGCTTGAGAGAGGAAATCGAAATATACCACTGTTCTTCTAGAGTATGTGGTGCCGAACCCAATAGTGTAAGTGTACAGTCAAGTGGGTCACTACAAATGTGAGCTCATGACACACACACACACACACACACACACACACACATTATTCACTAATTAACTCACCACGAGAGGATGGCCACCATCAGTTACTGAAATGGTTTTTCTGGTAACACTGTAGGTCAGGAGAGACAGTAGAGCGCCTTCTTACCTGAAACAACAAACAAAGCGCAATCAGAAGAATCCCGAGAAGTGGAATGAGTGCCGCAGTCAGACACGCACTTTTACTCTTACGTAGCTGATTTGCAAATGCAACTGTTACTACAAATTAACAAAATGGCACAAAAAGTATGCGGTACAATAGAAGGAAGCGAAAAAAATGTGGATTATCTTGTTTCCAAACAGGGTGACACAAAAAGAAAACCTCACATGCACAGCAGCTATAGTAATGGCGTGTGACGAGGGCCTCCCGTCGGGTAGACCGCTCGCCTGGTGCAAGTCTTTCGATTTGACACCACTTCGGCGACTTGCGCCTCGATGGGGACGAAATGATGATTAGGACAACACAACAACCAGTCCCTGAGCGAAGAAAATCTCCGACCCAGGGAATCGAACCCGGGCCCTTAGGATTGACAGTCTGTCGCACAGACCACTCAGCTACCGGGGGCGGACACAGCAGCTATACAGCTGCCCGTTTGCGTCATCTGTAGAGTACGACGACTGCTCTTAACAATTTTTGTTTGGAAATTTCTGGTAAGATCCTATGGAAGCAAACTGCTGATTTCATCAGTCCCTAGGCTTACTACTTAAAAACTAACTTACGCTAAGAACAACACACACCACCAATGCCCGAGGGAGGACTCGAAGAACTTCCGGGGGGGAGGGGGGGGGGAGCTGCGCGAACTGTGGGGTGCCCTAGACCGCACGGCTACGCCGCGGGGCGCTCTTAACATTCCACACGTCTGCTGTGCCACAATTCCATGAAACGTTTCCTTTTCTACTTTTCGGCAGAAGATCCGTTAATATAACATCCAACAAACGACGTTTTTCATATATTTCTGCATGCAATTTAAGATTATCCGCTGAATCGCGAAGTAGCAACTACGTCGAATTTTCGGCAGAATTATTTTAATCCCAACACAAACTGCTGATGTGAGCGGTAAAGTAATTCCTATAAAGCAAATTAATTTATTCCTTCCTGAGGAATGAATTTCTATGTGGTGGCTTACACTACACAACCTACTTCAGATGCTCGACGGTTCACTCAGGCGCGAAGGGGAGATACAACCATTCACATGAAAGTTATGTACATCTTTCTTGATGACATAAGACCTATTTCACGTAAATTACTGCTACTTTCCTAAGTGACATGTAATGTTGAAAGGACGTTATGAAACAAGATTAATCCCTGGAAGTGGGTAGGGTTCTATGAAGTAACGGATTACAAAATCGTACATAATGATTTTCCAGAAATAAAAACGAAGGTTTAAGTGTCTTCACATCACTAAATCTCTCATCCATTTTTTAAATGAGGTACGTACCATATTCTTCATAAATATCTTTCGTTTCCAGCTGAACTTCGGAAAGCGTTTCAGTAACTATCTTCAGACACTGGAAATGAGCGTTTATTTTAGCTCCAAGGTCTTTTCGAAAAATTCTTAATTTGTTATGAAAGTAAAACGCACACTGCATTAAATCAGAAACAAATAATGCACTCCTTTGAAAGGATACTTTTTAAAGTTTTTCAATGTTGAAAAGCATCTGTAATAAAAGACACGGTAAATTTGCAAGAGGCGCCACGTGCGGTATAGAACGCGCACTCCTCGTAGTTTCGACAAATACCGACACTGTGTGCGCGGTAATGAGCACTGTAGTTCCTCAGCGGACGCTAGGCCACAATAAAAGTGTTAACGCTTCGATCGAGGAACTTTCACATGACCTCGTGGGGGAATAAGTGACGCAACGTTATAAACATCCCTTCAAAACCTATTTCAGAGTCTGGATTAGTTCTTAGTGTATTCTAAATAGTAAAATATCCCCAAATGTTTGATTAGTTGTGTTGGCAGTGAGTTCTATTGGAGGTGTTTTGACTCTAGTGCGGCCATCTTGGCTATCAAGGTCACGAATTTACAAGGGTCGGCGTCTCTCTCCCACAGATCGGGATTGTATTGTATTGTACTGTACATTATCCGGGGACCTAGGAACGACGGAGAGGCTCCGTCCCCGCCGCAGCCGCAGTGGTCCACAACCCCAAGACGGCTACCGCAGTCCACTTCTACCCTCCGCCGCCCCACGCCGAAGCCAGGGTTATTGTGCGGTTCGGCCCCCGGTGGACCCCCCCTTGCCCACCCCCCCCCCCCCCTCCCAAGGAACGTCTCACACCAGACGAGTGTAACCCCAATGTTTGCGTGATAGAGTAATGGTGGTGTACGCGTACGTGGAGAACTTCTTTGCGCAGCAATCGCCGACATAGTGTAGCTGAGGCGGAATAAGGGGAACCAGCCTGCATTCGCCGTGGCAGATGGAAAACCGCCTAAAAACCATCCACAGACTGGCCACCTCACCAGACCAGATCGGGATACATGCCGCTATAAAATTCGGCACAGATTTTCGTTTGGGGAACTTGTCGCACAAATCAAATAACAGTGTTAAACAAGTGAAAACGTTTCCATTTTGTTTTTATTTTCGTTTAAATGACTTAACATACATTTTTTGGGTGTTAACACAGTCTCACGAAGATCAATGCCAAATTTTTTTCAACATTCTTGATCGTATATATTGGCCAATTACTTAAAATTTTTTCGCCGGATACTGACACAATAAGTATATCCAATTTGTAAATAAAATTACATTTTTAATGTAATCAATACGTATACTAGTCATCTGAACCAGTGAACTACTCAGATATCTAAATATCACTAAAAAAAACTATTGTTAACACATCGTCGTGTTTTCTTTACCCAAAGTATATTTATAACCAAAAAGTATTTATAACCGTATATATACATGTTTTGACTTAAAAATAGGGTAGTTTTGCGGTTTTTTAGCATTTGGCGTATCACCCATAACATAAGGGATAGACGCCGCAATGTAAAGATGTTTTCATGGTCAAATATGATGATTAAATGTTACATTGAAGAAATAAAAAAATTATGTCATAGACAACTGATGTGTTTGGCTTGGCTCTGAGCACTATGGGACTTAACATCTGAGGTCATCAGTCCCCTAGAACTTAGAACTACTCAAACCTAACTAACCTAAGGACATCACACACATCCATGCCCGAGGCAGGATTCGAACCTGCGACCGTAGCGTGTCGCGCGGCTCCAGACTGAAGCGCCTAGAACTGCTCGGCCACACCGGCCGGCAACTGATGTGTTTATTTGTACAAAGAATGTTTTAGTATAAGTGCGCCTTTGGACTTTACACATGCAATTTTGAAAACGCGTGTTATCTCTCCAGGATTTACCCTATCTAAAATTTAGAGGAACATCTGTATCGAACGTATTTTTATGATGAATTATTTTCCTTGATATGTTAATATTATTTGCAATGACTGCAACAATATATCAAGACAGTGCGGTATATTGCAATGGACTGTCGACGAATGAAGATGCATGAGATACACGTTAAAATTTATAATAAATAGTAGATATCGCTGTCTCCCCCTCACCTGACGATTTGTAACAGCAAAATTTAATTGTACAGGGTTATTACAAATGTATGAAGCGATTTCACAGCTCTACAATAACTTTATTATTTGAGATATTTTCACAATGCTTTGCACACACATACAAAAACTCAAAAAGTTTTTTTAGGCATTCACAAATGTTCGATATGTGCCCCTTTAGTGATTCGGCAGACATCAAGCCGATAATCAAGTTCCTCCCACACTCGGCGCAGCATGTCCCCATCAATGGGTTCGAAAGCATCGTTCATACGAGCTCGCAGTTCTGGCACGTTTCTTGGTAGAGGAGGTTTAAACACTGAATCTTTCACATAACCCCACAGAAAGAAATCGCATGGGGTTAAGTCGGGAGAGCGTGGAGGCCATGACATGAATTGCTGATCATGATCTCCACCACGACCGTTCCATCGGTTTCCCAATCTCCTGTTTAAGAAATGCCGAACATCATGATGGAAGTGCGGTGGAGCACCACCCTGTTGAAAGATGAAGTCGGCGCTGTCGGTCTCCAGTTGTGGCATGAGCCAATTTTCCAGCATGTCCAGATATACGTGTCCTGTAACGTTTTTTTCGCAGAAGAAAAAGGGGCCGTACACTTTAAACCGTGAGATTGCACAAAACACGTAAACTTTTGGTGAATTGCGAATTTGCTGCACGAATGCGTGAGGATTCTCTACCGCCCAGATTCGCACATTGTGTCTGTTCACTTCACCATTAAGAAAAAATGTTGCTTCATCACTGAAAACAAGTTGCGCACTGAACGCATCCTCTTCCATGAGCTGTTGCAACCGCGCCGAAAATTCAAAGCGTTTGACTTTGTCATCGGGTGTCAGGGCTTGTAGCAATTCTAAACGGTAAGGCTTCTGCTTTAGCCTTTTCCGTAAGATTTTCCAAACCGTCGGCTGTGGTACGTTTAACTCCCTGCTTGCTTTATTCGTCGACTTCCGCGGGCTACGCGTGAAACTTGCCCGCACGCGTTCAACCGTTTCTTCGCTCACTGCAGGCCGACCCGTTGATTTCCCCTTACAGAGGCATCCAGAAGATTTAAACTGCGCATACCATCGCCGAATGGAGTTAGCAGTTGGTGGATCTTTGTTGAACTTCGTCCTGAAGTGTCGTTGCACTGTTATGACTGACTGATGTGAGTGCATTTCAAGCACGACATACGCTTTCTCGGCTCCTGTCGCCATTTTGTCTCACTGCGCTCTCGAGCGCTCTGGCGGCAGAAACCTGAAGTGCGGCTGCAGCCGAACAAAACTTTATGAGTTTTTCTACGTATATGTAGTGTGTCGTGACCATATGTCAATGAATGGAGCTACAGTGAATTTATGAAATCGCTTCAATCATTTGTAATAGCCCTGTACATAGTTATAGAAGGCTGTATATAATGAGGGTACAAAGGCGCGAATTAATAATTCGAGAATTCGTAAAACATTCGTTGTGCCGGTAATAGCCGACACACTGAAGAGCCAAGGAAACCGGTGCGCCTGCCTAATGTCGTGTAGTCCCCTGCAAGCACGCAAAAGTGCCGCAACACGACGTGCCATCGACTCGACTAATGTTTGAAGTAATGCTGGAGGGAACTGATACCATGAATCCTGCAGGGCTGTCCATAAATCTGTAAGAGTACGAGGGGGCGGAGATCTGTTTTGAACAGCGCGTTGGAAGTCACTCCAGATATGCTGAATAATGTTCAGTCTGGGGAGTTTGGCGGCCATCGAAAGTGTTTAAACTCAGAGGCACTCTGTAGCAATACTGGAAGTCTGGGGTGTCGTATTGTACTGCTGGAATGGCTCAAGTCCGTCGGAATGCACAATGCACATGAATTAATGCTGTTGATCAGACTGGATGATTAAGTACGTGTCACCTGTCAGAGTCGTATCTAGACGTAGCGGGGATCCCATAACGCTCCAACTGCACACGCCCCACACCATTACAGAGCCTGCACCAGCTTCAACAGTCCCCACAGTCCTCTGCTGACAAGCAGGGTCCACGGATTCATGAGGTTGTCTCCATACCCGTACACGTCCATCCGCGCGATACAATTTGAAATGAGACTCGCCCGACCAGGCAACGTGTTTCCAGCCATATGTAGCCCAATGTCGGTATTGACGGTCTCAGGTGACGTGTAAAGCTTTGTGTCGTGCTGTCATCAAGGGTAAACGGCGGCTCCGTAAGCCCATATCGATGATGTTTCGTTGAATGGTCCGCACGCTGACACTTGCTGATGGCCCAGAATTGAAAACTGAAGCAGTTTCCGAAAGGGTTGCAGGTTTGTCACGTGGAACGATTCTCTTCAGGCGTCGTTGATTCCGTTCTTTCAGGATCTTGTTCCAGCCGCAGCGATGTCGGATATTTGATGTTTTACCGGATTCCTGATATTCACGGTACACTCGTGAAATGGTGGCACCGGAAAATCCCCACTTCCTCGCTACCTCGGAAATGCTGTGTCCCATCACACGTGCGCCGAGTAACATCCACTTAAATCTTGATAACCAGCGATTGTAGCTGCAGTAACTGATCTGACAACTGCCCCAGCCACTTCCTGTCTTGCCTATACCAATTCCGTCCGCATTTGAGTGTGTAACTGAGAAATCGTGGCTAGTTGGCAGGCAATCAACTTAACGATAAAGGATGACAGCCAAAAACAGTTGCAGGATAAAAATTTATTAAAATTCTTGACCAAGGTTTCGGTACATATAAATATACCTTCATCAGAAGTAAAAAATCTAAAATTACATCATGCAATAGAGATTAATAAAACAATTATGCCAAAGGCGTCGTCAATAATTAAGACATCTTCTCCATTTGTACAACATGACTATGGGCACAGGGTCAAAGCGAACAGTTAAGCACCATTACTTCGCCTATGAACTCGCCTTAGTTCATAGGCGAAGTAATGGTGCTAAACTGTTCGCTTTGAACCTGTGCCCATAGTCATGTTGTACAAATGGAGAAGATGTCTTAATTATTGACGACGCCTTTGGCATAATTGTTTTATTAATCTCTATTGCATGATGTAATTTTAGATTTTTTACTTCTGATGAAGGTATATGTATATGTACCGAAACCTTGGTCAAGAATTTTAATAAATTTTTATCCTGCAACTGTTTTTGGCTGTCATCCTTTATCGTGAAGAATTTCAACAGTTGCTGTTGCAGCCATGTTTAAAATCTTGAAATCAAGCTTAAGTTACGTTATTAGCGTTAGTCGGAGTACTGAAGCGATTCGGGGTTCGTTGTGTTTGGATTTTTTGTTAGAGGTGCTGGGGCGTCGTGCGGCGGAGAAAGACCGTCTTCTGATGAAACCGTATCATCTCAAGTAGCCACAGAATCTACAGCGCCGTGTGACACACCTTGGAGCCCCTCCATGATGAAGTTCCAGAATGAAGTAAAGGGAGATTCCACCAATAGCCTTGGAACAGTTCAGTCATGCTTGTATTACTTACAAGTTGTTACTTGAGTTTTGGGTTCGTGTGTGTTCGTAATCTGGCAAAAAAAAAAAAAAAAAAAAAAAAAAAAAAAAAAAAAAAGTTCAGTTGAATAGTTTTTCTTTGTAGAAAGAAATTTTCGCAAAGAACTTCTATAAGTGTTCTGCCAGCTGAAGATAAAAGCATGCATTGAGACAGCGGAACTCTCGCAATATTAAGCATGTACAGGAAATATTAGTTTTAAATCGGAAGTTTCGTTTGGAAATAGAATTCTATAGTCTAATGCATACGTTAAAATTCGCCCGAAACGTGATAGGTGCAGTCCTGCGAAATTGGATGGGTGTTTCTGAAACGCTCCGTATCACAAATTACGAAGCTGGGACTGCGGGTTTGGTTTGGCGTCAGCTGCGCACACAGCTTGTAACACGGTCGCTGCGACCTGTGTAGCGGCCACAGAAGCGACGCGCCACGCACTGTATGCGGCAAGCAGGGCAGGGGCGGTGTTAGCTCTGCGGACGTACTCACACAAGCTGCCAATCAGCGGCCGCGGTTGGCAGCCCTGCTGATTGCCGACCCGACGCCGCGACAGAGCAGCGGGTAGCGGCGCTGACAGCTCGCCACACCCACAGCGGTATTGCACGTCTCCGTGGTGCGGTCACTGCGTCGCTGGCTGCCGCTGTTCCTTACCGCGCGATACACACACGCCTGCCACTACAGCGGTTCGTAACTGTCTCCAGTCCGCATATGGATGCACTACATTTATTTTGTGACGACTTCAAAATTGGGGCAGAAATCCATTCCAGTACGATTATGCCATACGTGGTAAATCATTGGAAGCGGTAACGACCGTAAAATACTTAGGAGTTACTATCCGGAGCGATCTGAAGTGGAATGATCACATAAAACAAATAGTGGGAAAAGCAGGCGCCAGGTTGAGATTCATAGGAAGAATTCTAAGAAAATGTGACTCATCGACGAAAGAAGTAGCTTACAAAACGCTTGTTCGTCCGATTCTTGAGTATTGCTCATCAGTATGGGACCCTTACCAGGTTGGATTAATAGAAGAGATAGACATGATCCAGCGAAAAGCAGCGCGATTCGTCATGGGGACATTTAGTCAGCGCGAGAGCGTTACGGAGATGCTGAACAAGCTCCAGTGGCGGACACTTCAAGAAAGGCGTTACGCAATACGGAGAGGTTTATTATCGAAATTACGAGAGAGCACATTCCGGGAAGAGATGGGCAACATATTACTACCGCCCACATATATCTCGCGTAATGATCACAACGAAAAGATCCGAGAAATTAGAGCTAATACGGAGACTTACAAGCAGTCGTTCTTCCCACGCACAATTCGTGAATGGAACAGGGAAGGGGGTATCAGATAGTGGTACAATAAGTACCCTCCGCCACACACCGTAAGGTGGCTCGCGGAGTATAGATGTAGATGTAGATGTAGATTGGATATATTTGTTGGTAGATAGTTAGGGGAACTCGGGGCGGAACGGAATACTTAACGTTTAACAATTTCTATAAAATAAGGGAACACAAGGAAAGACTTCTTAAAGTGATAAAAAAACACCTTTTAGTGTAACCTAGTGTACCTTATTTTAAAATCGCTTAAAACAATGCATTTTGCATTTTTTACGAGTTTTCAAAGAAAGTCTTGCATATTTCCCGTTCCGCCCCACCCACGGGGCAGAATGGAATAAGGGTATTTTTTGTTAAATTATTGGATAAACGTTGAATTTGAATTACGAATATCGTATTAAACTATGACAAAATGATGTACAACAGGCAGTTCAGACTAAGGAATGTGTAATTTAAACAATTAAAAAGTCATTCTTCAAAATAAGAAAATATTTTAATGTCATTCTGAAAAATGTACAATGCTTAATAACCACCAAACCACTAACTACTAGCCCTTTCGACAATAGTCACAAATCAGTATTTCCCCTTCATCTTCACTGTCTGTGCCAGCACATGAATTGTGTGCCCACTCTGGCATGCGACCCAGCCCTCATTAGAAACGGAGTAGAAGTCCCCACAGTAGAGACACTCAGCATCCTCTCTCTCTGATTCTATCTTCTCCATCATCTTCTTCCTTTTATTCTTCTTAAGGTCTTTGATGTCCTCTGTTTCGGTTTTTTTGGGTGTACAGTTTGATGTTTTTGCCTTAAGTTGCATTGCACCTGACGTCTCTGACCTGACATTGTTTATATTTGTGCACCCTCCTCCTTTCTGTAGGCGCCGGCCGGAGTGTCCGAGAGGTTCTAGGCGCTACAGTCTGGAACCGCGCGACCGCTACGGTCGCAGGTTCGAATCCTGCCCCGGGCATGGATGTGTGTGATGTCCTTAGGTTGGTTAGGTTTAACTAGTTCTGAGTTCTAAGGGACTGATGACCTCAGAAGTTAAGTCCCATAGAGTTCAAAGCCATTTGAACCATTTTTTTCTGTAGGCCTACTTTACGTGCGACAGCATTCTGCAGTTCATTCTTATAAGGAGAATCAGTTAATACGACGGTTTTTCCTTTTCGTCTTGTAGTCCGCCGAGTATTTTGACAGATTAGTGGGATTGGAATGACAGCCTCGGGCGATATCTGGCAGGCTGAGTTGTTCGGCGAACATAACTGGTTGGGAGAGTCTGGCATCCATAAACATCCAGGTTGGGTTTGCTTTCTACTTGCATCAAAATATGACGGGGCGGAACGAGACACTACCCCATTCTGCCCCGTCCCGTTCCGCCCCAAGAGCACTTTTGAGGTTAACAACTTTTATGGAGTGTAATCACTGACGTATTTAAATGCATTAAATAAGTATAACAAATGCCATGCATTTTAAGGGAATGTGTCATTTTAGGGTATGCAATTAACAATTAACAGCTTACCTGGCGTTGAAATTCACCAAACGTTAGAACAACGCAAGCGGTAACGTGACGGACAACAATTCACTTAGATATCGCACTTCAAACTAAATCAGAATGGCTGCCCTCACTTCCATTCGGAGAAATAGTTACATGCCCATACAACAGGTTGCAACACTGTCCAGTCTAGAAAAGAGCAATTTCCCATTGTGCCCCGCTATCCCGTTCTGCCCCGAGTTCCCCTACCAGTTATACTCATTTGTTGAGAATACATTTATTTCCCGTCCGTCGATCGCTGTTTTTATTATCTCCAACTGATTGGTTTCAAAGGGTGTTATCTATTCGTCTTGTAAATAAAAACTGTCTTTTCTTGCTGCAATGTATTTTATTTCTTCCAGGCGCGTTCCACCTTTTACTTTAAGGCCACTTCATTGGAATGTAGAATGATCGTTTTCTTTTGATATGAGCTATTTGTAAATTATAAAACAGTTCAAGAATGTTTTTAAAGTACATAAGTGATTCACTTACAGTTATTCGCATTTTTGGCTAGCTTCTGCGTCTGCTCTGCTGGAAGTTGCACTATAACTACATTTACGAGACGTAAGCATATTTTCATGTTCCGAACTTTTTTCTTCACAATTTTCATATTGGTTGGTTGATTTGGGGAAGGGGACCAAACCGCTGTCACGTTGAACGATTCTCTTCAGTCGTCGTTGGTCCCGTTCTTGCAGAATCTTTTACCGCCCGCAGCGATGTCGGATATTTGATGTTTTACCGGACTCCTGATATTCAGGGTACACTCGTGAACTAGTCGTAAGGGGAAAATTCACACTTCATCACTACTTCGGAGACGCTGTGTCCCATCGTTCGTGCGCCGACTATAACACCACGTTCAAACTCATTTAAATCTTGATAACCTGCCATTGTAGCAGCAGTAACCGATGTAGCAACTGTGCCAGACATTTGTTTTCTTACGTAGGCGATGTCGACTGCAGAGCCTTATTCTGCCTGTTTCCACATCTCTGTATTTGAAAACGCGTGACGCTACCAGTTTCTTTGGCGCTTCAGTGTATTATCAAGGCTGGTGAGGCATAATTAATATTAGTCTTCACGACAACGTTACGTCGTCGGTTTGATGGAAAAACGAACAGTCTCTAACAGAACTATTTCACAGAAAAAAAGGGAAGACAACCAAACAAAAGCAGTAAATTATGTCGGCAGACCAGCCGATGTTTTGAAGTTTTCATTCCCAGAGTTACGAGTTTGGGTGGCCACAAAGAACATTTTGTTTCTTGTGATGTAATTTTATTTTTAATTAATTTCATTTTTAACATTTAATTATTTTATTTTTATTTATTTTATTACGTTTTTACTTATTTATTTTGACAATATTAGTTAACTGTATTACATCTAATTAAAATTAATTACAGTTTTTTTTGTTTCCTCTTGTTGGTTTTCAAAATTCAGTCAAGGCTGTCTTAAATGTTGTTTACAACTTTTATTTAGTGTCAAATTATGTACAGTTCACGATCAGATTGTTAAAAAACTTTGTCACAGATGGTCTTATTTGCGAGTGCACGTTTGAAATTTTATGTGAGTGATTGTTTTCTAATTATGTTCTGTGCCGTTTTCTATGGTATTCATTTTTTGTGACAGTGCCTGAAGGTGTATAAAGTTAGGTTTTATTTGTAGTGCGGGTAATGCACTTTTGTAATGATGCTGGTCTACTACTTTTGTATATCTGTGAACAGTGTTTCTGGGTATAGTTCTTGATGAGCATGTGTGTTAGCGCTCTACGAACCATGGATCTTGTGGAGGTGGGAAGGCCTGGGTGTCCCAGCGCTACAGATAGCCACAACGGAGGTTGTATGTGGAGAGACCAGACTAATCCTTGGTTCCTGAACAGTTTCAGTAGTTTTTGTAGTTGCAGGGGTAACGAACAGAACGAGTGACCGACCTGGCATTGTAGCTTTCGCCAAAATGGCCATGTTGGGCTGGTACCGCACAAGGCTGAAAACAATGGTAAACTACGGTCTTCAATTTTCTTCAAGGGGACATGGAACTGTAGTGTATAGTTAAATGACGGTGGAATCGTCTTGAGTAAAATACTCCCCAATAGTGCTCCAGTCGCATCCGTGGGATGGGGAATACACAGGAGGATGTCGTCATCAGGAGCGTGGCTATTACACCTCTTAATCGGATGGATAAGTTAGAGAATTTAGGAAGGGAAATTAATATATTGAAGTGATATATAGCGGGAATTAGTGAAGTATGGTAACGGAGTCAATACGACTTCTGTTCGCTCAAGCCTATCAACAAAAAACCAAAATCAAATAGGAGTAATGCAGAATAAGAAAATTGGATGTGAGTAAGCTACACTACTGGCCATTAAAATTGCTACACCAAGAAGAAATGCAGATGATAAACGGGTATTCATTGGACAAATATATTATACTAGAACTGACATGTGATTACATTTTCACGCAATTTGGGTGCATAGATCCTGAGTAATCAGTACCCAGAACAACCACCTCTGACCGTAAAAACGGCCTTGATACGCCTGGGCATTGAGTCAAACAGAGCTTGGATGGCGTGTACAAGTACAGCTGCCCATGCAGCTTCAGCACGATAGCACAGTTCATCAAGAGTAGTGACTGCCGTATTGTGGCGAGCCAGTTGCTAGGCCACCATTGACCAGGCGTTTTCAATTGGTCAGAGATCTGGAGAATGTGCTGGCCAGGGCAGCAGTCGAACATTTTCTGTATGCAGAAAGGCCCGTACAGGACCTGCAACATGCGGTCGTGCATTATCCTGCTGAAATGTAGGGTTTCGCAGGGATCGAATGAAGGGTAGAGACACGGGTCGTAACACATCTGAAATGTAACGTCCACTGTTCCAAGTGCCGTCAATGCGAACAAGAGGTGACCGAGACGTGTAACTAATGGCACCCCCTACCATCACGCCGGGTGATACGCCAGTATGGCGATGACGAATACACGCTTCCAATGTGCGTTCACCGCGATGTCGACAAACACGGATGCGACCATCATGATGCTGTAAACAGAACCTGGATTCATCTGAAAAAATGACGTTTTGCCATTCGTGCATCCAGGTTCGTCGTTGAGTACACCATCGCAGGCGCTCCAGCCTGTAATGCAGCGTCAAGGGTAACCGCAGCCATTGTTCTCTGAGCTGATAGTCCATGCTGCTGCAAACGTCGTCGAACTGTTCGTGCAGATGGTTGTTGTGTTGCGAATGTCCCCATTTGTTGACTCAGGGATCGAGACGTGGCTGCGCGATCCGTTACAGCCATGCGGTTAAGATGCCTGTCATCTCGACTGCTAGTGATACGAGGCCGTTGGGATCCAGCACGGCGTTCCGTATTGCCCTCCTGAACCCACCGATTCCATATTCTGCTAACATTCATTGGATCTCGACCAACGCGAGCAGCAATGTCGCGATACGAGAAACCGCAATCGCGATAGGCTACAATCCGACCTTTATCAAAGTCGGAAACGTGATGGTACGCATTTCTCGTCCTTACACGAGGCATCACAACAACGTTTCACCAGACAACGCCGGTCAACTGCTGTTTGTTTTTGAGAAATCGGTTGGAAACTTTCCTCTTATCACCCCGTTGTAGGTGATACCACCGGCGCCAACCTTGTGCGAATGCTCTGAAAAGTTAATCATTTGCATATTACAGCATCTTCTTCCCGTCGATTAAATTTCGCGTCTGTAGTACGTCATCTTCGTGGTGTAGCAATTTTAATGGCCAGTAGTGTACTGTGAACATCATAGTGAACGCTTTAGTGTAGCCGAGATAGACACGAAGCGGACACGTACCGCACAAGTACAAGTTTATGTGCCAATTAGCTCCACAGGTGGTGAACAGATTGAAAGAACGTGTGATGAGGTAAAGAAAATTATTCAGATATTCATCAGAGACGAGAACTGACTTGTGCTTGTGGACTGGAATTCGCTAGCAGGAAAAGGAAGAGAAGGAAAATCAGTAGGAGTACTTGGACTGGGGGAAACGAATGAAACAGCAAACCACCTAGAATAGTTCTGCACAGACCAAAATGCGATATGGGGCCTGGATAAGTGGAAGGAAGCACAGGGAGTTTCGGAGGGGGCATTTGGCATGGGCTGACAGAAATAGGGGAAAGGAATGCAACAGAAGACGAATAGGTGGCTTTGGGAGATGAAATAGTGGAGGAAGCGGAGGGTCACACAGGTAGAAGTACAAAGCGTAGTCGAAATCCTCGGATAACACAGCAGACGTAAAGAGAAAATTCAGAAATGCAGTAAATGAAGCAGGCGAAAGGGAATAAGATATCTAAAATGTGAGACTGGCAGGAAGTGCAAAATGACTAAGCAGGAATGGCTAGAGGGCAAATGTAATCCAATAGAAGAATCTATAATTAGGTGAAAGATAGATACCGTCTACAGGAAGATTAAAGAAACCTCTGGAGGAAAGAGAAGCAGCTCTATGAATATCAAGAGCTCAGATGGAAAACCAGTACCAACCACAGAAGGTAAAGCTGAAAGACTGAAGAAAGCTAAAGAGGATGTGGCCGGAATCTTGTACTTGTGCGACGCGTGGTTCTCACCCGTATTTTAGAGTAATACACATTTACCTACTAACTTAACTAACGTTAAGAGCTTTTTAAGAGTGGAGTTTTCCTGCTCCGTAACAAATAAAAATACTTACAAAGGGGTAATGGTTTAGTATGTTTTTAATTTCAACTGTCGTTGGTTCAAAAATGGTTCAGATGGCTCTGAGCACTAAGGGACTTAACGTCCGAGGTCATCAATCCCCTAGAACTTAGAACTACTTAAACCTAACCAACCTAAAGACATCACACACATCCATGCCCGAGGCAGGATTCGAGCCTGCGACCGTAGCAGTCGCGCGGTTTCGGACTGCAGCGCCTAGAAGTTGTCGGCCACCACGGCCGGCAACTGTCGTTGGTGAATTCGGGCGTTTACCTCAGGATCGTAGGGGTAAGTATAGCGGCCCCTTTGGAGATAGAGGATGTGAGAGAGGGAATGTTTTATTGTTTGTCTTCCAGTCTTGAAACTCTCAGGCGTGGGCATCTCGCACGGCGACAGCAGGATAAAACGGAAGTAACATGGAGTCGAGAATGCACGTTATAGACACGGTAATATTCAAATGCGGTACATACTTTGTGATTCCGTGATGTTACAAAATTTCACGGGTAATGAAGAAGTGTAAACGTATCAGTCTGAGGTAAGGGACCCTGAACTGGAAACGAGAGAGTCGAAACATATAACCGAAACTCATTCTGATACCTGTCACAGTGGAATGCGTGTACCGGTACTCTTGCTAAAATTTTAGGTTAGGCAACTTTCAGAGGCGGCAGTATGCATCAAAACAAGAAAAAAAGAGTAGTTAACATTGACTCTAAAATGCATACCTAACGCTATGGGCACTACATCTTCGATACTGTAAAACAAATCTCTTCTATTGCAAGCTCTTTACTTCCGATACTTTTGGAGGAGGTCGTATGGATCAAAACAAGAAAAGATGTCCAGTACGTATGTCCTCCAGAGTTGCATTCCTAAAGCACACCAAACAGCGCAGCGCCGTGAAACGGCGTCAAGAACGCGCTGGCCCGCGCACCAATGGAAAGAGCGGGCAGCGCCACACCTCCAGGAACACAAGAGTTCAGCGCCCCCTTAACCAGCCGCCCATTGTTGGTCGGGCCCAGTTCGGTCGCAGTCTTTGAGAGCATCGGTACCGAGGAACAGGCAGATGATATCCTGCGTTCTGCGATTAGCAATAGCGAAAATTACTTGCATTAGGAGGCACACGAAGAACATCAGTCACATCAAGCCACTTCATAACGAGAAGTTAAGTCATGTTTCTTTCCTTTTTGCCAACGAAGAATTCTATTAATTTGCAAGTGTATGTACAGATCATTTTGGATTCATGCCGTTGGCCATGGCAACTTCTCTCCTTCCTTGTTTGTGTTGGTGCTGACTTACACAGCAGCCGATACGACACCAGAATGCGTAGTTTAAGAGCTATGACCACTTGTTCAATAGAAGAGATGTGTTTCATAGTAGCGAAGATGTACTAGTGCTCATAGCTGTTAAGATATAGATTTTAAAGCCTATGTTTACTGCATATTCTTTCTTGTTTTGATTCATACAACCACCTCTTAAAGTTTCATATCCTACAACTTAGTAACAACAGTACCGATACATCTATTCCACTGTCAGAGGTATCACAACGATTTTCGATGGTAACTTTTGACTCGGTAGTTTCCCGACCAGTTGTTGGTTGGTTGTTTTTGGGGAAGGAGACCAGACAGCGAGGTCATCGGTCTCATCGGATTAGGGAAGGACGGGGAAGGATGTCGGCCGTGCCCTTTCAAAGGAACCATCCCGGCATTTGCCTGGAGCGATTTACGGAAATCACGGAAAACCTAAATCAGGATGGCCGGACGCAGGATTGAACCGTCGTCCTCCCTAATGCGAATCCAGTGTGCTAACCACTGCGCCAACTCGCTCGGTCTCCCGACCAGTATCCCTCACCTTAACTTTATACATTTACCCTTCATCATCCCTGGAAATTTGTAATGTCATCACGTGTATTTGATGCAATAAATTTAAAATGAAATTAGGCCTGTTGTAACACGACAAAATGAGTAGACGAAAGACGAGATTCAAAACATTTCCTAAACATTTGTGGACATGTCTTATATTGCATTATGGATTTAAATATAATTACTGTTATTTATCAACAAAGCATCGACTCACACAGGCAAAACAACAACACTTCGCCAGTCCTTTACCATGACACAACTCTGGAGTCGCTGAAGTTGGCAGCTTCCTGTCATATACCGTGTGCCATTGGATAACGCCTCTTTAACTTGGATGCCACAATATTTAAAATGTTCCAAGCATTAATGGTTTCGTTCATTTTTGCTGTGTATGGATGACACTACTGATACACGTACACTAAACACGGCAACTACTTGCGGAGGTACATGATCGCTGGTGTGTTAACCACCCCCCCCCCCCCCAACCCTGTAAGAGCGCAACCGCTGTTGTGCGAAAATCAAGAACAATATAGACACGCCGTCACGGGCGTGGTTACAACTGTGACATGGGTTTGTGTACAAGTGTTTAAATACAAATTCCTGTTCGAGCCGAGAGAGGTCCCTTGTCAGAAACAAAGCTTCTGAAAACTGTAGTGAGAACACTGATGACAACTGTTGAACCTGAAAGATGTTTTTCATTTCTGAAGAGGACCAAGACTTTTCTTCGGATTACCTTGTCGGAGTAATGCTCTTGTAATGCACTCCATTGTGAAGAATATGGTAACCAACGGTGAGGGTTTCAACTCCAAGGTTATAGATAAATTCTGCAGCAGGAAACAGGGAAGTGTATACATAATTTTTCGTCACTAAGTAGTAATGTTTATTTTAAAATATTTTTTTAATTTCTTTCCTGTTTATAATACTGTAGTGTATTAGTAAAGTTTTGCACGAGCCGCCATTGTTCTGTCGTTTATCATAGTCATGTTTCTGTGCAAGTCTTCTGTGGCGTAGTTGTTCAACGTACAGGGCGGTCCATGTAAACCTGAACTACACTCCTGGAAATTGAAATAAGAACACCGTGAATTCATTGTCCCAGGAAGGGGAAACTTTTATTGACACATTCCTGGGGTCAGATACATCACATGATCACACTGACAGAACCACAGGCACATAGACACAGGCAACAGAGCATGCACAATGTCAGCACTAGTACAGTGTATATCCACCTTTCGCAGCAATGCAGGCTGCTATTCTCCCATGGAGACGATCGTAGAGATGCTGGATGTAGTCCTGTGGAACGGCTTGCCATGCCATTTCCACCTGGCGCCTCAGTTGGACCAGCGTTCGTGCTGGACGTGCAGACCGCGTGAGACGACGCTTCATCCAGTCCCAAACATGCTCAATGGGGGACAGATCCGGAGATCTTGCTGGCCAGGGTAGTTGACTTACACCTTCTAGAGCACGATGGGTGGCACGGGATACATGCGGACGTGCATTGTCCTGTTGGAACAGCAAGTTCCCTTGCCGGTCTAGGAATGGTAGAACGATGGGTTCGATGACGGTTTGGATGTACCGTGCACTATTCAGTGTCCCCTCGACGATCACCAGTGGTGTACGGCCAGTGTAGGAGATCGCTCCCCACACCATGATGCCGGGTGTTGGCCCTGTGTGCCTCGGTCGTATGCAGTCCTGATTGTGGCGCTCACCTGCACGGCGCCAAACACGCATACGACCATCACTGGCACCAAGGCAGAAGCGACTCTCATCGCTGAAGACGACACGTCTCCATTCGTCCCTCCATTCACGCCTGTCGCGACACCACTGGAGGCGGGCTGCACGATGTTGGGGCGTGAGCGGAAGACGGCCTAACGGTGTGCGGGACCGTAGCCCAGCTTCATGGAGACGGTTGCGAATGGTCCTCGCCGATACCCCAGGAGCAACAGCGTCCCTAATTTGCTGGGAAGTGGCGGTGCGGTCCCCTACGGCACTGCGTAGGATCCTACGGTCTTGGCGTGCATCCGTGCGTCGCTGCGGTCCGGTCCCAGGTCGACGGGCACGTGCACCTTCCGCCGACCACTGGCGACAACATCGATGTACTGTGGAGACCTCACGCCCCACGTGTTGAGCAATTCGGCGGTACGTCCACCCGGCCTCCCGCATGCCCACTATACGCCCTCGCTCAAAGTCCGTCAACTGCACATACGGTTCACGTCCACGCTGTCGCGGCATGCTACCAGTGTTAAAGACTGCGATGGAGCTCCGTATGCCACGGCAAACTGGCTGACACTGACGGCGGCGGTGCACAAATGCTGCGCAGCTAGCGCCATTCGACGGCCAACACCGCGGTTCCTGGTGTGTCCGTTGTGCCGTGCGTGTGATCATTGCTTGTACAGCCCTCTCGCAGTGTCCGGAGCAAGTATGGTGGGTCTGACACACCGGTGTCAATGTGTTCTTTTTTCAATTTCCAGGAGTGTACTTGAATGGGTCACCGTTTCCCTCCGAAAGCTCGTAGAAACGGGAAAGTTGTGGTAATGATTTCGGTAGCTCTGGGAGAATTAGAAGTACCGCCCGTTGTTGACAAGTTGGATGTTGTTCCCGGGCATAAGCCTCTTTGTCTGGTCGTATAAAGCCGCACTTGCACGGCTCACGTTAGTTCGTTCGTATCCTTGTCGTTGGTCGCGGTTTGTGAAGTCTGTGGGTGTGCAGTTCAGGCCGCGCGGCAATAACGAGCAGATCTGTGATTCGTTCCCAGTCTTTAGCGGCAGAAACATGTTGTGCACAATTCACGCAGGGGTTTTTATTGTGAAAACGTATTTGATGACAGACTCATTGGTTACAACACAATGAAAATTCCGGAGAGAATTTAATGTGCGTGATGTTCCAATATGGGCAACAATTTTAGCGACTGTTAGGAAGTTGGAGATAACTGATCCATTAAACACAGACAGTGGTAAACGCAGGCCACCAGTGGGTGCGGAGGTTACCGATAGTGTTCGAAGACGCTTGGAAAACTCTCCAAGGAAATCGTCTGCGTCGAATGAGCCATGAGACGGGCCTTTCATATGGCACATGTCAGCACTTGACACCGTTTTTTTCAGCCTGTCGTGGAGAGGTCACTATAAAAGTCGTTTTCATCCGTTTTGTTTGCACGCGAAGAAAACGACACTGCGATCGTAGTGACTGCACATGATGAAAGCATTGCAAAAAACAGATGATGACAAAAGAATGCGTTACTGTCGATAGTTTCTAAGGGTTTCTTATTCAACGTCCACATTTTCTCTCCGTAACTTGGTTTACAGATGAGACGTGGTTCCATCTATGGAGGAGGAAGAGATTAATGTTTAACGTTCCGTCGGCAACGGGTCCATTACAGACGGAATACAGACTCGGATTAGGGAAAGATGAGGTAGTAATTCGGCCGTGTCCCGGAATTTTCTTGAAGCTATTTACGAAGATTACAGAAAATCTCAATCAGGAAGGCCGGACGCGGGTTTGAACCGACGTCCTCCCGGATACGAGTCCAGTGCGCTAACCACTGCACCACCTGGCTTCGTGTTCCATCTGTCACGTTACATCAACACCTAAAACAGCACATACTGGCCTGGTATAAACCCCTTTATCATGTACGAAATACCACTGCACGACAAAAAGGTTGGAGTTTGTTGCGTGTTTTCAGGATTGTTGGCGCCATTTGCTTTGACACGACCGTCGACACTGAAGTTTATAAGAGCATCTTCAACACACATTTGGAACAGCTGGATGACGTCTAGCTTACAGAAGGTTGTTTCTAACAAGATGGAGCAACGTGTCACACGTCTAACGCTTCCATGAAACTTGTAACCAGTTTCTTTGCTGATTGAATAACCTTAAAACATTGTGACCCTCTCCGAGAGTGTGACCTCCCCCCCCCCCGACCGTATTTTTTTCTTCAGTGGGTTTCCTAAAAGCCGAGTGTACAAGAATAGACCACGGACAACTGCAGAAATACGTGATACCATTACACACGAAATAACCAACCAAGATTGGCGAGAATACGGGTCACAGAACGTGAAACGAGTATGGTTTTGTATCGATGCTGGTGGAGAGAACCTCCGGCATTTGCTGTGAGGACTATGTATGCACAAACATAAAAAAAAATTTCCATCACATCGGTTCAGATAGTTCCGGAACCTGTACAGAAATTTAGAATAGGGATGACAGAGGAGATAGAGAAGATCCAACGAAGAGCGGCGCGTTTCTTCACGGGATCTTTAGCTGGCGAGAGAGCGTCACGGAGATGCTATACAAACTCCACTGGCAGACATTACAGGAGAGACGCTGTGCATCACGGAGAGATTTATTATTAAAATTGCGGGACAGTACTTTCCAGGAGGTCAGACAACATATTACTTCCCCAACATACATCTCGCGTATTGACCACGAGGAGAAAATTCGAGAAATTAGAGCCAATACAGAGGCTTACCGACAATCATTCTTCCCACGCACTATTCGCGAGTGGAACCGCGTTGGAGGGTTAAGATAGTGGTACCTTTTCAATCTATCCCAGGCATGATCGATAGGGTTCATGTCTGGAGAACTGCTGGCCGCTCTAGTCGAGCGATGTCGTTATCCTGAAGGAAGTCATTCACAAGATGTGCAGGATGGGTGCGCCAATTGTCGTCCATAAAGACGAATGTCTCGCCAATATTCTGCCCATATGGCTGCACTATCGCTCGGAAGACGGCATTCACGTATCACACAGCAGTTACGGCACCTTTCATGACCACCAGCGCCGTACATCGGCCCCACATAATGCCACCCTAAAACAGCTGGGAACCTCCATGTTGCTGCACTTGCTGGACAGTGTGTCTAAGGCGTTCAGCCTGACCGCGTTGCCTCCAAACACGTCTCCGCCGATTGTGTGGTTGAAGGCATAGGGGACGCGTGATGCCAATCCTGAGCGGTCCATTCGGGATGTTGTTGGGCCCATCTGTAGCGCGCTGCATGGTGTCGTGGTTGCAAAGATGGACCTCGCCATGGGCATCGGGAGTGAAGTTGCGCATCATGCAGCCTACTGCGCGAAGTTTGAGTCGTAACGCGACGTCCTGTGGCTGCACGAAAAGCATTATTCGACATAGTGGCGTTGTTGCTGTCAGGGTTCCTCCGAGCCATAATCTGCAGGTAGCGGTCATCCACTGCAGTAGTAGCCCTTGGGCGGCCTGAACAACGCATGTCATCGACAGTTCCTGTATCTCCGTATCTCCTCCATGTCCGAACAGCATCCCTTGTTGATAGCCCTTCCTGGCACAAAGTAACAATGCGGACGCGACCGAACAGCGGTATTGACCGTCTAGGCGTGGTTGAACTACAGACAACCCGAGCCGTGTACCTCCTTCCTGGTGGAATGACTGGAACAGATCGGCTGTCGGACCCCGTCCGTCTAATAGGCGCTGCTCATGCATGGTTGTTTACATCTTTGGTCGGGGTTAGTGACGTCTCTGGACAGTCAAGCGGGCTGTGTCTGTGATACAATATCCACAGTCAACGTCTATCTTCAGGATTTCTGGGAGCCGGGATGATGCAAAACTTTTTTTGATGTGTGTATGTATGAAATCTCTCAATAGTGTATCAACATCTCTCAAAATTGCAAATGTGTCGCATTAGTGGTTCAGATGTTATGGCTCATTAAAGTAGGTTGGGTTCATGTGGATCGCACAGCACTGAGAGTTACCAGGCGATGCCGCAGTGAGCGACGGAGTGGCGGGAAGTGACCTTGGCCGCCAAGTTTCATGGCGGAAACTGCGGTGACTGGCGCCGCTGGGTGTGCAGGCGCAAAGTTCGCTTTGACCCCTGTGTCCACGGCGGGCAGTGTGCGCAAGCAGGTCGCCTGTGCAGGGAACAGGCGGCGGCACATTCTGCAATGCAAACACTGGCCACGACCGGTCCCCCGGGAAATTAGGTTCGCCGGGCAAATGCCCGGGACACCCAGCACTCGCCGCAGTCGTGTTTGAGTAGCGAAAACTCGCGGCGATAAAAACAAAGTCGGCGAATCGGGGTTCATAATTATTTCAGTTTTCATCAGTTGCGTTCGGGAATTGTTTCTCTTATGCATAACCTCGGCGAGGTCGAAAATACCCGTTGCAGACTTTTCCGTGCGCGATCAAATGTATAGCCAGCAACATCTTTCAACCAAATGTATGTTTGATATCTGATAGGAGAACAGATTTAGAAGAACACTAACTTTTGAGGACAGGCAGGAGGTAACAAGAAGACCTAACTACTTTTTGTTGCCACATTTTTATGCAAAGAATAATGCAATGTGGAGCACGACAAATACATCGAGATTCAGGTAACTTGATAGACAGACATAGACACGGGAAAGAGTGGAGAGGAGACAGGCGGGTTTTCAATGAAGGACAAAACACAGTTGAGGTGGACACAGAAGAGTGTAATTGTGTTTCCTTGTCGCTAACACTGCCCAGTCGCGAACTACTCTAACACCGAAACTTCATGGCAGGTTAATACTCTGCGCCAAACTGGGAATCGAACCCAGCACCATGATGTTGGCGGGCAGTGTTGTGACTGACTGAGCTATCGAGGCTCGTCACGTGACCTACCATCCCAACTTTACTTCTGCCACTACCTCGCTCTTTCTTTCGAAACTAAGCGTGAGATGTCCTGCAAGGCCTCGAAAGGCAATGTTCTGAGTTCGATTCCTTGTCCGGCGCGCAATTTCAATTTACCAGAAAATTCCCAGACACCGCACACTCGACTGCAGCGTGAAAATTTCATCCTGGAAACGATCTATTAGACTGTGTCCAACCCGTTTTTCAGCTACGTCTCTTCTTACAGGCGTGCTAGTCTCGCTAGCCTGCAATGCCTCTGCAATTCGGAAGGTATAACAGAGAGAACTGGCAGAAAATAAGACGTGAGGATGGCTCATCAATTATGCGTGGATAGCTCAATACATAAGAGAAATGCATGCGAAATGCAAGGATATAGGATCGAGTCCCGGTCTGGCACACAGTTTTATTCTGCCTGGAAATTTTCCAACCGCGCACACTCTGCTGCAGAATGAAAAATTCATTCTGAATGCGTTCGTATCATTTAATGTACAAATAAGAGGAATGAGCTCCGTTAATCGAGCATTATTTACGTTACAAACTCATTAGTTACATCCTGCCATTATTATAAGATTAAATGAATTTAATCGCTTTTTTAAGGACAGTCAGATATGACGAAGTTGGGTGTGAGGATTCATTTTGTTGTATATAGCGACATGTTTATTATTGAAGATGTATGCACAAAAGTCTTTTACTCTAAATGCAAATATAATTTTTAGTAAAATACAAATAAGGGTGGAACACACTTACTTCATTAATTTCCTATATTTCAACTGACAGGTATTTTAGGCCAACGGCCTCGCCCCACTGGTAAGACCGGCTCCCGTCATGTCACTCAAGTTAAGCGCTGTCGAGCTGGGCAAGAACTTGGATGGATCACCATCCGCCCTGCCGAGCTCTGTTGGCAGGCGGAGTGCACTCAGCCCTTGTGAAACAAACTGAGAGGTACTTGGTTGAGAAGTAGCGTCTCCGGTCTCGTAAATCGACAAAACCGCCGGCAGAGCCGTGTGGTGACCACAAGCTCCTCCACGTCCGCATCCAATGACGCCTGTGGGCTCAGGATGACACGGCGGTCGATTGGTACCGTTGGGCCTTCATGGCCTGTTAGGGCGCAGTTTAGTTTAGTTTTACAGGTATTTTAGCAAAATTTCGTTCAGTCTGCTTGTTTTCACACTGCTGGCCATTAAAATAGCTACAACACAAAGGTGACGTGCTACAGACGCGAAATTTAACCGACGGGAAGAAGATTCAGTGATATGCAAATGATTAGCTTTTCAGAGCATTCACACAAGGTTGGCGCCGGTGGCGACGCCTACAACGTACTGACAGGAGGAAAGTTTCCAACCGATTTCTCATACATAAACAGCAGTTGACCGGCGTTGCCTGGTGAAACGTTGTTGTTATGCCTCTTGTAAGGAGGAGAAATGCGTACCATCACGTTTCCGACTTCCATAAAGATGGGATTGTAGACTATCGCGATTGCGGTTTATCGTATCGCGACACTGCTGCTTGCGTTGGTCGAGATCCAATGACTGTTAGCAGAATATGGAATCGGTGGCTTCAGGAGGGTAATACGGAATGGCGTGCTGGATCCCAATGGCCTCGTATCACTAGTAGTCGAGATGACAAGCATCTTATCCGCATGGACGTAACGGATCGTGCAGCCACGTCTCGATCCCTGAGTCAACAGATGGGGACGTTTGCAAGACAACACCCATCTGCACGAACAGTTCGACGACGTTTGCAGCAGCATGGACTATCAGCTCGGAGACCATGGCTGCGGTTACCCGCCGGCGGGAGTAGCCAAGCAGCTCTAGGCGCTTCATCTGGGACCGCGTGACCGCTACGGTCGCAGGTTCGAATCCTGCTTCGGGCATCGATATGTGTGATGTCCTTAGGTTAGTTAGGTTTAAGTAGTTCTAAGTTCTAGGGGACTGATGACTTCAGCTGTTAAGTCCCATAGTGCTCAAAGCCATTTGAACCATTTGCGGTTACTCTTGACGCTGCATCACAGACAGGAGCGCCTGCGATGGTGTACTCAACGACGAACCTAGGTGCACAAATGGCAAAACATCATTTTTTCGGATCAATTCAGGTTCTGTTTACAGCATCATGATGGTCGCATCCGTGTCTGGCGACATCGCGGTGAACGCACATTCGAAGCGTGTATTCGTCATCGCCATACTGGCGTATCACCCAGCGTGATGGTATGGGGTGGCATTGGTTACACGTCTCGGTCACCTCTTGTTCGCATTGACGGCACTTTGAACAGTGGACGTTACATTTCAGATATGTTAACGACCCGTGGCTCTGCCCTTCATCCGATCCCTGCGAAACCCTACATTTCAGCAGGATAATGCACGGCCGCATGTTGCAGGTCCTGTACGGGCCTTTCTGGATACAGAAAATGTTCGACTGCTGCCCTGGCCAGCACATTCTCCAGATCTCTGACCAATTGAAAACGTCTGGTCCATGGTGGCCGTGCAACTGGCTCGTCAGAATACGCCAGTCACTACTCTTGAGGAATTGTGGTATCGTGTCGAGGCTGCATGGGCAGCTGTACCTGTACACGCCATCCAAGCTCTGTTTGTCTCAATGCCCAGGCGTCTCAAGGCCGTTATTACGGCCAGAGGTGATTGTTCTGGGTTCTGATTTCTTAGGATCTATGCCCCAAATTGCGTGAAAATGTAATCACATGTCATTCTAGTATAATATATCTGTTCAATGAATTCCCGTTTATCATCTGCATTTTTTATTGGTGTAGCAATTTTAATGGCCAGTAGTGTAATTCAAATATAAAACTCATTTTGGAGGTCTTTCGTGTGGTTTTTAATTAATTTATGGTTCAAATGGTTCTAAGCACTATGGGACTTAAGATCTGAGGTGATCAGTCCCCTTGACTTAGAACTACCTAAACCTAACTAACCTAAGGACGTCACACACATCCATGCCGGAGGCAGGACTCTAACCTGCGACAGTAGCAGCCGCAGCACGGCTCCGGACTGAAGCGCCTAGAACCGCTCGGCAACAGCGGCCGGCAATTAATTTATGATTTATTTTCTTGTTGCTATGAATTTCATATGTATAACTACTGCTGATTCGTTACTGATACTCTTAAACTACAGAAATCAAGACGTGTAGCTTATACACAGTTGACAAAAAATGTCAAGGTAGGACACATTTTACATCTCTAAGATCAATATCAAAACTGCTGCTTCACCTTAACAATCTTATATTGTCTTTGCAACAGTAAGATCAACGTAGAACGTAGCTACTTTTGCTTCTGATTTAACGCCCTTGTCCTCTTCATAGGCTGTGTCACAGCAATAGTACTGAAAATGAGATATCTTATGCAATGTTTTGGTATCGATAGTGATTTTTTGTTTCACTGATTCATTTCCTAGGACAGCCGTTATGTAGTTTCGATATCATCAGTGAGCATTCTTTACCTACACATCTGTAATATTTATCTGCTCATCTAATCTGTAAAGAAATGTATTTAATTCGGTACGTGATATATTCTTGCTTGAAATACTACAATGGTGTGCAAAACGTAAGTACGAAAGTAACTTTTGCATGATGTGTCACTGCCAAGTAAGAGAGCTCACTCAAACATTGACCACACATAGAAAGAACTGGTACAGGGTTGCGCAGAAGGTAACTGAAAGAAATACGCAATGAGACGAACAGAAATGAACTTTTATTCAAAGACAATAATTACATTAAATGACAGCGTTTCAATATGGTCTCTGGACATTGTAAAAAACGCGAGGTTGTTCTTACTAGAGTGTGCGATCATCGTGGACGGCAAGGCACGCTCGGGGACATGCTCCCATACTCGCCACAATGTTGGTAACGAGTTCTTGTCACTGGGTGTTCCAGTCCTCCATAAGCGCGCTTCACATCTGCTGGATGATCGTTGGCGCATGTGGACGCGCATCAATACGTCTCCACAACGGATAGCACATGTGCTCGATGAAATTTACGTTGGAGGGAAGGCCAGGCCAGGCCAGTCCATTCGCCGAGCATTCTTTCATTCCGAGAGCTCCTCCACTGCGTTCGACGCGGTTACGCACTTTCATTCACAAAAATGAAGTCAGGACCGAATGCATCTTTGAAAACGCTGGACGTATCCTTATACGGCGAGAGATGGTTGGCTGATTCAAGGGACGGGTCCAAACAGCGAGGTCATCCGTCCCATCGGATGAACGAAGGCTATGGGGAATAAAGTCAGCCGTTCCCAATCACAGGAATCATCCCGGCATTTACCTGATGCGATTTGGGGAAATCACGGAAAACCTAAGTCATGATGAAAATTCACTCTGCAGCGGAGTGTGCTCTGACATGAAACTTCCTGACAGCGTGCCGGACGACTAGAAGTCGGGACTTCTGCCTTTTGCGGGCTATTGCTCTACCATCCGAGCTATCCAAGCACGACTCACGACCCACCCTCACAGTTTCAATTCCGCCAGTACCTCGCCTCCAACCTTCCATACTTCACAGAAACCCTCCTGCAAAGGTCCCAAGTTCGAGTCTCGGTCCGGACACGGTTTTAATCCGCCAGGAAATTTTAAGTCAGAATGGCTGGACGCGGGTTCGGACTGTCTTCCTCCAGAATACGAGTCCAATGTGCTGATGATATGGGAACACGAAATGTACTCAGGAACATTATCGAACGTGATCGTTTTCGTGGCTCAGATGTTATGGTGTGGGCATGCAGTAGGTTAAATGGGCATACTGACCTCCAAATCTCTCAACCCGTTGCACTAACCGGTGAGCGTTATTTGTGATACTGTACTCCTTCCCTGTTGTTGTTGTGGTCTTCAGTCCTTAGACTGGTTTGATGCAGCTCTTCATGCCACTCTATCCTGTGCAAGCTTCTTCATCTTCCAGTACTTACTGCAACCTACATCCTTCTGAATCTGATTAGAGTATTCATCTCTTGATCTCCCTCTACGATTTTTACCCTCCACGCTGCCCTCCAATGCTAAATTTGTGATCCCTTGATGCCTCAGAACATATCCTACAAACCGGTCCCTCCTTCTTGTCAAGTTGTGCCACAAACTCCTCTTCTCCCCAATTCTATTCAATACCTCCTCATTAGTTATGTGATCTACCCATCTAATCTTCAGCATTCTTCTGTAGCACCATGTTTCAAAAGCTTCTATTCTCTTCTTGTCCAAACTATTTATCGTCCACGTTTCACTTCCATACATGGCTACACTCCATACAAATACTTTCAGAAACGACTTCCTGACACTTAAATCTATACTCGATGTTAACAAATTTCTCTTCTTGAGAAACGCTTTCCTTGCCATTGCCAGTCTACATTTTATATCCTCTCTACTTCGACCATCATCAGTTATTTTGCTCCCCAAATAGCAAAACTCCTTTACTACTTTAAGTGTCTCATTTACTAATCTGCCCGCATCTCGTGGTCGTGCGGTAGCGTTCTCGCTTCCCACGCCCGGGTTCCCGGGTTCGATTCCCGGCGGGGTCAGGGATTTTCTCTGCCTCGTGATGGCTGGGTGTTGTGTGCTGTCCTTAGGTTAGTTAGGTTTAAGTAGTTCTAAGTTCTAGGGGACTTATGACCACAGCAGTTGAGTCCCATAGTGCTCAGAGCCATTTGAACTATTTTACTAATCTAATTCCCTCAGCATCACCCAACTTAATTCGACTACATTCCGTTATCCTCGTTTTGCTTTTGTTGATGTTCATCTTATATCCTCCTATTAAGACACTGTCCATTGCGTTCAGCTGCTCTTCCAAGTCCTTTGCTGTCTCTGACAGAATTACAATGTCATCGGCGAACCTCAAAGTTTTTATTTCTTCTCCATGGATTTTATTACCTACTCCGAATTTTTCTTTTGTTTCCTTTACTGCTTGCTCAATATACAGATTGAATAACATCGGTGAGAGGCTACAACCTTGTCTCACTCCCTTCCCAACCAATGCATCCCTTTCATGTCCCTCGACTCTTATAACTGCCATCTGGTTTCTGTACAAATTGTAAATAGCCTTTCGCTCCCTGTATTTTACCCCTGCTACCTTTAGAATTTGAAGGAGAGTATTCCAGTCAACATTGTCAAAAGCTTTCTCTAAGTTTACACATGCTAGAAACGTAGGTTTGCCATTCCTAAATCTAGCTTCTAAGATAAGTCGTAGGGTCAGTATTGCCTCGCGTGTTCCAATATTTCTACGCAATCCAAACTGATCTTCCCCGAGGTCGGCTTCTACCAGTTTTTCCATTCGTCTGTAAAGAATTCGCGTTAATATTTTGCAACTGTGACTTATTAAACTGATAGTTCGGTAATTTTCACATCTGTCAACACTTGCTTTCTTTGGGATTGGAATTATTATATTTTTCTTGAAGTCTGACGGTATTTCGGCTGTCTCATACATCTTGCTCACCGGATGGTAGAGTTTTGTCAGGACTGGCTCTCCCAAGGCCGTCAGTAGTTCTAATGGAATATTGTCTATTCCCGTGGCCTTGTTTCAACTCAGGTCTTTCAGCGCTCTGTCAAACTCTTCACGCAATATCATATCTCCCATTTCATCTTCATCTACATCCTCTTCCATTTCCATAATATTGTCCTCAAGTACACCGCCTTTGTATAGACCCTCTATATACTCCTTCCACCTTTCTGCCTTCCCTTCTTTGCTTAGAGCTGGGTTTCCATCTAAGCTCTTGATATTCATACAGGTGGTTCTCTTTTCTCCAAAGGTCTCTTTAATTTTCTTGTAGGCAATATCTATCTTACCGCTAGTGAGATAAGCCTCTACATTCTTACATTTGTCCTCTAGCCATTCCTGCACAGCCATTTTGCACTTCCTGTCGATCTCATTTTTGAGACGTTTGTATTCCTTTTTGCCTGCTTCATTTACTGCATTTTTATATTTTCTCCTTTCATCAATTAAATTCAATATTTCTTCTGTTCCCCAAGGGTTTCTACTAGCCCTCGTCTTTTTACCTACTTGATCCTCTGCTGCCTTCACTACTTCATCCCTCAGAGTTACCCATTCTTCTTCTACTGTATTTTCTTCCCCCCTTCGTGACAATTGTTCCCTTATGCTCTCCCTGAAACTCTGTACAACCTTTGGTTTAGTCATTTTATCCTGGTCCCATCTCCTTAAATTCCCACCTTTTTGCAGTTTCTTCAGTTTTAATCTACAGTTCATAACCAATGGATTGTGGTCAAGAGTCCACATCCGCCCCTGGAAATGTCTTACAATTTAAAACCTGGTTCCTAAATCTCTGTCTTACCATTATATAATCTGATACCTTCTAGTATCTCCAGGATTCTTGCATGTATACAACCTTCTTTTATGATTCTTGAACCAAAACCAACTCCTTCCCTATGTGAGTCTTTTCAGGTGTGCACTCGGTCCCAGCTTCATTTTTATGGATGAAAAGCGACCGCATTGGACAACGCAGACGGAGAAGCTGTCAGAACGAAAAGATATTCGCCGAATGGACTGCCTTATCCATTACCCGACTTAAATCTCAATGGAGCACGTGTGGGACGAACTGGAGAGACGTATTGATGCACGTCTACATGCAACAATGACCATGCAGCAGTTTGAAAACTTGCTATTGGAGGAATCGAACGTCCTATCAGATGAACTCCTTGTCATCCTCATGAACAGCGTGCGAGCACGTCGCAGAGCATTCGTTGCCGTCCGTGGTCATCACAAACCCTTTTAAAAAAACATGTCCCCCTTGACTGTAGTATAGTTATTGTCGTTGAACAACAGTGCCACTTCTGTTCGTCTCATTGCATATTTCTTTCAGTTACCTTCGCTGCTGTACTGTAGCTGTTCTTTCTATGTAAGATCCAAGTGTCATCGAGCTACGTTCCGTGGCTGTGAGACATTATTGTAAAGTTACTGTACCGCTGCCGGCCAGGGCCGGACACCGCCTCGAGTATACTTACCGTGTCCTCAACGAATGAGACGAAAGGAGTGTAAGAAAATCTTAAAGCGTAACTTTATTGATATTTACGCTTGGCAAGAGCGGGAATAGAGCACTTATTTGTCGGAGCGGACACAAGAAGGAATGATGATAAATGGGGGACAGGAATCTAGACTTCCGTAAAATAGTTCAGAGTCCCCGCGTGATATTTTCAAAAAGTTTTACAATTTTCATTTTGCTTCTTTTTGTGTCTGATTTGCTGTCGCACTGTATAATATTTTGAAACGCGTATCCGTACATTACTTTCGTCCTTAAGTTCTGCACACCAGTGCATTTTTCAAAATATTTTATGACCACTGATAGATGATTAACAATATTTGTGTACGACTATCCGGTGGCTGTTCTAAAATCTTAAACTCACAAAAAAGTGAAGGTTATATTAAGAACTGTTAAATTTGGAGTCGATTTTCTCATCAATAAATTGGTTTAGTTTTCGATGACTTGATGCAGTCTACACAAACTCTATAACCAATAATGAAATGCGAGGAAATATTTAAAAAAAAAAATTTTTTTTTGCTGCTGTCAACCTTTCGTCTTGCCCTGCCGGTGTGGCCGAGCGGTTCTAGGCGCTTCAGTCTGGAACCGTGCGACCGCTACGGTCGCAGCTTCGAATCCTGCCACGGGCATGGATGTTTGTGATGTCCTTATGTTAGTTAGGTTTAAGTAGTTCTAAGTTCTAGGGGACTGATGACCTCAGGTGTTAAGTTCCATAGTGCTCAGAGCCATTTGAACCATCTGACCCTTTCGTCTTTGCAAGAGTTTATTTGATTGTATTGTATTGTATGGTATGTTAACCGGGGACATAGAAACGACGGAGAGGCTCCGTCCCCGCCGCAGCCGCAGTGGTCCACAACACCACGACGACTACGGCAGTCCATTTCACCCCTCCGCCTCCCCACACCAAGCCCAGGGTTATTGTGCAGTTCGGTCTCCGGTGGACACCCCAGGGAACGTTTCACACCAGACGAGTGTAACCCCTATGTTTGCGTGGTAGAGTAATGGTGGTGTACGCGTACGCGGAGAACTTGTTTGCGCAGCAATCGCCGACATAGTGTAACTGAGGCAGAATAAGGGGAACCAGCCCGCATTCTCCGAGGCAGATGGAAAACCGCCTAAAAACCATCCACAGACTGGCCGGTTCACCAGACCTCGACACAAATCCGCCGGGCGGATTCGTGCCGGGGACCAGGCGCTCCTTCCCGCCAGGAAAGCCGTACGTTAGACCGGACGGCCAACCGGGTGGGCTGTTTATTTGATTAGTCAATAAATATTTCAAATCACTATGTCATGTTCAGGATTTTATTTACTGCAGTCACTCTCGGTATTCCAAGAACAGCCGCTATGATTACCAGAAAAATAATCTTAGTTTATGGAAAAATGCCGTTTTCTTTTCAACGTACGATCTGCACACACAATAGCAGATCAGTAACTGAACAGCGTCGACGTATGACACCGCAACTCCGAGGAATCATTTCTGGAATGTTGTTGTTACTTTTAATCCGAAGAGTAGTGTTGTGCAGCTCTATATAAAAGTCAGTTCTGTACAAGTCTCTTAATCTCTTCGATACTACTGCAAACTGCATTTATTTGAACCTACTTACTGCCTTCCCCTACAATTTTTACCTCTCACACTTCCTTACATTACCAAACTAATCATTCCTTGATGCCTCAGGCTGTATTCTCTCAATATCATCCCTTCTCCTAGTCAAGCTGTGACACAAATCTCTTTTCCCCCTATTTAAGTTAAAATGAACAGTCGAGATCGGAATAATATTTCTTTAATAACCGGTTTCGGATTATGTACAAGCCATACTAAACCGTTACTCAGATCCAGTAACGACTCATTTTTCGACCCCTCCACGTAATTTTTAGCGCTATTGTGTATCACCACATTTCAAAAGCTTTTATTCCCTTCTTCTCTGTATTGTTTACTGTCCTCGTTCCACTTCTATATACGGCAATATTGCAGACAAAGAAGTTTAGAAAAGGCTCTCTAAGACTCAAATTTATATTGGAGATTAAGAAATTTCTCTCTTTCAGAAATGGTCTTCTTGCTACTGAAAGCGTTGTGGCGCGCCCACCGTAATCCACCGATAGCCGACCGTCCGCGAGCAGCACTATTTAAACTCACGAGACTCCACGATGTCAGCTGCTGACATTCGGACCACAACAAGAAGTAGGCCGGAGGGCCGACAGAGAAAGATACTCATGGCTACGCGAAGCCAAAAATCGATGTGTGCAACAGTCAGTGATGCGTGCCTATCGAACTACTTTATGTATCCACCAACAAAGTAACCAGCCAATAACAAAGCTGTGGTCATCCGCACGGCCAGGATTTAAGACCGGAGTTCATCGAACCCCGGGGGACTAGTGTTCATCTCCGAAGTCACTGCCGTTGTTGCCGCCCTGTCCGCCGCACGCCGCCATTGCCGTCCGCTTTCGACGTCGTGCTTCTGGGGACTTGGAGAAGTTACAGTAGTGATTATTGAGCTTAGACAAATATCCGTATCCCGTGCTGGACACGGACCGTAGTTCAGCTTTAGGATGTTGATATTTTTAAAAATATCGGGAAACTTTTATATCGACATTTAAAAAAGACATCATTTTCGGACGTCGATATATCAAAAAAATCTATATACAGACGGAAAAATTATCGTCGTACAAGACTATAAAAATATCGGTCGCACATTGAAAATATACTGCCCGTTTAAGAACTGTATATTTAAGTGCTGATTTATTACTAGATATTACGTACATCAACAAGCAAGCATCCTGCTTATCCCCGATACAGCAAGAATTGAAAGGAAAACGACGCATGTTCATGCTTGGCGATAACCACTTTGCTAACAATGGTAAATGCATTTTAGCGGCACAATAGAAGGTGTCCGATGGGTCCATCGTCAGATTTGGCCAGAACACTTCATGTTGACTTCCCTGTGTTTTCATTTCTAGCGACCTAGCAGCTGTAGTGTCGAAATTATGTGGTGAAGTTAAACGTTGCAGTTTCTGTTCGTAGCGCCGAGTGCCGATTTCGTCAGCATTTCCTCTCAGACATCTCTGCCCACCGCAAAGACCCATCATGCCATTTAGAGTTTTGTTCATCAATTTCAGCAACTGTTTTTGAAGAACGAAAACGTGAAGAAATGGCACACTAGTTGTGTTAAAACTGGTTCTTAACGGAACTGGTGTGCTATTTCTTCACATCGGAAAGCTTGTTATTCCATTCATGCCGCCAATCTCCAATCCAATCGGAGTTCTTTGTGCAACCTATACTTTCTTCACACAGTCAAAGAGAGTCCTTTACACAGTGAAAGTAAAATTATGTTCTGCAACAATTTCAGAAGTACAATTTCAAATATTTAGTGAAAATTGCGAAAAAAATATGAGATTAAAAAAAAACCGGCACTCGGTATTGCTATTTCGTCATCGATATATCGATGTGTTCGTGGAAAGAAATCGCCGATATGTATCAGTAGGTGTTGGAATGTACCGATAGCGCTATATCGATATTTTATAGAAAGTCCTTTTCAGAACGAAGGCAGGACATATTACAAGCCGGGACAGGGTAGTGACTTTGGCTGTATCATTTTTTTATCCAAGTGTTGTTTGAATTTCGTGCTAGGAACTGACAAATTTTGTTCTTTAACACCTGGACACTTCAAGAAGAAGTTGACCTTTAGCTGAATATTCAAAAGAATTTTGTTTCCTTTTTAGATTCAAGCATCAGATCAATTTTGTAGAAACTCCTTTCAAACAGCGTGATAATAAACGTGTTAAGAGACAGTGCTTCCTGTTCTCAATTTCTGGGAGACCTAAAAGGAAGTCTTCAGTTTATATACTCTCTATTTCAGATCAAATAGCAAAACTCTTCCCCTACTTTTAGTGGCTCTTTGTCTAAGCTATTACTATAAGCATCACCTGATACAATTCGATTACTTTCCGTTAACCCCATTTCATTTTCGTTGATGTTCACCTCTTCTTGAAAACATCTGTTTCTTTCAACTGATCTTCAAAGTTATTTGCCATCTCTGAGGGAATTACAATATCTCTTCCGGACTATATGGTCATAGTCGAAGAAACTTTTCAGTTCCTGAGGTTTATCCCAGAGAAGCCCTGGACATCTTTAGAGGTGCTCCTGGCAACGCTGAGTCTTGCCGAGTGACGAAAACGTTAGGAACCAAAAAGGTTCTTCGACCACAACCATGCAGTAGGAAGACTCATCAACAACTATGACATCCGGTCGTGAAAGCTGTAACACGATAGCCTATTTCAAAGGGAAGAGAAACTTCATTCAATTACAAACACGCGATGCGGACGCACAGGCAGCGGTTAAGATGGGGTCATATTCGTGTTGACATCTGAAATCAGCTCGACACATGGTGGGCCAGTTTCACACTGTGCTCCACAGATGGGTTTGCCTCTCAGTGGCCGCTAAGGTGGCCGCGTGACCCGGAAAACCCGTCCATTCGGCAGTGAAATGGCTGCTGTTTTCTCATGGCCGCTTTTCGGGTCCACAGCAAAATAAAAGCATACCCCAAATGAATGGTTCAAATGGCTCTGAGTACTATGGGACTTAACATCTGAGGTCATCAGAACTACATAAACCTAACTAACCTAAGGACATCACACACCTCCATGCCCGAGGCAGGATTCGAACCTGCGACCGTAGCGGTCGCGCGGTTCCAGACTGTAGCGCCTAGAACCGCTCGACCACTTCGGCCGGCGCATACCCAAAAATTTGAAAAAAATGTTGAATCATATGTGTGACTGAAGAGCCAGTAAGTTCATTTTAAACAGAGAACATGGACAATTACGTGCGTGAAGACACACCTTCGATGTCCACTTTAGTTTCTAATTTACTTTAAGTTATATGTTATAAATAATTCCTGAACTCGGCAACGCATTGTCCAATTGCAATAAACGAAGTGTCTATGGATACTTCTTGTAGAGTTGTATCGCACTGTGATAGTAAATTTACTGAAATTATTCACATATTTAAATGAGAGGCCGAAAAGTGGATTTCGCAAACTTTCTTACTAAATCCAGCATGGGGTAGTCGCGCGGTCTAGACGCCTTGCCACGGTTCGCGCGGCTCCCCCCGTCGGAGGTTCGCATCATCTCTCGGGCGTGTGTGTGTGTGTGTGTGTGTGTGTGTGTGTGTGTGTGTGTGTTGTCCTCTGTAAAGGCGGTCAGGCTGTGATGGGAGGATGTGTTATCTGATGAGCTGTGAAATAGTCCCTAGTTCTGATGTGCGAATTATTCAGAGTTCCTACTATCAGACATAGAAACACCACTGGCCATTAAAATTGCTACTCCACGAAGATGACGTGCTACAGACGCGAAATTTAACCGACAGGAAGAAGATGCTGTGATATGCAAATGATTAGCTTTTCAGAGCATTCACACAAGTTTGGCGCCGGTGGCGACACCTACAACGTCCTGGCATGAGGAAAGTTTCCAACCGATTTCTCATACACAAACAGCAGTTGATCAGCGTTGCTTGGTGAAACGTTGATGTGATGCATCGTGTAAGGAGGAGGTTCTGTTTACAGCATCATGATGATCGCATCCGTGTTTGGCGACATCGCGGTGAACGCACATTGGAAGCGTGTATTCCTCATCGCCATACTGGCGTATCACCCGGCGTGATGGTATGGGGTGCCATTGGTTACACGTCTCGGTCACCTCTTGTTCGCATTGACGGCACTTGGAACAGTGGACGTTACATTTCAGATGTGTTAAGACCCGTGTCTCTACCCTTCATTCGATCCCTGCGAAACCCTACATTTCAGCAGGATAATGCACGACCGCATGTTGCAGGTCCTGTACGGGCCTTTCTGGATACAGAAAATGTTTGACTGCTGCCCTGGCCAGCACATTCTCCAGATCTCTCACCAATTGAAAACGTCTGGCCAATGGTGGCCGAGCACCTGGCTCGTCACAATACGCCAGTCACTACTCTTGATGAACGGTGGTATCGTGTTGAAGCTCCATGGGCAGCTGTACCTGTACACGCCACCCAAGCTCTGTTTGACTAAATTCCCAGGCGTATCAAGGCCGTTATTACGGCCAGAGGTGGTTGTTCTGAGTACTGATTTCTCAGGATCTATGCACCCAAATTGCGTGAAAATGTAATCACATGCCGGCCGCGGTGGGCTCAAGGTTCTAGGCGCTCAGTCCGGAACCGCGGGACTGCTACGGTCGCAGGTTCGAATCCTGCCTCGGGCATGGATGTGTGTGATGTCCTTTAGGTTAGTTAGGTTTAAGTAGTTCTAAGTTCTAGGGGACTGATGACCACAGATGTTAAGTCCCATAGTGCTCAGAGCCATTTGAACCATTTTGTAATCACATATCAGTTCTCGTATAATATATTTGTCCAATGAATACCCGTTTATCATCTGCATTTCTTCTTGGTGTAGCAATTTTAATAGCCAGTAGTGTATTTTTCTGCATTCGATTATGAGCTTGTTGCTTTTCGGGTTGTGTGTAATACAAGTGGCACCCATAAGGTAGACATTGTGGAATTAATAATTGATATACTGTGGAACTTTACAGGTTTTCTTAAGTTAACTCACGCCTTTCATCATGGTTTATTCAACCGGCTCCAATATCTTGAGGAACTCGGTCAGGCTCTGAAATTAATTTATTGAGAATTATGACCTTCGATTTTGTTATGTTCTTATTGGAAGTAAACATGAATTTGTGAAACTTGAAAAAGTACGTAATTTCTGCGTAGCGAATCATGTCTGCATTTATATTAAATACTTTTGTGGAACATTGGGTACATTGCGATGAACGTGAATTGGCGCCCCGTAGACGAAACCTAACCAAACTTGTAAGTCCAACCAAATTTACTTTGGCTCAATGAAGTATTTGTGCTCTTACTGTGTGGGTAAATCTTTTCGTGCAGTAGCACGTGGTCGGTGCGAGCTGATATAGAACTTGTGAACAGTTTATAACTCGGCGAGTTGATGAGAGAGATTGTATTTTATTTCGTCATTCACACCAAACGCACATCCCCACACAATCCGGCCGGTCAAAACGTCTTCATTGTATTAATTACAATATCATTGAGAGACCTCGGATTTCTTATTTCTTCGCCCTGAACATAAATTAACTTTCCAAATTTACCTGTTGTGCTTGCTGTGTGTACTGATTAAGTGATATCGGGACAACCCTGTCTAGCTCGCTTCTCAACTATTGCTTCCCTCTGGGATACGAAACTAAAAAATCTTCGTTTGTATTCGTTGTTTTTATTTTATGTCGTAGCTGCTTTCCACTAGTTTCGAAGATAATATTCATTTTAAAACTGTTATCCGGCAGCGCACCGGACTATGTCACATGGCTGAGAGTAGAGCAGAAAATCAACAGGTCAGATGTGGAATCAGTCAACTCATTCAAATACCTAAGCACGACAGTTTGTAGGGATAGGAAGTGGAATGATTACGTAGGCACAGATCTACGTAAAGCCGATGGTAGATTTGGGTTCATCGGGTGATACTGGAAAAATGTAATCAGTCTGTAAAGGGCACTGCTTACAAAACGCTCGCGCGTCCAATCGTAGATTATTGGGAAGTGAGTAGGACCGATACCAAATTGGTCTAGCAGGGGATACTGAACATATACAGAGAAAGTCAACACAGATGGTCACATGTTTGTGTGACCCTTGGAAGAGCGTCATGGGGATGCTGAAAGAACTAAACTGCCAGATACCTGAAGACAGAAAGTGTACTTACAGAGTTTCAGAAACCATTCGTAGGTAAGGAAACTAGGAACATACTGCAGACCCTTGTGTGTCGATCAAGCTGGGACCTTGATCACAATATCAAACTAATTTTCACAGCACAAAGAGGCATTTAAGCAATCAATCATCCCATCTTCCATACGCAGACACAACTGACAGAATACGTGGCACGATGGGAAGTACATGGTGTTTCAAAATGAATATATCGGTTTTAAAGCTATGCAGAATTTATTACACTCAACTTACAGTTATAAATAATACATCACACGAAAGAGAAGCTCAAACAGTTTTATTTGTACACCTATGGACAAAATAAAGAACATGGAACGTCCAAAAGTGACTGAAGAACGTGTTGAACGAGTGAGAGTTTTTCATGCGCAGTCCCAAGAAGTCAGTCCGGAAGGGGTCGTGAACTAGCGGCTCCAGTGACGTCGTTGGGGACTTTTAAGGAGACAAAACTAAGTCCTTATCATTTGCAGTTTTTGCAGGCTCTAAGGCCTTACGACTTACGTGAGAGATTTACAAACGAAACGTTGCTGCATGACGATGAAGAATTTCTGGGTAATCTTATCTACAGTGATGAGCTGACATTTCACCTAAGTTGAAATATGAACACACATAATGTACGCGTATGGGGTCAGCGAATCCCCCACCAGATAGTACAGTTGCAAGTTTATGGGACTTTCTTCTTCGGTGAAGCAACTGTAACTGGTGTTTATTATCTAGATGTGCTGTAACTATGGCTCTTTCCCTAACTGAAAGAAACTGAACAATGAAACTTTATTTGGCAGCAAGTTGGTGCGACGCCTACTGTCATAACTCAGTAGGTGACTGACTTAATGATGACGTACTAGGCCGTTAGGGGCTTGCTTTGCGTGACATCCACGTTCACACACGGTCTGACGCCACGCGATTTTTACCTTCGTGGGTTCATAAAGGATCGTGTATAGTGCCTCCGTTACCACCTGATGTACTGGACTTCAAAAACAGCATTGTGGCAACAATTACTCCAGAGTCACTGATCAAGATTTGTGTAGAACTCCCCTACCGACTCAATATGAGAAGAATGGTGCTCACGTTGGACACTTGTAAGAAAAACTATTTGCGCTGCTCTTTCATTTGATGTATTATTTAAAATTGTAAGTTGAATGTACTAAATGCTAGAAAGCTTTAAAACCCGTATATTCACTTTGAAACTTCCTGTACCTTCTCTCATACCCCTATCAGTGGTTTGCAGAGTGTGTATGTAAACATATATGTAGATGAATCTCGATGTATGAAATGTATAAATGCGAACGGTTAGTAACTTATTTTACACTGTCCACGACGAATCACAAGATTAGAACTCGGGTAATAAACTGAAAATTAACACTGTGTTCGAATGTAGTCACCAGTGAATGTGTGTACACAACTACGACAGAAATAATAATAATAATAATAATAATAATAAACCCCGTGGAGGCCCGGGAAAAGAATAGGCCTCCGGTATGTTCTGCCAGTCGTAAAAGGCGACGAAAAGAACAAACCACTAATAGGGCTAACCCCCCTTTTAGTGTGATTAGTTGGTTCAGGACAGAACTAAAGAAGCCTCGGACAAGCGCCGTCATGGTCGGGGACGACGCTTGAACCCTATGCCCGCCCACAATGGTAACGACACTGCTAGCCAACTGGAAAATGATTTAAATCCAAATAGAGGTGTTTTGCAGGATATGCTTCCTGCAACCACCCTAGAAGGAAAACAAAGACAGAGGATGAGATGGTCAGATGAAGTTAATCGACACCTCATGTTCTGTTATTACCAAGCAACAAACCTAGGAACCAACACAACTGGATACAGATCACAAGTATACACAACATTTATTACCAGATACCCAGAATTAAAATTTTTAACAGAACAACGACTAGCTGATCAGATCCGTGTAATAATCAAAAATAACAGGATACCCCAGTCAGAATTAGAAAACATCAAACAACAAGTACAACAAATACTGGAACAAAATAATGTGCAATCAGAAGAAGAAGAAGAAAATACAGTAATTGACTCAAATATCCCAGAGCAAACAAACAAAGAACAACACGCACCAATTAAACAATCAGAGGAAAACGAAATCTTAAGACAGCCACCAGAACAAGCACAAATAGAACACGAAGTGACACAGATGCTAGATATAGAAGAAAAATTTCAGCTAACATATATAGAATACAAAGACACAAATACAGACATTAGACCATTCTTGCATAGACCACCAAATAACCCACAAGTCGAAACAACAATAAAAACTATCAACACAATCATACACAACAAAATAAATGAAAACACAACTATGGAAGAGTTACAACTACTGGTTTATATAGGAGCACTCACTACACTAAATATACACACTAGACAGAGATCAGAACCAACCAACACACAGAAGAAACCCACAAAACCAGCATGGCAACACAGGCTACAGATCAGAATAGAAAAACTGAGAAAAGACATCGGACAGCTAACACAATTTATAAGAAATGAAATCTCGGAAAAAAAACGAAAAAGGTTAGGTAAAATCTCACAACAAGAGGCGACAGAGCAATTAGACGAAAAGAAGCAGAAATTACAAGCATTAGCCAAACGACTCAGAAGATACAAAAAAAGTGAAAATAGAAGGAAACAAAACCAAACATTCAACACAAACCAAAAGAAATTTTACCAGACAATAGATAACACACACATTAAAATAAACAATCCACCAAACATAACAGACATGGAACACTTCTGGAGCAACATATGGTCAAACCCGGTACAACATAACAGGCATGCACGATGGATACAAGCAGAAACAGACACATACAAGATGATACCACAAATGCCTGAAGTGATAATTTTGCAACATGAAGTCACCCAAGCAATTAATTCTACTCACAATTGGAAAGCCCCTGGAAATGATAAAATAGCAAATTTCTGGTTAAAGAAGTTCACCTCAACACATTCACATCTAACTAAATTATTTAACAGTTACATTGCAGACCCACACACATTCCCTGATACACTTACACATGGAATAACTTATCTGAAACCTAAAGATCAAGCAGACACAGCGAACCCAGCTAAATATCGCCCCATAACATGCCTACCAACAATATACAAAATATTAACTTCAATCATTAAACAGAAATTAATGACACATACAACACAGAACAAAATTATAAATGAAGAACAAAAAGGCTGTTGCAAAGGAGCACGAGGATGTAAAGAGCAACTGATAATAGATGCAGAGGTGACATATCAAGCTAAAACTAAACAAAGGTCGCTACACTACGCATACATTGATTACCAAAAAGCTTTTGATAGTGTACCCCACTCATGGTTACTACAAATATTGGAAATATACAAAATAGATCCTAAATTGATACAGTTCCTAAACATAGTAATGAAAAATTGGAAAACCACACTTAATATCCAAACAAATTCAAATAATATCACATCACAGCCAATACAGATTAAGCGTGGAATATACCAAGGAGACTCATTAAGTCCTTTCTGGTTCTGCCTTGCTCTGAACCCACTATCCAACATGCTAAATAATACAAATTATGGATACAATATTACTGGAACATACCCACACAAAATCACACATTTGCTATACATGGATGATCTAAAACTACTGGCAGCAACAAATCAACAACTCAACCAATTACTAAAGATAACAGAAGTATTCAGCAATGATATAAGTATGGCTTTTGGAACAGACAAATGTAAGAAAAATAGCATAGTCAAGGGAAAACACACTAAACAAGAAGATTACATATTGGATAACCACAGCGACTGCATAGAGGCGATGGAAAAAACGGATGCCTATAAATATCTAGGATACAGACAAAAAATAGGAATAGATAATACAAATATTAAAGAAGAACTAAAAGAAAAGTATAGACAAAGACTAACAAAAATACTGAAAACAGAATTGACAGCAAGAAACAAGACAAAAGCTATAAATACTTATGCCATACCAATATTGACCTACTCATTTGGAGTAGTGAAATGGAGTAACACAGACCTAGAAGCACTCAATACACTTACACGATCACAATGCCACAAATATAGAATACATCACATACATTCAGCAACAGAAAGATTCACATTAAGCAGAAAGGAAGGAGGAAGGGGAGTTATCGATATAAAAAACCTACATTATGGACAGGTAGACAATTTAAGAAAATTCTTTCTAGAACGAGCAGAAACTAGCAAAATACACAAAGCAATCACTCATATAAATACATCGGCTACACCACTACAATTTCATAACCACCTCTACAACCCTTTAGACCACATAACATCAACAGATACGAAGAAAGTAAATTGGAAAAAGAAAACACTTCATGGCAAGCACCCGTATCATCTAACACAGCCACACATCAATCAAGACGCATCCAACACATGGCTAAGAAAAGGCAATATATACAGTGAGACAGAAGGATTCATGATTGCAATACAGGATCAAACAATAAACACCAGGTATTACAGCAAGCATATTATTAAAGATCCCAATGCCACAACAGATAAATGCAGACTTTGTAAACAACAAATAGAAACAGTAGATCACATCACAAGCGGATGTACAATACTAGCAAATACAGAATACCCCAGAAGACATGACAATGTCGCAAAAATAATACATCAACAGCTTGCCTTTCAACATAAACTTTTAAAACAACAAGTTCCTACATACAAGTATGCACCACAAAATGTACTGGAGAATGATGAATACAAATTATACTGGAACAGAACCATTATAACAGATAAAACAACGCCACATAACAAACCTGACATCATACTCACCAATAAAAAGAAGAAATTAACACAACTAATCGAAATATCCATACCCAATACAACAAATATACAAAAGAAAACAGGAGAAAAAATTGAAAAATACATCCAACTGGCTGAGGAAGTCAAAGACATGTGGCATCAGGATAAAGTTGACATCATCCCAATTATACTATCAACTACAGGAGTCATACCACACAATATCCACCAGTACATCAATGCAATACAGCTACATCCAAACATATATATACAACTACAGAAATCCGTAATTATTGATACATGTTCAATTACCCGAAAGTTCCTAAACGCAATATAACACATACCGTACAGTTAATAGGAAGTGACGCTTGATCAAGGTCCGCGTCACTTTCCATTCTCAACCAGACTTAACGTCTGAGAAAGTAAAGAAATAATAATAATAATAATAATGACAATGATAAAACAGTGAAATAAATGGCGGCGGCTAGTCCTCCCACCGAAGTCAAGCTGGAATAGATATTCCACATGACATTCAACTATAAAAATGGCGCCGAAATATTTTAACAAGGAAAATGAAAAAATCGTATTGACAGCTGTTTACGTAACAAATTTGTTAGATTCTGAACTTAAATATAAAACTGGTGATAAAGTACGAATAAGTAAATTAAAAGGAGTTTTTGAAAAAGGAAGTACTGCCAACTGGTCAACAGAAATTTTTGAAACTGAAGATGTTATTCTTTACAATCCAATCACATACAAATTGAAAGATTTAAATGGCGAACAAATAAAAGCAAATCTTTGTTTTGTACTTTTCAGAGGTGGATCGCTGCTAATGGGCTGCAAGCGGAATCCTCCAGGAGCAGGAGTTTCCAGAGGAGGCGAGTGGGCTGAGAAAGGGCGCGCTGGAACGCTCTCCAGACCTCTCCAGCGCCGGCGCAGCTGGAGCTACCCTACCCATTGTCCTCGCTGGCGCTCCATGATTTATCGACATCACAGGTGCGAACCACTCGCGGCTCCGCTCACTTTCTCGCGGTCGCTGTCATAAGCCTTCGATCGCTGCGAAAGTCATGTCGAGCGGCACATTCTGTGCGAGCCACCATTCTCTGTTCAACCTGAGTTTCACAAAGGAGACAACAGTGCGCTTAGTATTCCTCCGCGTTTGTTATTACGTCACCTACTTCTGTCTTAACGTACATTACTCGCAATCGAATAGTGTCGTAGCGTTGGTTACAGCTATCTGGCTTTGATGCTCCAGCCAAACGGTTCGCCTTAGGACAAAAAAAAAAAAAAAAAAAAAATGGTTCAAATGGCTCGGAGCACTATGCGACTTAACTTCTGAGGTCATCAGTCGCCTAGAACTTAGAACTAATTAAACCTAACTACCCTAAGGACATCACACACATCCATGCCCGAGGCAGGATTCGAACCTGCGACCGTAGCGGTCGCCCGGTTCCAGACTGAAGCGCCTAGAACCGCACGGCCACTCCGGCCTCGCCTTAGGACCCTTCCACACAGGGGGAAATGGTATGTATTCGCTACCGACACGAATATGTCTTCGGAGACCTCCAAATGGTTCAGCTCATATTTGGTAGGTTTCTTCCGTACAGCCTAAAATGAAAGCCAAAGATCTCTTGGCTCAATTATCCTCCCATCCGCCCCCTCACCCCTCACACCCCCCCCCCCCCCCACGGCTAGACCGCCAATACTAAACATCATGACATGCAATCGACTTAAAATTTATGGGTTGATAGACAGCTGGAAACTGAACATTTTTCATCATATATTCCTAAAATGCATATTATGCCAGAAATCGAGGAAAGAAAATGTTATGACTGCCGCTTACGTACCCATAAGTTAAACGAAAGTCTCTGGCGAAGCAACGAGGGCATCTGGTTAGGGAGCAGAGAACCTGTGTCCGAATCCGAAATGCACTCTACAGTTTCTTTCGATTTTGTATTTTCTTCTGCATCGAAATTGGTGCGAACAGAAGGCCTAGTAAGGTAAGTGGATTAACAAGGAATAACAACAAGCAAGGAAGTAAATTTCTCAAACGACTTGGAGCACCAAAGATTTAAAATTTTTAGCCATGCTGTATGAAAACAATTCCGAGTAACTCTGTTACGAATTGGTCAGAAGGGACCACAGATAGTCGACCCTGCGGCGCTTGTTTACAATGAGGTGCGGGACAGAATGACGTAGGGACAGTCATGTTATCCTCGGTGTCTGTTCTTCTATAGCAGATCTGAAATGAAAAACTGCAAAAAGCATTTGAGAAACGAACGCAGGTTATTTGCTTCCCAGTCAGATGCCTAGGCCGCTATGCCAGTGGCACCTCCGTTGAGCACCGTGCATAAGCGAGAGTCGTAATAGTTTCTTTCTCCGATTTATAGGAAAATATAGAGTTGCGGACACATACATGGTAATGAGAAGTGCTCAGTTTTCAAATCTATCGACGCCATAGATTAAGGGTCGATTGCATGTCATGAATTTTAAGAGATGGCGACATTCAAGTTTCACTCCAGTTCCATACCAGTGGCGCTATTAGCGCCACCATGAGGATGTAAATTAGTTTTTTTTAAAACACACGCTGTAACGTTCATGAGCGTTAGTTACCACTGGGGTTGGGCATTGTGAGTTGACGTTAGTCAAGAATGCCTTTACAGCGACATAGACGCCATTACCAACACCTCACCGTGTTGGAACGAGGTCGTGTAACAGGGCTACGAAAAGCTAGATATTTCTTCTGCAGTAATGCAGAAACACTTGCTAGGTATGTACATGAATGCTGGCAGCGGTGGTTATGACAATGTACGGTAGCAAGAAGACCGGCCCCCGGGCGACCACTTGGCACTACCGAGAGAGAAACAATCGTGTTCGGCGTTCGGCTGCGCCGCATCTTACTGCTTCTGCAACAGCAATTCGTGCAGCAGTTGGCACCTCAGTGACACAGCGAACTGGTAGAAACTGGTTACATCAACAAAAGCTCTGAGCCAGACGTTCTGTAGCGTGCATTCCACCTACCAAAAACCACCGCCATTTGCGACTACAGTGGTGTCAAGGGAGAGTGGCTGGGTAGAGGTCTGTTTTGTTTCCCGATGGAAGCTGGTTCTGCTTCGGTGCCAGTGATGGCCGTGTATTTGATTATGAGGAGGCCAGTTGAGGGCCTGCGACCGACCTGTCTGCGTGCTACACACACTCGACCCAAACCTGGTGTTATGCTCTGCAGTGCAATTTTGTGTGACAGCAAGAGCACTCTCGTGGTTATCCCACCCACTCTGACTGCAAAATTGTACGTACTCTGGTGGTTCGACCTGTTGCGCAACCGTTCATGAACAGAATTACAGGGGGTGTTCCCCAACAAGATGATACTCGTCCAAATAGCACTGTTGTAACAAATTATACTGTACCTAGTGTCAACACATTGCCATGGCCTACTTTATCACCAGATCTGTCCCCAATCGAGCATGTATGGGATCGTCGGACAACTACAGCGTCGTCCACAAATACAAAAATCAAAAAAAGTTTTGCATCACCTCGGTTCCGAGAGTTCCGGAACCTGTACAGAATATTGGAATAGAGACCAATATAAACACCATTTCCGCCCTTTGTATTGCTCCTGAAAACCACACATTGCATGTTGTACCACCATATAGGCCTTCAGAGGTGATGGTCCAGATTGCTGTAGACACTGGTACCTCTGATACCCAGTAACACGTCCTCTTGCATTGATGCCTGCACGTACTCGTCGTGGCATACTATCCACAAGTTCATCAAGGCACTATTGGTCCAGATTGTCCCACTCCTCAACGGCGATTCGGCGTAGATCCCTCAGCGTGGTTGGTGGGTCACGTCGTCCCTAATCAGCCCTTTTCAATCTACTCCAGGCATATTCGATAGGGTCCGTGTCAGGAGAACATGCTGGCCACTCTAGTCGAGCGATGTCGTTATCCTGAAGGCAGTCATTCACAAGATGTGCACTATGGGGGCGCGAATTGTTGTCCATGAAGACGAATGCCTCGCCAATCTGCTGCCGATATGGTTGCACTATCGGTCGGAGGACGGCATTCACATATCACACAGCCGTTACGGCATCTTCCATGACCACCAGCGGCGTACATCAGCCCCACATGTCACCCTAAAACAGTAGGGAACCTTCATGTTGCTGCACTTGCTGGACAGTGTGTCTAAGGTATTCAGCCTGACGGAGTTGCTTCCAAACACGTCTCCACTGATTGTGTGACTGAAGGCATTGGGGACGCGTGATGCCAATCCCGAGCGGTCCATTCGAAATGTTGTTGGGCCCATCTGTACCGCGTTGCATGGTGTTGTCGTTGCAAAGATGGACCTCGCCATGGACGTCGGGAGTGAAGTTGCGCATCATGCAACCTGTTGCGCACATTTTGAGTCCTAACACTACGTCTTATGGCTGCACGAAAAGCACTATTCAACACGGTGGTGTTGCGTTCAGGATTCACCCGGGCCCTAATGTAGGTAGGTAGCGGTCATCCACTGCGTTAGTAGCACTTGGGCGGCCTGAGCGGGAAATGTCATCGACAGTTCCTGTCTCTCCGTATCTCCTCCATGTCCGAACAACATCGCTGTGGTTCACTCCGAGACGTCTGGACACTTTCCTTGTTGAGAGCACTTTCTGGCACAAAGTAAAAATGTGGACGCGATCGAAACGCGGTATTGACCGTCTAGACATGGTTGAACTACAGGCAACACGAGCCGTGTACCTTCTTGTTGGTCGAATGACTGGAACTGATCGGCTGTCGGATCCCCTCCGTCTATTAGGCGCTGCTCATGCATGGTTGTATCCTTTGATCGGGTTTAGTGACACCTCTGAACAGTCAAAGGGACTGTGTCTGTGAAACAATATCCACTGTCAACGTCTGTCTTCAAGGGTTCTGGGAACCGGGGTGATGCAAAATGTTTTTTGATGTGTGTAGTTTAACCGTCCCTATACTGGCTAACCATGTGAAACAGGAACGGAACTCCACCCCACAAACTGACATCCAACACGTGCACAACGTGATGCACACATATTTGCATACTCGCATTCGACATTCTGACGGCTACACCGGTTATTAACGTACCGACATTTCACATTTTCAATGGCATATTTCGCGCTTACATTAACCTGTGATCTTGTAATGTTAATCACTTAACTATGTTATCTAGACAAATGTATCCTCGAAATTTCATTACTCTACATTAATTATAATTGGGTGTTACAATTTTTTTCCGTCAGTGTATCTTACAGCCTCTCATTTTAGCGACTTTCCAAAGACGAGCCGAATTGATTGGTCGTGTCTGAGACATTCCCCTAGTGAGTTACGGAAGTATCGTTAGGTTACTGCTTGAAAGGTTCCGTTATACGCATGTTTTCCTCCCCGCACGAATTTCCTGCAGACTCTTTCTGAATCGGCCGCTTTCTTATTTCTCCAGTTCGTCGTTAGCCTCAGCGGATTAGGAGTGACGAAAACGTTTCTTTATTCGCCTGTCTTCTTCCCCACACGCAGTTCGTGTGAACTGGGTATCCTTCGAATTCCCCCATTTTCTTTTTCTCAGCGGGCCAAGTCTGTAGCGACACGGAATCCAGAATTCATTTTGCCTGACGGCATGCTTGCTTTCCTTCTAGCAGTTCGTGTACAGCTCGGCCCGAATCGGCAATATTCGCATGGCTCCAGTTATTTACTCTGTCACCTTTCTCTGGTCCTGTGAATTAAAAGCCTTGCACGAGTAATAGAAGGTGCGAGAGAACTTGTGCGGGGAGTGTACGTTTCCGGCATCAATTAGTTCGACCTACCTACTTTTCTTGCGAAGAGCTCAGTTCGAATGTAAAATTAAATTGTGATCTGAGCTGAATGGGGAGACTGGTACCCTTTCAACGACTCGTAATTCCTTTCATTTAAGACTACTAACGCAAGGATGGTTTAGTACATTTAGTCACTGTGTAGTGCAATCATCAAGTAGCGGAACAGAAGCAAACGGTGTGATTTTTTGCAGGAAAGAGCCAGGAAATAAATTAATGTTGCGACGACAACATATTCGGAGCGGATTAAAAAGAAATAGACATTTAACATTTACGCAAAATGACATTCAGTGACGAATGTAACGAGTCTGCGTGCGTTGTAACGAATATCTGTCTCGACAACAGTGAATACATGCGGTGCAAGAGCAGTTGTTATTTGTACACCTGTACGCCGTAAGCCGGCCTTCGTGTCATAGAGGCCAAGTCTCGCTCTCTGCAGGTCATCTGTTACGTATTTTGTGAAAATACACTCCTGGAAATGGAAAAAAGAACACATTGACACCGGTGTGTCAGACCCACCATACTTGCTCCGGACACTGCGAGAGGACTGTACAAGCAATGATCACACGCACGGCACAGCGGACACACCAGGAACCGCGGTGTTGGCCGTCGAATGGCGCTAGCTGCGCAGCATTTGTGCACCGCCGCCGTCAGTGTCAGCCAGTTTGCCGTGGCATACGGAGCTTCATCGCAGTCTTTAACACTGGTAGCATGCCTCGACAGCGTGGACGTGAACCGTATGTGCAGTTGACGGACTTTGAGCGAGGGCATATAGTGGGCATGCGGGAGGCCGGGTGGACGTACCGCCGAATTGCTCAACACGTGGGGCGTGAGGTCTCCACAGTACATCGATGTTGTCGCCAGTGGTCGGCGGAAGGTGCACGTGCCCGTCGACCTGGGACCGGACCGCAGCGACGCACGGATGCACGCCAAGACCGTAGGATTCTACGCAGTGCCGTAGGGGACCGCACCGCCACTTCCCAGCAAATTAGGGACACTGTTGCTCCTGGGGTATCGGCGAGGACCATTCGCAACCGTCTCCATGAAGCTGGGCTACGGTCCCGCACACCGTTAGGCCGTCTTCCGCTCACGCCCCAACATCGTGCAGCCCGCCTCCAGTGGTGTCGCGACAGGCGTGAATGGAGGGACGAATGGAGACGTGTCGTCTTCAGCGATGAGAGTCGCTTCTGCCTTGGTGCCAATGATGGTCGTATGCGTGTTTGGCGCCGTGCAGGTGAGCGCCACAATCAGGACTGCATACGACCGAGGCACACAGGGCCAACACCCGGCATCATGGTGTGGGGAGCGATCTCCTACACTGGCCGTACACCACTGGTGATCGTCGAGGGGACACTGAATAGTGCACGGTACATCCAAACCGTCATCGAACCCATCGTTCTACCATTCCTAGACCGGCAAGGGAACTTGCTGTTCCAACAGGACAATGCACGTCCGCATGTATCCCGTGCCACCCAACGTGCTCTAGAAGGTGTAAGTCAACTACCCTGGCCAGCAAGATCTCCGGATCTGTCCCCCATTGAGCATGTTTGGGACTGGATGAAGCGTCGTCTCACGCGGTCTGCACGTCCAGCACGAACGCTGGTCCAACTGAGGCGCCAGGTGGAAATGGCATGGCAAGCCGTTCCACAGGACTACATCCATCATCTCTACGATCGTCTCCATGGGAGAATAGCAGCCTGCATTGCTGCGAAAGGTGGATATACACTGTACTAGTGCCGACATTGTGCATGCTCTGTTGCCTGTGTCTATGTGCCTGTGGTTCTGTCAGTGTGATCATGTGATGTATCTGACCCCAGGAATGTGTCAATAAAGTTTCCCCTTCCTGGGACAATGAATTCACGGTGTTCTTATTTCAATTTCCAGGAGTGTATTATTGGAGAAGTCAGCAATCAAAATATAATCTTTAAATTAATTATTAAAGTCTAGATCGCAAGGCTCATTTATTGTTAACTTCAGCTGTTATGAGGTAGCTGCACTGCCACGTGTTATATGTTGTTATTGATCTACTCTGTTACAAATAAAGGAATCAGATATGGTTGCTGCAAGTGTTATCGATATGAAGACACAAAATACAGATGGGAATGAATTGGTGGCACTCAATAAGTTTCTTTCTGATACATTTAGAAGCTTTCCATCTCCTTCGCGAGGCCCTTCGAGCAGGTCCTGAGAAGATTTTCAAGTTCTACCGCATGTCCGTGAAGTCTTCTGCACAGTACTGACAAAATTCTTTCAGTTTATGGACACGAAGGTGATGATACTTGTAACTGTCAAAGGGCGGAGAGGGGGGAGGAAGCGCTGGGACTCTGAAATCTATACATACTACTAAATTAAAGTCCCCCTCCGCAATTTTCTGCCTGTACGTGAAGGATAATCTCAGGAGTTAGTGTAGGGATTTTGATATTGTTTTCAGTCAGGTACAGACTGATTTAGGGGGGGGGGGGATCGGTATGTATAATTTATTTCTGCTATGCCAGACAAATCGTCGCCCGTAGATACACAGTGATAACGTGGATACAGGGGCAGGTCACTAGTGAGTACTAAATAAATCTGTTTGTTGCAAAAAGATACTGCTAAAATTGAAATAAATTATTTGTTACACACACACACACACACACACACACACACACACACACACACACACACACACACACACACACACACTGATAAGCCAAAACAATGTGACCACTGCCCACCACGACGTTGGATGTCGCCTGGTGGCGTTCCGGGCACGTGGCGCGGTAACGAAAGAATGTAGACGGAGCGCCGGCCGAAGTGGCCGTGCGGTTAAAGGCGCTGCAGTCTGGAACCGCAAGACCGCTACGGTCGCAGGTTCGAATCCTGCCTCGGGCATGGATGTTTGTGATGTCCTTAGGTTAGTTAGGTTTAACTAGTTCTAAGTTCTAGGGGACTAATAACCTCAGCAGTTGAGTCCCATAGTGCTCAGAGCCATTTTTTGTAGACGGAGCAGACACGGACGAGAGTCCTAGTGAAGATGTGGGCTGCAAATGGGGAAATCCATCGAGATAAGCGACTTTGAAAAAGGGCAGATTATTTTTACAAACGGCTTGTAACGAAGCAGGTCGAATGTTCACGTGCTACTGTCGTGAGCATCTACGGAAAGGGGTAGATGGCTCTGAGCACTATGGGACTTAACATATGAGGTCATCAGTCCCCTAGAACTTAGAACTACTTAAACCTAACTAACCTAAGAACATCACACACATCCATGCCCGAGGCAGGATTCGAAGCTGCGACAGTAGCGGTCACGCGGTTCCAGACTGAAGCGCCCAGAACCGCTCGGTCACTCCGGCCGGAAAGGGGTAGAGGACAGTGAAACTACCACAAGGCGCTAAATATTTGGAAGTCTACGACTCAACACAGAACGTGGTTTTAGGAGGCTTGTCTGCTATATAAAGTAGGACGAATGGTGGTCTGTGGTATCTCCGCCGAAAGAGCACAATGCCGGCTCACGGAATAGTGCTTCACAGCAGACAACTCCTACGTGTTCGCATGCTGACGCAGCGACATCGTCAGTTGCGACTGCAGTGGGCACGGAACAGTCGAGATTCGACCGTCGATCAATGGAAATGTGTCGTCTCTTCGGGTGAACCACATTTGTGCTACACTAGGTCGATGGTAGTCCCCACAAACGTAGTCACCGGGGTGAACGGCGGCGGGGATAAGAAACACGTACCTACTATAGGGGCTGGGGTTGGGGTGAAAACAGTGTAGCCCATGACGTGCGAATTCGCAAATTTTATTCGTCCAGTATTTGAGAATGAGAGTACTCAGTGACTTATCACTAACTTCACACATACTTTCAAACTTTTACGAAAGTTTTTCTCGCTGACAACTTCCACAATATATGAAAGGAGAAAAGTTTCTCTCTTATTACATTTTCGCTGTTCGTGCAGTAAAGCTGCCGCATCAGGCAAGACGTATTAATTTAGTAGTCCTTTACTACTAACTGTATTGACAACACATTTTGCAGACAGTATTCACTTATACCATTAAATGTACCTGCAAAATTATATCATTCTAGGACACGTAGTTCAGAAGTTATGTTGTCATAAACACTGAGAATCGTTAAAAACTGCCTCGTCATGCATGACGTTTAAATTTATTCGCAACACATTTCGTAGATATCCACACATGCTGCTGATTGCACCTACAAAAACATATCATTATAGCCCGCATCTCGTGGTCGTGCGGTAGCGTTCTCGCTTCCCACGCCCGGGTTCCCGGGTTCGATTCCCGGCGGGGTCAGGGATTTTCTCTGCCTCGTGATGGCTCGGTGTTGTGTGCTGTCCTTAGGTTAGTTAGGTTTAAGTAGTTCTAAGTTCTAGGGGACGTATGACCACAGCAGTTGAGTCCCATAGTGCTCAGAGCCATTTGAACCATATCATTATACGGCACATAGTTCAGGGGATATGACATCAAACACTGAAATGCGTGAAAAACGAAATTACAGAGTGTAATTCGCTAGAGATACAGATGAAATATTGTATAAATACGTGTATGTTAGATATATGTGAAATATATTTGATCATCATGTACGCGGGCAAAGCCACGTGTAAAAGGCTCATCGTAAACACCTGGATCGATTCCAGTGAAATTAGTAAAAATACTTGATACGACCTGGAAAGAAGTACTGCGGGGGTAGAACCACCAGCCTTCTTATTGGAGTGAGGGTGATAACGTGGAGTGAGAAGGGGGGAGGCTGAAATATGGCCAGAGGCAGGGGAAGGAGGAAATGGACAGAGAGAGAGAGAGAGAGAGAGAGAGAGAGAGAGAGAGAGAGAGCGAGAGGGGTGTAAGAGAAGATTGACTAAGATAGGGGAGACGAGCGGATGGAATTCGAGGGAGTACGAAGAGGTGGGGTTAGGGGAGGGAACAGGAGATGGACAGTGTAGGAAGGAGCAGATGTGTGGAGGCGGGAGGAGCCAATATAGAGAAAAAGAGGGTGTAGGAGGTGGAGAGAGAGAGAGAGGTGGAAGCAGGAGATGGACTATCAGAAGACTGGAATAAATACATACCAAGGCAATGCCAGGTACTCAGCTAGTTCTATATATTTTGACCTATGTTCCCATCTTTTTTAATTTATCTCAAGGTCCAGATTTGGAACATTCCCACAGGACTCGCCTCCTGTATAATTCTGTAGTTAAACTGAAGAACTCCAAACACAATACCCACTGCCTGCATTGTCAGACATGCACAAAAGACGATTGCTGTACTGTATTGAGGTAATCCTACTAATGGTCAACAGAGGGAAGGAACAATCTGCAGAGCTGATGACTTGACAATATATACAGAGGTTGCACGTGGAGGGTGATAAACAGTGGCATACAAGAGTGGTGGCAAGCGACGCCCGCCGTGAGGCTTCCACCGTACTCCGTGTAAAGAGAGTAGCGGCAATTCACTGGACAAGCCACAACACGGCTACAGTGAGTGTGTCGAAGGTAAAAGTCTGCGCCACTTGTGTGAAAAGAGGCACGAGGTTGTATGTAAAGCGGTTCGCTTCAGCTCACTACATGTGGATGTGCGGCCACCCGTGTGAAAGACCCCTCAGTGGGGTGCGTTTAGCCAGCGGGTTAAGTGCGCTGGCATTCGCGCCAGGTTCGGACGAAGCAGCAGCCGCCGCATGAAACTATTCTAACAGCTGAACATGAACGCCAAATTCTATTTATATGTGGTTCATAAATACGATTAGTAGAGGTCAAACGAAAAAACTTAAAATCGACACATAGTACATCTATGAAACTCTGGTAAATAAGCTTTACAGTGGACAGACGCAAAGCATAAATTAGACGGGGAAACGAGAAAAAATTGGTACAACACAGTATTTCGTCCACGAGACCCTAAAAGCATATTTTATGGTGTACAGAATGATGCAGTAGACGTTCGAACTTATCTGTGCGGTCGCCTAATGATCAAAATACGAGCGTACTGAATAACAGACCAGCTGTTTCACTGGACTGAAGAGTTCTTAGTAAACATAATGCAGCATATCATTCTTAACGGTGATAAATTTTCAGTCGTAATACTAACTTCGGACCTTCGTAATAAGAGTGTTGTAGGGTCATTACGGTTGAGCTCGAACGTGAACTAGTCACTGGATGCCACCTAAGTAACAAATCAACCTGGGACTCTTCAACTCTTCTAAAACTTTCCATCTCGACAGTTGGCGATAGGATCGAATTATTGATAAGCCACGTACTTCTGTAGCTGAAGCTGAGCGGGATATGTTCCGTTCTAGGGAGTCATTCACAAAAGGAGGCAAGTAGTCACAACCACACATATTTATTAATAAACACAACTCCATCACTCTGGAGTGATGAAGCACGCTATAGCCTGTGACAATCCAATGGAAGATTTGGGTCTGGTTAATGTCTGGAGAACGTTACCTCCATCATGTGTGTACCAATAGTGAAGTACGGAGGAGGTGTTGAGATGATATGGGGTTTCTTTCGTGGTTAGGATGTGGTCCCTTTATAGCGCTTAAGGAAATATGCAGAAGGATATAAACACATTTTAGAGCATACGTGCTGCAGACAGTACAGGAACATTTCGCACATGATGAACGTATCAACGTGACAATGCACCCTTTCATAAATCAGCATCTGTGAGACAACGATGTGTGGACAACAACGTTCCGGAAATGGACTAGCCTGCCCAGAGTGCCGACGTCAACACCTTGCAACACCTTTTGGATGAGTTAGAACGTCGACTTCGCACCAGATTCCTGTTTCCAATATTATTAACTTCTGTGGTTTCAGTCTTGGGGAAGAATAGGCTGTCACTCCTCCATAGACACTCAGGAACTTCTTTTAAAGTGTCTTCAGCAGAGATAAGCCCGTCATAAAGGCGAAGCGTACACACGATCCATTCTGATTCCCGCTAGTCGCTGTCTAATTTCTTTTGATCAGATAGTGTAAATGACGTATTCGACGAAGGCAGATGATTCATAAGGCTGTTCGCGAATAATGATTTTATAAAGGGTAAGTCAAAATTCCATCACTCGAAAGTCAAAGCGCAATTATTTGCACCCTTAAGTGGAAAATGTCTGAGGGCCGGTGTGGCCATGCGGTTCTAGGCGCTTCAGTCTGGAACCGCGTGACCGCTACGGTCGCAGGTTCGAATCCTGCCTCGGACATGGATGTGTGTGATGTCCTTAGGTTAGTTAGGTTTAATTAGTTCTAAGTTCTAGGCGACTGATGAGTTCAGAGGTTAAGTCTGCATAGTGCTCAGAGCCATTTGAACCATTTTTTGGAAAATGTCTCTATGAAAATTTCTTCACATGTATATTTTCGGTACAAAATTAACGTCAAAAAAGTCTTATTGGTAACTCATTAATCGGATTATTTAGTGTAGTGGATAGAGTTTTGCGTTCCAATAGAGTTCAACAGGTTGATTACGTGTCTAGGTAAATTTTTTATTTTCTAATTTTAGACTATGTAGTATGGAATCTGGTTTCTTAGCCATTGTACAGTAATTATAGCAAGATTTACAAAAAAACACATACATTTATTTAATACTACTGCGGAAATTAGAGCACAATCTATTTTATTATTGCACTGTCAAAGACATAATTTGCCTTTAAACGTTTACAGTGATCTCTTCCACGCACTAACTCCCCTTCATGGTTTCGGGTCCACTGTCAGCCCTGCTTCACTTTTCTTCAGTTATACTCCTTCCCCAAATTAAAAAGAAACCCATTTTATCTCCTTCTTCTTGGTCTATACTTTCTTCTTTTATCCTAGTTAGTTTTATGCAATCACGCATATCAGACAACCATATTTAGTATGTATATGCTTAATATTTAGACAGGTAATTTCTTTTTAACTGATCATTTCTCTTCATGAATATACAGGTTGACCCACCTAATCATGCCACCTCATATATTTCCGAAATAAACCAAACCTGAAAAATGCCATTGGCCAGGGATGCACCACTGTCAGGGGCTCACAAAAGTAGCAGGAATGTACAATCCATAAATGTAAACCAAAATCCACTGCAAGAAAAAGTTTCGTGACTTTTTTTTTTAATGGCACGTGTATGTTTTTTTTTTTGGTAGAGGTACAATTAGTGATGGCAGACTCGGTTTAACTGCTCTAGCCTTTATACCTTATGGAACACTTAGACTTTAAGTAATGGGAACGGTGCCGCAGTTCCTGGCGTAATGCTGTAAAGCGGGTTGCCTGCACTGTCCTGAAGCCTGCCTTGGCAACCTTTTGCTCTCCGCATTACGGCATAAATTGTGGCACGGTTGTGTCCTGTAAAGCCTACTTATTTAAGAATGTATGAGGTTTAGAACAGTGAACAGAAGTCTGCCATCATTATCTGTACTTTTAGTTTTGATTTCCATAGAAAAACTCATACATTTTCCATTATAAAAAAAAGTTAAGTTTGTGTTGAAAGTGAGGTTTGTTTCCATTTATTGTCTGATCATTCCTACCCATTCTGTGAGTCCCTGACAGGTGCATCCATGGCCAATTGCTTCTTCACATCTTGTTTAGTTTCGGAAATATATGAAGTGGCAGATTTAGGTGAGACGTTCTGTATATGACATGCTGACCAATTATTGCTACACATCTGTCCAAGAAGTTCCGAGACTGATATTATTTCTGGCGTACTACCGACGTTACCACAGTAACTACGGTGGCAGTTTGAACTAACAACTGTAGACAACTCACGTGTATTCGACTAGTGTTGTATGAGCAGGCAGTGTCAGGTAGTGAATGTGCCGCCGTAGCATGTCAGTGTGTGCGTGTTACAAATCACAGTGGAGTAACATCTCTAAATAAAACGTTCAAGATATTCTCCAGAGTATTAAAAACAGTGTGCAAAGTTTTTCCTGCACACCTTGACTCCCGAAGAACAACGACAACAACAAAGACTTGTTGGACGCCTACCACGACTTGACTGATATGCAAAACGCGGAAATTATTTTCTAGAAAATTCATCACGGGTGAAGAGACTTTGTATTATCAATTCTAACCTACCACCAAATGACAAAGTGCAGAATCGATCACTGATGGTTCGCCAAAGACGAAGAAGATGACAATGTGACATGCGAGTTGAATAACAGAGCAAAGGAGGGCTTTTATTACAGTTACCCATGGTTGTATGAACGTTCTGTGCCTTTTGCTTATGTGGGGTGAGACTGTGTAGAACACTTGAAGCATTAAAACCACCATCTTAACTTTTCTCTGTTTCCATTGATCCAGTTTAGAAATTATTTTGGAATGACGAGATATGTTCAAAGTTAAGAAAAACTGTAGCTGTATGATTTGTATCGTTCTACTAGGCAGAACAAAATTATAAAAAATAAAACATTACACCTAGACCCAAAATCGACCTCTCGAACGCTACTATTCTCCGCAGAGTTCTACCCAGTGCACTAATTGGGTAGCACTGCTACACACTACTGAATGAAGGGAATTGTGTGTGTAAGCACAGTGTTACCAAATCACCTTTCTTTCATGTTCATATTCTACCGAAAATATGATAGAGACGAAATTGGGCTACAGATGTTTTTTAACTGTTAGTATGCAATGAATCGCGCTGTGGCGTCCTAGTGCGCTAATTTTAGTTCACTAAGTATACTGGTAAGTTGTAACATCATAGAATTGTAGTGAAAGGCGGGAAGCCAAGCAGAGGATCGACGATTAGTGCAGGGGTTCGCAATTAACTTGAAAAAATGTGTCGCATTGCGGATAAATGGAAGGAAACACTCATTATTGGAGATACTGATATCGGGTCTCCAGCTGGAACATAACGTCATTTTGACACAATATTTCGGCCGCGCACCTGGCCGCCATCTTCAGGAGAGTAAGCTGTCGCAGTAACTCGCCGGAAAAGTTTACGAAGCCACCCGCCACTGGATGATTACACACTCTCCAGACAATCGTTGGAAGCAGTCACATCCGTTAAACGGTGGGGGTATGCCTATGGAGCGATTTAGAATGATACTACCACATAACACTAATCGTAGTAAAGACAGATCAAGAATTAGTCATCGAACAAATCCTCAGGAAGCTTAGTCCACTCACGCAGGAGTTAGCTTACAAAACTCTCGTTCGATCATACTTGAGTATTACTCGTCATACTGGGGCCGTTGCCAAACAGAATTGGTAAAGGAAATTAGAGGATACAAAAAGAGTAGCGCGTTTCGTCACAGGTTCGTTTAGTAATCGCGAAAGTTTCACGGAGATTCTCTTAAAACTCCAGTGGCAGACAATACAAGAGAGACGTTGTGCATCATTGTGTGGGTTACTGTTAAAATTCCGAGAGCGTACGTTCCTACAGCGGTCATCCAGTATATTGATTTCTCCTATGTATATCTCGTACGAAATTCGAATTTTATCATAAAGTTAAAATTAAAGAGATCACTAGCAGGCTCACCAGTTTTCGTACGCTATTTTATCTGCCAAAGCATACTTGCTCTCAAGCATGTGTGGTGTCCCACCCATCATTAAATCGACCAAGACTTATACGAATAATTGTCAGAACAGTTATTATTATTATGTTCTTTAAGTTTGTTTTTGGGTTTTCAGAAATACTGTGGGAAGAAAGTTTATTTATGTTGCAGATAACGTGGAAGACGTTGCCCAACGATCACCACGAAAGTTCGACGTAGCGGCAAGTGGGCAAGGAATAAAACGAATGCTGCAAACTACCGCGAGCAATGGAAGAGCCTGGGCCACGAGGGCGTCGAGCTTCCTAGGTCGTTGTTGGACAACGTCAAAGGAAGAGATATTCTGCTTTCTGTTTGTAAACAGACCGATCGAGTCTTGAAAGGTTCATGTAAAACGTATAGGCGGGTGACACATTATTAAAAAGTTGTTAAACGGCAAAACCAATAGTTCATCATTTATATAGATAAAAAGTAATAAAGATATAGGAAAGGAAGAGTTGCGGCGTCAGAACGAAAAGTGATACATTGCTCAGCAACGAAGAAGGACGTAAACAGCGGGCGTTACGTGGTGAAAACAAATCAACTGATAAAATAGTAAGTCTGTAATTAAGCATAAAGCCACCGAGCGAGGTGGCGCAGTGGTTAGCATACTGGACTCGCATTCGGGAGGACGACGGTTCAATCCCGCGTCCGGCCATCCTGATTTAGGTTTTCCGTGATTTCCCTAAATCGCTCCAGGCAAATGCCGGGATGGTTCCTTTGAAAGGGCACGGCCGACTTCCTTTCCCATCCTTCCCTAATCCGATAAGACCGATGACCTCGCTGTCTGGTCTTCTTCCCCAAAAAACAACAGCAAGCATAAAGCCACGTAACACTGCACATGCACAAATTATTTGTGTTCTGTATCTTTTTATTTTTCTCTGTGAACGTTATATAACTGACACAGAACGCCCAGTAAATTGAAATGTTGTTCTGCAATCTATAGAGTCGGTAGGGTTTACCAGCAGGGTACCACGCAGAAACAATTTTAAAGATTTAAATTTTTTACTATTTCGGGATTTTATATGTACATACACTGATCAGCCAAAAACATTATGACCACCTACCTAATAGCGGGTATGTCTACTTTTGTCACGGGTAAAGGCGGCGACGCGTCGTGGCATTGAAGCAATAATACCTTGGTAGGTCGTGAGAAGGAGCTGGTACCACATCTGCACACGCAAGTCACCTAATTCCCGTAAATTCCAGGCAGGGGTTGATGAACTCCGACGACACGTCCCTTCACATCCCATGTGTGTTTGATCGAGTTCAGATCTGGTGAGATAGGGGATGAGCACAACAATTGCAACTCGCCACTGTGTTCCTCGAACCACTCCTGACCTTGTCACATGGCGCATTATATAGACGAAAAATATCACTGATGTTGAGAAAAATGATCGGCATGAAGGAGCGTACGCGGTCTGTAACCATAGTACGATACCCGTTTGCCGTCATGCACAAGCTCCATTGGTAACCCCCAGTTGATCACGTGAATGTTCCCCAGAGCGTAAAGGAGCCGCCTCCAACTTGGCTCCGTCCAGCTGTACAGATATCAAGGAGCTGTTGCTCTGGAAGACGAAGGAATATCGCCCTCCCATCAGTGTCGTGAAGAAACTATCTGGATTATTAATCAGACCGTGCAACACTCTGCCATGGCGCCAACGTCCAGTGCCGATGGTCAAGCGCCCATTTCGTTCGTGTTGCCGATGTCGTGGTGTTAACATTGGCAGGTGCATGGGTCGTCGCCTGCGGAGGCCCATCGTTAGGAGTGTTCGGTGCACCGTGTGCTCACACACACACCTGTACTCTGCCCAGCATTAAAGTCTGATGTTAGTTCCGTCACAGTTCGCCGCCTGTCCCGTTGTACCAGTCGGCCCAGCCTACGACGTCTGACACCTGTAACGGGGGAGGGGGGGGGGGGGGGGTGGCAGCACAACCCCACGACATCTGGCGTGGTTTCACCTTGGTTTTGCCACGTGTTGAAGACGCTCACCACAGCACTTCTCGAACACCTGAAAACTGGTGCAGTTGCGGAAATCCTCGTTCTGAGCCTCTGGTCCATCACCATCTGCCCTAGGTCAAAGTCAGATCGCGCACCTTCCCCATTCTACACACGGGGGGAACGCTGATACTACATGTACTGTAAGTATATATGACTAGCAGTCATCCCTCGCCAGAAGACGTTGCTATTTCGATGAAGGTCGTTAATCATAATGTTCTGGCAGGTCAGCGTATGTCTGTGTGTTATAAATATCAAAAAGAATTATCAGCATTGAACGACTGTGTTCGCAGTTTCGAATCTAGAAGTAAGTATGATTTTCTTTGGATACATAAAACGTCTTTTATCAGTATGCCAACTCGATCTGATACCATCCTCATCGTGTTACATGCTTAAATAAAGAATTTTAAAATTTCGGGTATATTTAAGAAGCTAGATATATATGCTAACTGCAAATAATTTCTATAGCATTTAAAAACAAATTAAATTCGGCGCATTTATTTGATACCAGTTTCGCTGATGTCTCTGTCTTGAAAGAAAGTACTTCCATTCATTACGCTTCAGTGAGCATGAAATTCCAGCAGTGTATTATGCAGTATGCTACCTATGGAATAAATGATTTCCATAACAGATCTTGTTGCTCTATATTTTAGATCAACGCCGTCTTCTTCTCATCCATAAAATATCATGTATTGAGAAGTAATGGGAAATATCTGTCTGCGACGATCTTATAGATAGTGTGTCTGGCTATATCCTTGCCAGTTTCAGAATGGCGCCTATGTTAATGTCTTCTCAATGAGCATTGGTCAATATTCGTATGTTTCGCGCAGTCACCACAGTAAGGCAATAACATTATGCCAACCAGTAGAAAACCGAAACATTTAACAAACGGTCGCATATGAATGATTTTTTGAATCTTGAATTACGATGTGATAAAGTAATCCATTTAGAAAGCTGCGTTGACTGTGTTCCCATATTGGTTGGTTGGTTTTGGGGAAGGAGACCAGACAGCGTGGTCATCGGTCTCATCGGATTAGGAAAGGATGGGGAAGGAAGTCGGCCGTGCCCTTTCAGAGGAACCATCCCGGCATTTGCCTGGAGTGATTTAGGGAAATCACGGAAAACCTAAATCAGGATGGCCGGACGCGGGATTGAACCGTCGTCCTCCCGAATGCGAGTCCAGTGTCTAACCACTGCGCCACCTCGCTCGGTGAACTGTGTTCCCATATGATTTGGAAGAAATGGAAGACAACATTTTTATTTACGTTTAACTGCATTGAGTTCGAGTTTTTGGCTGTGCATGCTTCCAGGATAGCAGGAGCTTAATTGTGGATCCAATTATGAGATCTGTGTGTACAGAGAGAATAAAAATTATGTGATGGGTTGACTGATGGAAGATTAGTTACTGTTAATGGAGAAGCAAACGAATCGAAAAAAAAAAATTAACCACTTGCCTTTCGTATATGGTTAGAAATATGTGCACAGTGTTATTGTTTTCCTACCTTTGCAGACTTCAACGTCATTTAAACATGAATGATAACATCGCCAGCTTATATTGCAGTATGGGTGCAGTAACTTGAAACATGCTGTGGAAACAATCCGAAAACAAAGTGACATGCATTTCTCACTCTGTTCTGCTCCAAAAATATTTAAAAATCTGGAGAGGAACAGTATCTGTCCTCGAGAAGGAAATTTAGTCGAATTAAATCAGGTGGTGTGGATTTATTATTTTGCTGAGCCAAAAAATTGCGGCAACTGCCCACTACAAGACATAATGCTACCTGGTGGCGCTACATGATGAGGGAAGTATAGCGAGTGATCAAATGAACAGGTATGAAACGTTGTAGCTACAAAACCGGTAGAAATTTCCATATGTCGCTCTGGGATAACGCAGTGAGACATCATGTAATGGAAAATATGTCGTCACCTTCCCCTAAAAAATTCAAAGCAATAGGCAAGGAGATGTTCACAGTCTTTTCCTGCATCGCAGGTCCGACAGTCATCAAATTCCTCATACACGGGAAGCCCATTAACAGTGATGTGTACAGTGAGATACTCCGCGTCCTACGAAAGTCCATCAATAGCAAGTGGTCTGGGCTGTTCACGGAGGGTTGTGGTTCAAATGGTTCAAATGGCTCTGAGCACTATGGGACTCAACATCTTAGGTCATAAGTCCCCTAGAACTTAGAACTACTTAAACCTAACTAACCTAAGGACATCACACACACCCATGCCCGAGGCAGGATTCGAACCTGCGACCGTAGCAGTCCTGCGGTTCCGGACTGCAGCGCCAGAACCGCTAGACCACCGCGGCCGGCGGTTGTGGTTCTGCTCTATGGTGATGCACGTCCACACTATGCTAGACTACACTGGATTTGCATTATGTTTTGGAAAACGACAGTCGACTATGAGTTACCTACAAATTGACTGCCTGCCCCATGCATCTGCTCAATTGACATTTCCCTTTGACTTTGTGTGTTGTTGATAGCCTATATTAGAGGTTATCACATTTATCAGAATCTAAATGAACCTGAATGCTAGAATGATATTAATGAAACGATTGGTCTATCATTATTTTAGTCGACTGTTGATGGATGACTAAAATATCAACAAGGGATTGATGTTTTATAAAAGTAATGGCACAAGTTTATTGATTATAAAATAGGACAAAAAGACACACGTTAAGTGTGATGACAAAGTAAAACATGACCTGATGGCAGCACAAATATATAAAAAACAGTGGTGGCAGGTTGGCAAAGACTAAGGTTTGTCTGTTAGAGCTATTTACTCTGGTTCAAAATATGGATAACACAATCTGATAATATTTAACAGTGAATAAGCGTTAATGGATTTATTCTACCCAGAAGTTATACCACGTTGGTGCAGCTGGGAACAAGTGGCGACAGTGTGATTCTGTTTCCCCTAACAAGCCGGAGCAGCAATAATACACCCCTTTCTCGGTGTGATGCATTGTCTCGGGTGATGGTCATGGTTCATGCGTCTGCAGATCAGCTTAGTACGACGCCCGTAATTCCCTATTGTGGGCACGAAATACGCAAAGTTGCGGCTACAGATCTATTAGACGTATCGCAATTTCTCTCCAATGAAGCCCTGAAATCTCGGAAGATTCCAGCGTGTGACACTCCCGTCTGCCGGTTACAGTATGAGCCAATTTGTCTCACTTATATGGCAGTGTGCACAAGATCAAACGTCAAGGCAACAGACCTTTGAAGAATAAGATTGCCCTCGGCACAGCAGGTTGTCTGAGATGACTGAGATCTAAGCTGTTGGTAAGTCTTCACCACAGTCCCCCAGTCAAGACCAGTGCTAGTCGTACTAAGTCACGCTCAGAACAAGTGTCCCAAGTGCAACCCACTCGTAACAAAAAAAAAGGTTAGAATCCACTCCAGACCAGAGACATAAACAAAAGACCCACTCCACAGCTGAGTCTGAATCAGAAAACCCAGATTCTCCTCTCCTCAGTTTCCATCAATCCCCCATGAACTCCTCAAAAGCACTCCCACAACCTTCTCCACAAGGACTTCGTGCCCATCACAAGATTCAACAAGCTTCAAGTCTCCCCTCTAAGTCATGTGCTCTACTCATTGGCCAATACTAATCAAAGTTAACATTATTCTTCTCTTTTCGGGAAAAGTAGGAAATCTCTGACTCACAAAATCTAGTGCAGAAAGGAGGAGGCCTTGTGCTCCAGACTTGTTTTTTCCCACTGCTACTTCAGGCAGGCGTTTTGAGTTTCCTTAAAGCACAAAAGTGAATAAGTCATTCATCACGGAGATCATTATCTGGATGGCTCGAATGTTACCGTGTGTCTGACCAGGGCCCCAACTAAATTAAGAGAAGTGCTTTTGTGTCCCAACAGAGATCGTTTCAGAGCCACCATAAATGTTGCACTCCTTCTAAAATTGTTTTGAAGGCCTGAAGCTTCCCAAAAACTCTAGGGAAGACATCATCTGACATATCTCTTGATAGCGTCCAGTCCACAGTGAATATGGAAACACGCGAATTTTTACGGCCGCCATCTGTGTTCATAAAGGGCATTTACAACACTGTGCCGGCCGGAGTGGCCGAGTGGTTCTAGGCGCTACAGTCTGGAACCGCGCGACCGCTACGGTCGCAGGTTCGACTCCTGCCTCGGGCATGGATGTGTGTGATGTCCTTAGGTTAGTTAGGTTTAAGTAGTTCTAAGTTCTAGGGGACTGATGATCTGAGAAGTTAAGTCCCATAGTGCTCGGAGCCATTTGAACCATTTTACAACACTGTCGTAACATGTTTTCTGGGGGACGTAGATTCCTCTGGCGCAACCTGTCCCTGCTGTGGCAAGAGGTGCCTAACAGGTCCAGGTAGGCTTTCGACCGAACACATTGCCTGCACACTGGTGCGAGAAATCTTAAGCCCAGCATTCTGGCCCTGGTAAGTGCTTCGAAATGTTCCGTTTCCTAGTACCTGCACGTGGCTTTCAAGCTCCAAATGTCCACAGCAAGATTTACTGTTAAATGACCAAACTACCTGTTTGTTCTCAAATCTGCAAAAATGCTATTAGAAAGAGGGTCACCATAGAGAACCGGCATGCATTAACAACTTATAAAATCCCATAAGGGCTTGCTCATGCTGGAAACTTCCTGTCCTCTTACAAAAACTGTTTCTTAAATTGTACCCTTTAATAAGGAGAATAGCGAGTGACTCGTCCTCTCCTAACTTCTCCAAGGTCACAGAAATGTTATAGTCAACTTCAAGTGGGAGCAGCCTGACCATCTGCCCTACAACCAGGACATGTCACCCAGCGACTTCCACGCGTTTGGTCCACTAAAAATGCATCTCAAATGGAAGCGCTTCACTATGGACTATGAAGGAGGACACACTGCAGGACTCACTCCAGTCACAGCCTTACCAATTCTGCGAACAGGAAATCCTTTGACTTGTGGGACAGCTGTACTCAGGCGTCTCCTCATTACTTTTGAATAAACACTTCAATTCTACCCATAGTGGTGTTTCGCACCTTTTCTTTTGAACAACCCTCATATATACACGAAGCGGAGACGGCCCTCAAATGGGGAAAACCACTGACATGAGTGTCTGTTATGGCCCAGCGCTTAAGAACCAGAATGTCGGTAACTGTCGGTTCTTGGCGTGTAACTGTCATGAGTGTCTGAAAAAAGTGTCTCAAGAACGAAGGACGATGAAACTGCGCACAGAAGACAAATTGTTGGCCGTCCACACCGCATCACCGTATTTGGGGGTTGGAGGCTTGCAGCCGTGTAAAGCAACGTAAGCGTCGATCTATGGCTGATCTGACGACAGAATACAGTGCTGTTGCAGGCACAAGTGTTTCAGAGCACGTAGTTCAGCTTACATTATTGAACACGAGAGTCCAGAGCAGACATCTATGTATTCCCTTGTTGACACAATGACGTCAACAATTACGACTGCATTGGGCACGGGATCATCGAGATGGGACCGTGCCTCATTAAAAATCTGCAGCCTGGTCGGATGAATCATGTTTTTTGTTGTACCAGATCGATAGTCGTGTCCTGAAATGCCATCATTCAGGGCAACAGCTGCTCAATGTTTGCATTATGCTACATGCCCAGGCCGCTGGGGCAGTATGTTGCTATCACGTACGATCACCTGATCTTCAATAAGACCTGTGCTAGCAGTCGAAAGCACCAGCTTTGGACTAACTGAACATTACTGCGGACCATCTGCATCACCTTATCCCTGATGACGGCAATGGCAACTCCAAGGATAACTGACAGCGTAATCAGGCCAGAATCGTACTACAGTGATTCGACGAGCTTATAGAGAAATCAAGTTGATGTCTTGGCCAGCAAATTCACCTTATCTGAAACCGACGCAACACTATCTGGAGTGATGCTGGGCGCCAGCTCAAATTTAAGGGAAATCCGTGGCCTGCGCATAGGCATCTGCTGCTACATATTTCTGGAAATCTCTCAAAGACCTGTCGAATCCATGCCGCGCACTGATACATTGGGTTTCAGGATTGGAGCAACACGAAATTGAGCAGGTAGTCGCAGTGTTTTATCTCACGTGTGCAGACCAGGAAATGAGACACTATGAAGAGGCGTGCACAGAATAGACTAGCCTGGAAAGTTGTACCAGACCAGTCTTCGGACTGAAGGCCACAGCAACAACCCGAAGACATCATATTAATAATTGTCATATATATCGGAAATGTAACAGGTTTAGTACATAATTGTGTTGGTGATGTAAAACATGCTGCAGCAAGATAACGGAAGTACGACAGTGAAGAGGAGACTGAAGAGAATTGTCGAATTATTAAAGAGACTTTTGTTGGTGACCTGGACAATGTAAGGGGCGATCAAAAAGTTTCAGTTTGAGGGCGTTACAGCAGCGTCTATTCAACAAAGCGTGACTCCGATGCGGCTACCGGTATATAGTGATCGACAAGTAGGCAAGGAATTAGTGTTTCATTCGTGTGTTTCCGAAATGCGTGCAGCAAATGCGAAATCGTGAACTATGACAACGCTACTAGCAAATGCGTCCAACCAGGACCAACATGCTGTTATTATTTTCTTGATAGCCGAAGGGCAAACACCTGTACGCAGCCAGCGGAGGATGAAGAACGTGTATGGGGCAGCATGTCTGTCGAAAACCATCGTTGTGGAATGTTGCGTCAACTTCATGACAGCACACGTCCCCATATCATAAATGTTGTAAAGCAGAATTCACGCCAGCTCAAATGGAAGACGCTCGAGCACTTTCTCTGTAGTACAGATCTCTCCCCGTGTGATTATCACGCCTTCGGCCCCTTCAAAAAGCTTTGACGGGTCGGAGATCTCTGTCGCACGATGGCGTGCAGCAGGCAGTTATGAACTTTTTCTAACAGCAGGACACGGTGTTTCAACCTGCGGCATCGGTGGGACGATTGCCTCATCGTTGACGGCGGTTTTCCCTGACTGGTATACCTATTCTGGACAGTACGCCTTCAAACGGAAACTTTTTGATCGTCCCTTTAAAGTATTGAAGGTTAACCATATTGTTAGGAGCGAGTTACGTAGAGTTAGCGAAAATTGTGCATAAAAGCAATAGTAGTTGTGTGGACTGCCATACCGTTCCCTGACAAATTCACGCAGCAGCCGCAGTCGTGCTGCCTGTTCGACTGCGATAAAGCGTGAACACCGCGTCCACCGTCTGTACAGCAAACCGCTGACCGAATTTATGCCGTTATTGTTCTTATCGCTCTTTCATGCGGCAGTGCTTTACAATGAACACATTGAACGCAGCAGAATGAACGACCCGTGCAACAGCCAGCTAAGCTGCGCTTTGTGTGAGCTGCAGATACGAGCTTACTACTTGCTACATAGAGCCTTTTCTCCTATTCCAACTTAATCGCACGGTCTCACCGGTTGCATTTAAACGTGCTCTTACGTTTACGAAGTATATATCCAGCTGTTCGGCTTATGGCATTACTATTTAAAACTGTTTCTTTTTATATCTTCAGAATTTTGAGAATACGAAGGCGACGTAAATATAAGCAATGGCTTTTAGGAAACTAATAATGAAGTCTTCGTATTCGAAATGTGAAACTAATAACACGCAAGCTGGCGCATCTCTCGTAACCCAGTATGTACTATTCTGTTCGCATGCATTCGTTAAGTGCATGCATTCGTTAAGTGCATTGTTAAATTCAGGATCGAAAATACACGAGATATGAAAGATTTGTTCTACTGTTTAACTGAAATTTCCTGAAGTCAGGATGATTTGAAGAGGAAATAGATAGTTCAGTTGAACTCTATAAAGTCCGCCGTGATTACATTTCGTCTCAATTGTTTCTTCAAGCACAGGACTACTTAATTTCAAGAACAAAATTGGGATGAGATGTGCAGTGTGTCCCATTTACACTGCCCACAACAAAAACAAAATAAAAAGTGCTGTGGCAATAAATGTTGTTTAGCAACCAGGCAGACATCAATCGGAATAACTGCCGTTCTTGTAACTTCATTGCAAAGACGTGAACAGCTGTACGTCTTTTCTTAAACAGTCTGACTGTCACCTGTAGGTGGAGCCTCCAGTATCTAAGAAATAGCTGTACTGCTCCCTCCAGCAGTTCACGTCGTCATTCAGCGGTTCCTGCTCCAAATACAGCCATTGTCCATCAATATGAGCGAATTTATCTTTTCTTTTAATTTTAGAGCTAATTTTAAGTTCTTTTAACGTATACCTGTAATTTATAACTTTTATTATATTACAGCTGTAGATCTGAAGATAATCGTGTGATGATCGAAACCGGTCACCTTTCAATAAACGTGCTTTGCGATCTAGACTGTTATAATTTATTCCAAAGATTATATTTGATCGCTGATTTCTCCGATACTGTTTTCAAAAATAATTAAAATGTGTCTTCAGTATTTTCATTCTGCATTCATCGAGCTATTCTTACTGATTGAACATGTATACCTGTTTCCTGTCACCATTAGTGACCATTAGACTTCTTCCCTTAGGTACACTGTTTGATACCAAAGTGGAATGGAGCTGTATGGGAAGTGCCCAATTATCGTGTACCGTTTTTAAATGTTTCAGTAAATTAGCAGTCTCTAACTTTGGCAAAATGTTCCGTACAATTGCAAGGGTGTATCTAAATAGGCCTACTACTTCAGCAAAAAATCTTTCGAATATTTTCTCATTATCTAATAAAAGGACAAAGAATTAAAACTTATCATTTTCGCCTCCGGCAAATATGATTCCCAATCTCGGATTTCAGATTTTCATAATTACTTATTGTAAATGAACACTATAATTTAATCAATTAGTAACGTGGTCTTCATTCGCACCAAACGTTTGTTTCAGAATTAAAGAGTGCTGCATAATTGTCGGTTACTCCCCAGAAGTTTTGGCCATAACAAGAAAAATCATGAGTCTTTGTCCTTTTTTATACAGACTTCACATTTAAGATCATCGTCGACACCTGCATGAAGCTCACAAAATCAGCATAATAAATCGATACTCTTAACCCTATCCCTTTAGAAGTGTCACTTGATCGCAGCAAATGTATTCCTAATCCTCTTCATATTCAGGTGATGAGTGTTTGAACATGGTATCACCAATGCTTGAATCGGGATCTTCATTATCATGGTCCTGCTGTTACGTGACACTCTGGATCTTTCTTACGAAGAGCTTTCTTTGGTAGCCCCTGATGTTGAAGATCTGTCAGACCTATCACGCGAAACTCCTGGAGTAGGTTCTGTTGAAGGTGGTGTCTTCTCTTTAGCCAGGAACTGCCCCAAATCCTATTAAAAAGGAGATGACTCCAACACTGTTGCTTTAGCTGCTCTTGGTGTTGGGTTTGACGGAGGAAGCAGACTAGGGGAGCTGATTTCAAAAGTAGAAACCGATGTTTCTTCCATCCCAGTATCTGAATCCGGAAATTTTCTTGTTGTAGCTTCTGAGATCTTATCTGTATATGCTGCAGACTGCTGGGGAAGAAAAGTCATAGATGATAAAACGAGGGGTCACATGGATAGATTCCACATTTTTTGAATAAAGAAAATTGCAGCCGTTTTATTGTTGCGGCTTTGCAATAAGCCGAAGCCATCAATGGTCCAACGTCTTTATCTCGCATACGCAGGAACGATGGCATATGGAATAAAATTCAGAAGACGTGTCCGTATGAAATGACCTCAAATTTCGCGCACCAGAATTAGTGAAACCTTGTACTACCCCGTATTGGGGACCTTCCCTTACTTCTATTTGGGCACTGCCTGACCCTTATGCGAGTGGTAGACGACACTTTTATCAATCAGATAAGAAAGAGCATGCTTCAGGCTACGGTATCATATGAAATACTTGAAAGTACGTCTTATGTGGCTTAAAGAAGGACTTCCAACTGAACTCCGCAGAAAATGTTTATTTTAACCACAATGCAAATGGTGAACGAAACATTAACATCACAGAAACTAAACTCACATCAGAATGACTTTCTCTGCTAGTTGTCGGAGCTAGCTACGAAGTGCAGCACCAAAAAAAGAAGATATTCAGATCCCCGGAATTAGGCACCCATCCAAAATACGGGAACTTTACCCTACTGTCTGGTGAAATATGTCTTTCTTGTCTTCTAAGCCTTTCCTGTATATATACGCCAAATTTCTGTGTAATCATGTCTTACATTTCTTTCTCTGAAGTATCAAAGCATTCATAAAACCAAAAACATTACTTCGAAATTCTGTCATAATATTATCGTAATTTCAGAACACATATTTGTCAGCATAATGTACCGGTTAAGGATGGGGTGCAAACCTTCAGATCACGAAAAGATGTACGAATCGTCGGGAGAATAAAAAATGGTTCAAATGGCTCTGAGCACTATGGGACTCAACTGCTGTGGTCATCAGTCCCCTAGAACTTAGAACTACTGAAACCTAACTAACCTAAGGACATCACACACATCCATGCCCGAGGCAGGATTCGAACCTGCGACCGTAGCAGTCGCACGGTTCCGGACTGCGCGCCTAGAACCGCGAGACCACCGCGGCCGGCGTCGGGAGAATAAACTGAAGAAGTACATTTTCCTACGAAAAGATATTATAAGATGCTGTACTGCTACATAGTATATTTGCAAAATACTACTAAATAATAATTTGTTCGACGGCTTTGGTAAACGCAGTGTAACAGAAATAACGATCCAAAAAAATGTAGCCTCTACTCAGCAAATAACTACAAATACTTGTGCCAAAGATACCCTTCCAAGTTGAATCCATATGATTAAACAATTTTTTGTACATAGACATAAATAGAGCATTGCGATAAATAAATGTTCCTTCTAACACAGACAAAATGAATGGGTCAAATGGCTCTGAGCACTATAGGACTCAACTTCTGAGGTCATCAGCCCCCTAGAACTTAGAACTACTTAAACCTAACTAACCTAAGGACATCACACACATCCATGCCCCAAGCAGGATTCGAACCTGCGACCGCAGCGGTCCTGCGGTTCCTGACTGTAGCGCCTAGAACCGCTCGGCCACCCCGGCCGGCAGACAGAACGAGAACAAATCTCAGTACAAAGAAGAAGACAGCTGAGGCTTTTGAAATGTGGTGCTAAAAATAATGCTGACAGTTAGATGAATAGATCATGCAGCTAATGAAGAACAACTGAAGTGAAATGGAAATGAAAATATATTTATGGCATAACTTGACTAAAGGTAATGACAGTTTGACATAACACATGCTGAAGCATTAGGAAATGGATTAATTTGGCAATGCAAGCAGGTATGGGGCGGAATAAAAGTGTAGAGGATACCAACGCGTGAACACAACTAGATTCAGATTAATGCGGGGTGCTGCAGATGTTCAGATGTGAACTGAATTGGCCAAAACAAACTAACGTGAAAAGCTGCATCAAAGCACTCTTCGTACTGATAACAGCAACAACACATACCTCGTATCACGTTATAGTGTTCTAGATGATGTCTTGTACTATGAAAGCCGTCTGTTAAAGACGTCTTTCATGGTACAAGACGTCTGTTAGAGACGTCTTTCATATTGTGTACCGATACGCAAGTTGTGAATCACTCACGCAGCTCAAAGACTATCCAACCATTGCTTTCCTCTGCTAAAGCATATCTGCTAGTTCTACGTTGAGTGCAGAGCAATGCCGATCAATCAGGCGGGCAGGCAGTTAGATTTAGTTCGAATACGGCCATGTCGTGAACAATCTTGCTCTGATTATTCCTACGGTTACCGCTTGTAATAGCTGACATCGTTCTACGTGTTAAGTCCAAATGATATTATCTTTTACGTTGGCGAGGCGGCCATTTCTAAGCAGCAGTGTTCACCATTTGTGGTGGTAGAGTTGCTTGCTACCTATGTGTTGGCATAGTTATATATTAAGTGATTCATTTTGAGCTTTTCAGATGCGTTTTCGTTGTGAACAACTTTAGGGCTTTGTCTGGTGCGCGTCATTGTCTCATACACTGAAGATCAGTACCTACTTTTGTTCGAGACATCTGCAGATATCCTTCCCTTTCCGTTTTACTTCCTCACTCACCAAATAGTATTATGTGAACTTGAAGGCATGTGGAGTAAATTTTCTATTCTTGAGAATATATGGTATAGTATTTCTACGTGGTCCCTTGAACGACAAGTGTACCTACCGTTCGTGAACCCTCATACTTATTCACTGAATTATAACTGAAAATTATTTCAGGTTTCACCTTAAGAGGAGGTTTACTATCTTTTGGTTCAAGAAATAATTTTTTTAAATCGCATTTTTTCGTGTATAAAAGTGTTTAGAATCCACTCCTGAAACGGTTTTTCCGAATACGGAACGGAAATGTTTGTTATTCGCGGTTAAACAAAAAAATGCACCTGCCTGGAATCAACCTATTTCACGCACCAGGTTTTTTTCTTTCAGAGGATGAGTTATTGTACCGATGCTTGGGAGGAAACACACAAAACTCAATGAAAGCTTGAACGCGTGTGTTTGGAAGTTAGCCCCCAAAAATTTGCATTCTGGTGCGAAGACTGTGGAGACTGCGACTTTCCTGGCAGTGAGCAGCTTCAACGAACGGTATTGAGCAATTCTGAAGACCATGACAACGATGGACGTCACCCTGGGACTCTATTCGACGCAGTTCACCAAGCATTCGGACGACCACCGGATTAAAGCGGCCAAAAAGCGCTTGTCACCGGCCATACGAACGGCTCTGGAGCAGCGCAGAATGGCCCGTATCGAGCAGAACGCCCTCTATCAGGAAGAGGAAGGACTAGTTTATGGACCCGGAATAGCAGATTGAACGTTAAGTTGCATAATATTGCATTTATATGTAGTCAAAACTTCAAACGCGTTTTTCTTCCAATGACGTTTTTTTATCGCGCGGTATGGTAACTTCAAATCGACTGTACCAATTGGAACGATTCTTTGTTTCCGACGAAGCTAACTAAATTGTCTAGGAGTTGTATCACTTTTATTCCGATCCATCAACTATAAATACTTTTACTTGGCCGACGAAGTCGAAAAGTCGAAGAAAAAAACCCTATTTTTTCAAATGACCACCATTTTGTTTCCTATGGTCCAAATAACTTAAGCGAGGTACAACTCCTAAAGAATCTTATATACTTCACTAACGTCAACTCAATTTTGATTTCAGACGAGCCTGCTGACCTGTGACATACCACGCGTGGAGGTCTACATCGAAATTTTGTTTTCTTCCGACAGCATTTCCGCCTTTACTCTTCGACATTTATGGTCGAAAAAATTGAAGTTTGTAGAGGAAATATCAATAAACAGTTTGACCAAATTTGACATTGATATCTATAACACATCCCGAGGAAAAAATTCTCAAAGAACATGCTTTTTTCAGGCCAATGATAGTAAACCTCCCCTTAATTATTTTCCTCCTGAAAACGTACCTCAATTTTACGAGTATTATGTCCAGTCTAGATGTGCTGGTTTATCCTTTACTCACGTCAGTAGCTGAAACGAGCACTGCATTTGGAAACAACCTGCCTTCAGCAGATGTAGTAGTATTACAAACTGTTTTCAGCAGTTTTAGTGTTTTCTTCCTGGCACGCAATTTTCAGCCAGTTTACGATAGATCTGAGCTGCAGAGAACTTCGAGACACTTGTTGCAGACCTGAATACATCGTAACTGGTTCTTTTGTGATTCATGCTTTTTGTTATTAGACAGGATACAGGACACAACAAATACAGGATACAGTTTGCATCATCACCGCACGTGCTTTCTTTGCAAGAGCGCAGCTATACTTAAAGATTGTTTTAGAATGTTTGAACTTCTTAGTTATAATTCTTCATTAGTGTAACACATATTAAAGACCCCTTCATACATTCTGTTACGCTATGAAGCGCACTTACTACTTGACGTATCATTGAGATTAGTCACATTGCGTTTTTGTTCATTTTTGGGTCAAAATTTAACTAGCACGAGAGTTGTAACTGCAATGCACTCGCGTTAAAATCTCTAGCTTTCAACTATAAAGCCAGGATATTCGATAAATTCAGAAGAAAAATCAGTTTCTGAAGTAACAGTGAAATAAGTTGTACGCTTTCCGTTTTGATGTAATGTCTGGCGCCACTAACGTCCATGTGTCACTAGCGCTAATGTAATCATAATCGCTCGTGACAGGTCACCCTATTCATCGTCACTTTATGTACAACCCCTACCATTTCTGTGGAGCAGTGGTAGGAGGTTATGGTCGGTCATGAATTGAGTAATAGGCGTAAAAACAGAGGCAGGACGTATTGCAACAGTCATTTACTTGCAACTGAACAGTACGATAAAGACAGTTCATCTTTTTCTTCGTAATTGATTACTTTATTTAAACTCTGTTGGTCAGGTTAACAGCAGCTACATCGGTGCCTTATATTTGTGTAGTGGTGGTAGCTAATGGAATATGAGGAGAAAAACAGTACTGAATAATTAGAAGTACGTACACACAAATGGGAAATAACTTCTACATGGTGACCGAGCGAGGTGGCGCAGTGGTTAGCACACTGGACTCGCATTCGGGAGGACGACGGTTCAATCCCGTCTCCGGCCATCCTGATTTAGGTTTTCCGTGATTTCCCTAAATCGTTTCAGGCAAATGCCGGGATGGTTCCTTTGAAAGGGCACGGCCGATTTCCTTCCCAATCCTTCCCTAACCCGAGCTTGCGCTCCGTCTCTAATGACCTCATTGTCGACGGGACGTTAAACACTAACCACCACCATCTACATGGTGATGCAAGCATGAAGCAGCTGATGAGATCGTTATAATAATTTGTGGTGGTAGTGGTGGTGGTATTGTCGGTGACGCTGTTGCTGGTCTAGTTGGTGCTATTTATGCCATTTATACCAGTGGTGTTTCTAACAATTCATGACCAACTCCCAGTCGTTGTAAAGCGGTGGAACATGGATAATGATGGTTGGGGGATTAATGATGAAGTGCCGATTATCACCTCGGAAACATAAAATTACGTCAGCAGTTTTACGATTGTTTGCAGTTAAAAATTTGCAGTTCTGCTATTCATTGAAAATCCTGTGCCACTCTACTGTAGCTCACCGCTACAGGTACTAATACAAAACGGCTCAGCCCATTCACAAAGTGGTGTTCTGAGCTGTTTTCGTTACCGCCATCAGTGAAAATGTTGCAGCTGGACATTTCTTTTTTGATTTTCGCTGTGGGCAGCAAATACCATACAGCTAAAATAGTTACAAAAGTGACATGTTAACATATCTGCAATTTCTGCAGTGGAACAACAAAAAGAGCGGATGCAAACATAAGTTCTTGATGTCAAATAAAAACAGGAAAAGACGAACACCATACTTCCAGCAATAGTTAAGACAGTACCAAGTTAACACTACCGCAAGTTTCACAGTAGAACAATGATACGAGATCGATTTAGAAAGATACGTTCGTTATATAAATTTAAAAAAAAAAACGTACAAATATACACAGGGTTCGAACCGAGCCGACTCCATAGGAGAATGACATCCACAAAAACTTACAATTGAAAGTTGGACAACAGCTTCGTTCACAAATATAAGTTCTTAGTGTAAAGTAAAAACCACAAACAGATGTCCCTGTTTTTCGAACCTGACTGGTTACATGGGAGGACAAGAGCCACACAACCTATAGGTCAAAGTTGGATTTCGTCGTCTTTTAAACAGTTCGCGAGCAAATTATGCCTATATGTATGTGTACCCAACTGGTGAAGTAAGGGAGCTATGCCTGTAGTGGATGGGGTAAACCCTTCCGAGCAGTTCCTTGGACAACTTGGTACACGCCAATACGACGTGGTTCAAATCCGCCACTACGGTTGTGTCCTGATCACAGTGTCCAGAAGCGATGATTTTCAACTGGTATAGGTGGGCGGGATAACACCTATGTCACAGCCTCATGCGGGTGTGAGAGGCCACATGCTGAACTTCACCGAGTGAACCATGACCGAGAAGATACGTTCGGTTGTATGGACTCCAGGTGGTCGCCCTTAAGTGCTCCGATACGTGCCGTTCACAATTCCAGTCGTGATAAGCAACTTTCATGACCGACGAGTTGAAACTCCTGTAAGGTTTTGGTGATGGGCGGAGCTGTACTTCCGTAATATTCCTCTTAGCGAGGTGGTCAACAGTTTCATTATGGAGAACACCTTGAAGGCATTTTTCCAAAGTAAGTGGACATCAGTGACCACTGTCCGCATATCTACACTACTGGCCATTAAAATTGCTACACCAAGAAGAAATGCAGATGATAAACGGGTATTCATTGGACAAATATATTGAACTAGAACTGACATGTGATTACATTTTCACCCAATTTGAGTGCATAGATCCTGTGAAATCAGTACCAGAAAAACCACCTCTGGCCGTAATAACGGCCTTGATACGCCTGGGCAGTGAGTCAAACAGACATTGGATGGCGAGCACAGGTACAGCTGCCCATGCAGCTTCAACACGATCATACAGTTCATCAAGAGTAGTGACTGGCGTATTGTGACGAGCCAGTTGCTCGGCCACCATTCACCAGACGTTTTCAATTGGTGAGAGATCTGGAGAATGTGCTGGCCAGGGCAGCAGTCGAACATTTTATGTATTCAGAAAGGCCCGTACAGAACCTGCAACATGCGGTCGTACATTATCCTGCTGAAATGTAGGGTTTTGCAGGGATCGAATCTGGGTAGAGCCACGGGTCGTAATACATCTGAAATGTAACGTCCACATGTCAAATTGCCGTCAATGCGAACAAGAGGTGACCGAGACGTGTAACCAATGGCACCCATACCATCACGCCAGGTGATCAGCCAGTACGGCGATGACGAATACACGCTTCCAATGTGCGTTCACCGCGATGTCGCCAAACACGGATGCGACCATCATGATGCTGTAAACAGAACCTGGATTCATCCGAAAAAATGACGTTCTGCCATTCGTGCACCCAGATTCGTCGTTGAGTACACCATTGGAGGCGCTCCTGTCTGTGATGCAGCGTCGAGGGTAACCGCAGCCATGGTCTCCGAGCTGATATTCCATTCTGCTGCAAACGTCGTCGAACTATTCGTGCAGATGGTTGTTGTCTTGCAAACGCCCCCATCTGTTGACTCAGGGATCGAGACGTGGCTGCACGATTGGTTAGTCATGCGGATAAGATACCTGTCGTCTCGACTGCTAGTGATACGAGGCCGTTGGGATCCAGCACGGCGTTCCGTATTACCCTCCTGAACCCACCGATTCCATATTCTGCTAACAGTCATTGGATGTCGACCAACGCGAGCAGAAATGTCGCGATACGATAAACCGCAGTCGTGATAGGCTATAATCCGACCTTTATGAAAGTCGGAAACGTGATGGTACGCATTTCTGCTCCTTACACGAGGCATCACAACAACGTTTCACCAGGCAACGCCGGTCAACTGATGTTTGTGTATGATAAATCGGTTGGAAACTTTCCTCATGTCAGCACGTTGTAGGTGTTGCCACCGGAGGCAACCTTGTGTGAATGCTCTGAAAAGCTGATCATTTGAATATCACAGCATCTTCTTCCTGTCGGTAAAATTTCGCGTCTTCGTGGTGTAGCAATTTTAATGGCCAGTAGTGTATTATGGCCTCCAAGATATCCAAGCGACATCTGTGAACCTGTTTATCAAACGCCGGATTGCATAGTTTTGGGAGTCCGTGAGGATAAATACGAGCCGGAAAGTCTACGCTCCATAATAGATAGCCACACTGATAACCAGTAACTGCGCCCTGTAGACAGACGATGGAGGCGCAGTGCAAACATTTGGTACGTGTCGCTAGAAGGGCAGAAGTAAGTGCATCCCACAGCCGCATCAGTTTTACAGCCATTTATGCAAGCATACTGTGGCCAGTGTTGGATAAGGAAGTGCTCCAGACAGCGATTAATATTCACCCCTTCCTGAACTCGGGTGGCAAGTGTAGCACCGGGGTTGGGGCGAAGAGACTACCAAACGGAGAGCGAAAGCAAGGCAGTTTAGAGTCTCGTAGGACTAGCGGTAAGTGATGCCACCATTTCCCGTAGTTGCGAATTACACTGACGAAAAAGAATCGCAACAAAAAAATAATTGATGTAGAGTAATGGAATTTCGGGAATATGTTTGTCTAGTTAACATATGTAAGTGATTAAAATTGCTAGATAACAGGTTAATGTAAGAGTGGGATAAAACATTGCAAATGTGAAATTCTGTTTCATTAAAACCGGTGTAACCGCCAGAATGTTGCATGCTAACATGCAAACGTGTATGCCTTGTGTTGTACAGATGTCGGATGTCAGTTTGTGGGATGGAGTTCCATACCTGTTACATTTGGTCGGTCAGTACATGGACGGTTAATGTTGTTTGTGGATGACGCTAGAGTTGTCCGATGATGTCCCATATGTGCTCGATTGGAGACAAGTATGGTGATCGATCAGAGTAAGGTAACATGTCCGCACTTTACAGTGCATGTTGGGTTACAACAGCGGTAAGTGGGCGAGCGTCATCTTATAATGTTGTTGTTGATGAATGGCAGCACAACAAGTTGAGTCACCCGGCTCATGTACAAATTAGCAGTCACGGCGCGTGGAATAAACCACGAGTGTGTTCCTGCTGTCATACGAAATCGCACCACAGACCATAGCCCCAGGTGTAGGTTCAGTGCGTCAGAGCCATAAGCCGAGCACGGCGGCTTTCTCTCTCGGTAGTGCCACGTAGCTGTCTGGAGCCCGGTCTTCTTGCGACTTTAAATTCTCGTGTCCACCGCTACCAGCTATCATTTGCATTGGCTACATTTCTTCCAAGTCTTTCTGCAATATTGCAAAAGGAATTCGTGGCCCTATTACACGATCTCGTTCAAACTCAGTGGGGTGTTGATAATGGCGTCTTCGTCACCTGAAATGCATTCTTTACTAACAACAACTCACCACGTCCAACCTCAAAGGTCACTAACTCTCACGAGCGTTATAGCGTTTATTTAAAGTAAACCTGATTTTCACCCCCTAAGTGGCGCTTCTGGAGCCTCACTTGTCGACTGGGGTTAAACCTGAACAGTTATCATCCTTCAGATGCAGAAACACGCCTACCAACTTTCATTTGTGTCGCGCAACTCCTCCTTGGTGTTGAGATTTTTTTCCGTCGGTGCAATATGGGAGTGCGGTTCGTTCTTCGTCTGTGAGGTGCCTGCGTGAGCCCCCAGAACTGAACCACCACCCTGAGGGGCCACAATCAAATATGGAAGACTGAACAAAGACAACGTCTGCCAACGTATGATGAGCAGCATTGCAGATGCTTCCATTAACAGTGCCTATGTGGGCATTGATTTCATAGCTACAAGAGAAAGACGAAGCACCCTGTGATGGAAAACAATTTACGCAAAGTCTATTTCGTCATGTTGCCTTAGATGATGCTTCCATATGCCATTTTGTTTTGAAGCGTCAAGTGATTTGGTGCGGTATTTTGGCGCCGAGATTCTCCTATTTACCAGAATTGCAAACATGTACCTACAAAAACACCAAAAATTCAATACGAAACTTTATTTTTTCGAGGTCATAATTAGACCTTTGTCTATTGATTGTATGTATCAGGCGTAGTAGGGCGCTGCTGCGTATTTATTATTGTGTGGATAGGATTATGGAGTCTTAGAGGAAGCTGTTACGGGAGGTGGTAAGTGAGCGAGCGTGCGTTGGAAAACCAAGCCAGCGATGAGTCTCAACTTGGACAAGAGTGACTGCTGCTGTCGTGCCAGCATGCGGAAATTTACTACGTGGGATGCGGTACAGGTATTACACTAACGAGTCTATGAAGTTCAACATGGAGTGAGACTGATTTTGGAAATTAGCAGACCGACATACAGATTATATGGGGCATGTGTTATTTGATGCGGGTGATGGGATCCTTCAGAGAGACGAATATGTTGTGCGACAGCAGGCACGATGTGGGTATTCTGGTTGCAGAACAGGACGTAAGGAGTCGTTGGAATTGGTAGACGTCTGAAAGTGGAGGCACTGATCGAAAGCTCTAGATTTTATCCGAATTTGGCACGAAAAGGGAAACAATACTTTGACTCTGTGTCACTTTGGTTAGTGATATCGGCGTTTGTAATTATACTGATAAACTAAAACATTATGACCACTGCCCACCGCGACGTTGGATGTCTCCTGATGGCGTTGCGGTCTCGTGACGTAATAACAGATGTATGTAAGCGGAGCAGACACGGACGGGGGATCACCCTAGCGAAAATATGGGCTGCAAAGGAGGAAATCTTTTATAAAGGGCAAATTAGTATTAAGCAGGTGCCTGTCAACGAGTATACCGAAAATGGTGAATTTGGTCGAACGTTCACGTGCTACTGTCGTGAGCATCTACGGAAAGAGGTAGGAGGACCGGAAACAACTACTAGGCGCTAAATGGTTGGACGCCCGCGATTCTTCACTGAACGTGAGGTTCGGAGGCTTGTCTGCTCTGTAAAGTAGGATAGACGGTGATCTGTGACATCGCTGCCGAAAGAGAGCAATTCTGGTGCACACAAAAGAGTTTCTGAGCACACCGTTCATCGTACATTGTTGAACAGGGAGCTCCGCAGCAGACCGTCCGTACGTGTTCACATGTTGACCCAACGACATCGTCACTTACGATTGCAGAGGGCACGGGACCATCGGGATTCGATCGTCGATCAATGTAAACGTATCGGCGCTTCGGGTGAATCACATTTTTGCTACACAATATCGATGGTCGTCTCCACAAACGCCGTCATCGAGGTGAACGGCGACTCGAAACGTGCAGTAGGCCACGGACGCAGTCTGGTGGGAGCAGTACTGTGCTGTGGGAGACATTCTCCTGCGCTTCTACGGGACCTGTGGTCGTAATCGAAGACACGCTGACAGCTGCGAACCACCTGTAGTTTTGTCATGTTATTAATGTTGAACAGTTATTTCAGCTTGAAGCACCTATGACTTCTGGAAATCAGAAATGAAAGGGTGCAGCGCCAATATTTAATAATAATCTGGATCTGTATATTATTGAGGGGATAAATTCTGTTTCCCACCCTATTGGGTGCTTTATTTGAATCAGCAAAATTGAAAATAATAGTATTGTCGATGCTATTGCTTGGACAATAAAATATTTAACTGATTATTCATTTATCATTATATTTTTATTTCTTGTGTTTTCCCCGACGACGGTGACATCTTTCATCAGAGTAACTGCCCGCGTCTCGGAATCAGAACTGTGCTACAGTGGTTTGAGGAGCATCATACTGAACTCACGTTATGTCTCGGTGACCAAAGTCACTTGATGTAAATCCTACGTAAATCGTCTGGGTCGCTATCGAGCGCAAAACAGCGGCCCGTTACTTACGCGAATTACGTGACCGGTACATAGACATCTAATGCCACATACCTCCACAAACCTTCTAACAAACTGTCGGATCCTGATACACAGAGTCAGTCATATATCTCTTTCCAAAGACGGAGAAACAAGCTATTAAGTAGGTGGCCGTAATGTTTTGGTTCGTCAGTGTATATTGTGTTCGTGTAGGTAGCTCTCCTAGAGGAAGAGCAACTTCAGCACATTTTCATTGAGATTAATGTCCGCCCCCGGTAGCTGAGTGGTCAGCGTGACAGACTGTCAATCCGAAGGGCCCGGGTTCGATTCCCGGCTGGGTCGGAGATTTTCTCCGCTCATGGACTGGGTGTTGTGTTGTCCTAATCATCATCATTTCATCCTCATCGACGCGCAAGTCGCCGAAGTGGCGTCAAATCGAAAGACTTGCACCAGGCGAACGGTCTACCCGACGGGAGGCCCTCGTCACACGACATTATTATTAATGAGATTAATCGCGTGTAAGGCACGTTCACACGGGATCCTCCGTAGTGTGCTCAGGATTCCATTACTACTAAACCGTTTCCCCAACAGGAGCACTGGACAGAAACCAACAGCGCTTAGGTACACACGTGATCCCCAGCAGTATTCCAGCTTAATATCACTGCCCCCGAATAACAGTCGGATGCGAGTTGCACTTGACGGAGTCCGATGCAATCAAAATGTAAATAGCCGCCAACTAACTAGGATTCAGCGCAGCGTCGCATTCCAGCTGCCGTTAATCCGAAGTCCTACTGCCTAAATTATACGCGAGCCTCTTACTCTCCGCTTAAGCTGAGCTCTTGGCGTCTCCATAAACGAAACGCCTCCCGCAACGGAACGGAGTACTAAAATCGTTCAGCTCACAGCGTGTAACTTCGCTTGCGAGGATATTGTTTATTCAAAGGCAAAACGCAACCTATTTTATAACTCCTTGTATCGCCGGAAATGCATATCCTCCTATTTCCATCTATTGTACTGTAAGTTTTTTCCTTAATTTGTTACCTGAATATATGACATTTCTGTGCCTTTATATATTGTAATTGGTTTACTATTTGTATATATATATATATATATATATATATATATATATATATATATATGCATTTATGTCGATGTATAATTGGTTTGTTTCGTAAATATTATTTGTATTTTTACGCTGGGTCTTGCCTAGGGAAAACTGCTATCGAACGATTACATCGATAGGTCGTGTGAAGAATCAAAGTGTGTAGGATCTTTGGTAGGGTTAACTATGCCGCGTGGAGCGCGGGCAGAGCAGTTAGAGTCTGGCTGGAGTAGCGAGTGGGGCAGGGGTGTTGTGTGACGCTCCCGCGAGTTGCCGCGCTTTCGGGGTTTGGCAGCATGTAATTGCGCTCGACTCGCGATGATAGTTTCTGACATGGTGTCGCGGACGGGAAGCATTAGCTGGCGCACATCAAGAGCCCGTTTCGCCTGGTGACCGTGTCGAGAAGAATGCGCGCCAACATCCAGCTTCTGCAACAGCGACGGCCGACAATGAGTGACTGTCGCCACCTCCTCGATCGACGGTTTCAAACCTTCAATCAACCAACAAGGAAGACTAAAAGCACGTAAAGTTTCAGAACTGTATGGCAGACCTCAGCTTTTCAAATTGTTCCATTTGCCTCGCAAAATTACAGCAACTTAGCATGAACCTTTGTTGCTCATTGTCCCAATTGCATTACCAAGCAGGGTTCCTTCCTTTTCCGAAATGAACCCGAGTGTCGTTCAAATTCAGACGCCAGCATTAAAGTACAATAATTGCATTTCATTACTTTAGTTTCAAAGTGCAGTTAAAGTATTCATAGCTGGCTACAATATTAGATTACAGAAGCACAAATTAAGAGTGCGAGTTTTGTTAGCATATTTTAGCTTACCTGTGACTGCAGCTCAGCTTGGTACGTACTAAATTTTATTAATGTTAATTATTCAGAATCATTTAATTCAAGTTCAAAGTTAAATCTCTTGTTTCTAAATTGCGTAGAGTCAAGTTGCTTTGGAAATGATTGTTGTGGTAGTCCAAGACTAACCGTATTCTGCTGGATTTCGATGTGCTTCAGAAAGAAAGCTCACTATTAACTTCAGTCACTAAATTAACTTTCGATTTTCCGGTTTTATTAATTCTTTTGCTAAATTAAGTCAGAGTGTTGCGAAATTTATTACTTCTGACAAACTTTCAGTTTTCACACTACACGTGTCAACCTTCAGTTGCCACGCTTCTACTGCTAATTATATGTGTAATAACCTTCCTTTTTCAGTTACTATAGTAATTGTCCTTAGGACTGGCGACCGTGATTTCCCCCAAATCTCAAATATCTAATTACCGCTAGTTAATTGTTGACGTAACGGCCGCACATTTACTTTCTTTATTAACTTTACCCCTTTTCAAAATTAATTTCGACCAGTTTCATTTGCATTTTTCCTTTCATTTAGATGTAACCCTTTCCTCCCTCTTTACCGACAGATTAACTTCGGTGACGATTGCTTTCCCAAATTTCCCATTAGGTACACGCGGTTTAATTTTTCGCTGTCATTAAGGTCGATAAGTGAGGGGGAGGTTACATCCTCCCATAAGAGCTGAATCAAAAGTTCGTGGTTCCATTGTGTACTTGGCCACAACTATACGGAATTTTCGTCACACTAGCTGACACTAGTGGATGATGAACATCTCTTGCCGTCCTCAAGCATTCTATTATTTTTCTAGTCGATTTAAAAAAAATCGTTTGAACCACATCCTGGGTCAAAAGTTTTGCTATTCGATGTTGTGCCCAAGTATACGCTGTAGTAGTATGTAGTTTTTAGTATCTTACTGAGTTAGTATACTACACTACTGGCCATTAAAATTGCTACACCACGAAGAAATGCAGATGATAAACGGGTATTCACTGGACAAATATATTATCCTAGAACTGACATGTGATCACAAAAAATGGTTCAAATGGCTCTGAGCACTATGCGACTTAACTTCTGAGGTCATCAGTCGCCTAGAACTTAGAAGTACTTAAAACTAACTAACCTAACGACATCACACACATCCATGGCCGAGGCAGGATTCGAACCTGCGACCGTAGCAGTCGCGCGGTTCCGGACTGAGCGCCTAGACCCGCTAGACCATCGCGGCCGCCATGTGATCACATTTTCGGGCAATTTGGGTGTATAGATCCTGAGAAATCAGTACCCAGAACCACCACCTTAGCCGGCCAGTGTGGCCGTGCGGTTCGAGGCGCTTCAGTCAGGAACCGCGTGACCGCTACAATCGCAGGGTCGAATCCTGCCGCGGGCATGGATGTGTGTGATGTCCTTAGGTTAGTTAGGTTTAAGGAGTTCTAAGTCCTAGGGGACTGATGACCACCGTTGTTAAGTCCCATAGTGCTCAGAGCCATTTGAACCAACCACCTCAGCCGTAATAACGGCCTTAATACGCCTGGACATTGAGTCAAACAGAGCTTGGATGGCGTGTACAGGTACAGCTGCCTATGCAGCTTCAACACGGTACCACAGTTCATCAAGAGTAGTGACTGGAGTATTGTGACGAGCCAGTTGTTCGGCCACCATTGACCAGATGTTTTCAGTTGGTGAGAGATCTGGAGAATGTGCCGGCCAGAGCAGCAGTCGAACATTTTCTGTATCCAGAAAGGCCCGTACAGGACCTGAAACATGAGGTCGTGCATTATCCTGCTGAAATGTAGGGTTTCGCAGGGATCGAATGAAGGGTAGAGTCACGGGTCTTAAGACATCTGAAATGTACCGTCCACTGTTCAAAGTGCCGTCAATTCGAACAAGAGGTGACCGAGACGTGTAACCATTGAACCCCATACCATCACGCCGGTTGATACGCCAGTATGGCGATGACGAATACAAGCTTCCAATGTGCGTTCACCGCGATGTCGCCAAACCGGATGCGACCATCATGATTCTGTAAACAGAACCTGGATTCATCTGAAAAAATGACGTTGTGCCAATCGTGCAGCCAGGTTCTTCGCAGATTACACCAACGCAGGCGCTCCTGTCTGTGATGCAGCGTCAAGGGTAACCGCAGCCAGGGTCTCCGAGCTGATAGTCCATGCTGCTGCAAACGTTGTCGAACTGTTCGTGCAGATGGTTGTTGTCTTGCAAACGTTCATATCTGTTGACTCAGGGAGCGAGACGTTGCTGCAAGATCCGTTACAGCCATGCGGATAAGATGCCTGTCATCTCGACTGCTAGTGATACTTGGCCGTTGGAATCCAGCATGGTGTTCCGTATTATCCTCCTGAACCCACCGATTCCATATTCTGCTAACAGTCATTGGATCTCGACCAACGCGAGCAGCAATGTCGCGATACGATAAACCGCAATCGCGATAGGCTACAATCCGACCTTTATCAAAGACGGAAACGTGATGGTACGCATTTCTGCTCCTTACACGAGGCATCACAACAACGTTTCACCAGGCAACGCCGGTCAACTGCTGTTTGCGTATGAGAAATAGGTTGGAAACTTTCCTCATGTCAGCACGTTGTAGGTGTCGCCACCGGCGCGAACCTTGTGTGAATGCTCTGAGAAGCTAATGATTTGCATATCACAGCATCTTCTTCCTGTCGGTTAAATTTCACGTCTGTAGCACGTCATCTTCGTGGTGTAGCAATTTTAATGGCCAGTAGTGTAGATGGACTTCGTCATAAAGCAGAACTCTAGAAATTAACTGAATTTCTGAAGCGACATTTTATGGACCTGTGGATGGGCGTGCGCCTCTCCTGAAAAATTATAAGATTCGCTGTGCGTCCAGTACCAGTTGTGTATCAGTCATAAAGACAGTGGTCACAGGAATAAGCTCACGCTCCCCGTCTTCGCCATTCAGGTCACCAGCACAGAGAGTAACGTCTGCATCGCCGTATCAGACGGGCAGCCACTTCCAGTCGCACGACGACGGCCGATTTTATGCCCAGAGTGTCAGCTAGCACTATTTTTTGGGTACTTCGCTACAGTTAAGGGTCCACTCGCGAGTATTCCTCTGACATATTATAACTGCGACGGTGTAACGAGAGATGCGGCTGCAGAGATTAAAGGTGTAAGGCTGGGTTAAATGATTCTGTATAACTGTGAACGATGGTGGTTTGTGACTGCGATCCGACCGGAAGAAGTGTACCAGGCAGAGAAACACAGAAGCGAAACTGGACAATATGGTGCGGCGCGCCGCAATCTGTAGTGACGGAACACATCTGATTTCTACTGAGGGAGTATTAAATGATGCAGTATACTTCCGAACTGGAGCATTCCTACTCTGTTTCGTCACCGCAGGGAGAGGTTCTCTTCCAGAAGAAGAAAGCCGCTGCTCGGACATCTCTCGATGCTCAATGTAAGTTCCAACACGTTTATCTCCTTTCTTTGCACATTGCCCCACTGAGCATAACTGGGAGATTATTGGACGATATCTAGTATGGGCTGTATAATCGGTAACATCCTATGATCAGAGATGAAAATAGATGGAACGATAGATAGATATGGTTTTGTAACCAACATATTATGAATAATAAAAATTTTTGCCAGGCTTGGAACCAATCCCACAATTATTCCTTTTCCTAGCTGTTGCCTACCATGGGGATACCTGAGCACATCACAAACCTGATTCGCACTTCTTTGATACTGATATGCTATTCCCACATACCCCACTGAAGAACCTCAGCCGGCCGGTGTGGCCGAGCGGTTGTAGGCGCTTCAGTCTGGAGCCGCGCGACCGCTACGGTCACAGGTTCAAATCATGCCTCGGGCATGGATGTGTGTGATGTCCTTAGGTTAGTTAGATTTAAGTAGTTCTTAGTTCTAGGGGACTGATGGCTTCAGATGTTAAGTCTCATAGTGCTCAGAGCCATTTGAACCATTTTGAAGAACCTCTAGTGACGGGGTTTTGAAATCATAGCGAAAACATCAATGTAAGTAAACGTTTGAGTCAGGTGTACGTACGTATCGATCACAATATAACAACAGAAATGATTTCGTAATTGTTGAAGAGAGGTTGAAATATCGTCAATACGTCCCAAGAATGGTATACCCTGTCTTCACATCCTGAGGTTATGACAGTGGTACGAAATGGCGTATTCGAACACCTCACATATTCGAATCCTGCCTCGGGCATGGATGTGTGCGATGTCCTTTGGTTAGTTAGGTTTAAGTAGTTCTAAGTTCTAGCGGACTGATGACCTCAGAAGTTAAGTCCCATAGTGCTCAGAGCCGTTTGAACCATTATTGTACGCTATTTCAACCGCTGTTGCACAAGTATACAGCATGCAAACAGTATGCTATGTGAATGAATTAAATTTTAAGTGACATCAGAGCTTCAGGTTTTTCATTCATTTTTATTTCATTATCAGGTTGACGGACGGTGCAGAAGAAGTCGCCAGAGGTTCTTGGTAAGTGTGTGTGTGTGTGTGTGTGTGTGTGTGTGTGGTGTAGGGGGGAGAGGGGGGGATAGAGAGAGAGAGAGAGAGAGAGAGAGAGAGAGAGAGAGAGAGAGATGAAGGGGACGGGAGAGGCTAGGGATAGCGCGGGATGGAGTGTTCTAGCGCTGAGTTAAACCTGGAGAGAGTGCGCGTGGTGTGTAGTATTTCCAGGGGCAATAACGTCGCTGCTGGTTCTGTCGCTGCGAATGCGTGAGCGTGTGTGTGTGTGTGTGTGTGTGTGTGTGTGTGTGTGTGTGTGTGTGTGTGTGTGTGTGTGGGTGTGTGTGGGTGTGTGTGGGTGTGTGTGTGTGTAATGGAGTCGCAAGTATTTCATTAGGGCACGCCGCCACACGCCGGCGCCCCTCGGTATGGGGCGCGCCGCATTCCACGGTTCCATCGGCGCCGCCCGAGCCCGCCCCAGGGACGCCTCAGGGCGCCACGTCGCTCCAGCCGACGGCTAACCGGCTGGCGCCGCTGCCATCACATCGGCGCTGTCGACAGTCGATCGCGCAGATTGTTAGCTGTTCAGTTTTACTGATATGCACTGAAGATAACTTCCCGGTGGATACCAACGATGAACGACAGCAGGGACCAATTACACCGCTGACCATTAAAAAATGCAACCATAGGGAGGCTTGGAAATAATGAAATTTTATACAATCGAGCATATATGTCTACGGTATACAGTAATACAATATATGGTCAAAAGCATCCGGACTAATATTAGTGGACTTTAATTTGGCGTGTGTCCTCCATTTAGATTTATGATTGGTTGAACTCTAAAAACTCCGCCCGAACAAGCCATGAAGGTCAAATAGTATCACCGAGCGAGGTGGCGCAGTGGTTAGCACACTGGACTCGCATTCGGGAGGATGTCGGTTCAATCCCGCGTCCGGCCATTCTGATTTAGGTTTCCCGTGATTTCCCTAAATCGCTCCAGGCAAATGCCGGGATGGTTCCTTTGAAAGGGCACGGCCAACATCCTTCCCCATCCTTCCCTAATCCGATGAGACCGATGACCGATGACCTCGCAGTCTGGTCTCCTCCCCCAAACAACCCAAAATCCAATAGTATCGATCGGCCGCCGTGTCGTCCTCAGTCCTCAGGCGTCACTGGATGCGGATATGGAGGAGCTTGTGGTCAGCACACCGCTCTCCCAGCCGTTTGTCAGTTTACGAGACTTCTCATTCAAGTAGCTCCTCAGTTTGCCTCACAAGGACTGAGTGCACCCCGACTGCCGACAGCGGTCGGCAGACCGAATGGCCTCCCAACTAAGTGCTAGCCCAGCAGGACAGCGCTTGACTTCGGTGACTGCAGCGAGGCCGTTGGCTGGTTGAACTCTGCTAGGGACATTTTCAGAGAGGTGTCAAAGTCTGTGGATGAATGGCAGCACGTTCTTCCTCAAGAGACGAAACTGAAAAAGGCAGTAATGTGTGACGATGGGATCTGGAGCGAAGCCGACGTTGTAAGTCACCCCAAAGGTGTTCCAGTGGATTCAGGTCGGGATTCTGGGTAGGCAAAAAATGGTTCAAATGGCTCTGAGCACTATGGGACATAATTTGTGAGGTCATCAGTCCCCCAGAACTTAGAACTACTTAAACCTAACTAACCTAAGGACATCACACACATCCATGCTCGAGGCAGGATTCGAACCTTCGACCGTATCGGTCGCGCGGTTCTGGATTGAAGCGCCTAGAACCGCTCGGCCACCCCGGCCGGCTCTGGGTAGGCAAGTCCATTTGAGGAATGTTACTGTCCACAAACCACTGCCTCAGAAATGCTGCTTCATATCAAGGTGCATTGTTCTGTTGATACAAACAACCACCATTTGTGAACCGTTTCCCTACTGTAGGCAGTACATGCTGCTGTAAAATGTGTTCATATCCTTTTGTACTTAGTGTTTTCTTAAGAGCAATAAGGGGACCACACCCCGCACCCTGACCACCGCCTCTGTCGTTCACTTTTGGCACTGCGCATGATGATAGCAAACGTTCTCGAGCCATTCACCGAGCCCAAATGCTTTCATCGGATTTCCACAGGGTACAGCGTTTCCAGTCACCCACTGTCCACTGGCGTTGCTCTTCATGTTGAAGTGACAAGGGTCATGGGATGCCTGCTAATATTGGGTGGGATCATCTTTTGCCCCGCGTACAGCAATAGCTAAACGTGGCATGGACTCAGCAAATCGTTGGAAGTCCCCTGCAGAAATATCGACCCGTGCTACCTCTGGAGCCGTCCACAATTGAGAACATGTTGCCACTACAGGAAGTGGTGCAAGTACTGACATCCCCATTATTTCCCATTGGGATTCGTGATGGGCGATCTGGGTGGCTACATCATTAGATCTAACTCTCCAAAATATTCTTGAAATAGCACAGTGACATGACGCAGTGTCATCCATCAAAATTAAGTCCACGAATGGCTGGAAATAGCCCCCGAGTAGCCGAACATAACCATTTCCAACCAATGATCGGTTCAGTTGGACCAGACGACCCAGTCCATTCCATGTAAACACAGCACACACCATTATGGAGCCACCATCAGCTTGCACAGAGCCTTGTTCATAACTTAGATCCATGGTTTCGTGGGGTCTGTGCCACACTCGAACCCTACTATCAGCTCTTACCAAATCATATCGAGACACATCTGCCCAAGACGCAGTTTTCCAGTAGTCTAGGGTCCAACTGATATGGTCACGAGCCCAAGACAGGAGTTGCAGGAGACGTCGTGCTATTAGCAAAGGTACTCTCGTCAATCGTCTGCTACCACAGCCCATTAACGTCAGATTTCGCCGTACTGTTCAAACCGATATGTTCGTCGTACGTCCAACATTGACTTATGCGATTATTTCACGCAGTGTCGTTTGTCTGTTAGCACTGACAACTCTCCGCAAACACCGGTGCTATCGGTCGTTAAGTGTAGGCCGTCGGTCACTGCATTGTCCGTGATTAAACGAAATGCCTGAAATTTTGCAATTTTGCATTCTCGGCACCTTCTGGCATTGTGTATCTCGGAATATTAGATTCCATAAAGATTTACGGAGTAGAATGCCCCACGCGTCTAGCTCCAACTATCATTCCGCGTTCAAAGTCTGTTAATTGCCGTCGTGCGACCAGAATCACGTTGACAACCTTTTCACATGAATCACCTAGGCACAAATGACAGCTCCACCCGCGCACTGCCCTTTTGTACCTAGTATACGCCATCTGTATACACTGATGAGTCGCCCACCGCAACGTCGGATGCCGCCTGGTGGCGTTGCGGGCACGTGACGCGGAAGGAAAGTACGTAAGCGGAGCAGACACGGACGGGGGATTACCCTAGAGAAGACATGGGCTCCAAATGAGATAATATATTGTGATGAGTGACTTAGGAAAAGGGCAAGTTATTATTAAGCAGAGCCTGTGAACGAGTATCTACACTACTGGCCATTAAAATTGCTACACCAAGAAGAAATGCAGATGATAAACGGGTATTCATTGGACAAATATATTATACTAGAACTTACATGTGATTACATTTTCACGCAATTTGGGTGCATAGATCCTGAGAAATCAGTACCCACAACAACTACCTCGGGCCGTAGTAACGGTCTTGATACGCCTGAGCATTGAGTCAAACAGAGCTTGGATGGCGTTTACAGGTACAGCTGCCCATGCAGCTTCAACACGATACCACAGTTCATCAAGAGTAGTGACTGGCGTATTGTGACGAGCCAGTTGCTCGGCCACCATTGACCAGACGTTTTCAGTTGGTGAGAGATCTGGAGAATATGCTGTCCAGGGCAGCAGTCGAACATTTTCTGTATCCAGAAAGGCCCGAACAGGACCTGCAACATGCTGTCGTGCATTATCCTGCTGAAATGAAGGGTTCGCTGGGATCGAATGAAAGGTAGAGCCACGGGTCGTAACCCATCTGAAATGTAACGTCCACTGTTCAAAGTGCCGTCAATGTGAACAAGAGGTGACCGAGACGTGTAACCAATGGCACCCCATACTATCACGCCGGGTGATACGCCAGTATGGCGATGACGAATACACGCTTCCAATGTGCGTTCATCGCGATGTCACCAAACACGGATGCGACCATCATGATGAAGTAAACAGAACCTGGATGGCGTTTTGCCATTCGTTCAACCACGTTCGTCGTTGAGTACACCATCGCAGACGCTCCTGTCTGTGATGCAGCGTCAAGGGTAACCGCAGCCATGGTCTTCGAGCTGATAGTCCGTGCTGCTGCTAACGTCGTCGAACTGTTCGTGTAGATGGTTGTTGTCTTGCAAACGTCCCCATCTGTTGACTCAGGGCTCGAGACGTGGCTGCAAGATCCGTTACAGCCATGCGGATAAGATGCGTGTCATCTCAACTGTTAGTGATACGAAGCCGTTGGGATCCAGCACGGCGTTCCGTATTACCCTCCTGAACCCACCGATTCCATATTCTGTTAACAGTCATTGGATCTCGACCAACGAGAGCAGCTATGTCGCGATACGATAAACTGCAATCGCGATAGGCTACAATCCGACGCATTTCTCCTCCTTACACGAGGCATCACAACAACATTTCGAAAGGCAACGCCGGTCAACTGCTATTTGTGTATGAGAAATCGGTTGGAAACTTTCCTCTTGTCAGCACGTTGTAGGTGTAGCCACCGGCGCCAACCCTGTGTGAATGCTCTGAAAAGCTAATCATTTGAATATCACAGCATCGTCTTCCTGTCGGTTAAATTTAGCGTCTGTAGGACGTCATCTTCGTAGTGTAGCAACTTTAATGGCCACTAGTGTAGAAAACGGCGAAGCTGGTCGAGCGTTCACGTGATTCTGTCATGAGTATCTACGAAAGCGGTAGAAGGACAGTGAAACTGCCACTAGGCGCTAAGAGGTGGGACGTCGATGACTCTTTACAGAACGTAGTGTTCGGAGGCTTATCTGCTCTTTAAAGTAGGATAGATGGTGATCTGTAGCATCTCTGCCGAAAGAGCATAATGCTGGTGCACGCACAAGTGTTCTGGAACACACTGTTGATCGAACATCGTTGAACATGGAGCTCCGCAGCAGACGATCCCTACGTTTTCAAAATGTTCAAATGTGTGTGAAATCTTATGGGCCTTAACTGCTAAGGTCATCAGTCCCTAAGGTTACACACTACCTAACCTAAATTATCCTAAGGACAAACACACACACCCATGCCCGAGGGAGGATTCGAACCTCCGCTGGGACCAGCCGCTCAGTCCATGACTGCAGCGCCCCTGACCGCTCGGCTAATCCCGCGCCCTACGTTTTCACATGGTGACTAAACTTCGTCAATTACGACAGCAATGGGCACGTGCCCATCAGGATTCGACCATCGATCAACGGAAACGCGTCGGCTCTTCGGGTGAATCACATTTTTGCTACACTAGATCGCCCGTCGTCTCCACAAACGCCGTCAGCGAGGTAAACGACGGCTCGAAACGTGCAGCGCGAAGCTGGTAGGGACAGTATTATGCTGTGGGAGACATTCTCCAGCGCTTGCATGGGACCTGTGGTAGTAATCGAAGACACGCTGACTGCTGTGAACCACCTTCATCCCTTCGTACTTGATGTCTTCTCGGACGACGAGTCATCTTTCAGCAGTATAGCCGTCCGTGCTACAGTGGTTTGAGGAGCATTATACTGAAATCACGTTGATATCTCGGCTACCAAATTCGTCTAATGTGAATTTTATGGAGCCCCTTCAGATTTTTACAACTGTTGGTTTCAGAGGCTCTTTCCTGCTGGCTCGCCACCTGAATACTTGTTATTGCGTTGTACCTAGCCTTCCTTGCGACACTCTACTTTGTCACTGTTATGACGTATCTCTCGCCTTCCATGATGTCATTAGGCTTCGCTGGTAGACTTGGCGCTCTGTCGTTCCCCCGTTCTGTGATAGCTTCCGTGTTTGCCGGAACTTGCTCAGTATTTCCCTCTAGCCGACAGTCTACTGGTTGTTGACACAGCCGGTTCGGCTTGCGGGAACTGGCAAGACAGAACTTGGAAGAATTTTTAGTGTCCGCCGGGGTTGATATCGTGGGGTGTAACAGCATTTATATAAAACACTAACGGAAATACAAGTCCTATGGTTCTGTGTAAGTAAACGATAATAAAGTAATGATCATTACTACTCAGCAAGGATTTGTGAACTAAGTGAATGTAACATGGACTTGCAATTACTCACTCACAAAGATTTGAAAGCAAAGTTCATTACTTTACATTAAAAAGTGAATAATCAAAGTCAGCTCGTCTCTACAGCGAAAAGATTCATGAAATTTAACTGGACACACAAAACGCGAAGTGAATCGTGGACGATTAAAGACCAAATGTGTTTCCATTTGAATTTACATTAACGATACTGACATCATCATTTGGAAGAATTCTGCACTGCTCCTAACGACGGAGTTTATTCGTCACAGAGAATTCTAACTCCAAATTGAACTTAATCCCATCAAAGGATCACTGTTCATGAGGATACTGAAAGAGCATGTCATATTTACTTGACTACGGAGCAGAACTGCTTTGTGCGCCACAGTAAGTTCTGTTTAAAATCTAAACTGCCTCGCCTCTGAGTACAGGTAGCGAGCGAACTTTGTGGGGCGCACTGACAATCAGCAAGATGACATTGACAGTAGGATCAGGCGTCTCCTCCAATCAAAAGACAGGAGAGGAGTGGGTGGTTCTTTCGGCCTAAAATTTTCCACTCCAATCAACGGCAGAAATTTTGAAGACCGCATACCAACGATTGGATTCCCAACGGCCAACCGTGTGGCCGCACGTATGACTATGTCCAGCCGCATGTGCTGGATGGTTGCCATCAGAGCTGGCTTCGAAAACAGCATGCAACTGCATTATCAGGCTGTTACTGTAAATCCAAAACAAGAACGCACACTTAAATTTACCAAGTTGAAAGTGATTTCAGTTAACCCATATTCATTCAAAACGAGCGATCATCCATGTTTGGGACAGGTGATTATAGGTGCATCAACTGTAATAAAGAAGAGAATAAACACATACTATTTATGTTACCAGCCTGATCTGCTACCTTGGCATGGAAAGCATGAGCAAACGCCGCCGGAACTTGATAAGGTAGAGCCGAAATATTGTACGAGAGGCTGCTTAATTGACTGACTCCCTTCAGTGTACCTAATGGATTTGTTAGCAAGGAGACATCCAGTAACTAGTGGACGTACGCAGTCGCTGAGCTCTCTTGAGCGACCCATTCTGATATTGCTGCTTCTCTACATTGGCGGGTACGTCTCTCGCGACATATGGTGGTCAATTTCGTATTATATAGTCGTATCTTGATACTCTTGATCAAATAGTGTGCTAGCAAGAACGCATTTTTACGTACTTTGTGAGTGTGTGGGGTGCGAAATTTAGTAAACAGAGCTGCAACCTCTGACAGCAAGAACGACTGTAACTATCCCACGATGCTCTAAGTCTATGCCACAGGTCCACAGTAGTAATGGTGAGCCGTTGTCACGGCAACCGATGATCAGCTGTTCAGATGTTTTCAGTGGATGAGAGATGTAGAGAACGCGCTGGACAGAGGAACATTCGAACTACGCCCCCCCCCCCTCCCTCCCTCCCTCTATCGTGCTACGTTAGGACAGCATAGGGAACATACAGTCTTGGGTCTTGTATCGCCTCTTTCAAAGGTAACGTCACGGAAACGTCGAAGATAGAGCAGAGCAATAGGCCTCTGCACATCAAAGGTAAAACGCTTGCAGCATGAGAACTAGAGGTAATCCTATTTTATACCCAATGGCATCCTACGTCATCACGCCGGGGACTCGGCCCGTACGACGATGAAGAATGCAGTATGGCAACGTTTGTTCTCCAAGGAAGCTCCACACATCGATACTGCCTCTGTCATGGGATGGGGGGGGGGGGGGGGGTGCAAGCTAACGCGGGCAAAAGTACCACAGAACGATAAAGTAGCCTCCATAAGCTGCAACACTGCCAATGTCATATTCCGATTTTCTTGAACAAGTGGCTCAGCACTATCTTAGTACAAACAAACAAGACTGAAACGCAACTTTTGAAAGAAAAACTCGCTGGCCGACACTTATATACAGAATGTAGATGCCTTTGCTCCCTACCTTCTTTATGTGGTACCGATGAAATGCTGATCACATGCATATGCAAACGAATGGTATACTTTATTCCAGTTCGACGTTTGTGGGATGGCGTCTTCATGGTGTTACAGTTCCAGCGGTCGGGAGTGTACTTTATCCTCTCACAGCTATTTTTCGTGATGAAGAAAGAACTGAAATTTAGCGTCAGATCGAGGGCAGAGTCAATATAGAGAGACCGAAAACTCTTAGTAGGGAAGGCTGGGGAAGAAAATCACTACAGATCTTTTCGAAGGTGATATTCTATCAGTCACGGTAATAGGTGACGGAAACCAGCGAAATCCAAAGTCTGTTTCAGCAGATGAGTTTTTGATACCCGCTCCTTTCATCAGGTACGAGTACAGCGACTTAAACACTGTGCCAGGTTGATTCGGTTACTTTCCATTGTGCGGGTCACTGTGATGTCTGCGTTATTCAAACGACTCATACTGTGTCAGTGGGTTAGCACACCGTATCCTGCCTGGAAACACAGCTTCCCCAGATTTTTTCCCAAATGAAGTGTGTCGCATTCGCAGGAGGACGTATAGTACAGTCTGGAAAATGCTGCACAGATATTCAGTCCGCTCTTGATAAAACTTGAAAGTGAGGTAAATTTTGAAAAATTCGTTTAAATACTGAGAAAAGTAAAACATTGCACTTCACGAAACGAAACAAGTAAGAAATTATATCCTTGACAATATCACTGAATGACGAATGGAGTCTGTCAAATCACATAAATATATGGATACGAAATGCACTGATCGCAAAGGATAAGTGATAAGTAAAACTGGCGGAACACTTAAGTTTATTGGCAGGATACGCGGAGGATGCTCTCAAAAACGAGACTGCTTGCAAAACATCGATTTTAGAATATTCCTCAAATGCGTAACACCCAATTGAAACTGGGATAACAGAGATATTGATCGTTTCAATGAAGAGCAGCACGAATGTTCAAACGTTTCCTTCACCAACAGAAGAGCATCCGTCAAATGTTCAAAACGCTGTATTGATAAATGCTTAAAGATAGACGCCAAATATCGCGTGAATGCGTCGTTTAAAAGTATCAAACATCAGTATTACGTGAGGAATTTACGAACATACTGTACCCTCATACGTATTATAGGGATCATGAAGATAGGGGTATACCACACTACTGGCCATTAAAATTGCTACACCAGGAAGAAATGCAGATGATAAATGGGTATTTATTGGACAAATATATTATATTAGAAATTACATGTGATTACATTTTCACGCAAGTTGGGTGCATAGATCCTGAGAAATCAGAACCCAGAACAACTACCTCCGGCCGTAATAACGCCTTGATACGCCTGGGCATTGAGTCAAACAGAGCTTGGATGCCGTGTAAAGGTACAGCTGCCCATGCAACTTCAACACGATACCACAGTTCATCAAGAGTAGTGACTGGCGTATTGTGACGAGCCAGTTGCTCGGCCACCATTGACCAGACGTTTTCAATTGGTGAGAGATTTGGAGAATGTGGTGGCCAGGGCAGCAGTCGAACATTTTCCGTGTCCAGAAAGGCCCGTACAGGACCTGCAACATGCGGTCGTGCAATATCCTGCTGAAATGTAGGGTTTCGCAGGGATCGAATGAAGGGTAGAGCCGCGGGTCGTAACACATCTGAAATGTAACGTCCACTGTTCAAAGTGCCGTCAATTCGAACAAGAAGTGACCGAGACGTGTAACCAATGGCACCCCATACCATCACGCCGGGTGATACGCCAGTATGGCGATGACGAATAACGCTTCCAATGTGCGTTCACCGCGATGTCGCCAAACACGGATGCGACCATCATGATGCTGTAAAAAGAACCTGGATTCATCCGAAAAAATGACGTTTAGCCATTCGTGCACCCAGGTTCGTCGTTGAGTACACCATCGCAGGCGGTCCTGTCTGTGATGCAGTGTCAAGGGTAATCGCAGCCATGGTCTCCGAGCTGATAGTCCATGCTGCTGCTAACGTCGTCGAACTGTTCGTGCAGATGGCTGTTGTCTTGCAAACGTCCCCATCTGTTGACTCAGGGACCGAGACGTGGCTGCAAGATCCGTTACAGCCATGGGGATAAGATGACTGTCTTCTCGACTGCTAGTGATACGAGGCCGTTGGGATCCAGCACGGCGTTCCGTATTACCCTTCTGAACCCACCGATTCCATATTCTGCTAACAGTCATTGGATCTCGACCTACGCGAGCAGCAATGTCGTGATACGGTAAACCGCAATCGCGATAGGCTACAATCCGACCCTTAGCGAAGTCGGAAACGTGATGGTCCGCATTTCTCATCCTTACACGAGGCATAACAGCAACGTTTCACCATTCAACGCCGGTCAACTGCTGTTTGTGTATGAGAAATCGGTTGGAAACTTTCCTCATGTCAGCACGTTTTATGTGTCGCCACCGGCGCCAACCCTGTGTGAATGCTCTGAAAAGCTAATCATTTGCATATCACAGCATCTTCTTCCTGTCGGTTAAATTTCTTGTCTGTAGCACGTCATCTTCGTGGTATAGCAATTTTAATGGCCAGTAGTGTAATTACAACATGCAATGGGGCATTGAAGCAAACATTTTTCCAGCGCTGAAAAAGCGAATGGGACGGGAAGAAGCCTTAATTTGTGGTACAATGGAAAATAACTTGGGCCATACAATACACAGTTCTTCGCAGCGTGTAGGTGTAGAATTTCAAGGTCTACATGGGAGTACCAGTTAAAATAAATACAAGATCCAGTCTGTTTAATATCGGCACCACCTATGTTCGACGTCAACGAGCAAAACCCATTCACAGACGGAAGGTAAAAACACTGGCAATGGAGAGTATGTAAAGCATGTTGGGTAGACGCGGGAAACCGTGCAGCCGTTGTCGCAATGCGGAAACGGATCGGACGTTCGAAAAGGCATTTTATCATGCGCTTTCAGGCCATGGGAGGTAATGCTTACCAAGCGGTTACGTTTATAAAGATTTCGCGTGCAGCGTTGGTTAAAATATACGGTGCGAGGCAAAATGGCGCTATTCAAAATCGGCGCCCAGGCCTCTGTGGTGCACCATGGGCCATAGATGACAAGGGTGAACAACAGCTGCGGAGATGTGGACAGGCGAATAGATGTGGAACTGTTGAGCAGCTGGCTGTCCTGATTAACCAAGGAACTACAAACAGTATCGCCTCAACGACCATTCAGCGACTGTTGCTGCGCCTCCACAGCAGGCACCTGGTTCAGGCACCCATGCCGACTGTTGTTCATCAATGACGAAGGCTGGAACTTGCACACCAGTACCGCAACTGGGCGCCCACTGGCGAGAGGTGGCCTTTTCGGACGACACGTTTTGTGTGTGTGTGTGTGTGTGTGTGTGTGTGTGTGTGTGTGTGTGTGTGTGTGTGTGTGTGTTTTGGGAACGTATGGGCGCCCAACGGTGAGGTTATCAGCGCCTTGACATCGATGGAAACAAACGAATGTGGATAAGAACGGAAACTGTCGTACACGCAAGCACACGAAACGACCACACAATGACTATCGCTCACGTACTCTCCCATGCATTAAAACCAATGTGGAGTCAAGATAGCTAATCAACAGAGGGAAAACAAAACAAAAAAGGGCTAAAAGAACAGCACAGGGAAATGAGACAGGCTGACCACTTACGAAAAAATTTGGTTGAGCCAGCCACCCCGTTGACACATTAAAAATATCTCCCCAAAGTCTTGTTAAAAATGTGGGACAATTCACAGAACTTTAAAACCCGAACCACATTCATTTGAGTATTGCATAAAATAGACTGCAGATCCGCCGGCAAATCTGCTGCAGTCCGCTGGTCAGCTAATAAAATGCAGTCCAATAAAATGTGGTGCACCGTGATCTGCACGTCGCAAGCACCACACATCGGAGGGTCCTCTCGCCGGAGTAAAAATCTATGCGTCATAGAGTTCAAAAATGGTTCAAATGGCTCTGAGCACTATGGGACTTAACATCTGAGGTCATCAGTCCCCTAGAACTTAGAACTACTTAAACCGAAGTAACCTAACGACATCACACACATCCATGCCCGAGGCAGGATTCGAACCTGCGACCGTAGCAGTCCCGCGGTTCCTGCGTCATAGGGCTGTGGTCGATGCGAAGACGAGTAAGGATGACCTCGTCCCGTCGACGTGGCTGGAAGGAAGTACGCCACGGCCGAGTTGTGGGCTTGATCACACGGAGCTTGTTGTCGGCCACTTACAGCCACTCATGTTCCCAACGACAGAGGACTTTACACCTCAACAGCGAGGTGAGTGCATGCAGTGGGATTGCACACTGAAAGACCTGACGGTCACGACACGCCTCCTTGGCTCCTCGATCAGCCCTTTCATTCCCCAGAATTCCCGCGTGCCCTGGTACCCAGCAGAAAGACAGCTGCTTCCCCAGTCGCTGTAGTTGGAGGAGGGCGTCGTGGATAGTCTGGGTTCCTTTATCTGCTGGGTACAAATGCTGGAGAGAGAGTAAAGGGCGCTCAAAGAATCTGAACAGACGAGAAATCTAACACTGGGAGGAAGTCTCATCTGCTCCAGCGCCCGCAAGATGGCATATAATTCTGCGTCAAAGATGGTAAATTCGGGAGGCAAAAATCAAATGGCTCTGAGCACTATGGGACTTAACATCTGAGATCATCAGTCCCCTAGAACTCAGAACTACTTAAACTTAACTAACCGAAGGACATCACACACATCCATGCCCGAGGCAGGATTCGAACCTGCGACCTGAGAAGTTGTGTGGTTCTGGACTGTAGCGCCTTAACCGCTCGGCCACCCCGGCCGGCTTCTGCAGGCAGTCTGATCCATTGGACAAATGGCCGTTGGTGTATATGGCGTAAAACGTCTGAAATCATACACCCTGAAAACAGAGGGAGCATTATGGTCTGTGGAATATTTTCGTCGCATTCACTGGGTCATTTCGTCATTCTAGAAGACGCAATGCATCAACGCAAGTGTGCACTGTCCTTGGGGACCATGTCCACCCCTACAAGCAGTTCGTTTTCTTTCGGTTCAAATGGCTCTGAGCACTATGGGACTCAACTGCTGAGGTCATTAGTCCCCTAGAACTTAGAACTAGTTAAACCTAACTAACCTAAGGACGTCACACAACACCCAGTCATCACGAGGTAGAGAAAATCCCTGACCCCGCCGGGAATCGAACCCGGGAACCCGGGCGCGGGAAGCGAGAACGCTACCGTACGACCACGAGCTGCGGACGGTTTTTGACAAATTATCACATTAGTGTGATTGGACAATGTGTATTTTGTGGTCTTTTTAGGAATGGTAGACAGAGGACCAGTACCCGCCAGGGTAGCCGAGAGCGCTAACGCGCTGCTTCCTGGGCTCTGGTAGGCGCGCCGGCCCCAGATCGTATCCGCCCGGCGGATTAACGACTATGGCCGACGTGGCGTCCAGCCTGGATGTGGCTTTTAGGCGGTTTTCCACATCCCGCTAGGTGAATACCGGGCTGGTCCCCATGTTCCGCCTCAGTTACACGGTTCACAATTATCTGAACACTTTCGCACTATTCCATGGATTATACTCGACGCAGACAGTTGGCGTACACTAATTCCGGCCCGGGGGTACGGGGTGGCGGCAGAAAGGGCATCCGGTCACCCCTTAACCATTAACATGCAAAATCCGATTAACGATGGCTGATCCTGCGTAATTGCGGGACAAGGCTCAAGCGATAGATAGACAGAGGACCAGTCGAAAGTGTGTAATTTTCGCCTTACTTTTTAAATGTGCAACCAGTTACAGCTCTGTCGATAAGTCTCCTCTGAACACACACACACAAACACACACACACTATCACTATTTACGTTGAACGGCTACTGCGCTGTCAAGCGATCGTGGACGGGGGGTCAGTGTGTGGTAACATGGTTGTATTCGGCGAGGTATCACCACGAGGCTGCGTTCTCTTCTCCGGCCACGACGGTTCTGCTGAATAATTGAGAGCGCTTGTGGAAAGTGGAGAAGTCTAGCGCCGCTACACGGCGTACAGCGCTCATTTTACTTGCTAATTTCAGGGAGGGCTCGCGCGGGCCTCTGCGTCATACGCGCTGTGTCCCACTTGCTCTGCCAAACTTGTGGCTCTAAATCTGAACAAAATTTTATAGCCTGACCTACATCCATAGATCCTATGGCTCATAGATGGGGCATCATATCAGGCTCTGCAGCGACATTAATAACACTTTATCGAAGTGGTCCTTTCCTTTTCGTTCAAATGTGACAATACGCAGCATCAGGTACGGCAGAACTCCGTGCGAACCACGCAGGTTAACACTGCTCTCAATGAAAGGCCGCAGGCAATAGATTATCTACAGGTAACTTCAGTGAACGAAATCTACCAGCTTGTAGACACAGCTCCCCCACCCCGCACTTATAGCTGTGACCGAAAAGTGTCAGCATCTTACGGACTATGAAGTCATACACACTTTAAAAAAATATTTTACTCACAAAACTATATCTCTTGTGGCTGTTTCGAATTTTATTAATTACTGTTATTTAATTTAAGTACTAGTGTGAATGATGGTACGAATGGAAATTAATATAAGAAATGAATATTGTATGTCTATTAACTGAATATACGTCAGCTTAAAGCTGTGTCTGTACACAAAGGATGAATCATACTCAGGGAAAATTTGTAAATTGCAGCTAGCCAGTTTATGGGACTGGGGAAACAAGAAACATTTTACGATAATTCTGTTATTTAAAGAGGGAATTATTTTGGTAATTGTGGATTTTATAAATTTGTTCGTTTAATAAATTGTTCACAGAAGCTATTAAGTTGGGAACGGTAAAATGCAAAAGACACGGAACTGCGATGTTTAATACTAATATCGGATTGGCTGAGGTGTACATCAGACAATCAGAGAACAGTAAGTTCGCGCGTATTTTGTGGGCTAAGAAGATTACTTTGTGAAGGCTAGAGGGACTTATGAGCTCAGCCATCATTACGTTCAGACGCTTACGTTAGGGACTCTGAAGAGTTGTAATAATTTTGCAGGATAAAGAGTAAAACTTAACCACTGATTGTCGCAAAGCGAGCGCGAATGTGTGAACAAGACGAACGTGCGAAATTCCAACTTCGTGTGTAAACTGGGACTTTTGAATAACCAAAATCCACGTGGCATATTGTGCAAGACGGGACCGAGAACTGAGCGTTCAAAGACATCGAGTTGTGAGCATTCTGTCATAAATAATCCGTTTTGTAATCCTTTTTGCTTTTAGGTTTGGTTCTATACCATAGGCTGGCAATTTGTGTGTGACTGCAATTGCGTGTGAGCCTCGAAACAGTACCTTAGGATTATCACGAGCTTGGTGGTATTTTGTATAAAAAAAGTGACAATACGTCGAGGTATTCACTTGTGAACTATCTATACTTTAACGACTCACTTAACCTGATACTAGGAAAACTTGTTGCACATTTTAGACTGGTTCTACCATAGCTTATCCAGTTCTTTTCTAACAGGGTAGGCGTGTGGACTGGACTCCAGAAGAAGAAATTCGCCCCAGGGTGTGTGGACACATCTGTAAGAATCACCAGTAAACCGTGCCGTTGCACCTTATCCGCCTACCACTTTACTAACGTGATCGGCGAAGGCAATGGAAAGGATTTAGTGACGCTTAGGATGGTGTTGTGAAAACAAGAAAATGATACTGAAAAAACAACTTGGATTTCGAAAAGGAAAAGGCACAACTGAAATTTTTTAAGTTAGTTGCTGATAAACAGCTAAATTTCTCTGGGAGTAATTGTATGATAGTTGCGTCCATGGAACTGGCTAAAGCATAGGACAACGTCGTGTTATCAATCTCACGAAAAAATTGGAAAAACTCTAAATTACAGAACTACACGTCCGCGACACTGTAAACTTTCTAAGTAACACGAAGACTATCCTTTGGCAACACGGAACTACAGTGGGACCCAGAGAAACCAGCAGAGGGCTCCCACAGGGATAAGTCTTGGCTCCCTTATTATTCAGTGTCTGTACTGCACACCTTCATGATTTTGTCAACGAGATTCAAATATTACAATACCCAAACGATGTATGCTTATATTCCGAAGACGGTACTCTTCAGTCGTACCATCTGAAAATGCACACTGCTCCCTGCATGATTGGTATACAGAAGGCAACTTCGAAATCCCTGAAGTCAAGTCTGCCCTTATAGTCTTTACTCTCTAGAGGAGTCCACTTTCCCAAACAACGCAACTGGGACAACATACTTTTCCAGTTGCGAAAACAACTCAGTATCTTGGGATGACTACCGATGATAAACTAAGATGCTCTCCTCACATCAGACATATCATTATCAGATGCGAAAAATCCTACAGTCTCTTCTACCTACGCCTGGGAATGATCGGGCTCTGATCGGCAGACAGTGCTGACTTTATACCGGTCGCTACTAAGGACACAGTTTGATTACTGACACCTATGCTACGGATCATCACCCGACAACAAGCTCCAACGACTCGACACTATGCAACACAAAGCTTGCGTATAGATACTGGGGCGTTCATCTCAACCACAAACAACACATCACTAACTGAAACGAATGAACCACCGTTAAAACTGCGACGAATATTCCACTGCAAGAAATTCCTCCTGCGAGTCTGTTTTGATGAATATGAGCCCCTTGACGAAAAATGCGGGAATTTACATCCTACTTTGTGTGCTGGAGATATTGAGAAGCAACTTCCAACTGTCGCAACTGCAAATATGAAGATGCGAGCATTATGGCACCAGGTGTGGAAAAACCCTCTTCAACCGCTGTATAACAGTCTATAGAAAACGTCGACTTTGCAGACTGATTCCAGGACCAATTAACGTTTCAAAATCAGGACCCAATTAACACAACGACCATGAAATTTATGTCTCACTATCGTGATGCATGCATAGTGAATACAGGTAGATTCAAAGCGTAGTGAAGACAATGGCCGTGCTCATCGGGTGCCACGAAGCAAACAGGACCTATATAAGATGGAACCACACACCAATATTACACTACTGGCCATTAAAATTGCTACACCAAGAAGATGACGTTCTACAGACGGGAACTTTAACCGACAGGGAGAAGATGCTGTGATATGCAAATGATTAGCTTTTCAAAGCGTTCACACAAGGTTGGCGCCGGTGACGCATCTACAACGTGCTGATATGAGGAAAGTTTCCAGTCGATTTCTCATACACAAGCAGCAGTTGACCGCTGCGGGCGTTGCCTGGTGAAACGTTGTTGTGATGCCTCGTGTAAGGAGGAGACATACTTACCATCACGTTTCCAATTCTCACACACAAGCAGCAGTTGACCGCTGCGGGCGTTGCCTGGTGAAACGTTGTTGTGATGTGTAAGGAGAAATGCTTACCATCACGTTTCCGACTTTGATAAAGGTCGGATTGTAGCCTATCGCGATTGCGGTTTATCGTATCGCGACATTGCTGCTCACTTTGGTCCAGATCCAATGACTGTTAGCAGAATATGGAATCGGTTGGTTCAGGAGGGTAATACGGAACGCCGTGCTGGATTCCAACGGCCTCGTATCACTAGCAGTCGAGATGACAGGCATCTTATCCGCATGGCATGCCACGTCTCAATTCCTGAGTCAACAGATGGGCACGTTTGCAAGGCAAAAACCATCAGCACGAACAGTTCGACGACGTTTGCGGCAGCATGGACTATCAGCTCGGAGACCATGGCTGCGGTTACCCTTGATGCTGCATCAGAGACAGGAGCGCCTGCGATGGTGTAGTCAACGACGAACCTGGGTGCATGAATGACAAAACGTCATTTTTTCGGATGAATCCAGGTTCTGTTTACAGCATCATGATGGTCGCATCCGTGTTTGGCGACATCGCGGTGAACGCACATTGGAAGCGTGAATTCGTCATCGCCATACTGGCTTATCACCTGGCGTGATGGTATGGGGGCCATTGGTTACACGCCTCGGTCATCTCTTGTTCGTATTGACGGCAATTTGAAATGTGGACGTTACATTTCAGATGTGTTACGACCCGTGGCTCTACCCTCATTCGATCCCTACGAAACCCTACATTTCAGCAGGATAATGCACGACCACATGTTGCACGCCCTATACAGGCCTTTCTGGATACAGAATATGTTCGACTGCTGTCGTGGCCAGCACATTCTCCAGATCTCTCACCAACTGAAAACGTCTGCTCAATGGAAGCCGAGCAACTGGCTCGGTACAATACGGCAGTCACCACTCTTGATGAACTGTTGTATCGTGCTGAAGCTGCATGGGCAGCTGTACCTGTACACGCCATCCAAGCTCTGTTTAACTCAATTCCCAGGCGTACGATGGCCGTTATTACGGCCAGAAGTTGTTCTGGGTACTGATTTCTCAGGATCTATGGACCCAAATTGCGTGAAAATGTAATCACAAGTCAGTTGTAGTATACTATATTTGTCCAATGAATACCCGTTTATCATCTGCATTTCTTCTTGGTGTAGCAATTTTAATGGGTAGTAGTGTACATCTATATTACCGGTATATTAAATATTTTCTACAGAGACGCGAGTCAATCTGTAGCTCATCTTCTTACGGCAGCTGTCAATTGAGTTAAGGATGCAATAGTATTTCATTGTTTTGGGATAACGCCAGAGTGCAGTTCTACAGAACAATGTGTGCAAACTTCTGTTTCCATTTGGTATTATTATTATTACTATTGTTATCAACATTATTACTGTTGTTGTTGTGCCTTAATACGCAAATACTGATGGTATCATCCTGATACCCTTTTACGTAATGAAGTCTGGAGGATCAATACACATTATAATTGTTGTAAAATGGCTCAAATGGCTCTGAGCATTATGGGACTCAACATCTGAGGTCATCAGTCCCCTAGAACCAATTAAACCTAGCTAACCTAAGGACATCACACACATCCATGGCCGAGGCAGGATTCTAACCTGCGACCGTAGCGGTCGCTCGGCTCTAGACTGTAGCGCCTAGAACCGCACGGCCACTCCGACCGGGATAATTGTTGAATTATTCATCACTGTGTAGTATTATAACCAATAATAGTTTCGTTTGAGGGCATGGAGAGGCATATGAACGAGGGACGTGGAAGCAGGGGGGGGGGAGGGGGAATAGTTTTGTCGCTGATGTACGTGCAGCCGTTCCTGCTCGTGTAGCATGGGCGTTTCCGTCATGCTGTTACGCAGCCACTCTCATTTGTCCATATGCAATTAGTGTTTGCCAATTGCATTGCCCTCCATTACGCTAATGCAGGCGCGGAAGCAACTGCAGCGTTTGAGTAATTTAATCCTATTAGGCGCTGTGAAGACGCGATGGCCTTTTCTGGCCTCGCTGGGGCACGCACAGCTGCGGGAGTTGTCGGAACGGAGTAAATAACGAACAATGGGGACGGCGTTATCAGCAGGGGCAACAGCAGCGGCGGCAGTACACACTGTGTTTGCCTCATTATGGTGGACCGCTGCGACTGTGGACACACGCGGTGCGCCTGACGGGCACACAAAGGCCAGAGCAGAAGCACAAGTCCGCAGACCCACCCGCTGTCTGCTTGCTCCTAACGTCCAGCCGAGCGCTGGTAAACAACAAACACTCGGCGTGGAGGGCGCACACTTCCGTGGAAGAGGAAAGGGGTGCGGGAGAAAAAACGCTAACTCGGGAAAACATACAAGATATGTTGTTACTGCATTTATACTGCACGAAGCTTCAAGGTGCAAATCAGAGTTGTTGTAATCCCCATGCTTCATTTTAGGTATGTGGTAACTTCATATGTGAGAATTAAGGATCATGTAGCTGCGGTGCGTGTGCGTGCGTGCGTGCGTGTGTGTGTGTGTGTGTGTGTGTGTGTGTGTGTGTGTAAGAGAGAAAAAATGTTAGATAATATGAGGGTCACTCCAAAAGAAATGCACACTATTTTTGTAAAAATACAGTTTTCTTTCTGCATGTGTGAAAGTTTTACAGTGTGTAGATACATCCTTCCCGCTTGTTTTCAAACTTAGTTCAACCTTTTCCCGTGAGTGGCGCCGTCACAGCATGTCTTCAAGATGGCTGCTGCTACACTTGACGTTCGTCAGAAGCAACGTGCTGTCACAGAATTCCTGTGCTGTGAAAACGAGACAGTGGCAAACATCCACAAGAGGTTGAAAAAGATGTATGGAGATGCTGCTGTCGATCGCAGCACAGTTAGTCGGTGGGCAATCAGGTTATGTGATGAAAGCAGGCACAGCACTATTGAGGATTGTCCTCGCAGCGGCAGGCCTCGTAATGCACACAATCCAGACAATGTGCAGAGAGATAACGAATTGGTGACTGCTGACAGACGCATCACAGTGAACGAATTGTCACGCTACGTTGGGATAGCGGGAAGGAAGTGTTTGCAGAATACTGAAAGTGTTGGCGTTAAAAAAGGTTTGTGCCAGGTGCGTTCCCAGGATGTTGACAGTGGCTCACAAAGAAACAAGAAAAACGGTATGCAGCGAGCTTTTGGAACAGTACGAGAACGGTGGAGATGGATTTCTTGGAAGAATTGTGACAGGTGATGAAACATGGCTCCATCATTTTTCACCAGAGACGAAGAGGCAGTCAATGGAGTGGCATTATGCAAATTCGCCCAAGGGAAAAAAAAAAAAAATTCAAAACCACACCTTCTGCTGTTGAAGTTATCGCTACGATGTTTTTCGATTTCGAATGACTCTTGCTTGTGGACATCATGCCAAGTGGAACCACCATAAATTCTGATGCATATGTGACGACACTTAAGAAACTTCAAGCTCGACTGAGTCGTGTTAGGCCACGTACGGAAAAGCAGGATGTTTTGTTGTTGCACGACAATGCGCGGCCACATGTCAGTCAAAAAACCATGGAAGCGATCACAAAACTCGGATGGACAACACTGAAACACCCGCCATACAGTCCTGACCTGTCTCCATGTGACTATCATCTCTTTGGGGAACTGAAAGACTCTTCGTGGAACAAGGTTTGAAGATTATGACTCCCTTGTGCACGATGCCAAACACTGGCTCCAACAGGTTGGTCCAGAATTTTACCGTTCAGGTATACAGGCGCTGGTTCCAAGATGGCGTAAGGCAGTTGAGAGGGATGGAAATTATGTGGAGAAATGAAAATATTGTTCCTAAAGGATGTATCTACACACTGTAAAACTTTCGAACATGTACAATAAAAGATGGATTTAAAAAAATAGTGTGCATTTATTTTGGAGTGACTCTCGTAGTTTAATATCACATCCCATCCTGTCTCCTCTCCGACTTTTTTTTAAACACAGTAATTTGTTTCTCAACAAAATGCATGAAGGTCATTACATATTTAAAGAGACAATTTGATGCACGAATGAAGGAGTTTGTAGGAGTTTTGTACTTTCATGACTTTAGGTTGGCATCACTGGGATGAACTGAGAACAGCTGATGCATGAAAACTGTTTTGTTGATAACCTCAATACTGCATTTGACGACGGCGTGTCCGCTTTAAGATTCCACATTAGTTGAACAATATACAGGGTGATTCTTTCCATCATGTACAAACTTTATGAACTGATCGATGAGAGGATACGGAACAGAAAATGTCTAATGACCTTATGTCCGGAAAGGCATGGTTCCCATGGTAGATACCATTTATCGAATAATACTTTGTTACAGAACTGTGGTCTAATATGCTCTGTACATACAGCCACAGTTACAGTATGTATGCTTTCCTCCTCGAAGGTGGTACTGTTCCTCATACGTCATGCTCTAGTACCCTCTTCAGTCACAGTAAGTGGTAATGCTTAGTCCGATACACTTCTCTTGCTGACTCACCTTGCAGTGGGTGTGATACAGCGTTGTGCACAATTGTTCCGGCCGGCCTGGGTGGCCGAGCAGTTCTAGGCGCTACAGTCGGGAAACGCGCAACCGCTACGGTCGCAGGTTCGAATCCTGCCTAGGGAATGGATGTGTGTGATGTCCTTAGGTTAGTTAGGTTTAAGTAGTTGTAAGTTCTAGGGGACTGATGACCTCAGAAGTAAAGTCCCTTAGTGCTCAGAGCCATCTGAACCATTTTTGAACAATTGTTCCGTGTTCGAATCGAGAAGTCACCGACATGGTGTTTACTTATGGAAAGGCAAATGGCAATGGGTGGCGGGTAGCAACGCTATATCAAGAGACTTACCCAGCCGACAGCAACTACAGTATTCAATGTTTGCAACAGTTTTTCGATGTTTGTCTGACATAGGGTCGTTTCAGGAAGCAGGAAATCATGAAGGACAGACCCGAAATATGCGGACACCAGACCTGGATGACAACGTGATGAACATTGTGGAAGGTGACTGTCGCGTCTGTACCAGGCAGTTGGTCTGCCAGTAGGGGTGAGCCAGATGACCATGTGGAACATTCTCCATGACAGTTGTTAGTACCCTTACGAATTACAGCGGGTGCAGAGGTTTCTAGCGATAGATTTTCCATATTGGGAGCACTTTTGTCAACTCCTTCGCCTGAAACTCACGCTAGTGACATTATTTGGAAGATGAGCGTACAGTAAGCAATGCCTACTACTCAGACATGCCGACGAACAAAGTGAAGGCAGTAACGAGGGAGAAACGTTGTGGATCTCAAGGAAAGGGCGTGACATTGCTACACGACAGTGCTCGCCCCCGCACCACACAACTGGGTCAAGGAACGATCGAATTGGTGGGTTTGTGATACTACCTCATCTTTGCTACAGTACACATTTGGTTCCCTCGGATTTTCATTTGTTTGTTTCACCCAAGAAGGTATTACATGGAAGAAAGTTCAGCAACAACAAGAAGGCCAATAAATTTGTTGTAAAGTGGCTCAAAGACAAAGACTTATTTACATCAGATTAAAAAAAAAACTACTACATCTTTGGGACAATTGTGTCAATATTGGTGGGAATTATGTTGGGAAGTGGTAAAAGCCTTATATTGTAAAAATACACAATTTTTTCATATGTTAATTTGTCTCTCTAATTACTGTAGCCGGCCGGATTGGCTGAGCGGTTCTAGGCGCTACAGTCTGGAACCGCGCGACCGCTACGGTCGCAGGTTCGAATCCTGCCTCGGGCATGGATGTGTGTGATGTACTTAGGTTAGTTAGGTTTAATTAGTTCTAAGTTCTAGGGGACTGATGACCTCAGCAATTAAGTCCCATAGTGCTCAGAGCCATTTGAACCAATTACTATAAGTCCCTCTACACAGCGTAGAGCTCCAAAGGGGTTCTAGTTTGTTACAGTCTCAAAACATAAGGTGACTGTCAGCTACATGTGTACTCGATTATAGTGTAGGTAAGTTTCTCATTCAACAATTTTTCCAACTCAGATTACTTTCTGATGTTATAAAACATCACATGGATGTAATGCATACAGCACCAAATAGTCGTTTCATTAAAAGACTGGAGGAGCTTGAAATTTTCGCGCATCACTTGAAGGAGCCAGATAACCTGTTCAATATACAAAACTATTTTCAGATGCATAGCTTCCTTGTCACAGACCTTTTGTCGGAGATCTTCCAGAGCTTTATCAAATTCTCCTTGCAGTATCAGATTTCCATCTCATCTTTATCTATGCCCTCTTCTTCCCTTATAATACTGCTTTCAAGATCATTTTACTTGAAGAGCCCGTCTGTATATTGCTTCCACCTTTCAGCTTTTCATTCTTTGTTTAGTACTGACTTGCCATCAGATCCCTTGATATTTATACACCTGCTTCTCTTTTCTCCAACGGTGAATCATCGTGAGAAATTCATTTTCGGCAGCAGTGGAATCGTTGAAACTGAGTCAGGCCAATCCGAACGAGTTCTTTAGCCGTCTATGAAAGTAGTAATAGTGTAGAATCCACCGTTATCGTTGCTAACATGGTTTTTGAAACACCCTATGACATGTAAAGCCATGTTTAATGGAGTAGAATAAATAAATGTTAAAATAAAAGCGGCCCGCTCTGTAGGTGTTAGTATCTTTTCGTCGTGCTCTTAGTCATTTAAGTAAAGTGTGCCATATTCTGTGAATGAAAGGCTGTGTGTGTAGTTCATGCTTACATTCGTATTTAACATAGCTCGTGAAATTCTGGTCCTCCGTAAAATTGCTATGCAGGTCAAGTCCTTCTTTCCAGTTACTAGTTGAACAGTATTGTGTGGAAACTGAAGAAAGCAAAAAGGAGGCTGAAGTCCTAAATTTCACAGGAGGATCGCCAAACCTACCGTCGTTCGACCGTCGCACACACTCCCGTATTGGGGACATTATAATAGGCGCCCCTGGTGTAGAGAATCAACTGAAAGAGTGGAATAAAATAAGTTGCAGGTCCAAATGTATTCCCAGTTTGGCTTTACCGAGGGTACTCTACGGCATTGGCCCCTGAGTTGGCAGTGATCCGTCTCAAACTGTTCATTTGTAGATGGTGCTTACTATGGCTTTGCTGGGTGACGATAAAATAGTAAAACGAGTGGTTGTGAGATTGATCATATTGTCTGTCGCTGATTCCCAACTAACTGGAACACTTCGTCTCATATTCTAATCTGTTATCTCGTCCATGCTGGGAATGGACTCCTTTTCGTCTTGCAAAGGTTTCTGGTAACTAAATGGAACTTTATCACGCAGCTGTGAAATTCTACAAGAGACTGTGTTGAAAACAGTTCGAAAATACTGATAATAAACATAAGGAAGGCGACGTAATCTCTTACTATCTAATAGCGGTTACTGCGCACATGGTATGAAGCAGCAACCTGATACGAACAGTGTCTTGCTACTACAGGTCAAGGCAAATCAATAGAAGCGGCTGTATACGTGCTAGATGGTTTGAATAACTGATCTAGCCCCTGATTAGAGAAGGAGTGCAAGCCAAAACATTGGCGTTGACCGAGGCCCAGGCAGGGGCTGCACTAATTTACGTTTGGCGCAAGAAGTAATATTTTCATCATGCCAATCGATCGACAGCCTAGGGAAAGCATCATTAAGAAATCATGATCGAATTAATCACTAACCGTATCACTGAACAATATATTGCAGAAGGTATCAAGAGAGCTCCCCAGAAAGTAATGCACCACTTTTTTTTCTTTAACAATTCTTCATTGAACATAGTGAGAATTACACACACGAAAGAATGGTGTTTCATCTACACACCCTATTTTTCCACGTACTCTCCATCCCGTTCTATGGCCGTGAAGCAAGTGCGTGTATGCTCTGTCGGTACCAATTCTTGTCCTGGTGGCGGAGACAGTGCTTCACTGCGTGAACTTTCTTTGCTGATTGACAGATGCACTACCAACTGCTGAGCCGTAATGCGTCTGTAATCACGAATGACACCACCAGTCTGCTGCAACACGTCAGATGTGACAGCCGTGGCTGATGCAAATCGTGGAGCTTCGCCGAACCGCTTTCTATCAGAAGTGACTAACTGTACTTCTATCGACTGCAGATGCTCCATAGACTTTGCACAAGCGTTTGTGAATATTCCCCATAGTGTCTTTCTCTGCACCGAGAAACTCAATGACGGAACGTTGCTTGTAACGTTCATCACCCACAGGCGCCATTTTGAAACAGGAATGCAGCTATGCTATCTGTCGGAAATGACGGAAACTTAGCGCGCTGACTCAGGATACTTCAAATAATGCATGCGTAACGTTTCGTATGCGGTGCATTTCTTTTATGTTCGCCACTCGTATATTTAGGATGTTGTGACTTGTTTTCACAAATGACTTGGATTCTGAACAGGTGGTAAATGAAATTATATTGTGCGCGTAAAATGTAGGAACTGAACATATTTACATTCAAAAAGAACAATATCTTTAGTTATACAACTTTCTTTTTGCTGTAACTGTGAGTCAGGGCGTAGCAAGCATTATAAACATTGATAGAACCAGTCTAACACTTGTGCTGAAATAGACTCTCGTCGGTAATATTGTATTGTATTGTATTATATTGTATTGGTGTTAAGTGGGGGCCTAGAAACGACGGAGAGGCTCCAGTACCGCCGCAACCGCAGTGGTCTACAACCCCACGACTATTACCGCAGTCCACTTCACTCCTCCGCCGCCCCACACCGAACCACTCTTTCAGGGTTACTATGCGGTTCGGCCCCCGGTGGACACCCCCCCCCCCCCCTCCTAGGGAACGTCTAACGTCTCCCGCGACACGAGTGTAGCCCCTACGTTTGCGTGGTCGAGTAATGGTGGTGTGAACTTGTTTGCACAGCAATCGCCGACATATTGTAGCTTAGGCGGAATAAGGGGAACCAGCCCGCATTCGCCGAGGCAGATGGAAAACCGCCTAAGAACCATCCACAGACTGGCCGGCTCACCGGACTTCGACACAAGTCCGCCGAGCGGATTCGTGCTGGGGACCAGACGGACCTTCCCAGCCCGGAAAGAAGTGAGTTAGACAGCACGGCTAACCGATCGGGCTGTTGGTAATATTACTCGAAGCACTGTTCAACAGACACTCTCTCCCTTAACACTGTTTGCTCAATACAAAATTCAGAAATATACGCAAAGACTTGCTTACTAACTTGAGGAGTCTAACTTCTTGTCTTTAACTGTGTTGTCGCCGCGTACGGTAAACTTCTTGCTGTTTGCTGTGGACTAGGCGTTGACGGGAACGTAGCCTGGTGTAGAACTCAATTCGTGTCCATGTGGCGTCTGTTTCAGCACTGACCGCCGACGGTGGCGCGGAAAACGTCTGTGAGCGTGTCCTGATACTTCCGTCTCATTAGCGTGGCCAGCAATGGGCGTATCTTTGGTGTCACAGAAGGCACCAGCACTAGGCTCACCGACTGTGCCAGAGTGGGCATCCAGAGCTGTAGAACTGCATCATAACGAAAAAGATCGCTTCAGCTGTATGATAAATATTTATTTATGAACCAACTAGTTTCCTGGCGTCAGAGCCACTTCTTCAGCGATAAATGTTTGTTACATAACTTAGTTCAACCGATAACCAATAGACTACCCAATATTCTCTGTCGAATTGTAAAAAACACAACCATCGGTAGGTCGTCAGTCAAGTTAAAATGAGGCAAAATGCAGGTAACATCATTCCAATAAAGGGAACCAATGGTGTAACTTCGTCGTGACGATTTGAGTCACACAGCGACCGCCGTGACAGCAACTGAGCTGATGCGCGTCCGGTGCCGATAACGAAACCAGGTGCATGCGTGTAAGAACGTATGCGCGGAAGCGACTTCGCAACAACGGCTTAATAGCTAATATAGAAAGTGTCTTCTTTTTTTCCTTTTTGCAAAGTTTCGCACGCCGCTCGCGAATTCGTGTAGAAATTAATATAGAGAAAAGCTTCTCTTGGAGCCTAAGATATAAAGCTCCGTATGCTTTCGTTGCTTTCAGAGCTGTAACGCATATTACAGATAGTGAAAATTCAGAACTTTAAGGGAACGAATGAAATTAATGTCGTAAATTTTCTGTGGCAGTAAAACGAAACGATAAAATCTACAGAGCTCTAGAACTATGGTAGATGCCCAAAAGAAATATTTGCTGAAGCAGCAACACGCTGCTAAAACATTCCCATGCCTTTTAGTACGGTGTCAAATAAAATAAGTTGTGTGTGTGCCACTAAAACGATGGCATTAATTCAGCCAGGTTTTGTCGCGGTCGTTATGTCAGACGTAGTGGTTTCTGGGAAAGGCCGCGACGTCTCCTAAACATCTCCTGGTATGGCGGTAAAACACAGTTGCATTACAATTCGTCATAGTGATACGAATGAGACGCGCGAAACTCCCTCAGATTTCAAGAAGAATGCAATAATTTCAGTACCAAAAAGGCACGGTATGAATATTACGAAACAATCAGTTCAATAAGTTGCGGTTGGAAAATACTGACAATTATTTACAGAAGAATGAAAAGACTAGCAAACGCCGATCTTGGGTAAGAGGAGTTTTGGTTCCGGATAAATGTAGAAACACACGAGGCAACAATGGCTCTACAACATACCTTAAAAAATTGGTTGAAGGAAGCCAAACCTACTTTTATAGCATTTGTAGACTTAAAGAACGCTTCTGACGGTATTGATTGGAATACATTCTTTGAAATTTTGAAGGTAGCAGGGATAAAACACTGGGAACGAAAGGTTAGATACAACTTGCATAGAAACCAACCCGCGGTTGGAAGAGTTGAGCTACACGAAAGGTTGAGAAGGGAATGGGACAGGGTGGTGGCCTATCGCCGATGTTACAGAATCTGTACTTTGAGCAAATTGTAAGGAAACCAAGGGGAAAATTGGAATTGGGTTTAAAGTTCAGGGAGAAATTTTAGGAGTTTTGGGGTTTGCCGATGACAATGTAATTCTGTCAGAGACGGCAAAGGACTTGGAAGAGCAGCTGAATGGAATGAAATTTCTTTAAAAGAAATAAGGTAACACCAATAGAAGTAAAAGAAGGGCAATGGAATGTAGCCGACTTAGATGAGGAAAAGTAGTAGAGTTTTGCTATTTGAAAAGTAAAATAACTGATGATGACAAACAGAGATTATATAAAATGTAGACAACTGCAGCAAGAAATATATTTGTGAAAAAAAGAAACTTGAAACATCCAATATAAATTTAAATCTTAGGAAATATTCTCTGAAGCTACTTGTCTGGAGCGTAGTATCAAAAAAATGGTTCAAATGGCTCTGAGCACTATGGGACTCAACATCTGAGGTCATCAGTCCCCTAGAACTTAAAACTACTTAAACCTAACTAACCTAAGGACATCACACACATCCATTCCCGAGGCAGGATTCGAACCTGCGACCGTAGCGATCGCGCGGTTCCAGACTGAAGCGCCTAGAACCGCTCGGCCACTCCGGCCGGCTGGAGCGTAGCCATGTACAAAAGTGAAACATGGGAGATAAGCAGTTTGATGTGTACTAACACAGGAAAGAGGGAAGACGAAGGGGTTATAGGTCAATCAGCAATTTCCTAGTGGTTCGGAACAAATGAAGAAGACAAAGTTCCAGTGAAGGCAGGCTGATTGTTTGCAATAGCGCCAAGGCACCTACAAGAGGTGCGGATTTTAAGAGTCGATAGGATGCTCACTGCAGGAGACTCAAGGATACTCGGGAGTCTGATTAACATTATGAATTTGCACTGAGTCTTACTGCTACACTTAAGGCTAATTCTAAACATTAGAAAAAGAAAAGGGTGCAAAGGGTGTAATTGGTTTCACTGCGCAAGTCACTGTCTGAGCCAGTGGTGTGTGCGCTAACAGAATCAGCGAATACTGGCAGCATTTTAGGTACAAACTTTGCAATGAGCACTCCAAGTGAGAGAAACAGACTTTTCAGAGGTTACCGAGGCTAGCAACGAGTGACATTGAGTTGGCGTACCAACAGCCTGACTGAGAACTCTGTCCGAATACAAAAACATGAGTTTTTAAAGGATTGTTGCGGCGTGCTATTTCTCCCTTCTTTTAGTCACCCACCAATCCACCGCCACTTTACCGGCTTCAGCCGATCTGACGAGTGACTCTTCACCTCCAGGGTGCCTCTGACCAACCACATTCAGATTCCTCCCCCTCTCCAACTCTTTAGAAAGGGATGTAGCTGGCCTTTACATTAGGCAACTCCAGGTTTGGTGACAATAGCGTTCAGCTGACAGGTAAACGTCCCTGCCCATCCTCTTATGGGCAGCAACAATAGTATATTACGTCACATGGTCTCGCTCAGAGGCCTTTCGTGAGTTAGGACTGCTGTTGTACCACTCTAACCATTCTAAATCCACTGACGTTTTGGCTCTCAGGGGCGAGTATCAAGCTTGATGTATCTGCCAATACGTGCCTTTTTGTGCCCATCTTCTACTGTGACGCATTACAACAGTATCTAGGTGACGCATGGAGTTACCAGTTACTTCTCTGAATTGAAACTTCTCTCCTGGGATAGCTGCTGAGAGCCTGTGCAATTAGCAGTGCTCTAACGTTGCTGTTGACCTCCAGTAACATAAACGCTACCACTTTTGTCTACTCTCTGCACTGTGTCTGTGGTTTCACAAGGGTTTTCGATGCATACTAGGTACGAAGACATGTACCTGCCAAAAAACAAGAAATTAATTACGTAACTTTATATTTGGAGCCTATAATTTGAATTTTATGATTAGTCCTCCTGTATATAAAACTCAATAATGGCTTCAGAGACTACGGTATGCAGAAATAAAGTCGAGGTGAAAGTAAGTTTCTCAGCAGAACAACGTTGTATTCTCTGCTCTGGTGATACGACATACCGGTTCAAGTTAATTAAACCGCAATAGGCAATTCCGTCACAGAAGTTTGGCCGGCTTCTCCGAGCACGTCGTCCCGGATTCCGCCATTAGCCAAGTCGCTGTCTAGAGATGCGCAAACTTCGGCGCCAGTTGCCGAAACGGCTTATTGTGCAGAACAGTTTCTCTCTATTGTATCTGAGGACAATAGATATTGTACTGCTGTCTCCTTTACGGAGCTATGACTGATAGTGAAAATATTCTATTCTGATTAGGAAGTACAATTATTAAGCTATCTAATTTAACTGTAGAGACCGAGACAAGTTCTTTCCTGCTCGGTAAAGTGGAGGGACTACATCGTAAATATTATGGGAGTAACCAATTCGAGAAACAAAAATGTGAAGGAAATGTATATGAACAAAGAGCAATTCCGAGAAAAGAAATGGATTTTTTAATGTGTGTCCCAAAGAGTAAGAGTTGCTGCTGTTGTTACTGTTACTGTTGTTGCTACTGTCTTCAGTCTGAAGACTGATTTGATACAGCTCTTCATGCAACTCCATTCTGTGCAAGCCTCTTCCTTTCTGAATAACTACTGCAACCTACATCTTTCTGAATTTACTTACTGTATTCATCTCCTAGCCTCCCTCTACGATTTTCACGCCCCCCTGCCCTCCACATCTCCAACTAATATTAAACAGGTGATTCCTTCAGAATGTGTCCTGCTATCTGATCCCTTTTTCTAATCAGGTTGCACCGCAAATTTCTTTTCTCCCCAACTCTGATCAGAACCTCATTAGTTACGTGATGCACATATCCAATCTTCAGCGTTTTTCTGTAACACCACATCTCAAAAGCTTATGTTCTCTTCTTGTCTATCATTCAAGTTTTGTTTATCGTTGATGTACCCCTTCCATACATGGCTACACTGCGTACAAATACCGCCAGAAAAGACTTCCTAACACTTAAATCACTATTTCATATTAACAGATTTCTCTTCTTCAGAGACCCTTTTCTTTCCATTTTCTATCTACTTTCTACATCTCTCTACTACAGCCATCATCAGTTATTTTGCTGCCCAAATAACAAAACTCATCTACTACTTTAAGTTTCTTGTTTCGTAATCAATTCCCTCAGCATTACTTCATTTAATTAGACTACATTCCATTATCTCTGTTTTGCTTTTGTTGATGTTCGTCTTATATTCTCATTTCAAGATGCTGATCATTCCGTTCAGCTGCTCTTCCATGTCGTTTGCTGCATCTGATAGAATTACAATGTCATCGGCAAACCTCAAAGTTTTTATTTCTTCTCCCTGAACTTTAATTCATATTCCAAATCTTTTTCGTTTCTTTTAGTGTTTGCTCAATGTACAGATTGTATAACATTGGGAATAGGCTGTAACTCTAAGTTCCTTCTCAACCACTTCTTCCCTTTCAAGCCCCTCGACCCCTGAGCTGCCTTCTGGTTTCTGTACAAGTTATAAATAGCCTTTCGCTCTCTGTATTTTACCCTCGCTAGACTTTCAAAGAGTGTACTCCATCAACATTGTCAAAAGCTTTCTCTAGGTCTATAAACGGTATAAATGTAGTTTCCCTACCTCTTTAATTTCTTTCCTCCATTCCATATTCACCTGCTATTTTTCCTTCACTTCGTTTTTCTACAGTCGAACTCCAGTCCACCTTTACAATTAACTTTTTGTCTCCCATAACTATTTGAATAATTTCGTTTATCTCATAGTCGATTTCTTTAATCTCTTTATCATTTGCTGAGGTAGATGGTATACAAGCGTGTACTACTGTGGTTGGTGTGGGATTCGTGTCTATATTATCTAACTAAGATAATTCGTTCACTATGCTGTTCATAGCAGCTTTGTAGCTTAACCGCATTGCTGTTTTCCTGCTCATTATTAAACCTATTCCTGCATTATACCTATTTTATTTTGCATTTATAGCCCTTTGTTCACCTGACCGGAAGTCCTGTTCCTCCTGCCACCGAACTTCTCTAGTTCAGACTATATCTCACTTCAACTCATCCATTTCCCACTTTAAATTTTCCAACCTATCTGCCGATTAAAGGCTCCAACATTCCATGCTCGCACCTGTAGAACGTCAGTTTTGTTTCTCCTGATGATGACATCCTCCTGAGTAGCGTCCGCCAGAAAAATTCGATGGGGAACTATTCTACGTCTGGAATATTTTACCCAGTAGGACGCCGTCATCATTTAACCATACTGTAGAGCTGCATGGTCCAGGAAGAATTACGGCTGTAGTTTTGCCTTGCTTTCAGCCGTTGGCAGTACCAGGAGGGCAAGCCCGTTTTGCCTGATGTTACAGGGACAGTTCAGTCAATCATCCAGACTGTTGTCCCTTTATCTACCGAAATGGCTGCTGCTTCTCTTAAGGAACCAGACGTTTGTCTGGCCTCTCAACAGATATCCCTCCGTTGCGGTTGCACATACGGTACGGCTATCTGCGTAGTTGAGGAACGCAAGCCGCCCCACCAACGGGAATATCCATTGTTCATCGGTTGGGAGGATGGGGGAGTGTAAGAGTTATGTAAACTGAGTTCCGTGTTACTTGGAGGTAATGTCTGGGAATAAAGAAAAGCAAGCTTTAGTACAAGCATTCACTAAGTCGTTCTAAAAATTCGGCCTAAGTTTTAAATAAACCAAATAATGATCAACAGAGAAGGAATAAGCCCTAAGATTTTATTAGAACGAGCAGCAACCAGTTTCAACGGAAAGTGACTTTACGGTAACAGTTTGATTTACTGTCTTTCCCAGTTGTAAATTAATAACTGAATGGGGGTAAATAAAACATTTTGTGGACAAAGGAGTTTCCCACGCCGCCCAGGTATGCATAAATGCACATTAACCTTTAATAAATCCAAATGGATGAAGGAAGATATGTTAGAGTTTAAATACTTGTCGTCGTGGACAGTACAGATAACGCATTATGGTAGTATGAGAAGCACGCTGGCGTACTGGAAGCCTCATCGAAGTAATTTACCTGGCAGCGTAAACCTATAGAATTATACAAGGTGGTCAGAGAGCGTGAAGAGCTTTTAAGGGTGTTGCAGGGTAGGCTGTGCTGAGAAATAGTTGTTCAGGATAAAATTCGACACGTTACACCACTTCCGAGTTAATCGTCAATCAAGTCATTCCGAGAACAAGCAATCATGCGTCCCGCCAGACAGAATTAGTACCAGCTGTTCTCATAGCGTAGATGATAGCGCACGAGACTGCTGACCCTTTGGCTCGGGTTCGACCCTTACTACCATCCCATGTCCAATTTCTGTATCGGTCTCTTGTTCAGTTTCAGGAAACTAAACTAAGGACACGTTTGCCGCTTGAAATTCGCGCGCAATGGCCTGACTGGCTAACATGAATGCTAATTAACTCGCAAATAGTGCAATGTATCGAATGTTTTTCTTAACAATTATTTATCAGCATAACCTGCCCTGCAACAACCCTGAATTTTTTCAGAATGCTTCTCACCATCCTGTATAAAGTACTTGGACAACTGTTACTGGACATTCATAAGGAGTTCAAGCCTTTATAACGGCCTGAATTCCTCTGGGGATATTTTCATTTAGGTGTCTGAATGTCCGTGAAGGAAACCAGAGAAGGTATCGATCTGCACATTGGGGCTATTTCTCTTGCTTAGAGACATTATCTGAAATCACCTAGATACATGAATAAGGTGGGATGAGATGCAATATTTATATAGTACTTACACAGTACACAACACATTTATCTAGAAGACAGTTTCTCAGCGAGACCATGTCTGATGAATTGTTTATGCATGTTCGTATGTTTATGTACTTAGTCCTTGCGACACTTCAGACGTTGCTTTCGATTTTACTTGTCCTCCGCTGCCACAAATAATGTATTTGATTTTGTTATCCAAAAACGGTTCGAATCAATTATCTACCTAAAAACATCGTATCTTTGTCATCGATCGTCAGTATGGGCCAACGCCTACTGCAAATGTAGAGAGACGGAATTCATCTCTCCACCTCTGTCCCAATTCTCAAGATAACGTATTCGCCAAGAGCGAGCTATGTATCACACGGCGTGTAGTGCTTACTGAACGGGCAGACATGCTGTGAAACAAACTTCCTTCACTTCATTAGTGTCATGACGTTCCTTATTCTGATAATCTCCTGGGTTCCGCTATAAATAGTAGTTAGTGATGTTGCTTCGCAATTCCGTGCGTATGTTTGTTCCCCATAAGTCAATAGAAGGAAACAAAGGAATACCAAAATCGTGATTACCGAAGAAACAAGTTTTATTTCACTGCAGAAGTCTGCGAGTCCAGTTCGAAGAACACTGCACCATCTTGTTCAGTAATAAAGGTCTGTCTACTTTGTTACTGGTATTTATACTGTATATGGAACGTCCTTAACCGGAATTTTCTATGCGCTTGTAACTCTTGCACTCCATATGTTTGCAATAAATCAAATTAATTAACTGTGATGATATTGTTTTACTTTTCGTCTTCTAACAACGTTGTAAATACCGTTCTGCACTCCCCTCCACCACCTTCCCTCTTTCTCCCCCCCCCCCCCTCTTTCTCTCTCTCTCTCTCTCTCTCTCTCTCTCTCTCTCTCTCTCTCTCTCTCTCTCTCTCTCTCTCTGTGTGTGTGTGTGTGTGTGTGTGTGTGTGTGTGTGTGTGTGTGTGTGTGTGTGTGTGTGTGCGCATCACTTCTATCTCATGTGTCGGGTTATAACTCCCCCCCCCCCCCCTCTCTCTCTCTCTCTCTCTCTCTCTCTCTCTCTCTCTCTCTCTGTGTGTGTGTGTGTGTGTGTGTGTGTGTGTGTGTGTGTGTGTGTTTGTTTGCATCACTTCTATCTCATGTGTCGGGTTATAAATTTCATTTCGTTAGCGTTTCATCGACTGTAAACTTAACCTTCTCCAGAGGAGCAACGTCTTCAGCTAGGAAGGCTCAATACTTCTCTGTACCTTACTTTCTTTCTTACATGTTGATGTTCTCTTTTTCAGTTCCTTTTTTGCCATTTTGTGCTCGCAGCTATTTTGAATTACTTGTCAATATCCACACAGCAATATAACTATGCTTATATTGTAAGAAATGCTATACAGCTACTACGTGGTAAGTTTTTGTAGAATGTCAAGTTTCTTGATATTTTACCTGTTGGTTCATAGACTGGTGCAATGTCTCATTACTGACTATCGCACTGCATGCGTAAGTCCTAAAAGGTGTACCGAGCGAGGTGGCGCAGTGGTTAGCACACTGGACTCGCATTCGGAAGGACGACGGTTCAATCCCGCGTCCGGCCATCCTGATTTAGGTTTTCCGTGATTTCCCTAAATCGCTCCAGGCAAATGCCGGGATGGTTCCTTTGAAAGGGCACGGCCGACTTCCTTCCCCATCCTTCCCTAATCCTATGAGACCGATAACCTCGCTGTTTGGTCTCTTCCCCCAAACAACCAACCAACCATCCTAAAAGGTGTAGATGTCTTCCTGTTTTCAATAATAACCTCTGTTCATTTTCCCGAGCGTAACACGTGATTTATGTTGAGGGAGGTCAACTTAATTTCCTCAACAGACAAATAGCAAACATACACGGCCGGATAGCACGCGCGTTAGCTCTCCACTTACGGGGTTAACGATGACGGCCTGTGCCAGCCAACCGGGATGTGGTTTTTAGGCGGTTTCCCACATTATTAGGCGAATACCGGACTGGTACTCACGCCCCTCCTCAGTTCCACGATTCGCAAACACTTCGAAAGCTTTCACTCAGATTCAAATAGGATAACACAAAAGCACACAGGTGACGAATACAAATTCAGTTCTGGGGTTAGTGTTTGGGAAGGAATGGGCTGTAACTCAGAGGGCATCCGGCCGAGCTCTACTACTAACATTGATAAACGTAGGATAACATGTCGACCCTCGACAGGGACGAGGTAATGCTATGAGAAAAGAAGAATGCATATATCAAATTCGAAAAAAATTAATAAAAATGCAGTAGGGAGGTCCTGATGTGAGTAATCACTGGTCCACAGGTACGAATTAAAAATTGCGTCAATTGCTTTGGCATTACCAGACCAGCAGAAAAATGCTCCTATCGGAGCCCCAAAAGGCTTTGTCTCTCATTATCACTGACTCTCACCCACAATCTTTATTCCTCTAACACTTGCACTGCCTCCTTCACTATTCTCCTAGCACTGTTCAGTTACTGTCACATTTGTTCTACTGTCAATCTCTCTCTCTCTCTCTCTCTCTCTCTCTCTCTCTCTCTCTCTGTCTCTCTCTCTCTGTCTCTCTCTCTCTCTCTCACACACACACACACACACACACACATACACCACTGTCTCCTTTACAGTTTCTATATCACAACAACTGATTACTATCTTCCAGAATTTATTATTTTCCGTCTCTTTCCCATTGTCACTGTGTCCTTTCTCAGCGTAAAAAAGCTCGAACACGTTCGCATGCCAAAATTTCTGTCAAAATTTTTAATGATGATGAGGAATGTGGAATGAGCAGCTGGTATCCCACTTTTTATTCGGAGTCTTTTAACGAACAGGAGTATATTCGCAGTTTTTTCGGTAGGTTCCCTTCTTTTCCCTGCTGCAGCATGGCATGTCACTTAAATGAAAAGAACTTTATGGAACTGTAAAATTTTGATAGGTTACTTCTGTGAAATTGAAATAGCGCGAAACTAATTTTACGCCTAAGGCCGTATTTTGTGCGCCCAAAAATTTTGCATGTGCTTCAGTACTACTAGACGGACGATAATGGAGACACATTACAGCATATTGCTCCGTGATACGTCACTTTATAAACAATGTTTTCGCCTCGACCCGGATTTTACGTGCGTATTTTAAGTGGACAAGTAAACTTAATGAACTACGTTTTCACTACGACCGGATTTTACGTGGAAAAGTGAACTTCATAAACTACGTTTTCGCCTGCATAGCCGTCTTGGAATCCGCGGTTCGGTTTTGATACCCAAACACCATGTTTTCGGGCTTTCTCAGGAACCACCCATTAATTATATGGTCCCTCCATAACCGTCATAATGTGCATCATAAACCACATCTTATTAAAAAGGAACCACCGATTTTCTCCATTTTCCTAAGCTGGTGGATGTGTGTAATATTCAGACTTTGACCCTGTACTGTAGCATAGTTACAGTAAGCCATTCCTTCTTTTAAGTACACAAATTATCCCTAGCCCAAGGGCTATCGAAAACGCTTAACCTTACCTTTCTATCACCAATGCAACCCGAGGAATGAGCACCGGAAAAATCCCTATTTCATGTACGGCGTATTGGAACATATTAAGTAGTGCATGCTGTCGCATGCGACCGATAAGTACCTTGCAAATATGTTTACTTAAAACAACAAATCTACAGATATACTCTGCTAACTACTGCGAGGTGCATGACGGAGGGTATTTACCACTGTCCCATCTTTATGAGATTTTTTCCCCATGGCGTACTGTTTGCAGAAAGAATGACTACTGAAGTGCAATCCTGGGCGTTGTAATTATTCTAATCTTACTTCGTAGCCCCTACGTGAGCGACGATCAGGGGTAATATATCATTATTGGCTCAACCTATAATTACATGTCAGACTAAACCTGTAGGTAATTATACTCTAGTTTGTATTAATTATTTTTGAGTTGGGAAAAACCTATTAGATGTAGTGTCCTGGTGGTGGAAAGGTTTGCCGCTGGAATATCTTCCAACGTTTCCCAGGGTACGCTCGATCGTTTGGTTTTTCATTTCATTAAAAAATTAATAAAATATATCATGTCATGGGCATAGCACGTCCACTTATCAGAAGCAGAACAGCAGCAGAATAAGAGACGCGGAAACAGGAGACAGATCCAATACACCCCTTGTTCGGATGTGAATACCAACATCCAAGATTAAGATCAAGAAAGAGTTTCCTCCGTTCAACAGAACCACTTTTAACCTGCAAATCGTCGAATACAGCCTTGGCGTAACTCACCATCGGAGAGGTACTGGAACAACCCTAAAGAAAAGCTTGCTAAAGAACGTCACCTCCCATATAAAACACTGAAGGTCCTCAACAGGCTGAGAACTGGTGTATCCCGATGCAAGGTCAATTTGAAGAAATGGGGTTTCTCTCCAGGAGATGAACTATGCGAATGTGGCGAACAGCAAGATCATCAACACCTGCTCATCTGTAGAAACCTTGCAGCCCCACGCCCGATGGACGATCTGGTTATCGCCAATGATACAGCAGTTCAAACGTCGGAATTTTGGATGTCATATGGAGTTTAATCATGTACTTGTATTTCTTGTAAATTGCTGTCTACCGGCTATATATGTACGTAATGTATTGGACACGAGTAAATAAAATAAATTATTTTTACGTTTAATTTTGTTTTTGTTTGCATGAAGTTGACTTGTCAATTTCAATTAAGTAACTATATGAATAAACCACCACCACCACCACCACCACCACCACTACAAGTATTCACTGAAATTATCTCCTTTTCACATTTTACTTCAATTTTCCTCGGTGGTTCTATAAACGGTAGCTTTATTCTTAGCGCTTTCACATACTGTCCTGCAGGTGATAAATTTGGGTTCGGGTGAGCAGAGCCCTGGACTCTCGCAAAGGCAGAGGATCGGGGCTGCGCCAACAGGAGCCGGAATTCAATCTGTGCGACTGATGGCGCGTGAGCGGCGGGTGACGGCGGGCGGACAAAAGAAGGCGAACTTCCTCGCCGCGCCGCGCTGCGACTCCAATATCCGTGCGCCGGCGCGTCAGAGGCACGAGGACGCAGACGGGTCCGTGTCTTCGAGATCCAAACTCTTCTGCAACCTTCCCCGCCTTCTTTTTTTTTTTTTCAGCTGCTCCGGTGGTAACTAGGGACCTTTGACTTTCGCGGGCAAGTGCTCTATCGTCTGAGCTACCCAACCACGACTCACGCCCCGTCCTCACATCTTTACTTCTGGAAACATCCCCCAGGATGTGGCTAAGCCATGTCTCCGCAATATCCTTTCTTTCAGGAGTGCTAGTTCTGCAAGGTTCGCAGGAGAGCTGTAAAGTTGGAACGTAGGAGACGAGGTACTGGCAGAAGTAAAGCTGTGAGGACGGGGTCGTGAATCGTGCTTGGGTAGTTCAGATAGTATAGCACTTGCCCGCGAAAGGCAAAGGTCCCGAGTTCGAGTCTCGGTCCGGCACACAGTTTTAATCTGTCAGGAAGTTTAATATTCTTTTTGTTTAAATGGTTGAGTGTCTTGACATTCATATTTAGGCTTGCTTGATTATAAACAGAAGTCACACAGCTTGACAAAATAGTGAAGCACCCAGACGGAAAGGAAGAAACAAAACGAAATTTTACGAGCTGAGGTGGTGTGTGATGTTACTTCAGTGTTCACAAAATCGAGTTAAATTTGCAAAGACGTTGGCAGTGTGATCACAGTTACCCAGTACGGTGTTGCACCCCCTCTGGTCAGGATACGAGGGTTATTCGGAAAGTAAGGAACGATCGGTCGCGAAATGGAAACCACAGTGAAAACCCGGTGAAGTTTTGCACATATGTGTTGGGCAGTGTCTCTAGTATGTCCGTCAATCGCATTACGTCGTTCGTTTAAGTTCTGAGCACACAAGGAGCATATAAAGATACCTAGAACAATAGTGTCTCCCTCCAATTACGAGGGCCTGGTGAGAAATTTCGCCTAAAGCTATGCAGCCAACGTTACATAACTGTCTTGCAGTTTCTTCTTCAAGACAATTCTCAGCCGCATTCTGCAGGGTCAATGAAGATGCTCCTGCATCGTTTTCAATTGGAAATGTTTGATTACTTACAATACAGCCCGTAATTGTCTCCCTCTGAGTTTCATCTCTGCTAACATGAACCGATGGCTATGAAGACAACATTTTGGCACAGACAACGAGCCGTAGGCCAGCGTAGAGGATTGGCGGAAAGCACTGGAGGCTGCCTTCTACAACGAAGGTATTGGAAAATTGGTACAACGCTACGACAAACGTCTAAGTCGGATCGGCGACTATGGAGATAAGTAGCTGGAAGTTGTAGCTAACTGTTGCAAATAAAAAAGTTTTGATTTTCACTGTGGTTTCCATTTCGCGACCTATCGGTCCTTACTTTCCGAATAGCCCTCGTACATACAATGATTCTGTTTCCAAGGGTGCCATAGAGCCGTTGTACCATCTCCCAACGCAACCTGGCTCATAAGAGTTGTAACTGTTCCTTGGCATCCTGGACATTGCCACAGGAGCGCAGTTAACGTCCGAGCTGGTCCGACACGTGACCTGTCCGGGACAGATCTGAGGATTTTACTGGCTGCCTGAGTACCCAAGACAACCCAGACAGTTCACAGAGATAGGCACCATGTGTAGACGAGGATCTGCCTATTGAAAAATGGTACTGGGATACTGCCGCCTATGAGGTAAGACATAAGAACGCAGGAAGTCCATGAGCCGCCACAGTTCACTTGGTTACTATTAGCTTCAGTCTGACGTCATACCCGATGGCTCCCCATACAATGAATGCTGTGCCTGTCCAAAACATTGGACAAATGAGACTTCTCGTTCGGACGCCTTCATATTCGCCGACGATGATCATCTGGAGTAGTACAGAACCGTGACTTATCTCTGAACACAATCCTACGTCATTCATCAGAAATATATTCTTCTCGGTCATGACACAGCTCCAAACGCAGCTGTCTGTGTTGCTATTGCCAGCCTATTCATGGAACAGTGATTCCCTAGTCCGACTGCTACCAATCTCGGATCAGAGGAACTGCATTACAAAATGGTTCAAATGGCTCTGAGCACTATGGGACTCAACTGCTGAGGTCATTAGTCCCCTAGAACTTAGAACTAGTTAAACCTAACTAACCTAAGGACATCACAAACATCCATGCCCGAGGCAGGATTCGATCCTGCGACCGTAGCGGTCTTGCGGTTCCAGACTGCAGCGCCTTTAACCGCACGGCCACTTCGGCCGGCGAACTGCATTACAGAGATTGATGCAAGGCGTCAGTTATTTGTTCTCGGATAGCAGGCGCACCTGTGAAGGCTTTACGATGTGACTGGTACCTAATAGAGCTTCAGAGATGGAACCTCGACGTCGACTGTGCTTGCCCTCGCGTTCCAATACCGTGCCTCAATTGGTCACTGTCACATCCGAACACCTTACAAACCAAGATATTACACGATTCGATCAGCTTGCCTAATGAAGACCACAGTGAAGCTCTTTTCAAATTTTTAGCTGCTGAAAGTGCTGTCTCATGCGAGTCCTTCACAATAAATAGTATTAATTTTGGGTGGATCAAAGGTCTTGTGCAAGTCTTTCAACTGGACACCACTTAGCCGATCTGCGTCTCCATAATCTACCCCAAATATCCATCTGGGGAAAGGGGACTTAATTTTTTGCGTGGAATCCGGACCGCGTGGCTAATCTCTATGTCATTGAGAGGTGACTGCTAGATTTAAAGGCAGGCTGGAAAATGAGTGGTCGGACTGGGATTAGTCCCGCGACATTACGGTTTTCAGAAACGCACTTTAGCGCTACACCAGGCCCCACACCTTCACAGCGATCAATTAAGCATTTGACGCAGACACGCCCCTTATATATCCTATCAGGCCTATTAACAACCCCAAACACGAAGAACAGTAAAACACCCTGCTGGCCGTTCTACTTGTCACTGACAATTGCAACTCTAATCATTTTCATATCTGCCGATGATGTGTACTTATTTATATTCCGTGCCGTGACGCAGTTACTATGTTCTAATTCTTTATTGCCTCGCAGAGAATTGAGCGGTTTACAGCCACTGGGTTTCATTGGGGCAGGTGTGGAGAGATGGGAGGCGTGAATGTATCAGGCATTGCTGGCTCAACAGTGTCTGCTATAGAAGCTGCAGCCTTCATCCTGCCTACAAAATTTGTTTTTGATTAGCAAGGGCGCCGGAATGAGTTGATGAGCAGCGGGGTGTGGAGTGTGGGGTGTGGCTGATGAGGGAAGCCCACGGCGCTATTCACTCCTCACCTATCTCGTTCCGCCGAGAAGAGCCCCTCATCGCCTGCCGACAAAGCGATCGCTCACAGGCCACAAGTACAAGATCAACAAGCAGCTTCATGATGCTCCGTGCTGCTACAGTTTACTATTTCATAAAAAAGTAAACATTTAAGAACGTGAATCACCTTGAACTAGGACCTGTGAGAGAAACAACTAATTTCTGCAATGTACACCGTCCGTCCAAACAGATCCGAGGACGATTTTATTCGTGGTGTATTTGCGACGTCACAACAGGAGCTACTATGTCAACTTGAACTAACAACTGCAAACTACAAATATTCATTCGGCCAGACAACTGTGAGCAGGGAATTTTAAGTAATGGAAGTGCGACCATGGTGTGTCAACGACGTTGTGTCACAAACCACAACGGAGCAACATGTCTATATCAAGTTTTCAAGACATTCTCCAGCATGGTTTTTGAGGAAGAGAAAAGTGTGCGCAAAGTTTCTCCCGTACACCTTGACATTAGAGCAAAAACAAAGACGCGTGGATGCCTACCGTGAATTAATTGACATAAAAATCGCGAAAAATCTTTCCTGGAAAAAATCGTCACGGGTGACGAGACTTGCTATCAGAACGAAACTACCACAAAACCACAAACTGTAGAAATTCACATGATGAGTCAACACTTTGATGACATAACTGACCTTCAAGTCAATGTGACGCGCGACTTGAACACAATCTCAAAGAAGGACTTTTCTGCGAGTTTCGCGTGGTTGTACGAGCGTTTTGTCCGTTGTACTCAAGTGGCGGGAGATTATGTAGAACAAGCGAAGCATTAAAGCCAACATCTTACTTTTTTTATATTTTTTATTAACTCAGTCTCGAAACATTTTACACCGTGTTGTATATATGTGGTAACACAGAGCTGTTTACCCATAAGGATGTACAAGAAATTCAAAATGAATATAAAGATTAGAAACGGGAATAACTATTTAAGGCCTCGCGATAAATCGTTAACAATGACAGAATAAGTAAGAAACTAGCTTAGCGCCCGGTGTTTCGCTCGCGTAGACTATATGGCCTGCAGAGAATTTTTTGTTTTATTTAATCGAATTTTTATGTTGTTCCCGAAGTGCAATACCTTCTAAGCTTTTCAGGCTAATTACGGCAGTATGGTCTTTTCCGAATGTACTTCTGACCAAAAAGCGATTCTGGTAGCTGGACTCCCAAGTCTATATTAATCATTCCTTTTGCATTTTGGAGGTATTTCCCTAACAACTTTCATCCCCTAACAAATATTTCTTTATATCTAACCGAGAAGTGAAATACCAATTTCCATAAATTTAACATTAAACTTTATTTATGTAACGAAATATTTTGTTAAAAATGTTTATTCCCAATTGCACTCCCTTAGTGGTTGAATTTTCAGGAACAGTCAAACACATATTTTTTTTAAAATCCCCGACCTAGAAATCAAATACCAATTGTCACAGGAGTAGCCTTAAAATCTTTATGTTGTTCTTTAGTAATTATTTATTTAAAAAAAAAACATTCACCCACTATTTTACCCCGTTGGTGGTTGAATTTTCAAAAATGCTGAAAGACGTATTTTTTATTGTCTGGATGAGAAACCAAGTACCAGTATTCTTAGTACTAGCTTCAAAATTCCCTTACTGCGGGCGGGAGTGGCTGAGGGGTTCTAGGCGCTACTGTCTGGAACCGAGAGACCGCTACGGTCGCAAGTTCGAATCTTGCCTTTGGCATGGGTGTGTGTGATGTCCTTAGGTTAGTTAGGTTTAAGTAGTTCTAAGTTCTAGGGGACTGATGACCTCAGCAGTTAAGTCCCATAGTGCTCAGAGCCATTTGAACCATTTTGACAATGTTATTAAACCACCTTCGTTCTCTGGAGACGGCTTCCCGAAATTAAAATCATATATGGGATTCTTTGCGTACGTTGGGAGCGTTTTTCGACGTTAAATCTGTAGAGTAGTTAAATTAAGCCACAGCAGAATAACCAATACGTACGGATCTCGGTAAGAACCTGGCGGTTTGCAAGGAAACTGAGCCCGAAAGACAGAAATTGATTATATTTTCTATTCCAGCCACATCGTAGCCAGGATCACCATTCGCATTCTTTGTGGCAAAAATTCTGTTAATCAGTGAGAGTACAATTTGCGTTTAATAATTGAAAACAATGGAAATGGTATAATATCTAGGAGGGGAAGCGACATATTAACTCCATACGAGTTGTGGAAAAAGGCATATACCACAACGAGATTATTGCAAGAATCTTCAGGAAACGAACTTTACCAATGGAAGAGATGATGTATAAAATCCTCGTCTATCCGATTCTTGAGACTAGTTCATCAGATAGACTTAACAGATGATATACAGAAGATCTAAAAGCAGCAGCATGTGCCGTCAAGGACTAGGTTAGGAAGCACGAGAGCATTATGGAGACATACTTCCAACTCCAGCGGCAGACTTTAGAAGAGAGGCGTTCTGTATTGTCAATAGGATTTCTGTTAAAATTCTCAACATGTAGATTCTAAGAAGAATCACGCACCAAACCACTTCATCCCATATACAGGACGCAACAAAACAATACCAACAAACCGCAGGGAACTATACTTTATCTGGTCAAATGTCTCCAGCCATCTATTAGTGGACATTGGTATGGGGGTGACGCTGCTGGTCGGTACGAAGTCCACGTTCTACCTCATTTCAAATGTATTCAGTCGTGTTCAGGATGGGATTGCGTGAAGACCAGTCTATTTCAGAAATGTTATCGTCCGCAAGCCACTGCCTGACTGATGCTGCTTTATAGCAAGATGTATTCTCATATTGACACAATCATCATCGTCTCGGGATTGTTCCTCTATTGTACGCAGTACACAATGCTGCAAAATGTGTTCAAATCCTTCCGCTTTAGCGTTTTCTTAACTTCACTACGGGAATCACACTCTTGTTGTTGTTATGGTCTTCAGTCCTGAGACTGGTTTGATGCAGCTCTCCATGCTACTCTATCCTGTGCAAGCTTCTTCATCTCCCAGTACCTAAATGCAGCCTACATCCTTCTGAATCTGCTTAGTGTATTCATCTCTTGGTCTCCGTCTACGATTTTTACCCTCCACGCTGCCCTCCAAAACTAAATTGGTGATTCCTTGATGTCTCAGAACATGCCCTACCAACCGATCCCTTCTTCTAGTCAAGTTGTGCCACGAACTCCTCTTCTCCCCAATCCCAATACCTCCTCATTAGTTATGTGATCTACCCATCTAATCTTCAGCATTCTTCTGTAGCACCACATTTTGAAAGCTTCTATTCTCTTCTTGTCCAAACTATTTATCGTCCATGTTTCACTTCCATACATGGCTACACTCCATACAAATACTTTCAGAAACAATTTCCTGATACTTAAATCTATACTCGACGTTAACAAATATCTCTTCTTCAGAAACGATTTCCTTGCCATTGCCAGTCTACATTTTGTATCCTCTCTACTTCGACCATCATGAGTTATTTTACTCCCCAAATAGCACAACTCATTTACTACTTTAAGCGTCTCCTGACTTAATTCGACTACATTCCATTGTCCTCGTTCTGCTTTTGTTGATGTTCATCTTGTATCCTCCTTTAAAGACAATGTCCATTCAGTTCAACTGCTCTTAAAAGTCCTTTACTGTCTCTGACATAATTACAATGTCATCGGCGAACCTCAAAGTTTTTATTTCTTCTCCATGGATTTTAATCCCTACTCCGAATTTTTCCTTTGTTTCCTTTACAGCTTGCTCAATATACAGATTGAATAGCATCGTGGAGAGGCTACAACCCTGTCTCGCTCCCTTCCCAACCACTGCTTCCCTTTCATGTCCCTCGACTCTTATAACTGCCATCTGCTTTTTGTACAATTTGTAAATAGCCTTTCGCTCTCTGTATTTTACCCCTGCCACCTTCAGAATTTGAAAGAGAGTATTCCAGTCAACATTGTCAAAAGCTTTCTCTAAGTCTACAAATGCTAGAAACGTAGGTTTGCCTTTCCTTAATCTTTCTTCTAAGATAAGTCGTAAGATCAGTATTGCCTCACGTGTTCCAACATTTCTACGGAATCCAAACTGATCTTCCCCGAGGTCGGCTTCTATCAGTTTTTCCATTCGTATGTAAGGAATTCGCGTTAGTATTTTGCAGCTGTGACTTATTAAACTGATAGTTCGGTAATTTTCACATCTGTCAACACCTGCTTTCTTTGGGATTGGGATTATTATATTCTTCTTGAAGTCTGAGGGTATTTCTCCTGTCTCATACATCTTGCTCACCAGATGGTAGAGTTTTGTCAGGACTGGCTCTCACAAGGCTGTCAGTAGTTCTAATGGAATGTTGTCTGTAGTGGACTGTTAAGGCAGCCAGTCCACAGTGAAGTAGCCGAAAGGGCACGCGTCAACTCACGCCGTCTGGCGTTAAGTCTGGAACAGGATTCGTAATGAATGTGATAAAGAAAAGAACGTAGCTACTAGAACACTTAACTTTTATATTGTCCTTTGGTATACAGCATTCTGGATTATACAAGTGAGACTCTATCTTGAGGTACATGCAATGGTACAAATGGCGCCTTGCTAGGTCGTAGCCATTAACTTAGCTGAAGGCTATTCTAACTGTCTCTCGGCAATTGAGAGAAAGGCTTCGTCAGTGTAGTCGCTAGCAACGTCGTCGTACAACTGGGGCGAGTGCTAGTACGTCTCTCGAGACCTGCCTTGTGGTGGCGCTCGGTCTGCGATCCTGACAGTGGCGACACGCGGGTCCGACATGTACTAATGGACCGCGGCCGATTTAAGCTACCACCTAGCAAGTGTGGTGTCTGGCGGTGACACCACATTGTCTACTCCCAGGGCCTTGTTTCGACTCAGGTCTTTCAGTGCTCTATCAAACTCTTCACGCAATATCATATCTCCCATTTCATCTTCATCTACATTCTCTTCCATTTCCATAATATTGTCCTCAAGTACATCGCCCTTGTATAGACCCCCTATATACTCCTTCCACCTTTCCCTTCTTTGCTTAGAACTGGGTTTCCATCAAAGCTCTTGGTAAGGTTACAAAGGTATATTCACAATGCGCCCACTTCGTAATACACCATTGTATGTAAGACCATCCTGAACCACAATGAACAGATTGTCATAGCACATAATATTAATGAAATTAGTCAGCAAGAAGAGAAAAAAGTAAAACAACGATCCAATACAATCTTTGAAGAAAACGAAGTGTTAAAACAGTCGAAATGTCAACTCACTGAATATGATACTGCAGTTGTTAAGGTGGCTGAAGGAAACTACATCGTTGTCTTTTACAGAGATGATTACATTAGTAAAGCTCTTAATTTTTTTTCTAAAACAAGAATACTGAATTGAACCATGACACAACCATTACTCCTCTTTACTTCATTTATGGCTCTACACACGATAGCAGGTAAGGTTACCCTCGTTTGCCAAATCCAGATCGCCTTATAGGATTGCCATAGGATATAACGTGATGCACCATTAAAATCACTCGTCTCCAAATTTCTTTTAACTACCTACGCACTGTCAATGTGCTACCTGCATTGTTGATAGTCCTTTGGTTGTACCTCCCGCTTATTTCGTGCAATTCCCGCTGCTATATATATATATATATATATATATATATATATATATATATATATATATATATATAAGCAGATGGAGAGTGCGTATTGCGTTGTCAGCAGAGAGAAGTAACAGCAGAATAAGACGGTCAAGAAAGAGAGGGCAGTGACTTCAAACGTGGACTGGTCACTGGACATCACCTGATTGACAAATCCTTCATGAATATTTCAGTTCTTCTGAAGCCGCCCAGGCCGACTGTTAGTAATCTGACTGGAAAGTACAAACGCGAAGGAACAATCACAGCTACACAAAGACCAGGGAGACCCCATGTATTTGTACTGATAGACAGTGACGTCGAAAGATGCGAAGAATGCACTGTGTCCTGCGTACAGTCGAGGAACTGTTCCGAGGCGATGATTGTTTGAATGTGACAATGCATTCTGTCACTAAGCAGCATCTGTGAGGCAATGGTTTGTGGACGACACTTTAATCCTATGATGCTACTGAGGGTACACGCTATTGGGGTCAATGCGTGCCGGAAGTTAACGTGAGTTTTTACTCCGCCGAACAGCAAGCAGAAATATCTATGTGGGACTGACAGTTTTCGTTGCGTTAGATGTCAGCGCAAGCGCCCACGGCTGTTGTGACAACGCTGTGGAACGGATGGAACGGACAAGCTCGTGTTTGCTGTCGACATGGTGGCCTACCTTCAGGCGACGGCTCGAACATCATCAGCACTCCGTACCGCTGGTGGACGAGGTTTGTGCACATTGCTTCCTATCCTCTACACGTACCTCTACAATACCTCGCAGTTTAACACTACCGTTTCTTTACACACTACATCCCGCTCACACGAAATTTTAGCAACGTTGCCTGTTCTCTCACAGTATTTACAAACGGAACGGGAGAGGGGAGTGTGTGCCGACGGTGGTACATCCACCTCTTCATCCAGGCCTTTACTTCACAATGCATCTGACCATGTGTGGCGGAGAGGACTTTTGGTACCACTATCTGATCCCCATTTCTCTCTTTCATTTGGGAATCGCACGTAGGAAGAACGATTGTAGGTAAAACTCTGTATTAGCTCTAATTTCTCGAATTTTCTGATTGTAGTCTGTAGCGCATCTTTCCTTTTTCGAATATAAAAATGACAGAAATACTTAAATTTTGATCAAATATTGCAGTGCGTTAATAAATGTGTACATCGGGAAAGACACGCTAGAAATGCGATGGCACGATGTTGTTAGTAACATCACACATCGAGATACAATCAAACTTCCTGTTGTAAGGAATCACCGTCATTCAGATATCTATGTCATCGCGCATCATGATAAAAAATCTCGTGTGACTAGGGTCTCCCGTCGGGTACACAGTTCGCCGGGTGCAAGTCTTTCGATTTGACGCCACTTCGGAGACTTGCACGTCGATGGGGATGAAATAATGATGATGATGACAACACAACACCCAGTCCCTGAGCGGAGAAAATTTCCGACCCAGCCGGTAATCGAACCCGGGCCCTTAGGATTAACATTCTGTCACGCTGACCACTCAGCTACCGGGGGCGGACTGTGCATCATGATACACACATCAAAAAAAGTATTGCATCACCTCTGTTCCGAGAGTTCAGGAACCTGCACAGAAAGTTGGAATGGAGATCAACATAATAATCATTTCCGCCATTTTTCTTACTGATGAAAACCACACATTGCATGTTGTACCACCATACAGGGAGAACTTCAGTGGTGGTGGTCCAGACTGCTGTGAAAACTGGTACCTCCAATACCCAGTAACACGTCCTCCTGCATTGATGCATGCCTGTATTCGTCGTGGCATACTATTCAGAAGTTTATCAAGGTACTGTTGGTCCAGATTGTCCCACTCCTCAACGGCGATTCGGCGTAAATCCCTCAGAGTGGTTGGTGGGTCACATCTTCCATAAAGAGCCCTTCTCAATCTATCCCAGGCATGTTCGCTAGGGTTCATGTCTGCAGAACATGCTGGCCACTCTAATCGAGCGATGTCGTTATCCTGAATGAATTCATTTACAAGATGTGCACGATGGGGGAGCGAATTGTTCTCCATGAAGACGAATGCTTCGTCAATATGCTGCCGATATGGTTGGACTATCGGTCGGAGGATGGCATTCACGTATCGTACAGTCGTTACGGCTCCTTCCATGACCACCAGCGGCGTACGTCGACCCCACATCATGCCACTCAAAAACAGCAGGAAACCACCTTGCTGCACTGGCTGGACAGTGTGTCGAAGCCGTTCAGCCTTACCGGGTTGCCTCCAAACACGTCTCCGACGATTGTCTGCTTGAAAGTATATCTGACACCCATCGGTGAAGAGAATGTGATGCCAATCCTGAGCGGTCCATTCGGCATGTTGTTGGGTCCATCTGTACCGCGCTGCATGGTGTCGTGTTTGCAAAGATGGTCCTCGCCATAGACGTCGGGAGTGAAGTTGTCCATCATGCAGCCTATTGCACACAATTTGAGTCGTAACACGACGTCTTGTGGCTGCACGAAAAGGATTATTCAACATGGTGGCGTTGCTGTCAGGGTTACTCCGAGCAATAATCCGTAGGTAGCGGTTATCCACTGCAGAAGTAGCCCTTGGCCGGCCTCAGCGATGCATGTCGTCGACAGTTCTTCTTTCTGTATCTCCTCCATGTCCGAACAACATCGCTTTGTTTCAGTCCGAGACGCCAGGACACTTCCCTCGTTGAGTTCCCTTCCTGGCACAAAATAACAATGCGGACGCGATCGAATTGCGGTACTGACCGTCTAGGCATGTTTGAGCTATAGACAACACGATCTGTGTACCTCCTTCCTGGTGGAATGAGTGGAACTGATTGGCTGTCGGACCCCCTCCGTCTAATAGGCGCTTACATCTTTGAGCGGGTTTAGTGATCTCTATGAACAGTCAAAGGGACTGTGTCCTTGATATAATATCCACAGTCAACGTCTATCTTCAGTAGCTCTGGGAACTGGGGCGATGCAAAACCTTTTTTGATGTGTGTATTTTGATGTGTCAGACTCTGGTGGCTATTGAACTACATCATTATTTGAAGGTTCGTTGACCGTAAAAGTACTATAACGATTTCCATGTAAAAATAGATAATAAACATTAAGTGGATTTCGTAAAAACAGATCTGCACGTTCTACTTGTGGAGAATACAGGGCTTAAACGACAGACGCGATAAGCAACCGGTCGTTCTACCTTCGAAACATGTGTGCGCAATTTGCTGACACATCTTCCTGGATCATTTGAGTCAAGGGCTTGCAATACGGCGGTCGAACTCCCCCGAATGGGGCCTCCCGGCCAACAATGCCATACGATCATTTCATTAAATAAAGTTGGTAATGATGACGTTTTCTACAGTAACTGCAGATATGAGTAATTAAGGATAAAATGATTATTATTAGATAAATCAGATATGACACAGAGCTAACAGCACGTACCTCCTAATACATCGACATCTGAAACATAAGCGACTAGCCAGTTGAGGTAGTCTCAGCTTCCTAATACATCGTTTGATTTTCAAAAAAATGAATGTAATGCAGTGGTTCCTTCTCATGCCTTGTGCATGCTGTATATGAGCTATAATTAACATTTGTTGTTCTATCGCTGATATTACATAGACGTTTGTGAGACATTTCTTACAGGTTAACGGTGTTTTTCGTAAAAGTCACAAAAAAAAAAAAAAACATTTCACTCGTATATCGTACGCTTCAGGTCATTTTGCGAGATTTGTGTGGGAGGAAGTAATATGGTGCCGACACTTCCCGGAATCTACATTTGCGGAATTGTCTATATAGAACCTCTTTCGTAGGGTTGAGCATTTCTGCTACGCTCTCGCGCCGACTAGATGGTCCCGCGACGAAACGCGGATCTCTGCGTAGTATCTTGCCTTTCTCTTAATCCAAACTGGAAAGGGTCCCAGACCGTTGAGCGAGCAGTGCTCAAGAATCGGCTGAATAAATGTTCTGTAAGCCACTTCCTACGTCAATGCATTAAATTTCCTGAAGACTATGCCCATAAATGTCAATCTGGCAATTGGTTTTCCTGCAATTTGCTTATTACGCTTCAGGTCGCTCCGGATGGTTATTCCTAAATATTTTACGGTAGTTACTCTTTCCAGAAATTTATCGTCAATACCGTAGCTGTACAGAAGTGGATTTCTTCTCCTATTTACGCTCACTATGATAGATTTATCTACGTTCTGGATCACCCAGTCACTGCACCATCCATCAATCCTCCGCAGCAAGTCTTCCCGCAAATCGCCACTGTCTTCTGGCTTTGATATCTTCCTACAATCGCATCACCTGCGAACAGCCTTATAGAGCTTCTGACGTTATCTGCTGGATTTTTTTTACATATTGTGAACAGTAAAGGTCCTATCACACTTCCTTGCGGTACTCCTGAAACTACCTTGACATCTGTCAATTTTGTTCCGTCAAGAGTGACGTGCTGAATTCTGCCTGTGAGGAAGTTTCGACTCCAGTCGCAAATCTGGTCCGATAGGCAGTAAGCTCGTATGTTGTGCACTAAGGACCAGTGCAGCCCGTCCGGCTAGCCACGCGATCTAACACGCTGCTTCCCACACAGGTAGGCGCGCCGGTCCTCGGCACGAATCCGCTCGGCGCATTAATGTCGAGGTCCGGTGTCCCGCCCAGTCTGTGGATGGTTTTTAGGCAGTTTTCCATCTGCCTCGGCAAATGCGGGCCCGTTCCCCTTATTCCGCCTCAGTTATACTATGAAATTACAATGAAATCCAGACCTTTAGCTGCTTACAGGACTTGATATATATCAATGGGGCAGCTGAAAATGTGTACCCCGACCAGGACTCGAACCAGGGACCTCCTGCTTACATCGCAGACGCTCTATCCGTTTGAGCCACCGAGGACTCACAGGATAGTGCGACTGTAGGGACGTACTCTGGCACGCTCCCCGTGGGACCCATATTTCCAACTTACTGTCCACACACTGCATTTTTAGTGCCCCAGCCCATTATACTTATTACTCGCGGCAGTCAGTCTACCGATTCCCGTAAGAGACTTCAGCTCGTATGGAGGCTTATCAGCAATCGTACTTCCTGCGAGACATTCACAACTGAATCTGGCAAAAGGAGAAATGGCAACGATACACAAAGCACCTTCCGCAACACATCAGATAAAAAAGCGAATTAATATTGCATTCTCGTCCAGTTTTGACCAATATTTAAAATTTCAAGTCGCTAAGTTCATTGGGAAGCTAATTTAAAATCAACTACAGAAGCTGTACTAAACAGACAGGAAAGCGATCTAATAAAAAATACAATAAAATGTAAACTACTTATACTACCCGTCTTGGACAGGAAGTACGGGAAATCAAACATGTGGTTAATAAAACTTACTATGGAATAATGTACACACAAAATTCCTACTCTCATCACAAAATCTGACTTTGTTTATTATAATGGAATGAATGAGCAGCTATTGTTTACTATACACTGAGGTGACAAAAGTCATGGGATAGCGATGTGCACGTATAAAGATAGTGTTAGATTCACGCACACAAGGCGTAACAAGACAGTGCATCCGTGGAAATGTCCTTTCTATTCAGGTTATTCGTGTGAAACGGTTTCCGACATGATAATGGCCGCACGACCGAAATCAACAGACTTTGGAAGCATAATGGTAGTTGGAGCTTGATGCATGGGACACTCCACTTCAAAATCGTTAGGGAATTCGATAGTCCGAGATCCACAGTGTCAAGAGTGTGCCGATAATACCACATTTCGGGCATTACCTCTCACCACGGACAACGCAGTGGCCGACGGCATTCACTTAACGATCGAGAGCAGCGGCGTTTGCATAGAGTTATCAGTGCTAACACACAAGCAACAGTGCGTGAAATCACCGTAGAAATCAGCCTTACAACGAACGTACCTATTAGGACAGTCCAGCTAAATTTGGCGTTAATGGGCTACGGAAGCAAATGACCGGCGTGAGTGCGTTTGCTAACAGCACGGCATCGCCGGCAGCGCCTCTCCTGTGCTCTTAGCCTGCTCAGGTGAGTCCTGATTTCAGTTTTTACGAGCTGATGATGGGGTTCGAGTGTAGCTTAGATACCACGAAGCCAGGTACCGAAATTATCAACAAGGCACTGCGCAAGCTGGTGGTGGCTCCACAATGGTGTGGGATGTGTTTACGTGGAATGGGCTGGATCCCCTGGTCTGTTCGGCTACTTGGAGACTATCTGCAGCCGTTCATGTACTCCATGTTCCCAAACAACGATGGAATTTTTGTGGATGACAGTGTGCCATGTTACCAGGCCACAATTGTTCGTGTTTGGGTTGAAGAACATTCCGCACAGTTCGTGCGAATGATTCAGCCACTCAGATCGCCTGACACGAATCTCATTTATGGAACATAATCGAGAGATCAATTTATGCACAAAATACTGCACTCGCAACACTTGTTGACGGCAATAGAGGCATAATGGTTCAGTATTTCTGCAGGGGCTTCCAACTACTTGTCGAGCCCATGCCACGTGAAGCTGCTGCACTACGCCAAAGAAAAGGAGATCACATGATTTTTGTCACCTTAGTGTACAACAGTGTAGCAGCTTTGTGACATGTATCAACAATTCAACAGCACAACGAAGTAACACACATGCCAGGTTGTTTTACGCTTGCTTGTAGTTTTCTTTTCTTCGTCCTGCCCCTTGAATGAACGAGGAGTAAAAGTCACAACAAGAAGAGCTCTCACGTCCACAGTTTTCAATGAGCCATTTTGTAATTGGGGGTTCAGAACTTTTTATGGAACATATTCACTATATGACCTAAGAAAAGTATACTCCGCAACACCATTAAAATACCACTTTTTCAAAACCCCATAATTCTCTCCCATTGCAAGACATAAGTTTGGAATTTGGATCAGAGATGCCTACAATCTCTCTGTGTAATAGTGCAAAAGCGTGGCGCCCTGTGACGTCACACTCGGACTCAGCAAGGTGTCGCGACATCCGGAAAAAAAGAAAACACGGGGTTTTTACCTGAGTGGCGTTCCACTGCTGCTCTAGCGCCTGAGTGCAGGCAACCCCTTCGACACGCCTTTGGTTTCGCATACCTGCAAGCAGGTGCCGGAGAACGAGCAGTGGGGTGCCTCTCAGCTGAGTGGGCCCTGAGGTCCCTGTACAGGTACATTTTGACAGTTTTCCAAAAGGTGTAATACTTTAATTGGGTTGCATAGCATATTACAATTTCAGCCGTAATTTAGCAACAGGAACGAAATCTGTGAGGTGGGTTGTTAGGAAACGATTGCAGTTGCAGCTGTATTATTCGCGACTGTTATAAGCTGTGAAGCCTAAACGCCAATGTTTGTGCGTTCGCAAACAAATTTTTTTGCATCAATCAAACATCCTTGACCGTGTTGTCCTCAGCGAGGAACCAGTAATTCATCTCGATAGGAGGGTGTAAGACAGGGAGGCAGTCTTTTGCGCCTACTGTTCAATCTGTCCATCAAAGAAGCAATGAGGGAAATAAAAGAAAGGATATCAGTGAGAAGATTCGCTTATGACACTACTATCCTCTGCAAAAGTGGAGAAGAATGGAATGAACAGTCTTAAGTGTATAGAATATGGATTGAGAGTAAAGCGAAGAATGACGAAAGTAATGAGAAATAGCAGAAATGAGAACCGCGAGAAATTTAACATGAGGACTGGTGATCGCAGAGTACGTGAAATTAAGGTATGCTGCTACCTAGGCAGCAAAATAAACCATGACAGATGGAGCAAGGAGAACATAAAAAGCAGATTAGCTCTGGGAAAAGGGCATTCCTGGACGAGAGAAGTTTACTAGTATCCAACATACGTCTTAATTTGAGGCAAAAAATTCTGTCAACGTACGATTGGAGCATAGAATTGTATGGCAGTGAAACATGGACTGTGGGAAAACCGGAACAGAAGAGAAAAAATGGTTCAAATGGCTCTGAGCACTATGGGACTCAACTGCTAAGGTCATTAGTCCCCTAGAACTTAGAACTAGTTAAACCTAACTAACCTAAGGACATCACACACATCCATGCCCGAGGCAGGATTCGAACCTGCGACCGTAGCGGTCTCGCGGTTCCAGACTGCAGCGCCAGAACCGCGCGGCCACTTCGGCCGGCGGAACAGAAGAGAATCGAAGCATTTGAGATGTGGTGTTACAGAATAATATTGTAAATTAGGTGGACAAAAATTGGCTCTGAGCACTATGGGACTTAAGATCTGAGGTCATCAGTCCCCTAGAACTTAGAACTACTAAACCGAACTAACCTAAGGACATCACACACATCCATGCCCGAGGCAGGATTCGAACCTGCGACCGTAGCGGTCGTGCGGCTCCAGACTGAAGCGCCTAGAACCGCTCGGCCACACCGGCCCGCTAGGTGGACAGGTAAGGTGCGCAATGAGGTGGTTTTCCGCAGAATCGCCGAGGAAAGTAATATACAGAGAACACACCAAGGAGAAGGGACAGGATGATAAGACACGTGTTAAGACATCAGGAAATAACTTTCAAAGCACTAGAAGGAGCTGTAGAGGGTAAAAACTGTAGAGGAATACAGAGACTGGAACACACAAAGCAAATAACTGAGGGCGTGGGTTGCAAGTCCTACTATGAGATGCAGAGGATGGCACAGGAGAGGAATTCGTGGCGGGCCGCATCAAATCAGTCGCAACACAGATGACTTAAAAAAAGTGTGCAGCTATTTTGTGGAAGTTTTCGTGTCTGAAAATGGGCTGATGGTAATACATTGCAACCGGTATTCCAAAAAATTTGATGGTTTTCTGATAATATGACAAGTGTGGTTCTTGGGAGGTTTATCGTTGTTATCGCAAATATGACTGGAATTGCTTATTTTAATTACGCCTCTTTCCAGTACTGCAGTACTGCGCCAGGTCACTTTTGCTTGGACACAAGACGGGGCACATTATCACTGGCACAACTTTGACCACGAACGGTCAAATAACGTTAAGCACAAGGGTTCGGACAAAAGAGATTATTCGCCATGGTCTTCATGGATCTAACACTATGTGATTTCTTTCTCTGATGGGTTTGTAAAGATGAGTTGTGAGTGTGCCTGCTTATACCTGACATCAGAACCTCGAAATGAAGCAGCCCCCGGATGGATAACTTCAGCAGAACTCGCCTGTAGGCTAGATTTGTCCCCTCTGATAAATGATGCTCTCATAGAAGATTTATAGGGTGAAGTGTTAGAGTTCCTTCCGATTTCATGTATTTTGTACGAATGTAAGACAAAGTTAATGCAATTAATCAGCTTCAGAAACCGATATTCTTTTAGAAACGCCCTTAGTGGTGGGAAAGATAGAGCGGAAAATAAACTTTAAGAGATGAAATGATTTTTGTTTACGTATTTGGAGTATGACCTAGCACCTGAAGTACTTCCATCTGCGCATCGGATATTACAGGACGAGTGTTTGTCATGAAACTAGACAAAGTGTCAATATAAACTGATTTTGAGAATCGTATTTGCATTCAAATAATAGGTGGTTATGAAGATTTGGTATGATTTGTCTTTTTTAAAATATTTCCTTCTTTTGGAGTTTTCTTACTGTAAACATGCGTGGCAGGTATTCTTTATTGCTGAAGCACTGTAAAATTGTAATTTAGTTACAAAAATATTCCCTTTTTGATTAAAATGTTGGTATCATAACTTATGCTGGTTAGGAAATTTGTAGTAATAGGTAGTGCAAATAAAATATTGTGTAAAATATTTTAAAAAGGATTAACTACATTCTTAATTCAAATTAGTTAATGCCTAATAAAAATTATGTAAAGAAAATACGATTAATTACGAGAGTCACTCTGTAACTTATTACCATCCTTTTTGGGAAATCGTCCTACGTAATTTATGTTTACCAGTAGTACGTGTAGAGTTTGGTCAAAAATGTGTGTGAGGTAAAAGATGTACAGGAATGTGATTGCAGTGAGTAGCAATGGAGATGTTTATATTAACTGATATAAAACGTATTAAATAATAAATGAAGAAACAAGGTGTCGTGATGCTACTTGTTTCAATGAATACCTGAAGATGTGAGAAACTGGAAGTGGTTGAAATCATCCTACTAGACAACTTTAGTCAAACTCACGACAAAGACCAATGTCGATACAAAATCTATCACAAACCTCATCAGCTCAAGCTTCCATTTTTTCCCCTCCAATATGATTTATTTTCGCAACTGTGCGGCAGCCGGCCGAAGTGGCCGTGCGGTTAAAGGCGCTGCAGTCTGGAACCGTAAGACCGCTACGGTCGCAGGTTCGAATCCTGCCTCGGGCATGGATGTTTGTGATGTCCTTAGGTTAGTTAGGTTTAACTAGTTTTAAGTTCTAGGGGACTAATGACCTTAGTAGTTGAGTCCCATAGTGCTCAGAGCCATTTGAACAATTTTTGAACTGTGCGACAGTCGAAAATTGGAAATGAGGATCGACTTTAATACTTCGTTAAATGTGTTGGACGTTAATGTAGCGCAGAAATAAACGTGACTAAAGATAATTACAAAGCTGTAAACTTATTTTGATTTTCCATCATAATGGAATGAGGTTTCAAAAATTGCTGTTTCCCTTATTTCTCCCAAAGCATTAAATACTGATCAACAACGTACCTCTTAAAGTGGCAGTATTAGGACTGCTTAGGTAGACGTTCCATTATATGAATCTAAAAATGTTCTCAGGGTCTGTACACGATACGTCACAGGATGTAACGTAAATCTGTTGGTCATTCCGTACGCAATCCTTTCGTGAAGTGTAATATAGTGGTGATGAAACCTTTCACAGGGGACATTCAGCTCCTCTATACTTAATAAGTTGTCCCTAACATCCTAATTTTTATAATCCTGCTGGTAGCCAATGGCGTTTCTTTCGCGCTTGAGTACTTTTATTTCAAGACTTGGCTTCGCTGAGTATTTGCTTGTCACGAAAGTGATGCTTTTCTGTGGTTGTATGTCTTTTCTGATACAATGTCGTTACGTAAGATTAGGGAGAAAGTTGCTATGACATCTTATCCAGTCGCGTAAACCCTGAACTGTGTGTTTCCGCATTTTAGCTACTTGAGAAGCCCGAATTTCGGGTAAACAAGAGTCATAAACCATCTGGCAGGTTTACCTCATTATGGTTCAGTAATACGTCAAGCGACTACAATGTCAGTGTTGTTGACCTCCACATATCACTGTTGTTGCTCTACGTTTTATCCGATCTGGGAGATAGAGTTAAGCGAGGATTAGCTGATGAGTAGTTTTTATGTATAAACTGTTTTTATTTATAAACTGTGTGACAGACTACGTAAAAAAACTGTTAATTTTTTGGTTTGAGTTTCAACTAACTAAATCTCTCTGCCGGCCGCGGTGGTCTAGCGGTTCTAGGCGCTCAGTCCGGAGCCGCGCGACTGCTACGGTCGCAGGTTCGAATCCTCCTTGGGCATGGATGTGTGTGATGTCCTTAGGTTAGTTAGGTTTAAGTAGTTCTAAGTTCTAGGGGACTGATGACCATAGATGTTAAGTCCCATAGTGCTCAGAGCCATTTTGATCTAAATCTCTGTCATACACATTAAGTATTTACAGGTGTTTTGGCAGGAGTCATCACTGAAAGTTTTTTTTTTTAAATTTCGGATAGATCTGCCAGTTATTCTTTCTTCTGTGCTACTTTAACGTCCAACACATTTTAACGAAGTATTAAAATCGATCCTCATTTCCAATTTTCGACTGTCGCACAGTTGCGAAAATAACTCATATTGGAGGGGAAAAAATTGGAAGCTTGAGCTGATGAGGTTTCTGATAGCTTTTGTATCGAATATTCGCAGGATATGATCCTATTTATAGCAACAGTCTATAGTCTATCCTCTAAAGTAAATATATTGCTGGTAATTAAAATTGGAAAATGATGAAGGCAGTACGGAACAAAAATCACATTGTATGAAGTGTACACCGTGTTTGGTTGTGCACATAATAAGCTTTTTAGTACAATCGCATGCAGTAGGTAGTAGTAACCCCATCTATATTCTGTGTATATGGAAAGATTACGCTGCTGGTTTATCAATGTTCTATCGTTCTGAGTTCCCACAGCTGTTATGTGAATACGGAACCGATGGTTTCAGAAGTGCTACGCAGAGCCACGCGAGTAGAGTTTAGGATGCCATGCAGGATTCAACAGCCAAATCACATGCCTTGAGTCAGGGAATTGGCTTGTTTGTAGAAAGAACAGAATTCAGATGGGAAGTGTGATGACTTATGGTCAGTACGCGATCATTGATGCCCCGACACAGCTCACAATGGAACACCCAAAGAAAACATTGGACACGACAGCGGCGCTATGTCATCTTTAGAGTTTGGTTCTGGATCTGTGTACTGACTCATGATGAACCTATCCCTCTGTGAAGGCATCGTTGCCTGATTGTTTTGTCATTTTCATACAGGGACAAATGGTTTGGAGTGCATAGCTCGTAGCCTCGAGAGCAAGCATTGCATTTCTAACATGTTAAATCCGATGGCTGTGCCCTATCGCCGGCCTGTGTGGCCGTGCGGTTCTAGGCGCTTCAGTCTGGAACCGCGTGACCGCTACGGTCGCAGGTTCGAATCCTGCCTCGGGAATGGATGTGTGTGATGTCCTTAGGTTAGTTAGGTTTAAGTAGTTTTAAGTTCTAGGGGACTGATGACCATAGATGTTAAGTCCCATAGTGCTCAGAGCCATTTGAACCATTTGTGCCCTATCTTTGATGTCTCTGTGACGTTATATTTCAATAGGATAATGCGAGACCGCATGCTACCCTGAGTCTCCTGATGTACCTCGATACTACTACCCTGCCAGCACGTTCTCCCTATCTCTCACCCACTGGAAACATCAGATTACAGGTTGTGCAAAGACAGGTATGCCACCACTCACCAGTCACTACGACTGAAAAAACTCTGACACACACTTGGAGAAGCACGGAATAACATACGAATACCTGCCATTCAAGCTCAATTCGACTCGATGCCCAGCCGAGTGAGGGATATATTTGCTGCCAAAGATGGCAGGACTGTTCACTAAATTTTTCACCAAGAATACCTCCAAACTACCTACACATTTACTCATGAATTCTTTCAACTATACTGTAAACACAAAAAAGCAAAATTATTTTATTTCCTATCGTTCCTGGTGCTACAATTTCAAAGATCAGGTCAGCGAAGTATATTCTCAATCACTGCAGAGATTTCGAATGTATGGCTGTTGCGTTATGATTTACGAAATTCTATGCATTCTGTATAAAGCTGTTCCTAGTAATAATAACGATAATAGTAACTCGTAATAGTGCTAAGAATATAACCAACCAATGCACCGAATGTCCTGCAGAATATTAATGTGAGGCCAAACATTAACATAAAGGCTACTTGTACTGGAGGGAAGTTTTTTTAAGGCACTCAATTCGCACTCGAAATTATATGCCGACCACGAACTGCGCTTAAAGCGATGACCTCATCAGCCTCTGTCCAGCTGTTGCAAAATAATTAAAATGGAACGCCGAGACTCTCTCGAAATAAAGAAAAATGAACGCTGTACATTTAAATCTGCAAAGATTAGCTGTAGGGTTAATTATTCACAGAAAACCAAGAGGAACACAGTGTTATAGAGATGTGCGTCAGCGAAAGGCAAAAAAAAAAAAAAAAAAAAACACACACAAAAATGTTTTTACCTCAGGAGAGAATGAGATCATGTGCTGCAATGAAATGGCATTTCTAAGTAATGTGGAGCACCTCTAATTGATTCTGCGAACCTCTATTGTTCCAATTAGTTTGGAACATCGTCGAACAGGCCTAATGTAAGCTCGAGAAATTTTCTCCCATTTTGTTCTCCCTTTCTCTGGCCGGTGCTTTTCTGTTTTTATTCTCTTCTTTTACTGGACTAAATCGTAATCAATTTAGCCTGGATTTGCCGCTCGTACGGACTCTGTTTTTTCTAATGAGATTTCGACCCCTCTGACGCTAGGTCCGTCAACTGTATTTCTTTCAAAGCGGGATTATGTGAAGCTTTCATATAACAGACAGGATATTCTAATATCTAGTTCTAAACATTGAAATTTAATATTGCAGGTAGAGTAGTCTAAGAGGATCAGCTGGTGTAGTTTCCTGTAATAGCTGATTATTTATCTAAAATTAGGATTATGTATCAGTACGCATTATGCATCAGTATATGTGCAACACTGAAAGATCTAAACCGAAACAAGGCACCTGTTATTGACATAATTCGCTAAGAATTATTGAGACTCTTAAGAAAACCAAGCGTAACACAGTCACTCGATGTGTTAAGCAACATAGATGTGACAGGTGAAATAACCTCAAATTACAAGAAGAATGTAATAATCCCAATTCCAGAGAACACAGGAGCTGAAAGGTGTGAACAGTACCGAATCATCAGATTAATAAGTCATGGTTACAAAACGCTTTCCTTGCCATTGCCAGTCTACATTTTATACCCTCTCTACTTCGACCATCATCAGTAATTTTGCTCCCAAAATAGCAAAACTCCTTTACAACTTTAAGTGTCTCATTTCCTAGTCTAATTCCCTAAGCATCACCTGACTTAATTCGACTACATTCCATTATCCACGTTTTGCTTTTGTTCATGTTCATCTTATACCCTCCTTTCACGACACTGTCCATTCCGTTCAACTGCTCTTCCAAGTCCTTTGCTGTCTCTGACAGAATTACAATGTCATCGGCGAACCTCAAAGTTTTTATTTCTTCTTCATGGATTTTAATATCTACTCCGAACTTTTCTGTTGTTTCCTTTATTGCTTACTCAATATACAGATTGAGTAACATCGGGGATAGGCTACAACCCTGTCTCACTCCCTTCCCAACCACTGTTTCCCTTTTGTGCCCCTCGACTCTTATAACTGCCATCTGCTTTTTGTACAATTTGTAAATAGCCTTTCGCTCTCTGTATTTTACCCCTGCCACCTTCAGAATTTGAAAGAGAGTATTCCAGTCAACATTGTCAAAAGCTTTCTCTAAGTCTGCAAATGCTAGAAACGTAGGTTTGCCTTTCCTTAATCTTTCTTCTAAGATAAGTCGTAAGATCAGTATTGCCTCACGTGTTCCAACATTTCTACGGAATCCAAACTGATCTTCCCCGAGGTCGGCTTCTATCACTTTTTCCATTCGTATGTAAGGAATTCGCGTTAGTATTTTGCAGCTGTGACTTATTAAACTGATAGTTCGGTAATTTTCACATCTGTCAACACCTGCTTTCTTTGGGATTGGGATTATTATATTCTTCTTGAAGTCTGGGGGTATTTCGCCTGTCTCATACATCTTGCTCACCAGATGGTAGAGTTTTGTCTGGACTGGCTCTCACAAGGCTGTCAGTAGTTCTAATGGAATGTTGTCTACTCCCAGGGCCTTGTTTCGACTCAGGTCTTTCAGTGCTCTATCAAACTCTTCACGCAATATCATATCTCCCATTTCATCTTCATCTACATTCTCTTCCATTTCCATAATATTGTCCTCAAGTACATCGCCCTTGTATAGACCCCCTATATTCTCCTTCCACCTTTCCCTTCTTTGCTTAGAACTGGGTTTCCATCAAAGCTCTTGGTAAGGTTACAAAGGTATATTCACAATGCGCCCACTTCGTAATACACCATTGTATGTATGACCATCCTGAACCACAATGAACAGATTGTCATAGCACATAATATTAATGAAATTATTCAGCAAGAAGAGAAAAAAGTAAAATAACGATCCAATACAATCTTTGAAGAAAACGAAGTGTTAAAACAGTCGAAATGTCAACTCATTGAATATGATACTGCAGTTGTTAAGGTGGCTGAAGGAAACTACATCGCTGTCTTTTACAAAGATGATTACATTAGTAAAGCTCTTAATTTTTTTTCTAAAACAAGAATACTGAATTGAACCATGACCCAACCATTAAATTTCAGAACAAATTACAGAAAATGCTTAACATGTAACTTCCTTCTGTCTGATAAAGAAGTAAAAAGTAGCACATTAATGAACACCACGGCTCTCAAACTTAGAGCACAACCAAGATACAAAAAGATAACGCTCGAGTTAGATCGACTGTTAACTTCAATAATACATCAGCACTCAAACTTTCCCAACTACTAAACATTATCCTAAGGGTATTTTACACTATTGAAACCACATACTCAATAAAAGATACACATGAATTAGCAGTGATCATCAAAGATATAAAAATCCGTGGAGAAGCTAGATTTGCCTCATCTGACATTGTTAATTTATTCACAAATGTACTGTCAAAGTGACAACTGAACCTCTCAGAAAAAACTTTATCAGACACACCAAACTAACTATAACCGAGATTTCAGAGTTTGTCGATCTGCTTGAATTAGTAGTAACCCATAACTGATTTTCTTTTAATGATAGAATCTACCAAAAGAAAGAAGGCTATGGGTATGCAACAGATCAATTCTATTGGCTGACATATTCATCAACCACATGGGCAATAAATTTTTTCTAGGAAAAAATAAACTTATTTAAAAAATTGTTTATTACAGAAGAACCACCGCTATTTGGGACTCGGTGGTGTAAAACGAGAGCTCGTTTGGGGACAGGGTGGAGGTGTGTTCTGTATTCTGATGAAAGATGGTTCTGCCTCGATGCCAGAGATGGCTGTGTGTCGGTTAGGAGGCGGCAAATTGAGGGCCTGCAACCAACCCGTCTGCGTGCTACACACACTGGACCTAAACCTGAAGTTATGGTTTGGGGTGCGACTTGGCATGACAGCAGGAGCGCTCTCGCGGTTATCGCACGAACCCTGTCTGCAGATTTGTACTCAGTCTAGTGATTCGGTCTGTGCGCAGCCGTTCATGAAAAGCATTGCAGGGGGTGTTTTCCAACATAGTATTGAACCAAATCGGGTAGAAAAAAGATATTTGTGATACATCTTGGCTAAAAGAAGGGATAAGTTGACAGGAACATTTCGAGATACCATAGAATAGTCATTACGGTAATGGAGAGCTGAGTAGGGAATAAAAATAGTATTGAGAGGCGAATATTTATCTAGAGTAAGATGGTTCAGATGGATGTAGGTGCAACTGTTACGCATAGTTTAAGAGATTTGCACAGGACAGACCTGCATCAAACAAGTTTTCAGACTGAAGACTATGGCAACATTGTTACAGGAAACTTCTCCAATCGAAGTTGAAGTTTCCAGAGGAAAATTGTTTTACGAATTATTCGTGGAGTGTATTCGAGACTCCCACCTGGATGGTCCTTAAATAACTGGCTACTGCTTAATAGGAAATTTAATTTATAAATTTGGCATTTACAATAAACCAAATCTTAGAATATCTTAGCACGAACTGATAAAAGTACACACATCAAAAAAGTGTTCAATCATCTCGGTACCGAGTGTTCCGGAACCTATACAGAAAATTTGAATAGAGATCAACATAAACATCATTTCCGTCCTTTTTATTGCTCAAGAAAACCACAAGTTCATCAAGGCACTGTTGGTCCGGTTTGTCCCACTCCTCAACGGCGATTCGGCGTAGATCCCTCAGAGTAGTTGGTGGGTCATGTCGTCCATAAACAATACTTTTCAGTTTCTCCCAGGCATGTTCGACAGGCTTTATGTCTGGAGAACATGCTGGCCACTGTAGTCAAACAATGCCGTTATCCTGAAGGAAGTCATTCATTCACAAGATGTGCACGATGGGGGCGCGAATTGTCGTCCATGAAGACGAATGCCTCGCCAGTATGCTGCCGATGTGGTTGCACTATCGGTCGGAGAATGGCGTTCATGTATCATACGGTCGTTACGGCACCTTCCGTGACCATCAGCGGCGTACGTCATGCAATACCCACAGTCAACGTCTATTTTCAGGAGTTCTGAGAACCAGGGCGATTCAAAATATGTTTTGATGTGTGTATTAGTGGTAAAGCCACAAGGTGTATGTTTCTGGTTATGTTCGACCTCTGCACGTCGTAAGTGCAGAAACATGATCAGAACGAATTGGTATTAGAAATAATCTATTCATGATGCTTTTCTAGAAGAGTTCTGAATTATTTTATTCACTCACTTTTGGACCCAGGAATGTTTCGCAATTGCTTAATATGCATGAGAATTGTATATACGTACTAATTTGTACTGCGAGTGAACAAAATTTGTTTAATACGTAAAAGTATTGCTTCTCCGACGAAGAAATAAATTCGCTTTTTGCAGTCACAACGTCATCCATAATTATTACCCTTCTTTTCCTTTGTTAAACTGAACAAAGTAATCTATGGCTGCTGCTGTTGCTTGTCTTTGGGTATTCCCATTGTCAAAACACTTGAGACATTTTCGAATTCCGTGGGTGTGTCGAAGGGGTGAATTTGCATGTCAAAGCTAGACGAATTTGTGCGATGATCATTTCACGTTTCTTTTGCTTTAATACAACTACTGAAACTTTTTAAGACGCAGTAAAACAGATTGTTCACAGCAAAAAATATATCAATAATGTAGACGAAGTCTACGAATTGGTATATGAAATCAACACTGTAGCCCTTATCCACTGAAATCAGAAATACTATGTAGATGCGCATTCAAACTGAGAAATGGGTAAATATATTTTCGATGTCTATCAGTTTCTAGAAAATCTGACGCTGAAGAAGACACTCGTGAAAATAATTACAGACTTGACCCCAGGAATGGATTACGATTTAACGTACCGTCGACAACGTGGACTTCAGAGACTGAACACAAGCTCGGATTGGGAAGGAGAGGCAGGGAAATCGGCCGTGCCCGTTCAAAGGAACACGAAAAATATTTTTTCTATCCCTCATGTTTCGAATTAACGTTTTTCTAACGTGTTTTGCCTCACAGTGAATCCTGTAGCTCCAAACTCGTTACAGGTGAGAAGTATATGGTTGATTCTCATGAAAAGAGATTTTCTGAGAAATTTTTTTAAGGTATTAAATATATTAAAATGTTTATTTTTAAAAACAACAGTATAATACTTATGTTATGAAACTGCATACTTTTCCTAGTTCAATAAATCATGTTGTGGCAGACAGAAATTGTAAAGGTTTTCCATGTCCTCAGCGTCATTTTGGTCTACAGACATGATTTTAAATTAGATAATTGCACATTCTTTGGTAAATAAAAGAGGTCTTAAATTTCAGATACAAACTTATTACTCAGTACATTGGGATAGTTTGGTTTTGATTGAAGCAATATCAGACCAACAAGTTATTTTCCATTCCATTTATACCTATCTTAATTTGTTATACATTATATGAAATACATGAACGTTTGTTTATATAAACTGTTTCCAGTTAAATTTACTTTCAATATAAAATATTTTTTCCAATACTTAAAAATTTTTAGACCCAAATAATTAAGTGAACTCTTAGGGAGTTACAAAAAATTAAAATTAATTGGAAGAAAAAACATTCTACATTCTACTTGTCAATATTTACTATTAAATATTTTTGCTTGTTATTCATAAGAGTCAGTTCTAATTTTGTGATTATTTCTACTCTATTCACAGTATAATACCTATCAGATTCTGGCACAAAATGACTGTTCTTCAATCGATGAAGATATTTAACACTATACCCATTGTCACTAAATTTGAAATAGTCATAGCTGCATACTGTTTTATGTTCTTCTTCCAGGCAATTTAACAATCAGAAAGTCGTCGACTTTAAATTGGGATTCGTGGTAACAGGTGTCGTCCTCTGTGTCACAGCAAACGTCACCACAGCTCAGTTGCTTCCTTGTTTGGGGACCTCAGACACTTAGTCAAGGGAAATAAAGGAAATAAAATATAAATTTGGCAAGTATTTTAAAGTAATTACAGTAAATAATAATAAATTTCTTTTATTAGTTATGTATCCCTATGCATAAGTAAATAACTTGAACATTACGATACCATGAGAGTAATAAATACATAAAAAAGATACTTTTTGCAGTTTTCACTTTAACTTGTCCAGTAGCGTCATGTGGACAATCGGTTTCAGCAGCATATTCTGCACAACTGAGTTTTCTTGCCCAGACAGTTGATTTTTTCGCTGAACTCCAGATTATTTCGTGTATGCTTAAAGTTCATTTGAACACAGGCAACTTTGTGGGAAGTATCTGTTTAATCCGAGTTATGCCATTCTCGTCAGTGTTTTTAAATGACAACTCCTGGAAAAGATTTTTCCAGTTCTTGTAAGAAAAAACCAATGTTTATAATATCTGCACTGCAGGCAACCAAATTGTTGGCCGCTTGGACAACCATGTGAGGTTCCTTCACGATGGCCATTCTCATAATAATGCCAACACAGACTGTCAGTATTAAACTGTCTGAGTAAATGTGTTGCAATAAGACGAAACATTTTTTTTCGTATTCAGTGCTTGCATCGAAACTTAAAAAATTGATATTGTTTATTGCTGGAACCATTTTCTGCATCTTTAATGTTAATCGTTTATGCTGAGGGTATATTTCAAGTGGATTATGGATTTAAAATAAATGATGAGTTTCTTGTCAACGTAGAACCTCTGTAAAGATTTCTGTGTCACATGTTGTGCTGGGACAAGAAATATGTCTTTTCGTGAGAATGAGACATATATTCAGACTGTCCACTGACACGTAATAGGTCTGTCGTAACGACGATCGTACATTGTTGAGAATTGTGGTTCAGTAGGTACTTTGTCTTCGTGGTGGGCCTTGTCACGTCGCTAGGCTATAACGGATTCTGCAACGTCAACAATCACAACCACAAGTCAAAGAGCGATGGATAGTAAAAAATCGAATAAGAAAGTGCAATATTGTATTTTTCAGTTTTGAACACATAGCTGATGTGAGCGGTCTCAATTACACCGTTGAGTAGGAATGATAGGTTGATCGCGTGCGGTAGGTGTGTGTTTATAGCAATAAAAAACTATGACAATATCTAGAGAGATTAGTACAGATTCGGTATTCGGAATAATTTGGCTGAAAATAAGTGATAAATGTGGATCAAATATGATTATCGAATGTTTATATAGTCACCACGTCTTAGGAGCAGAACTGACGAAACGTTTGAGGGGAAAATTACAGAATATTTCACGTAAATTTCCTGTCACGTTATAGTATAAGGCGGAGAGTTCAACTTGCTAGCTAGAAACTGAGAGACTCAAGGGATCGGGGAGGATAGCAGGAACACTGAATCACGTGAAATTATTCTAAATTCATTTTCCGGAAATTTCCTTAAGCAGTCAATAGGGGAACCGACTCATGACGGTAACATATTAAACCTGCTGATGACAAACAGACCCGAAATTGTCGCCTCGGCGTAGAGTAGGGAATGAGTGATCATAAGGCATTTGCAGCATCACTGAATACGGCTGTACATTGTTGTGAACACCTTCATAGGGCATCTGCTAAATCGTGTCGGTCATCCTTTTGCCCGGAGTAACGCAGCAACTCGCCGTGCCGTGGACTCAACAAGTCGTTGGAAGTGCTTCCTGAAATATTGAGCCACGCTGCTCTACAGCCGTCCATTACTGCGTAAGTATTGGCGGTGCAGGACTTTGTGCACGAACAGATCTCTCCATTATGTCATATAAATGTGCCGTAGAATCATGTCGGACGATCTGGATAGCCAAATCATTCGGTCGAATTGTCCACAATGTTCTTGAAACAAACCACGAACAATTGTGGCCCAGTGACATGGTGCATTGGCATTAATAAAAATTCCATCGTAGTTTGGCTGCAGATGGTCGCGAAACTGTGGAACATAAACTCTTCCAGTCAATGATCGGTTCAGTTGGACCACAGGGCCCAGCCCATTCCATGTAAACACGGCACACACCATTATGGACCCACCACCAGCTTGTACAGAGCCTTGTTGACAGCTGGGGTCCATGGTTTCGTGGTGTCTGCGCAACACTCGAACCCAACCATCAGATGTTACCAACTGAAATCGCGACACACCTGACTAGGCCACGGATTTAGAGTCGTGTAGGGTCCAGCCGATACGGTCACCAGCCCAAGACAGGCGCTGCAGGAGATGTCGTGCTGTTAGCAAAGGCAGTAGCGTCGGTAGTCTGCTGCCATACATAGCCCGTTACCACTAAACTTCGCCGCACTGTCTCTTGGATTCGTTCGTAGTACGTCCCACACTGATTTCTGCGGTTACTTCATGCGGTGTTGCTTGTCTGTTAGCACTGACAACACTACGCAAACGCCGCTGATCTGAAGGCCGTCGACCATTACGTTGCCGTCGACCATTACGTTGTCCACGGTGAGATGCAACAACTGACATTTGGTATTCTTGGAACACTCTTGACACTGTGTACCTGGGAATACTGAATTTCCTAACGATTTCCGAAATGGAATGTCCCATGCGTGCAGCTTCAACTACCATTCCACGTTCAAAGTCTGTTAATTCCCGTCGTGGAACCATAATCACATCGTAAACTTTCTCACATTGATCACATGAGTACAAATCACAGTTCCGCCAACGTAGTACCACCCTATTATACTTTTTGTACGCTATACGAAGCCATCTGCTTATGTGCATTTCGCTAACCCACGACTTTCGTCACCTCAGTGTACGATTTAGACAGATTTGCGACGAGTTAAGTTGTGAGACTGCTGCTTTAGGAAGCTGCTAGGAGATTCATTGCGTATTTAACTGTAACCAAAGCCTCACAGACAAACAAAAAACTATACGAAGCCAAAGATAGCAGAACGAGAGATGTACGTGAAGGATTCAACCAATTTGAAAGAAAAATTCTGTCTACTCGCTTAACAGAAAATCCTAAGAGGTTTTTGTTTTATGTCTAGCAGTAAACGGATCGAAGTCATCTGTCCAGACAATCAGAAAACATAATGACTCCGAAACGGAAGATGACAGAAAAGGCCAAAATACTAAACGAAATTAGAATTATATATTAATACATTCAGCTGCTGACGGGCGTTGACACATATCAACGGTGACAGGTGAAAATGTGTGGCCCGACCGGGACTTGAACACGGGATCTCCTGCTTACATGGCAGACGCTATATCCATCTCAGCCACCGAGGACACAGAGGATAGTGCGACTGCAGGGACTATCTCGTGCACGCCTCCCGCGAGACCCACATTCTCACCATATACACTCCTGGAAATGGAAAAAAAGAACACATTGACACCGGTGTGTCAGACCCACCATACTTGCTCCGGACACTGCGAGAGGGCTGTACAAGCAATGATCACACGCACGGCACAGCGGACACACCAGGAACCGCGGTGTTGGCCGTCGAATGGCGCTAGCTGCGCAGCATTTGTGCACCGCCGCCGTCAGTGTCAGCCAGTTTGCCGTGGCATACGGAGCTCCATCGCAGTCTTTAACACTGGTAGCATGCCGCGACAGCGTGGACGTGAACCGTATGTGCAGTTGACAGACTTTGAGCGAGGGCGTATAGTGGGCATGCGGGAGGCCGGGTGGACGTACCGCCGAATTGCTCAACACGTGGGGCGTGAGGTCTCCACAGTACATCGATGTTGTCGCCAGTGGTCGGCGGAAGGTGCACGTGCCCGTCGACCTGGGACCGGACCGCAGCGACGCACGGATGCACGCCAAGACCGTAGGATCCTACGCAGTGCCGTAGGGGACCGCACCGCCACTTCCCAGCAAATTAGGGACACTGTTGCTCCCGGGGTATCGGCGAGGACCATTCGCAACCGTCTCCATGAAGCTGGGCTACGGTCCCGCACACCGTTAGGCCGTCTTCCGCTCACGCCCCAACATCGTGCATCCCGCGTCCAGTGGTGTCGCGACAGGCGTGAATGGAGGGACGAATGGAGACGTGTCGTCTTCAGCGATGAGAGTCGCTTCTGCCTTGGTGCCAATGATGGTCGTATGCGTGTTTGGCGCCGTGCAGGTGAGCGCCACAATCAGGACTGCATACGACCGAGGCACACAGGGCCAACACCCGGCATCATGGTGTGGGGAGCGATCTCCTACACTGGCCGTACACCACTGGTGATCGTCGAGGGGACACTGAACAGTGCACGATACATCCAAACCGTCATCGAACCCATCGTTCTACCATTCCTAGACCGGCAAGGGAACTTGCTGTTCCAACAGGACAATGCACGTCCGCATGTATCCCGTGCCACCCAACGTGCTCTAGAAGGTGTAAGTCAACTACCCTGGCCAGCAAGATCTCCGGATCTGTCCCCCATTGAGCATGTTTGGGACTGGATGAAGCGTCGTCTCACGCGGTCTGCACGTCCAGCACGAACGCTGGTCCAACTGAGGCGCCAGGTGGAAATGGCATGGCAAGCCGTTCCACAGGACTACATCCAGCATCTCTACGATCGTCTCCATGGGAGAATAGCAGCCTGCATTGCTGCGAAAGGTGGATATACACTGTACTAGTGCCGACATTGTGCATGCTTTGTTGCCTGTGTCTATGTGCCTGTGGTTCTGTCAGTGTGATCATGTGATGTATCTGACCCCAGGAATGTGCCAATAAAGTTTCCCCTTCCTGGGACAATGAATTCACGGTGTTCTTATTTCAATTTCCAGGAGTGTATGTCCACACACTACATTCGTAGTGTCCCTACCCAACACACTCATTACTCGTGGAAGACATTCTTACTAAGTCCCGTAAGAGTTCGGGTAAAATGTGTGCATCGACACAGAAGAGGGTCATGGCCGGTATTGCCAGAAATATATACTTATATGGATATGGTGTCAAGTCAGTTGTAGGATTTTGGAACATGTTTTATGTTTACATATTACGTTTCTGGAGATAAAAAATCTATGTAGCAATCATCATGGATTCGTAAACCGACAATCGTGTGAAACACACCCTGCTCTGTTCGTCAACGAGACTCAGCAAGCAGTCGATGCAGGCGCACAGGTAGATGCCGCGTTCCTTGACTTCCGGAAGTCGTACGATAGAGTTCCGTACCGAGCGTAATGAGCAAAATACGAGCGTACAAAATATGTCCAACTGCGTGACTAGAATGAAGAGCTTCTACCGAATAGTACACAGCATGTGATTCTCAAAGGAGAGGCGTCTTCAGATATTAAAGTAAATTCGGGCGTGCAACAAGGGAGTGAGCTAGTCGGCAACATGGGAAGTTCCACTTCGCTTTCCACCGATGCCGTTGATTTATACACGAAATTCGCAACGATAGAAAATTGTTGCGAAATGCAATAAGACCTGCAGAGGATCGAGGGTTGCTGCATAAAAAGCATTCCGAATACATGAATAGGAAGATCCTATGTTCTATGGTTGCACAACTGCAGAACAATCACTGGAAGCGTTTACTTTAGAAGATAAGTAGGAGTATCCGTACAGAGCGATTTAAATGGAACGAGCATATAAAATTAACGCGGGCAAGGCAGATTCCAGACAGATTCATTGGAAGAATCCACAGGAAATATAGTCCATCAACGATGGAAGTAGCTGATAAAATACGCGTTTGACCAAGACGTGAATATTGGCCGGCAATCTGAGTCCTTGCCTGACAGCACTGAAAGTGGAAATAGAGCAGATCCAAAGAAGAGCAGCACATTTCGTTACAAGTTCATTTAGATAGCGCGAAAGCCAACTCCACTGGAAAACAATGCAAAGAGCGGCGTTCTCCATTATGGTAAAGTTACTGTTGAAATCGAGAGCGTAAGTTCCTAGTGGAGTCCCAACTTTGCTTCCTCAAACTTATATTTCGCAAAAAGGCCATGAAGATAAAATTAGAGAGATTTCAGCCTTCAGAGAGGCTTGCCAGTATTCGTTCTTTTCCCGAATCTTTCGCGAATAATTCAGGAAAAGGGGGGAAGTGCCAGTGGCACATAAAGTACGCTCCACCACATACCGTAGGGAGGCTTGCGGACTAGAGATAACAATGTAGATATAGGGCGGATGTGTGTGGGTGCACGAACGAACTTCCACAGACACATGAAGCAGTGACAGAGATATTGAGTGCGATTAGAGACATCTTTGGTGAAGCCCTCTGCTTGGTAGGGAGAAGCGTGCTTTTGTTTCAAGTACTTTCAAAGAGAGGACGAATAATGAATGTAAGAAAACGGGAAACAGGTGCCGCCGATACTTCACTGAGTAGTCTTCGATGACATTCATTTGCAAAAAAGGAGCTGAACCTCTCTGTGAACAATCCACGGAAAAAATTAAGGATTTAGCCTGATATTTGTGAAGGATTATCTGATAGTGATATAAAGCAACGACTTGTAACTTTCTGTGCTTTGTTGGCACAATTTAAAAATGCTCGCAGATGTTTTTTTTTAACGAATCTGCCTAACATGACAGTTGAGTTTGCAGTACGTGAATGACCACATGGACTGGGCAATATCGTGGCAATGTGACCTTCAGCACCTGAATTCGTGTGAAATTATATGGACTCAAGCCTTACACGAAATTTTGATTCACTGCAGTAACCGAGAAAGTCTGGGTAATTAAGAAATATTTTCATCGTGATTTAGATGCTTGCAGTACTGTTGCGTTTAATAGTAAAACCAGTAATCTTAATCTGCTCCGAATCTGGTTGATAGTGGCTGTCCTTGAGGGTCCTAAAGACACGTTTACAAGGGCCATAAAACTGCTTATTGCTGACAATAGCTCCCGACGATGTTACCCGGCGACACTGTGACCACTTTTAATTACAATCGCATGTACTACAACACAGCCCTCTGTTGCTTGGCAATGTTTGTGGAAATGAATTTCCACGCCATAAATGTTTACGTGATTCTAACTATGGCTGAGAATGGGCAAAAGCGAGCTGACGGAAGTGGGTGTGTCTCTCCTACATTTGCATCCGCAAAAAATGAACAAAAAGACAAATCGCCCTTCGTGGATGCGCTTTCATTTTTTTTAAGTAAGTGGACTGCATACGAAACTTTGACTCGTGAAGTGATGTTGGGTATTTACATTTTCCAGAACGCTAAAAAATTATTTGCAACACATAGTTTAAAAGTAATTCGTCCGAGAATTAGTATAATCCATACGAACATGAAAGACTGTTATATGTATAGACTGAAGCGGGGAATGAAATTCTGTACCAAGGCCGGGAATCGAACCCAGGTCTCCTCTTAATAGGCAGGTGCCTTATCCCTGTATAATATCTGTATGAGACCAGTAACACCCCTGAAACTGTATCATTTCGGGCCGTATACCAGTTTCAACCAGACTGGAGAGCACCATTCAGATTTCTCTAGTCATGATTCATGTAGACGTTGACATATCTCTTTAAGTTGCTCTTCTCAGCGGAAGCCTCTTTAAACAAGTATGAGGCTACAGTTACGCGTTTAGCATACGCTGAGATGTTATCAATATCTAAGCCCTGTGAGTTATACAGTAAGCAAACTGCCCCCACACGATCATGCGAAATATTAATAACAGGTACTAATAAAGTCTGTATTTCAACAACGATGCCCCAATTAAACATGAAATATGAGTATCATAGCTCAGATAGATACGAGGGTTGGAACTTTAATTATGGCAACTATTTATTTACAGCTCGTACAAAACAGATACGGGTTTCAAAGTTTTACTTACCTTCAAAGTAGTCACCAGCATTGTGTATAACCCGTTGCCAGCGATGTGGAAGTCGCAGGATATTCTTAGCAGTGCCAGTTGTGTTGAAAGTTCGAGCGGTGCGGTCTATGGCCCAACGAATTTGTAGCAGTTCTGAAGCGAACGCCGTGAAGTGTTTCCTTCAATTTAGAAATCGAGTTGAACTCATGAGGGCTCAAGTCAGGGGAGTGCAGTAGGTGGTATAGCACTTAGCAGCCCCCCCCCCCCCCCCCCAGTCAAACAAATCAGTAATTGTTGGCACTGTACCTGCTTGAGCATTCTCCTGCAAAATGATGGTAAGGTCGTACAGAAAATGTCTTCACTTCTGTCTCTAAGCTGGTCGTAGGTTGTGTTCCAAAAATGAACAGCATAGAGACAGAAGTGACGACATTTTCTGCAGGGCCTGACCGTCATTTTGCAGGACAATGCTCAAGCACGTACAGTGCAAGCTGTTACTGATTTGTTCGACTGATAGGGCTGCTAAGTGCTATGCCACCTGATGCACACCCCTGCCTTAAGCCCTCGTGAGTTCAACTCGATTTTTAAACTGAAGGAAACACTTCACGGCATCCGCTTCAGAACTGCTACAAATTCATCGGGCAATAGACCGCGCCACGCTCGAACTGTCAACACAACTGGCACTGCTAAGAGTATCCTACGACTTCCACATTGCTGGCAACGGGTTATAAACAATGCTGGTGACTACTGTGAAGGTCAGTAAAACTTTGAAACACATATCTATTTTGTCCCCCCCATGAACCATGGACCTTGCCGTTGGTGGGGAGGCTTGCGTGCCTCAGCGATACAGATGGCCGTACCGTAGGTGCAACCACAATGGAGGGGTATCTGTTGAGAGGCCAGACAAACATGTGGTTCCTGAAGAGGGGCAGCAGCCTTTTCAGTAGTTGCAGGGGCAACAGTCTGGATGATTGACTGATCTGGCCTTGTAACATTAACTAAAACGGCCTTGCTGTGCTGGTACTGCGAACGGCTGAAAGCAAGGGGAAACTACAGCCGTCATTTTTCCCGAGGACATGCAGCTTTACTGTATGATTAAATGATGATGGCGTCCTCTTGGGTAAAATATTCCGGAGGTAAAATAGTCCCCCATTCTGATCTCCGGGAGGGGACTACTCAAGACGACGTAGTTATCAGGAGAAAGAAAACTGGCGTTCTACGGATCGGAGCTTGGAATGTCAGATCCCTTAAACGGGCTAGTAGGTTAGAAAATTTAAAAAGGGAAATGGATAGGTTAAAGTTAGATATTGTGGGAATTAGTGAAGTTCGGTGGCAGGAGGAACAAGACTTTTGGTCAGGTGATTACAGGGTTATAAATACAAAATCAAATAGGGGTAATGCAGGAGTAGGTTTAATAATGAATAAAAAAATAGGAGTGCGGGTTAGCTACTACAAACAGCATAGTGAACGTATTATTGTGGCCAAGACAGACACAAAGCCCATGCCTACTACAGTAGTACAAGTTTATATGCCAATTAGCTCTGCAGATCACAAAGAAATTGAAGAAATGTATGACGAGATAAAAGAAATTATTCAGGTAGTGAAGGGAGACGAAAATTTAATAGTCATGGGTGACTGGAATTCGTCAGTAGGAAAAGGGAGAGAAGGAAACATAGTAGGTACATGTATCACATTGAAACAACCGAAATAAAATGTTCAAACGTACCTACGTTCTGTATTTTAATTTAAAAAACCTACCTGTTACCAACTGTTCGTCTAAAATTGTGAGCCACATGTTTGTGACTATTACAGCGCCATCGGTCACAAAGCGAAAAAAAGAGGTCAAACTAAAACATTCATATTTCTTTACGTACTACACGAATATGTAATGAAAAATGGGGGGTTCCTATTTAAGAAACGCAGTTGATATGCGTTTGACGTATGGCAGCGCCATCTAGCGGGCCAACCATAGCGCCATCTGGTTTCCCCCTTCAAGCTAGACGAGTTTCGCCCTTTGTAGTTTTTTAGTTTGATGCTTGTTTCGTGAGATATTTGGTCCGGTCACGATCAATGTACCACCCTGTACTTCCTCGCCACGAAAATAATGTTGGTGAAATAACATGGAACTGTCGGACAAAACTCAAACGTCAACTACAACTGTCCTCCTTTGTGTCGAGCAGATTTTTTCGGCTCGAGTGCGTTTTGGTTCCTATCCGCTTGCGTGTCGCCTCTTTTTCGAATGAATTCTTTATTTGGCTTCTCACAGTGGGACTTTACAGCCTGTCGAATGCCTCCCTCAGGCCTCTGCAAAGCTCCTGTCAGATCGTGGCACAGTGTCTCTGACAACTCCCGATCATTCAGAGTACTTGGCTCTGGACCTTCACTGCCCACGCCGCTCCTCCGCCAGTAAGCTAGCGAGACGAACTTATAGTAAAACGTTATTTCACCGAATAGAAATGAATTTGATAAGTATTATTAGATTTGCAGACATTGGTGTTTATTTCATTTACATTCGCGTTTTAATGCATTGCTAGTAATTTGTATCAATTTGTTAGTCTATGAAACACATGTCATAAAGCTTCAAGACGTCTTAACCTATTCAATACTAGGAGTGCGCTGGCACGCTCGTCCAGCCCTAGCCAGCGGCCGAGAATGTACCGGCGCACTCCTCCTAAACCTTCTCAGTTACAGAGCGTGCCCCCGCGCTCACCGCCTTTGAAGGGGATTTTGACCTGCGTTGCGGGCGTCCATTGTAGGAGTTCGTGTTCGGCTCTTCATTGAAAATACGTAGTCCAATTGAAGTGTACAAATTTTTGAAATTAAAACTACCGTTAAGGCAGGTTCTTTTTTTTTTTTTTTTTTTTGATGTTGAAAATGATATTGTTCCAAATTACCGGGTACTGCAGCGCTGTCAGCGTGAGAAAAATCGAGCAACGCCGACTGTGAGAGTGAGAGGGAAGCTCATACAGACAAGAACAGACCCACATGTGGCTCATTCATGTGAAATATTCCTCACTCTGGCTAGACAACACTGGGTACACATTGGCAATTCGTCTGCAGCTACCACAGAGCGGAGATTGTACAAGAATTCGGATTTCCTGGGTGAACACTGTCTTAGGTGAACTTTTAGTATCGGAAAAACAATAGATCCACGACCGTAAATCGCCGCACAGCACGACCACAAGCGTCTGGCGTTACGTCACCACCGCACGGCCCTACAGGGTGGAAGATGGTCTACTTTGAGTCAGACCGTTGCCAATTTCAGTGTGAGGCGTCAGGAACCCATTTGTACCAGGACAGTACGGAGACAAAAGCAGCGTGTATGCTTCAGGAGCCGACGAACGACGTCACGTTCGAGGCCGTCTCATGCATTTTGCGCACTCAGTATATTTTTCACAGCCGGCTGGAGTGGCCGTGCGGTTCTAGGCGCTACAGTCTGGAGCCGAGCGACCGCTCCAGTCGCAGGTTCGAATCCTGCCTCGGGCATGGATGTGTCTGCTGTTAGGTTAGTTAGGTTTAAGTAGTTCTAAGTTCTAGGGGACTGATGACCTCGGAAGTTAAGTCGCATAGTGCTCAGAGCCATTTGAACCATTTGAACCATATTTTTAATATTTCCGATAAACAGATACTGCTATTATGATGTCTCCTCCGTATTGTATTCTCCCAAAATGTTATTGTACACTCCCTCCATGCATGGGGACACTTTTTTTCGTTAGAGTCTTCCGGTAATCACAAAAAGTGAAGGCACTACATCGAATTTAACAAGCTGAGTTAGAGGTAAGTGGATAAAAATCCTCTCTCTCTCTCTCTCTCTCTCTCTCTCTCTCTCTCACTCTCTCACTCTCTCTGACACACACACACACACACACACACACACACACACACACACACACACACGACAGATTTGTGCTTTCCAGTGGCTCCAAAAATCGCCAAACAGAACGGTTGCGCCACGGCACTGACAGTAAAAAAATGGAGCGCCACAATATGCTAGTAAGTTCGCTGAATCATGTAGGAAACATACACTGTAAGCGCAGCGCTGTTGCACGATTCACGAAACACGAACTTTCCGTCGTTTGTGGTGGCGGAATCAGATGAATCACGGCACGCGAAGCCCCTGGAATGCCTTCCTCCTCCATCCGCCAACGCTCGGCAGCCGCTGCAGGTAATTATAAGCGCCGCGCTGGCGGCGCCCGGCGGGCTGGAACGCGGCAGCGGCCGTGCTAAAAGGGACCTCTGCGGGGGTGGAGCTACAAAGATCGCCAGTAGCTGCCTGCTGGCCGGAAGGAGCACGCCACTGCTTCCAGCTTTCCGCTAAAGGCTCGTGTCTGACTGGGGGAATGTAATGTGATTGTTTCATACGGTTCAGTTCTGGGTCCGTCGTTTTTCTTTATATGTATCAACGATCTGCCACTAATCATGTCAGAAAGTTGAAAAATATTTCTCTTTGCAGATGACACAGCCGTGTGACAGGCTTGGAACGTAATGTAAATGACCTAGCTACGAGGGGAATTCGATACATAGCTTACACATTATTATGGCAGGTTAAGTAACATTTACTGAATGCTGTGCACTGTCACAGATACATAAACAACACTCCGTCTTCAGGCCACAAGCGGCCTACCGGGACCATCCGACAGCCGTGTCATCCTCAGTGGAGGATGCGGATAGGAGGGGCGTGGGGTCAGGACACCGCTCTCCCGGTCGTTATGATGGTATTCTTGACCGAAGCCGCTACTATTCGGTCGAGTAGCTCCTCAATTGGCATCACGAGGCTGAGTGCACCCCGAAAAATGGCAACAGCGCATGGCGGCCTGGATGGACATCCATCAAAGTGCCGAAAACACCCGACAGCGCTTAACTTCGGTGATCTCACGGGAACCGGTGGAGCCACTGCGGCAAAGCCGTTTCCTGTCACAGATACATGGCACAATTTTTCGAAATTGTCACCAAGTCTCAGTAAACAATGGTCGGAAGGTTCTACCAGTAGTTCAGTTACTGAACGATATAAATCCGCTACTTCATCAGGGAACCGCTGTGTCAACATCCTCATTCTTGGGGAATCTCCTCTGTCCCTCCCACATGTTCTAGCTCGACTGCCTGGACACTGAACTTCCTGGAAGATTAAAATTATGTGCTGAACCGGGACTCGAACTCGGCACTTTCACTTTTCGCGGGGAAATGCTCTACTGACTGAGCTACCAAAGCACGACTCACGACCCGTCCTGACAGCTTTACGCCCGCCAGTACCTCGTCGCATGGCCGTTGTTGCCTGTGATTGACGTCCATGGCGTTCCTTCCCGATCAGCATCACCTACGTCTCTGCGGCCTTAGTCAAGCTAATGACACTATTTCACTACGGACAGGCGTGATACTACATTTGGTACATATACCGGCAGGATTTTACGGTGAATTTTTGTGTATTCTGGACGATATGCCAACAAAACTCACACTGTCTTGCGTACTTTAGCGTCCCCGTACGTTTCCAGTTGCCGCACCATTTCACTCTTACATTGTGATGGACTTGTTATCCACACTGCTGCAGAACTGTGTCTGCATGGAGCCCGGAACATGTGCTCTCTTCTGACAAACCGCCATTCTTGTTGCGCAAGGGACGTAGCGATCGACGTCACGTGTAACATACACTATGTGATCAAAAGTATCCGGACACCTGGCTGAAAATGACCTACAAGTTCGTGGCACCCTCCATCAGTAATGCTGGAATTCAGTATGGTGTTGGCTCACCCTTAGCCTTAATGACAGCTTCCACTCTCGTAGGCATACGTTCAATCAGGTGCTGGAAGGTTTCTTAGGGAATGGCAGCTATTTATCACGGAGTGCTGCACTGAGGAGAGGTATCTATGTCGATCGGTCAGGCCTGCCACTAAGTCGGCGTACCAAAACATCTCAAGGGTGTTCTAAAGGATTCAGGTCAGGAATCTGTGCAGGTCAGTCCATTACAGGGATGCTATGGTCTGTAACCACTCTGTCACAGTCCGTGTGTTACGAACAGGTGCCTTATCATGTTGAAATATGCAATAGCCATCCCTAAATTGCTCTTCAACAGTGGAAAGCAAGAAGGTGCTTAAGCCATCAATATTGGCCTCTGCTGTGATAGCGCCACGCCAAGCAACAAGGGGTGAAAGCCGCCTCCATGAAAAACACGACCACACCATAACACCACCGCCTCCAAATATTACTATTGGCACTAGACACGCTGGCAGACGACGTTCACCGGGCATTCGCCATACCCACACCCTGCCATCGTACTGCCACATTGTGTACCGTCTTTCGTCACACCACAAGACGTTTTTCCAATGTTCAATCGTCCAATGTTTACGCTCCTTACACCAAGCGAGGCCTCGCTTGCCATTTACCGGCGTGATGTGTGAATATGAGCCGCCGGTCGACCATGAAATCCAAGTTTCCTCACCTCCCGCCTAACTGTCATAGTACTTACAGTGGATCATGATGCAGTTTGGAATTCCTGTGTGATGGTCTGGATAAATGTCCGCCTATTACACATTACGGCCATCTTCAACTGTCGGCGGTCTCTGTCAGTCAACAGATGAGGTCGGCCTGTATGCTTTTGTGCTGGAAGCGTCCCTTCACCTTTACACTTCACTATCACATCAGAAACAGTGGACCTGGAGATGTTTAGGAGTGTGAAAATTTCGCGTACATACGTATGACACAAGTGACATCCAATCATCTGACCACGATCGAGGTCTGTGAGTTACGCGGAGCGTTCGATTCTGCTCTCTCACGATGTCTAATGACTACTGCTGTAGCTGATATGGAGTACCTGGCAGTAGGTGGCAGCACAATGGTACCTAATACTAAAAACGTATGTTTTGGAGGGTGTCCGGGTGACCACAGAGTGTACCTCCTGTAGTCCCTACGCAATGAGATAGCCTTTAACATCAGCACGTGGCCGTTAGGAAACAGATCAACACGTAATTGCAACAAAACGCAATGGATTCAATTTCCGAAACGGAAATTTAGTGTCTCAAGATAATTAAAGATGGATACAGTCGATCATTTTAAATTCTTAGCAGTAGATGAAAACCTTTATCAGAAATATCAAGGTGAAAATCTCGTGTAGAAACTGAAGTAACCATAACGAGAATCTTCACTGTCTCTGAAATTGAACGTGTAGCTTCGTTTCGTTTGTTTGGTTTACTTTCATGTTCTTGGCACCTATGCTATCGTTACAGCGCGGCATTGCCAGTTACCACACTTTTACTAAAATTACGTTTTTATATTGGCACTTGCCAATGCCATTTCTGTTATAGAAAATTTTTAGCTTCTATCTGTTAAATTTTTTTAATTTGTATACCAGTTACTACGATCTTATTAAAATGATTTATGATTGACAGTGACATGAATACACAAGTGACCTCTAGGGCACTAAATATCAACATGTTTTCTAGTAACTTTCGCGACGTATCAGTTCAGCAGCGATCTTGTATCAGCTATGTACTCAGTGATTGATGCACGGAAATGTAAATTCTGTTTAATAATAACAATAATAATCCACTCTGCGTATTATTTTTAGGACGTTGTACGCTACTTTTCACAATTCAATATGCTTACACTTTATGTGCACTGTTCACAGACCTGATGATGGTAACTCTGTTTACCGAAAACGATCACAGCAAATACAGGTTTTAAAAATGTGATTATGGCCTAGAAGTTGAAACTGCCTGAACTTAACAGATCGTCAGAAGCAAGAAAGATGTTAACAGCTCAAGACGCCGACCACGTAATGTACTGTAAGTTTCAACATGGCCCTATTCGAACTCGAGACACTGCGCCGAGCAACCTGATTGCCTGACAAGTCTCTATGCTCAAAGTACACCTAGCAGATAAGCTTCTCACTAAGCAACCAAAGATATAACTTTTCTGGCAAATGAAAGCACCGACTATGTTGTCTTTGAGCAGTGCGAATGACTCGCAACTTGGGTATAAATACAAAAAATGAAAGACGTTTCTAACAGAAGGCTTTCAAAGCAAAATAACGACATTAATAAAAACTAGTCGTCATAAACAGGTTTTCGAGACAAATAACTTTATGAGTCTCCGAGGAGTCATGGAAAACCGCATCATCTTTATTAAATACTTAAGCTAAGTAGCCTTTCCAGTGCTCATAAAGGCTCTCCTGCCAACAGATCGATATCGGTAGACTTTGACTGGGCAGGGGCTTACAACACACGAGTTAGATGTTCACTGCAAACCCGTGCAATCAACTCACTTTATCTGTTCCACTTCATACATTCAGTTTTCTTTGCATGACTCCGTTCCCTCCAAACATTTCTTAACATCTCGAAGAAACCTCGTTCTGCTGAAATGCAATCTGAAAGCTTCTCCTTTGATAGATGTCCAGTTTTCGATTTTGGGCTTTGTCAGTCTAGTGTATAGCCTCAGTTTCCTATCTCTAGTGAGATGTTGATACACCCTTTGTACTTTATGTTTTCGTATCTCGATTGTCTTTCTAAAAAACATTTTCTACAACATTTGTATTAAATGAAAGAAATTTCACTTGAACATACAATGTTTCTGCAGTGCAAAATATTCAAATATCTGCAAATGAACGAGCGAGGTGGTGAAGTGGTAAGACACTGGAGTGGAATTTGGGAAGACAGTGGTTCAAGTTCTCAACCATCCATCTAAACTAAAGTTGTTCTTTGTTTTCTTAAATCACTTAAGACAAGTACTATAACTGTTATCTGAAGGACACAGACAGTTTTCTTCCCCAATCCGAGACTATGCTGTGTCACTAATTACCTTGCCGTTAAAAACCAATCTTTATTCATTTTTCTTTATCTGTATATCAAGTCCATTAACATTACATGTGTATTTATATAGAACATTAACTTGAAATTGTTCAAACTAAGGCCAACGGAGGTATTTACTATTCCTCGCTAAACACGCTCTAGATAAATACGATTACATGTTCACAGATTTAATTTTTATGTTAAGCAGCTAAAAATTTCGAAGTCGGGAGCTGTAACAATTATTTCGGTTACGGTGTTGTAGTGTCTGGTGGCCATTAAAATTATGTCCAGCATTTGAAAGCTTCTCAGTAGTCTGATTGTCGTAATAGCTTTATACCACCTTACTTAGTGCCGCGCACAGCATTAACAATACAGAAATTTTACGCATGAAATTCCAAAGGACAATTTACATATTTTTTTCAAATTACTGGTCTCTACAAAGTAGATTCATTTAAGACTATAAAGTCTATAAATGTGTGACGTCGCAGCAGGTCGTTAGTTTCCCATAAGAGTGATTGCATGCACAATATTTCAACTTTCATAGGAAAGTATTATCGATGGGTTTATCGGTAGAGTCAATAATAGGAAGCAACAGAACACAGCAGATGCAAACTTGACGCTTCCACGGATCTACCCCTAACTCAGCGCCCGAATCTATCTCGAAATTGTTTCCTACGTATAAAATAGGCACACTGACGAAACAAAATCCCAGCGCCAAGAAAAAGTTGTGCTAGATTAACGAAAGTTGGCAGGCGTGTTTCTCCATCTCCAAGACGACGTCTATTCAAATTTTGTGCTAGTCGCGTAAGAGTAGCGCTAGTAACGTTACTGTAAGGATGCAAATCATGTTTACTTTAAGTACGTGCTGTAACGATCGTGGGCGCTAGTCACATTTGTGACTGGACATAGTGATTTAGTGATAGTCACTGAGTTTCAACGAGGTCATGTGATACGGCTATCAGAAGCTGCATGTTCCGTCCACGATACTGCAGAAAGACTCGGCGAGAATGTAGCCGCTGTAAATGATTGCTGGCAGCGATGGACACGGGAAGGTACGGTCGCAAGAAGACTGGGTTCTGGATGGACACGTGGCACCACCGACAGGGAAGACCATCGAGTTCGGCGTGTGGCTCTGGCGCAGAGTACTGCATCTGCAGCAGCACTTTGAGCAGCAGTTGGCACTACAGTGACTCAACGATCTGTGGTACAAATCGGTTACCCCAAGGACAGCTCTGGGCATCATGCACTGTAGTGTGGATTCCACTGATTCCAAACCACCGCCTCTCGTGCCTTCAGTGCTGCCAAACGAGAGCTGACTGGAGATCAGAGCGAAAGTCTGTTGTATTTTCTGATGAAAGCCAATTCTACCTTGTTGCTAGTGGGACATCATCGGACAACTCCAGCGTCATCAAAGTGCAACAGGCATGGAACTGACATCCGCAACCCGTAGGACACAATGAATGTACACTACTGGCCATTAAAATCGCTATACCAAGAAGAACTGCAGATGAAAAACGGGTATTCAGTGGACAAATATATTATACTAGAACTGACATGTGATTACATTTTCCCGCAATTTGGGTGCATGGATCCTGAGAAATCAGTGCCCAGAACAACCACCTCTGGCCGTAATAACGGCCTTGATACGCCTGGGCATTGAGTCAAACAGAGCTTGGATGGCGTTTACAGGTACAGCTGCCCATGCAGCTTCAACACGATACCACAGTTCATCAAGAGTAGTGACTGGCGTATTGGGACGATCCAGTTGCTCGGCCACCATTGACCAGACGTTTTCAGTTGGTGAGACATCAGGAGAATGTGCTGGACGGTGCAGCAGTCGAACATTTTCTGTATCCAGAAAGGCCCGCACAGGACCTGCAACAAGCGGTCGTGCATTATCCTGCTGAAATGAGGGTTTCACAGGGATCGAATGAAGGGTAGAGCCAAAGGTCGTAACACATCTGAAATGTAACGTGCACTGTTCGAAGCGCCGTAAATGCGAACAAGAGGTGACCGAGACGTGCAACCAATGGCACCCCATACCATCACGCCGTGTGATACCCCTGTATGCCGATGACGAATACAACCTTCCAATGTGCGTTCACAGCGATGTCGCCAAACACCGATGCGACCATCATGATGCTGTAAACAGAAACTGGATTCATCCGAATAAATGACGTTTTGGCATTCGTGCACCTAGGTTCGTCGTTGAGTACACCATCGCAGGCGCTCCTGTCTGTGATGTCGCATCAAGGGTAACCGCAGCCATGGTCTTCGAGCTGATAGTCCATGCTGCTGCAGACGTTGTCTTACTGTTCGTGCAGATGGTTGTTGTCTTGCAAACGTCCCCCATATGTTGACTCAGGGATCGAGACGTGGTTGCACGATCCGTTACAGCTATGCTGATAAGATGCCTGTCATCTCGACTGCTAGTGATCCGAGGCCGTTGGGATCCAGCACCTCGTTTTGTATTACCCTCCTGAACGCACCGATTCCATATTATGCTAACAGTCATTGGATCTCGACCAACGCGAGCAGAAATGTCGCGATACGGTAAACCGCAATCGCTATAGGCAAAAATCCGACCTTTATCTAGGTCGGAAACGTGATGGTACGAATTTCTCCTCCTTACACGAGGCATCACAACGGTTCACCAGGCAACGCCGGTCAACTGCTGTTTGTGTATGAGAAATCGGTTGGAAACTTTCGTCATGTCAGCACGAAGTGAAGTCAGGGGATAATGTTTAGACTACTGAAGTCTAACAATGTAATCATTTCCGTATATCCTTACATCTGTTCAGAATGCTATTAGAGAATGGCCTTATTTCAGAGATGAATGTATGGCTTTAATAGTGCGGTAAATTACACACATGATTTGCTAAAAGTATTTAATAAAGAGGAAGACAGTCCACTGTCGGAGAGAATCGCGGTGACAGTGTAGCATATTTTCTTAGAGGGAAATTTATCACCTTATTTTGCACAGATGAAGCATTGAAATGAAACAAAATAATTGTTTAAGTGGTTTCCAGATTATATGTTATAGAGGCTGGAGACAAAGAACCTGATAATGATTTCAAAGCAGGGCACGGGGCCTTGAATTGAACAAAGTATTCCAGATGACGATAGGTCGAAAATGCGCCGATATGGTGCAACGAGCGGGCGGAAATTCGTCTGGTAAACGAACGTGTCTGAAGGCGTCTAAAAGTGCGGTTTTGTTTGGCTAAGTAATGCTGTGTCTATATTACAGCTTGTTATCTCAACACATTTAAGGATTACGATACTTTCAACGTAGTCGATTTAATAGTCAAAGCTCGTGGAGTGAACATTGGAGGAATTTGGTGTTTAATGTAACCAACCACGGATCGAAATTTAAAGTTCGGCTAGCTATGACTGTTTAGGTGAAAACCATTAGCTTCATCTACACTACTAGCCATTAAAATTGCTACACCACGAAGATGACGTGCTACAGATGCGAAATTTAACCGACAGGAAGAAGATGCTGTGATATGCAAATGATTAGCTTTTCAGAGCGTTCACACAAGGTTGGCGCCGGTGGCGACACCTGCAAAGTGCTGACATGAGGAAAGTTGCCAACCGATTTCTCATACACAAACAGCAGTTGACCGGCGTTGCCTGGTGAAACATTGTTGTGATGCTTCATGTAAGGGAGGAGAAATGCGTACCATCACGTTTCCGACTTTGATAAAGGTCGAAATGTAGCCTATCGCGATTGCGGTTTATCGTATAGCGACATTGCTGCTAGCGTTGGTCGAGATCCAATGAATGTTAGCAGAATATGGAACCGGTGCGTTCAGGAGGGTAATACGGAACGTCGTGCTAGATCCCAAAGGCCTCGTATCACTAGCAGTCGAGATGACAGGCATCTTATCCGAATGGCTGTAACGGATCGTGCAACCACGTCTCGATACCTGAGTCAACAGATGGGGACGTTTGCAAGACAACAACCATCTGCACGAACAGTTCGACGACGTTTGCAGCAGCATGGACTATCAGCTCGGAGACCATGGCTGCGGTTACCCTTGACGCTGCATCACAGACAGGAGCGCCTGCGATGCTGTACTCAACGACGAACCTGGGTGCACGAATGGCAAAACGTCATTTTTGCGGATGAATCCAGGTACTGTTTACAGCATCATGATGGTCGCATCCGTATTTGGCGACATCGCGGTGAACGCACATTGGAAGCGTGTATTCCTCATCGCCATACTGGCGTATAACCCGGCGTGATGGTATGGGGTGCCATTGGTTACACGTCTCGGTCACCTCTTGTTCGCATTGACGGCAGTTTGAACAGTGGACGTTACATTTCTGTTGTGTTTCGACCCGTGGCTCTACCCTCCATTCGATCCCTGCGAAACCCTATATTTCAGCAGGATAATGCACGACCGCATGTTGCATGTCCCGTACGGCCCTTTCTGGATACAGAAAATGTTCCACTGCTGCCCCGGCCAGCACATTCTCCAGATCTCTCACCAATTCAAAACGTCTGGTCAATGGTGGCCGAACAACAGGCTCGTCAGAATACGCCAGTCACTACTCTTGATGAAGTGTGGCATGGTGTTGAAGCTGCATGGGCAGATCTACCTGTACGCGCCATCCAAGCTCTGTTTGACTCAATGCCCAGGCGTATCAAGGCCGTTATTATGGCTAGAGGTGGTTGTTCTGGGTACTGATTTCTCAGGATATATGCACCCACATGCGTGAAAATGTAATCACATGTCAGTTCTGGTATAATATATTTGTCCAATGAATAATCGTTTATCATCTGCATTTCTTCTTGGTGCAGCAATTTCAATGGCCAGTAGTGTAATTTAATAAGTAACTGAGGCATTTAGCGTAAGAGGCATTAGATGAGGCAAGTTCGTTTAAATTAAGATAATTATGTGTGCTCATTGCTGATTGGCTGAATTTTTATGAACACAGCACGACAAAGCTGCATTTCTAACGTATGGTTATCTGGAAAAGTTTGCTTCGTTTGTTGTACTATGCCCGCTCTCACTTAACCATCAGGTTTTCTTTTTCTCGACCTTGCATACATTGTTTAAAATACACCTAAGCTGGCAGGAGTTGTAGGTTCTGTTTCAGCTCTGTGCAGAGGCATCGTTTTCTGTTGCCGGATATTATTAAGTGTAAGACTGCGAACGATGTATTGAAAGTTATTGCAATATAAATCTAAAACTAGGGCGCCTAATGGAATACTTTAAAGCAGCACAGTCTTCTGACGTGTAGAAACTCTGATGGTGGTGTTTGCTCTTTTCGTAATGTAAATCCACAGACGCGGAGGGCAAAACCAACAACAGGGCAAGGCAGAGGCACGGCCAGGGGCGAGTGGCTCATTACTGTTCTGTGGCACGCGCCCTGTTTCCGGAACACAGCGGGCCAGCGCGGCTGGCGAAAGCAAACACGTCCCGGCAGGGAGGCGGGCACAAAGGAATCGCGCCGTAACACACAGGAACACACGTGCAATTCACTTACCATGAGGGAATTGTAGCTCCTCGCTGCTAATATGGACTGTCTGGCTGTAGAAAGTGCTGGGACGGACAGAAAAGCGCCATCTTACCTGAAAAATAAACAAACGAACAAAATTAGAAGCACCCTTAGAAAGAAAGAGAGCTACAGGAACAGAGATATACGGCCTTTAAAAAATTACCTTTGTGAGGAACTGTCTGGATTCTGTTTTTTTTTTTTTTTTTTTTTTTTGCCTGGTCGAGCTTTAACTATCCTGGTTATAACGGAACACTGAAAAAAGGTACAAAATCTCGAAACCATCTATCCTAACAAAGAAGGAAGGAAAAAATCAGGAAAATGCACGATAGTGTCGCACAAACTATAGATGCCCTTGGTCATGTACACACATTAGACAGTTGAACGTTTGAAGTTCTGAACTTTAGGCTATAAGAGGAGCAGGAGTGGACAAAAATGGTTAAAATGGCTCTGAGCACTATGCGACTTAACTTCTGAGGTCATCAGTCGCCTAGAACTTAGAACTAATTAAACCTAACTAACCTAAGGACATCACACACATCCATGCCCGAGGCAGGATTCGAACCTGCGACCGTAGCGGTCGCTCGGCTCCAGACTGTAGCGCCTAGAGCCGCACGGCTACTCAGGCCGGCCAGGAGGAGACACCTTGATACACAACATAGCCCACTTGCATGAAGACATGTGTTACAGGGTTCTGATAATTCTAATTTACACAAATGAAACTATATGCTTCCAGAGACCTTTTCAAGTCTCAAACGTTTATGACGTATATCTGCAGACTGAAACGACGAATGAAAATTTGTACCAAGGCTACGAATCGCTACCAGACCTTCTGCTCACTAGGCAGATGCGCTAACCATGTAAGTAGACTGTTTAGGTTTTTATGTTGGTAACGCCACGTAGCGCTCTGTATAAGAATTACTGACTGTGCTGTGTGCAGTCTGTGACTGGTTGGACTCATTGTCGGAATATTCGCTTGTGTGGTGTTGAGCAGTTGGGTGTGAACAACGCGTAGCGTTGTGCAGTTGGAGGTGAGCCGCCAGAAGAGGTGGATGTGGAGAGAGAGAGAGAGAGAGAGAGAGAGAGAGATGCCAGAGTTTTGAGCGGACGATCTGGGCGTGCGTTCGTCAGAAAAAGGAAATTTGTTTAATTGGATATATATATATATATATATATATATATATATATATATATATATATATATATATATATATATATATTATAACTTTTGAACGCTATTAAGGTAAATACATTGTTTGTTCTCTATCAAAATCCTTCGTTTGCTAACTATGCCTATCAGTAGTTCGTGCCTTTAGCTGGCAGTATTGGCGCTCCATGACACGCCTCCCTTCTCAGTCCAAATTGCCATTCACGGTTCAGCCCACCTGGAATTCCACCTAACTATTCCAATACAGTTGGAGAGTCTTTGCAATTCTGTTCGAGTTTAGCGGAAATACCAAGTGGGCTGAGGCGTGAATGGCAATTTGGACTGAGAAGGGAGGTGTATTAGGGTAGTCTGTGCACTTGTGAAAGAGCCATTGTGCCAGGGTAGCTAGTGATTAGCGCATCCATATGATGTCACTTGACCATAGCACCGAACATGCCGTCATCCACAAAATATTATTGACAGAGGTGCCCTGGTGATGTATCTGAGATAACGGAACAAAGTGCACTCACAGCATTGGACACTTTACTCTGTCGAGGTGGAGAAGGCATTTGAAGGCTTTTACTGACAAAGCGAGATGCGATGGTTAGCCGGAGGTTAGGAATTGACATAAGCTTCCGCATTCGTATCGACGCAGGAAGTGCTAGACGCCAATGACCTGAGCGAGCTCTCTTTGAGTATGAGGCAGCGACCAAAAGTAAAGTTACGATTCATTAAAAGTATAAAACACGGGAGAGGAAAGACGCGGTGCAGTTCTCGCATGTTGAAGGAGGAGGGTATGTTTCAGATTCAGGATGAAAACGTCAAGTACATGGTCTGATGAAACAAATTTTGGGCTTCAGGCGATCGTCGTTCAACCCCTCCCACAATTTTTGCAGTCTTTGCGGGTTGAACCGAGATACTACCCTTATTAACAGTTTTAATAGCTAAGATGGCTGAATACATCAGTAACTCAATCTAAGAATATGTTCCATTCAGTCCAAAATGATTTATCCCGTTGTGGTTCATTGTATGCAACGGTTATTTGGTGAGCTTCGAAATAATAAATATAGATTTTTTTTCAGACGACGTTTTTACTCTGGGACGTACCTCAGTTGTGAATTTGCAACGACTCTCTAAGCATTTCTCTGCTATGGAGCACTTGTACGAATATGTGATTATACAAGTGTCTACAGATAAACTATCATCAGGAAGGTCTTAATGCTGGTGCAATACGTGATGCTGTCATCCTTCAAATCAAATGAAACTAGGAATTTCTGTACTAAAACCTAGAGAACAAACAGAGAGTATAAACCGAAACGAGTCGTATATATATATATATATATATACTCCTGGAAATGGAAAAAAGAACACATTGACACCGGTGTGTCAGACCCACCATACTTGCTCCGGACACTGCGAGAGGGCTGTACAAGCAATGATCACACGCACGGCACAGCGGACACACCAGGAACCGCCGTGTTGGCCGTCGAATGGCGCTAGCTGCGCAGCATTTGTGCACCGCCGCCGTCAGTGTCAGCCAGTTTGCCGTGGCATACGGAGCTCCATCGCAGTCTTTAACACTGGTACCATGCCGCGACAGCGTGGACGTGAACCGTATGTGCAGTTGACGGACTTTGAGCGAGGGCGTATAGTCGGCATGCGGGAGGCCGGGTGGACGTACCGCCGAATTGCTCAACACGTGGGGCGTGAGGTGCACGTGCCCGTCGACCTGGGACCGGACCGCAGCGACGCACGGATGCACGCCAAGACCGTAGCATCCTACGCAGTGCCGTAGGGGACCGCACCGCCACTTCCCAGCAAATTAGGGACACTGTTGCTCCTGGGGTATCGGCGAGGACCATTCGCAACCGTCTCCATGAAGCTGGGCTACGGTCCCGCACACCGTTAGGCCGTCTTCCGCTCACGCCCCAACATCGTGCAGCCCGCCTCCAGTGGTGTCGCGACAGGCGTGAATGGAGGGACGAATGGAGACGTGTCGTCTTCAGCGATGAGAGTCGCTTCTGCCTTGGTGCCAATGATGGTCGTATGCGTGTTTGGCGCCATGCAGGTGAGCGCCACAATCAGGACTGCATACGACAGAGGCACACAGGGCCAACACCCGGCATCATGGTGTGGGGAGTGATCTCCTACACTGGCCGTACACCACTGGTGATCGTCGAGGGGACACTGAATAGTGCACGGTACATCCAAACCGTCATCGAACCCATCGTTCTACCATTCCTAGACCGGCAAGGGAACTTGCTGTTCCAACAGGACAATGCACGTCCGCATGTATCCCGTGCCACCCAACGTGCTCTAGAAGGTGTAAGCCAACTACCCTGGCCAGCAAGATCTCCGGATCTGTCCCCCATTGAGCATGTTTGGGACTGGATGAACCGTCGTCTCACGCGGTCTGCACGTCCAGCACGAACGCTGGTCCAACTGAGGCGCCAGGTGGAAATGGCATGGCAAGCCGTTCCACAGGACTACATCCAGCATCTCTACGATCGTCTCCATGGGAGAATAGCAGCCTGCATTGCTGCGAAAGGTGGATATACACTGTACTAGTGCCGACATTGTGCATGCTCTGTTGCCTGTGTCTATGTGCCTGTGGTTCTGTCGGTGTGATGTGATGTATCTGACCCCAGGAATGTGTCAATAAAGTTTCCCCTTCCTGGGACAATGAATTCACGGTGTTCTTATTTCAATTTCGAGGGGTATATATATATATATCGGGTTAGTCAATCAAGTAGTATAAAGTTGATTAACAAATCGAGCACATTAACAGATATGAGGTACACGAACACATATAAGAAGAACTGCTGAAAAAAGTAATGGATATACTGAAAGGAGTAAAAATAACAAACATGGAATAAAGATTTATTAGTATAGCCTTGTGTGAATTGTGTAAAAGCGGAAACGGTGCTGATAAATGTGATATACGAAATGTCGAGGACTTACAATATTACCAAATAAGCAGCAACCAGTCGCAACATCATGTTTTATTTGTTCACTTTTGCAAATCGATTTCAACTGATTAACAGCCATCATCGGTGCTACAAATACAAGAATAAAAATAAAAATAATTAATAACAGTGACCAACTGAATGAATGTACATAAAGCAATGTAAAACCAATTAAATGTATATAGACGCATTAAACCATTTAAAATGCACATACAAATTTAAATTTCAGCGAATATGTGCCCTGAGTAATACTGTCTTAAGAAGAGGTCAAACATAAAGTGATACATCGAGAATTGACTATGACAATGGGAAACCATAAGGGGGCGCTGCAAAGCGAACCCGCCCTCTATGCGAAAAGATACAGCTAAAATAAAAATGAGAAGAAGAAATGACATACAAAGTGAGGTAAAATATGATGATATAATACCAAAATATTAACATAAAATGGATATATTGACAAAGATTTTGTCAACCACATAGTACAGTTATATACACCCAAAAGCGATTGTACGATTTAGTAAATTCCATTTACCGCTTTTTCAAGCCGAAAATTACAATGTGTTCGACAAGGCTCAAAGCTTTTATTTATGCTCCCTGAACTTTTAATGCTCGTTTCTGTATTTCTACTTTGTTCTATTTACTGCTTTACTGCTTGCTGAATGTTCATTTTGAAAAATCGGGTATAGGCAGCAATCCTCTCTCTCTTCCTGCTCAACGTATCCCTCCCTTTCATGTCCTCAGACTTTGGTTTCTCTACAAGATGTGAACATTCACTCTGTATTTTCATCATCTATAGAATTTTAAAGTATGTATCCTGTCAACATTGTCAAAAGTTTTCTCTTAATCTATTAGTACAATAAACTTAGGTTTACTATCTGCTAAGATACGTTCTTGGATCAGTATTGCCTTACGAATTCCTACGTTTCTATGAACCCTAACTGATCGTCCCCGAGATCGAATTCTACAAGTTTTACCATTCTTATCTAAATAATTCGTGTCAGTATTTTTCAAACATGACTTCTTTAAGTGATGGGTCGGTAGCATTCACACCTGTCAGCACCTGCCTCCTTTGGAACAGGAATTGTTGCATTTTTCTTGAAGTCTGATGGTATTTCGCCTGTCTCATACATTTTGCATACTCGCTGGAATAGTGCTGCTATGACATGTTCTCTTAGGTATCTGAATAATTCTGACGGAATATTGTCTACTCTATGTGCCTTATTTCGACTAAAGTCTTTGAGTCCTCTATGAAATACGTCCTGCAATCTCATGTCTCCCGTCTCATATGCACCCACTTGCGCTTTCTATATTATTTCAATAATATTGTCTTCTATTTAATTTCTCTGGTACAGCCCATTACTCCTAAATAATAACATAGTGCGACGCGCTCACGATATTCAATGCTTACATGATTTGAAGAGCTCATGAATTCATCACTAGTGTTTTAATCGGATACTATCTGATTCTCCCTCTCTCTCTGTTATTCGGATACTGTTTGGTTCTGCCTCTTTGTTCTATGCATTATATTTATTTAATCACGTTTAAAGAGTGGTCCTATTCATAGAATGACGCTGAAATTTTGTTCAGGTCTTAAAACTGAAACTGCAAACGTGACGCAGTTAGATAGGAAATCAGAAATTCTGGAACACTGCATATCTGCGGAATGCGTTGCCATTGATGTTGTTACTAATATCATATTCAATATAATTAGTGTCAGTACTATTTGTTGTTGTCAACCATAGTCTTCTAGTACAAGCAGTAAGAGTAATTAACACTAACACCCGAAGTACTTTTCGAAAAAGCGATACAGTCTACAACAGTATTCTAAGTGAGCAACAATAATATCCTTATTAAACCATAATTCGGATTTCAGAAGAGCTGCCCAGGTGAGAAAGCCATTTATAAGACCACTCACAAAAGTTTACAGGCAGGAAATACCAAAATAACACTGGTTGGTATTTTCTGTGATCAATGTCAGGCATTCGACTGTGAGAATTACACTGTTCTTTAGATAAACTGAGGTTTTATGCAAGTGATGGTATAGGCAACCAAAGAATAATGTCGTATCAGACCAAAAGGACGCAGAAAGTTTTACTTAGTAATTCAACCTGTGTAACGAGGGGAGATTATTCTTCCAAGGGAGAAATCACAAATGGGGTTTCCAAGGCTCAGTCTTATGTCCGCCATTGCTCCTCAAATGTTGTGTAGACGATCTATCGTCTACTGCACAACAAGCAGAATTACTTCATTTTGCGTATCACATTAGTATTGTAAACCATCCACACAAACATACGGCACCAAAAGAAACTGTAAATAATATTCTTTAAAGAATTTTTGAGTGGTTTTCTACGAAAGATGTTAGCTTCAATTTCCAAACGACAACACATACAGTCTGAACATCTAGAAGCGCTACACCACTGATAAGAGTAAAATATTGCGAGGAATTAATAACTGGATTGAACACTCAGAATCTTAGATGTCCGTAATGATGGCCTTTAAATTAGATAAAAGTCATTCTTGAACTCTTAAAACAAATTAAGTTACATTTGTTCTTCGAATAATTTTACACGTTGGGAAGAGAGAAATCAGTAAGTTAATATATTTTGCGTACTTTAGTTTAACAGTGCCTGTTGGTATACATGTGGGGTAACTCATCTTTATTATTTAATTATAGTGTTATTTATAAAACTCATCAACACACATACAAGTACATTTGACAAGGAGTCATAAAATTGATACATGCAATATATTCTTCATCATATCCTAAACCGTAACACATATCTGGAATTCACCCCATACTGCTGCACATCTTCAACTAAGTTTAATCCGTTACATTGTTGGTGGAATTGCTTAAAACTTGGACACGTGAATTGCGTGTGTCCAATTATATCAAAACATAAGATAACTTCTCATCACTACGGATCAGTCAGCAGTTTACCTCCACAGGCAAGAAACATTACGAAAAATTATAAACGAATTAATCCTACTACTATCTGTGTCCTAGCGATGTCCAGTGTCGAAAATAAAGATGAAAAATGAAATTACAGTATTATTAGTTAGTTATTTCACTATCTGCTTACCATCTGTCAGTGTAACACTATGTCCGATGAAAAATTATAGCTTCACTTGTACCAAGATCACGCATACTGAATGAGACTACGTTCCAGCGAGTGTTTTTAGGAGGTTGGGGAGGGGGGGGGGGTTGGAGGGGGTGGTAGGCAAGGCAGCAGAAGGCTCTTTAGCAAGTCAGAAGATCGCTAGCTACTAGCGTGTGTAACAAAACGCGGAAACAAATTAGATTCTAAAATTTTGTCAGAGAGGCATACAACAAACAGAAGAGTAATTTTCCGTCTTGTAACTATTTTCAGTGCATGCAAATATTCGTTTAACTGTGCGATATTAGGTTGTCTAGCTTTTACGTTTCATGAATTCTATATTTGAAGGTGGATCTCGAGCACACTGCCTGAGTAAATTAATTATATACGCAGAGCAAACATATTCAATTTCCTCCTACAAAATTATAAAAAGAGACTTCAGTTGGAAGCTTATACAAATTTGCGTAACAGAATATTAATTTTCCAGTCTTCTCCACAGCTTTATAGTATTTCAAGAACAAAAAAGGAACTTCTCTTGCGAACATCTTGATTTAGAAAGCCACTTCGTGATCAACGTGCTATATGCGAACTATTTAGTTAATCTGATGTTCCACTGAACATTACACCATTTCTGCTGAAACAATGTGGAACTAATTAACTTCTGGGATGCATACAAATGATCTGTCCTTGTGTAACTGTACCTGGTGACCAGTTATAGATTATGAGATAACCAAGTGATTTAAATTTAACAAAAACACGCTACTCGTCGTTGACACTACTCACGCTACTACTGAAATATACTTAAATTTAACAGTGAACCTAAGAAACTATATAATTTCTTTAACGGACACACTACTAGGCTTTAATGAAAATGTCGTATATAGATTTTGAATGTTTCAGAATAAAAGATCTCAGATTACAATCAAAATTTGTTTAGTTGACTGTCAGATATTTAATATTATTGAGCAAATGTTCAGTGATCTTACGTTTGCATAGTGATCACTTTTCTGAAGAGTTGTCTCCTTTATGTATCGGTCCACAGCCCCTGCGAACTTCCTATTGCTGTTGTGGTCTTCAGTCCTGAGACTGGTTTGATGCAGCTCTCCATGCTACTCTATCCTGTGCAAGCTGCTTCATCTCCCAGTACCTACTGCAAACTACATCCTTCTGAATCTGCTTAGTGTATTGATCTCTTGGTCTCCCTCTACGATTTTTACCCTCCACGCTGCCCTCCAATGCTAAATTTGGGATCCCTTGATGCCTCAAAACATGTCCTACCAACCGATCCCTTCTTCTAGTCAAGTTGTGCCACAAACTTCTCTTCTCCCCAATCCTATTCAATACCTCCTCATTAGTTACGTGATCTACCCACCTTATCTTCAGCATTCTTCTGTAGCACCACATTTCGAAAGCTTCTATTCTCTTCTTGTCCAAACTATTTACCGTCCATGTTTCACTTCCATACATGGCTACACTCCATACAAATACTTTCAGAAACGACTTCCTGACACTTAAATCTATATTCGATGTTAACAAATTTCTCTTCTTCAGAAACGCTTTCCTTGCCATTGCCAGTCTACATTTGATATCCTCTCTACTTCTACCATCATCAGTTATTTTGCTCCCCAAATAGCTAAACTCCTTTACTACTTTAAGTGTCTCATTTCCTAATCTAATCCCCTCAGCATCACCCGATTTAATTTGACTACATTCCATTATCCTCGTTTTGCTTTTGTTGATATTCATCTTATATCCCCCTTTCAAGACACTGTCCATTCCGTTCAACTGCTCTTCCAAGTCCTTTGCTGTCTCTGACAGAATTACAATGTCATCGGCGAACCTCAAAGTTTTTACTTCTTCCCCATGAATTTTAATACCTACTCCGAATTTTTCTTTTGTTTCCTTTACTGCTTGCTCAATATACAGATTGAATAACATCGGGGAGAGGTTAAAACCCTGTCTCACTCCTTTCCCAACCACTGCTTCCCTTTCATGCCCCTCGACTCTTATAACTGCCATCTGGTTTCTGTACAATTTGTACATAGCCTTTCGCTCTCTGTATTTTACCCCTGCCACCTTCAGAATTTGAAAGAGAGTATTCCAGTCAACATTGTCAAAAGCTTTCTCTAAGTCTACAAATGCTAGAAACGTAGGTTTGCCTTTCCTTAATCTTTTTTCTAAGATAAGTCGTAAGATCAGTATTGCCTCACGTGTTCCAACATTTCTACGGAATCCAAACTGATCTTCCCCGAGGTCCGCTTCTACCAGTTTTTCCATTCGTCTGTAAAGAATTCGCGTTAGTATTTTGCAGCTGTGACTTATTAAACTGATAGTTCGGTAATTTTCAAATCTGTCAACACCTGCTTTCTTTGGGATTGGAATTATTATATTCTTCTTGAAGTCTGAGGGTATTTCGCCTGTCTCATACATCTTGCTCACCAGATGGTAGAGTTTTGTCAGGACTGGCTCTCCCAAGGCCGTCAGTAGTTCCAATGGAATGTTGTCTACTCCGGGGGCCTTGTTTCGACTCAGGTCTTTCAGTGCTCTGTCAAACTCTTCACGCAGTATCTTATCTCCCATTTCATCTTCATCTACATCCTCTTTCATTTCCATAATATTGTCCTCAACTACATCGCCCTTGTATAAACCCTCTATATACTCCTTCCACCTTTCTGCCTTCCCTTCTTTGCTTAGAACTGGGTTGCCATCTGAGCTCTTGATATTCATACAAGTGGTTCTCTTCTCTCCAAAGGTCTCTTTAATTTTCCTGTAGGCAGTATCTATCTTACCCCTAGTGAGACAAGCCTCTACATCCTTACATTTGTCCTCTAGCCATCCCTGCTTAGCCATTTTGCACTTCCTGTCGATCTCATTTTTGAGACGTTTGTATTCCTTTTTGCCTGCTTCATTTCCTGCATTTTTATATTTTCTCCTTTCATCAATTAAATTCAATATTTCTTCTGTTACCCAAGGATTTCTATTAGCCCTCGTCTTTTTACCTACTTGATCCTCTGCTGCCTTCACTACTTCATCCCTCAGAGCTATCCATTCTTCTTCTACTGTATTTCTTTCCCCCATTCCTGTCAATTGTTCCCTTATGCTCTCCCTGAATCTCTCTACAACCTCTGGTTCTTTCAGTTTATCCAGGTCCCATCTCCTTAAATTCCCACCTTTTTGCAGTTTCTTCAGTTTCAATCTGCAGTTCATAACCAATAGATTGTGGTCAGAATCCACATCTGCCCCTGGAAATGTCTTACAATTTAAAACCTGGTTCCTAAATCTCTGTCTTACCATTATATAATCTATCTGATACCTTTTAGTATCTCCAGGATTCTTCCAGGTATACAACCTTCTTTTATGATTCTTGAACCAAGTGTTAGCTATGATTAAGTTATGCTCTGTGCAAAATTCTACAAGGCGGCTTCCTCTTTCATTTCTTCCCCCCAATCCATATTCACCTACTATGTTTCCTTCTCTCCCTTTTCCTACTGACGAATTCCAGTCACCCATGACTATTAAATTTTCGTCTCCCTTCACTACCTGAATAATTTCTTTTATCTCGTCATACATTTCATCAATTTCTTCATCATCTGCAGAGCTAGTTGGCATATAAACTTGTACTACTGTAGTAGGCATGGGCTTTGTGTCTATCTTGGCCACAATAATGCGTTCACTATGCTGTTTGTAGTAGCTAACCCGCACTCCTATTTTTTTATTCATTATTAAACCTACTCCTGCATTACCCCTATTTGATTTTGTATTTATAACCCTGTAATCACCTGACCAAAAGTCTTGTTCCTCCTGCCACCGTACTTCACTAATTCCCACTATATCTAACTTTAACCTATCCATTTCCCTTTTTACATTTTCTAACCTACCTGCCCGATTAAGGGATCTGACATTCCACGCTCCGATCCGTAGAATGCCAGTTTTCTTTCTCCTGATAACGACGTCCTCTTGAGTAGTCCCCGCCCGGAGATCCGAATGGGGGACTATTTTACCTCCGGAATATTTTACCCAAGAGGACGCCATCATCATTTAACCATACAGTAAAGCTGCATGCCCTCGGGAAAAATTACGGCTGTAATTTCCCATTGCTTTCAGCCGTTTGCAGTACCAGCACAGCAAGGCCGTTTTGGTTAATGTTACAAGGCCAGATCAGTCAATCATCCAGACTGTTGCCCCTGCAACTACTGAAAATGCTGCTGCCCCTCTTCAGGAACCACATGTTTGTCTGGCCTCTCAACAGATACCCCTCCGTTGTGGTTGCACCTACGGTACGGCCATCTGTATCGCTGAGGCACGCAAGCCTCCCCACCAACGGCAAGGTCCATGGTTCATGGGCGAATTTCCTAAGAGCACTAATTTTCTTGTGTAGGCTATTTGACCACTTCGGCGTTATCAAAGTACATTACAGCAAAACGTTTTACCCGTACAGCATGTTATAATGTACGCAGTAGGCAAGAAAAATTTTGGTGTTCCGCTACACCTGTCACAGGTGTGAAGTCCCAAACACGCCTATGGGTTGCACGTTTCTTTGCCAATTTAATGTCCAAGGAGGCGAAATTTATTTCTTTATTGGTAAATAGTTAAAGTGTTGGTTTCAAAATAAAAGAATGGACTATACAAGGATATTATTTATAGAAAGAGCTTCCTGAACAAAAGGTGGCAGTATTGTCCTCGAGGCTTGACTGATCTATTTATGACAAATTTCACTAGTATACACATGTACATGGTGACCATTATTAAACTATACGAAAAGAAACATAAATTAGTTACAAACTACGTCGTGCACATACTTTACTCGACATGTAAACGTCACTAGAGATATTAGTATTTAGATGATAACATTTTCGATTTGCCTGCTTTCATTGTAGATTATGTGGAGCAGACGAATAGCGATATTCTACATTACCCGCTGAAGTGTCGGAACATCGATGCTGTTGATAACCTCCTGAACAGCTAAGAAATGGTTTTGGGGCTATTGCTGTACACCTTGTCTTTAATATAGCCCCACAAAAAGGAGTCGCGTGTGTTCAGATCCAGAGAATATGGCGGCCAATCGATGCCCATGTCAGTGGCCTCTGGTACCCCAGAGCCAGAATGCTGTCCCCAAAGTGCTCCTGCTCTGCTGCTTCGATGGGTTCGAGCTCCGCCTTGAATGAACCACATCTTGTCGAAATCAGGATCACTTTGGATAATGGGGATGAAGTCATCTTCCAAAACCTTCATGTACTGTTCGCTAGTCACGGTGCCATCAAGGACTATTCCGTGACTGGACATTGCACACCACCCGATGAGGGTGGAAGGACTTCCCGATGCGAAATGTGCTGGTTTTGCTTATTGACGAACCCATCCAAATAAAAGTGGGCTTCATCGCTAAACCAAAAGTGCATGCGCATCCTAATTCCCATCATTTCCGGCAACCAACCGTGCCGTTTGAACGTCCTAACGCAAACCGTTCAGAAGTTATGACGATTTTATTTTATATAGTTCAATAATTGTCGCCCTGTATGTTAGTGAAATGCAGATGGAGTATCATTCTTTCAAGAGACTTGAGCAGGATGATTGTGACTGAGCAGTTGCCATAGTTCAATTTTGTGAAATCCGTACTTACTCTGCTTGTGACGAATTACTCAATAAAATTATGACACAAAATATTCATGACTAGAGTCAAGAAAACCGTGGAAAGCTATATGTCCGTTTCCAAAATTAGCAATTAAGTGATAAAGAAATTTCTTGATGTTGGATGATTGAGAGACTCCTATCATGTGCAACATCTCTTGTTGCTGTTATTCTGTTTATTATATGCGACTGAATACACTGTTTCTCTCAGCTCCCATTACGAACACGTAATTTCTAACCAAACCAAAGTTAGCGAGAGAAAAACAGAAACTGAACGCGAATAATGAGGACAATGAAGTCAGTGGGTCAGAATGGTGAAAACCTGTCCAAAATTTCAAAATCTCTCCAATGTGGCCAAAAATGGTTGTTATGGAGTTTATGATACTTCTGATAACGATAGTTAAATCAAAATTGGAAAATTCAAAATGGCGGATCGAATATGACGAAATAACGTGGCAAAATTAATGTCGTAGCCAAAAAACTTTTTCGGTGAACATTTATAATTTTAATAGTAAACATTCTTCCAAAACTGGGTCTATTACAGTTTTTATTACATAAGATATAAACATATTAGTAGCAAAAATTGAATTTTTCGTAATTCTTTATCGTTTCCCTGTTGTGCTTCTTGTTCTGTATTTTCATTTTCTTCTTCATCTTCTTTCTCGCCAATTTTCAGCATCTGATTCCTTGTAATTTTATGCAACAGGTACCAAGAGAGCAACGTTTGCCGGCAACGAAGTTTTGACTTTCTCAATTGAATTTATCAAGGAAAAGCTTATGGATGTAAAATAATTTTTTTATAAAACTTCCTGGCAGATTAAAACTGTGCGCCAGACCGAGACTCGAACTCGGGACCTTTGTCTTTCGCGGGCAAGTGCTCTACTTCTAGAGCACTTGCCCGCAAAAAGCAAAGGTCCCGAGTTCGATCCTCGGTTCGGCACACAGTTTTAATCTACCAAGAAGTTTCATATCAGTGCACACTCCTCTGCAGAGTGAAAATCTAAAAAAAATGGTTCAAATGGCTCTGAGCACTATGGGACTTAACATCTATGGTCATCAGTCCCCTAGAACTTAGAACTACTTAAACCTAACTAACCTAAGGACATCACACAACACCCAGCCATCACGAGGCAGAGAAAATCCCTGACCCCGCCGGGAATCGAACCCGGGAACCCGGGCGTGGGAAGCGAGAACGCTACCGCACGACCACGAGATGCGGGCAGAGTGAAAATCTCATTCTAATTTTTTTTATAAATACTGCTTTTTATATTTTTAATGCATTTAAATTATATTTCTATATTTAATAATTACATTTTCATTTTAATAGCTTTTAGCATTGTTACAGATTAACAATTACATACTTAAGGACGGAATTAAAAAGAAGGCGGGCGGAATGTCGTGGACTCTAACATTCACTTTTTTTTTTTTTTTTTTTTGCTCGGGTTTTACAACTTTCTTGCTTGCATTGCGATTAGAAGTGAATTAACGAAATCAAATTGTTAATTAATGATTAAATAATGATATAAGTGTTTGTAATTAAGTAATACCTTCTGAAACAGACACCATTAAAAAAATTTATCTGGTTTCGTTGAACAGAAGTGGTTCATGCAAACGAAATTCAACCATGGAAGAAACAGTTGGCCACTTCTAAGACCGGGATTCAATAGACCCAACATTACTGCAGCCAATCTATTAACTACGAACTTTACTCTTTCACTTATCGCCAATTCGTCAGGATTCTGACATAATGTACGCCGACGGGCACAGGTGAGCCTCGCAACTGACGCCGTATAGTGGCCTCGCCTGGCGGCGAAACATCCACCACTGCGTGTGCGGAAGTCTCCACGTTAAATTGGAAAGTAATTTAGAGATATACTGGGTGTAAAATCAAGTAAATCACAGGTTCTTAAACGGCTCGGAATGAAGTCCAGTGGAGATTGAACAACAGATACAGGTAAGTCATTCCACGCTACTTTGAGCTTTATGCAGGAGTTGATCAATCGCAGTGGCATGCAAGCCATAACCACGTGTTCCCGATGGGTGAGTGATCTGGATATTATGTTGACGAGGCAACAGCCGAACGTTCTCTGTCCATCTACGACAGGACAGCATAGGCAATGTGCAGTGTTGCATTATCTTATCAAGGGGACCTCGAATATGACACAGAAAATGGCCTGAAATGTACCGTCTGCTGTCTAAATGACCGACTGCACGAACCAGACGTGTTCGTAACGTATACCCAATGGCAACACGTACCGCCAAGCCAGATGCTTGGCCCTTATGACGTTGATGATAGCAGTATTTTGACGTTCGTTCCCTCTGCAGTCTTCATACACGGATACGTCTATTTGTGATGCTGTGCGGAGAACTCGGACTCACAGGGTTGTGTCTCTCCTGTGTCTTCTTCTGTCTTTGAGTGCACTATTGTCTGTGCACCTCTCTCTCTCTCCTGTTGTATGAAGTTTAGACACAATCACTAACTCCATGCTGACAATCCGTGCTGCTCCATATCTCGTTGGATACTTGCCCTGCTGCAAGGAAACTCATTTCTGACACAATATTCGTCATGTGCCTGTACGTTCTTGCTTGACGGGGACGCACAGTATGTATGTCTTGCGGAACATCATTCATACGTCACCGTCGAGATTCTGTACAGCACTGAATATATCCCTCCTGAACCCGATGATTCCACATACACGTTTCTCCTTCGACGTGAAGCATAACACAGCCTTCGCACGCACACATAGCATTAAAATGAGATTTCTGAACCAGAAACCTGCTGCATAATTTATGCTTCTATACAGAATGTAGATCGTGTTACTGCAACACACTTTGTGCTGTTGAAGGAATGATGGAAGGAAGATCGAGTTTAATGCCAGGTCGACAATGCGATCATTAGTGACTGAATAGATGTTCTGATTACGAAAGGATGGCTAAGGAAATCGTGCTGCACCCTTTTCAAAGAAACCGTCTCCGCTTTTCGGAGGAGGTATTTAAAGAAATCTCGGATGGCAGACAGGGATCTGAGCTGTGTTTCTCTCGAAAGTGAGTCCAGTGTGCTAACAACTGCGTCACCAAACTCGGTTTGTGCGATTGTACTGAAATGTAATCAACAACTCGCAATAAACCTCATTTACAAGGGGAGGCCGCCAATTGTGAAATTCAGATTCGATTCATACTGCGCATAATAAAAGCTCATGGCCAGAGGTGTAATGTGGCAAAGCACCAAGATGCACTTCTCAGCCGTTGTCGAGAAAATCGACAGTTAAAAGAAACCGTTCCGGTGAAATACTCTCTACGATTAATAGATTTCTACAGCGTCGTGGCGCAGCGGTAAGCGCTCGGGTTCGTAATCCGAAGGTCGCCGGATCGAATCTCACGCCATGCAACCTTTTTTTTATTATTTGTTTTTTGTAATTCAAATGTGTGTACACACACACACACACACACACACACACACATATATATATATATATATATATATATATATATATATATATATATATATATATATATATCCCGACAATCAGTTGCAACGATTATGCATATAAATTGTTGAACGTCGTTTGTCGTGGAAAAGCTGGCGACTTCGAACATCATTATGTTTTCCGCAAACAAATTTGTATTTCACAAACGTTACTAATTGTCTTCATAATGTTAAACACGTATAGTTAACGGAAGACGTAGAAACGATATTCCGAAACGAATACGTATAGCGTATGTCAAACGTTCGAATTGGAATAGAGACCCCACGAACACAAGTTTGCTGTGGCAGGTATGAAATATAAACTCCGTTATTCGCTCGTTACACTTGAAGGAAAGATGTTGAATGGGCCGAAACGAGCTGCCGCATAACAGCGTAGCAACCTGCTAACTTCGAAAGAAGGTAGAATGCGGTCGCTTGCGCAACTTATAACATCGTCGAAAATCAGTGCGGACGTGAGAGCTTTGGTACACCCTGTTAAACAAACGGAAAAATGGAGGCGGTACAATTGGAGAGCGAACCGCCTTCACCAACATGCATAAGCAATTCATTATATATATATATATATATATATATATATATATATATATATATATATATATATATATATATTACAAAAAACTAATAATAAAAAAATTGCATGGCGTGAGATTCGATCCGGCGACCTTCGGATTACGAACCCGAGCGCTTACCGCTGCGCCACGACGCTGTAGAAATCTATTAATCGTAGAGAGTATTTCACCGGAACGGTTTCTTTTAACTGTCGATTTTCTCGACAACGGCTGAAAAGTGCATCTTGGTGCTTTGCCACATTACACCTCTGGCCATGAGCTTTTATTATGCGCAGCAGGAATCGAATCTGAATTTCACAATTGGCGGCCTCCCCTTGTTAGCTTGACGTTTGTTTCATACCGTCTTCGGCAGTAGCAATCTTAATGTCATCTTTCCCATAAACAGTTTAAGAATGACACACTTCAGTATGTCTGGAAAAAGTCTTTTTTAAAATAGTTTATTTTTCGCCACTATCACATAAAATTTGTGATGGGTATTACTTGTTTCCATTACCACCGCACGTTTTCAGACACATAATTCACATTCGTAAGTTTATACAGCAGCGGAAAAAAAAAATGCGGCACTCTCAAGAACAAGGTCATTTTATTGGCAAGTGAGGCGGCGCTGTAGGAATATACGGTAACAAAATCAGACCGAATGAAACACACGTCACAGTGAAGGGTATTCAGACAGCCGCATCAATACACGCATCTGGTGGCATGCAGGCACGTGGTCTTCCATTTAAACGGTTATAAAGCTGCCGAATGCTATCCTGGGATAGTGTACCCAAGACATCGTGCACCTTTTTCGTTGCATTTCGGCAGCTGTTCTTGCAGGCACTGCAGAAAGAGTAAGTTCTCGCCTCAACACGTCCCATACGTGTTCAGTTGGAGAGAGATCGGGTGATCTTGCTGACTATGGCAGTTCTATACCACAAAGATCACGTTACGTCACAGCAGCCGTGTGTGGAACTGCACCGTTCTACTTAAAAAGCACATCACCTTCTTGTCGGAGCAACTTTATGATGATGATGATGATGATGATGATGATATGGGTTGAGGGGGTACTCGACATCACGGTCATCAGCGCCCTGACGAAAAATCAACATAAAATCTCATGGGTGGGGACGAAGGCTGTCCCCACATGCAGAGCAGTTTATAACGTACTAAAATCTGCCGCCCTTCCCCACAAGTTTAGGGGTGAGGCCTGATAGTTCACAAAATTTCACCACTCTGTTAACACTGGTATCGGTATCTGCGAGGACGGTGGGCAGATCTCCAGCGAGACCGAGGGCTGCCCTATTATCAGTATACAGTACACACGTAGTCACAATATGCTGAGCTGAAAGCGGCACGCCACAAACTTCACAGGAAGACGGATCCTCTCCATGGAGGAGGAAGCTATGTGTGAAAGGGCGGAGTAACTTTAGTTGCACGAGGATAATAGCATGTAAAACGTAGCTGTTACTGGTTTCTTTACCCTGCTGAAACACCAAATGTGAGCGCAACTTTTAACTGATACCGCCCCACACCATGAAGCTTGGGATGGGACTATGTGTAATAGGCGAGTGCGCTGTGCGATAAGCAGCTCACCAGGTCTATGTCGTACATGTGTGCGTCCACCACTCACAAAGAGACAGAACCCACTTTCATCACTGAAGACAAAGGAGCGGTATTCCACTCTGCACTCAACTCTTTCACAATGCCAGCGTAGGTATGCTTGTGGAGCTGTGGTTTCCGTGTTAGCTTCGCCAGGGGACACGTCGTCTTAATGCTGCTGCAAGCAGAGGGGGTTTGAGCTGACCGTCCCTGATTATGGAGCTGGTGCAACATGTACCAGGGTTTCGATCCTCTACGTTGTTCTTTCGGCCACTGATACACGCACAGTGCGTTGTTCTTGACATGCGTCCGCACTAGGCGGACATCCAAAATCTTTTCACGTGGTATGGTAATGTTCTATGCACCAATGTTGGAAGCAACAACACACACTGATAGATAGTCCCCAACATGTGCAGCAATCGGTCGATATACCCACCCACCTTCCTGGAGGGCCACAATGTGACCCTTTTCATACGACTGAAGCTTTTGAACAGTAGTACGTTCTCGTTGGTGGGGGTTTGTTGTACCCTAAAATTAACGTTGCAAGCACTGTTCACCCATAAACTTAACACGGTTATTGGCTAAAAAGAAAACAAAGGATGAACAGACAGACCTTTTGAGTCCCATCTGATCGCAATCACCGTGACAAATGAGTCACTAACAGTACAATCCCTGGGTATGCATACATTATACCCTGGTGGCACTGAACACAGTCCTTAAGGCTGTTGCATTTTTTCCTGTCAGTCTATGATTGTCCACGACAGTTAACCACCTTATAAATAATTTTATCAGTATCATGTTTCCATGAAGACAGGCCGGTCGGGGTGGCCGAGCGGTTGTAGGCGCTACAGTCTGGAACCGCGAGACCGCTACGGTCGCAGGTTCGAATCGTGCCTCGGGCATGGATGTGTGTGATGTCCTTAGGTTAGTTAGGTTTAAGTAGTTCCAAGTTCTAGGGGACTGATGACCTCCGCAGTTAAATCCCATAGTGCTCAGAGCCATTCGAACCATGAAGATTGAGATATTGTTCTTCGTAAAGTTTCCTACATTAGTGAAGCATTATGTACGCTGACAGAAAAACAGTAACAACACCAAGCAATAATTAATGTAGAGCAATGAAATTTCTGGTATACATTTGTCTAGGCAACATATTTAAGTGGTTGACATTGCAATATCACGCGTTTATGTAGGTGCTGGAGTGTCGTCACATGATGTCCTGATGTCCCATTTGTGCTTGATTGGAGACAACAGATCTGGTGATCGAACAGGCCAAGACAACGGGTCGACACTCTTTAGGGCACGTTGGGTTACAACAGCGGTATTTGAGCGAGCGTTGTCCTGTTGGAGAGCACCTCGTGAAATGATGTTCGTAAATGGCAGCACAACAGGTCCAATCACCATATTTACATATAAATTTGCAGTCAGAGAGCGTTGGATAACCACGAGAGTTCTCCTGTTGTCACATGCAGGCCATAAGCTCAAATGTAGACGCAGTGTGTCGAACACGCAGACAGGTTGGTTGCAGGCCCTCAACTGTCCTCGTTCTAACCGACACACGGCCATCGCTGCACCGACACAGAACCAACTTTCATCAGGAAACACAACAGACCTCCACCCTGCCTCCAGTGAGCTCTCACTTGACAACACTGAAGCAGTAAATGGGGATGGTTTGGGGTCAGTGGAACGCACTGGCGTCTGGTTCGGAGCTGTTCTTGAAGTAACCGATTTGTTACTGCGTGTTGTGTCACTATGGTGCCAACTGCTGCAGATGCAGTAGGATGCGCCAGAGCCCTATGCTGAACACAATGCTCTTCCCTCTCCGTAGAAGCATGTGGCCGTCCAGAGACCGGTTTTCTTGCGACCGTACATTTCCGTGAGCACTGCTGCCAGCAATCATATATAGCGGCTACGTTCCTGCCAAGTCTTTCTGCAACACTGCAGAGGGAACATTCAGATTTTCGTGGCCTTATTACATGACCTCGTTCTCCCTCATTGTGTAAGGTGGCCTATTCATATACTTATTCCGCGCCATCAAACCAGTATATCTTGCATTTCTAAAAACTGAATTCGCATACATGCAAATTAATGTCATTTTGCAACTGTATTACACTGTCATACAAAGCAGGTAATCTGATGCTAGTCGCCATGTTGTGAAACGTTCGAGTTAGGAGGTTTTTTACTTCGCGTTGTGTCACACTACCTCCATTTCTGAAGTGAGGCACACAACACACTGCATAAAAATCTGGAGTGAGCGGCGGAGTGAGGACAGGTGGCAGCCATCTGGCCTCTTCATACGCTTATTGACGGCCATCAAACCAGCCCATTTCTAATATCTGAAACTGCATACATGCAAATTAATCTACACTCCTGGAAATTGAAATACGAACACCGTGAATTCATTGTCCCAGGAAGGGGAAACTTTATTGACACATTCCTGGGGTCAGATACATCACATGATCACACTGACAGAACCACAGGCACATAGACACAGGCAACAGAGCATGCACAATGTCGGCACTAGTACAGTGTATATCCACCTTTCGCAGCAATGCAGGCTGCTATTCTCCCATGGACACGATCGTAGAGATGCTGGATGTAGTCCTGTGGAACGGCTTGCCATGCCATTTCCACCTGGCGCCTCAGTTGGACCAGTGTTCGTGCTGGACGTGCAGACCGCGTGAGACGACGCTTCATCCAGTCCCAAACATGCTCAATGGGGGACAGATCCGGAGATCTTGCTGGCCAGGGTAGTTGACTTACACCTTCTAGAGCACGTTGGGTGGCACGGGATACATGCGGACGTGCATTGTCCTGTTGGAACAGCAAGTTCCCTTGCCGGTCTAGGAATGGTAGAACGATGGGTTCGATGATGGTTTGGATGTACCGTGCACTATTCAGTGTCCCCTCGACGATCACCAGTGGTGTACGGCCAGTGTAGGAGATCGCTCCCCACACCATGATGCCGGGTGTTGGCCCTGTGTGCCTCGGTCGTATGCAGTCCTGATTGTGGCGCTCACCTGCACGGCGCCAAACACGCATACGACCATCATTGGCACCAAGGCAGAAGCGACTCTCATCGCTGAAGACGACACGTCTCCATTCGTCCCTCCATTCACGCCTGTCGCGACACCACTGGAGGCGGGCTGCACGATGTTGGGGCGTGAGCGGAAGACGGCCTAACGGTGTGCGGGACCGTAGCCCAGCTTCATGGAGACGGTTGCGAATGGTCCTCGCCGATACCCCAGGAGCAACAGTGTCCCTAATTTGCTGGGAAGTGGCGGTGCGGTCCCCTACGGCACTGCGTAGGATCCTACGGTCTTGGCGTGCATCCGTGCGTCGCTGCGGTCCGGACCCAGGTCGACGGGCACGTGCACCTTCCGCCGACCACTGGCGACAACATCGATGTACTGTGGAGACCTCACGCCCCACGTGTTGAGCAATTCGGCGGTACGTCCACCCGGCCTCCCGCATGCCCACTATACGCCCTCGCTCAAAGTCCGTCAACTGCACATACGGTTCACGTCCACGTTGTCGCGGCATGCTACCAGTGTTAAAGACTGCGATGGAGCTCCGTACGCCACGGCAAACTGGCTGACACTGACGGCGGCGGTGCACAAATGCTGCGCAGCTAGCGCCATTCGACGGCCAACACCGCGGTTCCTGGTGTGTCCGCTGTGCCGTGCGTGTGATCATTGCTTGTACAGCCCTCTCGCAGTGTCCGGAGCAAGTATGGTGGGTCTGACACACCGGTGTCAATGTGTTCTTTTTTCCATTTCCAGGAGTGTCGTTTTGCAGCTGTATTACACTGTCTTGCAAAGTAGGTGTTTGGATGCAATGTACCGGTCTGTACATGGTAGGGAATAGGGCGCATGTATTTCGTTATTCTGCCCATGTCACGCAGGAGATGAGTGGGAACTTTTGAGCTGTGAGGAGGCCAGCTACCCACAACAGGAGGAGGAGGAGGTGGTGGACATCCCGTCACTGGCAGTTGCGGACAGTCTCCCGAGCCCTGGTTGTCCTGCTTCCTCTTTCGATGTCAGGTCTCAGGGGACAGAGCGACGGATGCCCGCTGTTTTTAGAATGGCTGGGACCCGTTCACTCTCGAAACTGTAATTTTTTCCGCAGTGTCAAATGGCTCTAAGCACTATGGGACTTAACATCTGAGGTCAGGGACTTAACATCTGAGGTCATCAGTCCCCTAGACTTACAAGGGAACCTCCCCATCGCACCCCCCTCAGATTTAGTTATAAGTTGGCACAGTGGATAGGCCTTGATAAACTGAACACAGATCAGTTGAGAAAACAGGAAGAAGTTGTGTGGAACTGTGAAAAAATAAGCAAAATATACAAACTGAGTAGTCCATGAGCCACATAAGCAACATCATGGACAATGTGAGCTCAGGAGCGCCGTGGTCCCGTGGTAGCGTGAGCAGCTGCAGAACGACAGGTCCTAGTTTCAAGTCTTCCCTCGAGTGAAAATTTTACTTTCTTTATTTTTGCATAGTTATTATCTGTCCGTTCGTTCATTGATGTCTCTGTTCACTGTAATAAGTTTAGTGTCTGTGTTTTGCGACCGCATCGCAAAACCGTGCTTAGTAGACGAAAGGACGTGCCTCTCCAATGGGAACAGAAAACATTTGATCGCAAGGTCATAGGTCAACCGATTCCTCCACAGGAAAACACATCTGATACATTCTATACGACACTGGTGACGGCATGTGAGTCACATGACAGGAATATGTTGTCGACCCACCTAACTTGTACACCTGGCGAATGGGTAAAAAATTCTTCTACCTTGCCCAATTTAGGTTTTCTTGTGGATGTGATAATCACTCCCAAAAAAGTGATGAAAACATAAGAGTGTCACACAAACTGAAAATAAAAAATTAAACTTTTCACTCGATGGAAGATTTGAACCAAGGACCTTTCGTTCCGCAGCTGTTCACGTTACCACGAGACCACGGCGCTCGTGCGTCCCTATTATCCTTAATGTAGCATATCTTCCCATGAACTACTCAGTTTGTATATTTTGCTTATTTATTCACAGTTCCACACAACTTCTTCCTGTTTTCTCAATTGATATGTGTTCAGTTTTTCAAGGCCTATCCACTGTGCCAACTTATAACTAAATCTGAGGGGGGTGCGATGGGGAGGTTCCCTTGTTAGAACTACTTAAACCTACTAACCTAACTTAAGGACATTATACACATCCATACCCGAGGCAGGATTCCAAAATGCGACCGTAGCAGCAGCGCGGTTCCGGACTGAAGCTCCTAGAACCGCCACAGCGGCCGGCTTTTCTGCAGGAACGCGACATTTCGGAACCACGGCTGTGCCATTGTCTTGGATGTTTCGAAGTATTGGTCGTCTAACTCCATGGGAGAGCTGACAGAACGGTGCCACATCAAATGCTCCAGTTATCAGACTCCACTGGCGCCCGTTCGCCAAGAAAAGCTTCCCGCGCAAAGTTCTGGCGGAGTGTACAACAGGCTGCTCGACTGTTACCTTAGTACACATTTGCAGTCGCCGTCGGCAGTCGCTGGGAAGGAATGGTTGTGACGCCTTGATTGACGGAGTACGGTAGTGGGAGTCTAGGCGAATTAGTTGTACGGCTGCAATCGTCCAAAACTTTGCTTCTTGGCTACGATTGGCCGAATTCTGGCGCGGAGATGCGGTGGCTCTCTGGGCGCAGGGCAGCAGAGAATTTGGAAGAGTTTATTCCCGACCGCCGCAAGAGTTGGTCGTGTACTCTACCGCCCTTGTTGAAGAGTAATTTCATTCGCCGTTTTATTTTTACAGCCTCCTAGCCACCTGGACAAACACTTAGGTTTTTTTTTTTTTTCGCGCTCGCTCTTGTATAGGTTTCCAAGGAGGGACCACAACTTGCAGCTGTCATCAACATTCCGCATTGCGTCGTATTGTCGGTAATAAACGCAACTCTGGTCTGTAGGGTTTCATTTGATTTTTCAGTTGCCCAAAATTCGAATTCAACTTCCTCAGCGATGACATCCATGGAACCACTTTGCCTCCTTGGGTGATACCGTGGAACTGAATCCGACTACCCCCTTGTTTCTCAATATTACAGTTTTGACCTGCTCTCTTCACTCCACTTTCTCATAGTAAAGAGGCATACCAGATTCCATGCAGTGTCGTTTGTATTAGGTTCTTGCTAAGACCTCTATCAAGTGAAGGTTATTACAAGTTTGGCTGACGTTAATACACGTGATTGTTCCATGTAAAAATTCGTCATCAATTTTGTGTGCTATCTAAAGAAAATAAATGTAACTGTAAATTTTTAGGACGATATTCATCTGTTAAATAGTGTCATCGGTCCCTAGAGTTGCACACTACTTAATCTAACTTAAAGTAACTTACGCTAACGACTACACACACACCCATGACCGAGGGAGGACTCGATCCTCCGACGGGGAGATCCGCGCTGGTGTCGCCACACTGCAGTGGTGAGCTCTTTGTGCCACAAGGACATGCCCACCTTGCCGGTCAATGAGTGCTCACAGTCGTACTACGAAACTAGCTGCGCCGTGGCTGTGCCTTCAGTGGTGTATCTAGCTCTCACTCCTATCGCTAGCCCTAATGCACCATTGTTCTTGCTTTTCGATTTCGTTAAGCCTTGGATATTCTGTTTGGATAACGCTCTGGACTTCTTGTGCCGTCTCCATTTGTCTGTCCTTTCCTGTCTTTCATTCGCGCTGATGATCGGTGAGTGACAAACGCAGGCTGCTCGACCAGCCTCTGCGGGTTGTTTGCGTTATTCACGATCTTGTCATATTCATGTTCATATTCATTCAATTAAATGGAGCCGGTTCTTATACCATACGGTTTTAATTCTGAAAGCAATTATGTGAACTGTCCTGCTTTGTGAGCGGCTCTCATTTGTCGACCAACACAAAAGTCACCTCCGAAGATGACCTGAGGACTTTGGGATCGGTAGGTTAGCGGCATGATGGATCTCCCGTGTGATGTGATCCACCCATTCCAGGACACTGTCACAGTGTGTGAACACAGCTAGCTGCCTCAAGGGAGTCCAGTTAGCGCTGATGATGATCCACTGATGGCTTCTGTTCAAGAAATCATCCATTGAAAAAATGGGTCGACAGCAGTGCGAAGCGGTCACTGGTATGAACGTCATCAGTTGCTTCCCACTGTGTCGAATCTGCAAGGGATGGAGAGCAGAAAGAGATGCCAACGGCTGAGGATGGCCCATTAGCATCTGAGAAATGAATGGGACTGCCCGTGTTGAGGATGCACAGCTCCTGAGACATTGTGAGTTTCTCCAAGACTCGACCCCTAGGGCAAGAATATTTTGAGCCCCATAATACATTAAGAGCACTGGAATCACCCAGTACAAGAAGTGCGAGGCGGGAGATATGGGGGGGGGGGGGGGTTCGAACCTCAGAGTCTGCTGCATCCTGCGGAGGTAAGGGTTTCGAAAATTCGGTGAACTCATAAGCTAAGGTATGAGAACGTTCTCTGCAGACTCGGCGAGGGAAGGAAATATGGAAAACACTGCCAAGAAGAAGACAAGGAAGGTAGGACATAACTTCGATGGCACCAGAGGGAACTGTGGAGGGTAAACGACGTAAGGGATAAGAAGATTGGAATACATTGAACAAATAATTGAGGATGTAGGATGCAAGGGTTACTGTGAGATTAAATGTCTGGCACAGGAGTGGAAGTCGTAGTAGGTCACTTCAAACCAGTTAGAAGACTGATGAATAGTAAGTTATAAGTTATCTACAATTCCATAACACCATGATTTTGTTTGCCAAAGGCATGTATTATTTTACATTTCTCACAAATGAAACTGACTGAAAATCTATAATTTTGACTCAACACACGTGTCTTCTGATTTTTTCTTTGACTTCAGAATGCGACCAACATTGTGTGTGTGTGGGGGGGGGGGGGTGTCGAAAAGGCAAACAAAAGAGAGAGAGAGAGAGAGAGAGAGAGAGAGAGAGAGAGAGAGAGAGAGAGAGAGAGAGAGAAAGAAAGAGAGAGAGAGAGAGAGAAAGAAAGAAAGAGAGAGAGAGAGAGAGAGAGAGAAAGAAAGAAAGAGAGAAAGAAAGAAAGAGAGAGAGAGAGAGAGAAAGAAAGAAGAGAGAGAGAGAGAGAGAGAGAGAGAAAGAAAGAAAGAAAGAAACAGAGAGAGAGAGAGAAAGAAAGAAAGAAAGAGAGAGAGAGAGAGAGAGAGATTCCTTGAGTCGATTCACTGACAGCCACTACCTGGCCTGTATTGCGCTTCAGGTTCTCTGTCTTAAAGGGCTTCACTTACGCCGCACAATAAAGCTCCGCCGAAAACTAATCCCGCAACTCTGGAAATAGCCTAGGTTTATGTAGCACAGCGCGTGCTGTTCCTGTAAATTAGTGTTTCAAAGGTCAAGATGCGATTAAAGTCACTCTGAAAAGGCTTCTATACGTGCATGGAAGTGAACTGTTTCTTTTTCCTGCATTCTGTTGTAATGGCTTCGTACACAACGGTAAGGAGAGGTGGGCTACAGAGTGGTGCGGCAACTGTCGTCGTAGGAAAGTTGGACATAAGGAGAAATGATTTATTTCTCGAACTGTAAGAAAAGTTATTGTAAATTATGTACACGACACAGACTCCTGTTCATACAATGGCAACAACAATGATGTTGGAGCTGCGACTAGACAGCATCTGCATGACATCCAACTGCGAAGTGAATCCAACGGCGGATGGGCTGAATTGCTGCTGTCGCCAGCCATCCTACATCGCGGCAGCAGAGCGCGATCACAGTCCAGAGCTGCTCGTTGTGTGGCTCAATGGACATGCACCTTTGGGTCCACCAGGTACTGTGCGACTGCTGTCTGCATTAGACGGAAACTTCCAATTCCTCTACCAGCTGTGATACACCAGTAGGTTGGTATCAATATGTGATACCACACCTTTAGATTATGTTTCTGATCAAATACAATAAAAAAAGGAAATCTGAATAACATGAAGGTACTTGCCAGTTGTGTTTTGCTGTGATATTATGAATGGTACATGTTCCTAGATAAGAGGTTACGGTTTCAGGTCCGAAAGATGATCATACTGTACCATCGACATTATTTCTCACAATGAACGCATCACAACGAAATCCTATTTGACAATCACTCTTTGAAGTGAAACTGCTTGGAGCATTAATTCGTGAAATCTGAATCAAGTCGGATGGAATACTGTATAAGGAAACGTCACCGTTTGAGATGTGGTCGATTGGTGGGTTACACTGGTTGACAGTGAATTTTTTTCTTAAAATTAGAGTGTTTCGCTGTTGGTTACGACAGTATAATAAAAAACATGCTGCGTAACTTCAAAGCATTGGATGCCTCAATGAGTGTAAAGGTGCGCTTCCTGGACTCCCACATCAGCAATTTTCCGGAAAAAATGGTTCAAATGGCTCTGAGCACTATGGGACTCAACTGCTGAGGTAATTAGTCCCCTAGAACTTAGAACTAGTTAAACCTAACTAACCTAAGGACATCACAAACATTCATGCCCGAGGCAGGATTCGAACCTGCGACCGTAGCGGTCTTGCGGTTCCAGACTGCAGCGCCTTTAACCGCACGGCCACTTCGGCCGGCAATTTTCCGGAAAATCTAGGTGCTGTGAGAGAGAAACAGGGAGAGATATCCCATGAAGAGATTTAACATATGGAACTGGGTTACCAGAGTCAATGACATGCCAGCATGCAGCTGACTATTGCTGGATGCTGCATAGGGAGTGTCCCCAAGCAGTGCGTAAAGCACCGAAAATGAAAAAGTTTTGAGGAGAAAGGAAGAGGCATTAAGGGTTATGGCTTTGTTAGTACTGAAGAACATAATTGTTCATTATAGTTTTAAGAGTGCCTTGGTTTGTCATTTCCTTTTGTGAAACAGTCTTATGCGACAGACACAAGCCGTTGGCATTGCTGAACTTAGCATATCAAAAAAATAAATAAACATTATCACCACATAAAATGATAAAAAAATTGTGGAGTGTAAATTTGTAAACCTGTGTATCACAGGAACCAGTCAGCAACTTCATGTGTAGGGATAATCGAGAATACGTGCCACACTTGTCGCCTGGCAAACAATTGAATATCACGTGCAGCTTGACTGGGATCGTGTCTCTTTGGGTACAGTGTTGCACTGGTCTCACAGAATCTGTGAGTAACGTTATCGTCATGTCTATAAATGTTTCACTGCACCGACGAACAACACACCGTCATCTCCAGAAATGGATAGTGATTCTATACTGGTCGTAGTAATTGGTGTAGTCTTGATTGGCAACGTAGCGGGGAGAGGTGTCGAGTAGTCTGGTCCCTTCAACCCCCACAATCCAACCAACCAACCAGAGGCGTCGACTCGATCTTTTTAAACGCGGTGCACGTGTGATGAAAACGAGGCACTACAGCCTGTCGGAGGTATTGTGTTTAAGGTGCTATGAGCGAGGTAATCCGCATTAAACTGGTCATATCATGGGTGCTACAGAGAAAATAACTTCTCAGCACACTTTTCTGTTCCGCCTCTACTAAGCTCACCGACAAAAAATATTAGTCAACCATTTAAAAGAACATCCGGGTGTCTTTGAAGCGCTTTAGATGGAGCAGAACTGGTACCATGAGGTCCTGTCATCCTCCACTGTTGACGTAAGTCGTGGTAATGAAGTGGCGTGTATGTGACAGTCCAGCGTATGCAATCAGCAAAGTAAGATGGGTCGACGTAGAGAAATAGGAGTGGCAGAATGGAGCTGTTGTGTTTGGGCGTGCCCATGACTACGCCTTGGGTGTAGTAGGATTGTGGAAGGGAAGGGAAGGGAAAGGAAAGGAAGGGAAGGGAAGGGAAGGGAAGGGAAGGGAAGGGAAGGGAAGGGAAGGGAAGGGAAGGGAAGGGAAAACAATAACATACATAGTGTTCGGAAATTCCCATTACGAACTTCTAGGACTTGTAGAGGGGAGGGAGTACACAATAATTTGAATAGGAACCCATGTCCGAAAACGTAGCCTTTCCGCTCTACGACAGCTTCAATTTAGATGTTTAACTCATCCATTTCTGCTTGAGGAATTGAATTAGGCGCAACGCAGTATAGTTATTAGGTAACAATTCAAAAGCAAACATAACGAAACATCCATTCAACAATTAAGCACATTTGTTTGTATTAACACTTAAACATTACGTGTGTACATTATTCCAAAACAAAAAGGAACCCGGCAGACTGTATGTACAGAAAAGTTCTCATGCATTACAACAGCGACTCGATGTGGCGACCACCAATGTTGTCACATACACTGTACCAACGAAGCATGTTCTGCTACACACTGTCCACCCTCACGGTGTCTCGTCAATTTATAGTGAAGCGGCCAGAACTTGTGCCAGAAGATCTTCCTCTGTCTCTACCGGAGTCTCGTAAATTAAACTTAACATGCGACCCCACAAGTTGTAGTCCACACCAGTTAAGGCCGGTGATTGCGGAGGACACGCTATTGGACCAGCTCGGGCTACTCATATTTCACCATATCGGCTGTTGAGAAGTCTCCGAACCGCCCGTGGAAAGTGAGGTGGTGCACCATCACGCTGAAACCACACTTAGTGGCAGACATTCACTGACACAGCTGCCAATGACTGGTTCAATAACTTTTGTAGGAGGATCAAGTATGCAGGAGCAGTTAGCTTGAATCTACAACTTTTGTGTACTGATAATTTTGGATTCCTGCTACCGGACATCGCAACTTCTCTCCTCGTTTGTGTCGGTGCTGACACTCAAAGTAGCCGACACAATAGTTTCGATAACGCTTTCGCGCCTCAGATAGGCATTTGTCATCCGAGTCGCCGTTATCCACTTTTTTGGATTGTATGTAAGTCGATCACCTGACCACGATGCGTCCAAAACCCACCACTAACTGTAGCGTCGGTCTCCATGGGTGGTCACATGTGTTCCTGTTAGAAAGCATTCAACGTCGGATGTATAGATGGATTCATTGTCGCAACTACAAACTCATTGAGTAGTTTAGCACTACATGTTGGTGAGCGCGTCTTTCGTTGGTCTTTTGTTTCTGTGTTACGGCTGTGTGCACTTGACAAGACAATCACCGAAATCCTAAATCGAATTTTATGAAGCCGTGGGAACCTTTGGTCTTTTCACAATTTAGGGGTAACTGCAAAGAGCAGTACTTCCCACCTGATAGATGTCAATATTGTAACTTTCCTGGAGACGAGATGACATACACGAAGGCAGTACCAGTTTCTTCTTATGCTTGTAAAGGTGTTTGACACGTGCAGAGAGTACCCTTCTGTGGAAGTGTAATGTGGATGATAAACAGTTCTCACAACAAGAAAAAGAAGTTTTTGAAATGTGGTTCTGCAGAATAATGCTGAATATAAGGTGGTTGCCTCAAATAATCGCCATTCTTTGGAAAGAGGATGCACTTTGCTTTAAAGGCGTGTACCGGTAGAATAAAAGACCAAGACAGAAATGTTTAGATTAAAAAAGTGTATGACAGGGATGCAGTCCTTCGCCCCCAGTATTCAATCTACACATCGAAGAACGTAAGGCCTGTGACTCAGCCGGCCGGAGTGGCCGTGCGGTTCTAGGCGCTACAGTCTGGAGCCGAGCGACCGCTACTGTCGCAGGTTCGAATCCTGCCTCGGGCATGGATGTGTGTGATGTCCTTAGGTTAGTTAGGTTTAATTAGTTCTAAGTTCTAGGCGACTGATGACCTCAGAAGTTAAGTCGCACAGTGCTCAGAGCCATTTGAACCATTTTGAGCCTGTGACTCAAGCCCGTTAGCAAGGTATTGCCCTGACTGCTGGTTTTAAGGAACGACTGTCTTTTCGTTCAGTCGGTTTTTCAGTCGAATGAAATAACCGAATGAAAGTAGTCAGCTGTATGAATGTTTCTCACTCACTCTCCGGACATGAGTAGTTTCACTTAAAGTGAGACAACTGGCTGACACACGTCTCCGACATTTATGGCAAATATATGAATGTTTTCAATCATATCTGAGCAGCCTATATGATTGTACACGAACTATGAAAATGGTTGTCAGCGTATTTAGAGACATACCTTAATTTCAAGGAGAGATCTACAAAAAGATAATTTCTATAAAGAAAGTATTTCAAAACTTATTTCTTTACTGAAATACGAATGCTTCGTACTTCTTTCATTAAATATCGATTGTTGGTTTGTTTTAAGAAGCTAATAACTGGCAGTACATTATAAATTTATGTTTCAATAAATGAACAATTATTCATTATTCACTGAAGAGCCCAAGAAACTGGAACACCTGCCTAATATCGTGTAGGGCCTCTGCGAGCACGCAGAAGTACCGCAGCACGACGTGGCATGGACTCGACTAATGTCTGAAGTAGTGCTGGAGGGAACTGACACCGTGAATTCTGCAGGGCTGTTCATAAATCCGTAAGAGTACGAGGAGATGGAGACCTCTTCTGAACAGCACATAGCAAGGCATCACATATATGCTCAATAATGTTTATGTCTGTGGAGTTTGGTGGCAATAAGAGTATTCATGGAGCCACCGTGTAGCAATTCTGGACTGTTGGGTGTCTCATTATACTGCAGGAGTTGCCTACGTCCGTCGGAATGCACAATGGACATGAATGGATGCAAGTGATCTCCATTGTCGGTGTTGACGGGCAGAGGCGAGGCGTAAAGCTGTGTGTCGTGCAGTCATCAAGGGTACACGAGTGGGTCTTCGGCTCCGAAAACTTATATCGATTATGTTTCGCTGAATGGTTCGCACGCTGACACTTGTTGATCGCCCAGCATGGAAATCTGCAGCAATTTGCGGAAGAGTTGCACTTCTGCCACGTTGAACGATCATCTTCAGCCGTCGTTGGTCTCGTTCTTGCAGAATCTTTTTCCGGCCGCAGTGATGTCGGAGATCTAATGTTTTACCGGATTTTCATATTCACGGCACACTCGTGAAATAGTCGTATGGGAAAATCTCCACTTCGACGCTACCTCGGACATGCTGTGTCCCATCGCTCGTGCACCGACTATAACACCACGTTTAAACTCAAATCTTGATAATCTGCCATTGTAGCAGCAGTAATTACCGATCTAACAACTGCGCCAGACACGGGTTAACTTACAGGTGTTGCAGACCGCAGCACCGTATTTTGCCTGTTTACATATCTCTGTATTTGAATACGTATGCCTATACCAGTCACTTTGGTGCTTCAGTGTGTAATTCTATTGAAGCTATATCTTCTCTTCCCACTGGTTTGCACGGATGACCTATAATTCCAGTTCGGTAAATACTGACGTGACGTGAACGAGATGCAATTGCAACTTATTTAACTGCTTGGTTATTTAATCACTTGCTTTTTAAGCATATACAGTCACTTATTACTTTATTGCGAGAAGTATCTGTCATTGTTCCTTAATTTTCTTTCAGTTTCTTTAAATAACACCGTTTTATAATATGAATGATCCTTGCAAACACTGTGTATCACGCTGAGTTTACCTTAAGGATCACTTTTTATACATTCAAATCGGTTTTTCCATTCCCACACCACTGAGTGCTTCGGCATTCTGACCCAGTCACTAAGTTCAGTATTAAGAAAACGCCTATGCATAAACATGGACAACTAACCGAACTAGAAGTTACTTATTTTCACTCAGTGAAAAGTCAACATCGGAAGAGCAATAACAGTGATGACACACGATCACAGAATGCAGTTAACAATAATGATTCAACAATGGCAAAACGATCAAATCTTTCTGCACAGAACTGAATGCCCTCGGCTGCGTCGACTGTTTTCATGCTGTTGTCCTCATAGACTGGTGTCACTCGAAAGAATGATTGAGTGATTCAATCTAAACCTAGAACTACACCGAATGATACGAATGTTTTGTAACAACAGAGTGAATCGATTGTTTTCATTCGAAACGCTTCGTTCTTAATAAAGAACGTTCTGCAACCTGCGACTGTTTTTTAAACAGTAGCGATAGAAGATTGCTGTTCAACCACGTCATTATGGAATAATGCTACTACTAAAACTACTTCTTCATTTTATTCATCATTGCTTTCGGCATTTCGTCAGTGCATACGTCACATGACACCCCTTCAAGTTCATCTACCAGTTGTTCCATTCGCCTGTAAAGAATTCGCGTTAGTATTTTGAAGCTGTGACTTATTAAACTGATAGTTCGGTAATTTTCACATCTGTCAACACCTGCTTTCTTTGGGATTGGAAATATTATATTCTTCTTGAGGTCTGAGGATATTTCACCTGTCTCATACATCTTGCTCACCAGATGGTAGAGTTTTGCCAGGACTGGCTCTCCCAAGGCCATCAGTAGTTCTAATGGAATGTTGTCTACTCCCGGAGCCTTGTTTCGACTCAGGTCTTTCAGTGCTCTATCAAACTCTTCACGCAGTATCATATCTCCCATTTCATCTTCATCTACATCCTCTTCCGTTTTTATATTATTGTCCTCAAGTACATCGCCCTTGTATAGACCCTCTATATACTCCTTCCACCTTTCTGCTTTCCCTTCTTTGCTTAGAACTGGGTTTCCACCTGAGCTCTTGATATTCTCCAAAGGTCTCTTTAATTTTCCTGTTGCCAGTATGTATCTTGCCCCTAGTGAGATAAGCCTCTACATCCTTACATTTGTCCTCTAGCCATCCCTGCTTAGCCATTTTGCACTTCGTGTCGATCTCATTTTTGAGACGTTTATATTCCTTTTTGCCTGCTTCATTTACTGCATTTTTATATTTTCTCCTTTCATCAATTAAATTCAATATTTCTTCTGTTACCCAAGGATTTCTACTAGCCGTCGTCTTTTTACCAACTTGATCCTCTGCTGCCTTCACTACTTCATCCCTTAGAGCTACCTTCTTCTACTGTATTTCTTTCCCCCATTCCTGTCAATTGTTCCCATTGCCCTTCCTGAAACTGTGTACAACCTCTGGTTCTTTCAGTTTATCCAGGTCCCATCTCCTTAAATTCCAACCTTTTTGCAGTTTCTTCAGTTTTAATCTACCGTTCATAACCAATAGATTGTGGTCAGAGTCCATATTTGCCCCTAGAAATGTCTTCCAATTTAAAACCTGATTCCTAAATCTCTGTCTTACCATTATATAATCTATCTGATACCTTCTAATATCTCCAGGCTTCTTCCATGTATATAACCTTCTTTTATGATTCTTGAACCAAGTGTTAGCTAAAATTAAGCTCTGAGCAAAATTCTACCAGGCGGCTTCCTCTTTTATTCCTTACTCCTATTCCATATTCACCTACTACGTTTACTTCACTTCCTTTTCCTACTATCGAGTTCCAGTCTCCCATGACTATGAAAATTTCGTCTCCCTTCACTATCTGAATAATTTCTTTTACCTCATCATACATTTCATCAATTTCCCATCATCTGCAGAGCTAGTTGGCATATAAACTGCTACTACTGTAGTAGGCATGGGCTTCGTGTCTATCTTGGCCACAATAATGCGTGCACTATGCTGTTTGTAGTAGCTTACCCGCACTCCTATTTTTTTATTCATTATTACACCTACTCCTACATTACCCCTATTTGATTTTGTATTTATAACCCTGTATTCACCTGACCAAAAGTCTTGTTCCTCCTGCCACCGAACTTCACTAATTCTCACTATATTTAACTTTAACCTATCCATTTCCCTTTTTAAATTTTCTAACCTACCTGCCCGATTAAAGGATCTGACATTCCACACTCCGATCCGTAGAAAGCCAGTTTTCTTTCTCCTGATAACGACGTCCTCTTGAGTTGTCCCCGCCCGGAGATCCGAATGGGGGACTATTTTACCTCCGGAATATTTTACCCAAGAGGATGCCATCATCATTTAACCATACAGTAAAGCTGCATGCCCTCGGGAAAAATTACGGCTGTAGTTTCCCCTTGCTTTCAGCCGTTTGCAGTACCAGCACAGCAAGGCCGTTTTGGTTAGTGTTACAAGACCAGATCAGTCAATCATCCAGACTATTGCTCCTGCAACTACTGAAAAGGCTGCTGCTGCTCCTCTTCAGGAACCACATGTTTGTCTGGCCTCTCGACAGATACCCCTCCGTTGTAGTTGCACCTACGGTACGGCTACCTGTGTCGCTGAGGCACGCAAGTCTCCCCACCAACGGCAAGATCCATGGTTCATGGTGGGTGGTGGGGGGGTGAGGGGGTGGGGGGAGGTAAGAATATTAGACGTCTCTATTTTTAGTGTAGAATATGATGGAGCAATATCCAAAATAAAATTGTCACCAATAATTTTCATGCCTGGGGTGTTTGGTGGACAGCGGAATTGTTTGAACTCAGAAGAGGCTTTCTTCACCCACTCTGTAGCAATTCTTGACGTGTGGGGTGTCACATTGTTTGCTGAAATTGCGTAAGTCCTTCAGAATGCACAATGGACATGAATGGATGCTGGTGATCAGACAGGATGCTTACGTACGTGTCACCTGTCCGAGTCGTATCTAGACGTATCAGGAGTTCCATATCACTCCACCTGCACAGGCCCCACACCATTACAGAGCGTCCACCAGCTTGAACAGTCTCCTGCTGACATGCAGGGTCCATAGATTCATGAGGATGCCTCCATACCCGTACACTTCCATCGCCTCGATACGATTTGAAACGGGACCCTTCTGACCAGGCAACATGTTTCCAGTCATCAACAGTCCAATTTCGGTGTTGACGGGTCCAGGAGTAGCGTAAAGCTTTGTATAGTGTAGTCATCAAGAGTAAACGAGTGGGTCAACTGCTCCGAAAGCCCATACTGACGATGTTTCGTTGAATGGTTCGCGTGCTGACACTTGTTGATGGGCCAGATTCCTGGTATTCACGGTACACTCATGAAATTCTCTTACGGGAATATCCCCACTTCATCCCTACCTCGGATAATCTGTGTCCCATCGTTCGTGCGCCGACTGCATGTTGCCAAGTAGTTCTCATACCGTGGCCCTCACTTGCTGCATAGGAAAGGCACTAGAACTCATAGTCTGACATGGGTCCTAGAATCGCGGGACCTACTTAGTCGTTCCCAGTGTGGGTTTCAGAGGTATCGTTTAACCCTTGACAATCTCATCCTGCAGGCGGCTGAAACCCAAGAATACTTACTATGCAGACAGCACCTCATAGGTGTCTTCTTCGATCTTGAGAGGGTCTATGACACTACTTGGAGGCATCACATCCTGGGACTGCTTCACCAGTTGGGCTTCAGTGGACTATTACCAACTTTCATACGATTGTTTCGACATCGGGTCCGTGATGCTCCTTCCGAGAGATTCGAGTAAGGAAATGGGGTCCTTCAAGGATCTCTCCTAAGCGCAACTGTTCCGTATTGCCATCAATGGCCACAGTTAAGTATCCTGTTCCATGTTCACTGTTTGTTTCGAAGGCTATTACGGCCAAAGGTCTACAGGCGGTATGAGTATATTAAAACGCCTCAGTCATAGGACATCAGGAACAGACCAGACATGTCTGCTTCAGTTTTACAAGTCGTCTGTGCGATCCCGCCTTGATTTTGGTTGCACAGTTTATACAGTAGCATGAAAATCTTATCTTAAGATAACTGGTGCTGTTCGTCATTAAGGGATTCGCCCGACGACAGGAGCGTATAAGACAAGTCGAATTCCTAGTCTGTGTGTTGAAGCAGTCTATTTACTTTACACACACACACTGCTTGGAGGCATCTGTCTTTAGCTGTTTTGTGTGCAGTGTGAGTCGGAGTGTCCCAGGACGGCTGAGGATTCAATTTTTTGATTTACGTTTTATTGCATGCTTCCAACAACGTATCACCTATCTTTAGTTGAGAGCCCTATGCATACCACCACCACCACTACATGCGGCAACAAAGCTATGAGGCGGGCTTAGCGCTACTTGAGTGCAGAGTGTGGGTGTGACCTTGAAGTGTGTAATTTCGTGACGGCTACTTTAGTGCTAGATATCAGCCTTGACTTAGAGGCAGAAATTTCTGTGAATTTACCCTTGGAGCACAACATTGTATGGAAGCCAATGACTGACTGTGGCAAAACCAGAAAAAGAGGAGAATAGAATATTGAGATGCGGTGCTGCAGAAGGAAGTTAAATCTAGGCAGGCTAAATGGTTCAAATGGCTCTGAGCACTATGGGACTTAACTTCTGAGGTCATCAGTCCCCTAGAATTTAGAACTACTTAAACCTAACTAACCTAAGGACATCACACACATCCATGCCCGAGGCAGGATTCGAACCTGCGACCGTAGCGGTCGCGCTGTTCCAGACTGTAGCGCCTAGAACGGCAAGGCCACTCCGGCCGGCCAAAATCTAGGCAGACGGATAAGACAAAGAATTAGGTGGTTCGCCGCAGAGTCGAAGCGGAAAGGAAGTTACGGAAAACGCTGGCAAGAATTAAGAACATGATGACAGGACATGTGCTAGACCACGAGGGAACAACGTCCACGGTACATGAGGCACCTGCAGGGAGTAAGAGATGCAGGGGAAGACAGACCGGAATGCATCCAACACATAATTGAGGGCGTTGGCTGATCAAGTGCTACTCCGAGTTGAACAGGGCGGCACAGGTGAGGAAATCAGGACAAAGCTCGCCATCGGCGTACGCGCCGCTGCAGCAGGGTGATTCCGTCGCTACGGAGCGCCGTGGAGCCGCTCGGCTCTCGCTAAATAATGAACGCCAGGCAGCGGCCGGCGCGCTGCATAATTCCAGGCTAATGCGCCACGTGACGCGCGCCCAGACCCGCTCAGCGCTACGCTGCCACGACAGGCTTAATTGCCAGCAATGACAGCCGCCGCTCGCTCCTGTAGAGGTGGCCGCTACCGGCAGCAACAGCAAACTGGCACCCATTCAAAAAAAAAAAAAAAAAAAAAAAAAAAAAAAAAAAAAAAAAAAAAAATGGCTCTGAGCACTATGGGACTCAACTGCTGAGGTCATAAGTCCCCTAGAACTTAGAACTACTTAAACCTAACTAACCTAAGGACAACGCACACATCCATGCCCGGGGCAGGATTCAAACCTGCGACCGTAGCGGTCGCGCGGTTCCAGACTGTAGCGCCAGAACCGCACCCATTCAGTCTCAGTCGAAGTGTCTCTCTCTCTCTCTCTCTCTCTCTCTCTCTCTCTCTCTCTCCCCCTTCATTTCCATATCTCCCAACATGACCAAATTTTTGTTAGCCCTATATTTCGTGCACTAACATGACATATTGTGTCTTCAGTCCAGAGCCAGGCGTGATACGGGTCTCCCTGCTAGTCTACCCTGCGCGAGCCTCATCATATCTACACTGAGATGAGAAAAGTCATCGCATACCTCCTGATATTGCTTCCGACCTCCTTCTGCCAACGTAGTGCAGCAACTCAACGTGTCATGGACTCAATAAGACGTTGGAAGTCCCCTGCTGAAATACTGAAAGTCTACAGCAAATGGCTCTGAGCAGTATGGGACTAAACATCTATGGTCATCAGTCCCCTAGAACTTAGAACTACTTAAACCTAACTAACCTAAGGACATCACACAACACCCAGCCATCACGAGGCAGAGAAAATCCCTGACCCCGCCGGGAATCGAACCCGGGAACCCGGGGGTGGGAAGAGAGAACGCTACCGCACGACCACGAGTTGCGGGCCAAAGTCTATAGCCATCCATAACAGCGAAAGTATTGCCAGTGGAGGACTTTGTGCACGAACTGACCTCTCGATTATGTCCCATAAATGTTCGATGGCAGTCCTGTCGTGCGGATATGGGTGGCCAAACCATTCGCTCCAATCGTCCAGAATGTTGTTCAAATCAATCACGAACAACTGTGGCCCTGTAACATAGCGCATTGTCACCCATAAGATTCCCTTCGTTGTTTGGGAAATTGAAGTCCATGTTGTTGTTGTTGTTTTTGTTGTTGTTGTTGTCTTCAGTCCAGAGACTGGTTTGATGCAGCTCTCCATGCTACTCTATCCTGTGCAAGGTTCTTCATCTCCCAGTACCTACTGCAACCTACATCCTTCTGAATCCATGAATGGTTGCAAATGGTCTCACAGCAGCCGGACATAACTATTTCCCGTCAATGATTGGTCTAGTTGGACCAGAGGACCCAGTCCGTTCCATCTACGAACAGCCCACGCTATTATGGGTCCACCACAAACTTGAACAACGCCTTGTTGTCAACTTGAGTCAATCGCTTCGTGGAGTTTGCACCACACTCGAACCCTATCATCAGCTCTTACCAACTGAAACCGGAACTTGTCTGAGCAGACCATGGTTTTTTAGTCGTCCAGGGTTCAACCGATATGGTCACTAGTCCGGGAGAGGCACTGCAGGCGATGTCGTGCTGTTAGCAAAGGCACTTGCGTCCATCGTTTGCTACCATAACCCATTAACGTCAAATTTCGCCGCACTGCTGTAGCTAGTACGTTCGTCGAACGTCCAACACTGATTTATGCGTTTATTTCATGCAGTGTTGCCGCTTCTTTATACCTTTTGTACGCTGCGGCGGGGCGGGTTTGGTTCGGTGGCGTACTTGTTTGATCAGTGTGTCTCGTCGTACGGTGCAGTACCGAAGTTCCACCTACCTCAGTACGACGTCTGATCACCATCCCGTTTCTCTGTGTACGAAGATACTGTGCAGACGATGTTAAAAGCAGCGCTGAAGAAAAACACCGTCAATACTTACGTTTGCAAAGTCCGCGTAAACTCTGGTATCAAGCTATCCTGCAATACCTGCACTACTGGCCATTAAAATTGCTACACCACGAAGATGACGTGCTACAGACGCGATATTTAACCGACAGGAAGAAGATGCTGTGATATGCAAATGATTAGCTTTTCAGAGCATTCACACAAGGTTGGCGCAGGTGGCGACACCTACAACGTGCTGACATGAGGAAAGTTTCCAACCGATTTCTCATACACAAACAGCAGTTGATCAGCGTTGCCTGGTGTAACGTTGTTGTGATGCCTCGTGTAAGGAGGAGAAATGCGTACCATCACGTTTCCGACTTTGATAAAGGTCGGATTGTAGCCTATCGCGATTGCGGTTCATCGTATCGCGACATTGCTGCTCGCGTTGGTCGAGATCCAATGACTGTTAGCAGGATATGGAAACGGTGGGTTCAGGAGGGTAATACGGAACGCCGTGCTGGATCCCAACGGCCTCGTATCACTAGCAGTCGAGAAGACAGTCATCTTATCTCCATGGCTGTAACGGATCGTGCGGCCACGTCTCGATCCCTGAGTCAACAGATGGGGACGTTTGCAAGACAACAACCATCTGCACGAACAGTTCGACGACGTTTGCAGCAGCATGGACTATCAGATCGGAGACCATGGCTGCGGTTACCCTTGACGCTGCATCACAGACAGGAGCGCCTGCGAACCTGGGTGCACGAATGGCAAAACGTCATTTTTTCGGATGAATCCAGTTTCTGTTTACAGCATCATGATGGTCGCATCCGTGTTTGGCGACATCGCGGTGAACGCACATTGTAAGTGTGTATTCGTCATCGCCATACTGGCTTATCACCCGGCGTGATGATATGGTATGCCATTGGTTACACATCTCTGTCACCTCTTGTTCGCACTGACGGCACTTTGAACAGTGCACGTTACATTTCAGATGTGTTACGACCCGTGGCTCTACCCTTCATTCGATCCCTACGACTCCCTACATTTCAGCAAGATCATGCACGACCGCATGTTGCAGGTCCTGTAAAGGCCTTTCTGGTTACAGAAAATGTTCGACTGCTGCCCTGGCCAGCACATTCTCCAGATCTCTCACCAATTGAAAACGTCTGGTCAATGGTGGCCGACCAACTGGCTCGTCACAATACGCCGGTCACTGCTCTTGATGAACTGTGGTATCGTGTTGAAGCTGCATGGTCAGGGCAGCTGTACCTGTACACGCCATCCAAGTTTTGTTTGACTCAATTCCCAGGCGTATCAAGGTCGTTATTATGGCCAGAGGTCGTTATTCTGGGCACTGATTTCTCAGGATCCATGCACCCAAATTGAGTGAAAATATAATCACATGTCAGTGCTAGTATAATATATTTGTCCAATGAATACCCGTTTATCATCTGCATTTCTTCTTGGTGTAGCAATTTTAATGGCCAGTAGTGTAATAACAAATTTCGGTGCAGGGAGATTGCTTCACCTCTTTAGAAAAATGTCAAACATCTGCGAACAAGTTCTTTTACTTTTTTAGTTTCACAGTAAACACTTGCCATCAGCCCGTATTTAATTAAGGAATAATATCACTGTCCTCAGCTCACAGCTTAGACAACCCAGTAAACACACAAGACAGCCAGGAATGTACCTAAGTCCAACCCTAATTACCACGCGATTTAGAGTCATTACTTTGCTACAATATAAGAGTTTCACATTCAGTCCTTTTTAGAGGATATCTGATAAAGAAATTGCTCGCCAAACATTCCATAGACGAATATGAAACATGCCACGCGGAATTTTACAAAGGTCGAAAGTTCATACGCGGTTCTCTTTCCAACAAAACAATCAAAAAACTTCCGAACTTCACAGAACTGTCCGTAAATGCAACTGCTATTGCGGCAACACAATCTGGACGCGAGAAGCCAATTATTTCTTCATTTTACGCATAATAAAGACCGAGTCGTTCAACAGGACCTGCACGTCCGATAGCTGATTAGTGACTGACTAATGCCGTTCATTTCAGAGCCTATAACTACTACTAATGCTTAACTCTGATTGGTTGTTCAAAACGACCAGCGAATCAAAACACTCCTTCGAGATCATTCTCGCGCTACAACTGTCCTACACCAATCATTATTCACAGATGCATTTACGTCACTTCGTCATGCAAATATTAATAAAATGTTTAATAAAACTAAACGAAAAGAAAACTAATATTGAAATAACTTTAGGAAAATATTACTCTACAAACAACTATTCTGGCTGTCTTCTTACAAAAGCAGGTACCCTTGGACATATGTCATCAGCAAGGTGGGGAAAACACAGCTACATAATACTGTACACCATATAATATTGAATCTTTATGTATGTCCCACATACACACTCTCACTCATTCTCATTAACTCACACAACAGCATATTAACTAAACAATAATCTTTTCTCAATTTTATGTTAGGAAAAATGAATAGTTGTTAACGTTTTTTAATTATGAAAATCTAAATAAATTGTTCTGCCATTTTGTGAACTTCAGTAATGATACAAATGATACAAAAAGACAAACTTTTATGAATCCTAACTGACTTTAATCTGATAAGTGTCGGTTTGGAGTGTTTTAGGCAGTTTTCCGTAACTCAAAGTATGCCAGCTAGAAATCTGAGATTTTTACACAATCTTCTTTTTAATAACAAAGGGCAGTATATTTACTTTTAACTAAATTTAATAATATTTAATATAGTTTATTTAGATTCTTAGGGCTTGAATATTCTGTCGCTCGAATTTATACAGGTACCGCTTCCCACGGCTAGGCTAGCGACAGGTGCGAATGAGTCACGCTAAGATACAAGCGGCTCTTTCTTTCACCGTCAACGGCTCCAATGCTACGAGCCGGACTGCATAGTAGTGCAATAAATACACTCCTGGAAATGGAAAAAGAACACATTGACACCGGTGTGTCAGACCCACCATACTTGCTCCGGACACAGCGAGAGGGCTGTACAAGCAATGATCACACGCACGGCACAGCGGACACACCAGGAACCGCGGTGTTGGCCGTCGAATGGCGCTAGCTGCGCAGCATTTGTGCACCGCCGCCGTCAGTGTCAGCCAGTTTGCCGTGGCATACGGAGCTCCATCGCAGTCTTTAACACTGGTAGCATGCCGCGACAGCGTGGACGTGAACCGTATGTGCAGTTGACGGACTTTGAGCGAGGGCGTATAGTGGGCATGCGGGAGGCCGGGTGGACGTACCGCCGAATTGCTCAACACGTGGGGCGTGAGGTCTCCACAGTACATCGAGTTTGTCGCCAGTGGTCGGCGGAAGGTGCACGTGCCCGTCGACCTGGGACCGGACCGCAGCGACGCACGGATGCACGCCAAGACCGTAGGATCCTACGCAGCGCCGTAGGGGACCGCACCGCCACTTCCCAGCAAATTAGGGACACTGTTGCTCCTGGGGTATCGGCGAGGACCATTCGCAACCGTCTCCATGAAGCTGGGCTACGGTCCCGCACACCGTTAGGCCGTCTTCCGCTCACGCCCCAACTAGAGATGGGGGATCCGCTCTTGAACTAATTCATAGAGTTCAATCTTTCAAAGGAGTGAACAATCAGTGATTCAGAAAAAAAGAACGGTAGCTCCAAACGTTTCCCAGGCAGAGAGAGAGACAGAGAGAGAGAGAGAGAGACGGAGCATATCAGCAGCGCCTCTGCTGGTCAGAGCACAGTGCACGCCACACAACACAGCCAGCGCCGGCCTCTGCCCTGCTTCTACCTTGGCTGCCTGCATTGTGCAGTGCCCCATTGGATTTTGTGTTTCACATATGCCGGGCCGTCTCTGTGCGTCGTCTGCCGTGTGCACTGTGCAGTGTCTGGCGCAGCTTAACTTCGCATCGCACTCTGTCGGCGATCGTTTCAGTCGCACGTCCTGCCCTCTGGGCAGTTGATGCCAGCAACAGGACAGAGAGCCACCTAGCGGATAACATAGGAACTACTTGCAAAAACCTGCTCGCAAGGGAGCGGACGATTTGTCTCGGAGCGGGTGAGCTCCCCCCACCCTCGGAACTCGCCCGCTCAACGCTCACCCCACCGTCTCGGCTCTAGCCAGAGCGTCGAGCAAAGCGACTCTGGTGTCACTCTGGTCTCTGCGGTCTCAGCTCATGCAGTAATACAGCTCGCGGCTCGACCTGCTCGACTCAGCGCCTCTGCATCGGAGTTTGTCCCCACTGGATATTGTTCTTCGTAGTAATACCGCTATGTATATTACATTATTATGTTATGTATACATCAATTGTTTTTATTTTATTTTTATTTGTTTAAACTGATTAGATTAGGTTCCTGATGACTACTCTTACTATAGGATTTTTATTATGGACACTCGAATTTACGCTTTAATTACGAGCGAACTGATAAACGTATCGCAAAATGTGATACACCAATATTTTCCTTGTTTTATTCTGCGTAAGGCTATATGCAGCACTTTCGTTTTACAGTCAAATTTATATTTTTTTTTTCTTATTCTGGTACGGATTTTGCGATTTTAGGCGTCTTCGAAAGGAAAAATATATGGCTTGCGATGTATTTGTATGAGGTTAATGAAATTTTAATACATTATAGCCAAATATATTGTTAATGTAAATCTCAAGCTACAACATTTTCCGATCACCCAAAAAACCACGCTAGTGCAAAATAAATCAATAATCAAAAACTTTGTCATATCGTGGAAATTTCAATAAACAATACAAAATTCTTACTCATTATCTATGTTACTTCAAAATAGGATCAAATAAGATCAAAATACAGGTATAGTACTGGAATAAACCAAGTTTAAAGGGCAATGTGCCTTTCATTTATTTTCTTTTGTAAATGAGTGGTGAGTCATGAAAAACAGCTAATTCATTTCAGGGAGTGAGCAGTTCTGATCCAATCTCTGAAAAGAACAGTTTTGCCCATCTCTAGCCCCAACATCGTGCAGCCCGCCTCCAGTGGTGTCGCGACAGGTGTGAATGGAGGGACGAATGGAGACGTGTCGTCTTCAGCGATGAGAGTCGCTTCTGCCTTGGTGCCAATGATGGTCGTGTGCGTGTTTGGCGCCGTGCAGGTGAGCGCCACAATCAGGACTGCATACGACCGAGGCAAACAGGGCCAACACCCGGCATCATGGTGTGGGGAGCGATCTCCTACACTGGCCGTACACCACTGGTGATCGTCGAGGGGACACTGAATAGTGCACGGTACATCCAAACCGTCATCGAACCCATCGTTCTACCATTCCTAGACCGGCAAGGGAACTTGCTGTTCCAACAGGACAATGCACGTCCGCATGTATCCCGTGCCACCCAACGTGCTCTAGAAGGTGTAAGTCAACTACCCTGGCCAGCAAGATCTCCGGATCTGTCCCCCATTGAGCATGTTTGGGACTGGATGAAGCGTCGTCTCACGCGGTCTGCACGTCCAGCACGAACGCTGGTCCAACTGAGGCGCCAGGTGGAAATGGCATGGCAAGCCGTTCCACAGGACTACATCCAGCATCTCTACGATCGTCTCCATGGGAGAACAGCAGCCTGCATTGCAGCGAAAGGTGGATATACACTGTACTAGTTCCGACATTGTGCATGCTCTGTTGCCTGTGTCTATGTGCCTGTGGTTCTGTCAGTGTGATCATGTGATGTATCTGACCCCAGGAATGTGTCAATAAAGTTTCCCCTTCCTGGGGAATTCTCACGGTGTTCTTATTTCAATTTCCAGGAGTGTACTATTGCGTATTGAACCGCGACGTTACAACGTCATACTATCGTCATCTGTATATGCGCATATCGCTATCCCATGACTTATGTCACCTCAGTGGGTAAGGAAAAGTCATGCAGCGGGTTTCTCATCCAGAAAACGTATTTCAAGTGGTCGCTTGTAAGAATGACGTCTTCTGGCTACAAGAAGGAGAAACGTCTGCAATCACCACGGCAACGGCAGGACTACACCCAGGAGTCCACTACACGCAACAAGCGGCTACACGGGTAGCAGGGGTTGTGTGGCGTGGGCTGGGCGGCTTTTTAGGTTAGATGGCCTTGGGCAAGTACAGAAAGCGCAACAGCCTCAACGGGTGCGGGGCAAAGTCGGGACATGCGGGGACCAAGCAGAAATCGGTATTGTAATTGTCAACTGTCGAAGCTGCGTTGGTAAAGTACCGGAACTTCAAGCGCTGATAGAAAGCACCGAAGCTGAAATCGTTATAGGTACAGAAAGCTGGCTGAAGCCAGAGATAAATTCTGCCGAAATTTTTACAAAGGTACAGACGGTGTTTAGAAAGGATAGATTGCATGCAACCGGTGGTGGAGTGTTCGTCGCTGTTAGTAATAGTTTATCCTGTAGTGAAGTAGAAGTGGATAGTTCCTGTGAATTATTATGGGTGGAGGTTACACTCAACATCCGAGCTAGGTTAATAATTGGCTCCTTTTACCGACCTCCCGACTCAGCAGCATTAGTGGCAGAACAACTAAGAGAAAATTTGGAATACATTTCACATAAATTTTCTCAGCGTGTTATAGTCTTAGGTGGAGATTTCAATTTACCAGATATAGACTGGGACACTCAGATGTTTAGGACGGGTGGTAGGGACAGAGCACCGAGTGACATTATACTGAGTGCACTATCCGAAAATTACCTCGAGCAATTAAACAGAGAACCGACTCGTGGAGATAACATCTTGGACCTACTGATAACAAACAGACCCGAACTCTTCGACTCTGTATGTGCATAACAGGGAATCAGTGATCATAAGGCCGTTGCAGCATCCCTGAATATGGAAATTAGTAGGAATATAAAAAAAGGGAGGAAGGTTTATCTGTTTAGCAAGAGTAATAGAAGGCAGATTTCAGACTACCTAACAGATCAAAACGAAAATTTCTGTTCCGACACTGACAATGTTGAGTGTTTATGGAAAAAGTTCAAGGCAATCGTAAAATGCGTTTTAGACAGGTACGTGCCGAGTAAAACTATGAGGGACGGGAAAAACCCACCGTGGTACACCAACAAAGTTAGGAAACTACTGCGAAAGTAAAGAGAGCTCCACTCCAAGTTTAAACGCAGCCAAAACCTCTCAGGCAAACAGAAGCTAAACGATGTCAAAGTTAGCGCAAGGAGGGCTATGCGTGAAGCGTTCAGTGAATTCGAAAGTAAAATTCTATGTACCGACTTGACAGAAAATCCTAGGAAGTTCTGGTCTTACGTTAAATCAGTAAGTGGCTCGAAACAGCATATCCAGACACTCCGGGATGATTATGGCATTGAAACAGAGGATGACACGCGTAAAGCTGAAATACTAAACACCTTTTTCCAAAGCTGTTTCACAGAGGAAGACCGCACTGCAGTTCCTTCTCTAAATCCTCGCACAAACGAAAAAATGGCTGACATCGAAATAAGTGTCCAAGGAATAGAAAAGCAACTGGAATCACTCAACGGAGGAAAGTCCACTGGACCTGACGGGGTACCAATTCGATTCTACACAGAGTACGCGAAAGAACCTGCCCCCCTTCTAACAGCCGTGTACCGCGAGTCTCTAGAGGAACGGAAGGTTCCAAATGATTGGAAAAGAGCACAGGTAGTCCCAGTCTTCAAGAAGGGTCGTCGAGCAGATGCGCAAAACTATAGACCTATATCTCTGACGTCGATCTGTTGTAGAATTTTAGAACATGTTTTTTGCTCGAGTATCATGTCGGTTTTGGAAACCCAGATTCTACTATGTAGGAATCAACATGGATTCCGGAAACAGCGATCGTGTGAGACCCAACTCGCTTTATTTGTTCATGAGACCCAGAAAATATTAGATACAGGCTCCCAGGTAGATGCTATTTTTCTTGACTTCCGGAAGGCGTTCGATACAGTTCCGCACTGTCGCCTGATAAACAAAGTAAGAGCCTACGGAATATCAGACCAGCTGTGTGGCTGGATTGAAGAGTTTTTAGCAAACAGAACACAGCATGTTGTTATCAATGGAGAGACGTCTACAGACGTTAAAGTAACCTCTGGCGTGCCACAGGGGAGTGTTATGGGACCATTGCTTTTCACAATATATATAAATGACCTAGTAGATAGTGTCGGAAGTTCCATGCGGCTTTTCGCGGATGATGCTGTAGTATACAGAGAAGTTGCAGCATTAGAAAATTGTAGCGAAATGCAGGAAGATCTGCTGCGGATAGGCACTTGGTGCAGGGAGTGGCAACTGTCCCTTAACATAGACAAATGTAATGTATTGCGAATACATAGAAAGAAGGGTCCTTTATTGTATGATTATATGATAGCGGAACAAACACTGGTAGCAGTTACTTCTGTAAAATATCTGGGAGTATGCGTGCGGAACGATTTGAAGTGGAATGATCATATAAAATTAATTGTTGGTAAGGCGGGTACCAGGTTGAGATTCATTGGGAGAGTGCTTAGAAAATGTAGTCCTTCAACAAAGGAGGTGGCTTACAAAATACTCGTCCGACCTATACTTCAGTATTGCTCATCAGTGTGGGATCCGTACCAGACCGGGTTGACGGAGGAGATAGAGAAGATCCAAAGAAGAGCGACGCGTTTCGTCACAGGGTTATTTGGTAACCGTGATAGCGTTACGGAGATGTTTAGCAAACTCAAGTGGCAGACTCTGCAAGAGAGGCGCTCTGCATCGCGGTGTAGCTTGCTCGCCAGGTTTCGAAAGGGTGCGTTTCTGGATGAGGTATCGAATATATTGCTTCCCCATACTTATACCTCCTGAGGAGATCACGAATGTAAAATTAGAGAGGCTTTCCGGCAGTCGTTCTTCCCGCGAACCATACGCGACTGGAACAGGAAAGGGAGGTAATGACAGTGGCATGTAAAGTGCCCTCCGCCACACACCGTTGGGTGGCTTGCGGAGTATAAATGTAAATGTAAATGTAATTTAAGACTTGCCATTTACCTTTCCGCAATATTTCTGCTCGTTGGTTATAATCACAAGATTGTTGTCCGAACATGGAATCTGTGTGTTACGCAACGCCATATGGGATCTCAGCAGCCTCGCGCTACTAGGCTCGAGAGAAAGCAGATACAGAGTGTTTCACAAGTCCTATTACAGCCCCCTATGGGTTCGCCAAAGTGTCACACACTTAGAAAATGCAACGTCTGAAAAGCAAAGAACAGAAGCCAGAAGGAATAAATTTGCTATAGAGTACAAAGAAACTGCTGCCAACAAGGTGCGGTTAGACGTGGCAGGATGTCGACGTAAATATCACGTGAGCTCATGTGAAGAGGTCGCTAGGTATGGCAGAGCATCGGCGGTGACTAGAGTTGCAGTCTACCGAAACTACTGTAGTATATTATAGGACTACCGGTAGTATTGGTAGGGAAAGAAACAAATGAATGTGTAACATAAAAAATGGGAGCCGACGACTTCTCTTCGTTCTTTGTTTGTGTGTTTTGCACTTAATTAGAGCCGCAAATCATCTAGTGTGAATCCACGGTGTATTTTATGTTCTACCAGAATATAAATTGAGTTTCGTGAGTAATAAAAGATAGTCGATCGCGTAACTTCTGCGCTTTTAAGTAACAAAAGCAATCACTTTCGATGCAAGTACAGCCCACTTGAACAAATGTAAAAATATATTTAATTATTGTTCTTATTGTGTAATCAGTAGAAAGTTCTTCATCGAGGCCTAAAGCAAGAATTTCCTGTTATTATTGATAAATGCAAAAGTTGTTTATGAATAACACAAACATGTGTCGATACGTTCGACGCAGTATTGAAGCTATGTTTGATATATTTTCGTTTTGCGTGTTTTTGATTTTACTTTTTAGTTGAGGAAATTGCCTTTTCTAGAGCAATATGATAATTTACTTTATTTTTACTACAACATCCCTATGTTTCACGTTAAAAATCAACGAATTTCGAATAAAGCCTGCTGTAAACATTGACAGTTTCAGTTTTGCTAAAAATACTGTTTATTCTTAAGTAACAGACAGGAGGGTAATTATGTAGTTCATAAATGTTCTGCAGGTCCCTCGGCCCTTTATCTACCATCCCTCAGTTTCTAGGTAGTTCACGACTAGCGGTTTTCAGGAGAATCTGGTAAGGCACTGATCGCATGTGTAAAAAAAAGCGATTGTTATGAGGTAACGCCGGAAAGGTATGCAACACACCTGACGCAGGTATAGTGGGTACGACCTTAAGTGATAATAACTACTAAGTAAACTACCGTTGGCTACACTAACTTATGGTAATCTCCAGTAGCCTACGCTAGTTCTACAACTCTGTCAGTGACTGTATATGCTCACGCGCGGCTTTTGAGGGTGATTGCCGGAAACGCCAATGTGGGAAGGTCCACGTAGCCTGCCGCACAATATAAAGACACAGATAGCGACGCCCGACAAGAGTTACAGGTCAGACAAGTCTTCCCAGAGGTGCCTCTGTGTCGGCCAGGCCCGGTGCCTTGAATATTAATATTCTCTCTCGCTCAGTTCGCATTCATACTTATGTATGTGTCACTGTTTCGAACGTAATTTGTAAGTCGCAATAGATATCCCGCTAAGCATCTCAACAGCAGTAGTAATACAGCTTGTATAAACAAGTGAGTTATGAAATGACGCGTAATGCAGGATACCATCAAATGGTTCAAATGGCTCTGAGCACTATGGGACTTAACTTCTGAGGTTATCAGTCACCTATAACTAAGAACTACTTAAACCTAACTAACTTAAGGACGTCACACACATACATGCCCGAGGCGGGATTCGAACCTGCGACCGTAGCGGTCGCACGGTTCCAGACGTTAGCACCTGGAACCGCTCGGCCGGCCAGGACACCATCGCTAGGTGACTAGTGTTTACAACATGGCCGAGAATGGACGACTAACAAAGCAGCATTGATTGGTAGTTGAGTTACTTTTACACGAAATGGAAAGTCATGTTACGATTCAGAGGCGGTTTCGACAACAGTACACACTGTGGGATCCTTGCTGCAAATCATTCGCCGGTTCTATGATGAATTTGTGTGGGAAGGGTCAATATTGGAAGCACAGAAACCTCGGACGAATCCTGTTCGTCGGAAAAAGTAAAGCATTACGAGTTTCTCCCATTGTGGTAGTTCTGCCCGTTCATGGCACAGCGCAGAGTAAAATGTGCCTCGTCAGTCCAAATAAAATTCCCCGGACACGTCATCGATTTCCACGCTAGCCAAAAAACGATTGGCAAAGTCACTGTGTTGAAGCCTGTCTTGGGGTTTCATTTGGTGCACAGTCTGAATTCTGCCGGAATACCAGTGTAACATGAGCCGCAAAATCATTTGAACTGTTCAGCAGGGGAGAGACTGTTTGCGTGACACAGTCGAGCACTGGCTGCAGAATTGGGCGCAAGTGCTGTACGATCGTCTAGAGCTACAGACTTTGTTAACAACTCCCATGGGAATGGGCCGCCTCCCTCTTTCTGCCGCACCATCTAACTTAACCGTCTCTTCAAATTTCTTAAATGGTTCATATGGTTCAAATGGCTCTGAGCACTATGGGACTTAACTGCTGTGGTCATCAGTCGCCTAGAACTTACAACTACTTAAACCAAACTAACCTAAGGACATGACACACATCCATGCCCGAGGCAGGATTCGAACCTGCGGCAGCAGCGGACGCCCGGTTCCAGACTGTAGCGCCTAGAACCGCACGGCCACTCCGGCCGGCTCAAATTTCTTAATAATATTCTTTAGCCAGTTTAGTGACATGGGGCCTCTTCACAGTAGTCTGCGTTAACGATATTCCCGCAGTGGAGAGCAGCTATTTCTGCCGTTCTGATAAAACAGCTTTACCAGTAGTGCACGATTGTTCTTCTCAATAGCCATCCTGTTTCGTACGGAAAAGTTCAACCTTCTTAATCCTTTACACCAATATTCACTTCACAAAAGAAATTAACAGAGAGCGCCAAGCAACAAACAGAATACTGATGTCAAATGAGGAAAAATTTCACATTCTGACTGCTTACAGCGCCTTATTTTTCCCTGGTAGCAGATGGTTGGACAACTCTCTTTTTCACAATACTCCGAGAGTACACAATGTTTCAGCATCCTGCGATGTATACAGCTCACACAGCAACACTCGGAACACGGTCAGTTTGTTTATAACCACAGGGTATTTGGGGGTAATGCTAAGGAGCAATGTGGAATGGAACGATCGCTAAGATCAGTATTACAGAAGGCGAATTATTTTGTTGCAAGGATTCTGAGAAAATGTAACGTATCTGTAACAGAAATTGCATACAGGACGTTAGTGCGACTAATTGTTCGATTGTTTGAAGTCGATATCAAGTAGGCATTACGACGCATATCGAATGAATTCAGAGACGCGCTGCTAGGCTTTTAACAGGCCGGTATAGACTACACTAATGTACGGTATAACGCAGATGCTCGTGGAAGTAAAAACTAATCTTTCAAGATAAACGAAATGGTTTTTCCGAAACACCTGAAGGTTTTAATTTAGAGTTCCCGTATCGAAAGAGACTGTGGCAGCAATATTTTGCGACGAGCGTATATTTCGCTTAGAGATCATAAGAAAAAGACAGATTAGCGCGTGTTCAGAGGTAAACAGAGACTTTTTCATCGCGCGATTCGCGAAAGGGGACGGGGAGAAAATTGATGATAGTGGCCCAATTTGTCAGGCTTGCGGAGTGTATGATAGGTGTATATTTTTTAAAAATATATTAAATTGTTAATATATGCGGCCATTAATCATCAGTTTGTACTTTAATTCTGCTTCATAATGTTCGTAAGTAAGATGTCTGTCTTTTAGACCTGAACGTTTCATTTGTGAATACCAAACATGTATCGCCTGCTCATGCTAAGCATGTACAGTGGTTTGTAATATATAATGAAATAAATTAATCATACATATTTTGATGCAAGATCGGTAGTAGTTCTTGCTAGCCCATTCAAAATACCTGACTATTTACGTGTATATGGCTGTATGTTTCACAGATGCATTCATTTTATGTACTTTTCGTGTATCCATGTATTCTTCTGTATGTGCTATTTCCACATAGTACAGGTTTGCTCCAATTGATGGAATATGTAATTGTGCAAAACTACCATCTTGAGACCTAAGTATCACACCAAGTCAGCACATGTAAAACTGCTACATACAATGTAATAAAAAAAAAAAGAAGACGTCGCCTGCCGTGTTTTTAGCTTCTCTTGCGTGAGGGTGTATATTGCAGCTTCTTCCGACCAGCCACTGTGTCTCCTCTTATGCCTATTACCACTTTTAAAACCAAATACTTCTTCACGAGTTGTGCGATAGTCGCAGCAAAAATTCACAGTGATGCAGTAAACTTGTTTGGCTCACTACTCTGGCTGTCCCATTTTTACGTACGCTGACTCGTAGTGATTATAATAAGATGTATACTCGTGTCTGAACGTGGTCGTTAGTAATCTCTCAGGTTTTCTCGGCACTGCTCATTAATAATGTGCTTCCGGGTGCTCTACCGTGTTGTTTACGTTTAATACGCCGTATTTAAATGAACAATCCAGCCGTCTTCTCCAGGTGCTGCGAGTTTTGCTATTACTTGTGTTCTCTGCCCGCACGCCAACTAGACTATGAACTATTGTTGGTCTCGTTGTGGGACAGTTGAAACTACCTCTTTAATCATTTTTTTTATTAAAAACTGACCTACAGAATTTTCCCTGACTAGGATAACTCAGACTTAACCAATTCATTTATTACTCACAATATGCAAGCCCAACGCAATCTGACTGCTATGCACTGACAACATGGCTTCCAGTAATTAACACGAAAGAATGAATTGCAAGAAATCCTAACAACAATATGAATCCAAAAAATATGAAATTAAAGAAATATTAAACTACCTCCAACTCTGTTAACTGCCTAAACTCATTTCAATCACTAATCCCAACAGAGCAAACCCCATTCCTTTTTCGTAAGTCACTTACCTCACAGAAAATCTTAATAACACGAACTACAGCAATTACAGCAAGCAGCAGCTACAGCCAGCTAAATAAAAAGATTCTAACTTCTATAGACTCAGCCCGTCGCCGGCGCGCCGTAAGGCACGGAATCTCGCACCAGGGCGTATCGCGTCTCGGTCGGGTGTGCCCGCGACAGGCCTCAAATGGGGGAGTGATGTGTCATATACAGACTCTCCTTCCCAAGTGGCTCTTTCCGCCTTCCCGTGGTGCCAGACGTTAAACTTGGCATTTCTCGGGCCCGCCCGAATGTTGCCCTGCGTCAAAAGGGAGAGCTGCGACCCAACCCGATGCGAAAGCGAAGAATGCGTGGCACAGGGGGAGCCGTGTCCAGGGAAAAAAGATCTGTCTCCTGGGGGAGGGGGGGAGGGGAGGAAGGGTTGAGCGGGGCTGTTAGGCTGAGGAAGGGGGGGGGGTGTTGCTCGAATGACGTTTCATGCTTTGGTTTATATATACAATACTGGTCATTAAAATTGCTACATCAACAAGATGACGTTCTACAGAGGCGAAATTTAACCGACAGGAAGAGGATGCTGAGATATGCAAATGCTTAGCCTTTCAGAGCATTCACACAAGGTTGGCGCCGGTGGCGACACCTACAACGTGCTGACATGAGGAAAGTTTCCATAAGATTTATCATACACAAACAGCAGTTGACCGGCGTTGCCTGGTGAAACGTTGTTGTGATGCCTCGTGTAAGGAGGAGAAATGCATACCATCACGTTCCCGACTTTGATAAAGGTCGGATTGTAGCCCATAGTGATTGCGGTTTATCGTATCGCGACATTGCTGCTCGCGTTGGTCGAGATCCAATGACTGTTAGCAGAATATGGAATCGGTAGGTTCAGGAGGGTAATACGGAACGCCGAGCTGGATCCCAACGGCCTCGTATCACTAGCAGTCGAGATGAGAGGCATCTTATCCGCATGGCTGTAACGGATCGTGTAGCCACGTCTCGATCCCTGAGTCAACAGATGGGGACGTTTGCAGGACAACAACCATCTGCACGAACAGTTCGACGACGTTTGCAGCAGCATGGACTATCAGCTCAGAGAACCATGGCTGCGGTTACCCTTGACGCTGCATCACGGACAGGGGCGCCTGCGATGGTGTACTAAACGACGAACCTGGGTGCACGAATGGCAAAATGTCATTTTTTTCGGATGAATCCTGGTTGTGTTTACAGCATCATGATGGTCGCATCCGTGTTTGGCGACATCGCGGTGAACGCACATTGGAGGCTTCTATTCGTCATCGCCATACTGGCGTATCACCCGACATTATGGTCTGGGGTGCCATTGTAACACGTCTCGGTCACCACTTGTTCGCATTGACGGCACTTTGAACAGTGGACGTTTAATTTCAAATGTGTTACGACCCGTGGCTCTAACCTTTATTCGATCCCTGCGAAACCCTACATTTTAGCAGGATAATTCACGACCGCTTGTTGCAGGTCCTGTACGGGCCTTTCTGGGTACAGAAAATGTTCGACTGCTGCCCTGGTTAGCACATTCTCCAGATCCCTCACCAATTGAAAACGTCTGGTCAATGGTGGCGGAGCAACTGGCTCGTCACAATACGCCAGTCACTACCCTTGATGAACTGTGGTACCGTGTTGAAGCTGTATGGCAGCTGTACCTGTACACGCCATTCAGGCTCTGTCTGACTCAATGCTCAGGCGTATCAAGGCCGTTATTACGGCCAGAGGTGGTTGTTCTGGGTACTGATTTCTCAGGATCTATGCACCCAAATTGCGTGAAAATGTAATCACATGTCAGTTCTAGGATAATATATTTGTCCAATGAATAACCGCTTTTATCATGTGTATTTCTTCTTGGTGCAGCAATTTTAATGGCCAGTAATTATATATATATATATATATATATATATATATATATATATATATATATGCTCATTTTGTTTAATACCTATTTTCTAGCTGCGCTGCAGCATTGGTTAAAATAATATTTATTACCTGTACTAATATCACAATTTTCTGTCTACAGACCCAGTAAATAATAATTTTATGATGTACTTTCTTAAAGGAAAGGGGGGAAGCACATATAGACATTTGCCTTCACAGGAATTACATACATAATTCTTTCAACGACTTGGTAACTTGTTTGGTAGAGCAAGTTATTGTGATGCATCACTCTAGTGTTAAGATGTGACGGAGCAAAATAACTGATGATGGTAGAAGTAGAAAGGATATAAAATGTAGACTGGCAATGGCAAGGAAAGCGTTTCTGAAGAAGAGAAATTTGTTAACATCGAATGTAGATTTAAGTGTCAGGAAGTCATTTCTGAAAGTATTTGTATGGAGTGTAGCCATGTATGGAAGTGAAACATGGACGGTAAATAGTTTGGACAAGAAGAGAATAGAAGCTTTCGAAATGTGGTGCTACAGAAGAATGCTGAAGATTAGATGGGTAGATCACATAACTAATGAGGAGGTACTGAATAGGATTGGGGAGAAGAGGAGTTTGTGGCACAACTTGACCAGAAGAAGGGATCGTTTGGTAGGACATGTTCCGAGGCATCAAGGGATCACCAATTTAGTATTGGAGGGCAGCGTGGAGGGTAAAAATCGTAGGGGGAGACCAAGAGATGAATACACTAAGCAGATTCAGAAGGATGTAGGTTGCAGTAGGTACTGGGAGATGAAGAAGCTTGCACAGGATAGAGTAGCATGGAGAGCTGCATCAAACCAGTCTTAGGACTGAAGACCACAACAACAACAACAACAACAACAACAACAACAACAGTTATTAGACATTTCCTATCTTTACTGTAGTATTTTTTCTGCTTGAGCTTTGTCATGTTTAGGTATAATTATTGCATTTGCTGCTGCTGTTTGCCAGGCAAAGTGCTACTGAATTATACTTTGTGTTACTCTGATAAGGCAGTTTTACTACTGTTTTATTTTTCTCGTTCCTGTTTGTTTTAAAGTACGTGCCGCTGAATTGCCTCGTCCCTTAGTTTATGTATCTGAGCTCAGTAGATTTAAGTTAGTTTAAGAGGGTGGGATACTATATAAGAAACTAACTATGAAGAATAGGGAAACAACGCATTTAGAAGTTATATGAAAAAGATTTAGGCCAAAATCAGTATTGTACAATGAGAAATAATTATTTTTAAAGATGTGAACAAAACAGTAGGGTTTAGGGACAAAAGGTATAGATAGGAGTTTTTGGGAATAATGATGAACTAAGGGAGATCTCCAAGAAGTAAAGAAAGTTTTGTTTGGAAATCAAATACGATAAATATTGCAGTTCCAAATGTCATACTGAAAACGAACCCTGCCCTTTCCTTTTGTGTTATTCCGCTGCGTGTTTATGTACCCTTGTGCATTTGTGTTCTCCCTGTCTTTATGGGTTTATCTGATAAGAGTTATATTGTAGAATTTTTCTGATACTAAGCTACATTCACTGTGATGAGGTATTTATAATATGTTATTTACTTTGTAAAGATGTTTAGACATTATTTATTCTGTTCTGTTTTAATGCTCATGTGTGGAGTTAATGTTTCGAAAGCCCTTATAATTTTTTTATTTATTTACTTATGTCATAATTCTTGTAACACTGATGTATACGTTTATTTCTATTCTTTTGTAAAGCCTGTATTACTACAAATGTTATCTGTATTATTATGTTCTTTAATGATGTTTTTTGTACCTTTGTAATTGTATTCTCATGCCGTAACTTTTTAGTTGTACAGACACCAGTTCTTCAAATTAAGTATTTTCATTTCACTGCACACATTTCTGTTGGTCACAGTACATGCACAATATGTGAGAAAAAAGAAATTGATCGCACGTGTGTTAAGTCAGCAAGGAACTGGTTAAAAGCATTGCTGGTTCTAAGGACATATCAAAAAAATTTTTGTGATTGCACAAGTGGTGGTTGATGGACTTGTTATACTATCCGCAAGACTCATCGACGGTGACTGTGCAGCCGCACTGTCGTAGCAGATGGCTGCTGACCGTCTCTACAAGGACTACCGTGGGACTGCACCTTTGGTGGCCCACCAATACCATTATTTGTATAAGGACTGCAGTGGGTGTGCACCTCTGTTGGCCCACCAATACCATAATCTTTACCAGGACTACAGTGGGTCTGCTCTGTGATGACCTACCTACCAATATTCTTCAAAACTTCGACTCACTCTGCTGTGGGTTTGCTCTGTTGTGGCCCATTACCTGTCTGCATGTCAAGAGTCAGCACTGTCCTTCCCTTGGAAGAACAACACTACTTCTTCAAGACTGCGTGGAAATTCACTACTTCCGTGTGCCTTTTCGTTTACTGCTCAGACTTTGAAAAAAAAGAAAAAAACTGCAATTACTACTGTGATGAATGATCAGGACTGTCTTTATGAGAACAATTGGTGCTTTTGGACCCATGTAAGTAGGCTGTTTAGTTTTTTATGTTGGTAACGCCATGTGGTGCTCTGTATGAAAATCACTGACTGTGCTGTGTGCAGTCTGTGGCTGGTTGGCGTTGTTGGAATATTTACTATCGTAGTGTTGGGCAGTTGGATGTGAACAGCGCGTAGCGTTGCGCAGTTGGTGATGAGCCGCCATCAGTAGTGGATGTGAGAGGAGAGATTGCAGAGTTTTGAGAGCGGACGATCTGGACGCGTGTCCGTCATACAAAGGAAATTTGTAAGACTGGATGTCATGAATTGATATATATATATATATATACATACTCCTGGAAATGGAAAAAAGAACACATTGACACCGGTGTGTCAGACCCACCATACTTGCTCCGGACACTGCGAGAGGGCTGTACAAGCAATGATCACACGCACGGCACAGCGGACACACCAGGAACCGCGGTGTTGGCCGTCGAATGGCGCTAACTGCGCAGCATTTGTGCACCGCCGCCGTCAGTGTCAGCCAGTTTGCCGTGGCATACGGAGCTCCATCGCAGTCTTTAACACTGGTAGCATGCCGCGACAGCGTGGACGTGAACCGTATGTGCAGTTGACGGACTTTGAGCGAGGGCGTATAGTGGGTGGGCATGCGGGAGGCCGGGTGGACGTACCGCCGAATTGCTCAACACGTGGGGCGTGAGGTCTCCACAGTACATCGATGTTGTCGCCAGTGGTCGGCGGAAGGTGCACGTGCCCGTCGACCTGGGACCGGACCGCAGCGACGCACGGATGCACGCCAAGACCGTAGGATCCTACGCAGTGCCGTAGGGGACCGCACCGCCACTTCCCAGCAAATTAGGGACACTGTTGCTCCTGGGGTATCGGCGAGGACCATTCGCAACCGTCTCCATGAAGCTGGGCTACGGTCCCGCACACCGTTAGGCCGTCTTCGGCTCACGCCCCAACATCGTGCAGCCCGCCTCCAGTGGTGTCGCGACAGGCGTGAATGGAGGGACGAATGGAGACGTGTCGTCTTCAGCGATGAGAGTCGCTTCTGCCTTGGTGCCAATGATGGTCGTATGCGTGTTTGGCGCCGTGCAGGTGAGCGCCACAATCAGGACTGCATACGACCGAGGCACACAGGGCCAACACCCGGCATCATGGTGTGGGGAGCGATCTCCTACACTGGCCGTACACCACTGGTGATCGTCGAGGGGACACTGAATAGTGCACGGTACATCCAAACCGTCATCGAACCCATCGTTCTACCATTCCTAGACCGGCAAGGGAACTTGCTGTTCCAACAGGACAATGCACGTCCGCATGTATCCCGTGCCACCCAACGTGCTCTAGAAGGTGTAAGTCAACTACCCTGGCCAGCAAGATCTCCGGATCTGTCCCCCATTGAGCATGTTTGGGACTGGATGAAGCGTCGTCTCACGCGGTCTGCACGTCCAGCACGAACGCTGGTCCAACTGAGGCGCCAGGTGGAAATGGCATGGCAAGCCGTTCCACAGGACTACATCCAGCATCTCTACGATCGTCTCCATGGGAGAATAGCAGCCTGCATTGCTGCGAAAGGTGGATATACACTGTACTAGTGCCGACATTGTGCATGCTCTGTTGCCTGTGTCTATGTGCCTGTGGTTCTGTCAGTGTGATCATGTGATGTATCTGACCCCACGAATGTGTCAATAAAGTTTCCCCTTCCTGGGACAATGAATTCACGGTGTTCTTATTTCAATTTCCAGGAGTATATATATATATATACATACATACATATATATATATATATATATATATATATATATATATATATATATATATATATATATATTATGACTTTTGAGCACTATTAAGGTAAATACATTGTTTCTTCTCCATCAAACTCTTTCATTTGCTAACTATGCCTATCAGTAGCTAGTGCCTTCAGTAGTTAGAATCTTTTATTTAGCTGGCAGTATTGGCGCTCGCTGTACTGCAGTAGTTTGAGTAACGAAGATTTATGTGAGGTAAGTGATTCATGAAAGGTATAGGTTATTGTTAGTCAGGGCCATTCTTTTGTAGGGATTATTGAAAGTCAGAGTGCGTTGCGCTAAAAAAAAAAATATTGTGTGTCAGTTTAGTGTTGATCAGAACAAGTAAAGAGAAAAATATCTGAGTACGTTCAATTTTGCTCAGCTGTTTGAAAACCAAATAACGTAGAGGTTTACCAACATAGTAATTTATAAATTTTTCTAAGGGGATGTTTCACCAACCCCATGCGAAAGCGAAGGGTGTGTGGCACAGCAGCAGCTGTGTCCAGGGATCGAAGATCTTGTCCATGGATCGAAGATCTGTCTCCTGTGGAGGGGGGAGGGAAGGGTTGAGTGGGGCTGCTTGACTGCAGGGGGTGTTGCTCACTCTGTGTGCGACCCCTCTGCGCTGGGCGAATGCTGCTCCTCTCTGTCTCTTGGCGCAGAGCACAGACTTGCAGGCGCTCTGCATGCCGGAGACCTCGTTTGTCAGTTTGGGATCTCGACACGAGTCAGCAGGGGCGCTTCGCCGCGCCCGTGGGTAACTGGGTCGCGTTCTGCCAAACCCAGGAGTTGGTGATATCGCCTGGGCCAGGTTAGCTGGGTCCAGACCGCTGAACGACCTGAGCAGGAGCGGGTCCTTGGCCCAGAGGTGGAAGCTCGGGCTAGTGGGCGGCGAAGAGCGAGAGGTGCATCCGCTTCTCTGGAATGTGGGGTGCACTTTCCGAGGAACGTCGAGTGAAATCATCGATGATGAACACAATGTAGCACATCATGTCTCTGGAAAAATGTGGCGTAGGCTCACCACTATGGGCAGAATATATATAGGCTTCCATGCCATCAATACCGGGGATTATTTAGTGGTTCCCGATGACACAATTGTGGTGACTTAGACCACGTGCATAAGCATTGTGAACGAAAGCCGGCTTGCTCCAGGTGTGGGGGTGAGGATCATGTTAGGAAAAATTGTGGCAAAGCTGGGATATGCATCCCCTGCACAAGGTGAGGGAAGAAACACTGTAACATCACCGGAAGAAACTGCCCTACCTACAGGATGTTAGAGCAAAGGCTTATTGCCCGAATGGATTACGGCTGAGGCTATATCTGCTTACAGGAAGCCTAAGAGAAAGTCCCCAAGCAAGAGGTTGAGGGATGCAGTAAGGGAAACCAGATTCAGGGAATTCATTCAAAAGTTTACAAAGTCGCAATCTCCTACAGTGGTAATGAAAGATGTGTGTGTACAAACAGACCCTTGTGGTCAGAAAGATGCTTCCTCTCCTCCAAGCTGGCCACTAAGTTCTCCCAAAGATCATGTACGACCACACGGGCATCCTGTGGTAGGGAGTCTACTGGTGAAGAAGTATCATGAAACGAATACTAAAGAGCGAGTGCAAGTCAATGTCGTGAGCAACTCAAGTTCGCCAATAGACCTAACACCTCAGAGAGGGTTGGGAGTGGACCCTGCTACGATATACCCCAACCTGGAGCACGCTCTGCAATTAGCTCGTCTGGAGGAGCCAGCTGTTCTCACTACAGCCCTAAGGCGTGTGGTGTGTGTCAGCCATGAGTATGGAAGAAACATCACCTTTCCAGTAATGGAGGCTGTGGATAGGCTACAGCTTAAGACGATGTATCTCCCCACTGACTTTGGGGCCCTGCGGCACTTAGTCAAAAAGGTGTTTGAAAGATGAAATGAGAAATTTGATCTGGATGAGCTATAAAGTAATCAGTTATTACTAATGGAAGAATAGCACATGACTGGAGCAAGAACTGGCCGGATTCTAATATTCATACATACTTTCCATGTGAGCCTTTTAAACGTTGGACAGATAAACGTACATAAAAACAAATTAGTCCTGAAGGAACTCGAAAGAGTGGTGGAGGAGTCTGGCTGTGCTGTGTCTGCAGGAGCTGTACTCCCAAACTGGTCGAATCCCTTTCATGGCATCAACTGGCAAGCAATTCATTGCAGAGCGGAACCGAGGGCTGCAGTCACAGTGATAAACAGGGCGCTGAGAGCTACAGTCCTCGTGCAGCTTTCTGGTGACCATTCCAACGTCGTGGAATTAAAATCGCCTGTAGGAATGCTATATCTCATCAACATGCACTTTCAATATGACAGAGGGATTGACGAATTCCTGGATAAATTAACTCAGGTGACCACGGCGTTGCGGGGGTGCAGATTTATGGTGACAGATGATATAAATGCCAAGTCCCCCATATGATTCAGTGGCACTCAAGATGACAGAGGTGAAAAAGCAGAAGAAACCATCATGGCACTGCAATTAGTGGTCGCCAACATGCAAGGGAACCCCCTCACCTACTCTGGCGGATGGGGGGGGGGGCGGGGGGAGGGGGAGGGAGGGCACAAATATTGACATTACTCTAGTAACCTTGCAACAAAGATAAAGGACTGGACTGTTTGGGATCATATCACAACAAGCGACCATAATCTAATAACCTTCTCTGTAGGTGACAGGGAATGCCACTGGGACATAGGGTGGGAAATACAACTAAATTACAACAAGAACGACTAGGACTGCTTAGCGAGGGAGTGCGACAAACCAATATTGCCGGAGGGGGATGAGAATGTAGAGGAGTACGTCGAATAGCTGGTGAAAGCAGTTACCAGGGCGATGATGGCAGCTATACCAACCAGGGGGAAAGCTGTTGCAGCCTTCCCTTCACCGTGGTCAATCGAACTGGGACAGATGCGCCAGCTTGTAAGGAGGGAGAGGAGGTATTACCAGCAAAGTGTCGTCTGGGAAGAAAAGCAACGATGGTTACAAGTGTACAGGGTAGCCAAAGAACAGTTCCAATGGGAGCTCAGGACAGTTAGGTTGAGGAGCTGGGATAAGTACGTACAAAGCCCATTAGCTATTGACCCATTTGGTGTCCCATACAACAGTAAAAAATAAGGTCACCAATGGTGTTATCTACCGTCAGGGATGGGGATCAGATGACTGAGACTTGGCGGGAAACCACTGAGGTCCTCCTCCGGGTACTGTTGCCTGACGATATAGAGGAAGACGACTCAGAGGAACAACAAAGAATGAGGAGAGAAAACCAACGGGTCTATGAAAACAGTAGCATGATTTTGTAATGTTGTTGCATTAATTTGTTCTGAAAGCGGTGCTGATATTCAAGACCATAAAAGTGGGTTAAAAGCTGTGAGCTATCTGAGGAAGTTAACCTTGCATTACTGCGCAACTGTTTCACCAGGTATCCAGTCTAGCTTACCAAATTCCCAACCAGACAAACATTAATTATAATCTTTTACTACTCATCTTACGATAACCGGTGATATAAAGACACTTTAAATAAAAAGAAATAAATCAGTATATATTTGGACATTTATTTCAACATTGATCATTGTTCCGTTAAAATTTCAGCATATCAAACTTGATTCATAACTAAACTGGTGCCTTATTTAGGATTGTGAAAAATGTGAGTTTGTAATCTTACGGAACACATCAAATAGGGAGCCAAGATTGGGAGACTACATACAACACTGCATTCATAAAATAACACACGAAGAACGTTGAAACATATCCAAGAGGAAATTAACCACAACCAACCGATTCAATTTTCACCCAAAGAAGTTACGTTCATAGCGCAATCCTGTCTGTCATGAAATTACCACACACTGGTATACTAAATTCATACTAACTCTCTGTGAAATCTTCCCGAAAAGAATAGCTGAGGGCTACTTTGATGATTACACCACATGCTTCACGTGGCCAACTTGGTTTACACAATGAGTGTAACTCCACAATAATTTTGATAATTAAAATAAATTACATCAAAACGCATTTTACAAAAGAAAAACCTCTAACTGGTTACTATCGTCTTATTATTAACCTGATTGGTCAAACAATTGTATAAGCACGTGGTACTGGTCTCACAAAGTACAAAAAAAATGGTTCAAATGGCTCTGAGCACTATGGGACTCAACATCTTAGGTCATAAGTCCCCTAGAACTTAGAACTACTTAAACCTAACTAACCTAAGGACATCACACACACCCATGCCCGAGGCAGGATTCGAACCTGCGACCGTAGCAGTCCTGCGGTTCCGGACTGCAGCGCCAGAACCGCACGGCCACCGCGGCCGGCTCACGAAGTACACCCCACGTGGGTTGAACATAAAGAAAAGTTGCTATATTGAAAAATATTGTCAAGACGAGACATTATAATCTCACATACATTCGCATTTAAGATTGATGATCTTAGAGTTACTGATCAACACGTGGTTCCACTTTACTCACAAAGTGGTGACAAAGCAACTACCGGAAGATATTCTGAACTTCACACTCGAATTACACTGCGTTGCAATTTAAGATAACATTAGATATTTTAGAGCTAAACCTGAAATAAAGGTGATTAAATTTTCAGTTAGGCTGAACTTAAGAAATCCATTGTCCTACGGACTTAGCAGACACGCGCTTAGCCGGAGATCTTACCACTTCGGACGCTCGCCGAGGACAGACTGCCCTGGGCCCCTACCGAGCGTGCTTAACAGATACAAACGGAAGCGACCAGAGAGGCAGCTTCCTATACCAACATGACAATGGACGGACAGGACCATACTAAGAATAAAAACCTCTCTGATTTTAGAAAGCATAGCTACCTGTTCCGACGTTAGTCCTGCTGTTCTCTAGCAGACAGGCTTGTCTGCTACCATCAAGCATGCAACTAGAAATACATTTGCTCATTCATCCTATCACACAGAAGGGAAGGGGGATGACAGTATCTTATCATATACAGTATATAAAAGAAAGCAGATGTACGTTCCGTATGAGAATGTGTGACATGAATTACATATAAACTGTGATTTAAAGTGTAGTAGTGTGACAGGTCGTTCTTGTTTATGTGTAAAAGTAACACGTTTCACTGCTCAGTCTCCTCCCAGATAATCAGAAACACCACAATAAATTTAGATGAGGAATTTATGCCGTAAATGACAACAGATTTAAGAAATTAACATGAAAGGAATCCAACAGAGACCTTTCAATTTATCCCTTCTCTGAAGAGGAGGTAGCTGCCCAAATAAAGGCCCTTAAGAAGGGCAAGGCTCCTGGCCCAGATGCCATTAGAGCGGAGGTGGTGCAATTCCTCGGCCCCAGCTGGTGGCACTTCTCACTAACTTATGCTCTGAAAATTTCCAGCCATCTGAAAAAAAGCAGATGTGGTAGTAATCTAAAAAAGGTCATGATAAAGACCCTAAAGAAGCGAAATCATAGAGACCCATGTGCTTACTGGACCTGCTGGGAAAACTTTTTGAGAGGTTGCTGCCAGACAGACTGACAGGACACCGCGTTCTGTGTGAGATGAGTGACAGAAAATTCGGCTTCCAGTCCGAGCGATCAGCGTCTGACGCAATCGCCCTGGCTGCGGATGTCTGTGACTCTTCCCCACACATGTACATTGTCGACATCATGGTGGACATCAGTGGCGCCTTTGACAAGTTGTGGTGGCCTTTGCTCTTCTCCTGCTTGCGGGAAAAGGAACGTCCAGGGCCGCTATATGGCTGTCTTAGGAGCTATTGCGAAGACAGGGATGCATGGCTATCGTCCCCTAGCGGAAAAATTAGCAAGAAGATAATGAAGGGGTGCCCTCAGGGCTCTGTCCTGGGGTCATTCTTTTGGGACGTTAACATGGACCCCCTTTTGGACAACTTAAAGAGCAGTAACGATGTGATAGAGGTCATAGCCTACGCACACGACCTCCTTCTGCTGGTTGGCGGTCTTAGCCGCGAAGACTTAGAGCCGAAAGTTGAAAGGGCTATATTTATTTTGACTACATGGTGTCACAAAGCCAAAATGACAGTAGCTCAAAGCAAGTCCACATATCTGCTACTAAAAGGACAACTTGTGAGGAATCCAACTGTCAGAATTAACGGCTCACCAGTTCTTCGGCGCCGTGAGATCCGTTATCTAGGTGTGGTCGTCGACTAAAGGTGGAACTATGCATCATATATTGATACCGTAACACAAAGATCACTGGAAACGCTAAACAACCTAATTGGAATCGGTCATAAACGCTTCTATCTCCCACACGACCTAATTAATTTATACCATAACGGTATCCTAACTTCAACTGTAGGATACGAGTTGGGGGTCTGGGCACACAGGCTCACGAGGGTCATGCCTGCCATGGCCGTAAGAATGGTGCAGCGAAGCATGCTCCTGCGCTCGATAAGTTCATACAGAACAGCTGCTGGGGGGGGGGGGGGGAATTATTAGTACTAATGGGACTCTGTCCCATTGACATAAAAATCAGAGAACAGTCAGCCTGGTACTAGGTGAAGAAAGAAAGGAAGGAAAAAATAGTGAAAATAATGGGGGTTTACGTAGGGGATAAGTCTGGAATCAAAAGAAGGGGGGAAGAATTATGGCAAGAGCAGTGGGACAATGATGAAACAGGGCGAAGAACATACGAGTTGCTGCCAAACATTAAAGAGCGCTTAAAGTTTACATGCTTTAAACCAACTAGAGGACTGCTGCATTTTCTTACTGGACATGGACCATACCCGATGTACCTATGCCGGTTCAGGAAGCGGGCTACACCAACGTATGACTGTGGTGCTGTGCAGTGCACTCCACACCATGTGCTTTATGAGTGCCCCCTCTTCGACGATGTTGCAGGTCAACTCAGGCAACAGCTTCCTAACCATGACACGCAACATCTTCTGAGGCAAGAGGACACTCTCAGATGAATTATCTAGTAAAGTTCTCAAAGAATTCTTAAGGAATAGTCGACAATCATAAATACACGAATTAGACTCCGAGCACCTGTCCTGTTCCGCCGGGGCGTGGACTTGGCTAGCCGCTTCACGGCTGGGATCCACCATGTCTCGGATTAGTGGGGAGGGTGTACATCTCTGACCGATCGTGACACGCACCGATAATGACAGTATATATAAGAAATAGTTTGGGTGTAGGATAAGATACGAAAATTCAATAGGATAGTGTTGCAGCGATTTTAATGTCTTTGGCCAGCCCAGTGCCAGGGGCACGCCCACTGGGGTTAGCTCGGTGGGCAAGGCCAACAAGATAGGTTTGTAACACGCTGGCGCACCTGTAACGCTGCAGGTAGTGTACAGTAGTTTAAGTATAGATAGAGTTGCATATACGTAACACAAATAACAGCTGAAGAAATACGTAGAATACAGTAATAGTAAATAAGAAAAGTCTAATGGCGAAATGATAGAAGTACTAACATACCTGTAGTATTAGCAAATTAAATTGCAGTAATTGTAATATGACTGTAAATTGAGGACCCACTAATGTAGTTAGGTAGTCGGTTGATATGTATCATTATAGTTATCTTTTGAATAAAGAATTTTTTTAAAAAACAATGTATTTAGAAAAATTTACCTTATTCATGTGACATCCGGTTCAAAAATATATAGCTGTCAATAATTCCACTATCCAAATATTAACAACAATATCCATCCTCGTTTTCTTACGTCTCACTTTACAAAAAATCAAACGTGTGTGAAACCTTACGGGACTTAACAGCTAAGGTCATCAGTCCCTAAGCGTACACACTACTTAACCTAAATTATCCTAAGGACAAACACACACACCCATGCCCGAGGGAGGACTCGAACCTCCGCCGGGATCATCCGCACAGTCTGTGACTGTAGCGCCCAAGACCGCTCGGCTAATCCCGCGCGCCCTCACTTTACAATACATGCCCTGCAAACAAAGAGTCTCCACTAACAATATCTTGTTCACACACTTCCCTAGCCACTCGCTAACTACTAGTCCGTCCAACCACAGAATTTCTTGCCGAGGGCGCAGAGCGCTGTCAGCGAATTTAACACCGTCTGTAGCACTGCCAACATACTAACAGGCTACATACACAGCATAATTAAGGCGTCTATCAAAATAAAGATGTCAGACAAATCTAATAATTATTGACGGAGGTTTCATTGTGAACAACACTTTATTAAAATGGTTCAAATGGCTTGAGCACTATGGGACTTAACTTCTGAGGTCATCAGTCCCCTAGAACTTAGAACTACTTGAACATAACTAACCTAAGGACATCACACACATCCATGCCCGAGACAGGATTCGAACCTGCGACCGTGGCGGTCGCGCGATTCCAGACTGTAGCGCCTAGAACCGCTAGGCCACTCAGGCCGGCATTATTAAAATCTCATTGGGCATCATATCAACCAGCGCTGCATTTCATGGAATAGTAATGCGGGCTCTGAAAAACAAAAGAGCATCAAAGATCCTAACAAGAGTAGGGAATCGAAGTCAGCTGTAAATAGTGGCGTGAGACCAACATTAGCTGTGGTCTGGTTGGAGTCGAGGCAGCGAGTACACGTAACAGCAAAACTCGCTGCACTTTAAGCGGACAGCTGGGTCGATCATTCAAAATTGTATATACAAAGGGGAAAAGTTGTTACAAAAAATCTCTAGAAATTCTTGGTCGATTTAATTCAAATTCCTACATTCAAATGAAACAATTAAGAAAATTAACGAAAAGTCAAATACCTAACAAACGAAGTACATCGTGGTAAACTGACTAATTCCTATCGTGAGAATAAATTACAATGGCAATATCCAGCAATGTGACATTGCCACCAGACGTCACCAGATAACGAGGCGAACGACTCACGCCCCGTCCTCACAGCTTCACTTCCGCCAGTACCTCGATTCCTACCTTCCAAACTTTGCAGAAGCTCTCCTGCGAACAGATCACTCGCCCGCGAAAGGCAAAGGTCCCGAGTTCAAGTCTCGGTCCGGTACACAGTTTTAATCTGCCATGAAGTTTCATATCAGCGCACACTCCGCTGCAGAGTGTAAATCTCATTCTGGGAACATCTCCTAGGCTGTGGCTAAGCCATGTCTCCGCAGTATCCTTTCTTTCAGGAGTGTTAGTCCTGCATGTTTCGCAGAAGAGCTTCTGTAAAGTTAGGAAGGTAGGAGGCGAGGTACTGGCGGAAGTAAAGCTGTGAGGACGGGGCGTGAGTCGTGCTTGGCTGAGCACTTGCCCGTGCAAGGCAAAGGTCCCGAGTTCGAGTGTCGGTCCGGCAAACAGTTTTAATCTGCCAAGAACTTTCATACCGGGCAATGCTGGGTACTGCAGCTAGTTGTGCATAAAATAGAACGATCAACTCGGCAGAACAACCTGAAGCACACTTTTGATTCTCATTACTTACTGACATTGATACCCTTGTATGAAATTTTGTGTTCCGTAACAGGAATACATACACTGGTATCCAAAATTAAAGCAACAAACGGCTAGGTTGCGCTTATTTTGTCAGAAAACGGTATAACGAGGTGATAGAAAAATAGAAACAATGTAAAGAATAAGCCAGGCGATGTGGCCGAGCGGTTCTAGGCGCTTCAGTGCGGAACCGCGCTGCTGTTACGGTCGCAGATTTGAATCCTGCCTCGGGCGTGGATGTGTGTGATGTCCTTAGATTAGTTAGGTTTAAGTAGTTCTAAGTCTAGGGGACTGATGACCTCACATGTTAAGTCCCGTAGTGCTTAGAGCCATTTGAACCATTTTTTGTAAAGAATACAGAATGTGAATTGCTACATGCATAACAGTACAAGAAAATGTTCTTCATTTTTTACAACTTAACAGATTTGCACACACATTCCGACAACTTGCTAATGTACTCACTATGGGGCGTGACCACCTCAGGTAGTAATAAAGATCTGACAACGACAGAGCCTGCTGTGAATAATGTAATCAATGTTATGTTGAGGTAATAAGACCGTTCTTCCTGTGGAGCTGCTCGCAAGCCTCAGAGAGTGGTTGGTGGATGTTGACGTGATGCAATCCGTCTCCCTAGTGCACCACGGACATGCTATACGGAATTCAAATAGGGTGAGTGAGCAGGCCACGCCATGCGTGCAGTATGTTCCATTTCAAAGAAAACATCAATGATTCATGGTCTATGAGGTCGAGCACTATCGTCCATCAATACGAAGTCTGGGCGCATAGCACCTCGCAACAACCGTAAAACAGGTACCAAAATCTCAACACGATACTTCACAGCAATTAAACCTTTCCGATTCATCTGTACAATTTTATGAAGAGGTGTTCGAGTGGTCAACACAATCCCTGTTCGCACCATTAGCAGTCCTCCTCGATATCGGTCTCTTTCCACAATGTTAGGGTCTCTAAATGGTGTTCCACATTCGCTTCAGATACAAATCCGTCGGGAATCAGTCTGCAGACGAAATCTGGATCATATGTGAAAACAACATTGGCCGACTTTTCACTATTCGACTGTCCAGGTGGCACGTTGACGGCTCCACTCCAGACGTTCCCTTCTGTGAAGACACGTGGGAGGCACACATACAGCAGGTCCCCGACAATAACGACCACTCTGACCGAGCCTTCTGTACGCCGTTTGCATCAATACAACACGTCCAGTGGATGCTGCGAGCTCAGACGCGAGTTGCCGTGGAGTACCAAGGTGGTACCGTCGTGCCCTTACAGCCAAATAACGGTCCTCTTTCTCTGATGTCCCACGTGGTCGGCCTGCCCTGGTCTTTGAGGTACAGTTTCAATCTCTATAAACTGTCGCCACATTCGAGAAACAACAGAACGACTCACTTTAAGCCATCGGGTCCTGCTTCCATTCTTCCTATGGCCCTCCAACGCAGAGTCTGGTAGACGTCTTCTCTGTGCCCTACTGCACCCTCTGTGACTGTTTACACAGCGATTGTGGATGTGGGACTACCCGGCAAACACTACCCTCTTTATACATCTTATAATTAAATGTTTCCCTGAGACATTAAAGTCTCTTTTTATTATCTACGATAATGATCGAAGGAGACGAAATTAATTAAAATTTGTGCTGTGGCCGGGACTCGAACCCGGGTGTTCTTGCTTGCCAGGCAGAAATGCTAAGCATTACACCACCGCAGTACGATGGTCAACATTGCTACACGAACTACCTAAGCTGATTGCCCTCCCCAACACAAATTCTAATTCATTTCATCTGCTTCGATCATTGTCTTAGATAACAAAAAGACACTGAAATGTCTCAGAGAAACATTTAATTGTAAGGTCTATAAGATCATCAATGGTACAAGAACGTCCCATTAAGTATAATCCTGGGGTGCTTGGCAACATCGGAGAGCCCTGGCAGTAGTGACAATATGGAAGGGAAAAATGCATTGAAGTTTGAGTTGGAGAGGGCGCTAAGCTTAGGTAGTTCGTGCAGCGATGTTGACCATCGTACTGCGGTGGTGTAATGGTTAGCATTCCTGCCTAGCAAACAAGAAGACCCGGGTTCAAGTCCCGGCCGCAGCACAAATTTTAATTCATTTCATCTGCTTCGATCACTACCCTCTTTGACAGATGCTCTGACGTCATCGTTGGCGTGGTTTTCCGTTAACCGAAATGCCATCTTCCGGGCGGAATACGATAGTACGGACATCTGTTGACAGTTTGTATGATTATATCGTGAGTTAGGCACAGGACGTGTGTGTGTGTGTGTGTGTGTTTTTTTGTTGCTTTAATTTTGGACACCAGAGTATATAAATACCGTCCTGGACCACTGTGAATTTTTGCTGCTACTATATCGCAAAATGTGGGAATAGGCAGGAGATGGGACCAGTGGCTGTGCGGAAGAAGCAGCAGCGCACATCCTCACATAAGAGAGGCTAAACACAGGAGGCGGTGTGAGGCGGAACAGTAGAGGATGCTCTCTGGGAGAGGCGACGCGCTATTCAGGGCGGGTAACGACGTGATAAAGGCCTCTCTCTCTCTCTCTCTCTCTCTCTCTCTCTGAGGCACGGCGGCCGCCATCCGTTACCACAGGCCCTGCAGCCTCCCCCTACGCCACGCTGCGCCACCGCAGAGCCGCAGGTGGAATTTGTTGCGCGGCGCGGCGCCAGCTCCCGTTTGCATACTGAGCAGTGTCGGTAGGGTCGCGCCGCCTTGCTGCTCCGCCGTCAACATCAACACGCCGCCGGCTGTGAGAAATTCTCGAAGCCACTGTGATGCTGCACGGGCGAGAGTTTTCAGAGCACATAGCGCACATTCGATATTTGGCTAATGGCCAACACTTATACACTACAACAGGTATTTTGCTTCCAAATGTGTTTCCGGGATCCTTGCTGGTCCTGTTTCACGTGCGATAGGTACTCGCATTTTCGAAATATCTACTAGAGAATCACTGAAAAATAGTACTGGGTATCTTTTTGTAACGTCCCTTCAGAAGAATTATGAATGACTGTGCTAGTAAACGAGACAGCTGAGTAAAACTGAACGTACTCAGACATTGCTCTCTTTACTTATTCTGATCATCACTAAACTGACAGACAATATTCTTTTAGTACAACGCAGTCTGGCTTTCAATAATCCCTACAAAAGAATTGCTCTGGCTAACAATAACCTATACCTTTCATGAATCACTTACCTCACAAAAATCTTCGATACTCGAACTACTGCAATACAGCGGGCGCCAATACTGCCAGCTAAATAAAAGATTCTAACAACTGAAGGCACTAACTACTGATAGGCATAGTTAGAAAATGAAAGATTTTGATAGCGAACAGACAATGAATTTAACTTAATAATGTTCAAAAATCATCATATATGTATCAATCAATTCATGACATCCATCTTTACAAATTTCCTTTTTCTGACGGACACGCGTCCAGATCGTCTGCTCAAAACTCAGGCATCTCTCTCCCCACATCCACCACTGCTGGCGGCTCACTTCCAACTGCCCAACGCTACGCGCTGTTCACATCCAACTGCCCAACACTACACAAGCGAATATTCCAACAATGAGTCCAACCAGCCACAGACTGCACACAGCACAGTCAGTGATTTTCACACAGAGCGCTACGTGGCGTTACCAACATAAAAACCTAAACAGCCTACTTATATTTTAATATTTGTCCTGTATTATAAGTGGTAGCCAGAGCTATGTGGACACATCTAGTTTATGATAACACGCTGAGGAAACTTTGAAAAAAAGCTTCACGAGCAATAGAAACGTGGGTTAGTCATAAAATTTTAATGTATGTTGCCGGCGGTAGAGTAGTTCTGCAGTCAGTTTCAAATGCCGGTTCTCTACATTTTCTTATTAGTGTTCGTCAAAAAAGTCATCTACCTTTGAGGGATTCCCATTTGAGTTCCCGAAACATGTATTTTGTTCGAGCCTACCGGAATCAAATGTAGCAGCTAGCCGCGAGGGATTAGCCTAGCGGTCTAAAGGTACGTTGTCCAAGACGCGACGCACACTAGCGACTGCGACGGGTCGCTACGTGACGTCAGAAGTTGCCTGCTGGCGCATGCGCAGTTCGAGTTTGGGATGCGACGCGCGACTGTTGCGGCAGCTGTCGCAGCACTGCACCAGTGAGCAGTGTTGCGACGGAAGTCGCACGACACAAAGACGTACGGCTGCCAGAAAGCCACTCAAGGAAAACTGAAATGAGCCACTCACAGGATGTGATGCTCTGTGAGCTGGTCTCGCAACATCCTTGCCTTTACGATTTGAAGAACCCTAAATATAGAGACACTGTGTTCAGAGACAGAATTTGGGAAGAAATTCGTGCACAGTTGAAACTGGCAGGTGAGTGAAATATATAATATTTTCCCATTAATGCAAATTTTTCAGGCCTGTTATGAAAATCATATAATCCATGCAGATGTAGAATTAGAATGATGAAAATGAACTTGAAGGTCAATTTTCGCATTACTCTTTTTTGTGACGATAAAAATTGAAAACGGCAAGTACATTATAAAATGAACAATCTAAAGTATAACGAGAAAGTTACATTTTACAATACCTTCACTTCGAAAGTAAACGGTAGATTGGTAGATTGGTGTCTTGATGATACCTTCTAGTTGTGAAAAACCACCACCAGATTGTTGTACAGCTTTCTGTAATCAATAGATGTTCGTTTTTGAGGAAGGTGTTTCTCAACAGATTGCGCAAACAGTTTGCTGCAATAAGTAATTTGTCACATTCACTTCAATTCATTGGTAGAAGGTGGTGCTCAAAAAACTTGTGCCAAAAGTGCACTACTGTTTTACAAGGCCCTTCTGGTCTGACAGTTCACAATTGAAATTCGTCTTTTGTAAATCCTGGAGTCATCTTTTGAGTGCAGCTTGGCAAGATTAAATGTTCATGTCATCCATAACGATGTATGCTGTCAGAATATAAGAATATGGAAGTTCATTTGGATGGGAATAAAGAGTCAGTCGGCTATGAAAGTTGCCTTAGCTTGTTCCAAAAGTTTCTGCATGGGAGAAACTGACAAGTATAATTTGGGGAAATTTTGTGAACAAGCACGGACATTATTTCTTCCACATTTCTGCTAGTGTATACTGTAGACGTTCAGAATGAAAATTCTAGAGATGTTTAAGGTGAAACCCTATCTTGTTGTCAAGAACTTGAAACAATGCAATGACGCTAGCGTGCGCTTATTGTTAATAAATTTTAGGTGAAATGTGCAAAATTTTAGGTGAAATGTGCAAAAACACATGGGGGAATATTCGGGACTCGTATCAGAGAAATAAACGAGAAAGAAAGCTTGGAACAGGTTCAGATGCCTCAGCAAAACCAAGAAAATGGGTTCTGCTTGAACACTTGGCTTTAAGAAACCTACATTTCGTGGCATTTTAAATGAAATTGTCAAGAGCATATGGAGAAATATTAGTAACTCATACCGGAGAAATATATGACATAAAATGGTTTCATTAGGTCCAAATGTGTCAGCGAAACAAAACAAATGCATTCTCTATCGTGTGATGACCACACGATTCTCGTTGCGCGTCGACAGAACTGGCGGCTAGTCGCGACGCTCCCGGAGATATATGAACCCAAATCTCGGAAACGGAGATCGATATCATTCTGATCTCAACTTTAAAAATAATTTCGATATGTTAGCTTCTTTTCATCGGCAACGATGTATGACCTAACGTGAACCATACGTAAAGTAGCCAGCGACCACATTTTTCACTGTACACAATTCAAATTTTATGCAGTAGGTTACTTGTAAATTATCGGAATAACTGTGACGAATATCGGAAAAATAGACACCTCATTATCAAGCTGTGATGTGAAACTGTAAGATACGCAAACATCAATTTTTTGTGCCTTTTACTTTCCTCACAATTGATAGAGAAGTAATATACAGCGAAAAAAACACGCAAAACCGGAAGAGATACTTTTCAATTTTTTAAAGTAAAAGGAGAATCTGTATCGAAAAAGTAACTCTGGGAGCCGATGTAACTTTGTTGCATTAACATACAGTATTTTTTACAGCAAGAAAATCGGAATTCTTATTTTTCTTATGTATTTGAATCCGCCGCCGCCGACCGGAGCTTGGGAAACGGCGACGACTCCAGTCGTGTTGCGGCCGTGTCGCCGTCTGCCAGGGTGGGAAAAGAGGAGGGGGCAGCGTCGCAGTCGCAGCCAACTGTCGCGTTTTGCACAACGTAACTTAAGGCGCTGCAGTCATGGACTGTGCGGCTGGTCCCGGCGGAGGTTCGAGTCCTCCCTCGGGCATGGGTGTGTGTGTTTGTCCATAGGATAATTTAGGTTAAGTAGTGTGTAAGCTTAGGGGCTGATGAACTTACCAGTTAAGTCCCATAAGACTTCACACACATTTGAACATCTAGCAGCCATTCTCTGAATTACTTCGATGTTTTCCTTTAATACGATCTGGGTCGGATCTCACACACCCAGTAAGTTCTCTAAACTAGGTCGCAGTAGCGTCCTAGATGCGGTATACTTCACAGATGAGTCACATTTTCCGGAAGTTCTCCCAATACATCGAAATCGACCACTCATCTTCCCTACCAGAGTCCGCACATGCTCATTCCATTTCATATCGCTTTGCAGCGTTACGCCCAGATACTTAAACAACATGATTGTGCCAAGCAGGACACTACTAATGCTGTGTCCGAACATTACAGGTTTGTTTTTCTTACTCACTCGCATTAACATACATTTTTCTATATTTAGAGCCAGCTACCACTCATCACAGCAACTAGAATTTTTGTCTAAGTCATCCAGCATCCTCCTACAGTCACTCAACTGCGACACATTCCCGTAGACCGCAGCATCATCAGCAAACAACCGCTGACTGCTGCCCATCCTCCCCGCCACATCACGTAAGCTTATGCAAAAAAAATTATAGTGTTCCTATCACGCTTCCTTGAGGCACTCCTGACGGTATTCTTGTCTCTAATCGACACTCGGCGTCGAGGATACATAATGGGTTCTGTTACTTACGAAGTCTTCCGGCTACTCGCATATCTGGGGACCAATCCATGTACTCGTAACTTAGATAGCAATCTGCATATTCATTCTCCAATAAGAGACAATTTTCCGAACGGTGGAAGATTTGAGAGAGCGGTTGGGTGGAGAAGTCTGCATTTTGGCTCTTCCCGAAAGTATCCACCTCACCGTCGGTAAGAAAATGCCTGCCATACAATGGTGTACTACTTCTGGGGAAAATCGCACCGTAGCGGAAACACTGCCACAGATATAGGGCTCTAAAATAACATTGATAATAAATATGAAAGAACAGTAGCACAAAAATTTAAATATAACCGCAAACCTTAACAAATACAGAAAAATATACCTAGTATACACTGCCTCATAGAAGAAGTGAGGCACCCAGATGAAGAAGACGAAACGAAACGAAACGAAACTTCGCGAGCTGAGAGAGTAGGTGATGTTATTTTAGTGATTACAAAATCGACTCAAATTTAGAAAGAACTTAGCCGTATGAGTCTACTTGTCAGTACAACTGACCTGGATGCACGCACTGATTCGGTTGGGAAGAGTGCCATAAAGCCACTGTATCCTCTCCTGAGGAAAGATGGAGTGCATCTGTTGCCACCCTTCTTGATATCCTGGACATTGGGACAGAGTTGACGTCCGAATTGGTCCCACACAGCTTCTACCAGTGACAGGTCTGGAAGTCTTTCTGGACACGGTAGTACCTCAACATGATGCGGACTGTTCATAGAGACAAGTGCCATATGTGGAGGAGCATTGTACTGTGGAAAAAATAGCACCATGATACTGACGCATGAGAAGTAACACACGAGGACACAGGATGCCTGTGACATACCGTTGTGTCGTCAAACTTCTTTCGGTCACTGCCAAATGTGAACTAAATTCATACCCGATGAATCCTCACACCGTGATGCCGTGATAATAATACCACTGTGCTTTTCCAAAACAGTGGAGGAATGGAAAATCACCATTCTCGCCGACGGTGGTCATCAGGAGTAATGCAGAACTGTGGTTCTTCGCTGAACAGAATGGGACGCCGTTCATCACCAGTCTATGCTTCCCAGTCAGGACACCACTCCAACCGAGCGAGGTGCCGCAGTGGTTAGCACATTGGACTCGCATTCGGGAGTTCGACGGTTCAATCTACACTTTACGATATTCCGAACAGTATTAATAAAGGATCTGAATTTCTATAACACACATAAGCACAAAAGATAAGCTTAATACTTCATATTTCATTTTCTGCTTATAAATCCACCCCTACCTTCTTAGAATAATAATCTCTACGTCAGGGCAAATGTCGTAAGCTCTAAGAAAGACATGTTGGAAGTTTTGCTCTTCGTAATGTTTGCAACAGAAAGTATCTCATGATGTTGTGGCACAGTATTTTCATCTTTCCGAACATTCAAAGGCATTCGCAGTTGCTAGCATGGACAACCATCATCTGCATATCGGAATGACAACAGTGGAAATTTGTGCCGGACCGGATTCGAGTTTCAGTCCATCATTAATTTTCATTGTCGTCATTCCATTATAGAACTAATGGTTGTCTATATTCGCAACTGTGAATACATTTCATGTCTTTGATAACGCCTGTATTGTAATATACTTGTGAATAACACAGGCGCTGCAATACCTCACCTGCGAACACCGGCTCCTTCCAGTTTTGCTCAGGAGGTTCTGCAGCCAGTTTTGCTGCGTGTATCGGTGCTGGAAGCTTCATCGACGAAGTCACAAATTCGTTGATTAAATTGCCTAAAGAGAGTTTCAAGGAAATTACAGCGTAATTAAGGGGTGCCGTCTAGAGCAGCAGCTAAATAACTCAGCAAATCAGGAGCGAGGGCGTAATTAAAGATCGTTCCGTTGTAATCGCAGTCAGTTTTTTCTAATGAAGGGAAGGATTTGAAAGAAGGAGGCAGTAAAATGTCTGAGGGAATGTACAGTTTTACAGATGCATGTAAGCGGAGGGGAGAGACCGAATATCACCACCAAGAGAGGTGGCACAATGGTTACGACGATGGTTCCGTATTCAAGAGAGGCTGAATTCTAAGCTCGGTTCGGCCAAACTGATTTAGACTGCAAGGTTAATTTCTTTTCCTATCCTTGTCCCCACGATACGGTCCTTTAAAAGCAGTGCAATCAACCTGGTTTACTGTTGTCAACAGGATATGCTGTGAGTGAACGGAACAAGTTTGTTTCAAAACAAGACACATGGCGAGTACCACCGAGATTCGCGCTAGTGCGCAGATATTTTCAGCCCAGTACATATAACGAGTAGAGCTAATGAACCAAACGTAACGAAATTTTTATGTAACGAGCCACCAGAGACCATGGGTCGCTTACACTAAAAAACTGAGAAAATTATTCCTGAAAAGCTTTAGAAACTTTGTTGCTGGAGTTCATGCTCATTCTGTAAATTTTATTTACGTATTTTTTCAGTCAGGGCTGTTACAGTGGTGTAAGACTTGTCATCATAACAGAATAAAAAATATAGTTACACAAAGAATATAATTTATGAGCATGGTTTATTAGGATAGGGCAGTTGATGAACCGTGGCGTTCATGAAGGAACCGTCCTTCAATTTTTCTGGAATGATGTAGGAAAAACTAAATGATGATAGAGCAAGCTCCTTCCTCCTGAATATGAAGTCAGAGTCTTAACAACTGCCTCGTGTCATTTGGTTGACCAGATACAGAAGAGCAGGTATATTTCATTCTCCTGTATTTCAGAAAGGCATTCGACATGTTGTCGAGTGATAACCACAGCACACTCATTTTGTAATTTTTGGTTAAAAGGAACATGTAGACCTGAGAGCAGAAAAAGTGGGTAATCCCTGAATTTCAATGTGTAGGCCGCACCTGACTATAAGCAACCAACATAGCATAGCTGTATCGCAAGTCCTCTAAACCCTCAGCAGTACAGTCGGTTGACTATACACAATGGTTACCACAAGAGACCAATAGAGAAAACTGCTCTTTATGGGAGTCAGTTCAGATGTAAATCAGTACTGTCATACAACAAATATTATAAAACACGTTATTAGACATGAGATACTCCTTAACACTGGTAAATTAAACTTCATTACAATAAGTGATACTGCAGAACTCTTATCACTCATTAAATGATATGACATGACGAGCTGTTGCTCGTGATCCGAATTTGAACCCACTGTTTGCAAAGTAAATCTTTTGTGTCTGATCGAGACTCGACTAGGCATAAATAATGTAAAATATCGAAGTGTTCAGGAGTATCAGTTTACGAGGTCGAATATTCGAACCTGGAAATAAATGACTATACGTTTAGCATTGTACTGGGAACCTCATGAAGCTTACAAGGCATGTAATAAAGTGCAACGCAAAGTGTGAAACGCCATGAAGTAAAGTTGTGGCGATTGCCGGGGAGTAGAACTCACCAACAGCGTGATATTGGAACCTGAAACGACGAGACAAATGATTTTTGACTGACAGGGATTCGAACCCGGCAGCTTTCGCTATTGTCTTGTAGCCACAAATAGACATGAGAGCTGCTGAGGACGTTTTCGGCTGTTCAAAAGCCCAGATGAGGGAAAGGCATGTGGCTAAGGATAGGTAACTGAGTTCCAAGAGGTCGTTCTCCTGTCTTTCATCTGAAAAGTGGACCGGCATCATATCGCTAACCATGAATTCCATGCAGAATGTTTGTACTGAGGATCGTGAAAGGCCTTGCAAATAGGCATTCCATTCTTGTTACAAGTGTCCGTTTTATTTATTGTAGCTTAAAATTTCTGGCAACTGCACTTGGACTTCAAAACAATCCATTATACATGATTTCAAACTTTCGTAATGAGATGTGACCTCACGTTTGAGCTGCCGTAATAGGTGATAGATTTCTGCTCCTGGAAAGGCTGAAAAATATACCTGGTGGTGGACTTCAACGGAGATTGTGTGGGCGATGAATTGTCCTTTAGGGTGGACGACGTAGCAGGCTCACAGTGTCCTTTCTGGCAAAGGCATGGAGGCCTCCGTTACCAGGGAGCCGACGCAGTAACAACCATGTGGAGACTACCGGTGGTGTTGTAAGTAGGCTGTTTAGGTTTTTATGTTGGTGACGCCATGTAGCGCTCTGTATTAAAATCGCTGACTGCGCTGTGTGCAGTCTGTGGCTGGGTGAACTCATTGTTGGATTATTCGTTAGTTGGGCAGTTGGATGTGAACTGCCGGCCGGTGTGGCCGAGCGGTTCTAGGTGCTTCAATCTGGAACCGTGCGACCGCTACTGTCGCAAGTTCGAATCCTGACTCGGGCATGTATGTGTATGATGTCTTTAGGTTTGTTAGGTTTAATTAGTTCTAAGTTCTAGGCGACTGATGACCTCAGAAGTTAAGTCGCATAGTGCTCAGAGCCATTTGAACCAAAGTGATTCATGAAGGATGGGTTGTTGTTAGTCAGGGCTATTCTTTCGTAGGGATTATTAAAAGTCAGACTGCGTTGCGCTAAATATTGTGTGTCAGTTTAGAAATGATCAGAATAAGTAAAGAGAAAACTGTCTGAGTACGTTCAGTATTGCTCAGCTGTCTCACTATTAAATAACGCAGAAGTTTACCAGCACAGTCTTTCATTACATTCAAAGGGCAATTTTCAATGTGACTGTAATGGCAGCTCTCTTTTTCTAAGATCAGATCCTGAGCCTATTGCATGTTTTGTAGAATCAGTAAGATCTGAGTGGTCGGGTCTGTAGATGTAGAGACACTGGGTTGCAGAACAAACGTTAGTCCACCAATAACTTGGAAGACACAAGAAGAAGCACCATTCAGCTGGAGTGCAGTGCAAGTCTACAGAGTGAGGCCACAGAAAAAAGTCTCATCGACAACTGAAGTGGCTCGTTGCGGGCTTCGACCTGGAGAACTAAAGTGCAAGTAGACGATGAAAATAAAATCGTTAAAATGAATATGAAACTTCGGTTCTCCTTCTTCAGAGCATAAGCAGACACCACAAGAAATAATTCACAAAAAGCCTCTGTCTATGAAGTGGATGAGAAAAGTAAGCGTGATGGGCTGCTAGCCACTGTAAAGTGAATCATAATCAGTATAGCTAAATTACTGGTTGATGAGGAACTTATTGTCTCATATCTCACAAACACTGCGTCAGGGTAAAATACTAAAATCTAGGAGGTCCGCACTGTAGAGGCGAAGTCTCGGCCTAGCTCAAGAATACCTGCTGGTGCCTCCACGTAGTGTCGGGGGAGAAGATCGAAAGCAAGTAAGCTGGTGTCAGACCCAGGTCACGGGTGGATCAAGGTGAAGCCCAGAGACCTTGTCTGTTGAGAACTGATCAGTCACAGATATGAACCATCCTAAATACGGTTGAGGTACGAGGATACAGTGAGACACATTTTCGGGCATGTGATCCTGGGGAAGCGAGTACGTCAACAGTGACTGAACCCCTTGGAGCGAAGCCGCTGCCACCTATCGGTGAGGTGTTCGCCATTGTAGCCACAGTGACTTTCGTCGTGGGCCACCAGTGAAGCAGCGCTGTTACGCATGAGGACTATCACCTCTGACATAGCACCATGTCCTCTTAAAAATTTTTTGGATCATTTTTCTTTGTGCCGGAAACTATTACTGATTTAGTGTACCTTGACATGCTGCAGCAATGGTTTGTGCCACAACTACAGCATGACAATGTAGATTTCTTTCCGTAACAAGTAGGGCTCCACAACACTTTCCTTCAGAAGTTCGAGATTACCTCGATGCTGAATTGCCTCAGCCTCTTCTTCAGTGGCCCTCACAATCACTTTGCTGCAAGTATTTTCTTGTTATGATTATAAATCAAAGATCATGTTATCCTGCCTCCACTTACAGTTAACCTGAAAGAGCTGCAAAATTATTAAATAAAGCAGTAGCTGATATTTTCCCTGTGTCGTGCCTTGTTTCCGTGCAGTCTTCTTCTGAAATCCCGGAGGTACTTATAAATAAGGAAGATTAGAGTTTAACCATCTGTCGACATAAAGGTCATGAGTGGCGGAGCACAAGCCCGAATCAGGGAAGGATGTAAGGGAACTGGCCATATCCTCTTCAAAGTTACCGTCCTGGCTCTCACTTTAAACGATTGAGAGAAAAACCTGAAAATCTAAATGTGGTTGGCTACACGGCTTCTCACCTAAGCCCGCCACGCCCAGTATGAGAGTCATGGCGTTAACACTGAATTAACTATCATTCTTGACAAAAAACTGAAACACTCAAACCACATGTTTGGATGTCAGTGTAACTTTGTGCACGTAACCACAACTGGCGAGTATGTAAATAATCGGAATCGCAGTTCTCTGTGTAAGATAAAACGGTCATCAGAATGCCTTAGTATTGTTTGTTTTCGTTGTTTCTTCAGGCCCGGTAGATTATATAAAGGGGGTGAACAATGTCAGATGTTGAGTGATTACTCTGAGGGACACGTAGATGCAGCGTACTCGTACGAGGCAATGTTATCAGTATCTGATCGAATTTGAAAGGGGGCTCATTGTAGGTCTCCATTTGTCTGGCTGATCAAATTGTGCAATATCCAGGTTAGTGGGGCATCGGACTTTACGTTGATTTGCAGCATCTTTGCTACTAAGTCGTATTCGTGACATTTTGCAAACAGTATTTAAATATAACACTGAATGTACCAACAAAATTATTTCAATGTAAGACACAGTTTAGGAGATATGACGTCGTAGACACCGAGATACGTGAAAATCTGCCACATCATGCGTGACTTTGAAATTTATGTCATCTTTCTTAGTAGTTCTATTAGAACAGATCAGACTTAAAAGTCTTGATGGAGGTATGCAGCCATAATCAAAATATTATGACACTGTATGTACTACTATTTGTACTGTTCGTTATTTATTACTAGGGTTCTGATGATGGGCTTTGCCCGAAACGCGTCAGCACTATAAAGTATTTACTACCATTTGGATCTGCTTCATTTCAGCAGTGTATGAGCATTTTTAGAATCATATTTACATTCTATTACCAACACATTTCGCAGGCGGTATCCACACAAGCGGCTGAAAGCACCAACAAAAATACATCTTTATACGACACATAGTTCAGGATACATGACATAATAAACACTGAGCTGTGTGAAAACTAAAGTGCAGGTCGAATTTCAATTCGGGAAAGGGTGGAAAATGTATACAAATACGTGATAAATGAGTTACAAACATGTGAAATACACGTACACGCGCAAATCCACAGCTACAAAGCTCTTCCTATTCTCCTGGTTCGATTTAAACCAAATCTGGTATACATATTATCTGTAAAGAAATATTGTGGCCGTAAAAACCAGCAACTTCCTACTGACATGGGAGATGATTACTTGGAGACAGAAGAGGGGAGGAAGAGATGGGCAGGGACATGGTAGAGGAAGCGATAGAGAGATGGGAGAGGAGGAGATGGACAGAGAAAGGAAACAGAAGGTTGAGAGAGAGGAAAGGAGAGGAGAACAGTGCGAGGGAGTACACGGGATGAACAGGGAAAGGGAGAGAGAGACTCGCACATCCCTCCAATATTTAAACAACTAAATATAATGAGTTTAGATTAACAAATACGGAGATAGAAAATCACGGGAACAACTGGAATAGCGCATCGCTTCACTTCTATTTGAATTTATTGTAACACTTGATAATAGACCAAGAAAATGTCGCGTGTTACACTTGACAGATAATAGCAGTAGAGCAATAATAAACCTCTAATTCAGTTTTCTGCGCTGTAGCTAAAGTTCAACAGGAGAACACATTGTAAGTTCTCCCCTAAATGCGCGTAGGCGAGTTAAAAAAACTGGTTATGAAACAGTCACTTATAACACCAAGACAGATACACTCCATGTAAAGAAAAATTAATTAGCGAGTTTACACATTGAGATATTCATCCAGATGAAGATCTGCGAACACCTTAAAACTTAATGGCTACCTAAAGAAATTAAGAATAGCATGTTAATAGACTAGAATAACGGATTAAATAACACATACACGGCTTCTGACGGCGGACAAACTGTGCTGGGCTACTGAGCAGTGATTAACGTAAGACAGCCACAACATACGCTAAGAAGGTTAGCGGCGTATTTAAAGACAAGCGTCGAGCAAGGAGCCTGGTCAGAAGGTAATCAAAACTAGCAGGATTCCCTTACAAGGCAGACGTGCCAGCACATCCATTCATACCCCACAATCAAATAGCGCAACATAAATAATTGACACATTTCAGATCATATTTTAAAACAACATACTTAAATAACTATGTTTACAACACAGCGCCCTCTGGCTAGGGTAAGGAAACAGCAGAGTGCGAAGTAAGAATTGCAAAAGGAAAGCGCTAAAGACAAGGCGGAAACGCAGAGAACAAACCGTGACATTTCGTCACGGTTCAGGGACCTGGAGGAGATGGACAGAGAGACAGGGAAGGAGGTAGACGGAGAGGGGGGTAGGAGGAGATGGACAAAGAGAAAGGGGGCAAGTAGTAGATATACAGAGAGAGATGGGCTGAGATCGACAGAGGGCGGGGGAAACAGAAGATGGACTAATTAGAAGATGGGAATAAATAAACATCTGGGAAACGCTGGATACTTCGCTAGTCGTATTCAACGGTGTTTCACTCGTCAAAATTCGATTCCCAGTTTCGGAGATATTGCAATATTTTAGTACTTACGATGTGTCTTGTTTTCTACATGAAGCAGATTGCTGCCTTACACGGAAGTTGGTGTTGCTATACCACACTATTGCATAAATGTGGTGGGGCGCTCCTGCCTGACGCAGCTAAGAGAGGCTGCTTACAAAAACGGAATTGTGGAGATACAAGAATTAGACACAAATATGTAAACACAGCGAGAAATGCAAATGGAGATGTGAGACAAACCTGCAGGTTGAGCAGTTGGGTTTGACCACGACTGTCCTCAGTAAGTCGGAAGTGGCAGTCGTGGTCACAAATAGTGTTTTGCATTATTTCGGAGCTGACTCTGTTGCAACGTGGGCCATTTGTTGATGCTCGTATCGTGGGCGCTTCCGTAACCAAGGTAGGCGAAGTTTTTGGTGTTTCAGAAGGAACGATATCGAATATTTCTATCGCATTCACAGAAAGCGGAACTGACGGTCATTGAAGAGGATTGTCACGAAAAATAAGAGGACGACACCGGCAAAAGTCACTGCAGACCTGAATGTCGCACTCGCGAATCTTATCAGCAGCAAAAAGACACAAGGGGAGCTCCATGAGCTGGGAATTCCAGGACGAGCTGCAATTCCATAACAATAAATCAGTGATGGATGTTCCATTAACAGGGTAACGTTGTGTCGAAGCATTAAAACATGGACTATGGAGGAATGGAAGGAGGTCATTTGGTTGGAGGAGCCTTCTTACACTCTGTTGCCAACGTCTGCCCGAGTTTGTGTTCGAAGAATGGAATACGGTCTGTATTTAGTGATGATATGGACAGTCGTGTTGTGGTATTCAAGAGTTACTGTGCAAGGTGGCATTAGTGCCAAGGATTAAGCCAGAATTTAGGCTTATCAGGTCCATCCCATCATACAATGTTTGTTCCTCAGTGGAGATGCCGTATTCAAAGACGGCAGGGTCTCTGATCACGCAACTGAAATTGTCCACGACTAGTTCTGTGAGCATGAGGATGAATTGTCGCATCCCTCCTGGCTACCACAGTCACCAGATCTCAGTATTTTTGAGCCTCTGTGGACTACTTTGAAAATAAAAGTGCGTGATCGCTATCTACCTGCGTCATCGTTACTTGGAATTGACAATATTTTGCAGGAAGACTAGTTTAAGACCATACATAGCCAGTATTTAACCATTCCTAAATGGACTGGAAGCAGTTTTGAATTCCAACAGGTTTCCTAAACCTTATTAGGTATGGTAATGTGTTGTGTATTTGGTGCTTTTGTGTTTTGGTCCACCCTCCGTAATTTTAACTTAAAGCTGATACTAATCACACTTTGACTGACACACCAACACGAAGGCAAAGGATGTGGCATCTGAGGATAATTCACCTATTAACTACGGTGACAATTCTGTTATTGTTTCTGCCAGAAGGTGCAAGTAAAAAAAGTGTATGGATTTGTAAAACAGGAAGTCGAGGTATGGAGTACTTAGTTCACTTCATGAGTTTAATGTAAAGATACAGAATAACACTGCAAAATTACGTAACAGAAACGAAATCGCAAAAGAATGAGATCATGAACACTTCCATAAAATTCCATGTGTATCATCAAATATTCGAAATACCATCCGTCTACTAGAACACCGGTTTGCAGTCGCTGGTGCAAAGTCGTCTGGACAGACTGAGGTGATTCATTTGATATCATTGCGCATGTTGCAGCAATGTGATGTTTTAAATCCTCTTGGGTCGTTGTAACTTGTGCATACATTTCATCATTGGGTTTATCCGAGAGAAAAAAATTCCATTTCCGAACACACAGGCCAACTGATAACGTGTTCATGTCTTACCCAACGCCTATGGAAAGAGCTGGTTAAAGGCTTTCATAGCCACAAGCGAATAGCGACGAGGCACCCACGGTGCTAGTACCACATACATCCACGTACTACGAGTGGTATTTCCTCTAGTAAAGCCGGCCGCTGTGGTCGAGCGGTTCTAGGCGCTTCAGTCCGAAACCGCGCTGCTGCTACGGTCGCAGGTTCGAATCCTGCCTCGGGCATTGAGGTTTAAGTAGTTCTAAATCTAGGCGACTGATGACCTCAGATGTTAAGTCCCATAGTGCTTAGAGCCATTTTAACCTCTAGGAGAGCCGGTAGCACTTCGATAGGAAATTGTGAGAAACCTCGTAACCCATAGGTTCTTCACTGATGGAAGGACCATCACGTAGTCTCCAATAACACTGCAGCAAACGTTCACACAACATCACCTCTGATGCTCAGCCAGTGAGGATTCTCGATGCCAATAATACGTATTTATTAAATTAAGTTTTCCATCATGTATGACGGTATCGTCAAAGATAAAGAGAGTTCGTTGCAGGAAGAACTTACTGTCCTGTCGCATCAGAAACTAGTTACAGATTTGCAGGCATCTTCTGCAATCCCGCTGCTTAATTTACTGGTAAACTGACGCATGTTACGGATGCAGGCTGTGTGCGCGCAAAATGCCAATAACGTTGGAATTTCTCATTCCATAGGCACTCGCAATTTCTCTGGAGTTAATATGTGGATTGCGAGCAACAGCTGGCGGAAAAACTGTTTCGTTCGCTCCGGTCGCTGCAGACTTGCTCCTTGCCTTCTGTGTATTGTCCCAGCACCCTTCCAAACATAGGGTTTTTTCATGATCACTGAATTGTCATTATTGCTGCAACCTTGCAAACTGTGTGTACGGAATACTTCGTTCGTACAGCGTAAGTTCTCCCTTGACGTTCTTTTTGCATTCCTCGTGAGGAAGTAGCATATCTACACTCCTGGAAATTGAAATAAGAACACCGTGAATTCATTGTCCCAGGAAGGGGAAACTTTATTGACACATTCCTGGGGTCAGATACATCACATGATCACACTGACAGAACCACAGGCACATAGACACAGGCAACACAGCATGCACAATGTCGGCACTAGTACAGTGTATATCCACCTTTCGCAGCAATGCAGGCTGCTATTCTCCCATGGAGACGATCGTAGAGATGCTGGATGTAGTCCTGTGGAACGGCTTGCCATGCCATTTCCACCTGGCGCCTCAGTTGGACCAGCGTTCGCGCTGGATGTGCAGACCGCGTGAGACGACGCTTCATCCAGTCCCAAACATGCTCAATGGGGGACAGATCCGGAGATCTTGCTGGCCAGGGTAGTTGACTTACACCTTCTAGAGCACGTTGGGTGGCACGGGATACATGCGAACGTGCATTGTCCTGTTGGAACAGCAAGTTCCCTTGCCGGTCTAGGAATGGTAGAACGATGGGTTCGATGACGGTTTGGATGTACCGTGCACTATTCAGTGTCCCCTCGACGATCACCAGTGGTGTACGGCCAGTGTAGGAGATCGCTCCCCACACCATGATGCCGGGTGTTGGCCCTGTGTGCCTCGGTCGTATGCAGTCCTGATTGTGGCGCTCACCTGCACGGCGCCAAACACGAATACGACCATCATTGGCACCAAGGCAGAAGCGACTCTCATCGCTGAAGACGACACGTCTCCATTCGTCCCTCCATTCACGCCTGTCGCGACACCACTGGAGGCGGGCTGCACGATGTTGGGGCGTGAGCGGAAGACGGCCTAACGGTGTGCGGGACCGTAGCCCAGCTTCATGGAGACGGTTGCGAATGGTCCTCGCCGATACCCCAGGAGCAACAGTGTCCCTAATTTGCTGGGAAGTGGCGGAGCGGTCCCCTACGGCACTGCGTAGGATCCTACGGTCTTGGCGTGCATCCGTGCGTCGCTGCGGTCCGGTCCCAGGTCGACGGGCAGATGCACCTTCCGCCGACCACTGGCGACAACATCGATGTACTGTGGAGACCTCACGCCCCACGTGTTGAGCAATTCGGCGGTACGTCCACCCGGCCTCCCGCATGCCCACTATACGCCCTCGCTCAAAGTCCGTCAACTACACATACGGTTCACGTCCACGCTGTCGCGGCATGCTACCAGTGTTAAAGACTGCGATGGAGCTCCGTATGCCACGGCAAACTGGCTGACACTGACGGCGGCGGTGCACAAATGCTGCGCAGCTAGCGCCATTCGACGGCCAACACCGCGGTTCCTGGTGTGTCCGCTGTGCCGTGCGTGTGATCATTGCTTGTACAGCCCTCTCGCAGTGTCCGGAGCAAGTATGGTGGGTCTGACACACCGGTGTCAATGTGTTCTTTTTTCCATTTCCAGGAGTGTATTTGCTCTTGGTTTTGCGAAAGACTTATTTTATGACCAACCAGCACTCGACACATGTGATCGAGACTGACAGAATGAACGCTACTATTTCTCTGTTCTCCTTTTGTAACGGTATCACGGCAGTGCAGCACTTACTTTGTCTCTACCTGAAGTGGCGTATTTCCTTATTTGCGTATGAAATCATATACTGTCCCATAGACAGCAACCAATTTAATGTTCAAAACAGGTAAGTCCTAAGTTCTAAATATTGTAATTACTCCGAAGCTAGTAACTGAAATTTGAATAGTAAACCGCTACTGAATGCGTCACTTTTATAACTACGATACTAGCAGCAGAAAATATTAAAGCTCCATTTTGTAACTCATCGTCTATAAGAAGAAGGAGTTAAATCCGAGAAAAGTTTATCGATGTATTATTCCACCGACTCTTATTATTCAGAAGTCGGGATAAGTCACACTGATCACCACTGGAATCAAATACATAAATCACAATACACTCAAGTAATGCTGATATGTGTTAATTTCTGCTGCGAATGGTCGGTTTTGTCGATTCGTCTATCGGATGTGCTGGTAATCTGGTGAGGGGCCGTTCTTGGCAAACAGATACTTCTGGTGACTGCAGACCGTGTTCGTATTAAACGTGACGCGACTTATAATTTTTCATTACGTGGAGTAGTATAAATCGGACTGCGGGAAGTAGATTTAGACTGCAAAGGTTCGACTTTTCTGTGGTGAGAAAATCTGCACGTACTGGCGCGTGTTTGACGCACAATTCGACAATTTACGAATCTGATATCCTTCCAGCATCAGTTACATTGAAAAACAGATACCTTGTTATCATTAGTGACAAGGGTTAGTGCATTTAAAATGAAGCATAGACAAAAATGTAGATTGCTATTATTATTCTTCAACTCTCTAAATGATAGTACATGGGTGCTTACATGCTACGCTGTAGGATGATGACAAATGATAAGAGGCGAATGCTGCCGTCCTGATTTACAAAAGAACGTCGTAATTACCATCAGCGACTGCTGTTCAAGTATATACCAATATATGGGACTAACAAAAATGTATGGCACAAATTGCAGGACAGATTCCTCACTCGTAAACGAAGAAATTACGTTACATGAACATGGGTCTGGAAACGCTTTGTTTCCATGTTACAACTCATTTACTCCAACTCATTAATGATGGGAACAGGACGTTAGAATTTTGGGGAATATGTATTCTTGCTGACTTCTGGTTACGTTGTGCATCGCCAGTGTTTTGTTTTACATATCCCAGTTGCCATGTGACGTGCGTCATTGCTTGTTTATAGGTAACACCAACAGTTCCAGGGATCAGTACGACCGTTGCAAGCACACGAGTTACTACGTGGAGTTAACCACAGACTTGGTTCGTGCAATGGCAGTGCACCACTTTGACGACTGTCTTTTTGTCTCAGGCTATACTGTTTTGGGCCACCCACGTTTTATCTCCAGTCACAACAGGGTTCAGAAAATCCCCACATTCCAGTTCAAGTCGCTCAAGAAACTCGCGGGCCCCACTGAGGAGCGTTGTCTTGTGCTGCTCTGACAGCTGTTGTGGCACCCACTCTTCATACAGTTTTCAGTATCCAAGCGTATCCGTATCTCGTATGAGAGTGTTCTGGAGAATTGTGGAAACATCGCAGAAATTTCGTCCAGTATCAACCCGGTGAGCTTCACGAACAGTTTCCTCGAATATTTGCACCAAATCATCAGTCAAAGTGGAAGGCCTCCCACTCCTCTGTCCGTCGTGAACACTTCCTCCACGTCCACTAAACTCCCTTCACTACTTAAACAGTCTCGTTCTCTTCGTAACACCTTCACCGTAAACAGTTCTCACTAACGAGACTATTTCGGTAGATGTTACTCCTTCCGCGAGTAGGAAATCAGGAAATGGGTCACAGTGCGTGGCTCGCACTTGGCGGTGTTCCTCATCGACTTCTTTCAAGCAGCTGGACACTACAACGTGAGTTTAGATACTACCGTGTCCCTGGGACGCTCGCTCTGGTCAGGGGATCCCCCTGTAATCTTACCCTCCCATACATCATCATTAAATTTATCTCTCCCTAAAAGTTTCGAAAACTTCGAGATGCGTAAGATACACAGAAGGAAAACTTTTGAGTTATCCTCGTTTTTTTGTTGTTGTTGGCTGCAATTCTCGCGTCCAGGGGTCCATTCTTGAGACTGACGTTTTGATTTTGTAGGTTCCTGTTGATCTGAATAATGTACGAAGATTTGCCTGTTTTACTCTTGAATTTTATTTTCCGTCACATTTTTCAATACCACACCAACTTCACAATGTCCATTTCTATAACACCACAAATTACATTGTTAGTGACAATCACAAAAACACTACCGTTCCCATCAGAGGCATGTCCACTGCTACTACTACTACATTCTGCGGTATAGACAATACTCCAAAGAGTTTACAAAGCAAAAGAGTTTACAAACCTTCTTGACAAAAGAAGAATCATCACCAAGATATAACATTATTTTACAAATGAATCTAGAAATAAATCTAATAATTAGCGTTAGATTGTGCAGTTAATAATATGGATTTTAAGAACGCCAGATGTTTCTTAATTTCAAATATTTCTAAAAGAAGAGTAATTTTAACTGTTAGTACTTATCGATTGTATCATATTTCTTTTTCTACACTTTAGCCTGAAATATAATATATCGTATACTAAATCATATGCAATTCATTTAGCTAAACAGCTGAGATAATGTTCGCCAATACTAGTTACTTGGTATCGAATATTCATATATATATATATATATATATATATATATATATATATATATATATATATATATATATATATATATATATAAAAAGAGGGTGTCCCATTGCATCCCTCTATTACTCAGTGTGGTCAAACCTCATAAAACAGAAAACCACAGCCCGTTACGGTTATAGCACACTTACTTTCTGAACATGCCTCGTATAAATCGAATGCACAGCAGATAGAGCAGGATGTACAATGTCGGATAAGCAGAAGATCACGCCTGTTTAAGGAACAGGAAAGATATGACAGCGATGTAAAGCGCTTTCTCGTTTACCTAAATCATTGGTTATTTTTCAATAAATGTATTCCAGTGGAACAAACTCTGATGTATTTCAACATTTCTAAGTAAATACACGTTGGAGCGAAACAGTTTGATAGAGTCAGAGCAGCGAAGTGCAGCTTTAATCGAGCACTATTTCCTCATTGACATGAACGCAGAAGATGGATTGGTGAGCGAATGTGTGTGGTAGCGTCGAGAAATGTGGTTTTAACCAACGACGTTGCTCGTGCTGCTGTGTTAGAATGTGCTTTTGCATTCCAGTACACTTCCCGCCGTGCGTACTGTGTATACTAGCAAAAAGTAAAACTTGTGGTTTTTACAGTTCTTCATTGTACCACATGGTGAGTGTCTTACTAGAGTGCTGTTTCTGTAGCACAGATTATCATCTTAATCAATTAGTGCGATAGTGGTACTTCTAGCGTAGTTGATCTAACAGTCTTACTCACTAATCATCACAGAAAATACGAGACTATCGTAACCAGCTATGGACATAAATTTAAAGTTTGATTAGCTTTGAGTACTACAAATTTAAGCCCCCAGCCGCGTATTTCAGTACCAATATTGAGACTAATTTCAGGAACTGCTGTACAGATTTTGGTACACTTGTAATCAATAGTATCACTGATACACAAGGAAGGTTTATGTATATAATTTACTACTACGCCAGACATCTCGTCCAGCCGTAGATCCTTACAAGGGAAGCTCCCCATCCCACCACCGTCAGATTAAGTGGTAAAATGGCCCAACTGACTGCCCGTCAAAAACTGAACACAGACCACTCATGAAAACAGGAAGCAGGCTTACTGAACTCTAAAAAATAAGCAAAATATGTACAGTGAGCGGTCCAAGCTGAAGATGTGCAACACTGAGCGGGTTGCAAGAAGCACGATGTTGTGATTGCGTGGTCACGGTGTTACACTGCCTAGTGGGAGATTCGTGTTCAGATTTCCCTGGTGCCCCATTTCTTTTCTTTTTTTCACAAATTATGAAATGTCCATCTGGTCACTGACGTGTCTGTTCTCCTTCTGTCGTCTGTCATACTATACATTTGTTACAGAACATGAATCACATTGTAAGAATACATTACCGTTGCAAGTAAAATGTTATGAATAGTGAGAGCAAGCAAGACGCCGTATAATCTCTCACGGAAATGAAAACAAATAATAAACGGGTGTGAACTGTGTTACAACAAAGGGATTCCAGAATCAGGACTTCCAAAACGAAACGCAAGAGTCTTAATATGTGGTACCTGTGAAGAACAAATAGGAAGTACGTACATCTGGAGGTCCCTTCGTTACAACTCGCTGATGCAGGCGGACGTTAGAGTACGACGCAAATACAAATTTGAATACAGCGAACAGACACGTCAATGGTCTGACAGACAGTCCATAATTTTGCGGGAAAAAAAAGAAAAATGGATCATGTTGGATGGAAAATGGTTCAAATGTCTCTCTGAGCACTATGGGACTTAACTTCTGAGGTCATCAGCCCCATAGAACTTAGAACTACTTAAACCTAGCGAACCTAAGGACATCACGTACATCCATGCCCGAGGCAGGATTAGAACCTGCGACCGTAGATGTCGCGCGGTTCCAAACTGAAGCGCCTAGAACCACTCGGTCACAGCGGCCGGCCACGATGGACGGATCTCCCCCTTCGGCGTCCAACACCGTAACCACAAAACCAAGACACTGTGGCTGTTCTACCTCTGTCGAGGTTGCATATGATAAGCTTGGACCGTTCACTGTTCCTATTCTGCTTCTTTTTTTGCAGTTCAGTACACCTTCTTCCCGTTTTCGTGCTTGATCTGTGCCAGTTTTCGACTGGATATCCATTGGGCCATCTTATCACCAAATCTGAGTGGAGTGCGATGGGGAGTTTCCCTTGTTAGTGCTGCCGCTGTGAAATTGGAGTGAGCGACTTGTATAATTAGTAACTGCGCCCTATAGCATGGCAAGTTTTAGCTGAATGTCACCGTATCTACCAAATGGTGCACTTTCAGTCTGTGTTTATTCAGTAGATTTCACTTGATCTGATGTTTCCTACCAACCTCTAACTTTATAATCATGTCCTTTTGAATGAATGTTTTCAAGTAAGGGTTTCCTTAATTTGCCCAGTAGTAGCACTCAGCCTCGTTCAGACAAAAGTCCTAAGACGTATACATTGTAGCTGTTTTCGTTAGAAAACAGGAAATTGCTGCAAACGCACGTAGGGCGTAGTGTAGTTGGAGCGACGCGCAGAAGCGGTGACTAAAGCCACAGCGCACCGCTGGGCGCTGTGCAGATGACGCGCCGTCAGGCTGACCGCGAGGCTGCGACCGCAGGAGGTGCGCTTAGCGCGTCAGCCCCACATACCAGGCGTGACACGCATCGACCTACAGGCAAGTCGGTGAAGCGACGCAGTACCGAATATTACACTCGACCCTGTTCATCAACTGCCTCACAACACGGATTCTCCACTTAGGATTTCGGTAACGGCACATCTGATCAAAAGTGTCCAGACAAACATGTGTAATTCACAATTGACCACCGACAGGTCACGAAAGGTGCATCTGCCGGAATAAAATAAGGTGTGGTGTATCGTGTCGTCAGCAGAGATGCAGTAACAGCAGAATAGATGTGTCACGAGAGCTCAGTGACTTCTAAAGTGGCCTAGTCATTGGAAATCACAGGAGTAACAAATCCTTCAGTTACATTTCAGCCCTTCTAAAGCTGTCCAGATCGACTGTTGGTGAGGTGATTGTGAAATGGAAAGGCGAAATACAGCCACAGCTAAACCAAGACCACACAGACCACATGTACTCACGGAAAGGGGCGTAACAAGTAGCAGGAAATCAGAGGAAGGAACCAGTTGTGAGTTCCCAAGTGCTACCAGCACAGTGACTGTGAGTAGTGAATTAAGAAGAATGGGGTACAACGGTGTAGCATCTCCTCATAACCACAAAATTCTGTAGGCAGTTCTCAGGGACATTCGAGGTGGTGTAATAAGCGACTCCACTCGAAATGACTAACTTCAAGGGGTTTACTATCTTTGGCCTGAAAAAACCAGGTTCTTTGAGAATTTTTTCTCGGGTTGCGTTACAGATATCAATTTCAAATTTGGTCAAAATGTTTATTGATACTTCCTCTATAAACTGGAATTTTTTCGACCGGAAATGTCGAAGAGCAAAGGCGGAAGTGCCGTCGGAACGAGACAAAATTTCGATGTAGACCTCCACGCGTGGTATGTCACAGGTCAGCCGGCTCGTCTGAAATCAAAATTGAGTTGACGTTAGCGAAGTATATAAGATTCTTTAGGAGTTGTACCACGCTTAAGTTATTTGGACCATAGAAAACAAAATGGCGGCCATTACAAAAAAATTGTGATTTTTAATTGATTTTTCGACTTCGTAGGCCAAATAAAAGTATTCATAGTTGATGGATCGGAATAAAAGTGGTACAATTCCTAGACAATTTAGTGAACTTCGTCGGAAACAAAGAATCATACCAATCGATTCAGTAGATTTGAAATTACCATGCCGCGCGATAAAAAAAGTCATTTCGAGAAAAACGTGTTTGCAGTTTTGACTACATATAAATGCAATATTATGCAACGTACGTTCAATCTGCTATTCCCGGTTCATGAAATAGTCCTTCCTCTTCCTCATAGGCGGTATTCTGGTCGATCTGGGCCATCCTGCGCTGCTCCAGAGCCACTCGTACGGCCGGTGACAAGTGGTTTTTTGCCGCTAGAATCCGGTGGTCGTCCGAATGCTTGGTGAACTGCGTCGAATAGAGTCCCAGGGTGACGTCCATCGTTGTCACGGTCTTCAGAATTTCTGAATACCCTTCGTTGAAGCTGCTCACTGCCAGGAAAGTCGCAATCTCCAGTCTTCGCACCAGAATGCAAATGCTTGGAGGCTAACTTCCAAACACACGCGTCCAAACTTTCATTTGAATTTTGTGTGTTTCCTCCCAAGAACCAATACAATAACTCGTCCTCCGAAAGGGCCTCGTAGATCGGATGAATCACTTTTTGAACTTCTTTGTAGAGCGGCTGGTCGTGTTGATATTCGTTCAGATGTCCTGTACCCTTTGCAATGCGCCACTTGCACCAATTAGTTTCCCTAGCCGGACAATTTTGGTGTTGCACGTGGTCATCCGTCGAACACTTGTGGAAATACGTTGCCCTATTGCCTTCTTCATCTGTTCCACCGAATTGGAGTGCCGTCGGATTTCCAAACCGTAGTACGATCATAGCTTGATCACTTGATCCTTGGCACATAGAATAATTTTTTGCAGCTACAAAGTCGAAATTCCCGAAAAAAACTGGTGCGTGAAAAAGGCTGTTTTCAGGCAAGTGTATTTTTTGTTGAACTGCGAATAACAAACATTTCCGTTCTGTATTAAGAAAAACCGTTTCGGTGGTGAATTCTAAATACTTTTATTGATCCAAAAATGCAATTTCAAAAAAATCGGTTTTTTGAACCAAAAGATAGTAAACATCACATTAAGTGATGAATCACGCTATAACTTTTAGAAATCCGCTGGAAAGGTTTGGGTTTACCGAATGCTTGGAGAGATTTACCTAACGTCATGTGTAGTGCCAACAGTGAATTGCGAGAACGTGTGTTACGGTGTGGAACTGTGTTTCAGGTTAGTATGTGGTTCCATAACTGCGCTTAAGAAAGAGCTGAATGCGGAAGAATAAGAACACATTTTACAGCATTGTGTTCTGCGTACAGTAGGAGGTCAGAGATTATGACTTTTTATATCAGCGTGACAACGCACGCTCTCACAAAGCAGCATTTGTGAGGCAATGGTCTGTGGACAGTAACAGTCGTGAAGTGGTTTGGCATGCCAGGAATACCCACCTAAACCCTTTGAGATGACTTAGAACGTTGACTTCGCCCCAGACTGCAACGTCGAACAACATCGCTACCTTCTCCACTTTCAACACTTGCGGAACAAAATGGGCTGCTATTCGTCTACAGACATTGATATACCTCTCTGAAAGCGGCCCCAGCAGAGTTCACACCGCCGTAGTGTGTGCCTCCTAATCGTCGTCAGGCACACTTTATCTGCTGCTTCGGCAGAAATTACCACAGTGTAGCTGAAATCAGCGGAATTAAATGCTCTTCATGCGACACCATTGTCGACGGAAATCGTCGGATTGGTACCCCTTACTAAGAAAATAAAGAGGAGTTTTCACTTTCCCATTCGACAGAACGGTCCCAGGTTAGTCTAGTGCAATATTCGTTTTTCCGTCATGAGTTAACAGGAAATGTAAAACACCAAGAATAATCAGTACTCGAGCAGCGAATGATCAGCGCTGCAGCTTGGTGGTATCAGTCAGTGTGGACCAGGGCGCTGTTCAGTCGCTGCTGGAGTATTAGCTATTCTTCGTATTTTACTGTCCATGTTAATGCATATCAAAAAAGGAAAAAAAAGGTATCGCGCTGGACTGGTCGGGACTGCTCTATCGAGAGGGCAAGTAAAATTCCGCCTTAAAAACTACACAGTTTGTAAGATAAGCCCACCGACGGTTTCTGTAGACACTGGGTATGGCTTGAAAGACGTGATGAGGAGATTTGTTATGGCTTAATACAGCTACACATTGCAAAAATGAAACTGCAATTGTCTTCCGGAATATCACAGAAAAAGTTCCTGACGACGAGAAACAACTGGTACACAGTAATTCAGATCCGTTTTATGCAATCTGCGCTACGTCTGCATTGGGAGTGGTACCCAGAAAGGCGACAGCCACGTAATCGGTGTAAGTTCCCTCTCACAGCTTCGGGCGACTATTAGGAAAACGGAATCATATTGTAAAAAAATACAAGTGAGTTCTCTCCATGAATTACAGGATAGTTTTGGACCAAGATATACCTTTATTCTGCCATTTTTATCCAAGGTTGTCCAATCTTTCCTTGTGTAAAATTAGCGGTCTAGCCATACAGTTTTTGGCTGTGTCTGTAAGTTTACTCTGTTTATAGCACCTAAAATTTCATACATTGTTCAGAAACAAACCCTTATAAAATGCGTTTCACCATAGGAAACAACGTAATTAACAGGAGATATCAAAAATGGCTCTGAGAACTATGGGTCTTAACTTCTGAGGTCATCAGTCCCCTAGAACTTACAAGTACTTACACCTAACTAACCTAAGGACATTACACACACCCATGTCCGAGGCAGGATTCGAACCTGCGACCGTAGCAGTCGCACGGTTCCGGACTGAAGCGCCTAGAACCGCTCGGCCACCGAACAGGAGATATCAAAATGAACGTATGGAAGTAGCAATTTTTCAATATAATGCGATGAAAAGGTTAATATATGACTCGCTACGTTAATGTGCCAGAATAGTTTCATAAATACAATTTGTACAGCAGGTCTAAGGTATCTTCGTATACTTTATCAGTTATTCTGTAACATATTGACGATGTGCTTCACATCTCCAGAGCGAACTGGCCAACAACTTTGTTCTGTCGTGTGGTGTAGCATAAAACGACATCGGTAGGGGAAATGGAATCACCGTTTAAATAGCACACAAGTCACTGTGGAGCGATGTGGAATTGCTACCACGCGATCATGCGACATGTAATCGATATTTGGAGTAGGATACTTTCTCTAAGGCCATTTGTTCACCACCGTAACACGTGAAGCGGCATGTGATCAGCAGGTTAAAAAAAAATACTAGACGGTGAAGGACTGAAGGTTTGGCCTGTCGTGCGACGAATCGCGATTTTGTCTCTTTTCAAGAGACAGCCCAATGAGGCATTTGTGTGGATGGTGTGCTATAGGCCAGACGTGGTTCTTCGAAGTTACGAGGGTTTTTCTCGTACCATAAGTTGGTCTAACTTATTCAGGTTACCGTGAACACGAACCGCGATCTTTATTTCAACATTATCGGTGACGAGTTCTGCGAAGTTTCGTGTGAGTATGCTGTGGACATTTACGTCTTCCACGGCTGTACGGATTTGTTTCTTGTTTGCCGAACACTCAGCCAGTGTACTGCAATTCGACTGGCCCGCTATGTTATCCGATCTTAATGGCATACAAAATGTCGAACTATTTATAAGAACGGATGAAAAGAGCAGTGAACATCCCCAAAAACTGGTGGTTCTAACGGATCTAGTCCTGAATGAGTGACTGCATCTGGATATGACAACTTGAATGAGGTTGTGGACTCTCCGTACATCATTCTTGCTATAGATAAGGCCCTTATCGGGTATTTGTGGAATGTGTGCTATGCTGGAATTTTTGTCCCTCTTACTTAGGAAGTAAGATCACAGAGCTACAGAAGATACTACAAGTAGACGGTTGCACACCACGCAAGTTGTACGAAACGTGTTTTTCTCAAAGACTCCAGTAAATTTAGGAATCTTGAACACAATACTGTAGACAGATGAAGGGCGAACTGTTGTAGTTCGGAAATAATTCAACGATCGCACGAATGTTTAATTACTTACGAGAAAGTGTTAGAGGTATTACGTGTGGAATATTCTCAACAGAGAGACCGATAGCTTTGTGTGACATGGGCGCAAGCATCTGTGACCACCGCCTATATTCGACGAGCGTACAATAACCTCTGACAGACGGCACGTGGCAGCACTATCAGTGGAGATGCCTACTGACGAAGGCGCGTTCAGCTGTTGAGTAACTGACCACACATGTGATCCAAAGGTGCTACTAACAGTGCCTCCTCAACGACCGTTCAGCAAACAGGCTGTGCATGGCTTTCGCAGCAGGCGCCTGGTTCATGCACCCATGCTGACAGCTGCTCATCGGCAACCAAGGTTGGAATTTGCACTCCACTACCGCAGCTAGACGTTCACTGAGCGGCGACAAGTGGTATTTTCAAATGAATCACGTTTTACGCTCTTCCGGCGGGGAGGTCTGAAAGGAAACACCCCGCAACAATCGATAGAAGGGAGCAGGATGGAGAAAGGAGCGTTATAGACTGTGGAATGTTTCTGTGGAATTCTCTGAGTGATCAGGGTATTCTGGAAAGCATAATGGATCAACAGAATTATGAATCTATTCTTGGGGACCATGTCCACTTCTACATGCAGTTTGTTTCTCCTCGGCACTATGGGATATACCAGCAGAACAACGCAACGTCTCAAAAGATTCAAATGGCTCTGAGCACTATGGGACTTAACATCTGTGGTCATCAGTCCCCTAGAGCTTAGAACTACTTAAACCTAACTAACCTAAGGACATCACACACATCCATGTCCGAGGCAGGATTCGAACCTGCGACCGTAGCAGTCGCGCGGTTCCGGACTGAGCGCCTAGAACCGCTAGACCACCGCGGCCGGCTGCAACGTCTCACACAGCTCGAACTGTACATGTGTGATTCTAAGAGCACCAGGACGAGTTTACCGTCCTCCCCTGGCTGCCAAACTCCCCGGATTTAAACCTAATCGAGAATCTGTGGGACCAGCTCGATTGGGTTGCTCGCGCCTTGGATATTCAACGGGGGAACCTTGTGCAGTTAGCCACTGCACTGGAGTGGCCATGGCTCCACATCCCTATCAGTACCTTCCAGAACATCAGTGACACTCTTCGTAGACGTCTCGCAGCAGGATGCGATGCAAAGGGTCGTTATTGAAGGTTTTGGCAGGTGGTCACATTGGTGTGCGCGGACAGCCTATATATCTGCAGCGGCAAATGATATGTTCGTCACGCGTTGCAACTAAAGCACTGCAAGCCAAAAAAACATGATTCTTTGTTCCAGTTTACGGCAAGAAAAGAAAGGAATATAAGTGAGATTGAGTTAATACTTTCATCCTTCTTTACCTCCTCTGCATTACTCCAGATGACGTGTCACTGAGCACATTTGTACTGTGCATGCAGTACACGTGAGGTGCCTAGTTGTTTCCACTGCCCTGTGCCCTTGTACGCTTCACTAACCTGCTGCCTTCATGATGATGATGTCCTCAGCGCAGAAAACAGCACGCAGGTCGTGGATTCTTTTTCTTGAGGCTGAAATTAACTTCGCAAGGAACTGCTGCTACGAATAAACTATGGCTCATTTGGGATGCCACTCGCGTTTTTATTGATATAGACACGAGAAACTATTCTTGATCACAACTTATTGAACATATCTTCCCACAGTCATTATATCTGGCTAAAATAACATGAAATACATCCTGCCACAGACAACATGTCTGTCTACTGGAACCGTAAGAACTGGACAATAAAATTACATGAATCAAATACTACTATTACAGACAACATGTCTGTACCTAGCGACGGTCGGAACTGTAGTAAATAAAACTGCATGAAAAAATACTGCTATAACAGACAACATGTCTGTCTACTGGAACGGTCAGAACTGGAGAGCCGGACTGCCCGAGACACTTCGCGCGCCAGGCCAGCAAGACGTGACCCGAACGCCACCGAAGTGCATCGGCAGTAATATCGTCAGTCTTTTGTTTTAGTAATACTTTGATTTTAATAATTTTGAAATGACTGACTGATAGCTGGCTGCTGAGAGATGTTTATTTAAAAAAATGAAGTAATTTGGATGACAGGTTTAATTAATAATAGCAACTAAAGTTTTACCTTTTGGCGCCCTACCGCCGAACACAGCAGCCAATCACAGAGCAGCAGCATCATGCAGGCGGTCTTTCTCACGGGAATGGTACCGAATCTAACGTCTGTCGCCGGTACCTCATCTCTATGCTTCTTGCATCTCTACTGCCCTGGGAATAGCTTCCTGGAGCCTAATACGATGGCTGAATAAGCCAGAAATATTACAAGTTCTGATCCGGAACACGGTTTTATATTGTCAGCTAGTTTACTTCTAACTGCAAGGACTATTAGTGGGAAACTTTGCATGAGGAATACATACTGGAACGTGAAAAAGAGATTATCGGGGAGTAATTATACAGACACGGAGGCAATAAGGTATGATACGAAGAGTGGATGACACTATGAGATTAGTTGCTAGAACTGAGGGGCTCTAACGAGTTGAGAGACTCGATATCCCACTCAGAAACTGCTGGACCTTGTGGTCAACTCTGATAACGTTTAGTATGAGAACATGTAAATAGAAAATGACCGTTTCATTGTTACAAGTAAAACTAAACTATTCGTCGGTTGTAAATTAAATATGCGCTTTCCATAAGAGATAAGCGACTGAATTTCAACACAGAGGCTGGAGAGCCTAACAACTGAATATCTAAGGCCTCCTTCCAGTCATTTCTTAACTGCCATACCCCAACACACGCATTTGTTCGACATCACACGCAAAATACTGCGATGTTGTTTCATGAGTTTTTAATCACATACGAGAAACGAACAGTTGGTCCATAACAATTTTTTTCATCTACTCGGTGAGCCAATAGCTCTAGAATTTTGTAGTACTAATTCCGAATCGACTTTTAAGAATGGAGCTCCTACGAAAGAATTAAGAAACTGTGAAGGTCGCAGCGGAAAGGCTTGCCTTCTTGACAACTCTCTTATATAGCTTCGTGGGGTCTGCATCACACTCGAATCCTACCGTCAGCTCTTAGTAACTGAAATCGGGACTCACCTGACCGAACCACTGTTCTCCAGTCGCCTAGGATCCAACCAATATGGTTACGAGCCCAGGAAGGCGCTGCAGGCGATGTCGTGCTGTTAGCAAAGGCACTCGTGTCGGTCGTCTGTTAGCGGTGATAACTCTACGCAAACGGCACTGATTTCGGTCGTTAATCAACGGCCGTCGGCCACTGGGTTGTCCTTGGTGAGAGGTAATCGCTGAAATTTCGTATTCTCGGCACACTCTTGACACTGTGGATCACGAAATACTGAATTCACTAACGATTTCTGAAATGGAATATCCAAAGCGTCTAACTCCAGCTACCATTTCGCGTTCAAAGTCTTAGTTCTAACAGTGCGGCCATTGTCACATCGGAAACCCTCTCAAATGAATCACCTGAGTAGAATGCACTGCCCTTTTATACTTTGTGTACGCAATACTACTACCGTCTGCATGTGTGCGTAACGCTGTGCCATGACTTTTGTCAACTCAGTATATATTAATTAGGGAAATTAAATAAAAACTAACGGATGATGACATATTTCTTGCGAAAAAATAATTCTGACAAGTGACAGTATGTGCTTAAAAAGCAAGTGATTAAGACACCAAACAAGTAAGAAAATTATATCCTACATGTCTTCTGTTCACCACGCCTTGTAAGGTTTCACCTGTTTTGAACAGTATTTATTTTTACAAATTTTACGTTTTCTGGACTTCTGCAGGGGGCTGAAGTCAATTATCAGAGCCGCAGCGCTGCAGAATAAGACGGCAGCAAGTTGCAAGTTGGTTCCCATGGAGGCAGAGACGGCGACCGGACCATATGGCGCAATGGTGAATTAGAACAATGTGGAGACTACTGCGAACTTTGAGAACAGATTTCAGTCGGCAGTAAATACATAGGGTAGCTACTAGTTTTCTGACGAGAAGCGCTGATTTCATGTTATTAAATATTAACTGGCACTAGGAGAAGCCTACATACCGCGCTATAAACCAATAAATTCAGTGAACAAATGGATATTGTTAACTTACTTAATATGTACGCAGGGCTATGAAGTTTTACGATGTACCAAGAAATTTCGGCTGCGTGTCAGTTTCACCAGTTAGTGGTAGGATGAAGACGGAACCTGTTCATACGTGATAGTTGGCTGTGGGACGTATACAGCATTGTTTCTTATCTGATATTCAGATTTACCACGATTCCTGATCTATTAACCTCTTGAGATGAATCGTTTCGTGATACTATATTCTTACTATTTTACGGTGTTTGCAAATAAATGCATTGTAATGGAATCCCGAGACTTATTTCATGTAAATTGGCTACCCGCACGACCAATTAAAATCACAGGTCGCCTGTTCTATCTTACGAGGAATCCAATGCGCTAGAAGAGCTGCTTTGAGTCACTACATATGCGAGTTTCACACAGGAAACGTAGGAGAAAATCCTATGCGCCGATTCACCAGTCCATGAGAACGTCATCCCAACTTGCGCTGTTTCCAGTGGGTAGGCTTGACCAGTTTACTGTACGCCACTTATACAACTTTTTACTGTATCGCAGCTGTACTGAGAAACTTGTATGGCGGTTTGAACCCATGAGGATAGTTTAAAATCTTAGCATTTAACAAACCAGCTGGAAGAGAGAGAGCCTCAATTACTTTAAATAAAAAAGTTACTGTTCATTAATTTAAACACAAATTTGTACTTTAGCACTAGATATTAACCTTTTAAAACTGATCAAAAATCCGTATTAAATGTCAGAACTGCGAAAAATTCGTATTTGAATTAATAAATACACGACCTAAAATTAAAATGTTTCAAATGGCTCTGAGCACTATGGGACTTAACTGCTGTGGTCATCAGTCCCCTAGAACTTAGAACTACTTAAACCTAACTAACCTAAGGACATCACACGACACCCAGTCATCACGAGGCAGAGAAAATCCCTGACCCCGCCGGGAATCGAACGCGGGACCCCATGCTCGGGAACCTAAAATTATTTCATTTTTCAAAATATACTTTTTATTCACTCCTTGTTGAAATAATGTACGTTGTTTGTCCATAAAAGAGTTGGCAATCCTAACCATGATCAATGTACAACCTAAATGGCCGAAAAAGTATCTAGGTAAAATCACTCAAACACGGAGAGTGACTGCAAAACGTTTATACATATGACGTGGCCACAGAAACTAGTTTCATTCCGTTGTTTCACTCGACTGAAAGAAACCAACTGAAAGGAAAAACAATCCGCCGGCCAATTGGTTGTTAAAACCAGTCGTTTGTACTATCACAATGTATTCATGCCCATAGGGTAACAACTTATTCTAATGTTTGATTTGGACATCAGTTTCGAATGTGGTGAATATTTAATTACTTAACGCCCGTTAGGTGATGAACATTTTTGCAAAGTTTGAATAGTATCGGACTGGTGGTTCATGGCATAGCACATCACATTCCCGACAATAGGGTAAGTCCGGGAGAGTTGGACCACTGGGTTAGACGAACCAGAGGCGTATTTCACAAACGCGCCGCTACTGAGTAGCTCCCGCTACTTGTGAGGAAGCTCTTGTGTGAACGATCGTGACGCAAAAGTGTTGCTGTTGTTTTTGTGATAGTTCTGGACAAAAATTACATTTTCTGTTCTGGTACGCGGAAAAGTTTTATTGTGTAATTACGTAATTTTAATTTTAAGTGTTACTTTGCACAATATTGATGCAACTTCTTTACTGCGAGCTTGACAAATACGTAGGCATGAAACTGAAGTAAAATTGCCAACAAGTTCGCTGCCTGCAAACAGAAGTCGGGGTGTTCCATATCTGCCGGACAATCGGGAGAGATGGATCAGTGTTATTTGATAGAGATGGACCACGTGTTTTGATGTGGGAGAGATGGTAATAGAAGTTTTATTTGTGTTTTGAAAACAAACAGAATAACACGTGTTTTTCGTAGTTGTAATTGTTATTGGTTAAAAATCCGGTTCAAGCTCAGGAAAGTATTGGTTTTACTTGATGGACAAACATCTCACATAAGCTGTTTGAAAACATCAGAGTTTGCAGAGTAACAGGGTATTATTTTACTGCGTCTACCTCCACATACATCCTGCTGGTTGCAGCCCCTGTACCGCTCATTTTTCGAACAATTGAAAAGCTGCTCTTATAACGCCTGCAGAATTTTCATGATAAATAATCCAGCTAAGAAAATTAACCGTATTGATGTTCAGTAACTGCTCAGCTTAATGCGAGCTTCGGCTAACGTTGAAAATGTACAGCTGGCCTCAAGGTAAGCTTAATAATGTCACTGAATATGGCCGCAGCCACAGATCATGCTTACTTGTCGGAAGATGCTCTTGTCCCAACATATTGAAGAGCTGAATCTCACGCACGGGAAACCAACCTCTTCAAAGCTCATCAAAAGATCCAGTGACTCTAAATACATCAAAGAAGCAGATTTATCTGGAGAAGTCAAATTTCTTTACTGACAACTTCGAACTCCACTCATACTAAATCTAAAACTTCCAAGATTACAACATCGAAACTGACTACCCAGCAGCCAACATCTACAAAACGTTTAAAACAAACCAAGAATTCATTAGGAAAGTGAATGTTCAGTCAATCTTCATAATAAACTGATAAAATTGTCTGGGCCAATATATTTAATAGTATAATTCTGTACTCATGCCAACATATTCCAAATGGAATGGAAATGAGCGTTTGGCGTCATTGGCCAAGAGGCCCCTTATGGGGCAGGTCCGGCCGCCTCGGTGCAGGTCTTATTACATTCGACGCCACATTGGGTTACCTGCCCGCCGGATGGGGATGAAATGATGATGAAAACAACACAATACCCAGTCCCTGAGCGGAGAAACTCCCCGACCCAGCCGGGAATCGAACCCGGGCCCCATAGGACGGCAGTCCGTCACGCTGACCATTCAGCTATCGGGGCGAACATTCCAAATAGAAAGATGTAATTTTAATTGCCTCTCTTCTTCATGTACAGCCATTTTTACATGACCTGTTTCACCCATACACCTACAGGTGAGAGGGACCACCCAAGCAAATTTTCATTGTATCGCATCTCTTGTATTTTAAATGGCTGTGGCTCCGTAAAGTATTATAGCTAACTTTATATGACTTTCTATACATACAAGCAGCCAGACGTCAAAAAAATTTTAATAGCACACAAATTTTCTGCTGAAGAAAAAAAAAATCTTTCAACTCTTTCGGACTCATCATATATATTTACTAAAATTACGGTTATGTAGGATGAAGAACGGGATTTCCATTAAAACAACTTACATATCACGAAAAAAAATGAATCTTTCATCACTCTTTCATTTAGTATTGGTTTTATTAACGTCTAATTCATACCAGAAATTTCCATCGTTCTAAAACTCCTGTTATTTTAAATGGTCTGATAAACTGCGACTCACATTGAGTATGATCCTCATAATTACGAATCTCATTAAATTTGTTGAAGGTGGTAACGGCCGGATGAAACAAACTAGACCTATGGAAACTAATGAGCTGATGGCGGCACAGGAGTAATACCGTTGCGGGACAGCAAGTCACTCAACTCCGTAATAGCTCTCGCAGAACAAAGGAAAGGCGACGCTTGTAATTACACCCACCAGCTGAGAACAAACTTCCAACAACGCTCACCGTTTTTAGCTTTCGTAATTACAAAGCTAGCCTCGGGACGTCTTTTCGAGCACAGCCTCTTCATTGTAGGTGAGACAGCGCTAAGCATACAGAGATAACATAAAGGAATGTTGTAACACCCCACTCTCTGTCATGTTGTAGCAAATTCGGAACGAGTTAAAAAACAGTACCTTCTTCATTTTATAAACATAGCTAAATTCATATTACTCTGTACACAACGTACGAAAGAAAACCAAGGGTTAAAAAAATTGGCTAGGTTAGGTAGGGCTTTTCAGTCTGAGATTTCAGTACAAATTTAACTACAAATGTAGACCGTTCATCCTTCCTGGTAATCCAGTACGCGGCGTTGTTTACCTGTTACCGACATTGATACTGCCCAAGTTGTCGGTCCCGAAAATCCCAAGAATTTCGAGAATATTTTAATTTTAAGTCCGATACCAAATGACAAAAGAAATATATTTTTATATGCACTGAAGCTGGTATAGGTATGCGTATTCAAATACAGATATGTGAACAGGCAGAACAGGGCGCTGCGGTCGGCAACGCCTATGTAAGGCAACAGGCGTCTGGCGCACTTGTTAGATCTGTTACTGCTGCTACAATGGCAGGTTATCAAGATTTAAGTAAGTTAGAACGTGGTAGAATAGTCAGAGCACGAGCGATGGGACACAGCATGTCCGAGGTAGCGGGGAAGAGGGGAAGTGGGGATTTTCCCATACGACTATTTCTACATCTACATCTACATCCACATCCATACTTCGCAAGCCACCTGACGGTGTGTGGCGGAGGGTACCTTGAGTACCTCTATCGGTTATCCCTTCTATTCTAGTCTCGTATTGTTCGTGGAAAGATTGTCGGTATACCTCTGTGTGGGCTCTAATCTCTCTGATTTTATCCTCGTGACCTCTTCGCGAGATGTACGTAGGAGGGAGCAATATACTGCTTGACTCCTAGGTGAAAGTATGTTCTAGAAACTTCAATAAAAGCCCGTACCGAGCTACTGAGCGTCTCTCCTGCAGAGTCTTCCCCTGAGTTTATCTATCATCTCCGTAACGCTTTCGCGATTACTAAATGATCCTGTAACAAAGCGCGCTGCTCTCCGTTGGATCTTCTCTATCTCTTCTATCAATCCTATCTGGTACGGATCCCACACTCGTGAGCAATATTCAAGCAGTGGGCGAACAAGTGTACTGTAACTTACTTCCTTTGATTTCGGATTGCATTCCCTTAGGATTCTTCCAATGGATCTCAGTCTGGCATCCGCTTTACCGACGATCAACTTTATATGATCATTCCATTTTAAATCACTCCTAATACCTACTTCCAGATAATTTATGGAATTAATTGCTTCCAGTGCTGGCCTCCTATACTGTAGCTAAATGATAAATTATCTTTCTTTCTATGTATTCGTAGCGCATTACACTTGTCTACATTGAGACTCAATTGTCATTCCCTGCACCATGCGCCAATGCATCATGCGCCAATTCGTTGCAGATCCTCCTGAATTTCAGTACAATTTTCCATTCTTACAACCTCTCGATATACCACAGCATCATCCGCAAAAAGCCTCAGTGAACTTTCGATGTTATCCACAAGGTCATTTATGTATATTGTGAATAGCAACGGTCCTTCATTTCACGAGTGTACCGTGAATATCTGGAATCCGGTAAAACAATCACTGCGGCCGGAAAAAGATTCTGCAAGCACGGGATCAACGACGACTGAAGAGAATTGTTCAACGTGACAGAAGAGCAACCCTTCCGCAAATTGCTGCAGATTTCAATGCTGGGCCATTAGCAAGTGCCAGCATGCGAACCATTCAACGAAACATCATCGATATGGGCTTTCGGAGCCGAAATCCCACTCGTTTACCCTTGATGACTGCACGACACAAAGCTTTACGCCTCGCCTGGGCTCGGCAACACCGACATTGGGCTATTGATGACTGGAAACATGTTTCCTGGTCGGACGAGTCTCGTTTGTAATTGTATAGAGCTGATGGACGTGTACTGGTGTGAAGACCTCGTGAATCTATGGACTCTGCATGTCAGCAGGAGACTGTTGGTGACACGTACGTAAACATCCTGTCTGATCAGGCCATCCATTCGTGTACATTGTGCATGCCGACGGACTTTGGCAATTCCAGCAGGACAATGCGACACCCCACACGTCCAAAATTGTTACAGAGTGGCTCCAGGAACACTAGTCTGAGTTCAAACAATTCCGCTTGCCACCAAACTCCCCAGACATGAAAATTATTGAGAATATCTGGGATTCATTGCAACGTGCTGTGAAGAAGAGATCTCCAGCCCCTCGTACTCTTACGGCTTTATGGACAGCCCTGCAGAGTTCATGGTGTCAGCTCCCTCCAGCACTACTTCAGACATTAGTCGAGTCCATGCCACTTTTTTTTGTGGTTTTAGGGCGCACAACTACAATGGTCATTAGCGCCCAGACTAAGTTAGGAATGCACCGCGAGGCACAAGGTTAAAACAGCAACTAAAAGGGACAATACTATAAAAGACAGACAGGCAGAGGATTAAAAAAAAAAAAACAAAAAAACAGCGTAATCAAATGTCCTTAGACAGGTTTGTCAAGTTGATAAAATGAAGAACGCGAGCAGCTGTTCCTAGGTTATCCGCTAAAATGGCATCCAGAGTACATGGCAGGCCAAGATCAAGACGCAGTGTATTAAAATCCGGACAGGACGTTAAAATGTGGCGGACCGTCAGCAGTTACCCACATTGGCAGAACGGCGCCGGCGCCGGCGCCGGCGCCGGCGCAGCCGTCAGCAGATGGCGATGGCTGAACCGGCAGTGTCCAATTCGTAACCGGGCCAAAACGACCTCCTCCCGCCGAGAAGGGCGTGAGGAGGACGTCCAAGCCGCGGGAAGAGGTTTCAAGGCCCGAAGCTTGTTGTCCGTAAGTGCAGCCCAATCGGCATGCCACAGCGATAAAATGCGCCGACAAATGATCCTGCTACAATCTGATGAAGGGACACAACAAGAAGCTGTCCGAGGCTGGAGGACCGCAGCCTTGGCCGCGGCATCTGCAGCTTCGTTCCCAGGGATACCGACATGGCCAGGAACCCACATAAGGCTAACCGGAGAACCGTCGTCCACAAGCTGCTGAAGAGAGCGTTGGATCCGGCGCACGAAAGGGTGAACCGGATACGGATCACTGAGGCTCTGGATGGCGCTCAGGGAATCGGAGCAGATGACATATGCAGAATGTCGGTGGCGGCAGATGTAGAGAACAGCCTGGTAGAGGGCAAAGAGCTCAGCTGTGAAGACCGAACAATGGCCATGGAGCCGGTATTTGAAACTTTGGGCCCCGACAATAAAAGAAAACCAGACCCCGTCATTGGTCTTAGAGCCATCTGTATAAATAAAGGTCATATTAATGAACTTCGAACGAAGTTCGACAAAACGGGAGTGGTATACCGAACCGGGGGTAACCTCCTTTGGGAGCGAGCTGAGGTCAAGGTCAACGCGAAACTGAGCCTGGAGCCAAGGTGGCGTGTGGCTCTCGCTCACTCTAAAGGTTGCAGGGAATGAAAAATCAAGGTGTTGAAGGAGGCGACGAAAGCGAACTCCAGGGGGTAGCAGGGCAGAGACATACAACCCGTATTGACGGTCAAGAGAGTCGTCAAAAAAGGAACGATAAGACGGCTGGTCGGGCATTGACAGTAGCCGACAGGCATACCAACAAAGCAGTATATCGCGCCGGTAGGTGAGTGGCAATTCACCGGCTTCAGCATGAAGACTCTCGACGGGACTAGTATAAAACGCTCCGATCGCAAGACGTAAACCCCGATGTTGTATGGAGTTGAGGCGGCGTAAGATGGACGGCCGTGCAGAGGAGTATACGAACCTCCCATAATCCAGCTTGGAGCGGACGATCGACCGACATAGGCGAAGTAGGACGGTTCGATCCGCTCCCCACGACATACCACTGAGAACACGGAGGACATTTAGAGAACGGGTACAACGGGCAGCCAAATATGACGCATATGGAGACCAGCTAAGTTTCCTGTCAAAAGTAAGACCTACAAATTTTGTTGTCTCCACGAATGGGAGAGCAACGGGATCGAGTCGTAAGGACGGTGGGAGAAACTCTTTGTAGCGCCAGAAGTTAATACAGACCGTTTTCTCGGCAGAAAAACGGAAGGCAGTGGCGACACTCCAGGAGTAAAGACGGTCAAGAGAACGCTGAAGACATCGCTCCAGGAAACATGTACGCTGCGCGCTGCAATAGACGGTAAAATCGTCCACGAAAAGGGAGCCTGATACATCAACTGGGAGGCAATCCATTATTGGATTGATCGCCATGGCGAAGAGAGCGACGCTCAAAACTGAGCCCTGTGGCACCCCATTCTCCTGGCGAAAGGTGTCTGCCAGGACAGAACCCACACGTACCCTGAACTGTCGATCCATTAAAAAGGAACGAATAAAAAGAGGGAGGCGACCGCGAAGGCCCCATGTATGCATGGTACGGAGAATGCCCGCCCTCCAGCAGGTGTCGTAAGCCTTCTCCAAATCAAAGAACACAGCCGCGGTCGGGCGCTTCCGCAAGAAGTTATTCATAATGAAGGTCGACAAGGTAACCAGATGGTCAACAGCAGAGCGACGCCTACGAAATCCACATTGTACATTGGTAAGTAGGCGTCGAGATTCGAGCAGCCAAACCAAACGAGAGTTAACCATTCGCTCCATCACCTTACAGACACAGCTGGTAAGCGAGATGGGTCGATAACTGGAAGGCAAGTGCTTGTCCTTCCCCGGCTTAGGAATCGGCACAACAATAGACTCGCGTCAACATGCGGGAACGTGTCCCTCAATCCAGATGCGATTATAAGTACGAAGAAGGAAACCTTTACCCGTAAGAGAAAGGTTCTTCAGCATCTGAATATGAATAGAATCAGGCCCTGGAGCGGAGGACCGTGACTGGGCAAGTGCATTTTCGAGTTCCCGCATGGTGAATGGTGCATTATAACTTTCACGATTCGAGGAGCGGAAGTTAGGTGGCCTAGCCTCCTCTGCCTGTTTTCGGGGGAGGAAGGCAGGGTGGTAATGAGCGGAGCTCGAAACCTCTGCGAAAAAGCGGCCGAAGGCATTGGAGACATCCTCAGGGGCCACAAGGACGTCATTCGCGACCGTCAAGCCAGAAACTGGTGAGTGGACCTTAGTGCCAGATAGCCGGCACAGGCTACCCCAGACAACAGAAGAAGGAGTAAAACTGTTGAAGGTGCTTGTGAAAGCAGCCCAGCTGGCTTTCTTGCTTTCTTTAATAATACGACACTGCGCACGTAATCGTTTATAATTGATACAATTCGCCACTGTAGGGTGGCGTTTAAAGGTGCGTAAAGCACGTCGACGAGCACGTAAAGCGTCTCTACATGCTGCGGTCCACCAGGGGACCGGTACGCGACGTGGAGAAGAGGTAGTGTGAGGGATGGAATATTCAGCAGCAGTGAGAATGACTTCCGTGAGGTGTGCGACCTGACTATCGCAGCTTGTGAAGGTTTGATCCTGAAAGGTCGCCCTGGAAGAGAAGAGCCCCCAGTCTGCTTTGGAGATGTTCCAACTAGTTGAGCACGGAGAGGGGGGTATGATGCAGGAGATGGATAACACACGGGAAGTGGTCGCTCGAATATGTATCAGAAAGTGCATACCACTCAAACCAGCGTGCAAGTTGGGTAGTACATATAGAGAGGTCTAAATGGGAATAGGTGTGAGTTGTGTCCGAAAGAAAAGTGGGGGCGCCAGTATTGAGGCAGACAAGATTGAGCTGCTTGAAAAGGTCTGCTAACAGGGAGCCCCTCGGGCAGGATGCTGGAGAGCCCAAAAGGGGATGGTGGGCATTGAAGTCTCCAGTTAACAAAAATGGTGCAGGTAGCTCAGCAATAATTTGCATCATGTCTGCCCTGGTAACGGCAGACGACGATGGAGTGTAAGGGGTACAAATGGAAAATGTAAAAGTGGGGAGAGTAAATCGGACGGCAACTGCCTGCAGGCCAGTGTGCAATGTGATGGGATCGCAGTAAATATCATCCCGGACCAGCAACATAACCCCTCAATGAGCCGGAATACCTGCCACAGGGGGTAGGTCAAAACGCACAGAGATGTAGTGTGCCAAGGCAATTTGATCGCATGGGCGTAGCTTCGTTTCCTGGAGGGCTACGACGAGCGGACGGTGCAAGCGGAGCAGCAACTTCAAGTCCTCTCGGTTGGAGCGAATGCTGCGAATATTCCAGTGAATAAGTGCCATCGTGAGAAGAAAAAGAAAAAGAAGATGCAAGAAGGGGTCACCTCGAAGGCCGCTGAGGGCCTGGCTTCGAGCGAGCACTGCCGCCGCTATCAGTAGGCGGACAGTCATCGTCCATTGGTTCTATAGGTTCATCGGCCATCTACTTAAGATGGCCGGGAGGGGGAGCTTCCTCCGCCGGTGAACGGCCAGATGTTCGGCTACCAGCGGTGCGGCCAGGCGAAACGGATGACGGCCTGGGGCGGCAACCGCTGGGTGGCGCAGGAGCAGAAATGCGCCGTGCTGGAGAAGGAGAACTGTGCTTCCTATGAGCCTTCTTGGCAGGTCGTTTAGTGGAAGTACTGGTCGATGGATGGGAGTTCGAGGTACGTAGGAAGTCTGCACGGGACGGTTCCTTCTTGAAGGCCCGTGCATCTAACTTCTGGGTCTTCGTCTTGGCAGAAGCTGATGAAGGTGCTTGTGTCTGAGGGGTGACGGGAGGAAGAGGAGACGTCGACCGGTCGATCTTAGCACTGGCCAAACGAACGACCGTAGTGCTGAAGGTCAAATCGCATGTCTGCGTCGCCACCTCCCTGGTAGTCCGAGGAGAGGCGAGGACAGTACTGTATTTCCCCGCTGGGAGCAGCGTGGGCTTCCTACTAGCAAATAGCTTGCGAGCAGCCGAGGTGGACACTTTCTCTTTGACCCGAATTTCCTGTATACAGCGTTCTTCCTTGTAGATGGGACAGTCGCGGGAGGACGCTGCATGGTCGTCCTGACAGTTCACACAACGAGGAGACGGAGGTGGACAGTCACCCTCATGGGCATCCCTGCCACAAGTGACACATTTAGCCGCATTGGAACAAGACTGGCGAGTGTGATTAAAACGCTGACACTGGTAGCAGCGCGTAGGTGTCGGGACATAGGGGCGAACAGAAATAACCTCGTAGCCCGCTTTGATGCGCGACGGCAGCCGAACACTATCGAAGGTCAAGAAAAGTGTCCGGGTCGGTACAAGGTCATTGTTGACCTTTTTCATGACCCTATGGACAGACGTCACGCCCTGCTCAGCGAGGAAAGATTGAATCTCCTCGTCAGTCAATCCGTCGAGTGATCTAGTATACACCACACCACGAGACGAATTCAAAGTGCGGTGAGCCTCCAACAGGAAGAGGAACGTGTACAGGTGTGTGGCCCGAAGCAGTTTTTGTGCCTGAAAGGCGCTCTCAGTTTCTAGTAACAAGGTACCGTTACGCAACCTGGTACAAGACTTGACAGATCCGGCTATGGCATCTACGCCCTTCTGGATAACGAAAGGTTTGACAGAGGAAAAATCCTTTCCGTCCTCAGTTCGAGAAACTACGAGAAACTGTGGGGCAGGTGGTAGTACTTTTGTCACTGGTGGCTGGTCAAGTTTCCGTTTTTGGGCATAAGTCGAGAGAGAAGAAGAGAAATCCATTGCGGAGGAATCCCCCATGATTGCCAGCGTCTCCGATGGCGCGCTCCTTCCTTGTCGGGACCCTCTCAGAGGGCACGCCCGCCTTAGATGAATGTTTACACCTCAGGTCACACCTCCCGAGAAACGGACGGAGGGACCAATCGGCATGGTCGGAAGGTGTCAGCTCAGGTAATCACCCCTCCCTGGGCCTGGCCTTTACCAGGGCGTACGTGCGTGCCTTACTTGTCTACCCAGGGCGGGGAATTACGCGTTACCCCGTCACCGGCTACTCGTGCGAACGCGTGGGTCGGCCATCAGGCACGCACAGGGAGGAAGGAAGAAGAGGAAAATGAAGGGAGAGAGGGAGAGAAAGGACAGACTGTCTCAAACGCCGAGGCGGAGACCAGAGAAGGCAAGGAGAAGAAGGCAAGGAGAAGGAGGCAAGGGAAAGAGTAAGTAAGATAGTGAGATGGAGAAGAACAAAGAAAGGAACCAACCAAAGGAAGGAAGAAACCAGAAGAAGTGAAAAACCAAAATGACCGCAAATATAGGTCGTGGAACCGTCCGTCTCCGGACGCAGGCGCTAACTACCCCCTTGAGGGGGAGGGACTCCTTTTAGTCGCCTCTTACGACAGGCAGGAATACCTCGGGCCTATTCTAGCCCCCGGACCCGCAGGGGGGAGTGTCCATGCCAAGTCATGTTGCAGCACTTCTGCGTGCTCGCGGAGGTCCTACACGATATTAGGCAGTTGTACTCGTTTCTTTGGATCTTCAGTGTGTGTGGTACTATCTAACGCCTGGCATACGCTGCAGTGCCTATTTCAATTTTTTTCAACTCAATGGGATGAACTAATTACTATGCTTACGTATGGAAATTATTGTATGGGCTACTCACTTTTGTCAAATAAAATATTAGACAGGATTACTGACATGTGCGAAGTTCCAGAGATAGTACCGTATAGAAAAAAGTGTCCAAAATTGCAGCACTGTCTTTCTCGTAGTCGGTTTTTATCGGAAACAGGTACATAATCGCTGTGAAAATCGAATCGAACAGTCGTTTTTTGAGATGGTTATATTCTACATACATCTGCAACATGTTTCCCATACAGATAAGGATTGGTATAGTGATCAAACCAGAATCATCCATAAAGGTGTTGTGAACTCGGACGTCTGGTCTTGCAGCTAGCACGCATTGTATTTTGTATTTACTTTTGTCATAACCAGTAATGCTCTTATCTTCAGCAGCAGCTACTCGGCTCAAGTCCTATAGGCCCTACATAACGGACGGTAGACTAAGCCAGTACACACGTATATCTTCAGAAGAGTGCTATTGAAACGAATAAGTCATTGCTGTTTTAAATTTTTTGCCCTACGACAGCTAGTTCAAGGGAAATAAAATAATATGTAACTTACGTTCGAATGGATAACATGCTACCAAATGTAACATGGTTATACACCTAGTTTCATCCTTTCTAATAGCACAATACAAAAATATTATTTCACGACAGAAGTACTGGGTATTCGAGAAGTTCTTAACCATTTTTGGGAAGAAGCAGTTTAATTCAAATGAAATGTTTACAATATGAGTGAACATGGAAAAAGACATCGCAATACAAAGAAAAAATTTTCGTTCGACAGCATTCCCTCCATATCCAAGCAGAGTTGCCGCTTCTCCTAAGTGAGTGTGAAATCAAGCTGCTGCCTTTCTGACGGATTTGTAAGCGGCGCTGCCGAAATGCGTTCACGTAGGTGCTGCAGGTCCACAATCTTCACCTGTATACCTGACTCTTGATGTGACCCCATGCAAAGAAGTACAAGGGCATTAGATCAGGCGAGCGTGCTGCGCAGAACGGTGGTGAGCCCTGTTCAATATATCGTCCTGCGAACGTCTCAGTGTGCGCAAAGTGTGGTGGGGGCGCCTTTCTGTTGAAACAGCACCGAATTATTAACGTTGCCGGCAAGAAACTGGGGTGGCAGGAATTGCTCAATCTTGGTCCAAGTACGATGTTGATGAAATTGCTCCTTCAGCAGACAAGAATGGGCCGTAAAGGCACTGTTGTGCGAGGCCCAGCCACACATTTACTTTTGGAATGTTACGTTCCCATTCCATGGTGATGTCGTGGTGTTCTTCAGCCCATATCTTGCTGTTGTGGCGATTGGCGAGGTTACAAAAATGAAAGCTAGCCTCATCACTGCACAGAACGCGTACCAGTTAACGTTACTTGTTTATTACTTAAGTTAAGTCGTGGCCCATTGTCATGCGTGCCGCACAGTCCTCAGGATCAAGATGATGGTGCACCTGGATGTGATAAGCCTTTTTCCTGAATACGAAGCGCGAGGTTTGCCACACAGTGGTCTCTGGGATGATGCTTTTCTCACTGAAACAATCTGTCTATGGTAGTGGATTCTGCTCGATAGGCTACCGTATGGTCTCCACAGTTTCCTCTCAGAGAGGTCGCAGTTCGTAGTGATAGACGGTAAATCATCGAGCAGAACAGAAGTGATATCTGGCGTTCCGCAAGGTAGTGTCATAGGCCCTCTGATGTCCGTGATTTACATAAATGATCTAGGTGATAATCTGAGCAGCCCCCTTAGATTGTTTGAAGATGACGCTGTAATTTACCGTCTAGTAAAATCATCAGACGATCAATTCCAACTACACAATAATCTAGAGATAATTTCTGTATGGTGCGAAAAGGGGCAATTGGCTCTAAACAAAGAAAAGTGCGAGGTCATCTACATGGGCACTAAACGAAATCCGATAAATTTTGGGTATAAGATAAATCGCACAAATATAAGGGCTGTCAATTCGACTAAATACCTAGGAATTCCAATTACGAGCAACTTAAATTGGAAAGACAGCATAGACAATATTGTGGGGAAGGCGAAACAAAGACTGCGCTTTGTTGGCAGAACACTTAGATGTGTCGACAAATCCACTAAAGAGACAGCCTACATGACGCTTGTCCGTCCTCTGCTGGAATATTGCTGCGCGGTGTGGGATCCTTACCAGGTAGGATTGACGTAGGACATCGAAAAAGTCCACAGAAGGACAGCTCTTTCGTGTTTTCGCGCAATAGGGGTGAGAGTGTCACTGATATGATACCCGAGTTGGGGTGGAAGTCATTGAAATAAGGGCGGTTTTCTTTGCGGTGAGATTTATTGACGAAATTTCAATTACCAACTTTCTCTTCCGAATGCGGAAATATTTTGTTGGCACCCACCTACATAGGGAGAAATGATCATCATAATAAAATAAGAGAAATCAGAGCTCGAACGGAAAGATTTAGGTGTTCCTTTTTCCCACGCGCTATTCGAGAGTGGAGTGGTAGAGAAGTAGTATGAAAATGGCTCGATGAACCCTTAAGTGTGAATTGCAGAATAACAATGTAGTATATGTGAAGCTTAATTTGCCACTGTGAACTATGGACTTTTCTGAGGTACCAGACTCCAATATCCATTGCATGCAGTTCACTTCGCCGTGTTCTCTCGGAAACTGATTCAGATGGGCCTTCTTCCGCAGACAGCAGCATTTGCTTTTGGGTTCTAAATCAGCCGCCATTGATAGGCGTGGCACTCGTCTCTGGCTAGGATTTTCTTGCGACCACTGTTCACTCAGCGTGTTGCAGTGTCGGACGGAAATGTGGAAATACCAAAAACACAACACACTGCCATATCTAAAATACCGTAGGTTAACCGCTAGTATTCAGACTGCTGCCTTTCGTCTCGGACTGGATCACTGCTGTTCCTGTATGGTTTTAAGCCAATCATATACCATTCTTCTTGCAAAATAGTGGCAAATTCAAATAACGATGATGGTGCTGGATAGAAATCAGTCAACTTTCTCTCCAAAGTAGACCACAAAGACTAAAAAATATTGAGATCTCGTGACTGGTGTCAAGAGGAGATTTGACACTTCATTCACGTTTTCACAAAACCAGTCCCAGACGTTGCAATCTGTGTGAGCAATGGCTCTGTCGTCTTGAACATAACATCACTATTGAGAAACAAAAATCACCATGGGTTGGGCCTGATCAGCCGAAAGGGTCACATAATCCATTGCAAAAATACGATCTTGCAGAGTAACCATGGGCGCATGGAATACCACGATATAGCTGCCCAAATAATCAACGAACCCCTGCCATGTTTCATTCTTGGCAGCAATCAGACTGCAACGTAGGCTTGGGATGGTGTACGTCAGACAAATACACAGCTAGAAGCGAGGAAAAGTGTGAAACGAGAATGAAGTTTTCACCCTGCAACGGAGTGTGGACTGATATGAAACTTCGTGGCAGATTAAAACTGTGTGCCGGACCGAGACTCGACCTCGGGACCTTTGAATTTCCCGGGCAGCTGCCCGCGAAAGGCAAAGGTTCCGAGTTCGAGTCTCAGTCCGGCACGCAGTTGTAATCTGCCATTAAGTTCCAAGACTCATCCGACTAAAGGACTTTCTTCAATTGCTCCAAAGCCCAAGTTTTATTGCTTCGGCACCATGTTTTTCTGTTAAAGGCATATGCATCACTGATGTGCGGTTTTGAAATTATTCCCGGTTCCCCTTCAATTCTGTGCTTACAAAGCTCCCTTTGTGTTGTTTGGGTGCTGGCAGAATTCGCGAGTGCTTTTTCAGTTGTCGTTCCCTTATTTTTCGTCAGGATCCTGTTCAATGGCCGTCTGTCACGATGAGTCGACACACACTTCAGTCCGCGTTGTGACTTAACGTATGACATTTTCCCGCCTTTCCTGTATGCGATATAAATCTTGTATACGGTGCCTTTTGAAAATCGAGACACTTTTTTACCTTGGTTACAGAAGAACCCACCATAGAGCACCACGTTGGAATTCAGTTAGCTCCGACATAACGTGCGCACAGACACACAGAAGACTGTTTTGACCACGATTACACGATATCACCTGCACATGTTTTGAAGGGATTGCACAGCTGCCGTTCGTGGTCAGATACAAAAGTGCCAGCTGCAGGCTTGGCTACCTCTTGTATTTACCCCCAAGGGTGCATTTCTCGCTGTGTTTCTGTATTTCTGTTCAACACCTGCACATGGTTGTAAGTGGTACAGCATTCCTTAAAGATACGTTGGACAGTCGGCGTTGGTACGGCGACAAATTGGGCACCTTCATTTACTATGTGGTCACGGGCACGTCCAAATACGGTGGATCCTTTCTGACATTCTGTCACGTCTCCATGTCGACCCATCTTACGGCCCTGAATCCATACAAATAACTGGCACATATCACCATTGCATTTCCCTAACTTACATCGGCGGTGGAGGATCGTATGACCGCTTGACACCAGTTGTACAGCAAAGTGACCAGTGTGCTCTGGTAATGGGGTGACCATTACTTCTTCGTGACTGGAGTCCACATATGAAATAAGAAAAAAATACTGTCAACAGGAGTACTAATATTCTTCTTCCTCAAATTATGCGGCTGTGTTACGACTATTATCTCATTCCTATGCACACTGGGATTGTAGCGTGAAAATTAACTAGATTACAAGCATGCGGCTTAGACAACTTTATAATTTGTGAAGCATTTCTTCTTACACGAGTTATGGAAACATGCGAGCCAGATGCATTCCAGCGTGTTCGAGACTCACTGCGGCAGCACGCTGTGGACTGTATTCATAGAGGAGATGAACACTTTATGAGATTTAGCGTGAAGTGCAGCAAATGACACGTGCTATAAGCAACTGTTCCTGCAAGCATATTAAGTGTGACAGTATGATAACTGAGTACTCCGCGGACCCGTTCTGATATAATGTTTTCTTCCAAATTTTCAGCCGTTTCTGATGTATGAAAGCGGAAGATATTCACAGAAACACAAAAATATTGAAGTGTTAGCGTGAAGATCTCTAGTGACGTCTAGAACTAAACGAAACATATACTCACCTCCTTTCACAGTCATATTAAGGCAAACGTTAGCTGCCTATTGACACAACCTCTAATCGTCAGCTGGTTTCACGCGTCGTCGGCAAATGGCAGCAGCAGTATGAAATGACGTACCTGCGAACAAGAGAGAGGGTGTCCATATTACACTGACGGCTCTGGGTGCTCAGAATTGTTTACAATGAATTAATAGTGATCATAGATGTATTCTTCTTTATTAGTAATTAACATACTTATTCTATTTGAAACATGGCCACTGTGTCTCTATTTGCGTAACCTAAAATACCTTATGGATACTAGGGATTGCTTAATTAATCTTTTTTAGATGACAGCATGGTTCCACAACTGGCTCAATAAGTAGACTATGTTACTGCAATTTGGCTGTTAATCTATTTTCAAACACATGGTATTACATACTGCTAGTCAATCAAAGACGCATGCCAATCGTTTAAGTTCACTCTTTAACGGGCATGCGGCAATGCAACCAACTCAGTACACATTCAGCTGTGTAGTACTATGGCTCAATGCATCGACGTTGTTATTTCACTACTACGACTGTCTGTTGTAAAAACGCTTTGCTCAATTGGTTATTTCTCTGAGAAGTTATGGTTTGTCTGAGTGACTACGTATGTTGAGCATGTGGTTATTCACGCTCACAAACACAGCTATTCTATCGTCCATTTCAGGATTTTTTAAAAAATTTGTGCCATTGTGTAATTTGCACGAAGTTATGTCTTGATGGGTTATGCGTCAGTTCAAATGCGTGTATGTATTCATATTGTTGTTGGATGACCCTGTACGTACTTATACGGTAACGTTATTCTCGTATGTAATTCCATGCTAAACTGGCGTTAAATTAGTAAAAAGTTTCAAATTCACCTAGTTGTGAATCCACATTGTCGTTTACAAAATTAATTTTGGTTGAGGACAAATACGCAACAAAATTAACGGAGAAAAGTTTGTTATATATTTTGTTTTCTGAATGTTGAGGCAGAGTGTCTTTCAGTCCAACCTTCCATTATCTCCTATCTGCTCTTTAATATTTACATATTATACAGTTGGAACATCGAAAGCGAAAGCGTTTTAACATTCCGACGGTAACGAATCCCCACTGCCCTCACCTCGCCGTTCTTCCAGCTCCGAAGTTCAATATACTGCACTTTGTTTTTTCACCTATTCCATGAGTGGCAATTTCATCATGCAATACCCTCCACAGACTATAAGAAATTGTTGCAACACTGGCGCAAAGATACCTTTGTTCACCATCTACACGTTCCAGAAAACGCTGCACGAAAGTGGACATTGTTTTCTGCAGCTTCCAGCTTCTGTAATGTTCTTCAAGTCTTGTACACACGGATCTATCCGCTTTTCCTACGTAATATGACCCACACTCTTTGTAATTGATCTTAAGTGTGTCCGTATTGGGGACTGCTTGTCTATAGGGTTCAACAAATTCTTGCATACCGTCTCTATAATATAGTAGATCCCTGAATATTTCCTCCTCCTGAAGGTATTGCTGCTTCTTGACAAAGGTCAAATGTCTAAGATGATTTAGATTTAAAGTACGCCAAGGAAGCTGGAAGCTGCAGGAAACGGACTACGTTTGCGCAGCATCATCTGTAAACCAGAGGCAGTTATGTAGCAGATGTATAAACTCTGCACTTTGGGCACAATATATGAAACTATTTCTGATTACTAGAGACCTCACAAAAACCTTTGTAATCAGAAACTGAATGAAAAAACTGGCTTCAGTTTCCCAACATTGCTTGATACTGCACAGTCTCACTGACTGCCCTACCCACCTTTGTTAATGGTTCAAATGGCTCTGAGCACTATGGGACTTAACATCTGAAGTCATCAGTCCCCTAGAACTTAGAAATACTTAAACCTAACGAACCTAAGGACATCACACATACCCATGCCCGAGGCAGGATTCGAACCTGCCACCGTAGCGGTCGCGCGGTTCAAGACTGAAGCGCCTAAAACCGCTCGGCCACACCGGCCGGCCCACGTTTGTTAATACGTACCCCATTAAAATTTATTTTCCAGTAATTTATTTTAATTCCATATGATTGTGAGTCTGTTTTTGCCTCGCTGTTTGTGAATTATTGGTTTTTGATGGTTCTGTTCCTCAATAGGTAACAACGGAACCCTTACAGGATCACTTCAATGTTCGTTTGTCCGTCTCTCCGACTATTCAAAACAGTTTTTCTCGGGGAACGGGTGACGTATCAAGTTGAAATTTATGTCACATACTAAGGTCTAAGGTTTCTTGGCGACGTAAAAAAGTGAAGCACCTGAGTGAATGCAATCAAAAGATGCTGCCATATATGTCACACGTTTCGATACTCGCTAACACAGTCACCAAAACCTACATCATACTTTCCTTTGAGCTAGAATCATGAAATTTGACAAGAAGCAAGTTTTCGCACTACAACCAAAGGAAAACATCCGAAAACTGTTAAACTGCAATTATATGACAAGGAAAATTTTTTTTGGCAATTTTTCCCAGGTGCGGATTGTATTGCATTGCATGTTAACTGGGGACCTAGAAACGACGGAGAGGCTCTGCCCCGCCCCCCGCCCCCCCCCCCCCCACACACACACACACATCCGCAGTGCTCCAAAACCCCACGACGACTACCGCAGTCCACTTCACCCTGCCGCAGCCCCACACCGAACCCAGGGTTATTGTGCGGTGAGGAGCCCGGTGGAACCCCCCAGGGAACGTCTCACACCAGACGAGTGTAACCCCTATGTTTGCGTGGTAAAGTAATTATGGCGTACGCGAACGTTGAGAACTTGTTGGCGCAGCAATCGCCGAAATAGTGTAGCTGAGAAGGAATAAGGGGTACCAGCCCGCATTCGCCGAGGCAAATGGAAAACCGCCTAAAAACGATCCACAGATTGGCCGGCTCACCGGACCTGGACACAAGTCCGCCGGGCGGATTCGTGCCGGGGACCAGGCGCTCCTCCCCACTCCGGAAAGCCGTGCGTTAGACCGCTCGGCTAACCGGGCGGGCATGAACTGAAAGACGTATAATGTTGTAATTTATGTCACACACTAAGCTTTATGGTCGTTTAGTGGTGTAAAAATGTTAAGCGTCTAAGCCAACACAATCAAGAGATACTGCCGTTTAAGTCACACATTTTGATACCCGCAAACTCACTCATTAATACTTAGGGGGTATTTCCCCTCGACGTAGAATCATGAAATTTGGCAAGCAGGAAAGTTTCACTGTACATGTAGAGGGAAAAAAGAAGAAATCAGTAAATTTTTAGTTTATAATTATATCACACGAAAAAAATATTTCTTTTGTCACTTGCTATTCGACTTTAAATTTGAAATTAAAATACTCTCGAATCTTCCACAAAATTTCGGGCGAACTGCCGGATGTTTGCATCTTCCTGCCACAATATTTCGGCGCAGAGTCTTCTGGCCATCTTCAGGTGATACTGGTGAAAACTCCCTGAGCTCTGGTATTTAAGGCTCCTCCGGCACATGCGTGGTGGATTCACTTGGCGTTGCTTTGAGCGCGTTCGATTCTGCTGAGCTGCGCGCTCTCCGTGGGGAAAACTCGCCGCATCGATATCAATTCGATTGTCTTCCCGCGGTTCCATCACAGAACTACGCCGGCTACGGAGAACACGAAGTTTTTCGTCGATTGGATCCGTACCGAATTCAACTGGTAACCGCAGTCACGATTAATATCATTGTCAGACAGCCGTATTTCAACGGATTCATTAATAATAGAACTCCAAAAGTTAAACGTATGGGCCACAATTTTTGTCTCATTGTAATTCATGGCATGAGGGCCGCTACACACCATTAGGTGGTGTATGATGTAGAAGTAGATGAGGTGGAACTGCCAATTCCAGAAAGTAAAAAAATATATTGATCAGTGTGGAAACATTGATATTAAACATCGGTTGTTCATGGATCAAAGCATAATAGAGAGACTGAGACAGTTATTCAGGAGTGCAGACTAGCCACTCTGTTGTTTCCGCAGCATTGTAGACAGCGTAATAGAAGCCAATGCCTTGTGCTGAACGGCGAATGTTCATCGGAGACAAAGGTATCTTAGCGAAACGGAATGGGACCGCTCTTGATCTCTAAATACACTATGTGATCAAAAGCATCCGGATATCCCTATTTAATGCGGAACTGACCACTAGATGTCACCAGAGGTTGACCGGTCAGTATAAGAGGAGGCAGAGGATTAGGTTGTTGTCAGGAGAGAAGCGACAGCAGAATGGGTTCACCAGTCGCGCTCAGTAATTTGGGACGTGGACTAATCACTGGATGTCACCTGAGTAACAGATATGTCAGTGATATTTCAACCTCTCTAAAGCTGCCCAATTGGACTGTTTGTGGTGTTACTGTGAAGGAAGAACCACAGGTTTTGCAGACCTCATGTACTGACGAAGAGGGAGCGTCGAGCATCATGAAAAGTGGTTGTAAAAGATCTCGTAAAATCAGTGTAGGGAATTGATCATGAGTCCGGAAGTGCTACCAGCAGTCCAGCTGTCACAGTGGCTGCGCGTAATGACTTAAAAATAATAGGGTACAATAGCCGAGCAGCTTCTCACAAGCCACAGATTTCTGTTCAGTACCAAGTGACGGTAGAGGAGGTGTAGGGGGGCGACACTACTGAACAGTGGATAACTTTATACCCAATGACAGTTTGATGCAAGGGTTTGGGTTTGGCGAATTCCTTGTGAACGTTACCTGCCATCACGTGTAGTGTCAGCAGTGAAGTACAGAGGAACAGAGGACGTGGTGTTAGGGTACGAGGGCGTTCTCGTGGTTAGGAAGTGCTATTCTTATAGCACTGCGAAAAACTAGAATGCGAAAGAATATCAACACATTTAACAGCTGTGTGTACCGCGAACGATACTGGAGAATTTTGAAGACGATGACTTGTTGTATCAGCCTGACAAAGCACCCCATCTCGAAGCAGTATCTGCGGGATAGTGGTTTATGGACAATAGCATACTGAATTGCACTGTCTTTAGAGTGTCCGTATCTGAAGCCAGTGGAACACTTTTGAGATGAGTTACAACGCAGACTTCGCGCCAGACTCCACAATCCAACACCACTACCTTCTCTGGTTTCGGCTCCTGGGGTAGATGGGATGCCATTCTTCCATTGAAATTCAGACCATTAAAACCCAATCAAAATTCAAGTTGACATAAAAGCTGAGGGTGGACACAGTACATATTAATTTCCACTAATTGACGTTCAGTACTTTTGATCACATTGTACATATAAACGATCTGACCAACAGGGTCAGCTGCAGTATGCTTCTCTTTGCTGAAGACGCTGTAGTGTGCAGGACAGATGACTGTACGAGTTTACACGATGGCTTGGACACAATTTCTATTTGATGTGCTAAATTGCAGCTTGCTCTAAATGTGGAAAAATATAAATCAATATAAGGAAAACAACCCTGAAATGTTCGAAGACAGACGTCCGGTTCTTGACGCAGTCACGACGATTAAGTATGTAGGCGTAACATTAAAAAGTGGCATGAAATAGAACGAGCTCGTAATGTCGGTTGTAGGGAAGACGAATGCCGGCTACCGTTTGTTGCCCATAGTCTATGAACATGTAACTCATTCAGAGAGGAGGCTGCGTACGGGACACTTCTGCGACCCATTCGTGAGTACTGGTCAAATGTTTGGGATCCCACGAGTTCGGATGAAAGTGAGACAGCGAAGAAATTCACAGGCTTGCTGCTAGAATTGTTACCGGCAGGTTCCAATAATGGAGATGCTCCGTGGACTCGAATGGGAGTCCTTGGGTGGAAGACGACATTCTTTCCGCGAAACACTATTGAGAAATTTTAGAGGACCAGTGTTTCCGACAGAATGCAAAACAGTTTTAAGCACTAACATACATCTCGCGTAGGAACTACGAAGGCAAGATAACATAAATAAGAACTTTTACAGAAGCAAATGGGCGATCGTTTTTCCCTTGCTCCATTTGCGAGTTGAACAAGAAAGGAATGACTAACTTGGTACAAGGTGCCACCACGGTGGCTTGCGGACTGTGTACGTGAATGCAGATGTAATGTGAAAATCATGGGGAAGTTGGCACTGGTTTCTTAGGCTCAACTAGTTGAGCCTTATATAAGCCTCCTCCAGGCTCCCAAACCTCTACTTTGTGCGGTAAACAGACATTACGATGGGCACCCTTAAGGCAAGCTACTGTATGTTTGAAAAACACCAATCGATATTAATAGCCCTAAAAACGTTGATTGCCATTATTTAAAATTGTGCGAAAAACATTTTGAACGCGTCTTGATAATTTATATTCTGTGATAAGTTATTGAGAAGTTCGCCCCCGGTAGCTGAGTGGTCAGCCTGGGTTCGATTCCCTGCTGGGTCGGAGATTTTCTCCGCTTAGGGGCTAGGTGTTGTGTGGTCCTAGTCATTAACATTCCATCCCCATCGACGCGAAAATCGCCAAAGTAGCGTCAAATCGAAAGACTTGCACCCGGCGAACGGTCTACCCGACGTGAGGTCATAGTCACACGACATTTATTTATTATTGAGAAATATATTTTACTGTATCTTTCTGGGTAATTCTGCCACATAGTTTTCAACCAAGAGCCACTTCTGAACCACTGGGAGAGGTATCCTTGCGGGAGCTCTGAGCGGTGGGAAACTGCCAGCTTTACGTGTAACTGTAGCTACTGGAACTGCCTTTTGCAGATGCTGCACTTCGTTTCCTGCAAGACATGGATTGCGTTGCTCACTTTCGCAGGCTACAGTTCCACGGAGGGAATGTGGTCTAGGCAGAGAAAGTGTGTGTGTGTGTGTGTGTGTGTGTGTGTGTGTGTGAGAGAGAGAGAGAGAGAGAGAGAGATTGGGGTGGGGGGAGGGAGGAGACGAGGCAGTCAGTGCAGAGTAGGGTAAGATAGGGTATGGCTGGAAGCAGCCAAACGCTCCAGCACAAGGGAGCAGAGACCCGCAATCTGCTGGAGAGGACACGCCTTCTCCAGGGACAATGGCGCCGTGAACAAAGACGGCGCGACGGGGACCACTTGAGGATTACACGCCGTCTGCCACCCTAACACCCGACTTGTGTTGACTCCCGCGGCTGTTTTCCTCTGCAATGCAACTAAATGGCAGCTGCACATCAGCTGAGAGGCCAAGGAATTATTTAAGACGATCCGGTCTGGATGGCAAGGTTTGCTGTATACTGACGTCACCTGAATTATTGATCGCCGCTTTGTACATAATCTGGAGCAAATAAAACATTTTTATACGACGGGAATGTCATAATCTTAGATAAAGTAAGAAAAGACATAAGAAAAGACAGGGCTATTCGGAAGGCGTCTAGGCGAGCACGAGCGCTCACGTTCGCTCGCTGCCTGAATAATAAACGCTTGGGGAATGAGAATATGTTAAGTTCATCGTAGTTTTAAACGCAAGCACATATACTCAATGGTGCAGTGCTGAATGTGGAAAGTGGCTCTTTTACAACCTATGAAAAGCAGTAATGTGGTCGGGTTAGGAATTTCAAAGCACACCAGTATGAATTTATAATAGTCTCAATGCATAACACACTTCAGTGCAGGATTCAGTCGGAACTTACAGACTCGCAGTGTGACAGGCAGTTGAGTGATAAGTTTCATAATAAAATAAGTCTTATAGACTCTTATAACATTTTTGTTCAACCTGAATTTTCGAAAGTTTACAAGTCTGCAGTTACGACTATGTCGATGTTTGGACCTACATATTTCTGTGAGCAACTCTCTTCCCACATTGAAGAGAAAGCGATCTTCCCACAGAAGCTAAGTTGCAGATATCAATTTAAAGGCCTATCTGTGATTTCGCAGTGCTCAGAAAGTGATACCAGTCATAGCTGTTATACTGAAAAGAAAAGTAACTTTTATTCATTGGCATACAGTGTTTTTATGTTTTAACGTGTGAATAAAATAGCTAAGAAATACAAGGTAATGCCAGTTTAAATCATCCGAAAACGACATTCCTTATCAGGTTGCATCAATCGTAACAAATATCATATTTCGTATTTTGCTCCCGTTGTTCTTTGTCTTGTCAATTAAAAGAAATGCCTCATTTCATAGTCATTTCCCACAACGGCAACAACTTTAGGAAATAAATTTTCCACTAAAGCATATTAATCAGCCCCACCGTCAAATGATAAATCTCTGTAGAACTATTAGAGGTTGTAAAATGGACTCGTTGACAAGTTTCTTGTGCCGAACTGCCTTGTTTCGATTCCTCCTCTTCTTCTTTCCCATCCTTTACTCCTTTCATTGCTCGCCGTGAGCCAGCCGGTTGCTCACTGCAGAGGCGTGATTGGAGCCAGCGCGTACGAGAAGAACAGTGAACAGGTCTGATCTAAACTACGTGGTCACTAGCCTCCACACATGACCAATTACGTTAGCTCATTACGTACTACATAAAATTCAGCTTCGTATATGTACATGACATAATAGTTACTACGAGTGCAGGGTCAACCCTATACACCAGGGGCGTACAGACTTGCTAGTACTACGGACCGCAAACTTCTCACTGTGAGTACGTAAGGAACGCAAAAAGAAAGACATATGTGTCATCAGTCCACATCATGTATTTCAAAATATTCATTTTACTGAACAAATACCTCTATCCCAAGGACAGCTAGGCTGTCAAGGTCCAACAGATGCAAGTCCTACAAGGGCACGCCCTCTTCTTACCGTAATGTACAGAAAGATGAAGTTAAAAAAAAATATTGCAAGAATGAACAGTAATGGGCCAGCTGCAGTCTGCAATCTGTGCATTCCTCCTATAGGCTTTCGCCCATGGCGGTGAAGTCTTAAGAAGAAACCCAGAAGATTGCAGTAAATTCAATTTTCTATTGGATTTTATTGTAAGCGGTTTTTCCTCCCGACCAACAAAATGTTGAAGTTACTATTGTGACCACGCCAGCAACAGCAACTGATGGACACGCTCACTTTCGTGGAAGATTCTTTCGCTTAAAATACTTCTTCATCGTAAGTGTCATACACATATTACAAGTACTTCTTCCAACTCTCACTGAAATGCTTTATAAAAAAAGAAATTGTCGTTTTAATAATATTTTCCCAAATATCTTGTGTTTCATAAACGCATGATTGAACTTTCTGGTGAAAATTGATTTAAGATGTGGAGCAGAGAAATTGTTGTGCGTCAAAGATCTAGTCGATCATTGTGTACTGTTGGACTCTTGACTTATAATGCAGTGACCAACAAAAAAAGGGGGGGTGGGGGTAAAGCACCCAGAAGATGTGGTCGGATGTCGATGTAACTTGGTACACGTACACACCATCGGTGGGGATTTAAATGATTTAAATGATTTGCGTTTTACTTCACTGTGGCAGGTAGCATGTTCACCACGTCGCTGTGAGAACATCGGGATGCTGCGTACTCGTCCGAGGCAGTGTTATCAGCAATTGCCAGTATTTGAAAAGGGACCTCGTAGTTTGTCTCCATTTGGCTGGCTGGTCCAGTCGTGTAATATCCAGGTCTGTGAGGTATTCAGACGTGACCTCAGCCCAGTACTGGACTTCATTGGAACGTGAAGGGAGGCATAGTTTGTCATCGACGTTCCGGTCGCCCATGTCTGACAGTCATAACAGAAGATCACCGTATTGTGCACCGATCTCATCGAGATCCCTTCAGATCTGCGCCAGTGACCCCAGAACAAGTATTGTACTTAAGAGGCGCAGCGTGAGATAGAGGCAGGGTTTTGTATCTTAGAATTTACATCGGCACATAGAAACACAATCTAAGCAATCTGTGCACAACGAAAATGAAAATGCAAATGACTCATTTGGCCAGACTCACTACTTGGTGTACCCTCGTATCTATAAAGAAATTGAACAAACTAATTACCTCAATAATATGAATTCTCCAAAACATCGTCATGAAGTTCCCATCTACTAAAATGATGGAATGTGTTAAGGGCCACAAAATGTTTATTTGAAAGTAAGCAGCAGTTTGAACAAGTAACAACTAACATTTATTAATCAGAATAGCTAACATAAAAAAGCGTAGTTAATTAGGCTTGGCAAAGTAAAGATAGTGGTGGAAGGACTTCCGCGATTTTGCCATTGATGAAAATAAAAGGATAACGCAGTCTGAAAAAATTAATACAAGGCTGATAATGGTCGTCAACCTAACTACACTACTGGCCATTAAAATTGCTACACCACGAAGATGACGTGCTACAGACGCGAAATTTAACCGACAGGAAGAAGATGCTGTGATATGCAAATAATTAACTTTTCAAAGCATTCACACAAGGTTGGCGCCGGTGGCGACACCTACAACGTGCTGACATGAGCAAAGTTTCCAACCGATCTCTCATACACAAACAGCAGTTGACCGCCGTTGCCTGGTGAAACGTCGTTGCGATGCCTCGTATAAAGAGGAGAAATGCGTACCATCACGTTTCCGACTTTCATAAAGGTCGGATTGTAGCCCATCGCGATTGCGGTTTACCGTATCGTGACATTGCTGCTCGCGTTGGTCGAGATCCAATGACTGTTAGCAGAATATGGAATCGGTGGGTACGGAACGCTGTCCTGGATCCCAACGGCCTCGTATCACTAGCAGTCGAGATGACAGGCATCTTATCCGCACGGCTGTAAAGGATCGTGCAGCCACGTCTCGATCCCTGAGTCAACAGATGGGGACGTTTGCAAGACAACAACCATCTCCACGAACAGTTCGACGAAGTTTGCAGCAGCATGCACTATCAGTTCGGAGACCATGGCTGCGGTTACCCTTGACGCTGCATCACGGACAGGAGCGCCTGCAATGGTGTGCTCGACGACGAACCTCGGTGCACGAATGGCAAAACGTCATTTTTTCGGATGAATCCAGGTTTTGTTTACAGCATCATGATGGTCGCATCCGTTTTTGTCGACATCGCGGTGAACGCACATTGGAAGCGTGTATTTGTCATCGCCATACTGGCGTATCAGCCGGCGTGATGGTATGCGGTGCCATTGGTTACACGTTTCGGTCACCTCTTGTTCGCATTGAGAGCACTTTGAACAATGGAAGTTACATTTCAGATGTGTTACTACCCGTGGCTCTACCCTCCATTCGATCCCTGCGAAACCCTACATTTCAGCAGGATAATGCACGACCGCATGTTGCAGGTCCTGTACGGGTCTTTCTGGATACAGAAAATGTTCGACTGCTGTCCTGGCCATCACATTCTCCAGGTCTCTCACCAATTGAAAACGTTTGGTCAATGGTGGCCGAGCAACTGGCTCGTCACATTACGCCAGTCACTACTCTTGATGAACTGTGGTATCGTGTAGAAGCTGCATGGGCAGCTGTACCTGTACACGCAATCCAAGCTCTGTTTGACTCAATGCCCAGGCGTATCAAGGCTGGTATTACGGCCAGAGGTGGTTGTTCTGGGTACTGATTTCTCAGGATCTATGAACCCAAATTGCGTGAAAATGTAATCACATGTCAGTTCTAGTGTAATATATTTGTCCAATGAATACCCGTTTATCATGTGCATTTCTTCTTGGTGTAGCAAGTTTAATGGCCAGTAGTGTACATTTAGAGTATGCTGCCATTCATTACACAAACCAGAAAGTTTGTCCAGGTCATCTTGTCTCCTCCAACAGTTACTCAACGACGAGAACTTCCCGCATAGCACGGCGTTATCAGCGAAAAACCGCAGACTGCTGCTCATGCTATCCGTCAGATCATTTATTTGCACAGGGAGTAAGGGCGATCCTACACACTTTCGTAGGGCTCTCCTGTCGATATCGTTGTCTCTGACGTCGGAGGGTGACGTCTGGGTTATTTTACTTAAGAAGTCTTCCAGCCACTCACATATCTTTGAGCACATTCCGTATGCTGTACCGGTACCTTCGTTAACAGTCTGCAGTGGATCACAGTGTCACAAACTTTCCCTAAATCTAGGAATATTGAACTTACCTGTCGCCCTTCATTCATGGTTCGCAGGACATCATGGTGGTTAAAGACAGATGAGTTTCGCATGAGCAATTCTATCTAAATTCTTGTTGATTTGTGGACAGAAGCTTTACAATCTCGAGGAAATGTATTGTATTCCAACTCAGAATGTATTCAAGAAATCTGTAACGGAGCCAATCGCATCGCATAGGCTTCGGGAGCCATCCATCGACTGGTGTGTCTTTCCTCCCATGATTTTTTGGCCACTCATTGTTACAAGAAAGCAAAAACGGGATCCCAGGAAAAGAAGGTATTGTAGCACCGTCTCAAGATATTGCCCAAGAGGGGATGCAACCATCTGCTGTCTTCTTTCAACCGCAGAAAGCGAAAGTGACGTGGGGCAGATGTAATGAGATTCCTAAGAAATCTGCGGACGACCGCTCCGGTTGCAATTCACAGGCAGGGGCTAGGCAGGAGAAGTTCTGCGGTAGCTGCAGACGTCAGCAGGGGAAGGAGTGGCACTTTCCGGATACTTATCGCATTTCCTGGGGGACACATTCCCAAACTGCAGCGGAGGTGGCAATTGAAGGCCGGGCGTCTTGCGAGAGACGAGATATGTCGGGACGGGACGGGGGAACTTGGCTTGTCGCCCGCGAGTTGCCCCGCTGCAGCGCCTTCCGCTTAGACTACGAGTCGCGCAAATTTGCGAGCTCATTAACTCGCGGAGCCGTGAAGTTGGCCGTGCCGTATGGAAGCGCGATAAGCCCCGAGAGAGGAAATACGCCCACAACTCATCTGTACACTCTCTTCCCTTTCCTGCCCGTTGGAACTTCTCCGCAGCGCTCTTCAAAGGTCTTAAACGGTCGCTTGTGAACAGTGCATCAGCACTAACGTGGAGTAAAGTAAGGAAATGTATAATACTTAGTTTTTAACTAGCGATACATTCGAGAGAAGTATTTAGACTTTTATTCAAGTGCTGACACAAGTTTGCTTCCCAGACTCAGTTCAGAATCTGTTTATTGGTCATCCGATTTACCAATCTAATCTTCAGATTCTCCTGCATCAACACATTTCAAAAGCTCCTATTCTCTTCTTAACTCTGCTTTTTACCGTTCATTTTTCACTACTGTAAAAGCCTAGACCCCCATAGAAATACCACCAGAAAGGACTTCCCAATACTTAAATTTGTACTCGATGATAACAAAATTTATCTTTTCCGGAAAATACTTCCTTGCTATTGCCAAACTACATTTTATAGTCTCTTTACTTCTCCCTTCTTCAGGTACTTTGGTGCCCAAGGAACGAAGCTCACGTAATACCTCATTTTCTGTTTCATTTTTTCATTTCTTGTCCCATGCCCCCTAGCGTCATTTCATTTAATTCAACTAGACTCCGCCAATCTTCTTTCACTTTCCTAGTGTCCATCCGTCTAAGACATCCATTTCACTGAACTGGCCTTCTAAGCCCAGTGTAGCGACGCCACCAGTTTATGGGGTTAATCCACTCAAGCTTGCGTTTATACCACCGTGTACTTGTCGAAGTTTGTGCTGCATCGAGCAGTATGCACTCGGGTTGATAACGTTTGCTGAACAGTGTCAGATAGTCCGACATGACAAAAGTCATGGGATACCGCTCAATATCGTTTCGGACCTCCTTTTGGAGGCATACGTCAGCCACTTGACGTGACAAGGACTCAGCAAGTTGTTGGAAGTCGGTTGCCGCTAAATAGACCAGGAATCCATTACACGCAGGATGCCGCTGCACGGGTAACGAGAGTTGTGTGGCGAGGGCTGGGCGGTTTTTTAGGTTAGAGTGTCTCGGGGAAACACAAAAAGGGCTTCAGTCTCAGAGTGTGCAGATCGAACGCAGAAAGAACGTAGATTAGAAACCATCGGTATAACAGTTTTAAACTGTCGTAGCTATGTTGGGAAAGTACCCGAGCTCCAAGAGCTAATAGAAAACGATGGTGCTCAAATCGTCATAGGCACTGAAAGCTGGATAAAGCCAGAGAGAAGTTCAGCCGAAAGTTTTGCCAAGGAGCTAACGGTGTTCAGAAAAGGTAAGCTAAATATAGTTGGCCATGGCGTAGTGGTTACTGTTAGAAGCAGTTTATCTTCTAGCGAAATTAATCTAGAGCCTTCCTGAGAGTTAGCATGTTTAGAGGTTATTGTTGGCAACCGGAATAAAATAATAATGGGATCCTTTTACCAACCTCCCTACTCAGGTGATACAACTGTTGAAAGGTTAAAAGAAAACTTTAATCTAATTTCAAACATGTAGCCGACTCATACAGTTGCAGTTGATGGTGAGTTCAATTAACCCTCGATATGTTGTCAAAAATATATGTTTAAATCGGGAGATAAGCATAAAACATCATCCGAAATTGTGCTAAACGCATTCTCTGAACATTATTTCAGCAGTTACTTCGTGAACCCACTAGAATAGTAAAAGTTTGTGGAACGCACTTGACCTCTTAGCAACAAATAATCCTGAGCTAATAATGAGCTTGAAACAGGATACAGCAATTAGTGACCATGGGATTTACGTAGCGAGAGTGAATATTCAGAAAATCGAATGAAAATTTGCTTGTTGCCTTCCTGAGAGACAGTCTCCACTCCTTACAAATTGGCAGAGCGAGTGTAGACCAGATGAGACTTGGATTCAAGAAAATAGTATCCGTAGCGATTGAGAGATTTATACCAAATAAATTAACAAACGACGGAGCTGATCCCTCATGGCACACTAAACAGGTCAGACCACTGTTACAGAAATAACGAAAAAAGCATGCGAAATTTAAACGAATGCTAAATCCCCAAGGTTGATGATCTTCTACAGAAGCTCACAGTCTTGCGCGGATTTCAATGCGAGATGTTAATAATAGTTTCCACAACGAAACTTTGTCTCGAAACCTGCAGAAAATCCATAGAGATTCTGGTCCTATGTGAAGTATACTAGCGGCACGACACAATCAGTGCCTTCTCTGAACGATAGCAATGGAAATACAAACGTTGACAGTCCTGCTAAAGCAGGGTTACTAAACGCAACGTACTGAAATTCCTTCACTAAGGAAGACGAAGGAAATATTCCAGAATCCGAATCAAGAGCAGCTGCCAACGTAAGTAACTTAGACGTCGATATCATCTGGGTAGTGAAGCAATTTAAAGCACTTAATAAAAGCAGGTCTTCTGGTGCACACTGTACACCAATTAGGTTCCTTTCAGAGTATCTCCAAAGGCTCGCTAGACGAAAGATCCGTACCAAATGGCTCAAATGGCTCTGAGCACTATGGGACTTAACATCTGAGGTCATCAGTCCCCTAGAACTTGGAACTACTTAAACCTAACTAACCTAAGGACATCACCACATCCATGCCCGAGGCAGAATTCGAACCTGCGACCGTGGTGGTCGCGCTGTTCCAGACTGTAGCGCCTAGGACCGCTCGGCCACACGGCCCGGCAGATCCGTACCCAAAGACTGGAAAGTAACAGAGGTCACACCGATGTTCCAGAAAGGCAATAGAAGTAATCCACTAAATTACAGCCCCATATCATTAAACTGCGATATGCAAGAGGACTTTGGAATATGTTTTGTGTTCGAGCATTATTAATTACCTCGAAGATAACGGTATGTTGATCACAACCAACACGGATTTAGAAAACATCGTTCCTGTGAAACGCAACTAACTCTTTACTTACACGAAGTCTTGAGTGCTGTCTGTAAGGGATTTCAAATTTATTCCGCATTTCGGAATTTCCAGGTGGCTTTTGACACGGAACCTCACAAGCGGCTTGTCACCAAGTTGCGTGCTTATGGAATATCGTCTCAGTTATGAGAGTGTATCCGTCTTTTCCTGTCTGAGAGGTCACAGTTCGTACTAACTGGCGGGAAGTCATCGAGTAAAACAGAAGCGATTTCTGGCGTTCCCCGAGATGGTGTTATAGGCCCTCTGCTGTTCTTTAACTATACAAACGGTGTAGGAGACAATCAAAGCAGCCGTCTTACGTTACTTACAGATGATACTGTCGTTTATAGTCTAGTAAAGCCATCAGAAAATCAAAACCAATTGCAAAACGACTCAGCAAGGATATTTGTACGGTGTAAAAATTGGTAGTTGACCCTAAGTAATAAAAAGTTTGATACCATCCACATGAGTGCTAAAAGGAATCCGTTAAACTTTGGTTGCACGATAAATCAATCAAATCTGAAGGCCGTAAATTCAACTAAATACCTTTGCATTACAATTACGAACAACTTAAATTCGAAAGAACACATAGAAAATGTTGTGGGGAAGACGAAAAAGACTATATTTTATTGGCAGAACATTTAGAAAATGCAACAGATCTACAAAGGGACTGCTTAAACTGCGCTTGTCCGTCCTCTTTTGGAGTACTGCTGCGCGGTGCGGGATTCGTACCAGATAGAATTAACGAAGTACATTGAGAATGTTGAAAGCATTGCATCACGTTTTGTATTATCGAGAAATAGGAGAGAGATTGTCACTGACGTGATACAAGATTTGGGGTGGACATAATTATAACAAAGGCGTTTCTCCTTGCGGCGGTATCTTCTTACGAAATTCCAATCGCCAGATTTCTCTCCCGAATGTGAAAATATTTTGCTTACGCCGATATATATGTGAAGAAACGATCATCATAATAAAATAAGGGAAATAAAAACTCGCACGGAAAGATATAAAAGTTTTATTTTACCGCGCAATGTTCGAGAGTGGAATATTGTTGCGAAGGTGGTTCGATTAAACCTCTGCCATGCACTTAAGTGTGATTTGCAGGCTATCCATGTGTGCATAGTGTCCATGTAGACGTAGATGGAGTCATGCCGTCCGTAATTACCGGTGCAGTACTTTGTGCAGGAACTGACCTTTCGATTATGTCACATAAATGTTCAATGGTGTAACGCCGGAAATGCATATCCTCCTATTTCGATCTATTGTACTATAAATTTTTTTCCTTATTTTGACACCTGGAGATATGACGTTTCTGTGTCTTTGTATATTGTAATTGTTTTACTATTTGATTAAATATGCATTTATGTCGATGTATAATTGGTTTGTTTTGTAAATACTATTTGTATTTTTACGCTGGGTCTTGCCTAGGGAAAACTATGCTATCGAACGAATACATCGATAGGTCGTGTGGAGGACCAAAGTGTTTAGGGTCTTTGGTAGTGTTAACTCTGCCGCATGGAGTGCGGGCAGAGCAGAAGGAGTCTGGCTGGAGTAGGGCAGTGGAACAGGTGTGTTGTGTGACGCTCCCGCGAGTTGCCGCGCTTTCGGGGTTTGGCAGCATGTAATTGCGCTCGATTTGCTATGATAGTTTCTGACACGGTGTCGCGGACGGGAAGCATTAGCTGGTGCACATCAAGAGCCCGTTTCGCCTGGTGACCGTGTCGAGAAGAAGGCGCGCCAACATCCAGCTTCTGCAACAGTGAGGCCGACAATGAGTGACTGTCGCCACCTCCTCGATCGACGGCTTCAAACCTTCAATCAACCAACAAGGAAGACTGGAAGCACGTAAAGTACTAGAACTGTATGGCAGACCTCAGCTTTTCAAACTGTTCCATTTTCATAACTAAAATTACAGCAACTTAGCATGAAAATTTGTTGCTCATTGTTCCAATTGCATTACCAAGCAAGGTCCCTTCCTTTTCCGAAATGAACCCGAGTGTCGTTGAAATTCAGACGCCAGCATTAAAGTAATATCATTCCATTTCACTGCTTTAATTTCAAAGTTCAGTTAAGGTATTCATAGCTGGCTACAATATTTAGATTACGCAAGCACAAATTAAGAGTGCGAGTTTTGTTACCATATTTTAGCTTACCTGTGACTGCAGCTCGGCTTGGTACGTACTAAATGTTACTATTGTTAATGGTTCAGAATCATTTAATTCAAGTTCAAAGTTAAACCTCTTATTTCTAAATTGCGTAGATTCAAGTAGCTTTTGAAATGATTGTTGAGGTAGCCCAAGACTGACCGTATTTTACTGAATTTCGATGTGCTTCAGAAACAAAGCTCACTATTAATTTCAGTCACTAAATTAACTTTCAATTTTCCGGTTTTATTAATTCTTTTGCTAAATTAAGTCACAGTGTAGCGAAATTTATTACTTCTGACAAACTTTCAGTTTTCACACTACACGTGTCAACCTTCAGTTGCCACGCTTCTAGTGCTAATTATATGTGTAATAACCTTTCTTTTTCAGTTACTATAGTAATTGTCCATAGGACTGGCGACCGTAATTTCCCCCAAATCTCACATATCTAATTACCGCTAATTGATTGTTAATGTAACGACAGCACTTTTACTTTCTTTATTAACTTTACCCCTTTTCAAACTTAATTTCGACCAGTTTCATTTGCATTTTTCCTTTCATTTAGATGTAAACCTTTCCTCCCTCTTTACCGACAGATTAACTTCGGTGACTATTTCTTTTTCCCAAATTTCCTTTAGGTACACGCGGTTTAATTTTTCACTGTCATTAAGGTCGATAAGTGAGGGGGAGGTTACAATGGGATTCATGTCGGGCGATTCGGATGGTCAAACCCTTCGCTCGAATTGTCCAAGATGTTCCTCAGAGCAATCCTGAACAACTGTAGCCCGGTGATATACCTCATTGTCTTACGTAAAAATTCCATGAATGGCTGCAAATGGTCTCCAAGTGGCCGAACATAACCATTTGCAGTCAATGATGAGCTCAGTTGGACCAGAGGATCCAGTCCATTCCCTGTAATCACAGCTCATACCATCATGGAGCCACCACCGGCTTGCACAGTGCCTTGTTGACAACTTGAGTCCATGGCTTCGTGGGGCCTGCAGCACATTCCAACCATACCATTAGCTCTTACCATCTTCAGTCGGGATTGACATGACTAGGCCACGGTTTTCCAGTCGTCTACGATCCAACCGATATGGCCACGAGCCTAGCAGATGTTCTGTAGGCGATGTCGTGTTGTTGACAGTGGCAGCTACGTCAGTCGTCTACGGCCACACCCCGTTAAAGGCAAATTTCGCCGCACTATCCTAACGGATACGTTCGTCGTGCGTCCTGCATTGATTTCTGCAGTTATTTCAAGCAGTGTTGCATATCTATTAGCACTGACAACTCTACGCAAACGCTGCTGCTCTTATTCGTTAAGCGAAGATCACAGGCCATTGCGCTGTCTGGAATGCCTGAAATGTGGTATTCTCGGCACGCTCTTAACACTGTGGATCTCGGAATATTGAATTCCCTAACGATTTCCGACATGGAATATCCCATGCGTCTATCTCCAATTAACATTCGGTTGTCAAAGCCTGTTAATTGCCATCGTGCGGCCATATCCACGTCGGAAGCCTTTTCAAATGGACCACTATAGTACGAGTAGAAATGACAGCTCCGCCAGTGTACTACCCCTTTCTAACATGTGTATGCAGTGCTTGCGCCATCTGTGTATGTGCATATCGTTATCCCATGACTTTTGTCGCCTCAGTGTACAGCTGTTCATTGCCCCTTTTTGCAAAGACAAGACAGAAAATTAGATCTCAAGGTCTTTTGATTCCTATTGTAGTACTTAAATGGGATGTTAGTACTAGAGAAAGTACGCGTCCGCAGCTCGTGGTCTCACGGTCGTGTTCTCGCTACCCGAGCATGGGGTCCCGGGTTAGATTCCCCGCTGGGTCAGGGATTTTCACCAGCCTTGTGATGACTGGGTGTTTGTGTTGTCTTCATCATCATTCATGAAAGCGGCGAGATTGGACTGAGCAAAATTTGCGAATTTGTGCGGGCGCTGATAGCCGCGCAGCTGAGCGCCCCACAAACCGATCATCATCATCAGTTTACTAGCCTTTAAGCAGACAATTTTTAACATGTATAGCTGGAGAATTATAACATCTACGTCGTGTATGTGGGCTTTTTTTCTTAATAGATCTATGTATGGTGGCTCATCATGGATATACCACATTCTCGAATAATGGGTCATTGACGAAATTTGAGACCAGTCAAATGATGACTTAATCGAATAGTTCACGTTTTTACGATGTTTGGGAAACGTAAAATGGCCTGCACGCTGGCCAGACTTGAAACGTCACGCCTTTTTCCTGTGGGAAAAATTAAAAACATTTCAACAGAGAAACACCATCGACCGCAAACACATTAAATGGCATTTAACACGGTCCCGTGCGGCGGCAATTCGGACGATATTCGATGTTGCCTGTCCTGAATCGCTTTACAGCATCTGCCAGTCTGAAGACCTCTATGTGAGTACTTTATGTGATAATCGCAATAATAAAATCCCAAACCGTATCTGAGTTACGTGTTTACTCACATGCGGTACAGTAGGACCTCTGTGCGACCCCACCTCGTAAAATTAGATGGAGGTTTGTGACGCTGTTTTCTTCCTACTAGAGGGGTTGGGCAGCATACGGAACCACTACAAGAAATGCGTGCCTGAACATAAACGCAAATGCTGGTAAAGACTGCGAGTTGCGTTGTTGTTTTTGATCACGAGTGACACCTTTGCAATGTCCTCAATACGTTCCAGGCATCACTCGTGGTCCCAACAACGTTTCGTGTAGTTGTGAGTGCACTATGTCGGAGCTAAGTGGCTGAGAACTGGGGCAACTTGTTGGTGCTTGTGTGGTGGGTGCTTCCGTAATCATGGTAACCGAAGCGTTTGGAGTTTGAAGAGGCATCGTGTCGAAGATTTAAACCACGTACAGGGAAAGCAGAGAAACATCACACGCTAGATCACAACGCGAACGGAAGTGTGTGTTGCTTGATCAAGACGTACGTCATTGAAGAGGACTGTGATGAAAAATAAGACGACGACCACTGTAATATTCCAGAATTGAATGTCGCGCTCGTGAACCATTTCAACGCCAAAACAACAAGAAGGGACTCACGTAAATTGGAAACAGCAAGGTGAATTGGAATTCCAAAACCATTCAGCAGCGATGCAAATATTCGTAACAGGAAAACGTAGTTTTGAAGTAGTAAAACCTTGACCATGGCGCAATGAAAGAAAGTCATTTGGACGGACGAGTTTTGTTTCACATAGTTTCCAACTGCTGGCCGCGCGTACGTCCCAAAAGTGAAATATGGTGGGGGTTCGGTGGTGATTTTGGCAGCCGTATCGTGGTATACCATTGGCCCTACGGTTACTCTTCCAGATCACATCAGTGCCAAGGATTATGTGACCATTTTTTCTGATCTGATCCATGTCGTGTTATAATGATTGTTTTCCAATAGCGATGCTATATTCCAAGACGACGGGTCCCTGTTCAATCGGCTCGCATCGTCCGGGACTGGTTTTGTGAGCACGGGAATGAATTGACTCATCTGCCCTGGCCACCACAGTCGCCAATCGCAACGTTATCAAGCCTTTGCGGTCTACTTTCGAATGGAGGGTGCGTGAACGCTGTCCACCTCCATCATCGTTACCACAACTTGTCACTATTACGGGAGATCAAATGGTTCAAATGGCTCTGAGCACTATGGGACTCAACATCTTAGGTCATAAGTCCCCTAGAACTTAGAACTACTTAAACCTAACTAACCTAAGGACATCACACACATCCATGCCCGAGGCAGGATTCGAACCCGCGACCGTAGCAGCAGTGCGGTTCCAGACTGAAGCGCCTAGAACCGCTCGGCCACAGCGGCCAGCTATTACGAAAGAATAATGGTATACGATTCTCTTGAAAACCATATAGGATCTGTATCTATCCGTTCTGAGATGACTGGAAGCTGCTCTGAATGCCAACAGTTTTCATACATCGTATTGTGCATGGTAATATGTTGTGTTTTGGTGTTTTCATAATTTTGTTCACACCCTGTATTTGACGTAGTTTCATACTTGTTATGTCACTGAAGACCTCTTCAAAGGCTCTTTGCAATTATACTGAGAAAGGTATGTATAGTTTTACTTAAAATAAAGCGAAATAAAACCACCTTCGGTACAGCATTCGGCAGATAAAAATGTTAAAAATTAGTTGCGTTCGCCAGAAAATTCGTCACGCTGCCAGCTGTTACTTATCGAGGATCGGAATTTATATATCTCAGCCATAGCCGTATGTTTTAATGATATTGCGAAATAATGTAGTCTTTCTCAGATCTAAGTATCTTGGCACTTAATTTTAACAGCCAGCACAAAAGGATAGCTAACCACATGAGATCTGCGGGCTGCATAACACACAGGCGACCTCATTCAGCTGTAGCTGTCGCGAACGCTCGGTGTAGACTCATTACCTTTGGTTAGTTACCTGCCGACAATATGATTAATGTTCTCTTCGGAAATATTTCGTGGATTTAGATACTGATGCTCGTTTCCTACTGGATATTTTGTTCCAATAATAGGCCTAATAGTCAATAGTAACAAGAAGTAAACTTCTTGTTCACCTTGAATAAGCTGATTAAGACAAGTTTTAGATTAAGAGTGTTTACCTCGTTAACGTAATTCACGAAAGGAAAAATTGGAAAATATTCCTATCAGAAATAGTCTAGAGTACAAATATGGAATGAATAAGGGTTTAGTGAAAAGAAATCCCAAAGTAATGCATGATGTTTCAGACATCACATCTGGCCCAGGAGACTTTTATGTCGACCGACATGGAACATGCTGCGCAGATCACAGGAAGTCTTCAGCTGGAAGTAACTTGAATGAGTAAGAGAGGGTCATCAGTCCGGTAGTTTGTTATATTATTAAGGCTTTTGGGGAACATCTTGTGAAATATTAACAGTATACGCGTTTTGATGGAACACCGCATCTGCCAGCATGTACAACAAGCTCGCTGTTACCAAGGTATTTTATATAAAATTTCATGTGACGGTCTATCACTAAAACTGGTTTCTAGCCCTGAAAACATACGCTGTGGGTATATACAATATTTAGTCACTTAATGGCCCACTGTCGACTAAAACTGTATTCGTCACAAAATATGATTAATTATTGATAAACTTCTTTGGGAATATTATCCCATTCTAGAAATGTGTTGCAAAAGTCACAGGGAGAAAGTGATTTCAGGTAGTGGAATCGCGACAAAGTTGAAAATATTAATACTGAACACCGAATAAACTTAAATATTACTGTTGCTGAAATATAGTGTTCCCTTATTATTTTCTTGAAATTAATCACGCTGAGAGTAATTTCATTAGAAATCTTGTACTTTCATTAAATTTATAAAGGGAGTAGCCGTTTTGAAAAGGTTTTAAAATACACTAATTCTGAAATGGAACACTCTTTACGTTTAATTATGCAACTTAACATGTATATGAAATGGAGTTATAATGATGTGCTCACGTTCTTCAAGTAGATTTCAGAAAACAGTATTGAAACACATTCTGGCTTGTGGCTGTCCTCAAGTGTAGAAACTTCAAAATTCTGAAATCTTGTGAGTTTATGGCGAGCTGTGTACAAGTAAGAACTATAAGAGAAAAACGAAGATCGCTCTACCAACCGACGTGCATTACTATTTGCAGTTGCAGTTAACATTCCTTTTGTTATTTACGCCTCGCGGGATTAGCTGAGCGGTCTAAGGCGCTGCAGTCATAGACTGTGCGGCTGGTCCCGGTGGAGGTTCGAGTCCTCCCTCGGGCATGGGATAATTTAGTTTAAGTAGTGTGTAAGCTTAGGGACTGATGACCTTAGCAATTAAGTCCCATAAGATTTCACACACATTTGAAGATTTGTTATTTACGACTGCCTATCAATTACACCTTTTTTTTTTTACAAATAGTATCACAGCTAAGCCGCAATGTCAGGCGATTCAGTACCTTCTCCAGCCATCCAGAATTAGCTTTTCCACACTTTCCTTAAATTGCTTAAGGCATATACCGGGGATGTTTCCTTTGAAAAGGGGACAGCAGATATAGTTCCTTCTTTTGTACACCCCCTGATGGACAACGATGTTATAAAATGTTCTTTAATTTTAAAAGTTTGCATTTTTGCAGTACTTACAGATGAAGTAGTTTCAAACATGGTGATGCCTCGTTATCTTGTGACCCCTCTCTAAACTGCAGTTTAGAACAGTCACCGCGTACTAAAGCTTTTAGTGCCGACGTTCCTAACTTCCCACTTTTTTTGACAGGTACTTCACATTAACACAATTTGACCCAACAATACAGCTTACCAATGTCCAACACTTGGCATACTATGCATACATGATTCATTGCACGTTATATAACATTCCAAAATGATTGAAATCACAATGACAATTAACATGAACTCTAGTGAAGCAAAAATAAACGTGACGCATTACGAAGAAATATCCGAATGTGACGGTAATCGCTAGACGTGATGCACATGTACAGACAAACAAACGGTTACAAGTGGATGATTTATTCAAGAGAAAGAACTTCACAAACTGAGCAAGTCAATAATGAGTTGGTCCACCTCTGGCCCTTAGATCGTCAAAGTCGCGAGACGGTTCGAGGGACCAGCCAATTATGCTCCAAACGTCCACAACTGCGGATAGATCCGATGACATTGCGGGCCAAGGTAGGGTTAGGCTAGCAGTAGAAACTTTCTTCATGTGTGGACAGGCGTTATCTTGTTGAAATGTAAGCCCAGTATAGCTTGACATGAGGGGTAGCAAAACGTGGCGTAGAATATCGTCGAAGTACCGCTGTGCTGTAAAGCGTGCCACAGATGACAACCGAATCTGTTGTTTTATGAAAAGAAATGGCACCCCAGATCATCACCTCTGGTTGTCTGTCAGTATTGCGAGTGACAGTCAGATTGGGTTCCCGTTGTGGTCCATAGCACCTCCAGGCACGTCTTTGCTGATCACTGGGGCTCAGGACTGATCACGGAAGGCAGTTATACTCCAGCAAACGAGATTCCATGTAAAACACGTGTCGGGAATCGCCTAGAGAGCCCTGTACCAACTTGACTGTCACCTGCCATGTGGCCAACAACCAGAGCGACTGTCTGGAGTACCAGTTCTTTACACAGCAGAGCCCCGCTGTCATCCATGGCACCATTACAGCACGGTAATCGTCGAAGATATACATGGCAAGCCATCCTGCGCATGAAATTTTAGCAAGATAATGACTACCCGCACGTGGCGAGAGTTTCTACTGTTTGTCTTCGCGCTTGCCAAACCTTACTTTGGCCAGCAAGGTTACTGGATCTCTCACCAGCTGAGAACGTATGGAGCATTATGGAAAGGACCCCCCAACCATCTCAGGGTTTTGATAATCTAATGCGCTTGTTGGACAGAATCTGGCGTATTGTCTCCCAGGAGTACATCCAACAACTCCTTCAATGAGTGTCAAGCCGAATAACTGCTTGCCTAAGGGGCAGAGATGGACAAACTCATTCCTGACTTGCCCAATTTCTGAAGTTCTTCCTCCTGAATAAAGTAACCAAATTTTTTAAAAATTGTAATCATCTGTTTGTTTGTATATGTACATCATATATACCAATTGGCTCCATTCAGATAAATCCTTTCTGTTGTTTTTTCCCTGGAGTGCCTTTATTTTCCTTGGTTCTAACAAGTTCACTGGACAACATACTCGTATTTGTCACTCTCCTAAAAGAGCACAGTGGCCGCTATGAAGTGCTCTCAATGGAAACAACAGCTACCAGGTACTCTGTGATCCTCCACAACTGAACTAAGTCATTTAATTTCAGTGACCTAACGTGTAAGTACTAGTCAGTTGCGTCGAATCATCATAGTCAGGCGACTTCAGTATATCAGGCACTAGCACAAGGCGGTATCACCTTTGGACATGGCCACGTCAACGCTATGAAAGAAGTTGCCCCATTTTTTGTGCATCAACACAGATGATACAACATGTCTACGAGGAGTATTACACCACTGGCAGTCAAGTTATGTCGGGTGAAAACGTTACTCTAAAAAGATAGTAACTGACAGGGACTGGAGACGGTCGTTATGCTTCATCAACGAAATTCGTTTTTATGCCGTAGAGGGGTTGCTTCTTTCAGTGACTACTGATCTATGTCAACCATTTGATAAAAGAACAGCGCAAAGGAAACTGCATGCAATGGACATTTATAGTCCGATACCTCTAAATTTCTCACATAGTATTCCATGAGAAAAACAACACAGCAAGTAGGCAGTAGGTGAGTGAAGGCGTGTAGTGAGCTCAAACTAATCGCAATTGCTAATTTACAAATGATCAAAGCGCTGAGTGCGTTGACGTTCCAATGAGGCATTAACTAGCATTGTATGGAGAGTGTAGTTCAGGTCAGAAGCATTTCTGTGTTTTTTGGGGGGTGTTTTGCCTACTATGACTTGAACCCACTCGTGAACCAGGAAGTTTATTTCAACATTCTGGGTGACGTGTAGCTTTTTCTTCTATAGCTTCATAATGAGTATGCTGAAAACGCTCCAGACTGCAAAGATGATAACAGCCCTGTCACTGGGCTGCATCCATATGTTCGTTACTTGACAACTCTCACACAGAGACCCTATCACAAATCGACTGGGCCATTAAATCACTCGATCTCAACTACATAGAAGATGTCGAAACATAGCAGTCAACATCTCTTCAATTTAAAAGCTCTGCAGGACACAATCTCCCTCGCCAAATTGACGCTATCATCAGAGGTAGAGGCAGTGTTAGACAGTAGTCGCGTGATGTCTCCTTTAGAGTGAATAACTTTCCTTTAGATGTGCTTATCTGGAACAGTCTACGTCGCATCTCACTGTACCGTCGGTTCTTTTTGAATGGACGTTTGGTTCCTGTAAATACTTGTGTTATGATCGATATTTTTAGTGCGAAGTATTCAATGTTTTATTTACTATCGAGTCAGGTCACAGACTTCCACCGAGTTAAGCGGCTGCATCAGTTCAAAAAAATGGCTCTGAGCACTATGGGACTCAACTGCTGTGGTCATAAGTCCCCTAGAACTTAGAACTACTTAAACCTAACTAACCTAAGGACAGCACACAACACCCAGCCATCACGAGGCAGAGAAAATCCCTGACCCCGCCGGGAATCGAACCCGGGAACCCGGGCGTGGGAAGCGAGAACGCTACCGCACGACCACGAGATGCGGGCGCTGCATCAGTCTCTACAACTTGAATGACATAAGCAACAAACTGCACATTCCAACTGACTTCAACTTTCTGAGTCAAAGGACAATCGGCACCTAAAGAACTTATTTTGGTCACCAATAAAAATATATTATTCTCAAATTATAATTTTTAATACTTGTATTCATTTTACTTATTATTATTCATACTAGAAAATAATTTATTGACACTGGAACAATTTTATTTGAAATTAAGTTCAAAATTTTCTATTTTTAGAAATAATATTTTGTCTGGGGTTCTCAACATCATGCATCGTTCCACATATAGTGGCAAATTTCTTGAACTATTAATGAAGTGTGAAAGACAGCAATTTGATGTTACAAGCAATTTGCGATACCTTGGTATGATTTGTAAGTACCTACGCTAACAGATAGAATTTCGTTTGCATAGCTTAATAAAATCATTTTTACAACTGAATGTCTGTTGTGTAACAATATCCAATTTTGATTATGCAAATAATTTATTAAAGCTCACAAGACGTATTACCCCACGAAAATTTTCTTTACATCTAGTTCTACATTTCTTGTTACGTAGGATGATTTGCTTCGTGAAACATAATATACGTGATTCTTAATAGATTGTGTGACATGTTTTCCGGTTCATACAGCTATAGTAGGCGTTTAAAAGTAAGTTTCACTCAGAGCACCAAGCGATAAACAAATATCTCGTTTATTACAATGCTAAACATTACATGTGACATGACAAAGTAGATCTTCTCGTATGGCTAGACACGCAGATTTATAGCTCACGTGACAGGAAGGTTAGCCACACACGGATCGAATCTATGCATCTGATTAACAACGGTTGTTGAGAGTTGTTTTTCAGTTTTCCGCGCTCGTTTAGGCGCCTCAGAACATACGGTACACACATAGTAGTTTACACGCTGCACAAACAGACTGTGCACACGATTTCCCCCTGTTAGATTAAGTGGTCACAGGAACGGTAGCCAGTCGAAGTTCGGTAGTAAAAATAAAAATGCAACATGATTAAAACAACGGACCACATACGTCAGGATCCCAGGAGGAATGATCAATATTCAGAGATATGACAGAAACGGCCATTTGATGCAAAGTATTTCATATGCATATATGCCCGTTTCCGAATGGTTTCCAAGACACAACACATTTACTGTACATTTTGTTTCTGCGCTAGTGGCGTCAAAGTATGTCTTACCCAACCAACCTCTTTACAGTTTTATTCTAACCTAACTTACCTCATTGGTTTCAACCTCATTGCTCGGAATATCTTTCTGCCGTTAAACTAGCCCGTTGAGCGTGCAGTTGTTCATGGAGCATTGTGAGTGAAGTAATGCGGGAGATTATGCGTGTATCAGAGAGGAGCATCGGTTAACTGTGTTTGTAAACGCGCTGGTTAAAATGTCACATATCTTTACTAACGGAGAGTATGGAGATATGGTCTATATTCACGGCTTCTGCGATAACAGTGCTCTTGCTGCTGTCAAAGACTACCGTCGGCGCTTTCCGACACATTGCGTAGCCAATCGTACAGTGTTTACCAAAGTTTTCAGCACACTGTGCGAAACAGGTATCCATTCTAGTTCCCAGGTTTCTTCTAAACGCGCAAAAACAACAACACATTGTTGAAATGGTGCAACGTAGTCCAACTACCAGCACACAGCGTCTTTCTGCACGCGGCAGTGTCCCGCAGATACGTGTATGGCGGACATTACACGCGGACACGTTGAACTTATTTCGCATAAAGCGTGTGCACGATCTTCACATTGACGACAACATCACACGACTTCAGTTGTGTCATTGGTTAAATGACAGTTGTCATTTGCTTCCATTAACACTGTTCGCTGATAGAGCCACAATTTCACCGAGCAGAATCAACCAACGTACGGTACGTAATAATCGTCGATGGTCGCAGAAAAATTAGCACGCTACAGTGGAAACGAATTTCCAAGTTTTCTTTCCGATCAATGTTCGGTAATACACTCCTGGAAATTGAAATAAGAACACCGTGAATTCATTGTCCCAGGAAGGGGAAACTTTATTGACACATTCCTGGGGTCAGATACATCACATGATCACACTGACAGAACCACAGGCACATAGACACAGGCAACAGAGCATGCACAATGTCGGCACTTGTACAGTGTATATCCACCTTTCGAAGCAATGCAGGCTGCTATTCTCCCATGGAGACGATCGTAGAGATGCTGGATGTAGTCCTGTGGAACGGCTTGCCATGCCATTTCCACCTGGCGCCTCAGTTGGACCAGCGTTCGTGCTGGACGTGCAGACCGCGTGAGACGACGCTTCATCCAGTCCCAAACATGCTCAATGGGGGACAGATCCGGAGATCTTGCTGGCCAGGGTAGTTGACTTACACCTTCTAGAGCACGTTGGGTGGCACGGGATACATGCGGACGTGCATTGTCCTGTTGGAACAGCACGTTCCCTTGCCGGTCTAGGAATGGTAGAACGATGGGTTCGATGACGGTTTGGATGTTCCGTGCACTATTCAGTATCCCCTCGACGATCACCAGTGGTGTACGGCCAGTGTAGGAGATCGCTCCCCACACCATGATGCCGGGTGTTGGCCCTGTGTGCCTCGGTCGTATGCAGTCCTGATTGTGGCGCTCACCTGCACTGCGCCAAACACGCATACGACCATCATTGGCACCAAGGCAGAAGCGACTCTCATCGCTGAAGACGACACGTCTCCATTCGTCCCTCCATTCACGCCTGTCGCGACACCACTGGAGGCGGGCTGCACGATGTTGGGGCGTGAGCGGAAGACGGCCTAACGGTGTGCGGGACCGTAGCCCAGCTTCATGGAGACGGTTGCGAATGGTCCTCGCCGATACCCCAGGAGCAACAGTGTCCCTAATTTGCTGGGAAGTGGCGGTGCGGTCCCCTACGGCACTGCGTAGGATCCTACGGTCTTGGCGTGCATCCGTGCGTCGCTGCGGTCCGGTCCCAGGTCGACGGGCACGTGCACCTTCCGCCGACCACTGGCGACAACATCGATGTACTGTGGAGACCTCACGCCCCACGTTTTGAGCAATTCGGCGGTACGTCCACCCGGCCTCCCGCATGCCCACTATACGCCCTCGCTCAAAGTCCGTCAACTGCACATACGGTTCACGTCCACGCTGTCGCGGCATGCTACCAGTGTTAAAGACTGCGATGGAGCTCCGTATGCCACGGCAAACTGGCTGACACTGACGGCGGCTGTGCACAAATGCTGCGCAGCTAGCGCCATTCGACGGCCAACACCGCGGTTCCTGGTGTGTCCGCTGTGCCGTGCGTGTGATCATTGCTTGTACAGCCCTCTCGCAGTGTCCGGAGCAAGTATGGTGGGTCTGACACACCGGTGTCAATGTGTTCTTTTTTCCATTTCCAGGAGTGTATGTTGATAAGTCCAGCCTTTTCAGAACAGCGAATGATGCGACAGGATTACTTGCCTTTTTTGGAAAATTCGTTTGTTGAATCTTTGAGGACGTTCGTTTTGACGCGCTGTCTGTAGTGTACTTCCAGCATGATGGAGCTGCTCCACATTTTACCAGACATGTATGGGAACAACTCATCTGCACCTACCCTAACCGCTGGACTGGTCGTGTAGTACAATAGCCGCGCGGGATTAGCCGAGCGTTCTTAGGAGCTGCAGTCGTGGACTATGCGGCTGGTCCCGGCGGAGGTTCGAGTCCTCCCTCGGGCATGGTTGTGTGTGTTTGTCCTTAGCACAATTTAGGTTAAGTAGTGTGTAAGCTTAGGGACTGATGACCTTAGCAGTTAAGTCCCATACGATTTCACACACATTTTAACATTTTTGTAGTACAATAACTGGCGACTAAGATCGCCAGACCTTACGCCATTACATATTTGTTTATGGGGTTGGAAGAACTCTGAGGCGTAAAATATAAAGGTAAATACGCGATATGAAGTGCATGGTCGCATCGTGGCCGCAGCAGCTCGTTTTAGGGAACATGAAGAAGAACTTAGACAAGCAACACAACATCCTGTCGTGAGAGTCCACAAATGCATTGAAGTTGACGATAGGATATTAGAACATTTATTGTACAGCAGCTATAATGTCGCATGTCCTATAAGGCTTTGCGGTTAATGCGTTAAAATACGAATTTTTAATTGACTATTTATAAGACGCATGTTGTAATGTTTACTAACTGTTGTACATGTGTAAACCTGACAATGAATTGAATTAACACAAAATAATAAAGTACATTAAATACGTGCTGTCTCGGGAAACCTCACAGAACGAGGGATATGTGTGTATGATGTTTTTGGCCTAAATTCATCGGTCCTGTCATATTCCTGAATACAGACCATTCAACCTGGGCACTCATATGTATTTATTATTACTTATTGAAAATACTGTGTTATGTATGCATTTCTGTAAGGTAAAGAAAGGAACAAATATGTACCGGGTGATCAAAAAGTCAGTATAAATTTGAAAACTTAATAAATCACGGAATAATGTAGATAGAGAGGTACAAATTGACACACACGCCTGGAATGACATCGGGTTTTATTAGAACCAAAAAAATACAAAAGTTCAAAAAATGTCCGACAGATAGCGCTTCATCTGATCAGAATAGCAATAATTAGCATAACAAAGTAAGACAAAGCAAAGATGATGTTCTTTACAGGAAATGCTCAATATGTCCACCATCATTCCTCAACAATAGCTTTAGTCGAGGAATAATGTTGTGAACAGCACTGTAAAGCATGTCCGGAGTTATGGTGAAGCATTGGCGTCAGATGTTGTCTTTCAGCCTCCCTAGAGATGTCGGTCGATCACGATACACTTGCGACTTCAGGTAACCCCAAAGCCAATAACCACACGGACTGAGGTCTGGGGACCTGGGGGGCCAAGCATGACGAAAGTGGCGGCTGAGCACACGATCATCACCAAACGACGCGCGCAAGAGATATTTCACACGTCTAGCAATATGGTTTTTTTTGTTCTAATAAAACCCCATGTCATTCCAAGCATGTGTGTCAATTTTTACCTTTCTATCTACGTTATTCCGTGGTTTATTAAGTTTTGAAATTTATACTGACTTTTTGATCAGCCGGTATTTGGTTGCGTTTCTGTAGTTAACCACGCGTCCTACTGGTAGACGGCGGGGCAGTCGAACCGAGCAGTGGCTGCGTGTCCTTTACAGCGTCCAAGTAAAAGAACAAGCCCGGCTTGTCAGAATACGTGCAACTCTGACGCGAGCAGTTGGAGAACAAAGTGCTGCCGCAAGAGTTGACGCGGCCTTGGCTCCGCGGCGCTACCCTGGCGCACACTCGCCTTTGGCTGATCTCATTACGCGCGCTAAACTTGCGACAGGGAGCCTGCATTTGACTTTCCCCCGCCACAGGACATAATTAGCCATCCAAACGGAAAAAGCGCTAATTAACTAGGCGCCGCGGAAAGTAAGTCTACGGCCGTGCGCCGGGAACCAAAGTTGCGTCTCAGACGTGCGAACTGCGGCGCTGCAGCACGGACGAGTATATTTAAACGAGGAGGGATGCTTTGAAGTCTCAGTAGACGTAAAACAATAGCAAGGAAGAACAAAGACCTACATTTAGAGCAATGCGTCACCATTAAATCAGCCCGACTTGCCCTGGTTTCCACGAGTGTCAAGTGGTCTGCGAAATTTGTTGGCGATGTATTCAGATGGTGGTATGGTTGTCGTGATCTTCAGTCCGAAGACTTCTTTGCCGCAGCGCTCCATGAATGTCTGTTCTGTGCTAAGCCCCTTCATCTGTTCACAACAGATGCGACCTACGTCTATTTGAACATTTTTACTGTATTCGAGTCTTGATATCCATTGACAATTTTTACCCGCGCACTTTCCTTCATTACCAAAATGACTGTTCCTTTACGTCTCAGAACGTGCCCCCCCCCCCCCCCCCCGCAGCCATTCCCTTTTTTAGTCAAATCGTGCCATAAATTCCTTTCAGATTTCAAAAGCTTCTATTCGCCTCTAGTCGAAACTGCTTATCGTCCACGTTTCACTCCCGTATAAGGCTGCACACCAGATAAGTACTTTCAGAAAATAGTATCTAACTCTTCAAACTTTTATCAGATGGTAACAAATTACCATTTGTCAAAAATGCCGATAGTACCATAGCCAGCCTGCATTTTATATATTCCCTCAGCGTCTGTATCATCTGTTACTTTCCTGTCCAAATAAAACTCATCTACTACTTTCAGTGCCTCATTTCACAATTTAATTCCTCCCGCAACACCTGATTTAATTGGACTATATTCCATTATCCTTGTCTTACATGTACTGATGTTCACCATACAACCTCTTTTCGAAACACTATCCAATACGTTTAACTGCTCTTCCAACTCCTTTGCCGTCTCTGACAATAACATCGTCGGCAAACCTCGAAGCTTTATTTCTTTTGCCTGAACATTAATTCCCCTTACATATTTCTCTATGGTTTATTTTACTGCTTGCTCAAAAGTCAAATTGAATAACAACAGCGGTAAGTTACAACCCTGTCTCACTCCCTTATGAACCACTGTTTCCCTTTCATGTTCAAATGGTTCTGAGCACTATGGGACTTTACTTCTAAGGTCATCATTCCCGTAGAACTTAGAACTACTTAAACCTGACTAACCTAAGGACATCACACACATCCATGCCCGAGGCCCTTTCATGTTCTTCGACTCTTACTACTGCAGTCTGGGCTCTGTACCAGTTGTACATTACTTTTCTCCCATTGTGCAGTTAAGGGTCAAAGATATTATTGGCATACGTATTCAAATACAGAGATACGTGAACAGGCAGAACATTACGCTGCGGTTTGCAACGCCTATATAAGACAACAAGCAGTACGTGATCAAGGGGGTAGACTCTCGAACCACAATCGAGACAGTACACGAGGAACTCAGCACCCTTGGATGGGAATGCATTCGTGTAAATCGAATGACTGATTTCGGCACAGTGAGACCATCACATAACTACATGGTGGAGCTGACCGACACGGCAAAGTCCCGCGAACTGCTGACTTTAAATGTATTTCGAGATACATGGTCGTCAATGTAGAAGTTTACAACACGCCGCGCACCCCTCAACAATACCACAACTGCCAGCGCTTTGCGCACGCAGGTATTGGGACACCAACACAACGACCCCCACAACACACCCACTCACCACAGAGACCACTCAGGCGCCCACAACTATCTGCTTTTCCCCCTTTATTGTCGTGCGTTTGTACATTGCGTCTCCATATATTTTGTATTATGCTGGTAATGACACCAGCTTCATAGGTGTTTCCTAATTTGCCTGTTTGAGATATTTCATGCTTCGCACGCCTGTGATTCCCATACTAATTTATTATTTACTATAGTAGGGTTTCGCCCTCTTATTATAATATTTGAATGTAAATTTTCTTGCTCTGACTTAGTTACTAGTTCTAAGGAAAATTGTTTAGTGTACTGTACCGTAGGTAGGCATTTGTCCATTTGCAGGACTGTTTCCTGCCACATTTGGTTTACAATTTACGTTGCGCTAAGTAATTTTGAGACAACTTGTCTCTAGCGGTTGCGCATGCGTTAATTTATAGGTTCTGAAGAAGATACCATTATTGGCATCGAAACATAGGTACAATATAAAAAATTTACCTTGCAACTGAAGGCTGAATTTCTTACTGTCTCAACAATTCACAATCGCTGAAGTGCTGCATTATGTTAAAGATCTGTATCATTCAAATAGCTGACACAACCCAGCCCACACCAGACTCCAACGCATGTACCAGCGGCTGCCAACACAATCAATAACCCACAGGCCGACATTCCGATCATTACCTCAACACTCCGAGGAATAATGAAGACATTATTCTCCAGACTCACGACCACCGAAGTAGTCATGAAGATTATGGAGTGTCACAAATCTTCACGCGCTTCATGTCGGGCTCGGTCAACTGGACTAGTATAAAAACCATTATAAAATCACTATTTACACCAGTAAAATGGATAACACGCCACACCAGCTCCGAAACGCAGACGCCAACACAAACTCACAAGTCCTGTTTTGGAATGCCAACGGGATCGCTAACAAAAGAGCCGAAATGGTTGCGTTCATGGAGCGAAAGGGTATCCGAATCGCCCTAGTGAACAAAACACTGCTTACGCCTCACAAACAGCTGAACATCGCAGGCTATTCTGTTTATTGTACCGACTGAGCGAGCGGCAGGAAGGGAGGCGGCACAGCAATCATCACACACGAAGACATAGAACACACAAACATGTAGCTCCCTGCGCTTGGGAGACTAGAGCGCACGGCCGTCAGGGTCAAATTCAACGGAGCCAACACCGCACTGGTTTCGCTGTACAATCTTCCTGAAACCATAGTAACACGCCATATTCGCGCAGTTCTGAACATAGCACCGCGGGTAATCGCCGCTGGAGATCTAAACGCAAAACACACCGACTGGAATTCACGAATACGTACCTCCAACGGCAAGAAATATACGAACATGCACTAGGCCATATACTTGGGCCAGACATTCCCACGTACGTGCATGCACAGGCCGGACACAGGCCAGACGTGTTAGACATAGCTCTCATGAAGTGCATCACATGCACACTCAACCTTACGGTTGAAAACGATCTGGACTCAGACCACATGCCAGTAATACTACACACAGAAGAAACACTGCAGGACACAGAACCACGCAGGATACTGACCCTATTCAAGGAAACGCTTGATAAACGCATTCCGGACACCTGGCTGGTACGGAAACTTACATCGAATACGCAGCCAACATAGCGCACGCGAGGCTCAAACAACTCTATCCAATGCTCAACAGGGAAAGTACACTGAATAGGAGAATGTCGAGGTCCATATACATGACACTGAATAGCCCTCTGATGACGTACGTGGATCCCGTCCGGGGATACGAAGCTCCTACACGCCTGCGCCGCCTGCAGATCATGCAGAACAAAGTGCTACTCATCATTAGCAACGCTCCACGCTACACATGCACCATGCATCTTCACAATGAATACCGCCTTGAAACCCTCAAGGAAGTATAAAAAAATAAAAAACACGCTACACGACTACGCAGGAACTCGAGACACACCAATAACCCTTTCATTCTTACTCTGGGAAATTATGATCACAACCATAGGTGGAAGCATAAGCGGCCAAAGTCACTAATGACTAGGGCATACCAGCTATGGCAAGCTAACATACACCCACAAGCGACAACGTCGGCAAGCCCCTGCAAATCAGCAACGTTGACTGGATATGCCAGCTGCTTTAATAGCTTTAATAGCCGAGTAGCAGGCTACAGCAGGCACACCGACAAGCTCGCACACTGACGCACAAACAAATAGCCAACAATACCCTACACTGCGAATCTGTTACATGACTTATCGGTCACTAAACGATGTTACAGGCATACTGTTCTGACCGAAAAATCAACACCAGCATCGCACAACGTCAAAGGTATCGACCTGCATGATACCCAAAAAAGCCTACCCTTGCATGTCCTGTCACAGGCAGCAAGAAAACCGCTACTTCTCTTACAACCCGACCCAACTACCGCAGAGGTTTTATCCCTTGGCACATTTTCCTTCTGCCCTTCAAACCGCTACCCTTCGTTCAACTTTCGACCCAATCTGATAAAAATGTAAATGTCGTGTGACTAGGGCCTCCCGTCGGTTGGACCGCTAGGTGCAAGTCTTTCGATTTGACGCCACTTCGGGGACTTGTGCGTCGACGGGGATGAAATGATGATGATTAGGACACCACAACACCCAGTCCCTGAGCGGAGAAAACCTCTGACACAGCCAGGAATCGACCCCGGGCTCTTAGGATTGACATTCTGTTGCGCTGACCACTCAGCTACCGGGGGCGGACGACCCAATCTGATGAGCGCGTATTAATGGTTAACCTTAACCAGACGTGCGCAAACAACGCAGTACCCACTCCCTGCGAGACCTCACTCTAGTGAAAACTAACCATTTTGCAGAGATGGCAGTAGACCTTTTGTGTTGTCCAATATGCAGGTGTGAGCGTGGAGGGGCTCCACCTTCTTTTTTAAAATAAGGCGCAGTTGTTAGATCGGTTACTGCAGCTACAAGGGCAGGTTATCGAGATTTAAGTGAGTCTGAATATGATGATGTACCCGGCTCACGAGCGATGGGGCACAGCATCACTGAGGTAGCGATGAAGTGTGGATTTTTCCGTACGACCATTTCACAAGTGTACCGTGTATATCAGGAATCCGGTAAAACATCAAATCTCTGACATCGCTGAAGCCGGAAAAAGATCCTGTAAGAAAGGAACCAACGACGACAGAAGACAATCGTTCAACGTGACAGAAGTGCAACCCTTTCGCCAGTTGCTGAATATTTCAATGGTGGGCCATCAACAAGTGTCTGTGTGTGAACCACTACATGAAACATCATCTGTAAGGGCTTTCGGAGCCGAAGTCCCACAAGTGTACCCTTGATGGCTGCATGACACAAAGCTTTACTCCTCGCCTGGGCACGTCTAACACCAACAATGGACTGTTGAGGACTGAGAACATGTTTCAAATTGTATCGAGCTGATGGACGTGTGCGTGCACTGAGACAACCTCATAAATCCATGGACCGTGCATGACAGCAGGGGACTATTTGAGCTGGTGGAGGCTCTGTAATGGTGGGAGGCGTGTGCGGTTGGAGTGATATGGGACTCATGATACGTCTAGATACGACTGTGACAGGTGACACGTACGTAAACATCCTATCTGATCACCTGCATCCATTCATATCCATTGTGCATTACGACGGAATTGGGCAACTCCAGCAGGACAATGCGACACCCCACACGTCCAGAACTGCAAAATAGAGGCTTTTCTCAACTAGACATTAGCGAATATACAGGGTGATTCAAAAAGAATACCACAACTTTAGGAATTTAAAACTCTGCAACGACAAAAGGCAGAGCTAAGCACTATCTGTCGGCGAATTAAGGGAGCTATAAAGTTTCATTTAGTTGTACATTTGTTCGCTTGAGGCACTGTTGACTAGGCGTCAACGTCAGTTGATGCTAAGATGGCGAGCGCTCAACAGAAAGCTTTTTGTGTTACTGAGTACGGCAGAAGTGAATCGACGACAGTTGTTCAGCGTGCATTTCGAACGAAGTATGGTGTTAAACCTCCTGATAGGTGGTGTATTAAACGTTGGTATAAACAGTTTACAGAGAATGGGTGTTTGTGCAAAGGGAAAAGTTCTGGACGGCCGAGAACGAGTGATGAAAATGTAGCACGCATCCAGCAAGCATTTGTTCGCAGCCCAGGAAAATCGACTCGCAGAGCTAGCAGAGAGCTGCAAATTCCACAATCAACTGTATGGAGAGTCCTACGAAAAAGGTTAGTTATGAAACCTGAAAGTCAACTAGCCGAGGCGATGGATCGGCCGCCAGGCAGCCCGTGACAGAGCACTTCATCACTGGCCTCCAAGAAGCCCTGACCTTACCCCCTGCGATTTTTTCTTATGGGGGTATGTTAAGGATATGGTGTTTCGGCCACCTCTCCCAGCCACCATTGATGATTTGAAACGAGAAATAACAGCAGCTATCCAAACTGTTACGCCTGATATGCTACAGAGAGTGTGGAACGAGTTGGAGTATCGGGTTGATATTGCTCGTGTGTCTGGAGAGGGTCATATTGAACATCTCTGAACTTGTTTTTGAGTGAAAAAAAAACCTTTTTAAATACTCTTTGTAATGATGTATAACAGAAGGTTATATTATGTTTCTTTCATTAAATACACATTTTTAAAGTTGTGGTATTCTTTTTGAATCACCCTATATAACCATCCCACACAATTTTCAATTCGTAATTTGCCATATACCGGTATACATTACACAGCTGCATATTCTAACAGATCAGCACCCATATCACCACACAGCCACTTACAAGATGCCGTTCATTCTCACCGATTTCGAACGTGCTCACATGCTGCTACTGGGCCTTCCACAGCTACGAATTAATGTGACTTCTCTTCTCTGGTCTTTCTGGTTGCAGAAAGTTCTGCTGGAAAAACCTTCTATGTAACTCTGATCACGTATCTCCGCTATACCGTCCCACAGTCCTCATTAGTATGGTGTCGTTCGGTGCGGTTTCTTCCTCAAACAACTTTGTATTTCAATGAACACGCAAAGAGAAATCTAGACTTTCTACGACAGTGCTAGGAAGAAAAAGCCTTGTACCATTGTCATTCGTCGAAGAAAGTGCTATGTATTACTTATGATACATCAGCATGATGACAAAAACGGTGAAAATAATACAATGCAAGTTGCGGATAAAGTGAGTAGGCGGTTGGAAGGTAGGATGGGGTAGAAATCTGATTCTACAAGAAACGGTTAGGGCAGGTAACACGATGCAGGTATGTCGCAGGCGATCTGCTGGGACAAAGTAGCGACCGGTGGTCTGGCCGTTGCAACTGGACACGAGCGGCGACATCTGACACCATGTGCACGAGTGCGCAGGGCAGCTATCGCGTCTACATACTACGGGACGTTGCTCCGTGGGGCGACGTGTTTCGTAAATCTGCACACGGTTTGCATGTCACGATGCTTATAAGCAAACAACAAATCCATATATCGAATCAGACGCACGCAATAATTACCACGTTTGTCACTGTGGAAAGCCAAATTTTCTAGCATGTTATCACCTAAAGAGTGAAAAAACCTTTCCATCAGTTTTATTCTCCACCGGAAACCGCAAATACAGCCTTAATTTACCCAATCAAGGTAACCCTTTAATCAGGCACTTCATTTGTGGTTTTGTATTTAATATACAAATTAAAATTTTTTTATAAGAATTAGGTTGTATATAGTTTTGTTTCTTTTGGATTAATTTATTGTCGATTTGAGCAAATTTCTTTACATATATGAATATTAAATAATTTATATTAATGTAATATTCTTTCAAGAGTTACGGTAGCATGCTTAGAATTATTTATCCAAGGTTCAGCTTCAGAAGTTCCTTAAAAATACATATATATGGGGCACTGAACATAATTGTTATTCTATAAGGTTTAGGGATTGCAGCCGTATCATATTGACTTCTTGCCACAATATTTCGGCTGGCACCTGAAGAGGTGAGTGTCCGCCACTGGAGACTGTTACTTCACGGTGACGGCTTTATAGCAAAAACTGACGCGGAAACGCATGCGCATTGGCGGCTCTCACAAGAGCATCCTCTACCGAAATCCGCGCCCTCTTCAAATATTGTTCCATTTGTTGCGCGCAGGCGCATGCGCAATAGTTCGGTTGGGTGGTTGTGGGAGAGGAGACCAGACAGCGAGGTCATCGGTCTTATTGGATTGGGGAAGGACGGGGATGGAAGTTGGCCGTGCCCTTTCAAAGGAACCATCCCGGCATCACGGAAAACCTAAATCGGGATGGCCGGACGCAGGATTGAACCGTCGTCCTCCAGAATGCGAGTCCAGTGTTGCGCAATGGTGATAGGTACTACATTACCGGCTTCTGTCGGAATGAGTGCTCGCGTCGCTAAAAACAAACTTCAGATGTCGCTAGACTTGTCATTATGAATAAAACGTTTTCTCTCGGAAGAAATTGGAGAGATAACTGGGTCCCAAACCTTGTCCAGTTGAAAGCCGTCATCACGATTTGCAAGATTTTGTACTAGACGTATTTCCACACAGATTCTTTAATTACTGAATCCCAAAAGGATATCGTTGGGGCCAAGAATCACAACTGTCTCCAAAAATACACTCCTGGAAATGGAAAAAAGAACACATTGACACCGGTGTGTCAGACCCACCATACTTGCTCCGGACACTGCGAGAGGGCTGTACAAGCAATGATCACACGCACGGCACAGCGGACACACCAGGAACCGCGGTGTTGGCCGTCGAATGGCGCTAGCTGCGCAGCATTTGTGCACCGCCGCCGTCAGTGTCAGCCAGTTTGCCGTGGCATACGGAGCTCCATCGCAGTCTTTAACACTGGTAGCATGCCGCGACAGCGTGGACGTGAACCGTATGTGCAGTTGACGGACTTTGAGCGAGGGCGTATAGTGGGCATGCGGGAGGCCGGGTGGACGTACCGCCGAATTGCTCAACACGTGGGGCGTGAGGTCCCAACAGTACATCGATGTTGTCGCCAGTGGTCGGCGGAAGGTGCACGTGCCCGTCGACCTTGGGCCGGACAGCAGCGACGCACGGATGCACGCCAAGACCGTAGGATCCTACGCAGTGCCGTAGGGGACCGCACCGCCACTTCCCAGCAAATTAGGGACACTGTTGCTCCTGGGGTATCGGCGAGGACCATTCGCAACCGTCTCCATGAAGCTGGGCTACGGTCCCGCACACCGTTAGGCCGTCTTCCGCTCACGCCCCAACATCGTGCAGCCCGCCTCCAGTGGTGTCGCGACAGGCGTGAATGGAGGGACGAATGGAGACGTGTCGTCTTCAGCGATGAGAGTCGCTTCTGCCTTGGTGCCAATGATGGTCGTATGCGTGTTTGGCGCCGTGCAGGTGAGCGCCACAATCAGGACTGCATACGACCGAGGCACACAGGGCCAACACCCGGCATCATGGTGTGGGGAGCGATCTCCTACACTGGCCGTACACCACTGGTGATCGTCGAGGGGACACTGAATAGTGCACGGTACATCCAAACCGTCATCGAACCCATCGTTCTACCATTCCTAGACCGGCAAGGGAACTTGCTGTTCCAACAGGACAATGCACGTCCGCATGTATCCCGTGCCACCCAACGTGCTCTAGAAGGTGTAAGTCAACTACCCTGGCCAGCAAGATCTCCGGATCTGTCCCCCATTGAGCATGTTTGGGACTGGATGAAGCGTCGTCTCACGCGGTCTGCACGTCCAGCACGAACGCTGGTCCAACTGAGGCGCCAGGTGGAAATGGCATGGCAAGCCGTTCCACAGGACTACATCCAGCATCTCTACGATCGTCTCCATGGGAGAATAGCAGCCTGCATTGCTGCGAAAGGTGGATATACACTGTACTAGTGCCGACATTGTGCATGCTCTGTTGCCTGTGTCTACGTGCCTGTGGTTCTGTCAGTGTGATCATGTGATGTATCTGACCCCAGGAATGTGTCAATAAAGTTTCCCCTTCCTGGGACAATGAATTCACGGTGTTCTTATTTCAATTTCCAGGAGTGTATTTTTGCAAAATAATTACCTATGCATCAAGCACTTAACCCCTATCGTACTTAATGTCGTAATGTTGGTGAGCATTCAACAATGGACAACCACAATTATCCTGTTAAAAAATGTTTTCACAATTAAAAATCTTTTTCATCGTTGTATTCATCAACAAACAGGAAGTCCCTTTCTTTGACATACTTGCACTGAAATGGAGGAACAGCAGTCTAATCCATCATTAGAGTGAACGTGGAGATTTTCAGATTGATTGAGGTAGCCATTTTCCCGTCAACAGATCATCAGGTGATGGCCAAAGTCAACATTACTATCACACATTTACTCAGAGAATACTTGACGTACTTGATATACCTCGGTGGTGAGAGATGAGCCGCCATTCATATCACGGGGGACGATATTTGATATTTATGCGCTACCAAGTGTGAACCGATGGCAGCGCTTCCTTAGAGATAGCGATTGGAATCCTAAGCTAGAGTGAAGGGGAGATTAATCGCAGAATAGTTTTATTGTATAACTGGAATGTTCAGATTCATATCTATTGGTGCTGATCAGGCATTTTGTCACTACCAGTTGCTAGTACAGGCTGTTCCAGAAATGTTGCGACAAACGTCAAGGGGTTGTAGAGGGCATTTGAGGAACAAATGGAGGAACCCGTGCCTGTAAACGTCATTCGACGACTCTACAGAGCGTCAAAGTTACAGGTGCTAGCGCCTGCCGCTAAGGCCGCCCCTTCAGCAGCAAACTTGACTGTAAGTTGAGGGACCGAAGGCTGTACGTCTTGCAATGCCGTTTGCTACTCAGTGATTGCAACTGATTGCTAAGATTGCAAGTGGAGGAGATTGACCTAACTGACGCTCTAAAGGCCTTGTCTCCTATGAATGCGATTGTCTGTTGGCTTTGCGGATGAAAGTTTCAGACGCAAGTCTCCATGTGCAGTTTATTTTTCTCCTGGAATCCTCTGAAACCTGCAATGTGTAGCGGAGTACAGGCACCAGAGCATCGCATTCGTAGGAGTCGAGACTTTTCTACGCAGCAGCTACCTCCATCTTCACCACTGGAGGTCATGGAATTCAGCCATCATCACTGAATAACAAACAGCAATGAGAGACATGGCGCATACCATCCATCAGCGCACAAAGTCACGTTTGCTGCCGAAGGGGTGGTATAGCGGCAGGTGCCGGAGCCTGTAACTTCGACACACAATTGAGTCGTTAGATTACGTTTCTGGACACGGATTCCTATCCCTTCCAACGATAAACACCTCTGTGTTGAAAAACGTCTCTCTTGTAGAGTTTGGTGAGCTAGAGCTGGCTGAGCATCTCTGTAGCGCTCTAGCACCTATTAAACTATCTCGTGCCGAAACGCGCCTCTCTTCGTTGGATCTTTTCTATCTTTCAAATTAATCCAGACTTGTAAGGATCCCAGAGTCGTGAACAATACTGAAGATGTGTTCGAATAGATGTATCGTAAGCCACTTCTTTCCAAGGTGATTTATATTTTTTTAAAACTGTCCCAGCGAATCTCAGCCTGGAATATGCTTATCCAAATAGTTGTTTTATGTGTTCATTCAACTTTAGATTGCCCGCTGCTTCATTGTCGTACACAGCGCCTGACCGTTTGGAGCTACCTAATTCCTTTTGAACTGCATATATCTGCTGTTTCAGTGCTATTATCACCCTCTTCGCAGATGACTTTGGACTTCCAATTCTGCTAAACGACTGGGCCAGACTTCGTAGAATACACCTCGCCCGGTAGCCGTACGCGTGGTTGATCAGAGGGGGAAAAGCGCTTTTGGTGGGGGTAATGTTATACTGTTGCTAGGGTCTACAGCACAATAGCAGATGTGCTGTCCTTTCTCCTTAACCTGTTCTGATATCCATGCAGTGGCATTACACAAAATGTCATATGCCTATCGAATACTATTTCTTCCATTGGTTGTGCTTGAAAACTGCGTTTTCTGGGACAACCCGTTCATTGTCGCTAGGTTTAATGTTTTCTTCCGAATAATAGTGTTGGATAATCGGACGTCGGCTACAATCCAAATTCTAACAGTCCGCGCCAAATCGTAAGTAGTTAAGACTGACAAGCAGCGCAAAAGCGTTAAGCCAGTGTAAGTCATCTGATACCATCAGACTAACGACGTTTCCACACGAGGGTAGGGAAAAATCAAACGTCGCAATATTTCAGTTAAAACCGTCGTTTTCGCGTTCTACGGCTACATATATAAACCAGAATCAATTGTATAGTCTAGGGTGAAAGCTTCTACACTTTGAGCCAATATTAGACATATTTTGTGTTGTTCTTGAAATTTGGAGGGAATTAAATGACAATAATAATATAAATAATAATAATAGTAGTAGTAGTAGTAGTAATAGTAAAAGATATGATTCCGTTAGCGCCGTAAACTCTGTTATCGCAAATTCGATTATTAAGCGAGACAGACGATAGTGAGGACTCAATTATTGTGCATTTGCTTTCCTGAATAGATGTTTTTTGGTTTTAATTAACAGAGTTTAGCGTCAACTGCCGTGAGGAGCACACATATTGAGACGCACATGGCACAGGCAACAGCTGTTTCCAGCCTGCGATACACAACTTCTCGAGAAACACATCCTGAGGTTGCTAAACATATCCTGAGGTTGCTATTAAACAATGGAAACGCATTGCAGATATCGTTGGATTTCTTGGAGGAGTTGAGGGCACGTTATTTGCAGATTATGTAACAAATGGAACTCGTACTAAAAGAAAGGGTGCGATTCTCCCTCCCCCCCCCCCTCTCTCTCTCTCTCTCTCTCTCTCTCTCTCTCTCTCTCTCTCTCCCTCCCCCCTTGTTCCTTTCTTCTTCACCTCCTCCTCCAGCCCCAGGCTCAGGCCTAGGCCTGGTCCGGTCCCACCATCTCTACCCAGGTCTCCCACATTTCTCTGGACCCACGGTTTTATACTCCAACACTAATTTTTCTTGGTTTTTTATTGCCCTTTGGATTATTGGTTGAATACCTAGTTCTTCTCTTATTCCTTCATTTTTACACTGAAGAGCCAGAAACTAGTACTGGAGGGAACTGACACCATGACTCCTGCAGGGCTGTCCATAAATCCTTAAGAGTGCGAGAGGGTGGAGATCTCTTCTGAACAGCACGATGCAAGGCATCCCAGATACGCTAAACAAAGTTCGTGTTTGGGGAGTTTGGTGGCTAGCTGAAGTGTTTAAACTCAGAAGAGTGTTCCTGGAGGCACTATGTAGTATTTCTGGACGTGTGGTATGTCGCATTGTCCTGCTGGGATTGCCGAAGTCCGTGAGAATACACAATGGACATGAATGGATGCAGGTCATCAGACAGGATGCTTATGTACTTGTCAGCTGTCAGAGTCGTATCTAGACTTATCAGGGGTCCCATAACACTCTAATTGCATAAGTCCCACACCACTACAGAGCTTGCACCAGCTTAAATAGTCCCCTGCCGATATGTAGGGTCCATGGATTCATGAAGTTGTCTCCATATCCGTATACGTCCATCTGCTCGATACAATAAGAAACGAGACTCGTCCGCTGCACGATTTTATTCAGTCGTTGTTGGTACCGTTCTTGCAGGATCTTTTTAGAGCCGCAGCCATGTCGGAGATTTGATGTTTTACCGGATTCCTGATATTCACGGTACACTCGTGAAATGGTCGTACGGGAAAATCCCCAGTTCATCGCTCCCTCTGAGATGCTGTGTCCCATCGCTCGTGCGCCGACTACAACACCACGTTCAAACTTACTTAAACCCTGATAACTTGCCATTCCAGCATCAGTAACCGATCTAACAACTGTGACAGACACTTGTCTTATATAGGCGTTGCCGACTGCAGCTCCGTATTCTGCCTGTTTACATATATCTGTATTTGAATACGCATGCCTATATCAGTTTCTTTGGCGCTTCAGTGTAAGTTTGTCTTCCCTAGTGCACCATTTTACAGATTTTAGAAATTTCATTTCTGATGCTCCTAGTTGTAAATTGTGTTTTTAGCAGCCAACTTCCCGTCCCATACAACGAAGTGGAGATTGCGACGACTTCATAAAATTTCAGTTGTGTTTCCATCTTTTACCGTTCACTGTTCTCTCATTGTGACGCATATACACTGGTAGATATTAGCGTTCTTCTATATAGCTATATACTGATTATATGCTAAATCAGCCCCTAAATATTGAAAATGGGCCACCAACACTATCGGTTTATTATTGAGGAATATTTGTTTTTCATACTGGGTGAATATCTGAAAAGGTCGCGGTTTCAGTTTCATTAATACATATAGTCCGTTTGCAGCCTGCGCTTATTTTATTTAGTTTATGTAACGCCATCTGGAGTTTATCTTCACTGTCTTGTATGACAAGTTTGTTATCTCCAAATATCGTAGTGGTGCTATTTTTATTCCTTCCAGTATTTATGCCTGATGGTGGTACACTTCTTTTCCGTACTCTGATCAAGTCATCTATGTACATATTGAATAATGTTGGTTTACTACTTGTTTTGTTTGTATTTCAGGTGTCCTCTCTTAACGCATGCCCATTCTAGTCCCAGTGGTCATACACGTGCTTTTTGCCAAAGGATAACAAGTTTAGCTATTTCTCTTTTTTCCCTTACTGTCCATAGCTTATCTCTGAATTCTATCAAACGCTTTTTCATCGCCCAGAAATGTTAGGTGAGTTTCCAGAATAAATTCTCATCTGTCATATTATCTACTCCAGCGTGAAAAGCTGGTTACTGTGGGCGAGTGGTTCTAGGCGCTTCAGTTCGGAACTGCGCTGCTGCTACGGTCGCAGGTTCGAATCCTGCCTCGGGCATGGATGTGCGTGATGTCCTTAGGTTAGTTAGGTTTAAGTAGTTCTAAGTCTAGAAGACTGATGACCTCAGATGTTAAGTCCCATAGTGCTTAGAGCCATTTGAACCATTTAATGTTTATAATCTTGCGTCGAAACTAGTCGGCGACCTCCCGTAGTATCATAACCAACAACAAATCTGGTGACTGGTTGGTTTGGGACTGAGGAGCTGTACAGAGAGATCACCAGTACAACGGTCAACAGATAGTTCACATGGAGTTAGTGACAGCCAGAAATTTGATTGAATTACGCAAGTATGTGGAAGTGGTAAAATCGATCCTTTGAAAGCAATATTGTTACCAGAGCTGAGAAATAATTTAACTAGAGGTAAAAGTATGTGTGACGGACCGGTACGTAGTTGAGAGCAGAAGAATGGCTCCCACGGCTCAGCTCACCCGTATCTTACGCCACAAAACCGATTAAGGGAAAAGACAGTGACAGAGAAAACAATGTCTTCTAGCAGGAAGATTCATAACTGTAAAAGTGAGGAGGTTAAAAATGTAATATACATAAGGTGGATCGACGGTAATTCAACAAGGCGAGTGAAATAACCAGGTCAGTAGGTGAGTGAAGCCAGATGAAAATTTCTCGGCGGGCTACATGCGACAGGCGATACACTTTCCGCAGCCGTCCTATCCCGATCAGTTACAGTCAAAGTGTTAAAGACAACATGTCTAATGCATGGCTTGCAACGTTCTCTGTTCTTTGCGAACGATGCACTGAGTTTGTTCATAAATGTATTGTGGCACAAGCAGCGAAAGTTCCATCCTACACGTATTACAAAAATGTATGTATGTATATATATTGTATGTTGGTATTTATGTATGTTCCCCATCTCCTCCTAAACAACTCAAACTATTTCAACCAACCTCTTACTACATGTAGCACTTACTGTCTACACAAAATGGCTGTGAGAGTAAGAACCACAAATCTTCAAAGTGGTGGAGGTAAAAAAGAAACACAGCCTCTGACGCGCGAATGTGCAGACTTTTGTCATCCGTTACTTCAGAATGAGAGCACTTAGTGACTTGCAACAAACTTTACACAAAACATCAATCCTTTACAAAACTTTTTATTGCTATCAACACACAAAATAAAGACACTAATAAAGTTTATGCCTTACTACTTCTTTGCCACGTGAGGCATAACTTTAATTTATTACTTCGTTACTGCTAACTGTATTCGCGACAATTTTGCAGACGGTATTCATATATACCAGTAAATAAACCTACATAAGTATGTCGATATATGACACAGAGTTCAGGAGATATGACGTCATAAACATTGAGCTAGGTGAAAACTAAACTGCAGGGCGAAATTCGGTAGAAATACAAATGAACTATACGTAAAAATAGGTGTGAAATACACGAAATGAAGTGACGTGTGCATACGCGGACAAAGCCACAGGTAAAAAGCTCGTACTTAAGTCCTGGATCGATCTCAGTCCAACTTGGTACCATGCTGTTTGGAAGGAAACATTGCGGGGGTTTAGAATCAGAAAGCTCCTGTTGGTACAGGGGTGATAATGTGGGGTGAGAAGGGTAGGAGGCGTTGGACAGACAGAGGGGAAGATGGAGATGGACACAGATAGAGGGAGGAGGAGATGTATAGAGATGGAGGGTTGGAGGGGAGGGACAGGGAGATAAGAGAGGGAAATCAACAGAAAGGAAAGAGGTGAAGATGAACAGAGAGAGGGGTGAGGAGAATATGTAGAGAGTAAGGAAAGATTAGAAAATGGACGGAAGGGAGGGGGGGGGGGGAGGAGGAGGAGGAGGAGGAGAAAGACAGAGCAGGAAGGAGTACATATGCCGAGGGGGGGGGAAGGAGGAGCACGTGGAAAGAGAGGGGGAGGGGGGAGAAGGAGGAGATGGACTAATACAAGACTGGAATAAATAGGTACACGTGCAATGCCTGGTCCTGAACTAGTGTAAGACAATGAATGTACTGTTACTTAGACGAGCAGGCATTTCACCCTATACGATAAATAACCGAATATGATGGAGCGATGTTCTGAGTCGCCATCGGCAGCACTGTGCGGGGGTTAGAATGAGTAACCTTTCGCTTTCCAGACCGTCGCCGCACACAGCAGTAACGCCAGCCGGCAGTGACCCCGCTCTGCTTCTCAGGCGCGGCTACTGTTGCCGGGATACCCGACACCCGCTGCCCGCTACGATATCCGCTTACTGGCCACGCCCACAAACACGGCCCCTCCATACATACACCTCTTACAGTGGCTTTTCATGTTGTTCTTCTATCGGGTACACCGCCAGCAACATTGTACCTGCAGGTAATCAAATCTCCGTGTACGTGTCAGCAAAGCATAATTACCGTGGATTGCAGCAAGCAGTTCTGCACAATTCCACTTCTTGGGAAGTCAGCAGTTCTCATTTCCTCTCTCCTCCATTCTCCTCTTCTATATTCAAATAAGCTCATTATCCTACCTAAAAGTAACTGAGTAAGTGAACTTTTTGACACTGGCAAGAGACCAATGAAAGGGAAATTGATACAGCTTGTAAGCTGCCACCTACAAGCACTTTGAGGTCGGATTACATGTAAGCATGTATCCTGAAATATGCCATGAATCGAAATGTCCTCTCATCCGTAGGGTTTAGTCTCATCCATAATACGAGAATGCCGACTGACTGCGATTGTTATAGAGGCATGTAATAGTTGAAGAATACAGGTAGCTTACTTTGTTCATGTGATAATAATGGGCAGAAAATAGGCATCTGACTGAATTCCACGAAGTACTAAGTTCTGGTATGCACATCGCCAAACATTAACAACATGCAAGTGACTCAGCTAATAGCCAACAAACGTGCAGTGGTCATGTCTGACCAATTTTGTTAGACCGATTTTTCTATTTAGAACTCTGCATAACCGAAGTGACAAGCAATCAGGAAACGCAAAGAAATCTCAAGACCAACAATAATTAACGCAGAGTAATGAAGTATGGTTTGAGAGTAAATCGGAGAAAGACGAAGGTAATGAGAAGTAGTAGAAATGAGAACAGCGAGAAACTTAACATCAGGATTGATGGTCACGAAGTCAATGAAGTTAAGGAATTCTGATACCTAGGCAGTAAAACAACCAATGACGGACGGAGCAAGGAGGACATCAAAAGCAGACTCTCTATGGCAAAAAAGACATTTCTGGCCAAGAGAAGTCTACTAATATCAAATATCGGCCTTAATTTGAGGAAGAAATTTCTGAGGTTGTACGTCTGGAGTACAGCATTGTATGGTAGTGAAACATGGACTGTGGGAAAACCGGAAAAGAAGAGAATCGAAGCATTTGAGATGTGGTACTATAGACGAATGTTGAAAATTAGGTGGACTGATAAGGAATGAGGAGGTTCTACGCAGAATCGGAGAGGAAAGGAATATGTGGAAAACACTGGTAAGGAGAAGGGACAGGATGATAGGACATCTGCTAAGACATGAGGGAATGACTTCCATGGTACTAGAGGGAGCTGTAGAGGGCAAAAACTGTAGAGGAAGACGGAAGTTGGAATACGTCAAGCAAATAATTGAGGACGTAGGTTGCAAGTGCTACTCTGAGATGAAGAGGTTGGCACAGGAAAGGAATTCGTGGCGGGCCGCATCAAACCAGTCAGTATACTGATGACAAAAAAAAAAAAAAAAAAAAAAAAAAAGTTTCGCCAATACATCTGTCTAGGTAACATATTTAAGCGATTAATACTGCAAGATCACAAGTTAATGTAAGCGCCCCGGCTGAGCGGTTCTAGGCGCGTCAGTCTGGAACCACGCGACCGCTACGGTCGCAGGATCGATCCTGCCTCGGGTATGGATGTGTGTTATGTCCTTAGGTTAGTTAGGTTTAAGTAGTTCTAAGTTCTAGGGGACTGATGACCTCAGATGTTAAGTCCCATAGTGCTAAGAGCCATTTGAACCACAATGTAAGCGCGAAATAAGGCACTGCAAATGTGAAATGCTGGTACATTAATGACCAGTGTACCCACGGGAATGTTGAATACAAGCATGGAAATGTGCAAGTACTGTGTTGTAAAGGAGCCGGATCACAGTTTGTGGGATAGAGTTCCATGCCTGTTGCACTTGATCGGTCAGTACAGGCACGGTTAATTCTGATTGTGGATGACGCAGGAGTTGTCGTCCGATGACGTCCCATATGTGCTCGATCGGAGATAGATCTGATGATTAAGCAGGCCAAGGCAAGATGTCGACATTCTGTAGGGCACGTTGGGCTACACCCCATAGAATGCTGTTCACGAATGGGAGCACGACTGATCGAATCACCAGACTGACTTGGGAATTTGCAATCAGTCTGTGTGGGATAACCACGAGAGTGCTCCTGCTTTCGTACGAAATCCCAACCCAGAACATCACTCCAGGTGTAGGTCCAGTGTGTCTAGCACGCAGACAGGATGGCTTCAGGCCCTCGATTGAGCTAGTTACAAACAACACATGGTCATCACTGGAACAAGGCAGAACCGGCTTTCATCATAAAACACAACAGACATCCAAACGGCCCTCCAACGGACTCTCGCTTGCAACGGCTGAACTCGCAAATGGCGGTGGTCTGGGGTCAAACGAATGAACGTTACAGAGCGTCTGACACGGAGCTGTCCTTGAAGTAATCGATTTGTAACAGCTGTTTGCTGCTCAAACTGCTGCTTCAGATGCGGATGATGCACCAGAGCCATACACCGAACACGGTGGTCGACCCTCTCGGTAGTACCTCAAGGGCGTCTTTACTACTGCTACCGCACGTTCTCATGAACACCGCTACTACCAGTCATGTGCAGTGGCTACATTCCTGCCAAGTCTTTCTGCAATATTTCAGAAGGAACATACCACCTTCTCGTAGCCCCCTTACACGAGCTCGCTCAAACTCAGGGAGGCGTTAGTAATGGCGTCTTTGTCGTCTTAAAGGCATTCTTATGCACCATGTCCAATCTCAAGTGTAGCAAACGCCCACGACCGTCACACCGCGCTTTAAAGCAAACCCGATTTGCATCATCATAGTTGCGCTACTGGCGCCACTCACATGCAACTGGCGTGAAATTCGAATGGACATTATCTTTCAGATGTTGAAACACGCCTATCAACTTCCGTTTATGTCGCACAACTCCATCTTGGTGTTGCGATTTCTTTCCGTCAGTGTATACAAAGTGATGAAATAGCCAGGACCTTCAATTCCAACTGCGAAATTACCTTCTCATCTGTAAAATCATGCAAAGACTTAGACAGAGCGTATTGGCAACTCCTTTTTTTTTTTTTTTTTTTTGAAACACTATATACTGATCGTAATGATTCTTCAGGAACACACACTGCGTGGAACACAGAATGAACAGTTCACGAGATACGCCGACGGCGATTTCAAAGAGCAGCTCGGCCATAAAGGTTTCAAAATTTTAAGTTAGTGACGGTTGATCTCAAATGAGCTTGAGAATCTTTAAATAAGAAAATATATAATGCATTTAAAACATTGTTATAGCACCACGACGTACACCGTATACATGCATGAAAAACGTGGGACAAAGAATCACTACAGCTGAAATATTTAAGGACAAGAGAATCTACACGCATCAGAAAGTAGTGAAATCAGCGGACTGAACGGAAATGTGATGAATTCAAATTCCCTAGCATTCGGAAGGATTAATGCAAACCCGATTCTCCATAGTTCCTCTGAAGTCACCCATCTTACAAAACCACGAACGTATCGTCTGAACACAGAAAGCATTCGCTAAAGTTGTAAAAATACTGGAAATGGAACTACGCCAAATCTTGCACTATGAGCCAGAAAGTAGGCAAGATGTCTGTAAAAGAGACCTTGACATGAATTTTACATAAATCTTACTAAACTACACAGAAGAGCCAAAGAAACTGGTTCACCTATCGTGTAAGGACCACCGAGAGCACGCAGAAGTGCCACAACACGACGTGGCATGGACACAACTGATTTCTGAAATAGTGCTGGAAGGAACTGACACCATGAATCCTACATGGCTGGCCATAAATCCGTAAGAGTACGAAGAGGTGGAGATCTCTTCTGAACATCACGTTGCAAGGCATCACAGATATACTCAATGTCTAGAGTGTCTGGTGGCCAGTGGAAACGTTTAAACTCAGAAGAGTGTTCCTGTAGCAATTGTGGACGTGTGGGGTGCCGCATTGTCCTGATGGAATTGACAAATCCGTCGGAATTCACGATGAACATGAATGGATGCAAGTGAGCAGACAGGATGCTTACTTACGTGTCACCTGTCAGAGTCGTATCTAGACGTATCAGAGGTCCCGCATCACTCCAACTGCACATGCCCAACACCATTACAGAGCCTCCACCAGCTTGAACTCTCCTGCTGACATGCAGGTTCCGTGGATTGTTGAGGTTATCTCCATACCCGTACACTTCCATCCGCTCGACACAATGCGAAACGAGACTCTTCCGACCAGGCAACTTGTTTCCAGCCATCAATATTCCAATTTCGGTGTTGACAGGCGCAGGCGAGACGTACTGGTTTGTGTCGTGCAGTCGTCAAGGGTACACGAAGGGCCTTCGCCTCCTAAAGCCCATATCGATGATGTTTCGTTGAATAGTTCGCTCGCTGCCCAGCACTGAAATCTGCAGCAGTTTTTGGAAGGGTTGCACTTGCGTCACGTTGAACAATTCTCTTCAGTCGTCGTTGGTTCCATTCTTGCAGGATCTTTTGCCGACCGGCGCGATGTCGGAGATTTGATGTTTTACCGGATTCCTGATATTCACTGTACGCTCGTGGAATTTTTGTACGGGAAAATTCCCACGTCATCGCTACCTCGTAGATGAAATAACCCTGGCGTAGCATTACACAGTACACTGCAGCAGCAGTTTTCTGAGCGCATCCCGTGTTACAATGACGTTCCTGCAGACGTCTGCATGACAGGAAGCTGGATTCTGTTACCTATAGGGATTGCTGTCATTATACACCGAGGCCCTGCGAGAACAAGTGCTCAATGATGCGCCGTTACCATCATTTGTTCCTGGAGAGCTGTCGGGCATGTTGATAGTATCCTCGCTGGTAGGGGGCCGTGCTACACATTCGCTCCGTTACGTTAGTCTGTTTTCGTTCTTCAATTATCCAAAGTGATACGGTAGTGCTTGCAATAGTGGTAATACAATACTACGAGGAGTCGTTTACATTTAGCGAAGTGGCAGAGATGTATCTGTTTATCGTGCTTCTAATTCCAAACCGCTTGCAGCAAGACGTATTTATGCAGAACGTTTCCCACAGCATGTTTTACCTCCTAACGTGTAATTTGATTCTGTGTGACATCGAAAGCGTGAAACAGGGACCATGTGCATTATTGAACCCTGAAGGCAAGAAATGTATTGAGGGAGAGTAACACAGTGGTCAGACATCCTGTGGTCTGAAATCAAGGTTAATTATTGGACAAGACCTGATGTTTGGAGTTATTTCTACTTTGTTGCTATTTGTGAGCACTATCGTATCGTGCAGTATAATGCAAGAACGCTAACAGAGTAGCTTAGCGAAGCGAAGTGTGGCACTTTTAACAAACCTCTTCCTAAGATTTCCACAGTCTATAAGTTGTCCTACTCCTTTGTCCACATGGTGACTTCAGGCACTACAGGAGATACAAATTTATAGTCCGAGGTCGTTAACGAATAACAAGTACGAACAGTTTGGTACTTAACTCATATCGATGGCTGCGTTGTTGTCTTCGTGAAGTCTAGAGGTGATTCCACTGCGATGTTCCCGCGGTTTTCTTTGTGTTTGGATGAGACTAACTGGTTTGTAGGGCGACGAGGTATTTTGATTTTTAGAGAGCAAACGTTACGTTAGTTTTGCACATCACTATTTAATTCATTTATTCACATCTAACACTTCTACAATAATATGAAATAAGACGTTGTTCTACACCATCTCCTCCAACCCACGCTCCCGATCCAAAGACCGCCAACCACCTCTTCCAAAGATCCACCACCTTCCCGCATGACCAAAGATAACCGTCTCTTAGTTGTTAAACTCGCAGTCAAAGGCTTCTTCTTTCTTCTGTAGTGGTCAATCCAATGATTGGTTTGCAACAGCTACAGTGGCAGCTTGTCTCCATTCTGTGCGTCTTTCAGCTTTTCTCTTCATTTCTTTATAGGTGTTACATCTCACATCTTTTACTATTTGATCCATGTATCTCAGCCGTGGTCTTCCTCTTGGTCTTTTTCCTTCGACATATCCCTCTATGATTGTGTTCAGGAGTCCTTTACGTCTTAATAGATGGCCTGTAATTTGCACTCTTCTTTTAACAATGAAACTCCAGAAGCTGCTCTTCTCACCTGCTCTTTCCAGAACCACTTCGTTTCTGACCTTGTCGATACATTTTATTTTGAGCATGCGTCTATAGCACCACATTTCAAAAGAATTTAGCTTCTGGTCTTCCTCTGTCCCGAGATTCCATGTTTCACACCCATAGTATGCCACACTCCACACATATGATTTCAAAAATCTTTTCCTGATTTCAAAGCTGATGCTCTTAGATGTTAATATGTTTTTCTTCTTGTTAAAAGCAGCCTTTGCCTGAGCTATTCTACTTCTCACTTCTGCCTTGCTCCTTCCATCCCTGGTAATATTACTGCCCAGATAAGTAAATTTATCTACTTGTTCGAGCAGTTCATTGCCTTCATGAACTTGGACTTTCACTATATCTTCTTTGTCGCATGCCATTACTTTTGTTTTTGCTTTATTGATTCTCATATTATATTCTTCACCCATAACTTTATCCATTCTATTCAGTAGGACTACAAGATCTTCTTCACTTTCAGCCAGGACAGCTATGTCATCGGCATATCTTATATCTATTCGTTGGCCATGAATTACTACACCTCTCTGTGAATTTTCCCTTACTTTTTTCAGCGCCTCTTCAGTGTATACGTTAAAGATAACAGGGGATAGTGCGCAACCTTGTCGGACACCTTTCCGTATCTGCACCTCTTCTTGTTTTGTCCGTCCACGGATAACTGCTGTCTCCTTTTTGTACAGGTTCCATATCATTTTTCTATCTTTATGGTCTATTCCTACTTTTTTTAGTACCTCAAACATCTTATCCCATTTAACATTATCAAAGGCTTTCTCTACATCTACGAAAGCTATGTATGTTTTCAGGTTCTTATCTAGTCGTTTCTCTATTATTAGTTTTAGAGCAAATATTGTTTCTCTGGTTCCTCTATCTTTCCGGAATCCAAACTGGTCTTCGGAGAGTGTAGCTTCGACTTTTTGTTCTATGCGTTTTAGGATAATTGAGGTTAATATTTTACAGGCGTGCGTAACTAGGCTGAGCGTCCTATAATAATAACGTTTATTCAAACAACCAGAATCTTGCGAAATTTGATGTGGTAGACTCTACAACCATGGTTCTCTAAAGCAAACCCTTAAGTACACTTTAACTCGTTGCCACGGAGCTCAGCACACACGCAGAGAGCGCAGATACGCGACAACCCCATTAAGCAGCGAGTGGCAAGGGCCCAGAAGCAGATCACGTAGGCAGAAACCTTATCGCATACGACGTAACTCGTTGTCGCCGAGCTCAGCATACTCACAGGCGGCTCCATCACTTACAAGGGAACCTCCCCATCGCACCCCCCTCAGATTTAGTTATAAGTTAGCACAGTGGATAGGCCTTGAAGAACTGAACACAGATCAATCGAGAAAACAGGAAGAAGTTGTGTGGAACTATGAAAAAAATAAGCAAAATATACAAACTGAGTAGTCCATGCGCAACATAGGCAACATCAAGGGTAGTGTGAGCTCAGGAGCGCCGTGGTCCCGTGGTTAGCGTGAGCAGCTACGGAACGAGAGGGCCTCGGTTCAAGTCTTCCCTTAATTTTTTATTCTCAGACAATTATCAAAGTTCAGGCACTCACACATAATCAACTTCGCTCTCCAAAATTCCAGGACATGTTCATATTTGCTTTGACATATGCAGGGTTTGACGGTCTACACATGGAAAAAATTTGAAAACGTTAAAAACATATGTTTTGACAGAGCAAAGGGAAAACTGTGCGACTGTGAAACTGTTGCATTCATTTGTTGCAGTTTATGTGACGAACTCTTATGTTTTCATCACTTTTTTTGGGAGTGATTATCACATCCACAAGAAAACCTAAATCGGGCAAGGTAGAAGAATCTTTTTACCCATTCGCCAAGTAAACAAGTTAGGTGGGTCGACAACTTATTCCTGTCAGGTGACGCACATGCCGTCACCAGTGTCGTATAGAATATATCAGACGTGTTTTCCTGTGGAGGAATCGGTTGACCTATGACCTTGCGATCAAATGTTTCCGGTTCCGATTGGAGAGGCACGTCCTTTCGTCTACTAATCGCACGGTTTTGCGGTGCGGTCGCAAAACACAGACACTAAACTTATTACAGTGAGCAGAGACGTCAATGAACGAAGGGACAGATCATAACTTTGCGAAAATAAAGAAAGTAAACTTTTCACTCGAGGGAAGACTTGAACCAAGGACCTCTCGTTCCGCAGCTGCTCACGCTAACCACGGGACCACGGGTCTCCTGAACTCACACTATCCTTGATGTTGCCTAAGTTGCGCATGGACTACTCAGTTTGTATATTTTGCTTATTTTTTTCATAGTTCCACACAACTTCTTCCAGTTTTCTCGATTGATCTGTGTTCAGTGTTTCAAGACCTATCCACTGTGCCAACTTATAACTAAATCTGAGGAGGGTGCGATGGCGAGATTCCGGTATAGCGTGCACATGTGACGATCACGTACAGCGTGCATATGCGACGATTCCGTAACGGCACCGAGTGGCGAGATTTCAGAGGCAGACGACGGGGTCCGCGGCCGATGCGAGCGCAGGCCTCGGCTAACGGCTGGCTAAGCGGCGCGCGCTCGCCCCGCCGCTCTCACGGCGCGGCCAGAGTGGCGAGGCGCCGGCTAATGAGAGCCGCCGCCCGCCACATTGTTCGCCGCGAGTGGCGCCAGCGAGGGCCGCGCATAGCGGAGCGGAGCGGAGCGGAGCGGCCTGGGATCAGCGCGCGGCGCCGTGCCGCTCATTTGCATTCCGCCTGCGATAGCGCCGCGCCGGCGAGAGTGCTGGCGAAACTCTCTTTCGCCTCTAGCGACTTTCCCCTGCGCCTAGCAACTCGTATTTCACCACACGCCCGCGTAGAAGTATACATCACGAGAACGGCGTAACTGGGGTAACTAGCATCTAGAGCAGAACTTAGATCTTATACCCGAGACAACGTCACCCTATTCCTTGCTTAAAGAGTAAACACCCGATTGTTTAAAGGATACAACTCCCATGAATTAAAACCGCTCCAGACGTCTGGTTACTTTACCAATGAGCTAATGTGTTAAATATCTGGCTGCAACCACGTAAACGAGGAAAATTTTGGAAAAGATTTGGAATTATACTTAAATTTTACTTTAAGAAGCTATACGCTCTCATTATAAAACACTTGATCAATAGAGTGATGGTCATTTGCGCAGCATTTTAAGTTAAAGCAAGTTTTCCTCGTATCTACACGTTTAAGACGTCGTATCTCCTGAAATATGTCTTATACAATGATAAAATTTTGCAGGACCTTTCAGTGGCTTATGAGGATACTGTCTGAAAATTTGTTGCGAATAAAATCAGTAGTAAATAAGGAATAATAACGTTATGCCTGGTGATAAAGTTTTGCTGCATGAACATCGAAAATGTAGTGAGCAATAACGATTTCACGTTTCATCTTTTTATGGAGGGTATCACACTGGAAAAGTTTCGTAAATGTTTAAAATTATGTTTAATGTTCGTTGGAAGCCAGGCGCAAGGCTCGTTGGAAGTCAAGCGTGACGCTCGGTGGGAGTCACGTGTAATGTTTTCACGCGTAAAGTTTGTTAGAAGCCACGCCTAAAATTCGTTGGAAGTCACTTGTAAAGTTTGTAGAAGCCACGCCTAAAGTTTGTTAGAAGCCACGCCTAAAGTTTGTTAGAAGCCACACCTAAAATTCGTTGGAAGTCACGCGTAAAGTTTGTTGGAAGTCACGCGTAAGGTTTGTTGGAAGTCGCTAAGTGCTTCAAATTGGTTCAAACGGCTCTGAGCACTATGGGACTTCACATCTGTGGTCATCAGTCCCCTAAACTTAGAACTACTTAAACCTAACTAACCTAAGGACATCACACACATCTATGCCCGATGCAGGATTCGAACCTGCGACCGTAGCTGTCACGCGGTTCCGGACTGAGCTCCCAGAACCGCGAGACCACCGCGGCCGGCGCTAAGTGCTCTCATCCCCAAAGATTCGATGAATAAAGTCCGAGTATTTGCGCGCTGTCCATTACACTGGCTCAAGACAAATGCCTAAAGTTTGTTAGACGCCACGCCTAAAGTTTGCCTAAACAGTCGATGACATGCTTCGCTCAGGCCGCCCAAGGGCTACTACTAATGTAATGCTTGCACTGTTGTGTTTGACGTAGGATAGGATTCTACCTCTTCACGAGCAGAATACGACAGCGTTTTAATTTTTTAAATTCAGCCAATAACTATTCGAAATACTGAAAATCAATGTCTGTTGCCCCGGGAAGCTGTTAAAGTAGAAACCCGCAACTGGTATCAGGTTCCGGGTTCCGGCTGTCACTTAGTAACATATACACACATCAAAAAAGTTTTGCATCACCCCAGTTCCATGAACTCCTGAACATAGACGTTGACTATGGATATTGTATCATAGACACAGTCCCTTTGATTATTCAGAGATATCGCTAAACTCGCCCAAAGATGTAAACAACCATGCATGAGCAGCGCCTACCAGACGTAGGGGGTCCGACAGTCAACCCTGTCATTCCACCAGGATGGAGGTACACGGCTCGTGTTGTCTGTCGTTCAACCATGCCGAGACGGTCAATACCGCGGTTCTATCACATCCACTAAGTTGAATAATGCTTTTCGTGCAGCCACAGGACGTCGTGTTACGACTCAAACTGTGCGCAATAGGCTCCATGATGCACAACTTCGCTCCCGGTGTCCATGGCGAGCGATCTTTGCAACTACGACACCATTCAGCGCGTTTCAGATGAACCCAACAACATGCTGAATGGTCCGTTCAGGATTGGCATCACGTTCGCTTCACCGATGAGTGTCGCATATTGTTTCAACCAGACAATTGTCGAAGACGTGTTTGGAGGCAACCCGGTCATGCTGAACGCCTTAGACACACTGTCCAGCGAGTGCAGCAAGGTGGATATTCCCTGTTGTTTTCGGGTGGCATTATATGGGGCCGACAGACGCCGCTGATCGTCATGGAAGGCGCCGTAATGGCTGTACGATACGTGAATTCCATCCTCCGACCGATACTGCAACCATATCGGGGGCATATTGGCGAAGCATTCGTCTTCATGGACGAAAATTCGCGTCCCCATAGTGCACTTCTTGTGAATGACTTCCTTCAGGATAACGACCTCGCTCGAATAAAGTGGCCAGCCTGTTCTACAGACATAAACTCTATCGAAGATGCTTGGGATAGATTGAAAAGGACTGTTTATGGACGACGTGACCCATCAACCACTCTGAGGGATCTACGTCGAATCGCCGTTGAGGAGTGGGACAATATGGACCAACAGTGCCTCGATGAACTTGTGGATATTATGCCACGACGAATACAGGAATGCGTCAATGCAACAGGACATGCGATTGGGTATCAGAGGTACCGGTGTGTACCGCAGTCTGGACCACCACCACGGAAGGTCTCTCTGTATGGTGGTACAACATGCAATGTGTGGTATTCATGAGCAATGAAAACTGCGGCCTCTACGGTCGCAGGTTCGAATCCTGCCTAGGGCATGGATGTGTGTGATGTCGTTAGGTTAGTTAGGTTTAAGTAGTTCTAAGTTCTAGTGGACTGATGACCTCAGATGTTAAGTCCCATAGTGCTCAGGGCGAAATGATGCTTATGTTGATCTGTTTCCAATTTTCTGTACAGGTTCAGGAACTCGCGGAAAAGAGGTGATGCAAAACTTTTTTTGACGTGTGTAACTGAGGCGAGGACGGCCAATGATCTCTTCAGTGCAGATGCACACCACACACCACGCTCTAACTCTTACGTAAATCGGCAAAATGCCGTGAGTAGTAAGGAGAACGTGGAAGGGGCTCTTCATTCGCAGTGTATGGGTAAGTGGAGAACTTGAGTCCGACGGGAGGCGCGCTTGGGTAGTCCGTGTAGTCGCAATGATCACTGTCTCTGGAAGGCTTAGTGCCTAGGAAGCAGGAGACGTGAGGTCGAATCCTGATAGGGCACAAATTTTCAGCTTTCCCTGTTGATTACAATCAATGCCGTTCGTAGCCAATGTTCGTAATTCTTTTGTGACTTAGCAATATACCAGGGCGCGCTGGAAACTAATGCCTCAGAATTTTGTATGTGGAAACTCTTAAAGCCTATAAAAATAAAACAAACATTATTTACAGTCTACATCTTTAATCTTCATGTCTCCTTATTTGTAGCCTTTGCCGCTAGAGGGCTTCGAATTATAGCATGTGACATGACGGTGTATAGCGTAACTATGTCGGTTCATGAGAAAGAGCGCGCAGTAATCAGGTTTTGAATTCAAAGTATCTGTCGACACAAGGACCACCCTCTTCTTCAGCATGCCAGTGCCAGACCACACACCAATGCTGCGACACCAGCAACACTCCGACACCTTGCGTTCACCGTCACCGATCATCGTCCAAACAGCCGCGATTTGCTCCCATCCGATTATCACCTCTTTCCAAAACTTACAGAAAGTTAACATTCTACACTGACGATAACAACAAACTGATTTCTCGTTGGGAGAAATTTGCTCGTCGCCAGGGTTAATACGTTCAGAAATAAATATGTGGATATGAAGAAAAAGATGTAGAATGTTAATTACGTTTGTCTTATTTGAAAAGCTGTAAGAGTTTTCACAGAAAAACATTTTCGTTTACCGAAACCAACATCTGGGAGCGGGCTACAGTTCCAGCAGATTGGACTACCAATGCAAGTAGTATGTCTAAATCCTGAATAATGAAACTGTGTCTTATTATAAACAAATTCATGACTCACCTTTATAATATAATTGGGCAACTATCAAAAGGGAGGCTTCGCTTCTGTAACTGAATATCAACCAGTGTGAAAAGCACCCTTCAGATTGTATGGAAATTGCAAGAGTACAATAGCGACCAGTTTATAGTTGAACACTATGCAAGAGATACGTAGGTTCCTGTTTGTCATCACTGTACTTAGAAACGTAAACGACTAATTGCCCATAATACTTCTGCATATTATTCGAATGAAGTAGCAGTTCGAAAGAACTGAATCTACAAGAGCTATTGAGGAATACTGAACATACCAAAACAATATCCTGTGAAAGTCAATTTCGTGGAACATGAACACACAGTAATCCTACATTCAGCAATCGACTACACCTGAGAGCTTGGGTGCAGCGAACAGGCTATTTATCACTATTAAGGGTAGGTTTACTATCTTTTGCCCGAAAAAAGCACGTTCTTTGAGAATTGTTTTCTCGGGATGTGTATAGATATCAATACCAAATTTGGTCAAAATGTTTATTGATATTTCCTCAACAAACTGGAATATTTTCGACCGGAAATGTCGAAGGGCAAAGGCGGAAGTGCCGTCGGAATGAAAAAAAAAAATTCGATGTAGACCTCCACGCGCGGTATGTCACAGGTCAGCCGGCTCGTCTGAAATCAAAATTGAGTTGACGTTAGCGAAGTATGTAAGATTCCTTAGGAGTTTTACCTCGCTTAAGTTATTTGGATCATAGGAAACAAAATGGAGGCCATTTGAAAAAAATAGGGTTTTTTCATCGACTTTTCGACTTCGTCGGCCGAGTAAAAATATTTATAGTTGATGGATAGGAATAAGTGATACAACTCCTAGAAAATTTAGTTAGCTCCGTCGGAAACAAAGAATCATACCAATCGGTTCAGTAGATTTGAAGTTACCATACCACGCGATAAAAAGAACATTTCGAGAAATACGCGTTTGAAGTTTTGACTACACATAAATGCAACATTATGCAACTTACGTTCAATCTGCTATTCCGGGTCCATAAACTAGTCCTTACCCTTCCTCACAGAGGGCGTTCTGCTCGATCTGGGCCATCCTGCGCTGCTCCAGAGCCGCTCGTACGGCCGGTGACAAGCGGTTTTCGGCCGCTTGAATCCGATGGTCGTCCGAATGCTTGGCGAACCGCGTCGATTAGAATCACAGGCTGACGTTAATCGTTGTCATGGTCTTCAGAATTGCTGAATACCCTTCGTTGAAGCTGCTCACTGCCAGGAAAGTCGCAATTTCCACAGTCTTCGCACCAGAATGCAAATGCTTGGGGGCTGACTTCCAAACACACGCGTTCAAACTTTCATTTGAATTTTATGTGTTTCCTCCCAAGCACCGTTACAATAACTCGTCTTCCGAAAGAAAACAAATGGCGCGTGAAAAAGGCCGATTTCGGGTAGGTGCATTTTTTTGTTCAACCGCGAATACCAAAAGTTTCCGTTACGTACTCGAAAAATCCGTTTTAGGGGTGGATTCTAAACACTTTTATGGATCCAAAAATGCAATTTTAAAAAATCGATTTTTTGAACCAAAAGGTAGTAAACCTCCCCTTAATGTGGAGAACCCATGTGAAATCCGAACTGCTTTAACATCTGCACTATTTGCAACCACTACTAGACAGAAGGGGGTCCCCTGCAATATGCGTGCAAAAGATCACGTCAGACAAAAGCTGCATGTGGTAAATATTAAGTAAATTACTTATGGAAGTAGAAATGAGTTACAACGAATGCAGTTAAATAATCTATATTGACTTTAAACTAAGCAAACAAAGGAAAGGAGCTACCTGGCTTTCAAAAGACACGTATAACGAAAGGCGATAATGTCAGTAATCACACGTTCATATTTATGTATACGACTTCAAGCAACATACAGAATGACCTAAATTATAATGAGGAATCGTGAAATTGAATGCTTAGGATTGAACAGTCACAGTACGACTCTGTAACCGACTTCAGGCTCACGAGAATCTGAATTTTTTTTACCACCTTGCGCCTAACAGCTCGCCTTCGCGTATCGTCACAAGTTTACCACGCGATATTAATGAAAAACAAACCGTGTGATACGACAACCAAATGAATGCATTGACGGCAACACCTTGACTATTAACAGATACTTCGAGCAAATGGAACGTTTCCCCTAGATATGCTGACTCCGATCTGCATCTATTCATCACCCGTCTCGGATATCTGCCCCGGTTGGCCATTTCAGGGGGGGCGCCAATTCATATTATTGTTTCACAAAGCGCTTGGCATCCAGCGCATGTTGGTCTATCGATTATTCATATGATTTTGGAACACATCCCTGTTGGTTTCTGAACATTTTTGAACACATTGCAAGATGGTTTCTGAACGAATCATAAGTTGATTTTTGCATAGTGTGCGTGATGTCTCTGGCAGGGTGTAACTTCCCCACGGAAAATTTGTAATGACAATACTTAATAGAAATGGAGCCAAGTGTAACCTCCCCACAAAATTGAAAGTCTAATCTTACTCAAATGGAAATGGACCTAGAGCTAAGTGTAAGCTCCCCAGAGAAATTTAATGACAAAGACAATTAAATAAAATTAGCAATCTGACGCAAGTATAAGTTCGCATAAAATAATGAAACATGATCCCATGACAATGGAACTACAGTGACAATCAAAACTCAGCTTAACCGAAATGTCGGTCTTTGGCCCTGTGCAAAAATCAGAATTAATTTCTTACCTTAGTAAAACTGCATGTCAAAATTCTGCTCTTATTCTGCGCCACAGCTTGCAGCAGATGCATCGCAATAACTAAATTTTTTTGAAGTTAATTGAAATTTTTTTGTTTAAAGGAAATGGAAGGAAATCGAATGATTCTTTGTTAAAAATTGCTTTTAAATCAAAATTATTATTGGGGGCGATTCTTACAGAAATTACACTTAATTAACATTATTAGCTGATCGCAAAGCCGCTTAATAATATACCTTGTCCTGAATCTCGACCATTGCGGTGCCGACGCCCGCCGACTGCTCTGCGCTACCACTACAGACAGACTCCCGCTCGCTACCTCACTCGGCTACTACTTCCAACAGACTACTGTACTGCACTGCGCCTCGAGCGCAACTGCTCTGGTCAGAGATTCTACAATGCCTCATCATCGCTGCCAACGAGTACATACGCCTTTCATAACCCTCCACTGGGGGGCAAAAAATTTGGCAGCGATGGTGAGTCATTTGGACTTGCCATCGTAACAAATTTTTCTTTTAATTAATTAACATTTACAAAATATTTGAATGTAATACATGAATTAAATGTTGTGCGCTTGCACCGATTACAAAACATTACAGACAAGACAAAAATATAAGTACAATGAGTAGAGAGCGTATCAGCAAATCAGAAAAATGTATTTACAAATTATTTGACAAATAACAAAGTGCACACGCACTGTACGCATTTTATAGCATTTTTTTTTTGAACAAAATCATGTTGACAAGGGACATGAGTGCACATGCACTGCAGTGGAGAACATATCAGCAAAAGACGAAATGTATATACAATGAGTAACAAATGACATAAATCATAAAAAGTATACAGAATGAACACAAATCATATCGAAAATTGAGAAGAGTGCACAGGCACTGGAGTTGAGTTGAAAACATATTCACATAAGTGCACATGCACTGAAAACTTTTGAACATTTTTATAACAAATAAACGCAAGGGTAGAAAAATCATCAAATCACAAAAAGTATATACAATATAGATGACAAGAGTGCACACATACTGCACTTCAGAACAAATCAAAAAATGTCTTTAGTATTTTCACAATAAATAAACATAATAGCAAAAAATCATGTCGACAGGTGACATAAGTGTACTCGCACTGGAGTTCAACAAATCGAGAAAAAATGTATATGCCATGAACATAAATGGTGTTAGTTAAAAATTATTTTCACTATTAGGATAGGAAAGGAAAGGATTGCATCATGGTTGTAGCACTTTAGTTTGCACACAGCTGCACTGAAAGACCATATCTTTCCACAGAATCACAACACTAAGTGATACAATCTGCAGTTCCGTTCCCAGAAGTATTTATCAGCGTATCAAGACACTGAAACGTCGTAGTAATATTCCATGCTATCATTTGGCAGTATACCAGGTACACCAAACAGTGGGACCATAATAACGTCTTCATCGCTTACGGTGGTGGACAACATGTCGTGTCAACACCACGCTCTTAAGAGGCACACCAACGTAGAATTAGTGCAAAAACCAAATATAGTGCTCCATGATAATGAGGATGGAGAAGACAAATGGATGTTACATTTTCAGGTAGTTAGGTCAGAAGGTGAAGGACATTAACTAACACACAAGTCTTGAGTAGTGATTACATAAGTAGTTTGCGGCATCCATAGCCTAGTTATTGAACATTTCTGTACCAAGTATTTTAGTATTACAGAATAATGTTCATAAAATTAAATTTGCCATCATGGGTAGTCGTATTACAATAAACAGCGGCAATCTTTGTTCAGTTACACAATTACAATCATAGCATTAATAATCATGGGCATAATAAGTAGTCTCATTACAATAGACAGTGGCAATTTTTAGCCAGTTACACAATTACAATCATAGCATTAATAATCATGGGCATAATAAGTAATCTCATTACAATAGATAGTGGTAATTCTTAGCCAGTTACACAATTACAATCATAGCATTAATAATCATGGGCGTAATAAGTAGTCTCATTACAATAAACAATGGCAATTATTAGCCAGTTACAAAATTACAATCAGAGCATTAATAATCATGTGCATTATAAGTAGTCTCATTACAATGAACAGTGGCAATTTTTAGCCAGTTATAAAATTACAATCATAGCATTAATAATCATGGGCATAATAAGTAGTCTCATTACAATAAACAGTCATTATTCAAGTGACATACTATTCAGAGCTGATCAGTATTATTCAGAATTATCATAAACTAATGACATTATATGGGACTGGTAATACATTTTTTTTTTTTGTGCTAGCAATGCATTGCTTTGGGTAATTATAAGGGAAAGCAAGAAGAAATAAGAGAAAAACTTGCTTCTAGGTTGTTCCTATAAATGAAAAATGTGTAACGTCATTCATCATGAGTCAGCTGTAGCAAGGTTGTGACACAAGGTAGTATATGTGATCACATGTGTAAATGATAGACACAAATGGGAAAAAAAATAAAATGCAAGTACTAGAACAGGTATAGTAGGTAACAAGTTTAGTAAGTATCATAAAAAGCTTCTCCTGAAAAAAAATACAAAATGGATTATTGAGCTGAAAGAAGAAAAGTGCTGAAAAGTAGTGAACTTCGAATTACCAGGTAGTGAAATGTGTATAAAATATGTGTTCCATAGCTGTCCTTTCCAAAACTTTCAGTCATCCTACTATGCAATGTAACACCTGCTGTCAAGCAAACTGCAACAAATACTTAAATAACTACATAGCATAAATACATAACTTCAACATTATCCTCATCTGTAAAGAAAAACTTCATTATCCATATTATCATAACTTCATTATCATCATCACCTGTAAAGAAAAAACTTCATTATTCATAGTAGCATATTCTTCATCATTATTCTTCATCAGCATTCATTATCATCTGCAAAAATCACTTCATTATTCATCACACAACTATTCCTTATCTCTAGCATATTTCATCACTTAAAACTAAGATGTGTAGTTCTGTCTGACAGCTTGCATCAATCGCTTCGTATTCTGAAAGAAAAAATTAGTTAAGACTACTATTCTGCGATGTGTATAGTATATTCTTGTTAATGCTTGTTAATCCTAATCCATTTACTCTTCTTCATAAGGTTATTGCATCTTCTTTCGTTTATTCCGTACGTGAAATTCCCATTTCTGTTCAATTTATTTCCTTTACGCATCATTTCTTTCTGAAACTGATGAACAAAGATTAATGTCTTGCATTTAAATCATATACCCATTAGATAATGATTGGTTAATGGTGACACAATTAAGCATACAGCATAACATGACAGAAAACGTAATATGTCAAAAGCATAGACAGTGTTCAAAGGCAAAAATGTACAGAGAATATCACAATGCAGCAGCAAAAAGAAAAATGTAAAACAGTCACGATGTTTAGATATCATAGGGCAAAAAAATGTCAAAGTCAACTGGTGTGTGTTATACCTTAGCTATTTCATAATGTATACAAACAAAACGGGAAAACAATTATACACAAAAAAAAATGAAAACTGTCCACAGTCTGATGTGTAACGACAAGAAAAGCGACCTGTTAACCTTACCTTGCCGGGCACTTGCCAAGAAAAAATACGATAGTCATCATCAGTAATTAGTCATATAATTATAATTGCATAAGTGGTCATAAAAAAGTGTAAGTTCATCTGGAAAATATGCACGGTCTGATGTGTAACGACAAGAAGAGCGACCTGCTAACCTTACCTTGCCGGGCACTTGCCAAGAAAAAATACGATAATCATCAATAATTGTTCACATAAATATCTGGAAAATGTATTACAGTGTGCTAAATCATAAAGTATGTTCATTCAATAAACGGTTTAACATTGGAGATATGGTGATTGCCTTTCGATTTTCTGGTTCTCAAAGTTTCGACGTGTACAACATTGGGGTGAGGAATGCTGCGAATCCGATATGGACCTGCGTATAGAAGTTCAAATTTACTGCACTTACCTTTTAATTTGCTGGATAAATAGTGTGTACGTACTAATATCTTCTGTCCAATGTGAAAGTCTCGGCGTCTACAAACCTGTTTTTGCTGTCTTCTCCGGCGCTCTGCGGCACGTTTGATGTTGTTCAGCGCAATGTCAATTATTTCGTGGTGTCGTAATCGACGAGATGTAGGAAATGTTACTAATTCTTTAATTTTGTTTGGTGGTTCAACGTTTTTCAGTATTACAGACGGAGATAGCATAGTGGATTCATTTGGAATGGAATTAATTACATCTTGGAATGAGTGTATGTGTGTGTCCCAATTAACATGTCTTTTGTGGCAGTATATTCTACACAGTTTACCAATTTCCTTCATTATTCGTTCACAAGGGTTCGAAGAAGCGTGGTACTTGGATATATAAATCGGAGAAATGTTTCTAGCTCGTAACATGCGTGTCCATATAGCAGAACGATATTGTGATCCATTGTCAGAAATTACTTTCATCACATGCCCTACATGAAATAAAAAATGCTTTACAAATGCTTTCGAAACAGTTTTGGCAGTAGCTTTGCGTAACGGAGTGAAAGTAACAAATTTTGAAGTGAGTTCAACAGCGACAAAGATGTAGCAAAAACCTCTATTAGTTCTCGGAATTGGACCAAAAATGTCTACTGCGGCCATATGTCTTAATTTAACTGGTATAATGGGATATAATGGAGGAATGTGTGAAGTCGTGTCTGACTTAGCTTTCTGGCAAATTTTACATGACGCTAAAACTCGTCGTATACATTTTTCCATGTTCGAAAAATAACAGTTCTGTCTCAGTATAAGAAAACATTTTCTGGCTCCATAATGTGCGTAACTTAAATGAGTGTACCAGATTAATTTGTTAATCAGTTCGTCAGGAATGCATAATAACCAATTGTTGCTGTCAGGATGAGAGCGGCGAAACAGAATGTCATTGCGTACAGTGTAGTGGTTCCTAATCGTAACATTATTCTTATCTTGCCAGAGGTGTTTAATTTCTTTCCACACATTATGTTTGCTTTGTTCTCGTGCTATGTCCTGTAATGACGACGAAATAAAATTTTCAAATGCAACTTGCTGAATGTACATGACGCTGAAATTTGCTTTGCAGAAGTTGGTTGCGACGTCTTGCTGATTGTTGCTGAGAGAACGGGATAATGCGTCTGCTATTACATTTTGTGTGCCGGGAATGTGAACTATCGTAAAATTAAATTCTTGTAAATAAAGTTTCCATCTACTTAACCTGTCGTGAGTAAATTTAGCTGCAAGTAAAAATTGTATCGCTCTGTGGTCTGTGTAAACGGTGGTATGTCTGCCATAAAGAAAGTGCCGAAATCTCGTAAAAGCCCATACAACACATAACGTTTCCAATTCTGTGACGGAATAATTTCGTTCAGCAGGTGACAAAATGCGGCTTGCAAATGCGATGTTTTTAATTACTGTCGAGCCATCTTCTTCAATTTCCTGAAAAATGTGCACGCCTAAAGCTGTGTTGGAACTGTCGGTGGCAATGGAAAAATTTCTAGTAAGATCTGGGTGCGATAAAAGTGGAGCATTCAACAAAGCATCTTTCAAGTTCACGAATTCAGAATGTGCTTGCTTATCCCATTACCAAATAGCGTTTTTACCTGTTAATTGGCATAATCTAGGTGTGTCTAGTGCAGAGTGATGAATAAATTTGCGAAAAAAGTTAATTAAGCCCAAAAAGCTGCGTAATTGTTTCTTTGTCGTAGGAACAGTAATGTCACGTAGAGCTTGAAGTTTTTGTGGATCAGGCGCAATGCCTTCTGCTGAAATTACGTGTCCAAGAAATTTTATAGAAGTTTTGCCAAAGTGCGATTTACTAAGATTAACTGTAAGTCCTTGTGCATGAAAGGTTTGCAACAGTTGTTCTAAAATCAGATTGTGTTCAGTCCAGTTAGCTTCTGCGATAAGAACGTCATCTACGTACGTCGTAATTCTGTCTTTAAGTTCTGTCGGAAGTATTGTGTTCAAACCGCGAATAAAAGCTGCAGAGGAAATAGTTAAGCCGAATGGTAATTTGCAAAATTGATAACAGTCACCAAAACAGAGAAAAGCTGTGTACTTTCTGCAATTCGGATGAAGTTGTATTTGCCAAAATCCCGATTTTAAATCTAATGTGGAATAAATAGCTGTACCGTGAAATTTCTGTAGAAGTTCCTCTAATGTCTGTGGTCGATCTGTTTCATTAATAATAATGTCATTAATGTGACGTGAATCAAGTACGAGGCGAAGTGAGCCATCTTTTTTCTTAACAATATGCAGTGGGTTTATGTACGGACTAACTGCCGGTTCTATAATTCCTTGATCGAGCATATCTTGCAATTCTTTTTTAACCTGTTCTCGGTGGATATATGGAATGGGATAATGCTTTGCTTTAAATGTGTCGTGTTGTTTGACTTGAAATTCATACATAAAGCCGGACATAGTACCAGGAATGTTGTCGAAAACTGGAGCTTGTTCTAAAAGAATTTTGTGTAATTGCGTTCGTTCGTCGTCTGTATTTGCACTGCTTTGTTTGACTTTATCAGAAATCATTTGCATTACGTCGTAGTCAGCTTCGTCTGGAGTATTATAGTTATGTACGTACGTGTCTGTGAACAATGTGGGCTTACAGTCTATGTTACGTGTTGCGGAAATGACCTCTGTGCAGTTAATTGTTTGTTCTTCCGCAGATAATGAATGCTGAAACTCTAAAGCCAATTGCACATTTTCATCTTTTAACATTAAATAGGAATTCTGAAAATCAACCACGGCGTCGTGTTGTACGAGAAAATTAGTACCTAAAATTACGTCTGTTGTCAATAAAGGAACAATCCAAAAATTTGAATGAAAAGTATGACCTCCAATACAAAATGACAAATGTGTCTGTAATTTAACGTCTACACCTTTACTTGATACTGCTCCTTTCACTTTGGTTTTGCCTAAAGGTAATGTGGGATAGGTATTCTCTTTGTTACACTCATTAAAAGTTTCCTCATTAATGACTGACATAGGTGATCCGGAATCGATTACCGCTGAAAATTTCGATGAACCAATTTTAATTTCGATGACAGGATGTGAAATAGTTTTCTGAACAACTGGTTTTTCCTGCAAAAGAGTGTCTCTGATGTCGTCAAACGTAATTACATTCTCGTGAACAACATTTTGCGTGTCAAAACTAGTGCTTGTGTTATTGGAAGATGCGTCCTGTACGGTATCTAGTCAGATTCTATCTGACGTGTTACTATTATCAGGAGGATTCCGTGGCATTTCTACTATTTGAACAGTTCTATTACTTCTTCCAGACGTGTTACGCTCCGGATGATACCTACTGTCGGGTTCATTTACTAGAATATGTTGTTGCTGATGATTTTGTTGCTGGTAGGACCGACTGTTATTAAACGTACGCTGATAATTGTGCTCGTCATTTTCACGTCTGTCGTGATAGTCATTCCTATACGGTGCATTGCGATAGGAATTGAAATATTGTCTTCTGTGTACGTAGTTATTTCCTTGCTGCCGTGCGTTACTATTTGTTGTATCAGGGACTACACGTGCACGCGGCGAAACATTAAAGCCTGGTTGACCTTGTGCATTCCATTGTTGGTTAGGTATGTTAACCGGTTGACTTTCATGCTGTTGTGGTGGAAAACGTCTATTGTTACTAAAAGGTGGTTCCTGTTGCTGAAAATTTTGATTATATTGATAATGAGAATTTTGCCTGTTATTAAAGTTTTGGTGGTTGTCAGTCCTAAAGCGTCTATCATTTCTACCATTGAAATTACGTGTCTGATCATAATTGCTGTACGTTTGTTGGCCTTGGTTGTTATACGAAAAATTTTTGTTTACAAAGGAATAATCAGATTGCTGCACTTCTAAAAGCTGCAGCAGATCCCTGAATGCCGAAATATTTTCCTTTTGTTGACCTGTTAAAAGTGACACTCTTAATGATCGTGGCAATTTAGAGATACATAATTGAATGAGTGCAGATTCACTATAGGGTTCACTTAAATACTGATTTTGTTGCACCATGTGCTCAAAGAATTGAGTGACACTGGGAAAATTGGAGTTTTCATAATTTGGTAAGCTAATTAACTGATCTTTAATTCCGCGCTGTGTCGTCTTCGACCAATACGCAGATAGAAAAGCATTCTGAAATTCCTCTACTGAATAACATTGTCTCGCGATCGGCCTCATACGAGTTGCCGGTTCGCCTTCCAGAAAGCTGCAAATAAATTCCAGCTTGTGCGTTACAGGCCAAGTCGGTGGAAAAGCAAAGCTAAATTGTTGGATCCAATGTAGCGGGTGAATCTGTGTTCTGTCGTTTTTAAACACTTTAAATTTTCTTACTGACAGAAAATGTTTGTAATCGAAATTATCGTCTCTGTGTGATGGAACAGGATCAGGATTGCAAGAAAATCTGTTGAACTGTGGTTGTTCGGAATCTAAGTCCCGTACTCTCTGTAGATTACTCAAATTACACGCGCTACGTGAGCCTGGCAAATGTTCGAAAAGTGGCGTCTGCTGTGATGTGTTATTAACCGAAATATTTTTTATCTCTGCTACCTCTTGCTGTAAACTTGACAATTTTCTATGCAATGTGTTATTAGACGAATCGATCTCATTAATCGTCTGCTGTAAATTTTGAAATTCAGGTGTTTGATTAAATGAAACCGGTGAAGTATCGTCTGATTTATTGTCATTAGTACTTTCGATCACATCAATACGACTGGCCAATTCATCACATTTTTCAGTCAGTATTTTTACCTGATCATCGCTTTTAGTGTCAGTGGCATTAATCTGGTTTTGCAATTTACGTGTAGTTTCGTTCAGTTTTCTAACGTCAGCTTTGACGACATCGGAATCCTGTGTTAGTTCTAATTGTTCGAGTCTGTCGGTCACTGTTTGAAAATCGGTTGTGTATGTGTCTGTTTTCGACTTAAGATCCGAAATTTCGTCACGTAATTCTGTGTTCGACTGTTTGATGGTATTAATTTCGTCGGACACTGTGGCAATATTGTTGTCTACATATGTTTTCGCCTTCGCAAACATTTTACGTTTGTCTTCTTGTCTCTGTGCAGTGATTGTTTCCATTACTTGGCGTTTTACTTTATTTTGATCATCAATAAATTTGCGGAAACGCGTATCACTGTTTTGTATGTGAAGACTAAGACGTTCGTTAATTTGAGTATTCTGTTGGTCGAATTTCGCGTCTATCTTTTCATCCATTGTCCGCGAAAGTTCTGTAGTCATTGCTTTAAACTCGTCGCGCAATTGTGTAGCCTTTTCAGAGCATTGTTTAGCGACTCCGCTAATTTCGTCTCTGAGTGTTTCTGTTGCAGCTGTTTGTAATTCCCTTAATTCCTGAGCAACAGACTTAATTTCTTCGCTACTTTTTTTTGAACAAGCCTCGATTTCCTCGCGTAACTGTTCCTTAGTGTCATGGCACTGCGCAGCAACGGCTCTAATTTGTTCACTTAGCTGTCTGGAATTGTTGTCTAATTTTTCATTTAACTGTTTGTTCTGTTCACTAAGTTGTTTGTGATTTTTGTCTTGTCTTTCATTCTGTTGTTTCTCCATTTGTCGTAAAAATGCCATAATTTGATCCAAGCCAAAATTGCCGGCGCTATTCTCCGTGCTGTTTAATGCTGGATCTGGAATTGTCTCGCTTTCTGTAACCATTTGGTTATTCTGAGATTTACAAAAAGGTTTGCCAGTCGAATTTACACTGTCGGTCACTATTTCGGAATTAAATGGATCCGTCGTACTTTCAGTACACTGTCCATTTTCATTAGAAAAATTTGTCTGCACGTTACTTGAATTTTCCAAACCGTCTGTGTTAACCTGGGCAGCGCTCATTACAACAGAGCGTCCCGCGTCATCGATTGTCGTCAAATCAACAGAGGACATAACCGAGTTCGTTTGTTCATCATTAAGACAAAATTCATCATTAGCGGTTGGAACGCACTGATTGTTAGTGAACGCAGCATTGTCATCACTACTCTGCGCGTCACAATTGCTATCGGTCATGTTTAAGCCGGAAATTTCATTCAAAATACCTCGCGATACACTATTCACAGTCTTTCGCGGCATTTTTAAAATAGTCAAAATTATTCACAAAACAAATAAGCACAATGCAAAAGCAACAAACAAAATACAACAGAGCAACGAATTGCCGATGATCTGAGGAAAGAAAGTCACAAAATTAGTAAAAGCGTTGCGCCAAATTATAATTATATTTAAGCAAATAAGAGCAGATATCTGACTGTTTTTCAAAAGATTCTCAACGAAATACGATCCTGGACTGGGTGTCGCCAAGTGTAACCTCCCCACGGAAAATTTGTAATGACAATACTTAATAGAAATGGAGCCAAGTGTAACCTCCCCACAAAATTGAAAGTCTAATCTTACTCAAATGGAAATGGACCTAGAGCTAAGTGTAAGCTCCCCAGAGAAATTTAATGACAAAGACAATTAAATAAAATTAGCAATCTGACGCAAGTATAAGTTCGCATAAAATAATGAAACATGATCCCATGACAATGGAACTACAGTGACAATCAAAACTCAGCTTAACCGAAATGTCGGTCTTTGGCCCTGTGCAAAAATCAGAATTAATTTCTTACCTTAGTAAAACTGCATGTCAAAATTCTGCTCTTATTCTGCGCCACAGCTTGCAGCAGATGCATCGCAATAACTAAATTTTTTTGAAGTTAATTGAAATTTTTTTGTTTAAAGGAAATGGAAGGAAATCGAATGATTCTTTGTTAAAAATTGCTTTTAAATCAAAATTATTATTGGGGGCGATTCTTACAGAAATTACACTTAATTAACATTATTAGCTGATCGCAAAGCCGCTTAATAATATACCTTGTCCTGAATCTCGACCATTGCGGTGCCGACGCCCGCCGACTGCTCTGCGCTACCACTACAGACAGACTCCCGCTCGCTACCTCACTCGGCTACTACTTCCAACAGACTACTGTACTGCACTGCGCCTCGAGCGCAACTGCTCTGGTCAGAGATTCTACAATGCCTCATCATCGCTGCCAACGAGTACATACGCCTTTCAAGGGAAATCCCCACCGCATCCAGAAATAAAAAACTTTCCCGCAGACAAAACGAAACGGGGCTGTAAGAGATGCGCCAAATAAACCCGAACGGGTGAATGCCAATCGCTGATTGTTTATGCAGTTTATTGGGTGGGCGAATGATCAGCGTTGTTACAATTATTAGCGAAAGTTATAGATTCCGGCTATTAGAGTGGAAATAAACGACCAACGGGAATAACAGGTAAGAAAGATTACATATTATCTTCTTGATGTGTCCAAGAAAATAAAATTTTCACAGAAAATTTTTGGCAGATCCCTACACTCCTAAGTGCCAGTTGCAGACTTCCTGCTGGTTAGCAGCCGCTTAGTTCTATTCTCGGAATAGCGCGGAAAACGCGTTGTACAAACACGTAATAACGCCAGCCCGGAGAATAAACGCGGGATAACTGAGCTGGTGATTCTGGCAGGGTCAGTGAAGTTAACCGGAGAATACGTTCTGATAATGGTAATAACACTTACAGAATTAGCGATGACATGATTGATTGTTAGAACGAGGAAGGAGAAGAAACAGGACATCACACACAAATTGTATGGAAGAATACAACGATTCCAATTTTACATAAAAATTTCATACTACCATTTTTCGATCTCATGCCTGAGAAACTGGGGCGTATGAAAGAAATGTGAAACTGCTTCCTAACATAAAACTTTTTGCCTGTAATAGGCCTAACAGGCATTTGATACTGCTACTTCGTGAATTATGTTGTGTTATTTGACTAAATGAGATACATAAACACGACCATTTGTGGCATCGCTTATTTGGCGTGTGTTACAATTGCTGCAATATTAGAAAGGCCTATTTCGTTTTATCCAGCTGACAGTGGCAAAACGGACGTAATCAAATCGAGAAACCACACCAGTCTTGGGTACTATTCGTATTAATAGCTTTTTCAATATTAGACAGCGACATTTTGATTTTTCATGTAGCAAAACATTTGACGAACTTTGATGAGGTAGTAGATTCTTTCGCAGAAAGGATATCACGCCGTGTAAAGCTGTAACTTGATAGAGAGAAAAAAAAAAAAACGCTGAGACCTAATGATTGAAGAAATGGGTACTGTCTTGAAAGCCTCTCGCTGAGACCTAAGGATTGAAGAAATGGGTGCTGTCTTGAAAACCTGACACGTTCCACATAATTACGAAGTGTCGGATTCATGATCTATGGAACAAGTACTAATCTACTCCAATATAGTGTAAGCCCCATCGGGTTTGCTGCCAGATCCCAAAAACCAACTCTATTCAATAATTTGGCGATCTAACTGTAATGTGTCTTGCAGCGGTCTCTCCGCGATATTTTCAGAAATTTTATAAATTACGTAACTCAGTACATATCTCGAAATATCTCTTCTTATCTTACCGATTCCTAAACTTTAATATACGATGATTATCAATGCAAAGTAGTTTCAAGCGCTATTATTCCTTGGAGCGTCCATTTACTCCATGGAATAGCTTCTCTGCTATCTGTTTTCTCTTATGAAAAGAATGAGGAATGCTTGCCGATTAACCGTGAAAGGAGGAGGATGTATATGTATGTATTGTTGAGCTAGTCGCCATTTTGATGAAATTCTGTATGAGAAGGAATTTAATACATGAACTAAAGTAAGTGTGTTCGCGTATTATTTAACTGATTATTATTGACAGTGTCTGCTTACTACGCTATGTTGCACGGGATCAGTGGGGAACGTCTGATTTACACTGGACGAACCTGCCGTTTTGTATGCTCAAGATATCCAGTTACTTCAAATAAATAGGCTAACACGGTCTTACCAGCAGATCTCCGGTCTTCTCCATGTGATCACCGAAAGTTAATAATTATTACAAATGTCTTCAGGAGATCGACTGACAATTTTCGTCGCACCGAGACTTCGAAATTGCTTCACTGCCTTATGGAATTTAAGTTAAGCTCAATTTAATCAGGATAGAACAGTGTTGAACTGTGTGAATGAGATAAGCCTGCTTTGTGAATGAAATTCCCTTAATATACGCATGTTTTTACTATCCTGATCAGTGAAGCTAAATCAGGCCGGTGTGAGAGAGGTTTAGATCCCACAAATGAATATTAAACAACTTTTCGCCATCTTCAGGAGAACGCTGCTTCTGCTTAAGAGTCCCACTCACGACTGTTTTGCTTGTCTCTTTTCTTGACTGGTTTCATGTTTCCTGTATTTAATTTTATGTCACACAAAATGGAAAGTATTACCTAAAAGTCAATAGAGCGTGAAAATTTTCTGAAGAGTTCACATTCTCCCGGTTACAAATAATCCCACCAAGAATTAATCGTGAGTTTTTTTAAGGGGGTTAAAATGTCAAACCGGCCGACTGGGAGCAGGAGAGGCATCATAGGACATTTTAATTTCCACTGTTCTGAATATAGGTTGGCTTACATTACAAAACATACACGTTTGAGTTCCACAGAGCGAAATACAATGACGTGGGATAGAAGAATGCTGTGTGAAGAGGTGTTCACTGCACTTTGGCACACTTAAGACGAAATAACAATTCTTACATTTCTTCGAACACATATTTTTATATATCAAACACATCAGGAAGATGTGCGCTACACAATGAACATATTTTTGAAAAATCTATTGTTTTTATTTTTTTTCGGAAATATTGTAGATCCGGGCCGCAGTGTGCGGCAGCGTAAGAAGTCTTAACAGCCTTCTGAAAGCTGGCTGGGAAAATGGCATCTCTTCAGACATTCTATTGTTGAACTGGAGTGTCGAGGTTTGAAACAACACACAAAGGTACCAGTCAGTCTCATTTTACTGCCCAGATCTCCTACATGTTCGACGATGTTCCTGTGTGCATTACGTGTTCTCACCTCTCGCCATGTGAGAGTACGTCGAGCACAATCGAACGTGATCGTTTTGATGGTCAAGAAGTTACGGTGTGGTAGCAATAATGTTGCATGGGCGTACTGGCCTCCAGATCTTTGAACACGGTACACTAATATGTGAACGTTATTGTAACACTGTACTCCTTTCTCATGTGCGTGTTTCCATGCTGCACTCGGCCTTGACTTCATTTTTACAGCTGACAATCCGCGATCGTATTGAAGAGAACATGTGAGGAAACTCTTGGAACGAAAGTATACTCGGCCTGGCCTATTCGTTCCCCTATCTTATATCCTATCGAGCACGAGTGGGAAGCGATGGGGAGGTGTACTGCAACACGTCCACAGGCACCAAAGACCATCCAGCAGTCGTCAACCGCACTCGTGAAGGAATGTTACACCTTACCACAAGAACTGTTTACCAACCTCGACCCCAGTACGGGAGCACGATACGTACCATGCTTTGCGATCCGCGGTGAAAAAAAAAAAAAGGTTCAAATGGCTCTGAGCACTATGGGACTCAACTGCTGTGGTCATAAGTCCCCTAGAACTTAGAACTACTTAAACCTAACTAACCTAAGGACATCACACACATCCATGCCTGAGGCAGGAGTCGAACCTGCGACCGGATCCGCGGTGATCACGCACTATATTCAGAACAGTGTTCCACCTTTCATTATGTGCAGGGGACCATCATGTACCGCGGTGATTTCTTTGTAATTATTGTCTTTGAATGAAAGTGTCATTTCTGTTCGTCTCATTGCATATTTCTGTTACCTTCTATACTATACTGTAGCAGTTCTTTCTATGTGTGATCCAAGTGTTATTGAACTATATTACTCGGTAGTAGCACATCATACGCAAGTTAATTGTGTCCGTAAATTTTGCAGACCAGTGCATATATCAGTAGTTACGAAACAGAAGTGATCTATTCGTCTCTTAGGTGAGCGTAATAAACAATTGAGGTAGCTCTGAAGATATCGGAATCCCTATGCATCGATCATACTGCGTCGCCATCGATCAATTTTGGTAGGCAGTGCATCTAAAACGTATCTCTTTGCGACAGTGACAAATGGCGACCATCCATTATGCTGTCACTAATTACCCCGGAGAGTTAGAGGCAGAAGACGTGTGCTCCGTTGTCATGGGGTGATTATGCTGTAATTAGGAGGAAAACGCCGCACTGCTTCTATCTGACACACTCTGGAGGAGGCAACTATGTTCTACAATTTGGTGAGAGCCTCAGTTCGAACAAGTTGGAACAGGAGGCACCAGCACATGTTACCTTTATTGTGTATACATATTTTTTCATTTACCTTTATTTATGATCAGTGACTGTGTTTGTTACTGTGGGATGCGTGCTTCTTCGTAAGAAAAGTGTTTTTGAGAAACAACGATTAACTACACTGCTGGAAATCGTGTTATACTATGAAGGGTGATAAAACTTTCATTCCATTCGAGACTGAAGTCCATAATCAACATTAGCAAGAGTTGTGACCCCCCTCCTCCCCCGCCCCTCCCCCACAGGTACCAAAACACTCTTGCATTCTATACCTACATTTAGATACATACTCTGCAAGCCACCATATGGTTCATGTCCGACGAAACATCGTACCTCTACAATCATTTACTTTCCTGATCCAATCGCAAATAGAGCGAGTAGGAAATTGGAAATTGGTGGGACCAAACTGCTGAGGTCATCGTTCCCTAAGCCTACGCACTACTTAATCTAACTTAAACTAACTTACGCTAAGGATAACACACACACACACACACACACACACACACACACACACACACACACACACACACGCCCGAGGGAGGACTCGAATCTCCGACGGGGGGACCGTGATAAGACGCCTCGGACCACGCGGCTACTCAAGGCTGCTGAGCGAGTGAGAAACGAATGTCAATATGCCTCCATAAGGAGCCTTACTTTCTCTTCTGCTGTGTTCCTTACGTGAAATTTACGTTGGCGGCAGTAGAATCGTTCTGCAGTCAATTTCAAATGCTCGATCTGTAATTTTTTTCCAATAGTGTTTCGCGAAAAGAACGACATGTTTTCTCCACGGATTTCTTATTGACTTTTGAGTTCACAGCGCATTTCTGTAATATTAGCTTTTCGATCTAACCTACAGGTAACAAATCTACCAACACGCCTCTGAATTTCTTGGTTGCCTTTCCTGGTTGGCTGGTTAATGTGGGGGAGGGGACCAAACACCGAGGCCATGGGTTGCATCGGATGAGGAAAGGATGGGAAAGGAAATCGGCAGTGGCCTTTCGAAGGAATTATCCCGGCATTTTCCTGAAGTGATTAAGGAGAAATCACGGAAAACCTAAATCAGGATGCCCTGACGCGGGTTTGATATATCTTCCTCCCAAATGCGAGTCCAGTGTACTAACCACTGCGCCACCTCGTTCGGTGATGTCTTTCTTCAATACACCATAGAAAGTGTTCCAAATTCTCGATCAGTAACCAATAATGGAGCGCATTAGTGTTCAATACGCGCTCACTTTCACAGATGGGCCACACTTTTCTAAAAATCTCCTAACAAACCGAAGTCGGCCATTCGCCTTCTCTAGTCCCGTCCCGAAGTTCTCGTTCCATTTCATATCACTTTGCAACATTACGCCTAGATATTTAATAGACGTGACTGTCAAGCAGTTATTGTGCATTGAAGTTAACAGCTGACGTATTTCTAGCCGTGTTCAAAACACATGCTGCTTCACTTCATGAAGCTTCCTGGCTGGAGGCCAGTATGAAAGTATACATCTTTCTTCGTATCTCAGCAATGTTTTATGGGAGAGAAACCAGAGGACCGGACAGCCCAATGAGGGATCAGCCCATTCCTCTATGCGTTTGCGGACTGAACTGCACCACTCCTTGCATTACGCTGCTGTAATATGCCATTTAGTGCCCAGACTACAAAGGTTTGATAACAATGTTTACCAGTCTTGCCATATATTGGCGAACACTCAGCCTACCTTCGTCAGATACCAAATCAGTCCTTTTGTAATATCTAGTACGTCACCACAGTATGGGTTCAGGAGTTGGACAGGTATGGATATCGAGAGCCGCTGCTCCCTGTGTTTTTTAGCCAGGGACACTTTGGCGTCGATTTTACAGACATAAATACGTGGGCGAGCTGCAAAACAATACCCCCGAAATTATTATGTGAAAATCTTAAATCCTTTTAAATAAAATAGATGTTATTAACATCTTTATTCCTGAAGTCTACGTATTCGTTTCTCAACATAATCACCTTGGCGACGATACCAGTTTGTTAAAACCGTCACTGTAGAATGTTTGGCTTTGTTGATGCAGCCACAGCCTCACCTCTGCTGCATCGTTTTATCACTATCAAAGTGAAGTCCTCCAAGGCTTTCTTTATGTTTTGGAAAAAGATGAAAATCGGATGGCGCCGAGTGGGAACTCAAGGTGTCAGATGGTTGCTGATGCCGCAGCGCTCGTGTGTGGCCCGGCATTGTCATGCTGAAAGATTGGGTGCTACATGTGCAGACGAACTTTCAGAAATCGGAACTCGATTACAGAACGCTTCTTCTCACGTATTGATGTAGTTACTTTACGCATCACCATTTTACACGCTACAATTCGGAGCCCTCTAGCGGCAGATGGTTGCAACTTGCGTCAGCGAAGTGGGAAATACGCCTGGGTGGTAGACATAGCATGTAAGACGAGTCGTTATAGTAAACGTGCAGATACTCACAAGGTCCATTATGGGCAGCAATTAACGTGCGGTAGCGAAACTTGGTAGACATGGTAATGTGATAATGCTGAAACAGTTTATGCTGGAAAAATATTAGTTCCGACTTTGGCCACCAGGTGCAAATCTGCCTCTGTACAGCATCTCGTCGACGTTTCTGGAACTCACATTGAACCAATTGTTAGTAATAAAATCAACAGTATGCCTTTCTCACTTCTTTGACCGTTCCCAGTGTATCACATATGGGAACATTTCTATACGCCTTTCTTACATTCACAGCGCCAGATTTTCACCTGGTGTCCAAAACTCCAAATTTTTTCCAGTGTAAATCGTTTCCACACATACGCATTAGAATGTCTAGCAAGTTCCGTTGCCATACAATAACAACAACCCACAATGGACCTCTGCGAATAACTGCAATTTAATTGCAGTACCAACCGGTACCTCAAATGATATTGAGCCCAAAATAAGAAACTAAGAGCCTCGATTTTTCAGCACACCCTCGTGGCAATTAGAATCATCGATAAGCACAACGGAATGCCGCTCAATGTATGAGATGACTCCGGCTCTGGATCGTTCAAAGTCTCAATGAAATTACAATGAAATCCAGACCATTAGCTGCTTACAGGCGTTGATAAATATCAATGGGGACTGTTGAAAATGTGTGTCCCAACGGGGACTCCAAACTGGGATCTCCTGCTTACATGGCAGACGCTTTATCCGACTTTTTTTGATTCTTTTTTTGTTGCTCTCGTTTTGTTCTTTATTGTTCGTTGTATTTGTTCGGGGCGGACGTCCGATGACATCCGTTCAGGTTCAGCGTTGAACTGTTCGCTCAGTTTTTCATGACAGAAGATAGTTCACCCTCTGACCGAACACGCCGAGCTACTTTGCGGCTGCAGGGACTTATCTCTGGCACGCTCACCATGGGACACACAGTTCCAACTTTCTGTCTACACACTACATTTGTCGTGCCGCTACCCACGATACTCATTACTGGCGGCAGTCAACCTAACGATTCCCGTACGAGTTTGAGCAATGTGAGTGCATCCGCACTGAAGAAGATCATTGGCCGGTTCGCTTTATCTATATGAAGATGGTATCTGTTCTTTCGGACATGTCCGAAAGAACTGATAGCATCTTCACATTCAAGCCTCTGCTGTCCATGCTACGGTGTTAGTGGTAAACAACGCGTGGAACTCGAGATCTCAGCCTAATTCCAGTAATGTGTTCCTGACGCTTTGTGGTGACACTCAGAATGTGACATCTGCCCTGATTTCATCTGTTGTCATCCGCCTAATCGTCAGAACTAGTCGGAAAATCCTATAATACTCCCGTTGTGCAGTGTTTCTGGAGGTACTCATGACCATTTCTCCAGTCAAACTGTTGTATTGAGTCCATCTCGTCACCACACGTTTTGCGGTCACAGTACTACAGTCGACTTTCTGTGTGATCTGTCGGTATGATGTTCTCACATTTGTCATGCCAAATATTCGTCATTCCTTAGAGTCGGAACTTGCTGCCTTACTCACATACATGGTGAACAGTTTTAGCTCTGTGAAGTTAAAGCGTCTTCTCACAAAAGTTTGTAATGCGGTCAGTCACAGTCGTTAAACTTCATAATTAATAGGAGTAAAATGAACCGTAAAACATCTGTAATCGGTAATTAATTTATTGTTACAACCAGTTTCGGCTCCCCCCGTCTGAGGTTCGACTTCTCCCTTGGGCATGAATGAGTGTGTTGTCGTTAGCGTAAGTTAGTTTAAGTTAGATTAAGTAGTGCGTAAGCCTAGGGACCGATGACCTTAGCAGTTTGGTCCCTTAAGACCTTACCACAAATTTCCAATTTTACAACCAGTTTCGCTTTATTAAAACAGCATCCTCATGTGAACAACACAAGAAGGGAAATATTCCATGTTATACATACAATGAAAATATAACAACAATCTTTCAAAGAGCTTTTAAAATTTTTGAAGTTTTTCCAGAATTTTAAGAAAATTTTTTTCCCATTTTTGTCGATCCTGTTTAAAGTAATTGAACAGCTAGAAAATTAAAATCAAAATTAAAACGTACTATCAAGAGCGTCACATTAAAACACCCCCAACGTTGTTGGTCAAAAATTACACCCCTGAAAAGGGAAAATCGTCAGAATAAATGAAACATGGACAGGAAGAAAAGAGCGGTGGCATACTACGAGAAAAATACCTTACGAGTGAAATCCAAGGTCGTAAATAAAAATCAAAACTGGGGCCTCCTGCACGCTAAATTAAATATTTTTAAAAGATTCTGCTACTATTTTGATCATATGTATTACATGGATCTTTACCTTCTTATGTAGTTCACATAAGGATGCTGTTTTAATGCAGAGAAACTGGTTGTGATAGTAAAGAAATCACTAATTACAGCTTTCTTGCGGTTCATTATACGTCCATTCATTGAAACATCCTGTTTAGAACTTCTTGATTCATTTCCGTAACAAAGTGTAGAAGGCTCTTTAGGATTTTGAGCAGTCAGATTACTGTATGTTTGAAAATTTTACTTTTGCGAAGCACTCATTAAAAAGTCTGTTCTCACATAATTTAATATCTTCACGAAGAATGTCGTATGAACTCATCACCTCATTGTTTTTCATTGAGTTGAAGACCTGAGGTACCTCTTGTCGCCAACACAATTAACAGAGCGCAGTCAGCTGAATCCTAGACAACCTTTGAAAAATCTGTGTCGTCTTTTTTTCCAGTCGTCTGGCAAATAACTCTCAACAGTTAAGTGGTTACGTCCTGCCACTTAGTAGTTTCGGTCCCTTGCGTTCTGTCAGACTTGCTGATTCTACTTCAAGAGCACAGTTTGATTTTCAAGTACGGAAGAAACGTAATAATAAAGAAAATAAATTTTGTGTACGATGTCTGAACAACTAAAGCAAGGATGTAGCAACAAAATGTAAGCTAAACCCCCTACGCCCACACCGTTGTCACACGGTGGTGGTGTGAAAGTACGAGGGGCGTTCAGTAAGCAATGTACCACTTTTTTTCTGAAACGTGGTAGACTTTATTCAGGATTCCTATGCACCGTATCATTTCTCACTCTTCTGGCAACAGAACCCTATTTTTGAACATAATTTCCGTACATTGCGAATGCGACTCTCCCGCCACCTTCACGTCACCAGTCTACTAATCAACGTTGGAGCAACTTCTTGCTGCAACAATAACCTCCCGATCATCCACGTACTGTTTCCCGCGGATTGCATACTTCATTGGGCCAAACAGATGAAGTCGGAAGGTGCGAGTCCCGGACTTAAGGATGGATAAGGAAAACAGTTCTATAAAGTTTTGCGAGTTCGTGTGGAGTACACAGACTTGTCTAAGGCCTTGCGTTGACTTTGGAAAAGGAGAAGTTCATTTGCATTTGTGTAGTGACGAGCAAGCTGAAGTGTTTCCTTCAGTTTCCTGACGGTGGCACAATACACTTCAGAGTTAATCGTTGCACCTTGACGTAGGACATCAAACAGAGTAACCCCTTCAGAGTCTCAGAAGACATCCAGCCAACGAGGTGTTTGACTGTGATCCGTCAGTCACCTCGTGTGAGAGTGTCCGCACGTTCCAACATTGCAGGAGTCACAGTTGTGTGCGATCGGCCAGCAGCCGGGAGATCGGACAGGTTTGCGCGACTTTGTTGCGATGATGAAAGACGCCTCGTCCAACAATCCAACATGCTTTTTTTCACTGCCAGCTCTCAACAGGCATTCTTCAAGCGTGTATGAATATTTACGTCCGCCAAAAGAAACTGTGGTGGGCGTACTGTAAGACCTCCGGTACACACACCATCAGATTGACTTGTCGCTCTAACAAAGTAGGCGAGTGTCAGCAATATGTCTCGTGGTCTTGTCGTGGCGTGTTTATCTTCTGCCGTTAGGTCAGACGATAGAAATGCCACTTGCACGCTTAGAGTAGCAGATTGACAGAGACCAACTTTAAACAGAACTTTATTAATTTTCACACACATTTATTAAAATAATAACAGGCATAAAAATTACTTAACTTGGTTCTAGATGCTATTTACAATTGACAGTCTGAAGTTCCCTTGGTATTGGTACTTGAATCTTATTCTCACATATATCTCTGATACTTGACAAAAGTGTCTATACATTTATCTTCATGGCTATGTACAGGAATATGGTAATCTTATTAGGCGCAGACTGAAACTTGACTATAGACTGGTACAGACTGGTGCAGACTGGTGCAGACAAATGCAGACTGACTAATCGGAGGTCTGTACACTCGTTATAATACCTCGCACGTTGATGTATCACTACACGAGTATGATCCGCGAGGAGAAAAGGTTCTACGTTAGCAGTAATCTCATTGGCTGCGTTACATATTAATACGCGGATCGGCGGAAGCAGAATTTGGTCCGTCTCTATGGCAGCGCCATCTCGTAGTGCGGAGATGGACGAGCGCTGCGCCTGCGCTGTTGTGCTTAGCGGGGCGCGCTCTAGTGGGAAAGTTGTGTACGCGCTGACACCGCGGAACTATGTACACAACAGAAACTCAGTAACATCTTTTGCGTGGAGCGTACCTCCGTTACAAAAGCCGTTTTGAAGGCTAGGTATAGGGCCACCACTTATCGGAACGTCGTGAAAATACAGGGGCTGAAGCGGGAATATTCCACGACGTCCCACAAAAAATTCCGCATTTATCAACCGAAACTAGCCGAGAAAAAAATGTGTTTCATGCTTATTGAACGCTTCTCGTATGACCGAAATCTATCTTGTAGAAAAGCATTGCGAAGCTGGGAAGGGCACTGAAACTTGTGTTGTTGAGTAACAAGTAGCGCGAGGAAAGTTTTCGGACGTAATGGCCAGTTCTCGACATCGCAAACATGGGTGAAAGTGCATTATCAGTTTGGACGGGAGCCGCAAGTTTGGGCCGGTTGCGCGAGGCCGCAGATTAAGTTTCGAGCGAAGGAGGTGGTGGTTGTGCCGCAGGGCGGAGGCGAGAGCAGAGCGGCCAACTCCTCGGCATGGCGGGGTGAGACGGGGATTTAGCGGCGCAGCGGGAGCCCAGCCGGAACCGCGGCTACAGCCGTCTGTCAGCGAGCGGGGCGATCGCCCCCCTGGGGAGTGCGGCAGGCGTGGTGTGGTGTGGTGTGGTGGCGCAGTCTGAGGGAACCCCCAAAGCTTTACCTCGCAACTTACCTGCGGTGACCGGCGTCGGATTAGTCTGTTTCCTTCACAATAAGTAAAGATACATAATTCTGGACCATCACTTCGACCTGTGTCGTCAAAATTTTTGCTCAAGAGCCAGTGATGACAACCTTTTGCATCTCGGGCAGCATACGTTCCGGGCTTATTATTAATTGGTGTCGTTGTTGTTGCTGCTGCTGTGATCTTCAATCTGAAGAAGATTGATGCAGTTTTCCATGCTACTCTCTCCTGTACGAGCCTCTTCATCTTTGAGTAACTACTGCAACCTACACCCTCCTGAATTTGTTTACTGTATTTACCTCTTCGTCCTCCTCTACGATTTTTACCTCCTCACACTTTCCTCCAGTACCAACCTGGCGATCCCTTGATGTTACAATGAAATGAACTATACGTCAACGGGGACAGATGAAAATGTGTGCCCCAACCGGGACTCGAAGCCGGGATATCCTGCTTACATTGCAGACGCTCTAGCCATCTGAGCCACCGAGGACACAGAGGATAGCGCGACTGCAGGGATTTATCTCTGGCACGCCTCCCGCGAAACCCACATTCTGAACGTATTGTCCCGCACTACATTCATAGTGCCCCCGCCCATTATACTCATTACTCGCGGCGCGTTGCCGATTCCCGTAAGAGTTCGGGCACTGTTTGTGCATTCGCACAGAAGAAGATGGTCAAGTGGCCGGTGAGCCTTAACTATAGATGTTATCTGTTCTTTCGGACATGTCCGAAAGAACAGATACCATCTTAGTATAGATCCCTTGATGTCTCAGGGTGTGTCCAATCAACGGATCTATTCTCTTGTCAAGTTGTGCAACAAATATCTTGTCTCCTCACTTCTGTTCCGTACCGTCTCATTAGTAACGTGATCTACCCATTTCATCTTTAACATTCTCCTGTAGCACCACATTTCAAAAGCTTTTGTTCTCTTTTTATCCAAACTGTGCCTCACTTCCGTACATGGCTACACTCCAGATAAATATTTTCAGAAAGACTCTTACACCTAAATCTATATTCGATATTATCCTCTATAGTCGATATTATCCTCTATATTCGATATTATCCTCTATATTCGACATTATAAAATTTCTCTTCATCAGAAATGCTTTTCTTGCCATTGCAAGTCTAAATTTTATATCCTCTCTACATCATCAGTTACTTTTCTGCCCAAACAGCCAAACTAATCTAATGCTTTTAGTGTCTCGTTTCGTAATGTAATTCCCTCAGCATCAACTGATTTACTTCGATTCCGTTCCATTTTCTTTGTGTTGCTTTTGTTTATGTTCATCTTACACCCTTCTTTCAAGACGCTGTCCATACCGTTAGACTGCTCTTCCAAGTCCTTTACTGTATCTGACAGAATCACGATGTTATCGGTAAACCTCAGGCTTTTTATTTCTTTTCCATGAACTTTAATTCCCACTCCAAATTTTTTTTGGTTTCCTTTACTGCTCGCTCAATACACACTGAATAGCACCAGGAATGGGCTATAATTCTGCCTCAGTCCCTTCCCAACCCCTGCTTTCCTTTCATGGCCCTTGACTCTCATAACTGCTGTCTGGTTTCTGTACAACTTGTAAATATCCTTTCGTTCCCTGTATTTTACCTCTGCTATCTTCAGAATTTAAAACAGCGTATTCCAGTAGACACTGTCAAAAGCTTTCTGAACGCCTTCAGATGCTATTAACATAGGTTTGCCTTTCATTAAGTTGCAGTATCTTCTAAGATAAGTCGTAGGGTCTGTACTGTCTCACGCGCTCCTGCATTTCTCCGGAATCCAAAGTGATCTTCCCCGTGGTTGGGCTCTACCAGCTTTTACATTCTTCTGTAAAGAATTCGTGTTAGTACTTGGCAACCATGACTTATTAAACTTATTTACTAATTGGTAACAGATATAAATTAGTATGTATGTTATGAGCTCCAGTAACTAGCTACAGTAACGGCGCAACAGGTTGGCCGCTGGTCCCAAGGACGGATCGTTAACTCGTTTTGAACGCTTTGTTTCTATTGTCACATTGCTGCCTCCCTCAGCGACCCCCAAAGTTGTGACGCTGTAATTGGCTGATGAAGTTTTGTGTTATCTGTGTTAGCGAATGATTAATAACACCATCTGTACCTATATTTAAATACATTATGTAACATGAGATACGATCACAGAAGTGTAATAAATGTTTTCAATGTAATTCTTCTTCTACTCATTGCGATGTATTACGTGCTACAAACATGAACTGCTTTTGAAGAGGACCTTTTGTTTAATGAGCATGAATCCATGTCACCTCCATGTCAAAATTTATCTCATAGCAACTGAACGGTACGGGTCACGCATGCCCGAGAGTTGCCACCACTGGAAAACAAATATCATAACATTTCCCCTCTCACACCCTCTATAACCGCAGTAGTCGTGATATTTATCCCTCCGTCCCTTACGTACGAGGTCAACTTTAATTAGCTCACTGCCGGATCTGCCATTGTCAGTTAAAATTAATCATATCATAAAATACGAGGACGTGAGGAGAGGTAATGCCTCCGAAGTTTTTATGTGAAAACTTTTAAATCTTTTTAAATAAAACAAACGTAAGTTATATTATATATGTTTGTTCTTTATTTCTACACATTTATTTCTCATCATGCTCACCTTGGCTACGAACAGATTTCTCCCAACGAGATGGGGCCACGTCGGGACTGTCTAGGATAACTGATAACGGTGAAGTCAAGACGTCGGATTATTGCCGTTGTCGAAGTGTGTTCCTGCATTGTCATGCTCAAGGAAAGGGTGCTCCATGTGTGGACCAATTTTTCGAATTCGAAACTTGACTACAGCACGCTGTTTCTCACCCACCGATGTAGTTACGTTACACACCGCCATGTCACAAGCTACAATTCGGAGCCCCCTAGCAGCAGAGGGCTGTAGATATGTATACCTGAAGAATGAGGACCTAGAACGTTAATAACGTTTGTTTCATTTAAAAGTCGTTATGAGTTTTCACATAAACATTAGCAGGCATTAGTTTTCAGCACACCCTGGTAATACTGTCTCTGTCAGTATCTTTGTTTGTAACTACAATCTCAAGAGGCTCTTAAGGTTAGTTGATGTTTTTGGATTCAGCTGTTAGCTGCTAGACACATGCCGTTACAAAATACGGTTGAGAACAACGGGCCGCACTAGTAATGTATTACGATCACTGACTTCGACTGAACTGAACACACAACTGCAGTCTGCAAGAAGGTAATATTTGAAGAAACACTTCAGAACCAAGGTCACATTTAAATATTTGTTTTGAAGTGTATGTCTATGTTGTATTGCAGATCCGAAGATGACAGTGAAGTACTGTTGAGTTGACAGGTTTCAACTCAACAGTACTTCACTGTCATCTTCGGATCTGCAATACAACATAGACATACACTACATTCGTAAATGTATTTCCTATGCTAGTATTAATGAAATACCTAAGTATATAAATTTAAATATAGGTAACACACCTTATCTTCAAAATTATACCATAAATTTTGACAATGTTAAAAATTTAAGTACGATCGGAAAATAACGCACAATAATTTTTGCAGCTGGAATGTTTCACGACGATATAGTTTGAAGTACGCGCTACACAGAGTATTTTGTTTTCATGTGCAGCTCTAGCGAGAGAAGCCTGCATTACGAAACAAACATTGCGCGAATGTTGCTGTCGTTAATTTGTGAAGAGCAGTGAGGTGTAGTTCGATATTTGTAAATGAAAGGGCATAAACCGAGTGAGATTCACAGGAACAGGCGTGGCCTGTATGGAGACGACTGTATGGACCGTAGCAACGTCTCCAGGTAGTATGCATTCTTCAACCGTGTGAACCTCAGTGATTTGCCCGCTCTGGGCGGCCGGTAACAGCTGCAACCCTGTAGAATGTCGGAGCCATTGAGGCAGCAACATTTAACGGCCTGCGTCTCCAACTGCGAACTGACAGACAACCACAAGGGCCAGGGAATGGTGGTATGCTTGGATCATTTAACGCGTTATGACTTTCTGAAAGGAATCGTGACAGATGATGAGTCGTAGGCGCACCTTTATACGCCTGAAACCCAGCAGGCTCCTATGGAGTGGAAAAATGCTGGTTCACCAGTACGAAAAACATTTGAAGTGACAGTGAATGCAACAGCCTACATTAAAACTTTGGTCCAGTTGGGATGTGGCTCTCGTGACAAACGCCACAACGTTAATCCTTATGGTATTAAACTACTTCATAAAAATGCAGGCCTCCGTGTTGCTGCTCCTGATCGTGTGAAAATCGCCAAATTTAGGTGGGAGGTGCTCCAGCATTTATCATTTAGTCCGGACCGTTCACCATCGAACTTTCATCTGTCTGGTCCCCGAAGAAATTCCTGGCCGGTCAACGGCCTACGACAGCTGTGGAAGTGAAATCAACAGTCCTCAAAAAATGGCTCTGAGCACTATGGGACTTAACATCTATGGTCATCAGTCCCCTAGAACTTAGAACTACTTAAACCTAACTAACCTAAGGACATCACACAACACCCAGTCATCACGAGGCAGAGAAAATCCCTGACCCCGCCGGAATCGAACCCGGGAACCCGGGCGCGGGAAGCGAGAACGCTACCGCACGACCACGAGCTGCGGACTCAACAGTCCTCAGATGGCTATACAATAACCAAAGGGACTCCTACGGAAAGGGCATACTGAAACTAGTACATCGATGGAAAGATTGTGTTGAGAACTTTGGAGACTGTGTAAAAAGAAGGTGGTAAAAGATGTAGATTCATTTGCGTTTTTTTGCTATTAAAGTTTTTGATAGTAAAATTATTGTGCGATACTTTCTGATCCACCCTCGTAGATTAGGAATGCAATATATACCAGCAGGTGATTAATAAAAAATACTATTTACAACCGTGCGGCCGTGCAACCATCGCCGATTTCGTGCGACAACACACATGCTCGTCTCAAGGTGTACTCAGTCGGGCACTGTGACAGGCAGGCTACCTCATACGAATTTGTACAGTGATTAAAGCAGTCCACATCTGACGTTAAAAATTGCATGAATATTGTACAGATTATACAGTAGTAATAACTGTCAATATACAACCATTCATTAAGGAGCAATTTCGTCATTTAAGTAATACACTACTAAAATATTTTTATATGTACACTTCATATTTGTTGTTGTTGTTGTTGTTGTTGTGGTCTTCAGTCCAGAGACTGGTTTGATGCAGCTCTCCATGCTACTCTATCCTGTGCAAGCTTCTTCATCTCCCAGTACCTACTACAACCTACATCCTTCTGAATCTGCTTAGTGTATTCATCTCTTGGTCTCCCTCTACGATTTTTACCCTCCACACTGCCCTCCAATACTAAATTGGTGATCCCTTGATGCCTCAGAACATGTCCTACCAACCGATCCCTTCTTCTGGTCAAGTTGTGCCACAAACTTCTCTTCTCCCCAATCCAATTCAATACTTCCTCATTAGTTATGTGATCTACCCATCTAATCTTCAGCATTCTTCTGTAGCACCACATTTCGAAAGCTTCTATTCTCTTCTTCTCCAAACTATTTATCGTCCATGTTTCACTTCCATACATGGCTATACTCCATACAAATACTTTCAGAAATGACTTCCTGACACTTAAATCTATACTCGATGTTAACAAATTTCTCTTCTTCAGAAACGCTTTCCTTGCCATTGCCAGTCTACATTTTATATCCTATCTACTTCGACCATCATCAGTTACTTTGCTCCCCAAATAGCAAAACTCCTTTACTACTTTAAGTGTCTCATTTACTAATCTAATTCCCTCAGCATCACCCGACTTAATTCGACTACATTCCATTATCCTCGTTTTGCTTTTGTTGATGTTCATCTTATATCCTCCTTTCAAGACGCTATCCATTCCATTCAACTGCTCTTCCAAGTCCTTTGCTGTCTCTGACAGAATTACAATGACATCGGCGAACCTCAAAGTTTTTATTTCTTCTCCATGGATTTTAATACCTACTCCGAATTTTTCTTTTGTTTCATTTACTGCTTGCTCAATATACAGATTGAATAACATCGGGGAGAGGCTACAACCCTGTCTTACTCCCTTCCCAACAACTGCTTCCCTTTCATGCCCCTCGACTCTTATAACTGCCATCTGGTTTCTGTACAAATTGTAAATAGCCTTTCGCTCCCTGTATTTTACCCCTGCCATCTTTAGAATTTGAAGAGAGTATTCCAGTCAACATTGTCAAAAGCTTTCTCTAAGTGTACAAATTCTAGAAACGTAGGTTTGCCTTTCCTTAATCTTTCTTCTAAGATAAGTCGTAAGATCAGTATTGCCTCACGTGTTCCAGTATTTCTACGGAATCCAAACTGATCTTCCCGAGGTCGGCTTCTACTAGTTTTTCCATTCGCCTGTAAAGAATTCGTGTTAGTATTTTGCAGCTGTGGCTTATTAAACTGATTGTCCGGTAATTTTCACATCTGTCAACACCTGCTTTCTTTTGGATTGGAATTATTATATTCTTCTTGAAGTCTGAGGGTATTTCGCCTGTTTCATACATCTTGCTCACCAGATGGTAGAGTTTTGTCAGGACTGGCAATCCAACACAAGTATTTCTAATTTTTTTTAATTTTAAAATTTTATTGTCACTACACACTGCAAGATCTGTACGAAAACAAATTCTACACAGGAAATGACCACTATAGTATAAGGTAGGCAACATTTATTCTCATGATTTTCTAGTTTTATTTCTAAAGCAACTTTTTCTGGACGATCAACCCATTCATGTGTAAGATATTTTACTGTGACATAACCATTTTTTACGGTATCTAGCGTCGAAAAATTACAAACTACAGGCGTAGCAACATCAGTGTCCAGTCAAAACATCCTTAAATGGCTCTGAGCACTACTGGTCTTAACCTCTGAGGTTATCAGTCCCCTAGAACTTAGAACTACTTAAACCCAACTAACCTAAGGACATCACACACACCCATGCCCGAGGCAGGATTCGAACCTGCGACCGTAGCGGACGCGCAGTTCCAGACTGTAGCGCCTAGAACCGCTCGGCCACCCCGGCCGCCCAAAACACCCTTCCGAAACTTTTCAACTCATACAATATACGATTATCCAATACTTTTATTTTCAGTATTGTCAAATTATATGGTATAATTTTGAAAAAGGTAAGGTATGATACCTATACGTAAAATATTATACTTACGTAATCCATTACTACTGGCGCAGGAAATATGTTTACAAATGGAATGCGTGTCTACGTCTTACTGCAGATGCGAAGATTACAGCCAAGTACTGTTGAAAGCGGTCATTAATTAACAATAAATATTTAAATTTGATCTTTGCTACGAAGTATTTTTTCAAATGTTACAATCTGCCTCATGATCAATGTCTGTAACATATAGTTGTAAGAAGGTATCAGCATCATTTCATTCGCTACAGACATATGAATAAGTGTGGCCTCTCAACCTTAAAAGAACATTCGTAGTCACTAATGCTCCATATCCTTGCTTATAGTTATCCTATCCTCCAAGAACTTCCGTGTCAGAGTTCACGCCGAATGGAAATGACGATGAATGCTTCGCGATGCAATTGTTATGTGCGCTATTCCGACCATATTACTCCTGCTTACGAACAATTATCATGGCTACTTGAAAATAAGTGCAGAGATTATAGTACCCTGTGTTTGCTCTGTTGCCTCCTCAGTCATTGTACTCCCTCTTATTTATCTTCAACCCTTACACTACTGTCTGAACAGAAGAGCAGAAAATACTCGTTATGAACAGAATAAAATCCTCTTTGTACCATTACACAAAACTTCCATGTTGTCTAAATCATTTTCTGTATCGGGAACCCGACTTTAGAACAATCGTCCTCAAAATATTAGAGAAATTAAAAACCTTTCAATCTTCAAAAGACAGTTAACGGCCCGCCCATCTTATATCACAATAGCTATTTCTTCCATATGCTTGTCTGCAGCTCACTCTCGTCTACCCTCCCTCCCCCGTCACTTTTCTCGCCAATTGTCTACAGACTTCGCTGTTGAAATTCTCTTCTTTCCTAAAAGCAACTGTCATTTTCATTTTAACATTCACATTTTGCACTATCCCTTCTGCTTCTTGAAATATCAAACAAGGCTTCAAATATGCTAAACTGCCAGTCTTAATTCCTCTTATTTTATAATTAGGATTAGTGTTACTATTATTATCATTGCCAACTATAATTTTTTCTAATAGTGCAAATTATTGCAATCGTTATGAAATTTTTATGTGTTGTTCTTTGTCAGATGTAAGAGAAAGACCTAAGGCTATAATCTGGTCAGGATAGATAGATAAAATAAATAAATAAATGATGTTACATTAGAACAATTGTGTGTATTTCTACGCTGTAAACAAGGATAACGGAATGCAGGAATTTAAAATCAGGCGATGTTGAGAGAATTAGATTAGCAGGTGAGAGACTAAAAGCAGTAACGGAGTTTTGTGACTTTCTAGTAAAATATCTGACGATAGCTCAAATAGAGGGGGTACAACATGATGACTGGCAACAACCATGAAAGAGTTTCCGAAAAAGATTAATTTATTAACATGTAATATTAATTTGTTACGAAGTCTTTTCTGAGGGTATTAGTCCGAAATAAAATATGAATGGTGAAAGGTTCAGACAAGCGAATAGAAGTTTTGGGAATGTGTTGCGACAGTAGAAAGCTAAATATTACGTAGGTTGATGACAGACAATCTGGAGGAAATGAACCGAATTGGACAGAAAATAAATTTATAGGGCAAACTGAGTGAAATATGAGATCGACTGATATAACAAGTTCTGAGGTGTCAAGGAAGCGTCGGGAAGTGTGCGGGAGTAAAATTATATCTACATCTACATATATACTCCGCTAACCACCAAACGGTGTGCACCGGAGGGCACTATTCGCGCCAGTCATTTTTCCACCCCTCTGTTCTACTCGCGGATCGCGTGAAGGGAGAACGACTGTCTGAACGCCTCAGTACGAGCTCTAATTTCCCTTATCTTTGAATGGTCATCATTGGGCGATTTGGAAGTTGGTGGTAATAATACATGCTCCACATCCTCGGCGAAGATCGGATCTTGGAATTTAGTGAGCAGCCCCTTCCGTTTAGCGCATCGTCTATCTGCAAATGTGTCCCACTTCAAACTTTCTATGAGATTTGTAACGCTCTCGCGATGGCTGAATGTACCAGTCACGAATCTTGCCGCTCTTCTTTGGACCTTCTCAATCTCTTGAATCAGACCCAACTGGTAATGGTCCTATACAGGCGAACAATACTCTAAAACTGGACGAACTGAAGTATTGTAAGCAATTTCCTTTGTTGAAAAACTGCATCGATTGGGGATTCTACCAATAAACCTCAATATAAAGTTCGCCTTACCCGTTCCTTGTGTAATCTGATCTTTCCACTTGAGATGATATCGAATATTCACACCCAGATACTTGACGGATGTTACCGCTTCCAAAGACTGGGCATTTATTTTGTACTCGTACATTAATGGGGATTTTCGCCTTGTTATACGCAGTAGGTTACACTTACTAATATTGAGAGATAACTGGCAGTCATTACACCACGCATTTATTTTCTGCAAATCCTCATTGATTTGTTCACAACTTTCGTGTGACACTTCTTTTCTGTAGACTGTATCATCGTCGGCGTACAGTCTAATGCCGCTGTCAATACCATCAACCAGATCGTTTATGTAAAACGTAAAAAGCAGCGGACCTATTACGCTGATGTTACGCTCGTTTCTGCTGAAGACCAAAGTCTTACTACAGTAAGCAAGGTCAAAAGGATGTAGGTTGCCGCAGACATGAAGAGAGTTTTACAGGACCGACTACCATCTCGGTCTGCCTTCGGACTGAATATCACCACCACCCCTACCGCCGCCGCCGCTGCTGCCGCAGCCACAACAACAACAACAAACAACAATAACGATACTGTAAGAGCCACAGTAAAGTTTGTGGTACAGTGTATTTTTATTATTACCTAAGACACCGGTTTTAATTTCCAGCCATGTATGGTGCAAGCAAAACATTTGGAGTCAAAGCTATGCGGATGCCAGAGGATTCTTAACAGAGTATTTTCAGAAAATAACACTTTGCTGTGAGTGAGAAACTTGTTAACACTTCACGCTCATTTGACAAACCACAAAATGGTTCCAAACTAAAAGAGACACAGGGAGAAAGTATATTATATTTTGACAGTTCCCCTTATGAAGGAATAAATGTAATAATTAATACTGTAAATTTTGCCCAGATCACGCACATTCTGGCTTAAACAACAGGAGTAAACTGGGCGCTGTGTAAGCCCTCATGTTTGAACTTTATTCGGTACTGCAAATCATTAAGTGCTGTCCTGACAGTTGCTTTCATTTCATGGGCGTGGAAAATAAATATTTTTAAAATGTCTCCCTTTGTGCACAAAACTGTAATAATTAGTAAACTTTGTTTTTCTTTCTGTCTGTTTCTACTTTAGCTTTTATGACGATCAGTGTAGTGCGATTTTCGTTAACGTTCTGTAATCTAGATTGATGAAGATCAAACGCAAATGAGTGTTCAAAGATGGGTAACTATTGGTGAGAAATAAAGAAAGTATAACTACCTCTGCCCTCATTGCACGTATTACAATTTAAGCAGTTGGCAGAACTGAGCTCTAATTGCGCTATCAGGTTTAGAAGAAACAGCTTACAATCAGTTTCTGCAGACTACACTCCTAGACCTGATAGAGAAGATGCAAATTTCTCGAATGCAGACGTTCCTGGTTCTAGAATGGTACTGTAAATACACACTTCATGGTTGCTACGAGAGTACAATTAACACGCTAATTTGAGAAACACTGGATACGGCGAGGAGCACATTTGGGGACGTGTCTAGATTGTGATATACATCAGAGTTCAAATGATTACCCAAATCAACTACATATTTCACGACGTGAATACTAACATTGCTCCTAAGGTACCAAGCATGAAATGTAGCTCAGAGGAATACTGTAGGACTATGTTTTTGTTCATTTATTAGAAAATGCCAGTAGAAGACGCTGTGTGCATAATTACTGTAATAAAACTGCAGAAATTTACGAACATTTTTTATGTACATCTCATAAATAATAGGTTAAAAACACGTTTCTCCCCCCCACCCCCCCCAAAAAAATATCTCTTAACAGGTGAGGTTCTGAAATGTCTTTTGCAGTCCAGTGTGTATTTCTCACGCTACGGTCGCAGGTTCGAATCCTGCCTCGGGCATGGATGTTTGTGATGTCCTTAGGTTAGTTAGGTTTAACTAGTTCCAAGTTCTAGGGGACTAATGACCTCAGCAGTTGAGTCCCGTAGTGCTCAGAGCCATTTGTATTTCTCATTAAATGTAGAATTTTATTCATTTGTCATTACAACAGTCCATCCTACCATTACAATAAGTATTTAATGGCTAATATGCATTACAATTCAACAACATAGGCCTAATGAGAGTATGGTGACTGTTGTACGTTTGTGGTAGGACATGGCTCCAATCTGCACCTCCTTCTCAAATAGCGCACTGGTTAAGGCGACTGCGGTAAGCAGGAAATCAGGGTCTGAGTACCGGCCTGGCAAAAAATTTCTATTGCTGCTAATTATTTAATCCATTCAAGCTTCCTCATGTCAAAGTTTTGCAGGGACATCATTTTACGTCACTGCATTTTCGTTAGGACATCGCAACACTTCCATTCAGTTCATTTCCTTCATTTCCCATTAACAAAAAATGTTTCAAATGGCTCTGAGCACTATGGGATTTAACAGCTGAGGTCATCAGTCCCCTAGAACTTAGAACTACTTAAACCTAACTAACCTAAGGACATCACACACATCCATGCCCGAAGCGGGAATCAAACCTGCGACCGTAGCGGTCGCGCGGTTCCAGACTGTAGCGCCTAGAACCGCTCGGCCACCCCGGCGGGCTCCAATTAACAATGCAACTGGTATACTGATTACATAACAGAATACACTAACTTTCATACTGTTGCCGCGTTTGAGTTCTTAGCAAGCGGGGGCCAGGCAGCAGGCACGTGGTGCCTAATGTTAGCCGGTCAAGAGGGATAGCCCCAACACGTGGTCCAGGCCAAGCACGTGGCTGGAAATTCCTTGGTGACTCTGTGTCGATGAAACAGACTTGTATGCCGAGAGTGCCAAAGTTGGCGGACTTTGTGAAACCATCATGGCAGACATTTCACAGTTTGTATAGAAATTATTGGTAGCCAGAGGAATCACGACACCTTAAAAAGAAACATGTACATTACCATTATTTGCACGACGATTCTGATGGTGTAATTAGATTTTCAATAGCTTTATTAGTTTAAAGTTTAGTATCTGACTGTAAAATATACAAGTAACACCCAGCAAAATCTAAACGGCTCATCCGATTTCGTCGATCGACGTGTCTTTAGAAAGCTATTAGTGCAAACCTAAATTGGTATGCATTACAGGCATTTAACTTGAATAGTTCATGAGTTATTGGAGGTCAAAGTGGCCGATTACTATCGATCGCGTCAGGCCGTAAGTACTCCACAGTTACACGAAAACATGGTAGCAGCATGCTTATAAATATATTTATTCATTTATGTTTTTGTTTATATCCGATGTACGCTATTCATGTAGAAATTGGTCAATCATTTACTGTGTTTTAGAAAGCACTGAGACATTAGGCTACTGGCCTACTTTTGCTTGCTACTCCTTTGATATACATCTACTTAATTTGTTTATGTATTTAATAATGTGTGTTAGAGCGTGTTTATGAGCCAGCCGTAGGAATATTTATTTAATTTCAAGTTATTTAAATGTAAATCCAGTATTTATAATGTGTTTCAAAATGTTTGTGTGTGCATTGGCTTGGAGGCATAACGGAAGCACTATCGCCAATCACAGCGCTCGTTATTAAGGGAGGCGACTACCGAAGTGAATGGAGGGGGAGTCTGGACAGTACAGCGCGTGGGACGCACGGTCGCGAGAGAGACTTGGAGTGTGGAGCGGTTTGCGCGTGGTCGCGGCAGACAGAAATACTTCGGAGTGTGGACTTGTGAACTTGTGAGATTTCGGAGGTTTCTGTAGTGAAGACGTAGTATGCGTTTAGAAGTGAAAATGTCGCGAGTTATGTTGTCGTTCATAACTAATTACGTGCATTAGGAATCTATTAATTTAATTGCTGGAGCATCGACACCAATAAGTGTTTTGCAGGAATATACTACATTCTCAAAAGTACTTCTACTATCGTACTCATCATTTAAAGTCGTTAAGATAGTACCTACAGATTTTATTTAATTGCAATCTTTCATTTATAAATTTCTACGTTACATTCGCCATTGCCGAGTGGCAGAAACCTTCGACCATTCGATTCATATAGTATATTGTAGACTCAGCAGTATTTGGCTTGTAATGCGGTAACCACGTATACCGGCCCCTAAACAACGAAACCAGCCAAAACTTTTAATATTTCAACTCTGAGTCGGAGGGTACGTAGTTGAGGGCCACCATACCACCATTTCAATCATTTTATTTTGAAAGCCCGCATCATGCATATGATCCAAGTAACAAAAAGGAGTTCTGTTTGGGTAACTAAAACTGGTGTTGAAGCGCGTGCCTGTCTGAATACCGAAATTATTTTCGACTCATTAATCCCTCTAGTCTAGAAGCACAAAAAGGGAAGGAGTCGAAAATAAGTATTTAACGCCCCACCGAGGATAAAGTCATCAGAGACGGAACGTCTTCTTGGATTTGGAGTGGACAGAGAAGGACATTGCTATCCTCAGTGAAAGCGATGAAGACTTACAGGATCTGTTGAATGAAGTGCACTGTGTAATGAGTACAGAATATGGATTGAGAGTAAACCGAAGAGAGACAAAAGTAATCATAAGTAGCAGAAGTGAGAACAGCGCGAAAGTTAACGGAATTCAGTTACCTAGGCAGCAAAATAACCCATTATGGACGGAGCAAGGAGAACATAAAAAACAGAGTGGCACTGATTAAGAGGGCATTTCTGGCCAATGGAGGTCTAGTATTATGAAACATAGGACCCTAATTTGAGAAAGAAATTTCTACGAATGTACTTTTGGAGCACGGCATTGTCATGGTGGTGAAACATGGACTGTGGAAAATCGGAACAGAAGGGAATCGAAGCGTTTGGGACGTGGTGTTACAGAAGAATGTAGAAAACTAGGCGTGTTCATAAGGTAAGAAATGAGGAGGTTCTCCGCAAAATCGGCAAGGAAAGGAATATAAGTCAGGCGCTGACAAGAAGATGTGACAGTATGATAGGGTATTTGCTAAGACATCAGGGAATAGCTTTAATGCTATTAGAGGCAGCAGTAGAGGGTAGAAAATGTAGAAGAAGACAGAAATTGCAATACATCCAGCAAATAACTGAGAGGTAGGTTGCAGGCGCTACTATTCTGAGATAAGAAGCTTTGAAACTTCTTGGCAGATTAAAACTGTGTGCCGGACCGAGAATCGAACTCGGGACCTTTGCCTTTCACGGGAAAGTGCTCTACCAACTGAGCTACCCAAGCACGACTCACGCTTCGTCCTCACAGCTTTACTTCTGCCAGTACCTCGCCTCCTACCTTGCAAACATTACAGAAGATCTCCTGCGAACCTTGCAGAACTAGCACTCCGGAAAGAAAGGATATTGCGGAGACATGGTTTAGTCACAGCCTGGGGGATGTTTCCAGAATGAGATTTTCACTCTGCAGCGGAGAGCTTCTGTGAAGTTTGGAAGGAAGGAGACGAGGTACTGGCGGAAGTAAAGCTGTGAGGACGGGGCGTGAGTCGTGCTTGGGTAGCTCGGTTGGTAGAGCACTTACCCGCGAAAGGCAGAGGTCCCGAGTTCGAGTCTCGGTCCGGCACACATTTTTAATCTGCCAGGAAGTTTCATATCAGCGCACACTCCGCTGCAGAGTGAAAATCTCATTCTGGTTCAAATGGTTCAAATGGCTCTGAGCACTATGGGACTCAACTGCTAAGGTCATTAGTCCCCTAGAACTTAGAACTAGTTAAACCTAACTAACCTAAGGACATCACAAACATCCATGCCCGAGGCAGGATTCGAACCTGCGACCGTAGCGGTCTTGCGGTTCCAGACTGCAGCGCCTTTAACCGCACGGCCACTTCGGCCGGCTCTCATTCTGGATAAGAAGCTTTGCACATGAGAGGAATTTGGGGTGGGCCGCATTATGTCAAGTAAGAAGATTGATGACTCAAAAAAAGTAGGAGGGAAATCGACCAATGTCATTTTCAAATGAACCATCCCGGCATTATTCTTATTCTGTGTAGGAGAAGCCTAATTCCGCGTAACTGGCAAGAATTTCGTCCTCCCGAGCACGGGTCCAGCGTCTCACCAGGTCTCCAGCCTTCGCGTTGACACAATAAAGGGCAGTAGCTGGGAACGCGGCAGTAATGAGGGGGACAGTGAGACGGTTTCGCTTTGGTCCCACAAATAGTTGTGTGAAGCGAGCGGCTACTTGTCCACGCCGCTTCCAGTGCTAATCCCACGCCCCACACTTCGCGCCCTCCTGGCACCAGGCTTTCGCGGCGCAGTGGAAGTTAGGCAGTTAATTATACAGTCAGAAACTCGCCCTTTCCTCTCTCTCTCTCTGTCTCTCTCCGCTCTGTGACGCGTCAGGTAGCAGCCGGCGCCGCGTTTCTCCAGACGCGCACAAAGGGCGCTTTACAGGGCCGAGTCCCTCCCTTCTGTCGTCGCGCCTTAGGGAGGGTCAGACGGCACGGCCTTTGAAGTCAGACGTTAACAGAAATTCTTCAACTGCGTCATATTATTCCACTCCCCTTTGTGCTTTGCATCCTAGAGAATTATTAGGCACGTTCTTAAGTAATATCATCTGTAACTTCTCAATCTTTGAGTATTATTGTTGTTTATTTAAACCGCTCAACATCGTGATTATCAGTGCTTTACAAATACCTTATGAGATGAGTGGGGATAATATACACTGCACGCAAAGTAAACCAATTCCCAAGAAGGAGAGGAAGAAACGAAATGAAACTTCACGGGCTGAGGGGCTGTGTGTCGTTATTTCAGTGATTACAAAATCAGATTTACAAACAATTTGTCAATACGACCCCACTCATCAGTAAGACATTGCACTCCCTCTGATTCGGATGCATGAACTGATTCGGTCGAGAAGGATGTTGTTGGTTGGCTGGTTGATTTGGAGGAGAAGACCAGAAAGCAAGGTCATAGGTCCCATCGGATTACGGAAGGATGTGGGAGGAAGACGGCTTTGCCCTATTGCAGGAACCATCCCAGCATTTATCTGAAGCCATTTAGGGAAATAATGGAAAACTAAATCAGGTTGGCCGGTAAGGGTTTGAACCGTCGTCCTCCCGAATTCGAGTCCAGTGTGCTAACACTGTGCCCCCTCGCTCGGTGAAGACGTTTTAGCTTGTCCTGAGGTAAGCAGGCCCACGACTGTTTTAACTGGTCCTCACCCTGGACAGTGGTACTGGGATCGAGTTAACATGAAGCTCGACCCACCCATATTCTGTTGGGGATGGACCTAGGAATCTTGGCCGGCCGGAGTGGCCGAGCGGTTCTAGGCGCTACAATCTGGAACCGCGCGACCGCTACGGTCGCAGGTTCGAATTCTGCCTCGCGCATGGATGTGTGTGATGTCCTTAGGTTAGTTATGTTTAAGTAATTCTAAGTTCTAGGGGACTGATGACCTCAGAAGTTAAGTCCCATAGTGCTCAGAGCCATTTGAACCATTTTTGGACCTAGGAATCTTGCTTGCCACGGGAGTACCTCAAAATCATGCAGACACGTTGCATGTCTGGACGAACATTTTCCTTTTCAAAAGGACCACGGTACTGCCACATGAGGGCTCTGGACGAGAATTCCCTCCATCAATACCATGCCTGATGTGAAGTCATACCTTAGGGCTCTTCAGACGATGACGCCAGGAGAGATGCTGTTATGTCTCTGCAAAACATTGGAAAATCTTGACCTCTCCCCATGTCGTCATGATACTCGCCAAAGATGGTCATCCACGATAGTGCAGAACCACTGAACGCAACGTGATGCCATTCATCAGCAGTCCATACTTCCCGGTCTAGGAACTATCCCAAACACAGTCATTTGTTTTGTGTTAACGGCAGTGTATGCTTGGGGCAGCAATTCCCTAGTGCAGGTACTACTAGTCTCTCAACAATGGCCTAGGGTGACAAAGAAAGTGGCATGGGGTTCATTAATTGTTCTCAGATGGCAAGTGTAGATATGAAAGGGTTACGATGTGCTTGCTGCTCGCTTTCGGTGGTCGAGTGTGGTACACCGGAACCTTGACGAGAGTATCCGATGCTGTTTAACATCTAGTCACTGTCACATCCAGATCTACCACAAATCTGGATATGGCCCTATTTACCAGTTGGCCAAATGGAGACTCAATATGAGACCCCTTTCAAAGTCCTTCACGTGCTGACGACGCAATATCAGACGAATACGTAGAATCTTCCTGTCGTTCACAGTGATCACTCAACATCTGACCCTGTTCAGGCACCTTATATACCCTACCAGACCTATTAACCACTCTAATGCACTCTGGTAGCCATTCTACCCGTCACAGCGAATAGCCGCTTTACTCATACATACCCGTCGATGTTGTGTACATTACGAAGCTACAATTACATACGACGTCTTCTGGGGGCTTGACTTTTTTGTCACGCAATGTGCATAACATGCAGACATTTCGGTACAGTAGAAGACAAAGACGTCAAAATGCTGTTTGGTGAAAACGTGGTGAACAGATGAAAAAATACACTGAGCAAATATCTTCAACGGAGGATGCACGAGGGCGTGATGGAAAGTAATGTACCCGATATTTTTTCTGTTCTCAATATCGGTAGAAGTCAACCGACCTGTTGTTCCATTCGATAGCGACCGCGGCATCTATCAGTATTCTTTCCTTGATCCGAAGTGGCCTAGAACTCAACAGACTGTGTTTCGACTGGAGAGATTAGGTATCGCAATTTTCGAAGTGATTTTTCTCCTACATACTGCCGCTGAATAGCTTAAAGTCCTTACAACAGCTTTCCATTCGAGAACCTTTCGGACCTGATCAAATTCCACTGTTCTACAAAAAAAACCTTTTTTTCTATTTCTGATAAAAAGTATTGTGATCCTAATTGTAATTTGAGTGCTGAATTGAAAACTGTTTTTGGTTTTTTTCTGTCAGGGATAGTTTATGAGTAATCGCAATTTTATTTCTCTTTTCAGTTTCTGATATAGTGCAGCAAACGTGAGGTGAAATTCGACAAACAAATGCACATCTTTATGATGTTATAAGTTCATCACATTAATGGAGGGTGGGATCTAACATATAACACAGTATCCTTTGTGTATACACTTTGAAGCATTTATTTGACATGAGAAATTACAGAAAATTGACAAACAATGAGCCACTGCCTTGTAATGCACATCACTTTTTTCTCTTGTATTGTGAATCTTTCTTCTCTCGAATGATATTCCAGCAATAATCTGCTAACATAGAAGGTACCCACTTCCCTTCATAGTGCCTTTCTACGATAGAAATGTCTTTATGGAATCTTTCCGCATGTTCATCCAATACCTCTGTGAAGTAGTCCAGATGAGAGTCCATCATATGTACCTTTCAAAGACATATTGCACCCCAAATCCTGATATGCTTTGATCATATCCTTTACCATTGCTTTGTAGTTAGTAGCTCTTCTTCTTCCGAGGAAGTTTTCCGACATCATCTTGAAACAGTCCCATGCGGTTTTTTGTCAGTTAAACATGCTTCAAAATTTGCATCTTTCTGCAGCTCTCTGATTTGTGGGTCCACAAACACACCTTCCTTTATTTTTGCAGCTGAAAGACGGGGTAATTTGGTAGCTAGATATACAAACCCACAGCCTGTTGGATCCATGGCCTTCACGAATTGTTTCATCAGGCCAAGTTTGATGTGAAGCGGTGGAAGTAGTATATATTCAGGAGCTACCAGACTTTCACGTTGTACATTCTTTTCGCCAACTTTCCCTCTTCGCCTAGGCCATTTCTTTTTCACGTAGTGAGAATTTTGGTCTCGACTATCCCACTCGCAAAGAAAACAGGCATACTTTGTGTAGCCTTGTTGCATTCCCAGTTCCATAGCAATTACCTTGAAATCTGCACATATTTTTCATTTGTGTTCATTGTATTTTAATGAATTTAGCATCCTTTGTACGAATTCGTAATTCTCTTTTGTCAGACTAGCGTAAGATACTGGCACAGAGGTTATTTTATTTCCGTTATGGAGCAAAACACCCTTCAGACTTGTTTTCGATGCATCTATGAAAAGTCTCCACTCCAGTGAAATATAAGTGAAGTTCAGCACTTTCATCAGGCCAGCAACGTCATTGCAAAATGTTAGTGCTTCGTCAGTTGAAAAATAAGAAATAAAGGCATGTTCTCTGTGCCTGAACACACTGATTTTAGTACTTTGGTGCAGTAGATTATACTCTTGTAATCTTGAACCAAGCAGCTGCGCCTTTTGTTTACTTAGTCCTTGATCACGTACTAAATCATTTAAATCTGCTTGTGTTAACAAATGTGGCGATGACTCACTTGTGCAGTGATATAAAGAATCATCTGTGATTTCTTCAGTACTACTTATTTCACTGTCACTCAGAATTTGACCTCGAGCTCTTGAAGGTACTGGAAGGTTGTCGGAATGCTGAACTGGCATTCTCGCTGAAGGCAGATCTGGGTAAACCATGTGCCTCTTCGACTTTTTGCTTGTAAAACCCTGAATTTTTATTAGACAGAAATAACAATCAGTAACATGGTCCTTAGGCTCCCTCCACACCATGGGAACAGCAAACAACGCCACATTCTCTTTACCTTTCCACCACTGAATTAGTTTGCAGTAACATGTAGCACAACAGAAATGTGGTGCCCATTCTTTATCTTGGTCTCCTACCTCTACTCCAAAGTAATGTTTGTATGCTTTCTTTATGACTGAAGAAATTTTCTTCCTATTTCTGGCAAAAGTGAACTTCCCACAGATGTAGCAGAAGTTTTCCGGCTTATATCAACATCCACGATGACGTGGCATTTCTGCAAATTTAAAAATACCACTTTGGTAATACACCTGTATTAAATTAATAGTAGGGAACTAGAGGAACGCTGATGTGTAAAAACAAGCAGTCGTTTTACCTTCAACACCAGGCTCAATCAGTTTACACACAGGAACTAAAAAATTCAACCGTGCTCAGAAATATGACAGACAGTCACTTGTCAGCCAAAACACCCACTTGTTAAGACTGACACAAATTGCGGCTAACACCACTGTTGTAAACTCGATGCAACTGCCCCTAGGAGGTGTGAAGCTTTACTGCCGAGGCAGCGACCGGCTGTCGCCGTTCGAGTTAATGAGATGTTTCAGGTGGTCTTAATGACATAGGTGTGGCAGCGGTAACCTAATGATGTCTGATTCTTCCCACCTGCTGTTGCACAAGAAATTATCACGTTCTATCACTACTGGATGCAGCAACATAACCATATTTCTCTATAACGTCTCTGTGTTTGCCATGAATTGTGAATATACATATATATACGTATTACATAAAAAGTATCCCTGACAACGATATTTTGTTTACATATTTGAATTTCCCACGGTAAAATGGTCTAGAAGCACGTACTTTAATATCAGAAATAGAACCCATGTCGAACAGTGTTCTTTGTTGCTTTATTGTCCACAGAATTATGTAACGTTCGTCATCAAAGTCAGTGCATTCATCACGTGGGCGAGTACTGAGGACTCTCCAGACGCAGGATATTAAGTGCCCTGTGTCTTTTGAATTTGAATGACTCATTCACTATGACACAATATCAACCCACGATTTTTCTCCTCCGTTTCACAAGAAGCAGTAGGTTTTCTGTGTTACGGGCTGGCACAAACAAATCTGGAATTTTGGCACAAGCATGCAATTAGCTAACAAAAAGTCACGGTGCAGTGTTATACGATAATTCAGAGGATGGGAATATTGCGTACATAAAGTGTAAAACGGCAGTGCGCGGGTGGAGCTGGTATGTGTACACAGCAGATTCATGCGAAAAGGCTTCCGACATCATTTCGGCCGCACGACGGGAGTTAACAGACTCTGAACGCGGAATGGTACCTGGAGCTAGATGCAATGAGCATTCCATTCGGAAATCGTTGGAGAATTCAATATTCTGAGATCCACAGTGTCAAGAGTGTGCCGAGAATACCAAATTACAGGCATTCTCTCTCACCAAAGAAGACGCAAAGGCCAACGGCCTTCACTTAACGACCGAGAGCAGCGGCGTTTGCGTATACTTGTCACTGCGTGAAATAACCGCAGACATCAGTGTGGGGCGTACGACGAACATATCCGTTGGGACAGTGCGGCGAAATGTACTGTGGCAGCAGACGACCGACACGAGTGCCAACAGCATCACGTCGCCTGCAGCGCCTCTCCAGGACTCGTGACCATATCGGTAGGACCCTGAATGACCTGAAAACTATGATCTGGTCAGGCGAGTCTCCATTTCAGTTCGAGAGAGATGAAAGTAGGGTTCGAGTGTGGTGCAGACACACGAAACCACGGACCCAAATTGTCACCAACGAACTGTGCAAGCTGGTGGTGGCTTTATAGTGATGTGAGCTGTGTTAACACGGAATGGACTGGGGCCTCTGGGCCAAGCGAACCCATAACTGACTGTAAATGGTTGTTTACGGGTACTTGGAGACCTTCAGCAACAATTCATGGACTTCATGTTCCCAAACAACGATGGAATTTTTTTGGACGTCAGTGAACATGTCAGGGGGCGACAATTGTTCGTGACTGGTTTGAAGAACAGTCTGGGCAGTTCGTGCGAATGATTTGACCACCCGGATCGTCCGACATGAATCCCATCGAAATTTCATGGGATATAATCGAGAGGTCAATTCGCGCACAAAATCTTGTAACAGCAATACTTTCGTAATTATGGACTGCTACGCAGGCAGCATGGCTCAGTATTTCTGCAGGGGACTTCCAACGACTTGTTGAGTCCATGACACGTAGAGCTGCTGCACTACGCCGCGCTAAAGGAGGGCCGACACGATAGGAGAAGGTATCCCATGACTTTTGTCACCGCAGTGTATATCGTTGCTTGTGTATAACGTTAATATTGAAATGCCCTACATTTCGCGTTATTTATGGTATGTAGAAGTATGTAGCACTCCGTCTTCAGGCCACAAGTGGCCCATCGGGACCATGCGACTGTCGTGGCATCCTCAGCTGAGGATGCGGATAGGAGGGGGCGTGTTGTCAGCACACCGCTCTCCCGGTCGTTACGATGGTTTTCTGTGACCGGAGCCGCTACTATTCGGTCGAGTAGCTCCTCAATTGGCATCACGAGGCTGAGTGCACCCCAAAAAACAGCAACAGCTCATGGTGGTCCGGATGGTCACCCATCCAAATGCCGGCCACACCCGACAGCGCTCAACTTCGATGATCTGACGGGAACCACTGTATCCACTGTGGCAAGGCCGTTGCCCTATTTATGGTATGGTCTCCTTTTAAATATCCCTTTAGCAAGAGCAGGTCACACAGATTTCGTCTAGGACAGTCAGTGCTCGACGCGAAACAAAGGTCATAAACAGGTGTTGCAGCTACGGATCGTAATACTATGGCACCTTCGTTCTGTCCGGACTGACTGATCCGTCGTCGAAATGGTCGGAGGTGTTAAGCCGACGTCGTCATCACAAAATACCCATATACGTGGCACATACCACTTTGGATTTAAGAACATTTCGACAAAGATAACGTTAAACACAGGCAGCAATGTCCAGTTACTCAAACTACATAAAAAACACGGGCTCAAGTTTCTTATTACACTAAATTAAATTTTGCAGGGAGACTAGTCAACATTTTCCTACCTCTGTGCTACACGTGCGGAAACAGCCCTGGCAACGGATAATTCCCGTTCCACAGCCTGCTGCAGCACACACGTACACACATCGTTCGCTCTCTGTTTTATACAAGAGAGGTGACCGATTTTAATTTATTTGGCCCCAGATACGCCACCGGCTTTGAAAGCAGTGGCTTAGGAGCTGTGACGTGTCGACGACTGGCGCCGGACGCGAATAATTTCAAATGAACTATCGTTAATCAGGAACATACTCTGGAATAAAGTGCACAGCATTTACTTTCTGTCTAAACTACTGTTCTGTCTAATTTCTGCGATACAATCTAACGTCTGGATAAAACACGACACAGTCTACGCTGCCAGAGTGTCTATACGGAATGGAGTAGCTCGATGTATCAGGTCGTCACATTTCATAGGCAAGGAAAGAGAAGGAGGGAGGAAAGTACGCATTAGCATATCTTGTAATACATCAGTAGAATACAGTGTGGTACAATTTCGCTAGCTACGTTAACAAAAGAAAACATGAGCTTTGACCATAATTCGAAGTGAAGCGGAGCTCGTGACTCCATTTTTTTTTTTTTGAAAAAATTTGCACCCTATTCTTAGGTTAAAAACTTGCTCGTGTTGTTTTATCACATCGCTAGTTCTGATTATTGTAAATAGTTCTTTCCCTAATATGGGCTTTGCTGCAGGGCACTCCACACATAGAAACCTGATTTGCTGTTTCTCCGAGACAAACAGCGAGATGCTGCATTTTGGGCCTTTGAATTTGTCATTTTCCCTCCGTTTTTCCTTAATGTCCCTCTACAAACATCAGCGAATGTTGTATCACCTTACTCCTCGTTTCAACGACTTCCATTAAAACACCCATTATCGAAGTGACTCATCTGAAATCCCTGCTGGGCGCAATTGACCTCCGGAGTTGGCTATGCATTACGACCTAGAGCTGTTTTCCGTTAGTTTTCTTATTTGACTTCTCTCATCTCTTGGAATCTAGAAAAGCATTTCGCTGGTTCACCTTTTCATTTTCAGTAGTAACATTTCGTGATATATTGTTTTGTTTTCCATCTCTCCGAGTAATTCACAATGTGCACCATCTCATTGCTCACTAAGTAACTTTTAGTGTTCAGAGCATTTCTCTGTTTTACGTACCAGTCTCATTTTCGAAAGTCAAAACAAGTAATGTACTCGCGAGTGTCATATTTCCGTTTCAGTTCTGCAAAATCTTTTCAGCTTTTTAGAAGCACTGGTCGCCATTTGTACTCTCCAGTTTATTGATTTTGCTACGCATCGGTTGCTGCCTTCAACTGCCATAGTAAAAACATCTATCGATTGGTTTTATGACTTCAGTATTAATTTGTACAATTATTCTTTGTTAGATGTGTTTTCTACACATTATCTTAATCTGATTTAACTGATTTTTATACATTGTTTAAAATTTGTCTTTTGAACTTGGATACACAGTTCAGAGTCATCAGCAAGCAAAAAATGGACAGCTAGATATGTTCATTTAATAAGTACTACATTCTCTTGTGTAATTTTCCGTATCTCTACAATGGGTGGAAAGAGTAACTGCACGTTTAAAACTCACAGCCATGCACAAGGTTGGATTCAGACCTTGAACTTCCAGTTTTCGATGCAGTGAAGCTAAAAGGAAACTATGGTTGCTGGCAGCCTCGTCTTCATCGTTTTATCAGTTTTGTTTTCTCCGCATTTTAATTCTACCGCCAAATTACAACTGGTTTGTATCAATATTAAGACAACATTCACTGATTTGAGACAGTAAAATTGATAGCAACAGCAAGCGAAAAAAGGACTGAAGTAGGTTTATCACATAAAGAAATACGAGATAGAAAATATTACAGGCAGTAAATTCTAATGGGCAATTGGCTAGGTGGAAAAACTCAGGAATGGTGGAAGAAGAAGGTCTCGGGATAGGTATAGTGCTTACGTGAGCGAATGAAAATGTTATGGATACAAAGAAAGAATAAAAGAAAATTCCGAAACACTCTTTGTCGCGCATTACGTGGTCCAGCAGAGCCTGACTTGAAGATAATAGTAATCGTAATAATAATAATAATAATAATAATAATAATAATAATAATAATAAGGCTGTTGCAAAGGAGCACGAGGATGTAAAGAGCAACTGATAATAGATGCAGAGGTGACATATCAAGCTAAAACCAAACAAAGGTCGCTACACTACGCATACATTGATTACCAAAAAGCTTTTGATAGTGTACCCCACTCATGGTTACTACAAATATTGGAAATATACAAAGTAGATCCTAAATTGATACAGTTCCTAAACATAGTAATGAAAAATTGGAAAACCACACTTAATATCCAAACAAATTCAAATAATATCACATCACAGCCAATACAGATTAAGCGTGGAATATACCAAGGAGACTGATTAAGTCCTTTCTGGTTCTGCCTTGCTCTGAACCCACTATCCAACATGCTAAATAATACAAATTATGGATACAATATTACTGGAACATACCCACACAAAATCACACATTTGCTATACATGGATGATCTAAAACTACTGGCAGCAACAACTCAACCAATTACTAAAGATAACAGAAGCATTCAGCAATGATATAAGTATGGCTTTTGGAACAGACAAATGTAAGAAAAATAGCATAGTCAAGGGAAAACACACTAAACAAGAAGATTACATATTGGATAACCACAGCGACTGCATAGAAGCGATGGAAAAAACGGATGCCTATAAATATCTAGGATACAGACAAAAAATAGGAATAGATAATACAAATATTAAAGAAGAACTAAAAGAAAAATATAGACAAAGACTAACAAAAATACTGAAAACAGAATTGACAGCAAGAAACAAGACCAAAGCTATAAATACTTATGCCATACCAATATTGACCTACTCATTTGGAGTAGTGAAATGGAGTAACACAGACCTAGAAGCACTCAATACACTTACTCGATCACAATGCCACAAATATAGAATACATCACATACATTCAGCAACAGAAAGATTCACATTAAGCAGAAAGGAAGGAGGAAGGGGATTTATCGATATAAAAAACCTACATTATGGACAGGTAGACAATTTAAGAAAATTCTTTCTAGAACGAGCAGAAACTAGCAAAATACACAAAGCAATCACTCATATAAATACATCGGCTACACCACTACAATTTCATAACCACCTCTACAACCCTTTAGACCACATAACATCAACAGATACGAAGAAAGTAAATTGGAAAAAGAAAACACTTCATGGCAAGCACCCGTATCATCTAACACAGCCACACATCGATCAAGACGCATCCAACACATGGCTAAGAAAAGGCAATATATACAGTGAGACAGAAGGATTCATGATTGCAATACAGGATCAAACAATAAACACCAGGTATTACAGCAAGCATATTATTAAAGATCCCAATACCACAACAGATAAATGCAGACTTTGTAAACAACAAATAGAAACAGTAGATCACATCACAAGCGGATGTACAATACTAGCAAATACAGAATACCCCAGAAGACATGACAATGTCGCAAAAATAATACATCAACAGCTTGCCTTACAACATAAACTCTTAAAACAACAAGTCCCTACATACAAGTATGCACCACAAAATGTACTGGAGAATGATGAATACAAATTATACTGGAACAGAACCATTATAACAGATAAAACAACGCCACATAACAAACCTGACATCATACTCACCAATAAAAAGAAGAAATTGACACAACTAATCGAAATATCCATACCCAATACAACAAATATACAAAAGAAAACAGGAGAAAAAATTGAAAAATACATCCAACTGGCTGAGGAAGTCAAAGACATGTGGCATCAGGATAAAGTTGACATCATACCAATTATAGTATCAACTACAGGAGTCATACCACACAATATCCACCAGTACATCAATGCAATACAGCTACATCCAAACACATATATACAACTACAGAAATCCGTAATTATTGATACATGTTCAATTACCCGAAAGTTCCTAAATGCAATATAACACACACCGTACAGTTAATAGGAAGTGACGCTTGATCAAGGTCCGCGTCACATTCCATTCTCAACCAGACTTAACGTCTGAGAAAGTAAAGAAATAATAATAATAATTGAGAGGCACCCACATGCCTTGCTCATACTGTGGCATCAAGCAGTCAGGCCTGCAAGATGAGTGGTCTGCCAAGCGAGTGGATTCATTCTTAATTTATCGAGTAACATGAACTCTCGTATCTTACTATTTAGTTACAAATTATCCTCCTGTATGAATGATACGCAACGGAAACACGCATCTGACTATCAGTAATTTACAGAACTCTGACTGTACACTACGCACTGGCAATACCACATTTACTTTTTGTCTTTTATTTAATGGCTTTTGTCAACACGTGGCCACCGCACTGAATACGAATGGCGCACACGTTATAAATTCGGGACATTATGACAACATACAATTCGAAGGAAAAGTCCACCAATCTTTTTCTTTTCACTATCTTATTTATTCCGATAAATTCTCTAACCTAAACACACAAATTCTATAACCTACAACAATAACACATGAGAAATTCCGCCCAGTGGGCATGGCTTTACATTAGTGAATCTCTATATTATGGTCTCGTAATTATTTAACGCTACAGTGCACTTTCTGGATAGGATGGTGGATCTTTTATTATTTCTCACACTTCGACTCTCACAATCATCATCACGAAACTTTCCTCCAGACCGAGCGGTACAGAAGGAACAAGCATACCCATTAATCCTTTGAAACTACCTTGCTACTCTCCCATGCAAACCACACATACCCAAATTACATGACACACATCACACTGAAATAAGAAATATAAAACACTAAATAGTCACAACACTATCACTTTCAGCTTTCCCACTTCAATTAATATTTATCCCAGTTTCACACGACACTGCCCCACTTCGTAATTCTACTTTCCTACTATGAACTCTGGAGATATATGCACGTCTTCCTGTCCAATGCAAGCCAAGTGGCGTTGCTGGATAGACGGCCGACTCACCTTGCTTCTCTCTCAGAGTTTGAATCTAGCGTCACACGGAATTATATCACGCAAGGCAATATTAAGATCATATTCATCACACACGCGAGTCCTCAACTGATACCATGGACGAGTACTTCTCTTTATCCTTTGTCTCATACACAGATTGAGACTCACACAGTACTCACCACGTGGAAGTACTCGTCTCTAATTTAAAGTCCTGCACACGCCATTTCTTAAATATTTCAGCTTATGGTACACACGCTATTTCTTAAATATTTCAACTTATTGTACACACGCTAGTAATTCAGCTTAACTTAAGCACACGGAAGTATTTCAACTTATTGCTACAAGTGGTTTCATTGTGACCGTTGGTCACTTCCGAAGATTACTACAATCCCATTAATATTACCTGCCTGGCATTTAATTTTCCCCCCACAAATGTTCCTGAAATAGAGAAATTATTATTTCAAACTACTCTTAAATATTCCACATGCATGCCATGTCTCCACTCTTTCGTCATTACGGAGCACAACTAAAACAGGTCTTAACAGCACAAGATCCAGCGGCAGAGTGCTGAAATATGGCCGTTCTCTAGGTCATCTCCCATCTCTGTCGAGGTGGGGGAAGCACCTTGCTATCGTATTGGTCAGCCACATTTCAGGCACTCAAAGCTCTGGCAAATTTCATGTCTTTGGTCCCACCAAAGGTGGCCAAAGGATCGACTCAAAGATGATCATATATTCACATTCACTATCTGTGGTTAGCAGACGACCATACATTCATTCATTTCACAGATCTCACCAAACTGGATGTAGGGATTTACTTTGTGGGAGTGCACATGCGATCAATTAAATAAATAAATTGTCATTCTTTCCCACACTGGTATCCGGCTTCGCTGCATTAATTGAAATTGAGTTATTTTTACACAAAAAATGTGTTGTTCTGACAAGAATAATGAAGTATTTTGTACCTATTTTCAATGTCGGTCGGTACTGTACCCTTTCATAATAAACCCTGTGGAGGCCCGGGAAAAGAAAAGGCCTCCGGCATGGTCTGCCAGTCGTAAAAGGCGACGAAAAGAACAAACAACTAATAGGGCTAACCCCCTTTTAGTGTGATTAGTTGGTTCAGGACAGAACTAAAGAAGCCTCGGATAAGCGCCGTCATGGTCGGGGACGACGCTTGAACCCTATGCCAGCCCACAATGGTAACGACACTGCTAGCGAACTGGAAAATGATTTAAATCCAAATAGAGGTGTTTTGCAGAATATGCTTCCTGCAACCACCCTAGAAGGAAAACAAAGGCAGAGGATGAGATGGTCAGATGAAGTTAATCGACACCTCATATTCTGTTATTACCAAGCAACAAACCTAGGAACCAACACAACTGGATACAGATCACAAGTATACACAACATTTATTACCAGATACCCAGAATTAAAATTTTTAACAGAACAACGACTAGCTGATCAGATCCGTGTAATAATAAAAAATAACAGGATACCACAGCCAGAATTAGAAAACATCAAACAACAAGTACAACAAATACTGGAACAAAATAATGTGCAATCAGAAGAAGAAGAAAATACAGTAATGGACTCAAACATCCCAGAGCAAACATACAAAGAACAACACGCATCAATTAAACAATCAGAGGAAAACGAAATATTAAGACAGCCACCAGAACAAGTACAAATAGAACACGAAGTGACACACATGTTAGATATAGAAGAAAAATTTCAGCTGACATATATAGAATACAAAGACACAAATACAGACATTAGACCATTCTTGCATAGACCGCCAAATAACACACAAGTCGAAACAACAATAAAAACTATCAACACAATCATACACAACAAAATAAATGAAAACACAACTATGGAAGAGTTACAACTACTGGTTTATATAGGAGCACTCACTACACTAAATATACACACTAGGCAGAGATCAGAACCAACCAACACACGGAAGAAACCCACAAAACCAGCATGGCAACACAGGCTACAAATCAGAATAGAAAATCTGAGAAAAGACATCGGACAGCTAACACAATTTATAAGAAATGAAATATCAGACAAAAAACGAAAAAGGTAAGGTAACATCTCACAACAAGAAGCGATTGAGCAATTAGATGAAAAGAAGCAGAAATTACAATCATTGGCCGAACGACTTAGAAGGTACAAAAAAAGTGAAAATAGAAGGGAACAGAACCAAACATTCGACACAAACCAAAAGAAATTTTATGAGACAATAGATAACACACACATTAAAATAGACAATCCACCAAACATAACAGACATGGAACACTTCTGGAGCAACATATAGTCAAACCCAGTACAACATAACAGGCATGCACGGTGGATACAAGCAGAAACAGATACATACAAGATGATATCACAAATGCCTGAAGTGATAATTTTGCAACATGAAGTCACCCAAGCAATTAATTCTACTCACAATTGGAAAGCCCGTGGAAAAGATAAAATAGCAAATTTCTGGCTAAAGAAGTTCACCTCAACACATTCACATCTAACTAAATTATTTAACAGTTACACTGCAGACCCATACACATTCCCTGATACACTTACACAAGGAATAACTTATCTGAAACCTAAAGATCTAGCAGACACAGCAAACCCAGCTAAATATCGCCCCATAACATGCCTACCAACAATATACAAAATATTACCTTCAGTCATTACACAGAAATTAATAACACATACAACACAGAACAAAATTATAAATGAAGAACAAAGGAGCACGAGGATGTAAAGAGCAACTGATAATAGATGCAGAGGTGACATATCAAGCTAAAACTAAACAATGGTCGCTACACTACGCATACATCGATTGCCAAAAAGCTTTTGATAGCGTACCCCACTCATGGTTACTACAAATATTGGAAATATACAAAGTAGATCCTAAATTGATACAGTTCCTAAACATAGTAATGAAAAATTGGAAAAGCACACTTAATATCCAAACAAATTCATATAACATCACATCACAGCCAATACAGATTAAGTGTGGAATATACCAAGGAGACTCATTAAGTCCTTTCTGGTTCTGCCTTGCTCTGAACCAACTATCCAACATGCTAAATAATACAAATTATGGATACAATATTACTGGAACATACCCACACAAAATCACACATTTGCTATACATGGATGATCTAAAACTACTGGCAGCAACAAATCAACAACTCAACCAATTACTAAAGATAACAGAAGTATTCAGCAATGATATAAATATGGCTTTTGGAACAGACAAATGTAAGAAAAATAGCATAGTCAAGGGAAAACACACTAAACAAGAAGATTACATATTGGATAACCACAGGACTGCATAGAAGCGATGGAAAAAACAGATGCCTATAAATATCTAGGATACAGACAAAAAATAGGAATAGAGAATACAAATATTAAAGAAGAACTAAAAGAAAAATACAGAGAAAGTCTAACAAGAATACTGAAAACAGAATTGACAGCAAGAAACAAGACAAAAGCTATAAATACTTATGTTATACCAATATTGACCTATTCATTTGTAGTAGTGAAATGGAGTAACACAGAACTAGAAGCACTCAATACACATACACGATCACAGTGCCACAAATATAGAATACATCACATACATTCAGCAACTGAAAGATTCACATTAAGCAGAAAGGAAGGAGGAAGGGGATTTAATGATATAAAAAACCTAGATTATGGACAGGTAGACAATTTAAGAAAATTCTTTCTAGAACGAGCAGAAACTAGCAAAATACACAAAGCAATCACTCATATAAATACATCGGCTACACCACTGATATTTCATAACCACTTCTACAACCCTTTAGATCACATAACATCAACAGATTCTGGAAAATCTCATTCACGAAGAAAGTAAATTGGAAAAAGAAAACACTACATGGCAAGCACCCATATCATCTAACACAGTCACACATCGATCAAGACGCATTCAACACATGGCTAAGAAAAGGCAATATATACAGTGAGACGGAAGGATTCATGATTGCAATACAGGATCAAACAATAAACACCAGATATTACAGCAAGCATATTATTAAAGATCCCAATACCACAACAGATAAATGCAGACTTTGCAAACAACAAATAGAAACAGTAGATCACATCACAAGCGGATGTACAATACTAGCAAATACAGAATACTCCAGAAGACATGACAATGTAGCAAAAATAATACATCAGCAGCTTGCCTTACAACATAAACTTATAAAACAACACGTTCCCACATACACGTATGCACCAGAAAATGTACTGGAGAATGATGAATACAAATTATACTGGAACAGAACCATTATAACAGATAAAACACCACCAGATAACAAACCTGATATCATACTCACCAATAAAAAGATGAAATTAACACAACTAATCGAAATATCCATACCCAATACAACAAATATACAGAAGAAAACAGGAGAAAAAAATTGAAAAATACATCCAACTGGCTGAGGAAGTCAAGGACATGTGGCATCAGGATAAAGTTGACATTATACCAATTATACTATCAACTACAGGAGTCATACCACACAATATCCACCAGTACATCAATGCAATAGAGCTACATCCAAACGTATATATACAACTACAGAAATCCGTAATTATTGATACATGTTCAATTATCCTAAAGTTCCTAAATGCAATATAACACATACCGTACAGTTAAAAGGAAGTGACACTTGATCAAGGTCCGCGTCACTTTCCATTTTTAACCAGACTTAACGTCTGAGAAAGTAAAGAAATAATAATAATAAAGATAAGGAGGAATGACGGCCACTTTCCAAGGCTTGTGGTATCTGAGAAGCGCTGCACTGTATCGGCTGGGTGGCCGTACGGCGGGACGGTAACCAGCTTTAGTGGCGTATCAGCAGGCCTCACGCACGCACTAGACGTCAACGGCGCGGAAAATTAGCGCTCTTGACCCAGTTCACATGGATTTTCTGGTCTCTCGCTGTTCTTGACTAACAGGCTGGCAAGAACGCAACGTCCTCAAGGCTAAAACGGTAACACACGTATTTGTCATAGAGTGAAGCGAAATGAACAAGGCTACTTTGATGACCAAACTACGACTTCTCGATTCAGTTCGTTTACGAAAGGGAAAAAAATTATTTGCTAATAATGTTAATGTTATTATTTAACACAGAATACGAGTTTTAGAAACAAAAAATATTATTTTCCTATTGTTCCTCATGTTTCGAAATGTGAAACTAAAAACATGTTTAGGAACTCATGTAATGTGTTTGCACTAACTGGTACGCAAGCGAAACCTTCAGTCGTGGTTGTTTCCTAACCAAATGATGGGGAAAAATTAGACGTTGTTAGTATGCTTCGTCATTTATTGACTTAGATATTTTTATCGTCATGCTAGCTGAGTACTCGTCGTTGCCCGCATATGTATTTATTCCAGTCTTTTACCAGTCATTCTCCTCCTCTCTCTCTCTCTCTCTCTCTCTCTCTCTCTCTCTCTCTCTCTCTCTGTGTGTGTGTGTGTGTGTGTGTGTGTGTGTGTGTGTGTGTGTCCATCTCCTCCTCTCCCTGTCCTCCTCCACCACCTCCTCACACTGTCCATCTCCTCCCAGCCCTCTCCATCTGTCTTCTCCTCACCTCCCTTAATTTTCTCCTCACCCCCTCTTAATCCATATCATTGTCTCCCAACTCTCTGTTTATCTCCTCCTCACCCCTCTCCCTGTCCATCTGCTCCTCCCCCTTGCCCTGTCTCTCCTCCTCTTCCGTTTAACTCTCCATTTCGTTCTTCCCACTCTCTCTGTCCATCTCTTCTTCCCCCTTACTCTGTCTATCTCTCCATCCCCTCCTCTGTCCATTTCTTCCTCTTTCCTTTTTCTTCCATCTCCTCCTCACACTCTCTACCCATCTCCTCCTCTTTTCTTTCTCCCTGCACGTCCCCCTTCGTCTATGTCTGCCTCTTCCTACCTGCTGTCTGTTTTCAACTTCTCCTTTCGTTCTCTGCACATCCATGTCCCCTTCCCCTTTCTGACACCACACTATCACTACTACATGCATAGGAGGTTGCTTGTTTTTAGTCCCCCCTTTCACTCCCAGTATTACTTTTCAGATAGTGTATAATATGTGTACCATATTTAGTTGAACTCGGTCCATGGGTTCAGGAGGATCTTTTTACCTGCGGCTCCGCTCGTGTCTGCACTTCTCATATATATTTCACATATCAGCAGCATATTTCAGTCATATAACTACACTTATTTCATCTGAATCTCTAGAGATTTCGCCCTGGAATTTAGTTTCCACGCAGCTGAATATTTATGCCGTCATAGCTAATGGACCATGATATAATTTTGCAGTCTATCCCATGGTATATGTGAATACTGTTTGTGTAATGTGTTGCGAATAAAGTTGGCAGTAAATAAGTAATTCATTAAAACCATATGACAGATGCGACTGTTTTATTGCTTGAACAGCGAAAATGTAGTATGCTATAAACTTTTTTCCTTTCGTCAATTTGTCAGGGATGTCAGCGAGAAAACGTCTAATAAAGGTTTAAAATTAAGTGTAAACGTTTCTGAAAGTCACTACAGTGCTCTCATTCTCAAATAATGGATGAATATGGTCTAGCTGTCTCCGCGTCGTGAGCTACGACACCTTCTTACCCCCATCCCCACGCTGTGGGGCGCGGTGGATCTTTTCAAATGGTTCAAATGGCTTTGAGCACTATGGGACTTAACATCTATGGTCATCAGTCCCCTAGAACTTAGAACTACTTAAACCTAACTAACCTAAGGACGTCACACAACACCCAGTCATCACGAGGCAGAGAAAATCCCTGACCCCGCGGGGAATCGAACCCGGGAACCCGGGCGAGGGCAGCGAGAACGCTACCGCACGATCACGAGCTGCGGACAGATGATAATTAGTTTGTTGCTACATTTCCTGTTAAAATACTGAGCATTATCAAATGTGGATGACATAATAACCACTGTGCAGCAGAATCGACTCGCGTGCTTGCTTATAATATGTGATAAAATATTACAAACACACATAAGTCTTCAGTATGTTCATGTCAAAATTACGTCACCAGATCAGACACGGTATCGACAGATCTAAAGATTCACAATTAAACTCACTCTGAAACAGTTACTCGACAGCAATTAAAAAAGGGTACGCAGTGATTACCAGGGGCTCTTTTGTGTAAATGACCAATATATAAAATATTCATAAAACATTTTACCCTGATTACGGATTATTTCGAACGCAGAAGTCCACGATGACTGCACCGCACCCTCCTCTACCGTCTCCTTGAGTTTCAGCAGCTCACAAGGCCCATTTGAAGAAAAATTGGGCGAATAGCTGGTAAGTTTTAAAGAAGGTATTACTTAAAAAAAAAAAAGAATACACTACACACAACAAACGATTTCGTTCTTCCTGCTAACATTCAGTTGCTTCTGTCCTTTAAATTAATGTAACATGGAATTACATTATTTTTCCTGCACATTTGATTGAATCTGATATACAGGGTGTTACAAAAAGGTACGGCCAAACTTTCAGGAAACATTCCGCACACACAAATAAAGAAAATATCTTATGTGGACATGTGTCCGGAAACGCTTACTTTCCATGTTAGAGCTCATTTTATTACTTCTCTTCAAATCACATTTATCATGGAATGGAAACATACAGCAACAGAACGTACCAGTGTGACATCAAACACTTTGTTACAGGAAATGTTCAAAATGTCATCAGTTAGCGAGGAAACATGCATCTACCCTCCGTCGCATGGAATCCCTGATGCGCTGATGCAGCCCTGGAGAATGGCGTATTGTATCACAGCCGTCCACAATACGGGCACGAAGAGTATCTGCATTTGGTACGGGGGTTGCGTAGACAAGAGCTTTCAAATGCCCCCATAAATGAAAGTCAAGAGGGTTGAGGTCAGGAGTGCGTGGAGGCCATGGAATTGGTCCGCCTCTACCAATACATCGGTCACCGAATCTGTTGTTGAGAAGCGTACGAACACTTCGACTGAAATGTGCAGGAGCTCCATCGTGCATGAACCACATGTTGTGTCGTACTTGTAAAGGCACATGTTCTAGCAGCACAGGTAGAGTATCCAGTATGAAATCATGACAACGTGCTCCATTGAGCGTAGGTGGACGAAACTAAAATGAGCTCTAACATGGAAATTAAGCGTTTCCGGACACATGTCCACATAACATCTTTTCTTTATTTGTGTGTGAGGAATGTTTCCTCAAAGTTTGGCCGTACCTTTTTGTAACATCCTGTATAGGATGACCTTGTGCAGTCTGAAATGAGCATTCTTGGAAATGTTCTATAACTTGAGGGGAAATACCGGACATGGCTGTAATACCGTCATTTTTCATCTTTTTCTGTGTAGAAAGGACAATAATTCCACATTATACGCGTTTGGAATTGTGTGTAGTGTGAAAATAACGTATTGTATTTTCGTTTTAGGTTTCTTCCTTTCATTATTACTTGCCTCGGTATTTTCTGGGAGTTTGTGGCGAACTTCAAACGACCTTTATGTTTCTGAATATTGTCGTCTGTGATTCCACAATACGAAACGCGGGTGGTTGCTGAGCTGTTGGTGGAATAGTGTGGTACCGCCTATCTAAGAGAGGGCACGCTACCGAAATTAAGAAGACTCGGAAGCCGCAGGCTGCCAAACGTACTAAGGTTCACCGTAAAAATGTGGCACGAGGAACATTACGGCAGGAGTGTCATACGCGTGTAAGTTTGATCGAAAACAGAGTCTAATTAACGTGAAAATACAAAATCCAGTAGCCTCTCGTGTGAACGGATTTAGGTAGTAACGGAAGGGTGCGTTCAGAAACTGTAGGCCAAAGAAAGTGCAAGGAAGCTGAAGCGAAATGGCTGCAGGGAAAATGTGAAGAAACCGAAAAGAAAATTTCTGTCCGAAGAATAGAGATTCAGCGTATAAAAGAGTCAAATTAACTTTAGAAGACTCTAAACCCGCAGGTCAATCATTAAGGGTACTCTGTTGAAAACGGAGGAGACAGCAGTAACGTGGAAAGAGTACACTAAGTAAGGATAGGAACTGTATGATGTAACAGAACATGAAGTGGGCGCCGATTTGGAGGACTTTGGGCAGTAGTGTTAGAGTTTGTGAGAGCTGCGAAAGACTTGCGCTCAAACGAGGCAGAATTTTTGATATCATTGGGGTAAGTGACAACAAATCGATTAACCTTATTAGGGTACAGAATGTATGACACTGTAAACGTACCATCCAACTTTAGGATGAGTATCATCCACACAAACAAGAAGGTAGAAAGGGCAGGAAAGAGGAAGAAGTTGGGTTGTTTTTGGGGGAGGAGACCAGATAGCGAGGTCATCGGTCTCGTCGGATTAGGGAAGAAAGGGGAAGGAAGTCGCCGTGCCCTAAAGAGCAAGAAGTACTGTACAATCCACCAAAGAAAAATATGCAGGAGATCGGAGAAGAAAACTGACATCTATTAGACGTCGGTCTGTTCGGCATATGTATTATTTGTACACTTTGATTTCTAGAAACTTATATATTCATCTGAATTCCCTTGTATTACGATATTTGTACTAAAGGAGCACAACTGTGGTGTCTTTAATCGGTCAGTTAATTAATGAGTACACGTATTTGCCTAGTAAATTGATTAAGAACGGAAAAGACCCACCGTGGTTTACTAACTGAATTCGGAAAATGCTGAGGAAGTAAAGGCTGTTGCACTCTCGGTTCAAAAGAGGAAGCACAAATGACGACAGCCAAAGATTAGTTGATATTCGTGCGTCTGTGAAAAGATCTGTGCGCGAAGCATACAACAGCTAACACTGTCATACCTTGGATAAAGATCTGGCGGAGAACCCGAAAAAATTCTGGTCCTATGTAAAATCGCCAAGCGAGTTCAAGGCTTCCATTCAGTCACTCGTTGACCAGTCTGGTTTGACAGTAGAAGATAACAAAAGAAAGGCGGAAGTTTAAAAACTGCACGTTTAGGAAATCGTTCACGCACGAGAATCGTACAAACGTACCGTCGTTTGACCTTCGCAAGGAGTCCCGTATCGATGACATAACAATAAGCATACCTGTAGTACAGAAACAACTGAAAGTTGAAAACAAGTAAGTCGCCAGGTCCGGATGGAATCCCATTCCGTTTCACAAAAATTCTGTACGCCATTGGCCCCTCACTTAGTTTGCATTTATCGCGAATATCTCGCACAGCGCAAAGTCCCAAGCGACTGGAAAAAAAGTGCAGGTGACTCCTGTATATAACAACGGTGAAAGAACGGATCCGCAAAATTACAAACCAATTTCCTTAGCATCGGTTTGCTGCAGAATTCTAGAGCATATCCTGAACTCGCATACGATAAATTTCCTAGAGAGCAAAAAGCTCTTGTCCACGAATCAGCAGGGCTTTAGAAAGCATCACTCGTGTGGAAATCAGCTTGCTCTCTTCTCACACGATGCATTTCGAAATGTGGATGAAGGGCAACAACCTGATTCCATATTTCTAGATTTCTGAAAACCATTCGACACGTTACCCCACTGCTATTGGTTGGTTGGTTTGGGGAAGGAGACCAGACAGCGTGGTCATCGGTCTCATCGGAGTAGGGAAGGATGGGGAAGGAAGTCGGCCGTGCCCTTTCAGAGGAACCATCCCGGCATTTGCCTGGAGTGATTTAGGGAAATCACGGAAAACCTAAATCAGGATGGCCGGACGCGGGATTGAACCGTCGTCCTCCCGAATGCGAGTCCAGTGTCTTACCACTGCGCCACCTCGCTCGGTCCCACTGCTATTAAAGATGGTAAGTGCATTCGGAATAGGCTCCCGGATATGTGACTGGCTCGAAGACTTTGCTCGAGTGTTTGGGATCTGCACTAGTTCGGACTGAAAGAAGACATCGAAGCAATTCAGAGGCGAGCTGCTAGTTTTGTTATCGGTAGGTTCGATCAGTGTGGAAGTGTTACGGATAGGCTTCGGGAGCTCCAGTGGGAATCCCTGGAGCGAAGTTTAAAGAAACGGCATTTGAAGCTGACTGCAGAACGATCCTACCGCCACCGATATACATTTTGAGAAGGGGCCACGAAGACAAGATACAAGAAATTAGGGCTCATACCTGCGAGTGAAGCAGGACAGGGAACGACTAGTTGTGGTACAGTGTATCCTCAGCCACGCACTGTATATTGGCATGTGGAGTATGTATGTAGATGTGGATATACACGTAAAAGCAGCGTGCGGTAGCGGACAAGATATCATCATGTGCGTGAAATCTCCGGTAGAGTTTATTAAATATAATCCCCTTCGACAGCACACCCACAGGGTCTGAGATAGTTCCCAGACAGCAGGGATGGTCAATGCACAGGCGTTGCACCTCGCACAAGGAGATACGGACAGTGCACGCAGTTCCTGGTGCAGCGCAAGAGTTAGCTCGCGTTTCTCTGTGAAAGGCGCGGTGAACGGCGAGACAATGCCTCACCGTCATTACGGTAATCCGCTTTGGAAGCAGCGCCGCGCTGTAATGGACACCCGCCGTAATTAGCTGCTCATGTACACAAAAGGAGATGTTTCCAGCTGATTGCGCCTAATTGCCACAATGTGCCCCCGGTTGTCGCAAACACCTAGCGGAAAACGAACCGCGTGCACAGCGATTTAGTTGGCAAAGACCGGTATCCGCCCAACAGCCGTTTTACGTAATCGTCCTAAAGCCGTAGAACCAATTACCACATTTTCTCGCTGTTTACTGATGCTCCAGCCACCGTGTTCTCACAAAATATCTCTAACATCTGCATTTGAGAATACTGCTGCTAAATTATTGCTTATTTCGTATACAAAATAATACTTCTACAGAAGAAACGACTTTTCGAAAATTTAGCGGTCGAGAAAGTAGAGGATAAACTTTCACTTTATGCTACCCCGCCTCACAAACACAATCCCCCCCCCCCCCCACCATAACACCCTCCCTCACCCGACATTCTCCCCTTACCCCCATCAACCCTCGATATTCTGACTAGTTCTCTTCGCTACTCAGCTTGTTTATTGGTGTAATAGAGATTAACAAAACCTTAGAGTGAAGTAAAAGGTACCCTCCCTCCCCTCAAAGCACCGCGTTGTGGTCCAGACATGCCAATCGCGATCGACCGACTACCGTGTCATTCTGCCAATGGCGTCATTTAGATGCGGTGCGAAGGGCGCGGGTTTGGTTTTGCTTTGCTTCACGGAACAAGAAACCGCAGGGGTCATACGCGCCCAAGTCATGACTATAGAACACGAAGACAGAGGAGTTAAAAAACGACTATAAGTCAGTACCAATCGACGTAAGAGAAGACAGCTAAAAACAGGCACTTGGAGAAAGGGTTAAAAATGACACCATACAGAAACAGAGGTTCTAAACTAAAAATTAAATGGCCTTCGCCATATTGGTTTTGCGGATAAAAAGGTAAACGCGGTCGACAGCCCGCGCATCATTTGCTAAAACGGCCGATAGCTCAAACGGCAAACGCAAGCGGGAACATAAACGGTTAAAAATGGGCATTCCGTCACGAAGTGGCGGACAGATAAAACTTGGGCGCAATGTGTACGAAGTGGTGGGGTGGCGCCACTTACCAAATCACGATGGCTAATAAGGCAGAGCCCAATACTCAGCATAGTTAAAATGACCTCCTCCCGGCGCGAGGGCCGAGAGGAGGTCGTCCAAACCGCCGGGGGAGGCTTAATAAGCCGAAGCTTATTCCCGTGAAGGGAGGACTATTGGCGATGCCAAAGGGACACCACCCCTTGACAGACGGCAACACAGTGATCATCGAAGGGAAAGTAGGCGCTGGCGGGCTGAGGTACGAGGACTGCAGCCTTGGCAGCAGCGTCAGCAGCCTCGTTTCCTGGCAGGCCGACATGGACCAGCTCGCATGAAGCATCACACTGGCTCCACCAAGAGTGAGCAGTTGACAGTTTTCCTGGACCAGCTGCACTGAGGGACGGGCGGTGTACAGCGCACATAGACTTTGAAGCGCGCTGAGTGAGTCTGAGCAGAGGACACAATTGAAAAGGCTGTGTCGCCGGATGTACTCAGTGGCCTGATACAGGGCGAAGAGCTCGGCTGTAAATACTGAGCAGTGTGCCAGAAGCTCATATTGGAAGACACGGGTGCCAGTGTGTACAAAGGTACTATCGCGAAGTTCCATGCGAATGGCGTGAAACTGAAGGTGATAGAGCGAGGTTAACATCGACCGGTTCACAAAGCCAAGGTGGTGAAGGGTTCACAACCACCGAAAATGTTGCAGGTAGTTGAAGTTAAGCCACTGTAGCAAAAAGTGGACTCCAGGACGTAACAGAGAAGATGGACGTGTCCCATACTGGCGACCAAAAGAGTCATCGAAGAACGAGGCATAGAATCGGTGGCCATACATGGCAGGCAAACGATATGCATACCTGCTGAGGAGAAGTTCACGGCGGTAGGACAGTGGTAGTTCTGCAGCTTCAGCTACAGACTCTCAACCAGGTTAGTGTAAAAGGCGCCAGTGGCCAAATGTGTGGCACAATGGTGGATAGTGTTGAGACAGCGTAAGAGGGATGGACGCGCAGCCGCATGAACAAAGCACCTATAGCCGAATTTCGAACGGACAAGGGACCTGTAAAGACGGGGAGCGGTCTAAGGCGCTGCAGTCATGGACTGTGCGGCTGGTCCCGGCGGAGGTTCGAGACCTCCCTCGCGCATGGGTGTGTGTGTGTGTGTGTGTGTGTTTGTCCTTAGGTTAATTTAGGTCAAGCAGTGTGTCATCTTAGGAACTGATGACCTTAGCAGTTAAGTCCCTTAAGATTTCACACGTATTTTTTTTTACAGACCGGGCACCCCAGGAAGTACCATTGAGGACACGTGGGACACTGTGGAACCGCGTACAGTGGGCTTCCAGGCAAGAGACATGTGAGGACCAAGAGTGTTTCCTATAGAGCATAAGTCCCAGGAATTTCGTAGTTTCAGCGAACGGAAGGGCAACAGGCCCAAGATATAAAGATGGTGGGAGGAACCAATTACGTCGCCACAAATTCATACAGACGGTTTTGTCATTGGAAAAGCGAAAGCCACTGTCGATGCTCCAGGAGTACAGACGATCAAGACATCGCTGAAGACGCCGATCTATGAGACAAGTCCGCAGAGAACTGCAATATATCGCAAAATCGTCAACGAAAAGGAAGCCGGTGGTGCCCGGAGGGAGACAGGCCATTATAGGGTTAATGGGCGGTAGCAAACAGGACGACGCTCTGGGCGGAAACCTGAGGGACACCGTTTTCCTGGATAAAGGTTCCGACGAGGCAGAACCCACACACATCTTGAAAACTCGGTCTTTTAGAAATTCCTGAATGAAACAGGGCAGGCAGCCATGGAAGCCCCACGTGTAAAGAGTACTGAGGATACCAGTTATCCAGCAAGTGTTGCAGGCCTTCTCCAAATCGAAAAACACGGCCACAGTTTGGGATTTCCGCACTATTCATGACATGGATGGACAGAGTAACGACATGGTGAACTGCAGAACGCCGCACTCGAAATCCTCACTGCGCATTCGTCAGCAAATTGCGAGACTCGAGCCACCATACCAACCAGGCATGAATCATACATTCCATCACCTTGCAAACGAACTTGTGAGAGAGATGGGACGGTAGCTAAAAGGAAGATTTTCTCCTTGCCGAGATTAGGTATGGGTATGACGGTGGCTTCACGCCGACTTCCGGGGAATGTGCCCTCTGCCCAGATTCGTTTGTATGTGTTAAGCAGAAAGTGCTCGCCCGCAAGAGAAAGGTGCTGCAACATCTGAATGTGGACGGCGTCCGGCCCTGGGACGGAGGATCGGGATGAACTGAGAGCATGATCTAGCTCCCTCAAAGTGAAGGCGGCATTGTACCACTCACGATTCGGAGAAGAGAGGGTTATCGCCCGAGCCTCCTCCGCTCGTTTCCTATGGAGGAAGGCAATGTGATAGTGGGAAGAGCTCGAAATTTCCGCTAAATGGCGTCCCAAGGTGTTTGATATAGCAATTGGGTCCACGATGTCATCATCTGCTTCTGTGAGGCCGGAAATTGGGGAATGGATCTTGGTCCCAGAGAGTTGTCGGCGGTTGGCCCACACGACACAGGAAGGAGTGGAACTGTTAAAAGAACTAGTGAATGAAATCCAGCCAGCTCTTTTGCTGTCCCGAAGAACGTGACGACACTTTGCACGCATCTGTTTATAATGAAAGCAGTATGCCATCGTAGGATGACGGTTGAAAACGCGTCGCGGCATGGGTCAGTCCACCAAGGAACTGGGACACGACGGGGTAAAGAGGAAGTGCGAGGAATGGAAAGTTCTGCAACAGTAAGAAGAACGTTTGTGAGATGATCCACCTGGTCATCACAACCGGAGAAATCTTGTTCCTCAAGGCCGCCAGGGTGAAGTAAAGTTGCAGTCAGCCTTAGTAAGCTGCCATTTGGGTGTGCACGCAGATGGGGTATGAGTCAGACAAGGGATAGCACACGGGAAATGGTCGCTCGAGTAGGTATGGACCACTCAAGACGATGGGCAAGATGGGCAGTGCAGAACGATAGGCGCAAATGGGAATATGTATGCGAGGAGTCGGAAAGGAAAGTGGGTGCCCCAATGTTGAGGCAGATGAGGTTAAGTTGGTTACGGGGTGTACGACGTCAAACGGGCCGACTTGGAGCAGTAGAGGCAGCACAGGACATTTTAATTCCCACTGCCTATACTTTTACAAATAAATTCATAAGACTTTCTCACTATGACCAGGAAGGACTCAGGATTTACGCCCATAACGGTGGAAGTTCAAAGACATAACAAAATAATTTTTTTTCCTTGTTAAATTTAATCATTTTTTCACTTACTATTGGCTACATTTGTTGCTATACGTACACTTTTCTTCATAAGTAAGACAGATTCTTCGATGAATTTTACACAGCATACAAACCATAATTACAGGTGTATGAAACTCAAGAATTTTCTAAATCTACTAAAAACTGTGGTAAAGATTGAGAAAATGAACTATAAAAGTTGAGTTTTTTCTAAACATGAAGTTCAAAATGTAACAGCTCATTCATTTTTTCACAAATTAAATAAAGTCTAGAGTTTCGTACACCTGTAAATGTGGTTTGTATGCTGTGCAAAATTCATCGAAGAATCTGTCTTACTTACGGAGAAAAGTGTACCTATAGCAACAAATGCAGCCAGTAGTAAATGAAAAAAATGATGAACTTTCACAAGTAAAAAAAAAAATTTGTTGTGTTTTTGAACTTCCACTGCTATGAGTGTGAATGCTGAATCCTTTCTGGTCATACTGACAAAGTTTTATGAGTTTATTTGTAAAAGTATAGACAGTGGGAATTAAAATGTCCTGTGGTAACTCTCTTGCTTCGAGTCGTGCCGTTTGACGTCCTACCCCCTTAAGGAGTCAGCCAAGAGGGCACCTCTCTGGCACGTCCTGGGAGAATCCCAAAGAGGATGATTCGCATTAAAGTCACCAAGCAGCAAAAATGGGGGAGGTAGCTGCCCAGTAAGCTGAAGTAAGTCTGCCCTGGTGACATCGAACGATGAAGGGACATAAATGGTACAGAGGGAAAAAAGTAGGTGCGGAAGGAAAAGGCGAACTGCAACAGCTTGAAGATGGTAGTCAGGGAGATAGGTTGACTATGAACTGACTGACTGACGCAGAGTATGTGTATCAAAGAGCTTATGTTAGGTCGCTCAGAAGTAGGCAGCTGCTGCTCGGGAGTAGCAGGAGTAGCGCGCCAGAGGCTGGCAGTGTGTGTTGTGATACTCCGGAGGCAGGCCATTTCAGGACTACTGTTTTTCGATTGGTTTCTTGCAACAGTTAGCTTTGTATTTGCATTGGACTGAAAATAGTGCACAACAGTGTAAATGTCGACGGTATGCGCTGTGTGTTATGTTTCCATTCAGTCACGGTACCTGCTGTTGACGACGGTAATACCCATCTCACCTCGTTGCCGTCAAACTAAAAATTTGGGCACAAGTAGACGTTCTCAACACACAATGGGCATAAGGCAAAACCATTAAACAAAATAAAAGTGTTTTATCAATAAATTTGTGCAAAAAATGGTTCAAATGGCTCTGAGCACTATGGGACTCAACTGCTGAGGTCATTAGTCCCCTAGAACTTAGAACTAGTTAAACCTAACTAACCTAAGGACATCACAAACATCCATGCCCGAGGCAGGATACGAACCTGCGACCGTAGCGGTCTTGCGGTTCCAGACTGCAGCGCCTTTAACCGCACGGCCACTTCGGCCGGCCAATAAATTTGTGCACGAATCTGTGTATTTCTCGCTAACAGTGTAAAAAAAAGACAAATTCCATTGCTGAACTTCCCTATTGTAAGCAGGGAAAAAATTACATCAAAGCGCCATAACATAAGCCACAGAATGCACAACTGAAACAATTAAGCGATACCTCTTACATTAATTGTCAAACAATGAGCCTGTGAGTTCCAAATTGTTGGAACATTGAGCGTTACAACGCAGCAATATACAGGGTGTTACAAAAAGGTACGGCCAAACTTTCAGGAAACATTCCTCACACACAAATAAAGAAAAGATGTTATGTGGACATGTGTCCAGAAACGCTTAGTTTCCACGTTAGAGCTCATTTTAGTTTCGTCAGTATGTACTGTACTTCCTCGATTCACCTCCAGTTGGCCCAATTGAAGGAAGGTAATGTTGACTTCGGTGCTTGTGTTGACATGCGACTCACTGCTCTACAGTACTAGCATTAAGCACATCAGTACGTAGCATCAACAGGTTAGTGTTCATCACGAACGTGGTTTTGCAGTCAGTGCATTGTTTACAAATGCGGAGTTGGCAGATGCCCATTTGATATATGGATTAGCATGGGGCAATAGCCGTGGCGCGGTACGTTTGTATCGAGACAGATTTCCAGAACGAAGGTGTCCCGACAGGAAGACTTTCGAAGCAATTGATCGGCGTCTTAGGGAGCACGGAACATTCCAGCCTATGACGCGCGACTGGGGAAGACCTAGAACGACGAGGACACCTGCAATGGACGAGGCAATTCTTCGTGCAGTTGACGATAACCCTAATGTCAGCGTCAGAGAAGTTGCTGCTGTACAAGGTAACGTTGACCACGTCACTGTATGGAGACTGCTACGGGAGAACCAGTTGTTTCCGTACCATGTACAACGTGTGCAGGCACTATCAGCAGCTGATTGGCCTCCACGGATACACTTCTGCGAATGGTTCATCCAACAATGTGTCAATCCTCATTTCAGTACAAATGTTCTCTTTACGGATGAGGCTTCATTCCAACGTGATCAAATTGTAAATTTTCACAATCAACATGTGTGGGCTGACGAGAATCCGCACGCAATTGTGCAATCACGTCATCAACACAGATTTTCTGTGAACGTTTGGGCAGGCATTGTTGGTGATGTCTTGATTGGGCCCCATGTTCTTCCACCTACGCTCAATGGAGCACGTTATCATGATTTCATACGGGATACTCTACCTGTGCTGCTAGAACATGTACCTTTACAAGTGCGACACAACATGTGGTTCATGCACGATGGAGCTCTTGCACATTTCAGTCCAAGTGTTCGTACGCTTCTCAACAACAGATTCGGTGACCAATGGATTGGTAGAGGCGGACCAATTCCATTGCCTCCACGCTCTCCTGACCTCAACCCTCTTGACTGTCATTTATGGGGGCATTTGAAAGCTCTTGTCTACGCAACCCCCGTACCAAATGTAGAGACTCTTCGTGCTCGTATTGTGGACGGCTGTGATACAATACGCCATTCTCCAGGGCTGCATCAGCGCATCAGGGATTCCATGCGACGGAGGGTGGATGCATGTATCCTCACTAACGGAGGACATTTTGAACATTTCCTGTAACAAAGTGTTTGAAGTCACGCTGGTACGTTCTGTTCCTGTATGTTTCCATTCCATGATTAATGTGATTTGAAGGGAAGTAATAAAATGAGCTCTAACATGGAAAGTAAGCGTTTCCGGACACATGTCCACACAACATATTTTCTTTCTTTGTGTGTGAGGAATGTTTCCTGAAAGTTTAGCCGTACCGTTTTGTAACACCCTGTAGATGTGTGACTTTCAAATCATTGTGAACTCAGGGAATGAAATTTGTATATGGGTCACGTACATTGAGGTAACTACAGTCATGGACGGTAATATCGCGTACACAAGTTGTGAAAGGACAGTGCATCGGCGGGATTGTCATTTGTACTCATGTGATTCACGTGAAAATGTTTCCGACGAGATTTTGGCAGCACGACAGGAATTAACAGACTTTGAATGCGGAATGGCAGTTAGAGCTAGACGCATGGGAAGTAAATATTCCGCGACTGAGAGTGTCAAGAGTGTGCCGAGAGTACCAAATTTCAGGCGTTACAGACAACGCAGTGGCAGACTGCCTTCACTTAACGACCGAGAGAACCGGCGTTTGCGTAGTTGTCAGTGCTAACACATGAGCAACATTGCGTGAAATAACCGCAGAAGTCAATGTCGGACATATGATGAACATATCCGTTAGGACAGTGCGGCGAAATTAGGCGTTAATGGGCTGTGGCAGCAGACGACCGATGCGAGTGCCTTTGCTAACAGCACGACATCGCCTGCAGCGCCTCTCCTGGGCTCGTGACCATGTCGCTTGGACCCCAGAGAACTGAAAAACAGTTGCTTGGTCAGATGGTGAGAGCTGATGGTACTGTTTGAGTGTCGCGCAGACCCCACGAAGCCATGGACCCAAGTTGTCAACAAAACACTGTGCAAGCTGGTAGTGCTCCATAATGGAATAGGCTGAGTTTACATGGAATGGGCTGGGTCCTCTGGTTCAGCTGAACCGTTCGTTCAGTCTGGAACCGCGCGACTGCTACGGTCGCAGGTTCAAATCCTGCCTCGGTCATGGATGTGTGTGATGTCCTTAGGTTAGTTAGGTTTAAGTAGTTCTAAGTTCTAGGGGACTGATGACCACAGATGTTAAGTCCCATAGTGCTCAGAGCCATTTGAACCATTTTTTGAACCGATCGTTGTCTGCAAATTGTTACACACGGCTGCTTGGAGACTATTAGCAGCCATGGAGCTTATGTTCCCAAAAAACGATGGAAGTTTTTTATACGTCAGTGCCCATGTCACCGGGCCACAATTGTTCGCGACTGGTTTGAAGAACTTTGTGGACAGTTCGAGCGAATGATTTTATCACCCAGATTGTCCTTCATGAATCCCATCGAATATTTGTGGACATAGTCGAGAAATCAGTTCGTGCACAAAATGCTGCTAGGCAACACTTTCGAAATTATGGACAGCTGTGGGGGGTCAGTATTTCTGTAGAATCCATCCAACGAGTCGTCGTGTCCATGAAACGTTGCATTGCTGCACTATGCTGGGCAAAGGAGGTCCCACACAATATTTGGAGGAGCACATGACTTATGTCCCAAGTCTATGTCCCACTTATCACGAAAGGATTAAGCTCACTTTTCTACTACGAAAGAAAGATTTGAATGATAATACAATTGTTTTATACAGAGTGTTCGAAAAGTCTCCCCGCAGTGTCGTATGATTGTTCGCCTGCCTAGGTTACTTCCCTTCAAGTGGACTCTCCCACCATTCCAATGTTTCGTTTATGTCAGCCAGCGTCAGTAGTATCGTTGTTGTGTTTCGTTACGTGTTGACATGAACGTTTAAGTTTAGTTCCTTTCTTCGTTAGTTTCGTTTTTGTCACTATTAAAATGCTAACCACTGAAGGACGTGTGTTCGTAGTCGAACAAGTTGTGGGGCGGCGGGTGGAATAATAGAATAAATGTTTTGTATTTATGCTGTTTGCCGTTCTCAACACTGGCTCTCTAACTACAATATTGGCAACCAGAAAGTTATTAGCAAAATGTGAAGCCTGTAATTAGAATTCCTAGTGCCCACTTCATCTGAGAAATACATTTATAGCTACAGCTTATAGCCTGAGGAATTAGGAGACTGTCTGGGATTTATAATTAAAAACCATTCTCTCTAAAATGTTCACTATATTCTGAAAGTCACAGACCAAAAAGAATCCACACAATCCATCTACCAGAGCAGTTCAGAGTCTAATGCGCTGATGCAACTAAACTGTTCAAATTAAATGCGTAAGTGAATGATCGCCATAATTTGATGATAATGTTCATCAAACGCCACGCTAACAATGGTAGAATGTCTGTCCTGCGGCGGCACGTGAAAATACGACATACGCAAACTAAAGATAGATCATTAACGTCATCGCAGAATTAACCCTTCACTCGAAAACGATTTCATGGTTACGCGTATCCCCAGTAACTTATTACTGCATCCGAGGCTGTTTATATCAACGATACCGACGCGACGCGACTCCCGGCACAGGTGGTGCGCTAATCAGCGTCTGGAGAGAACTGGGTCCTTCTCTTCTCGCGCAGCGTTCTTACATATAAAGCCGCGGTGCGGACGGCTAAGGGAACGCCTGATCAAATCTGCTCTCCTGACTAGCCGCTGGGCTAGTAATGCACCACTTTAAGTTATCGAATAAATCATTGCTTCCTTTGCTGATGGCCGATGAAGCTTTCAATTTAATTGTGCAATCAGCACACAAGTAAGTAATCATAATAAAAGTCTCACGTGGCTCAGTCAAATACTTTGGCGAGATAATTAATTTAATTACACTACACACAGTAGACGAGCTCTGAACTTGCTCTTTGGAGATACGCTATAGCTATAGTTTTATAGTTATTCTGTTGAAACTTCTCACATTTTTATGATTATAGCGGATCTCCCTTCTACTTAAATTTAAACATCCTAGCCTTATTTATTCGCCTACTTAATCTATCTTGCTTCCTTAATTTCTAAGACAAAACCAGAAAATCATGAATTTCAACTAAAATTTTAATTTGTGAGATCCAGAAAATACTGTTTCTACTAAATTACTATGCAAGAGGAATCTAAATATAAATTTTTAAGTTTCTAGCTCTTTTCTGTTGCGCCAATGATTTTTACAGAAAAACGTCCAAATTTCGAAAATGGTTAAAGTTATTGAACTGACTTTCAACACATATTGATTTAGTATTACTCGTGACATGCTAGAAACGTTTCAGGTTATTTACTTGATTTTTAAAGTGTTGCGCAACATTTATGACGTCAGAGCTGGTTACAGCGGACTGGCTGGCACACAATGGAAAGACTGATGTGAATTTTATAAGGCGTGAGTAGGCTGCTTCCCTACAAAGTGTTCAAAGCTGGCGATAAATACACAGTTTCAGTCCGTCGAACATTTAATTCAGTTTTCCCGGAGACAACACTCCCACATCGCGATACTGTACGGGTTCAGTGACAGATGAACCGAGAAGTGGTCGTTCTAGCGTTTTGTCTGTGGATAAACTACTCCATATTTCCGATAAAATGTCCACGAGTCCGAACAAGTCAGTAAGAAAACTCGCCCAGGAAATCGATGTTTAGTGTCAGAACGGCTCACACAGCTGTAAGGAAAAAATTAGAACTTTTTCCCATACAAAGTGACAGTCGTGGAAGAACTGAAAAATACTGATCATAGCAAGGGACTGCATCATTGTCAATGGTTCAAAAATTGGCGTGGTTTCATTTACCCCGGTACATGAACTCCCAAAATTCTCGTATGTGGACTACTGCAAATTCATTGTGTATTCATGAGGAACCACTTCATTCTGTGAAAATAGGAGTTTGGATTGCGATTTCTAGAAGTCGAATTGTGGGTCCTGTATTTGTCAACGAAACAAACGCACAACGATACTGCAGTGATATTCTGCACCCATTCATAGGAGAACTTGTGTTAAGTGAAATACTGGACGGTTATTTTCAACAAGATGGTGCTACCGCGCATACAATGTCACTGATTGCGGATGTTTTTGGTGATCGCATAATTTTACAGGGACTTTGGCCTCCACGATCGCCTGACCTGACACCAACTGACTTTTTATTCTGCGATGCAGCGAAAGCAACTGTCTATAAAAACCGTCCAAAATCCATCGATGAATTGAGAACTGCAATATCCACTTTCACTGCTACTGTTACAGAAGAAATGTTACAGCTTGTGTTTGGAAACATGATTAGACGAATTGAATTGTGTATTCAACAACAGAGGGGACACTTTCAACTCTTAATGTGAAAATTCGCAAGTAAAAATGAATATTCAATAAATTAATAACTGAATTTCACTGAGTTTCATTTCGGTATATTCACTGCGGCATACGGCACACGCGGCTAACAATCATACGTCACTGCAGAGAGACATTTTTAACACTCCGTAGTTACAAGAGGCATGCAGTTTATAAAAATATATATTCACGTGCTTCTCTACGACATGATGTCAGAGAGAACTTTCCTTAGAGTGGCCACTTTACCATGGTTTCTCCTACTCTGGATATGTTTACTGATTAGTCTAATAGTTTGTCGATATGCACCTCGTCTATGAGATCGCTGAATGCACTGAAAAAAACGTCATAACGACGCTATGTTGAACTGTTCCCGCACCTACGACGGCCACACCACAGTACTTTTGCGTCTGAGGGTTTTTGCATTTCTCTCTTTTGTGCTTTGTACGTTTTGGTTTTAGCATATTACGAGGGCTATTCCGAAAGTAAGGTCCGATAGGTCGCGAAATGGAAACCACGGTAAATATCAAAAATGTTTTATTTGCAACAGTTAGATACACCTTGCAGCTACTTATCTCCATAGTCGCCGACCCGACTTGGACGTGTATCGTAGCGTTGTACCAACTTTCCCATACCCTCGCTATAGAAGGCAGCCGCCAGTGCTCTCCGCCAATTCTCTACGCTGGCCTACGGCTCGTTGTCTTGTGCCGAAATGTTGTCTTCATAACCAGCGGTTCATGTGACCAGAGCTGAAACTCAGAGGGAGACAATTACGGGCTGTATTGTGGGTACTCTCACATTTCCATTTGAAAACGATGCAGGAGCATCTTCATTGCCCCTGCAGAATGCGGCTGAGAATTGTCTTGAAGACGAAACAGCACGACAGTTATGTAATGTTAGCTGCATAGCTTCAGGGGAAATTTCTCACCAGGCCCCCGTACTTGGCGGCAGACACTATTTTCTAGACATCTTTACGCACTCACTGCGAGCTCAGAAATGAGAAGAGCGACGTTATGCTAACTGGGGTTATACTAGAGACACTACCCAACACATCTGTGCAAAGCTTTATCGGATTTTCATAGTCGTTTCCATTTCGTGACCGATCGGACCTTACTTTCGGAATAGCCATCGTACATGCTTTACAAGAATGTTTACGGTGACAAACCGAATAAACCATAAATTCATTATCACTCTGCAACAAGCCGACGGAGACCCTGGGACCCACACACCAAAATACTCAGAAGGTACCCTTGAACAATCTCTGAACGTTTGTCAGGGAAATTCTGCTTCAACCTGTATATAGCTATGAGCAAAAACCTTTTTGCGACGTGTCGCTTTCGAATGTCCACAAAATGTCACTATCCTCGCAATGTCGCCTTAGAATGGAATGTAACTGCAGTGAAAAAACAACAGCAATTCTTGTCGGTTTTGAAACCGAATGGCATTGACAAGGCGTGGCAATCGACATCGGTCCCTGTGGGATATGATTTTTTCTACAATCATTGTTAAGTGGCTGCGATCGGTATCCCATTCGTTGCAGACACATTGGACGATCGACGTTGGGAGGGCCACGAAATCGGGCAACTTGTTTCGCAGGGTGGGACACTGGACAGGTTCACACACGGTATCTCCTTTCTGCCATTCCTAGCGTCTCCAAGTCGACCAATATCAATGCGCTGGCTCCATCCAAGTGACAGCCACATACGCACCTCTTCACTGCCATGAACAGTGGTGCAGGTTCATCGGCACTCTGAATTGACCATTAGGCTCTTTTAATGGGATGAGTAAAAATTTGTCGAGCGAGCTAATAAACAGCCTTTCGTTAGCGCCAGGCAATCGTATTGATACACAACAACACAGAAACATATGTTAACGGTCGAAATGTTTTCCAGTCAAGAACATCTTCTCTGCAGTGGAGACGGACAACGTCATGACAACCGGCAGGCAGCTGTGTCGTAGGTAGAGCTATTGTTCGCGAGACATGGGCGAGTGCCTCAGGTCACGTTACACAAAGTGAAAGATGCATGGCCGCTGGCAGGTGACGCAACGCGTGTGCTGCAGTCTTGTATTATTCACGGCGCACGGCGCGACCTCCGGCACACAGCCCCACAATGTGCGCTGCTCCAAGGCAGCGCTACGTTTGTCTATTGCGCTGTTTCTCTTGTGATCGAGTTTGATGAACACAAATTAGTATTTATGTCATGCTAATCTAATTAACATTCAATGCTTACATGATGGTCGGCAGTCTAAAGCCAACAGGAAAGGAGACCGCGTGCAAAACATGAATCCTACCCATTCTTCACTACTGTTCGAGTGTTTCAAATCATCTCATTGCCGGATTAAAGGAACACATCGAAGTAATTCAGAGGCTGGTTGTTAGACCTAGAGAAAGTGTCATCACTTCTGCTGTTCATTTTTGGAATACAACCTACGACCAGCTTAAAGACAAAAGTGATGACACTTTCTGCAGAACCTGACCATCATTTTGCAGGACAATGCTCACGCACGTACAGTGTAAGGTGTTATTGATTTGTTTGACTTATGGGGCTGCTACGTGCTATACGACCTACTGCACTCCCCTGACTTAAGCCCTTGTGAGTTCAACTCGATTTCTAAACTGAAGGAAACACTTCACGGCATTTGCATCAGAACTGCTACAAATTCGTCGGGCAATAGACCGAGCTGCTCGAACCGTCAACACAACTGGCACTGCTAAGAGTATCCTACGACTTCCACATCGCTGGCAACGGGTTATACAGAAAGCTGGTGACTACTCTAAAGATCAGTAAAACTTTGAAACACGTATCTGTTTTGTACGAGCTGTAAATAAACAGTTGCCACTATTGAAGTTCCAACCCTCGTATACTTCTACATACACACTTCGTAAGGCACCGCATTGTGCAAAGCGTATGGTACCTCGTACCATTACTAGTCATTTCCTTTCCTACTCTCTTCGCAGACAGAGGAAAGGGAAGAGACTTTCTACATGCCTCCGCAAGAGTACTGATTTCTCTTACCCTCGTGTTCCGCAGGCGAAATGGCAGTAGAATCGTTCTGCAGTCAGCATCGAACGTCGGTTCTCTCGTGAGAAGAAAGTAGTCACCCGTCCAAGGATTCCCATTTGAGTTCCGAAAGTATCTCCGTAACACTTGCGCGATGATCGAACCTACCGGTAAGATATCTAACAACCCGCCTCTGAATTACTTCGAAGTGTTCCTTTAATCCGGCAATGAGGTGATTTGAAACATTCTAACAGTTGTGAAGAATGGGTAGGATTCATGTTCTACACGCGGTCTCCTTTACAGATGAACCACACATCCCAAAAATTCGACCAATAAACCACAGTTGACCACCCGACTCCCCTGCAATTGCCTAACGTACACGTTCGATTTTATACCGCTTTGCAACGATACGCCTAGATATTTAATACAGGTACGTGACTTGGTCAAGCAGCATACTACTAACGACTAAAGCGGTAATCGAATGTCACAGGATTCTTTTTCCCACTCATCATCCGCACCAACATTTTTTTTTTAGCAAGTTGCCATTTATCACAGCAAATAGAAATTTTTTCTTAGTCATACTGTACCCTCCTACAGCGACTCAGTGACGATCCTTCCCGTACAGCACATCATCATCAGCAAACAGATGCAGATTTCTGCCCACCTTGTACGTGAGAGCATTTGTGCGTATAGAGAATAAGAGTGATCCTATCACACTTCCCTGGGACACTCTACATCTACATCTACATCTACATCTACATGATTACTCTGCTATTCACAGTAAAGTGCCTGGCAGAGGGTTCAATGAACCACCTTCAAAAGCTGTCTCTCTACTATTCCACTCTCGAACGACGCGGGAAAAACGAGCACTTAAATTTTACTGTACGAGCCCTGATTTATCTCATTTTCTCTCTATGTAGGTGCGTGCCAACAGAACGTTTTCGCAATTGGAGGAGAAAAGTGGTGATTGAAATTTCATGAGAAGATGACGTCGCAACGAAAAACGCCTTTGTTTTAATGATTGCCACTCCAATTCATCTCCACTACTTCGCGATAATACAAAACGAGCTGCCTTTCTTTGTACTTTTTCGATGTCATCCGTCAGTCCCACCTCATGCGGCTTCCATACCGCACAGCAACACTCCAGAATAGGTCGGACAAGTGTGGTGTAAGCAGTCTCTTTAGTAGACCTGTTGAACCTTCTAAGTGTTCTGCCAACGAATCGCGGTCTTTGGTTTGCTCTACCCACAATATTATCTATGTGATCGTTCCAATTTGGGTTATTTGTAATTGTAATCCCTAAGTATTTAGCTGAATTTACAGCCTTCAGATTACTGTGACTTACCGAGTAATCGAAATTTAGCTGATTTCTTTAAGTACTCATGTGAATAACTTCACAGTTTTCTTTATTCAGGGTTAATTGCCACTTTTCGCACCATACAGATATCTAAATCATTTTGCAAGTCGTTTTGATAATCTGATGACTTTACAAGACGGTAAATGACAGCATCATCTGCAAACAATCTAAGACCGCTACTGAGATTGTCTCCTATGTCGTTAATACAGATCAGGAACAACAGAGGGCCTGTAACACTTCCTTGGGAAACACCGGATATGATTTCTGTTTTACTCGATGACTTTCCGTCTATTACTACGAACTGTGACCTTTCTGACAGGAAATCACGAATACAGTCGCGCAACTGAGGCAATATTCCATAGGCACGCAGTTTGGCTAGAAGACGCTTCTGAGGAACGGTGTCGAAAGCCTTCTGGAAATCTAAAACTTCTTCATGAGGATAAAGAGTTAGTTGTGTTTCGCAAGAACGATATTTTTTGAATCTGTGCTGACTAATTGTCAACAAATCGTTTCCTTCGAGGTACTTCATAATGTTAGAATACAGTATAAGTTCCAAAACCCTACTGCAAATCGACGTTAGTGTTATGGGCCTGTAATTCAACTGATTACTCCTACTTCCTTTTTTGGGTATTAGTGCGACTTGAGCAATTTTCCAGTATTTAGGTACGGATATTTCTGTGAGCGAGCGGTTGTATAGAACTGCTAAATATAGAGCTATTGTATCAGCATACACTGAGAGGTACTTGACTGGTATACAATCTGGACCGGAAGCCTTGCTTTTATTAGGTGCATTAAGCTGCTTTGAGACACCGAGGATATCTATTTCTATATTTCTCATCTTGGGGGTTGTTCTTGATTGGAATTCAGCAATATTTACTTCGTCTTCTTTAGTGAAGGAGTTTCGGAAAACTGTGTTTAATAACTCGCCTTTAGTGGCACTGTCATCAGTGTCTTCACCGTTGTTATCGCGCAGTGAAGGTATTCATTGCGTCTTACCACTGGTGTGCTTTATGTATGACCAGATTCTCTTTGGAATTTTTGCCAGATTTCAATACAAGAGTTTCGTTGTGGAAATTGTTGAAAGCGTCTCGCATTGAAGTATGCGCTATGTTTCGAACTTCTGCAGAACTTTGCCAGTCTTGGGGATTTTGCGTTCTTTTACATTTGGCATGCTTTTTTCGCTGCTTCTGCAACAGCGACCTGACCCATTTTGTGTACCATGGGGAATCAGTACCATCACTTATTAACTTACGTGGTATATATCTCTCAACTGCTGACGATACTATCTCTCTGAAATCATTCCATAACTTTTCAACGCTTACAGATCGGAAGGAGTGCAGACAGTCTCTTAAAATGCGTTAAGAGCATTTTTATCAGCTTTTTTAAATAGATATACTTAACGTTTCTTTTTGGTGGTTGTAGGCGTTACGGTATTCAGCCTAGCGGCTACTGCTTTGTGGTCGCTAATCCCTGTATTCGTCACGATACTCACTATTTGTCGAGGATTACTTGTTGTTAAGAGGTCAAGTATGCATCCGAAACCATTTACGTTTCGAGTGGACTCATGAAGTAACTGTTGAAAATAATTTCCTGAGAAAGCATTCAGTACAATTTCGGATGACGCTTTATACCCGCCGCCGTCTTTAAACTTTTAATTTTTCCAGAATATGGAGGGTAGATTAAAGTCAACACCGACTATAATTGTATGAGTAGGGTACCTAATTGAAATGAGACTCAAGTTTCCTTTGAACTGTTCAGCAACTATATCTTCCGACGCGGGGGGCCGGTAAAACGAGCCAATTAGTAGTTTAGTCGGAGTTTGTCAAGTATAACCTCTTCCTACACTATATCGCAGGAACTATCTACTTCAATTTCACTACAAGGCAAACTATTTTTGACAGCAATAAATACTCCACCTCCAATTGTATTTAATCTATCCTTTCTGAACACTGTTAGATCGTTAGAAAAAATTTCTGCTGAGCTTATTTCCTGCTTTAGCCCAACTTTCCGCACCTATAACTATTTGGGCTTCAGTGCTTTTTATTAGGGATTGGAGCTCTGGTTCTTTCCCAACACAGCAAGGAAAATTTGAAACTACAATACCAATCGTTTCTACAACTAACTCACAGTGTTTTACCTACCCCCTTTTAGACGGACGCCCTTTCTGTGGTTTCCTGAGGCCCTCTGACCTAAAATACCGCCCAGTCCCTTCCACACAGCACCCGCTACCCGTGTAGCCGCTTCCTGTGTGTGGTGGACTCCTGACCTATCAAGAGGAACCCGGAAACCCACCACCCGATGGCGCAAGTCAAGGAATCTGCAGCCCACACGGTCAGAGAACCGCCTGAGCCTCTGGTTCAGACCCTCCACTCGGCTCTGCACCAAAGGAACACAGTCGGTTATATCAACGATGCTGCAGATGGTGAGCCCCGCCTTAATCTCGCAAGCAAGAGTGGCAGTCTTTACCATTTCCGTTAGCTGCCCAAAACCAGAGAGAATCTCCTAGGATCCAAAGCGACATACGTCATTGGTACTGACATGAGCCACCACCTGCAGTTGACTGCAAAAAAATGGTTCAAATGGCTCTGAGCACTATGGGACTCAACTGCTGAGGTCATTAGTCCCCTAGAACTTAGAACTAGTTAAACCTAACTAACCTAAGGACATCACAAACATCCATGCCCGAGGCAGGATTCGAACCTGCGACCGTAGCGGTCTTGCGGTTCCAGACTGCAGCGCCTTTAACCGCACGGCCACTTCGGCCGGCCCAGTTGACTGCACCCTGTACTCTTCATGGCACCTGGAAGCAGCCTTTCAACAGCCGGAATGATTCCCCCCGGTATGCACACGGAGTGTACACTGGCTTCCTTCCCTCCCTGGCAGACGTGTTCCTAAGGGGCCCCATTACGCGCCTAACGTTGGAGATCCCAACTACCAGCAAACCCACCCTCTGTGAACGCCCAGACCTTGCAGGCCGAGAAGCTTCCTCTGGAACAGGGTGGACGACTGCCTCCGGCTCAGTGACATTTTCAGCCACAGATAACGCCCGGAACCTGTTCGTCAAACGAACTGGGGAGGCCCTACGATCGGCCCTTCAGAAAGTTTTGCGCTGCCTGCCAGACTTTGGAATGATCTCCCACTCGAACAAGGGTGAGGGGTCAACCTCAGTGCAGGCAGTACCCAGGTCGGCCAAGGCAGTGGACCAAACGGGGGACACGTGGGACGTGCTCGACGTCTCTCACATCCCCGCGTCTGACCCTCCACAGTGATGCCCCGTGGCAGCATCCTCAAGCTGTGTGGCGGGAGCCAACGCAGCCTGGAGCTGTGAGCAAAGGGTCGCCAACTCAGCTCGCATCTATACACAGCAATCATAGTTCCTATCCATTACTGCAGTCGCTCCCGTTTGAAGCTCGTAAAAATATACAACAAACGAACGGTGTACTCGGCTCATTAGCAGCAGGAACTCTAAGTGCTCTTTCACTAACGGTCTAAACGACACCGCCCACTAACCAAAACTAACGAAAGCCTGTACGATCCGAGGGTCGATATAAGGGTCGATATAAAGGTCGATAGCAACGGCGGCACGGTATGCTACCCTGTTATTAAAATAAAATCTTGTACCTAGTAGGCACTCGAACACGCAATAAATCACAAAAATAATCTAGTAACTACAAAGGTATCTGTAAATAAATAAATCGCTCCTGCTGGAAGCTCATGAAAATATACAACAAACGAATGGTGCACCCGCCACCTTAGCAGCAGGAACGCGAGGTGCTCTGTCACTGACGGTCTATCCGACACTCTTGATGGACACCCACCGGCGAGGTAAACATACTAGTTTCTATTACGTAAGAAGTCTTCGAGCCGCTCCAGTATCTAGGAACATATTCCGCAAGCTCGGATTTTTAAAGAAAGTCTGCAGTGGGGCGTTGTGTGAAACGGTTTCCCGCAATCTAGGAATATGAAATATGCCTCTTGCCTTTCATCCACGGTTCGCAGCATGTCATACGAGAAAAAGCAAGCTGAGCTTCGCTCGAGCTATGATCACAAAAACCGTCCTGATTTACAGAGAGAGGATTTTCCGTCTCGACAAAACTTATTACATTCTAAATGGGACTGTTCGAGATTCTGCAGAAAACAGATACGTGTTTGTTACCCATTCGCAGAAATCATTTAGTTTAAGCGCATTTATTTTCTTGGTTCACGTTGCGAGGTTTGCAGTTGAGAATTTTAATGAAGGTTTCATGACTAAGGCATGTCTTCCATATAGAGAGATCCTCTTCTGTGGCTTTCTGAGGAGATTTCCATGCACCGCACGGAGTTTGTCATTTCATTTTCTGAATTGTTAGATTTTTTTTCGTTGACTTATTGTATTTGTGAGCTATGATACAAATGTGGGTACATATGTTCATACACATCACGGGGTTTACATGCAAAGTCAGATTTTCGTTATGACCGATAGGGTTCACGTAAATAAATTATCCTTTGATATGCCCATTATAAATCTCTCTGCAAAGTAACACACTGCCGTCACGTCATATACTACAAATTTTGCTGTCACATTATGCTACAAGTTAAATTCATGAGTCTAAACATTGTATATGAGTGAGCTTTTTCAGTTCAAAGCGTATTTTCGACTTGCTTTTATGAGTAACCCACTTTCAAAACCTAGCAGGAAGTTTACAAAATTTATGCTGTGGAAGCATATCTGGCTTCAATGACCACGTTCATCTTTCGTCGATGAAAGCAATTTAGTATGAGCGGGTGAATTCTTCTGCATACTGTGTTTTGAACGTCCGTTCTGTAGAGACTCTATTGTGCTCCACAGACAGTAACTGACATTGAACCAGAAACTGTAGTTATTAATCTCCCGGTATAGGTCGACGGGGTACCTACACTTGGCGACAATGCTCTCGTTCGACACAATGCAGCGAGGTAACGGCTGGATAAAACGTTAATTTGCTGGAGAATGGTTCTTCAGGTGACGCAGCAACAATGACTATATGTAGGTGCTTATCCCGAGAACTGTGCATAAAACTTCGCTTCCTCGTTTCCCGCATATTGTCTGTGCTGTACACTCCTGTTTTGTTTCAACTGGACTGTCTGACTCTTCATTGTTCGAACGTTTTTATTGCGTTTTTATTCACTGTTTTGGTTCTTCAAGCCGCAGATTCCAGTTTTTTACTAAAATTAAATAAGGCATAAGAAAAAATTTCAATCTTTCCTTTTCATTTGTGAGAAACTACATTATTTGGCACATTTAATTTAGATGAATAATTTCCAATGACTTGCGCTGAATACGAGCCGTTCACACTTCACATCGTATTACAGATTTCCAAAGGAGTTTGTGAGAGACGTTCGAGGCACAATAGGAACTCCTATAGGTCCTGAGGAGGAAGCGATCTCTCCTGTGGCATCTCTGAAGAAAATTCCGCCTCCTCCCTTAGCGGATATAGAATTCCTCAGAATTCCTTTTTGTGACAGCGTGATGAATAAACGTAAAAGAACAATTTCCGTGACTCTTCATTCCCTCGGCTTGTATCTGTCTCGACATACACTTTTAAAATGGCTGTACTGTGACGAGATCAGCAGTATTCCAACACAGCAGTACTTCGTCCTTCACCCTAACACATTTCTAAATGATTACTACAAGGGTCATGAAATTGTCTTGGTCTTTAACATCGCTTCCGAAACTGGAGCCGCTGTTACTTTCCGTGCCTCCTCATTAGGCACTGTACACCCCCCATGCAAGTACAAATAACCTTCAGCTCTCATATACACAGAAGAACAAATTCAAGAATGAAACACAGAAAACTAATAGAAAAAAGCAACCTTTTAAAGAATCATTCAAAAGTTTATTTCCAACAGGAACTGCAATGTACCTGCCATCAGAGCTGGGGATAGGGGAGGGTAAGGAGGAGCGGGGGAGGGAGGAGTGTGCAAAGACAGTGACATTTCAGCATATCGCTATAATGCCTGCACGCACATCTATCAAAATTGGCAGACGCTTCTCTTATTGACTGGAAAAAATTTACTGTGGCAGTAAGAGACCCCTAGCACCCCTATGGCTTAGTACTTGTGATGAAAAGGTCTGACATAAGAAAAGTAGCTCAAGAACGCCTGGAGCAATTTCAAACTAAGTTTCATAGATACATGACTCATTATTTGCATAAAGGTGTTGTTGAAATATGGCACCCCTACCACTGCTAGTGGCGCGGGGGGGGGGGGATTTGGGGGGAGAAAACACTGAGAATATTAAACATATAGATACATATACTGAAACGATCTGTTGATATTTCTTCCCTGCAATTAATTGACTTGGAATAGTTTAAAGATAAAAAGCACCTTTTGCCTCTCATTTACGTCATCCAGTGCATCAACCACATCATGTTTCTGCGTCAAAGATGATGACACATGGCTCAACACCACAGATAAATTTAACGTCTTCTCTGAAGTCGCATGGTGTGAAACAGCGGAGGATCAGACAGCTGCCAACTACAATCCTTTTCCTCGAAATGACGGTCAGTTACTGGTAAAATTACAGTTTTCCAGATAATTCAGATGAAACTGCGGGGCAAAATTTTCTTGAGATACGAATGAAACATGTGTAGAAATATGTTTGAAATATACTAAATAAATAAATATGCGGATGCTTTGTTAGAACAAGAGACACAGCAACACCTGCCGGGCTCTGCTAGTGTTATGCATTATGTATCAGCAAGATAGTGGGTTACAACGAGAAGTATAGGAACAAGTAACGTAATTAGGGTACATATACATCCAGTTTATCGTCGGTGCCACGTCTTTTCAAATTTGATACGTGAACTTTGTTTCTTTTACAAACCTTTCACTATGCATTGTAACAAGGGTCTTAACGGACAGTTCGTGCAAGTAAGAAAGAATGCGATAATACACTACAACACTGTTGATAAATGTAAAGGTCCTTAAGTTTGAGTATTTGGAAACAACATTATAAGTGACCTGAAACGGGCAGAACGCTTGAAATCTTTTGCGAGGTAGACAAATGGTAAACTTCAAATTTTTTGAGAGAATTCTTTCGTAACCAGGATATTTGTTCATGAAACTACGTACAAGACGCTAGTGCGATTTAGTCTAGAGTATTGCTCTGGTATTTGTAGTTCTTATCTACTGGAACAAAACCAAGCACTTCGACAGAAAAGCAAGCTGCAATTGTTGTAACAGTACAGTACAGGCAATACAAAAGTGTGAGCAGGTTCCCTCAGTCACACTCTTTTCAGTGGCACGTGGAGTATTTCCCTGAATGCCGTTAATAACAGAAGGTCTACGTGGTTCCGTTATCTGAGAACTATAGATTTTTTAAAACCAATGCAGGTATAAACCTTGAAGATTCCTCCTTTTTCTTGTGTTTTTGTCTCGCATCGGTGCAGGATCGAGATAGTTATTAATGGATTTGGCGTGGTTAGTTGAACGGGTGACGACATGACCTTGTTGCTAGCCCGATAACCATCTGGACGGAAAATGTGTACCTGCAACTGTTTGTTATTCACGTGAAAGTGGGCGAAAGCTCCCTTAACGTTTGCGAATCGCGTAACTGAGGCAGAACTTGGGTACCGGCTCGGTATTTGCCTAGTAGGATGTGACAAAATACCTAAAACCACATCTAGACTGGCTAACAAACCGACCCTCTTCGTTAAACCGCCGGGCGGATTCCATCAGGGGCCAACGCATCTCGCCGTCCCGGAATCGGTGCTTTAACACGCATGCCTATCAGGGAAGGTATATAGAATCGGTGTAGACATTGACTACATAGCAATATATTGACCACTTTTTTCATAATCTCCTGCCAAAACAATGTTTTGATATGGCCAGCGGTTCCGAAAATACACTTCCGAAAAAATGAATTAGAATTGTAATATATCTTTATATTCTACTAATTATCCCTGCACACGTCTATGAGTGAAATACGTTTCCTACTTGACCATCTATATACTCGCCGAATCGATGCGGAAAGTAGTACAGTACTATTACTATTCCATGAGCGCATAATTACTCTTTGTAATATTCTCTCTGGTGTATTGAGAGGACTTCTAGGATCTTCTCCGTGCCGAATAGCCGCATTGAATAATTGCAAGTTTGCTATCGACATTACTGGAAGAAAGAGATTGAAAATATATTGTATGCTACTCGAGAAAATATATACTGAGCATTTACATCAAAGGTGTGTAAGGAATTTCATTATATATGTATTCTCTAATTGGAAATTTGCACGGAGGTGTCGTTTCGTTGGTAATCAGAAGGGAACTTTGGATGAACTGGAAACGAACCTGCAATTATTACATTCAAGAGCTCCATTATTTCATAGGATAATTAAACTATATCAAAGCAAACTTTCCGCTTGATCTGAGGTTTTCCTACTGACTACACAACGCAAGAAAACCAAGACATTTTATTTACACAGGATTGCAGATCGCTTCGAATCATCGAGACTGCGGACGAAGAGAGTCCTAGTCCGATTCTGATTAAACAAGTAAAGCTTCATTATAACTTTCTTGAGCAACGGTGATGACTGTGATATGGCTGCTTATGAATGAGATCATTAATAAAATTCTAATAACTAACTTTCCTCCTCACCAGCAACCAGTATAAACACAATACTAATTAAAATTATAGTATATCTGGAAAGGCGACGTTGATTTTGATTTGATGACACCACATGTCACCTTGGGGGGGGGGGCGGGGGGGGGGGGGGGGAACATAACAGATGGTTTCAACGTCGTCCGTCAACAGATAGCATAGTGGAATAGCTACCAAAGCGCCATTCGTGTGAACCCTTTAAGGGGCTCCGGAACGCCCTATACTTGCAATGTTAAAATAACGCTTATAATTTACATCTTTCCTCACAGAGTATTTGAGGTAGGAAGTTGAACTTTTTACAGATTATTTATTGGAATATGGGCTACAACTTAACACAGGGATTTTACAAAATTTTAGTTCAGTTATTAAAGATGATTTTTTTTAAATTGTAATGAAAATTCACAACATTTTTTGCAATTTTTTATTTATATATTCAAAAATATACAGTTTTTTGGAAAAAGGCTGTGTTAAATTATGCAGAAGGTACTTTGTAACATTTACTGAAAGTTTGAAACAAATATGTTTGGAAGATCCTTAGAAAACATGTAATTAGTATGAGAAAATAAAAGTTTTGGGAATCGAGCGACAAAGATTGGATTAACTTTTTAGTGCATTCCAGGTCCATAGGATGGATTATCTTCATCCTCTGCAAACTCCTCCTCCAGCTTCCTCTTGTTCCTCCTCCTGTTTACTCTTGCTTGTATTTCTAGACTCTTTACAGCCCTGTCTGCAGCCCGAAGGCGTTCCTTGTCTAAAGCAAGCATCGCTCGTACCATGTTAGAACCTATCTTCATTCCCATATTTCTAAATACCTTTCGCTTTCCAACATTTCTCCTTTTCTTAAAAGCCTTCAGAGGATTTCTAATAACTTTACTTTTACTCATTATTATACTTCAACAAAACAGAGACTCAAGAAACAGAATTAATTACGAATATTTTCGAGATAACGACAGAGTAAATAAACATGAAACAATCGACAATCACACCAGCGATATATATTGAACCATCACAGGTTAGCCACAACACATACTTTATCTCACTTCACTAAAATGTACCTGATGAACACGGACGCTAATAATAACACCATTTGACAGCAGTTTAACAGCGCCACAGTGGGTCACGCCCATGTAGAACACATTTCAAAACAAATTTAAAAATAATTGTAGTCTTCGGAATTGAATAAATTATATATCTATTAAAAGGTAATAGTCTGCAGATTCAGAAAACGCAAAAAAGTAAAAATTGAACTTAATAGGGAGTGCTCACAGCCACAAGGCAGTTTGTGGTGCAGACGTGTGAAGCAAGCAGGCAAACATGCCACGGAGACGCAATCGTGCTCTCTACAGCCAACTGAGCGAGTTTGAAAGGGATGACTGTATGGCCTTCCGAGCGGCAGGATGATCCTTTCCGACAGTTGCCACACAAGATGGACGTGCCGCGTCATGTGTGCAAAGTTGCTGGTATCAGTGGTCACGTGAACATTCTTACACCCGTTGACGAGAACCTGGACGTTAACGCAGCACAGGCGCCCTCCAGCAGCGGCAGATCGTGCAGCTACCACAGCACAGATAAGAGAGCTCGTGAGCCAAGACGTGTCAACGCGAACTGTTCTGGACCGGTTTGTTAGCAATGGGACTGCGGGCACACACACCTCTAGCCCGACTTCCACTCACGCTACAGAATCGGCTCGAGCAGTGCCGTTAAGCCGTCGCCACACGGACCGTGCATCCGAACGTTGAGCGTTGAGCGTGCAGAGTTTCTGACGTCACAGCACGGAATAGCACGCTCGGGAGTCTTTCCGAACGTGCAGAGCAATATCTGGCATGTCAGATATTCTGAGCGTGCGTCTGAGTGTTGACCAATGAGATGGCACAACGCCATCTACGACACAAGCACGCCGTCTCCCTTCAGTACAGAGTTGTGAAGCGCCATATTGGCATTCATTTCAAGCCTATATGTACATATGCCGTATAGAGCACCAACAAATTGAGAATCACTGCAAAACCCGTTGTTAACAGTGTGATTCGTTCCAATAAAATAATGAGAAACATCATATTCGTGGCAAAAGAATTATTCTAACTTGCGTATAATGAGAGTAGGCTATTTGAAGGCAGCGACACACTGAAGATCCACCCAAAACGCATTGTTCTTGGTACAATTTGTTATAATTAAATTTCAGTTAGTAACATATCTACGATTAAAGTTTTTAGTAAACGTTAAGATACTATGATTAGATCGAACAGGTGCAATATTGGTTTAGCGTAATGAATAGCGTCACTGTTCTATAACGAGTTGTTTTGTTGGGGCGGTGGTTCGCGTCCTGACAGAGCCAATTTTTTTTTCTAACATTCGCATTTTTATTATGTTCTGATACTTTATTATTAGTTTAATATAAGTATAGACTATAATATTTGATGTTATGTATGTACAAGTTCACCTTTTTTTGAGGGGTGACTGTTCGATTGACTTCATCTAAAGGACAGCTTGCGCTACTTGTATAAAGATATTTTGCCCCTTCTTCTTTTACGCTTCGTAATTGACATGTTGCGAAGATTTTGTTACTGGGTAGGAACAGTCATCAATTAAGACTGACCTTGTTGTGTTACTAAAATGTGGGAATGATGAAATAATGTTAATCTTATGCGGAGAATTATTCCAAATATGTAACGCACTGTTTGTAATGGAACTTTTGTAAGCCTGTGTCCTTATTGATTGGACATGGTACTTTCCTTTTCGTGGACGAAATGTTCATTTTAATAGAGCTAACGTGGGAATTTTACGCGCGCCCGTTGAGTAATCAGTGTGATTTACGAACTAGAAACATCCCTCAACTGTCGCTGGAGTGCGTTGCGATCGCGTATACCACGTTGGGGCCCACGTGCCGTATGCACGAGTCGCATCGTTCCTGAGCGTTCAGCAGCACGTTGAACTTGGCACGCTCAACGTTAACGTTCGATAGCACGGTCCGTGTGCCGACGGCTTTAGCAGATCACTTGGAAGATGGGATGGCGTGCCGTGGTCTTCAGCGATGAAAGCAGATTCCACCTGCACGCAAGTGAAGGACGTAGACCTGGTGAGCGCTGTCTGGTAGGGTGCATTCGTCCAAGACACACTGGCCCCGCCCGACGCCTTATGGTCTGCGGTGCGGTAAGCTACAACTGTCGTTCACTTTAGGTGTTCCTAGAGGGCACGCTAGCCAATGCTCGGTACATGCAGAATGTTGTTACACCCATTCTTTTGTGTTATTGTAACAGAAAGGTGATGTATTTTACAAACAGAATAATGTTCGCCCACACACTGCCCGTGAATGTCAACATGCTCTGAAAGACGTGGCAGAAACTTTGAGAGTTGGCAATACTCTTTGGATTTAAAGGTTGGCTACAGCGCGCATACACAAGCTCTGGATTCTAAGATATTGTTGTCGCGCTTCGCAGCGCACGGATTAGTTAGTGGCAGTTTGGAAGTCAGTGTAGGAGCCCGCCTGCTGTGGTGCGGACGTGTGTTGGGCGAGGAGTCGTCGCCGAGCTGCCGTACTGCCGTGTTCGCCAGCAGCGACACAGGATTTGGTATTGAGTTGATATTTTTTATAATTTGCAGCGCGCTTATAAATTTAAAGAAAAAGGTTTGTGTATGTGCGGAGCAGCAGACGGTAATTTTGATAATGATAGGAGCTGAATTCTTAAGGGAAACCATTGTTAGGCGAACAGATTAAGTATTGATTTTTGTCATTGATTTCTTTTGTAATTGTCAGGGAATTGTTTCACTATGTATTTAATTGAGAAGTATTTCAGTCTGTCTCAAGAGTTTGATTAATTTGTAATATTGCTTTAATGTCACTGGAGGCAGATTTACATACCAAGCGATTGTTCAAAGAGCTTCTAGCGTTTTGTTAATTGAATGAGAAAGAATCGCTTTCAGAATACAGTTTTCGGAAAAAGGAATTACTTGTTTGGTTTATCATTTATCGAGTTTAGATTTGACCAAACCCTTTCTCTTGAATTATATGTAGTTGCAGTAAGCAGCAGCAGCAGCCGCAGCAACAGCAGGAGCCGCCATACAGAACATGCATTGCACTCAGCATGAATAATAACTTTTTTATGTTTTTGTTAAATAATGGAATGCAGCAGATCAAGCAGTGGCAGCAGAAAGACCAAGTAAGTTATTTGATGCGCACAGGACCAATTAAAAAAAAAAGTTTAGGCGATCTCTGTAATAGTAAAGTTAACAAGAGTACAAGCACGAGATTTTCAGTAAAAAACACGAGATAAGAAGATAGAGCTCGCGACTTTCAACTTATCTGGCCAGCACTATCTCCGGACTTGTCTCCAACCGAGCACGTGTGGGTATAATGAGACGAGAAGATATTCGTGCGACTCGTCCACCAACAACTCTTACAGAACTACATGAACAGGAGAAGCACGTGTGGCATTAAGTATCCCAGGGCAGCATTCGCCGTCTGTACGATCTACTCGTCGCCATCGTCGCCAGAGTCAGCGTCTGCAGTGCCGGCCGTGGAGGTTCCACCACGTGTTGATACGGGTCTTTCAGCAAGGGTCGATACCTGGTACTTCACAATTGCTTGTGGTAATGATCTGTAAATTTAATCATTTCATGTACTCTATACGCACTACTTCAACAATGAATACTGAGTGAATAAGAAACGTTTAAAAGGGTATATAACTTTTTTTCTGGCAGTGTATTTGCAACCAACATGGCCAACTGACTCACCCTCCATCACAAATTTTCGTCGACAGTATATCGCGTATGCATCGTTAGACGAGCTCAAAATAGGCACGGAAACGTTAGTGGAGAGTCAGTAATTTTTAAGTCAGATTATCGTAATTTGATTATTTAGCGTGCACTGTTATCTAAAAAAGGGATCGGATTCCTGTAATCAGAGCAGAGCGGCCTTGCAGGCAGTTATAGAACGTAATGAAAGAAGAGCTCTCCACCGGATAATTTACTGGGAGTAATTTAGTCATAAAAGATGGAGCGGCAAAGAACAACGAGGGCGACAACGGATACGGCGAACAAACAAGAAATCTCTTAAAGCGGAACGTTAATCAGAAAACGGGGAAGACCAGTGTCGGCTGCTAGAGGGGAACCATCTGAGAAACAGGACACCTCATCCACCTCACCAGTTTAATTACGCTCTTTGTTTGCCCTGGAAACTGCTCCTCCTGGGCAACATATTTTACTTTTACGACACAATTACGACAAGATTTATTACCGCCTAACTGACAGAAAATGAAAAAGAAAACTCAAAAACAGGACGAGAGATAAGTAGATAAAGACAGATGCCACAGTGAATGGGTAGCGTCAGGTAACGTGTGAAAATATAAGATGATAAATTAAGCTAGTAAATTGACTTTTACTCTGCACTTTCATGAGAGGATCACAGCGGAAAGGAAGTAACGAACATTCATTATTTTTCCGGGAGTTATTTCAGATTTCGGCTTCCGCACATGGTTCCCTATTTCTGAACTTTGCGGTTATCATCATTTATCCTGAATTAATTGTTAGGAACTGTTAGTGAAACGCTTGGACTTGGCTGCTGGTCAGTGTCCATAAGTAATACTGACCACTCTCAACTGCCTTAGTGTAAAATGGATCTGCTATAGCCAGATCTTCTTCTAATGGCAGTTCGTGAGTAACACTAAATTTCTGACCCATTTTCATTCCACGACTTTTTTATGTAACAAACTCAGTCAAAAGGTGTAAATATCGTTCCAACATTATTATGTTACTGTGGCCCAAAAATATGGAAAGTTATCCACAAATTTAATACGGCAACATTCCAACTACTATCGTGTGTACGCTCAGTTAGTAAAATTTCCTGAACTACTGTTCTTCCTGGTGGTGTAATTTTATCGGACAGCAGTATATTTTCATTTATTCCTTTAGCAACAGCTATTCATATTAAAAAAATGTGATGGCTGATGTGCATGCGAATCTGTTTATTTCAATAAGGAAAGCATTAAGGAGGTTGAAAATGGTTCAAATGGCTCTGAGCACTATGAGACTTGACATCTGAGGTCATCAGTCCCCTAGAACTTAGAACTACTTAAACCTAACCAACCTAAGGACATCACACACATCCATGCCCGAGGCAGGATTCGAACCTGCGACCGTAGCAGCAGCGCGGTTCCGGACTGAAGCGCCTAGAACCGCTCGGTCACAAGGGCTAGCAAGGAGGTTGACGTTCTCCATGCTCCATGCGTATTAGAACTTGCCGTCGCCCTCCCCCTCCCCCGCCCCCCTCCCCCCCACACACATATACAGACAGGGAGAGGGAGAGGGATAGGGAGGGAGAGGGAGAGAGAGAGAGAGGGAGGGAGAGAGAGATCTAAAGCTCCTCGTTCCGTCAGAGTAATTGCAGTGGATGGTTTTTCTCACACTGTACACCTGTTATGCACAAACAAGCGCAGATGACTTGTAATTCCGCAAATGCACGGCTGCAGACTCACTCATCGACGGCGTAGCATGGGTTGTGCAGGGTGCTTCGTGGCTATTTGTACCGCGGGGCACTTGTTCACGATAGAAGAGCGCGTTTCCAGTCTTACCCAGCGCAGGGCACTGCAAAACTATGTTAACAAGTGAAAGGAGACTTCTTTGCTCCAAATATAGGTGTGCTGAAAGTAGCGGGCTTTAGAAGGAGCAAATAAAACTGGTTTCAAGTCTTTCGATTATCAAATGTAGTCTGTCGAAAGTTTGCAGAATGATTCAAACCAAACACACCAAAGGTGCCTAAGGATTTATAATACATTTCAAGACATGAAAAAATGACGCACCACGAAGGAATTATTCCAGTGTGATAGGAGCCGCTACATTTTATGTTCATGTACAGACAAACGAACAATTACCATCTCAGAAAAATTTGATGATTTATTCAAAAGAAAGAGCTTCCCAAATTGAGCAAGACAGTAACACGATGGTCCACCTCTGGCCGTTATGCAAGCAGCTATTCCATTCGGCATTGATGGCACAATTGTTGGATCACCTCTTGAGGGATATCGTCCCAAACTCCGTCCAACTGCCGCGTTCGAGTGTCAACATCTCGAGCTGGTTGGAGGGGCCTGCCCATAATGCTCCAAACGTTTTCAACTCGTGAAGGATCCGGCGACCTTGGTGGCCGAGATGGGGTCTGGCAAGCACGAAGACAAGCGATAGAAACACACCCCGTGTGCGGGCGGCCGTTGTCTTACTGATATGTAAACCCAGGATGGCTTGCCATGAAGGGCAACAAAGCAGGGCGTAGGATATCGCCGAGATACCGCTTGCTGTAAGTGCGCCTCGGACAACAATGAAAGGCGTCCTGCTATTTTATGGTAGCCCAGACCATCAATTCTGCATGTCGGGCCGCACGGCAGGCGACAGTCAGGTTTGTATGCCACTGACCGTTGCGTCGTCAGACACGTCTTCGGTGTGTAACCTCAATGACTGGAGTAGTATTGCCTTCAGCGATGATTTCCGCTTCGAACTGAGCTCCGATAACCAGCGGAGACGTGTCTGGAGGCGTTCCGGACAGCTGTGGGATAGCTGTGTGATGGCTGCCACCCGCCATACGACCCCGCAACCATGAGTGATGGCCTGGACGACGATGGATGGACGGAGAAGGTTGTATGGGCGCACGACGGCAAGGTCTTCAGCGACCGCTCAATAACAGATTGAGACGGGTGTCAAGAAAACACTCAGAACAGTAAGATAAAACAGAACGTAAAACACAAGTAACAAGCTTGGAAAAATATGGGCCTACCCACACCGAAGCGTGGGACGAAGCATGCCGCCACCAGTAAAACATGGACAACACAGGAAGAGAGTGAATGACGGAGCTAAAACAATATAGCACATGGAAGTGGCTGGATGACCGCAAGGAGAAAGGGAGGAGCCAGCCACTGTGGAATACACTAAAACTTCCACCCTATAAGTTTAGGCCAGCGTCCAGACACATCACAAAACTCTGAAACCCTAAACACACACGTCTCATCATTAGCTAAAACACAGGGCAGATCCCCATCAACTTCTGCTTCTGCCCTTGCATCACGGTATAAAATGCAGTCTGTTAAAATGTGGCGGACAGAGATATGCACACCTCAAGCATCACAAAACGGGGGATCCTCCCGCCGTAATAGAAAGCTGTGTGTGTGAGGACAGTGTCCAATCCGAAGACGCGTAAGGGTCACTTCTTCCCGCATGAGCAATCGGCAGGAGGAACGCAACGGCCGAGTTGTTGACTTCACCAACCGCAGTTTATTGGCCGTCACCGCCAGCCATTCTTCCTCCCACAACTCCATGCACTTCTTGTGGAGTGCTTAACTGACACACTGCAAGGGAATAGGACACTGGACCACATCCTGCTCTCTACAGGCTTCCTTGGCAGCCCGATCGGCCTGTTCATTGCCCCGTATTCCTACATGACCAGGCACACAGCAGAAGGACACCTCCTTACCCCGCCGTTGGAGCAAGTACAGTTGATCATATATCAGCTGGACCATCTCCTCAGTTGGGTACAGATTCTGAAATGATTGTAAGGCACTAAGAGAATCGGAGCAGAGGAGAAATCTATTGCCCCGACCACGATTCATCCGCTCAAGTGCCTCCAGGATTGCGTGGAGCTCCACTGCGAAAACGGTATATTCATCAGAAAGGCGAATCCGGGTAACGTGATCGGGAACAATACAGAACAGCCAAGGATAATCTCCTGTTTGGTGCCATCAGTGTAAACAACGGTAAAACCGTGACGCGCATCTAAAATGTTAAAAAACTGAGATTGGGAATGTAAAATCTGGTGTACTATCTTTCTTAAAATTAATCAAATCTAAAATAAGTCTGGGTCTCCGGAGGATAAAAGGTGGAAATCTGCTCCAACCGCGACGGAAAACATGAAGACCAGCCATATCCATCGCAGAAAGGCAATCCTGTGGTGCGAATCCCATAGGGCCGCGTCGCTCGTTGCCGGAGGGCCATCTCTTTTCATAGCAGGACCCCCGTGGTTGTGTCATCCGTCGCGGCACCCTTATAGCACAGCGATATGTGTACCGATATTCTACAACCAGTTTCGGTGACCTCCATGGAAAGCCGTCATGGACTTAGATTTCAGCAACATAATGGCTGTCCGGACATGGCGAGAGTTTCTACCGCTTGACTTCTTGCTTGCCAAATACCACTTCAACCAGCAAGGTCGCCAGATCTCTCCCCAGCTGAGAACGTTTGGAGCATTACGGGTAGGGACCTCCAACCATCTTGGTATTTTGTCGATTTAACGTGCCAGTATTCCCCAGGATGACTTCAGAAAGCTCTATCAATCAATGCCCAGCAGAATAACTACTTGCATTAAGGTCAGAGTTGGGCCAACGCGTTACTGACTTTCCCAGTTTCTGGAGATCTCTCTCTTGAATAGATGATCAAATTTTTCTGAAATTGCAGTAATTTGTTCGTCTGTACATCCAATTTGTCGATTTCTATCTCAGTCAGATAATTCCTTCGTGGTGGGACGCAGTTTGTTTTGTGTTAAACTGTATTTCTGAAAAATTTATCTATCTCTGTACTCTGTAAACCAGCAGTATATGACGTAAGGTGTGTCATTTTCTTCCCTTCCTGTTCCATTTGCAGAAGGTATGCGGGAAGAAATCTTAGTATACAAAGCCTGTCTGAAAGACTTTTCATCAAATATCTAAGCGTGATAGACTACATAATGGGAACAACCTTAGAGAGGGACGAAATTTTTGTCACGATTATGCCTGTGAGAGGCACGTGGACGTAAGCATTCTGAGATGTGCGTATGCAGTATGTGTTGACTACAATCCAGTGATCAGCTTTTGGTGAAAGGGGTCAGGCCGAGCAAATGTAAGTCCTTCCTTCGCTTCTAAAGTATGTTTCTCTGCGTAGAAACAATTATTCTTAAAGTTTCAATTTTGAAAACCACTCTGTCAATATGCTGGGATGGGTAGTATGTAGCACACCCGGTTAGCGGACGCTGCAGGTTCGGTAAATTCTCGTCATCCCCGGTCCGGCAAATTCAATAAACAGACGCCTAGCGTCTCCGGGAAGCGTCAGCGTGCATTTTGTCCCTATCAATTACTGTTCCCCATGACGTGATCTATCACCCCTACAGCTATTAAGTAGAGATTTTGTAATACACTGTATATATATTTATTAAATACGACACTTCGGCTACTCCCAACCCCACATCTGTAAAGTAACACGATAATGTGAGGCGTTAGGTATATATTACCAGTCTACATAAGTGGGGAACTGAAAGATAAACATGTTAGTCGCCAAAGCTTAGAATAATTCAGTGTCAGCTGCAACACTATCTATGCCTAAACAGGGTGTTAACTGCTAACTGGACTACAAGTTTAGAGAACTGCAAGTGTGCCTCAAAAGTAGCGCCAGTGCGGAACCAGTTGCCTTTGTTTTTCAAACTATATACATATAAAATGAGAGAGAGGCTTTACAACTACAAATATTGCAAGTTACGCTGTATGGTGGTATAACATGCAATGTGTGGTTTTCATGAATAATAGGTATAATTTTACAATAGTAAAATTAGAATACCAGACAACAGCATTAAGTCCATCAGGAGTTAACCTAAATATGACAATTACTCACTAACAGCTTAATAGCTGAAGTGTCCTGCGTTGCTCGATTGGCCCTTTGAATTGTTAATACTCATAGCGAATGCAAGCCACATGGGAAACTACAATCGTTTTAAATCGAGTGACATATTTGGATCACTGGGTGGCAACTGAATGCGGCCAGTGAATACGTCTTCACCTGTCTATAAAGATGATTAGGTGCGCCATCTATTGTTACATTTTACAATAAGTATCTCATTGTGTTTTTGGAGAATTTGTCTTTCGTTGCAGCCCAGTTTTAACTGTTTCGAGTGTGACTGTACTTGAAGATTGGAACCAAGAATAGTTTACGTCACAGTTCGGCAAATCTCGGATTCTGTTCGGTCTTTTGATCGGCCTGTGATTTGTTAGTACTATATCCATGACCTGCCTTAGCGTTTGTATGGCACAATGGATTTTAATAATGAAAGTAACTGTGAAACACGGACTAAAATGTCTTCTAGGGTATATGTCATATGTAACAGAGACAACTAATTAATAAATAACGGTTTGCAAACAGTTTTCTGTAACTTCTCATGCGATGTAGTGACGTCTGATGATGTCATCTCCAAAACGGGTACTGCTCCTGTAATCTATTCTCGCAACAGGAATTAGAGTCAGTTTAATGCGATTTATTTTGATTCTTAGGTACTTAATTTTTCATTAATTTTCTTCAGTGTTTCATCTGAATATGTAAATTTGAAGTAAATCTGCCAGCAAGAACTTCTAAATAAATCGCTGAAATACTTTTCGTGTTCTCTGTAGCTTAACTCCTTTACATTTTTTAGATACACATTTACATATATTGTGTATATTAAAAACATATAGATTATGTCCGGCCAAATGTTCATTAGGAGACCGTGTAGAAATATGAAGTAAACCGGCCAAGAACATTTTAGAGATTTTTGGCAACAACCTTTCCCCTTTATATATGACATACATAAACGTTTCAAGTCAGATTAGGAAAACTTATCTAGGCGATGATCTTCCATTTGTCTTGAAGGTAAAAGCACTCCGTCATAAGGCCACAAGTGGCCCATCGGTACCATCCGACCGCCGTGTCAACCTAGATCGAGGATGGGGATAGGAGGGGCGTGTGGCCAGCACACCGCTCTCCGGTCGTTACGATGGTTTTCTTTGACCCGAGCCGCTACTATTCGGTCGGGTAGCTCCTCAATTGTCACCACGAGGCTGAGTGCACCTCGAAAAGTGGCAACAGCGCATAGCGGCCCGGATGGGTACCCATCCGAGTGCCGGCCACGTCCGAGAGTGCTTAACTTCGGTAATCTGATGGGAACCGGTGCATCCACTGCGGCAAGGCCGTTGCCCGTCTTGAAGGTAAAGTGAGCAAAATTTCATCACGATCGGAATAAAACTACAGATTTATGTGAATTACAGACAATAAAACAAACAAGCGTACACTCTTCTTTATGTGTACTGATACCTGCTTTTCTCAAAATCCATGGAGCTTACATAAATACGATAATTACTTACTGTATCTGTTTCCAGCAGATATCCACCGCGAGAACTCATTTAATAACGCGGGAAGAGAGATTGTTCGTACCCTTCTTCATGGAGACGATTTCGGCTCGTTTCAGCATCGCGGTCACTACGCAAGTTGTATGTATCTTTCTTGACACATTTTGAAGGTGTGCTGCCAGAACTTTTTCAAAAAGTTTCACCGCAACACACATCTCTTTTCGAAGCTGTAATATGACAATATGACATCCAGTACTGACGGATACATTCTGCATTCTTTTGTTTGATATTTGACAGTAAGCAGGATGCGACATTTATGAAATACCTCTGGTAATTTTTATAAACCCCGCAATGTTCTCCATTAAACTTTAAATAGTGCTGCAGTTTTATCTTGGAAACCAAAAAAACCTGTAATGGGGTAAATTTGTTGACATAATTCTTTCAAAATTTGGAAGTTCGTTAGTCTCTTGCCTTTAGAGAGAGCAGAAACATGCTGGGAAAGAAATATTGGAAAATGAGTAGTTGTAGCTTTTCCAGAAACAGGACATTTTGTAGATAGCTAGAGGCTAATGTGCCGTAGGTATTAATGCACTGGACAAGAATTCACAACGAGAAGAATTCAGACCCTGGCCAGCAATATGGAGGAACCCATTATTGTTCCTTCAATGACCTATGCTGTCCCTCCCTTTTCTTTCTTCAAGCAAGCATGAACATCATCTCTGATTACCTGACTGAAGACGGAATGTGTAACTGAACCTTCCCCTATTTATCTTTGTAACTGCATTCGTTTTCTGTTAACGAGGAAGTTTTTTTCCGTTCTCTACCACTTAGTGGACATTACAGACCCGTTTTTATATTGCAGTTGGTACGTTTTTCAGTTCGTCACTCTTTTGCAGACCAAGTTATAATACCCCTTTCATTAACTTTTATATTCAGAGCACTTTGTTGGCACTATTGTAAACTGAATAAGTTCCTTACAATCTGTGATGAAACCATATTAGTCAATCGTTGAGAGACTGAGGGTATAGCTACATCAATGAAAATACAACTTCTTTTACGACACTCAGAACAAAAGAATAACTCTTTCTTCCACGTGGAAGAAGACAAAGACTAAATTAAGCAACGGATGCTCAGAGAGAGAAAGAACTCTTGGCAGTATTTGCTTCGTGTCATCTCGAGAACCGGAGTGGTCGGCAGAGTACAGGCAGACTTGCTTACAAAGCTGACCGCAGACTCTTATGAAATGCTTCGTCATCTGCAATGCAACCTTCATACAGCGGAACAAAAGCAAAAAAAGTTTCTCATTATACCAAGACATTTCTCTCTCCTTTTGATACTCCGCCTCGACGGAAAATTAAACAGGAAATCTAATCGGAAGCCCTCTATTAAGGAGAGAACGTTACGCAGTTTCCGTTCGTTGCTATTCAGTTATTTCACGATCCGTCCCCTTAAATACATATCTGGCCTCTGTAGCGGTAATACTGAGCGAGGAATCAGTTCTTAGTAGCGCTGTTCCTAATGAATTCACATTTTTCCATTACCTTATCCGTTTTGGTTGGTTCAAATGGCTCTGAGCACTATGGGACTTAACATCTGAGGTCATCAGTCCCCTAGAACTTAGAGCTACTTAAACCTAACGACATCACACACATCCATGCCCGAGGCAGGATTCGAACCTGCGACCGTAGCAGTCGCGCGGTTCCGGACTGAAGCGCCTAAAACCGCTCGGCCACAGCGGCCGGCCTTATCCGTTTTAATTTCATTATATACAATCGCTGTCTTACTTTAGACATTATTCTTCGGCATACACGATGTAATGAAAAGAACCCGGACACCAGCTAGTAGACATTTATGTGATTTTTGTCAGCCCTTCGCCGTTATGACACCTTGAGCTCTGTTGGGGACACATTCAATGAGTTGTCTGGATGTCTGTGTAGGAATGGCAGCCCATTCTTCCTCAGGGGCCCTGAGAAGGTTGTGAAGTTGGACGCTGAGGTGTGGAGCGAAGTAGACTTTCTAACTCATCCTATATGTGTTCCGTTGGGTTCTGGTAGGGACATTAACAGAAACGTCCATTTCAGGAATGTTACTGTCCACGGACCATTGCCCTCACTGATGGTGCTTAAGGGGAGACGGAAGGGATGTGTGCTTAAAAAATTCAGTTTTTAGATTTTAGCATATTTGAAATGCCTGGTCTTTCCTGCGTGAAACAGTTTTTGTTTTATATTAATACGACAATTTTTTCGTGAGATATGATGGTTTTCCTGACGCTCTGAAGCCTGGGTACGGTGTCAGCGAGGCTTATGAGCGGGTATGTGTGGAATAGCCCTATGGTCCTAATGTTACAATTTCTAAATTAGAGTGCATTTGGTATGTCCAAAAGAGAATGGGGTCCAGGTTGAGAAGATTATTGAAAGAAAAGTCAAAAATAGTATTGGAGGATGGTAAGAAGATAGGTGGTAAAGGTCGCCTGACAAATGTTGAAACAGATAGATTACAGAATTATTATGGCTTGGCCATAAGAAGAAATGTAGGGAATTTAGAAAACATGAAAAAAGCTGTATGGGCTATCGTTTTCCATTTGGTTTCCACAAATGAAAATCCAGGGCACAGTTTTTGTACGAATGATCCTGACACTTAGTTCAAGTACAGGAGAAGTGCCAGATATGAACACAAAAATTCTTTACCTGCATCAGTAATGAATGAAATTAAACCCATATTTAGAGACCTTTGTATTGATACCTTATTGAAGAAATGTCTTCACGGGAAAACCCAAAATTTAATTCTGCCATTTGGAACTGGTTACCGAAAACAGTATTTGTTCAGCTTACAACCCTCAAAATTGGTGTTTATGATGCTATTTTATGCTTCAGTGATGGTGTAATTAGTAAACTGGATGTTTTGGAATTATTGGGCATAAAATCTAGTGGAAATAATGCAAAATCCTTGGTGGAAATAGATAAGAGAATCCGCAAAGCAGATATTGCTAATCTAAAATGCACAAAAGAAGCCAGACAGAGAAGAAGAAGTATGATTCAGATGATGCTCAGTATGATGCAGGAAAATATTAGTGGTAAGTAATTCTCAACAATAACTATACTACAATTGCAATATTAAACTTTAAATCGATTTTCTCAAAACTATATTTTTTCTTTCAGGTACCATTATTTGATAAACTAACGGGGTTAGAAACATGAAATTTGGTCAATTTGTACTGCAGATGGTAAAAACTTAATACAAGTGAGCTGAGAGCCACCAAACAATCAGAAAATGTTTTATAATAATGTACAAAGAAAAGTTAAATTTTACTAGTGAAAGAATAAAACTTTTTTCTTCAAAACCATAAGAGGTATTATGTTCATTTTACTTGTTAATTGAGGTATATATGTTATATATATGCAGTAATAATTTCATTGTTTTATCCCTTATAGTCATTTTGAAAAGTGTACCTCTTCAAAGGGTAAAATAGCATTGGCAGAATAGGGATAAAAATTGCCTTCCGTCTCCCCTTAATAATAGGCTGCATTGTAATGCTGATACAAGCAATAATCGCCTAGGAACAGTTTCTCTACTGTACGCAGTACAAAATGCTGTAAAGTGTGTTCACAACCTTCCTCATTTACCGTTTTCTTGAGAGCAATAGGAAAACCACAACCAACTACGAGAACCACACCTATTAGCACCACCTCTCCCTTCACACTATCGATGAAGATAGATAACGTTCTCCAGGCATTTGCCAAACCCAAACCATTTTATCAAACTGAACAGGATATAGCGTGATTAATCATCCGTATCAGTCATCCATTCTCCAGTGTCGTCGCTCTTTACACCACCTCACGCGTTGCTCAGCATGACTACAGAACTGTGTTGCTTACAAGGAGCAAGTCGACCATTGTAACCCATTATTTTATATTCCCTACACACATCTGTCGTGCTAACGTGACTGTTGGTAGAACTCTGGAACTCACTTCTGCCCCGATTTCTTGTATCTTTTCACAGCCACCCACCCACCACTCCTGTCCATCAGGATGTCAGTTCTGCCTAGTGTTTCTTTAGCTGCAGTTGTTCCTTCGCGTTTCCACTTCACAATCACATCCCCAACCGTCGACCTGGGCAGCTTTAGAAGCTTTTAAATATCCTTGGTGGATGTGTTACTCATCTGACAGCCCAAGACTAGTCCACGTTCGAAGACACTGCTCTTCTGACCCATCAATTCTGCCGACACCGCATCTTTACTGATAACATGATTGTCTCGCCTCCTTTTATCCTGGCGGTCCCACCTCTCGTGAAATCTAGGGGGCAATTTCGCATATACGGGTGTTCGGGTACTTCTGAAGAGAGAGTGTGCCGACCACGTCTTAGATGTGGTCCAGAAGTATGAGTGAATGTGTCTCTATACGAGGCGTATTTTTTTTTAAGTAAGGTCCGTTTGAACATAAGTACACAACGAAAGGTTATTTGAAAAAAGTAAATTTATTTTGAGAAAGTACATTCTTCACTCTTTTTTTTCTTGACATAGTTGCCAAGTTTTTTCAAAGACATATCATACCTCTCAACCAATTTTAAAATACCCTCTTCATAAAAACTTGCCGCATGCTCCGATAACCAAGAGTTCACTGCCGATTTCACGTCGTCATCAATGTAACGGTTGCCACTGATGTGTTGTTTGAGGTGGAGGAACACATGGTTGTCGCTCGGCGCAAGGTCAGGACTGCAGGGTGGGTGGTCTAAAACTTCCCAGCCAAAACTGTCCAATAAATCGCGGGTCTAACCTGCAGCGTGATGTCTCGCATTGTCATGGAGAAGGACAATTCCCTTTGTCAGCATACCGCGTCTTTTGTTTTGAATCGCTCTGCGTAGATTTCTCAGCATTTAGCAGTATGCTTCTGCATTAATAGTGTTTCCTCGTTGCATGAAGTCGACCACCGATACACCATGCCTATCCCAAAACACCGACACCATGATTTTGTACTGGAACAGGGAATGTTTGGCCTTCACCTTTACTGGCGAGTGTGTGTGTCTCCATTCCATGCTCTGTTTCTTCGATTCGGGCGTAATATGCGAAACCCATGTTTCGTCTCCAGTTACGATCTGACTCAAGAAGCCGTCACCATCTTCGTCATAATGAGTCAAGGGCTTCATCGCACACTCAAATCTTTGGTTTTTGTGGTCCTCTGTTAGCAGTTTCAGGACCCAACGGGAGTACGGTTTCTTAAACCTTAGGTGTTCAGAAACAATGTCGTAAAGCACTGATCTCGACACGTCAGGGAATTCGTCAGAGAGTCCTGTTATTGTGAAGCGCCCGTTCCCACAAATCCTCGCTTCAACTGAAGCCACCAAATCGTCTGTAATCAAAGAAGGGCGACCGGATTGGTCCTCATCATGGACATTGTCACGGCCATCTTTGAATTTTCGTACCCACTTACGCACTCGTAACAGTACTACCGGTCACTTCGCAAATCTGTCGATGAATTTCTGCACCAGACAGGGTCCTTGCTGAGAAAAACCGTATCACTGAGCGAACCTCACACGCGGCGGGTGAGTAGATAGTGTTAAACGTTTTCAAAGCACGGAAGAGAACCGTACAGGTTAGCTACAGAGCTGAAACTGAGCACAGTTGTTCCCGAGCCATGCCGGTACACGACGCACGCGCTCGTTTCGGTATGCGCGCGACCTGCTAGTGTCTACAACAAAACTGAACTTACTTAAAAAACACGCCTCGTATATACGAAAGCGTGCTAGAAAGTAACGTCTCCGAACATTTTAAGTGAAATTTCCTAAAGCTTCTTAATCAAAACAAATATTATTAATATTTTGCATATTTATTCTTCACGTATAAATATTTACTTATCAATGTTATTAACATTCTGTATCTTAATTCTCCACGTATACCTATTTATTTCTGAACATAGTCACCCTGACGACTAAGAAATTTGTCCCGTAGACCAATCTGCTGGTTTCATCACTGTAGAATTTTTGATTTTGTTGACGGATCCACACCCTCACCTCTCCATGCAGCGATTAATCCCTATCAAAGTGAAGTCCTCGACGGTGTTCATTAGGTTTTGGGAACAGATGAAAATTGGATGCCATCAAGTCGGGAATGTATGGAGGATGGTAGACGACAGCGACAGTGAGCTCAAGACGTCGGATTGATGATGATGTCGCAGTGCTCGTGTGTGCGGACTGTCGTTGTCGTGCTGAAGGAAAGGGTGCGCCAAGTGCGTGCGAACTCTTCGAATTCGTCCTTCCTTAGTTACAACACGCTGTTCTCACACACCGACGTAGTACCTTACGTACCACCATGTTAAACGCTATAATTCGGAGCCCTTTAGTAGCAGAAGGTTGCAACTTGCGTCAGCGAAGCGGTAAAGTCAACCGAGTAATATACATGACATGTAATACTTCAACCGATATTGAGAACAGAATGTGTGTGTGTGTGTGTGTGTGTGTGTGTGTGTGTGTGTGTGTGTGTGTGTGTGTGTGTGTGTGTGTGTGTGTTTATGGCGTCGGGTGGTCCGGTAAATGTAGATACGCAAGTAACTGAAGATCGAATATAGAGAAAGTCTATGCGTGATGCCTACCTCACCTCCAACTGATCGAGTACTGACAGAAGGCTCCTCATACTTGAGAACATATACTGCTTCTTCCAAGTCAGGATCCATTATTTATCCCATCTTTGCATCAGTGACACCACTCATCCTGATTTCTTTGATCGTAGGAACAGTCATCGAATTACAGTGTGCCTGGGCTGTCTTCTTCATGGGTATGTACTTCCATGAACCTCGCAATTTCTCTACGCTATTCATTTACATTTCCCTGTACACGAAAATGTCTTTGTAAACATAAGTTTCACCTTCACAGATATTTACATCAGAAATGAATACGTCAATGTACAGTCCAACACAAACAAACACAACGCAGCACGAAGAAATTATCTGAATTCGACGAAAATGAGTAGATGTGATGTAGATTTACAGATAAACAAATCACTACAATTTCAGAAAAATTAAATGATTTATTCAAGAGTAAGAACTTCACTAACTAATCAAGTTAATAACGCGTTTGTCCACCTCTGCCTTATTCGAGCACTTATTCGGCTTGACATTAACTGATAAAAGTTGTTGGATGACCTGAGGGGTACCGCCCCAAGTTATGCCCAACTGGCACGTTAGATGGTCAAAATCCCGAGATGCTTGTAGGGTCCTGCCCATAATGCTCCAAACGTTCTCAATTCGAGAGAGATCTGGCGACCTTGATGGCGAAGATAGAGTTTGTCAAGCACGAAGACAAGTCTGCTGGTGGGCGTTATCTCCCTGAAATATACGCCCAGGATAGCATGCATGAATGGCAACGAAACGGGACGTACAATACCGTCGACGTGCCGCTGTGGTGTAAGGGTGCAACTGATGACAACCAAATCATTTGTTTGTATATGTAGACCACATATACAGATTCCCTTCCCATTCGGAAAATTTCTTCGTGGTGCGTCGTCTTCTTGTTTGTCTTAGAGAGAGAGAGAGAGAGAGAGAGAGAGAGAGAGAGAGAGAGAGAGAGAGTGTATTTTCCTTGAAAATGTAGGCTCGTATGTACGCTCCAGTTATGAAATAAATGTTAATAATACATCTGCTTAGTTCGTTAAACTTCACTCCAAAGTGCACACAAGCTCGTTTTCCCATGTCCTGTAATGTTAAACAGCTTGTAGGCTACGAAATACAGTTACTTAACACGTTTTGCAAAGTGTGATCCCCGGTTGTTCGTTCTTGAGTTCGCTGATTAAAATTATGTTGTGGAGCTTTCTCTTGAGGATAAGATCAGGGCTAATAATTAATTAAAATTCACGAGACTTCAGACGATTTGGCACTCAGTGCTGAATAAAAAAATGCCAAAAACGGTGTTTGTGCACAGTTAGCGCTAACCACCCACAGTCCTTGTTACATAGCGAATGAACCAGTTTAAACCTGATTGGCATGGATGTCAGCAACAATTCCGCCTTTTCGTTCCCATTAAACATGATAGTTTCCTTAACTTCTCAACACTATTTCTGTTCGTCCAGCCCCATGTATTGACTCCTCTACTAGACACGGAATGTGGCATGTCAGCTAACAGTGAGAGAGCATTCAAACCAGAACCAACATAGCAAATTATTTATGCATATTAGGTAAACTATTGCAGTGTCCCCTACTTCTTCATGCTTCAAGGTACTTTTACGTTCGTCACACTGACCACAAACACGCTGTCACCCTGCAGACGGTGTTTGGGTTGAAATCAGCATGGCTCTGAGCACTATGGGACTTAACATCTATGGTCATCAGTCCCCTAGAACTTAGAACTACTTAAACCTAACTAACCTAAGGACAGCACACAACACCCAGTCATCAAGAGGCAGAGAAAATCCCTGACCCCGCCGGGAATCGAACCCGGGAACCCGGGCGCGGGAAGGGAGAACGCTACCGCACGACCACGAGCTGCGGACGTTTGGGTTGAGATCAGAGAATTTTATATTCTAACAACTCACTTCCTGGTTGTCGTCCCATGACTAAGCAGTGTGAAGAAGTAACTGTCAATTTTTGGAAACAGCATGAGGTGTTATTTTCACATATCAGAGTCCATTCTCGGAACAGCTCACATTTACCTGATTGTTAGTGCATCTTGGACACGAAGCTCATTGAATTATTTCTCTTGTTAATTTGAATATGCGAGCTTCCTAACGATCTCAATCGAAGTCCCGCATAATTAACTTCATTTCACGTTAGTTTTTTGCGTTTCTGTTTTTCTTTTTAAATTTGAATAAATATTTCGTAATTATTGTGAAATGAACTATATATGAACCGTACTTCCTGCAACTTCTCCAGTGATTAAGCGATCCTTACGTAACAAACATAATCAGGAATACAGTTAGGTGTTTTTTGAACACCGTTGTGCGCGGTGGTCAAATTATGAGTGAAATGTTGCATAACATGGAATGCTGTTAGTAGCGGTGACCAATAAACGGTTCGTTCGTGGATATACTGGAAAATTTTTGCTTCTGTTATCGAATACGTCCACCCGTGTCAGCTTTCACGATTAATTGCGATACATCGTATATAATGAGGATACAAAGTTAGGGGATACCACTCATTATCATTTCGGGCCTCTTTTGCCTGGCATAGTTCAGCTACTCGACGCGGCATCGAGCCAACAAGTCGTTCGAAGCCCCCTGCAGAAACATTGAGTCCTGGTGCGTCTACAGGCGTCAATAATTGAGAATGTGTTGCCAGTGCAGGATTTTGTGCGCGAACTGACCTCTAGACTAAATTCCATAAATGTTTGATGGTATTCATGCGGAGCCATCTGGATGGCCAAGCCATTCGCTCAAACCGTCCAGAACGTTCTTCAAACCAGTCACAAACGGCTGTGGCCCGTAACATGGCGCATTATCATGCATACAAATTCTATCCCTGTTTGGGAACATCGACATAATTAAAAGAAAGGCGCTTTTCGTTGCGGTGGAATCTTCTCGCGAAATTCCAATCACCAACTTTCTCCTCGGAATGCGAAACTGTCTTGTTGACACCGACCTACATAGGGAGAAATGATCAACACGATAAAATAACGGAAATCAGAGCTCGAACGGAAATACCGGGTGATCAAAAAGTCAGTATAAATTTGAAAAATTAATAAACCACGGAATAATGTAGATAGGTAAAAATTGATACACATGCTTGGAATGACATGGGGTTTTATTAGAACCAAAAAAATTGCTAGACGCGTGAAAGATCTCTTGAGCGCGTCGTTTGGTGGTGATCGTGTGCTCAGCCGCCAATTTCGTCATGCTTGGCCTCCCAGGTCCCCAGACCTCAGTCCGTGCGATTATTGGCTTTGCGGTTACCTGACGTCGCAAGTGTTTCGTGATCGACCGACATATCTAGGGACGCTGAAAGAGAACATCCGACGCCAATGCCTCACCATAACTCCGGACATGCTTTATAGTGCTGTTCACAACATTATTCCTCGACTACAGCTATTGTTGAGGAATGATGGTGGACATATTGAGCATTTCCTGTAAAGAACATCATCTTTGCTTTGTCTTACTTTGTTATGCTAATTATTGCTATTCTGATCAGATGAAGCGCCATCTGTCGGACATTTTTAGAACTTTTGTCTTTTTTTGTTCTAATAAAACCCCATGTCATTCCAAGCATGTGTGTCAATTTGTACCTCACTATCTACATTATTCCGTGATTTATTCAGTTTTCAAATTTATACTGTCTTTTTGATCACCCGGTATATAGGTGTTCGTTCTTTCCGCGCGCTGTACGAGAATGGAATAATGGAGAATTGTGAAGGTGGTTCGATGAAACCCCTGTGAGGCACTTCAATGTGATTTGCAGAGTATCCTTGTAGATGTTGAAGTACATGAATGGTTGCAAATGGTCTACAGGTAGGCGAACATAATTTGCAGTGAATTATCGGTTCAAATAGACCAGAGGAGCCAGACCAATCGATATAAATACAGCCCACACCACCAGCTTTCGTAGTGCCTTGTTGACTATTTGGATCCACGGCTTCGTGGGGTCTGCGCCACACACTAACCCTGGCATCAGCTCTTACCAACTGAAATCGGGACTCATCCGACCAGGCCATGGTTTTCCAGTCGTCAAGTCTCCAACTGAAACGGTCACGAGCCGAGGAGAGGCGATGTGCTGTTGGCAAAGGCACTCTCGTCGATTATCTTCTTCCGTAGTCCATTAATGCCAAATTTCGCTTCATTGGCCTAACGGGTACGTTCTCGTACGTCGTACAATGATTTCTGCGGTTATTTCACGCAGTGTTGTTTGTCTGTCAGCACTGACACTTCTACCCAAACGCCGCTGCTCTCTGTCGTTAAGTGAAGGTCGTAAACCATTGTTTTGTCCGTGGTGAGATATAATGTCTGGAATTTGGTATTCTCGGCAGACTGTTGATCTACGGATCTCTGAATGCTGAATTCCCTAACGACTTCATAAATGGAGTGTCCCATGCGTCTAGCAGCAAATACCATTCCGCATTAAATTCTGTTAATGCCCGTCATACGGCAATAATGACGTCGGAAACGTTTTCACATCAATCACCTTAGTACAAAGGACAGCCCCGCCAATGCAGTGCACTTTATACCTCGTATCCGCAATGCTACTGCCGCCTGTACGTGTGCATATCGCTGTCCCATGACTTTTATTATCTCACTCTAATTATCTTACTATTTCATGCTAGTTTTATGCTTTTTGTTGTTAAGAGAAACATTGCAATGAGATTCCATGTTGCTTTTGGAATGTGAATAAATATTTGGAAATTCTGAAATTATCTCCATTTATGAACCCTACTTCCTGTAACTTCTCTCACGATTAGGCGGTCCTTATGTATCAAACGTGATCAGGAATACATTGTGTTGTTTCAATGTATGGTGTTTCCGTTGTGCGCAGGGGCCAAATTGTGCGTCAATTGTTGAATACCAGAGAAAGCTGTGCGTTGTGGTGGCGAATGGTCAGGGCTCCTACTTCAGAACTCAAATCAGTTACCAATGTAGATTAGTTTCAAGAGGTTACAATAAATAAATAAATAAATGGCTCTGAGCACTATGGGACTTAACATCTGAGGTCATCAGTCCCCTATGCTTAGAACTACTTAAACCTAACTAACCTAAGGACATCACACACATCCATGCCCGAGGTAGGATTCGAACCTGCGACCGTAGCAGCAGCGCGGTTCCGGACTGAAGCGCCTAGAACCGCTCGGCCACAGCGGCCGGCAAAGAATTTACATCTGAAATACATTTGTCCTTCTGGGCCAGTACTTCGCGATAAAATAAGCGGTGTTTTTTAACCACTAATTATGATACACGATATATTTTAAACAATGCGAGTACCTAAACTACGCAAATGACAAATGTTACATTTGGCTCGTTCATTACTTGCTGGGGAAATAAAATTTCGGATGTCATAGGCGTTATCCGACTGACGGCTCCACCTCACCCTTTAGTTCTTAGAATTTTCTGCGATGACATCACGATGAATAGCCTCAAGGAAATATTTTCTGGAAGACGGACGGAGTTCTCGCCGAGGATGTTCGTGGAATTTAATTCGGGCCTCGTCCAAATTTCCATACCAATTACAGCACAAACTTTGTGCTTTCGCGTTGTGGAGTGGAATTCCTCCTGCTTACAGATGGCGCCCCCGACAATTTACGTGAAATTGTTTCGGAGAGTTTCATTTCGCGTTCTGAGTGCGAAAACGTGGCGCAAGAGTGCCAAACGCGCCGTTGTTTGTCGTCGTGTTTGTGCGCCGGTAATTCAATAACGCAGAGAGCGAGGCGGGGGTCGCGTTATTTGGCCGTGATCACGGCTAATGGAGCCGGCGGCCGCGTTTGATCGCAGCCGCCTGGACTGCTGTAACTTGGTAAGCCCGCCAGAATGGCATTCGCTGGCTCGGAAACAGCGTTACTGCATGTATACCTCTGTCTCTGACACAGGCGAAATAAAAGCCGTTACTTTTACGTGCATTTGCTGGAAACTGTTTCGTCGCATCCAGTGGTTACAGCAAAGTTCCACGTGTGGCAGCATTTCACATGCCACAGATACGTTTTACTCTCTTCCTCTGTGTTTAAGGTTATTACGTTCAACATCGACCGAGAAAATTGCGTATACGTTGCTGGCTCTAAGGATAAGCCATCTTGCAAGGGGAGGCCACAACGTTTGGAACGCGTATTTACTTCTAACTTCGTACACTCGTAGTACTCCAACAAAATGTGTAAGCAGTAGCGCGTACTTCTCAAGCGTTATTGAGAAAATCGCAATATAATTTCGGTCGTCAAATATATACCTGTGCGTGACTGTTTTTACCAGGAAGCAGCGGCAGTTGAGTGGGTAGCGTTCAAGCCCCGTATTCGTTGGATCGCTGGATCCCCAACTCCCGCCTCTACGTAGCGCTTAAATGCAGGAACGCTGTGACTACAAAGTCATCACGTGCAACGTAAATAGGACGAATTCGGTTGTCAAGATAGATGCACTCACGGAGCTCCGGCAGCAATGCCAAATAACATTGTAAATGTAATAAAAATTCATCCGATTACACGTATTTTTCCCATTATATCAATTGTAATGTAAGTAGTAAAGAAAATGAATGTGTTAAAAATAAAAAAGAAACTGACGAACGGGACTCGATACAGCGATTACTCGGCTTGAACGCTACCCACTCCGCTGCCGCCGCTTTCTGGTAAAAACGGCCACGCACAGGTATACAGGGTGTTACATAAAGGTACGGCCAAACTTTCAGGAAACATTCCTCACACACAAAGAAAGAAAATACGTTGTGTGTACATGTGTCCGGAAACGCTTAATTTCCATGTTAGAGCTCATTTTAGTTTCGTCAGTATGTACTGTACTTCCTCGATTCACCTCCAGTTGGCCCAGTTGAAGGAAGGTAATGTTGACTTCGGTGCTTGTGTTGACATGCGACTCATTGCTCTACAGCACCAGCATCAAGGACGTCAGTACGTAGCATCAACAGGTTAGTGTTCATCACGAACGTGGTTTTGCAGTCAGTGCAATGTTTACAAATGCGGAGTTGGCAGATGCCCGTTTGATGTATGGATTAGCACGGGGCAATAGCCGTGGCGCGGTACGTTTGTATCGAGACAAATTTCCAGAACGAAGGTGTCCCGACAGGAGGACGTTCGAAGCAATCGATCGGCGTCTTAGGGAGCACGGAACATTCCAGCCTATGACGCGCGACTGGGGAAGACCTAGAACGAGGAGGACACCTGCAATGAACGAGGCAATTCTTCGTGCAGTTGACGATAACCCTAATGTCAGCATCAAAGAAGTTGCTGCTGTACAAGGTAACGTTGACCATGTCACTGTATGGAGAGTGCTACGGGAGAACCAGTTGTTTCCGTACCGTGTACAGCGTGTGCAGGCACTATCAGCAGCTGATTGGCCTCCACGGGTACACTGCTGCGAATGGTTCATCCAACAATGTGTCAATCCTCATTTCAGTACAAATGTTCTCTTTACGGATGAGGCTTCATTCCAACGTGAACAAATTGTAAATTTTCACAATCAACATGTGTGGGCTGACGAGAATCCGCACGCAATTGTGCAATCACGTCATCAACACAGATTTTCTGTGAACGTTTGGGCAGGCATTGTTGGTGATGTCTTGATTGGGCCCCACGTTCTTCCACCTACGCTCAATGGAGCATGTTATCGTGATTTCATACGGGATACTCTACCTGTGCTGCTAGAACATGTGCCTTTACAAGTACGACACAACATGTGGTTCATGCACGTTGGAGCTCCTGCACGTTTCAGTCGAAGTGTTCGTACGCTTCTGAACAACAGATTCGGTGACCGATGGATTGGTAGAGGCGGACCAATCCCATGGCCTCCACGCTCTTCTGACCTCAACCCTCTTGACTTTCATTTATGGGGGCATTTGAAAGCTCTTGTCTACGCAACTACGGTACCAAATGTAGAGACTCTTCGTGCTCGTATTGTGGACGGCTGTGATACAATACGCCATTCTCCAGAGCTGCATCAGCGCATCAGGGATTCCATGCGACGGAGGGTGGATGCATGTTTCCTCGCTAACGGAGGACATTTTGAACATTTCCTGTAACAAAGTGTTTGAAGTCACGCTGGTACGTTCTGTTGCTGTGTGTTTCCATTCCATGATTAATGTGATTTGAAGAGAAGTAATAAAATGAGCTCTAACATGGAAAGTAAGCGTTTCCGGACACATGTCCACATAACATATTTTCTTTCTTTGTGTGTGCGGAAAGTTTCCTGAAAGTTTGGCCGTACCTTTTTGTAACACCCTGTATATCTGGCGACCGAAATTATCTTGCGATTTTCTCAATAACGCTTGAGAAGTACGCGCTACTGCTCACACATTTTGTTGGAGTACTACGAGTGTACGAAGTTTGAAGTAAATCCGCGTTCCAAACGTCGTGGCCTCCCCTTGTTGATTCAAATGTCTCTTTGAACTTTCTCTGTGTGTTTCGTTCATCCTATATGGTGAAGATCGCACCCCGCGTAGCAGCACTCCAATAGAGGACGGACAAGCGTAGTGTAGGCAGTCTCTTTAGTCTATTTAGTAGGTCTGTTTCATCTTCTAAATGCTTTGACAATAAAATGTAGTCTTTGATTCATATTACCAACAACATTTACCACGAGTTCTTTACAATTTAAATTGTTCGTAATTGTAATTACTAAGTATTTAGTTGAATTTGCGGCCTTTAGATTTGGCTGATTTATCATGTAACCGAAGTTTAACGGATTCCTTTCAGCACTTATGTGGATGACCTTACACTTTTCATTATTTAGGGTCAATAGCACTTACGAATCATATGGATAACTTTCCTAAATCCTTTTGCAATTTGTTTTGATCTTCTGATGACTTCACTAGACAATAAGCGATTGTATTATCTGCAAACAACCTAAGACGGCTGCTCAGATGGTCTCCTAAATAGTGTATACAAATAACGAACAGCCAAGGGCCTATAACACTATCTTGGGTAACGCTAGAAATCATGTTTGGCTTTCCGTCAGTTGCCGGCCGAAGTGGCCGTGCGGTTAAAGGCGCTTCAGTCTGGAACCGTGTAACAGCTACGGTCGCAGGTTCGAATCCTGCCTCGGGTATGGATGTGTGTGATGTCCTTAGGTTAGTTAGGTTTAAGTAGTTCTAAGTTCTAGGGGACTGATGACCACAGATGTTAAGTCCCATAGTGCTCAGAGCCATTTGAACCATTTTTTTCCGTCAGTTACTACGAACTGTGACGTCTCTGACAGGAAATCACGAAACCAGTCACGTAACTGAGGCGATATTCCGTAAGCATGAGATTTGATTACAAAAAAATGGTTCAAATGGCTCTGAGCACTATGGGACTCAACTTCTGTGGTCGTAAGTCCCCTAGAACTTAGAACTACTTAAACCTAACTAACCTAAGGACATCACACACATCCATGCCCGAGGCAGGATTCGAACCTGCGACCGTAGCGGTCGTGCGGTTCCAGACTGTAGCGCCTTTAACCGCTCGGCCACTCCGGCCGGCATTTGATTACAAGCAACTTGTGAGGTACGGTGGCAAAAGCCTTCTCGAAACATATAAATACGGAATCAATTTCAAATCCCTTGTCGATAGCACTCAACACTTCGTGCGAGTAACGAGCTAGTTGTGTTTCAAAAGAACGATGTTTTCTAAATCCATGTTGATTGTGTGTCAATAGACTGTTCTCTTAGAGCTTTTATTATGTGTAATTTGTTAAGCTTGGACAAATTCGTTCAGGTGTTATTTTTTGTAAACTAAGACTCAAAAATTGAACTTGCTTTTCAAAAAAATATTCAATGTTTGTGGCTATTGTTTTTATTTTATTATTTTTAAGAAGCCTGTGGATCATGTGGTGGAATGCTGCATGTTTATAGGCTGTAGGATGTTGGGAGGAAGCCGCGATGAATGTGTCGGTGAAGGAGTCTTTTCGATAAATTTTAAATTTATGGTTGCTTCCTTCTATCTTTAAACCAATATCCAGAAAATTTATGCTGGACCATCCCCAACTCCATGCTGACCTTTATGTTAGTGTGCCACTATTTCATATTTTACATAAATTTGTGGAGTTGTCTATTGGAATCTTTCCACATACAAAGAATATCATGTACATTCTACATATCTGTACCAATAAAACAGCCATAAATAATGAATTTAACCCCAACACCATTAGTAAAAACTAGGTAAAAACATGAAGAAGCAAGCCCTGTCTCTACTGTCCCCAATGAAAAACACAGACAAACTGGAAAAGAAATGGTGTAGATTACCTTTTATAGGGAAAACATCAAATAGAATAAGTAACAGTTTGAAGGAACAGATGTGTACATTCCCGCACCTTTCATTAAACGAGCAAACCCAATTCCATTATTCACCTCTTCTGGATGATATGACAACTCCAGGAAAAAAAAAAATGGCTCTGAGCACTATGGGACTTAACATCTGTGGTCATCAGTCCCCTAGAACTTAGAACTACTTAAACCTAACTAACCTAAGGACATCACACACATCCATACCCGAGGCAGGATTCGAACCTGCGACCGTAGCTGTTACACGGTTCCAGACTGAAGCGCCTAGAACCGCACGGCCACACCGGCCGGCCAACTCCAGGATAGAAGTTAAACTTTTGGCCTCAGTCGATGAGTAGATAAAACGGTCTGGATAACTTAAGTCTTGTCATGTCAATGTAACTGCCGAATTATGTCATTCCATATCCAATTTGTTAAAAATTGGTAACCGAACTCATTGTACATTAAGCCATAGATACATACATTGAGAAGTTGAGACGACTATCTTTGCTTTGTCTTATAATCATGTTTCTCTGTGCATTGTCGTCTATGGGAATCAGTAACATAATTGAAACAGGGCTCATAACCGGAAACCTTTGGTGTGCAGTAACAGTAATAAAATTTGTGAAACAAGGTAAAAAACAGTGTTTGTTTCGTTAATTACAATGTTTCACCAAGAACTCACAGCTGATTCAATTATAACCTCAAATATATTTCTAGGAGTCAAAGTAGAATCTGTTTCCCATTTCAAGCACCTAGGAAACATGATCTCGAAAGACAACACCGTAAAGCAGGAAGTACTTAACAGGACACAGAAAACATACAATTTTTACAGTCAAATCGGAAATCTTCTCTGGGACGATAAAATGAGACGAAAAGCAAAAGCGACGACGTACCACATCTATTTCGTATCCATCTTTACATATTGTTTAGTAACATGTACCCTACTAAACAAATACCTCAGCAGAACTCGGGAAACATGAGAGTCATGAGAACTACGAATCTGACAACTAGGAAGGGCAAAATCAGGAATGAGGTGAATAGGAAAGCAGCTGGTATTGAGATTCTTATTACCACTGTCGTAAAGAAACGCAGGCTTCAGTTGTATGGGCGCACAATCAGAATGAACAGCGAAAGACTTGCCACGAAGTCTTTCATCCTGAACCTCGTAGGAAAAATACCATACGGAAGACCACGAAGAAGCTGGACAAAGCCTGTAAGATCAGATTGGGAGGAGAAAAGACACAAATGGGAAGTTGTTTTGGAACAGAAGCTGTATGAAGACAGAAGGAGATGGCGAGCGCGTGTACACCACACCCGGGAAGCTGAAGTTGGAAAACGACGATTAAATAATAGTTAATTGCTGCAGAATTTAGTAGCTAAACGCCAAGGAGAAACAGGTACGTGCGATCTATGAACATTAAATATTCTGACCTGCGTGCCTGTAACATACGCTGTGTGTGAGTAAGTTTTCAAGGATGGTTTCTTTGAAAGTGCTCGGCCGGTTTCCTTCGCCATCCCTGGCACCATTAGAGCTTTTGTCCGTCTCTAATGACCTCGATGTCGACGGGACCTTAACCTCAATTTTCTTCCTTCCTTTCTTGAGTGTTTACAGCCCCATGGGCTGCTTAAAAACTATCTCGATAACTTCTGCAAATGATAATATGTACAAGAAGTATTTATACTTCCTCGCTACAAACCATTGCTTATTGGGTACCCAACGGATGCTACGTTCTCGGAATGCTATAAAACAATTCAAGCAAATAACATTAGTACTTTTATTTCTAGAAAGCAGATGGACAAGGAGTAGTCGCTAGCGATGGGCGACATGCGAACAGTAATATTCTTTGCTATACACAAGGTTCAACAAGTCTGTTCGCTAGTGTCCGTACATGGAGCCAATCTGAGCTCTATTGTCCCAATACTGAGCCGATCTGAGCCCTAATATCCGGATACTGAGCCGATCTGAGCCCCAATGTCCGGATACTGAGCCGATCTGAGCCCCAATGTCCAGATACTGAGCCGATCTGAGCCCCAATGTCCGGATACTGAGCCGATCTGAGCCCCAATGTCCGGATACTGAGCCGATCTGAGCCCCAATGTCCGGATACTGAGCCGATCTGAGCCCCAATGTCCGGATACTGAGCCGATCTGAGCCCCAATGTCCGGATACTGAGCCGATCTGAGCCCCAATGTCCGGATACTGAGACGATCTGAGCCCCAATGTCCGGATACTGAGACGATCTGAGCCCCAATGTCCGGATACTGAAACGATCTGAGCCCCAATGTCCGGATACTGAGACGATCTGAGCCCCAATGTCCAGATACTGAGACGATCTGAGCCCCAATGTCCGGATACTGAGACGATCTGAGCCCCAATGTCCGGATACTGAGACGATCTGAGCCCCAATGTCCGGATACTGAGACGATCTGAGCGCTAATGCCCGGATACTGAGCCGATGTGAGACCTAATGTCCGGATACTGAGCCGATGTGAGCCCTAATGTCCGGATACTGAGCCGATGTGAGCCCTAATGTCCGGATACTGAGCCGATGTGAGCCCTAATGTCCGGATACTGAGCCGATGTGAGCCCTAATGTCCGGATACTGAGCCGATCTGAGCCTAATGTCCGGATACTGAGCCGATCTGAGCCTAATGTCCGGATACTGAGCCGATCTGAGCCTAATGTCCGGATACTGAGCCGATCTGAGCCTAATGTCCGGATACTGAGGCGATCTGAGCCCTAATGTACGGATACTGAGACGATCTGAGCCCTAATGTCCGGATACTGAGCCGATGTGAACCCTAATGTCTGGATACTGGCCGATGTGAGCCCTAATGTCCGGATACTGAGCCGATGTGAGCCCGATGTCCGGATACTGAGCCGATGTGAGCCCGATGTCCGGATACTGAGCCGATGTGAGCCCGATGTCCGGATACTGAGCTGATGTGAGCCCGATGTCCGGGTACTGAGCCGATCTGTGCCTAATGTCGGGATACTGAGCCGATCTGTGCCTAATGTCCGGATACTGAGCCGATCTGTGCCTAATGTCAGGATACTGAGCCGATCTGTGCGTAATGTCCGGATAAGATTAAAGTGAGCTTGAACATGGTGTTACAGTGGGACACAGCATCTCTGAAGTAAAGATGAAGTGAGGATTTTCTCGTACGGCCATTTCACGAGTGTACCTTGAATATCAGGAATCCGGTAAAACATCAAATCACCGACATCGCTGCCGCGTAAAAAGTTTCTGCAAGAACGAGACCAACGACGACTGAAGAGAATCGTTCAACGTGACAGAAGTACAACCCTTCAGCATATTGCTGCAGATTTCAGTGCTGGGCCATCAACAAGTGTCAGCGGGCGAACATTTCAAACAAATATCATCGATAAGGGATTTCGGAGCCGAAGGTCCACTCACGTACACTTGGTAACAGCATGACACAAAGTTTTACGCCTTGCCTGCGCCCGTTGACGCCGACATTGGACTGTTTATGACTGGAAACATGTTGCCTGGTCGGACGACATTCGTTTCAAATTATATCGAGCGGATAAACGCTTACAGGTATGGAGACAACCTCATGACTCCATAAACCTAGCATGTCAGCAGGGGACTGTTCAAGCTGGTGAGTGCTTTGTAATGGCGTTGTGCATGGGCAGTTGGAGTGATATGAGACGCCTGATACGTCTACATACGACTGTGACGGGTGATACCTACGTAAGCGTCCTGTCTGATCATCTGCATCCATTCATGTCCATTGTGCATTCCGACGGACAGGAAATACCAGCAGGGCAATGCGACACCCCACACGTCCATAATTGCTACAGAGTGTCTCCAGGAACACTCTTATGAGTTTAAACACTTCCGATAGCCACCAAACTCCCCAGACGTGAACACTATTTAGCATATCCGGGATGCCTTGCAACGTGCTGTTCAGAAGAGATCTCCACCGCCTCGTACTCTTAAGGATTTATAAACAGCCCTGCAAGGTTTATGGTGTCAATGCCTTCCAGTACTACTTCATACATTAGTCGAGTCCATGCCACGTCATGTTGCGGCACTTCTCCGTGCACGCGGGGGCCCTAAACGATATTAGGCACGTGTACCACTATCTTTGACTCTTCGGTGTATTACCCATTTCCATGCGTGCCAACTGCCGATACACGAAGAGCAATGTCTCGGCATGGCAGCCTATCTTGGGACTTCATTTGGTACACTTTCTGAATCTTGTAGAGATGCCACAGTAAAATGCGTTGCAACACCTGTTGGTCTGTTGACCAGGGGCGAGACAATTCCCATGACGCAGCTAGAGCACTGTCTGCAGAATTTGTGGAATTTGCTGCACGGTCGGCTGTATCTGCAGCAACTTCATAAGGAAGTACCATGGGAATGGGACGCCTCCCTTTCCCTGCTGCACCACCTAAATCACCTGTTTCTTCCAATTTCTTGACATATGCTTTAGACCATTTACTGACATGGGGCCTTTTGGGAGCTATTTCTGTCGGCGATATTCCAGCAATTCAGCAACGCTACAGCTGCCGTACTGATAAAATACCTTTACCAATAACGCACGGTCTTCCTTCTCAATATCCATTGCGATTCGTACGGAAAACTTGAGTCTGTTTAAACCTTTATACCAACAGTCACTTCATAAAAGAAATCAAAATGCATCGCCAAGTGACAAACAGCGTAATGATGTCAAAACAGGAAACATTTCACATTCTGACGGATTTCAGCACCATATTTTCACCTGCTGGCAGAAAGCTGAACTATCATTTTTTTATGCACACTCCGCGAGCGTACCGGTTAATGAAGACACTACGACGTTTTAACGTCCTGCGATATATAAGCCTACACTACAGCACTCGCAACACCATCAGTTTAATTGTATCCATCCGACAGCTTAATCCATCTGTCGCGACTAATAATAAACTGGATGGTTCCCTCGCTGAAAACCAGCAGGCCTTCTGTTCGCAGTGGCTCTGCTACAACATGGTGGCTGACGTCTTTGTCGATGTGGCGCGAAGACTGACTGTGCATACTGTGAGCGCGCGTGTTGACCTCTTCACGGAGGTCCATAAAGTGCCACGCATTGCCGACTTTGGGTGTTATTTAAAGTCTTTCCTGGCATAAAAAAACAGAGGACAGATCGAAGTTGGATTACTTTTTATGGCCAATGCGTTTATTTTGTAACAGCTCTTGAAGGACCACTCTTTAACACTAATTGCTAGATACTGGTGTCTTCTAATGGCCAACTATGCCTTACAGATGTATCCCTGCGTGTGAAATCGTTGAAGTTCGTATAAAGACTTGGTTTTTGATGAAATTTCCGTCTTGGTGATAATCAGTAACTTTGTAATCCAAGCAGTTATCGACTATCAAAAAAATTGGGAAAAGTATCTCTATGCTTATGTGTCCTCATTATCTATTTATTATCTATTCGCCGCCCTCTTATCAAACATGAGATGGAATACAAATCTGCACCCTAATTAATTACCGAAACTTTTGATTTAATTTTCAGTTTAAGTGCTTCGGTTTCTTTAAGCCAAAGAATGCGTTTTATTACTATACCTTAAGGGGGGGGGGGGGGCAGTACAATGTATAACAAGAAAAACAATAAAATATGGCAAAGATTCGCCAAGGTTTAATGCTGTCATCTAAAGAGGACAGCGAAGACAGGTTGTTGGGTTCTTGCTACCAAGCAGGATGTAGAGAAACTGACAAAAATGACTTAATAAGAGTGTTCGTAAGTAAGACTTTACGTGAAGCCTACAATAACTTACGCGATCAAATCCTTATGGAAGATCTATCCGAAAATCGTGAAACAGTCTCTCAAATGTAAATTCTATTAATGGATCCAAGCCTCGTTTTAAAATCACGTGAAGTAGTCTGGTGTTCAAGCTGCAGGCAACAAACAGAACGCCGAAATGTTAAGCCCCACATTTTAAAATGCATTCAGGTTTGAGGATACTACCATACCAAAGCTTGACCTCCGCACAGTCACAAACGAGAGATGATGAAGCAAGCACTCCTTGTAAAAGAATAGGATTCAAAATTCTGGCCAGGCATCCTGGCGTAAAATTTCTGCGGTTCTCTAAAACTCACAGGCACCGTTACTTCTGTATGGCTTCTATCGATTCCATTCCTCGACCTTCGCGGAAATGAGCTACTGCTGCGCTACCAGTGTCATTGATGCCGTCTGGACTTCTGCACTCATATTCTTTTGTAACAAGAATAATAATTTATATCTGTTCTGAATGATACCAAAACACCGTTACAGAGAAGTTCAACACATAATCAAATTCATGCACGAAATCGTGAAGATATTTCGCTGGAGGCCACGGTTTTATAATTATTCGAGAGTAATGTACAAAAGAGACCTTCAAACACACCTCTATCCCATACTCATCCCTCACCAGCCAGGATTTCTAGTACGTCGTTCGTGACACTCCCTCCTACCACTATAGAAAAATTTCCGACTACACGAACTATTCCACCATTTTTGGTCTCTATTGATCGGGATATTATGTCACAAGTATAGTCGGCTACTTCGTTAACATTATTAACTTAATCGTGACCGTGAGGTTAATGAAAGAAAAACGCGTTTTTGTAAACGTTACGCTAAAATTTATTACGTTGAAAATTCGATCCAACTTAACTTGTATAAGAACAGTAGTGTCTTAGCCAGAATGCCTGACGAATAAAACGATGTAATTGGTAAGATTTACACAAACGAGACAGTTTTACAATTTATAAGTCCTCGACTAAGCCCGTGGCGTAATAAGGCCAGTCAATGAAGACGGAGAAAGGTCTAAAGTGGGAAAAAATTCGTGCAGTCGCCAGTTTCTGTACAGCGGTAGTAGAGTGTGCCATCAACAACATACTAGAAAAAAGTGGTTCAAATGGCTCTGAGCACTATAAGACTTAACATCTGAGGTCATCAGTCCCCTAGAACTTAGAACTGGTTAAACCTAACTAATCTAAGGACATCACACACATCCATGCCCGAGGTAGGATTCGAACCTGTGACCGTAGCAGTCGCGCGGTTCCGGACTGAAGCGCACTAGAACCGCTCGGCCACAGCGGTCGGCACAACATACTAGAAATCGCGAGCGGTTGGGGCTGGGTGTGGAAGTGAGGGTGCGTTTGAAGATCACTTTTGTACGTTTTTCTAGAAAAATTAGAAAATTATGGTCTTTAATGAAGACATATCCAAGCCCACAATTTAACTACATTAAATTTCCTATAGAAAGTTGCCGTTCATTTTCTGTTGGATTAGTAGTTTGCGCGTAGCGAGCGAAAGAGTATGAAAATTTTGTGCTTGATTCATGAAGGCCAGATATGATATTGCGGGCTGCATAAATCGGCAACGGTAGTGGGCAGCTGAATCACCCAGTATATACACAATTTTTAATGTAATAAATGGTTCAAATGGCTCTGAGCACTATGCGGCTTAACTTCTGAGGTCATCAGTCGCCTAGAACTTAGAACTAATTAAACCTAACTAACCTAAGGACATCACACACATCCATGCCCGAGGCAGGATTCGAACCTGCGACCGTAGCCGTCGCTCGGCTCCAGACTGTAGCGCCTAGAACCGCACGGCCACTCCGGCCGGCTTAATGTAATACCTGTCATACTGTGATAAATCTTTACCATAAGATTATACCTTTCTAATTAATAGCTGATAAATAACCGCTAACTTATGAGAAAGAAATAAAATCTGTTGTTTAGTATATATCGCCGTAAAATCATTGTACAGTAGTCATAAACAGTAAGATTTAGATTTTTTTGTGTTTCAACTTCTGTAAACAATTATTCTTTTTGTAATTTATTTACTACAACGATACATATCATTTGTTGTGCGCAGTATAGTTCGTTTTCATTAATGATTCATTTCTTCTAAAGCTGCCTACAAAATTTAAAAAATTTGCTACATCTGCGTAGGAAAAATCGCAGAAATGTATTTTCCAGTGGGTAGCAGGGCACAACGTTGGCAGTCCTGCCATTGGTGCAGGATCGTTTCCGTAATGCCCTGGCAACACATACAGTGTGATCACGTCAAGCACAAATTAACCGATACTTGTATACAATGCAGAGCCAGCTGAAATTCCCAGAATCTCCGGTAACACTGTTATTGACGTCGACCCTGTTCTACTGGTTTAAGTGCTGGCAGCTGGAAGCTGGCTATGAGCGATACCCTGTGCAACCGACTGCAACGGCACGCGTGGCTGCAGTTTAAGCAGGCGGCTGCTGCTGGGCGGATGATTAATGGCACGCCAGCCCTCCCAGCGGCTAGAGTTCGGTCCACTGGTCACGGCTACTTCTGCGGTCATTTGTCAGGGGCGCGCGCTTGCGACCGAGCAAGGACACTGCCGAGGTGACCTTCTGAGGCGGTGACTGCACGCATCACTCATAAGGACCGAGCTTCGGCTTCAGCAAATAGCAAGACTAAATTGACGAAACATTCTCTGTAGGATAATAGGTTGAGACAAAGTCAAGCGGTCTAAAATTTGTCCTCGAAAATCAGTTCAAGAAAAATTCCATTCTTGTATCACCTTATTTTTTACTATACTCTAGTCTCACAAGGAAACGGCACGACCGTGGCGCCAGGGATTTGTCCGAAATTTTGTGTGGTGAAGGAGGTCCCCTAACACCTCACGTGGTTAAAATATTAGGACGCACTACACGGAAAATCCCGAGAAAAATCGATCCAAAGTTTCTTAGGTGCCGTATGAGTATAAAATTTTAGTGCATTGCAGAGGCGCCGTCTGGCCTACATGGTTAGCGTTCGGACACTTATGCCAGAGGTCTCGGATTCGATTCCTCCTCCGGCACTTTCTTTCCTTCTGTTTCGTTTTCTTTTGTTATTCCACCAATTATTCAGAAAGTTTCCCAAACCTACATTATCTTTAAAAAAATTAGTTACAGTATCGAATAAAAATTATTTTCTTTTTGTCCAACAACACAGTTCATGGCGGTAGGTTTTCCATTTATCATTGTAAAGTATACGAGGAGAAACATTGGGATTTTAATAAGAATAACAAAGTCGATTGGGAAACATCCAATTTTTACACATATAATAATTATAAACAAGAACCACAGTGGTAATTATCGTAAAAACAAACAAAGCAATAGTTTTTGCGATATCTTCCGCAACATATGAAAGCGGATTTTTTTACAATCACAGGGCGTTTGCAATAAATCTGTACAAAAACATGCCCCATTAACATTTACGAAAATGTTTTGAGTTTCTGATAATTTTGAGGCAAACCAGGAATACTGAATCATATCTCGGAATATTGGTGACGATAATTGATGGTGAATTATAGAATGAATTTTTATACAATCTTCCCGGGAATTAATTTCATGATCCTCCTGTAACAATGCGCTGCAATTTTGCAAGCAAGAGAAGAAAAAAAATTTGCTGGAGGAGGAATCGAACCCGAGACCTCTGACATAAGTGTCCGAACGCTAGCCATGCTTTTTTTTTAATTCACAAAAAAAATGGCTACAATGAAATGACATAAATAAGGTGACAGATAATTGCAGTCATAATTTACAGCATTCAAAAAATGAGTCTTTAGCAGTAACACAATTTAGCACCTTCACTGTCACCTTCAACTGGTGGCAGATCAGCATGCACATTTTCTTCTTCTGCAGCCGGTTCCTCATCATCATTTCCCAGACCAAAATTAATCATTCAGTAATCCTTGATGTGCGTTCCTTCCAGGGTAAATTACATGGACAGAAGAGAAGTCCCGAACAGCGACATCGCAAAATATTTCACTGCCTTGTTATTTTTGTCAGTTCCAGCCTTCTAAACGCATCTATAGGGAGTTCAAGATCTTCCTTTATATCAGACACCGGATGTTTCTCGCCATATTCTTGTATCTGCTGTACTGCTGATTTATTTTTCATGTGTGACTTGCAGGTGAGGTTAGGGTCGGGAACGTGACCCAATCCATTCCCTCTCTACTAGGAATCCAGTTCCTAACCTATACCCATTCGGTTGAAGACAATTCGGAGCATGTTACCATATTTCTTATTGTCATTCTGATATTTGAGTATTTTCTCGAATTCATTTTCCATATACATCTTGTATTCAATATGTTCATCGCTCCCAATATTGTTAAAAACATAACTTGTATATTTGCCCATTAACCAAATCATTGCGTTATTTTTTGCCTGAGGGTAGTAACTTTCCTCTGGTAGGCCGAACGGCGGCTCGGCAATGGACTAACATTTTATATTCATACGGCACCTAAGAAACTTTGGATCGATTTTTCTCGGGATTTTCCGACTTGTGCGTCCTAGGTGTTAGGCGTCCTCTTTCACCACACAAAATTGCGGGCAAATCCCCGTCCCCACGGTCGGGCCGTCTCCTTGTCAGTCCATCTTCAATTTCACTCTAATGACGATAATGGTGAAGATACACTTATTAAAATAGTAGCGGAGAAACCCGGCGTTGCGCAGGTATTTATTTATAACTTTACGGCCACGCCCGTACCACGCATTGCCTGGTCTTGTTCGTAATGTTTATGGCTTGGTATCTCCTGAACTGTGTGTCGCACAACGACGTAATTTTGTACGTGCGTTCACCGGCATACGTGAATACTGTCTGCAAAATGTCTTGCGAATGGAATGAGTAGTAAAGAAGTAATAAATTATAACGTCAGGCCTCATGTGGTAGTGTTACTGCATGAACAGTGGAAAAGTGGTAAGCAGAAAAGCGTTTTTCCTTTCACCTTTTTGTAGGGGTTGTTGGTGAGAAAACATTTCGTGAAGGTTTGAACTGATGCCCGTAGTTTTTTCCAAGTCACTAAATGCTCTCTACTCTCAAATACTGGATGAATAAATTCTGGGAATTCAGGCATCGCGGCTATTCTTATTTTTCTCCCCCACTTCTACCCCTTTGATAGAGTGGTGGTTCTTACCCTCACAGCGATTGTGGCCCGACGGTAAGGTATATGCGTACCAAGTTCCAACAAAACTGGTTGAAAACACAAACACAAACACACACACACACACACACACACACACACACACACACACACACACACACACACACACACACACAATAATATGTATGGAAAAAATGGCTCTGAGCACTATGCGACTTAACTTCTGAGGTCATCAGTCGCCTAGAACTTAGAGCTAATTAAACCTAACTAACCTAAGGACATCACACACATCCATGCCCGAGGCAGGATTCGAACCTGCGACCGTAGCGGTCGCTCGGCTCCAGACTGTAGCGCCTAGAACCGCACGGCCACTCCGATCGGCAATATGTATGGATTCCGGGTTGTTATACCGCGATAGCATGAAACTATTGTCGAAACCCAACGTACCGTCGCCATCTACGGAGGACGTCTTCAAAGGGGGCTGTAGCTTTTCCGAAGGTCCCAAGCACATCCTGGTTCACTAACGATTGAAGTAAAATAATGTTTCTCCGTGCTCCTGCACAGAGGCATAATGTCACATATTTTGAAAAGTCGAACGCAGTGGGCCATTGTTGGTTGCTGTCGTCCGCTATTATTGTCACTGACAGCACCAGTATCCTATGTAGGAAGTGGTGGACGACAAATTGAATTTCCTTGGTGCGCAAGTCTTAGAGCAAGAAGATGGTATCTCGGGCTGCACGCTATACGGAAAACCCACACACCTGGAAAGTTGCCTGCACCAGTATTCACGTCACCTCCCACGACAAAAGGAGGTGTTATGTAAACGTTAGCGGATAGAGCGAGGTACATATCGGACCCTGGCAAGAAAAGTGCCACAAGTCAAAAAAAGGCTATTTTTCATTTATACTTAATTTTTTAATTTTTATTTATTTATATTTTTATTATTTTCATTTATTAGTATTTAATTTTGTGGCGTGAAGTTCCCCAACGTGAACGGAACACGCCACATCTCTATCTTCTAATTTGTCCGCATAAAAGAGCCGCGTCAGCGTCGCCACTGACAAGGCTGCGTGGGCCGTTCAAGAAGAATAGCACATCCTCAGTTGTGATACTTTTCATGTATAAGCTAAGTAGAATGTAAATTTCAGCGTCACTGATTATTACAACGTCTGTACTTATACAGCGTCCTTATCTCACATTACAATGTCCTTCGGACATACAGACACTGTTTTGACGATTACACCTGTTGTGAATATTGTGAAATTTCTTGTGTTGCACCGTACAAGGAAAAATTGGCAATTTCTGCTACTAAGAAAGTTCATGTAGAATCCCTTTTCGTAAACTGTTCGTTAAATTGTACATAACTGATATTCCTTATTAAATTGTAATAATTATCATAAATTATATTTTTGCATTGTATATTTTTGTAACAAAACAGTTTCAACTCATTTTTCATTTTTTATTCTACGTTAAGTACTAATTATGCCTGATGGAGGTTCGATAGTCGTTATATATTGAAGTAAGTTAAATAAGAAAAAAAATTGGAGCGGAAAAGCGGCAAAAGTGGTACATGAGGGATCATAACAGAAACATAAAAAGTTTTCAGACACACAAGAAGAGTGTCCAACTCTAAGAACTAATTAATACACTTCTGGAAATTGAAATAAGAACACCGTGAATTCATTGTCCCAGGAAGGGGAAACTTTATTGACACATTCCTGGGGTCAGATACATCACATGATCACACTGACAGAACCACAGGCACATAGACACAGGCAACAGAGCATGCACAATGTCGGCACTAGTACAGTGTATATCCACCTTTCGCAGCAATGCAGGCTGCTATTCTCCCATGGAGACGATCGTAGAGATGCTGGATGTAGTCCTGTGGAACGGCTTGCCATGCCATTTCCACCTGGCGCCTCAGTTGGACCAGCGTTCGTGCTGGACGTGCAGACCGCGTGAGACGACGCTTCATCCAGTCCCAAACATGCTCAATGGGGGACAGATCCGGAGATCTTGCTGGCCAGGGTAGTTGACTTACACCTTCTAGAGCACGTTGGGTGGCGCGGGATACATGCGGACGTGCATTGTCCTGTTGGAACAGCAAGTTCCCTTGCCGGTCTAGGAATGGTAGAACGATGGGTTCGATGACGGTTTGGATGTACCGTGCACTATTCAGTGTCCCCTCGACGATCACCAGTGGTGTACGGCCAGTGTAGGAGATCGCTCCCCACACCATGATGCCGGGTGTTGGCCCTGTGTGCCTCGGTCGTATGCAGTCCTGATTGTGGCGCTCACCTGCACGGCGCCAAACACGCATACGACCATCATTGGCACCAAGGCAGAAGCGACTCTCATCGCTGAAGACGACACGTCTCCATTCGTCCCTCCATTCACGCCTGTCGCGACACCACTGGAGGCGGGCTGCACGATGTTGGGTCGTGAGCGGAAGACGGCCTAACGGTGTGCGGGACCGTAGCCCAGCTTCATGGAGACGGTTGCGAATGGTCCTCGCCGATACCCCAGGAGCAACAGTGTCTCTAATTTGCTGGGAAGTGGCGGTGCGGTCCCCTACGGCACTGCGTAGGATCCTACGGTCTTGGCGTGCATCCGTGCGCCGCTGCGGTCCGGTCCCAGGTCGACGGGCACGTGCACCTTCCGCCGACCACTGACGACAACATCGATGTACTGTGGAGACCTCACGCCCCACGTGTTGAGCAATTCGGCGGTACGTCCACCCGGCCTCCCGCATGCCCACTATACGCCCTCGCTCAAAGTCCGTCAACTGCACATACGGTTCACGTCCACGCTGTCGCGGCATGCTACCAGTGTTAAAGACTGCGATGGAGCTCCGTATGCCACGGCAAACTGGCTGACACTGACGGCGGCGGTGCACAAATGCTGCGCAGCTAGCGCCATTCGACGGCCAACACCGCGGTTCCTGGTGTGTCCGCTGTGCCGTGCGTGTGATCATTGCTTGTACAGCCCTCTCGCAGTGTCCGGAGCAAGTATGGTGGGTCTGACACACCGGTGTCAATGTGTTCTTTTTTCCATTTCCAGGAGTGTAATTATCTGATAACACTTCACACGATGAGGACAGAACTACATGTCCATATTACTGTTGTGTAGAATATAATGGAATTTCATACCTAAAATACCTATTTCAAATATAAAGAAAGCTTATACTACTTCAATGTAAGTTTTATAGCTTTTTTCAAGTGTTGCATTTTTTTAGTCCTGTCACTGTTTTTACTGGGATGAGATGTTACTGACCGCTGGGAGAGAAACAGAGTTATCACCCTGAAGTTACAGGAAAGCCTAAAATAGACGAAGGACGCTCACAAATTTCTGGAAAAAGCAGGAATTTACAGGGTAGCGTGTAGTTATGACGACGTAGAAATGTGCCTCGAACAAGACAAGAGCAACTGTAGAAGGCGAGAAACAGCCAGAACATCTGTTGCGGAACATACTTCGCAACCAGCAGACTACCGGACTCAATTTGATAAAACTCAGCACTGGCAGTCACAAGCGGATACTATGATAAGCTATAAAAACAGGCTGTAGAGATTACTATACAGCCTGTGATTTTAGCGGGAAGAAGGATGTAAAACTGAATGATATCTGGATTTAGGTGCTGAAGAAGGAGTAAACCAGTCTTCTACCATGGGATGATAGCGATGGCGTATATCAGCAATCAGAAACGACCAGCTGCGCTAGAGTTTTCGAAACGTTAGCACACGGAAACGGAAGTCAGTAGAGAGCCATAGTGTGCATTAAACCTTCGAAAATGATACAAACACCACTGAAGATGTCCTTTGCATATGGGGACGAAACTGTGAATCTATTCGACCACTGCAGAACAGCGCGAAATATTTGAAGAAGAGTGACATTTACGGGCGCGAAAGTTTATATTTTACAACTTTTCTAGCCTCTACGTCAACATGGACACTCTGCAAATCACATTTAAGCGCCTGGCAGCGGGTTCATCGAACCATCTTCACAGTTCTCTATTATTCCAACTCGTATAGCGCGCGGAAATAACGAACACCTATATCTTTCCGTACGACCTCTGATTTCCCTTATTTTATCATGGTGATCGTTTCTCCCTACTTAGGTCGCATATTTTTCGCATTCAGCAGAGAAAGTTGGTGATTGGAATTTCGTGAGAAGATTCCTCCGCAACGAGAAACGCCTTTGTTTCAATGATGTCCATCCCAAATCCTGTATCATTTCAGTGACACACACTCCCCTATTTCGCGGTAATATAAAACAAAGGGTTGGTCGTTTTTTGTTGTAGCGAAATAGGAGAGAAAGTGTCACTGTTGAGATTAGCGAGTTGGGATGACAAACATCAAAACAAATGCGTTTTTCGTTGTGACATCTTTTCACGAAATTTCAATCACCAATTTTCTCCTCTGAATACAAAAATATTTTTCTGTCGCCAACCTACATATGGTGAACTGATCATCATAATAAAATAAATCAGAGCTCGTTCAGAGAGATTTAAGCATTTTCCCCCACCCGCTGTTAAAGAGACGAACGGTACAGAACTAGTCTGAAGGTGGTTTGAAGAACCCTCTTCGAGGAACTTAAATGCTAAACTGCAGAGTAGCCATATTGACGTAGAGGTTAGAAAAGACTTTTAAACACTTAAATTCATGTTGAATGTTGACAAATTTCTCTTCTTTGTCAGAAATGATTTTCTTGCTATTGCCAGTTCAAATGCCTCTGAGCAGTATGGGACTTAACATAGGATTTCATCCTTTCCCTAGAACTTAGAACTACTTAAACCTAACTAACCTAAGGACATCACACACATCGATGCCCGAGGCAGGATTCGAACCTACGACCGTAGCGGTCGCGCGGTTCCAGACTGAAGCGCCTAGAACCGCTCGGCCACAGCGTCCAGCTGCCATTGCCAGTCTCTAGCCCCTCTCCTATTCGGCTGTCGTCACTTTTTTTGTTTGGAAACTACGAAGACTCATGTACTTCCTAATCAGATTCCCTCCGAATCATCTGATTTGACTGGACTACATTCCACTATACTTATTTAATTTTTGTTGATGTTCATCTTACAGTCTCTTTTCGAGACACTATCCATTCCGTTCAATTGCTCTTTCAAGTCCTTTTCCGTCTCCGCCAGAATTACAATGTCATCGGAAAAAGTCACATTTTTACCTCGTCCCTGAACGTTTAATTCCCTTTTCAAATTTCTGTTTTGTTTTGCTGCACAGTTGTTCGTTGTATAATTTGAATGACCTATAGGATATGCTGCAAGCAATCTTACTATATTCTCAATTACTGCTATCCTTTCATGTCCTTCGACTCTGACATAGCACTCTGGTCTCTGTAGACGAGGTAGATAACCTTACCCCCCGTATTTTATACTAGGCATTTAATAATTCCAAAGGATGTACACCGGTCAACAAAGATTTCTTTCAATTTACAAATGCTATAAAAGCATGTACGCCTTTCATCAACCTAAGACAAGTCGTACTCTTAGTACTGCCTCGCATGTTTCTACATTTCTCCGGAACCCAGACTGATCTTCCCTGAGGTCAGAGTATTCATCCTTCCATATATGATTAGTGTCAGTATTTTACAACCATGACTTACTAAACTAACAGTTCGGTATTATTCACACCCGTTTCCCTTTGCCTTCTTTGGAAATGGGATTATTACACACGTCTTTATGTATAACGTCATTTTACCCGTTTCAGTGATTCACGGGGACTGTAGACTACTTCAGGTGCCTCGTTTCAAATTACATCTCTCAATGCTCTGTCAAATTATTTTCGCTGTATCGTATCTTTCCTTTCCTCTATCTACTTCATATTTCCTTTCTATAACATTGTTTTTAACTTCATTTCCCTTGTACAGTCGACCTCTGAATTATTTCCACCATTCAGATTTTCATTCTTTAATTAGTTCTGGCTTACCACATGAGTTTTTTATGCTCATACAGCTGCTTCTTCTCTTTCATTTTCCTGTGGGCGCCATTTATCTTTCCCCCAGTCATGCATACTTCTACAGACTTGCAGTTGTCCTCTGTTCATTCCTGCTTAACCATTTTTAACGTTGTATAAACACCTTTTTATTAGAGAAGAACTGCAAATCTTTAGCCTCAATGATAAAATTAGAGATTACAGAAGAAAATGGAATGAACATCAACAAAGAATGTAGGCTTCCCTTAAAGGCAAGAAATTATAATTGCCATGGGAGAAGAGACAGAGGGAGACCCAGACAGAGATGGGTATCGTAACAGGCAATTCCTGCCTCATACCTGATGATCAATCCCTTTTCCTAGACGTCATATTCCTTTTTGCTTCATTTGTAGCATTTTTACGAGAGTTGCCCAGAAAGTAATTCACGGCATTTTTTTCTTCAACCGTTCTTTATTGAACATAATGAGAATTACACACACGAAAGCATGGTGTTTTATCTACACACCCTATATTTCCACGTAATCTCCATCCCGTTCTATGTCCTTCCTCTAGCGCGAAACAAGAGGGTGTATGCTCTGTCGGTATTAATCTTTGTCCTGGTGGCGGAATCAGTACTTCATGTGTGAATCACCTCCTCATCGTACTCAAAATGTCTTCCAGGAATGGCTTCTTTTAATGGCCGAAACAAGTGAAAGTCCGATGTGGCTAGGTCAGGGCTGTGAGGTGGAGGGGGTAACACTGTCCAACCCGGTTTTTCTATATGTTCAGCAGTCCTCAGACTAGCGTTATCGTGTTGCAGCAAAACATCTCCTGTGTTGCTGTGGCGCCGAAGTCGCCTGAAGCGCGTCTTAAGTTTTTTAACGTGTTGTGATAGCCTTCTGAATTAATGGTACCGCCTCTTGGCATCACATAAATGAGAATCATACATTCCCAGTTCCAGAACACGGTGATCATGACCTTACCGGCGGAAGCAGTTGTTTCGAATTGTTTCTTCTGTGGGGAGTGGGAATGGCGCCATTCTATCGACTGTCGTTCTGTTTCGGGCTCAAAATGGTCAACCCAGGTTTCATCACCTGTCACAATCCGGAAGAAGAAGGCCTCCGCCCCCCCCCCCCCCCCAGCTTCAAAACGTTGCAACAAATGAAGATAATGTTTTTTTTCTGTGTGATTTTTGATCCACCGTTAGACCCAGCGGGACACATGTTGCACACACTTTTTAATGTCCAAGAGTGCAGATAATTGCATCCACACTTAATTTGCTGATTGACAGATGCTGCGCCAACTGCCGAGTCGTAATGCGTCTGTCCTCACGAATGACAAAGTCAGCTCGCTGAAAAACGTCAGGTGTGACAGCAATGGATGGCCTTCCCCACCGCCGTAAATCGTGGAGCTCCGCCGAACCGCCTTCTGATCACCTCATCCTTTGGCCCAGCGACTCAGGGTACTTCTATCGACAGCTCCATAGGATTTGCACAAGCATTTGTGAGTATTCCCCACAGTTTCTTTCTCTACAGTGGGTACTTCAATGACGCCACGTTGATTGTAACGTACATCGCCTACAGACGCCATTTTGAAACTGTCCTGCAGCTACGCTATCTGTCGGAAGTGACGGAAATTTGGTGCGCTCACTCAGGAGACTTCAAATAATACAGACGTAACGATTCGCATTCATAGCATTGTTTACGGCCGAGAAAACAAATGCGGTGGATTTCTTTCTTGGCAATCACCGTATGTTTTCTCTTTTCATCATTACAATAAATATCTCGTATATTATAGAAAGATTTCTACTGGGTCTTGTCTTTTTGGCTCTTTGATCTTCAGCTGCCGTGATTATTCTATCGCTTGAAGCTAACTATTCGTCTATATAGGAAGGTAGTATCTGTTCCCGAAAGAACAGTTACCGTCGATGACCATGCAGCTTCCGTTAGAATGAAATGACAATTAAATGGACACCCTAGCTGCAAACAGGCGTTGATATACTTCATTGGGGGACATGTTGAAAATGTGTGCCCCGCCCGGGACTCGAAACCGGGATCTCCTGCTTACATGGCAGACGCTCTGTCCATCTGACCCACCGAGGGAAAACATCTATTAGGCGTACTACGAATGTGGTGGTGTGGACATGTTGGGAATGTGAATCTCACGGGGAGCGTGCAAGGGATAAGTCCCTTGCAGTCGCGCTATCCTCTTTGTCCTCAGTGGCTCAGATGGATAGAGCGTCTGCAGGGTTCAAATGGTTCAAATGGCTCTGAGCACTATGGGACTCAACTGCTGTGGTCATAAGTCCCCTAGAACTTAGAACTACTTAAACCTAACTAACCTAAGGACATCACACACATCCATGCCCGAGGCAGGATTCGAACCTGCGACCGTAGCGGTCGTGCGGTTCCAGACTGTAGCGCCTTTAACCGCTCGGCCACTCCGGCCGGCCGTCTGCAGGGCATATGCCGATGACGTTGCATTTATTGTCAAAGACAACGACGAGATAGAGAAAGCACTCGACATAATAAACAAATATCTGGTGCGAAACTGAGTAGAAATAAGTCTGGCATAATGAATATTGGAAGCGGATTAGGAGTTCCCATTCGTGGACCAATAAAGGAAATTGTCACCATGACATGTCTTGGGGTGTAGTATACAAGGAATATTCGGCAGACCATCGCAGTTAATTACAGAAGAATCCTGAACACCATCCTTGCCTGTGTAAGTCAGCACAATCTCCGTACTCTTGATGAGATACAAAGAGTGGCTCTCGTCCACGTCTATTTATCCTCTAAATTAAATTACGTAGCGCAAGCCCTGCCAAAGCCGTGGGATGTGGCGAACAGGATTTTGGCTGCTTTTGGCCACTTCGTCAGCCGCGGCCGCGTCTTCAAAGTCAATTACCAAACGTTGACTCTACCGGCTGACAACGGTGGATTGAATCTCACAGGCGTGTACAATAAAGCACAAGCATTGTACGTCTGTAAAACATATGAACTGTGGAAGCGGTCAGTCAACAGTGTTGTCGCATTTCTGTTAAATGAAATAGCGCCGGCCAGCCAGGACGCCCCAATAGACGTTCACCACATCCCAAATGAACTTTACCACCTAAAACATTTCTTCGTAGAATATAGCTACATTAGACTGGGAACACCTGAGAAAGATGTCATCAAAGTCAAGAAAATATACCAAAACTTAATGAACTTTCAGACCAAGAACATCATAGAACAAAAATACGTCGGTCACTCTTGGCATGATATCTGGATGAACATACACCACCCGCATTTACCAACAAAAAGTGCGGTCATTGTGGTACTATTTTGTGAGTAGGAAATTTCCAACGAACTCCAGACTACATTCCATTCATCTGGCTGATTCCCCTTTGTGTACCACTTGCAACCTGATTGACACACATGAACATCAATTTGTCTGTGAAATACAAATAATATATGGCTGTCAATCAGAAAAAAATTAGCAACTATGCGGAGAAAACCGCCGTATTTGATAACGCCAGCGTGCCTTTTATACCCGGAAGAATAATTATACCCCACCTAAAAAAAAGTGCCGTCAACTGGTTGAAGAGACACGCGGTATTTTACGTACTGTCCAATAAAGAAAGGAGCGAAGGAGATTTTTGGACGTACATCTCTGACCAGCATCACAAGCTACTACGCATGAATAATTATTATGATACGCCAACTTCCTCAGAAGAACAGTCATGTGAACTCCATTTTCGATGATGCGATTTAGAACATGAAGAAACGAGAGATAGCCGGCCGCTGGTGGCCGAGCGGTTCTGGCGCTACAGTCTGGAACCGCGCGACCGCTACGGTCGCAGGTTCGAATCCTGCCTCGGGCATGGATATGTGTGTGTTGTCCTTAGGTTAGTTAGGTTTAAGTAGTTCTAAGTTTTAGGGGACTTATGACCTCAGCAGTTGAGTCCCATAGTGCTCAGAGCCATTTGAACCATTTGAAACGAGAGATAATTTGATCTTTGAAAAATAAATATCAAGTGACGAACATCACTATCTAGTTTAGACTTGGATTTTTTCTAAAATGTCAAGGAACCTGTAATTAATTTTAGTTTGTTTTATTGCTTTCAAATGTCAGTTGAAAATTGTGTACTACTGTGGAATGTTATGACCAATTTTTTTTAAAAAAAAATATGGATAGAGCGTCTGCCATGTAAGCAGGAGATCCCGGGCTCGAGTCCCGGTCGGGACATACATTTTCATCATGTCCCCAATGAATTATATCAACGCCTGTTTGTAGCCACTGTGTCCATTAAATTATCATTTCATTCTAACTATTCATCTCCTGTTTTATTCCTTTGCCCTGTCAAATTATGTACGTGTAAATAAATTAATTGCATTTTGCAGAATACAAACACTGAATGCACAAAGACTGAAAGCGATTCATAGAGAGAAACCTCTTCATACTACGTTCGCCGCTAGCTATTAGCGTCTATTCGCCGCCGAAACACAGAAGGTGGTACACGCGTTGGGACCCGCCATGGCGACACAGGGTGTTTTGTAAAAGGGGGAGACAGGCCATAATGGGCGAAAATTTTCCGCAAGAACACCGCAGGGTTTCGCGTTACCGGGCGAAAACTTTGTAACTGGGGTGGCCGAAGAACGTCAGCCCCGGGCGCGCGTCATGAATATTGATGGTCGAGCGGCGGCCGCGAAACGGGGGATCAAAGGGTCCGAAAGGGCAGGCGAGGCGCCTGGGAAATTCCTCTAAGTACGCCGCCAGGGGAGAGTAGGGGTACGCGTCCCGGCGGTCACTGTGGCGTCTCGAGCCTTTTTGAAATGGAACTTTGACGGAATTTGTATCCACCTTGTTGTTATTCCTCTCTAACAGCAATGGTGTTACGGATCTGTTGTGTTATGCAGTAAAGGAAAACTAGCAGAAATTTGTGAAGAGAAATTTACTGTTCAGGGAGGAGAAACAGAAGTTTCATTGTACCATAGTGACATACGTGGAAAACTTTACAATATAAGTCGTACTGTGTTTGCTCTAGCGTCTTTACTGTTCCAGTCTATATTTCGAAGATGCAGGTTAATCATCACAGCTGGGGTTCATAAATAAGGACCTTTTCTACGTTATTAACCTGTATCTGTGGGAGCTATGCTAGAGTCATACCTGAAATTGTAATAGAACAGAAAAACACCAGAATATATTGCACATTTAAGCCAAAACTGTCCGCGAAAGGAATTCCGAAAGTGTTGCGCGATCACTAATGTAAAACTGGTACCACAACTGACATTATAAGGGAACAGAATAAACGCGAAAATATAACCAGATTTCTATGAAAATTAACTGCGAGAGCTATTCGGAAAGTATGGAGCGATCGGTAGCGAAGGGGAAACCACAGTGAAAATCGGATGAAGCTTTGCACAGATAGATGTGTTGTATAGTGTGTCTAACATGCCCGTAGATAGCGTCATGTTCTGAGAGAGCACAGTGAGTGCCTAAAGATGCCTAGAAGATAGCTTCCCTCGCCAAATGTCGGTGCATGACGAGCAATTTCGCTTGATTTCATGCAGTCCCTCAAAACGTAACTGTCATGCATTTCCTCCTCCTTGACAGTCCTCGACCGCATACAGCATGTGCAACGAGGACGCTACTGCAGTGTCTTCGATGGGAAATGATTGATCATCCACCATACAGCCCGCACTTGGCTCCCTTTGATTTTCATCTCTGCTCAAATGAAGCGCTGGCTACGAAGACAACATTTTGGCACAGACATTGCGCTGCAGTCCAGCGTAGAAAATTGTTGAAAAGCACAGAAGGCTGCGTTATATGTAGGGAAGTAGCTGAAAGCTGTAGCTAACAGTTGTAAATAAAAGTGTTTTGGTTTTTAGTGTGGTTTCCACTTCGCGACCGATCGTCCCCAACGTTACGAATAGCCCTCGAATTTTGCTGTATGCTAGGGCGCTGCTCCGCAGCTGTAAACAGCATTACAGCCACATTGTTTCAGTCGGGCTCAACAGAACGCCAACTTCACCAGAGGGCACCAAAGTGCCGTACTACTTCACAATGCCAGTCACGTGCATCGAAATAGAGCGTAACAGATCCTCCCGCTCGTCGGGTATTTAGAGGGCCATGCAGAGCAATGACTTTTGAGTTGTCTTCGAGTGATCAGCAAGGTGTCTTATGAGTTTCAAACGATTGTCACTGGGGGTTCTGTAATGGCCTAAAAGTGTTTACTTCCTATACGATGCCCTGAAAACCAGTTACCCTCGAATGGACTTACATTCTGGAATGAGTAAACTACACTGGAGTACAAAATTGAAGCAACAAACCGCAATTTCTCAGTCTTGTGTCTATTTCACTCTATAATCATACAAACTGTCAACAGATGTCCGTACAATCGTGTTCTGCATGGAAGGTGGCAGTCTGGTCAACGGACAACCACGCCAACGATGACTTGAGGGCACCTATCACACGGGGTCGGTAGAGTGTACTGGACAGTCCCACATCCACAATCGCTATGTCTACACCCACAGACGGGGCGGTATGACTACTCTGTAGTATGAAATGGAAATGAGCGTTTGGCGTCATTGACCGGGAGGCCCGTTGCGGGGCAGGTCCGGCCGCCTTGGTGCAAATCTTATTACATTCGACGCCACATTGGGCGACCTGCGCGTCGGATGGGTATGAAATGATGATGAAGACAACACAACAGCTAGTCCCCAAATGGAGAAAATCCCCGACCAACCCGGGAATCGAACCCAGGCTCCTTAGGACGGCAGTCCGTTACGCTGACCATTCAGTTATCGGGGCGGACACTCTCTGTGGTGGAGAGCCATAATAAGAATGGAACCAGGACAGTCGCAAACTGATGTGGCCCGATGGCTTAATGTGAGTCGTTCTGTTTTTCGGATGTGGCGACAATTTAGAGAGCTCGATAGACTATCCTGAGCCAACGGCCTTGCCGCAATAGTACCACAGGTTCCTGTCAGATCACCGAAGTTAAGCGATGTCGGGCTGAGCTAGCACTTGGATGGGTGACCATCCGGTCTCCCAAGCGCTGATAGCAAGTGGGGTGCACTCAGCCCTTATGAGGCAAACTGTGATGCTAATTGATTGAAAAGTAGCGGCTCCGGTCTCGTAAACTGACATACGGCCGGGAGAGCGGTGTGCTGACCACATGCCCCTTCATATCCGCATCCAGTGAAGCCTCTGGGCAGAGGATGACACGGCGGCCGGTCGGTACCGTTGGGCCTTCCAACGCCTTTTCGGACGGAGTAAAAATAGACTATCCCGAAGACCAAGGCAGGGCCGACCCCAAGTGATATCAGACAGAGAGGAGTGTTTTTTGGCTGTATTTAGTACTGCACGGTAACTGGTATTTGACCTCGCATCATTAACTGGACGTGTGGTGTTGAGACAAACGGTGATATAGGGCTTCGGCAGAGTGGCCTTTATTGTCGGAGACCTGCTATACGTGTACCTCTGATGCGTCTGTGCAGAAGGAAAAGTCTGGATTGGATTCGTCAATATACCGCCTGGGCGTCGAACAGTGGGTCAATCTTCTTTTCACAGATGAGTCCCGATTTCGTCCGGAGAATGATTCTCTAGGCATTCGCATCTGGAAGGATCCTGGAACACGATTTCGGTACCCAGGCGTTGTGGAAAGAGACCGATATCGAGAAGGATCCCTAATAGTGTGGGCAGGGATTGTGTGGACCTCTCGAACACCTCACCATGAAATTGTACTCGTGAATAGGCAAGGTTTAACTGTTGTCAGCTGTCGTGACGAAATCTTGGGACCTCATGTGCGGTTGTCGTGAGGTAGTGTGAACCCAGACTTCGTATTGCTGGACGATAATGGTCGACATCATAGAGAACGGGTGGCTGACGTGTTTTCGAAACTGAAATTGTTGCATGCATGACGTGGTTTGCTCACTCCCCGATTTGAATCACATAGATCATGTCTGGAATGCACTATGTAGACAGGCTGAATCGCGTCAGCATCCACCAACCACTCTCCAAGACCTACGAGCAGCTCTATAGCAAGCATAGGCGTTACCGCCTCAACGTGAGATTGATGACATCATTCACAGCATGCCCTGTCGCTGTAGGGCCTGTATTTCTACTAGCGGTGGTCACACCCCATACTGAGCACATTAATCAGTTGTTGGAATGTGTGAGGGAATCCGTTAAGTTCGAAAAACGAAGAACATTTTTGTCTACCGTTACGCATATAGCAGTTATTTATGCATTGTATTCTGTACATTTGTCCTACTTTACTATCACCTGTTTATACTGTTTCGTGGCAAAATAAACGCAACCTTGCAAAGTTTCCGTTTGTTCCCTTAATTTTGGACAGCACAGTACTTCGGGTAATGGTAATATGTGTGAAATCTTATGGGACTTAACTGCTAAGGTCATCAGTCCCTAAGCTTAAACACTACTTAACCTAAATTACCCTAAGGACACACACACACACACACACACACACACACACACACACACACACACACTCACACTCATGGCCGAGGGAGGACTCGAACCTCCACCGGGACCAGCCGCACAGTCAGTGTACTTCGTTTAGGACCTTGTGTCTAAGTGGTCATTAATGGACTTGAGGGTTTTACGTTTATACTCTTCATAATGGGTTAGTACAGTGTTTACTGCACATGTACTAAATGTTGTGAGTCAGACGGAATTGTACCATTCAGTAGTTAGGCAACAATCTTCATTTAATGAGCCTAAAACTTTGCGTGCAATACAGTACATGGTGTCAATGGTCACAGGACACATATTTCACAATCTCAAATTACTATTAAGAATGCGCTACAACTCCCACCGACACGTGTTTCTGTCGTGTTGACATCACAATGAAATTTATTATGTAACACCCGAAGTCCTAATAATGAAGCAGCTCTGATTTCTAAATGTATAGTGGCATAGTAAAAACGTTATTGAAAAGACAGGAGATGGAAATTCCTGTTAATTTTTTCCACGAAATAAAAGGTTTGTGGTTTCCTGATGACTTTACAATTCTGTCAGAGACTGGAAAAGACTTGGAACATCAGTGGAATGGAGTGGATAGTGTCTTCAAGAAAAGCTGGTAAGATGAACAAGAAGAAAGTAAATTTTTTGACGCTGTATACCAGGGCTTAAGCCTCCCACAATACAGCTCGGTCTAAGGTGTTGCCTAGCTGGCAGACGTGAACAGCATAACAACAACAACAACAACAAATTATTTACGGAGAGGGTTGCGAAAGGCGCGAATTTGACAAGCAGGGCTGTCGGCAGCGCAGATACCGCCACTGTCGCTGCACTTCTTCTTTAGACTGATCACGCGTACAAAAAGAGAGCAGGACTATTAACCTTCACTCGGCCTGTAGTTAGGTGGCCACATAGCTCCAAGCTAGCCGGTTCCGGATGTAGAACAAGTCGAATTAAGACGCCAGTGAAGCGAACTTATCAGCAGTTAGCTTAGAGTTCTATGGGTGGTTATCCACGAAGTGGCTATCTGCGGTTATCGAGTGAATTTCCAGGTTACTGCTCTGGTTGATGAATATTTACTGAGTGGACTACATACATTAAGTCAGTCAAACTGTACTGGGCTTTGAATCAGGACTGTATGACTTGTCCAGTTTGGATTTTGGTTCTAAGTTATCTTTAGCGAACTTCTGCGTTTTATCCTCATCAAGCTGTATTTATTATGCCTTGAATAAATGTGATGACTTTCATTAATATTGCGAATTGTAGTTACGTGGTCACCTTGGCAAAACTGATATTTACTTAGCTTGCCATACAGGTAGCTGAAACGTGAACGATAAACGGTTCAGAAAGAATAGAAGATTTTGAAATGTGGTACTACAGAAATATGCTGAAGATTAGATGGGTGAATCACATAACAATGAGGAAATACTGAATGGAATTCGGGAAAAAAAAGCAGATTTACGGTACAACTTGAGTAAAAGAAGGACTCGGTTGATAAGACACATCCTGAGACATCAAAAAATAGTCAGGTTGGTTTTGATCGCGCCTGTGTGTGTGTGTGTGTGTGTGTGTGTGTGTGTGTGTGTGTGTGTGTGTGTGTGTGTGTGTGTGTGTGTGTGTGTGTGTGCGAGCGCGCGCGGATTCTAGAGGCAAACCAAGGCGCTACTACTGTAAGCAGTTTCAAATGGGTATACGCTGCACTATTTATGCAGAGATGAAGTTTGCAGGGAATAGATTAGTGGGGAGTGCTGCATAAAAGTAATATTCGGACTGAAGACCACGACAACAACACACAACATTCAAAGGGGTACGACAATAAACGCAGGATAATAATAAAACTGGAGCATTTAGAATGTGATGTTACAGAAGTAGGTTGACAATTAGCTACAGAGAACTGCTTCATAAAATGTTCAAGTGTGTGTGAATTCCTAGGGGACCGAACTGCTGAGGTCATCGGTCTCTAGACTTACACATTACTTAAACCAACTTACGCTGAGAACAACACACACACACCCATGCCCGAGGGAGGACCCGAACCTCCGGGGGGACCAGCCGCACAGTCCCTGACACGGCGCCTCTAACCTCGCGGCCACGGGTTTATCAACAGAAGACAAAAGTTGATGTGGTTTTTATCAAGTTCACAAGGAATAGTTAATTCGCGGCTAGAAGGAACGGTGTAATGTTGACAGGTTGAGATAACTGAAGGAGGGACAGTGTGTGGAGGCAGGGAAAGAATGGAACAAGTGAACGGAATAATAGTGACTGTTGTGTCAGACTTAATGTGCACCCGCGGAAAGATTCCCAGAAGACAAAGTAATTTAAAGATGTCATCAAATAAATCAGAACAATCATTGTCAACGCCACCTACAGTAATTAGTGCTAAATCAACCAGTAACCCCCCCACCTCCAGCACTCCCACCACCCCCTCGCACGATACCTCGACTTTTCCTCGCATCACAGTGTTCAGTTATTTGGACAGTCATCACTATTACACCTGTGTGTTTTCTAATGTCATGTGTTCGCTTTCCTTTAGCACATCTATTCGGTCTCTTCATATTTCTTGGAATAGAGCTAAGAGTTTTCTCGGTCCACCCGTCATCCATCCCCCTGACGTATCTCCCGAATATCTTCATTTCGTCATTACGATCATAATTACATCTTCTTCTCCCGTTTGCTCCCTATTACATCTGCTTGTTTTCCTGACTCTATGACTAGTTTACAACTTGTATCACAACATTATATGCTGAGCACCCCCTCAGTTATGTAATGGTTTTTCCATTAAAGGCCCACGCCCCACTAGTGTAAATCCAACTTGGCATTATACATTGACTGTATGAGTTCCTTTTCAGATAAAAAAGGAGCTAGGCTCTGAGATCCGTATTTAGTTCTCCAAAAACACTCGAAGCAGTTTTGCTATTCTTTTGACAATACAGTTTTTTTGTCTGCCGGAAAAACAGGAATTTCTTTAATTTGTTCACTTTTATTTTCGATGCTTTGATTGAACGTAACTTCACTCTTATTATACGCTGGCGTCCGAAAATTAAGGACAAAAGTAATACTGGCATGATAACGTCACTGCAAAGTAATGTAGCTCGATGAAACTGTGACCATACACAGAAATAATTGCCGCAGTATAGTACGGACGGTAACCGAAATAAATACGCAATGAGATAATCAGAAATGGCACTTTTATTCAACGACAATGGTTACAGTGAAGTTTCCGCGATTCATGGTGACATCCTGCACAATAACAAAGGCGAAACATGATGTTTAATACAGTGTGTGATCACCACGGACGGCAATACAAGCTCTGCAACGTGCTCCCATGCTGGCCACATGACTACTAACCAGTTCCTGTTTCAGGTCATTTCATTCCGCCACCAGCGCAGGTGACAACTGCTGGATGGTTGATGGTGAATGACATCGTGTTTATCCACGATCCGATCGCAATGAGCCCGTGCCCGTTACAATCATAAATGGCGGTGTCGTTGGGTCATCATGGGAACACGTAGGGGGGTCGTCTGTTGCGAAGCCCCATGTTCAACAATATGCACTGAACGGAGTGTTCCGGAACACTTGTAATTGAGCCAGCATTGTACTGAGTTGTCAGATCTGCCTCAAAATGCAAGTCACAGACAAATACGTAGTTTTGGGACATACACAACTCTCCTGCAACATGCTCATGGTAAACGAATCCGCCATAGTTGTAAGATACTTTATCGACGGAAGGCTTGCACGACGGAAGTCGATGTGCACTACCACGGTTACGGGGTATTAGCCTCTTCAGTGTTTCTGAAATCTACCAGTCATAGGCGGTTCCACGTACATGATGTTCTGCTACTGCTGAATTTCAGATACACCTGACGATGGGGCTAAGACTCCGAAACCATGGTAGTGTGTAGTGGCTTCTGTCGTGCAAGACTTCGGTCAATAAAGTACTTTACAACTGTGACGGATCTGTTTACCACGAACAACTGACAGATCTTCACGTTCTGCGATGAGTCGTCGACATCCATCATCTTGTCGCCTAGTCGTCGTTTCACCACCCTCTTAAACACTCGCCATATGTGCTCACGACAGTTAACAGGCAAACAGCAGACTGATTTCCAGAATGAGATTTTCACTCTGCAGCGCAGTGTGCACCCATATGAAACTTCCTGGCAGATTAAAACTGTGTGCCAGCCCAAGACTCGAACTCGGGACCGTTGCCTTTCACCGGCAAGTTCGAGTCTCGATCCGGCACACTGTTTTAATCCACCAGGAATTTCCATATCAGCGCACACTCTGATGCAGAGTGAAAATCTCATTCTGGAAACATCCCCCAGGCTGTGGCTAAGCCATATCTCCACAATCTCCTTTCTTTCAGAAGTGCTAGTTCTGTAAGGTTCGCAGGAGAGCTTCTGTAAGTTTGGAAGGTAGGAGACGAGGTACTGGCAGAAGTAAAGCTGTGAGAACGGTGCGTGAATCGTGCTTGGGTAGCTCAGATGGTAGTGCACTTGCCCGCGAAAGGCAAAGGTCCCGAGTTCGAGTCTCGGGCTGGCACACAGTTTTAATCTGCCAGGAAGTTTCACAGCAGACTAACTTCCCCGTCTCTAAGACCCACGTCCGCAGGCGAAGCCTGCAACATTATGACCTTTCTGAGTAGTAAAAAACAGTCCCGTAATGTTCGAATACCGTATCAGTGATGTGAAGAGTCCAAATACGATATCAGGGTCGTCAATGAACCACATTTATTACAGATGCCAACATATGGACACAAGGGGACACCCGCAGGGACAGACTGTGCTGCTATTTACGTAAACATTGAATATTGCGGTAAATGTAAATATTACAAACATTAATATCGAGAACCTTCTATAAATGCTATACAGTAAATAATAAATATTTGCTGGTGATGGGGTTTATAAGAGAGACCGCACATAGAATACTTGTGCGACCCATTCTTGAGCACTGCTCGTATGTTTGGGGTCCCCTCCAGGTTCGAATAAAAGACGACATAGAAGCACTTCACAGGTGTGCTGCTAGATTTCTTACAGGTAGATTCAGTCAATAAGTGAGTAATATGGAAATGCTCCGTGAATTCAAATGGGAGTCCTTGGGAAGAAGACGACGCTATTTTCGCGAAACACTATTTCGAGATCTTAACTTTTCCCGGCGAACTGAATGTTCAAATAATTCTAGGAAAGTGATGTGAAATGTGTTTTTCGACCACCTTCTAAGATTAAGGCCCTGTTGGCGTCCGTAAAAGGTGATCTTGGTTTGCGTAGAGCTGGTATATATCGTATCCCCTGCAGTTGTGGCATGTCATATATTGGTTAGACAATCAGGACAGTGGAAGACCGGTGTATTGAACATAAGCGTCACACACGCTCACAACAGCCGAACAAATATGCTATTGCAGAACCTTGCCTTGACACCGGTCATCCTATGAAATACAACAACACAGAGATTCTGGCTTGCACGTCCAGCTATTGGGATAGTGTCATTAAGGAAGCTGTTGAAATCAGACTATCAAGCAACCTAATAAACAGAGATGGGTTGATTTTGTGTAAATGCTGCTTGGAATCCGGCTGTGTCTCTCATCAAAAAACAGAGGGACAGAATTAGGGCTACCTAACCTGTTGATTAATAGTCACTATCGATATTTCTGATGGTGGTTATCTTCGGCTGTGTCTTGACTTTGCGGTTACTTGTTTTGTGTATGGTATCTTCCTTGTTTCTCCTCTGTGAATCGAGGTATTAAATTCCCTTGCACATTGCTTCCTCGTTGCAGATGTGCCTTGAGAATGGCAGGGTGTGCTCCTGCCGAAATATCGGCGGTGGTCGACGACATCACCCGGCAACAAACCCGTAAATTATTTGAACTATTTCGGGAGTTTAGAGAATAAGTACTTGCGACTAACTGCAGAACAATTCTACTGCCACCAACCTACATCTGACGTAAGTACTGCAAAGACAAGATGAAAGAAGTTACGAATAGTACCGACGCATAAAGACAGTCGTTTTTTCCATCCTCTGTCTGGGACTAACACAGGAAAGGGGAAGGAAATGACTAGTAGCGGTCCAAGGTACGCTCCGCAATGTTCCGTAAAATCGTTTTCCACTTGTCTCTGCTCGGCTTACGTAATTTCCTGCCCGCTTCGCGTGTCTATCCGTTGTCACCAAGCGGGGCCGAGGCCCACGAGAAAGATTGGCTGCGGCAGGTACGTCACAGTAGGTGACGGTGTAGGTCTTTCGAGTGCCAGCAACCGGCTCCTTCGGGGAACAAGTAACTGCTTCAGACGAGTTTCGTAATTCTTGACTGCGCATTTAAATGCATGCAAGCTCTCGATAGCGCAAGACAAAGGCAAGGCTTTTAGTGGATACCCTTTCACTAATAAATTTATTTCCTACGCGCCCTGCACGGAGGCGAGCGTTCGCCTACAATGGCGGACAAGGCGACTAGTGTGACGTCAGAAATTCGTTGCGGAGCCCGTGTTCCTCATGGGCGCGGACGGGGCATTGAGTCTCACAGATAGCAGAGGTCATAATGTTTAGGCTCACCTGTGCAAATTTTTCTCAGTCAACAAACATTTGTTGAATTAATTGCGTTAGCCTCTATGGCTGATAATACATATTTCATTGAAACCTCAAAATCTATCACTCCCAGACTCAGTGGTAATTCATATTCATTGATCCGTTCAATAATTCCGACTACACTGTCGAAACGATCTTACCAAACGATTGCTGCTAAAACGATGTCACGATACTGATGATTTAAAAGCAAATAAAATTTCAGTAGAGTAAAGAGATTTGATTTAGTAAATATATTATGCTTATAACTGCAGCAGATATACTGGGTGATCAAAAAGGCAGTATAAATTTGAAAACTTAATGTTGTTGCTGTTGTGGTCTTCAGTCCTGAGACTGGTTTGATGCAGCTCTCCATGCTACTCTATCCTGTGCAAGCCTCTTCATCTCCCAGTACCTACTGCAGCCTACATCCTTCTGAATCTGCTTAGTGTATCCATCTCTTGGTCTCCCTCTGCGATTTTTACCCTCCACGCTGCCCTCCAATGCTAAATTTGTGATCCCTTGATGCCTCAGAACATGTTCTACCAACCGATCCCTTCTTCTAGTCAAGTTGTGCTACAAACTTCTCTTCTCCCCAATCCCATTCAATACCTCCTCATTAGTTACGTGATCTACCCACCTAATCTTCAACATTCTTCTCTAGCACCACATTTCGAAAGCTTCTATTCTCTTCTTGTCTAAACTATTTATCGTCCATGTTTCACTTCCATACATGGCTACACCCCATACAAACACATTCAGAGACGACTTCCTGACACTTAAATCTGTATTCGACGTTAACAAATTTCTCTTCTTCAGAAACGCTTTCCTTGCCATTGTGTCTCATTTCCTAATCTAATTCCCTTAGCGTCACCCGACTTAATTCGACTACATTCCATTATCCTCGTTTTGCTTTTGTTGACGTTCATCTTATATCCTCCTTTCAACACACTGTCAATTCCGTTCAACTGCTCTTCCAAGTCCTTTGCGTCTCTGACAGAATTACAATGTCATCGTCGAACCTCAAAGTTTTTATTTCTTCTCCCGGGATTTTAATACCTACTCCAAATTTTTCTTTTGTTTCCTTTACTGCTTGCTCAATATACAGATTGAATAATATCGGGGAGAGGCTACAACCCTGTCTCACTCCTTTCCCAACCACTGCTTCCCTTTCATGCCCCTCGACTCTTATAACTGCCATCTGGTTTCTGTACAAATTGTAAATAGCCGTTCGCTCCCTGTATTTTACCCCTGCCACCTTTAAAATTTGAAAGAGAGTATTCCAGTCAACATTGTCAAAAGCTTTCTCTAAGTCTACAAATGCTAGAAACGTAGGTTTGCCTTTCCTTAATCTATCTTCTAAGATAAGTCGTAAGGTCAGTATTGCCTCACGTGTTCCAACATTTCTACGGAATCCAAACTGATCTTCCCCGAGGTCGGCTTCTATTAGTTTTTCCATTCGTCTGTAAAGAATTCGCGTTAGTATTTTGCAGCTGTGACTTATTAAACTGATAGTTCGGTAATTTTTACATCTGTCAACACCTGCTTTCTTTGGGATTGGAATTATTATATTCTTCTTGAAGTCTGACGGTATTTTGCCTGTCTCATACATCCTGCTCACCAGGTGGTAAAGTTTTGTCGGGACTGGCTCTCCCAAGGCCGTCAATAGTTCTAATGGAATGTTGTCTACTCCCGGGTCCTTGTTTCGACTCAGGTCTTTCAGTGCTCTGTCAAACTCTTCACGCATTATCGTATTTCCCATTTCATCTTCATCTACATCCTCTTCCATTTCCATAATATTGTCGTCAAGTACATCGCCCCTGTATAGACCCTCTATATACTCCTTCCACCTTTCTGCTTTCCCTTCTTTGCTTAGAACTGGGTTTCCATCTGAGCTCCTGATATTCATACAAGTGGTTCTCTTTTCTCCAAAGGTCTCTTTAATTTTCCTGTAGGCAGTATCTGTGTTACCCCTAGTGAGATAAGCCTCTACATCCTTACATTTGTCCTCTAGCCATCACTGCTTAGCCATTTTGCACTTCCTGTCGATCTCATTTTTGAGACGTTTGTATTCCTTTTTGCCTGCTTCATTTACTGCATTTTTATATTTCCTCTTTTCATCAATTAAATTCAATATTTCTTCTGCTACCCAAGGATTTCTACTAGCCCTCGTCTTTTTACCTACTTGATCCTCTGCTGCCTTCACTACTTCATCCCTCAGAGCTACCCATTCTTCTTCTACTGTATTTCTTTGCCCCATTCCTGTCAATTGTTCCCTTATGCTCTCTCTGAAACTCTGTACAACCTCTGAATAATGTAGATAGAGAGGTAAAAATTGACACACATGCTTGGAATGACATGGGGTTTTATTAGAACAAAAAAAAAAAAAAAGTTCACAAAATGTCCGACAGATGGCGCTGGACAGCAAAACGTCAGTGACTGCGCATGACAATCGTGTATAAAACGAGCTGTAATGAGAGAGAGAATCAGATGCGCCAGCAGTCGCAGCATGTTGAAGTTACCTGAAAAGACGCTTTTAGTGAAGCTGTATTATCAGAATGGGGAATGTGCTAGTTCAGCGTTACGATGCTATCGCCATAGGAAGGGGATTAGAACGGGGAACGGTCCGTTGACAAATGTAGCTGTGGCGAGAATGATTTCGAAGTTAGAAGCTACGGGTGGTTTTGACGACAGAGCGCGTAGTGGCCGAGCGAGCACGAGGCGTAATGCTGCTGAGACAGTTGAAGAAGAAATGGAGACTGTAGCGGGTTCGTCTATGCACGGGGAAGTCAGCGCTCGTGCAGTCGCACGTCGCACCGGCATTCCCTAAACTACTGTTTGGTTGGCACTTACGCGTACATTCCGATGCTATCCGTAAAAAATCCATCGACATCATGAACTATTACCTAGCGATTTAGTGAAGCGGAGGGCATTTGCGGTGTGGGCGTTTCAAAAGATGGTGGCAGATGACGATTGGTTGAGTAACGTGTTGTGGACCGACGAAGCTCATTTCACGCTCCGAGAGTCTGTCAACGCCCACAACTGCAGAATATGGGCTACCGAAAATCCTAGAACTCCCGTGGAAACTCCATTGCACGACGAGAAAGTCATGGTATGGGTTGGATTTACCGCATCTACCGTTATCGGGCCCTTTTTCTTCGAGGAAATGCGTGATTCTGGTTTTGTAGCTGCTACAGAATCGCATCATCCCCAGCCTGGCTGATAAACAACTGCTGGAACGTACGATGTTTACGCAGGATGGCGCTCCACCCCATATTGTTAGACGCGTGAAAGATCTCCTGCGCGCGTTTGGTGATGATCGTGTGCTCCACCGCCACTTTCGTCATGCTTGGCCTTCCAGGTCCCCAGACCTCAATCCGTGCGATTATTGACTTTGGGGTTACCTGAAGTCGCAAGTGTATCGTGATCGACCGACATCTCTAGGGATGCTGAAAGACAACATCCGCCGCCAATGCCTCACCATAACTCCGGACATGCTTTACAGTGCTGTTCACAACATTATTCCTCAACTACAGCTATTGTTGAGCAATGATGGTGGACATATTGAGCATTTCCTGTAAAGAACATCATCTTTGCTTTGTCTTACTTTGTTATGCTAATTATTGCTATTCTGGTCAGATGAAGCGCCATCTGTCGGATATTTTTTGAACTTTTGTATTTTTTTGATTCTAATGAAACCCCATGTCATTCCAAGCATGTGTGGCACTTTGTACCCCTCTATCTCCATTATTCCAGTATTTGCGATAGGTGTCTCGTCATTAATTGGTATGCCTGTGGCAGCATGCCCTACCAATATATTACAAAACGCAGCTCATAAAAGCGGGATTTTTCCCGGGCTCATAGCTCGGGTTCTACGGGTGACAGAAAGGTTGTGTCAAATGCTTCGCATAGCGCTTGGGCTAGGGACCTTTTGTACAACCAACAGAAGGATCGTCTTACTGTACCTATCCTACAGTACACGGTCAAAGTATGAATATCACACACATTCTCCACCTTAAAAAATGGAGGAAACCGGTTGTTTCTTTTTGCACTAGATGCGTTCTGCGGTGTGCTTTGAGGGGCTTATGGAACCAACATTTACTTCACAAGTGGTTTCTGAGAAAACCTAAAAAAAAAAAAAGGATTTTTCACCAATTTTTCGCCGTCAGCAGCGGAAATCTAAATAACCAGCCACAGCAACTGCTCAAGTTATATCACATTATAACAGTGTATTATGTAGGCTTCTATGCGTTTCCAAAAATCTTTATCTTGGTACTCAAAAACATGATTTATGGGTAACAGAACCGATACGCGGATTTCACGACGGCTATACGCAGCACATAGCTGTGATTTTTACGATATATTCTTAAGATCCGGATTCCTAACAATCTTGAAAATTTTCTTGGTATCTTTATTCGTTTCTGATGTACGGAGGTTCAAAGCTTAGATATGCACGTAAACTACGCACGTATAATCCACTGTGAGGAAAACCGTAGTTTATAAAGTGACTCAGTACAGCGAAATATGATGTAAAGTGTTTCCTTTATCATCAGAAGGCTTCCGGTAACCCCATATAGTAGTACTGAAGTACTTGTAAAATGTTTGTGCGCGTAAAATCTGGTCTGAGGTACAGAAATGGTTTTGCGTTACTACATGCGAATGTGCTCTTGTTTAAGGGGCTCCGGAAAGGCTCAAAATCATGAAAAGTTCAATTTTTACTTTTTTGCGTTTTCTGAATCTGCAGACTATTACGTTTTAATAGATATATAATTTATTCAATTCCGAAGACTACAACTATTTTTAAATTTCTTTTGAAATGTGTTCTACATGGGCGTGACCCACTGTGGCGCTGTTAAACTGCTGTCAAATGGTGTTATTATTAACGTCCGTGTTCATCAGGTACATTTTAGTGATGTGAGATAAAGTATGTGTTGTGGCTAACCTGTGATGGTTCAATATATATCGCTGGTGTGATTGTCGATTGTTTCATGTTTATTTACTCTGTCGTTATCTCGAAAATATTCGTAATTAATTCTATTTCTTGAGTCTCTGTTTTGTTGAAGTATAATAATGAGTAAAAGTAAAGTTATTAGAAATCCTCTGAAGGCTTTTAAGAAAAGGAGAAATGTTGGAAAGCCAAAGGTATGTGTTATTACTGTAAACAATAAAGACGATGAAAATCCCCAACATAGCTTGTGTCCCAAAGAAGAAGACAGTTGGTGTAAATACACTCCTGGAAATGGAAAAAAGAACACATTGACACCGGTGTGTCAGACCCACCATACTTGCTCCGGACATTGCGAGAGGGCTGTACAAGCAATGATCACACGCACGGCACAGCGGACACACCAGGAACCGCCGTGTTGGCCGTCGAATGGCGCTAGCTGCGCAGCATTTGTGCACCGCCGCCGTCAGTGTCAGCCAGTTTGCCGTGGCATACGGAGCTCCATCGCAGTCTTTAACACTGGTAGCATGCCGCGACAGCGTGGACGTGAACCGTATGTGCAGCTGACGGACTTTGAGCGAGGGCGTATAGTGGGCATGCGGGAGGCCGGGTGGACGTACCGCCGAATTGCTCAACACGTGGGGCGTGAGGTCTCCACAGTACATCGATGTTGTCGCCAGTGGTCGGCGGAAGGTGCACGTGCCCGTCGACCTGGGACCGGACCGCAGCGACGCACGGATGCACGCCAAGACCGTAGGATCCTACGCAGTGCCGTACGGGACCGCACCGCCACTTCCCAGCAAATTAGGGACACTGTTGCTCCTGGGGTATCGGCGAGGACCATTCGCAACCGTCTCCATGAAGCTGGGCTACGGTCCCGCACACCGTTAGGCCGTCTTCCGCTCACGCCCCAACATCGTGCAGCCCTCCTCCAGTGGTGTCGCGACAGGCGTGAATGGAGGGACGAATGGAGACGTGTCGTCTTCAGCGATGAGAGTCGCTTCTGCCTTGGTGCCAATGATGGTCGTATGCGTGTTTGGCGCCGTGCAGGTGAGCGCCACAATCAGGACTGCATACGACCGAGGCACACAGGGCCAACACCCGGCATCATGGTGTGGGGAGCGATCTCCTACACTGGCCGTACACCACTGGTGATCGTCGAGGGGACACTGAATAGTGCACGGTACATCCAAACCGTCATCGAACCCATCGTTCTACCATTCCTAGACCGGCAAGGGAACTTGCTGTTTCAACAGGACAATGCACGTCCGCATGTATCCCGTGCCACCCAACGTGCTCTAGAAGGTGTAAGTCAACTACCCTGGCCAGCAAGATCTCCGGATCTGTCCCCCATTGAGCATGTTTGGGACTGGATGAAGCGTCGTCTCACGCGGTCTGCACGTCCAGCACGAACGCTGGTCCAACTGAGGCGCCAGGTGGAAATGGCATGGCAAGCCGTTCCACAGGACTACATCCAGCATCTCTACGATCGTCTCCATGGGAGAATAGCAGCCTGCATTGCTGCGAAAGGTGGATATACACTGTACTAGTGCCGACATTGTGCATGCTCTGTTGCCTGTGTCTATGTGCCTGTGGTTCTGTCAGTGTGATCATGTGATATATCTGACCCCAGGAATGTGTCAATAAAGTTTCCCCTTCCTGGGACAATGAATTCACGGTGTTCTTATTTCAATTTCCAGGAGTGTATAACAAAGGATTGCTAACTGGTGAAGTGTACACTCATAAGCATAGTCTACCTCATGCAATAATGGAGGTGATAAAACCTATTTTCAGAGACTTAGCAGCACCTGAACTGTTGAAAAAGTGTATTCACGGAAAAACTCAAAACCCCAATGAAAGTGTAAATAGTGTTATATGGTCGAGAATCCCCAAGACTGTATTTGTTGGAATAGAAACACTTCACTTTGGTGTGTATGATGCTGTTGCGACTTTCAATGATGGCAACATTGTAAGGTGCAAGGTATTTAGAAATATGGGAATGAAGATAGATTCTAACATGGTACGAGCGATGCTTGCTTTAGACAAGGAACGCCTTCGGGCTGCAGACAGGGCTGTAAAGAGTCTAGAAATACAAGCAAGAGTAAACAGGAGGAGGAACAAGAGGAAGCTGGAGGAGGAGTTTGCAGAGGATGAAGATAATCCATCCTATGGACCTGGAATGCACTAAAAAGTTAATCCAATCTTTGTCGCTCGATTCCCAAAACTTTTATTTTCTCATACTAATTACATGTTTTCTAAGGATCTTCCAAACATATTTGTTTCAAACTTTCAGTAAATGTTACACAGTACCTTCTGCATAATTTAACACAGCCTTTTTCCAAAAAACTGTATATTTCTGAATATATAAATAAAAAATTGCAAAAAATTTTTGTGAATTTTCATTACAATTGAAAAAAAAATCATCTTTAATAACTGAACTAAAATTTTGTAAAATCCCTGTGTTAAGTTGTAGCCCATATTCCAATAAATAATCTGTAAAAAGTTCAACTTCCTACCTCAAATACTTTGTGAGGAAAGATGTAATTTATAAGCGTTATTTTAACATTGCAAGTATAGGGCGTTCCGGAGCCCCCTTAAAAGACTAATCGAAAATAAAGTACCAGCCGATACTATAACAGCCCCCTGCTTCCCGGGATTTGCGAAATTACAAGTCAACAATGACCGTGAATTAGGAATTTTGACCCGTGTCGGGATGAGGCATCCTAATCCGAAGTAAATAATGATTATCCCGCGGGAAACAGGAGACGTTATAACTTGATCGTTACTCAATGAGTAATTTCATTCAATAACGATCGGTAAATGAAATAATGGAAATGATTTGGAAATAAATTCTGCCGGTGGAAATTTTGCCGAAAGAAATGATTAAGTTGTAAAAGCAATTAAAAAATCGGTCGCCAGCTCAACTGATGATCGACAGTACTGTTAAGTACGTGAATAAGTGTGTCAAAAATAAAGTTTACCTGTTTTTAGCGCAGTAGGTGGAACGGGAACTTTTAAGTGAGTGCTGTGTCAGGCTCACAAGTCATATAAAATGATGTCACAACAATCTAACTACACTTAAACATTAATGGTTAACTTTCCATAAGTATTTTGATAGTTATTTTGTTCATAATTTGTCAGCTAAGTGCAATGTTGACAACACATAATTATCTGTCGAGATTTTGAATAATGGACTGTCATTCTGTCTTTGAAATTACGTACTTTGCACCGTTTAATCTACTGATAATGAAATATATTGCCAATAATTATAATTGATTAACTATATTTTGAATGATAATAATTCATTAATTGGGTGGTTGTCAGGTGGAATAAGCTTTACAGTTTCATGAAATATCCTTGAACTAACTTCAGCTGAATATACATTGAAATAAATCTTAATAATCAAATTTATTACTTCAGTCTATTATTAAGTTACTACGGTTGGCGTAAGCTTCTTAAGTGCAACAATTAAATACGATAACCAATCGTTCAAAAAAGTCAAATTTACTCTTCACCGTCTATGCGAATAATTTGATAATTAACATATTTTCTCTTGATAATGGCGTGACACACTCGGTTCAATAAGGTAAGGATCGGGAGGAGCCTACTTGGTGATATTGTCGGGTGGAATGTAACTGCAACACTTCGATTATAAAGTGCTTGTTATTAATTGTTCAGCTTCAGAGAAAAGCACAGTCACTGGCAGGCCTTCTACAATTTTATCCTACGAAAATTACGTAGATCTTACTTCCCTCGCTGTCGGTGGATCGACGGAAGTCCACGGCGGCGACACAATGTGGCATCGGGCTTGTACTGTTGCAACTTGGGCCCACAGTGCGCTTCACATTTAAGCCCTCGTTTCTTCAGCACTATGCCCATTAATCCATAATAATTTGCCCAGCCATGCTTCCAGATATGCCTACCATTACTTTCTCGTCGTACTTAGATTCACACACTAGCCGTTAGATGTAACACAGCTAGGAATAGCAGCACTCGACTGTACGTCTTACTCCGAGCACGGTGTCACTGCTATTACTGCCCGCTGGCGCGCTCCCGCGCCCAGCGGCACGACAAAACAACCTCTCTGACTTCAACGTTAACTAAATATGCCCTGACTTGCCAGTGTTAAATATTACATAGTTTAAACATAGTATTTACAATACATATTTACACTAAACAATACATCGTATACAAACAGTTTCATGTGTTAAGTAAGCGAAAAAATTCAAAGCAAGGACTGCGTTGTAGCGTCACAATACATTATACCTTCCTCAGCCCCTTTACAAAAGTTCCCAAAGTTTTGTAATGCGAACATATTCACATTTTTTTATGCTGAGAGAGTAGGTGACAGTGGTAATGGGAAAGAGATGGAAAAGTAATAAATACTGAAAGTTGTAGACAGTGGTTGTGGTATACAAAGAGCGAAGGAGAAAATGGCAGTGTGAAAGAAAGCGAGGGAGCGGCAGTGAACATAGCTGATAGTTGCAGAACAGTGCTAGGAAAAGGGTGAAGAAGACAGTGCGAATGGGAGAGTAATAAAGAGAAGGAGAAGTGGAAGTGGGTGAGAGCAGTGACAATGAGAGACAGAGTATATGACAATGACAACGAGGAAGAGAGAGACAGTGACAGTGAGAATAAATAGCAGCAGTGAGAGGGAGGAAGAAGAAAGTGGCAGTGAGAGGAGACAGTGGTAAGAAGACAGAACTAAAGTGACTGTGACTATGACACAGGAGACAGTGACAGAGTAACACAAAGAGATAATGACAGTGAGTTGGGATGAATGAGCGAGTGAGTGAGAATGAGAATGTGGGAGTGGATGGGTATCAGCAACTTATAGCGATGGGCTACTCGGTGTCTGTAAGTTAAGGGGAGCTTTTGGACAAAGAGACGAGCGCGAAAATGTAAGCAAGCCAAACTTGGGGAAAATTTTAGAATGTGCTGAGGAAGGAAGAATGAGGCATCTGGTGCCCTACATTTCAGTCAAATTCTTTTAAACAGGAGCAATTCACAGGTTTTATGCTCCAATGGGAACATTTTTCCGCCGGTGAAAATAATGCTTGTCTTTTAATTCGCCGCTCATTTGTCTAAACAGTGACGTTATATAACATCTGACTGTGACAAGTTGAATCGTGTGAAAATGTTACGAAAGCCAATTTTATTGAACAATGTGGCTTGCAATGTATTTTGTTACATCGACAAATAATAATATAACACGGCCCTGTACAAGTATAGATTTACGACTCGCGGTCGACTGGCTCGTCACACGTCGGAAGAAATGTAATTAACGACCTCTGTGCAAAAATTAATTGCGCAGCGTCCAGAGCCTGTGCGAAACTAAATTGGACCGGGCCGTGCGAAATAAACAGAAGCGATGTGTATTTGCTGCAACAACAAAAGGACTAGCGATTGGCAATTAATGAAACAACCTAATTAAAAGTGAATCGTGGTCCATCGCTGAAACCTTCAACCTTTCCAGAGCAACTCAACCATCAGCTCCCGTTTACGGGCAATTCGAATCCGCGAAACGAGCTAGGGCTGACCGAGTTACGTAAGCGCTACGGCGACCATCGCATCTCGCCGCGACAGGTTAATTGCCAGTTTCACTAACTGAGTTGCATTCATTTCTGCGCTGCATGTGATAGTCTGTAAGCGTAGGAAACTCTGTGATACATACAACTGTTTGAGAGGTAATGGAAAGGTCTCGGGTTTCCAGGGCGCCAGTGATAAAATATCACGACGTTTCTGAAAGTTTCATACTCATCACCTTCTAGCGAAGAGACAGACTTCGTGAAACTGCACCGCATGAAAATATCTAACAAGGGGAATTCGTCTACTCATCATCACCGACTTCGTCCAAATTACCCAAAATTATGGTGTTTGCTGGACTTGACCGGAAATGAAAGTTGTTACGGAGTGAAGTCAAGCGCGGGCTCATTAGTCGGGAACGATGGGGAAGACAAGGCTGTGAGAGGAAGTCAGCAAATCGCACGCTGACCGGACCTTCCTCCAGGACGACAACGCGACAGCACCGGCCCCTATGTGAAGAGGCATAAGCGCCGCGACAGACTGGTGACGGCCCAGTTCAATAGCAGCGCCAAGTCTAGTTACTTCGCTTGCACTCTCTATATAGCACACAATTGGGATTGATTATTTCGCATGTCGCCCTTTGCTTTGCGACACATCTGTGGAACGGCCAAATTTAAATATTTTAATTTTCTTTTTGTAATAGAACTCCTTAATTCGACTGGTTGGTTGTTTGTCTAGCGAACCGAGTCGGCAGGCTTCCTAGACACTGAGAAGTGACAGAAGCGGTAGCTCCAATGGCCAAGAGTTTGTAAGCGTAACTTGCACGCAGCGGTTTGCACATCGGCATGAGTGCAGAACGGTAATTCGAGGGTCGTGGGAGCGAGTTCCTGTGGAAAACTTTTTTTTATTTTAAGCTTCTACGTTACTTACACTCCAAAGAACTGTAATAATGCCAATTGTGTTATAATTATTAATATTTTCATAAAAGGCAGAATCTGTACGTTGAGCATACACTAAAGGGGACCAAAGAAAAACTCTGAGTAGGAATTAAAATCCAGGGAGGAAAAGTAAAAGCTTCGAGGTTTGCCGATGACACTGTAATTCTGTTAAAAATAGCAAAGGATTTGGAAGAGCACTCGCACGAGATGGGCGTTGTTTTGAAAGGAGGATATAAGATGAATATCAACAAAAGCTATACAAGGATAATGGAGTGAGCCGACCGGAATGGCCGAGCGGTTCTAGGCTCTACAGTGTGTAACCACGCGACCGATACGGTCGCAGGTTCGAATCCTACCTCGGGCATGGATGTGTGTGATGTCCTTAGGTTAGTTAGGTTTAAGTAGTTTTACGTTCTAGGGGACTGATGACCTCAGCAGCTAAGTCCCATAGTGCTCAGAGCCATTTGAACCATAATGGAGTGTAGTCAAATTAAATCGGAAGTGCTGAGGGGAATCAGATTTGTAAACGAGATCCTTCAAGTAGCAAATTGGTTTTTATCTTTGGGCAGCAAAATAACTGATGGTTGCGGACGTAGAGTGGATATAAAATGTAGACCGGCAATAGCTACAAAAGTGTTTCTGAAGAAGAGAAATTTGTTAATATCGAATACAGATTTAAGTGTTAGGGAGATTTGTCTGAATGTATTTGTACAGAGCCCAGCCATGTATGAATGTGAAATATGGGCGATAAACAGTTTAGACAAGATCAGAATAATGAATTTTGAAATCTGGTGCTACAGAAAAATGCCGAAGATTAGATATGTATATCATGTAATTAAAATGAAATTTTCACTCTGCAGCAGACTGTGCGCTGATATGAAACTTCGTGGCAGGTTAGAACTGTGTGCCGGACCGAGACTCGAACTCGGGACCTCTGCCTTTCGCCGACGAGTCCCCTACCAACCTTTCTTCCAGGAGTGCTAGTTCTGCAAGGTTTGCAGGAGAGCTTCTGTGAAGTTTGGAAGGTAAGAGACAAGGTACTGGCAGAACTGAAGCTATGAGAGCCAGTCCTGAGTCGTGCTTGGGTACCTCAGTTGATAGAGCACTTGCCCGACAAAGGTGGAGGTCCCGAGTTAGATTCTCGGTCCGGCACACAGTTTTGACCTGCCAGGAAGTTTTATATCACTTGGCTAATGAGGCGGTATTGAACAGAATTGGCGAGAAAAGGAATTTGTGGCACAAACTAACTAAAAGAAGGGATCGGTTGATACAATACATTCTGAGACATCAAGGGATCACCAGTTTAGTATTGGAGGGAAGTGCAGGGAGTTAAAATGATAGAGGGAGGCCAACAAATGAAAATTGAGTACGCCTAGGCGGGCCTCATGACGCTACACTCAGTTCCAGTACAGCACTCGTGGCTGCCGCATCGCGGTTGCGAAGTGGGGCCGAGGCAGTTTCAGGTAAGTTTTACAGTCTGACGATAATTTATGGATTTATAATTTTGGCTTGACGATGTCCACTATGGACAAACGGTAGTTACTGGTATTCTGAAGAAGGTTGGGTTATCCCGACTGTAACCTAGGTAAATTCTAGGTAAACGGTGCAACTGAGTCTGTTGATTATTAAAATTAAAATTTATTATATAGTATTTGCTGAGTGACTATTTTCTACTTGCTGTTGAATGAGATCGTTTTACTAAGTTCGTTCTGCTGAGAGTTAAAAATTTACATTCTCCTTTTCTTGAGAGTATCAAGGTTTATCTGTCACTACCTATGAGAGTAGTCTATGCTTCTTTGTACACGCATCCATCAAAGAAATTGTAATTTTAGGTCCGTCATTGTGGTGGTTCACCCTCGCTAAATTATAACAGGAACAAACGTCTAGGTGAGGAGATAGCGCTCGGGGGTGGCGGAAATCATGAGTGACTTTTAATCAGATGCAAGTTTTATTTTAAAGAAAGGGAGCCGCCACTACCTCCTCATAACTTCTTGACAAGGTCTCCCTGCAAATCAAAGCTACTCACTTATTTTACAAAACAGTATCACGAGAAACCCAATTTAGATCGTACATTTTCCGCAAGAGGTGCCACATGTGCGACGCATCGAAAGTAGTTGCTACATTATCCGCTGGAGGCGTTACCGTAATCTTGTTTATCGTTGCTAACTATCCTTGCGTACGGACTGGTATCGAAGTTCGGACCACGATGTGTGACAAAGAGAGCAAATTGTTGAATAGATGAATAACGTTGGGCTACGTACCTTGTCCTTGGGCGGCGTGACGTGGTAGAGTCCCCGCTGCGGCCACATGGCTCTGCGCCATCACGGCCACGCAAGGGCGCAGCGCTGATCTCCGCTGCCACGGCGCGCTAACCTCGCAGTAAAAGCCGAGACAGGCGCTTTGTTTAACGCCGAGATAAATTAGTTCACTTCCTGGTCCAGGCGCTAGAAGAGGAAGCGGAACATTAGCCCAGGTCTAACTCATGTTCCTCCGTGGCAGCTGAGAGGCTGATCTGCAACGAGGAGGGCTGTAGCCTAGCAACGGCACACGCAATCGCGAACAATGGAGATTTATATATGATTGCTGAGACACGTCGCTCTGACAATGAACAGCGGCGATCCAACACCGAGGAGGTTGTACACGACGGATTAAAAATGTTGACCGGTTCGTACAACTCAACGCGAAGCGCGCTAGTTCATGTCACAGGAACGTGAACCATATAGGGAATCTGGAAGGAAGCAGTGTGGTGAATTAACGACCGTTGGTTTGGAACACCAGTCAGCCCACGAAGCTTTAAACCTGATTAGGCAAATGCCAGCGTGCTTCTTGGTCTCTGGCTGACACAACAGTGTTGTTGCTGTGGTCTTCAGTCCAAAGACTGATTTGATGCAACTCTCCATGCTACTCTATCCTGTGCAAGCCTCTTCGTCTCCACATAACTATTGCAACATACATCCTGAATCTGCTTATTATTTTCATTTCCTGGTCTGTCTCTCTCTACGATTTTTACATGCTCACGCTTCCCTCCAGTACTATATTGGAGATCCCTTGGTGTCTTAGATGTGTCCTACTAACCGATCCCTCCAGTTAGTCACGTCATTAGTTATGTGATCTTCCCGTCTAATATTCGGTAGTCCTCTATACCACCACATTTCAAAAGCTTCTATTTTCTTCTTGTCTAACACTGTTTATCGTCCATGTTTTACTTCCATACATGGCTACACTACATACAAATACCTTCAGAAAAGATTTCTTGACCCTCAAATCTGTATTTGATGTTAACAAATTTCTCTTCTTGTCTCTTTTCTTGCCATTGCCAGTATACATTTTATATCCTCTCTACTTCGACCATCATCAGCTATTTTGTTGCCCCAATAGCAAAACTTCGTACACAATGTATATTTATGTGAAGATGGTATCTGTTCTTCCGGACATTTGATCATGCAGCTCGTTAGAATTAAATTACAATGAAATGAATACCCATAGCTGCATACAGGCGTTGATATAAGTCAACGGGGACAGTTGAAAATGTGTGCCCCGACCGGGACTCGAACCCGGTATCTCCTGCTCTGCTTACATGACTGTCGCTCTAAATTGTTTTTAAATTTTTTTAACTCTCATTTTGGTCTTTATTGTTCTATGAATTCGTTCGTGACGGACGTCCGATGACATCCATTAAGGTTCTTTGTCGATCCGTTCACTCAATTTTTTATTACAGAGGGTAGCTAACCCTCGGATCGAGCACGCTGAGCTACCGTGCCGGCGCACAGAGGACAGTGAGACTGTAGGGACTTATCTCTGGCACGCCTCCCGTGAGACCCACATTGGCAACTTATTGCGAATGTAATAAGTTGCGAATGTGGGTCTGACGGGAGGCGTGCCAGAGATAAGTCCCTCACTCGCACTATACTCTGTCCCCTCGGTGGCTCAGATGCATAGAGAGTCTGCCAAGTCGCGGTCAGGGTACAGATTTTCAACTGTCCCCGTTTACTTATATCAACGCCTGTATGCAGCTAAGGGTATTCATTTCATTGTAATTTCACAATATATATTACCTGCTGCTAACAAAATGAACCTGCACGCTCGTTGCCTAATGCAGGTTGTACAACATAAACTGTAACTGTACGAATATGAAAAGATGCATACAACCATTATTCGGTTTTGAGTAAATATGATATAGCTAGAAAAATTCATACTAAGAATACGCCTCTTAACCCCTTCAAACCAAGTATCAGCGTTACATAATTTTGAGTGCATGTGCTACGCTATGTAGGAATTACGGCCTTATACGTGTTCAGTAAGCAGTTCAGACGGGAAAAGAACATAAGCTTTTGAAATGAAGTGCTGTGGAATAATGCCAAAGATTGAATGGATGAATCGCGTAAACAATGAAGAAGTACTGAATCGATATGGAAAGGAAAGTGACTTATGGCACAAACGAACATACAAACACTGTCCGATCAGGCTTTGAAGGCCCAACGGTATCGACCGGCCGCCGTGTCATCCTCAACTCTTAGGCGTCACCGGATGCGGATACGAAGGGATTTTTGGTCAGCACACTGATCTCCCGGAATTTATGGCACAACGTGACTAAAAAAGGAAAACACTTGATAGGACTTATTCTAAGACATGGCAGAATTGTGTAATTGGTGTTAGAGCGAAGCGTGAGCGTAAAAGTGTGTTGAGGGTCGCCAGAGCATCTGTATTGTAAGCAGATTGAAATGGATATAGCTTGCAGTAATTATTCGGAGATGACGAGGCTTGCGGCGCTGTCTTGAAGCACTGCAGTCAACCCTCCTGACTTAACAGTGAACGCACCCTTTTCTCGAAGCCGTCGTTACTAACGGACGAAAACGGAATGTGACGCCGTAATTACAACAGGAACTGACGACTACGACCTCTTGTCAGTTTGTGTGCGTAACATGAAGTGGGGAAACGTGACACTGATCCGAATTTAGAACTCATCTAACATCCAAATGGTTTGACACAGTGGAGGACATTCAAGCAGAATCACAGAGCACACAGAACACCCTTACAAAGAACTTCCAGGGTGCATTTCAAAAATGGCGGTAACGTTGGGATTTGTGTATGCGTTCCCAAGAGGCCTACTTTGAAAGCGAAACGCATACGTCTCATATGTATGCAGTACCAGCGATGGCGAGGCATGACAGAATCTCTGACCAGAGAGTTATTTATCGTTGCTAGTCTGCGCTTGACCGCGCGAGAGTTCAGTTGTGTGTGTGGAGTCGGCAGAGCGAGTTGTCAGTTGCGAGTTGCTGTCAGTCGGCAGTACTAGTAGCGAGTGGACGGTTGTACTGAGCAGGCGTCGACATGGGTCGGCGGCGTGCTCTCCTTACATCTCTGGTCACGGTTCTGGACGACGTATATTGTTATCGAAGGTAATGAAGCAGCATTGCGCTCAGCTAATAACATATGTTAATTGTAATTGTAATTAATTTGTTCAAGAATTGCCCCAATAATAATTTTCTTTTAAAGTAACTGTTTTAAACAAAATGATTCATTTCAAGTTAAATAATATTTCCCATGCATTCCGTCCAAGAATCAAAATTAAAGATGGGCCAGCATTGCACGGAGCTGTGCCGAAAAATAAGAACAGATATAGATGCAGTTTTACTGAGGTAAGAATTTTGGTTTCTCTATTCAGATTCAATTATTTCACAGGGCCGAAGGTCAGCGTTGCTGCCCTTATAAAATTTATCAGGTTCATCTTAACGTTAATTTTGTGGGGAGTTTACATTTGGGCCATTATTATTCTTTAATTTTGCAAGAAGGTTACTCTTGGCCAATTTTATTATGCAGTTTAGTGGGAAGACAACATTTCACTTAACATTGACTTTCTTATATTCTTGCTGAGAGGTTACAATTTCACTATTATTGACATATAAAATCTTTTGGGGAGGTTACAAAAATTAGGTGTAAAATAATATCTAGTACATAAGAAGTAATAACTTTGATTGTTGAACTTCGTGAACGTTTGGAACTTCCTCTATTTGCCCCTTTTCGCACGGCGCCTGTCAATTCTGGAGTACGGAGCCGCGAGGGAAGAGGGAAGTGCATTGCCTGACATAAGCTAAAAGGTTGGACACCCCTGGCTTAGCCTATCTGGACCAGGCTTGTAAAAGAAAAGTATTTTTGGACCAGGCAAAATATACAAACAGAAACTATAACCATTGCTAATATTCTTTATTCTAAAAACAGCAAGACTGAATTAATTTATATGTGAGTTTTTATTAATAATGTTGTATATAAGTAATTAAAAGTCAAAGAATTAATGGGACATTTGACTTCGAATTTTGGGAACTGATAAATCAGTATCAGGCTCAATCGAACTGACTGCAGTTCTCAGGGTGTTCATCAGAGATTTTGGTTCTATTTTTACTCTTTGCGTGCTTGACTCATGAAAATAACTGCTCGTAAACTACGTGCTTCCAAACAGAGATGACATATATAATGCATTACTGCGCAGCATGGGATATTAGTCTGTAGGTGGGTATGATTTGTGAAAGTCCAACAAAGAGAACTGTTTAAGTTTTTCTTTTAGTTGAATGTGAGACTGCAACACTACGCATGTCATCTGAAAATCTTCTGGCAGCGTATCTGAGTTATTTGTAGAAGGCATCGCATTGATACAAAAATTTCGATTACATTTTTTCGAACATACTGAAAGGGATTTTGAGATTCTTGTATCAAAGAGAAAAGTATGGCTGCCTTTCTTTAGGATTATGTTTATTATAACTTAAATGGAATTCTGCGTTTTTTTGTTTTTTTGCGTTTGTGTGTTAGAGGCTCACTACCTGAGAATCACTGATACTTGCTTTGGCTAGCATGCAGCTCGCGGACCACGGATTAGACACCCCTGGGATAAGCTGTGTCACGGAATGAACTAACCTGCATGGGAGTGTCGGACTTTGAATATAGCAGGCCAGGCCTTGATGAGGAATCCCCGGAGAGCTCATAATGCCGTATCAGCGGCGGTTTACGAGCTTCCGTGTTCCGGCGTGCCCCGCGGCCAGGCTTTCCGTAAACTTGCCCCTAAAGTTGCTCCGCTGTTGGCGCAAACGGCTCAGAACTTTCCAGAGTTTACATTATCGGGGAAGAAGTGTTCCCAATTTCCCAAATTATCCGCCGGCAGTTACCTGTTACGTTGATCCGGAGTGTTTTACAGTCTAATCATTACTTTAAACAAGATAGCTGTAATAAAAATTTCTGCCGTCCCCGGGGTGACGCCACTTTGTTTTAAAGTAAGTGCCTTTAAGTCGCTAAAAGTAAACGAATTTTCAAACTATATTATTGATTAGCGGAAGGGTGATGGTAGTATTTCATTCGTATACTAATCCACTATCTAATCAAGAATCACAACACATTTTCATTTCCACAGAACATGCTGTTTTTCAGTTCACGTACAGATTATACAAAATTTAAACGGAAAAAGCCAATGTTTTTTGTGTCTTGTCAAAGGGATTTGATTGTGTAGTTTACAGCATGTTCCAACGAAAGCTCACATATTGTGTCATCACTTACCTTGCTGGTAAATGGTTTTCATTCTGTCTAACTGAAAGTATCACAGTGTCGCCTTAAGAAATCCAGAGATATACTCAACGAAACAGTATGTTTAGAATGAGGGATACCATAGAGGTCGCTATCGGGTCGCTGTTGAGCCGGCCGGAGTGGCCGTGCGGTTCTAGGCGCTACAGTCTGGAGCCGAGCGACCGCTATGGTCGCAGGTTCGAATCCTGTCCCGGGCATGGATGTGTGTGATGTCCTTAGGCTGGTTAGGTTTAATTAGTTCTAAGTTCTAGGCGACTGATGACCTCAGAAGTTAAGTCGCACAGTGCTGAGAGCCATTTGAACCATTTTTGGGTCGCTGTTGTTATATGGAAACGATCTGCTATCAAATATCCAAAAATCAGAAACAGCTCTCTGTGCTGACTACGGAAGTCTTGTAATGAATGCTAATGGAAATCTTAAGATATAAATTATCTTGAAAACTGCAACTAGTTGCCTACAAATTAACTGTCACAGGCTCTAGATACTTGCAGTTCAGCGCTACAGAAGACCTGATCACACTATTAAAAATAATCCATTAGGATAAATCCATAAATGAAACAGACTACCCGAGATTCTTAGGTGTTTATGTAAGAAGATGAACTGCAGCCACTTGTCACAGATCTTCTGGATTGCTTGAGCTCTGTGACGTTTGCAGATTTATGAGAGGAAAATACCGAACTGTTGACACACTTTTCCCATTTTCATGCACTAATATCTCACAGTATCATATCCCGCCGTAAACACGCTCTGAAGAAGAAAGTATTTGTTGCACACAACGGCGAAATAGAAATAATATTTCGTATCCACTCTAGAATCACTACAAAGAGTCAGGTATTCCACTCCCTTACGAAGTCTGTTGAGCGGCCGCAGGTTCGAATCCTGCCTCGGGCATGGATGTGTGTGCTGTCCTTAGGTTAGTTAGGTTTAAGTAGTTCCAAGTTCTATGGGACTGATGACCTCATAAGTTAAGTCCCACAGTGCTCAGAGCCATTTGAACCATTTGAAGTCTGTTGTCGACAGTCAATCACAGTTCCAAAACAAAGTATCATTCATAAATGTAGCACTAGGAAGAGAAATGACCGTCATTCTGCTTAGTATGGTACAAAAAGGTGTGAAATATTCATTCATAATAGTCTTTGACCACCTACACATTTATATAAATAATTTATTAGATAATAAAATTACCTTTAAACACAAACTCAACTTCCGCTCCTTACAAGAATTTCTGAATGCGTAATGGTGTGTGTGTGTGTGTGTGTGTGTGTGTGTGTGTGTGTGTGTGTGTGTGTGTGTGTGTGTGTGTGCGAGCGCGCGCGCGCGTCTGCGTACAAACTGAGAAAGTTTACTGTAATTCTACGTCGTTCCACATCATAACAACTGGTCACTGCTGTCAACCACGGAAGATACAAATAATTAACTAAATTACTAATGACGAATATACGCTGTTCATTTGCATTGTTGTCTGTAAGTGGAAACGACTTGTCCACTACACCCCAGAAAAATACAGTATGTTGATGAGCGAGGCATAACGAGACCACCACGTCCCTAATGTGGAAACCTGAATTGTAGGAATGACTTACGGATCTCTTCTAGATGGAAAGTTGAAAATTGAAAATTGCTTCACAAATTCAGCCTGTAGCCGTTTGTTAAGTGAACCCTTGTCCATACGGTTTCCTAGGAATCAACATGTTCTGTGGATCACGCCTGTTTGTTGCTTGTCTGCGAAAACGCGACACGCTATCATGCCATCACCGATATACTATTTGTTTAAAAACATTGCTTCACTGCACTGTCTCTTTTTGCTTTGATTGATTCACTGTAAGTGGAACCATACTGTATTTAGGAAATAAAATTTGGCCACATTTATTGTATAGTTTGAGGAGTAGGTATTTACTTTCTGCTACGATTGGTAGGAGTAAATATCTCTTAAAATAAAAATTTAAGAAAGTTTTGAAAAAAGAAGCTCAAATGCTGTGTGAAATTGTATGTCTTAAAATAAGAAACAAGATAGACTAGAGAACATTTGAGTCTTTCTTTTTTTTTTTTTTTTTTAATCGCCGGCCGGAGTGGCCGTGCGGTTCTAGGCGCTACAGTCTGGAACCGAGCGACCGCTAGGGTTGCAGGTTCGAATCCTGCCTCGGCCATGGATGTGTGTGCTGTCCTTAGGTTAGTCAGGTTTAAGTAGTTCTAAGATCTAGGCAACTGATGACCTCAGAAGTTAAGTCGCATAGTGCTCAGAGCCATTTTTAATTTTTGCTCGAAATCACACAAGGAAAATGAAATGCAGACTGAGAAAGCGCGTTCACTCTCTCGGTATTTAAAAAATAGTCTATCGAAAAATTTTCATATATAACAGAAGGATATAAAGGCCACACACAGCAGATTGCGCCGTCTAAATAATCCGCCACACTATAGCCTCTAACACTGTTAAGTTCACAGATTCTTAGTTAAACATTAAACTTTAATTTCTCAATCAGCACCTCATATGGTGTACATGATTTCGAGCATCATTCGAGGGACCACCAGATATTTCTCTAATATATTTAACTTCTTACTTTCAAACAATTTCACACAACATTTGACGGCCTTTTTCATTTTCTTTTTTTTCAAGTTCATCCACAAATCATGAACTTTTTGACACCTCAATTTGCCTTCCTAGTATCTTCCGTTAGCGAAATATCCTAAATTAAGAGCTTGATTCGAAGAAAACCTTTCTGACTGTTAATACCAAACCAACACAACCTATTACGCGCATCATAAACAGGCCTTGAAAATATGAACTTTTTGACAGTCCATTTACACCGATAGCAACAGCTGCTCGTTAGATATTTCAATTTTCCCTTTTCCTCTTTTTATTAACTACTCTGATCGTTTTCAAGGAAAATTAAACCTCTCACTGATCAATTTGATGCCCCATTTGTCGATTTTACTCTTCGTTTGGCTATGAAAATTTGGACAAAGCTCACTGCATAATTATAAGAAGTCTTGTTTCCGCTCCACTCAAACCTTTGACCAAAAATTAAACGGTCATCCTACGACTGATGATAGGTCTAAATTGGTTCACATGGTGCTAAGCACTATGGGACTTAACTTCCCCTAGAATTTAGAACTACTTAAACCTAACTAACCTAAGGACAGCACACACATCCATGCCCGAGGCAGGATCCGAACCTGCGACCGTAGCAGCAGCGCGGTTCGAGACTGAAGCGCCTAGAACCACTCGGCCACAGAGGCCGGCGATGATAGTTCCAAATCAGTAACTACGACAGTAGTCAGACGTCGTATTTTGGCAGTAAAGAGGGAAATTTGACGTTTTACACATTTGTTTATTTTGGATGTCTGCTTGCTAGACGTTGGTTGTCATTTCATCGTCGTTAACATACAGTGTACAGGATTTTTAGGTACATCAAACAAGCACATACACAAAATGTTCACTGAACGAATGTTCTGTGGGATATACCAAATGGTTCAAATGGCTCAGAGCACTATGGGACTCAACAGCTGTGGTCATTAGTCCCCTAGAACTTAGAACTACTTAAACCTAACTACCCTAAGGACATCACACACATCCATGCCCGAGGCAGGATTCGAACCTGCGACTGTAGCAGTCGCACGGTTCCGGACTGCGCGCCTAGAACCGCGAGACCACCGCGGCCGGCTGTGGGATATACAATTCTAGTTCTCAGTCTCATCGTGAGTTCCTAAAAATTAATTATTTTTCTTTTATAAATGATCCGTTTGTCTTTAAACTTTTACGATCCATGTCCAGCTGTTGTAGCACAGTTGCACATACCACTAAATCAGTGCTGAATTGTTGGACGATTCCAGGAACATTATGAAGTCTGTATGAACACGCAGCATATACTAGCATTCGCTCAATAACCAATCAGGAGTGCGTCTGCCTGCACAGTCACTTCTCTGCATCAGCAAACAAACACAACAAACCATCTTATGGTGCTTGGTGGAGGGTACTGTGTGCACCACTGTCACTTCCCCGTTCCTATACCAGTCGCTAATGGTGCATGGGCAGAACTGTTGCTGGTAAGTCAACGTGTGAACTCGAAACTCTCTAATTTTAACTTCATGGTTATTTAAAGTGATACACGTAAGGGGAAACAATATATTGCTTGTCTCTTCTAGGAACGTATGCACTCGGATTTTATGGTAAACCGCATCATGATGCACAATGCCCTGTTGCGGCGTATGACCTTATAATTGGCTAACCGTCTCAGCGATGCTTTCGTGGTTTTACTAGACGAATCTATGACGAAATGCGCTATTCTTTTGATCGCTCCCTACTTTCTGCAGCATTTTAACTTGGAACGGGTCACAACATGACGAGCTGTACTCAAGAAGAGTTCTGTATGCTTCCTCATTGGTGGGTAGACTATTCTTCTTGAGGATTCTTCCAGTAAATCAGTTTGGCATATGCCAAGCTTAGATCTAATTTTATCAGGCAGCTCCACTTCCCTTCGTTCCAGACGCATTCTCTCGCAGATTTAACTGCATCCAGTGTTCGTGCGGCAATCGTGCGACCATCTTCCTTTCGTATTTGATTTCTGTTAACTCCACCTGGTTATTCTAGTCCGCTTCTGTTTTCTACCTATTTTGACTTTTCTCTTTAAATGGTTTCGGTCAGTTTGTTGTCCCTCTGTATGACCGTCTGTTAAGAACCCTGTTTTCTCAGGAACAAGGAGAGATATCAAACTGAAATTTCTATCAAATACTTCGAACCGAAAAAAAAACGACAATTCACATCACCTCTCCTCCGAAGAAAAAGTTCAAAGCCTAATCCTCAGCCGGTTAAGTTATGGCGACGGTCTTCAGGGACTCTGAAGGGGTTATTCTGCTTGATGTCCTCCCTCATGGTGCAACTGTCAACTCTGAAGTTTATTGTGCCACACTCATGAAATTGGAGAATCTACATCTACATCGATACTCTGCAAATCACATTTAAGTGCCCGGTAGAGGGTTCATCGAACCACCTTCACAATTATCTATTATTCCAATCTCGTATAGCGCGCGGAAAGAATGAACACTTATATCTTTAATCTGGTGTCAGCATAAATACGAATTTCTCACAGGACTTGTAAAATACAATTTCAGAAGGATTTCTGTTGTAACTGATATTTTGAAAGTTTTACAACACAACTTTTATTTTACGTGAGTCTACATGAAATTGACTGAATAACAACGAAAAGTCACAATCCCAAAGCCAGTAAGAATTTCCTGCTAGAGGGAACAAAAGATAACTTCTAAGTTTCCCACAAGAGTCCGTGGTAACACACGTTCCAAGTGCTATTCCGATGGCACAGACGTAGTCTTGCGTGGAGACGCCATTGAGGTCAGTATTTGGCGTGAACTGACGTCCGGTGCAGGTTCTAGCCTTGAAATAGTGTTGGCCAGCCAATCAGATGTTGGTGTAGTAATACTTCCTGCAGGACATCTCGAACTCCCCTCTGCAGGAAATAGTATGCAGAATGTCTGTTTCCAATACAGCTGATGTTTACCATTTCTTACGCCTTGGGTGTAGACAACCTCGGGCCTGTGTGGTGTTAGATGTGTTGCCGACTCGCAGGGGCTAGCTTGGCGACGGCGTAACAATTTCGTTTTTACGCTAGCAGCAAATAGTAAACAATGTTTGTTGTTGTCACTAATATGTCTTATGTACAAGAAAAAACCGGAATTCACTCGATACAAATTTTAGTTACGGTCAAACGGTTTGTTGCTAGGTGTCGCAGTCGACTTTCTTCCGATAATCAAAAACTGATTACGAGGTTACGAAGCAGGTTATGAGAGGTTACGGTTAGGGTTAAAGTACTACCAATCCCTATGAGTGACTTCGAATTTCTTGATTCGTGAGGCGTTATCTACAATCAGACGGCCAGCGAGACGTGTAATGTGTCTGGTGTGAGCGGTGCTGCGTGCGGGATGCAGCAATTATTCTGCCTGAATCTCCCTGAAGTGCCAGGTGCCTCCACTTCGTGTTGTTGCCGCGAGCGACAGAGAGAGAGAGAGAGAGAGAGAGAGAGAGAGAGAGAGAGAGAGAGATATTGGGGGAGGAGGGGATAAAGGGCGGGGAACGGAAGTACAGAGTGAGGGTCGTCGGTGAACACGACCAGCCAATTAGAGCAGCTGCAACCAGTGCACACCGATTCACTGTTTCAGGAACTACGCCGTAAACCGGTGCGCGCTGGGCTTGGTACGAAGTTTATCGTCAGAGGTCAGACTGCGAGTAGCTTGATTTTCGTGCTCACGAGAGCGCTTCTACTCCCATCCACAGCGATGCGGCCATCGATTCCAACGACTGGAATGCAACAACGCGAGACAAATAAACTCTAACAATGCAGTCCAATGTTTTTTGGAAAAAGTAGAAGGTAGCTTGTCAGGTCGTTTCGACGTCGGAATTGTAAGAGGCGGATGGGTGGAGGGTACATTGGTTGAGTATGCAGAAAGAAATCACACGTGGCATTTTTAGTGGATCACCCCAGTGTGGAGAAACAAGCACTTTATCATTTCAGAGATAAACAGGCGGAGAGTGTGCAGGGACTTATCCCAGTTCACTGCTACTAGCTGTACGTCATCATAACCTGCCTGTTCTTACCGTAAAAGTATTGCCCCATAATTTAAAATAAAATTAAAAATTAAAAAAGCTTTTCCAAACTTTGTCAACATATGCTTCACTATATCAACGTTTAAATGGTCAAATCTCAAAGTGATCAGGTGAATATCGTTCCCCAAATACATCAAAAATAAGTGGCGCTAAATAATAAAGCTAAAAAGCCAAAAATTCGTATGAAGCTTCAATTCGACATAAAAACGTTAACTACATGGCACCAATATGCTACCTCTAATAGTTTTCAAGTAACTTACTGAAAACTAAATTTCGGAACAAAAACCTCCATAATTGTAGTAGATTGTCTGTTACGTTAACGCTAGGAAGTTACTAAACCCATTAAATAATAGAGCCATAACAAGTTTCAAGACTTTGATGTAAATAACAATTAACACAAGGTCTCTTAAAGTTGTAATTGAGAGGTCATGTTCTACTGTCAGTTCCGTTCTAAAAATTCTAGAAGGCAAAGTTTAAATGAAGGCTGGCTAAAACTTTTTCTGTGATTAAGGCCTACTTAATTCATAAAAAAGTGGCCATTTAGATGCTGCTACTTAGTCATAGAGCAGATGATGGTTTTGGCCGTCCGCTGCGTCCACATATAAATACGGCCTGGGAGGCAATGTTTTCACTTCACTTCTCACCCAGTTACCATACCATCCGCGTCACTCAAACGCCGGCTTACGTACTGCCTCGGGTGACATCTCGGCCAGGCTGCAACTAAACACATGCTTCCTGTAAAAATAGGAAGTGAACTCTCGAGGACTTTACATCGTCCTGCATCGCTTAGATTTCGCGGAAGCAACTGTTTGTGTGCCACCCAAAATGTTAACAAAACCGCGTTGCAAGTGGTGAGATGATTTTCCATTTTTGTGGCGAGCAATTAACTCAGATTATTAGAAGTCAGGGAGAAAGGCAATTTATTGGGAACTTACCGTACGGATCGCCTCTGAAGTGGTCATAGTGCTCTTTATGATAGACATCAAAATTATTATTATCAGGAACATTCCTACGCTGTACCTGTGAAACTTTATCAGATATATCAGTCAGAGCTTAAAACTTTCATTTATAATCATAGTTCGTGATCCCGCTGAGCAAACTGAGAGGAGAAACATTTCGATCAGGGAACAGAAGAAGAATACGTAGTTGCAGACTGGAAACTATGGTCAGTATGTTCTCCATCGCTTTCTGGCTGACAACAAAAATAGTTTTCAGAAGCTTGTAGAAGACTGCGAACAATGTGTCTTATTTCTTATTATTAATCCAACCCCCCCCCCCCCCCCCACCCCCATCCCGAATAAACTGACTTTAAAGGGCCCGGGCAAAATAATAAACAACGAGAAGCACAGCAAATCTTGTTAACAGATACCAGGAGGCTTAGCAGGTAGTGCAAGCGGTAATACAGCCCCAGATGGCGTTTTGCGATTTCCGTTTCAGCATATCCTACACAGTTGCAAATGTGAGGCGTGATTTTTGTAGAAAATGCGGCATTGTAAGGATCTCGCAGTACAGAATTGGCCTCCACAGGCTCTTGATCTCTCGGCACGTATTTTTTCCGTCTTTAGAAACTCCGTCTATTTTTCCCGCTCCGACAGCTTTCGGTGAAATTGAGCAGCGATGCCTCAGGCAACAGCAGTGAATCTAACAACCTCAGACACGCTGTCAAAAGCAGGGAACGAGTCTTTATGTTGGTCGTGCGTCTTTTGGAGGGCACATTGAACATTCGTGAAACGTAAACATAAACATTGATCCTAAACGTACTGAAAAAATTACTCCAAGGTTGCATAAAGGTGAGGAGGAGGAGGAGGAGGAGGAGGAGGAGGAGGTGGTTTAAGTTTAGCGTTCCGTTTACAACGGGGTCATTAGAGGCGGAGCGCAAGCTGGGATTAGGGAAATATGGGGAAGAAACCGTCCATGCCCTTTCAAAGGAACCACCCGAGCATTTTCCTGAAACGATTTAGGTAAGTCATGGAAAACCTAAATCAGGATGGCCGGGCGCGAGTTTGAACCGTCTTCGTCCCGAATGCAAATCCAGCATGCTAACCACTGTGCCACCCCGCTCGGTGCATGGAAGTAAAAGATATACCCTTGTAAAACCAGTGTCCTTTTGGAAAAAAAAAAGACCTTTGTAGTCCTACGCCCTACTTAATATATTCCAAGTTTTTCGCTCCTTTCATGTAGGAGACATAGTCTTCTAAAACAGATGAATCTCTTTGAAACCCATTGCAAGATGAAACGTAGAACGAAAGTTTACACAATTCGCACACACAGCGCACTCGACGGTCCTCCCTAACGATAACTGACGAATCTGATGGCAGGACGGGCTTCCGACCAGAAAACTGAAATGACTACATTGTACAGATATGATTTAATGGAGGAAAGATGCAGTGACCGTGATGCGTTTCGCGGCAGGTTACAATTTTCTTTATCCTCAGATAAGTACAGGGTGATTCAAAAAGAATACCACAACTTTAGGAATTTAAAACTCTGCAACGACAAAAGGAAGAGCTAAGCACTATCTGTCGGCGAATTAAGGGAGCTATAAAGTTTCATTTAGTTGTACATTTGTTCGCTTGAGGCGCTGTTGACTAGGCGTCAGCGTCAGTTGACGCTAAGATGGCGACCGCTCAACAGAAAGCTTTTTGTGTTATTGAGTACGGCAGAAGTGAATCGACGACAGTTGTTCAGCGTGCATTTAGAACGAAGTATGGTGTTAAACCTCCTGATAGGTGCTGTATTAAACGTTGGTATAAACAGTTTACAGAGAATGGGTGTTTGTGCAAAGGGAAAAGTTCTGGACGGCCGAGAACGAGTGATGAAAATGTAGCACGCATCCAGCAAGCATTTGTTCGCAGCCCAGGAAAATCGACTCGCAGAGCTAGCAGAGAGCTGCAAATTCCACAATCAACTGTATGGAGAGTCCTACGAAAAAGGTTAGTTATGAAACCTGAACGTCAACTACCCGAGGCGATGGATCGGCCGCCAGGCAGCCCGTGACAGAGCACTTCATGACTGGCCTCCAAGAAGCCCTGATCTTACCCCCTGCGATTTTTTCTTATGGGGGTATGTTAAGGATATGGTGTTTCGGCCACCTCTCCCAGCCACCATTGATGATTTGAAACGAGAAATAACAGCAGCTATCCAAACTGTTACGCCTGATATGCTACAGAGAGTGTGGAACGAGTTGGAGTATCGGGTTGATATTGCTCGTGTGTCTGGAGGGGGCCATATTGAACACCTCTGAACTTGTTTTTGAGTGAAAAAAAAACCTTTTTAAATACTCTTTGTAATGATGTATAACAGAAGGTTATATTATGTTTCTTTCATTAAATACACATTTTTAAAGTTGTGGTATTCTTTTTGAATCACCCTGTATTATCCCTTCCCAACAAGGAAACGTCACGAAATTAACCCCATAACAGGACTTTTCTTTCGTCCTCCAATCGGCAGAGAAATGGAAACCACAGCTTCCAGCTAAGCCACTTCTCTACGTAGTCGCCGCTCCGACATACACATTTATCGTAGCGTTGTACCATCCTTCCAGTAGCCTCGTTACAGAATTCAGCCAGCTGTGCATTCCGCCAAATCTCTAGCCTGATCTGCAGCTCGCTGTCTGTGCCAAAATTCCATCCTCAGAGTTCATGTGAATGCGAAGACATAAAAATCAGAGGGAGCTAAGTCTAGGCTGTGTGGTAGTGATCAATACACTTTCCACCGAAAACCCTGCATGAACGACGTTGTTGCCCCTTCAGTGCGCAGCCGAGCATTGTCATCAATAAAAAAGCGCGAGACAGATTATGTGGGCTGTTTGAAATCTGGCGAAACCTCTCAGCAGTCACTTCACACTCGGCAGGAGACCCCAGGCATCTTTACGTGTTCACTGTGTGAAAAGTGCCTTGTGACGCTTTCGACGAGCGTACTAGAAATACTGCAGAACTCATCTGCGCTAACCTACGTCGGATTTTCAAAGTGGTTTCATTTTCACGATCAATCGAAGGTTGAAAAAAGTAGCCCTCGTATTTTAATGAGAAAAATCACTTACAGGATATCTGCCCTAGCAACCGATCCCACGGGAAAAATTCGGCCATTATTCTGAAAGTACAAATTTTGAACTTAAGCTTGTATGGTTTGTTTGTCACTCGCACCGCCCCATTTCAGGCACCTAAAGCTCGATAGTTGTGTACTGTATAGTGGACTGACAACCATACCTATGCTATTAGCTGAATGACGAAGGTGAGGGAAGAGAACAGGGAAGGTGGGCACATCTCCAACGTGTTTTGAAATCTCGTTCGTGACCACGTGTGATTTTATGCGAAAAATAATAAGTTGCATGAACACGTAGCAATATCTCACAAATATGTCCGCCTCCACAGCTGAGTGGTCAGTGCTGCAAAATGCCATTAGCGGGACCAGGGTTCGATTCCCGGCTGGGTCTGAGTATTTTCTCCGCTCGGGTACTGGGTATTGTGTTATCTTCATCATCATATCGTCGTCATCGGTATGCAAATCGCCGAAGTTGCGCCAAATAAAGAGACTTCCACCAACCGATCGGTCTTCCCGACAGGAGGCCCTCGTCACACGAAGTTTCATTTCATTTCATTTCATTTCATTTTAACGATATTCTGTATTGGTATTCTGCAGCTATATACGTGCCTCCAAAACTCCAAAACCGAATGAATAACCTAAGCAGCTGAAGAATTATTATGAAATGAAGTTAATGGTTTTCGTTTACGATTTAATCATGGCAATGGCATTGAATACCCCAGCTCCTGAAAATATATTTCGCTTCACTGCCAGCTTTAATATCCATAGAAAAAAGCACATAACAGCGATGTTGATAATGAAATAGCACTACTCTACTTCTTTAATGAAACACTGATTCGTTTCATTAATTTACAGTGCATTTTTGGATAGCTGCATAAAAATGTTCAAAGCAAAGTGATCTCTGGCACTAGCTACAGATTAGAAACAGCACGCTTTGACACAACAAATAAAGCATGTTATCAATGCAAAAACTATGCTTCATAAACCTCTTACTCGCTCCACTGTACAGTACCTCGCGCACGGGCTTGTAAGCGGCTGCAGTGAGGTGGAGAGAATGACAACGCGCCCTAGTCGTAAGAGCTGTACGTTCGGAAGAGCGTAACTTCGTAATATGAGAATTACGACCAGAATTATGGCGTGCGATGAAGTGCTGTAATTGAGATTTTTCTCCTTAAAAAATTACGTCAAGTCAGCGATTTTTCTTCGTAAGACGAAATAAATGTCCCAGGAGGAGAGCTACCTTTACGTGATGCCCGTCCCGCTCAGCGTCCATCAATACCGCAAACAATTACATATTGTTTACAGTTCTAAAAGCAACTTTGCAGTGACTGTTAACACGCGTCGCAGCCTCGAATCCGAAGCGAGACGGTGTTAAATTGCCGGAACGGTTCGGACAAAATTGGATGGTTACGCTCTGTGGCCCGGCCGCTGCTGGCTGGCAACAGCAAAACAGCCCCGCAGGCAAAAGCCAGCTACGATTCTGTTACTGACTGATGATGATGGCAGTACTGTATTGCTATTAAGTACCAATCAAATTTACGGTGTAGTGAGGTATGGTTGTTCCATTAGCAACGTCATTAGCATCCTTACTGAAAGTATTTCGTAAATAATATGGTTAGAATATTTAAAATTACGAACCTATATTAAATAATATCAGCTCGGACATATTCTGTAACAACTGCACTCGCGCATTCGTACGGTAGGATCCTCTTCGTAGCTGCATTGCCAGCGTGCGTATCTAGAGTTATGCGGAGGACCCGGGTGCTATAACCGGTGTTGCCGGAGATTTTTTCTTTGTCTGAGGACTTAACGGGGTACACTCAACGACGTAAGGCCAACGGAAAAGCTACTTGACACAGAAGTAACGGTTCCAAGTGACGAAAACGGAACGGCCGGGAGATCTGTGTGCCTGCCTTACACCCCACCATTCCGCGTCCAATGACGCCACTGTCAGAGGATGACATGGCGGTCGGTTGTTAAGATGAACCCACCAGGGCATGTGAACGAAGTTTACGTTTATCAATCATACGGTAGCATCGGTCGCGTGAATAAAGCATCAATCGACAGCGTTTTTTGATTTATTGAAGTTCAGTTAGCCATGAAATTGAACGGCTGTCGCTGCCCGTGTTACAAAGTAGTGCGTGAGTAAAATGGTCTATCAAGTACTTAGTCCAGCTCAGAACTAAGGAGAAAAGAGGTATTGGTGGTTGTGCAAACGCCGGCCGGTGTGGCCGTGCGGTTCTAAGCGCGTCAGTTTGGAACCGCGTGACCGCTACGGTCGCAGGTTCGAATCCTGCCTCGGGCATGGATGTGTGTGATGTCCTTAGGTTAGTTAGGTTTAAGTAGTTCTAAGTTCTAGGGGACTGATGACCTCAGTAGTTAAGTTCCATAGTGCTCAGAGCCATTTGAACCATTTTTGGTTGTGCAAACACCTTGGCTTGTACGCATATAGCTAGAGAAAAAATGAAGCACCCAGAAGACGTGGTTTAATGTCGGTGCAACTTCGTACATGCCACCAGTGGAAATACATAAATGATAAAGAGTTGCAGTTCGCTGTGACAGTAGAACAGAAACCAGAATCATTAGTGTAGTTCGGGTTTAGTTTTGTTACCACGCCTGGCAGGGCATATCATGGGCGCGGACAGCGTCAGATGCTCTAAGGAGGACAGGGAAATGCCGTGTATTCGTGCGAGACGGCGTTATCGGCAACTTAGTTTGAACCGGGCTTCATTGTGGTCCTCCATTTGGCCAGGAGCCATCGAGTAAGGCTTCAGGATGTGGATGGTGGTGATTGAGGGAAGTCTGACGGCTCAACTGGACGTCTCGGACTTCCCGCATCCTGCTCATGTGTTACCCCTCGATCGACTGCATTGTAGAGCCATTTTTCAACAGGACAATGATCGTCCCCCAGATGGCACTGTATCTATGAACTGTCTGCCTACCCCCTTCCAACATATGTGGGATGAGCTCAGACGTCAACTCGTTCGAGTGTCGATATTCAGATTATCAAGGACAACGATTGTCGGTCAGTTTGCCTCAGGAAACGACACAAAGTGTTGATGAACACCGAGGCCAGAGAGCTGCAACGTCATATTGATAAGTTGGCTCATACTGTCAAGGTGTTTGAACATTTGTAACCACTGAAGCAGCATCACATATGCTCTGAACCCACGAAGTTTCATTTCGTGTCCTCCTCCCATTGTGGGTGCATCGCCTTTTTTTGTTAGATAGTATATATCAAATGCTTTGGCTAACAGCTTTTTGCTGAACTTGGAAGGAAACACATTCGTCTTTAGTCACAAAACGCTGTGCATTTAGAGTCCTGAAACCCCACCTTCAGCTGCATATTAACATGTTGTGATCGTTGTTCGTTCACGGCGGCTCCCTCTGTACGTATTACGCATAGTTCGATAATTATCACAACAACATTTGAAAAACAATTACTTGAGGGTGCTACCATCAGTTGTACAGATCTTACGGATTGTTAAATTAGATTATGAAAGACAGTTCTCACACAGAACACTGATTTGCTTATACATGCTAACATTTTTGAATACTGAATACACGACAAGCATGTGCAAATGCAAATGTCACGTTTAAATGAAGTGATAAAAACACAGCGGAATGGAACCTCTCGTGGTAAAGATATGGGTAATGTAATAACTTCGCTTTTTCCTTACAAGGGAACCTCCCCATCGCACCCCCCTCAGATTTAGTTATAAGTTGGCACAGTGGATAGGCCTTGAAAAAGTGAACACAGATCAATCGAGAAAACAGGAAGAAGTTGTATGGAACTATGAAAAAAATTAGTAAAATATACAAACTGGGTAGTCCATGCCAAGATAGGCAACATCAAGGACAATGGGTGTCTAGGAGCGCCGTGGTCCCGTGGTTAGCGTGCGTAGTTGCGAAACGAGAGGTCCTTGGTTCAAGTCTTCCCTCGACTGAAAATTTTACTTTCTTTATTTTCGCAAAGTTATGATCTGTCCGTTCGTTCATTGACGTCTCTGTTCACTGCAATAAGTTTAGTGTCTGTGTTTTGCGACCGCACCGCAGAACCGTGCAATTAGTAGACGAAAGGACATGCCTCTCCAATGGGAACCGAAAACATTTGATCGCAAGGTCATACGTCAACCGAATCCTCCACAGGAAAACACGTCTGATATATTCTATACGACACTGGTGACGGCATGTGAGTCACATGACAGGAATATGTTGTCGACCCACATAACTTGTACATGGGTAAAAAGATTCTTCTACCTTACCCGATTTAGGTTTTCTTGTGGATGTGATAATCACTCGCAAAAAAGTGATGAAAACATAAGAGTTTGTCACATAAACTGAAAATAAAAAATTAAACTTTACACTCGAGGGAAGACTTGAACCTAGTACCTCTCGTTCCGTAGCTGCTCTCGCTAACCACAGGACCACGGCGCTCCTAGACTCCCATTGTCCTTGATGTTGCATACCTTCGCATGGACTACTCAGTTTGTATATTTTACTAATTTTTTTCATAGTTCCACACAACTTCTTCCTGTTTTCTCGATTGATCTGTGTTCAGTTTTTCAAGGCCTATCCAGTGTGCCAACTTATAACTAAATCTGAGGGGGGTGCGATGGGGAGGTTCCCTTGTTAGCATAGGGCTACTGTAACGTTGATGAATCGAAATGATTTAGTATGATGTTTCTCGGTGATCACTGTTCCACTCTGCTGTGTTTTAATTACATCTTTAATTTAATACTTTCACTCGAATGAGGAGTAAGGGAAGGACGCACAACAACACAGCAACTTGTATTTTGGGGAATATTTCTCTGTAAGTACTGCATGTGTTGATATACAGGGTGAGTCAGGAGCAAAGGTACATGCTTTGAGGGGTGACAATGTTGGCGATTCTGAACAAAAAGTACCAGGTCGACATTTGTCCTCTCCCGAATGGTTTTTGAAATAGAAAAAATTTGATGTCACTTTTGTACGTTATTCTTGAATGACTCGAAAACCGAAGCTATAGTAAGAACATGTTGCATTTCAAAATTAAACTACATTAAATTTTCTACGGTAGAGATCCTATTCATTTTTCCTCTAGGACTAATAATTCTCGTGAAGAGAGCGAGAGAATATTGAAAATCTCCTGCCACGCACTTGCGCTGTAGCTTAGGAAAGCTTTTGTAGGGAAATTTGAGTTTGTTTCTCCATTTTATTGACTACAGGTCTCCTATATTAAATTTTTCCTCTCTAATTCCACTACACTACCGTGGTACGTTTTAAACAATGATAATACACTGAATAGCACAGAAAATAAATAACAATGTCCACTACTGGCCATCAAAATTGCTACACCACGAAGATGATGTGCTACAGACGCGAAATTTAACCGACAGGAAGAAGATGCTGTGCTATGCAAATGATTAGCTTTTCAGATCATTCATGCAAGGCTGGCGCCGGTGGCGACACCTACAACGTGCTGACATGAGGAAAGTTTACAACCGATTTCTCATACACAAACAGCAGTTGACCGGCGTTGCCTGGTGAAACGTTGTAGTGATGCCTCGTGTAAGGAGGAGAAATGCGTACCATCACATTTCCGACTTTCATAAAGGTCGGATTGTAACCTATCGCGATTGCGGTTTATCGTATCGCGACATTGCTGCTCACGTTGGTCGAGATCCAATGACTGTTAGCAGATTATGGAATCGGTGGGTTCAGGAGGAAAATACGGAACGCCGTGCTGGATCCCAATGGCCTCGTATCACTAGCAGTCGAGATGACAGGCATCTTATCCGCATGGCTGTAACGGACCGTGCAGCCACGTCTCGATCCCTGAGTCAACAGATGGGGACATTTACAAGACAAGAACCATCTGCACGAACAGTTCTACGACGTTTGCAGCAGCATGGCTGTGGCTACCCTTGACGCTGCATCACAGACAGGAGCGCCTGCGATGGTGTACTCAACGACGAACCTGGGTGCACGAATGGCAAAACGTCATTTTTGCGGATGAATCCAGGTACTGTTTACAGCATCATGATGGTCGCATCCGTATTTGGCGACATCGCGGTGAACGCACATTGGAAGCGTGTATTCGTCATCGCCATACTGGCGTGTAACCCGGCGTGATGGTATGGGGTGCCATTGGTTACACGTCTCGGTCACCTTTTGTTCGCATTGACGGCAGTTTGAACAGTGGACGTTACATTTCAGATTTGTTTCGGTCAGTGGCTCTACCCTTCATTCGATCCCTGCGAAACCCTACATTACAGCAGGATAATGCAAGACCGCATGTTGCAGGTCCTGTTAGAGGCCTTTCTGGATACAGAAAATGTTCGACTGCTGCCCTGGCCAGCACATTCTCCAGATATCTCACCAATTCAATTGGAAACGTTTGGTCAATGGTGGCCGAGCAACTGGCTCGTCACAATATGCCAGTCACTACTCTTGATGAACTGTGGTATCGTGTTGAAGCTGCATGGGCAGCTGTACCTTTACACGGCATCCAAGCTCTGTTTGACTCAATGCCCAGGCGTATCAAGGCCGTTATTAGGGCCAGAGGTGGTTGTTCTGGGTACTGATTTCTCAGGATCTATGCACCCAAATTGCGTGAAAATGTAATCACATGACAGTTCTAATATTATATATTTGTCCAATGAATACCCGTTTATCATCTGTATTTCTTCTTGGTGTAGCAATTTTAATGGCCAGTAGTGTACATTAACGTGTTCTATTTCGGAAACCATTGGGAATAGAGTATATGTCCATATGAATCTCCAGTACTATCGCCCCTCAGTGCACGTACAGTACCTGTCCAGACTTTCCCTGTATTTTATTTACAGTATATGTTTAGCCTTTTTGTCAAACACCTCTTACAATACGTTTTCAATCTGAGGGTTATCGTTCTCTGTTAGATGGTACTGTTTCTTTAGCGACTTCTACTCCTGCAGTCTTAAATTCATTATATTTCTAGCATTGGTTGTCAAATGTGTACCGTTTTATAAGTAAGTGGCCTCGATGGACGGTAGAACACGCACATCGCCGTCCTTTGAAATCAGTTTTGTTCGGTTTTACCCATTCGAGCTGAGGCGAATCCCCCATTAGTAAAACGACAAGCACACGACGTATCCATCATGGTGCAGTTCCGGTATCTCCTCATTTTTGTGAGCACGCTACGCGAAGCAAAACTGTCAAGCACACTAGTTGATTTTCTACGTGCAGCCTGGCGCGGCTGAAAAGGTCAAACTGTGTGCATCGGTACCACAAAGAAATTCCACTTAGGTTCGACACATGTGCGAACGCTCAGAGACAAGATTTTTTATTCTACACAAATAAATCTATTAGTTTTATATAGACTTGTCCTCTCCTCTCAAGTAAGCCACATTTTGATAGAGTTAATTCTATATTCGAATCAGGGGAGAGCTGCTTCTAGAAGTCTGAACATACGCTGTGAATGAGACGAGTATTACATAGGTTTTAAAATTTTGTACTTTATCCTGACTCCTTTCTAAGGTCTTAGGCTGCAGATTTTATTGTCCTGTAGAGCGACTGGCTTATCCATTTCTGTGCAGTGATTAGCCAACCACATTATCAGACATACTCTCTTAATGACTTCATTATCGATTATTTCTCTATTTTAAGCTAAGCTTTTAAGAACTGACATAGGAATAATTTGTTTATAATTATGATCTCTTATTTATTTATTTATTTATTTATTAATCAATCTATCAGGTTCTGTGGGACCTTACGAGCCACACCAGTTTCGTCAAGGGACGAGTCAGTGCATGGTTTATAGAACACTAATTAGGTTGAAACTTCCTGGCAGATTAAAACTGTATGCCGGACCGAGACTCGATCTCGGGACCTTTGCCTTTCGCGGGCAAGTGCTCTACCAAGTGAGCTACCCAAGCACGATTCACGCCCCGTCCTCACAGCTTTAAATCCGCCAGTAACACGTCTCCTACCTTCCAAACTTCACACTCCGCTGTAGAATGAAAATTTCATTCAAGAAACATCCCCCAGGCTGTGGCTACGCCATGTCTCCGCAATATCCTTTCTTGCAGAAATGCTAGTTCTGCAAGGTTCGCAGGAGAGCTTCTGTGAAGTTTGGAAGGTAGGAGACGCGGTACTGGCGGATTTAAAGCTGTGAGGACGGGGCGTGAATTTTGTTTGGGTAGCTCACTTGGTAGAGCGCTTGCCCGCGAAAGGCAAAGGTCCCGAGTTCGAGTCTCGGTCCGGCACACAGTTTTAATCTGCCAGGAAGTTTCATATCAGCACACACTCCGCTGTAGAGTGAAAATTTCATTCCACTAATTAGGTTATTTATAAACAAAGGAATTAATAAAACACCAAAAACTTAAAAGAGAATATACGAGCAAACAAAACATGACAGACAAAAGTTTTCAGCTACTGCGAGGAACTCCTGTACCGAATTGGAGGAGTGTGTGTCACAAGGTAATATTTAAATTAGTAACTGAGTAGTCAGGCTTTGTCTCTCAGTTTTTTCAGTTATGCAGGCAACATTTTGAAAATGAAGCTGCTTTAGGAAGTGTTGTCAAAGTGCATGACGTTTTTTATCTAATGTTCACCGAAAGTTACACTTTCTCCTGAATGAGGCAATACCAGCGTAGAATATATGTATAGGGATGGCAATATTAAAATTCTGAGACACCTGGTACAGACACCGCACATCAGTCTGACCACCTTTTTCTCAGCTAAGACTATTCTTGATGAAGTACCCCATAATATAACGCCGTACAAGATAATGGAGTAAAGTAAACAAGCCGTCATGCGGTCGACTTCACTGAGTGCTTGACCAGCTTGGAACAGTAATATTTCGCTTGTGAGTTACGGGTCAGAAACTGTGTGCACTACGTCTTGTTGCTGTTCATCGATAACCTGTTCCCTGAAAGCTATGTGTTGATGTTACTATCTGCTTAGCTATATCTTGTCTTTCGTAATATCGCTTATGTCATCTGCAAAGAGAAATATTCTCAAACCATTTGTCATGTTCAGCGGCAACTCATCGATATACACCAAGAAAAGCAATGGATCTAGAACAGAATCCTGGGGCGCTCCCCCACTTTACATGGATCCAGTCAGATTCAAACTTCTTCACTGTTTCCTAACACCGGAGGACACCTTCCGCTCCGTACTTTACAGAAGTAACGTGAACAATTATGTAACTTTTAACCTAATCCCATGAACTTTCAATTCGAATTTCGGGGCCCACACAATCAAATGCTCTTGTTAAATCTGAGAAAGGACAACCACACTCGTCTCTTAACACAATGTGCATTCGAAAAGAAGCGAGACGGAGGCTATAATACGAAAAACTGCTGAAATTCTCGTAATGCCATTGCCAATGGGAGGAGATATGGTGCCACATGAGCGATTAATTCCCAAACTCGCCGCTAGAGGGCTACGGTTGCACACCCACGTGACAATAGAGCAAGCACGCGCACGCTTCGACCGTCCACTGCAGTCAGTCCCGCTGAAAAAAAAAAAAATGAAATGGAGTCTTCAAAAGAAGAGCAGACGTGTGTGGAGCATTTCCTAATAGCAGAACGAGTGCGCCGAAAGGAAGTTCATCGATGAGTAAGGGGAGAATCCTGCACGTACTTGTCAAGGCACAAGGTGTGCACAAGCGGTTCAGGGAAAGACGGATGCTGTTGACAGATGATGCACGGTCTGGAACGCCACACCACAGTGCCGATGCCATTGTCCTGCAGGTAGATGACCTCATTATGGAAGACCGGTGAGTTATGCCGCAGAGGTCGGATTGAGCATCGTAAGTGTTCACGCCAAGGGCAAACTGAAATATCCCAAAATGTCGTAGGGGATTCTGTCTTTAACATCTGCAGCACTATGCCAAGGGAGAAAAGAGTACTTGTCGTCCTGGAGACTAGACATGGTGTTATCAATTCGAACTCCAGTGAATACGACGAACACCCCAGTGAATGCATACAGGGTCACCGTCACCTAAACATTCGAGGTCGTCCATTCAAATGCGGAAAAAGTTATGCTCAGCTTCTTCTTCGACCAAATGGCCCCCTTCTTGTCAACTTTCTGTAGCATGTGACAACGGTAAATGCACAGTGACACTCGTAGGCCTTTGTCACCCTTCGCAAAGGGGTCAAAAAGAAACGACCAGGTCACCTCACCAGGCTCCATGCAAATGCATGGTTTTCCACAGCAAACACAGTTATGGAACTCTCCTAGATATTGAAATGGAAAGTCCTCACTCACCCTCCATACAGAGCTGACCTGTCTCACTACGATTATGCCATTTTTGGTGAGCTAAATAACACTTTGAAAGCCAGCTGATTCATCTCGGACGAGGGCATGAGCGAAGCATTAGGAACCGATCCAGTACGCAGCGCCAGGAAGTCCAAGAGACGGCCATTTACCATGTTGTATCGCAAAGACACAAGTGCCCAACAGTGTTAAACAACAATTGGGAGGGGGGGGGAGGCCAATTATCTGTTTATAGGCCTCCGGCTCATTTTCCTTAAATTCCTCCCACATATTTTACACTCCTGGAAATGGAAAAAAGAACACATTGACACCGGTGTGTCAGACCCTCCATACTTGCTCCGGACACTGCGAGAGGGCTGTACAAGCAATGATCACACGCACGGCACAGCGGACACACCAGGAACCGCGGTGTTGGCCGTCGAATGGCGCTAGCTGCGCAGCATTTGTGCACCGCCGCCGTCAGTGTCAGCCAGTTTGCCGTGGCATACGGAGCTCCATCGCAGTCTTTAACACTGGTAGCATGCCGCGACAGCGCGGACGTGAACCGTATGTGCAGTTGACGGACTTTGAGCGAGGGCGTATAGTGGGCATGCGGGAGGCCGGGTGAACGTACCGCCGAATTGCTCAACACGTGGGGCGTGAGGTCTCCACAGTACATCGATGTTGTCGCCAGTGGTCGGCGGAAGGTGCACGTGCCCATCGACCTGGGACCGGACCGCAGCGACGCACGGATGCACGCCAAGACCGTAGGATCCTACGCAGTGCCGTAGGGGACCGCACCGCCACTTCCCAGCAAATTAGGGACACTGTTGCTCCTGGGGTATCGGCGAGGACCATTCGCAACCGTCTCCATGAAGCTGGGCTACGGTCCCGCACACCGTTAGGCCGTCTTCTGCTCACGCCCCAACATCGTGCAGCCCGCCTCCAGTGGTGTCGCGACAGGCGTGAATGGAGGGACGAATGGAGACGTGTCGTCTTCAGCGATGAGAGTCGCTTCTGCCTTGGTGCCAATGATGGTCGTATGCGTGTTTGGCGCCGTGCAGGTGAGCGCCACAATCAGGACTGCATACGACCGAGGCACACAGGGCCAACACCCGGCATCATGGTGTGGGGAGCGATCTCCTACACTGGCCGTACACCACTGGTGATCGTCGAGGGGACACTGAATAGTGCACGGTACATCCAAACCGTCATCGAACCCATCGTTCTACCATTCCTAGACCGGCAAGGGAACTTGCTGTTCCAACAGGACAATGCACGTCCGCATGTATCCCGTGCCACCCAACGTGCTCTAGAAGGTGTAAGTCAACTACCCTGGCCAGCAAGATCTCCGGATCTGTCCCCCATTGAGCATGTTTGGGACTGGATGAAGCGTCGTCTCACGCGGTCTGCACGTCCAGCACGAACGCTGGTCCAACTGAGGCGCCAGGTGGAAATGGCATGGCAAGCCGTTCCACAGGACTACATCCAGCATCTCTACGATCGTCTCCATGGGAGAATAGCAGCCTGCATTGCTGCGAAAGGTGGATATACACTGTACTAGTGCCGACATTGTGCATGCTCTGTTGCCTGTGTCTATGTGCCTGTGGTTCTGTCAGTGTGATCATGTGATGTATCTGACCCCAGGAATGTGTCAATAAAGTTTCCCCTTCCTGGGACAATGAATTCACGGTGTTCTTATTTCAATTTCCAGGAGTGTAGTACAGGTACTAGAGACCCCGACGTAGTGTGCCCACCATGTTCATCATCATCATCATCATCATCATCATCATCATCATCATCATCGTCTCTTCTCTGTCCCAGGATCTTTCTCTGTAGTTTGTTTAATAATGTTTCTGGACATATGAGTCCATTGGATCTATGGGGAGGGGTTAAAAGAAAGACAGAATGTTTCTCTTGACCTATTGTCCGTACAGCATGCGTAAAGAGTTCTCAAAATGTGATGCCATGCATCCGATCCGCAACATGCAATGATGATACATTTGTCGTGAAGAAAGTTGCATTCTCTGCAGGTAACACGTAAAAAACCTGCCTCTTTATGTAACGCACAGACACTATACATCGTCATTCGTGTTAACAATGTAGAACGTCCAGGAGCAGGGCGGCAAGCAATGAACAGTACGGCACATCAAGTACAGGGTCGCCTGTGAAGCAAGCAGTGTTACCCAGGAGAATAGAGCGATTTGGTATTGGTGACTAGTTATTCTGGTGAAAGCTGATGTGAAGCAGAGCACCGATATCAGAAGCTTTTTAAAACTGCATAGTAGCCATTGTATATAATACCTGCGCTGCTGTATCGTCGTGTGTGTGTGTGTGTGTGTGTGTGTGTGTGTGTGTGTGTGTGTGTGTGTGTGTGTGTGTGTGTGTGTGTGTGTGTGTGTGTGCGCGCGCCACCTTCAACACTATTACTTGACCGTGATGGTTGTCGTCAAGCCAGCCGTAGACGTAGACCTATGAGTGACGAATGTGAGCTACATGCGTTTCATAACGCTTTGGATGTGTACTCGTACTCCGCATATTGCCAACATCCTGTAAATCTGTCAGTGTTGTGTGTTTTACACGAATACTTCTTGTATCCAACCGTTTTCATAAAGTGCAGCCGCGCGGGATTAGCCGAGCGGTCTCAGGCGCTGCAGTCATGGACTGTGCGGTTGGTCCCGGCGGAGGTTCGAGTCCTCCCTCGGGCATGGGTGTGTGTGTTTGTTCCTAGGATAATTTAGGTTAAGTAGTGTGTAAGCTTAGGGACTGATGACCTACGCAGTTAAGTTCCATAAGATTTCACACACATTTGAACATTTTGAACATAAAGTGCAGGAGCGAAAAGGGCTAATTTTCACTTACGGACAGAGGTGTGGTTCCTTCACGTAACCACTACTGCACTGACGTTTGAAACGAACATTTTGGTCAACGACTATGACACATTTCCACGAGACATTATAAATGTATTTCAGCAGTCACATTTGGGCTCTTTCTTATCTCCCATTGTAGAACTGTCGCTAATAACGGCACCCTCCTCGCACTCGGTAATATGTCATCCATGATCATCACCAGATTGGCTGCCCTAGTGATCCAGATGTTCAGTGGCACAGTCAACGTCCTTTATTTTACATGAAATGTATCCGTAATTGCGAATGCGAACACCCATCAGCTGTATACAGGAATGACAACGAAAATTTTTGTCAGACCGTGGCTCGAACCCGGATTTTCCGCTTTAGGCGAGTGGCAGCCTTAACAGCTTTGGCTGTCCGTGCACTAATCACGGCCAGACCCAAACTTCTATTTGTCGTCGTTCGTGCATTAAAACCTGTACTCATACATACACACACATGAATTCCTGTATAGGGAGGATATTTTAATTGAAAGTCACTGCCTGGTATTGGCGGGTAAATACGACATTGCAATGCACGTGTTGCTGAGAATAACTGCATTTGCCTCTTTAGTCGCTTACCTTATTGCACTGGAGCGTTGTTTGCGACAAGACATTACTTTGAATAACAACATGAACTATCTGGAACGGCATACCCGTAAATTCTCTGCGGTTATTAGACAAGATCACGTGCATGTTGAAGATGTCACATACACTGTACAGTTGATGACGGACGCTTCAAGCCTCCTGGTGACGTAGTCGGTTAGTGCAATACGTCCTGTAACGCTGTAGCTAGTGACTATGTAACTCAGCAACAAACGTTTTGTCCCTTAGAACATTTTATCTTGTTGTGGTCTTTGGTAATCCTCCACCAGCATTTACCTTAAGAAAAAGAGTTGTGTATTAGAGTTCTCGATTTGCCAGGACACCCCACGTCATTACACCTGCGCAATTGGCTCCTCGCACGTGTTGTTCTACAGTTATCCCAATATTTACTTGCAGTGCAAATGAGCGCCTGCCCGCTTACAAAAGCCGAGCGACGTCATCTTGTATGCTGAAGTAAACGCTATGATGAGTCACGCGAGCCGTTGAACCGCCGTGCCGTGCCGCCCAGGTTTCCGCTGTGGAAACTCGCAATTATTCATATCACTCGTATCACCCGGGGTTCATTCCACAGTGAAGAATATCAAGTATTCATTGCCACGTTCTGTATTACGGGCGAGAATTTCGCATTGGTCGATTCTCTTCGCAGTCAACAAGCCTGAAGTTGACACATTCTGGTGAACACCTGATTAATTTTTTGAAATGGCTCTGAGCACTATGGGACTTAACATCTATGGTCATCAGTCCCCTAGAACTTAGAACTACTTAAACCTAACTAACCTAAGGACAGCACACAACACCCAGCCATCACGAGGCAGAGAAAATCCCTGACCCCGCCGGGAATCGAACCCGGGAACCCGGGCGTGGGAAGCGAGAACGCTACCGCACGACCACGAGATGCGGGCATAATTTTTTTTTTTACTCTAGGTAAATGAGATACTGCTGTTTGGAAATAAGTGAAAATAGATAATAGGTTTCTATTAGATTACCGTAACAGATGTAATGAAAAAAACTACAGAAATCATATGCTGTTATTTAAACGTAAATAACACGATAATGTTCTACTCATTAAATACTTCCGTGCTGTGGCTAAGAGGAAACTCTTTGGAGAATGCCGAATGAAATCGTACACAGTAACTGTACATCTTCTATATTCAGGTACCGGAGATTCCTACAATACCGAGATAATGGGTAGGTGATTTCTAGTGACCTGAAATGGCCAATCTCCTGTGGTACGAGAAAACACAGGATCTTCACAGTTCTGTTATCTACTCGAACTCACGTACTCTTAGTCAAAAACTGTTATATCCGATTTTGTCTTTTTAATGTTTTTCATTCTGCACGCCAAATGGTAATAGTTGTAGAGCCGTCTATTTCAGGTTTTAGATTTTGTGGTATGACCCTATGGGACCAAACTGCTGAGGTCATCAGTACCTAAGCTTGCACACTAGTAAACCTAACTTAAATTAGCATACGCTAAGGACAACACACACACACACACACACACACACACACACACACACACACACACACACACACACACACACACACACACACCTGACGGAGGACTCGAACCTCCGATGGGGGGAGCCGCGCCAACCGTGATAGGGTGCTTGAGAACGCGCGGCTACCCCGCGCAGATTCTATGGGCTGTTGAAGTCTCTCCGCAATGCCGTATGCCGCAGTGAATATATCGAAATGAAACTCCGTGAAATACAAGTTATTAATTTATCGAATATTCATTTTTAATTATAAATTTTCACATTAAATGTTGAACGTGTTCCCTCCTGTTTTTGAAGACACAATTCAGTTCCTCTAATCATGTTTTCAAACACAAGCCGTAACATTTCTTCTGTAACAGAAGCAGTGAAAGTGAATATTGCAGTTTTCAATTCATCGTTGGATTTTGGAGCGTTTTTATAGACAGTTGTTTTCGCTGAAACCCAGAAAAAAAAGTCAGGTTGTGTTAAGTCAGGCGATTGTGGAGGCCAATGTCCCTGTGAAATTATGCGATCATCAAAAACACTGTCACTTTGTATGTGAAAAGTTCAAATTTTTTCCTTACAGCTGAGTGGGCCATTCCGACACTAACATCGATTTCCTGGGAGAGTTTTCTTACTGACTTGTTCGAACTCATGGAAATTTTATCAGAAATATCTAGTAGTTTACCCTCAGACGAAACACTAGGACGACCACTTCTCGGTGCATTTGTCACTGAACCCGTACTTCGAAATTTGTTAATCAAATCTCGTACAGTATCGCGATGTGGGAGTGTTGTCTCCGGGAAAATTGAATTAAACGTTAGACGAACTGAAACTGTGTATTTACCGACAGCTTTGAGCATTTGTTTGACTAAAAACACACGTTCTTCATTGTTTAGCATTTTAACAGCGACAAAAACGAAACAAACGAACAAAGGAACTTAAACGTTCACGTCAACACGGAACGATACTACTGACGCTGGCTCAGATAAACGAAACAGTTGAATGTTGAGAGAGTCCACTTCAAGGGAAGTAACCCTGGCGGGCGAACAATCATATGGCAATCTAACAGCTATAGAATCAAGGTTTTTTTTTCCCCTCCATCAAACGCCAGGCGATCAGGGAGTAAGGAAGAGGGAAGCCAATAGAGAATATATGGGAGGGATGTGTATTTTTATGTGTATATACACTTATATACTCTACATAAAATGCGATCGCTTGCTTATCATCATCACTCTAGGTAGACTATCGGATCAGATGTATCCAGACAGCTCTAAGTTATGTGGAATCGATCACAAGATGTCTCGAGAGTATAAAAGGAAGTGTGGCGTATTGTATTGTGAGCAGAGACGCATTAACAGCAGAATGGCTCGGTCAGGATTGCTCAGTGACCTCTAATGTGGATTAGTCACTAGACACTCCTTCAGTAATAAATCGAGGAGGACATATCAACGCTTCTAATGCTGAAGAGATGGACCATTGTTTATGTAACTGTGCAGTGGAAACGAGAAGAAACAAAGACAGCTCAACGGAGACCAGCAAGGCCTCATGTACTGACGGCCAGGGATCATCGTAATTGTGAAGAGGGTGGTTGTATAAAGCTCAGTGTTCGTTTGGTACTATTGGATAGGAGTATACTCTTCTCTATCATCATCATCATCATCATCATCATCATCATCATCATCATCATCATCATGACATCAACAGCACGATGCTCACTATACCATGCATGCATGCAGTCAGCAAAGTAGAAGTGACCTACAAGAGACCTTGACATCTGAAACACAAGTCACCTAAGGGTTGTCAACAAGTCAGACTCGAATTGTGCTCCAAGATTTACGAATAAATAACTGTATAATCTCATTAAGATGAAGATCTTGATGGCGCAATGTTTAGGACACTGGGCTGAGATTCACTGTCGTTTCTATGAATCGCTGAAGCAAATGCCGGCATTTCAGCTCATTGCTCACGGTCGATTCCACCTGCTTCCCTATACTATCTCATCTTAGCTTCTGGTGTCGTTATTGATTTAATGTTGCACCACCAGCGATGAGGAATAGGGACAAGCGAAAGTTACTAAACTTAACGATGTAACGCTTGCCTCACGGCTTCATTCATCCCTTGCACGTAGCCAACAGCACAGGCGATCTAAAAGTTTTATTTGGGAAACGATTTCCGGTTTCGGCATTTGTTTCTGTGTATGCAAATGATCCTTTACATACTTTTCATTCTCTACGCTTAAGGGTAAAGCGGACTGCTTGAGATCGGACGCATTGTACACGGCGTCCAGAAAGTTCCACAATCATTACAGAAAGTCATAACATGCGAACTGTTAGAGCATCACGTTTTGTTTAAAGCGTTTAGCAACTCTTAGTTTTTCCTTGTTACGTCAGAATTTCAGTATGTGCCCTGCTTGTCGCTCGTAGAACATCAAGGTGCTATTCTAGTTCTGCCAATGCATTAAAACACCAACAGTTAACACTGTTTCACTGATTTAGGCACGAATTGTAGCAACGTGATTTGCTGGTGTGTTCACGCTATCCTTGACGAAACTTCACAAAAAGAACCGTAACGGCGTGACATCGGGCACATCACGACCCATCTACCTGTCAGGGAATATGTCATTCAACAAACCCTGCACGTTCAAACTCTAATGCGGCGGTGCACTATTACGCTGAAAGATGCTGCGTTCAGATGCAGCTTGCACTCCGTCAACAATTGCTTGAGATGCAGGAGAACTTCCACTTCGGGGGATCCAACGAGGTGGTGCAGTGGTTAGGATATATTACCCGCGTTCGGGAGGTCGACGCTTCAAACCCGCGTCCGGTCATCCTGATTTTGGTTTTCCTTGATTTCCCTAAATCGCTTCACGCAAATGCCGGGATGGTTCCTTTGATAGGGCACGGCGGATTTCCTTTCCCGTCCTTCCTTCCTCCAAAGGGATTGATGACCTCGCTGTTTCGCCCCCTCCCTCAAATCAACCAATCAACCACCCAACCATACACTTCCAGGAAGGCCTTTAACACGGCCTGCTGAAAATTTCTAAACCAACTCATCATACTTGTTTTTCCCGTGGTACCCTCCCATATTAGCACCGATAGGTACGCAGTACCGTTGTCACAGACCTGGGTTCTGCATAGCAGATGATACATTGACGATCCTTCCGATCTCTTCACACGTTTATGCACTCCAAGAAAAAACGCAGCAAAAGACAAAGGGAAAGAGAATTATGAGAGCTGTTAAATGTTTTACAACAAACCACGATTTTCTGTCTCTAATAGTTATGATGTTTTGAAATGATAGGGAGTTTTATGGACACCAAGTAGAGGCTCTTCAAGTGAGATGGAAGTAGGGCAGAGAGCATGCCAATTGAGAATATTCTGGAAGTGATCACAACCTTGATTTTGGGATTCCCCCAGGCAAAGATATGAAAGCCTAGTTATACAAGAAGTGTATTTGTTTATCTATATACTCAACGAAGTCAATGGCTTTCCCGATACTTGCGGTGTACCTATGTCGCTACTTTTCACAGATGCTTTCACTAACATTTAGTCTTGAAGATACAGTGTTGAAGATACAGTCTAAAGGGAGTATTGCCCAGCGACATACAGTATCTCATCAAAACTTAGAGTGGACATTAATATAGGGTGTGTCCACTTGTCACCTTTATGATGGCTTGAACTCGGCTGGGGACAATTGCCATGAGCTGTCTGGATGCCCGTGGAGGAATGGCAGCCCATCCGTCCCCAGTGCCGAAAGGAGTCAAGGCAGTGGTATTGCGTCTGGACGAAGTCAATGTTGTAACTCAACCCAAAGGTGTTTCGATCGGGATTCTCGGCAGGCAAGTCCATTTCAGGGGTGTCGATTTCTACGAAAAATTGCCTCACAAATGCTGAGGGTGCATTTTCATGCCGATACGGTAGTCTCCCAGCTGTGTCTCTGCTGTACGCAGTAGTCCATGCAGTAAAATGTGTTCATGAAACTTCCTGGCTCTAGAGAAACTTGCCCGCGAAAGGCAAAAGTCCGTTCGAGTCTCGGTCCGGCACACAGTTTTAATCCGCTAGGAAGTTTCATATCAGCGCACACTCCGCTGCAGAGTGAAAACCTCATTCTGGAAATGTGTTCATATACTTCCGGATTTAACATTTTCTGAAGCACAATCAGAGGGCCACAATGTAACCACTAAAAATACCCCCATACCGTAAAAACACCTCCTCCGCACTTCACTGTTGGCATTACACATGATGATAGGTAATGGTCTCCAGGCATTCGCCAAACCCAAGCCGTTCCATCGGACTGCCACACGAAGCAGGCTGATTCATCACTCGTTTCCAGTCATCCACCCTTCAGTGGCATCGTTCTTTGTATTACATCAAGCGTTGCTTAGCACTAGATACAGAAATATGTGGCTTATGTAGACCTGCACTTCCACTTTACGCAATTTCTTTTACTGTCTACGCATAGTCGTTGTGCTAGCTAGTTTGCTCATAGAGCTGTAGAATTCATCAGTGATTCCTTCCGTTGATGGGTGACTGACAGACTCTCATATTTCCCAAGTTCTGGCTTTTCAGCTCTGTTAATGTTGACATTTGCCTTCCAACTTTCGACGACTTCTTCAGTCGTTTTCGGTAGTTTTTGAGCACAGAATTTGTTCCTCGCTTTTTGGACTCCTACCAATTTCCTTAAATACATACATAAATAAGAGCATACGAGGCGTTTTATGATGAGGGGTATTTCTATTCTTAAACGGCTAAAACGATCACCTGATCCCAGTTCCAGCCTGCCTACCTCAGGCTTCCAGGCGCTACAAAATTTTGATTTTTAGTATGCCATAAGACTATTGATCAAATTTAAAATTTAAAATACTACCATAATCTTATCATTAAGAGACATAATCTTACGTTAATGATTAACGCAATATTGAAATATTAAAGTCAAAAAGTATATATATTTCTCACGGCGCATAAATTGTTCAGACTATATTGTTCCAGTATCTGATGATGAGAGGACTTAGCGGTTTCCGACACATAATTTCAAATCTTTTCGAAACTTTTCTCGCAGACACATCCTAGAAAATAACGTAAGTTTATCACTTATTAAGTTTTCGTTGTTCATGTAGTAGAACTTCAGCACTAGGCGCTATGTTTTAATTAATTTCTGCTTTACCAGTAACTCTGTTCGCAACACAGTTTAATGAAACCTACAGTAAAAGGCTTGACACTACGCACCATTTGCCAAAAATGTCTTACACGACGATATGAAGGGATTATCACCGTTTTTGCTGTACCACTTTTGGCTTTGACTCATTTATCAGTCTGCGGGTAAATAACCTTAGACTAATAAAACCAACACACGTGCGAGTTCGACTCTTTAAAGACTCTGGGCTGGTTATATTACATTTTTCCCCAAGTTATAAGATTTTTTAAGGTTCCATACAGTCTTTTTAGAGGTCTTAAATTTTTTGTGAGGCTGTTTCCTTCTTTGACGACGCCAGAAAACAATAGCTATCAGGTGGCGCAGTGCGTCCCGGTCACAGTTTCTTTTGAATCCAACAGCGAGCAATGAAATCTGCGCTCCACATCTGGCGAAGCAGGGAAGTACATCGTGGAGAAGAAGCGACAACATTAGTACGGCAGCAAGTCAAGGAAACTTAGAAATAACACATTCACCTAAAAAACGTAAAAGATTGACAATTCTTGTATTCACTCCATGCGACACTGCGACGCACTTTGTAAATTAACAAAATACGTTGCGTGAAAGTTCTTTATTGTAGAACTTTCATCACTATTTGTGCTATCACTATATTGCCGACGAAAATTTCTTCTCCCACCAGGATTCGAACCGACAACTACCTCGTTGATTAGCAGGGCTGCGTCAATACTAATAAATAAATATCTGCAAACTCTGGACAATTCCGTGGAACTATACTCAAGCACGGACGCCGCCACTGCTTTAAATCCTTTTCTTTCAAACGAACGTAGCGCACGTGACCACATTTCGCAAGGAAACCATCTAGGTTGTCTTAAAATTAGAAGGAAGGTCCTGCAAATCGTTGCGACTGATCTAGAAAATAAACCTATACTGTTCAGAAAAACTGAAAGAATTACGTATTACTTTAGCCGCCGCTTCATATATTTAAAGGGCAATCGAAGGAAACCACAACACACGCCACAACGGTATCATTGAACGGTTCCATTCAAAAGTACTCACCTCACGCGTTAAGACATTTACCCCAGTGGCAGACGAGATTACCAACTCCTGTTTCGTAGGATGCGGTCGGTCGCTGACGGCTCGACAACCGTACTCAGTCTTGCACTTCTTCGTCTAAATGGAAAAGACTTCTATGCATGTCATTCTTCAGGTAACCAAAGAAGTGAAAAAATGGTTCAAATAGCTCTGAGCACTATGGGACTTAACATCTGTGGTCATCAGTCCCCTAGAACTTAGAACTACTTAAACCTAACTAACCTTAGGACATCACACAACACCCAGTCATCACGAGGCAGAGAAAATCCCTGAACCCACCGGGAATCGAACCCGGGAACCAAAGAAGTGAAAATCACACGGTGAAACATCCGGGTTGTAAAGAGGATGTTGCAGTGTTTCCAAACCAAATCACTGAACCTTACCTTCGTCCGATTGACAGAGTGGATGGACGTTATCGAACGACAGGATGTTTCCGTCCGACAGCATTCCCGGCCGTTTTGACTTCCTAGCGCGTCACATTTCTTCAAAGTGAGTTCACAGCGCTGCGCAGTGATTGTGGTTCCACGCTTGAGGAACTCGACGAGCAAAGGGCCTTCAGATTTCTGTGGCAGGAGAGTTGTGTGCTATTTCCACTGTCGGCTTTGCCGTATGCCCTCGGATTGCTGGAGGGCTATTGGACGGAAGCATCCTGTAACATCTCACGCCCCCTCACTCCCAACCAGACGAAGGCTAGACTTCAGTGACTTGGTTGGGAAACACTAATATCCTCGGTACAGCCCGAATCTTTCGCCGTGTGATTTTCACATCTTTGGCGACCTGACGAAAGACATGCATGGATGTCTTTCGATCTGACGAGGAAGTGCACCAAGTGAAACAGGAATTGACAGTCTCGTCCGTCAGTGGGACAAATGCCGTAACTCGTGTGGCGATTACTTTTGAACAGAACTATTCCGTGGCTCCGTTGTGGCGGGCGTACGGTTTTCATTTGACGGCCCCTCATAAATTACACTGGCTATAAATCCCTCAGCAAAGATAAGGCGTAAAGAAGGTAGATTTTGCTGTCTTCCCAAAATGAGGGTTATTGGTGTAGGATAAGCTGTTTGCATTTATGATCCTACACTTAAGCACCAAAGAAACTGGTACAGGCTTGCTTATTCAAATACAAAGATACGTAAACAGGCAAATACGGCACTGCGGTCGGCAACGCCTATGTAAGATAACAAGTGTCTGGCGCAGCTGTTAGATCGGTTACTGCTGCTACAATGGCAGGTTATCAAGATGTGAGTGAGTTTGAATGTGGTGTTATTCTCAGCACACGAGTGATGGGAAACAGCATCTCCGATGTAGCGATGAAATGGGGATTTTTCAGTATGACCATTTCACGAGTGTACCGTATCAGGAATGAGGGAAAACATATCTTCGACACCACTCCGGCTGGAAAAAGATAATGCAATAACGGGACCAACGACGACTGAAGAGAATCGTTCAACGTGACCGAAGTGCCATCTTACCCAAACTGCTGCAGATTTCAATGCTGGGCCATCGACAAGTGTCAGCGAGCGAAACGTTCAAGTAACCTTCATCATACTGATAAAAGAGAAAGGGACCGGCCAAATGAACGTACACGACAAAGCTCAGTCTCCTTAATTGCAGTACCCCATACAGTTCTAATTACTGTGAAACGCTGTGAACAATAACTGTGGAAAGGTAATAATAAGTTTGGTAAGATCAGAGAAGCAATAGGTCTAGGATTTACGCCGGTGGATGGTGTTCAAATCTACACTCCTGGAAATGGAAAAAAGAACACATTGACACCGGTGTGTCAGACCCACCATACTTGCTCCGGACACTGCGAGAGGGCTGTACAAGCAATGATCACACGCACGGCACAGCGGACACACCAGGACCCGCGGTGTTGGCCGTCGAATGGCGCTAGCTGCGCAGCATTTGTGCACCGCCGCCGTCAGTGTCAGCCAGTTTGCCGTGGCATACGGAGCTCCATCGCAGTCTTTAACACTGGTAGCATGCCGCGACAGCGTGGACGTGAACCGTATGTGCAGTTGACGGACTTTGAGCGAGGGCGTATAGTGGGCATGCGGGAGGCCGGGTGGACGTACCGCCGAATTGCTCAACACGTGGGGCGTGAGGTCTCCACAGTACATCGATGTTGTCGCCAGTGGTCGGCGGAAGGTGCACGTGCCCGTCGACCTGGGACCGGACCGCAGCGACGCACGGATGCACGCCAAGACCGTAGGATCCTACGCAGTGCCGTAGGGGACCGCACCGCCACTTCCCAGCAAATTAGGGACACTGTTGCTCCTGGGGTATCGGCGAGGACCATTCGCAACCGTCTCCATGAAGCTGGGCTACGGTCCCGCACACCGTTAGGCCGTCTTCCGCTCACGCCCCAACATCGTGCAGCCCGCCTCCAGTGGTGTTGCGACAGGCGTGAATGGAGGGACGAATGGAGACGTGTCGTCTTCAGCGATGAGAGTCGCTTCTGCCTTGGTGCCAATGATGGTCGTATGCGTGTTTGGCGCCGTGCAGGTGAGCGCCACAATCAGGACTGCATACGACCGAGGCACACAGGGCCAACACCCGGCATCATGGTGTGGGGAGCGATCTCCTACACTGGCCGTACACCACTGGTGATCGTCGAGGGGACACTGAATAGTGCACGGTACATCCAAACCGTCATCGAACCCATCGTTCTACCATTCCTAGACCGGCAAGGGAACTTGCTGTTCCAACAGGACAATGCACGTCCGCATGTATCCCGTGCCACCCAACGCGCTCTAGAAGGTGTAAGTCAACTACCCTGGCCAGCAAGATCTCCGGATCTGTCCCCCATTGAGCATGTTTGGGACTGGATGAAGCGTCGTCTCACGCGGTCTGCACGTCCAGCACGAACGCTGGTCCAACTGAGGCGCCAGGTGGAAATGGCATGGCAAGCCGTTCCACAGGACTACATCCAGCATCTCTACGATCGTCTCCATGGGAGAATAGCAGACTGCATTGCTGCGAAAGGTGGATATACACTGTACTAGTGCCGACATTGTGCATGCTCTGTTGCCTGTGTCTATGTGCCTGTGGTTCTGTCAGTGTGATCATGTGATGTATCTGACCCCAGGAATGTGTCAATAAAGTTTCCCCTTCCTGGGACAATGAATTCACGGTGTTCTTATTTCCATTTCCAGGAGTGTATTTCTACTCCAGTAATATACAGTTAAGCGGATAGGACCTCTATACTGCTTGCACCAAGTATCCATCCTTAAATACATTTTGGAAAAGGCAATTATACAAGTGAGGTATAGTCCAGTCTGACACATGTACTTACGTTCAATATGACCCAGATATGTTCGCGTTTATTCTTCCTTTTGTTTACAATAACCTGTTTTCTTGCAACTTTCGGCCCTGAAACCCGCTAATTTACATTTCTAATTTGTTTACCAAAGGAAAAGGTTTATGAGACACGCGAAATACTCTCAGACTTCAAGAAGAATGTAGTAATTCCATCTACAATGAAAGGAAGTTATGACAGGTGTGAATATTACCCAAAAATCAGTTTAATAAGGCACAGTTGCAAATTGGCACGAATTATTTACAGGTGAATGAAAAAATTAGTAGAAGCTGACCTCAGGAAAGATCAGTCTGGGTTTTGGACAAATGTAAGAACACTGGAGGTAATAATAATCCTACGACGTATCTTAGGAGGCAGACCTATGTTTACAGCATTTATAGACTCAATGAAAATTTTTTACAATGTTGACTGGAACACATTCTTTGAAATTTATTTAGCATTTATACAGAAATAAGGCTCCAGTTATATGGGTCGAAGGACAAGAAAGGGAACGACTGGTGAGAAAGGAGTCAGACAGGATTGTAGACTGCTCCAGATATTTTACAATCCACACATTTAGCAGCTAGTACATTACATCACAGAAAATCTGGAAAGGAAATTAAAGTTCTGGAGAAGAAATAAAAATTTTGAGTTTTGCCAATGACATTGTAGTTCTGCAGGGGACGACAAAGGACTCGGTAGAATGGAATGGATATCGTCTTGAAAAGAGATTGTGCGATGAATATTAACAAAAATAAAAGTAAGGTATTGTGATGAAGAGGAATTAAATCAGGCGATGTTGTGGGAATTAAGACAGTAAACACAGTAGGTGAGTTTTGCTATTTGGCCAGAAAAATAAGTGACAGTGGCCGAAGAAAAAAGAATATAAAATGTTGATTGACTATAAAAAAAATTCTTGAAAAGAATATATATTTTAGCGTTAGGAAGTCTTTTCTAAAGCAATTGATCTGGAATGTAGCATTGTATGGAAGTGAAACGAGGACGACAGACAGTTCAGAATAGAACAGAGCAGAAGCTTTAGAAATACGGTGCTACATAAGAAAGCTGACGATTAGATAGGTAGATAACATAATTATGATTCGGGACTTAACCGAATGGGGCAACAAATTTACAGCACAACTTCACTACATTAAGGGATCAGCTGACAGCACGCATCCTGAAGCATCATGGAGCTGACTGACTGGTAATGGAAGTAAGTGTGTGTGTGTGTGTGTGTGTGTGTGTGTGTGTGTGTGTGTGTGTGTGTGTGAGCTTGTGCGTGGGAAGGGAGATGCGTAAGAAACTGTAAGGGGAGAGCAAGGCATGAATACAATAGGTACTGACAAATGGATGGATGCTGCAGTAGTTGTTCAGAGATGAACGGGCTTCCACAGGACATGCTTGCATGAAACGATACATCAAACCAGTTTTAGGGCTGAAGGCTACAACAAGAACAACGGCAAACGAAATAGCTCCAAGCCGAAAGCTAATGTAAATATCCAGTTTAGGGGGGAACCCCTTAAAATGCTACAACGAATGATGTCTTGAATAGCTGCTATACAGCCAGTAACAACTCTGACAATGAAGTTTGTAAGGTATCGAGACCACTTGGTCCGTATATATAAAATACCTGACGCCAGCTTATTGGAGTTTTCGTTTACCAGAATGGGACCTTCCGTGTTCTGTAACATGTGACAGAGTGTGGAACAGGTTGTAGTGTGTTCGTCTAGTGAACGTCTGAGTATCCTTTAGCTCTTCAGTGAAGTAACTAGGTGGATCTTAAATAACCATTAATGGAGAAAAAATTCGAGGCGCTTGTCTAAGCCGTAACTGTCCAGTAGACAGACGTAAGAGCTTAACTATGATGCTTTCGAGCAATATCTTCTCCATCCTTCCCCAATCCTGAAACTGTGACCTCATCCAAGGAACTAACGCAGTTTAGTTGGCTCTGAGCACTATGGGACTTAACTTCTGAGGTCATCAGACCCCTAGAACTTAGAACTAGTTAAACCTATCTAACCTAAGGACATCACACACATCCATGCCCGAAGCAGGATTCGAACCTGCGACCGTAGCGGTCGCGCGGTTCCAGACTGTAGCGCCCAGAACCGCCGCAGTTTAGTTACTTTGGTCATTTGTAAATTTGTCTCTAGGAGCGTACATGTACAATGTGGCCAAACAAAAAAGGGAATCTGTAATAGTTGTCAATTTTTATAAATTCAAATTATATGGCGCATTGTTCAGTGATAGTGGACGGATGAGCATATTATGCCCCTACATCAAACTTCCCGTACATTTCAATTTCTCCTTTGAAAGGAGGATCTCTTACTGAAGCTACGGAACACATACTACTACAAATGAAAATTTTTTACCGCCTATTGGGAATACATTTCCTGTGTCTCGTGAAAAATATTCTCCTGTAACGTTCAATTCAAAACCTTAGTGATTAATTAAAAAGACGAAACGTTTACCTACGTGTGAGCAGCAGCCACAACGACGGTTCAGGACGAAACTGCACTACTGGCCATTAAAATTGCTACACAACGAGGATGACGTGCTACATACGCGACATTTAACCGACAGGATGAAGATGCTGTGATATGCAAATGATTAGCTTTTCGGAGCATTCACACAAAATTGGCGCCGCTGGCGACACGTACAACGTGCTGACATGAGGAAAGTTTCGAACCGATTTCTCATACACGAACAACAGTTGACCGGCGTTGCCTGGTGAAACGTTGTTGTGATGCCTCGTGTAAGGAGGAGAAATGCCTACCATCACGTTTCCGACTTTTATAAACGTCGGATTGTAACCTATCGCGATTGCGGTTTATTGTATCGCGTCATTGCTGCTCGCGTTGGGCGAGATCCAATGACTGTTAGCAGAATATGGAATCGGTGGGTTCAGGAGGGTAATACGGAACGCCGTGCTGGATCCCAGCGGTCTCGTATCATAGGCAGTCGAGATCACAGGCGTCTTATCCGCATGGCTGTAACGGATCGTGCAGCCACGTCTCGATTCCTAAGTCAACAAATGGGGACGTTTGGAAGACAACAACCATCTGCACGAAGAGTTCGACGACGTTTGCAGCAGCATGGTCTATCAGCTTGGAGACCCTTGACGCTGCATCACAGACAGGAGCGCCTGCGATGGTGTACTCAACGACGAACCTGGGTGCACGAATGGCGAAACGTTATTTTGTCGGATGAATCCAGGTTCTGTTTACAGCATCATGATGGTGGCATCCGTGTTTGGCGACATCACGGTGAACGCACATTGGAAGCGTGTATTCGTCATCGCCATACTGGCTTATCACTCCGCGTGATAGTATGGGATGCCATTGGTTACACGTCTCGGTCACCTCTTGTTCTTATTGACGGAACTTTGAACAGTGAACGTTACATTTCAGATGTGTTACGACCCGTGTCTCTAGTCTTCATACGATCCCTGCGAAACCCTACATTTCAGCAGGTTAATGCACGACCGCATGTTGCAGGTCCCGTACGGGCCTTTGTGAATACGGAAAATGTTCGACTGCTGCCCTGACCAGCACATTCTCCAAGTCTCTCACCAACTGAAAACGTCTGCTCAATGGTGGCCGAGCAACTGGCTCGTCACAAGACGCCAGTCACTACTCTTGATGAACTGTGGTATCGTGTTGAAGCTGGATGGGCAGCTGTACATGCACACGCCATCCAAGCTCTGTTTGATTCAATCCCCAGGCCTACCAAGGCCGTTATTACGGCCAGAGGTGGTTGTTCTGGGTACTGATTTCTCAGGATCTATGCACCCAAATTACGTGAAAATGTAATCAGGTGTCCGTTCTAGTATAATATATTTGTCCAATGAGTACCCGTTTATCATCTGCATTTTTCCTTGGTGTAGCAATTTTAATGGCCAGTAGTGTACATAGTTACATTACACACCCCCATGCAACACGCTAAAATTCAAAGCCAACTATCGGCTCAGGTTTGCATGTATGTAGACATGGAGAATAAAAGTGTAGACTGTTAATAACGTTTGTCTTATTTAAAAAATTGTAAGAGCTATCATATAAAAGTTTCGGAGACATTACTTTTCAGCACGCCCTCGTAATTATAGGAGCTGAAAAGTTCGGATGGTAGCCAAATTCGGTGGATTCTTATATTTGTGAAGACTGCTTGCTTTACTCACCACAACAAAAAAAAATTGTAAATGGGTAAATGGTACGCCCCAGCAATTTGGTGATACATTATATTCTTAATAGTATGACAATGCAGTGTGGAAGATACAGCACGGAATATTCGAACCATACTAGTCAAAGAATAAATTATTTTTCTCCTCCTCCCCCTGCCCCCCCTCTTCACAGGAACTTGAACTAAAATTGTTTTACAAAACCGAAACTATGTTTTTAGCTTTGACTGGGAAAGAGAACTGCCTTCTTCTGGCGAAGCACACCACTGTCGGGTTGCATCGAAGAGTCCAGAAAATAAAAGTAATGGAAAACGCTAAAATAGGAGAACGCGTTTTCTGGTTTACAGTTCATTTATATTCGATTTACTTTGAAAATACAATTGTGAATCTGCGAGGGAAACGACATTAGTTTCAAACTAATATAAAAGGCGTCGTTATCCTGGACTCGTTTGTTCCCAGATAGGCAAGATTAGTCGATGTTCTAGCTGTACAGTTTTCTATTTGTTCCAATCCACAGAAAAAAAGAGGTTCAAATGGCTCTGAGCAATTTGGGACTTAACTGCTGAGGTCATCGGTCCCCTAGAACTTAGAACTACTTAAACCGTAGCGGTCGCGCGGTTCCAGACTGTAGCGCCTAGAACCGCTCAGCCACCGCGGCCGGCCCCACGTTACACTTTTACGCTTGTGTTACTTCAGTTCCACAGGAGGACACTAAATTCCCGTACACTATGTGATCGAAAGTATCCGGACACCCCCAAAAACATACGTTTTTCATATTAGGTGCATTGTGCTGCCACCTACTGCCAGGTACTACATATCAGCGATCACAGTACTCATTAGACATCGTGAGAGAGCAGAATGCGGCGCTCCGTGGAACTCACGGACTTCGAACGTGGTCAGGTGATTGGGTGTCACTTGTGTCATACGTCTGTAAGCGTGAATTCCACACTCCTGAACATTCCTGGGTCCACTGTTTCCGATGTGATAGTGAACTGGAAACGTGAAGGGACACGTACAGCACAAAAGTGTAGAGGCCGACCTTGTCTGTTGACTGACAGAAACCGCCTACAGTTGAAAAGGGTTGTAATGTGTAATAGGCAGACATCTATCCGGACCATCACACAGGAATTCCAAACTGCATCAGGATCCACCGCAAGTACTGTGACAGTTAGGCGGGAGTTGAGAAAACTTTGATTTGATGGTTGAGCGGTTGTTCACAAGCCACAAATGACGCCGGTAAATGATGAACGATCCCTCGCTTGGTGTAAGGAGCGTAAACATTGGACGATTGAACAGTGGAAAAACGTTGTTTGAAATGACGAATCACGGTACAAAATGTTGCGATCCGATGGAAGGGTATGGGGATGCCCGGTGATCATCATCTGTCAGCGTGTATAGTGCCAACAGAAAAATTCGGAGGCGGTGCTGTTATGGTATGGTCGTGTTTTTCATGGAGGTGGCTTGCACCCTTTGTTGTTTCGTGTGACACTATCACAGCACAGGCCTACATTGGTGTTTTAAGCACCTTCTTGTTCCCCACTGTTTAACAGCAATTTCGGGATGGCGACTGCATCTTTCAACACGTTCGAGTATCTGTTCGTAATGCACGGCCTGTGGTGGAGTCCTTACGTGACAATAACTTCCCTGCAATGGATTGGCCTGCACAGAGTCCTGACCTGAGTCCCATAGAACACATCTGGCATGTTTTGGAACGCCGACTTCATGTCAGGCCTCGCCAACCGACATCGATATCTCCCCTTGTGCAGTACTCCGTGAAGAATAGGCTGGCGTTCCGCAAGAAACCTTCCAGCACCTGACTGAACGTATGCCTGCAAGAGTGGAAGCTGTCATCAAGGCTAAGGGTGGGTCAACACCATATTTAATTCCAGCATTACCGATGGAGAGCGCCACGAACCTTTAAGTCATTTTCAGCAAGGTGTCCGGATACTTTTGATTACTATGGACTAATTTTATATGAGGTAGGGACAAGAGTGGTCGTATGACTGTAGAGGGCCACTGTTTTCACCCGACGCCCATCCGAAACAGGTTGCCACTTGCTTTATAGGACTCGCGCACGGGGTGTTTCAGATGGTTAAGATTAAGGCGACAGAAGCCTGAAGCTACAAACGGTATATTGGTTCAGCAGTGCAGTGGGGAGGCGGAGTACGTGCTGCACAGAATATCCGTGACGTCAACAGGTAGGAGCGCCTTCCCAGAACTGCTGCACCCAGCCGGTACATGTGTGGAGTGCTGCAGTCTCGAGTAGTTTACCTGCAGCAATACTGTGCGCGGTTCGCGTTCGTAGTCAAGGCTTGTTGAATTAACGCGAACAGCCAGCTGCCTCTGTTACAAATATTGTGCTTTGAAGCAATCGCTGAGTCTTTCCACGGAACAAATGTTGGACAAACTTTAGTGATGTTGAACATTACCAATAATAAACTGGTTTAAAAAACGCAGCCTGCATTTTTTTAATTCAACCAGTCTTTCGTTCGATGTGTCATACTACCATAGATGGTTTTTGCATTCTTCTTTAACAGACGCATGTCATCATCATCATCATCATCATAAACACCACCACCACCACCACCACCACCACCACCACCACCACAGCACACTGCTGGATATAGGACTCCTTCATACATGCCCGTGCATTGCTTTACGCACTTGTGCTTGTCCTGCTAGTCTGTTTAAACTGTCAGTTCATCTTCCATTAGGGTGTCTTCTAGGTCTTCTCTTTCTATCACGAAGAATCCGAGGCAATATCTCTTTAGTCCATTTCCCACCACTGACTTTCGTTACATATTAATTTTCTAACAGTCACTATCACGCCCTCAATTTCTGTCTTATCAATTTGTTTGTTTTGTGCACCTTCGTTATTATGACCAGTGCACATCTTTCTATTGCTCGTTGGGTATCCTTCAATTATTGTACTGTTCACGCTTGTTACGTCACTGTTTCATTTCCATTAGTAATTACACGGAGTATGCACTAGTGGTAGACTTTTCTTTTAAGATTCATTACGAATTTACTTCTGGATATGGCATTCAGTTTCCCAAATGAGCTCAAAACCATTTTACTCTACTGTTTTCTAGTTTAAGTGTCCGTCCGCTTGTTAAAATAAGGACAAGGATTTAATATTTTAACTGTGGCCGTCGTAGTTTGCGGACGTAATTCTTACTATATGTCAAAGATCTGGAAGCTGTCATGAAGCTGTCATGATGTCAGTGCCGCCGCGTTTACTGCCCACCGAGAGAGAGAGAGAGAGAGAGAGAGAGAGAGAGAGAGAGAGAGAGAGATCATTACGTCATGGGTTTGTTTAGTCAGCAACAGATCTGCACGGAGGTACTCCATCAATTCTAGTGACAGGAGAGGCGTCATGCCTCATGGAGGGGCTTGCAGCTAAATTTCCGAGAGAGTACATTCAAAGAGAAGCAGAACAATCTAGTTCATCTTCCGGCGTATAACTTACGAAATTACCATCAGAGGAAAATCGGAGCGATTCGACTTTATGCGTAAGCTTTGCTCGTAACATTCGAGAATGAAGGTCGACGATAGTAGTATACGATGTACACTTGACCACATACTCTAAGATGTTGACAATGTACATAAAAGACGTACCCTCCAGTGCTCTTAAACGTGTCCCCCCAATAACCCTAAACTAGTCAATGTCTACTGAAGCAATTTCCCACGTATTGCAAGAATACAAACAAATGTCACCTTTTTTCCACGTCACTCACAATCTCTTGCAGACGGTATCCGCTCAACCGTTTTCCAGAGCAGCGTCGAGATAACGATCCATAGTGATCACGAAACTGACGTTTGTCTCTTCGGTGAAACGATTACGACTCTTCGCTTGCCTAAAACTGCCTCGAAGTTGCTTTTGAATGCGTCGTAAGTGGTAGACACCTTTTCATTGCAAAGTTTTATGTATTAAGTAATTGTTGTGAAGTTCATGTCCCATAAGCAACAGTTTCCTAAATTATAAAATACAATGTTCAATTTTTATTGCAGACTAGGTTTGAACTGTATTTTTTGGTGACGGGAGGGGAGGAGTGCTTTGGATTTTCACACAAATCTTTCGGACTACTGCAATACCCATGTGTGTCCATCCTGTGACGATCTTGGACCCCGAAGTATTAATGAAATTCTTGACAGGTTCACGGCGGAATATCGTAACAACAACACAGAAAATATTATCTTGACGCTCTGTACATTTTTTATGTACTTAGAAAGAGATTTTTGGAGTCTGACGTTATAATCAGATGACAATTGACTGCAGGAACAGCAGGTAAAACGGCTTGTGAGAGGCAAAAATAATAGGTAACACAGGAGTTACGACATTGTAAATTATAACTTGACGTTAAATACACATTACACACGAAAATAAATTGTTAATGTAGAGACCGATTTTACTGTTTTAATTATCCAATTCTCTCAAATTCATAGTAATGGCACTCACTAACGATGGAAAGAAAAATTAGGTGGCTGCAAGTAGATTATGCCATAAAAGGCACTTCGTGTCAGTCTTCTGATACTATCTTCTCTGTTGAATACCATTCCACCTTTGTTAATAATACAATAAAATACATATTTGCATTCGGGGAATTTTAACAGTCATGATGAATCCGATATTTTAACAAATGGGGCACTGCTACATATGGGATACTAACGTCTTCCTCAGTGACTGTATCCTAACGTGACTTACAGCGTTATATACAAAACGTAAATACGAAAAATTTCACCCGTCCGTACCTTCACCTACAGGCACTATCCTGTAGCGATAAAAATGGTGGTCGGTGTCCCATGTCGAAAGCAGGCCAGCGAATTTTGCCGAAATGGAAGAATACGGAAGTAAAGATGGCTCTGAGCACTACGCGACTTAACTTCTGAGGTCATCAGTCGCCTAGAACTTAGAACTAATTAAACCTAACTAACCTAAGGACATCACACACATCCATGCCCGAGGCAGGATTAGAACCTGCGACCGTAGCGGTCGCTCGGTTCCAGACTGTAGCGCCTAGAACCGCACGGCCACTCCGGCCGGTGAACTAAAGATCTGCATATTATTAAAACAACGATAAAGCTACAATATTATTAAGTACTAAAGATGTTATCACATATTTAGCACGATGTGACGTGAATAGAATCATCGGTAAGTGCAATGGAATATTATACTCGTATATAGATCAATCAGGCAGAGCAGCGGCAGTTACGTAGTATGAAAATGAGGGGATCTGGAGACCACTCGTATAAATGCAGACTCAAAATTGTCGACCTTTTATTAAAAAAAAAGAAAAACATTGATACGTTGTACAACGAGACATTTTTCGTACAGTGAAAGGTGGCTAAAAGATGAATAGAAATAATATTAGTAGCAAAGGGAATAATAGAAATCACGTATCATATGACAGTATGCAAGAATAGTACCTGAACGAACTATTTTTTTTCCTTTTACTACAATGGTAAGACTAATTTATCCATTTACGAGAGACGTAGATACCAACAATAATTTACTTTGGTCCGAAATCTGTATTTTACATGATCTTCACAAAATTAAATCTCTTCCGTAACGCTAATATCACTATATAACCCAGCTCACATTACCTGTTGTTATAACAGCGATGCTGGCCAAAGAAGCCGAAGACCAATTTACGAATAAATAAAACGTATAGTAGATGATTAAGGAACTGGTACTTTACGGTTCTATACAAGTTCTTTGAAGTTTTGGGTATCCAGCCTTGAGCAGTAATTCAACGTTTTGGTCTCAGAACGTCATGTCAGTAATGAACAAAGGACCAGTCACCTGTCACAGCTTGGACGCACAATATCAGATCATTATTAGCACTATTTGACCATAACCCCACATACCGTAGCTTTCTCCACATTGTCTGAATCACTTCTCGTCCTTATTAAAAACTGGCTGTTGCAACTGCGATGCACCACTTCTCTTTATCAGCGTAATTTTCCAACAATTTAGTACCACATGCTTCGTCTGTTCTTAATCATCTCGGAACGGTACTGGTATCACGTACAATTTTTTTGTTGTTAGTCTTATTATCCAGTTCTACAGCAGCTGAGCAGTTCCCAGAGGGATGGCATATATTCGCTCGCACGCGCGAGCGCGCGTGCGTGCGTGCGTGTCATCGTGTTTATAGGAGTTCTGTATTAGTACGCACGATGTATAATAGCCCAGCTTCATCGTGTCTTTAGCTCAAATTTGATGACGCTGCCGGCATGGAATATGCATACCTGACTCGACGAGATTCTCTTTGTACCTGGTCTGACAAAATGGGTGAGTTAAGATGTATAACTTGTTACGATGGCGTATATCCAGGAAAAGCTATAAGTCGTATTGTTGTATGCGTTCTCTTTGACCATCGCTGTTCCTCATGAGTATCAAAAACCAGCACTAGAGGTCGAAATGTTACAGGCGCGGCTCAAGCTGATTCTAGAGACTGAGGACGTGTACTAAATGCAGGAGAAAGTTTACTACACAATACCGTTAGAAGTATCCTGCCACCTATTAGTACACATTAATATGGTGTGTGTCCAGTCTTCACCCTTATGACGGCTTAAATTCTGTTGACGACACTTTCAGTGAGGTATCAATGTCCGTGGAGGAATGGCAGCCCATTCTTCCTCAAAAAACAAAGATGTTGAACAATGGTATTTGGAGCTAAATTCATGTTTATCTCATCCCAAACATGTTCTATTAGCTTCAGGATGCGACTCTGGACAGGCCTGTCCATTGTGGGAACGTTGTTGTCGACAGACCATAGCCTCACATATTCTGCTTTATGACAACGGACATTGTCGTGCTGATAACTCATTTTATTTCCAGTCATCCACTGTCCAATGGCGTCGTTCTTCGCACCGCCCCAAGTATTGCTTAACAGTTTCTGAAATATGTAATTTACATGGAGCTGTTCGACCATTGTGCCCCTTCTTTTTAAATCCCTACGCACAGTCATTGTGCTAAATGGATTTGTGGAAGCACTCTGGAACTTACGAGTGATTGCTTCCACTGAACTCATACGAAACTTTACAGCCACCCTCTGCAATGCTCGATGGCCCCTCTCCATCAGTATATGCGGTCTGTCTGGACCTGGCATAAAGTGGTTGTTCCTTCATGTTTTCACTTCACAGTCCTATCACCAACGGCCGACATGTGCAGCTTTAGAAAGATAATAATATCCCTGATGGATTTTTTACTTAAGTGGCATCCAATGCCCAGTCCACAATGAAATCCTCTGAGTTCCCTTGATCAACCCATTATTCCGTTGATGTTTCTCTATTGACAACAAAATTCTCCCTGCCAGCCTTCTACTCGGGTCCGCGTCTCCTGACGTCAAATGCTCAATCTCACTTTACTTCTCCTGATATCTAATGCTCACTGCCACTTTACACAGAGGTGTCCAGATACCTTTTGTTAAGGAGTGTATTTCGTAATGAGCAGGTAGAGGATATAACGGACTGGAGAAGTACATTATATGATTAAGGCAGAACAAATTTTCGAGTGATATGTTCAGCTACATTAAAAGAAACAAACAACTTCTGGGAAATGTTATTTTCTCTGACGGTGTATGTTTAGGGTACAGTCAACAGATGTATCCCTGGAATATGATGTTAAATCATCCACATGATGTTTGGTAACACTACAATTGTGTGTTGTGGGTACTGATGAGTAACTTCATCCTCGGGGCCATTTCTCTCTGCAAAGAGTGCCATCGGAACATCAGTGTTGCCAGGCATTCAGACACTTAATACGCGTTCTCACTGGCTGCGTACAGGCGCCCACACATGTGATGATAGTCAGAACAGCGACTCCACACACAGATTATTGGAAATGTGAAAAGTCTGTGGTGAAACATTTCGAGAATCGTGGATGGGACGATGTGGATTGCATTATGGCCATCATGTTATCAGCACGTAACATCCCCCTAGTTCTCTTTCTTCTTTTGGGACTAAATCAATGCTTACGTCGCTGAAGTCGAGACCTTAGGCATGGACTGCTGACGCCATCTGCACAGCAGGTCCATAGATTAGTGGTTCTACATCTACATTTATACTCCGCAAGCCACCCAACGGTGTGTGGCGGAGGGCACTTTACGTGCCACTGTCATTACCTCCCTTTCCTGTTCCAGTCGCGTATGGTTCGCGAGAAGAACGACTGTCTGAAAGCCTCCGTGCGCGCTCTAATCTCTCTAATTTTACATTCGTGATCTCCTCGGGAGGTATAAGTAGGGGGAAGCAATATATTCGATACCTCATCCAGAAACGCACCCTCTCGAAACCTGGCGAGCAAGCTACACCGCGATGCAGAGCGCCTCTCTTGCAGAGTCTGCCACTTGAGTTTATTAAACATCTCCGTAACGCTATCACGGTTACCAAATAACCCTGTGACGAAACGCGCCGCTCTTCTTTGGTTCTTCTCTATCTCCTCCGTCAACCCGATCTGGTACGGATCCCACACTGATGAGCAATACTCAAGTATAGGTCGAACGAGTGTTTTGTAAGCCACCTCCTTCCCACACTATATGAGATTACCCCTGAAAAAGATCAAATATCACCCAATACCCAAACAAAGAATGGCACATAATTACACCTTAGGTCCAAAAAATATTAACACTCGAGATTTTGAAGTGACTAGTGATGAGTCATACTTAGTTAAGCTTAAACAAACAATTCTTACGTATTCTTCAATGTTTTATTACCAAACCGAGAAATAATGAGGTGATTTGTTGTTCTTATTTTCAATAATCTATTTTATTTGTTATTTAGTTAGGTATCTGCCATTGCCTCCTGTAAGCCATGCTCCAAAGTGTAAATTGTGGCGAATGGAATCACTAGTAATGAGAGCGTTTCAATAATGATGCACACTACACACTAATCAATTCGTCAAACTGAATGAGTACAAAAAGTATGTAGTAGGAGTTTCCACGTATCGGAAAGAGACATAGAATCATGCTACAAAACTTATTAAACAACTGAGGGTTGTTCAGCGTGCAGTGGAAAACTTTGGGCGGAATTGCTAGAAACCACACTAAAACAAACAAAAGGCTTAGGGAACAGAACTGAGTGAAAGACGTAAATATGGCTGTAATAAAATGAAGTACAGCTCGGTAGGCTACATATCCAGATGGCTGATCGATAGACATGGGAAGTTTTTAACCTGGTTCAAAGAAACTGGGAAATATAGAGACGAAGACATAATTAAGGGTGGATAGATCGCATTAGAAAACATGCAGCATATGGTTGAGGTCTGCAATGCATGGAAAGCGTACGGAAGTTATACATGGAGTAGTGTGTCAGATGAAGGATGAGGATGATGATTATTATCCATTGAACTCTTACTCCTAAAATAAGTAATATTCGCAGGAAATCTCTCTCTTCAAATTTTCCAGCAAACTAATAAAGAAGTATGACATAAATCCCAATGAAATATTTTCACATAACTGCGTAGATATAAAAGTTTTCTAAATAATGTACTGCGTCATAATGTAAAAAAGCTACACTGGGGAAACCAACATCTACAGATATAGACCCAGAAGCAGGCCACTGTAACTATGGCCAAAACGAGGGGTTTCTCCAGTATAGTTTTGTACATTATGACGCGGTACGCTACTTAGAAACCATTTATGTCTTATTATTTCGTGTTAAATCTTGGTTATTATGGTGGCAGAACAGGTGCGAGTGCGTTTTTTCCATGAGTGAGGTCAGGAAAATATGGTGTTTGCTCATAGTTTGTTACGTTGGACTTTTTTTTTGTTTGTGATAAACTATCACTGAAACATTATCTGTTTACGAATAGGTGTCTTCCCTGTTGATGTAGGACATCTAAAGAAAAACGAGAGGTTAAGACAGCCTTGGGTACGTCTACCACTGATGTCTCGCCTTGATCATTGCTATCAAAGACACTGAATTGACTTCTAACTTTAGTGCAAATTAAAACAACTCCAAACTGTCTGTGGAACCAACGAAAAACAGGCAATTTTTTTATCCTTATTTGTGACTTAATTTCTACTTATATGGTAAGAGTTGCTGCTTCAACGTGTCAAGAAGTAGATTACCTTTTATACTGGTGTGATACTGTTGCTTTGTCCTGCCGTAATGGTCTGGTAACAACTAAGTTTCTCCTATACAATAATAGTTTTTGCTCTGCAGTGCACCGAGAGGTTTCATAAAAATATACAATCCTTAAGCACTGATGTAGCGTAACTATGGACACTATCCAACAAAAATGGGTCGCACACGAGATAAAACTCGTGAATCTAAGGCATTAACCTGTTGTATATTATTTCATTAGCACAAAGACCCTAGTTACTAAAACTTTCTGTTTTAATTTTCAAACATTACTCTGTAAATTATAGTATCGTGTTGGAAATCAAAGTATAATATTCTGAGGTTTTAGATGCACAAAAATTCGAGAGATTGTACCTCTACTTGCGGAATCGGGGAATTATAAAATAATGCCTTGTTAACGTGAAAAAAAATTATTCTATTCTCTGACGTTTTCATTGGCCTCGCATATCTTCTGCCTTTGCCGTCCTTATTTTTTAGTCGAACATCAAATAATATTCACAATTTATTCCTTTTGTTCTGTTTGTTATTATAATTATTTCAAAATGATTTAATTGATTTCTGTAATAGAAAGTCTGTGACCGACATGGCACACGAGAAAGTTTCCGAAGATTTACGTTTTAAAATGTCTGATGTGATAACTGTTTAACTTGGAAAATTTCCTTGCCGAAATTTTCAAGCGTATAGTGGAAGCTTTTCAGATTGCTATGCGCAGGAACGAGAAAGAGAGAGAGAAATTAGGTCTTGTTTGTTCTGTCTTCATGGAGACTTCTACGGTAGAAAAACTTGGACTGCTGAAAAGTTCGCGAGGGGCAACTTTGGAGTTCCGGAAGAGAAGTTGTCTTTCGCCTTTCTGTGCTTCTTTTGTTGCCTCTTTCCATTTTCAGTTGAGCAGACATGAAGTGTAGAAGTTGAAGACCACTAATGCGGTTATTTATTATGTTAAGAAAGAAGCAAGACGACGTTACCAATATACCAGACATTTTACGGAACGTTAAAACTAAACTAGAAAACACGTTAGTTACAGAAAAATACGAGCGGAGATACATAATGACCTTTGTAAACTTTTTTTCACGTGCTCAGACATCTTGCGAACGGGTATTCAGTTGGAAAATTTTTCCAAAAGAAGGTGTATGCTTTGTTCTTTGATTTCCAGAAAACAGCACAGCGAAGATTCCACTAGAAGTTAGATTATCAGTAGGGCTAATACTGGCAGCGTTAGGGAAATATGTGTGAAATGGAATACTGACTCCCGGGATTGAGGAGGAACCAAATTTCCTGTTCCTCTCACAGCAGTACTGGGAAGTGTTCAGGACACAGCCATAAATACTGACTAATAGCTAAACGTGAATAATTGTAACGTGAATAATGGAGCCAGAAGGTGCATACGGCATAATTTATGTTACAGAGGAAGTTAAAGACGAGTCTAATCAACTTAATGACGTGACACGAAAAAGGAAGATTTTTTTAACGTTCATCGACGACGAGGTCACTGAAGATGGAACGCAAGGACTGTGTATTAAGGGAACGAGATAAGCCGTGCCATTTCAAAGGAACCATCTCGACAATCGCCTTACGTATACGGAAGTAAAAGAAATAAAATTTGATGTAAATTTAATTGTCTTGAGCGCCAAGTTTTTTTGAACTACATTAACGGTTTCGATTACGCAATTACCAACTTCAGTGTGTCTCAATTTGCTGCACTGAAACAAGTCACAAATACGTATTTCTGTTATTTTTACATGTTAAAGACTTGTTTTACATGTCTACGAATTGTTGCTTTGCAGCAGAGTGAGAGATTCTGGACATAGTTATTGTATAGCAGAAAATGGTGAACGTGTTCAAACAACTTTGCGATCAAAACAATTACATAAAAGTTATGGGAAGTAAAAAAACCACTGTTATTAGCGAAAGCATAAAAAAAGCTTTACAGTCGAAACAGTTAGGTTCATGATCTTTACACTCTGTCGTGGGTTCTTCAAACTGTCCGATTCCTAAAAGTCTTTGAAAACTTCCTAACATCAAGGCACAAGAAGTTCAAAAGGTATTTCTAGCGTTATTTCTCATTGTAGCGAATGAAATCAGTTGTTTTGTGTAACTGTGTAGCGTTTAGTGTTTGGTTTCGTGTAAACCTTCCTGTTAAGACGCCATTTTACAGGTAGTTTTGCTCCAGAAATGGACTGAAGAATGTCAACAACAGTGATGCATTTCAACATCGATCTTAGCCTCCATTCACTTGACAAGCAGTCTATCATTCCCTTGTCATTTATTAATAACGTCGGTACTACAATCCCAGTTGAAGTATGGAATATACTGGGTGATCAAAAAATCAGTATAAATTTGAAAACTGAATAAATCACGGAATAATGTAGATACAGAGGTACAAATTGCCACACATGCTTGGAATGACATGGGGTTTCATTAGAACCAAAAAATACAAAAGTTCCAAGAATGTCCGACAGATAGCGCTTCATCTGATCAGAATAGCAATTATTAGCATAACAAAGTAAGACAAAGCAAAGATGATGTTCTTTACAGGAAATGCTCAGTATGTCCACCATCATTCCTCAACAATAGCTGTAGTCGAGGAATACTGTTGTGAACAGCACTGTAAAGCATGTCCGGAGTTGTGAGGCATTGGCGTCGGACGTCGTCTTTCAGCATCCTTAGAGATGTCGATCGATCACGATAGACTTGCGACTTCAGGTAACCCCAAAGACAATAATGGCAACGGACTGAGGTCTGGGGACCTGGGAGGATAAGCATGACGAAAGTGGCGGCTGAGCACACGATCACCACCAAACGACGCGCGCAGCAGATCTTTCACGCGTCTAGCAATATGGGGTGGAACGTCATCCTGCATAAACATCGTACGTTCCAGCAGGTGTTTATCACCCGCCACGGTAGCAGCTACAAAACCAGAATCACGCATTTCCTCGAAGAAAAAAGGCCCGATAACGGTAGATGTGGTAAATCCAACCCATACCATGACTTTCTCGTCGTGCAAGGGAGTTTCCACGACAGTTCTAGGATTTTCGATTGCCCAAATTCTGCAGTTGTGGGCGTTGACAGACTCTCGGAGCGTGAAATGAGCTTCGTCGGCCCACAACGAATCGTCATCTTCCGCTATCTTTTGAAACGCCCACACCGCAAATGCTCCCCGCTTCACTAAATCGCCAGGTAACAGTTTATGATGCCGATGGATTTTGTACGGATAGCATCGGAATGTACGCGTAAGTGCCAACCAAACAGTAGTGTATGGAATGCCGGTGCGACGTGCGACTGCACGAGCGCTGACTTCCCCGTGCATAGACGAACCCGCTACTGTCTCCATTTCTTCCTGAACTGTCTCAACAGCATTCCCCCTTTTGCTCGGTCGGCCACTACGGGGTCTATCGTATAAACAACCCGTGGCTTCGAACTTCGAAATCATTTTCGCCACAGCTGCATTTGTCAACGGACCTTTACCCGTTCGAATCCCCTTCCTATGGCGTAGGATCGTACGCTGAACTACCACATTCCCCATTCTGATAATACAACTTCACTAAAAGCGCCTTTTCAGGTAGCGTCAACATGCTGCGACTGCTAGCGCATCTGATTCTCTCTCTCATTACAGCTCGTTTTATACACGATTGTCATGCGCAGTCACTGACGTTTTGCTGTCCAGCGCCAGCAGTCGGACATTTTGCGAACTTTTTTTATTTTGTTTTTTGGTTCTAATAAATCCCCATGTCATTCCAAGCAAGTGTGTCAATTTTTACCGCTCTATCTACATTATTCCGTGGTTTATTAAGTTTTCAAATTTATACTGATTTTTTGATCCCCGGTAGTTTGGCAGATCAATAAATGCTCTTCAGTGTCTTTCGCAGTGGCAGGCCCGTATGAAAATCTTCTCCCATCAAATGAATTCGCAACTGCGAATAGGGAATACTATCAGCTGCAGAATAGAATGACGACAACGAAAATTTGTGCCGGACCAGGACTCGAACCCGGATTTCCCGCTTATCCATTCTACAGCTTATGGGAGTCCTTATTCGCAACTGCGAATTCATTTGATGTGCCTCGTAACGGCTGTGATCGCCGCAGTGCCTGCTCCTTTGCACACGCATGCATGTTCAAGCGAACTTTGCATCGTAATCAGAATACAGGCACTGCAATATCGTATCGAGAATCATCTCGGCTTACAAGCAGCTTCACTTCGCATGCAACACTCGAGCTTCGACTGATGTGTCCACCATCATCAGGACTAAAAAACCACTGATTGTCGGAGATGGCACTGTGTTTCGCTTATAAAGGTACGATAGCAGCGTCTGGAACCTTCCGGAGAGAACCGGAGTGAAGTATGCGGCAAGGAGAGCTGGGCAGTTAATAGGAGCTCCGGCTCGCCGCGGGACCAATGACGCCTCCCGACAAAAGATTACTTCTGACGACGTTCTCCTACAGTGTGAAATGCAGTGCTTAGTACGTTTGTTCAGGGAGAATTGTTACAGCAATGGAGACACTCCAAACGCTTTCCGGTGTTACCGACGAAGAACGTCTCGCGAATCGTCGAAAGAGACCAAGCCGACTGATTCCCTGCCAAACCGTGGGGCAACGAGCAGCAACATAGAATGTGCTGCAACATAGAATGTGCTGCAACGACATTGGACTGCGATCAGTTTTCCAGCCCTCCTCCGAGGTCGTTAAAGAAGACATAGCGCTTCGTGTGCCTGGTGTGTATGGTGTCCCCTCTGAATGAAGCGGCATCTACATAGGCCAGATGTGGTGCTTACCATACGCGACATATTAAACAAGGGAAGTTGAGAAGCTAGCCGTAGCTAAATATTGTCTGGAAAAGGGACAAAAAATACAATCTGAAACGACAATTGACTTGGCTCCTTGGCTAATGCGTCATCACACTGGGATTCCACTGTAAAGGAGGCAGTTTGGATTAAAACAACCTGCAATAATTTTAACAGTGACCTGGGGTACAGAGTTAGTAGGGCACGGTGGAGGGCTTTGGATATCGAGTGAGAGCAAAGACGGGTGCATGACGCTTGTAGAGGCGCGGGAGGAACTGTTTCAAACATGGTGCCGGCTCCTCCTCCCACTGACATCATACGGTCCTCGGCGGGCTTAAGGTGAACTAATCGCCTTCCTGTGCATGGGTCACTTCGGTTCTCTCTGGAGGGTTCCAGATGCTGCTGCTCCGCGTCTATAAACGGAACACAGTGCTATCCCCACAGTCAGCCGTTTTTTACTTCTGATGACGATTATGGAGACAGCTGTGGATACCACGAGTGTTTAATATGAAGAGACGTGGCTTGCAAACCGAAAAAAATTTACTCATCTTAAATTCCATCAAAATTCTCCCACACATTTTATTAACATGACGGTACTCTGCATGCCATTCCAAATGATTTTCCAGACATTTCCATGAAAAAACTGAATAAGCGCCTGAAGTTGAATGAATTTTCCTGTCTAACCCAGTATTAAATTTTAAATATCAAGACACATTTTGGCAACACGTAGCCATTCATAAGTGCTTCAGGATTTCGAGCTCCATATCTGTCATATTGAAGTGTTCAGGAACTTTGGTCTCTCTCTCTCTCTCTCTCTCTCCCTCCCTCCCTCTCTCTCTCTCTATCTATCTCTGCATTTCTCTCTGGAGAGGGGGGGGGCGCCGAGGGGGGGGGGCGCCGAGGGGGGGGCGCCGATGGGGGGGCGCCGAGGGGGGGGCGCCGAGGGGGGGGCGCCGAGGGGGGGGCGCCGATGGGGGGGGCGCCGAGGGGGGCGCCGATGGGGGGGGCGCCGAGGGGCGCGCCGAGGGGGGGCCGAGGGGGGCCGAGGGGGGGCGAGGGGGGGCGAGGGGGGGGCGAGGGGGGGCGAGGGGGGTGCGAGGGGGGGGTGCGAGAGGGGGGGCGCCGAGGGGGGCGCCGAGGGGGGCGCCAAGGGGGGCTCCGAGGGAGGGGGGCGACGGAGGGGGGGCGAGGGAGGGGGGGCGAGGGAGGGGGGGGGCGAGGGAGGGGGGGCGAGGGAGGGGGGGCGAGGGAGGGGGGGCGAGGGAGGGGGGGCGAGGGAGGGGGGCGAGGGGTGGCGAGGGGTGGTAGGGGGCGAGGGGGGCGAGGGGTGGCGAGGGGGAGCGAGGGGGGGCGAGGGGGGGCGAGGGGGGGCGATGGTGGGCGAGGGGGGTGGCGAGGGTGGGCGAGGGGGGGGCGAGGGTGGGCGAGGGGTGGTGAGGGGGGGCGAGGGGGGGTGAGGGGGGGCGAGGGGGGGCGAGAGGGGGCGAGGGTGTGCATGGAGGGGCGAGGGGGGGCGTGGGGGGGCGAAGGGGGGCGAAGGGGGGCGAAGGGGGGCGAGTGGGGGCGAGTGGAGGCGAGGGGGGGCGAGGGGGCCGGAGGCGGGGCGGAGGCGGGGCGGAGGCGGGGCGGAGGCGGGGCGGAGGCGGGGCGGAGGCGGGGCGGAGGCGGGGCGGAAGCGGGGCGGAGGCGGGGTGGGGGGCGAGAGTGGAGGGGGGGCGAGAGGAGTGAGCGAGAGGGGAGGGGGAGCGAGAGGGGAGGGGGGCGAGGGGAGGGGGGCGAGGGGAGGGGGAGCGAGAAGGGAGGGGGCGAGGGGAGGGGGAGCGAGATGGGAGGGGGGCGAGGGGAGGGGGGAGCGAGAGGGGTGGGACGAGATGGGGGCGAGAGATAGGGGGGGAGAGAGATAGGGGGGGAGAGAGATAGGGGGGGAGAGAGATAGGGGGGGAGAGAGATAGGGGGGGAGAGAGATAGGGGGGAGAGAGATAGGGGGGAGAGAGATAGGGGGGGAGAGAGATAGGGGGGGAGAGAGATAGGGGGGGAGAGAGATAGGGGGGGAGAGAGATAGGGGGGGAGAGAGATAGGGGGGGAGAGAGATAGGGGGGGAGAGAGATAGGGGGGAGAGAGATAGGGGGGGAGAGAGATAGGGGGGGGAGAGATAGTGGGGGAGAGAGATAGGGGGGGAGAGAGATAGGGGGGGAGAGAGATAGGGGGGGAGAGAGATAGGGGGGGAGAGAGATAGGGGGGGAGAGAGATAGGGGGGGAGAGAGATAGGGGGGGAGAGAGATAGGGGGGAGAGAGATAGGGGGGAGAGAGATAGGGGGGAGAGAGATAGGGGGGAGAGAGATAGGGGGGAGAGAGATAGGGGGGAGAGAGATAGGGGGGGAGGAGAGATAGGGGGGGAGGAGAGATAGGGGGGGAGGAGAGATAGGGGGGAGGAGAGATAGGGGGGAGGAGAGATAGGGGGGAGGAGAGATAGGGGGGAGGAGAGATAGGGGGGAGGAGAGATAGGGGGGGAGGAGAGATAGGGGGGGAGAGAGATAGGGGGGAGAGAGATAGGGGGGGAGAGAGATAGGGGGGGAGAGAGATAGGGGGGGAGAGAGATAGGGGGGGAGAGAGATAGGGGGGGAGAGAGATAGGGGGGGAGAGAGATAGGGGGGGAGAGAGATAGGGGGGGAGAGAGATAGGGGGGGAGAGAGATAGGGGGGGAGAGAGATAGGGGGGGAGAGAGATAGGGGGGGAGAGAGATAGGGGGGGAGAGAGATAGGGGGGGAGAGAGATAGGGGGGGAGAGAGATAGGGGGGGAGAGAGATAGGGGGGGAGAGAGATAGGGGGGGAGAGAGATAGGGGGGGAGAGAGATAGGGGGGGAGAGAGATAGGGGGGGAGAGAGATAGGGGGGGAGAGAGATAGGGGGGGAGAGAGATAGGGGGGGAGAGAGATAGGGGGGGAGAGAGATAGGGGGGGAGAGAGATAGGGGGGGAGAGAGATAGGGGGGGAGAGAGATAGGGGGGGAGAGAGATAGGGGGGGAGAGAGATAGGGGGGGAGAGAGATAGGGGGGGAGAGAGATAGGGGGGGAGAGAGATAGGGGGGGAGAGAGATAGGGGGGGAGAGAGATAGGGGGGGAGAGAGATAGGGGGGGAGAGAGATAGGGGGGGAGAGAGATAGGGGGGGAGAGAGATAGGGGGGGAGAGAGATAGGGGGGGAGAGAGATAGGGGGGGAGAGAGATAGGGGGGGAGAGAGATAGGGGGGGAGAGAGATAGGGGGGGAGAGAGATAGGGGGGGAGAGAGATAGGGGGGGAGAGAGATAGGGGGGGAGAGAGATAGGGGGGGAGAGAGATAGGGGGGGAGAGAGATAGGGGGGGAGAGAGATAGGGGGGGAGAGAGATAGGGGGGGAGAGAGATAGGGGGGGAGAGAGATAGGGGGGGAGAGAGATAGGGGGGGAGAGAGATAGGGGGGGAGAGAGATAGGGGGGGAGAGAGATAGGGGGGGAGAGAGATAGGGGGGGAGAGAGATAGGGGGGGAGAGAGATAGGGGGGAGAGAGATAGGGGGGAGAGAGATAGGGGGGAGAGAGATAGGGGGGGAGAGAGATAGGGGGGAGAGAGATAGGGGGGGAGAGAGATAGGGGGGAGAGAGATAGGGGGGAGAGAGATAGCGGGGGGAGAGAGATAGCGGGGGGAGAGAGATAGCGGGGGGAGAGAGATAGGGGGGGAGAGAGATAGGGGGGAGAGAGATAGGGGGGGAGAGAGATAGGGGGGGAGAGAGATAGGGGGGAGAGAGATAGGGGGGGAGAGAGAGAGGGGGGGAGAGAGAGAGGGGGGAGAGAGAGAGGGGGGGAGAGAGATAGTGGGGGAGAGAGATAGTGGGGGGGAGAGATAGTGGGGGGGAGAGATAGTGGGGGGGAGAGATAGTGGGGGGGAGAGATAGTGGGGGGGAGAGATAGTGGGGGGGAGAGATAGTGGGGGGGAGAGATAGTGGGGGGGAGAGATAGTGGGAGAGATATGGGGAGAGATAGGGGGGAGAGATAGGGGGGAGAGATAGGGGGGAGAGATAGGGGGAGAGATAGGGGGGAGAGATAGGGGGGAGAGATAGGGGGGGAGAGATAGGGGGGAGAGATAGGGGGGAGAGATAGGGGGGAGAGATAGGGGGGAGAGATAGGGGGGGAGAGATAGGGGGGAGAGATAGGGGGTAGAGATAGGGGGTAGAGATAGGGGGGAGAGATAGGGGGGAGAGATAGGGGGAGAGATAGGGGGAGGGAAGGGGGAGAGAGGGGAGGGAGTGGAGAGAGGGGAGGGATAGGGGAGAGAGGGGAGGGAGAGGGGAGAGAGGGGAGGGAGAGGGGAGAGAGGGGAGGGAGGGGGGAGAGAGGGGAGGGAGGGCTTGAGAGGGGCGGGAGGGGGGAGAGAGGGGAGCGAGGGGGGAGAGAGGGGAGGGAGGGGGGAGAGAGGGGCGGGAGGGGGAGAGAGGGGCGGGAGGGGGAGAGAGGGGCGGGAGGGGGAGAGAGGGGCGGGAGGGGGGAGAGAGGGGCCGGAGGGGGGAGAGAGGGGTCGGAGGGGGGAGGGAGGGGAGGGAGGGGGGAGGGAGGGGAGGGAGGGTGGAGAGAGGGGAGGGAGGGGGAGAGAGGGGAGGGAGAGGGGAGGGAGGGGGGAGAGAGGTGAGGGAGGGGGAGAGAGGGGAGGGAGGGGGGAGAGAGGGGAGGGAGGGGGGAGAGGGGAGGGAGGGGGGAGAGAGGGGAGATAGGAGGGACGAGTGGAGAGAGAAGGCGAGGGGTGAGAGAAGGGGAGGGGCGAGTGGGAAGGGGGAGAGGGGGGAGAGGAAAGTGGGAGAGGAGAGGAGGGGAGGGGCAAGGAGGAGGGGAGGGGCAAGGGGGAGGGGAGGGGCAAGGAGGAGGGTAGGGGCAAGGGGGGAGAGGAGGGGAGGATGGGGAGATTAATGTCCCATCGACAACGAGGTCATTAGAGACGGAGCGCAAGCTCGGGTGAGGGAAGGATGGGGAAGGAAATCGGCCGTGCCCTTTCAAAGGAACCATCCCGGCATTTGCCTGAAGCGATTTTAGGGAAATCACGGAAAACCTAAATCAGGATGGCCGGAGACGGGATTGAACCGTCGTCCTCCCGAATGCGAGTGTGCTAACCACTGCGCCACCTCGCTCGGTGCGAGGAGGGGAGGGGAATGGGGAGATGAGGGGGAGGGGAGGGGGGAAGATCATAAAATTCGTATGTTTCAATTCAGTGAAAATTTATTTACAAAGTTGTGTGTGTATCTGGCAATCTCTGGTATTTTAGGGTGGATATTTTGCCACTCTAATTTTACTTTCTCCTTTTTCTACTCCATGTGGAGTAGGAGGAGGAGTTAAGTGTTTAACGTCCCATCGACAGGAAGGTCATTTGACACAGAGCACAAGCTCGGATCATGGAAGGGTGAAGAAGGTACGCAACTGTGCCCGTACGAAGGAACCCTCCAGGCATTTGCCTTAAGGTATTTAGGGAAATCACAGCAAACTTAAATCAGGATGGTCGGACGCGGCTTTGAAAAGTCGGTCTCAAGAATACAAGTCCAGTGTGATAACCACTGCGATATCCCGCTCGGTTCTCATTAATGTGCAAAGAAGTGTTAACAAATACCAATTAACAACACACAATGAAATTATCGCTGCTGCAGAAGAGCGAAATGTTTTTAATTATGTATGTCCTTCCCCATATGACTAAAAAGGAGAGCACATGGCATCGGAATTTTATATTTTATATGTACGGTAAGTGAGGTACAGAACTCAAATATCAATTTGTCAAAGCAGTTCGACACAACTCTAAAATATTCTCGAGAGAAACAACTCTGAATTTTCTGGTCGTCGTTAATACCATTATACAAAGCTGACTCTTCGTCGGGTTGCGTGGCTCAGCGGTAGGATGTTCTTATGCTATGCATGCAGCCTACGTGGTAAATTTTTAAACAAAGCTGAATGTTCCACATTTCCAGGGAGTTTGAAGTAAATAAAGATGAAACAACTCTAGTGTAACTTTTAGTCCAAGCAATCTTTATCAACAATCTTATATACGAGATACATTCCTAATTATGAGTTTATATTTGGAACGAAACCTGGATTTTTGTGTGCAATACATAATTAGAAACAATAAGACGTACAGTTTTCATAAAATGACTATTAGATTTTCGTTAATTAGTTTCTAAGTTATGAATTTGTTATTAAATGACGAGGGTATTCGAAATGAACATAAAAACGAAGAGACAATGACTGAAAAGAGACTCGAACCAGAAATCCAAAAATTGCTAGTCTCGAAGGCCACCTATTTTTCTTCCAAGTTTATGTATTTTAAGCTTAACGAAATGTTAAAACATGCACCTTCGCTTATAAATCTGTACCGTGTGGGAGTCTACCCATGCTACCTGTGTCAAGCGGGCAGTCTACCACAGAGCCACGCTGACTGTGGCAAAATCGACCGTATTTTAGTGTGTTAAATCATCATGCTGCTTTGATGGATTGATGTTTGAGTTCTGAACTTTGTGTGCCACAAACACAACAAAATCCAAAAATCATATTGCTATGTAATCCCCTAGCAAGTAATAATGAGTATAGCCATCTCATTGCTGTGTAACTTGGCCGAATGACGCATAAAATCAGTCCTTTACTATGAACGTCATAATGAACAAGAATGTCGAGGTCTCTTGTGAGCATCTCGTGGTCGTGCGGTAGCGTTCTCGCTTCCCACGCCCGGGTTCCCGGGTTCGATTCCCGGCGGGGTCAGGGATTTTCTCTGCCTCGTGATGGCTGGGTGTTGTGTGCTGTCCTTAGGTTAGTTAGGTTTAAGTAGTTCTAAGTTCTAGGGGACTTATGACCACAGCAGTTGAGTCCCATAGTGCTCAGAGCCATTTGAACCATTTGTCTCTTGTGACCCAATGAAATAAAAGTCTTTTATGTGTACAGCCGGTAACGTTTTTCCAGAATGTCTCTCCTTAAAGACTTTATGGCTGCCTGTTACCGACAGTTACAACGAAAATCTTACTGAATCGTCGAGTGTTGTAGCTATAGAGTTCGATCACTTATCCGTACATATTATAAATTAAAGTATCCCGTAGCATTTTCTATCTGTATGTGAATGATAATCTCAGGAATTACTATAAGGATTTTCATACGGTTTCCATAAATACACTACTGGCCATTAAAATTGCTACACCACGAAGATGACGCGCTACAGACGCGAGATTTAACCGACAGGAAGAAGATACTGTGATATGAAAATGATTAGCTTTTCAGAGCATTCACGCAAGGTTGGCGCCCGTGGCGACATCTAAAACGTGCTGCCATGAGGAAAGTTTCCAACCGACTTGTCATACACAAACAGCAGTTGGCCGGCGTTGCCTGGTGAAACGTTGTTGTGAAGCCTCGTGTAAGGAGTAGAAATGGGTACCATCACGTTTCCGACTTTGATAAACGTCGGATTGTAACCTATCGCGATTGCGGTTGATCGTTTCGCGTCATTGCTGCTCGCGTTGGGCGAGATCCAATGACTGTGAGCAGAATATGTAATCTGTGGGTTCAGGAGGGTAATACGGAACGCCGTGCTGGATCCCAGCGGCCTCGTATCACCAGCAGTCGAGATCACAGGCATCTTATCCGCATGGCTGTAACGGATCGTGCAGCCACGTCTCGATCCCTGGGTCAACAGATGGGGGCATTTGCAAGACAACAACCATCTGCACGAACAGTTCTACGACGTTTGCAGCAGCATGGCTGTGGCTACCCTTGACGCCGCATCACAGACAGGAGCGCATGCGATGGTGTACTCAACGACGAACCTGGGTGCACGAATGGCAAAACGTCTATTTTTCGGATGAATCCAGGTTCTGTTTACAGCATCATGATGGTCGCATTCGTGTTTGGCGACATCGCGGTGAATACACATTAGAAGCGTGTATTCGTCATCGCCATACTGGCGTATCACCCGGCGTGATGGTATGGGGTGCCATTGGTTATACGTCTCCGTCACCTCTTGTTCGCATTGACGGCAGTTTGAACAGTGGACGTTACATTTCTGTTGTGTTACGACCCGTGGCTCTACCCTTCATTCGATCCCTGCGAAACCCTATATTTCAGCAGGATAATGCACGACCGCATGTTGCAGGTTCTGTACAGGCCTTTCTGGATGGAGAAAATGTTCGACTGCTGCCCTCGCCAGCACATTCTCCAGATCTCTCACCAACTGAAAACGTCTGGTCAATGGTGGCCGAGGAACTGGCTCGTCACAATACGCCAGTCACTACTCTTGATGAACTGTGGTATCGTGTTGAAGCTGCATGGGCAGCTGTACCTGTACACGCCATGAAGCTCTGTTTGACTCAATGCCGAGGACCGATGACCGTAGCAGTCTGGTCTCTTTAATCTCCCAAACCAACCAACTCAATGCCCAGGCGTATCAAGGCCGTTAATACTGCCAGAGGTGGTTGTGCTGGGTACTGATTTCTCAGGATCTATGCACCCAAATTGCGTGAAAATTTAATCACATGTCAGTTCTAGTATAATATATTTGTCCAATGAATACCCGTTTATCATCTGTATTTCTTCTTGGTGTAGCAATTTTAATGGCCAGTAGTGTAATTCACGAGGGAGGATTGTGTTCATAATTTATTACTTCTACGTCACAAGTCGACCAGCCATAGAAATTTAGTGATACTGTCTAGTGTATAGCACATTTTTTTCTAACACTTATCGGTTGTGCACATCGCGCAGTGGTTCGTATTTGCGAAATAGATTCCACATGGTGCCACGGATTGGACTACATTTTAAAATTTATATCGCTCTATAACGAAGTCGGCCAGTTCAGAAGTAGAGGGAATGGAATATCATACCAACTTAGTCAGGAACATGTCTAGTACACCAGTGCTGGGTCCTAAACAAATTTCGTGATGATTGCTTACTGTTATTCTTACCTAATTTCGGAAATAACCATTTGCCGATGCTGTTAAGATAGACGAAAGAAAACTAAGCTTGTAAATTTTCTTCTCATTCCATACAGTAAGGTATTTACTAAACTCTGGACGTATGTGACGCTACACACACACAAAAAAAAACTATAAGAGAATTTATCACAGTATCTGCACCTTAGCCAACGCAACATTTTCAGTTATATAATTTCGCATGAATAACCGGAAATCAGTTTCCAGACTGCATCGAACAACATTCCCTATACGTCCACTTGGACTACAAACACCGCTACCTACTTATTCCCTTAAACTCAGCCAGGTGTAGGTAAATACGATCGAGATTTAAAGCAGCAAAAGAGGTGGTGCAGTGGCTAAAGAACTAGGCTCCCAACATGGAGCTAATATCAGAGTGCTTCCTAACTATAGTCCATATCCTATTTCCTGCAAGGGCCTCGTCCTATTCAAAATTACAGTAAGCCTCTAATAAACTGTCTGGGCCCACTGGACGCACAATTGTAACGTAACTTTCGTTTTACTTATCGAATCATTTTCAGAACGCAGTCTATTTGTTAATATTTCAACACACTTTCATAAACATGGTTTCCATGTATATTATAAGCTAGAGTTGATGGGGAATTGCTATCACCAACTGTGTTACGTCATTATTACATAATAAAGTAATTTAAGTACCAACTTACGTGAAGACAAAATTTGTAAATGGTATAGTTCCATCAGTTTACACGTACTCTTTCCGCTACACAAGTTAAAATTGACGTAGAGGGGAAGTTCCGAGTACAAACCTCGTGGAGCAGACAGGATCTTATCAGCCGCATGACGTATTCGCAACATGACGGGCAGTGCGGACTTTTCCGCTGCATCGTCACAGCTGATAGCGGAGTTTCGCGTGAAGTCGACTCCTGCCCGCGGCCGCGCTGTACTTGACGTGAGAAAGTTGTGACTACTGGCAGCCCAGTTTACACGGGGCACGTGTCTCCAGGCAGTCTTATCTGTGGCACCCTCTCTAAGTGTGTCACAGCCGAGAAAAATCGTCACCGCTTTCGGCTGTTATCGTTACGTCGTGAAGGCAACGATTTTCCTCGTGAAGTATTGGACTACCTGCTCTTATCAGCCAGGTAGAACAGTCAAAGCGTCGAGCGTGGGCTTGACAAACAGAACAGGTCAACTGGATCACGAGAAACTTCACTGGTGCGCGTTACACCTTGTTTATCCATCTCATTCTGCGGTTGCTCTTAAAACTTCAATACTCGCTCTAAGCACTGTGAGACTTGACATCCGATGACATTAGTCCCCTAGACTTAGAACTACTTAAACCTAACTAACCTAAGGACATCACACACATCCATGCCCGAGGCAGGATTCGAACCTGCGACCGTAGCAGCAGCGCGGTTCCGGATTGAAGCGCCTAGAACTGCTCGGCCACGGCGGCAGGCGCTCTTAAAACTGCACGACTGCAACCTACCACAAAGTTGACCACTTTGTAAATGTACCATTTGTGTTGTACATAGTATACCACTGCAGTTCAGCACTGAAGGGTATCATTCCTCATTTCATTATCCAAAATACACTGAAGCGCCAAAGGAACTGGTGTAGGCATGCGTCTTCAAATACAGAGAAATGTAAACAGGCAGAATACGGCGATGCGGTCGGAAACGCCTATATAAGGCAACATGTGTCTGGCGCAGTTGTTACATCGGTTACTCCTGTTACAATTGCAGGTTATCAAGATTTAAGTGAGTTTGAACGTGGTGTTACAGTCGGCGCACGAGCGATGGGGCACAGCATCTCCTAGGTAGGAATGAAGTGGCGATTTTCCCGCACGACCATTTCACGAGTGTACCGTGAATGTCAGGAATCCGGTAAAACATCAAATCTCCAACACCGCTGCGTGTGGAAAGAAGATCCTGCAAGAACGGGACCAACGACGACTGAAGAGACTCGCCGTACGTGACAGAAGCCCAACCCTTCCGAAATTTGCTGCATGTTTCCATGCTGGGCCATCAGCGTGCGAACCATTCAACGAAACATCATCGATATGGCCTTCCGGGAGCGAAGGCCTTCTCGTGTACCCTGATGGCTGAACAACACAAAGCTTTACGCCTCGTCTTGGCCCATTAACAGCACCATTGGACTGTTGATGACTGGAACGTATTGCCTGGTCGGACGAGTCTCGTTTCAAATTGTATTGAGCAGATGGGCGTATACGGATATGGAGACAACCTCTGAATCCATGCACCCTGCATGTCAACAGGAGACTGTTCAAGCTCATGGAGTCTCTCTAATGGTGTGGGGCGTGTGCAGTTGGAGTATGGGCGCCTGATACGTCTAGATGCGACTCTGACAGGTGACAGGTACGTAAGCACCCTGTCTGATCACCTGCAGCCATTCATGACCCCTGCGCAGTCCGACGGACTTGGGCAATTGCAGCAGGACAATGCGACACTCCACAGGCACAGAATTGCCACAGAGTGGTTCCAGGAACACAGTTCTGATTTTAAACACTTCCGCTGGGCACCAAACTCCCCAGGCATGAACATTATTGAGCACATCTGGTATGCCTTGCAACGTGCTGTTCAGAAGATATCTCCACTCCCTCGTACGGATTTATGGATTGGTTGCAGGAATCATGGTGTCACTTCCGTCAAGCACTACTTCAGACATTAGTCCAGTCCATGCCACGCCAAGTTGCGTCACCTCTGCGTGCTTGCGGGGCCCTACACGGCATTAGGCAGGTGTACCAGTTTCTTTGGCCCTTCAGTGTAAAATAGTGAGGGAGGGATCAGAGCTGGAGACAGTTAGCACAGCATCTTAGCTGCAGGTGTTCCGAAAGCCACGTGGTACAATCACAGGAAGCAAACATCGTGGCATGGACTACACCGTGGGTAGACATAAATATGTGAGCAGATATAAAAAGTATCTGGAACTGTCCGCTAGAGATCACTAGAGCCAGTCCGGCCATGATAAAGGCGGGGAATATTGTGTTCAATAAAGAAGCAGTAAGAGAGTAATGGGTCGGTAAGGAGAGCTCAGTAACTTCGAATATGGATTGTTCACTGGATGTTACCTGAATGACAAATCCATTATGGACAATGCAACCCTTCTAAAGCTCTTAAATTAAATTTTCCCTGAGACGTTCAAGTCTCTAATTTATCTACGATAACGTTGGAAGCTGAAGAAGTGAATTAAAATTTGTGCCGCTGCCGGGACTCGAACCCGGATCTTCTTATTTGCTCGGCAGGTATGCTGACCATTACACCACCGCAGCATGATGGTCACCATAGATGCATGAACTACCCAAGTCAAATACCCTCCACAACACAAACTCTGATTCACATCTCCCCTTATATTGTCACTGTTACCAGGGCTCTCCGACATTGGAATAGCACCCCAGCATTGGACGTAATGGGGAAGTGCTGTACTACATGTGATCGTATAGATCTTACAATAAATTTTCCCCGAGACATTTAAGTCTCTAATTTACCTACGATAATGTTGGAAGTTGAGGAAGTGAATTAAAATTCATTCCACAACCGGGACTCTGAACTGGTCTTCTTGCTTACTAGGAAGATACGTTGACCATTACACCACCGCAACAGTATGGTCAACATAGCTGCACGAACTACCCAAGTCAAATACCGTCCCCGACACAAATTTTAATTCACTTCTTCAGCTTCCAATGTTATCGTACCTTCTAAACCTGTTTGAGTTTTTAATGTGATTGTGAAGTAAAAATGTGAAGAAACAACCACAGCTAAAACAAGAGCAGGCAACAAAAATCGCATGAAATCTGACGAATGAGTCATTCGTGAATTCCAAAATTCTACCAGCAGTCCAGCTAGCACTGTGCGCTTGCAATTAAAGAGAATTAAGTGCAATGGCCGAGCGGCTCCTAACAAACCACCATCTCGGTACTCAGAGCTAAGGGACGCTTGAGGTGGTGTGAAGGGCGAAGACTCTGGGCAGTAAATTACTACGAACGAGTCATCTGGAGTGTTGAATAACGTTATCCGAAGAAAAGGTTTGGGCTTGGCGAATGCCTGGAGAGCGTTATCTGCGATGACGTGTATTGGCAAACAGTGCAGTTCGGAGGAGGTTGTGTTATGGTACGTGGTTTTTTTTTCGTGATTAGGATGTGGTCTCCGTATTGTGCTTAAGAAATGCTAAATCTTTAAATGTGGAATAATATGGACGTATTTTACAACTTCGTGTACAACGCACAGCAGCGAAACAGTTCGGACACGATGAACGGTAGCATCATCACGACAATAAACCATCTCATAAACCAGCAACTATGGTCTGCAGACATATTTTGAAATGGACTGACCTGCCTGGTGTCCCGACCTGAATCAAATGGAACGTCTTTGGGATGAGTTAATAAGTTGACTTCGCTCCAGTCCTCAGCATCCTACATCTGGTTTTGGCTTTTGAGGAAGAATGGGGTACCACTCATTCACAGACATTCAGACACTTCACTGAAAACATCCACAGCAGAGTTCAAGGCATCATAAAGCCCCATTTTAATGTCCCCTACCCTGTGTCCGGATAGTTTTGAGTCGGCCACTGTGGCCGAGCGGTTCTAAGCGCTTCAGTCCGGAACCGTGCTGCTGCTACAGTCGCAGGTTCGAATATGGATATGTGTGATGTTCTTAGATTTAAGTAGTTTTAAGTCTAGGGGACTGATGACCTCAGATGTTACGTCCCATAGTGCTTAGCGCCATTTGAAAAATTTTATAGTTTTGATCAGTTAGTGTATGTTCCTGAACAACCTACGCCTCGCCGCTTTTATAGGAGTGTACTAAGTATCATCAGTGTTTGCTGATGGGCCGTGAGGGACATGTTGTAGATCTACAATACCAGTTATGTTCCGTGGGATACATAACAGAGGATCGCAGCAGTATCTTCAGTTCGTCAGACGACTGCTGCAAATTCCTCAAAACTACTGCCGGGTATGGTCTACATTAAATACGAGGTGTGGAGGTACCTGAAGGGGAAGCATCAGATTTATAGTGTGCACCTCTGCGAGGAGAAAATGCTGACACGCCAGAATGAGGTATTACAGCATGCAACATGTTTCTCACACTTATCTCCAAGTCTCCTCTAAACTCGTTTCGTACTTTTTCTTCGCGAAAACCGATACGACACTTCCCAGAATTACCGATATAGCAACCGGAGAACATGCTGTGATTAGGGGCCAGCCTGCGAGGTTATTAGTCTTGTGCGAGGTTGGAGATAGCGCTTGGTTGGTACTTGAAACACCTTGCTCTTTATTTACATAGTATTACTGAGTTTTATTACAATAAGAGACTTACCATACTTAACTTTGCTAGATGTGTCGCAAGCAAAGGGCGACATACAAAATAACGAGTCTACTTCAGAACAGACAACCACAAGTCGTGCTACATAGAGTGTACGAACGAAATCGCTATCGTTGACGTTGCTATCAAAGTGGCTAATCGTGAAGCTGCCATTGAAGTGGGCTCCACCAGTCGGACGCGGCGCTTACGTCCTCTTCACGTAGGGGCCGCTACTGTCGCTTTGTCGTCCTAGAAGGGAGGTCGGTCAGCGTGCGACTGGCTGGCGTCTTCTCACAGCGTTCTCTCACATGTCGTTCCCGACTGGCGTGCGGCGCTTGACTTTACGCAGTAACACACACGAGGAAAACAAATGTGACAAACCAAGATGTCAGACGTGGTCCGACACTGGAGCCTAAGCAGAAAATCGGTGTGTCATTGGAGCGAAAAGATTTGATGTAAGAGACTTGTTTACACGAACCAAACTGTCAACGTATAACGAACTAGTTTCCTCGAACCGGCCGGCCGGAGTGGCTGGCTCTGAGCACTATGGGACTTAACATCTATGGTCATCAGTCCCCTAGAACTTAGAACTACTTAAACCTAACTAACCCAAGGACAGCACACAACACCCAGCCATCACGAGGCAGAGAAAATCCCTAACCCCGCCGGGAATCGAACCCGGGAACCCGGGCGTGGGAAGCGAGAACGCTACCGCACGACCCGGCCGGAGTGGCCGTGCGGTTCTAGGCGCTACAGTATGGAACCGAGCGACCGCTACGGTCGCAGGTTCGAATCCTGCCTCGGGCATGGATGTGTGGCCTCGGGCATGGATGTGTGTGATGTCCTTAGGTTAGTTAGGTTTAATTAGTTCTAAGTTCTAGGCGACTGATGACCACAGAAGTTAAGTCGCATAGTGCTCAGAGCCATTTGAACCATTTTGAACCTCGAACCGAAGACCAATCATACTGCACTGTTCGATCTCTTCTAGTGATAGGGATCAGATAGACATCAGTCACCCATCCTGTTTCCAATTCTTTTAAGATATTAGTGGTCCCATCTAAGCAACAGAGTGACCTGACGCGACTTACTGACGATGTCCCTCTCTGCTATGTTAATCGTGCCGCAGTTACACTGCTCTACACATCCGACGAGCAATGATTCATTCAGCTCGTTCCTTGCAGGTGTTGCAGCCTTCGCCATCAGTAGCGTTTCGCCCAGTGGTTTCATTTTCGGGACACTTTAAAGGATGTCGAAATGTCTGCTACGATTAGGAAAACTAATGGCACTACACTGCCCAACCTAGCACTTTTTTTGTAATAAATTTGAGGTCCCAGATTCGTGCTCGTTGTGAGAACACATTTTCCGATGTAGATCCTCGACACCGAAAGACAAAGATCCGCGTTCAGGTTCCAATCGGAACCAACCGACCACAGTCATCCTCTGCCATTGGCCTCACACCACGCGATATGGAGGGGCGTCGGGTCATCACACCGCTTTCCCTGGCGTTGTCGGCTGTCTTGAACTTGGTGCGCTACTCCTCATTCAAATAGCTCCTCAATTAGCAACACGACGCTGAGCGCACCCCGTACCAGTCTTCCTACTAAGAAAAATGCCTGGCGGTACTCTGAATGGAACCTGGATCCTTCACATATTAGCCAGACAAAATAAATCCTGAGCTACGGAAGCAAACCATCCTGTTTCACATTACACGAAAATATGTCGCTAATGTTATCAGTGCTCTCTCAGTACTCTAAAATTTGCTGCGTAATTTAGCTGGTCATCCAGACACTACAAAAGAGTGGACTCGGGGTAACAAACTTCACAACTTGCACGTTGCAAGCAGCTAGTGGCCAGAGATGTCATCCGTTAGGCGCTACACAGATTGCACGAAAGATACGATCTCGGCAACACACAGATGCTGTACGATATTGCAGTACTTTCGCCTGAAGAAGATGGATACGCAATCCATTGAAACGTTGCGACCAGAAGACGACGCAACTCGGCTGATAACCCGTGAATACTTCATAGCTGAAATACGCCGAGAAAGCCTGCAATCGCATTGTGCCTATGTTGTTAAGAAGAACGACACAGGCTCTGCGGCGACTACAGCCGATATATCTTCGGATATCTACGAGTATATATCGACAACAATAGTTACTTTCTAGTTTAAATTTGTAAGATGGTTTCAGCGTTACTATTTTTATCTCTTTGCATTACACGTAATCGATGAACGCAATTGCATGAAGCGGTGCCACAGAGAGGTCATACCGGAAATTGAAAACTTGAAGTCTGAGGGTATTCTTGGAATGTCTATGTCCATCCTGGCTATTTCCGTTTCATGTGCAACCAGTAGCGAATACGAACAACCATCATCTGTATAAGGGAATGACGACAATGAAAATTTGTGTCGGACCGGGGCTCGAAATGGGATTTCCTACCGTAGCTGCTCTGCCTATCTGTGTACGACTCACCGCCAGACCAAAACTTCCATATGTCGTTTATACGGCGTCATTCCATGATACAGCCGATGGTTGCTCGTATTCGTAACTCCGAATGCATTTCACGTAGCACAGAGACTGGGAGCACGTAAAGCTGTATTAGCCAGGAGTTAAGGACGGACATAGCATCCTGAGGGCCTAAGTTTCTGTCTTTCAAACATTCCAGGCATACCCTCAGACACCAAGTTTTCAACTTCCCGTAAGACCTCTGTGCGGCACCGCTTCAAACAGTCGCCTTCGTTGATCGAGTGTACTACAACGAGACGAAAATAATAACCTCCAAAATCTCCTTCAAATTTTAACCAAAAAGTAATTATTATTACCAATGTGGTATCGATAGCTACGATGCCACAACGTACGTGCGGTCTTCTAGGTTGGCATTACGACAGACACCGACGATAGCGCACTCTAGCCGGAGCGGGTGAGTTCTACGAGCTCCGCTCCAATATCAGCCCATTTGAGACTATGTACTACTTACGACGGGTCTAAGCTTCGCACCTACGTCCAAAGTATGTATTGCAGTACCGACGTATTTTACCTAACCTGCTCCTACTCGCTTCCTTCATTAGGTCAACCTTTCAGTTTCCAGCAGCAGACCTACGCGCCACCTTCCAGGCGGGAAACAGAAGCCAATATGTACTCGCGGATATCCGGAGATATGTCGGAGGATATCCGCATCCCCGCAACATCCAAGCCCGCAGCAAGTACGGAGCGGAGTTTAGCGGCAGCCCGTGTGCGCAGAGGAGCTGGCCGCCACAGGGAACCGGCCACCTGTCTATTGGCGTTTCGCAACAGAGGCTGACGCACACTGGCCAGTGATCGATTTCAAGTCCACCTCGGCGGCGGCAGTAGCAGCAGCAGCAGCAGCAGCAGGCGGGGTGTCTGCGACCCGGTGCCCCCATGCGGCTCCGGCCATCTAGTGTTACACCCACTGCCGGTGGCCGAACCGGTTCCGCACCGTACTGTACTACTAGGTCCGTCTGTAGTTTGCCACTTTCAACAACTATTGCCCAATTACTTTTCTATAAATTACACTACTGGCCATTAAAATTTCTACACCAAGAAGAAATACAGATGATAAAAGAGTATTCATTGGACAAATATATTATACTAGAACTGACATGTGATTACATTTTCACGCAATTTGGGTGCATGGATCCTGAGAAACCACCCAGAAAAACCACCTCTGGCCGTAATAACGGCCTTGATACACCTGGGCATTGAGTCAAACAGAGCTTGGATGGCGTGTACAGGTACAGCTGCCCATGCAGCTTCAACACGATACTACAGTTCATCAAGAGTAGTGACTGGCGTATTGTGACGAGCCAGTTGGTCGGCCACCATCGACCAGACGTTTTCAGTTGGTGAGATATCTGGAGAATGTGCTGGCCAGGGCAGCAGTCGAAGATTTTCTCTATCCAGAAAGGTCCGTACAGGACCTGTAACATGCGGTCGTGCATTATCCTGCTGAAATGAAGGGTTCGCAGGGATCGAATGAAGGGTAGAGCCACAGGTCGTAACGCATCTGAAATGTAACGTCCACTGTTCAAAGTGTTCTCAGTGCGAACAAGAGGTGACCGAGACGTGTAACCAATGGCACCCCATACCATCACGCCGGGTCATACGCCAGTATGGCTATGACGAATACATGCTTCCAATGTGCGTTCACCGCGATGTCGCCTAACACGGATGGGACCATCATGATGCTGTAAACAGAACCTGGATTCGCGCTCCTGTCTGTGATGCAGCGTCAAGGGTCTCCGAGCTGATAGTCCATGCTGATGCGAACGTCGTCGAACTGTTCGTGCAGATGGTTGTTGTCTTGCAAACGTCCCCATCTGTTGACTCAGGGATCGAGACGTGGCAGCACGATCCGTTACAGGCATGCGGATAAGATGCCTGTCATCTCGACTGCTAGTGATACGAGACCGTTGGGATCCAGCACGGCGATCCGTATTACCCTCCTGAACCCACCGATTTCATATTCTGCTAACAGTCATTGGATCTCGACCAACGCGAGCAGCAAACTCGCGATACGATAAACCGCAATCGCGATAAGCTACAATCCGACCTTTATCAAAGTCGGAAACGTGATGGTACGCATTTCTCCTCCTTACACGAGGCATCACAACAACGTTTCACCAGGCAACGCCGGTCAACTGCTGTTTGTGTATGAGAAATCGGTTGGAAACTTTCCTCATGTCAGCACGTTGTACGTGTCGCCACCGGCGCCAACCTTGTGTGAATGCTCTGAAAAGCTAATCATTTGCATATCACAGCATCTTCTTCCTGTCGGTTAAGTTTCACGTCTGTAGCACGTGGCGTAGAAATTTTAACGGCCAGTAGTGTATTTTCAACTGTAGTGTATAAGCACATGAATTTAATTTGCAGTTTGTGTTTTACCTTGCTTGGTATCAGAACTGAAGCGCCTAGAACCGCTCGGCCACCGAGGCCGGCCAGGACTTCATATTATTCCCCTCTATTTTTGCTAAAAAACACTGTTCTCCACCATACTCTCCGTTCAACGCAATGGCCTTACACCTTACAACGAGGGATGGTATGGCCGGACTGTACCACTCTGCTGGTCGACGTCGGGGCCAACGCCTTGCTGTATCAGTAACTTCACCATCCCCGACGTACAGTTTCCTGAAGAGTGCATCTGTAATTGGGCCACACAGATGGCAGTCGGAAGAAGCGGCATTCGAGCTGTAGGGTGAATGAGGAAGAAGAGTCCAATGAAGTTTTGTGAGCTCCTCTGGGGAGCGCTGTCCTTTGTGACGACTTCCGTTGTCATGGAGAAGGAGACGTTCATTTGCATTTTTGTGGCGACGAACACGCTGCAGTCATTTCTTCAATTTCCTGATAGTAGCAGAAGACACGTCAGAGCTGATCGTTGCATAAGACTGAAGAAATCAAACAGAGTAAGCCCATCAGACTCCCAGGAGACCATGATTTTACCAGCTGATGGTGCGGCTAGGAATAGTTTCCTCGGAGAAGAGATGGTATGGCGGCATTCCATGGGTTGCCGTTTTGTTTCCGTTTCGAAGTAATGAAGGTATGTTTCATCGACTGTTGCGATGTTCGACAAACAATTTTCACAATCATCCTCTTAAGGCGCAAAAAATTCCTCGCAGATCCTCCTCCGTGGGTCTTTGCGGTCTTCTGTTACATGGCCAGGAACCTAGCAGTCACGCACCTTTAAGTACCCCAAGTGATGGAAGTGTGTGTCGGCACTACCGAGAAAAGACGCCCAGCTATGCAGCGAGGTGTTTGATTATGATCCGTCCATCACTTCAAATGAGAGTGTCCGCAAGTTCCGATGTTGCAGGAGTCACAGGTGTGTGTGGCCGGCCGGAACGCTGGAGGTACGGGCAGGTTTGCACGACCTTGTTGCGATGACGACAGAAGCCTCGCCAAATGACTCACCGTGCTTTTGTTCACTGCCAGGTTTCCGTAGACATTCTGCAAGCGTCTATGAATACCTCGGAGTTCTGGTTTTCCGCCAAAAGAAACTCAGTGAGATTTCTCTGCTTGGAACACACCTCCGTTACAGACGCCATTTTGAAGGATACGTATAGCGCCGCCATCCACCGGAACTTCATTAAACAATAGGGACTAAAGCGGCAATATTCCACGATGTCCCACAAGAAGTTCAGTATATTTTCAACGGAAACTAGATGAGAAACAAATTTGATGCATTACTTAATTAACGCCACTCGTATAAGTGGTTCAAAAAAATTTCCGTTTGAAGGCAAACACAGTTCGGAATTAATATGCGGATCAGGAAAAATCGGCGTGGGCACTGAGGCAATCATCCCGCCGACGGTCCGCAGCTCGTGGTCTAGTGGCTAGCGTTTCTGCCTCTGCATCACGGGGTCCCGGGTTCGATTCCCGACCAGGATGGGGAATTTCTCTGCCCTGGGACTGGGTGTTGTCCATATCATTTCATCATCATCATCATCATCATCATCATCATCATCATCCGTGACAGTGGCTAGATTGGACTATATTAAAAAACTGGACTGTGTAAAAAGACTGGACTGTGTAAAAAAAACCTTCATTCGCTCTATTCTAGAATACGCAGAAGCCCCCCTGGGAAACATACACGTACCAATTGCGAAAAGACTCTTCAGAACAGAATGTAGACTCCTGCGAAGTATTGCTAGGCTACCTTATATAACACCCAGCAATGAAGTCCGCGAAGCAGCCAGATTGGAGTCATTACAAACCAGAGTAGCCGGGTTGAGAGCCAGATAAGCCAATCATACCCTTAACAACAGACCAGACATGGAAGACATTATCACAGTAAACCACAGAATAGACAGGAAACCTAAATTCAAATACACACCACCTTCTCACACAATCGTACACAACACAGCGAAGATGTACCCCGATCTCGCTCCCGTCTTGTCACCATTCTCAACAAATACAACCATCCTTACGCACCTACGCGAAAGGAATAAAACACAATAGATCATGGCCCTTTAGAAGAACCGTCAACCACATACCAGATAAAATACCGACTCGTTTCCACTCCCCCGACCCCCCCACCCCCCTCCCTCGCTCGCTCTGCACTCTGATCAACAAAAACTGAAACAAAACTGATAGTAAACACAAAATGTAAAGTACAACCACATGTTCCTGTTATTGTCCTTTTTATTTCAGCTTCCTGTGTTTCGTTTCTACCTAGTTTCCTTCGTCAAAAATAAAACTGTAAAATCTATATGTATTGTAAAATTGAAAAATTACTCGTATTGTAAACTACTTAAAAATATTAATTATAAATGTTAAAGAACAAATTTCGTTGAAAAATAGTTATAAGAACAAATTGAATCCTAAAATATTAAAGAATGAAACTAAACTTGCACTGTATAGCAAGACAAATGTAATAAATGCATAAAAATAAAATTCTTAAACCGTATGGCTGGAACGGGCAAATAACAAGCCCTCAAACACCCCGCTCTGCTCCCTCAGGGTAGACAATGAAAAGTGAAAAAGCCCAAGTATCATTCTCGTGTAGTACCTGAAGAAGACAGCGAGTTACGCCGTTGAAATATCGTGCGAGAAAGACGGGGAAATCCGGCAAAAGTCCCTTTTTTTTCAAAATGTCTGTAATTATTTTTTATATAGTCTTCCAGATCATTAATATACAACATTAACCTCAGTGGCCCCAATACACTTTCCTGGACATGCCTAATGTTGCTTATACATCTGTCGATGACACTCCATTCAAGATGTAACATGCTATTTCGTGGCTACCAACAAATCCTCATTCTTTTCGCACATTTCATTTGATATCCCACATGACCGTACTTACTTTAATCGGCTTTGGTGTGGTACCGAGTCGGAGTCTTTTCTGAAGTCAAGGAATACTGCATCTGCTTAACCGCCTTCACCCATTGCTTTCCGGATATCACATCAGATTTGGAGTTGGATTGCGTATGACCGATGTTTTCGAAATTCACGCTGCCTGGCGTAATGGAATTCATGTTCGAGATATCTCAATACATTTGGACTCAGAATAGGCTGGAATATTCTAAAACAAATGGATGGCAGTGACAAAGGACGGCAGTTTTGTGGATCAATTCTGCTATCTTTCAAGGCGGGTTACACCGGTGTTTTCTTCCAACTACTGGTCACATTTTTTGTTCTACGGGTCTGTTGTGCATTATGGCAAAAAGTAACAGCTAAATCAGCCTCACATCCCTTGTAGAACCCGATAGGGACTCCATCGGATCATGGGGGCAATTGTTCAATTTCAGCTATTGTAGCTGTTTTTCAGCGCCACTGAAACAAATATCTCTACAACACATTTTTGCATAGGTCTGTAAATTGAACTGGGGCAGTACTCGCAGATCACCCAACCAAGGAATAACATTCTGAAAAAGGAAATTAAAGAAATAGCTTGTATCAATATATCTCGAAAGGGATCACAAATTCAGGCGGCCTTGGAGTTCTTAGATAACGCAGAAGACGGCGTAGTAACTATCTATTGTAAATCAAGAACAAATCAGATTTGTCTTTCTAATCATAAACTTCACTTTGACAGTGTCATGCTTTTTATAAAAAATCTTACGCTTACAGTCTGGTATATATAAGCTTAATCTTTTGGTGCCTTCCCGAGCTCAACATCGTATTCATTACGGCGAGATGTGGACTCAGTGAACGTGTGAGGGAGTTAATTGAAAGGTAGCAGTATAGCCGCTATAAATGTAAAACAACGTTTTTAAAGAGAAGAACTGTATCGGCGTAATCTGTTATTATTATTATTATTATTATTATTATTATTTCTTTACTTTCTCAGACGTTAAGTCTGGTTGAGAATGGAATATGACGCGGACCTTGATCAAGCGTCACTTCCTATTAACTGTACGGTATGTGTTATATTGCATTTAGGAACTTTCGGGTAATTGAACATGTATCAATAATTACGGATTTCTGTAGTTGTATATATGTGTTTGGATGTAGCTGTATTGCATTGATGTACTGGTGGATATTGTGTGGTATGACTCCTGTAGTTGATACTATAATTGGTATGATGTCAACTTTATCCTGATGCCACATGTCTTTGACTTCCTCAGCCAGTTGGATGTATTTTTCAATTTTTTCTCCTGTTTTCTTTTGTATATTTGTTGTATTGGGTATGAATATTTCGATTAGTTGTGTCAATTTCTTCTTTTTATTGGTGAGTATGATGTCAGGTTTGTTATGTGGCGTTGTTTTATCTGTTATAATGGTTCTGTTCCAGTATAATTTGTATTCATCATTCTCCAGTACATTTTGTGGTGCATACTTGTATGTAGGGACTTGTTGTTTTAAGAGTTTATGTTGTAAGGCAAGCTGTTGATGTATTATTTTTGCGACATTGTCATGTCTTCTGGGGTATTCTGTATTTGCTAGTATTGTACATCCGCTTGTGATGTGATCTACTGTTTCTATTTGTTGTTTACAAAGTCTGCATTTATCTGTTGTGGTATTGGGATCTTTAATAATATGCTTGCTGTAATACCTGGTGTTTATTGTTTGATCCTGTATTGCAATCATGAATCCTTATGTCTCACTGTATATATTGCCTTTTCTTAGCCAAGTGTTGGATGCGTCTTGATCGATGTGTGGCTGTGTTAGATGATACGGGTGCTTGCCATGAAGTGTTTTCTTTTTCCAATTTACTTTCTTCGTATCTGTTGATGTTATGTGGTCTAACGGGTTGTAGAGGTGGTTATGAAATTGTAGTGGTGTAGCCGATGTATTTATATGAGTGATTGCTTTGTGTATTTTGCTAGTTTCTGCTCGTTCTATAAAGAATTTTCTTAAATTGTCTACCTGTCCATAATGTAGGTTTTTTATATCGATAAATCCCCTTCCTCCTTCCTTTCTGCTTAATGTGAATCTTTCTGTTGCTGAATGTATGTGATGTATTCTATATTTATGGCATTGTGATCGTGTAAGTGTATTGAGTGCTTCTAGGTCTGTGTTACTCCATTTCACTACTCCAAATGAGTAGGTCAATATTGGTATGGCATAAGTATTTATAGCTTTGGTCTTGTTTCTTGCTGTCAATTCTGTTTTCAGTATTTTTGTTAGTCTTTGTCTATATTTTTCTTTTAGTTCTTCTTTAATATTTGTATTATCTATTCCTATTTTTTGTCTGTATCCTAGATATTTATAGGCATCCGTTTTTTCCATCGCTTCTATGCAGTCGCTGTGGTTATCCAATATGTAATCTTCTTGTTTAGTGTGTTTTCCCTTGACTATGCTATTTTTCTTACATTTGTCTGTTCCAAACGCCATACTTATATCATTGCTGAATACTTCTGTTATCTTTAGTAATTGGTTGAGTTGTTGATTTGTTGCTGCCAGTAGTTTTAGATCATCCATGTATAGCAAATGTGTGATTTTGTGTGGGTATGTTCCAGTAATATTGTATCCATAATTTGTATTATTTAGCATGTTGGATAGTGGGTTCAGAGCAAGGCAGAACCAGAAAGGACTTAATGAGTCTCCTTGGTATATTCCACGCTTAATCTGTATTGGCTGTGATGTGATATTCTCTGAATTTGTTTGGATATTAAGTGTGGTTTTCCAGTTTTTCATTACTATGTTTAGGAACTGTATCAATTTAGGATCTACTTTGTATATTTCCAATATTTGTAGTAACCATGAGTGGGGTACACTATCGAAAGCTTTTTGGTAATCAATGTATGCGTAGTGTAGCGACCTATGTTTAGTTTTAGCTTGATATGTCACCTCTGCATCTGTTATCAGTTGCTCTTTACATCCTCGTGCTTCTTTGCAACAGCCTTTTGTTCTTCATTTATAATTTTGTTCTGTGTTGTATGTGTTATTAATTTCTGTGTAATGGCTGAAGTTAATATTTTGCATATTGTTGCTAGGCATGTTATGGAGCGATATTTAGCTGGGTTTGCTGTGTCTGCTTGATCCTTAGGTTTCAGATAAGTTATTCCATGTGTAAGTGTATCGGGGAATGTGTATGGGTCTGCAATGTAACTGTTAAATAATTTAGTTAGATGTGAATGTGTTGAGGTGAACTTCTATAGCCAGAAATTTGCTATTTTATCTTTTCCAGGGGCTTTCCAATTGTGAGTAGAATTAATTGCTTCGGTGACTTCATGTTGCAAAATTATCACTTCAGGAATTTGTGGTATCATCTTGTATGTGTCTGTTTCTGCTTGTATCCACCGTGCATGCCTGTTATGTTGTACCGGGTTTGACCATATGTTGCTCCAGAAGTGTTCCATGTCTGTTATGTTTGGTGGATTGTCTATTTTAATGTGTGTGTTATCTATCGTCTGGTAAAATTTCTTTTGGTTTGTGTTGAATGTTTGCTTGTTTCCTTCTATTTTCACTTTTTTTGTATCTTCTAAGTCGTTTGGCCAATGCTTGTTATTTCTGCTTCTTTTCATCTAATTGCTCTATCGCTTCTTGTTGTGAGATTTTACCTAACCTTTTTCGTTTTTTTTTTTCTGACATTTCATTTCTTATAAATTGTGTTAGGTGTTCGATGTCTTTTCTTAGTTTTTCTATTCTGATCTGTAGCCTGTGTTGCCATGCTTGTTTTGTGGGTTTCTTCTGTGTGTTGGTTGGTTCTGATCTCTGTCTAGTGTGTATATTTAGTGTAGTGAGTAATCCTATATAAACCAGCAGTTGTAACTCTTCCATAGTTGTGTTTTCATTTATTTTGTTGTGTATGATTGTGTTGGTAGTTTTTATTGTTGTTTCGACTTGTGGGTTATTTGGCGGTCTATGCAAGAATGGTCTAATGTCTGTATTTGTGTCTTTGTATTGTATATATGTCAGCTGAAATTTTGCTTCTATATCTAACATGTGTGTCACTTTGTGTTCTATTTGTGCTTGTTCTGGTGGCTGTCTTAAGATTTCGTTTTCCTCTGATTGTTTAATTGGTGCGTGTTGTTCTTTGTTTGTTTGCTCGGAGATGTTTGAGTCCATTACTGTATTTTCTTCTTCTTCTGATTGCACATTATTTTGTTCCAGTGTTTGTTGTACTTGTTGTTTGATGTTTTCTAATTCTGACTGGGGTATCCTGTTATTTTTGATTATTACACGTCGTTGTTCTGTTAAAAATTTTAATTCTGTGTATCTGGTAATAAATGTTGTGTATACTTATGATCTGTATCCAGTTGTATTGGTCCCTAGGTTTGTTGCTTGGTAATAACAGAACATGAGTTGTCGATTAACTTCATCTGACCATCTCATCCTCTGCCTTTGTTTTCCTTCTAGGGTGGTTGCAGGAAGCATATCCTGCAAAACACCTCTATTTGGATTTAAATCATTTTCCAGTTGGCTAGCAGTGTCGTTACCATTGTGGGCGGGAATAGGGTTCAAGCGTCGTCCCCGACCATGACGGCGCTTGTCCGAGGCTTCTTTAGTTCTGTCCTGAACCAACTAATCACACTAAAAGGGGGGTTAGCCCTATTAGTGGTTTGTTCTTTTCGTCGCCTTTTACGACTGGCAGAACGTACCGGAGGCCTATTCTTTTCCCGGGCCTCCACGGGATTATTATTATTATTATTATTATTATTATTATTATTATTATTATTATTATTATTATTATTATTATTGTGGGAAACATAAAACTATAAAATTAGAACCAGTACATCGCTGTTCAGATTATAGTTTGAGTTGAAAATAAATTCTGAGAACGGCAGCAGCATTTCGAGCCTGCAACCTTTCCCTGTTCTGATGTTGCCTGCCCTTTCAATTAAACCCTGATATTAACTGGACTACAGTTATTATTTTACGCATAATTAAACACACCACCGTAATCCCGCTGGACTATATTTACTTATTTAAATGTTTATTTGTTTAATTAACATTATCACATTGAGTCCTTCAGCTTCTCTTTGACATCCCACGAGAGTATTACATATAAAAGTCTTTTTTACATCATGGTTAATGTTTTATCTCCAATAAGTAAGGGTATCTATGAATGAATATTATTTCTGATCTAAATTTCGATGTTATTTATTTACGTATTATAGCTAGATCTAGACTAATCTCTTTGAACAAACTATATACTATATCTAGACTTTGTAGTCAACCTGGAATGGCATATTTTGGTGAACAGAGCCTTCTTTGGTAACATTTCAGACTGAAAACCTTCATACCTACATAGTGTTATCACTGACATAATTGTATAATATTTCAGGAAAATGAAGGTCAGACATTACACACATAGATGGAGACCAAAAGCACTACCTATTTGAGCGGTTGTGCATTCATGTGGTTCCATGCAGCGCATACACTGTGGCAGTTCAACAACTACCTGACGTCACAAACCGTTAATCGTCACATTTTGCTATAATACAGTAACCACCTCACAACCTGCACGCATTGTCGATAACTCACCGTCATCTGCTCGAAGATTGGTTAACATGTAACGTGAGATCAGATGGCTGAGAATCAGCCGTATATCCAGCTCAACATGCTACATAGCTTCTTGTCCCGCAGTTTGTTCCGCGAAACATGATTAGTAAATATGTCCTTAAGGAGATGTGGAGGGTGTGTACTGAAGTTTCTTCCAAACACTCAATAAGCCATGATGAATTTTATTGCTATGATAAACTGCTTTTACAAGCGTCACTTTTCTGCGCTATACTGAACACTAAAATTACACTGTAGTACAGAACAAACCGAGTCAGTCATTAAATGTAACCAGAGAAATAACAGCTTCAATTTTATATGTTGCAGGCAAAGTTTTGCTGCAGTGTTGTCACTTCACTGAAGTCTAAGCGACGGCTGATTGCTCCAGAGCACTACGTGTTTACTGACGCAGGGGCCGGGGCCTCTAGCACACGAGCTCCACAGAGTTTCCCTACTGCGTATTTGAAAGGAAAGGAGGGGTTCAAAAATGGCTCTGAGCACTATGAAACTTAACTTCTGAGGCCATCAATCCGCTAGAACTTAGAACTACTTAAACCTAACTAACCTAAGGACATGACAAATATCCATGCCCGAGGCAGGATTCGAACCTGCGACCGTAGCGGTCGCGCAGTTCCAGACTGTAACGCCTAGAACCGCTCGGCCACCCCGGCTGGCGAAAGGAGGGGGAGTAGGTTTAACGTACCTTCCCGAACGAAGTCACCACGGACGGAGCGCGAACTGCAATTGGGCAAGGATACGGCCGGAACTCCGTTGGGGCCTTTCCATAGAAACCATTCCTCATTCGGCTTACGAGATTTAGCAAAATTACAGAAAAAGTAGTCAACTAGGCCGGAAAGCGACTTCAGCTCTAGCCCGCCCCCATTCAAGTATTACGTGTATTACGTTAGAACTCTCTTACGGCTGCAACTCTGGATATTTGCTATTTTTCCGAGGATACTACAGACAGATTGTAAGAAACAAGGTTCTGTGAAAGCCAAGTGGTTTTCACAACATGTTTTCGCGATAATGAGGACGAAACCGATGAGGAATGACTAATTTATGAGCATCCATTCATTACGATATGGCACACAGAATTAATGATGCACTGAAAGTGGTCTCATCTGTAAGACAGAATTCTACCAGTAGAAATGTTATTTATTAATAATACACAATAGAAATAATTTAGAATAGCGTAGGAAACGTTTCATTAACGTAGTCAATCACATTAGTAATTATATATATATATATATATATATATATATATATATATATATATATTCCTCGAGCTATAAAATCATTTCTATGGTCACAACTCTGATGCTTCTATTTTCTTCCTTTCTTATGTTTCAGTGGAAATTCGGAAAATATAGAGGGAAGAAAATTATAACATATAGATATGGAGACGAGCTACTAGAACATCATGTATTACAAAAGACTAATGTACGACTACTAAAAGATTTAAACGAAAAACATTTATGAACGTCTAGCTGTTGCTGTTGTTGGTGTCTTCAGTCCAAATATTGGTTTGATGTACCTCTCCACGATAATCTACCCTCTGCAAGATACAGCTATTTGAATATCCTAGATATATTAATCTCTTGGTCGCCCTCTACGGTATTTATCCCCCACCTCCCTCCCCCCACCCCAACTTCCCACCTTCTCAGAGTGTGTCGGATCAACCAATCTCTTATTTTCGTCAAGTTGTGTTATAAATTTATCTTCTCTCTATTTCCATTCAGTACCCCGTCATTAGATTGCTATCTATCTAGTCTTCAGCACGCTTCTAAAGCATCATACTTCAAAAGCTATTTTCTTCTTATCTGAACTGTTTATCGTCCACGTTTCACTTCCGTGCACTCCAGAGAAATATCTTCACGAAAGAATTCCTAACACTTATTTAAATATTATATATTGACAGATTCCTCTTTTCGAGAAAAGTTCTCCTTGCTACAGCCAGAGTGCATTTTATATCCTCTATATTTCGGAGAACATCAATTTTTTTTTGTTCAAGTAGCAAAACTCATCTACCACTTTAGTGCCTCATTTCCTAATCTAATCCCTCAGCATCACCTGATTTGACTCGATTGCATTATATTGTCATCGCTTTCCTTTTGTTGATGTTCGTCTTACATCCTCCCTTCAAGATACTGTCCATTCTGTTTAGCTGCTCTTCCATGTCTTTTGCTGTCTCTAACAAAATTGCAATGTCATCGGCAAACCTCAAAGTTTTTATTTCTTCTCCCTGGACTTTCTTTCCTACTCAAAGCCGGCCGGTGTGGCCGAGCGGTTCTAGGCGCTTCAGTCTGGAACCACGCGACCACTACGGTCGCAGGTTCGAATCCTGCCTCGGGCATGGATGTGTGTGATGTCCTTAGGTTAGTTAGGTTTAAGTAGTTCTAAGTTCTAGGGGGCTGATGACCTCAGATGTTAAGTTCCATAGTGCTCAGAGCCATTTGAACCATCCTACTCCAAACTTTTTCTTTTGTTTCTTTTACTACTTTCTCAATATACAGATTGAATAACATCAGGGATAAGCTGCAACCCTGTCTCATTCCCTTCTCAACCACTGCTTCCCTTTCATGCCTCTCGACTCTTATGACTGACATCTGGTTTCTGTACAAATTGTAAATAGCCTTTCGTTCCATCTATTTTACCCATGCCTACTTTAGAATTTGAAAGAGTATTTCAGTGAATCAATGTCAAAAGCTGCCTCCCCTTCCACCTCCCCCCGCACCATGAACCATGGACCTTGCCGTTGGTGGGGAGGCTTGGGTGCCTCAGACAGCCGTATCGTAGGTTCAACCATCATGGAGGGTTATCTATTGAGAGGCCAGACAAATGTGAGATTACTGAAGAGGGGCAGCAGTCAGTAGTTAGTACAGGGGCAACAGTCTTGATGATTGACTGATCTGGCCTTGTAACATCAAACAAAATGCCTTTGCTGAGCAAGTATCGCGAACGGATGACAGCAAGGGGAAACGGGAAACTACGGTCGTAATTTTTCCCTAGGAGATGCAGCTCTACTGTATGGTTTTCCACATATCTCCCACCATTAATTGTTTCCTGGAAAAAATATGGCTTATTATTCTCTCACTGCTCATAGTGCATCACACTCCCGTTTATTGATCACGCAATGGTGCCTTGTGTATCACTTTTATTGGTTCAAATGGCTCTGAGCACTATGGGACTCAACTGCTGTGGTCATAAGTCCCCTAGAACTTAGAACTACTTAAACCTAACTAACCTAAGGACATCACACACACCCATGCCCGAGGCAGGATTCGAACCTGCGACCGTAGCAGTCGCACGGTTCCGGACTGCGCGCCTAGAACCGCGAGACCACCGCGGCCGGCTATCACTTTTATTACTTTAGGCTTTTCAAAACTCCAATAACGTTTGTTTTGTGAATTTACGTATCCACTCAGGCGGAAATGCGATTCGTCCGAAAAGAAAGTTAGGTGATGGTTGATTTCCCGGTCGTGCAATCAATCTAAAATCCATTCATAAAACCGTAACCATTCCGCAGGGTCACCCAGCCAAAGGTCTTGCTCTGCAGTTATTTTATAGGACTGTAGCTTCGGTGACGTTTTAGCTGTTTCAACAGTGCCATAGGAAATAACCATTTGCTGAGAAAAACGTAGAACTGATTTTGTAAGGGATATTTCCAGACCGTGCCCAATTTTATCCACAGTTTCTTCTCAGAGAACTGTACATGATTGTCTATGTTTCCAGTGAAGATCACTTCCCATTTCATGAAAAGTATTTATCAATCGATGAAACGTACTCCGATTAGGAACATGGACGTCAAAAAATTCCTCTTGAAATAACCTCCTTAGTGAACAAGCTGATTCTGTACGGAGGAAGGGGGCGGGGGAGATGAGGTGCGGAATTTCGCACCAGGAGGTTGTGTTAAGGACTGATCATATTGTATTACTTATCTGTAATAAACTGGCTTTCCTTATTATCTCTCAAACCATTTGTAGAAACAATTATTCTCTTAACCATTTTATTTTGCTTAGCCTACTGTTTTATCATTTACTGTTCAACAGAAACAGTACACATACATATCTGCCGATTTTTACACCTCATCATTAAAATTTTACCTATTTCCACACTGTGTAAAACTTAATTTTTAGTTTCTTCTCGCAGTACTGCACAATTTCGGCCTTAGACATTTTTAGACACGGTGTTACAACGTTTTTGCATAAACAGTTTTGGACTGTCAGTGTACCACTTTTTACTTACAGTTAAAATTACACGGCGTCCCTATACGACTGATCCCTCATATGGTCAATAATTTAACGCAGAACTAATATCACGGCGATTAAAGCTAACCTCTAAAAGCAAACGCAAGAAAAAAATAGTATTAGAGTTAAAAGCGAAATGTACTTTCTCATTATGATTGGTTTCCAGTAAACTAACCCCACATTGGCTACACGATTGCCGCATTGCCAACCGATGAGCAGTCCTCGTTGACATTTCGTTGGAGCGTGTAAGTGACACAGGCAGATTCTAAACGAAAGAAGAATGATAAGAAGGAAAATAATAGGTAATAAAAATATCAGTATTATGATGAAAATGATGCAGCAAAGAATTAGAAACAAAAAAATTACATATCAACCAATTACCTGAAAACAAATAAAAAGCAAACTTTTTTACTTCTAAATTTAGTCAAAATGAAATCACTAAATTTGACGAGATTTAAACCTACAATCTTCTAGGAATCAGACTTATATGCATACCTGTAACATTGCGCTACGCCACAATACTGGGCGAAGTAGTTATGCAATATTTATGAATGTGTTGATACATTCACAACGACAAATTGCAGCCTTCAAAAATTCGACCTCGAGGAGAGAGAGAGAGGGGGGGGCAGGCGGGGGGCGGCGGCAGGCGTAGGCGGGGGGAGTGGGGGGCGCGGGGAGAGGGGGGCGGAGTGGGAGAGGGGGGCGGAGTGAGAGTGGGAGGGGGGCGGAGTGGGCGAGGGAGTGGGCGAGGGAGTGGGAGTGGGAGTGGGAGGGGGAGAGGGAGTGGGAGAGGGAGTGGGAGAGGGAGTGGGAGAGGGAGTGGGAGAGGGAGTGGGAGAGGGAGTGGGAGAGGGAGTGGGAGAGGGAGTGGGAGAGGGAGTGGGAGTGGGAGAGGGAGTGGGAGAGGGAGTGGGAGAGGGAGTGGGAGAGGGAGTGGGAGAGGGAGTGGGAGAGGGAGTGGGAGTGGGAGAGGGAGGGGGAGTGGAAGAGGGAGGGGGAGAGGGAGGGGAGTGATGGTGGGGGAGGGGGTGATGCGGGAGTGGGGAGAGGGAGGTGGAGAGGGAGGGGGAGTGGAGGGGGGAGGGAGGGGGGAGGGGGAGGTGTAGGGGTAGGGGGAGAGGGAGTGGGAGGGGGAGCGGGAGAGGGAGGGGGAGCGGGAGAGGGAGGGGGAGGGGGAGAGCGAGGGGGAGAGCAAGGGGGATGTGCGAGGGGGAGGGGGAGAGGGAGGGGGAGTGGAGGGGGGTGGGTGGGGGAGGGGGTGGGGGAGGGGGTGGGGGAGGGGAAGTGGGAGGTGGAGGGGGGAGGGGGAGGGGAAGGGGGAGGGGGAGTGGGAGGAGGAGCGGGAGCGCGAGGGGGAGCGGGAGGGGGAGCGGGAGCGGGAGCGGGAGCGGGAGCGGGAGCGGGAGGGGGAGCGGGAGCGGGAGCGGGAGCGGGAGGGGGAGGGGGAGGGGGAGGGGGAGGGGGAGGGGGAGGGTGAGGGGGAGGGTGAGGGGGAGGGTGAGGGGGAGGGTGAGGGGGAGGGTGAGGGGGAGGGTGAGGGGGAGGGTGAGGGGGAGGGTGAGGGGGAGGGTGAGGGGGACGGTGAGGGGGAGGGGGAGGGGGAGGGGGAGGGGGAGGGGGAGGGGGAGGGGGAGGGGAGGGGGAGGGGGAGGGGGAGGGGTAGGGGGAGGGGTAGGGGGAGGGGGAGGGGGAGGGTGAGGTGGTGAGGGTGAGGGAGGGGTGAGGGGGTGAGGGTGAGGGAGGGGGGAGGGGGGAGGGAGGGAGATATTATCATGTGTGATGAAATAGAAAATAAAATTGCTATACCCATGACTCTGGATCAAAACACTTAAAGAAAGAATGCCGGACATGGATTCCAAAGTGAACTGACCAATCTGCTGTGGCAGTGTGGCAACGGCGAGTGGTTCGGGCATGATATTGAGCTGCTTGATTGGATAAAACCAGCTCTAACGCATGAGGTGTCAACTATAACGTAATTTTAATTGGACTACAGAGAATTTGTGTTTCCTTTAGTGACTGCTTTTAACTTTAACTACAAAATAGTGTACTGAATATCTGATCTTCTCTTTATAAAAAAAAATATAATCACTTTACGTTCTTCTTTTGCTCCTTTTCGTGTTTGGTCTGCTGAGCTAGCTATGGTTAATCTGGTTCGAACGCGCATAGCTCTATAGGGTGAGCTCAAAATAATGTAGATAACGCTCATATTTTAAGGACTCTCAATACTGTATCTCATCAAATTGTGCAATTTTGAGCGCGCCTCTCAATTTGTGTCCACTCGATATGGTTACGAAGATGACTCGGTGTCAGATATATATTTTACTTTAAGAGTTCAGAATCGATTTGAATTGAGTTTGTGCACAGGTTTGTAGCGTTTTTCCACAAGTTTAATAAACAAGACAGACACACATAAAAGAGACTTTAGTCATCAATTATACGTTCTCCTTTGCTAACTACAACACTCTCCCAACGCTGGGGTGATTTTTCGATTCCGCGCATATAGAAATTACGTGGTCGCGAAGTGAAGAACTCGTCGAACCTTTTCATCAGGCAAGTGAGTTCCCGGTAGGCTGTTCGATAGAGTGTGGAGAAAGTGAAAACCTGAGGGCGTAATTTTCGCTAGTCTAACAGAGCGCGGGTGGGCGTTATCGTGAAATAGCATCAACCTATCTGGTCGTCGATCTTGGATTGTATCTACAGATGTATCTCAGATGTTGACAATAAATATCACCAAAGATTGTTACACCTCCGGGAAGCAATTCTTACAACACTACACCGTCGTTGTTCCACCAGATGCATAACACAATCTTTTGTGGATGCCTGCAGCTCTTTGTACAGGGAGTTGTTGCTTTGTTTTGGCTCATCCGTTCCTTTCTTTTCCTGATGTTAGCATAAAGACACCATCTTTCGTCATCAGTAACGATACAGGCTAGTAAAGGTCGACGTTGTTCACGAACCAATTCATGAGCAGTGATGTACATATAGCCACCAGCTGATTTCTGTGGATTTGGCTTACAGCATGCTGTATTCACACACCGGAATTTTGAACCTTCCCCAATGCGTGCAACTTTCGCACGATGGTGGAATGATCACAGCTCATCACCTCTCCCAATTCTCTAGTGCGCTGATGTGGATTAATGTGTTTTAACGATCTTCACCAAACTGTGAAGGCCTTGCTCAACATGGAGAGCCACTAACGTCAAAATGTTCCTCCTTAAAACGAGGAAGCCATTTTCTGTTTTGACGTGTCTGTCCAGTGGCATTATCCCTTTACACGGCGCAAATGTTTCCGCCCGCCTCGAGCTGCTGCCACCGTCTATTGAACTTAAACAGAAGAAGGTGTCGGAAATGATCCATTTGTCCACTTGGCACTCCACCTTCTAGCATCATATCTCCACTAACTATTTCCAAATGACAAAATGACAACATGCGAACTCGAACAGCAACAATGAACTATAAATAAAAAATTACAATCGATAAATAATCCATAGCGACCGCAATAACAAATTGGAAAACAAAAACGCTACGAGGTTACGCACAAACCTAATGAAAGATAGATAGATAGATAGATAGATAGATAGATAGATAGATATTCAGCGATCACAGGCCCTGCAGACCACGAGCCGCTTCCACAAACTGCCTTCATTCCTTCGTGTTTCGTGCCTGGTTCCTCCAGGTGTCTTCAATTCCCAGGGCCGCTAGATCCTAGGTCCATCCAGCGCTGCCTTGGTCGTCGAATGGGGCGTTTGGTCTTTGGTTTCCCCGCTAGTGCCATCTTCGTCTGTCTTCCATCTGACATACGGGCTACATGGCCCACCCATTGTATTCTTTTGCACTTTATCTTCTGTAGGATAGTTGGTTGTCACACCAGAAGGTAGATTTCCTCGTTTTCCCTCCTCCTCCATTCTCCGTTATCTAAAACTGGTCCCCGTATCTTCCTCATTACTCTTCTTTCAAATATTAATAGTTTTTCCCTTTCTCGCTTAGTCATGCTCCATGTTTCTGAGCTGTACATTACTGCTGGGCATTTCACTGTGTTGTAGATTTTCATCTTAGTGTTCACTGAGATCGATTTAGAGCCAAGCGTCTCTCTGAGAGAATGCATGCATTTCACTCCCACTGCTATTCTTTCCTTGATGTCCATTTTTATGTTGTTGTCCGTGGTAAACCAAGATCACAAGTATTTGAACTGGTCTACTCTCTTGAATCTCTTGCCATCTATCTCAAGAAATTCTACCTGCTCTTTTCTTCCTAATTGCATGAACTACCTTTTGTCTTTATTCACTTTGAGCCCTACCTTCTATGCGTAAGTGTCCATTTTCTGGTACAGTTCTTTCAACTCGTGCTTTGATTCACTTAATAGTACTATGTCATCCGCATATGCGAGACAATTTAAGTTACCTAATGAAAGCCGTCCGAAGTGGCCGTGCGGTTAAAGGCGCTGCAGTCTGGAACCGCAAGACCGCTACGGTCGCAGGTTCGAATCCTGCCTCGGGCATGGATGTTTGTGATGTCCTTAGGTTAGTTAGGTTTAACTAGTTCTAAGTTCTAGGGGACTAATGACCTCAGCAGTTGAGTCCCATAGTGCTCAGAGCCATTTGAACCATTTTTTGAACCTAATGAAAGATATGAATTAAAAAATATAAAATAAATGTAGACTGTCACTTTTATAACTACGAACCTAAACTCACGCCGTCATGTCGCATCAAGAGGAGGAATGATATTACGAGGCCGTTACTGTTCATTTGTATGATAGTAAACAAAAAATTAACAGCTACAGGCGACGAGGAATGATTTAAAAATCGTAATGACATTGAAAAAAAAAGCACCAAGAAAACATGAAAGTTTTGGTATCTGTTGCATCCAACACGGGCACAGAAATGGCCAACAGAAACTAACAACGCTGCTGATTGGTCACAAAGGCGAGTGTCAGTCCTTGCGGGAGGTGAGATTGCTTTGCTATGACGGAAGTGCGAGATCCGAGACGAGTGCAAACTGACCAGTTGAATAGGAAGCGAGCGATTAAAGGACGCACCGACAGAGCAACCTTTCGGCGTTGCTGTGACAGGCGCCAAAGGGCGCAATGTCGGCCACAGATGTTTCAACAGCATCGCATGACACTAACCCACCACAGGGGAGATTACACGGATAGGGCTTCCCTTTGTTCCTCACCGCTCCAAAGAGCAGCGGAGAAAGGAAGAGAGCAGTTAACAGTTGGGCGTGAACTGTGGCAGTCTGTGCTTGTGGCTGTCTAGCAGGGGTTCTGTACTTGAGATTGCGTGCCGTTAATCGAGGAGCGACATTCACATCCAGAACACAGCAGAGAACAGAGGTCCCCTTGTCTTGGAGGAGAGTCTTATCTTTACAGGCAGGAAACAAAAGGGCTCCCAGCGTACTGTAACAAAGGCGTAACAAATGGCCTGCCCTCTGTCATTGTTCCCATGCTAATGAAATAGCTCCATGCGCAAGCATTAAAAAACTGCTTCGTGGTGCGTTCCTCATTTAAAACCAACTAATATTATATGATTTATAGTCCTTAAAAAAGCGAGCTCGTTTCTAAGGTACTGGCCGCAGATAATTTAGGACAACGTGGGTAACTGTTTTATGGATGTGTAATGGCTACCTTAATTGTGGAATACAGTGCCGGGGCGGGCTGCTGCGTTCCGCACTCATCTTTCTTTCAAATATTTCCAAGAGATGGCAGACACCTATCCCTACACCCTGGGTGATACCTATAGAGTAACAGATGAAAACCTGTGTTTGTGGTTTTCACTAACAGCATTCTTGGGACACCAGGTACCCCAGTATAGTGCTACCATAAGCATTTCTTTGCACATTTCCGTTTCTATGAAGTTCTTTACAGCGTTATACAACTGAGCTAGTATAACAGTAACCACGATAATATTAGGCCCAATAATTTTAAATTATACAGGTCAAACAGATGAGTAACCTGTTACTTTTACTTTATCACTCATGTTTGTTGAAAATTATCGGACGAAGAGAAACTCAATATACCTTACTGTGAAAGTGAAAGTGATGCAAGAATAGGAAATGTACGTGGACGCTATGAAATAAAGATGAGTGCAGGGATGATAGTCATATTGAAGATGGTGTGACAGCCGATGATGAAGTGATATTTTGAGGAAAAAAAGGTCAAGTTTCACTCCTACACACGGTGCCAAAATAGAATAATGCTAGAGCGGGGCGTTGTTGTGTTTGTCCCAACACGATCGACAGAACGACCATGGGTAAGCGTAAAAGGTTCAACAGATTTACTTGCAGCACACATATTAAACGCGCAAACAAAACGGACACTTGGCGCGCTGGTTGATGGGAGCGGCTGTAAATGGGGAACGCCTTTGCAGTCGCTCCCATCAGGCACAGAGCCGAGTGTCACGTTCGTTGGCGCGTACAACAGTCTTTATGCCCTGTCTGTACGTAAATTACAACGTGAAAATTGCATTGACGGTTCCCATGTTCGTTAACAATAATTTGAAGCCGTAAAACACCAACTTCCACCATTATCGTTGTGGTCCGAATTATTCTGGTAACAGGGATATGCAGTTACTCAGAATAGCGTTCACGGGCGGTACCCGTAGGTGTGGTATTACGAAGTTAAGGCAATGGCATCAAGACTCCATCAGAACATAATCACGGGTCATCATAGCCAACGAAAAGCGTACTTACAATGAATTATCGGAGAAGCGTTAAAAACTTAAAGCACGCTTATCTACTTTCGCAAATAAAGTAAATATCGGTTCCTAGATAGAATCTGCGTAAGGCTCAAATACAGGAAATCCACGGTTCTATCACGGACAGAGTACCAGAGGAAGTAGTTCACCGTTGCCTTCAATGAACCCGTCTGCCCGGATAAGAGGTGCTGTACGCAAACGCACCGCATCCGCATGTCCCTCACTCGCATCTGCAGATAATCTTTCGTGAACAACTTTAATGCGTACCGTTCGTCGCAGCTCCGACGGTAGGCATGCGTCGGCTTGAAACGTCTTTGGTTTCGTATCTTGTAATTTACTTCCCGCTGAGTAAGGAAGTAGAGGATGATCACGACTACGTTTTAATACAACACTGTCCCATTATATACTTGGTACGTGAGAATAAGGAGCGTAGGTTCCAAACGATGGAATGTCAGACTAATTTTCGTATTGCACTATGCAGCATATGGTAATTGCGTAAGTGACAACTGTTAATGGAATCGAAACAATAATAGAAATAAAAAGGTTCTATACTACGTTCATCAGAAGAATAAACCCCATGTAAACATTACACTATGTATTCTTCCGCGTTTGCTGGAACGTCATTGGATTTCGTTTCGTGTGAATCGGAAGCCGAGCTGTTTAGAGTACAGTCAAGTACGGTAATGAGGGTTTGCATCCTGCGCGTTACATGGATTCAGGGATGATAGGGCAACAGCTTCACCGACGCATTTAACTACGACAGCACTGGCCAGGCAAATGATCCAACTAACCTGCAGAGAAGTGAACAATCGCAGTAAGGACGTAAAACGAGACGAGAGGAAAACAATATAGCTTCGGATGTCATTTAATTTTTAAACAGAAGTAAATTATATATGACAAAACTCAAGCGATACACTTCTTACGCGACCTGATGGGAAACGCAACATGCCCTTGATCTTAGCTAACATAGTGTTGTAATTAAAAACAGGAGTGATAGCTTAACAAGAGCAACTTTTCTCCTCGAGATATACTGAAGCCACTGAAGGCACTACAGTCAGTCGTTTGATAATCTCTGAGCTTCTTCCTTATCGAACTCCGAGGAATATATTTCAGTACCGCTACGTTGATAACGAGGCTATCAGCAACAGAATCCCAAGCCACCAAAAAGTCCACATTTCCGCTTCTTTAATGACGTGCTGTTCTGTATTTCGCCATCATTCTGCCCTGACGTGTCACAAAGCTTCGTGAATTAGTTCCAGTACGTTTTTCAGCTCAAATGTCTTGTTATTTCTCCCGACAAATCCCGTAACTTGCTTCGAGATATGTTCTGCTGGGTTCAGACAGCAGTGGTACAGTGACAGCTGTAAAAATGAAGCATTTGTACAGCGTGCTCGACGCCGTGAAAATTATTTTATTCCATGTTTCTACAACATTTGTCATTCTGGCTCGTGTTCTACAAAAAGTGAGCAAAAAGCAATTTGATTTTCCTCTAAAAAAATTTTGATTGTGTAATATTTTCTTAACTTCAGCAATCTTTAACAATCTTTTACAAATATCGATACTTAAAAATTTATATTTCCAACGGAAACAAGAATTTTGCATGCGATATGTAATTAAACACTAGAAGTAGTGCACTTTTCTTGAGAAATGATGGTTAAGTATGAGTTATGATGAATTTCATATGTAAATGATCTAGGCATTCAAACCGAAAAAAATAATTATATACCACAACGAGATTCGAACTGTCGCACCAAAACGTACATGATTTATACGACGCTACCGAATACGATTCGCATATAATTTGAATATGACCTATGTATTGAATAGTGTTTTCGAACAACATTATAACTAATTTTTCTCCGTAATCTCGTGAAAAAACTAACATCAACTTGTTTCCCGCTATTAATGCTGTTCGGCGTACGTGTTTCACTACGAAGCAGGGAGCAGTGTCATCCATTTTCAGTGCCTGTGAATAACGAGACAATCGGAGCACAAGTAGCGTTTACAGAGACAAACTGTACACGATTTTTGAAATAAAAACTACGTAGCTAAAGTATAATTAAGGAAAACGTTGATTGCTGGTAATACGTCAGAATGTCTTAAAGGTTCTTTAATAGCGACATAAGATATCTAATATGTAAGTTGGACCTACTTACAAGAGCGGAGCGGAAAAACACCAGTGTACGAGAGGTACGGCTGCTGACCAGTCATTGTGATTGTGGTTGTGTTTGTTTACATCAGGTTTATTCTTATGATGAGCGAAGTGTAGTACGACGTAAACAGGATGTATTTGTAATTCTGAGGAAAAGAAGAATAATGGCGTCCACCATCATTAGCCCTTGCGCAACAATGCATCTACCATCTCAAGGACACTTTGCGTTCCACCAGCATAGTGGGACTCCCTCCAGAATGGATAGAAGCAACGGCTTCAAATAACACCTGTTACATAAATTATTGCCGGTTTTTGGTCTTGAAATAGAAGGCCTTGTGGTTAGGGCCTCCCGTCTGGCAGACCGTTCGGCTGGTGCAAGTCTTTCGAGTTGACGCCACTTCGGCGACTTGCGTGTCTATGGGGATGAAATAATGATAAGGACAACACAACACCACTGAGCGGAGAAGTTCTCCGATCCCGCCTGGAATAGAACCCGGGCCGTTAGGTATGACATTCCGTCGCGCTGACCACTCAGTTACCAGGGGCGGACTCTTTTCGTCTTAAGCTTACTTCAATTAGAGATTAATGTTCACCAGAGAGATTTAACAGTCATAAGCTTCTGTGATCGTCCTGGAATATTCCATAAATAATATGTCTCTAAATTTCGGTATTTATAGATTGACACCAGTATTTCTCTATAAAATTGGCATACAGATTACTTACTGCGATTTTGTCTCTCATTTACAGGTTTTGAAACGCATCGCTTTTTCCTTCCTTCTTAGCAGAGATTGAAGTCTCAGTGAATCTGGTTGCACATTCACTTTTAATGGTCACCTTTTACTCACTAACTTTTACGCTGCATTTGTCGTTTATTTTTTTCTCTTCATGTCAGTTTTTTGAACTTCGCAAGAGAAATGGTACAATAGTTTCACATCATCTATAATCAGCACGGAGTTTACATTTATTCCTTTGTTTTCTATTTCGGTCGTGTTGCCAACCTTGTGAATTTCTCTTTTTAATAAGGGGGTGGTCAATATTCGTAGAACACTTCTTTTTCTCAGCCAGTTTCGATTGAAAAATTGCAGAATTTGTTGTGGGACATCGTGGAACATTCCTGCTTCAACCCCTTTAGTTTTCATAAAGTCCCTGTAGGTGGTGGCACCGTACGTAGTCTTCAAAATGGCGGAGGTGCTTTCCAAGCAGAGTGTTGTCATTGAATTTCCTTTGACTGAAAACCAGATCATCGCAGATATTCATAGACCTTTAGAGAATGACTTCGGAGAACTGGCAGTAAACAAAAGCACGGTGAGCCGTTGGGCGACGCTTCTGTCATTAGCGCAACAAGGTCGCTCATATCGATCTCCCGCGTGCTGGCCGGACGCACACAGCTTTGACTCCTGCAGTGTTTGAAAGTGCGGACACTCTCATTCTAAGTGCTCGACGGATCACAAACAAACACTTCGTTGCTCAGCTGGATGTCTTTGTTGGTACTGCTGACATACTCGTCCCGACTTCCGGCTGTTTAGCCCAGTGAAGGGCGCTGTACACAGAAAGCAGTACGTTATTGATGGGGAGGTTAGTGATGTAGCAAGACGTTGGCTCTGGCGTCGACAAATTACGATGCAGGCATACTTTGCCTGCCAGTAAGGTGGCCTAATACACACTGAATGCGGAGAGGATAGTAGTGAATAGGTGACGTAAGTAAAAGAGTGGTCAGATGTGTGTATATTTAAAACCATATTAATTGGTCTATTGATTTAAGAAGTGATGTGATTTGCCAGGTTAATTTGCTCATTTATGACTTGTTTGTTTCCTATTATGACTTTACGAATATCGTAGCTTTCTTGTAGGTGAGTTGTGTTTCGTTGCATGTCCTTACGCTGTGTCGGAATCGATGACGGTAACTTTTTGTTAGTGCTGTAAGTGTTAAGCAAAATTTAAATCATTTGCCCTGTACTTCCAAGCTCTTACGTGCTCATTGTATCTGGCGTCAATGTTCTCTTTTGTCCTGTATATCTTTCCCCGCAATTATTGCATTTTACTTGGTAGGTTCTTAATTTATGATATAGATCTGTTTATTTTTTGAGTTTGGGAAGTGTTTTGAAATGCATTGTTTGGTGGTATTGTGTACATAGTTCCGCGTAGTCAGCGCGTACACGACTTTCCCTCTACAGCGCGCCCCGCTAAGCACAAGAGCGCAGGCTCAGCACTCGTCCATCTCCGCACTACGAGATGGCGCTGTCATAGAGACGGACCAAATTCTGCTTCCGCCGATCCGCGTATTAATATGTAACGCAGCTAATGAGATTGCTGCTAACGTAGAACCTTTTCTCCTCGCGGATCACACTCGCGCAGTGATACCTGAACGCGCGAGGTATTGAAACGAGTGTACAGAACTCCGATTAGTCAGTCTGCATCAGTCTGCGTTTGTCTGTACCAGTCTATAGTCAAGTTTCAGTCTGCACCTAATAGGATTACCATATTCCTGTACATAGCCATGAAGATAAATGACTAGACACTTTTGTCAAGTATCAGAGATATATGTGAGAATAAGATTAACGTACCAATACCAAGGGAACTTCAGATTGTCAATTGTAAACAGCATCCAGAACCAAGTTACGTAATATCTATGATTTTTATTATTTTAATAAATGTGTGTAAAAATTGATCAAGTTCTATTTAAAGTTGGTCACCGTCAATCTGCTACTCTAAGCGTGCAAGTGGCATTTCTATCGTCTGACATAACGGCAGAAGATAAACACGCCACAATAAGACCACGAGACATATTGCTGACACTCGCCTACTTCGTTAGAGCGACAAGTCAAATAATCTGATGGTGTGTGTACCGAAGGTCTTACAGTACGCACACCACTGGTGGATTATTTTATGTTTTGTTTTCTGAAAATACTATATTTGTGTAGATGTGTATTCGTGGTTGTATGCACGCCAGCTTTTTCTTTCTTTCTTTCTCACTCCGTCTTGTTCCCTTTCTGTGTGTTGTATGTTTTATAAGATTTTTTGTTCAGCTTTCTTACTGAATATCCCCCGTTTTCATTGTTTGTGGTTATTCGTACTAAGGTATTTATTTCCTTTCGACAACTGTCTCTGTGTAGTGAGCTTGTGTTAGTCTGTGGAACGTATATCTAAATACAGCTTTGTTGTGAGAGTATGAGTGATTTGATATCTGTGATATTACTGTGACCATTATTGTGGGCTTTTAGTATATGTTGATATGTTGAATAAATGTTGATTATTCTGAATCTTTATGATGATGTCCTAGAAATGTGGTTGTTTATTTTGCACTTTTTCCAGTGTAAAAAGCAACAGAAGGAAAAATGTCAATTTTTATAAATAAAGAATCTTCCTCCTAAAATTCAATCCGTGTGAAAGATATGCAGCCGGCCGCGGTGACCGAGCGGTTCTAGGCGCTTCAATCCGGAACCGCGCGACTGCTACGGTCGCAGGTTCGAATCCTGCCTTGGGCTTGGATGTGTGCGATGTTCTTAGGTTAGTTTGGTTTAAGTAGTTCTAAGTTCTAGGGGACTGGTGACCTCAGATGTTAAGTCCCATAGTGCTCAGAGCCATTTGAATCATTTTTTGAAGATATGCAAAACAAACTTGGAGAACATTTGAACACAATACAAACAACAAATGCGAACATGGAAGTCCAGGACAAATCGTTCCAATTTCGCCATACACTTAAAACAATACCGACATAAAATTCCCATCAGAGGTACAGACATAGGTCTTGACAAACAAGAAACTTCTTACTCTACAAGTAAACTATCACATACGTAAAACCATAAAGGAAAAAAAGCTCACAAACGTTCAGACCAACCGGGCAAACCGCATAATTTTTAAATTAACAGAGCTGCAAGTACAATATTAAATACAGATTCTTACCACTCATCTAGCTACGTGAGCCATGCACTCTCTGTCCACTCAGTTCCCGTTTATCATCTCCGCGACCCCCGCCCCACCCCCAAAAAGCTAACGACCACTCTTGCGTTCTCCCTCCTCCTACTCCACCTACATCTCTACATATCATTTAGAACATCTTCTGTAATTTACACGGACTCGCAACCCTCCTCCCCCCCACCCCTCCCGCCCCCGCCCTCTTCCTCATAACACACAAAAACTCCGGTGAGTGTTCGAGTTTTTCAAGCTGATAATTAAAATGTATGACCACCCCTCGTAGTCTTCGTACTCATGACCAACCCAACAAAGCATCAATTCACGGCGTGAATCTAACGATTTTGGATATCAAAAGTAGCCCTACACCATACGACTGGGAGCTGTAGCTCTCAGAGTTCTGTGTAGGTGCCTGTGGCGCAGCTGAAGTGGTGGTGAACACGTGCCCGCAGCGGATCACGGTACTGCTCTCGTTTCGCGCTCAGTGCATCCCACCCAGGGCGTAACGAGGCCGCGGCCAATCACAGTGTCGCATGGCTGCACCGCACAGCACGCGACCAGTGTTTTCACGGACGGTGCATTTAACCTGTTCGGTCGGGCTTATCTGTATGCAAATCGGCTGTGTCCGCCGCTGCGATAGCCCGCGGCACATTCGTTCCCATTTCACTCCGCGGCCCGGTCCTCGCTGGGCGCACGTACAGCGCGCAATATGTTGCCGTTTGTCACTCGCGCGACCTCGCACACCACGGACGAAGCCCGCATCTCCGACATCAGAGCCTTTACTGACGCGCATCGCTTCCCGAAACCAACACACACGCACAGACGGAGAGCTCGTGGATCGATCCGTGGGTGTGCCACATCTCCCCAAATAGAAATCACACGATAGTGATATGCACATATACAGATGGCGGTAGTATCGCATGCATAAGGTGTAAAAGGACAGTTGTCAGGCGACTCGGGTGAAAATGGTCTCGGGAATTAACAGACTTCGAACGTGGATTTGTAGCTGGAGCTACACGTATCGGACGTTTCATTTCGGAAGTCGTTAGGCAGTTCAGTATTACGAGATCCACTGTGTGACGAGAATACCACATTTTAGACATTACCTCTCACCACGGACGACTCAACGGCGTTTGCGTAAAGTTGTCAGTGATAACAATACTTCATGAAATAACCGCATAAAGCAATGTGGACGTACGACGAACGTAATCGTTAGGAGAGTGCTGCGAAATTTGGCGTTAATGGACTATGACAGTTGACTACCCAGGTGAGTGCCTTTGGTAACAGCACGACATCGCCTGCAGCGCCTCTCCTGGGCTCTGATGGTAAGAGCTGATGGTAGGGTTCGACTGTTGCACAGACGCCACGAAGTAATGGACGCAAGTTGTCAACAAGGCACTGTGCAAGGTATTGTTGACTCCATAATGGTGTGGGCTTCGTGTACATGGAGTGGACTGGGTCCTCTGGTCCAACTGAATCGAACACTGCCTGGAAATGGTTATGTTCGGCTGCTTGGAAATCATTTGCCGCCATTCAAGAACTTCACGTTCCGGAACAATGATGGAATGTTCGTGGATGACAATGTGACATGACACCGGGACACAATAGTCCGCGATTGGTTTAAAGAAAATTTTGGACGATTCGAGCGAATGATTTGGCCACCCAGATCGCCCGATATGAATACCATCGCACATTTATGGGACATAATGAAGAAGTCAGGTCAGGCGCAAAATCCTGCACTCGCAACACTATCGCAATTATGGGCGGCTATAGAGGCAGAATAGCTCAATATTTCTTCATGAGACTTCCAACAACTTATTGACTACATGCTACGTTAAGGTATTGGGAGGCATCCAGTGACTTTTTCCTCCTCACTGTATTTGGAAATGCAGGCGCTTATTTACCCGGCTCTCTGCTTAAGGAAATGAGACATCAGAAGTGGATGATGACTCTTTATAGCGTGACAGAAAGAACAGAATTTCTGGAAACGGAAAACATGTTAACATCAACATAACATTAAGTGTTGCGTAGCCTCTTCTGAAAGTGTTTGTCTGCAGCGAAATGGGAACGATGAACTGTCTAGATAAGAAGACAATAGAACTTTTTTGAAATGCTGTGCAGCAGAAGAATGTTGATGATGAGATGGGTAGATCGAGCAATTAACGAAGATGTACCAAGTCGAATTCGAGAGGAAAGAGATTTCTACTGGTTTTTTTTGTGAAAAAAAAACGCTCAAACTTTTCAGAATGTCTATGCTAGCAAAAGTGTAAGCCAAATATGCTGTAAAGAGGTTCTAACAGCGAGAAACACAAAGATGGACAGCGAGAAACACAAAGATGGCTATTTCGACACAAGTTACTTTTACGGACTACAATGTTACTACGACTTTTACTATGTATGCTGGCTTACAAGGGTATGGTCCAATCTGATACGTCGAAACCCACCCTGAAATTTTGTATGCAGGAAGCATTCGACGAAAGAAATGCACTTTCAAAATTTTAGTTGATAAGGCACAGTGCATTATTTTCAATTTAAAAGTTAATCGTTTTTGTCCCATGAAGAACCGCTTATGACAGCCGTTCGTAAAGAATTTCCTGTCTAGAGCGTTATCTGCTGTGACAAGAGGCTACAGCACCAAGCAGAGCTAATACCTGGAGTGACAAGCGAATTTGAAACATAAAAACATACAAAAATGTCACTTATCAATAAGTCTTTTAAATAAGAGGCAGTTTGTATCGGCAGCTAAATCATCCCAAATGTACTTGGAATTCTTACAAACGCAATTGGCAGAGGAAAATAAATCATGGCGGTATTTAATGTTACGTTACAGATGACTTCCATCAGTCGTGACATTAATTTACTGAAATGAAATATTCGTACACATATCATTTTAAAACAGTTCCTGTAACACATTTCTCTTGATAAGTTCTGAATAATGTATATTTTTCTAATAATGAAACAATTCCTTGTTTATTCCCATAGTCGTCAAAATAGAGCGAAGTCTAATTTGAATAACGGAGACAACGTCTTTCTTACACCAAGAACACCCTACCAAACAAAAATTAATGCAATCAGGCATGTCACAGGTATGATTAGTTTTATTTAGAAAGAATTGCGATGGAATGAGAAATGTTCCTGGCCGTTGCTCTATTGTGTTGCGTATCGAGCAAACTTAAACCAATTCTTAGAATGTACAGATGCAAACTGATAGTTCGCAAATGACTGAAATTTAAGAGTAAGGTTCCCCTGTAAACATCTAACGACAAGGAGGTATCGGAAATTACATTGTCGGACAATTTCTTTCCACAGTCGAAAAACTTCTTTACTGAGAGTCACATTGGTTCCTCCGGGTGGAATCTGAATCATATCACTAGTCTTTTCTTCATCCTCCTGAAAGACAGAGCTATCATATCCAGGCCAAGAGTCCAACAAAGCAAAGAATTAATATCTGCAACTGATTATAAACCGTTTCGAATGAAATGTTAAAATTATTCTTTCCTGTTTTTCCATATTTTGATAGGTTGATTGTAACATTTTTTCCAGTAATCAGTCCATTTTTATTTTTGGTCCTTATATGCCTTGAGTTCCCTGAAGACAGATATAAAGCTCCAGAAACAGTACTTTTCACTGTCATTGTTTTATATGAATCTGTCATAGGAGCAATCAATTACTCAACAGACTTTTTTTGGCCTCAAAATGATGAAGTGCTTATTGCTCGCGGTTATTTCACGAATACTAACTGATCGACGTTAGACACAGTATATATGGTGGTAACAGCAAGCTTCGTTTCACAACAGATAGGAATTAATGACATCTCCTCTACACTTTTGCTTAAAGTAAACTCCGTTGTTTTCTGACTTCCTATACTGTATGGTTTTGTGAATCTGCGTAACCATATCGAAGAAGACTTGAAATAAACAATGCTCATATTAGCTGTAATGTAGGGCTAAGTCTCGTAGATCTCTATCGGTAACGGTGTATTGCTTCTCATAAGTAGCTCTACTTGGTTCATATCTCTAGAAATCTCTTGTAAAGAACTGTTGTCCATATTAATTATTCAAGTTTAGACGTTCAAAAAAAAAAAAAAAAAAAAAAAGGTTCAAATGGCTCTGAGCACTATGGGACTTAACGTCTGTGGTCATCAGTCCCCTAGAACTTAGAACTACTTAAACCTAACTAACCTAAGGACATCACACATATCCATGCCCGAGGCAGGATTCGAACCTGCGATCGTAGCAGTCGCGCGGTTCCGGACTGAGCGCCTTAACCGCGAGACCACCGCGGCCGGCTTAGATGTTCATTTTGGCTATTAATGGGAGGCAAGGGGCTTTGTGGCCACCCTTGTAAGGCGTCCAGATTTTACGGACCTTACATGAGCCTGATCCATAATGACAGGACGATACAGTATGAGATCCTCAGAAAATAATAATTTTATCAACACAAGGCAATTGCAGTGAATCCCATTTACCGAAAACTAACAAAACAATATCTACCAATATATGTACTGGCAAGAACAAAGAAGTTAAAGTGAAACACATTTTGCAGATGAACCGAGCAAGTGAAGGCCAGAACCATATATTATTCCTTTTTACGTAAATAAGGCTGGGACCGAGGGTAAGTGGCTGCACGTCATTAACAGGGCTAGGCTGTGAGCCAGCAAGAAAAACAAAAACCTATTCACCTCTAGCGAGATGGTGATTGGCTGAAGCCATACTTGTCGATGAAGACGCGTCACGGTGCGGAGATCACCATTATGTAAAAGCATTAGGAGACCTAAAATTTCTCTCTCTCATCTCGCGGCGACCCGCAAAAGTGTGTGGAAATAAGCGAAGGTGTTGAGAGTTTGCTTTCTGCGAAGTGGGGATGATACACTTCACGTATCAAGTGGTGACACATAGCAAAGCTGTAGTTAATTATTCCTGCAGGAATTTTTGCAGGCAAAGGAATTGTGCACGTCGCTCAAACCTATAGAGAGCGCGCAATAGCCATTATTTCCACTAGGGAAAGATTAACGTTCTACAGAGCGCAGGAAAGTTGCGACTGAGTGAATTGAGTCAAGGCCGGAGTAGGGAATTAGCGTTTCAGATACAGCATGGAGACAACGCTGTTGCAGATGCCACTTGGTAAAGTACTATTGCGCATTAGGCAACAGTGAATGCTGAGTCTAGATTTTGCTCAGTCCAACTTGCGTATGCTTTGACCATTGAATATCGAAAGCCAGGATACTTACCTACCCTCACATTGAGTACATGAGAGCTTTTTCATTGGTTCAAAAAGTAAATTTATTCTCCATCAACTCATTGCATTGACCAGCTGATAAGGATTTTTAATAATCATTCTTTCCTGTGATATAAAATTTCCATGTGTAGAGATAACGATTTGAATAATAGTCATTTCAATATGTCCAAGTCTTAAATATTTTGTTACTGAGTGTCAAAAGTCATTGAACATGATTGTTGTTTATCACTTGACCCCTGAAAGTAACAGTTGATAAATTATACGTAGAATAAAAAAGGGAATAGCAGTTTTGTCTTTCTAGAAAGGACCTGAAACTTTCACTTTTATTAATTGGCTGGCTCAAATGGCTCTGAGCACTATGGGACTTAACATCTGTGGTCATAAGTCCCCTAGAACTTAGAACTACTTAAACCTAACTAACCTAAGGACATCACACACATCCATGCCCGAGGCAGGATTCGAACCTGCCACCGTAGCAGTCGCGCGGTTCCGGACTGGCCGCCTAGAACCGCTAGACCACCGCCGCCGGCTTTTATTAATTCATTTTAGGTAAATGACAGCAGCATTTCTAATGGTTTTGTTAGGATCCGCACCTGATATTAGCTGCCTTACAGGGGCAGGGTCTTATTTATTTAGAACGTCTGTTTCACACCCTGGGCTTGAGAAGACAGTTGAGATGTTTTGTCCAGTTGTGCGCTAAGTGGTAAGCTAAGTTTGCACACAATACGCTCATTGTGCAGATACAAAGGTCGGAAGTATGACAGCCTGTACAGTAAATCTTTCTGATAGTTTTTCTTTCACAGTTTTGTGAGTTACATTTTGCTGCGTATTTATTACTTCACGTAAGTCTTTCTTCCATTTATACTGTTCGTGATCAGATTTCCCAAAGAAAAACCAGGTTAGCACACTGCTTAATTTCAAGCATTAAACACAATGAATATTAATTCAGTGTTATTTTCATCGTTAACGTTTACCGTAGCGCAAAAGCAACTGGTAAATATAATTGATGTTAAGTGGATTGCAGATCTGAGTGAACAGCAGCTGCGAATTATTGTTTCAGGGAAACTGTCAACGACAACTTAAATTGGCTTTACAAATTACGATCGAGTCGAGTCGTGCTATCTGTTTACTAATGTGCCGCCAACGAAGATAAGCTCCTGGCCAATCGCACATGCGCAGTCCGCTGCAGGCTGGTGTGTACAATTCTCCATCTCCTTGGCGAATCTCGCAATTTTTAAATTTTTTTGAAAAATGCTTTCAGCACGTCTTTGCAGATAAAATTTTGACAGATGTTTTCTTCGGCGTGTTCTTCCTGTATAAAATATTTCGCGACATGTTTCGACATGTCAGACTACATTATTCCCTTGTTAGTGGCACATGGATGCAGAAGAGAATTTGTGGCAGATAACATCGCCCCATTCGCTTAACCCAATACGGACTCCATAAGGAAAAAACTAAATATCTCATAAGGGGACCTTGCAGACTGTACAGACTGCTCTGCCCACTTCGATTTTCTTCATACCCGTAATATTTGAGATCGGTGCCCAGGCATCAGCTCCCTGAAGCTGTACGACGACACACACAGAAGATTTCCGATCGCTGTTAAGTACAAAACAATTCAAACAATTTAAAAAAGTTGCTTCTGGCTGAGTGCCTGGGAATAAATTCTGATTTGTATTACGAAAGCGAAAAAAGAACTGTATTACGTAAACGAAAAAAGAACTGTAGTTGCGAAATCACTTGTTCGATTCTTTCTACCAGAAACTTACTTTTTTGGTTTATTTGACTTCCATATTTATTACAAAACAAACTCTGACTGACAAATAATGACTCATAATATGAGAGTCTTTTTTAAATTATGATTATTATTCACATCAAATTAGCCACACTCACTGTCAATAATTGTTTCGTATGAAAATGCGAAACATCAAATAGAAAGTAAAATACTTTTTATATCCAAATATTGGAAAGCATTAATGTTATTTTTATATTTTTTCTTTCATAACAAATCACTTCCTTTCTTATATCATACTTTAATTTATTACAGATTCTCGCATTTTCATGCACTTGATAGTTAAAAACACGTTTTTATTAAAAATTACGATTCAATATTGGTTAACTGACATTTCAGTTTCTTTATGAATAACGAAGTGAAGTGAAGTAAAGTAATAAGAAAGAAAAACGTTGCTGCTAAAGTAAATAACAGTAGGGACTTTGCAGTTACGAGTTTCGAAAGCTATGTACTTTGCTACAGGTATTTCTGATAAAATGATGATATTGTTTTGTTCGTTTATATTTACAGCTCTCGGAAATCTTCAAAGTCGATATTTTCGAATGTTCTTGAAAAATGTATCTTAGGCCTACTACTTGAATGAACCCTTTAACGACCAGCGGGACATGTGTGTCAAATGTACACTTCCATTTGCGTGAGTCCATGTGGATGTGGAATTCCCTCATTTGTGTGGTGCTACGATCTGGCGTTGACTGATTAAGAGTATGGAACCAGCAGGCTCATTATTTGTCACATAATGCGCGAGACACTGATTAATTGTTTGAAAAATGGCTCTGAGCACTATGGAACTTAACATCTTCGGTCATCAGTCCTCTAGAACTTAGAACTAGTTAAACCTAACTAACCTAAGGACATCACACAACACCCAGTCATCACGAGCCAGAGAAAATCCCTGACCCCGCCGGGAATCGAACCCGGAAACCCGGGCGCGGGAAGCGAGAACGCTACCGCACGACCACGGGCTGCGGACGATTAATTGTTTGACTTGTGCATTGTGTGCCTTATGGTTTGGCGGTTTTATGTAATTTTTTTCCTTCTGCAATACATAAGTTCAGTAAACGTATTTATTGCCTTGTTTACAATTTTTGTTAGACTTACACCGTTTTGTGAACATATTTATTGTCAAAACACCTTTAAATTCGTTTGAGAAATACGTAAAATAATGGATAGGCAACCACTGAACTACAGCGGATTGTGTGTGGCGCCCAGGAACACAATACGGAATGCAGCGTTCTCACTAGCTCTTTGTCTATCAAAGCACACCCATTCATATATAGAAGCAGACAGACAACCAAAGGCACACTCCCGTGGCTACGGTCAGTTGTGTAATCTTATTTTATCTCCGCTGATTCGATGTTGTTGTTGTTGTTGTTGTTGTTGTTGTTGTGGTCTTCAGTCCTGAGACTGGTTTGATGCAGCTCTCCATGCTACTCTATCCTGTGCAAGCTTTTTCATCTCGCAGTACCTACTGCAACCTACATCCTTCTGAATCTGCTTAGTGTATTCATCTCTTGGTCTCCCTCTACGATTTTTACCCTCCACGCTGCCCTCCAATACTAAATTGGTGATCCCTTGATGCCTCAGAACATGTCCTACCATCCGATCCCTTCTTTTGGTCAAGTTGTGCCACAAACTTCTCTTCTCCCCAATCCTATTCAATACTTCCTCATTAGTTATGTGATCTACCCCTCTAATCTTCAGCATTCTTCTGTAGCACCACATTTCGAAAGCTTCTATTCTCTTCTTGTCCAAACTATTTATCGTCCATGTTTCACTTCCATACATGGCTACACTCCATACAAATACTTTCAGAAATGACTTCCTGACACTTAAATCTATACTCGATGTTAACAAATTTCTCTTCTTAAGAAGCGCTTTCCTTGCCATTGCCAGTCTACATTTTATATCCTCTCTACTTCGACCATCATCAGTTATTTTGCTCCCCAAATGGCAAAACTCCTTTACTACTTTAAGTGTCTCATTTCCTAATCTAATTCCCTCAGCATCACCCGACTCAATTAGACTACATTCCATTATCCTCGTTTTGCTTTTGTTGATGTTCATCTTATATCCTCCTTTCAAGACACTGTCCATTCCATTCAACTGCTCTTCCAAGTCCTTTGCTGTCTCTGACAGAATTACAATGTCATCGGCGAACCTCAAAGTTTTTATTTCTTCTCCATGTATTTTAATACCTACTACAAATTTTCTTTTGTTTCCTTTACTGCTTGCTCAATATACAGATTGAACAACATCGGGGAGAGGCTACAACCCTGTCTTACTCCCTTCCCAACCACTGCTTCCCTTTCATGTCCCTCGACTCTTATAACTGCCATCTGGTTTCTGTACAAATTGTAAATACCCTTTCGCTCTCTGTATTTTACCCCTGTCACCTTTAGAATTTGAAAGAGAGTATTCCAGTCAACATTGTCAAAAGCTTTCTCTAAGTCTACAAATGCTAGAAACGTAGGTTTGCCTTTCCTTAATCTTTCTTCTAAGATAAGTCGTAAGGTCAGTATTGCCTCACGTGTCCCAGTGTTTCTACGGAATCCAAACTGATCTTCCCCGAGATTGGCTTCTACTAGTTTTTCCATTCGTCTGTAAAGAATTCGCGTTAGTATTTTGCAGCTGTGACTTATTAAACTGATAGTTCGGTAATTTTCACATCTGTCAACACCTGCTTTCTTTGGTATTGGAATTATTATATTCTTCTTGAAGTCTGAGGGTATTTCGCCTGTTTCATACATCTTGCTCAACAGATGGTAGAGTTTTGTCATGACTGGCTCTCCCAAGGCCATCAGTAGTTCTAATGGAATGTTGTCTACTCCCGGGGCCTTGTTTCGACTCAGGTCTTTCAGTGCTCTGTCAGACTCTTCACGCAGTATCTTATCTCCCGTTTCATCTTCATCTACATCCTCTTCCATTTCCATAAAATCGCCCTTGTATAGACCCTCTACATACTCCTTCCACCTTTCTGCTTTCCCTTCTTTGCTTAGAACTGGATTTCCATCTGAGCTCTTGATATTCATACAAGTGGTTCTCTTCTCTCCAAAGGTCTCTTTAATTTTCCTGTAGGCAGTATCTATCTTACCCCTAGTGAGATAGGCCTCTACATCCTTACATTTGTCCTCTAGCCATCCCTGCTTAGCCATTTTGCACTTCCTGTCGATCTCATTTTTGAGACGTTTGTATTCCTTTTTGCCTTTCGATATAAAGCGGAAAACTCCGAAGCCTCGTGGTTTGTTTTTGTGATGAATGCTTGCCTTCGCCCCCTTTTCCTTCATTACTGTAATTCCACATGATGAAGCTGTTTATTGTTGCGACGCCCGAAAGAAAAAAAAGACGATGCTACCATTCTAGCGACCTACTTCCAACAGCATATTATTTTCCTCCGCCGGTCGAACCGGTCTGCAGCTCCCATTACAGCTGTGTACTCTGCTATGGATTCAAGGCACGATATAGCTGTGTTTGCACCAGCTCTATTTTTTCTTCTGACAAACTTATATTTTTTGGGTGGTGAGCGATTGACAAATTGAATCTGCCTTCATTATCTTGCAATTTTACTGTAGATACACATCCTTTCATACTCATGAAGATGTGCGCTTGTATGCAGTTCTAAAACATTTTCCAACATGGAGCTCAAGGATGCGATGTAGACAATGCGGCGCACTGAAGCAAAAGATACGGGACTAATTTTATATGTAGCTATTGCGAAGTATGACATGTATTCAGTCATTTTTTGAAAAATTTCATATTGTTGTTAAGCTGTGAATAAATTAATTTGTTTGACATAATAATGGTACTTTCTTATTTCCATAGATCTTAATCCTTAGTAAAAAGAAATTATTTTTCAGCAGGTGGTGTACGTTCCGTTGGATTAGAGGGGCATTTAAATAAATTTAGGAAACCCCTTATCTTGAAAAATGGTTCAAATGGCTCTGACCACTATGGGACTTAACTTCAGAGGTCATCAGTCCCCCAGAACTTAGAACTGCTTAAACCAAACACACATCCATGCCCGAGGCAGGATTAGAACCTGCGACCGTAGCGGTCGCGCGGTTCCAGACTGAAGCGCCTAGAACCGCTCGGCCACCACGGCCGGCTCCGCTTAATCTTCGTCGAGTCCAGTGGGATGTACACGTTCTTCTGGAAGTAATTATAAAACAACAAACAATAATTCAAATTTAGAATCATGGACTGACTGATACCCATTCCAAAAGTAGGAAACAAATTTTTACAGTAATACGTGAAATTTTAAGTAATTCGATCGCGAAAGGATTAAGCATGAAGAAAATGGAACAAAGTTAGTCCGTGGGCATCCTAGAGGAGGTCGAAATTATGAGACCTATTACTCGTTTTCCATACCAAACCCTGAATGGACAGACAGAGTTGAGACACTAGCAATTTGGCAAATTTCGACTGCCTAAGCTAGTTGACGTAATACTCTGTACTTTCTTTACCTAGTCCGCTCCTTTGTTCCTTCTCGGCATTTCCATTTTCCTACCCTCCACCCCCCCCCCCCACCTCCTCATCTCACCTCCCCACCTCTTACGCATCCACTGTATCTTAGGTTTTCCACGTCTTCCGTTCAAGTATGTTTTAAAATCTTTATAAATTTTCTGAAGTTTCATGTTCTCTTAATAAGCAATAAAATCCACTACAGTCTTGGATCCTTGTAACTGTCAAAGTGAAGAATTTCTTAAAACATTTTTACGAAACAATTTTTAGAATTTAGTGCACTTAAAGTCTAAAGTCCTAAGGTTTATTCAGTAGACTCTGCTGGCGGTGTTCCGTTGTGACAGACAATGAATGTTGGGTAAAAAAGTTCCGAGCTTTTCCGCTCTAATGTTTTAGTCATGTGAGTACTTCCATTTTGATATTCTCGCGTAAAAGCTGTCAATAATTTTTTTAAAAAATTTAAAGTCTCAATAATTTCCCGCACCAGTGGGTATCAGGGTTGTTATTCCTTCTGGATTTATTGTTATACAGATGTTCAGCTTGTAAGCGTATTGTCATGTCGCTGGCTTAGTTGTGGAGTATATTTGCTGGCAGACGCGTCTGTAGAGTCGAGCACCGGACACGGAACTGTTACGTTGTGTTGTGTTGTGTGTAGCTCTGCATGTGAGAGGCATTGTAAGTATGGAAGTTGAAGTGTTGCTACAAGTGCTATTACAGTAAAGTGATAAAATAAGCTAATGATTCAGAGGGAAGTGCTTCAAGAAGTAATTTAAAAATGAGCAGTGCTGCTGATAACGTATTTGTGTATCCTCTCGTTGCTTGTCGTACCGTACAGTATGAATCATCGGTGCCATGTTCAGTCTCCCAGAATGAACTGATGTAATCAGAAAAAAATTTGTTACCAGAAGAGAGTGCACACAACTGCCAGTGTCTTGTAGCGAGCGTGAGGACGTGCGTTCGATCATCGTGTTTCCGCATTATCAGCCGCGCCGCGACGGTTACGCGCACGCTCATACAAGTGAGAACTGAAAAATTAACTTAAAGAACAGTGTTAAAATATCATTACTAGTGTCAAGGAGGACTGGTACCAAATATCTGTGTATGCGTGACGAGCGTAAGAACTTTCGTGCGCTCATTCGGCCTCCGCATCATCAACAATCACCCGCGTCGTGTCGGTTATGCGTACGCTCGTCCGAATTATATTGTGGACTGTTAATCATCCATTAATTGGGATAACACTTCTGAATTAGAATGTAAACAGTGCAACCTGCGACTTTCTTTTATCGTCTCAGAATATAGTTGTTCATACCAGACGTAGAAGAGAGTTGTGTTTTGACGTTGAATGGCTCCCCTAACTCGCTTGCGCATTTCTATAGATAATTTCAGGCAATCCAGCTGTGGAGCAGAATAGTACGACCGCCGCGGGATTACCAGGTACGTGGTGTGGACAGGGCGCACGGTCAAGGAACCACAACCAGTTTAAAGGGTACCCCACCCATTTGTACTCCCGGGCGTGCTTTCTAGTGCCACGAAATCGGTAGTGACCCAATAATAAAGGACTAAATACCGCTGAATCGGTTGCTAATACCATAGATATTTAATCTCTGGGGTGAGCATTGCGTTCTGCGCATGTTGTCAACATTAAACCAGGATTGTCACGTGTTTTAGGGACTTCGCTATGCGTGTGTGCTTTCCGCAGAGTTTCAAGTTTATAATATCAAGTATTTTTGTTGTGTTTTCACCGTTTGTTGATAGTGTAATAGCGATGGTGCATTACTGTTGCTGCTACGAATGCAAAGAAAAATATTTGAGCGGAGGGATAGTAACTTTTCATGGGTACATACCATGTAGCTCTAATTATAGTTATCATATTGGTAAGAGACACTGTATATGTTTAAAAAAATTTCGAGACGCATTATAATTAAGGCTTGATTCTGTAGACCCATTTTTCTACGATTTTATGACTATATAATAGATATTACTGCTCGTACAAAAGCTTAAAAACAATCGCTCCCTCTCGTAAGTTTGCTAGTGGAACAGGAAAGGGAGTGGTTAGTTGTTTCAGCAAATACTATCCTCCATACATTTGTCAGTTCAAAATGGTTCAAATGGCTCTGAGCACTATGGGACTGAACTGCTGAGGTCATCAGTCCCCTAGAACTTAGAACTACTTAAACCTAACTAACCATGCCCGAGGCAGGATTCGAACCTGCGACCGTAGCGGTCGCGCGGTTCCAGATTGTAGCGCCTAGAAACGCTCGGCCACCCCGGCCGGCTCATTTATCAGTAACTTGTCGATGATGTATATACACTCCTGGAAATTGAAATAAGAACACCGTGAATTCATTGTCCCAGGAAGGGGAAACTTTATTGACACATTCCTGGGGTCAGATACATCACACGATCACACTGACAGAACCACAGGCACATAGACACAGGCAACAGAGCATGCACAATGTCGGCACTTGTTGTTGTTGTTGTGGTCTTCAGTCCTGAGACTGGTTTGATGCAGCTCTCCATGCTACTCTATCCTGTGCAAGCTTCTTCATCTCCCAGTACCTACTGCAACCTACATCCTTCTGAATCTGCTTAGTGTATTGATCTCTTGGTCTCCCTCTACGACTTTTACCCTCCACGCTGCCCTACAATGCTAAATTTGTGATCCCTTGATGCCTCAAAACATGTCCTACCAACCGATCCCTTCTTTTAGTCAAGTTGTGCCACAAACTTCTCTTCTCCCCAATCCTATTCAATACCTCCTCATTAGTTACGTGATCTACCCACCTTATCTTCAGCATTCTTCTGTAGCACCACATTTCGAAAGCTTCTATTCTCTTCTTGTCCAAACTAGTTATCGTCCATGTCTCACTTCCATACATGGCTACACTCCATACAAATACTTTCAGAAACGACTTCCTGACATTTAAATCTATACTCGATGTTAACAAATTTCTCTTCTTCAGAAACGCTTTCCTTGCCATTGCCAGTCTACATTTTATATCCTATCTACTTCGACCATCATCAGTTACTTTGCTCCCCAAATAGCAAAACTCTTTTACTACTTTAAGTGTGTCATTTCCTAATCTAATACCCTCAGCATCACCCGACTTACTTCGACTACATTCCATTATCCTCGTTTTGCTTTTGTTGATGTTCATCTTATATCCTCCTTTCAAGACACTGTCCATTTCGTTCAACTGCTCTTCCAAGTCCTTTGCTGTCTCTGACAGAATTACAATGTCATCGGCGAACCTCAAAGTTCTTATTTCTTCTCCATGAATTTTAATACCTACTCCGAATTTTTCTTTTGTTTCCTTTACTGCTTGCTCAATATACAAATTGAATAACATCGGGGAGAGGCTACAACCCTGTCTCACTCCTTTCCCAACCACTGCTTCCCTTTCATGCCCCTCCACTCTTATAACTGCCACCTGGTTTCTGTACAAATTGTAAATAGCCTTTCGCTCCCTGTATTTTACCCCTGCCACCTTCAGAATTTGAAAGAGAGTATTCCAGTTAACACTGTCAAAAGCTTTCTCTAAGTCTACAAATGCTAGAAACGTAGGTTTGCCTTTTCTTAATCTTTCTTCTAAGATAAGTCGTAAGGTTAGTATTGCCTCACGTGTTCCAACATTTCTACGGAATCCAAACTGATCTTCCCCGAGGTCGTGCTGGACGTGCAGACCGCGTGAGACGACGCTTCATCCAGTCCCAAACATGCTCAATGGGGGACAGATCCGGAGATCTTGCTGGCCAGGGTAGTTGACTTACACCTTCTAGAGCACGTTGGGTGGCACGGGATACATGCGGACGTGCATTGTCCTGTTGGAACAGCAAGTTCCCTTGCCGGTCTAGGAATGGTAGAACGATGGGTTCGATGACGGTTTGGATGTACCGTGCACTATTCAGTGTCCCCTCGACGATCACCAGTGGTGTACGGCCAGTGTAGGAGATCGCTCCCCACACCATGATGCCGGGTGTTGGCCCTGTGTGCCTCGGTCGTATGCAGTCGTGATTGTGGCGCTCACCTGCACGGCGCCAAACACGCATACGACCACCATTGGCACCAAGGCAGAAGCGACTCTCATCGCTGAAGACGACACGTCTCCATTCGTCCCTCCATTCACGCCTGTCGCGACACCACTGGAGGCGGGCTGCACCATGTTGGGGCGTGAGCGGAAGACGGCCTAACGGTGTGCGGGACCGTAGCCCTGCTTCATGGAGACGGTTGCGAATGGTCCTCGCCGATACCCCAGGAGCAACAGTGTCCCTAATTTGCTGGGAAGTGGCGGTGCGGTCCCCTACGGCACTGCGTAGGATCCTACGGTCTTGGCGTGCATCCGTGCGTCGCTGCGGTCCGGTCCCAGGTCGACGGGCACGTGCACCTTCCGCCGACCACTGGCGACAACATCGATGTACTGTGGAGACCTCACGCCCCACGTGTTGAGCAATTCGGCAGTACGTCCACCCGGCCTCCCGCATGCCCACTATACGCCCTCGCTCAAAGTCCGTCAACTGCACATATGGTTCACGTCCACGCTGTCGCGGCATGCTACCAGTGTTAAAGACTGCGATGGAGCTCCGTATGCCACGGCAAACTGGCTGACACTGACGGCGGCGGTGCACAAATGCTGCGCAGCTAGCGCCATTCGACGGCCAACACCGCGGTTCCTGGTGTGTCCGCTGTGCCGTGCGTGTGATCATTGCTTGTACAGCCCTCTCGCAGTGTCCGGAGCAAGTATGGTGGGTCTGACACACCGGTGTCAATGTGTTCTTTTTTCCATTTCCAGGAGTGTAGATTTGAAAGACGGTAGACAGATAAATTCAATAGAGTGGGAGTCTGTAATTCTCTTCGTGTAATATGTGTGTCCAAACCTCTTTGTTTACTATAAAGTTACAGGAGGAGGCCATGTTAAGTGTCTAGGACATGGAGAATGATTATGTATGATTTATATTTTAGTTTCCCGAAGGATGAACAACGAGTGAAGATGTGGCTCCAGAAAATAAGGAGTAGTAATTTTGTCCCCACAAAATATTCTAAAGTATGTTAAAAACACTTTGAAGAGGAATGTTTAGACAGAGAAAAATTTGGACGTGTGTGGCTGAAGGTAGCTAATCAAAGTACACATTAATCTTCTTTGGTGTATTTTACCTTCAATTTATTTTCTTCGCCATTTGATTAAGAAGCGCAAAATATTAGTAAACATGTCCCCAAACTCTTTCATTTGTGTCACTTTCCACTTCCCTTACTGGGAAGTGCATCTGAACTGTGACACCTATCGCAAAGAAGCAGAATGCAATGTCACTTGCCCTTTAAAGTTACGTAGCTAGTATATTCCCGGTATCAAATGGATACTGTTAAAATGTCTGTGCACGATATATAAATAATCCACGACGCGTACGAAAAGAATCCGTCTGTGACATTCTAAATATACAGGGCGCTATACGGACAAACACACGACGTCCCGTGAGCACGTGACCAGGCCGGCAATGTATGTTGACAACACGAAACCTGTTCTGCGCATGTGATTGCTCACTCCAGAGACATTTACTCTTTGTCCAATACCAGTGGTCTCTACATGGAGATCACTGGCTAATACCATAGAGTAGAAATATCTCTGGAGTGAGCATTCAGAAGCGCAGAATTGATTTTGTGTTGTCAACAAACGTTGCCACAATGGTCACGTGATCTCGAGACGCCGTACATTTGTCCGACATTTGTCCTATAAATTTTGAATGTTTTCATATCGCTAGTAAAGACAGATTCCCTTCGTAAGTGCTGTGGAGTTAGTATAGACGTTTGCAGGCACCATAGAAGTTTACGACTGATATTTGAAATAAATTGAGCTCTTAGCTTTGAAGAGCAAAATGAACGAACATGGCGTCACAGAAGCTTCACGTCAGCATGTATTTACAATGTCTTTCATGTCACATCTCGTCAAGTCGCTTAACACAGTACTGAACGACGAAATTGGGGTTTTGAGTCACCATCCCTAATATGCATAAAATGTTAGAGTATAGTATCAGAACTGAGGAGCTAACAACGACAAAATTTGTCAATGACCGAAGCAAACTTTATAACCTATGTTCTTGATCAATTATGGTTGGTTGGTTTTGGGGAAGGAGACCAGACAGCGTGGTCATCGGTCTCATCGGATTAGGGAAGGATGGGGAAGGAAGGCGGCCGTGCCCTTTTTTAGAGGAACCATCCCGGCATTTGCCTGGAGTGATTTAGGGAAATCACGGAAAACCTAAATCAGGATGGCCGGACGCGGGATTGAACCGTCGTCCTCCCGAATGCTGATCAATTATATTTGGTAAATTACTGAGAAGTGAAACAACGTTTAAAAACATCGGCAATTATTTGCTAGGGAAAATATGTACATTCATATACATCAAAGAAAGCTTCAACAGAATTAATGAAGCCTGTTAAACTTACGTATTGTTTTTTCTTACGTAATTAATAACGTCATAAACAACTGTATTTTATTCCTTCATTAAAGCTGACTTTTTTGCTTAAAATGTCATATGGTGGAATTTGCTTCGTCTACTTATGTTCTTATACATATACATTGTGGGCGTCAGCGCCGGTGTGTTATCGTAAAACCTAAATAACTTTTCGCCTTCAGATATACGACCTCGGTTGTGTAAGGAAATGGAAAAAATATCCCAGTCGTCATGAAACATCTCCAATTTGTCACTAAAACAAAGCGCTATTATGAAATGAAGATTATGAAGATACAACAGTACAAAATCCACTATTGTAAGGAGAATGGGCGTGGTGAAAATAGGTTAACTTAAGATGTTAACAGACTGGTACCGTTAAAATTTTCTTCCCGAGAAACCTTGACGTACCGTGAAATGACGTGACGTTCCGTTGACGACCTGTGCGAATGCCTCCATTCGAAAGGTATTGTAGAATGTTTTGGTGTTATGTGACGAGACGTGACGTTACCTAATGGCGGACGCGAATTGGCGCTAAACAATCGACGTCGTCCCTACATCACGTGACAATTCCAGTTTAATGTTGACAACGTGCGCAGGGCGCAATGCTCACTCCAGAGATATTTCTAGTCTCTGGCTAATACCAAAGATACTCTGTAAGGAGTGCGAAGCCGGACCCTGCAGTATTATATTCCACTGCCTTAAACGCGGCGCCACATTGCTCGCTCAAAATGAACTGCCCCAGCTTGGGGCGTTTACTTGTTTTGAATTACGCAGACGGCGAGACCGGGAGCCCGCAGAACACAGCGGCCGTCCGCACACTGGTGTGAGCCCAGGCCAGCCCGGATGGGCAGCGAACCAGAGCGCTAGCAGCCCAAGGCCGCAGGCTGCCGTGTTCCGCCAGCCAGCGCGCTGATTCAGCCACAGCTGTCTCGCTTCCCAGGGAGGCGCACTCGCACGGAAAACACCACCTCTGCAGCTGACAGCGTAATATTCCGGATTTACTTTTTTCCCTTTCAGACACGGGCCGACTTCCGGAAACTCACTCTAGATGTTCCTGCGTTTCGTATAATTTCGAGAACCAGTGTTCAACGCACTGCGTCAAAGCTCTTCTTCTTTGCTCGGCCTCGTTCCCTTTCTCTCTCGGCTTCCAGTCCGAGGTTGACTTGTGCATAACTCCCTTTCCCTTCTTCCGCCGCCCGTGTTGTGTAACTGCGCCGGCTTCCTCTCTCCAGTCGACTTAAGCTTTTGAATATTACAACCTTCGACCATAAATATGATAGACTGGCCCTGACAACATTTTCGTGGCTCCAACATCTCTGGGCTGAAGTCATGTGAATGTTGGCAAAACATGGTTGTTTCGTGTTGCGCTTATGGCTGTAATCAGCGTTTTGTCGGGGGAAATGGCATTACATTTCACGTGTGTTTCTATGATAGAGCAGATGCGTTTATTGAAATCTGCTGAAGTGACTTTTATATGTTTTTTTACACTTGAAATAGAGAATCACGTAAATTAAAGTGTTGAAAGTTATGCCTGTAAAGTCAGACTCATATTACATTTGGGAAAATATCTGTGATAATTCGCTTACAGAAGTAAGTATAATTGTTTCTCGTTCCTACTCATAGGTTCCCTAAGGATGAAAACCGAAGGCAGCTTTGGTTACAGGCCCTGAAACGGAAAAACTTTAAGCCATCTGCACGTACGCGCCTTTGCTCGAAGCACTTCGCGGAGAAGTGTTTTGATAGGTTAGTTATTATTTAGAATGTATATTTATAATTTATATTTACAGTGTCTGTCATTTTTAAACCTAGGCTCCAAAATTATTTTCTGAAACTTCAGAGTTTCACCTTCCATTTAAAATATTTTTTTAAAACTGATACTTTAAACTTTTGTAAAAATAGTGGGAACTGAACCTTTCAAGTGCACCTAAAATTGGTACTTTAAAATGGACCTGCTCCTAAAGTCAGCAATTTTGACACCTATAGTTGACATAATTCCCATATCCCATTTGCTTTTATAAGTGACTAGAGCTCAAAACACGACACATCCAATGTTTAAAGTTTTGACACGAGCCCACTCTTACTGTTTAAAAGAATTTTAACGACATTTTACTGTAATTGATAGTTTATAGTACATTCGTCCCGCTGCCCACCAGCGTGGCGTTCGATGTATTTGTTAGATTTTATAAATGGTACTGTGAACAAATCCAGGTCAAATGTAGTTCTGGCATAATTTTTCGCAAATAAAAAAGTAAATTTTTGTTGGAAGCGTTTGTCAGTCAGTTGAGAAATGTGGGGAAAATACGATACAAACATAGTATGGCAGACCACTGATTTGAAATCCCGCCACGTTTTGCCAACAGTCACGTGGTTTATGTTGGAGCCACACCAGCCATATAGCTTCCGCACAGCAAGGCCAGTCTACTAGTATCTATGGTCGAAGATTACAACACAAAGGAATTTAGTCAAGTTGGACAAAAGTGCACCAAAAATGAGTGATTGATTTTGCTTATCAGCTACACTGTCTTGCTGCAAAGCACAATATTTTATATTTAGGACATTCGCAACTGAGAGGCATGACTGATTAATTTAAACAGATCCGCTTCAGTTGACTACTTATTCAAACTCAGACCGGTTTCCAGAATGTATACTTCCATCTTCAGGCATGGCCCTCCACCAAGTCGTGGTTGGCGTTCTTACCGTGCGACTGCCCGAAAGCGGGTAGTGTGAGTAGAGTGTTTCTTACATGTTTCTGTTTCCGCCGTCCTACCAGCCAGGACGTTACGGTTCCAGGTCAGTTTGATTATTAGGCCCTCTTCTATTTTTATTCCGCCAGGGTGAAGAGGTCTGGAGCCCTTGCACTGACTGGACGGACCACATGTTACGCGTTACCGGATACAAATAGAGAATCGCCTGTAATATTTCTGGCTTTGCAGTCATCATATTCAGGTACGAGAAGATATAATTAGAGCAGTTCAGAAGGCAGCAATCGAAAGATGACATAATGTGGTGTGGGGTACTGATGACAGATGGTTTACTCGGTATGCGGATCATGAGAAAGATGGCCTAAATTGTGGCCCTCCACCGCGATTGGCTGCTGCATTCGGAAGTTACGTGCCAAAACGATAATCGGCTGTTATCAATATTAGACAAACTAAACAGCGTATTTGCTTGCATTTCTGATTAAAAAGAAATGGCTCTGAGCACTATGGGACTTAACATCTGAGGTCACCAGTCCCCTAGAACTTAGAACTACTTAAACCTAACTAACCTAAGGACATCACACACATCCACGCCCGAGGCAGGATTCGAACCTGCGACCGTAGCGGTCGCGTGGTTCCAGACTGAAGCGCCTAGAACCGCTCGGCCACACCGCCCGGCATATCGGATTAAAGCATCTCCCAAAATCTCGCTATCGTTCCATTATTTCACAACTATTAATCACCAGCAGAATAATAAACAACAGCTATTCGAAAAGATAGACGAAGCACTTTCGTGATCTTCCGATCGCGCCTAAACTGGAATGCGCGCGAAATGGTTGTTCTGTTAAGATCACAGCTGGTTGGGAAGCCTCGGAGGACAGACATGTCTGCTGCGATCGGTGTTAGTTAATACTTTATTAGCAATGTATTGTTATTTGAAACATAGTTGAGAACAGTGTGACAGTAGTGACGAAAATAAGCAGTTCGTTAATTTGTTGAAGAGGAATTAAAAAAATGGTTCGAATGGCTCAGCACTACGCGACTTAACTTCTGAGGTTATCAGTCGCCTGCAACTTAGAACTACTTAAACCTAACTAACCTAAGGACATCACACACATCCATGCCCGAGGCAGGATTCGAACCTGCGACGGTAGCGATCGCTCGGCTCCAGACTCGAGAGCCTAGAACCCACGCCCACTCCGGCTGGCGAAGAGAAATTATTTGTTACTCTAAAGTGGAATGTAATTCTGCAGTTTCTCGTGTTCTGATTATTTTTTAAAAAAACGAGTGGCATCCCGTGTAAACAATGTGATTGGAAATTTAATTATTTCTAAAATAACTGTTACTCGCTAAGAGTTTCTTACAGTCTGAAGATAACGGATTCACGACCTACTTGCTGTTTTCTGCGCAGGGGACAACAACCATTGAAGATCACAGGCTGGTGAACATTTATTAGAACTTCTGCATTCCATTCAGGGCGGTGGAAGCAAATAGGTACCTCGCGTGTATTGCAATCTTAGTACAAATGAGAACAGTGACACGTCATCTGTGGTAACACACAGGAGGTATGAAGGAGATAAATATTTTTGAGAGAAATGATTTATCGTACACACGTATGTAATACCCCATCCCTCCCTCCCTCCCTCTCTCTTTTACAACAATGCCGTACGCCTAGTTCCAGTAGTTTGCTCTTCTGGTTGTTACAGGCATGTTGCGCTATACTTTTCCCCTCCTCTCCTTTGTATGTCTTCTAGTTTGTAAGTCAAATATGCACCGCTGATGATGACTGTATTGCGAGGCGCTCAACGACGCTGTTAACAGCACCTGTGCAAATTCCAAATCTTTTTCACAGTTCAGTCCCGCCGAATGATGATGAAATGGTTAGGGCAACACAAACAGACAGTCCCCAGATGGAGAAAATCCCCGATGCGGCCGCGTATTAAACACGGGAACCCATGGTCCAGAGGCAGCAAAATGTGCACTGAGTTCACTGGAAATCGCTCCCTGTGTTTCAGAGCTATTCGTATTTTGTACGTCATCGCCTTTCCACCCCAACTTCAAACAGCAATTCCATTCATTTATCTTTGAAAAGATCGCTCGAAAACTGATTGAGACGGGCGTACATTCACTGGCACAAGCATTTGCTACCACAAATTTTCTACATAAGAGGGTCCACAGCCTCCAAAAATTTTATGAAAGAAAACATTGTCAGTGGTAGGCTATTTAATTTCATCCTTTATTCGGTGCGCGATCGGCCAATTTTGTCACTAAGTCATCTTCAAGCACTTACACGTGCGTAATACTTATGTATAAGTGGTTTAAAATGTCTCAGCATCGAAACTGGCCACTCGCACACCTAATAAAGCACATAATTGTACAGCCTACTAAAGACAGTGTTTTCTTTCAAAAAATTTGCTATCGAGTTTGAAAGCGATTGTCATAGAGAAGTTGTGACACTCGGCACCGTTCCGTGTCGCTTAGATACTTTTACGATCTCTGTTCTTATGCCGTGTTATATGGCTGCTAGTGTTACACCAGTCCTTTGCGATAAGTTCGACATTCCGTGTTTATACACCAACAGCTGGAACATTCACATCTTCCGACAGCGAAGCGGTAGATAACCTTTTACAGCCCTCCGAAGATACAGAGTATCAGTTCAGTCAAACAGCACGGGCGGCGCCACCATCAAATCGTTCTCGTTGTGTGTTCAGCCACAACCGAAATGCTTTTTTCCGTGTGATGTTAACAGATTATCTTCGCCTGGGCTTAATACCAGCAAGCGTAGCTCTAGAATTTCAGCCTGCAAGCCATTCGAGAGAATATACAACAAATGTCGGCTTGTTGTACAGGTTGTACAAAATAAAACTTGTCGGTAAATATTTTGCTCACCTTAGCACAGGTAATCCAATTAATATCGTAATCCAGTAGTGCAGATCCTCTAAGTTGCATTGCCTATCTTAAGATCCATGTAGTATTACCATAATCTCGGGCGAATTTGATCTAATCGTGTGCTTGCTTAGAGTAACTTGAGTTCCACAAGTAAAGACGTTTAGAGTCACAGCCTCTTATCCCGACAAATCAGACAGCTTCATTCACGTCCATCCACTGTAACTTCCTTCTGCCATAGTCATATCGTACCCTGACTCGTCTTAATGCACTGCCACGGAGGGAGTGTCATATGACTTCCTGTTACCAGTTACACACCATAAACTGTGCTGCAAAACGATCGGTATGCTGTTTCGAGTGGGTGACTAATATTTTTTTCCAAAGAGTTCATTCGCGACCCGGAGAAACGTAGGTACCACGCAGTTTTGTTGAATGAATTGTTGGTAATTTGATAATATGTATTTCATTTATCACCATTTTTAAACTAACCTAACCGCACTTCATCTGCATTACACTATGTGTTGTTTTACAGTGTCGCAGAAGAATTCTAATATACACTAAAAAAAATAAAAAAAAATATAAAAACTAGACATGCCACGATGGAATTATCCTAAGAGGACGGAAATCGGAATGTGTGTGACGTACATGTACCGACAGATACACAGGATTACGATTTCAGAAAAAATGGACGATTTATTCAAGAGAAAGGGCTTCACAAATTGAGGAAGTCAATATCGCGTTGGTCCACTTCTGATCCTAACGTAAGCAGTTATTCGACTTGGCATTGATTGATAGATCTGTAGGAAGCCCTCCTGAAGGATATGCTACTTTCTGTCCAGTTGTCGTGTTAGACGATATTCTAAGCATCATTTGTAAAGCTTTCTTGGTAACCCATTCTGGGCTTACACAGCACAAAGACAGTGTCTCTCCCCCCTCCCCCTCCCCCTCCACACAAGGCTAGTGTTTCTCTGCTTGTCTTTGTTCTTCCCAAACCCTACCTTGGCCTGCAAGGTCGCCGTATCCCTCTCCAGTTCAAACCGTTTGGAGTATTGTGGGTAGGACCCTCCAAACCAGCTCGGTATTTTGACGATCTAACGCCCCAAATGGACAGAATGTGGCGCGATATCCGTCAGGGTGACGCCCAAGAACTCTTTCAATCATCGCTTGCATGATTGCCAGAGGTCGACATACGCGATACTGACTTGCTCAATTTAAGAAGTTCTTTCTCTTGAATAAATCACCCAGATTTCCTGAAATTGTAATCATTTGTTTTTCTGTACATGTACATCATATCTACCGATTTCTGTCACATTCGGAAAACTCTTTTGTGGTGCGACGTTTTTTCCATGGTGGTGTGTATTATGGAAGCTGGACCAATAAATTTTGGGAATCATAGGAACACATCGTTTCCTGTCTTAAGGACGTGGGAACAAAGGAAGATACTCATCACTTACGTGAACTGTAATATTACAAGTAAAGAGTGCCACTTAAAGTCGAGGAAGGAACATTGTATTTAAAATTATAGAAATATGTCGCATTACATTATCAAAAAGCTTCTATTTCCAAGGAAACTAGCAATTTATGCTTAGAAATTTTCAAGATTTGATGAAGATAAATCTAAAATACTAACTATGTGACGGAAACCTCATTTCTTTATGTATAACGGAACTACAAGGCATTCTTATAGAACGTATTCGATTGATATTCAGTGGAACACATACCAGATAACACTATGTGATCAAAAGTATACGGACACCTGACTAAAAATGACTTAGAAGTTCGTGGCGCCCTCCATCGGTAATGCTGGAATTCAGTATGGTGTTGGCCCACCCTTAGCCTTGATGACAGTTTCCACTCTCGCAGGCATACGTTTAATCAAGTGCTGGAAGGTTTCTTGGGGAATGGCAGCCCATCCTTCACGGAGTGCTGCACTAAGGAAAGGTATCTATGTCGGTCGGTGAGTCCTGGCACCAAGTCGGCATTCTAAAACATCCCTGTTCTATAGGCTTCAGATCAGGAGTCTGTGCAGACCAGTCCATTACAAGGATATTATTATCGCCACAGGCCGTGCATTATGAATAGGTGCTCGATCGTTTTGAAAGATGCAATCGCCATCCCCGAATTGCTGTTCAACAGTGGGAAGCAAGAAGGTGCTTAAAACATCAATGTAGGTCTGTGCTGTGATATTGCCACGCAAAACAACAGGGGGTGCAAGCCCCCTCCGTGAAAAACACAATCACACCATAACACCACTTCCACCGAATTTTAGTGTTGGCACTACACAAGCTGGCAGATGACGTTCACCAGGCATTCGCCATACCCACACCCTGATATCGCCGGCCGAGGTGGCCGAGCGGTTCTAGGCGCTACAGTCAGGAACGGCGCGACCGCTACGGTCGCAGGTTCGAATCCTGCCTCGGGCATGAATGTGTGTGATGTCCTTAGGTTAGTTAGGTTTAAGTAGTTCTAAGTTCTAGGGGACTGATGACCTCAGAAGTTAAGTCCCATAGTGCTCAGAGCCATTTGAGACATTTTTTGAACCCTGATATCGGATCGCCACGTTGTGCACCGTGATTTGTCACTCCACACAACGTTTTTCCACTGTTAAACCGTCCAATGTTTACGCTCCTTACCCCAAGCGAGGCGTCGTTTGGCATTTACCGGCGTGATGTGTGGCTTATGAGCAGCCGCTAGACCATGAAATCCAAGTTTTCTCACCTCCCCCCTAACTGCCTATTACACATTACGACCCTCTTCAACTGTCGGCGGTCTCTGTGAGTCAACAGACGAGGTCGGCATGTACGCTTTTGTGTTGTACGTGTCCCTTCACGTTTCCTCTTCACTTTCACATAGGAAACAGTGGACCTACGGATGTTTAGGAGTGTGGAAATCTCGCGTACAGACGTATGACAAGTGACACCCGACCACCTGCCCACGTTCGAAGTCGTGAGTTCCGCGGAGCGCCCTATTCTGCTCTCTCACTATGTCCAATGACTTCTGAGATCGCTGATATGGAGTCCCTGGTAGTAGGTGGCAGCACAATGCACTTAATATGGAAAACGTACGTTTTTAGTGGTGTCCGGATACTTTTGATCACATATTGCATAAATAAGCTTCATACAGTGTAATGATAGGTCCTAGAGGAAATATTGATGGGGTGAAAATATGTCTTCTTTTGGATTCTGCTAAGCATTGATAGCAGTGGGACCACGTTGGAAAAAGCAGTGTTTGTGGCACCGACTGGCGAGGCCCATCAGTACTGGTCTTAAACATGTGATGCACCTTATAATGTAACTGGTCCATGACACACTCTCACTCTCTATAAAAGAATACACTTTTTTAACAGCTCGATCCAAGAAAGCGTCGTATACAACCTCTTTTACAATATATTTCAAAGTTAAATTAAATTTGGATCAGGCACCTTCAGGAATCCAGTTGTAATGAACAGAGAAATCGAGTCTGCACTCAAATGATTCTGGTTGGTGTAAATTACAAAAAATTTTTTGTTTTGTTCTCTAATTTGTGGAAATTATTATTATTACTGAAACATTCACAATATAACAAAAATAACGTTTTTAGTCCATGATCTAATTGGTATATCTGACACACGTGCATTGGAGACACTTCTTGTCTTGGTGGGATGAAACGAGTTGGTTTTGTACGTGTTTCAAGTATCAATACAGTAGTATTTTGTATAGCTGGCTGTGAACTCTGTTGTGTTCTGGACCTTGTGTCGACTGGATGTGGTCACAAGAAATAATTAATAAAATTAATAAAAACGCAATAAATGGCCTGTAACATTTCATTTAGTAATAGATATTGAAAAAATTGAATCTCTGAAACCTGGACCACACGACCAGCTAAAATGTGCCAATAACAGAAACAAGTAGTACTTTGACATTGATCAGACGCTAAATAAATAAATCTATTCTTACAACATTAACCTGAAGTTATAAAAAAATCATTTTCTCTCCTTTTTCTCTTCTCGAAATGATGAGAAATATTGATGCAAAGAAGTTCTGTGAAGAGACTTATAAAGTTTCGAAAATTATAACTTATATAGTAAAATAGGAGACATGTTACAAGTGCACCAGGGGCTGAGCAGTTATAAAGTATAGTGCCCGAACTAAGTCCCTCCAGCGTTCGGGACAACTCAGCACTACTTCCCTCTGAAAGACGATATGTGGAAGCGGTTTGCCATTCCTTCTTCTCCGACCTCTTATGTCAGACGTGTGTCTGTATAGTTAGGATAGCTAATAAGTTCTTGTCTGTGGAGTTATTTAGCGGATTTGTTGTGACTGAGGATAAACTGTTCATATCTACACTTTCCGCTGGAGTTTCCATCAATGACCATTATCAGGAAGATTTTATTACTGATAGGCGTAACATTTAATTTCAAAGATTTTTTGTTAGCCTTTCGATGTGTTTACTAGTGTTAGTTTCGTGCATTGGTGTGCCAATACAGTGTTTTGCGTGCGGTCAAACAGGTTGTACAATACCGTAACTTTTACTAATTTTCAAGATTTAAATCAACAACGAAAACTGTGGAGGCTAGCTTCCGAATAAGAAACTTACATGGGATTCGAGCTCAATGAGTCTCCGTCAGCCGTAATGAAAAGGCCGTCAGATATTATGAGTGCCGACACTCCTATCTAATCAGTCACGGCGCCACTGTGTTTACCACGGCAATATGACAGGCAGAAATATCACGAAGCTAACCTCTGCGGGAAACTTTGTGATAAGTTAGCATCTAACCTAACTTACATCGATTCAGACAAAGCTTAAATTCTGAAATGGTCTCCCTCTTTATAGACAACAGGTGGACTAATTCTGGCCTCAGAAATCTCAACAAACATATACATAAAGATATGAAATGTTATACATTAAAGTGTGCACAAGCACCACTTTACATCGTTTATAGAAAAATATGATCTAGTACACGAAACACAACATGAAATATTTGTGGAAGTACGTATGACACTTTTCTCTTCGGAACTTCCGATGAATTATTTGTTTGTAAATACGTTATCGGACGCCTAAATTAAGACTACGGTACGGGTGTTTGATAACAGTAATTACTGAAGTTTAAATGCTGTATAGAGACGCGTACACTTGTACTGTACCTCTGCGTGCAATGCCTTACTTCAGTATCGTAACTGAAATTTGATTTTATGTCATTGAAAGACTAAAATAAAATGTTGAATTCGGATGTCAACAAGTCGCTCCAATTGAACAACAGCAGCACCTGGCGTCTTCCGATGTTATTCATCCTTCCTTTGGACGAAACTCTAGAGAGGACAGTTACCAGTATACAATCTTGGCGGTAAAGTGACAAACATCACGAATTTGCTTACAATGTCTCAAACTCTTGCCGGACAATCGCCACATTCCTAGGTAATCTAAAATCATCGGAGAAGGTTCCGTGTTCCCTTCACAGATCGCAAGTTTTACAACGGCTGTTAAGTGAAACAATGTGAAAACTGGCACGTGTCATCCCCACTCTCACGAAAAGTTAGCGATCTTTGCAAACTGCGCTAACATCCTGCCCGTCACACACACACACACACACACACACACACACACGTGTTAATCTAGTATCAGTTTGGGAAAAGGCAGAACACGTAACTAGCAGCAAATGTGCCCAGACTGCTTTGGTCCGAAATCTCAAAACTATTTCGCTATTTGCCGTTATTCGCATTGAAATTGAAAATTTGGCGTACTTCTTGTAGCTTTGTAACTTCAGTTCTTGAATTTTTTCTCGTGTTACTAGCCAATGACAAAAACTACGGAAATTATACACAGTGTCCCAGGAGGAATGGTCAATATTCAGGTATAAGACAAGAACCATGATTCGTAGCAAAATAGTACCGTAAACACGGGTTCTAAAATGCGTACCGTAAGACTTTTGAGCAATTGTTCAATAGAACAAACATGTTTCACAGTAGCAAAGATGAACAACTGGTCATAGCACTTTCGAGCATACGTTTACTCGACATTTTTGTTTTGATTCATAATGCCACCTCACACAGTGCGGAAAGCAAAGATCTTTGCGTAGACGAGATATGTTTCACAATATTGAAGATGAAAAACTGCTCATAACCCTTAAGGTATCTTAAAGCTCTCGTTTACTAGAATTTTTTGCTTCGGATGATCGTTGCTGTCATATCCCTGACCACTGACCATTCCTCCTGGTACACGCTGTGTACCATAATTTACAACTTAGTCGCCTGTATCTGAATGTCACCTGCTTGTACGGAAAATATCATGTACAAATCGCGCACAAACCGTAGTTACTCAAATACGTAAAAGGTGGGTAATGTAAATGTGGTAGCATTAATTGTTAATGCTGAATGAAACAGTTTTTCCAATATTTTTAAGATTTACTTTGCAGGGAATTGTGCTTCAGTTTTTCTACTCTTCACACTCTTACACCGTCTAACACGAAAGTTTAAGTCGTAGTGTGAGTTGTGATTTAAGGACAATATGAATTTCACATTAAAGCACCCACCAAAATTCATCGAATTTTCGGTTCATCGCTCAGTAAAAAGTCAGCATTTATTACACAATTAAGATTAATTCTGACATCATATTCTTCATTCATTGATCATGTAGATATTCTTTTTGCAGAAACGACTCAAGCGCTCAAGATGTGTGGGCATTTTTCAGACAGACTTTGTTGGATTGACAACAGTTGGCCGACACTGTATTTTTACTCTTTTTTCCTGAATGGATTGTGAACTCTGTATTTTGAAAGTAAGGTGAAACTGACAAGTCAAAAGATATACTTTACCAAATGGTATGTTAGGTTCGTCACCATATAGTAATTATATATGTAAATACTATACATTTTTAAAGTTCATTGTAAAAAATCGCAAAAATTGTTTTATTTAAAATAATTACACATTTAAACCTGTGGGAGTTCATCTTCAGTCACTGAACTTAGAGATTCAGCGAATTCATGATAATTAAATGGTAGTTTTATAACTGCAATATTAATGTTGTTGCTTGGAAGAGGCATATGCAGTACCTGAACATGAACCATCGGTATTCAAAATGCAGCGCGGTTAAGTTGTTGGCTGCCAAGTAATAGAATATAACTTCAGAATAACCTTTCATCTTGAGGTCAATACGAAACACGGAAAAATGCACTTAAATCATGGGGGCGATGTAAAGGGAGAGCGCCAATCAGCTGCCACGGCGAACCGGATACATTTGTTACTGCATGCAGTACTAGACACGATACACACACGTACCGAGTGGGCGCTGAACGACACCTCGGCGAGACGGCCCGCCTTTGGACAGTCGTGGAACTCAAAGTCTTTATATTCGGGTACGTACGTCGAATGATATCTGACCTCGGGACACGCGGACACAAACAAGCTTCTGTCACTATGGCAACCGCGACGGCCGGTCGGCGCAGAATGACTGACTGACTGCGGCTGGCCAGGTGAGAGTGGGCTGTCTGAAGGCCGCGCCCGCTCGCCACGCGCGCCATCTGCCGTTACACCAAACAACGTGCAGCGGGAGGGGAGCCACACTGTCTGTCGTCTGACGCAAGGAACCTCGTGCTGTACTGCTTTCGTCACCTGCCCGCGGCCCGCTAGCCGACACCACCCGACACGTCATCCGCATTGTCGCCCAAACTCTGGCGCGCCGCGGCCAGCATAATGGATCCACCGAAAACAAATGCTGTACGAGTTGATTCAAGAACTGAGCCACAGTGTCTTTCCGCTCCACTATACTTCATGAGTACGGAAGTTAGACACAGATGGGGTTACCAGATGTCCGGCTTTTTACTGTCGTGCCCGCCCAAACAATAGGACTGTTGACGTTTCTAAAAATAGCGAGAATACGGTATATCGATATTTAAAAAATATCGTTATATGCTCCTGATACATCGAAGAAGTATCGATGCATGACGGAAAAGATATCGAAATACCGACCGATAAAAATAACGCCTGCGCATTGAAAATATACTGCCGGTCACAGAGCTGTATATTTAAATATTATATATTTAATTTCAGTACATCAACAAGCTGAAAGCCTACTTATCCCCCTTAGAGCAAGAATTGAAAACAAAACGCTGCACGTTCACGCTTGGCGATAACCAATTTGCTGACAATGGTAAGCCGGCCGCTGTGGCCGAGCGGTTGTAGCAGCATCAGTCCGGAACCACGGGACTGCTACGGTCGTAGGTTCGAATCCTGCCTCGGGCATGGATGTGTGTGATGTCCTTAGGTTAGTTAGGTTGAAGTAGTTCTAAGTCTAGGGGACTGAGGACCTTAGATGTTAAGTCCCATAGTGCTTAGAGCGATTTCAACCATTTGACAATGGTAACTGCATGTAAGTGGCACAGTAGAAGGTGTCCGGTGGGACTGTCGTTCGGTTTAGTCAGTTATCGGACTTTTACGGAACGCTTCACGTCACCTTCCGTCTTTCTTTCTTTTTATCTGCAAACGCTAGCGACCTAGCAGTTGCAGTCTGAAAACTGCGTGGTGAAGTTAAACGTTCCAGTCTCTGATGGTAACACCGAGTGTGATTACGTCAGCATGTCCCCTCACATGTCAAGACCAAACTTATCATTTAGATTTTTCTTCATTATTTTCAGAAACTGTTTTTGAAGAATGCCGATGTACAGAAACAGCATACTAGTTGCGATAAAAATTGTTTAACGGAGCTGGTGTGCTATTTATTCACATGGGAAATCTTGTTTTTCCATTCACACTGGCATCCCGCAGTGCAGTCGGACTTCGTCTTTTTGCCACCTACTTTGGTTCGCACTGTGGTGGGGTTGGTAAGTTCCTATGAGACCAAACTGCTGAAGTCATCGGTCCTAGGCTTACACACCACTAAATCTAACTTAAACTACACTACTGGCCATTAAAATTGCTACACCAAGAATAAATGCAGATGATGAACGGGTATTCATTGGACAAATATATTATACTAGAAATGACATGTGATTACATTTGTACGTAATTTGGGTGCTCAGAAATCATTACCCAGAACAACCACCTCTGGCAGAAACAACGGCCTTGATAGGCCTCTGCATTGAATCAAACAGAGCTTGAATGGCGTGTACAGGTACAGCTGCCCATGCAGCTTCAACACGATATCACAGTTCATCAAGAGTAGTGACTGGCGTATTGTGACGAGCCAGTTGCACGGCCACCATTGACCAGACGTTTTCAATTGGTGAGAGATCTGGACAATGTGCTGGCCAGGGCAGCAGTCGAACATTTTCTGTATCCAGAAAGGCCTGTAAAGGACCTGCAACATACGGTCGTGCATTATACTGCTGAAATGTAGGGTTTGGCAGGGATCGAATGAAGGGTAGAGCCACGGGTCGTAACACATCTAAAATGTAACGTCCACTATTCAAAGCGCCGTAAATGCGAACAAGAGGGGACCGAGACGTGTAACCAATCAGCTGGCCGTGGAGGCCGAGCGGTTCTAGGTGCTATAGTCTGGAACCACGCGACCGCTACGGCCGCAGGTTCGAATCCTGCCTCGGGGATGGATGTGTGTGCTGTCCTAAGGTCAGTTAGGTTTACGTAGTTCTAAGTTCTAGGGGACTGATGACCTCAGAAGTTAAGCCCCATAGTGCTCAGAGCCATTTGAACCTTTTTTTTTTTTTTTTTTTTTGTAACCAATGGCACCCCATACCATCAAGCCAGTATGGCGATGACGAATACACGCTTCCAATGTGCGTTCACCGCGATGTCGCCAAACACGGATGCCACCATCATCCTGTAAACAGAACCTGGATTCATCCGAAAGAATGATGTTTTGCCATTCGTGCACCCCGGTTCGTCGTTGAGTACACCATCGCAGGCGCTCCTGTCTGTGATGCAGCGTCAAGGGTAGCCACAGCCATGCTGCTGCAAACGTCGTAGAACTGTTCGTGCAGATGGTTGTTGTCTTGTAAATGTCCCCATCTGTTGACTCAGGGATGGAGACGTGGCTGCACGATCCGTTACAGCCATGCGGATAAGATGCCTGTCATCTCGACTGCTAGTGATACGAGGCCATTGGGATCCAGCACGGCGTTCCGTATTATCCTCCTGAACCCACCGATTCCATATTCTGCTAACAGTCATTGGATCTCGACCAACGTGAGCAGCAATGTCGCGATACGATAAACCGCAATCGCGATAGGCTACAAACCGACCTTTGTGAAAGTCCGAAATGTGATGGTACGCGTTTCTCCTTCTTACACGAGGCATCACAACAACGATTCACCAGGCAACGCCGATCAACTGCTGTTTGTATATGAGAAATCGGTTGGAAACTTTCCTGTCAGTATGTTGAAGGTGACGCCACCGGCGCCAACCTTGTGTGAATTCTGTGAAAAGCTAATCATTTGCATATCACAGCATCTTCTTCCTGTCGGTTAAATTATGCGTCCGTAGCACGTCAGCATCGGGGTGTAGCAATTTTAATGGCCTGTAGTGTAACTTACGCTAAGGACAACACACACACCTATGCCCAAGGGAAAACTTTAACCACGCGACTACATCGTGCGGCACTTCACACAGTCAAAGAGAAAGTATGGACGTGATGATAGCTCAAAAGTAGTAAAACTCCATCACATAGTAAAAGTAAAATTATGTTCTACTACATTTTCGAAAGAACCGATTGAAATGTTTACCGTAAACTGCGAAAAAATATAATATAAAATAAAAAGATTTGCATCGAAATTGCCATTGCTATATACATAATCCATATATCGGGGAATAATATATCGCCATTGTATATTGATCTTTTAAGTAAAACTGTCGATATATCGATATTTTAAAAAAAGCCCTAATATAAAAGTCCGGCCTGCGTGGATTTTGTAAGAGATTTTTTAGGTGAAGTAGAATAGGGCACAATTAACGGCCGATCGAAGATTAGATTAGATTAGATTAGTACTTGTTCCATAGATCATGAATACGACATTTCGTAATGATGTGGAACGTGTCAGGTTAATAAAAGGTGTCTAGAGAAGATATTACATTACACAAAATATTACATTACGCCTAATATTTTTAATTTTTTGTGGTGTTTGGGGAAATTACAAACTAACTATATCCAAAAATTCATCTAATGAGTAGAAGGAGTTGATATTAAGAAATTCTTTTAAATGCTATATGGTTATCTGCCTCCCCCCATGAACCATGGACCTTGCCGTTGGTGGGGAGGCTTGCGTGCCTCAGCGATACAGATAGCCGTGCCGTAGGTGCAACCACAACGGAGGGGTATCTGTTGAGAGGCCAGACAAACGTGTGGTTATTGAAGAGGGGCAGCAGCCTTTTCAGTAGTTGCAAGGGCAACAGTCTGGATGATTGACCGATCTGGCCTTGTAACATTAACCAAAACGGCCTTGCTGTTACGGTACTGAGAACGGCTGAAAGCAAGGGGAAACTACAGCAGTCATTTTTCCCGAGGGCATGCAGCTTTACTGTATGGTTAAATGACGATGGCGTCCTCTTGGGTAAAATATTCCGGAGGTAAAATAGTCCCCCATTCCGATCTCCGGGCGGGTACTACTCAAGAGGACGTCGTTATCAGGAGAAAGAAGGAGGAGGAGATTAGTGTTTAACGTCCCGTCGACAACGAGGTCATTAGAGACGTAACGCAAGCTCGGGTGAGGGAAGGATGGGGGAGGAAATTGGCCGTGCCCTTTCAAAGGAACCATCCCGGCATTTGCCTGAAGCGATTTAGGGAAATCACGGAAAACCTAAATCAGGATGGCCGGAGACGGGATTGAACCCTCGTCCTCCCGAATGCGAGTCCAGTGTGCTAACCACTGCGCCACCTCGCTCGGTAGGAGAAAGAAAACTGGCGTTCTACGGATCGGAGCGTGCAATGTCAGATCCCTTAATCGTGCAGGTAGGTTAGAAAATTTAAAAGGGGAAATGAATAGGTTAAAGTTAGATATAGTGGGAATTAGTGAAGTTCGGTGGCAGGAGGAACAAGACTCCTGGTCTGGTGAATACAGAGTTATAAATACAAAATCAAATAGGGGTAATGCAGGAGTAGGTTTAATAATGAATAAAAAAATAGGAGTGCGGGTAAGCTACTACAAACAGCATAGTGAAACGTATTATAGTGGCCAAGATAGACACGAAGTCCATGCCTACTACAGTAGTACAAGTTTATATGCCAACTAACTCCGCAGATAACGAAGAAATTGAAGAAATGTATGATGAGACAATAGAAATTATTCAGGTAGTGAAGGGAGACGAAAATTTAATAGTCATGGGTGAATGGAATTCGACAGTAGGAAAAGGCAGAGAAGGAAAGATAGTAGGTGAATATGGATCGGGGCTAAGAAATGAAAGAGGAAGCCGTCTGGTAGAATTTTGCACAGAGCATAACTTAATCATAGCTAACACTTGGTTCAAGAATCGTAAAAGAAGGTTGTATACATGGAAGAATCCTGGAGATACAAGGTATCAGATTATATAATGGTAAGACAGAGATTTAGGAACCAGGTTTTAAATTGTAGGACATTTGCAGGGGCAGATGTGGACTCTGACCACAATCTATTGGTTATGAACTGTAGATTAAAACTGAAGAAATTGCAAAAAGGTGAGAATTTAAGGAGATGGGACCTGGATAAACTGACTAAACCAGAGGTTGTAAAGAGTTTCAGGGACAGCATAAGGGAACAATTGACAGGAATGGGGGAGAGAAATACAGTAGAAGAAGAATGGGTAGCTTTGAGGGATGAAGTAGTGAAGGCAGCAGAGGATCAAGTAGGTAAAAAGACGAGGTCTAGTAGAAATCCTTGGGTAACAGAAGAAATATTGAATGTAATTGATGAAAGGAGAAAATATAAAAATGCAGTTAATGAAGCAGGCTAAAAGGAATACAAACGTCTCAAAAATGAGATCGACAGGAAGTGCAAAATGGCTAAGCAGGAATGGTTAGAGGACAAATGTAAGGATGTAGAGGCTTATCTCACTAGGGGTAAGATAGATACAGCCTACAGGAAAATTAAAGAGACCTTTGGAGAAAAGAGAACCACTTGTATGAATATCAAGAGCTCAGATGGAAACCCAGTTCTAAGCAAAGAGGGGAAAGCAAAAAGGTGGAAGGAGTGTATAGAGGGTCTATACAAGGGCGATGTACTTGAGGCTAATATTATGGAAATGGACGAGGATGTAGCTGAAGATGGAATGGGAGATACGATACTGCGTGAAGAGTTTGACAGAGCACTGAAAGATCTGAGTCGAAACAAGGCCCCGGGAGTAGACAACATTCCATTAGAACTACTGACGGCCTTGGGAGAGCCAGTCCTGACAAAACTCTACCATCTGGTGAGCTAGATGTACGAAACAGGTGAAATAACCTCAGACTTCAAGAAGAATATAATAATTCCAATCCCAAAGAAAGCAGATGTTGACAGATGTGAAAATTACCCAACTATCAATTTAATGAGCCACAGCTGCAAAATACTAACGCGAATTATTTACAGACGAATGGAAAAACTGGTAGAAGTCGACCTCGGGGAATATCAGTTTGGAATCCATAGAAATGTTGGAACACGTGAGGCAATACTGACCTTACGACTTATCTTAGAGGAAAGATTAAGGAAAGGCAAATGGTTCAAATGGCTCTGAGCGCTATGGGACTTAACGTCTGCGGTCATCAGTCCCCTAGAACTTAGAACTACTTAAACCTGACGACATCACACACATCCATGCGCGAGGCAGGATTCGAACCTGCGACCGTAGCGGTCACGAGTTTCCAGGCTGTAGCGCCCAGAACCGCTCGGCCACTCCGGCCGGCAAGGAAAGGCAAACCTACGTTTGTAGACTTAGAGAAAGCTTTTGACAATGTTAACTGGAATACTCTCTTTCAAATTCTGAAGGTGGCAGGGGTAAAATACAGGAAGGGAAAGGGTATTTACAATTTGTACAGAAAGCAGATGGCAGTTATAAAGAGTCGAGGGGCATGAAAGGGAAGCAGTGGTTGGGAAGGGAGTGAGACAGGGTTGTAGCCTCTCCCCGATGTTATTCAATCTGTATATTGAGCAAGCAGTAAAGAAAACAAAAGAAAAATTCGGAGTAGGTATTAAAATCCAGGGAGAAGAAATAAAAACTTTGAGGTTCGCCGATGACATTGTAATTCTGTCAGAGACAGCAAAGGACTTGGAAGAGCAGCTGAACGGAATGGACAGTGTCTTGATAGGAGGACATAAGATGAACATCAACAAAAGCAAAACGAGGATAATGGAATGTAGTCGAATTAAGTCGGGCGATGCTGAGGGAATTAGATTAGGAAATGAGACACTTAAAGTAGTAAAGGAGTTTTGCTATTTGGGGAGCAAAATAACTGATGATGGTCGAAGTAGAGAGGATATAAAATGTAGACTGGCAATGGCAAGGAAAGCGTTTCTGAAGAAGAGAAATTTGTTAACATCGAGTATAGATTTAAATGTCAGGAAGTCGTTTCTGAAAGTATTTGTATGGAGTGTAGCCATGTATGGAAGTGAAACATGGACAATAAATAGTTGGACAAGAAGAGAATAGAAGCTTTCGAAATGTGGTGCTACAGAAGAATGTTGAAGATTAGATGGGTAGATCACGTAACTAATGAGGAGTTATAGAATAGGATTGGGAAGAAGAAAAGTTTGTGGCACAACTTGACTACAAGAAGGGATCGATTGGTAGGACATGTCCTGAGGCATCAAGGGATCACAAATTTAGCATTGGAGGACAGCGTGGAGGGTAAAAATCGTAGAGGGAGACCATGAGATGAATACACTAAGCAGATTCTGAAGGATGTAGGTTGCAGTAGGTACTGGGAGATGAAGGAGCTTGCACAGGATAGATTAGCATGGAGAGCTGTATCAAATCAGTTTCAGGATTGAAGACAACAACAACAACAACAACAACAACAACAACAATGGCTGTCTGTCAGAGTTTTGATGCTATTAGGTAAGTGACCAAAGACTTTTGTGGCAGCATAAGTTACCTCCTCCTGAGCCAAAGTTAGATTTAACCTTGAGTACTGAAGATCATCCTTTCTCCTAGTGTTGTTGCCATGTACACTGCTATTACTTTTGAATTCGTTCGGATTGTTAATAACAAATTTCATAAGTGAAATATATATTATGAGGCTACAGTGAAGATCTCTAGCTCTTTAAATAAGTGCCTGCAGGATGATCTTGGATGAGCTCCAGCAATTTTTCTGATTACACGCTTTTTGGCAATTAACACTCTTTTACTCAATGATGAGTTACCTCAGAATATGATGCCATACGAAAGCAGAGAATGAACATAGGCGTGGTAAGCTTATTTACTCAGGTGCATTTCGCCAAAATTTTTAATGATCCTAAGTAGCTGAACTCAAACGTTTCAGCAGATCTTCAGTGTGTTTTTTCCAGTTAAATCCCTCATCAATAAATAATAGCATTTCATAATTACTAGAACACCAACAATTTTCCAAAGTTTTTTTGGAGATAATTGTTCCTAACATTTCGAATACTGTCAGTTATGTCGGGGATATATTAGTTATTGGTGCTACAAGAGAGCGACACCTTGCTAACTTACATCCATAGTTCCAGACAATACTACAATAAAGACTGAAGTGAAACAAAATGCAGTGCGAATTTTTCGAAGAACAAGTGAAGTACTTAGACAACATATTCAGTAGCAATGGATTTCAACTGACTCAAAAATATGTGGAAGCCACAGAAGAAAAATTCAGATACCTACAAACTTAAAATACCTGTCTTTCCAATAAAATAAATAATTACGCAAACTTTGTACCAAATTCCGTCCAGATCACCACATACCACAATAATATACACAAGAAAGGTAAAAAATGTAAATGATCACTGCATCCACAATTTTAGAAGATACATCTCACGACCATCTTGAAACAAGTTATGAAATAATTCCTGAAGGATGGCCAGAATACCTCGCAACCCACTCCCTTCCAGAACTGCGCAAATTTTTCCCCTAAAATTAGGATCCACATGGTACAGGGAGTACTGATGCTGACATCGGGCAACGAAGACTGCTGGATGCTCATCCTGCCGCCACTGCATCGGTGTCTCGTGAACCTCCTCACTCGCAAGGCGGCACGCCTACTGCCCCGGCATCACGCAGGACATCTAGAGGATAGCCCGCTCTTGCGGGTCCTGCGTGACAGCCCAGTCAGCGCCTCCATGTAGGTTCTATGCCTGGCCAACATCGAAGCGCCCATGGAAGTGGTCCATGTGGACTTCACTGGCTCGTTTATCAGAGGGACGTGGTTCATCGTAATAGACTCGTTCCCAAGTTTCGTTTCTTAGATCAAACCTGAAGTGCCACAGTAAGGGAGACCATAGATACTCTGCAGAAAATATTCGCCATTGAAGGGACAAAAAACAATCGTTTCCGACAATGGCTTTGTATCTTAATACAATATGTTTCATGATTTCTGTTCTCGGAACTGTATAATAAATGAATCTGACAACAGCACTGTTCCACCCAGCTTCCAATCTTGAGACCGAGCACTTCGTCTGCAACTTTAAGTTGCAGATACAGAACATGCTGTCAGTCACATACAAGGCTGAGGTCGTGCCCAGTTCTTAGCCACCTAAAGGAGCATACCATACATATGCACATTGTGGAGGAACTACTGCATGTCTTCTGACACTGGGCTCTCTGGGATCTTTCGAGTCTTACAACACGCCCATGGCCACCCAGTCGTCGAATGCACTACTATCTGGGCAGAGACGTTTGGGTTCGCACCTCCCAAAGAGTCTCAGAATAGAAACCAGGCGTCATCAGAGCTGCCCTTGGAGAAATGTTCACAGTGATGCCAATGTCGCCATGCTGTTAAGAAACGCTAACGAGCTGCCCCCATGCTTAGCAGCTTCCAGAGCCCCATAATTGGTTCAATACTTCAGATTCTTGCAAATCCACATCCCATCGGAGCTGGTTTCCCATGAAATGGGACCCATTTGCACCAGCACCAGTGACTTCCAGCACAGACCTTAGAGGCCATATCACCAGCTCCAGCCGATTCAAGCTTCAGGACCATGTCCCCGCCGCAAGCCGAGGACACTATGACACCAGATGCCAAATGGACAGCAAACCTTGAACTAGCTCCCACTAGTGGTGCGACGATCACTATACTGATAGGGATGCCCTGCCATCCGACAGCGGAGTCGGTACCCTGTGATGCTGACTGTCAACGATTTCTTGGGCGGCCTTTAAGACGTGCCAGTGGGCCGTGACATGGTCTGGCCACTGACGTCAAGCAGCAGATACGAGAAGCCGCCTGTCTGCTGCAAGACACTTTCGATCGTCCCATGCTACAGTCTCTGCCTCACAGGTGCTCTTGTGGTTAGTGTTTCTGACTGTCGATCACGGGCCTCCACGTTTTATTCCCAGCCTGCTTGGGGATTTTCTCCACCCAGGACATCATTACATCATCATCGACGCGCAAGTCTTCGAAGTGGTGTCACATGGAAAAAATTGCACCCAGAATGTGATTCCTGGCCAAAAATGTCAGAGGCGCATTTCTTTTTATCTCATTAACACCGTCCTTTAGTGACCTGTATGTTTACTACGTTTCAGCTGGACTAATTTTTAGAATGCTGTTAGATTGGCGGATCTGCTTGACCATGGGCTATGTGAATTATCCTCTTCGTGTGTATTAAAATCGTGACGTCCTGGTACGGACTGGAAGTGGAACTATCAAGTGATTACAGTATATCTGTGTAATAAAGCGTGTGTCGTATTGTAGCAGGTGTATTATCATCCGCCCAAATCCCAGATAGGTAAGGTTTTGCTGAGAAGATGAGAACACTACAGCGGATCTGGATCTGGCGTAGCTCAACCTGCATACTGAAACGCGTAAAAGTAATTAAACAATATTTCTTTTATAGAATATTATCTCTGGATAAATCTGCCAGCGAAATTTATTTCAGGAATTCCAGACGCATGATGAACAGTGTTCCGTGGGACGCTGAGAAAACTGACGTGGTGGGCGTTCGGCGCTCTATTTCACCTGAGAGACGTTCAGCGAGATTCTGGCCAGGGACTTGAGCTGGCCAGTCCGACAAATCCGGCTCATTTCCGGAAAACTACGTCTCAGAGATATTCTTCTATTAATGACTTGAGTACTCCAGCTGTGATGTAGAACGTTTCAGACCCGAAATTGTGAAATTTTTATAAATTCCTGAGTTCGTGTTGATCGAAATAACAGTTTGCGGAGGGATGCTATATGTTGGCAGATCTAACAGCAAAACACAATGCTGGTAGAGAAAAAAAGTGTTTCGGAGCAAACCGTTCAGCTCCGAAGCAGAAGACCCTTCCGTGTTCCAACGTTCACCGAACAACACTATGATCGCTGTGGACACAGGATTATAAAGATTCGGCCGTGGATCAGTGGAAAGGTGTCAACCTTTCGGATGAACCACGTTTCTTGTTACATCGGGTCGATGGTCGTGAGTGGACATGCGGATAACAGCTGCCAGAAACATGCACCAACACGGGTTGGTGGTGGGTAGTATTACGCTATGGAGGACATTCACCTGGAATTTAATGAGACCTATAGTAGTCATCGAAGGCACCATGACAGTTGTAGATGACACGGAGATTATTTCGGACCACCTGAATCCCGCCTTGCTTGATATCTTCTCTGACGACGACGATGTCTTCCAGATAGCAGTCCATGTCACAAGGTCAGAATGGAGCTACAGTGGTTTGAGGCGCATGATACTGAACTCACGCTGATATTGTGGTGTCACCGCTAGACACCACACTTGCTAGGTGGTGACTTAAATCGGCCGCGGTCCTGTAGTACATGTCGGACCCGCGTGTCGCCACTGTGTAATCGCAATCCTAGCGCCACCACATGGCAGGTCACAAGACACGGACATGACCTCGCCCCAGTTGTACGGACGACATAGCTTGCGACCAGACCTACCAAGTCTTCCTCTCAATTGCCGAGAGACTGATAGAATAGCCTTCAGCTTATTCCATAGCTACTACCTAGCAAGGCGCCATTTGTATCAGTGCTTATAGCTTACTACTATTCAAGAGATATATTCCAACAAGAGAATAAAGTTAAGTATATTATTCCAGCTACGTACTGTTCTTCTTATTCATTAATAAGTCTCATGTTCCAGTACTTCACGCCCGTCTGCGTTAGTTTAGCGTGCACTTTCAGCCACTTCATTCTACAAGGTGTTGGCCCAGCTGCCGACACATCACATGGCGACGAGAGAATGTGTTTTTTCTGCTTTGGACTGATTTGTTCTTTTTCCCTTTTTGTGCTCTGATTTGCTTGTGTCATGGCTTCGCCACAATCTCCAGATGTACTGTCCGAATTTTTTCGCTTGCAGAATCAGCAGACGCAGGCGTTATTGGAAGCCCTTGGACAGCTCGTCCAGGGTCAACGTGCGCTGCAAACCGATGCGGCAGCCGCCGCTTCATCGCTACCGCAGCCACACAACGCTGTCGCACCGCCATTTAGGCCCTTTGAGGCCACGTGCGAAACCTGGACTGAGTGGGCCAGCCAGTTCCAGTTTCATCTCGCAGCATACAGAATTCAAGGTAAAGAGCGGCAGCCGTTTTTGCTTTCTTGTGTCGGTGTGTCTACCTACCGTGTGATAGTGAAATTGTTTCCCCGACGCGACGTAGCAACTCTGACCTACGAGGAAATTTTGTCGGCTTTAGATGCCTATTTCAAAGAAACAGTAAATGTAGTTGCAAAACGGTATACGTTCTTTCGTACAAAACGTACGGCCGGTCAGACTAATAGGGAGTGGGTTGCAACTTTGCAAGGCCTTACTAGAGACTGCGCGTTTGCCTGTGAATGTGGCCTCCCATATTCCGATACAATGGTGCGTGATGCAATAGCACAGAACGTTTCTGATGTTCGCATACGGGAACAGATTTTGAAACTCGTAAATCCCTCCCTTCACCAAGTGATCGACATATTGGATAGGCAAGACACACTTGACTTTGCTCAGGACTCATTTGAAACTTCGCCAGCAGTGTGTCACATTAATCAGCCCGCCGGGCCCGCTGCACGGGACGCTAAGCGGCCCTCGCGCCCGTCGCAGCCTCGCTCGCAAACACGTGCGCCGCGTAAGCAAGCAACTGCAGTGAAATCATGCCCGCGGTGTGCAACTAGACATTCGCGTGAAAATTGCCCGTCACGCCAAGCTATTTGCTTTTACTGTCAAAAGAAGGGACATGTTCAAAGTGTTTGCCAGAAAAAGCTTAGATCAGACAATCGCAATAATTCCAGGCCTTTTGCTTCGCGCCGGAATCGCACCCAGGACAATCAGGCTCGTGGACCTTCGCCCATGGACATTAATGTAGTTCATTCCCACCCGTCCAGTGACACTTTAGCTAACAGTGACTGTGTTCGTCCCACCCAAAGTGTGTGTCGACGTCGCAGGAAATCCCGTAAAGTCGCAAGTGCTTCTGTACCTGTATCAGTTCAATTTGCACGTGACAGTCGCTCTTGTCGTCAGCAGGACAATAAACTTTTTGTGGACTTAGCCTTTGAAGGCAAAGTGATCCCATTCCAGCTCGATACCGGAGCTGCAGTTTCATTGATTAATCACGACACGTACAAACAACTGGGCCAACCGCCATTGCGTGCCGCAAATGTTAAGTTACATAGTTACTCAGGACAGCATATACCTGTGTTAGGACAGTGCAGCCTTCTTGCAACATACAAGGGACAAACAAAACTTGTATCATTTTACGTTCTTCGTTCTTCTAGTGCAGTGAACTTGTTTGGTTTAGATTTATTTCAATTGTTTAATTTGTCTATAGTAAATCGGGTCCTATCAGTGAATCAGACTGTGCCTTCCGCCAGTGTTTCTAGTCTTTGTGACGAATTTGCAGACATTTTTGCACCAGGCCTTGGTTGCGCTAAGGACTATGCTGCACATTTGGAACTGAAAGACAACGCGCAACCGAAATTTTTCAGAGCGCGCAATGTTCCCCACGCATTGCGTGATGAGGTCGCAAGAACATTGCACGATTTAGAATCTCAAGGTGTAATTGAACGTGTGCAGGCTTCTCTCTGGGCCTCACCCTTAGTAATTTTGCCAAAACCTTCCGGAAAACTGAGACTTTGTGTGGACTTCAAGGCAACTGTGAATCCACAACTTGTGACTGCTACTTTTCCTTTGCCCCGCCCGGAAGATCTTTTTGACAAACTGTGCCCGGGAAAATATTTTTCCAAATTGGACCTAGCTGATGCGTACTTGCAGATACCTGTGGACGAAGACTCCCAGCGCGTCTTGGTGGTAAACACGCATCTTGGCTTGTATCGCTTCAAAAGACTGCCATTCGGGTGTGCATCCGCCCCTGCATTGTTTCAGCAATATTTACGAACTATTTGTGCGTCGGTCCCTACTGCTGCGAACTATCTGGACGATTTTGTGATCTCAGGACAGACAGAAGCAGAACATTTGCAAAATCTCCGAACATTATTTCAGGTATTGCGTCAGAATGGTCTTCGCTTGAGAAAGGACAAATGTGTGTTCTTTGCTCGGGACTTACCCTACCTGGGGCATGTCATAAATGCCCAAGGTATACATCCGAGTCCAGAGCACCTCCGTGCCATACAGGACTTACCTGCTCCGCAGAATTTGAAACAGCTACAGAGTGTGTTGGGTAAAATAAATTATTATCATAAATTTTTGCGCAATGCTTCTTCCATTTCAGCTCCGCTTCATCGCTTACGCCGTAAAGGTGTTCCGTTCGTCTGGACGACGGAATGCGAACGCGCCTTTCGCCAGTTGAAATCGGCGTTACTTTCAAATACTTGCCTTACGCCATTCGATCCCCGAAAACCCCTTTTGTTGATGGTAGATGCATCGGATTTCGGGATCGGTGCTGTGCTTGCGCACAAGGATGGCTCGCATGATCGCCCTATTGCCTTTGCGTCCAAATTGCTCTCCTCTGCGCAAAGAAATTATTCACAAATAGAGAAAGAAGCTTTAGCTCTCGTGTTTGGTGTTACCAAGTTCCATGACTTCTTGTATGGTCGTCACTTTACCATCATCACGGACCACAAACCTTTGACATCGCTTTTTCATCCGACCAAGCCTGTACCTCCACGTACAGCGCAGAAATTCATTCGCTGGTCACTTTTTCTCTCGCAGTACCGCTACGATATCTTGTATCGGTCCACTGCTAAGCACGGCAACGCTGATGCGTTGTCCCGTTTGCCTGTTGCTGAGGATAAGGCATTCGATTCTTCCGAACTTGCTTGCATGTTCATTGATTCGGAAGCCGATGACGTGGTCGCATCGTTTCCGATTGATTTTCGTCGTGTAGCTACAGCCACAGCTGCTGACCCTATCCTTGCTACTGTTTTGCGTTTTGTTGCTACGCAATGGCCCTTGTCAAAGTCACGGATCGAGGATCCTTTGGTTCGCCGTTTTTTTGCTCACAAGGAGAGACTTTTTGTACGACGTGGTGTTTTGTTGTTGCGTTCCGATAATGATCAGTCCCGAGTCGTGGTCCCACGTTCGTTACAGTCCTCTGTCTTAAAGCTTCTTCACCAAGGACATTGGGGTATAGTGCGAACGAAACAACTTGCTCGTCAGCACTGTACTTGGTTCGGAATCGATGCTGCGATTACAAATATGTGCTCCTCTTGCGTGGCGTGTGCAGAACAACAATCCGCACCGCCGCGGAAATTCTTTGCATGGCCGAAAGCCACTTCCCCTTGGCAACGCTTGCACATAGATTTTGCTGGTCCGTTCTGGAATGCTCGATGGTTGGTTGTGGTCGATGCTTTCAGTAATTTTCCTTTTGTTGTCCGGATGTCTTCCACGACGTCTTCTGCCACAATCCAAGCCTTGTCTGCTATCTTTTGCATTGAGGGTCTTCCGCAGACTATTGTTTCCGACAATGGCCCACAATTCATGTCCGCAGAATTTCAGTCATTCTGCAAGGCCAATGGTATTCAACATCTGACGTCCGCGCCGTTTTCGCCTCAGTCAAACGGTGCCGCTGAACGATTGGTCCGGACTTTCAAGTCCCAGATGTTGAAATTGAAAGAGTCGCATTCTCGGGAGGACGCTTTGTTGCTCTTTTTGTCTTCGTATCGCTCTCAGCCCCGCGATGGTCGCTCGCCGGCTGAATTGCTCCATGGTCGATCTCATCGCACCCTGATGTCTTTGCTACATCCGCCGCATCAGGTTCCTGTGCAGCGGCAGGCTCCTGCTTTTGCTCTTGGCGACGTTGTCTATTATCGCAATTATCGCGGTTCACGGCGTTGGCTCGCAGGGCGCATTCTTCGCTGCCTCGGCCGCGCGATGTATTTGGTTTTGGGGGCCTCTGGTGAGGTGCGTCGGCATCTCAATCAGCTGCGCCTCTGTCGTCGCCTGGGTTCTGCCGCTCCCCGTCTGCTTTCAGCGACGGAGCCGTCAGGTCAGCGCCTTGGGGACCCACCTACTGGCTCGCCTCATCCCCAGGTGTTGCCGACGCTGCCTTCCATTTTGCCCCATGGCGTCGCGCCGCCGCCGCAGCCGCCGCCTGCGCCGCCCGCAGTGGACGCGTCGTTGCAACCGCCTGGCGCCTCCCTGGGTCACGCGCCGCCGCTCGCTTCCCGTGACCAGCCGTCCTCCGCCATGGACCTCTTGCCCGCTCCGGACCAGATGTCGTCTTCGCCCGTCGGGTGCTCCGACCACATGGAGGTCGACCCTTCTGTCTCATTACGTGCGCATCCACCTCATGTTGACGTGCACCCTGGACTGGGTTTGCAGGCGTTTCCTAGCTCCCCTCGGACCGAATGGCCGGGTGCGGGTGGCACAGCCTCGCCTGTTGTTAGGCTCCCCACCTCATCGCATACGTCAACATGGGGTCCTCCCCACGGCGGGCGGAAGCCTTATCTCACGACCGTTCGCCGATTTGCGGGGGAGGAATGTGGTGTCACCGCTAGACACCACACTTGCTAGGTGGTGACTTAAATCGGCCGCGGTCCTGTAGTACATGTCGGACCCGCGTGTCGCCACTGTGTAATCGCAATCCTAGCGCCACCACATGGCAGGTCACAAGACACGGACATGACCTCGCCCCAGTTGTACGGACGACATAGCTTGCGACCAGACCTACCAAGTCTTCCTCTCAATTGCCGAGAGACTGATAGAATAGCCTTCAGCTTATTCCATAGCTACTACCTAGCAAGGCGCCATTTGTATCAGTGCTTATAGCTTACTACTATTCAAGAGATGTATTCCAACAAGAGAATAAAGTTAAGTATATTATTCCAGCTACGTACTGTTCTTCTTATTCATTAATAAGTCTCATGTTCCAGTACTTCACGCCCGTCTGCGTTAGTTTAGCGTGCACTTTCAGCCACTTCATTCTACAAGGTGTTGGCCCAGCTGCCGACACATCACATGGGACCGCGGCCGATTTAAGTCACCACCTAGCAAGTGTGGTGTCTAGCGGTGACACCACAGATATCTTACCCAATAAATTCTCGTGACTTGAACTCGTTGCTCCGCTGCAATAAACCGCTCGTCTGTAGTTTACGTGAATTGTGTGACCTGTGCCCAAACATCCAGTGCCACATATCCCTCGAAACCTACCAAAGATATTTCATATCCATGCAATGCAGAATCGCTGCTCTACTGCGTTTCAATGGTGGACCAGCATGCTATTTAGTTAGCGACTCATTGGTCTGAAGTTTTGAGACTCTACCTCTACTCGTCAAAAAACTCGCCATTCCCTACACCGCGTGCGAACTGTGTGACTTCCATTGTGGTCCCTTGTCCGTGCGAATAATGCAAGATGCCCGTAACAGAACGTCCCAGTTTGGATGGTATACTATAACACTTCAATTTGGACTTTTTACAACAAATCATAACTCAACTAACATAGTTTTTCTACAAGTGTTAAAAACACGCACCTTTAGTTATATGACACACATCCAGCCTAAAGTCCAATGCTTTCCAAACTTTGGTTAAGAAGTCCTGAGTAACGGAAACAATGATTTCTTCAATTATGTGTCTCAACTCCGGTACTCATTAGGTAGTGTCAGAACGTAGACATGATATTTTATGAAGCCTCAACGGAAGGAATCACACGGTGCGAGGGCAGGTAAACGTGGAGGTCAGCGGAAAAGATCTATCATGTGTTGCCAATTACGAGTATTCCAACAGTCACGGGCTTCAATATTTAACTACTCTTATAAAGAGATGCCAATGGGCTCCTTCTTGTTACCAAATAAAATTTTTCAGGTTCACCTTCCAACTGGCAACACAGCCATTTTTGCAACATAACCAGATAATCTACTCCTGTTACGGTAGCGTCAGCGAAGAAAAATGTTCCTTACATTTGAGGTCACGACACAGCGCAGAAAACGCTTTATTTCGGGAATTTATTGTACGAGTGCATGATGATGTTCTGACAATCAGATACGAACGTTATGGGTATTTGCCGTCCCACTCAGACGAAAAGTTGCCTCATCACCGAGCACAACAGGATCAAGAAAGTCATCTTCCCACTGCAGCACTTCACTTGCAGCCTACAGGTATAAGGTAGATCCTGTAACCTCTAACAGTGTAATCTCCGGCAACTGAGGTTCAATCCTTGCTTGCTGAACAGACTTTTTAGGACTACGAAGATAACATGCTCTGATACAGACAACATCCTCTCCAACGCTTTTGGTCGTCCCGTGCTTTTCCCTTTACACTTGAATCCGGTCTTTTAGACCTGTCTATACCATCGTTGGATGGTTTTGCCACGTTGGGATCACAAACTTTAAACGAAACGCGCGTTGAACTGCAATTACGGTTTCACGGCAGAACACAAAGCGCTGTACGCTCAGGAGTCGCCACTTTGTGTATGTGTCGCAGCAAGTGTGAAAACGACAAAGCAGCGTTCGCCCATGCGTTTATCTAAAACTGTCTGAGCTACAGTTTAATTGCGACCTCGAACCAACACTATATAACGCTTATAGTTGATCCTACTAAAATTTATGACTAGAATATTCTTTTATGGACAGCCTGTAGAATGTCTACTCAACACTGAAACAATTTCTTGAATATTTTATATTTTATTTTATTTTTTATTGATTTTTTAGATAGAAAGCTGAGTTGATGACAAGGTTTGGTGTACAAGACACCTGCAGGTCGATTAACCCTGTTGAGTAGACTACAGCAGAATTCCAAGTCTGATATTTCGCCAGCAGAACCCCAGACCGATACCTACAGATTGGATGAATTAGGAGCAGCTATAAGTGCTATGTCTGACGTCATCAGCACAAAGAGTTAATACAGAGACAAATATAACCCATAAGAAACCCATAAGAAATGAGCAAGGAACGTCAAAAGGAAGATACCTATACCACTGGGTACTGGCCGAACTCAACTCAAGAAAAATAGCCCTTGTTTCAACAAGTCTTTATTTCCGCAGAAATTCTTCTGGGAGATTTTTGTACTTGTGACCATTACTGTGTCCACCCCCGGTAGCTGAGTGGTCAGCGCGACGGACTGTCAATCCTAAGGGCCCGAGTTCGATTCCCGGCTGGGTCGGAGATTTTCCCCGCTCAGGGACTGGGTGTTGTGTTGTCTTAATAATCATCATTTCACCGCCATCGACGCGCAAGTCGCCGAAGTGGCGTCAAATCTAAAGACTTGCACCAGGCGAGCGGTCTACCCGACGGGAGGCCCTCGTTACACGCCATTATTATTATACCATTACTGTCTCCGGTAAGAATGAGAATACTTCATCTTTGAGTGTGCATCCGGAATATTATTGAATCTTATTCCAGTACTTCGGCCATTCAAAAAGTGACCTGCTTGCAAGATTTTTAAATCACATTACACTGTGGAGTAAACGTACATTCTTCGGTGTTAACACTGTCGGCAACTAGAGCATCAGTCAGAGATAAAGCTTTACTCGCCTATGAGCTAAACAAAGCAAACGCAGAATCAGCGAATCTACACTGCTTACGGAGTATGTGGTTTAATATGGATTGCATATGTTGGAATGTCAGGCAATGAAGATTTAGAACTATATTTCCTTTGAGAGCGCAGAAAAGGAATGAGGGGTTTCCACGATTTTTCGAACTGGAAACCCTTGCCAAGTTCGAGCAGGTTGTCTGCAAATTGTAATTCTACAGTTTCTTTGACCACTGAATTCCAGTAGGATGATGCTGTGGTCAGTATCTTAACTTTCCCGTAATCCATGGAGTGACCAGGGAAAATACTCGCACAGTGGCTAGATTTATTGGGCTGTACAATGCAGGTGTATCGCTTGTGTTCAACAAACATATGCGAATACTGTTTTAAATATACTGTGTATATTACATGAGGATCTCAGACAGTAAGATACACTCGCCGTCCCACTTTAAGACAGCTATGCAACAAGTGTGTGTCATTGCCAGAAGAGAGTAAATTTTCTGGGTTTCCTGCAATCAAAGCTCTGAGGCAGTACGGTTGACGGGCTGCACCACAATGGCGGAGTGAAATGGCGCGGCAATTGGAAACAGAGTTAAGTTTCACACAGATTCATCATGAAATTCTGGTGGTATTTGGACCAAACGCAATGTTGCGCGCAGACGTAGCGGAAGGGTGTCAGCAATCTGATCAAGGCTGCACAGAATTGGGAGATCCTGATCGGGGAAGAAGCCGATAGACACTGACCACAGTCGATAACGTCCAGCCAGCTAACCCGATTCACAGCAATGGCAGAACAATTACGGCGGACACTGCAAAGGCTTGTCCTCCTCCACGACAGCAGGACATCCCAAACGGCACACATAACACAAGCTATCCTTCGGGATTTTGGGGAAAGAGATTTTCTGAAGATGAGGACATTCACACTGCGGCTCAACTGCTCCGTGACAAAGGAGTGGATTTCTTTCATCGAGAAACTGGACGATTGTTGATAAGTTCCCATCCTTGTTTATAGACACTTACTGAAAAATGTAAGACAGCATTCAAAGAAAGTTACTTGGCCTGCTGTACCTATCTGTAACTTACTTTTACAAGTCACCTCCTGTCTCGTTACTACGTAAAACTATCTCCCACTGGTCAATAGGACACTGGTGTCTGTTTCGCCATTCTGAGAGCTGACACACATTTGTTCTTGTGGTCCCTGGATTCTGCAAAGCAGCACTATTGTACAACCAAAATGCCGTCACCTCTAGGTGGATCATTCCCTATATGGACCACAATATCTGAGATGCAGTAATAGCCCCAGTCAGCTATTATAGTAACTGACATTGTATGTACACTGGGGTAAAAGTTTGAGGTGCAGGGTCACACGCGCTGTGGGAGTCACCAGTATGTGTGAGCACTTTTGGGGATCAGTGAGGGCGTCGGACGGACCGTTCGACATTTACACCTCAAGTTGTCTGTGGACTAACCAATCCCAAGAATGTGGGCAACGTACTTACGTTGCCAGAGATGTGCGGCGAAGGTAACGTGCAAGTGTTCTGGGCAGCGACTTTCCAACACGAAAGCAAAACAGGCAGTGTGTTGAAATGTGGGCAACAGCTGAGGTGCCACTGCGGACACGAAAAGTACCCTAGATAGACTGCACGGCAGTTACCGCCAAAGTTGTCCATGACGTAGCCAGTGCCTCGTATGAGGGTAACAGGTACATACTGGCAGTACCAATGGGCGGTAAAAACAAGGTATTATCAGCCATAGCGGCGAATCTTGCTAATGTGAGCTCCATGATACTAAATGGCTTCCTGACGTGACCTGTCTTCTACAGTAGATAGACCGAGCAAACTCTGATTCCTGGTCCACATTCACTAGAGACATAGCCTCCGCGAGGTTCTTTGCTATTACTGTCAGATAGTGACAAAATATACTCCTTTTCGGGGTGCTGGTTGGTCGTTGGAGGTTCCTGCCCACAATGCTCCAAATATGCTCATTTGGGGAGAGATCTGTCGACCTTGCTGGACGAAGTAGGGCTTGGAAAGCACGGAAAGAAGTACAAACTCTTGCTTATGTGGGCGGGCATTATCTTGCTGGAATGTAAGCACAGGACGGCTTACCATGAACGACAAGAAAACAGGGCATACTATGCCTCGGGAGAACACGTAACAATTCAATCAATCAATCAATGCCAAGCCCAATAACTGCTTGCATAACGGGCAGAGGTGGACCAATGCGTTACTGATATGTTCAGTTTGTGAAGCTCTTTCTCCTAAATAAACCATCTAATATTTCTGAAATCGTAAAGATTTGTTTATCTGTAGTTGCACAGCACATCTAGCAGTTTCCGTTAGATTCTTTCGTTGTGTGTCTTTTTCTCTTTGTCTCTCAGTGTATTACCGAACAACTGACAGACAGCCAACAGACAAAACTTAATGACTATGTAGTGACAACTCAAATTTTTTGTCAGACAAAGACTCGAACCAGGATATACTGCGAACTGTAAGAAGCTTTCTAAAGCGACCATACCATCCGAGCAAGCCCTCAGTGAAAGTTTGAGGCGACGCTGGGGGCACGTTCAGGTAGCCATTTGGTTAGGGCGTCTGCTCGTGACAAATAGGAAATCTTGGTCTGAGTCAGTGTCTAGCACAAGTTCTCAATTGTCACTACATATTCATTACATTGCGTGTTCGGCATACCTGAATGGTTTGCAAAGATATCATCTCATTTCGTTGCATCTTCACCGATTTTATCCCCATCGATCTATTCCATTTCATTGCAATTCATTCACTTATAAATTTAAATTCCGCCCGTATGGTATAAAATGTTTAGTATCGTTCAACAGTTACTAATTGAGGATTTGTCAAAAATCCTTCGCCAGAAGTCTTTAACGTCCTTTCATGGAGCCGGATTTAGTGCGCAAATTTTTTGGTGCTCTATCATGAACATAATACACCCATCAAAAAAAGTTTTGCATCACCCTGGTTTCCAGAACTCCTGAAGATAGACATTGACTGTGGATACTGTAACATAGACACAATCCCTTTGACTATTCATAGATGTCACTAAACCCACCCAAAGATGTAAAGAACCATGCATGAGCAGCGCCTATTAGACGGTGGGGGTCCGACAGCCGATCAGTTCCAGTCATTCCACCAGGAAGGAGATACACGGCTCGTGTTGTCTGTAGTTCAACCATGCCTAGACGGCCAATACCGCGGTTCGATCGCGTCCGCATTGTTACTTTGTGCTAGGAAGGGCTCTCAACAAGGGAAGTGTCCAGGCGTCGCGGAGTGATCCAAAGCGATGTTGTTAGGACGTGGAGGAGATGAGAGAGAGAGGAACTGTCGATGACATACCTCGCTCAGGTCCAATGCAGTGGATGACCGCTACCTACGGATTATGGCTCGGAAGAACCCTGACAGCAGCGCCACCATGTTGAATGATGCTTTACGTGCAGCCACAGGACGTCGTGTTAAGACTCAAACTGTGCGCAACAGGCTGCATGATGCGCAACTTCAATCCCGACTTCCAGGGCGAGGTCCCTCTTTGCAATCATGACACCATGCAGCGTGTACAGATGGACCCAACAATCGATTGGCATCACGTTTTCTTCATCGATGAGTGTCGCATATGCCTTCAACCAGACAATCGTCGGAGACGTGGTTGGAGGCAACCCAGTCAGGCTGAGCGCCTTAGACACCCCGTCCAGCGAGTGCAGCAAGGTGGAGGTTCCATGCTGCTTTGGGGTGGCATTATGAGCCGGGCGGGGGGGGGGGGGGTTGACGTACGCCGCTCGTGGTCATGGAAGGAGCCGTAACGGCTGTGCGATACGTGAATGCCGTCCTCCGACCGATAGTGCAACCACATCGGCAGCATATTGGTGAAGCTGAGAGGTGGCATGAGCCCCCTCTCATATTTCTATCTTACGATTCTCCTCTCTAATTGCATGCGGTGGAAAGTTGCTATTCCTTCACACGCGGACTTCCCACGCAGCGTCTCTCGTCACCTGGGTGGTCCGGTGACAGGCGGGCTCTGTTGAACTGGAGAGGGTTAAGCCGACGGGTGTGAGGATGTCGAGTGAATGCTTTGCAGACGCCGACATTGTCAAGAGACACGCCCGCCGGTGCCTGAAGTAGCGGCTGGGCTAGAGGTTCCGTTACTTCGCAGAAACTTAGCGAAAACACTTTCTGGCGGGCTACCAGCGAGGCGTGGGAATGACTTGTGTACCCAGGCAGTTGTGGCGGGAAAATTCCTGCGCTTTCTGCAAAATAGTAACTGTGATTGGCTTGCTCAGGGCATAGCTCCGTGACGTAGCAAAATCAGCGCAGAAATTGGCGCCAAGAATCTACATTGGTGGAATGGTAGTGCTCCGGCAATGGAGTGGAATTTTCCGCCGGTTTTCGAGTTGCTGATTGGAACGTTTAACCACGGCCACTGTCGTGGGGGCGGGAATGTCGTGTGTTCGGCCTGTACGGGTGCTCTAGGTAGTCGGCTCTCGCCTTTCGGTCGAGGACGTCGAAGCAACCAGCCATCGCCGCCGATACGCCAGATCGTGTTCTGGCAGTCAAGAAGACAGTTTGGTAATGTATGTCCGCAGCACCCGCAGATAGGGATTTTCCTAGTCAATCAGAGCTCAGCAGAGCGCGCCTGTTCGCCTTTTTCTAACTTTGTTCTGTCTTGCGTAGCAGCAATTACTGTTGGGTTAGCTGTGTGTCTCTCTTGAGATTTGAGTGGCAAGGAATTGGCTCCACATACCACTTCGTCTTAAACCTCACGATCTAGTTTAGGGACAACTTCACCTTTACAGTGTTTGTATGAGTCTCCAATTTGAGCCAATTTGATGTATTATAAATATTTCATGTGTTTTTTTTATTATTTTGTGTTTAGTCTTAATAAATCATATTGTTATTTTGGACAGAACATTCATTCTGTTAATCGGTAGAGCAACCCATCATTTCCCACTATGTTAATGAAACCTTCGTTTATTTAACTTATTTATCAAATTAAATTATTGCAGGTGCCAGACTCTCTTCCACTCCACTGGAAGGGTTGATTAGAGTCAGTTCGCGTGTTTTTTTTATCCTTGTGCAACAGCAAAAGTCGGAGTTAGAATAGGGGGGGGGGGGCTTAGAGCATCATTTACATATGTAGATTCAAGAAGAATTTAGTGTCAAATACACTGCTAGCCCCAGCACCTCGCAAAGCATTCGTCTTCATGGACGACAATGCGCGCCCCCATCGTGCATATCTTGAATGACTTCCTTCAGGATAACGACATCGCTCGACTAGAGTGGCCAGCATGTTCTCCAGACATGAACCCTATGGAACATGCATGGGATGGATTGAAAAGGGCTGTTTATGGATGACGTGCCCACCAACCACTTTGAGGGATCTACGCCGGTTCGCCGTTGAGGGGTGAGACAATCTGGACCAACAGTGTCTTGATGAACTTGTGGATAGTATGCCAGGACGAATACAGGGCTGCATCAATGCAAGAGGACGTGCTACTGGGTATTAGAGGTACCACTGTGTACAGCGATCTGGACCACCACCTCTGAAGGTCTCGCTGTGTGCTGGTACAACACGCAATGTGTGGTTTTTATGAGCAATAAAAAGGGTGAAATTGATGTTTATGTTGATCTCTATTCCAATTTTCTGTGCAGGTTCCAGAACTCTCGGAACCGAGATTATGCAAAACCTTTTTCTGATGTGTGCAGTTTTGTTTAAAAATCAGTAAATATATAGAAAATATTTGTGATTTGAGAAATGATACTGGGTTCGTCCACGAGACACACAAGGCAGTAAAAACCGGCTCCCAACTTGTTACCGTGTTCCTTGAATTTCAGCAGGTGTTCGATATAGTTGCGCACTGTCATCCAATGAATAAAATACAAGCGCACTGAATACGTGAGTAGCTTTTTGATTGAATGAAAGAGTTCCTAGTAAAGTGACCACATTATTTTACTGTTAACAGAGAGATACCCTCAAACTTAAAAATAAATTTGAGCGTGCCCCAAGGAAGTGTTAGGGAACCATTGCATTTCACAACATATACGACGGTCATTCCGTAAGTCATGGCAACTATGATATATCGTGCGAACTTGTGGCATCTCTGTAATCACAGTAAAGAAATTTGAAAGACCGCGGCAAACAGTACAGAAATTAACCGACAAATTGCTAACGCATGCGAGGATGACTCGGTACCACGGCCTGAAACATTCAGTGTGAGCTCGGCCGTGATAAAGGATGCATGTATGCAGAGTGGTACAACACGTATACGTGGAAATTCCCTTTCTCACTGGCAGAAATGCTACTCAATGTCATGCAGAACTACGAGCTGCTGTGGGTCAAGGTGAAAACGTCCGGCTGTGCTGGATAATGCGGTCATACTGCATTATAACGCTACAGCCCACACAGCAGACGTCATCAGGAATTGCGTATAACCTCCTCCGCCCACCGACCCTAATCACCAGACCCTGCGACTTCGACGTCATCCGACAACTGAAGAAACCACTGTGCTGGAGGCGCTTTGCAAACAGGGCGCATATGCACACGGCATTTCGGAGACAGGTTGCACGCATTGATGGCAATACTACTGACATTCATCGCCTTCCACATTGTTGGCAACACTGTCTGGATTCACCTGGGGTCTATTTTGAAGGGCAGTAGTCGGTTTTGATCGATTTTTGTTCCACTTGGACACAGTTTTCCAAAGCGCGTGTTCCATTTTACCCTTCGACGAGGCTTCCTGTACTGGAAAACTATTGTATGTTGGAATTCAGATACACACTGCCTTACCGGTTCAAAGCACATCGTGGAATTTTTATGTTGTCACATTATCAAAAGGTATCCACTGAATGAGTCCCTGAGAGGTGTAGTCCACCTACGAAGTAAGCAGCCTGCAAAACTCTCGTTGTACGAATCTTATCACATGTACTATTTATCAAGACAAAAATCCCTGTTGCTCAACACATACTAATCGCGCAGGGATGAATGAAGTATTGTTCGAAAGGTTTAACCGGCTTCTGACACTGCATACCCATTTTGCTCTAAAACTTACTATTTGAGGAAAATTTTAACATAAGAGACTTTTTTATCATTGGCAAAAGGACATCATGATTGCCCAGCTTCATACCTGTATTTTACGAAGATAACATTAATCACAAATCAGAGACCCACATTTCACATAATGTAATTGCAAATACCTTATTTGTTTTAAAGTGCTTATTAACCGGATAATTATATACAGCATTGTCACATTTAATAACCGTGACCACTGCTGTTGTCCGTTATTTACGCCCCTCGTACGAGCTGACTTTTCTAAATGAATATAATTTCCGAAACGGCAGACGTATTTGTCGCTGCCGCCTTGAATAGTGATTTACCCATTTCTACCACCACATAAATCTTACATGGAGTACGAAGTGCAATTAAAAACTCAAAATATAGTTAGAGGTTTTTGTGGCCTTAGTGGTATACTGGGTAAGAAGCGAACACTGCATTCCAACCTATACTTGCATTCTAACCTGCACTTACGGCAAGTGTATGTAGCCTTCTCAAGGGTAAGTAAATCAACTAAAATTTTTGTATCTATTAAACGAAATGAAAACCAAAAGTACACAAAGATTACAATATTACGTCAAACATCGTTTACACCGAGGTATTGTAATGCTCTCTAAAGAATTTTATTCAGAATTACGTGCGTGGAAATTTATATAACGATGTGTCAAAAATCATGATTATTATTTCATATCGTTCGGTTCATTTTTTTAAATGTTTTCTCTTCAGTCCCACTACTATACTTATCCCAACGATTATACACTGAAGCGCCAAAGAATCTGGTATAGGCATGCGTATTCAAACGCAGAGATGTGTGAATAGGCAGAATACGGCAGCGCGGTCGGTACGCTTATATAAGACAAGTGCCTGCGCAGTTGTTAGATCGGTTACTACTTCAACAATGGCAGGTTTTCAAGATTTAAGTGGGTTTGGGTTTGAAAGTGGCGTTATAGTCGGTGCACGAGCGGTGGGACACATCTGCGAGGTAGCGATGAAGTGCGGACTTCCCCGTACGATCATTTCACGAGTGTACCGTGAATGCCAGGAATCTGGTAAAACATCAAGTCTCCGACATCTTTGCGGCCGAAAAAAATATCCTGCAAGAACAGCTCCACCGGCGACTGAAGAGAATCATTCAACGTGACAGAAGTGCAACGCTTCCGCAAATTTCTACAGATTTCAATGCTGGGCCATCAACAAGTGTCAGCGTGCGAACAATTCAACGGAACATCATAGATGTGGGCTTCCGAAGCCGAAGGTCTACTCGTGTACCCTTGATGACTGCACGACACAAAGCTTAATGCCTCGCCTGGGTCCGTCATCGGAGTGCTGTTGACTGGAAACACGTTGCCTGGTCGGACGAGTCTCGTTTCAAATTGTATCGAGCGGATGGACGTGTACTGGTATGGAGACTACGTGATGAATCCATGGACAATGCATGTTAGGAGGGGACATTTCAAGCTGGTGGAGGCTCTGTAATGGTGAGGGGCGTGTGCAGTTCGAATGATATGGGACCCCTGACACGTCTAGATACGACTGACAGGTGACATGTATGTAAGCTTCCTGTCTTATCACCTACATCCATTCATGTCCGTTATGCATTCCGATGCACTTGGGCAAATTCAGCAGGACAATGCGACATCGCACACGTCCAGTAGTGCTATAGAATGGCTCCAGGAATACTCATCTGAGTTCGAACACTTTCGCTGGCCACCAAACTCCCCAGACATGAACATTATTGACCATATCTCAGATGACTTGCAAACTGCTGTTCAGAAGAGATCTCCAACCCCACGTACTCTTCAGGATAGATGGTGTCAGTTCCCTCCAGCAACATTTCAGACGATAGTCGAGTCCACGCGACATCGTGTTGTGGCACTTTTGCGTGCTTGCGGCGGCCCTGCACGGTGTTAGGCAGGTGCACTAGTTTATTTGGCTCTTCAGTATACATATTCCAAATGCAGTCATTACTTAAAACTACGAAAGTGAAAAAATTTCTCATGGGTCTTCTGTTATCTATAACAACAACAAAACTGAGAAAGTGTCGTATCTATCTGTTTGAACACGGTAATCTCAGAACTACTAGTTGACTTTCCATTGTACTTTCACAGGCAAGTTGAGCGTCGGTTGAAGCTTTATTTCATCAAAAGAAAAACTCGTGATTGAAAATTTTATCGGAAACCATCTGTTCAGCTTAGTATTTCGGATATCTAATGACCATGGTGTAGTGTTCCAAATAACCAATAGATGGTGCTGTTAGTTTCGTAATTCAACAGTGAACAAATAGATGGCGCTGTTAATGTTTTAAACTCATTTTCATAAGTATACATCAGTGACAGAATTAAGCGACGCGATCTTATCTTTACGAATACAAAGTAACATTGGATATACTTGGCCAGCATAGAAAGGTTTTCTAATTTCGCTTTGTGTATTAAAAAATTTAACGACATTGCTTTGCTTCTTCGATAGGTTTTATATACATTCTTTGCTGGGAAAATGAATTTAAGTTTGCTTTGTGATTTGAGTGCATTACAGCTTGATTTAGTTTTGTTTACAAATAAAGATACCTAGAAAATGATTGAGTCTTTCTCAATGCACCAGAACGGCTAAAAGGCTAAGGAGTATACAGTCTCAAGAAGCCGCAACTCTGATCAAGAGCATCATGCGTTGTGTAGCTGCTCAGAACCATTCACTCACAGAGGCTTGAACTTACTTCTCTCCAACGTAGCACCGTAGAAGTGGAATTTTTGACACGAAGAGACGCTGGCCAGCGATTTTTTATACGCTGAATCCTACTTATTCCGAACAATTTACCATTTTTTCTTAAACGTGTACAATTGCTAGTGAGCTTATGTTGGAGTACGACCGTGAACAAAGTAGAGGGCCAGCTGCTGCATGCTGTGGGTGTGGATCTCGGTGTCTGTTGCTTTCCGCACAGCCAGATCTACATGGCTCTCTCTGTGGTAGTGTAGCAAAGAAGCTGTTCGTTCACATCCCCAGTGGAACTACTTCAAACTTTGTATTCGAAGAAGCTTTGTAAGTAAAAAACAAATTCCACTCATATGATGTCTCAGGCACAGCCATAAATAAATATCTGGACATTGCTCGGGTTTTCAGTTAGCACCTAAATATTGCTCATCAGTCTGGGATCTGTATCAGGTAGGAGGGATAGACGAAACAGAGAAGATCCAAAGAAGAGCAGAGCATTCCGTCACAGGTTCCTTTAGAAAGGACGAAAGCGCCACAGAGATGCTCATCCAAATCCAATGACTCACGGTACAAGAGGGGTGTTGTGTATCACTGGGAGGTTTAATGTTAAATCTTTGAGAACGTAGGTTCTTTGAAGAATCAAACGATCTTGCGAAAAGACCATGAAGGTAAAATCAGAGTGTTTAGAGCTCACTCAGAGACTTACCAATAAAAAGTGCTTGTCGTAGCGGTCACGCCAACGGCGTTGCCGTAGTAGTAACATCGGTTTCCGTCAGACCACTGAAAGTTAAGCGCTGTCAGGCTTGGCTAGCACTTGGATGGGTCACCGTCCAGGTCTACCGAGTGATGTTGGCAAGTGGTCCTTGTGAGGCCAATTCAGGAGCTACTTGACTGAGAAGTAGCGGCGCAGATCAGGAAAACACAACGGCTAGGAGAGCGGTGTGCTGACTCTGTATCTGCATCCACTCATGCCTAGGGGCAGAGGAAGACACGGCGGCCGGTCGGTGCCGTTGGGCCTTCAAGGCCTGTTCGGATGGTGTATGTGTTCTTCGTTGAGGTGACAATGGTACGCCAAGTGGCGTGACTTGCGGAGGATAGATGTAGATGTAGGTATGCGATTGGGTATCCCAGTAGGAACCGTCAATATTCACTGGTACGACAGGAACGACCATTCGAAACAAAAACCTCTAGAAAACATTGGCTTACCTGAAGAACTATGAGCACTTTCTCAGTGGAAGAGATGGGTTTCACAGCAGTGACGATTAACACGTGCTCATAGCTCTGAAGGTAAGCACCTTAGAGCCCGTGTTTACTAAATCTTTTGCTTCGAATGATGTGTCCAGTCACATCCCTGAATCTGACCATTCATTCTGGCACACCATGTACAAAAACAGGAAACGAACTTAAAGTTGATTAAGGCAGAATTTGACGGAAACGCATCCCGTGTATGTACCCAAGCGACGCATTTGTCGAATATTTCTGCGCCACTCATTTCAAATTTCCCTGTGTCGCACACACACACAATGCATGAGTTGTACAGCACATATCACAAGATTCGCGAAAGTTGTCAGTTTTATATGAGTGATGAAACTATAAACATTAATTCCACAGATGCCATATTAGCAAATATTTTTATTTGTAGACAACGTATAAATTACACGAGAATATTGAAGTATGTCTTTGGCGAAATTATAAAACTTATTTTAAAGTCAGAATAAAAAGCTGCATAGTGCTCTTGTGTACGTAATATATATAACGGGTGTATGTGTGGTTACGTAATGTTGTCTCCGTAATGGAGTTCTAACTACCAAAAATGATTAAAATGTCCCTCCCTCTGACAACCTACACCTAAATGAATTATCGTTTTGTGGTTTTACTTCAATTCAATGTAGCACATAAAAACCAATCATTCCTGTCAGGATGCTTTTAGAATTAATCACAACTAGATACCGTAAATTATTTATTAAAAAAATTACAGTACAAAAAAGAATTGTATAAATATGACGTACACAATGCCGCATTCCGCCACACACCTAATTTAGAAAATGGCAGAACACATGTAATTAGCTGGACACAAAACATAAGACCTGCACGCTGACTCGCACTTCCGGAAAAAACTCAGTGGACCAACAAATGGAACTTAACACATTTACCGTGAGTGTTTACCTACTAGCCGAACCGGACTGTGCATATAACCTATTGCAATACGGACAGCAATTGCACCGCACCGATGATCTGCTCATTGGGGCGTTGGCCGCTGTGCAGATAATGTAGGTAGCGCACCTGTAACTCTCTGACTACACAATGAACGCAATATGCCGTCCTCAAAATCATAGGGCCAACATTATCCAAGTGCAAGACAGATCACATGCCAAGATTTCTGTTTGCTTTCTAGACAGGAACAGAAGTTCGACTTAAGCATTCTCCCTGAAAGAAGCACTTCTGTGTGTGCCAGACTCCACAGAGAGCTGAAAAATCATCAATTGAGTTAACAGAATAACAGGTCTGTACACAGAGAAATGACTTCACACTCTCCTTGTGTTGCAAGCTGCACTTCTCAAAATCCAATCGCCAGATTCTCTCCTGTGGCTCTCGCCGGCGAAGTCTCTATTATGAAAAGAAGTATCTCTCCAGGTCACACCCCCTTCATCCAGGACACGCGGCAGGTGAAGAATCCCAGTGTCCGTTACAAAAATATTATCTCCCACTACACGGGTCATGAATTTGCCAGCCAATCACCTGAAGCTCATACTCCTTGCACAAGATTTTCTGGAAGTTTCCATTTCACTTCGTATATCCTTAGCAATTCGCCAATAATATACCCGTGGAAAGCGTGTTCCAGCTATTGCCATGAGAAGATTCCTTAGAAATCAAATCACAATCATCGTTTGTGACCCTAATTAACTCCCAGATATGCAGTTCTACAGAAATTGTTAGCATGTGGGGCTACTTAGTACCAGCCAACGAAATTATTAATAAATTGATCGTGCATCAAAAACAATGATCTAACACAAATAAAAAAATATATGCGGAATATTAAATATTTGGTTGCAAAACCTGGCCACCTTAAAAATTTACACCATGTAAAATTAACACTGAACAACAAATTTGAAGTGAAAGTGTGTAAATTGTATGGTTTTGAGTTATTTATGTTTATTTTAGTATAAAATGATACAAAATCATCATCTTCATAAATATTTAGTTTTAATTTTTTTTAAAGTAATCTACATTTTTGTATAAATCTCACTAACCATATATGCATTCATATTCCAAGATTCAGCATAACATATTTTAAGTGAATAATTACTTGAATTATGTTATGTGTTATGTATTGATAAATTTCAGTGCCATTCCGGAAGTGCAAAAGTAAAATATTAAGAAAAAATGAAGACAATATTATTTGAATGAAAATACTTTGCAAAACTACTTTGTACCAGAACCATGTAAAGCACAAAAGAAAATATGTAAATTATCTGGTCACAAATGTATATAAAGGATTAAAAATGTTAAGTGTCCGTATGTACAGAATATACAATCACATATTTTGTTCAGAGATAAATTCAGAAGATGACCGTTTTCGCTTGCCTTGACGTTTATACATATACTCGGGAACATCCCCTATGACAGTCCAGCAGTAACCTGCTAAAATAGCAGGGCTCCATTTTCCGGCATACCTCTTCTCAAATGTGCAATATCTTGATGAAATCGCTACCCATGTTCATCACTTACTGCGCCACAATCTTTGGGGAAGAAGTCAAGATGACTGTGTAAGAAATGCATTTTCAATGACATGCTGCAACTAAGTTTTTCATAAGATGACAACATGTTATCTACAATCGCCTTGTAATTTATTGCTCGTTTTTTCCCTAATAACTGTGAACAGACTGTCTTAAAACATTCCCATGCATGCTTCTCATCACCTTGTATGATTCCATCAAAAGTATGGTCTCCAAAAAGCTCTCGAATCTGTGGACCTACAAAGATGCCCTCTTTTACTTTGGCATCACTTAAGTGAGGGAATTTCTGCTTTAAGTACTTAAACGCGTCATCATCTTTGTTAATTCCCTTAACGAAGTTTCTCATAAGATCCAACTTGATGTGCAAGGGCGGAAGCAGAATGTTTTTGGTGTCTACTAGAGGTTCACTCCTAATGTTCTTTATACCTGGTTGAAGAGATTTTCTGGTGGGCCATTCATGTTCACTGTAATGAGATGCGCGAGCTCGGCTATCCCATTCACAGAGAAAGCAGCAATATTTAGTATGCCCTAACTGCATACCTAATAGCAGTGCAACCACTTTCAAGTCACCACAGATCTACCATTGAGAGTCATTATACTTGATGGCTTCTAGTAAAATTTTCATGTTTTGGTAGACTTTCATATGCACACTATGCTCAAATGGAATGGAAGGTAGCTGATTACCAATATGTAAAAGCACTGCTTTCAAGCTCATCTCAGGGTTGTGATTAATTCTGAGAGCCTTGATTAGGTCATTTACGTCTACACATCGCACAAGACTATCTTGCATGCTTAAAAAAAGGAGTGAATTGTTGCTCTTTCCTGCGGTAGAATGGAACATTTACATTGCTTTTCAGAAAATTGCGCTGCTGCAAACTTGATGCTAAAATCTTAGCCTTAGCTTTAAAGAGTTCGAAATATCTAATGAGAACACTTAGTTCATTTTGAGACAATTTTTGTGGATCATCATCAGTTGATGATATATTTGGAAGAAACTCTGGTTCAGGACATTCAGAATCCTCGTAAGAAGTAATCTCGTACTCTGTCGGTGGTTCAGGTACTGGCAATCCTTCCCCATGTAGAACTGGACGTATGGTAGATGGAATGTTAGATGGATCACAGTCCGCTTCTTCTTCTTCTTCTTCTTCTTCTTCTTCTTCTTCTTAGATATTCCATTCTTGATAGGAGGAACCATTCAGAAGTAGCAGTCACTGACATGGTTAATTGGCTCACGCAAGATCATGGGAACTGCAAAGGGCATTGAACGTCCTTTTTCGTGCATTCAGTTCCTGAGGTTGCTGGCACAAGTGTTGCAGATCACATGTGAAGACCAGGGTTTGTCCCGATAACCTATTTTGCATCCAAAGTCACAACTGTAAGCTTTTTTAATCAATAGAGTTATTTGCTGTTTTTGTGAAGCAAATGTCATTTCCCCACACACACATAGCAAAATGTGTCATCACAGTTAACACAAACTCGCGACATTTTAGTTCACTTCAATAGCAGTCAATTTGAACAACTGGTAGTTAATCTGAAAACAAATGTGCAAAAATTATTACATCCATTAATGCATTACATGAAGAGGAGGGAGACAAAAAGATCACTAAAATTGGTATCAAAATATTTATATCCAAAATATTGCACACGAGATGGACCAGGGACAATAATATAATGCATTGTTACTAATTATTATGACTTTGACAGACCATTATCATATCTGATTTTAAATTTAACATAAAAATCTGTATATAATTATCTCATCGTAATAAACGAAATCTAGAGCTAATTTTGAGTTGTCTTTATGATATTCGCGATGAGCACATTAGAATTGATAGTAACTGGCTTTTTTCATTCCATTTACATTTTCATTGTTTAACAGTGCAATTAGTAATATGAATTTTTATTCCAAGCAATTTCAAAATTCCTGATGGATATTTCCGCCCGAAAAAAACTTATGAATTGACTTCTTCTCTGAAATGAAACCATTACCAGGACTGGAGACGCTGTTACATGGTATGCCTCCTAGGGGACACTAATCTTTTATGTGGCGTGCCTACAATGTATCTCGATAACATTTCACTTAACTGAGTGAGGGATAAATAGCCAGCGGAAGACAGTAAACACGCGATTTTACTGTTTCTTCCACGCAGCCCTGCCTCTGTCCTGCTTGACACTGAACCAACATCAACAGTCGAGTGGCGGGGGAGTGAGACAGATCCCGTATTATCACGCACTATGCGAAGTGGAGTTGACAGTCACAGTTTTTACTTGTACTGATTTTTTTCATCAATGAATTACATACTTTATTACAGCACAACAAGTAAAGTAATTTCTGTGAAATAGCCAGCATTTATAATTCTATAGCATTTTAACAGTCGATCAGGTAAAAAGGTAAGAGACAAAAAAATATGATATTGTGTTGAATTTTTTGCAAGTTCCAGAGTTAACTTTCCTGCAGTGAGTGCCCTTTTTACTGTGCTGTGCATTATCTTGTCCAGCTTCTCATAGGATTGAAAAACAACGTTTCATTTTGTTAGGAAGTGTATCACTTTCAGATGATTCCTCAAAGGTATGTATTAAAAAAGAATATATAAATGGCGTCCACATTTATTCATAACCTCTAACTTTTCCCCAAATTAATCATTTATGTTTTACGATTTTTGCCGTATCCAGATGTGATACGGAAATATTAAGAAAAAAGCAGAATATAATGGAAAACCTTCATTATTAAGAAAATTACTATTCTTTACAGCAACACAGATAAAAGAGCAGACCAAACGCATCTTACATTTCACTGTCCAGTCATGATCACACGTCTTGTGCATTTCCCTGAAATGACAGCCTTTTCAATTTTGGTACTAAATGCAAAGAAAATTAAAAAAAAAACTGATAGTACAGCGTCTGGGTTTGCTGTTTCTGCCATTCATTTTTTAATACCAAAGACTTTGGTGTCAAAATAGTTCTGCGAAGATCGTTTAATGCTTAGCTTAATGTGTCACCGTGAAATTCTCCCTCGACATTCCATTACACTTCATGTGTGGGAAACTGTTACCGCTGTCGATAACTACGTAAAAATAAATTACGAAATTTCTTCCACGGACTGAAAAACATGGAAATAAAGAGAATATAATTAACATTTAACAGATTTCTACAATTTTCACTTTACCAACGAATCTTTATCGTTAAATTCATAACACGCAGTTATAAATAAACTATCTTAAAGAGGTCAGTCACATCACATCGCTAAAGACACCACTCCTTAACTTCAGCCTAAAATTTTATGTCCTTAGTTCGTAAAGTATGTTAGCAATTTATTTATTTATTTCTTTATTTGTTTATTTTTTAAAGAGAACCTAACTTGCGGATCGGAATATTACTTCCTTTCACATCTTTTCCCGTGAAATTAACCACTGCCTAATATAGCCCTATTATAATAATTTGATCAAGAACACTAAAATGAAGAAAAATCAACGTTTACTGCATATATGGCCTGCAGATGGTATGCACCTGCAGCAGACCGAAATGTTAGTTTTAATACAATGACATCATGTTCCATCTGTCTCACCCAAGGTCTAAATAACGTAAAGTGAATATTAATCATTATTGTACGCCACATCAGACTTTAAAAAACTTAATTTGGTAAAAATAAAAGACCTTAATTCAATATCTAGTACATCATGAGGCATAACTTGTCGAAACTTGGCTTCATCCATACTTGTCAGGGTTGTCAAAGAAGGTTTCTCAGAGAAGTAATGCCAGCATTCACCCGATTTAGAGAAATCACGGGCAAACGAAATTTACTATCACCGTTACAGTATCCAGATATTAGTATACTGCCAGGTCATTAACATTAATATGATTCTTTGATGGTGTTGCAACAGCCTACGAATGGATTGTCGGGATCCAAGAAACGTGCTATATTATCCCTGCCACTAAAATTAATCGCAGCTCCGCCAAAGTCTGGCCTCTGATATTCTGTTGACTAGTTTGTTAGCGAAAATAAGTCGTCACTGTGGGCGTGGGCAAGAAAACTTGTTTGCATTAGTTCCTATTGGAAACCACATAAACTCTTCTAAGCGTGGAAGTAGTGGCATTCGTTTTCTGACAGTCGTAACCACACAGTGGAAATGTGACGCTGAAAAGGGAGTAAGTGTTCTCCATTACGCTTAATGCTAGCGTGCAATGAAGTTCGTTTCTGCCCGTGCCGTCGTAAAGGGCCTTCACAAAAGAGCTGTACGCTGCAGAGCGGTCTCAGAGGCGAAGCCTCGGCGTGTGGAAAGGGAAAAGAATTAAAAGCAGCTACGGCAGTAGCAGCAGGGACGATGGGGGTGCCCTGATCCCCCCTCCCGGCCGACCGCCCTCTCACCAACACACACTCACACACAAAGTGAGAAGGAGAGGGGCGGGAATGGGGGCGGGGGTGGGGGGGGGGGGAGGCAGTAAGGGGCCTCGCTACCGCCGGCTGTGAAAACAGAATACAGAATAGCTAACCGGGACTTTTAACGTTCGCTACTTAAGCATTCTCAAAGGACACTCCGGATGAAAATGTGCTCCCAGGCGCGCCTATTGCCACTTGCGGAACAAAAGGCTTTGGAGCGGAGCAAGGGTTCCTCGAGAAAAGCACTCTTAGTATAGGGCGCAGTATGAAATGTGCGCTGACTTTGTTTATGGAGTTTTGTCATTGTTGCTGTTTTAACCTCACCACCCCCTTCCCTAATATGATGTTACCGGGAACTGCTGTTTCAGTAGCTAGATCCCAGGCCCCAAGTTCACTGGACGACTACTCAGATGCACTCACCGCCATCGAGATGGAAAACGTCACTACACACAAGATGTATGAAGTCCTAATATCGATGCAAGAAATTTTTACATTTAGTTGGATGAAAACTCATCATGGTATTACCATTAATGAAGTTGACCTAGCAAAAAACCAAGACAAGAGTTTAATTTTTGTAATTGTATGTACATCGACGATGATTGACAGCCATTCGGAATTAGAGCGAAATAAATCCGCTGAATGCGAACAACTTGGCAGCAGCTGTATTACGTACAAATGTTCTAACTTTAGGTGACATGAAAATTTATGACGGACCAGCACTCGAGCTCAGATTTCCGTCTTATAGTGAGCAGTTACCTTAATCAAGCCTTCCGGACCGACCCAAATATGCATATCTTACACTGTCTGGATCGCTTTACCATAGTCATAGACGGCTGTCAGTAATCATCAGTGTAAATATTACATGCCGAGACGGGCACTAGATGATAATTTGTGTGTCTCGATTCCCCATGGTCTTATTCTGATGTAGAAATACAAAACTAAGCTGCGATCACTCAGCGATGAAAGAAAGATACTTTGGTTTAATTATATAGACAATGTGGTGCATGGAAGTTTCGGTCAGTCCAGGATCTTGCACGGATAGCCTAAAGGTAAAGCGACAACTCGTGATTAGCGGGAAATCTGTGTTCGAGACCCGGTCCGTCACAAATTTTCCTACGCCACCAACATGTAGAACATCTATGCCTAATTCAGCTGCCGCCAACTTATTCATACTCAGCGAATTTATTTCAGTCTAAGAGTTTAACATCCCGTCGACGACGGCCTAAATTGGAAATTTGTGGTAAGGTCTTATGTTACGAAACTGCCGACGTCATCGGTCCAAAGCCTACACACTACTTAATCTAGCTTAAACTAACTTACGCTATGGACAACAGACACACCCATGCACGAGGGAGGACTCGGACCTGCGACGGGGGGAGCCGCACGGACCGTGATAAGGCGCCTGAGACCGCCCGGCTACCCTGCGCGAAAAACGACGGCGTCATTGGAGACAGCGCGAGCTGGCATTGGAGAAAGTGGATGCGTGATGCCCTCTTCAAAGGAACCATCCCAGTGTTTGTGTCAACAGATTTAAGGAAGCCATGAAAAACACACATCTGGATGGTGCACAGAGATGTTAACCACCGTTCTCCCGAATGTTATTTTATCATATCAACAACTGCACCATAACCCTCACCCTTAGGCAAATATAATGTTGTGGCATGCGACAAACCTTGGACACGATTCCGAAGCATGGATTGTAGAAGCAGCACAGTTTGGAGAGTGGAGAAGCCTGGCAAAGGGAAGTCTCAACAACACTGTGGTTCAACAACAAAGTTAGGGAACTACTGCGAAAGCAAAGAGAGCTTCACTGCATGTTTAACCGCAGCCAAAACCACTCAGACAAACAGAAGCTAAACGATGTCAAAGTTAGCGTAAGGAGGGCTATGCGTGAAGCGTTCAGTGAATTCGAAAGTAAAATTGTATGTACTCACTTGACAGAAAATCCTAGGAAGTTCTGGTTTTAAGTTAAATCAGTAAGTGCCTCGAAACAGCATTCACAGACACTCCGGGATGATGATGGCATTGAAACACAGGATGACACGCGTAAAGCTGAAATACTAAACACCTTTTTCCAAAGCTGTTTCACAGAGGAAGACCGCACTGCAGTTCCTTCTCTAAATCTTCGCACAAACTAAAAAATAGCTGACATCGAAATAAGTGTCCAAGGAATAGAAAAGCGACTGGAATCACTCAACAGAGGAAAGTCCAATAGACCTGCGGAATACCAATTCGATTCCACACAGAGTACGCGAAAGAACTTGCCCGCCCCCCCCCCCCCCCTTCTAACAGCCGTGTACCGCAAGTCTCTAGAGGAACAGAAGGATCCAAATGATTGGAAAAGAGCACAGGTAGTCCCCGTCTTCAAGAAGGGTTTTCGAGCAGATGCGCAAAACTATAGACCTATATCCTTGACGTCGATTTGTTGTAGAATTTTAGAACATGTTTTTTGCTCGCGTATCATGTCGTTTCTGGAAACCCAGAATCTACTCTGTAGGAATCAATATGGATTCCGGAAACAGCGATCGTGTGAGACCCAACTCGCTTTATTTGTTCATGAGACCCAGATACAGGCACCCAGGTAGATGCGATTTTCCTTGACTTCCGGAAGGCGTTCGATACAGTTCCGCACTGTCGCCTGATAAAGTAAGAGCCTACGGAATAGATGGTTCAAATGGCTCTGAGCACAATGTGACTTAACATCTGTGGTCATCAGTCCCCTAGAACTTAGAACTACTTAAACCCAACTAAGGACATCACACACATCCACGCCCGAGGCAGGATTCGAACCTGCGACCGTAGCAGTCGCTCGGTTCCGGACTGAGCGCCTAGAATCGCTAGACCACCGCGACCGGCAGCCTACGGAATATCAGACCAGCTGTGTGGCTGGATTGAAGAACACAGCATGTTGTTCTCAATGGAGAGACGTCTACAGACGTTAAGGTAACCTCTGGCGTGCCACAGGGGAGTGTTATGGGACCATTGCTTTTCACAATATATGTAAATGACCTAGTAGATAGTGTCGGAAGTTCCATGCGGCTTTTCGCGGATGATGCTGTAGTATACAGAGAAGTTGCAGCATTAGAAAATTGTAGCGCAATGCAGGAAGATCTGCAGCGGATAGGCACTTGGTGCAGGGAGTGGCAACTGTCCCTTAACATAGACAAATGTAATGTATTGCGAATACATAGAAAGAAGGATCCTTTATTGTATGATTATATGATAGCGGAACAAACACTGGTAGCAGTTACTTCTGTAAAATATCTGGGAGTATGCGTGCGGAACGATTTGAAGTGGAATGATCATATAAAATTAATTGTTGGTAAGGCGGGTACCAGGTTGAGATTCATTGGGAGAGTCCTTAGAAAACGTAGTCCATCAACAAAGGATGTGGCTTACAAAACACTCGTTCGAGCTATACTTGAGTATTGCTCATCAGTGTGGGATCCGTACCAGATCGGGTTGACGGAGGAGATAGAGAAGATCCAAAGAAGAGCGGCGCGTTTCGTCACAGGGTTATTTGGTAAGTGTGATAGCATTACGGAGATGATTAGCAAACTCAAGTGGCAGACTCTGGAAGAGAGGGGCTGTGCAACGCGGTGTAGCTTGCTGTCCAGGTTTCGAGAGGGTGCGTTTCTGGATGAGGTATCGAATATATTGCTTCCCCCTCCTTATACCTCCCGAGGAGATCACGAATGTAAAATTAGAGAGATTCGAGAGCGCACGGAGGCTTTTCGGCAGTCGTTCTTCCCGCGAACCATACGCAAATGGAGCAGGAAAGGGAGGTAATGACAGTGGCACGTAAAGTGCCCTCCGCCACACACCGTTGGGTGGCGCGCGGAGTATAAATGTAGATGTAGATGTAAAAGACAAGAACTGTGCAATAATGCATCGAGAGTGTCTGCAGTACACAGATCTCCACCCACTCTTTCACAAAGGTGTGTACGTCGCAGAGACTGTTCTGTTTTCTTGTGAAGAGGAGGAGGACGAAGTTCACCTTTTGTTTGGATGTCCCACATAAGAAGAAATTAGGCTATGGCTGTTACAGTGATTTATGAAGCTTGGTTGTTCGTTGCCAACCTGGAAACACCACATCACAGACAGACCTTATGAAATTTTCTTCTCCTTAAAATAGCTTCCATGCGCGAAGAAAAAAAAAACTTCTCGCTACTACTGCTTTGGTCATAGGATCTAGAAATATCCTCAAGTATAGGTGTCTTTTCTTTCATTATTCAGTAGTTAATTACCCAGACAGGAATTTGGTAGGTAAATATTTGAAAACACCAAAATCCAATTGGTGCGTATTGATGGTATAGTTGAAATAATTGTCAACATAACGGCATTAACCTGCAAAATTTGAGGTCACATTGTTTTTTACTGTTTTGTTTGCACAAAACATGGTGTTTACTTACTAAATGGCAATAAACTGCTGTAAAAATGTTGAACTGTGTGTGAATTCCTAAGGAACCAAACTGCTAAGTTCATCTGTCCCTAGACTCACCCACTACTTAAATTAATTTATGCTAAGAGCAACACACACAGCCATGACAGAGGGAGGACTCGAACCTCCGGCGGGAGTAATAGCGCAATTCGTGACGTGACGCCCTAGACCGCGCGGTCACTCCACGGGCGCAACTGCTGCAAAGCTGTGACAGATAAGCCCCACATTTATGGTTAGAATTCTGGTGTCGAGGAAAAATTTGGTATCAATAGAAGACTAGTTTATTCTGTGCAGGTCATCTACAAAGGATTTGTGCCAATGTCCAGGGTTAAATTCCACTTGTCTCAGCAGTGTCTTGAAGCACCTACAGACCGTGGTGCCACCCGGTGAGTGAGGAATGTCTGTCAGAAATGGTTCTTAAAATGTCATCAGTGATAAGATTTGCATTCTAAGGTGAGAAAGACCCGTCAAGTCCTCTCGTATGTTTTTCGTTTTCCAAACTGTTCACTGGCTTTTGCGACTTCCTAAATTTTTGCGAATATAACCAAGCTTTCTTAAAGAACTGTGCTATAGTATTCTTTAAGTATGAAGGTTTGATAAATGATAATCTGGGTCTGCTCTCCTGACTCTTTTCCGTATTCAGCCAACATGAAAATTCGCTCGCCAACAAACGATAAAGAGGTATATTAATAAAAGGAACATGGGAAGATGCTGGGATGTGTCTCATTACAAGCACTTTGACAGAGACATCTGCCTGCTGCAAAAATCGGTTAATATTGATTTCCACCAGTAATTTCAGAGTGAGCCTTAGCAGAACAGGAAAATTGCAGTTCTCCCAGTAATTAGGTCCTTTTAGTAGAATGCAGATTGACAATTTCATACTCCCCATAACAGATCAACGAAGAAGCAAGTCAGCTCTCACTGAAGTAAGTTTTTCTTTCGTATGAGGTTATATTCGGATGGGCGAGTTTCACTCTTGAGTCACGCGCCTCCTCCGGTAAGCCCTGTGGACAAAAGGTAACACACGTAATATATACAGCAGAGTATCTGCGCAGGACAGTCGCTTTACAAGCCCAGTAGAGTTTCGTCATGGTGCTTTCTCGGTGGTGTGCATCATGAAGGACACTTCAATGATTAACAGTGCAGGCATGCCTCTTGCAGACATGATAGCTCCAGCAGAAAAGGGCAGCTCAGCAACTGACGACCGTTTATGCCATCTAGCGATATACTGGCACCAGTCGAAAGTTGATTGCTGAGTAAGTAGGAAGTTACACTCTCGGCAGAAATATTGATGCCATAGGTGTTTACGAAAACCATAGAAGGAACTGAGACACTGTCGGAAGATAAGCAGAATGGTAGTGGAACAAACGAACATTTGCTCATGTCTCATAGGCTAACACCAACATTAGTGCTCTCATTGGCTCCTAGTATGTGGTGTGGATCTTTCCCGAAACTCATAAGATGAGCGGAGTCATGTGGAAAATCTTCTGTTTTCTGACAGTTCGAACAAATCAGCCTGAGCCCTGGTCGGCCGACACTAGTTTTTGGCGGAATTATTTTTGTTGAGAAGCCACAGTTAGAGAAAGAAAAAGTATGGAGAGCATTCGGTTTCAAAAGTGGTAGAGAGAACAGTCTGGAGGACGTTGGAGAGAACATTCATTGTTGGAGATCAATGAAAACATTTGGTGTACGTTCGAAAACCAATAAGGCAGCCAGGACGGTGACTATTCTGGCTGCGATATTGGTAATTAACTCACGTTAGCACTGTAGGAAGTTTAGGAACCTTGAAACCAAATTAGAGTTGTTTCACAGTCATAGTCATGATTTTTAATTATACACTTCAATTCTTTCGCGATTTGGATCTCAACGTTTTTTATAGTTTCCATGACCTGATCGTTAACTTTTCCTCTGTACATATTAATTCTTGTGTGTGTCTAACCTCTCCCTACCACCATGGGTAACGGAATGATTTCTGCCACATCCTTTACAAGCTATTCAGTCTCGATTTCCGGCAGTAACGCCTTTTGCTCTGTGTTTCCCAGTACCTTTCGGACCTACAATAACTGCATTACTTGTAACTGAGGTAGTTTAATACTTCATGTTGTTCATGTTATTTTTCAATGGGGACATTCGTCATGCTTAGTTTTTACCCGTGTGTAGAAATATGTAGTAATCAAATTATTCTTGATATCGTTCCAATTGTTAATTAATCCCCTGTCACTTAAATATCGATTAACCAGGGCCATCAGCTATATTTATATGTGACGAACACTGTTTCTCATGCAATTAATTGGTCCAAATCTGCTTTTAAATAACAGATAGCTCCCTATCAGATTACAGGCCACTGGATATGTTCCTTTGTCTTTCTATTAATCATTGTTGCTCTGGCGACAGTTGTATTGAATCTTAAGTAAACTCACACAGCAGCAGCTCACTTAGTTCGTCCCCGCATATCATTAGTAACAGATTTCTGTCAAAAGAAATTCTGCTGTCTTACTACCGATCATTAAAGCCGTTGTAGCAATAATAATAGCGTAGGAAGACAGTTGTAAATATTCTAAAACTGCTAGTAGAAATTGTGATGGTAGGAATAGTAATATGTCGCTTTATTTATTACTATATTGTCGTTCTCATTTAAGGTAATCTGAATGTATAGGGTGTTTCCGTAAGAGCGTGCAAAAATTTAACAGGACACAGAGGGTAGTCAACAGAACAATATGAAGTATGGAGTCGGAGAAGCCAGCATAAGGAGATAATGAGAATAAAATCACTTTACTGTGTAGTTTTTTTGTTTACATTAGTTACCTGCATATACCATCATTTACACAATGAACGTACCGTTTGTACTGTATCTTACAAAATTTACTGATACTGACGGCCTTCAACCTCAATGCAAGCAGGACACCGGAGAACAAGATTCTGACGCACCCTGACAAATTTCCCTAGTGTGTTTCGAATCGCATCACAGGTAGCTAGAATTCTGTCAGCTAATTTCATCTCCGTATCCACTGGGATCTCATACACAAGGACTTGAGATATCAAGAGGATTCAGGTCAGGTGGCTTCGCAGGCCATAGAATAGGACCTCTCCTTCCAGTCCAGCGATCAGGAAATACTGTACCGGTATTGTACTATACGTCTTTGAATAGCACTGAGTAATGAATTGGTCTGTCGTTGACGCTTAGTACGTTCTGTCATGGGACAATGTAAATACGATGCAAAAGACCCACCTTGCGGACAAGTAAAGTAATCAGAACCTGTATCATGACTTCCTAGTAATCAGTCTCATCCTCCTTGTTCCCTTGCAGGGAATAAAGAATGCGCACGTAAATAAACAGCAATATACGTGTAGATTTGTACAAATGTTAGTTAAAAATAAGCTGGAAAACAGTAATGCTAGACAAAGCTGTAGGCAAATTTATTGGAATATCTCTTTACGCTGGCTTCTCCGATCGCATTCTCTGTTCTGTTACATTTTTCCACGCTCTTACGGAAGCAAGCACCCTATGTAAATTAAACTGAATATGAAACAAGAAACCTTTTACCGGAGCATGTAATTTCAAGTGTTTTTTCATTTCCATTATTTCCCGCTGTTCACCTCTCTGCGTTTCCCCTCCATAATTCTATTAGCTTACACCCTGGTACATTACTAGCGTCCATTGCGTCTACCGTTTCCTCCACATCCATGAGAAGCCGTGTGCAACGAATGAGGAGAAGCGCGTTTCAGTCTGGCAGACCCTTGTAAACACATCATCAAGAGCAATGAGAGTGATAATTGGAAAACAGAGAGAACCACAAAGCGCAGGAGAGGCTGGTAAAACGACGGAAAGGAAAAAGGTTTATGTCAGCTACCAGTTTTCTGGCTGGAGGGAAATTAAAACTCATTTTTACACAAACTATCACAGCTGCGTATTTTAATTTGAGATAAAAACACAGGCACGCTATCGCGAACCGCGGGTCCAAATAAACGTGAAAATGGAGGTGCGGCGCCAGAGGGCGCGTTCATTTGTATGTATGAGCCGGCGTGGCACGTCGCTGATGAGGTCAGCGTCGTGCACGCTGCACTATTCCCTCCGACTGGCGCTCACCTCTCTATGTCACCTGCAAGAAGGGTAGCCTACCGGCCTTCCGCAACCTAGCAAATGCCACAGGTAAGTTACGCAGCGTGGGAGTAAACTACGGCAACTTGACAAGGACACTGAAGGTGTGGTATCATAAGATCACAGTGCTACAACACATCCGGCAACACGCATCGATACCACAGGCATCTCCGATGTCTCGCTGCAATCCACAACGTAGGCATGCTCCCTCTCTCAGTACCGCAGCGTCCTCGCACAGAGGTCAATATAGAACCGAGCATGGAGGCGCTGCCCACATTTCGTGAGCTCTGCAGAAGCAGTGAACTTCGTCGAATAGGATTGAACAGTTATTCAGGTCTCAGAAATGTAATTTTGTAAATGATAAACACTATTCTTCAAGAGAAGAGTTGTAATATCTCTTTATATTCTACTAATTATTCCTGGACAATTCTATGAGTGAATTACGTTTCCTACTTGACCATCTATATACTCGCAGAATCGATGCGCAAAGTATTACTATTCCACGAGCGCATAATTACTTTTAGTAATACTCTCTCTGGTGTGTTTAGAGGACTTCCAGGATCTTCTCCGTGCCGAATAGCCACATTGAATAATTGTAATTTTGCTATCTAGATTACTGGAAGAATGAGATTGAAAATATATTGTATGGTACTCAAGAAAGTATATACTGAGCATTTACATCAAAGATGTATAAGGAATTTCATTGTATATGTATTCTCTAATTGGAAATTTGCACGGAGGTGTCGTTTCGTTGGTAATCACACGGGAACTTCCGATGAATTGGAAACGAACCTGCAATTATTAGATCCAAGAGCTCCATTATTTCATCGGATGATTAAACTCTCTCAAAGCAACCTTTCCGCTTGATCTGAGGTCTCCCGACTGACTACGCAACGCAAGAAAACCAAGACATTTTATTTACACAGGATTGCCGATCGCTTCGAATCATCGAGACTGCGGACAAGGAGAGTCATCGTCCGATTCTGCTTAAACAAGTAAAGCTTCCAGAATGAGATTTTCACTCTGCAGCGGAGTGTGCGCTGATATGAAACTTCCTGGCAGATTAAAACTGTGTGCCCGACCGAGACTCGAACCCGGGACCTTTGCCTTTCGCGGGCAAGTGCTCTACCAACTGAGCTACCAAAGCACGACTCACGCCCGGCCCTCACAGCTTTACTTCTGCCAGTATCTCGTCTCCTACCTTCCAAACTTTACAGAAGCTCTCCTGTTCGCAGGAGACGAGATACTGGCAGAAGTAAAGCTGTGAGTACCGGCCGTGAGTCGTGCTTCGGTAGCTCAGTTGGTAGAGCACTTGCCCGCGAAAGGCAAAGGTCCCGAGTTCGAGTCTCGGTCGGGCACATAGTTTTAATCTGCCAGGAAGTTTCAAGTAAAGCTTAATTATAACTTTCTTGAGCGACTGTGATGACTGATGTGGCTTCTTATGAATGAGATCATTAATAAAATACTAATAACTAACTTTCCTCCTCACCAGCAGCCAGTATAAACATAATATTAATTAAAATTATACAGTCTGTAAATTAGTGTATCAATTGATGGCTTAATATCCAGTGGCTGTTGCAAATTATCGAGTACTACTGATGCAAAGAAGTGTACCAAGTTAGTCACTCACTAAGTCAAGTCAGTCAACGACAGAGCAGCAACAGGGAAGTAACCGATTTTATGACATTTTACGAGTTCCTAACCAGGAGCGAATAATATAGTTTCATCTGTGTCCTTTGGTAGAAAGTACTTGGAATTTCTTTGTGTCGGTCTAATTTACTGCAAAAACTTCTTGCGTTTTCGTCAGTCTCTACTGTAGCATCCGCACTGCATGTCGATAGTACTTTGTTTGTCGGTGTAGTGTAGTCTTTAGTATGGATAGGGACTATGACTGCTGCGAGTGAATGCGAGTCGAGATGGTGACACTTCGCTCTCAGCTTCAGGTTGTGTTAGCTCCGTTTACACAGCTTGAGGCTGCAGTGGATGGCCATCAATGGGCCGGCCGGTGGGGTCCACCGGTAGGTACGCACCGGTGGCTAACCCAGTTGCTGTTTGCACTGAGGTTGAGCCCACCTCGGGGCGTGGCAGGCTGCGAAAGACTTCCTGGGGGGGCCGAACGTAAGGCCTCCCAGGTTAGTCCGACAAATACGTTCCAGGTGCTGTCTGTGACTGACACTGTTCCTCTTTTAGATGCAGTCGCTCGTCCTGTTTAAAAGAGAACCTCTCAGCTTGCAAGATCCGGGCAGCCACAGAGGGTGGGATTATCGGTAGTCAGGAGCTCTAATGTCAAGGGCGTAATGGAACCACTTAGGCACATGGCTGCTAAGGAGAGGAAGAAATCAATTGTGCACTCCGTGTGCATACTGAGTGGAGCCATTTTCAGACGCGGAAAAGGTCCTTCCGGATGCCATGAGGAGCACATGGTGCAGCCAACTACTGGTGGTGGCTCAAGTCGGTACAAATAATGTGTGTCGCTTTGCATTGGAATAAATTCTTTCTGGTTTCGAACGGCTATCATAACTGGTAAAAGCTGCCAGCCTCGCTTGCGAGGTGAAAGCACAGCTCGCCATTTGCACCATAATCGACAGGACCGATTGCGGATGTCTGACACAGAACCTAGTGGATGGTCTGAATCAGGGGCTCAGACGGTTCTGAGGCAGTGTAGGATGCAGATTCCTTGACTTACGTCGTAGGGTGGTGGGTTTTCGGGTTCAGCTAAACAGGTGAAGAGTCCATTACACGCAGGAGATGGCTACAAGAGTGGCGGTGGCCGTTTCGCGTGAACTGGGCGGTTTCTTAGATTAAACGGTCTCAGAGAAACAAAAAAAGGCTTCAGTCTCAAAGGGTGCAGGTCGAACACTGGAAGAACGTAGATACAGGAACCAGTGGTGTAACCATAGCGTGTTGGGAAAGCACCAGAGCCCCAGGCACTAACAGAAAGCACCGATGCCCAAATCGTTATAGGCACTTAAAACTGGCTAAGGCCAGAGATAAGTTCATATGAAATTTCTGCAAAAGATCTAACGGTGTTCAAAATGGTAGGCTAGGTACAGTTGAGGGTGGTGTGTTTGTTGCTGTTAGAAGTAGGTTATCTTGTAGAGGAATTGAAATAGGCTTTTCTGTGAGTTGGTATGAGTAGAGATAATTCTTGGTAACCGGAATAAAATAATAACTGGATCCCTTTACCCATCTCCCAGCTCAAACAACACAATTGCTTGAGTCTAATTTCAAACATATACCCGACTCTCGCAATTGTAGTTGGAGGTGACTTCAGTTTACCCTCAACATGTTGGCGAAAATAATGTACATGTTTAATTCTGGAAGCAAGCATAAAACAACATCCGAAATTGTGCTGAACACAATCTCCTACCATATTTCGGGCAATTAGTTCCTGAGAACACTCTAATAGTAAACGATTGTGAAAACACACTTAGCAACAAATAATCCTGAGCTGATAGCGAGAATCAAAACGGATACGGGGATTAGTGAACACATGGTTGTCGCAGCGATACTAGATATTATAGCCGCCAAATCCTTCAAAAATCAACGAAAAATGTACCTATTCAAAAGAGCATATAAAAATTCACTTGACGCCTAACTGAGACATAACCTCCACTCCTTCCGCATTAACAATGTAAGCGTAGACCAGACGTGGCTTGAATTCAAAGAAATAGTATCGACAAAAATTGAGAGATTAACGAACGACAGAGCTGATCCCCCATGGTACACAAAACTGGTCAGAACAATGATGCAGGAACAACGAAACAGACATGCCAAATTGAATCGAAAGAAAAAATCCCCAAGATTGGCAATCTTTTACAAAAGCTCAAAATTTACACTGATATCGATGCAAGGTACTTATAACAGTTCCCACAAGGAAACTTTGTCTCGAAACCTGGCAGAAAATCCAAACAGATTCTGGTCGTATGTTAAGTATGCTAGCGGAATGACACAATCAGTGCCTTCTCTACGCGACAAAAATGAAAACATAATCGATGACAGTGCTGCTGAAGCGGAATTACTAAACACAAGCTACCGAAATTCCTTCACGAACCAAGACAAAGTAAACATTGCAGAATTCGAATCAAGAAGAGCTGCCAACATGAGTAACTTAAAAGTAGGTCTCCTCAGATTCGTGAAGCAACTTGAATCACTTAACAAAAGGAAGTCTCCCGGTCCAAACTGTATACCAATTAGGTTCCTTTCAGAGTATGCTGGAGCAATTGTTCCATACTAGAAAATCATACACAACGCTCGCTCTACGAAAGATTCGTACCCAAAGACTGGAAAGTTGCCCAGATCACACCAACATCTAGGAAAGGTAATTGTAGTAGTCCACTAAATTACTAGCTTATATCATTAACGTTGATATTCAGAAGGATTTTGGTACATATACACTGTTCGAACATTATGAATTACCTCTAAGGGAACGTTCTATTAACACACGGTCAACACGAATTTAGAAATCTCCATTCTTGTGAAACACAAGACCTGCCAGGGTAGCCGAGAGCGGTAACGCGCTGCTTCCTCGACTCGGGTTGGCGCGTCGGCGCCGGATCGCATCCGCCCGGCGGATTAACGACGACGGCCGTGCTGGCCAGCCTGCATGTGGTTTTTAGGCGGTTTTCCACATCCTCCTAGGTGAATACCGGGATGGTCCCCACGACCCACCTCAGTCCCACGACTCGTGGATGATTGCAACACACACACACTATTTCACGATTTGCACTTGACGCAGGCAGCGGGGGTACACTATTTCCGTGTCGGGGGTATGAGGTGGCGGCAGGAAGGGCATGCGGCCACCCCTTACAATTAACCATGCCAAATCCGTACTTAACCCTGCTGACCCTGAGCACAATGTGGGATAAAGGCATTAGCGAAAGAAAGAATTCTTGTGAAACAACTATGCTGAAGCCCTTAAGAAACTCGTGCAGGCGTGCATATTCAAACACAGAAATTTCTAAACAGGCAGAATACGGCGCTGCGGTTATCAACGCATATATAAGACAACAAGTATCTGGCGCAGATGTTACATCAGTTACTGCTGCTACAATGGCAGGTTATCAAGAGTTAAGTTGGTTTGAAAGTGGTGTTATAGTGGGCGCTAGATCCTGCAACAACGGGACCAACTACAACTGAAGAGAATTGTTCAACGTGACAGAAGTGCAACCCTTCCGCAAATTGCTGCAGGTTTCGATGATGTACCATCAACAAGCATCACTGTGCGAACCATTCAACGAAACATCATCGATATGGGCTTTCGGAGCCGAAGACCTACTCGTGTACACTTGATGACTACACGACACAAAGCTTTACGCCTCGCCTGGGCCCGTCAACAGTGACACTGGACTGTTGATGACTGGAAACACGTTGTCTGGTCGCACCAGTCTTGTTTCAAATTGTATCGAGCGGATGGATGTGCACCCATATGCAGACAACCTCATGGACCCTGCATGTCAGTAGGGGACTGTTCAAGCTGGTGGAGGCTCTGTAATGGTGTGGGGCGTGTGCAATTGAAGTGATATGGGTGCCCTGATAGGTGACACGTACGTAAGCATCCTGTCGGGTCACCTGCATCCATTCATGGCCGTTGTGCATTCCGACGGACTTGGACAATTATAGCGGGGCAATGCGACATCCCACACGACCAGAATTGCCATGGAGTGTTTCTAGGAACACTCTTCAGAGTTTAAACACTTCCGCTGGCCACCAAACTCCCCAGACATGAACATTATTGAGCATATATGGAATGCCTTGCAACGTGCTTTTCGGAAGAGATCTCCACCACCTCGTACTCTTACAGATCTATGCAAAGGCCTGCAGGATTCATGCTGTCAATTCCCTCGAGCACTTCTTCAGACATTAGTCGAGTCGGGCGCAGCCCCGAATCGTCTCGCGGTTAGAAAAATGTTACCGAATCCTCACAAGCCCGCAAGGGTCTAAAAAACGACGGGACCGAACCCTCCCGTTTGATGCAGGTAGCAGTTCTAAACGTTATGAATTCTCGAAGCAGGCAAAGGAAAGCAACCGAAGTTACAGTAGAAGATGTAAACATTTTTGTGTATATTGTGAGTATGTTTAAAAGTTTCATCTTTTATCCTATGGAGAATTAAATTCCAGCCGGCACAGCGCCAACGACTAAGTCCCGCTCAAAGTGAAGCGCAAAGCGTGCATAAGTGAATCAGTATTTTTTTTTTGAAACATGGGAGGGGTAGGTGAAGGAGATAAGGAACGTGGCATAGATAAATATATTATTATCTATAATAAAACTTACAATGTGGCATTTTGGGAGGTTTTGGTCCTGTTACCTGCTTACCTACCTGGTTTCGGAAGGCTTCGGGGCTGCGCCCGTCGAGTCCATGCCACGTCGTGTTGCGGCACTTCTGCGTGTTCGCGGGGGCCCTACATTATGTAGGTTTACTAGGTTCTTCGGCTCTTCATTGTATAACATCCCACACTGCAGTTCGTACAATAAACGCCTTGAGGAATGTATGGACTCCTGTTTTATCACCCGGAGATCATCTTTGTGATTCCGTGGGAAGACGTACGCTATCACAGCAGCAATAATCATATATTGACACAAAATATGTTTCAGGCATAGCAACAAATTCCTCAACATCGTGTACGGAGACTTTATTTCCACGGTTCAACGAATGCAAGAGTGTATCCGCGCCTCGACAGATTTAAGGAACAACGTCGTTTCCATCAATCTGTTAGTGTAAATTAGTTTTGCTAATTAGCGCAGAGTGTGTGCTTATTTTCCAATGCACGACAGATGATCAGCCGTGTATGGTTGTCAATTTTTCATCTTAATGTTGTTGTACTGGACTTGTTCTGAGCCTTGGGCTATTAGCCTTTTTTTGTTTGTGATATCGGTGATATATATCTATTCAATTTTAGCAAAATTTCCAGTGTTTATGATTATTGATTTAGACAACAGAAACATCAGAAGCTTGGTTTCACTCATGAATGTAACTTAACAATATCGGTAGTATCAAACATAGAAAAGTTGCACAGAATAGTGCTGTAATGACAGTATCTAGTGAACTTCATTGAACCTCGTGCAGGAACTTTTTAAATGATTTGCCACATGAGATATGTGTAAATACATACTGTTCAAAAATCTGTTTTTTAAGAGCTGAGTGAAATTTGTTAACAGTCGTAAAATGCAAATATCTAACATAAACAACAGAAATGGACTCTAATATTCCATACTTAATTACTGTACTGAAGGAACCAAAATTGTTTTTACTGCTTCTTTTGCGAATTAAAAGCTCTTATGGCAAAAACATTTTCAAATACAAATTAAAGTCATTTTTCTTGACAATTCTTCTACTAGACTGATGAATTTCCGAATAGACCCTGTAACTAAGTTTAAATGTTGGTCAAGAGACAATGTTCTAACTGGTGTTCATGTAGAGATTCGGTCCACATAACAGCGAGGTATAACGAATACAGGTAACGTAACATGCTAATAACCGGATTTATTTAAGTTACACGAGTACGTAAGGGCCGGATTCTCAAACTGCCCCAACCGCACGATGGTGAATATGGAGGCAAATGACGCAAACCGCACGGTACCCTGAAGGAAGACTGTTAGCAGACCGGATGAAAAATATACTGTTAAAGGCGATTTATAGGTCTCACGTGTCATAACCTCGCTTTTAACGGCCGTTATGAGCTATACCGCAGGTGGCACAAACTCGAATAGGGGAAGGATAAGGAAGGAAATAGATTGTATCCTGTATCTACTGGTTGACGTCGTAGCTAACGTCTTGCTTTATCAATAACCTCCCCATCATCCGTGAACTACTTCCCGCAGAGTACAGCAGAGTACAGCCTTCAATTGGCCAAACAGATGGAGGTCGGAAGGTGTGACACCCGGGTTGTGGGCTGGATGAGGAAGCACAGTCCAATGAAGCTTTGCGAGATTCTCTCAGGTGCGCAGCATTGTGTGAGGCTTTGTGTTGTAATAGAAAAGGAGAAATTAATTTGAAGTTTGCTGGCGATGAACACGGTGAAGTCTTTTCTTCGAGTTCCTGAGGGTAGCACAGTACACTTCAGAGTAGAACGTTGCACTAGGAAGAATGACATCGAACCGAATAACCCCTTCACAGACCCAGAAGGCGTTCACCGTGACGTTACCGCGAGAGGGTGTGGCTTTGACCATTTTCTTCGGAGGGGAGTTGGTGTGGCGCCTCTCCATGGATTGCGCTTTTTCCGATTTGAAATGAACGCATGTTTCATCGCCTATCAACGCATGGTTCACCGCCTGTGATGATCTTCGATAAAAAAACGTCACGATCAGCCTCGGAACGTGCAAGCAGTTCCCCCACAGACTGTCCTTCGTTGCTCTTTACGGTGCACTGTAGGCGGCGAGGAGCCCTTCGGGCAGACAGCTTTGAGAACCCAAACTGGTGAACGAGTGCGTCAGCATTACCAACAGAGATGCTCAGTTCAGCAGAGAGGTGTTTTATTGTGATCTGTCCATCACCTCGGATGTGAATGTCCGCACGTTCCAACATTACAGGAGTCACAGCTGTGTATGATCGGCTGGCACGCGGGAGATCGGATAGGTTTGCGCTACTTCGTTGCGATAACGACACAAGTCTCGCCCAACGACTCACCGTGCTTTTGTTCACTGCCAGGTCTCAGTAGACAACCAGCAAGCCTCTATCTGCGATGCTCTTGTTTTCCGCCAAAAGCAGCTCAGTGACAGCTCTCTGAATGGAAGGCACCTCCGCTACAGACGCCATTTTGAAGTATAGCGCCACCACCTATCGGAACTTCATGGAACTATGGACTCAAGAGGGAATACGTATTCCAAGATGTCCCACTAGTCCACATTTTTTCAAGCAAAATTGCCCGAAAAGAAGTGCTGCATTGCTTAAAGAAAAACCGCTCGTAGTTCGGTCAACGTGAATACAGCAGGCAACGTGGAATGATGAGGCAACTGTAGTGATGGTCACGGGGTGGTTTTTTCGGAGGCGAAGCTTTCGTGTTGTTTCAAGCGAAGCTTTCGAGTTGCTCCAATAGAACAGCGAGCGAGAAAATTTCAAACTCCATGAGTTCATGGTAGCACTGCTTCCCCTACTCCCACGCATGGGATGGACCATCTGTTTCACTTTAGATACTTTCTGATACGGTGAAAGTATTAATAAGCCGTTTTCACTTGGACGAAAAGAAGCTCTGGGCTCATAAAATAGGGAACAGCGTGTTACGGTAACCACCAACATGCAAGAATCAAATTCGATTTATCTAAAGGAACTATGCGGATTTTCTAGCCAGAACAGTGTTTCTAAATGTGTTTCAGAGCTCCTCATGCATCCTTTGTAATTATTACAGTGTCAGTTTACTCATCTTTACTGAAAAACACTGTCGACCTAATGGAGATCGCGTATTAATAACGCTGTTATATTAATATTTAGCAAGCAGTAGGGCCTATAATTTTTAATTTAAATTAGTGAGCTTCTGCTTAGGTTCCAACATGCCATGATGTACATAAATATTCCTTACAAGATACAGCATTTAAATCTTCAGAAGGGCAATACACAGTAAATTGTGCTGCGCCTCGTGTAAATCGTCTACCTGACCTACAGAAACATCCAGCAGGTGGCCTACACAGCAAGCTGCAGGGGTCATCACCGCGAGCACTAGGACAGATGCGTCGAGCTCCTGCCTGGTGAACAGGAGGCATCAAGATCGCCACGAGAGATCTCAGACCTTGAGGACCTACTTGCTTCCACAGTGTCAACTGTGCACAGATTCCGGAAGGTTAAGATTAAACTGCAACTACTCACAGAGTTCAGTGTGGCTGTAATTATCATGTGGCAACGAAACCTGGTAGATATCTTAATGTGTTAATGCGAAATCGACTATGTTGGAAAAAAATTACTTGTAATTTTGGCCACCAGGTGCAAATCTAGCGCTCACAGCACCTCGTCGGCGTCTCCGGTGCTCATATTGAACAAATTTTGTAAGCAGCACCTAAGAATAACATCAACATTATGCTTTTTTCATTTCTTTGAGGTATCCTGACCACGTCCCATTCCTAATCCATTACATATTGAAACGTAAGTCCCGTATTTTTCAACATTAGTCTGTAGCACCATATCTCAAATTCTTCGATTCTCTTCTTTTTCGGCTTCCCCACTGTGCCGGCCGTTGTGGTCGAGCGGTTCTAGGCGCTACCGTCGCTGGTTCGAACCCTGCCTCGGGCATGGATGTGTATGATGTCGTTAGCTTAGTTTGGTTGAAGTAGTTCTAAGTTCTAGGGGACCGATGACTTCAGATGTTAAATCCTATAGTGCTCAGAGGCATTTGGAAGAAAGGGTGTGGCAACGGGTCGCATTCACTAAAGTCACACTGGTTACACTACCCTGGTCACGCACCAAGTGTGATTTGTGGTTGTGCCCAGTAGCGCCCCACACCATAAGGCCTTGAGTTGGCGCTGTATGTCTTGTGCGAATGCAGTCACTGTGATTCGTCCGAAAACACTATCCGACGCCATTCCTGTCCCTGGTGACATCGTTCCATACACCATTGCCGCCCAGCATGTTTCTACACATTCGTCAAAGGTAGGCGGAGAAGTGAACAACGTGGACGTAATCTTTGCCGTAATAAACGGCGACGGACTCTTACCCTTAATAACGTATGGTGTGTTACACTGTTCCACCGTTGCACCAGAGCCGAGGAGGACGCAGATCTGTCCAGCAGTGCAATTCGGATGAAGTGCAGATCATCTTGGGGGTGGTCTGGTTGGTGTGAGCTGACCAACGTCGCCATATTCTACGGCCTTCGTGAACCATTCTGCATACACAGTTTGCAATGCCGAAACACTAGCTCACACGAGCAGCAATTTTCCGGATGGATGCATCACATTCTCTCATGCCACCACATCTCCCCTTTTCAAACTTTCTTATTTGACGGTACGGTTCGCTCATACGTCTGCAATGGATCCTGCACGTCTGCTCAGGTCACACTGATGAATTAGCTTCGATTTATAGCGACAACTAGAACCCCACGCACGTTTTACCGGTAAGCGGTATTGCGCCACGATATCGATGTTGACCTCGAACAGGCTAGCCGACATGGTTCAAATGTTAATCTTTTGTGCAGAACATACTATTGTAGATGTCCTGTGAACATGTACGTCCTGTCTCTATTCGTTCAAGGTGTTCTGTGTTTTCTATACATGAGTATAAGGTGTAGAAAACTTCGTACACTCGGACTTCTCAGTATGGTTCTTTACATACTGACAATACAAAAGTTTCTCTCACAAAATTTCGTCCTGCGCATGTTTCGGGCAGTAAATAGGAGTTAAATATTGGCAATCTGGTAACACTGTAACCACTTGTACGGTATCTGTCTCTGTCAGTAAATTGAGGTGTGCGGTGCAGTTTGTGCAGTTGTGAGCGTTTTGGGTTAGCATGCACGACGTCGAAGGTTTGATTCTGGGTCGAGGTTTATTTGGTTTTATTTGCTAAAATTAGTCTCCGTGATACGGTATCTTGCGTCTTAATCAACATACAGTGGTTACAGTGGATCTTCTACAAAACATTTGCAGTTACTTACTACGAACACAGAAATGGAAGTACAATAGTTTTCATTGGTCACCTTTTAAAGAGCCCTTTTGCACGTCCTCATGCCACTGCATCTGCTGAATTCCGTTTTCTGCGTACATTGCCAAAATAGTCCCACCGAAATTATTTGCAAAGCACCTTACTATCTCTACTGGTGACGTAAGGCCCTAACGAAATGTAATGGACCTGAACGTGGCAAGAATAATAGTTGGTATTAATCGATGGGACCATCGGGGATGGGTACACATAAAGCAAATTTGGAATCTAGTAGATGCACTGGTGCGAAACAATTTACGTCCAAGATATGCGAAATCTTTCTGTAAAGGCTGACCAATGAAAATCATTGTATATCCATTTCTATGTTCGTAGTACGTAACTGTAAATGTTTTGTAGGAGACCCGCTGTACTCACTGTATAACGATTAAGACGCCAGATATCGCATCACACAGACTACTTTTAGCAGATAAAAAACAAATAATCCTCAACCGAGAAACGAACCCTCGACCTCCTGCATGCAAACCCAAAACGCTATAGAGCGCACCAACTGCACAGTACTACAACTGTTTTCTGACGGAGGTACTTATCGTACACGTAATCACAGTCTTGCCAGATCTCCAGTCTTTAACGTCCATTTACTGTGCGAAACATGTACAGGACGAAATTTTGTGACACATTTTTATATTGCTAGTGTATGAGGAACCGCGCTGCGAAGTCCGAGTGCGCGAATTTTTCTTCGAGCTGTCGCTGGAGAGAGAGGCGCTTTTTCTATGGTGTTTCACGTGATATTTGGACTATCGTTTCTGCAATGTGTAGCCGGGGTCATCCAAAACAAATACTATTCATCGCCTCTTTCATGCGACTTCCAATGTCAATAGAAAGCATTGGTTTGTTTCCCATTAAAAACAAAATTATTTTTAAATCGGAATTTTACCTGCCCATTCGTTAGGGCGCTCCCAATTTACTGTCGCTATTAACACTTAACAATAAAACGAATACCGGACTAGACTAATTTGCGAGCGCTGTATATTTAAAAATAATTTTGTTTGTAATGGGAAACAAAACGATGCTTTCTGTTGACACTGTGTGTTCCATTAAAGACTGTTGAGCAGTATTTTTGTGGGCTGACTCCAGCTACACAATCCAAAAATTAAATTGTAAGTATCTGCCGAAACAACAGGGAAAATGCGCATGATGTCTCATAGGAGAGAAACCTATAGAGAGGGAGAGGGAGATGGAGATGATGTCACTCCTAAAATTTGTCAGACGCAATTTTTACAGTGCGAAGGATCATTTTCTACGACTGCATGTATACATGTCTGAGAATTTTAAAGTATGACATCTGCTGAAGCAAAATATTTTATAGTGACGCTTGAAAATGGCCCAAAGACAAATGTCAAATAAATAATTTCTACAGTCAACGGTGAATATGACGTCATTTAACAAATTATCTCTAGTGTTTCGGCACATATTTGCTATTTCGTTTGTGCCCTGTGAAGATGGAGTCATCCCCAACAAATACTGCTCACTACGTCTTTCACGCGACGCCAATGTTGACTGAAACCGTTGGGTTGTTTCCGATTACGAACAAAATGAAGCGGAGGTTTGCGTGCCCATTGGACAGAGCCGTCTCGCATTAGTGTAGTGAGACAGTTTTATCGATATGAAATCACAGAAATAGTAATATACGAGGAATAGCCGGTATTCCAGGAGCAACCGAGCACCTCCTTGGCCCACGGTGACTGCCTCTGCCATGCAGCCGTGCTGCTCAGTAGCTGCTGGAGTACTGGTTATTCCTCGTATTTTACTGCCCCTATTAATACATATCAATAAAACGAATATCGCACTAGGCTAATTCAGGACTGCTCTGTCGAATGGCCACGAAAAATTCCGTCTTAAAATTGTTTTCTACGGCAACAGGAGAGAAAAAGATTTCCGTCGACATTGGATGTCGCACGAAAGACGTGATAATCATCTTTTATTTGGGCGACTCCATCTTCACACTACACAAACGAAATAGCAAAATCTGCCGAAATACTAGAGAAAATCCACCTGGCGACTCACAGCAGGAGTGTTCAAATGAAAAGGTACGAAATGTCATGACAACCGAAACAGTTAAAATTTGCATATGCCGCTTTGTGATAACGTAGTGACACATCATATCGAACCGGAAACAAAGTGGAACAGTAGGCAATGGAAGCATACGTTATCTCCTCCTAAAATTTGAAAGCTGTGCCCTTAGCAGACAATTTGACGCTCACCGTCTTTTACGACGTCCGACTCTCTAGCACGTGTTGTGTTGTTGTCTTCAGTCCTGAGATTGGTTTGATGCAGCTCTCCGTGCTACTCTATCCTGTGCAAGCTGCTTCATCTCCCAGTACTTACTGCAACCTACATCCTTCTGAATCTGCTTAGTGTCTTCATCTCTTGGTCTCCCTCTACGATTTTTACCCTCCACGCTGCCCTCCAATGCTAAATTTGTGATCCCTTTATGCCTCAGAACATGTCCAACCAACCGGTCCCTTCTTCTTGTCAAGTTGTGCCACAAACTCCTCTTCTACCCAATTCTGTTCAGTACCACCTCATTAGTTATGTGATCTACACATTTAATCTTCAGCATTCTTCTGTAGCACCATATTTAAAAAGCTTCTATTCTCTTCTTGTCAAAACTATTTATCGTCCATGTTTCACTTCCATACATGGCTACACTCCATACAAATACTTTCAGAAACGACTTCCTGACACTGAAATCTATACTCGATGTTAACAAATTTCTCTTCTTCAGAAACTATTTCCTTGCCATTGCCAGTCTACATTTTATATCCTCTCTACTTCGACCATCATCAGTTGATTTACTCCCCAAATAGCAAAACTCCTTTACTACTTTAAGTGTCTCATTTCCTAATCTAATTCCCTCAGCATCACCCGACTAAATTCGACTACATTCCATTATCCTCGTTTAGCTTTTGTTAATGTTCATCTTATATCCTCCTTTCAAGACACTGTCCATTCCGTTCAACTGCTCTTCCAAGTCCTTTGCTGTCTCTGACAGAATTACAATGTCATCGGCGAACCTCAACATTTTTATTTCTTCTCCATGGATTTTGATACCTACTCCGAATTTTTCTTTTGTTTCCTTTACTGCTTGCTCAATATACAGATTGAATAACATCAGGGAGAGGCTACAACCCTGTCTCACTCCTTTCCCAACCACTGCTTCCCTTTCATGCCCCTCGACTCTTATAACTGCCATCTGGTTTCTGTACAAATTGTAAATAGCCTTTCGCTCCCTGTGTTTTATCCCTGCCATCTTTAGAATTTGAAAGAGTATTCCAGTCAATATTTTCGAAAGCTTTCTCTAAGTCTACAAATGCTAGAAACGTAGGTTTGCCTTTCCTTAATCTATTTTCTAAGATTTTCTGTCTAATACATCTTGCTCACCAGATGGTAGAGTTTTGTCAGGACTGGCTCTCCCAAGGCCGTCAGCAGTTCTAATGGAATGTTGTCTACTCCCGGGGCCTTGTTTCAACTCAGGTCTTTCAGTGCTCTGTCAAACTAATCACGCAGTATCGTGTCTCGCATTTCATCTTCATCTAAATCCTCTTCCATTTCCATAATATTGTCCTCAAGTACATCGACCTTGTATAGACCCTCTATATACTCCTTCCACCTTACTGCTTTCCCTTCTTTGCTTAGAACTGGGTTACCATCTGAGCTCTTGATATTCATACAAGTGGTTCTCTTTTCTCCAAAGGTCTCTTTAATTTTCCTGTAGCCGTGCTACCCATTCTTCTTCTACCGTATTTCTTTCCCCCCATTCCTGTCAATTGTTCCCTTATGCTCTCCCTGAAAATCTCTACAACGTCTGATTCTTTCACTTTATCCAGGTCCCATCTCCTTAAATTGCCACATTTTTGCAATTTCTGCAGTTTTAATCTACAGTTCATAACCACTAGATTGTGGTCAGAGTCCACACCTGCCCCTGCAAATGTCTTACAATTTAAAACCTGGTTCCTAAATCTCTGTCTTACCATTATATAATTTACCTGATACCTTCTAGTATCTCCAGGATTCTTCAATGTATACAACTTTCTTTTATGATTCTTGAACCAAGTGTTAGCTGTGATTAAGTTATGCTCTGTGCTAAATTCTACCAGACGGTTTCCTCTTTAATTTCTCTCCCCCAATCCACATTCACCTACTATGTTTCCTTCTCTCCCTTTTCCTACTCTCGAATTCCAGTCACCCATGACTATTAAATTTTCGTCTCCCTTCCCTACCTGAATAATTTCTTTTATCTCATCATACATTTCATCAATTTCATCATCTGCAGAGCCAGTTGGCATATAAACTTGAAGTACCGTAGTAGGCATGGGCTTCGTGTCTATCTTGGCCACTATAATACGTTCACTATGCTGTTTGCAGTAGCTTACCTGCACTCCTATTTTTTTATTCATTATTAAACCTATCCTGCATTACCCCTATTTGATTTTGTAATTATAACCCTGTATTCACCTGACCAAAAGTCTTGTTCCTCCTGCCACCGAACTTCACTAATTCCCACTATATCTAACTTTAACCTACCCATTTTCCTTTTTAAAATTTCTAACCTACCTGCCCGATTAAGCGATCGGACATTCCACGCTACGATCCGTAGAACGTCAGTTTTCTTTCACCTGATAACTACGTCCTCTTGATTAGTCCCCGCCCGGAGATCCGAATAGGGGACTATTTTACCTCCGGAATATTTTATCCAAGAGGACGCCATAATCATTTAACCATACAGTTAAGCTGCATGCCCTCGGGAAGAATTACGGCTGTAGTTTCCCCTTGCTTTCAGCCGTTCGCAGTACCAGCACAGCAAGGCCGTTTTGGTTAATGTTACAAGGCCAGATCAGTCAATCATCCAGACTGTTGCCCCTGCAACTACTGAAAAGGCTGCTGCTCCTCTTCAGGAACCACACGTTTGTCTGGCCTCTCAAAAGATGCCCCTCCGTTGTTGGTTGCACCTACGGTACGGCCATCTGTATCGCTGAGGCACGCAAGGTCCATGGTTCATGGGGGTCTCCGATATATAGATATCAAAATGACAACACAGAGTTCTTTTGAAATTGTAGAAAAACGTAGTTTTTCTTTCACTCTGTGAAGGAGTTTTACTATTTTTTGAGCTTTCATCGCGTTCAGTCTCTCTCTCCCTCTCTCTCTCTCTCTCTCTCTCTCTCTCTCTCTCTCTGTGTGAGAAGCAAGTATAGGTGGCCCAAAAGTAGTAGTCCGATCGCTCTGGGGGCGGGGGGGGGGGGGGTTGGAAGAAATAGCAAGATTTCCGATGTGAAGAAATTGCACGCAAGTTGCGATAAAAAAACAAACGCAACTACTTTGCTATTTCTTCACATCGGCATTCTTCAAAAACAATTACTGATGATAATAAACAAAAATCTACATGATAAACTGGCCTTTGTGTGGGTGGACACGTATGAGGCGGAAATGCTAATTAATCGGCGCTACCAACAGGAATTGCTATATCTGGCTCCACTATGCACTTTTCCAGTTCAGCGTGAAAAAAAAAATGTTTATTTTGACAAGTGGCCAATGAGAAATTAAGAAAACGAGGTGTGAGAGGTTAACTAGAGTGAAATTTTGCATGACAACGCACCATGTGTACAGTTGTCAGTTAAAAACAAAATAGTTGACCAAAAAAGTATTCCACAGAGTCCAATTATTAACTTACAAATTTTCAAATTAAGTGTTTTTCTTTCAAATCTAGCTCTAAGGGAGATGGGAAGGCTGCTAGCTTGTTGATGCACGGAATATCTAATAACAACTCAATACTTCAATATACAACTCTAAAACCGGTAGTATATTTACAATATGCAGCAGATATTTTTATTCGCAGATATGTCTATATATTTTTCCTCGCTATATCGATATTTCTTCCTTCGATGTACCGACATCTTTTACTGATATATCGAGGCTCGGTACTGACAGTTATTTAAATAACGAGCTACTTTATTCTTGACATTTCTAAAAATATTAGCAGTTCTACTACAGGGGACATTCACCTGGGCACAGTGATGGCATCTTCCGGCAGGTCGTCCCGAGGCAAGAATCGTGCTAGAATGGATGGAGGTGCATGATGGCGAACTCATGTTGATATTTCGGACACCAAATTTACTTTATCTGAATCCAGCGGACACATCTGGGACGCTGTCGGGCGCCAGCTCGGCGCCCACAAAATACCGGTCCCCAATGTGTGGGAATTATGACCCTTGCGTCGACATCTAGATGCACATATCTCCGGAAACCTACGAAGGACTTGTCGAATTCGTGCCACGCAGAATCACTTCCTCTACCGGGTTCCAAATGTGAACTAAGACACACTCAAGCAGGTGGTGAAAGTTTTGGCTCATCTGTGTATATCTGAGGTGTCTTGTTACGTGGGTATCATGCCAGGTGGCGCAGTGGTTAAGGCACTGGATACTCGTTCGGGAGGGCGGAGGTTCAAATCGCCTCTGGCTAACCACATTAAGATTTTCCATTATTCCTCAAAATCACTTACCGAAAATGCCGGGGTGATTCCTTTGTAACAGACACGCCCTGTTTCCTGTTCCAGAGTGTGTTTGTACTCAGTTTGTAGTGATGTAGTTGTTAACGCGAGGTCAAACAATCTTCCTTCATTCCTTTCGAATGTGAGCACTCAAAATTTTGAGAGTATTGCTCTCTGTAGCGTGCAACCAGTAGTTAAAAAGACTGTGAAACACAAACGATTTTCATTACCGAATATGACGTTTCCATTTGTTGTAGCAAGAACGTATAATTTTATAAAAAGCCATTTCGAAACTCTTTTATTGCGTTATTGCTGTGCCTATGTTCTTAAGAAGAACGTTCATCGTCATTCTCAAGAACAGACAATGTAATATCGTATTTATCCGCCGATATCGGACAGCGATTTTCAATTAAAATGTGCTCCGCTGTACTGGAATTACATAATGTGTGTAGCGGGACAGGTTGTGACGCGGGAACGAGGCCATATGGAAGTTTGGGTCTGCACGTAATTATTCTAAAGTATGGCGCCCTCGGGCTCGGCGATGCTTAATGCAGCAAGCTGTCGACACATACGAAAAAAGGCCACAGTTCTGAAGTTCATCTGAGGTGTAAGGTACGTTAATGGTGTGTCATTAGTCAACACAGTTCTGCCCAACGGCACCGTGGTCGTGTCCACACGATGACAAGGTCGTCAAAGCCCCTGGACGTGTCCACACGATGAAAAAGTCGTCAAACCACCCCCCCCCTTTCCCATATTTCACTCCTTCTTTGGACGCCTTTGCGAAGTTCATAATCGCGACGCCAAATGTCGAAATCACGCGGTTTTCTTATAGGTGACTGAGGAAAACATTGCAGACACAACGCCGCTAAGAGTCGACAAAAATCTTCGACACTGCTCACTGCTGACAACCCTCCCCCCCACCCCCCCGGAAGTTTCAACTCTTCCCTCTTCCATAAGGATATGTGGGGCTGTATCCACAATAACGTGATTGCGTCCCTTTGCAACGCAGCGCGACCGCGCTTTTTGCTATTGTGTACAGAGTAGAACGACTGGAGGCCGTTCAAAGCCATTCGACGAAATTTGAATGTAAACCGAAGCAGCAAAGGTTGCTTATGCTTTTTCAGCGCACCTGTTTCGCATCTTCCTGTGGCATCACGTAAAATAAAATTTTAGTAGTTTTGTCACTTGCTGTCCAAATCTATCCTGTCCTTTAATCACAGTCGAACAACGCCGTTCCTCTCATCAGATAAAACCTGAAAACTGGGCCGTTTGCTCCTTCCCTGCACAGTGCTTTGGTTGAAGATCCGTTTAATATCAGACGACGCTCAAATATGTGGTATATTTCATAGAAGGATCAATCACTTTTTCTTGGAAATGTTAGATGGTGTGGCACGTGCTTTTTGCTGGCAAAAACAACGGGACAGCAGCAGCACCTTATATGTTACAGTCTTCTTTGGGCTGCGTTTTACATGTCTGTCAGTTTACACATAACAAAACTTCAAAATTAAGAACACCAAATTACAACAAAACGACAGTAAATGCGGTCTCATTCTCTCGCACAAATGTTTGAATCGTTGGCATGCTTCCTGCAATTAAAACATCTTCAGGATGAAACACCTTCCATTCTGTAAATTCTAGTTTAAGAAAAATAGAAAGAAAGAAAGAAACGTCCTGTTAACATATAGGTAGGCCTAATTGGAAATGGAGCACTAGCTCACTTGGGAACTGAGTGAGGTAAATTTAAATTGGTTAAAATTCACGTCTAGCCAACATATCCGTCTTGGTGAACTATTAAGACAGTTCCTTTGGAATGACACGGCCGATTTCTTCTGTACTGTCATGGCTGCCAAATTTTACCAATGTAGCAGGTGTTATGGCTATCAAATGTTATTAAAGTTAGAAGAGTCACGGATGCCACGAAAAGAAAGGAAACTTTATTAGTTAGTGACGTTAATGTAACGCAGAAGTTTCAGTGCTAGGAAGGCACAATGTACATGACGCCAGGCCAGTAAGAAGTGAAGTAAACATAACAGTGTCTCCACACAGAGGCAAAAGTGGTTCGTACAGAGCCACGGTCACTGCCAGACAGTAATTTGTCTGTATGCAGCAGTCAGAAGCTGAGGCAAACGTGCATATGTTCACTGCCGCGTTTCACAATCATTTCAATTGAAATTGGAATTTTTGCAGAAATTAGGAAGACATTAAGTAGCGTTAAGGGAAAGCAACACTGCTACGGAAACTCGTCCCGAAGCCCCTGTAAAATCAGTATATAAGGAACTAGTGCACGAGACCAAATCAGTCACAGTCGGAACTGAGAAGCAAAAGAAGCAGTACTACAGCCAAGTCTCAGAGTCACTACAGAGTGACACTTTACTACTGCTGTAGTAAAGGCTACGGGGACACAGTACACATTCAAGGGAAGGCAACTGAGCTTCCGATGGGTATCCGGGAACAGTTATCGTCTCGAGATTTCTGCTTGTTAATGAAGAACGAGCTGCGTCTCTAATAGTAGCAACGAGTAATAATATTTTCTGTGTGTCAGAATATACAGAGGAAAAAGGGCTGTCTTTCACTTGTCTCCTAGTGTGAATTATTGTTTCCAACTGGGTGGGTAGCAATAAGTGATAACTAACATTTTCTGTGTGTCAGAAAATAGATAGGAACGAACGCTGTCTCACACTTACCTCCTATCGTGGTTAGAGTATTTGATTGTGTATTGTCAGACTAAGCAGAGAACTCATAACTGATAGTGAAAGGTAAACAGGGAGTTGCTGGAATGAACTAACAGAGAGTCATAATGTGAGAGTTCGAGTGAGAGTTGATCTATTCCGAAATAAAAGTCTTCTGAAGTCGTATCCTTAAGTGTTTGCACCCTTTCTACAAGGCCAACAACTTCTCTCCATTCCGAAATCACCTACATTATGCATCCTTTGTCATGTCAAGTTAACATTTATTGACTGAAAACTGTTTCCTGTAACTGAAATTCTTTAATTTTATAAAATAAAGAATAAATATGAAATACAAGATAAACATGTATTTATTTTAATCACATTTCTAAGTCTATGTCACAATCATTGTCCTCAAAGTTAGAGGTGTATTCAGTTTTTGCTTTCAGAATTCAGTGCAGCCTTTGATACACAGTCAATATAAATTTCTTGGGGGACGTAATACAACTGTATTTAGGTGTTTTAAATGATCTCTAGCACGTAAATAATACTAATAGTGCCGGCCGCGGTTGCCGAGCGGTTCTAGGCGCTCAGTCCAGAACCGCGCGACTGCTACGGTCGCAGGTTCGAATTCTGCCTCGTGATGGCTGGGTGTTGTGTGCTGTCCTTAGGTTAGTTAGGTTTAAGTAGTTCTAAGTTCTAGGGGACTGATGACCTCAGAAGTTAAGTCCCATAGTGCTCAGAGCCATTTGAACCATTTTTTGAATAATAATAGTGACCCCTACAGTGAAACACAACTTAGACTATCCAAGTCCATCAGTAGCGAACAACCTCGGCTGCTCACGAGGGGAGTATCTCTGCTCCACGATAACGTGCGTCCAAGCGTCTCCAAGGTCTCACGAACTGTAGTGGTGAAGTTCAGGTGGGAGGAACTTGAGCATCCGCCCTACAGCCCTGACATGTCGCTTTGCGACTTCCATGCGTGCGGTCCTCTAGAAAACTCAGAGGGAAGCGCTTCAACTCGGACGACAAACTGAAGGATACAGTGGAGGAATGGCTCCTGTCACAGCCACAGGGATTCTGGGAACAACAAATCTTTCGGCTCGCGAAGCAATGGTGTGCCTGTGTTCAGGCATATGATTGCTTTTGAGTAAAGACTTCAATTCTACCGCCGGCAAGGGTGGCCGAGCGGTTCTAGGCACTACGTCTGGAACCGCGCGACCGCTACGGTCGCAAGTTCGAATCCTGCCTCGGGCATGGATGTGTGTGATGTCCTTAGGTTAGTTAGGTTTAAGTAGTTCTAAGTTCTAGGGGACTGATGACCTCAGAAGTTAAGTCCCATAGTGCTCAGAGCCATTTTAACCATTTCAACTATACCCATAACGTTGCTTCGTGCGTTTCCTTTTGAATACTCATATATTCCGATCAATAACGTAATCACATTCGCTGGTGAAGTATATTTGCGTAATGAGTACGGAATCCGTAAGAACACCAATACAGCTACTTCTCTGTGTGACATGTAACATAAAGAAAAAGGTAAATGCAATGTCAGTGCCTGTTCTCTGTCTTTCATCTGTACCCTCAGCGTCTCCTATGATAGCATTGCAGATAACAGGAGTGACTGCACTAGCTGGAAGGCAGTTAACCGGTTCCATTAAGTAGCTGTACTCTGGTCACGTGACTACCGTTTCCACATGCTCCGGTCGGGCTCCGATTGCTCGCCGGCTCCTACACTAGTACAACCTGACACAGCACTACTCTCAAATTCATAGTTATTCTCCGATTAACCGTTTCCGTTGATCGGCTCTGGGCAGTTGGTCACAGTCAACGTAACTCTTTCCTACCCGCGTACAACGTCGCTTGTCTTCGTCAATGGTCATGTCACACAGTTGTACTTGCTTCCATAACCCTTTAAAATACAAGCAGAAGACTTAGGTCGCTATATCAGGCCATTTCTGAATCTTTACATTCCTCGTGGAAAGCCACGCAGTCACCACCGTTTTTCTTCGGGTATACGGTCGGCATTGTTCATTGCAAAAAACTACGCCAAAACAGACCGGTAGGAATTCTTGACTTCCTTGTTACCCTCCCAGCTGGATAATCACAGATAAATGAGGGTTTAGAGGTTTCGATTTTGCAAGAATTATGCAGCTTCAGATCTGACAGGACGCTAAGCACTAATGTTCCATCCTTCCTTTCTTTTGATCGCCGCAGACAATGAAATAAGTATGCTTTCTTTGAAAAATATCGGTAACGAAGGTACTTCATTTTACACTATGACAAATTGGAGCAAAAAAAAAAAAAAGGAATGTTGAACACTATATGAACGTGTGTGTGTGTGTGTGTGTGTGTGTGTGTGTGTGTGTGTGTGCGCGCGTGTGTATGTCTGTGTGTGTCGGTGTGTAACAGAGAGACATAGAAACAGAGTGAAAGGATATGCACAGTGCTGCACGATAGGGAAGTCTAAATGTTATGAGCCAGTAGAAAGAGAGAAGAGAGAGAGAGAGAGAGAGAGAGAGAGAGAGAGAGAGGCGGGAGGGGAGCGGGGCCTCGTAGGGAAGGTAGGAAGTTCCTCCGCGCGCGGTCCCCGCCCGAATCAATTTACATCAGAAAACATTTCAGCTGGCACGGAAGGGGAAACAGGAACACAAACCGTCTGACGAATCGCCTTTTTCCGTGACTGGCTCGTGTGATCAGGGCGTAGCCGTTCAGAACACGCACGTGCTCCGTCTGTTGAGTGCTGCAACAAATACACGCCTCAGAGAGGGAAGCACGCGACTTAGCACTCTGTCACTATTACGTCTACAACACCCTCTGTCCTACAGGACAGCGTTGAGACTGGATACGGGAACATGAGCGAAATGTGACGTGACCATGATAAAGCACAACACCGACTCAGGTAAGTTGAAACGAAGAAGAATAGACAGCTATGTTTCACTCACTGTACATTTGTTTCGGAAACCACGTTGTACTAATACAAATTATTACTTTTTCCATTCCCCTTTAAGGTGACTGCAAACGGAAATGTTCTCCCAGCTACTAAGCACTCAACAAAAAGCCAGCGGAAGACTAAAAATAGTAAAACTATTAATTGGCCGTACTTGTGAATGACGTCCATCCTTAGAACAATTTAGCTAAACCTGCAATAGCCTCATCCGAACCATCGTCACCACTGCAAATGTAAACTAGATATCTGCACCCACAAAAGTTCACAAATTTATGTGTATTAGAATGCAACGCACTTCGCCTCGCCTACCTTATACGTCTTCCTTCTCCTACAAGTATGCTCTATCAGACGATATAATCCGCCCCCTCCCGCCCCTCCTCTCATAAGATTCCGCCAATACCTTCGCAAATCTTATTTAACTTGCAAGGTCGACGATCATAACCCACGTATATACTCGATACTCTCCAACCCATAGCTGCCGCCCCACGTATACTAAGAACACTTCCATAACTCCCTCTACCTTCACATTTTCCCTCCACATTCACAATGTGCATATCCTATCCCAAACCAACTTCAACAGGGTTCCTCTTCCTGACCCAGAAATCAGCTCTTAAATTTACCCATCCTACCAATTATTACATTATTTCCCATATCCTTCCATAGATGATGGCTGTAATACCTCACCCAGCCTCTTGGCACCCTCTTGCCTCTTCCTGTCACGGTCTCCGCTTATGCATTCCACTTATCAGCTCAACATTATCTCCTCACTCCCAGACAGAGTCACCCATTTATCTACACTGTCCTATCACCAGTTCTTCTTACCCACACAACATCTACGTCAACGGACCTCCAGGGATCTAACGAATACACCCAACTCATCGTCAATTGTGAACGTCAAAATTTTAGCACCACTCACACTATTTCCATCTCTGCTTTAAAGTAAATTATCAAAAAGGCATCGTTTCTGTAGTATTTTGAAGCCGTTAATTTAATGTTGTAACTTTAACAACAAAGACACAGGACTTGTCCTCGTTACATTTTAGATTGCTCTGTTGGAGGGCTGTGAAAAGTATGTCCAAGTTGTTGGCCACGTCATCGGCATTTTTTTCTGTGACGTCTGATTAATTTTCTGCCCCCAGTAAATTGTGAGAGAGATGTCCCAGTCATTGTTGAAAATATCAATGGGGCACTGGCTATATCAAAAGGACATTTGTTGTGCTGGAACAACACTAATGGGTTCTTCTGCCAATGGCAGGTGAAGTTATGCATCCCTCAGGCCAGTTTTTCCGAACGTTTCTTTCCAAAAACACTGTCGCAGAACGAAGAAATTCATTCCAAGAAGGAAAACGTAGAAACACTAGCTCAATACTTGTAAATAAAACAGAAGTACGTTTAAACTCCTATTAACTTAATCTTCATTGGTAACTGACAAAATACATTTTATTTTTCTATTTTATTCATACGTCAAGTTCCGTAGGAGCCAATTGAGCAGCAATCTCCAAGGTCATGGGACGTGTCAATACATGAAATTACAACATAAAAGTAAAGACAGTTAAAAATAAAATCTTTATGAACCCGACAAAAGTCAAGCCATTAGTTTAAGTAAACGCAATCAACAATAAAACAAGAATCAGCTTGATTTTTCACGGAACTGCTCGAAATAATAGGGGTGGCACATGAAGAAAATCTTCAGTTTCGAGTTGAAAACGCGTGGATTACTGCTAATATTTTTGAATTCTAGTGGTAGCTTAATGAAAATGGATGCAGCTGTATACTGCACACCTTTCTGCACTTCTTAACGAAGTCCGATCCAAATATAGGTTTGATTTCTGCCGAGCATTAACTGAGTAAAAGCTGTTTATTCTTGGGAATAAGCTAACATCGTTAACAATAAATGACAGTAAAATATATATAGAGACGCCATTGTCAAAATACCCAAAGTCGTGAAAAGGGTCGACAAGAGGTTCGTGATCTTACTCCACTTATTGCCCGAACCACCAGTTTCTGAGCCAAATGTATCCTCTTAGTATGGGAAGAGTTATCCCAAAATATAATACCATACGGCATAAACGGATGAAAATAAGCAAAGTAGACTAATTTTCGTGTAGAACGATCACTTATTTCAGATACCGTTCGAACAGTAAAAAAGACACTCCTTGAACAAGATACTGGAAGTGGGCTTTCCACGACTGCTTACTGTCTATCTGACCACCTAGAAATCTGAACTGTTCTGTTTCACTAATCAAATGCTCACTCTATGAAATTAAAACATTTGTTAATTTTGTGTTAAAAACTGTAAAAACTGAGTCTTACTGTGATTTAACGTTACTTTTTTTTCTACAAGCCATGAACTTATGTCATGAACTGCACTATTTGAAACCGAGCCAATATTGGAACAGGAGTGGCCCCAACACTGATCCACGGGTCCCCCCCCCCCCCCCCCCCCCTATGGACCGCATTCCACTCACATCCCACATCGCAGCCATTCTCAACATTGTGAATAACGACCTTTTGCTGTCTGTTGCTCAATTAAGATGTGAACCAATTGTTAGCTACTCCCCGTATTCCGTAATGGTCCAGCTTCTGGAACAGTATTTTGTGATCAACACAATCAAATACCTTGGTTAGATAAAAGAAATATGCCTAGCGTTCGAAACCTTTTGTTTAACCCATCTAGTACCTCACAGAGAAAAGAGAATATAGCATTTATAGTTGTTAAACGACTTCTAAAGGCGAACTGTATATTTGATAGCAAATCGTGTAGTATGAAATGATCAATTATCCTTACATACACAGCCTTTACAACAACTTTACCAAACACTGGTGGCATAGCAATAGGTCTAAAATTGTGTCCATTATCACTTTCTTCATTTTTATGAGGCAGCTTTACTACTGAGTGCATTAACGTTCAGGAAACTGACCATTTCTAAAAGAAAAATTACAAATATGGTTAAATACAAGGCTATCATGTGCAGTGAAGTATTTTAATATTCGTCTAGGCACTCCATCATATCCATGAGAATCCTTAGTCTCCAGTGATTTAATTATTGACTCAATATACCCGTAATGTTTATCACAGAAAGGTATTTCAGACATCAACATTGGAAAGGCATTTGCGAAGAGAGTTATATGACTCCCAGTAGAAACTAAATTTTTATTTAATTCACCTGCAATGCTCAGAAAATCATTGTTAAATACTGTACATATATCTGATTTATCAGTAACAGGAATATTTTTACTACGAACTGACATTATATCGTCGACCTCGTGCTGCTGACCAGACACTTCCTTCACAACTGACCACATGGTTTTACTTTTAACCTGTGAAGTAGCTACTCGCATACTACATACCCTTTGCCTTTCTAGTAACATTTTAAGTACCTTAATGTACGGTTTGTAATGGGCTACTGTAGCTTGATTGTGACTTCTTCTAACATTTTGATACAATTTCCGCTTTGTTCTACATGATATCATTATTCCACTAGTCAGCCACCCATACTGCCTTTTACTGTCACTACGAAGTTTAGAAAGTTCTAATGGAAAGCAACTGTCAAAGAGCACGAGAAACGTGTTAAGGAAAGCATTGTATTTGTCATCTATGTTATAGGAACTGTAAATATCCTGTCACACTTGTTCCTTGACAAGGTTTAAAAAACTATTGCTGTCGGGTTAACTTTCCTACACAGTTTGTATATTATGTGACATTTGTTTGAGTACAAAAGCCTTTTAGTATTAAAATTTGTGCATCGTGGTCTGAGAGGCCATTCACCCTTTTACTAACAGAATGGCCGTCTAGTAATTAAGAATGAATAAAAATACCGTCTATGGCTGTGCTAATGTTCCCTGCGTCCTAGTTGGAAAAAACACAATCTGCACCAGAGCATATGAACTTAGGAGATTTACCAACATCCTTTTTCTTGGACCATCATATACGAAATTAATATTGAAGTCACCACATATAACTAATTTCTGGTACTTTCTATAAAGTGAATCAAGATCCCCCTCTAGCTTGAGCAGAAATGCTCTGGAATCAGAGTTAGGGGCCCTATAAACAACAACAATTAGAAGTTTAGTTTCACTAAATTCAACTGCCCCTGCACAAAATTCAAATATCTGTTCAATGCAGTGCCGTGATACATCAATAGGCTGAAATGGAACACTGTATTTTTTTTAAGTACATAGCCACTCCCCCACCCCACAAGGAACTCCTTGAAAAACAGCCAGCTAATCTGTATCCTAATAAAGGAAGCCTCTGAACTGTCAAATTATGTAAGTGGTGCTCCAATATAGCAATAATTTCCGAGTCAACATCTGTAAGGGTTCAATAACTTTAATACCTTTTACATTTTGATGAAATATGCTAATTCTTTCCCTACTTGGGAACAGCGCGTCCTCTGAAGGTGAGCCCTTAGTTTGAGGGACTTCCTTTTACCAGGTATACCTATCAGCTCACTTCATTCTAAAAAGGTGCAGCTCAAACACCAAGTACTACAGGAATTTTTCCACGAGTGATCCCATCACCATCAACTACACTGTCACCTATAAGCTTTGCCAGACTCCCCTTCCCAAACCTATTGAGGTGCAGGCCATGCCTAGTAAAACCCAATTTACTGACAGACTCAACTGGCACCACTGAAAAATGTGACTCATGCCCTCTGCCATCAGTGACTTCTCCAGCCCCATGTTAACGCGCCTAACACCTGCATTAAGAGGAGACCGATCATGACGCTGAAACAGTTGCACGAAATGCACATTAGTGCCACCAGTTTGAGTAGCTATCTTTACCAGGTCACCATCTACATCATATTCCCCCGTCCCTATCGAGACTATTCCCTTCCCCAGCCACTATCACTACCTAATCCTCCTCTGTAAAATTCCTACATAACTCCCCAATGCTGTCAGTCACTTGAGGCAACCCTGCACTAGGCTTCACAATGCTGGTGCCCTGGTACGCACTCCCAGTCACTGGGAATACAGAAGCGTCCGATTCCACCAGTCTACTTTGACCCATGGCGTCACCAATATGGCGGAAACGTGCATTCTCAACGTTTCCTACATAGTGCCTATGACATCATTACATAAACGACAACAAACACGAAAATACATATAAAACCAACACACACATCTCTCTCCAAAAATATAATCGAACTAACGGGACCAGTGATGGAAACTGGGAGTTTTTGGGTGGGGACGAACTAAATATAAACACACACAGACACACACAACGATCCCAAACCACACAAAACGAAGACATAAAAACATCACTAAATTCCCAAGTTCATCTACACTTACAAAATCGACAGGAATTGGTCACTTCCCTTAATCTACATAGTTCAACCGCAAATGTCGATACCACAAAATAAAAACCAACTACTCGAAAAATTTTAGTCACCTAGCAACTATCGATACCACAAAACGAACACCTAAAACAACAAAAATTGGAATCGGACACTTCCGTTGATCTATATAGGTCAACAGCAACTCACGATACCAGAACACACATAGCTACGATGACAAATTGTAATCGGTCACTTCCCATGACCTATGCAGCTCAAATACAACTAACGATACCAAAAAAAGTTGAAGTCAAGTACTTCCCCCTAAGATACATAAATCAATCACAAGTTGCGATACCAAAACATCAACCAACAACACATGCAGTAAATAACACAGACCCAACAACACAAAAAAAACCACCGAACATCATAACACGCGAACAATAGACCCAAAGAATGACTACTTACTACCAAAAAGTACGGGCGCCACACGCTAATCCCCAACTCGCATATTCTGCTTGCATCTGCCGCATTTCACTATTTCCGTCCCAAAAAGTTGCAGAAACTTAGTGACGGGCAACATTTCATCCCCCATTTCAGCTCGCAGACGCGCTCTGTTAAACTTAGAAGTCATATCCAAACCTAACAAAAGAAGCCACAAATTGAATTAAACGAATTACCGCGCAACGAACAGCAAACCAATAACGTCAAGCGACACCACAATAACATACACACAACGGAAACTTAACTCTTAACTCATGGAAACTAATTTCCGTTCTTTTGTAACAGCAATGAGCGATAAATACACACTTCAAGCACCGACACCCAAATGAACCCAATACATCACCAAAGGATACCACCAGCCGCAACAAGACGACATCTATAAACACAACACACTCATAAACTAAACTCGTGGTGGGCCAACAACACAACGTGATGGGTCAAAGCCGACGGGTGGGACCGGTTGCCTTCGTTGACACCTCTATCGCGCTAAGTACCTGGCAGCAGAACCACCTCCTTTCTGTTAGACTTTGCAACTGACCCAGGCCTCCTAACTGCGGAGGGCTGCTGCATGTTTCCTACAACTACAAGAGGCTCCTCTCCACTCAACTCTGACAGTTGGTCAAATCTACTGCATATACGCAAAGTACAACTGTCTGAATACCTCCTCCTCCTAGTTGCCTTCTTGCCAACGGCCAGTTCCCATTCCCCACCACCCTTCACTTCCTCAATCTATTTTGTTCCTCCTTTCGTGTTGTAACTGCACCTGAAGGGTACAGATCTCACGTTCCTGCTTCTTTATCAACTTATTTCTATTACAGATTCTGCATTCCCAGTAGAGGATTCCGCTAGAATGCCCACTGGCTTCCTCACTGAATTACCCCAAATGAAAATACTTTTAACAAATCACATAAAGTAAGCCACTACTCACAAACCTACGATTGAGGCCACACTTCTCTCATGGTAAAATTTTACTGAAAAAACTATACGTCTACGTTACCTAAGTTCAGTTATACCAGCAGAACTATTTATAAAACAAACAATAGCGGTCTCGAAATTCTCTCTCTACTAAGAAAAGCAACCACTTGTGTTAATACTACTAAACCACAACTATTACCAATACCAGCAAAAATTCTCAAAATTACTAGCTAAAACCAAAAATTCAAGCGGCCACTGGAACACTCAACGAAGTTAGAAACAATGAATGAAAATTTTACTGAAATATTTTACTAGAAACAATAAGAAACGTCAGCCGAAAACTAAAGCATGAAATTTACTAAACGACTTCAACGCACAGAAAACTGTAAAAAACACAGCAAGCGAACGTTTCTAAAAGTTTATTAAATCCTTATTTCGCCACGAACAGCTCGAAACACCGCTAAAAGCTATTAATTTAACAACAGTATAACAGTGCATAAATAGCTTTGTTAGTACTTACAGTAGCTTTATAACCGCCACAGCTGCAAATGGACGCCGCAAAATGTAAACACACTACTGAGCAGTGAGTTTTGGAAGAACGACGTAAGCACACTCACGAATAACAGACCACTCGAGTCAAAAACACAGGAAGAAAGGCCTAAATTAATGAAAATCCACTAATAAGTTACTTTTACAACAAATTAACACAAACTTTAAAATAAGTAACTGAAGACTAAAACTTCATAAAATATTGACGAGCAATTTCAACAGCAGACATGCACACGTGACGTCACACCAAAGATGTAACAATATTTAGGTGATATCTTTAAGATGGATTACTTTGCATACCTTAATGGCTTCTGTGATAGAATTTCTTTCATTCGGTATTAATTTCCGAATCTCAAGTAGGTTAATAATTGGAATGAAAAAACTATGAATGACAGAAGTGCGAAAATACTGTTTTGCGAGTATTTAAAGGAAACATAGCATCCATATGTCTGTTTCTTCTTAAGCCGAAGATTACCTACATCAGCACTATATTCAACAGTAGATCGATGTGCATGCGACAGCATACTGACCAATACATTTCAAAACGCCGCGCATAAGAACAGGATATTCCGTTGCTGAAACTTCGGGTTCAGTTGGTGATAAAAAGGTAGGGTCAAGTGTTTTGGATAACCCTTTGGGCTACGGACCATTTGAATACTAACAGAAGGATCCTCTTAGTGTCACTATAATACAATACGGGTCAAAGCATGAATACTGCACACTTCCTCCGGCGTAGGTTAATGGAGCAAATCGGTTGGTTGTTTTCGCATGTGATGTGGTCTACGGTGGGCTTGATGGTACATACGGAGGCACCATTAGTTCATATTCACTTCCTCGGAAAAAACAAAAAAAACTGCATTTTTACTACACTGACGCAAAACATCGCAACCTTAAGAAGAAGTTGCATGACATAAACGAAAGATAGTTGCGCCACTGTCAAGACGCAGATCATTTTTGCTTTAAATACACGATGTAACGGTCGTGATCTTTCATTTCCTTTGAGATTAGCCGTGATGAGTTTTTGTTAGTCACGATTGTCTTTAAGGCGACAATCACGCCATTATCACTACCTCAGTGAGTTTGAATGAGGTTGCGTAGCAAGGCTACGAGAGCTGGATATTCCTTCTGCAATATTTCAGAAAGACTTGGCAGGATTGTAGCCACTATACATGATCGCTGGCAACTATGGTCACGAGAATGTGCGGTCACAAGAAGACCATGCTTAGCGAAGACCATGGTGTTCGCTGTGTGGCTCTGGCACATCATGCTGCATCTGCAGCAACTATTCGAGCAAAGACGGCATCACAGTGACACAATGAACTGTTACAAATCGGTTATTTCAAGGACGTCTCGGAGCCAGACGCACTGTAGCGTTCATTTCAATTACCCTAAACCACCGCCATTTCTAACTTCAATGATGTCAAGCGAGACTTCGTTGGAGGGCAAGGTAAAGGTCTGTTGTGTTTTATGATGAAAGTTGTTTTTCCCTTGGTGCCACTAATAGCCGTGTGTTGGTTAGAAGTAGGCTAGCTGAGAGTCTGCAACCAACCGGTCTGTGTGCTAGATACAGTGGACCTACGTGCTGAGTGGTCAGCGCGGGGGAATGCCACGCCAAGGGGTCCGGGTTCGATTCCCAGCTAGGGCAGGAGATTTTCTCCACTCAGGGACTGGGTGTTGTGTTGTCTGTGGTGTCACCGCCAGACACCACACTTGCTAGGTGGTAGCCTTTAAATCGGCCGCGGTCCGCTAGTAAACGTCGGACCCGCGTGTCGCCACTGTCAGTGATTGCAGACCGAGCGCCACCACACCACCACACGGCAGGTCTAGAGAGACTTACTAGCACTCGCCCCAGTTGTACAGCGGACGTTCATAGGAATGGTTCACTGACAATCACGCTCTCATTTGCCGAGACGATAGTTAGCATAGCCTTCAGCTACGTCATTTGCTACGACCTAGCAAGGCGCCGTATTCAATTGATATTTATATTGAAGCATGTACAGCCAAGAGCAATGTACACCAATTATGGATTAAAGTTAAGTATTACATCATCTACGTACTTTATTTGCAATTCTCAAGACATTGTCCTGTTCCAGACCTCACGCCAGTCTGCGTGTAATTAAACGCGTGCATTTCGGCCTCCTCTAGCAACACGGTGTTGGCTCTTCTGCCAACACTTCATATGGCGACGAGGATGGGATATTCTGACCGGGTAAATATTTTTCGAAGTTGGACCTAGCAGATGCGTACTTGCAAATACCGGTGGACGAAGAATCCCAGCGCGTTTTGGTGGTTAACACGCATCTTGGTTTGTATCGATTCAAAAGACTGCCATTCGGGTGTGCATCCGCCCCTGCATTGTTTCAGCAATATCTGCAAACTGTTTGTGCGTCGGTCCCTACTGCAGCAAACAATCTGGACGATATTGTGATCTCCGGACAGACGGAAGAAGAACATTTAGCCAATCTCAGAACGTTATTTCAGGTCTTTCGACAAAATGGTCTTCGCTTGCGGAAGGACAAATGTGTGTTTTTTGCTCGTGATTTACCATATCTGGGACATGTAATCAATGCCCAAGGCATACATCCCAGTCCAGGGCACCTCCGTGCCATACAAGACTTGCCATCGCCGCAGAATTTGCAGCAGCTACAGAGTGTGCTGGGAAAAATCAACTATTATCATAAATATGTTCCCCATGCCTCTTCCATTTCAGCTCCGCTTCATCGCTTACGCCGTAAAGGTGTTCCGTTTGTCTGGACGACGGAATGCGAACGCGCCTTTCGCCAGTTGAAATCGGCGTTGCTTTCCAATACTTGCCTTACGCCATTCGATCCCCAGAAACCCCTTTTTTTGATGGTAGATGCATCGGATTTCGGGATCGGTGCTGTGCTTGCGCACAAAGATGGTCCGCACGATCGCCCTATTGCCTTTGCGTCCAAATTGTTCTCGTCTGCGCAAAGAAATTATTCACAGATCGAGAAAGAAGCGTTGGCTCTCGTATTTGGTGTTACAAAGTTTCGTGATTTCGTGTATGGTCGTCACTTTACCATCATCACAGACCACAAACCTTTGACGTCGGTTTTTCATCCGAACAAGCCTGTACCTCCACGTACAGCGCAGAAATTCATTCGCTGGACTATTTTCCTCTCGCAGTACCGCTACGATATCTTGTATCGGTCCACTGCTAAGCACGGAAACGCTGATGCGTTGTCCCGTTTGCCTGTTGCTGAGGGTAGAGCATTCGATTCCTCCGAACTTGCTTGCATGTTCATTGATTCGGAAACCGATGACGCGGTCGACTCGTTTCCGACTGATTTTCGTCGTGTAGCTACAGCCACAGCTGCTGACCCTGTCCTTGCTACCGTTCTGCGTTTTGTTGCTACGCAATGGCCCTTGTCAAAGTCACGGATCAAGGATCCGTTGGTTCGCCGATTTTTTGCTCACAAGGAGAGACTTTTTGTACGACGTGGTGTTTTGCTGTTGCGTTCTGATAATGATCAGTCCAGGGTCGTGGTCCCACGTTCGTTACAGTCCTCTGTCTTACGGTTTCTCCACCAAGGACATTGGGGTGTAGTGCGAACGAAACAACTTGCTCGTCAGCACTGTACTTGGTTCGGAATCGATGCAGCGATTACGAATATGTGCTCTTCTTGTATGGCGTGTGCCGAACAACAATCCGCACCACCGCGGAAATTCTTTGCATGGCCGAAAGCCACTTCCCCTTGGCAACGCTTGCACATCGATTTTGCTGGTCCATTCTGGAATGCTCGATGGTTGGTTGTGGTCGATTTCTTCAGTAATTTTCCTTTTGTTGTACGGATGTCTTCCACGACGTCGTCTGCCTCCATCCAAGCATTATCCGCTATCTTTTGCATTGAAGGTCTTCCGCAGACTATTGTTTCGGACAATGGCCCACAATTCATGTCCGAAGAATTCCAGTCATACTGCAAGGCCAATGGAATTCAACATCTGACATCCGCGCCGTTTTCACATCAGTCAAACGGTGCCGCTGAACAATTGGTTCGGACTTTCAAGTCACAGATGTTGAAGTTGAAAGAGTCTCATTCTCGGGAGGACGCGTTATTGCTCTTCTTGTCTTCGTATCGCTCTCAGCCCCGAGATGGTCGCTCGCCGGCTGAGTTGCTCCACGGTCGTCCTCATCGAACCTTGATGTCTTTGCTGCATCCGCCGCATCAGGTTCCTGTGCAGCGGCAGCCACCTGCTTTTGCTCCAGGCGACATTGTATTCTATCGCAACTATCGAGGTTCACGGCGTTGGCTCGCAGGGCGCATTCTTCGCTGCCTCGGCCGCGCGATGTATTTGGTTTTGGGGGCCTCTGGTGAGGTGCGTCGGCATCTCAATCAGCTGCGCCTCTGTCGTCGCACGGGTTCTGCCGCTCCCCGTCTGCTTTCAGCGACGGTGCCGTCATGTCAGCGCCCTGGGGACCCATCTACTGGTTCGCTTCATCCCCAGGTGTTACCGACGATGCCTTCCATTTTGCCCCATGGCGACGCGCCGCCGCCGCCGGTCCTCCCGCCGGCGCTGCCCGCAGTGGACGCTTCGCTGCACCCGCCGGGCGCCTCCCTGGGTCACGCGCCGCCGATCGCTTCCCGTGACCAGCTGTCCTCCGACATGGCACTCTTGCCCGCTCCGGACCAGATGTCGTCTTCGCCCGTCGGGTACCCCGACGCGATGGAGGTCGACCCTTCGGCCCCTCCTGTATCTCTAAGGGCGCATACACCGCATGTTGGCGTGCACCCTGGACTAGGTTTTCAGGCGTTTCCTAGCTCCCCTTGGACCGAATGGCCGGGTGCGGGTGGCACAGCCTCGCCTGTTGTTCGGCTCCCCACCTCGTCGTATACGTCAACATGGGGTCCTCCCCACAGCTGGCGGAAGCCTTATAACACAACCGTACGCCGATTTGCGGGGGAGGAATGTGGTGTCACCGCCGGACACCACACTTGCTAGGTGGTAGCCTTTAAATCGGCCGCGGTCCGCTAGTAAACGTCGGACCCGCGTGTCGCCACTGTCAGTGATTGCAGACCGAGCGCCACCACACCACCACACGGCAGGTCTAGAGAGACTTACTAGCACTCGCCCCAGTTGTACAGCGGACGTTCATAGGAATGGTTCACTGACAATCACGCTCTCATTTGCCGAGACGATAGTTAGCATAGCCTTCAGCTACGTCATTTGCTACGACCTAGCAAGGCGCCGTATTCAATTGATATTTATATTGAAGCATGTACAGCCAAGAGCAATGTACACCAATTATGGATTAAAGTTAAGTATTACATCATCTACGTACTTTATTTGCAATTCTCAAGACATTGTCCTGTTCCAGACCTCACGCCAGTCTGCGTGTAATTAAACGCGTGCATTTCGGCCTCCTCTAGCAACACGGTGTTGGCTCTTCTGCCAGCACTTCATTGTCCTCATCATCGTTTCATTCCCATCTCCGATGCTCAAGTCGCCCAATGTGGCGTCCAATGCTATAAGTACTTGCCCTCGGCGGCCGAACTTTCCTGAATGGGGGACTCCCGGCCCACCATGCCGTACAGTCGTTTAATTTCCACAGTGGACCTACACCTGGAATGTGATTTCGTATGATAGCAGGAGCGCTCTCGTGGCTATCCCAAGCACCCTGACTGTAAATTTGTATGTCAATCTGGTGATTCGACCTGTCATGCTGACATTAATTAATAGTATCACATGAGGTGTTTTCCAACGGGATAACGCTCGCCCACATATCTCTGTTGCAACACTTTACAGAATGTCGACATGTTGACTTGACCTGCTCGATCATCAACTCTGCCTCCAATCGAACACAAATGGGACATCATTGGACAACTCGAGCGTCATTCACAAGCAGCATTAACCACCCAAGTATTACTGACCATTTGCATCAGACATGGAACTCCATCGTGCAAACTCCCGACCAACATATGTACAACACAATGGATGCACGTTTACATGCTTGCATTCATCAAAAAAAGGTTCAAATGGCTCTGAGCACTATGGGACTTAACATCTGATGTCATCAGTCCCCTAGAACTTAGAACTACTTAAACCTAACTAACCTAAGGACAGCACGCACATTCATGCCCGAAGTAGGACTCGAACCTGCGACCGTGAGAGTCGCGCGGTCCAGACTGCAGCGCCTAGAACCGCTCGGCCACAGCGGCCGGCTTGAATTCATCATTATGGTGATTAGGCCGGTTATTAATGTAGCATCATTTCACATTTGCATTGGCTTATCTCCCGCTTACATTAATCTGTGACCTTGTAATTCTGAACATTTAAATATGTTATCTAGCAAACGTATTCCCAAAATTTCATTAACCTACATTAATTGTTTTTGGTGTTGCGTTTTATTCCCGGTAGTCTATATTTTCGCTGTCACCAGCGTACCAAAACCCAGCAAAAGCTTCAAAGATGTCTATGAAAAATGGTGAAATTTTTACGACATTTCTTATGACTCCGATCTCTAATAGACTTGAAAATTTTTTTGGTATTTGTATCCCTTTTCCAGATACCGAGATTCGGAGTTATCAATTCGACTAGTGAGTTTATTTTTCTTTGTAAACTTGGAGTTGCAACGATTCCCGCAGGCAAAAATCAGAGGTGAGTCAGGTCCGGGAACCTAGATGGTCAATAAACGTGACGATTTCTTCCGATCCTACTCGAACTGTTTACTTATGAAGGCATTTTCACTTGTGACGGTACCAGCAACAATCGTAATCAGTGGTCCGACGAAAAGCCACATGCTTTTGTAGACACACACTTTCAAGAACAGTTCTGTGTAAATGTATAGTGTGGTTCGGTAGACACTCAGCACATTTGGGCTAAAGTCTTATCATATAGACTTTCTTGAAAACGACTTTACAGCATTACTGGAAGAGGTGCTTTTGCCTTCGAGGATGGGTATGTTCTTCCAAAAAAAGGAGACTACTGCACATTCTAGTCGTCAGGTGACACACCATCTGGACCAAACACTCCTCGTTAGGTGGATCGGCCACAATGATCATGTTTCTTGACTGCCAGGGTCTATGGACTCTGACTCTTCAGTTTATTGACTATCGGAATATTTGAGAGGCGACTTCTACAAATAAATGGTAAGCAAAAGAGACGAATTGGTCTTTCATATTATGAATGGAGCAGTCCCTATAAAACAACGTGTAGATGACCTGAAAACAACTACATGTGGTAGTGTGAAAGCGAATTCGAAAGTGTAAAGAAGTTGTGGGTGGGATTTAGGGAACAACTTCGAACTTCATAATTTTTCCTTTGCTTAACCCCGTCTATAGTGTTTCGGTAGGGTATACACTATTACCTTTATCTCTATAGGCATGAAACGTTTCCCACATATATTGTACGATGTGTTATTCAAGATAGTCCATACTAAACCCTCCTAAAATATCTACTATCCTTCCAGAATAAATCTGTATTTCTGGCATTATTGTAAACCTTCATCTGCCGGCGCTGATCATTCAACTGCGTGATCGGCGGACGCAACCGCCTCTACGTCGCCAGACTTCTGTGTGTCGATGCCTGGACCAGCCTTCGGGAAGTCTGTACAGACAGACTAGCTGCCGATTATGACAGGCAGCCAGGCCAATGCCTCTGTTCCAGAATGCTCGGCGTCACTTACAGAGGCAGCTACTGCCGCGAAGTCAACAAGCAGCATTTAAACCCTACCGAACCAGTTCGTCATCATCGAACAGCTTGGGCTCCAGTTGTAGGCTATCGTAAGTAAACGTAGACTGTGGCAGTTTTCTCAGTAGCTTTGATCAGATAAGGTCGTACCTGTATTACCTGTATGTTAGGTGTGTTGCATACCCATCGGGCGTTACCTCATAACGATCGCTTTCTTTAATTACGCAATAGCTGTCTTCCTCGATTCCCCTAAGAAATAGAAGTGGTGAACTGTCTAGAAACTGAGTGAGGATTGTGACGGTAGAAACCCCCATTACTAGATGAATAGTTCTAGTATGCAAGGATTGCTTTGTGGAGAGCGAGCGCGCGACTTGGTGCGCCATTCACGGAAGCGCGTGGCGCGCCCGCGAGAGATTTAAACGTGTCGGTGGGATGCCTCCGCCGTAGGGCGGCCACGTGGCCCGCAGCTTGGGGCACTGCATGGTTTTTCGAGCATTATGCGAAAACTGTGTAACTTACGGTGAAGAGCGATGCGGCACTGGATTGTGGTCTTTATTTTAAGTCACGAGACGCAAAAGTAATAGTAAATTGAAAACTGTTTAATATCACGAATACTGAAAAATTAATAAAAAATAGTAAATAATTTACAGAGATGAGCGAGCGCTCATTAAATCGTCTCATCATAGCGGATCGAGTATCGTAGTCATATGTTAAGATTCACAAATAATTAAGCTCGTAAAGAGCAATAAACAAAGTTTGATGGGAATAGAAAATTCATGACATAAAGAAACGCACTATATAATATTTTGGGTGGCATCACACATATTTTAAACTAGTTAAGTTATACTACACATTTAAGTTGCAATAGTTTCCATTGTTTGCAAATTGGTTATTAACATTTATCGCCCATAATTAATTAATTATTATAGATATGAAGATTTTGAGCAGCGCAATATGTAGATCGCTATAGATTATTTCTAAAAACAGTGCTATATGCAGTTTTATGTTAAAACTTTGCAGCACAGATGTAAACTAACAAATTTGCGCTAAGTGGCGAAATTTTGCAAAAAAACTAAAACTTGATTTGCGGGCGACAGAATAATCCCAGAAATTAATGTGACATAGTAAATAAGATGTACTTTTTAGTGCGGTTCCGATAGTGTACTTATTTCTGTTGAGGGATGTATGAGTCAAAATTTGTAAACTTACGTGGTGACACTGGTACTAGCGTAGCCATGGGGAGGGGGGCAATAGACATCCGAGTAAGCATAAGCGAGCGGCCATCTTGGCCGGGGGCAGTCGTTGGGCGGTCGCCAGTCAGTCGTTCGGCAGTCGGTGAGCGTGTGGGTGGCGCAGTTGGCCGGTGGGTGGCGAGCGAGCCCCACTTGAGGGTGACCCGTGTGGTCGTTTGAGTCAGAATTTTTCAAGCCGATTTATTTCGAAAAAGAGTGTTGTTTAATAGCGCAAGTGTGCAAGCATATATTTGGTGAACGAGAAGTGCTACGATTATTTGTGTGAGTACGAATTACGAGGTATACATCGGCGTAAGTGAACATGTGGCGATCTGTGATTTTGCGCCAAAACTGTTTGAACAAAGGGGGACAGTGGGACTTGTGGGTCTGTTCGAGTTGATTGAGTAACTCTCTATTACAGCAGCCTACATCGGGGCTATTGAGAGCTCAGAGTCAAATTATTATTAAAGTAAAACTGTAAACCGTCTCACCAGTGCTAATTTCAAAAAAATGGCTCTGAGCACTATGGGACTCAACTGCTGTGGTCATAAGTCCCCTAGAACTTAGAACTACTTAAACCTAACTAACCTAAGGACAGCGCACAACACCCAGCCATCACGAGGCAGAGAAAATCCCTGACCCCGCCGGGAATCGAACCCGGGAACCCGGGCGTGGGAAGCGAGAACGCTACCGCACGACCACGAGATGCGGGCTGCTAATTTCATTGTGTGAAAGAAAAGGACGACGCCAATAAATAGTGATGATAAAAACTTAATTGAACTGTGTCGGAAAAAATGATTTTCCTGTAATAATCGCCTAATTTTTGTTCCCTAGCATAAACTGTACTCATGTCTGAGTGAATATTATTTACAAAACTATAACTAATGCGCAGGAGTGGAAAAGTGTACTAATGCACCAAGTGTGGAAATCATTCTCAGAGACTTACGAGAGAGCCAAAATTTGCACTAACGTTTTTTAACGAACATTTGTATATGCACATTCGTACGAACTCCTCAACTGCACTTATTTTCCGCCCTGTCGCATGATGTATAGATGGCTGGGTAGCCTACGAAATATTTTTGTACTACACAGTTATCCTTCTGTCTTTTACTTAAATGTAATCAGAATGTATAGCAAAATTTAAATTTTTAATGTTTAGTTCAGGTTTTATTCAAATGTTGTTAATTTCTTTGGTTACACAAAACAGCAGAAGTTATGCAAGCAACTAATTTTTATTACTTATAAAATGCAACTTATATTCTGTAAGAATGTAAAATACGCAATGGAGTGATGTGCAGTTCTAATTACGTACAAAGCAAACAACTAAAGAACCAAAAAACAAAGAGAAATGGTCGGCTACCACTTTCTTTCTCACACATTCACTTTGTTTCCCTACTAGTGCTACCAACACTGCCGGTAATCCTAGCATATACTACGTCATTTATGTAGGGTAGAAAAACTACTGAACCATGGTTTTGGTAGAGCGCAGCTCTAGCTGGGCCAGTTATGCGATGTCCAGTCTGTGAATGTCAATGCTGTGCTGATGACACACCCCCATCTACCAACCCTGGGCCACTAAGGCTTGCCCGTCGACTGAGCATCTAGGTGCTCAGGCAACTCAGCAATTTCCCGCCGTCTACGGAATACGACACCAGCGCCCAATCATCCCCAGCTTGCCGAGATGTTAACGGAGCACTCTTTCGCTACGGGACACTGGAGAGTCACGCAGCCGGAAATGCACATAGCCACCACCGTCGGGCCACCCGTAGTTCGACCAGGAAATACGAGGCTCTCAACACAGCAGCAGTGGCAGCGGCGAGTATGGTGCCCGACAAACCGGCGGACGCTGTGGCGGAGTATTCACCTCACCTGCGTACACTAATGCCCAAGAAAGGAAGTAGGAGTAATCCGACGAATTACAGAAGCATATCAGTAAAATCACTTCTCAGTAAGGTTTTGGAACGTATACTGTACTCGAACATTATGAATCACCTCGAATAAAACGATTTATTATCAAACACCGAGCACGGATTCAAAAAATGTTGCTGTGAAACGCAACTGGCTCTTCATTCTCACGAAGTAATGAGTGTTCTCGACAGGGGCCGTCAAATTGACTCCACATTTTTAGATTTCCAGAAGGTTTTTGTCACTGTTCCTCAGAAGCGATGTGTAATTAAACTGCTTAGCGTTAATTGGAGTATTGCCTCAGTTGCGTGACTAAATTCGTGATTTCCTGTCAGCAAGGTCACAGTTCGTAATAAATGGCGGAAAGTCATCGAGTAAAGCAGAAATAATATCTGACGTTCCCCAAGGTAGTATTGCAGGCCCTCGGTTGTCCCTGATCTACATAACGATTTAGGAGATGATCTGAGCAGTTCTCTTAGATTGTTTGCGGACGATGCTGTCATTTTGATAAGATGATCAAAACGAATTACAAAATGATTTAGACACGACAATTGACTCTAAATCATGAAAAACGTAAAGTCGTCCACATCCTCACTAAAGAGAACCCGCTAAATTTCAGTAACACGATAAAGCACACAAATCTAAAGGCTTTAAACTCAGCTAAATATCCAGGGATTACAGTTACGAATAACTTAAATTGGAACGATCACATTGACAATGTTGTGGGGAAAGCAAACTGCGATTTATTGGTAGACCACATAAAAAATATAATAGGTCTACTAAAGAGACTGCTTACACTACTCTTGTCCCCCTTCTTCTTAAGTATTGCTCTGTGACCGAGCGAGGTGGCGAAGTGGTTAGACACTGGACTCGCATTCGGGAGGACGACGGTTCAATCCCGCGTCCGGCCATCCTGATTTAGGTTTTCCGTGATTTCCCTAAATCGCTCCAGGAAAATTCCGGGATGGTTCCTTTGAAAGGGCACGGCCGACTTCCTTCCCCGTCCTTCCCTAATCCGATGAGACCGATGACCTCGCAGTCTGGTCTCCTTCCCTAAAACCAACCTATTGCTCTGTGGTGTGGGATCCGCATCAGATAGGATTGACGAAGGAGACACAAAAAATTTAAAGATAGGCAGCTCGTTTTGTGTTATCGCGAAATACAGAAGAGTGTTCCACGGATATGATATACGGATTATGGTGACAGTCATTAAAACAAAGGCGTTTTTTGCTGAGGTAAGGCCTTCTCATGCTGTTTCAATCAACAACTTTCTCTTCAGAGTACGAAAACATTTTGTTGGTGCCCACCTACATAGCGAGAAATGATCATCACAATAAAATAAGAGAAATCATAACTCAGACAGAAAGATATAAGTGTTCGTTTTTCCAGTGCGCTGTTCGAGAGTGGAACGGTAGAGAAGTAACTTAAAGGTTGTTCGGTGAACCCTCTACCAGGGGCTTAATTGTGAAGTGTAGAATAATCATGTAGACGTAGATGTATCGTCACTTGCCTTTTCCAAGTCCAATGATTGCTAACAAACAGCAATAAAGAAGTTATTGTAAAAATATTGATCATTTTGAGCACCACAATTGACACTGATGCTAACGATAAATGTAAACCACCTCAGTTGTATTATTACACATTCATAATGTTATGACCGATTTTTTCTTCAACATCTTCAGGTTGCCGGGTTGTGACATGACTTAAGCATAACTCGGCAACCTGAAGATGTTCAACGAATGAAACCACTCGTGACACATTACATGTGGAATAATACAGACGAGGTGATCTTCGTTGGTTAGTAAGTTATTGTAATCTCATCCTTCTATTGCACACCGCATCCTTCTTCGCAGAGTGTCACCGTCCCCAACCAGCAATGAGCCATCCTAGGGATCCCGTGTAACCGAAGGTGCAGTACGCAGCCGGACACTGCACCGTTATGGAGTGAATGTTTAAGCAGTTCTCGGTTCTTACTTCGTCATTTAGATGGAAATAAAAATGCGTTAAAATATTCTGAAATTATTATTCCTACACACATCATGAGATGGTGCGGTTTTTTTTTAAAAAAGCAAATTAGAGTCTGCGTTAATAAACATGGATAGTAACAAAAACAAAAGGAAATTAAGTCATATGAATGGTCAGTACTGAAACAGATCGGGTGTAGCGAAACCACAGCACGTTGTATAATATCAAGTTCAATACTTGATGCGACACTGTTGAATTAATAGGCGGATCGCATCGCGTATGTGGCCCAAAACTTCTCGCACCACTGCACATGCTTATGCAACTTTTAACATGGGAACATTGGCATCTGCCGAAATAATTGGACATTCAATATTACTGTTTACGCAATTTTCACTGGTTATTACAGAGGTGGTAAATATTTATAACAGACCCCGTACGCGCCGCTGGCCGTTAGCTACAACAATCCATTATTTATTATTTGCTGGCTCTGATGGCTATTCTGCAGCCGAATGAGGCAGACTGCTGTCGCTTTTCATACTGCCCACATTTACTGTGCTAGTTACGTACGTCCTGCAGGAAAGACATCGAAACAAGTTACTACGTCTACAACTTTCCTTCCGCCCATTTTTTCTGGAAGTTCGGGGCTTTATTTTGAAAAAAATTATGATTCATAGTATCACGTATCGCAGGCCACTACATTCTCCCGTCTTTCGGATAGCATACGAATCCCGTGGCACAAGAACTGGGCGTCTTTTGTGGGGATCCACGAATCGATTCAGTTTTGCACTCGTTCATAAGATCGGAAGTGCTGGTCGGCCAGACTGTATGACAGTGATCGATAAAGGTGGTAGTCGGAGAGAGCAACGTATGTAGAATACGGCGGGAGGGTATAGGACTTCTCGTTTCAACGTTTCCATGTATATTTTGACGGGTTTTGCGACATGGGGTCGAGAACTGACCTGCTGTAAAATACCTTTACGTGCCTATCGCTGTATTCGTCCGTTTGTGTTTCAGTGCTGGGTTCGAACGCATAAGTTGCTTTCGATAATGATGTCCTGTGACTGTCTTCCTCTGCTTCAGTAGTTACGGAAACGTTCTGTCTACCCCCGTCATGCCGGCCTTAGACATCAAAATCACCGTTCTTAGGGCGTTGAAAACATTCTCTGAACGTTCTTCCACTAATAGTTCCCTCATCATTGGTCTTACCCGGCATTTTAAGAACCACAGCCGCAGATTTCTTCATGTTAAAGCAGAAAATTAAAACTTCCCGCCAATGGCAAGAAATAGGTACGTATGTTGACGTACTTAATCGAGAATAACCTTCCGATGCCATAACAAATCGACTAATATTTTTATAGCATTGTGTGTCCAGATGCCTAAGCTTATTGTATTATACCTATGACCAACCACCTGAACCCCACTTTCCGCTACTGCCGTCTATTGCAAAACAGCGGAAGCACAGTTGTAGACCTAATAGTTTAGTCATTTTTATGTCATTTTAGAGAATGTGTAACTGAGGGTAAAAGTCCTTAAATTTTAAAATATGGCTCTCTTGCAAGTGACGTTGGAAACGGACGCCGGCCGTGGCGGCCGTGGTGGCCGTGCGGTTCTAGGCGCTTCAGTCCGGAACCGCGCGACTGCTACGGTCGCAGGTTCGAATCCTGCCTAGGGCATGGATGTGTGTGATGTCCTAGGTTTAAGTAGTTCTAAGTTCTAGCGGACTGATGACCTCAGATGTTAAGTCCCATAGTGCTCAGAGCCTTTTGGAAACGGACAGTCCTCAAGAAGTGAATGAACATAACGACGTTTTAGAAGACATGGAGATTTATGTATCACAAAGGAAGGAACCTGATGAACTACCGATGCCCATTTCAACATCTCCGATGAACTGCTCGTCTCACGTTAGTTGCGCCACGTTCGTGATGCGCCGCTAATGCCTGCAGTATCTGCCCCAGCATGCCACAGATATATCGTGCCCCAACAGCAACGCATCCTAACAAACGCAGCGCAGTCTAGAAATCAGTAAAAACAATATTCGTTTTTACTAACGATCATAAATTCAATTAATTATCTTTCTTCTTTATCATGATAGCTTTTATATACTTAATTAGTACTATCCAATTATTTCCCTGTTTAATGTATCCACATAATCATGTGGTTATGAAGATCTGTCCCCACCCTACCATCCCTCAACTCCCTCGCTATAAATTTTGTAATGTTTCTAAAAATAATATGTGGAAGATCATTTACATTAGTCTAACAATAGGAACAATGAAATCTGCGGAAGTAAGTATACCTTTTACAAATATAGACATTTATCTGTGTACAAAGAGAGGATTTCGTTCCACCTACAAAACTTCAACCTGTATTTACTGTTGTCCTAATTATTGTTGACAACATCCATTGCATGCAGTCTACTTAGCAGTGTTCGCTTGTAAACTGGTTGAAATGTACAGATGATCACTGAGAGTAGCAATTCCTGTCTTGAATGAAAGCTATTGGCACTGAGGATGCTCTCTGTCGATTAAGATCTTTTTATGTCCACTGTTCCTGTGCCGTGTTACTTGGGTGCAGGTGTCACACCATTCCTTATAAACACAATGAGCAGTACGTGTTGATATACAGTTATGCAACCGCACTTACGGCGTCGTCATGGGGATGTCAAAACACAATGACTCGTTTCTGCTGTTCTGTCACCTCCTAATGTCGCTCGCTTTTACTTCGCTGATTACTTACAATCGACTGGCCTGTGCACACCACTTCACTGCCATCACTTACGTTAGCAGTGGAGGGTCACACGACCACCTTGTATCAGTTCGACACCACCCTCAAAGTGATAAGATGTGCTCTTTTAATGTAACCTAATTACGTGTCTCGTATACAGGTTGTCCCACAAATATTGCGACGAACTTCGAGGGACCGTAGATGGTGTCTTCAGGAACATATCTAGGGTAGGAACGCGTGTCTAGAAACGTCATCCAATGACGCTACATGGCGTTGAAGTAAACTGCAAATGGCAACCTGTGTCTGAAACCATCATTCACCAAGGCAACCAAGCATCGCTAGTTCCATTTCCTCCACTGGCGACCGCGGCAGTCAGACACCATCAATGAATAACAAACAACCTTGCGAGACGTTCCTTCTACGATCCATCAGCGTACAAAATGCGGTTTTCTGCAGAAAGGGTGGTCTAGTGGCTGGCGCCGGAGCCTATAATTTCAAAGCTAAGTAGCGTCGTCGGATGACGTTCCCAGACACAAGTCCCTGTCCTCGATTTGTTTCTCAAGACACCCATAAAATGCCTCGACGTTTTCTGCAACATTTCTGAGACACCCTGTACAGTGAAATGTGGTATAACACCAGACTCACTGAGGACAAGGTAATGTAGTTTAACTTTGCGAATAGCAAGCGTCGACATTCGCTCTCGACTACTCCTCTACTAACTGCAGAATGGACGTGTCCTCTCCTCTCTTCTTTACTTCCTATTGCTTTCGATATCCGTTGAAACTTGACGAGAATGACTTTTAGTATTGATGAATTACCTACTATTTATACTTCATTTTTATTTTTATTTTTTTTTCGTTAAATGTATTTTCCCGATTGCAGTCGCTGTTACTGTCGATGTAAATTTTATACTTACTTCAACCCAATGAAAGATGTAAAGAAATAGAGATAAATACATAATAAATAGGATGAAAACAAATGACTTTTCAGTTTAGTAAATCATAATACACTATCCAGCGTGAGTTTAAAGGACAACAAAAGGGTGAGGTCGCCTTTGATGAAAAATGGAAGGTACGCTGCGTATTAATTGCAGAATTTGGGTTCCTTCTGCCGGCTTATAAGATATTACTCCCAGTATAATGTTATTGGATCACGCAAGTCAAGCCGTAGCGCAATTCAGAGATTCAATAAGAATGGAGAAGGTTAATCGATTCGAATAAACTAAAAAAAAGCTAAAACTACGGACTAGTATTCTTTTCTTTATGAAGCTGTTGCTCTCTTTAATACAACTCTGTCTCCATGCCACAGGTAAACGCTGAAGTACCGATAATTATCCTTTGCCTATTTTCCTTTCTTCACTCGTTCTGACGTATGTGTAGTCATAATATTAATCAAAAAAGAATAAGCCAAATCGGTAAGTGGACTCGGAAACGACGCAAATTGTGTCGTCTATTTAAAGGTACTGCTTCATGCAGTGTTGTTCGTCGAATTACGTTAATATTAGACAAAAGAAATTAACTTTAAACCGAGAGATATTGTAATTTATTTTATCGCCAACCTGAAGCTGAAATGTTTTTATTTTAATTCCATCTGTCGAATTTAAAGCGTTGTGCAGCAAGACTTTTCTATTTTTTCGAGACTTTGTTATTGGTCCTGGGGAAACGTTATTAACTCCGTCTGTTAAACAGTATTTTCCAGTTGAGCTTTCTATCAACGTAATGCTAGTGGGTAGCATTTTACAGAGTCAGGCGTTGTCATATTTTGCTTTACTTCACGTACAAGACATCACAATTTTAGCGACATACTTTTTAATTTGTTGCGCGACTGTTGACAAAATTTCTCAGTACGTTGCAGATGTGTCTGCATCTCCTCCATAAAAAGCAGACTTCGTACTTCGTCCATTTCGCAAGTTCTGATGAAAGCGTAAACGTCTAGGAAGCGCTCGTATTTCTCAACGTTCTGTTTGACGTCCAACCTTCGTAGGTACACCCCTCGAATAAACATTAAACTATATCTCTCGGGTATATATGTAAATGTACAGAAACAGCTAAGTGCTTGGTAGAAAGTGCTGCCACATTCCCGTTGCTCCGTCGCACAGGTGAAACATGTTGCGCAGCAGATGCTACGGGAACGCAATATTTTCGCTATTTTAACACATAATATATCAATGTAACGCGGCTGTCCATAGTAGTTCGATAAAAATCGCACATGGTATTTCATTTTATGTTAAAAATGGAAATATATTCGCAAGTTTTCATCAGTCCGCCAGAGATCTCCGAGAAAACCAGGGATTGACTTGTTGGACGTACAGGTCCCACGTTAGAATGTCCTTTATTTAGGAAAACACAAAATACAAAAGTAAAAACTGCTGAATTCGAAATATAACCTTTTCATACACAATACGAAACTGGTGTTTTTAACCACAGCTTCACTTGACTCGTGGCGATATTAAATTATTTAAGCTACTCCTGGTTAGTCGTTGCTACTAAATTATCAACTAATGAAGCTCGGGGCAGACTGTTTGTACACCTGCTGTAAAATCATTCAAAATAATATAGTATGAAGCTTAATTTGTGTACAATTGTTACTCGTTCACAGAATCTTACGCTGATTTTTAAAAAGGCATCCTTCACAGAAAATGTGTGTTCCTCGAAGTCTGTACGTGAGTTCAAGTCTTGAGCAACATTCCAGCAGAAGTTGAAGCCCTTGATATCAAGTATAACAACAAAAGTGTCCTACAGTGGGAATATTTCGAAATCACATGTCTATCCTGATGTGCTAGGAAAATATGACTTAGTCATGTCGTTTTCAGTAACATTCGGTAGAATTCAACCACTGTAATTGTACTTTATACGAACAACAACGGATTTCGAGAGACAATGCTCTTATCATCATGTGGTCTACTCTCAGATCGTGTTATTAGAACATTGTAAACTCTAACAACGCATCTGCACAGTTCTGCATCAGAACCATGCACTTCCCTCCATGTCAGCTCCTTAACACAAGCCAACCCCACGTCAAGCCATTGCCTTTGCATCAATTCTGGGCATCGTCTGCGTCCAGCTGACTGATTTCCAGGCGTACTTGTTACCTGCTATGCCCGAGGCACTACCATGTATACGAAGCTAATGACTGAACCATAATGTCATTCCGTTGGTCTACAACTCTACCTCTATTTCGGAAGATACTACTTGCGTAAAACCTCTAGCTAGTACATTAACAAAGTACTACTGCTTTTGTTGTTGTTACTGCTGTTGCGATCTTCAGTCGGAACATCACACAAAAACCAAGTACGAAAAGGAGTAAAGACCCAAATTTCTTTCTCCATGAAAAACCATTCTTAACGACCACATCTCTAAAATTAGGTTCATTTGCCTCGTACAGTGGCACTGATGGTCTTTTGTCTCGCGGATGTCAGAGAATGGGAGGGGGAAGAAGGTTGGGTGATACTCTTGCGTTATGTACCCTACTCCCATGCTGGACGCTTGCTAAGACTATTGCACGATATGTGTGGTGCATTGTAGGAAAAGAGTACATGTTCCGGGTTTCTTGCAGATCCAATTCTGCTGCATTTCCTTTGACAGCTGCTGCAGAGTGTGGGAGCGAAATGATGCGACAGCTGGAAACGTACCAAAACTTTGAACTACGTGGGTTCATACAGTTCTTGTAGGCAAAACGTCTGAATTTCAAGCAGATTAACTGTGAAATTCTGGTGTTACAAGGACTGAATACAATGTCGCGTCCAGATGTAGTGAAAAGGTGGCAACTATTTGAGCAACATGTGGGTGATCTAAATGTCGTATATCATTGTTGGCCAGGATATGCTACCGGCTGGATTCAGCCCACTGTCGGAAAGTGTGTTCTTGCTCCACACACACTGGCGCTTTTATTACGAATATGTGCGAGTTTTGTCGTACGCGTCTTTACAGACAGTAGGAGACTCTAAGGGGTGTGTCTGTAGTATAGGGTTGATCATGAAGGAAGAACAGCGACATCGATCACAGATGACAACGACAAAGCAATCGAGGAGCACATTCGCGGCAATCTTAGATTATCCAAACTTGATGACAGTCACACAGCGGTTCTCGAATGGCTCCAAAACCCAGGAGCAGATTTCTGTTGTCAGCGAACCAAACGACTGGTAGAACATTCCAGCCGTTACTTACAGAGGCTTGGTGACTATTTTGAAAAATAGTGTAATGTATCGGTATCACTTTGAACTAAAGTTCCAAGTTACTTGACCTGCCATAACAATGTGTAATTTACTTTTTTTAAATCCCCTCGCAGTTGCAGATTTTCACGGATCGAGCTAATCCAATGGTTCTCTGCACATTACTTAGTTTTCAGAGGTACAGTGCTTGTGTTTGGTACGAGAAATGAACGAATGTTTATGCTTGTACTTCTCTGCCCACAAAATGTAGCTCTTACGCCAGACGTTTCTTCTCTGGTCTTTGCTAAGTAGGTTCTCCCGTCAGCTGTCTCTGACCTGTTGGCTTAGAGAGAAAACATATGGTACGCAATTCAGAACCCACGTAGAAGATAAACAAATGTTAGCATGTCCACAGCACATCTCGCAAACTCCGTATAGTATGAGCTACGCAGCGTGGTTTCCGATACAAACAGATGACGCAGAAGGCCCGAGAGCTAAGAGGTTACGTGACGAACTAACCGTACACCCGGCTGCGTTACGTCGCCTCCAGTGACAGCTCGCTGAAAGACCGAGAAGAGAGTCAGAACTCGTTACCTCTGGAGGCTTTTAGGTCCAGCAGTTACTCTGCTACGTGGCGGGCATGAGTGGAAGTGCACCGCCATCGGCTGCTGGAGTTGTTTCGGTAGCCCGCCTTGGGCCGTGGAAACGGAAGGAAACGATAAACTGTCGCGGTTCGGCCACTGCATTACCTGATTACATTTTACTCGCGGACGAATCGTAGCGCTGGACTGGCTTACGTCACTGCAGTACGGCCTCTTATCGCCGCTGTAGTCCTATACATTAGTGGCTCACGTATCTACACTAAAGAGTACGAAAATTCAGATGCAGACCGCGACGTGCTGAGGTGCGACAAACATACGAGTATAGCGTAAAAGAAAGAGTCTTTCTCTTTCCACATACCACAAAAACGCCAGTAACTATTTCTTTACACCCTGTCTAATAGTCCTAATAGAATAGTTAATCACATAAAAATAGTCATATAGTTTCATACTGCTATCTTTAAAAAATTCTTATACAGTACAGTCCTTTCAACATAGACTTCCGAATTTATATGCAATGTTTGAAATTGTAATAAGCGGTATATTTGTTTACCCGTTCTTGTTCTCAAATACATTATCTTCAAAGCACGTATTCAGTGGCATGAATCGTTTCTGAAAACTCCTTAGTTTAGCAACTGAAAATAATGTATTTCTTATTCCACGAAAGAAACTTTTATGAATTTTGCTAACATATATAACGAAATTAGACGACAAAGGAAGTGTGCCGAGGCAATAGGTTTTGTGAGGCACAACAATGTCATCAAATCATTTGCCTGATTAATGTTGGTTACAGGTAAGGAACAGATAGCTTTGATATAATTTTTTTTTTTTACTGCGCTACTTAAGTGACAGTTTGGTAAACACAGTATGGTTTGCAAAATTATATTGTCATTTTTTTTAATTTCATTAAGAGTTTGAAAAGTTCGTAAATCTTGAGCGGACCATTCAGAGAGAGAGAGAGAGAGAGAGAGAGAGAGAGCGAGTGAGAGAGAGTGTGAGTGTGAGCGATGGAAACATTGATGACACTGCTATTTCAAAGAAAATTGTCTGCGTAAAAGGAAAAAAAACTGTATTTGCTCAAGACGGATTACATACAAAAACATATTTGTTTTTAAGCAAAACGGACACAAGAGCCGAAACATCGAGATGTGTAAATGACAAGCTTAGATGTTCTGAAATACAAGTATATGTAAACCGCGGTTAATACCACAAGTTATACCGGCCATGACACAGTTGTATTCGTCACTCATATTCTGGTGAGTGATGGTGACAGTTACTAGTGCAGATCTCTAATATGACGTAATATGTAGTAGTCAGCTGCTAAGTCGACAACATTATATAGATGATGATGGATAAAATGAATTAAATGTAGAATATGACTTGGCCGAGTTGGCCGTTTACTTTGGAAAAGAAAACTCAATCACAAAACCTGTATTTACGCCTGTCAAAAACGTCACTATAAAGAACTGAAGACGTACTGAGATTCAACGTCAATTACTGCGATTACCGATACCAAGAGAAGTATATGTTTTATTAGAGTTGACATTATTTATCACTGCAGATCTCATCAACTAGAAATAACACATAATGTAGAATAAATCGGGTAATGGGAAGCATAATGCAGACTGGGGTGTAATACTGTGTACCCAAATTGTACTGATTTGATGGCAGCTCAGGAGGTGGTAAGTTAGAATCAGAGGAAGAAACTTGGACAGAAAGTTGATGTTATCTTGAGAGGACTTTTTCAACAAAGATTATACTGTTTAGAGCAGCTGATGAACACATGCATACGATACATCAATAACAAACTGCACCACTTTACGCATAGTTATCCTGGCTATGTGCGAATATGTGCGTAAATATGCATATACTTTATCTGATCAACGTCTTAAGTGCCCCGTAATTCTCATCAACTATCTCTCTAATAATATTACAGAGCATAGACAGATCTACAGCTTCAAAACACAGCTAATAACTTCATTTCTAATATTTAAATAATCTCCCTTGATTTTTAAATTGTTGTTTCCCCCAGTACTATTGACTATTCGCCCCGTCAGCAAATCTTTCGCACATCCTTTGGCCCCTAGCCAAAACAGTCAACCAATTTCTCATTTCTAGAACTTGCTGCGTCATTATATTCTAATTTTCATGTTCGTCCCAAAGTTTATATTGAAGTTTTCTACAGTTACACTTATTGTTTGTAATATTGACAGTATTGGAGCTGGTATTAATATTATTATTGTAATTATTATCGAATTTTAGGCAAAATTGTTATTCTAATTACGCAGACAAAGGAATTGAAATTGTTGCTCTCTGAGGTATATCTGTGACTAGATCAAATTATTTTTACACTATTAACTAGTACTACCACTATTACAATTATTAATTTCGGTATGTTATAGTCATTACTATTCAATTTAGTGGTTGGTTGGTTGGTTTGGGGAAGGAGACCAGACAGCGAGGTCATCGGTCTCATCGGATTAGGGAAGGAAGTCGGCCGTGCCCTTTGAAAGGAACCATCCCGGCATTTGCCTGGAGCGATTTAGGGAAATCACGGAAAACCTAAATCAGGATGGCCGGACGCGGGATTGAACCGTCGTCCTCCCGAATGCGAGTCCAGTGTCTAACCACTGCGCCACCTCGCTCGGTCAATATAGTGTAGTGCACGAAGTTCTGCATGTGCGAAACCCTTGTGTGATGTAATATAATGTTTGGTGGCACTAATCTCGTTAAACTAAATACGCAAATATAATAATCGTAGCACAGAAACCCTAAGAGGTAGCCATTAATTCAGTAACTCAATCCATTCTGCTAACATACAATTCGAAATGGAACTGTCGGTACATGGAAGACACAACAATAGTGAGGATTATTCTCTTATGAAATTTGTAGTATATGTCTTTCCTTCAAACCAACAAATAGCTCGATAGGGACCATAAAAAGTTTAGTTATTAATAAAACGTACTTTAAGAGAAGCCTAGCCGATTTCTTTTCAGTCAGCTCATTCTGATACACTAATGACTTTCTTAGTTGAACCAATTTTTGTCTTATTATTAGCTATATATCATGACAGTTCGAAGAGAGAAGAGCTGCAATGTATTGTTAACTATTAAGGAGCATTAGATCGAACAGACTGCAATTATGAGAAACAACTGACTGGATAACCCTGTTTCTTACTCGAATTATGCCAATTCGTTGTGAATCCTCTGCAGGAACTATGTACATAACATGAATCCACATCAGTTCTACAGCAGAATATCATTAACTTTCAGAAGCTGTTCGGTTTAACAAGTAGGTATCAGAAGAAATAACGTATTCAGATACAAAAGAAAAATTAAATTACTTAATCGAACGCACTAGACACTGTGAAATATTTTAAAAGAAAAACGCATTTTGCATGCTGCATAATAAGAATTTTTATGTACCTTGTGCACCCAAATACGTTTCGCATTATTTACAAGACATCTTCAATGGTATTCATAAATATTACATGACTTTTTCGTTTGTACATATAGATCATTGTTTGTACATATAGGTTATAGATCTAAAACACTTCTTCGAAATTTTTATGATAAAATGAAGGGAGCACTTACAGCGTCTAATTCATTCTTTGTAAGCATACAGCTTCCTCTCATGTGGCAGACTGCTTGAAGCTTGCAGTTTTCCTTGTAGTCACTCTATTTTTGAAGTAAAGCACTGTAACTGCCATTTTCTGTATCTATAGTGTCATTTCTTTCTGTAAGTATTGCCGTCTTTCTCAGTTTTGCTTCCAATTAGTGTTTTTTTCACTGTGTGTTTTGATGTATTTTCGGTGTGTGTATTTTGGAGGGGAATGGGAATTGTGATCATCTATAGAGATTTCTGTCTATTGTATACATGATCAATCAATGCAAGCAGTGAGTGGTTAGTCATATTCCCTTGGTCATTTAGTAGTAGCTCCTTTTCAGCATTTATTTTGCGTATGTGACAATTTTCTTGTAAGGTTAGGAGGATTTCTTTATTCATTATTTTCACCATTTTTGTATCTTCTTCTTTTTTAGTGGATTTGTGATTAATTTTTCTTAAATGTTCTGCAGAATTTAAGTACTTGTCCCATATGCTCTAGTATATTCTTTTTATCAGGTGTTAAATGATGTGTTGGTTTGTCCTACATACCTTCCATCATATGTGTTGCATTGCAGTTGGTATATTCCTGCATTGTGGTAAAAGTCTGTGTCTCTTGTTATTTTTTAAATGTACTTTTGGATTGATTTGTCTGTTTTGGATGCTACATTTATGCCTAGTGTTTTAAAAATAATGTTATGTTGTGCATGTATTTGTGTTTAGATGTTACTGTGTACCAACTTGAATCTTGTTTTCATATTTTCGGTGTCCTGTTATTTGTGGCTGTGTGTGTACTGTGTTTATTGAGTGTGTCTGTTGTTTAATTTTTTGTTTAATTTTGTGACTAGATTAACACTGTACCCATTGTTTGATGCTATTTCTATCAACACGTTTCGTTCTTTCTCGTAGTTTTCTGTGCTGATTGGTACTGTATGGAGTTTATGAAGTGTGTGTCTAAGTTCTGAATTTTTCTGGGAGTGTGGGTGATTTGAAATTTGATGTACCACTATGTCAGTTGTAGGTTTATGGTAAATTTCCAAGCTATGCTGGCTGTTTTGTTTTATTGGTTGTATATGAGAGTTTTACCTGATTGTCATGTTCTTTTTCTATAGTAAATCTTATCTTTCTTTTGTATTGTGTTTATATCTCATTCAACTGGTAGATTTTTGCATGGGGTGCTTCAGTTAAAGGATATTATCCATGTATCTGACCCGATAAAGTATGTTGTAATTCTTCATCATAACAGTTTTAAAAACCAGTTTTGCTATATGGGTTATGAAAATGTTAGCTAAAGTACCTGACTGGGGATCCCATTGGAAGCCCATCTTCTTGTACATAGTATTCATTATTAAAATCAGTTTTCAGTTTAAGCGACTTATGTATTTCGTTGATGTGTTCATCTGGTGCCGGCCGCAGTGGTCTCGCGGTTCTAGGCGCGCAGTCCGGAACCGTGCGACTGCTACGGTCGCAGGTTCGAATCCTGCCTCGGGCATGGATGTGTGTGATGTCCTTAGGTTAGGTTTAAGTAGTTCTAAGTTCTAGGGGACTGATGACCACAGCTGTTAAGTCCCATAGTGCTCAGAGCCATTTGAACCATTTGTTCATCTGGTAACTGGTTGTTATCCTTCAGGTTTTGATCCACGATGCTTATTGTTTCTGTTACAGGTATGTTAGAGTATAAGTATATACGTTTTATGTCAAAATAGAAAATGGTAGCTTTGTCTTGGATTTTGATATATTTTACGAGTTGTAGTAACTGTAAAGTGTTCCTTGTAAATCTGTCATCTTATAGTGTACCAGTTTCAGATATTAATTTCAACATGTGTCCTGCAAGTCTGTAAGTGGGAGCTATCTCGAAGTTTACAATAGATCTTAATAAGGCACTTGGTGTTTGGATCTTTGGTTGGCATCTGTGTGTGCGTGTAGTGGGATTAAAACGTTTTAATTCTCCTTTTCCTCTATCATCTAGTGTGTAGTCTGTATATTTAAAGAAATTTTCGCCTTAGCCTGAAATTTGTTTACTGGATTTGATTTCAATTTTTTACCACTATTTCGTGAAAGGAAATGTACTGTTTCCTTAATGTACTGTTGCAATAACAGTATTTCTTTTGTCTGATTCGGGAATAACGATTTTTTTTTCAGTTTGGAGTTTCTTTACGAGTGTTTGACTGTTATGGATTCAGTGTTTCTAAAGAAGGAACAAATTGATAGACTTGGATACAATTTCAGAAACGAATGACACTATTCACGATAAAGAAAACTGCAAGATTTGAGTCAGTTTGCCACATGAGGGAAAGCTGGTTGGTTTACAAACAATGAATTATACGCTGAACTTTAAGTAGCTTTCCATTTTATTATGGGTACTTAAATGAAATGATTTAAATCTACAGTCTTAACCTACATGTGCAAACGAAAAAAAAAAAACGCATAGTATTTCAGGATAACCACTGCAGATGTCTCGTAAATAAGGCGAAACGCATCTTGGCGCGCAAGTTGAATAAAAAACTTAATATGCAATATGCAAAAGGCGTTTTTCCTTTCAAACTATAGTACCGGTACTGCATTAATTAAGTGTTTCATTGGTTCTTGGTAGAATATTTTATACAACGTGAATGAAAAACAAACTACACTTGGGTAATGTTCAACAACATCTATTATTTAACTAATCAGTCTTCAGCTGTTAGGTCTTTATCAGGGACAAGGTTTAATACTTAATATTGTAGAATATTAAACAAGTGTTGTGTGTTTTATTCAGGAAGATCCAATATTGTTTATTTTATCACTTTGCCGTTCGCACGTCTCGTACAAATTTATTCTCTTGGTGCCGGCAGCGCTAATTCGGATTACCTTGCATGCCGCCGGCCGTTCTTGACATTATCGGGAGATTATAAATTGTTACGTTTGACTAACCTCATCGTTAGTTCTCATAAGTTCTCAGTCCTGTTCCCCCACTTTCATGAAATTTCGAAGATGTATATATGTAAATAAATACAAATTTCGTTTGTTTCATATATTTGTTTATTTTCATTGTCTTTGGTAGATAGTATATGTATTTCATATGATATGGAGCAAAACAGTCTCCAAGATGTAACGCAACTCCACAAGACTCGCGCGTTAATTTTATTGTTTTTTTTTGTTTTGTTTTTCGGAACACACATGTCAGTTTCTTCGTTTTTGTTTATTCGTTTCGGAAATACGTAGGCCTATTAGTTGGTGATGCTTTATGTGACCGGAAAGTCTGGCAACCGGATCATGATAAGACGTACGCGATGTAGTGGCATCCTCCAAATTTTGCTCCGCGCATTCATCGTAAATAATCGTACCGTCTCTTTCATCTGCCATGATGAAAGGGCACAAATACTTGTAAAAACAAAAAACAAAAACAAAAAACTTGTTGCGTGTGTAAGTTACTGTTACCGAAACAAAACATCAACGGAATTCGAAAGGTACTAAAGTGCTGTCACCGGCCACTGCGCGATACTATGCGCCCGGCACCACCGTGTTGTCGCCGACCGTTGACCGCTGTTTCGCCCACGACACCACTGTGATGTCGCCAGACGGCACAGTGTTATCTATAACTGTTTTTCACTACTTAACCGCTCCTCCTCTTTTCTCTTCACACTGAGACACTGGTCACTTCAAAATCTTGTCATTTTTGCGAAATATTGCTCTGTATTACTGTCAGTGTTAAAGCAGTTTTAATGAATTGTATATAAACGTATAATGATTTCATACGCTTCGATAATGACCACCTTAAAGCTAGTGAAAGGAGTTATGGAAACTATAGTATTAATGACTACCATGTATGTTGTTATAGGCCTAATTGCATGAGTGTACTAAAAGGTGTTGGTGTTCTATGAAACAGTACAGACACTTACAAGCTATCTGAATAGCTACTCACAATGACAATAACGTACTGACAATAATGTACTGATACAAAGAAAATATATCATTAACTTACCATTGCGAAGGGAAAGAGAACTGAAGAATTTATCTGAGCAGGAGGCATCTTACCTAGAAATGGAAAGAAAAGCATTGTTAGTTACAGGGAAGAACACCAGACGACAAAAAATCACAGTTAATATAATTGAGAATTAGACGTTATACTTTTCTGCAACACAATGAAAGTAACAGTACAGTATCTACAAAAGGTCTTTAAAACAGCTTTTATTTAATTATTTACGCAATTATGTTTGCTTGAAAAGGAGCCTTCAAACCCTCCCTTAAGCGCGACAGACCACTGTTAGAAAATATCTTCACTGTCAGCATAGCACAGGACGTGAAAAATTCTCTAACAATAACAAAAACAACAACAACAACAGTAACAATAATAATAATAATAATAATAATAGGGCTAACCCCCCTTTTAGTGTGATTAGTTGGTTCAGGACAGAACTAATGAAGCCTTGGACAAGCGCTGTCATAGTCGGGGACGACGCTTGAACCCTATGCCCGTCCACAATGGTAATGGCACTGCTAGCCACACGGAAAATGATTTAAATTGAAATAGAGGTGTTTTGCAGGATATGCTTCCCACAACCACCCAAGAAGGAAAACAAAGACAGAGGATGAGATAGTCAGATGAAGTTAACCGACACCTCATGTTCTGTTATTACCAAGCAACAAACCTAGGAACTAACACAACTGGATACAGATCACAAGTATACACAACATTTATTACCAGATACCCAGAATTAAAATTTTTAACGGAACAACGACTAGCTGGTCAGATCCGTGTAATAATAAAAAATAACAGGATACCCCAGTCAGAATTAGGAAACATCAAACAACAAGTACAACAAATAATGGAACAAAATAATGTGCAATCAGAAGAAGAAGAAAATACCGTAATGGACTCAAACATCTCAGAGCAAACAAACAAAGAACAACACGCATCAATTAAACAATCAGAGGAAAACGAAATCTTAAGACAGCCACCAGAACAAGCACAAATAGAACACAAAGTGACACACATGTTAGATATAGAAGCAAAATTTCAGTTGACATATATAGAATACAAAGACACAAATAAAGACATTAGACCATTCTTGCATAGACCACCAAATAACCCACAAGTCGAAACAACAATAACAACTATCAACACAATCATACATAACAAAATAAATGAAAATACAACTATGGATGAGATACAACTACTGGTTTGTAAAGGAGCACTCACTACAGTAAATATACACACTAGGCAGAGATCAGAACCAACCAACACACAGAAGAAACCCACAAAACCAGCATGGCAACACAGGCTACAGATCAGAATAGAAAAACTGAGAAAAGGCATCGGACAGCTAACACAATTTATAAGAAATGAAATATCAGACAAAAAACGGAAAAGGTTAGGTAAAATCTCACAACAAGAAGCGATAAAGCAATTAGATGAAAAGAAGCAGAAATTACAAGCACTGGCCAAGCGTATTAGAAGATATAAAAAAAGTGAAAATAGAAGGAAACAAAACCAAACATTCAACACAAACCAAAAGAAATTTTACCAGACAATAGGTAACACACACATTAAAATAGACAATCCACCAAACACAACAGACATGGAACACTTCTGGAGCAACATATGGTCAAACCCAGTACAACATAACAGGCATGCGCGGTGGATACAAGAAGAAACAGACACATACAAGATGATACCACAAATGCCTGAAGTGATAATTTTGCAACATGAAGTCACCCGAGCAATTAATTCTATTCACAATTGGGAAGCCCCTGGAAAAGATAAAATAGCAAATTTCTGGCTAAAGAAGTTCGCCTCAATACATTCACATCTACCTAAATTATTTAACAGTTACATTGCAGACCCATACACATTCCCTGATAGACTTGCACATGGAATAACTTACCTGAAACCTAAAGATCAAGCAAACACAGCAAACCCAGCTAAATATCGCCCCATAACATGCCTACCAACAATATACAAAATATTAACCTCAGTCTTAGGCAAAAATAAGACACATACAACACAGAACAAAATTATAAATGAAGAACAAAAAGCCTTTTGCAAAGGAGCACGAGGATGTAAAGAGCAACTGATAATAGATGCAGAGGAGACATATCAAGGTAAAAGTAAACAAAGGCCGCTACACTACGCATACATTGATTACCAAAAAGCGTTTGATAGTGTACCCCACTCATGGTTACTACAGATATTGGAAATATACAAAGTAGATCCTAAATTGATACAGTTCCTAAACATAGTAATGAAAAATTGGAAAACCACACTTAATATCCAAACAAATTCAAATAATATCACATCACAGCCAATACAGATTAAGCGTGGAATATACCAAGGAGACTCATTAAGTCCTTTCTGGTTCTGCCTTGCTCTGAACCCACTATCCAACATGTTAAATAATACGAATTATGGATATAATATTACTGGAACATACCAACACAAAAACACACATTTGCTATTCATGGATGATCTAAAACTACTGGCAGCAACAAATCAACAACTCAACCAATTACTAAAGATAACAGAAGTATTCAGCAATGATATAAATATGGCTTTTGGAACAGACAAATGTAAGAAAAATAGCATAGTCAAGGGAAAACACACTAAACAAGAAGATTACTTATTGGATAACCACAGTGACTGCATAGAAGCGATGGAAAAAATCAGATGCCTATAAATATCTAGGATACAGGCAAACATTAGGAATAGATAATACAAATATTAAAGAAGAACTAAAAGAAAAATACAGACAAAGACTAACAAAAATACTGAAAACAGTATTGACAGAAAGAAACAAGACAAAAGCTATAAATACTTATGCTATACCAATATTGACCTTTTCATTTGTAGTAGTGAAATGGAGTAACACAGAACTAGAAGCACTCAATACACATACACGATCACAGTGCCACAAATATAGAATACATCACATACATTCAGCAACAGAAAGATTTCCATTAAGCAGAAAGGAAGGAGGAAGGTGATTTATCTACATAAAAAACCTACATTATGGACAGGTAGACAATTTAAGAAAATTCTTTCTAGAACGAGCAGAAACTAGCAAAATACACAAAGCAATCACTCATATAAATACATCTGCTACACCATTGCAATTTCATAACCACTTCTACAACCCTTTAGATCACATAACATCAACAGATACGAAGAAAGTAAATTGGAAAAAGAAAACACTACATGGCATGCACCCGTATCATCTGACACAGCCACACATCGATCAAGACGCATCCAACACATGGCTAGGAAAAGGCAATATATACAGTGAGACGGAAGGATTCATGACTGCAATACAGGATCAAACAATAAACACCAGATATTACAGCAAGCATATTATTAAAAATCCCAATACCACGACAGATAAATGCAGACTTTGCAAATAACAAAAAAATGGCTCTGAGCACTATGGCACTCAACTGCTGAGGTCATTAGTCCCCTAGAACTTAGAACTAGTTAAACCTAACTAACCTAAGGACATCACAAACATCCATGCCCGAGGCAGGATTCGAACCTGCGACCGTAGCGGTCTTGCGGTTCCAGACTGCAGCGCCTTTAACCGCACGGCCACTTCGGCCGGCTGCAAATAACAAATAGAAACAGTAGATCACATCACAAGTGGATGTACAATACTAGCAAATACAGAATACACCCGAAGACATGACAATGTAGCAAAAATAATACATCAACAACTTGCCATACAACATAAACTAATACAACAACACGTTCCCACATACAAGTATGCACCACAAAATGTACTGGAGAATGATGAATACAAATTATACTGGAACAGAACCATTATAACAGATAAAACAACACCACATAACAAACCTGACATCACACTCACCAATAAAAAGAAGAAATTAACACAACTAATCGAAATATCCATACCCAATACAACAAATATACAAAAGAAAACAGGAGAAAAAATTGAAAAATACATCCAACTGGCTGAGGAAGTCAAGGACATGTGGCATCAGGATAAAGTTGACATTATACCAATTATACTATCACCTACAGGAGTCATACCACACAATATCCACCAGTACATCAACGCAATACAGCTACATCCAAACGTATATATACAACTACAGAAATCTGTAATTATTGATACATGTTCAATTACCCGAAAGTTCAGAAATGCAATGTAACATATACCGTACAGTTAAAAGGAAGCCACGCTTGATCAAGGTCCGCGTCACTTTCCATTTTTAACCAGACATAACGTCTGAGAAAGGAAAGAAATAATAATAATAATAATAGACGAATAGGTACAGTAATAAGGTTTTTAACATGGCTGTCAATCAGCGACTGTTGTATAATACAAAATTTTGAAAAACACGGCACTCAGTCGCGAACACAATTAATTCGTAACCTAGGTTTCGGTGTCACGGGGGACACCTTCTTCGGACAAAATTAAAACTAAATGTTACAGCATAACGTACCAAAAAATACGAAAGCTGTTGTCATACCTAACAGCGTCAGATAGTCAGAATTAAAATAAAATGCAACAGAGGTGCAAGCTACTAGGGGCAGCCATGTGTCCTCTGCTACAGTCAACACAATACTCTGTTGTGTTGACTGTAGCAGAGGACATATGACAGCCCCTAGTGGCTTGCACCTCTGCTGCATTTTATTTTAACTCTATCTGACGCTGTCATGTATGACAGGTATGACAAAACAGGTATGAAAAAACATGTGTGACAGGTATGACAAAACTCTGTTGTGTTTACTGTAGCACAGGACACATGACAGCCCCTAGTGGCTCGCATCTCTGCTGCGTTTTATTTTAATTCTGACTACCCAGCGCTGTCAGATATGACCGCAGCTTTCGTATTTTTTGGTACGTTATGCTGTAACATTTAGTTTTAAGTTTGTCCGAAGAATGTGTCCCTTGTGACACTGAGACCAAGGTTACAAATTAATTGTCTTCGCGACTGAGGGCTGTGTATGTCAAAATTTTGTTGGTACAGTAATTGTAAGATTCCGCGTTCTGGTCCTAGACGGGCTAATCGCACCGACCGACTGCCACGTTTTCCTCTGACAATGCCGTCATTAGATGCAGTATGGAGGGGAAAGTGGTCAGCACACAGCTCTCCAGTCGTTGTTGGGTTTCTTGATCTTGGAATTCCTACACATCGGTCGAGTTACTCCTTAGACGGTCTCATGAGGATGACTGCATCCCGTACGAGTCGTCCCACCAAGGATAACTTCATAACAGCACTGGCACTCGAACCCGGTTTCTCCAAATGGCAGTCAGCTGTGCTGACCACTTAGCTACAAATGTAGACAATAGTTACAGTAATTTATATAGTTACTACTCGAATGTCATTTTTATCATCGCTGTCATAACTTTATTTACCATAATACAACGTTCCTCTCAAACTGGGGTAATGTGGTGGAAAGATATGTTAACTAAAGCAAAGAATCACATATAGAGTAGAAGTTAACTGGGAATGGGACAGGTGATAGTTAAAGAAAATCTGAATGAAAATGATTAGATTGGGTTGAGGAAAGCTGTTAGCGTATCTTCAATATACAGTACTGGTGGTTTCCTGTTTGACACCTGGGAACTACACGAGGAAGGGTGTAAGCCATAATGCCAGGAAAAACTAAAAGAAGAACTGAAACTCAGGGCAAGACTTGCACAACAAAAGAAAGCACAACGTTTCTGAAACGCAATATTATACATACAATATGTGTATGTATGTAAATGAAACTTGAAAGTAAGAAAAAAATCAAAAGCGAGATGAAAGTTGAACGTCTCGTTGACAACGTGTAGAGTACAGATGGAGCATAAGTTATGATTTGGCAAGGATGAGGAGAAAATGAACCGCGTTGTCTTCAAGACGCCATCCTATCTTGGTATAAGCTTTAAAGAGTTTATGGGATTAAAGAAATCCTACTCTTGATAGCCGAACGAGGGTTTTTAGACATCTTCCGGAATATGAGGCCATTGTCCTAGTCACGAAATAGTCTTAAAGCACTCAATCGATCGTTTCAACCCTTGTTTGCTATATCTGGTATTAAGAGGAACGGGGAATTAACGAGTGAAGATATTCTGTAGCATGAAGTGTATGTTATATTACATCAGAGTCAACATTTACTGTATGTCAATTTCATTCAGAAAACACCTTTCATTCATTTACTCAGACAGATTTCAGCATATGAATTGAATTTTAACTTTTGATATCCTTTTTTGAGTCAACGCCTGAAGCTGTTACAATGACTGGTCAGAACCACCTTACATTCTCAGTGAGGGATGTCGTTTTAAGGGAGCAGTTTGCATGAGCTGTTGATGTTGTGGCCTTCAGTCCGAGGACTGGTTTGGTGCCGCTCTCCACGCTAGTCTCTCTTGTGGAAGTCTCATCGCTGACTCATCATAGCGCAGCCCAAACCGCTAAGGATATAAGCTTGAAGTTGGAGAGGATATGGATCTTATACTGCAGATATTGTTTAAGAAGAAAGTGCTTGAAATTAAATTCCTAATACGGTGAAACAGAGGATGAAAGGCGTTTTGAAAACATGTCATTATTACGGCAATTTTGAAGCTAGAACTACGAAAAGCTGTATTAGATTTCTTCGTGAGAACTAAAAAATACGTGTTTCAACATTTTTAGAAATTCAAACACTAAGGGGGTAAAATTGTGGGTGAAAGTTTTTTGAAATTAAATCAATATTAAGCACTCTACTAAAGCATACTTAAAGCCACAGCTATATAAATTGGTATTTGACTTCTTGGTGGGATATAAAAATAATATTTGTTTCAGTATTGTTGGAAATGTAACCCACTAAGGTTGTGAAACAGGTGATGAAAAGTTCTACGGAATTCTTTCATTATGAAAGCACTTTTAAAGCTAAAAGTAAGAAAATTTATATTGCCATTATCTGTTAGAAATAAAAAAAAGATTTCATTTCTTTTGGAGATTCAACACACCAGTGGGTGAATCAGGGATGAAAATTTTTAAGAAGATAGCTGTTTATATAAAAAAGTTTTAAAGCTAAATATTTGCACGAGAACGCAAAAGTCATGATGAACAATAACACTGTACTCCAGCTGCTATAATCGCTTTTTGGTCAGATGTACATTCAAAAGAGGCCATGGTTCTATAGTCTTAAGTTGCGTGAAAATATAGGTGCTGCAGTTCGTGAACAACATAAAAATTCAATTACAGGAAAAAATCTATGACTAAGCTAGTATCTACATATATTACTCAAAAAAATAATTGCAACAAGCTTTTGGCGTCTGCCTTACTCCACTGAGCAATAATTGAGGACTGAGTATGTTACCAAATTATACCGTTACCTTTCACAAATTAAGTACACAACTAAATATCAATGCTTAATCAATCGTTTACATAAAAAACTGATATGTCCGATAGAAAGTGGAACCGATGACTCATCCCGCCATCCTGGTGCTTTTCATTGGACTTCGAGGGCTTCAATAACGTGTATGCCCTCCGTGAGCGTTTATCGTTGCCTGACACATCAGTAAGGATGTCACCCTGTAGTATCCGTTCCTATTCTTCAATGAGAGCCCATGAGAGTTCTTGGAGAGACTGTAGTGGGACAGGACGACAACGAACATATCTCTCCAGCATGTCCCACACAAGCACGATTGGGTTTATGTCGGGACTCACCGCAAACCATTCCATTACTTGGATGTCAATGTTTCGCAAAGCACCCTCCCTGATGCCCACCACACAGGCCATGCCATTAGAAGGAATTCCGGGCCACCACCGCATGTAACAGCCACCATATGTTCCAACACGATCTGTACTGCGTCGCGGTAAGGCGACCATGGTCAGCGAGAAGATCTGCATGGATGTCAACACTGAAGCCTCCCCACAACATCACAGTACTATGGAAATCTGTCGAATTGCTCTACAACATTAGGAAGGTACCAGCCACCACGTGTCTCTGCACAGAAATAAGGCCATCGCCTTGCGCCAGAGGATATCTAGACTCGTCTGTGAATAAGACGTTTCGCCAGTGACGAAGTTCCCAGTTGACACTGGAACGGCGGAACCGAAGGCGAGCTACAAGATGTTGTAGTGCCAAGAGGGGTCTCAAACAGGACACCCGGCTCGTAAGGCCCTTTCTCATGACCTGTTATTATAGTCTGACCCGGCACAGGGCGCAAGTGGCCCTTTTGAGATCGTCTTGCAATGCTCTGGCGGTATCGCAACGCAGATATGGTCAGATATGGGTCTTCACGTGGTGTTGTAAAGCGTCGGAGGCTTTGTACAACTCTCCTCGTGTACTGACCTGTCTCTCTGAAGTCTGTCCACAACCTAATGTTGACACATGGAGAAGCGTTGGCATCTTCTGGAATACGACCGAAACTCCATCTCTTTTGGATCAAACAGACGGCCCTTGCAACTGGTAGTGCATTATTATGTCACAATGCAAGTGCTTGGTTGAATACAACGTCCACAACGGGCAACTGCCGCGCGGTCTCTGGCGTCTTGTCACGGTCCGCACGGCTCCTCCCGTCGGAGGTTCGAGTCCTTCCTCAGGCATGGGTGTGTGTCGTCATCCCTCGGCCATGGGTGTGTGTGTCGTCCTTAGTGCAAGTTAGTTTAAGTTAGATTGAGTAGTGTGGAAGCTTAGGGACCGATGACCTCAGCAGTTTGGTCCCATAGGAAGTTACCACAAATTTCAAATTTCCACCTGTGTACCCCACAAGAAAACACTCAAACACAGGTAATGCATAACACAGTGGTTGGCAAATGATTTTAATTTTTGTCTACATTCAAATCGAAGATCTCAGGCTATGCAGTAAGAGCACATCTACCGCCTGTATGACGATAGATTTAACGTACCTCAGGCTGATACGCGGTGTTCGCATAATTCTTTTGAACAGTATACAGGGTGGTCCATTGATAGTGACCGGGCTAAATACCTCACGAAATAAGCATCAAACGAAAAAAACTACAAAGAACGAAACTCGTCTAGCTTAAAGGGGGAAACCAGATGGCGCTATAGTTGGCCCGCTAGATGGCGCTGCCATAGGTCTAACGCATATCAAATGCGTTTTTTTTTTAAATAGGACACCCCCATTTTTATTACATATTCGTGTAGTACGTAAAGCAATATGAATGTTTTAGTTGGACCACATTTTCGCTTTGTGATAGATGACACTGTAATTGTCACGAACGTATAAGTACGTGGTATCACGTAACATTCCGCCAGTGCGGACGGTATTTTCTTCGAGATAAATTACCCGTGTTAAAATGGACCGTTTACCAACTGCGGAAAAGGTCGATATCGTGTTGATGAATGGCTATTGTGATCAAAATGCCCAACGGGCGTTTGCTATGTATGCTGCTCGGTATCCTGGACGACATCATCCAAGTGTCCGGACCGTTCGCCGGGTAGTTAGGTTATTTAAGGAAACATGAAGTGTTCAGCCACATGTGAAACGTTAACCACGACCTGCAACAAATGATGATGCTCAAGTAGGTGTTTTAGCTGCTGTCGCGGCTAATCCGCACATCAGTAGCAGACAAATTGCGCGAGAATCGGGAATCCCAAAAACGTCGGTGTTGAGAATGCTACATCAAAATCGATTGCACCCGTACCATATTTCTATGCACCAGGAATTGCATGGCGACTACTTTGAACGTCGTGTACAGTTCTAGCACTGAGCACAAGAGAAATTACCGGACGATGACAGATTTTTTGCATGCGTTCTGTTTAGCGACGAAGCGTCATTCACCAACAGCGGTAACGTAAACTGGCATAATATGCACTATTGGGCAACGGAAAATCCACGATGGCTGCGACAAGTGGAACATCAGCGACCTTGGGGGGTTAATGAATGGTATGGCATTATGGGAGGAAGAATAATTGGCCCCCATTATATCTATGGCAATCTAAATGGTGCAATGTATGCTGATTTCCTACGTAATGTTGTACCAACGTTACTACAAGATGTTTTACTGCGTGACAGGATGGCGATGTACTTCCAACATGATGGATGTCCGGCACATAGCTCGCGTGCGGTTGAAGCGGTATTGAATAGCATATTTCATGACCCGCACGTTCACCGGATCTGATGTCCCCGGATTTCTTACTGTGGGGAAAGTTGAACGATATTTGCTATCGTGATCCACCGACAACGCCTGACAACATGCGTCAGCGCATTGTGAATGTATGTGCGAAAATTACGGAAGGCGAACTACTCGCTGTTGAGAGGAATGTCGTTACACGTATTGTCAAATGCATTAAGGTTGACGGACATCATTTTGAGCATTTATTCCATTAATGTGGTATTTACAGGTAATTACGCTGTAACAGCGTGCTTTCTCAGAAATGATTAGTTCACAACGGTACATGTATTACATTGGAACTACCGAAATAAAATGTTCAAACGTACCTACGTTCTATATTTTAATTTAAAAAACCTACCTGTTACCAATTGTTCGTCTAAAATTGTGAGCCATATGTTTGTGACTATTACAGCGCCACCTATCACAAAGAGAAAAAAGTAGTACAACTAAAACATTCCTACTTCTTTACGTACTACACGAATATGTAATAAAAAATGGGGGTCCCTATTTAAGAAAAAACATTTGATATCCGTTTGTCCTATGGCAGCGCCATCTAGCGGGCCAACCATAGCGCCATCTGGTTTCCCCCTTCAAGCTAGACAAGTTTCGTTCTTCGTAGTTTTTTTCGTTTGACGCTTATTTCGTGAGATATTTGGCCCTGTCCTGATCAATGGACCACCCTGTATATATATCTAAGTATCAAACATATATGTGTGATGGATCGCGTCATGCGAAACCATTTTTGGTGAAGACTATATGTTCACTGGCGCTTCCCACTGATGCTAAGCGTGGTTCAGATTTCGGCAGCGCTAATGTAGACGAGATTTCACCAAAGGAGCAGGGGCTACTAAAGTCATGTGCTCCATACTACCCACCTCAGTAGTTTGATAGAGTGATATTCAACGAGAAAACTTTAACAATGAATGTTTCCAGGCAGAGGAAGATAGTTTTGAAACGAACCAGTACTTTGATTTTGCTGGGCCTACACCATTTCATACGGAGCAGATGACTGGATTATAGGTAACATAAAAGGCATATGAACGCGACAGGGTGCCTGCATTCTGTTGCCTCTCAGTAGCGTAACCAATTCAGAATTCAGGAGGAAGTTAAGAGTTATGTTAATACCTACAGCTGCTGACGGGCGTTGATATATATCAACTGGAACAGGAGAAAATGTGTGCCCCGACCGAGACTGGAACCTGGGATCTCCTGCTTACATGGCAGACGCTCTATCCATTTTTTTTTCTTTTTTTCATTGTTGATCGTTGTGTTTGGTCGTTGCGGACGTCACATGACATTCGGTCAAGTTCGTTTGTTGATCCTTCAACTCAGTTTTTTGTTACAGAGGCCAACCAGCTCTCTGACCGAACATACTGAGCTACCGTGCCGGCATCCATCTGAGCCACCGAGGACACAGATGAATAGCGCGACTTGCACGCTTCCAGTGAGACCCACATTCTCACCTTGTATGTCCACACACTACGGACATATCCGAAAGAACAGACACCATATCCATTTAAGTATATAATTTAGTAGGACGTCTAGCGCTACTGGGAGGCGACACTCTAATATATACTCACCAGTCGCAGTAGTGCGACGACCATTGAGAAACCTGGATAACCACCTTTCGCAGCGTGGACCACTGAGACGCGTCCAGGAAGAGAATCAATGATGTTATGGAAGGAGTCGACAGGGATGTGGGGCCACGCCAACTCCAATGCCGTGGCCAACTGCACTAGTTTCTCGGTTGAGGATCCATGCCGCGAACAGCTCGATTGAGAAGGTGCCACAGATTGTCGATTGGGTTTAAAGCAGGGGAATTTGGTCGCCAGAATAGCACAGTAAACTCACTTTGATGCTGTAATATCTCTTTATATTCGATGAATTATTCTGATACAATCCTACCCTTGAATGACGTTTACTAATTTTCTATCTTCATACTCGCAGAATCCAAGCGCAAAGTAGTTACATACAACAGCTATGCCATGAGCGCATAATTATTCTGTGTAGTACTCTCTCTCTGGTGGTTGTTAGAAAAAAGCTTCCGAGGTTGTCTTCGTGCCGATTAGCCTGAGCATTGTTTGAAGAATTGTAATCTGAATATTGAGATTTATGACAAAAGATAACTGATACCAAATTGTACGAATAAAAGGGATATATATATAATGTAAATTGTTACACACGTTTTGTATGAAGGAGCAATATATATATATATATATATATATATATATATATATATATATATATATAGTAATCTGAATATTGAGATTTATGACAAAAGATAACTGATACGAAATTGTACGATTAAAAGGGAAATATATATATATATATATATATATATATATATTTCCCTTTTAATCGTACAATTTCGTATCAGTTATCTTTTGTCATAAATCTCAATATTCAGATTACTATATATATATATATATATATATATATATATATATATATATATATATATATATTGCTCCTTCATACAAAACGTGTGTAACAATTTACATTATTTGACATTTGAGAATTAATGATATTCATCGATATATTGCGTAGTTGTTAATCAGAAGGGAACTTCCGAAAGACTGGATACGAACCTGCATTTAATAATCCAAGAGCTCCATTACTTCTTCGGAAGGTTAAACTTCATCAAAGCCCAATATCCGCTTGATCTGAGGTTTCCCGACTGATTATACAACGCTCCCAAAAAATACGAGGCATTTTATTTGTACAGATTGGCAGACTGCCGCAAAGCACGAGCCTGCAGAGAAGAAGAATCATCGCCTGATTTCATTCTAACAAGTAATGAATGATTGATTGCTCGAACGAATTGAGAACTACGTAACTACATAATTACATAGATAGGAGGAAAAATTACAATGCCCTTAGAACCACGCACTTACTCAGTGTGACGCACTGCGCTGACCTGCTGGTGGATGCACTGGTACACCACAGTTGCCTCACGGGCGGATTTGGATAGCGCCATTTCGTCATGCACGTTATACTTTAACCACGGCGGGCGCGAAAAGTTTACAAACTAAGCCGTTTCGAAAACGCTTCCACCCTTCGCCCGAAAGCCATTGATCCTGCCCTTCATATCACATACACCCTCCACTGCTAGCGCTGCCAACTGCCATCTGCAAATGGTTATTGCACGTTGCCGTCGAACATAGCCAGCGGTCACATTAATGTGAATGGACCGAGAACAGGGTCTGGCAAATAAAAGTGGCCTAGAGAACAGAGTTGCAGGATACAAAGAAACACAGCAGAGGAAAGAATATACAGTAGTAACCTGACTATAGCAGATATTGAAGTGTCCACCGTTCATCTATTGGAACTTTTGGGCCCTGGTCAGCAAGTTGCTGAAAGCGGATCGAAACTGGATTGCTGGAATCACTGCAATCTCATCCGACAAGTTCTGCTGCAGTTCTTGAAGACCATAAGGGTTGTTGCGATTCACCTTAGATTTGAGAGCTGCCCACAAATAGTAATTGCACAGTGACAGGTGACATAGGTACCAGCTAATGCCGTGACCGGACTGTCCTCTGCTAACTATCTTGTCAGGCATGAAGATTGTTTAAATACGCTCCAAGATTCGGCCGGCGATATGGGCAGTTGCACGATCCTATTGGAAGTAACTTTAGGTCTTTTCCTCTCCCGTTCATGATTCCACAAATTGTCTGGGACACTTTTGCTTGCCACACCTCGTATAAACCTGAAGATCCGTGTTGGAATAAGGTGTAAAAAAATTTCGCAAGAATCGTTGTGTCCTATGTGTACATTGCGGCGAGTCTGGATGCTGTGCTTAATCTAGTTGCATATCATTACTGACGTTATACAATCATCTCCCGAGTTTTGCCGTCTCTGGAGGAATGGCTCTTGTTCCCTTAGAGACACAATGCACATATAGAGGACATGTGTCTTGGTTTTGTTTTCTGCGCATAAAAATGGTGAATGCACCTAGGAGCACTCGAATTAAAAGATCTCCAACGTATTGACAGGGATTTCGGACCATGCTGACTCCGTTACAGCAGTACTTAATTATAAACCGAACTAAATTCTAATCCCAGGGATACATACTCATGCGCATCAAAATTTTAAAGGTTGTGCTAATCCAAACCCTCTGTCTTAATAAACAAAACATATCAGAACCATTTAAAACACCAACATACAATAGAAAATATGAATCGAAATAGCCTGTGTCCTAATGTCAAACAGGTGAAGCTTGCGCTAAGGAACACATCTAACAACAGAGGGCACTATTATGCGCAAGAATGTCGCGCAAATTAAAAACTTAGGATACATACTAGCGAAAACTAAGAAAATGTCGTAGTAAATTGAAACCATCTATCGTCGTGAATAAAAAAAATAAAAATAAAAAAAATAAAAATAACAGAATCATTTAAACCACACATGCACATCGAAAACCGCGAACAACAAATATCAAAAATACATAAAATTTCAACAACACAGGAAAGGAGCATCTCACCAGCATCAACAGACAAGGATGCTAACTTCTAGTCAGCCAGACTATATTATGTTAGAGCAAGGAGGGTTTGAAACTAACCAAAAACTTTTTGTTTCTAAGCTGCAGCTTTTCGTTATGAATAAATGCATCTTTATGAGATAGATGTTTGAAAATTTCTAATTCCTCGAACAGGTTCAGTATGTAACCCTTTCTCACTTCGTGTAGCAATTCTTCGTCATCAGTTTACGTGGCGTATACTGTAAGAGCAATAGATGTTCAGCAAATGTGGAATTGTACACGTTTTTTTTCCATTTTTACCGAGCATGTCGAGGGACATGAAAGGGAAGCAGTGGTTGGGAAAGGAGTGAGACAGGGTTGTAGCCTCTCCCCAATGCTATTCAATCTGTATATTGAGCAAACAGTAAAGGAAACAAAAGAAAAGTTCGGAGTAGGTATTAATATACATGGAGAAGAAATAAAAAATTTGAAGTTCGCCGATGACATTGTAATTCTGTCAGAGGCAGCAAAGGACTTGGAAGGGCAGTTGAACGGAATAGACAGGGTCTTGAAAGGAGTGTATAAGATGAACATCAACAAAAGCAAAACGAGGATAATGGAATGGAGTCGAATTAAGTCGAATGATGCAGAGGGAATTAGATTAGGAAATGAGACACTTAAAGTAGTAAAGGAGTTTTGCTATTTGGGGAGCAAAATAACTGATGATGGTCGAAGTAGAGAGGATATAAAATGTAGGCTGGCAATGGCAAAGAAAGCGTTTCTGAAGAAGAGAATTTTGTTAACATCGAGTATTGATTTAAGTGTCAGGAAGTCGTTTCTGAAAGTATTTGTATGGAGTGCAGCCATGTATGGAAGTGAAACATGGACGATAAATAGTTTGGACAAGAAGAGAATAGAAGCTTTCGAAATGTGGTGCTACAGAAGAATGCTGAAGATTAGATGGGTAGATCACGTAACTAATGAGGAGGTATTGAATAGAATTGGGGAGAAGAGGAGTTTGTGGCACAACTCGGTAGCGTTCTCGCTTCCCACGCCCGCGTTCCCAGGTTCGATTCCCGGCGGGGTCAGGGATTTTCTCTGCCTCGTGATGGCTGGGTGTTGTGTGATGTCCTTAGGTTAGTTAGGTTTAATTAGTTCTAAGTTCTAGGAGACTGATGACCACAGATGTTAAGTCCCATAGTGCTCAGAGCCATTTGAACCTTTTTTTTGTGGCACAACTTGACTAGGAGAAGGGATCGGTTGGTAGGACATGTTCTGAAGCATCAAGGGATCACCAGTTTAGTACTGGAGGGCAGCGTGGAGGGTAAAAATCGTAGAGGGAGACCAAGAGATGAATACACTAAGCAGATTCAGAAGGATGTAGGCTGCAGTAGGTACTGGGAGATGAAGAAGCTTGCACAGGATAGAGTAGAATGGAGAGCTGCATCAAACCAGTCTCAGGACTGAATACCAAACAACAACCTAGCATGTGTTCTTTATATCTTACTTTAATGGGTCTACCTGTCTGTCCAAGTTGGGCGAGTGTCTCGCGCATACCACAAGTGCCCTCTCTCTCCGTGAAACTGTGTGCCCTAGGACTTCCACCCTCTCCACACTAGTTCACATGCTAAGTACTGATAATATGCCGTGTTCGCATCGACCTTCTCTTCATAATTGTGCTGTACAGATGAAGGTGATATTTTCATTTTAAATACTGACGACGCCTTTGGCACGATTGTTTTGTATCTCCACTGCAGGATGTGATCTTAATACGTGACTAAAAGTTTTTTTGCTTGTAATACTCTGGTAATTGTCACGGATACTTAAAGCTGTAAGTGTTTTTTTACTTCTTCTCAGCTATGGTGCTAAGTTTTTTGCTAATGAAGGTGTCTTCCTGTTCAGATGCATATTTGCTTCTGATTAAGGTATATTTAGATATACCGAAACTGTGGTCAAGGATTTCAATAAATATTTATCCTGAAACTGTTTGGCTGATATCATTTACCGTGAAAATTAACAGAAACGGTGGAATTCACATTATCTTTCAGCCAATTGGACTTGCTATGACAAACAGCTTATTCAGCACGATGGCCGAAATATTTATGAATAGGTTGAGAAAGAAATTTATTTGTATACACCTAACACAGTGGTAGAGCATTCTGCTTATGTGAGTTATGCTGACACCTTTACAGTAGCGAAAGGAGATTAGAACATAGTCGCTAACATAGTGGACAACTATAATAGCATGTATCAACGCGTGTAGTTTACCGCAGAAATATAAGTTAAAAATTTATAAATTTTGTCGGTGTAACAGTCAGGGAAAGTAGTGTAAACGTAACGTTTCGCAATCTTCAGAAACCAATATATTCCGACGCGGTGTTTCCTGCTGATTCGTGGCATCCACATAATTGCAATTCCTCATCAACGCTAAACACGTTTGTAAAATTGCCAGTAAACCAAAAAGACCTCGACAAAGAGCTTGCTATCTTAGAACAACTAGCAAAAAATAATGGTTACAACAACAGTGAGGTTATATCATCATATAACAAAATTATTAAGGATATTAATAGCAAAAAATCAGAAAATCAACAAACTTACAAATGAGCTATTACTGAGTGACTTTTTAACATGTTTTAAAAATTTAAAACTGGTTTGGGATTGCAAGCGGGCGATAAGCTGGGCAACTGGCTGCGTCATTCTGTCGACAACAGGCATGAAACGTACGATGGTACGAGGGTATATAGAATAAAGTGCAGCAGCTGCGAGAAATTTTATGCGGGCGAGACAGGTAGGTCCTTTAAGAAACGCTATGGCGAGCGTAAAAACGAGAGCAACGAAGGTTGCATAAAAATATATCTAGTCCAAAACGTCCACAGAATGGGGGAAATCCAGCAGACCCTTCAAATTCTCCAAGAACTGGAAATTTTCAAGAATAAAAGAAAAGCGGTCACAAATTTATTACAGAAACAAACTGAGTTTCCAAAAACATTAGCTCTTCGGTGTTTTTAACAAACATTTGTAGACCTTCGTCTCTGTCAGAGGAAATCACTCACTAATTGTCCACGGCACAGCTGCCGTAAAGAGTAAGGGAAAATATACTGTAGATCCTGCACACTTCAGTTAAACAAAACACGGTAACAGGAGGCTAGAATTTACACATAGCTTCCGTCACATATCGTAAGTACAGTGTGGATTTGCACATAATTGGTGTACTGTTGCCATTATGAAGCCCTTGTGTTTTTTATTTTTTGTATATATTTTTACATACTTTTATCTATTTTGAAATCCCTATGTTAATTACAAGCAATAAGTTCTACTTTAATCATTTTACTTCCTCTACCACACATTCAGATTTTTTGCATGTGCCCCCTCCTCCTTCCCCTAGGTTATACATTTCACTGTGTGTCTCGGTATTTATAAGATGAAAGTAATTTCATGTGTGTCAAATGAAGAAGCTTGCAGTTACATTTATCTGCTATACGATCACCGTAAAGTGGTGAACTCTTCATTACTCAATAGTTATAGTAATTGAATCATTTTACTGCACTTGTAAATAAGTTGAAGTGAGGGAGGTACTATGGGCTTTGTATTGTCATTATTCCATTGCTGAGCCATCAATTTCTATGAGATAGTGGTCCTCTTGCTGCCACAACCCAACTGATTGTATGATAGATGTAACTGATCATGTGTTATTCTCAAGGTGCTTCGTTAACTTTTTAAACTTCAGCGTTTCACCTCTCCCCTTCTCGTCACTCCATTTTTAGACCATCCCCTCGTCTGTCAGCCTCTTCTCTGCCTCCTCCCTGCCCCCACCCACAGCAAACCCCCGTCACCTTCACAAATTATTAAAAATCTTCGGTATCATTCCTCGCTTTCCTGAATTTAGCTCGCACAGTTACCTACAATACCTCATTCATCAATATGTATGCACTAACATGGGTAAACCTACTAAGATACATGATACAGTGTATGTGTATTGAATGGTTTCATGCAAATTAATAAGTGCATATTGAACGATAGGCAGGTGTTATGGTCTACAATGAGACTGAATATATTTCATAGTAATGTCATCAGTTTTTCAGTCACATTACGATACTTTATCCGCGTAAATTTGAATAACTATGGAATTTTATCTATTGGCAAATGATGAGTATACTGAGACTTCACTCTTTGTATAAATATGTAGACATTTGTATCATGTCAAATGTAACTGTATGTTTAGAGATGTGAGATCAGTTTTATGCTATGTATTTCCCAGCAAATTTTGTTTCCATAAGGAATGTCATCTATTTTGTGACGGAGATCCACCTATGGTTGCAGTGCACTTTAATTGGATAATAAACGTAGTTGACAATTTACTAGTCTCATAACTGTTTTGTTATTGGCTGAAAACCCTGTAATTTACCCTCGCTTCCCAACCCCTCCCTCCGCCTTAGTCCTTTCCCCTCTTCTTCCACCTCTCTTCAGTTTTCTTACTCACTGCTATCGACGTTTGCCTCACCCTCTCCCATTCTGAACACCCATCCTCACTTCATCCCCTCCCACCAGTTCGGCCTTTTTCTCTTTTCCTCCTCCCCTCACCCAGTTTACTTCCTCTATCCATATACATTACAATGATTTGTTCTTATCTTCCTTCCCTCTATTTCATGTACAAGTGAAAAATAGTATACATAAAACATATGTAGGGATTTATGCACATCCATTGGGATACATGCATCTTGTGGTGTTTTTGATTGAATTTTATGTAATTCAGTTAGGTTCACGTTGTGCACATTATGATCTCCATGTTGTATTTAATGTTTGAAGTGAGGGTGTGGCCGAGTGTCACTCATAAGGAAAGTCACTAACTTTGTATTGTAAAGGGACATCCACCTCTAGCATTACTTTTCCTCAACAGTAGTAATCGATACCATAATATCTTTTTGAATTTTGGGCAGGTCAGTATTATTCTATCTGTTTTCCTGAAAAGTTTCACATAATTTTGTAGACAGTATTTTATATTTCAAGCTAAACTTTATGAAAAGGAATTACTTTATTTTCATTGTTACAGTCGATATGTACTAGTGCTGAATAGACAATTCTTTTAGAAATACACTCCTGGAAATGGAAAAAAGAACACATTGACACCGGTGTGTCAGACCCACCATACTTGCTCCGGACACTGCGAGAGGGCTGTAAAAGCAATGATCACACGCACGGCACAGCGGACACACCAGGAACCGCGGTGTTGGCCGTCGAATGGCGCTAGCTGCGCAGCATTTGTGCACCGCCGCCGTCAGTGTCAGCCAGTTTGCCGTGGCATACGGAGCTCCATCGCAGTCTTTAACACTGGTAGCACGCCGCGACAGCGTGGACGTGAACCGTATGTGCAGTTGACGGACTTTGAGCGAGGGCGTATAGTGGGCATGCGGGAGGCCGGGTGGACGTACCGCCGAATTGCTCAACACGTGGGGCGTGAGGTCTCCACAGTACATCGATGTTGTCGCCAGTGGTCGGCGGAAGGTGCACGTGCCCGTCGACCTGGGACCGGACCGCAGCGACGCACGGATGCACGCCAAGACCGTAGGATCCTACGCAGTGCCGTAGGGGACCGCACCGCCACTTCCCAGCAAATTAGGGACACTGTTGCTCCTGGGGTATCGGCGAGGACCATTCGCAACCGTCTCCATGAAGCTGGGCTACGGTCCCGCACACCGTTAGGCCGTCTTCCGCTCACGCCCCAACATCGTGCAGCCCGCCTCCAGTGGTGTCGCGACAGGCGTGAATGGAGGGACGAATGGAGACGTGTCGTCTTCAGCGATGAGAGTCGCTTCTGCCTTGGTGCCAATGATGGTCGTATGCGTGTTTGGCGCCGTGCAGGTGAGCGCCACAATCAGGACTGCATACGACCGAGGCACACAGGGCCAACACCCGGCATCATGGTGTGGGGAGCGATCTCCTACACTGGCCGTACACCACTGGTGATCGTCGAGGGGACACTGAATAGTGCACGGTACATCCAAACCGTCATTGAACCCATCGTTCTACCATTCCTAGACCGGCAAGGGAACTTGCTGTTCCAACAGGACAATGCACGTCCGCATGTATCCCGTGCCACCCAACATGCTCTAGAAGGTGTAAGTCAACTACCCTGGCCAGCAAGATCTCCGGATCTGTCCCCCATTGAGCATGTTTGGGACTGGATGAAGCGTCGTCTCACGCGGTCTGCACGTCCGGCACGAACGCTGGTCCAACTGAGGCGCCAGGTGGAAATGGCATGGCAAGCCGTTCCACAGGACTACATCCAGCATCTCTACGATCGTCTCCATGGGAGAATAGCAGCCTGCATTGCTGCGAAAGGTGGATATACACTGTACTAGTGCCGACATTGTGCATGCTCTGTTGCCTGTGTCTATGTGCCTGTGGTTCTGTCAGTGTGATCATGTGATGTATCTGACCCCAGGAATGTGTCAATAAAGTTTCCCCTTCCTGGGACAATGAATTCACGGTGTTCTTATTTCAATTTCCAGGAGTGTATTTGAAATTACGAAATGTTTGGCACACTTAAAATTTCTATTATTAATTACGCAATCTAGTACTGTTTATTATTTTATAAATGAATCCAGAAAAAAACGTAATAATCTAAACTAATAGACATTCATTTCTCAAGAAAAATGCAAACTCTTTGGAATATTGTTATTACTGCAGAGTGAAGTAGTAGTAAGCAAGCCTCTGATGTGATCGGACGTATTTTTGTATTCCGGACGAACAATGTAATTTAGGCTTTGTTAATGTGAAAATTCAAAAGTCAGTATGATACAGTAAAATGTGAGACAGTAAATCATCGTAAAAACAAAAATTCTTCTACGAATTCTCCAAAATTATTTAGATCAATTGAACCACGAGAACGTAAAATGTGAGAATTTCAGTTCCAATAATCAGACCCCTAGACGTGAAGAACTGGAGTCAACTGTGCGATAAAAGATAAGTAAAAAGTTTATTGTAATTCTTAATCATCTCAAATCTTTTGGAAAGACTTTACGTGGACAATAGCAACAACAAAGACGGGGGGCTAGATTACAGTATCTGCACTTCGTAACGATACCTGTCTACGTCATACAAAGAACTGTGCGATTTGTTAATGAACATACAGTAATTTTACTCCTTTCATCACTGAACTTTTTATATTTGCAGTCACACACATACCTTTGTAAATAATTTTGATGTGAGATGTATTATGAGCTTGGTAATAACTATATTGATTACGTAAGTCATGCTGTATTATGTCACTATAAGTAATGTCATCTATTGGTTTGTGATGTAACTCCACTTAGTAATTTTATTCGTAACCGAAGCAATCTATCTGTCTGTGTTGTATCTCCACTTTATTTTTTTTAATAATACAACTATTTGTAAGACAAATGAAAAGATAATTCTCTGTACTCGGGTTTGTAGGTAATTTGCAGATATATTTTTACGCTAGCACCGCTTGTGACTGACTCGAAGTAACACTAGGTAGCGTTACGACCGATTTGCACTTGACTGTGGAACACAGCATATGACGATGCGTAATGTACCCACATTTCAGTTTTGTCAGCAGCATTTGAAATGAAGATATTAATATTTTTAAAATTTGGTAAGATTTCTCAATAACTTTCGCAGTGTCATTGTAACATTTATGGAGCCATTGCCTATTTATGATAACTTGTATAAACTTCCTCGTAGCCTTAAAAAATTATGTAATATATAAAAGCGTAAGGCGATGTTCGTGCAATAAAAATTCGGCTGAGACAAGTGAAGTTTCAAGTGAATTAGAGACGTCTAACTAGTAGCATACAGCAGCACCAATAGCGGCGCCAAAGTACTGTGGCAGCCACTTCACGAAACACCGACAACAATGTTTACATCACCGGAAAGTCAATCTTAGGAATACGCACTACTGATCAGTTGAAAATACATAGAGCTAGAGATGTGGGTAAACCTTAATCGGTTAATGCGCCGTGTGGGCTTCACAAGCATCGCATCACTGATCGCTGTTTTATAATGGGACTTGTTCGTACAAAACATACCACTGGACATAATACATCCCACATGGTACGAACACAACGTATGGTCCCCCCTTTACCCCCTATACTATAACTACTTCCGGGAAACGATGGGCACAGGATGATTTCTTCTTGTCATTTCGAATGGCAAAGTTCGCGTACGAAAACAATGCAGCTTTCTAAACAATCAAGGCGCGTTGTACGTTTATCCCCCTGCACAGGACGCTTATTCATGATTCACATAGAGTTATGGGTAATCAATGCGTAAAACCACGTTTCCTAAACAAGACGTTGCATGCTTTCTTGGATAAAGTAACTATTATACTCATGGCAAAAAATTACAAAATTTCTGTAACTGTTCATATGCATTTTAAAGCATTAGAATCTTTTATCCACAACAACAACAAAACAACAGCAGAAAGTCAATGAGGTAAGTGTTTACGTCTACTCCATCATTAAATTTAAAAACTAACAGATATAGCATTTTCGGCGTGCACGTGCATGAGAATAATAGTTTTGCCTTTGCAGTATCACTTGCCGAGAAACCTCAATAGTTTATGGAACGCGGACTGCGTGTATATTACACGAGACACATTGTAAATGTGATACTACATCAGAAAAGGTAACATGGAGGAGGAAATTCTGTCCACTATTCGTTTCAAATAATATTTAGGCAAAGACTGAGCGTTCATTAACACTATCCTGTGTAGCAATTTATCTTTTGTTTGGAAGGATTGTGACCTTTGGAATTTGGTGCTTCAGATTGAAATGCACGGAAGCCCTTCGCTTGGAAACCATATAAAAACATTCAAACCGAAATCCAATGTGTGTGTGTTTGTGTGTGTGTGTGTGTTTTGTGACAATCGCGTAGAGCTGTTGTACGACAGGGCAATAAAAGCATCCCTTGCGTCGCCACCCTGGTCTTAACAAAAGCCCATTACTGTGGTTATCTGGGACCAGCACGCCGAACATGGAGCCGCTAATCCCCAACGGAGTGGCTCTTAATCCGCCGCTCTGTAATGGTCCATTCCAGTGATACTCGTTCTGTATTTTAAGAAAAAGGACAATGAAGAATAAACTTACGAGCTTTTCATCGTAAGCCACAGTTGTCAGTAACTTGTTTACCTTTGGTGCCACCGTTTGCGGGTTTTCTTTTTCACAATTCTGTTAAAACGTCGCACGAACTGTATCTCTGAAAGAAATACGGACTACGATCCGAGGTTAATTTTGCAGCTCCGCGTCATAATCTTTTACAAATTTTGTTCAATCAGAATCATGAAACCAAGGATAATTCTTGTGAGGATAAATGATTATTGTGGTAATTCTATACTGAGGTGACTAAAAGTCGTAGGATAGCAATATGCACATATACAGATGGCGGTAGTATCACGTACACAAGGTAGAAACGGGCGATGCGTTGGCGAAGCTGTCTTTTGCACTTAGGTGATTCATATGAAAAGGTACCCGACTTGATTATGTCCGAACGACGGGAACTAAGAGACTACTTGGAAATTTGTGGTATGGTCTTAAGGGACCAAACTGATGTCATCGGTCCCTAAGCTTACGCACTACTTAATCTAACTTAAACGAACTTACGGTAAGGACAACACACACAGTCATTCCCGACCGAGGACTCGGACCTCCGACGGCTAACAGACTATGAACGCGGAACGGTAGCTCGACTAGACGTGTGGGACATCACATTTCGGAAATCGCTGGTGGGAGCTGGTTTCTCAGGATGGGGCAGGATAAGGTTACGATTGAGGACGGGGCCGTAATCAGTTACTCTCGGTTGCACAACAAATTCGTAAACTTTATTTAAATAAATTAAAATTTCAAAACAATCTCTTAAAAAAATAATTGACTGTACGAGGGCTGAGGGCCATATCACAAAAAATTCCACAATTTCGGGGCCGAAGGCCACGAAGAATAACTTGAAATCACAAATGGCTGAAGGCAAGAATTAGAAGTCAGAATAACAATTCCAAATAGCAAATACCGTATTAAGATAAATACTTCGTTTTAAAACAAATTGTACAACGGCTGAAGGCCTTATTATAAAAGACGTGAAATTATTACTTGGCTGAAGGCCACAAACAATTTCAAATAACAAACGGCTGAAGGCCTGAATTAGAAGTCAGGAATACTATTCCAAATAGCACTTTTAAAATAAATACCTTGCTTTTAAAACAAGTTTACTTAAAATAAGCTTACTGTAACACGGGTGAAGGCCTTATCACGAAAGAAGTGAAATTATTGCTCAGCTGAAGGCCACAGCAACACTAATTAGAAAATTACAATATCCTTAAAACAAACATCATAATTTAAGGAATCAAGCCAAGCGGTTCTCAGCAAGTGTTCCAAGGGTCGGCGTGGGAAGGTAACTCAAACATAAGGTAAGGTGAGACAGGCAGCCAAGAGTTGTACTTACGTAACAGGATGGCAACTCAAACTAGGGGCAGCTTAAGCGCCGACCGACCGACTAACCAATCCGCCTAGTGTCCGATCACCGGTTCGACAATGGATTATTTTTAGGCAAGGGCGAAGGGACAAACAACACTACGTCTTCAGAAAACACCCAAGGCCGAAGGAAACACTAGAACCAAGGTAGACCTCCCAAAAAATATGCACAGTACAATACAAGAGGCTGTCAAACTATACGCCATGGTTCTAGGCGTTTCAGTCCGGAACCGCGCGACTGCTACGGTCGCAGGTTCGAATCCTGCCTCGGGCATGGATGTGTGTGATGTCCTTAGGTTGGTTAGGTTTAAGTAGTTCTATGTCATAGGGGACTGATGACCTCCGATGTTGAGTCCCATAGTGCTCAGAGCCATTTGAACCATTTCTTATACTCCATGTCGGATAGCATCAACACGACGAGGCAAGGTACACTGCCGGAAAAGTACGCTAACCTCTAGGGCAGGTAACTGGGGCGTTAGCGGCCACAAGGCAGAAAATACCGCTGGTTGCACTTCAGTAACAATAATGATACTAAATTCAATGATGCATAACAAATAGAAAAAGGCGGCCGCAATATTTCACCGCCTCGAAACATTTCACTCATTGCCGCCAGGATCAGCGGCCCTGGGAGCAACAATCCGTCTACCAAAGGCGAGATCTCAGAATAGTTGAGGTTACATTAGCAGTAAACTCTTCACTCCGCTTAAACGTCCAGGGTTCGGTGTGCAACGAAGTCGTCGCTCTCGCAGCTACGCCTCCTCGATCCGGCAGTGGCAGAACGCCGCCAGCGGTTCCGGCTTGCCCTAGCGCTGCACGGACCTTCTCCAAGGTGAACTCCGTTCGCAACTCCCCCCAAATCCAGTACTCAGACAGCATTAAAATGACTGCTCATTCAAAACAACAAGATACACACGTGTCCGAGAAAACAATTCCACCAACAACTCACAATACTAAAACGAGTCGCTGAGAAACAACACGAACGAATTATAAGTCGGCACAAAAACAGAGAAGCCAAAAGCGGTCGGGAGACCACATGCACGTCGTCCTCTGGAACGACCGACCGAACGACCAACCAACGGTCGTCTCCACTTCAGTCAGGAACGGGAAAGATCCCAGTATAAATCGTCGACTGACAACTTATTGCCATGAGGTCACTTCGACAGGTGGACACACACACACAAGTGAAAGTTGCACTACCCGAATATCACGGTCCACTGGACTAAAACTCGCTGAATGCGGTCCTTGACGTGGTCGTGCACTCTCGCGACCACATCCTTCTGTCAGAGAGTGCATGTGTGTCATCAGCGGCCGGGCGAGCAGTGGCTGTCCGGACCTGACTGCTCCTCCGTCCCAGCTCCACACGCTCGACACACGACGACCCGGAAATACTTGAGGCCGCTCCAAAGATGGTACCGCAGTACGTGCTATCGATAAGCGCTGCTCCTGCCACTCATGGACAGACATGGCGGGCAAACGTAGTGGCGCCAGCGAACACACTAAGAAAACGAGACGCCACTATCGCTATTACAAGATGCCGAGCTACGAACGGCATCAATGCGAGCCGAACACGGCTCAGTTGGGGAATTCGATATTCCGAGATCCAGTGTCAAGAGGGTGCTGGAAATACCAATTTTCAGACATTACCCAGCACGACGGACAACTTAGTGGCCGACGGAGTTCACTTAAAGACCGAGAGCAGCTGCATTTGCGTGAAGTTGTCAATGCTAGCAGACAAGCAACACTACGTGAAATAAACGAAGAAATCCATGTGGAACGAACGCCAAACGTATCCGTTAGATCAGCATGGCGAAATTTGGCGTTCATGGGCTATGGCAGCAGACGACCGACGTTAGTGCGTTTGCAAACAACACGACATCGCCTGCAGCACTTCTCCTGTGCACGTGACCATATCGTTTGGACCCCAGACGACTGGAGAACCGTGGACTGCGCAGATGAGTCCAGATTTCACTTGACAATAGCTGATGATAGGGTTCCAGTGTGGCGCAGACCCCACTAAGCCATGGACCCAAGTTGTCAACAAGGCACTGTGCAAGCTGGTGGTCCCTCCATAAAGATGTGGACAGTGTTTACATGGAATGGACCGGGTCCTCTGGTCTAACTGAACAGATCATTGACGGGAAGTAGTCATGCTCGACTATTCGCAGAGCATTTTCATTCATGGTATTCGTGTTGCCAAACAACGATGTTACCGGGCCACAAAATGTTCGCAATTGGTTTGAAGAATTTTCTGGTCAATTCGACCGAATGGTTTGGCCACCCAGATCGCCCGACATGAATCCCATCGAATATTTACGAGACATAATCGAGAGGTCAATTCGTGTACAAAATCCTGCATCAGCTATACTTCCTCATTTATGGGCGGCTATAAAGGCAGTATGGCTCAATATATATGCACGGGAACTACAACGACTTGTTGAGTCCTTGCCACGTCGAGTTGCTGCACTAAGCCGAGCTAAAGGAGATACGACACTTTATCAGGAGGTATCCCATGACTTTTGTCACCTCAGTGTTAATACTAGAAGTACAACCGACAAAACAGAACCGTTTCCATGTCTTAATAAGCTCAGATAATTTCCGTTGTAGGCATCCCACACCACTGGTAACGCAACACACGCTGGCAACGGCGGCAGCACCACATATGTTGCACACTTTTAGCAATGTATTTGTTCCTTTCTTATTGCCATTAATAAAATATTCCACGCCATCATGCAGTGGTCGGATGGACTTCACATTAAAACCCAACGCTTTGCCCCATCTGCAGAGGACTTTTTCAAGAGGGATCATAGCTTTTTTGAGCGTCCGATTCACACCCTGGTTCGCTTCTGACTGCAGCAAAATTACGTTTACGCGTGTTTCCGCGCAGCTGCGTGACGTCACATGCTTCGAATATCCGGGCGCAACTAGTTGTTGTCGGTTGCCATTGTCCGCGGCTGGTACACATCTTCTTAAGCGCCAGGATCCAGACGTAATTCCGTTTCACGCCATCTTTCTTCCTATTGACATTCCCACACTACAGGGAATCGTATAAATTCCTGCTTTTTCTAGCGGTCTGCAAGCATTTTTGACCAATTTTAGGTGATGCTTTATCTTCTTGTATTCTGTATTCCTATTGTAACGAGTTTACTTACAGACATTACTGATTTTCTATGATCGTATAATTTTTGCATTTTGTTTTATTGCATTGCGTTGCATAGATCGTCACCGGGCCAAATATGTTCAAACGTAACAACGTTCTGTATTTTACCTACATGTTACCAACTGTTCGTCTAAAATTGTGAGCCATATGTTTGTGTCTATTACAGTGCCATCTGTCAAAAAGCGAAAAAAGTGGTCCAACTAAAACATTTATATTTCTTTACGTACAACACTAATATGTAATAAAAAATGGGGGTTATTATTTAGAAAAACGCAGTTGATATCCGTTTGACCTATGGCAGCGCCATTTAGCGGGCCAACCACAGCTCCATCTGGTTTCCCCTTCAAGCTAGACAAGTTTCGTTCTTTGTAGTTTTTTCGTTTGATGCTTATTTCGTGAGATATTTGACCCGACCACTATCAATGGACCACCCTTTATACTAAAACACATTAATCTGTTCGAAACACCGAGATGCTTCTGCCTGAAATAAGCATACAGGAGGAAACCTATGTAGTTACGTGGTAGCCACATGAAAGTATTTGAGGTACTGGAATTCCACTGGCGTCATTAGGGTTCCCACCCTGTCGATACCACCAGAAAAAAATTTATACACCCTTTCAGACATTTTCAATGCCTTAAGATTTATTTTTTCAACAGTGCGTATGGAGTAAATTAAATGATTACATTTAACGATCGACAGCACAAGCTCTTCTGACGTCCCATGTATTGATTGACCCACGCCGAAACACCCATATCAGTACTTGGTGGAACCTCCACGGTCGCCAATGCATGCGCTGAGTCTCGCAGGAAATCGATTGTACAGATGGCGAATACTGTCCTGGGATACGTTATTCCACACCTGCTCGGCTTGTTCACGCAGTTTTGTAAGACTTGTCTGTTGACGAATCGCGCGAGTCACTTGTCGCCCATCACACCCCACACATGCTCGATCGGAGACAAGTTTGGAGATCGCGCTGGTCAGGGAAGTTGCTGCACGTCTTGCAGATGACGTTGAGTTTCAAGGGCAGTTTGTGGGCAAGCATTATCCCGCTGGAACATCACATCATCTTCCTGTTGCAAGAACGGCAATAGAACAGTTCTGACAAGATTCTAAACGTACCGAGATTTGGTTAGCGTCCCCTCCAGAAACACCAATGGCGGACGAGAGTTGTAGCCTATCGCACCACATACAATAAGTCTTGGACGAATACACTCTACGAAACCGGGCTCACCAGGCCTACGTCGTATGCGCAAACGACCGTCATTTGCATGCATGCAGAATCTCCTTCCATCGCTGAAGGCCATAGCGCGCCATCCCGTATTCTAAATGATCCCCTGACGGCACCAGCTGAGCCGTGGACGTCGATGCTGCGGCGTGAGTGGAAGAAGGCCTAGATGTGTGCGTGTCCTTAGTCCCACCGCTGATAACCGATTTGCAACAGGTCGTGTTGACATGCCTGGACTCACAAGCTCTCTTATCTGTGCTGTGGCAGCTGTACGATCTGCCACTGCTGCCATTGTATGCGCCGATCGAAGCGGGCACCTCTTCTGTGTGGACATCCAGCATCTCGTCTACAGGTTGTAAGTAGACTGTTAAGGTTTTCGTATGTTGGTAGCGCTATGCAGCGCTGGGTATTAAAATCGCTGACTGTGCTGTGTGCAGTCTGTGGCTGGTTGGACTCGTTGTTGGAAGTTGTTCGCCAGTGTAGTGTTGGGCAGTTGGATGTGAACAGCCCATAGGGTTGGAGAGTTGGAGGTGAGCCGCCGGCAGTGGTGGATATGGGGACGGAAATGCCAGAGTTCTATGTTAAAATGAGCGGACGATCTGGACGTGTGTCCGTCAGAAAAAGGAATCTGTTAAACTGGATGTCAAGAATATATATAATGACTTTTCAACACTATTTAGGTAATTAAATTGTTTGTTGGCCATCAAAATCTTTCATTTGCTAACTATATGACTATCAGTAGTTAGTGCCTTCAGTAGTTAGAATCTTCTATTTAGCTGGCAGTATTGGCGCTCGCTGTATTGCAGTAGTTCGAGTAACGAAGACTTTGGTGAGCAAGTGATCCATACAGGGTATAGGTTATTGTTAGTCAGGGCTATTCTTTTGTAGGGATTATCAAAAGTCTGATTGCGTTGCGCTAAAATATTGTGTGTCAGTTTATAAATGATCAGTATAAGCAAAGAGAAAAAGAGTCTCAGTACGTTCAGTGTCACTCTGGAGTTTGAAAATCAAGTAACGTCGAAGTTTTACCTGCACAGCCATTCTTTACATTGAAAGGGGAAGTTTCGAGGTGTGATAACGTTTTCGCGACCACTGACTCCAGCACGCCCAGTTTGTGTGGTAATTCTCCGAAAAGACCATCCCGCCACTCAGAAGCCCACAATCTGGCCCGTTTCAGTTTCGCTCAGTTGGTTGTAGTAAATACGACTGCATCTCCGCGGCATGGCTGCCCACTTGCTTCATAGATTTGCTTGCATCACACTGAGCCTTTTGGCTGTGAGCATTCACTATTAAAGGGTAGGTACGCACGACGCTCTGGTATATATGGAATTACGCTGCTAGTGGACGTAGTTGAAACCGTTAATAGTACGTCTACTATCCCCCTGGTGGCATATGCTGTCATCGAATCAAAATCGTCCTCGTCCTTGCAGGCAGTATGTAATATATTGTTTGTTGATGTACTGCAAGCGTAGTACGAATATAGTCGGCGTATGCCGAACATGATAACATACCGCATCACAGACAGGTATATGACGGATAGCACTTTAATGTCACGGTGTCACATCATATCCATGGCGCGAGAGAAAACGTCCTGGCAATCGTCCAGATGGTTTCAGTGCGCGTGAAGTGGCAGCCAGGTTTGGCGTTCAACCACGTTGCGCACAGAAGTGGATAAAGAGGTGGCATGAGACAAGGGTAACTGTCCGGCTTGGGGGGGGGGGGGTCAGTTTTTGTATCGATGATTCAGCAAGAGAAGGTGCAAATTGACACTTGCATGGAACTCCCGTTTTTAAGAGCCGTCGAGTTTAATAATGAGACCAATTTGCCTATATGTTCGCAAACCTTTGGCAACCGCTTGGGGCCCCTAGGGCTGCTAATAAAGTGGACTCCTGCAATGATCGCAAACTGAATGCAGACCGCGATTGGCACCTCGTCATCTTCTCGGATGAGTTAGTATTTCGTTAACTGAATGAGAATCTGGTGAAAGTGTACTAGTCATGAGGACCACTTTACGTCCCACAGCACGTGGCGCAACATTCGCGTGTTGGCCGCATCATGATCTCGTGCTGGGATGGGTGTCATTAGATGGAGAAGGGAAAATTCATCGAATTAATGGTCATCTCGCTGCGGATCACTATGTGCACATCATGAAACATACTAGGGTGCCAAATGTGAAGATATGGTATCCCAATGGAGTGATCCAGTTCCAGCAGGACCACTCACCAATTCACAAGAATCGAAACGTCCAGCAGTGAATTTCACAACAGCCTGGAATCGACCTGATCGACTGGCCTTTCCAATGCAGGCCTTCAAGGCCATTGAAAATTTGTAGGTCGAAATGAAGCGTCACAAGAGCTTACATTGGCCGACAACAGCCCCTCGCACACCTGACCAACCATTGAATCTAGTGTTGGGTGCATGGAAGAGTCTTACGGACGATGAGGCGTCCATGCCTAGTCGGATGAGGCAGGCAATTGATCCAAATGGTGCGAATCTCATACTAGCCTCATCCCTGATGTGGAACTTTCCTCGTTTCGTATTACTCCACTTTGTATGGCAACATTTATTATAACTATATGTTTTTTAATTGGAAATCTATGTGGAATCATTGCATTTTAAATTTTATTTGTTGAATTTTTGCTACTTCACACTTAATACAAGTGAATTTGAAATGAGCACAAGCATTTCAATTTGAAACGAAATACTCGTAGTGATACAGCCAGAGAAAAGAGATAAAACCGACCAATTTTTGGACAAATACATTCTCTTCCTTATTGCCTCTCCAATATGTTCTACGTTTATTGCGCAAAAGAAGCGCAGCGAGGGATACAAAAGCTCTTTTTCAATTTAAGATTCTTCGAGAGCCCGAGGATAGCCTTCCATGCACTATATCCATTTCTATGTTCTCGTATTTGGAGGAACGACCACTGCAAATAAGCATTCTGTGTCTTCTTCTTGAGATTGTACACCTGAAGAACTGTCCTTAATTAAATTCGTACTAGACTCCGAATGATTGGATGACTACGTATCTCGCGTTTTTCTTTTTTGCTAAGAATAAAATTTTCGCTACTGTCTCCTCTGATTCTACTGCAGCTTCCTTCTCTTTGAATTGTTTCAAACATTTTCTGTGTGGAGAGGATTTTAGCTACTTAATAGATTCAAATCGTGCTAATTTCACTAGACTGGTGACTCTTGATGTGGCTTGCTGATTTTTGGAGCTGGCCAGATACTATTTAGACTCGTATTTACTCCGTTGTTAAGTGTCAAATTCCTTAGAATGTGCCTGCTACATGGGGAGGGTTCCATTTTCCTTTTATAGCATTTTCCATTGCAACTGCTCTCAAGTAGGCCTCTCCAAATAAACTCGTAATCAACATAAGGTTACTGCTTGACCTTGGTTATTTGCTCACGAGGTTTGTTTGTCTTAAGGATTATGCATTTTTAGCGGTCCCCTGGGATTTCACACAAGAGGCTGCGTTTTGTGCGTGGAATGGGGTGATAAACAGATGATGTGGACAAGACTCTGCCGTGCAATATTCACTCAGTCCTATAAAATGAATTTAAATTTTGTGAGTTTTTTGATACAGTTTTTGTCTGCTCATACTACAACAATTCTCTTAAACCAGAAAGCCCAGAACGTTTTGTAACAGAGTTTTATGATTTTCACGTTTGTAAATTATTAATGACTACAGACAACAGCTGTGACAGTAATTTATAGTTGTGAGTTCTGAAAGGAGTCTTTTTTTTTTCAGTGCTTTGACAATGATCCCGTGGCAAATAATGTCGCACTCTACTGTGGAAGTGGAATAAGAAAAATGAAACGTACTTTACACTAATAAACGTTCATTGCTAGGAAATTGATAATCAGTACTGATTATTACAATATATGAACTATTAAGTAACCGTTTCACTTAGGTAAGGAACATAAAACGTAATATCACTGTGCATGAAACTCCGCGAAGCATTTCTCTTTCACATTTACGTTATATTTGCGTCACCTTTTGACAGTTTTATTTTTACAAGGCACACATCTTCTCATCTCACAGTGATAATTATACACTAAAGGGACAAAGAAGCTAGCACGTGCCTAATATCAATAGGGCACTCGCGAGCACGCGGAAGTGTAGCAACACGACGTGGCATGGGCTCGACTAATATCTGAAGTGCTGGAGGAAATTGACACCATGAATCTTGTAGGTCTGTCCATAAATCAGTAAGAGTACGATGGGGTGAAGATCAGTTGTGAACAGCGCGTTGAAAGGCATCCCAGACATGCTCAATAATATTCATGTCTGGGGAATTTGGTGGCCAACGGAATGTGTGTGATGTCCTTAGGTTAGTTAGGTTTAAGTAGTTCTAAGTTCTAGGGGACTGATGACCTCAGCAGTTAAGTCCCATAGTGCTCAGAGCCATTTTTTTGTAGCAATTCTGGACATGTGGGGTGTCGCATTCTCCGGCTGGTATTGCACAAGTCTGTCGGAATGCACAATGGACATGATTGGATGGAGGTGATCAGACAGGATGCTTACTTACGTGTCACCTGTCAGAGCCGTATCTAGACATATCAGGGGTTCCTAATCACTCCAAAATCTCTCCAACTGCACACGCCCCAAACCATTACAGAGGCTCCACCAGCTTGAAAAACAGTCCACTGCTGACATGCAGGGTCCATGGATTCATGAAGTTGCCTCCATTTCTATAAATGTCCATACGTTCGATACAATTTGAAACGAGACTCTCCGACCAGGCAACATGTTCCAGTCATCAACAGTCCAATGTCGGCGTTGACGGGCACAGGCAAGGCGTAAAGTTTTGTATTGTGCAGTCATGAAGGATACACGAGTGGGCTTACGGATTCTTATCCTGCAATAATGGGACCAACAACGATTGAAGACAATCGTTCACCGTGACAGAAGTGCAACCCTTCCACAAATTCCTGCAGATTTCTATGCTGGGCAATAAGTGTCAGTGTGCGAACCATTCAACGACACATCATCCATATGGGGTTTCGGAGCCGTAAGGCCACTCGTGTACTCTTGATGACGGCACGATACAGAGCTTTACGCGTCCCTTGGGCCCGTCAACACCGACATTGCGCTGTTCATGACTGGAAACATGTTGCCTGGCCGAACGAGTCTCGTTTCAAATTATATCGAGCGGATGGACGAATACGGGTATGGAGAGAACCTCATGAATCCATGAACCTTGCTTGTTAGCAGGGGACTGTTCAAGCTGGTGTAGGCTCTGTAATGGTGTGGAGCGTGTGCAGTTGGAGTGATACGGGACCCATGATACGTCTAGATACGACTTTGTCAGTTGACACGTACGTAAGCATCCTATCTGATCATCTGCATCCATTCATGTCCATTGAGCATTTCAACGGAACTCGTGAATTCAAGCAGGACAACGCGACACCCCACAAGTCCAGGAACAAGCTTCTGAATCTAAACGCTTCCCTGGCCACCAGACTCCCCAGACATAAACATTATTGAGCATATCCGGGATGCGTTGCGACGTGCTGTTCAGAGGAGAACTCCACCCCCTCGTACTCTTAACGGATTTATGGACAGTCCTGCATCCTGCAGGATTCATGATGTCAGTTCCCACCAGCACTACTTCAGACATTAGTCGAGTCCACGCCACGTCGTGTTGCGGCACTTCTGCATGCTCGCGGGGCCCTACACGATATTAGGCAGGTGTGTCACTTTCTTTGGCTCTTCAGTGTATTAGAGAAGGTACCCTTACGTACCAGAGGGAGGACGTGATTCTAGCATGATGGGAGTTCCGGTGCACTTTGCGGAACCAGTAACTGGAGCCGTAACCTGTACTTAACAGCTATCGTTGGCTCGACCACAGGGGACCTGTATACTGGCCTGCAAGATTCCCAAACCTCACTCCATTAGAAAAATTTCTCTGCGGGTACGTGAAAACCGAAGTGTAATCTACCCTTTGGACTCAGAGGAGGAATCAGTTGCAATAATTTTAGTAGAGGCCGTACACTTACAGAATAAGGCACACATTTTCCATCGATGTTCATAATGGTTCAAATGGCTCTGAGCACTATGGGACTTAACATCTATGGTCATCAGTCCCCTAGAACTTAGAACTACTTAAACCTAACTAACCTAAGGACAGCACACAACACCCAGTCATCACGAGGCAGAGAAAATCCCTGACCCCGCCGGGAATCGAACCCGGGAACCCGGGCGTGGGAAGCGAGAACGCTACCGCACGACCACGAGCTGCGGACAGGCCCTACTACATCGATACTGGGTCTTCAATGCACTTAATGGTCCTGACTTTTAACTTTTATTGTAACAGTCCTCAAATCTATAAAGGAGACAAGCATTTAACAATGATACTGGATACACAGTACTCACATAGTATGCATTTGCGACACCAGATTGCATAAAGAAATGCACAGGGTTGTCAGACATAGTTGAAAAGCTTGTAAGGGCGTTACAGGGTAGGTTTTGCTGAGGAATAATCATTACGAAAAAAATTCTGTACGTTGCACCGTTTCTGATGTAATTAGAATTGAAGTTAGTCAATCAGGTCGTTGCACGTGTAAATTCAAGCAGTTTCAGAGACAGTGTCGCCAAACGTGTTCTCCGTTTGGCTTCCTCAAACGGAAAAAACGTAGTTTTTACGCAGCTACCATAAATTTATCAGTTCCGAAAAATGCACATTTTAATTGGTAATGACCATCTGAACAATTGGTAACTCACGGATCCACAGACAACTGTGCATTTGCGCATTTTAGCGCGTACAAATGCTTGAATTTGCTCGCTCAACGACCTGAATGGCTAACGGCAATGCTAATTAAACAGGAAACGGCACAGAGTATCGAATTTTTTCTTAACCATTAATCCTTAGCACAAACTAGCCTGCAACTCCCTCAAGAGGTTTTCATTGTTTCTGACCATCCTTTGTAGCGCGTTCAGAAAATCGCTGTATACTGTACTGCGGATGTAGATTACATTCGAAGTTTGAAACAACGTTGGCAGAACTCTGTTTTTTATAGGTACATGGTTGTGTGTGTTTGGATGTTCAATTTGTTTTTAAGTTATTCTTCTTTCCACTGAGGGACGTATTTTTCTCGTTGAACATTGTTCTTTTGCAAGAGTAAGGCCGATTTCCTTTTGCATTTCCCTAATCAGAGCTTGTGTTTCAAAGACCTTGTTGTCGGCGGGACGTTAAACCTTGAAACGCGTATCTTCCTTTCAAAGACATCATAAGTGCTGGATATTCAACTGTAATGAAGTTCTACAAATGAATCAATATACAACATCTTCCACTTAATAAGAATCTTTCATTACAAGGGTTACATCTGGCACCATAAGTGGTTCTGCTTTCTGAACACGTAGATGAACTTATAAAGCGTATCTGTCTTTTAACCCATCAGCATGATTAGCGAAAGAATTTTCCTGTATCAGATTCCTAAGGAATGAATGTCAGAGCTTGTTTTAGCCGATGAAGTGTTTGTTTTCTTGCACCGCATCGAATAGAATGCGAAGGCGCATAAGTGGTATTTCCTTGTACAATTTCTGACGCATTACCATTCTTGTAACACAGTTCTAAAGGTTGTGGAGGGAACACACAGACTTCAACAAAACTTTGGTGTATCACAGAATTTAGTACAATGATGACTTACAATATACCCATTGAAGTTTGTACAATACCTTATTAACGAAATAAACACGACTGATTCTGAAAACAAGAACCATTTTAGTTAGTTACAAAAATCATTACAAAACAAAGCAGGCTCTCTTCTAAGTGTATAACTTGAAATCAAAACAATGAAAATCTTTATCTCATGATGATGATTATCAGTCTTTAGCAGTGAGTATGTCCTCCCTGCACACGAACGAGTTCTTCCAAGCTGCGTCGCATGCTCAAGTTTATCCTGGGGTATGAGGTCCTAATCCTAAATGGCAGCTTCAGTGAGGTGCTTAAGATTGTTAGGTGGTTTCGGACGCTGTGCAATGGCCACCCTCAACAGGTCCCATGCATGCTCAATTGCATTCATGTCCAAGGAATGTGCTGGCCAATGCATTTCGCTGACGTTAAAAATAAATGTCGTATGACTAGGGCCTCCCATCGGGTAGACCGTTCGCCGGGTGCAAGTCTTTCGATTTGACCCCACTCCAGCGACTTGCGCGTCGATGGGGATGAAATGATGATGATTAGGACAATACTACACCCAGGCCGTGCGCAGAGAAAATCTCCAACCCAGCCGGGAATCGAACCCGGGCCCTTAGGATTTACATTCTGTCGCGCTGACCACTTTTTTTTTTTTTTAATTTGTTCGTTTTCGTTCGTTGCATCTGCTCGGGGCGGACGTCGTAATACATCCGAATAAGTTCCTTGTAGATCGATTTTCTTTTTTTACAGAGGGCAGCTAACTCTCTGACCGAACACGCTGAGCTACCGTGCCGGCTCAGCTACCGGGGTCGGACTCCATTGATGTTGCGTACGCTGCTGGAGTACGAGCCCGCATCTCGTGGTCGTGCGGTAGCGTTCTCACTTCCCACGCCCGGGTTCCCGGGTTCGATTCCCGGCGGGGTCAGGGATTTTCTCTGCCTCGTGATGGCTGGGTGTTGTGTGCTGTCCTTAGGTTAGTTATGTTTAAGTAGTTCTAAGTTCTAGGGGACTTATGACCACAGCAGTTGAGTCCCATAGTGCGCAGAGCCATTTGAACCATTTTTTTGCTAGAGTACGATGCAATCTTGCATTGTCATCGTCTAGGGTGCATTTGTCCCGATTTCACTTCTGCAGGGCCTTACAATGGTTTGTAGAACCTGTTAGAGGTATCGCGGATCAGTCAAATTGCCATAGATGGGAATTAGAGAGGTCCGCCATTGTCGCCCAGATCATTAAACTTCCACCCGCAAACGGCTGGATTTCGTAAACGTATCGGTGGTTCTCGCGTCTTCTAGCGCTTCTCGAAACCCTAGCACGTCAAGTGTCCGATAGCAAAACAATCCTGGTCTCGTCAGCAAACACGATATTATTCCATTTTGCAATGGTCCAATGTCGATGTGCAAGAGTCCAGTGCCTTCGATATCGTCCGTCCTGCTGGTTCAATGCAAAACTTCTCATTGTTCTTCTGGAATGAAGACCACCCTGGTGGAATCTTCTACGCACTGTTTGATCTGACATACGAATGCCTGTTGCTTGAGAGAAGTCATTTCTAATATTTCTGGCGGTTCGGCTTCTGTGAGCCGGAATATGGAGGAAGCGATCCTGCATTCTTGTTGTCGTACGAGGACGACCACTGCGAGATCTATTGTTCACATTTCCCGTTTCCCTGCACTTTCTCCACATCTTAGACACATCACTTTGAATGACATGTAAACGGGAGGCAACATCTTGCTGTGTATGACCTACTGAAAATAAAGCCACTGTCCTGACTCTATCAGAGCGTTGGGTACCTCTACGTGGCACGTTGCTGCAGTGCTGAACACAAACCGAATAAAGTTGTTGTTGATACTGGACGGATCGCGGTGTGCCGCTGCGGCAGCGGTATGTTTGCAGTACTGGGAAACGACCACAAAGCATGCCAGTAGCGAACACCATCCAGTACATGGGCTCTAAATGGGTAATGCATGAAGTTCCTAGGTTAATGGGACCTCCAATATCGTAGAGTAAATTTTACGATAGTATTTCAAACTTTTGTTGAGCAGTGTAGTAAATGAAGTTGTACTTAGGAATATGCATCCGTAAAGGAATAGCTTCCACATCACAAAGGAAACAAAATTTTATCACGTTTCTGACTACCTCAGTGATCATGATATTTCTGGTAAAGTTTGTGACAGCCCAAAAGTAAGTACTTCGCTACGTCACTTGGTTCAGTTTCACAGCATCTTTCGTAAAAAAATGAGCACCATATAAAATTAAAATAACGTAATGTTTTTTTTTGTATTTAGTGTGAAATAGTAATCAATTCGTCAATGTTCTGATGTAGTATATCTTATGGGATGAAAGACGGAAACGGTGAATACTACTCTTACATAAAATTTTATACAGGTACGCCGGCCGAAGAGGCCGTGCGGTTAAAGGCGCTGCAGTCTGGAACCGCAAGACCGCTACGGTCGCAGGTTCGAATCCTGCCTAGGGCATGGATGTTTGTGATGTCCTTAGGTTAGTTAGGTTTAACTAGTTCTAAGTTCTAGGGGACTAATGACCTCAGCAGTTGAGTCCCATAGTGCTCAGAGCCATTTGAACCATTTTATACAGGTACAACGTTAGAGCCAGTGGAATCAACAACTGAGTAGTGAGCACTCTGAACAGTTCCAAGGAGAAACAATAAGAAATACTCAGGACGCCGACCAGCAAAAATTCATATTATTAAATCTGGCGTACTAATGTAGAATGCAAAACAAATAGCTGTTCATGGTCTTTTGGTAATATTTATTATACTGGAATCTAAGTAAATACGTATATAGTATTCTCCCGAGGCTTCGTAGTACCGCGAAATATTTGCCTACAAGAAGGTTTTGAATTGATAACGTGAACGGTGGACAACTTTATTTTTTTCTTAACGGAAGTCTGTTTAATGAGGAGCTTCGGCCTGCAGTGGTAAGATATTTTTTTACTAACGAAAAAGGGGCTCCAGAGAATAAAATATTGGAAATATTTAGTAGTCACAGAGTAGTCGCTATATCTTTTCTGGGAAATGAACTGTAATTTATATGTACTTCTTAAAAAAAATGAACTTTATCTTTGTTCAGTGACAGTATTGTCTCGGTAACGGTAGTTTTTTCGGGTAAGCAATTAAGTGTGTTGAAAATACGATAAATGTGAAGAATGGTTTTACAGTTTTTCAAGGATTTCAGTTACTCGCGCTCAAATATGATAAAATTCCAGAAGAGGAAAATGTAGGAGTTTATGTCAATATATAAACGATTATATTATCTGTCAAATAAACGCCGAGACGGGTTTACAGAAAACGGTAAACAATGGCTTGTTGATAAAAATATTAGAAGGGTAAATTTTAATGAATAACGATAACTTCTAAAAAATAAAACATTTACATTACATTTAGTAATACATCACATTCTAGACTCACTTAGCTAACGTTGTACCGATTTTATTAAGTTTGCTCTTGAATTAAAAGGATGCCTGGAACATTCTGCGATATGTTTTATTTCAGTTAACTTGGTCGACAGAGAAAACGATGTCAGATGACGACCACCGTTTTTAACTTCACTTGCTGATCAGTCAACAGAGACAGTGATTTGTTTTTTGGAAGAAGTGGCACTGAATATAAATGAGAAAATGTGGTCTGAACACGAAGGTGTTGCAACAAATTTCGCAGATAAATTGCAGACCATCTTGATCTTCGGAGCATGATGGATAAAGTTAAGACCGCACTGAGCGCAAATGCATTGCAGCAGAGTGGCGGGGCACGACGAGACCAAATATTGTCTACAGAAAATCGTATGAGACAGAATGCTCTACGCGGCAGGGAAGCTCCACAGCTCACTACTGCGAGGCGAAGTTGAGAAATTGACAAACTATGACGCGCCGTGCGGCGTCCTGCAGTTCCGTTGTCGCTAGTGTGGTATTGGAAGAGTCCAGACATCGCTCGTCATTCAAATCATAACTCTCTCGTCGTGCGAAACGAAAGTTTGTTTACCAAAATGGTGTTAAACGAGGAAAAGTTAATTGTTCAAATGTTCAAATGTGTGTGATATCATATGGGACTTAACTGCTAAAGTCATCAGTCCCTAAGCTTACCCACTGCTTAACCTAAATTATCCTAAGGACAAACACACACACCCATGCCAGAGGGAGGATTCATGGAGGATTCGAGCCTCCGCCGGGACCAGCCGCACAGTCCTTGACTGCAGCGCCATAGAAAAGTTAATTGTATGTATAAGTGAATATCCGGGGTTATATGGCCTTCAAAACGAATATTATATGCCTAGTACCGGAAAAAGCAGTATTTGGAAAGAAACTGCCGAGGAAATAGGATTAACGTGAAGCGAAGTTTTATATTTTCTATACGAGGCTTGACCAGAAACTAGTGCAAAGCATTTTTTTTTTCTCAGCCGAAAACAATACTACGAATGCTAAACGTTACGTATGCATTATTGGAATTCTCCTGAGTGAGCACGACAAGTTTCTGTCACTTCCGACAGATAGCGTAGCTGCAGGACCGTTTCAAAATGGCGTCCGTAGGTGATATACGTTACAAGCAACGTGCCGTCATTGAATTTCTCACTGCGGAGAAAGAAGCTATGGGGAATATTCGCAAACGCTTGTGCAAAGCCTATGGAGCGTTTGCTATCGACAGAAATACAGTTAGCCAGTGGGCACGGATGGTGAGGTCATCAGAAGGCGGTTCGGCAGAGCTCCACGATTTGCAGCGGTCGGGGAGACCATCCACGGCTGTCACACCTGTCATGTTGCAGCGGGCTGACGTTGTCATGCGCGAGGACTGACGCATTACGACTCGGCAGTTGGCGGTGCATCTGTCAATCAGCAAAGGAAGTTCACACAGTAAAGCATTGGCTCCACCACCAGGACAAGGATTGGTACCGACAGGGCATACACCTCCCTTGTTTTGCGCTGGAGAAAGGCCATAGAACGGGTTGGAGATTACGTGGAAAAAATAGGGTGTGTGGGTAAAACCCCGTTCTTTCGTGTGAGTAACCCTCATTATGTTCAATAACGAATAGCTGAAGAAAAAAATGCGGTGCACTACTTTCTGCGAAACCCCCGTATGTTGCTACAAGACATTTACTTTTTGGCAAACATAACGTGCAAATACCTACAAATTATATATCTTCTTATATAGTGAAACAGCGAATACGTATTTATTTTTGTACCACTGCATACTTATACGAGGGTTGGAACTTAAGTAGTGGCAACTATTATTCACAACCGATACCGAAGAGTTACATGTTTGTTCCTATTACTGTCTTTCAAAATAGTCACCAGCTTTGCATAGTATCCGTTTCCAGCGATGTGGAAGGCGTAGTATACCATTAACAGAGCCTGTTCTGTTGATGGTGCGAATGGAGCGGTCTACTGTCTGTCGAGTCTCTGGAACAGTTCTGAAGCGAATGCCACAAAGTGGTTTCTTCAACTTCGGAATCAAATCAAAGTCACAAGGACTGAAGTCCGGGGAGTACGGTGGATGGTGCAGTACTTCCCAGTCCCATCGACCGAACAGAGCAGCCACAGCTTGCGCTGTATGTGCCCGCGCATTGTCGTGCAATATGATGGGAGGGTTGCGCAGAAAGTGTCGCCGCTTCTTTCCCAAAGCTGGTCAGAGATGATACTCCAAAAACGAACAGTAATGCTGTACATTGACAGACTGCCGTGGAGGAACGTAATGCGTTAGGATAACACCATCACAGTCATACACGAGAATCACCATACTGGGGCTCTGACGCACTTTCGACTTTCGCGGCGACCCATAATGACGCCATTCGTTGGATTGGCGTTTCAGTTTTGGCTCGTACGATGTGTCCCATGTCTCTCCAGTGTTACAATACGGTGTAAGAAAGCCTTTCCCTCGCGCTCATAGCGCTCCAAGAACATCTGAGCAACGTCGTAATGCATCCATTTCTGCATTTCCGTCAAGTCATTCGTAACCTACCGTGATGCAGTTTTTCGCATGCCCAGGCGTTCTTTCAGGATGCGAAGTACAGTCGTATACGCTAATCCGGTTTCGTGGGCGAGCTCATGAATTGTATGGCGTCGATCACAGTCCACTAACGCGGCAACAGCACGCACTACTTCTTCAGAAACGCTAGGACGACCTGCCCGATGCATGTCTGCCACTGTTTGCCGACCTTCGTTGAAGACTTTTACCCAACGTGCCACTGTACGGCGTTACCGATTCCCGTCTTGAAGACCGGCATGACACTGTCGTGCTGTACGACCTCTGGCACGTTCAATCTTGATCCAACTCCGTTATTCCTGTTTCGAAAACAGAGTGACACCGTTACGTTAAACCGCTCGCTCAAAAGTGACTGTGTTTCATTCGATTGTGCGCACGCCGGTGACGTGGGATGGGCGAGTCCATTTGCTCGCAGGTAAGGTAGGTATGTCAACAATGTGTGCTCAAAAATGGTTCAAATGTCTCTAAGCACTATGGGACTTAAAATCTTAGGTCATCAGTCTCCTAGACTTAGAACTCCTTAAGCCTAACTACCCTAAGGACATCACACACATCCATGCCCGAGGCAGGATTCGAACCTGCGACCGTAGCAACAGTGCGGTTCCGGACTAAAGTGCCTAGAATCGCTCGGCCACAGCGGCCGGCCAACGTGTGCTATCAGCGACAATAGTAGATTCCATTGCATAGTGTCTCCAAATCAGTGTTGTCACTATTTCAGTTCAAACCTAGGTAATTACACTTATACTACTAATTTTCTCTTCGACATCTCCTCCCTCACCGTGTGCAGGTGGGCATTACCTTCCTGAAATGTAACACTAGGGTGGCTTGCCGTGAAGGGCAACAAAACTTAGTGCCGGCCGCGGTGGTCTCGTGGTTCTAGGCGCGCAGTCCGGAACCGTGGGACTGCTACGGTCGCAGGTTCGAATCTTGCCTCGGGTATGGATGTGTGTGATGTCCTTAGGTTGGTTAGGTTTAAGTAGTTCTAAGTTCTAGGCGACTGATAAGCACAGCAGTTGAGTCCCATAGTGCTCAGAGCCATTTGAACCATTTTTTTTAACAAAACTTAGTGTAGAATATCGTCGATGTTTCTGTGTGTTGTAAGGATCACGCGGATGACAACCAAATGGGTCCTGCAATGAAACGAGATGGCACCCCATATCATCCCTCCTGGTTATCGGGCCCTATGATGGTTGACAGTCAGGTTGCTATCCCGGCACTGTGGGGAGTCTCCAGAAACGTCTTCTGACTGGAATGTCATTGAGTAGGATATAATTGTGTTCAGTGATGAGTCCAGCTTCGAACTGATCTCCAATAGCCAGCGAGGATATGTCTGGAAACGAAGCGGGCAGCCATGGCATACCAATCTACCGCCCGCCATATGGCACTTCAATCCGCGCGGGATTCGGCCGATCTAGCGAGTCACTCGAACAGAATTTGGCACCATAACCCTCAGCAGATATCCAACAACTCTGTAAATCAATGCCAAGTCGAATAACGCCTTGAATAAGGGCCAAAGGTGGACTGACGCGTTATTGATTTGCTCATTTTGTGAAGCTCTTTCTCTTGTAGTCATTTGTTTGTTTGTACACGTAAATCACATCTTCTGACTCCCATCCCATTCGGATAGTTCCTTTGTGGTGTGTTCGTGCTCGTTTTTATATTAGAGTGCCATTTAAATTCACGGCCAGCTACAAGTACACTGGCAACAAGGGAAAGTGAAGACCCTATAATTCCCTTTTCAGAGCTACGGCTGACTCCGTCAAGACCTTGCCTCCAGACCTACAACTAAAGGCAAAAAATAAGATTTATACTACAGCATCAAGTTTAGAAATGTGGCGAAACAAGCGCTTTATTCAAAAAAAATGGTTCAAATGGCTCTGAGCACTATGGGACTCAACTGCTGAGGTCATTAGTCCCCTAGAACTTAGAACTAGTTAAACCTAACTAACCTAAGGACATCACAAACATCCATGCCCGAGGCAGGATTCGAACCTGCGACCGTAGCGGTCTTGCGGTTCCAGACTGCAGCGCCTTTAACCGCACGGCCACTTCGGCCGGCTAAGCGCTTTATTATTTCAGAGATACGGAGGTGAGAGAGTGTGCCGGGACTTACCCCAGTTCACTGCTAGAAGCACCACGTCAGCACAACGCATCTGTGCGTAGTACACAAATACTGCACCATAATTGAAGAATTGAATTAAAAGTTAATACTGCTTTTCAAACTTCGTCAGCATGTGCTTTAGTATATTAATTTTTAAACTGTCAAATCTCAGACTGACTGTAGGAATATTTTTCTCTGAACATATCGTTTTAAGAAAAAAAAATTGGCGCTAAGTAATAAAGCTAGGAATCCAAAAATCGGTAATAATGTGCGCATGTATGTCAAAATTAACTGGTACAAGTCTCAACGTGACTAAAGCAATATTTTGGTCAGAAACCACGTTTTAAGAAAAATTGAAGGCGCTAAATATTGGACTTAGAAATACGAAAATTTGTATGAAGTTTCAGTTTAGTATAAAAACATTAATTATGTAACCCCATTGAGCTACTTCTCATAGTTTTCGAGTAATTTCCTGGAACCTAAATTTGGAACAAAATCTTCCTTCAAATGGTTCAAATGGCTCTGAGCACTATGGGACTGAACTTCTGAGGTCATCAGTCCCCTAGAACTTAGAGCTACTTAAACCTAACTAACCTAAGGACATCACACACATCCTTGCCCAAGGCAGGATTCGAACCTGCGACCGTAGCGGTCGCGCGGTTCCAGACTGCAGCGCGTAGAACCGCTCGGCCACTACGGCCGGCAAAAATCTTCCTTATTTGTAGTAGATGAAGTATCTGCTATAATAATGCTAGAAAGTTTTGGTTACAGCACATGATGAAACCTATTAAATAATAGAGTTATCGCCTGGATGTAAATAATAACAAATACAAGGTCTCTTAAAGTTGTAGTTCAGAGGTCATGTTGTAACGCCAGTTCTGTTCTAAAAATTCTAGGTGGCAAAGTATTTATGTTGGTGAGCTAAAGCTTTTTCTGTGATTTTAACCAACTTAACTACATTCAAACAGAAATTACAAAAATGCAAAATTCATACAGAACCGTGTTATAAAATATTTTAGGTCTGAGAAAGAGGCTGTTTAGAGGCTGCTACTGTGGGCATAGGGCGGATAACAGGAGATGTTCCCTTGGCCGTCCGCTGCGCTGCGCCCATATATAAATACAGTCCGAGAGGCAAGACTGGTCTTCATTTCACACCCAGCCACCATACGATCCGCTTCAGTCAATTGCCGGAGTACGCGCTGCCTCGGATGACGTCAGAGACAGGCTGTTACTAAATGTATATTTTCAGTAGTAATAGAAAGTGAACTCGCAAGGACTGTACACCGTCCTGGATCGCTTAAATTTCGCAGAAGTAACTGGTAGCGTGCCGCTCGTAAGGTTCAAAAATCTGCGTGGCAAGTGGTGCCAATTATTTTCCACTTTTGTGGCGAGCAATTATTTTGATTATGAGAAGTTAGAGCGAAAGACACTTTAATAGGAACTTACCGTAGAGGTCGCCTCTGATCCGCTCATAGTGCTGTTTAGGATAGAGAGATTTATTATTATTATTATTATTATTACTAACATAATGAAGATTACAATGTAGTGCATGTGAAACTTTGTGAAATATATCTATCAATTAGAACTCAAAATCTTCATTTACAATCATAGTCCTGATCCCGCTGAGCAAATAGAGAATAGAAACGTTTCCTTCAGGAGGCTGGACAAAAATGTGGACTTGCAGATTGGGAACAATGGTCAGTATGTTCTCCATCGCTTTCTGGCTGACCACAAAAATAGTTTCCAGGCTGTCGTAAAAAACGGTGCCGTCGCCCAACAGGTACAAGAAGTCGACATTGTCCACAGAGTAAGCTAGAGTAGTAACAGAGGAAACATCTCTAACTACACCTTACGATTTAACTCCCTGCTCACCTGAAAATCTCTATAACATGAACTACCAGTGGAGTCTCTCAGGTCCGTGTTGTTAAAATAAAATTGACACTATTTTGAATACTTATGATGTGAATTATTTTTGAGGTATAAATACTTTTAAAATAATTTTATTTATTTAAAGTTTACATTTTACAGAACGCAATTTTTATGCTTTTACTGATGGCTTTTATTCTTACTGTAAATCTGTGCAGAGTCTGCAGGCAATTGCAGAATGTTCCGAGCACACAGGTTCGGTGCAGTTATACAATTTGACTTTTTTTGACTTTCTTCTCTACACAAAATGGGAATCTCCTTTTCTTAGCCAATGGTTTCATTGCCTGTCTCTACTCCAGTGCTATCAATGAATTAATTGACTTCTTTAGCCTTGCTAGTTGCTTTCCCAAACTGATTATAAAAGTCTGACGTCTCATTTTTTAATTGGTAATCATCCAAATTATGTATGCATTCATGACACTAACGCCGATCATGTTGAAGAAAACTACCAATTGCCACCGCCTTGTTTTTCTCTTCACACGGTAGCATCGCGTCTTCTGGTCCTTGGTGTCAATACCGCCCTTTGTGGAACTATATGTCATTATAACTTCCGGCTGATTTACTTGTGATAATGACGTCGTTGGTTGGTCATGAAAAGAGCTAATGACACTAACAATCTTGTTTTTATTAGGAACATGAGAGGTATCATCACATCTGGTTGAAAACCTAATAATGTAGAGTATACTTCACGTCCTTTAGGTGTAATAAAATCATCAGGCAGTTCATCTTTGTTTTTTAGATAGTACCGACTAGTGTCAGACATTCTGACAACAAATAGTGAGCTAAATCAAGAAATGTCAAAAACATTCCACAGGTGATATTAGTCCAGATTTTTCAAGTTCAATCCCCAGAGTTTTCACAGCATCCTCTCCAAATCTCACAGACCTAGTTTTTCCTCCTTCCCCAAATATACTTTTATCTTCCAGTAGCAGCTTCTTGTACTGTCACAAATTGCCGAGGACTTCATTCCGTATCTACCAGGTTTCGATGGGATGTATTGTCGAAATAAACAGCGACCTCGAAATGTGACCAACTGCTCATCCACGGTCATGCGCCATCCTGGGATGTGGGCGCCCCTAAGGGTAAATTCCCACACAGCTCAAAAACGTCCCTTGATTGGTTCCAATTTGTCGCTTGACCTATATTCACATCGGGCTACTGCACTGTCAAAGCGTAACACACTTACAATAGCATGGAGGCGGTTGCAAGACACAGTCACACGCAACAGAATTTGCGCTGCCTTTTTCTTCTCCATATTCGTAAAGGGATTCTTCATGATTATCATCTTCGTGTAGTTCTATGTTTTCTGCGACATCTACCTCGTTATCATTGCTGGAAGATTCACTTTCACTGGAAGGGTTTTCTAAATCAAGAAACTGCTCCAACAATTTCCTTATCACCTCATCTGATAGTCGTCTTCTTCGCAACATTTTCAGTTTGTAGAACAGTCAACTGTTATGAAGTAATGCACCAAAATAAACGAGTGCTTGTCACAAGGACGACTGTTGAACAATGAAAGAATAACAGCGCGAGTCAACAAATGACGTAACAGACGCTGAGCAGACAGACGTCTGGTTTTTGAAAAATTGCTCATAACTGCGCGGGCCTGCGAGACATGTACTGGAGAAAACTTGCACGAACACTTTAACACAAAGCTGTAAGTAAACTTTTATAATTACTAGTATTTTCCAAAATTATGACCAACTTGACAACATCACATACGGGCCTCTGAGGCCCTGTGATAGGTAAATGGTTAAATAAACAATTTCTCTAACCAGTTCCATGTACATCTGACTTCAATAACCAGTTCCTCAAAACGAAAAATACATTGATATCACGTACTCAGAATATTTAAATCCAGGAAGATCAGATTACTTCTAGTTATCGTCGACACAATATCTCCGGTACAGCCACCTATGACTATCCCAGGAGAAGGGGCAACGGTTCTCAAAGCATTCCTGTGGTAAATTGGAATAAATAAGGCACATATATCATAACCTTGGACGGCTTTCTACAGCCACGAAATGTTACATGTGATGTGTAATAGTCTGTACATAGTGTGTGTAACAAAAAAAATTCTTACCCAATAATTACCGTGAATTTTTCTTCCACGCCTATCGATTTACGGAATATATCCGTTTTTGCTACAAGAGACTCCATAGTTTGTAATAAGTCGCTAAATTTATCTTGAGACATTCTAAAGAACGTATGAAATCTCCTCTGATCTTTTTCCAGCGGTGGTAGAAGTGTGTCATATTCTCCTTCTTTGTATCGTGATTTCGAAATGTTCTGCAGCCACATTCTTTGCCTTTGCTTGGTTTTACTTCAGCATTTCTTCGTCTTCACATAAAAAAGCCATTATTATTATACCTATATCATTTTCATCCATGTCCGCCCCCGGTAGCTGAATTGTCGGCGTGACGGATTGTCAGTCCTCTGGGCCCGGGTTCGATTCCCGGCTGTGTCGGAGAATTTTCTCCGCCAAGGGACTGGGTGTTGTGCTGTCCTCATCATCATTCTATCATCCTCATCGACTGCAGGTCGCCAAAGTGGCGTCAGATTAAAAGACCAGCACCCGGTGGTCTGCCCGACGAGGAGCCCTGGCCATACACTTAAATAAATAAACTTTCACCTATTTAGCTCGGAGGTTGGCGAACGACTTACATACCAAATGTGCTACGAATTTTCACGCCTCTGAAGTTCAAATGCGGTTATTAAGCATAGATGTGTCGTGTTGCACCACTATGCTGCATTGCAGTCGCGCTCAGTCCGGTCTTACCTTTAGAGTTAACTAAGTAAGAAATATAGATTTTAACTCGAGTGAAAGGACGCAAGGCAATTTTGATTTTATTGTAGTATGGGAGCAGGCCAATTTCGGATACATGTTCCTGTGTAAACCTTTTAAGACGCCCTACGAGTGTAACCGCTGAACGTTTGTACCAGAAATTGTTGAATTCCCTATACAGGGTGTTACAAAAAGGTACGGCCAAACTTTCAGGAAACATTCCTCACACACAAATAAAGAAAAGATGTTATGTGGACATGTGTCCGGAAACGCTTAATTTCCATGTTAGTGCTCATTTTAGTTTCGTCAGTATGTACTATACTTCATCGATTCACCGCCAGTTGGCCTAATTGAAGGAAGGTAATGTTGACTTCGGTGCTTGTGTTGACATGCGACTCATTGCTCTTCAGAACTAGCATCAAGCACATCAGTACGTAGCATCAACAGGTTAGTGTTAATCAGAAACGTGGTTTTGCAGTCAGTGCAATGTTTACAAATGCGGAGTTGGCAGATGCCCATTTGATGTATGGATTAGCACGGGGCAATAGCCGTGGCGCGGTACGTTTGTATCGAGACAGACTTTCAGAACGAAGGTGTCCCGACAAGAAGACGATCGAAGCAATTGATCGGCGTCTTAGGGAGCACGGAACATTCCAGCCTATGACTTGCGACTGGGGAAGACCTAGAACGACGAGGACACATGCAATAGACGAGGCAATTCTTTGTGCAGTTGACGATAACCCTAATGTCAGCGTCAGAGAAGTTGCTGCTGTACAAGGTAACGTTGACCACGTCACTGTATGGAGAGTGCTACGGGAAAACCAGTTGTTTCCGTACCATGTACAGCGTGTGCAGGCACTATCAGCAGCTGATTGGCCTCCACGAGTACACTTCTGCGAATGGTTCAGCCAACAATGTGTCAATCCTCATTTCAGTGCAAATGTTCTCTTTACGGATGAGGCTTCATTCCAACGTGATCAAATTGTAAATTTTCACAATCAACATGTGTGGGCTGACGAGAACCCGCACGCAATTGTGCAATCACGTCATCAACACAGATTTTCTGTGAACGTTTGGGCAGGCATTGTTGGTGATGTCTTGATTGGGCCCCATGTTCTTCCACCTACACTCAATGGAGCACTTTATCGTGATTTCATACGGAGGAGGAGGAGATTAGTGTTTAACGTCCCGTCGACAACGAGGTCATTAGAGACGGAGCGCAAGCTCGGGTGAGAGAAGGATGGGGAAGGAAATCGGCCGTGCCCTTTCAAAGGAACCATCCCGGCATTTGCCTGAAGCGATTTAGGGAAATCACTGAAAACCTAAATCAGAATGGCCGGAGACGGGATTGAACCGTCGTCCTCCCGAATGCGAGTCCAGTGTGCTAACCACTGCGCCACCTCGCTCGGTATTTCATACGGGATATTCTACCTGTGCTGCTAGAACATGTGCCTTTACAAGTACGACACAACACGTGGTTTATGCACGATGGAGCTCCTGCACATTTCAGTCGAAGTGTTCGTACGCTTCTCAACAACAGATTCGGTGACTGATGGATTGGTAGAGGCGGACCAATTCCATAGCCTCCACGCTCTCCAGACCTCAACCCTCTTGACTTTCATTTATGGGGGCATTTGAAAGCTCTTGTCTACGCAACCCCGGTACCCAACGTAGAGACTCTTCGTGCTCGTATTGTGGACGGCTGTGATACAATACGCCATTCTCCAGGGCTGCATCAGCGCATCGGGGATTCCATGCTACGGAGGGCTGATGCATGTATCCTCGCTAACGGAGGACATTTTGAACATTTCCTGTAACAAAGTGTTTGAAGTCACGCTGGTACGTTCTGTTGCTGTGTGTTTCCATTCCATGATTAATGTGATTTGAAGAGAAGTAATAAAATGAGCTCTAACATGGAAAGTAAGCGTTTCCGGATACATGTCCACACAACATATTTTCTTTCTTTGTGTGTGAGGAATGTTTCCTGAAAGTTTGGCCGTACCTTTTTGTAACACCCTGTATATTGCTATATTAGAAGAATTATCTAAAATGGTCTTGGCCTTTATTTACTTTGCCAAATCTATCAATTAATGCACAATTTACTTACATTTTAACAAAATATACTTCTCCCTCAAAACACAAGAGGTGACTTCATTACCGACAACTTGAGCCTTATATAATAAGTCAAAGATTCAAGAAGACTTTTGCTATCGGCGCCGAAAGATTTTCCAGACTGTGGAGACGGAGAACTTTGCTAACAACCTCCTTTGTGAACTACGATTGGCTGCTTGAGCTTATTACTTCCTCTTTAAGGTTTGACAAGTAGCGGCAGCCACTGTGGCAAGTTAATAAAGTGGAACTGCGGTAGCAGCAGAGAGCCTGCGGGTCAGAGAAATTAGTTGCCCGGCGGGAAGGGTACGGAGTGAATGGCCCGGCCCTCTATTTCCTCTCGCAGTCAGTCGGTAGCAATGAATCGCGTCACCAGCTCGATTATCGACAGGCACATCGGTGCCTGCGGCGGTGCCCGTTCAGGAAGAATAAGAACAATGCAGCGCGGTTCATCAGGTGCGACACGCCTCTCTCGCTCGTTACTGATTGTACAATGACAAAGGTCTGCGCTTGCAGATCGTGGATCTCCTGATGAGTAATCGAGTAAATCTCTTGTACAAGTGGTTTGCTGATAAGCGGCATCAACAGTTTAATTTGTAAGTGGCGTATCGGATTTGGGGCGTATAGAGAATGTTTGACGGTTATAGGTACAAAAGAAAGGGGCAGCTAGAACACAATGAAACAAGCAACTAATAGTAATAAAGAAAGGTCCGGAAGCCAATGGTTTCCCCAATAGGGCGTGCTGTAACTGAGAACGGCAGCACCTTGTAACAGAATTCCCGAGGATCCAAACTGCAGGTAAGCACTTGAGGTTTAACATATTACAAGTGTTCCAAACGACCGCAGTTCCTGTGAATGCAGGCCTCACCATATCTCCTCATCGATGCCCGCTGTAACGAACCGGAATTGTTGCGGCCTTTGAAAAACAGTAGATTACGATACTAAGCCTGATTGACGAAATTTGAGATTCCATTCTTTTTTCAGCAGCGTTTCACCTCAAATCGCAACTAAAGGCAAGCCTATTGGATCTGTGTATCGTGTGGAAAATTTATTTAACTTTCAATCTTATCCAAGTTTTTCCGTAAAATGAGGGGCACTCAAAAAGTTTTCATTTGAGGGCGTTGCTGCAGCGTGTATGGAAGATTGCGTCACACCGATGCGCATATATCAGCATTGACGTGCAGGCAAGGAATTACTGTGGCATTCGAGTCTTTCCGACTTACGTGCTATAAATGCGAAAATGTGAAATATGGCGACGTTATTACCCAGTCCGTGCAAACAGGACCAAAGTGCTGTTGACCTTTCTTGGGTGTCGAAGAACAAACACTTGTATCCATCGGAGAATGAGGAATATGTATGGGACAGCATTTCTGTCTAAACCCACGTCCGGGGAAACTGCGATATCATGATAACGCACATCCACATATCGCGAACGTCGTCACGCAGAAATTACGCCAACTCAAGTGAGACACACTCGAGCACTCGCCCCGTATGAGTACTCCTAATCGCATCCCATGTGATTATAAACACCTTTGGTCCCTTCAAAGACGATTGCTATCGGAAGAGGATGTCCAGCAGCAGTTACGGATTTCTTCAAGCATCAGGACACAGTGTTTACCAAACGGGTAACTTTAACGTGGTGCGTCACCGTGATGATTGCCTCATTGACGTTTTTCAGACGTCTACAAGATGTTCACAGTGCACAAATGGAATTATTATACGTCATGAAGTTGTTAGTGGATTAATCATATCTTGAGATGGCGGTGAACAGCATAAACCTGTAATGTGAACATTATAATAATTAAGATCTTGATGTAATAAATTATTAAATAAGCATGTGAAATGTCGCTTACTTCTGTATATATAAAATCAAAAACATCAAAATTGCAGATGATGGAACAATTACAAGACCTACATTTATAGAAGCCCAAACTGCCTTACCTGCAGAAAATCACTTGAGTGGCATATTCTAATAGTGCATGGTTACTATCATTTCTTTAAAGTGGGACTACGACATAAATTTGTTTCTGAAAAACAGATCACCGTGAAACAAATTCAGTAATATACCTCTTGATCCAAATACAATGAAGATGGAATTTTTCTGCTATTAAAGCGGCCGTTTGCATCGGCCACAAGAGGTTTGCTGAACTCCATGTCGAATGTGTTTCTCACCTTACAGACATATGAGCATTGTGAATTATCGCCAACGGAGTCCATAAATTTCTTGAACGATACTTTTACTTTCCAACGGCCAGTGTGGCTTCCGGCCCAGATACGCTACCTATGACCAGCTCCTGAACTTCACCCAACTCTTGCCATCTTTGGCCGCGCGATCTTAGTCGTCTAGTCACGGTTCGCGCGGCTTCCCCCGTCGGAGGTTCGAGTCATCCCTCGGCCATGTGTGTGTGTGTGTGTGTGTGTGTGTGTGTGTGTGTGTGTGTGTGTGTGTGTGTCGTCCTTAGCGTAAGTTATTTTAAGTTAGATTAGATAGTGTGTAAGCTTAGGGATAGATGACCTCACCAGTTTGGTCCCATAAGATCTAACCACAAATTTCCAAAAATTTCGTGCCATCTTTGTTCCCTAAGTAAAAGAAAAGCATTTAATTCCATGTGGTGTCCCGGCACCCTGTTTAGAATTGCAGTTGATTACGTCCGTCTCATAGACTCATTTGCATCTGATCGTCCTTCGTTTGTTACCTTTCCTGTTCACTTACAGGTCTGCCCCAAAAATTCACCCCACTCCCACAACTGTATGACGTTTACACGACCGTTTCTACACCTAAAATAACTACCGAGTGATGGGGCACAGTGGGAAGACATTGGTCTCGTGTTTGGGAAAACGATTGTTCAGATTTCCGTCGGGCTATTCTGATTTATGTTTTCTGTGATTTTGGTAAACAAATTGAGGCAAATGTCCGGATGATTCTTTTGAAGGAGCATGACCGATTATCTTCCCAGTCTTTCGGCACTCTTAAATCGCCGTCTACGTGACGTTAAAGCCTACTCTACCTTGCTTCCCAAGTCACCTCCCTCAGTCTGTGTAACCGAATACTCCGACATCATCGGCTTGCCTGACCTCTATCAAACTCTCCAGTCTTTCGAAAGACTACTTTAACTTCAAGTTTTCTTCCCAGTTTCAGTCACCCTATCATATCTGCGAAATGATTTTCATTACGAAATAGAGTCCGAAATATAGTAAAAATACAGTGAAGTCAAATATGCAGGATTACATTCTTCCACATACAGTCGAACTTACAGAAGCCTTATCCGACGTCTCCTTGCATTAACCAAAGTTGGTTTCCTTCCCGCTACTCCAAAATTCTATTATTCCATGTCATATCTTGAACGACAATTCTTCCCCGTGTTAGAAGTGTCATATTGAACGGACCGATTTTTTTCCGTGGATGTCGAGTTAATTTCAGTCTTGACGTTGCCACAGGGAGTACTGGGAGTGGATGGTTTACTCTTGCTATCGTCTGATGTGAGAATGCCTCTCTACCTGGATTGGAATCATTTGCCGACCGAGATGTCATTGCTTACAAGACCTGGCATCGTGGAATAGATGCTAAGACCCAATGTAGACCTAGTTATATATATAGTAATATGCCTTTTACATTGTATACCCGCTCCTGTCGTAAAGTTAGTAATGATGAAAGAATACATGTATGGATGAAAGGACTTCGTGTACTTGCTGAGAATGTAACTGTAACTGGTGATGTCACCCTGTACTATAATTATTAATAAAGTCTGATCTGTAGCGTCAGCCGCCAATCGCTAGACGTACATCTGGTGAACGGAGGCTCAAGGATGCAACAATATGAAAAAAATCGAAAACAGAGTGCCGCGTTAGCCACTGAGCGCCTGCGAGGCTTTATGATGCAACCCGCTTGGGCCGCCTTCCCAGCGACTAGGACACTTACACGATTTATCCAATGCACATTTCTACTAAAACATGGATTCTACCAGATATAGTCTCTTCCATTCCTAGCCCCTCCACCAATCAACACCACGTTTCTCAGTATCTGCACTCTACATCCCAACTCATAAAATCAAACCGCCATAACGCCCGCATGTGAGTAGGTTTACAATCTATCCCATGTGACCAGTATAACTTACTGGTGCTCTCAGTACTTCTTTTCCTGCACAAACAATCCAACAAGTCATTTACTTTTACAAGAGTTGCTAATGCCTTCTTAACATTAGATAACCCCAGGTCAACGTGAATGGCAACACCATCGCATTTTATAAAGTTTAACCAAGGAACGTGAGAAGTGCTCTTGTCGCATGCTTAGTTCTCTTGACTGGCTGCACACGTCCCCCACCGCCACACCATATTCTTCTCAGAGTGTGCAATGTGAGAACAGGGGGAGGGGGGGGGGGGAACTGCAATGGGACACATTTAGATGGACCTGCATATTTATTACGAACATAAACTACAAAAAAATTACAAACAAAACAAATTCTCAGTATTACTTAATTGAAGGATCTAGTATGAAAATTGGAAAATTATGAAATATACTTCAATAAGTTCAAATTATCACTTTAAAGCAAAAACATATCATCAGGTGAAACAAGGACATGCTTCAAAATCAGCCAGGTGTTCCTGTGGCAGAGCACTTAATTCTTTGTTCATGCCACAGAATGGGCCAATTCGTGCTGGCAGTGAATTCATAACTGGTCCGTCAACATTCTTAATGTCGCTGCATTTTCCTTTGTAATCTTGCGCTGACAAATTACGCAACAATACGGCCATATCTGTTGGCAAAATAGTTCCTTATACGGCATATTCTTCAGAGTCGCAGTATTTCATTTGTGCGTTGCCAAAAACAATCTTTAGAACTAATTTCCGTGTTGACGGGCTTCTTACTGTTCTCGACGCGGAACCAATCCTGTCTCCTGCATCCTTGCGTATCGTCGTTATTGTGTAGCGTGATGTGTGTATTCAGGCAGTAGTTCACATGTGCTACGGTCGCAGGTTCGAATCCTGTCTCGGGCATGGGTGTGTGTGATGTCCTTAGGTTAGTTAGGTTTAAGTAGTTCTAAGTTCTAGGGGACTTATGACCTAAGATGTTGAGTCCCATAGTGCTCAGAGCCATTTGAACCATTTTTTTGAAGTAGTTCACATGAAATGCTTGATATGTTAACCGAAACGAGAGCAAGTTGAGGACTTAAAACAACAATATTACTTAGTATGCTTGAAAAATGTCCATCATGATAATGATTCTACTAACATGCTTTGATTATATGCACATCATTTTCTTTTCGTTCTGTTCAAGACCTGAGTGAACACCAAACTTTTAGTGGGACAAATTCTATTTTGTACCTCTTCAGTTTTCTAGTGCTCGTATTGAGAGAGCGAAATGTTTTCTACTGTCATAAAGAAAAATAATTACAATATCACTGTTTTCATTTAACTGCATTTTCCAGAGATATTGGAATTTAAAAAGAGCACAGTTTTATAAAAACGTAAAAAATTATATAAAACTGCAGTAAAAACGGCAAAGTCAGTAGCATTTTAACAAAAACGTGGCTTCATTATGAACCAGATTTCACAAATGTAGAACGTAAATGTAAGACCATTAACGATGTTAACTACGAAAGAAAATTTTTTCTGACCACCGTTGTTTTATCTCCAGAGGTTCCCATCTATAGTGAAAAATGTGCCTTCAGTGGATTGGTCAATTCTGATTTTAGACGCCTGAATTATTTATGGTGCACTAAAGACATAATTTTTATGTGGTATACAAACAGTCGGCATATGGACAGGCGCAGATAATTTCAGAGATTTCCGTTGTCAGGTTGCCACAAAATCGTGACTTGTTTAGTTTCATAATCAATGAAAGACTTTCACGCTTACATATGTTGATCGAAGCGTTTTACAACGCTTACTACTTCAATATGGAGACGTGGAAACTCTCCCCAGTGAAAACAACGTAGACTTTGTGGACGATTTCAACGTAAAAGAATTTGCCCTTCAAACGGTAACTGCGGATCAATCAGTTACATCTGCATATGAACAGGAGTGCTTTCAACGTAAACGGAAACGGTCTCAAAAACAGATACAAAACTAACAGTGTTCTCAAACGGTTACAAAACTATCCTTGTTAATCTTTCAAGGCAACAAAGAATTCTTCAAAGCTCGCGTTTTCATTAATGCCAGCTAGCTTAGAGAACTGGCAGAATTTGTATCTACCACTGCGACTTTGTTCTTAAATGCATCCACATCAACTCAGAAATATGTTGTTTTTCACCTTTCAATGTCTTACTTTGGGTATCGACGGTCAAAGCCAATTAAAATGAGAGGTCTGCATTCGTTTTCAGATATGGTAATTTTCGTTCCTGCTTTCCTTTCCACTCTGTAAGTTTAAGTATAGGAGGTTTTAAATCGAAAAATCGTTCCAGGAGTGCCCAATGACTTAACCAACGTACATTGCTCTACAGTGAGGCGACAAAATTCGTAGGATACCTCTTAATACGCGTCGAACCTTCGGTTTCCCGGCATAGTGTAGCAGTTCGACATGGCATGGACTCAACAAGTCGTTGCAAGCCCCTGCAGAAATAATGAGCCACGCTTCCTCTAAAGACGCCGAAAATTGTGAAAGTGTTGCCGGTGCAGGCTTTTGTACACGAACTGACCTCTCGATGATGATTCATGAATGTATGATATGATCCATGTCAAGTGATCTGGATGGTCAAATCACTCGCTCGAATTGTCCAAAATGTACTTCAAACCAGTCTCGAACAGTTGTGGCACCATGATATGACGCATTGTCATCCATAAAAATTCCGTCATTGTTTAGGAACATGATGTCCATGAATGGTCTCCAGGTAGCTGAACATAACCATTTTCAGTCAATGATAGGTTCAGTTGGACCAGAGGACCTAGTGAATTCCATATAAACACAACTCACACTATTATAGAGCCACTAGCAGCTTGCATAGTGCCTTGTTGCCAACTTTGGCCCATGGCTTCGTGGGGTCTGAGCCACACTCTAACCCTACCATTGGGTCTTAACAATTGAAACTGGGACTCATCTGTCCACGGCGGGGTTTTCCAGGAGCCGACGGTCCACTCTATATGGTCATGAGTCCAGGAGTGGCGCTCCAAATGATGTCGTGCTGTTAGCAAAGGTACTCGCGCAAGTCGTCTCCCGCCATAGCCCATTAACACCTAATTTCATCGCAGTATCCTAATGGATATGGTCGTCGTGTGTCTACATTGATTTCTGCGATAATTTCACGCAGTGTTGCTAGTCTTTTAGCACTGACAACTCTACGAGCACGCTGTTCTCGGTCGTTAAGTGAAGGCCGTCGGCCTTTGCGTTTTCCGTGGTCAAAGGTAGAACCTCAAATTTGGTATTCTGGGCACACTCTTGACACTGTGGATCTCCGAATATTGAATTCTCTAACGATTTCAGAAATGGAATGTCCCATGCGTCTAGTTGTAACTAACATTCCGTGCTCGAAGTCAGCCAATTCCCGTCGTGCGACCGTAATCACGTCGGAAACCTTTTCACATGAATCACCAGAGTTCTAATGACAGATCCGCCAGTGCACTGCCCTTTTATGGCTTTTGTACGTGACTCTATCGCCTTCTGTATATGTGTATATCGTTATCCCAAGAACTTTTGTCGCTTCAGTGTACTATATGAAGTAATACTTTGAACATAGCTGCTAAGGTGCAGTGACCGTGTCAGAATTATATTGGAACAAATAAGCCCTCGGTCACAAATATTAAGTCAAAATTGACCTGGTTTCGACGCTACTATGAGCGTCGTCTTCAGAATTAGACTAACTGTTCTAAAACATATTAGGTATATAGTACATTAATAAAATTAAAGTTTGTACTGACTGGAAAAGATGCAGTATTTACAAGTCACACAGTAAAAAAGATCTAAGCCCGAAAGGCGACGTCATGAACAGTTGTGAGATGGCGAGCCGCTAAGAGCTGCTCGTACTGTGAACAAGGGTTGCAACGAGATTGAGGTCTATATGAAGTGTTCATACTCTTTGTTCAACCGCATATAAAACTGTTGCAACTGACAGTGGAATGACAACTGCGACTTCACAAAATTTGTTATTCATACTACCAATTCCTTCATGTGCGCCATGGCTGCAAATTTAGCGCAAAGTTCTGCTTGATGTAAAGAACAATGAATTACGTACGTCGGTCGTTGTAGTTTTTGGCTCGTTCGGAGTGAACTAAACCTTTAAGTTCTTACTGCATGGTCGCTGCATAGCACGTTTACGGTGCACCTCGATTACGTGACTGAATAATAGATACTGAGAAATCTCATACTTCTCTTCTGTCATTCCCCCTCAATTTAAAAGTGCCGGCCGCGGTGGTCTCGCGGTTCTAGGCGCGCAGTCCGGAACCGTGCGACTGCTACGGTCGCAGGTTCGAATCCTGCCTCGGGCATGGATGTGTGTGGTGTCCTTAGGTTAGTTAGGTTTAAGTAGTTCCAAGTTCTAGGGGACTGATAACCACAGCAGTTGAGTCCCATAGTGCTCAGAGCCATTTGAACCATTTGAACCATTTAAAAGTCTTGTTGCGACAGATTAATAGACTGCCTCTTTTTGTGCAAACAGCTGCTGGACCTGTCAGCTTCCCTTGTAGGACCAAAAGGTAGGGAAGGGTAAACAGCGCTCACACCGCGATTCTGTCGAACTAAACAATGTCACGCCAAACGAAAAACGGCGCGTGCCGGCGCTGTGCCGGATACTTCCGAGAAGGACCGAACAAAGCCGAGACAGGCCGAGCCTCGGTCTGGAGGCGCGCAGCACAGTGCGATAGTGTGCGCTTTTGGCACGCCGTGGCTGCCCCGAGTTCATCACAATTAGCATATATGAAGAAATCCGATATGGTTGCTAGCGAGATGCTACCATACAAAGTAATGAGTGAAAGAAGAAAAGCGCGTATTAAGGGCAGATCACTAAGTTAATGGAGGAGTCGGCAGCAATTTATTGTAACGACATATTAGTAATTTCCTTTTTTTTCTTGTTTTAGGAAGTCTTTTTTTATTTTAGAGAAAATGTGAGTGTCTGGCTATAAATGAGTTATTTTTGATGAAGAAAAAGCACTTGTATGTGAGACAGGTAGTCATAATGTCTAATGTCTGGAGGAATTAGCTCAGAAAATGTTATCGTTGTAAAACAATATCTGTCTTTTGTCTGACATTTTTCACTTGTTACTTCCCTCTTCACCTTCCCTCCTCGTAGCTACGATCTTTGAAGTTGCATATTGTCAATGTAAGTTTCAAAAAATGGTTCAAATGGCTCTGAGCACTATGGGACTAAACTGCTGTGGTCATTAGTCCCCTAGAACTTAGAACTAGTTAAACCTAACTAACCTAAGGACATCACAAACATCCATGCCCGAGGCAGGATTCGAACCTGCGACCGTAGCGGTCTTGCGGTTCCAGACTGCAGCGCCTTTAACCGCACGGCCACTTCGGCCGGCAATGTAAGTTTCCTTCAGTCTGAATAATTACTTACTTTTGTTCCAGTATTATTAGTATTCTTTTATTTTGTGCTACGTAAATCCTTGGTATGTTATTGACAGTTTTTACAGTGGAAGTGGGGCTGAGTCTGATTGTATGAAAGTCAGTAACCGGCTCGCACGAAATCTGTTTAGGCACCATTACGGCTGTCTCACAACCCGCCTGCTATTTAATTTACGAAGTCCGAGGTGCTAGTGCGAACAGTAGTGGTGCACTTGAGAGATTAGAAGCTGACACGGTCATAAAAATAAGAAACCAAACCTATTACACCCGAAACACGTAATGTTTCGTGCAAATTAGTATTTCTGCGCATCGTCAGTTTAACTCTGGAGTTAAAGTCTCCACTTCCCCTCTGTAATACCTGTCGAGAATTTGCTGGCTGGAGGTGAGAAGCCCGGTCCCTGGCGTGTAAAATGCTGAGGATCGCGAGCTTCCGCCGGGACAGCGAGACGGCTGATGACGTAAGCAAGGTAAGGCGCCACGGCCGGCCACCTGCTACGAGGGTTGTTCACTGTCGCTGTCTCCACCGCCCGCTGCACAGCTGCGGACGATTAATCACTTTCTGACGCACGCACTCATATGCAAACTAGCCGTCTCCCCGAGTTACGCACAAATGAAACGCGATGTCACCACAGGCATCTTGACAGTCTCAATTACTGTTTAATCTAGAGTTTGACGAAACTAACTTTTTCCTTAAATATCTTTCTGGAATGTTGAAAATATTGATCATCTGATTAATTTTCCTCTGACAGCTACTACATCCGCACACAACTTGTGGAATCATCACATATTGCGCCTTAGTCAGCAACTGTTAAGCACTATTGCCCCATTTCGGCTATTATCACATTCTGAACCGGTATTTGGAAAGAATCGCTACCACTTGAAAAGGGCATAATAACGGGAATTGAAAAATAGAGGGAAAGTAATAATAGTTACAGTTGCTGTTGTTGTTGTGGTCTTGAATCCATAGGCTGCTTTGATGCAGTTCTCAATGCTACTCTATCCTGTGCAGGCCTCTTCATCTCCGAGTGACTACAGCAACCTACATCCTCCTGAATCTGCTTTGTGTATTCATACACTCCTGGAAATTGAAATAAGAACACCGTGAATTCATTGTCCCAGGAAGGGGAAACTTTATTGACACATTCCTGGGGTCAGATACATCACATGATCACACTGACAGAACCACAGGCACATAGACACAGGCAACAGAGCATGCACAATGTCGGCACTAGTACAGTGTATATCCACCTTTCGCAGCAATGCAGGCTGCTATTCTCCCATGGAGACGATCGTAGAGATGCTGGATGTAGTCCTGTGGAACGGCTTGCCATGCCATTTCCACCTGGCGCCTCAGTTGGACCAGCGTTCGTGCTGGACGTGCAGACCGCGTGAGACGACGCTTCATCCAGTCCCAAACATGCTCAATGGGGGACAGATCCGGAGATCTTGCTGGCCAGGGTAGTTGACTTACACATTCTAGAGCACGTTGGGTGGCACGGGATACATGCGGACGTGCATTGTCCTGTTGGAACAGCAAGTTCCCTTGCCGGTCTAGGAATGGTAGAACGATGGGTTCGATGACGGTTTGGATGTACCGTGCACTATTCAGTGTCCCCTCGACGATCACCAGTGGTGTACGGCCAGTGTAGGAGATCGCTCCCCACACCATGATGCCGAGTGTTGGCCCTGTGTGCCTCGGTCGTATGCAGTCCTGATTGTGGCGCTCACCTGCACGGCACCAAACACGCATACGACCATCATTGGCACCAAGGCAGAAGCGACTCTCATCGCTGAAGACGACACGTCTCCATTCGTCCCTCCATTCACGCCTGTCGCGACACCACTGGAGGCGGGCTGCACGATGTTGGGGCGTGAGCGGAAGACGGCCTAACGGTGTGCGGGACCGTAGCCCAGCTTCATGGAGACGGTTGCGAATGGTCCTCGCCGATACCCCAGGAGCAACAGTGTCCCTAATTTGCTGGGAAGTGGCGGTGCGGTCCCCTACGGCACTGCGTAGGATCCTACGGTCTTGGCGTGCATCCGTGCGTCGCTGCGGTCCGGTCCCAGGTCGACGGGCACGTGCATCTTCCGCCGACCACTGGCGACAACATCGATGTACTGTGGAGACCTCACGCCCCACGTGTTGAGCAATTCGGCGGTATGTCCACCCGGCCTCCCGCATGCCCACTATACGCCCTCGCTCAAAGTCCGTCAACTGCACATACGGTTCACGTCCACGCTGTCGCGGCATGCTACCAGTGTTAAAGACTGCGATGGAGCTCCGTATGCCACGGCAAACTGGCTGACACTGACGGCGGCGGTGCACAAATGCTGCGCAGCTAGCGCCATTCGACGGCCAACACCGCGGTTCCTGGTGTGTCCGCTGTGCCGTGCGTGTGATCATTGCTTGTACAGCCCTCTCGCAGTGTCCGGAGCAAGTATGGTGGGTCTGACACACCGGTGTCAATGTGTTCTTTTTTCCATTTCCAGGAGTGTATTTTGATCTCCCTCTACCATTTTTATCCTCCACGCTTCCCTCCAATACTAAATTGGCGATCCCTTGATGCCTCAGAACGTGTCCTACGAACCAGTCCCTTCTTCCAATCAAGTTGTACCACAAATTCCTCTTCTCCCCAATTATGTTCAGTACCTTGTCATTGGTTACGTGATCTACCCATCTAATCTTCAGCATTCTTCTGTAACACCCATTTAAAAAGCTTCTATGCTCTTCTTGTCTGAACTGTTTATCGTACATGTTTCATTCCATACATGGCTACACTCCAGACAAACACATTCAGAAAAGACTTCCTGACACTTAAATCTGTATTCGAGGTTAACAAATTTCTCTTTTCCAGAAATGCTTTCTTTGCATGGCCATCTACAGTTTATATCCTCACTACTTCCACCACCATGAATTATTTTACTGCCCAAATAGCAAAACTCATCTACTCCGTTAACTGTCTCATTCCTTAATCTGATTCCCTTAGCATCACCTAATGTAATTAGGGTTCACTCCATTACCCTCGTTCGCTTTTGTTTATGTTCATCTTATATCCTCCTTTTAAGACATTTTCCATTACTTTTAACTGCTCTTCCACGTCCTTCTCTGTCTCTGACAGAATTACAATGTCTTTGGCAAACCTCAAGGTTTTTATTTCTTCTCCCTGGATTTTAATTCTTACTCCCAATTTTACTTTTTTGTTTCCTTTACTGCTTGCACAGTATACAGATTGAATAACATTGGGGATAGTTACAGTAGTACGATAGTTACACTACAAAACCGAAAATCCTATCATTTGATTGACAACCTGTTTTCCTGCATAGGAATAGTCACACGGGACTCGTGAAAGTATGGGCAAAATGTTTCTCTAGATGTATTAGCTGCAGACAAATAAATACGAGTAGATAAACTACAAAAGAAGTGGAATGCTGTATCTGAGATTTACGAATAAGGGGCGGCGACCCCTCGGGCACCGCAGGCACGCGTGCAGTCTACATGGCTTCTGCACGCCTGAGCATCGCGAACTCTTCACGTCGCAGTCAGTACTTGACTTAAGGAGGTAGTACCAGCTCTGGCACAGGCACCATTTCCGACGGACCTATTCGCGTCCGCACAACACATGACAGAAAATACTGTCTGGAGTATTCCGCCGCCAGCGGATGCAAAAGCTGGCGCGTGGACTACACGAAGAGTCCTTTAGCATTCGAGAGCAGGTCCTGGCCTCTCAGTCTTCGGACGCTCTCGAAGCTTATTGCAGGGGACCAACGCTGCTGTTCTCAGCTTTAAGCGTTGTTTCTTCTTTGAACTTGGACTGCATTAAGGATACAATTTTCTGCGGCTGTGCCGGCCGCGGTGGTCTAAAGGTTCTAGGCGCTCAGTCCGGAACCGCGCGACTGCTACGGTCGCAGGTTCGAATCCTGCCTCGGGCATGGATGTGTGTGATGTCCTTAGGTTAGTTAGGTTTAAGTAGTTCTAAGTTCTAGGGGACTGATGACCACAGATGTTAAGTCCCATAGTGCTCAGAGCCATTTGAACCATATTTTTTCTGTGCCTGTGCTGGACCTAATGAGGACGTCATTCTCAGAATTTCGATTATTTTCCTGTAAAAGCCGGCCGCAGTGGCCGTGCGGTTCTAGGCGCTACAGTCTGGAACCGAGCGACCGCTACGGTCGCAGGTTCGAATACTGCCTCGGGCATGGATGTGTCTGATGTCCTTAGGTTAATTAGTTCTAAGTTCTAGGCGACTGATGACCTCAGAAGTCGCATAGTGTTCAGAGCCATTTGAACAAGCCATCCTGTAAAAGTATCTTCCTGCGAAGATCCTAGCGATGTTGCTACATACTAGAAGCCGTCAGGCGACTTTTAGATAGCATGTCTGTCAAGCCTCTGTATCTGTACCTAGTGAGACGCTATATATTGTGCTTCTTGTTCTTTGCGTCGAAGCAGACGTATTTTTCCTGTCAATAAACTTGTTAGAACTTGAAACTTCCTGGCAGATTAAAACTGTGTGCCCGACCGAGACTCGAACTCGGGACCTTTGCCTTTCGCGGGCAAGTGCTCTACCACTGAGCTACCGAAGCACGACTCACGACCGGTACTCACAGCTTTACTTCTGCCAGTACCTCGTCTCCTACCTTCCAAACTTTACAGAAGCTCTCCTGCGAATCTTGCAGAACTAGCACTCCTGAAAGAAAGGATATTGCGGAGACATGGCTTAGCCACAGCCTGGGGGATGTTTCCAGAGTGAGATTTTCACTCTGCAGCGGAGTGTGCGCTGATATGAAACTTCCTGGCAGATTAAAACTGTGTGCCCGACCGAGACTCGAACTCGGGACCTTTGCCTTTCGCGGGCAAGTGCTCTACCACTGAGCTACCGAAGCACGACTCACGACCGGTATTCACAGCTTTACTTCTGCCAGTTAGAACTTGATCACTGTGTCCCTATGAGGGACATTTCATGAAGCACTCAGAAGAAATAGTCAGATATTAGTGTAAGGTACCTCATGTACTATCGACGAGTATGTAAATCATTAGGGCAGGTGTGCTGGAGTCTTTGCTGGCAGTGCTCAAGGCTGGCGGTGCGAGTCGTCGGCAAAGGAATGCCTTGAGTATCCTCTCAGTAGAAGAGATAGTAACTTCGTCAGCAAGTTCGAAATAAAAAGTGAATGCAGAGAAAGACATTCTGAGTACACCTCTTCATTGCTAATCGTGACATACAATGGTTATTTCACTTGTTTTATAATGGTTTAACAAATTACAGTGATAAATGTTTCCAGTTTCTTAAGGATATCAGTACATTCATTTGACGAGTCAGTGGAGATTTCCCGAAATTAACTGACGAAAAAGGACAATGGTACAAGGAAAGTAATCGCACAAGAGGAAAAGATAGTCGTGACCGGTCTAAACAGTAGTTAATTATTTGTTGTCTGCAGTGATATTTACCGTTTTTCTTGTATCTGTAAAGTATACATTGAAGTGTTTTTTCAGTCTTTATTTGAAAAGTAGTTACTATAAACTGAAATTCACTTTACAGATGTTTTAGGTACAAAGTAGGAAACTTGCTTCATTTGTTTGCACAACTTATTTCTGAATATACATTCTGGAAAGTCTGATGCGTCAGGCCCACTAGCATTTCTCTCTGCAGCAGGAGACGTACCTGTCCTATTTCCGTCTGGAAGCGGGTTTTGAGAAAAACTTCCATGGCCCAGGTAGTGAAATGTGCTTTGGGTGTGGTGCGAAGTTCTTGTGATTGGAGTGGAGCATCAGCAACAGGTTGTGAAGAAATAGAGGATCGATAATTTCTGTAATCTCCAGCCCACCAGAGGCCAGAAGGTGCGTTAGTATAAGTGGTTTGAACGTGATTATAACATGGAAGGGGTTATTCTTCGAACTTGGCTTCATTTATGACACTCATAATTCCCAGTTCGCGTTTTCAATAGTTCTGATATGGAATGTACCAAGTTGCTGATATCATCTGAATCTAGCAGATAAAAGATTCAGTGTCAAAACAATCCACAGCGTTCACGTGGGCGAAAATAACTTGATATGGGTAGGCGGCAGGTAGCGCTCGGCAGGTCTGCCGGCGTCCTGGTGCGGCGGCCGCCGTAAGTTGGCGTGTGTTCCACTGAGAGAACCTCGCGACGGCCTCTCTGCAGAAGAGCCGCCAAACACTGGTAGATTCCAGGTGCGGCAGGCTGGATTGAGTCCCGTGCTTCTATCTGGAATCCCTGCCAGTAGCCCTGCTGTGGCATCCCAGTGCGGTAGGGCCCTTGGAGTCGCAATTCCTGCGATAGGTACAACGGCCACCAGAGTGCGACAGTACTGGACATGTTTGGTGTTGTTGCCACATCTGGCAGGCTATATAAGGAGCGCGAAGAGTGTCACACATTGAGTGATCAGTGGAGTATATGGAGGCGCTGCGTACTCGTATGAGACAGCATTATCGGCACCTGGCTGAATTTGAAAACGGCCCCCTATTTGCGTGTGTACATTTGGCCCTCTGGTCGAATCATGCAATATCCGAATTTCTGGGGCATTCGCATGTGACAGTGGCCCTATGTTGGACTGCACGAGAAAGTGAAAGCCGTCAGGCTCGTCGTCAAGTTTCTGGTAGAACCATGTCTCACCACAACAACTGAGTCTAATCCTTTGACATCTGCAACTGTCATCCGAGAACAAGTAATGGACATCTTGCAACATTCTGTGTCGTCGTCCACAACACCATAGCAACACCATAGCAGAAGCATGTCTGGAGATTTCACGGCACATGCACAGAATGCCATCAACGCCACAACAAAAGACTACATGTCGAGTGATATTGCGACCAGGAAAAATGGATTGCTGATAAACGGCCTCATATTGCGTTCCGCAATAAATCACAGTTCTGCACTACCTCGAATGACCACCATCGATAAGTACGGCGGTGACTTTATGAATTTTGGAATGTGGGGCCCTCAACGGCGTGGTTGTCAGCGACATTACAAAAGCCCAATCTTTGCACTGTCCAGTCTCGCCATTTCCTGAATAGTGATGAAATGGTGAGGACAACACAAACACCTAGTCCCCGAGCGGAGAAAACCCCCAACCCTGCCGGGAATCAAACCTGCGACCCCATGATCCAGATCCAGGAACACTAATCACGACCACGAGTTGTGGAGACCTGCGGAGAGGTCCCATTCTTCCACTGTGTTGCAGAAGCACAGCGGTGGTGCTCCTGACGTCACGGTGTGGTGGGACATCAGATATCACGTCTGGTAGCGACTGAGGGAACTGACAACACAACAGCACATTACGCACACCTGCCCTCCTTGTCTTTCCTGTCATGCTACAGTACTGTGGTGCCACGCCGGTAAAATCTCCAGATCTGTCCCTGACAGAACATGTCTGGAACCAGCTCGGACGTCAACTCTGTCTCAGTGTCGTTATCCAAGTTACCAAGAACCACTTTCAAGAGCTGAATGCCAGATTGTCTCAGGAGAGGATACAGTGGTTTTATGACAGCCTTCCCAACCGAATCAGCGCGTGCAATCAGGCGAGAGAGAATACTGATATGGGGGCTAATAGTGCCAATTTTTTTTTTAATTTGACTAGTTTCTAAATCTCTTAAACAAATTAGCGTGCCCTCTCGACCCGTGAAGAATCTCTGCTAGATGGACCTGCAGTGTTTTGTGGATGTAAACTGAACTTTAGTATTGACATTAACGATACATTTACCCATGGTAATGGATGGCTTACAGTGGCCATTGTACGAGGTGGTACTGGTGTTCCAAACGTGTCAGGATTGGAAAGTTTCGTTGACAGAGACATCATCGCGTACAAGACTTTACTGAAAATGCTAATAAAGACTTTGGAAAATCAACCTATATGTCACCCTCCCTCCTCTTATGGCTGCTTTACCTTTTTTGTCAGGGGGTGTATTTAAAAATGGAATTAAGCACATTTTGGCTCCAGATTGACAGTCTTCTATGCTACTGAGTGAACTGACAGGAAAGATGGGAGACAAATATATTTACAATTGAAATTTTAGTGGTTCTTCAGACTAAGTAAACGTCCTTCCTTCAACTTAGAAATTGGCTTTTGGCTATGCGGCCATTTAGCATGTCTATCGATTTTTGAGTCACTACCATTCTGTCGATGGACCTAAAATAGTGTGGAAAAACTAAATTCGACGTATATTCGAACTCTGTACGCTACTGGGGAAACTTGGACAACATGCACGCAAACTGAGCTAGTAAGCTTCCAGATGGCAGATCGATTCCATGCAGTAAATTTGTGTATATTTCGTGTGCTGCATGTGGAAATCAATTTCAAGGAGTCCAGTTATCGACCAAACCAAAAGAAAGAAAAAGAGTCATATACAGTCGTTGGCTGTGAGATGCCGAGGAATTGGTTCAGTTGCCGAATCCTCCGCGCATAACTCCCTTTCCTCGTGCTGTCTTAGCTGTATGTGCTGAGTGCAGATCTACATCTACATATATACTGCGCTAGCCACCAAGCGGTGTGTGGCAGAGGACACAATTCGCGCCTCGCGCCTAAGTCATATTCCCCCCCCCTCTCCCCCCCCCCCCCCCTGTTCCATTCGCGGATCGCGCGAGGGAAAAACGACTTTCTGAACGCCTCAGTACGAGCTCTTATTTCCCTTATCTTTGAATGATGATCATTACGCAATCTGAAAGTTGGTGGTAATAACTGGAACAACATGCACGCAAACTGATCTATTAAGCTTCCAGATCGCAGATCCATTCCCTGCAGTACATTTGTGTACATTTCGTGTGCTGAAAGTGGAAATGAATTTCAAAGAGTCCAAAGAGTCCAGATGACATTATTGCTAGCAGTGTGCGTAGTGTGGTGTCATGATTGCATTGTACAATGAATGGAGAAAGGAGAGGTTGAAACCCAGTGCCGGTACATGGCCTACTCCTCTCCAATAGCTCCAAACGGGCCTGCCAACCGTAACATCCCTATCCGACGACCGGATCACGTCAACACTGTCACATGCCCTCCCTCAATAAGGAGCCGTTTTGAATTTATTCGAGAGCATTGACGCAAACTTTTTTCATGGCGCTCTGTCTCGTTCGGTTTACAGCCAAATACTGGAGGTGTACATTTCTTCCACCACCAGGATTCGAACCAGCTATGTTGCGAACCGATCGACACACGAAAGGAGTGCGTTATGGACCTCGGCCGCGCAGGTAGGTTGATCGAAACCAATTATCAAACGTGATTAGCGCTCACAGACTGTCCAAACTTTCATAAACTATTTACGTTTTTTTTATTCCACAAGGAATGTTCAATATTAAGGGATAGGACAGGAACGATCATCGAAGCAAAATAAGTGTAGTAAACGTGAGCTCTAAAACGCGTTATCTTCAAAGCTATGAGCACTTCTTGATTTTTGATACTGCGAAACAAACCTCTTCTACTTCAAACTGTTCGATGTTTATATTTTGAGCGGTGGTAGTATGGACGGAAACAAGAAAAAAAATAGGCTCTGAAACGCACATCTTAAGAACTATGAGCACTTGTTCATTTTCGCTACTGTGAAACACATCTCTTCTAGTGAACAAGTACTCTTAGCTCTTGAGGTATGCACTCCAGAGCCCATGTTTGCTAGACAATTTTGTTTTGTTTTGGTCCGTAGACCGTCCTCCCAAAACATGGAAAGCAAATAGCTTGCAGTAGATGAGATTTGTTTCACAGTATCTATGGTAAAGAAGTGCTCACAGCTCTTAAGGCATGCATTTAGAGCCCATGATTACTAGTCTTTTTTGCTTCCAATGATCATATCAGATTCCTGAATATTTATCCATTGCTTATGGGACACCTCGTACATCATACTTACTACACACTGGCAAAGTCTCATCTGCCTTGCCGCGCGGAGTAGCTGCGTGTTCTGAGGTGGTTTGTCACGGTCCGTGTGGCTCCCCACGTCGGAGGTTCGAGCCCTCCCTCGGGCATGTGTGTGTGTGTGTGTGTGTGTGTGTGTGTGTGTGTGTGTGTTGTCCTTTGCGTAAATTAGTTTAAGTTAGATTAAGTAGTGCGTAAGCTTAGGGACTGATGACCTCAGCAGTTTTGTCCGATAAGACCTTACCACAAAGTTACAAAAATTTTTTCATTTGCTCTTACAAACAGTTTTCCGAGTTACTATATAGTCTTCTTCGTTTCCCATGACCTGTAGAAACCGATGTCGGAACAGCGTTATTGCTTTTTATTGTACGCCGTTAGCAGTGAGACAGAAGAACACCGTTATTCGCCGTTCTGACGGCGGCCGTATATATTTTTACGGCGGCCTGAGGAGGGCTTACGTGTGACCGGACCGCAGGCGGCATCGCCTCCCGTCGTAAAGGCTGAGCGGCGGCAGGTGGGGCTGAGCTGGCGGCCAGGTCGATAGGCCGAGCTGCAGTTTATTCCCGTAACGCAATCTCTGGGGAGGCGCTGAGCTGAGCCGGGTGTCTGTTAAACCTGCCACCAGCCCGAGGCTGTTGGCGGGCTGCCATCAAAATCACCAAATACCGTGATTCATAACGGTTTATTTTTTAATTATTGGAGTCTCCGAATTCGAGACCTGTCAAACATTTAAAACTAAAGACGATGAATTTCGTTGCTGCCTGTTTCACAGCTTGAAAACAGTACCACATTTTGTTCACTGTAAGCTGAACACAAAATAGTCAAAAAATGTTCAAATGTGTGTGAAATCTTATGGGACTTAAGTGCTAAGGTCATCAGTCCCTAAGCTTACACACTACTTAACCTAAATTATCCTAAGGACAAGCACACACACCCAAGCCCGAGGAAGGACTCGAACCTCCGCCGGGACCAGCCGCACAGTCCATGACTTCAGTGCCTAAGACCTCTCGACTAATCTCGCGCGGCACACAAAATAGTCAACGCACTACATATTCTTCCACGTCTGTTATTACATAATTGTACTCTCCTTGGGGCCGACGAGAATTACGGAGTCTGCAACGAACTTTTGACGTCACACTATTCGGCTTGTCCACCATACATCGCGAACGCTCGACTTCGTGCAGGGCTCACTGGAAATGAATTTGTAATTGCTGGGGTACTCGCTAAAGGTAGTAACTTGTCGTGTGCTGTCGAGACCCTGCATGCATTTAGACGCACAGCAATAATCATTAAATTCGTCTGAAATACACTGATGAGCCAAAGAGACTCGTACACTTGCCTAATATCGTGTAGGGCATCGCGAGCACGCAGAAGTACCGCAACACGACGGGGCATGGACTCGACTAATGTCTGAAGTAGTGATGTAGGGAAGTGACAATATGAACTCTGCAGGGCTGTCCATAAATCCGTAAGAGTACGAAGGGGTGGATCTCTTCTGAACAGCACGTTGCAAGGCATCCCAGATACACTCAATAATGCTCATGTCTGGGGAGTTTGGTGGCCATCGGAAGTGTTTCAACTCAGAAGAGTGTGTTCCTGGAGGCACTCTGTAGCATTTCTAGACGTGTGGGGTGTCGCATTTCTCCTGCTGGAATTGTCCACGTCAGTCGGAATGCACAATGGACATGAATGGATACAACTGATCAGACATGCTTATGTTCGTGTCACCCGTCAGAATCTCATCTACACGTATCAGGGGTCCCATATCACTCCAACTGCACATGCCTCACACCATTACAGAGGCTCCACCAGCTTGAACAGTCTCCTGCTCCCATGCAGGGTCCATCGATTTATGATCCATGGATCCATACTCGTACACGTCCATCGACTCGATACAATTACAAACGACACTCGTCCGACCAGGCAACATGTTTCCAGTCATCAACAGGCCAATGTCGGTGTTGACGGACCCAGGCGAGGCGTAAAGCCTTGTGTCGTGGAGTCATTAAGGGTACACGAGTCGGCTTCGGCTCCGAAAGCCCATATCTATGATGCTTCGCTGAATGGTTCACTCGCTGACACTTGTTCACGGCCCAGCATTTAAATCTGCAGCAATTTGTTGAAGGGTTGCACTTCTGTCACGTTGAACGGTTCTCTTCAGTTGTCGTTGGTCCCGTTTTTGCAGGATCTTTTACCGGCCGAAGCGATGTCGGAGATTTGATGTTTTACGGGATTCCTGATATTCAAAGTACACTCGTTAAATGTCCGTACGGTAAAATCCCCACTTCATCGCTACCTCGGAGATGCTGTGTCCAATCGCTCGTGCGCCGACTATAACACCACATACAAACTCAGTTAAATCTTGATAACCCTCCATTGTTGCCGCAGTAACCGATTTGACAATGTGGCCAGACACTTGTTGTCTCATATAGGCGTTGCCGACCGCAGCGCCGTATTCCGCCTGTTTACATATCCTTGTATCTGAATATGCCTGGCTATACCAGTTTCTTTAGATTTTCTGTGTATTTACTCGGTCCCCGCCGGAGACGACTGCTGGCAATCTTAAGGCCTGCAGTGTCAAGTACGGTGACGTATGCGCGACGATCTGTCTTTCTCGTGGTCCTAAAGTCTCCTTCTCGCGGAACGCGTGACATGCACCTGTGAGATGTACAGAGGTTGGAAAAAATTATATAAACACCTGTATGGTTTTTAAGTGAATCTAATAAGTCTTCCTGCAAAATGGTTGAAGCTTCATGTAACGGTGATGGAGGTGCATAGCGATCACGAACCCTATTCTCTGAAATATACCACAAAGACGCAATAATACTGAGATCCGTTGACTGTGGTGGCCGGAGATATGCGACAATTCAGCCTCTTGCTCACAATACTATTCTTGCTTTGCAAGCCATGTGAATAGGGGTCCTGTCGTCTTGGGCTACAGCATTACCATTGGGACCAAGCACTGTGCCGCGCGGGATTAGCCGAGCGGTCTTAGGCGCTGCAGTCGTAGACTGTGCGGCTGGTCCCGGCGGAGGTTCGAGTCCTCCCTCTGGCATGGGTGTGTGTGTGTGTGTGTGTGTGTGTGTGTTTGTCCTTAGGATAATTTAGGTTAAGTAGTGTGTAAGCTTAGGGACTGATGACCTTAGCAGTTAAGTCCCATAAGATTTCACACACATTTGAACATTTTTTGAACAAGCACTGTACTTTGAGACGGACTTAATCAGCCAAGATAGTCACAAAATTCTTGCAGAGCAACGACGGACTCCACAGAACACTGCGATGTGGCTGGCCAAATCATCGTCGAATCTCCATATGTTTCACACTAGGGACATAAACATAGACACAAGATGGAATCAGTGAGCAGCAAGACTCATCCGATCAAATGACATTTTTCCACTGCACCGTAGTCCTGATTTTATTTCTATGGCACCACATTTTCTCGTTAAGGATATTTGAATCAATGATGAATTAGTTTGGAATTCCAGTACACTTGCAATTCCCAGCTTATGGTACTCCGTGTTGTTTCAGTGCTGACTGGGTTCGCGAGTTAGACACTGTGTTCTGCTATGTCTTTTGCACCTGTCCTCTTATTTTTCATCACAATGCTCTTCAATGACCGTCTGCCACGATCACTCAACACACATTTTCGTCCGTGTTATGACTTACAGGTCAAGTTTTTCCGCTTTCCCTGTAAGTGGCATAAATCTTCGCAATGCCTCCGGCTCCCTTGTTTATGGAAGGAGCTCTATGAGAGCACCAACAATATCCCCACGTTTGAATTCACTTAGCTCCGAAACGATGCATTCGCAACTATACATAACACTCTTTTGATCAAGAGCGACACTTTCACCTTATTGAGAACATTGCACAGATACTGTACGTGGTCAAATACAACAGCGCAAATTACGGACCTGGCCAGAATCTGCATTTATGTTTAAGCATGCATTTCTCATGGTCTTTCCATGTTTCTGTCCAACCCTGTTTATGACGGTCCTCTTTTTTTTACGAACACAAGGGTTATTATAATATTTAAATTAGAACAAAATTATTAAGGCTTTCGTGGCTATTTGTTGACAAGCTTCCTGTTGGTTCTTGTCTCGGGTGCTTAGGTCGACGTTTGTTTCATGATTTGTCTGACTTTTCGCCAGCACGAGTGGTTGACATGGTCAAAGCTTCACCCTCCATTGTTGGTGGTGGACTGGAGTCGGGCTCGCAGCCGCTGGTTTGATGATGTTTCTTTGTTTACCAAAATACCACTCGATGATTCTCTGGAGTATATCGGTTACATTTTCCCTCACGACTTAGATAACCCTTTCATGCATGTCTCACTACGAACTATTTCATGTAAAGTGGTAACTTCTATGAACAGCTGTGAGACGTCGCTACAGGTGGTCCACGGGTGGCGAACGACTTCGGGGATCATTCCGAAATTCAGGCGCTGGACTTCGCACCTTTTAAACGATAGGTGTGGTACAGATACCCGACGGTACTTTTGTTGTGTGGAGCTATGGTGAGGAACAGCTTGGTGACTTCGTAAGACAACTGAACAGTATCCATGATACCATAGAATTTACCATGGAGGAAGAAATGAATATTCAGCTGTCTTTCTAAATGTGCTGGTCTCGATGGATGGTGAAAATCGAGGACACAACGTGTATTGAAAACAGACACAAACGGACCTGTACCTGCAAAAACTGTAAAATTACCACCCAAACCTAGCCAAAAAAAGAAAAAACACATGATTAATACGCCAGTAACGCAAGCAAGACAAATATGTGAGCAACAGCACCTAAGACGCGAGATGCCACACCTAGGAGCAATGAGAACTTCACCGTTGCATAAGAAGTGTCACAGAATCAAACACTTGGTGACGTTACCCATCGGAAAAAGAAATATTGAGTATGGCCTATCTGACCAACATTCCCAGAGTGACGGACAGAACTGGCCATATATTGTACAAACACGGTGTAAAAACCATTTATAAACCGACAAAGAAGATCAAAGAATGTCTCAGATCGGCAAAGGAAGAAAAGGACCCACTTGAAATGTCGGGAATACACCGCATACCATACACATGTGGAAAACTCTATGTTGGAATGACTGGGCGATCAATCAAAGCCTGGATCACCGAACTTAAGCGTCATTGCAGTTTAAGGCAGGGGGAGAGATCGGTCATGGCGGAGCCGCGCTGTGTGAGACCGATCACATAGTAAAACTCGACGTCACAGAAGTCCTTGCTGTATAGAAGAGCTACCAAACCCGCTTATTCAGGGAAGATATTGAAATAATCAAACATGTCAATAGCTTCAACAAGTAGAAGAAGGCCTCAGTGTGAACGGATCCTGGATTCCTGTGCAGCAGCGAACGACTGTTCCTGATAGCAAGGGGAGAACCGCAGCGGTAATGACCACGGAAAATCCGTTGGACTTCGGCGCATCAGGTACATACTCGTATAATCTGCAGGCACGAGCTCGACTCCAGTCCATTCCCAGCAATGGAAGGTAAAGGTTTAACAATGCTAGCCACTCGTGCTGGCGAAATGTTTTAAATTAGAAACTAGGAAAAAAAGTTTCGATATTAATTCTTTGTTTGTCTGCAGGTAAGTCTCTGCAGTTCTGATACACAAAAAAATCCTCGCCCCACACTGTTACGTCTGCCACAGACGGCCCCTGCCAGGCAGATTACACTCAAGACACCCCTGTGTACCATATAACATACACAAGCACTTGCAGGCGCAACCAAGAGGAAAACAAATATTCCAAACAAACAGAACTTGCTGGAGACTAATGCAAACCTTTTTCTGCAGAGGTCGCCTCACAGATACAGGGAAAGTTCTCCGCCAGCCTCCGCCGGCTTTAATAGGCCAGCGCAGCAGCAGTACAGCCATACCCCACCTACCCTCTCTCTGCCCCCCTTCTCTCCCCCGAGTCCTTTTGCATTTCGTTTTTTTCCTCTCCTCCGTCTTTGTTTTCCCCCTCATCTGTTCAGGTCCCCCCCTCCCCCATCTGCCCTTGGCTAGAGAGTCATCTTTGTGCCGACATTTTCGTGCAGTGTTTTACAGTGAGTGTTCAGTGTTGTGTGTCTTTTGGGAAGTGTTGCGAACGGACATCATACTGACACTGGGTGTGATTTTTTATCTCTTGGGAACAGAAACCAGACTGTCGCCATGTTTTTTTTAAATTGTGTGTCTACTATGTTACTTGTCTGATTCCTGTGTATTTTATTAGCATTGCCAACCCCTTTGCTTTATGTTTTAACTTTCCACAATTGTCCGCCGTTTTACACTTAAAGTCACCGTTTTATCGCCTGCTTTTATTGTTTCTTTCCTTCTTACGTTTTTTAAAAGGTCTGTAGTCTGTAGAGCAGCGTACTAAGCTGCTGCCAGCCCGGCCCCTTCAGGGGGGAATCGAAATTCAATAAAGGAAAAAAAAGAAAAGGAAACAGTACAGCCAGTTCCTCGCCGAGCTAGGACCACCTCCGACGGATCTACCAATGCTCTTGATGTATGGTCGCCTACATGTTGTTTGTTTTCTTTGTGTGTGTATATAGTGATAGTTCGGTAAGTGTAGTTCAGTTTCAGTAAAGTGAATACTGAGTATTCTTCACACATCATTAGAGGAGGCAAAACAAAATTGTGCAGCCCATTTATAAAGTGGAGTGTCGCGTAGTAACTCCTTTCTGCATTTTCAGCGGAACAGCGCTGCTATAATCCATGCTGGGTTGGTGCATGTGCAAGGAACAATCCACTATCATCTGGTACAGTAGTTAGGTGGTGCAGTAGTCAGACAAGACTGAATGACAAGGAACAATGCGACAGTCCATTTGTCTGTGAAGAGCCAAGAATCACAAGATTAGTGGAGGCTGCGGTACTCTAAGATCGGCATGTCACGACCCAGACCATAGTGGGAAAGGGAAAAGTCAGTCATTAGGTTTCAACAACTTCCATGCCGTTATGAACAAGAGAAAGGTCGCCACACGCTGGGTTCCGTGACTGCACCATTATAAAGATAGTCCGCTGAACAGAGAAGCAGCGGGAATGTTGCCAGTCCAAATGACTTTTGAGCTGCCTAATCACCATGGACGTGTGCTGGGTACATCTCTGTGACCCCGAGAACATGGTTCAAATAGCTCTGAGCACTATGGGACTTAACATCTTAGGTCATCAGTCCCCTAACTTAGAACTACTTAAACCTAACTAACCTAAGGACATCACACACAGCCATGCCCGAGGCAGGATTCGAACCTGCGACCGTAGCAGTCACACGGTTCCGGATTGAAGTACTTAGAACCGCTCGGCCACTGCGGCCGGCGACCCCGAGAAGAAGGTACAAAGTAAGCAATGGTAACATGCTGATTCACCACCACCGAAAAAGGCGAAGAGCAGCACATCATTCGACAAGTTGATAAAAAATGTACTTTGGGAATGCCATGGTGTGGCGCTAATAGATTATACTCGTAAGGTCCAGACCGTCTCTGGAGCATGCTACCTATTACTCCTGACGAGATTACGGGAGTCTGTTAAGACGAAGCGTGCAGCGGATCGACGAGCACATACTATTTCTTCACCGTGTCCGTCAATAGACTTGACCTTGTAATTCTTTTATAAGAATACGTTTCCAACGAAATTAGCAAACCTGATCCTATGTTGACCAGTTCGGTCTTTCAACTCTCTTAGTTGCTAACTAGCCTTCGGACTGGCTAATGAGATTATTAAAAAAAAAAAAAAGAAAGAAACTTTATCCTAGTAGGTTCTCGTTTAATAGGACTAGAGGGCCTTAACTGCTTGACTGTGACAGACACGTCTGCTCATAATTTGAAGCGATAACGTATGTTATGCAGCTCATCGTATGCTGTTGTCGTCTGTCACTGAGACCACCGACGATAGTAGCACATTCAAATAACCAGTCATGAGCACAGATATGCAACTCGCATCTCTGAGCCAAGGTTAAGCCAGTGTCAAAAATTACAGCATCTTTTCTCTTTTCACTTTTGAAACCTCTAGGTCACTTAATGAGGATATAACGCTGTGAAGACAACCAGGCAACAACTGATACGTGAGTTATGATCATACAAAGCTTTTCATCTTTTCTTTCTTACTCCAGTAAAACTCAATATTTTTTTTAATAATTATCAAGGGTCGCTGTCCCAACGACGACGTCTTTCAGCTTGTAACGGCCTTCGGGTTCGCGCGTATGGTTTCAGGTAATCCATACGTTTTTGAAGCAATCCCGCCGCCGTTGCTCCAGCGTCCTGGAAACCCATGTAACAGAAGGAAACAGTAACGCGCTGTACGCACTAACACAAAACTGTACATATCACAGATATACAGCTTTTTGATATTATGGCCTGATGCATCTTAACTGCGTCACCTTTAATATGAATATTACATACTTCGTATATGCAGAGATCTTACCACAACACATGAATCAAAACGCATCTCCGAAACAAGGTGTGTGTGACACAGTCACACACACACACACACACACACACACACACACACACACACACACACACACACTCTCTCTCTCTCTCTCTCTCTCTCTCTCTCTCTCTTTCTCCTACGTCGTTTGAAGATATCATTCCATGATAGGCATTTTATGAATTATGACATGATTTTCGAGGCGCGGAGTTTCTTAAATAGTCACAATGTGCAGCTCTTCAAACAAGGTCTTTTCAAGATAACCATCGCTCGGGTAAATCTGTCACACTTAATGGTGAATATACAGTATAGAGAAGGGCAAACATCAGCATCAAGTTTCACTGTCGTTGCTTGATATTACCGAGGTGACAAAACAAAAATGGTTCAAATGACCCTGAGCACTATGGGACTTAACATCTATGGTCATCACTCCCCTAGAACTTAGAACTACTTAAACCTAACTAACCTAAGGACATCACACAACACCCAGTCATCACGAGGCAGGGAAAATCCCTGACCCCGCCGGGAATCGAACCCGGGAACCCGGGCGTGGGAAGCGAGAACGCTACCGCACGACCACGAGCTGCGGACGACAAAACATCGTGAGTCCCTCGTGTAGTAATAATTTTACAGGCTATAAGCGATAATAGTACTGAAAATTCTTGTCAGTACTAACATGAGGCTATGCCTAACTCATTAAAAAAGAGTTTTAATTTCTTAAAAGATAGCTAGCACAAATCTTCCTTAAGGGATTACTTTCTTCGATTTATTTAGCAGACCTTATGTATGGGATAAAGACGATTCCAGTCCACGTTAAAATTCACAAAGGAATGTAACAAAAAAGGCCATGGCTGGATTACTATAGTGTCGCATGCTATGTCAAACCGCTGTGCTACTGTTAGTGTAAGTTATCTACGGCGACAAATGCACATCGTCTCGTGTCCCCTGGCGTTGAAAACGTATCACAGAGCAATCAAGTCTGCTGTTCTGATATACGTATATCATTTTCTGAACAAGAAATGTAACTTTACATCAATTAAAAATAATTATTTATTAATTTAGTAAATACATGTTCGTCAAACGCTATTGCCTTATTTCACGTGGAAACTTGCAGAATTCTAAACTGTGGGTAAAATCTAGAATGATATTTGTGTAATGAAAACCAAAAATCCCAGAGGAATTTCGACGTGGACCACCAGTGTTTTTTACTAGCGCCCGTATACTATTTCCACTTATGTATCTCCATCGGCTATGTTTGCGTCACTATGTCATGATGATGAACGGCAAGCGAACTGTGGAAACCCTCAAGATGGAGCTTAAGCTCTCAAATAGAAGGAAAGACCTCAAAAACCGAAATATACAGATTTGCCGCAATTTCACTCCTTAAATATATACACCGTCTGTCGAAAAAATAGAGATGTCAGCGCAGTTACGGTGGTTGCTTGAACTAACAACTGTATACAACAGATGTGCATTCGGCCAGTCAGTTGAGAGCAGGTAATGGTATGTAACGGACGTGTGGCCGTAGTGCTGCCACGTTGTCGTCTCACAAATCGCAATGGCGCAATATACCTAAATCAAGTGATCTTCTGCAGAATGTTGGTGAAAGAGAGAAGTGTGTGTAAAGTTTTTCGTGCTCAGCCTGACTTCCGAACAAGAACAACGACGCGTGACGCGGCTTGATTGAAACGCAGAACGTGGGCAGTTGTTCTCTTCAGAAAAGCATCTCCGGTGACGAGGCTCAATGTTATCAATGCGATCCTGCACCGAAACGATAAAGTGCATAAATACGCATGAAGGGTGAAGACTTTGGCGACATAACCGTCATTAGAGTCAAAATGCCGCGCGGGTTGAACGACACCCCAAAACAGGACTTTTCAGACATTTTCAAATGGTTGTATGAACATTATTTGCGTTGTACTCAGGTCGGGGAGACTACGTTTAACAACCGAAGTATTAAAACCACCATTTTAACTTTTCTATGCTCTTTATTAATGTTTTATCGAAGCTTTTTTTGGGCTGATGTATTTTTCACTGTCTCTGTGGGCGTCGTCAAACCATTATGGATAAGTTGAGCTCCATTTGATAAAACCATTTTCATGTAGACAAATTGTATAACAACAAGTGTTTAAAGAACACCTGGTATCACAGTATTACATCTTTTACAAGGATGAAGATAAAAACATGGGTATATTTTCACTTACACAGACTATTACAAAGTTTTCATTCTCAAAAGAGCCGTAGAATTTTACAAGAATATGGTATCTTTTATGTGCATGCACATACACGCTCATCCCGTACTTTTGTGAACTTGTCTGGAGTTACTGATTTCACTGCGGTTCCTATGCAGTGTCGTGAGCTCACCCAAAGTTGCTGGTAGAGTTAAGTGCACAGACAGAGTCTTTCGAAAATCAACAGGAAAAAAAAGTCATACCATCGGATCAGGCGAACTTAGCGACCAATGGTTCAGTGTGAGATCCGCAAACTCCTTTAGGCTGACCATTTCTAGAATATGCTCTAGCATTTAGCTACTCCTGTTGGTGCGTCCTTTCAATCTGGGAAAAAGCCCGATATCCAACATATCCAGGTATGTAATTCCTGTAAACATCTGCTGGAGGGCAAGCGGAAAATAAAGTGCCAGATATACACTATAAGACAAAAAGCGACGCACCACGAAGGAATTATCCGAATCGGGCGGAAATCGGTAAATGTGGTGTACAAGTAAAAATAACAAATGGTTAGAATTTCAGAAAAATTGCAGCACTTATTCAGAAGAAAGGGCTTCTCAAACCGAGCAAAACACTTTGGTCCACCTCTGGCCCTTATGCAGACAGTTATTCGGCTTAGCAATGACTAATAGAGTTGTTTAATGTCCTCCTGAGGGATATCGAGCCAAATTTTGTCCAAATGGCTCGTCAGATCGTGAAAATAACCAGTTGCTTGGAAAGCCCTGGCCATAATGCTCTCAGTTGGGGAGAAATCCAGCTACCGAGCTCGCCAAGTTAGGGTTTAGCAAGCTGGAAGGCAAGCAATAGAAACTCTCCCCGTTTATTGTAGAGCATTATCTTGTTGAAATGGAAGCCCAGGATGGCTTGCCGTGAAGAGCAACAACAGAGGGCCTAGGACGAACCGCTGTGCTCTAAGGGTGCGGATTTTCTTCGTGGTGCGAAACACATGAGGTTTTGGAGAGTCTCTCTCATGCGGCGCTATGTTATGTGGCTGTCGTTCCACATATTCTAATTTTGCGTCGGTTTACATCTCACGAAAGTTAAACATAGAGTTATCACTGAACTCTACAGATGAAAGAAATTGCTACCGTTTATCTCCAACCCAGCATGAGATCACATAACACTAAACATTGTTGTTTATCACCAACATAGCTTGTAGCAATTGAACCTTTATGGTTTGAAATACAAAAGTGGTCGCAAAACAGGCTAGACACATGAGGAACGTCTAAATCTCTGCAGTGTCAACAAGTAGACTTCTGTGAACTACATGCAAAACTGCGTTTTATACACTCTATGTCTTGAACAAGCACGCAGGGGCGACCTTAAGAATTCTCCGTACATGAACAACGAGTTTCTTGAAAATGCTGGTACCATCACCGAATGCTTTCATGTTTCGCGGTTGCAGTGCCATCTCCTCGAATAATATCACGCCAGACCGCTATAACTGAATGGCATCTAATGAAACAGCGACAAACGCGCTTTGTTAATGTCCCCTGTCCCCCATCATGACTAGATGAACGTTTGGGAATGAACCGTGGAGACTCATACCAATAACTACACTGCCGAGAAAACAACAATTAATATATCTGGAAATACAACATCAATTTCGATCCGGTGACGGCATATGGCACCTGGGGGATAGTAGGAGTACTGATAATGGTTTCAGTGTCTTCTGCCAACAGATAGCTTAGTGGCATAGCTACCAGACCGCCATATGTGTCTGCCCTGTAATAGTGAGCACACGCAGCCAGAAGACTCAGTGTGGGGCGAACGTGTGAAGCAAGCAGGCAACCACACCACAGAGACGCACTCCTACTTCCTACAACCAACTGAGCGAGTCTGAAAAGAGTAAAATTGTGGTCTTCCGAGTGGTAGAATGGCCCTGAGCTGTGCATGGCTCGTGTTCATGCCATTTATTGTTTGTGATCTTCTATACGGTACTGCCGCCTCGTTTTCTTATTCCATTTCCTGGCATCACTAACTTCCTACCTTACTTGTCCGTGAGCGGCAGCAGCAGCGCGTATCGATAAGTGCACTGTCGTACCATCTCTGGAGTGACTGATAGTATTTCTGGGTCGTCGTGTGTCTGGCAGTCAGTCGGAGATGGACCAGCAGGGCAGTCGGGACGCAGCAGCAGTGAAGTCGGGGACGGAGCGCCGGTGAGGCGCCGACAGCCAGTACTCGCCGACCGCTGGCGGCACACATGAACTGTCCGACGGAGAGGGATTGGAGTGGAACGACAGTTGGTTGGTCGTTCGGTTGGTCGTTTCACCGGCCGACGTATATTTGGTCCTTTCACCGTTTCCAGGCTTGGGCAGACGGTCGGTTGGCGTGTAGCAGCAAGGAAGTCTCCATCGTGTGTTCTCTGCCCCGGCCCGCCGGTGTGCGCTCACGGTTGGAGTGTGAGGTGCTGCTTGCGAGTGCTGCGAAGTTCATCGCCCACCGATCTTGGACATGTAAGCTGAGTCCTCACTTAACCTACTATAGAGCCTCACTTTTTACATTTCTTCGTTTAATCTTGGTTGTCACATTTGGGACATTCCTGCGAGCAACAACGTGTGTGTATTCAAGTCGGCCAAGATTCCAGCCCTCTTCCTGTGGAGTTCAACTTAATTTATTCCCTGTTATTGAAGTTAACCAGCGGTATCTTCTGCCTTGTGGCCGTTGACGTTCCGGTTACCTGCCCTGGTCGTTGACGTAATTTTCGGCAGTGTATTTTCCTCGTCGTGTTGTTGCTGTCCAGCGCGGCGTGTAGTTCGACAGCTGAGGTGTTGTTGGTCGTTTTGGGCTCCAGTATTCTGTGTGTCGTTGTATTGAAATCTTGTGGTCGCTTTGCTGGTTGGGTGGAGTTGTTGATTGGCCGGTCGACTGTGTTTCGGTTGGGTTGCCTTCAGATTAACAAGTCGTTGGACAGGCTGCCTGTCTCACCTAAACGGGCGTTACTGTTACAATCCCTGGCCGACCCTTGGAAACTTCTGAGCGCCGTCCCTTGTATGCTACATAGTAGTTTCCCTGTTTGGGTTTTAGTTATTTGGTTGATATGTGGCCTGCAGTCGAGTATCAATATCTCTTAAATTAATGTTCTTGTCTTGCCCTTAAGCATGAGATTGTTATTCTTTAGCCGGCCGAAGTGGCCGTGCGGTTAAAGGCGCTGCAGTCTGGAACCGCAGGACCGCTACGGTCGCAGGTTCGAATCCTGCCTCGGGCATGGATGTTTGTGATGTCCTTAGGTTAGTTAGGTTTAACTAGTTCTAAGTTCTATGCGACTAATGACCTCAGCAGTTGAGTCCCATAGTGCTCAGAGCCATTTGAACCATTTTGTTATTCCTTATAGTTGCCTTCACCGAATTTTGCATGCAATGTTTTAAGATAAGGCCTTCTGCCTTTTGATTGAAACTCTACTTATTGCTTAATATGTGGCCTCTAGCCAAGTTCCATTAAGATTAAATTGCTAAGACCTTCAGCCTGTTTTAGATTGAAGATTTAGAAAATATTCTTGGATGAAACCTCCTGAAGAACCTTGCATTTCAATTTCTTGCTTAGGCCTTGTGTCTTGGGTTTTGAGTGTGGCTTTCCGCCGATCTGAAGTTAATCAAAGGTGGTCGATTAAGATTTTAAGTGTTTTGCATCCTTGTTGTAATATTGTGTGTTGATGAATGAAGTTTGTATGTTGAGTGCAACTGACAGCAACTTATTTTAGCCCCTTTCCAGAACGTAATCCGCTCTGTCCTGCTAGCCCAGGCATTTCAGGTCGTTTCTAAGAATTGTCACACAAGTAGGACATGCTTCTTCAGTTGTGCAACGATGCTGATGTCAGTGGTCACGTGAATGTTTTAACACCCCTAGATGAGGTTCTCGGCGTCCAAACAGCACAGACACCCTACCCTATTGCAGGGGCAGCAACAGCAGATCGAGGAGCTACCACAGCACAACACGAACTGGTTATTAGAAGTGGGACTACGGGCACGCACACCTCTATCACGTCTCCCACTCACGCCACAGAATCGACGTGCACTGCTCGACTGGTGCTGTCAGGGGATCACTTGGAAGATGGAATGGAGCGCCGTGGTCTTCAGTGATGAAAGCAGATTCTGTCTGCGCGCAAGAGATAGTCGTTTGTGTATACGCCGCAGGCCTACAGAGCGCTGTCTCGTGGAGTGCCTTCGTCCAAGACACACTGGCTCCATCCCAGGACTTATGTGCTGGGTGTGATAAGCTACAACTTAGTTTCACCTTTGGTTTTCCTGGTGGGACGCTAATCAGCGATCCATACATGCAGAAACTTGTTAGACTCGTACTTTTGCAACAGGAAGGCGATGTGTTGTTCCTGCACGATAATGCCGACCCACACATTACCCGAAAATTCAACGTTCTCTGCAAGATGTGTAGCAACTTCCATAGCCAACACTATCTCCGAACGTGTCTCCAGTCGAGCACGTGTGGGACATGATGGGACGACGAATGAGTCGTGCTACCCGTCAACCAACAACTCTTACATAACTATGTTAACAGGTCGAGCGGGAGTGGTATAATGCATCCGAGGACGGTATTCGCCATCTGTACGGTCGACTGGATACCAGAGTCAGCAGCTGCATTGCCATCTGTGGAGGGTACACCGCGTATTAGTATCGGTGATTCAGCATGGGTCGATACCTGGTAGCTCAGAACCGTCTGTGGTATTGTTTTGTATATGTAATCGTTTCTGGCATCCCATATGCACTGTTGCAACAATAAATCTTGAGTGAATTGGAAACATGTAAAAAGGGTATTAAAATCCATAGAGAAGAAATAAAAACTTTGAGGTTCGCCGATCACATTGTAATTCTGTCAGAGACAGCAAAGGGAAGAGCAGTTGAACGGAATGGACAGTGTCCTGAAAGGAGGATATAAGATGAACATCAACAACAGCAAAACGAGGATAATAGAATGTAGTGAAATTAAGTCGGGTGATGCTGAGGCAATTAGATTAGGAAATGAGACACTTAAAGTAGTAAAGGAGTTTTGCTATTTGGGGAGCAAAATAACTGATGATGGTCGAAGTAGAGAGGATATAAAATGTAGACTGGCAATGGCAAGGAAAGCGTTTCTGAAGAAGAGAAATTTTTTAACATCGAGTATAGATTTAAGTGTCAGGAAGTCGTTTCTGAAAGTATTTGTATGGAGTGTAGCCATGTATGGAAGTGAAACATGGACGATAAATAGTTTGGACAAGAAGAGCTTTTGAAATATGGTGCTACAGAAGAATGCTGAAGATTAGATGGGTAGATCACATAACTAATGAGGAGGAATTGAATAGAATTGGGGAGAAGAGGAGTTTGTGGCACAACTTGACAAGAAGAAGGGACCGGTTGGTAGGACATGTTCTAAGGCATCAAGGGATCACAAATTTAGCATTGGAGGGCAGCGTGGAGGGTAAAAATCGTAGAGGGAGACCAAGAGATGAATACACTAAGCAGATTCAGAAGGATGTAGGTTGCAGTAAGTACTGGGAGATGAAGAAACTTGCACAGGATAGAGTAGCATGGAGAGCTGCATCAAACCAATCTTAGGACTGAAGACCACAACAACAACAAAAGGGTGTGCTTTTTTTTTCGGCAGCGTATTTGAACCGATAACTTATAGTTAGCGCCAAGATGAAATTTTTGTTTCGATGTGCATGTTAAATTCACACGAAGTTTGTATCCTTACTCAGCTCAAAGAAATAAGATGAATCTTTTCGAAACACCTTGTATTTTGAAGGAGAATGGAATACTTTCCTTTGATACAAGTGTACTGAGAAATTATAGTGTAGTGCTCAGGGTTTTTAGTTATCTTCAGTTACATACGTCAACAATCATAGAATAAATTCAGAGACATGCTGATGCTCTTGTAACAGTATAAAGGTGTTGTTCTTAGCGTTTCAGTCGTTCTCATGACACTAATAATCGCATAACTTAAGACATGCGCTGCTGGAACTGTAACTGGATGTTGTATACCCAGAAATGGGTTGAAATGGAAATTTCTTGCAGATGAACCGCATTGTGCTTGCGAATCACCCTTAAGTAGGGAGAATCATTTTTCGATGACGAGTGTGCAACATATATACTGCCTCTGTCGAACACCTGATGGCGAGATCGTGTGAATAAGGTAACATGCAGGACGGAGTGTAAGGTGGCATGTTTCCGTCAATTTGTACGAGAATTAGACAGGGTAGAATCTTCGAATAATGGGCACGAGGTGTTCTTCCCCATGCAGTGGCTAGCGCTTCATACAATGTAAAACCTATGGTTTACAGTTTCTGATGGTTACACCGACATTTTTTCTACTCTTTTGGCTGATGCAACGCCAGAATTTACTTAATACTTTGCTAGTAATAGCCGGCTAAAGTTACGAGACTACACGAGACACACCCAGGTATCGATTCTCTCGCGCAGCGGTGACAACCTGAAAACAAAGGGACCGGCACGAAGAGTTCTGAAGCAAGACCCCGAATAAGTGGATGAACACAGACAAATATAATTTTAAAGCAATATTTTAATCTCTTAAGGAACATATATGCAAATGTTGTTGCAGCTGCTCTGCGAAGAACGCTGGTTCGCCACATCTCCGTCACACAGCGGCCAAAGTGCAGCGCCCTGCCGCTGTACAAAGTGAAAGCCGATGCGTGAGAAGGCACGTCCGACCACTGCCTGCTGCATATGCAACACGACTGTAGACGCGAGGCAAGGGTTGCTGTCAGGCGCCTGCGGGGGGTTTGCGAGGCGGTGACGACATTCCCTCTAGCTTATTAGCGTGGCCTCGATGCTGCATAGGTGTCCAGCGCCAGCATTTGTGAGATTAGATGTTCCTCGGCTCCATCACGCGCGACAAGCGTCCAGTGTGCACTGAACACTTGTAGTTATGGAGCTCCCTAATGTTTTCACACGGTATTTTTCACTGTGGCGTGCTGTCCTGTTTTGAAACATCGTATATACGTCTGACGTACTGTGCGTTACAGGCGCAAATGAAAAGTAGTTTCTCCTGAGGAGTGTTTAATTCAGGCACCGCCACGATTGACGTTTTCCGTGGCTTATGTAAATCAATTATAACGAATGTTGGGATGGTTTCTTTCATAAAGACATGACCACTTTGTTTCCCTCCTGTGTCCTGTGGGAGTTTATGATCTGCATTTAATAAAGTCGTCGTTGACAGGACGTCTTCGTTATATTTTCTCTCTATCTCAATTTAGTAGTGCCATCTAGTGCTACATTTTGCAGCTGGATAGGTTAAACTGTCCAGTATAATCTGCTCCCTGTCGGGAAATCTTGTAACGGAGTTGGGTACGCCTACCTGGAGCATCCGCTCCTTCGGTTCTGCTGGCGTCTCTGCCGACAGCGCGCTCCTTCTGCCGAGACGTCTGTCAGCAGAGACGCCACAGGGGGATTTCTTCCGTCTGCGGTCAGTATCTAAATGGACGCAGAAGAGGCAGTAGCTGCATTTGTATGCGACGTCGAAATAAACAGAGAAAGCAGAAACAGAAAGTGTGGATGCATCCCTTCGTTGCTGAACTTGACATAAATGGGTTATTTCACACACTACACTATGATTTAAGAAATTGCGATGATAAATTTTTCTATTATGTGAGGATGTCAGTACGTTCATTCGACGAGTTAGTGGAGATCTGCGAGATGAACTGAAGAAAGAGGACACTGCTTTAATGAATGCCATCCAGCCAGAAGAAAACGTTTTCGTGACATCAAGGTAACTACTTGTCTAATCAATAACTAATTATCCATCATTTTTCAGCGATATTTAAAATTTTAGTAGTAGCTGTATATATATATATATATATACACGAGGGGCGTTCAGAAAGTAAGCTCCGATCGGTCGCGAAATGGAAACGACTATGAAAATCCGATAAAGCTTTGCACAGATGTGTTGGGTAGTGTCTCTAGTATAACCCCAGTTAGCATCACGTCGCTCTTCTCATTTCTGCGCTCGCAGTGAGTGCGTAAAGATGTCTAGAAAATAGTGTCTGCCGCCAAGTACGAGGGCCTGGTGAGAAATTTCGCCTGAAGCTATGCAGCTAACATTACATAACTGTCGTGCTGTTTCTTCTTCAAGACAATTCTCAGCCGCATTCTGCAGGGGCAATGAAGATGCTCCTGCATCGTTTTCGAATGGAAATGTTAGATTACCCACAATACAGTCCGCAATTGTCTCCCCCTGAGTTTCATCTCTGGTCACATGAACCGCTGTCTTTGAAGACAACATTTTGACACAGACAACGAGGTGTAGGCCAGCGTGGAGAATTGGCGGAAAGCACTGGCGGCTGCCTTCTATGATGAGGCTATTGAAAAGTTGGTACAACGCTATGACAAAAGTCTAAGTCAGAACGGCGACTACGTAGAGAAGTAGCTGAAAGGTGTAGCTAATTGTTACAAGTAAAACATTTCTGATGTTCACTGTGGTTTCAATTTGGCAATCAATCGGAGCTTACTTTCTGAACAGGCCTCGTATATATATATATATATATATAAAAGCGATTTTTCTGCTTGAAAAGATTTTTATTATAAACCTAAATTCAACATTACAAATAATTATTTCTGAGAGTTCTTAGAACAATTAAACTGTGTATGACGCCTCAGACCCATTAGAGTCACTTGCTGCGGCTGGAGACGTAACTGTACAGTTTCTCTCTGAAAGCTGTTGTTGAGAATAGTAACGTGTCGTTTGTTGTGTGTTGCACGTTGTGTGTTGTGACTGCAGTGGACTATCAGGAACAGACGGAGAGGAATCACAAGAGCGATAATTTCCAACTGGCCATTGCCCTGAAAACGTATTGCTATTAGTTTGAAATTAAAGTGGTTCACTCTGAGCGTCATTTACTGTATTCGGTATTCTAATACTGCTGTCCAGTTTTCGCTCCTTTGGAAGACCGCGAAGGAGGTTTAACAGGGACAGTAAAAACATGCTGTCTTCATCCTCTACTGCTTGCCGCTCCGGTAACTCTGTTTGTTGAATGCTTGTGCTAAGCAATTTAATCAGAGGATCGTCATTTTATTTCCTGCTTTCCTTATTTTTCCTTAATGGTGCAGCAGCCGCATGAGGTACGGCTGTTTCTTCATTTTCCTGCGCATCCTCAATTTGGTCATCTACCCTTATGCTAGCGATAGTTTGAAGAAAAGACAGTTGATTAAAATATACGTATCGGCTCTTTCTTGTGGCATCAGATCCTTACTTCAAGCATTTCCTGCGTTGCATTTCACGCCCAAAAGAACCCCTTCTGTAACGCCAAACCTGCAACGAAATATATGCAGGTTGCTTCACGATCCGTGCTGTTTTTCAGAAACACTTACATCATCATCATCATCATCTTGGACAGTTTCCAGCCACTGGCTGGGTCTGTCGGGAACACAAGCCTCTCCATCGTGTTCTGTCTTTCCACCATTCCCCCTCTTCCACCTTCGTCCAGTTCTCTCTCCTCTTCTCGTCACACATTCCTTCACTCCATTCACCCATCTATCTCTTGGTCTTCCTCTGGGCCTCTTCCCCTCCAGTTGCAGATCAAACATCCTCATCCTCAAACATCCTCATCCATTCTCTTCATGTGTCCATACCACTGCAGTCTTGATTTTTCTATCCTGTCCTGTACTGGTTCCTCCTTTAGTCTTTCCCTCACATACACATTTCGCAATCTGTCTCGTCTTGTTACACTCAACCTGCTCCTCTGGAACTTCATTTCACTAGCCTGTATTCTACTTTTGTCGCTTTTGTGCATTACCCATGTCTCACTTCCGTATGCCAATATGGGGACAAAGTAGGTTCGGTATATAATTCCCTTGGATTTCTGTGGCACCTCCTTGCTCCAAATAAGCCCCATAATGCATTTGTAGAACTGCCCTGCTTTTCTGCACCTTTCATTTATTTCCATTGCGTTTCCCCCCTTACTTTCAATCATGCTTCCCAGGTACTTGAAGTTCTCTACCACTTGTAGTTTTTCCCCTCCACAAGTTATATCCACATTTGGCCTATTCTTCTTCCTTGTTGTGACAATTATTTCACTTTTCTTTGCAGAGAAATGCATTCCATGTTGAGCTGCCGTTGCCTCCCATGCATCTAACTGCTCTTGCACCTCCTTCTCGCAATTTCCCCATAACATCAGGTCATCGGCAAAAAGCACTGCTTTCATTTTATGATCTCCAATTGCATCTGATACTTGCTGTAGGATTTCATCCATAACAATAATAAACAATAAAGGCGAAAGTGCAATTCCCTGTCGCAGCCCATTTTCCAGCTTGAACCATGCAGTACGTTCCCTCCCCACTTTCACACAACTCTCACTTCCCTAATACATTTTTCTGACTTTTCGTGTTATCTCTTCATCTATCCCTTTTGCGTTCAGCACATCCCAGAGCTTGTCCCTACAGATACTGTCATACGCCTTCTCAATATCTAAAAAGGCCATGATTAAGTCCTTCCCGTACTCATAGCGCCTTTCCTGCAGTTGCCTTACCGCAAATATGAGGTCCGTTATTGATCTTCCCGGTCTGAAACCGTACTGCTCCTTTTGCAGTCTACTTTCAATACTGCTTCTTATTCTCTTCTCCAGGATCTTTTCATAGATTTTTCCACAGTGGCATAGCAGGGTGATTCCTCTGTAGTTCTCACATCTCCTTTTATCCCCTTTATTGAAGATCGGGACTATAATTCCTTTCTTCCAATCCTCAGGAATTCTTTTCTCCTTCCACACCACCCTCAGCACTCTGTATAGCCACTGGGTTCCTACTTCTCCTGCTGCTCGTATCGTATCCACTGTTACTTCGTCCCAACCTGGTCCCTTGCCCCCTTTCATCCTCTTCATGGCTTCTTCCACTTCATTCCAAGTTAGATCATCAATTTCCCCACTATTATAATCGTCTGCTGCCTTAGGCTCTCCATCGCTGCTCGTTACCCGCTTGGCGGCATTCAACAGATCTTCAAAGTACTCCTTCCAAATCTTTTTGAGCTCATGCATTTCCTCCACAACTCTTCCATTATTATCCATGATCCTCAGGCACTCGCTTCTGTCGTTCCTCTTATTTCATCAATTTTTTTAAAATTCAAACATACGATAATATATTCGCCTATTGAATTTCGAAGTTGATTTGAAGAATTTTGTTCTACTGATTAAAAGTTCATCAGTGCCACTATTCGCGTTCCTCAAAAAATGAATAAATAAAAATGCGTAGCACTTGAGTCGCTGTTTCTTCCATTAACACATTTGGGCCCAAGAGCAATGAGAATTTCTTCCATTTCGTTGGCTACTTAAACAACTTCCAGTATAGCACAGCTTTTAGTCTACTATATTATCTAATATTTCACAGAAATTTCGTATAATGTGGCATTTCATCCTACATAGAAAGAAAAGCAGCCATAAGAACCTGTTGTGGTACTCATTGTTATCTAATTTATGACAGGTATCTGGCGACTGGCTGTTCTTTTGTGGAACTCCATTATGGACACCGTCTTGAACACACAACTATAACAGAAATTCTTCGAGAACTGTGTATTCTGTTAATTAAAAATAGCAAACATCTTTGAAAAAATCGCAACTTTCCTCACTGCGTTCTAGCAATTGATGGCAAATATGTACGCGTCATTAAGCCTGCTCACTCAGGTTCGCTGTACTACAATTACAAAAACTACTTTTCCATTGTTTTGCTCGCCGTGTGCGACGTAAACAATAATTTCATTTTATTTGATGTCGGACCTTATGTAAAAAGCAATGATTTGGCAATTTTCAAACACAGTTTGTTTTACAAGAAACTCACGAACAATTCTCTGAAGATATCTAAACCTTCACCACTGACACAAAATCATTCAGCAGTTTTCTTCCTAGGTGTTGGTAGGAGATGAGGTTTTTGGCATGACTGAAAACATAATGCATCCGTATGGTGGAAATAATCTCAATTACGATAAGATGGTCTTCAATTACAGATTATCCAAGGCTAGACGCTTTCTGGAATGCGCCTTTAGTATCCTATCCAACAAGTGGAGAATCTTTCTGCTATGTCGTGGTGATGCTGAGGATGAAGATATCGACTTTGCCTCGGCCAATTGCCTGCCGAGTACAATCCGTCAATGACCGAACGATAATGGATAGAAGCCTACTCGGAATAGAGTAGCGTCTCTCCGCCATTTGGTTATAGATCATCGTCCAGGGCTGACTTAGACAGGGAACGTCATTTAGTGAACTCTTAGAAGTGAACAGACAGTTGTTGTAAATTGCATTTGCTATGTACTGTAAAGTTTACCTATGATTATTTTAACTCATTTTTGACATTGTTACTAATTTGTTGGAATCTTGTAGAACCTTCGTTTTCCTCTCCTGTTACCTGATCCTGGGGCATAGCTGTGTTATAGTGGCAGATAGAAATTGCGTTAGTGGTGTACTGCACCAGAAGCCATTTCACGAACCCAAAGACTCTGCCCACCGTAACAAAAGTGGCAACTCAGCCTGCACAGCAGCAGCGATGAGGCCTTTACAAAACTGGCGAGGAGGGTTTAAAAAACCGTCACCGTCCATTAAATGTGAACACTAAGTTTGCACAAGATATAGTTAAAGCTTATTGTGCCTTGCATAATTCTATACATGGAAGGGATGGATTCATCTATGAAGGCTCGCTTCAAGTAACTGATTTTAAGAATAATGAATGTGTTAGAGATTGAAGCAAATGAGGACTTTCTGCACTTGCAGTGAGAGACAGATTTGGAGAGTATTTCATTAAGCATGACCCCCCTTACGTGGTAAAGTACTTACGTATACTGAACTATAGTAGACAGAAATCAAATGATTTTGAAACGCTTACCCGGCTGTTTCTTGGCTTCCAAAAGTCGATTCCTTTCCTTCGGAAATTTCACCAAGTTGTTCCCAACAAGTTTTTGCAGCTCACTTTTCGAATAATCCTGAGACGACGTGTCCCAAATTGCTGGTCTCGCCTGTACTTCGCATATAAAAGCTTTCGTATCGAAACTATCCGTAGCGCACACGCCTAAGTGGCACAAAACGGCGACGAGTGGGCGACAGGTAGTGCATGGCACCTCTGCTTGCGTTCTGGTGTGGGAGTTGCCCCTTAAGCAGGTCCGAATGGGGGGGGGGGGGAGGCAAAGGGAGCAGCTACCCCAGGCGGTGGTAGAATTTGAGGGGGGGGGGTGGCCAATTTTGAGAGATTTTTTTTCTTAGGGAGAAATTCTTAGGAAGCTCCTTAATGTTGCGTTCATACTATTGTGGCTATCTAGCAAACAGTTCTTCCGAATTAAATGTTCAGATTAAGATGCAATACATACAGTACTAGTGCCTTTTTCAGTTCTATTACAAGTCAACGTTATTACAATGCCAATTTGTTCAAAACTCGTCGCATAATAAAATCGTGGTTGCGCCTATGAAGTGCGATAGTTCTTCGAGAAATCACTGTTGTCGCGCTGCAGCCTTATTGCACCAGACGTAACGCAGTTGGCAGCAGAAATCAGAATACTGACTCAAACAGTGGATTAAGCTATCTGTTCTAAAAAATGGTTCAAATGGCTCTGAGCACTATGGGACTCAACTGCTGTGGTCATCAGTCCCCTAGAACTCAGAACTACTTAAACCTAACTAACCTAAGGACATCACGCACACCCATGCCCGAGGCACGATTCGAAACTGCGACCGCAGCAGCAGCGCGGCTCCGGACTGGAGCGCCTAGAACCGCACGGCCACCGCGGCCGGCTATCTGTTCTAAAGGTCAGTTCAAAATATTAATACCATTTTTAACGTATTGGAACTTCTTGCTTGAACGTAAATATTTTAATAACAATGTGCATCAAGTAAGTTAATTTAAATTATTTAATTATATTCGCAGCAATACAAGAAAACTGCCAGAATTTCGGCTGTCGACTAACAAAAATATTTTCCGGCTTTGTATTCCTTAAATCGGCGAGCATCAGCCGAAAATCGCTAAGATAACACCGGCTGACAGGAATAGTTTCACATTTAAACTCTCAGACATGATGCGCGCGCAGCCTACCCTCTCCCGCCGCCGTTTATTGTTGGGGCGCGACGGCGTTACATGGCGTATCATTTTTTTTTTTTTTTTTTTTTTTTTGCTGTATACATCTCTATTGTTCTTCTGCTGTGTATTTAAATTTGTTTACTAACTTGTATAGTAATGGATGGTCGAAAACGGAGTAGCGGGGCAACCTATATAAAATAGCAGAAGTGGAAAAGGAGAAAATAAGTGAGGTGTTGTCTCATACACGAAAATTGAATTCCTCTTTCACAAAGCCTGCTGTCAGTAAAGAAATCAAAACATGAAGTAAGATTATATAATATAAATTGAATTTAGGATAATTTGTGTAATGGACAATGTTCTAAAGGAGACTTTTCTAAAAACAAGCACACCAATTGCAAAGTTGTAACTTAATCCCAGTCAGAGATCTTCAAACTATCGCTAACGTCTCCAAACTGTAAAATCGTCTAGCACTTGCAAATAAAAGTGGCCGCCATTCAGTAACGGTGCAAGGTAATTTTTTTAAAGCTGTTTTGAACTTCACAATTATAGGGAAATCACATAAAAAATCAAAATGGTCAAGCAATCCTCACTGGACCACTTCATATGGATTGACTCAGGGATAAATCCCTTACTGTTACTGTAACACTACCAAAACACAGAAGGACGTAAACAAATTACCCGAAGACAGTATATCTCTCAAGTTCAGTATGGATTATATGTTTTTTGGTTTCGGATGAAACCGAAGATGGCCCGAGTACGAAGGTAATAGACGATACTGTCAAGGAATGTGAAACACTACTTCCTGGAACATCAGCTAGAGTTCAGCAAAAGGATGAAACCTCTGAGTTTCAGTTTGATTTTAAAGATACTGGTACATGACTGAAGAGGTTTCCTGGCTCTGAAAGATGTAACATTAAAAAATGAGAGCAGAAAGCGAACGTGATCCTAACATCATTAAGAGCTATAGAGAAGGTTGCAATTCAAGTAAGGAGTGGTTACAGTTAAAAATGGGACAAAAGTTAAAAGATCGTGGCTAAATTATAGTGAGAGCAGAAACGCTTTATATTGTATTCCCTTCACATTATCATGTCACTTAGGCTCAGATTGTGAGTCAAAATCATTCTTAGCTAAAGAGGAAGGGATTGTTACTAGGAAAAGCTTAGTGAAAAACTGCCTGCCCATGAAAATTCACCAAACCATAAATTTTGTTTTTGCTCTTGGAAGGATCTGGAGTCTTCTCTCGGATTCGGAGGCATTGATAGAGAGCTGCAAGACAGATAAAAAAAGAGGAATCTCATTGGAGAGCAGTGTCGCACTGTATTATTGACGCTGTCGTTTTTCTAGCAAAGCAAGGAAGTCCATTTAGAGGAACAAAAGGAGATGGTGATTTTGGCGATCCACAGAGTGGGAAATATCTACCATTGACGTTATATCACACTATAGTGTCCCCCATCGTCTGCATATTGAACCTCACGAGAAAGGGCAGATTAGCTATTTATCCAAACATATACAAGATGAGTTTACCTTAAGGCTTTCTCCTTTCTTGTTGAAGCTGCTCCCGTGTTTTTGTATTTCTGTCACCTCTTTGATCAACACCAGGATCAAACAACATAAGCGACATTGCAGGTTGGGGCAGGCGGAGAAATCGGCCGGGGCAGAGCACGCACTGTGTGAAACCGACCACGTAGTAAATTTCGCCGACGCGGAAGTTCTGGCTGTAGAGAAGTATTATCACACCCGCTTCTTCAGAGAGGCGACAGAAATACAAAAACACGGGAATAGCTTCTGTTGTGGCGTAACAAGCTAGTCACGCCACACTGAGGAGGAAGCCGAAAGGCACGCGTACACACACGCCGACTGGCGTCAAGTCTGGAACAGGATACGTTATGACTGCTATAAAGAAAATACGTAGCTTTGGAATATACTTAACTTTTAATCACTCCTTGTGATACATCTCTCTTGACTATACAAATGAGACTCGTAAGATACATGCACTGATACAATTGGCGCCTTGCTAAGTCGTAGCCATTAACTTAGCTGAAGGCTATTCTAACTGTCTCTCGGCAAATGAGAGCAAAGGCTTCGTCCGTGTAGTCGCTAGCAACGTCGTCGTACAACTGGGGAGAGTTCTCGTACGTCTCTCGAGACCTGCCATGTGGTGGCGCTCGGTCTGCGATCACACAGTGGCGACACGCGGGTCCGACATGTACTAATGGACCGCGGCCGATTTAAAGCTACCATCTAGCAAGTGTGGTGTCTAGCGGTGACACCACAGCTTCAACAAGAAAGCCTTAAGGTAAACGGACCCTGGCTTCCCGTGCTGCAGCGAACGACTGTCGCAGGTAGCAAGAGAAGAACCGCACCGGAAATGACCACGGAGGAGCCTTCTGACTTCAGCGCGTCAGGTAAATATAGTCTGCGGACGCGAGCTCGGCTCCAGTTCACCACCAGCAATGGATGGTGAAGCTTCGACACTGCCAGCCGCTCCTGCTGGCGAAACGTCAGTAAAATCATCAGACGAACGTCGGCCGAAGAACCCTAGAGAGAAGCCAATAGGCAGTTTGTCAACAAGTGGCCAAGAAATCCTCAACAATTTTGTAAACAAAATGTGGCTCGAACAGAGAGGGTACCTTACAAGCAGGTAAAATTATGAAGGGAATGGATTTCATTGGATCTAGCCATCTCAGATAATAAGACGTTTTGTGTCGAATGGCTTGTGTTCCCCTAGAGCTTAGAACTACTTGTTGTTGTTGTGGTCTTCAGTCCTGAGACTGGTTTGACGCAGGTGTCCATGCTACTCTATCCTGTGCAAGTTTATTCATCTCCTAGTACTTACTGCAACCTACATCCATCTGCATTTGCTTAGTGTGTTCATCTCTTGGTCTCCCTCTACGATTTCTACCCTCCACGCTGCCCTCCAATGCTAAATTTGTGATCCCTTGATGCCTCAGAACATGTCCTACCAACCGGTCCCTTCTTCTTGTCAAGTTGTGCCACAAACTCCTCTTCTCCCCAATTCTATTCAATACCTCCTAATTAGTTATGTGATCTACCCATCTAATCTTCAGCATTCTTCTGTAGCACCACATTTCGAAAGCTTCTATTCCCTTCTTGTCCAAACTATTTATCGTCCATATTTCACTTCCATACATGGCTACACTCCATACAATTACTTTCAGAAATGACTTCCTGACACTTAAATCTATACTCGATGTCAACAAATTTCTCTTCTTTAGAAACGCTTTCCTTGCCATTGCCAGTCTACATTTTATATCCTCTCTACTTCGACCATCAAAATGGCACTGAGCACTATGCGACTTAACTTCTGAGGTCATCAGTCGCCTAGAACTTACAACTAATTAAACCTAACTAACCTAAGGATATCACACACATCCATGCCCGAGGCAGGATTCGAACCTGCGACCGTAGCTGTCGCTCGGCTCCAGACTGTAGCGCCTAGAACCGCACGGCCACTCCGGCCGGCACTTCGACTATCATCATTTATTTTGCTCCCCGAATAGCAAAACTCCTTTACTACTTTAAGTGTCTCATTTCCTAATCTAATTCCTCCAGCATCACCCGACTTAATTCGACTACATTCCATTATCCTCGTTTTGCTTTTGTTGATGTTCATCTTATATCCTCCTTTCAAGACACTGTCCATTCCGTTCAACTGCTCTTCCAAGTCCTTTGCTGTCTCTGACAGAATTACAATGTCATCGGCGAACCTCAAAGTTTTTATTTCTTCTTCATGGTTTTAATACCTACTCCGAATTTTTCTTTTGTTTCCTTTACTGCTTGCTCAATATACAGATTGAATAGCATAGGGGAGAGACTACAACCCTGTCTCACTCCCTTTCCAAACACTGCTCCCCTTTCATGCGCCTCGACTCTTATGACTGCCATCTGGTTTCTGTATAAACTGTAAATAGCCTTTCGCTCCCTGTATTTCACCCCTGCCACCTATAGAATTTGGGAGTATTCCAGTCAACATTGTCAAAAGCTTTCTGTAAGTCTACAAATGCTAGAAACGTAGGTTAGTCTTTCCTTAGTCTTTCTTCTAATATAAGTCGTAGAGTCAGTATTGCCTCACGCGTTCCAATATTTCTACGGAATTCAAACTGATCTTCCCCGAGGTCGGCTTCTACCAGTTTTTCCATTCGTCTGTAAAGAATTCGCGTTAGTATTTTGCAGCTGTGACTTATGAAACTGATAGTTCGGTAATTTTCACATCTGTCAACATCTGCTTTCTTTGGGATTGGAATTATTATATTCTTCTTGAAGTCTGAGGGTATTTCGCCTGTCTCATACATCTTGCTCACCAGATGGTAGAGTTTTGTCAGGACTGGCTCTCCCAAGGCCATCAGTAGTTCTAATGGAATGTTGTCTACTCCCGGGGGCTTTTTTTTGACTCTCGTCTTTCAGAGCTCTGTCAAACTCTTCATGCAGTATCGTATCTCCCATTTCATATTCATCTCATCCTCTTACATTTCCATAATATTGTCCACAAAAACATCGCCCTTGTATAGACCCTCTATATACTCCTTCCACCTTTCTGCTTTCCCTTCTTTACTTAGAACTGGGTTTCCATCTGAGCTCTTGATATTCATAAAAGTGGCTCTCTTTTCTCCAAAGGTCTCTTTAATTTTCCTGTAGGCAGTATCTATCTTACCTTTAGTGAGATAAGCCTCTACAGCCTTACATTTGTTCTTTAGCCATCCCCGCTTAGGCATTTTGCACTTCCTGTCGATCTCATTTTTGAGACGTTTGTATTCCTTTTTGCCTGTTTCATTTACTGCATTTTTATATTTTCTCCTTTCATCAATTAAATTCAATATTTCTTCTGTTATCCAAGGATTTCTACTAGCCCTCGTCTTTTTACCTACTTGATCCTCCGCTGCCTTCACTATTTCATTCCTCAGAGCTACTCATTCTTCTTCTACTGTATTTCTTTCCCCCATTCCTGTCAATCGTTTCCTAATGCTCTCCCTGAAACTCTGTACAACCTCTGGTTCTTTTAGTTTATCCTGGTCCCATCTCCTTAAATTCCCACTTTTTTGCAGTTTCTTCAGTTTTAATCTACAGTTTATAATCAATAGATTGTGGCCAGAGTCCACATCTGACCCTGCAAATGTCTTACAATTCAAAACCTAGTGGCCAAATCTCTGTCTTACCATTATAAAATCTATCTGAGACCTTCCAGTATCTCCAGGCTTCTTCCATGTATACAACCTTCTTTTATGATCCTTGAACGAAGTGTTAGGTATGATTAAGTTATGCTCTGTGGAAAATTCTACCAGGCGGCTTCCTCTTTCATTTCTTACGCCCATCCATATTCACCTACTATGTTTCATTCTCTCCATTTTCCTACTATCGAATTCCAGTCACCCATGATTATTAAATGTCTCCCTTCGCTACCTGAATAATTTCTTATACCTCGTCATACATTTCATCAATTTCTTCATCATCTGCAGCACTAGTGGGCATATAAACTTGTACTACTGTAGTAGGCATGGGCTTCGTGCTTATCTTGGCCACAATAATGCGTCCACTATGTTGTTTGTAGTAGCTTTTATTCATTATTAAACCTACTCCTGTATTACCCTTATTTGATTTTGTATTTATAACCCTGTAGTCACCTGACCAAAAGTTTTGTTCCTCCTGCCACCGAACGTCACTAATTCCCACTATATCTAACTTTAATCTATCCATTTCCCTTTTTAAATTTTCTAACCTACCTGCCCGATTAAGGGATCTGACATTCCACGCTCCGATCCGTAGAACGCCAGTTGTCTTTCTCCTGAAAACTACTTAAACCTAACCTAAGGATATTACACACTTCCAAACCCGAGGCAGGACTCGAACCTGCGACCGTTGCAGTCGCGCGGTTCCGGACGGAAGCGCCTAGAACCGCTCGGCCAACGCGGCCGCCTCTGCTGTATCATTTGAGTGGAAATAAGAAGAGGGTGATGTATCCTCCCGCACTACACGTGCATAACTTAAGTGTCTGATTGTAGGTATCAAAGTCCAGCAAGTGATTAATTACATACAATAATTTTCTTTTCCTATATTGAACGTGAAACGCAGTAAGGATGTAGTCTTAAAGTTTTAATTAACAGCTTGAACTTGTTTTTTTTTTTTTTTTTTTTTTTTTTTCAGTTTCATGTCTGCAGTCATGATACACAGTGAAATCCTTTTGTCTCAGTACCGTTACACGCCGCAAGAGGGACTGAAAGAAAATGGCGCTGCGCATTGGTTAAAGTAGAGCATCGTTCACTAATTCGTTTTCGGCAGCAGTGGATATGTTACAGCAGTGTAGGCAATTATCTAGATGACATATTAAGCCGTCTGTGCTGGCGCGGGGATTTCAGTGGGTACCCAGGACTACAGAACTACACTTGTAAACAAACGACAACGTCAGTACGTAATTTAGGTTTTTTTAAGTGATCGTTAAAAAATTATGTATGGTGGTCGTATGTTCATGATGAATGAGGCAGCGCTCAATAAGCAGGACGCTGTGATCTTAATGTTTGCCTCTCGCCTGCTCTTCCAACCCCGCATAGACCTCGTCAATAGTCATAGCTCAGTCGTCGTCTGTTGTTTGAAAGGGCTCTGAGAGTCCTTTCGTAATTTTGAAAGTGATTCAAGTGAAGTATGCAGTATACTGCAAATGAAATGTTGTGTACAGCTAAAGGTTGCATCTCTATTGGTTCATTTAAGAAGACGCCTCAAATATTTCAGGAAAAACTTCTGAAATCTGAGAAAAAAATGGCTCTGAGCACTATGGGACTTAACGTCTGAGGTCATCAGTCCCCTAGAACTTAGAACTACTTAAACCTAACTAACCTAAGGACATCACACACATCCATGCCCGAGGCAGGATTCGAAATCTGAGATTACTAAAAAAAAAGTGCTGTTCAAATGTTGATAATATGGTATTCCAGTTGGGATGTCTCTAATTCAAAATTTGAACGCAAATTATTTTAGGCAAATGGAAATTATCAGCTAAATCTGTAATGATTCTTCTTCTCAACTTTCATTAATCTTGCAGAAGAACAAATCCCCAGAAGCAGGTAACCAGTAGCAATTTTCTTTGTCATCGAAGTCAAAGAAATGTGGTAAAATGAGTTACATTCATTCGTTTTCATTGATTACTCGACCTTACTTTACTATTTTTCAGTTTACCTTCCCGTCTCTTAATTCCATTCCACAGCTAGTTTCTCTCATACTACCATTATTAAGTAGATATATGATTGAGACAGTCAATAAAATTCTTCTGAGTTTGTGACCGCATTGTCACCTAAAAAATTCCGACGTTTCGGCGACTATTGCAAGACACCTTAGGTTGTACTGCTAACTGCTGAATCGGCGATAATTTAATTACTTATATTCTACGAGGGAGTGCTGTCACTGGATATAAGGGTGACGAGGAAGGGTATTAGGTGTTCTTTTATTAGTTTCTGCATTGTGTTTTGTCATTGGCGGAAATAGGCTTTTTCCATTGGAGTTTTCCTTATTGTTTACCATTAGTGGAAATCGGCGAATAGGAAATTGAGCGGCGACTGCAGCGTCGCGCTATTTACTAACTGCCTAGTATCGGCTAGGGGTGTCAGCACTCTGTGTACCATCAACCGCTGTGGCCCACCCAACGCCTTTAGAGAGCTGTCCTTCCGCAAAGCTGTCACTGCTGGCAGCCAAGACGCTGGAGGTCGGTACCCGTCTTCTCTTTTCATGTTGTCGGGTAACCTGGCTATTTCTATACCCTATCTGATCTTCATCCGCAAGCTAAACGGCTGGTTCGCCAATGAGCGGGCCTCTCGAAATTCGATCTTCATCCTGCAGTGTTCCTGGTGTTCTGCCACCGCTGACTTGTAGTACTGTTTGAGACGGACTATCTCTCGTGTTCAGACGCTCAGTCTCGCCAACATACACCAGCCCACATTCGCACCCAATTTCATAAACTCCGGTGCCATGAATCTTGTCAGCCGGCCGTTGTGCCCGAGCGGTTCTAGGCGCTTCAATCCGGAACCACGCTGCTGCTACGGTCGCAGGTTCGAATCCTGCCTCGGGCATGGATGTGTGTGATGTCCTTAGGTTAGTTAGGTTCAAGTAGTTCTAAGTCTCGGGGACTGATGACCTCAGATGTTAAGTCCATAGTGCTTAGAGCCATTTGAACCATTTTTGAATCTTGTCAATTGTATCTTTCGTCGGGCTCAGAAGGTCTTTTATTTTGTTGTTGGTACGAAAAATCGGCTTAATACGTGCCGACGGAGAATTTTGCCCAGACATTTCCGTGATTCCTCGTACGTATGGAAGCAGGACGGTGTTCCGTGCTTTGTTCTGCATTTCTCTAGAGCCCTCCTCCTTTGGCGCCATAGTGTTATGTATCATCCTCATGTCGTAGCCATTAGCTCCAAAAATGGGCCTGATGATCTGTAGTTCAGCTTTGAGATTGTGTTCATCCCTGATCCTGTGGGCCCTCTTAGTTAAAGTTTGCATTGCCGATTCATTTTGCGTAGGATATTGGTGGGAGGATGCATGCAGGTACCTGTCCGTGTTGGTGGACTTTCTATAAACTGTGTCAAAGCTTCCCATCAGGCTAACGGTAAACTTCCATATCGAGAAAAAGCAATATCCCGTTCTTTTCTATCTCCATGGTGAAATGAATTTTGGTGTGCTGCTGATTGAGATATTCGTGGAAGTTCTGAAGTTCTTCTCCACGTGGCCACATGACAAAGGTGTCGTCAGCGTATCGTAGCCAGTATTATCGGCGTAATGGTGCGGACAGGAGTGCTGTTTCTTCGAACGCTTGCATAAAAATGTCTGCTGCGACAGGCAATGGAGTGGAACCCATAGCTACACCGGGGGTCTGTTCATAGAAATCCCCTTTCCGTCTGAAATAGGTGCTGCTCAAACACTGGCGCACAAACTCGAAGATATCGGGTGCTATGCGTTCCCCTTAGGTTTAGGTTGATGTATGATTAATTATATCCAGATTTTCATGTAAAACAATTCCTTAACTTTTTTAAGAAATTTCCACCATTTGACTGTTAATTGTTCGTTTATTTTACGCAATGATGATTTCTACTCCGTAACCATTCCAAGCAAATATCTAAATGCTAAAATATGTCTGGCGTATCTGTGAATGTCATCGTTGACTATGTCATATCAAAGACTGTAAGGTGTCAGGCAAATCCAACACCTTCCATCAAAACCCTGACATGATAAGCAAATCCAGTAGTATGTTACATAGCTCCGAATAAATCGTGACATTAAATTAATCAAAGTAATACGAGTAACGAGTGAGCAAATGGAATACCACAGACTAACACAAGAATGCCTAAATGCATTTCATACCTTCCCACCGTGAGACAGACGCAGTTCCGAGGGGAGAAACGAGAACAGAAGCCGAGAGCAGAACCGTGTTAAGCTAGAAGGCCCTACGATAAGGGACGGACACCCACGTCGCCAAACAACCACCAGGACCACCCCCAGCCCATGTTAAAAGATAGAGCCCTCCAGAAGAACAGTATTGACCTTATGATAACACTAAAAGGGCCACACCAGCTGCAAGTTTTAGCGTGAGACTTTTTCGTGTCTGTGTTACGTTGCAAACTTTAAAAGCATTGCCCCACCACGAAAAGTATAACGTTTCTCATTGGACAGACAGAATTTTTGTAGGTGGAGCTTAAGGTTAACATTGAGACCCTGACTGTTCAGATGAAAACACAGCCAGATAGTTTTTTTTTTTAAACCAACTTCGGTAAATTGTAGTAAGGAGAAGTTAGGAAAGAGTTGCTTCCGAGACGGCGAGCTGTTGGATCTGCGCCGGCCGCCGCCCCCTGACGAACACCGACAAGGTAATGAACGCACGCGATTCCGCATTTTTGAGCGCATAAGGCTTCACTCAGAACTGCAGAAGTCTCATCTGTTACATCCCCTCTTTACGTAATACTAGTGTCGATCGTCAATTGAAACTCATGGTATTCACATTTCCTACGTAAGTTAAAATCTGAAATGCGATGATTTTTCTGTTACATAATTATTGAGAAGCCACATCAGCCACTGTAATTTACGACAAGTTAGATAAGTAATTAAAGATAATTGAGGGTCACTGTAGACCATTTTGATAGTTTTCTCTTTTGTGAAACTTAATTTGAACCTAGATTATAGGTGTGATATGGCATAGGTCATCCTTCGATCCATTGTAGAACTTGGAAACCCATTCAGGGAATATTCGTTCACATTTTTGTTGAACGCAGTTGGTTTTTATCATCCTGTATTAAAACATTTCCTTTTATCAATAGTGCAATTTATAAACAATGTTTTGTGAGTAGAATAAAATTTCCAATGGTAAACTTAACTGCTTTTTCGACGTTATTTTGCCAGCTAACTAAAAATAGGAAAGCCTTGAACCCCTTCCACTAAATTTAGTTCGTATTAAGATTCTTTTACAGGGAGTGCACTTAAGCTGACGCTGAAATCATTAAGTATTTGGTTATATCATCGCTAGTCTCACTGAATTCTTCTGAACTCTACATGTCATGTGTGGTCTGGCGTCTCCTTACCAGCAATAGGTCCCAGGTTGAAACTAGTCAATTCCCTAAAAAACACGCTCAGAGCGTCGTTGCGCGAAAGTGGTAGGGAGACACGACATAGAACAACAGACACCACGCAGAATGTTAGAAGACGTCTCAGACATATTTTAACATTCCAACTTGCACTTGAGAACGGCTACAAAACCGAAATCATGATGGTGCAAAATAAATGAACAATTAACAGTCAAACGGTGGAAATTTCTTTCAAAAAATTCTATGTGATTTTGGTCCTCCAAGGAGGAACGATCATTAATATTCCCTTAACATCATACTCGTACATCGTATCCAAGCACTCGTGGTTGCCATACACTGTCTCAAATGTGCAAACAAACAAGACAAAAACGTACATTTTACCTAAAGTGAAATTGAATTCTCTTCGTTAAAACTTTAACTAGTTTCGATGGGCTTCATTACTGTATTCCTCAGAATTAGCCTGTTTATTTACTGTCTCGGAAGCGTATAATTAATAACTGTATAAATTAGAAGCTCGTAAACTAGCGGTGCAAAGGCTACAGACTATTTAATTTTGTTGAGGGTTTGGTCGTCGTTGGTATTATAAAGGCTGAGGACACTTATTGACCATTAAATTGTGAAGCGCGGGTATTTCTCGGTCTGTTGGACGATTCGCTACGCCCTCTGTGAGAGAATACGGACGGTGGATCCCTTTGATCTCCTGGACTGAGGCCTTTCTGTGTCTCCGCAACAGGGCTTTCCAGATTCCGCTTTTCATTGTGCTCGCCCTGAGAGAAAACTCCCGCTGAAGCTTGTATATCTGCATTTGCTTTTCATTACGTGAGGTCTACCACAATTGTATTTCTTTTTTGGTTTTAATACGCTGATGCAAGGTAAAAGCTGAAAAATCTATAGAAGAAGGGAAAATTTGATGCTAGAGTCTGAGGCTTAAAATGAGATAACTTTTAACGAAGACTACAAAAAATGTAGCAGAAACTTTTCAACCTTCCTGTTGGCTCAGAAAAGAGATAGGAATGTCTATATACACACAGAAGAGTGTCCGTTTGTGTATTTGTAATTCATACAAATCTACATTTTTATTCCGAATTCGATGAAATTTTGCACACTTTACCTTTAAGACAAGATGAAGATCACTGTCGACATAAGATTTCGAAATCTCACTTGATATATATATATATATATATATATATATATATATATATGTGTGTGTGTGTGTGTGTGTGTGTGTGACATTGAAAGAACTTTACTTCAAACTTCTACAGGATTTTGGCCGATTTACATAACATTTCTACATTCAGATGAAACCACGATGAAAATTAATAAAATATTGAATGCTCAGCAAACGAAATATTTCGTGGTAAACTTACTGTAATTCCTGTATTGAGAGTAAATTACCGCGATAATACGTTTCCGAGATAGTGCCATCAGACGTCACTAGAGCACGGGAGAGAGATAGCTCGATTATTTGACGAAAAAAATGATTGAAAACTAAAATTTATTGACTATTTACCGGTGTTAAATTTGTCATGTATGCTAGAAGATATTTTAGACCCTGTTTCACAGAATTTTTTTTAAATTAAAACCCGCAGTGTAGACAAACGCTAAGGCAGGTCGTGGATATAGTACTAACGAAAGTCGATAGATAGTGGGCCGATCATAAGATCGAACAGAACTCGAGATTTCCCGAAGTGTGACGTAAACTGTTCAAACAGTTCGAGTCGTGCTCAAACACAGCCCTGCTTGAAACAATGGAAACTAAGCTCAAACGATAGATGACGATTTCTTTGAAAACACAATGAGACACTTATCGCAAAATGTAACAACAAATGGCGAAATTATTAGTCTTTTCATACAAGCGAAAACGTATTCATTCGTCCCACTCTGTTGACTCCCAGTGTTTCAAATATGCTCATCGATTCAAAGTGATTGCAGCTTCCCATGCAACTTACATTCGTTATGAGTATCAACAGGGCACAAGTCCGATCCCTTTGTGTGTCGGCTATTAAACATCCCGGGCAACGCTGGACATTGCAACCAATTTTAAATAACTAAATAATTATTCTCGTCTCTCCCGCTGCCTTTAAAGGTTAAGTATCTCTTTCAACAGTAGTAAGGTACCACCGGAGGTTATCAGACGTCGATCCATATTGATTGGCCCACGAATAAGATGAAACCATCACACAGGGGAGCTTGACGAGAACGAAAGCCCGTTGCAGATCAGTTGAGTCACTAGTACACATCCTCCTGCCGAGATATTTTTTTTAACAAAAGCCTGCTCATCAGACTTACGTCATCAGTGTTGTAAGCCTTCAGTCTGAGAGGGAACGGCATTTGTTTTAGCTACCCAAATGTTTGTCTGGATGTATACAGGCTGCTTCAGGATGAATACTAAATATTTAAGGAGGTGGCCCTAGAGACTAATTCGAATAAATTTTTACATGTAACATGAGTCCGATTTCACAAAGTCACAATTACAGGGATATAACCCAAATAAATATTTACACAAGATACTACGAAAAGAAAACATTAATTTCAAAATAGATTTTCATAAATTCCACCTTCGAGTACAATGCAGTTTAGAACACTCTTGGTAACACCTGATGTACCGGTATCTCTTTTGAAGTCGTTTAGAAGTTCTTCTATGGACACAACACTATTCGAAATCCGAAAGATTAATTTGTCTCTTGTGTTAACTTCATAAACTTCACCTGTCAACCACCCCACAGGTAAATATCTGAACATGTAAGCTCCGGACAGCTTTGCGGCCAAGAAACGTTGCAGTTTCTGCTGATACATTTTCCGGAAAATGTTGCGTTTGAACGATGTGTCACATGACAGCTAGAATGTGCAGAGGCTCCGCGATATTGGCAAAGGAACCTGTTCCAATAATGCTGGAAAGTCGCTTTCAATAAAGTCTACATAAAGAGGCGCTGTAAGATGATGGGGTTACACAAGACTCCGAATGAACTGATCCATGACATCACATTTACAGAAAGGGGTTGTAGAAAATATGGCACTTCACAAACGTATATAGAATTTCGTCAGACTGCCGAAGTGGGTAAGTACTGTTATTCATACTATCACGGATGAGAGCAGCTTCACCAGCAAGCAGGATCGGTGATCTGCAATTAGCCAACGAAAACATTCCACTTGTCTACCTTTATCTCATTCTTAAACGTAATGAATCCGCTTTAAAAGACGAGGATAGAGGCAGTTCATGTGTAATGATCACCTTATTCTTCTATTTTGAACACCGATGCATGAAGAATTTCTGCTTGTACTTTAGAATGACTATGTTCAGCTACCTGAATGTCTTCTTCTCCGTCATCATTCTGTTCATTTGCACGTTGCGCTGAAACATCAGTGCTGGGCACCAGTGTCAGGCAGTTTAGGGAACAAAGGAATGAACACTCGTGACTATTACATTCAGTAGTTACGGAAACGTCGACCGTATTCTCTACACGCTCCAACAGCGTTTACTTTACAAAACTCGTTCATTAGTACCATATCGGCTCTACGGTTTCTAACATTTTTGGTATTCAATTAAAGTGATGTGAACTCCCTTTTTATTCGATGTCACACTTCGTATCTGTGCACTGGATATTTTTTAAAACAGAAATATTCAACAATCGATATGTTACGCCACAGAGGCTCTGACAAGGGGGCGACGACATCGGGATCACGGATTTACTTGAATCTTTGCACACCAATTGTAGCCTATTAACCCAAAATAATGTGCAAGTAGTAAGGTGTACTACTCTGGCAATTCCGATAAAATCGCAAGAGAAGTTTTACGCTTCTATTACGTAACTATTGTATCTGCGCGTAGGTGCCGGACGTTACAGTTGACACTGGTTACGGCTGGCACGGTAGCTAAGCTTGCTCGGTCAGAGGTCCAGCTGCCCTCTGTAACAAAATCACTGAGTGAAAGGATTAATGATGCACTTGAACGGGCATCACGTGACTTCAGCCCAGACCAAACCCAGCGAACAATAACGAACAAAATGGAAAAGACAAAAACGTGGTTAGTGTGTTAGCATCGTAAGACGAACATGTATGGGGCGACGGTTCGACTCCCGCTCAAACCTTTATTTTTTTAATGTTCTTGCTACATTAGCAACCTCTCACCGATATGTAGATTAACCGCCAAATGGGGCCTGCCTATGTGTCTCTAGCTCGAAGCGTCGAGGTGCAAAGTGTTACGGGTACCTTACCAGACTGCACGTGTAAGATATTTCGCAAATCAACACAGACGTACCTCTTTCAGAAAGACTCTAGGCGTCTCTTTATTTACTTGTCGATAGTTATAAATATGTTTATTCTAATAATTAAATTTCATTATAAATAGTAAGTTGTCAAATAAACCCACCAGGTCAACCGAGGGTTCTAACGCGCTGCTTCGTGGATTCGGGTAGGCGCGCCGGCCCCGGATCGAATCCGCCCGGCGGATTACCGAACAGGGCCGGTCCGCCAGCCAGCCTGGATGTGGTTTCAGGCGATTTTCCACATCCCACTAGGTGAATACCGGGCTGGTCCTTCTGTCCCGCCTCAGTTACACGACTCGCAGACATTTGAAAACCTTCGCACTATTTCACGGCTTACACTAGACGCAGAGAGCTGGGGTACACTTATTCCGTCCCAGGGGGTACGGGATAGTGACATTAAGGACATCCGACCACCCTCCGCCACTAACATCGCCCAGTCCATAGTAACAAGGCCGACCCCGCGTTGAAGTGGGACAAAGGCCTAAAGAAAATGATAAGATGCCAAATCAAATATATGTGGTTTATTTTAATTATATTACCTCTCAATTGTCATATAAATTACACTATTGGCCATTAAAATTCCTACACTACGAGATGACGTGCTACAGACATGAAATTTAACCGACAGGAAGAAGATGCTGTGATATGCAAATGATTAGCTTTTCAGAGCATTCACACAACATTGGCGCCGGTGGCGACACCTACAACGTGCTGACATGAGCAAAGTTTCCAACCGATTTCTCATACACAAACACCAGTTGACCGGCGTTGCCTGGTGAAACGTTGTTGTGATGCCTCGTGTAGGGAGGAGAAATGCGTACCATCACGTTTCCGACTTTGATAAAGGTCGGATTGTAGCCTAACGCGATTGCGATTAATCGTATCGCGACACTGCTGCTCGCCTTGGTCGAGATCCAGTGACTGTTAGCAGAATATGGAATCGATGGGATCAGGAGGGTAATACGGAACGCCGTGCTTCAACCCAACGGCCCCGTATCACTAGCAGTCGAGATGACAGGCAACTTATCGGTGTGGCTGTAACGGATCGTGCAGCCACGTCTCGATCCCTGAATCAACAGATGGGGACGTTTGGAAGACAACAACCATCTGCACGAACAGTTCGACGACGTTTGGAGCAGCATGGACTGTCATCTCGGAGATCATGGCTTCGGTTACCCTTGACACTGCATCACAGATAGGAGTGCCTGCGATGGTGTACTAAACGACGATCCAAGGTGCACGAATGGCAAAACGTCATTTTTTCGGATGAATCCAGGTTCTGTTTACAGAATCATGATGGTCGCATCCGTGTTTGGAGACATCGAGGTGAACGCACATTGGAAGCGTGTATTCGTCATCGCCATACTGACGTATCACCCGGCGTGATGGTATGGGGTGCCATTGGTTACACGTCTCGGTCACCTCCTGTTCGCATTGACGGCACTTTGAACAGTGGACGTTACATTTCAGATGTGTTACTACCCCTGGCTCTACCCTTCATTCGATCCCTGCGAAACCCTACGTTTCAGCAGGATAATGCATGACCGCATGTTGCAGGTCCCGTACGGGCCTTTTTGGGTACAGAAAATGTTCAACTGCTGCACTGGCCAGCACATTCTACAGATCTCTCAGCAATTGGAAACGTCTAGTCAATGGTGGCCGAGCAGCTGGCTCGTCACAATATGCCAGTCACTACTCTTGATGAACTGTGGTATCGTGTTGAAGCTGCACGGGCAGCTGTACCTGTACACGCCATCCAAGCTCTGTTTGACTAAATGCTCAGGTGTATCACGGCCGTTATTACGGCCAGAGGTGATTGTTCTGGGTACTGATTTCTCAGGATCTATGCCCCAAAATTGCGAGAAAATGTAATCACATGTCAGATCTAGTATAATATATTTGTCCAATGAATACCCGTTTATCATCTGCATTTGTTCTTGGTGTAGCAATTTTAATGGCCAGTATTGTAAATAATATGATCAGTGATGGAAAAAATATAGACTATAAGATAAATGTCATTTGGATTCGAACCGTCTCCTCGTCCACGACCCTCTTGTAACGCGCGAACACTAACCGCTTCATCATATAGACTGCTTCCAGCCAGTACCTTCTTACAGATATGTCACTTAAATTATAGACGCATAAAACCTCTCTTGCAATTTTATCGTTATTGCCAGAGTAGTGCACCTTACTACTTGCACATTATGTTGTTTTAATGGTCTACTAAAGGTGTACAAAGTTTGAAGTCAATCTGTGATCCCAACGCCATGGCTTCCTCTTGTGAGTACAAGCAAGGCGATCTATGTTTGTTAGTAGCATTGTCGTTATCAGTGTAGAATTCAGTGAGTAGTAAGTGAGAGAACTAGGTGTTGGTCGCGCTGCTGCGCTGTCTGGAAATAACTAGCAGAACAGAGAGGTATAAACGCAGCTACAGTTGCTTTTCGGAAATATGACTCTGTAAGGAATGATTTGAGAAATGTCAAAATATTCAGGTAATGTCACTGCATTATTAATTTGTCATCAGTTTCCGAAAAAAAAATTTTAGCACGATTTATCTTTACTGATTCTGGTCACTGAGTTTCATTGTCGGGAAATTAAACAAAATTATCTGCCTACAAGGCCGAGACTCTGAGGTACAGCTTCGCAACTCTTTTACCATTTCAGTGACGTGCTATGTGAGAAAGTAGATTTCCTTTTTTTTATAAGAAATGAATTTTGTAAAGATTGCTGTAATTCTTGACGAATGAGCTACATGATTCAGAAGACGCCGTCACCTCATAGAAGATTTATTTTCTAATTGTGTGTTGTCACATTGCACTCTGTGGAATGCAGTTGCTCACGCTTAATGTGTGATATGGTTAGCAAAGTTACTTTTCGTTTCACTGTACTTGGGCAAGATTTCTTTTCCGTTGCCACAGCCGGCCGGTGTGGCCGAGCGGTTCTAGGCGCTACAGTCTGGAACTGCGCGACCGCTACGGTCGCAGGTTCGAATCCTGCCTCGGACATGGATGTGTGTCATGTCCTTAGGTTAGTTAGGTTTAAGTAGATCTAAGTTCTAGGGGACTGATGACATCAGCAGTTAAGTCCCATAGTGCTCAGAGCCATTTGATTTTGAACCGTTGCCACAAGGTGGGTCGCAATATTTATTAGGGACATCACAGTTAGGACACAGCAAAATCGTTCACTGTCCAAAATTATTATAAGGTTCAGTCCAGTTGTGTTTAATTCGGATCTCTTTTACTTAGTCAGACGATCTTATTCTTATAGTGCCATGTTACATATGATTGTGTGCATCATTTAGAGTTAGGCATATTAATTAGTTTGCTTAAGTAAAACTAGAGGACATTTTAATAAAAGCATTCTAGACTTATGTATTCTTTCAAATTCGATGTATAATTTTATCTAGAATTTTTAGTTTCTATTTTGTGTGGTGGTTCAAATGGTTCAAATGGCTCTGAGCACTATGGGACTTAACATCTGAGGTCATCAGTCCCCTAGAACTTAGAACTACTTAAACCTAACTAACCTAAGAACATCACACACATCCATGGCCGAGGCAGGATTCGAACCTGCGACCGTAGTGGTCTCGCGGTTCCAGACTGAAGCGCCTAGAACCGTACGGCCACACCGGCCGGCTTGTGTGGTGGAACTGCAAGTCATATACTGTGATGTCACCCTGTGTAGCACTGTTCACTGCACTGTACAATACACAATTTCGCAGAACAGCTTATTTAGCACACCGTTTTACATTTCCCAATTATTTTGGTAAAAGTTAACTGCAATACAGTTACACATTTTCAGTTGGACTTGGCGACTCATTTCATCAGATAGCGCTTACGTAAGCATACCACTTGCATTGTTTAGGTTCACATTACAACACAGACATTCATAAAAGTTAAAGAACAGTAAACCAGTTTACAAACACAAGAAACAAGACTACTTAATAAAGCAAAACAGTTGCACAGCACACTCAGAATAAGTAAATACTTGTGGCATGCTTATATGATACAACAAACTGGCCATAAAATCATAGTCGCAGCCGAAAAATTCAATTATGGGAACTCAATCAGAATCTTACAACTTTAACTTCAAAACAAAAGTTATGGTTATTAACTAAGTCCACAGGTACCAGAGTACCAACACGAACAATGAAAGCTTATCTCTGTAAACAACTGTACTTCCACAACCAATAAAAACCGGACACATGTTATATTGACTGTTTTATTCGAGTAAGTCAGTACTGCTGTCTCTTCAAACATTTACTATTCCCTGTCAAACGCCCTGTATAAACATTCTTATACGAAGTAAACGCCTTTTTCCACATCAATAAATCTGTTTTATTTTGAGATTTTTTCTCTTTTTATATGGATAGCATCTTGAACAGATTTTCCCTAAATTAAATACAGTTTCGATGGTAGAAACACTAACAATATCTTTGAAACAGTTCTTGCCCATAGTTTTAGTTAGTTACATGTTCCATAGATCATCCGAATGATTCTTTTATCGAAATGATGTGGAACCAGTCACATTATAGAATATGTATACCTGACTAAAGTTAGCATTAATGAACACATTTTTACACATTATTTTTAGTACTAGTGCCACTACACGTCATTTTTTTTAAACTGGCTATCTGTTCTTAAGCATAAATTATTCAATGGAATAGAAGGAATTGTCCAGACGAAATGACTCTGAATTACAATAAAAATGTGCTTCGCTACACGTCAGACATGTTGTGTTGTTGTGCAAATGATCAAAAACCTTTGTTGCTATGTATTGAAGTCTTTTCTGAAACACTGAGAGCTTTAATAATAGGTAACATGGGTCCTCCTTCCCTCTAGCGTTGTAGGTATGGTCATCACTGTTTTTCTCACATTGTGATCGCTTTTTTATGACTAATTTCAATAGCGAATATAAGTGTCATGATGGCTCAGATAAAATGCCTAGTTCCTTGAAAAGGCACCTAAATGTCGTCTGTGTCTAAACACCATATATTATTCTTACTGCTCACTTTTATGCAATTAATACTTAGTTTCTAAGTGACGAGTTATCTCGGAGCATTATTCTTTAAGACATCATTGACTGGAAATATGCAAAATGTGACAGGAGGTTAATATGTTTGTTTCCAATATCAGCAATTATACGAATATCAAAAGTAGCTGAAGTTAACTGTTTGAGAATCTCAGTAATGTGCTTCTTCCAGTTCGCTTTCAGCCATGCGTACTCCCACAAATTTGGAACAATCCGCCCCATTTACTGATTCCTGCTCATTTGGTACATTTTTTGTACAAAACTGGATGTAATTTTCTTTTTATTATTTTTTTTAATTTGGGGTCAGTCTATTTTCAGAGAACCACTTAATAATTCTTTGGAAACTATCATTTACCTTCTCTTTTGTTGCTTTCTCTCTAGCCAGATTTGTTATAACATTAATGGCATCCGGAAAGGCTCCAATTTTTCTTCCTGAGAATTAAGTGAAAGGGGAGTGGGAGTGGATGAAAATTGAACGCTGTGGAACTCGCTTTTTGTTTTTTCTTTTCCAGCCACTCAAATTTTCTGCCTTCCCGACATTGTCTGAATTATTCAGCACAACCTTTTGTAATTTGTTAAGTATGATTCAAACCAGCTGTTCATAAAGTCATTCCACAAAACTGGTGTTTTTCTAAGAGAGTAATATGTTCTACATAATCAAATGCCGTGTAAAGATTACACAAAATACCAGCTGGCCATATTTTATTATTCACGGCTTGTAATTGATGAGTCAATGTACAAACAGCATTCTTAGCCGAGCAGCGCTTCTGGAATCCAAACTGTGATGCACTAACTATATTATTTCCACCTAAGTATGCGACTACTCTTAAAAGTTCTTACTTTTGCGAATACTTTGGAAAAAGATGTCAGTAAGGAAATTTGATGATAATTGTTGAAGTCTATCTTATCACCTTTCTTATGAATTGGTTTAACAATTGCATATTTTAGTCTGGAAAAACTCCTTGTACCAGTGATGCACTGGATATATCACTAAGGATATTACTTATTAAATTAGAACAACTTTTCAGAATTCTGTTTGAAATTCCATAAACCGCACACGAGCTTCTGTTTTCTAGAACTGTTGTAACAGTATTAATTTTAGTGAATGATGTTGGTGCTACTGGCTGCCTAAAGTTTTGTGAAACGACAATTTTAATACTTGCATATTCTCTTGCTCCTTCTACTGAGCCACTGAATCCTATATTTGCTGCTACATTTAGAAAGTGGTTGCAAAGAGAAGTTGCAGCTTCTGAATTATCAATTACAACATTGTCATTTAGTTTAATTCTTATGGAATCCTGTACACTGACTGGCTGTCCTGTCTTCCATTTGACTGTCACGTGTTGTTTTAATCTTGTTATGTGCATTACTTATTTCTTTCAACTCACGCATACTTCTTAACATTTTAATGACTTCCCTTAAACGAATGCAGTATTTCTTGTAGTACCCAAGTAATGTTGGATTCTTACTCTGGCCTTTACATAAATTTCCCCCTTTCTCTTAAATGAGATTTTAATGCCCCTAGTTATCCATGACTTACTTTACTTACTGATTTTCTGAAAACAGATCAAACGCTCCCCATATGTGGAAGTGACTGGATTCAGTCGAGTACAGTGCTACATTACGCCTCCCGATTAGTGCATTTGGGCTAGGTGTTGGCAACTGTGTTACATTTACAGGCAATTTTAGAACCCACGTCGAGCAGTTACGTCGTGATCGCATGGACAGATCCGACATAAAATCGATAGAATTGCGAAAAATGTCTAGGGAATAGGTATAAATAGATCGAATATACGCCGAAATGCAGGGAAATTGAGGAAGTACTTGTGTATGTTCTGGTTCGCGTGGAACAGTTTGTACATGGGATCAAGTATGCGCCAGCAAGAGGAATGTGAGAAAACGTTGACATCGAAACGAAGGGGAATCAGGGAGGTAGTCAATTTTTTCCCGTTGAGTCACTATTATATTGTATGTATATTGAGGTATCAGTGATGCACGTGAGTTGACTATTGTATTTGGTGCTTTTGAGGAGTACAGAGATCGATTCACCTCTAAACTTACTTGCATCTGGGTTATAAGATAACAGAGTGTGGAGGGGTTGATCAGTTGAGAAAGAGCTGTAACGAGGTACGATTTAAAGCTTGACTAATTTATTCTAGAGAAGGATAAATTGGTGCAGGTAAATTTCTTTTCTAGTGTTCTATACGGATGCATGAGTCACGTGACATAGCCTGCGTTCTACTAGTATACAGCTAAGTGTTCCGTATGTGGTTTAAAGCAGTGTCTACTTCCGATCGTTAACGGTAAACCTCCCACTCATCACAGGACTTTCATCTGACGTGTGATGAAACCTGACACATTCCTCTAAACGAACTTTGATCCCCCTGTCGCATCTTTGGTGTAAAATCGGGACTTTAGCGTCACAACTAACTTAGCGGTAAGAGCTTGTGATGCGCTGCAATCCCTGTGTACACATTTGCCCGACTGATGTGCTGTTCACAGAGTTAGTAACGGAATGACTTGTAATTTTCACATGTCTGACGCTGCTGCTATGCGTTTATCAGTTTCCTTGTAGGATGTATCCCCCGCCACTAACTATCATTTTATATATAGTCCTGATGCAGGCATCGTATAGGGGACTTATGACCTCAGCAGTTGAGTCCCATAGTGCTCAGAACCATTTGAACCAGGCATCGTATAATTTCTGAACCGTGATCGGATGTGAACAGTGGACACTATACGTCTCCGCAAAGCTATATTGTGCACGTATCATGCAACACAAGTGTTTTACGATTCGATAAGATAGTTCAGTGTAGAGAAACCGGGAAGAAGGTCTGATAGGTAGGAAACGTATGCGATCTAACATCATAACCAGTTTTTAAGTGCAGAACGCTGTAGTCTCAGGAGTGCGTGTGTTTATGTTTTCTCTCTCTCTCTCTCTCTCTCTCTCTCTCTTACCAGTACCTTCCTAGTATCGATCCTAGACTCTAGAGCAATACTTTAGTGTTGATAGCTTGGATGATTTAAGTAAAAATGTGTTGAACTCCATTCGTCTGGAACTCGATCGCGTATAAAAATCAGCCGGTTCTTGTTCTTCTTAACTGTATGTTATTACATGACGGAACTTTGAGATCTGTTACTATACATCGATAAGGAGTGCTTAGCTCCTCGGCATGGCTGCATCTCGAGAAATCTCATGCACTTGGATTGGTTAGGACTCGGAAAGCTCTATTCATTCATGAGACATGGAGTGTAGCGGTCTTCTTCTGATCGGTTGCGTATTAATTCGGTGACGGTGCTGCAGGGCGGGTTGGTCAATGACAGTGTGAGGATGGTCTTTTACCCTAAGACGGCGAGAATGCTCTGTGACCTCCATACGCAGAGAGATGGATCGTAAATTAAGTAGTATGCTCAAGGTCTTAGAAATATGTAGAGCGCCGTCTGGTATACTTTGATGATTTATTTGTTCGAGAATTAACTGTGAAAGGGTGTGCTGAGCGGTCATCTATCCATGTTCGTAATGTTACGCGCAAAGTAGAGAAGGGATTGTTTAGCTATGATACTGAAATTTGGGAAACATGCTGTCACATGATTGGCCGGTGTTGAAGTTAATGTAAAATTCTTCGCGCTATCAAGTGTGTTGCTTAATATTACAGTACACCGGCAGTGTCTTTTCCAACACATCCGTGCATTGGTGCGCTGATGATTACAACATAATGATTGAGTGAGATTGCTTGTCTGAGTTGGGGAGGAAGTTTTGTGGATGGGTGACAACTTCTGGGGGTTGCTAGCAGCTACGCAGCGATCGCGTACATGAGTGCAAAACTAGGAATAACTCGAAATGGTACACAGAGCCATCATCTATTCCGTCACTGTGACCTATGAGTTTAAATGTAGAGGTTGTCAATCACTTTCGAATGGTAGTTTGGAAACTCTCCACAACTCTGTCAAACTGTTCTAGTTTGCTTTTGTTGTAACTGTCTTTTATTGGTTCAAATGGCTCTGAGCACATCGGAGATCATCAGTCCCCTAGAAATTAGAGCTACTTAAACCTAACTAAGCTAAGGACATCACACACATCCACGCCCGAGGCAGGACTCGAACCTGCGACTGTAGCAGTCGTGCGGTTTCGGACTGAAGCGCCTAGAACCGCTCGGCCACTGCGGCCGGCTGCCTTTTATTTAAAAATCATCCAGTGTTATGCTAACGGCCGTAAGAATATGATTTACACCGTGCGATGTCTAGTTTTCTGTGAGAGGTCGTGGATCAGTGCGTCTTAATGTCAGTTTAGAATCTGACACAGATCTCGAAATCGTGGCAGAAAATGAAATGTTTCCATTGTACAAAAGCCTGTTAGAAAACAGTGTTTGAATGAGGACCAGAGGTAGCGTCTCATACGATAATTCGAACTTTAAAGTGGTCTCTGAGGTGTCTGTATATATAATATGGTAATGTCTACATAGGCAGCTTCAGTTTGAGGTGTCGGACTTGGTGAACAGTTAGGAATGCCTGGATGGCTGCACGCTACGCTATTATGGGGAAGTATTGTGAAATCTCTTTCTTCGCGCTGGAGGCCGACCACAGCTATACGTCATTGCGCCCGCATCGACGCCTAGGTGACTTGTAAATAGGATGAGCATTTATAGTTCGTAATTTTACTATGTTGTGGCTGGTACAGAATAACGAAGATAGCATTTTTGGGATCTGTAGTACTTTTATCTAGTTTGGGGGCGTACCACATTGCGCGCATTTCCACCGAATGCTCAAAACACTGTCCTGTTGCAGTAACCCAGCTCGATCTGTTTCTACATGGGTTACAGAAGGTGTTGGATATGTCTTCCTCCGACTTCTGCACAGTTCAGACTTAAACTGGAATGAGCACTTGTGGACAGCTGTAGAAATGGGTGCGACTGTAGGATGTGTAGGGTGTGATTAAAACCAGGTTGTAATTTTACGGTAGCAGATAAGTTCGAGGAAGGTAACTCGTTTGGAGATATGAGAGTGCATGAAATATGATTGACTTGTGGGTGTGAGCCTATGCAAGTATGTATTTCAATGGACGTTATTTCTAACATATAGAGTAACGCTAGAGATCTGAGAAGTTAGTGTATATTTTTCTTCTTACGACCTCAATCAGCACATCATCCACTACTACTGTCTGTCATCGCCTATAACTCGGTGGATATATCGCGGAACCTCTGATATGATGTCGAGACAGAGTGCATTACAAATACTAAAGAATTATCTAGTTGGGTACGGTGTGATGGAGTCGCAAATACCGCGTACATACCACGTTCCTTTGCCGAATGAATTTCAAAATTGAGTGATTTTATCCCGAGGTTGCATATTTGGCTGTTAGTAGACACATTTCTACGATCACCGTCACGGTATTTGTCCGGAAAACACAACCTCATTTAGAGGTAATGTCGTACGTCGATTCGTAATGCGGCTATAGGTTTTAACGGGGATACTTGTGTGCACCTGTAGAACCAAGATTGATTGTGAGAGTAACATGCAGTAGTTGTTGGGATCGTGTTTCTTCTTTAACGTCTGCTCGATTCCGTCTATGACACTGTGGTATGACTCGCAGGAAGAACGTAATAGACATGCACACCCATCGATCATTTTCCATCAGTATTATTTCGTATCGTATACATCCAGTTATTGATGAGGTAATATTGTATTTAGTATTAGTGCTGGGTGTGTTATATTTTTTCATTTGAGCATCAGGTTTATAATGTACATGTGTTTGTGTAAAGGAAATGAATGTCGATGTCCTGTTGTGGGGAGGGTAAGGATTTGCCTTGGAGTACTGTGATAGCGAAGGGAAGAGAATGTCTAGTCGTAAGGAAGGTACAGGTATTTTCAGAGCCACAGCGGTCAACAGAGTTTATTTCCCATACTTCGCTCATTGCCGAATACCGTTCAATTGAGACCGCGATCATAACATTTAATTGTAAATATAATGATAAACATATATGCGACCAGTTTTCCGGAATGAATCCGTGTATGAAAAATCCGTGGTGGTAATGATTCACGTTTCCTTTTAACAGCAGCTTCCGTGCGAATGTAGAGGTCTGTTGGATTGTAGGAATGTGTATGAGTTAACTTTGCCCTTGTCTAGACGGCCAGATAGCGAACTAATACTGAGTATGTGTTGGCGGCTTTGTGTGATCAAGTGGAACTTTGAGAAGATGGTATGATCGCGATGGAGTGTCATTCACGCCCGTGTAAATTGTTCGGTAGACTGTTTGTGCACATTTCGAATCTTTATTTAGTTGAGAGAAGATCGAATGTGATGTGTGGAAGATTCGTTTGCCTGTTCTCTAGACATGGGAAGGTCCTTAGTTCGCTTTTAAATTATATGGATGATTTGGAGTATGTTAGATCAGCGAGATCGGTATTCGCGGTTGGAAATATGATTTTTTGTGTGTTTGTTTCTAGTTACTCAGTGGTCTAGAGGGCGCTCCACGTAGCTGAAGTTTCGTGTTTGTAGAGAAATGATTTACAGTCTATATATCGGGAATTATGTTCCGTTAGCTATCGGGAGGCTAGTGCTGTGCACTTGATATCGAGAAGTATCGCGAAAATGGTATAATATTATGGCGAAAATACGTATGTTCTTGTAACCTCCCAGTCTGGAGATGTGCATAGAAAAGCGAATAGGCAAGGAAGCAGAGACAGTAACGCGTTTGTGTAGAGGTGAAACGAACGTTAATTTGTAGAACAGGTGTGAAAGTGACTTCCGTTCGCTGATGTAAAACTGGTGATTTTGTATGATGTGGAATGTGAACTGTATGTTTACTAGATCGACAAGGTACTCGGTGATATATTGCTGGTGTGGTGATCGGTTTCACGCTCCAATATTCCTGCGAGTCTGCTATGTATTTCATGATCTGTAGAAAAAAGTCTTTCGCCTGCTGTGCAGATATAAAAGATAACTGCACTGTTCATCTAAAATGTGTATATATTGTATTATAAAGTTACTTTGGCTTACACTGTATAAACTGTGTATACAGGGTGGTCCACTGATCGTGACTGGGCCAAATACCTCACGAAATAAGCGTCAAACGAAAAAACTACAAAGAACGGAACTTGTCAAGCTTGAAGGGGGAAACCAGATGGCACTATGGTTGGCCCGCTAGATGGCGCAGGCATAGGTTAAACGGATATCAACTGCGTTTTTTTTTAATAGGAACCCCCATTTTTATTACATATTCGTATAGTACGTAAAGAAATATGAATATTTTAGTTGGATCACTTTTTTCGCTTTGTGATAGATGGCGCTGTAATATCACAAACATATGTCTGAAAATTTTAGACGAACAGGTGATAACAGGTGGGTTCTTTAAATTAAAATACAGAACGTAGGTACGTTTGAAGATTTTATTTCGCTTGCTCCAATGTGGTACATGTACCTTTGTGAACTTGTCATTTCTGAGAACGCATGCTGTTACAGCGTGATTACCTGTAAATACCACATTAATGCAATAAATGCTCAAAATGATGTCCGTCAACCTCGGTGCATTTGGCAATACGTGTAACTACATTCCTCTCAACAGCGAGTAGTTCGCCTTCCGTAATATTCGCACAAGCATTGACAATGCGCTGACACATGTTGTCAGGAGTTGTCGGTGGATCACGATAGCAAATATCCTTCAGCTTTCCCCACAGAAAGAAATCCGGGGACGTCAGATCCGGTAAACGTGCGGGCCATAGTATGGTGCTTCGACGACCAATCCACCTGTCATGAAACATGCTATTCAATACCGCTTCAACCGCACCCGAGGTATATGGCGGACATCCATTATGTTGGAAGTACATCGCCATTCTGTCATGCCGTGAAACATCTTGTAGTGACATCGGTAGAACATTACGTAGGAAATCAGCATACATTGTACAATTTAGATTGCCATCGATAAGATGGGGACCAATTGCTCCCATAATGCCACACCATACATTAACCCACCAAGGTCGCTGATGTTCCACTTGTCGCAGTTATCGTGGATTTTCCGTTGTCCAATAGTGCATATTATGTCGGTTCACGTTACCGCTGTTGGTGAATGACGCTTCGTCGCTAAATAGAACGCGTGCAAAAAATCTGTCATCGTTCCGTAATTCCTCTTGTGCCCAGTGGCAGAACTGTACACGACGTTCAAACTCCTCTCCATGCAATTCGTGGTGTATAGAAATATGGTACGAGTGCAAAAGATGTTGATGTAGCATTCTCAACACCGACGTTTTTGAGATTCCCGATTCTCGCGCAATTTGTCTGCTACTGATGTGCGGATTGGTCGCGACAGCAGCTAAAACACCTACATGGACATCATCATTTGTTACAAGTCGTGGCTGACGTTTCACATGTGGCTGAACACTTCCTGTTTCCTTAAATAACGTAACTATCCGGCGAACGGTCCGGACACTTGAATGATGTCGTCCAGGATAGCGAGCAGCATACATAGCACATGCCCGTTGGGCATTTTGATCACAATAGCCATACATCAACACGTTGTCGACCTTTTCCGCAATTGGTAAACGGCCCATTTTAGCACGGGTAATGTATCACGAAGCAAATACCGTCCGCACTGGAGGAACGTTTGCGACTATTACAGTGCCATATATCAAAAAGCGAAAAAAGTGGTCCAACTAAAACATTCATATTTCTTTGCGTACTACACGAATATGTAACCAAAATTGGAGTTCCAAAAAAAAAAAAATAACGCAGTTGATATCCGTTTGACCTATGGCAGCGCCATCTAGCGGGCCAACCATAGGGCCATCTGGTTTCCCCTTCAAGCTAGACAAGTTTCGTTCTTTGTAGTTTTATCGTTTGATGCTTATTTCGTGAGATATTTGGCCCGGTCGCTATAAATGAACCACCCTGTATAACTGACCAATCGTTTCTCATTCTCTTCACGAAGGCTACCTAGAAGTAAAAATAATAATAACGTGATAGTTATTCGACAATGAGAAATATTTGCAGAAATTGGGAGTGTGCAATTCGAGCACAATAGTTAACGTCGATCAACTGTGCCTTTGAATCGTTAATTTTTAATTCAATAAAATATTACAGTCAAAAACTATACTCACTTTCCTTCCTAATGAAGGAAAATGTAATAATTAATATAACGCTGCTTACTTTTTAGGCATATAGTATGCTTCTTTTCATCGTTATTCACCAGACATCGATTCAGAGATCTTTGTGGGATGCTATAATCTTGGGAAGCTCAAACAATTCATCCCATCAGTCATTGCACGCTCCATCGCCATTTTAGGAATTCATTAGACCACAGATCATTATTTGATGTTCTTAATACCTTCCAGGCATTTCTTACGAAAACAGCGTCTGTATTATGTGAGGAATAAAATTCGTCATCTTACCCCGACAAAACAGTGATATCGAGGATTGGGGTGAGATACCACTTTTCATGAATAGAAAAATATGTTCGTCGCATGGAAACTGCGGATAGCTATATTACAAAGTAGCCACTACGCTCAACATATCTAACAGCTGCCTCTTCTTCTTTATCCATACGCCCGTAAGCACTTGGAAACATCTGTGCATCCTTAAGAAATCGATTGCCCTACCTCTTAGCTTGAATTTGTCGGTTTAAAAGCGGAGAAAAAATAAACGTAACGACATACGCAGCTGCCTTCTGGTCACACTACAGGTAGCGAATGTCCCACTTGATGGTGTTACTCTCTGTCAGAAATGGCAGCTTTAGACATCTCACCCCGATAGCCATCTCCCTCAGATTCACTCTATTCACTTTTTCTCTGGGACTAATAGTTTGTGGCGAAGCGAGGGAGAGAATACTGAAAAGCACGTGCGACGTGCATGCAACGTAGCTTAAGCAATTTTTGTAGATGATTTCAGGTAGTTTTCCGACTTTACAGACCGCAAGTGTCCTATAAAAAATGTTTCTTCTCTACATCATTTACACTACTGTAAACAAGTTATCGTTTACATCCACTATAAGGTGGCAAAGTGTTTTCTGAATTAGTTCAGTGCTCTGAAGAACTTATCTTCATTCATTTTCTATTCTTTACATGGAAGAGTATGTTTTCCGTCACACTGCTCGCGATACCGAAATAAGGACGTAGGCAACTATTATGTATTTTAAGTAGATCACGTTTCTAAGAATTTGAGGATAAGCAAGAAAATTACAAAGTGAGTGATGTGCAGTGTAGAAGAGAAAATGTACATGGTACACTTCATGGTCTGAGAGGCTACATGGCGACAAAAAAACCGTTACCTCTTTCAGAAACAAAATTGTAGAACGTGACCAAAGCAGTGTAGATATGAAGCAGAATAAAGCCTTTTGCAATTAGAGAAATTTACCAGTGTTAAACAAAGGCTTGTAATTTTGTATGAAAGATCAGACTTTGGAGTGCTGAGCTACATAAAATGTGGACAGGAGGACAAGTGGTTAGAGGAGATTGTAATCATTTAAAGTGCAGTACTACCACGACATTTAAGAATGGAGTAAAGGGATACAATATTAGATGAAGTAAAGTTTACTACGTTTTCAATAACTCTGCTGAGAAATATATGCTACACGTTGTCTACCTAACGGCTTCGAGTAGCAACAAAAATATGATTTTCAATATTTCATATCATTAATGGCCCATTTATGGATTCTTTCGCTAATTCTTGGTAGAACAATTTCATACTCAAGGTTTAATAACAAGTACATTGTTTTTATTCTACTGATTTTTGTTTATTTCGAACTAGTTTTCGGATTATTAGGCTATCTTCAGGAAACAACTGACTAACGTCTGAAAGGGACACTGGTTCTTAGGTAATCAAACGTTATAGGCAAAGATAGAATCACTTACATAGAGGGTTTGCATCAAACTTGTTTCATAATGTTGAGTTACACTTTACATAATAGACATCTTAAGCACAATGAATAATTAAACTTCACAGTATTACAGCTTAAATCGATTTAGCTATTGTACTGTGTAGTTTAATTATTTATTGTGCTTAAGATGTCTACTGTGAAAAGTGTGAGTTAAGTTTTAGCACTCCATGCAAGTGATCGTTTGGCTGCCTAAGAACCAGTGTCCCTTGCAGACGCTAGTCAATTGTTTCCTGATGATGGCCTAATAAACCGAAAACTAGTTAGAAATAAACAAAAATCGGTAGAACAAGAACAGTGCACTTATTATTATACCTTAAAAAATTATTGGCCCAGTTTAAGAAAGTAAAATTCCCTCATAAACTACTCTTTAGTGGGTATAATCTTACGTTAAAGGTTTAACGAAGTATTATAGTTAGAAACTGAGCAGTGTAACTCATGGAAACAAGCCGCAATAGCGGTGTGTGTCAAAGCGCCACTTCCGGAACTAATCCGCTCGGCGGATCATCGACGTCCGGCCAACCTGGATATGGTTTTCAAGCGGTTTCTCACATCCTACATGCTGAATACCACTTATACGATTCACAAATATTTAATGACCTTTCGTTCTCTTTCACATGTATTACATTGCATGTAGACTATTGGGATGGTGGTGACGGAATGGCGACAGGAAGGGTCCGGCCCCTTCTTCAACTAACCACTCCAGATACGTTAATAGCCACGTCGACCTTGGGCCAATGCGGGATAAAGGAACAAGCGTAAGTCGTGGCGTGCAAATTGCCTAGGCTATATTCATCTAGTGTTTGATAGTAAAATTACTTGACGACTTCGTTCCAACAAACTTTTCACATAATTTCAAGTCGTTTGTAACTTTTTCTCGTTTACTATCCCACAAAATAATAAAATGAAAACAGTCCACCGCTAACTAAATGTTAATTATTCATCCGGTACTTCAACATGAATCTGTTTCATAAACGAGAGTTCGATTCTTTAAACAATCAGGAGTTGGAGCTAGGTTACTGGTTATGTAGAAATACGGAGGCAGTGATTGTAAATGTACGGAAGCCGAAGCGTTCTTCTTTCGTGATGTGCAGAGAGAGAGCTTTCTAGGCCTACGGTCATGGCACACACTATTGTGTCTAAAGAAGACGTGGAGCCGTTGACAGGTGCTCTTGTATAGCAGTTTTTGTAACGTATGTCAAGAGTACAATGTTTGGTGTATCCAGAATTAGAGCGAGCTAAGCTGCGTATTATGGGTGGTTATGTACTGGAATGAGACTAGGCTAGAAAAATTGCGCCCAAAGTGCAGTATAGAAAAAAAAATTAATGAAAAGTTATTACATTGCCCACTAACTACTGATTTTATTAAAAAGAAGGAAAGAGAAACTCGAATGCCCATACCTGTGGTTTTAAATAGGAAAGGAGTTATTAATTATTTACCAGGTACTTATTCATAATAAATACATGATAAATAGAGTCTTTGGTAAAGAAGCTATCAATACTTATCATGTTCCAACAGGAAGATCAGGTTTTTTCAAATACGCGTAAACTGTTGACGAAGTAGTGTTGAGATGCGTAAGTTTGTCCCGGTGTGGAATTAGTTTTTATTTTTATTTCGTTAAGTACAAAAAGCAAAGTTCGAGAGGTCAGCAGGTGTAGAACTGCAATAACAAGAGCGCAGAATTTAGGACATTGTTATCAGCAGACGCAGTATTATCGGTAGCGATGTTAACACAAGTACATTAAGAAAATAAGAGTACACCGACAAATAAGGAGAGAACTAACCAGCAATATACATTAAATTTTAACCAGTAATTAACACTCGTGACTCATTTATGTGACGTATTGGTGCAATAACACATTGGTAATGCTGTCTTGCTATGTCTAGCTGTCACATACCGAATGAATCCGTAAGCCTTAGCGCCTGGGCTTGTTAGGCTTGCGTTGCGCTGCAGTAAAATAAAATAATCAAAAGAGAAGCCCGGACTTTGTACTTGAAACACGTTGCTTCATTAAATAATTGAAGTAAGTCCACAAAAATCTGTGTCCTGCAGCTGTCTCTGAATCACCTTTTCGTAAGTGTAGGATAACCAAAGGTATTCTTTGTGGTAGAGGGGTGAAATTAGTAAATTGGTGCCCTGTTCTAATTGGGAATGAGAAACGGATATGGGAGGCGATTCAGAACGCATGGTGCTCGAAGATTTGGAGGGAGTGATATAATTTTGATAGAGCAGAAATCCAAGAAACATTGGCACAAAAAGAAACAGGTCGTATCGATGCTATGAAGGCGTGGAGCATGGTGGAGGGATGCGGCCCCCATGTTGGACCGGTTAGTTCTTTTATTATATTGTGGACTTTTGTTGGGTGGTTAGTAGGTGAGGTCTCCATGTCATTTCACTGCGAAGAGTCAGTCTGACTTACTGTAGTGTGTACATTAGTCGGATAGGACGGTCGTAAATGGTGAGACATGAATCGTGGGGGGACAGTAGGTGTGGGTGAGTCGTCCTGTACTTATTGCCTGCATCTTGGAAGGAGTTATTTTGAGCAGCCATTGGGTATATCCGAAGGTTGACAATGTGATATGGATTTTAAGGGATCGTTGGGATTTGTGAAGGATCGGGTGTAGAGGTAGGAAAGAGGTGTCATTGATATACTGAAGGAGGTAGACAGGAGTGGGTTTAGGTGCTTTGGTAGTGCAGATGGTATACAGGAGTGGGGAAAGGTCAGAGCGTTGAGACACACATGCAGTGGGGTGAAAGGTGCAGAAGTTAGTGTAGCTAATGATTACATGGGATAAGTGGATGGACAGAAACGATGCAACAAAAGGCATAAGAGGAATAGGAAGTACTTTTCATAATTCATTGTCGAAAACGAAACAAGAGCAGAAAGTCAGTATGGTGAACAACAAGCAGCCGAATGGCAGCTAGGATGGGCCACTATAGCCCAAAGTTCTGTAAAACTATTTTTGTTGTTTTGAAATGAGGTATAATTGCGTAAAATCTTTAACTGAACATTTATTTTTGTGTAAATGTTGAAAAAAAGATTTCTCGGCAAAACGGGCATCAAGAAAATGTTTTCTAAGATTTAAAATTCGAGATGGGTCATACAAAAAAATAGATAGCTTTTTGTGGTTCACAAGAAAATGCAATGTGTTTATATATCAAATGTACAATAAATTTAAAAAATTAAAGTAAAAACAACAGTAATGTGAATCTTACTATGGGAAAAAGTATTTTGGTTGTTTTACAAAATGCAATATAGCCAAACAACACTTGTCTGACTTTCAAATTTGGAAGTAAAAAAACTGTTTTCATTATAATACAACGAATCCTCAGAGTCTACACAAAATTCACGTGTCCAGCTCTAACGTGTTTCACATGGAGTCCACTTTTATCTGAAAAATTCCCCACAAAGATATTGGTTAGAAACTTCCCGTCTAAGGTATAGTCGATGTCTGTTGATTCCCTACAATTATTTTAGATTCCTTTGGAGTGGAGTTCTGGGACCATTTATACAATTGACAGCAGCGCATACCGTCATTTTTCCCTTCCAAAACATTTCATTGCAGTCTCAGACCACTCCCATGGACCCCCACCATCATGCTGCTTCTAGAGCCTTGGGATCATACCTTAAAAAGAAAGTTATGTGACCAATTACCACCTGACATTGATGGGGTCCACGCTATTCAGCTGATATTGAACATTAGAATATGATGAAAATAGGAACCGATTTGGGTAAGCGAGGTTTAATTATTGCAAAACATCTGCATCAGAATACATAGTGTTAATTTGATAATCTTATTTATGGATTCTTCCGTCGCTTCTTGACAGAACAATTGGATACTGAGGGTTGAATAACACTTGGCGGTCTTTTGTTCTACTGATTTTTTTTTTATTTTTTTTGTATGAACTAGTTTTCGGCTTATTAGGCCATCTTCAGATAACTGTTGGCTATTGGTTCCAAGGAGCTTGTGTTCTTACGAACCAAACATTCTGGACTAAGATACAACGCACTTACAAACGATATTTAGTTGTGGTATTGTCAAACGGGTCTTCTGACTTTTTGTTCTGTAAAACTGTTCTTTAACATAATAAATCACATTTTATGGTTTGTCAGTACCATGTGTGACAACAATTAGAATTATTTGGAACACACATTATTACAAAATTACAATTTGTTGGTATTTGTTGTGAACAGTTGCACTGGCCTCTAATTGTTGGTTGTACAACAGTGGTGTTTTCTGAGGGGGTTACATTTTGTTATTAGAAAAATTGTGCATTAATATATGGCATATATTACATTGTTACAATTGAGTTAAAGCTCGGAATGTAAACACATATAAACCTTACATTCTATTGGGGTGTGAATTTGTCTACTATTGGGACACTATGTGGTTAGTAGGATGTTTACTTTACTGTGTAAAGTTTAAGTGTGGCAATGTGCTCAGTTGCAACTGGTCATTTAGAAATAGCTGGGGATTTAGGGCTAAGTGTTTGTTAATTTCAAGTGCTTCTAGTAGGCTGAGTTTTCTGCCTTTGTTGGCTATGTGTAGTACTTCTGTGTATATTAGATATTTGTGCCCCTCTTTGAGCACATGTTCAGCAAAGGTGAAGTCTGATTTATTTAATCTCCAGCTCCGTCCATGTTCAGTCAGCCTTGTTGATATGGCCCTGCCTGTTTGACCAATCTACGGTTTATTGCAATCAGTGCGACTGTTCACAACAAATACCAAAAAATTGTAATTTGGTAATAACGTGCATTCTAAATAATTCTAATTGTTGTCATACATGGTCCTGACAAACCATAAAATGTGATTTATTATGTTAAAGTACAGTTTTACAGAGCAAAATGTGAAAATACCCATTTGACAATTCCAAAGACATTACCACAACTAAAAATCGTATGTAAGTGTGTTTTATCTTAGTCCAGAATGTTGGTTCGTGCCGGCGGGGGTGTCTGAGCGGTTCTAGGCGCTACGGTCGCAGGTTCGAATCCTGCCTCGGGCATGGATGTGTGTGATGTCCTTAGATTAGTTAGGTTTCAGTAGTTCTAAGTTCTAGAGGACTGATGATCTCAGAAGTCAAGTCCCATAGTGCTCAGAGCCATTTGAACCATTTTTGTTGGTTCGTAAGAACACAAGCTCCTTGTAAACAATAGCCAGTACTTATCTGAAGATGGCCTAATAAACAGAAAACTAGTTCATACAAATAAAAATCAGTAGAACAAAAAACCGCCAAGTGTTATTCAACCCTCAATATTAGTTTGATAATATTATTCTTTTCGCTCAACAGTATATAGCAATGCTGAAAATTACACAGTTCACTGCTTCGGCACTAAAAAACAAAAAAACATTTATTTGTGAGAGAGACTGAACAGATACATCGCTCAAGTTCTAGAAAATGGTGGAACGATGTCTGCGCTTTATTCGAAGCACAGCATGCGTTTCCTGTCTGACTGTAAATTCGAGAAACATCAAGTGGCTCATTGTCTCACGCCGGCTCAGTATAAGCGTAACTCAATGGGCGGTAATTCGAGTCGTACCACTTGTTCCATGTGGTGCTGCCCCATGGCGCTAGCTGAGCGCGCGTGGCATTTTGGGAGGGCGGCAGCTGAGCTGCCGGGTGGCAGGAGGAGCGCGTTTAATAGTATTCCGCTCACTCAATTAGCGCGCGTGAATTGCGCCAGCTGGCGCCAGTTAGCGCTCGCGCGCCCCGCTGGAAATTAAACAACATTCTGCGAGGGCCGGTCGGATACAGCCGGCGGTGGCGGCGCGGCCAGCATCGGATGCGGCTTTAGGGGCGACAGGCGACGCTGGAGCGGCGGATCTGCAGGGGGCGCACAGCGAAACCGGCCGCTGACGAGTTCTCGGAACTTCATCTACAGTTCCAGTCAGGCTCTCTTGGAACAGGGGTCACCTGCCACAGCGCAGAAAACTACGTTCGAAACACCCGAGAGAACACACGCTTTTTCCTAGTTTGAATGTTATCTGAACAAATAAGAAATATAAATAAGATTACGTGAGAGTGTACCAGTCTGCTTCACTTCTGATTGTCTCTTTCTGACTGTAGAGTCTCTTTATGAATGTAATCCGTTACATACTAAAAAGTTCCATTTAGCGCTAATAACTAAATCTGTCTGTGAGAATGAATGTGATTGGGAGAATTATAATATGAAATATGCCCAGCTTAAACCAACACTGTAAAAAAATTGACTCTGTACTTTAATGGGAATAATTAAACTCAGCACTGTTAACTGACCATGTGAAACTGCAAGTTCGTATCTCCTGTTTTTGGCTAACCTGTGTCACAACGGAAAATGCCACGAAACTGCTCTCAGAGAAAAGAAAGAAATGTCCTTTCTCAATTTCTGAGTTGCTGCTAACTACAGAGAATCGTGAAAGTGGAATGCGAACTATTAAATGCGTTCAATGCAAACCCGGTTCTCATAAAATTTATCTCTCATAAAATGGAGTGTTCACCAGGTAATTGGAGTTGGATACTGACATAGGATAATCCGAGCTACTCTCAAGACAAAAGTTCTTCTCAAGAAACTGTATTAAAAAATTCATCTAAAATTGACACTATTCTAACTACAAAAATCACAACATTCAAGCCGTAGCAAGCAATAAGGAAATACAAACGTAGGCTTCTGCAGCCACTGTAATAGTCAATAGAATTTTTGTGGGTTAGTGGTCTTACATATTGATAGTACGGTCACAAGCCCATAAAACTTTTATTGACATTTCTTTAAAAATTAGTTACATAAGATCAGCACTGGAGAAATACAGTAATGGAACTCACGATGAAAACTGTCCGCCCCGGTAGCTGAGTGATAGCCGGCACGGTAGCTCAGCGTGTTCGGTCAGAGGGTTAGCTTCCCTCTGTAATAAAAAAACTGAGTTAATCGATCAACAATGAATTTAAATGGATGTCTTACGACGTCCGCCCCGAGCAGACGCAACGAACAAAAGGGAACACCATGAAAAAAAAAAGTGGTCAGGCCGACAAAATGACAATCGTAAGGGCCCGGGTTCAATTCCCGGCTGGGTCGGACATTTTCTCCGCTCAGGGACTGGGTGTTGTGTTGTACGAATCATCATCATTTCATCCCCATCGACGCGCAAGTCGCGGAAGTGGCTTCGAATCGAAAGACTTAGACCCGGCGAACGGTCTACCCGACGGGAGGCCCTAGTCACACAACATCTACGTTTAACATGAAAATTTATTCTAACAACACAGACGTCCTCACACAAATGATTAAATTCTTTTCGTATTTTCGAATACATTAGTACTGGCTGCGACAAAACTTTATAAAAACAGCAAGAAATTCCTGATCAGGACTTCTGTGTTAAACCAAGAATGCCTAACTAAAAGCTGCCACAACCAAGTAAAATGCGTTCATTCGTTACCTTAAATCACAATCTTCTCGAAATAGGATCTGTCTTAGTACATCCATCTCATTCAATGCATAATGATAATGTTCCTCTTGTAGTAATATCTTCCATCAGATGAATAAAATAATCCCCAACAGCATTCCTGTACAAGCTCACTGCTACGACATACACGCTACAGTTCCCTATCCCCTCTCTTCGCGTTCAACACTTAACACCAGCGCATCTTCGCAGAGCAAAGATTACGTAACTAGTATCCAGGCAGTGGAGCACCTCTGACGAAGCTGCAAGTGCATGACTACAAATATTACATGCGCATCCTAAGAATTAAAAAAAAAGTAAATTACACACCCTCCAAGTTACCAATACGGTTCCAGGCTCAGTTGAACGGCGCATCGTAGATGTCTATTGCTATTCATACATCGATATTATCGACATAACGATGCAGCTTCCTCTTATATGTCACGGTTTGAACTAATTATGAGCGACTGTAAAAATAAAGCTGTTGATAATCAATAATTTTTTTTAATTACGGTTTGTCCAAAACGATGAACAGAAACCACGGATACCTATGTTTGGGTGTTTTAACGAGTACCTGTCCCCATTCTTGTCAAATACGAGTTCACTGCCTCAACAATTACTACCTCATCAGTTATTTGTTTGCCCACAAGATGCTCAAGGACACTGCAAACAGTATGCAAAACACTTGAGTGCGTAGGATTATCACTATTTGATTGTAAACCCAAGGGGCGTGGTAGTATACATACGGTGTGTGTATGTTTGGTTGCCTAGTGTTGTGTCCACAACGGAAATATCACGCCTAGAATTCAATTAAACAGCCCTACTATTGACAAACTACACATAGAGGAATACGTTAGATGAGGTATCTAGTCGTGCTGATATTATAATGTTGAATAGGCATCTTACCAGAATGAATAAAAATAGATACCGTCAAATTACTTATTCTTAAACACAGAAAAATGCTGAAATATAAAATCAATACAGAATGTTAAATCATACTCTTAACGTAGCTTTGAGACTGGGAGAACATCTGTGACTTTACTCGGCATCGCACTGCCGTTTAACGGATGAACACAATATGGTAGTTGATACTGAGTGACCCCGAGAAACAGAAGATCTCAACCATGACTGTCTTGGACAGTAAAGAGCTCAGAGAACAAGCAAATGGAACTCAGCACATTTACTGTGATTTTTTCCCTATCTGCCAGCCAAGGTGTCTGGAACACCGATTACCGCACTGGGAGACATGATACTACAGCGCCGATCTGCTCGGTGCCGTTGGTCTCTCTACACAGTGGGCGCAATATACCGTTCGCAAGCATTTAGAACTGAAACTACTTCAGTACAACACATGAGTCGCGATTTCTGTTTGCTCCCAAGCCAAGAAAATAAACTCAACTGAAGTAATCGTTCGTAAGGAAGCACTTCAACATGCCTCAGACTCCACAGACAACCAAAGAACTGTCACTTTGCTTTCAGAGAATCGACTGAAACGAAATCGCTAGTAGCGAAATCACCTTGCAAACTCTAACAGTGAGACTCTTCACTGACGCCGTGGTCAGAAAAGTCTCTAAATTGCGATGTGTTCTCTATCGACACCTGCAGGAGAGTCGCCTTACGTGCCGCAGGCCGGTTTCCAGCAAGGGTCACGGTGTTTGCGTGTGCGCTCCCTGCAGCGAGTCTCCATGTCCACTAGAAAAACAGTGCCTCCCACTACGCTGCAGTTCATATCCCGCGTAGAAAATTGTTCCAGAACTCTCCAAAACTCCTGCTACACCTACGATCTGAGTCAATCAAATAAACTTCTTTGCTTTTTCTCGGGAAACGTGAGCCGCTGTCTCCCGTGAGAAGATCTGCGAAGGATCAACTTTCAAGGGTTTGGTTGGGTTGTTTTGGGGGAAGAGACCAAATTGCGAGGTCATCGGTCTCATCGGTTTTAGGGAAGGACGGGGAAGGAAGTCGGCCGTGCCCTTTCAAAGGAACCATCCCGGCAATTGCCTGGAGTGATTTAGGGAAACCACGGAAAACCTAAATCAGGATGGCCGGACGCGGGATTGAACCGTCGTCCTCCCGAATGCGAGTCCAGTGTGTTAACCACTGCGCCACCTCGATGGATATCAACTTTCAACCACCGTGCGTCAAGATCACGCATTCCTTCATACTACAAGGATGTCTCCTTCTCTTGTAAGATGCTCTCACTCTACAGCCACGGCTTCCAGCACCTGGCTGTTTTCGACGAATTTTTAGTGGCAGGAGTGCCATCTCACATCTGCTCCTGGACTCGCTATGGTGAGGCTGTTATCAGGGCAGTAAAGCCACTGTCTTCACTCTATTCTCTTTGGAGCAGTAAACCATCACTGTCAGTCAAACAGGATGTGTCACCTTTTCTAATCCCCCTTCTGCCGATTGCCGCTCTCACAGGAACACGTACAGTTACCGCTCCCCGCTGTCAGCGTCCAGCACAAATTAATTTCTAGGTATGCAACACTACATAAAATCTTAGTACGTGGTTCTACACAGTATCAACCAAAGAAATTATCAGTTATCTGATCACCCATCGAAAACTGCTATCTCATATCGAACAAATTATGCGAGCGACCTGATATAATTCTACACGCATGGAGAAAAAAATATTGCCAACTTACATGATGAGTTACTGAATATCTCTGGTGTGACTTTCTTATTCAAATAGTACATTGAAAACAGTGTACACTAACTAATGAAGTACTTAAATTTCCTTAGTACTGAAAGGCAACAGAAATGGCCAAAACATGTGGTACAATTTAAAATGATACTTCAGTCCGTATATAGCCTTTATTTAGTACTCACTGTTTAATTATGATTGTGCTACTTTTTTGTCTAATGAACTTATGAATTCAACCAGGCAAAACCGAAGAGGGCCCCAAAGTGCAGATATGAAAACAGATCTTTACATAACATTTCCACAGTTATTATTCATACATATATTCACATGTTTTGAAAGAAACATGTAATGACAATCTGTCAGTTACTTACTGTGATAAATATAAATTTTGAAGTAATAAACTGATGAATGTTTAAGCGTTCATCTAATGGTACACAAAGGATCAAACACAACAAACTCCGTCCGCAGCTCGTGGTCGTGCGGTAGCGTTCTCGCTTCCCGCGCCCGGGTTCCCGGGTTCGATTCCCGACGGGGTCAGGGATTTTCTCCGCCTCGTGATGACTGGGTGTTGTGTGCTGTCCTTAGGTTAGTTAGGTTTAAGTAGTTCTAAGTTCTAGGGGACTGATGACCATAGATGTTAAGTCCCATAGTGCTCAGAGGCATTTCAACCATTTTTGAACAGCAAACTCCCGTAAATCCAGGTTGATGCGAGGTTGCACAGATAGCCGAAAAAACAAGGACAATCCAAAAATACATACGGGTTTACCGATCCAGACCGTATACCAGTCAGGTTTCTTTCAGAGTATGCAGATACAATAGCCCACAATTGACAATGGTAAACAATCGCTCGGTGGTGAAAAAATTCATACCCAAATACTGGAAAGATGGGTAAGATACGCCAATACCCAAGAAAAGAAATAGAAGGAACCCGTTGAATTACAGACCTATACCACTATCGTCGAATTATAGCAGGATTTTGGAACATATAGTATGCCGGAACCTTATGAATTACCTCGAAGAAAACGATTTACTGACAAATAGCCAACACGGATTCGGCAAATATCGTTCTTGTGAAACACAACTAGCTCTTTATTCTCACAAAGTAGTGAGTGCTATCGACAAGGGACGTCAAATTGATTCCATATTTTTAGATGTCGTCACAAGCGACTTCTATCCTAACTGCGTGCCTCTTGAGTATCGTCTCTGCTGCGTGACTGGGTTCGTAATTTCCTGTCATAAAGGTCAAAGTTCGTAATAACTGACTGAAAGTCGTTGAGTAAGACAAAAGTAACATCTGGCGTTCCACAAGGCGCTCTGCTGTTACTGATCCACAAAAAAATTTAGGAAACAATCTGAGCAACCTCTTGACAATTTTTTGCATTATTTACCGTCTTGTAAACTCATCAAACGAACAAAACAAACTGCAAATGGCTCTAAGCACTATGGGACTTAACATCTAAGGTCATCAGCCCCTAGAACTTAGAACTACTCAAACCTAACTAACCTAAGGACATCTCACACATCCATGCCCGAGACAGGATTCGAACCTGCGACCGTAGCAGCAGCGCGGTCCTGGACTGAAGCGGCTAGAACCGCTCGGCCACAGAGGCCGGCAAAAAAAATTGCAAAATGATTTAGACCAGATATTTTTGTGGTGTAAAAAGTGGCAATCGACTCTAAATAATGAAAATTGTGAAGTCATCCTCATGATTATTAAAATGAAACCGCTAAATTTCGGTAATACGACAAATCACACAAATCTGAAGGCTGTGAACTTAACTTAATGCTTAATGATTAGAATTACGTGTAACTTAAATTGGAACGATCATATAGATAATTTTGTGAGGAAAGCAAACCAAAGACGGCGATTTATTGGCAGGACTATTAGAAAATGCAACAGGTCTACTAAAGAGATTGCCTACACCACGCTTGTCTGCCCTCTACTGAAGTACTTTCGTACGGTGTGGGATCTGCATCCGACAGGATTGATGGAGGAGTTCAAAGAAGGCGAGCTCATTTTGTATTATCGCGAAATAGGGGAAAGAGTGCCACAAATGTGGCTCATGAATTGGGCTGGCAGTCATTAAAACAAAGGCTTTTTTCGCTGCTGCAGGACCTTCTCATGAAATTTCAATCGTCAACATTTTCCTTAAGGCGTGACAATGTTTTGTTGGCGCTAACCTACATAGGGAGAAGTGGTCATCGTAATAAAATAAGAGAAATCAAAGCTCGCATGGAGAGCCCTAAATGTTCGTTTTTCCCGCGCGCTGTTCGAGAGTGGAACGGTAGAGAAGCTGCTTCAAGGTGGTTCGATGAACCCTCTACCTGACACTTAACTTTGAATTGCAGAGTAGCCTGGTAGATGTACCGAGTGATCAAAAAGTCAGTATAAATTTGAAAACTGAATAAATCACGGAATAATGTAGATAGGTACAAATTGACACACATGCTTGGAATGACATGGGGTTTTATTTGAACCAAAAAAAATACAAAAGTAGAAAGAATCTCCGACAGATGGCGCTTCATCTGATCAGATAGCAATAATTAGCATAACAAAGTAAGACAAAGCAAAGATGATGTTCTTTACTGGAAATGCTCAATATGTCCACCATCATTCCTCAACAATAGCTATAGTCGAGGAATAATGTTGTGAACAGCATGTCCGGAGTTATGGTGAGGCATTGGCGTCGGATGTCGTCTTTCAGCCTCCCTAGAGATGTCGGTCGATCACGATACATTTGCGACTTCAGGTAACCCCAAAGCCAATAATCGCACGGACTGAGGTCTGGGGACCTGGGAGGCCAAGCATGACGAAAGTGGCGGCTGAGCACACGATCAACACCAAACGACGCGCAAGAGATCACTCACGCGTCTAGCAATATGGGGTGTTTTTTTGGTTCTAATAAAACCCCATGTCATTCTAAGCATGTGTGTCAATTTTTACCTCTCTATGTACATTATTCCGTGGTTTCTTAAGTTTTCAAATTTATACTGACTTTTTGATCACCCGGTAAATGAAGAACTTGTTATTTAATATATCTATTTAACTTGAGACACGTTTCATTGGGAAAACCCGCTTCATTACTTGGGTCTTACTTGCTCCAACTGACAACTTATTTAAACCGCTACCATTAAAACACACTGCAATACGTATTATGTGGTTTAGGTTCAATTTCTGGAAAACGTCCGCATCTCGTGGTCGTGCGGTAGCGTTCTCGCTTCCCACGCCCGGGTTCCCGGGTTCGATTCCCGGCGGGGTCAGGGATTTTCTCTGCCTCGTGATGACTGGGTGTTGTGTGCTGTCCTTAGGTTAGTTAGGTTTAAGTAGTTCTACGTTCTAGGGGACTGATGACCATAGATGTTAAGTCCCATAGTGCTCAGAGCCATTTGAACCATCAATTTCTGGAGTTAGTTGCAAATTTTCTTCTAATTTTCATTCACTTTTCCTCTGACGTCGATGCTCATATTATGGAGAATCAAATCATCTGTATAGTTAAACTAATTTGGTTCTGCGTAGTCCAATAATAGAGCAAAGCATATCAAGCATCGGTGAGTGTGACAATGGGTCCCTAGATCTCCTCGTGTTCGCTTTCTTTCTCTACCGAACATAATTCGTTGTTCATATACGTGTCACTTCGCTGCTCGGATATTTCCCTCATCATTTTCACCACAACCAGAAATTTTTATTTTAAATGAAATTATTATTTTTAATTATAAAGAATATAAACGTCGGTCAACTGAAAACCAGACAGACAGAAAAAAAGTAAGTAGACTGTTCGTTATTACAAAAGTAATCGCCGTAAGTGATAGTACATTTATCCCACTGTGTGATAAGATGGCCAGTGCCTTTTGAGAAGATGTTTGCGGTTGCCTACAGAAACACGACTGTACCCAGGCATGTACCTCTTAGTCCGAAGCAAATCGACGCCCACGAATTTTCTTCTTCTTGGCTCCAAGTATATGGAAACCGCATTGGGGTACAGATCGAGACAGTATAGAGGATGTCTAAGGGCTTCCCAGCGAAACTTCTGCACCGTAGTCGAAACATGTGGTCACTTGTTGCCAAGGTTGTAGTGGGTGCTCGCCGTCTGTTCTTTTCAAATACGAATCCAGTGAATCAACATTTGCACTACTCGCCCACCTGTGTAAAAGATGTCCGAGACGTGCAAACAGAAGCAAACTGGTGGGTGTTAAAAAACTGACAAAAAGCTCATCATAGCTTTTTTCATCACGATGTACGCTTTAAAGAGGCGTAACGGCAGAAAAGTCGGTAGTAATTTTCAGTTTTTTCCACATATAGTCCTCAAAGAAGAAAATCTGAGAATTTGCATTCAACTAGTGTTAGCTAAGCATCAAGTTGGTTCGTTGGTTGGTATGGAGCAGGGGAATAAACAGCGAGGTCAGCGGTGCCATCGGATTAGGGAAGGATGGGAAAGAAAGTGTGTCCTTTCAAAGGAACCATCCCAGAATGTGCCTGAAGTGATTTAGGAAAATAGCGGAAACCCTAAATCAGGATGACCGGACGCAGGTGGGAACCGTCATCCTCCCGAACGCGAATCCAGTGAGATAGCCAATGCGCCACCTCGCTCGTTAAGCATTGCATTCAACGAGTTTTCAACAGCAGAGAATTTTTCATAATTATTGAAATCCATCACTCTCTACAAATTCTTTCCAGATTTTTAGTTAGCCTACTCTGTTTTCTAATCTGTTGTTTCCAAAGCAAAAAATGAGTGCCCTTTACTAAAGAAAATGTTAGACAGGTGTCAGAGTACTGGTATGAAGGAGACGTAAGAGTATGTTTGCAGCCTGTGAGTTTTTGAATTAAGATAGAAAATTAAAGCAAGGAAAGGAAGAAGCTAAGTCTAAAAGGTGGACAGCATCTACACTGAGCCGGCCGCTGTGGCCGATCGGTTCTAGGCGCTTCAGTCCGGAATCGCGCGACCGCTACGGTCGCGGGTTCGAATCCTGCCTCGGGCATGGATGTGTGTGATGTCCTTAGGTTAGTTAGGTTTAAGTAGTTCTAAGTTCTAGGGGACTGATGACCTCAGATGTTAAGTCCCATAGTGCTCAGAGCCATTTGAACCATCTACACTGAGGCACCAATGAAATTGGTATAGGACTGCGTATTCAAATACAGAGACATTTAAACAGGCAGAATACTGGTCTGCGGTTGGCAACGCCTATATAAGACAACAAGTGTCAGGCGCAGTTATTAGGTCTGTTACTGCTGCCACAGTGGCAGGTTATCAAGATTTAAGTGAGTTCGATCGTGGTGCAATAATGCGCACGAGCGATAGGACACATCATCTCCGAGGTAGCGATGAAGTGGGAACTTCCCCGTACGATCATTACACGAGTGTAACGTACCAGAAATCGATAAAACATCAAATCTCCGGCGTCGCTGCGGCCGGAAAAAGATTCTGCAGAAACGGGACCAACGACGACTGAAGAGAATCATTCATCGTGACAGAAGTGCAACGATTCCGCAAACTGCTGCAGATTTCAATGCTGGGCCAGCAACAAGTGTCAGAGTGCGAACCATTCAATGAAACATCATCAATACGAGCTTTCGGAGCCGAAAGCCCACTCGTGTACCCTTAATGACTGCACGACTCAAAGCTTTACACCTCGCCTGGGCCCGTCGACACCGACAATGGACTGTTGATGACTGGGAACATGTTACCTGATCGGACGAGTGTAGTTTCTGATCGTATGGAGTGGATGGACGTGTACGGGTATGGAGACAACCTCATGAATCCATGGACCCTGCATGTCAGCAGGGGACTGGTGGAGGCTGTGTAATGGTATGGGGCGTGCGCAGTAGGAATGATGTGGGACCCCTGAAACGTCTAGGTTCGACGATGGCGGGTGAAAGGTACGTAAGCATCCTGTCTGATCACCTGTATCCATTCATGTCTATGGTGCATTCTGACGGACTTTGACAATTGCAGCAGGACAATGCGAAATCCCACACGTCCAGAATTGCTACAGAGTGTCTCAGGAACAATCTTCTGAGTTTAAACACTTCCGCTGGCCACCAAACTCCCTAGACATGAACATCATTGAGCATATCTGGGTGCCTTGCAACGTGCTGTTCAGACGAGATCTCCACCCCCCCTCGTATTCTTACGGATTTATGGACAGCCCTGCAGGATTCATGGTGTCAGTTCCCTCCGGCACTACTATAGATATTAGTCGAGTCCATGCCACGTCGTATTGCCGCAATTTTGCGTGCTCGCGGGGGCCTACACGATGTTAGGCATGTGTACCAGTTTCTTTGGCTCTTCAGTGTAAATCTTCAGCGAATAATGCGTCTGAGGGTAATGCGGACGATTAAGTAATTTTATGATTTTCTCTGTCGCCACAAAAATCGAGCAAAATATAAAAGCTTATGAAATTACCGTTCATAAAATAACTGATATGGCAAATGCCATAAGTTTCTCCCAGATTATCGTGTTTCATGCGTTCCTCTTCTTCTTATGTTAACAGAGTGTATCAGAATGCATGGTAATTCTGATTATGAATCGTGAAAACAGCATCCGTTGCCTGGAGACACCGTGACAATTGATGAGTTATGAAACTTTCTTGTAGATATAATTTGTTCTTTAATCATTTAATTCAATAGTAATTTAAGAGTACGTGTTATCACCCTGAACAGAATGAGTCAGAGTTTCAAAAAGGAGCGCTTATCTTTAGTAGATAACGTGCATGTTTTCTGATGAGTGTTTCTGACACAAACTTCTTCTAAGTATCACTTCTTGTTACGTGCGTGCTGTACAAACTCCAGAGAATAATATCAATATCCCGCATCGAGTATACTTCGCTTATAGTGTTAGTAACCCTTCATTCCAAGCGCTGTCGCTATATGAATAATGAGGAACAAAGGCGCCTTAACAAATGCACAAATCGCATTTTTCGTTTTATTAACGGCCTTTTAATTACATTTCCCACTTTCTTCGGCTTTGTGGGAACAGAAATAAAGTATACGTTTGTGGCGATATGCTGTCATCGTCGGCAGAATTAAGTGGTTGGGAGCTGCCTGTCTTTAGGAGAGGTACGAGCATTCCGTATAGTCTCAGAAATAGCTTATATTTCATGAGAGTTTCACTGCCAGTAAGAAGCTGAATATATATATATATATATATATATATATATATATATGTATGTATGTTTAGTACACTTCCGAGTACTAAACAGTCACATCGCGATGACGTTCGCCCGTTTCGAATCCCCTTGGCAGATTTCTCATCATCTTGTAGATGCTAGTGTGTTCTCTGAAATGAGTCACTTTTGCGGTATGCTGCTCTTCTGCCTATCGCCTTTCCCTCTCAGACAGGAAGTTACACCCATCTGCTGATCTGAAGTCCCTGGACATTCTCTCGGCTGGTGTTTCGTCGCCAAAGTAATAGCATCGTTTAAGAGGGGACGTTTATGACATACACACACACATTATTTAAAAGATGCACCTAATCCACAATTTTGACGTTAAGGCAGTCAAATTTTGTGCCATGGTTTACATGAAATTTACACATGTACTGTTAAGTTCTTTTGCTTATATATATTTAACTCTTTCATGGAATTCTAAAATTTTATTTAAAAAATAGTATATATGTACTATTTTCTCAGAAATTACTCAAGAGGTTTCTACAGAACTTTCTCTGTTCAATCCCTTTGCATATTGCAAGTATCTCTCATCAAGGTTTTTGAATATATTGAATAGCAGCATTTTAATAATTTTACAATTGTAAACAAAGTATAACACAAAATTCATTCAAAATTCCAAGCACTTCACAACATGTCTCAACGTACACTTAGAATTTCAAAAATTACTCTTGATGCAACATTTAATGGATTCATAGAAATAAGTATACAAAATATCGTAATCATAGCCTTCATAGATTCTGAGAAAAAGGTCCATAAACTTTTTAAAAAATTTCAAAAAATGCAATTTAAGGTTCAATCTCACGTTACCTGTTCGAAAGGCCCCAGATTTGTAGTCAGGATCCACTTTCCCTTCAAGGCTTCTGTTAAGGTTTCCTGTTTTCTTCCTTCTTTCCTTTATCAAGTCTTAACCTGTCTTTTGAGTTGCAGAGAGGCGATGTAAATCTATTTTTCACGAGGCGTCTTTAATGAAATATCCTATCCTAAAGACCATTCTTTCTAATCCCTTCATCCTCCCTAAGTCACCGCGATCAAATACAAGAACTGCATCACAAGTTACCATTCTGACAACTGTAGCAGATGAAAATGTGGTTTTAGAGCATATTATCCATATGACTGAATTTAGAAACTGATTTTGATTATAGATTTTACCATGAACACACTTTTCAAAAGTTCAGGATGGGCCAGAACCTGTAACTGGGCTTGATAATATCAGGATTCAATTTGGAAGCCTCTCATTGTGAATGTAGAGGTTGTCATCCCTCTGACCCCGTATATATTCACTCCAGTTAATGTGGCACAGATGATAAATTGATCGTTGATCTGTTGACACCATGTAGAAATAAGTAGCCCATATTACACTTTTCACGTCACTGGCGATGGAATAGTTCTAGCTGATAGCGTTACATAATACACTTTAAGAGTGACTAACGTTTTATTTGTGAGTCTGTTGTGTCCACCTTCCAAGTTCTTGCCCTTTACGTCACTGACAAGTTTCCTCAGTCGAAACCCTATTCTCCTCTGGATTTGTCCAATGCATTCAAATTTCCCATGGTGAAACTTCTCCATAAGATGTGCTCTCATTCACAGTGTTCAGTGCACTGGAGTCACCATCCCCAAGATGTTGCACTTATCTGACACCACGTTTCTTGGCAGAACTCTTAAAAATAAAATGTGTACCAGCCCCCTCCACTCCTCCTCTAGAACCAGAGTACGTTTTACTGCAGTTGTGACTATTAACTCTCCTTCACTTTCTGCACTATGTGCACAGTTATGGCACAGCTGGCTCATATCTTGCACATCATGTATCTTACCTCTGTCCATACTTATGAAGCTTGACAAACCGAATATAGATCTATATCCTCTTTTCATGAATATACCATCAGATGACACAAAAAGGTCTGTTCAATACCAATAGAACTGGCCTCATCTAAGAGCTATCTTCTGCAGTAGCTTCTACTGCAGCTGCTGTCCTCACAAACTTCAGAAATTATGTTTTCCAGTTCACAGTTTATTTTCGTAAATCTCAGATATGGCCTGGCATATTCATTATCCCATACAATAAATTCCCCTCTTCTCTCTCAACTGCAGCGCACCTCAAGCATTGGAAAACCTTTATTAATTTCATAGTGCCAGGAAGGGCGCAGCACACATTAAATTATTTTTCAGGTACCTCAAATGCGATTTCCTCATTAAAACTTTGGGCAATTTTTGTCCATGAGTTCTACTTGGAAACAAAAAATAAATGGAAAATTGACATTTTCGGTCAATTTCATGAACGTCCCCCTTAATGACAAAGAAAAAATGACAAATTGTAGAACATCATAGGGAGTAAATATGAATAAAATTGGCATCAATATTGCTGAAAAACGAACGAATATGAGATGGCCTTGTCACAGGTTTTCTAACATGCACTCATATATCTGAGTGACTTGGCACAAAGCCACCTCGCTGTAGGACAAGGAATTAACATACGAAAATACGTCAAAACACATTGAAGTTAAACGAGATTTCGTCCAGTCCCTATAGAGTGAGGTATGGTTGACCGAGAGAATGATAGCTATGAGCTCCGTTTAACAGGATAAGGGCCGAACGACAAAGCTTACCTCACCACGATTTGTGAGTTCATGATGCTGGGTGCTCTGTGTCCAGATGGTGTAATCGACTGGTAACAGCCAATGTGACTGCTGCAAGCTTCCGAACGCGTATCATCCTGATCTGCATGGACGGCCCTAACACATGTCCGCTCCAAGGTGAAGAGACATTACACTTCAGTAACAAGATGGCGGTAACTTCCGCAATTCTACTGTCCGCGAAGCGGGGGCGTCAGAGATCAGCAACTGAGCGGGGATGGAGCGTGGTTCTCGGTGCTGTTTTTAAACTCGGGCACTTGCACCGCAGTGTACGTCCGCAGTTCACAAATAGGTTCCAGTAGCAAACATGGCAGCGGGAGGGAACAAAGTTGGTGAGGCCTCGCCCCAGAGGGTACCTCGGTCTCTTTGCCTCTGAGGTTGAGACACTTGTTTGGGCGAAGGAAAACTGGTATGCATACACCACAGTGTGGCTTCGTCTTAGATTGAAACGTAATTGCCAGGAACTCTTATGGAAATTCGCCGTTTTGAGTATTTTCTACATTAGCAAAATGGAAAATGTGGAAGTTACTATGCCCCTCACAGCTTTTTAACGATCCTCCATGTAAACAATCCTTTCTGGCTGGGGAAAATCACCCTAATTGCATAAAATGATCGATTACTTTGATGACTTGTTAATTAAAGATCCGTGCGGTCTCAGATAATTATTAATGAGTTCTAAATTTTGTTGGCAACTCGAATCGGCGGTTGGAATTATCAAATTAATTTTATTTGGCCCTCCTTTGTGATGGCATTCGCCAGTACAGCTGTTGTGGTCGCGTCCTGGGCGTTCATTATATACCCTCAAAGAGCCTCTGCGTTACAATCTTAATTAGTCCGACTCGTAGTTTTTTGCAGCACAATATATGGTGGTAACCAGTGCGACAATAGAGGCAGAAGACTGTTGTGATCATCTTTCGTCCAGTACGGGCCTTTACTAATTTTCCAGAAGGACAAACATAAATATAAACACAACATGACACTCAGCACACGCTTATTAGAGCCACCTATTTCAGAGAGTGACACGTAAGTGGCCACACTTCTGCTTCGCAAGAAATGTCCCAATTAGCGAGGGCTGAAACTACCCTCCAATTACGGAGCTGAAATAAGTCCAGCGTCTTCAGTGTCTTCTAGCCAAAACCAACTCGCCTTCGCAGAAATCTGCTTTTCATAATTTTGCTCAAACAAGGTGTGGTTGCTTGTGGGCTACAAAGTATGACAGAAGAAGTATGTTGGTGTTTAAGTACGTAGCGTTTTTCTGTAAGTTTAATAAACACTATAGATACAAGTAAGAGAGAATTTAGTCATTAACAATATTCTTCACTATTTACAACAGTCTGCCAACGCTAGGGGTAACTTTTCGGTTCCGCTACTGTAGAAAGCGCGTGGTTTTAGGCACAGGACTTGTCTAGCCTGATTCGCAGCGCATTTTCATCTGGAGTGGAAGTTCCTTGTAGGTTGTTCGATAAAGAGTAGAAAAGCTGAAAATCTGAGGGCGCAAGATCAGATGAATACGGTGGGTGCGGAATGACTTCCCAATCCAACTCCTGTTTAGTGTTTTCTGTCGGTCAAGCAGAATACCGGCGGCCGTTACCGTGGGGTATCGTCACTTCACGCAGTCTTCCTGGCCGTTGTTCTTGAATTGTGTCTGCAAGACGTCTCAGTTGATGCCAATAAATGTCAGAAGTGATGGTTATGCCTCGAGGAAGTAATTCGTAGTACACCACATCGTCGCTGTTCCACCAGATGGATAGCATTATCTTTTGTGGATGCCCGCTGGTCTTTGTATTAGGATTTCTAGATTTGCTTTGGCTCAGCCATTCTTTTCTTTTCCTTATGTTAACACGCAGACGCCACTTCTCGTTACCAGCAACGATACAGGATAGGAATGTTCGGTGTTGTTCACGAGCCAACTGACGACGAGGCACTGATGTATGTATGACCACCCGATGAGTTTTGTGAGTTTAGCGTAGTGCATGCGGTACCCATACTCTCGATTTTGTAACCTTCCACGCTGCATGCAAATGTCGCACGATGGTGGAATGGTCACAGTTCATCATATTTGCCAGTTTTCGAGTACACCGACGTGGATCATAGTGGATTAATACGTTCAAACAATCTTCATCAAGCCTCGAAGGTCTTCTTGAAATTCGAGAGTCACTAAAATGCGAAAACTACTTTCTTGGCATACTCTGTCCAATGACAATACCCCAGTTTACTTCCGCTGCTGTCACTCCTATTAGACAGAACGATATGTCGGATATGTTCGTATTTCTATTACTTCACACCTCATTTTCTAGCGTTCGCAACTCCAATCACAATCTCAAAATGACAATATGTAAACTCATATAGCAACAGTGAACTAAAAAAAGATTGTCAATAAATAATCCTATAACAACCAGAATAGAGCATGCAATATGAAAACGCTACGAACTTGAGCACCAACCTAACAATTAAACAGTTAATCTAACAGTCATATATTTCAATACTGTGTAGAGCGCCCATCTTCCATATGTCAAGTGGCAGTACATATTTAGATAATGATTATAAAGAATTCGTCTCGATTGTAAATAGAAACCGGATGTTGACCTAGTTTTCGGCGCGGATAACCACGCCTTCCTTGGAACACACTAAAACTACAAACTGCCTAAAGAGGCATGGTCCAACATTAATACAGAATGCCCAAAATAGCAAAAGACTCGCATAAAATGTAAAACGAACGGTACGTTTGTAGTTTTAGTGTGTTCCGAAGAAGGCGTGGTTATCCGCACCGAAACCTAGGTCAACATCCGGTTTCTATATGCAATCGAGGTGGATTCTTTATAATCATTAAATTATTCACGATTGCTTATGCTCTGCAATTTTAAAAGTTCTCAACATATTTACACTCCTGGAAATGGAAAAAAGAACACATTGACACCGGTGTGTCAGACCCACCATACCTGCTCCGGACACTGCGAGAGGGCTGTACAAGCAATGATCACACGCACGGCACAGCGGACACACCAGGAACCGCGGTGTTGGCCGTCGAATGGCGCTAGCTGCGCAGCATTTGTGCACCGCCGCCGTCAGTGTCAGCCAGTTTGCCGTGGCATACGGAGCTCCATCGCAGTCTTTAACACTGGTAGCATGCTGCGACAGCGTGGACGTGAACCGTATGTGCAGTTGACGGACTTTGAGCGAGGGCGTATAGTGGGCATGCGGGAGGCCGGGTGGACGTACCGCCGAATTGCTCAACACGTGGGGCGTGAGGTCTCCACAGTACATCGATGTTGCCGCCAGTGGTCGGCGGAAGGTGCACGTGCCCGTCGACCTGGGACCGGACCGCAGCGACGCACGGATGCACGCCAAGACCGTAGGATCCTACGCAGTGCCGTAGGGGACCGCACCGCCACTTCCCAGCAAATTAGGGACACTGTTGCTCATGGGGTATCGGCGAGGACCATTCGCAACCGTCTCCATGAAGCTGGGCTACGGTCCCGCACACCGTTAGGCCGTCTTCCGCTCACGCCCCAACATCGTGCAGCCCGCCTCCAGTGGTGTCGCGACAGGCGTGAATGGAGGGACGAATGGAGACGTGTCGTCTTCAGCGATAAGAGTCGCTTCTGCCTTGGTGCCAATGATGGTCGTATGCGTGTTTGGCGCCGTGCAGGTGAGCGCCACAATCAGGACTGCATACGACCGAGGCACACAGGGCCAACACCCGGCATCATGGTGTGGGGAGCGATCTCCTACACTGGCCGTACACCACTGGTGATCGTCGAGGGGACACTGAATAGTGCACGGTACATCCAAACCGTCATCGAACCCATCGTTCTACCATTCCTAGACCGGCAAGGGAACTTGCTGTTCCAACAGGACAATGCACGTCCGCATGTATCCCGTGCCACCCAACGTGCTCTAGAAGGTGTAAGTCAACTACCCTGGCCAGCAAGATCTCCGGATCTGTCCCCCATTGAGCATGTTTGGGACTGGATGAAGCGTCGTCTCACGCGGTCTGCACGTCCAGCACGAACGCTGGTCCAACTGAGGCGCCAGGTGGAAATGGCATGGCAAGCCGTTCCACAGGACTACATCCAGCATCTCTACGATCATCTCCATGGGAGAATAGCAGCCTGCATTGCTGCGAAAGGTGGATATACACTGTACTAGTGCCGACATTGTGCATGCTCTGTTGCCTGTGTCTATGTGCCTGTGGTTCTGTCAGTGTGATCATGTGATGTATCTGACCCCAGGAATGTGTCAATAAAGTTTCCCCTTCCTGGGACAATGAATTCACGGTGTTCTTATTTCAATTTCCAGGAGTGTAGATATTAGGTTATTATGAAAACTGGCACAGCGCAAACTACTGTCAACAAAAATTGTAAAACCTTGAAAGCAGTGTGCAACAAGCGTCAAATTTATATGACTTACACTCCGTGTTTGGGTATGTAAGTGTTTAGCATTTCAGCCTAACCACACAAAGTGGGTAGGAGTTAGATCAACAACAATAATCTGCCAGGAAAGTTTCGTCAACAATAAGTAAGTAAGGAAAGTGAGTTGTCATTCAGAAACCGCATTTCAGTGTCGACTGTTTGTGATAAGTATCGTGTTGCGTTTCGTGAAGGAAGGAGAAACGTATATCCGGACGTATCGGAATTCGATAGGAGCATAACGTGTTATAATGCTCCCGTATTTGGTTTAAAAAGATTGAAATTGTGAAAAACTAATCAATAAATAAGATCAGCTTTTTTTTCCTTGAGCAAGAGATCAACAGTCATTGTTGATGGGGGCGTGCGTTCTTCCTATAGCGTCAGATACGCATTGGCTATAGAAAGCCGTAGTAATTTAACACCACCATCGTTTCTGTGAGGTGAGTACCTGACAGAAGCGAGAGCAGAAGATTCGCAATTCGGACAAAATGGGCAGATCATGCGTATTTTTTACTTGTTCAAAATGATCCCAAGTCATTGTTAAATGATCGGCAAATAATCCTAGGGACGCGCTTTGCTTACAGTAGAATGAATTCAATGGCAGAACGCGAATTGCATTCGGCGCATTGCGTTCGTTTACCATGATCTGCTGAGTTCACTATTCCACATAGCTTATCTGTAACTGATATTACAAAATCATAGATCGTGTACCACTCAATAATTGCGGCGATTACATATATTTTAAAATAAAACGTGAATATAATTTATTGTAACGTATCTAATTATAAATCGAAGATTATTGTTAGACACATGGAGAGACTTACTTACACCACGTCTGCTCTCTTCAAAGGAGACAAACAAGAAAGATGCAAAATAAAATTTTCACTGTGAAGGGGATTGTATGCTGATAAGAAACTTCCCGGCAAATTAAAACTGCGTACCGGACCGAGACTCGAACTCGGGAACTTTGTCACTCGCGGGTAAGTGCTCTACCGACAGAGATACCCAAGCTCGACCGACGACCCGTCCTCACTACTTTAATTCCACCAGCACCTCGTCCCCTACCTTCCGCACTTCACAGAAGCTCTTCTGTGAACCTTGCAGAACTAGCACTCCCGGAAGAAAAGGATATTGCGGAGACATGGCTTAGCCAGAGCTTGGGGAATGTTTCCAGAATGAAATTTCTACTCCTTTCTTTCGGGAGTGCTACTTCTGCAAGGTTCTCGAGAGTACTTCTGTGAAGTTATTAAGGTAGGAGACGAGGTATTGGCGAAATTAAATCTGTGCTGACGGGTCGTTAGTCGTGCTTGGGTAAGTCTGTCGGTAGAGCAATTACCAGGGAAAGGCAAACGTCCTGAGTTCGAGTCTCGGTCCGGCACACAGTTTTAATCTGCCAGGAAGTTTCAAAAGAGATACAGTTTGCTGAAAGGAGCCACGCACCTCGATTACATTTTGTTTTATGTAAACTTACTAGCTGTTGCCCGCAGCTGCGCTGACATATCAGTAAAATGAAATGAGATGTACGTATGACTTTATTAGCCAGGAGACCACCTTTGAGTTGTTCGGCAGTTTGGTGCAAGTCATTATTTGACGCCAGTTTGGCGACTTGCGCGTCGTTGATGATAGAATGATGTTAAGGACAAACAAAAACACAGCCGGCCGCTGCGACCGAGCAGTTCTAGGCGCTTCAGTCCGGCACCGCGCTGCTGCAGCGGTCGCAAGTTCGAATCCTGCCTCGGACATGGGTGTGTGTGATGTCCTTAGGTTGGTTAGGTTTAAGTAGTACTACGTCTAGGGGACTGATGACCTCAGATGTTAAGTCCCGTAGCGCGTAGAGCCATTTGAACAAAAAAAAAAAAAAAAAAACGCACACACCGTTGATGATAGAATGTTGTTAATGAGAAACAAACAAACAAACACACATACAGTCACAAGCGGAAAAAATCCGATCCCTTGGGAATCCTAACATTATCAAATAGCGTTAAACTGACGAAGAAAGAAAATCAATAACTTGCAGTTTGGTGCAGCGCAAATTTTATACCATTTGTAAAGGCACAACGTCTCCATGTCTGCTGGACGGCATTTATGGGACGTCGTTGTTGTGGCTGTTCAGCCGTCTTAGACGCTATAAGCGACGCGTGACGTTGAGCGGCTAAAATGTGAGGAGCTTGTAACTGAAATTAGAAGTATGGATTAAATACGTTGATGATTATATGAGTATTGTATCAGTTACGGGGAATCGTCTTATATACAACATATCAAACAATGTAACATATTCGTAAATATAAGTTCAAATGTCAAAGAATAAATAGCTTTTCCAAAGATCAATTATTGTTGCATATTTTGCTTTATATTCTTCAAATTAATAAATGTCTTACACTAAACACGTTCTAAAGTACCTTATGTTGTTCCTCAGCGTTCAGGCTATCTCCATACCAAATTTCATCAAAATCCGTTCAGCGCTTTGGTCATGAAAGCGTGACAGACAGTTACTTTCGCATTTATAATATTAGTACGGATGACATTCCATACCTCCGATTCATTTCAGCCACACGCTGATTTCTCTGAAATATTTAATCTCAATTAACAGACCATTCACATTTTATTACTTTTTGACAGACTAGACAAAACACTTCCTTAAAAAAAGTGCATATTCCCCCAAGAAAATCAGTTTGAATTATTTTTATATTTAAGAAAAGATTATCTTCAAGTAATACTTAAAGTAGGATCGTTGCCTATCGAGGCTGCAGCTTATTGTTCCATGATGTTGTTGCTCGCGTTGGGGGGTATCCCATGACAAGTGAAAGTGCAGTCAGTGGGCTCGGAAAGCTCATACTCAGCAGCCGCAATGACTAGTTCCCGAAAGGACACACATATCGACCGTGCAGGATCGTTCAGCTGTGTCACGTACCTTGGGTCAAGGTATGAACTCGTTTTCACCAGAACAAGTAGCCACGCGGAAGGTACGATGACGTCCGGAGCATCAGGAATTGCCAGCACAGTGATCGCAGACTGTGAGCGCGCAGGCAGTGTTGAGTGCAGCGATAATACTGTGCAGAACAGCGGCAGCACATCCTCTTTTCAGACGAACACTGGTCCCGCATAGAGCATCACGATCGACATATCAGTATGTGGAACCTCCCTGGAAAACAAACTGTGCCAGATTGCATTCGTCAACGTAATAACGCTCCAGCACCTGGCGTAATGGCATTGGAGTGGCACTGCGTAGACGACACCGTCACCTCTGATTTGCATAGGCGGTAATTTTGCTAGTGTCGCTACATTTCTAACGTCTTAAAGCCGGTGACGTTATGTTTCCAGTTCACTGAAGATTTATTGCTGCAACAGTACGTATAAAGTACATGAAATGATTAGATTTACGGATCATTAGCACAAGCGCTTCTGAGGTACCAGGTATCGACCTATGCTGAAACACGCTCTTAGAACGTGGTGTAGCCTCCATTGACCTGACTGTGGTGTCACCACCAGACACCACACTTGCTAGGTGGTAGCCTTTAAATCGGCCGCGGTCCGTTAGTATACGTCGGACCCGCGTGTCGCCACTGTCAGTGATTGTAGACGGAGCGCCACCACACGGCAGGTCTAGAGAGACGTACTAGCACCCGCCCCAGTTGTACAGCCGACGTTCATAGCAATAGATCCCTGACAACTACGCTCTCATTTGCCGAGACGATAGTTAGCATAGCCTTCAGCTACGTCATTTGCTACGACCTAGCAAGGCGCCATAGCATTTGATATTGAGATTGTAACATGTACCGTCAAGAGCGATGTATACCAATTGTGGATTAAAGTTAAGTTTTATATCAACTACGTACTTTATTTGCTACTAGTAATTCCCTTAACTGTTCCAGACCTCGCGCCAGCCTGCGTGAGCTTAAGCGCGTGCCTTTCGGCTTCTTCTCATAGTGACTTGGCTGTCTTGCCAAGTCACAACACTGACTCTGACATTCAGTCGATCGTACAGATGGCGGATACTGTCCTGAGATCCTTTGTGTAACGCCTGCTCAACCTGTTCATTTAGTTCTGTAAGAGTTGTTGGTTGACGAGAGGCACGAGTCACTTCTCGTCCCCTCACATCCCACATGTTCTCTGTTGGAGACAATTCGAGAGACCGTGCTGGTCAGGGAAGCTGCTGCACGTCATGCAGAGCACGTTGAATTTCACGGGTTATCTGTGGACGAGCATTATCCTGTTCGAACAACAAATAACCTTCCTATTGCAAGAATGGCAGAAGAACGGATTAAACAAAGTTTCGCAAGTACTAAGTGCTCCAAAAAAACCAAAGTTTTACGAGAGTTGCAGCTTATCGCACCCCAGACGCTCGCAAACAACCATCACTTAGGTGCAGGCAAAGACTGCTTTCATCACTGAAGACAACGGCGCGCCATCCCGAGTGATCCTCTGATGACTCTAATCGAGTCGCGCATGTTGATGCTGTGGCGTGAGTGGAAGACAGGCTAGAGGTTCCGTACCCGTAGTCCGACTGCTAATAACCGGTTCGCAACAGTTTGTGTTGACACTTCTGCTCTCACAAGCCCTCTTACCTGTGCTTGGTAGCTGCACGATCTACCATTGCTGACCTTATAGTACGACGATCTTAAGGGGCGTTTGTGTTGCGTGGGGCCAAAACCTCGTCTACGGGTGTGAGTGTGTTCACGTGACCACGGATACCGGCATCGTTGCACAGCTGACGCAATACGTCCAACTTCTGTGGCAATTCTCCGAAAGGACTATCCCGCCAATGTCACTGTTTCACCCCTTTCAAACTCGCTCTGTTGGTTGTAAGAAGCACGAGTGCTTTCCGTTGCACCGTTGCTTGCTTGCTTCACACGTTTTCACCACACTGAGCCCTCTAGCTCTGAGCATTTTGTATTAAAGGGTAGACAGAAATGGCGCTCTTGTAGATATGACACAACGTTCTCTGTTGGCGGACGACGGTGAAACCATTATCAGTAGATTTCCTATTCCCCAGATGGCATAAGCCATCATAGATCAAAATAGACGTCGTATTTCCAAGTAAAATTTATTTCAGTAGTGATTCTGGCCTTGTTTTGTCGAGAGCTCATACGGCACCAGTCCCTGGCGATTGGCCGCGCGGAATTAGCCGAGCCATTGGCCTCTGTAATAAAAAAAAAAAAAGCTGAGTGGAAGGATCAACAAACGAACTTGAACGGATGACATGTAACGTCCGCAACGAGAAAAAAAAAGATCAACAACGAACAAAATGAAAAAAAAGCGGTCTAAGGCGCTGCAGTCATGGACTGTGCGGCTGCTCCCGGCGGAGGTTCGAGTCCTCCCTCGGGCATGTTTGTGTGTGTTTGTCCTTAGGATAATTTAGATTAAGTAGTGTGTAAGCTTAGGGACTGATGACCTTAGCAGTTAAGTCCCATAAGATTTCACACACATTTGAACATTTTTTGGCCGGCAATTATGATTGATGAACTTTGTCATACAACTGATGCAGCACAGAATGACGTAGCCATATCTGTCTTACAACTTTAGTTCGACTCGATGCCTAGCTGGGGTATGTATAGATACTGGCAGTCTCTCGTAAAACTCGTAAGCCGCATTTTCTCTGGTGTTTCTGCAGATATTTGCAATTTTGTTTGTGCAATGTGTAACTGGAGACGTTGCAAACAAAAACTTGTCATTACGGCTTGTACGGAAGGCCTAGTGCTGACGGAAACCGTGGGTTTCTTTCCCGTTACAAAAAAAAAAATTATTTTTGAAGTGGAATTACACGAACGCTCGATGGAGCAATCCCAAAGTAGTCTGTTGCGATATTTGTTTTATCAATATGTATTAACAGGGACACTACTAGTAAAAAACGAAAAAAATTGATACTCCAGTGGCGACAGCAGTGCGCTGGCCCGCGCTGACTGCTAACGTCGTGCAGCTGCGCTGCTCATTCGCTGCTGGAGAACCGGTTATTTTTCGTGTTCTACTGTCCGTCTTAATACATATAAGTATAGCGAATAGCGAATATCGCACTAGACTTATCTAGAAGTTCTCTCTCGAATGGACATGAAAAATCCATATTAAAATGAATTTGTTTTAACAAGAAAGAAACTGACTCTTTCCGTCGACACAGGGGTCCCATGAAAGCCATGGTGAGAAGTTTGTTCCGGGCTGATTTCAGGTACACTTTGGAATAGCGAAATTGTAAATAACTTCCGAAACGCCAGAGAAAATTCACCCAACGAGTCTAGGAGGGACGCCACGCATCGTCTGCAACGCTCTAGCTTTGCACGGTAGCCAAAATATAAGAGGCCCCATTTCTTATAAACAACATACAAACAATTCAGTCGCTTATATTTAAAAACAGGACACAGAATAGTAAATTATTATGATAAAAACAGCGTAGTCATCAGTCTGCAGGTCAATAGTTCACAGGAGTAACCATTCACAATTGTGCTGCTGTGCGTGATCCGTATTTACTGCTTGTTAATAAGTGAATAAATCAGCGCCTCATAAAACGCCCATCAAGGACTAAGTGGAGGGACTGGACCTTCGGGAAGGGAGAATTCACCTTCTATTGCACACAAAGTCTTATTCACGAAAACAAATAATTCAAATAACAACCAGAAAGAAAAATTTTGCCAAGTGATTGGTTACCATGTATCTAAACAGGCACAAGTTTGCCTTTGAGACAATAATTCAGATACACATATAATCCGTGAAAGCAACAAACTAGGATTAAATAACAATTCTCTGAACAGCTTGTCGTTACAGTGATTACTAGTTGCACATCAGACGGCAGCAGCCGATTTACGCTAATGCAACTTTCATGGGATTATTGTACCATGATTAATAGTAGTATGGTAGGGATCATTCGTTACAGATCAAACGGCAGAAGCCAATTTACGTTAATGCAAATTTCATGGGATTATAGTAATGTGATTACAGTAAGCCGGCCGAAGTGGCCGTGCGGTTAAAGGCGCTGCAGTCTGGAACCGCAAGACCGCTACGGTCGCAGGTTCGAATCCTGCCTCGGGCATGGATGTTTGTGATGCCCTTAGGTTAGTTAGGTTTAACTAGTTCTAAGTTCTAGGGGACTAATGACCTCAGCAGTTGAGTCCCATAGTGCTCAGAGCCATTTGAACCATTTTTTTGATTACAGTAAAACGATTTTGATATTAAGCTTCTCGAGGACTAAACTGAAGACAAACTGAACTAAATGACACCCTTGGCAAATGCATTCATAACTGAAGAAATAGAATAACCAACTTTAAACTTGCAAGTCTTTCATCTGAAACACAACTTAGCTAACACCTGAAAAAGGACGTGCTATAATTACACATGCAGAGTTTCTTTTTAAATTTAGGATTCATTGACTGATTAATTGAGGTGGTTATGGGTCTAAACGGCGAGGTCATCAGTCCCGCAATTCCAAAGTTACTCGCGAAAGAGATAGGGTCCGCTAAAAGTGGAAGGATCTAGTCAGAGGGGTCAAAGTATAAAACGAGGAAGTTAAAACAGACACAGTAGGAGGTATGAAAGGATAGACCAATCTAAAAAAACTGGAAAAACAGAGGGACAAAAGAGCGGCCTTTGCATGGGGGAGTGATCATGGGTCCCAGGGCGAGAAAACAATAAGGGAGGTCCCTATCACAATCACCCTGCCCCTACTGTAGGTCTGAAGCGAAACCTTATATCTGAAAATAAAAAAAAAATTCGCGGAGAAAACTAAAGAACAGTTCAACCATCCGTGAATCGTCTGCTGATGTTAAAGGTAAGGAATCAGGAAGACTATATGTAGTACGAAGGGCCAAAACAAGGGACTTACCACCAATATATGGTATGCCGTCAGTCTGGCTCCACAACCACTTTGTGGGGGTGGCTCATTACCCAAGAGAAAACAGCGGGTGAACCGTGGATGATCAATTCCTGGTCGGCGTAAGACAGTGGACTCCATCCCAGAGGAGTGGAAGGAAGAACGCCAAACCGTAGTAATCTCCTTGATTGTGTGGAGTCTATTACTGAGAGCAATAGCTCACCAGAAATCAATCCACTCTTGGGCAAAGAGAGATTTGTTGTAGATCCGCATAACTACAGCTCGAACTATGAAAGGGAATGGTGGGTCAGTATCTCCTTCTCAAACCAAACGGTCAGCCAGTTCATTCCCTGAGTTGCCCACATCACTTGGATCCCAGAGAAAGACAAATAAGCAGGTGGCATGGCCGAGGGCAGAGAGAAAGTCATGGATAGCAGAGACCAAAGGGTGACGAGATTAGCATCGGTTTACAGCCTGCTGGCTGCTCATTGAGTCGGTACATATGAAAACACTGAGGTCTGAGTAACAAAATGGAGGACCCTATTGACGGCCAGCAGCTCCGCTGTGATCTCACTAGAAGACCATAGGGGTGACAGAGACCTTAGGTTCTGGAAGAGGTCGGTCCTCATCCGTAGTCTTCGGCACCATCCAAGGGGGAGTGTGGGAGGAAATACACAAGGGACATTTCAGTGAGTGGAGATGGAGATCCTGACAGAGGAAGTGAGATGCATGCCAACTGGAAATACCACCCAGGGGTGGGTATCAGGAAGGAGACATGCCTCGTTTGCAAAGAGGACAAGGTACATGGGATAGTCAGGGAATCGGCGAACGGCGATTGCGTAAGAAACCAGGAGTTGGCTCCGTCGTATTTGTAGAGGGGGAATCACCGCCTCTTGGAGGAGACTGTCAACGGGACTAGTGAGAAAGGCATCAATAGCTAGACACACCTCATAATGGTGAACAGGGTCAAGTATATTCAGGGTGTATGATAAGCCGGCATGGCTCACTTGCGTCAGTTCTACTTCGTATGCTCGCATATATAACAGCTTCAACATGTTTTGCCAGGACATTCGTTTCATATGTCGTTGGGAGGGTAGACTTTGATTTCCGTGGCCTTCTTACCACAGTCTCTAGAACATGTTCAATAGTTTCCAGCGAACAAACTTTCTTTACAGGGTTACGTTTGGCTTTAGCGACTAAATATGTTGCTCTAAATTTAGTGATCAGTTTCGGCATAACACTTTTTGGAGGAGTAGCTGTCTCTGTATATTTTATCGTGAATCTTTCATTCAACGTTTTAAACGATTTACATCCAAAAAAGTTTGAACAATAAAGACTTTGTTCGACTGAAAAAGGCATTCAGTAGAAATGTTTTCACAACAAGCTTCAAACTGACTACTGAGAACGCAGCACTGCTCATGAAATCGCCGCTCGACATCATGTGACTCTGCTCAACCGCCGGCCTAGTGTTAAGAAACTAAAACACTGAGACAGCTTCAAATATCACCTTTGGTATAACAGGGGGCGTCTGTTATCCTGTTCAGCCCGTAGAAGACAATATATCGTCTGCAATACTTTTAGTTACATCAGACAATAAAATTTTGCGTGGTACTTCACACATAGTTTCAGAACAAAATTATCGTTTTATATCACAACCTTCATGTTGAATTAATGCAGTTCATCCATTTGTGTGAGTGAAAAAGAAGTTTACAGATGTCGTGTAATTGACTCATAGCTTCCTGATCGACTGTCAAAAGAAATAGTTAAAATCATTCAGGTTATTACCATAATTTTTAAAGGGTCAGGCCAGTCTGTTAATTAACTGCTCTCAAACTAGATCATACAAGGTGCATCTGGAAAGTTCCGAGAATAGTCTCAGAAAATAAAGGAAAAAAAGAGTTACAAACGAAGTACATTTACTGTCCTTCAAAGTAATGACCATTAGCAACAGGAAACTTCTGTTATATGTTGTAAATATGTCGTAAGCTGTCAGCAAACGCCTCATATTGAATCAGTCGAAGCATCGTAGTCACGAGTTGTTGGATATCTGCATCGTGACATGAGATGAGACTTGGTGGTACCAGTACGATAAGGAGGCCAAGCTACAGTCAATGACACGTTTTTCATTGTCTTCGCCGCCTCCCTCGGGTAGAGATCCATGATGGATCAAACCCTTGCTGTCGAAAGAGGCGGTCAGCATCGTCAACCGTCTTTTTTTTATTTTGGGAGTCAGGGAAGACGATGAACACCATGCCATTGACAGTCACTTGCCTCTGAATCATGTTGATAGCACCAGACCTCATCATGAGGCGGATATCCAACAACCGGGGAGCACGGTGCATCGAGCGTTTCCACAATAAGCGTTTGCTACAGTTTCCAATAGCTATACAACCAATAACAGAAGTTTGCTGTAGCTAATGATGATAGATTTGAAGGACAGTAAATGTATTTGGTTTTTCTTTATTTTCTGAGACCCTTCTAGAACATTTCAGGTGCACCTTGTAGATTCATAAAGAGACTGAAACAGAAATTTCTGTCCCGAAATATACTCCGATGTGCAGTCATCACTCCCTTTTGGCGAACTTGTTCATTTCTTTGTAGCACATATTGTTCACACCTTGTACTTGTAAGTGAGTGCTTTTACGAATGCAGGAAAATGTTTGAGCTGCTGTAACATTATAGTATCGTTTTCCATATAATAAATTCAGCTTGTCACGTTCCTGACATATTCAATTTAATTTTACAACGAACGGATGACATCGTCTGATGTAAAATTGTAGATAATTTAGTAATATTGGTGTAGAGAACACACATCCAAATGTATACGTACTTGAGTCTTAAATTATGAAGTCTCGCTTATAACTATCTTCCAGATATAACCTCAGATGATGTGCTCGGACCACCACTGGTTAAAGAATAACTGACGGGTTTTCAAAGTTAGTATTAAAATTATAATCAGAGCTATCTACGAAAAAATTACAACCGTATTTCACCTATTTTTCTCGTTATCGTCTAGTATGACGATCCGCAAATTGAATCCGCTTGCTAGTTCAACAATATGCTGTTCGGTGTCGTTCTTTAGAGGATGCAGACAGTACGTAACCTGATTACGGTATGGCTCGCAGTGTAACGTTGATTGGCTGCCTTCATTTTTCTACGATCTTTCCCTCCGTTGCACATTGCCTGCAGTGGCGATGATTCTCTTGTTGTGAAAGAAATGGTTCTAACGAACTACTGCAATAGCGTGCAGAAATCTTCATTTCCTAGCCACAACTGAGACAGGGAAATGACGATGTTAACATCTTACACAAGAGGCTGTGTATATACTACAACGCCAGCCAGCACTTGGTTAGGGATGGCGTATCAAGTAATGCGTCATGTAGATAGATGCTTCTGGAAAGCGCCACTTCACAACCACAATACGAAGCAATCTGCATGTTAGAGATTTTGGGAAGTATCGTGTCAGCTACTTGGCTCTGAGAACTATGGGCATTAACTTCTGAGGTCATCAGTCCCCTAGAACTTAGAACTACTTAAACCTAACTAACCTAAGGACACCACACACATCCATGCCCGAGGCAGGATTCGAACCTGCGACCGTAGCGGTCCTGCGGTTCCAGACTGAAGCGTGTCATCTACTCACCAATCTCTGGGACAAATGTTCCTCATCATTCACTTACGCCTGTGATCTGTATTGGCAAGTATATGATTCTCAGCGCAACGTAACGTACTTATTTTTTAACTGTCACCCAAAAATGAGATCTTACTTTCTCTCGCACGTAACTACCCAACAGTATTTCCGATTTGAATGATTCTGCATCATTCGGGACGGTCATGTGTCATCTTAAGCCGCTCGTGATTGTTACTAAAGAAGGACCGTTTCTTAATTTTCTGGTAGTGTATAACCGTCCTCTTTTTGTGTAGTCACTAGTAAACGAACTCTTTACGGACTGCCTACTCGGTACGTGCTGATCCAGCCATGAAAGATGGGTCGTGAACCAGTGCTACGTAATTTATGTTTCATCTCTTTGTTGGGATAGCGGATCCTATTTTTATTTTACTGGATCCCTAAAGCTACCGGTCATCTTGGTACCATCTTGGAACCTGGACACGTTTACGGGTGTCGAAACGGACACATCATCATCGATTGTCTTAGCGCCGTTGGCATAGGTCAAGATCTAGATGAGACTTGTAGTTTATTTTCAATGTTTTCATATTTTTGGTTGTTGACGATGTATGCGCATTGAAAGCCAAACAACTTTCACCATCGACCACCAGCAAAGCAGATTGTCATAATATGCAGGGCGATTGCTTCACCAGGTCACTTTGAAAACCTGAAGTGAGGCTTGGAAACACACTGGCGATGCCATTCTCAATCCGAAATACATCTTGGATATAAAAACTCCAAAAAAGCGGAAAACATGCAGGCGAAGACCTGTTGTCCATAAAATATATCCCAGCGTGATTAGTGGCTTGGAAACGTACTGAAGACCATTTCGATATTCTCAGTAGACAGCAACCTTAATATCACAGAGTCGAAGTCACGAGGCTGTTTACTTGGAGACCTGAGACGGCAGGGACTCTGTATATAGAGTAACCTCAAGGCTGCGAGTGTCCTGGTTCCCCGCCACGCTAGCAGAGGCCGAGCACCGCTGCTGCTGCTGCGGCTGCTGACGAAGCAGACGGAACGGCTAAGCCGCGGGGGACACACTGCTCTGTCTACACAGTGAAGTCGTCGTAGCAGCTAAAGGGCATGAGGCAGGGACCAAACGGGCACTACGTTCCGTGGCTACTCCCAAAACTGACCCCAGGATACAAAACCCGTCGTAGCAGCAACGGTATCTGTAACAGCAGCACAGTCACACTTTCGCAGATGAACATCGTGGCCTAGGGCTGGCGTTTAGGAATCAGAAAATCTTGCAGTCCATGTTCAATAACAGCCACGCCTGAATTTTAATTAAAATCATCAGCATTGGTGGCTGAATACTTGCAGTAAAAAAAAAAAAAAGGTTCAAATGGCTCTGAGCACTATGGGACTTAACGGCTGAGGTCATCAGTCCCCTAGAACTTAGAACTACTTAAATCTAACTAACCTAAGGACATCACACACGTCCATGCCCGAGGCAGGATTCGAACCTGCAACCGTAGTGGTCGCGCGGTTCTAGACTGAAGCACCTAGAACCGCTCGACCACAACTCCGGCTACAAGGAGTCAGTCTCGTGCTGCAAAACGGCCTTTTCGTAGAGGATGGTTGCGCACACAGAGGTGTAAGACATCATCTTGCCCTTGGAAACGGAAACTGCCCCTAAAAAGCAGGAGAGTCAGCACAGGCCAACGATACGAGGATGCAGGAGACAATGGAAGCAACTGCATTCTGTATCCGCGTGGTGTGTAGTCTGATGTCATAATGGTCTCTTCGTTGATAAAAGATTCCGGATTAGTTCGGCATTCGGATCACGGGAAGGGACTGTCAGTAGGCAGGTGGGGATGACCGTGAGGAAAAGATTGAAGACTAACGAAAGGTTAAAATTCTACGGGTGGGAGTGTGAAATGTGAGTAGTCTGAGGGAAATATAAAAGGTAAATTCAGAGGTTCTGTCTAGATAAAGCAGGGGTCATTCAAATGAAATGAGAAGAATATAAGGATTTCTGGTCAGTCGAATATAGGGTAATATTAACAACTGCAGAAAATTATGCAACATGAATACAATTTGTTATGGGTAGGAATGTAGCGCAAATAGTAATTTACTGCGAACGGTTCAGTGATAGGATTACTACCATCAGACTCGACATCATAGCAACTCTAACAACAGTAGTTCAAGCATACGAGTCAACACGAGCAGAAGACGGAGAGACAGAAAGAGTATGTGGGGATATTGAACGGTAATTCAGTATGTAAAGGGAGATGAGACTCTAATAATGATGGGTGATTGGAGCGCTTAGTAGGGGAAGGAACAGAAGACACAGAATATTGACTCGGTAGTAGCAACGAGAGAGGAAAAGACGAACTGAGTACTCCAACATATTTCAGCTTGCAAAAGTGAATTCACTATTCAAAAATCACAAGAGAAGAAGGTATACTCGCAAGGAGTCTCGAGATTGGCGAAGATTCCACCTGGTTTACATCATAGTCAGAAACACTTGACGGAATCAGATACTGGGATGGATGTAAGGCGTACCGAGGAGAAGATTGTAAAGTAGCAAATTATTATAAGTTGTCACCTTTCACTGAGAGCGTAGCTTGTCGTGTAGCCGGGAAGAGAGCAGACGTTGGTTCTCACTCTGGCACTGCTGACGCTGGCTACTGGACTCAGCAAGCAGTGTATCTGCTTCACACTGCGTGCAGTACGTTGCACATACTCTCTATGAATTTGAAGAAGTACTATTAAATATTAATTTTATCTGTTTCATACTTAGTGTACCAAATTCCATGGATTACAGACCCATACTGCTAAAATTTCAAATCAATAACTTCAGTACTTTTGGAGACATTAATTTTTACCTAAAACACACTATAACCGTACTGGCATCATGAAACCCAGTCGGGGCCGTAATCTATAGTATCAATTGAAACTACAACCAAGAGGATAGGTTCATGAAATCAAAATTTTCTGGAATTTTCTTTCGTTTCATTGCCACAGATTTCTGACGTAATTAACAGTATACTGGAAAATTGTGTTGTCATTGTTTAATGGTTGTAATGTTTTGGAGAGACAGAGAGTGAATGGAAGACACACATAAAGTGAGACAGTGATATTTTAGTAAAACTATGTAAATGTAAGCTTGAGAAAGTTATTGCGTAATAGGGGAATTTGTGATGTATGTCTGAGCGATCCTGATTTTGTAAAGGGCAGCCAGAAGGGGTGTTGAGTATTAAATTTACTAGTAATTTATATTGTGGAATTGTGTTTTGTTTTCATTACATTTTATTTAACTTCGGAATTACGAGATTTCTAGTCTAATTTACTCGTGGTAATCTCATTGGCTCGCATTAGAAGTACAACGAGTATAGTGCTCGAGATGATGCAGTGGCATGCAATTAAAATGATGAAAAAGTTGAACGCTAAATAAATATAAAATTAGTAACCAGGAAAAGCATTAACACTAAACTCGAAAAACAGTGCCTATATAAGAATCTGAATTAAATTAAGGACTCCAGTATAATAAAATTTGTACTTGGCTAAAGGAGTAAGCATTAGCCTGAAGAGGTGTTACATGTGGAAAGCAACACACAAAAAAATTAAGAGATAGAACTGACCAATTACAACAGCAGAATAGGTGGAGTACTTCTGCAATCACAATTAAGCAAATAAACATATGAAAATGCAGGAACAGAAAGGAACAGACAGTAAGGGAAACATTGGAAAATGTGAAGACAAAGCGCAGTTCAGACGAGGGGAAATATTCAGCTCTGTTTGGTTAGTTAACATTAAATCAGGACTGTGGGCCAGAGTTTGTTGACTTGCATGACCTTCAGTATCTTGAGTTTTTGGAGTTTTTAACTATGTTGAGGACATGTGACTGGCTGGTGACTGTGGAAAATGTCAGCAGGTATGGAGACACAGTTCTGCAACCTCCAGCTGCGTTCATATTCAGGCCAACTGGTGGTTATGTCTCTACCTGAGTGAACAATATAAAACGTATCACAACCAGGACAAGTAATTTTGTATACCCTAGTGTTGGTTAGCAACTGTGTCTTATCTTTGCTATTGAAAATACACTGGTTGTGGTGTTGCTCTCACACTAGAGACTCGAACTCGGGACCTGTGCCTTTCGCAGGCAACTGCTCTACCATCTGAGCTACCCAAGCACGACTCACGCCCCGTCCTCACAGCTTTACTTCTGCCAGTACCTCATCTCCTACCTTCCAAACTTTACAACCATCCTGTAAAGTCTGGAAGGCAGGAGACGAGGTACTGGCAGCAGTAAAGCTGTGAGGACGGGGCGTGAGTCGTGCTTGGGTAGCTCAGATGGTAAAGCACTTGCCTGCGAAAGGCACAGGTCCCGAGTTCGAGTCTCTGTCCCGCTCACAGTTTTAATCTGCCATGAAGTTTCATGCCTAATACTTCTGACGTGTTATAGGCCTTTGGTTGCAATCATTCACCAAAATCTCCATGGCGACAATTTTCAACGAGATAACGCAAGACAACATATTGCTTGGGTGGTCCTAACGACCTTTGCACAAAGGGAGTTCGATTATTATCCTGGCTTGGATGTCCTCAAGAGATCTCAATTAATGAAGAGACAGTCTCACGACCACTCTGACTTTGGGTTAAGGCAAAATGAAGTGACATACTCTTCTGTGTTATTCAAGTTCAGTTTGATGCGTTGCCCACCTGAGTTAGAAGCATCGTTGCAGCCAAAAGTTGCAATCGTGTGTACTACATGCGGCGTCCTGCATACACCTAATCACCTATCGGTTTAGTCTCCCTTATATTCTGTATGAGTACATATGTAAAATTTCGTTAATTTATATCCTTTCAGTATTGTAGTTGTCATTATCAGTAGCGTAGTGAAAAACAGCTCCAGGAGCAATTGCATGCCATATGAAGAATCAGTGCCGGCCGGAGTGGCCGAGAGGTTCTAGGCGCTTCAGTCTGGAACCGCGCGACCGGTACAGGAGCAGGTTCGAATCCTGCCTCGGGCATGGATGTTTGTGATGTCCTTAGTTAGGTTTAAGTAGTTCTAAGTTCTAGGGGACTGATGACCTCAGCAGTTAAGTCCCATAGTGCTCAGAGCCATTTGAACTATTTTTTTGAAGAATTAGCACAATAATTTCTGGCAGCCCCGTAGTCTGCAGGTAGAGGCATGACCTGTGAACCGACACGTGCCTGGGAGACTTGGGCGTGGTGGAGGGGGTAGATGTGACGGGGAATGGAGGAGGGTAGGGGGCAGCGCTCATTAGCGGCTGTCACCGGCGGCGCACCGCAATCGGAGACAATCCCGGCGTGGCCGCACGTCACTGCCTCTGCTCGCCGCCCGCTGAGTCAGCTGCCTGTCTGCTGATAGAGACAGTCAGCGTCGCTTCAAACCAAGGTAATCTCTGAGAGCAGCCGTTAGCGTAAGTTTCACGCTGTTCGTTAATTTCATGTATGAGTGATCGGCAAAGGAACAGTACATGGAAGACCAATTACCGAGATTTAAGGATATTTTTAAAGATATGAAAGATTGATCCTCAACAGAATAGAGAAGATCGTTGACTTGAAGCTAATTCCACACCAAGCAGGTTTTAGACCTGGAAAGTCCTGTACCAGTCAAATTCTGGCATTGACGGAACATATCGAGGATGGGTTTGAGAATAAACTGATCACTGGGCTGGCACTAGTCGACCTAAGTTCCGCCTATGATACAGTAGATCACCGGACACTACTGCATAAAACCTACGAGACCCATACTGCCACCTAGTCAAGATAATCGTATCCCTGCTCCAAAATAGACAGTTCTTCGTAATGCTTGAGGGGAAAAAGAGTCGATGGCGGAATAAGAAAAATAGGCTTGCCCACGGGAGCGTGTTGTCGCCAATCCTATTCAACATATATACAAATGACCAACCAACTCCAGACAATACCAAAACTTTTGTATATGCAGGCGACCTGGCAATAACAGTTCAAGGCAACAGGTTTGAAGCCATCGAGGAGAAACTAGAAACCGCCCTTTCTACAATGTCAACCTAATACAAAAAGAATTCTCTAAAACCTAATCCCTCCAAAAGTCAAGTGAGTGCATTCCATCTGAACTCGAGGCAGGCAAAGTACAGGCTCAATGTTACCTGGGATGGGACATTACTAGAACACACAGATACTCCCACCTACCTTGGCGTCGTGCTGGACAGAACACTGACATACAAATATCATTGCGAAAAAAACGCAAAAAAGTAGAAGCACGAAATTCCCTAATAAGAAAGCAAATGGGGTGCCAAACCTACCGTTTCAGAACTTCAGCCCAAGCTTTGTGCTTCTCAACTGCCGAATATGCCTGCCCGGTATGGTGCAGATCCGCCCACGCACAAAAGGTAGATATTAGCTTGAATGAAACATGCAGCATAGTGACAGGCTGCATGAAACCTACCCCCATAGAAAATCTTTACAGGGCCGCAGGTTTCACAAACCCTGACTCATGTAGGAAAGCCCATGAACATACCGAGAAGCTAAAACAAACCTTTGATGCTCGTCACTCAATATTTGGCCTAGAGTGTGGCCCCAGCAGACTCAAATCCAGACCCCGTTTCCTAAGTTGCGCCTTAGATGAGCCCCCCATCTACTATCCACTAAGAGAGCGGCGTTTCTGGTGATTGGAAAACCTGGAGAATGCTTAACCGCATCAGAACTGGGGTGGCTCCTGTGAAATCTAATCTGATCAAATGGGGTTTGTTGGACGAAAATGACGACAAATGCGACTGCGGCACTCGACTGGACATGGAACATCTCCTACAATGCCCTGCCTGCCCCCACAGATGCACCCTCGACGATCTATGGCTGGCTAAAGAAGAAGCATTGGACACTGCCCAATACTGGGCAAACAAGTTGTAGTTTCCGGACACGAAAAAGTAAAGTAAGTTTTAAAGGTTGCGAATCTCTAAAGTCTCTTAAGTATGTGGTTTGCTCGTAAGACTTCTTTACTTTTTTGTGTTCTGCCTTACGGTAGGTCTTGTCATGGGCGAAGCCTCGTCAGAGAGGTCCACCGCATGAGCGTCTAGGGAAGTGATTCCAGTGGAGGTTTCCCGTTGCCTTCGACTGATGATGATGAAATGATAATGAGTACAAAACAACCCGGACCCCTTGGCGTGACAGACCGCCGCGTTGACCACTCAGCTATCGGGGCGGTCTCATAAGACAAGGAGATGAAATTTGAACGCACTAGCCGGCCGCGGTGGTCTAGCGGTTCTGGCGCTGCAGTCCGGAACCGCGGGACTGCTACGGTCGCAGGTTCGAATCCTGCCTCGGGCATGGGTGTGTGTGATGTCCTTAGGTTAGTTAGGTTTAAATAGTTCTAAGTTCTAGGGGACTTATGACTTAAGATGTTGAGTCCCATAGTGCTCAGGGCCATTTGAACCATTTGAACGCACTAGTTGCGGGAATTTAAGCTCTTGGTTCACTGTGCAGGTTGAATTAAACTCGCCGGACAACATGCGATTCATCCATTTAAACCAGCAGTCTGGCAGTTTTGGAGCACTGTACATTGTATATACTGGTATGAGGCGTTCACTTAACCCTACTTCTCTGACGGAAGTAGTTGTAATGAAGTGGTGTTTAGGTGCTCGTCGGTTATAAGCAATCTGCGCATTGAAAGGGTCAATCTCAAGATACGGAATGACTGAATAGAATGTTGTGTATGGTTTCGTGGTAAGGAGAGGTGGGCTACAGTGGTGTAGCAGCTGTTGTCGTAGAAAAGCTGGACAGGTACAGAAAATATGAATGAACAAATACAATAAACAAAGCTTTACCTAACTACATTCATGCTCATAAATTAAGAATAATGCTGATACGTGGTGAAACAAAGCTCTGGTGGGCGGTTTGCGGGTTTAAATCACCTCGGGGTATGACCATGCGGTGCATCTGACCTGCTGTCGTCGCACGGAAGCACTGGCAGCAGTCCACATACGCAGAGGTGTGTTGGTTCATGTCAGAGTACGGTGCAGCGAGTAAGTGTGCAGACGTTTCCAGACGTTCTAATGGTGACTGTGTGTTGAAAATGGTTCAAAGAACACATATTGATGGCGTTACGAGGGGTAGAATACTATGGCGACTGGAGGCGGTTCAAACACAGCAGGTCGTAGCACGGGCCATCCGTGTGCCACAAAGTGTGATGGCAAGATTATGTCAACGATTCCTGCAGACAGGAAACGTATCCTGGCGCTACAGTACGGGACGTCCACAGTGTACAACACTACAAGAAGACAAATACCTCACCATCAGTGCTCGCAGACGGCCACGGAGTACTGCAGGTAGCTTGACTCGGGACTTCAACGTAGCCACTGGAAGAGTTGTCTCCAGATACACAGACTACAGACGACAGAACAGACATAGTTTATTCACCCAGAGACCTGAAAGGTGCTTTCCACTGACCCCTGGTCACAGGGCCTGGTGTCAAGAACACAGTTCATGGTCATTGGAACAGTGGTCCCAGGTTATGTCCAGGTGTAGCCTGAACAGTGATTCTCGCCAGGCTTTTATGTGGCGTGAATCAGAAACCAGGTACCAACTCCTTAATGTCCGTGAAAGAGACCTGCATGGAGGTCGTAGTTTGATGGTGTGGAGTGGGATTATAATTGGTGCACGTACACCCCTGCATGTCTTTAACAGAGGAACTGTAACAGGTCAGGTGTATCGGGACGTCATTTTCCACCAGTATGTCCGCCTTTTCACGGATGCAGTGGGTCCCATCTTCCTCGTGATGGATGATAACTGACGGCCCCACCGAGATGCCATTGTGAAGGAGTACCTTGAAACAGAAGATATCAGGCGAATGGAGTGGCCTGCCTGTTCTCCAGACCTAAACCCCATCGAGCACGTCTGGGATGCTCTCGGTCGACGTATCGCTGCACGTCTTCAAACCCCTACGACACTTCAGGAGCTCCGACAGGCACTGGTGCAAGAATTGGAGGCTATACCCCAGCAGCTCCTCGACCACCTGATCCAGAGTACGCCAATCCGTTGTCCGGCCTGTGTAGGTGTGCATGGTGATCATATCCCATATTGATGTCGAGGTACATGCGCAGGAAACAGTGGCGTTTTGTAGCACATGTGTTTCGGGACTGTTTTGTCAACTTATCACCAATACCGTGGACTTACAGGTCTGTGTCGTGTGTGTTCCCTATGTGCCTATGCTACTAGCGCCAGTTTTGTGTAGTGCCACGTTGTGTGGCACCACTTTCTGCAATTATCCTTAATTTATGTGCATGAATGTAGTAACTTTCACCAACCATGCAGAGAAACATTACAAATAATGCAGCAAGAAATGGAGTCCAGCTAATCAAACAGCATCAACGATGAAGCTCTCCGAATCAAAGGATGAATGATGGTGTCGGAACTGCGACTAGGTGACGTCTACGTAGCGTCACGTAGCAAAGCAGCTCTGAGTGCGAGTGGGCTGTGTGGCTGCCGGTAGCAGATGGAGCTCGTGGTACACATCCACTGGAGGCGTGGTTCAGTGGTCTCGTACGACCGTTATCGGCGTCTGACGGATACTTTGTTCCATTGCCAACTTTATGACGCCCACAGGGTGCTATCGACCAATGATGCAGCATGGAGCTATAGTGTTTCGGCGTACACATGACCACAACATCCACGAAATTATCTGAATTGTTGGTCTACCAACGCATATTGTCCACCTTTACCGGAATGAATAGTGTACCACTCGCAGGAGTCGTAAAAATCTCCTTATCATGAGGGTTTATTAATGACAGTTTCATTCCTGATAGGAATTGCTGTTGTCAGTGTATATAGGCCCACCTCAACTAATTTCCGAGTGAACAATGCGACGGCATCTGCATGAAATGAGCAATTCAAATCGAGTATCCCGCTGACGATCACTGCTCACAGCACCATATAGGGCTCCACGCCTTCAATGGCCGAAACAACACAGAAGTTAAGCAGTAGCTAACTAGAGGCGTGTGGTGTCGTCCGAAGAATCCCGTTTTTGCTTCCTTGAAATTATGCATGGTACCAAAAGCACTAATGGCCCAGTGAGGTGCTTAGCCAATAAGGTGTGGAGGAGGTAGTTTAAGGCTGATGTTTTGGGGTGGTTTTTTATCACGTCTTTAGCCCACTCATTTCGGTTATTGAGAACATGGACCAGGAGGCCTGTTTCAGCAACTTCAGTAATCAAGGACTGCGCTCTGTTCCACGCCTTCATGATGAGTGTGTCATCTTCCAGTATGACAACAACCATGACCAGTGGGCTGCCTGTGTACGTTCCTGGTTTGACGAACATACAAGTGGCATCTCGACTGGGTTTCTGCATCACCCGATCTTAACCCCATAGAAAACAGCTGTGACTATTTTGAAAATCTAGTGAAAGGTAATAACTATCATTCTCGTCATTTGGCAGCTCTACAGGATGCAATCATCGATGAGAGGCTTCAGCCGGAAAGTGCATTTCTGAAGAAACATGTGGACCCTTTTACTCACAGAATTGAAACCAGTGTCAGTGTGAGAGACGATGTGATGGGGCAAGATTGCAACCACACGTACAACTCCGTCGAGCGGGTAGCCTGGCCTCAGGCGTTGTCCGCTTCTCGCACAAGCATCAAGCCTGCAAGCCTGCTGCGACATCAGTTCCTGGGTACTAACCCACCCACGATATTATTGCCACTCGCGGCCGTTATCGTAAACACGTGGTCACATTATAGTAAACAAGTACAGTGGTGACTAAGGAGGACGCACTGCACTGTCAATGCTTTCAGGTCGATTGTGCAAATTCTATCAAGTGATCAGCCTGTCGTGAAATATTTTCAGCAATGCAGTGTGGTGTTATTCATAATCATGAGTATCCCAGAGAGTGGGAAAACAGAGAAATATGTCGCGATAATGGACACTTTCAGGTGAAAAAGAGCTAATATTCACAAGTTTGTCAGGAAGAAAGAAATGTAGAATCGGATACTGATACCTCTACAGAAAGCAAACCTTCGGGCTGTCAAAATGGTACTGAAGAAAGGAAGAACAGTGAAATACATTTTGGAAGACCTTAAGGAAGAGGAAGAAACTCAGTAAAAAGTGAAAACTCCTACAAAAGAAAGGCTTCCTAGAAAAGTAATTTCTATAGATGACTTCGATAAAGCATGTACACGAAAACAATTTTTGGAGCATTATGAGCAGAAGCCAGAAATCACAACGTTAAAAAAGCTGCATATATCTTTAAAAAACTGAGATAAAGTTTCAGTGCTAAGGAAAAGATATTGAAAAATTTTGAAAGAGACGGGATTTCGTTTGAAAAAATTTAAAATTAAGAGAACCTTCCAAACTGAACGTCCCCTTATCATTGCAAAGCATCCGGAATACTTGGGAGCAATCAGAAATGATGAAAAGAGGCCAAATAAATCAGTGGTATTCATGGTCGAAACTTGGATGCATACACATTATACTATGAAAAAGCGCTGGCAGCATGAAGAAGTTGTAGGTGGAATGACTAACACCAGTACAGGTCAAAGAGCTATTGTTGTCCATGCTTGACGAGGTATGGATTTCATAGAGGAGGGAAAAGCTAGTTTATGATTCTAAATCTAATTCCGAAGATTATCAAGATCATATCAAATGCGATACTTATCAGAAATGGTTACAAGAGACACCTATTCCTAACATTCTAACTGGTGGCATTGTTGTTCTTGATAACGACCCATATCATATGTTCGGACATACAAAGTCCCCACTATTGCAATTCGCAAAAAGAACATAATTGAAGGGTTAATTCAGAACAGAATCAGTTTTGAACGAAGTTTAATAAGAAATGAGCTTTTATAAACTGCGCGTTATAACAAATCAAAGCGTGTTTTTAAAGCAGATGCAGTTTTAAAGCGTAAGAGGTACACTGTTTCGAGGCTTTCAACATGCCATTGTGATCTGAACCCTACAGAACTAATCTGGAGCACAATGAAGCAAAATCCTACAGAAGAAAGTTTCTTCCATTAACTGAACTACCCCAAAAAATAAAACAAAGGGTCTATATCTAAGTTTGACTGATAGGATTTATTAAAAGCTTGCGAACGTGTAAAAGAAACTGAAAAATAATATTGGCGCCAAGATGCGATAATGGAGGAATCAATAGAGAATATAATAATCAATGTTGGTGTGAAGAGTGAAGATGAGTGCGCAGCACATAATGACAACCGTTATGTAGCAACTGACACGGCGGACGGAATTGGAACTGATTCAGCGAAACAGATACAGTAGAACAACTTGGCGTCTACCCCTTGTGTGGTGAACCGGACACTTCACAGCTCTAATCACCAAAATTTGTGCAGTTTTCATTGCATAACTGTAATTATACTCTCCGTCCTTCCTTCGTCGACCCCTATTACGCGCTGATTCAAGGTAAGTCGACCGAAGCGCCGTCACCCCCAGGTGCAATCGTATTGTGGTCGTCTAATAGCATGCTAGTACGACAGTAATAAAAACACGGCTTGTTAGCGACGGGAACTCACGACGCCATCATTGCACGCTCTACTCTCGTCATCTGGCTGCATTCCATTCGACGGCAAGGGGCACAACCTGCGAGGGCGTTTTTCCTCCGTAAGTCACTTGCCTGAAAATGCCTCCATCACAACAGTATTTTGACCAGCGCAAGGCCTCCGAGAGGCCAGTCATCGTTAGAAGTTCCGACGTGTCATTATGCCGACCGCGCTACGGTTTCTCATTCGGTTTAAGTCCCGACCAGCACCGATCCGACAAATTCACCTCTCGACGGGCACCAACTCACATTGAGGAGTCACGTTGGGTGACGGCTCACTGTAGGGTTCCGTTACGCACCTTGAACGGAGTTACCAGCCTGGTGAAATCTCCTCTAGTAACTCCCTAGGTGATTACTTGCTAAGTGCTATGCCTTCGTGCAACACACAGAGGCTGTACAATTCCTTGATAATGTTATTTCTTCCCGTAAAGGTATACTGAATAAAAGTGTTACGTCCAATATACTTGACTGCTGTTTTTTCTGGATGTACCGAGTCCCGCTACGCGAACCTTTCTTGTCCATACTTTTACACTATGGTTCTTAGCAATCGAAAACAGAGCACTACCTAATTCGAATAAAATTTTTCAACAAATAATGAGACTAGCAAGACGTAGAACCCGAGACAGTCAATAAACTGAAAGATAATGACAGAGCGAATTTGGCAGAATATTGGGAGAGCGAGAAAACTGAGATATCCGTTGGAGAACAGCTTTCTGCTACGCTTGATAAGAAATATTTCAATACCTGCTGGGAGCTGGCTGAAAATTGTTGGTCACGTGTGTCCATCAACGCTAAATGGCAGGGTACGTCCTTCCGGGCCGTTCCCATGCAAGCAACAGCTACTGCCTTTCTATCACATACTCGTATATAGTGTGAAAGCAAAACAGTCGAATACATTGTATGAGACAGCCATGTGAAGTGCAGGAGTAGTGTCAAGGCTCCGTTATCTTCACATGCAATAAATGTCAACTACCTAAGATAAACGGCATGGCAAGTCTTCCTTCGTACCCGGGACGACGTGCTTCCGCTATAGTTTCTAATGGAGAGCCGTCGTTCCTCTGCAATAACAGCACTGACAGAAATTAAGCCGCGCGGGGTAGCCGCTTGGTCTCAGGCGCCTTGACACGGTCCCCACGGCTCTCTTCGTCGGAGGTCCGAGTACTCCCTCGGGCATGGGTGTGTGTGTTGTTTTTATTAGATTAAGTAGTGCGTAAGCTTAGGGACCGATGACCTCAGCAGTTTGGTCCCATTAGACGTTGCCACAAATTTCCAACTTTTTTACAGAAATTAAATGAGTACAAAAAGAGCATAAGAAAATGTATCCATCTGGTGGTGTTAGAAAAATTGCGAAGACAAATGAAGGACCAAAGAAAAGCAATTGTACATGTGGATAAGTAATGAAAAAACATAAAGTTTGGTGAACAATTAAAGATGTGTTATTTGAACAGAATGTGAAGAAGAGAACAATGCAGAGATTATTGTGCATTTTGGAAGTAAAGAATGGTTCAAATGTCTCTGAGCACTATGGGACATAACATCTGAGGTCATCAGTCCCCTAGAACTTAGAACTACTTAAACCTAACTAACCTAAGGACGTCACACACATCCATGCCCGAGGCAGGTTCAAATGGCTCTGAGCACTATGGGACTCAACTGCTGAGGTCATTAGTCCCCTAGAACTTAGAACTAGTTAAACCTAACTAACCTAAGGACATCACACACGTCCATGCCCGAGGCAGGATTCGAACCTGCGACCGTAGCGGTCTCGCGGTTCCAGACTGAAGCGCCTAGAACCGCTCGGCCGCCAGCGGCTGGTGGAAGTAAAGACCACTGTATTTAATTACAAATAATGCAAATAACTCCACGTGGAGTCATCATTAGCTTGTGTGGATTAAAAGTCTGAGATATAAGTGATAAGAGTTCGAGATTTTTCGGATTATTTATTGACCTTCAAAAACCAGGTGATACACGTACACGTAATTGATACCGTACAATATTACAAAACCAATACACCGGCTATTGCTTGTGTCAAATGTTATTGAAACTTTTCGATTGAAGATTGCAATACAGCATGGCTGGACGATGGGTGCGTGCAGCTTATCGCGAACTGTAGTACACTCCGAGTAAAGTCGAGTTATCAGCATTGGTGATAGGGGAGAACCATACAGGCGGATTGCGCAGACAGCTGTAGTTGAAGACTGCAGAATGAGTGGTGAGAGAGTGGACTTAGGACAATGGTGTGCTAAGGATAGTACCAGCTTTCAGCCAGCAGGTATCACGGAATGACGCAGCTTGCGTTTCAGGCATGGCAAGAAATTCCTTAAGAAGAAATTGTATGCTGTTTGATTGCGTTTCACAATGAATGTAAGTATACTTACGTGCATGCGGTCACAGTGATGTTGATGAACGTCAGTTCCAGATGAACATCTCCACGTTTGACAATTATTCGACTGGTATTTCATGATGGAGTTTAAGTTCTCTTCTCCTGCTTGCAGAAAATAAATGAAATCGGTCCATATTCTTGCAAGAAAAAAAAAATTGTTTTATATGTCACCACAATTCTATCTTCAGTGGGTTCTTCTTTCACTGCTTCTGAAAGGTACACACATGTTTTTGATCTATATACAGGGTGAGGGATTTAAAACTGTTTGTCGGAATATTTGGCGAAATTCACATCGGATTAAAGAAAAGGTGGTAATAAACATTGTTCACCGCGAAGAAAGACGTAACGCTCGAGCCCCCAGCACCACAAACGGGGACGGCAGGGGGGAGGGAGGAGGGAGTGACTTAAATAGGAACCCCTATTTTTTTATTCCAGATTTGGATTTTCCGTGAAAAAATATATTACTTTTGTATGAAATATTTATTTCGTTTCATGATAGGCTCAAATGGCTCTGAGCACTGTGGGACTTAACTTCTAAGGTCATCAGTCCCCTAGAACTTAGAACTACTTAAACCGAAGGACATCAAACACATCCATGCCCGAGGCAGGATTCGAACCTGCGACCACAGTGGTCGCGCGGTTCCAGACTGTAGCGCCTAGAACCGTTCGGCCACCCCGGCCGGCTCGTTTCATGATAGATGGCGATGTAATAGACACACATGAATATTGGGGTGACAGTTGTTGCAGAAGGGGAATATCTCACAAAAATACACATCCGATTAGGAAAATCAAAGTACATTATTTGATATATTTGGGAAAATTGTATCATGTATCACCGTATACCCTCCCACAGTGCATTCTTAGACTATATTTAGCGTTACCCAGGAAAAACGACGTGGACCTAATAGTAATGTGCTCCCTTCGGGGTGCTTGATTTTGGTGAGTCCCCATGCATCTAACTCGGGTTGCTTGGTTACTGAGGGTCCCCTTGCTTCTCGCAAGTGTTTCAGTGCAGTTAATGTTCGAAATGTTGTCGGTTGTTTCTAATGCACATTGCAACTCTGCGTGTGAATGACAATCCGACATGCATTAGCGTCTCTGCGCTAATGTTTGTACATTTATTGCGAATTCGCTGCCCCATATCTTCGGGGGTTGTGGCGCATCCACGTAATCTCTCTCTTTTAGCCATACTCACAGGAAAAAGTCGTTAGAACTAAAGCCCCGTCAACGTGCGGGCCACGTTTGATGACCACCTCGTCGAATCCATCGACCCAGATAGTTTCGATTTAAAACTTCTCGAGCTAGTCGTGAATATCTACATTGTTGAAGCTACACATGCAGTCTCGTTTGAAGGGGAACATCGTCCGCTGGTACGTGTAAAACTTTTTCCACAATGTCACTGTACATTTGGCCAGTCAGATTACCTTCTATGAAGTGTGGGCCAGTTAACTGGGTACCTAAAATACCACACCAAACGTAGACACTCCATGGGCGCTGATGTTCAATTTGTCTTTGTCGATTCAATTTGATTAATCGGAGAAAAGTGTCTGTGAAATGAAATTATGATTGACTGCCAGTTGTTCCTATAACCGGTCGCAGAATTTCAGGCGATTTTCGAAAATTGGAAATTTGTGGAAAGTTGTACAGGACGAAACTGTTGAGGTCATCGGTCCCTAAGCTTACACACTACTTAATCCAAGTTCAACTAACTTACGCTAAAGACAACACACACACCTCGAATCTCCGATGGAGGGAGCCGCGCGAACCGTGAACGAGGGGTCTGAGAACGCGGGGCAACCCCGCGCGGCCAGGTGATTGTAAACATAGTCAGCGTGCAGTTCTTGATGCAGAGGTAAATGAAATGGACGCCATCTGTGTGCATGCAGTATGCTCAACACACTTCTTTGCTAAATTGCTGAACCCCGCGCAATTTGCCGAGAACTAATACCAGGATTTGCAGCAACCGCTGCTAAAACATGCACTGTGTTATTTTCGTTTGTCACAGGCTGTGGTCGGACTCTTTCTCTAGGTTTAACACTTACCGTTTCAGTTAACATGTGGACAATATTGTGAAACTTCGTTGCAGACGGAACATTCATATCGAGAAACTGAACTGGAACAATTGCGTCGAGATGGGGACAGTCCGAATCATTGAAGCAACATGCACAGTCTGACCGCAGACTGAGTGCATGATCAGTCTGTTCTCCATTCGATTGTGGAAGGTGTCACATGATAGAATTATCAAAAATATCAAAAGAGTACTTGGATTGTGTTAATAGGATGTGTATTTGTTTGAGATAGTACCGTTTCGAAACAATTATCTGATTTTAATAATTGCCGATTACAGCGCCATCTATCATTAAACGAAAGAAATGTTTCATACAAAAGTTACATATTTTTTCACCGAGAATCCAAATCTGAAAAAAATATGGGTTCCTATTTAAGATTTCATAGTCACCCTCCTCCCAGCCCCGAGGGTGGTGCGTGGGGGGGGGGGGGGGGGTCGAGCGTTATGTTTATGGTTGTCCCTCTTCGAGATGAAGAACGTTTATTACCACTTTTTTTAATGAGATGTATACAGTATTTTGCCATATATTCACACAAACAGTTTTGAATGCGTCACCCTGTATGTAAAAGGCAATGTTCTGACTGACCGACTCCCTCTGCCTCCCTTCCCAACGCAACTTCCACCATCTACACCTCCCGGATGATTAGCTTCGCCCGGACATCTACCCTTCCTACCAACCCTAACCCCACCTTCCTCCTGCCTCCTCCTCGGGGCTCCCTCTCCTCCCCCTCCCTTCCCCTGAGCGGCTTTCCCCTCCCACTCCCCCTCCCTCTCTTCTGCTCCCCTTCAGTGTCTCTGCACTCCCTCCTGCCCTGTCTTCCATCTTCCTCTCCTGCCCCACTTGTCTCCTGCCTCTTGGTGCACCTGCAGACGCCCCCTACTCTTTTCATCCCGCCCCCTCCCCTGCAGCATCTTGCTCTCCCCTCATTTTCCATCCTCTCAGACCTCTCCCCCGGCAGGCCCCACCTGGCAGTTTTATTCTTCAGCATGTGTGCTCCAAGTGGGTTTAAAGTGTGTTGTTCTAGAGTGTTTTTAATACTGTAGCCAACTTTTTACCTGTGGATGTGACTTCAGTGTCTTTTTTGTAGTCTACTAATCGCCAACAGTGTTTTATAACTTTATGTCGACTTTTTTTAATTGTCCCCCCATGAACCTCTCCATGTCAGTGTATTTTTGCCTCCATTATCTCCCCTTACTCTGTTTTATGTCCCCTATTTTATCGCCTTATATGTAAGATTTTATTCTTGTTTAAGTTGTCACATCACTCGGCTGAAGAGGGGCGGATTGTGCCGCTTACAGCCCTCACCTGCCCATATGGGCAGAAAAAAAGACCCACTCATCATCGCCCAGCCCAAGCCACTAGGGATGGAAACTCGAAATTTGCAGAGGGTGTTGGCCAGTGCTTCAAATTCTAACACTTCCAGCGAATGAAAATGTGTACCCAACCGGGATACGAACTCGGTATTTCCTACTTACTAGGCAGGTGCGGTAAGCACTGCGCCATGCCGGACGCAGCGTTGTCGCAACTGGACTGACTACCTCGGCTCGCCTCACGGCAGGTCCACACTCCCATCGAGCGCCACCTAACCGCAAGCCCTGTCCATTTCCTCCGTATTCGTTCTTCCAAAATTCCCACAGGAGGTCGAACGTGTTTGTGTATCTGCACTGAAGAAGGTGGATTCATTGCCCAACTGGGCCTATCAAATTATATGAGTATGTGGCGTCTGTTCTTCGGACATTCGGAGATGGGAGTGTGGATCGTCCTCGAGGCGAGCCGAGATAGTCCGTGTAGTTTTGAAAACACTGTGTTCCGGATGGCGCAGTGGTTACCGCACCTCCCTAGTAGGCAGGAGCTCTCAGGTTCGAATCCCAGTCCGACACACGGTTTCACTCGTCGCCGGCGATTCCGGGTAATGTCCCAGTGCAACTGACAGGAGTGATCCCTATTTCCCTCTCCACCTTCAATTTACATATAATGTACGAGGGGAGTTTGAAAAGTCCGAGCAAAAATAAAAACTACTTACGAACTTGGGGTAAACCTTTTTTACTTTTCGTTATAGTCTCCTTTTAGACTTATACACTTCGTCCAACGCTGTTCTAATCTGCTGATCCCTTCCGAATTATAGGAATTGTCCAAGTCTGCAAAATAGTTGCTGCAATCAACTCCTCGTTTGAATAAAATCATTCTCCCGCCAGCCATTTCTTCAAATTGGGGAAGAAGTAGTGGTCCAAGGGGGCCAAGTCTGGAGAATAGGGGGGATGTGAAACGAGTTGGAATACTATTTCTGTTAATTTTGAGACCACAACTGCTGAGGTGTGAGCTGGTGCATTGTCGTGATGCAAAAGGACATTTTTACGGTCCTATCGCCGGCGTTTTTCTAGCTGCTCGGTTTTCAAACGATCCAGTAACGATGAATAACATGCACCTGTAATAGTTTTACCCTTTTCCAGATAGTCGATGAGTATTATCCCTTGCAAATCCCAAAAGACTGTTGCCATAACCTTTCCGGCCATCCCTGCAACACTTCACACGACTCCGTTTTTGGTCAAGCGTGAGCAATCGCGGAACCCATCTTGCGGATGGCTCTCTCATGTCCAAATGTTTATTCAAAATATTATGTACCCGTTCATTCGAGAAGCCCACAGCGCTAGCAATCTCACGCACCTCAACTCTTCTGTCATCCATCACCATATCATGGATTTTATCAATGATTTCTGGTGTCGTAACTTCCACAGGGCGTCCAGAAAGTTTAGCACCACTTGTGCCGTTATTGCCACTCCGAAAATTTTGAAACCACTTATAAACTATTCTAATCGATAGTGCAGAGTCACCATAATGTTTATCAAGCTTCTCTTTGGTCTCCTGAGGCCTTTTACCTTTCATAAAGTAGTGTTTAATCACCACATTAAATTCTTCTTCGTCCATGTTTTGACAATCACTCGACTTCCTTGATTCAAACGAATGCCAAACACAAAGAAATAGACCAATAGAAACTTGGTGTGAGCTCTTTACAAGGATGGCACTAACATTCCATCTCTCGGACTTTGCAAGGACGTTTCAAACGCCTCTCGTGTAACAGCTATGGATTCTGTCTGCGTGGTGTCTGTTCTTTCGGACATGTCCGGAAGAATAGACACCCCACATTCACATAAAATAACATTAGTGTAAGGAATGGACAGCAACTACTCTTTGGTTAAATGGAGTAAAAAGTAAAGGGAGAGATCAAAGAAAATAATTTGACTGACATTGGTCACTAGCGATTGACTCGTTCTGGCGTGTAGTACATGTTCTTTACATTATTATCGGGTGCGTTTTACAGAGCTATGATGTTGTTTCTGGTAATGAAGATCCACCACAAAGAAGGGTCTTGGCGTGGGTGTTTGTGGAACGCTGTAATTTTGTGATGCAAGGACCGTGTGACGTGTCGCGACATTCCACGACAGTAATTTCGCCGAATGAGAGATTCAGGACGGCTAAGTGGTTTTAACCCAGGTTTGCTCATTGGCGCAGATTCCTCTCCGGATTAGCGAATTATCTGACACACAGCCTCGCGTGTCGCCTGTGCGCAGCCAGAGGTCACGAAGGGGAGACGAGTGGAGGGGATAGGCAGTGTGTTAGGGTGCGAGGGAGGGAGGGAGAAGTGAGGGAGCGAAAGTAGAAGCGATGGCGATAATCCCGCAAGCAGGCAGCGCAGAATCCGTGATCGGCTTTATAGAGGGGAGGGGGAGGTGGGGGGCGGAGGGGGCCACCTCCCTGTGGCGACGGGGCGCATATACATCTGGATAATCACGGAACGGATTCCGGGCAGGATTTTCGTCGTCCGTGCCAGAGAGTACTAATAGAGACGAATATCTCCCCCGACCAGAGAGAATCGTTAAAACAGGTAATCCCAGGCGGTATCTACAGAAAGGAAGAAGTGCATCGGTCGCCAGCCTCGATATAAAATATTCGTTAAAGCACGTCTACGCTGCCTTTCCTGTGATTATCGCGAAATTACTGTTAAAGTATCCGTGTATCGCTCACGCTTAGCTGTTGCGATGTAGTTTTTCTTCCGTCGTTAGTTCTTTGAGCAGCCATATGGCTACCATGAATGTAGCCACTTTCATATGGATTTGAAGTGAGAGGCGATCTGCTGCGTTGGAGAAGTGCCAAAGTGTAACGTCTCACTTCCGGTCTGGCTAATACTGGTCGCTATTGAGAGCGACGTCCGCCCCTGGTAGCTGAGTGGTCAGCGCCACGGAATGTCATGCCTAACGGCCCGGGTTCGATTCCCGGCTGGGTCGGAGATTTTCTCCGCTCAGGGACTGGGTGTTGTGTTGTCCTTATCATCATCATTTCATCCGCAGCGGCACGCAAGTCACCGAAGTGGCGTCAACTCGAAAGACTCGCATCAATCGAACGGTCTACCTGAGGGGAGGCTCTAGCCACACGGCATTTATGTTGAGAGCGACAACGCCGCTGTTCTGGGTTCCGGGGAAAGGGGCTCACCTCCAACCTGGGGAAAATTCAGTTTTATTCATTACTGTCACTATTGCTCCGATGAGTCTATTAAATAAAAAAATAAAAAACAAACATCTTCAGTCACAAATCGTGATTTTTATTTCACTACACCTTGCATTTAGAGCCCCAGCGGCTCACCTTCAGCTGCTTGATTAGTTTACAACAATTTTCGACTGTAGGTTAATACTGCTCTGTTTCTTGTAGTGTTTACATGGTTTTTAAATACAGTATTTGTAGACATAATAACAGACACATACACATTTTTTGTCCTACAGTACAATTGCAAATACAAATCAAAACAATTCAAAGAATATTGATATTCAATGTTCAGTTTGCTATAGGCTGACACACATTCCCCTCAGATCCGTTCCCTTCAAATCGAACCTCCCTCACCATAATAGCAGCATTCGCTGTCCACCTCCCTGTCCCTTCAAGGTGAGCATATGGCGTTAGATACTAACGGGAAGAATCTTGGGTCGAAAGGAAGCGTCTGCCGCCCATGAACCAGATTGCGATAACTGATAGCGTACTGATTGTCAACAGCATGTATTCGAGATTGGGTTTGGGGTCAACACACAATTCCACCTTGACACACACACACACACACACACACACACACACACACACACACACACACACAACATGATATATACTCCAGCAAAGAGAAGACCATTATACCCCGGAAACAAATTGCGTACTTAGAGTGTGGCGAAAATAAGAACTTAGATTTTAAAAACATTACTTATTATTACATTCACTTCACTTGTACAAAGACAGTTCAAACCACTAGCTCGAAGTTTAATACGTTATCTATTTCTATGGATGCGAGGCAGCGGGAGTTACATTCAGTCACGTAAGGAGTGATCAAATCAAAACGAGATAGGAGGAAAAAAGTAAATAAACTGTGTACTATTTCAAAAGTAATATAGTAATTACATAATAAGGAAAATATTTATCTTACTGTGAGACAACATAGTCCACTTGTTGCCAAGGTTGTTACGAGTATGATACAGAAGTTTCGCTGGCAAGCCCTTGCACATCCTCCGTACGCTCCTCATCTCTCTCCTTTTGTGGGAACCAATTTGCTTCGGACGAAGAACTAAACGCCCCGGTACAATCATGGTTCCATAGGCAACTGCAATCATTTTCCTACAAAGGCAGTGATCACCTTATCTCACAGTGGGATAAATGTATTGACATTTACGGCGATTGCTTTTGAAGTAATAAACAGTTTACTTACTTACTTTCTTACAGTATCTCACTTTCATTTGAGTACCCCTTGTAACAGCTTGTAGGCTATCAATGTACTAAATTCTATGCTCACAAAACACAGCAAAGCTTCTGGAGGATCTGTACGGTTGTTTACAACTATTGCTAGGTAGCAAATGTTTAATGAATATATACAAAAATACACTGACAGCAGCTGTACGTCAATAGCCCGGTAATGGACTGATTTAAAATAACATACTTTTATCTTTGGTAAAAAGCACGCACCATATAATGAAAGAGGGAAACGCATATGTCGGTTGCTGTTGCTGCGAAACGACATAAATGCTGTGCTCCTGTACTATGACGGAGTTATTTACAAACTGTGAAGATAGGGAGCACTGCATTCCATTTGACACAAAACATTTCAGAATTTTACTAAGTAGCACTGTAACATGGTTTGAAAGACTTTTGCATAACATATGATAAGTTGTAGTAGATTTTGTTTACGCAGTGCTCGCTAAAGCTCTCACAGGGCCTTGCGCGGGTAATGTCACAGCAGAGTTAGTACGAAGTAACAGCCTACCTCTTTGTGTTCGTTATCTCTACGGTAGTTCCAGGCAGGTGATGTAGTTTTTACCAAGGAAACAAATATTGTCAATCAACAAAAGCTTAGAATAGGATTGAGTGCTCTCTCCTATCGTCACAATAATTAATTTTTCCTCAGTCAGATTCAGAGTAAATCGTCAAAATACTACTGCGCCGCCACTACGTCTTAAAAAGAAGAAATATAATCGTCTCGTTTAGTCAAATCAGTGATTGGAAATACTCTTTATGTCTAAAAAACGTTTATGCTCTTTCTGTACCAAAAACCTTTTTAACAGAAGAAAGTGAAAATTCAATAACAATTTTGTTGTAAGGATATCTGAGGCCAAATGCTAGACGGTTATCACAATGAATTTCTTCATTTTACAGTGCGATGAACCTTTCCTGTAAGGAACTTTCTTAGATCAAACACAAAATACGTAGTTTTTCTCAAATAGACCTATGCTACGCTAAAAAACATGTATAATTCTTTTTTAATTAACATACAGTATATTCCCTTGCATAACGTAAAAACTTTGACAAATTACGTTTCTTCGTTAGAAAGAAGGAAACGACACCAGCAATTCATTTAAACAAATACTCATGACAGTAAACAAATCCACGCAAAAAATATGCCCCTGAACTAACAAATGTCCAATTTGCATTGCACTTTTTACTCAATTTTAAAGCTACTCTTTGTGTTCTGTATTCAATAGAAAATATTTAAATTCTTGGACTGAATGCCGATTAAATAAAAATCAGTGTAACGCGAAGTTCTGAAAAATATCAACACTTTCAGCACTTGGAAGGGGTTGTGAATGCTGGTTGTCAATGTAAGGAAACGTTTTGTTGTTACAATTCGTCTGCGAACTTCCTTTTTACTGGATTTGGCTATTATTTAAGGTTTCCGAAAAGTTTCATCCCGTGACCACGCTATTTCCCACACAGATACGACCCGCCCACCCCTTCCCTACACCAGTCTTCAACCCCCTGACATAGAGACACCTCAATTGCTAATTAAGTTTTGAGCTTTGATTGAACAGAGTATGCACTACACGTAGGTTATCATACTACGAGGGTTGGAATTTAAATAGTGGCAACTATTTATTCACAACCGATACAAAAGAGTTACATGTTTGCACATGTTACTGTCCTGCAAAGTAGTCACCAGCGTTGTGTAGAACCTGTTGTCAGCGATGTGGAAGGCGTAGTATACCGTTAGCAGAGCCTGTTCTGTTGATGGTGCGAATGGAGCGGTCAAAAGCTATGGTGATTCTCGTGTACCACTGTGATGGTGTTATCCTAACGCAGTACTTTCCTCCACAACAGACCGTCAATGCACAGTATTACTATTCGTTTTTGGAGCATCACCTACGACCAGCTTTGTGAAAGAAGTGGCGACACTTTCTGCGCAACCCACACATCATTTTGCAGGACAATGCGCGGCCGCATACAGCGCAAGCTGTGGCTGCTCTGTTCAGTCGATGGGACTGGGAAGTACTGTACCATCAACCATACTCCCCGGACTTAAGTCCTTGTCACTTTGGTTTGATTCCGAAGATGAAGGAACCACTTCGTGGCATTCGCTTCAGAACTGTTCCAGAGATTCAACAGGCAGTAAACCGCTCCATTCGCGCCATCAACAGAGCAGGCTCTGCTAACGGTACACTACGCCGTCCACATCGATGGCAGTAGATTCAACACAACGCTGGTGACTACTTTGCAGGACAGTAACAGTTGCAAACATATAACTCTTTTGTATCGGTTGTGAATAAATAGTTTCTACTATTTAATTTCCAACCCCCGTATCTTTAGTACTGTAGAGGTAACATACGCCATCTACATCTACATCTACATTTATACTCCGCAAGCCACCCAACGGTGTGTGGCGGAGGGCACTTTACGTGCCACTGTCATTACCTCCCTTTCCTGTTCCACTAGCATATGGTTCGCGGGAAGAACGACTGCCGGAAAGCCTCCGTGCGCGCTCGAATCTCTCTAATTTTACATTCGTGATCTCCTCGGGAGGTATAAGTAGGGGGAAGCAATATATTAGATACCTCATCCAGAAACGCACCCTCTCGAAACCTGGACAGCAAGCTACACCGCGATGCAGAGCGCCTCTCTTGAAGAGTCTGCCACTTGAGTTTGCTATACATCTCCGTAACGCTATCACGCTTACCAAATAGCCCTGTGACGAAACGCTCCGCTCTTCTTTGGATCTTCTCTATCTCCTCTGTCGACCCGACCTGGTACGGATCCCACGTTGATAGATTACATTTTCTAAGGACTCTCCCAATGAATCTCAACCTGGTACCCGTCTTACCAACAATTAATTTTATATGATCATTCCACTTCAAATCGTTCCGTACGCATACTCCCAGATATTTTACAGAAGTAACTGCTACCAGTGTTTGTTCCGCTATCATATAATCATACAATAAAGGATCCTTCTTTCTATGTATTCGCAATACATTACATTTGTCTATGTTAAGGGTCAGTTGCCACTACCTGCACCAAGTGCCTGTCCGCTGCAGATCTTCCTGCATTTTGCTGCAGTTTTCTAATGCTGCAACTTCTCTGTATACTACAGCATCATCCGCGAAAAGCTGCATGGAGCTTCCGACACTATCTGATCAAACGTATTCGGACAGGCCTACATAATACAAAATTGACCACAATCGTAGCCGAATCCTGCCTTCCCTTGACTACCAGGTTTCAGTGTGGTTCCCTTACAGCACTTAAGAGAACGCTAAATACGGGAGGATATGATTACGTCTTACAGTGTTGTGTATCGCGTGCAGTAGCGGAGCAGTTCGGAGACAGTGATTGATTGTATTAGCACGACAATGCAGCCTGTCATAAAGCAGCGTCTGTGAAGCAATGGTCTAAAGGACAATAACATTCCTGAAATGGACGGGAGTGCCCATAGTGCCGATGTGACACAATGGAATGCGTCTGGAGTTAGAACGTGGACTCCGTTCCAGACACTATCGTCAAACATCATCACTTTTTCTTGTTTCTGCTCTTCAGGAAGAATACGCTGCCATTTCTCCACAGATATTCAGATACCTCACTGAAAAGTCTCCAGCAGGGTTTAAGCCAACATAAGGGCGAAAAAGCGAAGGAGACACACACATCATACATTACAGTTCACTAATAAGTGTCCTGATACATTTTATGAGATACCGTGCACGAAGGTTAGTGCGATGCAATTAAAGGGTCTGATTACATTGAAAGTTGGTACAGAGGGTCGTTACACCTTTTAAACATTTGTTAACACATCAATTAGCAGTGGTGGATAGGGTAGCTTTCCGTTTTCACATAACCAGAGACGCTTTGCAAATAAGCGACGGACAGGCGACGACAGGGTGCAGAGGCTGATGCCAGGCAGCCATATTGTTGCCTTAGGTCACGTGGCGGTGTTGCCACATAAATTCTAAATAAGTGGCCAAGACAATGCGACAGTACGCCTTGTGTGGGAAGACGAGGAGCTAAACAAACAAGATGAAAAGGAAGACGAAGGGAAAACATTTGCGCCGCATACTGAGTAAGTGAAGCTATCCTAGTATGCCCTAAATGCACAACGCTTGTTTTTAGTTTTGCAGACAAATTCGGCGGGGTAATAGCACTCTAAAGAAGGGCCAGATGTTTACATTTAAGTCGATTTTACCTAACGGATTCCAGAACTCGGGATCCTATTACACTACTGGCCGTTAAACTTGCTACACCAACAAGAAATGCAGATGATAAACGGGTACTCATTGGAGAGATATATTATACTAGAACTGACATGTGATAACATTTTCACGCAATTTGGGTGCATAGATCCTGGGAAATCGGTACCCAGAACAACCACCTCTGGCCGTAATAACGGCCTTGATACGCCTGCGCATTGTGTCAAACAGAGCGTGTACAGGTACAGCTGCCCATGCAGCTTCAACGCGATACCACAGTTCATAAGGAGTAGTAACTGGCGTATTGTGACGAGGCAGTTGCTCGGCCATCATTGACCAGACGTTTTCAATTGGTGAGAGATCTGAAGAATGTGCTGGCCAGGGTAGCACTATAACATTTTCTGTATCCAGAAAGGACCGTACAGGACCTGCAACACGCGGTCGTGCATTGTCCTGCTGAAATGTAGGGTTTCGCAGGGATCGAATAAAGGATAGTGCCACGGGTCGTAACACATCTGAAATGTAACGTCCACTGTTGAAAGTGCCGTCAATGCGAACAAGAGGTGACCGCGATATGTAACCAATGGCACCCCATATCATCACGCCGGGTGATACGCCAGTATGGCGATGACGAATACACGCTTCCAATGTGCGTTCACCGCGATGTCGCCAAACACGGATGCGACCATCATGATGCTGTACAGCGGACCTGGATTCATCCGAAAAATGACGTTTTGCCATTCGTGCACCCAAGTTCGTCGTTGAGTACACCATCGCAGGCGCTCCTGTCTGTGATGCAGCGTCAAGGGTAACCGCAGCCATGGTCTCCGACCTGATAATCCATGCTGCTGCAAACGTCGTCGAACTGTTCGTGCAGATGATTGTTATCTTGCAAACGTCACCATCTGTTGACTCAGGAATCGTGGCTGCACGATCCGTTACAGCCATGCGGATAAGATGCCTGTCATCTAGACTGCTAGTGATACGAGACCGTTGGGATCCAGCACGGCGTTCCGTATTACCCTCCTGAACCCACCGATTCCACATTCTGCGAACAGTCATCGGATCTCGAGCAACGCGACCAGCAATGTCGCGATACGATAAACCGCAATCGCGATAGGCTACAATCCGACCTTTATCAAAGTCGGAAACGTGATGGTACGCATTTCTCCTCCTTACACGAGGCATCACAACAACGTTTCAGCAGGCAACCCTGGTCAACTGCTGTTTGTGTATGAGAAATCGGTTGGAAACTTTCCTCATGTCAGCACGTTGTAGGTGTCGCCAACCTTGTATGAATGCTCTGAAAAACTAATCATTTGCATATCACAGAATCTTCTTCCTGTCGGTTAAATTTCGCGTCTGTAGCACGTCATATTCGTGGTGTAGCAATTTTAATGGCCAGTAATGTACAATTTTAATGCGCCTCATATTTCCATACGTGTTTCATACTCGCAGCTCCTGACAAACCTCTTGATTTTGGTTGCGGGCTTTACGATGATTTCCTTCATACACCACCTAATCCACCTGACCAAAAGTATCCAGACACGTAATATAGTAATATGGGAAGTGTTCACACTTCGCCTTTACGACTTCTTGAACTCAGCTGGTGTCACTTTCAATGAGGTGTCTGAATTTTTGTAAAGGAATGGCAGCCCAATCTTCCCCAAGTGACTAAACCAGAGCAGGTATCATTGTTGGACGCTGGGGTCTGGAGCGAATTCCATGTTCTAACTCACCCCGAAAGTGTTCCATTGGGTTCAGGTCGGGACTCGGAGCAGGTCAATCAATTTCAGGAATATTGTTGTCCACAAACCATTGACTCAAAGGTGCTACTCCATGGCAGGGTGCAGTTTCACGCTTATACAAACGATCAATGTCTCTGCATTGTTCCTCTGTTGCTCTAAGTACACATTGCTGTAAACTGTCTTCATATAGTTCAGTGTTTACTGATTTCTTAAGCGTAATAAGGGGACCACATTCTAACAGGGAAAAACACCCTCTTACTGTAACACCACCTCCTCCATACTTCATTGTTGGTATCCATCCGATTGCCACAGGATGGAGAGTGATTCGTCACTCCAAATAACTCGTTTCCAGTCATCCACTGTGTAGTGGCGTCGCTATTTGCACCACTCAGTTTATAACAGATCATTTCAGGAAAATATGGATACTCCCACGGTGTATTTATTTAATGTAGTTCTGGTACTCACCTAGCGAAACGGGGCATGAACTGATGTCCCTTTTATGGCTTGAACAGCTTACCTGAAACAACATAAGAGAATATTTCATAACAGAAAACCACCACCATAATCATCGTTGCAGTTATAAAATTATGTTGATCGCCTGAAACGCGAAATTGTACATCCTACAAAACGCTTAAATGTGGTGTCCAATGACTACGATCTATGATCTTCTCCCTTTATGAACTGGGTGATTTCACCTGTTCCGGTCAACAATGTCTCGCTGTCTCTAGCGTGGTCTTCCCCGCTTTCTTACCCTCATAGTTTGTAATCGAGAACTATTTTCGAAAGTCTACGATCAGGCATTCTGTCTGCAAGTTACCACCATCTGTTTCTATTTAGATCTATTTTCTCGTGCAATGAATCGTAATTTATTCCTAATGTCTTCTTTTCGGAAGCGCGCTTCTCTTTTGCACCCTTCAGCACTATGGAGAAATTTCATTTCCGTAGTCTGGTAGGATACTGGGCAAATAGAGGTCAGTCCACGAAGATGACAACTTGCAAAATATTAGTGTGGCCCAACCTAGAAAGTTGCTCAAGAGTGAGCGAATCTTGTCAAATGACAATAACAGCGATATTCAACGTATACAGTGAAGATCTCCAGGGTTGGTCGCATGTTTTTTGACTGCTGGGAGAGCGTCACCCTAATTGGAAGACGCTTAGTGGTATACGTCACTTTATGCATCGAAAGCCTACTTCTACAGGAGGTATCACTTTCTTTAAATGTTTCTCGGTGTACTATCTGGTCATTTCATATAAAACGAAAAATTCTGAAATAATATACAACCTTTCGCTCGACGAAGATTGGAAAGTTGCACAGGTCACACCAATACTCAAGAAAGGTATTAGGAGTAATCCACTAAATTACAGCCTCATATCGTTAACGTCGATATGCAGCAGGATTTTGGAACATATATTGTGTTCGAACATAATGAATAACCTCGAAGAAAACAGTCTATTGACACACAGTCAACATGCGTTTAGAAAACATCATTCCTGTGAAACACAACTAGCTCTTTATTCAAATGAAGTGTTGAGTGCTATTGACAAGGGATTTCAGATCAATTCCGTACTTCTGGATTTCCGGAAGGCTTTTGATACTGTACCACAGAAGCGACTCGTAGTGAAATTGCGTGCTGATGGAATATCGTCTCAGTTATGCCACTGGATTTGTGATTTCCTGTCAGAGAGGTCACAGTTCGTAGTAACTGACGGAAAGTCATCGAGTAACACCGAAATTATTCCTTGCGTTCCCCAAGGTAGTGTTATAGGCCCTTTGCTGTTCCTTATCTATATAAACGATTTGGGAGACAATCTGAGCAGCCGTCTTCGTTTGTTCGTAGATGACGCTGTCGTTTATCGACTAATAAAGTCATCAGAAGATCAAAACAAACTACAAAACGAATTAGAAAAAAAATATTTGAATGGTGCGAAAAGTGGCACTTGACCCTAAATAACGAAAAATGGCTCTGAGCATTATGGGATTAAACATCCGAAGTCATCAGTCCCCTACACTTAGAACTACTTAAACCTCACTAACTTCAGGACATCAAACACAATCATGCCCGAGGCAGCATTCGAACCTGTGACCGTAGCGGTCGTGCGGTTCCAGACTGAAGCTCCACAACGGCCGGCCTAAATAACGAAAAGTGTGAGGTCATCCACATGAGTGCTAAAAGGAACTCAAACTTCGGTTACACGATAAATCAGTCTAATCTAAAAGCCGTAAATTCAACTAAATACCTAGATACTACAATCACGAACAACTTAAATTGGAAGGAACACATAGAAAATGTGCTTATCTGGATAGGGTGTCTGTTCTTTCGGGCATGTCCGAAAGAACAGATACCATTGATGACCTGCAGCGGTCTAGAACGAAGTTAGAATTATATTACTACCTTCAGCTGTTAACGGGTGTTTATATACACTGCTGGCCACCGTAAATGCAACACCCTGAAGGAAGCATCCGAATCAAGGTAAATTTACACCATGAGTTTGCAGCGATGAGATATGCAACTGATTAGAATTTCAGCGCAGACGCACATCACGCGCGCCTGTGGCGCCACCTCATAGCGCCATTTAAGGCTTGGCGATTTCGACGAGTGTACGTTCGGCACGTGCGTTTACCTTGTGGTTGTTTCACAAGACGATCAGTTATGCCTCGTAGACAACAGCGAACATCTTTTGATCAAGTATCCGAGTTCGACAGAGGAAGGATAGTGGCTTACCGAGATTGTGGATTATCATACAGAGAAATCGCTAGTCGTGTTGGACGAAACCAAACAACTGTAATGCGGATATGTGACCGTTGGATGCAGGAGGGGACGACGGACCGACGTGGTCGATCGCATTCACCTCGGTGCACCATTGCACGTGCTGATAGGCAAATTGTGCGCATGGCAGTGACGGATCGCTCAGTGACATCCCGAACCATAGCACAGCACACTGCGTCTGTAACGCATCATCCAGTGTCTGCGCGTACCATTCGACGCCGTTTACAGCAGAGTGATCTGTCCGCAAGACGTCCATTGCTTCGTCTACCATTGACGCAGAACCACAGACGTCTCCGTCGCCAATGGTGTGATGACAGACGGATGTGGACGGCAGAATGGAATGACGTTCTCTTTACTGACGAGGCACGCTTCTGTCTGCAGCACCACGATGGTCGGATTCGAGTGTGGAGACACCGTGGAGAGAGGATGCTGGACAGCTGCATTATGCACCGCCACACTGGTCTTGCACCGGGTATTATGGTATGGGGCGGTATTGGATATTACTCTCGCACGCCTCTAGTACGCATTGCCGGTACTTTAAATAGCCGGCGCTACATATCCGAGGTGCTGGAGCCAGTTGTCCTTCCTTACCTTCAGGGCTCGGCCAAAGCCATATTTCAACAGGATAATGCGCGACCACACGTGGCACGCATTGTCCAAAGGTTCTTCGTCAATAACCAGATTGAATTGATTCCCTGGCCGGCTCGCTCTCCGGATCTTTCGCCGATAGAAAACATGTGGTCCATGGTTGCTCAACGAGTGACCCAGATTACATCCCCAGCTGCCACACCAGATGATCTTTGGCAACGTGTGGCAGCTGCTTGGGCTGCTGTACTCCAGGAACACATCCAACGTCTCTTTGACTCAATGCCGAGACGTGTGGCAGCGGTGATCTCCAACAATGGCGGCTACTCTGCCTACTGATTCTGGCAGGAACCACATGTCACAGACGTGTGTAAACGTAATCATTTGATACTTGGTCAGCATGTTATCTACAAAATAAATTTTGTTGTGCTAGCTCTTGTCTTTCTTGGTGTTGCATTTACGGTGGCCAGCAGTGTATATCAACGGGGACAGATGAAAATGTGTGCCCCGACTGGGACTCCAACCCGGGATCTCCTGCTTGCATGGGAGACGCTCTATTCATCTGAGCCACCGTGGGTACAGGGGATAACGCGACTGCAGGACTATCTCGCGCACGCCTCCCGTGAGACCCACATTCTCACCTTGTATGTCAACACATTACATTCGTTGTGTCCCACCCCAGCACACTCATTACTCGTGGAAGACATTCTTACCATGTCCCGTAAGAGTTCCGGGAATATGTGTGCATCTGCACAGAAGAAAAAGGTCATGGCCGGTGTTGCTCTACCCTTATATGGATTGTTGCTATACTCTTATATGGATATGGTGTCTGTTCTTTCGGACATACTACCAGCCCGATGTCAATTTACATAGTAAAGAGGTGCAAACGAAGTGTTGACGAAAATTTTACAGCCCATTTATCAGGGAAATAGTCCAATGGAATATGAATCTCGAAAAATATTATTTTCAAGTGCAGTTGCAGTACTGAGGGAAACGATTAGTCCATGTTATTGTATCTGCTCTAACAGCGTCACTGGTTGTCTGGGTAACAAAGAAAACCAATACCCCAATTTTACGATGATTCTTGAAAGTGATCGCAGAGAAGAATCTTCCTTTATCTATCTTATTCTTCCTCAAATAAAGTGAACCTAAGGTATAAAAGATATTAACGCCATACAGTCAAAGGAGTATTTATGCAGTGGTACATAATATTACACTGAAAACGTTCACTAGTTTTCATATTTGTGTTAGACTTACAGAAGAACATTTAGATGAATAATTACCAGCAGTAATGTACTCGTAACCTCCTAACTACAAAGCAATCACAACTCATAGCCAAAAACCCTACTGAATTTGAGATTTAAATTTTTAATAAATACTGTTATATCATGTTAGGTATAACATGCATTATTAAAAACTTAGTATTTTACATTAGAATATGAAGAAAAATTATTATGTGTTACAATTACAGTCTTGTGACAAACTTTTTGTAAGCTGTGTGTATTTGTCACTATATAAACCTACAAATATGTTTCGGAAATAATGCTCTGCTTGCTATTAAAACTGCGACACCAGGAAGGATAGTAAATAACAAAATTACTCTTAAAAAGGTTGTTTGAGTGGCCATCATCCGCAGCAAGCACGAAAATATTCGTTTTGCAAATATAAACCGCCTTTTTCTTGCTGTCATGTATTTTATTTGTTCCAGACACGTTTTTCCTTTGACTTCGAGGCTTGAAGTAAAAGGTGAAACGCGATTGGAACAAATAAAACACATTGGAGCAAGAGAAAGGCGGTCTGTATTTACAAAACGAAAATTATAGTTATTGTACATATACAGTATAGTAGTAAGAATGCATATTGCGTTTACAGCTCACTTGTAGACACAAATTTAGTTTACAGGTCCCTAACCTAGATGGAGATCGAGTCGAAACGAGCTTGGATGACATATACAGGTACATCATTCGATGCTGCTTCAACTCTATGCCACAGTTTATAAATCGTAGTGGTGGTGTGCCAGTCTCTTTGCAAGGCATGACAAGATGATTTCAGTGGGTGTAAGATCTCAAGAACGAGCTGGCGAGGACGACCAGAAGTCACCTACTGTACTGTGGCAGAACGGGAAAACAAAGGAAGTTGCGGACTTGCGTTATGTTGCTGCGTCTGGTAGACTTTGAAGCATTCGACATTAACACTTCAGAAATGTAGCGCCTGCTGTTTATACTTTGGGATGTGATAAACAATTGTGTACCGAATGGCACTCACCTACCATCATGCCTGGTGCTGGATCGGAAAAACGGTGAAAAGTCTGCAACGTTCATTTTCCTCAGAGCCTCAAAACCTTGATACGTCCATCGTGGTGCTGTACGTAGACCAAGGACTCGCTTAAACCACGTAGTGATGGCACTGCTGTGCGCAGTGTTGTTATTGGGTGCAGTTACAGGCCCGCCTCTCTCTCCCTCTGCATCAAAGGAAACCACAACAATAGTTGCTATCGCTATTTTGTCGAAAGACGACATGTTGAGAAACGTGGCTGTTGTACTTAAGGTTTATAACTTATATAAAAAACAGCTACCACCCACATGTATGGTTTAAAAAGGTTTATTATCTTCAGACCATGACCGGTTTCGGATTTTTCTTTACAAATCCATCTTCAGATGGCAGGTTACAAGCATTCTTAGTTGGACCTAGTTTTGTTTGTGCTATTCGTTTGCTGCACTGGGAAAGAAAAGAAATATTTTGTTGTCATATCGATAATGGTATTTTTACGAAAGATTTACTTCTTTTACAACATCTAATTGCTCATGGATGGTTTTTATAAACATTAGTAAACTTGCAGGTTAGTGTAGTTAGGAGCTCTGTAGTTCTGCCTGACGAAATATTCGTGCGTTTATGTTTTCGAACGCAAGCTTCATACACTTTTCAATATGCACTATGTGAGTGCTATTCCAGTCACATAGTGCATATTGAAAAGTGTATGAAGCTTGCGTTCGAAAACATAAACGCACGAATATTTCGTCAGGCAGAACTACAGAGCTCCTAACTACACTAACCTGCAAGTTTACTAATGTTTATAAAAACCATCTCATGAGCAATTAGATGTTGTAAAAGAAGTAAATCTTTCGTAAAAATACCATTATCGATATGACAACAAAATATTTCTTTTCTTTCCCAGTGCAGCAAACGAATAGCACAAACAAAACTAGGTCCAACTAAGAATGCTTGTAACCTGCCATCTGAAGATGGATTTGTAAAGAAAAATCCGAAACCGGTCATGGTCTGAAGATAATAAACCTTTTTAAACCATACATGTGGCTGGTAGTTGTTTTTTATATAAATTATAAATAGTTGCTATGCTGACATCCCATATGTTCCGATGCTCGTCGATACTCGTCTTGCTACAAACATCCTCATTTTCTGCCTCAACATACGAGCCATGGCTCTACGATCCTGCATGGCTGAGTTAACAATATACAGGTTGTAGTGGGTTGAAGTGTACAAATTTATGTTGTTGAATAAGGACGTTGTACTGAACAACATTACATCAGTATTTACGTCATTTCGAGACTAATAATTGTGGTAAATTTGGGGTGGATGATACATCAAGAAAGCTCATCAGACGAACTCTCGCTAACACAGTGTCAAAAATAAAATTTATCAGTGAGATATCAGAACCCTTTACAACCAGAACGGGCGTAAGACAAGGAGATGGACTATCCCCACTCCTTTTCAACTGCGTCGTGGAGAAGGTCATTCGAGAGTGGAGAAAGTTGTTAGCCAAAGAAGAAACAAATGAAGAGCGGTTTAGACTTGGCCCTAAGAACAAAGGAGTGTACATTGACTGCTTGGCCTTTGCGGGTGACCTGGCCATTTCTGCTAACAGCCTAGAGTCAGCAGTCAACAAGATCAATAGACTGTCAGAAAATGCTGAAAAAGTTGGACTCCAGATCTCTATTCAAAAGACAAAATATATGACGAACATCTGTGATGGACCTGAATGGATGATCACCAGGCTGGGAAAAATCGAAGAATTTCAGATATCTCGGTGAAGTCATCCAGGAGAATGGATTAGCAGAAGAAGCAATTAATGTCAGGATGAGGAAGTTAGACCTAGCATACTAATTGACAAAGAATACCTATAAAAAAAAGCCTATGAGTATAGGGGCCAAGTTCCGACATTATAAGACAGTTGTAAAACCTGAGGGCTTATATGCGTCCGAAACTTTGACCATGAATAGACAAGGTAAAGCTGAGCGGCTGGAAAAGCGAGAGCGTAGGATATTAAGGAAAATCCTAGGTAATAGATGGGTTGATGGACAATGTCGAATGAAAATAAATGAAGACTTGTGCAGCAAGGCAGAACCTATCACAGCATCCATTAAGGAGAGACGATTGTTACTTAACGGTCATCTCATGAGGATGGACGGTGATCGACTAACAAAAAGAATATGGAGTTTCATCCGATCTAAGAAAACAAGGCCAAGAAGGTTCGAAGAATGTGAAAAAGATCTTAGGCAGATTGTTATCTCAGAGAGAGATATTCCTAACAGGAACAAATTTAGAAGATTGGTGAACAACTACCAAGGTTTTAAAATGGCATCAACGTCCAGAAGACGGAGAGGACCATTATCCGAAGAGCACAAACAGGCACTTCTTGGTGGGCTCAGAAGATAGTGGCAGGAAGTCAAAGCTGGAACAAGAACAAGACCTGGACGCTAGAGTGAAGTTGGTTGTTACCACGCAGTCAATGGAGGCTGTAATGGTTCTTTATTTACATGACAATTACGGCACTCCAACCCCAGTTCTCGATACCAGTAATATCGTACTACTTTTCTGCGAAGTAACAGACATATTTTTGTGACAATATTCACATTTGGTTTCATTAATGTATAGTTACTCCGATGTATCGATATTTTACAGTGATATGGATCTTGTGTGTATTCATTTCTGTGAGACTGTCATAATCTTTGACTTATTTGTAACCGTTATGGCGAGAATGCGCACAGAGCAGTCTTTGTTTCACTTTGCAGAAGTTAAGTTGTGATTGCGCTTTGTAAAAGAACAGTCAAGTCTTGTGTTTGGTTAAAGTGGAAATTAAATATATGAAGATTGATACAAAACAGTTTTCTTGATGATGTGACAATTAAGAAGTATATGTGAATTTACAAGAAGTTTAATAAAAATGTGGATCGTGAACACCAAGTCAAAAATTATTTCTACCATACCATTGTTCTGATCTGGGATTGTTTCATCATTAAGAATTTCCTGAAAAACGCATTTGTTAGGTCTTCAAATATTGCTAAAATACTGATCTGGACCTTATAGCAGTCAATGTGGAATCACCCTAGAATCAACAAGATGAGCCATAACAACTTCGACGAAATCTACGTGGGAATCCATTCAAGATAACTGCTAAAATTAATGACTTTTTTACAGTGACGTCATTATTTCCATTGACCATACCATCCTCAGTCAATAACTTTGTTGTTGCCCGATAAAGCGAACATATGCTGCGTGAGCAACATTATTAATCTGGTTTCTAACCTACTTTGCAAGTGGTGGTATTGTTAGAAGGCTCAACTCGATAATTAAAAAAAAAAGTGGTAATTACAAGTCACATGTTTTTAGGTTGGTTAGTATGTGTGACAAGAGCAAACTATTAATGCTTATTTTCCTTGTGCTTCGGGTCAGGTGTTGGAGTGTGGACACATGGAAGCAAAACGGTTAGTCTATACTGGCATGTGTGGTACACTTTGTGGTGCAGTTACAACTGTGCAAAAGAATCAGGTCATAAAGTTTGTGATGTGTTTGAGCGAAGACTGTTCTCCACAGGGGACAAACAATCAACTCAATGACGTCTGCACGTAATAAAACATTTCATCTACAAATATCTGCACGTACACCCGTTACATTCTGTATTTGCCCCCTCTGGTGCTGGTAGCATGCTGCATAGCCTTAAGTATTGTTGTCCTGCACTCATAAATACGTTAGTACTATAACAGGTAAAGGATACCACTAGCACGATAACGATACACCATAATCTCGATAGGCTAAGACTGCGCCACTGTGGAACTCCGAGACGTGCGGGTTCACTTTTCCCCTTCTTACAACTAGCATAACCCCAGCTTCTCACAAAACATTCAACATTCAAATGCGGCTTATGAATGACGAACTCGCTGCGCAATCTTTCCTGATACACAGTATGTTGGTAACGTTACCCCAGAATTTGCGCTGAGATTATGATAGTTTGCATGTCTAAAATTGTAGTACTCTTCATGGAAAGTTTACGTTCGTTACATACGGCCTTCAGAAGGTAATGATTGTAATAGGCAGCACTGCAAATGGTGCCCAAAGCCTTTCCGATATTCTAGAATGTACCCTTAGATACTAAAAGGGAATGTACACGTTCAGTATTTATTGACAATACTAGTTTGTCAAACTTTCATTACGTAGAAGTGACCCTCACACCATCAATAATATTAATATTGTTAGTTGGCAACGCTATTTTAGAAGACTGAGATGTCTAACACCGGAAAGAAAGTGTGTGCCGTCATTGTTTCAGCTATAGTTGGTAAACAACAGAAAACAACGAAAAATAGAAAATGGTTCCGAGGAAGTCTAAAAAAAGACGCGACTTGTTGCATGTTAATTTAGTGACTAAAATAATAACGAGGCCCAAAAGATTTAATAAACTATTTTTATATGATTCCAGCGTCTTGCGACAAATTATTAATGTTGAGAACATAGAGAATCAACATATGTTAACGGCAGAGGCAAGCGCAGTGGACCACAGGTTAGATGTAACTTAAAGATTTCTGGCGACAGGAAGGTCATCACGATGCTTGAAGTTTAGTACTGTAACATCTGCAAACACAATCAGCAAAGCTATTATTGAAACTTGTGAAACAATTTGTCTGTCCTACGATGATACATTGAGATATTAAACGTACAGTACTTGTTTTTACGTTTTCTGAAAATGTGGTGAATCTGACAAAAATGGCTCTGGGCACTATGGGACTTAACTTCTGAGGTCATTAGTCACCTAGAACTTAAAACTACTTAAACCTAACTAGTCTAAGGACATCACACACATCCATGCCCGAGGCAGGATTCGATCCCGCGACCGTATCAGTCGCGCGGTTCCAGAATGTAGCCTGACAAAAATGTCGCGGTCATTACATACATAGAGTGTTGGGGATATAGATACATGTAATATTATAATTGGTATCTTAATATGTATCCATTTCAGTGTGTTAGTTGTATTCTTACTGTGTCCAACACACTTCCCAGAAACAAAGCATATCATTTTCCACCTGACGTTTTCTGTATGGTCGTAACTGCATCGTGAAATGGACTATACCTGTCAGTATAGAATATCCGTTCTGCACCTACATGCCCACACTTCAATACCAGACGTGCTGCCTATGGGGAAAAAAATAAATTAATGGCCTGCTTGTGCCACACCTATTTGGAGGTACTTATCAACCTGAAAACATACTGCTTATAATAGCTATGATTATTAGTATGAAAATTAAGTAAATACCGATGTAATGTTGTTCAATAAACTGTCCTCAGACATCAATAGAAATATCTGCACTAATAATCTTGACATCGTGTCTCTATGTGGGTGGCGAACTGTGTGTTAAAATTAATACAGAAAGCAATGCCATAATGAGTCCTCCATTTACCATCCTAAAGTGGTAACTACAATGACTACAACTGCATACTTACTACTTACTCTTTGGCGCTACAGTTCATGTAGGGCCTTGGCCCCTCTGAAGATCACAGCCCAATCCTGACGATTTTCTGCTCGTTTCCTCCATCTCCTGACTCCAATCTTTCTCAAATCGTTTTCCACATCCTCCAGCCATCGTTTCTGGGGTCTCCCTTTGCTCCTTTTTCCACCTGGATTTCTTGTGTAAACCTTTTCGACAGCTCGATTCCTCCGACATTCTCTCTAGATGCCCCAGCCATCTCAATCGGTTACACTTAATTTCAAATTTAGGATTTCTATACAGTTCTTCCAATTCATTGCTTCTCCTTATCCTTCATTTCCCAGCCTCATACACGGCTCCAAAAATCTTTCTTAATAGTTTCCTCTCCCATCCTTTCAAGAGCTCTTCTTCTGCTACCATTGCATAGACTTATTAAAACTATTTTGTGTTCAAAAACTATTTGAAGAATTGAATCTGGTCGATATTATGCTCAAAGACGAACTGAAAACATAAACAGTGCACACTAGCGCAATGTGGCTCGTTCATGAAACTCTGTCAGCATCTGATTGGTGAATATTGTCAAACCATCAATTTACGGCTTCACGCGCTCAGTATATACTGAAAATACTGAGAATATTTTTAGGGCCATCAATACTGTGTGTACAGACAGTATGCAAGTAAGCACACTCAGATAGTCAATATACTGACTATTTGTCAATATTGTGGAACGTGTGAGGAGCCCTCAAAAGTTTTTGGACAATGGGTTTAATCCGGCCGTGCGCACGTAATGTTGAGCCAGTATCTGCTCGACCTTTACGGCCTGCTACGAAAGTTTCATTAGGTAGGACCGCTACCTTTGCAGACGGAAGCAAAGTCTGGGCCAACCCACTTGGTTGTCCACCACGTGCGGAGACAATAGCGCGGCCAGAGGCAGTAGCCTTCTTTTGTGCGCGGCGCCTGTGCCCGCCTTCCAGCGCCGCACAAAAGGCCCGCCTGGAACTGCAGCTCCAGCTCCGGCCCCGCTGGAGGCGCGCATACAATAGCCCGCCCTCCTCCCTCCTACCTGTTGATTCCGGCGCCGCTGCGCCTTGGACTCCCGCCAGGCGCCTGGGCTCAAACCTCACGCCCTGCCACTGCCAGCAACAGCAGGGCGTCTGAAGCCGGCCGGCACCTGCCGAGCTGTGCGCGATCATTATTGCAAGTGGTCCCGTCGAGAGTGCGCAAGGCGTACTTCATAGGATCGAAATGGGGCTGCTCGCGCCAAGAGGATAATAGCGATGGTCCCTATCTCAAAGTAAGTCTTCCACGATTACCGCTCTTGTTCCACACAACATCCACAAGAAAACAAAAGTAGTAAGTTGTTGGAAGGGCCATTTACGAGATCAAAAATTTAAATTGATTTGTTCTTGTCTACTAGAAATAAATGTGCAGTTTTGAACGTCAAACTCTTCAATAGAACTTGTGGTGTCACCGCCAGACACCACACTTGCCAGGTGGTAGCCTTTAAATCGGCCGCGGTCCGTTAGTATACGTCGGACCCGCGTGTCGCCACTATGAGTGATTTGCAGAACGAGCGCCGCCACACGGCAGGTCTAGTCTAGAGAGACTACCTAGCACTCGCCCCAGTTGTACAGCCGACATTGCTAGAGATGGTTCACTGTCTACATACGCTCTCATTTGCAGAGACGACAGTTTAGTATAGCCTTCAGCTTCGTCATTTGCTACGACCTAGCAAGGCGCCACATTCAGTTACTACAAGTCCTATCTTCAAGAATGTCTTCTGAACAGATAATATTGTGACTCACGTACCGTCAAGAGCGACGTTCATCATTAATGGATTAAAGTCAAGTATCAAACTAATTATGTCCGCTTTCTGAATTCTCATTCGTTGTCATGTTCCAGACCTCACGTCAGTATAGTTATTCCCTCCTCACGCCAGCCTGCGTGAGCTAAAACGCGTGCACATCTGCCTCCACTCGTAACACGGTGTTGGCTCTTTTGCTAACACAAAAGAACTCACACTTCGTACAGCGTAACTGTAACCAACCTAGATGTGTTCCAACACAGATACATTTTATGAACGTAAAACGATAGCAATGTACTCTTACATTTCTATAGCTGACGCAACTTACCGTTTTAAAATAAATTTCGTTTATTTCCGTCCTTGCTCACAAAATTGTTAGGTTCTGAGACTACTGGTTTCGGTCAGCGAGCCAGCCGCTGTGGCTGAGCAGTTCTAGGCGCTAAATTCCGGAACTGCGCGACCGCTACGGTCGCAGGTTTGAATCCTAGCTCGGGCATGGATGTGTGTGATGTCCTTAGGTTAGTTAGGTTTAAGTAGAACTAAATTCTAGGGTACTAATGAACTCAAATATCAAGTCCCATAGTGCTCAGAGCCACTTTCGGTCAGCAATCTGCAGCAAAACATGGGAAAAACCAATGACAACTAGTGGACTGTCAACTTCTTAAAACAATAAAATAAATCATAATGAAAAGTGTTACTGATACACGAGGAACACAAGAGCTTAAAATATGACGAGCTATTCCTGTTTTTAAAAAGGTCATATTAGCATCGACAAAAGATATACACAAAATCGGCATAGCATCGTGGCACGTATCTAAAATGTGGTATATACTTGGCCACAGCGTAAGTGGGATCATCTTGTTAATAGCGGTATTGTTCATGACAAAGTGCACTACAGTAGCCACCAAATGTTAGCGTCGTAAGTTCGTTAGACGTGGCTACTGTAAGCCTACTCATATTCGTCAACTATATAATTCAGCAAAAAGGAGAATGTAATTGATAAAGTACAGGATTGGCTTCTCAGGTGTATAAGTTATTACAATGATAACAATTCAGTAAATTAAAAACACGATTAAAGTTAGATTGTTTAAGTGACGATATGTAATTGTGACACTCTGTTGTGGCGATTTAGATAAAAATATAATGACACAGATAAGGAAAAGCTTAGGAAGATAACAGAATAATATAAAAATGACAAAATAAGTAGGGAAAGAAGCCATATGGATGATTGAACAGACTGTAGTAGGCAGCCAGCGCCTTCGGTTGGCATGGCCGCCAGAATGCCGCAAATGGCAGAAGTGGTCTGACGAACTTGAACGCCAGAGGGCCACTCGTACCCTGCGACTCGTCGTTCGAAGAAAGTAATTACAAAACATCGTACCAGTCAATAACATTTCCTAGTTAGTGAAATGTATTATAATACTAAGAACGGACAAGGCAACAAGAGAAAGAGAGCAATACGCTCAACGTACGAAAATAAAAGCAAACAGGGCATTGGGTACAAAATCGCCCTGCCCATTCAGTACTTTTGTTGGCTCTTGTTCTTTGGCTTGACGAACTTCGAGCTTTTCCAAGATAAGATTAGGGCGTTTTTGCTCCCCGTGAAGAACGCGCATACTATTTTCGTTACTCCCTGTAGTATCACCAGTTTCTTCCAACTGCAACGCCAAAGCAGTTTTTTGTTTGTTATGAAATGAAAATACAGAAATTTTTTGTAATTAGGAGGTATAATTAAGAATAATTAGTTTCCAACGGTGGACTGAACGAAACTATCACTAAATAAATGGTGTTTAATGTGGCGTAATAACTAATTACAAACAATAATCGACGCTCTTTACATGTGGGAGTAACATAGAATTCAGAGGCTGACAAATCAGATGAAAATCGTTCACGTTCGAAAAACTCTTACTTAGAATCCTCTGTTATCACGACACGTTAGAACACATGTGGAACGTCTTAAACATTTTCCTTTTGCCGTCCTAGTTCCTTCCACGTATTACTTTATACAATTCGTCGAGAAAAGTTGCTTAATATTTGCCAGCTACTGTTCCACCGTTTTCAAAAAAATCATTAACAATAGTCAGTTTCTCATACCAGAACACAGTAGGCGTTACCTTGCTCTGACTGTAATTTCGTTTAAGTGTGAAGTAATGAACTAACCACTACCACGAGATTTTTAAGTTGACTTAAAATTCATTGGTTAAGGCAAATGTTGGGACCTTTCCTTTGGAAAGTAACGACTAATTCCCTTCACCATCGTTGTTCATTGCTGGATTGGTACTTCTCGTCTAACGTCATCATCGTCGTCTCTGGTCAAACCGAAAGACCTTATCCCATCATCACCTGTCGCTGTCACAACTAAGAGGAAATCAAAGCTAGATTTGGAACTGAGTCTGTTGAAGAAGTCACTGTTGAAGAAGCACCCAACTGATTTGTTCAGTGCAGGCCGTGTAAAGACAATATGCAAAGCAAAAACAGAGCATATCTATTACAAACGCCAATAATAAGAAGAAGCTTTTAGTGAACGCTATTCCTGAGGTTTTTAATGTACTTAATGCTGCTATAATAACAAAAAGCTGTATTACCCACATTTTTTGCAATTGGAACAGAATTTTTTAAAGCTTTTTAAAGGATTTTAATGATGTTTGTTTCATATGCTATTTCAGTTAGTTGTAAAGTTAAAATTTCGGTGGCAGTGATTGCCCTGGTAGTAAACAGGTGTTCCAGGAGGAATGGTCAATACTCAAGCATGTGACAGGAACGACCGTTCGAGGAAAAAAGTGTAATAAACATGAGCTCTGAAAAGCATACGTTAGGAGCTGTGAGCACTTGTTTAGTAGAAGATTTATGTTTCGTAGTACCTCTTAAAGTATGCATTTTAGAGTCCATGGTTATTAAAATTATTGCTTCGACTTATTGTTGGTGTCATCTCCGTGAATACTGACCATTCGTCCCGGGGTACCCTGTGTATCTATTACAAGTTCTTTACCTATCCTTCTTTTTAGATAACAACCTCTTGGATAAAAAGAAGATGTTGTACCATCTGTACACGTTGGGCTTAGCATAATGAAACAGTTTGTGAAAGCGTTACCCACAGGTGCAGAATGTTTATCAAAATGAACATGAACGTCATTTCTTCTTCGCACCCTAAGAACGTGACACGTTTAGCAGCTCGTAACTGAGTCTCCTGTTTTTGATAGGAAAAGAAATGTAAATTTGGTGCTCTGTTAGCCACGGAAAACTGAATCACAATTTCTAGAGTCAGTACATTGGTTCACGAGAAACGGAATGTCTAGTGCAGAAAAATCGCTGTGTCGAACCAAAACTGCCCAGTCCGGGAGGTTCGCGCTGTAGAGGCCAAGTCTCGACGTAGTTCGAAGACGACAGCTGGCTGCTCTGCGTCACAGCGAAGGAGAAGGTTCCCGGTAAGTAGGCTCTCGACGGTCGAAAGATCTCGGGGTGACTTACAGGAGAGCTTCTGATTGAGGAGCCGCTGCAGCGGGAAGCTCGTCCGTGAAGAACTGCCTAAATACTGTTGAGATGCCAGGATACAGTGAGACCTAGTTTCGCGGTCGTGATTCTGCGGAAGCGAGCTGAGTGCGCCGTCTTGCAGCGATACCACTGCCGCCTGTCGGTTTAGGCATGAGCTCGGAACTGCATTGCTGGTGTTCGTCGGTGCAGACCATGCGGCATGTGGCATAAGTCTCGCGATGCATTACTGTTATGCTAGAAGCCTATTGGCCCCCGTATAGCAGTTGCGTAGATACAGGGTGTTTCAAAAATGACCGGTATATTTGAAACGGCAATAAAAACTAAACGAGCAGCGATAGAAATACACCGTTTGTTGCAATATCCTTGGGACAACAGTACATTTTCAGGCAGACAAACTTTCGAAATTACAGTAGTTACAATTTTCAACAACAGATGGCGCTGCGGTCTGGGAAACTCTATAGTACGATATTTTCCTCATATCCACCATGCGTAGCAATAATATGGCGTAGTCTCTGAATGAAATTACCCGAAACCTTTGACAACGTGTCTGGCGGAATGGCTTCACATGCAAATGAGATGTACTGCTTCAGCTGTTCAATTGTTTCTGGATTCTGGCGGTACACCTGGTCTTTCAAGTGTCCCCACAGAAAGAAGTCACAGGGGTTCATGTCTGGCGAATAGGGAGGCCAATCCACGCCGCCTCCTGTATGTTTCGGATAGCCCAAAGCAATCACATGATCATCGAAATATTCATTCAGGAAATTAAAGACGTCGGCCCTGCGATGTGGCCGGGCACCATCTTGCATAAACCACGAGGTGTTCGCAGTGTCGTCTAAGGCAGTTTGTACCGCCACAAATTCACGAAGAATGTCCAGATAGCGTGATGCAGTAATCGTTTCGGATCTGAAAAATGGGCCAATGATTCCTTTGGAAGAAATGGCGGCCCAGACCAGTACTTTTTGAGGATGCAGGGACGATGGGACTGCAACATGGGGCTTTTCGGTTCCCCATATGCGCCAGTTCTGTTTATTGACGAAGCCGTCCAGGTAAAAATAAGCTTCGTCAGTGAACCAAATGCTGCCCACATGCATATCGCCGTCATCAACCCTGTGCACTATATCGTTAGCGAATGTCTCTCGTGCAGCAATGGTAGCGGCGCTGAGGGGTTGCCGCGTTTGAATTTCGTATGGATAGAGGTGTAAACTCTGGCGCATGAGACGATACGTGGACCTTGGCGTCATTTGGACCGCAGCTGCAACACGGCGAACGGAAACACGAGGCCGCTGTTGGATCACCTGCTGCACTAGCTGCGCGTTGCCCTCTGTGGTTGCCGTACGCGGTCGCCCTACCTTTCCAGCACGTTCATCCGTCACGTTCCCAGTCCGTTGAAATTTTTCAAACAGATCCTTTATTGTATCGCTTTTCGGTCCTTTGGTTACATTAAACATCCGTTGAAAACTTCGTCTTGTTGCAACAACACTGTGTTCTAGGCGGTGGAATTCCAACACCAGAAAAATCCTCTGTTCTAAGGAATAAACCATGTTGTCTACAGCACACTTGCACGTTGTGAACAGCACACGCTTACAGCAGAAAGACGACGTACAGAATGGCGCACCCACAGACTGCGTTGTCTTCTATATCTTTCACATCACTTGCAGCGCCATCTGTTGTTGAAAATTGTAACTACTGTAATTTCGAAAGTTTGTCCGCCTGAAAATGTACTGTTGTCCCAAGCATATTGCAACAAACGGTGTATTTCTATCGCTGCTCGTTTAGTTTTTATTGCCGTTTCAAATATACCGGTCATTTTTGAAACACCCTGTATGAGGGGCGTTCAGTAAGTAATGGAACACACATTTTTCTCGGTCATTTTTTGTTGAAAAATGCGTATTTTGTTATGAGACAGGAATATTCCCTCTTTTTCCCCTACAGTTTCATGAAGTACCGATGGGTAGCAGTGCTATACGTAGCTCTCAAAACAGCGCCTGTAATAGGGGTGCGTTCCAAGCAGAGTGTTGTCATAGAGTTTCTTTCGGTGAAAAACCAGAGCATCGCAGATATTCATCGGCGCTTTCAGAATGTCTACGAAGACCTGTCAGTGAACAAAAGCACGGCGAGTCGTTGGATAAGGCATCTGTCATCATTGCAACAAGGTCGCGCAAACTTGTTCGAATTCCCGCGCCGGACGGCCGCACACATATGTGGCGCCTGCAATGTTAGAATATACGGACACTCTCATTCGAGGTAATCGACGATCCACAATCAAACCCCTCTCTGCTCAATTGTGAATCTCTGATGGTAGTGCTGACACAGTAGTCCACTAGTTGGGGTGTGCCGTTTGGGTTCCTTGCCACCTAACAGCAGACCATAAATAGCAACGAAGGACGATCTGTGCGGAAATGCTGACGCGTTACGAGTCCAATCGTGACAATTTTTGTCGAACATCATCACAGGCGATGAAACACGGGTTCATCACATCTAACTGAAAAAAACGTCAATCCATGGAGAGGCGCTACCCCACCTATCCTCCGAAGAAAATGTTTAAAGCCGCACCCTCAGCCGGTAGTCATGGCAACCGCATCTGCGACTCTGTCTCTCTGTTCGATGTCCTCCTTCATGGTGCTGCCCTCATGAAACTGAAGAAGCAAAAATGCAAGCGAACTACTAGTCGTCCATGACAACTAAAAGCCTCACACAAGTAAAACTTCATTGAATTGTTCTTCCTGTTCCAAGCTGATCTCGCACATTCCTCCTTCCATCAGTTTTGCCCAATTAAGGATGGATTCCGTGGGAAGCGGTACGTCGATGACAGGGAGGTTATGGATGCGGCAAGGCGGTGCTCCGACGTCAGCCATTAGAGGTGCTACCGTGCGGGCACGCAGGCCCTGACGGTACGGTGGCTTAAGGCCGTCGCACTGAACGGAGATTATGTTGGCAAATAGGGTTTAGTAGCCAAAAGAGGGGAAGTGGGAGTCGAATGGTGTATTGGAATACTGAATAAAACTGAGTTGCTTTCAGAAAAAAAAGTGTTGCATTTCTTATTGCTCGCCCCTCGTATTTTTGTATCCACAAGAATATTTTTTTTAATAAACAACATGAATTGCTTTGATTTCTTCTTTCAGAACGTTTTCTCTGTAATATTTTGATATGTTGTTTAAATCGAATTGGTTGTAAATTAGAGAAATCAAACAGCTGAATTTCAGCAACTACCACACGACAAATGTTACTGTAATATAAAAACTTTACGTTCACTGCAGAAAGATAAGCATATGATATTTAAGTTGACGAAACTGATTTGTCAATCTTTTTAACTTATCTTAGCACATAACTACATTAATACTTGAAGTGGAATACAGTTTATTTTATTCACCTCCTTGAAGAAAAAGAAAGAGAAAAAAATAAAGACGAAATGTCAGACATTACACGAAATAATAGTTCTATCTCTATTTCAGTCTCATGCGTAGTCTCAAAGCGATATGCATTTTGAGTCTACTTTCTTTATCACGTTGCAAGGGGATTTTTCGCTCAGATGATGGCGTTACTGGTTTGAATGCAAACTGTTCATCTTCATTTTCAGTTCATAACTCGTCTCGAGACACACAAATAACTGTGCACTGACTGTGTGTATCTGCTTTCTCGATGAGATTTGGGTCTCCAACATTGCAACAACTTACGGTCAATGAATTCCTTTATGTCGGTACCCTCGAATTTGGTGCGATAAAAAGTCAAATGACCGACACGTCAGGTAAAGGCATTGTGTTTGAAACGGCAAAAGTAGGTCGAGATACGTGGGTATCCCGAGTTTTTTCCTCATCAGGTTCCAAATGGGATACTTTTCTTTTGTAGATTTTTATCTACTATATTACTTCAATGTTACACACTTCTCATAAAGCTAAGCGGGTCAGTTTAATTCTTTACTCTTGTGAACAGCTAGGTTGACTTCGATAGTGACTTCTAACCAAATAGCTTTTATCAGAAACTCCCTCACCGCCGATTCTTTTAAAAAAATCAAACTCTCATCTATAAAACATCTTTTAACTTCTGATTACCTTACAAACGAATTAATGTGTTAGCCGGCCGCTGTGGCCGAGCGGTTCTAGGCGCTTCAGTCCGGAACCGCGATGTTGCTAGGGTCGTAGGTTCGAATCCTGCCTCGGGCACGGATGTGTGTGATGTCCTTAGGTTAGTTAGGTTTCAGTAATTCTGAGTCTAGGGGACTGATGACCTCAGATGTTAAGTCCCATAGTGCTCAGAGCCATTTGATCCATTTGAACTAATGTGTTAAATGTTTGATATTACGCTTGTAAAACCTTTGTGAATGAAGTTACTAAATCAAAACTATACTTCTGACGCTGAATTATTTGAAAAAACTAACAACACTTCCGTTACAGACGATAACTTATATAAACTGCTAAATTCAACAGCAATTTCTCATATTTCTATGCGACGTACAATGTCCGTTAGAATGACACTAGTGTTATGTTTTAATTCGTTAATCGTACGTCGTACATTGTGGAGTTATATAAGAAATACATCAAAACACAGGTTTTTTATTCTATAAACATTTGTACAACGTATATTGAGAGCTGTTTACATTATTGTGAAAATATAGATTTTTTCCCTAAACTATAAAAAAAATGGCTCTGAGCACTATGGGACTTAACATCTGTGGTCATCAGTCCCCTAGAACTTAGAACTACTTAAACCTAACTAACCTAAGGACATCACACACATCCATGCCCGAGGCAGGATTAGAACCTGCGACCTAAACTATATGTAGTACAATGATATACTCGTAATTTTGTAGATATCTTCAGTGACATAAGTGTATACTGCCTGCAAAATGGGTTTTAAATAGCGATAGTAATAGAGAAATACTGACTTAAAACGTTATACTTGATACTGAAGTTTTCCGGCACGAACAGTGAAAATGTTGCAAGCGATGCACTTTTTTCCTTTTATTATTTTGCGGCGGGAGTCAGCGAGAAAAAGTTTGGAAAAGTTTTGACATTATCCTTAAAGTTTTGCTACAAGTCGTTAAGTGCTCTCATTCTGAAATTCCGGATGAATAGTATGCCGCGTCAAGACATAAGCACTGGTCAGCCACAACATTATGGCAACTTTCCACAGCGATGTTGGATGCCGTTGGTCTCGTTGAGGGCACGGTAACAAAAGTACGTAACTGGAAAGACAAGGCCGGGGTAACACTGTAGGGAAGATATGGGCTAAAAATGGGGAAATTCATTGAGATAAGCGACTTTGACTATGGACAAATTACTATTACACAGAGCCTGTGAAGGAGCATCTCGAAAACGGCGAAACTGGTCGAATGTTAACGTGGTACTGGCGTGAGCATCTATGGAAAGGGGTAGGAACACTTGGCGCTAAAGAGATGGACGACGACGATCCTTCACCGCATGTGGGATTCGGAGGCGTATCTGCTCCGTATAGTACGGTAGATGGTGATCTGTGGCATCTCCGCCGAAAGAACGCAATGCTGGTGCAGGCACAAGTGTTTCGGAGCACACTGTTCATCGTACATTGTTGAACACGAGTTGCGCAGCAGGGCCACTCCTACGTGTTCACATGTTGACACAACGACATGGACAATTACGACTGCAGTAGGCACGGGACCTTCGGGATTCGACCGTCGATCGGTGGAAATGTGCCGGCTCTTCGGGTGAATCACATTCTTGCTACAGTAAGTCGATGGTCATCTCCTCAAATGGCGTCTTCGAGGTGAACGGCGACTCGACACGTGCAGTGCGCCACGGACGCAGGATGGTGGGAGGAGTATTATGCTATGGGAGACATTATGCTGCACTTGCATGGGACCTGTGGTAGTAATCGACGGCTGAGAACCACCTGCATTCCTTATTGCCATCCCCGACGGCGATGTCATCTTTCCGCAGTGTAACTGTCCGTGTCTCGGAGCCAGAACCGTGCTACAGTGTTTCAGGAGCATTATAGTGAACTCAAGTTGATGCCTTGAATACCATGTTCGCCTAATGTGAATCCTATGTAGTCCTTAGGGTCGCTATCCTGTGTGGCTGGTCCGGCGGATGTTCGAGTCCTCCCTCGGGCATGGGTGTGTGTGTGTGTGTGTGTGTGTGTGTGTGTGTGTGTGTTTATCCTTAGGATAATTTAGGTTAAGAGGTGTAAGCTTAGGGACTGATGACCTTAGCAGTTAAGTCCCATAAGATTTCACAATCATTTGAACATTTTTTTGGTCGCTATCGGGATCCATCACCGCGTACACATATCAGCGGCCCGTTATTTACGCGAATTACGTGACTGTGTACACACATGTAACGCCTTATACCTCCACAAACCTACCTACAAACTGTTGGATCCATGACAGGCAGGACCAGTGCTGTATTTCCTTCCAACGGCGGACTAAAAAGCTATTAAAGAGGTCGTCATAATGTTTTGGCTCACCAGTAAACGTAGTTCCTAACTTTAATACAAGAGTTCTTGTTTTACACGTTCAACGTAATACTGTATTATGCCTCGTAGTGAGTATGATATGACAACATTTAAAATTTTTAAATTCGATCAGCAATTATATGAAATAGTCAAAACGAAATTTTTGTTGCCCGAGAAGCCGTTAGTCAGGCAACTAGAAATCTAATGCCCGTTTTTACCGTTTAGTAATATACAGTTTGTCTCAGTAGGAGTTGTCAATATTCATGGATGTAAGAGGAACGATAAGTCGAAGCAAAAAAGTCTAGTAAACATGAGTTTTAAAATACAGAGCCATGGGCAATTCTGCTTCTTCGATACTGTGAACCAGATGTCTTTTACTGCAAGGTGTTTACTTATCATATTCCTAGATGTGGCGGTAGCACCAAAACATGAACAGTAAGTCCAGTAAACATGGGCTCTAAAGGGCATACCTAAAGTGCTATCGGCACTTGCTTATCTTCACTGTTGAGAAACACATATCTTCTACTGAACACATGCTTCCTCATAGCTGTTAAGACATGCATTTCAGAGCCTATGTTTAACAGGATTGTTTGCCTCGAATGATCGTTCCTGTCCTACACCCGAATATTGACAATTTCTCCTGGGCCATCCTTTATAGATATTCGTAAGTAAAAATCTTCGTCTGTACATGTCTTCAGACTTTTGGCCCGTCTTCATATGGATATTTGATTGCCATTGGATGTATGGTTGTTCGTTGGATTGATTGTTGATAGACTCTTATGTAGGAATGTCGCAATGCGTCTTCTCTTAGGTAGGTTGTTCGAACAAAGCACGATCCGATCTCTTACCTTTACTTCTGGCAATACCACTTCAGATCCAAAACACAGTTTTAATCCGTCAACAAGTTTCGAAACAGTGCACAGTCATCAACAGAATGAAGCATTCATTGTGGATTATAATGAAGTTCGCGGTCGACTGTCGAAACTATCGTCGTGTATTTGGCGAACATACAGGTACAGGGCGACAATAATTGAATTGTATGAAAGAAAACTTAAAATAGTTACAAACTACGGCGTGCATACACATTATTCAACATGTAAACGTCACTACGGATATTCGGATTTAGGTCATGACATGTTCGATATGCCTGCCATCATTGTCGATGATGTGGTGCATGTGAATAGCGAAATTCTGCTTAAGCCGATGAACTTTCGGAACATTGATGTCGTCAATGACCTACTTAATGGCTGTTTTCTGCTCGACAATTGTTTTGGGATGATTGCTATACCTCTTGTCTTTAATATAGCCCCACAAAAAGGAGTCGCACGTGTTCAGATCCAGAGAATACGTAGGCCAACCGAGGTCCATGCCAATGGCCTCTGGGCACCTTTGAGCCAGAATGCGGTCCCCAAAGTGTTCCTCCAGGACATCAAACACTCTCCTGCTTCGTCTTGCATGAACTACATCCTGTCGAAATCAGGGACACTTTGGATAATGGGGATGAAACCATCTTCCAAAACTTTCACATACCGTTCGGTAGCCACCGTGCCATCAAGGAATATCGCAACGATTATTCGGTGACTGGAAATTGCACACCACAGAGACACCCGTTGAGGGTGGTGAAACTTCTCGATCGCGAAATGTGGATTCTCAGTCCCCCAGATACGCCAGTTTTGCTTATTGTCGAACCCAACCAAATGAAAGTGGGCTTCGTCTCTAAACCAAACCATACTAATTCCCATAATGCCCCGCGGCCAACCGTGCAGTTTGAACGTCCTAACCCAAATCGCTCAGAAGTTATGACGATCTTATTTCATATAGTTCAGTAATTGTCACCCTGTTAGTAATCTGAGCATGCCGCCGGCATGATGTGGTGCCTGTTGCGGAACGACTAGCCCCGTACTGTAGCTCCTCCGGTCTGTGAAGACCAGTGGCGACCTGCGCTGGTGGCACCGTATTGATCGGACACATCGGTCGTGAAAATCCCAGTGTCAACTGAAGCGCGTGCGGTCGCCCAGAAAGCGGCGCAGGGTCCCCTCCAGCCTCTCACCCCGACCTCCCCTCCGTCCTCTGCAGAGCTTTCTCCTCTTCCATCGCTCCCTTCCTCTCCCGCCCTCCCCCCACCACTCTGCGCCACCGACCATGTCCCAAACAGCCGCCCCTAAAATCCGGCATCTAACTACGACTTCCCAGACTAAAAGCATGTGGATTAAGAGAAAGGTCTATGTGTGCTAGTGGTGAGAGGAGGCGATAAGCTTACAACTTGGAATCAGACTGAACGAAGAGACGTAATCGAATGGAAACTGTAGGAACGGAAGGGAATATATGTTAAATAGTGGGGGAACAACCGTACATTCAACCGTCGCATAACATTGACATACCCAACCTTTGTTTTCTTCTCCTTTATTCCATAAATAAATCGCCTTTCAGCATAAAATTCGATCATTCCTTAATAATAGTAGGAAACAAATTTGAAATAAATAAAAAACCAAATTAATAAATCGAAGAATTCCTTGTGAAATTTGTGCGTTAAAAGATTAGATTTCTTGTTAATCAATTAATTAAAATTGTATATTTTATTTCCGCTTCAGGTATCATGCCCCGGAAGTTCTTCTGGAATTTCGGTACAATAGAGGACAAATAAAAATCCTCACGCACTGAGAGCTCTGTACAGACTTCATAAGCTATACAGCTAGGTCATCCATCCCCGAAATCGACACTTTCAATGGTTTTTGCCTGTTATCGATATCGATACTGACAAGGCATCAAAAAATTTGACATAAGTGACCGATCTCCTCATACTATTGACGTAGAATCTTAAATATTTTACATCACAAAGGGACCATAGACCGTATTATGTGACATAAATTTCATTTTTATGCGTCCACTCGTTCTTGAGAAAAAGAGGTTTTACAGATGGACAAATGGACAGGTCGATAAAAAATGCAAAGAAATTTTTTTTGTGACATAATTGCGAATTAATAACTTTCCTATTTTTTCTTTACTTGTGCTGTAAAACCTTGTTTCTAGGCAAATTTCATGATTCTAAAACAACGGAAGTTCTGAGTGGGTTTGCGAGTATCAGAATATGTTACATGAATGGCCGTAACTTTTGACTGCATTGTTGTGAAAGCTTAAATCTTTTATACCGTCAATAAACCATGGACCTCAATACATTACACAAATTTCAGCTTGCTAGATTTACCTGTTCCTGTGAAAAATGGGTCTAAACAGTTGGACGGACAGACAGGCGAGCGATCAAAAAAGTAACGCGATAAGGGTTCCGTTTCTACTGACTGAGGTACGAAATCCTAAACAAACAAATTCAATCTTTTTAACTGTGTTGGATTGAGTATTTGAAATAATGAAGAGTAGTGAAATGTATTTGAACTAAATCAGGAAATGCTGACAGAATTAGATTAGGAACGAGACACTAGATGTTGTAGATCAGTTCTTCTTTTATGGCATGAAAATAACTGACGAAGACCTATGTACAGAGGACATAAAATGCATACTAGCAGTAGAAATTTGATAGAATGGAATATAAATTCAAGAGTTAAGAAATTGGTCCTTCCTGATGCCGGTGGATGATTATATTTGACGCATACAGTAGCTATCAATTTGTCATTGCAATGAATTCAACAACCTATGCTAGAACTGTAAAAGCACACGATTCCGTCTTTTGTTTAGAAGGTTTGCCACAAACTATCGTTTTCAACAATGTTCCGCAGTTTTTCTCGTCAGAATTTCAACAATTTTTCCAACCAATTGGGCTTTAACGTGTCCGAACGGCTTAGTTCTATCATCGATCGAATTATGAAACCGAACGTTTCGTTCGCATTTTCATAGCTCAGGCATCCAAATTTCGTGCTTCACACTCGAGGGAAAATGATTTACAGTTGTTTCTTAGGACCTATGGCACTCTGGCTTTGCACGACACATCGCCGGCAGAATTATTATATCGTCGTCGTCATCGCACTTTGCTGCATACATTCCACCCTAGATACTTTGCCACAGGCGCCAACTTCTCAATGAAGCTTTCTGTCGTGTCAACAACAAACCTCACAACGGGAAGACAGGCATCGTCACTTAGACGACTGGTGAAGCTCATTGTACCGTTCAAGGCAAATCACGTACCAATCGCGAGCTCCAAAATCAACCGATTTCGCAATTATTGTTATCCTTCTATAGATATTCATCTTTCAGAAACTGTGACTGCAGGACTGCAACCGAGACTGCTGCCGCCCTCCCGCGAAACGCCTTTGTCACTGCCTGAAGTTTGGAGAAGGCATGGGTTCACGGACAACTCCCCCATTGAGGTCGACCCCTGACCGCGTATCAAATGGTTGAAATGGCTCTGAGCACTTCTGAGGTCATCAGTCCCCTAGAACTTAGAAGAACTTAGAACTTCTTAAACCTAACTAACCCAAGGACATCCCACACATCCATGCCCGAGGCAGGATTCGAACCTGCGACCGTAGCGGTCGCGCGGTTCCAGACTGTAGCGCCTAGAACCGCTCGGCCACTCCGGCCGGCACCGCGTATCAGACACTGCCGTGGCCACTCATCCATCCGTGACCGTTCACAGTGACATCAGATACAGTCGTCGAGCCACTATCAGTCTCACAGTCTTCGGTGTACTCAGCAGCGTCACTGCTGCATCCACCTGTGCCGCTGAACGGATATGCTACCTCCGGTTTGTTAGCAGATACTCCTGGAGGTGAAACTCGGGATGAGGGTTGTTGGTTACCACTTGCCACCGCGCCGCAAACACAACCATCAGCTTATTTATCACAGTCCGCTTTCTAGATTACAACGATGGACCGTTACATACAGAACTAAATTTGTGTGTATCTTCATGACAATTTAGTTCCTTTCCTATCCTTTTTTCTGTTCTGAAAATTGAGTTAAGCTTGAACTGTCAATAATTATATTTTTCCTTGTCTCTGTCTTTTTTACTATTATCACTCTAATGTTTAGATGACTACCTATAGTTTCCCTATGGCATATCTTTCCGGTCTTAGTTGGGGCTTCCTTTACAGTGACAAAGAGACAGATAGACTTTCGTTCTTTTAAATTCTCTTAACTAGTTTACACATACAATTATACTTACTGCTATTACTACTGTTACAGCATCATATACTACTGCTAGAACAATAAATAATGTAACTGTTACCACTATAAGAAGAAAGTCTCTAATACTACTATCAGCAGTCCGCAGCTCGTGGCCTTGTGGTAGCGTTCTCGCGCAGGGGTCCCGGGTTCGAATCCAGGCAGGGTCAGGGATTTTCTCTGCTTCGAGATGACTGGGTGTTGTGTGTTTTTCATCATCATTTCATCCTCATTCACTCGCAAGTCACCGTAGTGGCGTTAAAGAACTTGTGGAGTGGCAGCCGAACCGCCCCGCGAGGGGTCTCCCGGCCACCAATGTCATACGCTCATGAATTAATTACTGCTCTCAGCACCTAGATTTATTTATTTACTTATTTATTTCTTTCTGCTTATTTTCATAAGATAATACTACTATTAATAAAAATTAAGTTACTATTACTAAGACTAATACTAATATTTCAATATATCAACTATTATTGCGTATGATGATTTATCGTAATCTGACATGGACGCACATACAGTTTATTACTATCGAAATTACTCTCGTTTCTCTTTACGTTCCGTACCAGATCGGCCCCCCCGTTGGGTGTAACAGTACTATATTGCTGCCGCCAGACAGCGTGGCATTTAAAGAGGCCGCCAGCATTTTGTCACCGTGAGAGAAGCTCTCTCCTTGGTTCGCCGTCTTCCTATAGGTGTCGCTACGGACGTGACAAGAGGACGTCGTCTTCTCTTCGACTTACTGGATCAAAATGTGATCCTCAGCTCATCATTGTAAGGCGCCGCATACCGAGTTCCGACCCAGACCTCGCAAGACTCACAATAAGAATAGAAGGACGTAGCACGACGGTACCAAGATTATAAATCTGGCAATTGATTGTATACTATAACAGACAGCAAGTGCTTGAACCAGAGATAATGTGGAAGAGAGAATGAAGTGATCAAAATATATATACTTAACGCTTTCCCTCTAAACAGTGCAAATGAATGTGGTGTTTTACTTATTGAATGTATGCAGTGCTCTACGCAACCTCGTGCAGCTATGGACACAACGATGTAAGTATGTCAAAAATGGTAACAGACTTTCTGACGGTATTTCTATTCTGTCGTTGCAACTGCAAAAATGCGTGATTTTTTCATCAGATGCGTTTTGATTTATTGAGGTAAAGCATCATCAGTGATCTATGATTAAGTTGTTTACATTTTGATTTGCTTTTAGATCGAAAAACAGTTCTTTCAGAATAAATTGATTTGTATTTAAAACGGTGATTTTCGTTTGATTTCTCGCTAACATTGGGATATGCCGGCTGTTAGCACATCGTTTTTCTGCATTAGACACTGATAATTTTTGTCTCATTTTTAGATGTTCAGCAGCACTATGCATTTCTCATGTTTTTCACAACACACCTTTATGCGCAGCACTGAATTCTGTTTGTTTTTGTTCTTCAAGTATGTGTTGTGGTTTGTGTTTTGTAATGTCGCCAACATAACCTTTCACTACTTTGTCTTTGACCAACAACGTTTTTTAATTAGATTATTGTATGTATGTAGTTCTATTTAATTGTATTTCTGTGCATTTATGTACTGTGTAAGAGAACAGAAGGAATAGCGATGGAGGAATTTTTTATAGGGGAGGGGGAAACCATGATGAGTGGACATAGGTATATAGCAGAGTGATGGAGTGTGAGTTAGAGAAGGTGAGGAGCGAGAAGTGAAATGAAACTCTGAGTGGAGGGAGGGGGTGGGCAGTGTTGTAGGAGAGCAGGAGGGGGTAAAGGATGGAAAACGCTCTTTTCTTTTTCATGTAACTTCATCAATATTTACTTGGTCATTGAGCAACTGTTTATTTTGTATGTCGAACTTTCTTGGAAAGGGAGGAGGTGTCCGTCTTTACTGATTTTTATGATATTCATATCGTTTTCGATATTGCTTGGTCTATGGTGTTCTTGTTTTAGATGATCCGCAAATGTTGAATGATTTTTACTGTATTTAAATGCTCTGATGTGTTCTTAATATCATGTGTCGAATGTCCTGCCAGTCATTCCAGTCTATACCTTCTCCCAATCTCTGCAACTGAGCTGATAGATACCACGTTGTTGGTATCTGCCTGGATTTGATTTCAGTTTTGGAATGTGCTTTTGTATGGAATTGTTTGTATTGTAAGCAATGTTTTTGACAATACTTGGTTGTAATAGCCAAGTAACTAGCTACTATTGATGATGGCTTTAATGAAAACAGATGTAACTATTAAACCTGTAAATATTACAAGTTTAATTTTAATTCATGTACATAATTTTACTGTTTACTGAGGACCATCAAAATTAATGAAACTCAAGTTTTTCTAATGACATTTTTGTAATGTGTTTATCTGACATGTTTCACACCCAGGAGGATTTCCTCTTTTCTGGGTCTATGGAGTGAATAATTAATCTAATCTAATCCTGTGTTTTGAATATGTTAGCTATTTATGTGTGAATTTATCGTGGTAGATCATTCATTGTATGCTATTTTTTGTTGTAGCGCAAGTTGTATGAGCTAGTGTGTTTGGTTAGTTTTTTTCATTATTTGTCTACATTTTTGGTTAATTTGTCTACCATTGTTTCTTTGTGTCCATTTTTAATGCTATTTGTTTTATAATGACTAACTCTTTCTGGTAATTCGAAGTGTTTAGGGGGATCCTGTTCAGCCTGTTTAACATGTATCTGATTCTTGCTTGTTTGTGGTTCTGTAGGTGGTTTGAGGTTGCATTTAAGGTAAAGTCAGTTCTTGTGCGTTTTTTGTGTATGTCAAATGTGTGTTTATTATTGTCTTTTCTTATGGTTATGTCTACAATCTTGAGTGTGTTTCGTTGTTCTTCTCCTATTGTGAAATTTATGTTTTGTGTACAGTATTTATGTCTTTGTGTAGTTGCTACATTCTGTTTTTAGGTTCATCTACCATGCATATTATTTCATCCATGTATCTGTACCAGTACATGATGTTGTAGCTTTCCATCGTTATTATGTCTTCAAATATTAATTTTTCTGTATGATATATGAAAATGTTGGCTAATGTTCTTGAAGTAGGTGAAACCATGGGTAAACCCTCTTCTTGTATGTAGTGTTCTTGATTGAATTGAAAGTAATTTTGTTGCGTTATTAACTGTAGTAATTTTATTGTATTACCTGCATGTTCATGAGGTGTTTTCAGGTTTTCTTCAATTATTCTTAAGGTTTCATTAACAAGGATTCAACTGTACATATTTTCTACATCAAAGGAGAGGAATGTTGCTGTGTCAAGGATTTTACTGTCTATTATCTGTTTTACCAGTTGAGAGGTATTGCTGACCTTTGGTTGACACCTCATGTTGGGGACTTGAGGGTTTTTGTTTTTGTACAAGTCTCCATTTCTCTCTGTCTGTAAATGTAAACTCTATGTTTTTGAGTGTCTTTTTGACATGTGTGTGAAATCTGTTAGGTGGGTTTGATTTTAACTTTTTTGTACTGTTTTTGCTGATGAGTTCTTCTCTTTTTTCTATGTATTCTTTTGTTTTCATTTTATTACCTTTGTCAGATTTTGTTATAATGACGTTTTCTGCTTGCAGTTCTTTTTTTAGATTTTTAAGCTGTGTTTCATGAGAATTATTTTTTATTTTATTGTTTTCTTTTTTAATCTGTGATGCTATGTTTTTAATTTCTTCTTTTATTAACTCCCTAGTTAGCCCTGTGTTTACACTACTGTTTTCATTTATTTCTTCTATAGCGAGAATATTTTCAGATACTATAGTGAGATCTTGTATTGGTTCTTCATTTGCTGATGAGTCAACGTTGTGTTCTAGACCTATTTATAAGACATGTTGTTCGTTTTCATCTAGTATTACATCTGTACGATTTACCACCCTATATAGAAATTGTGTGCGTGAATGTGTTTGCTGTTATGGGGTTTTGTGTGGTGCAATTTGAGATTATTCAATTTTCTTATTATGCTTTAGTCGTATTTCGTTTATAGCTCTGCAAGTGCAGCCTTCGACTTTTTCCACAATGGAAGCAAAAATAGCCAAATTATTTAATTATAGCTGAATGTGAATTTCGGATAATTCTTCGTTTAATGTCTGTTTCTTTGTATAAAGTGATTTAACTTCGTGTTTCAAACAGGCATTTTTAGCGGTCTGTCTAGTAACTTTTCCTGCTTTTGAACTGTTTTCTATCTTTACATTTATGTCTTTTGGCATAAGATACGTATGTTTACAATGGTTATTAAATCTGATGGTTTCAACTATTTTATACAAATTGAAATGAATCTTCTTAAACTGGTAATAAAGGCCAACAGGAAATGCTTGACATGGCGACACTAAATTCTTCATTTGTGTGACCATAGTGTCTGTAGATGAAACAATAAAATTATTACAGTTAATAACACAACAAAATTATTTTGAATTGAATCAAGAATACTACAGGCAAGAAGAAGGTTTACCCACACACTTCAACAGAAATCAAATAGCATACAATGACCTACCACGACTAATTTACACACAAAATAGGTAACATATTCAAAAACCAAAGCATATACATTGCTTATAAAACAAACAATTCCATGCAAAAGCACATTCCAAAACTGAAATTAAAATCAGACAGATACCAACAATTTGGTATCTGTCAGCTCAGTTGCAGAGATTGGGAGAAGATATACATTGGAATGACTGGCAGGACATTTGATACAAGATACGAAGAACACATCAGAGCATTTAAATACATTACAAATCATTCAACATTTGCGAATCATCTAAAACAAGAACACCATAGACTAATCAATATTGAAAACGATATGATTATCATCAGTAAAGACAGACACATCCTCCATTTCCAAGAGAACTTCCACATACAAAAAGCGTTAACACAAAATAAACAGCTGCTCAATGACTCTATGTAGAATAACTGATGAAATTACATGAAAAAGAAAAGAGCCTTTTCCATCCTTTATCCCTTCCCGCTCTCCCACAACACCGCCCCCCTCCCCTCCCTCACAGTTTCATTTCACTTATCGCTCCTCACCTTCTCCTCTAACTCACACTCCATCATTCTGCTATATACTTATGTCCACTCATCATGGTTTCCACCTCCCCAACAAAAAGAACCCTCCATCGCTATTCCTTCTCTACTCTTACACAGTACATAAATACACAGAAACATAATTAAATAGAGTTCCACACACACAATAATCTAATTAAAAAACTGTTGTAGGTCAAAGACAAAGTAGTGGAAAGGTTATATTGGCAACACTACAAAACACAAACCACAACACGTACTTGAAGTACAAAAACAATCAGAATACAGTGGTGTGCATGAAAGTGTGTTGTGAAAAACACAAGAAATGCATAGTGCTGCAGAACATCTAAAAATTAGACCAAAATTATCGGTGCCTAATGCAGAAAAACAACGATGTGCTAGCAGACGGCATTTCCGGATGTAAGCGAGAAAACAACGGAAAATAACCATAACTACAAATAAATTTCTTCTTAAGGAACTGTTTTTCGATCTAAAAGCAAATCAAAATGTAAATAATTGCAGACCAGTGATGTTACTTTACCTCAATAAAGCGAAACGCGTCAGACGAAAAAAAAAATATCACGCATATTTGTAGTCGCAACGACAGAACAAAAGTACCCTTAATAATTATAGAGCAACTACGGACACTATGGCCACGCAAATGAAGAATTTGTAACAGACGTTTACAGTGAATGATGTGTAGCGTAATGGGCCAAAATGACTTTTCTTATCACTTACAATACCCGATATCTGTCTTCTTTCTACCGCATGATTTCTACTTTGCTGGACATTTCTAGAATTTTTCAGATGGAAATCGTAGTAGATTTTACCAAAATCTCTGGAAGTCTCCCCAAATTTGCAGTTTCACGACTTTCAAATAATTGTTAATACAGAGTTAGCTCAATGCAACTGCAAAGTGTAATGGCAGCGATCATATTTCGCTAAAAATCTGTTTTGTCGCTGCACAATTACCCTGTGTAGCGTGACGGCTTGGTAGGTTTTCTATCACCTATGATACCAAATACGGTATATAAAGAGACAAATACTCCAATAGCATGTTCATTAGCATTATGGATGTGCTGATGCAGTTATAAGAGCGAATATGCGTCCTCCTCCTCTACATCTGCTACAGAACTCACGTAACTCTGTTGAGTGGAATGCCACTCAGCAGCTGTGACATTAGTTAGGTATCCATAAATATTGGATGTCGCATTATGTCCAGATAACGAGTTATTAGGCCTTTGATTTCAAAGACAATGTATTATAAGAAATATTCCATGTGGAATAATAAATGGGACTGATTCCAAAGCTATTTTCTGCTATGCAGAATATGCTTAGTCAGCGCACTGTTAGTGTAGACAGATCTTGATATACCAAACTCAGTACTGTGAGTGATAGGAAGAAGCCCTCTTGGACCCATTACTCTATATTGGGATCTTCAGTCTTTTTTATTTTTATTCATTTTTTGTACCACTAGACAGTTTACAGATACAGAGTACGATATACAATACTTACAGTCGTCCTCAATGCAATAGTTAAGTGCAGGTGGAAAATGGTACCTCCAGTGCCTAAAAGAAAAGAAAAGAGGGGATAGAGAAAGACACAAAATGGAGAGAGAGAGAGAGAGAGAGAGAGAGAGAGTGAGAGTGAGTGAGAGAGAGAGAGAGAGGAGAGAGTGAGAGTGAGTGAGAGAGAGAGAGAGAGAGAGAAGGAGAGACAGCTAGCTCCACTTTAAGCCTCCTGTGGAGCAACACCACTTTCCCCTGTTGCAGCAGCGGGAGATGGGGGCTGACTTATTTACAAGCAGCCGAGACGGCGCCCCAGCTCTACGGAATGCGATAAAGGAATTCCGTGCAGGAGAAAGGCAGCCCCCTTCCAAATCCTCTCTGCTGACATCTGGTCTGCTGACTCAGAAAAATACTTTGTCTCGCTTACAGAATTGGAGAATATATATATGAAAAACAGGACAGAATATGCTTTCCGAACAACGAATGTGTAACATATGGTTACGGATTTTTTTTCTTCTTTAATGAAAGACAAGGAGGTTACAGATTATAAATCTCCACATCGTGTCCATTAGAGATGGAGATGTTGCTCGTGTTGGGCAGTAAATTACAATTGCGATTTCGTCAAACTTTTTCTTTTTTCTTCCGTTTTCGCCAACTTTCAACTACTTGAGAATTTGGGGCTCAGTTGTTTTTTTTCTCTCTCTTTCTCCAATGTGTTTACATCTTTTAGCATATACGTTTTTCTCCTTTTTCAGACCGTTTCACACTTTTTCTCCTACAGCTTCCACCTTGCAATTCTTTAAATTTACACTTTCCTTCTGAAAATGTCTCTTTCTGTCGCTCTTCTACTTTTATGTTGTGCATGCATATTTATTATTATTTTTTTTTTATTTTCCGAATTCAGCTCCTTTTCAATGTCTCTTTCCAGAGGTACTTGAAATTTAGTTTTTTCACACTGTTGTCATTCATCCTGCGTCGTTCTTCAAAAAGAATTCTCTTTTCTGTTCTTTCTGTTATTTTTTGTGTATTTTGATATATGCTGACGGAAAAAATCCCAACATCAAAAAATTATTAATGTAGCGTAATGAAATTTTTGGAATACAAAAAAAAATGGTTCAAATGGCTCTGAGCACTATGGGACTTAACTTCTGAGGTCATCAGTCGCCTAGAACTTAGAACTAACTAACCTAAGGACATCACACACATCCATGCCCGAGGCAAGATTCGAACCTGCGACCGTAGTGGTCGGGTGGTTCCAGACTGAAGCGCCTAGAACCGCTCGGCCACTCCGGCCGGCTTTGGAATACATTTCTCTAGCTAAAATGTTTAAGTGATTAACATTGTTAGGTCACAGGTTAATGGAGGCGCGAAATACGTCATTGCAAATGCGAAATGCTGGTACATTAATAACGGGCGTATCCGCCAGAATGTTGAATGCAAACGTGCATGCATTTTATTGTGTAAGTGCCGGATGTCAGTTTGTTGGATGGCGTTCCATGCACGTGGCATTTGGTCGCTCAATACAGGTACGGTGAATGCTGCCTGTGGATGACGCTGGAGTTGTCGTTCGATGATTCCCTACATGTGCTCAAATGGAGACAAATCTGGTTATCGAGCATACCAAAGCAACATGTCGACAGACTGTAGAGAAGGTTGGTTTACAGCAACGGTATGTGGCCGAGCGTTAACCTGTTGGAGAACATCCCCTGGAATACTTTTCATAAGTGACAGCACGACAGGTCGAATCACCAGACTGACGTACAAATTTGCAGCCAGGGTGCATCGGTAAACGTGAGTGTGTTTCTATTGTTGTACGAAATCGCACCCCAGATCATACATAACTCCAATTGCAGAACCAGTGTTCCTATCATGAAAGCCGGCCGGGGTGGCCAAGCGGTTCTAGGCGCTTCAGTCTGGAACCGTGTGACCGCTACGGTTCAGGTTCGAATCCTGCCTCGGGTATGGATGTGAATGATGTCCTTAGGTTAGTTAGGCTTAAGTAGTTCTAAGTTCTAGGGCACTGATGACTTCAGACGTTAAGTCCCATAGTCCTCAGAGCTATTTGAACCATTTTGAACCTATCATGAAGAGAGGTTGGTTTCATGCCTTCAGCTGGCCGCCTCCTAACCGACACACGCCATCACTGGCAACGAGGCAAAATCAGCTTTGATCAGAAAACACAACAGACCTCCACAGGGCGTCTGGCTTGGAGTTGTCCTTGAAGTTAACGATTAACAGTTTTAACAGTTCGCAGTGATGCCAACTGCTGTTGCAGGGGCTTCACTATGCGCCACTGCCCTACGCCGAACACGACGGTCTTCCCTCTCGGTAGTACCACGTGGCCGTCCGGAGCCTGGTCTTCTTGCAACCGTACATTCTAGTGACCACCGCTGACAGCTGTCACGAACAGTGGCTATATTCCTGTCGTATCGAAGAAAGAACATCCAGCTTCTGTTAGCCCCACTACACAACGTCTTTCAGACTCAGTGAGGTAATTATAATGGCGTCTTCGTCGCCTTCAAGGCATTCTTGACTAGCCTCACCTCGCCACGTCCGAGTTCTAGGGTAACTGACACTTACGACCGTTACAGAGACTATTTAAAGCAAATCTGACATGACCACTCATAGTGGCGCTTATAGCGACACTATCATGCGACAGCTGTGAAATATGAAGAGACATCATATTGAAGATGTAGAAACACGCCGTTTATGTTGCACAACTCATTCTTTGAGCTGCTATTCTTTGACGTCAGTGTATTTCATCACTGATTCTTAATTTCCACGCTTTTTTGCTCCTTATTTAATTATATAGCGGATGACTAAGCATATAACATATGCTCAGGCAAGTAAAATTCAAACAAGTGTTAAAAACGAGGACTTAAGTTCATAAATGACCAAAAGGAGATATATCAGTCCAATTTTTGAGAGTTCGATTGAATTTTGGGCCATAGTGAAGGAGTCGGTTTGTTGATCAGAGTAAGACCATAAATAGCAATCGGTTGTAACTTGGTAAAAGGACTGTTAACTAGCACCATATTACCATTCTTGTGTAGTTGGTTTTTCCCATCGAAGTAACAGTTCGGCTCCTCTACCGTCGTTTCATTTTATCCTCTTCGTATATTTGGGTGTAAAACGTACGCCAGAGGATTTTTCTGTGATGTAGAGAATGTCGTGAGCACAATCTGACCAGGACTTGTCCCACTCTCTTGCCACGTTTCCGAAACATAAAAACTGTCGCACTGTTAGAACTGCACCACCACGAAGGCGGAAACAGGCATGAATATTAATAGTTGCTTGGATTGTCAAATGATAAGTATTTCAGCGCAAACACTCAAAATACGTAGACGCAGAGCCATCTGTACGTGAAGGCAAGATTATGCTGTGGGTTTCTATTTCAGGAATCTTATTTGAATGATTATAAAGTCTATAGAACGTAATTATCATAAAACCAACTCCAGGAACTACTACAAAATCTTTGGGGAACAACTACAACAATATGAGGCCCCTACACTAATACTGAAAGATGAAGATGGAAGAATGACACACAGTAACAAGGAAAATGCAGAAATCATGGCAAAAGCATTTAACAAACTTCTGAATTGCGAGGAACCCAAAGAACCCTTACAAATCAACATAAATACCCCAATAAAAACCAAACCTAACAAACTAGACCCTCCAACTTTCCGAGAAGTAGAAGAAATTCTTAAAGAACAAAAAAATTATAAGGTATGTGGAGAAGATCAGGTTTTTGTTGAAATGTGGAAATATGCAAGTGACACAGTCAAGACCTCCTTACACATGGATCTAACAAAAATTTGGGTAACAGAACAATTTCCCGAACATTGCACCACAGCTATCATCCACCCACTACACAAAAATGGAGATAAGAGCAACCCAGACAACTACAGAGGAATCTCTCTCCCAGATTGCACATATAAAATTCTATCCAAGATCCTATATGAAAGAATCAAGGAGCAATTAGAACAGGAGTTAGGGGAATATCAGGGAGGTTTCAGACCATGGAGAAGCTGTGCAGAGCAGATAATTAGTTTAAAACTGATTATGGCATACTACAAGAAACGGAACAAACCTCTGGCAATAACATTTGTAGATTTTAAGAAGGCATATGACTGTCTCCACAGACCTTCAATATTAAAAATTTTAAGAAATCTAGGACTCCATCCAAAACTAATTAAAATAATACAACTCACTCTAACCAACACCAAATCAAAAGTGAAGTTTAGAGGAGAAATTTCGGAACCATTCCTCATAAAAACAGGCTTAAGACAAGGTGACTGCCTATCACCATTACTTTTCAACTGTGCACTGGAATACATAATGAGAGAATGGTACAAGGACAATCCAAAGAGGATAAGAATTGGAAGTGCAAAAGATGATATTAGCTTAAACTGCTTGGGATTCGCTGATGATCTTGCTCTCCTAGAAAACACCGTTGAAGAAGCCAGGCAACAAGTGAAATCACTACAAGAAATAGCAGAGAAAGTAGGCCTTAGAATATCATTTGAAAAAACGGAGATTATGCTAACTGATCCACCACTTGCAAACAAAATTACAATAGGAGAACAGGAAATCAAAATTGTTGATAAATTTAAATATTTAGGCTAAATAATAACATACAATCTAAATGAGAAGCCATCATGGCAAAATAGAATAAAAAAACTGAACTATGCAAATTACATTACCAAAACTACATACAACAAAAAAAGCCTATTTATAGATGCAAAATTAAAACACTGTAAAACAGTTACACAACCAGAAATAACGTATGCAGCTGAAACTATCTTCAAAACAACTAATACAGCAGAAATTGACAGAATACTAAAAATAGAAAGAAGAATAATTAGGACATGTATAAATAAACAGTATAAAATAAACGGACATTGGAGAATAGCATCAAATGAAACAGTATGTAAGAAAATAGAACCAGTCATGAGCACAATCAGGAAGAAACACATCTCATTCTTTGGACATCTGATGAGAACTCCAGAAAACAGAATTAGTAAAAAAATAATACAAAAATTGTGGAATAGCAAGAGCGACATTAAACGGATCACAGAAATTAAGGAAGATATAAAAGAACTTCAAATTACAGTAGATGACCTAAAAAACAAGACAGAGAAAACCAGAATACTGCAAGACCCGCAAACCAGACTACAAATGAAAATCAATAAAAGGAGTACAGGAAGAGTTGTCTCAGATGAAGAAAGAAAGAAAATATCTGAAAGAATGAAGAAATATTGGGCAGACAGAAGAGCAAAACACCTTTCATATAAGAATAGCCTGTAATAATTATATTACCTAAACATCATATTAAGTTATTGTCGAACCAAATTGTATCCATGTGTAACAACTTGTTTAGAACTTTGTATTTTTGACTACAGTGGTCCAATGAAGGCCATAAAATAAATAATAATAATGAATGATGCTTGTTTATGAAAAGATGGTCTCATATATGGAACTTGTAAAGTCCCTTCTGCGAGTGGTGCACGCTACTGATTAACAGAAGTGCCCAGGTAGCCAAAAGAAAATTTAATTTTATTAGCGTAGCACGTTCAAGAAGTTCAACAGAAAACAGCTTCCGATTTAATACAACTGTAGGATCGTCCTGATCTGATAAGAGTTTGATACCAAACAGACTGACATATTCTCGAATGTGTGAGCCACACTGTTGCGCTGAGGTGACAGAAGTCATGGGATACCGTCTAATACCGTGCCGCACCTCATTTTCCTCGGCGTAGTGCCGCAGGTCGACGTAGCACGGACTTAACAAGTCGTAGGAAGCCCCCTGCAGAAATATTGAGTCATGCTGCCTCCATAGATATCCATAATTCCGAAAGTGATGCCAGTGCTGGATTTTGTGCAAGAACTGAGCTCTCTATTATGTCCCATAAATGTTCGATGGGACTAACGTCGGGGGATCTAGGTTGCCAACATATTCTCTCGTATTGTCCGGAATGTTCTTCAAAGCCATCGCGAACGATTGTGGCCCGGAGACATGGCACGTTGTCATCCATAAGAATCCCATCGTTGTCTGGGAACATTAAGACCATGAACGGCTGCAGCTGGTCTCCAAGTAGTAGAACATAACAATTTTCAGTCAATGATCAGTTCAGTTGGAACAAAGGACCCAGTGCACTCTATGTAAACACAGCTCACGCCATTATGGAGCCACCACCAGCTTGCACAATACGTTGTTGACAACTTGGGTCCATGACTTTGTGGGGTCTGCACCCCACTCGAACCCTACAATCAGCTCGTACCAACTGAAATCGGGACTCATCTGACCAGACCATGGTTTTCCAGTAAGCTACGGTCCAATGGGTAAGGCCACAAGCGCAGGATAGGCGCTTCAGGCGATGTCGTGCTGTTAGTGAAGGCACTCACGTCGGTCGTTTGCTGCCATTGTCCATTAACGCCTGATTACGCCTCAAGTTCGTATCAGATACATCCATTGTACGTGACACATTGATTTATGTGGTTATGTCACGCAGTTTTACTTGTCTTTAAGCACTGACAACTCTAAACAGACGCTGCTGCTTTCGGTCGTTAAGTAGAAGCCGTTTGCCATTGGATTGTCCGTGGTGAGAGGTATTGCCTGAAATATGGTATTCTCGGGACACTTTTGACGCCGTGGACCTCGGAATGTTGAATTCCCAAACGATTTCCGAAATGGAATGTCCCACGCACCTAGCTCCAACTACCATTCCGCGTTCAAAGTCTGTTAATTCCCTTAGTGCGGCCATAGTCACATCGGAAACTTTTTCAGATGAATCACCTTAGTACAAATGACAGCTCAGCCAATGCACTACCCGTTTATACCTTGCGTAAGCGATACACCGTCATCTGCATACGTGCATATAGCTATACCTTAACTTTTGTCACTTCCGTGTAAGGTGTTACACTGTGTTAAATAAGACCATGGCCAGGTTAATCGGTAGAAATATGTCACCTTAATTGTGAGCGTGTGGGTGCTATTCTGTCATTCTGCGCAACGGATTAATCTGAGATGTACCCTTTACCCTGTGGCTCCTGCAAGATGCAATTTACACCCTACACTACTACAGAAGTCAGACAGACGCTCCTGACGTTCTAAAGAGAAATGCCTGAAAAACTTTCAGCAATAAATATCTTTTGGAGACGTCCGCTGTACGGAAATGACACAAAAATACATAAAATTTCTTACATAACTAGTGGGATACTTGGGTACTGGAGTAGTGCTAGTTAGTGTAAGAAAAACATGAAGCTAACGAAAATTATTATTTCTTTGCAAAAATTCTTAGATATCACAATGTCACTTTTAGTTATGAACTGAAAAAGTTATTTCAGGGTGAAAGGTCTCTGTTGGATTCCTTTCATGTTAATTTCTTAAATCTGTTGTCATTTACGGCATGAATTCCTCTTCTAAATTTACTGTGGTGTTTCTGACTATCTGGGAGGAGACTGAGTAGTGAAACGTGTTACTTTTACACATAAACAAGAACGATCTGTCACACTACTACACTTTAAAACACAGTTTATATGTAATTCATGTCACACAGTCTCATGCGGAACCTACATCCGCTTTCTTTTATATACTGTATATGATAAGATACTGTCATCCCCCTTCCCTTCTGTGTGAGAGGATGAATGAGCAAATGTATTTCTAGTTGCATGCTGGATGGTAGCAGACAAGCCTGTCTGCTAGAGAACAGTAGGACCAACGTCGGAACAGATAGCTACACTTTCTAAAAGCAGAGAGGTTTTTATGCTTAGTATGGCCCTGTCCGTCCCTTGCCATGTTGGTATAGGAAGCTGCCTCTCTGGTCGCTTCCGTTTGTATTTGTGAGGCACCCCTCAGGTAGGAGACCAGGTCAGTCTGTCCGCAGAGAGCGTCTGAAGTGGTAAGATCTCCGGCTAAGCGCGTGTCTGCTAAGTCCGTAGGACAATGGATTTCTTAAGTTCAGCCTATCTGAAAATTTAATCACCTTTATTTCAGGTTTAGCTCTAAAATATCTAATGTTATCTTAAATTGCAACGCAGTGTAATTCGAGTGTGAAGTTCAGAACATATTCCGGTAGTTGCTTTGTCACTACTATGTGAGTAAAGTGGAACCACGTGTTGATCAGTAACTCTAACTAGCATCATAAATCTTCAATGCGAATATGCGTGAGATTATAACGTCTCGTCTTGACAATATTTTTCAATATAGCAACTTTTCTTTATGTTCAACCCACGTGCGGTGTACTTTGTGAGACCAGTACCACGTGCTTATACAATTGTTTGACCCATCAGGTTAATAGTAAGACGATAGTAACCAGTTCGAGGTTTTTCTTTTGTAAATTGCTTTTCGATCTAATTTATTTTAATTATCAAAATTATTGTGGAGTTACGCTCTTTGTGTAAACCAAGTTGACCACGTGAAGCATGTGGTGTAATCATCAAAGTAGCCCTCAGCTATTCTTTTCGGGAAGATTTCGCAGAGAGTTAGTATGAATTTAGTATACCAGTGTGTGGTAATTACATGACGGACAGGATTGTGCTACGAACGTAACTTCTTTGGGTGAAAATTGAATCGGTTGGTTGTGGTTAATTTCCTCTTGCATAAAATGGTTCAAATGGCTCTGAGCACTATGGGACTCAACTGCTGTGGTCATAAGTCCCCTAGAACTTAGAACTACTTAAACCTAACTAACCTAAGGACATCACACACATCCATGCCCGAGGCAGGATTCGAACCTGCGACCGTAGCAGTCGCACGGTTCCGGACTGCGCGCCTAGAACCGCGAGACCACTGCGGCCGGCCCTCTTGCATATGTTTCAACGTTCTTCGTGTGTTATTTTATGAATGCAGTGTTGTATGCAGTCTCCCAATCTTGGCTCCCTATTTGATGTGTTCCGTAAGATTACAAACTCACATTTTCACAGTCCTAAATAAGGCACCAGCTTAGTTATGACTCAAGTTTAATATGCTGAAATTTCAATGATAGATGTTAAAATAAATTTCCAAATATAAACTGATTTATTTCTTTTTATTTAAATTCTTTTTTTTATGTATATATATCACCGGTTGTCGTATGACGATTAAAAGATTATCATTAATGTTAGTCTGGTTGGGAATTTGGTAGGCTAGACTGGATACCTGGTGAAACAGTTGCTCAGTAATGCAAGGTTAACTTTCCCAGATAGCTCACAGCTTTTAAACCGCTTTTATTGTCTATCAGTACCGCTATCAGAACAAATTAAAGTAACAACATTACAAGGGGTTCTTTTCGGAATGTGAAGTTACCTCTTAAGGATTGGAATCGCTAATGAAATTTCTATACAAAGTTTAAGATAGTTATTGACTTGGCAGAATGGCTGAGAGCTGCGCCTACTCAACTAGAATAATTATCCGTTAGAATGTTGCTAGGTACTGTCGAGGCTGTCGTGTGTGAAATGCAGTGACGTGTATTGTTGTGGAGGAAATATGGAGCTCGCAAGAGCTGTAGCGCACAATACCGTAAGCTGTGATGACTGCTGTCTGCTCCGCTCGCTGCTGACAAATAACTCTCATTCTATCTGGATTGACCTTCGCCAGTCAAATTCTCCCTACACCTTGATGAAGTCAAGGACTCCTATTCGCCTCAGTCTAACTATTGGCGTGGTACACCAATCAGATAACCAGTCCACCGCGATGCCAATCAAAAATTCGCTCGCAGGCGTTTAACTCTGTCCGTTCACACCGCACAATAATTGTGGCGGCCAACACAGAGAAAAATGCTTAATCGCAAGTGTCGCACTCCGATTCGCTCTCGACAGAGGTGCTCTCCCAGTGAAGTACTGAGGAAAGACTTGTTCCTCGCTCTTTGAGTAAACGTACGAGCGCACACGCTCTCGTTACGTGTTCTCACTCCAAGAGCGACAATGGAACGGCCCCTTTCTACGCCAGACACGAAGGGGTATATCTTTCGGTCTCTTCCATTACTCCTTCAGCTCAAGGCGTCAGGAATATCGTCTGCCAATCAGCAATGCTCTTTTAAAATGGGAGAAAGACGTTTGGTTTAAGGCAAACAATCCGGAAATCTGTAGCATTGGTGTTTGGCGTTTGCTGTCTGTGAAAACCTCTGAAACTGCGTGCTATGTTTGTGAAGACTGTGTAGTCTGGGCGTTCCCACACAATGTAGCGGAATTTGCTTTTAAGTCTAACACGGGGTTGTTCTACCTTTCACTTGGGCAAACGCTGTCTGCTCTATGGGCGGTCGCCGGCTGACGTAGATAGGTTGACGTCCTCTGAAGGGACCGGCCTCCTGGCGTGCGGTTTGCCTCTGCCAAACTAAAAGCTTTTGTGACCGTCGTGTGTTGAATGTGTGTGTGTACGCCAGCCTCGAGTATTTCAATCTCGGTGCGCACTTGCGATTTATTTGTTATTTGCATATCGTTTACATGAATTCATACAACACTGACTTTATCTTATCGAGTTTGGGTTCGAATGAAGCGTCTTGATGTGCGGAATATGATTGTAAGGGCGGAATATGTAAGCAATGAAGGTCAGGAGACCATGACGTCTTACATAATGTATGCTAGTTACTGGTCTAAGTACACTGTTCGTACAAATAACGGTATCGCTGACGTATATGTAGTCCATGTTGATGCACTCGCGATGACTAGTGGACTGGATGTAATGCGAGGCTGTAACCTTCGACTATAAAGTGAAAATATCTCTGGAGTGAATATTTGGATGTCCAAAATGACTTTAACCTGGTCACGTGACCTTGGGACGCCATAGATTTTTCCTTAAAGCGCTCTGCACATTTTGAAATTCGGTACATCACTGGTGCTGACAGATTCGCTTTGCAGGTGCCGTGGATTCGGCATAGACGTCTCGTAAACATCATAACAGTCTTGTTTTGATACTTGGAATAAACCGGTTTGAAGAGAAATGAAGGAAACCACGAAGTTGAAACTGCAAAGAGTTCTTTGAGACAAGCGTCACAGCTCAGATGCACCCATTTTTTGTTATCTGTGTCAGCCACCGCATTTTTTCGGTACTACATGTCATTTAATAGCATTACTGAGTCTAATGTAAATTTTTTCTGTGATAATATTGCACAACGGCTTCATAGCAGGTAAGAACCTATGAAGGGGTCCGAAAACCACCGAATTTGCAGCATGTTGGCGACTATACAGCCTGCTTCATTTATTTTTCCACTTTTTTTGGATTTATTTTCCTCTTTCTTTTAGGCCAGCGTATAGTTTCGCTTGCTTACTGGTAACGGTTTGACGTACACATGTAGCGCATTTGCTTCCTACTACATCTCAGACTAAATAAGTGAATAAAAAAATCCGCTCCCTGGCTGAACGCACTACAGAGCCATATGTATCCCACACATTACAAATGTATATGGCACACGTTTACACGCTCCTCTCGCCGCCTACCCCCCTCCCATGTTTCCCTTAACACGCAGTATATTGCATGGAGTTTGGACTTATAATACTGTTGCTCCTGTAACATTTATTTTAGCTCTTCAGTGTCGGACCATTTAACAGCATCAGGGGAACTGGGCGACACACTTAGATGGCATCTTATGTAACAATATTTTTTGTTTGTTAATGAAATGACGAAACAAATACATTGGAAGTAAAATTCAACAAAGCAGCTAGTTTTAACTTTGGTTACAATGCTCCAGTCTGTTGATTTCTTATTGACTTACTTCCAAAGCAGGCTATACAACCTAGGTGTGAGGATCCCAGTGTTGTGATAAAAATAAACAGAGCGATTATTCTGTAATAGACTTGTGCACAAAATGAATTTAAGATAAATGCACTCACGTGCACACACACACACACACACACACACACACACACACACATTCAGATTTTGATCTCTATTTTGCAAAACATCCTATCCGACCAAGAGTGAAACATCTCATGAACATTTTCCATTTGAATAAAATAGCTTTTTACGTGTATGATTACAAAGGAATAACGTACATTTTGCACAGGCAATTACAGATTTAAAACATTTATTCAAAATGCAACCAGAACAGCCCAGTACGTAAACGAAAATTTGTAGTAAGGACTATGGGACCGAACTGTTGAGGTCATCGGTCCCTAGGCTTACGCACTACTTAATCTGACTTCAACTTAGGCTAAGGACAACACACACACACACACACCATGCCCGAGGGAGCACTCGAACCTCCGACGTGGGTGGTGGGGGGTGGTGGTGATGGGGGGGGGGGGGGGGGGGAAGCACGCGAACCCTGACGAGATCCTCTGACCTCTGATCTCACCCTCCACCCTCACAGAGCCCAGTATTCATGTAACACAAACTATTTCTGTTGCTACTTATTTTACTTTGCACTTGTAGCAACAACACCAGTACACGTTGCTGTTATGAACAAACAAATGGTGGAACGACAACAAATACATTAATGTGATGAGTTTCGAACTCTGCAGAATGCAAAGACAAACGGCAGTATCCCGAGATCACGTATGAATTCCCGTTCAGTGTTGACAACATGCGAAAAAGGCAGTCCCACTCCAGACATATTTGGCACGACCGGTAAGATCTGCGCGTTCGGCATTGAGCCCCGAGAATCTTGAACTGCCGCCGTCGACGGGCTGGGGAGCGCTCTATATAGCCGTCCGGCGAGGGAACACCTAGAGATTGTGGTGGCAGCTCGTCATGGAGGCGAGCTAGTGCATAGATAGCAGCGCGGTAACCGGACGAACATAGCGCCCCTAGGTCCCGCAGCAGCTGCTGCTGAAGGCACGATGTTCTGCGGCTGAGTTCCAGGCACCTTGGAGGTGCAGCGGTCTGTGGTACACTGCTGTGTGATTGGCTGTTGGGACATAGGCGCCAGCCTAGGCTACAGCAGAATCTAGCCAACGTTTTCCTGTAGTGACATGTGGAATCCACGGGATAACAAATATTCGGAATGTTCGTAAAGAGATTTGAATCTTGTTTCTCCCAAATGTGATTCAGGTATTTAACCACTGCTCCATCTCACGACTGTGATATTATTGTAATCCACAACGCAAATAAATGAAATTATTTGTGGTACAGAAAAACAAAATGGTTCAAATGGCTCTGAGCACTATGGGACTTAACTTCTGAGGTCATCAGGCCCCTAGAACGCAAAACTACTTAAAACTAATTAACCTAAGGACATCACACACATCCATGCCCGAGGCAGGATTCGAACCTGCGACCGTAGCGGTCGCGCGGTTCCGGACTGTAGCGTCTAGAACCGCTCGGCCACTTCGGCCGGCGTACAGAAAAACAACTCGATAGTAAAGGTCAGAGCAGGGTAGGGGACGTCGATGTGAGTAAAATGTTTTGTCAAGTAACTAATATGTCGGATATTCACCTTTGTGTTGCTATGGACATCAAACGACAGCCATTTGGCGACGAGTGCACGCAAATGTGTAAATTTAAACCAGTCTGCGTCAGCGAATACCTGTTATGCTAAAGAGCGAAGTTACTAAATAAATAAACTCCAGTAACAGTTTCAGTCGAATAGTCGTTGCCTTCGGCGGTTTCGTTAGATATGAATTTGCTGTGATGTTTGCTGGATAAATCACCTACGCTAACATTGCCGTCACGCTACTAATTCAAAAAAATGGTTCAAATGGCTCTGAGCACTATGGGACTCAACTGCTGTGGTCATAAGTCCCCTAGAACTTAGAACTACTTAAACCTAACTAACCTAAGGACAGCACACAACACCCAGCCATCACGAGGCAGAGAAAATCCCTGACCCCGCCGGGAATCGAACCCGGGAACCCGGGCGTGGGAAGCGAGAACGCTACCGCACGACCACGAGATGCGGGCGCTACTAATTCGCTAAGATAATAAACCATAATATTAGATACATCCAAGAACGTTGAGTTCTTTCATAAACTTGTGCACGTTCGTCACAAACTGGCTGTCGTTTTATAGCCATCACTAAAAAATGGTGCATGTCCGTCCTATGGCTATTTGGAAAATTTCGCTTGACTGGATGTACCCTAACCTGCTCTTACATTATTATCGCATTGTTTCTCTCCATCCTTTAAGACACCCGTATTCTGCTGGTAGCTTACATTCCTGTGTGTCCATCATACTGGTACTTCTACAAGAATGGTAGTGCAATATTTCAGATAGTGAGCTCATATCCAAGAGGACTGGAGTTTAAATTCCCGTCCAGATATATGGATTTTGGCTAGACAAGATTCCGAAAAATTATCAAAGCCACCCTTATTATATTGCCTTATTCTCTTCAAGTTTGAGATTCTGTAGCATCTCGAATAGCATGTCTTATTTTTCTCCTCGTTCTCAAAGTTGGTGAGCTTTTTTGATGCTAGTCTTTTCATGCTCTCATATATTCTTCATGAAAATTCTTGTCTGTGCAATCCTCTCTGTCTTCTTTTCCAAATCATTCGTATAATCACGATGGTGAACTGGGATTAACGGCGAAGTGGGTTTCTAATTATGTTGTTCCTCCCAGAACTGACTATTTTGAGGAGACTCATTGAAGGAAGCAGGAGGAAGAAAGTTTCGGTTTAGCGTACCGTCGACATCAAGATCATTATAGGCGGAGCTCAAGCTCGGATAGTGTGAAGAATGGGGAGGGAAATCGGCAATGCCCTTTCAAAGGAACCATCCTGCCACTTTCCTGGAGCGATTTTGGGAAATCACGGCAAACCTGACTGGGTGGCCGAATCTGGGTTTGAATCGTCGTCCTCCCGACTGCGAGTCCAGTGTGCTAACCACTGCACCACCTCGCTCGGTAGGAGACTCATTGTCTCTCCTGCTTTTCTCACCATTCCTTGTTTTGAGATGCAGATCATGGTCTCTTCAATATTCTTGAATATTACATTTCGAAAATTTTCAGTATTTTCTTTCGCACCTTCCTCGTCGTCCAAGTTTCTATCCCATACAAGAATGTTCTCGAAATGCATTTCTTCAGAGTAGTTTCCAAATAGTCAAGGAGACACTGTTTGACGCCAAGTATTCTTTCCTGCACAAGTGATTCCTTTACTTGTGTTGTTGTAGCTTTAACGTCCGTTGTACATTATACTTCCATCGTCTGCTGTGGTAAAATTCACAAGGTAGCTGAAGATAGCTTTCAAGATGTATGATTGTATTCCGTTTTGTGCACTTTATGGTATTTGTTTGTTTCTTCTGGTCTTCATCTCACACCTTTCTATTAATATTTGATTCAAATCCTCCAGCCCGTCGTCATTTCCGCCAATATGGAAACTCCATCTGCAAAAAGGATCGTTCCGGGCTTATGCGAATTACTTCATTGAATTCACAATATGCAAACGAAGTGAAAGCGAAGTCAAACCACAGGATTTACTCCCTTCAGTACCTTAGCCTGTGGTCCGTCCTCCACCACCACAGCACTCTGATTGCTGTAGAGCAGCAAGATTACTCTTTTGCCCCTGAAGTCTATGACAATGACGGAGTGATTTTTCATCTACAGAACGTAACATTATTCTGTCATTACGAAATGCCTCAAGATTTCTAAATCGCCCGAAAGAAAGCCAAATGGGAAGAAATAATACGTTCAGAAAAATGATAATGCTTACTGACTTCATTAAGTTTTCTCAGGAAAACAGCAACTATAGATGGATTCCGGACACCAACTAAGTTACAAGCACTCACTTTTACATACCATGTCATTTCGTCTCATATGTCTTTACTCACAGAAACGAAACTTTCAAGCTAAATTATAAGCAATCAGACGTGACGTTTTCATGAATAGCTAGTCACAAGATCAACCAGTTCTGTATACGGCCATTTGCTACATGAAATGGTGTGGCACCTTTTAAGTGGGGAAAAATTTCAAAGGTTCTTGCCAAGCAAGTTAAATACAACAAATACAGGATCATACCAAATACACAAACTAGCTACTGTTCAAAACTAAAGACAAAATCAAACATTAAGAACGAAGTAGATTTAATTAGTTTGGATGGAAGCATGATGGGAAATTGTATGAGTTCTTAGAAGAAGAGAGAAGAATCGTATTAATAATCAGCTGGTTTTCGTGGTGTATTAGCGCTTGACTTTATCGAGACTGTTCTGTGTTCTCACGCTGTGGCCAGTTTCATAAAATTTGTGAACTCAGAAGAAATGGATGAGCAGTTCACTACAAAGTATTACTGAGACGATCATAAAACGTCGTGAATGTGATGAGACACAAAAGAACTGAAACTAATGCTTCGAAATTTATACAGCCATGTTCTGTTTGTTAGCAAACTCATACCTGGGTTGCCCTGCACTACTGAACACACATTCAAACACAAACACAGCGATTTAAGCCGTCCTTTGTCTTGTGAACTAGCACTTGTATGCTCATGCTGATATAGAATAATTATTTTATGACCTAGTTCATGTCCAAACAAAAGAAATAATTTTAATGGGTAAGTCTATCTGCTTCGAAAGTGATAGGGAAAGACAGTTTACGCACAATTACAACAAGCATGGGGGTAAAATCACTTACTGTTAACTCATAGTTCAATATTAAGAACGAATTCTTAACTGCGTGTTGCTAGTTTCATCATTTCAAAGTGCAACGGAAAACACATAAGGGAATTCCACTACTCTTAAATGACCTACAATCCGTCCTTCGATTAATTGCAATAGACTGCCAGCTGTCGTCTCTCCACCCGAATGATTTAGGAGAAAACTGCACTCACATCAGAGAATCACTTACAATGGATACTGTGGGTTCCAAGGGAGCACGGAGTACCTGAAATACCAGTCTCTACAAAACAGAATTTTTAGTTCGTTGAGTGAATTTGTTCAAGATTTCAAGATGGCTGTTGTAACACATGATAAGTTTAATATCTAGAAAAAGGAAAAATTAAAAGTAATTAGTGCTTTAACTACTTTCTTCTTCTTTTTGTAGCATCTTTGTTCCGCATATGCGCAGCGTCGACATGATTATTTGCAGATTTGGTACAGTTAGTTTAAGGGATAAACAGATGTGCTTCCTATCGCCATCCCGTTACACCTGTCACCGTGCCTAATTTGCGTATAGGAGGACACTGTCGTTTAGTCACCCTGCCCCACTGTGTGCCTACTACTCTCAACCCTTGATGGTACGCCACTTTGCGATCTGGTGCCAATTTTTTATTTGTTTATGTTTACGTCTGTGTTTGCAGTCTACTACGTTAAATGTTTTAGAGGACAACACTCATTCGGTCGATCGCGCTTCTTGCTTTTTATTCGTCGCAGGGGAATGGCGAAGCAAATTTGATTCGCCACCTCCCACTCTCCCCGCCCTCGGGAGCCACCGCCATTTCAATGATGTCCTTAGCTGTTTCTCTTTTAAAGTTGTTTGACTCGGTTTTTGCCTTTTTCGCCTCAGGTTTTCATTTAGCAATTGTTTTTTCTTACGTTATGATACTGTTGCTCAAGAACGTAGCAGTTTTGCGCCCAAAAGTGTACCAAAGTTTTCTGAATGTCTGCAAATTCTGTGACTGAGGTAGGTCTCGAGTAGCAGCCCGGTATTTCCCTACGCGGTTGGCTGGTACACCTCTGTCTTTGATCTGCCAGATGGATTCGATCTGGGAGAGGCGCTTAATTAATGCTTTAACGTCAGATAAATTCTATGAAGCTATACTCTAAAAACAGAATCAGATACACAGTTCCACTCTAGTGGCTCTGCTAATACATAGGAATGATCAAACTAAACTTTTTTTTTCACCATCATCATAAAATCACATCGATTAAAATAATGTGCCACATGGAATAAACAAATCGTCTAAAGTGAGATAAGCTGCGTGGAAGTCATTTGTAGTATAGGATGCCTACCACGGGAATAGATGCCGCGTGGGATTAGCCAAGCGGTCTATGCGCTGCAGTCATGGACTGTGCGTCTGGTCCCGGCGGAGGTTCGAGTCCTCCCTCGGGCATGGATATGTGTGTTTGTCCTTAGGATAATTTAGGTTAAGTAGTTTGATCATTTTGAACGGGAATAGATTTCGGATTCACATGCTGTAGACCAAGTGGTAAGCCGAAGAAAGATCAAAGCTTACAAGGAAATATCACCACCTCGACCTCGTGTTTTAAGCAGAAAACAGGACATATGCAAGATATCAGCTGCTTGCGGTCGATAGGGCACTATAATTTAGACCTTTATTCTGAAAGTAGTCAGTTTTTACTTTCTGAAAGTACACCTTTTAAGCGCCGCGCGTCGCTTGTTTATCACTCGCTCCAGCTCGTTTCGCCCGCTTAACGCCCTTCTTTCCACATTTCCAAAAGGTGACAGCTGGTTACTTACACACCTCTCTTACAGACAGGGGAAAAGTGGTATCCGCAGTCATTTCGTATTCAAAGTAGGCTTCATCACCACTTAATTCCTCGTTTCACATCTCTGTCCGTTTGTATTAACGATGCTCATGGGAAGGTAGCTGTGGTGAAAGGACAGCTTCATCACCGTCACCGTTATCCTCTTGTAAATAAGCAGCGAACTTCAAAATGGTTCAAATGGCTCTAATCACTATTGGACTTAACATCTGAGATCTGAGGTTATCAGTCCCCTAGATTTAGAACTACCTAAACCTAACTAACCTAAGGATATCATACACACATCCATGTCCGAGGCAGGATTCGAACCTGCGACCATAGGAGCCGCATGATTCCGGACTGAAGCGCCTAGAACCGCTCGACCACAGCGAACGTCAATCCACTATTTTATTCTATATCTAGTGCTTCTTCATCCGCGAAGTTGGCTATGCTTTCTGCAATAGAATTGAACAGTATAAACAATAGCACAAAATAAGCCACATAATCTTTTGTTCGCCTTATATAAAATATAGTCGAATATCTACATGTAATGACGCTTACCAATCATGACTTTTGAGGAGCTGTCGTTTTTGACGTTTTAACCATGCAATTTGGCCATCATTCCATGCCGCTCCTGGAGGTGTCGCACTACCGCTAGTTGGTTTACCGACAGTATAAATACAAACATCTTACTGACTTCAATGAACAGCACTTCGCGCTCGAGCATTAAACGCGCATTGGGGCGGAGCGAGTTACAAACAAACGGTGCGTGCGCTTGTTTAAGGTTGAGTTAGTGATGTTTCCTCGTTAGTATGTGAAATCACAACCAGGTAATCCGAGAAACAAGAGCTTACTTGAAACGAAACTAAACCCCAAGCCTCGAGGCAAAATGCATTCTTAACATGCTGTATCTGCAGTGTCGACGGTTCATTTGTCGACCGCACCCGGCGCACCACGCACGTCTCTCACAGCTACGTGGGAGACGGACGCTTTAAATCTCCCGCCAGGGTGCTGTGGGACGAGATAGCTCTTCCATCGGTCGCTGTCTCCAATGGAGGGCGCTACACATTCACGCCATCAGAGGACGCTAAATTCACATGACGTCACTGCCAGTGATTTTGATTTGCAGGCGATTCTTCTCAAGCAATCGCAGTTCAGAATTTCGTCCAAAGTCAGGGAATCTTCAGACTCATATAAATCTTGTGACGAAAGACTGTAGTGAGAAGCCCGCATCTCGTGGTCGTGCGGTAGCGTTCTCGCTTCCCACGCCCGGGTTCCCGGGTTCGATTCCCGGCGGGGTCAGGGATTTTCTCTGCCTCGTGATGGCTGGGTGTTGTGTGCTATCCTTAGGTTAGTTAGGTTTAAGTAGTTCTAAGTTCTAGGGGACTTATGACCACAGCAGTTGAGTCCCATAGTGCTCAGAGCCATTTTGAACTGTAGTGAGAAATTACATCGGCGTAGCACAATACTGCCACCAGTTACCAGTGACTTATCTAATTTTATCTGTATGCAGGACTACTTGTTTCTATCAAGAACATTATTTTAATTGTATGTAACTCAGCATTACAGAAGAACATACAGCACTTCAGGTTATGCACATCTCAATTATTAGGTGTGCGCATTGTAAATAAACTTATTAATGTGTTACTTTTTTGTAGATGATTGCTGGTCTTTATTGGTACCTCAACTACCGATACATCAGTATCAGGATAGACTGCTTAAAAACTTCCATCTTGTGCGTTAGATGGAAGGTCTGTGTAACTACTTGAATAAGGACTTGTTACAAGATAGTGCGCCTGGTCCCATCGAACCAGTAGCATAGAATACTTTGTATATCTCGTGGCATGGCCGAAACCCAGTCAAAAATACTAACACGCGTTCTGATTGGCGAACCAAGGTTCAAATACAGTGCCGGAGAAAAAATTGGTGCACCAGGAAAGACGACGTCGGTTATCATAGGATGACGTCATTTGCCACTTGAAAGATAGTAGATGCATGCCTACTGATAATGCTTTCAGCGTCGTCTGACAACAGACAGCGTAGTGGTTGAAATGGCTCTGAGCACTATGGGACTTAACATCTGTGGTCATCAGTCCCCTAGAACTTAGAACTACTTAAACCTAACTAACCTAAGGACATCACACACATCCATGCCCGAGGCAGGATTCGAACCTGCGACCGTAGCAGTCCCGCGGTTCCGGACTGAGCGCCTAGAACCGCTGGACCACCGCGGCCGGCCACAGCGTAGTGGAGTAGCTACCAGAGCGCCACCTGTGTCTACTCTTTAATAGAGAATTCTCACAGCCAGAAGACACGGCGTGATGTAAACGTGTGAAGCAATGCTGGCACCCATGCCACGGAGACGCATTCGTGCTTCCTACAGCCAACTGAGCGAGTTTGAAAGGGGTCAAATTGTGGCCTTCCGAGGGGCGGTATTGTCCTTTCGGAGGATTACCACACACGTTGGACGTACTGCGTCAGCTGTGCAGTGATGCTGGTATGAGTGGTTGCGTAAATGTTCTCACACTCGTAGACGAGGTGCTCGACGTCCATGCAGCACAGAATCCCGCCAGAATCTTCGTTTTGTGAGGGCAGCAGTGGTAGATCGAAAATTTACTGCAGCGCAGATAAATGGACGTGTGAGCCCAGATGTGTCAACACGAACTGTTCTGAAGTGGTTATTAGCAGTGGGACTACGGGAACGCATACCTCTAGCCCTCATGCACTCTATCGTGTCCTGACATAGGTGGGAGAGGGAGAAAAGGGGTTACTGGTTAGTCTGCAATCCCCAGCGGTACAGAGCAGGTGGCAGAAGGACAATTCACAGTGAAGGCATTTGATTGTTTTCTTCTATCTGAGTCAACACTGGTATAGGCATTTACTAGAAATGCAGGTGGTGAGACTTGGGAGGAAACTCGTTGTGGAGACTTGGACAAACAGGGTTTTGAAATAGTTGTTTATTCCAGACAGGACTAATTAATACACTGGAGGCTAGTTCTAGGGTTAGAAAAAGCAGTGGAGTGGATGCTAACCACAGTAGCAAACACCAGCAGCGTCTTAAGGCAACAACTTAGTTGCATAGAAAACACACTGAATGTGACACTGTTCACTGAGGAACTGCAAGTGAGAGAGCAGACTTACGCAGAGCTGGACCGAGGCTGGAGTCGACGGACGCGGATTCGGCGCCCACATCGTCTGATGCGGAATCTAGGGGTTTTAAAGAGTCACGTGGGGGCATTGTTTTTCCCACTTAAAGCCACCCAGCCAATCGCGCAGATCTCTTGCAGGCGCCTCCCAATCACGGTTTAGTTAGGTCCCCTCTACTGCTCCTGAGGCGGGGGTGTTAATGCAGTTGCACTAAGTCTGTATTTGGTATCAACATTGTTTAGCTGAAATCTAAACGTAACTGCTCTGCCAAATAAGGCTTGCAACATTATCGTTATGCCCGGAGTAGGGCCTACTAGGTCAACAGTTTTTGGAGTTTTCACTCTCTTTCTAACCCTTGTGAGCCTATTGACGTTCCTGTTCTCAGGGCTGGTATCAAGTCTGTTGGTTAAAAAATTCTATGGTGTCAACCTACCACAGCGTCTAGACGACATATGAAGTTACATATTAATTCCTTGAAAAGTAAGTAGCTCCCTAGGACCGCGTCTGGGGGCGTCTGCATTTTCGCAGGGCTCTCCCCCTATGGTTTATTTCATGTAACAATATCTCTCCTAGTTTCGTCTGCCCTCAGCATCGTATCTGCTTCCGCGCCTTGGAGCGCCTGTCCTCCTTTCTCACAGCTTCAAGACAACACTACAGTAGGAAGGAATAATCAATATATTACAACTCATGCCACAGCATCAACGTGAACGGATCGACTGGTGCCGTCAGAGGATCACTTGGAAGTTGGCATGGCACACCGTTGTCTTCCGCGATGAAAGCAGATTCTGTCGGCACGCAAGTAGTCGTCGTTTGTGCGAACTACGTAGACTTGGTGACCGCTGTCTCGTAAAGTGCATTCGCCCTAGACACACTGGTCCCATCCTAGGCCTTATGGTCTGCAGTGTGATAGCATACAAAACTCGTTCACCTTTGCTTCTGGTGGAGACGCTAACCACCGCTCGATGATTGCAGAAGGTTGTTAAACTCTTTCTTTTGTCATTCTTGCAATAGGAAGGTGATGTGTTGTTCCAACAGGATAATGCTGGACCACAAATTGCCCCTGAAACTGAACGTGCTCTGCAGGACTTTGTGACGGTATGTTACAGAAATGGACATTTGGAGAAAGGGAAAGGAAGTTTTTGTTATGAGACGTGTGAATTATAAATTATTTCAAGACTTTGTACGTGTGCGCGATGTATAACAAATAGTAAAGAACGTAAGTTATTACTATCAAAACACAAATACCGATGTAATTAACAAAACACAGTTTTTTGGTATAATCTCTGTGTAACATTGGCCATGAAGATCAGAGACAATGCTTTGATTGAACTATCTCTCCTGTTTTTGTTTGGTCTAGCGGTAGGCCGCCATTGTGGTGCTGTTTGATAATTAACGTAAGTATTAACTGTATTTTTGAAAAATGTAATAGAAATTGTTATTAGAAAGTGTGTATTATTGACTTAGTTGTCACCTCTCATGATCGCAACCATTAATTATAATTAACAAAATTTTTACACAACTTCGTAGTGCAAGGAGCTCATTTCCCGTAACAGGATTTAGTCGGCCATTACGCTGACTGTATTATTTAATTAAAATATCATGTCATAATATTAAATGTAAATGCGAGAGACTTCTCAATTTTGATCTTTCATTTATTTTAAAGTTAAAAATAGTCAAAATAGATTTCGTTTATTAATATTTAGAATATTGAGTGAGTTAAGTATGTTTCATTTTGGCCGTCTAACAGCAGATGAGTTCCAGTTTTGCCTTGCAAATAATGAACAAGAAATATTGAAAATCATTACCTTCCGTAATATCTCAGTTAATCTTTATGTAATCTGGTACATAAATAACCAGTAGCCCTTGAGACCCATATTAATAATTATAGTTTGCGTAAGAATACGCATATTTTCTTTTCTAAATAGCAGCGCTCACGCAAACTATTTATTAGAAGGCGGTGAATCGCGCGTTGTGTTTAAAAAATATTATATCATACGTACTTCGGGGCAGCCGATGTCCGTACGAGTGTTATCGTACCGACTATGCAAGTACCGAGCGGTGGTTAGCGCCCCCTCAAGAAATAAAGCTGAGCGAGTATTGTAGGCTATCACACTCCAGACCATAAAGCCTGGGATGGGGCCTGTGTGTCTTGTACGAAGTTAATTAAAAGTCTCATACTAGCTCACAAAATTTAAAGCCACCCCAACCAAAATCATAAAATATATAATTATAAAAATAAAAATATAGAATTATCCCGTGACAAGTGCGCCCAGACACACACACATCCACATACACACTTATACCGTGATAACGTGCAGTAACTTCCCTGGACAGCACGATCTCCCAACTTGCGTCCAATCGAGTACGTCTGAGGTATGATGAGATGAGAAGTGACTCGTGCTACTCGTCAACACACAACTCGTACAGAACTACGTGGCTAGATCGAACAGGCGCGGCTTAACCTATCCCAGGACAGTAATCGCCATCTGTACGAACGACTGGATGCCAGAGTCAAAGCCTGCACTGCCGCACCTTGGACGTGACTCCAGTTACTGATATGGGTGTTTCAGCATGGGTATCTCAGAACCCCTTGTGCTACTGATCTGTGAATGTAATCATTCCATGTACTCCACACGCACTGTTGGAACAATAAATACTGAGAGAATTGGAAACCTCTAAAATAGGTGTACTAATTCTTTTTTTCCGGCAGTGTAGTTTAACGTATCGGAAGAGAACGCCACACACTCACACTACCAAAGATGCATAGGTACCCGTACGTAACAGTCTACACGCTGATCGACACTCTAACCAACCAAGTGAGAAACAGTGCGTAAAGCAGATTTACAAGTGATAAAAGGTACTCGTCACTTAATAGCAGCTTTTCAATAGACAAGGCTTTTATTGTACTGAATAGCGGATGGGATAACCAAGATGTTGCTTACCCAAAGTGGTGCAGTTTGTCGTAGGCTTTTATCAAAAATGTTCTCGTGAGCTCGAGAGCACGGGCGAGGTGAGGGCGTTCCCGCTTCCCCCGGCTGGTCTACCTGCCTCTGCGCTGGGTATTGTTAGCCCCGCGAGCCGGAGAACACAGCTGCAAATTTTAATGATGTTTGCCGACCGTGACATCGATCCCCACAGCGGGCAGCCGGAGGGTAGCAGCTAGCAGCGGACGCCGCCTTGCACCCCGCAAACATCGCACTGCCACACACCGCGCAGTTTGTCCCTGGAGCGCTGTTTGCGGCACGTGGGTTCGTGCGATACACCACCTGCCCAGCGAGGAATTGGATTTGTGGATTTTCGCGTGCAGCGAATAACGCACTTTGTCTCCCCAGAAACACGGGAAAGGTTAGAATTCGTCCTCCATCGCCTCCGCAGTCATGTGGGTAAGTTCTCCGGGCGGCCACCGTGAATCTGGACTTCAGCGCAACAAGTTTTATTCAGGAACTGGTTGCCAATGCCAATAACACGACTGAATATTTGACAGGGTTTACATTATAATAAAATTTCGGACTTCTTTTGAGCATGCGGTACATTCGGTCGCAATTGGGTTAAAGTTGTAGACAAAACTAACGTGCACTGAAATGACGAAATATGGCGGAAAGCGAAATTTTTTTCCGAAAGTAAACACTGCTGTGTACATGTGGGAAACAATATGTCCACAAGTGATCAGCCTTTCTTATTTTCGAGAGAGAGAGAGGGGGCCGGCCGAAGTGGCCGTGCGGTTAAATTCGCTGCAGTCTGGAACCGCAAGACCGCTACGATCGCAGGTTCGAATCCTGCCTCGGGCATGGATGTTTGTGATGTCCTTAGGTTAGTTAGTTTTAACTAGTTCTAAGTTCTAGGGGACTAATGACCTCAGCAGTTGAGTCCCATAGTGCTCAGAGCCATTTGAACCATTTTTGAAGAGAGAGAGAGGGGGGGGGGGGATTGTTCGTAAAGCATTTGTGACGTATCTTGTCATAATAGAGCCCTTTATGCAAAGCAATTCGAAATGAATGCAGCTGTTATAAGCGGCTATAACCATTTAGTGCATAGCGAGATACCATTAAGGATTATAGACAATGTAAAAACATGTTCAACGGTACCACAAGTGTAGTGAATCGAATGCCTATTAATCTTTGAATCGACATTTTCCACACCGTTGGCTCGGTTGTACTGGACAAAAAGAATCTCAGTTCTGTTCCTGGCCACCTAAACCTCTAGACACCCACGTATTTAGTTTTATGAAGGTATACGATAGCTTTTGTGTGTGTGTGTGTGTGTGTGTGTGTGTGTGTGTGTGTGTGTGTGCGCCTCTTTCTCCGAAGCCAATTCCAGAACTCAAAATGTTCATTTGTAACGATTTATCGACACTGACTGCAAATGATTTAGAATGTATGGCATGAAACAATTACAGCTTAGAGGTTGTCTGTGTGACCAAGACGATTCATATATCTCATATAGTACCTACAACCAAATTTTGAATTCTCTTTTACGTTTTCTGTAATTCTCAGCGAAGTATTGCTATGTCTTAAAAATTTGTAGCCTTCTGTGATCGCAGTATTCCCATTTAGTGGCCCTATACTATCTTTCATTCGATTCTTAAGAGTAAGCTGAGGTTCAAGAGACTAATCAGGAAGAATCGTTAAGCAAAGAAGTGGGATACGGAAGTACTAAGGAATGAAAAAATACGCTTGAATTTCTCTAAGGCTATAGATACTGCGGTGATGAATAGCTCAGTATGCACGCAGTTCGGTTGCAGAGGAATGCACTTTCCTAAAAAGGTCAATTACAGTAGTTTGAAAGAAAAAAATTGTTACAAAGAACGTAACTGCGAAGAAAACATGAGTGACAGAAGAATTACTTCAGATGATCGACGAAAGAAGGAAGTACAAAAATGTTCAGGCAAATTCGTGAATGCAGAAGTACAAGTCACTTAGGAATGAAATAAATAGGAATTACAGGGAAGCGAAAACAAAAGGCACAAAAAATGCGAAGAAATCGAAAAAGGAGCGATCGTTAAAAGCACCGACTCAGCATACAGACAAGTTAAAACGACTTTCGGTGAAATTAAAAGCAAGAGTGGCAACATTAAGAGTGCTACGGGAATTCCACTGTTAAACGCAGAGGAGAGAGCGGATAGGTGGAATGAAATTGAAGGCCTCTAAGAGGGTGAAGACTTGGTTCAAATGGCTCTGAGCACTATGGGACTTAACAGCTATGGTCATCAGTCCCCTAGAACTTAGAACTACTTAAACCTAACTAACCTAAGGACATCACACAACACCCAGCCATCACGAGGCAGAGAAAATCCCTGACCCCGCCGGGAATCGAACCCGGGAACCCGGGCGTGGGAAGCGAGAACGCTACCGCACGACCACGAGATGCGGGCTGGTGAAGACTTGTCTGACGACATGATCGAAGAGGAAACATGAATCGATGTAGAAGAGATAGAGGCTCCAGTATTAGAATCAGAATTTAGAAGAGCTTTGGAAGACTTAAGATGGAATAAGGCAGTTGGAATGGATAATATTCCATGATAAGTTCTTTAAATCATTGGATAAGGTGTCAAGATATATGGCTATTGTGCTAAATGCTAGAAATTCTGAGAAAAATTGGGGTAAGCTATATGGAAAGACAAGCAATATACGTTATGTACAAGAAGCAAGAGCGAACAATAAGAGTAGAAGACGCAGAACGAAGTGCTTGTACGAAAAAAGGTGTAAGACAGGGTTGTAGTCTTTCGCCACTGCTGCTCAATCTATACATCGAAGAAGCAACGACTGAAATAAAAGAAAGGTTCATGGGTGGAATTAAAATTTAAGATGGAAGTATATCATTGATAAGACTCGCTGATGACATTTGCTATCCTCAATGAATGTGAAGAAGAATCGCAGGCTCTGTTGAATGGAATGAACAGTCTAATGAGCACAGAATATGGACTAAGATAAAGTAACGAGAAGCAGCAGATACAAGAACAGCAATAAACCTAACATCAGGATTGGTGTTCACAAAGTGGATGAGGTTAAGGCATTCTGCTACCTAGGCAGCAAAATAACCCACGACGGACAGAGGAGAAGGAGGATGAGGTGGACATAAAAAGCAGACTACCAGCGGCAAACAGTATAAGTATCAAACATAGGGCTTGCTTTGATGAAGGAATTTCTAAGGATGTACGTTTGGAGTATAGCATTGTATGACAGTGAAACATGGACTGTGAGAAAACCGAAACGGAAGAGCATCGAAGCATTTGAGATGTGGTGCTACAGAAGAATGTTGAAAATTAAGTGACATAAAATAAGGAATGAGGAGGTTGTCTGGAGAATAGGCGAGGAAAAAAAGAAAATACGTGGAAAGCACTGAAAAGAAGAAGGGACAGGATGGTAAGGCATCTGTTAAAACATCACATAAAACTTCTATGCTACTAGAGGGAGACGCAGCAGGTAAAAACTGTAGAGGAAGACACAGATGGAATATATCCAGCACATAACTGACGACATAGGTTGTAGGTACTGCTTTGAGATGAAGAAGTAGCTACATGAGAGAAATTTGTGATGGGCCGTATCAAACCAGTCACCAGTCAGGAGACATATGACTAAAAAAAAAAAAAAATCGCGGTTTGTTAGCAGAAATAACGATAGCTGTTTATCATTGGTGTGGTCTCTAACCTCTCTAATTTTATCTTCACTGACTTTTCGCGATGTATACATGTTGTTGTTGGTGTTGTTGTTGTGGTCTTCAGTCCTGAGACTGGTTTGATGCAGCTCTCCATGCTACTCTATCCTGTGCAAGCTTCTTCATCTCCCAGTACCTACTGCAGCCTACATCTTTCTGAATCTGCTTAGTGTATTCATCTCTTGGCCTCCCTCTACGATTTTTACCCTCCACGCTGCCCTCCAGTACTAAATTGGTGAACCCTTGATGCCTCAGAACATGTCCTACCAACCGATCCCTTCTTCTAGTCAAGTTGTGCCACAAGCTCATCTTCTCCCCAATTCTATTCAATACCTCCTCATTAGTTATGTGACCTACCAATCTAATCTTCAGCATTCTTCTGTAGCACCACATTTCGAAAGCTTCTATTCTCTTCTTGTCCAAACTATTTATCGTCCATGTTTCACTTCCATACATGGCTACACTCCATACAAATACTTTCAGAAACGACATCCTGACACTTAAATCTATACTCGATGTTAACAAATTTCTCTTCTTCAGAAACGCTTTCCTTGCCATTGCCAGTCTACATTTTATATCCTCTCTACTTCGACCATTATCAGTTATTTTGCTCACCAAATAGCAAAACTCCTTTACTACTTTAAGTGTCTCATTTCCTAATCTAATTCCCTCAGCATCACCCGACTTAATTTGACTACATTCCATTATCCTCGTTTTGCTTTTGTTGATGTTCATCTTATATCCTCCTTCCAAGACACTGTCCATTCCGTTCAGCTGCTCTTCAAAGTCCTTTGCTGCCTCTGACAGAATTACAATGTCATCGGCGAACCTCAAAGTTTTTATTTCTTCTCCATGGATTTTAATACCTACTCCGAACTTTTCTTTTGTTTCCTTTATTGCTTGCTCAATATACAGATTGAATAACATCGGGCCTAGGTTACAACCCTGTCTCACTCCCTTCCCAACCACTGCTTCCCTTTCATGCCCCTCGACTCTTATAACTGCCATCTGGTTTCTGTACAAATTGTAAATAGCCTTTCGCTCCCTGTATTTTACCCCTGCCACCTTCAGAATTTGAAAGAGTATTCCAATCAACGTTGTCAAATGGTTCAAATGGTTCAAATGGCTCTGAGCACTATGGGACTCAACATCTTAGGTCATAAGTCCCCTAGAACTTAGAACTACTTAAACCTAACTAACCTAAGGACATCACACACACCCATGCCCAAGGCAGGATTCGAACCTACGACCGTAGCAGTCCCGCGGTTCCGGACTGCAGCCTCAGAACCGCACGGCCACCGCGGCCGGCTCAACGTTGTCAAAAGCTTTCTCTAAGTCTACAAATGCTAAAAACGTAGGTTTGCCTTTACTTAATGTTTCTTCTTACAAGAGAACCTCCCCATCGCACCCCCCTCAGATTTAGTTATAAGTTGGCACAGTGGATAGGCCTTCAAAAACTGAACACAGATCAATCGAGAAAACAGGAAGAAGTTGTGTGAAACTACGAAAAAATAAGCAAAATATACAAACTGAGTAGTCCATGCGCAAGATAGGTAACATCAAGGAGAGCATGAGCTCAGGAGTGCCGTGGTCCCGTGGTTAGCGTGAGCAGCTGCGGAACTAGAGGTCCTTGGTTCAAGTCTTCTCCCGAGTGAAAAGTTTACTTACTTTATTTTCGCAAAGTTATGATCTGTCCGTTCGTTCATTGATGTCTATGTTCACTGAAATAAGTTTAGTGTCTGTGTTTTGCTACCGCACCGCAAAACCGTGCGAGTATACATACAGCCCCGCACCAATCAGCAAGGTATCGTCATCACCACAAGTAATGTTTATCAACAAATGTAGAAAATAATCATACAAATGTTCGACAATCGTTCGATCCCTTAAGGAACTTTCCGACTGCATAAAGTTCGGAAAATTTTCATGGACCTTGTTATTGAAATCGCGAGCTATATTTGCTGGATTCATATTGCCCACGGAATATATCTCACGTATTTAATGCACTCTCGTCCAAAGTAGCGAACAGTCAACTGCCAGCCAGGGAGCCTCGTTAGCAGGAATACTCTCTCTTCCGTGCGCTGTAGTCGACTGACGTCGTGTGTTTCGATGTTTGTTTAGGTGTAGCGTCCCCATACTACGGCGCAGTTACCTCGCATCGGACGGATGGACGGATGGACGGATGGACAAATAGTAACTGTCTGAAAATGAAAAATTAAACTTTTCACTCAAGGGAGGACTTGAACGAAGGACCTCTCCTTCCGAAGCTGATCACGCTAACCACGGGACCACTGCGCTCCTGGTCTCACACTATCCTTGATGTTGCCTATTTTGCGCATGGACTACTCAATTTGTATATTTTGTTCATTTTTTTCGTAGTTCCACACATATTCTTCCTGTTTTCTCAATTGATCTGTGTTCAGTTTTTCAAGGCCTATCCACTGTGCCAACTTATAACTAAATCTGAGGGGGGTGCGATGGGGAGGTTACCTTGTTAGATAAGTCGTAGGGTCAGTATTGCCTCACGTGTTACAAAATTTCTACGGAATCCAAACTGATCTTCCCCGAAGTCGGCTTCTATCAGTTTTTCCATTCGTCTGTAAAGAATTCGCATCAGTATTTTGCAGCTGTGACTTATTAAACTGATAGTTCGGTAATTTTCACATCTGTCAACACCTGCATTCTTTGGGATTGGAATTATTATATTCTTCTTGAAGTCTGAAGGTATTTCGCCTGTCTCATACATCTTGCTCACCAGATGGTAAAGTTTTGTCAGGACTGGCTCTCCCAAGGCTGTCAGTAATTCTAATGGAATGTTGTCTACTCCCGGGGCCTTGTTCCGACTCAGGTCTTTCAGTGCTCTGTCAAACTCTTCACGCAGTATCATATCTCCCATTTCATCTTCATCTACATCCTCTTCCATTTCCATAATATTGTCCTCAAGTACATCGCCCTTGTATAGACCCTCTATATACTCCTTCCACCTTTCTGCTTTCCCTTCTTTGCTTAGAACTGGGTTTCCATCAAAGCTCTTGATATTCATGCAATTGGTTCTCCTTTCTCCAAAGGCCTCTTTAATTTTCCTGTAGGCAGTATCTATCTTACCCCTAGTGAGATAATCCTCTACATACTTACATTTGTCCTCTATCCATCCCTGCTTAGCCATTTTGCACTTCCTGTCGATCTCATTTTTGAGACGTTTGTATTCCTTTTGCCTGCTTCATTTACTGCATTTTTATATTTTCTCCTTTCATCAATTAAATTGAATATTTCTTCTGTTAGCCAAGGGTTTCTACTAGCCCTCGCGTCTTTTTACCTACTTGATCCTCTGCTGCCTTCACTATTTCATCCCTCAAAACTACCCATTCTTCTTCTACTGTATTTCTTTCCCCATTCCTGTCAATCGTCCCCTTATGCTCTGCCTGAAACTCTGTACAACCTCTGGTTCTTTCAGGTTATCCAGGTCCCATCTCCTTAAATTCCCACCTTTTTGCAGTTTCTTCAGTTTTAATCTACAGTTCATAACCAATAGATTGTGGTCAGAGTCCACATCTGCCCCTGGAAATGTCTTACAATTTAAAACCTGGTTCCTAAATCTCTGTCTTACCATTATATAATCTATCTGATACTTGTCAATATCTCCAGGGTTCTTCCATGTATACAACCTTCTTTCATGATTCTTGAATCAAGTGTTGGCTATGATTAAGTTATGGTCTGCGCAAAATTTTACCAGGCGGCTTCCTCTTTCATCTCTTAGCCCCAATCCATATTCACCTACTATGTTTCCTTCTCTCACTTTTCCTACTGTCGAATTCCAGTCACCCATGACTATTAAATTTTCGTCTCCCTTCACTACTTGAATAATTTCTTTTATCTCCTCATACATTTCATCAATTTCTTCGTCATCTGCAGAGCTAGTTGACATATAAACTTGTACTACTGTAGTAGACTTGGGCTTCGTGTCTACCTTGGCCACAATAATGCATTCACTATGCTGTTTGTAGTAGCTTATCTGTTTGTAGTAGCTTATTCGTCCTCCTATTTTTTTATTCATTATTAAACCTACTCCTGTATTACCCCTATTTGATTTTGTATTTATAGCCCTGTATTCAACTGACCAAAAGTCTTGTTCCTCCTGCCACCGAACTTCACTAATTCCCACTATATCTAACTTCAACCTATCCATTTCCCTTTTTAAATTTTCTAACCTACATGCCCGATTAAGGGATCTGACATTCCACGCTCCGATCCGTAGAATGCCAGTTTTCTTTCTCCTGATAACGACGTCCTCTTGAGTAGTCCCCTCCCGGGGATCTGAATGGGGGACTATTTTACCTCCAGAATATTTTACCCAAGAGGACGCCATCATCATTTAGTCATACAGTAAAGCTGCATGCCCTCGGGAAAAATTACGGCTGTAGTTTCCCCTTGCTTTCAGCCGTTCGCAGTACCAGCACAGCAAGGCCGTTTTGGTTAGTGTTACAAGGCCAGATCAGTCAATCATCCAGACTGTTGCCCCTGCAACTACTGAAAAGGCTGCTGCCCCTCTTCAGGAACCACACGTTTGTCTGGCCTCTCAACAGATACCTCTCCGTTGTGGTTGCACCTACTGTACAGCTATCTGTATCGTTGAGGCACGCAAGCCTCCCCACCAACGGCAAGGTCCATGGATCATGGTGGGGAGGGATGTATACATAGGAAGAAATAACATGTTTGTTGGCTCTTTTAGAAAACATACACTCTCGGCACCTAAACAATAAACCACATCGGGATGCAGAACGGCTCTCTTGCAGCGCCTGCCACTGGAGTTCGTTGATCATATCTGAGACGCTTTCATGTTTACTAAATGAACGTTTAACAAAACGCGCTGCACTTCTTTCGATCTTCTCTGTTTCCTCAGACAGTCCTATGTGGTACGGATCCCGTATTGACGAGCAATATTCAAGTATTGGTCGAACGAGTGTTTTGTAAGTTACCTCCTTTGTTGATGGACAACATTTCCTGAGGATTGTTCCAATGAATCTCAGTCTGACATCTGTCTTATTCGTGAATAATTTCATGTGGTAGTTGCACTTGAAATAACTCTGTGCACATACTCCTGGATATTTTGTGGAAGTAACTGCTTCCAGAGATTGCTGTGCAACTGTTTTATTATACAGCGAAGGGTCTTTCTGTCTAGGTATTCGGAATACGTTATATTTGTTTATGTTGAGGATCAATTCTACCCCCTGCACAATGTGTCGATCCTCTGCAGGTGTTCCTGCTTTTTGCCACTATCTGCAAACGTAGTGACTTCTCTGTATGCATCATCATCCGCGAAAACCCTGATATACAAACAGTCAAACATAGACTACTTTAAACGGGTGTAATTTGAAAATAAAAGACCACATTTACATCAATAATGAAACTAGTACAACGTAAAACACAGAAAAAATGCTTGGATGCAAGATATTGATTACAGGACAGGGAGACAACGTTCGGTCATCAGTACAAACTGCACACATGAATTTTTAGAGAACGCATAGAAAGAGAAGAAATAAAACCGTAAAGTGAGGCCGGCTCAGTAAGTGATACGGCACCTTACGCGGTGACATATATATGGTGGATGCACCAGAGAATGAACAAGATGAATTTTAATAAGAGCTCTTCGTGTTGTAGTAAGCATTGCTACCTTTACGTCATGGAATCGCGGGTTCGATTCCAGGCTGGATAGGAAATTTTCTTCACTCGGGGACTGACTGTCTTGTCCTAATCGTTTTATCTCATCTACATCGACTAGCAATTCGCCGAACCAGCACCAAGTAGAAAGACTTGCACCAGGCAGCCGAACAGCACCAGATGGTGTCTCCCAGCGAGTAGTGCCACACGGTCATTATATCAATAACGGTTGTTCATTTTTGACATAGAAGCCTCTCAGTCTCTGGCCATTTGTAGTAAAATTCTAGTTTTGCTAACAAGGGAACCTCCCCATCGCACCCCCCTCAGATTTAATTATAAGTTGGCACAGTGGATAGGCCTTGAAAAACTGAACACAGATCAATCGAGAAAACAGGAAGAAGTTGTGTGGAACTATGTATGAAAAAATAAGCAAAATATGCAAACTGAGTAGTCCATGAGCAAGATAGGCAACATCGAGGAGAGTGTGAGCTCAGGAGCGCTGTGGTCCCGTGGCTAGCGTGAGCAGCTGCAGAACGAGAGGTACCTGGATCAAGCCTTCCATTGAGTGAAAAATTATTTTTTTTATTTTCGCAAAGTTATGATCTGTCCGTTCGTTCATTGACGTCTCTGTTCACAGTAATAAGTTTAGTGTCTGTGTTTTGCGGTGCGCAAAACCGTGCGATTAGTAGACGGAAGGACGTGCCTCTCCAATGGGAACCGAAAACATTTGATCGCAAGGTCATAGGTCAACCGATTCCTCCGCAGGAAAACACATCTGATATATTATATACGACACTGGTGACGGCAAGTGCGTCACATGACAGGAATATGTTGTCGACCCACCTAACTTGTACACTTGGCGAATGGGTAAAAAGATTCTTCTACATTGCACGATTTAGGTTTTCTTGTGGATGTGATAATCACTCCCTAAAAAGTGATGGAAAACATAAGAATTTGTCACATAAACTGCAACAAATGAATGCAACAGTTTCAGAGTCGCACAGTTTCCCTGTGCTCTGTCAAAACATATGTTTTTAACGTTTTCAAATTTTTCCGTGTGTAGACCGTCAAATCCTGCATATGTCCAAGCAAATCTGACCATGCCCTGGAATTTTGTAGAGCGAAGTTTATTGTGTGTGAGTGCCTGAACTTTGATAATTGTCTGAAAATAAAAAATTAAAATTTTTTACTCGAGGGAAGACTTGAACCAAGGACTTCTCGTTCCGCAGCTGTTCACACTAACCACGAGACCACAGCGCTCCTGAGCTTAGACTGTCCTTGATGTTTCCCCATTTTATACATGGACTACTCAGTTTGTATATTTTGCTTATTTTTTTCATACTTTCACACAACTTCTTCTTGTTTTCTCGTTTGATCTGTGTACAGTTTTTCAAGGCCTATCCACTGTGCCAACTTATAACTAAATCTGAGGGGGGTGCGATGGGGAGGTTCCCTTGTAAGTAAATCACGGATACAGACTCACTGTGGTTATAAGAAGACATAAGAGACGGTATGATACCACATAATAGGTTACTTAGTGGGCACTTAGTCAGCACTTAGTCAGCACTTAGACACGATCACACGGAAATCTTTGTGTTACATTATAATCTTAGTATTTTTCACTTTTGAATCCATTACGTTCGTTAGTATCCGAATCGTGTTCCTCTAAGCTTCGCTGTTTTTAGTAAACACATAATGATGGTATCGGGATATTTCATTTAAACGTGGTGGTATCTCTCCGCATTCTATCAGAAACCACAGTTTATTGATGTACAGCGTTATGGCACTACCGGATATCAGCGACACTATCTAAAGCAAAGGTAAAGCGCTGGTCGCGGTGGCCGAGCGGTTCTACGCGCTTCATCCTGCCTCGGGCATGGATGTGTGTGATGTCCTTAGGTTAGTTAGCTTTAAGTAGATCTAAGTCTAGGGGCTGATGACCTCAGATGTTAAGTCCCATAGTGCTCAGAGTCATTTGAGCCAAAGGCGAAGCGGAGCATGCAGAAGACTGTTTAAACGTGTGTTCAAGAAGTTTATTCGAGGACGAGATAAGCTCACCTTGTCTCCCTCAATGACCTTATTTTGCTCAGCGTATCTTTACAACAGTAGATCGCTGCCCATAGGCGAAGTATCTGCTTCTATAATGGACGATAAAAATTTTTTCGTTTCAGGGCGTTGCTGTAGGGTACATGCAACGTAGCGTGACTCTGATGACGGTACATAAACACCGACATGTAAACAAGGGATTAGTATGACATTTATTTCTTTCCGACGTGCCTGCAGAGAACGCGGAAACGTGAAGTACGGCGATGTTATTACCAAATGCGTCCAAACAGGACCAATGTTTTTTTTGTTTTCTTGGCTGCTGGATAAGCATCGGTAAAGATCCATCCAAGAATGTGTATCGGGCAGCATGCCTGTCGCAAGCCACCGTAATTCGCTAAGTTCCGTGTTGGTCGCGGTTCGACAGAAGTCGCCCCCATATCGCAAAATTCGTAACGCAGAAGTTTCGCCAACTAAAGCGGGCAATGCTCGAGCATCCACCCAGATCCCAGATCTCTCTCCATATGACTATCTCACGTCGGTCCCCCCCCACCCCCACCCCCCCCCCCCCCACCACCACTACCAACAAAAAAAAGCCTGAAGGGTCGATGATTCCTCTCGGACGAGGATGAGAGCAGGCAGTTACAGACTTTTTCACGCAGGAGGACACAGTTTTAACAAACGGTTATCTTCAACCTGGTGTATCGGTGGGATGATTACCTCAATGCTCATGGCGATTTAGCTGCTTGGCATATCGATCCTGAACTGCACCGCCTTGTAATAATTTTAGTAGCTAGGGGTGAGAGGGATTCCGTATACTGTGAGAAGGATGTTTCTTTTCCTGCTATAGTGATAAGCTCTTTATACATCCGAAAGGACGAATAAAGCAAAACCGTAGCATGGGAAATATGACTGATACCTTCTAGAAGTCGAAATACATAACAATTAGTTTTCAAAATGAGGACCATCAACTGCCTTCGGACTGCGCGTTCTGGTTATCTTGGTGAAAATTTTCGCAGTATCATCCTCTACAAACATATAAAATTTGTAAAACTCATTCAATAACACCCTTGAGGGGCAACTGTGACTGCAGAAAGCAGCTGGTATTTGAGAAACAGGTACAAGAGGGACAGCAACGAAATGAGCTGTGAAGCAAAGCTACAAGTTATTCACAGCTCTTTTCAGTACACAAACTAGCCATATATTGAAAGAAACAGTAACATCTCAAGGAATTATTTGAGAAAAGAAAGTTATTTGAACAAGGTGCTATAAGCAGCAATAAAGTCACATCACAAATGACATACGATGGTATGAAAAGATCTATTTATTGAGTACGGTAAGCAAAAGTGAAGCTGCTACCATCCTACAAGCTGGTTTGAACACTACAGTGCCAACAGAAATGGTCGTTACCTTCCTCAGAACAGGAATACTTACACGACAGCTTGGTGAAAAGTAATGACTCCATTTTTTTTTAAAATGAAAGCTTAAACATTTTTAAACAAAACAAACGTTATTAACATTTGACATCTTTATTCTTAAAGTCTACATATTGTTGTGATGTCATCTTGTGTTACTAGAAGTGGTCGTTACCTTCCTCAGAACAGGAAGACTTACACGACGGCATGGTGAAAAGTAGTGCCTCCAAATTTTTTATCTGAGAAACATTTTTGAACAAAACAAACGTTATTAACATTTGACATCTTTATTCTTCAAGTCTACATATGGTTGTGATGTCATCTTTGACCCTCTAGTTTGAATGGATGTTTTGACAGTTTCTGACAGTTGTCCAAGGAGCACGTATGCCCGTGTGAGTATGTATTTGAGGGTACCAGACCTTATCTGTGATATATCTTTCGTTACTTTACTACTCATGTTGACCTCTCTCTTCAGAATAATCGTACGGGACCAGTTAAAATTGCTGCTGTATTTTATAACACGAACGTTACTCGATTGAAGCACGTGAGCAGACACCCTCTCGTGTTGATTTGTGTCTTTGTGGTCAATTATGGCATAATGTAGGAGCGACTTAACAAATAGTAGTGGATTATATGGCATGATTCTTATAGTTAGACCATCAGGGCATAAGTACTTTAGGTTTAGTTACGTAGATGTTTCTGTCCATTACGTTTAACAGTACCCTAATGACGGATGTAACTTTCACATCTATGCAATTTTCAAGTGCATTTAAATGTTGTAACGATGGTCTGTGTAGTGGCGATTATTTTCTATTGACTTTTGCGAGATTACGTGATTAAGAAGTGAGGTATTCGGATATTATATGATGAAGTGTATATCATCTTGTACTTCGCTAATTTTGGACCCAATGTGGACTTTCATTTGATTTAACATTTCGTCGTATGTATTTGACTTTACCTCTTGGTTTTTCCGTTCTGCTGCGATCTATATGGAACAGTCAACGTCCAGTTTGGTTGAGCACTATTCAATATTCAAAATCCGTAGTGACGTAGTCTAATAATATGTTTGGTATATGCGCGAATTCCTATAAAGAGACTACTGTTAATTTTCTTCATTCCATAAATACTCCCCAGAAGTATGATGTTAGGAATTTCCTACCCAAATAACTGAAGTGGGTTCCATCTTCCAAATTGTGTTCGTACAAATAGAAACATAAAAACCTTGTGTTATTGTCGGAAAAGGTGTGCTTTTTGAAAAGTTAACGTACGAAATATCCACTTTTTGGTTGTGCTATCCAAGGTCTCTTCACATGGGTGGACACATGTTTACTTTTTATTTTTTACTTTTTGTATTTTATTTTTTACTTCTTAGAGTCATCTACCTAGAGTATTATCTAATAAACATTGACTTCAACAGGTGTAAAGCCTTTTTAATGTATCGTTCCTTTATGTATACTTACTATAAATAGTCCCAGTGCTTATCGTGTACCCCCTTTACTTTACCTGATATATGATCCTATTACCTACTTTACATATGATTAGTCGGTCCCTTTACCCGTCTTTTACTTGTTGACAAAAACAGTAGCGTCTGCCACGTATAACCATACATTTTTGCAGACAGTGGATGTACTTGACTGATGGTTGCATTACTGTGACACTTCCGTTTTATGAATACTTCCATTAGGTTACTGAGGATTTCACAATATGCATGAATAACTAATTAATTTCTGATAGTACATATTACTTTGTATCATGTAGATTTTAATTAAGACTGAGTTCTTTTAATTGTGTAAATTAATATGCAACACTTGCCTCTTTTAGACAATACGCTCTGTATTATTGGTTCAAAAATGGTTCGAATGGCTCTGAGCACTATGGGACTTAACATCTGAGGTCATCAGTTCCCTAGACTTAGAACTACTTAAACCTAACTAACCTAACGACATCACACACATCCATGCCAGAGGCAGGATTCGAACCTGCGACCGTTGCAGCAGCGCTGTTCCGGACTGAAGCGCCTAGAACCGCACGGTCACAACCCCGGCGTATTATTGGTCTGTTATAATCTTTACTGTATAGTCCTGAAGATGACGTAGTATATCGTCGAAACTGGTAGTCTAAAAATAAACCTAAATAACGGCGATTGGTATTGTTTCATTGGGCAACGCTTTTAAAGATTTATTTCAGTGTACGGAGCCGACGGTTACTACAAGAATGATGGAAAGAGAATTGAAGCCATGGGGATGAGTTTTAAGAGCGCAGTACACACACACACACACACACACGCAGTGAAGGAGAGAGAGAGAGAGAGAGAGAGAGAGAGAGAGTGAAAGAAATATAGCGGCGATAGAAGACGGGAATTAGGGCTCAAAGTTACAGTAAATTCCAAAATATCGAGAGAACTGCATCGTACATAAAGTATGAAAGAAAATGTGGTGTGTATAGTTGTTGATTTACGAGGATAGCCGCAAGCTTTTAATTAGTATCCAGAAAACATAATGTTGCGAAAATATTTTGTTTTTGTTTCGAGGTATAAAGGCTGATTCAGCTGATCCTACCGCTGTCGTTTTATGCAACTTGCAATGTTATGTCGGGCCGTCATAAAAAAATTTCCTAGATTTTCATATTCTCTCACTCGCAACGCGCAAACTATTGGTCCTACAGAAAAAGTGAATGATACATTTTTGCTGGAATTTTAATGCAGTTAAATGAAATACAGGGATATGCTTTCGTTGGAAACCACGATTTTCGATTTATTCAACAGAAACGTACAAAAGCAACATTTAAAGGCACCTCTACCTCACCCTCATTCCTCAACAGTTAGGATTTCTAGTATGTTGCTCGTGACACTGTACAAAAAACTGTAGAAAAATTTCCAAATGCACGGGCTATTCCCGATATTATGTGTCTTTGCTCTCTGTTGAATGGGGTATAAGCCAGCGAACGCAGTTGGTTACTTGGTTAACATTATTAATTTAAGCATGTCTGTGTAATGAACGAAAAAACAACTTCTGGAAATGTTATGCCCAAACAAATTACATTGAAAATAAATAAAAACTTAACCCTTAAAAGCACAATAGCTTCACACTCAGAAGGCCAGATGAATACAACAATGTAATTCTGTATTTAATGGTGTTAAAATTCACAAAATTATGTAAAATTTATAAGAGCGTCTATTTCGCAATTTTTAGGTTGTTCTATTCAGCTGGTGGCGTCAATGAAGACCAAAAAAGGTCATATGAAAGAAATAATTCGTGCAGTGGCAAATAGTTGTAAAGTGGTACGAGGGAGTGCCTTGAATAACATTCTAGAAATGCTGACCAGTGGGGGCTGTGTTTGGGAGTGGGGATGTGTCTGAAGTTCATTTTTTTTGTTTTCTACATTAAATTTTCTACAAAAATGTCATGTTCAATTTCTTTTCTACAGGATTAATTGTTCGCGTGTAAGAACGGAAGACGGGAAATCTCGCGCGTGTTTTATGAAGGCCAGCTACAGCATTGCGGGTTGCGTAAAGCGACAGCGGTAGGGGCAACTGTATGTGTACCGTCCTGGTATGCACTGAAATGTCGGCGCCAGAGTCACGTGGCATGCCACTAGCGGAGCAAAATCAAGATGGCACTGCCTACTGATAAAGCGATTGCCGATTACCGTGTGGTGATTAGTTTTCTACATCTGAAACCAATTAACGCTCCAAGAATCAACGCTGAGTTGGTGGAAGTGTACGACTGCACAATAATACGGCGACGCAGACGTTTCCAGTGTGGTCAGACAAGTCTGAATGACGAAGAACAATCGCAAGAGAAATGGAGTTCCTGTTGATTGAAGAATGGCGTATGATAATGATGGCGAAAGTGGAAAATTGAAAGTAAGTTTACAACACGTTGCATGACATTTTGAAAGTCTCAAAGACAGCCGCCCGTTAGATTCCACAACTGCTCATAACTATTTAAAAAAGTCCACCTAACCGAGACAACAGTAAAATTTCAAAGGAGAGACCGACACCAGCCCCAATTGGGCATCGAAATAATTCGATAGTGAAAGTGGAAAATTTTTGTCAGACCAGCACTCGAACCAGAATCTCCCGCTTAACAAGATCAGTTGCCTTAACAGCCTCGGCCATCCGGACATCCTTCCTGTTCGGCTCATGTTCTTAACTTCTCACATGCTAGTAGCCTCCGCTGTCCACTCATTTACTTACTCGCTGCGAGTCCTGTATTACCGCAAGAGCTACGGTTTCTGTTGAGACTCCGCACAAATTATCAAGGCAGTAATAGCGACGAATGTGTGTGGTGTATGTTCTGTCGGATATGTGCGGCAGAACAAACAGCACACACGTAAAATTTAATATTGGAAATGTTGTAACTGTGTCAGGCCCACTACAGACCATTTATTCAGCCACTAATCACGATGGATGAGTACTAGAATTATTAATACGACCCTTAAAAGCTGCGTCAACATATGGAATCAACATCGCCCAGAAATATCCGAACGAAGTTACTGTAGGCTGCCGAGAGGAAGACACGTAGGAAGCTGTCCAGCGACGTGGTTTTTCTCCACAACACCAATTCGGCATAGGTCAAGTCACACATCCTGTTTCTTTGGGCAAAATATATTGCCCCTTCCCCCGCGCCACTACCACCACTCGGAATTTCCTGACAAGACAGTATGTAATTTCTTCCTTATTTATCAAATGAAGAAGTCATTGCATCGCAGGAATATGCAGAATGACGTTTTTTGAAGGGAAAATGTTTCCTGACCAGCAAAAAGGCAGATTTCTCGGATCCAGGTCTCCGACAATTCATCCATCGCTGGAAAAATGTATCGCCTTGAAGGGTGAATGTTTAGAGAAGCACTAACACAATCATGTAGTTTCATAACACCAAAAATGAAAATGTTTCGGGCTCAAAAATGACTGAATCTTAGATATTTGTAGTTCCTGACTTCATAAGTAACTATAGAAATGACTGATTAGTTCTAGTTTTGGCAGTGAAATAACAAGTCATTTTTTTAGAGTGTACGTTTTCTGTTTGGGAAAAATTTATTTTTAAAACTGGCACACCTATCAACTGACAAAACACAATTTTCTTCAGCTGTTCGTTGGTTATGAACACACACAGTGCTGCTGGGAATACAAGTTTAATATCGTTTCTGTTGTAATAAGTGCAGAATTTCTGGTGCTCTGAGTCGTTTAAGGTGTTAACTTTATCAAAATGCCACGAAAAGGCTAAATTCAATGAATAACTTTTAGTACATCTGTGGTGAAGTAACATTTTCATCACAGAAATGGAATCTGACACATCTTGTGAAAACTGCCTATTGGCATTATTTTCGTGTGAAGGTAAGGGATGAAGATAAGTCATGCGTTCCACATATATGTTGTAACTCTTGTTGTGCTATACTAAGAGAAAGGCCGAAAAATAAAAAAAACGATATACAGCTTTTGCTGTACCTACAATTTGGCGAGAGCCTACAAGGCACGTTCGAATCAGAGTTAAGTGATCTCATTCCAGACTTTGGTTTTTCAAAAGAGAAAGCAGAATTTTTACGGTCAAGATTGTAGCAATGGTGTCTCCTTCAACACGATGTGAGGGTCTCACATTACAAACAATTTCAGAGGAATCTGCTTCCTTACTTTGAGAAGAAAATCTAACTTCTTGTTTGTTGCGATATTAATGATTTGATGAACCTTTGAATTTGAAAAATGATCCAATGGAGTGGGGGCTATTCACAGACACCCCCCCCCCCCCCCTCCCAAGCTAAGTCTGGAAGCTGTGTTACTCCATAACGACAATCGTCTTTCTTTTGCTCCTGTTGTTCATGCAGTTCATATGAAGGAGACTTAAACAAACATGAAAGCCGACCTCAACACGAGTGGAAGATAGGTGGCGATCTGAATGTCATCGCTGTTCTCTTAGGAATGCAACTAGGCAACGGTAAGTACTTCATAAATTTAGATAACATTATTGGAAAACAGCTAATAAAATTTTTTCCTTGACATTTTCGGTGACCAGGTATGCAGATGTGAAAATGGAGGTGAAGTTTTCTCTAGAGTTTTCTCTACTGTCGCGATTTCAGTGCTAAACATGGTCACATTTCGACAAATATATATATTTAGCGTGACTTCGATAGTAGGATGCAAGTGTCACGATGACTCACAGTAGAATAGTGTCTTCTGAACGTGATGTTTGCAGTTAGAGACGATATTCACAGTCCTATTGCGCCGCTTTCGCTACTGCAGTGAACGTTCGATAGGCGCTCCCGACGGGCGTGCTGTCGACCGTGACTATGCAAATGCCTTCAAATCACGTCCTGACAGACCTGTCACAACTTGCGCCTAGTGGAATACCCACCGAAATTTGATAATCGTGCGTAACTACAGCATCTGTATCTACATCTACAAGGATACTCTGCAAATCACACTTAAGTGCCTGGCAGAGGGTTTATCGAAACACCTTCACAATAATTCTTCATTATTCCGCTCTCGAACAGCACGCGGAAGAAACGAAGACCTGTATCTTTCCGTGCGAGCTCTGATTTCCCTTATTTTATGATGATGATCGTTTCTTCGTATATAGGTGGGTGCCAACAAAATGTTTTCGCATTCGGAGGAGAAAGCTGTGATTAAAATTTCCTGAGAAGATTCTTTGTTTTAATGGTGAAAATCCCAAATCCTGTATAATGTCCGCGACACTCTGTTCCTATTTCGCAATAATATAAAAGGCGCTGCACTTGTTTGTGCTTTGTTGATGTACACCATTAAACTAACCTGGTAACGATCGCAGACCGAGCAACAGTGCTTCAAAAGAGAACGGACAAGCTTAATACAGGAAGTGTCTTTAGCAGATCTATTACATTTCCTCAGTGTCTTTTTCCAATAAGACGCAGTCTTTGGTTAGCCTTCCCCACAACATTTTCTGTGTGTTCCTCCCAATTTACGTTGCTCGTAATTGAAATCCCTATGTATTTAGTTGAATTTACAGCCTTTAGACTTTACTCGTTTATCGTGTAACCGAAGTTTACCGGATTCCTTTCAGCACTCGTGTGGATGACCTCACACTTCCCGTTATTTAGGATCAATTGCCAAATTTCCAACTATACAGATATCTTATCTAAATCGTTTTGCAATTTGTTTTGATCTTCTAATGACTTCATTAGTCGATAAACGGCAGCATCATCTGCAAAAAACCAAAGAGGGCTGCTCAGATTGTTTCCTAAATCGTCTATATAGATAAGGAACAGCAGAGGGCCTATAACACTGCCTTGGGGAACTTCTATTTTAGTCGACAACCCTCCGTCGATTACTACGAACTGTGGCCTATCTGATGGGAAATCACGAATCCAGTCACGTAATTGAGACGATATTCCATAAGCACGTATTTTCACTACAAGCTGCTTGTGTGGTACAGTGCCAAAAGCGTTTTGAAAATCTAAAAATACTGAACCAATTTGAAATCCCTTGTCAGGAGCACTCAACATGACAGATACTACTACTCTAAAAGGAATCAGTTTAGAAAAGTGAGTTGGATCTGGCAGCAGGAAAGCTTAGAAATGTCGACAGGTTTAACCCACCACATGTAATCAATTTTGCGACAATCGTCCAAAGATTTGCAAAAACTGGTCGAAAAGATCTTCATAATCATCGAGATCCAGTCTTTCAGTATGCCACGGTAACTAATCTACCTTACTATTTCAAAGATGTCATAGTATAACACCGTAAGCTGCTGGTAAAAATGCTGATTCATAAGTGACCATGTTCCATTAAAAGAATGTTTTCCACTACCAGTAGTAGAAACGTTATGGATATAGCGAATACAAGGGAAAGAATATGTTTCAGAATTGTAGCAGAAATAATTGCAATACTTACGCTTCATATCACTGCAAGAATTATATTTGGAAGGTAATGACATCAAAAATGGAGCAAAATTTTAAAAAATCGACTGAACATTAGCTGCTATGTGTTGGCATAAGCTGTCGCCAGCACACTGGTCGACAAAGAGGTTGCAAGAAGATCGATAATAGGCTCTCAATCAAGCACGCCTGAGAGGAGAGACGCCAAAGACAGACTCACGAGCAACACGCTGCCAACACCCTTTCGACCGCTAGTACTTAGATCGCCGCCATGGACAGGAGGGCCAGTCCGTCACAAACAGACAGCCCAGTTCAGATGGTTGAAATTGCTCTATGGGACTTAACATCTGTGGTCATCAGTCCCCTAGAACTTAGAACTACTTAAACCTAACTAACGTAAGGACATCACACACATCCATGCCCGAGGCAGAATTCGAACCTGTGACCGTAGCGGTCGCGCGGTTCCAGACTGAAGCGCCTAGAATCGCTCAGACACAGTGGCCGGCTCAGCCCAGTTCCACACTGAGTCAGTCACAGTCGCAGTCAGCTCACTTCCTAGCTTAGTTACTATTCTAGTTAGCAGCTGTCAGTTCATATCACTGGTTACGAGAGTGTAGTGTTTATAGCAGGGCTTGTACTTCACCAGCAGTGAGACAAATGTAGACTGTCATGGAAGAGCTTGTACCACAACAACTTGCTTAAAGATAAATAGCCTCTAGTTCTTATGAACAAAGAAACCTGTTGATCCATGTGTGCAGTTGTATTGCATAAAGAGGATACCAGCCACCAAACAACATCCCCTCCTTGCTTCCCATTGTACAAGAAACTATTGTGTCAATGACGACACAAAACTGCTGTATGATTATGAGGTGAATATGACGTGCATGCGATAATTAAGCTTATTACATTGCCTGCATAGGGAATAAACATTGTCATATGCGTGATCTAGAATTCGTAAATAATAACATAATTGAACAGAAGGCATAGTTTGAAACATTTTAGAGATTTATACGTCTAGATTGGCGCTATACACATTATAGTATCATCTGCAGAAGCTAAGGGCGACACAGACAAAATAACATAACATATTAACAAGTAGGTGGAAATGAATGAAACTGCGGGAGTATGTCATCATAGGTCTCTCAGTCGTGCACAGGCAGTTGGACGTCACTTGCCTAGAGGTCAGCAGACTATAGCTCCAAAAAGGACTGGTCCATGAATACGAAGCACTTGAGTGAACCAAAGAATATAGTGCATGTCAATCAGGGAGCAGTCACGGTGCGCTGTGGTGATGTTATTCATTACAATACAGCCTGTAGCCAACATCTGGATAACTTTACACAGGGAAGAATCACCGGGAAACTGGAAAAAGGGTGAAGTGTGATGTGTGATGTGTGATGTGTGTAGCCCAGGAATTTAGTACTTCTCACAGCACTGTTTCACTTGCACGGGGAGCCTTCCGAATCACAGACGTTGCTGCCTGAAGGACAGAAGATGGTCGACTACGATCAATTACACCAGATAATGACGGCTACACCGTGAAGCAGCCAATAAGGGACCGACGTCAAAAAGCGAATGCAATTGCAACCACATTTAACAGGACTGAAGGCACACAATCTCAAGCTCCAAGGTGGCGTGGCGACTGCATGGTGGGTGTCTCTCTTCCCGATGACCAATACGTTGTGTTCCGTTGGTACCCACATATCAGCGGGACTGTTTGCGATGGTGCCAAGAGCATAGGGATTGGACCAGAGATGAGTGGGGTCGAATGCTGAAAGCAGATTCAGACTGAGCAGTCATTATGAACGTACCTTCATATGGCAAGAAGTGTGAACACGTAATGCATCCAAGGACATCATCGAACACGAACATATTGCTAATCCAGATGTTACGATGTGGGGAGGCATAATGTTGCATGGGGATATTGGCATCCAAGTCCTTGAACCCGATACAATCATCGGTCAACGTTATTTTGACATCGTACTCCTTCCCCATCTGCAAATTTTCAGAGGCACATTAGGCCCTAACGTCATTTTTTTATTTTTTTTATGACAATGCGCGACAGCGTCGAATAGTGCAGGTGAAGCAGCTCTTAGAACGAGATGTTCGGCGAATAGACTTTCCTCCTCTTTTTTCCATCATTGGCTCAATGGCTCTGAGTACTATGGGAATTAACTGCTGTGGTCATCAGTCCCCTAGAACTTAGAACTACTTAAACTTAACTAACCTAAGGACATCACAAACATCCATGCCCGAGGCAGGATTCGAACCTGCGACCGTAGCAGTCGCGCGGTTCCGGACTGAGCGCCTAGAACCGCTAGACCACCGCAGCCGGCTTTTCCATAATTAAATCACGTCGAGCAAGGGTGCGATGCATTGTGAAGACGTAGTGTATCTCGTTCATATGCACCAACGTCCATCCAGCAGTTATCGACCGCACTGCTAGAGAAATGGAACGGCCTGGAAAATGAACTTCTTACCAACTTCGTGGCCAACGCGTGAGCACGTTGCAGAGTAGCCTATGCATCGCTGTCCATGGTGAATACAAATCCTTTTAAGAAGCTTGTTCCTCTTTTTGTAATGTCCAGGGGTCCACCATTAATCACTGTGACTCAGTGTAACTACTCTCTTTGACTGTAAGTGTTATTTCTGTTCCTCTCATTGCGTATTTCTTTCAGTTACCTTCTGTACTTTATCGTAGTTCTTTCTGCGTATGGCACAAGTTTTATCGAGCTATGTTACTTGGCACAGCTATACCATGCTAAAGTTACCTACATTTTAAGTTTTTCACACCAGTGTACCATACAGTGTAGAGCCTATAAGGAAGTACGACGTGACAAATGGTTCAAATGGCTCTAAGCACTATGGGACTTAACATCTGAGGTTGTCAGTCCCCTACACTTAGTACTGCTTAAACGTAACTATCCTAAGGACATCACACTCATCCATGCCTGAGGCAGGATTCGGACCTGCGACCGTAGCAGCCGAGTGGTTCCAGACTGAAGCGCCTAGAACCGCTCGGCCACATTGGCCGGCACGACGTAACAATTTATGTAAACTGTTCCAGTAACATAGAATGCCACAGCCACTCTGCAGATGTGATTGTTTAAGTTCATAGGCGTAGGCGATGTTAGCGGGCTATAAAAATTTTGTAAACAAAAGGTAGATTATTCTAACAATTTGTAAAGGGCAATACGTATTTATTTGGTGAAACATAACTGCGACTTATATAACAAACACAGCAGAATCATTGAAACTGCCAGATAGTAGTCTCACTCTCTCCCTCGTTTCTCTTGTGCGAGGTGGTCCCTTCTTCTTGCGCGAACGAATGTTTGAGCGGGGCAAAACTCTTGATTAGCGTGTAAAGTGTAGCTAAAAGTTATAAAGATTACGAAAGAAAAATGTGAAGTATGCAAATGTTACTGTATTAATGAATTACTGCCAATAATAATTCAAAACAATTTTCGAGTCAAGAAAATTAGCAACGAAAATGTCCCATTCGTCTCCATTACTGCTACACAAGAATAACTGCTGAAAATTTGTTTGCCGACATAGACGGCACAGGGAAATCAGAAGGAGACAGGAGGAGAAATGTCGAACTTTATAATATTTGCGAACAAGTGAACAAGTCATTCCTTTAAGAACTGATACACAGATCTTCTCAGACAAATGACCAACATATCATCATAATATTACGTAAAATATGAATCATAAGTGATGAAACATTTACTTATTTTTATGTTTTCTCTACTTCGAACTTCACACAAATTCAGCCTCTGTCGGTCCTTTATGGCCAGGGGACAACGGCTGGTACGTCTTTTCAATACAAGAAACTTTACCAACAGCTGTGTGCTTTAGGTTATTTTACTTTATTTCGAACGCAACCAGTTCCCGTGAAGTGGAAGCCTAAGAGAAAATGGTTCTGCACGCTCGCCGAGACTGTGCGATGTGCACAATATTGACCTCAAAGTTCTCGAAAGAACGTTAACTAGAACGGCTCGTTTCGTTTTCTCCACTATGGAGATCTATCAGGAATTCAGCACAAATAGGGCTGAAACAGAGTCTAGTGAACCAAAATGAATGCAGAAATACATCTTTCTGCATCACCACGAGGTGTTCAGTGCCCCATGCAACATTCGACACCTCTCGAGAGGAGAGAGCCCCGATTATCCATCCGCAATTGACTATATTGTCGTGCACCTCCCCCACTGTATCATGGCCTGGCCTAGCACCAACACTGGTCTCAGCCAGTGGGAGAGCTCGATGCATTCCGTACTTGCTTGTTCGAGCCAATCATAAGTCCCCAAGAAAACTTCTGCGTCGCAATAGCGTCGCCTTCTCCCTCCTTGTCTTCCTTTCGTTCAATCAGTATCCGACTTTTTGTCACTGCGTTTAAGTTTCGCCAAGCTAGGTTTTTTTCATGTGAAGCCCATGCGCTGTTCACAACAGGATCACGTGATCCAAGTGTTTACTAAAGCTGCGACGAAGAGGAGGGTTTTTTCCACCTGTCTTAGAAATGTGCAGAGGTGAGGACCCGTACCATTTTCGTCTTAAATTGCCTTCCTGTGGTGAGGGTCGGTTTGCTGTGGTACGCTTATGTTTCCTAAAGTGTATTTCCATGTCGCACTTCAGCGTCCTACTCTGAGCCACTGGTCCCTTTCACTTCAGTTCCACGTTGCTATAAAAATGTACGTATTTATCTGCATGCAAATTAGGAAAGGACTATTAATACCGTATACACGAAACTCACGTATGTACCCATCGCTCACTGCACTCCTCATTACGCAAACTAAGCTAATCACGTGTAAAGTATGGCACGTGCCGTATCAGTCGAATCCGCAAGTCGTGGAGAACCATATGTGAGGTCGTGAAATACGCTGCCACCTTACAACTATCATGCAAATTTAGATAAAAATTAGATAACACAAAGACGTATTATTTATAACGCCAGTGACTTGAGAACCAGAATTGCTGCGTCACTTCCGAGTCCATAATTCGAAATAGGAGATGTGTCGCATAAGGTGAACGCTTCGCGTTTTCTGATACAAAATTAAGATAAATTTCAACTTTTCAGAGATACGTCCTGTATAAAAATGCTACAAATTACGTTGATTCACAGAATACCTTCATTAAACGTACAGTATTCGGTATTAATTTGTTCAAGAATCAAGCAAGTAGTTGAGGTGTTATTATTGACACATTCCTGGGGTCAGATACATCACATGATCACACTGACAGAACCACAGGCACATAGACACAGGCAACAGAGCATGCACAATGTCGGCACTAGTACAGTGTATATCCACCTTTCGCAGCAATGCAGGCTGCTATTCTCCCATGGAGACGATCGTAGAGATGCTGGATGTAGTCCTGTGGAACGGCTTGCCATGCCATTTCCACCTGGCGCCTCAGTTGGACCAGCCTTCGTGCTGGACGTGCAGACCGCGTGAGACGACGCTTCATCCAGTCCCAAACATGCTCAATGGGGGACAGATCCGGAGATCTTGCTGGCCAGGGTAGTTGACTTACACCTTCTAGAGCACGTTGGGTGGCACGGGATACATGCGGACGTGCATTGTCCTGTTGGAACAGCAAGTTCCCTTGCCGGTCTAGGAATGGTAGAACGATGGGTTCGATGACGGTTTGGATGTACCGTGCATTATTCAGTGTCCCCTCGACGATCACCAGTGGTGTACGGCCAGTGTAGGAGATCGCTCCCCACACCATGATGCCGGGTGTTGGCCCTGTGTGCCTCGGTCCTATGCAGTCCTGATTGTGGCGCTCACCTGCACGGCGCCAAACACGCATACGACCATCATTGGCACCAAGGCAGAAGCGACTCTCATCGCTGAAGACGACACGTCTCCATTCGTCCCTCCATTCACGCCTGTCGCGACACCACTGGAGGCGGGCTGCACGATGTTGGGGCGTGAGCGGAAGACGGCCTAACGGTGTGCGGGACCGCAGCCTAGCTTCATGGAGACGGTTGCGAATGGTCCTCGCCGATACCCCAGGAGCAACAGTGTCCCTAATTTGCTGGGAAGTGGCGGTGCGGTCCCCTACGGCACTGCGTAGGATCCTACGGTCTTGGCGTGCATCCGTGCGTCGCTGCGGTCCGGTCCCAGGTCGACGGGCACGTGCACCTTCCGCCGACCACTGGCGACAACATCGATGTACTGTGGAGACCTCACGCCCCACGTGTTGACCAATTCGGCGGTACGTCCACCCGGCCTCCCGCATGCCCACTATACGCCCTCGCTCAAAGTCCGTCAACTGCACATACGGTTCACGTCCACGCTGTCGCGGCATGCTACCAGTGTTAAAGACTGCGATGGAGCTCCGTATGCGACGGCAAACTGGCTGACACTGACGGCGGCGGTGCACAAATGCTGCGCAGCTAGCGCCATTCGACGGCCAACACCGCGGTTCCTGGTGTGTCCGCTGTGCCGTGCGTGTGATCATTGCTTGTACAGCCCTCTCGCAGTGTCCGGAGAAGGTATGGTGGGTCTGACACACCGGTGTCAATGTGTTCTTTTTTCCATTTCCAGGCGTGTATGTTATTCCAAGGATGCGAATTTCACGAGTCTGATACATCGGCATAGTAACGGTGGGTGACCCACATCGCGTAAAGGGTATAAGTTTCTACACAAAAATGTGGGAAGGACTGTGCAAGACGATTTTATACGAAATACCTGTGACGATAAGGGCTGCAGTTTAGCCACATCGTTAAGAGTATTTGACGTGAGAAGCTCTACATTCGAGAATTGAATGGACTTAGCTTTGGGAGCAATGCTACGATCCTTCCATAAAAGTTGTTGGGTCTTAGTCGATGCTTCAGTTTCTTTAATCAAGCTTGGTAGAATTTAACTTCAGTGTCAATTAAGAGCCCAACTGGTCTTATGATTCACCACACTCAACCACAAATATCTGAGGACAGTAACACAATTAAATTTTGCTACTCACGTGTGTGGACTACCACAATTTGCAATCAGCCCTACATCATTATTATTTAGGGACATCTGCAGGTGCTTTCTATGAACAATATTTTTAGGAGTAGATGGCGTTCATCTACCCCTTTTGACACTGCGGCGCCATAAACATGAAATAGTTATCTGTGCATCTCTTTCCAGAGCCTGAGTAGTCGAAAACTTCTTTTAGTTTTACAGTCTTAGGTAAAAGAAGGAGCGTACAGTATGTACTACAAACAGGGATTAAAACTAAATTTCATAAAACTATGTCGTACGAAAATAACAGTGAAATATGATCATATACATCCACATATAATTAACACTGTTACAAATGGTAACCACAAAAGTGTAAGAAAATAATGTCCACCGCGTTTCAAAGATTTAAAACCTCCATCAGGTAGATTTATACGTGTTAATGTTACTTGTGTGTGATGAATTACAGCTTTGGGGTAATCTGTGGCACTGTGTAGTGGAGAAAGGAAACACTACTTTAGAACATGGTTTTGGGAATGTTTTTGACTAAAATCAGTAACAGTCAATAAAAGTCACTGTAAAGCCTAACATTAAACGTTTGCATAGCTAATAGTTGTGACAATAATTATGGACGCTCGATGAATCTACCACTGTCTGGTTGAGCGTCTTGTGCCTTTTGATTGTAACTGAATTAAGACGCTTACACCTGTGAAGAGACTGTAAAATTCAATGGTGCTGTTGGAACAATTGACACGGACTGTCACATCACACTTCTGTGTGGGATCTGTCCTGTACGTGTATAGTACCAATTTGTAATTGGATTTTGAAACATATACTGTGTTCAAACACCGTGAAGTAACTAGATGAAACCAATCTATTGACACATAACCTACATTTATTCAGATATTATCATTCGTGCGAAACAGAGCTGAGAGCTGGTTTTTTATTCATTCGAGGCAATGAGCACCATCGACAGGAGATGTGAAGCTGATTCCTTACTTATAGATGTCCAAGAGGCTTTTGACACCGTGCTTGACAAACGGCTGCTAAACGGATCGTGTCAACACAGTGACTCGGTTTGTGAGTTCCTGTGAGAAAGTCACAGTTCGCAGTAAATAATGAAAAGTCATCCACTGAAACCAAAGTTACATCTAGTGTTACCCAATGCCTTGTTACCGCCCCTCTGCTGTACTTGATCTAAATAAACGTTTTGGGAGACAATATGAGTAGTCCCTTGCATTGTTTCAGATAACGTCGTCGTTTTCCGCCTAGTAACGGTACGAGAGGCTCAAAAGAAATTATAAAATAATTTTGACGCGGTATAGGCATGGTGAGAAAAGTAAAAATTGACCTTGATCAATGAAGTATGTCAGGTCTGCCCTATGAGTGCAAAAACATTCCGTTATATTTCGGTTGCACAATGTATAAAGCAAATTGAAAGGCTGCTGATTAAACTATATACCTAGGGTTTACAATTATGAACTTACATTGGGACCATCAGGCAGAAAAGTTGTGTGGGAGGCGAACAAAGGACTGCGTTTTATTGGCTCATTTCTTAGATGGTGCAACATGTCTACTAAAAAGACCGTCTACACTACTGTAATACCTCCGACCGCAGCCAATTTCGCCAGCTCACCACGAGCGACACAGGAGGAGAAGGGAGCTGTACACCCTGGGGTGAGCCCCTGAGGAGAGGCCACTGCAGTCGTACTACAAGGACACAGCGGGAAGCCAAATGGATGGCCTCGCCTTGCTCAAGGAGGGATGTTGCGAAGGGCCTGTGTGACAACCGTACCGAGAACTGATAGACACCTGCAGCCTTTAGGACAGTTTAATATTTTTGTGGGATCTGAAATTTAAAAACCTCTCTCACACCGGCCTGATTTAGCTTCACTGATCAGTAAAGAAACATGCGTATATTAAGGGAATTTTCATTCACAAAGCAGGCTTATCACATTCACACAGTTCAATACTGTTCTATCCTGATTAAATTGAGCTTAACTTAAATTCCATAAGGCAGTGAAGCAATTTCGAAGTCTCGGTGCGACGAAAATTGTCAGTCGATCTCCTGAAAACATTTGTAATAATTATTAACTTTCGGTGATCACATGGGGAACACCAGAGATTTTCTGGTAAGACCGTGTTAGCCCATTTATTGAAAGTAATAAACTGGATATCTTGAGCGTACAAAACAGCAGGTTCGTGCAGTGTAAATCAGACGTTCCCCACTGATCCCGTGCAACACAGCGTAGTAAGCAGACACTGTCAATAATAATCAGTTAAATAATACACGAACACACTTACTTTAGTTTAGTTCATGTATTAAATTCCTTCTCATACAGAATCTCATCAAGATGGCAACTAGCTCAACAATAGATACATGTACATCTTCGTTCTTTCACGGATAATCGGCAAGATCTCAATCATTCTTTTCATAAGAAAAAACATAGATAGCAGAGAAGCTATTCCATGGAGTAAATGCACGCTCCAAGGAATAATAGGGCTTGAAACTACTTTGCATTGATAATTATCGTATAAAGGCGCTACAGTCTGGAACCGCGCGGCCGCTACGGTCGCAGGTTCGAATCCTGCCTCGGGAATGGAGGTGTGTGATGTCCTTAGGTTAGTTAGGTTTAAGTAGTTCTAAGTTCTAGGGGACTGATGACCTTAGAGGTTAAGTCCCATAGTGCTCAGAGCCATTTGAACCATTTGATAATCATCGTATATTAAAGTTTAGGAATCGGTAAGATAAGAAGAGATATTTCGAGATATGTATTGAGTTTTATAATTTAAAAATTTCTGAAAATATCGCGGGAGGGCTGCTGCAAGAGACATTACAACAGAACACCAAGAATGTACGGTATGCGCAAAAGCATCTTTTCGCCTGGAGTGGCCTCACGGTTCGAGGCACCATGTTACGGATTGCGCTGCACCTCCTGCCAGAGGTTCGAGTCCTCCCTCGGCCATGGGTGTGTGTGTGTTGTTCTTAGCATAAGTTAGTCTACGTAGTGTGTAAATCTAAGGACTGATGACCTCAGCAGTTTGGTCCCTTAGGAATTCATACATACATCTTCTGGCCTGGCGGTAGGCATTTTACCTGCCTTATAAAGCAGGAATGTGCTGACAACTCCGGCACCTCATGGGCACAGCGAGGAGCGTGCACAGACTGTGGGGCACTGGCGCAAGGGGGGGGGGGGGGCTACTAAAGAAGTCAGAGTTCTTCGGAAAATGAGTCTTTCCAGGCCTTACACAGAGAGGGCGGTTATAAAGAAGTGTTGTGTAGCTTCTCTCACAGCAGCCTCGAAATGCAGGAAAATATCCTAAGAATGTGAAATCGTGAGAAAGATGCCGATTCACGATGCACACGCCAGTCCACGCCAGGTATGAAATTTCCACGGAGAGGTGTGGCTATGAAAGGGCTGCACTGAAAATTGCGTCCGCCAATGACGGCGCTGAAGAGAAGAGTATTTCGAAGAGGAGTTGAACTGAGAGATGGAGAAGCAGCGAGAAGGGAGGGAGTCGTGGAGACACCGCGGAAACGAAGGGACATGGGCGCTCTTCCATCCATCGCCAACATCCGCTTCCGTGACAGAACAGCTTTGGCCACGCGACCGAGAACTGTGAGACAACTTGGAGATCGTTGCTGGGCCCCTCCGCAAAACCGCGACTGCTGATGAGGGCAGCCGACTCGCGCCACTCAGCTCCGAGGCGACGCGCTGCAGCTGACAGCAGTACACGACGATCGATAACGAATAATGGTGAGGCGATTCGTCCCCTCGTCCTTCCCTTTAATAACTGATTTGGGTCCACGTCCAGGCAATTCGGCTCTGAGATTTGCAATTTTGTTTTGGTTTATATAAACAGCACGAAAATAAATACATTGCTTTCATGTTTTGATCATATAAGCAATCTTTTACATTCATGCATGAACCCCCTTATTATAATTTGTGTTTCATTTCATTTTATTATTTATTTCGAGCAATTGTTGGCTCCTCAGCCAGCCGGTGTGGCCGTGCGGTTAAAGGCGCTGCAGTCTGGAACCGCAAGACCGCTACGGTCGCAGGTTCGAATCCTGCCTCGGGCATGGATGTTTGTGATGTCCTTAGGTTAGGTAGGTTTAACTAGTTCTAAGTTCTAGGGGACTAATAACCTCAGCAGTTGAGTCCCATAGTGCTCAGAGCCATTTCGAATCCTGCCTCGGGCATGGATGTGTGTGACGTCCTTAGGTTAGTTAGGTTTAAGTAGTTCTAAGTTCTAGGGGACTGATGACAACAGATGTTAAGTCCCATAGTGCTCAGAGCCATTTTTTTGTTGGCTCCTCATTAGCCATCTGTTCGTCACTTCATGTACGACAGCAGAGAGAAGAAATCACAGTTCACTACATTTTGGCGGCCAACGTGAGGCGACCTGATTGGTAATTTTCATGGTATTTGATGTCACAAAATAAGTTTTAGATTTCACTATATTTTTGGCGCCCAGCGTGGGGCAACCTCAATGGTAATTTTTATGGTATCTGATGTCACAAAGAAATTTCTCGAGTTCGCAACACTACGCTTGCCAGTCGACTTCTGCAGTACGCCTGGGTAATATGGGATGACTACCAGATGGGATTAACAGAAGACATCGAAAAAGTTCAAAGGGCAGCCCGTTTTATATTATCATGAAAACAGTGGAAGGACTGTCGTTTATATGACACATGTGGTAGTAATCGGAACTAAGGCGTTTTTAGTTGTGGCAAGATTGTTCCACGAAATTACAATCACCTACTTCCTCCACTGGATACAAAAATAATTCGTTGATTTCCAGCTACATACGGAAAAATTACCATAGTGATAAAATATTTCAGAATCGATATGAAAAGATTTGAGTGTTCAATTTTCTCATGTGCTAATCGAGTATGGAATGAGAGAGAAATAGTGTGAAACGGTCCTATACACCATCAGCCAAACACTTGACGTGTGAATTGCGGAATAACTATACAAAAGGAATAACAAATCTCTGAAGTGTTTCAAATTACCTCTACCGTTCGATTATCTCATAATTTACGTGTTCTGTTCTATATAAGCATGTTTATCCCCAAAAGTTTTACTACTGCACATCTCATATTCGTATATACCATCATCTGGCTGCTAATTCCTGTTTTAGTTTCCACTATTTTTTTCGACATTGTGCTACTATGACATCATTCAATTCCAATGTACCTGTTGTACTGTTTGTATTTCTGCTACTATTTTCAAACACAGTACATTACCATCATCCTCTGTATTCATGACGTTTGTTCTTCAGGTGCTGGAAGATTGATTTGCTGAAACAGCGTACTTACTGAAGAATACGTTTCACATGAGCTTACAGTGTTACATAACGTCATTTTCATAGTTTATTGTAGTTGTAGAACTCAACGTCATTTTCATAGTTTATTGTAGTTGTAGAACTCAACCAACAGAATATATTTGGTACATTAACTTCCAATCAAGAGGAATGTGATGCCTCAAAAGTGGACTAGATGTTTTCACACTGATGAAGATTGAACTGTCAGAGCGTTGGAAATATTCTAATGTCTGAGTGGTTTTCACAAATAGTCCAATTTACTTCGCCACCGACTAATACTAACGGCGTCACAATAAGATTCCCTGTCCCATTCGACTGCATTGCACGTAGAAAGGGTCGATACGTTTGAACATCTGCATACCTGGTTTTCTGATGAATGGACGTCTGACACTGGAATAAAAGACGCGTTAAACAAGCTCCACAGGCGTTCTCGAAATAATAAAAATAAACTTTCTGACATGAACTTATGACCAACTTTATTGTTTTACGTTTGGTCAATACGTGCTAACGGTGTAGAACAAGGGCTTCAAACTCGTGACTCATGGGTCTCATGCAGCCCTTAAAATTATTTGTGTGGTCTGCCAGCATAACGATATGTTAACACTTTGACGTCCGCATTTTTCGTACAAATTTATTCGCTTGGCGCCGGCAGCGCTGATTCGGATTACTGGGCTTGTCGCCGACCGCTTGTCACCTTTCCGGTGATGACAAGCTTCAGACACACTGACTTTTGCGCGCTTTAATTTTCCAGAAATCCTCTATTATGTGGTATCGTTCCACAAAGTCGAATTTTCTTATCGAGTAACTTCTCTGCAAGTTCTACACTGTTATAATAATTATCCATGCAAAGGTGATGCCGCTTTCCATCAGAAGGTGTCAACAGTTCCATCACTGTTTTTGCTAAAAGCTGTCCAACATCGGAATATTTCTTGAATGAGGACATGTACCCCGTACTCGAATCACACAGCATCCGAATGAGTATGGCGCATTTCGTAATTTTCGACGGATTGTAAACTTTAAAAGTTATCCGTCCATGCCACGGTATCATTCCTTCATCAACTGAGATTTTGACTTAGATTAAATGTTTCTTTAAACTTTTTGAAAAAATAATCAATTACGAATTGCACTCTGACAAAACATCGTTTTGCGAAATATTGGTGTGTCTATCAAGAGTTCGTTGACCACTAATCATCGATCCTTGCTTTTTTTTTTTTTTTTTTTTTTTTACAATTCCCATCTAAGTTCGGGTCCCGTAACGTCGACAAATTTGGCATTTTTTAAATCCAGTTTCCTTGTATTGCAATTTTGATCTTAGTACTTGTTGGTTTCATTGCTAATATATTGAAATAGATCGTTCCCAATATACAATTCTACGATATCCTCGACGCTCTGTGTATCTGTTTGGACCCGGGGATCCTTCAACTTTATTATTGGTTTTCGGTAAATCAAAGTCTGACCACTGTGCACTGTCTTCTTCGTCTGATTCAGCCGAATCAGTTGGCAACCGTATCGTTCGCCGAATTCTTCTTCGACGTATTCAACTATCTTCCTACGATTCTGCTTCACTTTCATTTTTGTGATATTCAATGTCTTCTTCCCAATCGGCCAAGTCGTCCGGAACATCAGAAAAGACGTTCGCACATTCATCGTAAATAATCCTATTGTCTCTTTCGACCGCCATGATGAAAGGTCATAAGTACTTATAAAAACAAAAAACTTGTTTACGTGTGCAACTTATTGTTACCTAAAGAAAACACCAACAGAATGCAAAAGATACTAAAGTGCTGTCGCCGGGCACTGAGCGATACTATGCTCACGACACCACCGGGGTGTCGCCGGCCGTTGACCGCTATTTCGCGCACAACACCACTGTGGTGTCGCCGGACTGATAGTGTTAATATCGCGTCACTTTACGCGCAGTTGCATAAAACCCAACTAGCAGTGAGTGCTTTGGTGGGCGACTACCACGTGACAGACATGAAGAATATAGAAGGAGATTGCACTCAAATGTTTTGCAGACTCCTCCCTTCAGTATGCGCTGCAGTCAAGTGAGTGGAGCAATAGCGTTGGCTTTGAAAAACAGGAATGTTTAGTGTACTGCTCCGCATTCAAGCACTTGTGCTTTGGCTATATTTTTCTAAATTACTTTTTGACTCTGTCAAAACTGTCTTTTTCCGCTGAGAATAGCAAGTGAGAAATGCCTTAAGCGTGTCAGCACAGATCGGGAGTCTCAAAGATTCCACACACTAACATGCATAATCGTTTGCTTCCAACTTCTCAGAATAATTTTAGAAATACCATGGGATGGACGTGATCAGCCAAAACGGCCACGCAATCAGCGGCAGTAATGCCCATGGAATACCGCAATATGGTTGTCCAAATCATCTCCGAACCTCCCCTATTTCACTCTTGAGACGTAAACTCGGCAAGAAGTTGGAAACAGTGTGCAACAAGACTCATTCGATCAAATGAATCACTTCCATTGCTCTATAACGCTGGTTTTATGGCTTTGGCAGAACATTTCCCTGCTACGGGCATTTGGATCATTGATGAGTGGTCTTGGAATTCCAGTCAGCCCTGTAATTTACAGCTTATGGAGCTCCCTTCATGGTGGTTTGGTGCTAAAAGGGTTCGCGAGTGCAACATTCAGTTCAGCAGTGTCTTTTGCAGCTGCGTCGTCCAATCTTTCAGTGGCCATCCACTACCCTACCTTTTGAAACATCAAACATTTAGGCCCCTTTGCTTACGGAAGCACCCACAATACGAGCACTAACAATTAACCCTCGTTCGAAGTTACTTAGCTTAGGCATAATAGGCATAATGCAATCACGACTATAAAGAGCACTGTTCTGACCATGACTGACACTTGCAACATATTCAGGACATTGTGCAGCTACCTTTCATGGTCAGATATGACAGAGCAACCTGTCAGCTTGACAAGAATCTGCATTTATGTTCAAGTATACAATTCTTGCGATGTTTCCACATTTGTTTGTCCAATCTCTGTATTTACTAATCGTACTGTGCTTTGATACTTCTTACGATTCCATAGTGCTATTGAATTTATTGACCTGCAAACTACTTGATTTTTGGACAGTTACCAGAGGCTATGTATGTTCCCATTTTTAAATACGGCAGCATTAGCAGGAGTATCTTTCATTATAGGCATATTGTCAGTTGTCAACTCAAAGACGATCTGGTCTAGCCGACTGTGACTGCTGGAGTGGTGAATCTCTGCGAAGAAATCGGGAGCTATCTCTCAGCGCCACGCGGAAGCCTTGACAGATGCCAGGCCGTAAGAGTGCTTTGTACTTTATCTGTTGGAACGCCTAAAGCATTTTGAAAGTGAAGCCCTCCGATTCCTGGCAGCATATCCAGCGGATCTGATTTAGACACTTCTAATTTCGAGATGGGCTCATTTGAAGGACAACTTTCAGCACTATGGTGAGATTGCAGCAAGTGTCAAGCATTCAGGTTGTATTAATGCGAAACTTTCTGGCAGATGAAAACTCTCTGCCGGACCGAAACTGGAACTCGGGATCTTTGCCTATTGCAAGAACTCTACTGACTGAGCTACCCAAGCACGACTTACAACCCGTCCTTACAGTTTTACCTTCACCACTACATCATCGCCTACCTTCCAAAGTTCACAGAAGTTCTCCTGCGAAACATGTGGGACTAGCACCCCTGGAAGAAGGGATACTGCGGAGGCGTGGCTTAGCCACAGCTTGGGAGATGTTTCCAGAATGAAAATTTCACTCTGCAGCGAGGCGTACGTTGACATAAAACTTTGTGGCAGATTAAAACTGTGTGGCGACAGTGACTCTAATTATGGGTCTTTGTTTTTCTCAGGCAAAATCACTTACCGACCTCGGCCCTCAGTCTGGCAGAAAGTTTCGTATCAGTGCACACTCCGCTGCAAATTGAAAATATAATTCTTTGTTAATGCGGTTGGAATTCACAGCTGTTTTAGGGTTTTGTAGACTTGTGTCCTTTTTGGGTTGCGTTTCTAACTTAGGTGTGGAAAACGTTATGTCTTTGTTCTCGTTTTGATCTCAGCGGAACATGTAGTGATCTATACCCGTTTTTGAGGTAAGCAACAGTAAATTGAAGTCATCCACAATTCCACCATGTGTACCACAACTCCAAAAGATAACACTTAGGACTGTCTTCAGAAAACGAGATACATTCACTTACATTTCAATCAACTTAGCAGCTATGATACGTAAACAAGCAGCACTTACAATAATCCTCTGTAAGAACTACACAGCAGTCAAGAACGGCGATATAAATGCAGTACATCGAGACACCGGGCACCATGCACTACATCATCGAAACTTCTTTCTTTCGCATCCTGATGTTGCAGTTTTTAGGTTATTAGGTTGCCTACGCCACAAGCGACAATATTTGTCCTGCACAAGTCGAGCATACAACGTACAATTTATTAGACTGAGATAGACCCATACTGTGTTCGAAATAAATATTCTAATTTGCATGTCAGCTGTGCTATTCGGAGTGAGCCCTGCCCGCCTCCCCCCCCCCCCTCCCCTTTTTTTCGTTTCGCTTTGCGAAATTTTGGGAACCTCCGAACTTAATAATAAAAGTCAGTATACGTTTTTAATAGGTCATGTTCATTCTCTGGCGATATATTCCAGCGCAAAACTAGGTTCACAACTGCATAAAAACACACTGGTTCGGTTTAAAAAGAAGTGGCACACTTATCTTCAATAGTTAAGCTGAGGTATTTCAATTTTTTAAGTATGCTGGTATGGTTGCAAAACCCGCAAAAGGATAGCACTTTTTCCACTTTACGTATGGAGTTCACGTTTGTCATCATACTTGATTTCGTATTTCGACGCTAATATCGTAATTTGTGTGTGCTTGGAGCGAATTGGGTTAAACGTTGGTGTTCATATAGGTCTTGACTGTACGTACTGCGGTTTTGCGAAACTCTTTTGATCGATGTCATATGTTCATTCCAAGGGCTGTGTTGATCATAGCATGCCGCTAGTATAACCATTTATGTTGTGATTCACGTGACTCAGGAGAGTATTTTCATACTTTCCCATATTTCCAATGTTTGCTGTTTCTTATTTTATATGAAGCTGGCCATAACATTGTTTTCAACGTCAGTTAGCTTGATAATGCCCAAGGAGGCGAAATAAGCTAACTGATAAATATTGAAATGATACAACAAGTTACCCAGGAAAATGATTTCCTTTTAAGTTACTTAAAGATACCAGGAATATTGTACGTCTTTTCCTTCTTTTGTCATGTGTATGTTCTGTCAAGTTCCGACAAAGAATTCAGTTATACAGCGTGAGGCAAACAAATGTCGCCCAGATGAGTGGGTACGATTGAACGTGAACGGATGCACGTAACCACGTCACAACAGGATGAAGCAGCTGCCCATACAGCAGGCCGAAAATTGGAGCACATTTACGCAATCTTCATGCCTGACAGAATTGTTAACAGAGGTCAGTCTCGTCGCGGCCCTAGCTGGTCTCCCAGGTCAACTGATCTGTCAGTGAGCGATTACTTTGTTTTGGGGAGCCCTCGAGTCTAAGGTGTACCGCAACAACCCCCTTGCTCTTCAAGAACTGCAGCAGGACATTTCGGATGAGATTGCAGTAATTCCGGCAGTTCAGTTTCTATCAACTTGCTGACCAGGGCCAAAAATTTGCAGGAGATGAATGGTGCTCACTTCCAATATCTGCTGTAGTCAGGTTTGTGCTGTATTTCCTTTCATCTGGAGTGTTACCTTTTACTGTAGAACTCTGTTCTCCGGGCCATCTTTATTTGCCCCACCCTGTATTACGCTATATAAAGAAGTACTTTATTATTAAACTTGAAAATCAGTTTGCTAGGAACTGATATAGACGAAGACAGTTACATATCTGACTTGCTGTAATTTTGGTATCTGTGTTCTGACTTACCATAAACTCTTTATAGTTAATGTCATATGTTTATAAATGAAGAGTTTATTCTTCTATGATGAAGAATTGTATAGTACTGCCTAATACTGACATCAAAACTTGGGAAAATGGTGCCATTTGAACCATTTGCAAAACCCGTGAGATTTCCAAGATTGCTGTTATGACATCACGACTTTTGAATACACTTCGCAGTAAAAGGAGAGAACAGTACAGTGATTTGTTACGCCATGCAACAAGCTCTTTGAGCGACACTGACTGCAGAGACAGCAAAGCCTAACTGTATATTCACACGTACTGTAGTATCGTTACTAAACATACTTGATTTGATTTTTGTGCACTATCCTGCCATTGTAGCTGTTCTATTGGCTGTTTAACAGATTTTCAGAATCAGATCTTTACATATCGCTTGTTTGTGACTGGGGCTGCCATCTGTTAGTTACTTGTCAAACTATATACTACCTTAGCCCACTCAGACAATTGCAGATCGCCTCCCGATGTCGGACCCACAAGCCATTCACATTCAGAATTAACGACTTTAAATATCTGCACTACTTTGTCATTAATAATATGTGCAGACAGGCTTATTACTGCCGGAGGACGAAGTGATAATATACTCAAATATATAAGAAACTGGTCATGGTGCTAAATCATGCACTCTTAACTCATAACATAACCCAGAGCCGATTAATTGTATTCTATATATCATATAAACACACACTCAATAATTACAATACGATAGGACTCTAACACATAATAAATTTTTAATCATTAAGCCACTTTTTGTTTACCTCTGAACACATTACCTAAATACCAGCAGACAGCCAGAAAATTGAACCTGTGGTTATTTTGGAGTGCACAGACACGCATTAGATATACACTCCTTGCCCGTATCTCAAGTGCGTCCAAAACAGGCAAATCTCATTCACACAGGTAACCAATATTGAATAAGCTGTGCACCAGTAGTCAATACAAAACAGATAATACTGGCGTCCAATTACTGGGAGAGACGTTAGCTGCAAACAGCACAAAATTCAATATACGTATATAAAGCAGGACTTTAAGGACCTGAGTAACTTCCACCGTTTGATTCTGTAGTATCCAGTTGCAGGCTGATAGATTCCGAAGCCACGTTCACATGTTCACATCGTTTAGCAGCAGAGACGAAAGCATCGCCCTCTTACTATAGTTCAATTCTTTTATCTTGGCGGCTCGCGCATGCCCGCCCAGACGCGGGAGATTGCTGCGTTGCCAGTTGCACACGACGCACGCGCCAAGAGAAGCAGCACCATAGTGTAGCATAGTTCGCAAGCTTACGTTTAGGGGGGAGCGCGCAGTTCATGAAGTAATGCCACCAAGGCCGCATAAAGCCTATCGCTGCTACAGAGACATGCTCCCCGCATTCCGCGCTGTGCGCGATTTTGTCACTGCACTGCTCGCCTGTGGAGACACACTTTTGTTGCAGTCGCGAAAGATGGAATATTTCTCAATATTACATACGACACCTGTGTGGTACTTAAATTGCGATATTGTTACACAGTATATTTTATATGAAATTTAGGTACCTTGTCCACATTTCATTCTCAACATTGTGGCAACTAAAATCGACCATACGGAAAGTATACTCTATGGACATTTACCTCTGCAAACTCTTCAAAATTTCGTGCAATGGTTTACTATATTCAATGCTGCACAATACCTGGGTTGAACATCGAAACAAAATTAAGTCATTTATGGGGGGAAGGTATCAGTCAAGAAGATGTGTAAAAATCTAATTTTTGGGCCAAATAGTTTTTGTGAAATCGATTGATAAGTGTGTCAAAGCAGTGAGAACACCATGTGTCTGCACAGGCGAGCAGTGCAGTGATGACAAAATCGCGCACAGCACGGAGTGCGGGGAGCACGTGTCTGCAGCAGCAAAAGGGTTAATGAAGAGACAAAGCACTAGAAATTTCAAAAAATTGCTTCCAAACGAATAAAATTCGTGAAATAAGACACTTCGATATTGTTTTTTAAATAAAGAAAATTATAAGCACCATACAAGGTTTGAACTCTACACCTTTCACTTACTAACACAACGCCTTAACCATTACGCTACCGCAACTCGTCCTACAATGTAACACCACGAGGCATCTAACACCTCACACAAAACACTGACCAACACTGTTGGTATGATTATGAATTACTCACACTTCGTCAAAGTACAATAGGAAATAAACAATTACCGCTGTTCTTTATTGCGAAAAAGCGGTTTGTGAAATTGATACAAACACCTTTCTTTGCTATCGCCTGAATTAGAAGACTTATTGCTTGTTTGGTTTAATTAATTAATAGAATATGAAGCAATTGGTATAAAGAACGCTTTTTCAAGATTTCTATAAAAGAAAATCTGCTATCAAGACATTGCTTTTGTTCTGTTACTTTATTTATGACTGAACGTTTCTAAAACTGAAGACACTCGTCCGTGCTCTGCTCTGCAGTCGAGATCTGGCAACGTCGTTCTCTGTTCATTGGCTGACTGTGTTTTGTGACGTCAGATGCGCAGAACAAACCTAAACTCGGCCGCCAACATATATGACGCGCACTTTAGACGCAGTACACACTCGCTGACCGCGCGCACGTCTCCATCACAGCCCCACTGCCCACGTGACAGAAAGAGGCACAGCATGCGACAAGAGCGACCGCCGGCAACCACACTGCACACCGGAGCGCCAACCAACCGACCAAAACCAGCCCTCTCTATACAGCGACGTGTGCTTAAATAGCCGAAAAACGACCAAAGAGGAAAACCGTGGCCACGCGATACAGAGTCGATAGCAGAGATCTTAAATGAATACAGAAAAGCGACTGGCGTCAACGGCGCGACGTATGTCTCCTTCAAATCACAACGAGTTAGTCCGCAGCTCGTGGTCGTGCGGTAGCGTTCTCGCTTCCCGCGCCCGGGTTCCCGGGTTCGATTCCCGGCGGGGTCAGGGATTTTCTCTGCATCGTGATGACTGGGTGTTGTGTGTTGTCCTTAGGTTGGTTAGGTTTAAGTAGTTCTAAGTTCTAGGGGACTGATGACCATAGATGTTAAGTCCCATAGTGCTCAGAACCATTAGAACAACGAGTTAATCGTAAACAGAACACTCAACTGATGCTCAACTTCTTCTTAAAATCGCTTAGCGCCAGACACATCAAACTGAAAAGAAATGTCCAAAGAATAAAAAAAAAAGAAAAAGAAATACCGCTACAGTCAGGACGAAGAGAGCTGAACCGGCAACAAACGGCAGGAGGTTTAGAGGTCGCGGTCTCATTCCTATCAATATGCATCAAAAACACAAAATTCATACACTTTCCTGTTCAGGAAGGCCTGGGGTATAACGTAACACAGTAAAACATTGAAACTTCCTGGCAGATTAAAACTATGTGCCGCACCGAGACTCCAACTCGAGACCTTTACCTTTCGCGGGCAAGTGCTCTACCATATGAGCTACCCAAGCACGATTCACGCCCCGTCCTCACAGCTTATACTTCTGCCAGTATCTCGTCTCCTACCTTCCAAACTTAACAGAAGCTCTCCTGCAAACCTTACGGAACTAGCACTGCTGAAAGAAAGGATATTGCGGAGACATGGTTTAGCCACAGCGTGGGGGATCTCTAAGGCAAGCAGGAAGTCAAAATAACAATGTTTTACTGAATGAGATTTTCACTCAGCAGCGGAGTGTGCGCTTATATGAAACCTCCTGGCAGATTAAAACTGTGTTTGCAGGAGAGTTTGGGTAGCTCAGATGGTAGAGCACTTGCTCGCGAAAGGCAAAGGTCCCGAGTTCGAGCTTCGGTCCGGCACACAGTTTTAAGCTGGCAGGAAGTTTCATATCAGCGCACACTCCGCTGCAGAGTGAAAATCTCATTCAGTAAAACACTGTTATTATGACTTGCTGCTTGCCTTAGAGATTTACTGGTTACTTCATTAACTATGCACCTGCTTATAGGAAGTCAAGGCAGTTCTAAAGGTTGTTTGAGGGCATAGTCGATTTAGAAGAAGAACATAAATACATTAGAACCTGTGATAAATGACTGATAATTATTTCACACCAGAATATAGTGGTATTATGTCGTTGTTACTAAAATTGTTTCCAAGTTGAAAAAAAAGGAAAAAAAAAGAATTTTCCTGCAAATATTTCCACGTGGATTCCAGTTCCGTTCAGAAATTTACTTTTAATTAGACAGTAAAAGTGGAACAGAAATTAACTGTAATAAATATATGTTCTGTAGCACTCTACTAAGGTGGAAAGCAAAAGAACATAAGAGTGTGGACTGGTCGATAGCATGACAGCGCTTTATGACAAGATTATCAATTACGAACCATGTATAAGCTGTCCGAAGGGTCCAACAGTTGACACAGAAATTACCGAAGCAATATACGAGCCTCGAAAGCTTAGAACGTGCCGTTATTTCGCGAGAAAATAGTTACGTTCCGTATCCATGCCACCCTCATTCCGTGTTTCGTTCTCACAAATAAGAGGACGTCGGTGGCTAAGCACGTATTTTATCCGGCGGGCTGCGGTAATCTCGCTCGAAATGAAAAGCAAACACATACACTCAACGCAAACACCACACCTACTATCTTCTGCAGGCAGACGTGACGTCAGAGGACGCTTAAATGGCTAGCTACCGCTGTTCGTCCGAGCGCTAAAGTGACGTTCCAAATGATGTGGCACGTGTCGCTGTAGACACAAGGGTTCCGGCGGGGCATATACGTTACTCGACGTCAATAGAAATTGCCATCCTGTTTTCGTTGGCCTATGACGATGTTCTGTCCTTAGTCAAATTAACTAAGTTGCCATTTTTCAGAAAAGTTGATTTATTACATCGGTAGTCGCTACCAAATAAATTTATTTTTAAGAGTTTTGCGTTCAGTGAAACACGATGTCTTATTTCTCACTTTTACCCGTACATGTCTGAACATCATTTGCAAAGGAACGAAGACTAGAGTTCAATGTACCGTCTACGGAGAGGTTATTAGTGGTGTACGCTGTCTGGACGACCACATACTAAACATCGGAAAAGTGCGTTCTTTCTGAACATTGCAGCAGTTTGTGATCACTTAAAACTCACTTACAGGCATCTGAAGAACTGGCACAATTTCGTAAATGCATCGCGAATATCGGAGCAAAAATGGAAGTTTATAAGATGTCAACAAAGTATGGTGCAAAATGAAGTGAAAACAAACCGCTGATGATGATGGTGATGTAAGAATATTTTAGCAAGCATGGGAAAAATTACCAGTAAACATAAACCTAAAAGTGTATGTTGGATTCATTCTTATTGGTATGCTAGTATGAACGACCACGGTATTTTAAGCTTTATACAGGAAGAAACTGCAACGAATGCATGATTAGAGGCGAAGTATAAGTACTGATTATACAAGAATGGTTAAGAAAGTAGACTGTCCTATTGAAAGCAACCACCAAGCGTAGAGTTTAGTTGATTTAGCGAATTTAAGTTTGAGAGTTAATACAAAATTACAACAGAATACTTCTTGTAAGTTGACGATGTACTTTTGACATTCATAGTCAGCTATAGCGCCAGAATTTCAGCAACAAATTCCGAACGACACTTAGACCCCGCATACAGGAGGTGCCTCTCGGAGAAGCCGTTAATGAACAGACAGGCAATTTCTTCCACTTGCTACTCCTCGAGAGGAGGTATGTTTTCAGATGGATAATGTAACATTGTGGCCGGACTATGGCGCGATACGGCGAGTCTTAAAACTACTACTGATTAGCATAGTGAGTGGATAGTACATCAAGAAAAACAGGAAATATAAGGACACTTATGAAAGACAATCGTGTGCCTGGAGGTAAAAGTTATTAAATAATATTGTATTGCAACAAGGGCAAGAGGCTTGGCTTGTGGTGAGGGGATAGAGTATTTGACGATTTTCTGTTGGCCAGTCCGAAATGGAGCAGTTGAGTGCAATGGGGGTACCAGCCTGGCATAACTATGGGAAGACCTCATTCTTCCATCTTGATTGATGTCAGACATATCCCAGGGGCTGCACTTTATTGGCTGAGTAATATCTTCCGTGAAAATGCGACAGCATAAGTGGATGAATAAACTAAGCATAGCTGTACAGGGTGATCAGAAACAGACGGAAAGGTTGTAAGGTTGTAGCACTGTAGGTTGTATTAAATAATTTTTGAGGAAAAAAGTAGATACGTTGCGCCGTTTCCAAGTTAATTAGGATTGGAGTTTGTCAATCTGGTCGTTGAGCACGCAAATTCAAGCTTCTCACCAGAGACGGTGTCGCCAAGTGTGTTGTGAGCGAACAATAGAGTGATACAAAAATTGCACATCAAGGATCGAACCCGAGCGAAAGACTGAGCAGTCTCGTGCTCTGTCATCTACGCTATGAGAAAAACTGGCACAAACTGTATCTGGCTGGCCGCTTGAATTCGCGCACGTAACGGCCTGATTGAATAACTTCAATGGTAATAAACTCGGAAACGGCGCAACGTATCTAATTTTTTCTTAAAAATTATTTCTCAGCATAGCCTGTCCTGCAACACCATGTCAAGCTTTTCTGGCGAAATCATGTCACTGAACACAACGTAACATTTATTAACGAAACTAATGCCACTGTGGTCTAGTTCAGCCTCTACAGCTACCATTTGACCTCATCTAGCTTTTCACTTTTCAAATTCAGCACCAAAATAAACATAGTTTGATGCTCCAGTTGTCATCACAGTATCATATTTCAGCAGTTGAGGCGCAAAAATATGTTTATTTTAGCCTACCTTTGTTCAGTAGATTTCAGTCAAAATACCAGTCACACAAGCACTGCATCACATTGAGGCTTCCTCCATAGCTTTCATTCACACACATTTGGCACTGTCTTTCATAAGGGCACAATACGAAATAGGTTATCTGCACCGTATAGTTTGTGAGAAGAAAATCTACAGCCAGTCACTTTTACTATTGACATCAGCAACCTCACTCGCTTAAAAATTGGGGGGAGGGGGGGGGGCTATTTTATTACCAACAAAACATACATTACTTAACTCATACCCTGTTGCCTAAGTTAATGATCACTAAACACATTATATTCAATTACAGTAACTTGCGTAAGTTAATGGTCACTAAACACATTATATTCAATTACAGCAACCATTTTGTTTACGGCGGCGTTCAAGTTTCCATCGCTTCTAAATAATCACTAAACATTGCTTCTGATTTAGTAAATTACATGTTCCATACATCATTTGAACGATTCTTTTATCGTAATGGCGTGGAACGAGACAGTGTACGGGAATGTATATATGATAAACGTTAATTGATGTTAACTTATCTTTCAAATCTTAACCATTCAACTACATTTATAAACAAGGTTTTATTTATTTATTATTTATTTATTTTTTTACTGGATATCGGTTTCTAAGCAGAAATTTGACAGTGGAATGAAAGAAGTTGTCCAGGAGAAATGGTTTTAAATTAAATTAAAAATTATTTTTCTATCTGACAGACATCTTATGTTATTGCGTAAATGATTAAAATCTTTTGTTGGTGCATACTGAAGTACGTTCTGAGCCACTGACAGCTTTAGTAATGAGTATGGAGGTCATTTATCTCTCTAGTTTTGTGCTTAAGGGGATCACTGTTCTTCCCAAATTGTGATGAATTATTTACGAAGAACTTCATTAACGAATTATGTATTGTGACGGCGCAGTTAAAATGCCTAGCTCCATGAAGAGGTATCAACATGATGTCTGTGGCTGACCAAAAGATATTATTATTACTGTTCGCTTTCGTGCAATCAATACTTTCTTTCCAAGTGATAAGTTACTCGATAAAAGTGTTTTGTAAGATAGTATTAAAGGGGAAACGTGCAAAACATGTCAGGAAGTTGATACGTTTGTTTCCAGGATCAGGAATTATTTGAAGACAAAAATAGCTGAACTTCATCGTTTAAGAAACTCAGTAATATGCTTCTTCCAGGTCAGCTTTTCATCAATGTGTACACCGACAAATACTGAGCATTGTAACACATTTACTGACTCCCGCTCATGAACTACATCAGTTGTTTATGTGACTGTTTGTCGTACAGAACTGAATATAGTGTGTTTTTTCCTTTCGAATTTAGGTAGATATCATTTTCTGAGCACCCCTTCATAATTCTTTGGAAAATATCATTTCTGTTGCTTTCTCGTTAATGGGATTTATTGTAACAGTATTTTCTGCAAAAAGTACCAATTCTTCATGCTGAACATCAAATGGAAGGTCATTCACGTATACAAGGAATAGGAGTGCACCCAAAATTGAAACCTGTGGGACACTCTTTGCGATTGCTGTCCAGTCACTAAAATTTTCTAATCTTCAGACATCGTTTGAATTGTTGAGATCAACATTTTGTATTCTATTTGTTAAATATGATGCAAGCCATTAATTCTATAAAACTTGCACACCAGTTGGAAAACTGACTACAGAAATTAGATTGAAACATCCAAATAATGTTTCTAGTTCATTTTCCTCTCCGTATCTTTTAACAAATCTACACTAAAATCTCCACAAACTACTAACTGTTTCTTCTTGCCTGATTGGTAGCTCAGTAATTCACTTAGATTTCTCATAAACAGCTTAATATTTCTGAGAGAAGATCTACAGACAGTTACAACTATCAGAGAAGTATTCTGTAGTAACAGCTCACAAGCAACTGCTTGTAGGTTCTGACCAACACAGAAACTAATTGTTTTAAAACTTTTGACTTTGTGTGCAGCTTTTATATATGTTGCAACCTCTCCTTTTTTCATGTTAACTCTACACGTAAATCATACTAATCTATAATCCCTGATAAATTTTGTAGACACTCCCCCGATTGAGCATACCTATTTCAGGCTTTACCACTGCATCATTCGCTTGGTCCACTCATTCACATACTATTATTGCCACAAAATTTCATTAAACAACAATGCAGTTCTAGATCATCTTTTCATGAAGCATACCCAAACTACACTCTCTGAGCACCTAAAAACAACGGTTGCGCATCCGCCGAGATGTTGAGGATCTTTGTTCTATCACTCTAACTCAGTGTCTTGCCAATATTATTACTGACGCGTAACTCTAAAAGCTTTACATATTATATTCGACCACAAAGAGAACATCTCACTTTGTATTTCAAATGACACCGCTGCTTTTTAGACATATTAATTTTATTCCGAGCAGGTTGAAACATTTATAATACTATAATATACAGGATGGTCCATTGAGCGTGACTGGACCAAATATCTCACGAAATAAGCGTAAAACGAAAAAACTTCAAAGAACGAAACTTCTCTAGCTTGAAGAGGGAAACCAGATGGCGCTATGGTTGGCCCGCTTAAAGGCGCTGCCATAGGTCAAACGGATATCAACTGCCTTTTTTTAAGTAGGAACCCCCATTTTTTATTACATATTCGTGTAGTATATAAAGAAATATGGATGTTTTAGTTGGACCACTTTTTTCGCTTTGTGATAGATGGCGCTGTAATAACATATGGCTCACAATTTTAGACGAACAGTCGTTAACAGGTAGGTTTTTTAAATTAAAATACAGAACGTAGGTACGTTTGAACATTTTATTTCGGTTGTTCCAATGTGATACATGTACCTTTGTGAACTTATTTCTGGGAACGCATGCTGTTAGAGCGTGATTACTTGTAAATAGCGCATTAATGCAATAAATGCTCAAAATGATTTCCGTCAACCTCAATGCTTTTGGCAATACGTGTAACGACATTCCTTTCAACAGCGAGTAGTTCGCCTTCCGTAATGTTCGCAAATGCATTGACAACGCGCAGACGCATGTTGACAGGCGTTGTCAGTGGATCACGATAGCAAATATCCTTCAGCTTTTCCCACATAAAGAAATCCGGGGACGTCAGATCCGGTGAAAGTGCGGACTTCGACGACCAATCCGCCTGTTATGAAGTATGCTGTTTAATACCGCTTCAACCGCACGCGTGCTATATGCTGGACATCCATCATGTTGGAAGTACATCACCATTTTGTCATGCAGTGGAACATCTTGTAGTAACATCGGTAGAATATTACGTAGGAAATCGGCTTACATTGCACCATTTATATCGCCATCGATAAAATGGGGGCCAATTATTCTTCCATAATGCCGCACCATACATTAACCCGCCAAGGTCGCTGATGTTCCACTTGTCGCAGCCAACGTGAATTTTCCGTTGCCCAATAGTGCATATTATGTCTATTTAAGTTACCGCTGTTGGTGAATGACGCTTCGTCGTTAAATAGAACGCGTGCAAAAAATCTGTCATCATCTTGTGCCCAGTGGCAGAACTGTACACGATGTTCAAAGTCGTCGCCACGGACGGGTGCAATCGATGTTGATGCAGCATTCTCAACACCGACGTTTTTGAGATTCCCGATTTTCGCGCAACTTGTCTGCTACTGATGTGCAGATTAGCCGCCACAGCAGCTAAAACAGCTACTTGGGCATCATCATTTGCTGCAGGTCGTGATTTATGTTTCACATGTGGCCAAACACTTCCTGTTTCCTTAAATAACGTAACTATCCGGCGAACGGTCCGGACACTTGGATGATGTGGTCCAGGATACCGAGCAGCATACATAGCACACGCCTGTTAGGCATTTTGATCACAATAACCATACATCAACACAATATCGACCTTTTCCGCAATTTGTAAACGGCCCATTTTAACACGGGTAATGTATCACGAAGCAATTACCGTCCACACTGGCAGAATGTTACGTGATACCACGTACTTATACGTTGGTGACTATTACAGCGCCATCTATCACAAAGCGAAAAAAGTGGTCCAACTAAAACATTCATATTTCTTTACTTACTACACGAATATGTAATAAAGAATGGGGGTTCCTACTTAAAAAAACGCAGTTGATATCCGTTTGACCTATGCCAGCGCCATCTAGCGGGCAACCATAGCGCCATTTGGTTTCCCCCTTCAAGCTAGACAAGTTTCGTTCTTCGTACTTTTTTCGTTTGATGCTTATTTCGTGAGATATTTGGCCCAGTCACTATCAATGCACCACGCTGTATATATTCTAGCCCAGATATATTTATTTTATCCCTGGCATAAGTAAAATAAAAGTTTCCCTTTGCAGTTTAAGAGCCAGAGGCCATTGGCGGTCACTTCCGCTGCACTGATCACTAAAATCTTTCTAGTTCCTCTGCCTATCACTAGACGACATGAGCCTCCATACTACTTCTCATGGTTGCATAACGTGATTGAAGTATTATTCTAGTAGCGGGATGAACTGTTAGAGGATTTGGTTTATTTCAGTCAAATCTCAATGACCTGGAAGTGGAGCGCAGCCGTCTCCAATCAGTGACATTTCGGAGGGGAGTTTCAGTTTCGGCATTCACCTACTAACCAAGACTAACCTCCTAAAAACACTAAGGGGAACTACATTAATTTTTTTTTCTACGGTAACATTGTTTACTGTATCAAAACTGTTTATTTGTGTGCGCGACCTGACACACACCATCGCGCTTACTTACTTTGTCAAAGTGTTTTGGTGTATATGAAGTCACATGACAGGGAAAGGAGGCTGTGACCTGTGGAGATAGTGTTACAGGTAACTCCAGAGTCGTAACGCAGCACAATAATGCCGTATTAACCAATATAAATCAATCCTATTATCGATGTTTAAAACTTCGAAACACCTCGGTGGGGGTAGACATTAATTGGTGACAATAAACTTGTTCCTACATTCGACATTATTGTTTATGTCCCATTTCCTAATCTAATTTCCTCAACCTCGCCTTATTTAAATCGACTATATTCCAATACCGTTGCTTCACTTTTCATCACCCATTCCGCTCGATTCCTCTTCAAAGTCCTTCGCTCTCTCTGTTGGAGTTACAATGTCGGAATATGGATATGGTGCGATTCAAAGTTTAATGACAATATTAAACTAATCGTAAGAAAGACACATGCAGGACTGAGTTTCATTAAAAGAAACCTCAAGAAGTGTAACCCAACCACAAATGAGGTACCTCTTGTTGGACTGATCCTTGACAAATGCTCCTTATTCTGGGATGATTAATAGACAGGATTTGTAGAGAAAACAGAGAAGATCCAAAGAATAGCAACGTGTTACGTCACAGGTTCGCTTAGCGCGTAAGCCAGCTCTAATGCAGATGCTACAAGAGAGGCGTTGTGTGGTTTACTGTTAAAATTCCGGCAGTGGACGTTCGTAGAAGAGTCTGCGAATATATTTCATCCTGCTACTTAAATCTCACGAAAATACAATTAAACGAAAATTAGACGGTTTCGAGCTGAAACGGAGGCTTACCGACACTCGTTCTTACAGCGCATCATTCGCCTCTAAAACAGAAAAGGGAGGAGGTGAAAATGGTATACAAACTACCCTTCGCCGCACACACACACACACACACACACACACACACACACACACACACACACACACACGATAAAGTGGCTTGCAGAAATGTTGTGGAGACACTAATTGGGGTTGTTCGGCCACCAGGTGACAAGTCTTTCTATTTGACACCACTTTGGCGACTTGCGCGTCGATGAAGACTAGACGGAATGCTGAAGATAACACAAACACCCAGTCTCCGGCTTGGCAGGTAATCGAAAATGGAACCTCACGATCTAGACACAGCGACGCTAACCACATTTTTTCCTTCCGTTCTTTCTGTATCCTAGTCATTTTTCATCATCAGTTCTGTGCGGATGTCGCATTACGCCTCTCAGACACCATCGATGCAAACTTCATTCAGTTTTCTTACAGAGGTTGGAAAACCCCCTGCCCCAACACACTTTTCTTCTTCTTCCTCTATTTTCGACCTGTTTCTCCGACGTTTGACGTCAGTGGTTCTGTGAGAAAGTCACGTGAGCTAAGTTACTGTGTCGGCACGGCTAGTCCACGAGCGATGGGCGGTTTCACGACATATTTGCTGGTACTGGAGCAATACCAACTCAGTTTTCATACTACCAAGAAGGAGGTCCTGTATTTCACCACAAGAAAATGAAAAAATAGTTAATTTCTCTTAACTTTCATAAACTACATGGTTTTGAAATAGGTTCTGATATGTAAGTCGTGTCCAGTACTTGAAAATATTCTTTAGCACAATCTAAGAAATACCATCGCATTTTGCGTAATTTGTTCACCGTTAGGAGGGGTACTTTACGACCATCACAAAAAATAATAGACAACTTCGTTAAATGTCGTTCACTATTATTCACAACATGCTTTCTGAAGATATACAGGTGTGTAAAGAGGGTCCTGAATCTGAAAATATGAGTCTGACACTTGTGGCGAAAAGTCAGATTCACTACTATGACTTAAATGTTTGGGTTACGTTTTACTGAAAAATGTAAAACAATTACGGTATGTGTATATGAAATCATTAAACAGAATAAATAATTTTTACACCAGCACATAGTAAGATTACATGTTTTCGGAAGTCCCCTCCGTACTGCGAGGGTTGATGATTTAGCCCAGGTGCGTTACCGGTTTGAATCCCCTCTGTGGATTATTTTTTGAGTTTACTAACGATGTCAGTAATACATAATGATATACTGAAGAACGTCCTTTCTAAAACTAACATGTACATTTTTGAGTTACTTTAACTGAGAAGCAATTCGTCATGCTTCAAGAACTCTTTAAAGACAGCTAAAAGTACTGTTAAATCTAAATAGCCTAAATAATAATGCTTTCGCCATTCGACTCTCATTTCACATACTTCTGGGTAGTTAGTTAATTAGTTACATGTTCACGGACCTTTTGAAGGATTTTTTATGGACATTATGTGAAATGAGACAGTTTACAAAACACTTTTACATGGTTAGTTTTAACATTAGCGAACATATTAATTTTCAATTCTACTGATGCAACTACACTTAAAACCCACTTCTTTTTAAATTACAGGCTACCAGATTTCAAATAATAAATCGTATATGAAACAGGAGTTGGCCAGAAGAAATGATTTTAGGTTAGACTTAAAGCTGCATTGTTACTTTTCAGACATACTATGTTACTGTGTAAGTAAGTAATTTTTTTTTTTAATTTTAAATATAGTTAACTCCTTTCTGAGCCACTGACAGCTTTAACAATTGATGATAAAAGTCACTTTTTCCTCTGGTGCTGTAGGTGCGAAAATCATTGTTATAAATGGAAAGCCCAACACGGCATTAATTTATGTTGTTAACTGGTTTTCGATTGACAGAGCCGTCTTCAGACATTTAACTGATTACTTTATTTATTTATTTATTGCTTATTTAGCCTGACCAGATCAGACCCTTAAAGCCCACTCTGACAAAGAAGTTCACAGTAATAACAGTCCTAATAATATTAGCATTGAAAATAGTAATAATAGTAACAGTTGCTACTACAACTACTACTACTAATAATAATAATAATCGTAATAATAATAATAATAATAGTTCTATAATAATGGTAATAACAACAAAACTCCTCCACTGCCGGTCCCAAGCCCGGGACCTCATCTCGCAAGTGATGAAGAAGGAGGAGGGGGAGGAGTAACACCTCGTTAAAAAACCTTGGTTCATCTGGCTCCGGATGGTAGAACCCTGTGGGGGCCCCTGCCTAGGGTTACAGTCCAGACGCGTCTGTGTGACAGCCAACGATACTCTGGTCAGCGTCTGTTGGCTCTGTGAGCTCGGCTGTGGTTGAATCTTCTGGAGCGCGAAACGCCAGTCGAAATTATGAGAGATCCTTCGTGATTTCACCACCAAAACCTCAACACAAACCAGTAATCATGACAGACAATGGAAAAGAATCCACTACAATGGGCCCCAGTCAGTAAGACTGGGTAATAGACCTGATTATCTGCTTCCAGGGGATCAGGCGTGTCATGAAGAGAAGAATCGGAGCTTCTCAAAAACCCTCAAGATAAAGAGAATATTTTACATGGGAACACTCAACACAAACAGAATGCTAAATCCAAGTAAATTGAAACAATAAACAAACATCATGGATAAATTCAACTTCAACATTATGGCAATACAGAAAACACGATTCACATACGAGAACCACTTTGATTCGGAAAATTACAGAATATACAAGGGGAAACCAGCCATAACCATTCCAGGAAGTAATCTCAAACTCTTCGAAACAGGATTTGTACTACATAAATCGATGCTAGACTCTGTAATACATGTCACGTCAAAATCACAAAAAATTTCAACACTCACGATACTATCTGGAAACAAAGCCTATACACTAATTTGTGCACATGCCCTCACAAATAAATATAACAAGAAGACCCCAGAGATAATAGAGGAATTCTGGGAAGATCTGGAATAAACTACCAGCAAAATCCCCAAGAATCACGTAAAAGTGTTAACTAGAAGATTTCAATATGCAGTTATGCAAGGAAAGAAAATTCCGAGACACGACAGAGAAACACGCGGCCCACTAGAGAACAAACAAAAATGGAGAGAACCTGATAAATTTCTGCAGAAATTTTGAGCTGAAAATCATATCAACGCAATTCCAGAAACCACACGGATAACTAGTAACCTGGAAATCCCCCACCAATGCCCTAGGAGAATTTCAGATAGACCAAGTAGCTTTATCCATGAAAAACGGTACAGAAATAATGAACGTAAGAACTAGGAAAGGAGTTTTTGAGTCTGATCACCACCTTATCCAAATCAAAGCAAATCTTATAGCCAACAGACAAATTAAGAGAACCAACAGACTTTTCGGAACAGATCCAGAGTACCTGAAACTAACCGAGAAAGAAAGAATAGAAGATATTACGAAAATCAACAGCAAAAACTGGACAGAATTGTCATGAGAGTACTGATAAAACTGGGGCAACTACTGAGAAAAAGGAAACATCGATGATGGAACACGACATGCGACAGAGCCATAGAAGATAGAATACAAGCCGGGAGCCGGCCGCTGTGGCCGAGAGTTCTAGGCATTTCAATCCGGAACTGCGCGGCTTCTACGGTCGCAGGTTCGAATCCTGCCTCGGGCATGGATGTGTATGATGTCCTTAGTTTAGCTGGTTTAAGTAGTTCTAAGTCTAGCGGACTGATGGCCTTAGATGTTAAGTCCCATAGTGCTTAGAAGCATTTGAACCATCTTTTTTTAACAAGCAGGGAAAAAATTTAACAGCCATAGAACACAATAAAAATGGGACGGATTCAACAGGATACATAAAAACACTTAAAAAATAATACGCAGAGTAAAAAAGAGATTACGAAAACAGCAGGCTGGAGGAGATAGAAGAGGACTTCATCAGAAACAACAGACATAATTTTTTCAGAATATTCCGAGAAAATAGGACAGGATATCAACCTCCAAGCTTATGCTTCGAAAGACAAGATGGAACACTAGAGACAAATCCGAAGAAAAGCTGTGAAATATTAGCTCTATACTTTGACAAATTATTCAGCTGCGATGAACCAAATCAGAGATTACAGTTTACAAAACCAGATCCTAACCACGACTCCGAACCCCCAACACGCCAAGAAATAGTGAAAAAAAAAACAGAGCACCAGAAGAAGATGGACTGATTGTAGAAATATGGAAATTATACCATGAAAACATTACACCTAAAACACACAGAATAATCAAAAACATCTGGGAAACAGAAAAGGTGGCAAAAGAATATGTAACACCAATATCGATTGCCAGTAGGTTATACTATGCAACTGTGTGTTTGTAACTATGAAGTGGTTGTTCTTTACTAATCAAGAACATTGAACTGTCAGAGTGAAACTGAAGTTTGGAATATAAGTACCGTAAAAAAAAATAACTAGCTAAAGAATATTTAAAAATAATGGAATTTTATAATATATGTCTGCTCATAAAAGAGAAATTGTGCTTCGAATGCTGGTTCATGCTTACGGAATTTTATTGTGTAGCATAAAAGATGTAGGGAACCTCTCCGCTACGGAAGTGGCTTGGCGGACGGTAAAAGGTGGTTTTGGCGGTCGACTTGGGCGGCTACTGGGTGCGCACGATATGCAGTTAGTGGCTAGGCGTTGTACGGTTAACATCGAGGGTGCCAAGTGAGGCATTTGGAAGGTAACCTCTATTGATAACTTGCCTCGGGTATGGATTCGGCTGCCGGATGGTGCTCTTGCTATTATGGAATGACTCTAAAACGAGAAAAATACGTCGCCTAGAAGAATCTGCAAAGAGCATTCAACTTCAAGAGCGTGGGACCAGTTAGCCGCCACATTGCTTGCCACCACTATTGCTCTACTGCTCCGCCAACTTCAGAAACACAGATACGTATTATAGCGTGGACCAGTATATTTGTGCGAGTGTTTGCAATAATAATCGAAGTGCTATAAGCTCGTGTTTTGAACCCTAACTTTATCCAGATCATGAACCGATGCACGATCCTTTCCTAAGTGTGCAGAAAACGAAGTATCATGTGTCGAACAAAACGATTTTTTTCTGTGTGTTAAATGTTCAATAATTCAGTGCCAAAGTGTATAAAAGTTACTGTCTAAATACCTTCTTCACAGGTGATGAAAAGGCACACAAAATTAATTTTATCTGAAAAGTAATTTAGCCTTGATTGTTATCATGAATGACTTTGTTGAGATTAATCGAGTACAGTGTTGAGTAATTTGTTTTGAAAGATGAAAATTTAAACTATTCCAAGTAGGACTAACAATTAATTATGATAGAATTGAACTTAACTGCTGAAATTATCGTAGAGTTTGCCTAAAGAGACAGTATCAGTTTATGGGTCCCCCATCATATTCTTCTCATACCAAAAAGATATTTGGAATATTACCTTTATTAAACGAATCAGATATTTTCATATTAATGAGAATATAAAAATTGTGTATGTGGTATTATTTAATTTTATTTGTAATATTTATAGGCCAGTTAAGTGAGAACTCTTTCCATGCTCAAATTTAGTTCAGTGTCCCACGCAGTTTCATCTTAATACTGTGTTACGTAATGATTGTGACTGCAACTATTACTATGAGGACTGAGGTACTACCTTGCTTTCTATGATTACTAGCTGGTGCATTAATAGTAACTATTGCTACCAACAACTTAGATCGTCCTGTATTCGTGTATATCCAACGCACTATTCAAAGGGAGTGCTAATGAAAGTTACTTTAGCTACTCATGTTCAATTTCCTTGAACATAATGTTTCGAATTGTTATACCTAATTAGGCTGGCGACCGTTTGTTATTTCATTTGTATGCACTTCTCTACTTTCACTAACCCCAAAGTAAAGGTTGTTGCTTTCTATTAATTGCCAATGGTACGAAATTACTGTCTGACACCTTCTATCCATTGAGTAAAAACACGGTCAAACATCAAATTGCTCCCAGAAGGTAACGCTAGCTTGCAGGAGAGAGTTATATTTGGAGCCAGCTTGCAATATAGTGTTATAAATGGAAGTCATAATACGCCGCCTCCACAAGAAAGGAGACAAAACAGACCCTAATAACTATAGAAGAATTTCGTTACTGCCTGTGGCATAAAAAATTCTGTACAAAGCTCTGTTTAATCGCTTAGAGCCTCAGACAGATCCACATATCGGAGAGTACCAAGCAGGGTACAGGAAGGATAGATAGTGCAGTGAACAGATCTGGTACCTCAGAACAATATTAACGGGAAGTACAGAAACACCACAATAACATTTTTTGATCTCAAGAATTCTACGATTCCGTATACAAAGAAACGCTTTTCAGTACACTGGAAGAAAAGAAGGTAAACAACAAGACCACAAAACTAATCCAGGGAACATTCACAAATACAAAATCTAAAGTGAAGCTCATGGGAGAGATTTCGGAACCGTTCGAAATCAAGACGAGAGTGAGGCAGGGAGATGGCCTGTGACCCATTTTATTCAAGGCAGTTTTAGAGAAAATAATAAGGACATTGGACAAAGGAGTCAATGGAAGTAAAGATAGGGAGACACAAAAATAGAACCACCAACATAAAATGTCTGGTCTTTGCCGATGATATAGCCATCATAAGAAATAACAGAAAAGAAGCCAAAGAAGCCAGGGGTCGTATGGTCGAAAAAGCGAACGTCACTAATATATCGCGCTTAAGCAATCATCGTTAGTTCCAGCCTGCGTGAGCTATCTTATGAAATTTCTTGGAGGATAGCATCACCGTAGTCGAGTATAAGGCTCGAAGTGACCCTACAAGCTTCTTATTAAGCTCGAAAGAAAACCATTTTTTATATTTTTATAGTGAGAGCTGTGACGCTGACACCTGCTCACAGACTGCAATTGTGTGTTCAGTCCAGTCTAGGTGATGGTCCACAATTATGCCAAGTTCTTAGCAGAAGAAAGAAAGGTTATTTCTGTGACATTCAGGATTAATAGTGGAAGAGATACTCTGCATTCAGGGGCAATGTCGTCAATGAAGGTAACTTGCGAAGTATCGATGTAGATAGAAATGTAGAATTTGCTAATGACTGTTTCTTCTCTCATTCTCCCACGCTTCTCATCGGACATTCTGATGTACTGTCGCTCATCGGATGTTAACAATGACCTGTCGGCAAAGCCCATACAGTCGTCGTCGTCGTCATTGATTTGTCGTTGTTAATATGGACGCAGGCAGTGGCCGTCTGCATCGAAGCCCCCTACGATTAACCTTAGCGTGAGGAATGCACGCGCCCGTCGGTTTAACCCCTGTGTTCGGTCACTGTGGTGCGATAACAGGTACACCTTGGCGAGTGGCCAGAGCACTTGCGTTGTTCCCGTGCATTGCGGAACAAGCGGCCAGTAAATCTCTCAGTGTTACGTTGAGTGGGCTGCCGGCCAATTAGGCTGCTAGCGGCCATGCAAAATAGCGTGCGGGGCCAGACTGGAGTGGCTTCGGACAATGGTCTCTGCGGTGCTATTGTTCTACCCAATGAATGGCACAGGCCATGCGTTAGCTCCCGTGGGAGCAGCTAAGGGGCAAACCCGTGGGTTAACGGCAGGCAGTATTTTGCCTCAAACGCTTTCCGGCCGTGCGAGAGCCTATACTTTGACCGGCACGTTAGCATGGTTACGGAACACTGTTCTCGCCCTACAGCACCTTGAGCTGACGTCACGACGATGACTTGAGCGTTAATGAAAATTGCAAGATGCGTGTAATACGTTCGTTTCGATAGTATCATATACAAAACTAAAAATTAAAAACATGAAAGCAAAATTACTTTATATTTAAATTAACGATTTTAAGGCGAAGCATCAGCAATCGTTTATTATTCTAAGATAATTTTAGTTTCCTACTTTCGCTCATCATCTTCGATGTTTCAGGAAAGCATGCATCTGTGTCATTCATGATTTAAACAATTAAAACTGTACCACTTTAATTTTTCACGCTTAGCACAACGCGTTTAGAGAATTTACTTTCATTTTCAAATGCATTTATTTGCATCAATATTTTTAGTGACGTTTGCATGTGTGATATTCTGCCTCTTGTAGATGTCTTCATTAACAGAATCTCTCTCTCTCTCTCTCTCTCTCTCTCTCTCTCTCTCTCACACACACACACACACACACACACACACACACACACACTCCTGAACATCCGATGTGATAGTGAAGTGGAATCGTGAAGGTACATGTACAGCAGAAAAGCGTACAGGCCGACATCATCTGTTGACTGCCCGGACCGCCGACAGTTGAAGAGGGTCTTAATGAGTAATAGGCAGATATCTATCCAGACAATCACACAGAAATTCCAAACCATCAGGATCCACTGCAAGTACTATAACAGATAGGCAGGAGGTGAGAAAACTTGGATTTCATGGTCGAGCGGCTGCCCATAAGCCACACATCACGCCGGTAAATGCCAAACGACTCCTCGCTTGGTGTAAGGAGCGTAAACATTGGATGATGGAACAGTGGAAAAACGTTGCGTGGAGTGACGAAATCACGGTGCACAATGTGGCGATCCGATGGCAGGGTGTGGGTATGGCGAATGCCCGGTGAACGTCATCTGCCAGAGTGGGTAGTGCCAACAATAAAATTCGGAGGCGGCGGTGTTATAGTGGGGTTGTGTTTTTCACGGAGGGAGCTTGCACCCTTTGCTGCTTTTCGTGGCACTATCACAGCAAAGATCTACATTGATGTTAAGCACCTTCTTGCTTCCCACTGTTGAAGAGCAATTCGGGGATGGCGATTGCATCTTTCAACACGATCGAGCACCTGCTCATAATGCACGACAATAACATCCCTGTAATGGACTGGCCTGTACAGAGTCCTGACCTGAATTCTATAGAACACCTTTGGGATGTTTTGGAAAGCCGACTTCGTGCCAGGCCCGCCGATTGATATCGATAGCTCTCCTCGGTGCAGCACTCCGTGAAGGATGGGCTGCCATTCTCCAAGAAACCTTCCAGCACCTGATTGAACGTATTCCTGCGAGAGTGGAAGCTGTCATCAAGGCTAAGGTGGGCCAACACCATATTGAATTCCAGCATTACCGATGGAGGGCACCACGAACTTTCTAAATCGTTTTCAGCTAGGTGTCCGGATACGTTTGATCACATAGTGTATCATTGTTCATGTTTTGATTACTAAAACAAATAGTGCGAATGATGATTTCTGTGTGTGTGATAGCGTAATGGAGAAGGTACAAAACTTTAACCAGGAAAACAAAAATACTATCTCTGAAAATACTATCTCTGAAAATACTCCAAAGTTACTTTGTCCGATTTTCAAACTGCAATGTTACTTCAAAAAGACATCTACAGTACAACAGTCGCAGTTGCAGAAAACATCTCATAGAAAAACTGTGAAAACAAATGTAAATGAGAAGAAATTCTCGAAACGCCTTGTGATAAGCATGAAAAAATATGTAACTGCTGCAGTTTTTATTATTTACACTGTGAATATTATTTTCAGTCCATATCGTAACCTTGTACAGCTGTAACCGGTTCCGAAGTTTGATTTATCAGCAGGTAGCCAGTCTTGTGGCACGTGATCCTTCTGAGGGTGTTTTAGAACTTGATCAGCAGCTGCACTTCCACCTGTGGATGTTTAATGAAGACGACGTCCCCGACGGACCAAGAACCACAATGATTAGCCATCTGATGAGGACTTAAACGTCAAAACCTTTCTTTACTGTAAATGTTTCCGACTGGAAAGAAATGTCTCTTTTCTTCTCTTTAGCGTAATCTCCGTTGCCCACAGTCCACATTTGGCAAATTGAGCAGTTACAATAGTGAGTAATAGATACTATACCCGCAATGTCTTGTCAGTGCAAGAAGTACTTAATACTAAAGCTCATGAAGCTATCTATAGATGTTATTGTGTAGCAGATTCAGTAAATATTTGTTGTTAGTTTAATGAACTTTTAGTTTGCCCCATCTGAAAAGCCAGTTTGGTGAGTATGTAAGGATGTTCATTTGAACTGTTTTATAATTTCACATGTTCGTATTTCAGAGAATACCTGTGTCTCTCTAAGCATAAACAGAGAAAACATAAAAACAAAATATGATAGTAGCGTCCCCAATTCTAGCAGCACCTTACATCTTTGTAGAAATTTTTGAGCCAGGTGCTAGTTGACGCCCGATTTGGTATGGATTTTAATATCTCTCAATCTTGTTCTGCAAATTCTGGGCTTTTTGGCGAGTGTAGTTTTAAAGACATTTTTCTATTTTTTTAACTTTTCATCTTTTGTAACTTCTTGTTTAACAAATCGCTGTCGCTCTTTATGATTCTTATAGCAAATACTAACGACAACAGTAGCGGAAACGGCGTAGGAAGTAAAGAAAATTTTAATAGCGCTCTGGATTGTTTTATTCACAAAATCATCACAATGACCGAGGACTCGTAGAGGAAATTAATTTATTTTGTCAAAAACGTTAATTAATTTCCTGGATAGGGTCAGTGAAGGATTTTTTCGAATCAAAAGCAGCATTGATATCACATAACATTGCGAATGTTACTCTGTTGCTTGATTGCCATAATATGTATAGGAGTGATAGCACAGGATATTATCTCCTGAACATGACTACAGAAATACAAAGTGCCGACCAGCAGTTGCAGCTAATTTTTCTCGTCAGTCGTTGTGACTGGGGTAGATCTTCTACTTACCTAAAATGATCTGACGCCCCGATTTGGCCGGGATAGTTCCAATTTTTGGAGTCCAGTCTCCTTATTCATATCGTGTTCTGCGGGGACGCCTAAACGTTCTGGTTTTTAGAAATCAAATCAAATTCTCAGTCATGTCAGGTTTCGACATATAACTCTTTATGTTTCTGACACTGTAAAAGTATCTGTACTTTCATTTCATATCATTTCCCTAATTTAACGTTCCATGACGCGCCGAATTATGAAATGCGTTCACATCAGCCTACTTACTGGTGCGCCCAATTTCGAGATCTCCGGCAGTAATTGTGCTGAAGTTGGTATTACTCCAGTCGATTTGCTTAGCGGTAACCAAATGTTTTCATATGTATTTCGTTGGAGTCAATATTGAACACGTGTAGCACAGTTAATAGGTTCTTTATTCACTTTGTTCAGACGGCAAACAACTTCGCAAAGCCCAAGTCGCACTGCGTTTTCGATTAGGTACATCGGGAGAGGAAAGTAACGTATTCATAAACAAACGTCATAAACAGTGTAATATAACTACTGTTTTATATTCTGAAATAATTCGAAACTGATTGCTGTAGCACCCTGCCACAATAGAATGGAATAATTTTTACTGTGTTTTTAATTAAATAAAATTTAAGCAAAGAAATGCTCATAGATTATCATTTATATAATTTTAAAACAGGTATCCATTTATAATAGAGGGCGAGTCGACTGCGATGTGCGCTGCACGAAATGTAGAGGCGAGATTTTTGTTGCTCAAGGATGGAAGTACGACATACGTTATCGTTTAAAAACCACCAAACACAAGTTGGCAGATCCTAGCGCCGCATCTTCGAGAAATTTAAAAAACTTCTTTCGCTAAGTTGTTGCAAGTGAGCACGAACTTAAAGCGGTCTGTAGCGCGAGACACATGGACCTTCCAGTTAGTACAAGACAACCGTAGCTTTCGTTCAAGTGATTGTACGTACAAACTTATTCAGAAATGCTTCGAATCGAGGTACAATTGTGGTCGTACAAAGTGAGAAGTCATTATTGTTAACGTGCTCGCTCCATATTGTCATGATGAGTTGCAGCGGGAACTGTATAAAGTGGGCTGTATTGCTGTTCATTCTGATGCATCTAGTCATCTACCCCCTTCTTGTCCGATACTTCTTGCCTCTTGAACGCATATGCGTGAAAATTCTCCAGTTTAAGGAGCCACCTGGTGAAACTGCAGGCACTGTTGGAAAATATCTGTGTGACACCGTCACAGAAAATAATATGAACGATAAAGTTGTAGTATGCTGCGGGCACTACGCCAACATAAATTCTGGTGAGCCATCTCGAATTTCCACAAATTAAAGACTGTATTGCTCAGAACAGCATTCGTTTAGAAATGCTGTAAGACAGCTGCAGATTGCTTGCGAGTGTATGCAGGGTGTGCCATTCACAAGATTTATTACTGTTCCAACATATACATAGCTTAAAAGAGTTCTGTACCTTTTTTGGACGTAGAGCACTGACAGTTGTTGGATACAGAAATAGGTGGTTAGCCTACTGCGAGAGTTTTGTAGGCCTATGGACCACTAAAATCATATTTTTTGTGAAAAGAAAAGTTCCCAAAAATATTAAAGGCAATTTTTGAAAACACTGTTCTGTAGACCTGTTTATGTTTTTACACAATTGGACACCAGCTTTTTAAGCAGCATTATTGAAGGTAGAAGGACAGTATGTTGCAGCTGCCCTGGATGGAGAAGCACTTCATGATTTAAGAATGAATATGAAAGAAAAACGAAAAATCGAATTCATGCCACACGTTGTAAGAAGTCCTGTTGAATCTTAGTGTATAAACGTTATTACGTTCATTGAAACCCTATGTGATTTTTATGACGGCAGTGCACAGTACATTGAGCAGTGGACTGATCATTTTAATGTCTTTTCAGACTACAAATTGTTTCTACTGAACTATGCAACTACGTCGGATGAGGTTAAAAAAATGGTACGAGTTTCGTACAAATGTGTTACCAGACAGCAAAATTAATGACAATGACTTGCTACAAGTGTAGGTTAAATGCAGCAGTTTGTCACACCTCAGCGAATAGAGCAATTGAGCATAGAACAAACTCTGACTGATGTGCTTTGGGTACAAATGTTCCAGCACTTCACATACAAACAAATATCTTATGAAAATATGTCTAACATTGTGGAACTTGTGTTACGACTTCCCGGAACAAATGCAGTACTTGAGCGTGTCGTTTCGTTGATGAATGAGGTATCACTACTTGAGAAAACTCATGATGGTAGGAACTCTGAAAGTAATACTGATGGTGAAATTTAATTTGAAATACAGTTGTTGGAAATTCTACGACTTTTTAAACTTAAAGCTAACATCTTCTGAATCAAATTAAATCATTACAGAAGTATGGGGGCATGAAAACTTGACTGTTAGAAGCAAGTTTTGTGTCCCACGTTACAGTTATGCAGCAACTATAAATTAGACTGTGCTTTAGATTATGTTTGTTACCTTATCATTTTAATGCCTATCATTCATTTTGTTGTAATCTGTAATAATGTATAACAATTACAGAGCATTGTTGCATTCCCAGCAGTAAACAGTTATGAAATTGGTCCCAGCTTCGACTCACAGAAATATGGTCACGTTAGCTTACCAAAATATTCGTGAGTGCAAGTGTGAACACCTCGCTAAATTCAGATTTTTCTGATATAAGCCCCAAAGACTGACGCTTTTGTTTTGCCGATATCTGTTGAACTTTAACGTAAGCTATGGTTGCAGTTGTCAGCAGTTAGCCTGAATGTGAGCATTACTAAGTTTCCTTTCGGTTCAGAGTACACTGAAACTAGTCATAAATACACGTTCTGTTAACGGCTTCTGAAAAATGGTTCAAATGGCTCTGAGCACTATGGGACTTAACATCTACGGTCATCAGTACCCTAGAACTTAGAACTACTTAAACCTAACTAACCTAAGGACAGCACACAACACCCAGTCATCACGTAACGGCTTCTGATCCGCACGCAATTTTAGATCATCAACATGCGCATCTCTCGCCGTGTTTCGTATTTTATAACAAGACATGAAGTTCCTGCGTTGTTCGTTCCTATGCATAAACTGCAACGACACACACGATTTTTCATTACTCTTATAGATACCCTACTTGTCTACTATACAGTGAAACTGGCAACTAGATACCTATCAAAAAGGTCTCCGTCAATTTCTGCTACGGTTTCAGACAAAGACTTCGTGTAGCTCCATCATAACAGTCGTGAGAGCAGAAGATCGGCCGCGCGGGGTTAGCCTAGCGGTCTCAGGCGCTACAGTCATGGACTGTGCGGCTGGTCCCGGCGGAGGTTCGAGTCCTCCCTCGGGCATGGGTGTGTGTGTTTGTCCTTAGGATAATTTAGGTTAAGTAGTGTGTAAGCTTAGGGACTGATGACCTTAGCAGTGAAGTCCCATAATATTTCACACAGCAGAAGATCTCAATGGCCATGGTACACAACCTACCCTTCGAACCCAATCGTAAAGACATCTGTGTTTCTGTTGCATCCTCGTATTAATATGGAAATGCGTTGGTGCACCATCACTTTGAAGCCACATCTGATTGTGGGAATCGAGGGGTTCAGTGTCCAGCAACTGTGACGGAGGATCTCGTATGAACATCAGGTGATGCGAACCAATGAAAAGGGATGGCAGAAAATAAGGTCCTATCGGTTGATCTCAAGGTGATGGGGAATTGTTTCTGGTGATCTGTAACAATTGTGGCGTATAGGTTACCTTCACTCCAAGGCTACTGCGGTAGTTGAAAACACCATCAAGCCTTTCCGTACTGCAGTACTCCTCTGGATAATCCATCGGCAGAGCTCATGTCTGGGTTCAGGAACTCTTGACTCATTATTTTTACACTGTTTTCGATGCAGGTTTAATAACTATAGCAACACTACCGGTGCTATTCTGCCCCCGTTTATAGGTGTTCCTAGTACCTAGCAAGATTAAAAAATGGTTGTGTCAGTCTTTCATATACTGCCCAACAATGTTAATGATTTCCTTATGTTCATTCAACCGACAAATGGAAAAAAGACAGTCTTTGTTATTTCACCTACCTGTCGACATTTTCCACTGAAGCGTTGCCCTGTTTCTTGGCACCTATCGTGTGGGGTTTGTCTTCTGGTTCCGCGACCTGTTACGACTTTCAAATTATGTACTAGAATGACTACGTTTCCAGAAGAGATCATTCTATTAGCTTAATACTTAATATTGCACTTTCATTCAGCTTTACTTCGAGTGCTGAAGATAGTTCAGTTTTGATGAACACTGACAAAATGCGCGGTATCGGTAACATCACAGCCCCAAAATAACTAATACTTTTTTTTTCGCCTGATGTTATATTACAGACGCAACTATATAAAGCTGAATAATATAACTAATACTTTCACTAATTGTGGAGGCACCAGTACGACTTACAATCGATATCTCTGGAGGTCACTGCTCGATTGCCTCTGAGACTGAGATCGTTATAATTTTGAACTGAGCTTTTTGCACATTTTAAAACGCTCGTGAGTCAAAGGCTTCACAATACAATCGCAAATTATTATAACTAAATGGTCTTTTCATTGTAACATCACTGTTACATATCGCTTTGCGATTTTGTTTCAGCTCTGTTCGATTCCATGATAATTAACTGTGAACTTAATTTGCTTTACTGCGTGTGGGAAGCATTCAGTTCCACGTCAGAAGAGAGCCGATCTTGAATGCTCAGCAGCTCCACAGGGTCGTGAGAAGGCTTTTCACGGTGTCTCAGAAGCGGGGAATGAGTGCTCCTGGAAAAGCAGCCAGCTTTATTGGAAATGGCCCTGTTTCCCGGAATGCTTATTGTGGACAGTTCCTGGCGCTATTTCACTTGCCAAAGGCATCGTGCCGCCGCTCAACACAGCTTTCTTTCTGAGAGTGTTTGAGATTGAAATTTGCCTTTCTCTCCCCACATCAAAGAGAAGTCGTGTACTGGCACTGCCCAGGCATAAGAAAGTTCTCTGCATCCCTTTAAAATTACGTACTGTCTACACCAGAGTGACGCCGTCGCTAGCATACGCTGTGCGGACAGCGCTAACGAATGGAGAGAGACTGTTTGAAACCAGTAACAACCTCATGAATCGTAATGATGATTTTTGGAAGGTTGAAGTTGTAAGTTCTGCTGCTTTACCCTGTTTTTACGCAGAAAGAGGAGGGTGGGGAGGGGGGGGAGGGGGGCAGACCACATTCGTTCGCAAGGTAGGCAGCAGCATTTAATCCCCCTGCCCTGGTAATTGAGAGAGTGCAGGGAAGAACTTAGAATGGAGAGAATTTGCTTCCCAGCTCTCATCTTGTGCTGACTGGCGCCGCCTCACTGTGCTTACGGAATGTAAGCTTAACGCGGTTAGTAGCGTAATCCACCTTATGAGCCGCTCGCATTTAACTCATTTGGTGATGCATCTTGATGCTCAATTATCTGTATAAAATATTAGTTTCATTTATCTAGCTGTTGCGAACTGTCAAGATCTGGGAGTTGTAACGGGACATCCTCCTATAGCAATACTCTTCCTCAACAGTAAATGTCGATACCAGTATTATTTTTCGAATTTTAAGCAGGTCAATATTATCTCAGTTGCTTTTTCCGGAAACTTTCATATAATTTTAAATTCCGTATATTAAATTTCAAGCTAAAATTTGTGAAAATGAATTAATTACTTTATAAAATGTTTTAGTCTCTGTGTCATAATCTGTAAGAACTAATTCTGAATGTACTGTTAAAATTATTTCTTTTAGAAAAAATTGAAATTACAAACTATCGGCACACTTAAAATTGGTATTACTAATTATGCAATACTGTTCTGGTTACTATGTTTATATCTGTATTCATTTATGAAATAATAATCGAAATTAACACGTAACAGAAACCAGTAGAAAATCATTCGTTAAGAAAAATTTTAAACCCTTTGGAACATGGTTAATTCCGCAGAGTGTGGGACCATGCCTCTGATGTGATCGGACGTATCTTTGTATTTTGGGCGAACAATGTAATTTTGGCTTTGTTAATGTGAAAAATCAAAAGACTGTATGATATACTAAAATGTGAGAAAATATTTTAACGAAAAAACAAAAATTCTGCAACAAAAATTTTAAAATTTGTTTAGATCAATCCTACTGTGAGGACCTAAAATGTGACGTTTTCAGCTTGAAGAATTAGACACCTAGACAAGAAAAACTGGAGCCAGCTCTACATGAAAAGCTAAGTAAATAAGAAAGTTTATTGTAATCGTCGCTTCTCTCAAATTTTTCATAAAAGACATTGTTAATTGTTGACAATAGCTGCCAGTAGGAAGGTGGGAGTAGATAACAGATTCTTATTCATTTTTGCATCGCATAGTCTTCCAATTAAATGCGAATCCCACAGAGTTTAAAATAATTTTATGTTAGTTCCTACAATTTTCAGAACATTGCTCCGTATTGCTCATCGTCAATAATTCATTTGATTAGATTAAATAAAAGTTTTGTTTTCTTGATCTGACTTAGATTTTGAGTGTCGTAATGTTCTTCAACTTCACTGTGGTTAAGCGACTCTTAAACAATAAATATAACCGACAACATTCCTAGATTGTTTGCTTCTTTGTGATGAGTTTCCGTTCTGTACAATGGCCAAGCCTATTTTTATAGATATAAGAGACACAGAGGTGTCAACTAGTGTCAAACGCACACTTTCTTTTTAAGCAGGAGTAATTGGTGCTAATGCTTTTGTGGCTCATTTAGATCTCCATCACATTTATTTACTGTGTCACTATTCATATTAATTTTGTCATGCGTCATGTGTAAGAAAATTTTGCACGCTTCACATTTAATTTCCGTCGGCTCCAAATTAGTAAACTGAACGCCTTCTTTACAGCACTAGGCAGGCAATTTTCGTAATTGTTGAGAATTTCTCTTCGTTTTGGGTTTCTAAAGTCTTAACGTTTTTGATAAGATTATACTATGTCTTTAACAGAAAGAAACATGTCTAATCTGATGCAATGTCATATTGCTCTATCAGTACTCCCCACACTGAACTGAAGTTTCGGTGGGCAAGTTATTGGTGAATCTCCCATACGGGCGAACACCATCTCCTAAACACCTGCTGTGGGAAAAATGTCATATCGACAAACTTGGTCAGCTATCTGCTGCTTCAACGAACCAGTGGTTCATTAGTTTTTATCTTCGGTGATTTTTTTTTCCATTTAGGTGATAGTTCCACCAACGTCGATGCAGTAGACAGTGGCTTGTTACGAAAGCAGAGACACATGGCTCACAAGCATTGGTCATCCAACGCCCTGTACCATCTGAAATGCTAACTTTTTACAACTGGTAACTGAAGTCAAAACACACGATGTGAAATTCCCTACTGCTTGTCTGTATAAGGTTGATAGTAAATGCTTGGGACGCCATGTATCATGGTACAGGCAAGGGAGAAGCAAGAGGTAAGTTAGCGAATACAAGGAGGCCTTGAGACTATAGGACTGCAGGATACATTTAAGGACGGATTCACCCTCAATTTGGCGTATGCAGCACAGTCCTTCATTAGAGGTGGAGCCAGACTAAGAAAACGAGAATATACATACTGACTGTTGCAGAGCCAAGGTAACAACCAGTCACAAATGTCAGTTTTCGTGAGAAAAAAAAAGAAAGCTTCTGAATCTATCGCCAAATTAGAGCAAAATTAAATTCTTACGTATGACGATATACTGCACAGGAAACCAAACATTGAGGGTCTTAATTATTCTAAAAGAAGGACCCAATGATCAGAAGCGAACATTTCATGTGGTACGAAGATTTCAGCGACATGCATGTGAGGCACCTTACTGCGAACTGCTTGTACCTTAAACAAAAAACAAAATTTGCCAGGCGAGAGTAGGACACGTGCAGTGAGGTCTTAGCGCAAGCTTACCTATGTATATAGAAGGTTCGCCCACTCCGGGAATAGAGGATTTCGACGGCTTTTAACCGTTTCGACATTGATACTGGTAAGACACCGATAACAGGGATTCCAAGACTTTCGAGAGTGTTTTAATTTCGAGTTCGAAGTCGGCTAACAAATGAAAAAAGACAAAATTGACGAAGCTCATGAACAGGAGTCAGCAAACAGGATAGAATTACAAACAAGCAATAAAGTTCAGCTACTTGTGCCCTTGGTATGTTTTAAGTTTTGGAAACGAACGAATCAGCCTCATTGCATATTTTGCATGTTTCCGCTTAATAATATCTTATGGAATAATTTTGACAATACCTTCATAATATACTGCACACACGATTTTTCATTACTCTTATAGATACCCTACTTGTCTACTATACAGTGAAACTGGCAACTAGATACCTATCAAAAAGGTCTCCGTCAATTTCTGCTACGGTTTCAGACAAAGACTTCGTGTAGCTCCATCATAACAGTCGTGAGAGCAGAAGATCGGCCGCGCGGGGTTAGCCTAGCGGTCTCAGGCGCTGCAGTCAAGGACTGTGCGGCTGATCCCGGCGGAGGTTCGAGTCCTCCCTAGGGCATGGGTGTGTGTGTTTGTCCTTAGGATAATTTAGGTTAAGTAGTGTGTACGCTTAGGGACTGATGACCTTAGCAGTTAAGTCCCATAAGATTTCACACACATTTGAACATTTTTAGTACTTCATAAATAATCCGTCAGTTTTGAGTGTAACGTATAATCATTTCTTCTGGACAGCTCCTATTCCACATAAATTTTTTTGTATCAAAAACCGGTGTGGCCATGCGGTTCTAGACGCTTCAGTCTGGAACCGCGAGACCGTTACGGTCGCAGGTTCGAATCCTGCCTCGGGCATGGATGTGTGTGATGTCCTTAGGTTAGTTAGGTTTGAGTAGTTCTAAGTTCTAGGGGACTGAGGACCTCAGATGTTAAGTCCCATAGTGCTCAGAGCCATTTGAAGCATTTTTTGTATCAAAAACTGATAGTCTTTAATTTTAAAAATATCTAGTTTCAAGTGCAGATTCATTAGTAGGCTTGAAAAATAGTATGTCAATAATTTTAAAACCAATAATGTGTACCTATCCTGTAAGCTGACTCGTTTCACATCATCTTTCATAAGACCTATGGAACATGTAAGTAACTATGTAACGATTCAGAAGGAAACAAAATAAGAGTATAGTGGCTAATGCATTATCGTTCAGAATATTTAGATACAGAAATGCTTCGATTCAGTTATAAAATGTTACTGGAAGCATGACGAATTGCTTCTAATTTAAAATAATTGACAAAATGAAAATATGCATGTTAGTCATAAAAACAACCTTTCTCTATATACCATTTTCACATTATTAAAGCGTTCCTCTGTATTACTGACTTTGCTAGTAAACTCATAAAATAATCCACAGAAGTGATGCAGCCCGATGTTTCAACCCGGTTCCCACATTAAAAGCGCTCGAACACCTCTAAATTCTCCGCTAAAACAGAATATTCGTAATTGCAAATGGAACAGGTGCACTTAATTGTCGTAATTTACGGACAGAGCGACTATTATAAACCAAAAGCAGTGCAAGGTAAAATATCACGCGATATTCCACATACTATATAATGTTTTCGAAATACTGATCGTTGTGCGATCATCAAAACGCACGGGTGTATTGCTTTAGAATGATGGTCATATATACTTACGAAACAGGGTGATTAAGAGCGGGAACTGCGTAAATTCTATACAGCTACGCTAATCCTCTTAGGGACTGTGCATGAGCAGGAAATTCTGTTCTGTAAATATGAACCATTTGACGTAAATTACTGGAAAGCAGCAAAACAAGCCTGTGATGACGGACAACATACACAAACAGTGCTGGTGTAGAATCACACAGTTTAGCCGTAATTAAGTCTATCCAAACAAACACCGCGTTAGAAGGCAAACTTTCGTGCCTCCTGCCGGGTTACTGGTGGCCACTTCACACTGTGTACTACGGAATACGGATCGAACTATAGATACAGATACAGCAACGGGTTCTGGTTACTTACGTGCTATAAAATGGACTTCTGACGTGTAAATTGCTTTCACAGTTTCAGGAATATCAGTCATGTTTTCCAACCTATCCATTGTAAGTGTACAAACTACTGACACCGACTTACTAAATGAGGTACAGCGGACCAGCAGCGGCCTCAAATCCCGTAAGACAAGAAATTATGAATCTGATACTAGTCTACTGCCGGCCGGGGTGGCCGAGCGGTTCTAGGCGCTACAGTCTGGAACCGCGCGACTGCTACGGTCGCAGGTTCGAATCCTGCCTCGGGCATGGATGTGTGTGATGTCCTTAGGTTAATTAGGTTTAAGTAGTTCTAAGTTCTAGGGGACTGATGACCACAGATGTTAAGTCCCATAGTGCTCAGAGCCATTTGAACCATTTGAACTAGTCTACTGGCAACTGCCAGAGTCTCTCTAGCGGCCCAGTGCAGTGCCGCAGCGTATTGTGCACGACTAATATAACGCCTGAGAATACCCAATAGCAAATTTTGGGGAGGAGTGTAGAACCTTATTTCGTCAACCAGGGGGGAATCTATAAAAATGGCCATAGTGCATGCAGTACCATGAGCAAAGCTGAAAACTTCATAAACCATTATTCATATTGAATCTTATGTGTTCGTTTCGTGTAATTAACGTTACCAGTAATTAAAGAGGACTGAGGGTAGCACTTCTGTATCATATATGTATTACGTTAACAAATGATCTAGCAAATATCGAAGTATGGTAAACACTGTATAAAGAAGAGATATTTATTATACACATATACAGGGGATCCCAGGAAGAATGATTACTATCATTCGAAAAAAGGTCTAATAAAAGTGGGCTCTATTATACTTACCTCAAGAGCTATGAGCGCTTCATGTGTTTCACAGTAGCGAAGATGAACAGTTGTTCATTTCTCGTAAGTTATGCAATGTATCCAGGATTACGGGACTTTTTTTCCTTGTTTTAGTCCTTACTACCACCTCTCAAAATACAGAAAGCAAAGAGTTTGTACTACAAGAGATTTCGTTCATAATATCGACGACCAACAAGTACTAAAAGTTTTTAAGATATGCATTTTAGAGCCCCTGTTTACTTGCATCTGTTTGCTTCGAATGGTCGTTACAATTATATCCCTGAATATTGCCCTCTCCCCCTGGGACTCACTGTATAGATGAATATTGACTTCAAGTATCAGCGTTTTATTGGATGTAAAGGATTATTGTGTGGGCGATGACTGCATTGAAGTCCGATGCTCGAGACATGTCGAAAAATAATGTGGATTGGAGAAGAACGAAACTGAGAAGCGAATCGTAGTCTATTAGGGAAAATCACTAGACAGCATTGATCCTTCCCATAGCTTTGTAAAGTGATTTGTCGACTGCTGCAAGTGATATTTATTTATATGTAGAATACAGCACCAGAATTAAATTTCGGCACACATACTACCACGTTTTAGCGGCGTTGGATACACGCAAGACCCCGTCCTCCTTGCCGCTTATTACATCAGAGCCATCTTTCCCAAGAAATGCTAGTAAAATCTCTTCATAATTAATTATTATGAACTTATTCATAGTTGTAGATACTTGTGCGCGAAATGTTCAAAAATGTTCAAATGTGTGTGAATTTCTAAAGGACCAAACTGCTGAGGTCATCGTTCCCTAGACTTACATACTACTTAAACTAACTTAAAGTAACTTATGCTAAGAACAACACACGCACCCTTGCCCGAGGGAGGACTCGAACCTCCGGTGGGAGGGGCCGCGCAGTCCGTGACATGGCGCCTCTAACCGCGCGGCCACTCCGCGCGGCCGTGTGCGACAACGATACAGCATTTGGAATCAGTCATCTAAACAATGGTAAGACTGTACTGTTGTTGTCTCTGCCACACGCAACACAAAAGAAAATTAATTACGTTGCAATAAACAGTTAAAGTTCAAGCAAGTTGCCATCGACTGGTATCGATCACACCCATCCTGTGACGTATAGTCCCCTTCGACTGGACAGATACAGACATTAAAGTTATTCTGAGAAATCACCAGCCGCTCTCAGAGTACACTATTAGTTTTCGTTATTCAGATAATCTGGCTTTGGCAAAGTTAGTTAAGTTCTTTGACCAAATGAAAGCGCATTTAACAGTTGCTTTCAAGAAGACGAGTATATGTTACATTAACAGTCACGTTCAATAAAACCTAGTTGTACCAATCTGTCTGTTTTCGAACTCAAACGCAGATAGCGGACTGGTAAGTTCAGTGTCTCATGGTAAGGAATATAAAAAAAATGGTTCAAATGGCTCTGAGCACTACGAGACTCAATTTCTGAGGTCATCAGTCCCCTAGAACTTAGGACTACTTAAACCTAACTAACCTAAGGACATCACACACATCCATGCCCGAGGCAGGATTCGAACCTGCGACCGTAGCGGTCGCGCGGTTCCAGACTGTAGCGCCTAGAACCGCTCGGCCACCCCGGCCGGCTAAGGAATATAATTCGATGCCATATCATAACCGAAATATTTAGCTGTCAAGCTTAATCTGTCAAGACTGAAAGTGGAAGCCACAAATAGCATCGTTACGGAGATCACTGCTAGTTGTTTGGCTCTCAGCCATGAACCTGAAGAACAAGGCCACTGTGAGCCTGGTGCTCCGTGGATGGTACAAGACTGTCCGCAAGCACGACACGAGTTCGACCAGGACACGGAATGAGACGTGCAGGCTTAATAATGCCTATCTGTGACGTAAAATCACTTGCCAAAGTGTATCAGGTGACAAATATCGCTCCACCAGATATCCATCGTGAGTTTGCTCCAGTGGGGAAAGAACACCTTAGCCATCAGTTATATAATTACAAGGTCTATTTCTGTTTTTAAAGGTCCAACCACTCGCGACATTAAAACCGCACTGAAAATCCGACGAAGCTTTGCGCAGGTGTGTTGTACAGTGAGTGTCTTTAGTATGCCCATCGATCGCGTCACGTCACACTATTCAGCTCTGAGCGCACTGTGAGCACGCAAAGACGCCGACAGCAATAGAGCCTCCCACCAAGAGTGAATGCATGGTATCATTCGATTTATTGTTGCCGAGGGGTTCCGCCGGAGTTCATGTAGCCCACATAACACAACTGTCATATATCACAGAAAAGTGCGGAAATGTAGCAAGAACGTTGAAGCAGGACGTAGAGACGTTCACGATGTACGCGGTCAGTGAAGGTAACGACTGTCACTCGATGATGTTCAGTGAATGGATCGGGCGGTTCGAGAAAATCGTCTCCGAAGTGAAATTCAGAATAAGCGGAAAGAAATGTTGACATCAGACCTTGTCCCCCTCCATGTTCGGCTGCACACTGCAGCTGCGACGGAGACGCATCTACAGCGTTTTCGATGGAAAATGTTTGATATCCGACCACTCAACCCAGATTTGACCACCTCTGATATTCGTGTCTTTGCGCACATGAACCCCTTACAATAAGGACAGCATTTTGACACAGACAACGAACTGCAGAATAGCTCAGAAAATAGGTGGAAACCACAGGCTTTCTACGACGAGGGTACTGAAAAATTGGTACCACGCTATGAAAAAGGTCTAAAAGTGAGCGGCGATGATGTAAAGAAGTAGTAGGAAGGTCTAGCTAAATGCTGAAAATAAAACAGTTTTGTATTTTCACTGTGGTTTCCATTCCGCCACTGATCGGACCTCAAAAGAGATTTAAAAAAAATAGCTTTCCTATATCCAAACCGTCCAGAGACTGAGGTCTGGATACAACTAAAAAAGCTATATGAAAAGTAACAATATCTTGCTAACGAATCTATCCAAAGCAAGAATCTAGAAGTGCAAGGCACTGTACACGCTGTAAGCAGTACTCGTTGGCCTCACCCATCTGAAAGCCTCTCCTTGGCTACCAAGAGAAATGGACTACATAGAGTCTTTCGGAATTGAAAGATCTAGATGTAATATCCAAAACTCGAGATTTCCAGTCGTCACTGCCGACAGCTACTGTGTTTATGCGGAAACCAGAGACGCCTGCTGGACTGTCGGCTTTGTTCCGCGTACTGCGCCGTGGAAGATTTACTTAAGGTAGCCCCAAATGCTCCTGAGTTTGTCCATAGTTCGTTGTCGATGCAGTAATATTCTCTGCATACATATGTTCATTTCAAATAGCTTATTGTATGTATTTTGTAGCTTTCTGTGTTGATGTTTCTGGGATTTATCAAAAAAGTAGAGAAGCAACCGCAAGTATTGCACAATTGGAATTACAGGGTTCTGTAAAAACGGAACCATTGTGGGATCGTTTTTTATCTGTCCGTCTGCCTGCCTTTCAGTTCGACTATTAAGGACCGTTTTTCTCAGGAGTGAGGCGATGCATCAAAGTCAAATTTATGTCATATACGAGGGTTGTCCAGCAAAATCAGAAACATTTTATTTGCAAGAGTTAACTACACTTCCCAGATACTTCTCTACATAGTCGCCGCTCCGACTTAGACATTTCTCGGAGCGTTATACCAAATTTCCAGCACCATCGTCATAGAAGGCAGCCGCCTGTGCTTTCCGATAATTCTCTACGCTGGTCTACAGCACGTAGCCTGCGTCCAAGTGTTGTCTTCGTATCCAGCGTTTCATGTGAACCGAGATGATATTCAGGACGAGCCAATTAGAGCTGTGTTATGGATGGACGAACACTTCCCAACGAAAAGACTCCAGGAGCATCTTCACTGCCCCTGCAGAGTGCAGCTGAGAATTGCCATGAAGGAGGAAGTGCGTGGCAGTTGTGTTAGGTGGGCTGCATTCATTAAGGCGAAGCCTCTCAGCGGGCCCTCCTACTTGGCGGGAGACATCGTTGTTCAAGGCACCTTTACTCGCTCGCAGTGCTCTCACAACTGAAAAGAGCGTCGTGATGCGATCGACGGTCATACTAGAGACGCTACCCAACACATCTGTGCAAAGCTTCATCGGGTTTCCACTGTGGTGTCCATTTCGCGACCGATCTGTACTTACTTTCTGGGCAACCCCCGTATTAAGACCTACTGTCCCTTGGCGGTTTAAAAATTTTAAGCTTCTAAGTCAGTTCAACAAAGAGATTCGGCCATTTACGTCATCTATTTTGATACTCGAAAACACTCAAGAGAACCTATAGGGTACAACCATTGACTAAGAATTGGGAAATTTGGCACAAAAGTAGGTTTCACAATACAAATAAAGGTAAAAATTTTAAATGGATAATATGTAGCTACACCACAAGAAAAAAATATTTCATTTGTCATTTGTATCAGACCTCAAAACTGAAATTAAAACATTCCCGAAATACCTGGCATCCCTGAGACCGTTATCAAGACATTATCAATGTCGATAACAGGTAAAAAAAATCATCAGTATCCTCGGTTCCCAGAAGGATAAACTATGTAAGTACATAATTAAGCTTCTGCGGAGACTTCAGTGCACGCGTCCTGTTCGCATCTAGCCAATATTTTATAAATGTCTTCTGTCATTCACTTGCTGTCGAAAACTTTTGGTCATCTGAAACTGTCTCTCTCTCTCTCTCTCTCTCTCTCTATATATATATATATATATATATATATATATATATATATATATATATATATATATATATATATATATATATATATATATACTGTCATTGTACGACACACAAGGTTATTTTAAACATTCACTTTTCCGTGTTGTAATGGTATTTCAATAACACATATATTTCTAACCAAATGCTAAGAACAATCATACGTTCATGCAATTTTGTCATATGATGACATGATGGAGACCGTGGCTGTTATTTGAAGACAAATGTTGATGGTGTTGGGACAGCAAACAGCCACAAATTTACTTTCAGTTCCTTTATTCAAAGGGCACCGTTACCGGTTTAGAATCGTTGTGATTGATCTTCAGGCGGTTTACACGCTTTCCTTATGACATGTGGTGTGTTTTTTTACAGATTGTCGTGAAATGTCGGTTTGGAGTGTTTTTTGGACGAATGTTATGAAAACATACACTCCAAACCGACATTTCACGACAATTAATCTGTAAAAAAACACACCACATGTCATAAAGAAGGCGTGTAAACCGCCTGAAGATGAATCACAACGATTCGAAACCGGCCACGGTGCCCTTTGAATAAAGGAACTGAAAGTAAATTTGTGGCTGGTTGCTGTCCCAACACTATCAATCTTATGTTCTTACCAACAATGCCATTTAGAAGTGGTAGATACTTGCTTTTAAATATAAGTGTATGCTATGTGTCTCATAACATGTATAGCTGAAGTTAGAATAATGTACTATATATATCCAGTAACCTTTTAAAGTTGTGCAGTTTGTTTCAAAATATTATCTTTCCACCTAAATTTTTAACAAACTGGCGGTAATAGCTGCGGCAGTTACTAATGAAGTCAAAATCTTGACGGGACATCGTAATAAAAAGCGGGGGCAGAATGTTTGGCGTGATTCGTGTTCACATTTATTACTCGGTGAGCGCTGCAATTAGCACACTGGCTGGGCCGGCAAAGAAGCTTAAGGAGTTCGCTCCGTGGAGCGTAGCACGTAAAAAGAGAAGGAGAGCTTAGCCAGCCACTGCTGCCCATTCAAAGCAGAACGACTGATCAATAGCACAAAGCTGCATTGATTCTGCACATTTTCCTAATTTCAGGGACTTTAATTTTTATTTATTCACTTTCGAGACGCGGTGAGTGTGCCCTGCATCTCATTGCTTACGCGCTGACCAGCCTTCCTGGTACTCGAGACCGGAATCTGAACAAGACTCTTCCATATTTGTATGTCCCGAATAGTGAGGCAAGCACGAAAGCAGCTGATGTTTCGCGAGTGATGATGCCCAGGTAGCATTTAAGTACACTTTTATTTGCACGAGTGGCAAATGCAAAGTTCAACACAAAGCAGAGTCTGAGTAACAGAACTGAAATATCTTCCTGATCTGGTATTGGTACGACACAACCAAAGTTGTAACAGCAACACGATGGCCAGTACCAAGCACAAGTATTCCGTCTAAGTTTCATGGTCCCGCTACCCGTCCTGTAGCACGAGTCCCGGGAAGGCCTGCACGGAGAAGTGGAAAGCTCCGAGGGACATGACTTCCCGCTTGTTGTGCCTGCTGGAGCAGCGTCGCTGTGCAGTGTACATTTTGTCCGAAAAGCGAGACTTGTTATCAGCGGCTGACGTATGGACCCCGGGCGGACGGTGTAAAGCCCAGAGCGTGAGAATTTGTTGCCTGCTCCTTTTTGTGGTGTGTAGTGTTGCTTTAAGTCTGACCCATTATGGTGATTTGTATTTTTGTAGTGTATAAAAGGTTTGCACATATTATTTATTGATTCAGTCAGCCAAGGTTTGGGCACTCACTTTGGTCCGTGAACATGCTGTCGATGAATTTCGTTCTTTCGCATGGGCAGATTTGAAGGACTGATGATCTCTATACATCTTAATGTCTTGGTTGATGGAGTGCCGAACACTATTGACATGGGAACTTTGTGCTTTTACCTTGGGTGCGGGTTCAACGTTTCCTACTGAGCGTATTTGGCGTACCATGGCTCGGAGGACGGCGAGCTTGTCGAACATGTTTGTGATCTTGTGTTTCACTTTGTCTTTAACGTATTTCTCGAGGAGTTCGCAGTGAATATCTGGTTTTCTCCCCCACAAGAGGGCTCCTGTAGCACAACGTAAACATCGACTTTCCAAGAGTTTCTTAAGTTCTTGTAATTTTGTTTCGCACTTTGTTTCCCGCAATGTTGATCCGTACAAAAAAGTTGGTTTTCCTGGGGTAAAGTTGTAGTTTTGTATGTGGATTCATAACTGTGCCCTTCAGCAATGGGATTAGCGCACCCATCATCCTCAGTCCAGTTCCCTTTTGGCTCGAATGTGTGTTACATAAAGCAGCTTTCTGTCGAGACGAACACTTAGTCCAGTCACCGCTCAAGCAGAGTCCTAAGTAGGCAGCAGGCGGAAGGATATTGCGCGGTAATTGGCGAGCGCCTAACTCGCAAACTTAACAGAGTCCCTGCAGTTGCAGCCCCCCTGTCGCCGATGCGTGTACTGCTTGTGGGAGAGGCGAGCTCCTCTGTTGACTCCTGATAGAGGTTAGCGTATCAACAGGCGTGAAACTGTTCGCCTGCAGTAAGTTAGCAATTCACGCGGTGCCGTAGCGATGTTGGGAGCGTGACAGCTTCCGCACGAGCAACGCCTGCGGCAGTGGAGCAGACTACCCGCTGGTCGTGCAATAGCGCCGGAAGGAGAAACGGCCGCCTAACGACTAGTTGCCATATACGTACAGGGTGGTCCACTGATCGTGACCGGGGGTCAGGGATTTTCTCTGCCTCGTGATGGCTGGGTGTTGTGTGATGTCCTTAGGTTAGTTAGGTTTAAGTAGTTCTAAGTTCTAGGGGACTGATGACCATAGATGTTAAGTCCCATAGTGCTCAGAGCCATTTGAACCATTTTAGATGTTTGTTTTGGACTGCCTTGTTTTAAAAAACACAGCAGTGATGATTAAAAATAGGTTCTGAATATGTTAATGTATTTACGTGCAACAAACATTTTGGACTGCTATTAATGAAGAGCAGCTTTAAAGTTAATTGTATTGAGAAAACCTTGAAAAGTTACTTTTGTATTTAAAGAATCAGTTGGAAAAAGTTCTCATAGTTGTTTTGTGTAAATATTGGTACATATATGGATGCAGACTGAAATTTTTAATATTTCATGAATTGCTGAATCTCGTAAAATGCACAGTGATTACGAGTATGTTTGGGTGTATGTGAATATTTACATTCCTTTGAAAATATTGGAAGTCAAATTTGTGTTTTGTTAAGTTAAAATGTTCTGTGCTATTATATTTGTGTTTACTTCTTTTATTTTATTGGAAGGCTATACTTTTCTCCTAATATGCAGATTTATTTTGTGTATTGTTTGTCTATTATTTGAACTGTATGTGTGTGAAATGAACATGCTTAAAGGTATCTTGTGTAAAGATGCAAAATTAATTTCCTTAAACCAGTCTGTGGGTGAAAATTACTGTAAATGCTTTACTTTGAAAATGTTTTTGGAAGAAGTATATGAATCTCCTTAGAGTATATAATGTATATTTGTAATATGTGTATTTTTTTCTCCCAACTGAAGTTGGATGGTATAATTTTTTTTCTGTAACCCACACCACTTAGGTGTTATAGATGTTTCCTTGAAGTATCCCTTACAGGAAACTTCAACGAAACATGGGGCATGTGTAACACCATCTCTCTAATGTTCTACTGATCTATTTTTGTCTCTGTTTCATTTAATGTTTCATCATTGAGCTTCTGTAAATGTATTTGTTTGAATCAATAACATAAAATTGTATACTCTTTTCTTTGATAAGCCTTTGATGTCGTAGTTTGTTTCAATACAAAGTAGTGTATCCGTACTGTAAATACTTTGTCCCATTTGGAGGGAACAAAACTTACTGCATATAATTGTAATTCTGTGTGAATAATTTTTTGTAGAAGTGTCAATATGTGAAAATGTTCTGTCTTATTTAATGTATTTGTTTGCTGTTATGTAAACTGCTGACCTTCACTTAGGGCTCTTAGTTGGTTTGTATGTAAAAGTTGTAGTGGTTCCCCTCGGGAACGGAACTGTGTAGCGCGCGCAAATTGTGGTTGGCCTAGGTGGAAAAGGTGGAACTGGTAGTCAGTCGGAGGCGAGCTACGAGTCGGGGACGAGCCAGCAGTCTGAGATGAGCTACGAGTCCGCGCGCTGCCGTGTAAAAGTTGCATAGTGCTGGTTTCGAGAGAGGCTTTTCTGTTATTTCCCAATGCCTCGGATGGATGGATAAATAGCTGGGCTATTCTGGAATTCGTACCTATCATCGCCACCAAGAAATGACAGAGTCCAGCAATTCTGCTTGCAATTCCACCTACCAACATGCTGTGGCCACCACATTGCGCAATCATTGCAACATATCACTATAATGATGTACAGTGAAGGATCAGCGTAATGGATGTGTGATTGTGCTGAAATATAAGGTAATTCATATCTGAATTTATGTACCTACCTTGACTTTTCTCCTCATCATAAAACCTCTCAGGGTCCTTTCCGTTCGAACTAAAGTGATTACCGAGTACCCTTACTGAAAGTACGTTAAAACTCAGTTTGCTAATTAATACCTATTGGACAGAATAAAGTTAAAGTTACTGTGGCAAGAGAGTGAGTTATAATTAATGATGCTTGCTGAAATAATTTTCCTAGTAAAACTGATTATTAATGTGTTGTTGCCAACTTCAAATTAAAATCTCTCAAGACTAAGGTTTATAAAGTTTTGCTTAGTAAATGATCACATTACTACCTGTTGCTAATCGCAGAAAGTGAGCTAGTATCTTACATAAATGTTAATTTTATGTCTCATGGTAGTAAAAGTAGAAAATTGCATAGTGGAAAATTATATGTACATGATTACTAAGTGTTTGTCTCTCTTGTGTGCATATTAACAGTATAAAGACCACTCACTTTGTGTAAGCCCTGAAAGTAATAGTGGGTGTCGGTAGCTGTTATAATTTTGGAAATAGCTAGTGCTGATCCAATTGTTAGCTTCAATCTTAAAACATAGGTGTGTCAGAATTCATTGCACTCGTGTGTGGCCAAGTTTAGGTTGTGTTTGTCCGTTATAGTTACTTATACCTACTTTCCTAATCGAGAATGTTAATCTTTCTCTTGCCTAGTTAGGCTGGCGGCCGTTTTCTTTATCCGTTGAACAGTGCAAATAGGCAAAATTTCGTTTGGTACTGTTTAAATATTTACGTAATTCTAATTTTCATTTCCGATAAGCCACTTCCGTTGGGTACAACACGGTCAATTTAACAAAATTCCTCTCAGAGGAGAACACTGCTCTGTTGATTTGCACTATAATTGCTTTTACAAAAGAGTTATATGTCACAACCTGTTTCTAGCATTGAGGTTATGGTGCAGTAATAACAGCAGTTAGGAGTGTTATACAGTGTGATACATGTACCTTTGTAAACTTATCATTTCTGAGAACGCATGCTGTTACTGTGTGATTACCTGTAAATACCACATTAATGAAATAAATGCTCAAAATGATGTCCGTCAACCTCAATGCGTTTGGCAATACGTGTAACGACATTCCTCTCAACAGCGAGTAGTTCGCCTTCCGTAATGTTCACACATGCATTGACAATGCGCTGACGCATGTTGTCAGGCGTTGTCGGTGGATCACGATATCAAATACGCTTCAACTTTCCCCACAGAAACAAATCCGGGAACGTCAGATCCAGTGAACGTGCGGGCCATGGTATGGTGCTCCCACGACCAATCCACCTGTCATGAAATACGCTATTCAATACCGCTTCAACCGCACGCGAGCTATGTGCCGGACATCCGTCATGTTGGAAGCACATCGCCATTCTGTCATGCAGTAAAACATCTTGTAGTAACATCGGTAGAACATTACGTAGGAAATCAGCATACATTGCAGCATTAAGATTGCAATCGATAAAATGGGGGCCAATTATCCTTCCTCCCATAATGCCGCACCATACACTAACCCGCCAAGGTCGCTGATGTTAACACTTGTCGCAACCATTGTGGATTTTCCGTTGCCCAGTAGTGCATATTATGCCGGTTTACGTTACCGCTGTTGGTGACTGACGCTTCGTCGCTAAATAGAACGCGTGCAAAAAAATCTGTCATTGTGCCGTAATTTCTCTTGTACCCAGTGGCAGAACTGTACACGATGTTCAAAGTCGTCGCCATGCAATTCCTGGTGCACAGAAATATGGTACGGGTGCTATCGATGTTGATGTAGCATTCTCAACACCGACATTTTTGAGATTCCCGATTTTCGCGCAATTTGTCTGCTACTGATGGGCGGATTATCCGCGACAGCAGCTAAAACAGCTACTTGGGCATCATCATTTGTTGCAGGTCGTGGTTGACGTTTCACATGTGGCTGTTTCCTTAAATAACGTAACTATCCGACGAACGGTCCGGACACTTGGATGATGTCGTCAAGGATACCGAGCAGCATTCATAGCACACGCCCGTTGGGCATTTTGATCACAATAGCCATACATCAACACGATATCGACCTTTTCCGCAAATGGTAAACGGTCCATTTTAACACGGTATCACGAAGCAAATACCGTTCGCACTGCGGAATGTTACGTGATACCACGTACTTATACGTTTGTGACTATTACAACGCCATCTACCACGAAGCGAAAATGTGGTCCAACTAAAACATTCATATTTCTTTACTTACTATACGAATATGTAATAAAAAAATGGGAGTTAATATTTAAAAAAAAACGCAGTTGATATCCGTTTGACCTATGGCAGTGCCATCTAGTGGGCCAACCATAGCGCCATCTGGTTTCCCCTTTCAAGCTAGACGAGTTTCGTTCTTTGTAGTTTTTTCGTTTGATGCTTATTTCGTGAGATATTTGACCCGGCCACTATCAATGGACCACCCTGTATACGAGGGGTATTCGGAAAGTAAGTTCCGATCGATCGCGAAATGGAAATCACTGTCAAAATCAAAACTTTTATTTGCAATAGTTAGCTACACCTTAGAGTTGCTTCTCTACATAGTCGCCGATCCGACTTAGACATTTGTCGTAACGTCGTACCAATTTCCAATACCCTAGTCATAGAAGGCAGTCGCCAGCGCATTTCGCCAATTCTCTACGTCCGTCTACAACTCGTTGGTCTGTGCCAAAACATTGTCTTCATAGCCAGCGGTTCATATGAGCAGAGATGAAACTCATGACGAGACAATTACGAACTGTCTCGTGGGTGATCAGACACTTTACATCGAAAACGCTGCAGGAATATCTTCATTTCCCCTGTAGAGTGCGGCTGAGAAACGTTATGAGGAACAAAACGAGTGACGTCTATGTGGGCTGCACAATATCATGCGAAATCTCTCGGCAAGCCCTCATACTATTTTCTAGGCATCTTTACAAGCTCTCTGTGCGCTCAGAATTGAGAAGAACGACGTGCTACATACTAGACACACTGCCCAACACATCTGTGCAAAACTTCATCGGATTTTGACAGTGGTTTCCATTTCGCGACCCGATCGTAACTTACTTTCCGAACAGCCCTTGTATTAAATATCAGTATCTGAATTGGTAACGTTCTGAGGTCAATTTTAGCTTAGATATGAATATCTCATTATATTTATTGCTTGTTCCGTGGGTAGCATGCACATCGATTGTATTACGTAACAAACCGTGAAAAGCACTCCGTCTTCAGGCCACAAGTGGCCCACCGGGACCATCCGACCGCCGCGTCATCCTCAGCTGACGATGCGGATATAGGAGAGGCGTGTGGTCAGCACACTGCTCTTCCTGTCGTTATGATGGGGTTCTTTGACCGGAGACGCTACTATTCGTTCGAGTAGCTCCTCAATTGGCATCACGAGGCTGAGTCCACCTCGAATAATGGCAACAGCGCATGGCGGCCCGGATGGTCACCCATCCAAGCTCCGGCCACGCCCGACTGCGCTTAACTTCGGTGATCTGACGAGAACTGGTGTATCCACTGCGGTAAGGGCGTTGCCGAAACCGTGAAAGAGAGGGAAATTAAATACATTTGTTGTTAGTTTCATGCATAGCGTGCAGAACGACTCACTATGTTGTACAACAGGGACTGGAAGGGAGGAAGATTAAGTTTAACGGCTCGTCGACTACGATGTTATTAGTAACGGAAGGCATGTTCAGGTTAAGAAAACGACAGTGATCGAAAGCGGCCGTACCTTTTCGAAGGAAATATCCTGGTATTCGAGATTTAGGTAAAACACTGGAAACCTGAACCTGGATGGCCAAACAAGTATTTCAACTGAGTCTTTCTGAGTAAGAGTGCACTGTGGTATCATTGCGCCAGGTCTCCCGGTAACAAGAAGTGGACGTTGTTAGCTGGTACACAGTATGGTGCGAAACTGGTTGGAGGAATGGAATAACTGGGTATTCGATACAGTAACAAATCCGTATGAGGTTACGATCGCTGCGAGTGAATGAAATTGACATTAAAGCGAACAGAAAGCTATTGTAGTTGAGCCGTGCGTGGCTCGTGTTGGTGCCATCTCTTATTTGACATCCTCTTTCTACTGTACTACCAACTCGTTATCTTAATTTCAATTACTGGTGTCACTCAGTTGCCGCCTCGCCTGCCCGTGAGCGCTTATCGATATAAGTCCTGGCGTATTATCTTTGCTGACTGCCATTACTTCCCGGTTGTCGTGTGTTCGGAGTTAGTTCGGATCTGCCAGTGAGTTGGAACTTGCCAGCAGTCAGTTCTGACCTGGCAGTGTTTGAGATGGCACGCGGCACAAGTTCAGCCGCGGCGCGGTAGCAGTGAGGTCCGGACCGCCATGACTCGCCCGACGGTTGCCGACACACATGATTGGAGTGGGGACGACTCTGGTTGGTCGTCGGTGGTTCGTATTGCCGGACGACTTGTATTTGGCCGGCAATCGCTTACGGGTTGGCTGTCGTCCCTGTTATTGTACAGGCACTGCCGTTAGAATTGTTTAGTTCTTCGTGCAAGTGTTCGTGAAACTGTGTGTAGTTTGTGTGATTTTGACTGACAAGTTATTTTAAATGTTGTCAGCGTACTGGCTCTGAGCAGTCGGTCGTTTGGTGTGGATCAACCAGGAAATCTTCGCGCGACGCAGTGAAGTGGGGCCCGCTGGCGGTCTCTACGCAGTGTCGGAGTGTGTGGGAGCTGTTCCGATTGCTTCGGGGTTTGTGGCTCACCGACCCAGGACATCAAAGTTGAGTGGTGATTTAACTGCCGAAGCCAGTCTGTTCACATTGTGCAGTTGGTTTTTCATGGTTGGCTGCTGGCGGTATTCCCATGAGCAACAGCGGGTGTTCGAGTTGGCGAAAGTTTGGCCACCATCCGGTGGAGTTTGACTGTATTTTGCAGATTTGAAGTCCAAGTGCACCAGCGAAATTTTCTGCCTTGTGGCCGTTATCGTTCCGGTTACCTGCACTGGCCGCTGACTTAAAATTCAGGCAGTGTCCTTTCCTCACCGTGTTCCTGTCCAACACGTGTCTGTAGTTTTGACAGCTTATGCATACTTGGTTGCGGTCAGCTACGCCTTTTACGTTTTGGCTTTGGAGTTCCCTGTGTACTCGTCGGGTGGAAAGCAAGTCGTCTTGTCGGTGGGTCCGTTGACTGTCTCTTGGTTGGGTTGCCGGCGGATCGGATATAGTTGGGCCGACTACCTGTCTCCTCTAAGCGAACGTTAATATTTCAAGTGCAGACCGACCCCCGGAAACTTCTGAGCGCCGCTGGCTGTACTGCCTTTTCTTATTAGTGTTTGATTGTGTATTTTAATGGCTCATAGCCGATGGTTTGAAGTTGTATGCTTTAAGTTGGGCCTTCAGCCGTTTTAAAAATTGCCATTAAGCCCTAAGATTGTGTGACATATTCAGTCGATAGTTACGCTCGGAAATTTGCGCTGTAATGTTTGGGTAACTAAATAGGATTATATGTGTTCGAGTGTAGCTGACAGCTGCTCATTTTGGATCCATTTCTACAATTCCAACTACCTGTTATGTCCTGCGGATTTAACCAGGCGTTTTAGTAGTTCCGTACAGGAGCAACTACATGACCTGATCAAAGCGTCTGGATACTCATATGTAATGCAGGAATGAGCACTAGATATCCATGAGAGGCAGACCCACCATTATAAAAAGACGTGGGTAGTACTGCGTTGTCAGAGGAGAAGCAGTAACAGGAGAATGTGTCTGTCAGGAGAGCTCAACGTCGATCAGCCATTGAATGTCACCTGAGTAAGAGATCCATCAGTGACATTTCACTCCTCCTAACGCTGCGCAAGTCGAGTGTTTTTTATGTGAGTGTAAAGTGCAAAAGGGGAATAAGAAACAACAGAAAAACCGAGAACAGGCACACCTCTTGTACTGACGAGCAGGGACCATCTAGCATTACGGGGGTGCTTCTAAAAATAGCATGCAATCAGAGGGAGGAATCATCCCTGAGTTCCAAACTGCTACCAACAGTCCAGCTCGCACATCGAGTGTGCGTAGGGAATTAACAATATTGGAGTACAATAGTCGAGGAGCTCTTCTTAAGCCACACATTTCCATAGTCAGTGCTTTATTAATACGTCAGGATTGGCCAGGAGGGGAAAGCTGTATGCACCCGTAAGGGAAACATTTTTTTATATGCATGAAAGTTTAATGCCGTAAACAGGCAGGCCTAGAGAAGCCGCCTGGACTGAATGGGCTGCCGCCCAAGAGAGGAGGAGAGGAGGGCGTCTGGTCGGTTTGGAAGCTGCCAGCAGAAGAGAGCGAACGGCGTGTCCGCTCCCGGCAGCTGGCCGCGGTTCCACCCCCACTTGACCACCTCCAAGCCTCCCTATTGGCCGGTCAGATCGTAAGACGCGCAGTTAGGTAGCGTTACCTCGTCAGCAACAAGTGAGTTTAGCTGCTGATGGTTCAACACATGTGTTTCAGGGTGGTTATATACGGTTTGGGAAACGTGACTGAGACGCTGCAACTTGCGGCCAGGCAGAAAGCACTGACGAACATCAAGTGAAAAATAAAAATCTAATTTTTATACAAGTAAACCTATTGAGTAACAGCCCCCACTGTACAGCTTGAAGCATGAGGTGTTGCACAGAATACATTTCAGGTGGCATAGAGAGATCGTTGTTGTACAGAGGACGAATGGAAACCAGTGATTTCATTTGATGAACCACTTTATACACTGTGTCATTCCGATAGAAATGTTTGGGTTTAGCGAATGCCCGGAAACTTTGCCTGCCATCATATGTAATGGAAACAGTGAAGTACGTTGGAGGTGATGTTACAGAGCGGTTCTAGGCGCTCTAGTCTGGATCCGCGCTGCTGCTACGGTTGCAGGTTCGAATCCTGCCTCGGGCATGGATGTGTGTGATGTCCTTAGGTTAGTTAGGTTATAGTAGTTGTAAGTCTAGGGGACTGATGACTTGAGATGTTTAGTCCCATAGTGCTCAGAGCCATTTGAACCATTTGATGTTACAGTTACGGCGTATTTCATGCTCCTGGTGTGATCTGCCTATAGCGCTTTAAGAAAAAGCTGAATGTGGGATGGTATAAACACACTGTAGAGCATTGAGTCCTACGTACAGTAGAGGAACAATTCCGGACAATATACATGACAATATACATTACCAGCACGAGAACATACCCTTTCGTAAACGAACGTCTGTGAGACAATCGTTTGTGGGCGATAACATTCCCTAAATGGGCTCACCACTAAGAGTCCCGACAGCCACGCAATGGAACAGCTATGGGATGCGTTAGAACGTCGACTTAGCTCCAGATACCAACGTCCAACAACACTACCCCTCCACGGACGTTCAGACACCTCACTCATGATGTCCCCAGCAGAGTTCAAGCGATCATAAAAGCGAAGATGGACACATGTGATACTAATGTCCACTAATTCGTCTCCGTATATTTATGATCGGATAGTGTAGTTGCATGTCACGAGTCATTAAAGAGATCGTAGCACATTGTGCAAAAATTAATGGGCATGCCTAGAATAACAGAACTGCAGAGTTGGTTATCAATCATTTCACACCGCACGTAACTCAGAAAAAGCGATATTTTCACCCGTCAACGCGTGAGAACTGCTACTGTTGCTGATTCCATCGCCGCCAGACTTTGATGCAGTAGTCAGCAGACTGTGTCAAATCGATGCGTCATGGGCGCTTAATTCTTCCATTCAACTCCTGTCAGCTGATGTTATCTCCCCCCCCCCCCCTCGGGGAACTACACACGCTAATGGTGTAAGCGCATGCCCCCTCCTGGTACACACTCCTACGGGCGGAGTAACTGGTTGGCCGTAAATCACAGTGTGTTAAAAAAAAATCCATCTATTTCATAACACTATATCTCCTACATGAATGCAGATAGAAAGTTAAAAAAAAAATCCACCTATTTCATAACACTATATCTCCTACATGAATGCAGACAGAAAGTTTGGGACAATTTTTACTTGCGCTTAGGGCTATAAAGTTTTTATTTTCGTACGAACCTTCCGATTTACGATTATATATCTTGTACATGTAGCAACGTATAACCTGGGCTACTTTTTGAAATTACGTTTAGGATGAATGTTTTCATACGTCCCACACATGATAAATGTGGCCACCACCGGACACAAGACAAGCGTACAGCCCATTACATGTCTGGAGGCACTGCACTCTCTGGTGTCGCTATGCGGTCTCGTAGTTCACCCAAAATTGTTGGAAGGCGATGCACGTAGGCGGAGTACCAAAAATGTCACATACCTTGAGATCAGGCAAGTTTGGTGGGCAATGGTGTAACGTAAGATCGTTACGCCTCTGACAGCCAATCCGTCGTTGAGGCAGCTTGACGTTACGAATGCTCTTGGATGTACCTGCCAGTGTGTTTTTTGTATCCTACTCTGCGTAGGTAGAGTGCAGGTTATGATCACTCGCACAGGCGGTAATGGAGAGACCGGTGGAACGACAGGCGGTTGCGAAAGTCCACGAAGGCGGAGTTGATGAAGTGAAGGACTAATCAAACCCAAATTCAGAGCGTAGCAAAGTCGTCTTAAGCGTATACAAATGTCCGGGAAGCAATCCGAATCACAAACTTAATACAGTCTCCGTCAGAAGAGGCGTCGCTAGGCCCAACGGCACCAACCGACAGTCCACCGCGTCATTCTCTGCCGTTAGGCGTCACTGGATGCGAATGTGGAGCGGCATGTGGCCAGCACACCGCTCTCACATGGTTCAAATGGCTCTGAGCACTATGGGACTTAACATCTGAGGTCATCAGTACCCCTAGAACTTAGAACTACTTAAACCGAACTAACTTAACGACATCACACACATCCATGCCCGAGGCAGGATTCGAACCTGCGACCGTAGCGGTCGCGCGGTTCCAGACTGTAGCGCCTAGAACCGCTCGGCCACCTGGCCGGCACACCGCTCTCCCGGCCGTTGTTAGCTTTCGTGACCGTAGCTGCTTCTTCGCAGTCAAGTAGCTCCTCAATTGGCCTCACAAGGACGGAGTGCACCCGTCTTGCCAACAGTACTCGGCAAACCTGGACGGTCATCCACCCAAATGCTAGGCAATCCCAACAGCGCTTAATTTTGGGTGTTATCACTGCGACAAGGCCGTTAGCCCCACTTAATACAACGAAGGTCAAAATTCTACTGTTCAATGTTGCATAGCCAAAGGCTTCAAAGAGACTGGGTAGCAAGAGCCGGATCGTGTTATTTGTCAGTATACTCACGTCAGCGACGGGCACGGTGGGCACGGCTACTAAAACGCTTCACGCGGCAGCAAGCTGCAGCCGGAATATGTAGACCGAGTATACCTCTGACTTGTTCTCCCCAATGATTTTATTGCTGGGCGTAGAACCCGAATCACTGTCTGATACTAGAGCCGTTCTGTTCAAAAACGATATTTTCGGAATATTTTCGCGTTTGTACTAAAAGTCACATTTGCAACATCTGCAAGCGCTTGGATTCTGTAACCATATTTTTTGCAAAAATAACTGGCTATAATCTTTAACAGTTTCATGTCCATCTATAGTGCGTGACTGCTGTAATTCTCATATTTTACGTTGCGGCGTCTTCCACCTAAATGGAACATAGCCTCGTCACTGAACACTAAACGTGAAAGGTGATACTTGCACGTTCAGAATAAATTCACAATCTACTCTACATGTTGTCGGTGATAACCGAGATGAGGAGCTTGCAGTAGACCAATCTTCTATGCCTTGAAATACAAATTTCGCCGGCCGGCCGAAGTGGCCGTGCGGTTAAAGGCGCTGCAGTCTGGAACCGCAAGACCGCTCCGGTCGCAGGTTCGAATCCTGCCTCGGGCATGGATGTTTGTGATGTCCTTAGGTTAGTTAGGTTTAACTAGTTCTAAGTTCTAGGGGACTAATGACCTCAGCAGTTGAGTCCCATAGTGCTCAGAGCCATTTGAACCAACAAATTTCGCCGGAAAACCCGGCAGATGGACACATGAGAAATAGCTAACTCTCGAATGAGATTTTCACTCTGCAGCGGAGTGTGCGCTGATATGAAACTTCCTGACAGATTAAAACTGTGTGCCCGACCGAGACTCGAACTCTGGAGGTAAGAGACGAGATACTGGCAGAAGTAAAGCTGTGAGTAACGGGCGTGAGTCGTGCTTCGGTAGCTCAGTTGGTAGAGCACTTGCCCGTGAAAGGCAAAGGTCCCGAATTCGAGTCTCGGTCGGGCACACAGTTTTAACCTGCCAGGAAGTTTCAGCTAACTCTCGGTTGACACGATGAGCAGATTGCTGTTGATTATGAGCCAAAGTCTGTTGTATGCGACTCAGGTCTTGAAAGAGTTCGTTGTGCCTTTCACGTTGGATAAACGAGCATTGCCGTGACAAAAATGGTGCCGTTATAAAATGCGTTGAGCTGTAGGAGGCGCTGCGCTGTTCTCTCAACGAAAATGACGCCGCAGTAGTTGAACTGAATTGCACCTGTTGAAACGGAGAACTCAAACGCCTTTTATTGCTTTCCATCGCCGTCTCTGCTTGACACACGTTGGTAATGAACGAGTGAGCTAGCGACTGCAGGTAGACCCCTACTAGTAACCACACAGACCGACAACTTCCAGCTAGCATCGAAGTTTTAGTTTTGACATGTAAGACGAAATCCACCCCAAGGTTTCTGTTCCCATTCATGTGGAAGATACAGTCTCGTTAAATCGGATGAATCTTTTTTGAAACATCCTCAGAGTGAGATACGTTGTTTTTAAACTCCTTGTCAGATTAAAACTTTGTGCCTGTAAGATATCTTTGTAACGGTGACAGACGTAAAATTTCTGTCCCTGTCACGGCAGCAATTGCAAAGCCACTTATACATGATTTTAATTATTTTTCGGCTGTCGGACTCGGAACTACGAGTTTACGTAGAGAACATGTTTCGTTGTGAAATAAACCTGACCATGGGCCTAATATAAATATTTACCTCTTGTACTCAATTGAAAACATCGTTTTGAAATAATAAGAGTATGAATCAATGTCACTTTGATTTATTATCCTTTTACCAGGTAACATACTTCTTAAAAATGCCTAAGCTCATTCACATTTTCATTAACAGTGAAGCTAATTTCACATACATGCTGAAGGAACCATTGCTACATTGCGTTATCACATTAATTTAACCCTTAATCAGTGACCAGTGTAGCCTTTTCCAGTTATATACTAATAGCAATATGTTCTGTCATGGAAGTTACTCATTAACAATACGATGCTGTCTCGTACACAACGTTTCCAAATATCGTCGTCAAAATAAATGTTCCATATTGCCAAAATTTTAATATTGAACACTGTGACCCAGAAATACGTTATGATATCAGTACAGTTGTTTGTTTGTAATGTAAGTCTAGCGTAAGCAGTCCATGTTTCTGCAGTAAGGGTGCAGTATGTACGTTCTATAGCAACCGTAGCACTTGTAAACATGCATTACTTTTGTCGAATTTCATTACGAGAGTTGTGTTGCTTCAGGATGGTTCGGACAACAGTAACGTAGTATCAGAGGTACCTTATAGTCACTCTAATGGAGCAGGAATTGAGACAGGCGAATGTCGCTTTGAGTCAAACTGATGTCTCTACAATCCGGAAGAAGTTTGTAGCGAAATATCAGTTGAGAATCGTTGCAGAAGCGCCCGCGGAAGGAAAAAGAAACAGGTGAGTAAGACCATATTGCGTATAAAACCAATCAGAAACTCTGGACACAAAGCTAAAAGTCTACGGTGGCATTAACAAACAGCTACAGTAGTGCCGGTGTCAACACAGACGATACGAAATAGGCTCCAAGAGCAGGGATTACGTTGCAGAAAACCTCTCAATGTTCCTCCACTAAATCGAGTTCGCAAATGGGCTCGCGTCGCATGGGTACGCAACCACTCATTGTAGATTAGTCAGAAGTGGGACACAACCTCTTTTCTGATGAGACCCACAGCAGTCTCAAACCTGAAAATACTGATATTCGTGTGTGGAGGCAACGAGGACAACATTTGCACCCTAACTGCCTCATGGACACCCAGCCTAACCAAGGCGTCTCAGCCATGGCATACCGGTACGCCTTACAAATAGTCGGGATATTACAGATAATAGTGACTAGAAACTGTAGTGTTAGCAGTTAAATCATTTGTAAGGTTCTGTTTTTGTTTTTTATACTGTGCTTATGAAATGTAAATGTGTTTATCTTCTCCATTTTTCCTTTATTCTGATTGTACCTCACAGAAAAAAATCTGTTTTGTTTCCTTTACATCCAGTGTTGACAATAAAGCAATATGTAACATTTATTTCCTAACACCTTACCACGAGTAAACCAAAACACTGAAACACTTTATGAACCGAGATAATGTTTACAACTTTTAATCGTACTTTCCAGCAAACTCTTCCGACTATTTGAGCACTATGTGAGCACACGACCAATCTGTACATAATCCCAACAACGACTTTTGCACACCAACAGCATGCGACCCGTAGCGCTTGGTCATTGTTGACGTTGAAGGTAGACAGAGGAAAAGCGCGTTCACCTTCGAAAATTTCCAGAAGAGAGAGATGAGAAAGGAGTACGTTACCACGCCAAAGATTGCAGTTCTTGTTACATACCGGATCGGGACTCGAACCTAGAACCACCACGGGGTTTCGGAGACTGGGAGGGAGAGTGACCATACCAAATGAGCTATCCCCGTGTGACTCACGATCCATCCTCACAAACTTAAATTTTGCCAGTATCTGTATCTTATATTTTGACTTTTCATCGTATTTAGAATTGCAAATCTTTCTCTTACTTTATTTTTCTTTATCCATCTTCCGGGAGACCTAGTCCAGTAAGTTGTGGCTATTCAAGAGCGCATGTATGAGGTTTGACATACATGAAACATATACTGGCAGAACTGAAGCTGCAGATTCCCGTGGCGTACGTTGTGCATGGGTAGTTCATTAGGTGAGCGCATTGACCCGGAAAGGCAACATTCCAGGTTTGCGTGCCCCTGTCCTGCAGACAGCTTTAATCTTTAAAATGATATGTAGTTTGAAAAGATTGAACACTCCACTGTAGAGTGAAAGGCTCACTTTGTTTCCAACTTTATTTACACCTAGCGGGCCGTGGATCTCCCAATACAAGACGGACACCGCTAAGTCAAACATTTTCGTACCAATTTTAACGGGAATTCTTCGTTCGGAAAACCATATTATTTTCAAACTGAATCCTAGTTGTGATTCTTCAGTTTCTCCCCGCGTATTTCTTGCTCGAGCAGTCCACGGGTGTACTGCCAATCCATGGTGTCCAACGTGCACAATATTTCGGCGATCATGCATGTCGCCATCATCAGGTGCGCTGACAAATTGAACTCCTGAGTGCGGGCGCTCGTCTTAAATCCCCTCCCTTCCGGAGACGTTCTCTCAGTGGTCCGCGCCTGCGCGTCAGCGGTCGGTGAGACGCTGGCGTCGGCGTCTGTGATGCCGTCGCTGTAATTGCCTCGTCCGCCCTAGTCGCCCGGTCGTTTCCTTTGCTGATCGTCTTTTTAATTAGAGTCAGTGCTGGTTGCCATTTCCTGCTGAGGCTGTAGCCGCAAGCTCGATTGATGAGTCCGTCCCTACTACGAATTTCGATAGCCTCTATAAGGACGCTGTCCCAGTATTTAGATGTCTATGACAGGACCCTCGTATATTGGTAGTCCGTTTCGTGATTTTTGGACAGAGAGTGCTCTACGACCGCCGACTTGTTGGGGTACCCAAGTCGAGTGTGCCTCTGATGTTCTCGGCAACGATCTTCGATGGTGCGCACTGTCTGTCCAATATAAGTCTTCCCACATTGACACGGAATCTGGTATATGCCGGCCTTCCGCAAACCGAGATCGTTTTTGACACTTCCCAATAATGCTCGCGTTTTATTTGGTGGGAAAAAGACAGTTCCTACACGGCGTTTCCTCAATATTCGTCCTATTTTTCCCGATAGTGCGCCAGTATACAGTATATAGGCGGTGGCTATCTCTTTCTGTGTAACTTCTTTCGTCTCCACACGCTGTACAGTAGAAGTGGGGCAGACAGCGCGTCTGATCTACCATTCCGAGTACCCGTTTTTCCGGAATACAGTTTTGAGGTGTTCCAGCTCTTGGGGCAGACTCTCTGCGTCAGAGTGGTGGAACCGTGCGACCTGCCTCGGGCATGGATCTGTGTGATGTCCTTAGGTTAATTAGGTCTAAGTAGTTCTAAGTCTAGGGGACTGATGACTTCAGATGTAAAGTCCCATATTGCTCAGAGCCATTTGAACCATCAGAGTGGTGCGCGCCCTGTGCACTAGTGTTTTTAGCACCACATTCCTCTGCGCCGGGTGGTGGCACCTGTCCGCTTGCAAATACAGGTCGGTGTGCGTTTTCTTCCTGTGTACCCCGTAGCCCAGGGTGCCATCATCTCTTCTTATACCATGACGTCCAGATATCGTAATCTTCCTTCTGCTTCGGCCTGGAGTTCAGGTGTGTAAGGAAGTCTCGGATCTTGTCCCTTCCATGGGGCCAGTTCACCAACGTGTCATCCACATAACGCAGAAAACAAGTACGTTTCCATTTGGATGACGGCAAAGCTTCCTCCTCGAAGTACTCCATATACACAGCTGGCCATTAAAATTGCTACACCACGAAGATGGCGTGCTACAGACGCGAAATATAACCGACAGGAAGAAGATGCTGTGGTACGCCAATGATTAGCTTTTCAGAGCATACACACAAGGCTGGCGCCGGCGGCGATCCCTGCAACGTGCTGACATGAGGAAAGTTTCCAATCGATTTCTCATACACAAACAGCAGTTGACCGGCGTCGCCTGATGAAACGTTGTTGTGATGCCTCGTGTAAGGAGGAGAAATGCGTACCATCACATTTCCGACTTTGATAAATGTCGGATTGTAGCCTACCGCGATTGCGACATTGCTGCTCGCGTTGGTCGAGATCTAATGAGTGTTAGCAGAATATGGAATCGGTGGGTTCAGGAGGGTAATACGGAACGACGTGCTGGACCCAAACGGCCTCGTATCACTACCAGTCGAGATGACGGGCATCTTATCCGCATGGCTGTAACGAATCGTGCAGCCACGTCTCGATACCTGAGTCAACAAATGGGGTCGTTTGCAAGACAACAACCATCTGCACGAACAGTTCGACGACGTTTGCAGCAAAATTGACTATCAGCTCGGAGACCATGGCTGCGGGTACCCTTGACAGGAGCGCCTGCGCTAGTGTACTTAACGAACCTGGGTGCACTAATGGCAAAACGTCATTTTTTCGGATGAATCCAGTTTCTGTTTAAAGCATCATGATAGTCGCGTCCGTGTTTGGGGTCATCGCGGAGAATGCACATTGGAAGCGTGTATTCGTCATTGCCATACTGGCGTATCACCCGGCTTGATGTTATGGAATGTCACTGGTTACACGTCTCGGTCACCTCTTGTTCACATTGACGTGAACGTTACATTTCAGATGTGTTACGACCCGTGGCTCTACCCTTCGTTCGATCCCTGCGAAACACTACATTTCAGCAGGATAATGCACGACCGCGTGTTGCAGGTCCTGTACGGGCTTTTCTGGATACAGAAAATGTTCGACTGCTGCCCTGGCAAGCACATTCTCCAGATCTCTCACCAATTGAAAACATCTGGTCAATGGTGGCCGAGCAACTGGCTCGTCACAATACGCCAGTCACTATTCTTGATGAACTGTGGTATCGTGTTGAGGCTGCGTGGACAGCTGTACCTGTACACGCCATGCAAGCTCTGTTCGAGCCTAGGAGTATCAAGGCCGTTATTACGGCAAGAGGTGGTTGTTGTGGGTACTGACTTATCAGGATCTGTGCACTCAAATTGCCTGGAAATGTAATCACATGTCAGTTCTAGTACAATATATTTGTCCAGTGAATACCCGTTTATCATCTGCATTTCGTCTTGGTGTAGCAATTTTAATGATCAGTATTGCGACTCCTTGTGTTTGTTCATAGTGTTCTCCATTAAAGATAAAATATGTGGCGGTCAGAACGTGTTAGAAATGGTCTATTGTCTTCTCGTCAAATTTCGGTGCAATAATCTCAACTGACTCTCGAAGAGGCATCCTGGTGAATAATGAAAACGTCAAAACTCACCAGGATATCTGAGTCTTTCAGATTGAAGTTATCGAGACGTTTTACGAAATCCACAGAATTACGAACGTTATCAGGGCATTTACCCACACAAGTGCTTAGTAATTCTGCCAGGTATTTGGCAAGAAAATATGTAGGTGCTCTAATGTTGCTGACAATTGGGCGTAACGGCACCCCTTCTTTGTGGACTTAAAGTCCATAAAGTCTTGGCGCTACAGGTCCTTGAGGTGTCAATTTCTTGGCGACAGCCTCTGCTGAATCTGCGTCCTTGAGAAGAGCTCTAGTCTTGTTCTCCACCTTCTTTATGGGGTCAGCGTTGGTCTTCCTGTAAGATTCGTCATTTAGCAGGCTCTGCATCTTCTCAATGTAGTCCTTATGGGAAAGAACAACTGTAGCATTGCCTCTGTCAGCCAGTAAGACAACAATCTTAGGGCTCTGTCTCAGGTCTCGAATGGCTGACCTCTCCCTACTGGTAATATTCGACTTGATCGGTTTAGTGCTCATCAGAGCACGGCAGGTTTCCCAGCGTACTTCTTCAGATGCTTCAGGTGGTAGTGGCGCAGCAACCTGTTCAACTGCACTGACAATGTCCGCTACCGGCGTGAACCTGTGGGAGCCAAATTAAGCCCCTTCACCAGAACAGAAACTGCATCCCCAGTCACCTCAATGTCCGTGAGATTGATGACCGTCTTGCGTGGGGCCTCCAGCGGTGGTTTGTCAGAAAGACGAGAGACGAGAGACGAGAGACGAGACGAGAAGAATCTGATGTCCCGAGGTCTTCTTATGTGCAGAATCGGCTGTCATCCAGGTATCACCATCAATCCAGTCCCAGGCCCCGGAATTAAAGTGATTGGCTAGTTGTAGATGCAGTTTAAGAAGTTCCTGGGAGTTGTACTAAAGGTTGTGTCTGGTAAAGTGTACCCTCTCACGAAGAGCACTCCTTCGGTGGCGCAGCTTGTCGAATTTCTTCATGCTGCGATACACCTCCTCCCTGTAGAGGTATACAGAACGCAGCATGTCATTCGCAATGGAGAGAAGTCTTCCAAAGTAAGAGTGATTTCAGGTGTGCCGCAGGGGAGTGTCGTAGGATCGTTGCTATTCACAATATACATAAATGACTTTGTGGATAACATCGGAAGTTCACTGAGGCTTTTTGCGGATGATGCTGTGGCATAACGAGAGGTTGTAACAATGGAAAATTGTACTGAAATGCAGGATGATCTGGAGCGAACTGGTGCATGGGAATGGCAATTGAATCTTAATGTAGACAAGTGTAATGTGCTGCGAATACATAGAAAGATCCATTATCATTTAGCTACAATATAGCAGGTCAGCAACTGGAAGCAGTTAAATCGATAAATTATCTTGGAGTACGCATTAGGAGTGATTTAAAATGGAATGATCATATAAAGTTGATCGTCGGTAAAGCAGATGTCAGACTGAGATTCATTGGAAGAATTCTAAGGAAATGCAATCCGAAAACAAAGAAAATAGGTTACAGCACGCTTGTTCGCCCACTGCTTGAATACTGCTCACCGTTGTGGGATCCGTACCAGATAGAGTTGATAGAAGAGATGGACAAGATCCAACGGAGAGCAGCGCGCTTCGTTACAGGATCATTTAGTAATCGCGAAAGCGTTACGGACATGACAGATAAACTCCAGTGGAAGATGCTGCACGACAGACGCTCAGTAGCTTGGTACGGGCTTTTGTTCAAGTTTCGAGAACATACTTTCACCGAGGAGTCAAGCAGTGTATTGCTCCCTCCTACGTATATCTCGCGAAGAGACCATGAGGATAAAATCAGAGAAATTAGAGCCCACACAGAGGCATACCGACAATGCTTCTTTCCATGAACAATACGAGGCTGGAAAAGAAGGGAGAACCGATAGAGGTAGTCCGGGTACCCTCCACCACACACCGTCAGGTGGCTTGCGGAGTATGGACGTAGATGTAGGTATATGATGTGATTCTTCAGTTTCTCCCGGTTTATTTCTTGCTCGAACAGTCCACGGGTGTACTGCCGGCACAATATTTCGGCGATCAGACATGTCGCCATCGTCAGGTGCGCTGACGAACTGAGAGCCTGAGGGCGGGCGGCCGTCTTAAATCCCCTCCCCTCGCGAGGCGTTCTCTCCGCGGTCCGCGCCCGCGAGTCGGCGACCGCGCGTCAGCGGTCGGTGAGACGCTGGCGTCGGCGTCTGTGGTGGCGACGGTGTAATTACCTCGTCCGCCCTAGCCGCCCTTTTGTTTCCTAGTTATTTCTTTGAGGTGACCTTAGGCTTAGGCATTCTCCGCACCGCCATACTCAACATTTGTAAATACTTGTGGCAACGCAATATGATTTTCGTTGTACGCTCGAAAAGTGTTAAAAGGTCTCTAACAAACGTAGGCAGAATGTTTAAGGCACAACACTTTGCGCCATCAGTGAGTCACTCGTTCTACACTGTCAGTATTCTGGTGGTCAAGATGCCAAAAGTTACGCGAGGTCTTTGGCGGACTGACGCTAAGATCAAAATTAAGCTAAGCAGAGAAAACCAGAAGGGAGGAGGGAACGAAGCGGTATTGGAAGAAAAGATCACGTGCTGATGGAAACACTCGTGATTGTGAAGGGTTGAACCAAACAAAATAAATCAATTGGAGTTTAACGGCCCGTTGACAAGCGAGTCATTAGAGATGAAGCGCAAGCTCGGATTTGGGAAGAACACGGGAGGAAATAGGACGTGGCCTGTCAAACAAACAACTGCGGCATTTATCTGCAGTGATTTTGGGGAAAAAGGGGTACCTAAATCCGGATAGTCGGACTGTGATGTGAACAGTTTTCTACTCCAATACAAGTCCAATATCTCTCCATTTTTCTCTATGTCTCTATGTAGCTGTACGTTGCCAACCCTCGTAATTTGGCTCTGAGCACTATGGGACTTAACTGCTGTGGTCATCAGTCCCCTAGAACTGAGAACTACTTAAACCTAACTAACCTAAGGACATCACACACGTCCATGCCCGAGGCAGGATTCGAACCTGCGACCGTAGCGGTCGCGCGGTTCCAGACTGTAGCGCCTAAAACCGCTAGGCCACACCGGACGGCAACCCTCGTAATTTCAGCTAAAGAAATATGGACCAGACCTCGCTCCGAGGATGAACATAAGCGATGCAATTGTGTCCAACGATGAAGAAAGTCGGCGGTTTCAGAGCACTATCGCACTAATGGGCACCCCTGAGACTGCACCTAGTACGGCAAACAGGAGGCGATTGATGCCACTCCGATCTGCGGGAGAAATCTTGAGAGATAAAACGAGGCGCTCGCATTGTACTCCGCCGGAGACGCATTTTCGGATTTTTCCGCCGGCGCTCGTCTCGCCCGGGTTTGCATTCATGACGGAGACCAGTGAAAGTCGTACTTACTTCGCATATGCACAATACCATTTCGCTGCCGCTGGATTTGAACAAAGAGGAAAACGTTTCCAGTCTTAGCGGCTAGTTGCGGCTCATGTGCTCATGTACATGAGGAGAACGTGGGAGAAGTATTTTTACCTCTGGATCAGTGCCGCCAACACACGCGTTATTTGCTGCTTGCTGCCTATAGATCGCAGTCCTTAGTAGTAGGCAACAATGGCACGGAAGTTACTGACTACTCCCGAAATTTACCGAATTCAACAACGGCAGCAGGGACCGTAACTTGGTAACCAAATTAATTATCAGTTGTTGTTGTAGGTGTTGATTTTTCCACGATGACATTTCAAGATGCCTGGTGCCACATCTTCAGATGCTTACATGTTTATATGTGTCGTGTACATTTCTTTCCTTACTAAACGCGCTGCAGAATTTTGTAACGGTAGTTTTTAAGACAGATTCTGTAAAACGTCGTAAGTAAAGAAACAACGTTCATTACGCGTAAATAAATGCAAACATCTGAAGATGGGGTGATCATAAATTGATGCACATTCGAAAATGCATGTCTTGGAGCAAGCGTAATTTGTTGGCGTGGTGCGGTTGGAAAGGGATGCCATTAGTATCGGTGCGTTATCCCAGAAAAACTAACGTCAGGGACGCTATAGTCACAGTATAATACATAAAGTCGGGAGTCTATCTAGTGTGAAAGATTTTTTTTTGTAAGGCCGAGTGCTAATCTGCGAATAAACAATTTTTCAAGCTGCACTTGTGGTTAAATAATATAGCTCTTAAATTCCATAAAGGTTTCCTAAGTTTCACATTCACTATTTGGCTGAAAGTGTTTCGAACAAAACTCTGCTTTGATAGGTAGATAGATAGGACGTCTTTGTGCAAAGGTCGGGTCTACTAGTATTTATTCGCAATTTTTGTTATTAAAGGAAAACGATATTATTCAGCAAATGTAAGTACGTTACAAGAGAACCAAGAGTAAACTGTCCTGTAATGTACCGTTTCGTACCTTTCAGGTTTCTTAGGAAACTAAATAATGACAAATGTGGTCTTTTTTGTTATTGTCGATTTTTATGGCACTACAGATGCCTCCTATTGTATAAAGTGTATTACAGGTCAATATAAACTTTAGTATTCTCCGACATCGTATTCAGATGCTGGCCGCTGTGGATAACAAAAACGAGAAAGAGTGTCGCGACTGTTATGTTACACGGTACTATAGTTTTGATTTTATGCGCTAAGACAGCATTGGCATGTCACGTGACGACATGGCCTGTGAGCTTCAGTAAGTATGCGAATCAGGGCGGTGGCTCGCCAAAAATGTCCCATGTCTGGATTACCCCAATGGCGAGGTTTGAGCCATCATTTCAGGCTACTGTAACAGGGTACCGAGGGAATTGTTTATTCGCAGATTAGCACTTCGTCTCATAAATGGAGTCGGTAGGTTCTATTAGAAGTCTGTGTGGGATTCGGTTGTTTCTTTATTAAAACAATAGTTGGTTCAAATATAATTCACATCTTTCAGAAATATATTGCTGCCATAAAAAAGTCTTTGGCTGTGATGATCTCTCATTTTAAAAATTATTTCTGTTCCTGTTTAGCCAGCCGGAGAGGCCGTGCGGTTCTAGGCGCTACAGTCTGGAGCCGAGCGACCGCTATGGTCGCAGGTTCGAATCCTGCCTCGAGCATGGATGTGTGTGATGCCCTTAGGTTAGTTAGGTTTAATTAGTTCTAAGTTCTAGGCGACTGATGACCTGAGAAGTTATGTCGCATAGTGCTCAGAGCCATTTGAACCATTTTTTTTGTTCTTGTTTGCTCTTTTGTACGGTTTGCGACAGTGCAGCCCAACCCCCCGTGCTTTCAAATCGTACGGTAACACCAGTCTCACTTAGATTTCGTGCGTTGATAACAGCGAGGAGTCAACTCGCCGAAATACTGACTGTACTCGGCGACTCCGCCAGGCTGCACTTCGGTGAGATTCTCAAACAATAACCAGTACGTTCATGTGAAATTTACCCGTCATAATGACCAACAGTGGGTAACTGATAACTATTTACAATTTACCACGTTAGCGTCGAGGAAGTCGAGGTGAGTAATTTGATAAGTGGCACTTGGGGACTATCTAACTGGAAAATAAAATCAAAGTGGCCTACAAAACCCATCCAAACTAAAGCGAAGGCGCCGCGGAAGACTTTGAATATACTCACGTCCTCTTACACCACCGGCGTACTCGGATAAATCGTTTAACATTATTAATTTGCACTTTCCCGTACCATGCTAAATAATGAAAGGAAAAAGAGTTTTGTAAACGTCACGCAAAAACCAATTATGTATACAATTTCATCTAACAATAACCCACACAAGCACGATAGTTTCGTAGTAAGAAAGTCAGGCAAAGAAAATTATTTAATTCATTATCAAGATTTTAAACATGGCTGCAACAGCAACTGTTGAAATTCTTCACGATAAAGGATGACAGCCATAAACAGTTGCAGGATAAAAAAATTTTATTAAAATTTCTTGACCAAGGTTTCGGTACATATAAATATACCTTCATCAGAAGTAAAAAATCCTGAACAGGAAGACACTTTCATTAGAAAAGCCATAGCATCGGAAGTGAGAAACAAAAGCTTAAGTAACAGTGAAATTACCAAAGTAATACAGGCACAAAATCTTTAGTTACTTACTGAAATTACATCATGTAATGGAGATTAATAAAACAATTGTGCCAAAGGCGTCGTCAATAATTGAGACATCTTCTCCATTAGTACAACATGACTATGGGCACAGGGTAATGGTGCTAAACTGTTCGCTTTGACCCTGACAGGGTAATGGTGCTAAACTGTTCGCTTTGACCCTGTGCCCATGGTCAAGAAATTTTAATAAAATTTTTTTATCCTGCAACTGTTTATGGCTGTCATCCTTTATCGTGATTAATTCATTATTTTATGCAGTTAAAGTTCACAATATTTTCAGGTTAAATCTAAAGAAAGGTCAATTTTAATTTTTTCAAGTGAAATAACTCGTGGCGATTTTGGCCAAAATCCCGCGCGACGCACAATCGTGGTGGATTAGGTGGATTTTGTAGGCCTAGCTGAGGCCGTTTCTCTGCTCCATAGACCACAAGTGTCTTACATCAATTTTTACGTCTCTATCTCACCTACATCACTGTGGTCCGTTGTAAAAAGTTATTCTTTACATCTTGCATATTATCATCTTTTTACTTACATCAGTTTCATTCAGAAACGGTCCGAATCTCATCATAAAAATAAGTCCATATTAAGACATCGTCTAGTATTTCGGCGACACCTGCACACGTCTGCAATGATGATCTGAAAACGAAAGTTAATAATAAGATACCATTTTCCTCTCTTCATCTCACTACGATGCACAAATATCACGAAAATCTGCAACAGGGGTAGTAAATCAGAATAGCAATCAACAGAAATGATGACGTACATTCCGAGATGTTGAACAAAGTGACTTATTTTGCAACTTCTAAAGTCAAGAGCCCTTTCAGACGTACGCTAGCGCCGTGAAAGCCAGGCGAGAGCAAAGCCTTGGAGACTTGAGGAGGGACTGATGGGCGGCTGTGTTGGGCTCCGTGAGGATAAATGAGACTCGCGCCTGTGGTCTCGGCCCAGCTGGGGCGCCCCGAAAGCAGCGCTTTGTCGCCGTCGGTGGCGTCTGTAGCTCCGCGTAAATCATTCCTGTCGAACCGCTTCGCAAAAGTCTTCTGATTTGTCTCACCTCCTGACCCTCCGTACCGGTTTGTGAGAATTACTATGCCCTTTACTTCGGCATGTGACTGCAGTACGACGTTATGCTACAGAATAAAGCAGGAGACAAGTGCACAAATTTACGCTGACGTGGCCGACTAACACACTCTCTGGAATTAGGTTTTGGTATATAACCCAAGCTGCCATTTGATAGTTTCTCAAATCCACATCTCGCAAGGATATACGTTCATCTACATCTACATCCATACTCCGCAAGCCACCTGACGGTGCGTGGTGGAGAGTACCTTGAGTACCCCTATCGGTTCTCCCTTCTATTCCAGCCACTTAATGTTCGTGGAAAGGAAGATTGTCGGTATGCCTCTGTGTGGGCTCTAATCTCTCTGATTTTATACTCATGGTCTCTTCGCGAGATATACGTGGGAGGGAGCAATATACTGCTTGACTCCTCAGTGAAGGTATGTTCTCGAAACCTCAACAAAAGCCCGTACCGAGCTACTGAGCGTCTCTCTTGCAGAGTCTTCCACTGGAGTTTATCTATCATCTCCGTAACGCTTTCGCGATTACTAAATGATCCTGTAACGAAGCGCGCTGCTCTCCGTTGGATCTTCTCTATCTCTTCTATTAACCCTATCTGGTACGCATCTCACACCGGTGAGCAGTACTCAAGCAGTGGGCGAACAAGTGTACTGTAACCTACTTCCTTTGTTTACGGACCGCATTTCCTTAGAATTCTTCCAGTGAATCTCAGTCTGGCATCTGCTTCACCGACGATTAATTTTATATGGTCATTCCATTTTAAATCGCTCCTAATGCCTATTCCCAGATAATTTATGGAATTAACTGCTTCCAGTTGCTGACCTGCTATTGTAGCTAAATGATAAAGGATCTTTCTTTCAATGTTTTCACAGAACATTACACTTGTCTACATGGAGATTCAATTGCCATTCCCTGAACCATGCATCAGTTCGTTGCAGATCCTCCTGCATTTCAGTACAATTTTCCATTGTTACAACATCTCGATACATTACAGCATCATCCGCAAAAAGCCTCAGTGAACTTTCGATGTTATCCAAAGGATCATTTATATATATTGTGAATAGCAACGGTCCTACGACACTCCCCTGTGGCACACCTGAAATCATTCTTACTTCGGAAGACTTCTCTCCATTGAGAATGGCATGCTGCGTTCTGTTATCTAGGAACTCTTCAATCCAACCACACAATTGGTCTGATAGTATACATGCTCTTACTTTGTTCACTAAACGACTGTGGGGAACTGTATCAAACGCCTTGCGGAAGTCAAGAAACGTTGATGGGAAAAAATCGCAGCACCAAAAAATTATGTTGAGTAATGAAATTTCTGGAATACATCTGTCTAAGTGATTAACATTGCAAGATCACAGGTTAATGGACGCTCGGGATAATTCATTGCAAATGTGAAATGCTGGTACATTGATAACCGATGTAACCGCCAGAATGTTGAATGCAAACGTGCATGCACGGTCTTATGCACGTGGCACTTGGTCGGTCAGTACAGGTACGGTTAATGTTGTCTGTGGACGACGCTGGAGTTGTCGTCCGATGATGTCCCATATGTGCTCGAATGGAGACAGATCAGGTGATCGAACAGACCAAGGCAACATGTCGTCACTCAGCAGAGAATGTCGGGTTAAATCAAGGATACGTGGACGAGCGTTATCCTGTTGGAGAACATCCCCTGGAATGCTGTTCATGAATGGCAGCACAAGAGGTCATATGACCAGACGGACATACAAATTTGTTGTTAGAGTGCGTGAGATAACCACGAGAGTGGTAGTGCTGTCACACGAGATCGCAGCCCAGACCATAATTCCAGGTATAGGTCCAGTGTGTCTAGCACGTAGACAGGTTGGTTGCAGGTCCTCAACTGGTCTTCCTGTATCCAATACACGGCCATGACTGGCACTCAGGCAGAACGATCTTTCATCAGAAAACGCAACATTCCTTCGCCCTGCCCTCCAACGAGCTATCGTTTGACACCACTGAAGTCATAACGGTATTGGTTTGGGATCAGTGGAGTAAACGCTACAGGGCGTCTGGTTCGGAACTGTCCTTGCTGTAACCAATTTGAAATTGTCCGTTGTGTCACTGTGGTGCCAACTCTGCTCAAATTGCTGCTGTAGATGCCGTACGATTCACCAGAAGCATAAGCCGAACACGATGGTCTTTCCTCTCGGTAATGCCACGTGTTCTTCCGGAGCCTGGTCTTCTTGCGACCGAACATTCCTGTAACTACTGCTGCAACAATCATTCTTTGCCAAGTATTTCTGAAGTACTGCGGAAGGAACATCTAGCTGAAACCCAGCGAGGTGTTGACAGTGGCGCCTTTGTTGTCTTACAACGCCACTCATATGCGACTGGCGTGATGTTTGAACAGACTTAATCTTTCAGATGTAGAAACGCTCCTACCAGCGTCCGCTTATGTCGCACAACTCGTTCTTGATGTTGAGATTTTTATCCGTCACTGTACTTATCTTTTGCAGAGCCACGACTTTGCATAGTGTCTGATGTGATTTAAATGCTTTCTATAATGCACAGAAAAACTGCGTAATATTTTTTTTTATTATTGTTAGTCCTCAACACAAAACAGAAACATGTCTGCGCTTCACCACAAATAACCACCACCAGTGTTACCACCACATTCCTTCTCAGAGTTGAAAATACCATATCATCTGAAGCCGTAAAGGAAACAGTTACCGCCGACCGCTGTGACCGAGCGGTTCTGGGCGCTTCAGTCCGGAATCACGCGGCTGCTGCGGTTGCAGGTTCGAATCCTGCCTCGTGCATGGATGTGTGTGTGATATCCTTAGGTTAGTTAGGTTTAAGTAGATCTAAGCCTAGGGACTGATGACCTCAGATGTTAAGTCCCATAGTACTTAGGGCCATTTGAATAATTTGAAACCATTACCTGCAGCTGCGCAGGCGATCCTCCGAAACAAATAAAGCAATAAGAAGTTAAAGACGTTGGATGTGGATAATTCCGAGCAGGAAAAAGCTATGTAAACATGTGCCATATTTTGACCATATTTTCTGATACCTTTCTTCATATTGCATGTTCACAAAGATAAAGACCACAGAAACGTATACTGTCTTCTAAACTTTCATATGTTAATGAGTATCGCACACATATTTTCGATGCCGTACGACTATGGGACTGTGAGTGCTACATTCTTCGATATTGATATCGATGTGTCCATATACAGATGGTGGTGGTATCATGTACATAACGAATAAAAGCGCGTTGTATTGGTGGAGCTGTCATTTATACTCCGGTGACTCAATATTTGTGCAGGAGATTTCCGATGATTTGTTGAATCCATGCCGCGTCGAGTTGCTACGCTGCGCCGGGGAAAAGGAAGTCCTACACATTAAGATGTCTCCCATGTCTTTTGTGACCTTAGTGCAGGCATGTATAGCAGTGTAATTCATCCAATATATAGTCAGGATTAGAATTAATGTTTGCATGCAGCACATTCTCTCAGTAGCAAAGCATAAGTCAGATACCATCATATGAAAAAAAGGTATGAAACTCTGTTACGTAAATAGACATTTAAAAACCAACACTTAAAAGTTCATACAGAGTTTAATGAGGTCACATTATATCTTCCCATGCCACGACAAATAAAACCCACGCACTATACTTGCGCTTGAGAGGCAACACAAGAGAGCACATAATGTCCATAATGTACCGTTCTGACCTCAGAGTTCCCTCAGTTACTACTAGGTGCGACCTGAAGTTATACCTGATGTCTCCTCACGTCATGACGAAATACGAACTAGCCTGTACCTGTCCAAATCATCGAAAGAATGGGATCTCTCCCCAGATCACCGCCATACTGGCCGACAACGGTCATCCTCGGTAGTGCAGAACTGTGATTCATCGCCGAACGCAATACGAAGCCATGAATGGCTTCGTGCCCTGGGTACCATTCCAAACGCAGCCTTTGCGTCGCGGTATTAACAGCAGCTTACGCAGCGGACGGTAATGACCTAGACTGGCTTTTGCTAGTCTCCGGACAATGATATGGGATGACATCTTGATCTCGGACGTTAGGCGCAAACATGAAGAGGTTACGATGTGCCTCGCGCTGTATAAAATATGACATTCTGATACGCTTATTTACTGCAAAAGTTGTTAGACAAGTGCAGGTGCCTCCTGACAACCTAACTGTTGCTGGCCAGCAGAACCGACTGTGATTGACATGTGTGTAATCGTGGTGGCAAGATGAGGTCGACTGTCACCTTGACAAGAAGTATGCCTGCCGTCTTCTACCCATGCAGTCGAACATCAAGCCACTGCCACATCCGAATGACGCACCAATCTGGATGCTGCACGATTCGACCATCCAGGCAAATGGTGCCCCTTTCAAATTCTGTCAGGCGCTGATAACGCTGTCTCACACGCGCACACAGAATTTCCCAGCGATACTCTGCACCTGACGGTATTCACAGCCCTTATATTCCCTACCAGGACTTGAAACGACACTAAATACGAGTTTCACTAACGCAGACTTGTGGCTTTCTACCTGTCACAGAGAATTGCCAACTATAATCATTTACATACCCAAAGATGGTGTGTACGTGTTGTAAACTACATTGTCGTCCGAATATGTGTTCTGGATGCTTCACTTTTTTTGTCAGAGAAACCTTCACTTCAAATGGAAGGAAACTAGTATGGTTAAAAACATGATGACGTATTGGTGAATAGGGGCCTGGTGTGTCCCAGAGGTGATCAGCGCTGCAGGCCCTGCGCGAGAAGGCTTATTATCGAATTCTTTTTCCCTTGCACATCAGATCTTCTAATATACCTTTTAAACGTCGTGTGGATCTGTGCATTGGTACTGTCAAGGTTCACGCTTCCACTGAGTCTGCGCTGCTGCAACCAGCTCCCAGGCACGGTCGCGCTGAGGACTGAGACAGGTAGGGTACCGCAGGGGCTGCCGCCGCCAGCGTCTGCAGGGACCTCGCGGGCCACAGCAGTCATTTCTCGTTATCTGCGGCGCTGCGCGGTGCGGCTGCCGTCCGTCCTGCTTTAGCGCTACTCACCGATTCCTTGGAGTCCTGCTGCCCGCCGCTTCCGCCGCTGCCGCCGCCGCTGCTGCCTCCGCCCCCACCTCCGCCTCCTCCGCCACCACCGCCTCCAGTGCCGCCGGCTGTTTGTGGGTCCACGCGGACGTCCAGATGGCCGCCCAGCACGGCATACCAACACGAGCCCTGGTCGCCTTGCCGGAACACTGCAACACACACCACAGGTAGGGAGGTATACTTTTCCGTATATCCACAGCGTGGAAGTCCTCAAAGATGTAGTGTGTCTCATGAAAACAAAACAACAAAACGGACAAGTGGGAATAGGATTCGCGATCTGAGCGTTCCGTACAAACTTAATTATATATGCAGACAGTTCATCTATAGGCTCTGATGAGAGAGTTTGCGACTATGAAAATATGTGACATAAATGGCCGTATCTTTTGACTGCATTGACTTAGAAGCTTAAATTTTTGGCACCGTCAAGAGACGGTGCAAATGCTTCTAGTACCATGGAAGTCATTTCCTCATGTCTTAGCAGATGTCCTATCATCCTGTCCCTTCTCCTTATCAGTGTTTTCCTAATATTCCTTTCCTCTCCGATTCTGCGTAGAACCTCCTCATTCCTTACCTTATCAGTCCACCTAATTTTCAACATTCGTCTATAGCACCACATCTCAAATGCTTCGATTCTCTTCTGTTCCGGTTTTCCCACAGTCCATGTTTCACTACCATACAATGCTGTACTCCAGACGTACATCCTCAGAAATTTCTTCCTCAAATTAAGGCCGATATTTGATATTAGTAGACTTCTCTTGGCCAGAAATGCCTTTTTTGCCATAGCGAGTCTGCTTTTGATGTCGTCCTTGCTCCGTCCATCATTGGTTATTTTACTGCCTAGGTATCAGAATTCCTTAACTTCATTGACTTCGTGACCATCAATCCTGATGTTAAGTTTCTCGCTGTTCTCATTTCTACTACTTCTCATTACTTTCGTCTTTCTCCGATTTACTCTCAAACCATACTGTGTGCTCATTAGACTGTTCATTCCGTTCAGCAGATCATTTAATTCTTCGTCAATTTCACTCAGGATAGCAATGTCATCAGCGAATCTTATCATTGATATCCTTTCACCTTGTATTTTAATTCCACTCCTGAACCTTTCTTTTATTTCCATCATTGCTTCCTCGATGTACAGTTTGAAGAGTAGGGGCGAAAGGCTACTGCCTTGTCTTACACCCTTCTTAATACGAGCACTTCGTTCTTGATCGTCCACTCTTATTATTCCCTCTTGGTTGTTGTACATATTGTATATGACCCGTCTCTCCCTATAGCTTCCCTACTTTTTTCAGAATCTCGAACAGCTTGCACCATTTTATATTGTCAAACGCTTTTTCCAGGTCGACAAATCCTATGAAAGTGTCTTGATTTTTCTTTAGCCTTGCTTCCATTATTAGCCGTAACGTCAGAATTGCCTCTCTCGTCCCTTTACTTTTCCTAAAGCCAAACTGCTCGTCACCTAGCGCATTCTCAAGTTTCTTTTCCATTCTTCTGTACATTATTCTTGTAAGCAGCTTCGATGCATGAGCTGTTAAGCTGATTGTGCGATAATTCTCGCACTTGTCAGCTCTTGCCGTCTTCGGAACTGTGTGGATGATGCTTTTCCGAAAGTCATATGGTATGTCGCCAGATTCATATATTCTACACACCAACGTGAATAGTCGTTTTGCTGCCACTTCCCCCAATGATTTTAGAAATTCTGATGGAATATTATCTATCCCTTCTGCCTTATTTGACCGTAAGTCCTCCAAAGCTCTTTTAAATTCCGATTCTAATACTGGATCCCCTATCTCTTCTAAATCGACTCCTGATTCTTCTTCTATCACATCAGACAAATCTTCACCCTCATAGAGGCTTTCAATGTATTCTTTCCACCTATCTGCTCTCTCCTCTGCATTTAACAGTGGAATTCCCGTTGCACTCAATGTTACCACCGTTGCTTTTAATGTCACCAAAGGTTGTTTTGACTTTCCTGTATGCTGAGTCTGTCCTTCCGACAATCATATCTTTTTCGATGTCTTCACATTTTACCTACAGCCATTTCGTCTTAGCTTCCCTGCAGTTCCTATTTATTTCATTCCTCAGCGACTTGTATTTCTGTATTCCTGATTTTCCCGGAACATGTTTGTACTTCCTCCTTTCATCAATCAACTGAAGTATTTCTTCTGTTGCCCATGGTTTCTTCGCAGCTACCTTCTTTGTACCTATGTTTTCCTTCCCAACTTCTGTGATGGCCCTTTTTAGAGATGTCCATTCCTCTTCAACTGTACTGCCTACTGCGCTATTCCTTATTGCTGTATCTATAGCGTTAGAGAACTTCGAACGTATCTCGTCATTCCTTAGTACTTCCGTATCCAACTTCTTTGCGTATTGATTCTTCCTGACTAATGTCTTGAACTTCAGCCTACTCTTCATCACTACCATATTGTGATCTGAGTCTATATCTGCTCCTGGGTACGCCTTACAATCCAGTATCTGATTTCGAAATCTCTGTCTGACCATGATGTAATCTAATTGAAATCTTCCCGTATCTACCGGCCTTTTCCAAGTATACCTCCTCCTCTTGTGATTCTTGAACAGGGTATTCGCTATTCCTAGCTGAAACTTGTTACAGAACTCAATTAGTCTTTCTCCTCTTTCATTCCTCGTCCCAAGCCCATATTCTCCTGTAACCTTTTCTTCTACTCCTTCCCCTACAACTGCATTCCAGTCGCCCATGACTATTAGATTTTCGTCCCCCTTTACATACTGCATTACCCTTTCAATATCCTCATAAACTTTCTCTATCTGTTCCTCTTCAGCTTGCGACGTCGGCATGTATACCTGAACTATCGTTGTCGGTGTTGGTCTGCTGTCGATTCTGATTAGAACAACCTGGTCACTGAACTGTTCACAGTAACACACCCTCTGCCCTACCTTCCTATTCATAACGAATCCTACACCTGTTATACCATTTTCTGCTGCTGTTTATATTACCCGATACTCATCTGACCAGAAATCCTTGTCTTCCTTCAACTTCACTTCACTGACCCCTACTATATCTAGATGGAGCCTTTGCATTTCCCTTTTCAGATTTTCTAGTTCCCTACCACGTTCAAGCTTCTGACATTCCACGCCCCGACTCGTAGAAAGTTATCCCTTCGTTGATTATTCAATCTTTTTCTCATGGTAACCTCCCCCTTGGCAGTCCCCTCCCGGATATCCGAATGGGGGACTATTCCGGAATCTTTTGCCAATGGAGAGATCATCATGACACTTCTTCAATTACAGGCCACATGTCCTGTGGATACACGTTACGTGTCTTTAATGCAGTGGTTTCCATTGCCTTCTGCATCCTCATGTCGTTGATCATTGCTGATTCTTCCGCCTTTAGGGGCAATTTCCCACCCCTAGGACAAGAGAGTGCCGTGAACCTCTATCCGCTCCTCCGCCCTCTTTGACAAGGCCGTTGGCAGAATGAGGCTGACTTCTAATGCCGGAAGTCTTCGGGCGCCAATGTTGATTATTTATCAAAATTTAGGCAGTGGCGGGGATCGAACCCGGGGCCGAAGACGTTTTGATTATGAATTTAATGATCCTATGTCAGAGGCAAGTACCCTATAGGTTTCTTATGAGCGAATATGCTAGAGTCAAAATAAGTCACATAATTGGTCGTATCTTTTGACTGTATTCCCTCAGTAGCTTACATTTTTTACACCCTCAAGAGACCGTAGAACTTTATCTGACATGAGTTTCAACTTGATACCTCTGGCCGTTACTGAGAGAAAGCGGTCTTAATAGGCGAACAGAGGGACGAACAAGAAAGTGATCCTACCAGGGTTCAGTTTTAACTGATTTAGGTACTGAACCCTACAAATATATAATACAAATTTATAAAAGGATTCTTAAGATAATTTGGAAAACCTGACGTCGTCAGGTGAAGGAGACATAGCAATCTTTATCACGTATTATAGATTTCAGTAATCTTCTTCCCAGTACAACACGACAGTAACCATATAATCGGTTCCGGTTGATTAACGGCCAACTTCTGGTCGTACTTTCACTGTAACTGGTTCTGGAGACACCATAGAATGTTAACCATCACCAAACCATTGCTACGAGTAACTAGTCAGAATCCAACAAGAGAGAGCCTCCCGGTGTATAGTGGCTCCCCCTCTGGTTCTATACGCCGACAGATAACGCTATGTCAGATCTTGACAAGTTACTCATTATAAAGGATTTGTGGTGGTCAACACTGTACGATGTCTCAGGTACCAGTTACAATCAAGGTATGATCTCAGAATGGTTGCATGTCACCTAAAGCTACATTGGTAGTTAGTATTGGATTAGACTGCGGTCAAGATAATTAAAATTTGTAACAGACTAGCTTTCTACGCACCTCGGCCCTCATACGCATGTTACATACCCTATAACTATCTCTGGCGAATGTCGCCGTTCACTTTCATCCGCGTACCTAATAAACTTGTAATTGGGTCAGTGATTGATAGTCGTTTCGACAGTTGCTGGCAACTGTGTGATTGTTGCATTTTCACCACGCAGCTCTAGAGAGAACGTTTGATTTTTGTGTGGCATTAAGCCATGTGGCACGATTTTTGGCTCCTAAACACGCTGGAACAGTAATTGGCTTGCTGTGGTCCTCATTTTCACTATGAGGTTGATGCAATCAATGACATAAATTAGATACAGATTGTGGTGCACATTTCTGAAGTATTCTAAGTCAACTAATTACAGGGAAGGAATACCAAAAGGGCAGTTTCGGATGTTTCTACCTGCCACTCCGTATTGTCAGCCCCATCCCTAGCGATAGTCGGGGTATCTTACTCCCACAGTACTTTATGCAAGTAATGAGACATGTGTGTACCCAGTTCCGTTGAAAGTGCTCCAGGCGTTCCTGAATTATGCTATTATATTACGTCTTTTCACCCCAAACCCTCAGGTGTGGTACGTGTGTCACACTGTCAGAGAAACATTTTCCGTGTAGCAACTGCTAAGTGTGCCAGTTTTGTCAGAAATCGCTTCAGGTGTTGCAGAGATATTCTGGTATGTCGCTGCCTTTCTAAACTCCATCCTTACCCCACTCCAGTGGTTGAACGTGAGCATGACTCTCCACAGTAAACATAGCGAACCTGAAAACCATGGATGTGGTGCTAACACCGGTCTTTATCGAATATTTGTAGATGTGGCGTCTTATAACTCCCACGCACACCCTGTAAGGGGTCAGCCGCCCCTTATGTATTGAGAACAATATATCTTTGCCTCACGCAGGTCGCACTAGGTACTATCGGCAGTCGAGCGCCCAGTGCGCCAGAGGGTAGTTGGTGCTGAGACTCCGAGCAAGTAGGTTGTTGGCTGCTAAGCGAGCAGGGCGGATTTCGACAGGACGGCCGACCGCGTTTACAGTGGTTTAACGGCTGTGTGTGGCACTCAAAGCCGTGGGCCTGACCTCCAGCAAATACGTAAATGGCGCGAATTGAGTGATTTGTTTGATGTGTTTGAGTGTTCATCTGTGCAGCGTGATTACGCGGCAACTGCTCGGGACACCGACGATTTGGATTGCAGTGAGGATTGTGTATTCAGTGCCACATGAAGAACATTGGCGTGTGACGACATTAATAGGTGACCCGTGATGAGTTAACGGTTATTACTTTGTCAGACGAAGGGAGTAACTGCCTCATTCGCGCTATTTAGACAAAAGACATAGAACATTAACAACAAAGTATGTACCGATTATTGCTACCTGACATCCTAATTAGCTTTGTTGGATTTGATAATCCCGTGCAAATATTAACCGATCAGCCTTTATCAGTTGCACATGATCAAACTATATCAAACTGTTAGGCTATAATCCATCAGTCAATAACGGTGGGTTTAATGGGGAGTGTTTCAAACCCCTGGTCTTGTTGAGATGTATTGCTGCCACACTATCTCTATATAAATAATGCGGGGTGTAAATTTAACTTAAATTTCTCGAGAAGTTCCTGAGTTAAGCTTCTATGTCACCCAATCCCAGTCCTACCCCTGTGGGCGGCTGGTGGTTCTTAACTTCACATATACATTTGCGGGCATGCAAACGACTTATAGCTTCATCGTAGTCGGATGATTGGTATAGGATAAACAGAAGACGACCAAACAAATATTCATTGTGTTTCTTCCAGTCCTCAACGAAATGGAATACTTTTAAAAAATCTTAAAAATTTTCAGTTAAATCGTAGTAACAACTTCGTCATAAACACCTAAATGAGCACTCAACGGCAACAAGTCAGGGGATGTCACTGCAGCCAACAGCCTTGTCACGTTTGTAACACCGGTTGACGCCCGATCACCGGAATTAAAACTGCGCCCGGCTAATACTTAGATGGGTGACCGTTCGGTGAAAACCGACTGCTGTTGGTTTTGAGAACACGCAAGTCGCCGAAGGGGCGTCAAATTGAAAGACTTGAATCTGGCCGTTACGCCTCATGATCTTTGCTTATTTTATGGGAAGGCACTCTACGTGACGTCGGTTACCACTTGCCGAAGCCTCTGCAGTGGACAAGCATTCGTGTAGTCCTGGCAGAAATACGTTCTTGACGCCCACAGCCAAATCGGCGGAGGTCTGATTCTTACCAGATTCTCGATCGCCCCTCAGCGCCCGTATTTCATACTCAGCACATCTTCAAATGGAACAACCCTTCTCCTAGCTTTTGGCCAGTCAGTTTAGATACACCGCAGTGCGTAAGATAATTTTATAGAACTTAGTTACACAGACTGTATTACAGAACTCAAGATTTGCAGATATCATATTTAGTTTTGTAATACTGATGTTGTTTTATATTATGAATAATACTTTCAACATACAACTAACTGACAAGAGTCATCGGAAATTTCCTAACATCGTGCTGGACATCTTAGCTACGCTGCCTGTATAGCCGTCCATATCTGCGATGTTGTTGCTGATGAAGGATTTTGTGCACTGATCCCTCCATTATGTCATATGAATGTTCGATGGGATTCAGGTCGAGCGATCTAGGTGGCCAAACCAATCGTTCGAATTGTCCAGAATGTTCTTCAAACCAATTACGAACGACTGTGCGCCGATGATATGGAGCACTGTCATCGATAAAAATTCAATCGTTGTTAGGGAATATGATGTCCGTGAATTGCTGTGAAAGGTCAAATAGCGGAAAATAATCATTTCGAGTCAATGATTGGTTCAGTTGGACCATAATGGATCCACTATTAGCTTCCACAGTGCCTTGTTGACAACTTGGGTCAATGGCTTCGAGGGGGTCTGGGCCACACCCGAACCCTACCATCAGCTTTTAGCAACTGAAGTCGGGATTCATTTGACCAGGATCCAACCGATACGGTCACGAGCCCAGGAAAGGCTTAGCTGGCGATGGCGTGCTCTTAGCAAAGGCACCCGCGGTGCTCGTCTGTTGCCACAGCCCATTAACGCACTGTCCTAACGGATACGTTCGTCTTACGTCCCTCATTGATTTCTACGGTTATTTCACGCATTTTTGATTCTCTGTTAACACTGACAAGTCTAAGCATATCCCACTGACATCGGTCGTTAAGTAAAGACGTCGGTCACTACGTTGTCTGTGGTGAGAGGTATGCCTGAAATTTCGTAGCTTATTCTCGACACACTCTTGACACTGTGGATCTCGTAGTACTGATTTAGCTAACTATTTCCGAAATGGAATGTCCCCTGCGTCTAACTGTAACTAGCAATTCGTCTTCAAAGTCTGTTAATTTCTTTCGTGTGACCATAATCACGTCGGAAACCTCTCACGTGATTCACCTGAGTACAAATGACAGCTCTGCCAATGCACTGCCCTTTTATACCTTGTGTACGCGATACTACCGCCATCTGTGTACGTGCTGAAACGCGTACGTTTCATATGTATTCATTACCAGCGCTGGCGAGGCATGACAGAATCTCTGACCAGAGAGTATTTCATCGTTGGTAGTCTGCGCTTGACCGCCCGAGAGTTCAGTTGCGAGTTGCACTCTGTCTGCAGTAGTAGTCAGTCGGCAGTAATTGCAACGAGTGGACGGTTGTAGTGAGCGCGCGTCGGCATGCGTCGACGGCGTGCTGTTATTCCGAATCTGGTCAGGATTGTGGTGGACGATGTGTATTATTGTTGAAGGTAATGAAGCAGCATTGCGCTCAGCTAATAACGCGTGTTAATTGTAATTAATCTGTTCAAGAAATGCCCCAATAATAATTTTTTTATAAAGTAAATTTTTTAAAGAAAAGTAATCATTTCAACTTAAAGAATTTTTCCACTTTTTAAAGAAAAAGATTCATTTCAATTTAAAGAATATTTCCTATGCATTCCCTCCAAGAATCAAAATTAAATGTAGGCCAGCATTGCACGGAGCTGTGCCGAAAAATAAGAGCAGATACAGATGCAGTTTTACTGAGGTAAGAATTTATCTGGTTTAATTATTTCACAGGGCCATAGGTCAGCGCTGCTGTCCTTATAAAATTTATCAGGTTTAATTATTTGTGTTGAGACGTTACATTCAGTTCATGGTTCATTATTTAATTAACATTATTGTGGGTTTAATGAGCAATCTTCATTCCTTAACGTTAATTCTGTTGAGAGGTTACATTTGGTTCATTGTCATTGTCCTATTTTTGTGGGAAGTTTAGATTTTTAGCTCATTATCATTGTCGTATTTTTGTGGGGAGGTTACAGTGCATATCGCTATACCACGACTTTTGTCACCTCTGAATTGCGTAACACACAGCACGCTAGTCCGCAAGGTTCGAACGTGAGCCACACCTAAGTCGAAGTCGCGCGGCCGATTAGTAACCTTGGCTGCTGCATCGGCCAGCCTGAGTGTTTTGTTTCCCACGCAGTTTCCTGCTCTCGTTTAGCCAAATGTTGGGCTGATCACTTTCAGCGTCAGAAAGTACGATACGCAAATAGTTAGCCGCGCGGGATTAGTTGAGCGGTCTGAGGCGCTGCAGTCATGGACTGTGCGGCTGGTCCCGGCGGAGGTTCGAGTCCTCCCTCGGGCATGGGTGTTTGTGTTTGTCCTTAGGATAATTTAGGTTAAGTAGTGTGTAAGCTTAGGGACTGATGACCTTAGCAATTAAGTCCCATAAGATTTCACACACATTTTTTGCAAATAGTTAAAACACGACAACATGCAGAACAAAACTTACCAATTCACAGACAGGCGGTGCACACGACTTCCCTCCAGTGCAGCTGAGCCCGCACTAGACAAGGTAAAGGGTAGCGAAAGAACAATAGCACAGACATCAAATCATTTCAGTAATAAATTCGTCAATATTTCAGTACGAGTTTACTACCGATAGGTACATTAACATTTCGTTAAATTTTCATTTATTGCTAGATAAACTTTTTTTTTTATCCGATAGAAGATTTTTCTTATTTTTGGCATTGGTATCACGAACTGACGTGTTGATTCGAAAAAGAGACGCACAGATTGAAGAATAACAACCTGATAACAGGATAAGAGCAGTGTAAGGGACTTTGTTTCATACGAAGTTTTCCAGATTACCTCTGGTCGGAATTGCACCGAAGTGGCCATAAAACGAAAGCCGATCACCGATGAGTACGTAGCAGGGTGAGCAATTAAATTAATTTGACCCAGATAATAGCTGCTACACTAAAGAGTATAGTTACTAATTAAATTTTCTAGAATGATGCTTTCAGCTGAAGAGTGAAAACAAGACAACTTTAAATTCCTACCAAATTTTGTTTTTGTGTGGCTCTACAGCCTCCAAATGCTTCATAGAAGAAAACATGGTCCGTAGAAGAAAACATGGTCCGTAGAAGAGTCTAACGTAGACAATCTTTATTTAAATCATGCAATTAGCTAATTTCGGCGATTTGTCATCTGCAAGCACATGTGTAATATTAAGTATTACATATCGTAATTGTCAAATTTATAGAAGCAATATTATATGAAAATGGACATTGAAGGTTCTATGTTCTCTGCTGTCACCAAATTCTTCTTTAACTGATAATATAAATTCCATTAGTTTCCAGGTCCGGCTTTCTACGGCTTGAAAATGAACACATAACACGATAGGTGTAGTAAAGAAGAAGACTGTAATAAACATCGAATCTATCTGTCACCTAAAGCGTTCATTAAATCACTGAGTGGCACAGAAATTCTATATACAGTCCCAAAACAATAAATCCAATTCTTCTTCCACGTGAAATACACTTATACTCTTCTAAAACCATCACTTTCTACTTAAAATATTCTGTAACTCCTTTCCTGTTATCCTCGTCACCTTAATAAATCAGTACATTACTTTCCATTAGTAATACAACTTGTTATAGATAAACATCAACAACCCTCTCTCACCTTTAATGTTTATTCTGTTCAAAGTTAAGATGAAGTAGTCTCAAAAACATCTCGGTAATAACAGAACTAAAATTATCTTATGCATTAACATTAAGTTTCGAATTCACGATTAAGATCTCACGCAAAATGTAGGGACTACGGATCAGCCGGCCGGAGTGGTCGTGCGGTTCTAGGCGCTACAGTCTGGAGCCGAGCGACCGCTACGGTCGCAGGTTCGAATCCTGCCTCGGGCATGGATGTGTGTGATGTCCATAGGTTAGTTAGGTTTAATTAGTTCTAAGTTCCAGGCGACTGATGACCTCAGAAATTAAGTCGCATAGTGCTCAGAGCCATTTGACTACGGATCTCGGTGCATTACGGCTTGCAAACAGATATTCGACAGTGGGGGTAGTCTTCAAAGTTGTACACGTTCTCCCCTTGATCATCCATTACATGAAAAAAGAAAATTACAATTTCTATAGTGACATAAGATACATACGTATAAATCAAAACATAATAAAACTTGAGTAAAATGTGTCGAGTCCGCACCTCGTGGTCGTGCGGCAGCGTTCTCGCTTCCCACGCCCGGGTTCCCGGGTTCGATTCCCGGCGGGGTCAGGGATTTTCTCTGCCTCGTGATGACTGGGTGTTGTGTGCTGTCCTTAGGTTAGTTAGGTTTAAGTAGTTCTAAGTTTAGGGGACTGATGACCTCAGCTGTTAAGTCCCATAATGCTTAGAGCCATTTGAACCATTTTTGAAACGCTTCACGACTCGGAAAATTTTAACTTTGCCTCACAGCTCACACCATATGACCCCCTAAAGCCATTATACATCCGCTCAGCCTTCTCTGTGTTGCAGAGTTTCACTCAGAGCCTTTCATATTTGTGATTTCACTCGACAGATTTGCATGGAATGGACACAGAATGGAAATATGCGAAGAAACAAGTTCCGACAAAAGTACAAAAGAATCGCGGAAATAAAAATACAAAAAGTACTGTGATGAATGTGAAGAATCTTTACGGGAGTGTAAACCACGTGCCCACGCATACATAAAAAGTTAAAACAAAATCTATACACTTTATATTCAAACACAGAAATGTTTGAAATGAGCGTAAGTGTTTTAACAAGAACAAAAGTCTCGGAGACACTTTTATAAATTCCTTGACTCTTAATACAGAGATCAGCAAACAGACTCGTTTAGCATTGACTGAACAACTACAACTCTGATGACACAGTAAGGCACGATCACACTTCGGTTCATATCTGTTACGTTATAGGAATCAGCCGATCGAAACACATTACAGACGATCCATTATATCATCTTCAACTACGGTTACAGTTCCGACCTGACTTTCTGCATGAAGTAAGCATAAACCAATCAGCTGTGATAAAATGGTACACCTTCTCACACTGCAAAGTCACATTTCTTGTTGGAGTATGATATCGGTCCTTTCATCTGCCTACCTGACATCTTAAAACAGAGATCAGCAAACAGACTAATTTAGCACTGACGGAACAACTACAGCTTTCGGTGGCTCTAAACTAATTTCTATATAGGTTCCGATCAACGTTAACCTGGGGGCATCATAGAGTTTTAAGATCTCTCAGTGTAATAGAGTTCTAGATGAGACTAAATACTAACGCAGTTGCACTTCCTGTTCGTTTTCGTAGAAAATATCATCAGGAAAAAGCGGAGCTGATGACAGTGCACTCTAGCGGCACGTAGAACATTAAGTACCACAGAGGCTGGCTACAAGACAGTAAACGCAGACTTTAAAGGCACAAATTGAAAATAAAATATTAATAATATTGAAATGAATTGTACCTGTTGGTATACTTTACTGGAAGATGTTACATAATTTTTTTAGACAGTAATACCTAGTAGTCGAATCTTGTAAGACATTCTATTTCATTTGAGAGCCGTATTACAGTAACTTAATGACAAGCTATGGTATAAATTGTACTGGTTTCATTTTCTGAACATTTAACATGATACGGGGAAACTTATTCTTTGCATTTTGTGAGAAAAATTCTTATCTACGTGTAAACTTATATAAGCAAGATCACGCAACGTTGATTTATTAAGCAAATAGTCTCATGAGCGATCCCATAATTTGTGAATATCTCAATGGTGCAATTGAAACTTAGCTAGTTAGTCCAGGGACACATTTATTGTATAAGATAAATTTTTCATTATTTCCTAGTTATTATGAGTAATTATTTAAACTGTTTGTTCAACAAATTTTCTTTCTTTTTAACTTAATTCGTTTTATTTCAGATTTTTATGCAAGTCAACAGAAACTACTGTTTATTTGAAAATTTCTTAACAACTGCTATTTTAGGATATTTGCTTCATTTTCTACAAAACTGTCAGTTATTCAGTTAACTTCATTCTTTTCCTGTGTAATCTAATGTTCGTTTTAAAAATAGTGTATTTCATTCTCGAATGACGATATCTTCATTTGTGTGAGAACTGTCTGAAACTTAGTTTCAGGTATCCTTACCATAAAGTTATTATTCGGTTTTCACCTTTTTTCACTAAAATATTTGGCTCCTGTGACAGCAGAAACTATTTTGTGACCAGTGAAACGATTTCCATTCACTTAACACCCCGGACGACATGACGCCTTCGCAGCGATGAGTTTCCGTCTGGGAGACATTTCCGTGATCGCAGCCACCTCTCTAGTGGGACGATTATTCGAGACTTTGGGTTATATCCCATTCTAGAAGGCAATGAAAGCAGGAGTCGTAATAAATAAATAAATAATTTATTTTGGCACCAAGTATATCAGAGTGGGTTTAGCATGAATTGTGTTTGTGTACGTGTTGTTCTCTGATCAGATATATTCATTGTGTAGCTCGATCGAGTTGCACAATGTATATTCGAAAAGTGTGAAATATGTGATGGCAAATTATGTTTCAAGAACATGCAAGTAAAAGAAGAAAATGTTTAAAAGTAACATAATATTCGAGCTACTTGTCAGTCGTTTAGACTGTGGACAAAATCTTTTCAGTGAGGCGCGCAGGAACAAAGGAACAAGCCCTGACACTCAGATGGACTTTGCAAGGTAAGTACTATCTATCTGCAAATATAATGCATTTCCTGTTCCTCTATACTTTAACGTTGTTTAAACTATGAGATACTTATTACAAAGTAATAATTGTGCTTTGTAATACATGGACTGTAAGTAAGGGTGTGCATTATGAACTGCAATGTAGGCAAAACATAAATCAATAACAAATGTATGAACCGTTGATGATGACAGCAACCAGCTACAAAATATTTTAGGTTACTTTACTCAAAAAGTACCATTACCGATTTAGAATTTTTCACAATTCTTCATGAGACGGATTTTTCGTGATTTCATCAAAATAAATTACACACTAGTTTCCCGTGAGCTGCCGGAAAATATCCATCTGGTGCAGCTGGTTTTGCAATTAAATACATTCACAAGATACAAACATCCTTGAGGATGTATTTCATAGCAAGAAAACTGCAAAAACAAATACGCCAGATGGGCATTTCACGGCTACTTGCAGTAAACCAATGCTAAATTTGTTGTTATGAAAGCACGATAAAACCGTCTAATAATGAACTGTGAAAAATTCGAAGTTGGTAACGGTACTTTTTGAATAGAGTAACCTAAATGGAATTTGTGGCTGGTTGCTGGAGACCATCAACAATTTATTTCATATGTCAAGATCTCCAATCACTTCTTTATTCGAGAAAATTGCAATAGCAAATGTAGTTTGAAAGCTGTGTGTAACTGAAGCAAGGGCTAGCAATTACAGTATTAAGAGGCTTGTTAAATTACAGCAACATATAAGAAGAGAAAATTAACTGATGAACACCGGGTTGTTACGCACCGATGGATTTTTTTTTTTTTTTTTTTTTTTTTTTTTGTAACGAGAGAGTGTTGAGAACATTACTCATCCAAATAATTGTAGTGGTGGCAGCCTCTGGAGTTTGTTGAAATATCGTGGCGTCCCAGTACTACTTGGCTTCATTTATCGCCCTGCAGACTGGAGGGCGCTTGTCTCGGTGTCTGACAGCCGGAAGCCACGACAAGTAGGCCCGATCCTGCCAACCCTCTCAGGCGCCGTTGCTGCAGAAACTGTCTGTGTGAGAGAGAGAGAGAGAGAGAGAGAGAGAGAGAGAGAGAGAGAGATAGGCTGCAACAGCTGACGCTGTTCCAACCGCTAACGACGTGATCGTGGCTGGGCGCCAGATGGCAGCCAAGAGACGAGCAACACGCAGTGTCACGTCCGCAGCGAAGGGTGGGTACCAGGCAGCGCAGGAACACCAACTTCCGCTGTTGGTCCACCTGCTTTACTAAGTGACACACTTTCAGAAAGTAGGATCCATAGTTTCCTACAGCCCTGGGTGTTTTCGGTTCAAATAATATCCGCAGCTAATGTCTTCCGTTCCCAAATCACAAACGCCACATAAAAAGTTCTCGGCGAGATAGATGGCGTTGAGATCAATGAAATCTGATTTTTGTTACTTTGTGCACATAAAGTGAAGTGCAAGGTGATGTGTGAAGTAGACTTGTTGTGTAAACGTTGTTCTAATGGCGTGTTATCATTAAATCCTATATACACTATGTAATCAAAAGTATCCGGACACCCCCAAAAACATACGTTTTTCATATTAGGTGCATTTAGGTACACCATATCAGCGACCTCAGTAGTCATTAGAAATTATGAGTGAGCAGAATGGGTCGCTCCACAGAACTCACGGACTTCCAAAGTGATCAAGTGATTGGGTGTCATTTGTGTCGTGCGTCTGCACACGAGATTTCCACACTCCTAAACATCCCTAGGTCCACTGTTTCCGATGTGATGAAATGGAAACGCGAAGGGACACGTACACCACAAAAGCATACAGGCCGACCTCGACAGACAGACACCGCCGACAGTTAAAGAGGGTCGTAATGTGTAACAGGCACAGGCATCTACCCAGACCATCACACAGGAATTCCAAACTGCATCAGGATCCACTGCAAGTACTATGACAGTTAAGCGGGCGGTGAGAAAACATGGATTTCATAGAGCGGCTGCTCATAAGCCACACATTACGCCCATAAGTGCCAAACGACGCCTCGCTTGGTGTAAGGAGCGTAAACATTGGACGATTGAACAGTGCAAAAACGTTGTAAGGAGTGACGAATCACTGTACACTGTGTGGTGACTCGATGGCAGCGTGTGGGTATGGCGAATGCCTGGTAAATGTCATCTGCCAGGATGTGTAGAGCCAACAGTGAAATTCAGAGGAGATGGTGTTATCGTGTGGTCGTGGTTTTCATGGAGGGTACTTGCACCCCTTGTTGTTTTGCGTGGTACTGTCACAGCACAGGCCTACACTGCTTCCCAACGTCGAAAAGGAATTCGGGGATGGCGATTACATCTTTTAACACCAATGAGCACCTGTTCACTATGCACAGCCTGTGGCGGAGTGGTTACACGACAATAACATCCCTTTAACGGACTGGCCTTCACAGATTCCTGACCTGAATCCTATAGAACGCCTTTGAGATGTTTCGGAACTCCGACTTCATGCCAGACCTCACCGACCGACATCGGTACCTCTGCTCAGTGCAGCACTCCGTGACGAATGGGCTGCCATTCCCAAAGAAACCTTCTAGCAGCCTCCGAGATTGCAATCTATCATCAAAGCTGAATTCGAGCATTAGCGATGAAGAGCGCCACGAACTTATAAGTCATTTTCAGCCAGGTGTCCGGGTACTTTTGATCATCTAGTATACTCGACGCTCTATCGTCTTACTCAGATGTATGTGAAATTCGACAAGTGTAAAAGAAGCCTGTTCTCTTTCTTCCTTACCCTGACATGAACATACATCAATGAAAAAAACCTCATGTATTTGTAGTGCAGCCCTGGTTTGGCACCCCCCACGTATTCACGACCCTATGAGAATTTGTGTAACGATAATGCGTTCAATAAAGTGGTCATGTTAATCGCAAAAGGCTTTTTGTTTATGAGTTTCAGGAGGTACACAAGGAGATGGATACTCACTGAAAAACCGCTGCACGAAGGGAACGCACCTATGAAAGGACTTCGACGAAAAATAAATTCGAGGGAAAGAATATTCTGCCTTGTCCTCGCAAGGCTTACATTAAGAAATATATACTTGACATGAATTGGGTGTGTAATGAAGAAAGCCCACGTTGTTAAACAATAACAGCAACTGTGGCGCTACCGATGGACGTTCTCATGGCCCTGTAGCATGTAGCGAATGGAACAGCTGGCGTTCGTATTGAAGTTGGATTTAATTCGGGATGAAATGATATCAGTGATAAGATCTGTTAATGACATTGCTGTTGTCTGTGAAAATGAGGAAAAATTGTAATGAAATGTTCAACGCAAAGAACAATCTACGGAGAGGAACATATGAACTGAACATACATCAAGGAAAGACGAAATAGTTGAGGTACAGCAGAAGTGAGATTAGCTACAGATTTAGAATAAAAATTGAGTCCCACACAGAGATGAAGAAAACGAATTCTTGCTTTGTCAAGCAACCACCTATATTGTCTAGCAGCATTTTCAGCTGACAGTGCTGAAAGCTTCGAGACATCGTATAATAGAAATATTTCGGGCAATGAACGAACAGCATAATACAATATGACCCTGTTTATTCCACCTAATGAGTGCAAAGGGTAATTAAAATTAAACTCTCGCTACCTGAAAAGGCGTTCATGAAGACTGAGTGTGCTTGCAACAATGAAACTTTGTGAGAACGTTTGTGAGGACATACGGAATTGAAATAACGAATAAACAATTGAATAAAAATATTTTGATTTGCACGTGAGAGGGTAACATTTGCTAACTTGCTATCTACGTACCATGTTTGCGTTTCAAGTTACAAACGTTGCTCAATATGAAGACCAACTGCATCCACGACAGCTTGGAGATGCCATTTCACAGCACTTTTCGAACGGTGGACCAGGGAATGCTCAGCTGTCGTGACATAGCTCGTGCACTGAGAATCGCAGCTAGAGTCCAGTATTCTTAGCCGTGACAAGAGTAACTTCTTCAACAACGTGTGGCGCAATTGGCCGTCGACATCTCCCAGGAGCAAGTCGGCAATCGCCAGTTAATTCCTTTTCCGCATCATCTAGTTCAACCCGGTGCGGAAGCAGGACCTTCCCGTATTACTTTATTACTTGACTCTCTCTTAACTGTAACGACAATGATGCTTGTGTTTTAACCATATGTGGCCGTAAATGCATCGGCGCCTAACAGCAAGTTATCAGACTATCACTATTACAACGCAAATCCTGAAACACACAGTTTGAACATCATTCTTACAAAGTTTTGTACCAATATGGTAAATAGGTTTTCGTCTACAATGGCTCAAGTACCGTAAGATTAGTGAAAAAAACCTGCATTTCGAAGCAACAGTTTTGAGTCTATCCAAAATCGTACTTTTGTTAATAAACAGGTATTTTGAAACTGTGTTCTTTCAAGTAACTGAATCATTGGATCCGTAAACCATTTCTAATCTTCATTCAGTGAGGGGGCCTGTAATTATAAAACGATGAAATGCTACTTAAGGGGAGATGTACACTAAAGTGACCAAAATTGTGAAAAACTTTTTATTGGGTCTTCATTTACTACATGATACTATAATTTCAATTCCTGAATATTACGTTCCAGTGATAAAAATAATAACTAACAAAAGCTTGGACGGGTCCACCACCTTTTGTTGCTCTGTATTTCCTCATACTACACTACTGGCCATTAAAATTGTTACACCACGAAGATGACGTGCTACAGACGCGAAATTTAACCGACAGGAAGAAGATGCTGTGACATGCAAATTATTAGCTTTTCAGGGCATTCACACAAGGTTGGCGCCGGAGGCGACACCTACAACGTGCTGACATGAGGAAAGTTTCCAACCGATTTCTCGTACACAATCAGCAGTCGACCGGCGTTGTCTGGTGAAACGTTGTTGTGATGCCTCGTGTAAGGAGGAGAAATGCGTACCATCACGTTTCCGACTTTGACAAAGTTCGGATTGTAGCCTATCGCGATTGCGGTTTATCGTATCGCAACATTGCTGCTCGCGTTGCTCGAGATCCAATGACTGTTAGCAGAATATGGAATCGGTGGGTTCAGGCGGGTAATACGGAACGCCGTGCTAGATCCCAATTGCCTCGTATGCAGTCGAGGTGACAGGCATCTTATACGCATGGCTGTAACGGATCGTGCAGCCACGTCTCGATCCCTGAGTCAACAGATAGGGACGTTTGCAAGACAACAACCATCTGCACGAACAGTTCGACGACGTTTGTAGCAGCATGGACAATCAGCTCGGAGACCATGGGTGCGGTTACCCTTGACGCTGCATCACAGGCAGGAGCGTCTGCAATGGTGTACTCAACGACGAACCTGGGTGCACGAATGGCAAAACGTCATTTTTTCGGATGAATCCAGGTTCTGTTTACAGCATCATGATGGTCGCATCCGTGTTTGGCGACATCGTGGTGAACGCATATTGGAAGCGTGTATTCATCACCGCCATCCTGGTGTATCACCCGGCGTGATGGTATGGGGTGCCATTGGTTACACGTCTCGGTCAACTCTTGTTCGCACTGACGGCACTTCGAACAGTGGACGTTACATTTCAGATGTGTTACGACCCGTGGCTCTACCCTTCGTTCGATCCCTGCGAAACCATACATTTCAGCAGGACAATGCACGAGCGCATGTTGCAGGTCCTGTACGTGCCTTTCTGGATACAGAAAAAGTTTGACTGCTGCCCTGGCCAGCACATTCTCCAGATCTCTCACCAATTGAAAACGTCTGGTCAATGGTGGCCGAGAAACTGGCTCGTCACAATACGCCAGTCACTACTCTTGATGAAGTGTGGTATTGTGTTGAAGCTGCATGGGCAGTTGTACCTGTACACGCCATCCAAGCTCTGTTTGACTCAATACCCAGGCGTATCAGGGCCGTTATTACGACCAGAGGTGGTTGTTCTGGGTACTGATTTCTCAGGATCTATGCACCCAAATTGCGTGAAAATGTAATCACATGTCAGTTCTAGTAATTGTCCAATGAATACCAGTTTATCATCTGCATTTCTTCTTGGTGTAGCAATTTTAATGGCCAGTAGTGTATTTATTCTCGTTCTACCAGATTTCTGCAGTCGCAATGTGGGGAATATTTCGGTGTTTAGCAGATGCACAACTTCTACAAAAGTATGTGTATAGAAAAACTAAAAATCGTAATGAAAGTTATAACTCTCTGATCGTTAAACCATGACACAGGACAACATTTGTTTCCACATCTGCTGCTGGAGTTGCAGCGTATGATGCTTGTTTTGTTTTTAACTGTGCTAATCTTGGCAGACTACGGACTCCACAGAGGCTAGGATTTGATCCAGGAGCTTTCACACTGTCGATATTGAAGGTAATCGGTAACACGAGAATTGGTGCAGCTGACATTATTGTTTATGTGATCGCTCTAAGCTTGTGGTTATAGCTTGATACCAGAGCCTACCAATTTTAATTGTATATTACAGCACTGAGGATGGTCACTAAGTGACCGAAAATCGATTTTGCTGACAATAAAACAATAAAATACGGCCAATGCTGATTTGCCTTACAATTGTTAATCAGATTCAAAATCAGGTTAACCTAAAAGAACAAGAAAACAAAAAAAGGACTGCTTGAGGCTGAAGGAGAATGCATACAAATTGCATTAGTTCACCCAGGTAAGCTAAAGCCTAATACAAACACTGCCAACTATTTGCCCCAGGTTTCCCGTTACTTACATTTTGGCAACATTATGTACCAGTTCCTCACAAACCACTGATATTACAGTACTCAAATTTGGCATACAAATAGTCAATACTATAGTAAAACATTCTGTAGAACGAATTTTCATTTACTGAAGTAGCAAGGCACTTATGTAACAGAAAAACCCTAAGATTAAGATATATTTTTCACCGAAATCAGGAGAGCTGTAAAAATCTAGCAAAAGATGACACGAACGTTCTTGTCCATAGATATTTTAATAACTTTACTGTCACGTAGATGAAGGTATAATTAGATGAATGACGAACACCAATTTCACTTAACGAAAGTTTATTCAGCGCTTGCACATACAAGAGCGCGGAACGAACCGCCTCCTGCCAGCACACATACTGTATATTTACAGTTACAGAACATTCCAGTACAACGATTTTAGATATTTGTGGATACTTCTAGAATGTACTCGAACCGAACATAGAAAATAAAATTCAGGTGAGTTTTGAACTCACTACCTTCCATGCAACAGTCTAATATCATAACCACTATACCTTTGGTGACTGTGTTACTAAATTACTTCTGCGACAAAATATTAAACTTTGTTCAAAAATATACGAATTTCGTTCTGACATATTTCTCAAAAAAGAACATTTATTGAAAAAATTTCAACTGTTTATAATTAAAAACATTATTTCAATAAAGATGAAACCATATGTGTGAATGCATATGACATTCCTTAATAACTGTGCCAAATTAAGTTACATTGCTTTGAAAACTTTGTGTTTTTTAAGGTTTTCTTCCAAAGTATCGCAACTTTGCGTATGTCCCCCTTTAATATCGTTCCAGATTAATAGTAGGACATTTGACTGTACTAACAGGACGCTACAGGAGTAACGAAGTAAATCCGCCACGTGTTCGTCAACTAGACAATCTGATACCGCCTAGCACTATTTGGCAGTAGTACAAATAGCAAAACAAACACCAACATATAGACGGAAAGACAATACAAAAGCGTAGAAAACAGAAACAAATAAAATATCGTAATGCAAACGAGACGTACAGCTGACTGTTGATCTTGACAGCATCAACCAAACGGAGTTCACATAGTTAATGAAAAACTATTGGCTAACGCTAATTACACATATGTCTGTTGAGCAGTCAAGACCTTTCGCGAGTGTTACGAAATAGCAAACGGCTCGCTGTGGGCTGCTTCCGTATTTACAATGCAAAGGCAGTCTATATAACAAATTTGGCACACGATCTAGACTCGCGCACAGAAGAATTCGCATTTAGAGATAATTTCCAGTGTATTCGATAACTGACAGATGATCCTCAACATACATTGTCCGTCTCGTAGCGAGTGGAGGAATTCCCGATTCCGTTTGCGTAACAGATCTGGTGTAGTTTTAATATAGCTTTCACAAATACACTGAGCTGCCGGTTTCATACGGTCTAGAAATTTCAGTCATAACGTACAAGTGGAGACACACAACATGCAAACATACACTCCTGGAAATGGAAAAAAGAACACATTGACACCGGTGTGTCGGACCCACCATACTTGCTCCGGACACTGCGAGAGGGCTGTACAAGCAATGATCACACGCACGGCACAGCGGACACACCAGGAACCGCGGTGTTGGCCGTCGAATGGCGCTAGCTGCGCAGCATTTGTGCACCGCCGCCGTCAGTGTCAGCCAGTTTGCCGTGGCATACGGAGCTCCATCGCAGTCTTTAACACTGGTAGCATGCCGCGACAGCGTGGACGTGAACCGTATGTGCAGTTGACGGACTTTGAGCGAGGGCGTATAGTGGGCATGCGGGAGGCCGGGTGGACGTACCGCCGAATTGCTCAACACGTGGGGCGTGAGGTCTCCACAGTATATCGATGTTGTCGCCAGTGGTCGGCGGAAGGTGCACGTGCCCGTCGACCTGGGACCGGACCGCAGCGACGCACGGATGCACGCCAAGACCGTAGGATCCTACGCAGTGCTGTAGGGGACCGCACCGCCACTTCCCAGCAAATTAGGGACACTGTTGCTCCTGGGGTATCGGCGAGGACCATTCGCAACCGTCTCCATGAAGCTGGGCTACGGTCCCGCACACCGTTAGGCCGTCTTCCGCTCACGCCCCAACATCGTGCAGCCCGCCTCCAGTGGTGTCGCGACAGGCGTGAATGGAGGGACGAATGGAGACGTGTCGTCTTCAGCGACGAGAGTCGCTTCTGCCTTGGTGCCAATGATGGTCGTATGCGTGTTTGGCGCCGTGCAGGTGAGCGCCACAATCAGGACTGCATACGACCGAGGCACACAGGGCCAACACCCGGCGTCATGGTGTGGGGAGCGATCTCCTACACTGGCCGTACACCACTGGTGATCGTCGAGGGGACACTGAATAGTGCACGGTACATCCAAACCGTCATCGAACCCATCGTTCTACCATTCCTAGACCGGCAAGGGAACTTGCTGTTCCAACAGGACAATGCACGTCCGCATGTATCCCGTGCCACCCAACGTGCTCTAGAAGGTGTAAGTCAACTACCCTGGCCAGCAAGATCTCCGGATCTGTCCCCCATTGAGCATGTTTGGGACTGGATGAAGCGTCGTCTCACGCGGTCTGCACGTCCAGCACGAACGCTGGTCCAACTGAGGCGCCAGGTGGAAATGGCATGGCAAGCCGTTCCACAGGACTACATCCAGCATCTCTACGATCGTCTCCATGGGAGAATAGCAGCCTGCATTGCTGCGAAAGGTGGATATACACTGTACTAGTGCCGACATTGTGCATGCTCTGTTGCCTGTGTCTATGTGCCTGTGGTTCTGTCAGTGTGATCATGTGATGTATCTGACCCCAGGAATGTGTCAATAAAGTTTCCCCTTCCTGGGACAATGAATTCACGGTGTTCTTATTTCAATTTCCAGGAGTGTATTTTGTCTTGTTCCTGATGAAGTGTTTGTTCAGATGTAAAAAGGTCCAAGGGTCGACTCCGCAGTTAGTACAAGCGATAGTTTTGGGTTCTCCATGACTTCGTGAATCATTTCAGGTAAATTCCGGGATGTTTCCACGTAACGTGCCCCATCCTTGTCCAACTGTTATAAGTTGCGATGTGACATTGAGCTTCGACATTCCTCCCTTCCTTCCCTATTTCGTTACAACTGGAATGACAGTAAGTTTATTCGCCACAATTTGGCTTGCAAGTAGAGATTTTGTGACTAATCGGTCTGATTACACACAGTGTATCGGTATTCTGTCTTAAAACTCAAACTGCTCCCGATTGGCGCAAACAATAACAGAATGTAACACTTTTGATGGTGATGCTCACAGCCTACAAAAAGAAAAAAAAAAAAAAGAAAAAGAATGGCTCTGAGCACTATGGGACTTAACATCTATGGTCATCAGTCCCCAGAACTTAGAACTACTTAAACCTAACTAACCTAAGGACATCACACAACACCCAGTCATCACGAGGCAGAGAAAATCCCTGACCCCGCCGGGAATCGAACCCGGGAACCCGGGTGTGGGAAGCGAGAACGCTACCGCACGACCACGAGCTGCGGACATCCAACTGATTGGACGGCCAGGGATGTGACTACTGCTTGGCCTCCCAGAAGTCCTGACCTTACGCCTTTGGATTACTTTTTCTAATCCTACATAAAGAACATTTGAAACATATACGTTTAAAATAAAACTGGAATTACTTAACTGACAGCAGTCTAAAACACAACTGTTAGAATGGAAATGGGATGTGAAAATGTATTTTTCTCATCGCTTATGTGCTTTGCCCTGCACTGAACTTTTCTGACTACGAGAATGTAAATTTAATTTAGCTGCGAGAATATAGATTTAATTTAACTGCGAGAATGTAAACTGTCAATAACTTGATATTAAACCAAAACTGCATGAATTTACCTAACACAAAAACTGTATCTGATGCAACACTATTGATTTGAAATTGGCCCTGGTAATAAAACAAAACTTCATCAATTTGAAAATAATGGTCCCTGTGCTTAATGAATGTTATCCCTGAAATAACAAAATTTCTTATATCCATCTGCACAGTGGTGACGCCCTTCGCACACTCTGATAGTAGTTTAAATTGTATAGTTAGCAAACAGTTATCGTGCTCGGCTGTTGCTAGCATACATTTTAATTAAATCGAATATGACTGAGACAATAACTTCTTGAGAAAATAGTGGATCTGGGAACTAGTACTGACTTGAGACAAGTAACAATATGGCACCAACTTTAAAACTTGTATTTTGACTCTTTGAAAATTAATTATGGTCACAATTAACACACTCAATACACTGATTATACGTTAACAATTAACTTTACAAAATCATTGGATATGAGTGATATACATTGTCTCACTTATCACTTATGAATACGTGCACTGCACTAGTTACAAAGCACTTTCTTTACCTTAATTATTTCCAACTTCTGTTGATATTCCTTTTACAGTCAGCAAACATCATAGTATCTCGTAGATAAAAGAAATCGTTACTGCCCGTAGTGAGTAAGCATATATCCAGCTCATATCACATACAACACGTCTTTACACTTCACAGTCCTCCGTACATCTCTCGATCGAAAGTTACTCTAACGCATCACCGACAACACCTTGAATCAGCGATAGCTGTTGAGCAGCGACGCTACTACTCAATCAATACTACATTTGACCATCTCTGGTTCAATATAATATTTTCTTACAAAACTTTAATTAATTTACCCTATGTACATACCTTTCACATCGTCTGTAAAGAAAAGATTCGAAATTTGAGCTATCTGTGAGAGTGAATTTCGATAGCTATCGCGACTGACAAGGAATCCCTTGAATGCGACGTTGCAAGTTCAATCTTTTAGTAAGACCTGTTTGAAAGTGTTGTGTTACCAATTATTACAGGAAAAATATTAGCTGCTAATGACTATCCACGTGCATCAGGAAGACTACAGAAAATGAGTGTAAGGGTGCTGCAGAGAGCAACCTCCTACAGGATTGATGTATTACGTAACACAAAATGGGCGTCGTTGACGTTCAAGAAATGTTCAAAACAAACTGTTAACTTGCACCATGAACACTAGGTGAAAAACAATGATCTCAAAGATTCGCATCATAAAGACCAAAGGCGAATGCCTTGAGAAATGGTTCAAATGGCTCTGAGCACTATGGGACTTAACTTCTGATGTCATCAGTCTCCTAGAACTCAGAACTTCTTAAACCTAACTAACCTAAGAACATCACACATATCCATGCCCGAGGCAGGATTCGAACTTGCGACCGTAGCGGTCACGCGGTTCCAAACTGTAGTGCCCATAACCGCTCGTCCACAGCGGCCGGCGAATGCCTTGAGAGTTAAAAACTGTGCAGTACGTTCAGCTAGGTAATCACTCTTAAAGAATGTATATAAAGTCATACTGGTGCAACGGGGTGATGAGAACTAATGGAATTTGACTGCACGCAATAGAATGCGAAACAGTCTGTCGTGGAGCCTTTCGCGAAACCAACTATCGTTTAATGCGTAGCTGCAGATAGTCTGATAATGTTTTATGGGCACGCAAAAAACTATCATCCAGACGCTGAATTTGTCCAGTGGTTCTAGATCATGTGAACTGCAATGTCACGGACTTTTTTAAACGCAGACCAGCAGTCAAGGAAAAGTAAGTTAATGTGGCGAGCTATTGGCCAAAAGCAATGCTTATCCGTAATTGTAATTCTCTCACGTCCATTTTCCCCGTCTTGTTTGCCGCGAAGTAAATATTCCCTATAGCCCTTGCAAGACCATGGAAACAAGAAAAGATCGTAGGGTACAGTGCACTTCCTACTTCTCGCAGCACAATAAATGTTTGCAGCCAATTTACCATCCATATTAACAGCCTGTATAGTCGTATACGAATGTGTTAAGGGATTTATGTCTTTCTTGATACAATTTCCTTGGTACCCCAAATTTCCAGGCTTTCTTTCGTATGCATTTTTTCTTGAAATTTGGGTTGGTCGGAGTTGAAAATAAATACCTCACTGAAGGATCAGGTAAGTGTGTTTATCTCATCTATAATTTTTCCTGCCGATTCTACAGTTTTCTGTGCGTCGTCAAGTTGACACCTTGATTGAAATTTTGTTACCTTACGTCTTACAATTCTATAGCACTATTTGAAGCTATTCAACCATCTACTGCTTCCCTTGAAATCATTGTAATCTACGTCGCGGGCAGTTGATGTGCATAACGTAGTAGGTCACAATCATGCACATTCCGTAAATTGTATCGAGTATACTTGAAAGCGCAAACACCAATTTTTGTTAACAAGTACGCCTTGTCCTGCCTTGTATATTCGTAGTTCTTTTTTTGCATTACACGGTCATATTGCTGCGGAATTATTAGAAATCTGCTCATAACTGATTCTTTTTACTATGCTGCTGATGATCTTCCCTGTACCATTGTCCTTCACTACGTCTCACTGGAGACACGATTTGTAGCTCCCTGTCTGACAAGGATGACGAACTACACGGTTCGATACCTTTTCAGTACCACTTTCACTTGTTAAGCACATATCGTATACCTCATGTACATTGTCCGCACAGTCGAGCGTATACGACACTACACACTCCACTGACTAACCTTGGAGAAACTCTTAAAATTTCATCTGCCACTTGCTTCTCACTCTGCGAAACCCCTTGGGTTTCTTTCTGACGACGTGTCAGCTGTGGCACCTGTAGTTATAGATATAATGCAATCTTGTCTTTGTTAATCGCTGGCATTGTTCTGCTTTGCATCAACACCTCTAGCACTGTAGCTCTGTTGTGAGTTATTCGATGACTAAGGAGTTCAACTACGCTCCGCAGCCTCAAGCTGTGCTCACAATTGGGTACCTGCAGTCCCGGCCCCTGTTGCCATTAGCAACCAGTATTGTGGCTGCACGGTAGAGAACATTGGGGCGTCGAACGCCGTAAACATCATTAAACTTTTGCTACCTCGCACACAAGGGGTTCCTTGTGAGATGCTACAAAACATATGGCGTGAAATCGAATGTCGTTTTTGTTTCTGCAAAGCAACAAATGGAGTTCAAATCGTAACTTTACTTCAATGTGACATTCAGATCGTTTCTTTATCTTGAACAGCCTTTCTGTAGCACTCTTTCAAAATATCGGCACTCTTTTTTGAACACCCTGTACTGTTAAGAGACTAAGAGAACTCGCCTGATAAATTAAAACGTCGGCTGCACGTCAGACTGCGTAACACGAGTGAGGCGATGTCTGTCTCGCAGACTGGAGGCACAGTAGGTGCAGAAATGCTGCCGTACTGCGACGCTGTGCGGCGTATCGCAGATTAGATTTCGGCGCCCTCCTCGCACCTGCTGGTGCTGCGTGCCCCTGTCTAGTGCACCACCTGTCAAATTCTACAGCTAGAGAGAGACAAGAAGCCAGTAGCTCAGGCGCGAGAGAGAGGCGGGAGGCCCAGTAACTCTGGCCGTGCATACCGTCTACACGGTTTAAGGACCTCTTCTCTTCCCTGGAGATGGCACTCATGACAGAACACAGATCAGACAAAAACGGTGTTCCCCAACGGTAGAACGGGTGCTATAATGTTGAATCACCAAACGAAAGTATGGACAATGACTCTTTAAAAACCTGAAGAGCTTTATTGTTATTACAAGCGAATGTGTACCTTACCACCCACTGCCTTTAGTGAACGTCAGCCATTTAATTTGCAATATAATTGTGTGTACTGTTATCTCCTTTTCGTGTCAAGTTTCCCTATCGGGTAATACTGTTACTGAAGAAAAAAAAACAAAAAAACATGAAACTGATCGTATTATATTATTTTGTGATAATGTCTGTGGCCGTGCGGTTCTAGGCGCTGCAGTCTGGAATCGCGTGATCGCTACGGTCGCAGGTTAGAATCCTGCCTTGGGCATGGATGTGTGTGATGTCCTTAGGTTAGTTAGGTTTGGTTCAAATGGCTCTGAGCACTATGGGACTCAACTGCTGAGTTAAACCTAACTAACCTAAGGACATCACACACATCCATGCCCGAGGCAGGATTCGAACCTGCGACCGTAGCGGTCTCGCGGTTCCAGACTGCAGCGCCACAACCGCGCGGCCACTTCGGCCAGTTAGGTTTAACTAGTTCTAAGTTCTAGGGACTAATGACCTCAGAAGTTGAGTCCCATAGTGCTCAGAGCCATTTGAACCATTTTTGACAATGTCTATAACTTCTACTACATTACAAATGTTTAGGAATGACTTGTCGATAAAGAATTTCGGACTTTCAGGTACCTCGATGAAGCAAATACATAGCATCACTATCTCGCACTCATTGTCTTTGAATAGTAACTCCGAAGGTGTAAGATCGTAAAGGGTGTGAGTTTACTGTGACTTTAATCAGCAGAAACACCTTTATTTTTTCCGTGATGTAATTACAATAAAGCATTTATTCCACAGCAGAAAAATACTATAAACCAATTTTCACTGAAGAGCCAAAGAAACTGGTACACCTGCCTAATATCGTTTACGGCCCCCACGAGAACGCAGAAGTGCTGCATCACGACGTGGCATGGACTCGACTAATGTCTGAAGTAGTGCTGGATGGAAATGACACCATAAATTCTGCAAGGTTGTCCGTAAATCCGTAAGAGTACGAGGGGGTTGAGATCTCTTCTGTACAGCACGTTGCAAGGTATCCGCAGGTATGCTCAATAATGTTCATGTCTGATGAGTTTGGTGGTGAGCGGAAGTGTTTAAGCGCTGAGGAGTGTTCCTGGCGCCACTCTGTAGGAATTGTGAACGTGAGGCGTGTCGCACTTTCCTGCTGGAATTGCGCAAGTCCGTCGGAATGAACAATGGATATGAACGGATGCAGGTGATCAGACAGGATCCTTACGTACGTGTCACCCGTCACAGTCGTATCTAGGCGTATCAGGGCTCCCATATCATTTCAACGGCACACGCACACACTACAACAGAGCCTCCACCATCTTGAACAGTATCCTGTTCACATGCGGGGACCGTGCATTCATGAGGTTGTCTCCACACATATACATGTACATCTGCTCGATACAATTTGAAACGCGATTCCTCCGACCAGGCAACATGTTTCCAGTTATCAACAGTCCAATGTCAGTGTTGACTGGCCCAGGCGAGGCGTTAAACTTTGTGTCACGCAGCCATCAAGGGCGCAGGAGTGGGAACAAGGCACCGAAAGTCCATATCGATGACGTATCGTTGAATGGGTCGCACACTGTCACTTATTGGTGGCTTATCACTGAAATCTGCAGCAATTTGTGGAAGGATTGCCCTTGAGCCTTGTGGAACGATTCTTTTCAGTCATCGTTGGCCCATTCTTGCAGGATCTTTTTCACGGTACACTAGTCAAATGGTCGTATGGGAAAATCCCCACTTCATCGCTATGTCGGAGATTGTGTGTACCATCGCTCGTGCGCCGACTATAACACCACGTTAAAACTCACTTAAATCTTGATAACCTGCCATTGTAGCGGCAGTAACCGATCTAACAACTGCGCCAGACACTTGTCTTATACATGCGTTGCCGACCGCAGCACCGTATTCTGCGTGTTTACATATCTCCGTGTTTAAATATTCATGCCTGTACCAGGTTCTTTGGCGATACAGTGTACGTACACTGTGGGACTTCAAGCGAAGCTTCACTTCCTCATATTTACTCTTTGATTTCTCGTTGTTTGATTGTTACGTAAAGAAGTAATCAGAAATGGGATAGAGAAACGCTGCAAGCAACACCATTAACAAAGCTGTTAATTAGCCTCTAGACCATGGATTCATAAGGAAACATGCTCCACGAGCAGGCTATGGGCACACGCCTGCAAGCAGCGAGTACTGTATCCCCTCTATCATCTCAGGGAATAGGGTATTGAGAACTTGTGAAAGCCGGCCGCGGTGGTCTAGCGGTTCAGGCGCTCAGTCCGGAACCGCGCGACTGCTACGGTCGCAGGTTCGAATCCTGCCTCTGGCATGGATGTGTGTGATGTCCTTAGGTTAGTTAGGTTTAAGTAGTTCTAAGTTCTAGGGGACTGATGACCACCGATGTTAAGTCCCATAGTGCTCAGAGCCATTTTTTTTTTGAGAACTTGTGAAAACGAGGAAATCGATCCTGAGGGAAACGCTGGGAGAAATATAGATTGTTCTTATGTTCCTTATTGATTTACAAATGAATTACATCAAACTACGGACCATCAAAAGTAAAGTAATGTGAGATTTTTCATTTTCCCATTCAGTTTCACAGCGAATGCTGATTTTTACCCAAAAATTCCTGGCCCTCTGTCCGTAGACATATAAACTAACACATTCCATGAGAAACTTACAATTTCTACACTTCTTCAATGCTGCTAAGAGCGTAACATACATTTGTGTGTATCTGATATCTACACTTTCACGGAGTGCTAAGGAAAATGCAACAAACTCTTTCCAAAGATTTTGCAAGGTGACTCTGTTCGTCATAGGCCATAACTTGTGTATAAAACACCATTATCATATATGATACTGGCATCACATGAAAAAGTTATAACTGAAGTGGACACAGATGTCAAACTTGCAGTTAGCAAGTACTCTTTCATTTACTCACCATCCGTAAAAGTGTGCAAGTAGCCAATAGCATTTTTCATTATAGCTCATCTAAATGGCACTCCTACATGATTTCTCTTCCTTTTTTTCTTCCTCTTTCAGAGAACTTTTTTAATTTTTAAGACCTCTAGTACACCCTCAGCTTCTTCACATTTTGCGTTTCCGTATTTTTTGATGTGGTAAGACGTGTAGTACCTTTGTGAACTGAACATTCCGGAAATATTCAATGTCTTACGTGTTATGACAGACTAAGCATTTTGTCAAACCATCTTTTTGGGTAGCTGCGGATTGAAATGGGAAGACATTGCGGATGTTATACAACGCCGTTTTGCCATTGCCGCTGTTAGGTGACACTTCTGACAAAACCGATCGTCCCATATTTCACAGTTGGCCCTTCTCCCATATTGTAGGGGCAACACGGTCCGCGGGCATTACCTTCACCCCCCCCTCCACACCGCAATTGCCTTACTCGCGAGCAAGAGCCTAAACCGGCCGGTGTTCTCACGCTCAAAATCAGTTTTTTGTTAAGTCCTGGTTTGTACAGAGTAATCGCGAATATACGTGCTGACTTTTCGATGCATACGGAAAAATTGCCTGCAGATAGCTTGCACATTAAAATTTCTCTTCCGTTTCTTGTTGAGCGAATGGCTTAGTCATTAACTAAAGGCAAAGTGTTTTGTTTATCCGACCCATCTTCTGAAACAGCCTATGACTGAACCGGCACCAGCACACAGGTATCGGGACAAGCAGTAACGCAGAAGACTTGGTTCGTACTGACAGGATGCGGTGAATACATACAAGGAATTCGAAGCCATATTTGCGTCACGACGTTTGCCGACTAGCTCCATAGCAAATACAGGTTTTCCAAAGTTTTACGAGATCCTCTACCACGTGGTTCTCTACTGAAATCATTTAGACGAAGCACCTGCATTAAATCTTGATAATTTGGTAATTCTCCGCATGGATTAGTTAGTTTGATGTTTTTTCGATATGTCGTTTGGATGCAGAAGAAAAGTGACGTTAGCTATGTAAATACTGGTCTGAGTAAGAAATAGTAGGGTACATATCCGCCGATTCGTTTTCAGTTTTACCGCAGTATGATTTGATTTTCTGTATGTATGGAAAAGACACCTTCCACGAATACGACGCTCAGTATTTTTTTGATGGGTGTTTAGGTATGACGATCTTGTTCCTCTCACTGATGCTCCCTCCGAGTCTTAAGTCTTTCAGCAGTCTACTTAAGGAAACTTAGATTTCCTCGAAGCCAGGCTGCAACGGGCCTTATTTTGTGAAAACTAGAATTACCAAGTACATGCAATAAACGTCCTATTCCAGCTTCTTTTCACACTGGAATAAGATGTTGTTTATTTTCAGAAACACCTGTGTTCCTTTTGCCAGACAGAGAGACTAATGACATCAACTCAGATCAGAAAAGAAATAACTACACAACGTAAAAATGTCCCTATTACATTTCACTGTCATTACAACGTAGTCAGCTGAAAGTCAGGTAAACATCACAGGATAGGCGACCGCAAGCGGCCACGTACACTAACTGATCAAAAGTAAAGGAATTCCCCTATTAATGCGGTACTTACCACTAGATGTGGAGCGTGTATAAAAGGAGGCAAAGAGTATAGTGTTTTCAGGAGCTATTTGGGCTGGACGTCTGAAATGAAGTGCCGGTTCGGAGTTAACTACTTCCCAACAGTAGGCTACTTTTGGATCAATTCTCGGCCACGCGCGCTGTTTAAGATAGTAGGTTCCTGCGACCTCTGGCGGCGTTGCTAGGGCGGCCTAGTGGAAAACCGGGAAATCACCTTTTTAGCGAAAAGTGGTTGACTGACAGCCGGGCAACCCCAAGACTGAGATGTATGATATGTTGTGGATCTTGCAGATGTAACGTCACGACGTATCAAGGAGATCTCAGTGACTTCTATGTGGACTACATATGAAAGAACCACACCATGCCTTTATATAAGTGATCGCCTCTATGGACTACCAATCCACAAGCATCAGTTATCTATGGGGGGTATTTGGAAAGTAGGGTCCGATTGGGCGCAAAATGGAAACGACAGTGAAAATCCGAAGAAACTTTACACAGGTGTGTTGGACAGTGTCTCCAGTATGCCTGTCGAAGGCGCATCTTCGCTTTTTTTTCTTTTCTTTTCTAAGCGCACAGTGAGCACGTAAAGACTGTAAGCGCATAGTCATATCGCTGGCTTAGTTGTGGAGTATCTTTGCCGCCAGCCGCGTCTGGGAGTCGTACACGGGAGACGGAACTATTATGTTGTGTAGTGGGTAGCTCTGCATACGAGAGGCATTGTTAGTATTGAAGTTGAAGTGTTGCTACAAGTGTTATTACAGTAAAGTGATAAAATATGCAAGTGATTCAGAGGGAAGTGCTTCAAGAAGTAATTTAAAAATGAGCAGTGCTGCTGATAACGTATTTGTGTATCCTCTCGATGCGTGTCGTACCGTACTGTATCAATCATCCGCGCCGTGTTCGCTCTCCCAGAATGAACTGATGTGAATCAGTAATACTATTTTTTTTCTTTTTTACAAAAGAGAGCATTGAAGTGCCAGTGTCTTTTAGCGAGCGTGATAACGTGCGTTCGATCATCGTGTTCCGCATCATCAACAATCAGCCGCGCCGCGACGGTTACACGCACGCTCGTACAACTGAGAACTGTGAACTGTAAATTTAACCTTGTGAACAGTGCTATATCATTACTAGTGTCAAGGAGGACTGGTACCAAATATCTGTGTATGCGTGACGAGCGTAAGAACTTTCGTGCGCTCATTCGGCTTTCGCATCATCAACAATCATCCGCGCCGTGTTCGGTTACGCGTTCGCTCGTCCGAATGATATTGTGGACTGTTAATCATCCATTAATTGGGATAACACTTCTGAATTAGAATGTAAACAGTGCAACCCGCGACTTTCTTTTATCGTCTCAGAATATACACTCCTGGAAATTGAAATAAGAACACCGTGAATTCATTGTCCCAGGAAGGGGAAACTTTATTGACACATTCCTGGGGTCAGATACATCACATGATCACACTGAGAGAACCACAGGCACATAGACACAGGCAACAGAGCATGCACAATGTCGGCACTAGTACAGTGTATACCCACCTTTCGCAGCAATGCAGGCTGCTATTCTCCCATGGAGACGATCGTTCAGATGCTGGATGTAGTCCTGTGGAACGGCTTGCCATGCCATTTCCACCTGGCGCCTCAGTTGGACCAGCGTTCGTGCTGGACGTGCAGACCGCGTGAGACGACGCTTCATCCAGTCCCAAACATGCTCAATGGGGGACAGATCCGGAGATCTTGCTGGCCAGGGTAGTTGAAAAATGGCTCTGAGCACTATGGGACTCAACTGCTGAGGTCATTAGTCCCCTAGAACTTAGAACTAGTTAAACCTAACTAACCTAAGGACATCACACACATCCATGCCCGAGGCAGGATTCGAACCTGCGACCGTAGCGGTCTCGCGGCTCCAGACTGCAGCGCCAGAACCGCGCGCCCACTTCGGCCGGCAGGGTAGTTGACTTACACCTTCTAGAGCACGTTGGGTGGCACGGGATACATGCGGACGTGCATTGTCCTGTTGGAACAGCAAGTTCCCTTGCCGGTCTAGGAATGGTAGAACGATGGGTTCGATGACGGTTTGGATGTACCGTGCACTATTCAGTGTCCCCTCGACGATCACCAGTGGTGTACGGCCAGTGTAGGAGATCCCTCCCCACACCATGATGCCGGGTGTTGGCCCTGTGTGCCTCGGTCGTATGCAGTCCTGATTGTGGCGCTCACCTGCACGGCGCCAAACACGCATACGACCATCATTGGCACCAAGGCAGAAGCGACTCTCATCGCTGAAGACGACACGTCTCCATTCGTCCCTCCATTCACGCCTGTCGCGACACCACTGGAGGCGGGCTGCACGATGTTGGGGCGTGAGCGGAAGACGGCCTAACGGTGTGCGGGACCGTAGCCCAGCTTCATGGAGACGGTTGCGAATGGTCCTCGCCGATACCCCAGGAGCAACAGTGTCCCTAATTTGCTGGGAAGTGGCGGTGCGGTCCCCTACAGCACTGCGTAGGATCCTACGGTCTTGGCGTGCATCCGTGCGTCGCTGCGGTCCGGTCCCAGATCGACGGGCACGTGCACCTTCCGCCGACCACTGGCGACAACATCGATGTACTGTGGAGACCTCACGCCCCACGTGTTGAGCAATTCGGCGGTACGTCCACCCGGCCTCCCGCATGCCCACTATACGCCCTCGCTCAAAGTCCGTCAACTGCACATACGGTTCACGTCCACGCTGTCGCGGCATGCTACCAGTGTTAAAGACTGCGATGGAGCTCCGTATGCCACGGCAAACTGGCTGACACTGACGGCGGCGGTGCACAAATGCTGCGCAGCTAGCGCCATTCGACGGCCAACACCGCGGTTCCTGGTGTGTCCGCTGTGCCGTGCGTGTGATCATTGCTTGTACAGCCCTCTCGCAGTGTCCGGAGCAAGTATGGTGGGTCTGACACACCGGTGTCAATGTGTTCTTTTTTCCATTTCCAGGAGTGTAGTTGTTCATACCAGACGTAGAACAGTGTTGCGTTTTGACGTTGAGTGGCTCCCCTTACTCGCTTGCATATTTCGATAGATAATTTCAGGCAAGCCAGCAGCAGTGAGGAGCAGAACAATGCGACCGCCGCGGGATTATCAGGTGCGTGGTGTGGACAGGGCGCACGGTCAAGCAACGGCAAACAGTTTAAAGGTACCACCCCACCCGTTTGTACTCCCGGGCGTGTTACAAGATGCCTAGAACAATAGAGTCTCCCGCCGAGTACGAGCGCTTGCCGCGAGATTATGCCTGATTTGATGCAGTCCATATAATGTGAGAGTCATTCATTTCCTCCTTCTCGGCCGCACATTGCAAGGGCAACGAGGACGCTCCAGCAGCGTTTTCGGTGGAAAGTCTTTGATCGCCCACTATACAGCCCGGATGTGGCTACCTCTATCACCTCTGCTCACATCACCAGCTGGCTATGAAGACAACGTTTAGGGACAGACAACGAGCTGCAGACCAGTGTAGAGAACTGACAAGGAGCACAGGCGACTGCCTTCTATGACGACGGTATTTGAAAGTTGGTACGACGAATGTCTAAGTCGGAGCGCCAACAATGCAGAGAAGTAGCTGGCAGGTGCAGCTAAATGTTGCAAATACACTACTGGCCATTAAAATTGCTACACCAAGAAGAAATGCAGATGATAAACGGGTATTCATTGGACAAATATATTATACTAGAACTGACATGTGATTACATTTTCACGCAATTTGGGTACATAGATCCCGAGAAATCAGTACCAAGAACAACCACCTCTGGCCGTAATAAAAGCCTTGATACGCCTAGGCACTGAGTCAAACAGAGCTTGGATGGCGTGTACAGGTACAACTGCCCATGCAGCTTCAACACAATACCACACTTCATCAAGAGTAGTGACTGGCGTACTGTGACGAGCCAGTTTCTCGGCCACCATTGACCACACGTTTTCAATTGGTGAGAGATCTGGAGAATGTGCCAGCCAGGGCAGCAGTCGAACATTTTCTGTATCCAGAAAGGCCCGTACAGGACCTGCAACATGCGGTCGTGCACTATCCTGCTGAAATGTAGGGTTCCGCATGGATCGAATGAAGGGTAGAACCACGGGTCGTAACACATTTAAAATGTAACGTCCACTGTTCAAAGTGCAGTCAGTGCAAACAAGAGGTGGCCGAGACGTGTAACCAATGGCACCCCATACCATCACACCAGGTGCCAGTATGGCGATGATGAATACACACTTCCAATGTGTGTTCACCGCGATGTCGCCAAACACGGATGCGACCATCATGATGCTGTAAACAAAACCTGGATTCATTCGAAAAACTGACGTTTTGCCATTCGTCCACCCAGGTTCGTCGTTGAGTACAGCATCGCGGGCGCTCCTGTCTGTGATGCAGCGTCAAGGGTAACCGCAGCCATGGTCTCCGAGCTGATAGTCCATGCTGCTGCAAACGTCGTCGAACAGCTCGTGCAGATGGTTGTTGTCTTGCAAAGGTCCCCATCTGTTGACTCGGGGATCGAGCTGTGGCTGCACGATCCGTTACAGCCATGCGGATAAGTTGCCTCTCATCTCGACTGCTAGTGATGCGAGGCCGTTGGGATCCAGCACGGCGTTCCGTATTACCCGCCTGAACCCACCGATTCCATATTCTGCAAACAGTCATTGGATCTCGACCAACGCGAGCAGCAATGTCGCGATACGATAAACCGCAATCGCGATAGGCTACAATCCGACCTTTACCAAAGTCGGAAACGTGATGGTACGCATTTCTCCTCCTTACACGAGGCATCACAACAACGTTTAACCAGGCAACGGCGGTCTACTGCTGTTTGTGTATGAGAAATCGGTTGGAAACTTTGCTCATATCAGCGAGTTGTAGGTGTCACCACCGGCGCCAGCCTTATGTGAATGCCCCGAAAAGCTAATAATTTGCATATCACAGCATCTTCTTCCTGTCGGTTAAATTTCGCGTCCTTAGCACGTCATCTTCGTGGTGTAGCAATTTTAATGGCCAGTAGTGTAAAACTTTTATGATTTTCGCAGTGGTTTCCATTTCGCGGTCGATCGGACCTTACTTTCCGAACAGCCCTCGCAAAATTAGCGAGCACGCAGGACATGGACAGGGATCGTGGATAACTGGTTGCACTAGTTGGGATTGTGCGTCGTCCGAGGTGCGTGCCGAGATAGGGCATGCATTTGAGATTAACACTGTCTTCGGGGGGGGGGGGGGGCACAGTGGTAGCGCAACTGCGTAATAAGCAAGAGACCCCGGGTTCGAGTCCCTGTCTGGCACACATGTTACTCATTTCCACCGATTCCGTATGAAGTTACAATGCAGCTGATATAATCAGCGCAGTCCCTTTCATTTCCTTTCTACCAGCTCCACCTTCAATCTACATAATCGAATGTGGACTACTCATGTATAATCGAGCAGGAACATTGCAATGATCCTAAAGCTGGCCAAGTCGACTGTTGGTGCTGCGGTTGTGCAGTGAAAACGGGGTGGGAGAACCACAGCTAATGCAACACCAGGTAGACCTCATGAACGGATGGACAGGGACCGTTGCGCACTGCGAACGATAGTAAAAAATATCATGAAAGCAGTGGAAGAAACCACTCGTGAGTTCGAAAATGCTACCAGCAGTCTATTTAGCACAATGAGTATGCCTAGGGAATTCAAAATGGTCGAGCAGCTCTTCGTAATCCAAACATTTCTGTAGTCAGTGGTAAGCGGCGTTTGAGGTGATGTAAAGAGCGACGCCACTGTACAGTGGATAACTGGAAACGAGTGATCTGAAGTGGTGAATCACGCTATATCATGTGGCAACCTGGTGAAAAAGTTTGGTTTTGTCGAATGCCTGGAGAATGTACGTAGCCATCACGTGTAATACTGACGGGGATGCACGGATGGGATGGTGTTACGGTAGGGGTGTGTCTCTTGTGGTTAGGTGTGGTCGCCTAACCGAGCTTAAGAAAAATGCGGAAGGACACGACCATATTTTATAACACAGTGTACTGCATACAGGAGAGGAACAGTTCGGAAACGGTGGAAGTTTGTATTAGCATGAAAATGCAGTGTGAAGTAATGTTTTGTGGACAATAACATTCCTGAAATGGACTGGGCTGCCCAGAGTCTCAACCTGAACCAAATACAAACTTACAGCGTAGTTATAACGTCTATTTCGCTCCAGATCCCAATATCAAATATTACTTTCTTTGGTTTATGTTTCTGAGGAAGAATGGACTGCCTTTCCTAAACATACGAGGTGCGGCTAGAAAAAAACCGGACTGATGCTGGAAAAAACATTTATTTACAATTATTTACAATTTCATGTTATCTCCTTCAATGTACTCTCCTCCTCGGTCTCTACACCGCTCCATACGAATTTTCCACTGTTCATAGCAATGCTGTAGATCATTTTCGGTAAGTCCATACATTACTTCCGTCGCTTTTTCTTTTACTGCTTCAACAGTCTCAAATCTAGTTCCTTTCAAAGCTGACTTGACTTTAGGGAAAAGAAAAAAGTCACAGGGGGCCAAATCAGGTGAGTAGGGTGGATGATCTAAGATGGGAATGTTGTGTTTTGCCAAAAACGTCTTCACTGACAACGCACTGTGAGCTGGGGCATTGTCTTGGTGAAGGATCCATGACTTTTTTCTCCACAAATCGTTCCGTTTTCTCCGTACTCGCTCACGTAGGGTAGCCAGGACGCTAATGTAGTAATGCTGATTCACTGTTTGTCCCTCTGGTACCCAATCAATGTGCACAATCCCTTTGATGTCAAAAAAAAAAAACGATCATCATTGCCTTGAATTTCGATTTTGACATTCGTGCTTTTTTTTGTCGTGGAGAACCAGGAGTTTTCCAATGCATCGATTGGCGTTTAGTTTCGGGATCGTAAGTAAAAAACCACGATTCATCGCAAGTAATAACATTTTGTAAGAAGGTGGGATCACTTTCAATGTTTTCCAGGATGTCAGAACAAATCATTCTTCGGCGTTCCTTCTGTTCAATTGTGAGACACTTTGGAACCATTTTTGAACACACTTTGTTCATGTTGAAACTTTCATGAAGAATCTGCCTAACACTTTCCTTGTCAACTCCTGTTAACTCAGACACTGCTCTGATTGTTAAACGGCGATCTTGTCGAACAATTTTACCGATTTTTTCAATGTTTGCATCAGTTTTTGCTGACAATGGTCTGCCAGTGCGAGTGTCATCACTGGTGTCTTCGCGGCCATCTTTAAATCGTTTAAACCACTCAAACACTTGTGTTCGCGATAAACAATCATCGCCGTACACTTGTTGTAACATTACAAACGTTTCACTTGCAGATTTTCCTAGTTTGAAACAAAATTTGATGTTAACACGCTGTTCTTTCTGTACACTCAACATTTTCCGACGCACAGACAAAACGTCAACTACTTAAAACAGACGCCACGGGCAGACTGAGTGCAGGAGGCAGATGAAACTCGAGCAGTAGGCGGAGCGAGAGTCACGTGACAGGCCACGCGACTTTCAGCCTTATTGCATTCGTTTTATTGCTTCACCAGTACTAGTCCCTTTTTTTTCTAGCCACACCTCGTACATTCAGACAGCTCATTCAGCGTGTCCCCAGCAGCGTTCAAGTCTTCATAAAGGCGAAGGGTGGACACACGCTACAGTGATGTCTGCTAATAGCAGTCTGTATAATTTTGATGAGGTAGTGCATGCGCCTCTCAGCGCCATAAATAAAGTGCGACTGCACGGTGGCTGGGGGGTAGTGGACTGCCATTCGGCGCAACAGAAGTCGCAACCACCGTCCGGCGATCCTGGAGATATTCCGCTGTTGTAAATCCTTCAAGGCTCAAATCAAGATGTTCCTCCAGGAGGCACACAGCCGATTCCCCTCCTCGCTAAGGTCCAACGCGACCCTCACTCGAATTCGACGAAGCGTTAAGTTTTAATGTTCATTCCTTCACAGTTCCATATATGATATTTAGTGGTACAGTGCATCTCGCAACTCAGTGGTCTATGTAAGTTAATAGCAACCAAAGCAATCACGGGGTTTACGGCAGGTAGGTGTCCGAAGAGCTTATCATCCTCTTTGACTCTTTGTCGTGATGTGTAAATGTTCCTACTCTACTCCATGCAAACTTTACAAAAGAACATATTTGGCAAAGACTGACGGATGCAAACAGATTCAGGAAGTTACAGAAGACGGCAAAGCATTTGCAAGCGTAGTTGATGGGAATGGACAGCGTCTTAAACAGTGGTTAAAGATGAATATCAACCAAAGTAAATCAAGGGTCGACGGAAAACACGAAAGGAGACACGGTAGCCGAGCTGTTGTATGGGCTTCAGTCCGGAACCGCGCGACGGCTACGGTCGCAGGTTCGAATTCTGCCTCGGTCATAGATGTGTTTGATGTCCTTAAGTTGGTTAGGGTTAAGTAGTTCTAAGTTCTTGGGGACTTATGACCTCAGTTGTTAAGTCCCATAGTGCTCACAGCCATTTGAACCGTTTTTCTTTTTTAAGACACTAAAAAGTAGATTATTCTTGCTATTTGAGGGGCAAAATAACTGACCATGTCTAAATTAGGGAGAATATAAAATGAAGATTGGCAATAGCAACAAAAAAAGAGAAAGTTATTACGTCAACTACAAAATTTAAGTATTAGGCAGCTTTTTTCTGAAGGCAAGAGAGCAACCGTGTGTTTAAGTGAATTGTAGATCACAAACTGTTCAGACAAGAAGAAAATAGAGGGTTTTAAAATGTGTTGCTATGGAAGAATGCTGACGGTTAGACTTGTAGACGGGGTAACTAATCGAGAGGTACTGAATCGAATTGTGCGAAAAAAGAAATTTATGACACAACCTGACTGAAAGAAAGGATCGATTGATAGATCATATTCTAAGCCGTACATGAATCATCAGTTTGGTAGTGAAGGGAAGAGAGGGCCATTTCAATTTGTAGTGGAAGATGAACAGATGAATACAGTAAGAAGGTTCAAACAGATGTAGTTTGCTGTAGTTATGCAAATATGACTCTTATACTGAATAGATCAGCATAGAGTATTGCACTGTACCAATTTTCATTGAAAATCACAACAGCAACAACAATGAACAGTTCATTTCTACTCGCATTTATTTCCATATACTCCAAGAACACTGAACAATAAATGCATTATCTGAAACAGAAATTTTTTAAACTCGAGTTGTACGCCAACGTTACAGCCAGGGAATTTCACGATAAATTTTTGCAAATAAATGATTTAATTTCAAATTCATAAAAAATTCATAGCGGTAATGAAGTCTAAGTAGTTTCGTTGCCGCTATTCGATTTGTAAGAATTCTCTTCCTACACTTCCAAATTAATTGGCGTTTCTGACGGATAAGTAATAAAAACCTTTCCTCCCTTCGGCGAAACATTTTATTAGATACATTGCTTCTTTTGATGTTCTATTGGAAGACTGACGTTATTAAAACTTAGGCAGTTCTTTATTACTGTAACGATTCTAAAATGAAGAATAAAGCTTTCCTCTGGCTTACTGTTGCACATCTTTTAATTAAGGACTGCACGAAGTATTTAAGGAGTACATACATCGTGTTCCATTAATTTGGTCATCCCAAGTAACTTTTACTACAGAAGCAAACTAAAACATTTATCAAGCAGATTTCGTTTAGCTACAAGGAAAGAGACATTAACCAGCATCACTGCCTTTCTTGTAGCTTTGTTTGTTGCGAATACACAAACAGCAATATGTCTTTTTATTATTAGCACATTATATGTTTTATTGGGTGATTCACTTCCTCTCGTCAAGACCTGTTCAGAAATGTATCACAGTGTGCCACTCACGTAAATATGGCGTTATTAAGAACGTAACAGTAAACTGACTTTGACCCTCCTGTACAAGGACATAGTCCAGATACCTGGGATAACCTAACTCGCCCACTTGCCGGAACTGACAGTAAGCAAATGGAAAAACAAGCGCAGTGCACGATGGTCATTCAGTCAACAGCCTTCATTGGAAGGTTTTTCCGAGTACGGTTTACGAAGGAAGAGAAAGTATAGCTGCTGCTCATCTGTAGAGAATGTTTAATCAAGGACTCACTTCACTGTGTACAACATAACGTTTAAATGGAGCACAGTTCTGAGCTACATATACTCATATTTTAAACAAGGCAACATTATTGAAGTCGATGATCTGCTTTCGTTCTCCATAGGTGAGTGGTAGTGTTAGATTCTGTTTGTTGGTGTACATTATACTCAACGCTTCAGCTGAAGACGGTTGACTGAATCACCGGTGAATATTTTCTTCGCGTTTCCATTTGTTTACTGTGAACTCCACCAAGTGGACGACTTACATTAAGCCGCAATGTGCTCTCTTTGCTAGTACAGCAGAGTGAAAGTACATTTTGTGTTACATTTTTAATACCGTCATAGTTATGTGAATAGTACACTGTGGCACGTTTTTGAACAGGTCTCGTGGACAGGAAGTGGATTACCAAATAAAAATTACTAAGTGCTATTTGGAATAAATTTACTGCTGTTCATATCGTCGTAACAAACGAAGTTACAAGAAGGAAGTCCCGTGGTAACTAAACATCATTTTACTGTATACCTTTCTTTTATTTTGCTTTGGAACAAAAAGTTATCTGGAGTGGTCAAGGTAAGTGGGTCTCTCCGTATATGACTTAATGTGTGAAGCTTTTGGAAAAGTTATATCAAAATTATACTCCTTGGTTAACAGCTGATCCACGATTTGGTGGTGTTAAGTTCCTATGGGACCAAACTACTGAGGTCATCGGTCCCTAGGCTTACACACTACTTAATCTAACTTAAGCTAACTTGCGCTAAGGACGACACACACACACACACACACACACACACACACACACACACATGCCCGGGATGACTCGAACCTCCGACAGGGGGAGCCGCACGAACTGTGACAAGACGCCTCAGGTCGCGCGGTTATAAGATTTGGAGACGGTTCGCTGCTTCATTATTTCCCTTAGACATCAATTTGTGTGGAGTAGTGAAATGGAAAGTGATCAGCCCTCACTAGTTACTACCCTCTTAAGAACACAGAGGAGACATGTCTTTTCCAAGTAGTTCAACAATTAACAAGATGTAGTTAAACTTACCTAGTGACTAGCTCCCTGCTATGGGGTCGGCCGGTGTGGCCGAGCGGTTCTAGGCGCTACAGTCTGGATCCGCGTGACCGCTACTGTCACAGGTTTGAATTCTGCGTTGGGCATGGATGTGTGTGATGTCCTTAGGTTAGTTCGGTTTAAGTAGTTCTAAGTTCTAGGGGATTGATGATCTCAAAAGTTAAGTCCCATAGTGCTCAGAGCCATTTGAACCCTTTGAACCTGATATGGAAAACTCCTTGGTGATACCAGTAATCGAACTCGTTAAGTCTGCGGCAGAGGAGGATCTGGGCACACATTACTTGACGAATGCTCACAGCCTTTGTGGAGCGTATTTTTTAAGTACTGTGAAAGCTAGATCTAATGGATTCTACACCGAACGTAGCCTGCTTCACATACAGATATTTTATAAAAATGTAAGTTCTTTAGAACAACAGGAAGCAAATGAACGTGGAGGAAATGGAGAAATGAGAAACGAGAGGAAAGTCTGACATGAGGCTAGAATAGTACATCGCTGGTTACACCTGATGGGAACGATATATTGCAGAACGGATTTACTTATTGGGCGGTGGGAGTTAGCATAGTTTTCGATAAAAGAAGACGGATAATACATGAAGGTGCATGGAGATGAAAAATGAGAACAGAAACAGTGTTAGGTACTTCGTAGATAATTGGTGTGTGAGATTGTTTTGGAATTAAGTTTATCAGTTATGGTACTGGGTTTTTTCAGTTAATGTGCTGCGTTAATGTACAGGAAGATAAGAAGATGTGGGAGAAGGACGAGTTCTTAGAGTACGAGAATCGAGAAAGATGAGGAACACAGGATGATATCCACGCCTTTCTTGGAGCTCATGGTTTTCTTCAAACCAATCACGAACACTTGTGGCCCGGTGACATGGCGCATTATCATCCGTATAAATTCTATCGTTGTTTGAGAACATGAAGTCCATGAAGGACTGCTAAAGTTCTACAAGTAGCCGAAGACAACCATTCCCAGTCAATGATCAGTTCAGTTGGACCAATTCCACGTAAGCATAGTCCACACCATTATGGAGCCACCACCGGCTTGCACAGTGCCTTGTTGACAACTTGGGTCCATGGGTTCCGGGGGTCTACACTACACTCTAACGCCTACCATCAGCTCTTACCACTTGAAATAGGGACTCATCTGACCAGGTCACATTTTCCCAGATGTCTATGGTCCAACTGATATGGTCACGAGCTCAGAAAAGGCGTTACAGACAATGTCGTGCTTTTAGCAAAAGCACTCGCGTCGCTCGTCTGCTCCCATAGCCCATTGACGCAAAATTTCGCCGCACTGTCCTAACTGATGTCGTAAGTCCTGCATTGATATCTGCGTTTATTTCACGCAGTGCTGGTTGTCTGTTGGCACTGACAACTCTACGCAAACGTCGCTGTTCTCGGTCATTAACTGGAGGCCGTCAGCCACTGCGTTGTCCGAAGTGGGAGGTAATGCTTGAAATTTGTTATTTTACGGACATTCTTGACACTGTGGATCTCGGAATATTGAATTCCCTAACGATTTCCGAAATGGGATGTCCCATGCGTCTAACTTCTACCACCATTCCAGGTTCAGTGTCTGTTAATTCCCGTCGTGTCGCCATAATCACGTCGGAAACCTTTTCACATGAATAACCTGAGAACAAATGACAGATCCGCAATGAAATGCCCTTTATGCTTGGTGTACGCGATACTACCGTCATCTAATCATGTGCATATCGCTATCCCATGGCTTTGTCTTCCTTGTTTTTACTCAAGTAAATAACGATAATCGTTGGGTATCCTTAGCTGTACTTAATTGTACTGGGTATGTCGGTAGAATCAGGTGCTGCTATTTTAATCGGTCGTCTCACTGGGAAGATGGCGAAAACAATACGGCCGGAAATTGAGTATTAGAGATGTAGTTTCTATGAATGCACGCCCGAAACGTACTGCTGCAGGTACCGAGAAAACTTGGAAATATTTGCCCCGTTTTCGTGTGGCGTGTTTCACACAAACCGTGTAAAAGTTTCGTTCGAAAATCGTCATAGAGACCTGAACTTATAGGAATAGCAGTCGAGTAACTCAGTTACTGCGGAGCCTCTCCAAGCGCTAAAAAAAAATAATAATAATAATAAAAATAAAAATAAATAAATATATAAAAAATTTAGGTTTAACTTCCTGTCAACGACAACGTCTTTAGACAAAGAATGTCTTTACTTAATCAACAAATTTATTGACAACAGGAAAATGAATGGACGGGATAGATGCCAAGGTAGGCCACTTTTGTGTAGTCTCGTACACTTACTGCTGGCTGCGCTTGTGCTATGCAGTCGACGGTGTGTTTGTGTGCTCATCATGTTCCAGAAAGTGCCTTTATCGTTCCTTAAGACGATTTGACTTCGTGAACTACGATATTGGCATATTTTTTGGAGAAGACTGTTGGTGAATTTTTATTGTCGCCTAATAGTGTTCATTGAACGAATCCAGTTGTAAACGTGTTTTAACTGTACTTGCGGAGGTTTTTATTGACATAGACAGAAAAAAGGTGAGGAGTCACACTGATGAAGATAACAAGTTGTTGGCTGTAAAAATTTCCAGACTATAAAGGTCGATATGTCGTGTGACTAGGGCCTCCCGTCGGGTAGACAGTTCGCTGGGCGCAAGTCTTTCGATTTGACACCAATTCGGCGACTTGCGGGTCGATGGGGATGAAATGACGATGATTAGGACAACACAGCACTCAGTCCGTGAGCGAAGAAAATCTCCCACCCAGCCGGGAATCGAATCCGGGCTTTAGGATTGACATTCTGTCGCGCTGACCACTTTTTTTTTTTCGATATAGTTCGTTGCAATTGTTCGTGGCAGACATCCCCTGACGCCAGTTGAAGTTCGTTATTGATACATTTACTCAGGTTTTTTTTTTAGTATGGAAGGCAGCTAACCCTCTGACCACACAAGGTGAGCTACCGTGCCGGTTCCACTCAGCTACCGGGGCCGGACACCACAAGGGTGGCTAGCGACAAACGAAATTGGTGTGTTTGCGGGGTCTCCTGCAATGCCGGCAACCCGCAACTTATCACCGCTATGCGGGACGTCACTCCACCTCCACAGGCGCACAGGCCGAAGGCAGCCGAACTTAGCCAGACCAGCAGGAGGCAGGCTAGTTAATAGGGCAGAAGAGGCCGCCACCTCCACGTACCTTCTGCTGAATCCGTCGTTCCATTTTCTTCAGCGAATCCGAACTCACGTCACTGTACCCAGTAGCTACCAATTAGTCATCCGCTCTGCGGGTATAACTGTCCTCGCCCGGCGAGCAGCAGGAATTCCGTCTCCGCGAGCAGAATTAAAGATCGCTAGCACCACGCCGCCGCCCGGACTCGATGTCGCCCTCGGCAGACGGGACTGCCACTCAAACGCGACCCGCTGCTCTGGCTGTGGACTCTGATGCTGGAACTCCTTGTACTGCTCGTGAGATAGGACATTGATTTTCTGTCTGTTGTTGATGTCAAAGAAGATAGTCTGTTTCGTTCGCAAGAGAAATTTTCAGAAGTCTCACGCAGAGATTTACCTGCGTTGAAACTTCATGGCAGATTAAAACTACGTGCCGGACCGAGTCTCTAACTCGGGACATTTGTCTTTCGTGAGCAAGTGCTCTACTTATTGAGCTACCCAAGCAAGACAGCTTTAAAAGCTCTAATTCTGCCAGTATCTCGTCTCCTACCTTCCAATTTTCAGCCCGGCACACAGTTCTAATCTGCCAGGAAGTGCACAGTGACGATTACATTCTGGATTTACTTGTGTTGTTTTCCAAGAACTTTAAGCTGTCAGCAAATTAATTCCTTTATTTTCACGAAGAACTTTTCTTATTTGTTTTCAACTGCTAACGGATCGCAGAACTTTTATTTGTGAATATCAACTGACTGTCAATAAATTGATTTTTGAAAGTAATCAACTGACTTACTGTGAAAGTGCCCGAAGCCGGGATACACTATAAATTTCGCTTTGGTATGGGCCGTTATCGCTGAAACAACCGGTTTTCGGTTATATAGTTTTTTTTTCTCCAGTTTAATCTCAATGTTAAGAGCGCTCAAAATAACCGGTTTCTGAATTAACAGACTTCCAGTTTTTCATTGCTTTCATTATGAGTAATGAATGTAGAATTCGAACGAAGACTGAAAAATTTAATGAAGGTGAAAGAGTAGGGCATTTCCATCGATGCAAGGTTGAAGCTGTGGCAGAAGTCGATCTCAGTGTCTCGTGCAAAGACGGGGAAGGTGAAGGAGATGGTCGCGGCGACACAAAATAAGGGTTCAGTTATTACCTTCTCTTCTAAGGAACACTGATGATGTTTTCATCTTATACAATGTCGCAAGTTTGTTGTATCTCCTCCTGTTTTCAATCTTTAAAAGCAAATGGAGCTTTGTACTTGATTGTTACCACACTTCTTAAAATACTTCCAAACCAGGGATGGTGTCACTGTGCAACACAACCGGTGTCCGAGGATAACCGTGAGAAACTACCGTATAGACCAGACGGTCAGACGAGGACTTCAAAGGAAGTCACACGATCAAGAAGTATGCATAGTTACCATATTAAGATTTGACATATCTAGGCACTATCTATCTCGCTATAATATGTTAATGTGTAGTATCTTACTTTAAGGGGCTCCGGAACGCCCTGTACTTGCAATGTTAAAATAACGCTTATAAATTACATCTTTCCTCACAAAGTATTTGAGGTAGGAAGTTGAACTTTTTACAGATTATTTATTGGAATATGGGCTACAACTTAACACAGGGATTTTACAAAATTTTAGTCCAGGTATTAAAGATGATTTTTTTTCAATTGTAATGAAAATTCACAACATTTTTTTGCAATTTTTTATTTATATATTCAAAAATATAGTTTTTTGGAAAAAGGCCGTGTTAAATTATGCAGAAGGTACTGTGTAACATTTACTGAAAGTTTGAAACAAATATGTTTGGAAGATCCTTAGAAAACATGTAATTAGTATGAGAAAATAAAAGTTTTGGGAATCGAGCGACAAAGATTGGATTAACTTTTTAGTGCATTCCAGGTCCATAGGATGGATTATCTTCATCCTCTGCAAACTCCTCCTCCAGCTTCCTCTTGTTCCTCCTCCTGTTTACTCTTGCTTGTATTTCTAGACTCTTTACAGCCCTGTCTGCAGCCCGAAGGCGTTCCTTGTCTAAAGCAAGCATCGCTCGTACCATGTTAGAACCTATCTTCATTCCCATATTTCTAAATACCTTTGGCTTTCCAACATTTCTCCTTTTCTTAAAAGGCTTCAGAGGATTTCTAATAACTTTACTTTCACTCATTATTATACTTCAACAAAACAGAGACTCAAGAAACAGAATTAATTACGAATATTTTCGAGATAACGACAGAGTAAGTAGACATGAAACAATCGACAATCACACCAGCGATATATATTGAACCATCACAGGTTAGCCACAACACATACTTTATCTCACATCACTAAAATGTACCTGATGAACACGGACGTTAATAATAACACCATTTGACAGCAGTTTAACAGCGCCACGGTGGGTCACGCCCATGTAGAACACATTTCAAAAAAAATTTAAAAATAGTTGTAGTCTTCGGAATTGAATAAATTATATATCTATTAAAAGGTAATAGTCTGCAGATTCAGAAAACGCAAAAAAGTAAAAATTGAACTTTTCATGATTTTGAGCCTTTCCGGAGCCCCTTAACAGAACAGTTACATTTTTTGAGCATATATGGCTGTGCAGTATTTCTCTAACACTTCTGTACTATCTGTGGCCGTATTTTTTTATAGTGCAATGTAAACTATAGAGGATATCTAAAGTGTCTACTTATCTTCCATGTCTGTCATGTTCGAAATATCATATAAACCAAAGTCTGTTGCTATACGTCACAGTAAAGCGTTTTATTTCTGGGACACTTAGAAGATGTAACAAATCCACGAGGGAGATTGCATACATTATGCCTGCCATTAACTGAAAGTATTTTGGGATTCTAACTTTATCTATTATTTACTGCATTTTTAAGCTCTTCCAAATGGGAGTGGAAGTTTATAAACATATTTTTTGAATATCCTCTAACCTAGTAGACACCGTCCAGTTGGCAAGTACTTAATCGTGTGATCACTCTTCATTATTATTTACAGTAAATGTATAAATCTTGTATCCAACATTTTTACCCAGATTTTTTTGTCATATGTGCTGTATTTATAGTAATTTTTAATACTTATTTGCACACTGGCAGTGACCTGTTCTTTTTCAGATAGCAGTTTATAGCTTTCCTTGATGGGAATTATTTCCCCAAAATACTCAAGTTTTCGTTTTCTTGACCTCAATTTCTTCCATTTCGCGTTTTCGAGATTAACTGTACTTACAGGAATAATTTCTTAGTACAGATCAGCTTAAGCATATTCGATACATGCTTCTTTTTGTTAAGACTTGTGGAATAACGTTCTTTGTGGGAGCAGTTTATATAACTTTATTCTGAAGACATATCGAATAACAAGACGCTCAATGTCCTGTCCACTACATGCTGTACGGTTTAAATCAAATCAAAATGGGAATGGCAATTTATAAACAGATCTTTTGTGTATCCCTAATATAATAAACACCTACGAATCTGTCATTTTCTTCAAATAAACCAACGAGTGACCACTTTCCACTAGTATTTATAGTAAATGTGTACATCCTGTGTTCTCCATTTGTATACTGATTTTTCCGATATGTGTGAATGTATGTGCAATAATTACCGAAGAGGCATTGTGGTACACGGGCATACTCACTCCAAATCTTTGAACACAATACACTCAACCACAAAACATTATTGTAACACTGTACTGATTCCCCATGTGCGTATATTCATGGGTACATTCGACCCTGACTTTATTATCATGGATGATAACACGAGACAGCACAGAACTGCGTAGTGGAGGGGCTCTTAGAACGACAGATTATTCACCGAATGGAATGGCCTGCCCGCTCTTCTGCTTTAAATCCCATCGATAACGTGTGGAGTGCAGTGGGTAGATATATTGTAGCACGTGCACATGCACCAACTGCCGTACAGCAGTTGTCAACTGCGCTGTTGGAGGAATGGAACTTTCTAGTACTTGGGTCAAAGTTGTGTGCAACAAGAAAGAACTTTGCAAAGCACTCATTGCCTGCTGCGGGGATCACATACCTTATTAAGTACCATAAGGCCGCATTTTTGTAATGCCCGGGGCCATCAAAAATTTCAGTGACATCAGCGTAATTACTACCTTTGAATGAAAGTGTCATTTCTCTTCGTCTCATTCTGAATTTCTTCCATTTTACGTTCAGTACATGATTCATCAGACGACGATACATTCTTCTGTTTCCGTAGATTTTTTTTCTGTTGTCTTCCTTATTTATTTTTTTATTCTGCTTCAATTTTGGATCACAAAAAAGCAGTCTTTCTTGCTCTTCACTGATAATTTCAATGAATGTGCGAGTTCTTGTGTGCACAGTTATCCTGTAATTAAGAAAGCTTTTGTAGGTTTCCGACTTCTGTTGGATGTTTTATTTCCGACTGTGGGTGTTGAGAAATGTCGAAAGGACCGACAAAAACCGAAGTTCATAGATGGGCCTTTGGTGAGGGCGGGTGCGCAGCACAAAGTCTAAAGACTTGCCTGGAAGTGAAGAGGTGTGCTGTTAGAAGAGTTTTGGGCTTACTGCTGAGCAGCCAGAAAATCAGCGTCAGTGAAGAACTGCTTGCCCAGAGGTCAAATCTCTGTCGCTTTAAGGCCACTTATTGCAATTTGACCACTTTGAACTTTCAGATAAGCTTTCCGGTATAGATCCATTTCTCATACACGGAGGTGACCTCCTAATATCGTGTTAGCTCTCCTTTTTCCCGGCATAATGCAGCGACGAGGTATGGACTCCGCAAGTAGGTGGATGTCCCTTGCTGAAATATTCAGCCGTGCCGCCTCTATAGCCGTCCATAATTCCGAAAGCGTTGCCGATGCAGGATGTTGTGCACGAATTGATCTCTACATTCTGTCGCTGTGAATGTTCGACGAGATTCAAGTCAGGCGACCTGGGTGGCCAAATGATTCACTCGAACTGTACAGCATATTCTTCAAACCGATCACGAGCAGTTGTGACCTGATGAAATGGCGCTTTGTCAGTGGAACACGAAGACCGTGAATGGTTGCCAATCGTGTCCAAGGAGCCGAAAATAATCATTTCCAACCAACGATCGGTTCAGTTGGACCAGAGGACCCAATGCATTCCATGTAAACACAGTCCACACCATTAAGGAGCCACTACCAGCTTGCACAGTGCCTTAGTGACAACCTGGGCCCATGGCTTCGTGGTGTCCGCGCAACACTCGATCCCTGCAATCAGCTCTTACCGACTGAAATCGGTGCTCATCTGACCACGTCACGGTTTTCCAGTCGACTAGGATCCAACTGATATGGTCACGTGCCCAGGAGAGGAGCTGCAGGCGATGTCGTGCTGTTAGTAAAGGCACTCGCGTCGGTCGTCCGCTGCCATGGCCCATTAACGCCATACTTCGCCGCATTGTCTTAACGAAAATGTTCGTCGTACGTCCTACACTGAATTCTGCTGTTATTTCTAACGGTGCTAGTTGGCCGTTAGCACTAACAACTTTATGCAAACGCCACTGCCCTCGGTCCTTAAGTGAAGGTCGTCGGTCACAGCATTGTCTGCGATGAGAGGTAATGCCTGAAATTTTATATTCTCGGAACACTCATGAAACTGTAGATAAAGGAATATTGAATTCCTTAACGACTTCCGAAATGGAATGTACCACACGTCTAGCTCCAACTACCATTCCGCGTTCAGAGTGTGTTAAATCCAGTCGTGTGGCTACAATCACGTCAGAAAGTTTTTCCACATGAATCACCTGAGTGCAAATGACAGTCCCGCCAGTGCACCGCCCTTTTATACCTTGTGTACGCGATACTACCGCCATTTTTATATGTGCATATTGCTTTCCCATGACTTTTGCCAGCTCACTATATGTTGTCGATGACGAATACACACTTCCAATGTGCATTCACCGCGATGTCGCCAAACACGGATGCGACCATCATGATGCTGTAAACAGAACCTGGATTCGTCCGAAAAAATGACGTTTTGCCATTCGTGCACCCAGGTTCGTCGTTGAGTACACCATCGCAGGCAGCATCAAGGGTAACCGTAGCCGTGGTCTCCGAGCTCATAGTGCATGCTGCAGCAAACGTCGTCGAACTGTTCGTGCAGTTGGTTGTTGTCTTGCAAACATCCCGATCTGTTGACTCAGGGATCGAGACGTGGCTGCACGATCCGTCACAGCCATGCGGATAAGATGCCTGTCATCTCGACTGCTAGTGATAAGAGGCCGTTCGGATCCAGCACGGCGTTCCGTGTTACTCTCCTGAACCCAGCGATTCCATATTCTGCTAACAGTCATTGGATCTCGACCAAGGCGACCAGCAATATCGCGATACGATAAACAGCAATCGTAATAGGCTACAATCCGACCTTTATCAAAGTCGGAAACGTTATGGTACGCATTTCTCCTTCTTACACGAGGCATCACAGTAACGTTTCACTAGGCAACGCCGGTCAACTGCTGCTTGTGTATGAGAAATCGGTTGGAAACTTTCCTCATGTCAGCACGTTGTAGGTGTCGCCACCGAAGCCAACCTTACGTGAATGCTCTGAAAAGCTAATAATTTGCATATCACAGCATCTTCTTCCTGTCGGTTAAATTTCGCGTCCTTAGCACGTCATCTTCGTGGTGTAGCAATTTTAATGGCCAGTAGTGTAGTAGCCATGTATCACGTACTACGGCGTAGTCCCGAAATTACATCTGTCGGTTTTGTTCTTCCAACACGTTCGGTGACCCCGCCGCGCCAGACGCAGTAGCTCGGTGGACGGCAGGTGGTCGATGCCCCGCATAGCATCTACGACTACCGGCGCCGTCTACTTTGTGCTTATTTTTCCGGTGCGGGTCTGCTTTGTCCCAGTCCGTGCCCGGGCGCACTGCAGTGACCGGCGGTTGCGATTTAGCTATTGGCTTATCTTTCTACCATTCTGTGGAGAGGATTGTGTAGGTAAGTGCATTTGTTTTCAATTTATCGTTATTTATCCACAAAAGAATTATTTTCGGCGTAACTTCTTACAATTTTTATTTTTATACATACGTCTCAAATTAAGCACGGACGTAAGAGGGAATCATATTGTCTTGAAAGTTAATTTGTAATGAGTATAAATTAAAATATGTACCTTTTGTATTTTGTTTTGTCTTTTATTATCTTTGCTCACTGCATGCTTCGCATAAATATCTAATATCCGATATTGTAACTTTACTATAGAATTTTCACTACAAGTTGAATGAATTCCTCTTTTTTTGTTTTTGCTTAGTGAAATATTCTGAGATTAGATGACAAGGAATGTATGCAATGTTATGAGCATTCTTTGTTCTCCACTTCATCTCTGACAATTAACCTTTTTTCAGTTGAATGAGAGGATGAAATTTCTTCTTGTGATTTACCAGGACCTTCTCGTTCCACCGGTTAGACCGAAAATGAAGGTAAAATGTACAACTTGGGCTACTTTTTGACTGATGTTCATTGCAGTGTGCCCGGGCACGGACTGGGGCAAATTCGACCCGGACAGCAAACAAATCACAGGCTAGTCAGCGCCGACAGTCACAAGATGCTAGACGTGGTCTCGGCCACCTGCGGTTCCCCGACCTACCACGCCTGGTGGGGAGGGGATACCGAAAATGTTAAGAACTACGTGTTGCGTTCTATCTCCAAGGAAGTTCTGAATCCAATCACAAATTTCGTGTAATATTTGGTAAGCTCGAGTTTTGTTCGCAAAATGACACTGTGGAACTGTATCGAATACCTTCCAGTAGTGAGGGCTATGGCATCGAATTAGATTTGTTTGTCTACGGTGCTTTGGAAATCATGAACGAACATAGCGAGCTGAGTTTTGCAAGATCTCTGATTGTGGAACACATATTAAATTTTACAGAGGAAATATTCGCTATCCATCAACGCTTAAGGCGTGATTTGAATGTGAGAAGCATGTGGGAAGTGAAACCCAATAAGGCCGTAAAATACTTCTGAAAGAAAATATGTACTCTGGTTCTTGATGTACACCATAAAACTATGCAATTGCACGTGATGATACTGGATAAACTGATAAAAGCCAATTATTTAAAATATGTTATGGAAGATTATCAAAATATTGTAAACTGTGCGAAAACATTGTATAATGAAATGTAGGGTAGTGTAATTAAATCGAGATGTGTGGACTACCGTACGATGTGGGAAATAATGTAGAGGAAGCTGGTAAAATGTGCGCAGGAGTGGGTTCTGTTAAGAATGCACATACAGATAGCCAGTACAACTACGTTAAATGACAATATGCTCAATGCACCAAACAGGCTCCAGGCGACGTTTGTATAATGTGTTCGAAGATAGCTATAGGACAAGAAGGCATTGAAGAGAGAGCATCAAAGAATTCGAAAGACTGTTTCTATCGGTCCTGTGCAAATAACATTCCCTATTCAATAAATTACAAAATATGTTTTCAAATTTACTTCGCTTATAACAGCCACAGAAATAATTAAACTTTGGCAGCCGTAAATTCGTTTAAGGCATCTACACATACTGCTGAAGAACGTGAGTAGTATTACGGGGAATGTATTTTAATGGCCCGTTACACGGACGTACAGGGATTCCTCATGGGCTGTAACTCAGGGCCCTGGGTTGCTTGGGAACTATTTGTCCATCGACCCTTACTGGAAACTGCCATTTCACAGCACTACGTCGTCCCACGTCCAGACGGCATCTTTAATATGACTACGGGGCAGCCTGATAGGACGACGTTAACGACAGCCATAACGACTCGACCCGTCGTTCGCTTTTATTACATCATTATGACTGCAGAATAGCAAGAGAGATTGGGAGAGCATATCACTTAGGCTAGAGTAAAAGTAGCGACTGTTAAATACAACTGAACTGCAGAAATCCAAACGCTGCAGTGCATTTAACCGCCGATATGTCAAATTCTGATCTCCCTAGTCAATGAACAGGTCAAGGTTGAAGTGCTTATACCACGAGGTGACAGAGTGTGTAGCATAATGAATGAAACGTCGCTGAGAAAGTCGATGCGTTTCTTGCAGATATCCGATATCAGAGAAGAATACGGACCATGTGCCCCAATTACCCGCTGCCAAAGTAGGGGAATAAAACAAACACAGATAACTAAATGAGGATTTACCTGTTGGCATCTTACTACAAAATTCTTTCAAAACTGTATAAAGGACACAAGGTAACAGAGCCACCTAAACAAAGGAAATCGGGGCAGAATTCTGAAAAACATGTCATGAACAGAACAGATGCCACAAAACAATACAGGCGCACCTCGTACTGCAAATTTGTCTGCTTACTGACTATGCGGAATTATGTGGTGAGCTTTTAGAAAATGGGACTTACTTTAGACTCGACATGATTATTTGTTCCTTCCACTGCTCATACTACAGGCCGGCCGGGGTGGCCGAGCGGTTCTAGGCGCTACAGTCTGGAACCGCGCGACCGCTACGGTCGCAGGTTCGAATCCTGCCTCGGGCATGGGTGTGTGTGATGTCCTTAGGTTAGTTAGGTTTAAGTAGTTCTAAGTTCTAGGGGACTGATGACCTCAGAAGTTAAGTCCCATAGTGCTCAGAGCCATTTTTGAGCTCAAACTACAGGCTGTTTCAAAACAGATCGATCAGATTTCACAGGACTATATTTTATATGGAAATGACGATAGAAACTTTAGTAAAGTCTTAACTTATACATCGACACTGAAAATTTACATTGGTGTCACTTGTACCTTGCTGGTTCATGTGGTTGAAGAATTCCGGCGAGGAGCTGAAGCAGCATAGAATGAAATATCCGTATCTGTCATTCAAGCTCTGTTCAACTCTATAGGCAGCTGAATTAGCGTCATTGTTGCCGCCATGCGTGACAGTTCTGCGAACCAAATTTCGCAGTCTTTATATTACAAGGACGTACAGCTGCATGAATGAAATTTACACACTGTTATTTACTTTATTTATACGTAGCCAAGCTAGGAAAAAGCAAGTAATTAACCTCCCCCTGTTATGTTTACCATTGTTCTTCTAACCGAATACTATCGGTGATCTAGGTACCGATGACCTCAGCAGTTTGGTCCCATAGGAACTTACCACCACCACTATCCGTGATCGGCTTACTACCGCTTCTACTACCTGAAGATTGTGGCGCAGGCTTTATTGGCAGTCTTTCAAGGTTCATCGCGTCTTTTGCTTCGGATCTCTATGAGTCATTCATAGTAAGGACTATAATACTATACACAGCTCTCAATTCACAAATTTTCGTAAAAAAAGATCGATGATTAAATGAATAATGTTTTGTCAACACATGGGACTGGTTGCTATTGTATTGTATTAAACCGCGGACTTAGAAACGACGGAGAGGCTTCGTCCCGCCATAGCCATCAGTGGTTCACAACCCCACAACAGGCCACAGCAGTCCACCCACCCCACCGCCGCCCCACACGGAACCCAGCGTTATACTGGTTGCTATAGTTTTAAGGAAGGAAGGAAGGAAGATTAAGGTATGACGTCCCTTCGACAACTAATTCACTAGTGACAGAGTACAAGCTCGGACCGAAGGAAGGCATCGGCAGTCTCTTGTTCAAAGGAACCATTCCGTCATTTGCCTGCAACGTCTCTATCAATATCTGTATTCCACAGCCAGCTTTACGTTTACGACGGAGAATACATTGTGTACCAATATTACTTCCTCCGTTTCCTGTTCCAGTGGCAAATGTCGCGGGACAGCGATGCCGGTATGCCTCTGCGTGAGCCCGAAATTCTCTTTGTTTCGTGGTCTTCCACGAGACGCACGAAGAAGGAATCAACTTATTGGTCGACGCTTCTAAGGAGGAAATGATTTCAGAATTTTAATAGTAAACCACTCTATGACGCACGTCGCCCCTCTTGTAGCGTCTTTCACTGGAGCTGTATGCTTATTAAACAAAGCTGTGGCAAAATGGGCTGCCGGCCGCTGTGGGCGAGCGGTTCTAGGCGCTTCAGTCCGGAACCGCGCTGCTGCTACGGTCTTTAGGTTAGTTAGGTTTAAGTAGTTCTAAGTCTAAGGGACTGATGACCTCAGATGTTAAGTCCCATAGTGCTTTGAGCCGTATTTCAATCATTTTGAACAAAATGCCCTGCTCTTCTTCGGATACTCGCTATGTAAATGGTTCAAATGGCTCTGAGCACTATGGGACTCAACTGCTGAGGTCATTAGTCCCCTAGAACTTAGAACTATTTAAACCTAACTAACCGAAGGACATCACAAACATCCATGCCCGAGGCAGGATTCGAACCTGCGACCGTAGCGGTCTTGCGGTTCCAGACTGCAGCGCCTTTAACCGCACGGCCACTTCGGCCGGCTCGCTATGTAGTCTGTCAGTCCCATCTGGTAATGATCCCAGACTTAGGAGCAATAGTCAAGTATCGATCGACCCTGTGTTTTGTAGGCAAACTCCTCCGTGGGTCGACTACACTTCCTGAGGATTCTCTCAAAAAAGCTTAGTCCGGTATCTATATTCCTAGTCAACCTCGGCAGCTGCGTTTTGAGCGCGACGGACTGCTAAGCCGAGAGGCCCGTGTTCGATTCCTGGCCGGGGCGGAGATTTTTCTCCGCTCGGAGGTTGGGTGTCGTGTTGACATTACGTTCGTATCGTCATAACCCACATTACACTCTTGATACGGTTGAATGGACACGGCCCGAAAGCTAATAAACAGATTTTTTCAGTTTTCCTTGGCATTGTGTTCATGCGGTCGGTATACTGTGAGTCACTCCGTGTGGATACTCCAAGATACTTAATCCTAGCAATACGAAGACATTTTCGATAACGTGCAACGCCATGGGGGGGGGGGGAGGGGGGCAGGGGGGAGGTTCGTTAACTTTACGCCCACCCTAAAAAATTTTAAAAATCGATAATTGTTGTTGAATTGTATTCATAACATACATTTTAAAGAGATGCTGAAGTGTAAGTAGGATCCAGAACCTGAAAATATGTTTTAGCACACTTTTAGCAATATCAACATACTTTCAATAATATGTACTACCGACTTTGTTACCACCACAAAAAAATATAAATGCAAATTTATTTAATAGTTGTTGAATTTTAATTTCAGCATGCGTTTCTCAGAGATACTGGTATGTAAGTATGTGTAAGTAAGGCCCTCAACATGGAAATATTGAATACGACATTTATTGGAGAAAGCGACATCTGCAACTGAGACTTAAGTATATATGCAGTTCATTAAAAAGGATATTTTTTCAAAATTTTAAAATGTAAAGCAACTTACTAGATTACAACATTTTCAATAGGTGGGCATAAAGTAGCCGCCGCCATCCTGTATTGCGAGGGTTAGTTGACGTCACTATTTCCATTTACTATTAGGCCATCGTGTAATCACACAGTGATGACTCTTTCTACCTATTTCTTAATGTTGAAGGTCACTGCCAGTCCCTGCATCCTCTGCAGATCCTGCATTTCGCTACAGTTTTTATTGTTGCGCCTTCTCTGTACACGTTATTTAAAAAAAATGCCACACATTCCTACGGGAGTCAGTACTGGCCGAAACTAGAAGAAAAGTTACTATTATGATTTCAGTACATGCAGGACTAGGTCTCTGCATATTCGGCCATTACTCTCGCTGACATCCTTCGCGGGCCAGACAGAACAGTTCCTACGCTGTTCACTACCAAGCGTCTGTAAAATATCTGGGAGTATGCGTGCGGAACGATTTGAAGTGGAATGATCACATAAAATTAATTGTTGGTAAGGCGGGTACCAGGTTGAGATTCGTTGGGAGAGTGCTTAGAAAATGTAGTCCATCAACAAAGGAGGTGGCTTACAAAACACTCGTTCGACCTATACTTGAGTATTGCTCATCAGTGTGGGATCCGTACCAGATCGGGTTGACGGAGGAGATAGAGAAGATCCAAAGAAGAGGGGCGCGTTTCGTCACAGAGTTATTTGGTAACCGTGATAGCGTTACGGAGATGTTTAATAAACTCAAGTGGCAGACACTGCAAGAGAGGCGCTCTGCATCGCGGTGTAGCTTGCTCGCCAGGTTTCGAGAGGGTGCGTTTCTGGATGAGGTATCGAACATATTGCTTCCCCCTACTTATACCTCCAGAGGAGATCACGAATGTAAAATTAGAGAGATTAAAGCGCGCACGGAGGCTTTCAGACAGTCGTTCTTCCCGCGAACCATACGCGACTGGAACAGGAAAGGGAGGTAATGACAGTGGCACGTAATGTGCCCTCCGCCACACACCGTTCGATGGCTTGCGGAGTATAAATGTAGATGTAGAACCACAGCGGTCGGTGTTGCAAGCTGCGTCGGTAGGGGGCGTGCAGGTGACGGTGAACACCACTGCAGTCGCCTGCGCGCCTATACGCGTACACGCGGTCACGTGTTCACGTGTTCACGTGTTCACGTCACACCGCGCCGATATTCCTCCGGGGCCGGCACTCAGGTTTCCGCTCAGCCCCTCGACAGCCAGTTGAGCTCTGGGCTCCAGACGAACCACCTGCCGCGCTCGAGCCTACGCTATGGACCACAACGTCTGCCGCTGCTGCCACCCACTCGACACTGACGTGTCGCGCCTTCGCTACGATCACAGCCGCTGCCAGTACGTCAGCCGTTCCAGAAGGTTCGACTTCCTCACATCATCGCCACTACTGACGACTGTGGGCTTCGTCATAGTGCCCACCTCTCTGTATCTTACAGAAAGACATTTAAGTTGTATTCAAGTGTGGATATTCGTCCTTTAAAAGCTCAGTTTAGTCCATGGCGAATAACAATAGTTGTTTCCAGAATGAGATTTCCACTCTGCAGCGGGGTGTGCGCTGAAGGTAGGAGACGAGGTACTGGCGGAAGTACAGCTGTGAGGACGGGGCGTGAGTCGTGCTTGGGTAAATCAGACGATAGAGCACTTTCCCGCCAAAGGCAAAGATCCCGAGTTCGAGTCTCGGTCCGGCACACAGTTTTAATCTGTCAGGAAGTTTCAACAATAGTTGTTATTTCAATGCATGGCACACCACTCAGCCAAGGAAACTTCAATGATACGTCTAGTAACCACTACCTGTTAAATATGGGCCAACATGTACCCTCATCCCCATCCATCTTTTTAAGTAGAAGTGGATGTTATAGGCAGTGCTGCATGTGGTTTCCAAGCAACCTGAAACATCCTTCATAACGTTTTTATAGTGGATCACGTACATTTTTAATACATTTGGCTCCATTTGGTTTGCGTCATGGGCATAAGCCATAGGCCCATGTAACGCCTACACATTTTTGATCGGTTAGGCATAAACCAATGACTTTAAATGTTCCCATAGACAGAAATCCAACACTTTCAGGTCCGGTGAATAGGGAGGCCATGCTACCAATCCATCGCTCATGAAACGTTGGTGTGAGGTACTGTCCCACAGTCCGAATAAAGGAAAGACGATTAACGTTTAACATCCCGTCGACAACGAGGTCATTAGAGATGGAGCACAACCTCTGACTAGAAAAAGAAGAGGAAAAAAATCGGTTGTACCCTTTCAAAGGAACCATCCTGGCATTTGTCTTCAGCGACATAGGGAAATCACACAATCGATAGAAAATTAGGTGCATAAACCACAATCGTTGAACTTATGCAAGGCTAGCTTTCTCTAATAGCATCGCGCAGAAAAAGTTACTGCTTGGCACCTGTTAATCTGTTTCGTAATATGTATGGGCCTTTGAGTCTGTCACCTGCAACTGCCGATCATACATTGATACTCAACATATCCTGATGCCTGACCTCCATGACTGCCCGAGAGCTTTCCTCTGTCCAATCGTGCGTATTGTGGCAGTTTTCTACGCCACCTCTTGTGAATCCTGTCTACACCACCGTATGATACAAGTAAAACGGCCTGTATCTCAACATTTACTGGTTTCTGGACATACAGTGTGATTCTGAGATGATGTTAAAAACTTTCAGGGGTCATGTAGAATAGCATATGTATCAATCTGCGGTAAGGCAGGACTGAGAGGAAATATATCAGCGAAAGTCTACTCGATTTCCGCCGTAGCCTCACGCTGCACTCAAATAAGGGCACCAACTTTCTAACCGTGATCATGAATTATACACACATCAAAAAACGTTTTGCATCACCTCGGTTCCGAGAGTTCCGGAACCTCCCACTCCTCAACGGCGATTCGGCTTGGATCCCTCAGATGGTTGATGGGTCACGTTGTTCTTAAACAGCCCTTTTCGATCTATCCCAGGCATGTTCGATAGGGTTCATGTCTGCAGAACATGCTGGCCACATTAGTCGAGCGATGTCGTTATCCTGAAGGAGTCATTCACAAGATCTGCACTATGGGGCAGCGAATTGTCATCCGTGAAGACGAATGCCTCGTCAATATGCTGCCGATATGATTGGACTGTCGGTCGGAGGATGGCATACACGTATCGTACAGCCGTTACGGCGGCTTCCATGACCACCAGCGGCGTACGTTGGCCCCACATAATACCACCCCAAAACATCAGGGAACCTCCACCTTGCTGCACTCGCTGGGCAGTGTGTCTAAGGCATTCAGCCTGACCGGGTTGCCTTCAAACATGTCCCTGACGATTGTCTAGTTGAAGGCATAGGCGACACTCATCAGTGAAGAGAACGCGATGGCAACGTATGGTGTCGTGGTTGCAACGATGGACCTCGCCATGAACGTCAGGTGTGAAGTTGCGCATCATGCAGCCTATTGCGAAGCGTTTGAGTCGTAACACGACGTCCTGTGGCTGCACGGAAAGTATTATTCAACATTATGGCGTTGGTGTCAGGGCTCTGCCGAGCCATAATCCGTAGGTAACAGTCACCCCCTGCAGTAGTAGCTCTTGGGCGGCCTGAGCGAGGCATGTCATTGACAGTTTCTGTCTCTCTGTATCTCCTCCATGTCCGAACAGCATCGCTTTAGTTCACTCCGAGACACCTAGACACTTCCCTTGTTGAGATCCCCTCCTGGCACAAAGAAACAATGCGGACGCGATCGAATCGCGGTATTGACCGTCTAGGCATGACACGACCCGTGTACCTCCTTCCTGGTGGAATGACTGGAACTGATCGGCTGTCGGACCCCCTCCGTCTAATAACCCCTGCTCATGCATGGTTGTTTACATCTTTTGGCGGGTTTAGTGACATCTCTGAACAGCCAAAGGGACTGCGTCTGTGATACAATATCCACAGTTAACGTCTATCTTTATGAGTTCTGGGAACCGGGGTGATGCAAAACTTTTTTTTGGTGTGTGTAGAATTCTCATTGCGTATTCCCCAATACCCCAGATAATTTCCCCTGTTGACGGACAAGTAACGGCACACGTAACTTGATGTCAGAGAGACCGAGAACCCTGTCTACAAGTTTTACGAGCTGCTACAATTACAAAAGTTGTTCAAAATGGAGTCAACCAGCGTCAGTGCATACAAGAGTGTCACATGCGCGAGAATTCTTGCCAAGAGGCCCTCTTCAGTCTCGACATGCGTCTCGTATAGAATACTTTTCACATGGATCGACAAAAAGAAAACAAGTTGGGTAAGATCAGGTGAACGTGCTGGGAACGAAAAAGGACCTCCTCTGCCTGTCCACATTTCAGGGAATGTCTCATCCGACTATTTGCGAACCCTCAATCCAAAGTTGGGATCAAATCCTTTGACAAATATGGGATATTCCAGGAACCCGGGTAGGGCTCTGATACGTACTGTGCACAGTGCTGCATCTAAGCGGAGAGGAAGAAGAATTGGAGCTTGTATGTAATCTTTCACTATGCCTGACCACACATCGACCGACAATTCGTGTTGACAACTGTAGTGGGGGGATTGTTATCGGCCCACGCATGACTATTACAACTATTTAGCATTCTGCTTCTGGAAACAGGTTTCATACGTGAGAAGTACATCCGCTGCAAGAACCATTGTCTCATCGTCGTACTGTGGTAGCAATTGCCCTCTTTCACTTAATATAGTGCGAAACGGGTCTTCTACACGGATATTTGGTCACATACAACCTTTCCGCTTCCCTGCTACTTCCATTTTCTTGCTCATACATTACAATCGTAACTGCAAGTTCCGTCAGCGGGTACAACTCCACTGGGTTAGAGCTGATCGACGGTAGCACAACTTGTAAACAGACTGATGTGTACTACAGCACAGACGTTGTACACCAGAATAGCTCGTATCAGTGCAAAGTACGTCACCTACATTTGATTAGTCCATTTAGTAGCGAAACCTCTGCATCTAAGTGCTCGTCTGGGTTGCATACCCTAAATCTGAGCAACAGTAGCGTCCTTTACGTCAAATTGATACATTTACCCTTCTCAATCATCCAGAAATGTTTGTATCATCATCATGGAAATACACGCGTAATTATAAAAAAAAATTCTTCTAAACTTGACGAACACTATCTCCTGTACGAATAAGTGTCACTTTTATTATAAACCCTCTAATACAGCAGCCGGCTGGAGTGGTCGAGCGGTTCTAGGCGTTTCAGTCTGAAACCGCGCGACCGCTACGGTCGCAGATTCGAATCCTGCCTCGGGCATGGATGTGTGTGATGTCCTTAGGTTAGTTCGGTTTAAGTAGTTCTAAGGGACTGATGACCTCAGAAGTTAAGTCGCATAGTGCTCAGAGCCATTTTTTGTAATAAAACACCGACAATTACGAACAGTACAATGCCACTTATGACGTTATCCAATAGGTCATTTTTATCTATTGGCACAGTATCCGTAATATATCGAAGTTATTTTCAGTATTTTCAAGACTGAAGATTTGTCTCTGCTCATAATGAAATTCTTACCTAAGCGATTTTGGGAAATTATGTTGATTCGATCGTCGGACAGTGATCTGGAATGCAGCCCTCGAATTACTAGTCCCGTGTTCTACTACTGCACCATCTCGTTTGGTGGTATTATTTTAATACAATATTTGGTGTGTAACTAATATTGGAACCAATTCTGTAGTTTTATATCACTTTGATCCACGTTGACGATATCCTCCAGTGAAGTTCCAGACTTCTTTCGTTGATAATGTCGACGTGAAATAATTAAATGGATTTAGCTGTCGTATGTGTTACACTTCCCTATCATCAGATAAAAGGAGTGTTACCTACACACCTTCCGCTCCTCGACCGTGGCAACATCGGAGTTCGACCCTCCAGCAGGTGTTTTCACCAGAAAATGTTAGATAGAAAGAGACAGTGGCAAGGCCACAAACTCATTACAGGCAAGCGATATAGAACTGGAATATAATACACTTAAGTTTGAAAAACTAGTTTAAATGCGAGATAGCCTTTTTACAGCATGGGACAACGCCAGTTCACAAACATGGTTTTCTCGTCAACTAACCTCAGGAGGGGAAAAAGGTAGCGTGAGAAAGACAACTGAAAAAAAAAAAATGGAAGTGCGTCCAGTCCCTCCAGATTCCTAACTGCTGACGTGTGAAAAACCACCACAAAATATTTGCAGAGAGACTGTGATTGACCATAATGGTTGAAGATTTGTCTCTGTGCAGAATGGAAGGCTTGCCTATGCGGTTTAGCGAAACCATGAGATTCCGGTAGAAATGACGGTAAGTGCAGAAAATCTTACCCCATCGATATAGCCGAATGATGTGCATGCAACTCATGAGGCAAGCTGTGAGCATACATGATTTCATCGGTTGCAACAGGCACGTGCATACTACCGCGGCGTGAGCAGAATCTTATTTATGTGATTTTACGCATGACTGATTATAAAGTAACAGAAAAGAATGCGACTGCCAAGCTAATGAATCGACACCATCGTCGTGTCTGTGGAATGGAAAGGGTTCCGCATGAAGTCTGCGTTAAGAGTTGGCTTGGACAGCAGATCTCCGTGGTCATAAGGTCTTGTGCCAAAGACAGTAGAGTACCTACTCTATAAAAAGGTAATTCCTACAGCCGTAATTTCAGAGATGGGAGGAGGGATGGGAATGTGGCAGTACTAACGTGTCCAGCGGCTTTTGCCCTTGGGCAGCGAAGAAAGACTCCCTGGCGTTTAAGTCGGCCATTCTGCGGTGGCAGCAGGACAGTGACTTACGTGAATGAACCGTCTCCTGCTGCACTGGCATGTCTGAGTTGTAAGTTTGAATGTAACGGCTCTGTCTTTTACGATTTTATACCATCTTTTAGCTTTTTCAGATTAACTATTCGGCTAATATGAAAACTGAAACTTCCTGGCACATTACAACTATATGCCGGACCGAGACTCGAACTTAGGACCTTTGCCTTTCGCGGGCAAGTGCTCTACCATCTGAGCTACCCAAGCACAACTCACGACCCGTCCTCACAGCTTCAATTCTGCCAGTACCTCATCTCCTTCCTTCCAGACTTCACAGAAGCTCTTCTGCGAACCAAGGTCCCGAGTTCGAGTCTCGGTCCGGCATAGAGTTTTAATCTGCCAGGAAGTCTCATACCAGGGCACACTCCGCTGCAGAGTGAAAATCTCAGTCTGGAATATGAAAACTGATTCGCTTCAAACTTCGTGTGGTCCAGCGTCTATGCAAGGTGCAGAAAGGCGACAAAAAATAATATCATTACCGATTGTAGCTTATTAATGTTTCTGACTTGCTCAATATGCACTTAATTAGTTTCTGAATATTGTCACTGAATTCGTAATTTTGCCTCTTGTATGAATCCATGATTGAAAATATGATTACACAATTAAGTAAATATTTTTCCTACGAAAGGGACTGCACCAGTGGTCGTCAAGCCAAGACTGACACTTTGGGGTGGCATCTCGTGCCGCACTTGTACCGATCTTACTATTGGCTGGTTCAAATGGCTCTGAGCACTATGGGACTCAACATCTGAGGTCATCAGTCCCCTACAACTTAGAACTACTTAAACCTAACTAACCTAAGGACATCACACACATCCATGCCCGAGGCAGGATTCGAACCTGCGACCGTAGTAGTTGCGCGGCTCCAGACTGAAGCGCCTAGAACCGCATGGCCACAATGGCCGGCGATCTTACTAATAACTGGTAACCTACATAAATTAGTATGATGTGAGCTCAAGTAGATTAGCTATAGTCAGTGAGCGATACGTTGGCTGCCAGTCCTCAAGCAACGATCGTTTAAAGGCGGCACCGTTAGGAACTCTATGTTTCGATAGTTCTCTGTGTCAGATTGCTGCCACCCTCTTCGAGCACGAAGTTGTGACTCTGTAATCGCCTGGCGAAGTATTTTTGTACTGTATCTGTGAGCAAGTAACTGATTAATAATGGTATTGTACTTATATTTAAATGGATTACACAAGGTGGGACACTACCATAAATACATACTGAATGTTTTGAATGTCATTTTTCTTCTACTCTTTGGGTTACACTGAAATAGCCTTAAATTACCTTCATATTCCTTGCTTTAAATATATACCGCATTTTAAGAAGCCCGTCTTTATAAAGTGCATTCATAAATCGATGTTACTTCTGTTTGAAATTTATGTTGCAGCAGCTGATCGGTACGAGTGTCACACACCCCAGAATCGTCGGTATTAGAAGACAAACAGTAAAACGTTCCACTCCCACATCCTCTAAATCTGCAGTGACCATGCTACGTACCGTTTAAAATTCATCAGATCTTAAAACATTACTGTCTCTTGTAAGTGTTTGTGTTTGTTACCGAACAGGAAAACTATTCTCTTAAGAAGTTTACAACGTTAGTTTACGTTGTTGGATTCGGCTGTTAGTTGCTACATGCACATTGTTATAAAATGCAACTGAGAAAAGCGGGCCACACGAAAGTGAGGTGCTTGAGAGAAGTGGTGAGTCCGATTTTTTATCTACCAAAGTTTATTTTCCAAACAACAATACTGTCCCTTCCCTTCAAAATAGTTCCCTGTGACAGAGATAGGCGGGTGGAGTCATTGTTCCATCTTGGTAGATGGGAGGGCCTTTATCACGTTGGTCATACTCTTTTTAATGTTCTCCAGAGTCCTAGAATGACGTCCTTTTCAGACAGTTTTCGATTTCGGGAAAAGAAAATAAGTTACAAGGACACGGATCAGGTGGCTGTAGAACAATAGGAATGTCTTTTGAGGTAAAAAAATCCCGGGACGGAAGTGGCCGTTTACATGGGGCGTTGTCATGATTCAGTGTCCACTTGTTTGACAGTTTATCCTGTAGCAAGAATCCCTGCTGTCAAGCAGCCCATCAGCCTTGTTTTGAACTTTGGATTGCTCATTCCAGCTTGTTTCGTTCGAGGAGATGTCTCTGTGTTCCACTGCTAACTTTGCCGCTATGTCTCAGGATCGTACTCAAAAATCCAGAATTCATCACCTGCGATCACCCAGCTGAACTAAAAAAATGGTTCAAATGGCTCTGAGCACTATGCGACTTAACTTCTGAGGTCATCAGTCGCCTAGAACTTAGAATTAAACCAAACTAAGGACATCACACACATCCATGCCCGAGGCAAGATTCGAACCTGCGACCGTAGCGGTCGCTCGGTTCCAGACTGCAGCGCCCAGAACCGCACGGCCACTTCGGCCGGCACCCTGCTGAACTATTCGTGGTCATTGGCAATCCTCTCGAGAAAATCAACGCACACGTTTCTTCAATTGTCCTTCTGCTCAGTTGTGAGGTTTTTGGCACAACCGTTTCGCACGTGCAAAACTTCGGACAAAATTTGATTTACGGGTAAAGTGTTTAAGTTTTACAGGTCACTCATCTTCCATATTGTTAAACATCGGTGTGATCACACAAGGAAACGCACAAATTCGACGTTTTAGTTGTGTTTTGAAGTTGAAGGTCTTCCTGAGCGAGGTTCATCGTCAACGTGTTCTCGGCCTTCCAAAAAATGATTAAGGTCAGGGAAAAAAATGCTAATAAATGTTCGCCGTAGGCCTGCTTCAGCTTTTCAAAGGTCGCATTCGCGGATCTCCCAAGTTTAACACGAAACTTGATCCCATAAGGTTGCTCTAAATTCCACTGTTCGATTTTCGTAACACACAACAAAAACACGACTGATGGTGCTCTCAGAAATGACATGATGGCTCTACGGAGCTGAGACTCATACAGCGCATCTGAAAGGGAAGACCACACCGGTGTACACAAGAAGAAAAACACAGGTTTGCCTGATCCCTCGCAGTGTTGTCAGTCTGATTGCTTTTCTCACATTCCTCGTACATTACACGGTCTGGCGGAATGCAGTTTAAGGACCAGTAGACTGGACTATAACGCTGCTGAGGCCTCTCCACATGTAGGTGATACATCGCTGAAAAGTGTCATGTTCACACTTATTAATAAGACAAAGACCTATAACAAGTGGAGCAGTACGTAGTCTGTTGCTTCTACGCCCCCGAACACATCCTTCCTGCTGTGCTGTTCGCGTCGGTGCGGCTCTGTCGCTCTCCCCCTTTCATTCCGGCCGTCGCTCCCCACAGCCCCCCGTGGCGAGCCGCCAGGTACAGCCGATCCCACGCGCAGGCAGATTGCCTGTCCGCTGGTGAGCCACCCTGGAGAGCCCGGCCTGACAGTTCTTTCCTGGAAATCCAGCGCCCTAGGACGGACGGACGGAGCTCCTCTGCAGGTAAACGACCCTCAGCACCGACATCGCCATTACTCCACAAATTGGGACCGCATTTTTTGTCCTTACATGTTGCCTTCATACAGGCTTGGCCGCATAATCAGCCGCAGAAGCATCTTTTCCTCTAGAAGGAGAGGTACTTGTCACTCTGAAAATATCACTATAGATGTACGCACCAGACAATAGCTAAACATGTAGTTCAAACTGTGACACATACTAGCACAGGAGGCCTGCAACCACTGGATGAATACTGAGTAAAAGCAAACATACTCGTACTTAAATACGCACGGGGTGAGCATAAAGTCTTTACCTCATTATAAAAATTTATTTCTAAGTAACTATGATACAAGGTGTGATCAAAAAATGGTGAATAATTCTATTATAAACAAGGTAATATGCTTACATGGAATTTGATTTGATTTCGTTCAAAGTACTGTTCTTGACTAGCAATGCACTTATCCCAACGCTGAACCCGTGACTGGAAACATTTCTGGAATGTCAAAACGTTTTCCTTTAGACACAGTTTTAATATTTGAGAACAGCCAAAAGTCTCATTGTGCTGCATGAGGTGAGTAAAGTGGATGTGGACACACAGGAACAGTTTCTCCTACCAAAAACTCGCGAATCAATAGCGAGCTGTGGCACTGCGCATTGTTGTGATGAAGAAGGAAGCCGTTGGTCCATTTTTCCGGTCTCTTTCTTCGTACATCGTTTCGCAAACGTTGCAGTATACCGTTGTAAAATTCAGTGTTTCCAGCTGTTCCCCTTGGAAAGAACTCTGATCGCACTATACCCCGAAAATCGAGAAAAAGAACAATGAGCATGACTTTGACATTCGAATTTGAGTGACATGCCTTTTTAGGGCGAGGAGATTAACTTATTTTTCAGTGGGGACTCTGAATTTTCGAGCAGTGTCATACTCATAGACTCACGTTTCTTCTCCTGCTACAATTATTGGCATGAAGTCCGGATCCGAATGAAGACATTCCTTCAATTCCGTGCGAATTGACACACGATTTTCCTTCTGTTCATCACTCAAAAGCCTGGAAGTAAATTTTTGCACTTACTTGTCTAATCTGCAAATTACGGTTAAAAGGCTTTGCTAGGACCCGTAAAAGACGTCAAGTTCTTAGATAGCCCCTCGAATAGTTATTCGACTATTTGAACGAAGAATTTGTACTACACTTTGCACGTTTTCTTCTGTTCATGAGGGTAATGCACGGCGCGAATGTTGCTTGCCTTCTATTAACTTATTTCCGCTTTCAAATCACTCATACCACTCATACCACTTGTAAAAAGTGTTCAGAGTAACAGTGTTATCGCTGTACAACAGTTTCAACAGTTCATGAGTTTCTTTGGCACTTTCTTGCAATTTGAAACAGAACTTAATGTTCACACGTTGGACACACAACCTCACTCAAGCGTCTGTGGACGTTTACTGACAAATCAGAATGTGAAATTTTGGAAATCAGAATGTGTTCCAACTTGACGCTGCCTGTCTCAGTGATTACGGGAAAATTACATCAAATGGTTCTACCGTCTGAAGTTGCTCCTAGAAATTCATTCGCCGAATTTTTTTATCACACCTCGTAGATACAGCTTGTGGTCTGTTGAAAATGGTAGCTTAAGCCAGACTGTTTTTTATTGAAACACTTTCACATGTCTGTGCAGCTTCTTTCATAAATCTAGCTTAACTCATGAAGTTTTTACCTCGATCTTTGGGACATTACGTTTATGATAGTTAAAGGAATTTCAACCACGTGCAGTGTTATTTGTTCTCCAATTCTTAGATTAAGCCTTCCAGATAGATGGACAGATAGAGACTCTCGAACGTCATATCCATCACTTTCACCAGACATAATCTTTCACGATTTTTTTTGTTTGGTTACTTTAAGGATGAAGTGTTCAGTTCTCCAGTTCCCGATGTGCAAACAGTTCTTTATGGCACGAGATTCTATAGAGACGGTGGCAGAAGAGATGTTGGGAAACACTTGGAGAAGAACTTGGTACTGACTAGTCGTTAAATCGGCAACGAACGTAGCATATGTGGAAGACTAACCATATAATCCTCGAGCGATCACCTTGGCTGAACGAGTCAACCAGGATCCATTGTTTTGCTCTGAACTGTAACTGTTCCTTGTTGAACTGCTGACAACTCCACCTATCTTCAATTTGGAGCTCTGTTAGCCAACTGTACTCCTATTGGAGTTGTAGGAAGGGGGCGTTGCTGACAGTTGCAGCTCAGTTTTGTCTGCCCTCTGTTTGTTGTACCGAGTCAACGACACGATCAGTAATGTAAGTAATTTTTTCATATTAATTGTTCACAACTTCGTTTTTATGGGTTTAAATCTTTCATTGTCAAATAAGTTCCATTTTCGTTTCTACTTTAGTGCTCTTTCAAAAAAGGATTGTCAGGGGAGGAAATTGAAAAGCATCTAAATGACGATTCCGGCAACAGCGAGTATTCTGAATTTGACTGGTTGACGGGGAGAGGGGAAGAACAAATTCGAGTTAGCGATCACAAAATTGAATTATAAATGGCAGCGGATCCTTTACAGGGAAATGAACGTGTAAATTTGAAGAAAAGGAGATGCAGTATCATGAGAGAGATGTTGGTGACGACTATTTTGATTTTATTTGTGAGTTTTTTGTTGGTAAAACTAAGTGGCCTAAGGAAATTGTTATAACTAAAACAGCAGAAACGACCTCAAGCAATATAGAAAAAATCCTTGCTGGTCCAGAGAGGTCCGCTAATGGTATTACAGAAGTCTTGAAGACGTTGAACAAGATTATTAATGAGGACATGATTGATTCACATGGAGAATATACAAACTTGCATATTAGAAACCTGATATCACGGAATAACTATTCTAAATGAGACTTCGAGGGAAGAGATCTGTGCTCTTATTGAAACTATAATGATTCTCAGAGCTTGCATGTTATACAGACGGTTCTTATTTCTCCTCAGAAATAAGAGATTTGATGATAAAGTGACAAGAACACAAAAGCGTGAGGAGATAAGTAAGCAGCGATCAGGTCATATTTCGATACATTTGTTACAAATTGTGAAGTAAGCCATAGTTTGATAGAGTCTGTAGTCACAGAGGAGTAGCTAACAGCTTTATGAGGAAGATATTCGTTCGTTCATTATAAACCAAACAAACCAGTCAAGTATAGCTTGAAATTCTTTGCTATTTGCGATGCCAAAACGTTTCTGCACAACATCAGTTGAGTTATAGTGTGTAACATAACCAGATGGCCCCTTCAAGGTATCAAATAAACCAAAGGATGTTATACGTCGATTGGCCGAAACAATGAATGGATTCAATCGGAATATTACTTTCGATTATCGATATACTACTTCTCCATTATCAATCTCAGTTTTGCAGACACACATCAAACTCTGAAAAAAAAAATTGGGTCTTCACAGTTTAGATACCAAAAACATATCACTATGGTCACAAGTGTGGCTAAAGAAAATAAATGTGTTGTTCTACTTAGCACCATGCACATTGAAGGCACAATTGATAAAGGAATCAACAAACCGCACATCATCTTGCACTACAACATGACAAAGGGAGGGGTTGACACACTCGACCAGATGTGGAGTGAATACTCTGTGTCTCGTGTGACTAGAAGATGGACAATGGCCGTATAGTTTGCTTTACTAAATGTCGATGGAATCAATTCCCAAATATTGCTTCAATCCACTGCAGAAAACCCAAGAAAACAAAGGGGTATATTTTTGAAACAGCTGTATCAACTAGTCATGAAAGCTCATTTAGTTACAAGAGTCTACATTCCTATGCCTGCAAATGACCTCAGAATATTTTAGGCACCGAATTAATTGGGAGAATCTCGACAACTGGAAGAGTCTCTGCATTATGTGTGGCAGAAAAATGATGTTGTTACTATAATTCGTTGCTGTCAGTGTAAGATGTTTGTGTGCAAAAAGCATTCCCCAATTGTCTGTGGAAAGTGTGGATGTAAAACTGTGGACGAGCTGGAGGAACAGGATGGGTAAAATTTGTGTATACATAATGACAGTAATAACACATTTAATAAATAATTCGAATATGATGCAATAACTGCTGTAGAAGTAATATGCAGTGCGAAATATATGCCATGTGTGATGTGAGATTATCATATGTGTTAGAAATTTATTGTTAAATGAAAGAATAGGATACTTTTGTTAGACTTTGTAACTACCTAATAAGAAGAAATAAAATTCAAACATTTAGATATATGATTATGTACGTAAAAATACAAAGTATATAAAGGTAGTATTTTTCGTGCCTCTACAGAATGCGATGACTGGTTAACAGAGTCAACCACGCGACCAATGTTGTTACAAAAACTGACGCTAGTCTCGAGGGTTAAAAAAGTAGTAATAAAATTTTTAGGAGTTAAGCTATCATTTGTAACAAATTCTATAGTTGTAGCTTGCGTAGTTCTTGAGAAAAAAAATTTGTAATCGGGTAAAGACTTTATACTCAACATATACATTGGAAAACAAGTTCATACACTGGAGTAAAGAACTTAATACAGAGTATCGTGCGAAGTGATATCTATTGCAGCACTGGCGCTCATCTGACTGCGTACTGCAGTTACAGAAGTTGTCTATCATAGCCAGATGGCATGTTGGCGTTGGGATGTTGCGTTGAAAGTCGACGGACAGTTATTAAGAAAATCCGTGGGCCTACCAAAACCAAGTGTCGAAACAGAAGAAGTGGACAAATAAAAGCTCGTCATTAACACAAGTGGCGTGGGAAATAGATGATGGAAGAGGGAGGAAGGAATTGTAAAGTGTATGGGGCTACAGAATTTTTGCTGACTGAAATTCGAGATTTTTCCCATAAGCGCCAGAGGTGCGAAGTTTTCTGTACCCCCGTTGTGTGTAAAAGCGCACACGTGTAGATAATTAATTTTATTGTAAAGGTAACGCTGTTTAAATACTATTTTGTGTTTAATTTTTTGCTGAGGTTCTCCTTGGTCGCATACAGAGGTTGGACTTAGTCAGCAAATCTCCCTGAGTCGTAACTTGTGTTGCATGGTGTTACCAACAATGCACGGTCATCTAGGAAAAGTATTAAACGAAGAGTCGTTAATGAAAACTAAAGACAGGAATGCCATTAAAGATGATATTGTAAATCTTGAAAAGTCTGAGTTACTGTGAGCTCAGAATTCGCTCGATATACTACTCTGTAAGCAGGTATACAATACATGTTGAATCTAATACGAAATCGTCAAATATCATTTTGGGAAAGATTAAAACAAGCACATTGATTATTAAATAACATTTTATGAAGAAACCCATGTGAAGAATTTTATATGAATTTACCACCCAAACCCTTTCAGCGGCATATGGTTGCTTGGGCACAAGAAAACTCTGCTCAGGCAAATGAGAGCCATGCACATTCAGCTTAACATGAAATTAAGTTCCACCATTTTCTAATTAAGGCTTTTTTGATACAATAAACATTGATGATGCTCTCAGGCGTTTCATCGTATAGTCTGCATCAACTTTTAACAATCTCTGCAAATGAAACTGAAGTGCATGGCGGGGTGAACTTACCATTGACCCAATTTTTTTTTTTTCGTATGCTCCAATCGGGTATGAAATGCGGAAAGAATGACCGCTTAAATGCCTCATCGCGAGCTAAAATTAGTGCGTGCGGCAGCGATCCGTAGACGACTATAGTATATTCCTAGATTCTTTACTTCAAACTGGTTCTCGAAACTTAATAAGTAGGAGCTCGCGAGACAGATGCACTCCGTTTTAAAATGTCTACGAGGTCAGGTTGTTCGGAATTTTCGTGACGCTCGTCTGTGAATCACGTAAACCTGTGACAGTTCGTGGCGCCACTCTTTGTGTTCGTTCTGTATTCATGGTTCGTAAGGGTCCCACACACTTCTACGATATTCTAGGTTGATTGGTTGATTCATTTAGGGGAGGGAGCAAACAGCGAGGTCATCAGTCCTACAGCATTAGGGAAGGATGGGGAAGGAGGTCGGCCGTGCCCTTTCAAAGGAACCGTCATCCTCCCGAATGGGAGTCCAGTGTGCTACCATTGTGCCACCTCGCTCGGTTTATAGGATGGGTCAAACCAGTGTGTTGCTCTGAATCTTAGTTGCAAACTGATGGTTCTTGCTGAAGGTTATCTACATCTACATTTATACTCCGCAAGCCACCCAACGGTGTGTGGCGGAGGGCACTTTACGTGCCACTGCCATTACCTCCCTTTTCTGTTCCAGTCGCGTATGGTTCGCGGGAAGAACGACTGTGTGAAAGCCTCCGTGCGCGCTCTAATCTCTCTAATTTTACATTCGTGATCTCCTCGGGAGGTATAAGTAGGGGGAAGCAATATATTCGATACTTCATCCAGAAACGCACCCTCTCGAAACCTGGCGAGCAAGCTAGAACTTAAAACTACATAAACCTAACTAACCTAAGGACATCACACACATCCATGCCCAAGGCAGAATTCGACCCTGCGACCGTAGACGGTCCGTCAAAATAATGTAAAGTTTCCTATATCACCTATGTCTATGTCCGCCGTGATACTCGTAAATACTATCTAGTTAAAATTACGTGGACGCCTATTAGTGGACATTAATAAGATGGTGTACCCATCCCCCGCTTTTATGACGGTTGAAAATCAGTCGGCGACACCTTCGCATACATGTCTGAATGGCTTTAGAGGAATGACTGGCTATTCTTCCTCAACAGCACAAAACTATAGAAGGTTGTGAATTGAACCCTGGGATCTGGAGAGCACATTCTAACGCAACCCAAACGTGTTCCATTAGCTTCAGGACGGGAGTCTGGACAACTATACCACTTCAGGATTTTTACTCTCCACAATCCGCTGCCTCATGGATGCCGCTTAGTGGCAGGCTGTTTCGACATGTTGGGACAATTAATTATTGTCTCCGAATTGTTCCCGAATTCCACGCACTACCCAGTACTGTACTATGTGTTGAAAACAGTCTTACCAAGCCGGCCGCTGTGGCCGAGCGGCTCTAGGCGCTTCAGTCTGGAACTGCGCGACCGCTACGGTCGCAGGATCGAATTCTGCCTTGGGCATGGATGTGTGTGATGTCCTTAGGTTAGTTAGGTTTAAGTAGTTTTAAATTCTAGGGCACTGAAGACCTCAGATGTCAAGTCCCATAGTGCTCAGAGCCATTTGATTTTGAATCTTCCCAGTATTGAGTTTCTTAAGCGCAGTAAGACAAACATATCCCATCCATAAAAAAAAAATACCGTATCTGAACCTCCGCCGTATTTCACTCTGCCACCACACATAATGGAAGGGGTAGCGTTCTCCAGAAATTCGCTAAACCCAAACACTTGCATCCCAACACCACAAAGTATGGCGTGATTCATCACTCCATATCATTCTTTTCCAGTTATCCACTGTCCAGTGGGGTCGTTCTCAACATCACCTCAGGTTCCACTTAGCACTGACTACCGATAAGATGATCGATCATTGTACACTATTCCTTTCAACTTGCTACGCTAAGTCGTTGTGCTAATGGGACTGCAGGTAGTACTTTGGAATTCTTGAGTGATTCCGAAGCTCATTTCGTGCAATTTTTTACAGCCAACCTCCGCAATGTTCGACGATCCTTCTCCGTCAGTATATGGGGTCTGCCTGGTATTTGTTAAGCTATAGTTGTTCCTTCTCGTTTCCACTTCACAATCACACACCAACAAACAACTTGTGCAGCTTTTTAATGGTTGAAATGTCCCTGATGGATTTGTAACTGTAATGACATCCAATGACTGGTCCACGTTCAAAGTTACTGTGCTTTCCTTACCGACTGCTTCTGCTGTTACTGGTTCTCTGCTGACAGCACAATAAGGCCAGCCCCCCTTTCATAATAGTAGGCCTCGTGATATATAATGGTCAATACCACATTACATAGGAGCGTCCTGATACATTTGGTCAGACAGTATATGACCCAAAACGAAGTACCTTATTAATGAAGTTAGAACTATAAATATTTTCACTTTTTCACAAGTGACATTTACGCTGAATTTATTTGAAAGCGCCGTTAGAATTATAATAATACTTTGGGTTCGCTTTCATTAGGACTGTAGAATAACGCTACCATTTCTTAATAGCTTTCACTTTTAGGCCGTCGGTACGCTGAATTTATGAACTAGCTGTCGATAGTAAGTAGAAAAAAAAAAGTTCTGGCATGTCAGGCCTGAAAGGAGGAGCGAATGTTTAATGGATGGAGAGCTCTTCCATCCACGTCCTAAGCGCACGAGGATGCGAGCGGTGCGGAGTGGCTTGGCTGACGCTTCTGGATTGAAACCATTAATCCTGCTCATACAGCAGAACGAGGGAGAAGACACGCAGAATCTCTCACGCCTCGCGCAAGAGAAAAATGGTTTGTTTCTGTTTCTACACGGAGGCGTCTGGAAGAGGGTTAAGTAAAAGAGAACTACAGAAATGATGTGTCAAGCGTTCCAGACGGAAAAAAGAAAGGCAGACAGAAAGAAGGCGAGCTGTTGAAGCAATGTGCTAGAAACTGGTTTTGATATAATAGCCTGCAAGAAACACGTAAAAGCATTATTTCGATCATGGTTACTAAACTGACCGAAAACGAAAATACTGTTAAATTATAACATCCATTCAAATAAGACAAAAAAAAGAACGAACCACCACGAACGAATTACCTCGGTGGGACAATGGGACAGAAATGAGCAGAGGAACAAATGATTACAATTTCAGCAAAACTGGTTGATTTGTTCAAAAGAAAGAGCATTACAAACTGAGCAAGTCACCTATGACCCTGATACAAGCAGTTATTAGACTTGGCATTGACTGATAGAATTGCTGGATGTCCTCTAGACGAATTTTTTTCCAACTGGCTCGTTAGATTATCAAAATCCCGAAGTGCCCTACCCATAGTCCAAACGTTCTCAATTGGGGAGAGAACCGGTGAGCTTGCTGGACTAGGTACGGTTCGGTAAGCACGAAGAGAAGCAGTAGGATCTCTGCCATTTGCAGGCGGGCATTGTGTTGCTGAAATGTATGCCCAGGATAGCTTGCCATGAAGGGCAACAAAACGGGGCGTCGAATATCGGCGACGTAGCGCTGTGCTGTGATAGTGTCATGGATGACAACCAATGGGGTCCTGCTATGAAATAAAATGTCATCCCAGAGAATCTCTCCTGGTTGTCGGGCCGTATAACGAGTGACAGGTTGGTTTCTCACCGCTGTCCGGAGGCAAGACTCAAGTTTCACACGGAATTTGCAGTCTCCCCTCCACAACGTCCAAAGGCCGGTCACGTGATTCCACCTTCACAGGGACATGGGGCGGGGCGTGACTGCCAGCGCACAGTAGACCTACTACAAACAGATGTTATTTGCCTCCATCATGATTTTACCTGGGCTTTAATAACTGAAATTAAAATTGTCAAAGTCAACAATTTTTGAACATGTTGCTTACAAGGCATTTTCAATGTCTTTAGATAAATATAAGTGTGTACTAGAAACATACCTTCTGTGCAATGTTATTCAAAAGAACAAGTTTCGGAAACTAATGACACACACATATTTTGGATATTCATAATAATGGCAACAGAGTTTGTCATGGCAGCAAATATATGTGGTTACTGTACGAAGCTTTAGAACCATTCAGCAGTTTGCTGAGGACGACTGTATGGAAAATATTGACAGTTCAATAATTATTGTATCCTATTTGAAAAGAAAATGGACAAAATGTTGGAAACTCATTCTTCAGCCGACTGTAAAATTCTGAAAAGTCATATCCCATGTATTACCAAACTATGCATTATATGTTATATCAGCCTAAGACACGGATATATTATGAACATAATGCTTGAAGTATGCGGAATAAAATCTCACAAGAACACCAGCAGACAGTAACTTTAATAAAGAAACGAAACGAACAATGAACCGTTTGCATCTGCTAAATGTTTATGTACAACTCGTTACAGCACGTTAAAGTGGAAATTTCACGAACTTAAGCCTTTTTAATTGCCGTACACGAAATTAAAGCCAACTTCTTCGGCAATTTCGTAACAGACATTTTATTTTGAGCAATAAAAACATCACAGTTGAAACTCATGTTTGCTGCACACGAAAGGTAATAAGAAAAATATTTATTTTGAGAAACAAAAGGGAAAAAGAGTGCAAACTTTTGTTAAGTCGCTTAATCTTCTAGGCTCTTTTTGGGCTGTACGTTTTTAAAAAACTCTTAGTAAAAACCTGAAAAGAATTTGTGCAATCTGGCTGTAGCGCACTTTGCTGGTTTTGCTTAGACACAAAGCAAGCGAGAGTGTTTTTGTTTTCTGGCGGGAAAGGCAACATAGTACACTCAAGTAAAACCAGGAGCGCTGGCAGTCACGCCCCGCCTCCTGTCCGTGTGGAAGTGTAATCACGTGACCGACCTTCGGCCGTTGTGGAGAGGAGACTGCAAATTCCGTGTGAAACTTGAGTCTTCCGTGTCCCGAGCGTCTCCAGTCTCGTCATCGCTGGTCATTGGAACTGGAATGACACTGAATGGAGCACAACTGTGTGGAGTCCCACTTCGAACTGTTTCACGATGACCAGTGAAGTCCTGTGTGGATACCAGCGTCGCTGTCACCCGGCACACGGCCCTAAAATCAGGAGTGATGGTCTCGTGTTTCGTTTCATTTCGTAGCAGCTCGCCTTTGGTTGTAATTCGCTGCACCCTTAGAGCACAGCGGTAAGTCGACGATATTCCACGGCCCGTGTAGTTACCCGTCATGGCAAGCCATCCTGGGCATGCATTTCAGCAAGATAATGCCCGCCCGAACACGCTGAGACGTTCTACTGCTTGCTTTTAGTTCATGCCAAACCCTACCTTGACCAGTAAGGTCGCCACATCTCTCAAAAATTGAGAACAATTGCTGCGTTATTGGCAGGGCCCTCCAAGAAGCTCGGAATTCTGACGCTCTAATGCGCCAGTTGGACACAATCTAGCGAGATATCCCTCAGTAGGAAACCCAACAACACTGTCAATGCCAAGCCGAGTAACTGCCTGCCTAAGGACAAGACACGGACCAACGCATTACTGACTTACTCAATTTGTCAAGATCTTTTTTTTTGTTTTGTTTTGGTTTTAGGGCGCAAAACTGCTATGGTCATTAGCGCCCGGTCTGTGACTTAGGAAACGGTAAAAAACGAAAATGGAAGGCAGCAGCAATGGGAACGAAACTCAAAAACTTGGAGAAACTAAAAGCAGAAGGAAAGCTTAAAAATCCACTACAGAAAGGGGTTGGTTGTCCCCAAAAAAGAGCTTAAAATGACTGACGTCATCTCACTGGCACTAATGAACTCGAGAACGCGATCGGCCGAGCGCGTGTCATCTGCTAAAATGGACGATATATCAGGCGACAGCTGTAGACGGGCGCGTAACGGAGTAAAATAGGGGCACTCAATTAAAAGGTGTCTTACCGTCCACAGCTGAGAGCAGTGGGGACAGAGTGGGGGAGGATCACCGCTTAAAAGATGTCGATGGCTAAAAAGACAGTGCCCTATCCGGAGTCTAGTTAAAATTACCTTCTCCCGACGACGCGTTCGGGAGGAAGAGGTCCAAGCACAGGAAGAGCTTTCACGTCCCGCAATTTATTATTGCGAAGTGTCGACCAATGTGCGTGCCATAAAAGAGCAACACTTCATAGATCGGCGAAGGGAATCATGCGAATATCTGGCTGAAGAAGAGAGACTGCAGCCTTGGCCGCTATATCGGCCGCCTCATTTCCATAGATACCAACGTGTCCTGGGAGCCAGAGGAACGCCACAGAGACGCCAACCAAGTGGAAGCAGACCTGAATCCGGTGGACTAGAGGGTGAACAGGGTAGAGAGGGAGACTGAGGAGAGAACTGAGAGAATCTGAACAGATAACATACTGTATCCGCTGATGGCGGCGGATGTAGTGGACAGCCTGGAGAACAGCGTAAAGCTCCGCAGTATAAACCAAACACTCGTCGGGAAGCCGAAATCGATTTGGGGTGTCGCCAATCAATATAGGCACTCCCTACACCTAACGATGATTTCGAGTCATCAGTGTAAATAAATGTGGCTTCCTTCATTTTTGCACATAGAGCAGCAAATGCCCGACGATAAACAAGTGAAGGGGTACCATCCTTGGGGAATTGACAAAGGTCACGGAGCAGGCAGATCCGGGGACGGAGCCAAGGCGGTGCTGTGCCCCAAGTTGTCAAGAAGGTTTTAGGAAAGCGGAAGGAAAGAGAATGGAGCAGTTGACGGAAGCGGACTCCCGGTGGTAGTAGGGAGGAAGGGCGGCCTGCATACCATACATACAAGGAGGCGTCGAAAAAAATGTCATGGGCCGGATTAGCAGGCATGGAAGACAGATGGCGATCATAACGACTCAGAAGGACAGCTCGCCGATTGGACAGCGTAGGTTCAGCAGTCTCAGCATAGAGGCTTTCCACAGGGCTGGTGTAAAAAGCTCCAGACACTAAACGTAATCCACGGTGGTGGATAGAGTCGAGACGCCGAAGAATAGACGGCCGAGCAGAGGAGTAAACTATGCTTCCATGGTCCAATTTCGAGGGCACTAAGGCGCGATAGAGGCGGAGAAGGACCACTCGGTCCGCTCCCCAGGAGGTACCATTCAGGACACGGAGGATGTTGAGGGATCGCAGACAGCGAGCCGAAAGATAGGAAACGTGAGAGGACCAGCAGAGTTTTTTGTCAAACATAAGACCCAAGAATTTAGCGACGTTCGAAAACGGAAGGTTGACAGGTCCTAGATGTAAGGAGGGTGGAAGAAACTCCTTACGTCGCCAAAAATTAACACAAACGGTCTTACTGGGAGAAAAACGGAAGCCGGTTTCGATGCTCCAAGAGTGGAGGCGATCGAGACATCCTTGAAGACGTCGTTCAAGAAGGCTGGTCCGTTGAGAGCTGTAGTACATCGTAAAATCGTCCACAAAGAGGGAGCCCGAGACATCACGAAGGAGACAATCCATAATCGGATTTATGGCAATGGCAAACAGTACAACACTCAGCACGGAGCCCTGGGGTACCCCGTTTTCTTGGGAGAAAGTACGGGAGAGAGTGGTGTTCACCCGCACTCTAAATGTGCGCTCTGCCATAAATTCATGAAAAAAAAGGGGCAGCCGACCTCGAAAGCCCCAAGACAACAGTATGCGGAGGATGCCTGTCCTCCAACAGGTATCGTATTCTCTCTCCAGATCAAAAAATATTGCTACTGTTTGGCGTTTCCGGAGAAAATTGTTCATGATATAAGTGGAGAGAGCAACAAGATGGTCAACTGCAGAACGGTGCTTTCGGAAACCGCATTGGGCAGGTGTTAAAAGACTGCGGGACTCCAGCCACCAAGCTAAACGGCAATTCACCATACGCTCCAAAACCTTAGATACACTACTCGTGAGAGAAATGGGGCGATAGCTAGAGGGGAGATGTTTGTCCTTTCCAGGTTTCGGAACAGGAACGACGATAGCTTCCCGCCATCGTCTGGGAAAAGTACTATCGGTCCAAATTCGATTACAAAGGCGAAGGAGGTAACGCAGACTATGGTATGATAAATGCAGCAACATTTGGATTTGGATACCATCCGGTCCTGGGGCGGAGGAGCGAGAAGAAGAGAGTGCATGTTGGAGTTCCCGCATGGAGAAAACAGAATTGTTGCTTTCGCGATTTTGAGAGGAGAAAGCAAGAGGTCGCACTTCCGCTGCACATTTCTTCGGGAGAAACGCTGGCGGGTAATTTGAAGAGCTCTAAATCTCAGCAAAGTGTTGACCCAATGAGTTAGAAATTGCGACGGGGTCCACTAATGTATCATGCGCGACAGTGAGCCCAGAGACCGGGGAGAAACTAGGCGCGCCTGAGAACCGTCGAATCCGACTCCAAACTTCCGAGGAGGGAGTGAAGGTGTTAAATGAGCTAGTAAAGAATTTCCAGCTTTCCTTCTTGCTATCGCGGATGACGCGACGGCATAGCGCTCGGAACTCCTTATAGCGGATACAGTTGTCCAAAGTAGGATGGTGGCGGAAAACGCGAAGAGCACGTCGCCGCTCATGTATTGCGTCACGGCATGCCGCGTTCCACCAAGGAACTGGGGGGCGCCGGGGCAATGCGGAGATGCGTGGTATTGAACGTTCCGCAGCTGTAAGAATAACGTCAGTAATATGTGTGACGTCATCGTCGACGCTAGGAAAGTGACGGTCATCGAATGTCGCTAGAGACGAAAAAAGTGTCCAATCGGCTTCGCCAAACTTCCAGCGTCGCGGGCGCATATATGGCTGTTGAGGCTGCAGTCTAAGGACACATGGAAAGTGGTCACTCGAGTGTGTATCATCAAGGGCGAACCGTTCGAAGCGCCGAGCTAGCGGAACAGTACCGACCGAGAGGTCCAAATGAGAGAAATTTGTCGTGGAGGCAGACAAAAATGTAGGGTCCCCAGTGTTGAGGCAAACTAGATCCGCTTGGTGGAAGACTTCTAGCAATAGTGAGCCACGCGGACAAGGATGTGGAGATCCCCAAAGCGGGTGGTGGGCATTGACGTCCCCAACCAGCAAATAGGGGGGTGGAAGCTGACCAAGAAGATGAAGGAGATCAGCTCGTGCCATTGGCGTGGACGATGGAATGTATACAGTACAAAGAGAAAAGGTATATCCAGAAAGGGAAAGACGGACAGCGACAGCTTGGAAGGAAGTGTTTAAGGGGATTGGGTGATAATGGAGAGTATCATGGAGAAGAATCTTGAGTCCTCCATGTGCTGGAGTGCCTTCAACAGAGGGGAGATCAAATCGGACAGACTGAAAATGGGGGAGAACAAAGCGGTCATGGGGACGCAGCTTTGTTTCCTGAAGACAGAAGATGACGGGCGAGTAGGATCGTAAGAGGATCGACAATTCATCCCGATTGGCTCGAAGGCCGCAGATATTCCAGTGGATAATGGACATAGGCTGAACAGAAAATGGAGGAATGTGACCAAGGTTGCCGTCAACTCAGCGACTGCTCAGAGCTTGCGACCGACAGCATGGAATGGCATTCAGCCGAAGGCAGAAGATCCTGATCCATAGGTTGTTCAGGAGCAGCTCCTGCCACCAGCGATCGGCCAGTTGATCGGCCGCCAGCAGTGCGCCTCGGCGACACAGAAGGCGGCCGAGGGCGATTACCGCCAGGTGGTGCTGTAGATAAGACACGCCTTGGCGGAGAAGGAGATGAATGGGTTTCTTACTAGCCTTCTTGGAAACATGATGTTTAGATGAAGGAGGTACCGATGGTTCGGAAGTTGGGATACGTAAAAATCTTCACGAGTATGCTCTTGTTTCGAAGTCTTGGTGTCTGACTTTTGGGCTCGAGATTTAGCAGAACCCGATGAAGGGTGAGCCATAGAGTGGGCAGGCGAAAGTGGGGAGGTTGAACAGGCGATCTTTGTGCTGGCCGATCTGACGACCGTGGCACTAAAGGTAAGGTCACAAGTCTGTGTGGCCGCCTCCTTTGTTAGCCAAGGAGTGGTAAGGACAGTGCTGTATTTTCTTGTCTGAGGCACAGTGGGCTGTCGACTGGCGAATAATTTTCGAGCAGCAAAGGTCGACACCTTTTCCTTCACTCTGATTTCCTGAATGAGCTTTTCGTCTTTAAAAATAGGGCAATCTCGAGAGGAAGCAGCGTGGTCACCCATACAGTTGATGCAACGAGGGGATGGAGGTGGACAAGCACCCTCATGGGCATCCTTGCCACACTAACACATTTGGCCGGATTGGAACAGGACTGGCTGGTGAGATTGAACCGCTGACACCGATAGCAATGCGTAGGGTTTGGGATGTAAGGGCGAACGGAAATTATCTCATAGCCTGCTTTGATTTTCGGTGGGAGTTGAACTTTGTCAAATGTCAAGAAGACAGTACGGGTTGGAATGATGTTCGTGTCAACCCTTTTCATGACTCTATGAACAGCCGTTACGCCCTGGTCAGACAGGTAGTGTTGAATTTCTTCGTCGGACAATCCGTCGAGGGAGCGTGTATAAACGACCCCACGGGATGTATTTAAAGTACGGTGCGGTTCCACCCGGGCAGGGAAGGTGTGTAGCAGTGAAGTATGCAGCAATTTTTGTGCCTGGAGGGCACTGACTGTTTCTAACAACAAGGTGCCATTTCGTAATCTGGAATAAGACTTTACAGGACCTGCAATTGCGTCGACATCTTTCTGAATAATGAAAGGGTTGACAGTGGAGAAGTCGTGACCTTCGTCAGACCAAGAAACAACAAGGAACTGTGGCAACGATGGAAGGACTGTCTGTGGCTGAGACTCAGTGAACTTACGCTTGTGAGCAGACATAGTGGAAGATGAGGAAACCATTGCGGAAGAATCCCCGATGGCGCGCTCCTTCCTTGTGGGGGCCCTCTCTGAGGGCACTCCCACCTTAGGTGATTGTTCACCTCCCGGCAAACGGACGTAGGGACCAATCGGCACTTTCGGAAGGTATCAGCTCGGGTAATCACCCCTCCCTGGGCCTGGCCGTTACCAGGGGGTACATAGGTGTCCTACCTGTCTACCTGGGGCGGGGAATTACGCGTTACCCCGTCACCGGCTACGCATGGAAATGCGTGGGTCGGCCTTCAGACACGCACAGGGAGGAAAAAAGAGAAAGGGAAAGGAAAGGAGAGAGGTCTCAAACACCATAGCGGAGAAAAGGGCAAAGAGAAAAGGTAAGGAAAAGAGAAGGACAAGGCCGAAGACCTGCAAGCGGAGAAACCAAAGAATTCGTTACAGTTTCGAGCGCCCGTCTCCAGACGTAGGCACAAAACATACTCCCAGAGGGGGAGAAAGGGAAGGAAAGAGGCGGGGGTGAGGGGGGAGGGGCGAAGACGGGGGATGGGGAAGGTATGCAGCCCGGAAAGGAAGGAAGGCCACATTAGCTCGGGGTCCCGTGCTCGCTACGCACGTATCCACAAAAGAGTTGTGGAGCCCCTGGGGGATTTGTTAAGATCGTTTTCTTTTCTGAAATCGTAATAATTTGATTGTCCATACATGTGCTTGACATCTACCGATTTCCGCCCCATTCCAATAATTCATTTGTCAAGCATTTTATGTGTAAAGAGTGTGTATTACTGTTGGCAACATGGTGCGTGCAGCATGATACCACTTGCAGGTTGCCAATCTAACGCCTTCCAGGGGTAACAGAAAATTGATTTTCAGTATTGTGGTTACTGATGGAATTTAAAAATTAGAAACGTAGTCGTGATATACTCATTAAGAGGTATAATCTTACGTTAAAGGTTTGACACAGTAAGAAAAGTATTATGGTTACGAATTGTGTATATTTCTTGAGGCAGTTATTATATCTCTTAAAAAATAATGTAACTATTTATTTGGAGGAAACACTCTCCTAGTAAATTTGTTTGTCCTTTGATTTATCGTGATCTGTTACTGATTTTTTAGTGAAGTTAGTTTTTTACGTTTAGCTTTCAAAAACTACAAAAGAGATATAATAAGCAAAACAATGAATTTCGTCGGATGCCAATTACGTATTATATCTGGTTTTATCGAGCGCCAGGCTCCCTACAAATTACTGTAAATGCAATAGCGTAGTATTACTCAGCTCCAGTTCACTGATCTGAAATTATTACTATCACAGAAAATAGACAAGTTTTAATAAAATTATTTCACTGGATTCCTTCAATTAATCCCACTGAATATTTTACATAATTTCTTCCGCTCCGGCTATCAGACATTGTGCTGTGAAAAAATATTTTTAAATGTACCGCGTAATGGCGACTAATTGTCAACAGTCAGAGATCACTGTTACGCGCTCCGCAGCAGCTGGAAACATGCTAAATAATTTTCATTAAATATTCTTTTCATAAGATAAATGTGGCGTAGGTTCTTGAAATAACACACGGAGATCACTTTATACTAATATATTCTTACTAGGACACAGTTTACACGTTACGACAGAAACAAATGCTAGCGCAGCACAACAACTTGCGTACCTTATTCCAGCTAACACGAGAACGAACAGAACAAAACAGACTAGACAGAAGAATGAGGATTGCATTGTGTTTTATACTTTTACAAAGATAATAATACTACTTTTAATTACTTACACATTATAATCTCATACAATTAAAAAAAATGTCTTTTCTGCATCCATCGATCTATATTGTAAATTTTTACAGTTAGTGTTATTACCTTTCGCAGATAAATCGATGTTTGCAGTTCATTTTGAGTCACATACAGTTATTTATGTTTCACCTCGATAATGGTGAATATTGCAAAAGGGACACTACACAGTGTAAGTCATGGAACGCAAATTACCTAGACAATATTCATCCAGTATTTGAGAATGAGAACACTAAGACACTTCCAACAAACTTTAAGCATAATTTCAAACCTTTGCTGAAGATTTTCTCGCATACATGCCTGATGTCAAATATTTAACACTCTAACTCTTTTGTAAATTAATCAGACGTTTTAGCCGTCTGATGCAAAAGGAGTTCGCTTCTTTAACGACTGAAGGTTGGAGATTTGCTGGTACATTCTATGCTACTACGTTAATAAACTACGACATTGGTGCCATATTCACTTCTTCCTCCTGTCTCTCCCACACACACAGGTGCGACTGCAAGACTAACGCTGCAGTCAATGAAACAAGCTAATCTTGCTATTTTTTTATTGTGTTCCTTTTCCAGCTCTGCTTCAGTCAAATTCCATACATGCCGGTCCGCCCCAGTAGCTGAGTGGTCAGCGCGACAGACTGTCAATCCTAAGGGCCCGGGTTCGATTCCCGGCTGGGTCGGAAATTTTCTCCGCTCAGGGACTGGGTGTTGTGTTGTCCTAATCATCATCATTTCATCCCCATCGACGCGCAGGTCGCCGAAGTGGCGTCAAATCGAAAGACCTGCACCAGGCGAACGGTCTACCCGACGGGAGGCCCTAGCCACACGATATTTCCATTTCTATACATGCTGAAGAATGTTTTGAAAAATGTTAGGTTATCAACTTTGCACAATGTTCTCAGTTGTTGTTAGTAGTTCTGGTGCGCCTGATTTTTCGTACTTTCATGACTCGTTGGTGGTTGGCCACTTAGGAACTATAAGACTCTGCCAAAAGACCAAGGAGCATTTGACTTGGCCCTCCATGGACCAGGATGTCAGAGGGATGGTATCCCAATGTCGGTTGTGAAATGTAGCCAAACCCAAGAATGCTCTTCAACAGGGTTTGTTGAGCTGTGAGCGCGAGTCCTGTCCTATGAGCAAACTCTATATCGATTATCTAGGACCCTTACCTCGTAGTAAGAAAAGTCACCGATACGTGTTAGTCATTATTGATGCGTTCTCCAGATTCACTTGACTCCTTCCGAGCCGTAACGTCACTGCTACCACCACTATTTCTGATTTAACTAATGTTTTCAGTGTTTTTGGGCCACCTAAGCTAATTGTTAGTGACATTGCGGCTGGCTTCCTTTCGGCTCCTTTCAAGGCGTTCTGTTTCCAGAACGGTGTCAAGCATATCAGGACTATGCCGTATTATCCGCAGGGATCCTTTGCAGAGAGGGTTAACCAAAATCTTAAACACGCTTTGATTATTTATCATCAGAAAACGCCTAGTAAGTGGGACTCTAGTCTTCCTTGGCTTAGTTTTGCTTTTAATACCGCCAATCACGAAGCCTTTAGGGCTATTCCCGCCTCTTTGATCCTTTAGTATCCTGTTAATTCCCCTCTTTCGAACTAGTGGGGAATTCAGGATCTAGCTCCGGCGGATATTACTCCTCAAGTCATCAAGGAAAACTGGAATCGTGCCAGACGTAATGTACTCAGGGCCCATAATAAAGAAGCTGAGCGTTACAATCGTAATCGGTGAACCTTTAGAAGGAGATGAAGAGATCAGGTCTATGTCTGTAATTTCACCGGTAGGCAGGTGCGTGTCAGAAATCTGAGTAAATTTAGTCCTCGTTTTCTGGGGCCTTGCACCATTGTGCGCATTTTAGGCCCGGTCCGGTAAATCTGCTGATTAAGGATAACTGCTCTGGTAAGCAGTACCGGGTTCACCTTAGCCAGGTTAAATTCAGTTAGTCTGATGGTTGTCACCCCCCCCCCCCCCCCCCAGGGCATCGTGTTTGAGGGGGAGAGGTTGAGCCGTGGCTAGCTCGCGTCATGCCTTGTTTTTTTATCATTGGTTGAATTCCAGTGGTGTCTCATTTCTTCTTTAGTTACCGCCATAACATTGCTGTCTCTCCGTGAATGGCAGCAGCAGCGTCTATCGATGCTAGTACTGCTGTACTATCTTTCGTGTGGCGGACATATTTTCCGGGTGTGCTGTGTGTGGCAGTCGGTCGGTTGGGGCAGAGCAGCGAGGAAGTCTCCGTGGCGTGAAGTCAGGCCGGAGCCGCAGACGGCGTGCGCGAGCGGTTGGAGTTGTGAGGCGCTTCTTGAAAGGGTTACGAAGTTTGTCGCCCACCGATCCTGGACACTAAAAATGAGTGTTCACTTAACCTACTATCAAGCCTCAACTGCTATCGTATCTCTTCGTTTGATCCTGGTTGTCACTTTCTGGGTGATTCCTGTGAGCAACAACGTGTGTGCATTGAAGTCGGCTAGAATTGCAGCCGTCTTCCTGTGTGGTGTTTAACTGAATTTAATTCATTCCTTCATTAATGAAATGTACCAGCGGTATCTTCTGCCTTGTGGCCATTGACGTTTCGGTGACCTGCCCTGATCGTTGACGTAGTTTTCGGCAGTGTATTTTCCTCGTCGTGTTGATGCTGTCCAGCATTGCGTGCAGTTCGACAGCCGAGGTGTTGTTGGTAGTTTTGGGCGTTTATTATGACTTGGCTGGATTGGGCACCAGTATCCAGAACGTTGTGCTATTCACATCTTGTTGTCGTTTTGCTGGTCGGGTCGAGCAGAACTGATCTTGTTGGTTGGTTCGTCAGCTGGCTTTCGGTTGAGTTGCCTTCCGATTAAGAGGTTGATGGTCTGGCTCCTTGTCTCACCTAAACGTGCGTTAGTGTTAACTTCCCAGGCCGATCCTTGGAACCTTCTGAACGCCGCTCCTTGAGTTTTACATAGTGATTTCCTTTTAGTCTTAAGTACTTTGTGGGGCCTTCAGCCGAGTTTCAAGCTTTCAAAATTAAAATTGAAAATTCCTTGTGCATAGGCTTTAGCCATAAATTGGTTCCAAGTTAGTATGTGACCTTCAGCCAAGTTTTCAGCCTTTTCAAATCAAAAGTTGAAAATTTTTGTCTAGGCCATAAGCTGTAAGAAATATTTTCTAGTTTTTAAGTGGCCTTCAGCCGAGTTTTCCATCTTAAATTAAGAATTGGAAATTTCTTTGTCTGGGCTTTAAACGTGAGATTGTTTGGTTTTCATGTGTGGCCTTCAGCCGAGAGTTATGTGAAGCATTTCAGGATAAAGCCTTTAGCCTACTTTAGTTGAAATTTAGAAGCTTTTCCCTTTAGGCCTTAAGCCGTAAAATTTTTTCTGCATGGTGTGTGGCCTTCAGCCGAGTTTTACACTCTTTAGTTAAAAATTCAAATACCTTGTCTTGTCCTGAAGTCATAAGATTCTTACTCTTTAGTATGAGGCCTTCAGTCGAGTTTTACAGGAAATATTTTAAGATAAGGGCTTCAGCATTTTCAAATTGAAAGCTCTTCTTCCTAGGCCCTAAGCCATTAAATTGGTTTGTTGATGTGCGGCCTTCAAACGAGTTTTCAGTCTATTTAGATTAAACATTGAACATCTTTGTCTTGGCATTAAGCCGTAACACTGTTCCTGAGGCCTTCAGCCGAGTTCTATGGGAAAAAATTATGCTAAGGATTTCAGCCTATTTATATTGAAGGTAAAAAATTGTTTTCTAAAAAGTGAAACCTCCAGAGGAACTCCTGTACCTCAATTCCTTGCTTAGGCCTTGTGCTTTGGATTTTCGATGTGGTCTTCAGCCGTTCTAAATTAAATCAAAGGACGTCTTTCATTAAAACATTAAGAGTTTTTGATTCTTCCTTGTGTGATTGTGTTTTAAGAAATAAACTTTATATGTTGTGTGCAAAACTGACAGTAATTTATTTTGGTCCCTTTCCACAAATATAACCTCATCCGCTCTGTCCTGCTAGCCCAGGGATTCCAGACAAAGACATAGTGTTCGGAAATATGTGCAAAGAGGTTGAGGCCTTTCAGCTGTATATGGCCTTTCTAAATTTAGGCCAAACACTGACCGAAATAGGAAAAATTTGTGGCTTAGTGCATATTAAAAAGCACATTCTGGTGTTGTGCACGTAGTGTGAAGAAAGCTCTGTATGAAGGAAAAGCTTCTTCTTTCAGACATGTACTTTTTCGATTAATGTAATACGAAGAAGGAACTTCGTGTTTTCTAAAACGCATTTTGGGGAATTTAAGCCGCGCGGGATTAGCCGAGCGGTCTAGGGCGCTGCAGTCAATGACTGTGCGGCTGGTCCCGGCGGAGGTTCGAGTCCTCCCTCGGGCATGGGTGTGTGTGTGTGTGTGTGTTTGTCCTTAGGATAATTTAGGTTAAGTAGTGTGTAAGCCTACGGACTGATGACCTTAGCAGTTACGTCCCACAAGATTTCACACACATTTGAACATTTTTTTGTGGGGGGGGGAGGGGAATTTGGATGAACTATTTTGTCCCTTGGAATGAATTCACCGAACCTGTAACACAATCCTGAAAAAAGTAAGTAAAACTGGTATGAATGGGTCATCTTTGGAGGATTCACTCCAAAGTTGCAGAAACTAAACTTCGAAAACCTTACTTTGGTTGGCATCGCCATATAATACACATCTTCAGGTTCTGCTTACTACAGAAAGCACCTTTAGAGGTGACCTGGTGAAGGCTCGGATTAATAATACCCAGCAGTAGACGAAAGAGGCTGAAGTTGCAGACAAAGCCTTTCATACCTAATAAACAAAATAAATAAATAAGCCCGAAATACGCAGTAAAGGAAGGAGGACAAAAATCCACCATTTTCCAGCATACAATGACCCCAAATGAATATATGTTTGTTTGAGCCTCGTCTTGTGATACTAGAGTATTAGAAACTTTTCATCAGTTTCCAAAGCCTAGTAATAAAACTACAGTGAAAACGTACAGAATTAACTGCTCCGCAGCGTAGCACAGCGGGAATGTGGACAGGCACACAATATTCCATTAGCCCGCTTGGGTTGGGTATAGCGTGGCCTGGATGGGAATAAATCAGTCTGCCCGTTCTGCTAGTAACGTGCGGCAGGATGGCTGCTTGACTAACATGCAAGCATGGGCAGCTCGGTGAAACTCCGCTGCAACATAGCCTTCCCTCTAGCAACGCTGGTTGCAGAGATAGCTTACTAGGCGGGCTGAGTGAGACCGCTAGCAACTCGAGCTGCTTGCCATACAGTTAGCCAGAACAACGGAATTGATGATGCACGTTAACGAAGAATGGTTCAAATGGCTCTGAGCACTATGGGACTTAACTTCTGAGGTCATCAGTCCCCTAGAACTTACAAGGGAACCTCCCCATCGCACCCCCCTCAGTTATAGATATGTTGGCACAGTGGATAGGCCTTGAAAAACTGAACACAGATCAATCGAGAAAACAGGAAGAAGTTATGTGGAACTATGAAAAAATAAGCAAAATATACAAACTGAGTAGTCCAAGCGTAAGATAAGCAACATCAAGGCTAAAGCGAGATCAGGAGCGCCCTGGTCCCGTGGTTAGCGTGAGCAGCTGCGGAACAAGAGATCCTCGGTTCAATTCTTACCTCCATTGAAAATTTTAATTTCTTTATTTTCGCAAAGTTATGATCTGTCCGTTCGTTCATTAACGTCTCTGTTCACTGTAATAAGTTTAGTGTCTTTGTTTTGCGACCGCACCGGTAAACCGTGCGATTAGTAGACGAAATGACGTGCCTCTCCAATGGGAACCGAAAACATTTGATCGCAAGGTCATAGGTCAACCGATTCCTCGACAGGAAAACACGTCTGATATATTCTATACGACACTGGTGATGGCATGTGCGTCACATGACAGGAATATGTTGTCGACCCACCTAACTAGTACACTTGGCGAACGGGTAAAAATATTCTTCTACCTTACCCGATTTCGGTTTTCTTGTGGATGTGATAATAACTCCAAAAAAAGTGATGAAAACATAAGAGTTTGTCACATAAACTGAAAAAAAAATTAAACTTTTCGTTGGAGGGAAGACCTGAACCAAGGACCTCTCGCTCCGCAGCTGCTCACGCTAACCACGGGACCACAGCGCTCCTGAGCTAACATCACCCCTGATGTTGCCTATCTTGCACATGGACTACTCAGTTTGTATATTTTGCTTATTTTTTCGTAGTTCCACACAACTTCTTCCTGTTTTCTCGATTGATCTGTGTTCAGTTTTTCAAGGCCTATCCACTGAGCCAACGTACCCTCCTGGAAATGGAAAAAAGAACACATTGACACCGGTGTGTCAGACCCACCATACTTGCTCCGGACACTGCGAGAGAGCTGTACAAGCAATGATCACACGCACGGCACAGCGGACACACCAGGAACCGCGGTGTTGGCCGTCGAATGGCGCTAGCTGCGCAGCATTTGTGCACCGCCGCCGTCAGTGTCAGCCAGTTTGCCGTGGCATACGGAGCTCCATCGCAGTCTTTAACACTGGTAGCATGCCGCGACAGCGTGGACGTGAACCGTATGTGCAGTTGACGGACTTTGAGCGAGGGCGTATAGTGGGCATGCGGGAGGCCGGGTGGACGTACCGCCAAATTGCTCAACACGTGGGGCGTGAGGTCTCCACAGTACATCGATGTTGTCGCCAGTGGTCGGCGGAAGGTGCACGTGCCCGTCGACCTGGGACCGGACCGCAGCGACGCACGGATGCACGCCAAGACCGTAGGACCCTACGCAGTGCTGTAGGGGACCGCACCGCCACTTCCCAGCAAATCAGGGACACTGTTGCTCCTGGGGTATCGGTGAGGACCATTCGCAACCGTCTCCATGAAGCTGGGCTACGGTCCCGCACACCGTTAGGCCGTCTTCCGCTCACGCCCCAACATCGTGCAGCCCGCCTCCAATGGTGTCGCGACAGGCGTGAATGGAGGGACGAATGGAGACGTGTCGTCTTCAGCGATTAGAGTCGCTTCTGCCTTGGTGCCAATGATGGTCGTATGCGTGTTTGGCGCCGTGCAGGTGAGCGCCACAATCAGGACTGCATACGACCGAGGCACACAGGGCCAACACCCGGCATCATGGTGTGGGGAGCGATCTCCTACACTGGCCGTACACCATTGGTGATCGTCGAGGGGACACTGAATAGTGCACGGTACATCCAAACCGTCATCGAAGCCATCGTTCTACCATTCCTAGACCGGCAAGGGAACTTGCTGTTCCAACAGGACAATGCACGTCCGCATGTATCCCGTGCCACCCAACGTGCTCTAGAAGGTGTAAGTCAACTACCCTGGCCAGCAAGATCTCCGGATCTGTCCCCCATTGAGCATGTTTGGGACTGGATGAAGCGTCGTCTCACGCGGTCTGCACGTCCAGCACGAACGCTGGTCCAACTGAGGCGCCAGGTGGAAATGGCATGGCAAGCCGTTCCACAGGACTACATCCAGCATCTCTACGATCGTCTCCATGGGAGAATAGCAGCCTGCATTGCTGCGAAAGGTGGATATACACTGTACTAGTGCCGACATTGTGCATGCTCTGTTGCCTGTGTCTATGTGCCTGTGGTTCTGTCAGTGTGATCATGTGATGTATCTGACCCCAGGAATGTGTCAATAAAGTTTCCCCTTCCTGGGACAATGAATTCACGGTGTTCTTATTTCAATTTCCAGGAGTGTATAACTAAATCTGAGGGGGGTGTGATGGGGAGGTTCCCTTGTTAGAACTACTTAAACCTAACTAAGCTAAGGACATCACACACATCCATGCCCGAGGCAGGATTCGAACCTGCGACCGTAGCGGTCGCGCGGCTCCAGACTGTAGCGCCTAGAACCGCTCGGCCACTCCGACCGGCTGCACGCTAACAGGCACATGGCACAAATAGCGCGCTTTTTCTTATCATTGCGTAAACCAGGACATAAGCCGAGCTCGGCGGCTTAACAGGCGGTAGCAATTGCAGGTCGAGACGATAATTTCTTATCTGCCAAGGAGCATCGGCCCATTCGCTGATTGAACCATCACGCTCACCGACGAGTCCGACGTGAAATCAGAAGCCCAGCGACGAAGTGGGACACAGCCGCGAAGCATTGGGCACGCAGGGAAGAAGACAGCAGTGTTCACCGATTTCGACATACTGCCTAAAAGGGGCTGACACAGACTGGGAGGATATGTACAATGATCACATGAGAATCCAGTGTTTGGTTACTGCATCAATCACTGTTTGTACATATGCGTTTCAAGTGTAACAGTAGTTATTCACTATGTGTATCCGTGCCTGATATCGTTAGCTGAGAATAGCACCCGTGTTCGAAGTACCAGCGGTACCTCGTGGGCTGTAGTCAACGTACAGAAGTCACAGATGCCACATCGATCGACACCGAAGTAAGGTTACTCCCCATGGGATCTGTAGATTTTGTTAGTAAGGCTTCCGCGATATGTAACTAGTTTCTTGAACCTTCTCTCATCGCAGTCTCATGATGATGCCTGTGACACTCCCACTGCGACTAAACAAACCCGTGTCGAATTATACATTTTGATTGATGTCCATTCGAGTCGCTTTCCTTAATCGAGCTCAATCAGAAAAAAGAATCGTTTGTATACTCCTAATAATAAAAACTGAAAATAAAACTTGATTCAGCTACTCACATTTAATTGAAAAGGTTCTATTTTGTTACAGATTTCTACAGGGTGATTTTTTACACCGTGTACAAACTCCAGGGACTGATCGGTGAGAGGATACGGAACAAAGAAAGCCTAATGAAGTTATGTCCGGAAGTGCATGCTAGAGACCATTTATTCCATCGCAATTTGTAACAGAGACTGCGGTGTATTATGCGTTGTACTATGCAGCCACGGTTACACTATGCATGATTTCTTCCTAGAGGGCGGTAATGTACCTCATACGTCATGCCCTAGCGCGCTCTCCTGTCATAATAATTGGTAATGTTGTGTCCGATTCACTTATCTTGCTGACTCACTTTGTAGTGGATGTGATACAGCGTTGTGCACAATGATTCCTTATTCGAATCAAGAGCTTGGCGACTTGGTATGCGCTTATGGAAAGGCAAATGGCAACGGGCGGTGGGGAGCAAGGTTGTATCAGGAGACCTAGCCTCGCCCACATAACCACAACATTCAATATTTGCAACAATGTTTAGCCGTTTTTCTGAGAAGGAATCGTTTCAGGAAGCAGGAAATCATGAAGGACGTACCCAAAATGGTCGGACACCAGACTTGGAGGAAAATATGATTAACACTGTGGAAGGCAACCTCCGTGTCATTACCAAACCGTTGACCCGGCAATACAGGGTAAGCCAGATGACCGTGTGGAACATTCTCTATCACAATTGTTACTATCCTTATCACTTACAGTGTGTGCACGGGCTTACTAGCGACAGACTTTCCAAACTGGAGCAGTTTTGTCGCCGGTTTCTTCACTCGGCAACCGCAATTCCAGGATTTGTGTCTTCCGTCCCTTTCACAGACGAGCTATCATTTACGCGTAGTGGTATCTTCATCTTTCATAACAGTCATCTCAGGGATAGTATGCATAGCCCCCATGGTATGGTGACAGCGAACTGTCAGCATCTGTGCAGCTGGAATGTGTGGGCCGGGATAAATGGCGACCGTATTTTGGGACCAGTCTTGCTTCCATGTCGCCAAACAGGCCGCAACTATCGGCGTTTCTTGAGGGTGACTTTGCCTCCCCTGCTGGAAGAAGTGTTGTCGATTATTCGAAGGGCTATGCGGCTGCTACACGATGGTGCTCCAGCCCACTTCGCTGTTAACGTCCGAACGCATCTCAATCATGTCTTCCCTTGTCGATGGATCGGGCGAGGGAGTCCAGTTGCGTAGCCTGCTCGTTCACCGGATCCCAACTCGTGCGGTTTCTGATCTATGCAAAGCCCTTTCCAGATGTGTAGACACTGGACCAGCGTATTCATGCTGCCTCTGACGCTGTTCGGATGCAGTCTGGCCGATGTGAACGCCTCAGACAGGAAATGCAACGGCGCGTACACGCATGCGTTGATGCACATGGAAACCATTTTCAACACATACTGTAACTGTGGCTGCATGGTACTGCGCTTCGTAGACCACGTTCTCTGTAACAATGTTTGGTTGAATATATGGTCTCCAGCATGGAAACCATGCATTTCCGGACATAAGTTCATTAGATCTTTTTTGATCCGTATCCTCTCATCGATCAATTTCTATAGTTTGTACATGGTAGACACGTATTAGAACAGTCACTTAAGACCTTTGTACCATAAATAATAGCGAAAACCAACACAGCTGAAGCTGTACGATAACAGAAGCAAACACATTCCAGTAAACATGGTCCGAAAACGAACGTGTCATTATGAGCTGCCTATGACTGAAGAATGGAATATTGTCCTAGTTACCAAAAACGTATTTCAGACGCAGAGTTTTCAGTTAAATCCCCATCTAAGTGGGCGTAAATATCACTCATGGGCCGCAGTTGTTCAATGTGGTAGAAGCATGATGACACACAGATATATTTTGCTGCAACCGCAGACACTGTGGTCTATAATGGATAGGTCGGCAAGGCTTGTAGACTGGGCTCCAAGATCACGTGACTTTAACCGTCTGAATTTTTCTGTCGGGACATCTCAAACATAAAGAATACATCACTCTCATTAAAACGGCTGAAGAATTAAGGCGGTGAAATGTACATTATTGTAAATATTTAAGAGAGGCTACGGTGTTGTTTCACAGAAATCGAAACAGGAGAGCGCAGCATCGAATCCAAATACGAAGGCAACACGTGGAACACCTCCTCTAACAACTGTGAGTGAACAGTAAATTGAAAAACGTAACGTCTTGAAGCAGTATTGTATTTCTTGTTAATGTTGGACAGTGGTGAAAATTAAGTCCATACATAGACCCAGAAGAAGGCCGCTGCAATCGTGGCCGAAACGTTGGTTTCTTCTCCAGCAGCAGCAGGTTTTACATTATGACGCGGTACTATACCCAGAAAACTTTTATGTCGTCCATACATTTGAACTAACGAGGACACATTTCACACCGAATTCAGTGGTGTCTAATAATCACCCATTGAGCGTTATAACGCAAACGGCTCTCTTGCGGACCCATGTTTACCGAAACGTATTTTCTTCCATTACCATGCATTTTCAGCTGTGACAAATTTCGCTATTAATCATGATATACAGGGTGTTTTACTATTATAGGTACAAACAAAATGGACGTGTAGAAAGAATGAAACAAGAAAATAATTCTAATTAACAAAGGTCGGGAAACCACTGGTTTACTCCAACCTGCAAACATGCGTTTGAGGACAAACACATTACATCAAGTGTTCCACATAGACACCGTTCATATGAGAGCACTCTTCAGTACTCCTTTTCAATGCCCGCACACGTTCAAAAATCTTTGCCGTGTGCCGAATCCACTGACTGCCATCCACAATTTGTTCCAGGAATTAGTCAAGGCTCATCTGTGCTGGAATGCACTACAAATTTTAAATATACCCACACCAAAAATAGCGGGTTCAATTTGAGTAAGCTGGAAAGCGATGGTGTTGCTAACCACACCGACACCCTTGTTATAGAGGATCCATGCTACGTATTCCCGAACGGGCACACGAAAGTGGCCGGTTCACTATCTTGCATGTACCACTTACGCATCCTTTCACCATAGGGAACATCATCCTAATAGCCAATTAGCTTGAGTTGCAGGAAATGAATGTGGAAGACCAATAAGTTCAGCCAATAAGGAAATTGTGGCCGTCTCGGAGCAACCACAGGATTCCATACCTACGTTTACCAGGATTATTTCCTGTTTACTTTCTTTTATACCTGTATTAGTGTAACACTGCGCAGACATTTTACTTCCGAACGTCTTGCTGTTATTTAATTTCCTATTAAAAGCAGTGAGCGTTGCGTGAAGGAATTTCTGCTGACACGTTTCGCCGACTGTTCTCATCAACAGTTTCTGCACTCTTCTCCTATTCAAGCTGGCTGAGGCCACTCACCTTTGTTTATTTACACAGGGCTATCGCCCCATCGCTCCAGCTTTTGATGGGATTCGTTGTTGACGTATATTGGCCTTTCGGGATGTTTCTTTTCTCGCACCAGCCGAAGGAAAACAGATTTCGCGGATAGAGGCGAGCGGAATTCCGGCCAGAAAGTTTTCCGCGTCGGCAGGTATCCGTCTCGGCTCCTCCGCAAACAAGCAGCCGCCCGCCGTGCCGTGACGCTGCGCCGCTCCCGGGGATCCCCGCGGAATAACGCTGCAGCCGGCCGGGAGGCATAAACCGGCCGGCGGGCAGGGAGGAGCGCAGGAGCTCTGGAAGCGAGCACAAGCAAAATAAATTTCCCGCCGTCCACTCGCGCTGGCCAGGCGAGACGGCAACTTTCCATAACTCAATTTTTTACAACCCGCGCAGCTTCTAAAGTTCACGGACACTTACAGCAGCAGTTCTTTGACGCGCGAAGACCTACCAACGGAGCCACCAAGAGTATAAGTTTGTACTCTTTGATATCAGGTTGGCAGTACAAACACAGCAGGATTGGCAGCTACTATCACACTTATCGAGAAGTGTGCACAAAAGAAGGAGTTATCCGAATGGGATTGCCGGCCGGAGTGTCCGAGCGGTTCGAGGCGCTTTAGTCCGGAACCGCACTGCTGCTACGGTCGCAGGTTCGAATCCTGCCTCGGGCATGGATGTGTGTGATGTCCTTAGGTTAGTTAGGTTTAAGTAGTTTCTAAGTCTAGGGGACTGATGACCTCAGATGTTAAGTCCCATAGTGCTTACAAGGGAACCTCCCCATCGCACCCCCCTCAGATTTAGTTATAAGTTGGCACAGTGGATAGACCTTGAAAAACTGAACACAGATCAATCGAGAAAACAGGAAGAAGTTTTGTCGAACTGTGAAAAAAATAAGCAAAATATACAAATTGAATAGTCGATGTGTAACATAAGTCACATCAAGGACCATGTTATATGACGAGAGCCGTGGTCTCGTGGTTAGCGTGAGCGACTGCGGTACGAGAGGACCTCGGTTCAAGTCTTCCCTACAGTAAAAATTTTAACTTTTTTCTTTTCTAGCAATTGACGTGTGTCAATTATCAAAGTTCAGGCACTCACACGGTCAACTTCGCTCTCGAAACTTCCAGGACATGTTCAGATTTGCTTGGACATATGCAGGATTTGACGGTCTACACGGAAAAAATTGGAAAACGTTAAAAACATATGTTTTGACAGAGCACAGGGAAAACTGTGTGACTGTGAAACTGTTGCATTCATTTGTTGCAGTTTATGTGACAAACTCTTATGTTTTCATCACTTTTTTGGGAGTTATCACATCCACAAGAAAACCTAAATCGGGCAAGGTAGAAGAATATTTTTACCCATTCGCCAAGTGTACAAGTTAGGTGGGTCGACAACATATTCCTGTCATGTGACGCACATGCCGTCACCAGTGTCGTATAGAATATATCAGACGTGTTTTCCTGTGGAGGAATCGGTTGACCTATGACCTTGCGATCAAATGTTTTCGGTTCCCATTGGAGAGGAACGTACTTTCGTCTACTAATCGCACGGTTTTGCGGTGCGGTCGCACAACACAGACACTAAACTTATTACAGTGAACAGAGACGTCAATGAACGAACTGACAGATCATAACTTTGCGAAAATAAATAAAGTAAAATTTTCACCTGAGGGAAGACTTGAACCAAGGACCTCTCCTTCCGCAGTTGTTCACGCTAACCACAGGGCCACGGCGCTCCTGAGCTCAAGCTATCGTTGATATTGTATATATTGCATATGGACTACTCAGTTTGTATATTTTGCTTATTTTTTTCATTGTTCCACACAACTTCTTCCTGTTTCCTCGATTGATCTGTGTTCAGTTTTTCAAGGCCTGTCCACTCTGCCAACTTATAACTAAATCTGAGGGGGGTGCGATGGGGAGGTTCCCTTGTTAGAGCCATTTGAACCATTTTTGAACCGAATGGGATTGAAATCTGCAGATGTGATACACATGTGCAAAAAAATAAATGATTACAATTTCAGAAAAATTTGATGATTTATTTACGAGAAAGAGCTTGACAAATGGAGAAAGTGAGTGATGCGTTGGTCAACGTCCGGTACTTATGCAAGTTCAAAAATGCTTCAAATGGCTCTGAGCACTATTGGACTTAACATCTGAGGTCATCAGTCCCCTAGAACCTAGAACTACTTAAACATAACTAACCTAAGGACATCACACACATCCATGCCCGAGGCATGATTCGAACCTCCGACCATAGTGGTCGCGTGGTTCCAGACTGTAGCGCGTAGAACCGCTCGGCCATCCCGGCCGGCAGTTATGCAAGTAGTTATTCGGTTTTGTCGCTGGTCATCGGGGCTTAGTATGAGGCGGGACTCATCACTGAAGACAACTGTACTCCAGTCAATGAGGTTCCAGGCCAACGACTGGTCTGGTGGCGCTCCGAACAGAAGTAGAATACCAACCTGACTGAGAACCAAGGACGATGGTCTGGGTGCCATTTCATAGCAGGACACCATTGGGTGTCATCTCCGGCACTCTTGCCGGACAGCGGTATGTCGAAGATGTTCTAATGTTACTTACCGGTCATATGAATAAAAAATTTGCAATCAAGACGGATTTTAAGTAACATTATAAAATCACTGATTGCTGTTATCCCATAAGACATTATGTCTGCTTTTGCATCGACGATGTTCTACACCATGTTTTGTTGCACTTCATGGCAAGCCATCCTGGCCTCACATTACAGGAAGATAATTCCCGCCCGCACAAGGTGACAGTTTCTACCGCTTGTCTTGACAAACCATACGTACGCCTCAAGGTCGCCGGATCTCTCCCCAACTGAAAACGTCTGTAGCAACGTGGACAGGTTCCTCCAACAAGCTTATGATTTTGGCGATATAACGCGCCAAGTGGACAGATTTGACATGTTATCCCTGTGGAGGACGTCCCATAACACTACCAGCCGATATTCTTCACGGGTTTGCAGCCGGATCATGTCGTCGTCCAGACACAATATTTCAGCGGACCAGCTGGTCGCGATCTGCATGTGAGTTAATGCTCGCGGACTGCCTCGCCGGAACTGAATTCCAGCCGCAACGACGGAAACCTTTATACACCACGGACAGAGCACCGCGCGTGCGCGAGATGATGGCAGCGCCTCCTGGCGGCAAGTAGACACGCAGCGCGCCGGTGGGAGAAGACGGCGGAAACGATAACTCGCAAAGCACTAGTTAGCAGAATCCAGTGATTGAAAAGAAGAGAGTTGTTGTTAAATCTAGGACAAAATTGGATTCCATATCTAACTTAGAGGAAAACCTTTATCCGTGTTAATAATATTATTTGCTAATCTAATTTCAATGGATTCTTTAAGAACACATCTCAATAGCGAGAAGCAGGAGAGATCAATTGTGTCTTGTCATACATCATCCTGTTTCCTTCGTTAAGGCAGTGTCCCGCCACTGCCGACTTCTCAGGCTGGAACAACCGAGTGTGCCGATGATGTTCCATGCACCGGTCCTGAATAGTTCGAATAGTTTGACCAATAGACTTCATTCCACAGTGACAAGGAATTTCATAAACCCCAGGCCTCCTCAAGCCCAAATTATCTTTAACTGAGCCAAGAAGGGCTCTAGTCTTGGCCACCGGCGTAAAAACACTTTTAATATCATATTTTCTTAAAATTTTAGAAATTTTGGATGATATACTTCCCGCAAAAGGTAAATAAGCAATAGCTTTAAAAGTATCCTCTATTGGCTCGCGTGATGGACGAAACTGAAGAGCACGGCATATTTGTTGTTCCTTGTATCGATTCTGTTTAAAAACAATCTTCAAATGATCAAGCTTTTCTTTCAAATGTTCCTCGTCAGAAATGGCATAAGCTCTTTTCGCCAGAGTCCGCAAGACTCCACTATATTGGTGTGGTGGATGAAAGCTGGTCGCATGAAGATAGCGGCCAGTATGAGTAGGCTTCCAATACACACTGTGTCCAAAAGTCCCATCGTCCTTTCTATGAACTAAAACATCAAGAAATTGAAGTTTGCCATCACTTTCAATTTACATGGTAAACTGAATACTCGGATGTAGACAGTCAAAATGATCTAAACAGCGATTCAAAGCATCAATTCCATGTGGCCAAACCATAAAAATATCATCAACGAATCTCAAAAACACTTTGGTTTAAGAAACGAAGTTTTGAGTGCCATGTCCTCAACGTCTTCCATAAAAAGGCTGGCGACTACGAGGGAGAGTGGACTCCCCATAGGCACCCCGTCAGTTTGCTCAAAATATACATCATTAAAAAGAAAATACGTTGAAGTCAACACATGACGACATAACTTGGTGGTTTCTTCATCTAATTTCTTATCGATTAGTAACAGGGACTCTTCAAGAGGAACCCGAGTAAAGAGAGAAATAACATCAAAGCTGACGAGCAAGTCAGAAGGACCACAGTACGATCACCACACTACCAACCAATGCCAAGCCGAATAATTGCTTGAGTAAAGGCCAAAGCAGAAGCAACGCCTTATTGATTTCATGAATTTGTGAAGCTCTTTCTCTTGAATAACTTATCCATTTTTTCTGAATATTTAATCATTTGTTTGCCTGTGTATGTGCATCACATACACCGATTTCTGTCCGAGTAAAATAATTCTTTCGTAGCGAGTTTCTTCTTCTTTTTTCTTGAAGTGTATGCAAATGACGCCTACTGGACTATAGATGCAAAAGAGCAGTGATAAAGATTTAATTGTCAAGTCGAAAAATTAGGTTACATAATTCATTTTTGTTTGTTTGCAGGTGTATGTCTGCAGCTACGATAGACATTCAAATTTCCGCACCACAGCACCGCAACACTCCGCCACGGGAGACAAAACCAAACACAGCAGCCCATTGATTAAGTGGCGCATTGTGCGGAAAGTATGAGGTGCTTCTCAAAAATACCGGAAATATATGAGTAGCTAGTGATTTCCAGCTAGGGCGACGTATGTAGTACCTCATACAGCCTTTCTCAGTGCCACAAGCGGCTTTGTGCTAGGCGTTGTGTTTAGATTTCATGCGCATTTCCACACTGTCGTGTACTGCGGGTCATGCAATACTGATAACGTGTGTACAGCAGCTGTTATTTCAGACACGGAAAAACAGCTGCAGAACTACATAACACACTGAGGTGACAAAAATTATGGGATACCTCCTATTATCTTGTCGGACCTCCTCCTGCTCGGCGTAGTGCAGCAACTCGACGTGGCATCAACTCAACAAGTCGTTTGAACTCCCTTACAGAAATATTCAGCCAGGCTGCCTCTATACCCATCCGTAATTGTGAAAGTGTTGGCGGTGCAGGATGTTGTGCACCAGCTGACCTTTCCATTACGTTCCGTAAATGTTCGACGTCATTCATGTCAGGCGCTCCGGGTGGTCAAATCATTTCCTCGAACTGTCCAGAAAATTGTTCAAACCAATCGCCAACAATTATGACCCGGTGAAATGGTATCGTTGTTTGGGAGCATGAAATCTGTGAATGGCTGCAATTGGTCTCCAAGTGGCTGAATGTAACAATTCCCGGTCAATGATAGGTTCAGTTTGATCAGCAAACCCAGCCCATTCCATGTAAACACAGCCCACACCATTATGGAGCCACCACAAGACCGCACAGTGCCCTGTTGACAACTTGGAGCGATGGCTCCGTGGGGTCTGCGCGATATTCTGACCCTACCAATAGCTCTTACCAACATAAATCGAGTCTCATCTGACCAGGCAACAGTTTTCCATTCGTTTAGGATCAAACCGACATGGTTACGATCCCAGGAGAGGCGCTGCAGGCGATGTCTTGCTGTTACCAGAGGCACTCGCGGCGGTCGTCAGCTCCCATATTACATTAACGCCGAATTTCGTTCGCTGTCCTAACTGATACATTCGTCGTACATCCCACATTGGTTTCTGCACTTATTTCCTGCGGTGTGGCTTGTCTGTTAGCACTGACAACTCTACGCAAAAACCACCGCTTTCGGTCCTTAAGTGGAGGCCGTCGGTAACCACGTTGTCCGCGGCGAGAGGTGATGCCTTGCAATCTGGTATTCTCGGCACACTCTTGAGACTGTAGCTCCCCAAATATTGAATTCTCTATAGTTTCCGAAATGAAATGTCCCATGCGTCTAGTTCCAAATATCAATCCGCGTTCAGAGTCTATTAATCCTCGTCTTGCGATCATAATCACGTTAGAAAATAATTAAATGAATCACCTGAGTGCAATTGACAGCTCCGCCAGTGCATACCTTGTGTATGTGATTAGTATATCCATCTCTACGTATGCATATCGCTCTCTCATGTCAGCTCAGTGTTTGTTGAAGCAAGCGTTTGCGAGGACGTGTTAGGTCACAGTCAAACTTACAATTGGTTTATAAGTTTTCGAGATGGCAGTACATCGTTTGATGATGTTCCCCTGCAGGGCATCCATCAGTTGCATTACTCCTGGAAACTGTCACTTCTCTTTGGAAAACGGTGCTAGAATATCATACACAGACCAACCAGGACATATTCCAGTATCGCAGTGCTGTCTTACGGAAGAAAAAATGGTTCAAATGGCTCTGAGCACTATGGGACTCAACTGCTGTGGTCATAAGTCCCCTAGAACTTAGAATTACTTAAACCTAACTAACCTAAGGACAGCACACAACACCCAGCCATCACGAGGCAGAGAAAATCCCTGACCCCGCCGGGAATCGAACCCGGGAACCCGGGCGTGGGAAGCGAGAACGCTACCGCACGACCACGAGATGCGGGCTCTTACGGAAGATGTCAGAGGATTTTATCCAATGACCTGCTCATGCGATGGATTGCCGCACAGGTTGTGCCGCTATTCTCAACGACGAGCAGAATCATCATCGCGTGGAAGTCTGCAAATAACTTCAAGGAAGGCTGGAAAGTGAGGCAGACTTTCTTTCGAAGGTTATTACTGGTGATGAAAGTTGGGTTTGTGAGTACGATCCCGAAACCAAAGCGCAATCGCCACAATGGATGAGTCCAGTGTCAGTCCGTCCAACGATGATGATGATGACGACGATTTTGGTTGAGAGGACACTCGACATCATGGTCATCAGCGACCTGACGAACAATGGCGCATGGGCGATTTATTCCTCTGTGGTGGCAGTGACTCTTACTGGAGTTCCTCTGTCTTACAGGAGTTCTGGTTGTTGAGAGGTACTTAAGATAGGTAAATAAATTAGCGAAAGCAATGTGAAGTGAAGTAGAAATTAGAAAATACATGAAAAACTTAGCTTAGAAGAGTTACACGCTGGCAAACAGCGGGTAGAGGAGCAGTGACAACACCTGGCACTTGCAAGTCAGCACGTTCAGGAGAAGCCATCGCCCTCCCCACATAAGCGGAAGCTGGCGATTCAGCCGCCAGGGCATCGCACCCGACCGGCTCACATGTTTCTCAATTGTCACATGTGATCAAAGGCCCTCGCCTACATTCCAAGAGCCAATGACCAACAGTAAGAAGATTCTTCGAGAACAGAAGACGCAATGACCGTGAAGTCGTTCACCTCCAGTGAACTGAAGTAAATAAATATGCGAGGCGCAGTGGGCCCGACAGTAGTTTTCAGTTCAGTTTCGGTTCAAGTTCAGTTCCAGTACAGTCCAGTCGGTGCTGGAAACCGTCATGTAGTCTCTACTACATCGTACACAGAAGCACCAAGTCTGCCGCTGTAATGGAATAGCAAGCAGCAGCCTCGCTGCCAGAAGACAGAAGTTAGAAGATATTTGAAGACTGATTTCTACGTACCCGGGTGGCTCGTGAGGACGGGAAGGAGACGGCCTCACATCAGCAGTCACCTGTGAGCTGGTGATGAAGATCTGACAACCAAACACTGGCAAGCTGGGGTCCGTTGTTTGAGTCCGGGACACTGGCCTTACCCCGCCGCGCCGCGCCGCTCCGCTGGCTGACGCACAACACTGACACACGTGGCCGCATAGAGAAGAGAAACACTAGGACGCCACATCCAAGGTATCACCATGCGATTCACGACTTTGTTCTCAATAATGAAACGGGCCACCTCACGTTGCGCGTCTCCAGTCAACTGGACGAAACAGCGACACGAGATACACACCGTCAGGCGTAATCAGACGCCGCCGCTCACGCAGCAGAAGGTTTCGCAAACGACACAGCTGCCGCTCTCGCAGCCAGAACAATCCAATAAGGAAACCAGCGTACAAATCATTCAATAAAAGTTATCTTATGTAAAAATGCTGTTTCATTCTACCTCATACCCGAGCCAAGGAAGAACCCACCCTGCCCACATGTTGTTAAGAGAGAAAAAGTAATTTTTTTAGTGTTTTTCACCCTGACATTATGCTTTAGAATCAAATTCTCTTTGCAGTAATGCTCATCCTGACAATTGACTAGCATCAAAAGAGGTTACCCAGTTACATGGTGAAAAACAAAATTTCAGTTGTCTCTCGCCAGCTGTGTTTGCCCGATCTGGCGCCAAGAGACTTTCGTTTATTCCTCAGAATCAAACTCAAGTATAAGGCCAAAGATCTCACCTATTTGAGCAGAGTCAAGCAGAATTGCAAGTGGTACTAAAATGTCTCACGAAAAATTTATTCCATGGAGGGGTGTATACTCTCTCGAGGGGACTACTTTGAAGGTGATGGTGATGAATAAGATCTATGTAAAGTTTAATTTTATTTATTGTGGTCTTATGGATACTTTTGTGCAGAAACTCGTAGTTTACTGCATTTGAAAGGGAAAAACGTTACAGTAACCTATCCGGAATCGGTGGTAGGGAACGACAGCAATGCACCGTTATAAGAGTCAGTGGTTAGGTGGTGCTGACGTCTTGAGGTTAGCGAAACAAGCCCCAAGTGACAGACCACCTGTCTGTGAAGAATTGGGAATAGTTAGAGGAGTGAGGTTCTTGGGTGATCGAAGATCGGTGTATCACAAACGAGGTGATAGTGGAATAAGTGAAAAACAGTCATGGATCAGTTTTTAAGATCTTGCAGGACAGTTCGCCTATGACAAAGTTCGTCACGAGTGCTCACACCCTTTGAAAACGTCGCCGAACAGAACGAGCATGAAAAACATTGTAGCTGTGTCATACCAACTGATATGACATCCTTAGCTGGTTAATTTCCAAGGGAGACTCAGAGACCAAGAAGCAATGCAGGAACAAAAAAAAAAAAAATAAATGCGCATTCACGGCTGTCGAAAAATGCGGGAACACAACCGTCATTGGATAAGGTGACGCTGCGTGTTTCTTTCTTCGGACTGGCATGGCGTGGTACTACAGATTATGCTCATAACTGGCAAACTGTCACAGCAGCATATTGCCGAAATCTCTGATGAGGTTACAGGAGGTTGTCCAGTGGAGTGATTTTGCTCTGCGAGAATGACCCAACTCATTCTGCACAGTACACAGAACACATACCGCTTCTTTAGGCAGTCACATATTGTCTCACCCACATGTTCTCCTGACATGGTCCCCAGTTACTCCTTCCTCTATAGTTGGATGAAAAAGCCATTACGTTCGGGAGGCTCCAGAATGACGACGAGGTGATTTCAATGTAGAAGGTTTCCTGATCAACCAAAATGCAGGCCTATACAATCAAGATCTCCGCCACATCAACCATTGCCCGGAAAATTGTGTTGCATAAAAGGGCACCCCGTGGTCTAGGGGTAGCGTCTTTGATTAGTAGTCAAACCGACTGACTTCGGTCCGGGGTTCGAAACCTGCAACCACTTGAAGAAGTCACCCCCCATTCAGCTAACGGCTTTACCAAGCAGCAGAGGATCGGACAGAGGTTCAGGGCACTCATTTGTCCTGGACGTGGGAAGCTGCTCCTAAAGGCGGAAGACTCAGCAATGATCAACGGCATGAGGATGCCGAAGGCAATGGAAATACTGCACTAAACAGACATAACGTGTATACATAGGACATGTGGCCTGTAACTGATAAAGTGTCATGATGATCGCTCCATTGCCAAAAGGTTCCGAGATAGTCCTCCATTCGGATATCTGAGAGGGGACTGTCAAGGGGGAGGCGACCATGAGAAAAAGATTCAATAACCAGCGAAAGGATAATGTTCTGCGAGTCGGAGCATGGAATGCCAGAAACTTGAACGTGGTAGGAAAGCTAGAAAATCTGAAAATGGAAAAGCTCAGGTAGATATGGGGGTCAGTAACGTTAAATGGAACGAAGACAATGATTTCTGGTCAGATGAATATAGGGTAATATCAACAGCACCATAAAATGGTATAACAGGAGTAGTATTCGTTATGAATAGGAAGGTAGGGCGGAGAGTGTGTTACTGTGAACAGTTCAGTGATAGGGTTGTTCTTTTCAGAATCGACAGAAAACCAACACCAACAACGGTAGTTCAGGTACACTTGCCGAGTTTGTAAGGTGAAGCTGAAGAGAGAGAGAGAGAGAGAGAGAGAGAGAGAGAGAGAGAGAGAGAGAGAAAATATACGAGGATATTGAAAGGGTAATAAATCATGCAAAGGTAGATGAAAATCTAATAGTCATGGTGGACTGGAATACAGTTGTAGGGGAAGGAGTAGAAGAAAAGTTTAAAAGGACAATATCGGCTTGAGCCAAAGAAAGAAAGAGGAGGAAGACTAATAGAATTCTGTCATAAATTTCAGTTAGTAATAACGAATACTCTGTTCAAAAATCACAAGAGGAGGAGGTATACGTGGAAAAGGTCAGATGGCACAGGAAGAATTCAGTTAGATCACATCACAGTCAGACAGAAATTCCGAAATCAGATACTGGATTGTAAATCGTATCCAGGAGCAAATGTAGACACCTATCACAATGTAGTAGCGATGAAGGTAGGCTGAAGTTTAAGAGATTAGCCAGGAAGAACCGATTCCCAAAGAAGTGAGATACGGAATTACTAAGGGATGATGAGATACACTTGAGGTTCTCTAAGGCTATAGATACAACAATAATAACAATAAGGAATAGCTCAGTAGATAGTGCAGTTGAAGGGGAATAGAAATCTGTAAAAAGGGGAATCACAGAAGTTGGAAAGGAAAACATAGATACAAAGGAGGTAACTCCGAAGAAACTATGATTAACAGAGGAAATACTTCAGTTGATCGATGAAAGAAGGAAGTACAAAAATGTTCAGGGAAGCTCAGGAACACGGAAATACAAGTCGCTGAGGAATGAAATAAATAGGAAGTGCAGCGAAGCTAAGGCAAAATGACTGCATGAGAAATGTGAAGAAATCGCAGAAGAAATGAGTGTCGGAAGGATTGACTCAGCATTTAGGAAAGTCAAAATTACCTTCGGTGAAATTAAAAGCAAGAGGAATTCCACTGCTAAGTGCAGAAGAGAGAGTGGATTTGTGGAAAGAGTACATTGAAGGCCTCTTTGAGGGGGAAGATTTGTCTGATGCGATAGAAGAAGAAACAGGAGTCAATTTAGAAGAGGTAAGGGATTAGAATCAGAATACACAGTATGTGCAAGAGCGACGAGGGAATAATAAGAGTGGATGACCAAGAACGAAGTTCAAATGGTTCAAATGGCTCTGAGCACTATGGGACTCAACTGCTGTGGTTATCAGTCCCCTAGAACTTAGAACTACTTAAACCTAACTAACCTAAGGACATCACACACATCCATGCCCGAGGCAGGATTCGAACCTGCGACCGTAGCAGTCCCACGGTTCCGGACTGCGCGCCTAGAACCGCGAGACCACCGCGGCCGGCAAGAACGAAGTGCTCGGATTAAAAACAGTATAAGGCAGGGATGTAGTCTTTCGCCCCTACTGTCCAATCTGTACATCGAAGAAGCAATAATGGAAATAAAAGGAAGGTTCAAGAGTGTAATTAAAATTCCAAGCGAAAGGACATAAATGACACGATTCGCTGATGACATTGCTATTATGAGTGAAAGTGAAGCAGAATTACATGATCTACCGAGTGAAAGGAACAGTTTAATGAGTACAGAATATGGACAGAGTAAATTAAAGAAAGACGAAAGTAATAAGAAGTGGCAGGAATGAGAACAGCGAGAAACTTAACATCAAGATTGATGATCACGAAGTAGATGAAGTTAAGCAATTCTACTACCTAGACAGCAAAATAACAAATGACGGACGGAGGAAGGATGACAATATAAGAAAACTATCACTGGCAAAAAGGGCAGTCTACCAGCATCAAACATACGCTTTAAGTTGAGGAAGAAATTTTCTCGAGGATGAACGTTTGGAGCATAGAATTATATAGTAGTGAGACATGGACTGTGGGAAAACCGGAACAGAAGAGAATCGAAGCATTTGAGTTGTGGTGCTACAGACGAATGTTGAAAATTAGGTGGACTGATAAGGTAAGGAATAACGAGGTTCTGCACAGAATCGGAGAGGAAAGGAATATGTCGAGAACACTGACAAGGAGAAGGGACAGGAAGATAGAACATGTGTTAACACATCAGGCAATAACTTACATGGTACTAGAGACAGCTGTAGAGGGCAAAAACCGTAGGGGAAGACAGAGATTGGAATACATCCAGAAAATAATTGGGGACATAGGTTGCAAGTGCTACTCTGAAATGAAGGTGTTGGCACAGGAGAGGAATTCCTGGCGGGTCGCATAAAACCAGTCGTAAGACTAATGACTCAAAAAAAATTAATTAATTAATTAAAAAAATAAAAATAAACTTAAATAAAATAAAAGTTGAATATATAGGGAAGGACTAATGCCTGTTTGCATTTTGATTTTTTTTTAGAGGTAATAATTAAAACTTTATGACTAACCCTCGTGCAATCTCTTACTCTTTGAACTAACGCATGTTGACAGTAGGAACATAATTTGGTCGGTAGATGTTATCACATTGTTCGATTAACGAACCGCATGAACTATAGCAATATTACTTATCCTGGGGCAAGTCGTTATACTAGTAACGTATTTTATCAATAAAAGCACTCCGTCTTCAGGCCGCAAGCGGCCCATCGGGACCATCCGACCGCCGTATCATCCTCAGGTGAGGATGCGGATAGGAGGGGCGTGTGGTCAGCACACCGCTCTCCTGGTCGTTATGATGGTTTTCTTTGACCGGAGCCGCTTCTATTCGGTCGAGTAGCTCCGCAATTGGCATCACGAGGCTGAGTGCACGCCGAAAAATGGCAACAGCGCATGGCGGCTGGATGGTCACCCATCCAAGTGCCGGCCAATGTTTAGTTCTAAAGTGGTAGCAGCAAGGAATATTACAAGTTTGCGGATATGCCTTCAATGCAGTATTTAGCAGCTGCTTCAGAACTTATCCAGCTACGTAATAATTGTGCTGATATTAGGCAGAGAGAGTTTTTCTAGTAAGTACAGCTAATTTTGATTTCCTGTTATAATCTCTAAGGAAATATAGATGATACTGTAGGAGAGGATGGTTCATGTGTGTTCCTTGTTAGGAAAAGTGTCGTTTCTGCGGTGTTCTATCAAATACACTGTCCGAAAAAAAAAATGAACCATATGAACCAATCAGAAGCGAAGAAGGAAACGAAATGAAATATCTGAGAGGCTTTTTGTATTTGAGCAAGCAGTCTTCTGTTTGGTTTGACGCGGCCCGCCGCGAATTCCTCCTCTGTGCCAGACTTTTCATCTTTGAGCAGAACTTGCAACCTACGTCCTCAATTATTTGCTGAACGTGTTTCAATACCTATCTTCCCCTATAGTTTCTGCCTCTACAGCTCTCTCTAGTACCAGGGAAGTTATTCCCTGATGTCTTAACAGAAGTCGTATCATCCTGTCCCTCTTTCCTATCCATATAATCCTTTCCTTGCCGATTCGCCGGAGAATCTCCTCATTTCTACCTTATCAGTCCACCTAATTTGCTGCCTTCTCCTGTAGCTCCACATCTCAAATGCTTCGATTCTCTTCTGTTCAGGCTATGTGATATTACCGCAGCGATTACAAACCCGAGTCGCATTTACAAACAATTTAGTAGAATGCCGGCAGGTGTGACCGAGAGGTTCTAGGCGCTTCAGTCTGGAACCGCGCGACTGCTACGGTCGCAGGTTCGAATCCTGCCTCGGGCATGGATGTGTGTGATATCCTCAGGTTAGTTCGGTTTAAGTAGTTCTCAGTTCTAGGGGACTGATGACCTCAGATGTTAAGTCCAATAGTGCTTAGAGCCACTTGAACCATTTGAACAGAATCTCCGTGACGTTTCTGTTGTGCCCTTAGGGTTCTCTCAATCACCACCAGCCGTGACCTGAACTCATAAAACCCACATCATGGTGCCAAGGGCAATGCTTTGCCTTTCCACTGGAAGAGTGTAACCTCTCCGCAGGTCGCCGCCTTCCTTGACGACGACGGTTTCTGCAGTAGTGGAGAACGGCGATTCATCGATGAACACAATGCGCCGCCATCCTCCAGCATGACCACAAACTCAGGCGTTTGTGTTGTGCGTCATCAGCAATTTGCACATGGGATAGTAATTTTGTAGTCTGGTGGCTGCTAGTCTCTGGCCAATGGTGCTAAATGGCACAGAATTTTGCTTGGAGTCCATTATTTATTCTCGGATGGCACGCGGAAATGAGGAAGGGTTACGAAATTCTTGGTGCACAATACGGCGATCCTCCCTTCTGGTGGTCAGACATGGTCGTCCGAAACATTAACGACGAGTACGCCTGCCGTCGCAGTCTCATACAGTGCTGGAATGCAACATAGGGCCACTGTCACATCTGAACTATCCTTAAATCTGCATATGGCGCGATTCAATCAGCTTGTCGAATGGAGGCTCCTTTGAAATTCTGTCAGATGCTGATAACTCTGTCTGATGCGAGTAAGCAACATCTCCATGTCTTTCACAATGATCACTCAACATCTGATGCTGTTTACACCCCTTATATACCCTACTAGGCCAGGTAACAACATTAAAGACCAACTACACCAACGAACTCTGGTGGTCGTTGTACTAGTCACAAAGAATTAGAACTGTTGCCATTTACATAGGGTGTTCAGCTGCCCCTACACATGGACCTTATGCAACCCGCAACGACGTCGGATACCACTAGCAAGATTCTTATATTCTCTTGCTAACTACATGTAAACTGTTAGTCCTTCATAAATTGTGAACAAGACCTATTTGCAGGAAATTTAATATAGTTAAGTTTCGTACTGGGGTATATTTCCACTAGAGGCCGTAGTTTTCCAGTTTTTCAAGACAACCATACAAAAGTTACCTGCAGATGCGATTTTCTTGAATAACTCGAAAACCGTACCCTCCGGCGAAAACGCAGCCCAGTAAACAATTTAATTACATTAATTTTCCTACAAAAAGGTCCAGTTAATTTTTTCTGTAGGACTAATAGTTTGTGCACAGCCAGGCAGAAAAAAAAAGGAAAGCTCGCACATAGTCTTTGAAGGCGTTGCGGGTTGCGTTAGACCTGTTGGTAGGGGCAGCTGAATAACCCTCTATACACGCATCGATGGTGTGGCTGTGTGTGTGTGTGTGTGTGTGTAAGGAGTGCATTAACATTTGATGACAGCTTCTATATCATTCCTTCTTTTTCAGGTGTTGTTGTTGTTGTTGTTGTTGTTGTTGTGGTCTTCAGTCCTGAGACTGGTTTGATGCAGCTCTCCATGCTACGCTATCCTGTGCAAGCTTCTTCATCTCCCAGTACCTACTGCAACCCACATCCTTCTGAATCTGCTTAGTGTATTGATCTCTTGGTCTCCCTCTACGATTTTTACCCTCCACGCTGCCCTCCAATGCTAAATTTGTGATCCCTTGATGCCTCAAAACATGTCCTACCAACCGATTCCTTCTTCTAGTCAAGTTGTGCCACAAACTTCTCTTCTCCCCAATCCTATTCAATACCTCCTCATTAGTTACGTGATCTACCCACCTTATCTTCAGCATTCTTCTGTAGCACCACATTTCGAAAGCTTCTATTCTCTTCTTGTCCAAACTATTTACCGTCCATGTTTCACTTCCATACATGGCTACACTCCATACAAATACTTTCAGAAACGACTTCCTGACACTTAAATCTATACTCGATGTTAACAAATTTCTCTTCTTCAGAAACGATTTCCTTGCCATTGCCAGTCTACATTTTATATCCTCTCTACTTCGACCATCATCAGTTATTTTACTCCCTAAATAGCAAAACTCCTATACTACTTTAAGTGTCTCATTTCCTAATCTAATCCCCTCAGCATCACCCGATTTAATTTGACTACATTCCATTATCCTAATTTTGCTTTTGTTGATGTTCATCTTATATCCTCCTTTCAAGACACTGTCCATTCCGTTCAACTGCTCTTCCAAGTCCTTTGCTGTCTCTGACAGAATTACAATGTCATCGGCGAACCTCAAAGTTTTTACTTCTTCTCCATGAATTTGAATACCTACTCCGAATTTTTCTTTTGTTTCCTTTACTGCTTGCTCAATATACAGATTTAATAACATCGGGGAGAGGCTATAACCCTGTCTCACTCCTTTCCCAACCACTGTTTCCCTTTCATGCCCCTCGACTCTTATAACTGCCATCTGGTTTCTGTACAAATCGTAAACAGCCTTTCGCTCCTTGTATTTTACCCATGCCACCTTCAGAATTTGAAAGAGGGTATTCCAGTTAACGTTGTCAAAAGCTTTCTCTAAGTCTACAAATGCTAGAAACGTAGGTTTGCCTTTTCTTAATCTTTCTTCTAAGATAAGTCGTAAGGTTAGTGTTCCATCACGTGTTCCAACATTTCTACGGAATCCAAACTGATCTTCCCCGAGGTCCCCTTCTACCAGTTTTTCCATTCGTCTGTAAAGAATTCGTGTTAGTATTTTGCAGCTGTGACTTATTAAACTGATAGTTCGGTAATTTTCACATCTGTCAACACCTGCTTTCTTTGGGATTGGAATTATTATATTCTTCTTGAAGTCTGTGGGTATTTCGCCTGTCTCATACATCTTGCTCACCAGATAGTAGAGTTTTGTCATGACTGGGTCTCCCAAGGCCATCAGTAGTTCTAATGGAATGTTGTCTACTCCCGGGGCCTTGATTCGACTCAGGTCTTTCAGTGCTCTGTCAAACTCTTCACGCAGTATCTTATCTCCCATTTCATCTTCATCTACATCCTCTTCCATTTCCATAATATTGTCCTCAAGTACATCGCCCTTGTATAAACCCTCTATATACTCCTTCCACCTTTCTGCCTTCCCTTCTTTGCTTAGAACTGGGTTGCCATCTGAGCTCTTGATATTCATACAAGTGGTTCTCTTCTAAGAGAAAGTATTCTGTTCACTTGTGTGTGTTGGATGAAAGTCCTGTAGTTATTCATTGTGGTCCAGATTGTTTCTACATTTGTAACCAAGCAACTCAGGTGGTACCAATGATCCGTGCATAGGTACACAGAAGAAACGTACAGAATTCACATGTCACTTCACTCTTCTTTTATTCATGGTTCACTTACTGTTCATCGTCTACAATTGCGTTGAATATCATTACCACATCAAAAAGCTCATTACAGGAGTAAATTTTAACTGATTCACAATAAATTATTATCACACTTGCAAGTAAGCGTTAGCGGTACATCGCCCTTCACGTTACTTCAAACAATACCAATTTTGTTTTTTCATTCTCATGTGGTGTTTGAGGAGAAACATATTGGGAGTACAGATGTAGCAGTTGTGCGAGAGGTAAATTTTAGGAAGTACTAAATTTCTTGAATCATTTGCAGCATGGCCTCTCAGAAGTACTGTAATTTTTTCCGCGATACACGCTACTTTTCTAATAGCGTCTACCTTTGCTGTTTCTTACACTCTCAGGCCCGTGATGAGGCTCGATGTCCTCTTTGTCTTCTGATTCCGTTCATGGAACTCGTAAAGGGGTGAGACCGACAAATAGTATTAAGGAATTGGTCGATCCACAGTTTTGCTAGTTTTAAAGCTCCTTATCACGACACTATTAAGAATTAATCTTAATTGCAGTTTACTCCAATATAAAGAGTGTGTTGTAATATATATAAAACTATACAAAAGCAGAAAGCGAGACATATTTTGTACTCTTCTTTTTTATCGATGCTCTCAACAGTTGTCGATTGTAGTTATTCCATCAACGGCCTGGATTTTTATTATTTTGCGTACAACATGTGGAACTGGTGATCTTAGAATAATTTTCAACAGGCAGATTCAATAATATCTCCATTTACTCACATTAACTTACGCACATAACTTTAGGAACACGTATTTGCACTCTGCTTCCTCAACAATTTTATTATCCAGTTCTACCCATATTATAACTGTTCACATTGTTTCCCATCATATCACTGTGTTACAATAACCTCTCCCGTCGTAACGCCCGGCACAACGTAAAACAAATATATATTTTACATAAAAATAAAGTATTATATAACGAGGTGTTTGAGTTGATATAAAATCAAACTGGTTGCTTCTAAGAATATTGTTTAGTTGTTATAATAATTTTAAATTATAAAAACGAATTTTGTGGAATGGATAATTATTCTGATACATTCTTATTACATATTTAGAGCAGGAGTAAACAAAAAATTACTTGCAGCTGTTCCTTGTATGCGACAGGATCACATACATATTAATTATTTTTGCAATCGTTACTCCAAAAATAAATCAATAGTGATTTGTCTGAATTTTCCGTACCAAAATGATAAGTGAAGCTGATCGATACTGCGTCGTTACAGAAAACAGAGAGATCGATAGTCATTTAAAGTAACTGCATACCGTAAACATTTTACAGAATTACTTCTTCTATGCACGAATAGCGGTTTCTCACTATTCTGCAACGAATCTCTCTGTGCCCTCTGCCTTGTCCACCAGTGAATTCACGTAGTTGTTACTGTAAATAGCTGTGGACTCATAGGTGCTTGTACGGAAAGATGCAGGACAGATGTTCCTCTCCCGTCTTAGCTCCCGGCACGACGTAAAACAAATATATATATTTTACATAAAAATAAAGTATTATATAACGAGGTGTTTGAGTTAATATAAAATCAAACTGCTTGCTTCTAAGAATTTTGTTTCCTTGTTACAATAATTTAAAATTATGAAAACAAATTTTGTGAAATGGTTTTGTTTTGTTTTGCTTTAGGGCGAAAAACACAACTGGGGTCATACGCGCCCATTTGTGAAATGAAATAATTATTCTGAAACATTCTCATTATGCATTTAGAACAGGAGTAAACAAACAATTATTTGCAGCTGATCCTTGTATGCGACAGGATCACATACAGATCAATTATTTTTCGATCGCTGCTCCAAAAGTATATGAATAGTGATATGTCTGAATTTTCCGAAAGAAAATGATAAATCAAGCTTATCGATACTGTGACACTACAGAAAATAAATTAATTGCATTCCGCAAACATGTTAAAGAGTTTCTTCTTCTGTGCACGAATCTCAGTGTATGCTCTGCCTTGTCCACCAGTGGATTAAACTAGTTGTTACTGTAAATAGCTGTGGACAAATAGGCGTTTGTACGGAAAGATGCAGGACAGGTATTCCTTTTCTCCACTTACTATTAGAGAGTGGAAAGGTCGAGAATAGTGGTCCTATGAACCTTCTACAAATTATTTAAGAGTAGGTTGCAGAGTAATAATGTAGATGTAGATGTACATAACCTAAATAAAATCTACTCACCGATATTTAGCGTGCCACCAAATTCTGTTTAGACTTTAAGGGCATTTAGGCGTGTTACATTACATTTATTCATGTTGAGAGTCATCTACTAGTTCTTGCATCAAACGGTAATCAGCTTGACGTCTTCTCGCATTTTTTAAAGGGTTTACAAGTGACGTCTTTGTAAGTTAAGAAATATAACACTGACCTGGACTTCGACATCTACAGCTCTGTGAGGTTCGGAAACGAACTCAGAACGTAGAGTTTCGAGCAGTCAGTGTTGATTTCCACACAGGAGTTTTCTGGCCTCAGAAAGAGCCATGATGCAGGAGTGGAAAACGTGTTCCACAATTCCACAGAAATTTAATCTCACTTAGATGGAACTGCAGGCACCCGTCCAGCAACCCTTGTTAAACATCGGTCGGCAGTGCTAACTGAAACTGTATTCGATGTGTTTTGCGTTGGAAAAAAATATTTCACAAGAGAACAGCATTTTGCTCGTTCATGCTCTTCGCCCTCTCAATTATCCCCAGGTGGGAGTCCCTCACCATAACTTCCACGTTGCTGGTCCATTTGGTTCTAAAAAGTTCAACAGGCCACCAAGGTCTCATGAGTAAAGATGAAAGAGGTAATAATACTAGTAATAATAATAATAATAAGAAGAAGAAGACATACACAGCGGTCACAAAAGCCATGAGATAGCGAAATGCGTACAGCAGGAATTAACAGCCTTTGACCGTGGAACGGTAGTTGGAGCCAGATGCATGAGACATTCCATTTCCGACATAGTTAGCGAATCCAGTATTCCACGAACCACAGTGTCAAGAATGTGCCAAATTTCAGTCACTGCTTCTTACCACGGACACCGCAGTCATCGACGGCCTTCATTTAACGACCGGTAACAGCATCTATTGCGTAGAGTTTTCAGTACTATTGTACAAGCGACATTTATGCAATACGCTCATAAATCAATGTGGGACCTAAGACGAACGTATCCCTTAGGACGGCGCGGTGAATTTGGCGTTAATGGGCTGTGGTAGCAAGCGACTGACGCGAGTACCTTTCCTCACAGCACGACATCGCCTTTAGCGCCTCTCCTGGGATCCTGCCCATATCGGTTGATGCCTATACGACTGGAAAACCGTGGCGTCGGCAGATGAGTTCCGATTTCAGTTGGTAAGAGCTGATGGTAGTGTTCGAGTGCGGAGCAGTCCCGACGAAGCCAAAGACCCAAGTTGTCAACAAGGTATTGTGCAGGCTGGTGGTCGCTGTGTTTACATGGAGTGAACTGGGTCCTCTGCTCCAACTTATCCGATCATTGACTGTAAATGGTTATGCTAGGCTACATGGAGACCATATGCTGGCCTTTGCGAAAGAATTCTTATGGATGACAGTGCACCGTGTCTCCGGGCCAAAATTGTTCGCAACTGGTTTGAAGAAAATTCTGCACTATTTGAGCTGATGATTTGGCCACCTATATCGCACGACATGAATCCCATCGAACATTTGTGTGACAGAATCGAGAGGTCAGTTCATGCACAACATCCTGTCCTGCATCGGCAACACTGTTCCAATTTTGGATGGCTGTAGAGGCAGCATGAGTCAATATGCCTGCAAAACTGCGTGAAATAAGCACAGAAATCAGTGTGGGAGGTATGACGAACTTATCCGACTCGTTGAGTCCACGTCACGTAGAGCTGCTGCACTACTCGGGGAAAAAGAAAATTCGACACTATATTAGGAGGTACCCAATGACTTTCTTCACCTCTATGTATAGCTTATATTGTCTGATACATCATGCATATTTATTATTCTTTAAACTGATGTATCTGGAGAGTAGAATACAAAAAGTTATACGTGTTGATGATTTCATAGAATCATCAACATAACGTCCGTTAAAATCAACTCGGAAATGCCCTATGTGCATCGCTCTAAGAGTGTCAGTGCAATACTGATTTCGTCTCAGTAAGTCCCTGGTGTTCTAATTGGCCGTCGACTTGCTGGTTTTTAGCGAAAGAGCAGTCTTGATGATAACCAGCGAATAGCCTCCTGTGAAGCGTGCAGCTTTCTGCTCCACATGTTGAGCGAACTAAAAAGAGTCGGAGAACACACACAAGGTGGCAAACGGGTGAAAAACATCGCAGACGAGATAAACTAAATAAACAAAGAGCTTTTAATGAATAGCATTAATTGGTTCAAGTGGCTCTGAGCACTATAGGACTTAACATCTGAGGTCATCAGTCCCCTATAGTTTAGAACTAGTTAAATCTAACTAACGTAAGGACATCACACACATCCATGCCTGAGGCAGGATTCAAACCTGCGACCGTAGAAGTCACGCGGTTACGGACTGAAGCGCCTAGAACCGCTCGGCCACCGCGGCTGCCACCATTAATTGGAAACGATATGCTTATCTTCTGGATCCAAAGAGAACTTTCTATTTGTGCTTATCCATCAATTAACGTAACATATTTATGTATGTACTTGACTCAAATTATACATTTAAATTAGCGTATTAATGTAACATACTAAACAGATGAAATAAAATAAAATTGTTCATAGTAGCTATATTAAAAAACTACGAAATATTTTTTAATGGAAACGATTTTTAAGGACCTTTCCGCCATTTTGTTTATCTTTTTCGTTACTCTTAGTATTATATATTTTGGTTGGCTATCTTTTGGAAATAATACAGTACTGAAATACCAGAAACTGGTTACCATATTCATTTGTATTAGCACATGAGCGTGAAGTAATCATGATTTCTTGAGTCAGTTCACTTGCATGAACTTGTGAAGTAATTAAATTCTGTAAAAATTGTTGCGGAGAAGCATAGTTAAGATCTTAAGCTAAAACCAAAATATCACTTGCAGTTTTCCGGAAGTGGAACAAGAAAGAAAAGGTAATTTTCTAATATGTGTGCCTTGTAGTGATACCTTGTCACCTCACACCCTCGCGTGTACCCTGTTCAACGGCATTTCATTCATGCACATTATGCTACTAGACAACTGTCTGCGTAATCTACAGTACTATCCGCCAGTCTTACGAAGCATATAAAAGTCACCTAGCGTTCGAAGTTGCGAGTTACACGAAAATGACTGTAGTGTTTCAGGACAAAAACGACTTAGTGGGCTCCGTCATACCGATCGTGTTGGGTGTGTGTAGAAAGAGCCGTAGAAGAGCCTTAAACATTGTGTATCGTTGTTCGCCAGTGGTAGATGCTTTGCGGAAGAGCTCGTCAATGCCAAAGGGCGCCGTATGGCCGAGGAGACCTCGAAGTATCACGCCGTGAATGTCATTTGTCGTTATCCTGAAACTGCTGCTCGTACGGGCTACGTAGAATGCTGCTACAGTTATGAGTATGTACTAGACCTGGGCACAAGGGAACCGGATGAGTCGTAAACCCGGAAATGGATCACAAAATGAGACGTCAAAAAAGAGAAGACACGGACTTCACAGCCGTAGCAGTGACGAACAGCGTGCTTCGTCTCACGTGTCGGTAGTAAGCCAGAGAAAGGGCGGGAGAAGTACCAAGAGGCAACATTCTGTATGACTGCGGTTGCCAGACACTTCTTTTACACGTTTATTTCTTCATCCTACATTAGGACGAGCTGGCTGAGATTCAGCCTTCTGAGGAGCTCGGTAATTATGAGCCGAATCAAATTATCGAGGGCGGGAGTTGTGGCGTGCCCCTATTGAGAATATTTGGGAAGGGGCTTATACGCTGAGGTGACAGGTTATCGTGGGAAAGCACATTCAACGAGGTGACAAAAGTCATGGGATGCCTCCTGACACGGTGGCGGATCTCCTTCTTCCCGGCGTAGTGCATAATCCGACTTGGCATAGACTCTACAAGTCGCTGGAGGTTCTTTGCCTCTACAGCCGCCAATAATTTCAAACGTGTTGTCGGTGCAGGATTTTGTGCACGAACCACGTGCATGAACCCATAAATATTCTATGGGATTCATGTCCGGCGATCTGGTGGCCAAATCATTCGCTTGAATTGTCCATAACGTTCTTCAATCCAGTCGAGAACATTTGTGGCTAGGTAACATGGCGCATCGTTATCCACAAAAATCCCACTGTCGTTTGGGAACTTGAAGTCCACGAATGGCCGAAAATGCTCTCCAAGTAGCCGAACATAACCATTTCAACTCAATGATCGGCTCAGTAGCACCAGAGGATCCGCTCTACTCCATGTAAACACAGTCCATTCCATAACGGAGCCATCACTAGATAGCGCAGTGCCTTGTTGACATCTTGGATCCATGGCTTCGTGGGGTCTGCGCCACACTTGAATGCTATCATCGTCTTTTCCCAGCTGAAATCGGGACTCATCTGACCACGCTACGGTTTTCCAGTAGGCCAGCGCCCAAATGATACTGTTAAGAGCCCAGGAGAGGCGGTACAGGCCCTGTCATACCTGTAGCAAAGGTACTCGCGTCGGTCGTCTGCAGCTATAGCCCATTAATGCCAGATTCCGCCGTATTGTCCTAATGGATACCTTCGAAGTTGGTCCCACATTGATTTCTACGGTTATTCCACGGAGTGTTGGTTGTCTATTACCACTGACAACTCTACGTAAACGCCGCTGCTCTCGGTCATTAAGTGATGGCCCTCGGCCACTGTCTTGTCCGTGTTGAGGAGTAACGCCTGAAACTTTGTATTCTCGGCACACTGTGGACACTGTGGATCGCGGAATACTGAATTCCCTAACGATTTCCTAAACAGAATGTCCCATGCGTCTAACTAGAACTATCATTCCGTGTTAAAAGTCTGTTAATTCCCATCGCGCTGTCATAATCACGTTGTAAACCTTTTCACATGAATCACCAAAATACAAATGAGAGCTCCGCCAATGTACTGCCCTTGTGTACCTTGTGTACGCGTTACTACTGCCATCTGTGTAGGTTCGTTCATACGACTGTTCCATGGGTTTCATCGCCTCAGTGTAAATTCCAGAATTTAACTTAAAAAAGCAAACGCAAACATTCGAAAATATTGCTCGGATATCAAGGAAATCACGCATGTTTATCGTATTTCTCGTACGAAATGTGTGTGTTTGTGCGAGTAAAAGAGGAAGTTGAATGAGATGCTAGACATGTGAAGAAATTGTCAAATGGTTCAAATGGCTCTGAGCACTATGGGACTTAACATCTATGGTCATCAGTCCCCTAGAACTTAGAACTACTGAAACCTAACTAACCTAAGGACAGCACACAACACCCAGCCATCACGAGGCAGAGAAAATCCCTGACCCCGCCGGGAATCGAACCCGGGAACCCGGGCGTGGGAAGCGAGAACGCTACCGCACGACCACGAGATGCGGGCGAAGAAATTGTCATAAATAGTTGGTCGATGGTATAAGATACTATTTGCACCCATTTGGAGCCATCTACACTAAAATATGATGATTAGTTTGGCCTTAGGAAACATGACGACACCGGACAGGCGGTTCTGCCGCTAAGCTTGAAGATAGAACCAAGACACAGAAGTGTGATCTCTCAGGTTTCCTCTGCGCGATTGATTATTAGTGTGGAACCGGGTGTTCTGCAGAGGTGTTACAGTATGTGTACTCGCTGCCTGGACTCCACCTGAAGAAGATGGCTGGCACGGTCGGCGAACTACTGTGCATAAAATGGAAATGACGACACGAAAGCACCCCCCGAAGGACACTATTAAGACATACAAGTATCAGAATACGTACACGGTTTTTTGTTAGATCTAGAAAATTTGTTCAACAGTGATGAAGCAGCAAGATTTTCTAAATTCGCAGGAAGAACGGTATAGGTCGTAAGGAGGTCTGAGTAATCTAAAGGGAACAGTAAGACTGGAAGACCAAGAACGATGTGCTCGTATAAGAAAAGGCGTAAGACATGCAAGTAGTCTTTCGTCCATACTGCTTGACATAAACAGCAATGAAGCAATGACGAAAATAAAAGAAAGGTTCAAGAGTGGGATTAAATTTCAGGGCGAAAGGGTATCAATGACAGGATTCGTTGATCATATCGCCATTCTCAGTGAAAATGAGGAAGAGTTGCAGGATCTGTTAAATGGGATGAACACACTCTTATGGTTTGAGAAAAAATTTAATAAACATGAAAATAATGATTTGTAGCAAAATATGATTTTACCGATAAACTTCACATCAAAACTGGTGACAACTAAGTAGACTAAGTTAAGGATTTCTGCTTTCTTGAAAGCAAAGTAGCACATGACGCACGAAGCAAGGGGTATAAGAAAAGCAGACTAGCACAGATGAAGATAGAGTTCCTGCCAAAAGAAGCCTACTTATATCAAACATAAGCCTTAATCTAAGAAAGAAATTTACGAGAATATAAGTTTGGAACTTAGCGTTCTATGGAAGCGAATCATTGGCTGTGGGAAGACTATAAAAGAAGAGAATCGAAGATTTTGAATTGTGGTGCCATAGGAGGGTGCTGAGAATTAGGTGGACTGATAAGTAATGAGTAGGTTCTCCACAGAATAGGTGAGGGAATAAACGTATGGTAACGACTGATAAGGAGAAGGCTCAGGATAGTAGAACGTGTGATACGACATCAGGGAATAAATCTTATGCTACTAGGAATGCCCGTACGTTGTGCGCCATGTCAGAGTATATGCGAGTGACGTCATCGGTGTAGCGATGAGTGTGGGGGGAGAATATTGTGCACCCCCTTAACCCTCCACAAGCTATATGAATGTATTAAATGATCAATAACTTAATTAAACATGCTGTTCTCGCTCTATGACCGACAGGTTCTAGATGTACCCTTGTCCGGTTCTCGGCTACGCTACTATCAGTGTTGTTGATCAATCTAATGGAAATGTGGTATATGCTATGCCGGGACAAGGGTACATGTGCACGTATTGTTATTTTAAGGTTTTTTGCATTTTCATTTTTTCAGATGTTGGACTTAGAAAAGTTGCGTTTCAATTAAGAGACGAAAGTTAAAGTCCTTATACACTGAATTCCCTATGGGACTTAGTCTGTGAAATACTTGTTCCTTAATAAGTTTGCAAATTGTTGTTCGATTTATTTAATATTTGGTATTTATGTTGTTATTGTGAATGTTTATGCAAGGGCGTTGTCAGTTTTTGCATATTTCATTTTTTGATTTTTTGCGTTATCCCGTACGGGCATACTAGCCGTACTAGGTATGCCCGTACGTTGTGCGCCATGTCAGGATAGTAGAACGTGTGATACGACATCAGGGAATAAATCTTATGCTACTAGAGGGAATTTTAGAAATTAAAATTGTAGGTGAAGGTAAAGACTAAAATATATCCAAGAATTAATTAGGAAGCGCGTTGCAAGAGCTACTTTGAGATAAAGAGATGAGGACAAGAGAGGAATTCGTGGCGGGCCTCATCGTAACACTCAACTCAATCAGAAAAAAGGCCACCCAAATACATCCAGAACGAATAATAATATAGAGTTGTTATTTTCAGTACTTTCAGAATTAATTAGGAAGCGCGTTGCAAGAGCTACTTTGAGATAAAGAGATGAGGACAAGAGAGGAATTCGTGGCGGGCCTCATCGTAACACTCAACTCAATCAGAAAAAAGGCCACCCAAATACATCCAGAACGAATAATAATATAGAGTTGTTATTTTCAGTATGTTTTAGCTGACAATGTGGCGAATTTTCTGATGTATACTAGTGATTGTACAGTTTAGGGCAACCGTGTTACGACACCGATTTATTTTTTCAACGGAATTACGAGTATATACTTCTTCCTGTGCCACTTTAATCAAGACTTCGAAAATGACTCCAACGAAAACCGTGCTTTACATCATGAAACACTAACACGCCAACAGAGCTGAAAACTAACATCCATCCATCAGGAGAAGAGATTGAGAAACATCTGCCATATTCCACGAAATGCTAGCAAATACGAAACTCAGAAACTATTTGAGTGGTGATTATTTTGACTACCTTACCGAGTGCCCAATACGTTCGCCTTGAGCACCAGTACATGTTAGAACGCTAACAGACAGTACCGCGTATTGGATTTTGTATGGACTTACCACAGGATGATCCCTTGTTGTACGGTATTTCATGTCTTCGAGAGTCATTGGTGCTTCCTTGAACTAACAAGACTTAATTTTCCCCACAGACAAAAGCCTATGGGGAAAAGTCTGCTCAACGAGCTATTCGACTTTGGTATCCAGACGACCGATACTACGAACTCTAAATGCTTTTTTAAGTCTGTAAGCATCAGCGTGTAATGGGCAGCATCCACGATGCTGGTATCACATGGATTTCCTTGTGACCAGTGCGATGGCATCCAGTAACTACGATAGCGTATCTGTTAGGAACTGTACGTTCTGAAGGCTATTTACAGTACCAATAAAACAGGTATTGACTGTGCAGTTCGTGAAAAGCTCGCACCATGCGTAGAAAGACCACGCTGTTTATCCACTTCTCTCACCCAGCACGGATTTTCGAGTAAACAGTAGCGCGTACTGCGAGGGTTTCATTATCCTTGACTTGTTAACGATTATTCATCCGTAAACAAAGCCTTGTGTGGAAACGCCTCGTCGCGTTGTACTTTTCGTAGGCACCCTTCGGAGAACAGCAACTGACTCGCACACTGAACCTGCCTCGTAGTGGCATATGGATTGCGTACCACCGCTGCTAAAATTTGATGGTATTTCTATCAACAAGTTGCTGTTGTTGTTCAGTGACGTATACTGTTCTTCCCACTTATAATTTTAAAATACTTTTATGATGTTTGCAAAGACAGATTATTTGGACTAATCACAACCAGAATATTTTTCACCACACAACCGCATGCTAAACTGTTTCCTGACATTAGCTATAAATATGAAAACCATATCGGTTTTTTCGACTGTCGTCTACAATGCAACAGTCTGAATAGCTTCAAAATCAATTTTTACGATCATTGCAGCAGCAGAGCCCAGTCTTACGGGCTCCAAGCGCACAGGTGCGCATATGAACCGTGCCAAACTTGATGTCTGTTCGAATTTAGTACCGTTGGGCAGACATACGTGGAACCTCCTAACGTCTAGGCAGAGGTTTTTGATACCGTTATTTTGTTAGTATCTAATGAAGTTCTACAGAACTAATGTTGTTCATGTACTCTTCGAAGACTCTTCACAATACCATAGGAAAAAAATTACTCCTTTTTTTCGTTGCATGGTAGCTTTGATGTTAAAAAATTACTTGCGTGCTTTAGAAAACCGCCTTGATTTGTGAAATTCGAACCTCTAAATTTTATTCTAGAAAACCGCCTTAGTTTGTGAAATTCGAACCTCTAAATTTTATTCGTTCTAGATACTTTTGGGATGGCCTGTCTTAACTGCCTTACTTTTAATATTAAGGAGGACCATGAATTTGTAGGGTTCTAGAGAAACGCAGTTCATCAATTCAGGAGGATTGTGCGAGTAAGTAAACACGTGAATCCAATGGTACGATGCAAGTTTATGCGGCTATTTTCCACAGTAGCTGTGTAAATATTCTGTTTATAAATTCAAAAGCCCTTTCCTTCTAATAAATTATGTGACAAATCACATCACTCACCAGTCAATAATGTGGGCAGAGGAAACAGAGTTTTAGGTTTTTTTTTTAAGTGTGTGGGGGATATAAAAGAAGAAATTAACAATGCAGGCGAGAGATATTAAATTTTCATTACAGCCCCCAGAAATAAAAAATAATTTTTTTAGGGCAGAATTTATTTTCCACTGAGGAAAGAAGCTAGATTTTTCCTGCTTATGAGTTCTTTGTCAGATAGCATTAACTGCAGAGAATGCAAACGTGTAGCAACGTGTAGCACTCTGTGATACCACGAATACCGGATGCTGGCAGATGACTTATCGAAGCAATTTATCTGCATATCGGACGGTCCTGCCCAGCAGGCGAATCACGTCGTTGCAGATGCGAAAACATTTGATTCACGGCATGAGAATGTACATGTACATGCCCGCTATCGAATGACTTACCGCAGCAGTTTAGCTTTATCGCACGTAGCAGGCGTTACTCGCGGTCGCTGCAGGCAAACCGGAGTCACGATGCGGTGCACTATCTCCCTGGAGGATGCGATGGACTCGGTGTGGATAACTATCTTAACTGACTGATTTGTGTCCAACATGCGCTGCTTTATCTAAACCGATGGTGCAACTAGGAAACCAGAGGCTAGAACAACAACCACTTCGGATAATTATTCAACCTTCAATCAAATATTATTTAACTAGTAAGCTATAGTTATATAAATATCTTGACAATTAGCATGTCAGACTACTGCTAGCAGTAAAAGGTGGTACTTCCTATCTCTTTCTTAACATTTATCACGTGGCACGAGGCTCACCTTCTTCTGGATTGACAAAACCGTTTAATTTTAACTTTATGGTCCGATGTCCTTCTGTACCCACAACGTCCAGATAACTGAAGGAAGAGAAGTCGTATCGGCCATAGTATAGTTCTGTGTCTTACCGTGTTTCCTGTGTCGAAGATTGGGGACCAGTACGATACCTTGTGAAGCAGCGGCCAGTTTCAAGCTTTTCTCCTCAGATTTTGTACTGTTTGCATACTGAATTTGTGTAGAGACTCTTTGTTTCATTTACTTCAAATGGTTCAAATGGCTCTGAGCACTATGGGACTTAACATCTGAGTTCATCAGTCCCCTAGAACTTAGAACCATTCAAACCTAACTAACCCAAGGACATCACACACATCCATGCCCGAGGCAGGATTCGAACCTACGACCGCAGCGGTCGCGCCGTTCCAGACTGAAGCGCCTAGAACCGCTCGGCCACACCGGCGGGCGTTTCATTTACTCTCCGATTCAGTTTTATATGTCGAGTTTCCACCCGTATTGCGTGTTGAATAGAAGAGTGCCTAGAAGGGGGCGTGTACCAATGTAGGTAACCACCCCTCAAATATTTCAGTCTTTTGGTAGTTTTTTTCCCTTAAATGCTTCTGGTCTTGACCAGGGCAACTCCTTTTCACTGGGGCGAAAACAAGAGGAACTTATTCACGTTCTGGGAGAGCTGCCGGTCGTTTAGAGTGCAGCGATCAGACTTGTGGGCCGTATGGACAGTCGGACGAGACTTCGAAGGGAATATCCTCCTGGCTCAGCTTCCAGTAGCAATGAGTGGACCAAATACTGGTGTTCTCAATGGCAAAACGGGAAATCACTGGTGGAAGAGGTGATATCTCTGCTTTGTTAGTAAACTTCGGATGGAGTCCTCAGCCACTTGCCGTGAAGCTCCTGTGTGTAGTATCCAGAAACGCTTCCTCAAGCAAAATATATAGCCACTAGTGTGTCAGCAAATTTCCAAGCTTTGCTCTTCCCGTGATAACGGTGTGCAGAGCCCATAAAATTTCCGACAAACATATCTGGACGTAAGAACGGGGTGACACTCGTGTCCCATTTCCATAAACATGTATCTCATTGGCAGATACGGAGATGTTTATGACCAAATGCTTAATAGCTTCTTTGTCCGTCTTTGGAACGAAATACATCACTGATTCTGCTTATCTGGGATCCGACAGTTTGTTGGTTGGTTTGTGGAGATATGTGGCATTAGATGTCTATGCACAGGTCATATGATTCGAGTATATAGCGGACCGCCGATATGCGTACTCGGTGATGGAGCCCGATAGCGACTCATAGGATTTACATCAGACTAATTTGGCAGCAGGGAGATCAACCTGAGTTCACTATAATGCCCGTCAAACTACTGTAGCGCGGTTCTGGCTCTAAGACGCGGGCAATTATACTGCGGAAAGATGACATCGCAGTCGGCGGGGACATCAAGCACGCAGGCATGCAGGTGGTTCGCAGCTGCCAGTATGTCTTTGATTGCTACCACCGGTCTCATGCAACTGGAGGAGAATGTCTCCCATAACATAATACTAGTCCCACAACCCTGCGTCAATGGCGCTCTGTACGTTTCGAGCTGCCGTTCACCTAGACGACGGCGTTTGTGTAGATGACTATCGACCTGGTATAGCAAAAATGTGATTCCCCCGAAGAGCCGACATGTTTTATGTTGTGTTGACAGAAGAGCCAACACCGTGTTACTAGAGGAGGCCGAAATGCACGCGTTTTAGCTCACGCAGGCTGGCGTGAGGAGGGAAGACCTATACTGACGTGAGGTCTGGAACATGACAAGGAATTAGAATTCAGAAAGCGGACGTAATTAGTTTGATACTTAACTTTAATCCATTAATGATGAACGTCGCTCTTGACGGTACATGAGTCACAATATTATCTGTTCAGAAGACATAGTAACTGAATATAGCTCCTTGCTAGGTCGTAGCAAATGACGCAGCTGAAGGCCATGCTAAACTGTCGTCTCTGTAAATGAGAGCGTATGTGGGCAGTGAACCATCGCTAGCAAAGTCGGCTGTACAACTGGGCGAGTGCTAGGGAGTCTCTCTAGACTAGACCTGCCGTGTGGCGGAGCTCGGTCTGCAATCACTGATAGTGGCGACACGCGGGTCCGATGTATACTAACGGAGCGCGGCCGATTTAAAGGGTACCAACTAGCAAGTGTGGTGTCTGGCGGTGACACCACATTTTCATTGACCGACGGTCTAATCTCCATGGACCAATGCCCACTTCAATCGTAATTAACAATGTCGTTAGGTCAACACGTGAACACGTAGCGGTGGTTCGCTGCAGAGCCCCATATTCAACGGTATGCGATAAATGGTTTGTTCGAAAATTCTTGTGCGTGCAACAGCATTGTGCTCTTTCGGCAGAGGTGCCACAGATCAACACCTATCTTACTTTACACAGCAGTCAAACTTCCGCAACCCACGTTCTATGTTGAATCGTGGACGTCCAACCATTTAGAGCCTAGTGGTAGTTTCACCGTCCTTTTACAGCATTCCGTAGATGCTCACGGCAGTAGCACGTGAACATTCGACCAGCTTCGTCGTTTCCTAGATACAGGCTCTGCATCATAATAATCTGCCGTTTGTAAAAGTCGCTTATCGCACTGGATTTCACCATTTGCAGCCCATATCTTCGCTATGGTGAGCCCCCGTCCGTGTCTGCTCCACTTACATACTTTTGTTACTGCGCCACGTGCCCGCAACGCAAAATGCGGCATCGAACGTCGCGAGGGCAGTTGTCATAATATTTCGACTTATCAGCATACAGTTTAACTTTATGGTGGGAACTAGGAAACGGACTTCCAGATCCCTGATTGGAAGAGCACTTATGCCCTTTCTATGATTGGCTACAACAAGTTTTGCGGATTGCCTTTCTAAGGTCTGAAGGAAGGCTACGAAAATTCAGAGAGTATCCTCATTTGGATTCATATGGATATTCCGATTCGAACTTCCACTTGGTGTTGCTACTCTGGACTCTGCACTCGACATGTTTCTCTTGACTACGGCCCTCTGCCAAGTCTTCGAAGTTCACATTGCACTTACGCGCATCTGCGATGATTAATCAGGAGAATGATGAGATCCGCGATTCGCAATCACATCATATCGGCTCAGCCCAGCAACAGTTAACAGCGGCCGCAGTTCGCCACACACCGACTTGTCGGTAATCTCCTCAGTGGCAGTCACGGTAGGGTCGGATTTGCAGTGAACACTCCGGATTTCGAAATACCTAATTAACGAGTGAAGAGAAGTTTATCCCTGTCTTCAGTATTTCAGTCTTCCTAACTTTATCTACGCGGTTCACGCAGTGATATGCAAGTTTTTCTGTAGTCTAATTGCCGGCCGCGGTGGTCTAGCGGTTCTAGGCGCTCAGTCCGGAACCGCGCTACTGCTACGGTCGCAGGTTCGAATCCTGCCTCGGGCATGGATGTGTGTGATGTCCTTAGGTTAGTTAGGTTTAAGTAGTTCTAAGTTCTAGGGGACTGATGACCACAGATGTTAAGTCCCATAGTGCTCAGAGCCATTTGAACCATTTTTTTTGTAGTCAAATTCTTGCTTCGAAGAGGATTTTTCTCGTAAACTCTCATGTTTGGTTTTGCTATCCACTTAACTCATCGCATCCCACACATTATTCATCGATATGTTGTATGCTCTGTTCGAATTCACATCTTTTTTGTGTAATTCTGAAGTTTTGGAATCAATGTTGAAAGCGTAATTCATGTCATTTATGTGTCTGGGAACCATCTTAACCGTAATTTTCCAGCATCTTCCTGGTGGCGACCATAACAACCATTCATTTTCTTATCATTGTTCTTTCTTTTTTAAATTAATTCTCAACCTGTTTTATACTCTCGCAGTTTATGGGCCCTGTGTAAATTTTACACATTGTTTAAATAAATATTATTTTACCATATCAAAATCTATCATTGAGCAACAATTAAAGTAATTTATTGAAGTTAAATGCGTAGGTCTACCAACCACAAGCAATGGTTGAAGCCTCTGGCAAGTTCAGGAAATTACCAAATAACGTTCTCAGATGTGCACAGCAGTTTATTTTCAGTTAGCTTGTCAGCTTCATCAAGATAATCTATCATTTTATATGATCTGAGGTAATAGATTCAACATCAGTCTAGTCCGCATACCCACGGAGCAGCTGATGGACAGGAGGTCGTGTTGACAGCATACCCGGCTTCTGGAAACATGCCTAACTGATCGTAGAAAACCACAAAGCGGCACATTGAAGCAGACCAGTGTACTACACTATCAGTCGTTAATTCACCGCGCGGATTCTTTCTGCGTCTGGCTCAGTAAGTCGTTGGTGGAAGAGATACATATGTATCGGAGGGCTGCCTGGATTCTTGGACAGACATGTAGCAGTCGTTAACATCAGTATTAGTCTGGACTTAGAAGGCAATCTTATCGCAGTGGCCGGCCGAAGTGGCCGCGCGGTTCTGGCGCTACAGTCTGGAACCGCGAGACCGCTACGGTCGCAGGTTCGAATCCTGCCTCAGGCATGGATGTGTGTGATGTCCTTAGGTTAGTTAGGTTTAACTAGTTCTAAGTTCTAGGGGACTAATGACCTCAGCAGTTGAGTCCCATAGTGCTCAGAGCCATTTGAACCATTTTTTATCGCAGTGTGAAAGACCAACAGTTCCGATATCATCAAAATAACATCTTTTTTCAACCAGGTAGATATAGATTTTGTTCTGATAAAGATACCGGTATCTCATCAGGAGAGTTAACAAAGGATCTGTACGAGCTATTAAACCAAAATAAATGTTGCTCTCTGTCAGCTTTCTCAAACCACGAGAGATCCAAAATAAAGCTTGCAGGGCTTGGATCAATGTTATTCCCACAGAACATAAGATCTACATCTTCCACTTGGCGACCATCAGGTGACGTCAAATGCAGACGAATGCGGTCGGCCAAGTACAGTACGTCGTCCCTCCAGTAATGTCGTAAAACAACAATGCAAGTAGCCTTTCTGACTATCTATCGTATTTCTTATTTTAAAATTTAAGCCTCTTCTCAAAAATATTAGCAAATGACGACGTCAAACGAGCCTTGATCAAAAATCTTTGAACTGAAGTTACGCGATCCTTGATACGATGTGCAGCACGACTGTTTGCCACATACCGCTTCTACTTACGAGGCATAACGTCATGGCTCATCATACGATGACGAGCACACCTCAGAATCCGCCAGCGAAGACTAGAAATCTTGGAGAGGACATTAACTTTCTACTGTACAACTAAAATTTTGGCTATAAGGCCTTTAGTGGAAAGAAAGAGTGTCACTTGATAAGATAAAGCACAGCTAATGGCTTCGTCGGCCCTTTTGTTTTTGAACTGGAGTGACCTACGATACTTTCCTGATCGCATTCGTCAGCTCTCCTGTTAGTTGACGATCACCAAATGGAAAACGTATGTCTTCTGTTGTGTGGAGTGACCTACGATACTTTCCTGATCGCATTCGTCAGCTCTCCTGTTAGTTGACGATCACCAAATGGAAAACGTACGTATTCTGATGTGTAGCAGTAACATTAATTGAAGGGCTGCCCGCCTATTTTGGATTTCTTGTGATTTGACAAACATAACCGAGAGAATGAGATTTTCACTCTGCAGCGGAGTGTGCGCTGATATGAAACTTCCTGGCAGATTAAAACTGTTTGCCCGACCGAGACTCGAACTCGGGACCTTTGCCTTCCGCGGGCAAGTGCTCTACCATCTGAGCTACCGAAGCACGACTCATGCCCGGTCCTCACAGCTTTACTTCTGCCAGTATCTCGTCTCCTACCTTCCAAACTTTACAGAAGCTCTCCTGCGAAGGTTCTGCAAGGTTCGGAGGAGAGCTTCTGTAAAGTTTGGAAGGTAGGAGACGAGATACTGGCAGAAGTAAAGCTGTGAGGAGCGGGCGTGAGTCGTGCTTCGATAGCTCAGATGGTAGAGCACTTGCCCGCGTAAGGCGAAGGTCCCGGGTTCGAGTCTCGGTCGGGCACACAGTTTTAATCTGCCAGGAAGTTTCATGAGCGAGAGAAACTTTCCTTTTGGTTTAGTAACTGATATCAGTTTTCTGTTAATTTCTGAAATGGGTTGAAATATCGACAGTGTTATTATAACGCACAAAAAGTATAATTTTTACATCTGTGATATAATTATTAATACAATAGAAGCAAATAATACTCCCTCTCAGAAGCATAGCGTAGCAGACTTAGAAATAATTAGATCGCAAGTAGCGATCCATCTGCATGGTGTAACTGATAGGCACTTCGAATTAAGCAAAGATAAGAAATTGTGACAGTCTAAGCCTGAAGACATTCCTTATTTAATAGCTGGGACAGGGTTGGATTTGCCGTGACGTAGCACAACTGCAGATTACTTTCCGCGCTTGGATAGTGTGTACCTGGGATATTATCTGACAAAGAGAGAATACTTGCATAATGTGAAAACGAGATGGATTGTACAACTGATAATCAGCGTTCATCGGGTGTGAAAGTCACAACACACTGACCACGGATTCAGATCGGAATATGAGAACGGAGGCGTTGTCACGACGTTTTCTGAATACCACCATCCTATGTCGGACATGCTGACGCCTAAGTAGGTAGGCAGCTGAGTGCTACAAACACATTCTACACATCGTTATACACTCCTGGAAATTGAAATAAGAACACCGTGAATTCATTGTCCCAGGAAGGGGAAACTTTATTGACACATTCCTGGGGTCAGATACATCACATGATCACACTGACAGAACCACAGGCACATAGACACAGGCAACAGAGCATGCACAATGTCGGCACTAGTACAGTGTATATCCACCATTCGCAGCAATGCAGGCTGCTATTCTTCCATGGAGACGATCGTAGAGATGCTGGATGTAGTCCTGTGGAACGGCTTGCCATGCCATTTCCACCTGGCGCCTCAGTTGGACCAGCGTTCGTGCTGGACGTGCAGACCGCGTGAGACGACGCTTCATCCAGTCCCAAACATGCTCAATGGGGGACAGATCCGGAGATCTTGCTGGCCAGGGTAGTTGACTTACACCTTCTAGAGTACGTTGGGTGGCAAGGGATACATGCGGACGTGCATTGTCCTGTTGGAACAGCAAGTTCCCTTGCCGGTCTAGGAATGGTAGAACGATGGGTTCGATGACGGTTTGGATGTACCGTGCACTATTCAGTGTCCCCTCGACGATCACCAGTGGTGTACGGCCAGTGTAGGAGATCGCTCCCCACACCATGATGCCAGGTGTTGGCCCTGTGTGCCTCGGTCGTATGCAGTCCTGATTGTGGCGCTCACCTGCACGGCGCCAAACACGCATACGACCATCATTGGCACCAAGGCAGAAGCGACTTTCATCGCTGAAGACGACACGTCTCCATTCGTCCCCCCATTCACACCTGTCGCGACACCACTGGAGGCGGGCTGCACGATGTTGGGGCGTGAGCGGAAGACGGCCTAACGGTGTGCGGGGCCGTAGCCCAGCTTCATGGAGACGGTTGCGAATGGTCCTCGCCGATACCCCAGGAGCAACAGTGTCCCTAATTTGCTGGGAAGTGGCGGTGCGGTCCCCTACGGCACTGCGTAGGATCCTACAGTCTTGGCGTGCATCCGTGCGTCGCTGCGGTCCGGTCCCAGGTCGACGGGCACGTGCACCTTCCGCCGACCACTGGCGACAACATCGATGTACTGTGGAGACCTCACGCCCCACGTGTTGAGCAATTCGGCGGTACGTCCACCCGGCCTCCCGCATGCCCATTATACGCCCTCGCTCAAAGTCCGTCAACTGCACATACGGTTCACGTCCACGCTGTCGCGGCATGCTACCAGTGTTAAAGACTGCGATGGAGCTCCGTATGCCACGGCAAACTGGCTGACACTGACGGCGGCGGTGCACAAATGCTGCGCAGCTAGCGCCATTCGACGGCCAACACCGCGGTTCCTGGTGTGTCCGCTGTGCCGTGCGTGTGATCATTGCTTGTACAGCCCTCTCGCAGTGTCCGGAGCAAGTATGGTGGGTCTGACACACCGGTGTCAATGTGTTCTTTTTTCCATTTCCAGGAGTGTATTTTGTTATTTTCATGCACTGCGCGCTTTGTTATTACACATTTACGCAAGTACAGCACGACGACTCTTCCACAGATTGTGTCACCTTAGCCAAATGCGCCATATAAAAAGACGGAGAGAGCTGTTCCTAGTTACATTCGACGCCCTTCCTGTCGGCCGCTGTTAGCTGAGCGCTATAATGGCTCAAAATGGCTCTGAGCACTATGGGACTCAACTGCTGTGGTCATAAGTCCCCTAGAACTTAGAACTACTTAAACCTAACTAACCTAAGGACAGCACACAACACCCAGCCATCACGAGGCAGAGAAAATCCCTGACCCCGCCGGGAATCGAACCCGGGAACCCGGGCGTGGGAAGCGAGAACGCTACCGCACGACCACGAGCTGCGGGCTGAGCGCTATAGAGACGTGTCTAATCTTCAAAGAATATTGTGTAAGCAAAGCGAAAATCGCTGCATTTACGAATGCATGTTGATCATCTGTGTACGAAAATCTTATGGTCTTATGGTGCAGAAAAAGAAAAACTGCTTAAAATCTACTGCTGTCATTTGAATGCACGTAAATAAAACGTCCTAAATTTGTAATAGTTTACTATATATAAAACTGGTTTTGGTTTAATAGCATACAAGCACAATTTGTTTTACAAGAGGCTGAAGTCGTTAGATGGTAGTAAAGGAACAAAGGTTGCTTCTAAATTTAAATTTACACGAATATTAAATCCAAAAGTTTCCTTTCTGACGGGCCCACAATGCGTTTGAGGTCGAAGAACGACATATTACATAAATTATTCGAAGTTTTTGCTGATACGGGTAACTACTGACATATCCGCAAGCCACATATTTCTACTATATTAAGACATAAGCATCAAAATTTTATCATACTTGAAAATTGCAAAAATGCAGACACGAGCTCATCCTGACAGACACATAACGAATTAATAGAATCTCCATAAACAAGTAGCGAAAACGTGAAAGAATTCATGTAATTTGAATATTGTTAATTCTGACGTAGAAATCAGAAGGAATAATTTAAGAAGAATGAAATACATGTTTTTCTATGTAACAATAAATGAAACAGTGTCTGGTTAATTGTACTATAAGAAAATATTGTTCTGATATTAAACTTGCTGTGATTTATTTCTAAAACAAAATCTCTCTCTAAAATAAGCATTCTGTGAAAAGCCGTTCTAAACCGTTTAAAGGCTTCGTCTGCTGTTTCAGCGTTCATAAATGTAGTTAAATGTGCACTTCATTCACTTAAGTACCAAGGAAGTTTCATAGCAAGCTACAAAACAGCAATACTCGGAAATTCATTAAAGTTGTTAAAGACAATGAAATAACAAAGTTTAATAGTAAGCGTTAACTGTCGTACCACCAAATTACGACATAACAGGGTTTAAATTCGATAATGGTGGGCTTTAATAGGGTCCCTAAATGGGTGCTACACAGGCTAAGTGAAATTGGTTTTTCGTTATTTGTTTCTCATAAACCTCCCGTAATCGCCACTGATCCACTTTGTTTTCATTAAAATGACAAGGACAGTGTTTATAATCATAAATGTTATTTTAGTGGTTCTGACACGTTCACAGTCCGTTAAGTACGGAAAGGATTACTGTACTTTGAGATCTCAACACATAGTCTGATATGTCACTGACAGCGCAGTTCCCCAGTTTTTGACAACGATATACATATTGTAACCTAGGTGCAACTCAGTTAGGATTTCTTAATAGATACTACATGAGGTAACAGGATTGGCTCTGAGCACTATGGGACTTAACTTCTGAGGTCATCAGTCAACAGGATTAGACAACCGAGTTTCTGTTCAGAAGCAGATGGCCTCACAGCTCCATGTTTAAAATATCTCAAGGTCGCATAAGTTGTTTCTCGTTTTCAAAACAACCAGGCTGTTACCAACATTTAAAATTTCGGGCGTAGCTCGTAGTATAATCCCAGGTAATTAAAAATGTAATTGATACTGATCTATTTTGTCAAATGAAAACTTAAAATTACCGTGCCATTTGAATTCTGTCTGTCTGGTCCTAGTGGACTACAGTTGGTACGCCCTCGTGGTCAGATTGAAGTAAAGGCAGAAAACGGAAAACTAGTCCACAGTTAAAATCTTTAGACCTACTACGCCCTCGTGGTCAGATTGAAGTAAAGGCAGGGCATTTCGCAAGACTATATTATCTGCATGAATAAAGATAGAAGCTTGCTTTGCATTTTAACTTACATACAGGACCAAAAAATTTTTCAGTTTCAAAGGAACAGATTTTACATCCATCGCTAACGACTTTAGGTTAGTTCTTAAAATTACCTTTAGAGTTTACTACAATAGTTCCTCTAACACATTATGGAGGAAAATAGTAATATTTGTCCTTATTTGGTAACCAGTTACTAAGTAAGAATATTCCAGGCTAGAAGAGGAGTCTGCGTACTTCGAGGTGAGTGATTTATCGTGTTCCTCCTAGGGCGGCCTACAAAAAAACTTTTTGTAACATTAGGAGTGGTAGCTCTTCATGAATTTTTATTCTGAGATGTTAGGTAGCGCGCCGGAGTGAGCGGGGCGCTGGCTTTCATCGGGGGAAATGCGATTAGGCGGGGAACCTCGCTGGATGGTGGCTTGGGGCAGAGAGGGGGGGGGGGGGGGGTGAGCGAAGCGAAATGAAGTGGCGGCGCGCTCTGGCGCTGCGAAATATTTCTGCCCAGTATGCCATAGGCGCTGGAGAACGACGGCTGAATATCTATCCTCCACCGAAGCTCCATAAACATGGAGCGAGTGCACTGTTTAGCAGAGTATTTGGAATACCATTGTTTATTAAGTGCATAGGATTGGTATCGAGTCCGCATCCTTTTCAGCTTCATTAATCGTATTTTTAACGTCATTTTAAGATGTCGTTGATTTCTATTATTCATTACAGGTTGGAGAAATTGTTTCTTTCCCAAAGTAATGTAGTGGAATATTTTGAGTTTATGATGTTGGGTGCCAGTGAGATTCAAGTTATTCTCTGTTCTGCTTGTCTTGTAGACAAGAATAACGTTTACTCTTTATTGTAACGAAACTATTACTGTTGTTTTTGCCCAAACCTCTTTCCGGTTATAGGCATCTTCAGTGGTCTGCTATAAAGTAAAAGAAAAAAATTGCTTACTAAGCCACAGATACTTGTAACATTTGGTTTTCAGATATATAATATTTTGTGACAATACACTACTCATTTGAAATATATAGAATATCAGCAAACAATTGTTTTATTTGAAACTTCCTGGCAGATTAAAACTGTGGGCCGGACCGAGACTCGAACTCAGGACCTTTGCCTTTCGCGGGCAAGTGCCCCATCTGAGCTACCCAAGCACGACTCACGCCCCGTCCTCACAGCTTTACTTCTGCCAGTACCTCGTCTCCTACCTTCCAGACTTTACAGAAGCTCTCCTGTGAACCTTGCAGAACTAGCACTCCTGAAAGAAAGGATTAGCCACAGCGTGGGGGATGTTTCCAGAACGAAATTTTCACTCTGCAGCGGAGTGCTCGCTGATACGAAACTTCCTGGCAGTCTCGGTCCGGCACTCAGTTTTAATCTGCCAGGAAGTTTCATATCAGCGCACACTCCGCTGCAGAGTGAAAATCTCATTCTGGAATTCTTTTATTTATTTGAAGATAACCAATACATTTATTTGAAGACCAGTGAAGATGATAAATAGTTGAACGAAGTTATTTTCTAAAGCTATGACATGCTTATATTGTGATAAACCAAAGGATTCGACAATTATAAGAATCCATGAAATATTATAGCTTTGATAAACTGATGCGGATTACTGAATTTTTGAGACCTTATTCGTATATCTTCCCAGTTTCTCTCCTTCAAGCTAGCTGCACTGGATCCTCCCTTCCAGCGAGTTAGTGAGGTTTATGCAATACCACCTTATAAGAAGCGTTCATGAAAGCTTCTTTGAAATGTAGACAGTGTGCTCGAGTAAGGAAGAATCATGAGCCAAATGCATTCCGACCATTCATATTTAGTTTTCCTTTGTTTCCATAAATCGCTTCAGTCAAAAGGCGAGAATGGTAATTGAACACTCTATGGCCAGTTTCCTTCTGAAACTTTCTCCAAATGAAGTGCTCTGTGTCTGATGCTGTTTCCAACATTAGGTCGTTATCCTGCAATCGTGTTTCTTAAGCGCACACACCTTGTTTCGGGATCTCAGAATGATTGCAATATTCGCCTTCTTTCTGTTATGTGAAAAGAAAAGGATCAGGAGCGACCAGTCTTGGGTTATGAGGGGTAATTCTCAATATTAGTCTTCTGGCCGCCCTCTGGTGACCCAGTGTGATTATGGAGCGCGGTCTGACACAAGCCTATCCAGTGCAGATTTACTCATTCTTTCCACAATGTTGAAATATGGTGAAACTGATTGTTTCGTCGACTTTCACATTATCGATATTGATACAAAAATTATATAAGTGATATGTAGATCAAACTAATTTCATTTGAAATTTTTCTTAAAGATTGTCCAATAGTCATTGCCAATACATGAAATACTTCTAAGTGTTTTACTTCTTAGTAACACGTTTGGCTGGACTGGTAGTTTCACAGACACCAGCTCAAAGTAGTTCAAACATTACCATTACCTTATCACAGGTTTTAAAAGGTAACGCCAACTCCAGGTAGAACAACGTTCACCGAACGTTCCTAAAGAGTTTTTCTCTGTTGATAGTGTTGTAACGTACAGTAAAGGTCCCAGAAGACAGATAACAATAATCCTTGGGTGGGAAAACAGAGAAGATGTCTCCAGTTTGCTGACAGGGGAGCAATACACTAGCGGACACTATGCAGGCTCTGTGGAAGCTTCAGGTGTTTATTGTGTGTGTGAAATCTTATGGGACTTAACTGCTAAGGTCATCAGTCCCTATGCTTACACACCCTAAGGACAGACACACACACACACACCCATGCCCGAGGGGGGACTCGAACCTCCGCCGGGATCAGCCGCACAGTACATGACTGCAGCGCCTTAAACCGCTCGGGTAATCCCATGCGGCAGGTGTTTATTGTTCTATGCTCTCAGCAGCACATGGCAGGCAAGGTGTGAGGATTCTATTAGTATGAGACTGCAAATTCCTCGTGCCAAAAATACCTGTAGCCTTCCTCTCACATATCTAAAGGAGATAGGAATCATAGAAGCGTCGTAGGAAACAACAAGTTGTAACACAATAACATGAATCTTTCAGGCACCGACAGGACAGAGCCAAAACAAATTCCTTTCATTAGACATAGGCCTCTGGGAGCGAAAATTTCATTGGTCAGCTTGGTCTGACGTACAAGTTTTGGAAAGTTATTGAGAAGTGGGAGGACGCTCAGGAGAACTGACACTTGTCATTGGAGGACTGCTCCTTAGAGGCTAGAATTGGTTCACGAGTGCAATTTTGAGAATACTGAAATATTATAGGATAAGCTGGATATGAAAGTTTTGGATCTGTGACGCACACTTATTGGAATATTCCTTGCTACTGTATGTGATCAGGTGAATTTCTTGTTGGAAACCAATGTTTCATCCTCATCTGTGGATTGCAGGTTCTACAAAAATATGAAGCACACTGTAGTACGTTACTGACTGAAAAAGCTACAACCCTCCTTGAAAATGTCCACGACAGATAGGGATGAAAAGTTGGGTTCAAAGAAGAAATTAATCTGATCACAGTGTAATAGCCCAGATTATTTAGATAAGTGACGTTCTCATGATGATGATGATAATGATGATGATGATGATTGGTTTGTGGGGCGCTCAACTGCGTGGTCATCAGCGCCCGTACAAATTCCCAATTTTTACAAGTCCATTTTTTTTCACAACCCATTCTAGACACTGTCACGAATGATAATGATGAAATGAGGAGGACAAGACGAAAGCCCAGTCCACGGACAAACAAAATCCCCAACCCGGCCGGGAATCGAACCCGGGACCCCGTGATCCAGAGGCAGCAACGCTAGCCACTAGACCACGAGCTGCGAAAAAATGACATTCTCAGAAGTAACAGTCTATATATCTGATTCACACACCAGGTAACTATGCAAGTGCTTCCACGCGTTGAAATGTGGGGCCTACACATGCAGTGTGATATATACGATATATGATAGTACTGGAGGAACAGGCGGGTGATAAGAGAGCCGAGGTAGGGGGGTAGGGAGAGTGGGGGGATTAAAAAAATGCTCATAATACGGGAGATCCCAGAAACACGGGGTCGTTGGTCAGTCTGATTTCAGCATAGTCATGGGCTGTGGCTAGCGGAAAGTTCAGTCATTTGAAGAAAAAACTGTTTCTGCGGAAGGATATCTCTTGCCTGCATAAATGGTAACGTGCTTGTTTCGGATTGTGTTTCTGCTAGTTTTCCAGTTTGGTCTCGTCAACATATTTTGCAGCTGATGCTATTTGCAAAATTTCTGCCCTCCCCAGTCACACAGACCGGAGAGTGCAATCGTATCGCACAGAGCTCTCGCTGGCCTACAACACCAAATAATATATCACAGCGAATAAAGGCCACACTGTTAAGAAAATATTCAAATGTTTATCAATCTGTACAAGGAAATTTAATGTAAGCCCGGCTGCAAGAAAAGCAGCGCTCTAGAAGCACAGTCTTACAGTCTGTATGAGTGAGGAGGGAACGGATTCTACATGCTTGCATTGCTTTCTTTTCTCTCGTGTGCAAGTCTCCGCGGATCTGTCTGCAAATTTCCGCCCCGATGCAGCAGAGAGCCAGCTGTCTCTCCTTGTCAGCACTTCTGTTTTTCCATGCCTCTCCTCTACTTCTTTTTGCACTGTCCTTTTCTTTACAGTGTGTCCATTGATTTCACTCGTGGATCAAGTTTCTAACACATGAATGTAAGGGTAGATAGGAAAGTGGTACTTTATCCTTTCATTCAAATTTTCAATTTTCCTCCTCTTGTATCATCACCCTCTCTCTCTCTCTCTCTCTCTCTCTCTCTCTCTCTCTCTCTCTCTCTCTCTCTCTCTCTCTCCCCGGACGTACGCTCACGCGACTTTTACAATTTCAATATTTCTGCTACGTTTCTTTCATATTAATTTACTTTTTAATTATTTTACAAAGTGCTGTTGAAAATTGCATTCAACAAGTTCTGCATATTTTTTTAGATAAATATAATTTGCGAGTACTATACCGTGTTTCACAACTTCTTCTTCGTCATCATCTTCATCTTTTCCTTTTGCCTTTTGACGCTTCCCTACGGGGTCGCCATTGTTGTTTATCGGTTTGGTAATGTAGAAGGACCGAGGAGCCAAATTGGCCCCTTTTCGATATTTTTTCTTGTTTTCTGAGCCAATCGTAAGTTCGACTGACCTGATATTTTGTGACTTTTCATCAGTCATATGAAATATTAACCACCGCGTTTTGGGGTGTCCTATTTTTATTAGGTTGTGAAATTTGAAGCTTACCACCTAGAAGGACGGCGCGGCCAATTTGGCCCTCCAATATTTCTCTGTATTTAGAGGCTACTTCTTTGCAATACTGCGTATGAAATCACATCAACTGTTGTCCCTTTGTTATTCAAATATGCGACAACAACGTCATTCAATCCAGCGCTGGTTGTTGGTTAGCTGACGCAAGGATTTCAGTTATTGTCTGTTCTGACGGAACCTGAGAGTCGTCCCTGCAGTCATGAGCTACGAATACAAGAAGCGGCTAACAAACGCTGAAGTACTAGCAGAACTGAGAAAAATAGAAGATGAAAGTTCAGCTGGAGAATTTGAGTTACCGACAGCGGTCAGGGGAATGAAAAAAGTGTAGTAGTTCCAATGTGTGCAGATGAAGAATGTGATTCGTGCAACGAATGTGATGATGTAAACACAGCCCAGGACAGTTTTCCGCTAAATTTACGGGGAAATGAAGCTTCTACATCCAGCGTGCCTTCTGATGTTCCAAATTCTAGCTCTATAAGATCAATAACCCGGCAACATTTGCTTCCCCCTGGAAGTCAGTCAGAAACTGATACTGAGCAACCTACTGAAGAAAAAGAAACAGCAAAAGATGGAACTGTGTGGAAAACTGTGCTAGTGGGTTCTAATGCTGGTCAGTAATATTTATGCTCTTTGTGTAGAGTTTTAGTTTGTAAAATTACAAGAACAGATATACTCATATAATATCAGTACATTACACTTTCTAAAAATGCTGTTCTTTTTTCATGTGTTTTCAGGTCGTCTACAACGTCATAACATTTTGCGGGAGAGCTCAGGACCAACATCATATGCTAAAAGGAAAATTCCAAGTGGGAAACTTCTTAGTGCTTGGCGGTTATTTTCAGTGCTTCCATGATGCGCCACATCAAGCACTGTACTAAAGCTGAGGCTCGTAGTCGAACGCAAGACGATTCCTGGACTGTAGACACAGAAGAACTGGATGCTTTTGTCGCCATAATGTATGCAAGAGGAGTGTATGGGGCAAAGAATTTTCCTCTCAAAAGCCTATGGTCAACAGTATGGGGTCCTCCGTTTTTCAGACAAACTATGGAACGAAACAGAGTTATCGAAATAATGAAGTATGCGAGGTTTGACACCAAGTCCACTGGATCTGAACGCCTCAAGGCTGACAAATTTGTTCTTGTCTCAGATACTTGCAATACTTTCATAGAAAACAGTGCGTCATGCGATAAAGCTGAACCTTATCTTACAGTTGATGAACAACTTTTGCCGTCTAACACAAAATGCCCGTTCACACAATATATTGCAAGCAAGCCAGGTAAGTTTGGCATAAAATTCTGGTTACTTGTAGGTGTTTCTAGTAAATACATAATGAATGGATTCCCATACACTGGTGCTGATCCCCTTCGAGCAGCTGACCAAGGCGTAGGTGAAGTTGTTGTTCTTTGGCTTATGGGACCATACTTACGCAAAAGTTTGAATGTCACTAATGACAGTTACTTTACTTCGCTAAGCCTTGCAAACCGTCTCTGAGGGCAGAATCCACAACTTTAGTACGTACTTTGAACCGTAATCGAAGTGAAGTGCCTCCTGCTGCAAAGACCAGAAAACAACCACTCCACTCGACTATTGTGTACAAAAATGATGATGGAATAATACTAACAGTTTATCAAGGAAAAACAAATAAGAATGTTTTGTTACCGAGTTCACTTCACTCTCGTGTATCCCTGTCCGATAGTCAGAAGAAGACTCCTGAAACAGTGCAATTCTACAATGAAACAAAATATGGGGTCGACGTTGTCGATCAAATGACAACGATGTACTCCACAAAAGCCGGTACAAGACGTTGGCCAATGCATGTATTTTACAACATTCTTGATTTGGCTGCCATAAATTCCAGGGTGTTGTATAAGGAAAAGATTGGTACGCGACTTAGCAGGCGGAAGTACATTTTTGATTTGTGTGAAGAGCTTCGAGCGCAGTATGTATCCTCAAGAAATAAAGAGCCAGACCAGAATCATGCAGACACTAAAGGCGGACCACAGAGGGCAACTAAGAGAGAGAAGTGTCAAATTCGATTCGTACCTCATGTAAAGGAAACCATACAGCTATTGTTTGTTCAGGTTGTGAGAAAGCAGTATGTGGCAAATGTGAGAAGAGAAGACGAGTGTGGTGTGACAAGTGCAGCAGTAAACAGGAGTGACCTACGGCGGTGTGTGTGTGTGTGTGTGTGTGTGTGTGTGTGTGTGTGTGTAATGTATTTATTTTATTAATAAAAATCAAAAAAGCTATATATATATGTGTGTGTTACATTCCATTACCTATCACAATCTGAGCAAATAAACAAAAATAAACAAAAATAAACATGGGGCCAATTTGGCCCTGTCAGTCCATGAAGGTAGTAGCCTGCTTGCGGCCCTCCTAGTGTTAATGGACTTTGGTGCCATTCTATAGCCCCTCCACCCCCTCCCCCCCCCCCCACCCTCCTCGGTCCGCCTGCCCCCATGACGGAACTCTCACTAGTGTTCATCTCACGTTCTAGTGTAATAACGTTTTCTACTTGAGTCGAGGGGCATGAAAGGGAAGCAGTGGTTGGGAAAGGAGTGAGACAGGGTTGTAGCCTCTCCTCGATGTTATTCAATCTGTATATTGAGCAAGCAGTAAAGGAAACAAAAGAAAAATTCGGAGTAGGTATGAAAATTCATGGAGAAGAAGTAAAAACTTTGAGGTTCGCCGATGACACTGTAATTCTGTCAGAGACAGCAAAGGACTTGGAAGAGCTGTTGAACGGAATGGACAGTGTCTTGAAAGGAGGATATAAGATGAACATCAACAAAAGCAAAACGAGGATAATGGAATGTAGTCAAATTAAATCGGGTGATGCTGAGGGAATTAGATTAGGAAATGAGACACTTAAAGTAGTAAAGGAGTTTTGCTATTTAGGGAGTAAAATAACTGATGATGGTCGAAGTAGAGAGGATATAAAATGTAGACTGGCAATGGCAAGGAAATCGTTTCAGAAGAAGAAAAATTTGTTAACATCGAGTATAGATTTAAGTGTCAGGAAGTCGTTTCTGAAAGTATTTGTATGGAGTGTAGCCATGTATGGAAGTGAAACATGGACGATAACTAGTTTGGACAAGAAGAGAATAGAAGCTTTCGAAATGTGGTGCTACAGAAGAATGCTGAAGATAAGGTGGGTTGATCACGTAACTAATGAGGAGGTATTGAATAGGATTGGGGAGAAGAGAAGTTTGTGGCACAACTTGACTAGAAGAAGGGATCGGTTGGTAGGACATGTTTTGAGGCATCAAGGAATCACAAATTTAGCATTGGAGGGCAGCGTGGAGGGTAAAAATCGTAGAGGGAGACCAAGAGATGAAAACACTAAGCAGATTCAGAAGGATGTAGGTTGCAGTAGGTACTGGGAGATGAAGAAGCTTGCACAGGATAGAGTAGCATGGAGAGCTGCATCAAACCAATCTCAGGACTGAAGAGCACAACAACAACAACTTGACTCCGTGGTGAGTACCCGAGATGGTACGTGGGTTCTAGCCCAGAACCTCCAGAGCTGGAAGTGGGAGATAGCCTGAAAACAGCATCCCGGCTGGTTGGCTCAAGAGCTGTCTTCGTTTCGTCTCAATTCCTCAAGACGGATTCGGTCCGGGGATGACTCGCCTCCCCACGTCTCGAAAGCACGCTCGTCAGCGCTCTCAGCTACCCGTGTGGGTCCTGCATTGTACTTGACCTCCGTATTCAGTTGCCTGACGATAGCCTCGTAAGCCGAATACTGGCATCTCATTTCGCGAAGAATAGTTTTGAGAATTCATGACTCTTGGTAGACCAGCTACTACTTAATATTTATTACATGTCATGGCTTTCTGCAAACTGATACTGAGATGGTACTTCCATCTGTCACATGGGGCAGATCGCGATTACGGTTTCCGAAGATTTTTTTCCCCCTAGGGTCTGGTAGCTGCAAACTCTGCGCCTCACTGGGTACACCCTTGCGTGTGAAGTATTACAGGGATTCTTTTTTACTGTGACCTGTTTTAATGTGTAGAGTTCTCCAGCGTCGCCATTCGCCAACATAAGAGTTTCGGAAAGCGTACTTCTCGTTGACGTTTGGATTATCTGTTCCTATCTAATCTAATGGTTCATATTACATAAAACAGGTCACACCTTTAACGAATACCATAAAAAAGTGCTTTTTTTGTAGCCTTATACATGAAAAACTAGACTCAACGCCACCCACGTAGACAGCGAAACACTACGCAATCCATTAGCGCATCACTCATGAAATAATGGGACTGTTCGAAGCTAAGCTGTTTAACAGTTCTATATTTGCCAACATCCACTTTCATAGACAGATTTGCTAACTAACCAAGCAAGGTATCCCAGTGGTTACACCACGTGACTCGCGTTTCAGTGCAGTTGGCTGTAAATTCCATCCCGTCACTAGGCTTTACGACTTGCGTGATTCTTCTAAAACGTTTAAAGCGAATACCAGCAAGGTTCCTTTATAATAGCATGACCTACTGGAGATATTTTCTTCCATATCCTTGTGCTATTCGAGTGCCGCTCCGCTGAAATAACCTCGTTCTCATTGGGGCTTCAGACCTTAATCTGTCTGTTTTCCCTAGTGACACATAATAAGGATGGTCCAGAAAGTAAATAACTTTTTTGCATAACTAAATAAAAACGAAAAAAGAACACAAAACTTTATTTACAAAATTACAGTAACGTGTTCTGTTTTACAACGTTGACACCATAGATGCCAAGACAGCATTTTTTTCAAATTCCATATTATATTCCTCTGCCGCCAAGATTTGAGCCAGGATATCACTGCTTGTTTGAGGTCATAATCTTCTGCGAACAGTTAACCACAAGACAATTCATTTAATTTCGGGAACAAGCGAAAATCAATCCGTGCCAAGTGGGGCCTGTTACAAGGTTGTCCAAACATTTCGTGCTTCAGACGGTGAAGTTCTTGCTGTGATCGAGCTGGTGTATGAGGCCGCGCACTGTCATGAATCAAAAACATCTTTTCCGCTAAGATTCTTCGTCCCTTGTTCACGATGGCACACTGAATTCGTTGAGGGGTTTCACAATAGGCTTCTGAATTGATTGTTTCTCCTCTTGTCATGAACACACGGATCAAAACCTTTGGACCCCAAAAAACTATAGGCAGCACTTTTCTCGTATTGAGATTTGATTTTTCTTTTCTGGGTTCTGTGGGGGAATTAAACAGATGCCGCTCCATGGGCTGACGCTTGTGCTCTGAAGTTGCATCTGCAGTTACAATGCGATTAAGAAATTGTCGAATTCGGACAAAAAGTCAAGGGCTCCCTCCATCTGTTTCGTATTGTCGACATGTGTCAAATTCTGAGGCAGCCAGTGAGCAAGGTGCACAGTCACCATTTCACGTGGAAGCGAACATGAAATTTGTGGAAAAGATTCACGTAACGTACTTAAAGCGAAACGCCAGTTCTCCTGGTTTTTTGTCTTCAATTCATCCCTAACGACTGATGACCTTCCACAGAGATCTTCGTTGTGAACAGTGGTTCCTACTTGATTAAACATAATGCACCGTTTCCTCACTGAACACCTAAGCGTTGCACTATCATCGTAAATATTCTTCACTTGGCTACAAATTTCAATAGGCTGAACATTCTGTGTATTCGGAAAACGAATGACAATAGGCACTTCGCATTTGGCGGGATTTTCGGTGGGCGCCGCCATTTCGAAAGGTTACAGAACAAAGAGGCGTTGCGGCTCGGCAACAAAACTCATCTCACATTGAGACGTGGGAAGACAATAATTGGCACGTTTGCGATCGCAGTGGTGAGGGATCGGTGTCGGACGTGAAGCGCAATCGTTCTTTACTTTGTGGACGACCCTCGTCCAAACTTCTTGTAGAGGCTCATCGTGTGATGGGTATGAATATGATTACACTTTCATTTCATTTGGAATCATCAACATTAATAAGAGATATGACCTCCACCGAGTCCGCCAGTCCGCCTCCGGTAGCTGAGAGGTCAGCGCGACAGAATAACAATCCTAAGGGCCCGGGTTCGATTCCCGGCTGGGTGGGAGATTTTCTCCATTCAGGGACTGGGTGTTGTATTGTCCTAATCATCACCATTTCATCCCCATCGATGCCCAAGTCGCCGAAGTGGCGTCAAATCGAAAGACTTGCACCCGACGGACGGTCTAACCGACGGTGGGCCTTAATCACACGACATTTACATTTACCTGCACGGAGAACAATGTACTCCTGTCTTCGCTGTGGATTGGAAACAAACAGCCTCTGAACGTCATTTTGAGGAATTTATTTCAAGTCTGAAACGCACGCTGTGTCAGTAAACGAAGACTGCTTGTTGGAGGCTGGTATGAAAGTATATGTTTCCTCATCGCATCCCAGACGTACTCTGTGTGTGTCATATCAGAGGACCAGGCAGGCCAGTTAAGGATCCAACCTTCCTAACGGTGTTTGTGATGTTAACTGCTGTGTGGGATATTGCATTATTCTGCTGAAATATGCCGTTTGGTACCCTGGTTACGACACGGGAGAATTTACCGTTTTTTGCCGTATACTGGTGAGCATTCAGTCACCCATCAACAGTCAGCAATTCCTTTCGGCATACTGAAATGGCTCCCCACATCAAGATTACAGGACCTGCAGAGGTATGGGACTCGAGGATCGCTGCTTTCTGTGACCTTCCAGCAGGTCATCCACAGACACGTTCACCGCCCAGAAACAGAGGCTCTTCGCTGAATATAGCAGAAGGCCAATAAATGTCCGGGTGGTTCTAGACCATGCTAATTCTGTTCTCTGTGGTATAGTGTCAACGGTAAATGATGCTTGGTAACTAGCGATCTCAACCCAGCAATTTGTCCCCGACGATTTGTAGTGACACTGTGCCTGAAACGTCTCCCCCTGTTTCAGCTGCTGTCATACACCTTTTCTTGAGTCGGTCGAACAATCCTGCTATCTTTCTCCTTGAAATGCCGTGTCTAGTCTTCTAACCAGACTGTTGTCCTGAGTGCATTTCGATACCACCCCTTCGGCAGTCGTTGCACTGTGTCTGTGCCAGCGAATAGACCTTTCTAAGAGCCTGAATCTGCAAGTGCAGGTCTTGCGGATATACTGTGTTGTGATATCCACCGAAACAACTCCACTAACGTTACATGCTCCCATAGCGACAATCTGTTCACACCATTCCTCAAATGTAATAATGGCGTTTTTCAGTGCTGAAAATAATCTCGTATAAGCATGGAATTTGTATCAACATATCGCACGGACTTTGAAATACTGGAGTATCTGCTTGGTAGCTTTCGGTCTAGGTATTATAGTCTAACATCTTCCATTTACGTCACTGTATTGTCAGTGGTAGAGGGATAAAAACCTGGTGGTGAAATATACGACAGTGTGATGTTACTGTTGTGCTTTAAGCATACCGCTTATTGCTATTACGACCTGAACCCGATGACCTTTGTGGTGAACAGATATCTCCCCGTAAGACCATGCAAATTATTAAACGAAAGTTCGGCAATGGGTAATTATAATTGTAAGACACATCAGAAGCTATACGGGGGATATCCAGTAATGCATGAAACACAGACACCTAACCACACGAACATATAATAGGCTGGGTTTCATATAGCTATAGAATGAAACAAGAGGCCACAATATATTTCTGTTTATTATCGAAATGCATGGACTTCGCTTTTGGACATTGAATGAATAAAGCAAGTAACTGGTACTCTCCTGAGGTTACGAATGAATTATATCAACCTACATAATAATACCTTGCTAAAAACTAAACTCCGTCCGAACAAGCCATGAAGACCCAACGGAACCGACCGACCGCCGTGTCATCCTCAGTCCACAGGATGCGGATATGGAGGGGCATGTGGTAAGCACACTATCCTCCCGGCCGTTTTGTCAGTTTACGAGACCAGAGTGGCTACCTCTAATCAAGTAGCTCCTCAGTTTGCCTCAGAAGGGCTGAGTGCATCCTGCTTGCCAACAGCGCTCGGCCGACCGGATGGCCACCCATCCAAGTGCTAGCTCAGCCCGACAGCGCTGAACTTCGGTGATCTGACGGGAAGCGGTGTTACCACTGCGGCAAGGCCGTTGGCAAATAATGCCTTGCTAATAGTGGATCAACTTGGAATGAAGGTGATTATAAGGGGTAAATTAATTATGTACACGTAAAACGTCAGTGATTGCTGAATTAACTATAAGAATGAAGGATCACACCCAGAAAAGTACATACATTCATCAGTTCTCATGCCTAAGAGCGTACTGAGTTGAATTTGTTTGGTGCGTGCATCAAACTACGATACTAAAACTTATTTCGAATCATTGGCTTCGCCTCGAAACATCGCTTGCCATTTATGAGTGTGCTTATCATAGTTTACCCAAGCAGAGGCAGAGAACGACTGCAGTGTTACTTGAAAATTTATGCACCGCTAATAATCTGTGGACATGGCACGGGGGACCTGGAAGTCCTTAATCTCACCGTTCCTGGTTATCTCGCCTTTCTCCCCCTTTTTTTCTGAGATTGTTTTAGATTTCCAAATGGCAGCAGATCTTATGAATACTGACCGATTATATCTCTCCTAGTGAGCCAGCATCCACCCATCCACATATAGTTTTTTATCGCTAACCAGTTGTCTGCTGGAGCTGATAAGCAGCAATAAAATTTCCCTCACTACTTGTTGTCTCTTCTCATGTCTCTGCCAATGAGACTTCATGCACCTAGCCACATAATTTCTGCTTCTCCCACTCCTTTCTTATTTTGGCACTTACAGAATTTTAGGCAATAATTAAATGCTTGGAAGGACACTGATACAAACAGTGAGCTCCTCGGAGTGTGACATGTCGCCTCACCCCTTACCAGATCTTACCTTGATTTTCTGGATGCACTTCCACAACTTACAGAGTTCGCCTCCTTGTCTGCTGTTCTTAGCGTCACTGTCACGTGAAACGCTGGCCGAAAACAGCGGATGCAGCTCAGAGCATTCCTGCCACGGGCCCTGGCTTTCAGTGCTAACCCATTCATGACGAGCTTGACGTTCTTTACCTGCAGCCCTTCATGTTCCCACAATCAGCAAGCGGACTCAACTCAAAAGAAAAATTACGCATTTCCCCTCCCTATAGCAAGAAATGAAATAAGAAGTACTAGTTACTTTTGCGCCTTCTGGTTGTTGTTGTTGTTGTTGTTGTGGTCTTCAGTCCTGAGACTGGTTTGATGCAGCTCTCCATGCGACTCTGTCCTGTGCAAGCTGCTTCATCACCCAGTACCTACTGCAACCTACATCCTTCTCAATCTGCTTAGTGTTTTCATCTCTTGGTCTTCCTTTACGATTTTTGGCCTCCACGCTGCCCTCCATTACTAAATTGGTGATCCCTTGATGCCCCAGAACATGTACTACCAACCGGTCCCTTGTTCTAGTCAGGTTGTGCCACAAACTCCTCTTCTCCCCAATTCTATTCATTACCTCCTCATTAGTTATGTGATCTACCATCTAATCTTCAGCATTCTTCTATAGCACCACATTTCGAAAGCTTCTATTCTCTTCTTGTATAAACTATTTATCATCCATGTTTCACTTCCATAGATGGCTACACTCCATACAAATACTTTCAGAAACGACTTCCTGACACTTAAATTTATACTCGATGTTAACAAATTTCTCTTCTTCGGAAACGCCTTCCTTGCCATTACCAGTCTACATTTTATAGCCTCTCTACTTCGGCCATCATCAGTTATTTTGCTTCCCAAACAGCAGAATTCCTTGACTACTTTAAGTGTCTCATTTCCGAATCTAATACCCTCAGCATCACCCGATTTAATTCAACTACATTCCATTATCCTCGTTTTACTTTTGTTGGGATTCCCTTTAATTTAACCATCTTCCTGAACTGTATGGGTTTTTAACTAGGGTTTCTCCTGAGTGGTTTTTAGGAAGCCGTTCTGCAACAAAGTGTTTGAAAAGAGTGTTCCATATTATTTTCGCTCATATCATCCGGTATCTATTTTACGATATTTCTTACGCCACCGTGATATGTGATGATAGCAACGAGCTGTCTCGAACATATCAGCTTCACTGATTCAGTTTTCCACGAGTATACAATGTTGTTCCTAAGTGACGTGTTGGGAATATGCGGCTTTCACGTTCAACTAGGAAATGAAGCGAGCTGCAGACGTGATACATAATGGGGTGTGGGGCTGTACCGTGCGCCTTTTTTTCGCGTAATACTGCGACGTACAGCACGAGCGAAAGAAATGAGGGTAAGTTAGATGGGTAAACCAGGGACAGAACCCGCGGCGGCAAAGTTATTCCTGGAAGCGTTTACTTTTACTGCAAATACAGAAGCGAATGTTTGAGCAAGTAATGGAACGAGTTTATAACTTGGCTTGTCGGGAGCGCAGCGCGCCGTTGTGCAGACGGAAGAAGTTTTTATGGCCCGCGGGGTGTACGGCGCGCTCCGCGGCAGTAAACAGCGTCCGGCGAGGATTACAGCGGCGGCACAGAAACAGCACAGCACGTAGCTCGCTTACCGCCAGGTGGTGGTGCAGGTCCGACCACAGCGCCGTGCCAAGATTTATCTCCGAACAGGGAGTCCAGCAGTGGCGCTCGTTCCGCCTCGCTGGCAAAGGTCTCGCAACGTAGCATATCTCTGTCTGCGGCTGCTAATAAAATCCATGTGAGACCGCGACGTAAGCATTTCGAAGAGCGAATTCAACTACGGTGGAAAGAAAATGAATGAAATAAGGTAAGGTTTTAACGTTTCGTTGACGATGTGGACATGAGGGATGGAGCACAAGCTTGGAATACGTTAGAGAAAGAAATCAGCCATATTTTCGTACTTCCTTTCTTCCTCCATTAATTAATTAATCGCCTGCCGGTGTGGCCGTGCCGTTCTAGGCGCGTCAGTCTGGAACCGCGTGACCGCTACGGTCGCAGGTTCGAATCCTGCCTCGGACATGGATGTGTGTGATCTCCTTAGGTTAGTTAGGTTTAAGTAGTTCTAAGTTCTAGGGGATTGATGACCTCAGAAGTTAAGTCCCATAGTGCTCAGAGCCATTTGAACCAATTAATTAATCAATAGAGTAATTAGTGCATTCATTCGTTCCTTATTTTATCTCTCCACAACACAAACAGATAGGAATATACTCTGAGCAATAATTATACACTGAAGAGAGAAAGAAACTGTTACACCTGCCTAATAGCGTGTAGGGTCCCGCGAGCACGCATAAGTGTCGCAACTTGACTAATGCCTCAAGTAGTGGTGGAGGGAATTAACACCATGAATCGTCCCGAGCAGTCCATAAATCCGTAAGAGTATGAGGGGATGGAGATCTCTTCTGAACAGTTCGTTGCAAGGCATCCCAGATAACCTCAATAATGTTCATGTCTGGGAGTCTGGTGGTCCCTGGAGGTGTTTAAACTCAGAAGAGTATTCCTGGAGCCACTCTGTAGCAGTTTTGGTTTGTCACCTTGTCCTGCAGGAATTGCTTAAGCCCGTCGGAATGCACAATGGACATGACTGGATGTAGGTGATCAGACAGGATGCCTATGCACGTGTCACCTGTCAGAGCCGTATCTAGACGTATCAGTGGTCCAATATCACTCCAACTGCACCCACCCCATACCTTCACAGAGCCTCCACCTGCTTGAAGAGTCCCCTACTGACATGCGAGGTCCATGGACTCATGAGATTGTCTCAGTACCCGTACATGTACATCCGTCGATACAATTTGAAGCGAGACTCATCCGACCATGCAACATGTTTCCAGCCATCAGCAGACCACTGTCGGTGTTGACGGGCCCGGGCGAGGTGTAAAGTTTTGTGTCGTGCAGTTATCAAGGGTACACGAGTGGGCCTTCGACTCTGGAAGCCCATATCGATGATGTTTCGTTGAATGGTTCGCACCTGGCACTTGATGGCCCAGCATTGAAATCTGCAGCAATTTGCGGAAGGGTTGCACTTCTGTCACGCTGAACGATTCTCTTCAGTCGTCGTTGGTCCGGCCGCAGCGATGTCGGAGATTTGATGTTGAAAGGTGGCTACACTGAGCCACAGCGCCAGAGATTGCGCCAAAGAGTATTATTGAGCCGCCTCCACTGGCAGTTCTTGTCGAGAAGTCGTGGTGGAGAGTGCTTGTTGAGATGTTGCAGTAGCGAGCCGTTGTTGAGAAGTTCCCATGGAGAGTGGTTCAAATGGCTCTGAGCACTATGGGACTCAACTGCTGTGGTCATAAGTCCCCTAGAACTTAGAACTACTTAAACCTAACTAACCTAAGAACAGCACACAACACCCAGCCATCACGAGGCAGAGAAAATCCCTGACCCCGCCATGGAGAGTGCTTGTTCAGAACTTGTAGTATTGTTTTGATGGGCTAGACACCAGATGTTGTTGGATTGGGGATGCTTTAATGATCAGAGTGTGCTTTTCGGCAATATATATGAAGGTAAAAAATTCCCTTCTTTTTATTATTTCAATGTCTTAAATAATGTGTCATTACAGGTTCAGTCAACAAAGCATCTGGCTTCTGTTCTTGTATTAGAGTGTAATTCTGGTTTTCTTACGCAATTATAGTATTTCTGTTTTTTTAAATTACTTCAGTATAAATGGTATTTAAAATTTCTTGTTTTATTGAAGAAGAACCGTGCCAGATGTGTACGTTGAATCACACTTCCACACACAGAACAGCTACACTTGTGCTTTGGTTTCGTACGTTTTATAGTTGTTGGGGACTTAATTAATTAATTGTGTTAACGGAAATTTTCTTTCATTCTTTGTTGTTATTCTATGCAGTCAGATTGCGTACTAAAACTAGTCAGGGCCAACCGTTTACGAAACTTCGTAATCGGACAGACAGCTACGAAAAATAAAAAAAATATTTGCATTAATATTTAATTAAGCCCCCATGCAATGTTTTAAGTGATTCCTGATATTCGCGGTATAATCGTGAAATGGTCGTACGGGAAAATCCCCACTTCATCGCTACCTCGGAGATACTGTGTCCCATCGCTCGTGCGCCGACTATAACACCACACTTAAAGTCACTTAAATCTTGATAACCTGCCATTGTAGCAGCAGTAACTGATCTAATAACTGCGCCAGTCACTTGTTGTGTTATGTAGGTATTGTCGACCGCAGCGCCGTATTCTGCCTGTTTACATTTCTCTGTATTTGAATACGCACGCATATAGCAGTTTCTTTGGCCCTTCAGCTTATGGGTCTCACATTCTTTCTACACTTTGTACCCCGAATAGGGTCGAATGGCCATCATCAGCGAATTCCGTCACATATGCGAACTGCATGTTTAAGCGTGGGATGCCTTTCGCTATTCTCTTTGTTACTATGACTGAACTTGAACTAGGTAAACTAAGTTTGTGTTGACACCACATTCACATGGACGAAACCAGCAAGAAATGTTGTTCTCGAAGTTACTTGTCTCCTTGTAGATAACTATACAAGCACTGTTTTGTTTTTTCATAAAACTGCTAAATGACTACACAGAATATTTCGTTTACCTGATCATCTACTGGTGGATCTCTTCTTCACTTGATTATTATTCTTGCATCGCCTGTAATGAGAAAATGTCGTCAAAACTGTAAATACTACGAGTAAGACCATGGCGTTATAGGCTTCTGCAAAACATTGACTTATGCAGGGTTTCAATCAGTCTGGAGTGAAATCGACGCAAAAGAGGAAATGCTGGCTGACACGACTCGTGAACGTCGAGCCCACATTAATGCTTCACGAGAGTGTTGATTGAGCTGTCGTAGAAGAGATCCATAAAAAAGTCCACTTCACAAAAGGCTGGTAACGTATTTCCACGAATCTGATGGCATCTTAGGCTTAAAAAAACTAGTTCAACACGTAAAAATTACGAGGTACTGCTCACTGACCTCATACGATGGTAATCTGTTATTTTTAGAGATAAGTTGCAAAGAGAATTTCACAGTGTGTTTATTAGTTGGAACGAAACGCAATTTTCACAATGATCTAATATTTGCCTTCATCAAACAATTAAGTCAGTGAAAAAGATGTGCATCAAACTGGGCCAAATGTAATCGCAAATGAATAACTAGTCAGAGGGACGTACCCGTTCATATACTATACTATACTATAAAGGAATGCAACACCTTAATAAAGAACTGAAAGGCAAGCAGACGAAATTACAGAAGGAAAAAAGTAATAAAAAAGCACTGCAGCATTACTGTTGCTTGGCCCACAAATGAGTAACGTAGGACAGGTCCTATCAGAGACGAAGATTACCAACGTTCTATGAGAAGAAATACCTCTGACCAGTCAAAAATTACTAAAACGTTAGTGTTGAATCCAAAATTTCACTAACGTGGGATGTACTGAAAAATTATTAGTCTACAGAGAAGTGAACCTTTCTGAACTTAAAATTCATGTATCATTATGCTGACACAACAGTACATTCTTCCACAGTGTTGTGAACGTCACTAATGTAATTTCGTTGTTTCGGTCATCAGCCCTAAGAATAACTTGATACAATTCTTCAGTGCATCGTATTACTGTATGAACTTGGGGAAGGTGGTGTGCCGTTGCCTTCCACATCACAGGACGGCCGGTGTGGCCGAGCGACCGCTACGGTCGCAGGTTCGAATCCTGCCTGCCTAAGTTTGTGTTGACACCACATTCACATGGACGAAACCAGCAAGAAATGTTGTTCTCGAAGTTACTTGTCTCCTTGTAGATAACTATACAAGCACTGTTTTTTTTTTCGTAAAACTGCATGATCTAATATTTGCCTTCATCAAAGAATTAAGTCAGTGAAAAAGATGTGCAGCAATCTGGGCCAAATGTAATCGCAAATGAATAACTACTCAGAGGGTCGTACCCGTACATATACTATACTATACTGAAGTGAACTGGATGCGTGTGATGTCCTTAGGTTAGTTATTTTTAAGTAGTTCTAAGTTCTAGGGAACTGATGACTTCAGATGTTGTCCCATAGTGCTCAGAGCCAATCCACATCACAGTATAGTGGCTGTTAAAACCGTCACGACCACGCCTGCAGGATGTATCGCAATTTTCGGACCAATTCCCTTGATTCCGCCAACGTTTGACTACCGGAGGAACTGCTACTTTCCTCCAGGATGAAGTTCCTCTGTGAAACAACCCTGATAGAGACGGTTTACGTTTCCGCTTTATGAGCCGTACAGCGATCGCCTGGTCCTGTTTGACTCACAAGTCTTGCAGTGTTCATCACAGCTCTGGCAAGAAGTCCTTACGAGGTGCTACTAGCTAGGCCAGGTGGACAGCTTGTTTGAAGGCGATGTTACTCTTGCATCGCTCTTCCTTCACAAAGGGTCGTGACAGGCAGTGTCTGGCCTGCCGCCAGGGAGGTCAGCTTAACAAGATTATGTCAGTTGTACCGGCTACATAATAATTAAAAACCCCTTCGAACAGTAATCATGATGGAGACGGAAATACGAGTAGTATTCAGTATGTGATGAAATACGTTTTTTTCTGAATGCAGGTTGGTTTTATTCAGGATTCCAATAGAAAACCCAATTTTTCAACAGGATCTCCGTTCTGTGCGACGGACTTACGCCAACTTATTGGGAGGGCCTTTGTGCTAGTATATGGAAATGAACGTTTGGCGTCACGGGGTCAGGGATTTTCTCTGCCTGGTGATGACTGGGTGATGTGTGATGTCCTTAGGTTAGTTAGGTTTAAGGAGTTCTAAGTTCTAGGGGACTGATGACCATAGATGTTAAGTCTCATAGTGCTCAGAGCCATTTTTGGCGTCATTGGCCGGGAGGCTTCATACGGGGCAGGTCCGGCCGCCTTGGTGCAGGTCTTATTACATTCGACACCACACTGGGCGACCTGCGCGCCGGATGGGGATGAAATCATGATGAAGACAACACAACACCCAGTCCGACCCAGCCGGGAATCGAACCCGGGCCCCTGAGGACGGCAGTCCGTCACGCTGCCCATTCAACTATCAGGGCGGACTTTGTGCAGGTAGCACTCTACTGGTCGGCGTCAGAACCAATGTATTACTGCATCAATAACTCCCCCCTCATAAACGTACTGCTTCCCGCAAAGTGAATTCTTCATTGCGCCAAACAGTGCGAAGTCGGAATTTGCGAGATCAGAGTTGCAGGCTGGATGAAGACGAACAGTCCAATAAAGTCTTGAGAACTCCGCTCGTGTGACTAGATTTTTGTAAGGCGTTGTGTTGTCATGGAGAACGGGAATTTCGTTTGCAGATTTGTGGCAACGAACGCGCTCAAGTCGTTTCTTCAATTTCCTGAGGGTAACACAGTACTATAGTTGCACCATGATGGAGGACATCAAACAGAGTAACACCTTCGGAGTCCGAGAATACCATCGCCACGACTTTACCGACTGAGGCTACAGCTCTGAACTTTTTCTTCGGAGTAAAGGTGGTGTGGCGCCACTCCATGTATTTCCGTTTCCTTTTCCGTTCGAAAAGATGAATCCATGTTTCATTGCCTGTGACGATGATCGACAAAAAATTGTCACGGTAAGCCTCGTAGCGTGCAAGCTATTCCGCACGGATGGACCTTCGTTGCTTTTTATGGTCTTCTGTTAGGCGTGAGGAACGCAGAGGATACACACGTTTAAGTACCCCAACTGGTGGATCAGTGTGTCAGCACTACCAACAGAGTTGAGCAGCGAGGTCTCTGTTTCTGATCTGTCGATCACTCTAGAGAGAGTGTCCGCACGTTCCAACATTGCAGGAGTCACAGCTGCGTGCCACCGGGCGCCACGCAAGGGATCGAATAGGTTTGCGCGACCTTGTTGCGATGATGACAGACGCCTCGCACAACGACTCACCGTGCTTTTGGTCAGTGGAAGATCCTCGTAGACATTCTGCAAGCGCCCAGGAATATCTGCAGTGCTCTGGTTTTCCTTCGAAAGCAACTCAATGACAGCTCTCTATTTGGAACGCACCTCCGTTACAGACGCCATTTTGAAATCTATGTATAGCGCCGCTATCTATGTGAACTTCATGAAACTACAGGGGCTGAAGCGGGAATAATCCGCGACGTCCTACAACAAAATTCCGAATTTCTTCAACCGATACTGAGTCATCCCCTTAAAAGAGCACGCTTTGAAGCACTGTAGATGGTGTAGAACTGGTACCAGGCTGGCATGTGAACTTCCAACAGCCGACGTAATGCATGGCAGTGAAGTGGTGCTTATTTGCACAGTAAGATTGTTCGACGTGAAGACGTGGCAGAATGGTAGAAAGGAACTATCATGTTTATACGTGGCCATGACAACACCGTAATGAAGTTGCGCTATTTGTTGGCGTATCAACGCAGCCCATCTAACATGTTTATAAGGAATGTTGTGCCTCTCAGTCACGTAACACGGAGTGCGAAAAGGACTCGTGAAAAGATGGTAACTGACACGGACCAGCACGAGCGTCTAGTCCTGTCAGTGACAATCGTTTTCAAACCAGACAGGCACTGTTGCCCTCAGGGAAGACAGGTCCATCACAGCCAGTTTGCGAGCGTGCATTGCGAAGTGACCCAATGTGATGTACCTCATGAAAGGCCATTGCTCACTAAGGCACATAAAGTTGCACGCCTTCCATAGATGAAACAACAAAGAAACTGGAATATAAGTGACTGAGGGATGTAGTGTGGTTCGACGAGTCGCCATCTTCCCCCTTTTCAAATGATGCAATATGTCGAGAACGGTGGCCGGAACGGCATTTGTGCTGCAAACACTGCCAAGCAGGCGTCTCGGACCAGGCTGCGTAGTTGTATACAGTAAGGTAGGCCCGTGCTACAAGAGAGAAGCTTTATTTCCCCTTGAACCAAATTACGTCCTAGAATCAGGCTCACGTACGGATACTGTATATGGAAATACGACATAGGCTAGAATTAGCATATAAGAATTAACTGAGGAGAAGTAGCTCACATTTGGGTATCCTTCCAGGTTTACTTGAGATGAAGCAGAGAAATCAACTGCTCATTCTTCAAAAGTAAAGAAATCTTACACGCTAAAAAAGCAACTACTGTATTAAATACGAGGGCAGTTCAATAAGTAATGCAACACATTTTTTGTCTCGGCCAATTTTGGTTGAGAAAACCGGAAATTTCTTGTGGAATATTTTCAAACATTCCCGCTTCGTCTCGTATAGTTTCATTGACTTCCGACAGGTGGCAGCGCTGTACGGAGCTGTTAAAATGGCGTCTGTAATGGATGTGCGTTGCAAACAACGGGCAGTGATCGAGTTTCTTTTGGCGGAAAACCAGGGCATCTCAGATATTCATAGGCGCTTGCAGAATGTCTACGGTGATCTGGCAGTGGACAAAAGCACGGTGAGTCGTTGGGCAAAGCGTGTGTCATCATCGCCGCAAGGTCAAGCAAGACTGTCTGATCTCCCGCGTGCGGGCCGGCCGTGCACAGCTGTGACTCCTGCAATGGCGGAGCGTGCGAACAGACTCGTTCGAGATGATCGACGGATCACCATCAAACAACTCAGTGCTCAACTTGACATCTCTGTTGGTAGTGCTGTCACAATTGTTCACCAGTTGGGATATTCAAAGGTTTGTTCCCGCTGGGTCCCTCGTTGTCTAACCGAACACCATAAAGAGCAAAGGAGAACCATCTGTGCGGAATTGCTTGCTCGTCATGTGGCTGCGAGTGACAATTTCTTGTCAAAGATTGTTACAGGCGATGAAACATGGGTTCATCACTTCGAACCTGAAACAAAACGGCAATCAATGGAGTGGCGCCACACCCACTCCCCTACCAAGAAAAAGTTTAAAGCCATACCCTCAGCCGGTAAAGTCATGGTTACAGTCTTCTGGGACGCTGAAGGGGTTATTCTGTTCGATGTCCTTCCACATGGTCAAACGATCAACTGTGAAGTGTATTGTGCTACTCTTCAGAAATTGGAGAAACGACTTCAGCGTGTTCGTAGGCACAAAAATCTGAACGAACTTCTCCTTCTTCATGACAACGCAAGACCTCACACAAGTCTTCGCACCCGAGAGGAGCTCACAAAACTTCAGTGGACTGTTCTTCCTCATGCACCCTACAGCCCCGATCTCGCACCGTCGGATTTCCATATGTTTGGGCCAATGAAGGACGCAATCCGTGGGAGGCACTACGCGGATGATGAAGTTATTGGTGCAGTACGACGTTGGCTCCGACATCGACCAGTGGAATGGTACCGTGCAGGCATACAGGCCCTCATTTCAAGGTGGCGTAAGGCCGTAGCATTGAATGGAGATTACGTTGAAAAATAGTGATGTGTAGCTAAAAGATTGGGGAATAACCTGGTGTATTTCAATGCTGAATAAAACAACCCCTGTTTCAGAAAAAAAATTTGTTGCATTACTTATTGAACTGCCCTCATATCTAAATGCTGGAAGGAAGATTTGACCTATCTTTTCCTGTAGGTGGCTGTGTGCTTCTTAGAGGTAAAATACATGCTGTCAGACAAGTGTGTGTACTTGCACTGCTCTAAATTATGTCGTACGGGGTATACACATTAAGCTAAACATTTGATTAAAAATGCTTTGGTCACCACCTGTACACCGCAAAATAAGTATGCTTAACGAAACGTCGTTTCATGCTGAATGTAAGCACTTAATAACAGTTTTACCGATACACGCTGTAGACATATTTGACATTGCAGTGCAATGTTCGGCCTTCGTCATAGACTGCCGCTTTGAGCGCTTCCTAAAGAAATCAAGAGGAGTCAAATCGGAGGCCTCGCAGTTCGTTTGACAACAGAATTTCGTCCTACCCAACGTCCAGGTAAGTTCTCATTTAATATCTGCGTTGCACCACGTGACGTGTGAGCTGGACAACCGTCGTGTTGCAGCCATATACACTACCGAATATCCAGTGTTACTTCCTCCAGCAGAACCGGCAGAATGTCCATTTAGAACGCCTGAGCAAGGTCCCGCAATGTAATTTCCTGCGATACCCCACGGCCGTTGATGTTCCACCTGACAAAGCCAGTGTCGATTTTCGGCTGCACAGGATTTCATGTCAGGCAAATTTACATTAGCGTGGTTAGTAAACATTGTTTCATGTGGAAAGAGCACACGTTGGAAAAATGGAAGATCGTCTCTCAGTTGCTGAAGAGCATGCCAACACATTATGTACGTCGTTCGAAACCAGGGCCGTCGAATGCCTGATGTAATGACAGATGATAGGGACGGAAATTCTGTCGATACAGTGTGAGAATGAGCCTCGTCTGACTTACGCCACATTCCTTGGCAGCAAGTCACGTACCTCTGTGTGGATTCATTACCGTCGTAGCCAGAACAGCTTCTTTATGTTCTCTGTCAGTTGCAGTGTTCTTTCTTGTCCTCTTTGTGACGTTCAAGCACCCTGTCCACAATAGCATCTTAATAATTCGTGCAACTGCCTGGCGCGTCCGACATGTCGATCCGGATAGATAATCTAATACTGCTCTGCTGTTTTTATGGCATTTCTTTTACGTTCACCATATTAAGTTCTATATCCAACTTCTCCTCATAGGTGTACGTTTCTGCTCGCAACGAATGTTGAAGCAGAAATGAGCGGCCTGCAGTGTAAACAAATAAACAGGCAAATGTGCTGACACAACGTAGTACGAGAGCTCCGCATGGCGGTGTTTGTACCACTAATGCTGATTCCGGCCACAGCGCTCTTAAATTCTACGACATTTCTCGAGTTTTTTTCTTTTTTTTAACGAAAGGTCTCAACATCAACATTAACAAACGCTGTATCACTGTACTTGTCTTCTCAAGAGCTATCGAATGCTGTTATAAAATGTACACGACTCCATTAAAAAAAAAAGCGTACTTGCTTCAATGTGTCCATTGACACCAGCGCTAAAAACATTAACCGAACAAGAACATACACGCAGCTCGACGCTCTAGCATTTGCCGAGAACGGCGTTTCGATATGTGTAACCGTCCATGAAATAAAAGGGGTGTTACGTCTTACATAACTCTCCCTTGTAACGTAATCAGAGCTGTGAGGTGCAGTAGCGGAAAGTTCGTATCTCGTGGGAAAGATCTCGAGAACTTTAGTCTATCAGTGTGGTTGGCTAACGCATTCGGAGGCTGCGCGCCAAATGCTTTCATAATGGTGAATAAAACTTGCTTAACATTGCTTTAAATAGGAAGCTATCTCCTGCTTATTTCGAAAGTCAGAATTACATACGACACTAAAAACAAAAGCTAAACGGAAACGCTTTTCGAGTGTCTTTGGAGCTCTGCCTAGACGTGGCTCCCGAGCGAAGCAGAGGTGCTGCCTTGTCAGATCGAAAGGTGCAGTCATTGCGTTAGAGATGTGTTGAATGACGCGGACAGTTATGTTTCAGTTTTATGTAAATTCAGTAATGTGTGACTCAGTCCGCCCGGTTGGCCGAAAGAGCGCCCCCGGCACGAATCCTCCCGGCGGATTTGTGACGAGGTCCGGTGAACCGGCCAGTCTGTGGATGGTTTTTAGGTGGTTTTCCATCTGCCTCGGCGTATGCTGGCTGGTTCCCCTTATTCCGCCTCAGTTACACTATGTCGGCGTCTGCTGCGCAAACAAGTTCTCCACGTTCGCGTACACCACCATTACTCTACCACGCAAACATAGGGGTTACACTCATCTGGTGTGAGACGTTCCCTAGGGGGTCCACCGGGGGCCGAACCGCGCAATAACCTGGGTTCGGTGTTGGGCAGCGGAGGGGTGACGTGGACTGCGGTAGTCGTCGTGGGGTTGTGGACCACTGCGGTTGCGGCGGGGACGGAGCCTCTCCGTCGTTTCTAGGTCCCCAGTTAACATACAACACATACAATACAATGTGTGACTTGGTTAAAAGAGAGTATAAAGTTTGTAGCTTACAGTTTCTTGTGTTCTGCTTGTATACATGCGAGTATCATCCTTAAATAGTGAGTGAACCACCTATTTAAGCAACATCAGCTCCTCGCTAACAGTTCATTAGGGCCTCAAGGTAATAGATCTACGACCTACGTGCAGCTGTACATGCTGGAGACATCTTTAGAATACTACAGGTTCGCAAAAAATAACCGAAATCTATACATTTCACAAAGGGCGGTGAAAGCAGCTAGGCACTTTGCATGTAATGCATACCCAGAGCAAATAGGATCATTAACACGTACACTATGGTAACACAGAGGTGGTTAATATGATTCAGTACACAACCAATCATATTTTTGATACCAGAATCTGGGAGGTGTTCGACAGTTGCATGTGGATGCTCTGTCCCCCATGTGCATACATTGTGCTGGTTGACCTATCCCGAAAGATGAGAAGTGGCATCGTCAGAAAAAACGAATTTGCTTGCAAAGCCATCATTTATAGGATGGTTCTGCATATTAACGCAGAACTGCAGGTGGCACAATTTTTCGTCGTGTCTTATAGCTTGCAGGAGCTGCAATTTGTACGGCTTCACTCATAACCGCTTATGAAGGATTTTCCGCAGTGTTGGCTGAGGGAGGCCCGATTCGCAACAGCGCGTCCCTCACACGGTCTTCTATCTGTTCTGACACGCCTGAACATTTTGCATCGCGCAGACAACCAGCATCCTCAACGTTCTTGCAGCACTTCACTATGCTCGTGTAATATGGTGGTATCTTTTAAAACTTGACACCAAAACCTCTTTGTACAGTCACTACCGATCGACGATAGGCAAATCCTAGCACACAAAATGCTTTCTCTACTAGTTCTTCGCCACTATCAGCAGCTACAGTCGATGACGCCCCTGTCGGTGGTGTTACAAACTAACTTACCGACATCATGCAAGGAAAAGATTTTCTTGCATTGTCTTCTTCGAACTGTATATTCGTTACGTTATGTATGACTATTTGCCTATACCATATTTTTAGAATGTTTGATGGTCTTTATAATTACTCTATCGGGTGATCTTCACAACAGTTTAGGCTCTTTTTTTCTGGTGTTCCGGAAAATATTTGCAATTTCGTTTTTGCTGTGTGTAGTTGGAGTCATGTGAAAAAAAATACGCCTCATCACGTCTTTCATGCGACGCCCATTGTCAACGGAAACTGTCAGTTTGTTTACCGCTATAAACAAATTGATTTTTAAACCGGTATTTTAGTGTCAATTCGATAGAGCAGTCCTGAATTACTCTAGTGCTATATTTGTTTTATCTATATAGAAGGTGCCCGGGAAACAGGAACGAATATTAAACTGCTATATAACAAACAAAATTTATTGAAAATATAACTGTAAAAAAGAAAAACAACATTAAGTAACTTCTCCAAGTTATGAATGAAAAATTATACCCTCCATATGACCACCCAAGGCCGCGTGGCAACGAGAAATGAATTCATTGAAGTTCTCGGTGATGCGTTCACAAATACCTGGTGGGATGCCGTTAATAACCTTTTTAATTTCATGCTTCAATTGATGTATTGTTTGTGGTTTGCGCACGTACACTTTTGATTTCACAAATCCCCACCAAAAACAAAAGTCGCAAGGCGTAAGATCACATGATCTGGCAGGCCATTCCTGGTTGCTACGCAAAGAGGTGATTTTTTTGAAGAAACTTTTCATTCAGCAGAGCAATCATTCATGGGATATGTGACATGTTGCACCATGTTGTTGAAACCAAAAATCGTCATTTTCATCAATAACGGGGAAAAACCAATCAGGAAGCTTGTTTCGGTAACGGTCGTCGTTCACAGTGACAGCAGCTCCCTCATAAATTGCAAAAGTACGGGCCTATCATTCCTCCTGCCCAGAACCCACACCACACAGTCGTGGGTGCGTCTCATCTTCCGCAGTCACTCGCGGATTATCGTTACCGCAAGTTCTGAAGTTCTGCTTATTGACGTACCCACTGAGGCGGAAGTGAGCCTCATCTGAGAAAATTATCCTTTTTGTGAAGTTCTCGTTCTCTCCTTGGCGAGCCAAGACCCACTGAGCAAATCGATGTCTCTTTCCATAATCTACAGGCTTCAACTCTTGTGGAAGTTGAATCTTGTACGCATTCATTTTCAGATCTTCTGAAAGGATTTCACCCAGTGTAATGGTTCAAATGGCTCTGAGCACTATGGGACTTAACTTCTAGGTCATCAGTCCCTTAGAACTTAGAACAACTTAAACCTAACTAACCTAAGGACATCACACACATCCATGCCCAAGGCAGGATTCGAACCTGCGAACGTAGCTGTCGCGCGGTTCCAGATATTAGCGCCTAGAACCTCTCGGCCACCCCGGCCGGCTCACCCAGTGTAAAAAGCAAAGCAAAAGCACTCCGCCCTCAGGCCACAAGTGGCCCATCGGGACGATCCGACCGCCGTGTAATGCTCAGATGAGGATGCGGGTGGGCGGGACGTGTGGTCAGCACACCGCTCTCTCGGTCGTTATGATGGTTTTCTGTGACCGGAGCCGCTACTATTCGGTCGAGTAGCTTCGCAATTGGCATCACGAGGCTGAGTGCACCCACAAAAATGGCAACAGCGTATGGCGGCCCGGATGGTCACCCATCCAAGTGCCGGCCACGCCCGACAGCGCTTAACTTCGGTGATGTGACGGGAATCGGTGTATCCACTGCGGCAAGGCCGTTGCTCTCATACAGTGAACTTGGTGATAAATTCAATTGTTGAACTGCTCGTCGGCCAACCGATTTTCCGGGGCTTACGGTCACATTGTCACAAACGACAGCAACATTTCCTTGTGTTCGAACAGAACGCGGTGGTCCTTTTTTCTTAGCGTTTGAAACAGAACCCGTGGGATCAAACTTCCGGATCAACTTCCGAATTGATGATTCGGTTGGAGCAGCAATACGTCCGATTCTCACATGTCATTCACGAACTGTTGCCGTGAAACTTTCACTGTTTTTGTAATAACTTTTTTCCATTTGGATACATTGCTCAGTTGTCATCTGCTCCAACACGAAAATAAACATCAAACAGCAAAGCTCACCACACTAAACCTATCAGGCTACTAATGGGAAGGATCCCAGATAACAAACATGGAAAAATGGCTGCTGCCAACCTTCATATAACAAAATGGCGGAAATTTCAAATTTGTCCATACTTACCGGAAGGCCGGTATATGCACTAGTGGCCACTAAAATTGCTACACCAAGAAGAAATGCGGATGATAAACGGGTATTCATGGGACAAATATCTTGTACTAGAATTGACATTTTCACGCAGTTTGGGTGCATAGATCCTGCGAAATCAGTACCAAGAACAACCACCTCTGGCCGTAATAACGGCATTGATACGCCTGGGCATTGAGTCAAACAGAGCTTGGACGGCGTGTACAGGTGCAGCTATGTATGCAGCTTCAACACGATACCACAGTTCATCAAGAGCAGTGACTGGCGTATTGTGACGAGCCAGTTGCTCGACCACCATTGACCACACCTTTTCAATTGGTGAGAGATCTGGAGACTGTGCTGCCTGGGCAGCAGTCGAACATTTTCTGTATCCAGAAAGGCCCGTACAGGACCTGCGACATGCGGTCGTGCATTATCCTCCTGAAATGTAGGGTTTCGCAGAAATCGAATGAAGGGGTCGTAATACATCTGAAATGTAACGTCCACTGTTCGAAGTGCCGTCAATGTCAACAAGAGGTGATCCAGACGTGTAACCAATGGCACTCCGTACCATCACGCCGGGTGATACGCGAGTATGGCGATGACGAATACACGCCTCCAATGTGCGTTCACCGCGATGTCGCCAGACACGGATGCGATCATTATGATGCTGTAAACAGAACCTGAATTCAGCCGAAAAAATGACGTTTTGCCATTCGTGCGCCCAGGTTCGTCGTTGAGTACACCGTCGCAGGCGCTCCTGTCTGTGATGCAGCGTCAAGGGTAACCGCACCCATGGTCTCCGAGCTAATAGTCCATGCTGCTGCAAACGTCGTCGAACTGTTCGTGAAGATGGTTGTTGTCTTGCAAACGTCCCCATCTGTTGACTCAGGGATCGAGACGTGGCTGCACGATCCGTTACAGCCATGCGGATAAGATGCCTGTCATCTCGACTGCTAGTGATACGAGGCCTTTGGGATCCAGCACTGCATTCCGTATTACCCTCCTGAACCCACTGATTCCATATTCTGCTTACAGTCATTGGATCTCGACCAACGCGAGCAGCAATGTCGCGATACGATATACCGCAATCGCTATAGGCTACAATCCGACCTTTATCAAAGTCGGAAAGGTGATGGTACGCATTTCTCCTCCTTACACGAGGCATCACAACAACGTTTCACGAGGCAACGCCGGTCAAATGGTGTTTGTGTATGAGAAATCGGTTGGAAACTTTCCTCATGTCAGCACGTCGTAGGTGTCACCACCGGCGCCAACCTTGTGTGAATGCTCTGAAAAGCTAATAATTTGCATATAACAGCATCTTCTTCGTGTCTGTTAAATTTCGCGTCTGTAGCACGTCATTTTCGTGGTGTAGCAATTTTAATGGCCAGTAGTGTATTAACAGGGACAGTAAAACACGAAAAATAGCCAGTACTCCAGCACCGACTGAGTAGCGCTGGTGTACCTCGTAGCAGCCAGCGGGGGCCAGGGCGGTGCTGTTGCTGCTGGAGTGTTCGTTATACCTCGTGTTTTACTGTCCCTGGTAATACATATCGATAAAACAAATATCGCACTAGAGTAATTTAAGTCCACTATGCCGACTGGGCACGTAAAATAAGTAACAGGAAACAAACCTATAATTTCCGTCAACACTCGGCATTGCATGAAGACCTGATAAGCCATATCCGTTTGGGGTGACGTAGCTTCACTCTTCAAAAACGAAATTGGAAATATTTGTAGAAACATTACAGTAAAAGCGCGTGACGACTATTAGGAGCGGTAGCCTGTATATTGTTTCCTCCTCTGTAAGTTCCGCGAAAAGATAAGAATGGGAAAGTTAGAGTGGTTTGAGCTCAGTGTCTTGTGGAGTGTGTCTGCAGAAAATATTAGAGACCCCCTGTAAGAGGTTTCGCCTGCCAGCGACAAAGTATATAAGTCGCTGAGCGGCTGTGTAAGTGGTAGGTGTAGCAGAGGGGAAGCAGACGCTCCGCTCCCTCTGTATGGGGCAGAAAAGCAGTTCCGTGCCAGGGGCAGCCAGCCAGGGATCTGCCCTAAGCAGCAGAGACACCTCCCGAGCACGTCCCGAAGGCATCGCCAGCCCAGCGCACGTCTCAATCACTGCTCCTGCTGGCGCACTCTCCAAAGCAACAGGCAGCCGCGGGGATTTATGGCTGAACTGCACATAAGGTAGGAACAGTGCGGTATCCCTTAATTGTGACCACCTAAACAAACCAGGAAAAAGTCACATCCAGCGAGCATTGCCCGAACACTGTGTAACACTAGAATGAGATTTTCACTCTGCAGCGGAGTGTGCGCTGATATGAAACTTCCTGCAGATTAAAACTGCGTGCCGGACCGAGACTCGAACTCGGGACCTTTGCCTGGTTCGCAGGAGAACTTATGTGAAGTTTGGAAAGTAGGAGACGAGGTACTGGAGGAAGTAAAGCTGTGAGGATGGGGCGTGAGTCGTGCTTGGGTAGCTCAGATGGCAGAGCACTTGCCTGCGAAAGGCAAAGGTCCCGAGTTCGAGTCTCGGTCTGGCACACAGTCTTAATCTGCCAGGAAGTTTCACTCTGTAACACTGCCTCTACGCTTGATAGTTCCACGAGAAACAGTCCAGATGTTTTTTCAGGTATGCTGTATCCAGATAAAGGCACTCAGTGATGACAAGATTCTGAAGAGATACATTGCAGAGATTTAGACTGCTATGTTTCATCAGCTGTTCTCAATCGTGTCAGATACTATGGAATTAAGACCTGGTTGTTCTGCGGGTCGGTCGTGATGCGTGGGGTCCCTCACTATTCGTAAAACCAGGAACATATGCGAGCAGCCCTGTTAACATGCCTGTTGCTATCTTGTAAAATGGGAGGGCACACAGCTCTCATCACAAAGATGTAATGGAAATGGCCACACTTTGTCACAGAGAATGATGACATACACATTCCAGTTACATTAATGTGACCACTTGTCAAAATCCTAAACAACCACCTTTCGCAGTGTGGACCGCTGCTACACGTGCAGGAAGACAGTCAAATAGGTTATACACTACTGGCCATTACAATTGCTACACCACGAAGATGACGTGCTACAGACGCGAAATTTAACCGACAGGAAGAGGTGTTGTGATAGACAAATGATTAGCTTTTCTGAGCATTCACACAAGGTTGGCGCCGGTGGCAACACCTGCAACGTGCTGACATGAGGAAAGTTTCCAACCGATTTCTCATACACAAACACCAGTTGACCGGCGTTGCCTGGTGAACCATTGTTTTGATGCCTCGCGTAAGGAGTAGAAATGCGTACCATCACGATTCCGACTTTGATAAAGGTCAGATTATAGCCTATCGCGACTGCGATTTATCGTATCGCAACGTTTGTCCTCGCGTTGGTTGAGATCCAATGACTGTAAGCAGAATATGGAATCGGTGGGTTCAGGAGGGTAATACGGGACGCCGTGCTGGATCCCAACGGCCTCGTATCACTGGCAGTCGAGGTGACAGGCATCTTATCCGCATGGCTGTAACGGTTCGTGCAGCCACGTCTCGATCCCTGAGTCAACAATGAGGACGTTTGCAAGATAACAACCATCTGCACGAACAGTTCGACGACGTTTGCAGCAGCATGGACTATCAGCTCGGAGACCATGACTGCGGTTACCCTTGACGCTGCATCACAGACAGGAGCGCCTGCGATGGTGTACTCAACGACGAACCTGGGTGCACGAATGGCAAAACGTCATTTTTTTCGGCTGAATTCAGGTTCTGTTTACAGCATCATGATGATCGCATCCGTGTCTGGCGACATCGCGGTGAACGCACATTGGAGGCGTGTATTCGTCATCGCCATACTCGCGTATCACCCGGCGTGATGGAATGGGGTGCCATTGGTTACACGTCTCGGTCACCTCTTGTTTGCATTGACGGCACTTTGAACAGTGGACATTACATGTCAGACATGTTACGGCCCGTGGCAGTACCCTTCAATCGATTCCCGCGAAACCCTACATTTCAGCAGGATGATGCACGACCGCATGTTGCAGGTCCTGTACGGGCCTTTCTGGACACAGAAAATGGTCGACCGCTGCCCTGGCCGGCACATCCTCCAGATCTCTCACCAACTGAAAACGTCTGGTCAATGGTGGTCGAGCAACTGGATCGTCACAATACGCCAGTCACTACTCTTGATGAACTGTGGTATCGTGTTGAAGCTGCATGGGCAGCTGTACCTGTACACGCCACCCAAGCTCTGTTTGACTGAATGCCCAGGCGTATCAAGGCCGTCATTACGGCCAGAGGTGGCTGCTCTGGGTACTGATTTCTCAGGATCTATGCACCCAAACTGCGTGAAAATGTAATCACATGTCAGTTGTAGTATAATATATCTGTCCAATGAATACCCGTTTATTATCTGCATTTTTTTCTTGGTGTAGCAAATTTTAATGGCCAGCAGTGTAAAAGGTACTGACAGGGATGTGGAGCCATACCGATTCCAGTGCCATTGATATGAGTTTCTCATAAAGCAGAGGCCTAATAGCTGAAGTGCTGAAGTCATAGTTAAATATTTAGGTATATTAACGGTCAAAATTATGAAGTTTACATAGCAGACAGTTTCCTAGTGACGGAATGCTGCTGGAAGTATTGTTTGTCACGGAAACTAAAAATAATCCCATTTTGTTATATAAGGCTCTCGGATTACGAAGCTTGATGTCAATCTCATCACAGCCAGTTTAGTTACAACACACAGAATTAATGTGGCGGTGAGGACCTAATTCGAGTTACGGACGCGGCTGGATTTAACTAGATTCTCTTTTCCAAACACCTGGCATTTGCGCTACATGTGTCAGCGCCCATTTAGACAGCAGTTAAATACATTCGGCGCTGTCGACAAAAGTAGTGAAACATGAATCAGAAATATTTTCTACCTTTTCATTAAATGACATGCTCTGTTTACGGAAAATCTGAACATTTTGCCCAGATTTCGAAACATGAGCTTTGGAATGTAAAGAATGTATCGAAAATAAAGACAGGGAAGATAGGTGTACTTCAGCTATTCGTTGACAGCAAATGTGAGATTTTAACATTTATTTGTTTCCAGTACAGAAACCTTTCGTAACAACAACACTAGTTTCAACTGGAACAAAACCTTCCATGAATATCCTAAATATGAAATTTCTTAACTCTTTCGAAGCGATAAAGAGAAAAATTAAACATTTGTTTTCACAAAAAAGAAATGAAGAAGAAGATACATTGCATGGGATAAATAGTAACATATCTACATGCATCAATGGTAGTGCTATAAAACATAGCTTCTGTAGTGGATTTAACACAATTTTATACAATATTTGTCATGTTATAGACTTTCAACACAGAAAAATCAGTTTGTTTAATAGAGTGCCTTTCGTACAACACAGGTGTGGAAGAAATACGACTACAGTATTTCCGTCGAAATATATAACGTATTTCTTTTACGTACGCACATATTTTATATAGGATGTTTAAGGGAAATAGTAAATATTTTAGTGAGTGGCAGGATAGATTAACTCGAGGAAAATTCCGTATAACATGTGTCCAATGTTTATTTTATTTACATTTGATGACGAACTACAGTTTCAAATATTGAAATTTATTCCTGAAATTCAACTTAACTCTAATAGCTGTGGACGTATAACCTAAAGCGACATATGCAAATTTATGAGAGACCAGGACTCAAAGCCGGATTTCCCGTTTCTCGCGATAAGTCACTTTACCACAAATTGTCATAAGTCGATTTACGTAATACATCTATAACTATTAAAATTAAGTTGATTTTCAGGAATAAATTTCAGTTTTTATTGGTTTCCGGGCTACAGCTGGTTACAGAGGTACGTTTTGATTTTGTGTGTTGGTATTCCAGTTGCTATGATTTTGTTTATGGATTTTCATTTCCGTTTTCAAATTCAAATTGTGAAGTTGTGCTTTAGTTTGCACTAAAGAATATAATATAAATAAATAAATATAAATAACATAATAGAATTCTTGAACTGTGATTCTGACTGTGCTTTCTTGGTCAATTCTGTCGTATCTCTTAAGCATGCCATACAAATAGAAGAGTTTCCTTTGGCTACAATGATGGATATGATCTTTCAGCACGACATTTCCCGGAAAATAAGTCGGCAGAGCCTGTCATGTTTCTTGGCAACATATGTACCGAACATTACCCCGTTGTTGCTTTGCCTGTGGGGATAGTTGAAAGAGTATACAAAGGAAAAATAAATATAAGAGACGAATTCATCATTCATATTATGAATAGTGCTGCTCCAATAAAAGAGCGCAGAAGAATTACACTACACGTGGTATACGTGCCTCAAAGACCCAACCACTATATTGTTTCTTGCCTCCTATATCTCGCTAAAAGACCATAAAAAAAGGAAAAAGTTAGAGTGATTCGAGCGCATACAGATGCTTGCCAACAATCACCGCGCATTGTTTGTCATTGAAACACACAACTGGGGAAGCGACAAGCGGCCTGTGGAGTATCGTTGCTAGAGTGTCTTTGGTTTAGAATGGATCAACGGCCATTTGAACGGCCATTCGAGCATCTGTCTTACTGTAGCTATGTTACACTATGTAAGCAAGGTTTCAACGACGAACCCGAGTGTCGCCCTGTAAAATTGTGCGAATCGATTAAATCCTTTTGCAAAAGACTTAAACTGGGCTGAAATCAGTGCTCAGCAAACGGCACCATTTTTGGTGCACCATTCGGCTTTTACGAGCAAAATCAATCATTTTTAAAGAACTCCGGACTGGAGGGAGACTGATGGTTCAGATTTGATCTACCGATGTACTGGACCTGAGTCTACGACATACTTTTATTGTTTGAAAAAATCTTGCTTCGTTTGAATTTTACATGCAAAAAGAACGTTTTCCTGGAAGTTTTATGACGTGCACCACTTCTATGTTTCAAACTTGTGCGAATTGGTTCAAATTTAGTATCAAGGCAGTTAGGTACATCTGATTAATGATCGTCTTGTTGTTTTGGGAAAACTTCATCTGTTACCACGATATAAGCAACAAGATTCGAAAGAGAATTAAAAAACCCTATACCGGATCAGTCGTCGCTGAGTCAACAGAAATCTACACGGTTGCTAACAATGCTGGTCTATTGTCAAAATTACGTGAAGTAAATGTTGGGAAACATAATGAAAAATACACTCCTGGAAATGGAAAAAAGAACACATTGACACCGGTGTGTCAGACCCACCATACTTGCTCCGGACACTGCGAGAGGGCTGTACAAGCAATGATCACACGCACGGCACAGCGGACACACCAGGAACCGCGGTGTTGGCCGTCGAATGGCGCTAGCTGCGCAGCATTTGTGCACCGCCGCCGTCAGTGTCAGCCAGTTTGCCGTGGCATACGGAGCTCCATCGCAGTCTTTAACACTGGTAGCATGCCGCGACAGCGTGGACGTGAACCGTATGTGCAGTTGACGGACTTTGAGCGAGGGCGTATAGTGGGCATGTGGGAGGCCGGGTGGACGTACCGCCGAATTGCTCAACACGTGGGGCGTGAGGTCTCCACAGTACATCGATGTTGTCGCCAGTGGTCGGCGGAAGGTGCACGTGCCCGTCGACCTGGGACCAGACCGCAGCGACGCACGGATGCACGCCAAGACCGTAGGATCCTACGCAGTGCCGTAGGGGACCGCACCGCCACTTCCCAGCAAATTAGGGACACTGTTGCTCCTGGGGTATCGGCGAGGAACATTCGCAACCGTCTCCATGAAGCTGGGCTACGGTCCCGCACACCGTTAGGCCGTCTTCCGCTCACGCCCCAACATCGTGCAGCCCGCCTCCAGTGGTGTCGCGACAGGCGTGAATGGAGGGACGAATGGAGACGTGTCGTCTTCAGCGATGAGAGTCGCTTCTGCCTTGGTGCCAATGATGGTCGTATGCGTGTTTGGCGCCGTGCAGGTGAGCGCCACAATCAGGACTGCATACGACCGAGGCACACAGGGCCAGCACCTGGCATCATGGTGTGGGGAGCGATCTCCTACACTGTCCGTACACCACTGGTGATCGTCGAGGGGACACTGAATAGTGCACGGAACATCCAAACCGTCATCGAACCCATCGTTCTACCATTCCTAGACCGGCAAGGGAACTTGCTGTTCCAACAGGACAATGCACGTCCGCATGTATCCCGTGCCACCCAACGTGCTCTAGAAGGTGTAAGTCAACTACCCTGGCCAGCAAGATCTCCGGATATGTCCCCCATTGAGCATGTTTGGGACTGGATGAAGCGTCGTCTCACGCGGTCTGCACGTCCAGCACGAACGCTGGTCCAACTGAGGCGCCAGGTGGAAATGGCATGGCAAGCCGTTCCACAGGACTACATCCAGCATCTCTACGATCGTCTCCTTGGGAGAATAGCAGCCTGCATTGCTGCGAAAGGTGGATATACACTGTACTAGTGCCGACATTGTGCATGCTCTGTTGCCTGTGTCTATGTGCATGTGGTTCTGTCAGTGTGATCATGTGATGTATCTGACCCCAGAAATGTGTCAATAAAGTTTCCCCTTCCTGGGACAATGAATTCACGGTGTTCTTATTTCAATTTCCAGGAGTGTACTTCTATCACAGCACAAAAAAGTGAATATGTCCGGGACTTAGTTAGGATGCAAAAGAAAGGAAGTATCTTTCCGATTTATCTGGCAGCTTCAAAAACACTTAATTAAAAACAGATTGATACATTCCTGCTTTTTTACGAGTTAACCGTATTTCTCCAGCGCAGTGAGCTCTCTTAGCTGCAATGTGCTGACACATCTGTACCTTGCAATTTATAGGCTAAAACTATTTTGTCAAAAACTGACATTTTGAGCTCGGGGATGTATATAGAAACTAAGTGTGGCAGAGATATGTGAGCTCATTGAGTTACTCACCTTGGTACTGTCATACAACTACTTCAGTTTCAATAACAAAATATACAAACAGACAGATGGGTTGGCAATGGGTAGCAGCCTAGCTGGGATGGTATTTACATAAACCACTTAGAGCAGACATTTTTTCAAGCTAACAGTCACATCAACAGCAAAATCATCTGTTACAAAAGATATGTTGATGATACAATCATACTTTTTCATGGCACCAATGAGGAAATAGACACATTAGCAACAATCTGAGCAGCTTGCACAAAAACATTAAATTGGCCGTCAAACATGAGACCAACAACACCATCAATCCCCTAGACGTAGAAATCACCAACAGAAACTGCAAACATCATTTTGAGATTTATAGAAAACCAACATTCGCTGACGTGTGTATCAACAGCGCATCTTGTCATCCAAACCAGCATAAGATGGTATATTTTAGATCCACACTGAACTGCCTACACAAAATTCCTCTTGAACCAGTAAAAAAAGAAAAAAAACAGTATCATTAAAAACATAGCCTCAAATAATGGATACGGCCCTCTCACGATAGACAAACTATCATAAAAAATCCAAAAACAATCATCCAACAAAGCTGCACAACAGGCAACCATGCAACTTACACAAGACACAATAGAAAACAGCAGAAAATATGTTGCACTACCTTTCTTACGGGGTACATCCTATAAAATAAGCAACCTATTTAAAAACACAAACATTAAAATAAGCTTCCACAGAAACAACAAACTCCAGCAGCTAGCAGTTCACAATTTATAGAATACCAACCACACATACAAAAAAACTGGCATGTACAAACTCAGCTGTCACAGTTGCTCCTCTTACTGTATAGGACAAACTGGAAGAAGTATTGAGACACGGTTCAAAGAGCATATAGATGTCATGCGTTTGAACAACATTTCAAAATCCACATTTGCCATGCATACAACTAGTAACAGTCATGGAATAAAGAGCGTCGAAGACCATGTACAAGTATTGCACCATGCTGAGAAAAGTAGCCTTATGAATTTGCTTGAGGAGATTGAAATATACGTACATAAAAGCAAATCACCACAAAATCTTCTCAATGAACAAAATGAGTATGCCAGTGCAGCCTCTCTTCAAAATTTCATTCACCTGCCTTCCAATCTGAAGTAAAATGGAAGTGTTCACTGTTGTAATATTTATATATTCTCATCCATCCCAACCCATTTACTGTGCTTTCATATACGCCATAATATGTCCATAGTTGTAATATTTATTTATGTACCTCTGTCCCTTATAACTTACTTTCGTTCTAATGTATACCATAATATTTACTTTCTACCACTGCAGTAACACTTTATAAATGACTACTTTATTTGTTTATCTTAATTTTAATCAGTTCTCTTTCATTGTAAATAGTAAGTAACGTAACATCAGCAATTTGTAAATTTCTACTGTCATGCATGTACATAATGAAATACCTCTGAGAGTGGAAGTCTTTGGCATTGTTATGGTTGTAATATCGCCATCTTTCTGTACATACCTCCATGTGATGAAACTTCTTAGTGTGTGAGTGGTACCATACATTATATGCATATGTATACACAAAAAAGTGCTTATACAGTTTTCGCTGCTGCAAGATGAGCAACCTGCACTGGAACATAATGAGGCGGATTCTTTTTCATGAATAATCGAAACATCTTCCCTTTAATAATAACAATTTGTTTACATCCCTTAAAATCGTTCTGAGGGACAGTTACAGTTAAAAAGACGCTGTCTCACAACTTGTTTTGGTTATAGGGCACCAAAGCCCCAAGGAAATTTCGTTAAGTGGGGAAACAAAAGGCGACATCTATTGTAAAACGTGAACTAGTCGTCTGAAGATGAACCTGTCGGGTGGAAACCGGTAATGGCGCTGTTTAATTAATAAATAGCACTGTAAAAAGTGGCTGGTAGTTGTACTCTTCTGTGTAAGATTGAACCTATATTATAGGCAAAAGTCTCTGATCCTGTGTCCAAACTTCAGAAGATTCGCCAGTCATGGTAAACAATAGGTAGTATCATATGCAGCTTATGTGAAACGCTGTGCGATATTGCACGACTTGACAAATGAAATGTTGGTTGCCGTGATGGCTTCTCTCATGTTCGACGACATGCACTATATTACGTGACATGGGTACCAGTACTAAAAAAGCGCGAACATTTCAAAATGTTTTGATTTAAACCTCTCTGAATCCGTCAGATTACTCGAAAAGATAGTTCCCTTCTTGAATATCCTAACTCTGTACTGGACATAAGCGCCTTTTTGTGGTATGATAAGAGCATTTTTCATTCTGGTAGGTGTTTATGTAGAACTTAGAGTACAGGGTGAAATTCATTTTCCTTTCGCGTAACACTGTCATCTGTGCTGGCTAGTGAGCGCGGAACGGTAGGTAATACAGGTCTGCAGGTATTTGCACTGAACAGTCTACGTGAATCGTGAGCAGACTGCGTAATATGCGATTGCCGGTGTCAGTTACATAAGGGAGACAGGACGCAGTGTGACAGCCGACATGGAAACGCGATTTTAATCCCCGGTCGCCATCCCAACCCACACCGGGTCGACCAGACGCGTGTGCGCTTCTACGCAGTTGTCTGCGGGGGCGTTATTTAACGCGCTTTTCTTCTTTTTTGATGTGAGTGCACTAATGCTACCGCTAATCGATATGCAGATTGAATTGAAATGCTGAATGCACGCAGGCCAAAATGACGCCTGTGCTGCACAGAAGAATCTGAATAATTGCACGGATATCAACAGACGTGGCACGATTTGTCGGCTCAAATTGGATTTTTTTGGAGCCCGTACGATTTCTGATGAATAGATGATGAGCATCCCTAACGCAATGTGGAGATCAGTCGTTTCTTTTCTCTGCGTTAGATAAAACCGTAAAAGCCTACACCAATAAGTGGATGATTAGAACAAAATAATGAGAAAAATGCACTTTAGAATCATTTCCAGACACCATATATAAATTTATGTGTTGCCTACTGTGGAGAAAGATTATATAATATTTCAATCTGCCAATATTCTGTTACGTCCGGCTAATAATTACTAACGTCGTTTGCACGACAGCGGCCTGTTTTTTACAGTCCGTCTTGAAGGTCCGCCAGAAGCCACTGTGAAGTGGTGGTCAGTCACCAACAGAGAGAACAATGCGTTGTATGAATTATCTCACATGCGTAAAAAACATAGCCGCCTATCATCTTAGTACATCCCCAGTAGTATCACAATATAAATCATAGAAAAGTTAACTCCGCTATCAGGCCCAGAGAACCAAGCGATTAATGTTGTCAGGTCAAAAACAGAGAATCCGGCCTCGGCACTATATTTAATCGGACATATTTTTTTCCCTAAAAACCAAGCGATATGGCTCGTATTTGGGAGAACGACGTTTTAGGTTTCCCGTGATTTCTAAATAGCTCCATGCAGATTCTGGGATGGTTCCTTTCAAAGGTCACGGCCGATTTCCTTCCCCATCCTTGATACCCTCCGAGCTTGTGCTCCGTCTCTAACGACCTCGATGTCGACGGGGTGGTAAACCCAGTCTTCCTTCATCCTTTCCTTTCACCAAAAGTCAGACTACTTATTTTAAAGAGAGTTACTTGGGTATTTGAATCGTTTACTAATAATCAGTTACAGTCAGATTTTTGTGAAATCAACATTTAACGAGCTTAAAAAACTGGTAAACAGCTTTAAAATTTGGCAATTATGGTAGCAACTAAGTGCTCAGTCTTCCTAATCCTGCTGTTATCTTCAGGTCAATATCATCGGAAAAGAAATTTGTTCTTCCATAACTTTTTTAATATTTGAATGGTATTTCTAACTTCATGACTTTGTTCTTCTAAACATTCTAAATACCTTAAGGCTCAAATTTCTTTAAAAAAACTGAACTCTTTCTTGCTAAATGTTAGTTTGTTACACTTGGGTTCTTCAGTTCAGTTTGACCCGGAGGAGCTTAAAAATTTACTGAATGTACAGATATCAAAGTCAAGTTTTAGTTTTACGTGCCTGAGGTACATGAAAAACGGTTTTTTTTATAACAAAGTAAGTATCTGATTCTTAATTGCTGAAATATTCGAAGGTTACTCAACAATGCAAGTCACTGATTGCGTTCAAATTATTATAGCTCATTGTCGCTAACAGCTACATTTTATCAGCTGTTATCTGCAGACGCAGTTCATGTAACTATCGTAGTAATTTATTTGTGGCTACCATGACAGAACGAGTCCTTTCCGATGAGCAACTGGTAGCATTAGTAAATGCATCTGATAGCGAGGAGAATATTTCTGAAGAAGAAAATCACACCTGTGATGATAACATTCATCCTTCATCTGATACAGAAAATATTTCAGATACGGATACCTAAAATGACAATGCGAAAGCTGTTAACTGATCAGTCTAAAGACAAAAAAAAAAAAAAAAATCACGTGATACTTACAACCTTTTCGGAGAACTGGAAGAGCATTCAGTGCAAACATTGCAAAACTGACTCCTAACTGACGATATAAAATCATCTTTCCAAGTTATAATGAACGATAATCTTCAGAGTATTGTGGTGGAAATGACTAGTATTTAGGGTGGAAAGGTTTATGGAGGTAGCTGGGAAGCATTAGACGATATTGCACTTTAAGCCTATACTGGCCTGTTATTACTGGCTGGCGTGAATAAACCATATGGTGAATCAATAAAGAGCTTGTGGGATCCAGAAACAGATACAGCTAGTTTTCCTGCCACAATCTCGCTTAAACGGTTCTGTTGCATCTCACGCGTGTGACATTTCGATGGCAAGTCTGATCGAGGAGCACGAAGAATAAATGACAGGTTGGCAACTATAAGAGCTCTTTATGATAAGTGAGTGGAAATATTTCAGAAACTATACAATCCTGGCACAAATGTAGCCGTGGATGAACAACTGATGACTTCCCGAGGACTTTGGCCATTGAAACAATATATACCGACTACACTCTCAAGATATAGGGTAAAAATATGGACATTGTTTGATACTGCTACTTCTTTGTTTTGAAGAGACAAATCTACACGGGAAAATTACCTGGACAAGCACCTGGGGAAAATCAAGGTATGGGGGTTGTCATGGCTCTGACGCTTGAGCTAAATGGACAAAATGTCACATGTGACAATTTCTTCACATTTTAAGCTTTAGGCCAAGGACTTCTAAAAAGACATCTCACAATGGTGTGGTTGATGGCAAATAAGCCTCAATTCCCAAATGATATATCAAGCAAAGAAGATGTTCACCACGGTCGTGTCTTACGCACGTTCCAAGGAAGAACAAACAGGTTGTCCTGTTGAGCACAACGCACAACAGAGAGGAAATAAGTAACGAAGAAGACAAGAAACCAGAACTGATGTTGGATTCCAGTACAACTAAGGTATGGTTAAAAATGAAACAAGCGTGTGGCATTGTTGGCCAGGAGGCCCCATCCGGTGAAGTTCGGCCGCCGAGTACAGGTCTTTTTTCAGTCGACACCACATTGGTGTGCCGGTGATGAGGTTGAAATGATGATAACACGACAACCAGTCCATGAGCGGAGAAAATCTCCAACCTGGCCGGGAGTCGAATCCGTGCCCGCTGCATGGTAGGCAAGCACGTTGCCACTCAGCTAAGCAGGCGGACTAAGGGGTAGTTGACACACTGGATCTGCTTACTGGCACTGACACTCCAAGAGGAAAACCAACCACTGGCCAGTCATCATCTTACTTCTGCTTACAATGCTTTTGTGCTGTGGAGAGAAATGAATCCAGCTCGGAAAAAAAGTTCTTGACAAAAGGGTTTCTCGATGAATTCGGAAGACTCCTTATTACCCATTACTTTGAAGCTAGAAAAATGCTTCCATGAAATGGACAGTCAGTGGCCACTGTTAGAAGACTGCAAACAGGAAGTCCATCAACACAAAGCTCCAGCGGTGGCAACCAAAACAACAAATGTGCCAGATTCAAATTCTGTCCATCAAGTCGTGTCAACAAGAGATCAATGAAGTATTCATTTTGTAACCAACATTTTTGCAAAGCTCACGTTAGATACCAGTGCCCAAACTGTAGGATTGTAAGTAAAAGATTATTCTAATCTTTCTCGTGATTGACAGTTTATAAGCTATGTAAAACTCAATAGAGAAAGTGTATGAGGATATTGAAAGGGTAATGCTGTATGTAAAGGGGGACGAAAATCTAAGTGTCATGGGCGACTGGAATGTAGTTGTAGGGGAAGGTGTAGAAGAAAAATTTACAGGAGAATATGGGCTTGGAACAAGGAATGAAAGAGGAGAAAGACTAATTGAGTTCTGTAACAAGTTTCAGCTAGTAATAGCGAATACCCTGTTCAAGAATCACAAGAGGAGGAGGTATACTTGGAAAAGGCCGGGAGATACGGGAAGATTTCAATTAGATTACATCATGGTCAGACAGAGATTCCGAAATCGGATACTGGATTGTAAGGCGTACCCAGGAGCAGATACAGACTCGGATCACAATATAGTAGTGATGAAGAGTAGGCTGAAGTTCAAGACATTAGTCAGGAAGAATCAATACGCAAAGAAGTGGGATACGGAAATACTAAGGAATGACGAGATACGTTTGAAGTTCCCTAACGCTATAGATACAGCAATAAGGAATAGCGCAGTAGGCAGTACAGTTGAAGAGGAATTGACATCTCTAAAAAGGGCCATCACAGAAGTTGGGAAGGAAAACATAGGTACAAAGAAGGTAGCTCCGAAGAAACCATGGGTAACAGAAGAAATACTTCAGTTGATTGATGAAAGGAGGAAGTACAAACATGTTCCGGGAAAATCAGGAATACAGAAATACAAGTCGCTGAGGAATGAAATAAATAGGAAGTGCAGGGAAGCTAAGACGAAATGGCTGTAGGAAAAATGTGAAGACATCGAAAAAGATATGATTGTCGGAAGGACAGACTCAGCATACAGGAAAGTCAAAACAACCTTTGGTGACATTAAAAGCAACGGTGGTGACATTAAGAGTGCAACGGGAATTCCACTGTTAAATTCAGAGGAGAGAGCAGATAGGTGGAAAGAATACATTGAAAGCCTCTATGAGGGTGAAGATTTGTCTGATGTGATAGAAGAAGAAACAGGAGTCGATTTAGAAGAGATAGGGGATCCAGTATTAGAATCGGAATTTAAAAGAGCTTCGGAGGACTTACGGTCAAATAAGGCAGAAGGGATAGATAACATTCCATCAGAATTTCTAAAATCATTGGGGGAAGTGGCAACAAAACGACTATTCACGTTAGTGTGTAGAATATATGAGTCTGGCGACATACAATCTGACTTTCGGAAAAGGATCATCCACATAATTCCGAAGACGGCAAGAGCTGACAAGTGCGAGAATTATCGCACAATCAGCTTAACAGCACATGCATCGAAGTTGCTTACAAGAATAATATACAGAAGAATGGAAAAGAAAATTGAGAATGCGCTAGGTGACGATCAGTTTGGCTTTAGGAAAAGTATTGGGACGAGAGAGGCAATTCTGAGTTTACGGCTAATAATGGAAGCAAGACTAAAGTAAAATCAGGACACTTTCATAGGATTTGTCGACCTGGAAAAAGCGTTCGACAATATAAAATCGTGCAAACTGTTCGAGATTCTGAAAAAAGTAGGGGTAAGCTATAGGGAGAGACGGGTCATATACAATATGTACAACAACAAGGAGGGAATAATAAGAGTGGACGATCAACAACGAAGTGCTCGTATTAAGAAGGGTGTAAGACAAGGCTGTAGCCTTTCGCCCTACTCTTCACTCTGTACATCGAGGAAGCAATGATGGAAATAAAAGAAAGGTTCAGGAGTGGAATTAAAATACAAGGTGAAAGGATATCAATGATACGATTCGCTGATGACATTGCTATCCTGAGTGAAAGTGAAGAAGAATTAAATAATCTGCTGAACGGAATGAACAGTCTAATGAGTACACAGTATGGTTTAAGAGTAAATCGGAGAAAGACGAAGGTAATGAGAAGTAATAGAAACTTAACATCAGGATTGATGGTCACAAAGTCAATGAAGTTAAGGAATTCTGCTACCTAGGCAGTAAAATAACCAATGACGGACGGAGCAAGAAGGACGTCAAAAGCAGACTCGCTATGGCAAAAAGGCATTTCTGGCCAAGAGAAGTCTACTAATATCAAATACCGGCCTTAATTTGAGGAAGAAATTTCTGAGGATGTACGTCTGGAGTACAGCATTGTATGGTAGTGAAACATGGACTGTGGGAAAACCGGAACAGAAGAGAATCGAAGCATTTGAGATGTGGTGCTATAGACGAATGTTGAAAATTAGGTGGACTTATAAGGTAAGGAATGAGGAGGTTCTACGCAGAATCGGAGAGGAAAGGAATGTGTGGAAAACACTGATAAGGAGAAGGGACAGGATGATAGGACATCTGCTAAGACATGAGGGAATGACTTCCATGGTACTAGAGGAAGCTGTAGAGGGCAAAAACTGTAGAGGAAGACAGATTGGAATACGTCAAGTAAATATTTGAGGACGTAGGTTGCAAGTGCTACTCTGAGATGAAGAGGTTAGCACAGGAAAGGAACTCGTGGCGGGCCGTATCAAACCAGTCAGTAGACTGATGACCAAAAATAAAAAAAAAAAACTCGGTAGCGGAACGGTTCATTGGCGGCAAGAGCTTACTTCATTGTTGAGATTGTTGGCATTTAATACTTTAAAATTTGTTTAAATTGTAACAAATAAACATAGATTTAAAATTATAATAATTTTCATCAATTTTTAATCATCAAGCCCTGTAAATATCATACAGGGTCATTATGACCATAAAGAGGATAGCTTTTATAAGCAGGGTAGCAGGATTAAATACTCACTCTCCACCCTAAGCTAGTTTTATGTCAAAATACAATAAAAGTTCTTCATGAAACAAACAATTACCTATTCTCTTGGGACCAGAAACGAAAAGATATTTATTAACTTTGATTATTTCAGTTCACATTATAAAGCAAAATAAGTGGAATAGCGGAGGGACGGCGCAGAGTGGGAATCTCGTTCGCACTTGCATGTCTCAACACGGACAGGAACGACGTGGGAGCGTGGCAGGCAGAACGGGTGGCTATCGTCTGATCGGCACGTAATACATTCTCTCTCTCGTGCTTCGCGTAGCGTGGTGGTCACACTGTATGTTAGTCTCGTTCGGCTTCCGAAATAACAACATAGGATATAGGGATAATAATAGCACTGATTTCTGTGTCCGTATAGCATTATAGCATATCTCCTTGTTCCACCTCATGCTCATTCCTCGCTTGCGTCATTAGCTTGGAACGGGCTTTAGTTGTGTGTTCTCTAAAGATTAGAAACCTAACAGGCCAGGCTTGCGTATATTTCACCGGACCATAAAAAGCTGGACATATCCGAGTAAAGCCGGACACGTGGTAACCCTACGTGCGTTGCCAACCAGAAACTGCGTCAACGTCTTCCAAATGGCGAAGAGCGGATGTACTCACCAGTTCAACAGCTCGCAAAAATAATTTAAGTTCCCTAATGAGCTCACGAAAATAAAACAAACAACTCAAGCTCCGGCCTCCTGAGGCTCACATGGAGTGCTTTTATTGATGATTTCTTGCAACGAATAACACAGCAATTTATCTTCTATGGAAAGTCGTCGACAGTAGAAGTAACTTCAAACACGCTGTAATGTATCACGAATTCTTCCGTATCGCGTGTCCGAAATGACTGCCCGAACCCAGACACCTCTCGCCTGGGTAGTAGATAGATTCCTGAGGCCGGCCGGTGTGGCCGAGCGGTTCTAGGCGCTTCAGTATGGAGCCGCGAGACCGCTACGGTCGCAGGTTCGGTGCCTGCATCGGGCATGGATGTGTGTGATGTTAGGGTTGGTTGGTTGGTTTGGGGAAGGAGACCAGACAGCGAGGGCATCGGTCTCAACGGATTAGGGAAGGAAGTCGGCCGTGCCCTTTGAAAGGAACCATCCCGGCATTTGCCTGGAGCGATTTAGGGAAATCACGGAAAACCTAAATCAGGATGGCCGGACGCGGGATTGAACCGTCGTCCTCCCGAATGCGTGTGATGTTAGGTTAGGTAGGTTTAAGTAGTTCTAAGTTATTGATTGGCGACTCCATGGAGTGTCCTGTGCACCACGACCAGATAATGGATATACTTAGAAGGAGAGACAGCATTGGTCGTATTTTTTTTGTATTTTTTTGTTTTATTAACCGCAAAATCGATTTTCGGTCACTTAGTGACCATCCTCAGTGCTGTAATATATAATTTAAATTGGTAGGCACTGGTGTCAACAAGCTTAGAGCGATCACATAAACTGAGAAATAAGTTATAGGGGACTGATGACCTCAGAAGCTAAGTCCCATAGTGCTCAGAGCCATTTGATCCAAGATTCCTGTGCAGAAGTACTGTCAATATAATCGACAGCACAGCTGTCGGCTCCCTAAGGATTTCACGCCTCCAGACACGCATATTAGACATGTCTGAAACACACGTAACGTCGCAGCAGCACAGCTGTTTCAATAGCTGTCACATAACAGCCCATTCAACAGATCTTCCTCCTGCAGATTTCATCTTTGACTCTCGCACAGTTCATGGTATTAACACAATAGTTTTCATTTTTAGTTTCCGAACGATATAGACTTCTTAAAGGGACATCCCTATGGACAGCCGAGTGCGCTAATGCTCCGATCCAGGATTCGAGGAGAAGCGGAGTCCCCGGATCAAATTCGCCTGGCGGATTAAGGACGTAGCCGCTGCGTCGGCCAGCGTGTATGCTGTTTCTAGTCACTTTCAAATACGCAAATACCCGTCTGTCACTCACATCCTGCCCCGGATACCCGCTGTGCAAATACTTCGCAAACGTTCTCACGTCTCAACAAGTGCGAGGGTGTTAAATAAGTAATGCAATGCATCATTTTTCACTACCAGTTTCTGTAAAAAAAATGGACATTTTCTGGCAGAAATCGTGAAATATTCCGGCTCCAGCTTCTACAATTTCATGAAGTTCCGATACGTCCCGGCGAGGTGAGTCGTTGGGCGAGTCATCTATCATAGTCGAAACAAGGTCGCGCAAACCTGCTCGAACTCCCGCGTGTCGATCAGCAGCACACAGCTGTGACTCCTGCAATGTCGTAACGTGCAGACACTTTCTTTCGAGTGATCGACGGATCACAATCAGACACCTCGCCGCGCAACCGGACGTCTGTGTTGGTAGTGTTGACACTCGTCCACCAGTTGGGGTACTCAAAGCTGTCCGCTGTGTTCCATCCAGACAATCATAAAGAGCAACGAAGGAATTGCTTGCCTATTCCGGGGCTCATCGTAACAATTTTTTGTCGAACGTCGTCTCAGGCGATGAAACATAGATTCATCACTTCGAATGGGGAACAAAACGGCAGTCCGTGGAATGGCGCCACACCACCTCTCCTCTGAAGAAAAAGAAAGTTCAAAACGTACCCTCAGCTGGTACAGCCACGGAGGCGGTGGTCTGGGACTCTGGGTTTATTCTGTTTGACGTCCCTTATTGTGGTGCAACGATCCACTCTGAACTGTACTGTGCTACTCTGATGAAACTGAACAAACTATTTCAGCCGCAAAAGTGTAAACAAACTTCTCCGCGTCCATGACAACGCAGAGCCTCATACGAACCTGCGCACTTGAGAGGAGCCCAAAAAATTTCATTTGGCTGTCTTCCTCATCCACCGTACAGCACGGATCTCGCACTTTCCGACTTCCATTTCTTTGGCCCAATGAAGGATGCACTCCACGGGAAGCAGCGCGTGAATGACGGGGCTTTACTCATCCAGCAAGACGAACAGTGGAGTGATACCATGCGAGCAGAAGGCCTTCCCGGTAAGGTGGTGCAAGGCCGTCGCATTGGACAGAGATCTCGTTGAAAAATTGTTTTTTTGTAGCCAAACGAGTGGGGACTAATACAGCGTAGCGGAGTTCTGAATAAAACCAACTTGCTTTCAGAAAACATAAATGTGTTGCATTACTTACTGATCGAACCCCGTAATTCATTCTAGACGCAGAAAGATGGGGTACACGGATTCCGTTCCGTGAAGGCGGGGGAGGGGGGGCGGGGTGATGGCGTCAGGAAGAGCATCCGGGCACCCACTATCACTAACATTCCTTTAGCCCACATAACAAATGCCGACCCCTTGGACACGCGGGACAAGGCAACGTAGAAGTAGAAGATACACTTTTTAATGGCAGTTGAATGCTCTTGAAAGACGAGAATAGTGATAAAACTTTATCGTTGAAACTTTCCGCCAGAGAAATGTACTGAAACTGTCCGTTCGGGATCTCATGCTTGGTTATGCCGTTGTTACAATGCTGACATACTGATCATCAGGCAGTAGTAGCCGACAGTGACAGACGCAGCAACACACAAACCAGGAGCGAATTTTATTATATCATCTGTGTGCTTTAATAGTTTAGTTTCTTGAGTTTCTGCGTGTGTTTAATAGCCACAGTTCTCGCGTTTTCGTTTGCGTCAGAAAGCAAACCGATTTTGTGATATATTACAAGTTCCTTATCAGGGGCAAATTATTTACTTTCACCTGAGTGCTTCGGTAGTTAGGTTCTTGAATATCTGCGTATTAGTAGACACAGTTCGTGCGTTTTCGTCAGGGTCTACATTAGAGTTCCGCAGCACGTGCCGATAGCCCGTTTATCTGCATAGTTTAGTTTTCCACGGTCTTTGGTATGGACAGGGAATGCGATTGTTCTGTGCGGATGCGAGTCGAGTTGCTGACACTTCGACCTCAGCTTCAGGCTGTGATGGCTTCGGTTACACAGCTTGAGGCTGCAGTGGATTGGCACCAATGTTGTGGGCCGGCCGTGGGGATCCAACGGACGTCCAGCGCGTCAGAGTCCTCCGATCGGTCCTTACCGGTGGCCAACCCAGTTACTGCTGGCACTGAGGCTGACCCCTCACGTGTGGCCGAGTGGGAGGTCGCCCCGGGGCGAAACAGGCGGCGAAAGACTTCCCTGGCGGCCGCACGTGACACCTCCCCAGTTTGTCTGACAAACAGCTTCCAGGTGCTGTCTGTGGCTGACACTGTCTCTGAGCCAGATGCTGTCGCCTGTCCTGTTTCAGAGGAAACCACTCAGCCTGCAAGATCCAGGCAACCGCAGAGGGTGGGACTACTGGTGGGAGCTCCAACGTTAGGCGCGTTATGGGGCCCCTTAGGGACTTGGCTGACAAGGAGGGTAAGAAAACCAATGTGCACTCCGTGTGCATACCGGGTGGAGTCATTCCAGATGTGGAAAGGGTCCTCCCGGATGCCATGAGCAGCACAGGGTGCAGCCAACTGCAGGTGGTAGCTCATGTCGGTACCAATGATATGTGTCGCTTTGGATCAGAAGAGATTCTCTCAGGTTCCGAGCGGCTAACAGAAGTGGTAAAGGCTGCCAGTATTGCTTGCACGGTGAAAGCAGAGCTCATCATTTGCAGCATAGTCGACAGGACCGATTGCGGACCTCTGGTACAGAGCCTAGTGGAGGGTCTCAATCAGAGGCTCAGACGGTTCTGCGACCGTGTAGGCTGCAGATACCTCGACTTGCGCCAAAGGGTGGTTGGGTTTAAGGTTCCGATGACTAGGTCAGGTGTCCACTATACGCAGGAGGCGGCTACACGGGTAGCAGGGGCTGTGTGGCGTGGACTGGGCGGTTTTTTAGGTTAGAGGGTCTCGGGAAAACACAAGATGGGCTTCAGTCACAAAGGGTGCAGGCTGAACATAGGAAGAACATAGATACAGGAACCATTCGTATAACAGTTGTAAGTTGTCGTAGCTGTGTTGGGAAAGTACCAGAGCTCCTAGCGCTAATAGAAAGCACTGATGCTCAAATCGTTACAGTCACTGAAAGCTGGATAAAGCCGGATATAAGCTCAGAAGAATTTTTTGCGAAGAACCTAACGGTGTTCCGAAAAGATTGGTTAAACGCGGTTGGCGGTGGCGTGTTTATTGCTGCTAGAAGTAGTTTAACTCGTCGCGAAATTGAAGTAGATACTTCCTGTGGGTCAGTATGAGCAGAGGTCATTGTTGGCAACCGGAATATAATAATAATTGGATCCTTTTACCGACCTCCCATTTCAGATGATGCAGTTGCTGAAAGGATCAAAGAAAACTTGAGTTTGATTTCAAACACGCACCCGGCTCATACGATAACAGTTGGTGGTGACTTTAATTTACCCTCGGTATGTTGGCGAAAATACATGTTTAATTCCGGAGGTACGCATAAAATATCACCCGAAATTGTGCTAAACGCATTCTCTGAAAGTTATTTCGAGCAGTTAGTTCATGAGCCCACGCGAATAGTAAACGTTTGTGAAAACACACTTGACCTCTTAGCAACAAATAATCCTGAGTAAATAACCAGCATCAAAACCGATATAGGGATTAGTGAACATAGGATTGTCGTAGCGAGGCTGAATATTGTAATCCCCAAATCCTCGAAAAATAAGCGAAAAATATACCTATTCAAAAAAGCAGATAAAAATTCACTTGACGCCTTCCTGAGAGACAATCTCCACTCAGTGCAAATTAATAATATAAGTGTAGACCAGATGTGGCTTAAATTCAAAGAAGTAGTATCGGCAGCAATGGAGAGGTTTACACCAAATAAATTAACAAACGACGGAGCTGATCCTCCTTGCCACACAAAACGGGTTAGAACACTGTTGCAGAAACAATGAAACAAACATGCCAAATTTAAACAAACGCAAAATCCCAAGATTGGCGATCGTTTACAGAAGCTCGAAATTTAGCGCGGAGTTCAATGCGGGACGCCTATAACAGTTGCCACAACCAAACTTTGTCTCGAAACCTGGCAGAAAATCCAAAGAGATTCTGGTCGTATGTGAAGAATGTTAGAGGCAAGAAACAATCAGTGCTTTCTCTCCGCGATAACAATGGAGATACTATCGAACACAGTGCTGCCAAAGCAGATTTACTAAATACAGCCTTCCGAAATGTCTTCACAAAAGAGAACGAAGTAAATATTCCAGCATTCGAATCGAGAACAGCTGCCAACATGAGTAACGTAGAAGTAAATATCCTGGGTGTAGTAAAGAAACTTAAAACACTCAATAAAAGCAATTCTTCTGGTCCAGACTATACCAATTAGGTTCCTTTCGGAGTATGCTGATGCATTAGCTCCATAGTTAACAATCATACACAAGCATTCGCTCGAAAAAAGATCCGTACCCTAAGACTGGAAAGTGACACAGGTCACACCAATATTCAAGAAAGGTAGTTGGAGTAATCCGCTAAATTACAGGCCCATATCGTTAGCGTCGATATGCAGCAGAATTTTAGAACATATATTGTATTCGAACATTATGAATTACTTCGAAGGAAACGGTCTATTGACACACAGTAAACATGGGTTTAGAAAACATCGTTCCTGTAAAACACAACTAGCTCTTTATTCACATGAGGTGTTGAGTGCTACTGACAAGGGATTTCAGATCGATTTCGTATTCCTGGGTTTCCGGAAGGCTTTTGACACTGTACCACACAAGCAGTTCGTAGTAAAATTGCGTGCTTATGGAATATCGTCTCAGTTATGCGAGTGGATTCGCGATTTTTTGTCAGAGAGGTCACAGTTCGTAATAATTAACGGAAAGTCATCGAATAAAACAGAAGTGATTTCAGGCGTTCCCCAAGGTGGTGTTATAGGCCCTTTGCTGTTCCTTATCTATATAAACGATTTGGGAGACAATCTGAGCAGCCGTCTTCGGTTGTTTGCAGATGACGCTGTCGTTTATCGACCAATAAAGTCATCAGAAGATCAAAACAAACTGCTAAACGATTCAGAAAAAATATCTGAATGGTGCGAAAAGTGGCAGTTGACCCTAAATAACGAAAAGTGTGAAGTCATCCACATGAGTACTAAAAGGAACTCGTTAAACTTCGGTTACACAATATATCAGTATAATCTGAAAGCCGTAAACTCAACTAAATACCTAGGTATTATAATTACGAACAACTTAAATTGGAAAGAACACATAGAAAATGTTGTGGGGAAGGCTAACCAAAGACTGCGTTTTGTTGGCAGTATAACACTACCGTCTGCTACTACTATACCATAACCTCAAAGCTGAAGGCAGTTCGTATAGTGAAATTATTCTTATTCAAGAAATTATAGTATCAATAAGCAGAGCAGTGTTACCTTCTGAGAGGAATTTTGTTATATTGACCGTGTTGTACCTAACGGATGTGGCTTAGCGGAAGTGAAAGTCAGAATTACGTAAATATTCAAACAGTAACAAATAATATTTTAAAATGGCTCTGAGCACTATGGGACTTAACGTCCGAGGTCATCAGTCCCCTAGAACTTAGAACTACTTAAACCTAACTAACCTAAGGACATCACACACATCCATGCCCGAGGCAGGATTCGAACCTGCGACCGTAGCAGTCGCGCAAATAATATTTTACCTAGCTACACTGTTTAAGGAATAAAGAAAACGGTGGCCAACCTAATTAGGCAAGAGAATGATTAACATTCTTGTTTAAGAAAATAGGTAAGAGTAACTTCAACGGACAAACACAACCTTATACTTTGCCACACGCGAGTGCAATAAACTCTGGCACCTGAATACAGTGTGTTCAGGTTAAGATTGGAGTTAACAGAGCAGAACAAACTACTGGCATAAATATAACAGATAACAATACATACTATTACTTTCATGGATTATTCAAACTGAATGGTCTTTATAACATTACTATTAATATTCACCTTAGAATCATAAATTGGACATAGGTTCAGTATTACTTTTCAAACATTTTCCTAGATGACATAAAAATGTTAATGTAGTTCATTGCAAAATTATGAACTGGCCACAAGTTAAGTCTATCTCAGCTAAATACTTTTCTATTTAGAACGAAAGTTAAATGGAATTCACTAACAGGTTACTTCTCACAGTTTTTTTAATAAAGAAATTATTGTTTTCATAAATAGTGGTCTTGCTATTAATTGTTATTTATCATGAGCATAAAGGATAACCTGTGGATCCTATTACACTATCAATACACTTTCAATCACCTAAAAGAAACTAGTGCTTAGCAAGCATTAGTATATAACTTTCCACAACTGCAGTTTTCCACTTTTACTACAGTGAGACACCAAATTAACATATTTGTAAGATACTGACTCACCTTCTGCGATTTACAACAAGCAGCAATGTGATCATTTACTAAGCAAACCTTTATAAGCCTCAGTCTTAAGAAGTTTTAATTTTGAAGTTGGCAACAACATATAAATAAGCTGATTTAATAGGAAAATTATTTTCAGCAAGCATCACTTACTTTAACTCACTCTCTTGCCAGATTAACTTTAACTTTCTTTCAATAAAGGACACTCGGTAAGCACTATAGCGTGGGAGGGACCCTAAGTGGATATGTGACTGAGGATAAATCACGGTAGGTACGAAAGTTCAGTTAAAATTTACCTTGTATTTGAGTACACTAAACGTCCAGTGAGCTGATCCTTCACTGTACATTACTATAGTGTTCCATTAACAGTAATTGCGCAATGTGGTGTCATTTGCATTTTGGTAGGTGGATTTGCAGGTTAACTTGCCGGAATCTGTCATTTCTTGGTGGCGATGATAGACATCAATTCCAGAATAGCTCCACCCGTTCTGTATCCATCTATCCGAGGCATTGGAAAGTGGCACGGGAAGCCTCTCTCGGCACCAGCACAATATGCAGCTTTTACATGAGCAATTGACAGTTTGGTAGCTCGTCCCCGACTGACTCTCAATTCCACCTTTTCTACCTAGGCCAACCACAATTTGCTCGAGCGCTACACAGTTCCGTTCCCGAGGGGAACCACAACACCTTTTGCATATGAAATAACTAAGAACCCTAAGTGAGGATCAGCAATTACATAACAACAAACAAACATTTTAAATAAAACAGAACCTTTGCACTTATTAACATTTCTATAAAAAAATTATTTAAACAAAATTACAATTATATACAGTAAGTTTTGTCTCCCTCCAAATGAGACAAAGAATTTAAATGATAGATACACTACATTGCATAGAATCAAACCATGACATCAAAGTTTTTAACACAGAAAAGAATAAACACTCATGATATCGATTCAATCCTACAACCTTTATAGATACTCAATGTTATAACATTAAACCAAAACAAAAGGCAAAATAAATCCGTACAGCATTAGAGCTATGGTGTTACAGCAGGACACTTAGAAAATGTAGCAGGCCTACTAAGGAGACTGCCTACACTACGCTTGTCCGTCCTCTTTTAGGATATTGTTGCGCGGTGTGGGATCCTTACCAGGTAGGACTGACGGAGTTCATCGAAAAAGTTCAAAGAAAGGCAGCACGTTTTGTATTATCGCGAAATATGGGAGAGAGTGTCACAGAAATGATACAGGATTTGGGCTGGAAATCGTTAAAAGAAAGGCGATTTTCGTTGCGACGGAATCTCCTCACGAAATTCCAATCACCAACTTTCTCCTCCGAATGCGAAAATATTTTGTTGCCACCGATCTACATAGGGCGAAACGATCACCACTATAAAATAAGGGAAATCAGAGTTCGTACGGAAAGATATAGGTGTTCATTCTTTCCGCGCGCTATACGAGATTGGAATAATAGAGAATTGTGAAGGTGGTTCGATGAACCCTCTGCCAGGCACTTAAATGTGATTTGCAGAGTATCCATGTAGATGTAGATGGCCTTATAAGCCCTTCCAAAATTTAGTTAATGTAAAAGATTATTAATTATCGTCAAAATGTACTCAAAAATATAAAATTAATTGCCTCAGCCCCTCTTTATTACGAGGCTTGAGCGCAAAGACAGATATAGGTAGTGCTATAAACCATTCTCAACAGGATTAAATCTGCGATTTCGCGTATAATGAGGAACACTGTACTCGTTTTAACGTAACACGTTAATTCACTGCAACTCACACCATTTCATCGGTTAATTTGTGTAAAAATAAAGCAACACTGAGAACGAATTTTACCGCTCTCTCTGTTGCTTCTACTCTCCAGTAAGGCTGTACTACTATAATATACAACCAGTATATTTCACTGAAATATTCTGTGGTAGTTCGCCGTAATTTGTTTCACTCTTGGGTGAAATTATAAAAATATAAGCTGCTCTGAGAGTTCCTCCCATTAAAGCTCTTAGGCATGATTTTCAGCAGAATGCACTCGAGTTCTAATGGTGTGTGTAGTCGGTTCCTCACATGACGTAGCTCATCGAGATAACGACGCCGTTAGGTGGCCACAGAAACACAGCCAGTGGAGGAAACGGGAAAGAATTTACGAGGTATCGCGCCTCCCTACCTAATTAAGGGACGTTTTATTTCAGCTGGAATTTAATCAGAAATGCTGGCCTTTTTCATTAGCGCACCCGTTGCGCCAGTTCGTATTTTTCCTGCTCTGTGCAGCTGACGCGGGGGCCGCACCTCCTACCAGACGAACACACAAAGCTCACAAGAAACTTTCTTTCCAGTGGCCAATGCTACGCAACATGTTGCAAATGCTAAGCTAGAGGACTGTTTCATTCAATTGTCCCCACATTAAGAATTTCTTGGTTCGCATTTACAGAGCATTAGATACGCAGTCCGTTTGATGTGCCAGAAAAGCGCTAGTCAAAGGATAACTGAACTTTTAAAACAGAGGTGGCCGATGTCGCTGAAGTAACTGCTGTGCTAAACGGAAATTTCCGTTACAAACTTCTAGGACATGTAGAGGGTAATGAGTACATAACATTTTGAATAGGAACTCATGTCTGGAAACCTATCGTTTCCGTTCTACGACAGTTTCAATGCAGAAGATTATCTCATCCACACCCACGTGAGGAATGTACTTAGGCGTGACCCAGTACAACTTTTGCAATCCATTTGAAAAGAATACCGACTCTTTCCGGTATTACTTACGCATTTGCACTACAACTTACACCTTGCGGTTTACATTAGTCGACAATAACAATAATTCAGCATCTACGGCACCAGCCGCAACGTAACGATGCATTACAACAGCGGCTCGATGTGGCGACCACCAACGTTGTTTCACACAGTGTACCTCCGAAGCATGTTCTGGTACACTCTCTCCATCCCACCTGGTGTCTCTTCAATGTCTTGTGCAGCGGTCAGAACTCGTGCCAGCAGATCTTCCTCTGTCTCTACAGGTGTCTCATGAATTAGGCTCTTCATACGACCCCACAAGAAGTAGTCCATAAGGGTTAAATCCGGCGATCGTGGCGGCCACGTGGTTGGACCACCACGGCCTATTCATCTTTCACCATACCGTCTGCTGAGATGTCTCCGGACAGCCAGTGAAAAGTGAGATGGTGCTCCATCATGCCGAAACCACATTTCCTGACGGACATTCAATGGCACAGCTTCGAAGAACGGGTCCAGTACATGTCGTAGGAAGACTAAGTATGCGGGACCTGTGAGCTTGGATGGAAGGAAGTATGGCCCCATCACATGACAGTCCAGAATACCTGACACACGTTAATTCCAAACCTGTCTTGAAATCCATGAACATGCGTGGCATGAGGGTTTTCGTCCACCCAGAAATGGCTATTTCGAGCATTCAAAACACAATCCCTCGTGAACCTACATTCATCTGTGAAGAGAACTCGACGTGGAGACTGGGGCGCGTCAATGCAACGGTGCAGGAACCATGCGCAGAAGGCGACGCGTTGTGGAAAGTCTGCTGGACCGATAGCGTGCAACCTTTGTAAGTGATTCGGATGTAATTGTTGCTCATGCAGGACGTCCAAGACGGTACTGTGACTAACAGCCATTGCACGCGCAATTTGTTCGCGAACTCGTCGACGGGCTATCTTCAGTGCGACGCAGTACACCTTCGTCAAATTCGGGAGTACGGCGTCGCCGTGGAGCACCACAGTCCTGCCTCTTCACGGTGAAGGTTCCCATTTCTCGTAGCCGTTGTGTAACTTGGGCAAACAGTTTGTGCGATGGAGTGTGACGGTGTGGAAAACGTTCGTGATACAGCCGACTAGCAGCTCTTCCGTTACCTCCAGCTTCGCCATACACAAGGAGCATGTCTGTGTCTTCCGCAAACGTGTACTGCACCATGTTCCCTCTATCGGTGATGCACAGGTATTGACTCGGTCTCACAGCAAAGCGGACAATAAGTGACATCTGGGGATCGTTTGACGTAGTATACGTCATCGTGTCTACCCTGTTGCATAACAGGACAGGGAACTCTTAGACGTTTCTCTTGCCCTAAGCAGACGTTGAAGAGGTACACATCTGAATTGAAATTGTTGTAGAACGGAAACGATACGATTTCGGACATGGGTTCCTAATCAAAATGTTCTGTATTCACTACCCTCTACATGTCTTAGAAGTTTGTAACGGGAATTTCCAACCCCCCTGTAAATTACGGATGCGATTTACTAATTAGTTGCAGAATAAGGTTTAGAAGCGTCGCCTCACTAGCTTTAACGGCATTGTTACTGATCACGTTGTACTGCAGTGTCATAAGTGTAATCAGACAGATTACTAATGTACAAGACTCGCAATGCTGACTTGGTCTACAAGGTTTAACCAAAAATATGAGAACACCTCGATATGTGCGCGCTTCAACATAAATGCAGATGCTAGCGAAGCCTGCAAGTTGCGCTGCTGTATCTGACCGCAAACAGCACCTTTACAATGTCCTCTGTTCGTTGCAATCATTGGTCGTAGTCAAACCAGTGTTCTGCCTAGGTTTGCAAGATGGCATTACTGCTAAGGATTTTGTGACCGTTTTGGCTGATCAGGTCCATCCCATGGTACAATATTTGTTCCCTAACGGAAATTCTGTGCTCTAAGACGACAAGACCCAGTTCACACAGCTCGCATCTTTCAGGACTGGTTTTGAGAACACGAGGATGATGAAGAACACTCAAACAATCACTATATACACACAAAACAAATAACTTGTAAACGTCCATTCATCTAGAGCGTCGGTGTGGCCCGTCGGAGCTGGTCCTAGGTCGGCGAGGAACTGGCTGTCCTGCTGCTGCGCTGGTCTTATAAAGCCGGCGGAGGCCGGCGGAGTACTCCAACTTTCCCTGTATCTGTGAGGCGACCTCTGCAGAAAAAGGTTCGCATTAGTCTCTAGCAAGTTCTGTTTGTTTGGAAGAATTGTTTTCCTCTTGGTTGCGGCTGCAAGTGCTTGTGTATGTTATATGGTACACAGAGGTGTCTTGAGTGTAGTCTGAGTGGCAGGGGCCATCTGTGGCAGACGTAACAGATGAATTGTCGCATCTCTCCTGGCGACCACATTCACCAGATCTCAACATGATTGTGCCTTTGTGACTGACTTTAAAGAGAAGGATGTGTGATCGCAATCAACTACCATCATCGTTACTTGAACTTGTCATTATTTTGCAGGAAGATCAGTATAAGATTGTCTTGAAAACCATTCAGAACCTGTATTTATCCGTTCACAGTCGACTGGGAGCTATTTTGAAACCCAACTGTTTTCCTGCACTGCATTTGGCATGGAAATGTGTTGTGTTTGTCGTGTTTTCATATTTTTGTCAGAATCAATACCGAAGAATGATACAAGTAAAAAAACATACCACCAAAATAGAAGCGAAAGGTTTCAAGTAAATGATAGTTAATTGCGAATGTGTGGTTACGAGCCACCATTGACACGAGAATGAAATATTGTCCTAGTTGATATTCCTCCAAGTCGACTTCTACGAGCCACTTTATTCTTCTGTATACACTGCGTTAGTATTGTACATCCACGACTTCTTATACTACTAATTCGGTAACACACCTGCCAGAACTTTCCTTCTGTGGTAGTGAGATTAGTACAGTATTCATGAATTATGGGGGTATTTTGCCTGTCTCACATACCCTGCAAGCCAAGCAGAGTAGTTTTGCCATGTATTATGTTACCCGTCAAGAAGAACATTGTACTTCAGAAACTGCATTATGAGTTTACACAGCTGCACGTATTCATTATCAACGAGCGGCTACGGTCAATTTAAGGTCATCTTCAGGTCATATAAGAAATGCGAACCATTCCATATTATTATAAATACAAAAGCAGATAGAATCACACAAATTATATGCGTCTGCAGAGGTACTATTTTTGTCTTCATTATTCTGAATACAGTATAACTAACAGGATAATAACAGAACAAGGTATATGTTTCGCGAACTGCAGTTATACTATTAAGATATTCATATTCCTCATGTAGGGTAATGAAAATGATGAAAGTATACATATATATCACATAACTTGGGCGTAATTCATTCAGTTCTTTTATTTACAATAATATGAAGCGGTTCACATTTTGAAAAAGACGCTTATGTACGAGCGACGTTCAATACGTAATGCAACACTTTTTCCCTCGGCCAATATTGCTTGAAAAAATACGGCTATACAGCGTGGTCTATTGATCGTGACCGGGCCAAATATCTCACGAAATAAGCGTTAAACGAAAAAACTACAAAGAACGAAACTTGTGTAGCTTGAAGGGCGAAACCAGATAGCGCTATCGTTGACCCGCTACATGGCGCTGCCATAGGTCAAACGGATAATGTGTTCAAATTTGTGTGAAATCTAATGGGACTTAACAGCTGAGGTCATCAGTCCCTAAGCTTACACACTACTTAACCTAAATTATCCTAAGGCCGGCCGGAGTGGCCGAGCGGTTCTAGGCGCTACAGTCTGGAACCGCGAGACCGCTATGGTCGCAGGTTCGAATCCTGCCTCGGGCATGGATGTTTGTGATGTCCTTAGGTTAGTTAGGTTTAAGTAGTTCTAAGTTCTAGGGGACTGATGACCTCAGAAGTTAAGTCCGATAGTGCTCAGAGCCATTTGAACCATTTTTGAAATTATCCTAAGGACAAACACACACATCCATGCCCGAGGGAGGACTCGAGCCTCCGCCTGGATCAGCCGCACAGTCCATGACTGCAGCGCCCTTGACCACTCGGCTAATACCGCGCAGCTCAAACGGATATCAACAGCGTTTTTTTTTTTTTTTTTTTTTTTTTTTAAGGAACCCATTTTTTAACATATTCGTGTAGTACGTAAAGAAATATGAATGTTTTAGTTGGACCACTTTCTTTGCTTTGTGATAGATGGCGCTGTAATAGTCACAAACATATGGCTCACAATTTTAGACTAACAGTTAGTAACAGGCAGGTTTTTTCAATTAGAATACAGAACGTAGGTACATTTGAACGTTTTATTTCGGTTCGAATGTGATACATGTACCTTTGTGAACTTATCATTTCTGAGAACGCATGCTCTTACAGCGAGATTACCTGTAAATACTACATTAATGCAATATATCTCAAAATGATGTCCGTCAACCTCAATGCATTTGGCTATACGCGTAACGAAATTACTCTCAACAGCGAGTAGTTCGCCTTCCGTAATGTTCGCACATGCATTAACAATGCGCTTATGAATGTTGTCAGGCGTTGTCGGTGGATCACGATAGCAAATATCCTTCAACTTTCCCCACAGAAAGATATCCGGGGACGTCAGATCCGGTGAACGTGCGGGCCTGGTATGATGCTTCGACGACCAATCCACCTGTCATTAAACATGCTGTTCAATACCGCTTCAACCGCACGCGAGCTATGTGCCGGACCTTCATCATGTTGGAAGTACATCGCCATTCTGTCATGCAGTGAAACATCTTGTAGTAATATCGGTAGAACATTACGTAGGAAATCAGAATACATTGCACCATTTAGACTGCCATCGATAAAATGGGGGCCAATTATCCTTCCTCCCATAATGCCGCACCATACATTAACCCGCCAAGATCGCTGATGTTCCACTTGTCGCAGCCATCGTGGATTTTTCCGTTGCCAAATAGTGCATATTATGCCGGTTTGCGTTACCGCTGTTGGTGAATGACGCTTCGACGCTAAATAGAACGCGCGCAAAAAATCTGCCATCGTCCCGTAATTTCTCTTGTGCCCAGTGACAGAACTGTACACTACGTTCAAAGTCGTCGCCATGCAATTCCTGGTGCATAGAAATATGGTACGGATGTAATCGATGTTGACTTAGCATTCTACGTTTTTGAGATTCCCGATCCTCGCGCAATTAGTCTGCTACTGATGTGCGGAATAGCCGCGACAGCAGCTAAAACACCTACTTGGGCATCATCATTTGTTGCAGGTCGTGGTTGACGTTTCACATGTGGCTGAACACTTCTTGTTTCCTTAACTTACGTAACTATCCGGCGAACGGTCCGGACATTTGGATGATGTCGTCCAGGATACCGAGCAGCATACATATCACACGCCTGTTGGGCACTTTGATCACAAGAGTCATACATCAACACGATATCGACCTTTTCCGCAATTGGTAAACCGTCCATTTCAACAAGGGTAATGTATCCCGAAGAAAATACCGTCCGCACTGGCGGAATGTTACGTGATACCACATACTTGTACGTTTGTGACAATTACAGCGCCATCTATCACAAAGCGAGAAAAGTGGTCCAACTAAAACATTCATATTTCTTTAGGTACTACACGAATATGTAATAAAGTATGGGGGTTCCTGTTTTAAAAAAAAACAGTTGATATTCGTTTGGCCTATGGCAGTGCCATCTGGCGGGCCAACCATAGCGCCATCTGGTTTCCCCTTCAAGCTAGACGAGTTTCGTACTTTGTAGTTTTTTCGTTTGATGCTTATTTCGTGAGATATTTGGCCCAGTCACTATCAATGGACCATCCTGTATATTTTGGACATCGTGGAATATTCCCGTTTCTGATCCATTGTTCCATGAAGTTCCGATATGTGGCGGCGCTATAAATGGCCTTCGAACTGGCGTCTGTTACGGAGGTGCGTTGTTCCAAGCAGAGAACTGTTATTGAGTTTCTTTTGGAGGAAACCCAGAGTATCGCAGATATTCATAGGCTCTTACGTAAAGTCGGCGGAGACCTGGCAGTGAACAAAAGCCCGGTGAGTCGTTTGGTGAGGCGTCAGTCACCATCGCAACAGGGTCATGCAAACCTGTTCGATCCCACACGTGTCGGCTGGCAGCACACAGCTGTAACTCCCGCAATATTTCAATGCGCGGACGCACTCATTCGAGGTTATCGACAGATCACAAACGAACACCTCACTGCACAAATGGACGTCTCTGTTGGTACTGCTGACACACTCGTCCACCAATTGGGGTACTCAAAGATGTGTGCCCGCTGCATTCCTCGCCGTCTAACACAAGACCATAAAGAGCAACGATAGACCATCTGCGTAGAACTGTTTCCGCGTAACGAGGCTTATCGTGAAATGTTTTTGTCGTACAAGGTTTCATAACTTCTAACCGGAAAAAACTACAGTCCATGGACTGGCGCCTCACCAACCCACCTCCGAAGAAAAAGTACAAAGCCGCATCTACAGCCGTTAAGGCCATGGCGACGGACTTCTGGGATTCTGGCAGGGTTATTCCGTTGGATGTCCTCCATCATAGTGAAACGATCAAGTCTGAAGTGTACTATGGTACTCCCAGAAAATGGAAGAAGCAACTTCAACGCTCAGGGCCACAAAAATGCAAACGAGCTTCTTGTCCGTGACAATGCAAGGCACCACAGAAATCTCCCCACACTGCAAGAACTCACAAAGCTTCATTCGACTGTTCTTCCTCATCCACCCTACAGTCCAGACTCGCACCATTCGTCTTCGATCTGTTTGGTCCAATGACGGACATACTTTGCGACAAGCAGTATGGGGATCATGGTGAGGTTACTAATGCAGAAAACTTTGGCTCTGGCTTCAACTTCGACAAAAAGAGTGGTTCCATGCGGGCATACAGGCGCTCCCAATAACGCGGCTTAGGATCGGAACGGAGATCGTGTTCAAAAATATGAATGGGGAATAATATGGTGTATTAGAATACTGAATAAAACCAACCTGCTTTCAGAAAAAAATGTGTTACGTTACCAATTGCACGCCCCTCATATCATGCTCTGTTAATTACATGTAGTGTTACCTACTGATGGCCTTAAAGTTGCCGAAATCTGTTGTTTAATAAAGAAAACTTATAGCAGTGCAAACAAACGATGAAATTTCTCAAGTTCAGGTATCACTAGTTTTCCGAAAATCTCAGTAATTCTGAGGGAATGTCGTGTGCTACATACGTTTAGCTTCGCCTAAGGTGTTTCATTACTCCGTCAAATGCTTGTTCCAGAGTGTATACCCCATTTCGGCTTCATTCATTTTACTTCTGGAAAATATACACATCACCTCGGAAATATAATGTTGGTCTTTTTTTTATTTTTCACGCTGCTGTGGAAACTAGAAGAAAATGACGGAGTACACTGATGACGTAGAATACCGCGCCGTAATAAGTTTCTTACATTTTAAGGAGACGAACACAGGGAAGCTCGGAGCGAGTTGTTGAAAGTGTACGGAACACGGAGATGAAGGGTCGCACGCACTTCCATTGTGGCCGCGCGGTCTCGGGCGTCTTGACACGGTCCGCGCGGCTCCCTACCCCACTCCCCCCACCATATCGGAGGTTCGAGTCCTCCCTCGGGCATGTGTGTGTGTGTGTGTGTGTGTGTGTGTGTGTGTGTGTGTGTGTGTGTGTATGTGTCGTCCTTAGCGTAAGTTAGGTTAAGTTAGATTAAGTAGTGTGTAAGTTTAGGGACCGATGACCTCAGCAGTTCGGTCCAATACGACCTTAGCACAAATTAACGATTTACCACTAATTTCCACTTGCACTTTCATTGTCAACGGACAAGCATGAAATAGAAGTGACTCTTTCTCTCTCTCTCTCTCTCTCTCTCTCTCTGAAGAAGCAAACCGCAAGAGAAGAGGACCTACAGCTGGAAGACCAGCGTATCACAATACACGCCAGAGATCAAAAATGAAAATCAGTTACGGATTAGTTTACAAAATTTAGCAGGGCATTTTGAAGATGACGAAAAACGCAGCCCGCTTTGTTCCGTGATTGCTCTAACCGATTCAGCAGCGGAACTACTGCAGATACGTCACGTCAATCTAGAATAGATGATGCATTAGTCGCCTAGTAGCCATGGGGAGTATGCTGATACAGTAGCTCTGTACTTAACAAACACAGACAACCGCTGGCTCGGTGAAAGGTCCATACCTCAAGACTGGAAAGCTGCACAGTTCACACCAATACCTAAGAAAAAAAATTGGAGCAATCCGCTTAATTATAGAATTATAGACCCTTATCAAAATCGTCCAAATGGCTCTAAGCACTATGGGAGTTACCATCTGAGGTTATCAGTCCCCTAGACTTAGAACTACTTAAACCTAACTAACCTAAGGACACCACACACATCCATTCCCTAGGCAGGGTTCGAACCTGCGACCGCAGCTGTAGCGCGGTACCGGACTGAAGCGCCTAGAACCACTCGATCACAATGGCCGGCAGGTCCTTATCACTAAAGTCCATTTGCAGTAGGATTTTGGAAAGCATACTGTGTTCGAACATTACGAATTACGTCGAAGATACGATTTATTGACGAATAGTCAGCACGGATTCAGATAACATCATTCTTCTGAAACAGAACTAGCTCTTCATTCTCACTGATTGCACAATTTTAGATTTCCAGAAGGCTTTTCACACCGTTCCTCACAAGCGACTTCTAATTAAATTGCGTGCCTGTCGCTTATCGCCTCCGTTGTGCGACTGAATTCGTGAGCTCTGCCAAAAAGGTCACAGTTCGCAGTAACTTGCTGAAAGTCATCGAGTAAAACGAAATTAGCGCGTGGCATCGCCCAAGGAAGTAGTATAGAGTCTTAGTTATTCCTGATTTACATTAGTGATATAGGAGGCAGTCTGAGCAGGCCTCTTAGATTTTTTTGCAGATGTTACCGTCATTTACCGTCTGGTAAAGTCATCAAATGATGAACACCAGTTGCAAAATGTTTTACAGAGGATATCTGTATGGTGTGAAAAGTAGCAATTGGCTCAAAATAATAGAAACTGTGAAGTCATCCACTTGAGAACTAAACAAAAAATCCGCTGAATTTCGGTTGCAAGATAAATCATACAAATGTAATTCAATTAAGTGCTTAGGGATTACAAGTAGGAATAGCTTCAACTGGAATGATCACATAGTGTTGTGAGGAAAGGGACTAGACTACGATTTATTGGCAGCATAGTTAGAAAGTGCAACAGATCTACTAAAGAGACTGCTTACATCACGCTTATCCGCCTTCTTCTAGAGTACTGCTGCGCGGTATGGAATCCGCATCAGATGGGACTCAAAGGACATCGAGAAAGTTGAAAGAAGGGCAGCTCGTTTTGTGTTATCGCGAAATAGGGGAGAGTGCGCCACGAACAAGGTACGTGAATTGGGGTGGCAATCATTAAAACAAAAACGTTTTCGTTGCGGTAGTGTCTTCTAGTGTAATTTCAATCACCAACTTTCTTCTGCGATTCCTAAAATATTGTGTTGGTACCTACCTGTATGATCATCATGATAAGATAAAACAGAGATCATACAGACAAATTTAAGTGCTTGTCCTTCCCATGGGCCGTTCGAGAATGGAACGATACAGAAATAGCTTGAAGATGGTTCGGTGAACCCTCTGCCATGCAGCTAAAGGTGATTTGCAGAGCAATCATAGAAATGTAGAGTTAGAGACGAACACCGGTTGTACGACTATGAACATGAGACGATGGAGCAAAGCAAGCAATGGAAACGCGGGGACTGTCCACCACAACACCCAACCATCCTGGGGCAAGGAGTAGTTGAGAGTATTTTAACACTGTCATTCAAACATTATTCTAGTGAGAATATTCTTCCAATCCCCAAACCGTCACCCCAATATACTAAGGAATCTCCTAACCAGTTTACGAGAAGCTATTAAGACAAAGCGTTACGGGAAATTAGTCAAAGGGTTGATTTTGCCACCCACAACACTCCAGCTCATTCTGCACAAGACACTGTCATACATGCTACTTCTTTGGCGTATCAGATTTTGCCTCAACTCCTCTATTGTCCTGAGAAGGACTCAGTGACTTCTTTATAATCCTCGGATGAAGAAACCGCTGCGTAGCTGGCAAGTAAAGAATGGCGACGAGGTTTATTTTTGAGGTGGAACGATTTCTGAAGAGTCGAAATGCAGATTTCTACAGCCAAGATCTTCGCCAAGTCAAGTATCATCGGAGCGTGAATACACCAGTACCATACTTCACGCTTGCAGGTTGATTTCTTCGAGATTAAACACTGTCCAGTCACACTGATGTGACCAATTTTCCGAATAATCATCTTTTGCAGCGCGGACGTGAGGGGGAGAACCAATCAGCCTATGAAACATACCGGCGGTGGTGTGTAGCCATGCTGACTCCAGGGTCGTGGCCAGCTGCTCTAGGTTTTTCCGCTGGGGATCCACGACACTTGCAGCCCGATCAACGTGGTCCAGAAGAGCACGGTAAACTCATCGCGCTGCTCTTCAAACCTCGCACGTAGACTGCGAGCTGTGTAACACGTTACACTGACCTGCTGGTAAGTGCCACCCTACCGAGGAGACACAAACTGCATTTAGGGGCGCACATTGTCGTCAAGGACAGATGCATATTTGTCTCGATCAACTGTGCCTTCCAGAACGACGAGATCATCCAGATACAAGCGTCATTATTAATGCAGTAAAAGGAACTCCAATTGAAAATGATACAAATAAGGTCATTGGATACGTCATTAATTGGTTTTCTGCAAATTGGCTTGCTCTAAACTTAAAAAAAAACACAGTACATCCAATTTTCTGATGCAAAAAGTATAGTTCATTCAATAAATACAACACATCTACAGAAGTCAGTAGACAGGGTAGAGGATACTAAGTTTTTGGGTGTACATATAGATGAGAATCTAAATTGGAAAATTCATATTTTCGATCTTCTAAAGCGACTAGGTTCAGCAACTTTTGCAATCAGAATAATTGCCAATTTTTAGGATATAGAAATTAGTAAGCTAACATACTTTGCATACTTTCACTTTCCGATGTCACACGGAATAATATTTTGGGGTAACTCAACATTTAGACAAAAAGTATTCACTGCTCAAAAGAAAGTGGTTAGAATAACGTGTGGGGTTAATAGTCGCACATCTTGTAGGCACCTTTTTAAAAGATTGGAAATTCTTACAACAGCCTCACAGTACATTTACTCACTAATGAAATTTATTCTCAGCAACATGGACCAGTTTAAAAACAACAGTGACATTCATGATTATAATACCAGAAAAAAGAAAGACTTACACTACCCTTTACTCAAGCCATCTTTGGCAAAGAAATGGGTAAAATATGCTGCTTTAAAAATTTTGTACAAATTACCAGATGAAATAATATGTCTGACAGACAGCAGAAATAGCTTCAAATATAAATTGAAATCATATCTCCTTGACAACTCCTTCTACACCATAGATTAATTATTGAATAGGAATAAGTAAATCTAGAAATATAGTATACGCATTTTGTGCAATTGAAGGGAATGGGGTAAATAATAGAAATATTAATCTTTACTGTATTATAAACCTTGTTTCATATGTGCATTTCTTGACACGTTCGACATCATAACGGCTACCGTACCGTGCGATTGATCAATGGAACACGCAACCAACTAACTAAGTAACTCGGGTCTGGACCCTTCCGACGACTGTGGCAGTGTGTGTGCTTTCAGACGATTCACCCAATACAAGCCCACGTCTATCTGTCTGATGGAGCATAAAACATGATTAATTTGAAAAGGACACCAATAGCCACTCATTGGTCTTCAAGTTGCGGTACTGGCGCGCTAATTTCAGCCTTTGTCATCGATGAATAGCAGTCAGCATGGATCCGTGAACCAGGCGCCATCTGTAAAGACCCATACGCAGCAACGGTCGTTGAGGACACACGTTTGGTAGCCCCTTGCTTCATCTGGGCGGTAGCTGCTCGACAGTTGCACGTCTATCATCCGTACACACATCTACAGCAGTCGTTCATCGCTGTCATCTATGACCCGAGGTGCACCATAGCTGCCTCCGTGCTGCTTTTCGACAACGTCATTTTGACGTGCACGGTGTATTTTAAACAGGGCGGCGCTGGAACAGATTGCAAAGCTAGCCATTTCGAAAATGCTTGCAACCTTGGCGCGAAAGCCAATGACCATGTAGTTTTGAACGGCAGATATATGGCTCCGTTTTCGCATTCCGACAACGACTGTACTGTTTCAGCATCCACACCGACAGGCTTATACAGAGCGATCCAGAAAAAATCCAAACACTGTTTGACAGTATTAATGACATGCTGTTACAACTCTTGGGCGGGGGAAGGTTATTTTATGTGTTCAAAGTGAGTCCCATTAGCAGCCGAACATCGTCGATGCCGCTGAACTGTTGACCTAACTACGGCTGTCAGTGTTGCAGGTGAGATAGCAGCATAGGACACCTCGATGGTGTCCCGTAGCTCTTTCAGTGTAGCTGGCTTCTGTTAATAAACTTCATTTTTCAATGTCACCCGTAGATAGAAGTCAAGAGGTGTAAGGTCTGGAGACCGTGGTGGGTATTCAACAACTCCTCTTCGACTTATCCATCGTCCAGGTAGATTTTCATCCAAGTAGGCTCCGACATCTCAGTATAAGTGAGCCAGAGCGCCATCTTGTTGTAAGTAAAATCTTTCATTTCCAAACACTTCTCTGATGGCAGATAAAGTCGATGTAGGTAAAATCTTTCATTTCCAAACACCTGTCGGATAGCAGATAAAACAGACATTTGCAGCATACGAAGAGACACTTCAACAGTTATAGTACCTTGACCAATCAAATCGTGCGATTACAGACCACACCACACATTAACGCCCGGCAGATTAACATGTTTGTCTATGATCTGGGTAGAAGGACGGAGCACTGCAAGTGGTCTGAAGACACGCTTCGCGATGATGAACGGTTTTCAGGGATGGTTATTTGGCCTGACGAGGGTCAATTCAAACTTAACGGTATTCTAAACCGCCACAACTGCTTGTACTGGGCCCCTGAAAACCCTCAGGTGCCCATTACACACAGTTGTGGCGGTTTAGAATACCGTTCAGTTTGAACTGACCCTCGTCAGGCCAAATAACCATCCCTGCAAACCGTTCATCATCGCGAAGCATGTCTTCAGACCACTTGCAGTGCTCCGTCCTTCTACCCAGATCGTCCTCGTTCATAGCGTGCAGCGATCTTACAATGTACACTTTCCACTTTACAGCCTACAGAATTCATTATACATTTGATCGACTTAGTCCGCTTTCACTTGCCCCCTGCTTCACAGATTCTTGAGGTGACGTAGTAAAATTTCGCAATACAGCAGCACTGTAAGCTGGACTTATCGTTGTAAAATTTTTGTCGGTCAGCTCCTTTCTTATGCACATCCTGAACAGTACTGTCGGCTTAAAATTTTTCCCGAATACGATAAATTGTTCTACGTCTTCGTGGTTGAGTTTCGTACACATTACGCCACTGCCGTTGTACCTCCACCACGTTTTCGCACTTTCAGTACCAATTCAATACCGTCTTGCCTCGCTCTAAAGACAAACTTACTTCTTTCATTGCTGCACTGTCATCTGCTGGAAAACGCGCACCAAGATCTGTTGAGGAAACAATGGATACGCTACCGCGAAAAACTGCAAAGATATGTCATTTTGTTCCAAATATATTAAATATCAAAGAGTGTCTACATTTTTCTGGAATCCTCTCTATACCCTCCACTGCCAACTCCCGTCTTAGTGGTTATTGCGTGTCGACATCGAACACAGGCGGTGCTCACATTATTTTGACTGGACCGTGTTATTAAAACTTCATTATTGGCCATCGTACATAACCGATATTACCATTCCAGTTGCCCGTTGTCACTGCTGATGTCGAGAGGCTGTAGCCGGCCCAGCAGTAGGGAGTGACGCAGACATTGCTGGGTGACCTTGGCAGCCAGCGCCTCCATCCCTGCAGGGGCCCTCCACGGCGGCCCGCAGCAGAGCGCCAGAGGGCTGTTGGCCGCCGCTCTAGGGCGTCCCGCATAATGAGACGGGCCCTCAGCCCACAGGGCGAGCCTCGCACTGTTGCGCGGCAGGTCTATTCTTGATACCGGAGCGCGCAATTCTTCTCCTGAGGGCTTCTCTCAAACACGAGAGCGGCCAGGCTCGAAAGGAGTGAGTGCCACTACATCTCTAGCCAGTAGACCAAAGTAAATTAAAACGGAGCCTCGTTTGTTTTATAGTATCAGCTGTTCTACGTCTATATACGTACTTCGCACCCACCACCCGCTGACATGACAGAGGGTATCATGTTGAATTTGAATTGTGTATTTTTAAACCAGCCTAAGTCAACCGAGACACATTTCTGGGAAATTGGGAGAAATTCTGTAACAACTTTATATGGACATATCCATTGGCAATTTTATACACTGATGGGCCAAAAAAACTGGTACACCTGCTTAATATCGTGTAGGGCTCCCGCGAACACGCAGAATTGCCGCAGCACGGCGTGACATGGACTGTAATAATGTCTGAAGTAGCGCTGGAGCGGACTGATACCATGAATCCTGCAGGGCTGTCCATAAATCCGTAAGAGTACGAGGTGGTGGAGATCTCTTCTGAACAGCACGTTGTAAGGCATCCCAGATATGCTCAATAATATTCATGTCTGGGGAGTATGGTGGCCAGCGGAAGTGTTCCTGGATCCAATCTGCAGGAATTAAGGACGTGTGGAATGTCGCATTGTCCTTCTGGTATTGCTCAAGTCCGTTGGAATGCACAATCGACATAAATGGATGCAGGTGATCAGACACGAAACTTACGTACGTGTCACCTGTCAAGAGTCGTATCTAGACGTATCAGGGGTCTCATATCACTCCAACTGCACATGCCACTCACCAGGTGTGTGAGCCTCCACCAGCTTAAACAGTCCCGTGCTGACAAGCGCGGTCCATGGATTCATGAGGTTGTCTCCATACCCGTACACGTCCATCCACTCGATAGAATTTTAAACGAGACTCGTCCGACCTGGCAACATGTTTCCAGTCATCAACGATCCAATGTCGGTGTTGAGGGGCCAAGGCGAGGCATAAAGCTTTGTGTCGTGCGGTCGTCAAGGGTACACAAGCGGGCCTTCGGTTCCGAAATCCCATATCGATGACGTTTCGTTGAATGGTTCGCTCGCTGATACTTCTTGATGGCCCAGCTTTGAAATCTGCAGCAATTTTCGGAGGAGTTGGACTTCGTTCACGTTAACCAATCCTCCTTAGTCATCGTTGATTCCGTTCTTGCAGGATCTCTTTCCAGCCGCAGCGATGTCGGAGATTTGATGTTTTACTGGATTTCAGATATTCACTGTACACAAGTGAAATGATCGTACGGAGAAATCCCTACTTCACTGATACCTCAGAGATGCTGTGTCCCATCGCTCGTGCACCGACTACGGCACCACGTTCAAACTCACTTAAATCTTGATAACGTGCAATTGTAGCAGCAGTAACCGACGTAACAACTGTGCCAGACACTTGCTGTCTTATATAGGCGTTACGGACTGCAGTGCCGTATTCTACCTGTTTACATATCGGTGTATTTGAATACGCATGGCTATACCAGATTCTTTGGCGCGCTTCAGTGTATCTCCCACTGGGAGATGCTTGATAATAGTAAGACACAGGTAAAAAAACAACGGTTTATTACGACCACAGTAGAGATATTTAATAACAATGGAAAAGCTCTTTTCAACATCTCAGACACTAACAGGCATACGCCTGTAACACCCAGTGAATACACGTAGTGGGACATGACGACTATGCCACTGATAACGCCTAACAACGGAGGTTGAGAGTTCGGAGTATTTGGCTGACAGGTATGTCTCAGGATATCGCTGGGAAGTCGCAGGCGCCACTGCAGAGGTTTCCGGCCGGGCTCTCACTGATGGGCTACTAAGAGTCGGCGCATGTATTGGCCCAAAGTTTCACTGGAGCGAACGATCGACGTGTTGGCTTGCTCCGCCCTACATAGCCGGGGCGAGGAGGATTCGTCCCAAATCCAGTTCTGCACATATGACACGGCGGAGGAAATAGGTCCCTGGCATGGAGGACCTCTGGTGGCACCTGCCCTGCCGACTGTAGTCCTTGTGGTCGACGCAATCCGGGGAGGCAACGCTGTGTGCATATACAACCCCGTGCTACTTCAGTGTCTGAGGCTTGCCGATCGTATTAAGGTGAAAGTCAGGTACAAGAGAGGCAATGTTATATTGCATGATAGAAACGTAATTGTCAGACAAGAGACTGAATGCTACATTTTGATAATATAATTAATCATTAAAATCTCGAAACTGACGTCTTTCTTTAAAAAAAGAATACATGTAAAAGTTACTGAAATCGCTCAGTACTTTTCACTTACATTGTCTCCATTGCAAACAATATATCGCATACAGTACTAATTTAAAATTCTACAACAACAATCAGTGTTTGATAGTCCATTCATTCGGCGTTTTGGCTGTCGTTCTTTCCAGGCCAATGCCAAAATCACGCAGATAACACTGGAGTTTTTACAAGTTCTTGACTTAATGGATAAACTAGGCTCCTTTGCTAGAATACTTTTCCCTTGATGGTGCTCGTAGACGTCCTCTCGTATCGTTGCAACTTTCATTTTATTATAACATTCCAGTTGTTTAATCTTTCTTCGATTTTTACAGTTATAAAATTGCTCTTGAACGTTATCACCACTCTTGGAAACACTCATTCTATTATAAATAATCGCTAAACACTAATGTTAACCTACACAATCCAGTAACGTTAATGTTCTGAGGTGGCACAATAAATGAAGGTAAATTTCGCACCTTACATAAGAGTTAATACATCGTAACAGGGAAGTGAATATGAGACTTAACTTACTTTAGCTGTAATTAGCAGATTTGCCTATTAGTATGTAATGCAAAAGGGATGACACTCAATTGACGGTTTTACCGCACCACTCCTATGTAATGCATGCCAACGAGCGGAAGATGAAACAAGCGGCGAGTGGAAACGTTTTGTGTGGAAGCCAGCATGGGCAGACGCAGAGACCACACCCCAGGAGGCAATACAGAAAGCTCTTAAGGGGGGCCGTCCCGCATTGGGTCAGCGACCGGACAGGTGACGCATACTGCAGGGCGAATAATGGGGCCACCAGAAGTACGACAGAAGCTGTAGAAAACCGAATTTCGGAATGCCAAAGGGATACGAACGAAACCAGTGACGCATTCGATCATGTGAACTACAATTGGTACACACATGATAGACACATGTAACTTTTTAGGCGTCTGGAGCAGACACAAAACGTCAGTTTGGTGGAAACGCACCAGGAAGGAGTAAAGTGCCGAGATTTCGATGCAGTTTACTGGTAGGACCCTTGCGATTGGTAGACGGAGTTTCCAAAAAAACAAGAGGAACGCTTCTATTGGTTGAAAAAAGCCGTGACGGAGAACGAAAGAACCCAGGTGGGGAGAAGGGCGAGAGCGAAATTTTCGAGGACTCTTCTCTGAACTGACGTCAAGTGCAGAACATAGCGCATAACGCTCTATATGACGCAGAGGAGAAATTTAAGTGAACATTGCGTTCACAGGGGCTGACCTGCAGCTAGAAATTAGCTGTAGCATCGTTGAGCTCCAACTGTGGATAAACGAACCATCCAGTTAGTTAATAGTTCTTGTGAGAACTGAGAGGGCATTATAATGTGGACGCTGCTCCAGCCATGCGCGTGTATGTCGCATAATCTGAGACTAGGGACGAGTTCATATTTTCTCACATATCAAGAAACATAGGGAGAGTTTCTGCTGGAAAATTCAACAAAGGCTTAATTAGATTTTTATAGGAATTCCAGTGGGCGAGAGCAGCCATGCAGACAACTCATTGCAGCTAAGGTAAATACTGCGGGCAGAGGCTTAAACTTGTTGGTCCACCAGCTTGCGTCCACTGTAAACTCGAGCAACCTAGGGTAATCTTTTGCCCAACTTGTCAGAAAACTGACCATCCTCCGTAGACTTGCTTGTCATCCTAAAAATAGTACCAAACTTTGAACCAGAATCGGATGATTTATCGTAGTACTGGCAAACATCATAATGTAATCGTAAGAATAATTTTGTAAAGAAACTTCTAGTTAAAATTTAATATTGTTGTGTTTAGGATTATTTAATATTCTGAGACCTACTATTTAATACTGCTGTGTTTAGGATTAGTTTACTTTCAGAGGCCGAGATGCGTCATTTTGACAACTGGCTTAACATTGTCACATTGCAAACTGTGTAAAAGCGTGTATTTCCGTGAGAAAATTGCAAACAATGTCATTACTGCTTACACAGTTGTGTTCAGTCGTAGAATAAGAAACCACCTAACCATAAAATTACAATGTCACCTCCTGAAAGAAGCCTGTAGAACCACCTTTTGCAACACGGGCATACAGGAAGACAGTCAATGATGTTCTGGAATGTATCAACAGGGATGTAGAGTTACGCCGAATCAAAGATCGGTTGAGGATTCATTACATGAATAGTCCGAACGAGGTGGCCCTACATATTCTCGATTGAGTTGAAAAATCTGAAGAATCTGGTACCCAGGGGACTTCGTTAAACTCGCTCTGGTGCTCTTCCAACCGAGCACGTACACTGCAAGCTGCTTGACAGGTTGCGTTGTCCTAATGGTTCATGCCATCGTGTCGTGCGAAAACAAAATACTTTCAGGGATGGACAGCATATTTGTGTTGATCCACTGTGCCTTCCAGAATGACGAGATCATCCAGAGAATGTCAAGAAAACATTACCCGGGGCATAATGCTCCCTCTTCTGCCCTGGACCATTTTTCTGACACTTGTTGTAGGGCGGTACATGGCAGCGGCCATCTGTCCGATAGAGTATAAAACGTGATTAATTTGAAACCATCACCTGTCGCCATTCGGTGGACGTCCATTTGCCTGTGAACAGAAGTCAGCGTGGGTACATGAAACACGCACCTGTTATGGAGGCCCAGTGTAGTAACGTCCACTGAACAGTCATCGAGGAGACACTCTTGGTTGACTCTTGGTTTATCTGGGCGTCAGTTGCTCAAAACGCGCACGTCTGCACATCTCCTCTACCGTCGTCCATCCCTGTCACTACTACCAGCGGTGTACCACAGTTGCCTCGGTGCCGGTTTCGGATAGCGCCATTTTACCATACACAGGGTACTTTAGCCGCGGCGGCACGCGAGTTTACAAACTTAGCCATTTCGGAAATGCTTCCACCCTTGTTCCGAAAGTCAATTATCATGCCCCTTCGGACATCAGGCAAATATCTCCGTTTCCGCATTACGACCACAAATGCAGTGTTTTCCGCGACCTCCCGACACCGACAAAGACAGCAGTGTGTAACAGTTACAACAATATTCCATCATGTTGTTTCCCTGTGAACATTTCATCTATGAGTTGGAGCAGAAAGTGTTAAGTGATATGCAGCACCGCTAGTGCTGCTGTCTATGCACTGTGAGTCAGTACTGATACCACTATACTCTTAACAGGAAATCAAAAATTGACTGACGCCCCTATAAAAGTAACATTATTTTCCAGAGTCCTATAGAATGTTCAATAACTGATCGACTGCTACTCCTTTAATGTCAATTTGTGCAGTGACATATGTTGTATATGAAGTGAAGTACACTACTGGCCATTAAAATTGCTACACCACGAAGATGACGTGCTACAGACGCGAAATTTAACCGACAGGAAGATGATGCTATGATATGCAAATTATTAGCTTTTCAGAGCATTCACACAAGGTTGGCGCCGATGGCGACACCTACAACGAGCTGACGTGAGGAAAGTTTCAAACTCATTTATCATACACAAAGAGCAGTTGACAGGAGTTGCCTGGTGAAACGTTGTTATGATGCCTCGTGTAAGGAGGAGAAATGCGTACCAACACGTTTCCGACTTTGATAAAGCTCGGATTGTAGCCTATCGCGATTGCGGTTTATCGTATCGCGACATTGCTGCTCGCGTTGGTCGAGATCCAATGACTGTTAGCACAATATGGAATCGGTGGGTTCAGGAGGGTAATACGGGACGCCGTGATGGATCCCAACGGCCTCGTATCCCTAGCAGTCTAGATGACAGGCATCTTATCCGCATGGCTGTAACGGATCGTGCAGCCACGTCTCGATCCCTGAGGCAACAGGAGATGGGGACGTTTGCAAGACAACAAGCATCTGCAAGAACAGTTCGATGACGTTTGCAGCAGAACGGCTATCACCTCGAAGACCATGGCTGCGGTTACCCTTCACGCTGCATCACAGATAGGAGCGCCTGCGATGGTGTACTCAACGACGAACCTGGGTGCACTAATGGCAAAACGTCATTTTTTCGGATGAATCCAGGTTCTGTTTGCAGCATCATGATGGACGTATCCGTGTTTGGCGACATCGCCGTGAACGCTCATTGGAAGCGTGTATTCGTCATCGCCATACTGGCGTATCACCCGGCGTGATGGTATGGGGTGCCATTGGTTACACGTCTCGGCCACCTCTTGTTCGCATTGAAGGCACTTTGAACAGTGGACGTTACATTTCAGATTTTTTACGACCCATGGCTCTACCCTTCATTCGATCCCTGCGAAAACCTCCATTTCACCAGGATAATGCACGAGCGGATATTGCAGGTCCTGTACGGGCCTTCCTGGATACAGAAAATGTTCGACTGCTGCTCTGGCCAGCACATTCTCCAGATCTCTCACCAACTGAAAACGTGTTGTCAACGGTAACCGAGCAACTGGCTCGTCACAATACGCCAGTCACTACTCTTGATGAACTGTGATATCGTGTTGAAACTACATGGGCAGCTGTACCTGTACACGCCATCCAAGGTCTGTTTGACACAATGACCAGGCGTATCAAGGCTGTTATTACGGCCAGAGGCGGTTGTTCTGGGTACTGATTTCTCAGGATCTATGCACCCAAACTGCGGAAAATGTAATCCCATGTCAGTTCTAGTATAATATATTTGTCGAATGAATCCACGTTTATCATCTGCATTTCTTCTCGGTGTAGCAATTTTAATGGCCAGTAGTGCAATATCAAACTCTAAATCACTAGATTACGAATCTGTATCCCTTTAAAAACATACGGTCGAGCTCCTGTCCCACTCTCAAATGGAGCAACGGATAAAGACTGTCTTTATGCTTCCGTTCTCACTTTTTTCTCTTATTTTGTCTCCATGGTCATTACACACGATGTACGTCAGTAGCAGCATCATCATTCTGCGATCCGTCACAGTGCAGGTTCTCTGAATGTAGTAGCAATCTGCGAAAAGACTTTCTTCACCTCACGGATTCCCATTTGAGTTCACGAAGCATTTCCTTAACACTCGCTTGTTGATCGAACCTACCGATAACAAATCTAGGGGCACATCTCTGAATTGCTTCGATGTCTTCCTTTAATCCGACTTGGAGGGGATCTCAAACATTCGAGCAGTGGCTAATAATGTGTCGCACATGACTTCAATGAGCGTACTCCTTTGTAGATGAGTTACACTTCCCCGGTATTCTCCTAATAAACCAAAGTCGACCATTCGCCTTCTCTAGACCTCACCTTACGTGCTCGCTGCGTTTCATACCATTTTGCTACTTAACGCCCGGATATTTAGTCGACGGGGATGTGTCCAGTAGCACATCGCTAGAAATTTATTCGAGCTTTATAGCATTATTTACACTCCCATCTGCATTAACTTGCATTTTCAACATTTTGAGCAAGCTGTCATTCCTCACACTAAATGGAAGTTTCATCCAAGTCACCCTGTATCCTCCTACAGTCACTAAAAACCGACGCTTCCCCATACACTACAGTCATCAGCAAACAGTCGCAGGCAACTCTCACTGCATGCGTCAAGTCGCATATGTACATAGAGATCAAGAGCGACCCTATCACACTTTCCTACAATGCTCCTCATGATATCTTTCTCTCTGATGAATGCTCTAAATAGAGGACAATGAACTGGGTTCTATTACTCAAAAGGTCTTCAAGCTACTCTCATACACTATGAGGTCAAAAGTATCGGGACACCACCAAAAAGATGCGTTTTTTACATTAGGTGCATTGTGCTGCCACCTACTGCCAGGTACTCCATATCAGCGACCTCAGTAGTCATTAGACGTCGTGAGAGAGCAGAATGAGCGCTCCGCGGAACTCACGGATTTCGAACGTGGTCAAGTGATTGTGTATCACTTGTGTCATACGTCTGTACGCGAGATTTTCACACTCCTAAACATCCTTAGGTCCACTGTTTCTGATGTGATAGTGAAGTGGAAACGCGAAGGGACACATAAAGCAGAAAAGCGTACAGGCCGACCTCATCTGTTGACTGACAGAGACCGCCAACAGTTGAACAGAGTCGTAGTGTGTAAGAGGCAGACAACTATCCAGACCACCACACAGGAATTCCAAACTCCATCAGGATCCACTGCAAGTACTACGACAGTTTGGTGCAGTGTGAGTTAACTTGGCTTTCATGGTCGAGCGGCAGGTCATAAGCCACACATCACGCTGGGAAATGCCAAACGACACCTCGCTTGGTGTCAGGAGCGTAAACATTTGACGATTGAACAGTGGAAAAACGTTGTGCTGAGTAACGAATCACGGTGCGCAATGTGGCGATCCGATGGCAGGGTGTGGGTATGGCGAATGCCCGTTGAACGTCATCTGCCAGCGTGTGTAGTGCCAACAGTAAAATTCGGAGGTGGTGGTGTCATGGTGTGGTCGTGTTTTTTATGGAAGGAGCTTGCACCCGTTGTTGTTTTGCGTGGCACTATCACAGTGCAGACCTGCATTGATGTTCTAAACACCTTCTTGCTTCCCACTGTTGAAGAGCAATTCGAGTATGGAGCTTGCATCTTTGAACACGATCGAGCACCTGTTCATAATGCACGGCTTGTGGCGGAGTGGTTACATGACAGTAACATCCCTGTAATGGACTGGCCTGCACAGGGTCCTGACCTGAATCCTATACAACACGTTTGGGATGTTACGGAACGCCGACTTCGTGCCAGGCCTCACCGACCGACATCGATACCTCTTCTCAGTACAGCGCTTCGTGAAGAATGGGCTGCCATTCCCCAAGAAACCTTTCAACATCAGATTGAACGTATGCCTGGGGAGTGGAAGCTGTCATCAAGGCTAAGAGTGGACCAACACCATACTGAATTCCAGCATTACCGATGGAGGGCGCCACGAACTTGTAAGACATTTTCAATCAGGTGTCCGGTTACTTTGACCACATACTGTATATCTCAGAATCTACTCCGTATACTCGGACCTTCGTTAACAGTCTGCGTTGTGGTACTGTGTCAGTCGCCTACCGGAGTTCTATAAACATGTTTTCATCCACGATTCGCAAGATATCGAACGAGAAAAGGCTTAAGCTGAGCTTCTTACAAGCGATCCTTTATAAATCCGTGTTGATCTGTGAACAGAAACTTTTCTCTCTCAACGAAAGTTATTATATTCAAACCTAAAATGTGGTCAATAATTTTGCAGCAAACCGATGCTAAAGATACTAATCTGTAATATTATGAGTCCGTTCTTTTATCCTTTCCATACAGGGAACCACCTGCGCTTTTTCCCGGTCGCTTGAGACTTTCCGCTGGGCGAAAGTTTCGCGAAATTGCAAGCTAAGGAAGCCACTAGTGCCGAAGAGTACTGTCTGTAAAAGCGAATTGAGGTTTCATCTGCAACTGTCTCCTTACTTCCGTACAGAAGGATATTTTCATTTTACGTCGTCTGAAAAATTACAACTTTATGTGACACTTCACCAAGGCAGTTTTGGCATTTCCTTTTTAGCATGCAATTTCAATGGTAGTTGCTTCAGTTGGATGTGTTCAACGGGGGTGTTTCTGAGGGAGACATTACATCCGCTACTTTAGGATACACATAAGTGTGTGTATCTTATTACAAGTATCCGATTCACTTGCGCTGATACAGACAATACAGTTCACAGCTGATCTGAAGAAACTAATTTTATGTTGGTTTGGGAGACATGAGTTGTTGTTAACGGTGATCACACTCAATGTTCTTTCTGTGAATTTGGAGGTTAAGCTTGTTATTGTGATTGGAAATAGTCATATCAAACAAATTAATTCCTTCAGGTGTAAGGTGTTCAAGTGTGAATCATATCTTTGGATGCGTTTTCTTCATTTCATCTGCTAGGTTATATAGTGCTTCCTTTGGGCCCTTAAAACGTATTGTCGTGTCTCCACATATCTTCTGTAACATATAAATCTGTAAATTCTGGATTGGTTACAGGACTTCGTGCTCTACGCTATGTGTAAAAAGGTCAACCGGTAGGACCGCATGCTGTTAGCCATTGCCAGAACATTTCTTTTCATACGAAACTTGAAACTGAATGAGAAATAGTTATGTAAGTGCGTTAACTCGAGTAATATTGCGAGTTCTTAAACTTTTTCAGTTCTCACCTATTTGTACTTCATTAAATTATTTTGCATTAATAAGATAGTATCTTGAAGGATATTTGCGTAGAGGTTACTGCTTATCTTTAATGTTACTGATTAGCTCAAAACAGTTGTTAACTGAAAAACTACTATCAAAATTGTAATTTTTGTTTAGTAAATCGTGGAGTTTTTTGGTAATTCTGTCTCCACGTCTGTTTATGGCCTTTAAACAGGACTGACATGAAAACCTCTTTTATGATTTTTGGGCTTGGGCAGAGATCTTAGCCTGATAGTTCGTGGGCTCGTTACGACACGTTACTGGGCGTCGTTACTGGTCCGTAGGAAGTTCCAGTTATTAAATTGTTGACAAGTACGGTATTCTCCACCAGATGCGCGGCGAAAAGATGTACGCTGTTACTGAAGCGGACGGCAGCACCATGTTTCCCACACGGTCTTGCACCAGGAGAAACCTTTTTGTGTACCGAGTTTTCAGGTAAACAAAATCCGTGTTTACACTGTCGCTTCAGCTTTGCGCACGTTGCAGCAACAACCCGCCACCCGGAGATAAGGCAAACATATGGTATCGACCTTTCTGGGGTGTTATGTAAAGGAAAAAAGAGTGCAGGGCGACCTCGAGCGTAGGCTGAAGATTTAGAAGGAGCGTGTGAAATTTTTCGTGTTACTCCTCGCAATTCAGTAGCTAGGAATCGTTAGAAAACCGGATGTGTCGAAGAAAGCAGTGGAGAAAGTCTTGCAGGAATGATTGCGTCTTAAACTGCACAAACTGGTGTTAGACGATCTGATGCTGTACACTAAGTGTAAAGGTGTACGATCTGCATGAAAATGCTGTCCAAAACCAAAAACCTTTTTTTATTTAGAGGTTAATGACATCGCTAAGAGAGTCTTTCGATAACCAGCTGAAGTCCTGATGACAAAATTCGGTGGTCTGACTTTTCATTTCATACAACTGAATGTGTTGGATTTAACCAACAATATGCTATCGCGTTATCTTCATTAACTGTAGCTAACAATATGCTATCGTATGACTTTCGTTAATTGTTTTAATAAAATACTGATTTTTTTATCGACCGAGTACATCTATACACTTTTCAATCGACTGTCAACATTCGTAGTAATGGGTACTGATGTATGGCAATAATATAAGAAGAGAGGGCTAATGTTTATCGTTTTAACTTCAGAAATCGCAAAGACAGTTTCCGTGATACGAGTGCCCACTATAATCATTATTAATGAAACTAATTACCAGTGCATCCATATACTGAAAGGTTAGTTTCTGTCTGGGTGCAGTTAGAAAGGTTTATTTTTGTCTGTGTACTGTTACACCTAGTGTTTAGACACTGATCCATGTCACCTGATGGGTTATTATATTAAATATGATTCTATAAGTAGTCAATTACATCACATCTATGTGCATCTTCATGTTTTCGCGGCGTAAAGGCTGTTCCATAAACTTTCGGGCGTGCAGCGGCATAAATTCAGGTTCTTCTTCTAATATTTCGGCTGAATACCATCCAGCCATCTTCAGAGTGAGCCGAGGTGACTAACGCTCCAGAACTTGCTCCGTCCTTTTACACCCGAGGACCGAACCACTGCGTATGCGGACAAAGATACACAACGCGCCAGAGACGTTGATATGTGGCAATTGAAATTCTGTTGGCGACGAATTTAATTAATACAGATAGCGGCTTCAGCTTGGACAAATCATGGAATCCGGCAATTTCTGCAATCAAATCACAAAGATGTCGCGACGGTGCAGCTGTCCGTGACACATCGATATCACCGTGTGGAACGACTGCGCAGCCATCGATTTAAATTCCATGCATATGTTACACCTCTTTGCTGCCGAACAACGTCTCTGGCGCCTTGTGTATCTTTGGCCGCATACGCAGTGGTTCGGTCCTCGGGTTTAAAAGGATGGAGCAAGTGCTGGAGCGTTAGTCACTTCTGCTCACTCTGAAAATGACTGGTTGGTATTCAGTTGAAACATTAGAAGAAGAAGCTGAATTTATGCGGCTTCACGCCCGTAGTTTTATAGAACATCACATCTAGGTTATATTGTCTTATATTTAGACTAATATTTTAGTTATTACGTCAACCGGAAGTATTAAAACTAGGTAAGACGACTATTAGAAGTAATACTTCAATTAGCAGGTAAATAAGACGGCCAACGAGTTGCAACAAATAGTGGTATTCAGCAAAACTTAACCATGCCTTCAACGGATTTATAGTCATCTTCTTCAAAAGGACAAGAAACCTGCATACACTGTGACAACATAAATTACAATGAAAGTATCATGTACCAGGGCGAAGTGGCGCAGTGGTTAGCATATTGGACTCGCCTTCGCGTGGACGACTGTTCAAACCCGCTTCCGGCCATCCTGATATAGGTTTTCCGTGATTTTCGTAAATCGCTTCAGGTAAATACCGGGATGGTTCCTGTGAAAGGGCACTTCCGACTTCCTTACCGATCCTTCCATAATCCGATGGAACCGATTACCTCGCTGTTTGGTCCCCTCCCTCGAATCAACCAGCCAAACAATCAAAAACTACTACCTGCAACAAGTGTAGGCACATGAAATGTGCCAGCATTTGAAAAGTAGTCATTACAAACTTCACATTAGCAAACAGTTGGTAAGGCGATCTAGCATCTCCACATGAAGTATGTCAGAAACGAGCTGTAAATCCATTTGCCCCTAAAATCAGGGGCTTGTAACATCAGTAACCAATCACATAAAATACAAAACCATGTTAAGAGCTACATGCCGACAGGGAGAGTGGAGAGCGTAGATATCATCAAAAAAAGACCCTGAGGCGCATGCGCCGATAAACATGTACGCTTGGCGGCATAAACAGCCAATAACTGTAACCACATTGAAATTACTAACAGACTTACAGAAATACTCCATGCAAATAAACGAGTATAAAATAACATGTTGAAAAACACAAATACAAAATAAAATGTACAAGCATACATTAATACCCTTATAGGACAATGAGTACATTATAATACGAAAATAATGGTGTCTGTGCATAAGTACGTTATTACAAACATAATGACAGTAAACAGATTAATATGATCTCCAGTACATCATGGTACGAGAAGCAGTAATGCCAGTGCCGAAGCACACTCTTAGAGGTAAGGACAGTAAACATAAAAAATCCATCGGTCGCTGTATAGTGACAAACGCAACAAGAGTGGGTAACATCAATATCTAAACACAACATTAACTGACAAACGTAACTGTAGGCACAAAAATTCTATAATAGTATTTTGATGAAATATTCGGAGCCTCAATTTTTACAAATGGATTTACAGATCATTGCCGATACATTTCATAATGAGAAATAAGGTAACTTTAATAACTGATAATTTGCTAATGTGAAGTTTATAAGATTCCTTTGTTGGTATACATCATGTTTACGACTAGCCTACACTTGTTGTAGGTAGTAGTTTCAGTATCACACGGTAATTTGATTGTAATTTGTGTTATCATACTGTGTGCAAGTTTCTTCTCCTTTTGAGGAAGACTGGTGTAAATCCGTTGAAACCATGGTTAAAGTTAATTGAATACGAAAATTATTGCAACTACTTGGCTTCTTATTTACCCGATATTCTGTAACCGTTGGTGAAATGCAGCCATGTTCAAACAACTTCACTTTCGAGAAAACTACCAGCGGCCAGCCACGACAAACCGTTCCCACAGCCCTAACACCTGGAAAAATCGGCGCGCGGTCCTAAAATTGTGAGGCTCCGTAGCCCGCAGCTATCCGCAACGCAGGGCGTAAGGCAGGATCCCTTTTGTCTGCTCCCCTAACGAGTTAAGTGCTTCTAGTACGGGTCTAGCAAGTGCGCTGGTGCAGCACGTACTAGTTAACTGGCTCTTTTGTGACAAAGGGAATCGATTCATCGGTTTACTCCGGGCAAGTTGCGGTGCTGCGAAAATGGAGAACACCCGCGACGGACACACGCTGGAATGGCCACATGGTTCAACGTGCCAGTCCTTCAGACTGGATAGTTATAAGCCGCCTATGATAGAACTCAGGTCGATGGATTATGTTCTTGTAGTCAGCCCGGGTATGAGTTTTAGACGTGCCCTGATGGTCAACCAGGCAACCTTGGATTGGTCGGTGACTTTCGTTTTAGTAAAACATTTGCGATTTGAAAATATTTATCTGATTCTTAGCACAGCTGTGAGAACGACAGTTACGCATAGCTTGGTTCGCATATAGAAATATAATCATGTTAATATCGCTGAAGGAATACGATCACGGATTTCGTGTTGCCTTTGAACTTGCAACACTGTCGATAATTTTCTTCCCGTATCTAATTCACTGAATTCCGTGTAATGTAAGCACCGTTTCACTCCACTGTGTCAGAAGTGTCCGAATAATGCATCCGAACAAGTCTTGTTGCTGTCGTCGTTCATGGAACATACGATGAGAGGCATGCAGAAAAGAATGTGTTAGTCCTGAAGAGCTTAGAACATTGTAGGGGAAAATAAAACTGTAAAATAGTTGAAAATCCGTTTAAAAGATCAAAACGGTATCATTAAATAATAAAAATACACTCCTGGAAATTGAAATAAGAACACCGTGAATTCATTGTCCCAGGAAGGGGAAACTTTATTGACACATTCCTGGGGTCAGATACATCACATGATCACACTGACAGAACCACAGGCACATAGACACAGGCAACAGAGCATGCACAATGTCGGCACTAGTACAGTGTATATCCACCTTTCGCAGCAATGCAGGCTGCTATTCTCCCATGGAGACGATCGTAGAGATGCTGGATGTAGTCCTGTGGAACGGCTTGCCATGCCATTTCCACCTGGCGCCTCAGTTGGGCCAGCGTTCGTGCTGGACGTGCAGACCGCGTGAGACGACGCTTCATCCAGTCCCAAACATGCTCAATGGGGGACAGATCCGGAGATCTTGCTGGCCAGGGTAGTTGACTTACACCTTCTAGAGCACGTTGGGTGGCACGGGATACATGCGGACGTGCATTGTCCTGTTGGAACAGCAAGTTCCCTTGCCGGTCTAGGAATGGTAGAACGATGGGTTCGATGACGGTTTGGATGTACCGTGCACTATTCAGTGTCCCCTCGACGATCACCAGTGGTGTACGGCCAGTGTAGGAGATCGCTCCCCACACCATGATGCCGGGTGTTGGCCCTGTGTGCCTCGGTCGTATGCAGTCCTGATTATGGCGCTCACCTGCACGGCGCCAAACACGCATACGACCATCATTGGCACCAAGGCAGAAGCGACTCTCATCGCTGAAGACGACACGTCTCCATTCGTCCCTCCATTCACGCCTGTCGCGACACCACTGGAGGCGGGCTGCACGATGTTGGGGCGTGAGCGGAAGACGGCCTAACGGTGTGCGGGACCGTAGCCCAGCTTCATGGAGACGGTTGCGAATGGTCCTCGCCGATACCCCAGGAGCAACAGTGTCCCTAATTTGCTGGGAAGTGGCGGTGCGGTCCCCTACGGCACTGCGTAGGATCCTACGGTCTTGGCGTGCATCCGTGCGTCGCTGCGGTCCGGTCCCAGGTCGACGGGCACGTGCACCTTCCGCCGACCACTGGCGACAACATCGATGTACTGTGGAGACCTCACGCCCCACGTGTTGAGCAATTCGGCGGTACGTCCACCCGGCCTCCCGCATGCCCACTATACGCCCTCGCTCAAAGTCCGTCAACTGCACATACGGTTCACGTCCACGCTGTCGCGGCATGCTACCAGTGTTAAAGACTGCGGTGGAGCTCCGTATGCCACGGCAAACTGGCTGACACTGACGGCGGCGGTGCACAAATGCTGCGCAGCTAGCGCCATTCGACGGCCAACACCGCGGTTCCTGGTGTGTCCGCTGTGCCGTGCGTGTGATCATTGCTTGTACAGCCCTCTCGCAGTGTCCGGAGCAAGTATGGTGGGTCTGACACACCGGTGTCAATGTGTTCTTTTTTCCATTTCCAGGAGTGTAGTAATAACAATAATGACAATCACTGTCAGTAATAACAACATTCTTAGCGATATGTGCTTTTTTAGTGATAAGATTTGGACCTCTTAAACGGATTTTCAGGTAATTTACAGTTTAAGTTTGTGATACTTGCAGTTGACTATCTTCCTTCCACATTCTGTAATAGAAAAACATTTACCTTTTCGCTAAACCATTCCTGCTCAAAATCCGTTTTTTTTATTAATTCTGAAGGTTGCTCCTGTTGGGAAGTCACTGTATCATTCCTAATAAGACTTTGGACACATGTGAGTTACGAATATGTTAGTAGCACTGTGATCTCTTGCCTGTTATGCTGTGTAACACACAGAAAGGTGTGCACAACAGCGTAGCGGATAAAGCATGGGATCGCGTGAATTCTGTCCCCAACTGTACCCCCGAGAGCACAATAAATGGCCAGAGATCAAATTTAAACTACCTGCTTTGTTGCGCAGGAGCCAATAAATTTAGAGAGAGTACAGTCCTTCTTACGAATGTAAATAACGCTTGTAATTTGTGAATGTGGTTGAAGGAATTACGCGTTGATACTTAAAGTAAGATCATGCTCTCTAGAAAGACATGTTCTCACAATAATGTCTTCCTAGTTCGGCGGTGCTGCCGAGAGGCTAGGAAAAAACCGGAAGATGGCAGATTTCTATTGGAATCACATTTACAAACCTGAATAAAACGCGAAATTAACGGTAAAATAGTTCACGTTTCTTGATGAGATAAACACACTGGACATTGCATTAGTCAAATTGATAACGGCCTCAGCACAGTGAGAAACAGAGACCACAAGTTTCTTCAGGTATGCCATACCTAACTTAAGCCTCTTATACATGAGAGTCCTTAGAATTACAAAATTACGAGGATATTTATTCCTACGTTTCGTCCTCCGCTGTTTCGGTCCTCAAAAGAGTACAGTATATGGTTCCTTTATCTTTATCTCTTAATATATGGTCCAAAGACGGCTTTAATAACCGGCTGAATTCTGCGAGGAATCCTGCTACCTCCTCCCAGGCAGCTTGCATGCTGTTCCAAGAGTCATTCCGGTTTGTTGGATTCTCTCACATGGTCCGTTTCGTCTCAGCCCTTACGTTTTGAACGGGCCTGACGTCTGGCGCAGAAGAATGACGTTCCAGAAGAGAAATATCGAGCGTGAAGAATATCCCCGTTTCGGCTAAAATAAAAAGTAAACTACAGGCAAATTTAGTAACGTGACCAAGTCTCTACGGTGAACAAACAGCAACTAAGACATAGAAACGCCTTTTAGCTTCTATGCAACGCAAATATAGGCAATAATAGCGTGTTACATTTCTGCAATTGTATTTGAATTTGCTTGGAACAGAAAGTGACATCTCCACTACCGCCGGGTGCTGTAGCCGAGCGGAACTATGTTTCTGCTACGGTCGCATGTTCGAATCCTGCCTCAGACATGGATGTGTGTGATGTCCTTAGGTTAGTTGCGTTTAAGTAGTTCTAAGGCTACGGGACTGATGACCTCAGATGTTAAGTCTCATAGTGCTTAGAGCCATTTGAACCATTCTCCACTACCACGTGTTGCCATTACATATGTAGAAACCGACATGTTATATTTCATATACAAGCAGATCCGTATCTACATTTATATTCCGCAAGCCACCTTATGGTGTATGTGGCAGATGGTACTATTGTTACCATTATCTGCCCCCCCCCCCCTCTCCAACCCCTCAACCTATTCCATTCACAAAAAGCGCAAAGCAAGAATGAATCTTTCTCTGATTTCGATCTTTTGCGAGACATAAGTATACATGGTAGCGATAAGATTGCCTGCCTGCTGGCGCCTAGGAATTGGTTGAGGGTTGTCTCTGCACAGGTACGTTTATCAACAATAGTGCGCAGGTAGCTTCGAATTTGGGGGTGTCAGAGTGAAACTCAACTGTTTTATTACTGTGTATGTCAACATCGGCCCTCCCCCTCCACCCCTTAATCTTGTTAGCATGCCACACGATTGTACAAAACAGGTAGACAGAAAATAATAACCGTCACTTGCTACTTCGAAACGGACCTCGTTAAAAGTTCGTCGAATGGTCCCTAGTGCCTCCACACTGTATACCAGAAGAAAAACTGTGGGCACTCTACCCTCCAGGTGATTTAACCGTATTCACGATCCCATCACTGGCCAACATCTAACTGACTTTCGTCAAATACTTTAAAGCGTCGTTGTGTCTGCAACCATCAGCTACCAGCTCCTCAGGTGATGGCCACTGATGAACCCCTCAGCATCAGTGAAGGCTTGAAGATAATGTACTGAGTCACCGAAATTGGATACAGTAAAATATAGAACATCAAAACGACGGCTGCAGGTGTTTTATTTTATTATGATGGTAAAATTTCGTGCCAATGTGGCTTCATTAACCGAGCTTACATCTCACGTGGGTTTCTGAGCCCTGGCCTTTTCTTTCTCGTGTCTCGACATCCTTTTGTTTGAAGTGTTGCCGAGCATGAAGGTGACGTCACAGGGAACTACGCTGTTGTATCATTACGGAGAAAAGTAGAAGGCGGTTATGGGTCAAATTTCGCATTTCTGCGTCGGAATGGGGGAAAATGACCGGGTTTCAAAACAAGCGATCCTTTCATTCCTTTGGGTAGTATATTTCACTCGCATCAGTGCTGGACTAGACTTAAAATTTGACTTTACCTCTGTGATATTAAGTACACTTCATTCACATTTACATGGCTTCTCCACGACGCTGAAGAGAAAAGAGGAAAAATTCTTTAACTGGTGAAATTACTGCAGCGAAAAGAGAAAGGGAAGACGAATGCGAGCGAGAAAGGAGGGGTTATCTTCCGGCTAGGAAAGCTGATGGTCCGACGAGGAGAGATTCGCGTTCCGACCGTAATTAAAAGCTCGTTACTGCCATTTGACTCCCATTAAACTGAGATCAACTACTGACGGCCGTTAATTAGATATCAGTTTTCGATAAAGGGAACAATGTCGGCTTTAATGCAGACGAAGTTCGGGGCAAGAAAATAATTCTCATCTCCCTGCAGTCGAATTGCCATCGGTATTTCGTCGCGTACATAACATATTTGCGGTTCTGTTTCAACTCTACTGATAAAATTTCAGTTTAAATTCTCTGAAGAAGAAAATAGGTTTGAAGAGTTGCCTGAAGAAGCGTCCAAACGTGTATTTTTACTTAGTGCCAATTTATGCCTGATACTTAGGGTATTTAACGCACGTATGTATGATTACGTTGGGCGACGAATATACAGAACCGCATATTATTTTCTGGAAAAGCTTTTCAAAATTAATTTAGATTTCCCAAGCTACAGTGTCATAAATCATTCCCTTCTTCGTCGATATTACGTAAACGGGGACTGTAAAAGAGAGGATTTATTGTTTGTGTTTATGAAGATCATTCCTTTATCTCTAAAAAGTAGTGTAAAGATTTTCTTTACTCTCTGCGTGGCGTGTTAGTAGTTTTAAGGCTATAAAATAGTTCAACAGAAGTCTGAAGAGAAGTCAAGCAATAAATGTTATTTGAAGACGTTTATGTTTGAAATGAAACAGGCTGAAAGTTGTTCACTTATCGTAAAACTATTTGACTCCTTTCTTCTATCTAAAATGCTATAAATATCATCCACATCCTATACCCTTGCTTTTATAACTTGAAATCTACATGGCTAATTCTGCAGCGGCCGAAGTGGCCGTGCGGTTAAAGGCGCTGCAGTCTGGAACCGCAAGACCGCTACGGTCGCAGGTTCGAATCCTGCCTCGGGCATGGATGTTTGTGATGTCCTTAGGTTAGTTAGGTTTAACTAGTTCTAAGTTCTAGGGGACTAATGACCTCAGCAGTTGAGTCCCATAGTGCTCAGAGCCATTTGAACCAATTCTGCAGCGACTTTATACCATAGTTAAGTATGCATAAATTTTCGTAGTTCTCATAATATAATTAGTTACAAATTACAGAACAAATCTATCTCTTGTTTGACTTTCTCTCAACTGCAAAACAAAACATCTGCGACAAGCACACTTCCTCAACACGATAGTTCTCTAAAATCCGTTTTAAAACGATTTATTGTGCTAAATTAACCAAGCACATGCGCTCACAAAGGTAACTAACGAAAGAAAACTAATGACATGGATCTCGAGATCATTATCGCCACAAAATTAACGAAGATCGGCGAGAGGAAAACAAAGATTTTAAGAAGGCACAAAAAAACGAAGGTGAAAGGATTTACGCATGACATAAAAAGAGAACAAAATGAAAGTTGTACAAGTCGAGGCTGTACATAGAAATGGGTAGTGTTTTCCAATTGTGTTAACACGGAAATACAAAGGAAGCAATAATGGAATGTGAAACTTGCAAAACACTTCTAGAAACATTTCCAGTGCATCGCGAAGTCACCTGATGCTTGATTTCAACACCACATGTTTTACTTGGCACGACGGTATTGTAAATGGTATTCCCAAATAGGTCTAAGTGGACATAAAATTAAACATGGACTGTAAACAGCATATTACTAAACAACAGCCGCGCGGGATTAGCCGAGCGGTCTAGGGCGCTACAGTCATGGACTGTGCGGCTGGTCCCGGCGGAGGTTCGAGTCCTCCCTCGGGCATGAGTGTGTCTGTTTGTCCTTAGGATAATTTAGGTTAAATAGCGTGTAAGCTTAGGGACTGATGACCTTAGCAGTTAAGTCCCATAAGTTTTCACACACATTTGAACTAAACAACAGTTTCAGGCAAGTGTCGTTCACATGCCATTGTAATATACAAACACAATTATGAGCAAGCCATCTCTGAAGCATGAGAGCAGCGCAGCGGTGAAATTAACTATCTGATACAAAAACACACAATAATTTTCTGCTACAATATTTTGGCGTATAACGTTCTGGCCGTCTTCAGGTGTATACTGGAGAAAGTACACTGAGTTCACCTTTTAAAATCGCGAACTTCACAGTGACAACTGGACACACCCTGACTTGAGTTCAGCTGCAGTTGATAATGACTGAGGAGCTCTGTCAGCATAACAGTAGCTCACTGTCATCCGACGTTCTTCAGTGCCACCTCTCATGTGATCATATTATGGTGCCGTTTTTCAAAAGTACAATGCTCTTCCTCACGTAGCACGCATCTCTATGAAGTGTTTACATGACGTTGAGGTACTGCCACGGCCAGCAAGTTCCCCATGCCTGATAGAACGGCCATGGCACCAGCTCAGCCATCAACTCCATCCCAGTGAGAGCATCTAGGATATGAAGGAGCTTGTCTCAGGAGAGGTTACAATGGCTTTACGGCTCACTTTCCAACCAAATCAATCCATGCTTAAAGGCTACAGGGGGATCATACTGCCAAGCTGTATGTAAATTTGACTCGATTTCCTAGTTACTGAAATAACATCACATACCCTCTCGATGCATGACATAATTTCCTTCTTCCATTCACTTTTTTTTGTCAGGAAGTGTATTTTGCGAAGCAGTTTTCCACTTTTAAGATCATCAACAGATAACAACTGACTAGCGTCATCAAAGAGACTACAGCTGTGGCGAACAAATTGGAATAATATGTTACTTATGGTGAGTTTGATTGAAAAACAGAGTAAACGTCGTGTTTGACAATGCAGTTACAGCATACAGGATAAACAATAACTCGTAAAGGAGGGATGTGAACGACAATATGAGGTATACGAAATCATGCTACACCTAAATTCAATCCTGCAACTCACAAACTGTGGCTTTATGTATTTGTGTATGTCCAATTAAACTCAACGTCTGAGAAGTATATAGCAAAGCATCGGAGTATGCGGGGTTAATTTGCTAACTGGGAACAAACCGCAGGAAACGGTCCCTGTGAGGACAATGAGCTTAACGAATCAAATGGACATGTGGCCAGGAATGCATTTCAAGGGAGGTCGTCCTCTTTAAGGTGGAGGTAAAAAATCTGGCTATGTACGTTACTAGGCAGGGCACGTTTCAGAACAAAAATGGCATTGCTCTTTCTATGTAAACAAACTGGCCACACGGCCTAGCTCCCCTTATGCAAACAAACTTGTCACTTGGTCTCCCAGTTTTGTTTATTTAGGATCTAATTTCTGTCCCATAACTATCATGTTAATTACGAGAAATTATTACGCAAGATGGCCGTCGGGTGTAGCACATATGGTCTTGTTTACATAGGAGTTAGTTAATGGTCGCCGCGTCGTTAGAGGCGCCATGTCACTAATTGCGTGGCCCCTCCCGCCGGACTTTTGAGTCCTCCCTCGGGCATAGGTGTGTGTGTGTGCTTCTTAGCATAAGTTAGATTAAGTTAGTTTAAGAAGTGAGTAAGTCTATGGGCCGATAACCTCAGCAGTTTAGTTCCTTAGGAATTTACACACATTTTTTGAGTTAATGGTCATACACTTTAAGCCTATTCATAATGATCATAATTTATGATCCAAAAATAACAGTGTCCCATCCCCTATTCATGTAGTGCGTTCTTATTGGTCCCCCACGACGAGCACCACCACTAAATCCACTATTCAGGTACTCATCGTCATGGGACACATCTAACATTCGTCTTCTGTACCGTGGTTGATCATCAGCGGCAGCAAACTCAGGCGATATTCGTTATTTCCAATAGAGCACAGTACCCAATGGCATTTTCAGTAATGTATGACTATCTACAGTTTTGGGGGTATTTGTTACAATGATGCCGATTTTATCCCACTTTTCAAGCTGGAGTTTATAAGTTTAATAGCTATTACCACTGCGCATATCTTGCAACCACACTAATGTCCGATGCTGTTTATAGTTTAGGCGCAATTCGTTAAAATTTTGCGAATTTTCTCCCATTTTTTGAGAAGACATACATAAATATGGTATTGAAAATGTTTAACAAGAAGCACCACAGCAAATACCCTACAAGCACATCAGTGTACGACAATATTTACAGTTCTTCGTCACAATTTTGTTCCTTTTTTTACAGCATTCGACAAATACGAACATTTCAAAAAGACAATGGTAAATACACGATTGTAAAAGTTTAATATTACCACCACATGGTGGTGTTTAAAGAAACACACTGATATCCAAATGTTTTAATGTACGCCAATCAGCACAGTGCAACAAATGCTGTCTCGCCATCCATCATGTCTTGGTTTCGCTCTAAAGAACTCGCTAATGTATAATTAGGGCGTTAAAAAACAATGAAGTCACTATCACAACACGTTAGTGCCGACACCGGCCATACCGTTTTTTAGGGACTTCGTGCTCACACCAGACAACAATATCAGTACTAGTCATACCCATATTTAATGTTTAAATAAGCACCATCACCACCAATATAGTACGGGAACACCTGGAAAGACTATATTTACACAAACACCACATTGTGCAGCGTCAGCTGGCGAGCAGCCGACTGCCGGCACGATATGGTCCTTGTGGCCTCTGCTATGCGTCTGACGGTTAGAGCACTACTGCTGGTACGAATGTACGTGGACAAGCCGGTTTATAGGCACTAACTCACTTCCAATGCCCAGAACAAAGGACCACTGTCTTCCACTTGGTGCGCAGTCCGCAACTAGCAATTAGTTGTTATCAGGTATTCGAATGAAGCACTAGTATAACGATTGAATTCACGATATCCAGAGATTTATGGCTCTATATGACATTTTCGTTGTTTGGAGATATGCATATTAATGCTGGAGATGGCATAGTGAAATGCTGAAACTGGTAGCCTTCAAAATAAAATAAAATAAAATAACAAAAAAATGGTTCAAATGGCTCTGAGCACTATGGGACTTAACTTCTGAGGTCATCAGTCCCCTAGAACTTAGAACTACTTAAACCCAACTAACCTAAGGACATCACACACATCCATGTCCGAGGCAGGATTCGAACATGCGACCGTAGCGGTCGCGCGGTTCCAGACTGTACCGGCTAGAACCGCTCGGCCACTCCGGCCGGCAATAAAATAACATCTTAAGATACGCGGCTGTTGGTGAATTTAATTGACATTGACAGAATGGAACTGGGCGCACCATTCCTCAGTGGTGGTTCTCGAGAGGCTTACTACCCATGCACATTATTCCTTCTCTGATGGACGTCTACCGGTGTTTGTCCTTCGGCAGCCAAGAAAAGAATAACAGCACGTTGGTCCTGTTTGGATGCATTTGGCAATAACATCGCCATAGTTCACGTTTCTGAAACTGCCGTACCCACGTTATAAATACAGGAATGCGACACTGATCCCTTTCCAACATGTCGGTGCCTATATACATGCATCGGAAACCCGCTGCGTAGCAATGCTCTCAAACCGAAACTTTTCGATCGCCCTCACAAATGCCTGCAGATTCCACTGTTGTATTTGACCACGAAGGACACCCGTGTAATACCCTCAATACATTGCAAATGTCGGTCGTGGTCAGAGCAGCGGTCTCTGTAGTTTTGAGTGCACTATGTCGGATCTAAGTGAATTCGAACATATGAAAATGTTGGTGCCTGTACGGTGCGTAACCCCAGGTTGTGTTTGATGTTACAAGAAGATTTATACCGCCTACAGGGTAGGACGAGAGTCACTAAGCCACAACGGGGACGAAAGTGTGTGTAGAATGATCGTGATAGACGATCACTGAAGAGAATTATAACAAAAATAAGAAGACAGCATCTGTAAAAGTCACTGCAGAACTGAATGTCGCAATTGAGAAACCTGTCAGCAACAAAAAAACGTGAAGAGAGCTCTATGAGTGGGGAATTGTAGGTTGAGCTGGGTTCTGAAACTACTCATCCGGGGCGCAAAATCTGTAACACGAAAACGTGGCGATGAAGTCGTAAACCTGGGATAACGGGCAATGCAAGAATGTGATTTGGACGGAGGAGTCTTGTTTCACACTGTTTAGAACTTCTGGACGAGTTTATGTTCCTGGAGTGAAACATGGTGGGGTAGTATAAGTATAGTATAAGAATAGTATAGGCGATCTCTTTGCCACTCCTAAGTGTTGCGGGCAATATATTACTTCCTCCCACACATATCTCGTTAAACGTCGCGAAACTGTGTAGGTTTACCGAGAGACATTCTTCCCAGGCGCCATTAGCGAATGGGGCAGGGACGGATGGCAGTAGCAGAAGCTCCATCTTCAGAACAAAATAACTTTTTCAACGGCTGGGGGTAACAGAAGATGTGTTTTATCAGCGAGGGAACATCCAGCTAGTATCTCTGTTGGAGACAGAGAACCATGACTGCGTGCAGTGTGCTACACCAGTGATGTTTCTAGATATCATTACTCATTTAAATAAAGTACAGACGACTTCAAAATGGTTACTGTACAAGTGTTGCTACGGAAAAAATGTCGTGGTGATGGAATAATGTCTCATTTTTGGAAACATCTTCAACGGATAAGAGACAAATTGTATGTAAAAATCGTGGAATATGTGTATTAAACCTGCTGGCTCTGGCACATCCCTGTAGTGAGTTATGGCCTGTTTGGTCACGGAGAACAGAGGACCATTGTTCCCTGTGGGCGTGGGATGGTGGGGTGGGTTAGCGAGCAGTGCAGTATTTATAGGCAACACAGAATGGTGAATGCGTCCACTTTTTTTTGTTTTTTACAATGACAATGCATGCAGAATGTAAATTACACTGCCAGCAACAGTGAGGGAAGTAAATTCGCACAGGTTCTCTGTGTGAATAAGTTTTTGTAATTAAATTAAAGCTGGTTTTGTTATATTGTTCCCTCCGGAGTAGGCCTGCTATCCTATTAGTAGTGGCAGATGTTTAAACATTAAATATAAATATTAATAATGTTGATTATGTTGTCAGGTGTGAGCACAAGTTCTTTAAAAGGCAATGTGGTCGGCTTTTGCACTAAGGAGTAATGACAGTTTTTTTTTTTTAAGACGCTAAGAACACAGGTGTGAGCTCTCTACAGTGAAACGTAGATTTGGCATGTGGCGAGAGCTTATTTGTTGTACTGTGCTACTTGCTAAAATTTTTAACTGTGTTAGTATATCAGTGTCTGTCTTTAAATAATGCAGTGCGGTGGTAGTTGTTAAACATTTACAGCCTCCTATTTATGTGTGTCTTCTTTATAAGTGGAGAAATCGGAAAAAAATTGTAAGGAATTTCCCCAAAACTGTAAATAGCGTCCTACGTTGGTATGGTTACGGGGCATGCACTGTGATGTCAGTTTTTAAACATTTAAAGTCCTGTATTTAAGAATGCCTTCTTGAAAAGTGGGATAAAATTAGCTGAATTGAAGCAAATAGCCCCAAACTATAGCATCGTATGTTGCAGAAAATAACGCTGGGTTTGCTGCTCTGCTCAGAATCGCGAATATCAAATGAATTTGCTGTTTCTGCTGTTAATGAACCAAGATACGGAGCACGAATGCAAGGTCCATCTCATGATGCAGAATACCTGAAGAGTCATGGCGGCATTGGGATTGATGGTGCAGGGTTAGTAGAAACGCACTGCATGAGTGGGGAATAGAAGACTGACATTTTTAATCATAAATTATGATTATTAATATTAGGCTAAAAGCATTTCATCATTAATTAACACCTATGTAAAGAAGCGCGCAAGTGCACTACTCGGAAGCCATCTTAGGTCATGAATTATGGCAATTAGAAATATCCTGAAGAAAAAAAACTAAGAGTCCAAGTGACCAGTTTGTTTATAGAAGGGGAGCTAGGCCAAGTGGGCCTTTTTTTCCGTTCTGAAACCTGCCCTGTCCCCTCCTCCCCACTCCTTCCTCCACCATGGATTTCAATGATTGAAAGCACACACGAGAACATATCAGGCATGTGGGAATGCTCTGACTGTACTAGTGTTTTAGCTTCACACTCAAGAGAACGTGAATATTGTCTATGTTGCAGGAAAACTTTAAAACGTCAAAAACAGTGTAACACACTGTCACGATAGATCGTAAGATGTTTTTGAAGATAAGACAATTTCTTACTGCGACCCATTGCTGAAAGAAACGGTACAAATTTGGCTATGCACTACGATGCCCCTTAGTATCCATGCGCGAGCGCACCTTCGGCATGGGCAAAGTCTTGAGCTAAAACACTAATACAGACAGAACGTTCTCAATTGACTGGTGTGTTGTCGTGTGTGCTTTCAATCACTGAAACGTACACTGCCAAAAACCTCTTCTTCTACTCTCAAATGCTTGCACCACCCTTGGAATGCATTTCCGATCACATTTTTAAATTAGATTGACTGTCTCTCTTTCACGATGTTCTTTGATAATTATACTTTGATAATGATACTGTCTGATGATGACTTAGTAAGCCGAAGACTTACTCCCAAAATAAATTACAGTGTAGAACATATTTTTTCTTTGATTAACATGTTGCGGTCTTCGTTATTATTATTATTATTATTCAAATGGTTCAAATGGCTCTGAGCACTATGGGACTCAACTGCTGAGGTCATTAGTCCCCTAGAACTTAGAACTAGTTAAACCTAACTAGCCTAAGGACATCACAAACATCCATGCCCGAGGCAGAATTCGAACCTGCGACCGTAGCGGTCTTGCGGTTCCAGACTGCAGCGCCTGTAACCGCACGGCCACTTCGGCCGGCTATTATTATTATTATTATTAGTAGTAGTAGTTGTTGTTATAGTAGCAGCAGTAGTAGTAGAATTGTTATTGTCGTTATTCCTATCATCATCATCATCATCATCATCATCAATGCTACACTCATGAGTAAGTGAAACAAACGTGACTGCAGTGTCAAAGAGAGAACATACGGGATGCCATATGTTTCAGAGTGGCCCATGACGGTTATGTCCTCAAATGTTTTACTGGCTGTCGGCTATAGAGTGAAAGGTGCATGGTGTGTACCTCTCTATTCGAAGAAAAACGCCGCCACCAGAGTCAACTACAATGGGCAGTTATCTATACATCACACAACGTCAGTCGAGTTGTAGACGTATACGTCGCCATAGACCAAGCTCTCGCCGGCTATGTGAGAGTGGGCTGCTGTTAAGAGGACATGGTTCTGGATGGGTTTCCAGTGCTTTCAGAATTTTGTGGAGTCTACGCTACGATGCCTCGTCCTTGCCTCCAAGCCATCTCAAGATTCTAGACACATCAAAAAAAGTCAGTTCTCTGAACTCCTGAACATACATGTTGACTGTGGATATTGTATCACAGACACAATCCCTTTGACTGTTCAGAGATGTCACTAAATATGTAAACAACCATGCGTGTGCAGCCCCTATTAGACGCAAGGGGTCCGTCAGCCGATCACCTCCAGTAATTCCACCAGGAAGGAAGTACACGGCTCGTGTTGTCTGTAGTTCAACCATGCCTAGACGGTCGATATCGCGGTCCGATCGCGTCCGCATGGTTACTTAGTACCAGGAAGGGCTCTCAACAAGGGAAGTGTCCATGCGTCTCGGAGTGAACCAAAGCGATGTTGTTCGAACACGAAGGAGATACAGAGAGACGGGAACTGTCAATGACATGCCTCGCTCAGCCCCCCCCCCCCCCCTGCCACCCCAAGGGCTACTACTGCAGTGGATTACTGCTATCTGTGGATAATGGCTCGGAGGAAAGTTGACAGCAACGCCACCTTGTTGAATAATGTTTTTCGGGCAGCCACAGGACGTCCTGTTACCACTCAACTGTGCGCAATAGGCTGCATGATGCGCAACTTCACTCCCGACGGCGAGGTCCATCTTTGCAACCACGACACCATGCAGCGCGATACAGATGGGCCCAACAACATGCCGAATGGACGGCTCAGGATTGGCATCACTGTGAGTCTCGCATATGCCTTCAACCAGACAATCGTCGGAGACGTGTTTGGAGGCAACTCGATCACGCTGAATGCTTTAGACACCGTCCAGCGAGTGCAGCAAGATGGAGGTTCCCTGCTGTTTTGGGGTGGCATTATGTGAAGCCGACGTACGCCGCTGGTGATCATGGTAGGCGCCGCAACGGCTGTGCGATACATGAATGCCATCCTCCGACCATATCGGCAGCATATTGGCGAGGTATTCGTCTTCATGGACGACAGTTCTCGCCCCCATAGTGTACATCTTGTAAATGACTTCCTTCAGGATAACGACATCGCTCGACTAGAGTGGCCAGCATGTTCTTCAGACATGATACCTATCGAACATGCCTGACCACCACCACTGAAAATCTCTCTGTATGGTGGTACACAATGCAATGTGTGGTTTTCATCAGCAATAAAAAGGGCGGAAGCAATGTTTATGTTGATCTCTGTTCCAATTTTCTGTACAGTTTCGGGAACTCTCGGAACCGAGATGATGCAAAACTTATTTTTATGTGTGTAATATGACACTTATGTAGGTCTTACTGATCCAAATTGTTCAAAAATGGTTTAAATGGCTCTGAGCACTATGGGACTTAACTTCTAAAGTCATCAGTCCCCTAGAACTTAGAACTACTTAAACCTAACTAACCTAAGGAGATCACACACATCCACGCCCGAGGCAGGATTCGAACCTGCGACAGTAGCGGTCGCGCGGTTCCAGACTGTAGCGTCTAGAACCGCTCGGCCACCTCGACCGGCGATCCAAATTGTCATCAGTGTCATAATAAGATGAACATTAATCATACGTTGTTTCAAAGTAACGTTAATTCTTGAGAGTAATCCAAGAACTGTCTCTCTTTGTATGGGGTGAAATGAAATGAAATGTCGTGTGGCTAGGGCCTCCCGTCGGGTAGACCGTTCGCCTAGTGCAGGTCTTTCGATTTGACGCCACTTCGGCGACCTGCGCATCGATGGGGATGAAATGATGATCTACATCTACATCTACATTTATACTCCGCAAGCCACCCAACGGTGTGTGGCGGAGGGCACTTTACGTGCCACTGTCATTACCTCCCTTTCCTGTTCCAGTCGCGTATGGTTCGCGGGAAGAACGACTGTCTGAAAGCCTCCATGCGCGCTCTAATCTCTCTAATTTTACATTCGTGATCTCCTTTGATGATGGACTACATTTTCTAAGCACTCTCCCAATGAATCTCAACCTAGTACCCGCCTTACCAACAATTAATTTTATATGATCATTCCACTTCAAATCGTTCCGCACGCATACTCCCAGATATTTTACAGAAGTAACTGCTACCAGTGTTTGTTCCGCTATCATATAATCATACAATAAAGGATCCTTCTTTCTGTGTATTCGCAATACATTACATTTGTCTATGTTAAGGGACAGTTGCCACTCCCTGCACCAAGTGCCTATCCGCTGCAGATCTTCCTGCATTTCGCTACAATTTTCTAATGCTGCAACTTCTCTGTATACTACAGCATCATCCGCGAAAAGCCGCATGGAACTTCCGACACTATCTACTAGGTCATTTATTTATATTGTGAAAAGCAATGGTCCCATAACACTCCGCCGGCCGAAGTGGCCGTGCGGTTAAAGGCGCTGTAGTCTGGAACCGCAAGATCGCTACGGTCGCAGGTTCGAATCCTGCCTCGGGCATGGATGTTTGTGATGTCCTTAGGTTAGTTAGGTTTAACTAGTTCTAAGTTCTAGGGGACTAATGACCTCAGCAGTTGAGTCCCATAGTGCTCAGAGCCATTTTTGAACACTCCCCTGTGGCACGCCAGAGGTTACTTTAACGTCTGTAGACGTCTCTCCATTGATAACAACATGCTGTGTTCTGTTTGCTAAAAACTCTTCAATCCAGCCACACAGCTGGTCTGATATTCCGTACGCTCTTGCTTTGTTTATCAGGCGACAGTGCGGAACTGTATCGAACGCCTTCCGGAAGTCAAGAAAAATAGCATCTACCTGGGAGCCAGTATCTAATATTTTCTGGGTCTCGTGAACAAATAAAGCGAGTTGGGTCTCACACGATCGCTGTTTACGGAATCCATGTTGATTCCTACAGAGTAGATTCTGGGTTTCCAAAAACGACATGATACTCGAGCCAAAAACATGTTCTAAAATTCTACAACAGATCGACGTCAGAGATATAGGTCTATAGTTTTGCGCATCTGCTCGACGACCCTTCTTGAAGACTGGGACTACCTGTGCTCTTTTCCAATCATTTGGAACCCTCCGTTCCTCTAGAGACTTGCGGTACACGGCTGTTAGAAGGGGGGCAAGTTCTTTCGCGTACTCTGTGTAGAGTCGAATTGGTATCCCGTCAGGTCCAGTGGACTTTCCTCTGATGAGTGATTCCAGTTGCTTTTCTATTCCTTGGACACTTATTTCGATGTCAGCCATTTTTTCGTTTGTGCGTGGCTTTAGAGAAGGAACTGCAGTGCGGTCTTCCTCTGTGAAACAGCTTTGGAAAAAGGTGTTTAGTATTTCAGCTTTACGCGTGTCATCCTCTGTTTCAATGCCATCATCATCCCGGAGTGTCTGGATATGCTGTTTCGAGCCACTTACTGATTTAACGTAAGACCAGAACTTCCTAGGATTTTCTGTCAAGTCGGTACATAGAATTTTACTTTCGAATTCACTGAACGCTTCACGCATAGCCCTCCTTACGCTAACTTTGACATCGTTTAGCTTCTGTTTGTCTGAGAGGTTTTGGCTGCGTTTAAACTTGGAGTGAAGCTCTCTTTGCTTTCGCAGTAGTTTCCTAACTTTGTTGTTATACCACGGTGGGTTTTTCCCGTCCCTCACAGTTTTACTCGGCACGTACCTGTCTAAAACGCATTTTACAATTGCCTTGAACTTTTTCCATAAACACTCAACATTGTCAGTGTCGGAACAGAAATTTCGTTTTGATCTGTTAGGTACCCTGAAATCTGCCTTCTATTACTCTTGCTAAACAGATAAACCTTCCTCCCTTTTTTTGTATTCCTATTCACTTCCATATTCAGGGATGCTGCAACGGCCTTATGGTCACTGATTCCCAGTTCTGCACATACAGAGTCGAAAAGTTCGGGTCTGTTTGTTATCAGTAGGTCCAAGATGATGATTAGGACAACACAACACCCAGTCCCTGAGCGGAGAAAATCTCCGACCCAGCCGGGAATCGAACCCGGGCCCTTAGGATTGACAGGCTGACACGCTGACCACTCAGCTACCGGGGGCGGAATTTGTATGGGGTGAATGGGACAAACAAGAAATATGACTGAGCGACTGGTTGAGCCTTGAAGTTAAATAAGCTATTTCATTAGGTTGTAGTTAAACATGTCATACTTTATTAAAGACGTGTAAATAATAGAATTATTTCATTTACTTATAACAAAAAAGATAGAACAGAACCCAATAATTAGCTTGTATAATTATTCATCATTACTGACCTATCAGAGCTGTACAGCACAGCTTCCCGATGCATGATTAATAAATCACTTTGTCTGTAATAAATGGAAACAAATTCATAACAGTACTGTTGCGGGGTAGATGAATATCAAATGTAAACTGTTACAAATGAGCTGAATATATACATTGGAAGAATAAAAGCCGGCCGCGGTTGTCTAGCGGTTCTAGGAGCTCAGTCCGGAACCGCGCGACTGCTACGGTCGCCGGTTCGAATCCTGCCTCGGGCATGGATGTGTGTGATGTCCTTAGGTTAGTTAGGTTTAAGTAGTTCTAAGTTCTAGGGGACTGATGACCACAGATGTTAAGTCCCATAGTGCTCAGAGCCATTTGAGCCATTTTTTTTGGAAGAATAAAAAATAACATAGGTCGCCTGGCTGGCTTAGCTTGTTAACCGTTCACTCTTAAACACAGCAAGCGGCATAGAAACCGTAACGTAATTGAGATAAAATTGCTACATAACTCTAAAAGAAACAGTGGGACTGTGAAATCAGACAGGCAGCAGTTTATGAAATTGGATTTCAGGGCTTTAGCTGCTGTTTCATCCGCGGAATAGGCAAAAATACTTTGATACAGCTTTATAAAATTGAATGTCACGGTTGTGGTTGCTTCTGCACTGAGCAGATGGGGAGAAGCTTTGAAATGGGATTCGCGTAACGTTTTGTGCAATCGTGCGTGTAAACCGCAAGTACAAAAATTTCATACTTGACTGTCGGAAGCATTTGAAGGTGAAATACACCTGTCACAAACGCGTGCATTGCGGAGTTCATAAGGTTTGTAACATACAGTCAAAACTAAAATCTTCATCTATCAATGAAGAGGTGCTAACAAACGTAAATACAAAATACTAAAGTTTATTTACATTTTTAATTATCAGTAATGTTCTGATAATTAACTGAACTCTATACATTTTGTCGTTGAAATAAACTTCCCATATTAATACCATATTAATAAAAATTTGCACTTAATGGCACTTTTTTTTAAATTTTCACTCTATCTAAGTGGCTTTATGAAACTATTATACACTCCTGGAAATTGAAATACGAACACCGTGAATTCATTGTCCCAGGAAGGGGAAACTTTATTGACACATTCCTGGGGTCAGATACATCACATGATCACACTGACAGAACCACAGGCACATAGACACAGGCAACAGAGCATGCACAATGTCGGCACTAGTACAGTGTATATCCACCTTTCGCAGCAATGCAGGCTGCTATTCTCCCATGGAGACGATCGTAGAGATGCTGGATGTAGTCCTGTGGAACGGCTTGCCATGCCATTTCCACCTGGCGCCTCAGTTGGACCAGCGTTCGTGCTGGACGTGCAGTCCGCGTGAGACGACGCTTCATCCAGTCCCAAACATGCTCAATGGGGGACAGATCCGGAGATCTTGCTGGCCAGGGTAGTTGACTTACACCTTCTAGAGCACGTTGGGTGGCACGGGATACATGCGGACGTGCATTGTCCTGTTGGAACAGCAAGTTCCCTTGCCGGTCTAGGAATGGTAGAACGATGGGTTCGATGACGGTTTGGATGTACCGTGCACTATTCAGTGTCCCCTCGACGATCACCAGTGGTGTACGGCCAGTGTAGGAGATCGCTCCCCACACCATGATGCCGGGTGTTGGCCCTGTGTGCCTCGGTCGTATGCAGTCCTGATTGTGGCGCTCACCTGCACGGCGCCAAACACGCATACGACCATCATTGGCACCAAGGCAGAAGCGACTCTCATCGCTGAAGACGACACGTCTCCATTCGTCCCTCCATTCACGCCTGTCGCGACACCACTGGAGGCGGGCTGCACGATGTTGGGGCGTGAGCGGAAGACGGCCTAACGATGTGCGGGACCGTAGCCCAGCTTCATGGAGACGGTTGCGAATGGTCCTCGCCGATACCCCAGGAGCAACAGTGTCCCTAATTTGCTGGGAAGTGGCGGTGCGGTCCTCTACGGCACTGCGTAGGATCCTACGGTCTTGGCGTGCATCCGTGCGTCGCTGCGGTCCGGTCCCAGGTCGACGGGCACGTGCACCTTCCGCCGACCACTGGCGACAACATCGATGTACTGTGGAGACCTCATGCCCCACGTGTTGAGCAATTCAGCGGTACGTCCACCCGGCCTCCCGCATGCCCACTATACGCCCTCGCTCAAAGTCCGTCAACTGCACATACGGTTCACGTCCACGCTGTCGCGGCATGCTACCAGTGTTATAGACTGCGATGGAGCTCCGTATGCCACGGCAAACTGGCTGACACTGACGGCGGCGGTGCACAAATGCTGCGCAGCTAGCGCCATTCGACGGCCAACACCGCGGTTCCTGGTTTGTCCGCTGTGCCGTGCGTGTGATCATTGCTTGTACAGCCCTCTCGCAGCGTCCGGAGCAAGTATGGTGGGTCTGACACACCGGTGTCAATGTGTTCTTTTTTCCATTTCCAGGAGTGTATTTCATACAATGTGTTATCAAATAATTCACGAGTAACTGACACATCATAGAAAGCGCGTAACACAACGATTGTAATGACTGGCTAGAAATTTTAGTTCTTCGCGAAGCTGAATTAAATATGAAATCTATTGATTTTACATATAAGCCGTTCAGGTTGTTACGAGATGTTAATAAATTTAGTGACATCTGTAAGGAAATTACTTCCGTCGTCTAGATAAACGTACGAACTCTACCATAATTTCTGCACTACATTTTGCCGATGTACTTATGGTATACCTTCAGATGGGTTAATGAAATTCTGTACTTGTAATATTTCATTATCCTGACACAATAAAGTTTTAGGAAGTTGTCATGCCAAGAACAGACTATGAAATCGAAATAAAAATTATACTAAGGCCTGGGTACATAATAAATACTTGCTTTTGCTTTAAATGAAGTACTTGGAGCTATCATTGGTTTCGTGTCGCGCTATGATACGTCTTTGTGCTTTATTGCCCCTTACTATGTACTAGCCAGTTATGTCCTTGCTTTATCTCACGTGGGCACACCATCATTCAAACAAATAGACAATACGGAATAACGAAATATATGCTTGTGTTGGTCACGGTAACCCATCTCCAATAAGATTGATTAAAATTCATGGAAACACTGCAGAGTTGTGTTTTGATGAAGCATGAAGCAAAGACCGACCTTACGTATGTTCTATGTGATGAATGTCATTATTGCGTTTTGGAACTTTTTCATTCTGTAATGCATTCGGCAGCGATAATAACGCTGCAGCTATGTGTGATGGGAGAACAGTCAACTAGAAAATGAGAAAGTACGCAAACGAAATGTCAATCTGTGAACCAGGAGCCGCTATTCGTGAGGTCACACGTTACTTTTAAAGACTGGCTGTGAAGCATTAAAAACTAAAAATTTTTCAATCCTTTCGAAGTGGATTTGCATCAGTGACTATCAACGAGTGCGATTAGTAAGCTTTATGTCATCACAATGTTTTTTGGTTTGTTAACAGTGTGTGCTCTTGTGACAGAGATTGTTGCGAAACTGTATTGATAGGCGGTACTGTAGAAACTGATCAAATTTTTGCTTTAGTCCATGATGGTATGTAGCGTTCAGTCAGTTTGGATATTTCAAAATTTAATAAGTTTTACCGTCTTTGTATATGCCAATCCTAGAATTTCACATTCGAGGGTCAACACTGCACACACATTGAAACCCTCATGTTATAAAGTTCTTCCATATTGCGCATCCATGGAGGAACAATAAGGCGAGGTGGAGCTACAGACTTAACACTGTACATTGCTTTGAAGCCCCGAAATATTAGCCGACTGCTGTTTATAATTGCCGCTTGTTCTTAAGGGCTGTCGTGTCCATTTAACAGCTGGTTTAAACGATAAATATTACAGTGCTTTCCTGATTACCATAGTGTTAGGAAGGCATTTTCTGATCTTAAAGGCACTCGAGTATTTGACGCAGTAATACGACGCTTTTGGTCCCTTTGAAGTAACTTTCTTTCTTTCTACACGTTTCGAATAAACAAGAAGCGAGGTATATGATGAGAAAAGACTTCTTTCGTAATCCAACATTTTCCTTAATACGAAATGACGAAACCGATGTTCCGTCTATGTCCTATTCCTGAAAATGCTGGAACATATTTTGCTATGATGGATGGTTTGCAGTATTTCCTCATGACAGCGTTGAAGCAGAGCGCTCTTCGAGTTGTATTGATAGGAAATCTCAAGTCAAGTTACGGAAGTAGTACCACTATAGTACAAGTAAGCAGCGCAACTAAAATTCATGTGCATAAAAGAAAATATTGCTTGAACGAGTTCACGTACGAAGTACAAGTCATCCTTCACACTTTATACTATAATCAGAACGACCGGTACACCTGTAAATGATGCAAGCTGGTGATTTTGGTCAAAGCTGTTCCAGCAGACGCTAATGTTTGGGGCTACTAACATGGTGGTCTTTAGTTTCAAATTCATGACGTCATGACAACTTCCCTTATTAATACCTCCATATATGTAACAGTACGTGAATTGTGAAACACTCGTGTGATTCAAGAAATATATAATCAATGTTTTTGACTGCTGTAGTAAACTTACCTTTTGCTACGTAGTAAATGGCATGTTCTTAGCCGCCGGCCGCAGTGGCCATGCGGTTCTAGGCGCTACAGTCTGGAACCGCGCGACCGCTACGGTCGCAGGTTCGAATCCTGCTTCGGGCATGGATGTGTGTGATGTCTTTAGGTTAGTTAAGTGTAAGTAGTTCTAAGTTCTAGGGGACTGATGACCAAAGAAGTTAAGTTCCATAGTGCTCAGAGCCATTTGTACCATGTTTTTGTTCTTAGCTGCTATTGTCAGCATGGAGTCTAGACCAGGGCTTAACAACTGGCCGGTTTTGAGCACGAGTACTCGCGTCTGCTCACGCACCTGCTCGCGAGCAGCTGCAAGGTCGCGGAGTGGGGAGGGAGGGGAGGGAGGGGAAATGCGCGCGCACGTTTGAATACGGCCGCAGCGTGCCTATTGAATTCGCGCCGACTGTGTAACGTTTAAAGTACTACGATTAGCTCGTAACAGTCACTTCGCTGGTTAAGAATCATGTGAAGTCTCCGTTGTGTAACCCCAACCATGCTTTCGCAGTTCAACCCCCATTGGGAGGAATTGTATCTGTTTACTGAAAAAGATGGTGTTGCAAAATGATTAGTATGTCACAAAACGCTGAATTCTTTTACGAAATTTAATTTGCAGCGACATTATATGTCGTACCACGCGAAAGACTACGGACGTGGAAAATGTGATTGACCAGATCGTGCACAGGAAGTTATTAAACTTAAAAGGAAGCTATCCGAAGAAGATCTGGACGACGAAGAAAAATCAACTGAGGCAGCTCTCAGAGTGGGTTACAAAATTGCTTTGCTTTTAGCAAAATCCCTGCGCCCCTTAACTGATGGCGATTTAATAAAAGAATGTTTGGTAGCTGCAGTGGAACATTTGTGTCCATCTCAAGTTGAACAGTTTCTGATTGTGCCATTATCTAACATGACCATTATGCGTTGCATACAGGACATGGCAGACGACGTCCAGAGCCAGTTTGCAAATATCTGTAAAGATTTTATGGCGTATTCTCTAGCTCTGGACGAAAGTGTTGATATCACTGGAACAGCGCAGCTTGCCATATTTATTAGAGGTGTTAATAGAGATCTTCAGGTGAGGGAGGAGCTCCTCGATGTAGTAGCCATGAAGAACACTACAACCGGAGGTGATATGTTAAGTAGTGTTGAAGAAAGTGTTGAAAATATAGGATTGTCGTGGAATTCTTTAGTTTCAGTGTCTACAGATGGTAGAGGCATACACTAAGCTAATAAAATTATGAGGCACGTGTACATTCTCCTTTATTTGTTTAATTTGTCGCAGTAATAATTCGTGAGTGATATCCCTGCAGGTGGCCGCGGATTTACATCGACTGGCGGCAGCTGTTGTGTACCCCACGTGACTCTCCCCACTCTCCGCTCTGGTCCGGTAGTGGGGGTAGCGTGCTCGCGCTGCTCTGTGCTCGCGCCTTGCTGCTCACAGCTTGCTCCGCGAGCACGTATGTTGTGAAGCCCTGGTCTAGACGGTAAATTCTATTGCTTGACGTCGAATTTCGAGTTCGATAGGGCAGCGTGGACGAGTAGACAAAGCACTCTTTATTTCCGCCTAAAGCTGTGAACATCGTTCTGCCTGCCACCAACTTGGTTAAGTTCAGACATTTGTCTCGATTTGTCTCGTGATATCGAGATGTACATTTTCAGGTTACATCGTTCAGGATTATTGATGAGATTATTGCTTGCTCGTGCTGCGCTAACGTAATTCTACAGTAGATGATTTTTCATGTTTGCTTCCGGGAAGTACTTTCCAATTGTGTCTTCGTGTGAGGAATAATAGCTCTTCGTTTGGATTGGATTGGATTGGATTGGATTGTTTGGGGTAAGAGACCAAACAGCGAGGTCATCAGTCTCATAGGATTAGGAAAGGACGGGGAAGGAATTCGGCCGTGCCCTTTCAAAGTAACCACCTCGGCATTTGCCTGGAGCGATTTAGGGAAACCACGGAAAATCTAAATCAGGACGGCCGGACGCGGTATTGAACCGTCGTCCTACCGAATGCGAGTCCAGTGTGCTAACCATTGCGCCACCTCACTCGGTGCTCTTCGTTTGACTCATACTTATGCTCGAATACGATATAATCAAAATCTATTTTTGATTTTGTCATCCGTGCATGTCGGTCGCTTTGAACATTTACTTTCCCACTCTAAATAATACTATGGGGATTATCACGAAACGGTTATTTTTCTCTCTCTTTCTGTGTTTCTGTGTTTCTATACAGCTTTAAGCGGACATTTGTATCTGTTATTCATAAACTTTTGTGTCTATATTTTCAATAGTAACTGAGTCTAAATTCGAGTTTCTTAGGCGTTATTTTCCTCGCAGAATCATTTTTCGATCTTCCGATCTTTAACGTTCATTAGCACATGTGCTCACTGATGCTTTATCGATGCATGCTAGGTTTCAAGTACAATCTGTTTGAAATATTTATTCGTCTACCCTCAGAAGATACAATATTTCTACAAACTGTCTTCAGCAGCAGTATTATATCCTAATTTATATGCAATTTTCAAATAACTAACGCAGTCCGCATCACACTGCTCTCTAAGGCACATTTCGCTGCGAAGAATACTTCGAGACTTTGCTTCCAAATAAGTTATTTTCCATTCGTTCGGTATTAGAACACACCGTATGCACTTACATCTGCGTTGCAATGCTCTCGCATACCGGTCTATACAGTAACACTGATAGGTCGTTAGAACAGTAAAGATCTCGGTGGTATATTTCACTACAAGGAGTCATATCGCGTTGTTATTCATTCATGGGTCAAATTTTCTACAAAGGGGATTATTTTCAGGGCATTAGAACTAGAGACATAATATGCTATACACTCACACGTTTAAGTTACGAGTGTAAGGTAGCGGCAGCTTTCAGCATGTCTCATTATTATGAATGTTTCGTAGTAATTCGCAGCGCGATGTTATACTGTTTTGTGTGTGTGTGTGTGTGTGTGTGTGTGTGTGTGTGAGCGAACTTTTTTAAAAATTTCCGAATTTCTAATTACTGATGTCCACCAGTATTGGTCATTACACGGTATACTAACCAGCTTAATTTCTCGTCCACTCTTATTCCCACTCGTTTGATCTTATACTTCTTGGTAACGTGAGTAACATGTCCGCTATGCGAAGTAGTTGCTAATAATGTCCCATCGCTACTCCGATCTCGGCGTGGTCTTGTTTTAGTTGTCAAGAAAATTAGCTTGTTTGAGACACGGGCGTATAGTGTCCAGTTCGGCATGGCACTCAGAAAAACGTGCTATATGATTACGGTCAGCGGTGTAGAGGATAAAACCTTTGCGGCCATAACTGTACGATAGGATGAAGATGCGCCTCATCCAATACAAAAATATTTTTAGTACTCAGTGCCCCACCCAAGGTTTCAGTTGCGCAGAGTGCACTCAGACGGTTATAGTTTCTGAACAATAGAATTCGATGCTATTTCATCTGAGCGTTCCAGTGCAAATTAAGCAGACGCCTTAACACGAACGAAGTAGATAGGTGCGCACGCGTCTCTCGAAAAATTACTGCAAAGGAAACTGTATGGTCCACTACAGCCATGCAGCTTCGATACAAGTCATCCCGTGCTGCGATCAGGTTGCGAGATCTCGTATTGGTTCGTCGCTGAAACGACTTTCTTTCACCCTTTGGTTACATATATCCCCAGTGTCGTTGCAGACAAAAAGCCACTTTTTTTCAATATCGGTCTTCTAGCTAGTTCAATACAGTACGCCACAGTTTCCTATCCTAGGCCAATCTCTCCATCTCAGAGTAACGCTAGAACGAACGTCCTCTATTTTTGTTATAGTCATTCAGTTTCTGTTTTCCCCTACAGTGTTTTCCCTAAACGGCTCCCTCTAGTTAAACGCAAGTTATTTTCTGATGTCTTCACACAAGTCGTGTCATTCTGGCTCTTCTTGTGGCTATTGTTTTCCACATATTTGTCTCGTTTATTCTGAGGAGAATCGCTACATTTCTTTTTTGATTAACCCACTCATTTTTCACCATCCTTCTGCAGCACACATTTCAAAAGCTCCATTTTTCTCCTTTTTCCGTATTTTCACAGATCATGATTCACTTAAGTACACCGAGCGAGGTGGCGCAGTGGTTAGGCACTGGACTCGCATTCGGGAGGACGACGGTTCAATCCCGCGTCCGGCCATCCTGATTTAGGTTTTCCGTGATTTCCCTAAATCACTCCAGGCAAATGCCGGGATGGTTCCTCTGAAAGGGCACGGCCGAATTCCTTCCCCATCCTTCCCTAATCCGATGAGACCGATGACCACGCTGTCTGGTCTCCTTCCCCAAACCAACCAACCAACCAACTTAAGTACAATTCATTGGTCTAACTGGAAGTGCTTAGAAATTTCTTTCTCAAGTTAGCGCCAATGGTTGATACAAGTAGATTTCTCTTCGCAAGTAATGCCCTCTTTTGTCGATGGTAGTCTGCTTTTTATTCCTTCTTGCTTCGTCTATGATATGTTGTCTTGCTTCCAATGTAACGGACAGCCTTCACTTCATCTACTGCATGGTTTGTCGTTAATCTTATTTTTGCTGCTCTTTTATCATTTCGTGTGTCTTTGGCTTACTCTCAGTGCATATTCTGTGCCTGATTGTTCATTCCATTCAACATATCTTGTAATTATTCGTTACTTTCTCAGAGGGTAGCAAAGCAGTCACGGAATGTCATCCTTCATATCCTTTCATCCTGAGTTTTAATCCCATTCTTGAACATCTTTCATATTTTTCTCACACTTTCTTCGATGCAGAGATTGAGCAAGACAGGAGAAATACTCCATCCTTGGTTTACACCCGTGTTAATGCTAGCATTTCTGTTTTGGTTTATTCTCATTGCTCCCTCTTGGTTCTTGAGCACACATGTTCAAATAAAACAGAACACCTTGAACGACGGGAGGTAGGACGTTCATACTCACAGAGCATGTAAATTAGTATGTTCTGCAGAAATTATTAGCACTTCACTCACCTCGGTTCAGCCTGTGTCCTGTTGCCTAGTAGGCACATGGTCCACCATCGCCCCTGATAACATGTTCCATGCGTGATGGTAACGGCGTGTATCAGTGGTGAATGGCGTCCTGTGGTTTAGTCATGTTGCACTCACCTAGTTACAAAGTTCATCTGTGCTGGTTGGCATTGGGTCACAGCGCAGCATCCGTCGTTCCACTATATTCCACACATTTTCGATAGGCGACAAGTCTGGTGATCTAGAGTGCCAGGGAAAACGGTGACATTCCGTGACATCAAGAAGACAAGCGTTCGTGCAGCAACGTGTGGTCGCACATTGTCTCGCTGAAAAATGGCGTCTGGGGTGTTATGCAGGATGTCATTCACGTACGTTTCATTGGTCACAGTGCCCTGGACACGCAGTAACTGTTATTTGTGGCTCTTCCCTGTAGCACCCCACGCCTGAAGGCCTTGAGATGGCGCTGTATGTCTTCTACGAATGCAGTCACTGTGATGCCGTTCCCTCTGTCTGCGGCTAACCAAAGTGTGACAATCAGTTTCAAACGAACAGGATCTGGATTCGTCTGAAAACAGTATCTGATGCCATTCGTGTCCCCAGTGACATCTTTCCAGACACCATTACCGTCTAGCATGTTTCTGCACATTTGTCAAAGGTAGGCGATGAAGTGGACTAAGCAAACGTATCCCATGCCGTAATAAGCGGACCACGGACGTCACCTCCGATAGTGCACGATGTGTAACACTTCCCACTGCTGCGCCGGAGCCGTGGGAGACGCAAAAAATAAATAAATAAATTAATTAATTAAATAAAAAAATAACAAAAATAGTTCAAATGGCTCTGAGCACTATGGCACTTAACATCTCAGGTCATCAGTCCCCCTAGAACTACTTCAACCTAACTAACCTAAGCACATCACACACATCCATGCCCGTGGCAGGATTCGAACTTGCGACCGTAGCGGTCGCGCGGTTCCAGACTGATGCGCCTACAACCGCTCGGCCACACCGGCCGGCCTGGAAGACGCAGACCTATCTTGCAATGCTATTCGGATGAAGTACGTATCTTTTCAGGACTAATCTGGGTGGTGCGTCGTGTTCTACGGCCTTCCGAGAACCATTCGGCACACACCCGTTTCATTGCCGAAACACTTCGTCCCACACGAGCAGCAGTTTCCCGGATGGATGCATCACATTCTCTTATGCCAATAATGCACCCTCTTTCAAACTCACTGATTTGACGGTTCGCGCATACGTCTGCGACGCATCCTGCACATCTGATCAGGTCACATGGGCATACTTTTTTGGAAGATAGTGTTGCGCAGCGATATCGATGTTGACCTCGGACCCGCAGGCTGACATGGTTCAAATTCTAACCATTTCTGTAGAACCTGCTGATGTACATGTCCTGTGAATATGAACATCCTGTCTGTAGTCGTTCAAGGTATTGTTTTTTATGAACATGAATGTAGATATTGCAAATAACCGTCTTTTCCCTATAGCGTATACCTGTTTTTCTGAGCATTTCAAACACTTTACGAAATCACCCAGATGTTAATACTGTGCCTTTTGACTTCAACGAGTAACACTGGCTGATGCGTTGCTACTTTGCTTGATGGTTCTTTAACATCTGAACCTGACTTCCCACTACCATTTCTACTCACACAATTGGAGCAATTGCTGAGCCAGCGCCTGCACCATCTCATTACAATATTATATCGCTTATACTGGTAAACTTCTGAAAGACGATCGATTCAAGGAGAGCCTTTCATGCATTGCAAAATTGCACCGTGCTCGGCGCAAGTCACTTGTTTGATCACAAACAGTCAGTCAAAAGATTCCTCTTTCTGCGACAGCGAGGTATCTTTGCCAAAACGCGAAAGTGTGACCCTATCTTACAGCGAGCTAAGAGCTTTGACCAACGTCGGCCAATGAAAACGCCAGACTGCAAATTTTGTTTCTAGTCCACCACGCTTTGCTGGAGACAGAAACTTTTTCATTATTCAACTCTTGGTGCAGCACACTTTAGCAAGCAATTTTGAAGTCGTTTGTCTTATGCGAGTATGAAATCATTCGACCAGCAAACATCGGTATGCTGGTGAGACCATAGCATGCCGCAAGCTGCAAGCAGATTCATCGACGTCAGTATGGGAGCCCACCATTGTCAAAAACAAGCACATGGTGATTCAAAAACTTTAAAGAGACAGACACTGTCTAAGACCTTCCTCGAAGTGGACATCCTCCTGCGTCTCGAGCATGTGTTGACGGAGTGCGAGATGCACTGCAATGGATCCCACAGAAGTCAATTCGTCGTGCATCATGAGCATTTCAGGAAGCAAGATCGACTGCCCATTAAGTGTTATACAAGCAGTTACGACTTTTTGCGTACAAAGTGCAACTGGTCCAAGCATTCTAGCCAACGATAGTTCTCTGCGGAATGCATTCGTGTGTTCCATGATAAACTCCATAGATGCTGACAGTGACTACCTAAAATAGTGCCTTTTGTACGATGAAGCAACGTTCCACATTTCTGGTCACCTGGATCGCCACAACATTAGGATTTGGGTCTCCAAAACCCAAAAGAACACAGTTGAACGTATCCGAAGCTTAACGTTCGGAGTGGCCTCATACATGATAAGTTGATAACACCATTTTTCTTCGGGCAGAAAACCGCAACGGGAAATGTTTTCCCGGACATGCTCGAATAGTTCCTCCTACCATAGGTAGAAGAGCTGCAGCTGTCCATGATATTACAGTATGGTTGTGCAGCCCCACATTGGACTTTAAAACGTGCAGGATGTGCTGAACGACACATTCCTTGAGTGGCGGACGGGTTGTGATGGCCGAATCGCATGGACCCCCGCGATCAGGTGCCACGCCAGTAGACTTATTTTTGTGATGCTGCGCAATGACCACGTGTACACAACTCTACACGGTCAATGACATTGCTGCAGTTCGAGAAAGCAATAGGAGCTGTCGATGCTGCAAGACTCATCTGTACAATGACAGAATTCTAATATCAGCTTCATGCTGTACGAGCGACGAGTGGGGCACACATTGAAATTCTGGCGTAACGCAATAAAACTTTGACAGCTGCTACACGTTTCACAACAAACAGCGGTGGTATCTCTAAACAGTTTCAAAGTTACGGTTTTAGAAATTATCGCGGGACTTTATGGACTCCTTGTATTGTCTCTCGCGAAGGCGAACTGCGTTGTCTACATCTACATACATAATCTGAAAGCCACCGTATGGTGCACGGTGGAGCGCGTACCACTACTAGTCATTTCGTTTCCTGTCCCACTCGCAAATATAACGAGAGGGAAACGACTGCCTACAGTCCTCCGAATAAGACCTGATTTCCCTTATCTGCACGAAATGTAAGTTGGCGGCCATAGAAACGTTCTGCAATAAGCTTCAAATGCCGGTTCTATGAATTTTCTCATTAGTGATGCTCGAAAAGAAAGTCGTTTACCCTTCGAGGCTTCTCGTTTGAGTTACGTAATACTCGCGAGATTATCGAACCTACCGGTAACAAATCAAGTAACCCGCTTCTGAATTGCTTCGATGTCTTTCTTCATTCCGACCTAGTGGGATCCCAAACATTCGAACAGTATCTAAGAATATGCAGCAGTAGTGTTCTATACGCGGTGTCCCTTACATATGAACCACACTTTCTTAAAATTCTCGCGATAAACAGAAGTCGACCATTCCTCTTCTATACTAGTAACTTTATAGCATCGTTCCATTTAGTATAACTTTGCAACGTTACGACTAGATATTTAATAGATGCGAGTTCGTCAAACAGCACTCTACTAATGCTGTATGCGAACGTTACAGTATTGTTTTCCCCACTCATTCGCATTAACCGAAATTTTTCTACATTTAGACCAAGCTGTCATTCATCGCACTAACTTGAAATACTGCCCAAGTCATCTTGTACCGTCCTAGAGACACTCGCTCACACCTTCCCATACACGACAGCATCATCAGCAAACAGTAACTGTACAGTATATCTATATCTACATCCATACTCCGCAAGCTACCTGACGGTGTGTGGCGGAGGGTACCTTGAGTACCTCTATCGATTCTCCCTTTTATTCCAGTCTCGTATTGTTCGTGGAAAGAAAGATTGTCGGTATGCCTCTGTGTGGGCTCTAATCTCTCTGATTTTATACTCATGGTCTCTTCGCGAGATATACGTAGGAGGGAGCAATATACTGCTAGACTCCTCGGTGAAGGTATGTTCTCCAAACTTCAACAAAAGCCCGTACCGAGCTACTGAGCATCTCTCTTGCAGAGTCTTCCACTGGAGTTTATCTATCATCTCCGTAACGCTTTCGCGATTACTAAATGATCCTGTAACGAAGCGCGCTGCTCTCCATTGGATCTTCTCTATCTCTTCTATCAACCCCATCTGGTACGGATCCCACACCGGTGAGCAGTATTCAAGCAGTGGGGGAACAAGTGTACTGTAACCTACTTCCTTTGTTTTCGGACTGCCTTTCCTTAGGATTCTTCCACTGAATCTGTCTGGCATCTGCTTTACCGACGTTTAATTTTATATGGTCATTCCATTTTAAATCACTCCTAATGCCTACCCCCAGATAATTTATGGAATTAACTGCTTCCAGTTGCTGACCTGGTATATTGTAGCTAAATGATAAAGGATCTTCCTTTCTATGTACATTTTTAATTAACATTTTTGGAACTGCGATCAAAAAATTAAAAAAAAAATTTCTTTTTAAAATTCAGTCTTGATCGCACCACGTATGTTACAAGAACATAGGTGAACGGTTTCGGTCATACCATATGACCATCATCAGACCCATGGCATCCTTCGAAGATGGTAGGTGGGGCACTTTTCTCAGCTGCTGTGTCAACTATCATGACATCACAGCAGCTGAGAAGAGTGCCCCACCTACCATCTTCGAAGGATGCCATGGGTCTGATGATGGTCATATGGTATGACCGAAACCGTTCACCTATGTTCTTGTAACATACGTGGTGCGATCAAGACTGAATTTTAAAAAGAAAAATTTTAAAAAAATTATTTCTATGTATTCGCAACACATTACACTTGTCTACATTGAGATTCAATTGCCATTCCCTGCACCATGTGTCAATTCGTTGCAGATCGTCCTGCATTTTAGTACAATTTTCCATTGAAACAACCTCTCGATATACTACAGCATCTTCCGCAAAAAGCCTCAGTGAACTTCCGATGTTATCCACAAGGTCATTTATATATATTGTGAATAGCAGCGGTCCTACGACACTCCCCTGCTGCACGCCTGAAACCACTCTTACTTCGGAAGACTTCTCTACATTGAGAATGACATGCTGCGTTCTGTTATCTAGGAACTCCTCAAAAGTAAAGTTACATGTCGTACTCTGTGCATTTAAATCGAAGATGTGAAGGTTTCTTTAAAGCTACCGTCGAGACGTCCTCAAGTTTAAAAAGGACTCGTACAACCAGACTCGTAAGAAACGCGAAGTTGTGATTCTTGAGTTTCTCCCGGCGTATTTGATAATCAAAATATCCACGGGTGTACTGCCGGTCTACAGTGTCCAACGGGCACAATATTTCGGCGATCATACATGTCGCCATCATCAGGTGACCTGACGGACTGAGATCCTGTGAACGTGCCGGCACGGAGATCCGTACACTATGGCTGCTCAGGGGGAACTGGGTTCGGTCGCGGCGGCGGCCGATTTAAATACCCTCCGCCCGCGGCGCGCTCACTCCGCCGTCCGCGCCCCGCGCCAAGAGAAGGCCTGACGGCACCCTAGGCCATGGGGTGTATCGGAAGACAACGCACACTGATCTGTATTTGCACGCAGACAGCTGCCACCACCCTTCACAGAGGAATGGGGTGCCTAAAACTCTAGTACATAGGGCGCGCACTATCTCTGACGCAGAGAGTCTACCCCAGGAATTGGAACATCTGAGAACTGTATTTCGAAAAAATGGGTGCTCAGAGTGGCAGATTCAACGTGCTCTCCGCCCACCCACTACAGCACAACCTGTGGAGATGGATGAAATCACGAGGGAGGAGGTAGGCACTGCGTTTATCCCATATACAGGCGCACTCCCGGGGAAAATCGCCCGCATTTTGAAGAACCACCGGGTCGGAACTGTGTTTTGTCCTCCGAATAAAACTCGTGCACTGGTGGAGAGCGCCAAAGATGACCTCGGTTTGAGGAAGGCCGGCGTGTACCAGATTCCGTGTCAATGTGGCAAGTCGTATATTGGTCAGACGATGCGTACCGTCGAGGATCGATGCCGTGAACACCAGAGGCACACTCGACTGATGTATCCGAGCAAGTCGGCGGTCGCTGAACATTGTTTGTCGGAAAATCACGCTATGGAGTATGAACGCACGAGGATTCTAGTACAGACGTCGAGATACTGGGACAGCGTTGTTAGAGAGGCCATCGAAATTCGCACCAATGACGACCTCATAAACCGTGACTGTGGCTATAATCTTAGCAAGGCTTGGGAACCAGCGATTGGGTTAATCAAGAGTAAATCTAGCAAATGTATAGTTGTGACGACCACGGCGAACAGAGCCATCACACTGACGTCATCTCAGACGCCGTCGCAACCTGTTTCACCGCGCGACCGTGGCGCGGGGCGCGGACGGTGGAGTGAGCGCGCCGCGGGCGGAGGGTATTTAAATCGGCCGCCGCCGCGACCGAACCCAGTTCCCCCTGAGCAGCCATAGTGTACGGATCTCCGTGCCGGCACGTTCACAGGATCTCAGTCCGTCAGTTCACCTGATGATGGCGACATGTATGATCGCCGAAATATTGTACCCGTTGGACACTGTAGACCGGCAGTACACCCGTGGATATTTTGATTAACGCGAAGTTGTTAATTTGATGAGGAAATGAAACAGCCGGATAGCTCATCTGCTAGTCGCAGAGTCCGGTGGCAGCGGGTTCAGTGAGTTACGTGGCAGGTACTCACGGGTCACGCCACGCTCCAGGTCCTCGTAGTAGCCGCAGAAGGCTATCTGCTGCAGCAGTTGCGCCGGCAGGCGGTGCAGCGTGTCCACGCGGCGCAGCCGCTGCGCTATCAGCTCCACGTCTCGGTGGTTGCGGTCGCTCGGCCTGCAACACGAACCAGCACACGCTCCTTTAGCCCAGTGTCCCCTGTAATTGCATGGTGAGAAACTGGTCAGAAAAATACACACACCACCTGCTTATCTCCGAACGTATATAGGTATAACTTAAATACCAAGGGAGGCGGTGCGGAACCAGGGTTGCGATCGAGGTAGGCGTGGGGCGGGCAGGGGGTGGGAAGTGCGGGTATATAGTTCTTTACTTTCGCCTCTCCACTGTGCCCCTCCTCCCATCAAATATGACGTACCGCAATTGTCTAGGACTTACACTGAGGCCCCAAAGAAACTGGTACAGGCGTGCGTATTCCAATACAGAGGTATGTAAAGAGGCAGAATACGGCACTGCGGTTGGTTCAAATGGCTCTGAGCCCTATGCGACTTAACATCTGAGGTCATCAGTCCCCTAGAACTTAGAACTACTTAACCCTAACTAACCTAAGTACATCACACACATCCATGCCCGAGGCAGGATTCTAACCTGCGACCGTAGCGGTCACGCGGTTCCAAACTGAAGCGCATAGAACCGCTCGGCCACTCCGGCCGGCTGGATGCACGTGATCAGACAGGATTCTAACGTATGTGTCACCTGTCAGAGTCGTATGTAGACGCACAGAGGTCCCTTATCAATCCAACTGCACACGCCCCACACCATTACTCCAACTGCAGGCACTCCACGCCATTACAGAACCTTCTCCAGCTTGATCAGTCCGCTGCTGACATGCAGGGTCCATGTATTCAAGAGGTTGTCTCCATACCCGTACACGTCCATCCGCTCGATACAAATTGGAACGAGACTCGTTCCACCGGCATGTTTCCAGTCATCAACAGTCCAATGTCGGTGTTGAAGAGCCCAGGCGAAGCGTAAAGCTTTGTGTACACGAGTGGACCTTAGATTCCTAAAGCCCATATCGATGTTTCGTTGAATGGTTCGCACACTGACGCTTTTTGATGGCCCAGCATTGTAATTTGCAGCAGTCTGAGGAAGGCTTGCACTTCTGTCACACTGAACGATTCTCTTCAGTCGTCGTTGGTCTCGTTCTTGCAGGATCTTTTTCCGACAGCAGCGATATCGGAGATTTGATGTTTTACCGGATTCCTGATATTCGTACAGGAAAATACCCACTTCATCGCTACGTCGGAGATGCTGTGTCCCTTCGTTCTTGCGCCGACAATAATACGTCGTTATAAACTCATTTAAATCTTGACAGACTGCCATTGTAGCAGCAGTAACCGATCTAACAACTGCGCCAGACGCTTGTTGTCTTATATAGACGTTGCCGACCGCAGCGCCGTGTTCTTCCTGTTTACATGTCTCTGTATTTGAAAACACATGCCTATACCAGTTTGTTTGGCGTTTCAATGTATTTACCCGTTATCTCTGCTTTGGGGACACAAATAAGCGCTGGGGTTCTGCAAGCAAGCGTCTTGGGAAGTCCTTGAGTGCCCACTGCTATGCTGACCGACAGAAGCTACCCTTTGTGATGGTGAATTCTAATCCCCTTACAATGGCGAGGCGGCGCGGAGACCACCAGGGTACTGTTTTGCCTGTGAGTAACAGAGCTGAACGACTGGAGATTCCATTAGGCAGTAACTGTTTCTGCTGACCTAGGAGTGGGTTTCTGGAAGATGCGATAATATCTTTTAAAACATTTTTGGTAACAACAGCCAAAATTCTCCATGTAACCGCTGCCCACTTGTGTTTGTGCGTTCAGAACATTTCGTAGCGCGTGAGAACCATGTTTCACGCTTTTCCCACTTGCGTTGCCTTACAGATTTGCCGGACTAGATATTACAAACTTGGTGGGAGCAAAATTTAGTATTATAATTGTGTCATTGGAGGGGCGTTCGCACCATCCCCTACGATTGGTCGTAACGGCCGGGAGAGAGCGCCTGAACAATGTTTAGGAAGGAAGTTTAGACAAACTGGAGAGGACACTTTTTGTTCAGACTGTTATTCTACGCGTGGTCTCGAGTAAGCGCCGCACTTGAGCTGGGTTAAAAGTTCTGCGATTTGGCTGCATTTTGCTAATGTATCGTGGAGGCATGGAGCACATCAGCCCTGCTGCCATGAACATGACACGAGTGTTTCGTAAGACTGCAACGCGATGGTAGCAATACTGTGGACCATTCAGGTAGTTTGGTTGGATACAGTAGACAAATTTCACGTTGTCGTATCATCTGAGATGGGCGAAAGGCAGGGGGATGAGACACACACCCTCCCACGCTCTTCTTTTACTGTACATTTATTTAGGTGGTCATTCACGTTGTCGAGTATTCTAAATGGAATTCTCCATCTTTTCACCATGTTTCGTAATAACCTTTCGGTCTGTCGAATTTATATCATTTTCGTTTGTGTCTTATCTTATCGCTGTTTTCTTTCAGATTTTACTCTGATGTTCATTTTGATTTTGTTTTTTTACAATTGTAATTTGTCCACTTTTGTAAATTCAAGTGGAATGCCATGTTACGTCAATCACCTTCGGTGAAATGATGTAGTTCTCCAACGATATCTCGCTGGTAGCGACCCAAATGTTATTCTTTTTATCCTTTTTGTCCTTTATTCTTGTTATACAGTTTTAATATCAATCCAGTGTCAGTTGTGTTTTATGATCATTTATCTTCAATTAGTGACATTAAACTATACATTTACCAGATCAACCTGTCCGCCCCATTACCTGAATACGTTTACCAGATCAGCCTGTCCGTTCCGTTAGCTGAATGGTCAGCGCGTTGGATTGCCACGAACGGAGGCTCGGGTTCGATTCCCGGCTGGGGAAGGAGATTTTCTGCCCTCATGGACTGGTGTTGTGCTGTCCACATCATAATTTCATCGCCAATGTCGACGCGCAGGTCGGCCAATGTGGCTTCGCACTCAATACGACGTGCAATTGGCGGCCGAACTTCCCGACTGGGAACTCCCTGCCACTGACGCCATACGCTCATTTCCATTTACCATATCAATCTATAACATTTAATAACTATGAGGTACACCCTATAAAATATTAGTAACGGGTTATATCAGCCACAATCCGATGTGTTATTGCCACAGATAAGTAGTAGTGCTGTTACTAACGCACCTGTGTGCCATTACACAGTAATCAACAGCTTCATCTGAACGCCCTGGGGTGGCAGTGTTTAGCGCAAGTCATTTTACCCGTCCACGAGATACGTAGTAGGGAAGCTGGCATATGATACGTCTCAGCCCGCACTGAGCACAGTTCACACCAATATCTACACACACACACACACACACACACACACACACACACACACACACACACATGGCTAAAGGTATATTCAAACTATGCCTCTTTCCTCTTTCGCAATCCCTGGTGCACGGGAATAAAAGCACAGGCACAAAAATTAGCGAAAAGAACGGACGTACGCATGCATGTTCTCGACCACACGTTGCCTCACTGTTGTAGCAATTTGCTACGCATCCATTTCTTCGCTCGGCAATTTATGATGCGTTCACTGTAATGAAAAGCGACAGAAAAAGGAAACACAAGACGACTTCGGGTAAAACAGTGTCTAAATAACAGAGGTACGAGAAAAAAAGTGATGGAGACGTTTTGTTCATAAATTTCAGGAGGTCACAGCGATGTTTAGGATTTTCTGCTTGAGAAATTGCAGCGATAATGCTGCCAATAATATTTTGTTATCTGGCAACCAGATATTTACGTATCAGTTTGAGCTACTTATTTCGCAATTAAAAAAAATCATTTCAGTGATTATTCCTCAAACAAAGGAATACTTAAGAGAGTTTCTTATTCGATACGTGAAGATTAAGTGTCATTCAATACATCATTCGTATTTTATTTTGCAAAAATTTGTCTGCACAACTTCAGTCAAAAGAGATAACACATAGATTAATGTCTCGTACTCGATAAAGTCGGTAATGCCACAAAACCCAGAATCCACTTGAGCGGAGGTTGGGTTTTCCAATTTTTTGCTTCACCAATGTCCGTTTCAGATTGTAGTAGTATAATGAGGAGCTGTACTATCCCACCATTTGTTCAGATGTCATACTCCTCAATGCTGTACTGTTAAGTCGCCAAAACACGAATTTACATCCTAAGTTTTCATTTTCACTTTTCATAAATTTGTAGGCTCCTTCTCTGTTTCTCTACGTCGAGACTTATTCCTTACAGGGAGATGATCGGAGACTTGACTCTCCGGGCACCACATCTCAAATTTTTGATCAAATAATCTTTAAAAGAGGCATTCCTAATGACTCCTCTTTGTCTGTAATCACCTGCTTCCTTTGGAGTCAACAGATCCTACTATACATAATCGCCTTAAAGCGTAACCTCAACACTCTACACAACGAAACACATTTGCTTCCCAGCGGCCTGTCGCCTGATAACCGTCACAGAAGACTCCCGTCGAAGTCGGAAAGCGATGCGCTTTTATGCACGATCTCTACTTCGAGGTAATTACGCACTTATAAATGAGCATGCGTAGTTGCACTGTTGGAAAAGTAAGCGCATGTCCAAGACTTGAACGGAAAAACGGTACCTTGTGGACGCATCTTAAGCGTCAATGCAAACAGCTGCGCTACAATCTCCTGTTATGAAGCTGTATACTGATTCAGCATTCCTCCGGTCAAATACCTTGAGCTTCAGTCAAATTGTGATGATGATTGGTTTGTGGGGTGCTCAACTGCGCGGCTATCAGCGCCCGTACAAATTCCCAACCTTTGCTCAGTCCAAACTCGCCACATTCATGAATGATGATGAAATGATGAGGACAACACAAACACCCAGTCATCGCGAGGCAGGTGAAAATTCCTGACCCCGCCGGGAATCGAACCCGGGACCCCGTGCTCGGGAAGCGAGAACGCGACCGTGAACCACGATCTGCGGACCAGTCAAATTGTACGGATGCCACCGGAGAGATATCTTCCTCACAGTAAAATGTGCATTGAAAATGGAACGTACTGCAGGTTTCGATATGCCCAAGGGTGCCTTCAATAACGTTGTGCTCCACATCGAGGTTTTTTTGAAACAAAATTCTCTTTTACTCGACATTCTCGAAATTCACCGCTGACGGATTTACGGTCAGAATAAAATTTTGCAAACCATCTGTAAGCAATCTCTTTTAAAGACTATTGATTACCAACTTTTGATCTAAACTATTTCAGGAGAATTTCTTGAGTTAGGTCTTTATGCAAAAAAAAGAAAAAAAAATCATTTAACGAAATCCTTCCCCTGAAGTTCCCATTTTTTTCAGAATACTGCTTCTTTAATACTTCACGGCAAACAAAATATTCGATCAGTTTCAAAGCTACCACTGTGTCAAAAAATTGAAACAATGGTAATATGACTTCTCGCTAGAACCATCTAGAGGTAGGGCGCAGAAGCATAAAACCCCATTCTCATACATTGCTACACAGACTCTGCTCCCTCATGGCGCTATTCCCACACACACCGTGAGAGAATGCGAGACCTTCTGCTACTATAGAGTTCGGAAATTGTGGATGGAAACTGCATAGACAATTGTAGTTTGAATCAAGCCTGAAGACGTGCTCAGGTTGCCTAATGGTTAACGCGAATGCTTGCGAGAAGGGAAGCTTACCGCATTAGAATTGATTGCACTGGTATGATTTCGTGTCATTGCGCTTTCGTTTCTTTAGTGCCCTTAAATCCATTTCCTTAATTTCAGTGCATTTAATTCTTTTCAGGGAACGTTAATTAAACTGTGACATGACTTGTCGTACTCACTACTTCAGACTTTTCGTTGAACGTCTCAACTTCAGTTTAGAGTGATAGACGCTAGTTGGCACATCTTGAAGGTGCCATTTCGGAAACATCTTTTATTTTGTACAGCGTGCCGTCCTTTGAATAATATCACAAGGAAGTACAAAACATTCTGTGCATGATGTATAATTCTCGCCTGATCCTCTCCTTGTCTCACCATTGTACGTAACAGCTCAATGTCGTTACAACTGCCAACATCGTAACTGCTGCGTAAATGTAATCAGCATTTGCAGTGTTAAAAGTCTCTCCATAGTACTGGATGCTATTACAGAGGTATTCGATTAAACCTAGCTGCTGCGCTCGCATTTAAATTCACAGACGGGTGTCCCTCACACGAGTATACGACTTGCAAACCACCTGCTTCGCTCCACTCTCTTTAAGTGATCAATAGCATCCGGACAGCCACCTGAAATTGCAGGCGAAGTGTGCTCATAGTTCCATCTCCTAAAGGGCTTCAATATTTGACAGCCGTCACTCTCACAGAAATATCTTCCTCAGTAGTGGAGCACGTTGAGCTGCAGCAAGAGATTGCATTGGAATAATGAAGTGTACGATATCACCATCATCATCATCATCGTATATTTCCAGCGAGCCGGATAAGGTGTTTATTAACACTTTGCCTCCAGTTTGCTCTATCATGATATATTTCTTGTCTTGATATTGTTTTCCTGTTTTATCCTCTGGCCTCAGATCTTTCTGGGTAGTGCTCTTGATATTTTCCCCTGCACCTTTCTGTTCAATGGTTTAAATGGCTCTGAGCGCTATGGGACTTAACTTCTGAGGTCATCAGTCCCTAGAACTTAGAACTACTTAAACCTAACTAACCTAAGGACATCACACACATACATGCCCGAGGCAGGATTCGAACCTGCGACCATAGCGGTCGCGCGGTTCCAGACAGTAGCGCCTAGAACCGCTCGGCCACCCCGGCCGGCGCACCTTTCTGTCTACGATCGTTTCGTCAGAGGGTTATCCTTCATCCTCTTCACATATCCGTATCACCTGAGCCGTGCAGTACGCATTCTCTCAGAGACTGACAGATCCACCTGCATCTCTCCTCTGATGTCTTCATTCCTAATTATATCTCTCCTTGTCTTCTGCAAGGCTGATAGCAGCAACTTCATTTCACATGTTTAAACTTACTCAAAACTGCCTTTTTCATTGTAGAGCGTTCCAAGACTGTATGTCATTACCAGCAGGAGGTACGTTTCAAACGTGTTCTGTACAGCTCTCACAGGAAGTCCTTTGTTCCACACAAGGTTCTGCACTATCTTTGTTAACCTATTCTGTACTGCTAGTTTGGCAGTTCCATTCCTTTACAGTGTACTTCCCGGGTAACTGAAAGCTTCCACACTTTCCAGATCATTCCATCTAGCATCACGTTGCCATGGACAGGTGTCCTACAGATAATCATCGTTACGGTGTCAAAATATACGCTATTCTTCTTTTTCTGCTTTTACAGCCTCACTGAATCAGTTCAATCAGTTTTTGGTCATCTTCTTCAATATGTTTTCTTCCTGAGTTGCTCAGTATATTTTCATTCGATCTGATCTTTTTTGTCGCCCCTCATCTGTAAATACCCTTTTTATTGCTTGTCGTTTAAATCTTATTTTTAAGTTTTTTAGCTTCTTTAAATTTTCCGATTCTTTTCCTTGTTTTTAATTCTATCTCTTCCATACCCTCCACAATTTACTTTTTCCATCCTACTTTTTGTTTCATGTTCCAAAATTTCTATGTAACTTTTCTTGATAATATTGTTTCTGGTCCTCATAATGTGACCAAAAATAGATCTCTTCTTTTCGTATAGCATCCATAATGACATCCAGTTCTCTGTACATCACTTCATTTGGCACTATCCACCATCTATGGTATTTCCTGTATAATGTGTGTATACAATTTTCTTGCTATTAAAACCACATTTCTGAATTAAAACTCGAGCTTTCTAAGGTACACAGGTGCTAACAGTCGAATTATTATTATTATTATTATTTTACTTTTCTTTCTATATTCCTGGGGGTAGAATGAGCTGTTCCAGTAATGACGCATTATTGAATCAGGGACTTTGGAGCTAAAGTCGAGCTGGTTGTCAGGCAAAGGGATTCCCAATTGGGAATACTGGGCCGGAAGTTGCCTTACAAAAGCAGGAAACCTCCCAAAAACTTTGCTCAGAAACGGAAAATGGAAACTGTTTCCAGTTTAATTCTTGTAGACACCTGCTTATGTTTTTTTACTGGTGTAAAATCGAGTTACAACTCAGTTAGTTTGTAATCGCTGTGTCCAGGGTTGCAGGACCACGGTTTCATGAGTCTGCAATGATTTCAGATGGTTGAAATTAACACGAAAGCTTCACATTATGTCTGTTTACTAGCATTTAGTTCAAAAGAAACCATATTGCTCCATTTCAGTATGGTCTCCGTCAGTGTTCCGAAAATCCTGCATATAAAATCGAAGATGCACAGTGCGTGCCATTATTACATATCGATTGAACAGTGTTACTATGGGTCTAGAAGGGCTAAAAGCACGGAGTGGAAATCAGAACAAAAAATTTAAAAAAAATATTATTGGAGATTTTGAAAAATGGGAACCAAATGCAGACACCGAACCTTGAAAGGATAACGAGCGAACAAGATTGTATGGACATGCGGCCAGAAATACGTTCCAAGGCAGGTGCACCAATTATAAGTTTCTAAGCGGCACCGGAGCGTGGAATGTCAGGTCCCTTAATCGGGCAGGTAGGTTAGAAAATTTGAAAAGGGAAATGGATTGGTTAAAGTTAGATATAGTGGGAATTAGTGAAGTTCGGTGGCAGGAGGAACAAGACTACTGGTCAGGTGACTACAGGGTTATAAACACAAAGTCAAATAGGGGTAATGCAGGAGTAGGTTTAATAATGAATAGGAAAATAGGAACGCGGGTAAGCTACTACAAACAGCTTAGTGAACGCATTATTGTGGCCAAGATAGATACAAAGCCCACACCTACTACAGTAGTACAAGTTTATATGCCAACTAGCTCTGCAGATGACGAAGAAATTGAAGAAATGTATGATGAAATAAAAGAAATTATTCAGATAGTGAAGGGAGACGAAAATTTAATAGTCATGGGTGACTGGAATTCGAGTGTAGGAAAAGGGAGAGAAGGAAACGTAGTAGGAGAATATGGATTGGGGCTAAGAAATGAAAGAGGAAGCCACCTGGTAGAATTTTGCACAGAGCACAACTTAGTCATAGCAGACACTTGGTTTAAGAATCATGATAGAAGGTTGTATACATGGAAGAACCCTGGAGATACTAAAAGGTATCAGATAGATTATATAATGGTAAGACAGAGATTTAGGAACCAGGTTTTAAATTGTAAGACATTTCCAGGGGCAGATGTGGACTCTGACCACAATCTATTGGTTGTGACCTGTAGATTAAAACTGAAGAAACTGCAAAAAGGTGGGAATTTAAGGAGATGGGACCTGGATAAACTGAAAGAACCAGAGGGTGTACAGAGTTTCAGGGAGAGCATAAGGGAACAATTGACAGGAATGGGGGAAAGAAATACAGTAGAAGAAGAATGGGTAGCTTTGAGGGATGAAGTAGTGAAGGCAGCAGAGGATCAAGTAGGTAAAAAGACGAGGGCTAGTAGAAATCCTTGGGTAACAAAAGAAATATTGAATTTAATTGATGAAAGAAGAAAATATAAAAATGCAGTAAATGAAGCAGGCAAAAAGGAATACAAACGTCTCAAAAATGAGATCGACAGGAAGTGCAAAATGGCTAAGCAGGGATGGCTAGAGGACAAATGTAAGGATGTAGAGGCTTATCTCACTAGGGGTAAGATTGATACTGCCTACAGGAAAATTAAAGAGACCTTTGGAGAAAAGAGAACCACTTGTATGAACATCAAGAGCTCAGATGGAAACCCAGTTCTAAGCAAAGAAGGGAAAGCAGAAAGGTGGAAGGAGTATATAGAGGGTCTATACAAGGGCGATGTACTTGAGGACAATATTATGGAAATGGAAGAGGATGTAGATGAAGATGAAATGGGAGATACGATACTGCGTGAAGAGTTTGACAGAGCACTGAAAGACCTGAGTCGAAACAAGGCCCCCGGAGTAGACAACATTCCATTGGAACTACTGACGGCCTTGGGAGAGCCAGTCCTGACAAAACTCTACCATCTGGTGAGCAAGATGTATGAGACAGGCGAAATACCCTCAGACTGCAAGAAGAATATAATAATTCCAATCCCAAAGAAAGCAGGTGTTGACAGATGTGAGAATTACCGAACAATCAGTTTAATAAGCCGCAGCTGCAAAATACTAACACGAATTCTTTACAGACGAATGGAAAAACTAGTAGAAACCGACCTCGGGGAAGATCAGTTTGGATTCCGTAGAAATACTGGAACACGTGAGGCAATACTGACCTTACGACTTATCTTAGAAGAAAGATTAAGGAAAGGCAAACCTACGTTTCTAGCATTTGTAGACTTAGAGAAAGCTTTTGACAATGTTGACTGGAATACTCTCTTTCAAATTCTAAAGATGGCAGGGGTAAAATACAGGGAGCGAAAGGCTATTTACAATTTGTACAGAAACCAGATGGCAGTTATAAGAGTCGAGGGACATGAAAGGGAAGCAGTGGTTGGGAAGGGAGTAAGACACGGTTGTAGCCTCTCCCTGATGTTATTCAATCTGTATATTGAGCAAGCAGTAAAGGAAACAAAAGAAAAATTCGGAGTAGGTATTAAAATCCATGGAGAAGAAATAAAAACTTTGAGGTTCGCCGATGACATTGTAATTGTGTCAGAGACGGCAAAGGACTTGGAAGAGCAGTTGAACGGAATGGATGGTGTCTTGAAGGGAGGATATAAGATGAACATCAACAAAAGCAAAACGAGGATAATGGAATGTAGTCGAATTAAGTCGGGTGATGCTGAGGGTATTAGACTAGGAAATGAGACACTTACAATAGTAAAGGAGTTTTGCTATTTGGGGAGCAAAATAACTGATGATGGTCAAAGTAGAGAGGATATAAAATGTAGACTGGCAATGGCAAGGAAAGCGTTTCTGAAGAAGAGAAATTTGTTAACATCGAGTATAGATTTAAGTGTCAGGAAGTCATTTCTGAAAGTATTTGTATGGAGTGTAGCCATGTATGGAAGTGAAATATGGACGGTAAATAGTTTGGACAAGAAGAGAATAGAAGCTTTCGAAATGTGGTGCTACAGAAGAATGCTGAAGATTAGATGTGTAGATCACATAACTTATGAGGAGGTACTGAATAGGATTGGAGAGAAGAGGAGTTTGTGGCACAACTTGACCAGAAGAAGGGATCGGTTGGTAGGACATGTTCTGAGGTATCAAGGGATCACAAATTTAGCATTGGAGGGCAGCGTGGAGGGTAAAAATCGTAGAGGGAGACCAAGAGATGAATACACTAAGCAGATTCAGAAGGATGTAGGTTGCAGTAGGTACTGGGAGATGAAGCAGCTTGCACAGGATAGAGTAGCATGGAGAGCTGCATCGAACCAGTCTCAGGACTGAAGACCACAACAACAACAACAACAAGCGGCACCCTAGTGCATTACAAAATTTCTAACATTTCTTTTATTAAAGGATCCCACTAAGAGCAATCGTGACACAAAGTCTTATCTGCAAACCAGATCTTAAGGCCTGTCGTAAGCCTTCGTTCCTTTATCGTTGACTTTTTGAAGGTTCTAAACTTGATATGACGTTCATGTTCTGCACGTTAGCTTTGCCGCATTTAAGTACAATACTACGGCGTCACTCCACCATCAGTATATTGCATAAGACATACACATCGGCTCAGTTCTATACTAAAAAGATGATGAACAGCTTCTCAAGCTCGGATTTGAACTGAAATATGTGCTGCATGACATCGAGAATATTTTATTCATGGATGTCGTCAGAAAACTTACGTATTTTATAGATTCAACTACTTTCAACGGAAGTTCTTCATTGGCTTATCTTTGTGCAATTCGTGAGTAATTTATCTCTGTGTACACTGTATACTGTTTACAACCAGTATATTTCATTAAGACTATTAACATCCATTTCTGGTACCCGTCAGACCTAGTGTGTCTATTAGTACAAAACTGCATAATATGGGTTTTAACAGTTTAAGAGTCGTATTAAAGGGTGCTCATATTTTAGGCTCCAGCGCTGTGATGATCTTGGAGGAAGGAAGCTTGCTTTGCTAGTATACGACATCTTTCTAGTTTCTACTTTTATCTTACGAATATTATGTAATTAAGTCAATTTCGTAAATCTGTCAAATACAAATGTTTCGACACAGCAATGTCATAAAGGGAATAATGAAAGACATTAGAAAAAATAAACAGATGTATATAGAAAAGTACACCCCGTCTTCCTAATTTCCCAAGTGTATTTCGATATTGAGCCACATCGTCGACTACTAATCGTAATGCAGGCATACGGAGTATCTTTGCTGATATGCAATAGGCTGGAAAAATGTGTGCAGTAGATCACAATATATAACACATGACAACGAATATTCAACACAATCGGAAGCAACATCGGGTGTGCCACTATAAAGCTCTCTCAGCATACGCAAACGATTTATATCATGGGACCAGCGGCACTTTCGGACTGTATGCGATTGCAGTCTTTCTCGGTGTATTCCACTGATGAATTCTTCTCCGGTTATCAGCCGAGTGGTGGCGTCGTCTTGTCGCAACGTTTCAATGAGTTTTGTAACCATCATCTTCTGGCAAAGTCACTTTGCCAGAAGATGATGGGTACGAAGCCCACTGAAACGTTGCCACAAGACGACGACGCCTCTGGGCTGACAACCCGACAAAAATTCATCACTTTCAGACTGTTCACTAATCATGCTGATCTCTGCAAGAAAGCGCGTTGGGGAATCTTAAGGAAATTCAGAAATATTTGAATAAAATTTCCACTTGGTACATTGTACGTCAGCTCTCTATAAATGTGGATAAATGTAAGTTAATACTTACAAAAAAAAATGTTTCAAATGGCTCTGAGCACTATGGGACTTAAAATCTGAGGTCATCAGTCCCTAGAAATTAGAACTACTTAAACCTAACTAACCTAAGGACATCACACACATCCATGCCCAAGGCAGGATTTGAACCTGCGACCATAGCGGTAGCGCGGTTCCAGACTGAAGCGCTAGAACCACTCGGCCACACCGGCTGGCTAATACTTACAACAAAGAGAAAAAACCGACAATATCCTAACACAATAACAGCAGTTATTATCTGCAGCAAGTCATACCAAATAAGTAGTTATTCAGAATCCTAGTAACAGACATAAAATGGGGCGAAAACCTAAAAATGAATGTTAGGAAAGGCGAATGAAAGCCATGGGTAAGTTAGGGGGTTCTGGGAAAGTGTAGTGCATCTCCGGAGGGAACCGCAAACAAGATGCTGAAGCAAAAAATTCAAAAATATAGTTCCACTGTTTGGAGTCCTTATCTAGGACGCACAGTGTAAGGTTTTTATATGTTTTCTGCCGTTGTAAATACACTCCTGGAAATGGAAAAAAGAACACATTGACACCGGTGTGTCAGACCCACCATACTTGCTCCGGACACTGCGAGAGGGCTGTACAAGCAATGATCACACGCACGGCACAGCGGACACACCAGGAACCGCGGTGTTGGCCGTCGAATGGCGCTAACTGCGCAGCATTTGTGCACCGCCGCCGTCAGTGTCAGCCAGTTTGCCGTGGCATACGGAGCTCCATCGCAGTCTTTAACACTGGTAGCATGCCGCGACAGCGTGGACGTGAACCGTATGTGCATTTGACGGACTTTGAGCGAGGGCGTATAGTGGGCATGCGGGAGGCCGGGTGGACGTACCGCCGAATTGCTCAACACGTGGGGCGTGAGGTCTCCACAGTACATCGATGTTGTCGCCAGTGGTCGGCGGAAGGAGCACGTGCCCGTCGACCTGGGACCGGACCGCAGCGACGCACGGATGCACGCCAAGACCGTAGGATCCTACGCAGTACCGTAGGGGACCGCACCGCCACTCCCAGCAAATTAGGGACACTGTTGCTCCTGGGGTATCGGCGAGGACCATTCGCAACCGTCTCCATGAAGCTAGGCTACGGTCCCGCACACCGTTAGGCCGTCTCCCGCTCACGCCCCAACATCGTGCAGCCCGCCTCCAGTGGTGTCGCGACAGGCGTGAATGGAGGGACGAATGGAGACGTGTCGTCTTCAGCGATGAGAGTCGCTTCTGCCTTGGTGCCAATGATGGTCGTATGCGTGTTTGGCGCCGTGCAGGTGAGCGCCACAATCAGGACTGCATACGACCGAGGCACACAGGGCCAACACCCGGCATCATGGTGTGGGGAGCGATCTCCTACACTGGCCGTACACCACTGGTGATCGTCGAGGGGACACTGAATAGTGCACGGTACATCCAAACCGTCATCGAACCCATCGTTCTACCATTCCTAGACCGGCAAGGAAACTTGCTGTTCCAACAGGACAATGCACGTCCGCATGTATCCCGTGCCACCCAACGTGCTCTAGAAGGTGTAAGTCAACTACCCTGGCCAGCAAGATCTCCGGATCTGTCCCCCATTGAGCATGTTTGGGACTGGATGAAGCGTCGTCTCACGCGGTCTGCACGTCCAGCACGAACGCTGGTCCAACTGAGGCGCCAGGTGGAAATGGCATGGCCGGCCGAAGTGGCCGTGCGGTTAAAGGCGCTGCAGTCTGGAACCGCAAGACCGCTACGGTCGCAGGTTCGAATCCTGCCTCGGGCATGGATGTTTGTGATGTCCTTAGGTTAGTTAGGTTTAACTAGTTCTAAGTTCTAGGGGACTAATGACCTCAGCAGTTGAGTCCCATAGTGCTCAGAGCCATTTGAACCATTTGGAAATGGCATGGCAAGCCGTTCCACAGGACTACATCCAGCATCTCTACGATCGTCTCCATGGGAGAATAGCAGCCTGCTTTACTGCGAAAGGTGGATATACACTGTACTAGTGCCGACATTGTGCATGCTCTGTTGCCTGTGTCCATGTGCCTGTGGTTCTGTCAGTGTGATCATGTGATGTATCTGACCCCAGGAATGTGTCAATAAAGTTTCCCCTTCCTGGGACAATGAATTCACGGTGTTCTTATTTCAATTTCCAGGAGTGTACTTCAGTTTTCCTATAGTGTTACTAAGGTGCATCACTGCTCTGCAGGAGTAGTAGATAAGACCCTTGTCTCTGTGTTTATTGTTATCTGTGGTGGACTTGGTCGTGTAGTGGCACCACAGTTTAAGATAGGAAAACTAGATTCGGAGCAACATTTCTGAGTGCACAAGTTACAGCCAGGTGCAGGCCTGTTGACAGTAAGTTACGCTGACCAGCAGTTGCGAAGTGAAATAGAGGCCACAGGGCCGTGGAACCGCTGAAAAGAGTGAATGCAGCGGTTTGCATGTCTCAAGTTACAGGCACAAGAAGTCCACTTGCCCAACCCAGGTGTTATGGGTATATGACTCAGAGTGCCGCATTAGCAAAACAGAGGTGCACAGCCATGTATAAATAGGTGCAGGTTTTCTAACAAGTCATTCAAGTGTTGCAGCTCTCCTGGATGGAAGGGTGTGTCACACCACTGGCTACATGCAGCAGCAGATGGGGCGCCAACGTTCTAGTCCACAGTGGGTCGCTGGTTCGACCCTCTGAGGCCAATGTGGGGTCCGTAGCCAGTCAGTGACGAGCCACACCACAGCTCACTACTGCAAGCAGTCTTCTTGGCTCCCAACATACAATGGAGACATCCAAGGTGAGGGCCACAGATTCAGCTGCTGGATTGCGGGCGCTCGTTGTCGCTGTATTCTTAGCCAAGCCATCGAGAGAGCACACCGCAGGTCGCCTTACAGTAGGTGGCGCTGAGGTGGCAGAGGCGAAGGCCACTGAGTCAGCTACCGGCATATCATGACGACGATGCAACTCCTTGGCCGTACAAGGCCGACACACTACGGTGCGTGCACGGAATACTGAGTCAGCCATTCCACACCAAGCCGTTTCGCAGTCAGTTAGGTGGTGTCCTCAGCATTGTGGGACCCAGTGACGCAGACTGAGGGGAATACAGCACTGTAGTTCGAAACAATAAATCATTTGGAAAGCTCGGGCGAGTTTTAATATGGTGTCTTCTATCTCTTCCCACTACAGTCGGTAGTCAGTTTTGTAATGCTAGGGCATTCATATTACAGGCACAGAAGCGAGCAGTTTTTAGAGGAGACCTTATATTTGTGAATCTGAGAGATATTATCTGGAATGCTTTCTTATGGAGATGAAAAATTGTTAGTCAAGATATTTTCTTGAGTGTGTGGATGGAGAATATTTTTGGAAGAATATTTCAAGGTAACCAATGCACATAGAAGAATGAATTGGCTATTTGTCAAAACTATTATCTGAAGGAAATCTTTGTCCCTTACATAGGTAATAATATTCGTGCTCAGCGTTAATTTAACCTCTTTGTTTTCATTATGTCACAGATATGCAATTGGTTTAAATGTCTGAAATTTTTTAATGAGGGTATGTCATAATTGTTAGTCTTAAGTTGTACAGTCTTTTTTGACAATAATCAGGGTTTACTTTTACAAGAACACTTCGCTTTAAAGTAAAATCTGTAAGTAGGCTGTTTAGGTTGTTTTATTGGTAACGCCCCGTAGCGCTCTGTATGAAAATCACTGGCTGTGCTGTGTGCAGTCTGTGGCCGGTTTGCATTGCTGTTGGCTATTGTAGTGTTGGGCAGTTGCATGTTAACAGCGTATAGCTTTGCACAATTGGAGGTGAGCCGCCAGCAGTGGTGGATGTGGGGAGAGAGATGGCGGAATTTTGAGAGTGGACGATCTGGACGTGTGTCCATCAGAAAGAGTAAATTTGTAATATTGGATATCATGGACTGATATATATATATATATATATATATATATATATATATATATATTATCACTTTTGAACACTATTAAGGTAAATACATTGTTTGTTCTCTATCAAAATCTTTCATTTGCTAACTATGCCTATCGGTAGTTAGTGCCTTCAGTTGTTATAATCTTTTATTTAGCTGGAAGTAGTGGCGCTCGCTGTATTGCAGTAGCTTGAGTAACGAAGATTTTTGTGAGGTAAGTGATTTGTGAAAGGTATAGTTTAATGTCAGTCAGGGCCATTCTTTTGTAGGGATATCTGAAAGTCAGATTGCATTGCGCTAAAAATATTGTGTGTCAGTTTAGTGTTGATCAGAATAGGTAAAGAGCGAAATGTCTGAGTACGTTCAGTTCTGCTCAGCTGTTTGAAAATCAAATAATGTAAGAGGTTTATCAGCACAGTAATTCATTAATTTTTGTAAGGGGACGTTTCAAATCCTCCTTCACGGTTCTTAGTAAAGTTTTAAATATTCTGTCATATGTGAACCGCACATTCGGCACACGCAGCCACAGATTTCTTCTGAGAAAAATATAAATAAATAAAAAATACAAAAATAAAAAAGCTTCAGACAAAACATATCATGATCAGCAAGAGGTGAGTTACTTTTCTTTCAGGGCAGATTTCACTTTGCATTCCTGTGAGCACACAGTAACTACTCAGAATTTTCATGTGTTGTGCTGGGTAGGCAGATTAATCTACGGTGAACAGTGTAGATATTCCTAAACGGTTAGTTTCTTCCGAGTTGAGCATTACCTTACTTTGTGGATATTTCAAGTAAGACATTGCACTTATTATACAACCTTCATAACGTACGTCAGTATTGAGTTTCAGTTAAATAGTTTTCTCTGAGCACACAGTTTATTTGGGGTTTAATTAGATTAATTTTCATTATTCGAAATTCAGTATTTCACTAGAATTAAAGTTTTGTTTCACGACACTGTTCACAAGCGCAATACACGGCCAACCAACAGTCAGCACTGCTCAGCAATTCAATAAGGTGTCTTAAGGACACGTTATACGAGGAGAAAGTTTTGGAAAAAGGATATTCAGTATTTCATATACAGCATATAGATAAATTGCATAGACAGCGTACAACATCAGAAAACTTCGAAATGATTAGAGACGGTTTGCTAGGCTCTTAACTCATCAGTGGAGCCCATACGAAAAAGTATCACATATGTTTAAAGTAGCACTGTATCGAAGAAAATCGGCGGTCTTTTCGCTGTACACAGTACGGTAGGTTCATAAAACCGATGATCGTGGAATACGGTGTAATAGTTCAACAACCTCCAATGTGTATTTCGCGTACGCATCAAGATGCGCCACAAGAGCCGGCCGGGGTGGCCGAGCGGTTCTAGGCGCTACAGTCTGCAACCGCGCGACCGTTATGGGCGAAGGTTCGAATCCTGCCTCGGGCATGGATGTGTGTGATGTCCTTAGATTAGTTAGATTTAAGTAGTTCTAAGTTGTAGGGGACTGATGACCTCAGAAGTTAAGTCCCATAGTGCTCAGAGCCATTTGAACCATTTGTTTTTTTTTTGCGCCAAAAGGGTGCAAACCGAGACAGACGGAAGACTGACTTGATGTAGATCCCCACGCTAGTCCAGCGATTCTCAACCGCAGTGTTCCGACTCACTTTTGGTTTTTTTTTTTTTTTTTTGCCAAATCGTTTTTTGGAGCAACCCAATTTACAAGAAATCGCTCATCAATATACGTGATTATACCAATAACAATAATGCAAAAAATTATTTGTTTATTATTTGTGTACTTCATTTTTTGCATATAGGGAAAAATATCACATATACGGTCCTCGCGGAAGTTTGAAACGTACTCGGGTGCGCCCCAGAGGAAAAAAAGGCTGAGAAATACAGTGCTAATCTATCCTGTGCAAACCTTTTCATCTCGCGGCAACTGCAACGAAGGGCCTACATCGATTAGAACCTGCAAATGATAGTCAAGACTTTGTTGTTGTTGTTGTGGTCTTCAGTCCTGAGACGGGTTTGATGCAGCTCTCCATGCTACTCCATCCAGTACAAGCCTCTTCATCTCCCAGTACCTACCACAACCTACATCCTTCTGAATCTGCTTAGTGTATTCATCTCTTGGTCTCCCTCTACGATTTTTACCCTCCACGCTTCCCTCCAATACTAAATTGGTGATCCCTTGATGCCTCAGAACATGTCCTACCAACCGATCCCTTCTTCTAGTCAGGTTGTGCCACAAACTTCTCTTCTCCCCAAACCTATTCAATACTTCCTCATTAGTTATGTGATCTACCCATCTAATCTTCAGCATTCTTCTGTAGCACCACATTTCAAAAGCTTCTATTCTCTTCTTGTCCAAACTACTTATCGTCCATGTTTCACTTCCATACATGACTACACTCCATACAAATACTTTCAGAAATGACTTCCTGACACTTAAATCTATACTCGATGTGAACAAATTTCTCTTCTTCAGAAACGCTTTCCTTGCCATTGCCAGTCTACATTTTATATCCTCTCTACTTCGACCATCATCAGTTATTTTGCTCCCCAAATAGCAAAACTCCTTTACTATTGTAAGTGTCTCATTTCCTAGTCTAATACCCTCAGCATCACCCGACTTAATTCGACTACATTCCATTATCCTCGTTTTGCTTTTGTTGATGTTCATCTTATATCCTCCTTCCAAGACACGGTCTACTCCGTTCAATTGCTCTTCGAAGTCCTTTGCTGTCTCTGACAGAATTACAATGTCATCGGCAAACCTCAAAGTTTTTATTTCTTCTCCATGGATTTTAATATCTACTCCGAATTTTTCTTTTGTTTCCTTCACTGCTTGCTCAATATACAGATTGAATAACATCGGGGATAGGCTACAGCCCTGTCTCACTCCCTTCCCAACCACTGCTTCCCTTTCATGCCCCTCGATTCTTATAACTGCCATCTGGTTTCTGTACAAATTGTGAATAGCCTTTCGCTCCCTGTATTTTACCCCTGCCACCTTCAGAATTTGAAAGAGTATTCCAGTCAACATTGTCAAAAACTTTCTCTAAGTCTACAAATGCTAGAAACGTAGGTTTGCCCTTCCTTAATCTAGATGAGTCGTAGGGTCAGTATTGCCTCACGTGTTCCAACATTTCTACGGAATCCAAACTGATCTTCCCCGAGCTCGGCTTCTACTAGTTTTTCAATTCTTCTGTAAAGATTCCCCTTAGTATTTTGCAGCTGTGACTTATTAAACTGATAGTTCGGTAATTTTCACATCTGTCAACACCTGCTTTACAGCAAATACAAATTTATGGCATAAATTACATAAAATAACCGGCTGGTTGATGAGACATATCCTGAAGCACATAGAAAGCGTCGAAGTCATGGTGTGTGGGGTAAAAATTGTAGAAGGTAACTAAGACTTGTGCTGTTTCCTTTTTTTTCTCCAGCACAAGTCTTAGTTACCTTCTACAATTTTTACCCCACACATCATGACTTCGAGGCTTTCTATGTGCTTCAGGATATGTCTCATCAACCAGCCGGTTATTTTAGGTAATTTGTGCCATAAATTTGTGTTTTTTATCCGTTTGATTCAATAACGTCTCTTTAGTTATTAGATCCACTGAACAAATTATCAGCATACCTTTGTAGTAGCATATATCAAAACTTTCCGTTCTCTTTTGGTATGAACTATTCGTCGCCCACGTTTCGGTTGCGTTCAAGGCTTCCAGATTAATGCCTTCAGAAAAGACTTCATAATATTTAAATTTCCTTTAGGTATTCTCTTTGCTACCGACAATCTGCAAGTTATATTGTGTCAGGTATTTTGCTGGCCGGACACCAAAATACATGAATTACTTTTAGTGTCTTATTTGCCAATCTACTTCTCTCACCATCGACTGCTTATAACAGTCTACATTCCGTTACCTTTGTTTTACACTGAAGTGACTAAAGTTATGGGAAACCTCCTAGTATCGAGTCCGAGCTCCTTTTCCCCGACGTAGTGCAGCAACTGGACGTGGCATGGACGCAATAGGTCGTTGGAAGTCTTCTGCAGAAATACTGAGCCCTGCTGTCCATATAGCCGTCCATAATTCCGGAAGTGTTGCCTATCCAGGATGTTGTGCACGAACTGACCTCTCCATTATGCCTCATAAATGTTCGATGGGATCATTCCTTCGAAAATGGAATTTTCACTCTGCAGTGGAGTGTGCAATGATATGAAACTTCCCGGCAGGTTAAAACTGTGGGCCGGATCGAGACTCGACCTCGGACCTTTGTGGGGTAGATTGCGAGGTAGGAGACGAGGTACTGGCGGAATTAAAGCTGTGAGGACTGGTCGTGAGTCGTTCTTGGGAAGCTCAGATGGTAGAACACTTGCCCGCGAAAGGCAAAGGTCCCGAGTTCGAGTCTCGGTCCGGCACACAGTTTTAATCTTCCAGGAAGTTTCATTCGTTCGAAGTTTGCAGAACGTTCTTTAAAACCAGTCGTGAACAACTGCGGCCTGGTGACATGGCACATTCTCATTCACAAAAATTCCATCGTTGTTTGAGAACATGAAGTCCATGAATGTTCTCCAAGTAGCCGACCGTAACTATTTCAAGTAAATGATCGCTTCAGTTGGACCAGAGAACCAGTCCATTGTCCGCCCCCGGTAGGTGAGTGGCGCTGGCACGGTAGCTCAGCGTGTTCGGTCAGAGGGTTTAGCTACCCTCTGTAGTAAAGAAAACTGAGTGAACGGATCAACGAACAACCTGAATGAGTGCCATCGAACGTGCACCACGACCAAATTCAGCGAACAATATAGAATAAAATAAGATCAACAACAAAAAAAGTGGTCAACGCGACAGAACGTCAATCCTAAGGGCCCGGGTTCGATTCCCGGTTGGTTCGGAGATTTTCTCCGCTAAGGGTCTGGGTGTTGTGTTGTCCTAATCATCATTTCAAAACCCGTCGACGTGCAAGTCGCCGAAGTGGCGTCAAATCGAAAGACTTGCACCTGGGGAATGGTCTACCCGACGGGAGGCCCTAGCCACACGACGTTTTATTTTACCAGTCTATTCCATGTAAACACAGCCCACACCATTATAGAGCAAAGACCAGCTTGCGCAGTGCCTTATTGACAAATTGGGTCCATGGCTTCGTGGGGTCGGCACCACATCCGAACCGTACCATCAGCGCTTACGAACTGAAATCGGGACTCATGCGACAAGTCATCTATGGTGCAACTGATATGGTCACAAGCCCAGGAGAGGCGGTGCAGGCGAAGTCGTGCTGTTAGCAAAGGCACTCACGTCGGTCGTCTACTTCCGTAGCCTGTCAACGCCGAATTTCGCCGCACTGTCTTAACGGATACGTTCGTCGTATGTCCCACATTGATTTCTGCGGTTATTTCACACAGTGTTGCTTGTCTGGTAGCAGTGACAACTGTAGGCAAACCCCGTTGCTCTCGGTCGTTAAATGAAGGCCGTCGGCCTCTGCGTTGTCAGTGGCGAGAGGTAATGCCTTAAGTCTGGTATTTTTAGCACGCTCTTGACATTGTGAATCTCGGAATATTGACTTCCTTGACGATTTCCGAAATGGAATGTCCCGTCGATCTACCCCTAAATACCGCCGGCCGGTGTGGCCGTGCTGCTAAAGGCGCTTCAGTCTGGAACCGCATGACCGCTACGGTCGCAGGTTCGAATCCTGCCTCAGGCATGGATGTGTGTGATGTCCTTAGGTTAATTAGGTTTAAGTAGTTCTAAGTTCTAAGGGACTGATGACCACAGATGTTAAGTCCCATAGTGCTCAGAGCCATTTTGAACCTAAATACCATTCTGCATTCATAGCCTGTTAGGTCCTGTCGTGTTGCCATAATCACGACGGAAACATTTTCACGTGTATCACATGAGTACATATGACAGCTCCCCCTACGCAACGTCTTCTTCTACCTTGTGTAAGCGACGCTGCCACCATGTGTATATTTGCATTTCGCTGTCCCATGAATTTGATCACTTCAGTGTATTTTTCCTGTTAAACATTTTATCTCTTTTCAAGAATTATTACATTCCGTTCAATTGATCTTTCAAGTCCTTTGCCATCTCCGACGGAATTTCAGTATCATCGGCAGTCCTCCAAGTTTTAACTTTTCCCCCGCTGCGCATTAATTTCCATTTCAAATTTCTCCTCGATTTCCATCACAGCTTGCTCTCTCAGTGCGTGAAGTGAGTAGGAGAGAAAACTGTTAATATTGGTAGCAAATGCCCTCCCTCAAGCGCTGTACACTGACTTTTGAAATTTATATGTAAATGTAGATTCATTTCTGCGAATTGTTTCAGAACACGTTTAGATGTTTTTTTTTAATCAATCTGGTACGGTTATGTTGTTTTACGAGTTCACTGGCCATTCCGTCCAATACTATCTCCCAAAGTGAACAAATACTCAGTCCGTAATGACTCTGACGACCCGGAGGCGTTTAGCCCTGACAGTTCCTCTCTCCTGCCTCGTCCACAAGCGTCTACTCCTCCTTTTGTGAGAGGCGACGTCCTCTGTCTTCGCCGTTTCCCAGACGGACCCACTGTGTGGAGTAATGGCTGGCCTGTCAGCGACACACCAAATCACTCGTGGAGTTCTCTGAGGGGAGGAACCTGCTGTCACCACAGACCACAGCGCCCTCTTCGTAGTGACAAAGGAGGAATGGGCTGTCACGCACTGTCCAAGGCGGCACAAAAGACACACTTCTTCGTCTCTTCTCTCCTCTTGGGCCTATGAGGCGCGTCTTACTTCACATTACCGCCACTGATGTTGCATTTGCAACGCAAACAGAGGCATACTTTTAAAAATTCTATATCATTTAGTACAAAATAATTATGCAGTTAGTTCTGTCATTAAACTACATATACAACGTCACTTTTCACTACTGGCCATTAAAATTGCTACACCAAAAAGAAATCCAGATGATAAACGGGTATTCATTGGACAAAGTATATTATACTAGAACTGACATGTGATTACATTTTCACGCAGTTTGGGTACATAGATCCTGAGAAATCAGTACCCAGAACAACCACCTCTGGCCGTAATAACGGCCTTGATACGCCTGAGCATTGAGTCAAACAGAGCTCGGATGGCGCGTACAGGTACAGCTGCCCATGCAGCTTCAACACGATACCATAGTTCATCAAGAGTAGTGACGCGTATGGTGACGAGCCAGTTGCTCGGCCACCATTGACCAGACGTTTTCAATTGGTCAGAGATCTGGAGAATGTGCTGGCAACGGCAGCTATCGAACATTTTCTGTATCCAGAAAGGCCCGTACAGGACCTGCAACATACGGTCGTGCATTATCCTGTTGAAATGTAGGGGTTTCGCAGGGATCGAATGAAGGGTAGAGCCACGGGTCGTAACACATCCGAAATGTAACGTCCACTGTTCAAAATGCCGTCAATGCGAAGAAGAGGTGACCGAGACGTGTATGCAATGGCACTCCATACCATCACGCCGGGTGATACGCCAGTATGGCGATGACGAATACACGCTTACAATGTGCGTACACCACGATGTCTCCAAACATGGATGCGACCATCAAGATGCTGTAAACAAAGATTGTGAGAGTTCGACTTTATATCTCCATGCATTGATAGTCTCTGGTTTTCGTTTGACACGACTACCTTCAATTTTGACTCGCTAATCAAGTAGTTAGTGGCGTCTGCACGCTTACATTTCGTGACGTGTTGACATTGTATTTACTTGTGTTGAGGGCTAGTTGTCAATAAATGTATATTTCGCAAGACACGACTGGATATTACAATAACATTTATCGAATAATACTTGCTCAAAGGTAAACTCATTGCCTGCGAAGCATCTGCAGTTGCAGCTAATACATCAACTGAGACGTTAGTGAATAATACGAACATCAGGGGCCATATCATACTTACTTCGCGCATATCCGAAATTCTGTGTTTAGCATACTGTATTATACTGGAATTCCCACTGAAACGAGCAATTCCGATTCATAACAGCTCGATGATTTTTGATAATAAGAAAGTGCCACAAGCTTCAATTCCTCATTTAATACAATTGAGCAAACAATTAAACGTTCTTCTCTTTGATCAGACAGTTTCCCTGAATTGCACGCAGGATGACTGAAGGTACTGTACAAAAAAGGAATACAAACTGGTTTACGTAGTTTCATTGATTTGTAATGGGTGAAAGTCTATTCTATTTTTCTGTTAGGTTTTTCAGTGCAGCATCACTATCTTAGCTACGAGTACTAGACAAAGACAATATAAATCTATATTTTCTTCCTATCAGAATCGGGTTTTATATAGGATGAAAGCAGTCTGCTTCTTTTTTTTCAGTTCAACTGTTCCTAGAAACGGAGCGGTCGTAAAATACAAGCACGTAAATACTGTTAGCCGCACGCGAAAGTGCATTCTGAAGTTGAGCGGAAACACACACACACACACACACACACACACACAGAGAGAGAGAGAGAGAGAGAGAGAGAGAGGACGGACATTTTTGATAAACTATTGTCTACAAAACATCCTCCAAATGACCTGAAATATTTTGTAAGGTGGCTATAATTTCGCACCTTACAAGCACTCATCTACATACTTTGTCGCGATTTAAAACCGCAATAGGTATAGTTTGATAGGTTGTATATCGTATATATGAATATTTAAACAAGACTGAAATTGTCACGTACACCTTGTAAATAGTTGTTAACGCTTGTTGCATGAAAGGTGACGGAGTGTCTTTATTTTCAAAACGGCGTAATGAATGATTGCCTATACTAGTAGAGGTTGTAAGGCCAGTGGAAATGAAACTGCAGGCGTAACTCACGCCTTGGGTGGAAAAGCCCACACAGGTGTGTTGGTCCTGCTTCACACAGGAAGTGCCAAGACGGACGGTCTGGGCACCTGATTGCTGAAGCGCAATAGAGTGGCTTCCGGCCTGTATTGTAGTGGGACCAGAAGGATAACCGGATAATACTTCGGAAACTTTGAAAATCTTGGACGCAGCAGAGGGGAACGAGGAAGCGTTACCTCGGAAATGACGCAGGCTGGGTTATTTCAGAGGAGTTTTCACCATTGTAAAACTTTCCGCACTGGACGTAACAAAAGACTAAAAGATGGTTGGTCGGCGTTCGGAAGAATCTGTAGAGAGGGAGAATATTCCGTGGTTTCGAAAATATGATTTGCCTTCTGAGTTACGAGAGAGAGGAACCGAGTTTTGATGGGAAGCCAGCAGTGGAGAGAAGATGTCTCATTTTGTGCGCCTGGGTCTGACGATCGCTCAGTATCAGCTTTTGTTGATACAGACTGACTTGCTCTCAGGAGATTTTATAGTTAGAATGGTTAGGCACTGTGGCGAACTTATGCGATTCTAGACTTCGCCTCCGTGTTGGGAGTCGTCACTGAGTGTTCAGTGTTCAGTGACTGAGAGCACTTCTTCTGCCTATACTCACACTGAGACGTTATCTGAACTACGTCCTTGTGGCCGGGAGTTTGCGTTTCTCGTCTGTAGAACACAGAGACGAGAAGACAGTATTAGATTATATTAATCAGAAGATCGTCTTGTGCCGTCCTAGTGTTCAAATGAGTTTTTTTACACATTTTATGGCTGGAGTTATTCCGTCACCGCAAACATGTACGAGAACCATCACTCCGACGCTCGGACGCAGTACATATGGTGATATGGCTAACTGCTTCGGCTTATTACGGCTATAAAGTTAAACAGCTGTGATCACGCAAATTTTATTTCCACTGAGGTTGCACACCACTGTAGCTCGTCTTTGAAAATAGTGTCTTCTAGTGTTTGGTACGTAGATTATGTCAGTCGTCTCGAGTTATTTATATTAGATCGCGTAGCTACAAAAAAGGGGGCAGATATGGGCATTTGATCAATCGTATTGGCAAGAAAATTCATTTGTATCTATTTGTGTCCATTGGACATTGATATATAAACAGATGTATTATAAAAGGGTTATAATCTACAACAAATGTATAAGCAGGAACACTAGTTCACTTAATCATCAGTTTATGTTGTAATTTATATGTTAAAGCGCAAAGAGGAGGAGATATCATCATTAAGAGATCCTAAGATCTGCTTCAGGGGGTAGTCAGACACTGCCAAATCTGCATTTTAGCGTCTGTTATTTGCCATTGCGCACATTCGTTCATTCGTTTTACACCTGCCTGGAGTAGCATCTTGGAATTTGACGGTGTTACACAATTATCAGTTAAACAAAGAAATATACTGGCGGAAAAAAATATTGTTACACACTTTTAGAGGTTTACAATTCACTCAAGATTTGTTGTTGCTACCCGGCATATGGAGTACATGAACTGATTACATTTATGGATCAATAGCACAAACGATTCTTGGTACCAAGTCTCGACCCACGCTGAAACACATATAAGTACGTGGTGTAGCCCCACGGACATCAATGCAGGGGCCGACTCTGGCAGCCAGTCAATCGTGCAGATGGCTAATACTGTCCTGGGATTCGTTATTCCACGCCTTTTCAACCTGTTCTCGTAGTTCTGTAAGCGATCGTGGTTGACGAGTCGCACGCGTCGCTTTTCGTCTAAACATATGCCACACAGTATCGATTGGAGACAAGTCCGGAGATCGTGCTGGCCAAGGAAGCTGCTGCGTGTCTTGCAGAGCACGTTGAGTTTCACAGGCAGTGTGTGGGGGAGCATTACCCTGTTGGAACAACACGTCACCTCTCGGTTGCAAGACAACAAAAGAACGGTGCTAACAACATTCTGCATGTACCGAGCTTTGGTTAGCGTCCCTTCCAGAAACACCAAAGGTGAACGAGTGATGCAGCTTATCGTACCCCAGAGCATAAGCCTCAAGGTGGGCGCAAAGTGTCTTGGGCAAATGTAGCCTTCGAGACAGCGCTCAACAGGTCGGAAGCGTAAACGACCATCACTTGTGTGCAAGCAGAATTTGCTTTCATCATTGAAACACAGAGGGGAGGGGCATTCCATGCTGCGGTGTGAGTGGAAGGGAAGCTAGTGGTGTGCGAGCCCTTACTCCCACAGCTCATAACCATTCCACAACAATTCGTGTTGAAACGTCTGGGCTCAAAAGCCCTCGTACCTGTAATGTAGCTGTACAATCTGCAACTCCTGTCCTCATAGTACGATAACCCTAGCGGGCATCTGTGCTGCGTGGACGTCCAGAGCTGCTTCTACGTGTGCGGGAATGTTCACTTGACCACTAATTAAAGCATCGTTGCTCAGCTGACGCGGTACGTCCAAATTGGGTGGCAACTCTCCAAAAGGACCATCCCACCACTCGGAAGGCCACATTTTGCTCCCTTTCAAACTTGGTCAGTTGGCTGTAGGAGGAACGAGTGCGTCTCCATGGCATTGTTGCCTGCTTGCTTCACAGGTTTGCATCACACTGGGCCTTCTGGCAGTAAGCTTTCACTATTAATGGTAAACAGAGATGACGACCTTGTAGCTGTGCCACTACTCTGTCTGTTAGCGGACGACACTGGAACCACTATCAGTTCATCTACCATCTCCTTGGTGGCACTACCGTCATCGCATCAAAAGCGAAGTCGTCTTCCCATGTGCATTAAATTTTTGCAGCATTGTGATTACTTCTGATGATCATCAGACGTCATTTGTAGATGTATGGTAGATTTGTTTTCGGAGAGGTTCCGCCTTGAGCAAAATACAAATTCGTCTTTTCTGTTTGTAAGCAAACATGGACAGAAGAGCTTCAACCTCAAGATGTAGAAATATGGTTCGTCTTTAACTATGCACGATGTCGATGTTGCAGGAACACTAGGATTAGTCGATTAGACGCACTACACATACACACACACACACACACAGACACACAGACACACAGACACACCACAGCACCGCACAGCAGGGATGGGGGGGAGGTGGAGGGGGGGGGGAGGTTACAAGGGCGGGAGAAGGTGAGATGGAGCCATTAAGAAGAGCGTGCTCGGCTACTCATTAATGCATGGCGGCGTCTAAACCCAGGCCGCGTCTTAAATTTAATGCCGGCACTGCTGAATAATTTAGAACCCGAGGGGCGTGGGAACTCCGCTCCAGAAGGACGAAGAATGCCTGCCACTGTAGTACGCAACGATGAAAACCGATACTACAACAGCACAAACACGTGGAGCATACCTTAACGAAAACATGGAAACCAGGACGAACGAAATGAAGCTACGGGAAACACCAGGGAGCGAATTTTCAAAGCAGTCCGTCTGCAACTCATCTATGAATGTCAATTGCAGCAATGGCAACTTAGACAGTACTTTTCATAATCCTTACCATTGTAGCAGTGATGTACCCCATGCCACAAACGTATGTATTTGGTGATAAATGTAGCAGTGAAGTGATGTCATATTTACTCGTGTATCTATATTTATATACAAGCCACTATATGGTGCATGGCGGAGAGTACCTGGTGCCACTACTAGACACTCTCTTTCCTGTTCCACTTGCAAATGAAACAACTTGTAACGCCGGAAATGCATATCCTCCTATTTCCATCTATTGTACCATAATTTTTTCCTTATTTTGTTACCTGAAGATATAACATTTCTGTGTCTTTATATATTGTAATTGTTTTAATATTTGTGTATATATATATATATATTTATGCATTTATGTCGATGTATAATTGGTTTGTTTTGTAAATATTATTTGTATTTTACGCTGGGTCTTGCCTAGGGAAAACTATGCTATCGAACGAATACATCGATAGGTCGTGTGAAGAACGAAAGTGTGTAGGATCTTTGGTAGTGTTAACTCGGTCACGTGGAGCGCGGGCAGAGAGAGGAGTCTGGCCGGGGTAGTGCAGTGGAGCAGGTGTGTTGTGTGAAGCTCCCGCGAGTTGCCCCGCTTTCGGGGTTTGGCAGAATGTAATTGCGCTCGACTTGCGATGATAGTTTCTGACATGGTGTCGCGGACGGGAAGCATTAGCTGGCACACATCAAGAGCCCGCTTCGTCTGGTGACCGTGTCGAGAAGAAGGCGCGTCAACATCCAGCTTCTGCAACAGCGACGGCCGACAATGAGTGACTGTCGCCACCTCCTCGATCGACGGCTTCAAACCTTCAATCAGCCAACAAGGAAGACTGGAAGCACGTAAAGTTTTAGAACTGTATGGCAGACCTCAGCTTTTAAAATTGTTGCATCACAAAATTACAGCAACTTAGCATGAACCTTTGTTGCTCATTGTCCCAATTGCATTGCCAAGCACGGTCGCTTCCCTTTCCGAAATGAACCCGTGTGTCGTTGAAATTCAAACGCCAGCATTAAAATAATATATTTCAATTTCACTCCTTTAATTTTAAAGTTCAGTTAAAGTATTCACAGCTGGCTACAATATTTAGATTACACGAGCACAAATTAAGAGTGCGAGTTTTGTTAGCATATTTTAGCTTACCTGTGACTGCAGCTCAGCTTGGTATGTACTAAATTTTACTATTGTTAATTGTTCAGAATCATTTAATTCAAGTTCGAAGTTAAATCTCTTATTTCTAAATTGCGTAGATCCAAGTAGCTTTTGAAATGATTGTTGAGGTAGCCCAAGACTAACTGTATTTTACTGAATTTCGATATGCTTCAGAAACAAAGTTCACTATTAATTTCAGTCACTAAATTAACTTTCAATTTTCCAGTTTTATTAATTCTTTTGCTAAATTAAGTCAGGGTGTAGCGAAATTTATTACTTCAGACAAACATTCAGTTTTCACATAACACATGTCAACCTTCAGTTGCCACGCTTTTAGTGCTAATTATATGTGCAATAACCTTTCTTTTTCAGTTATTATAGTAATTGTCCTTAGGATTGGCGACCGTAATTTCCCCCAAATCTCAAACATCTAATTACCGCTAGTTAATTGTTAACGTAACGGCCGCACATTTACTTTCTTTATTAACTTTACCCCTTTTCAAAATTAATTTCCACCAGTTTCATTTGCATTTTTCCTTTCATTTAGATGTATCCCTTTCCTCCCTCTTTACCGACAGATTAACTTCGGTGACGATTGCTTTCCCAAATTTCCATTAGGTACACGCGGTTTAATTTTTCACTGTCATTAAGGTCGATAAGTGAGGGGGAGGTTACAAACTGTCTATAAAACTCCGTACAAGCCCCAGTTTCTCTTATCTTGTCTTCGTGTTCGTTGTGCGAAATGTTCGTAGGTTGCAGTAGAATCGTTCTGCAGTGAGCCACAAATGCCGGTAGTAAAATTGTTCTGAGCAGTGTTTCACGAAAATATGTCTTCCCTCCAGGAATTCCCATCTGAGTTCATGGAACATCTCAATAATATACGGGTGTTCATCGACTCTGCCGTTAACAACTGTAGCAGTAACACTCTGCACCCACAGTCTCCCCGTCAACGAATGCGGGAGACAATGCTTACAACAAAACAGAGGGAAAACCTTTGACGTAAGTAACTGCAATGTACGACTGAAATTACATGAAATGTTTCTCAAGTATACACAATAATACTATTTCAGCTACTGGACTCCTCTTTAAGTTATAATATGGAAACAAACTGCAAGACAGGTAACTTGTGCATGCGATACTGCAGCACATCTGGGTGGTCAGCGCCGTTCGTTGGACAGCTGACTGGAAGTTGTTTGCAAGGTGGCGTCTCATCTGTGAGTGTAACGATGTCCCGTGGTATAACAGGCGCCCTCGAGGGCAGCCTCATTTCCGCGGGGAAAGCACGGGCCAATCGCTCCATCTGTCGATGATGGCACACGCATTACCCCGAAAAGCCTCGCACCAAATGGACCATCTCGCCAGGCACAACACCAAATCTGTCTGATAAGCACGAAACACAGCTAATACCCAATTCCCTTCTCGTCTGGCCTGGTGTTGATATTACAGCAGACATAACTGTCACTCCAATATAGCGTCAAGTGGAGAAATTACTTACCAGTGCGGCGAAACAATGCAGCAGCTCTGGAAAATTATTCTCTCTCATGAAAAATTTAAGTATTTAGAAACATATATCACTACGGGAAGAATAGATAACGCTTACAGCAAAACTAAAGAGCCCATTTAAGAAAAGAGGAACGTGTATGAACCTCAAGAGCTCAGACGGTAAATCATTACTATACAAAGAAGGCAAAGCTGAAAGGTGGAGGATGGAAGGAATATATAGAGCTACGCAAGGGAAATTAACTTGAGGGCAAGATTAGAGAAATGGAAGAGCAAGTAGACGAAGAAGAGGAAGTAGATGAAGACGAGGTGGGATATACGACGCTGAGAGAAGTATTTGACAGAACACTGAAAAAGGCGGAACGAGGCCCCGCGACTAAACAACATTCCGTTAGAACTACTGACAGCCTTGGGAGAGCCAACCGTGAGAGAAATCTTCCATCTGGTAAGTTGGATGACGCAGGCGAAATATCTTCAGACTTCAAGAAGAATGTAATAATTCGAATTCAAAAGAAAGCAAGTGCTGACAGCTGTGAATACTGCCGAACTATCAGTTTAATAAAGCATGGATGTAAGATACCAACATCATTTATGTACACAAGAATGGAAAAACTGGTAGAAACAGACCTCGAGGAAGATCAATGGTTCAAATGGCTCTGAGCGCTATGGGACTTAACATCTATGGTCATCAGTCCCCTAGAACTTAGAACTACTTAAACCTAACTAACCTAAGGACAGCACACAACACCCAGCCATCACGAGGCAGAGAAAATCCCTGACCCCGCCGGGAATCGAACCCGGGAACCCGGGCGTGGGAAGCGAGAACGCTACCGCGGGGAAGATCAGTTTGGATTCCAGAAGATGTGTGAACATGTAAGGCAACAGTGGTCCTATAACTTACATGAGAAGAAAGGTTAAGGGAAGACAAACCTAACAGAATAATAGCATTTGTAGACTTAGAGAAAGCTTTTAACAGTGTTGATTGGAACACTTTCTTTGAAATTCTGAAGGTTCAAATGGTTCAAATGGCTCTAAGCACTATGGGACTCAACATCTGAGGTAATCTGTCTCCTAGACGTAGAACTACTTAAACCTAACTAACCCAAGGACATCACACACATCCATGCCCGAGACAGGATTAGAAACTGCGACCGTAGCAGCAGCGCGGTTCCGGACTGGAGCGCCTAGAACCGCTCGGTCACAGCGGCCGGCAAAATTATGAAGGTAGTAGGGGTAAAATACAGTGAGCAAAGGCTATTTACAACTTGTACAGAAACCAGATGGCAGTTGTAAGATGCGAGCGGCATGAAATGGTAGCAGTGATTGAGAAGAGAATGAGACAGTTTTGTAGCCTATCCCATGTTTTATTCAGTATGTATGCTAAGCAAGCAAAAAAGGCAATCAAGGAAAAACTAAGAGCAGAAATTAGAGTTCAAAGAGCAGAAATAAAAACATTGAGGTTTGCCGATGATATTTTAGTTCTGCCAGACAGTAAAGGACTTGGAAAAGCAGTTGAATGAAATGTACAGTGTCTTGAAAGAAGGATGTAAGAAGGATGTCAACAAAAGCAAAACGTGGATAATGGAATGTAGCAGAAAGCAATCAGGTGATGCTGAGGAAATTAGATTAGGGGAATGAGACACTTGAAGCAGTAGATGAGTTTTGTTATTCGGGCAGCAAAATTACTGATGATGGTCGAAGTAAACAGGATATAAAATGTAGACTGGCGATGGCAATGAAAGCTTTTCTGAAGAAGAGAAATTTGTTAACATCGAGTGTAGATTTAAGTTTCAGGAAGTCCTTTCTGAATGTATTTCTATAGAGCGTAGCCATGTATGGAGGTGAAACATGAACGATAAACAGTTTAGACGAAAGGAGAATAGCAGGTTTTGAAATACAGTGATACAGAAGCATACTGAAGATTAGATAGGTAAGTCACGTAACTAATAAGGAGGTGCTGAAGAGGACTGGGAAGAAAAAAAATTGTGGCGCCACCTGACAGAAAGAAAGAATCGGTTGATAGGAAACATTCTGGGACATCAAGGGATCACCAATTTAGTACCAGAGGGTAGTGTGAGGAGTAAAAATCGTAGAGGGAAATCAAGAGATCGAATACAGTAAGAATATTCAGAAGGATTTAAGTTGCAATAGTCAGTCGGAGACGAAGAGGCTTGCACGGGACAGAAGAGTATCGAGAGCTGAATCAAACCAGTCTTCTGACTAAAGCCCACAACGACGAAAACGTGATGTTTGGTACAAGTTATGGTACACATATAAAAGATAAAGATCGTTCGTTAAAATGGCAACCCAACTTATTCGTTCTTAAGTGAGTTCTCAGTCGCAAATCTGTAGCAAAAAAGTTCTGCACTCCGGTTACATATTGGTTAACGTACTACAGTCTTGGGCTGGTAAAGTGAAGGTATGTCTGCTAGGAGATGTGCTTTGGAGGTATAGTAAACTGTCCAATCAGAGGCTTTCACAGACGGATCGCCAGTTGGCCTGTCCCGCTGAGCGGCGTCAAAGGCATTCTATCCCACTGCTGTTTCCTGAGTCGTGTCAGCAGTTCATGGCCTTACTGTTAGTGCTACTGTCTGTCGATCATAGGGCCCCAGGTTCGATTCCCAGCCAGGAAGGTAATTTACTATGCTCAAAACTGTGTGCGTGTGTGTGTGTGTGTGTGTGTGTGTGTTGTCTTCATCTATGAAAAGAACCTTGCACCAAGCGGATGAACTTTCCAGAAGTTGCTCCCAGCCAACAATGCCATGCTCACATTTTTTCCACGTTTGTGCAGACGTCTTGCTTTTTCACCCTTGTCGAAGGTGACTTATGGATAGTGTGTATCTGAATTAAGGTTGCATTCTGATAGAAATTCTCACGATTCAATTTACGAAAAAAAGAAGGAAGGAAGAATGGAACTTAATCTCCTGTCGACAGCACGGTCATTAGAAACGGTTCAATCAACGAAGATTATGGTGAGCCCTCGGCAAGTTTGAAATGCTTGGCGTAATGTACTGTTTGCGACGCTTTCACGTCTGTGGATGTACCTTCATTCGTGTTCAGACTTACCTTCTGGTATTCAGAGGGATCATATATATTACTTACGAAGTCGGAATCTCTTTTTCTCACCACATACTAATCGTACAGGGACGAATGAGGTACCATTATAAAGGTTTACTAACCGGCTTCTGACACTGAATACCTGTTTTGCACTAAAACATGCTATTTGTAGCAAATTTTAGGATCAAACACAGATGCCCACAGTTCCCGTGTTTACTAACAATTTATTGAAGCATTTTTAAGGGTAACTATATCAATTAACGTGTTTGTCTCCATAATTGAAGAAAATGAAAAACAAAAAGTACATGAAGGTTACATTCTTGCGTCAAATATCGTTTACACCGCGTTATTGTAAAGATCTGTAAGGAATGATTATCAAAATTATGTGCTTGGCAAACTATGCAGAAGGGGTATCGTAAACTTGGGGGAGGAGAGTATAGTGTTTAACGTCCCGTCGACAACAAGGTCATTAGAGACGGAGCACAAGTTCAGATTAGGGAAGAAGGGAGAAGGAAAGCGGCCGTGCCCTCTCGAAAGAACCATATCGGAATTTCCCTTAAGCGATTTGGGGAAATCACGGAAAATCTAAATCAGGATGGCCGGACGAAGGCATGAACCGTCGTCTTCCGGGATGCAAATCCAGTGTGCTAATCGCTGCGCTACCCCGCTCGGTAAGTATCGTGAATTATCCGTGATTGTTATTTCGCGTCGTTCGGTTCAATTTTAAAGGTGATTACTCCTGATTCCCGTAAGTGCCCATGTCCCAACGTCTACACTTATATTACTGTTATTACTTAAAACTATAAAAGTGCGAAAGTTTCACGAGGGTCCGCTGTTCGCGATAAACTATCGGTATTTTACTTGTCTATCTGTGAGGTTTGCGCGCTGGCTTCGTTATGTACCTCTTATTTAATAAGGGTATAGTGTTCCGGCATTTTTTTCCCCTTATCTCGCTGACTTGTATGGTACGCGCTCCATAATGTGACGAGTGCAATCTGTTATTTGCTACTGCTTGCTGAATTTGGTACTAATAATCAGGAATTTTAAAACGCCTAAATTTATGAAATCATTGTGTGTGTGAAATGTTATGGGACTTAACTGCTAAGGTCATCAGTCCCTAAGCTTACACGCTACTGAACCTAAATTATCCTAAGGACAAACACACACACCCATGCCCGAAGGAGGACTCGAACCCCCGCCGGGACCAGCCGCACAGTCCATGACTGCAGCGCCTCAGACCGTTCGGCTAATCCCGCGCTGCTGAAATTATTGTGATACTTGGCTCGCAGACGTGCTTTTATATTTTTTTTCTCGTGTATGGATTTGATTTGAGCACGAACTTTACTACGTATTCTACCTTCCGGCGGACGTATTAGTCAAAGCGGAGCCAAACTGCTGTTGAATTCTCTGCGTGTCTTGAACTGCTCGTAAGGTAAGTTAGAGACTGGTGAGATTTCAAGACTAGGTGCTGTTCCAGACTATGTTCGAAATGACTGTTATATTTCATCTTCTTTTGTGGATACATATTAAACTTTTAGTGTGAAGTTTACATCCTTATCGCAAGTCGTCTACCTACATAAACTCATGAACCATGTTAGGAAACTATTAGAATCAATTGTTACCTTATATTCACTCAGTTATTCATTACGTCACTGTTTCTTTCCGTTGCGGTAAGAAAGCATCACATATTCTTGAAAACGTCTGCTAATGAATGGTCAGGTAGCGGTAACGTTTTTTGTTGGGTCAGAATTTTGTAAAATAGAGGGCATATTTTTAGGGAATCTTTACTGAAGGCACATCTCATGGACCCAGGATAATAGGATGCTTCGAGAGGACTAGGTATATGTGAGCTGGCTTCACAGCAGTAACAAGCTAACGGCGTTCTAAGGCTACGAACCAGTAACAGAGCGCCGGTACTGCAGCCGCAGTACGTGGAAGTACCGTGCCACCATGCCAACAGGTGTAAAGTTAGGGCCCTCGAGCGTCCCCCAGCTTGCCTCTGGATATCTTTATGGAATCGCCAATCAGGGCACCAGGGTGCAATGTTACAACTCCGCTTGCTGGCCACACACGTTCGTGAGTTAATCTCTATCCACCCGCAAGCTCGTATTACACCCTAAGACAAAATACAAACAAAATAAGGAACACTCACCATCCAGGAATTTTCCGAATGGGACTGAAATCGACGTGTAATGTACGTGTACAGACATACAAATGATTCCAATTTCAGAAAACTAGGATGATTTATTCATGAACTGAGCAAGTCGATAACTCGTTGGTCCACCTCTGGACCTTATGCAAGCAGTTATTCGACTTTGCACTGATTGACAGAGTTGTTAGGTGTCCTTCTGAGGGATGTCATGCCAAATTCTGTACAACGGAGGCGTTATATCGTCAAAGTTCCGAGGTGGTTGGAGGGCCGGGCCCATTATGCTCCAAACATTCCCATTTGGTCGGAGATCCGACGCCCTTGCTGGCCCAGGTAGGATTTGGCAAGGACGAAGACAAGCATTAGAAAGCCTTGCCTTGAGCGGACGGGCATTATCTTTCCGAAATGTGAGCCCAGGACGTCTTGCCGTGAAGGGCAACAAAGAAGGGCGTAGAAAATTGTCAACGTACCACTGTGCTGTAGGGGGGCGCAGAATGACAATCAAAGGGTTCTTTCTATGAAAAGAAATTGCACTCGAGTCATATGGCGGGTGAGAGGTAGGTTTGTATCCCACTGCTGTTTGAGGCGTCTCCAGAGACCATTCGCCTGGTGCAAGTCTTTCGATTTGACGCCACTTCGGCGACTTGCCCTCGATGGGGATGAAATGATGATATTAGGACAACACAACACCCAGTTCCTGAGCGGAGAAAATCTCCGGCCCAGCCGGGAATCGTAGTCGGGCCCTTAGGACTGACATTCTGTCACGATGGCCACTCAGCTACCGAGGGCGGACATTATTTTCACTGATGAATCCCATCTCCAGTCGAGGGCCGATGACCACCGAAGTCGTGTCTGCAGATGCCCCAGACAGGAGTGGGATGCGAACTTGGCTGTCGCCCGCCATATCTCCCGAAAACCAGGAATGGTGGTCAGGCGTGCCATTTATTTTAATATCAGGACTCCTTTGGTTGTCATCCGCCACTCCGTTATAGCATGCGTCGACGATATTTAATGTCCGTTTTGGTACCCTACTTAGCAAACTGCCCTGGGTTTGCATGTCAGCAGGATAGTGCCAGCCATTACGCGGCGAAACTTTCTATTGCTTGTCGTCATGCTTGCCGAACTCTACCTTGCCCAGCAAGGTCGCTGGATGTCTTCCTAATTAAGAACATTTGAAGCGTTATGAGCAGTGCCCTCCTATTAGCTAGGGATTTTGACAACCTAACATACCAATTGGACAGAATTGTGCATGATATCCCTCAAGAGGACATAAAACAACACTGTCAAACAATGAAAATCTGAATAATCACTTCATAAGGTCAAGAGGTGAACTTGCTTATTTTGTGAAGCTTTTCTCTTGAATATATCATCCAGTTTTTCTGAACTATAATCATTTGTTTATCTGTAATTGTACATTACATCTACTGATCTCCATTCCATGTGGATAATTCCTTCTTCGCGTTTCGTTTTTTCCCTTACAGTATGTGTAGTATTTTATTACAGGTCGACACCAGTATAGATGATGAGAGAAATAAACCCCCCCCCCCTCCAACCCCCATTATCAAGATTTTTTGAACCAACAGCTCATCGTGCTACGCCTTCAACGAAGGAAAGATAGGAATTCGAGCTTGGACCAATTTACCACCTGCTGACACAACTGCCCAAACGCGCATCTGATAAGGAAAGCTAGGTCTGTTGTGGACTTTTGTGCTTATCTGTTCTAACGTCCCGACGTTCAACCACGGACATTTAGACCATGATACATGTCTAGAAAAATCGAAAAATTTCACTATGCCATAATGAGACTGAATTTCGGCTGTTGGTCAGGAATATTTTCGGGGTATTTTGGTACAAGGAGCTCCTGTTCTCCAGTAGTCAAGGAATTATGGCGAATTCCATTTATCAAATGGTTCGTAGCCTGGCACCGCCATTAGCTTGTTACTGCATTGAAGCCAGTCCTCTCGAAGCATCCTATTATCCTGGTTCCATGAGATATGTGCCTTCAGTAAAGATTCCCTAACAATATGCCCCCTACTTTACAAAATTCTGACCCAGCCGGCTCCATTTGTCACTCCAGTTACATTTGTTTCTGTGAAAAGACATTCACAGTAGTGACGAAACCTCTAATATCGCACCAACAAAATCTACAACACACAAAACACAGAGTAATGCAACAACCCTCGTACAAAACACTGTACCGTGATGAGGCCGCCTTCGCTGCGGGAACAGCTCTGCGTAGTGCCGTTGTGCCGCACTTCGACTGCATTCAGTGAACCCATACCGGCCATCTCTTCATCGCCGGCCGAAGTGGCCGTGCGGTTCTAGACGCTGCAGTCTGGAACCGCGAGACCGCTACGGTCGCAGGTTCGAATCCCGCCTCGGGTATGGATGTGTGTGATGTCCTTAGGTTAGTTAGGTTTAAGTAGTTCTAAGTTTAAGGGGACTGATGACCTCAGAAGTTAAGTCCCATAGTGCTCAGAGCCATTTGAACCATCTCTTCATCAGTAAATCCATCCAGACTGTTGTGTACCACTGATAACTTGCAAATAACACTGCCGGAAAAATACTCCCGAGACAGAACCGAGCAGCATCAAACGCGAACTGAGGTACTCTTTTTTGTGTGTTGTACGGACACAAGACTGATTCTCTTTAAGAGTTCTCTCTTAAAGGATATTCGTCTATATTTAGCCCCCGACGTAAAGAACGCAGTGTCATCTGCGTAAAGACTGCAGACTATATGTGGACTCGTCGGGATGTCATTGATGTATACCGGGTGATCAAAAAGTCAGTATAAATTTGAAAATTGAATAAATCACGGAATAATGTAGATAGAGAGGTACAAACTGACACACATGCTTGTTTTATTAGAACCAAAAAAATACAAAAGCTCAAAAAATGTCCGACAGATGGCGCTTCATCTGATCAGAATAGCAATAAGTAGCATAACATAGTAAGACAAAGCAAAGATGATGTCCTTTACAGGAAATGCTCAATATGTCCACCACCATTCCTCAACAATAGCTGTAGTCGACGAATAATCTTGTGAGCAGCACTGTAAAGCATGTCCGGAGTTATGGTGAGGCATTGGCGTCGGATGTTGTCTTTCAGCATCCCTAGAGATGTCGGTCGATCACGATACACTTGCGACTTCAGGTAACCCCAAAGCCAATAATCGCACGGACTGAGGTCTGGGGACCTGGGAGGCCAAGCATGACGAAAGTGGCGGCTGAGCACACGATCATCACCAAACGACGCGCGCAAGAGATCTTTCACGCGTCTAGCAGTATGGGGTGGTTTTAATAAAACCCCATGTCATTCCAAGCACGTGTGTCAATTTTTACCTGTCTACCTACATTATTCTGTGGTTTATTAACTTTTCAAATTTATACTGACGGTAAGATCACCCGGCAGATTGAATAGCAGTGGCGAAATATCCGAAATATCCGAACCCACGTGGGGTACATTCAGCTGCAGTTTTCAATGCGGGTCTTTTGCCATCAACAGTGACATAGATAGTTCTTCCTTGTAAAAAGCTGTCCACCAGCTTAATGCAACAGTCTGAGAGAAGAGTCTGGTGACAGTGTTCAGCGATCAAATTGTCCCGTCGTACCTTGTCATACACCTTTTCGACGTCAAAACAGACGCCAGATGTGAACTGCCGCAGGCGAATGTGGTGGCGAACACATCCCGTGAGGCGCTTGAGGTGGAACTCTGCGGTCATTTTCCAGACTATCGACATTTGCAGTGTAGTTTAGATGTTTTCACTGCAATAGAGATACAAATGGGGAAATCAAACGAAGTGCAACTACTCTTTAACGAGCCACCAGAGACATCGCGTAGCTTATACCAAACACTAACAAAATACACTACTGGACATTAAACTTGCTACACCAAGAAGAAATGCAGATGATAAACGGGTATTCATTGGACAAATATATTATACTAGAACTGACATGTGATTACATTTTCACGCAATTTGGGTCCATAGATCCTGAGAAATCAGCACCCAGAACAACCACCTCTGGCCGTAATAACGCCCTTGATACGCCTGGGCATTGAGTCAAACAGAGCTTGGATGGCGTGTACAGGTACAGCTGCCCATGCAGCTTCAACACGATACCACACTTCATCAAGAGCAGTGACTGGCGTATTGTGACGAGCCAGTTGCTCGGCCACAACTGACCAGACGTTTTCAATCGGTGAGAAATCTGGAGAATGTGCCGGCCAGGGCAGCAGTTGAACATTTTCTGTATCAAGAAAAGCCCGTACAGGACCTGCAACATGCGGTCGTGCATTATCCTGCTGAAATGTAGGGTTTCGCAGGGATCGAAGGAAGGGTAGAGCCATAGGTCGTAACACATCTGAAATGTAACATTCACTGTTCAAAGTGCCGTCAATGCGAACAAGAGGTTGTAATGTCTCTTGCAGCGGTCTCTCCGCGATATTTTCAGAAATTTTATAAATTATATAACTTAGTACATATCTCGAAATATCTCTTCTTATCTTACTGATTATCAATGCAAAGTAGTTTCAAGCCCAATTATTCCTTGGAGCGTCCATTTACTCCATGGAATAGCTTCTCTGCTATCCATGTTTTCTCTTATGAAAAGAATGAAGGACTTCTTGCCGATTAGTCGTGAAAGGAGGATGATGTATATGTATGTATTGTTGAGCTAGTCGCCATCTTGATGAGATTCTGTATGAGAAGGAATTTAATACATGAACTAAACTAAAGTAAGTGTGTTCGCGTATTATTTAACTGATTATTATTGACAGTGTCTGCTTACTACGCTGTGTTGTACGGGATCAGTGGGGAACGTCTGATATACACTGGACGAACCTGCCGTTTTGTATGCTCAAGATATCCAGTTACTTCAAATAAATAGGCTAACACGGTCTTACCAGCAGATCTCCGGTCTTCCCCATGTGATCACCGAAAGTTAATAATTATTACAAATGTTTCCAGGAGATCGACTGACAATTTTCGTCGCACCGAGACTTCGAAATTGCTTCACTGCCTTATGGAATTTAAGTTAAGCTCAGTTTAACCAGGATAGAACAGTATTGAACTGTGCGAATGTGATAAGCCTGCTTTGTGAATGAAAATTCCCTTAACATACGCATGTTTTTACTATCCTGATCGGTGAAGCTAAATCAGGCCGGTGTGAGAGAGGTTTTTAAATTTTAGATTCCACAAAAAAAATACTAAATTTGGCTTCACTGTGACAGGACACATTTTTGAGCATTACTTAAACATTGTGTGAATTTTATGTTGCATGTGCACGAGAGAAAAGAAGACGAGGCCTGTTCCAGAATTCACAGTTTCGCCACAACCTACGAGAACGTCGTTCAGGCCAGACAATATACAATTAAATTTTTGTAGATAGAAATTTAGAATAACTATTTAAATGTCTATCGGTTTGAATCAGATTGATTAAGTGAATGTTGGGTTGAACGTTAGATAGGAAGTGTTTATTATAAGTGAGTATTATGCAAAGTTTAGGTCAGTGACATTATTAACTCAGATGCGAGTGACTTTATATATTTGTTGTTCTGTGTATTAATGGTTCTTACTAAGGCGGCTTATAAAATGGCAATGCAACAGCAGAACGAATCACAACAGCCCTCACCTGTTTCTGAGGTTAGTGAAATATTAGACGCTAGCTTAACTGAAGTAGTGCCTGGCGGCAGCATTAGTCAGGCCCCACAACAAAGCTTAAGTGTTTCGATGTCATCTGAGCAGGACGAAATAAACCCATTGACTGTAATCATGCAGCAGTTAACACTGTTAGCCAAAAATGTAACAGACTTAACTAAAGCGCAAATAGAGACTAAAAGAGAAATGAATGAACAATTAGCAGCCAATCAAGTGAAAGTCCAGGAGCAATTAGAAGCTAATCAAGCGGAATTAAATAATAAATTAGTAGATAGTTTTCAGAAACTTGATGATAAATTAAATGAAACTGCGGAAGAATTGAAAATTCAGAATGAAAAGACAGAATTAAAATTAGCTGCTCAAATTGAGCAAGTCACTCAGCAGTGTAATGAAAATGCGAAGAAGTTACGCCTAGAGCTAACCGAGTATGTTGCTACTAAGCTTGATACTATTAAGGAGCAGGTCGAGTCAATCCCACAGATAGTTCAAGCACAAGAACAGATGCAATGTTCTATGGCGGTAATTCCGGTATTAGTTGAAGTTCAAGATGAATTAAAGCAACGAGTAAATGAGATGTCAGCAGATATGCAGGATTTGAGACAATCACAAGACAAGATCCCGAAGGACATCCAAAATTTGGATAAATCCATAAATAACATAAAGGAGAGACAAGACGAGGTTGATCATAAGGTAAACATTCTCGCGGGAAAACTCTCGCAGCTAAGTTTGGAAAGGCAAAGCATTTCTTCAGACAACACACTCTATAACTATAACATCTATCAGTGAAGCTACATTATTTAACCGATTAAGTACAGACAGCGACATTAATGCACACGCTCGTCCCAGACAAGAAAAATGTTCATCCCGTAGTGTTTATCAGAGCAACTATACAATCTATGACCATAACAACATCTATCAGTGAAGCTACATTATTTAACCGATTAAGTACAGACAGGGACATTAATGCACACGTTCGTCCCAGACAAGAAAAATGTTCATCCCGTAGTGTTTATAAGAAGTTTTAGGGGAGTATTGCCAAAAAAACTGGAGTGGCAAAAGGTTAGTTTCGTGACCGGTTATATTCAGGGGTCAGGAGCTATTTGGGCATCTAATATGATATCAACTTGGGACACATATGAAGATTTTGAACGAGCATTTTTATCCAAATACTGGTCCGAAGGAAGCCTATGCCTCCACAAGACGTGATTGGCATATTAAAATCTCGACTTCCGGCCAGCATCAGAAATAGAATGCTGTATATTAATGAGCATGACCTTGACTCTTTCATGACTACGCTTGACACTATAGATATGATCGAGGAAGATGAACATCGGCCAAGACAACCGGTTATGCAGAGGAGAGCGATTGAGGCGCCAAACGGAAACGGATTTAATAATTATTATACTAGGAATAGTCAGAGATTCAACGGAAACAATTGCAACGGAAATGGAAATTTCAATAACAGTGCTGCGAGGGGCAGATTCAGAGACAATCGAACAGGTCGCAGATACAACCCAATGTTTGGAAATGCAAGAGATTATCAGAACCAGCAGTTTTCAAATAATAATAATGCGTACAGAAATTCTGACCCTCGATTTGAAGCAAATAACACAACCAGTCATCAACAACAACCAGTCATAACAGAAGTAGTAGATGATTCAAGAAGAAATAATAATCGACATTTAAACTGAAGAGGGCCGCTTTATGCTCCGTAAAGTCGGCCGGGGAATACAAAAGGGGCAAACCTGTTTTAAACGAAATTAATTCCGTGGCAATGTTGAGATATAATGAAGGCGAATTAATGACAGATGAATTGACGAGAGACTTACAGGTCTGTTTAGTCGAAGATAAAAGGGTTCCTGTGTCTGAGATCATCACAACAGTGGGAGGAATTTTAACCAACGTTGTATTGGACACAGCTTCGTCTACAGACGTAGTATCCGGAACTTTGCTTCGCAGAATTTGTAAAATTAAGAAAATCTCTGTCCTACCAGTATAAAACTGCCGAGTTATAGGTGCAGTGGGAGCAAAATCCCGGAACGTCAAGATACAAACGCTTATAGAGATAAAATTGGGAAATGTAGCTAAACAATGCACATTCCTTGTAGTGGAAAAGTTGTTAGTAGATTGTATTCTTGGCATTGGAACTTTGCAATCCTGCAATTGCCAGTTGGACTTGGTAGAAGGAAAGGTGCATTTTAAAATCGAAGATCAATTTGTTACACTGATCTTACTGAGAAAGGAGGCAGTGTATGAGCGGTATTTCCGTGGTGCTGCTGTGCAGTTGATTTGTGCTGAAAATAATAACATGTACCGACTACCGATCAAGTCAATTCAAGTAGAGGATTTCAAACAGTCGAACAGAAGATTGGTGAGTCAGATTGCCTAACGGATAGTCAGAGGGAACAATTATTCAATATATTAGCAGAATATGAGTCAGTTTTCGATGAAAAGCCCGGAATTATTAGAGGATATGTTTGTACATTCCAGATTCAGCCCCATAAGACATTTTGCCGCACCCACTATCCCATTCCCTGGCGATTAAAACAACCAGTTCAGGAAGAGATGTTAAACCGGAGTCTTATTGAACCGTCGAACAGCCCATATTGTTCTCCGTTGCTTGTTGTACCAAAGCCAGGAAGAAAAGTTCGATTGGTATTAGATGCAAGGGAAATTAACAAAATTATAGTACCTGTGCGCACACATCCGGAGAACATCGATGAGTTAATACAGAAATTTCAAGATGTATCCTATTTAACCAGTATTGATTTGAGAAGTTCGTTCTGGCAAGTCCAGTTAGACAAGGACTCAAGAAAATATACTGCTTTTATATATGGAGGGAGAAGCTATCAGTTCAAGGTCGTTCCGTTTGGTCTCAATATCAGCTCTGGAGTTTTTATTTCTGCGTTGGACTATGCCCTAGGACCAGAACTACGTAGTCGTATAACAATTTTTGTGGACGATCTATTAATTGCCTCTAAAACTTGGGAGGAACATGTACAACTTATTAGGAGGATTTTTGCTGTGTTAAAACAAACTGTTATAACTGCAAATCTAAAAAAAATCCCAATTTTCTCTACACAGAATTAAATTCTTAGGACATATGATTAATGCAAAAGGTATTCTTCCAACAGAAGCGAAGGTTAGTGCGATAAAAAATTTTCCAACTCCAAGAAACAGAAGACAACTGAAAGGCTTTATAGGCTTGGCTTCATTTTTTCGTCGATTTATTAAAACTCAAGCAATGAACTCTGAAGCATTAAATCGGCTCCTGAGGAAAGATGTACCATGGCAATGGTCTAATGATTGTGAAAAGGATTTTTTTGAAATTAAGGATCAACTGATAAATGCTCCGATATTATGCCACCCTGATATGAATGTCGGATTCTGTTTAGCCACTGATTCATCAGATGTGGGATTAGGATCTTGTTTATTTCAAATTAGGTACATCGATGGTATAAAAACCTTTTGTCCAATTGCATTTGCTAGCAGAGTTTTATCCACCTGTGAAAGAGCATATACCACTACGGAATTGGAAGCTTTAGCAGTTATTTGGTCTTTGAGAAGGTTTAATTATTATGTATATGGCTCAAGGATAGCCGTTTATTGTGACCACCAATCACTACCCTTTTTGCAAACTTGTAAGTTGCTGCATCCTCGCTTGTCGGGGTGGACGCTGGCGCTGCAAGAATATCAGTTTCAAATTAATCATGTAGCCGGAAAAGAAAATATTATAGCTGACGCTTTGTCAAGATCTCCAGAAGAAATAACACCTGAACTGGATGTAAATAATAAGGCAGAATTTCCAGTGCTTCTTCTTCAAGAAAATAATTACAAGTTATATTATATTCATTTATGTAAGACAATACTCGTAGCTCAGCTTCAGAAGAAGGATCGACGATGGAATGCTATAATACGACAATTCAATCAACAAAATCCTATGGTCAATTTGGAATACTACCGGCTTGTTAATAATATTTTATTTTTTTAAATCTGGGAAGGCTGAGAATCCGAAGTGGTGTGTCTGCATACCCGAAGAATATGAAGAACGATTAATTTGGTTTACACATTTGACCTGGGGTCATTTTGGTGTTGTAAAGTGTGCTAATAAGATTAGATATTATTGTTACTTCCCAAATATAAGGCGAAAAGTGCACAAAGTCATACAGAAATGTGTTCTCTGTCAAAAGGCTAAGCCGGACAACAAGGGAAATAAAATTGCGCTTCACTCAATAATACCTGAAGCACCAAGATCACTTATATCATGTGATATTTGTGGACCACTTCCTAGAGCCAGAGGTGGTGTTAAGTACATTATTGGATTCTGTGATGTGTTTACAAAATATGTTAAGCTATATCCTATAAAATCAGCAACTGCAAGAGCTGCCGCAGTAAAGTTTGTAAATGACTACATTCCTCATGCAGGGATTCCAAAATCTATAATCTCTGACAATGCGAAGATATTTACTGGATATTTATGGAGAAAATTAGTATCACAACCAGGAATAAAACAGATATTTACATCTTGCTATCATCCACAAGGGAATTTAATTGAACGGGTTTTTCGAGAACTAAACAGATTCATGAGAACGTACTGTCATGATAAACAAACTACCTGGATAAACTATTTGACCGAGTTTGAGCAGATTTATAATAATTTACCACATAGTTCTACAAACTTTACCCCGAATGAACTGATGTTCAGAGATAATGAAAGAAACTTTTGGGTAGATAACTTGCCTAAACTCGAGGACACCAAAATGTCATGGGAAGAAAAAATTCGCAATGCTCTCATTAATATTACGGAGAAAGCAGGACAGCGAAAGGAAATCCATGACACAAACATCAAACGGATTCAGACTTTCAATATCGGACAGAAAGTTCTTTTAAGAAGACACATCAAGTCATCAAGATTGAAGAAGACCATCAGAAAATGGAATCTAATTTATACAGGTCCATATATAATAGTTGATATACCGAATCCTGGTGCGTATTTATTAGCATATCCGGATTCTGGAAGAATAAAAGGATTATTTCCCCATTTAGACCTAAAGAGGTACTTTTAAGGAAAGTGTTTCAAATTAAATGATAAGCCTGTATGAAGTATCCGGGTGTTGAAAAAAAAAATTGAAGTGCGAAGGACAGTATGCCTCAGGTACTGTGATAGGTTAAATGACAACATGCCAAGCATCTGTGATAGTTTAATGAACAGTAAGCGATTGCTTCTGTGATAGTATAGGAATATTTAGAAAAGTGGAACTGTAGCTATTGCTGCTGTGAAGACTTACGGATTATCTGTCTACACGATGATCACCAAAGAAGCTTGTGCGTGTGAAATAATATACATTTAGGGAGTGTTAATCTCCAGTGAGAATAAGTTTACTGAAACTATATGATCGAATACGGCGCTTGCGTGCGAAGTTAGTGTTTGTAAACTGACAGTTCATAGGAGAACAAATGAACCGCGTTAGGAAATTAGAATCGATTGCTACTGTCCACAGATATAAAGACTCGCTGTTTTTTTTTTTTTTTTTTGCGCGAGCTAAATTCTATTCAAGAGAATTTAATTAACTAGCTTAGTGTGTGTTTATAAAATTAGAGTTAATAAGAAAGTTCTTCATTGAATTTATAATAATGTGTCATTTTCCAGTTGGATTTGTTTATTGTTATATTGCATTCGTATATGTTCATGAGAAAATGCGGCAATCGGAGTATAAAAGAGAAAAATATGATCGTCAATCAATAATAACAAAGATTAATTTCAGCAGGAGAGGTCATGCAGCAAGACTTAATTAAACGTTCTCTTTCAGCAAAATTTCATTTTAATCCTGTACGAGTAATATATAATTTTTTTTGGAAATTGTCTCAAATAATAAAGTTTTTAACATTCTGACATGCTATCCACATTCGTACTTGAAACCAAATTAGGAAAGATTTAGATCTACTTCCACCTGGAAAAGCCAACGAAAAAATAAATAAATAAATAAATAATTAAAACAAGGATTAGAACCTTTCGGCTTACTCAAGAAGATGGATGAAATTATCCATGTTTCCAAAATTGTTTTCCGATCTGGAGTTGTGATATTGTGCAACTACAGTATCGATTAAGACACCTAGGTGTGGAAAGTATAAGACGAATGGATTTTCCCATTCCTCAGATGGAAGATTGGATGGATCAGGTCCATATTTGAGTTCAAAATGAATCTGGAGAAATTCGACTAACCCTTCTTTTCCAGGAATCTTTAATAGTTGACCATTCCTTAGACGAAGTTCGATTGTTTCATGCCACAATCCAGAATACCTGTTCCTGAGGTTCCTTCTGGTCTCTCAAATCCATTACGTCTCCTGTCCGGTACGCCAATGCGACGCCTGTCCTCCGTGCCGTGTTCCTATGAATTCTAGAATATCTCTCAAATTTCTAAATTATTCTGTCTTTCCTATCATCTGTGATACCTAGTTGGGGTCTAAGCCTCCAGGTTTTCCGGGGTTCCCTGTGAAGGCCAGTTCCTGAATAGGTAGACCTGATTAACAACTATATAAGTCCATCTTCCCTGGTTGTGTACGTGGGATGCGGGTATGCCCCAGTACACGTGAAAGCAACAACTAGGTATCTAGGTAACGAAGATACCAAATCTCTTTCAATTCTTGTAATCAAAAAAAATCTTACTAACTTCTTAAAATTTATAGGAACGTATGTTCCACAAATTCTAACGAGTTAGCTAAGCCAATAATTAGCTCGCAAAGTCGATACATATCAACTTTGCTCGCTGCGAGGGGCGATGTAATGTCTCTTGCAGCGGTCTCTCCGCGACATTTTCAGAAATTTTATAAATTATATAACTTAGTACATATCTCGAAATATCTCTTCTTATCTTACCGATTACCAATGCAAAGTAGTTTCAAGCCCAATTATTCCTTGGAGCGTCCATTTACTCCATGGAATAGCTTCTCTGCTATCTATGTTTTCTCTTATGAAAAGAATGAAGGACTTCTTGCCGATTAGTCCTGAAAGAAGGAAGATGTATATGTATGTATTGTTGAGCTAGTCGCCATCTTGATGAGATTCTGTATGAGAAGGAATTTAATACATGAACTAAACTAAAGTAAGTGTGTTCGCGTATTATTTAACTGATTACAGTGTCTGCTTACTACGCTGTGTTGCACGGGATCAGTGGGGAACGTCTGATTTACACTGGACGAACCTGCCGTTTTGTATGCTCAAGATATCCAGTTATTTCAAATAAATAGGCTAACACGGTCTTACCAGCAGATCTCCGGTCTTCCCCATGTGGTCACCGAAAGTTAATAATTATTACAAATGTTTCCAGGAGATCGACTGACAATTTTCGTCGCACCGAGACTTCGAAATTGCTTCACTGCCTTATGGAATTTAAGTTAAGCTCAGTTTAACCAGGATAGAACAGTATTGAACTGTGCGAATGTGATAAGCCTGCTTTGTGAATGAAAATTCCCTTAACATACGCATGTTTTTACTATCCTGATCAGTGAAGCTAAATCAGGCCGGTGTGAGAGAGGTTTTTAAATTTTAGATTCCACAAAAAAAAATATTAAAAGGTGACCGAGACGTGTAACCAATTGCACCCCATACTATCACGCCGGGTGATACGCCAGTATGGCGATGACGAATACACGCTTCCAATGTGCGTTCACAGCGATGTCGCCAAACACGGATGCAACCATCATGATGCTGTAAGCAGAACCTCGATTCATCCGAAAAAATGACGTTTTGCCATTCGTGCACTCAGGTTTGTCGTTGAGTACACCACCGCAGCCGCTCCTGGCTGTGATGCAGCGTCAAGGGTAACCGCAGCCATGGTCTCCGAGCTGATAGTCCATGCTGCTCCAAACGTCGTCGAACTGTTTGTGAAGATGGTTGTTGTCTTGCAAACGTCCCCATCTGTTGACTCAGGGATCGAGACGCGGCTGCACGATCCTTTACAGCCATGCGGATAAGATGCCTGTCATATAGACTGCTAGAGATACGAGGCCGTTGGGATCCAGCAGGACGTTCCGTATAACCCTCCTGAACCCACCGATTCCATATTCTGCTAACAGTCACTGGATCTCGATCAACGCGAGCAGTAATGTCCCGATACAATAAACCGCAATCGTGACAGACTACAATCCGAGCTTTATCAAAGTCGGAAACGTAATGGTACGCATTTATCCCCCTTACACGAGGCATCACAACAACGTTTCACCAGTCAACGCCGGTCAACGGCTGTTTGGTATGAGAAATCAGCTGGAAACTTTCCTCGTGTCAGCACGTTGTAGGTGTGGCCACTGGCGCCAGCCATTTGTGAATGCTCTGAAAAGCTAATCATTTGCGTATCACAGCATCTTCTACCTGTCGGTTAAATTTCGCGTCTGTAGCACGTCATCTTCGTGGTGTAGCAATTTTAATGTACTGTAGTGTACGAGGGTCATCCACAAAGTAAGTTACATTTCTATTTCTATCCACGGCAGCGCTACGATCGCAGTTCCGAGCATGCGCAGCAGTTACTCTGACTCAAGGAGAAGACATGTACGCCATTTTCAGACCGCTGCTGCCGACGTGTGCCTTGTAGTGCTTCGTTATAACGTCAGCCGTAATTGAAAATGCCGCCGCGTCTGAAATCAGATCTGTGATTCGTTTTCTAAACGGAAAGAAAGTTAAACCATAGGAAATTCATCGGCAAATCTGCAACATTTACAGATAACATGCTATGAGTGATTCAATGGTTAGAAGATGGATCAGACTGTTCAATGAAGGACGTGATCAAGTGCATGATCAAGAACGAAGTGGACGTCCGTCTGTGGTTACTGATAAACTGGTTCACACAATTGAAGAGAAGATTTTATCATCCTCCGTACAGCCTGGACCTCGCTCCTAGCGACTTTCATCTCTTCTTACACCTAGAATCTGTCCTTGGTGGTCAACACTTCAACGATAATGATGAGCTGAAAGAACATATTACCACATGTTTGAATACACGGGTGGAAACCTTCTATGAAGAAGGCATACAAAATCTTGTGCCACGCTATGACAAATGCTAAATTTGGGAAGCTATGTAGAAAAGTAGTTTAATAGTTGCAGATTTTTGTACAATAAATATTTTTTCTGTATCTGTACACGTTTGTTTTATATAACCAAACGGAAATTACTTTGCGGACGAGCCTCATATACTTAAACAACCCCCAAAACTTTGTCGGTGGCGTTTGGGATCTCCCAGAATATACCGATATTAGATCACCTTAAGATTTCCGCCTGCGTTGTCTTCTTTATTATGCTTAACTTTTTGCTTTACTTCACATTCATGACATTTATATAAAAGGTACTTGACAGGTTCGACATCTAGATGTATACTCCCCTGCCACATTATGCTGTGTGGCGGGTTGTATCATTGTCGCTTCCCCCTTTTCCTGCTCCAGTAGTGAATGGGTCGCGGGAAGAAAGAGTGCTGATAATCCTTTGTGTGGCTTCGAATCTCTCTAATTTTGTCTTCATGAACTTTTCGCGAGATACACATAGGTTCAAAAATTGTTCAAATGGCTCTGAGCACCATGCGACTTAACTTCTGAGGTCATCAGTCGCCTAGAACGTAGAACTAATTAAACCTAACTAACCTAAGGACATCACACACATCCATGCCCGAGGCAGGATTCGAACCTGCGACCGTAGCGGTCGCTCGGTTCCAGACTGTAGCGCCTAGAACCGCACGGCCACTCCAGCCGGCATACGCATAGGTTCAAGTAATATACTGGCTGACTCTCCTAAGAACGTACACTCTCGGAACTTTAACAATAGATGATACCGTGGTGCAGAACGCCTCTTTGGCAGCATCTGCCATTGGAGTTGGCTGAGCATCTCCATAACGCTTTCGCGCTTGCTAAATGAACCTGACACGAATCGCGCTCCTCTTCTTTGGATCTTCTCTATTTTCTCTATCCCACCTATGCGGTACGGATCTCACACTGACGATCAGTATTCAAGTACTGCTTAAACGAGTGTTTCGTAAACTATTTCCTTTGTCGATGGACCAAGTATCCTGAGGTTCTTATAGTGAACCCCAGTCAGGCGTCTGCCTTGTACGAAACGAAGTTTATGTGGTCGTTCCACTTTAAATAGCTCCGCTCGCTTACTCCTAGATATTTTGTGAAAGTAGCTGCTTGCCCCGACTGTTCTGCAATCGCCTGATCACACAACAATGGGTCATTATGCCTGTGTATTCCAGTGCGTTACGCTTGTTTATGTTGAGGGTCAACTGTCACTCCGTGCACCAAGCGTCGGTCCTCAGCAGGTCTTCCTGCATTTCACTGCAAGAAACTTCTGTCGTTATTTACTACAGCTCGCGTCATGGAGGACGGTTCTTCCGCGCATAGGGGCGGGGCAACAAGGAAGCGTGGAAGGATGAGAACTGCGCATGCGCTGCAGCAGAGAGCTGGCAAACAAAGTCCACGCTTCACGGTGCCGAACTGCGTTGCTGCGGACAACTCAGGCTCATGTTATGCGTTCCAATCTATGAGGGGTATAGTGAATATTAAAACCAATTTCGACCGGTCGTCATGGGAGAAATATTAATTCAAATTTTGACGACGTTGTGCCCACTGCTCCACAGATTTACTCTGCGTGACGTCTGTAGGCGAGAACAGCTGACACAGCTTTGTGGAGACGTGAAGTCCAATTTTTCTAAAAACAACAATTGTCTAACGACAAGACCATTGAAAATGCTTGTAATAATTATAATTTATTGCTATTTGAACTGTATTATAAGTAAAAATCTAACACACAACAAAATTAACTTCAAGCGCAAACCGAAATCATTCTATTTGCCTGGCAATACTCAATAGAATTTTTTAAAATGTGTATAAGGTGTTTGTGCGTGTTTGTCTGCAGTTAAGGGCAATCACTGTGCGTAAAGAAGAATTAGTGGTAGAAAAGACTAATGTATGGTTACTAAGTTGTCATATTTTTCGCTGTTAACGGGCATTATGAGTGTAAACTAACTCGTTCGACAATACAGAGAGGGACCGCATTTATAATTCATTGAAGAGGCAAACAATTAACCATCATCTGCTAATAACTCCAGGGAATGCTGACCGATAATATCGAAAGCCACCGATATCTCGACAAGTAACAGTTATATTTTAGGGCCTTATCCAGTTCGTGCCTTAAAAATGACAGGGGTTTACATGTGGAAATATCGGGCTTTTGACGAATGTATTCAGCTGCATTCTTGCGTGTAATCAGAGCATACACTATAATGGAAGAAGCTTAACTTCTCCTTTGGCAATATGTTGAACATTATAGTCTGCATAGTTGAAAGGATACAAAGTCCTAATCAAAAGGAAGTCCTCATTATTATATATGCAACTGATATGTTGACAAACACATTTTTTAAAACACAAGTATTTAAAACTAAGAATTATTATTACTTGTTCCAAAGTCTACATCGACATACACCGTCACTTTTATTTTAATTTGTTTCCGAATAATCCAATTGTAAATTTAGATTCAAGGATTGTATCCATCAACACTTTCCCGTCAAATTATTATTTCTGAAGCTTTTCAGCGTACCGCACAGAATGTGCCCGCGCTACAGGTGGGATGTTGTCCAATGCCTCTTGCACAAGCGCTTACGTTAATGTTATATTGAATGTTTTTTTTTTCTCCCACATAACCTTAACCCTTTGTCCAAATTAATTCCATGGGGCTACACTGACCGTGATACGTGGGTGAATGCAAAACTGTGTGACCCCATTCACATGCAAGGAAGTCTAGTTTTCACGTTCTGTCATTTGACTTGTATAAATTAACGAGCTGCAGGATGTCGGCAAGAGTCTGTTTTATACTGTACTTAATATTTTTATTTTTAATCCAGGGAAAAATATCCGCTTTTCTGGTGTTTGTACTTGGTGTTTTCTCTGTATCAGGTGAACTATAACTGGCAATGACCGACTTTGAAGCAAGGTATGACACGAATTGTGAATCATGTCACGAAACTGACAGCGTTCAATTCGAATGGTAGGCACTGCTATTTTTCTTACCCGTAAATACAAATTGACTCTCAGAAACAAAACCAGAATAGTCAACATGCAGAACAATTATCCGAGAACCTATTTCTATGAAAACATTAAAACCGGTACTACTATCACTCATTTTCCAGCATATCTTCCTGGAATGATTCTAATTGATCCATGTTTCATCAAGGTAATACACTGTTGAACTACCTCCTCTTGTATTGTGAATCTTTATATGGGCTGTAGTTCGTGCTGCACCTATGTCACTTCTTTGAACTAAAAACTCTCTTCTTAACACATCTGGAACCAACTGCTTTTAAAATTCTTTACATTGACTAAGCGCTTACCATCGAAGCCAATGTTCTCCTGTATAACTGTAACACGCTTTTGTGATGTCGGGAATTCATCATTCACATGGAGCACTTTAAAACGTTGTCAAAAACATCAATTTGTGTTACAGGTTCCCTGCGATAGTGATGTTTTCGGTTTTTTTCAGGCGTTTTCTACAGCTCTGACCCTTTCATTTACAATTCTCTTTACGGTTCTCTTGCCGACGTCACATGGTTCTGGAGTCCGTTCTTCAAATGTCAACAGCAGGAGACCTGCTTTCAAATTCACGTTTGAAAAAGTTATAAATGCGGTAAATAATACCCCTCACCTGCTTGTGAAGCACTTCACATTTATTGCCGTCACGTGGCTTTTTTTAATCGCCCTAAAACATTTACAGATGCACATTCACAGCTATACAGCTACAAGGAACGCCTTCCAACATGACGCACAGCAACGTGTTGGTTCTTTGTCTCTTCCGTTGAACAGTTATCTCACAAATACATCACAAACTGTACGACTTGGTGCTTTCTGCACGGTCGTAACTGTCAGAATAAACTAATATTTTGCGTCCACGAGTCCACACTTCAGTACCTGACATGGTGCCCAAGAGAAATGAACATTAATAGCTTCCTTTTGCTGCATGTACTTGAAGGTACTCCACAATCTGAAAACATACGCCTTGTAACAGCTGTAATTATTGGTTTGCAAATGACGTAAATACTGATATAATATTGTTCAATACACCGTACTCAAGCACAAATAACAAGATCTTCACTCATACCCCTTACACCCCGCATATATTGTGAAAACTAATAGTCCTGTAACACTCCCTTGCGGAACGCCCAGGTGACTTTACGTCTGAAGACTGCTCTCCGTTGGATGCTTTGTTCTGTTCGCTGAAAACTCCTCAGTCCAGTCACGCAATTGTCTGATATTCTATACGCTCGTATTTTCTTCATTGGGTGGTAGTGCTGTATGATATCGAAGGTCTTCCGCAAGTTACGGAATACGTAAATTACTTGACGCCTGTGTCTACACTGAAAAGCCAAAGGAACTGGTAAACCTGCCTAATATTGTGTAGGGTCTCCGCGAGCACGCAGAAGTGCCACAACACGATGTGGCATGGACTCGACTAATGTCTTAAGTAGTGCTGGAGGGAACTGACGTCATGAATACTGCAGGGCTGTCCAGAAATCCGTAAGAATACAGCGGGGGTGGAGATCTATTCTGAACAGCAAGTGGCAAGGCATCCCAGATATGCTCAATAATGTTCATGTCTGGGAAGTTTGGTGGCCAGATGAACTGTTTAACCTCAGAAGAGATTCCTGGAGCCACTCTGTAGCAAGTCTGGACGTCTGAGGTGTCGCATTATCCTGTTGGAATTGCCCAAATCCGTCGGAATGCACAATGGACATGAGTGGATGCAACTGATCAGACAGGATGCTTACTTACGTCTCACCCGTCAGAGTCGTGTCTAGCCGCATCATGGGTCCCATATCACTACAACTGCACACGAGCATTTCACTGCAGAACCTCCAGCAGCTTGAACAGTCCCCTGCTGACATGCAGGGTCTATGGATTCAAGAGAGTATCTCGATATTCGTACACGTACATCCTCTCGATACAATCTGAAACGAAACTCGTCGATCCAGGCAACATGTTTCCAGTCATCGACAATCCAATGTCAGTGTTGATGGGCCCAGGCGAGGCTTTGTGTCGTCCAGTCATCAAGGGCACATGAGTAGGGCTTCGGCTCCGAAAGCCCATATCGATGATGTTTCCTTGAGCGTTTCATACGCTGACACTTGTCGGTGACCCAGCATTGAAATCCGCAACAATTTGCGGAAGTGTTGCACTTCTGTCACGTTGAACGGTTCTCTTCAGTAGTCATTGGTCTCATTCTTGAAAGATGTTTTTTCGGCCACAGCGATGTCGGAGATTTGATGTTTTACCGGATTCCTGATATTCACAGAACACTCGTGAAATGGTCGTATGGGAAAAACGCCAATTCATCGCCTCTTCGGAGATGCTGTGTCCCATCGCTCGTGCGCCGATTATAACACCACATTCAAACTCACTTAAACCTTGATAACCCGTCATTATAGCAAAAGTATCCGATCTAACAACTGCGCCAGACACTTGTTGTCTTATATAGGCGTTGTCGACCGCAGCGCCATGTTCGGCCTGTTTACATATCCCTGTGTTTCAATACGCGTGCCTATAACAGGCCCTGGCTCTGAGCACTATGCGACTTAACTTCTGAGGTCATCAGTCGCCTAGAACTTACAACTAATTAAACCTAACTAACCTAAGTACATCACATACATCCATGCCCGAGGCAGGATTCGAACCTGCGACCGTAGCGGTCGCTCGGCCTATAACAGTTTCTTTGCGCTTTAGTACACAAACAGAGCGAACTGGGTTTTACAAGCGCGTTGTTTTCGGACTTTCTGTCCCTAGATTATCATAATACGCTAGCATATAACATGTTTCCAAATTCTCAACAGATCGACGTCAGAAGTATAGGTTTATAGTTCTGTGCATCTGTTTGATGATTGTTTTTGAAAATCCAAAAGTCCTGCGCTATTTTCCAGTCATCACTCCTCGAAAGACCTAAAGTACACTGTTGCTAGAAGATGGGGAAGTTATTTCGCATAGTTCGAGTAGAATAGAATCTATATTCCGACAGGCCCAGTGGCATTTGTCCTGTTGAGCAATTTGAATTCCCTTTCTACCCCGCTACCCCGTTGCGTTACAACGAGTAATAATTTGATGATGGCGATTCCAAAGCCATCAGTGATGTATTTGTGCACTTCAGGTCCACAGTGTTAGCTAGAGGCACTCAGCAGGCCTGTTAATGAGAGTGTTCTCGCTCGCTTAAATAATAAATGTGTTGTGCATCACACGGTGCGTCAGTCGCAGCGCCGCCAACCACTCTGAAATTCCGCTGCACGTCATACGTCACCCTGCCGCTGTACGTCAATATGCGCTCGGCTTTCACTCCAGTTCTGAGTGGAAAAGTGGGTCGCAAACGTCCAATAATCTGTACTGCATGCAGCCTTGGAGAGGGAACTGCCTTTCCATTGATAGGAAGTTTTCGTAATCGCAATCCAAATAACTCACTTGCACACGGAGGAAGATTTGTTTCCGGCCGCTGTGGGCGAGAGGTTCTAGGCGCTTAGTATGGAACCGCGCTGCTGCTTCGGTCGCAGGTTCGAATCCTGCTACGGGCATGGATGAGTGTGATGTCCTTAGGTTACTTAGGTTTAAGTAGTTCGAAGTCTAGGGGGACTGAAGACCTCCGATGTTAAGGCCCATTGTGCTTGGAGCCATTTGATTTTGAAGATCTGTTCTAAATTCAGTATTTTTGAAGTTATTGCTTTCTTCCCTTTCTTCTCCCTTACAGCACACAAATGACGAATTTAGGAGGAGAGATTTACTAGCTGAAGCATAGCTCTGCGGAAGGGCCGTGAATAGTGACTAGATGGCTCAAACGGTAGAGCATTTCCCGCGAAAACCAAGATACCGGTTTCGAGTAGCGGTTCGGTCACACTTCTAACCTGCTAGGATGTTTCAAATGAGGAATCAGTCTTACTATGCAAGCTTCACCGCCATGAAGAAGAACATACTTCACTTTAAAGTCTGTTTTCTGTTATTCTCTTCTTGAATTATACCATAAATTAAAAACCTGATACTTCCAATCCCTGTATTTTTCTTTAAGAAATAAGTTAATTGCTGTAAGTAAATAAAAGATAATACCAAAGTGCAGACAAAAGAACCCCACGCAGCCCTCACCTCCACTTGGTGCTAAATGGGCACAGTGCCCGGGATCTGAACTGCACAGCACAATTTTTCTGCGCGGTGGTAGCCATGGGTACTGTCTAAGAGGTCTGCGTGGAGCACTACGGCCTACATAAGGTAATAAGAAGGCAGGCCCTAGTAGTGATAATGCAGCTTGAAAATAAATAAAAACTTCGAAGGTTGTTACTTTGCGATTGCGAAAACTTCCTATCAATGGAAAGGTAGTTCCCTCTCGAAGGCCGCATGCAGTACAGATTATTGGACGTTTGTGACCCACTTTTCCACACAGAACTGGAGTGAAAGCCGAGCGCATATTAACGTACAGCGGCAGGGTGACGTATGACGCGCAGCGGAATTTCAGAGTGGTTGGCGGCGCTGCGACTGACGCACGGCGTGATGCACAACACATTTATTATTTAAGCGAGCGAGAACACTCTCATTAACAGGCCTGCTGAGTGCCTCTAGGTAACACTGTGGACCTGAAGTGCATAAATACATCACTGCATATGATACTACTGCAGAGATTGTTACTGGCGTAGAAACGTTCGTCTCTTCTTACGTTATATTGTGGCTTTTGTTATCTTTTATTTCTTTTTTTATCGTGTTGCAAATTATTAATTTAAACATGTTGTTTTCGCCTTTATCTTAACGAAAACAGACACCATCTATGTCGAAGGATCAAGATCATAAAATGTGCTTCAGCAATCCGTTAGTAACACTTGCCTCAAACGTTCTTTAAAGTTGTGAAGCATATATAAAATAGCTTCAGACGTCTGATTACTTCACGAATGAGTTGATGTCTTGAATATTTGACGTTAAGGATGTAAGATCTTAATCGCTGAAGAAAAAAAAATGGTTCAAATGGCTCTGAGCACTATGGGACTCAACTGCTGTGGTTATCAGTCCCCTAGAACTTAGAACTACTTAAACCTAACTAACTTAAGGACATCACACACATCCGTACCCGAGGCAGGATTCGAACCTGCAACCGTAGCGGTCGAGCGGTTCCAGACTGTACCGCCTAGAACCGCTCGGCCACATCGGCCAGCAATGGTTGAAGAAGCACAATTCTAATTATTTTGGTTTTATTAGCCTCGAATTATTCCCCTATGCACTAACGAAACAATCGAAACTAAAGCTGGTAAACAAAAGAAGAGATGTAATTTTACAGTTGTATTTGGATAGTGTCTCCAAAATAGGTTCTGACTGGTAAAAAAGTAATAAATTAAAAGTAATAAATTAAATAAATGAAAACGTAATGCACGATGCCGAAATTTTACTGTATGAGCAGCGAAAATGTAGTAAGCGATAACTTTCTTTTCCTTTTTTTTTATTTTGTAAGTGGTATCAGCGAGAAAAAGTTGCGAAAAGCTTTCAAATACATTTAAAGATTGTACGAAGTAGCTAAATGCTCTCATGCTCAAATAATGGGTGAATATATTTTGAGTACTTTGTGCAGCGTAAGTGACGGTGCCTCATGACATATGTACAGTTTCTCACTTTAATACTTCAGTTATACCGTTAAACCTAAAACGCAAGACTTTACCCCCTGATGGGCAGATTTTGACAACATTTTAAATTTTTAAATTCGTTCAATATCATAGGAAATACTGAAAATCTAATATATCTTGCCCCTGGTAGCCGTTAGATAGGCACTCTGCAACTGAGATCGGGTCTCGGTGTTGGCCATTTATTCCGAGGGGCGTTAAGTAAGCAATGCACCAATTTGTTTTCTGAAAGCGGGTTGGTTTTATTCAGGGTTCGAATAATCCTCATATTATCCCCCCACTCTTTTGGCAACAGAATCCTATTTTCTACATAATCTCCGTTCAATGCGACGGCCTTACGTTACCTTACTGGGAGGGCCTCTATGCTCGCATGGTTGCATACTGGTCGACATCGGAGCCAACGTCTAGCTGCCTCCCCACCTTGTTGCGATGATGACAGACGCCTCGCCCAACGACTCGCCGTGCTTTCGTTCACCGCCAGTTCTCCGTGTATCTTCTGCACGATCTATGAATATCTGCGACGCTCTGGCTTTCAGCCAAAGAAAACTCAATGGCAGCTCCGCTTGGATCGCACCTCCGACACAGATGCCATTTTCAAGACTACGTATAGCGCCGCCATCTATTGGAGCTTTATGGAACTACAGGGGCTAAGGCAAGAATATTCCACGATGTCTCACAACGAAATCCACATTTTTTCAACCGAGACTGGTCGTGAAAAAAAAAAGTGTCTATCACTTACTAACTCCCCTTGTAATGTAGATAATAGTGAAAATAGCACAGAAGCTGATTAACACAATTAGGCAACAATTATTTTCTCAACCGCGCGGTTTCTCTCTGTAGACTCGTTCTTACTTTAGAATTTAAAATACAAAATCTATGCGGGATAAATAGTTTCTATCGCTGTGCAGAAGGGTTTATTTGCATCTGAGGCGTTTTACGAAATTCCTTTGCACGTATGAGGTCGATAAAAGTGTCGAGATTATTTGCAGGAATATCTCGTTAGGAAAGAATTTGTTACCATAGAGAGAAAAGCAGAAAAAGAATTCCTGTGGAAAGAAAGTAATTGTTTTAATGCACTACTCTCACAAGAATGCACCGTAGGAAGAGGCTCCTGTGAGATGAATTTGTCAATTAAGTAAACATCGAACTCCCTGTTTGATTTTGAAATTTTAGTTTTGGTTGTATAGTGGAAATTCCAGTACTTTAAGAAATCATTATTATTTGTTTACTTTTCGATCTTTCTCTTATTTAGTTTGTCGAAAGGAAAAACAACTGTTGTGAGAGTCCAGATGTCGTGGGCTGCCTCCCAAAGTTCTGTCCGCACTGGGGGCCGATAGAGTTCGGCATGACCTGTGAACACAAACAGGAAAGTGAATCGGCGAGGGATATGGCAGGAGTAACGAAATCCGAAAAGCAATAACAGGCGTAGCGAGTTCGTGACCGGCTTCCATATTGCCGCAACGGTAGGCGGGCCTGCTAAGGAATGAGGCGCCACGCCAACTTCAACTTGCCCTCGATCACAGCCCTAACTCGAAGCGACTCCTGCTGCCGCCATCGCCGCAACCGCGGTTTCTTCCGCCTTCCATGTACTGCGCTTTTTAGAGAATCCAGAACCTCGCCAACACTGATTAAGCTACCCTTTCTTCAAAACAAAAACAATTTGAACGAAGCAAATGTTTCTTCACTTCAAAGACAGGACTATGAAGCTGCTTCAGTTCTGGCTTACATAAAAGAATAGTAAGCAACGAGCAAATAAACGTTACTTAAAAGCTACTTCGGCTCTTATTGCTATAATAGTAGGTTACTACTGCGCATTCCTTACAACAGTTGGTCCCTTCGATGCTGTTCGTCACATGACACTGCATACAGGCAGCAATGTTGCTCATTGATGCAGACTGAATTTCTTATATGGTGAAGAATGTACTGTTTAGGAGTTAAAGAAGATACATTGTCACGGCAAAGACGAAAAGAGCTTTGCAACGTATTCATTTTTTCACTTCAGGGTAACAGAAAAGCAATACAGTGCACTTTTTAATGCTTTTAATCCATACCCCTAAGTTAAACTGGGCTGTTCGAATAACAACCCATCGGGGCGTCAGTTAGGTTTCAGCCATTCATTACTGGTATAACAACATTTGCCAGGCACTATGATAAAATCATGACTACTACGAGAGTAGCGGTAACTGTGCTTTGTTTCCGGGGGGGGGGGGGGGGGGAGGGAAGGGGGGTTAGTATTCAGCACTACAATAACATCCGTATTAGATGGAGGCAACTGGTATTGGTTAAATTTTCTAATTACTAAAGGCTTTAATCTAAATAATGTGAGTGTTTAAATTTCGCACGTTGAAATTAAATTTGACACGTTTAAATTTTACGCATTTCATCGATCAACAAATAAGATCGCAAAAAATGACTCGAAATAAAATGATATGTTATACTGAGTGTGAGTGGGGGACTACCAGTTTCGAATATTTGAGAAGGCTTTGCACTCCTTGCTTTTACATTACTGTCTAGAAAAATCTCCAGAAAACCATGTTTAGAACTGGAGGATGGGAGCTATTTTTAATTCTGTGACAATACGTGCGAGGAAAAAAAAACTGGAAGCGCAGTGTGTGTGAAAATGATTTTGTTTATGTGGGTGAAGACGACTCAGATCATTTCTCTCGCCTATAGACAGATTGAAATGTGAGGAAGAAAAGTGGAGGCAACTATGGGAAGAGAACTAGCCTTTCTTAAAAAAAAAAAAAATTTCTAACTCCATACCAGTTAACTCGAGAATGAAGTATGTGACAATTTAAATAGTGTGCATTCTGCCTTCAATGGGCGAGGTTACAATATAAAATCCGGTATCTGTGTTCTACTCACTGTAAATGAAACTCGCCGCTATTGTCATGTGCGCATATTTGTTTCGCTGCGGTCTGTTAGGTGGCTAGTATCATCGGAAAGTCTGATACAGTAGTTATTCGTGGTAAAATGTGACTTCGTGTGCCGGCCGGAGTGGGCGAGCGGTTAAAGGCGCTACAGTCTGGAACCGCACGACCGCTTCGGTCGCAGGTTCGAATCCTGCCTCGGGCATGGCTGTGTGTGATGTCCTTAGGATAGTTAGGTTTAAGTAGTTCTAAGTTCTAGGGGACTTATGACCACAGCAGTTGAGTCCCATAGTGCTCAGAGCTGTTTGAACCATTTTTGTGACTTCGTGTCATCTTCACATATGAAAAGTATTTCCTCACGCTTCATAAGAAAGTAATTCTTCGCACAAAAATTTCTGAAATATCTCTACATACGTGGAAATCTTTTATACTGAATGAATTTAATTTCATATATAAAGCTGTTTTATATCTGAAATATTTTGTTTCATTTCTGATTAATTAATTTCAACCACTTGGTAATTAATAACCGATATCAATTACAAATATCACATTATATGCTTACAGTCCGCTATGATCCACACAGAAATCTGGAATGAACAACATATAAATGTTACTCGTAATTGCCGGCCGAAGTGGCCATGCGGTTCTAGGCGCTGCAGTCTGGAGCCGCGAGACCGCTACGGTCGCAGGTTCGAATCCTGCCTCGGGCATGGATGTGCGTGATGTCCTTAGGTTAGTTAGGTTTAACTAGTTCTAAGTTCTAGGGGACTAATGACCTCAGAAGTTGAGTCCCATAGTGCTCAGAGCCATTTGAACCATTTTTTTTTGTTACTCGTAATTAAAAAAACAACGGCCTCAAGCAGGAAGATGACTTCCTTCCCGAAATTCACCACAATAATTAAAAAGAAAGCAACAGAAAATTGCCACTGATGGCAAAAAATCTTGTTATGTTATATAGCGTCTCCCTGAAACGTATTTTTAATCGCTAAAATTTATTGTTATTACGTTAGATGTATTATAGTAGGATAATTAGAAAAAGAAGCAACAGAAAATATATCATCAAATGTTACTGATGTATGATGACGATATGCCCACACAATTATTATGACGAAAATAGCTGCCCAAGTATTTGGTTCCGAAGTGAAGAGAAAATTCTATCAGTCTTATGCCTGAATCTTTTGTCTTTTTTGTTTTCCAAGTAATGTCAGCGAGACTTCCTTGGACAAATAATATTCCGTTCAGATTTGGTGACGGATTCGAATCAGCATATTTCTTTAGTGGAATAACTACGCCATCGCGGCAGTCTCATAGGCAATAGACTGGAATAAAATACCGGTGGATATCTGTACCATATTAATTTAAGAAACATTTTGTGTTACTGAAAACATAAACTGCTGCACTTCTTCAACCATCTCCATACAAATTATATTGGCATCCATTTCTCACGTTGATCGCCTATTCGAACGAATGTTGTTGGTGCATCTTAACATCAGGATGTGAGTGATAAGCCAGACAATATTATATTGTTCAAGAGCCAAAACAAACTGAAACGCCAATCTCCCACAAATTACACAACTATCCTTGCATCATAAAATTTAACAACTTAAAAAAATCGTCATGGACACCAGAAGATATTATAATGCACATGTATAACTGAGTGTATATTCCCACAGAGCCCTTCTGTACCATACCACGAACTGCCGGTAAGGTGATAGTGTCACATTTAGGGCTTACTAAACCTTCAAGTTTTGGAAACTATCATATAGCCCAAATACAATATACAGAGTAAATGAGTATGTTTATATTGTTGTGTACATTCTTCCTTCCTCAACAACGAGAAAAAAATGTAATTTTGGGTCTTGCCATGGTATGTTACTAAGATCCGTAATCAGCTACTATGTGTTCTGTATGTACTGCCACATTTTTTTAAATCTCGAAATTGAGGACAGGTTTGGGATGGTGGTTACAAATTTTGGAAACCTTTACTTACGAATACCTCAATAGCTGTAAAATACTTACAGCGACTCTGTTCCAAAGGGCAAACCTTTTGGTGCATTCTATATTTCACAGCTCTGCCGAGTATGTACACTGTCCCGTTAACATCATTAAACTGATGCATGAGTTTTATTAACAATTCGCTGCCCACCTCTGGTATTCCTTTACAGATGGGAGATTGAGTTGTTGCCATTTTTTGTGGGCAATGGTGCAAATTGTTGACTGTTTACTCGTCATTTTTATTTACTTTTGTATAACACTGAACACAAACCGTGCCATTATCAGTATTCGAGGTTTATATTTCAATTAAAAGTAAAAATGTGCTGTGACTTTCCTGATGAAATAACTGCGTCGTTGGTTCACGGGCGGCGCATCGGATAACGTTGCGAAAGCTGCAGATATTTCAACGAGACAGCTGATCGTCATCTTCAGGTGCTTACTGACATATTGCTGCAGTGTCTCTCCAATATATACGCTGGGTCGCTAGAAAAACGCAGGCGCCACGGGGTGGGGCTACAACGTCATCGTTGACGAATCATAGGGTACGGCGACATCCAGTGCCCCTGGCGGAGAAACGGGTCACTGTCTTCGCATGGGCGATGTGCAAATAACGCGGCAGCAAATAAATGGTGGTCCACAGCGCACGCTGGCAGAGTATTCGCGCCAAGCTTAGGTATCGGCAATCCGATTCCCCCTTCCGCATTCACTCGGATTCGTTCATCTGCGGCCGACAATGCAGTAGCACCGTCAATGCTGCTTCCCATGCCCTGCTGAGTTGGAATCCCGTGTCTCTATTGATCAGGCCATTACTTATACACATTTCGACTGTTTCTTTAATGGCGAAGTCCCAGTAAGTGGAGGCAGACGAAAGGATCTTTGTCTCTCCGTAGTTCATGCTGTGCCCCGTGTCAAGAGAGTGTTTAGCAACAGCAGACTGTTCAGGCTGACCCAATCTGGTGTGACGTTATGTTCAGCTCATCTATATTTAACAGTGCGACACATCTGGCCAATGTATGATTTTCCACACTGGTACGAGATTTTATATGTCCCTGGTCTCCTTACACTTTGGTTGTCTTTATCAGATACTAATATTGTTCGTACTCGCGCTTGAGGATGGAAGAGACATTTTATTTGATATTTCTTGAACAGTCTGTTGATATTAAACGACACGCCACCGACTTAGGGTAGAAAAACTACCCTCATGAAGTTCTCCGTTTCTTCTGGCTGTTCTTGAGGTTTAGTGCGTGCAGATTGAAATGCTACGAATCAGTTTATCAGAGTACCTGTTTTGTAAAAAAGCCGAGCGAAGATGTCTAAGCTCTGCTGATAATCTCCATACATCAGAGATAAATCTATCACAGTACCCGTTTTGTAAAAAAGCAGAAATGCAGGAAGCGTTGCTGTCCCGTGTGGCCATACTATAAAGGTGTCGTCCACATATCTTCAGAAACATTTAGGTTTCAACACCGCCAAATGAAGTACTTTTTCCTCGAAGTATACCACAAAAAGAATAGTCTCTAAGGGAGACAAAGGGCGACCCATAGCAAGACTGTCAGTTGGTTCATTGTTCATTAAATAAAAAGTAAGTCGAGGTAAACACATGTTTGGATAGATGTAAGATGTCCTCCTCCAACTTAGCTCCTGTAAGATGTAGTGAATCCACCAGAGGTACTCATGTGAACAAAGAGACAATATTGAAACTCACTAATACGTCAGCTGATTCGAGAAGCAAAATCTTCAGTCCCTGTATGAAATCTATTGAGTATCGAATGTGATGTTCACATTTTTCTACCAAAGGGCTCAGAACAGAAGCCAGATGATGTGGTAGGTAATATGTCGGGGATCCTATATTGCACACAGTGGGGGGAAGCGGAATTCTTTCTTTGTGTATCTTATGCAACCCATAAAGTCGTGGTGGAAACGGCGCTTGGACTCTTATGCTCTTTTTCAGACGTTCAGGAAACCGGCTGGATTTTATGAGGGCGGATGTCTTCGGTTGTACTGCATCAGTTGGATCCTTCTGGAGACGACGATACGCTGAGCCCTGCAGTAAATCTGTCATCTTGCCGAAGTAAGATGTTGCAGGCGAAAGAACAACAACGTTTCCCTTGTCAGCAGGCAGCATTACTGTTGCTGCGTCTTCCCTTAAGGAACGGGGCTCTTTTCTTTCTTCAGTGTTGATTTTCTGCTTGTGTGTGGGCACCCCAGTTATGGATCTGCTGGTCTGTCACCGTATGTCCAGCAGTCTCACTGGGAAGTTTCAAGATAACGTTGTTCAATGGCACTGATAAAATCCTTGGTGGGCAATGTCTTTGGAGCGGACACAAAATTTAGTCCCTTTTCCAACAGCGATATGGAAGCGTCACTCATTTGTTTGTGAAATTAAACACTGTATGTCTACATAGATATACTCGCCAAGTTAGCCGAGAGCGCTAATGTGCTGCTTCCTGGACTGGGGTAGGCGCGCCGGCTCCGGATCGAATCCGCCCTGCGGTTTAACGACGTGGGCTGGTGCGCTGGCCAGCCTGCATGTGGTTTTCAGGCGGTTTTCCGTTGAATAACGGGCTGGTTTCCACATCCCGCCTCAGTTACACAACTCGCAGACATTTGAAACACGTTCGCACTATTTCATAGTTTACACTAGACACAGACAGCTGGGGTACACTAATTCCACCCGGGCACCCGGGCACCCGGCCACCCCTTCCCATTAACCTTGCCAAATCCGATTGTAACAATGCCGACCCTGCGAAAACTGCGGGACAAGACACAAGCGAAAGAAGAAGGAAGAAAACGTCTACATAGTTATGTTCTTGCGATGTTTGGCGTGTAAGGCAATGGAAAGTGGAAATTTGACGTGACGTGGCCTGTTTGCGTGTCCAGTTCGAAAGCGACCTCGTAGCGCTGTCCACCCACTCCTATGAATCGGCTGACAGGCGCGGCGATATATTCAGTTGTGGCGAAAGTAAGTTCCTGGAGACTCTGTCTAATTCTCACCTTGTATAACGGATTCTTCATGTCACCAAAGCCATGCTGGCTCACTGTTTGATCCTCTTGGCGGCCGCAGAGTCTATGTAATGAGTAAACTTAGTTAATGTCAGTATAGCATGCTGGTCGCAACATCTCAATAAAAATGCGCAAGAGCACAACAGTCTGTTTGTCTTGTTGCGGAGTTTATCAAATACACCTATTCTGTTGACCATTCCACCGCGTGGAGGTACCAGATGTGCTGCGTGAGACTTATTTTATTTAGTAACTGCTCTATTGGTTGACAGGCGTCACGTCGGGTAATGTTATGGAAACTGCACAATATTTCAACCAGACAGCTGCTCGTTATCTTCAGGTGCTTACTGACGTGTTGCTGCACTGGTTCACCAATATATGCTCTGGCTCGCTAGAAAAGACCTTTTGCCGGGTGAAGCATACGAAGACCGTCGTCCGTTTCTCCGGCAAGTGGGGGGGGGGGGGGGGGGGAGGGCACTGGATTTCGCCGTACTGCATGATTCGTCTACGATGGCGGTATTAGCCCCATCCCTTGGGGCCTGCGCTTTTCTAGTAGCAGCTATATATTGGCGAGCCACTGCAGCAACACGTCAGTAAGAACCTGATGACGAGCAGCTGTCTCGCTGAAATGTTTACCGCTTTCACAACATTATCCGAAACGTGAACGAATATCACTATCAAAAAATCTTAATGATTACACTGTTTACTTCTCGTATTCTGAGTTGCAGTTATGCTAAATATAATACGAGTCATTCATGGTACATTTTGAGTCAGTCCCTGTATCACAATGAGTGAATTGCAGTTTTTGTTGAGCGCCTGTTGATTGTGTCCTGCCGTTTAAGGCACAGTGTCTCCACCTTCGTCCCCAGAATCTGAAGGTAAAAGGATCTCGTTTTGCAGGCTGTCTGTAACAAGTTGGCCTACAAGTTTTATTCTGCGGTTTATGTGCTCTTGTTTCACATAGTTTGCTATTTTTTTTTCTCGTCGTTCGGATTGTTTAATCACTGTCTTGACAGCTAGAGAAAGCTGCAGACTTAATTTTTCTTATGCTGGATATTTTTGTCCGCTGTTTGAGTTGTAGTTACCGCCGCATATCTTGCGGACTATGTCACACTTGTTACAGCGTGTTCCCGTACAACTAAAGCAAAGGCTCCCACTGCGCGCCGTGACGACAAAGAGGCTACTCAAACAAAGTGCGAGGGACTATAGCATTGTCGCTACCAGAGAAACTCTTAAAATATATGTTTCACTACACATTTTAAATATATACTGGCTATCTGTAACAATCGTGGAACTGTAGGATTAATCCTAAGACAAAATGCTTGTAGCAGAATTTATTTTCTGCTCCTTTATCGTGGGATCCCATGCACCACATAAACCCAGGAACAACTGGAACCCAACCCATACTACTAAGGTAAAATTGTGCTGCCTGCTTGGTATGTTTACTTAAAGTCAGTCAAGTTAAATAAAAACAGGCATTTGCTCATATTTGTTGTTATCAGTCGGAATTGGATGACAATATATGGAGCTAACCAGGGATCATCACTATGTAATGTCAATAAAACGGCATTGGTTGCAGTATCCTGGTTACATCTTGTGGTCAGTGTTGAAAGTAATTACGTGACGCCCGCTTGGCTGCCCGCTGCCAGTAGGCCACATAAGGGGATTGTAGAGTTTGCATCACTTTTCCACCACCTTCACTTACACACTAAACTCAACTTCAGATGCCACAGTTTCCGTCTCCCCCCCCCCCCCCCTTTTTCTTTTTCCGCATATTTCGCAGCACAATCGAAGTCAGTTTCACTTTTCAAATATAAAAAACATCAATATAGACGCATTTTTAAAGAGAAGCTGCAGAGCAAACCAGAAAAAATATATTTATTTACTGCGACAATGATCAGTTTGTATCTTGGGAATTAACCTCAAAGTAACTTTTTTGGCCACCTGCATTTGTTACACTTTCCTTTTTCTCAATGTAATCCACACATTGTATATTCTGGATTGTACATTATACAGGCTCGATATTTTTTTTTACTTATGTCCCTGTAACATAATCCATACTAAAGAAAATGTATATGCAAGTCTGTGACAAAGGTTACGCCTCTGCATTTCCTTTTTTTGTTTAAATATATGTTTTGTTTTAAATGGAAAGTCAGAAAGAAACCGATATTAGGTTCAGTTGGCAGTTATTAACCTGTTTACTCAAAATGGTACAAGGTGTAAAGGGCACGAAAATTTAATGTAAGATTGTCATCAATGTTGCTAGTGTACCAAAAAAGGCAAGTCAGTGAAGGACTTAATGCTGCAGTGAACAGAGCCAAAGACATGTTTTGGAAACAATTTCTCATATGATCAATGTTTTGAGTAGGTCCCATGTTGAACTACTGCAAAATGCACATATGAGAAAACATGAATCACCTTATGTGGATGCCTTGCCCATAGACTGTATTTTTATATTCAAGTGCAATGAAGATACCTACATGTGATGCATGTCTAGTGTTTAGTAGCAATAATATCAATAGTATTGACCATCCAAGTGCATTCACAATTAATGCAATCAGAAGGATCGACGAAGAAGACCTGACAAAGCCCAGACAGGCGATCGACGTATGTGAATACATGTAACAACTTGCGAGAGAAGAGAATGCTCCAGGAAAAGAATGTAGATTCTAAGAATGGAGAGAATTAATGACAAGAGATATAATTATATGGTTAAAATTTGAAAAACAAACTTCAAGTGCAACTAACAATAAAGTGAATTTATGGAAATATAATGCATGTTTCCTCAGGAACTATGAATGTTGACATCCTGGGATTTGTCACAATCCGTTTTGCAAAACAAGTATCATTGAACCCAAATCAATTTCATATCGCCTATCTAATATCTCCCAGAGGCCACAAAAATTTGTTTTTCAATAATTCATATAATTTTTAACCGAATTTAAAAATTTAAAACTCAGTGTTAATCTACAAATTAAGTGGTATAAATATTACGTTAAAGATTCAACACAGTAATGCAGGTATTACTAATAGAAACTGTCTGTGTATATTGAGGCAGTGTAATTCACGGCACACAAACTTCCCAGACTGTATTCATACAGTACTTGAGAACGAGAGGACTTAGTTATATTCAACAAACATTACACTTGACCTCAGACCTTTACGAAACTTTTCCTCGCTGGCACTCACTACAAAAAAGATGAAAGGAAAAACGTTAATCGAATATTACTTTTTCGCTGTTCACGCAGTAAAGCTGCAGCATTTGGCTTGACATCTCAGTTTATTACCCCTTTAATACTCAGTCTATTCGTAAAACACTTTGAAGACAGTATTTATACCTGCCACTGAATGTACTAGCAAAATTATATTATTGTACGACATGTTGTTCAGGAGATATGACATCATCAACATTGAGGTGAGTCAAAAACTAACTTCTACTTACAATGGTGCGCAGTAAACCCTAAAAATCAGGCACCATAACGCTCTGATTTACTACTTGAATATTACTAAATCTAATCGCAACATACTTTACAGACTGTCTCTACATATATCGCCTGAATGTATCTGCAAATTGTTGCAGGTGTTTTAAACAAAAACAATGAGACGAGAACTTCTGACACCTATCGTCATTGTTTTCCAGCCACTAGTAGACGGTAAATATCGGTTTTTCTTAAGAGCAGCGAGCTGCGTGCATGTTTCAACTACAAATAACATGAAGAAAAGTTTTCTGCTGACGGTGATTTGAAATTCGCACATACGGTTATTGTTGACCTCATACGAGGAGACGTTAATTATAAAACATTTTTTCAGTAGTAGATATAGCAATGTTGGCGGAAGAAGATTCCTGGCAGCTGACAGTGCTGTTGGCAGTTTTCAGATGCGAGGCGGACACGGTTGTAGGTGTAAACAGTAGTGATCCATACAGCTACGACTACTTTTATGCATATCAAAGAAATCAAAGTTTTAGTTCAAATAATTTAGTTTATCCTCCGGTGATAATTCTTTTTTGTAATATCTCTTCACCAAAGCAAAATCATGGAACTATGTTTAGATAAGAGGACATTAGATTGCATCCAGAATCATAAATTGTAAGAAATCATCAGAGTAATAGTATGTGGAGGGGGTAGTGGCCGTAGATGGTGGTGTGATAATGTTGTCCTCGTTTATGACTTCCGCAGCGGAAGATATTTATTCATCTACAGAGAGAAATAAGCTTAAGGCATACTGCTAGGATTAAGATAACATAGGACTATGATATGTGTGCTATACTGGGGTATACACAATGTTGAGGAATTCTGTCACTGGCAGGAATTAAATTTGGATTAATCTGACTGACAACGAGAACTGTTAAAGAATCGTGGTTCGCCTCCACACATTCCAAGGCCGTCTATCCGTGTATACCATCACAAACATTTTCACTGATGATGTTGCGAGTCATTGTTTCTAAGCGCCAGTCCAAGCTACATTTTTTAAAATTAGTTTTATGTAAGGATTTGCTAGCACTGGACCTTTTAGTAGACGACGTGATAATCTATTTCCTAATTTACACTTAACTTAGTAGTCTGTTTTAACTGTTACTCCCCAGTCATTCCCCCTATGAATATTCTGATAGACTAAAGGCTGAAACAAATACAATTATGGGCAGTATTGAAGAGGAGATCTGCCCAATTAATTCCTCGTGATCTTAACCTATGGTACTCGTGTTGGCTTATAAACACTGGCTTATACGCCTTGTACTTCAGCACTCTGTTAATTTTGCAGCTGTTTAGGCCTCTTGTTTGAAGCACATGCTTTGATAGCTTGAAATGATACCCCACTCAAGACTCATTTTGGTAGTGGAAACGTATAATTGTTGCTGCTGTAAGATTTGGCAATATTGTGAAATGTGTCTGGCAATCCCGTGATAGTCGATTTATTTCCTGAAGTGACAGAGAATTATCCGCTAAATTCACTTCATATTTTCTTGGCATTACAGCAAAATACCTGGATGATTTTTATTTCATGGTACGCCTATGAGTTTTCAAACTTATGTATCTTTTACATTATGACCTACCTAATTTAAACTTAAGTGTGCCAATGAGAGATTCTGCTGTGTGGTAACGTGGTAGCACTGTAAGGTGAAGGCTGTATTATATGTTGGTTCCAACCTCGTATGAGAACAGCTTTTCATTTGTTATGTGCCAGAGTACCAAGTAATCAAACCGAAAACCATTGAGGAAATCTTAAGAAAATTTATCCAACGCAGGACTTCACACTAGATACAGCAACTAGTTGATCTAAAGCTAAGAAACACGATATTCTGAGATCCTTACTTTGATTAAACATCCACTTTTCTTCTTCTGTTGACATAATTTTTAGTTTCTTGTGAATGCACACTTTTATTGATGAAATTGCACTGCTGCATAACTTCTTAACTGGATTTCCTTGTGTATCTCCTCCCTCTTCCACATTTGAATATTTATTTAGTAGTTGTTTATTGTTATTTGAGCATCACAGGGGACTGCACAGACCATTTTGAGTAAAAAAAAACGAAACATCTTCATGATTCTTGACGATTTTTAGAGGCTCGTGTTGCAGACGTTTTATGTTTTTTCGTAACGTTATGTAATTTCAATCCCAAAGAAATCAGGTGTTGACAGATGTGAAAATTACCGAACAATCAATTTAATAAGTCATGGCTGCAAAATACTAAAGCGAATTCTTTACAGACGAATGGAAAAACTGGTAGAAGCCGACCTCGGGGAAGATCAGTTTGGATTCCGTAGACATAATGGAACACGTGAGGCAATACTGACCCTACAACTTATTTTAGAAGATAGATTAAGGAAAGGCAAACCTACATTTCTAGCATTTGTAGACTTAGAGAAAACTTTTCACAATGTTGACTGGAATACTCTCTTTCAAATTCTGAAGGTGGCAGGGGTAAAATACAGGGAGCGAAAGGCTATTTACAATTTGTACAGAAACCAGGTGGCAGTTATAAGAGTCGAGGGGCATGAAAGGGAGGCAGTGGTTGGGAAAGGAGTGAGACAGTGTTGTAACTTCTCCCCGATGTTATTCAATCTGTATATTGAGCAAGCAGTAAAGGAAACAAAAGAAAAATTCGGAGTAGGAATTAAAATCCAAAGAGAAGAATTAAAAACTTTGAGGTTCGCCGATGACATTGTAATTCTTCCAGAGACAGCAAAGGACTTGGAAGAGCAGTTGAATGGAATGGACAGTGTCTTGAAAGGAGGATAGAAGATGAACAACAACAAAAGCAAAACGAGGATAATGGAATGTAGTCGAATTAAGTCGGGTGTTGCTGAGGGAATTAGATTAGGAAATGAGACACTTAAAGTAGTAAAGGAGTTTTGCTATTTGGGGAGCAAAATAACTGATGATGGTCGAAGTAGAGAATATATAAAATGTAGACTGGCAATGGCAAGGAAATCGTTTCTGAAGAAGAGAAATTTGTTAACATCGAGCATAGATTTAAGTGTCAGGAAGTCGTTTCTGAAAGTATTTGTATGGAGTGTAGCCATGTATGGAAGTGAAACATGGACGATAACCAGTTTGGACAAGAAGAGAATAGAAGCTTTCGAAATGTGGTGCTACAGAAGAATGCTGAAGTTTAGATGGGTATATCACGTAACTAATGATGAGGTACTGAATAGAATTGGGGAGATGAGAAGTTTGTGGTACAACTTTACTAGAAGAAGGGATCGGTTGGTAGGACATGCTCTGAAGCATCAAGGGATCACCAATTTAGTGTTGGAGGGCAGCGTGGAGGGTAAAAATCGTAGAGGGAGACCAAGGGATGAATACACTAAGCAGATCAGAAGGATGTCGGTTGCAGTAGGTACTGGAAGATGACAAAGCTTGCACAGGATAGAGTAGCATGGAGAGCTGCATCAAACCAGTCTCTGGACTGAAGACAACAACGTAAGGTTACATGGTAAGTTGCAATTCATTTGTATCAGTACAGAGCAAATGTTGTAGCAGATCCCTATTGTCAGTACTCTGTCATGCAGCATCAAAACTGCAAACAATAGTCACTACTGCCACTGAGTGCCCTGCTAATTACTTCATCTCTGTTCCTCTCAATACAATAAGGGAGACCACTTACTTCCGCAGCCTTGGGGCCTTTTTAGCTGGCTTGCGCCAGGGAAGTAAACTTCGAAGTACAGGAGTGTTGTAACGTCGTTTGGTGCTGAAAGTCGTCTCCAGCCAGGTGTAGAACGGGGAGATGGTAGTCTGCTGTTTCTGCACAGAAGGAGCATCACAGAGTCCTGGCTGTGTACCATAAAATTTCCATTGTGCGAGATGCTAAAAATAATTCTTTTTTTTATCTAGATGAGATCTGAAGACCAGGCGAAAACACAGTGTAACTACTGTGACAAGCTGTGACAGTCGCTGGACGCTGCCATGCAGCACAGGTATATCTTTTCAAATCTTTTCTTTGGAGAAGAGATATTACAAAAAAGAACTATCACCGGAGGATAAACTAAATTTTTTGAACTAAAACTTTGATTTCTTTGATGTGCATAAAAGTAGTCAACATATCTACAGACATGGACCTAAAGACTTAAAAACTTCTCCGAGATAGCTCTAGAATACATTCACTTGTCTCCAGACATTATTGGTCAAAGTAAGCTTTCTTACACCAGAAATTTCGCTTCACTTAATGAGCCATAAGTCATATAAGTTCACAGGGTAGTGATTTCACATTGTATTTGAACTTGTGAAATTGCAAATAATCTTGCTGGACTGGTATTCTAACTCAGATCTCCCCTTTCACAGGATTTGACCATTTGGGATGATATGGTTCCATCGTTTTTTTGTTCCCAAGATTTCAAACTCCTCAATGTCTCCACAAATGGCGCATGTCTGTTTTCTAATCACGGTTGAGCATAAACTCTTTCATCATGTTATTGCAGGCTCTACCGTACAAACACCTAATAGCTGGTGAAAAATTGCTGGGATTTTTAATATCCCTATAGCTGGTGAAAAATTGCTGGGATTTTTAATATCCCTTTGTGAATTGTCAACAATGACGAAATGTTCTGATTTCTACTCCCATTTACACACGCAAATATTGCTCATACCATCTCAGGTTCACATTTGTCACTGGCTGTCGTGGAGTTGATGAGAGAAGATCCCTGACAATTACGGATGCTTCGTGTGTCTACCTCAACCAATTGCGTAACACGATTTCGTATTCTTTTCTACAGCCTCAGTGTTGTCGTAGCTGTATGGATCACTACTGTTTACACCTACAACCGTGTCCGCTTCGCATCTGAAAACTTCCAACATCACTGTCAGCTGCCAGGAACCTTCTTCCACCAACACGTGTATAAATGCAAAGCTTTTGGTTGGCTATAGTTAGAAAACAGTCACGTAGTGGGAGAGATTTTTTGCATGCTTTCCTGAGCAATATCCTACAGGTTAACCATGAGTTAAACAGAAAGTAGGATACTGTTAAACTTTTTTGTAAAATTATTAGTGGCCAGTACTCGCAATACCTGTTGCAATTGGCCGGCCACATTCTAATGCTGGCAGAAGAAGCAAAGCTCCAGAGACAATAAAATCAGAAAACACTTGCTTCTGGGATGCTCTAGAGGGCCTGTTGCTACAGAGAGATCAGGGAAGAGACTTACTCCTGGTCGTTGCAGAGAACTGTAGAGAGGGATGTCTCCGACTTCGCTTTGGCGAAAGTATTTCTATTCGTGTTTGATTTTCCAGCGATTTTCCTTCAAACCATTAACCTTTTACGCAGTCATTGGCTGTATACATAGCATAGTTTAATACTGTGATTTCATGTGTCCACCAACTTGTACCAGTGCTACAGTTCGTATCTGAAATCTCTGGTCCACTTCTTACACGTTTGTATGATTGATTCAGTGTGTAAATCATATTGTTTGGTGTCTTATGGGAATAAGCCAAATTGTTATTGTTACCGCTAGTTTCCTATCTCAGTTTCCTGAATCCTTTCATAAGTATATCCATGTGAGGTATGGCACCCATACCGCCATACTTAATTGTGTCACCCGTGTGATTTTTCTTCAACAAGGCGTTATCCAGTGTGCAACATTGTTCTTTTTAAACCTGCATGATCTAATGGGGATTTTTTTCTTCCCTGTAGGTCACTGGGGATCGGATCTGTACCTTCTTAGGATATGCTAAGCAGCTGAATCTAAACCTCCCATAATAAAGAGGTTCCTTTTTGTTTGTTTTTTAAATAAATCTTTTTGATATTGAAAATTAACTTATTTTCCTTTCACACAATTACAACTTCCTAGTTTATTAGTGAAAATAATGCAAAGGTACAGAGGTTTGACAAAAATTCAGTGCCAAAAAAGCTGTAAGTTCAAGTTATTTCCTAACAAAGCGCATTCAAACAATTTTCCCCTTGTATTCGTGTGATATCCTACACACTTTTAGTTGCTTGTGAAATGAAGCATTGTAGTGATATCTGACGCTGAGAGTGTATTTGGTTTTCACTATTCTCTTGAAGATGGGTTTGGGCTCCAACACATAACTCGCAAAGTTTCCCTGTACGGCTGCAAATACCAACCGTTAGAAATTGAAATTATTAGCAATCTGCGTTTCAAATGTCACATTTTCTCATAAATAACAGAAAAGAAGCGATATAAAACCATGGAGTTGTATTGTGGTCCTGGGAACTGCTCGTAAACATCTATGAAAGATCCATTTGGCTCGGCTCTAAATTTTGCGTTGTTCTGTGGGACAAAGAGTGGTAACCGTAAGGCCGTTATAGCCAGAGCACCACGTCTGAGTGCGGCAGTAAACACTGAAAGATGGCCACTGTGGTTTTGGTGATGCAGGACTGATGTATGAAAGCACCGTCATTACGCCTGCCGTATTGTTTACACACACACACACACACACACACACACACACAGAGACACAGACACACACACGCACAGGCACATGCACATGTTGGCTAAGAAATTACGACACGAATAATTAGCCTATCAAAGTTGCAGCATTCATCGACTGTTTTAGTCCTCTACCGCACACAGAAATTTTTTGTCAAAAATCGAAGGAATTCTCATATTTCTAGTTAAAATAGTATGCACTTGGTAAACTGTGTTGCAGGGTACATTTTATTTTAATCTGAATGGCTCTGGAAACGACCTATACATCGAAGTACATAATTATGAATGCGTCACGATTGAATTGCAGTTATTCATTCAGTGACCTATGGGAAGGGGGCATTGTAAGTTTAGCTAGTACACCGTTATTAAGGGTGAAAGTGAGGCGGCGCTTACACCATCCACTCCTGATTGCCAGCCATTTCAGTGGCAATGGAACAGTGGACGACAGAGCTACTAATGTCCGAATAATATACATTTGTGCTAAAATTTGATTCTGTCGCTACAACACAGTGGAGATCACCAGAGTTGTCCGCTTAACTTATTCTTGCAGAGATGTTGTTAAGAGGTTATCAGTGTTGGCAAATCCTAAAGCAAAAACTATTGGAAACTGCAACTAAGCAAGAAGTGAGAGAGCTCAACCAAGGGCTGTTTGCCCGAGTTATTAGTAACTGCTGGCAGAGAATTGAAAACTGAGAGACTGACGCTCACTTAGAAGAAATAGCCGAGACCACGTAAATCAAACAGATGTTAACTTTTGATTTTGTATACGTAAGAGGTTTTTTTCTTAAAATCAGGATTCTACTGTTCATTTTAAAAGCGAACATTTTCATTAGGTCACCCTGTACGAACGATAGAAAAAAAATGGCTCTGAGCACTATGGGACTTAACATCTGTGGTCATCAGTCCCCTAGAACTTAGAACTACGTAAACCTAACTAACCTAAGGACATCACACCGTAGCAGTCGCGCGGTTCCGGACTGAGCGCCTAGAACCGCGAGACCACCGCGGCCGGCAGAACGATAGACCGTACTGAAAATTCTTAATATAGTTCCGGACACTTTCTTATCATGAATATAAAGAAAGTTATCGTTGCACTGTAAACAATAAATTATTCAGAAGGAAGGATAAAGTAGATAAGTATTCAAAATTTAAACTGACATTAAAGTTCCATTTGAGAAAAACTAGTGAATTTAGAAACAGTTTTACGGACTTCATTTTACAAAAAGCTAACCAGAATGATAAGTTCTCGACATTTTTCAGATCTTTGTGGAGTTGTATTGTCTGTATCTTCCACACTCCAGTAGAAATTCAAAACGTACTTCCGCAGTAATCACAACGCTACTGCCTGTACTCAGTGTAAGCTATTGCACGTATTCGCGTACAGTGGAGAGAACAATGGCTCTCCCCACTGTACGCTCAACTGTAATCTCTTTTACCTGATTTTCAAAATCACTGCACGAGATGTATAAGGGACCGTGAAATGGAAACTGAACACCCGCCACAACTGGACCATGGAATGGTTCCATTTAAAAGTAATCCTCACACGCGTTAAGACATTCATCCCACCGGGAGATGTGATGGTCTATTCCTGTTTCGTAGAATGCGGTCGTCCGCTGGCTGATCCTCAATCGCACACACTCTTGCATTTCCTCTTCCGACTGAAACCGACTGTTTTTCAAGAATTCCTATGTGCAGGAATAGCACACTAGTTGCGTTAAAATTGTTTTTTAAGGCAACTGGTGTGGTATTGTATTGTATGTTAATCGGGGGCCTAGAAACGACGGAGAGGTTTCGTCCCCGCCGCAGCCGCAGTGGTCCACAACCGCACGACGACTACCGCAGTCCACATCAGCCCTCCGCCGCCCCACACCGAACCACTTTCGGGGTTATTGTGAGGATCGACCCCTCATGGACCAACCCTCTCCCCCACCCCCCCCCCCTCCCAGAGAACGTCTCACACCAGACAAGAGCAACCCCTATGTTTTTGGTTTGTGTGGTAGAGTAATGGTGGGGTACGCGTACGTGGAGAACTTGTTTGCGCAGCAATCGCCGACATAGTGTAGCTGAAGCGAAAGAGGGGGAACCAGCCCGCATTCGCCGAGACAGATGGAAGACCGCCTAAAAACCATCCACAGACTGGCCGGCTCACCGGACCTCGACACAAGTCCGCCGGGCGGATTCGTGCCGGGGTCCAGGAACCCGGAAAGCCGTGCCTTAGACGACACAGCTAACCGGGCGGGCGGTGTGGAATCACTTGACATCGTAAATATTGTTATTCCATTCACACAGCCCCCCCCCCCACCCCTCCCCACATACACAAGTGCAATCGAACTACTACTTTTCGTGCCACCTAGACTTGCTTCACACACTCAAATAGAAAGCTCAAAAAGTAGTAAGACTCCTTCATACAGTGAAAGCGAAATTGTGTTGTACTGAAATTTCAAAAGAACAATTTCAAATATTTCCCGAAAATGACGAAAATAATTGATATAAGATAAAAATATAGCCACTCGATGTTGTCATTTCGTTATCGATATGTCGGGGAAGGAAATAAAAGGTTCAAATGGCTCTAAGCACTATGGGATTTAACATCTGAGGTCATCAGTCCCCTAGACTTAGAACTACTTAAACCTAACTAACCTAAGAACATCACACACATCCATGCCCGAGGCAGGATTCGAACCTGCGACCGTAGCAGCAGCGCGGTTCCGGACTGAAGCGCCGAGAACCGCTCGACCACATCGGCCGGCGGGGAAGAAAATATCGCCGATGTATATATTATATATACAGGGTGATTCAAAAAGAATACCACAACTTTAAAAATGTGTATTTAATGAAAGAAACATAATATAACCTTCTGTTATACATCATTACAAAGAGTATTAAAAAGGTTTTTTTTCACTCAAAAACAAGTTCAGAGATGTTCAATATGGCCCCCTCCAGACACACGAGCAATATCAACCCGATACTCCAACTAGTTCCACACTCTCTGTAGCATGTCAGGCGTAACAGTTTGGATAGCTGCTGTTATTTCTCGTTTCAAATCATCAATTGTGGCTGGGAGAGGTGGCCGAAACACCATATCCTTAACATACCCCCATAAGAAAAAATCGCAGGGGGTAAGATCAGGGCTTCTTGGAGGCCAGTGATGAAGTGCTCTGTCATGGGCTGCCTGGCGGCCGATCCATCGCCTCGGGTAGTTGATGTACAGGTTTCATAACTAACCTTTTTCGTAGGACTCTGCATACAGTTGATTGTGGAATTTGCAGCTCTCTGCTAGCTCTGTGAGTCGATTTTCCTGGGCTGCGAACAAATGCTTGCTGGATGCGTGCTACATTTTCATCACTCGTTCTCGGCCGTCCAGAACTTTTCCCTTTGCACAAACACCCATTCTCTGTAAACTGTTTATACCAACGTTTAATACACCACCTATCAGGAGGTTTAACACCATACTTGGTTCGAAATGCACGCTGAACAACTGTCGTCGATTCACTTCTGCCGTACTCAATAACATAAAAAGCTTTCTGTTGAGCGGTCGCCATCTTAGCATCAACTGACGCTGACGCCTAGTCAACAGCGCCTCAAGCGAACAAATGTACAACTAAATGAAACTTTATAGCTCCCTTAATTCGCCGACAGATAGTGCTTAGCTCTGCCTTTTGTCGTTGCAGAGTTTTAAATTCCTAAAGTTGTGGTATTCTTTTTGAATCACCCTGTATATTGATATTCCATGAAGTAAACATCAATATTTTATCAACAACCCTATTTATGCCTTTACAGAGGAAGATTGTAGGCACCTTTGAGCCAAATTTGAAACTTCTGCATCGCATTGGGAAAAAAATTACGGCCTTTCGAGGAAGAAATGTTTTAATTCTGTTGTGCAGTGTACTTATAAAGTGCTACAAACACAGGATGTTCATCGTTAATCTTCTAATCGTATACTATTGGGTTTTCTTCTATGTTATAGGCATGATCTCCAGAAAGGCTATTAACGTTGCCAGGTGATTTGTTTCGTTGATAGGCATGTGGCTTGCTCTTCCTCTCGAGACCACAATTAAGGAACCATGGATGACATGGCTTGCGGTGGCATCTAGCCTATTACCAAATTCAAATTAGTGTCCTTGTTACATAGCATAGACTATTCTGCCGTTCCCTTAGCTGCATGTAGGTGATAGTGGTCAGAGTATAAGTGCGGCTTGTCACGCGTTCATGTTGAGCTGGTTGTTCTTTGCCCCCTTACGCTGATTTTGCAGAGTGTTCGCTAGACATAAATCGAGTAGAGGAGATCATTCGCTCAAGTAACATTGCTTAGAACGTGGCACGCTAGATGGTTTGTAGTTTTCCCCGAAGCTTCCTTGGCAAGAGATCACAGATCGGCACTTTTCAGGACTTTGTCGACTTTTGGCTATGTTACATTTAGTATGGCCTGTAAGGCAGCACACAACTCAGCAGATTCTATGGGTAGCAGAAAGCACAGGCCATTCTCAAGTGTCACTTCTAAGCCATCATAAACGCTGTCTGCCAGCCGTCTCCACAACAATATACACTACTGGCCATTAAAATTGCTACACCAAGAAGAAATGCAGATGATAAACGGGTATTCATTGGACAAATATATTATACTAGAACTGACATGTGATTACATATTCACGCAATTTGGTTGCATAGATCCAGAGAAATCAGTACCCAGAACAACCACCTCTGGCCGTAATAACGGCCTTCATACGCCTGGGCACTGAGTTAAACAGAGCTTGGATGGCGTGTACAGGTACAGCTGCCCATGCAGCTTCAACACGATATCACAGTTCATCAAGAGTAGTGACTGGCGTATTGTGACGAGCCAGTTGCTCGGCCAACATTGACCAGGCGTTTTCAGTTGGCGAGAGATCTGGAGAATGTGCTGGCCAGGGCAGCAGTCGAACATTTTCTGTATCCATAAAGGCCTGTACAGGACCTGCAACATGCAGTCGTGCATTATTCTGCTGAAATATAGGGTTTCGCAGGGATCGAATGAAGGGTAGAACCACGGGTCGTAAAACATCTGAAATGTAACTTCCACTGTTCAAAGTGCCGTCAATGCGAACAAGAGGTGACCGAGACTTGTAACCAATGGCACCCCTTATCATCACGCCGGGTGATACGCCAGTATGGCGATGACGAATACGATGCTGTAAAGAGAACCTGGATCCGAAAAAATGAGTTTTGCCATTCGTTTTGCCAGGTTCGTCGTTGAGTACACCACCGCAGGCGTTCCTGTCTGTGATGCAGCGTCGAGGGTAACCGCAGCCATGGTCTCCGAGCTGATAGTCCATGCTGCTGCAAACGTCGTCGAACTGTTTGTGCAGATGGTTGTCGTCTTGCAAACGTCCCCATCTGTTGACTCAGGGATCGAGACGTGGCTGCACGATCCTTTACAGCCATGCGGATAAGATGCCTGTCATCTAGACTGCTAGAGATACGAGGCCGCTGGGATCCAGCAGGACGTTCCGTATTACCCTCCTGAACCCACCGATTCCATATTCTGCTAACAGTCATTGGATCTCGCTCAACGCGAGCAGCAATGTCGCGATACGATAAACCGCAATCGCGGTAGGCTACAATACGACCTTTATCAAAGTCTGAAACGTGATGGTACGCATTTCTCCTCCTTACACGAGGCATCACAACAACGTTTCACCAGGCGACGCCGGTCAACTGCTGTTTGTGTATGAGAAATCGGTTGGAAACTTTCCTCACGTTGTAGGTGTCGCCACCGGCACCAAACTTGTGTGAATGCTCTGAAAAGCTAATCATTTGCATATCACATCATCTTCTTCCTGTCGGTTAAATTTCGCGTGTGTAGCACGTCATCTTCGCGGTGTAGCAATTGTAATGGCCAGTAGGGTAATTTAGAGACGGTTGAGACTTTTGAGGCACTCGTGGATGCCGTAGCTGAGGGACTTGGCGCTTTTATTGAGCGAGGGAGGAATGGACCATTGTGCGTGCCTTAGTGCGCACGTTGTTCCTCTTATTTTATTCTCATGTGCCTTCTACACATCCGAGAAGTATTCGAAAAATAAGCCCGTTCACCATTATCATGGTACTAAACACGTTTCTTACAGTTGAACTCCTCTGCATAAAGACTCTCCTTCTGGGATTTGAATCAGGCATTTGTCCAGCAAGCCATCGTTTCAAGTGCTGGAAGGAGTCACAGTCGCGGAGTGGGAGGTCGGGACTGTAGAGTTCGTGATCGAAAAGATGCCATCAGGAATACAGAGTCTTACTCTCTGTACGGACAGTAGTAGGTGAGCAATACCGTCCCGTACAACAGTTTAAGGCCTCGTCAGTGTTGACGGTCTTTTTGTCCCAGCAAACGGCATTGCACTGGTGAATGGTATCGACCTTCGTCGCCCATGATAGTGTGGGAAACCAATCGTCACTATATTGTCAATGGAGGATCAGAAACCATTGTCCGCTTTATATTATTGGCTCTTTATGTTCATCTGTAAGCATTTTCGTTATCCATCCTCGACACTGTTTGTGATATCAGAGATTTTCCATGACAATCGTGTAAATAGTGGTGCTTCCAGCAAGGGAGAATTCATCAGCCAGAGCACCAATCGTCAGTCTCCGACGAGGTCTACTTGTTGCATAACATCTGTCTGCAACTGAGCCCGACGCTCCTCACTTTTGTACGGCTACTTTCAAAGTCTCGATACTGTTGTCTGATATCTCATTTTCTCATTCTTGTGAATCCTTAAATTAGGCGCAAGCCCCGGTGTTTTTGATCAGCTTTAGATCCTTTTAGACACAAAATTATAGTCTCAGCACGTACCTCGAACTGCTGTGAGCCACGGTTTTCGTAACTATTATTTTCTGATTTCTTCTTGAGCCGAACAACTACTAACCTATACACAATAGGCATAGTACTTTCGGGAAAGGCACCTCTACTTAAGAATAAATAGATGTGCATTGTGAAAAAAAAGTGCCAAACACAGAAGGGTAGGAGGAAAGGAAATAAAGTTTCACAGATCAAGATAGTATGTGATGTTATTCCATTAATTGCGTAATCGAGGGTGGCCAGAAGCTTTGCCGCAGTGATAACACATGTTCCGTAAAATCACCGCAGTTAAGCGCTGTCGGGCTTCGCTAGCAGTTGGATGGGTCTGCCGAGCGCTGTTCACAGGCAGGCTGCACTCAGCCCTTGTAAGGCCAACTGAGGAGCTAGCTGATTGCGAAGTAGCTACTCCGGTGTCGAGAATTGATAACGGCAGGGAGTGCAGTGTGCTGACCACATGCCCCTCCATATCCTCATGTGGGATACCTGTGGGCTCACGAACACATGGCGGTCAGTCAGTACCGTTGGGCCTTTAAGATCAACTTGGACGGAGTTTTAGTTGATACAACTGAGTGTAGTACCCAGAAATTTGGCAGCATGAGTCCACTTATCAGTATGACGTTTCACATCGTCTGGCCTGGATGGATGCAAAAATTCAGCTGCGAAGGGTGTCATAAAGCTGACGAAAAACTATTGTAATCGTCAGGGTTTCCTCAAACACTACCAGCTGTGAGCTCATAACTCGATGGCTCTGCACCCCATGACGTCAGCAGTAGCGTCGCTATATTTCTCCAAATCACTGGAATAATGGGACTTCTCCATAGCTCGCTGCCATACTCGACGACGATGGTCATCCGGGGTAGTGGCCAACTGTGATTCATCATTGAAACCATTGCGTCGCTCTGTAGCAGCAGTCGAAGAGTCCCGATCACAGCGCCATTCTAAACGCAGCCGTGCATGGAACTGTAATTACCTAGTGCTGATAGTCTCCGACCAATGATGTGGGATGACGCAGAGTTATGCAGGAAGTTCATTACATGTTCTCGGACATCAAGAGCACACTTGAATGGATTCTGAATCGGTGGCTTCTTTCAGGCCTCCTCCTCATATTTTATCATGTTTACTTTTTGAATTTGAATGCAAGGGTCTCTTGCTTCATTTACTTTCAGATTACGTTACTGTTTGTCGAATTCTCACTTTTTTAGCACATCGATCACATGAGTGGCTAGGGCATAGCTTTTAGCAATATAAATAATTCGTCTCTCGGTACCTAATCTAACATGTCATTCTTGTAGTAGCGTTTATGTCTAATGTATGTGGTCTTGGTCAAGCGAAGTTCTCTTCATTGGAGACAGAAACAGGTGGAACGTTTCGCACGCTCTTGAGGAGCCGAATGTCACTCAAATTGCAGAGTTCATGTTATCGGACTGCACGGCCGAGAAAGCCTTTAATGGATTATCCTCCTTGCCGGCCGCGGTGGTCTAGCGGTTCTGGCGCTGCAGTCCGGAACCGCAGGACTGCTACGGTCGCAGGTTCGAATCCTGCCTCGGGCATGGGTGTATGTGATGTCCTTAGGTTAGTTAGGTTTAAGTAGTTCTAAGTTCTAGGGGACTTATGACCTAAGATGTTGAGTCCCATAGTGCTCAGAGCCATTTGAACCATTTTTTTGATTATCCTCCTTGTGCCTCGAACCGATGGCACTGGCAGGGGAGACTGGCTTCCTCTATAGGAGAAAGGGAAATCGATGGTCGAAAGGGTGACAACTCTGCTTGTTGGCAGACTTTCGGTGGGTCCCTCAGCTGTCCACTTACTGTTATCCCACTGTCTTTTTTTTTTGTCTCCAGACAGCGTTTCCACAAGTTATGTGTGTAGTCGAGGGTTTACGAAAATTGCAAACTTGCTGTCACAGCACTCTGCGAAGCTCTGCAAAATTTCCAAATTTCCAAGAAACAGGTCAGGCCATAGAAACAGGGTGACACTCTGTTCTCGTTTCCATGAACACGATTCTTGTATTTATCCACGGAAATGACAGACAATAATTGAAAGAAGACTACTGTTAATGAAATAAAAGACCCACTCAGTGGACACCAAATGAAAAAGCTGCTCCTTATGTCTCTGATCTAGACTGCCATAGTCGGCCGGTGTGGCCGAGCGGATCTAGGCGCTCCAGTCTGGAACTGCGCGACCGCTACGGTCGCAAGTTCGAATCCTGCCTCGGGCATGGATGTGTGTGATGTCCTTAGGTTAGTTAGGTTTAAGTAGTTCTAAGTTATAGGTGACTGATGACCTCAGATGTTAAGTCCCATAGTGCTAAGAGCCATTTGGCCATTTTTTTTAGATTGCCATAAAAATGCGAAGGAACTGTTAAACAGAACTCAGGGAGAAGTTGTAGTCTAATTCACAATCGATTTATTGATCTTAAACAAGACAAGACAGCAAAATTATTAAAGAAACATCATACAAAAATATTTATTTAACAAAAGCCTTACTAAAATGGGATCTATGGTGGACAAAGTGATTTGCTGGGGATCGACACACGACACTAACCAGAACACTACTCGCTCTATCTCACTTCATAGATGTGAATCCAGGTTATGACATCAAACTACGCCACCACCAAGCATCTATATTCTACCATTCCCAAAAAAAAGGGTGCTGACAAATAGTTATTATAGTCCTACGTCACAGCAGCAAATACTTTACCATCCTACTGGTCAATGCGGCACACTACGATGCGTTCGGCGACTGAAGTCATGGAAGGTGGCAATCTGTTATTAAATGCGTGTTCCCGAAAAATGCAAGTACGTTGTCTCGCGTTCGGTTAGTTCCGAATGCAGGTACTCCCTAAGTACCTCTGAAACCCTGACAGATTCCAGTGTGCAGGTAGACCCATTTGCTGGTCTGCCAAATCAATTTGACCTCGTGCCAGGACTGTGCGTGTCAAAATACATCATATGTTTAGACGGCCGACTCAAGACAAATAAGTAAACCCATGCATCACTCGTTATGACCGTGATGATATAAGCAGTACCTCAGATGGTTCAGAAGGTGACTGGCACATGCTCTAAGTCGCGCCCTAGCAAAGGACACAAGTCTCACCGTTTAGGTAGAGACCTACAGTTCTTTACCAGCGAAGCACCAGTACAAGAGACTTGCACCAGAGTGCCCAACTCCCTTTCTTTGTGTTGCCTCCTCAGCTCGGTTCCAAAAGCACATTCCTCTTTTTTGACTTCCCCCAATTCCACACAAGCCAATCACGAGCTGGAGCCCGGAATTCTAAGCTCGGTGAATGGTCTTTGCACTGCAAACTGATTTGACCAATCAGAGAGTTAAAATTAATTGGAAGGAAACGGAAAAAATTCAGCTTTGCGGCCTCTTTCCCACACGTTTGCCATGTCTTTTGCTAACACAATACAGGGTGGAAGCACAGCCCTCCGTAAACAGCTTGTCATCTCCCCAGTTGCGCCCATTTCAAAGTTTGTAAAGAACGGCCATAAACTCGCATTGACAAAACATGTTTTGAAACAGAGTCTGGATGTCTGGGCCCCAGTTTCCCTGTCCCACGGACATTTGCAGAATGTTTACATTTCTTTTGGCGGCTTGCTCGCTAACAAGGCCTACAATGCGCTGTCGGTGACTTTTCGGCGCCAGGCCATATACCTGGATGTCTGGCGCCAAAGCTTAATGTGTTTCTGCACAATGTGACTGTGGCATGGGCCGTCTGCAAATGTCTCCTCACCGTTCTCCAGAAAAAATGCGCTTTCTCGCCTCACCAATGCCGTGATTTTACTGCAGTCGTTTAAGTCGGCACCCTGTTCCTTTGAACGCAGGTAAAGATTACCGTATTTCTTTCCCTAGAGCACGCAACGTATGAAGTCAAATCGCCATAGATCGTATTCCCTACACCGAATCAGATGTGAGAGTGCCCTGCAATCTCTCATAATAACAGGGGAAAGCTTCACGAGGATAACATGGGAAAGTTACAAGGCAGGCAGGCAGCACCAGAGCACAACAACAGGCTCACACAGAATGTCTGATACTTCAAGTCACATAGCTGTCTTTTATCCAGCCTGTTACACCAGAAGGACGCCAGTCGCGGCTAAGAAATAACGCTGTAAATCTTAAATATCATTCAGAGTGCAAGTGAGAGGTCGATAACGGGGAGTGTCTCTGGAAGGAGCACATATACGTCATGAAGAGCCTATAACAGATTCAGGACATGACACTTCCCTTCTCACTCTCAGCTCCTGAGAAACAGTGTGTAATTCAAGCCTATGAATGGCGAGGGCCCTTCAACATTATGCCACGTTGAATTTTCTCATTTTGAAAGTCCTGAAGGCCGATATGGTTTAATTGTAAAAAAATCATTCAGCTGCAAAGATCGCGTAAAATATTTCTTTATTTAACACAACCAGTTGCAACAGACTTTTCTGTCATCTTCAAGTCTTAAATATTTTTGGTGCAAAACATATCCACTTGACATCTCATGCATGAGTTTCAGCGCAAAATGAACATGTTTTACATCAGAGAGATTTTAAGACCTGACGATGACAGCAAAGTCTGTTGAAACCAGATGTCTTAAATCAAGAAATATTTTATGTGATCTTGGCTGTTGAATAGTTTTTACAACCACGCCAAGTCAGGGACTGGCGAGGGCGAATGGGAAATTAATTAAAACTTGGATGCAGTCAGAGCAGACAAGAGTAAAGGTTTGACAGGACAGGCAGCTCTTAATGGAAGCGGAGGGATAGCAGTACTGCCAGAAACAGACGAAGATATTGGCTGAGTAGGGCTGAGCAGAAATATCTGCAGTAGTTCGGAACACGAGATTGAGCTCTATCTGGCTAGCTGAGGACCTCAGCGTCTCGTGTCGCGGGTGTAGAGAGAGTTACTACTGGCAGGTTCTTTTAATGGATGGAACGGTGCTACTTAGCCACCGTCTCTGTGCAAAGATGTGGTCTTTCGTGGAGCAAATGTATACTACGTTAGAGTTCATTCTCTGAACAAAATCAGAAGTTGTAAAAAACACAGTGTTCGTCATTCAGTACTAATACAACTTTTTGAAACAAGGCAATTGTACAACACAGTCAGTTCGAGACTCCCTCTCACTTAGGCCAACCGACTATTTCCCTTTCTCCCCAAACTCTGTCGCCCAATCCTAAGCCGGCTGGAGTGGCCGTGCGGTTCTAAGCGCTACAGTCTGGAACCGGGCGACCGCTACCGTCGCAGGTTCGAATCCGGCCTCGGGCATGGATGTGTGTGATGTCCTTAGGTTAGTTAGGTTTAACTAGTTCTAAGTTCTAGGCGACTGATGACCTCAGAAGTTAAGCCGCATAGTGCTCAGAGCCAACCCAATCCTCATGTTTGGAACGTGACTGTCTCACTGGCGGATACTTATGTTGCGTGATGGTGGGAGTTGGCGTGAACGGATTTCCAGGTGGCTGACTGGAGGAGCACTTAGGACCTTCCTGGGATTGACTAGAAAGATTGTGCCGGGCGCCTTTCCGAACTATGAAGGAAAGCTCTCAGAAAATTAGAGACACTCTACTTCCGATTTTCATTCGGATACTCAGTCTGCTTCGGATTCCGCAATTGCACGCATTTTTCTTGACTTGTATCAGTTCTGCTTTGAACATACTGGCATCTGCCAGCAGTAACCAAGAAGTGGAAGAGATCCACCAAACGCGATCACATCAAATCTGCCCTGCCAGAATCACTGCAAGAAGGCGGGCAGTGACTCTGTAGCCATCTCAACCGCAGTCACGCTAAGCCTGTACCTTTGGTGATCGCAATATAACGATGGGTGAGGCGTTCATTCCCATTTTTCCACTTTCATTTTTCATAATTTGATCTACTTGCGTCACACGTTAGTACTGTTTTCCGCCATCTAAGTCTACCTTCAAAGGGGATCCTTTTCCCAAAATACTCATGTTTCGTTTCAGTTAATTCATTGGAGTCCGCTTGCCTATCTGAGTGATAACGTGCTTGCCTCCCATGCAGCGGTCCCGGGTTCGATTCCCGGCTGGGTTGGAGATTTTCTCCGCTCGTGGACTGGGTGTTGTGTATTCCTCATCATCATTTCATCCTCATGACCGGCACACAAGTCGCCCAATGTGGCGTCGACTAAAATATGACTTGCACTCGGCGGCCGAACTTCCCCGGATGGGGTCTCCTGACCAACTATGCCATACGATCATTTCATTTCAATTCATTTTAATTCATTTGAATTGACCCATCTGGTGATGATTCTACTCTTTCATTTATTTATTGATCTGTTGTGTACTCTGTTCGGATCACACTCTTCTTCTTTATATACACTGATGAGCCAAATCATTATGACCACTGCCCATCGCGACGTTGGATGCCACCCGTTGGCGTTGAGGGCATGTGACGCGATAAGAAAAGTATGTAAGCCTAGCAGATACGGAGGGGAGATCACCTTAGCGAAGATATGGGCTGCAAACGGAGAAATCCATTGAGATAAGCGACTTTGACAAATGGCAGATTATTATTGCGCACAGCATGTGAACGAGTACCTCGAAAACGTCGAAGATGGTCGAACGTTCACGTGCTACTATCGTGAGCATCTAGGGAAGCAAGTAGGACTACCACTAGGCGCTAAATGGTTGGACGTCCACGATTCTTCATAGAATGTGGGATTTGGAGGCTTGTCTCCTCTGTAAAGTAAGACAGGTGGTGATATGTGGCATCCCTACCGAAAGAGCACAATGCTGTTGCACGCACCAGTGTTTCGGAGCCCACCGTCCATCGTACACTGTTGAACACGAGCACCGCAGCAGACCACCACTACGTGTTCACATGTTGACCTAACGACACCGTAAATTACAATTGTAGTGTGCACTGAGCCATCGGCATTTCACCGTCGATCAATGGAAACGTGTCCGGTGTTCGGGTGACTCACATTTTTGCTACACTACACACATGCTGATAAATTAAGGATAATTGCAGAATGTGGTGCCACATAACGTGGCACTACACAGAACTGGCGCTAATAGCATAGGCACATAGGAAACACACACGACACAGATATTTAAGTCCACGGTATTGGTGATAAGTTGAAAAAACCGTCCCGAAACACATGTGCTACAAAATGACACTGATTCCTGCGCACGTACCTCGACATCAGTATGGGATATGATCACCATGCACACGTACACAGGCCGCACAACGGGTTGGCATACTCTGGGTCAGGTGGTCGAGCAGCTGCTGGGTTATAGCCTCCCATTCTTGCACCAGTGCCTGTCTGAGTTCCTGAAGTGTCGTACGGGTTTGAAGACGTGCAGCGATACGTCGACCGAGAGCATCCCAGACGTTGTAGATGGGGTTTGGGTCTGGAGAACAGGCAGGCCACTCCATTCACCTGATATCTTTCAAGGCACTCCTCCACGATGGCAGGCCGGTGGGGCCATGCGTTATCATCCATCAGGAGGAAAGTAGGACCCACTACACCCCTGAAAGGCGGACATACTGGTGCAAAATGACATCCTGATAGACTTGACCTGTTACAGTTCCTCTGTCAAAGACATGCAGGGGTGTACATGCACCAATCATAATCCCATCCCACACCATCAAACCACGGCCTCCATACAGGTCCCTTTCCAGGACTTTAAGGGGTTTGGTTCCTGGGTAACGCCAGATGAAAAACCGGCAAGTTCATACTATACCTGGACTCGTCCGTGAACATAACCTGGGACCACTGTTCCAATGACCACGTACTGTGTTCTTGACACCAGGCTTTACGGGCTCTCCTGTGACCAGGGGTCAGTGGAATGCACCTTGCAGGTCTCCGGGCGAATAAACCATGTCTCTTCAGTCGTCTGTAGACTGTGTGTCTTGAGACAACTGTTCCAGTGGCTGCGGTAAGGTCCCGAGCATGGCTAACTGCAGTACTCCGTGGCCGTCTGCGGGCACTGATGGTGAGATATCGGTCAGCTTGTGGTGTTACACTGTGGACGTCCCGTACTGTAGCGCCTGGATACGTTTCCTGTCTGCTGGAATCGTTGCCATAATCGTGAGATCACACTCTGTGGCACACGGAGGGCCCGTGCTACGACCTGCTGTGTTTGTCGCCCTAGTATTCTACCCCTCATAATGTTATCAATATGTGTTATTTGAGCCATTTTCAACAAACAGTCTCCATTAGCACGTCTGAAAACGTCTGCACACTTACTCTCTGCACCGTACTCTAACATGCACCAACACACCTCTACGTATGTGGACTGCTGCAAATGCCACCGTGTGACGGCCGCTGGTCAGATGCACCGCATGGTCATACCTGAGGTGATTTAAAGCCCCAAAGCGCCCACCAGAGCGTTGTTTCACCATGTATCAGCATTATTCTTAATTTATGATCATGATTGTAGATCGATGGTCGTCTCCACAAAATCCGTCATCGAGGTGAACGACGCCTGGAAACGAGGCTGATGACGCAGGCTGATGACAGCAGTATTAAGCTATGGGAGACATTCCACTGTGCTTGTGCGGCACGTGTGGCAGTAAGCGCAGACATGCTGACAGCTGCGAACTATTTGCATCCGTTCATGCTTGATGTCTTCCCCGATGGCGATGTCATCATTAAGCTGTATAATTGTCCTTATCTAGGAGCCAGAACTGTGCTACAATGGTTTGAGAAGCATCATAGTGAACTCACGTTGATGTCTCGGCGACCAAATTCGTCTTGTGTAAATCCTACGGAACCCACCTGGATCGCTATCGGACTTCATCACCGCTTCGCAAATCAGCGGTCTCTTACTTACATTAACGACATGACCTGTGCATTGACATCTCATGCTACATACCTCCAAGAATCTATCGACAAACTGTCGTATACCTGATATCCAGAATCAATGATGTATTTTCGTTCCAAAGACGGACAAACAAGCTATTAAGAAAGTGGTCATAATGTTTTGGCTCATCTGGGTAATCGTGAAGTTTTACAGCTACGGTTGAAAATGCATTTCGTTTACTTTGTGTGTTGGGACACCATCTCGACCGTAATTGTTCAGCATGATGCTGGTGGCGACCCCAGTAACAACTCATATTTCTTATAATTGTTTTATTGCCGGCCGAAGTGGCCCCGCGGTTCTGGCGCTGCAGTCTGGAACCGCGAGACCGCTACGGTCGCAGGTTCGAATCCTGCCTCGGGCGTGGATGTGTGTGATGTCCTTAGGTTAGTTAGGTTTAACTAGTTCTAAGTTCTAGGGGACTAATGACCTCAGCAGTTGAGTCCCATAGTGCTCAGAGCCATTTGAACCATTTGAATTGTTTTATTTTATTTATGTAAACTTTAGTTTCAGGTTGCTTTGTAATCTCGACAGTAATGTTTCTATTCTTCTTTGATTAAAGTGCATATTTTTTCAATAAATGTTGTGCTTACCAAATCGATATCTATACTTAAGCAACAAATTAAGTGAAGTATTCAGTTGAAATGTGCAGATCTTCCAACCATAGGCTATAGGCGAGCCCCCTGACGAGTTCAGAATCTTAACAAATAACTTTTCCAATGTGTGTGGCAGTTGATTTTTCAGCTAGCCTGTTAATTCATAGGGTAATCTATTATTTTACTTGATCTTGGGGTGATAAAATTAGCTTCAATTTAATCTACACACACACGGAGAACCTGATTAGCAAGTGGTCGTGTTCATATTACAACCGACTACTGGCAGGGTTACGACGTGCCTAGTGCACAATACGTCGATCCTCTGTTCTGGTGGTCAGACGTGCTCGAGAGGAACTTTGACGCCGACTGTGCTTGCCCTCACGTTCCCATCCAGTTCAGCTTGGGGCCAGTGCCTTATCCGAATGCCCTACAAATCTGGATATTTCACGATTCGACCAGACGGGCAAATGGAGACTCACAATAAAGTTGTCAGGTGCTGACAACACTGCGTCACACGATTCCTTCGCATCTCCGTGTCCTTCACAGTAATCATATATGACGCTGTCCAAGTCCATTACATACCCTAGCAGGCCTGGTAGCAACAGTAAACGAGAACAACGGTAATGCACTCTGGCCGTCGTTCTAGTTGTCACGGAGAATTGCAACTGTAATCACATAGCCATTGAAGTTGTGTACTAGTGTAAACTGACATTGAATTCGACCATGTCTTCTGACTGCTTCACTTTTTATGTCAGGCGGTGCGTTTCAGCGACAAAGGCCTTGCCCAGTGGTAACACCGGTTCCTGTCAGATCACCGATGTTAAGCGCTGTCAGGCTGGGGTAGCACTTGCATGGGTGACCTTCCAGTCTGCCGAGCGCTGTTGACAAGAGGCGTGCACTCAGCCGTTGTGAGGCAAACTGAGGAGCTGCTTGATTGAGAAGTAGCGGCGCCCGTCCAGGAAACTGACATACGGTCGGGAGAGCGGCGTGTTGACTACATGCCCCTCCATATCCGCATCCAGTGACGCCTGTAGGCTGAGGATGTACGGCGGCCGGTCAGTACCCTTGAGTTTTCCTGGCCTGTTCAGAGGCAGTTTAGTTTTTAGTTTAGTGTATTTCAGCCACAGGTTACACAAAATGAATAATTACTGTTTCAACTTATTACCATATTTTGAAGACGTTTGAATAAAAATTAAAGAAAAGCCTATTGTCACCAACGGTTTCGTAGACAGTCAATAGATGGTGCTCAGATCTTGCAATTTTGCTGTACTCCCAATATCTAAATGTAAGAAACCGGTGTTTATTTTTCGTATATGTCTGGTAGCACTCGCTGTTTCTCCATTGACCAACCGTTTGAGGTCTCGCAGTGCTTACCACACTGGACTCTCATTCGGGAGAACGACGGTTCAAATTCGCGTTCGGCCATCCAGAGTTAGTTTTTTCGCGATTTCCCTAAATCGCTCCAGGCAAATGCCGGGATGCTTCCTTTGAAAGGGCACAGACCATTTCCTTCCCCATCCTTGACAGAATTCGAACTTGTGCCCTATCTCTAATGACGTCGATGTACAAGTAAATGCACACTCATACGTGGCATTACATCATTTGTTACTTCTAACAGACCATATACCAGCCAAGCAGTAACCCTCAAAAGATAATCTGTCCTAAATCAATAAAACTGTAGGGGCCTCTGCTGTTGTACAACAGATACAGTAATTTTCTAAGATGGTAGTAACAGGTGATTTATATTGACTCAGGTGATATTGTACCGTCGTTGAGTCAGGAAACAGGTACGTCCTGATGGACTATAGTTATGCTAAACCTACGTGCTCAATCATGCTCAAACTGACCCTTTGTGGCAGCTTACGCTGTTTATGGATTTGGGGTACAGTCTGACACGTTAGGGAATGATAGAGTATTTGTTGTTACACAGGTGATGCGGCAGTAACTATGTGGAATGACGGTGCTCATACTGCTAAAATAAAACTGCTGAACAATACGTTACGACAGCAAATGTCCGGCATAAATCTGGACAGAGAACACGGAGAGACACGGACAGCAGAAAGGTGCGGCCGAATGCAGATACGCCGGAGCCAGAAGGAGATAAAGGGAGTGGGGGGTGGGGATGTCTGGGCAGCCGGCTGGGCGCTATCGACAGCGCGCAGACTTACGACCCAGCTGCTGCCGCCGGGCAGCGTGCAAACGAGAAGAAACGCATGGTGCTCATATCGCACAGCCGTCAGCTGCAGTTTCATCTAGCGATAAGTCGAGCAACAGAAAGTAAAAGTACATTCTCACCTGACATCAACGGATCAGGACGTAAGGCAACGGCGCCGCCAAATGGAAGTATGTTCACGCTGGACGAAACGTCAACAAAATGCCACTTTGAACAGTCCTGTTCCGAGCGGTGGAAGTGAAGATATAAGATGAGATCCGTGGTGCAGAAAGTCCGCATATGCACTGAAGCGCCAAAGAAACTGGAACAGGCATGCATATTCAAAAACAGATATATGTAAACAGACAGAACACTGCGCTGCGGTCGGCAACGCCTATATAAGACAACAAGTGTCTGGCGCAGTTGTTAGATCGGTTACTGCTGCTACAATTGCAGGTTATCAAGATTTAATCGAGTTTCCACGTGGCGAACGAGCGATGAGACACAGCATCTACGAGGTAGCGATGAAGCGGGGATTTTCCCGTCCGACCATTTCACGAGTGTGCTGTGGATATCAGAAATCTGGTAAAACATCAAATCTCTGACATCGCTGCGGCCGGAAAAAGATCCTGCAAGAACGGGACTGAAGAGAATCGTTCAACGTGACAGAAGCGCAACCCTTCCGCAAATTGCTGCAGATTTCAGTGCCGGGCCATCAACAAGTGTCAGCGTGCGATCCATTCAACGAAACATCATCGTTATGGGCTTTCGGAGCTGAAGGCCCACTCGTGTACCCTTGATGACTGCATGACACAAAGCTTTACGCTTCTGCTGGGCCGTCAACACTGATACTGGACCGTCGATGACTGGAAACATGTTGCCTGGTCGGACGAGTCTCGGTTCATATTTTATCGAGCAGACGTGTACGGATATTAAGACAACTTCATGAAGCCACAGACCCAGTATGTCAGCAGACGAGTGTTCTAGCCAGTGGAGGCTCTGTAATGGTGCGAGTCGTGTGCAGTTGGGGTGATACAGAACCCTGGTAACGTCCAGATACGACTATGACAGGTGAGACGTACGTAAGCATCCTGTCTGATCACTAGCATCCATTCATGTCCATTGTGCATTCCGACCGACTTGTGCAATTCCAGCAGGACAATGCCACACCCCACACGTCTGGAATTACAACAGAGTGTCTACGGGATCACTTTTCTGAGTTTAAGCACTTCCACTGGCCACCAGACTGCCCAGACATGACCATTATGGAGCAAATCCGGGATGTCTTGCAACGTGCTGTTCAGAAGAGATCTCCAGCCACTCGTACTCTTACAGATTTATGGACAGTCCTGCAGGAATCATGGTGTCAGTTCCCTCCAGCACTACATCAAACATTAATCGAGTCCATGCCACGTCGTCTTGAGCGACTTCTGCGTGCTCGCAGGGGACCTACACGATATTAGACAGGTGTAACCGTTTCTTTGGCTCTTCAGTGTATCAGAACTAAGGAAACAGCAATGGTTGTTGTTGTTGTGGTCTTCAGTCCTGAGACTGGTTTGATGCAGCTCTCCATGCTACTCTATCTTGTGCAAGCTCCTTCATCTCCGAATATGTACTGCAGCCTACAGCCTTCTGAATCTGTTTAGTATATTCATCTCTTGGTCCCCCTCTACGATTTTTACCCTCCACGCTGCCCTCCAATACTAAATTGGTGATCCCTTCATGCCTCAGAACACGTCCTACTAACCAATCCCTTCTTCTAGTCAAGTTGTGCCACAAACTCCTCTTCTCTCCAATCCTATTCAATACTTCCTCATTAGTTACGTGATCTACCCATCTAATCTTCAGCATTCTTCTGTAGAACCACATTTCAAAGGCTTCTATTCTCTTCTTGTCCAAACTATTTATCGTCCATGTTTCACTTCCATACATGGCTACACTTCATACAAATACTTTCAGAAAAGACTTCCTGATATTTAAATCTATACTCGATGTCAACAAATTTCTCTTCTTCAGAAACGCTTTCCTTGCCATTGCCATTCTACATTTTATATCCTCCCTACTTCGACCATCATCAGTTATTTTGCTCCCCAAATAGCAAAACTCATTTACTACTTTTAGTTTCTCATTTCCTAATCTAATTCCCAGAGCATCGCCCGATTTAATTCGACTACATTCCATTATCCTCGTTTTGCTTTTGTTGATGTTCATCTTATATCCTCCCTTATATCCTTCCTGCTTAAACAGAAATAAAACTGCACACTTTCACAGCACAGCCAAGCATTTTCTTTCTCACAGTCAGTTTTAACAGAAAGCCCGAACAATGTCGTTTCGACAAATATTCGAGGGGGTCCGGGTAAAAAAAATAACGACCCGTCGCCACGGGCTGGTCTCGGGGTAGTACGCACTTCTGCAACTAGGCATGTACAGTACAACCGATTGCCAGTTCAGTGACGTGTCTTGTCGACCCGCTCGTCCGCAGCGATCGTTTTTGTTAGTGTCGTTTTCTCCTTTTTGTAAGACGGCAAGTTTAAGTGAATGACGTGCAGCAATGGTACAGTATATTAATGGCCAAATCCAAAGCCGTATCCGACGTTCTTGACAAAGGTTGTATAGTAAACTACTGCTCAGAAGTGAAAGAATGAGAAAAATAACGGCCAAACATTTCAAAACATCGACATTTACTTGTTAGGGAAAATGAAGGGCGATCAAAAAGTTTCCCTCCGAAGGCCACACTAATCCGTGCCCACATGTCGGCGACTATAAAGGGTGGTACTTATTAACGTTTAAAAACGCCCGAAGCGACATAGACGCCACTGCGACAAGTAATTTAATTTAAGACAAATGGGGCCAGAAATATCGGGAAATACCGCAAGAGTAGATGACAAATGTTGACGTACCTCGCCACACCTGCAGCAGTTGGGCTAGTTGATCCTGCACTCGCTGGTAGTTGATAGTGCTGAATAAGGGTGCATATTTTGAACACCTTTAGTAGATGTGAACTGTTGTAAACGCAGAGGCTGCAAAATTCCTGTCATCGCTGTAACCAAGCAAAAGCTGTTCTTATTTTGCGTTTCTTTCCTGTTGTCCCAATTTTGTTGTTCTGACATTATTTAGTATACGTTATTTACTGGTAACGATGAAATTCGGAAGCATATGCTCATTTAGTTGGGACGCATTGTGTTAGATTTTTGTTGTATGGCTCTTTGCAATAAACCAACGGAGGCCGTGAGACCGGTACATAAAACAATAAACCTTCCTTCATCGTAAACAGACAATTGTCCAACGCGATGAAGAAAGTACTGCTTGTCAGACGCACGATTCCAACCGTGAGCCCCACGGGTAAAGTCGTGCGCGTGGGCCTACAGTCACACAGACGTAAATACGGTGCGACAGACTGATGGGTTCAATCGCTGCACGTGCGGTAACGGACGTCATCTGGCGACGTCAGATGTTCAACATTTGTCATAAATTTTTGTGATACTTCGCGATAATTGCTGCCACAGGTGTCTTGCATTAAATTACTGCCATGCGGGGTAGCTGCGCTCTCTAGGGCGCCTTGCCACAAATCGCGCGGCTTCCCCCGTCGGAGGTTCGAGTACTCCCTCGGGCATGGTTGTGTGTGTGTTGTCCTTAGCGTAAGTGAGTTTAATTTAGATTAAGTAGTGTGTAAGCCTAGGGACCGATGATCTCAGCCGTTCGGTCCCATAGGAACGTACCACAAATTTCCAAAAAGTAAATGACTTGTCTCAGCGACATCTACCTCGCTTCGGAGGTTTTTAAACATTAATAACAGTCAACCTGTACTTCCGCATCGAAGTCACGGTAGGTTGCTTACACGTTGTAGCAACGCCCGCAAACAGAAAGTTTTTGACTGCCTCCTTACACATCACACAATGCTTAGAAGACAACACTTGAAATCATTTTTACCTTATCTAGTGTGTTTTATTTTCTTTCTAAGTAGCAAACAACGTAAAAAAACAACTAATTTTCTCATTCAACAGAGCTGTTAAAAAAGAATTTTAATGAAAATTGTTTAATCCAATTGTATTCTCTTGTAGGCTTTTTCTTTGTTCGGGTATAGTAAAACCTTAATCTTTTTCGATTTTTCGAATTTCGTTTTAGGGCTTGATGTTTTGGCTCTACTTCATTTCATTTTAGGTATTTTTTCTGAGCTAGGACCTTGCTACCATATTTTTCTTCTCATTTCTTCCACACTGCATAGTTTTTGTTGATATTGCAACAGTATCTATTGTTTTGTGCCCTCTCCCTTATTGTAAAGCTAAAAATATTTTAATGGGCAGCAATTTCACGATTTGGCATGTTAAGCTGATTCATAACTTAATGCGTAGGCCTATTTCTGGTCCGATCGTTAGTCATTTAGGTTGTGTTTACTCGAATACGCATATATTGAATTCTGTTGTTAATAAAGATGTTTAAAACTTGTTAAGCCACTTTCCACTCCCACCGTTTATACAATAATAATAATTATTATTATTTTCATGAAATGCAGGAGTTATAAACAAAATTACTCAGAGCCGATCCGACTAGATCAGGGCCGACCAGAAATTCTGCACGCGTGCGGTGCTCCTGCACATGTGCAACTTCCGGGTCACAGCGTGCACGCCGCAGCCGTCAGCGTTCATGTAGTGCATGTTTCTACGCACAGATGTCGCTTTATCCACTTGCTGGGATACTCTGTACCGGCGCATTCTAGTGCTCTTTCCACAGCTTGCAAGCCAACCATAGGAAGGTATTTCGCGTATTAAACGTTTAAAATACTGTCACAGTCTAATCATTGAGACGTCTACTTTTATGGTAACAGTTTAACCCAGTAAGACAAGTAATACAGTTAACAACCGTGGGTTTTTATTAAGGCAGCTTGACTGACGGCACGTAAATACGAGTAATGTTTTTGATCTAGTATTTAAGAAAGAGAGCACTTAGCGACTTCCAACGAACCTTATTCATGATTTCAAATAACATTAAACTAATGCAAAGTTTCTTATAACTAATTCTCGGTGCCCTCAGTTACACCCACATAATTTCTGTCTCACTGACCTCTGAACAGAATGATAACCGCAGACCTCTCGATGATCACCTGTTATTTCAATACCATTATTGCTACATCTTTCATCAACTCCGTCTGAAATCTGCATAATAACCGACAATTAGTTGAATGTCACGTTTTATCGACTTCAGCTGAGCGTAGCCCTTCACACATTAAAAAAACCGTAAATGTAAGCATACATTGGAACAATCGGTTTAATGACCAACTTTCCTGATAATAATATAACATGGAGCAAAATGAGGCACTAATGCACAGTTAGTAAACAATAATTTTTAATTATGAAAGGAATAAATCCAAACACGTTTATCACTGCTCATGAGAAATGATAATCGAGTTGATGTGTCTCATCCATTTTCTTAAGGACATTTGCTTGCCGTTCTACACTCTTGAGTACACTACACTCGTCTTTGTGATATGTATTGTATTTTCTTTCAATTGAAAACTTACCCTGGCCGCCTATTATTCGGCGGCATAGCAAACACTGTGAGTTTTCACCAACGGCTACAAAAAAGAACTGCAGTTCTCAGTCATTTTTAAACGACTGAGAATATAGAGCTCCCGTCCTTTGCTTTTTCACAGTACCTGCCATTCCTCAGTACTTCTCTGTTAAGGTTACGGTTACCAGGGGTAAACGAGATTGGGTATGTTGCGCTCTTGCTTGAACCACATAAACAGGGAAGTGGAGCCGCCGCTGTTCATTTAGGACACATGTCTAATAACAGATGTCGTTGTCGCTCGCTGTCGCACACGTGCGCACATGTGCAGCACTTCCGCACGTCTGCACACTGTGCAGCGTTTGGCCGGCCCTGGACTAGATACAGACCTGACTGCGGTGGTGGTGGTGGTGGTGGTGGTGGTGGTTAGTGTTTAACGTCCCGTCGACAACGAGGTCATTAGAGACGGAGCGCAAGCTCGGGTTAGGGAAGGATTGGGAAGGAAATCGGCCGTGCCCTTTCAAAGGAACCATCCCGGGATTTGCCTGAAACGATTTAGGGAAATCACGGAAAACCTAAATCAGGATGGCCGGAGACGGGATTGAACCGTCGTCCTCCCGAATGCGAGTCCAGTGTGCTAACCACTGCGCCACCTCGCTCGGTGACTGCGGAATTGAGTGCGTACAGTAGGAGCGAGATTAACCCGTTTATCTCACGACATGATAGAATCAGCGGAGCATGAAGAACAGACGGTTGGTGCGGTGTCGGAGAGGCGTGTTGTCTTGTGGCCACAGACTGACAGGTGGTGACTGTTACCTCTGCACCTTCTTCTACATGCAACACTAACAGCAGCTAATTCACGCCCTATGCACTGCTTCCTCGTTCGTCGCTCTACAGGTAGAACCACCACCAGACACTCAGCGCGACCCAATTCTTCCAGGCTACGCCGTCCGTTCACCGTCTCCTGACACTCGTGCCGTAACTTTTGTCTGCAGTAATTAGACTGCAGACGTGCCATCCTATACTTGAAGGTGCAGGTCATCACAGCGAGACAAGAGTGGAGTGTTCATATATGCGAACATTGGACCGAAAGGAAAGCTGTCCAATAAATAATAGAAAATGATGCTGTCACTAAATGAAAATAGACATGAAGTTCGGATTGAGTACAGGAATAAGACTCAAGGCTCGAAAACGGAGTGGAAGATAAACTAACGTACTTCCACATTTCCATGTCAGAATGACCCACGCGAATCACTTTATCTCTGACAATGACCTCCAACCAACAAAATCGATTTCTCTCGAATGTCCGTTGCTCAAGAGTGGTGTTCTTTCCCCATTCTTCTCCTTCAGTGCACTGAATTGCCTGTGGTATAGTCTTGCCATCGGTGGATTTAATTTGCAATGAACGATCGACGTTGGAACCTGGTCTTGGTTACAGGGCGCCAACACTTTCGATCTCGCTTCGAATAACCCATGGATTCTTCTCTGCAGGTGGCCGGCTTCCCGTCATGAGTGCCGATGTGGTGTATGGAAGCTCGCCTCCAACGATGAGCACCCTTGTGATGCACACGACGGATTTTCTTCATTAACAGCTGTCAGTGCACCCAGATGTCCGTTATCTGCATTCTTGAGTCACCAAGAAGGTTGCAGGTTCGTTTTATTGTGAAGTGAAAGCCTTTAAGTTTCCCGCTCACGCGTCACAGGTTCTCGGGAAGATGACGGTGTTCATCAGCTCTCAGTCAGTGTTTAAACGTAGCATCCCTTTCAGGGAGAAGCATTTATAAACTGCTCCCGTCCAGTTTCTGTGGCTTTGGAGAAAGTCTTATTACAACAAGCCATAGATTAACTGGAACGCTATTGTTCAGTGTGTCGGGCCACAAAGTGCATTGCTCCTTGGCATGAACCTTAAATTTTGGTACAGAAGGCATGGCGCCATGGTATGTGCCCTAACCATTTCTCACTAGGTCTACTGTATACACTTCTTATTCATTAAAAAATACTACACATCACTTGGGAGGTTAGTAGGTTTCATAGGGGAGGGGGGGTTACAGTTTACAGGTTTCCCACATCATGTCAAACCCAATAAACAATTAACATAAGAAACGCTCTTAATGAATCACAAACAACCTTGTTACAATGGGTATAAAATAATGAAAGGTCGAACAACATGTAAAAACCACACATAAATTTCACACACCCAAATGCCCCCCACACATACACAGAAGTGCGACACATAGTATTATGTTTAGGACAGAGGTGATATTCCTTTTTTAAAAAAGAAATATAGACCATATCCAGCAACAATATTTATCAGACAACATAGGACACGTAATGGTGTGAACCAAGATCAGGTGCTAAGCCAAAAAATGGGTGCTAACTGAAACAACTGATTACAATGACAAGCAAATAATCTAGACACATATCGTCCACCTAGAATAGGCCTCGTCGGACAGGGGATCAAGGTACCAACATAATATTAAAAATGATACCGCCGAAAGGAACCACTCAGTGGGTTTAATTCCCACAATAGCAATATATGCAAAAAAAATCGGTACATTCCATTACATCGCACAATCTGCGAGCGGCAGTCTCAAGGTGCGCATTATCCATCTTTAGAGGCCTCCTATGACGTTTTTGTGCTAGAAAAAATAACCACGTGAATGCTTAACTCTGTGTATATGCGCCATTGAACTAAACTGTCAGAAAAAAATTAATACACCTGCGAAAAGGACGCAAGTTTTGTTCCTATTATGGCACATGCAATCTGGGGATAGTAGATGTACTGATAATGGTTTTAACGCCGCCTGCCAACAGACAGCGTAGCGGCATAGCTACCAGATCACCATGTGGGTATCCTTTAGTAGGGAACGCTCACAGCCAGAAGGGTCAGTGTGGTGCGGGCGAGTGAAGGAAGCAGGCAACCCTGCCGCTGGGGTGCACTCGTGTTTCCTACAGCCGACTGAGCGAATTTGAAAGGGGTCAAACTGTGACCTTCCGAGTGTCGGGATGGTCCTTTCGGAGAACTGCCACACAAGTTGGACGTGCTGTGTCAGTTTTGCAATGATGCTACTATCAGTGGTCACGTGAACATTCTCACACCCGTAGACGACATTCTGAACGTCCATGCAGCACGAACGACCGCCAGGATCGTCGCACTGCATGGCCAACAGTGGCAGATCATACAGCTACCACAGCACAGATAGGGCTAGTGAGCCAAGGCGTGTCAACACCAACTGTTGTGAACGGGTTATTGGCAGTGGAACTACGCATGTCTCTATCCCGGCTTCCACTTACGCCACACCATCGACTTGGTTGGTTTAAAAGAGGGGGAAAGGGACCAAACTACGAGGTCACCAGTTCCTTGTTCCTAATAAAACAATGCCACAAGTGTGAGAATAAGATAGACGAGACATCTAACACAAAACGGAAAGAAAGGAAAGACCACAAGAACGAAGGAAAGGCAACGAACACTAAAAGGAACAAAAGAGCGCGAGAGATGCAAGACACAATTAGAAGAGAGTAAAATAACGAAGCAGATTACAGTGGCTGGCCGACCACGAAAATAAAAAGGAAAAGCCAGCCGCCCTGCAACACATTAAAACCTTCACCCAAAAAGAACTAGGGTGGAGGACACGGAGCGACAAAGGACTCAGATAGAATGATAAAACGGATGAAACGTAAAACCAAATCAGCCGATGAGTTGTCGTCTGCTAAAATCAATGATAACGACTCCGGCAACCGAAGATGAAGTCGCAGGGCAGCCAGACAAGAACATAGCAGAAGAATATGGGCCACTGTCAGCCGGACGCCGCACCAACACTGAGGTGGGTCTTCACTGCGCAGGAGGTAGCCGTGGGTCGCCCATGCATGCCCAATGCGGAGCCTGCAGAGAACCACAGAGTCCCTGCGAGACACCCTCATCGAGGACTTCCACAAATTCGTGACTACTTAATGGCTCGCAGTTTGTTGTGGGTACTGAGATTTTGCCATTCCGTCTCCCAAAGCTGAAAAATCTTGCGGCGTAATAACGAACGCAGGTCAGCTGCGGGGATGCCTATCTCCAGAAGTGGTTTCCGTGTAGCCTGTTTGGCCAGCCTGTCAGCAAGTTCATTTCCTGGGATTCCGACGTGACCAGGGATCCAGACGAACACCACTGAACGACTGGACCGTTCCAGGGCATAGATGGACTCCTCGATGGATGCTAACAAAAGATGGAGAGGGTAGCACTGGTCGATAGTTTTCAGGCTGCTCAAGGAGTCTACCTAAAAGAAAAGATTCCCCAGGGCATGAACGGAGATATTGAAATGCACGAGAAATTACCACCAGCTCTGCAGTGAATACACTGCAGCCATCGGGTAAGTAATGCTGTTCAATATGCCTGCCGCTCACGTAGGCAAAGCCAACGCGACCATCAGCCAACGAGTCGTATGTGTAAACCACTTCAGAGCACCGGAACACGTCAAGAATCGAGAGAAATTAATAGCGGAGAGCCGCAGGGTTAATGGAGTCCTTAGGGTCACGTGAAAGGTCCAGACGAAGCTGCGGCCGAGGCGTACACCATGGAGGCGTACGTGAACGAACTGCAAGTAGAGGTGGATAAGGGAAGGACTCCAGTTCGGAGAGAAGAGACAGCACGCGAACCGCAATCGTTAGCCCCGGCCTGGGCCGCCGATGCAGGAGATGGACTGCCGCGGGCGGGAAAAGGAGGCGGTATTTCGGATGCTCAGGGGAACTCCGAATGTGTGCTGCGTAACTGGCGAGCAGTTGCGCACGTCTGATCTGCAATGGAGGGACTCCAGCCTCCACCAGTAGGCTGGTCACCGGACTCGTTCTAAAAGCTCTTGGTCGCTAGTCGAACCCCGCAGTGGTGCACAGGGTCGAGTAAATGCAACGCTGAAGGTGCTGCCGAACCATAAATCACACTCCCATAACCAATTCGGGATTGGACAAGGGATCTGTAGAGCTGCAGCAGCGTAGAGCGATCTGCAGCCCAATTGGTGTTGCTCAGGCAACGGAGGGGATTGAGTTACTGCCAGCACTTCCCATCGACGTGCATGGCTCAATGGGTGCCGTCAGAGGATCACTTGGAAGATGGAATGACGCACTGTGGTCTTCAGCAATGAAAGCAGATTCTGCCTGCACGCAGGTGATGGTCGTTTACGCATACGACGTAGACCTGGTGAGTTCTGTCTGGTAGAGTGCATTCACATTGGCCCCACCTCAGGCGATATGGTCTAGGGTGCAATTAGCTAATACACTCATTTAACTTTGGTGTTCTGAAGGGGACACTAATTAGCTCTCAGTATGTGCAGAATATTATTAGACAGATTCTAACTTAAACCTAAACTAACTTACTCTAACATGTAAACTGTCCTTTAATGCCTAAATCTAGTTCTCAGGCACTATTCTAAAAGAAAATTGCATATCCATCGACGGTATGGTGTTACTGTCGCGTCCTCTGAAACTGATACAGGAACCTTGCAGTATCATGGCTTCCATCATCCAAACCATACCCATACAATCATACACATAATCTGATCAAGATTCAAAGGACATAGATGTATAACAAAATCTGAGTGCATTGTACTGGCATTATCTATTAAAATGATTCAAATGACTCTAAGCACTATGGGATTTAACATTTGAGGTCATCAGTCCCCTAGAACTTAGAACTACTTAAACCTAACTAACCTAAGGACATCACACAGATCCATGTCCGAGGCAGGATTCGAACTTGCGACCGTAGCAGCAGCGCGGTTCCGGACTGAAGCGCCTAGAACCGCACGGCCACAGTGGACGGCCATTATCTATTAAAAGCCACAAAGTAGATAGCATAAGACTGACGTGAACAGTTCGTGCAAAGGGAAGATTTAAGTCCGCTAATGGGAACTGTCTACGCCTCTCTATGCTGTGCAAGTCTCCTTATCTCCTCACCACTATTGAAACCTGCAACTTGTTGAACCTGTTTATTTCAGTCAAGTTGGTCTCTCTACACAATTTTCACCGTCCATATTTCCCTCTATTACCAAATAAATCCTGCTTCTTGGCTCAGAATATGTCCTGGCAAACTAATCCTTTTCTAGTCAAATGGAATCATTGAATTAATTTCTCCTCTGATTCCATTCAGTATATCTTCATTAGTCATCCGAGTTATCTAATTCTTCTCTAACGCCACATTCCAAGAGCTTATATTCTCTCCTTGTCTGGAGCGTTTCTCGCCCACGTTCCACTTAACGTAGAAAGCTTTACTCCAGGAAAACGTTTTCAGAAACGCACCTTTCTAACTCATATTTCTCTTTCTCAGATAACCTTTTCTGATATTATCACTACACCTTTTATATCTTTACTTCGGCCATCGTCACTTATAGCATTATCAAAACAGCAAAACTCATCTGTCGAGTTTCTCATTTCCTAATATGATTCATTCAGCAACACCAGTTTTAATTCGGCTTCAGTCCATTACTGTTGTTGTTTTTACGCTACATATGCCACACAACTTATCTCCAAAGTCCTTTGCAGTCTCTGACAGAATTATTAATGTTAAAGTTTGTATTTTTTCGTCCCTGAATTTGAATTTCTTTTCCAAATCTCTTCTCAGTATCCTTTGTCTCTTGATCAGTGTACAAAGAGAGCAACTCGATGGATAGACTACAGCCCTGTCTCACTCTTACTTCGACCCTTTCATGTCCTTCGACTCTATTGCAAAGTCTGTATTCCAGTCGCCACTGTCAAGAACTTTCTTTCTAAATCCGCAAATGTAATAAATGTTGATATCTTCTAAGGTACGTCGTAGGCTTTCTACTGAAGGCAAACTAATCTGACCTTTGGTTGACGTTTAACACGTTTTCCAATTAGAAGTGACTAATTCATGATTCTAAACGGTGGTTTACTAACAACGCGCCGGCCGAAGTAGCCGTGCGGTTAAAGGCGCTGCAGTCTGGAACCGCAAGACCGCTACGGTCGCAGGTTCGAATCCTGCCTCGGGCATGGATGTTTGTGATGTCCTTAGGTTAGTTAGGTTTAACTAGTTCTAAGTTCTAGGGGACTAATGACCTCAGCAGTTGAGTCCCATAGTGCTCAGAGCCATTTGAACCATTTGAACCTAACAACGCGAGGCCATGACGTTCGGATCACGTACTTACATCAAACTTTAAACACTTATAATAGTCCATTAGGAAACCTTACAGTGCAAGCAGTAAGTTGTAATACTTAGACATTGCCGAGAAAATAGCAAGTGAAGTTTTATGCGCCAATGATGCACTGCTGCGGTCATGTGGTTCACGTTACAGCTCCGTAATCGGTGGAACGCAGGATCAAGTCCCGCTCACCTCCTTTTTTTTAAATTTATATTTTATTTTGATCGCTATTATTTCGTACATATTACATCTGAGCGGTAATATGAAGAAAAGACATGCGTATTTGAATGAACGTTTATTGAATTTAGAATGTTATTTCACTGTTTACTAATTTATATGTTTACGAGAAGTATTATACAACTTTTGTTTCTATAGGCCATTTAAAAACTTCATCAAGCTCCTTCAGACATGTTAGTATTTGATAGACAACGAACGGAAATTGCTTGTCGTAAAGAAACTATTAAAGTACAATTAATCACATATCACCAGTTTTTGACAGTGATGTTCACGAAAGTGTTGCGTTACAAATGGTTTGCATCCAAATTGTTGGAAGAAAGAGAAATATTTCGAAATATGAACGAGCTGTATTTTCCCTTAGAAGCACGGAAGATTGCTTGTGCTGGAGAGAAAGTTACATTCATTCAATGTAACAGAAGGTGTTATAATTGATGTTTTCCGTGTCTGTATGGAAAATATCATTCCGCGACTTACAGTGTCAAAAGTACAATCGAAGATTAACCGTAAATTACCCTCATATTTTGGCATATTGTTGCTCATTGTTTTATCAAACAAAGTTACTTACGTCTTCAGTAACCGATGTCTGACTTGTGCTTTCCAAGGATATCCCTCGTCCTTGGAACCTGCCTGCAGACCGAAGTGTCCGGGTGCAATGGGTACCTTAACAGACTGCAAATATAAGGGACTTCGGAAATCACGACAGGCATAACTACATTTTTCAGGAAAACTTCATGCGCCTGGTCATTTACTTGTTGATAGTTATAAATATAATACGTGGAAACAACCAAATGACACTGGAAATTCAATAAAAGCTCATGCAAATATATGTGTCTTTCATCATATTACATCTAAAACGTCATGTGTATGAAATAATATGACGAGTGTTGAGAAAAATGTACATAAAAACCGGAGCGGGACTCGATCCAATGACTCACCGATTACGGAGATTGAACGCTCACCACGTGACAAAGCTTTCTCGTGCGCAGGATCGGAAAGCACTGAACATCACTGATGCGTAAAACTTTTCTTGCGATATTCTCGAGATCGCCTAAGTAGTACGCATTAGTACTTTCACATAATGGACTATTGAAAGGGTACAAAGTTTGAAGTAAATTCGTGATCCGAACGTCGTGACCTCTCCTTGTAAGTGCGGTTTCGTTTTTGCACTCACATACAATGAATAAGTATAATGTAGATATCAAGTCGTCTAGTTTAAATTGTTGTCATGTCTTAGCGACTGGAGCAGGTGTTCAAAATATACCTTTCACCACTCTCACAGCCGTCACAAGCAGCCTGGCCGCTTCTTCTGATGGCTTTTTAACTCGCATCGTTCGCTCGCTCTGCCGTAGTGGTAGGCAGGTAGACAGCCCCGAGCGCTCGGCGGTCCTTGGCCAACTTGGCTCCTTCGCCCTTGTTGAGAAAGTTTGCTGCCCACCCACCCTGCGTGGCGCTGCTCGTCTGACGTTACGGTGCACATTGCTCCCTGAGCTGGCATCATACACGACCCATCTCCTGCACTTACCTAAAGAGCGCGTAGAACATAATGTGAGAGTCCATTGAGATCTATTGCTTCGCAAATGTAAATACCTGCACAACTGCCCCCAGCAACCCACCACTGAGTATGAGGTCAGTACACCACCTGTTGAGCCAATAAAGGGTGCCTTATTTCTCTCTAGCTCCTACATTCCCTTGGGCAGTTCGTCAGAAAACAAAAGCGGCAATGAACTTCCTTTTTGTCTACAAGTGCATTCACTCTGTGTAAGCCACACAACGGATAAGAGTACATTGTTCCTGAGTGAGAATGTAAAGTGGATAATTCTGTCATCAGGAACTTAGTAATGAAGTGATAGAAGCCAAGTAATGTCAAGTGTTTAAAAAGCTATTTGTTTTGGTCATTAACTTTAAGTTTGGTTTGATGCAATCCTCTGTTCCAGTCTGTTGCCACCCAACTTTTTGACTTCGACGTAACAGCTGCGTTCCACGTCACTGGTGATTTTCTTCATGTTCTCAAATCTTAGCAGGCCCCTGCGATTCTTTCCCTCTGCCAGCCATAAGCTACTATCTTCAGCAACGAACTATGTCGTAAATTGTGCCCAATTATTCCCTCCCTTCGTTTCATTATGTTCTTCGTTAGACATTCTTTCTCGTTGACTCCTTCGATGATTTCTTCATTCCTTAGTCCATCAATCCATCTGACCTCCACTAACATCCTTGCAACGCAACAGCGCTATATTTTGCTTAGTATCTCAAGCTTCCTTCCATCATAATTTAATATCGATTGAATTTCGTATACCTTGACTATGAAATCAAGGATTAATTTTTCGTAGCTATACTGCTAAATATTTTGCTTTCTAGAAACTATGTTTTACATGAAATTATTTTCTTTATTAGTGATTGAAAATAGCTGATATTTTCCTGAGGGAAAAAAATCCCTGATAAATTTTTAAGTGCAACAAAGAGTAATTATAGGCAGTATAATTATTTGTGCAGTAATACTAATGTGACGCAATACAAGTGGAAATAAAATGCTTTCAGTTCATATAAAAAGTGGTTTTGTAATTTATTAAACAAGAAATTGAATAAATATTGAAATGGCCGCTCCGCCATAGCTCATACTTAACTATTAAGATATTACAAAATTTATGAAAATTTATGAATGTTTAACAACTGACATTATTTCTCTTTTTATAATTTCGGTAATGTTAGTAGGAAAGGCGAAGAAAAATATTTTTCTTACTTGCTTCATTTCTCCACTGTAGTCGACTAGTAAGCTTTCAAGACAAATTCTGTTAACGCTTTTGAGGGGAAGCACAAAAACACTTTTCAGTTTGTATCCCTTCAGAGCTAGCGACCGATTCCTTTAAAAAGCAATATTCCTTTTCAGACGGAAGGAAGACAAGGTAAGATTGTATGGGTTTCTATCTCAGTTGTAAATACTGGCGCTGTTGTTTCTCGCATAATACAAAGTCATCTAAAAGATAAACTCGGGCAAGAAATAAAGTTTTAGTGAAAACTTTTGTGACAATGACTTCAACAATATTCACTAGACGCTACCACGATAGCCTTTGCAATGATTTAGACAGGTGTTATAACCGGACTACTATTTCTTCAAAATTAATATCATTAAAGCAATTTTTCAATCAGTTACAGTTTAATTAAAAATAATAGGCACTGGAGTTAAAGCGCAATTTTACTAGGCTTTTCATGTGCGTAGCTTACATGTCTGTCATAGATGAAGATTGTAGGAAGGTCACACAACTTACCATACGCGACTTGACACTAGCGTGACTGCACTTAAAAGCAGATAAAGGAAGGATTAAATAAAAGCTCGCTCTTACGTTACATTCTGTAACACCACATTTCAAAGGCACTTTCGCAGAGCTCTGCTCCGAACGTAACTTTTGATGAATCATTTTGTCGTCTCATGGTTTATGTTCGTATTTTTGGACGTTACTAGCTGTGCCTTTTCAGAGGCAACCCTGTTGTCTTGTACAGTTCTTACTGCTATTTCTTCCTTGCATCTTCCTTCTGTATCGGGTCTTCTTACACGATACCAAACTTATTTCACCTCTTCAGTAGCATTTTGTTGGAGTTGTAACTTCTAGCTTTCCTGCATGTCCGCCTGTAGCGCAAACCAATACCCCTGTTATTTTGTTTCATTTTTGTATACATGTTGTAACCTTCAACTATGACACATTCCGTACCCGATGTAGATCCTATTCACATTCGGTGTTACTGTTATATCGTTTTCAAACCATTTCATTTTCCGTTCATAATAAACACATCAAAAGAAGTTTTGCATCACCCTGGTTCCCAGTAATCCTAAAGATAAACGTTGACTGTGGGTGTTGCATCACAGACACAGTCCCTTTGACTGCTCAGATATGTCACTAAACCCGCCCAAACATGTAAACAACCATGCATGAGCAGCACCTATGAGACGGAGGGGGTCCGACAGCCGATCAGTTCCAGTCATTCCACCAGGAAGGAGGTACACGGATTGTGGGCTCGTGTTGTCTGTAGCTCAACCACGCCTAGACGGTCAATATCGCGGTTCGATCGCGCCCGCATTGTTACTTTGTGCCAGGAAGGGCTCTCAACAAGGGAAGTGTCCAGGCTTCTCGGAGTGAACCAGAGCAATGTTGTTCGGACATGGACGAGATACAGAGACACAGGAACTGTCGATGACATGCCTTGATCAGGCCGCCCAAGGGCTACTACTGCGGTGGATGACTGCTACCTACGCATTGTGGCTCGGAAGAACCGTGACAGTAACGCCACCATGTTGAATAATGCTTTTCGTGCAGCCACAGGATGTCGTGTTACGACTCAAACTGTGCGCAATAGGCTGCATGATGCGCAAATTCACTCCCGACGTCCATTGCGAGGTCCATCTTTGCAACCAAGACACCATGCAGCGTGATACAGATGGGCCCAACAACATGCCGAATGTACCGCTCAGGATTGGCATCACGTACTCTTCACCGATGAGTGTCGCATATGCCTTCAACCAGACAATCGTCGGAGACGTGTTTGGAGGCAACCCGGTCCGGCTGAAGGCCTAAACACACTGTCCAGCGAGTGCAGCAAGGTGGAGGTTCCCTGCTCTTTTCGGGTGGCATTATGTGGAGCCAACGTACGGCGCTGGTGGTCTTGGAAGGCGCCGTAACGGCTGTATGATATGTGAATGCCATCCTCCGACCGATAGTGCAACCATACCGGCAGCATATTGACGAGGCATTCATCTTCATGGACGACAATTTGCGCCCCCACCGTGCACCTCTTGTGAATGACTTCCTTCAGGATAACGACATCGCCCGACTAGAGTGATCAGCATGTTCTTCAGACATGAACCCTATCGAACATGCCTGAGACAGATTGAGAAGGGCTGTTTATGGACGACGTGACCCACCAACCACTCTGAGGGATCTACGCCGAATCGCCGTTGAGGAGTGGGACAATCTGCACCAACAGTGCCTTGATGAACTTGTGGGTAGTTTGCTACGACGAATACAGGCATGCAAGAGGACGTGCTACTGGGTATTGGAGGTACCGATGTGTACAGCAGTCTGGACCACCACCTCTGAAGGTATCGCTGTATGCTGGTGCAACATGCAATGTGTGGTTTTTATGAGCAGTAAAGTGGCCGGAAATGATGTTTATGCTGATCTCTATTCCAATTTTATGTATAGGCTCCGGAATTCTCGAAAACGAGGTGATCCAAAACTTTTTTTGATGTGTGTACTCACTCATCGATATACTCCTATACATCCCTCGTCCCCCTTCCAAATCCGTGAAACAATGAGCAACCCTATCTTACACACTAACTGTTTGGGCATCTTGTACCATTCTATTAGTGCTGACTAATACAGTCTGGTTTGCGTAAGGTGACTGGATTACCCGTCTAAGTGCTACGAGATGGTACCACATTGCCAAAAAATGTAAACATTTCATTCCATTCCACATTACAAAAAGTCCTCTCAACATCTATGAACACACAGTATGTTTCCTTGTTTTTCTGCAAATTTCATTATTAATCGCAATCCTAAAATTTCTTCTGTAGTACCCCTACTTGATCTAAAATAAAAATGGTCGTCTTGTGATATACTTCCTGTTTGACCTTCCGTTCTTCGATAATATATTCTTGTAGTCTAATACTACAACCAACAGAAGTGTCTTCCTCGAGCACAATGAGACTTTCATTGTGGCAGAATTAGATAACTGGAGGAGGTTGTAATACCGTGAAATTTTGAGCCTATGTGGATGCTACGGAATGCAATTACATTATTACGCCTGACATGTGCACTGTCTGACCAAAAGCATTCAGCCACCACTATTTAATGCAGATTCCACCGCTAGATGCTACGAGAGGCGGACCAGGCAGTGTAACAGCAGGCAGCGAGTATTGAGTTGACAGGAAAGAAGTAGCAACAGCAGAATAGGTCAGCCAGGAGATCTCATTGACTTCGAACGTGAACAAGTCACTGTATGTTACCTGATCAACAAATCCACCAGGGACATTTCAACCTTTCTAAAGCTGCCCAAGTCGACTGTTGTTGATGTGAGTGCTAAGTGGAAATGTGAAGAGAGAACCACATCTAAACCGCGACCATAAAGACCTTATGTAATGAAGCACAAGGACAGTCGAAAATTGTGGAGTGTGACTGTAAAAAATCGTATGAAATCAGCGGAAGGAATCACTCAAGAATTCTAAAGTGCTACCAGTTGTCCAACTAGCTCAATGCCTGTGCATAGGGAGGTGAAAAGTGTGCTGGGGTAAGCTGTCGCCAGCACTGTGGGTGGCAAAGATGTTGCAAGAAGATCGATAGTAGCCACCAAAGCAAGCGAGCCTATCAGCAGAGAGGCCAAGGACAGACTCGTAAGATATGTGCCGCCAACGCCCTCTCGGCAGCCAGTATTTAAACCGCCTCTGCAGACTGAAGGGCCCAGTCAGTTTGTTATCCACTGAGTCACAGAGATCAGTTGCAGTCGAGTCACTTGCAGTTACAGACAGTCCCAGTCGGCACTTAGCGACCAGAGCAGTGTACATAGCGGACTTTTACTTCACCTGTAGTGAGGCTAACGTGGTTTATTACGGAGAGCTTGTACCACAACATCTGGACGGCTTAAGCAATTTTCTGTTCTTATGCATAAAGAACCCAGTTAATATATGCCTGCAGCTTGTGGTATAGAAAGAGGATATCAGTCACCAAACAACATCCTCTCCTTCCCTCCCATGGTACAAGCCTACAGTGACAACGAGACAACACAAAAAAAAAAAGAATGGAGAAAAATGGTTGAGCAGCTCCTCATAAGCCACACATTCCTGCAGTCAGTCCTAAGAGGCGCTTGAGGTGGCGTAAAGAACAACACCAATGGACAGTTGATGCCGTCCGAGGTGGCCGAGTGATTCTAGGCGCTCCAGTCTGGAACCGCGCGACCACTACTGTCGCAGGTTCGAATCCTGCCTCGGGCATGGATGTGTGTGATGTCCTTAGGTTAGTTAGGTTTAAGTAGTTCTAAGTTCTAGGGGTCTAATGACCTCAGAAGTTAAGTCCCATAGTGCTCAGAGCCATTTGAACCACTCTTTTGGGTAGTTGATGAAAGAAACTAGTAATTTGGTGTGATGAATAAAGGTATAGCCTTTGGCAATCCGACGCCAGTGGCTGCGTTTGGCTAATGCCTGGAGAACATTAGCTGTAATCATGTGTAATGTCCACAGGAAGAGGTGGTGTTACAGTATGGGAGTGGTTTTCGTGGTTAAGCTGTGGTCCTCTTATTGCCTTAAGAAAACACTGAATGCAGAAGGATATGAAATCTTTTTATAGCATATCAATCAGCATGAGAATGCGGTCCGTCATAAAGCAGTATTTGTGATGGAGTTGTTAGTGATAGTGACATTCCTTAAACGGACTGGCCTGCCTAGAGTCCCTACCTAAGCTCAATGGCAAACCTGTGAGATGAGTCACAGTGACGACTTCGCTCCAGACTCCAGCTTCCAACATCACCATCATCTTTGGCTCTAGGGGAAGAATGAAGAATGAAATGGGCTACCATTCCTCCACAGACATTGCATGGGGGCTTACTTAATTAAATATAATGCAAATATTTTTAATTTTCGTAGCTGTCTGTTCGGTTACGCTGTCTCGTAAACGGTTGGCCCTGACTAGTATTACTCCGCAATCTGACTGCATAGAATAACAACAAAGAATGAAAGAAAATTTACGTTAACACAATTAATTAATTAAGTCCCCAGCAACTATAAAACCTAGGCAACAACAAAGCACAAGTGTAGCTGTTCTGTGTGTGGAAGTGTGATTCAACGTACACATCTGGCACGGTTCTTCTTCAATAAGACAAGATATTTTGAACACCATTTATACTGAAGTAATTAAAAAAAATAGAAATACTATAATTGCGTAAGGAAACCAGAATTACACTCTAATACAACAACACAAGCCAGATGCTTTGTTGACTGAACCTGTAATGACGCATTATTTAAGACATTGAAATAATAAAAAGAAAAGGGATTTTTTTTTACCTTCACATATATTGACGAAAAGCCCTTGATCATTACAATATCTCCATTCGAACAACATCTGCTGTCTAGCCCATCAAACAACTGCGTAAAACATGGAACAACCACTCCCTACTACAACATCTCAACACCGACTCGCTACCACCACTTCTCAACAAGCCCTCTCCACTACGACTTCTCGACAAGAACTGCCAGTGGAGGCGGCGGAATAAAACTCTCTGGCGCGATCTCTGGCGCTGTGGCTCAGTGTAGCCACCTTTCAACATTCGGACACCTCACTGAAATTGTCTCCAGATAGTTCAAGTCATCATGAAGGCGAAGGGTGAATATATCCCACATTGGTGTCCACTAATAGGTATCGCGATTCTTTTATCAGATAATATAAATAGATACTGACCGTAAGTTCTAGCACCCACAACAAGATTTTAGTTACAGATCTTTTTGTGCCGTTTTCTGTAGTACACACACAAACGCTACGGCCTTTAACTCGCCTTGGTGTTGTCCTTTTTATAAGACTGTTGCTATCCGACTGCAAATTGCCCGAAATTAATTAACCAACTGCCTGTCAATTTCGAGGCATTTGATCACAGCGTTATTTCGAAACAAATTCCCTCCAAAGTGTACACAGTTGGACTAAACAGCGCTGATTATCGAAAACCAGAAGCGCACATTAAACATTGCATTATACACAATACTGAAACTGGAACGTTACAGCTTGCCGTGACGCACGGTACAACACTGCAAGATACAGATACACAGGAAACTGCGATAAATGAATTTCGCCAGTCGTAAACTGGTATCAGATCTATCAAACGTAATTCATAGTCACATTATTTGCAATCCTATAAAAAAATGTTTCAAATGACTCTGAGCACTATGGGACTTAACTTCTGAGGTCATCAGTCCCCTGGAACTTAGAACTACTTAAACCTAACTAAGCTCAGGACATCACACACATCCATGCCCGAGGCAGGATTCGAACCTGCGACCGTAGCGGTCGTGCGGTTCCAGACTGTAGCGGCTAGAACCGCTCTGCAACTTCGGCCGGCGCAGTCCTATCGTTGTATTTGATTATGCATAGACAATAGACAATGAATCTACGACTGTATGCAATGTGGCTTTTTATCTTATGGTCACCTAAAACAACTAACAAAGTCTTTTCAGATATAGAAAGAATGGAATTAAATCAACATAATTAATTAGAATGCATGGGTAGTTCTGACTTACTGACTGCAAATAGTTTGATGGATAATTTACTTAATTAATCTAAGTTTTATTAGCTCTTCATTGAGATGAAATGAAATGATCGTATGGCATTTATTGGCTGTGATATCCCCTTCGGGGTTCGGCCGCCGTATTGCAAGTCTTTTTAGTTGACGCCACTTCGGCGACTCGCGGGTCAATGATGATGATGGACACATGACACCCAGTCCCCTGCCGGGAATCGAACCCGGGCCCCTTGCATGGTAGGTGGTAACGCTACCGCTGCGCTACGGAGGAGTACCTACTCTTCACTGAGAAAGGCATGTATGATATCAGGCAATTAAAACGATCTAACGAAAAACTGAACAAGAATTTAATCATTAATATACAAAGCCATTTCGCAGGTATACCAATCAGCAGAAATAATAGCAAAACGTTTCCAAAGTGAGTCCCTGTGGGTATTTTGACTATTATTTTCTTTTCCCTTACACAACTTATTTAGCCTCCTCTTTCCTTACTAATCTTAGGCTTCCATGTAGACGAGGGGCCTCAAGTTTTACGCTCATTGCAAATTCTCGGTCAGGTCAGCGTTATCGATTTTAATCGTTTTGCACTTGACCTAGCACTCTTGTCCAGCCATTTACTCCACTATAATTTCTTTTAGATAATATTTCGTTCAAACGAAAATGTTATCCAGCGTAGTTTCTCTTACACACTATTTCTTTTCAACGAAAATGTTTCCGTTTGTCTACTCTTTTAAACAGATTTATAATAGTTCCTTTTACTAATTGTTTGCTTCTAACTAAATAGACTTATTATTGTGTTGTCCTTATTTTTAAGACAGAAAAACAATGTTTACTGCAGTTATATATTCAAATCTTATAAAGTAACTATATTTTTCCAGTCGGCCTACAGAGGTTACTAACGTTACAGAATCCAACACCACACAGCAGACTTACAGAGTGGTTTACAATTCCTACTATAGGCGTCTATAACTTACAGAGCGGATGTAGTAGATAAAGTTTTGACGAGGAACACATGTTCAGAAAAGTAGCTCTTGGATATGAAATAAGTTTGAAGATCATATTACTTTCAAATTTTCTACTCCATTGTACCCATGCGGCATAGACAATGAACTCTGACCTGTGTGCCTTATAGGAGGCCGTGACCTTGGAAATGTTTCGAATACTCGTCGTCGGGTCCTCTTCTACGTTATGAAGGACGTCTTATCCAGAGTAGAGAGACCAGCGCGTCCATGGAGCTCCACAGTCAGCCGCCCTTGGTTGCGAACATACGTTTCTCGTATCCCTAATTGCAGTCGGACAAAAATGGTACATGACTTCATAATTGCAACAGGAACTGATAAAGACGCTCTCATATCAGTTTGTCTGCGTATCGTGAAGCTGGAGATTTGAAAGTTATCCGATCTTCACTTATTTTATATACAAATGATACATTTCCGACCTGGATTCCTTATCAATGATTTATTTACTAAGTCCACTCGACAAATCCCAGTACATCTACATCTATGTGGTTACTCTGCAATTCACACGTAAGTGCCTGGTAGAGGGTTCATCGAACCATTTTCGTACTACTTCTCCACCATTCCACTCTCGAACGGCGCGTGGGAAAAAGGAACACCTAAATCCTTCCGTTCGAGCTCTGATTTCTCTTATTTTATTATGATAATCATTTCTCCCTACGTAGGTGGGTGTCAACAAAATTTTTCGCATTCGTAAGAGAAAGTTGGTGATTGAAATTTCGTAAGTAGATCTCGCCACAAAGAACACCGCCTTTATTTCAGTGACTGCCACCCCAAATCGCCTATCATTTCCGTGACACTCTCACCCCTATTGCGCGATAACACGAAACGAGCTGCCTTTCTTTGCACTTTTTCGATGTCCTCCGTCAATCCTACCTGGTAAGAATCCCACAGCACGCAGCAATATTCCAGCAGAGGCCTGTATTACGATTAGTGAAACACCCTGCGCATAGCGTTACAGAAGCAAAATGTTTAATGAAACACTGTTTACAAATATTTCTGTTTCAGTACTATGCATTGAGACCTTGTACTAACGTCTTACAAAGTTACGCACAAAATTATCAAGATGTGAACTATCAATGCATTTGTTCGAAGATCGATTGGGCACTTCATTTTCGAAGGAAAAAATGCTAAAATACACCATTTGTATCTCTACTAAAATTGAGTCCGACGTCATCCAGCATGCTGTGGATCGCCTTTAGAAACACTGATACGTTTGTAGGAATGATAGCAGCCTGGCCATACTGAAATGTTTTTCGATGATACCCTTCCTGGCTCTCGGCCCTGTTGGTGTGGTTTTTGTCTTCAAACACCCTTGAAGTTTACACAAATTTTGGCAAAGACTTCAGGCAGTTCTGTTGAACTAATTTCAAGCTCCTATCATGTATAATGTTACGTAGCAGATTTCTTTTTAAAAAAAAAAAACTTTAACGTAACCTGTTTAATAATTAAGTGTGCAGATATGACTAGGAAATCAAATCAAGTCACTAACGCTGCCTGAAATCTGCAAACAATAATAACAAATGCCAATGACTTAACTTATGAGGTTATCAGTCCCCTAGAACTTTGAACTACTTAAACCTAACTAACCTAAGGACATGACACACATCCATGCCCGAGGCAGGATTCGAACCTGCGACCGTAGCGGTCGCGTGGTTCCAGACTGTACCGCCTAGAACCGCTTGGCCACCCCGGCCGGCTCTAATTATTTGTCTCTCTTTCAGTTTTGGTATGGTGACGGCTTCCTGTAATGTGCTACAGCCTGGGGCTTCTAGCTGGCTGGAAACGACAAGAGTCATGAGGGGAACAGCTTGTGCTGTAAAAATGTTTCTGCCGAAAGCAAAGCCCAGTCAGGTACATGTTGAGAAGAGCGCTCTGCTGGCCAAACGCAGCAGCGGCAACAACTGAGAGTGGACTAGCCTGTTATATAGTTTCATTGTCTGTGAAGTAGAAAGAATCCCTTAGCAAAGATAAAATCCGAAGGACAGGAGAAAACATGACGCTGCTGGTGTGGGGAGCGAACAACTGGGACTGAAGGAGACCACCTGAAATTTTGTTCAAAATTTCCTACAGAAAACCCATATTGGCTCAAGGAAATCATTGTTTAAGTAGGGGGAGAGTTCCCACACGTGTGACGTGCATGCCTTCTCGTTGACCTTAACTACAAATCTGTGTACATTATTGGATAACCACAGCAGAATTCCTAAGAGTAGGCAATTTGGTAGCACATTTATTGAACTATTTTCGTCAGAACTCGCAATGTCTGTTGCAGTTTGTCGGAAAGACTCTGGTGCTGGTAAACCAGTTAAGTTTTATAGAGGAGAGTAAGAAAGCACTTCTACTTACAGCATCATCAACTACGGTATTCTTCGCCTTAGAGACTCAGAGCCAGATGTCTTCAACATAGAACACAGCTCAGATGCCAGGCCAGAACTTAAAATTCACAGCCATCGCTACAGCCATCCTCTGTTCTCATACATCACTAGAGTTGTGAGGATGGATCACACCCCTTTGCGATCACCGAGATGAGGTATGCACACAGTCATTCATATTGTACCAAGGATTCGTTTTGGTGATCTGAGTTTCTGGTGTCTGCTGATTCTGCTCCAGGAATTCTCTTTAGCTCACGAACTTATTCTGCAATCATTGTTCATATTTGCAAACACAATTGCATATAGTTTCCATCATGTATCCACTTAACTAGGCCAAGGCTATCGTACCTGTTTTCAGTCTCTTGTTCCATAGATAACTGATTCTATTCTTCATTCAGTGGATAAAGTATTTTTGATGTCTTTTAGCCAGAAATCAGACAGTTGTTGTGACCATTTGTTTCCTTTCATAGCTCGATGCATCCCAATTATCAACATGTTTGTATGAGGTGTGGTTTCCATATTTTCATGATCAAATTGGCCACCCTTAGTAATTTAATTAGGTAAGCCATTTCTCGTTGTGGCATTTTGTCTTCTTTTAATATGCACGATATTATGGGGAGTTATCTGCCACTGTAGGTCACTGGGGATAAATTCTGTACCATCTCAGGACTATGCTAACTGAGCATCCGACACCTTACAATAAAAACGGACGTAGCATCAATATTTCCATATCATTCTAAACAGGTAGAATGATAATTTCTTTTTGTATTACTCTGACTTTTGTGGCGTCCGAATGTGACGACTGCTGCATGTACAAAGTGCACTAAGTATCTTCCGTTTATGACGATAGCAGCTCTGGTGGTGAAGTGGGTAGAGCTCTAGACCCTGGCCCTCAAAGTTCTGGCTTCAATCCCAGACAGAGGAAGCGACTTCGCCTTATTTTAGTCCCTCCAGGCTGGTCCCAGTTCTACCCAACCAGCTATCAAATTAGTACTGGCGATTTTTCCAAGGGTAAATTGCAGCAGAGGCGATGGACACGCCAACACCTCCTTCTAGTGTTGCAGCAGAGAAAGGTTGTACTATGCCTCCTGTCAGGCCATTAGTCCAGTCATAGGCTGTGCACCACGGACGTTTACCTTTTTTGACTGAAAGATCTAAGTGAAAATAACCCCTGAAGTAGAGAACATTCGCTCAGAAGTACTGGTAACCTTGGGAGAGCCAGTAACGACAAAACTGTTCAACCCAGAGTGCAACGTAATGAGAAGGGTGAAATTCATAAGTATTTGAAGGAAGAACTTAATAACTAAAATTAAAAAGACGGCAGGTGTTGAGAGTTGTGAATTCACCAAATCATCAGTTTAATAAGTCATGGTTGCAAAATACTATCACGAATTATTTACAGAAGAACGGAAAAATTCGTAGAAACCGACTTGAGGGAAAATCAAATCCACAGAAACGTGGGAACATGTGAGGCAATATTGACTTATCCTAGAAGAAAGGTTGAAGAAAGGGAAACTTAAGTTTATAGCACTTGTGGAGTAGAAATAAATTTTGATAGTGTTGACTGTGCCACAGTCTTAGAAATTTTGAAGGTAACAAGGATAGAATACAGGGAGCGAATAGTTATTTAGAAACTGTACTGAAGTATGACCGCTTGAAGGACGTGAAAGACAAACCGGAGTTGATTCGGGAGTGAGACAGGGTCGTAGCCTCTCTGTAATGTTACTCAGTCTGTATAGTGAGAAAATTGTGATGGATCCAGTGGAAAAATCTGGAGAAGGATTAAAGGTCAAGGTGAAGAAATAAAAACTCTGTGGTTTACCAGTAACTTTGTAACTCTGTCAGAGGGGAAGAAGGACTAGGAAGAACAAATGAACGGAATGGGTGGTGTCTTGAAAACAGATTATAAGATGAACATCAACAGAAGGAAAATGAGCGTAAAGGAATGTAGTCAAATTATACCATACGATGCCGAGCGAATTAGATTAGGAAATGAGATACTAATTGTATTAGATGAGTGTTGCTGTTTGAGCAGTAAAATAACTGATGATTGCTGAAGTACAAAGGATATAAAGCACAGACAAGGAATAAAAACAAATACATTTGTGAAAACTAGAAATTTGTTAACGTCTGCCGTATATTGAAATGTTAAGCAGTCTTTTGTGGAGGTTTTTGTAAGGAGTGTAGTCTTGTATGATATGAAAAGAGGATGATGAGCACTTCAAATAAAAAGACAATAGAAGTTCCTGAAATGTGGTGCTACAGGAGAATATGAAGATTAGACGGACAGTTCGAATAACTAATGAGGAGGTACATACTACAGAAATGGTTACCATTCATGGGGTAGGTGACTGGGGGGTGGGCCAGAATCGTTCACGATCTCACCCAGTGCTAACTGACCGCTACCGATCATTTCGCCAAAAATGAGGTGATATCAAAAAGTACCAAGAATTTTTGTTTTTCTTATAGACTCTTTATTTATTCATCATCAAGTTTGTCCTCTTCAAACGAATCCCACTCAGACATAATACACTTGTGCCAGCGCTTTTTCCAACCTTGGAAGCACTCTTGGAACTTACTTTCCGTCATGGTTCTTAGCTGCCTCAGATTCTGCTTCATCTCTTCAACGGTGGCAAAACGATATTCTTGCATAGTTCTGTTCAGCCTCTGGAATAGAAGGAAGTCGCACGGGGCCACGTCCGACAAATACAATGGCTGAGGCAGCATAACGGTTTCGTTTTTCGTCAAAAAATCACCAACAAGGATCGAGGTGTGAGCAGGAAAATTATCGACATCCAATTTCCCGAGTACGGCCTTGCCGCAGTGGATACACCGGTTCCCGTGAGATCACCGAAGTTAAGCGCTGTTGGGCGTGGCTGGCACTTGGATGGGTGACCCTCCAGGCCACCATGAGCTGTTGCCATTTTTCGGGGTGCACTCAGCCTCGTGATGCCAATTGAGGAGCTACTCGACCGAATAGTAGCGGCTCCGGTCAAAGAAAACCATCATAACGACCAGGAGAGCGGTGTACTGACCACACGCCCCTCCTTCCCGCATCCTTAACTGAGGATGACGCGGCGGTCGGATGGTCCCGATGGGCCACTTGTGGCCTGAAGACGGAGTGCAAAAATTTCCCGAGTGCTTTCGCCACAGATTTTAAAAATCTGATGTATAAAGCTAGCTGAAATAATACATTCCCTTTAGAATGAAATTTTCACTCTGCAGCGGAGTGTGCGCTGATATGAAACTCCTTGGCAGATTAAAACTGCGTGCCGGACCGTGTGCTAGTTCTGAAATGTTTGCAGGAGAGCTTCTGTGGAGTTTGGAAGGTGGGAGACGAGGTACCGGCGGAATTAAGGCTGTGAGAACGGGCCTTGAATCGTGTGTCGGTAGCTCAGATGCGAGCCGACACGGTAGCTCAGCGTGTTCGGTCAGAGGGTTAGCGGCCCTATGTAATTAAAAACTGAGGTAATGGATCAATGATGCACATGAACGCGCGTCATGGGACTTCCGCCCTGAACAAACAGATAGAACAATAACGAACAAAATGAGATCAACAAAAAATAATAATAATAAAAAAGAGAATGGTAGAGCACTTGCCCCGAAAGGCAAAGGTCCCGTGTTTGAGTCTCGGTCCGGCACACAGTTTTAATCTGCCAGGAAGTTTCAGATTCACGTAACTTTCTGATCACTTCCAGTAGGTAATATGTCCGATACTATATCCACCAAACGAGGTCGCCATTTCATTTTAGGCAAACGAGTTTGCCATTTCGTTTTAGACGCTTGTGGGCACTCGGAATTATTCAGTACTTCCATTAAAGATGGTAGCCGCATTATATTGTTTTGCACCTGAGGTTACTACTAGCTTCTACATGCTAGGCGATTTTTTGTGCGTCCAGTGAGCTTGTTCAAAGCCGTTGATCATTTTCAAATTAAGACTCCGTCTTCAGCAATTTATAACGGATGGTTACATACACCATCGATCTATAAGCTACAAGTTTAAATGAGCGTTTACAGGCATTAAAGGCACATTTTTAGCCATAGCATGTAAATCTATTTTTTTTAAATCAGAGAACCCTGTTTAATAAAGCATGAAAGCCAATGCAAGTTATCTTGTGCGCGGTCGCATGTGATCGCTGGTGAGACACAGAGAGGATGTGTAGTCTTTTGTGAATGACTTCTCCTGTTATCTGTTCTGGAATGGAGTCGAGGGAGAACCTCGCGCGTTAGACTGGCCGCTCTAATTTAAACTCTTTAATTTTATAAAAAGTCAATGCGTACTGCAGGGCGCATACTCGCGCATACTAGCAATTATATAAGGCGCGCAGGCCGGAACCGTGCGACTGCTACGGTCGCAGGTTCGAATCCTGCCTCGGGCATGGATGTGTGTGATATCCTTAGGTTAGTTAGGTTTAAGTAGTTCTAAGTTCTAGGGGACTGATGACCACAGCAGTTGAGTCCCATAGTGCTCAGAGCCATTTGAACCATTTTTTTTAATTATATAAGGAAATTTCCACTGCGCACGGACGAGATACCGACGTGCGGATAATCAACATATCACTAGTGATTAATATTGTATTCCCAATGTAAGTAGCATAGTGCACTTCAGTAATTATAGTTATGATTAACGCTATTGGGCCGGCCGAAGTGGCCGTGCGGTTAAAGGCGCTGCAGTCTGGAACCGCAAGACCGCTACGGTCGCAGGTTCGAATCCTGCCTAGGGCATGGGTGTTTGTGATGTCCTTAGGTTAGTTAGGTTTAACTAGTTCTAAGTTCTAGGGGACTAATGACCTCAGCAGTTGAGTCCCATAGTGCTCAGAGCCATTTGAACCATTTGAACGCTATTGGGATTTCATTATTTGTTTAATCCATGATCCTAAATTTTCAACATTATATTTAAACTGTATTTTCAGTATTTATCTCATTTTAGCTCAGAAATAACGTGGCCCACGAACCTCCTTACTGCGACGAAATTCTCAAAGTATATGTCCGATGCCACCTTGTTGTTGTTGTTGTTGTTGTTGTGGTCTTCAGTCCTGAGACTGGTTTGATGCAGCTCTCCTTGCTACTCTATCCTGTGCAAGCTTCTTCATCTCCCAGTACCTACTGCTACTTACATCCTTCTGAATCTGCTTAGTGTATTCATCTCTTGGTCTTCCTCTACGATTTTTACCCTCCACGCTGCCCTCCAATGCTAAATTTGTGATCCCTTGATGCCTCAGAACATGTCCTACCAACCGATCCCTTCTGCTGGTCAAGTTGTGCCACAAACTTCTCTTCTCCCCAATCCTATTCAATACTTCCTCATTAGTTATGTGATCTACCCATCTAATCTTCAGCATTCTTCTGTAGCACCACATTTCGAAAGCTTCTATTCTCTTCTCGTCCAAACTATTTATCGTCCATGTTTCACTTCCATACATGGCTACACTCCATACAAATACTTTCAGAAATGACTTCCTGACACTTAAATCTATACTCGATGTTAACAAATTTCTCTTCTTCAGAAACGCTTTCCTTGCCATTGCCAGTCTACATTTTATATCTTCTCTACTTCGACCATCATCAGTCATTTTGCTCCCCAAATAGCAAAACTCCTTTACTACTTTAAGTGCCTCATTTCCTAATCTAATTCCCTCAGCATCACCCGACTTAATTCTACTACATTCCATTATCCTCGTTTTGCTTTTGTTGATGTTCATCTTATATCCTCCCTTCAAGACACCATTATTCCGTTCAACTGCTCTTCCAATTCCTTTGCTGTCTCTGACAGAATTACAATGTCATCGGCGAACCTCAAAGTTTTTATTTCTTCTCCATGGATTTTAATACCTACTCCACATTTTTCTTTTGTTTCCTTTACTGCTTGCTCAATATACAGATTGAATAACATCGGGGAGAGACTAAAACCCTGTCTTACTCCCTTCCCAACCACTGCTTCCCTATCATGTCCCTCGACTCTTATAACTGCCATCTGGTTTCTGTACAAATTGTAAATAGCCTTTCGCTCCCTGTATTTTACCCCTGCCACCTTTAGAATTTGAAAGAGAATATTCCAGTCAACACTGTCAAAAGCTTTCTCTAAGTCTACAAATGCTAGAAACGTAGGTTTGCCTTTCCTTAATCTTTCTTCTAAGATAAGTCGTAAGGTCAGTATTGCCTCACGTGTTCCAGTGTTTCTACGGAATCCAAACTGATCTTCCCCGAGGTCGGCTTCTACTAGTTTTTCCATTCGTCTGTAAAGAATTCGTGGTATTATTTTGCACTTGTGGCTTATTAAACTGATTGTTCGGTAATTTTCACATCTGTCAACACCTGCTTTCTTTGGGATTGGAATTATTATATTCTTCTTGAAGTCTGAGGGTATTTCGCCTGTTTCATACATCTTGCTCACCAGATGGTAGTGTTTTGTCAGGACTGGCTCTCCCAAGGCCGTCAGTAGTTCCAATGGAATGTTGTCTACTCCGGGGGCCTTGTTTCGACTCAGATCTTTCAGTGCTCTGTCAAACTCTTCACGCAGTATCGTATCTCCCATTTCATCTTCATCTACATCCTCTTCCATTTCCATAATATTGTCCTCAAGTACATCGCCCTTGTATAGACCCTCTACATACTCCTTCCACCTTTCTGCTTTCCCTTCTTTGCTTAGAATGGGTTTCCATCTGAGCTCTTGATGTTCATACAAGTGGTTCTCTTATCTCCAAAGGTCTCTCTAATTTTTCTGTAGGCAGTATCTATCTTACCCCTAGTGAGATAAGCCTCTACATCCTTACATTTGTCCTCTAGCCATCCCTGCTTAGCCATTTTGCACTTCCTGTCGATCTCATTTTTGAGACGTTTGTATTCCTTTTTGCCTGCTTCATTTACTGAATTTTTATATTTTCTCCTTTCATCAATTAAAGTCAATATTTCTTCTGTTACCCAAGGATTTCTACTAGCCCTCGTCTTTTTACCTACTTGCTCCTGTGCTGCCTTCACTACTTCATCCCTCAAAGCTACCCATTCTTCTTCTACTGTAATTCTTTCCCCCATTCCTGTCAATTGTTCCCTTATGCTCTCCATGAAACTCTGTACAACCTCTGGTTCTTTCAGTTTATCCAGGTCCCATCTCCTTAAATTCTCACCTTTTTGCAGTTTCTTCAGTTTTAATCTACAGGTCATAACCAATAGATTGTGGTCAGAGTCCAAATCTGCCCCTGGAAATGTCTTACAACTTAAAACCTGGTTCCTAAATCTCTGTCTTACCATTATATAATCTATCTGATACCTTTTAGTATCTCCAGGGTTCTTCCATGTATATAACCTTCTTTCATGATTCTTAAACCAAGTGTTAGCTATGATTATGTTGTGCTCTGTGCAAAATTCTACCAGGCGGCTTCCTCTTTCATTTCTTAGCCCAGATCCATATTCACCTACTACGTTTCCTTCTCTTCCTTTTCCTACACTCGAATTCCAGTCATCCATGACTATTACATTTTCGTCTCCCTTCACTATCTGAATAATTTCTTTTATTTCATCATACATTTCTTCAATTTCTTCGTGATCTGCAGAGCTAGTTGGCATATAAACTTGTACTGCTGTAGTAGGTGTGGGCTTCGTATCTGTCTTGGCCACAATAATGCGTCCACTATGCTGTTTGTAGTAGCTTACCCGCATTCCTATTTTCCTATTCATTATTAAACCTACTCCTGCATTACCCCTATTTGATTTTGTGTTTATAACCCTGTAGTCACCTGACCAAAAGTCCTGTTCCTCCTGCCACCGAACTTCACTAATTTCCACTATATATAACTAACCTATCGATTTCCCTTTTTAAATTTTCTAACCTACCTGCCCGATTAAGGATCTGACATTCCACACTCCGATCTGTAGACCGCCAGTTTTCTTTCTCCTGATAACGACATCCTCTTGAGTAGTCCCCGCCCGGAGATCCGAATGGGGGACTATTTTACCTTCGGAATATTTTACCCAAGAGGACGCCATCATCATTTAATCATACAGTAAAGCTGCATGCCCTCGGGAAAAATTACGGCTGTAGTTTCCCCTTGCTTTCAGCCGTTCGCAGTACCAGCACAGCAAGGCCGTTTTGGTTATTGTTACAAGGCCAGATCAGTCAATCATCAAGACTGCTGCCCCTGCAACTACTGAAAAGGCTGCTGCCCCTCTTCAGGAACCACACGTTTGTCTGGCCTCTCAACAGATACCCCTCCGCTGTGGTTGTACCTACGGTACAACCACAAGCCTCCCCACCAACGGCAAGGTCCATGGTTCATGGGGGGGGGGGGGGATGCCACCTTATCATGGTTTAAACATATTCACAAATTTTCAAATATTTCCACCCATGTCAATTCAGTTCAACAAAAATTATAAAAAAAACAAAATAATATATATTTAGAAGGCTTACATGAATAACTTCATCGTCTCTGAAAGTCTGTCTTTCCCTGTATACGGACACATCTCAGGTACCCAACCGCACAGCATATTTTATACTTTACTCACAATAAGGCGCTTAGGAAATTCTATCGACGGTTACATCTTTTTCTTGCAGTCAAGCAGATAAGCCGAGAGCCGATTTGTGAAACTGATTCGACCGAGGAGAAATGGCACGTCACACATCGGGAATCCGACCGTGCGGTTCCACAAGGATTATTTGCAAACACCGTTTGATACGCGGACGCTGACGCTGTACGCTGAAGCGAGGTTGAGCGTACCGTGACGAACAGGCCGCTGCCCGGTGACCAAACACTTGGCGCGTCGCGTAATCCCCAAAGGCAGACGGGGCACACAGGCGGTGATTTACGCGTCCGGCAGACGCCGGCAATAACTCACGGGGACAGCCGGTGTCCACTGCCGCCACCGTCCCATTTAGGCTCAATTACCGTCCTGCGGCAACCATTTGCCGGTCACAAAACTAATTGACCCGTGCGTATGCGGGGGCAGGCGCTGGTCTGCGACGGGAGCGGGAAAGTGGGTGGAGGGGGAATGGGTGGTGCGTGTTGGGTGGATGGGGGAGGGTGGGAGAGGGGGTGGTCGGGCGCCCGCACACACACACACACACATACACACACACAACGTGGACACAGCGCTTGATACGCCTGAAGCTGTCCCCAGGCGCACCGTGAAATGCACTCAAAGCCAATCGATTCGACGCGTATCGGCTTTATTTGCTGCTAGAGTGGTGTGCATGTGTATAGGTTGGGAGGCGGGTGTGGACGCGTACCGCATCAGGCAACATCCAACAGAACCGTTACGTCAGGGTTGAACACTTGGCGATGAATTTCGTGCTGGTGTTCGTTTGCTGATTGGTGTCTCGTTATATCACATTGCTCATTAGGGACGAGAGTGGGAAAACTCGCCTATTGTCTCACGCGGAACACTACCGCTGAACGGCCAAGCAGAAACTTAGTCCCCAGTCGTAGCATGACTGACGAGGACAACACGCCAAGTGCCACAACCCCATTTCCTAAAAATTTCGCTCAATGGGCAAGGGGTCAAAATAAGCCAACACATGTCTTGGCTTATCTGCAGATACCCGACCGTTTCTGAGAAAAACGACGGTCAGAGTTTCCGAAGTACTTTACGTGCCTTTTAACGAGTATATCGTTCAGCAGAACCGGTGGCATAGTGGCTGGCGTCGCCGCTTCACACTTTTGCGCCCTGTGTTCGAAACCCGATTATTATTTTCCATTTTTGTTTCTCATTTTTCTACCCATATCAGTAGGCGATTATTACATGAATGTTTTCCAATGTATACTGAAATAACGTTGCCATTATTCGTCTACTAACTGTACGACTGGTGAATGAATTTAAAAAAAAGCAATAAATTAATGAGAAAATTATTTAAAATTCTTTTCGGTAAGATTCCTGTAGTGTATCTTGATTTATAATGAAAGGCAAGCGCACGTTTGCCGTAAAGCGATCCATTATGCGTGGTTTGCCGTGAAATGATTGCCAATGCGTGAAACCTTCAGCAAAGTTAACGACGTTTCTTTCCCGAGCGACATTCGTACGAAGAACTGTCATGTGGCAAACCTGCCTTAGCGCGATGCTCGAGATGTTCGGAATTTATATTTTTCGAATGGTTCTACGATCGGCATCATCCAAGGGAATGCACCAAATCTTCCTGAAGAATAAATATACGAATAAAAAGTGAGACTTAATAAAAGAATTGGTATAAGAACGAAATATAAGACGTTGAGAATTTAAAAAGATTGTAACGTGTGAAAATACCATTCACACATATACATGATTATGTAATAAATGTATGACACTTGTCATGAATCCCATTTGTAATTTTACATTTATATATTGCCTTGTTTCCCCTGACTTGACAAGGAACATTCGTGTGGGTAACATTCTGTGGATATGGGTAAGTAAATGAAAAACAGAAATAAATATAAGAACAGTATTCGGCTTTCGAATACGGCCAGCAAAACTGAGAAGCTGCGACGCTAGCCATTGTGCCACTATTTCGACAGAGATAATGGGCCGCAAAAAAATCAGCTAAACTACGTCGAAAACTATGATCTCGTTTTCTCAGGAAAGGTAGAGTATCTACAGATGAGTCGAGACACGTGTTCGCTTATTTGATTCCTCTTCCACTGTGCCAAGTTTCTGGGAAATAGGATTACGGCACTTGCGGTGTTCTTCTCGTGACCATTGTCAGGTGTGACGAGAGGTGGGGTGCGACTAAGAGTGTGCACGAGACAAAGCACAGATAGGGGTCTCTATCCTTCGAGGCAGACTCCATCACACATCTGCCTTCGTATGTGCACTCTCCTCTCCTGTGATCAGACCTCTTGCAGACTGACTGCCTCAAACAACTGCATTGAATCACCTCATACTATGAGAAAAACATCATACACAAACTTAGTCAACCCCTTCTTAAAGAAGCAGATTGGTTACTTTGGAGCGCTGGTTTAGAACTCTTACCGGGCTGCTGTGAGTCTCCACTTCTGACGTATGACACTGAAGTGGTGTGTATATGCCGACATGGGGAAGTGACAAATTGGAAAAAAGGAGCCATCATACTTGGATATGCCGAATGAAGTTACCAGACTGTTGGTGCAACAACGCGGACTGTCAAACATGTCTACAATGAATGGCGTATCATCCGCATCCACGTAACACTGTGCAAGAACAGTGGTTCGAGAAACCTAATCAACAGTGGTCAACAGCGAGTGCTATGCCCTATCAATTATGGTATCATACAGAGATCTGGCTGCACCCCAAAGTCGCCAACGTGGATTGAAACCACAGACATTAGCGATGGCCTCATTGCAATCCACAGCGACGTATGGGAGGCACTCAGAAGACCATGACTGCTCCGTCAGCAACAGCAGCGCCCTCACACTAAGTCAATATGGTGTCGAGCTAGGAAGAGCTCTGCCCCAGTTCGAGACCTCAGCCACAAAAGTCAACACCATCGTCTAGGGCCAACGTGACAGTTAAAGCTTTTGATGGTCTTGTTCGTTTAAATGTGGAACACTGTACAGCAAGAGAAGAATTTCTTGATCTGTGCATCAAGTGATGCTTTAATAGTCAACAATATTTGTAACTCATCAAGCTACCCTATGGCAAAGAAAAGACTTAAATGTCAGTTAAACTTTTATTCATGTGCGTAATAAAGTGGACTAAAATTTTGCCTGTTGTAGTTAAGAATGAGCCTCCTCCCAGACCGATCAAAGAACACGCAGTTATGGCCAGACGAAAGTTGCCTTTTGCGGGCAAGTGCTCTACTAACTGAGCTACCCAAGCACGACTCACGCCCCGTCCTCACAGCTTTCTGTAGAGTTTCGAAGGTAGGAGACGAAGTATTGGCGGAAGTAAAGCTGTGAGGGCGGAGCGTGAGTCGTGCTTGGGTAGCTCAGTTGGTAGAGCACTTGCCCGCGAAAGGCAAAGGTCCCGAGTTTGAGTCTCGGTCCGGCACACAGTTTTAATCTGCCAGGAAGTTTCGTATTAGCGCACACTCGGCTGCAGAGTGAAAATCTCATTCTGCAGACGAAACTTGTTTCGACTGGTCACAAAATCAGTGACAATCAGTTTAAAACTCGACAGGAATTGCAGCTGTCACTGAAGGCGGGTCCACATAAACTAGTTTACCAGCAAACACTGCGAAGGGAACTGCAAGTAGTGGATGTTTGGAGTCTGGTACCTCGCAAAATACTGCCGCTCACAGCGGCACGTACACTTGCACGTCTTCAGTGGGCCAATCAACACAGAAACTGGATAGCAGCTAATTGGAGGCATGCAGTTTGGTTCAACGAATCGTGATCTAGCTTCTTTCAAATTACGCGAGGCGTCAGCTGCACAGATGGACCAATCAGGCGTTTACCCACAGTGTGTCAGTGGTTTACTTTATCCGGAAGTAGTTCTGAGTTGTTTTGGAGGTGGATTTCGTACCATGATTTGAGCCCAATCATCCAGGTTACCTTGAGCACAACACAGGATGTTTATCTGAATATTCTCGATGACCACATTTTGCCCTTCTGCTATCTCACTTAAAAGTAGGCGAAGGATCTGAGCTGCACTCCACCAGATTTGGATACAGTACGTATAACATAACTTCCTTGCAGGTGCTCTATACTCTTTTTGGTACAGTTGTTCTAAAAACCAAAATCGTTGTCCTCAGTAACTGTTACGGAACACTGCTCTATAAGGCAATCAGTCCAGATGCAAATTAATACCACTATATTGCAAACATCAGAATATATGATGTTAGAGCTCAGAAAATTCATAACTAGCCGGCCGGAGTGGCCGAGCGGTTCTAGGCGCTTCAATCTGGAACCGCGCGACCGCTACGGTCGCAGGTTCGAATCCTGCCTCGGGCATGGATATGTGTGATGTCCTTAGGTTAGTTAGGCTTAAGTAGTTCTAAGTTCTAGGGGACTGATGACCTCAGATGTTAAGTCCCTTAGTGCTCAGAGCCATTTGAACCATTTGAACAATTCATAACTCTTCTTAACTCACAATTATTACAGTAAGTGGTGTTGCCAAAAAGCTGTCACTTTCAATTCTGTTTCAAGCCACTAATACTCATAACTTTATCACATAAATAGTTCAGTAATCTCTTGTCATAACTAAATGTTTTTGTAAATAATTGATTTTGCAAGAATATCAAAGCTTCAGAACTTCAGAACTTCTGTGGTTATGCGAAGTATTCTTGCTCTGTAAAAGGTTTTCCAGCAACCTATTAACCGTCATACACACGACGAGTGGTTTTGCATAAAAAGGTTGATTAACTAAGCAGTTAAAACGCCAAAACGTTTCTAACAGCGAAAAATGCCCTAGAAACCATGCCCTAGAAACCTCAATATCAAAAGCGTATCGGTAGCAATTTCACTGTAATCGTGATGGCACGTGGAGCAATGATCAGTTCGAAAGTCACCTGTCCCTCTTCTTATGTAGCACAAAGCTAGTTGTTCATGTGTTTGAACTTTAAATGACAAGACCAACCGTTTTGTGCTGCAGAGGGATTCGAACCTAGTACCTATAAACAATATTAACTGGGCAAAAATTTCGTTTCCGACCGAGATTAAACGATAGCTCTAATTGTCTTTGCTCACTATGCATAAAGACACGTGAAATGTCGAAGTTTTGATCAGTATCAGTTAGCAAGAGAGAAACTGGAATGACATGGCGAAAATTTTTTTATTGTCAGGGAATCCCATGCAACGCGTACAGTCCATCTTAACTATACGCGAAGGATGTTGAATGTGGTTTCATTCACGGGTAACAAAGTGTGAGTACGATAAATTTGAAATAAATTGGGATCGTGTTCTACGCTGGACAAGGATTCGAACTCAGCATCTAATCGGATTGTTAACACGCACAGTCGAACGTTAGATATCGAATTTAATGCACCAATAGCACGACGTCAAAACTGACAAGACGAAAATTTTTTTTGGCTCACTGAGATTCGGACCCTGCACCTAACTTTCTGGTTTCTATTCACGAACAGATGTTAAATTTTGATTACTTTCACTAGAAGCGCCAGGTGCGCATGTTGTGTCCTGCTGATTGTAATCGAAGCCCTCACAGATAGTAGTTGTTGTCCACACACGAAGAGATGTTAACTATTAAATTCTTTTTATTGATAGCTAGAAGTGTGTTGTTTGAGTTGAAAATGATGTGATGAAAAGAGCTGTGTCTAACTGGACTCGAAACTGGCACCTATCCTTACTGTTAACATTGCACAAGGTGCCATTTATTTGATTATTTTTAAATGATTTTTAGGTGCTCGAATGCTAGAGCTAGGAATGATATGATGACAATTTTTGTCCAGCACCAATATTTTCAATTTCTGAAGTGTAAATGAAATAAAAAAGTGCCCTGTGATCTTACATGTTGACTGGTTCATTCAACAAAATACTAATTATAGTGTAAGAAAGCAAACTGGTAACATGGCTTTCACTTGCCTCGACTTCCCCACTTAAACCGAGTCTGGTCCAGTTAGTAGCGACATCAAATTTAATGTAGATTTGGAACTACGGTTTAACTCTCTCTTCTTCATGTGGAACTACCAGAGGTGAAGGATATCTGTTTGTGCCCCTTAAAAATCATCACCTGAAATAGGAATCCGACCAAGATCTTGGGTGTACCAACTTAGTATCAATCCACCAAATCACTGAAATCCATGTCAGGTGGGTCATGAATTGTGTCGTCATGGAGGATGAACCATGAATTGTGACTTCCTGACGCCCGGGAGGTGAATCCATTCTCTTCAATACATTCATTTCCTTGTCTGACCGCATCACCATTTACCAGATGCTCAGTTTATCCAATACATACTTCCGACTTCCTTTTGTAATCGCTGAAACAAAATCAGATGATGACCAGATGCTCGAACTGGAAAATCGATACAGAAGGTGTTGCCTTCCACGCGAGCTATTCTGCTTCTGTATGTATCCATGATATAATGGTAAATGTCACGTAAAAGCCAATACTCCTTTATATTTTAACCAAATTTTGTCAGACTGCAGAAAGTACCAGTCTGATGGGGGCCTAAATATAATTTTCTTCACTTTCTAACAAACAGTACTAGCAACACCTACGACAAACGTTTCCACAACCTACCTCACAGCTTCGTTTCCTGACCAGAACCGCAACCGTATGTAAGTGCCGACGGAGTTCGGCCAACTCTCATTTTGTTGGCATCTCATTTTTACCTATTCTCTTATTTGCTTAATTGCTTAGCTCTTATTCGTTTATGGCTCATGTTATTGTGCTCTCTTTCAGCCATTCTGATTGTTTTGATTTACTTCCAATTGAGAAGTGCTCCTTTTGGCATTTCACTTTTGCATATTTCTCATTTTCCTAATAATATGATCATTAGCTTTTTACAGTTGAATTGATTAACATAGTGTCATGTATTGTTTGTTCATTTCAGCCTGTTCATATTTTGATGTTTTTTAAATACTGTAATAATTATCGGAAGCATTTCTTCCCTTAAACTTGTGTAAAGTATTCTCGATGTAGAATTTGTTCTGTGACACAGGTGTAAGGTTTTGAATATAAATTATATACGAAACTGTGCTTTAAAAAGGAATTTATCTTTTTCAGTTTGTACTACATCAGCCGACAATTTTGTAATATGAGGGAGGAATTTGAGGGGCGAACCCATGGAAATAGTCTTAAGTGATCCCCGTTTAAAATTAAAAATTTGTGTGACACTGAAAGACGTGACACTGCAGGCACCGAAAATTTATATACGTCACACCTTTCAAAAGAAAGAGCCCCGATTTGTCTTGATTGATTTAAGGAAGTTTTGGAAAAATCAAATCAGGATGTGATGTAACAAATATTTTTTACTAGCAGTTAGCTGTGCGCATCCTAAAGCTGAAAATGACGTGATGAAAATGTTCGTGCCACATTAGGATTCGAATCTAGGTATGCGGCTTCCCGGAAGACCAAGAGGATTGTGGGATCTTGAGGAAAACAACGAAATGGTGGAACTGTATTATACCAAAAGTGTCATAGCCCTTGAACGTGGAGGTCTGAGTTCAAATTCAAGTCTTCTGCAGAATGAGTCCTCATTTTACTATTTAACTTCCAGTAAGTCCTTTCTAGAAACTACGCTTCTAGAATTCTCTTGTGAATATTCTGATAACTGGAGCCTGAATCCTAATTAATTAAGAGAGTTATTGAAGAGGAAAGGCAATCATTTGATTCCCCCTGCTCTTTATTTATGACGTTTCGGTTAGCTTACACTTGTTGACTCAAAATTTTCGTATTTCAGCTCTTAATTAATTCAGTAGTGGTGTGCTCTGTACCTTTGGAGCACCTAATGTTGAGCCCACTTGAGAAACACGCGGCCTGTCGAAATGAATTTTTACTGCTGCTAGTATGATTGACACATGGCAAAATAGCAGGATACGACTGACAACTCTGTGATAGTATACTTACTTCCTTGACTGACATATAATTATCTTGCTAAATTCACTTGATATTTTTGTTGCTATGTCATTTAAATATTCTGAATGATTTTGACAACTGATGGGTCGTTGAGTTATCGTATTCATGTTTCTGATTACAGGAAGTTTGTTCTACACAGAAACTTCAAATTTTGTTTTCTAGATAGTGAATTATTTGCCTTAGCCATCATTAGCTCAATTAAGGAGTGGTGAATATAGGATTTGTTCTTTACCTCTTTGCTGAAGCCGTCGCCTTGTAAAGCGGTTTCATTCTCAATGGAAACTATATTTTTACCTCTTCTAGACAGTGCTACAAGCAGCCACATCTAAAATCAGCGAAGAATTGGTATAGGACAGCAAATACAGATTTAAGGGAAAAATTATTTAACATTTTACTAATTCATGACGATTTAGACATGCTCATGTTACAAACATTTCATATTTAACTAAGATAATCTTTCGTCATATGATTATTAAGTGGTAATTTGAACGTGTGAGTGAAATGCATGTTTTATAGCGTTTCTGCTTTGGTTTATTGAACACAACAGAAAAAGTGCGAAATTAAAACAGCAACAATATTAGCGCGTATTATCTGAAACAGTAGACAGCGTTCGAGCAGCTTTTCGATTTCATACCAGTATAAACCTATTAGTCTGAAGAAACCATCAAACAAAGTTTAAAGTGCATTATCGTCTGCTGAAGTCTTCTGTTGATGACTGTTACATAAGGAGTCAAAGAGGCAACATTTGAGGATGCAAAATTACAAGAATAAGTGCAGTGATGGCTGACTTCGCAAAGAAGCTACTGGAAAGCTTCTTTTGAGAAATCAGCTATGATTCTTGCGCAGCAGTCGTAACGCTTTTACCTCAGCGGACGAATAACATCGTCTAAATGCGAGAACGCACGCCAGAGGAGAGTACACTTTGTGTTGATGCGACTGTTTGCGAGCCCTTTACTGAGGCTTGTGAGTTACATATGGTTTGAATTTGTTATCATGTACTACCTGTCACCTCACGTGTCATTAAAATGGCCTTGTCCTTGAGAGTGCTGCATTTTTTTCCGGCAGTGTAGAGAGAGTTTGTCCCGTGTGTATGTAAAACATGTTAGCAGATCAGATTACTTTCAATTCTGAAGCTTGAAATCCAGTGACAGGCTGTATAAGGAAAGAGCTGTGTATCATGAGGAAGGTAAATTCAAAGAGCATATGTTCCGGGGGCGGGGACAATGATAATGGTGCTTGAAGTACATTCCACCACACACAATAAGGTAGTTTGAAGAGTACAGATCCGGTGGATATGGAATGTCGTACAGTTGAAGATACCCTCTGCCATGCACTTCACAGTGTTTTGCAGAGTGTGGAAGGATCATATAGTTTTGGGATACTGCAGAATAATTATGGCAGCTTGTTTAACTGGAACATTATCTGTAGCCGAAATAAGTTACCCCAACCTCGGAGGGCGATTATGTTGGCATTTTACGACCGGAAAGAGTCTGACTGAGTATAATATGAAGTTCTAACAGTAGTCACCGCTTACAGTAGTGACATAATGCCTTTCGTTCCCTCTGCACAACTGGCTTCCTTTCCGCATATCTCTGACCACCATGTTATGTAAAATACAATGCAGTTTCACGAAAGGCTAATAATATCGCTCTTTGGTACTGGTCATTCAACGTTGGAGGTCTGTGGAACTCAACAGTACGTTATCATAAAAGAACTTAAGTGTAAATTCGTTGCACCTCCTAACGCGTCATATCATCCTTCGCTGCAGAGATCCTTAATGGCACCATTCCATCAGATGCCTTCAGAAGTGATGTCTGTATCAAAGAACAACGGATAATCACTACAGAATCCTTCTAGAAGCTATCACACAAGTTACTCTCGATTTGTATCATATTGCTAGTCTAAAGTGTAGATATACATTGAACTAAAACCAAAAGTAAAGCTCGCCCGAACAGATCTCGGAATGCCCAACCGCTGCGTCATCTTCAAACCATAGGCGTTGCTGGATGTGGAAGGGTATGTGGTCAGCACATTGCACTCCCAGCCGTGGTCAGTTTACGAGACCGGAGCCGCTACTCCTCAGTCAACTAGCTCCACAATTGGTCTCATGAGGGCTGAGTGCAACCCCTTGCCAACAGCACTCTGCAGACCGGACGGTCACCCATCCAAGTGCTAGCCAATCCCGACAGCGCTTTACTTCGGTGATCTGACAGGAGTTGATGTTACCACTGAGGCAAGGCTGGTGGCTTAGATTTACACTGACCTACAAAAAAACCGAAGTACGCGGAAGGAAAGGAGGAAAATGTTACAGGAAAGTTCTCCAAAACTATTCTGCAACCTAATATATAGTCCTCTATTCGAATTAAATTCAAATTACAAGTGATACATGAAAATGCGGAACTTAAATAAAAACCAATGATTCCAAAAGTAATAAGCATTTATGAGTTTTATATCGATTCGGCAAAAGATACATGTAATGTTATTCTGGAAGTTGGGAAATCCAGCAGACTGGGGGAAAGTGAGTGACACGGCTTCCAATGGTTAGTGTGTAATAAAAATGTTCCTAGATGAAAGGGCCTGTTCCTAAAGCAGGTATGCTGAATGGACATGCTTTGTCACAGACAATATCCCATGTGCAGATGAAAGCCTCACAGAGTCCTAAAGATGACTTTCGCCTGGGTGTAATCTGTCATTGTGAGAAGCCGAGGAAAGAATGCTTTTGAAAAGAGACGAATCTGGAATGGGGTGGGAAACATGGCGCACTCAGGCTGTGAAGAATCTACTGGACTCAAAAAAGGTCAGCAGGAGACTTTAAATTTTGTGACACAATCTAGTGATGGGTCACCAAAATGGGGAATATGACTCGCGAGTGCGTACATGTTGACCTTTTCATTGGCTAAAACGTGAAAACACTCTATTGGCGGAACAAAGTTCTGCTTTCTGCCACCCGCTGAGAGGTAAATGATAGGCACTAGTTAATCACAGCAGATTCTTGAAAAGAAGGTAAACTGTTGTTGTTGTTAAAGCTTTTTCATTGGTCGTAGCTCCCAAGGTCTGCAGCGATTGGCTGAAGAGAATCTGGTACTGGCAGAACCAGCAAACATTTTGAGTAGCACAACACAAATACACTTCGTCTTAGGCCATCTGAGGGAGAGATGTTTTCAGTTCAGACCTGCAGAGAGGGAGGACGACATCATAGAGCTGATCACAGATGCCACGAGTGCTGAACTGGAGCGAACTTCAGCAGCACTCGTGGCTGCCTCATCGCGGTCGCGAAGTGGGGCCGAGGCAGTGCCAGCTAAGTTTTACAGTCTGACGATAATTTATGGATTTGTAGTTTTAGCTTGACGATGTCCACTATGGACAAACGATAGATACTGTTATTCTGAAGAAGGTTGGGTTATCCCGACTGAAACCTAGGTAAATTCTAGGTAAACGGCGCAACTGAGGCTGTTCATTATTAAAATTAAAATTAATTTTTCTGAGTATTTCACACGATCGTATGGGAATCAATCTGTTCTCTGAATAGGCCACCAGGTACAGATCTTGTCAGCATATCATGGGTATACTAGACGCCCAACTATAGTCTCACGAAACGAAATGAAACTTCACGGTTTTAGAGGGTCTGTGTCGTTATTTCAGAGATTACAACATCGAGTCGAATTTACAGAGAACTTGGCAGTATGAAACCACTTACGAGCAAGATGTTGCACTACCTCCGGTGTGGATGCATGGACGCTTTCCTGAGGCAAGCTGGCACAGAAAAGATGTAAATGGTCGTTCATACCCTGGATATAAACAATGGGACGGAGTTAACGTCCGAGCTAGTCAAACATATGTTCCATTGGGGAAAAATCTGGGTACGTTGGTGGCCACAGGAGTACCTCAGCGTCACTCTGACAGTTCACAGGCACATACCATGCGAAGACGAGCACTGATATGTTGAAAAATGGCACCATGTCACTTGAGAGATAATACAGTACCTAAGGTCCTAGGATGCCAACGTAATACCGTTGTGCCGTCAGAGTTTCCTCAGTTACTATCATCTTTGATCTGAAGTCATACCCGATGGCTCCTCACTCCTTGAAGCCAGGAATAATACCACTGTACCTCATCAGAACATTGGAAGAGTGGGACATAACGCTGGGACACCTCCCCATGTCGCTGCCGTGCGCAATGACTATGATCATTTGGAGTAGTGTAGAAATGCGATTCATCGCTAAAGGTAATTGTGGTGTCACCGCCAGACACCACACTTGCTAGGTGGTAACCTTCAAATCGACCGCGGTCCATGAGTATAGGTCGGACCCGCGTGTCCTCACTATCAGTGAATTGCAGACCGAGCGCCGCCACACGGCAGTTCTACTCTAGAGAGACTCACTACACTAGCACTCGCCCCAGTTGTACAGCAGACTTTGCTAGCGATGGTTCACTGTCTACATACGCTCTCATTTGCCGAGACGACAGTTTAGCATAGCCGTCAGCTACGTCATTTGCTACGACCTAGCAAGGCCCCATTATCAGTTACTATTCTGAACAGATAATATTGTGAATCATGTACCGTCAAGAGCGACGTTCATCATTAATGGATTAAAGTTAAGTATCAAACTAATTACGTCCGCTTTCTGAATTCTAATTCATTGTCATGTTCGAGACCTCACGTCAGTATAGTCCTTCCCTCCTCACGTCAGCCTGCGTGAGCTAAAACGCGTGCATTTCGGCCTCCTTTCGTAACACGGTGTTGGCTCTTCTGCCAACCCAACAGTAACGCGATACTATTAATCAGCAGTCTGTGCTCCATCCTCACGGTACTGCTCCAAATGCAGCCGTTTGTATGGTGCCGGTAACGGTAACCTACGCATAGGATAATAGTCTAGCCACGACCAATTATGTGAAATGATATGGAATGATTCAGGGAACCCATTACTCATTCTCGAATTGCGGGCACAGATGTGAAAGGGTTATGATGTGCTTGATGCACAAGACGGCGATCCTCCACAGTGGTGGTCAGGCGTCCTCGATCGGAACGTTCACGAGGTGTGTCCCTGCTCTCACTTTTATATGCAGTTTAACATCGGATCACTGTCATATCTGCATGCCCCACAAATCTGGAGATTGCACGATTCAACCAGCCGACGAAATGGACATCCACAATGAGGCCCCTTCCAAACTCTGTCAGGTGCTGATAAGGCTGTCTCACACGGATTCGTGACTTCTCTGGGTCCTTCACAGTGATCGCTCATCATATTACTTTCTTCACGACCCTTATACAGGGTGTACATAGTCCCGGAACACTTCCAATTACTTATTGCACAAAAACTAAACACTGTACAGATGTAATACATATTGCATTTCGAAGATAAACTCTGAAAGTTTATTTACAAACATTCGATATGCAAACCATGAGTGACGCGGCAGACGTCAACACGATAATCGAATTCTTGCCATACCCGTCCCAGCATGGCATCGTCGACTGTGGCAGTCGCTTCCCGTATTCTCTCCCGGAGCTCTGCTACATCACGTGGTAGAGGCGTTACATACACCAGATCTTTAATGTGCCCCACAGAAAAAAGTTACACGGAGTGAGATCTGGTGATCGGGAAGGCTATTTCATGAAACAGCTCGCTCCGCACCTGAACTCGCTATGTTTGCGACTGTTGTTGTTGTTGTTGTGGTCTTCAGTCCTGAGACTGGTTTGATGCAGCTCTCCATGCTACTCTATCCTGTACAAGCTTCTTCATCTCCCAGTACCTACTGCAACCTACATCCTTCTGAATCTGCTTAGTGTATTCATCTCTGGGTCTCCCCCTACGATTTTTACCCTCCACGCTGCCCTCCAATACTAAATTGGTGATCCCTTGATGCCTCGGAACATGTCCTACCAACCGATCCCTTCTGCTGGTCAAGTTGTGCCACAAACTCCTCTTCTCCCCAATCCTCTTCAGTACCTCCTCATTAGTTATGTGATCTACCCATCTAATCTTCAGCATTCTTCTGTAGCACCACATTTCGAAAGCTTCTATTCTCTTCTTGTCCAAACTATTTACCGACCATGTTTCACTTCCATACATGGCTACACTCCATACAAATACTTTCAGAAATGACTTCCTGACACTTAAATCTATACTCGATGTTAACAAATTTCTCTTCTTCAGAAACGCTTTCCTTGCGATTGCCAGTCTACATTTTATATCCTCTCTACTTCGACCATCATCAGTCATTTTGCTCCCCAAATAGCAAAACTCCTTTCCTAATCTAATACCCTCAACATCACCCGACTTAATTCGACTACATTCCATTATCCTCGTTTTGCTTTTGTTGATGTTCATCTTATATCCTCCTTTCAAGACACTGTCCATTCCATTCAACTGCTCTTCCAAGTCCTTTGCCGTCTCTGACACAATTACAATGTCATCGGCGAACCTCAAAGTTTTTATTTCTTCTCCATGAATTTTAATACCTACTCCGAATTTTTCTTTTGTTTCCTTTACTGCTTGCTCAATATACAGATTGAATAACATCGGGGAGAGACTAAAACCCTGTCTTACTCCCTACCCAACCACTGCTTCCCTATCATGTCCCTCGACTCTTATAACTGCCATCTGGTTTCTGTACAAATTGTAAATAGCCTTTCGCTCCCTGTATTTTACCCCTGCCACCTTTAGAATTTGAAAGAGAGTATTCCAGTCAACACTGTCAAAAGCTTTCTCTAAGCCTACAAATGCTAGAAACGTAGGTTTGCCTTTCCTTAATCTTTCTTCTGAGATAAGTCGTAAAGTTAGTATTGCCTCACGTGTTCCAGTGTTTCTACGGAATCTAAACTGATCTTCCCCGAGGTCGGCTTCTACTAGTTTTTCCATTCGTCTGTAAAGAATTCGTGTTATTATTTTGCAGCTGTGGCTTATTAAACTGATTGTGCGGTAATTTTCACATCTGTCAACACCTGCTTTCTTTGGGATTGGAATTACTATATTCTTCTTGAAGTCTGAGGGTATTTCGCCTGTTTCATACATCTTGCTCACCAGATGGTAGAGGTTTGTCAGGACTGGCTCTCCCAAGGCCGTCAGTAGTTCCAATGGAATGTTGTCTACTCCGGGGGCCTTGTTTCGACTCAGATCTTTCAGTGCTCTGTCAAACTCTTCACGCAGTATCGTATCTCCCATTTCATCTTCATCTACATCCTCTTCCATTTCCATAATATTGTCCTCATGTACATCGCCCTTGTATAGACCCTCTACATACTCCTTCCACCTTTCTGCTTTCCCTTCTTTGCTTAGAATGGGTTTCCATCTGAGCTCTTGATGTTCATACAAGTGGTTCTCTTATCTCCAAAGGTCTCTTTAATTTTTCTGTAGGCAGTATCTATCTTACCCCTAGTGAGATAAGCCTCTACATCCTTACATTTTTCCTCTAGCCATCCCTGCTTAGCCATTTTGCACTTCCTGTCGATCTCATTTTTGAGACGTTTGTATTCCTTTTTGCCTGCTTCATTTACTGCATTTTTATATTTTCTCCTTTCATCAATTAAATTCAATATTTCTTCTGTTACCCAAGGATTTCTACTAGCCCTCGTCTTTTTACCTACTTGCTCCTCTGCTGCCTTCACTACTTCATCCCTCAAAGCTACCCATTCTTCTTCTACTGTATTTCTTTCCCCCATTCCTGTCAATTGTTCCCTTATGCTCTCCATGAAACTCTGTACAACCTCTGGTTCTTTCAGTTTATCCAGGTCCCATCTCCTTAAATTCTCACCTTTTTGCTGTTTCTTCAGTTTTAATCTACAGGTCATAACCAATAGATTGTGGTCAGAGTCCACATCTGCCCCTGGAAATGTCTTACAATTTAAAACCTGGTTCCTAAATCTCTGTCTTACCATTATATAATCTATCTGATACTTTTAGTATCTCCAGGGTTCTTCCATGTATACAACCTTCTATCATTATTCTTAAACCAAGTGTTAGCTATGATTAAGTTGTGCTCTGTGCAAAATTCTACCAGGCGGCTTCCTCTTTCATTTCTTAGCCCAGATCCATATTCACCTACTACGTTTCCTTCTCTCCCTTTTCCTACAGTCGAATTCCAGTCACCCATGACTATTAAATTTTCGTCTCCCTTCACTATCTGAATAATTTCTTTTATTTCATCATACATTTCTTCAATTTCTTCGTCATCTGCAGAGCTAGTTGGCATATAAACTTGAACTACTGTAGTAGGTGTGGGCTTCGTATCTATCTTGGCCACAATAATGCGTCCACTAAGCTGTTTGTAGTAGCTTACCCGCGTTCCTATTTTCCTATTCATTATTAAACCTACTCCTGCATTACCCCTATTTGACTTTGTGTTTATAACCCTGTAGTCGCCTGACCAGAAGTCTTGCTCCTCCTGCCACCGAACTTCACTATTTCCCACTATATCTAACTTTAACCTATCCATTTCCCTTTTCAAATTTTCTAACGTACCTGCCCGATTAAGGGATCTGACATTCCACGCTCCGATCCGTAGAACGCCAGTTTTCTTTCTCCTGATAACGACATCCTCTTGAGTAGTCCCCGCCCGGAGATCCGAATGGGGGACTATTTTACCTCCGGAATATTTTACCCAAGAGGACGCCATCATCATTTAATCATACAGTAAAGCTGCATGCCTTCGGGAAAAATTACGGCCGTAGTTTCCCCTTGCTTTCAGCCGTTCGCAGTACCAGCACAGCAAGGCCGTTTTGGTTATTGTTACAAGGCCAGATCAGTCAATCATCCAGACTGTTGCCCTTGCAACTACTGAAAAGGCTGCTGCCCCTCTTCAGGAACCACACGTTTGTCTGGCCTCTCAACAGATACCCTTCCGTTGTGGTTGTACCTACGGTACGGCTATCTGTATCGCTGAGGCACGCAAGCCTCCCCACCAACGGCAAGGTCCATGGTTCATGGGGGGGTTTGCGACTAGCGCTGACAAAAAATGGTTCAAATGGCTCTGAGCACCATGGGACTTAACGTCTGAGGTCATCAGTCCCCTAGAACTTGGAACTACTTAAACCTAACTAACATAAGGACATCACACACATCGATGTCCGATGCAGGATTTGAACATGCGACCGTAGCGGTCGCGCGGCTACAGATTGTAGCGCCTTGGCCACCCCGGCCGGCTAGCGCTGACAATCGGCATATTCCGAAACTACGCTGTGGAGGTATACATGAAAAAAAAAAAAAACTTTCGGAGTTTCTCTTCAAAATGATATAGCTATAATATCTGTGCAATGTTTGGTTCTTGTGCAGTAAATAATTAAAAGTGTAACCTACCATGTTTGGTAACAACACTAAACGCGAACACCATTAATGCACTTTGGTGGTCATTCCATCGTTCAGAGATAATAGCAACACTAATCATTTACATACCCGCCGATGGTGTATATGTCTACAAAGTTATAGCTGCGTCCGACCATATTTTCTGAGTGCTTAACTTTTTTCGTTAGACAGTGTATTTTTTTTTTTTTTTTTTTTTTATAGCAATCGTCCCATTAGAGTTTCCGTCCTACCTGTTCGCTGCCTTATCTGTCTAGCGGCTCGCACATGTCAGTTTGGATGAGTTCATCACTGACATGCATTGCATCGGTTGCGAGTGTCGTCAGTATAGCTGCACGTTGTTGTAGCAGGGTGTCATCATCATCATCATTCTGGTGACTTACCTGGAACAAGAAACGAAAGTTAGCAACGGTTGGTAGAGGCTCGATGCTTTCAGTTACAAAACTTCATTTTTCTAGTGATTGCCATTAGCAAGCTTCAGTGGTTTGTGTGTTACTTCTTGAGTTAACGCTTTAGAGATGTCGATATTTAGTAGCCTACTGCAAAAAACAGGATATCAATAAACGTAACAGAAAAGCTAAAAGTGTGAATTTCTCTTTTAGAATACATAAACCTCTGAATAAAATTAGAATATTGGATATACTCGTAGTGATTACACTATTTACTGAAAAGACACAGTAAAAATGTTAAAGAAATTATAGAGACATGCAATATCCTCATACCCTGTACCAAGTCTTAAAGGAAAATAGAACCAAAACTGCTTGCACGGTATCATTTATATAGTTTTCTCACAAAATGTTTTTAAGAAAATGACATGTGATGGTTCTAGTGGAGACTAGCAGGAAAAGAGTCAAGACAGTAATTAGGTTATTGAAGTGAATACGGCTACGATCATACCCAAAGTAACATAATAAAGACTTGTATTTCTTACAGTACGAGTATACTCAGTTACTTGTGTTAAACGTTTTTGAGTTAGGTATTACTCAGGTAAACTTCAATATTCTTTAAGAACGAGAAAAATATTGTGCAGTTAACTACAGACTTTTTATGTATGTAACGGACGTCGCACATGTATGAAGATGACTGTTTACTTCAGAAACCGGGCCTAATTAAATGTAGAAAATTATTGTAGAAAGGAAGAGGAATAGATTTTAGCGTACTAGTAACTTGTTGGTTGGTTGTTTTGGGGAAGGAGACCAGACAGCGAGGTCATCGGTCTCATCGGATTAGTGAAGGACAGGGAAAGAAGTCGGCCGTGCCCTTTGAAAGGAACCATCCCGGCATTTGCGTGGAGCGATTTAGGGAAATCACAGAAAACCTAAATCAGGATGGCCGGACGCGGGATTGAACCATCGTCCTCCCGAATGCGATTCCAGTGTCTAACCACTGCGCCACCTCGCTCGGTAGTAACTTGTACGCCATTACAGGCGGATATCTAGTTGGGTAGTGAAAGAAAAGGCAAATCGACTGTGGGCTTCATGAAGTTCAAGGATTTGAACCCCATTCTGTTCACATGCGATTCCAGCATCTTTCCTCATGCATCGTATGATTTCACTAAGTGTTAAAAAGAAGAACGCTGAAGGAATGGGGAATAGGTATGGCTGACTCTATGAACCGTGTTTAGAAAAGTGGTAGGTTAAAGCACTTGGTTTCAAGCGTCCAATGCACTGTGCAAAACACCTCACATACTATCGTTTCGCAAAACTTTGAATATCAATAACTTCCTTCGTTAAATTTTCTGTAGCGTCTGATGTTCAGTTTATTGATCATCGTTTCAGGGTAAGAGTCGTTATTAAGTTACGCTCTTTGATCGATTGCTCTTTCATGTGTATTTCTTGGCTTCTGACACTGGCGACGCGTGAAATTCACTGTGGAGCGCGTCCACATAACATGGAATAAGGAGCCGAGAGCCTTCATCCCGAGAGCGTTGACAGAATGCGGAATTAGAATAGCGACGTCAACAGAACAGTTCGCGCCGTACAAACAGACTCCCCTGGGTGTGTTTGCCATGCTCTCTCTGTCGGTTTTGTGATGAAATTCTGTTGACTCTTAGGCGCTGGCAGAAGCACCACTCGCTGGTCCGTCCGTCCGTCCGTCTGCAACAGGCGGATCTCTTTATTGCCTTTGCGGAATTTTTCATCCAGTTTTATGAGTGGAAGCCGGTTTTAATAGTCGAGAATTGCGACGCGTCGTAAACAAACAAACACAGGAAGGGAGCAGTCGCTCCACTTGTAACGTCCTTTTCGTGACGGTGCACGTCAATCATCGCCGCTTCTGAATAATGAAAGAAGCTACGGAACCATTACAGTGCGAGTAATATCACAAGCGAGAAGACGAACTACTACGTAATATACAGTAAAGTGCTCCATTACGTAAAAGAATAAACATTATTGGTTTTAAGGTAATAATTATTATGTAAAAGGTTAACATCAAAATAAACTGTCTATAGTTTTCCGTGTACGTAAGGCACTAAAGTCTTTGAGATACAGAATATAGGAAAACCCCTACATCAAAATATGCACAGCGCTCAGAGTATTTTATCCTGTAATTTTGAATCAATTCCTGCAAAGTAGAAACCAAGGAAAAGTACAGTTTAAAACTTATAGGAAACAGCCATTGAAGTTGTCAATGCATTCCAGCTGCATAGGATGAGGTTCTGCATCCTCTTTCATCTCATCTTGCTATCTCATGTTTCCCGCTCGTCTGCGTTGTCTTGCACTTGTTTCGAGGTCTGTAATAGCTCTCTCCTATGCCCTAACCCTTTCTTTATCTAAATTTAACATTTGTTTCAGTGTGAACCGATCAGCAGTTTGTAGAAGTCTTTTCAGGACTTCACACCTTGCAAAATTTCCTTCGCTGAACGGTGCCAGTTTATCAAAAACACCAAAATGCAGTGTACTAATTGACACAAACACTGTCTTGGGAATTCTGTCCCAGATTACGCTGTTGATGGGCTCGTTAGGATTTTGGATGCGGCCATGAAGACATTCCTTGAAGAGTCTTACATCTCACAAATCTTAGAAAGTTTCTTTCAAGACCTGCACTATGGCAAAATGTGTAACTGCTTTGTGAATACATGTCTCACCGTTCTGCTATGCTCTGTTGTATTTGCAGCATGAATCACTTCCTACGACCGGTTTTGTTGTCTGTTGAAGAGAGGTGAAAAAGACCTGCCCATATAGCGTATCTCATAGATATGACGTAACTAACATTTTGCCTGGTGGCCACATCGTAATAGTTCTGGATTTTATCCACGGCAGATACTGTTACTCTATTCTTACCATCTGGACCTCTCCCATCATCGAGTTTCTTCCCATTGTACGCAGTTTTCAACCGTCGCAACGTCGTGCCCATTCGCTTTTGTACATAAACTGTGCACGCCAGTTTCGTGAAAATTACTTTCCTTCATTCAGCTTTTCTTCATCAACCGCTTTCGGGGTTGTTCGGGGAAAGAGACCAAACAGCGTGATCATCGGTCTCAGTGGATTAGCGAAGGGCGGGGAAGAAAGTCGGCCGTGCCCTTTCAAAGGAACCATCCCGGCATTTGCCTGGAGCGATTTAGGGAAATCACGGAAAACCTAAATCAGGATGGCTGGACGAAGGATTTAACCATCGTCCTCCCGAATGCAAGTCCAGTATGCTAACCGCTGCTCCACCTGGCTCGGTAAACTGCTTTGATACCTTTTGAATCCCCATCTCCGAAATAAATGTCATATCTTACCTTCTGCTATTGATTCTTGGAAAATGGTCAAGCCCACATAGTTTTGTTCAAATGAACGATATACCAGAAATAAGACAATAATATATGGACTGAGGTGACAAAAAACGTGGAATACCTTCTAATATCGTGTTGGCCGACCTTTTGCCCAGCGTAGTGCAGCAACTTGACGTAGGATGGACTCAAAACGTCGCTGGGAGTCCTCTGCAGAAATACTGATCCATGCTGCTTCCATAGGCGTCCATAATTGCGAAAGTCTCGACGCTGCAGGATTTTGTGCACGAACTGCTCTCTCAATTATGTCCCACAAATGGGATGCATGTCGGCCGATATGGGTGGCCAAATCATTCGCTGGAACTGTGCGGGATGTTCTTCAAACCAGTGCCCAACAATTGCGGCCCGGTCACATGGCACATTGTAACGGGAAAATTAAATCCGTGAACGGCTGCAAATGGTCTCCAAGTAGCCGAACGTAACTACTTCCAATAAATGAACGGTTCAGTTGAATCAGAGGACCCAGTCTATTCCACGTAAATACTAAATTTCGCGGCACTGTCCTAACGGATAGGTTCGTCGTACGACCCACATTGATTTCTGGAGATATTTCACGCAGCGTTGCTTGTCTGTTAGCACTGACAACTCTAGTCAGATACCACTGATCTCGGTCGTTAAGTGCAGGATGTTGGCCTCTCCTTTGTCTGTGGTGAGAGGTAATGCCCGAAATTTAGTATTCTCGACACGCTGTTGATTCTGTGGATCTCGGAATATACAATTCCCTAACAATTTCCGAAATGTTATGTCCCGTCCATATAGCTGCAACCACACTCATGCTCATAAATTAAGGATAATGCTGATACATGGTGAAACAACGCTCTGGAGGGCGGTTTGCGGGTTTCAATCACCTCGGGGTATGACCATGCGGTGCATTTGACCTGCGATCGTCGCACGGTGGCGCTGGCAGCATTTCACATACGCAGACGTGTGTTGGTGCATGTCAGAGTACGGTGCAGCGATTAAGTGTGCAGACCTTTTCAGACATGCTACTGGTGACTGTGTGTTGAAAATGGCTCAAAGAACACATATTGATGACGTTAGGAGGGGTAGAATACTAGGGCGACTGGAGCCTGGTAAAACACAGCAGGTCGTAGCACGGCCTCTCCGTGTGCCACAAAGTGTGATCTCAAGATTATGGAAACGATTCCAGCAAACAGGAAACGTGTCCAGGCGCTACAGTACGGGACGTCCACAGTGTAAAACACCACAAGAAGACCAATATCTCACCATCATTGCCGCAGACGGCCACGGAGTATTGCAGGTAACCTTGCTCGCGACCTTACCGCAGCCATTGGAACAGTTGTCTCCAGACACACAGTCTACAGACGACTGAAGAGACATGGTTTATTCGCCCGGAGACCTGCAAGGTGCATTCCACTGACCCCTGGTCACAGGAGAGCCAGTAAAGCCTGGTGTCAAGAACACAGTACGTGGTCATTGGAACAGTGGTCCCAGGTTATGTTCACGGACGAGTCCAGGTATTGTCTGAACAGTGATTCTGGCCGGGTTTTCATCTGGTGTGAACCAGGAACCAGATACCAACCCCTTAATGTCCTTGAATGGGACTTGTATGGAGGTCGTGGTTTGATGGTGTGCGGTAGAATTATGATTGATGCACGTACACTCCAGCATGTCTTTGAAAGAGGAACTGTAACAGGTGAGGAGTATCGGGGCGTCATTTCGCACCTGTACGTCCGCCTTTTCAGGGGTGCACTGGGTTCCACCTTCCACCTGATGGATGATAACGCACGGCCCCACCGAGCCGCCATCGTAGAGGAGTACCTTGAAACAGAAGATATCCGACAAATGGAGTGGCCTGCCTGTTCTCCAGACCTAAACCCCATCGAGCACGTCTGGGATGCTCTCGGTCGACGTATCACTGCACGTCTTCAAACCCCTAGGCCAGTTCAGGAGCTCCGACAGGCACTGGTGCAAGAATGGGAGGCTATACCCCAGGAGCTGCTTGACCACATGACCTAGAGTATGCCAACCCGTTGTGCGGCCTGTGTACGTGTGCATGGTGATCATATCCCATATTGATGGCGGGGTACATGTGCAGGAACCAGTTGCGTTTTGTTTCGGGACGGTTATACTCAACTTATCACCAATACCGTGGACTTACAGATCTGTGTCGTGTGTGTTCCCTATGTGCCTATGCTACTATGCTACTAGCGCCAGTTTTGTGTAGTGTCACGTTGCGTGGCACCACTTTCTGCAATTATCCTTAATTTATGATCATGAGTCTATTATTCCGCATTCAGAGTCTGTTATTCGTAATTCTCGTCGTGCGAAACCTTTTCACCTGAATTACCTGAGTACAAATGACAGCTCCGCCAATTCACTGCCCTTTTGTACCTTGTGTGCGCGATGCCACCGTCCTCTGTCTATGTGCGTATCACTATCCCATAGTTCTGTGACCTCAGTGTATGTATTGCATATCACTGGAAAGGGGAAATTCCGTAGATTAAGACTGATAAAAAAGTAAAAGTTTCATCATTTCAACTGGTACGGAGCCCCTTAAGTTGTTTATTTGCAACTCACGCTTAACAAATCTGCATTTCTGTATGCGCCATGCGAAGCGCCTGACACGTTGGGTGTATCCACCCAATAACTACCGTATGGCGTACGCTGAGGGGGCTATCGCCACGTTGTGGCACTAGAAGCGAATACACCACTAAGAGATTGTTGAATGTTGAGCATTTGGCTGAGCTCTTTGTGGTTGGCAGGTTGCCTTAATATGGCTAGGCTAGGTAAGTCGGGCTTGACGCTAGGCAGAGTGGCCATGCAATCGTGGCTAGCATTGGCGCAGGCCAGGTGCTGGATGGTAAGTAGAAGCATGCCGGTGACTTGGAACTCCCAGTAGCGAGGAAACTCAGGCGACCTGCCGTATGAGGAAGTTAAGGTGCCCGAGTGACGGAGTATAAAATATAAAAAAATCCACTTATTCACTGAAAACACCTCAACTGCATGCAGAAATACTATGGAAAGTCTAAAGACAGTTTCTGATTTGCGATAATGTGACAAGCTCACTGAGATATACACTGATCAGCTAGAAAATTATGACCACCGAGGTACTATCGACATGAACCCGTCCAGGCGATAGCAGCCTCACCTGGCGATTAATGATTACTCGTCATACACATGCATTGTACTTGTAGTATTAGTAAGCGTACTGTTCGTGTGTAGAACGGCGAAGGCGCACGATCTACTTGAGTTTGACCGAAGGCAGACTGTGATGGCCCGGAGCTCGGCACGAGAATTACGGAAACTGCGCGAGTTGTCGGGTGTTTGAAGAGTGCTGTGGATTCTTCAAAACCTGGCGAAACCAAGGTCAAACCACGTCCATATGTGGGATTGGGCAGTCATCCCTCATTACAGATATCGGACTTCGTAGGCTGGGTACAACAGGACAGACGGCGAACTGTTGCGGAACTACCTGTCAGCACTTTAGTGCTGGGCAGTATACAAGAGTTTGTGAATACACAGTCCACTGAACACACCTAACGATGGGCCTCCTCAGCGGACGTCCCATGCGTGTGCCCATGTTGACTCCACGACATCGGCAACTACGACTGAAATGGGCACGTGACCATTGGCACTGGACGTGGCAGTGGCAGAGCGTTTCATGGTCTGCTCAATCCCGATAGCTTCTTCATCACTCCGATGGGAGGGCAGGAATTCGTCGTCTTCCAGGGGAACAGCTCCTTGACACCTGTACTGCAGGACGGAGACGAGCTGGCGGAGGCTTCATTATGCTCTGGGGAACATTCATGTGGTTATTCATGGGTCCAGTGGATTTCGTGCAAGGCTCCATAACGACCAAAGAGTATCGTACACTGGTTGCAGAACCACTTACTCTCCTTCATGACAAACATGTTTCCCAACGGCAGTGGCGTATTTTAGTGATATAATGCACCATGTCACAAGGCCACAAGTATGATGGAGTGGTTCGAGGAAAACAGTGGCAAGTTCCAATTGATGTGCTGGCCCCCTCATGGCCACATCTGAACTCGATCGAACACATCTGGGATGAGGCGTCAGAGCTCAGCGCACCCCTTCCCTGAATTTACGAGAATTACGGGACGTATGTGAGTAGATGTGGTGCCAACTTTCTCCAGCGACCTACCAAGACCTCATTGCTTTCATGCCGCGACGCGTCGCCGCTATTACCAGTGCCAAAGGTGGACATTCCGGCTATTAGGGAGGTGGTCGTAACGTTCTGCCTGATCAGTGTATATCATGTCTCTCGGTATGCATGCGACAGCACGTTGATGCATATGGTCCAAAACGCCATGCATAAAAACGGGAATTTTCGGCGCTTATACCTCGGGTTCTATTGGTAACAGAAAGTTATGGTCCAGTGTTGTGGATAGCCCTTGTGCTATGGACCATTTGTATATCCAGTAAAAGGATCGCCTTAGAGCCACTATCTTATCGTACAGGCATGAATATTACACACTGCCTCCCAATTAGGCAAATGGAGATATTCAGTTGGTTCTTTTTGCATTTGATGTGGTGTACAGTGGGCTTGATGCGAGTTATGGTGCCACCATTAGTTCATGCGTGGTTCGCCGGAAAACCCCAGACCTTTTTCCATATTTTCGCCGTCACTTGAGGACCAAAACCCAGGCGTGGATTCAAAGATGGCTATGTACAAAAAACCGCTGAACATTTTATGATATAATCCTAAGATCCCGATCTCGAACAGCCTTCAAAATTTTCTTGATATCTTTATCGCTTTCGTAGTACAGAGATTCAAAGTAGCCCTACACGCACACGTAAAATATGTACGTAAAAATTAAATCAGTCAACTGATGACGAGTAAACCCGTGATAAGCCAACTATTTAATTAAACTAGAGGATATACCCATGAGTGAGTGAATGGATGAATGAATGAATAAATGAAAGAATGAAGCAGTTGTGTATATTCATGGGTGGTTCCTGAGGAAACCCCCCCCCCCCCCCAAAGAAAAGCGTTTTTCACCATTTTTTCGTCGTCAGCAGTGGATCAAACACCAGTAGTGGATGCCAAGATGGCTATGCGGTGCAAATGGCTGTAATTTTTACGATATATTCCTAAGATTCCACTCTCGTAAAACCTTGAAAGTTTTCTACATATCTTTATCGTTTTTCTAGATACAGAGGGTCGAAGTTATTCTACTTGGGCACGTAAAACGCGGTGTGAGGCGAAACCGTAGTTTCCGAAATGATCTAGCACAGAGAAATATGATGTAACGAGTCTGTTTCATCATAAGAAGTGTTCTTGGAACTCCACGTTATAGTACTGGAGCACATGCGCAATTTTTGTGAACGTTAATTCCAGTCTGGAGTGTAAAATTAGTTATGCGTTACTTTAATTTCACGTAAGTAAAGTGTTATAATTTTACCGATCCATAAGGTTCTTCTGATATGAGTGACATTCCGTTCTGTGGCACGGATAGGAAGGGAAGCAGCGAAAAAATGCTCCTATTGGAGCACAAGGAAGGTGACTATGCTCCTCTTTATTAAAAGGCTCGGACTGAAAAGTGGGGTATCAGTTGCATCATTCTCCCTTCCTCAGCAACTTTAAAAACGTTCGGATAAATATTGGTATGCGAACATATTCGCTTTTTTATGCTGAGATGGAGTAGACAGTGGTAGCGGGAAGGAGATGGAGAAGTAATAAATATTGGAAGATAGTAGACAGTGGTTTTGTTATACAGAGAGTGGAGGAGACAGTGGCAGTGTGAGACAAAGAGAGAGCTACAGTGGCAGTGAAACATAGTAGACAGGGAGAGAAAAGAATAGGAAAAGAGTGAAGGATACAGTGCCAGTCGGAGAGGAGTAAAGAGAAGGAGGAACTAGAAGTGGGTGACAGTCAGTGACAATGCGAGACGATGTATGTGACAATGACAACGAGGAAAAGAGAGAGAGAAGAAACAGCAGCAGTGGGAAGGAATGAATGAGATAGCAGCAGCAAGACAGCACAAAAGGGAGACAGTAACAGTGAGAGGAGGCAGTAGTAGTAGTAGTAGTAATAGGACAGAACGAAGAAGACTGTGGCTGTGAGACAAGAGAGTGACACTAACGGAGACACAAAGGGATAATGACAATGAGTTGGGCCGAATGAGAGAGAGAATGGGCAGTTGGGAGTGGGAGGGGACGAAAGACTCAAAAAGCGATGGACTAGTAGGTGTGAGCGATTTACAGTTAGGGCAGCTTGTGTGCGTGAGAGGTCAGTTGTACGTTAAAAAGAGCGCCAGCATGTTCGCATGCAAATACCTTTGCACAAAGTTTTAAAGGTGCTGAGGAGGGAAAAATGAGTCAGCTGATACAGGACTTTTTAGTCATATTTTTAATAAGAGAAGCATATTCGCCTATTTTGTGCTGCGATAGGAGTATTTTTCCGGCAGTAAAATTATTATTAAGAAAGGTATTAACACTTTAAATTACTATTGTTTGTAAAACCTATAATTAATGAGGCAGGCACGTAATTTATACATGATATGTTGCTTTAATACTCTTGATACCACAAATGAAGAGAGCAAGTTACTACAATTGTTAAACAAGTAAGTAGTGTAAAACAATTTTATAATAACATAAAGGTAGGTGCCTAAACAAAGATTTCTCAACATGAAGACATTTAAGCGACGGCATCGAGAGAATCCCAGCCAATTATTTCATTAATTTCTATATCTATTTAGCAATATTTCAATATTTTAATGTCTATAAAATCGCCATTCATTAGCGTCTGGTTGCAGCACCAAGGTGTGTAAAGACATTGTTTCGACGAGTTTAAGTGCAGCCCCGAATGTGATCAAAAAGCTAATTACTACTGCCTGATTTAGAGCCAGTATTATGTGATCGTAAGTTTACAAAGAGTATCTAATGCACATTATGAAATGTAAAAATGTTATATTATGTCCAGTTTTCATGAATTATGGTCAGGTTGAAAAACATTATGTAATGATCATGTAACCAAGGTTTTAAAGAAGCGAGGAAGGCAGAGGTTGGGGTCTTTCAGTTGGGTCTTGCCCACTCGTCTCGTATAGGGTGCCAAAAGGATGATGCGTTCTAGGAATGCTGTACATCAATTCAAGCAAATAACATTAGTAGTTCTCTTTCTATAAAGCAGATTGACAATACGTAACTTCTATTTAAAAAGGTGTCGCTAAAAATGGGTAACATGCAAGATAACTGAGTCCTTGGCTGTATGCAAAGTTCCTGCAAGTTGCCACACGTCACTGATAACTGATCTGGGAGCGCCCATCTACAACTGTGCCTATTCTGTCCACTAATGTCCGTATACTGACCCGATCTGAGTTAATGTGCCGGCCAGTGTGGCGGAGCGGTTCTAGGCGCTTCAGTCTGGAACCGCGCTGCTGCTACGGCCGCAGGTTCGAATCCTGCCTCGGGCATTTTTTTTTTTTTTTTTTTTGTGGTTTTCGGGCGCACAACTTCAATGGTCATTAGCGCCCTGACTACTCTAAGAATGCACCGCGAGGCACAAGTTGACAACAACAACTAAAAGGGAAAACACAATAAAAGACAGACTGACAGGCATAGGATTAAAAAACATCATCAAATGTCCTTAGCGAGGTTTGTCAAATTGATAAAACAAAGAACACGAGCAGCTGCTCGTGGGTCATCCGCTAAAATGGCATCTAAAGTAGTAGGCAGGTTAAGATCGAGGCGCAGTGTTTTAAGATCGGGACAGGACATTAAAATGTGACGAACTGTCAGCAAGTGCCCACATGGGCAGAACGGCGCCGGCGCAGCCGTCAGCAGATGGCGATGGCTGAACCGGCAGTGTCCAATTCTTAACCTTGCTAAAACGACCTCCTCCCGCCGAGAAGGGCGTGAGGAGGACGTCCAAGCCACGGGAAGAGGTTTTAAGGCCCGAAGCTTGTTGTCGGTAAGTGCAGCCCAATCGGCATGCCACAGCGACACAACGCGCCGACAAATGACCCTGCTAAAATCGGACGAAGGGACACAACAAGAAGCTGTCCGAGGCTGGAGGACCGCAGCCTTGGCCGCGGCATCTGCAGCTTCGTTCCCAGGGATACCGACATGGCCAGGAACCCACATAAAGCTAACCGGCGTACCGACGTCCACCAGCTGCTGAAGAGAGCGTTGGATCCGGTGTACGAAAGGGTGAACCGGGTACGGATCACTGAGGCTCTGGATGGCGCTCAGGGAATCTGAGCAGATGACATAAGCAGAATGTCGGTGGCGGCAGATGTACAGAACAGCCTGGTAGAGGGCAAAGAGCTCAGCTGTGAAGACCGAACAATGGCCATGGAGCCGGTATTGGAAACTTTGTGCCCCGACAATAAAGGAACACCCGACCCCGTCATTGGTCTTAGAGCCATCTGTATAAATGAAAGTCATGTTGTTGAACTTCGAACGAAGTTCCAAAAAACGGGAGTGGTAGACCGAACCGGGGGTGACCTCTTTTGGGAGCGAGCTGAGGTCGAGGTGAACGCGGACCTGAGCCTGGAGCCAAGGTGGCGTGCGGCTCTCGCCCACTCGAAAGGTTGCAGGGAGTGAAAAATGAAGGTGTTGAAGGAGGCGACGAAAGCGAACTCCAGGGGGTAGCAAGGCAGAGACATACAACCCGTATTGAAGGTCAAGAGAGTCGTCAAAAAAGGAACGATAAGAAGGATGGTCGGGCATTGACAGTAGCCGACAGGCATACCGACAAAGCAGTATATCGCGCCGGTAGGTGAGTGGCAATTCGCCAGCGTCAGCATGAAGACTCTCTACGGGACTAGTATAAAATGCTCCTATCGCAAGTCGTAAACCCCGATGTTGTATGGAGTTGAGGCGGCGTAAGATGGATGGCCGTGCAGAGGAGTATACGAAGCTCCCATAATCCAGCTTGGAGCGGACGATCGACCGATATAGACGAAGTAGGACGGTTCGATCCGCTCCCCACGACATACCACTGAGAACACGGAGGACATTTAAAGAACGGGTACAACGGGCGGCCAAATATGACACATGTGGAGACCAGCTAAGTTTCCTGTCAAAGGTAAGGCCTAAAAATTTGATTGTCTCCACGAGTGGGAGAGCAACGGGACCGAGTCGTAAGGACGGTGGGAGAAACTCTTTGTAGCGCCAGAAGTTAATACAGACCGTCTTCTCGGCAGAAAAACGGAAGCCATTGGCGACACTCCAGGAGTAAAGACGGTCAAGAGAACGCTGAAGACAGCGCTCCAAGACACGTGGACACCGCGCGCTGCAATAGATGGTAAAATCGTCCACGAAAAGGGAGCCTGATACATCAGCTGGGAGGCAATCCATTATTGGATTGATCGCGATGGCGAAGAGAGCGACGCTCAAAACTGAGCCCTGTGGCACCCCATTCTCCTGGCGAAAGGTGTCGGACAGGACAGAACCCACACGTACCCGAAACTGTCGATCCATTAAAAAGGAACGAATAAAAAGAGGGAGGCGACCGCGAAAGCCCCACGTATGCATGGTGCGGAGAATGCCCGCCCTCCAACAGGTGTCGTAAGCCTTCTCCAAATCAAAGAACACAGCCGCGGTCGGGCGCTTCCGCAAGAAGTTATTCATGATGAAGGTCGACAAGGTAACCAGATGGTCGACAGCAGAGCGGCGCCTTCGAAATCCACATTGTACATTGGTAAGTAGGCGTCGAGACTCGAGCAGCCAAACCAATCGAGAGTTAACCATTCGCTCCATCACTTTACAGACACAGCTGGTAAGCGAGATAGGTCGATAACTGGAAGGCAAGTGCTTGTCCTTCCCCGGCTTAGGAATCGGGACAACAATAGACTCGCGCCAGCATGCGGGAACATGTCCCTCAATCCAGATTCGATTGTATGTACGAAGAAGAAAACCTTTACCCTCAGGAGAAAGGTTCTTCAGCATCTGAATATGAATAGAATCAGGCCCTGGAGCGGAGGACCGTGATCGGCCAAGTGCGTTTTCGAGTTCCCGCATGGTGAATGGGGCATTATAACTTTCACGATTCGAGGAGCGGAAGTCACGTGGCCTAGCCTCCTCGGCCTGTTTGCGGGGGAGGAAGGCAGGGTGGTAATGAGCGGAGCTCGAAACCTCGGCGAAAAAGCGGCCGAAGGCATTGGAGACAGCCTCAGGGGCCACAAGGACTTCATTCGCGACCTTCAAGCCAGAAATTGGGGAGTGGACCTTAGTGCCAGATAGCCGGCGCAGGCTACCCCAGACAACAGAAGAAGGAGTAAAACTGTTGAAGGTGCTTGTGAAAGCAGCCCAGCTGGCTTTCTTGCTTTCTTTAATAATACGACGACACTGAGCACGTAATCGTTTATAATTAATACAATTCGCCATTGTAGGGTGGCGTTGAAAGGTGCGTAAAGCACGTCGACGAGCACGTATAGCGTCCCTACATGCTGCGGTCCACCAGGGGACCGGTACGCGACGTGGAGAAGAGGTAGGGTGAGGGATGGAATATTCAGCAGCAGCGAGAATGACTTCCGTGAGGTGTGCGACCTGACGATCGCAGCTTGTGAAGGTTTGATCCTGAAAGGTCGCCCTGGAAGAGAAGAGCCCCCAGTCTGCCTTGGAGATGGTCCAACGAGAGGAGCACGGAGAGGGAGTATGCTGCAGGAGATGGATAATACACGGGAAGTGGTCGCTCGAATATGTATCAGCAAGGGCATACCACTCAAACCGGCGTGCAAGTTGGGGAGTACATATAGAGAGGTCTAAATGGGAATAGGTATGAGATGTGTCCGAAAGAAAAGTAAGGGCGCCAGTATTGAGGCAGACAAGATTGAGCTGGTTGAAAAGGTCTGCTAACAAGGAGCCCCTCGGGCAGAATGCTGGAGAGCCCCAAAGAGGATGGTGGGCATTGAAGTCTCCAGTTAACAAAAATGGTGCAGGTAGCTGAGCAACAAGTTGCGTCATGTCTGCCCTGGTAACGGCAGATGACGATGGAGCGTAAACGGTACAAAAGGAAAACGTAAAAGTGGGGAGAGTAATGCGGATGGCAACTGCCTGCAGGCCGGTGTGCAACGTGATGGGATCGTAGTAAATATCATCCCGGACCAGCAACATAACCCCTCCATGAGCTGGGATACCTACCACAGGGGGTAGGTCAAAACGCACAGAGGTGTAGTGTGCCAAGGCAATTTGATCGCATGGGCGTAGCTTCGTTTCCTGGAGGGCTACGACGAGCGGACGATGCGAGCGGAGCAGCAACTTCAAGTCCTCTCGGTTGGAGCGAACGCTGCGAATATTCCAGTTAATAAGTGCCATCGGAAGAAAAGGAAGATGAGAGAAGGGGTCACCTCGAAGGCCGCTGAGGGCCTGGCTTCGAGCGAGCACTGCCGCCGCTATCAGTAGGCGGACAGTCATCGTCCATTGGTTCTATAGGTTCATCGGCCATCTTGGGAAGATGGCCGGGAGGGGGAGCTTCCTCCGCCGGTGAACGGCCAGATGTTCGGCTACCAGCGGTGCGGCCAGGCGAAAGGGATGACGGCCTGGGGCGGCAACCGCTGGGTGGCGCAGGAGAAGAAATGCGCCGTGGCGGAGAAGGAGAACTGTGCTTCCTATTAGCCTTCTTGGATGGTCGTTTGGTGGAAGTACCGGACGAAGGCTGGGAGGTCGAGGTACGAAGGAAGTCTGCACGGGACGGTTCCTTCTTGAAGGCCCGTGCATCTGACTTCTGGGTCTTCGTCTTAGCAGAAGCTGATGAAGGGGCTGGTGTCTGTGGGGTGATGGGACGAAGAGGAGACGTCGACCGCGCGATCTTAGCACTGGCCGAACGGACGACCGTGGTGCTGAAGGTCAGATCGCATGTCTGGGTTGCTACCTCCCGGGTAGTCCGAGGAGAGGCGAGGACAGTGCTGTATTTCCCCGCTGGGAGCAGCGTGGGCTTCCTACTAGCCAATAGCTTGCGAGCAGCCGAGGTGGACACTTTCTCTTTGACTCGAATTTCCTGGATACAGCGTTCTTCCTTATAGACAGGACAGTCGCGGGAGGATGCGGCATGGTCACCCTGACAGTTCACACAACGAGGAGACGGAGGTGGACAGTCACCCTCATGGGCATCCCTGCCACAAGTGACACATTTAGCCGCATTGGAACAAGACTGTCGAGTGTGATTGAAACGCTGACACTGGTAGCAGCGCGTAGGTGTCGGGACATAGGGGCGAACAGAAATCACCTCGTAGCCCGCCTTGATGCGCGATGGCAGCTTAACACTATCGAAGGTTAAGAAAAGTGTCCGGGTCGGTACAAGGTCATTGTTGACCTTTTTCATGACCCGATGGACAGCCGTCACGCCCTGCTCAGCGAGGAAAGATTGAAGCTCCTCGTCAGTCAATCCGTCGAGAGAGCTACTATAGACTACACCACGAGACGAATTCAAAGTGCGGTGGGCCTCCACCCGGACGGGGAACGTGTACAAGAGTGTGGCCCGAAGCAGTTTTTGTGCCTGAAAGGCACTCTCAGTTTCTAGTAATAAGGTACCGTTACGCAACCTGGTACAAGATTTGACAGATCCGGCTATGGCATCTACGCCCTTCTGGATAACGAAAGGGTTGACAGAGGAAAAATCCTTTCCGTCCTCAGATCGAGAAACTACGAGGAACTGTGGGGCAGGCGGTAGTATTTTTGTCACTGTTGGCTGGTCACGTTTCCGTTTGTGGGTCGAAGTCGAAAGCGATGGAGTAGAATCCATTGCGGAGGAATCCCCCATGATTGCCAGCGTCTCCGATGGCGCGCTCCTTCCTTGTGGGGACCCTCTCAGAGGGCACTCCCGCCTTAGGTGAATGTTTACACCTCAGGTCACACCTCCCGAGAAACAGACGGAGGGACCAATCGGCATGGTCAGAAGGTATCAGCTCAGGCAATCACCCCTCCCCGGGCCTGGCCTTTACCAGGGGGTACGCGCGTGCCTTACATGTCTACCCAGGGCGGGGACTTACGCGTTACCCCGTCACCGGCTACGCGTGCGAACGCGTGGGTCGGCCTTCAGACACGCACAGGGAGGAAGGAAGAAGAGGAAAAAGAAGAGAGAGGGAGAAAGAGGACAGACTGTCTCAAACGCCGAGGCGGAGACCAGAGAAGGCAAGGAGAAGAAGGCAATGAGAAAGCAAGGAGAAGGAGGCAAGGAGAAGGCAAGGAGAAGAAGGCAAGGAGAAGAAGGCAATGAGAAGGCAAGGAGAAGTCAAGGGAAAAAGTAAGGAAGACAGTGAAGTGGAGAAGAGCAAAGAAAGGAACCAACAAAAGGAAGGAAGAAACGAGAAGGAAAAACCAAAAAGACCACGATTATAGGTCGTGAAACCGTCCGTCTCCGGACGCAGGCGCTAACTACCCCCGTGAGGGGGATGGACTCCTTTTAGTCGCCTCTTACGACAGGCAGGAATACCTCGGGCCTATTCTAATCCCCGGACCCGCAGGGGGGGCCTCGGGCATGGATGTGTGTGATGTTCTTAGGTTAGTTAGGTTTAAGTAGTTCTAAGTTCTAGGCGACTGATGACCTCAGATGTTAAGTCCCCTGGTGCTCAGAGCCATTTGAACCATTTTTTCAGCTAATGTCCACCCGAGGGTGGCAGGAGCGGCGCTTATATTCACATCTTGCAGGTGTCGCTCCTGTCGCGGCGCGGTCCTAATCAGCACACCACTGGCCGAAATTGTTTCGCCGCCATCTTTGGTCTTGCGTTCTTCGTCTTCGTTCCAGCGATTGTGGTTAGCCAGAACACTTTTGATGGTGAATGGTTCATTTCGTAAGGCGTTTTGTTCGTAGTGTGCGCCTCGAGTTGAAATCTTAATATATTTTTTGGACCTCAAAAAGCTGAGACACTATGCTCTTGAACCTTGATAGTTTGGCTGTAGGTTTTTGTGATGCTTGTTCGCAGGTCTAACCACTTATTCTGCACTTGGTACTGTCTGTGAATGCGCTGCTTGCACTACGAATCTATGTTACCGCTGCTATCTTGAATCACTCTTGAGTTAAATTATCAGTCGATGTGAGGCCACCCATTCGCATATATTTGTGTGCTTCTCAGCATAACCATATGGTCAAAAGTTTAAGTAATCTGCTGTAGCCAACGTCGTTACCCCACGGGACTATTTCATACTGCATATTGTTTAGTTTTCACTATTCATTCATTGTTTGTATGTTTATTTATTTTCATGTTCTTTAATGTCTGTGCTAATGAATGTGCTTCATAACTGATCCACACTGAGTGCATGACTCACCACACTTAATTGCGCGACCCACTCGGAAATTCAACGTCGTGTGTTTGGCCTCAGGTGGTTTCGTAGCAACAGACTGATCTCGACGAGAGATGAATAATAGTCTCCTTCCGACACGTAGCTTTGCAGCTGGATTGTCTCGTCTGGGATAAGCTGTTGCCGTAGCCAGGAGAAGCGCTGCAACGGCGTCAGACACAACCAACGATCGTGAGTGTTGCAGACCATCGTCTTTATTGCATTAAAATGGAAATTCAATTGTACCTGTATACTCCAAGTAACTGTAATGACACTAATAATGAAATATGAAATACTGTAACGTACACAACAACAAAAATGTTTTGCATCACCTCGGTGCCAAGAGTTCCGGAACCTGTGCACAAAATTGGAATAGAGATCCACACAAACATTATTTCCGCACTTTTTATTGCTCATGAAAACCACACATTGCATGTTGTACCACCATACAGCGAGACCTTCAGAGGTGGTGGTCCATATCGCTGTACACACCGGTACCTCTAATACCAAGTAGCACGTGCTCTTAGCCGGCCGTTGTGGCCGAACGGTTCTAGGCGCTTCAGTCTGGAACCCCGAGACCGCTACGGTCACAGGTTCGAATCCTGCCTCGGGCATGGATGTGTATGATGTCCTTAGGTTAGTTAGGTTTAATTAGTTCTAAATGCTAGGGGACTGATGACCTCAGATGTTAAGTCCCATGGTGCTCAGAGCCATCTGAACCATTTGAGCACGTCCTCTTGCTTTGATGCATGCCTGTATTCGTCGTGCCATACTATCCACAAGTTCATCAAGGCACTGTTGGTCCAGATTGACCCACTCCTCACCGGTCGATTCAGCGCAAATTCCTCACAGTGGCTGGTGGGTCACTCGTCGATAAACAGCCCTTTTCAATCTGTCCGAGGTATGTTCGATATGGTTCATGTCAGGAGAACATAGAACATGCTGGCCACTCTTGTCGAGCGATGTCGTTATCCTGAAGGAAGTCACGAATATGTCGTCTATGAAGACGAATGGCTCGCCAATATGCTGCTGATATGGTCGCACTATCGGTCGGAGGATGGCATTCACATGTAGTACAGCCGTTACGGCGCCTTCCATGACAACCAACAGCGTACGTCGGCTCCACATTATACCACCCCAAAAGAGCAGGGAACCTCCACCTTGCTGCACTCGCTGGACAGTGTGTCTAAGGCGTTCAGCCTGACCGGGTTGCCTCCGGACACGTCTCCGACGCTTGTCTGGTTGAAGGCATATCCGACACTCATCGGTGAAGAGAACGTGAATCCTCAGCGGTCCATGCGGCATGTTGTTGAGGCCGTCTGTACCCTGCTGCATGGTATCGTGGTTGCAAATATGGACCTCGCCATGGACGTCGGGAGCGAAGCTGCTCATCATGCAGCCTAATGCGCACAGTTCGAGTCGTAACACGACGTCCTGTGGCTGCACGAAAAGCATTATTCAACAAGGTGGCGTTGTTGTCAGGGTACCTTCGAGCCTTAATCGATAGGTAGCGGTCATCCACTGCAGTAGTAGCCCTTTGGCGGTCTGAGCGTGGCATGACATCGACAGTTCCTGTCTCTCTGTATCTCCTCCATGCCAGAACGACATCGCTTTGGTTCACTCCGAGACGCGTGGACACTTCCCTTGTTGAGAAACCCTCCTAGCACAAAGTAACAATGAGGACGCAATCAAACCGCGGTATTGACCGTCTAGGCATGGTTCAACTACAGACAACACGAGCTGTTTATCTCCTTCCTGATGGAATGACTTGAACTGATCGGCTGTCGGAACCCCTCCGTCTAAAAGGCGCTGGTCATGCATGGTTGTTTACATCTTTGGAAGGGTTTAGTGACATCTCTGAACAGTCAAAGAGACTGTGTCTGTGATACAATATCCACAGTCAACGTCTATCTTCAGGAGTTCTCAGAACCGGGGTGATGCAAAACGGTTTTTGGTGTATGTATTATATGCGTGTTTGAAGGTGTCAGTTATCTGTTAATAACACATGAAATTACATGTACAGCTATTATGTGATATGTAAACGTACATCGCCAGGGTAAAGAAATTACAATGACGGCTGTAATCGTTTGAAAAGGAAGCATCCATTATTGTTTTCAAATTTATTTACTACACAAAATTACTTATAGGTATTTAATGGAGTTATAAGAAGAGGCAAAGATTTATCAACTGACCGACCACGCAAAAAGAAGAAGAAGAAGAGCTCCACGATTATCTCTGTCTTTCCGTCTTAACTGATATAACAGGGAAAGAGACATAATTAATTTTGACTCCTATTATACTTAATATAGGATTTACTTCGTATATATTTTCGCTTTCAATATTCTTCCAACAATGGACAGAGCTTGCATCCATTTAAGTATTCAGATTATTAAGGAAAAATATTTATGAATTCAAAACTGACAATAAGGAATAATTTTGGTTTACGACCGTATTTAATGAATAAAATCAAGCAATATTCCGTGTACAGTAACGTAAAAATGGACATCGTCAGATAAATGAGTAATAAAACTACCGGGCGTAACACCACACCGCAGCGAACGCTGCTTAATGTAGTCTCATCATCAAGCAATGCTCTATGTGGGTATCTCTCATGTATCTATCTCAAAAACCAGGATATTGGTGTATACCTGCAAAGTGATCAACCGTAACATCACCACATTTCATAGGTCGTCTGCTGTTCCTAACCTATATAAACGATTTAGGAGACAATCTTATATTGTTTGCAGATGACAATGTCATTGAACGTCTAATAAAGTCATCAGAAGTTAAAAGACAATTCCAAAATGCCTGAAATTTGATATTCGCAGCACGGTCTCGACGCTATGGATCTCGCAATATTGGATTCCCTAACAGTTTTCTAAATGGCATTTCCCATGCGTCTAACTCCTGCTACCATTCCATGTTCAAAATCTGTTAAATCCCGTCGTCCGGAGATAATCACGTCACATACCAATGGTGCGGATAGTGGCAGTTGTCTCTGTACGAGGAAAAGTGTGAGGTCATCCACATAAGTAATGAAAGAAATCCGCTAAATTTCTGTTACACAGTAAATCACACAAGTCTAAAGGCTATCAGTTTCACTACGTACTAGGAATTGTAATAAAGGAGAACTAAAATCGGAAGGATCACACAGATAACGTTTGGAGGAAGGCAAACCAAAGACTGCAAAAACGTGTGTGGAATCTTACGGGACTTAACTGCTAAGGTCATCAGCCCCTAAGCTTACACACTACTTAACCTAAATTATCCTAAGGACAAACACACACACCCATGCCCGAGGGAGGACTCGCACAGCCCGTGACTGCACTTTATTGGCACGACACTTAGAAGATTCAATATGTCTTCTAAAGATACTGCCTACACTAGGCTTGTCCGTCCTCTGCTAGAGTACAGGTGTGCGGTATAGGATCATTACCAGATAGGATTGACGGAGGACATCGAATGAGTCCGAAGGAGGTCAGGTCGTTTTGTACTATAGCGAAATAGGGGAGAGAGTGTGACTGATATGATAAGCGAGTTGGGGTGGAAAATATTAAAACAAAGGCGTTTTTCGTTGCTGTGAAATTTTTTCACGAAATTTCAATCAACGACTTTCTCCCCAAACGCAAAAATATCTCGTTGTCATCAGTATACATAGGGAGAAGTGATCTTTGTAACAAAAAAAAAAAAAAAGAAACCACTCGTAGGGTAAGAGTCAAGTGTTCATTTCCTCCACGTGCTGTTAGAATGTGGTACACTAGATAAATAGTCGGAATTTGGTTCGAAGAACCCTGTGCCAGTAATGAATGAAAGAGCAGTTCATATGGTTCAAATGGCTCTGAGCACTATGGGACTTAACATCTGAGGTCATCAGTCCCCTACAACTTAGAACTACTTGCACCTAACTAACCTAAGGACACCATACACATCCATGCCCGAGGCGGGATTCGAACCTGCAACCGTAGCGGTCGCGCGGTTCCAGACTGAAGCGCGTATAACCGCTCGGCCACAGCGGCCGGCGGAAGAGCAGTCGTGTAGATGTAGAAGAAGATGCAAAAGTTCGTGAATGTTTTTAGTCTAGAAATGAACGACTTTTAAGTCCATGAAAAGACTGAGATCTAGAGTTGGTGGCTCTAAGGCTAATTTGGCAACATGGGGCTACACTGATTCCCACTTGTCTGCAGTTGCTGTGGGTGCTGTTCGAGTCCATACAGAGGTTGCGTTCTCGCCTGCTCCACTTTCTTTCTTCTGTCAATCACGACTATATCTCTTCGAACAGGTAATGGTGCTATTCCTGCGAGGTGATAAAGCCATTCGACTGGAGTGGATTCCAAGCAACCTGATGCGATTCTGCGGGACTCATTCAGAGCCATGTCCACCTGTTCGGCATATGTTTAATTATACAAGACAAGGAATACATACATGTCGCAGAATAGCATAGTGCCGTTGCAGAGGTACGTGGAAACCTAACATGGAATTGAGGAATACAAGTAATTCCTGAAAGTGTATCGCTGAAGTACAGCGTTGTGCGCTACGCTAGAGATAAAATTCGACTACAGAAAGCAAGGACCGCAAGGAGCGCGATATTGTGTAAGATGGACATCGAACAGGCGGGCGACACCTACTGACATTGGAGCGCGAACATTCATTCATCTGTGGATGTGCCGCGCGGCTCGTGATGACATCTGCATCGGCCTCGCGGCGGATGAAGGGCGCAGGATCAACAGGTTGCTGGGCGACTGCCATCCGCCGCTCGAGTCCGCTATTATCTGTGCCGCCGTACGATGGGCGTCTGTCAGCACGGGCTCTGAGAGAGGAGACGGCTGATGCCGGACTGAAACCACCCTAGCAGAGAGCCGAGGCACCTGCTGGTGTCCGCGTAGTTCCTTGCCATCTTTTACAATTCAATCATTTCTCTGTATTCAGTTGTAGACGGTGTAGAGGAGATTCGGGTAAACTATGAGCCAAAACAGACTCTTTTCTATGTTAAAAATAAAACGAAATCGGCTCAAAATTTTCAGCTCTCCCAGTTGTAGTAAAACATTTGTTGGGCCCATATACACTACTGGCCATTAAAATTGCTACACCACGAAGAAATGCAGATGATAAACGGGTATTCATTCGACAAATGGCTCTGAGCACTATGGGACTCAACTGCTGTGGTCATAAGTCCCCTAGAACTTAGAACTACTTAAACCTAACTAACCTAAGGACAGCACACAACACCCAGCCATCACGAGGCAGAGAAAATCCCTGACCCCGCCGGGAATCGAACCCGGGAACCCGGGCGTGGGAAGCGAGAACGCTACCGCACGACCACGAGATGCGGGCCTCATTCGACAAATATATTATACTACAACTGACATGTGATTATATTTTCACGCAAGTTGGGTGCATAGATCCTGAGAAATCAGTACCCAGAACAACCACCTCTGGCCGTAATAACGGCCTTGACACGCTTGGGCATTGAGTCAAACAGAGCTTGGATGGCTTGTACAGGTACAGCTGCCCATGCAGCTTCAACGCGATACCACAGTTCATCAAGAGTAGTGACTGGCGTATTGTGACGAGCCAGTTGCTCGGCCACCACGGACCAGACGTTTTCAATTGGTGAGAGATACGGAGAATGCGCTGGCCAGGGCAGCAGTCGAACATTTTCTGTATTCAGAAGGGCCCGTACAGGACCTGCAACATGCGGTCGTGCATTATCTTGCTGAAATGTAGGGTTTCGCAGGGATTGAATGAAGGGTAGAGCCACGGGTCGTAACACATCTGAAATGTAACGTCCACTGTTCAATGTGCCGTTAATGCGAACAAGAGCTGACCGAGACGTGTAACCAATGGCACCCCATACCATCACGCCCGCTGATACGCCAGTGTGCCGATGACTAATAAACGCTTCCAATGTGCGTTCACCGCAATGTCACCAAACACGGATGCGACCATCATGATGCTGTAAACAGAACCTGGATTCATCCGAGAAAATGACGTTTTGCCATTCGTGCACCAAGGTTCGTCGTTGAGTACACCATCGCAGGCGCTCCTGTCTCTGATGCAGCGTCAAGGGTAACCGCAACCATGGTCTCCGAGCTGATACGCCATGCTGCTGCAAACGTCGTGGAACTGTTGGTGCAGATGGTTGTTGTCTTGCAAACGTCCCCGTCTGTTGACTCAGGGATCGAGAAGTGGCTGCACGATCCGTTACAGCCATGCGGATAAGATGCCTGTTATCTGGGCTGCTAGTGATACGAGGCCAGTCGGGTGTAAGGAGGATCCTATTGAAGGACTTCCACACAAGTTAGACGTCCTGCTTCATTTGTGCAAAGAAGCTGGTAGCAGTGGTCGCGTGAACATTCTCACACCGGTAGACGAGGTTCTGGACGTCCACGCGGCACAGACGATTGCCAGGATCGTCGTACTGTAAGGGCAGTAATTCCAGACTGAACAGTTAGCACAGTACAGACAAGAGGGCTTGTGAGTCCAGACGGGGCAACGCGAACTGTTGCGAACCGTTTACTAGCAGTGGGACAACGGGTTCTCACACCTCTAGCTCGTCTTCCACTCACGCCACAGTATCGACGTGCACTGCTCGACTGGTGTCATCGGAGGATCACTTGGAAGATGGAATGGAGCATCGTGGTTTTCAGCAATGAAAGCAGATTCTGCCTGTACGCAAGGGATGGTCGTTCGAGCGTACGACGTAGACCTGATGAATGGTGTCTCGTGGAGTGCATTCGTCCAAAACAACGTGGTCCCACATCAGGCCCTATGGTCAGGTTTGAGATAAATTACGACTCCGGTTCAACTTTGGTGTTACTGGAAGGGACTCTAACCAGTGCTCGGTAAGTGCAGAATGTTGTTACACCCGTTCTGTTGCCGTTATTGCAACAGGAAGGTGATATGTTGTTCCAACAGGATAATGCCCGCCCGTGGAAGTCAAAGTGTTCTGCAAGATGTGCGCCAAGTTCCCTTGCCAGTACGATCTCCAAACTTGTCTTCAGCCGAGCAAATGTGGGATACGAAAGGAACAGAAATGACTCGTGCGACTGGTCAAATGTTCAAATGTGTGTGAATTTCTAAGGGACCAAACTGCTGAGGTCATCGGTCCCTAGTCTTACACACTACTTAAACTAACGTATGCTAAGAACAAAACACACACACACACACACACACACACACACACACACACACACACACACGCACGCACACACGCACGCACGCCCGAGGGAGGACTCGAACTTCCGGCGGAAGAGGCCGCGCTTTCCGAGTCATGGCGCCCCAAGACCGCTCGGCCACTTCGCGCGGAGCGACTTGTCATCCAGCAGCTCTTATACAGCTACGTGAATATTGTTCCATACAAACACGGGAGAACTGCCGGATATCAATAACTTCCTGCCACGATATTTCGGCGCAGAGTCTTCTGGCCGTCTTCAGGTGAATGCCACTGTAGTAGTACTGGCGAGTACGCGCTGAGCTCCGCTATTTAAAGCCTTCTGAGGTGACATTGCGCATGCGCTGCTCAGCGCGCGCGTTCGTAACGGCTCCGTGCGCTGCGCCTCGCGCCCTCCACTGTGAAAGCCTGGCGTATCGGTGTCAGGTCGATTTCCATCTTTATGCAGATAACTACGTCGACTACGAAGTTTCTCTATAACAGGATTCCAAGCAGAGTTCAGCTGATAACCGCTATCTCGATTGATGAGAGTCTCGTTGTCAAACAATCTTATTTGCACAGATTCATTGATAATCGAGCTCCAAAAGTTTGATGTATGGGCCAAAATTTTTGTGTCGTTGTAATTCATGGAATGGTCTGTGGAAATACAATGTTCGGCGATTGCGGACTTGGTGGGTTGGAGAAGGCGAGTATGCCGTTGGTGTTCCACAATGCGTTCCTGCACAGTTCGTGTTGTTTGCCCTATATATGATTTGCCGCATTCACACGGAATTTTGTAAACACCTGGTTTACGCAGGCCCAGGTCGTCTTTAACGGATCCCACCAGTGATGAACTTTTGGAAGGAGGGCGAAAGATGACTCTCACTTGATACTTTCTCAATATTCTGCCTATCTGTGAACAAATATTCCCAATAAATGGTAGATAAACAGTCGACCTGAAGGCCTCTTCCTCTTCCTTGTTCCGTCGTTTGTAGGTCTTCATCACTCTGTTCACTTGCCTAGGTGAAAAGCCATTCTTCAAAAATACTTTCTGCAGGTGTTCCAGTTCCGCTTGAAGACTGTCGGCGTCAGAGAAAGTATGGGCACGGTGGACCAAGGTTTTGAGAACGCCCATTGTTTGTGCTGGATGGTGGCAACTAGTAGCTTGTAGATACAGGTCTGTATGAGTGGGCTTTCTGTACACCGAGTGACCAAGTGTGCCGTCACTCTTCTGTCGCACCAAGACGTCTAAAAATGGCAACCATCTCTCTCTATCTCCATGGTAAACTTTATGTTTTCATATATGGAGTTCATGTGACGTAAAAATTCTTGGAGACGGTCCAGACCATGAGGCCACACTATAAAAGTGTCGTCAACGTACCGCAAAAATACTGTCGCTTCAAAAGTGGCAGAGTCGAGTGCTCTCTCCTCAAAATCCTCCATAAAAAGATTGGCCACCAGGGGAGACAATGGACTCCCCATGGCGACACCATCAGATTGTTCGTAAAATTCGTTGTTAAATATAAAATATGTAGAGGAGAGAGTGTGCTCAAACAACGCTGTAATGTCTGCACCAAAGATATTGCCAATGAGGTGTAGTGAGTCCACCAGAGGCACCCTTGTGAATAGTGAAACCACATCAAAACTGACCAATAAATCACTACTTTGCAGTTTTTGTGACTGAAGTCTACTGATAAAATCACCAGAATTCTTTATGTGATGTGCACACTTGACTATCATTGGTTTGAGCAAAGATGCCAAGAATTTTGCTAGGTCGTAGGTGGCTGCTCCAATGTTACAATTGGACGTAATGGCACATTTTCCTTGTGGATCTTAGGCAGTCCATATAGCCTAGGTGTAACTGAACTGTTTGGTTTCAGTCTCTTGATGACCTCCTTCGGTAGAGAACTATTTGATAAAAGTTCTGCTGTTTTTCGCACTACTCGGCTCGTGGGATCCTTATCGATTTTGCGATACGTTGAATCACATAATAAAACATTGTTCTTATTAATATAGTCATCCGTTGGTATGAGGACAGTAGCGTTTCCTTTGTCAGATTTTAAGACTACTGTATCCACATCTGCTCGTAAGTTACGGAGGGCTATCCTCTCCATGGGCGAGATGTTATTCTTCATTGGTGCGCCCCTGGTCAATACACGGCAAGACTTTCGACGAACTTCCTCCGCTTCATCTGTATCAAGACGGCGTACAGCTTCTTCGATGGCACTGATGAAATCCACTAGCGGCGGTGAAACAGGTGTGGGAGCAAAATTCAGTCCTTTTGCTAGCACAGAGACAGTCGCGTCATCTAAAGTTTTCTCCGTCGCCGGCCGTGGTGGTCTCGCGGTTCTAGGCGCGCAGTCCGGAACCGTGCGACTGCTGCGGTCGCAGGTTCGAATCCTGCCTCGGGCATGGATGTGTGTGATGTCGTTAGGTTAGTTAGGTTTAAGTAGTTCTAAGTTTTAGGGGACTGATGACCACAGCAGTTGAGTCCCATAGTGCTCAAAGCCATTTGAACCATTTTTTTTTCTCTGTCAAATTAACAACAGATCGTCGAGTTGGAACTTCCTGCTGCATCTGTTTAGAAAGTCTGTCAATCTTGGCAGTTTGCCTCGCCACAGCTTTGAATAGTTTGAGCAGGCGTCGCTTAACGCATCGCAGGATATTATCCGCCATCTGGACTATCGACTCAATGCCAGAGGCGGAGCCTGCACCGTCACTTCTGGAAGCTGCGCCATGTACTAATATGGATGTTTCAGCACGAGTCGATAACTGGTACCTCAGAACCGCTTGTGCTATTGTTCTGTAAGAATGCAGTCAAAAGAACATTTTCTTTCAATCTTTCTTTTGTTTCGAAAGAAAACATTGTGCGCGCCTTGGGCTGTATAAGGATCATATTATTTGCTATTTCCCATTTTCGACTTTACAGTCATAATCAGGCAGCATCGATATACCTCTGACGCAACAGATCTGACATACAAATCATTCCACCAACCTACGAGGAAGCTAAATAAGTACTTAAGTAATACTGTCCGTGGTTCTGTTTGATACAGATCATGTTGATGTCGATAAGTGGTTTCAGATGTCGGTTGCTGGTTTGATTGTATGTACATCTACTGCGACTTGTTGCCTAGAGATATTTGATTGTGTCTTGATAATGACCATAAACTCAAAACTGGCCAATAGCAAATAAACTGAAAATTTTACAGCCCAAACCGGAAAATGCTTTCTTTTGAAAAACGCATCGAGGCTGTGACCCACGCGGAAACAAAATTCTTAAATCAACGTACTAACTAAGACTGACTTGACAATGTTACAATGTTAAGGGCGTAAATATATTACTCTAGCGACCCTCGCAACCATTTCACAGGTGATTGGATGACTTATGAGGTGCAGCGGTAATTTTGTATGCAGGTCATTGTTTGCTGTTATCGTAAACATTCAGATGAAAACCTTAGGGACTATATAACATCGATTTTCAAAATGGTTCAAATGGCTCTGAGCACTATGGGACTTAACTTCTGAGGTCATCAGTCCCCTAGAACTTACAACTACTTGAACCTAACTAACCTAAGGACATCACACACATCCATGCCCGAGGCAGGATTCGAACCTGCGACCATAACAATCGCGCAAACAACCGCTCGACCACCGCGGCCGGATAATCAACACGGATTTAGAAAATATCGTTCTTGCGAAACACAACAAGGTCTTTATTCAAACGAAGCGTTGAGTGCTAACAACAAGATATTTCATATCGATTCCGTATTTCTAGATTTCCAAAAGGATTTAGACACTGTACCTCACATGCGGCTTCTTGTAGTGAAACTGCGTGCTATGGAATATCGTCTCAGTTATGCGACTGGATTAATGATTTCCTGTCAGAGAGGTCACAGTTCCTAGCAACTGACTGAAAGTCATGTAGCAAAAGAGAATTGATTTCTGGCGCTCCCCAATGTCGTGCTATAGGCCCTCTGCTGTTCATTATCTATACTCCTGGAAATTGAAATAAGAACACCGTGAATTCATTGTCCCAGGAAGGGGAAACTTTATTGACACATTCCTGGGGTCAGATACATCACATGATCACACTGACAGAACCACAGGCACATAGACACAGGCAACAGAGCATGCACAATGTCGGCACTAGTACAGTGTATATCCACCTTTCGCAGCAATGCAGGCTGCTATTCTCCCATGGAGACGATCGTAGAGATGCTGGATGTAGTCCTGTGGAACGGCTTGCCATGCCATTTCCACCTGGCGCCTCAGTTGGACCAGCGTTCGTGCTGGACGTGCAGACCGCGTGAGACGACGCTTCATCCAGTCCCAAACATGCTCAATGGGGGACAGATCCGGAGATCTTGCTGGCCAGGGTAGTTGACTTACACCTTCTAGAGCACGTTGGGTGGCACGGGATACATGCGGACGTGCATTGTCCTGTTGGAACAGCAAGTTCCCTTGCCGGTCTAGGAATGGTAGAACGATGGGTTCGATGACGGTTTGGATGTACCGTGCACTATTCAGTGTCTCCTCGACGATCAGCAGAGGTGTACGGCCAGTGTAGGAGATCGCTCCCCACACCATGATGCCGGGTGTTGGCCCTGTGTGCCTCGGTCGTATGCAGTCCTGATTGTGGCGCTCACCTGCACGGCGCCAAACACGCATACGACCATCATTGGCACCAAGGCAGAAGCGACTCTCATCGCTGAAGACGACACGTCTCCATTCGTCCCTCCATTCACGCCTGTCGCGACACCACTGGAGGCGGGCTGCACGATGTTGGGGCGTGAGCGGAAGACGGCCTAACGGTGTGCGGGACCGTAGCCCAGCTTCATGGAGACGGTTGCGAATGGTCCTCGCTGATACCCCAGGAGCAACAGTGTCCCTAATTTGCTGGGAAGTGGCGGTGCGGTCCCCTACGGCACTGCGTAGGATCCTACGGTCTTGGCGTGCATCCGTGCGTCGCTGCGGTCCGGTCCCAGGTCGACGGGCACGTGCACCTTCCGCCGACCACTGGCGACAACATCGATGTACTGTGGAGACCTCACGCCCCACGTGTTGAGCAATTCGGCGGTACGTCCACCCGGCCTCCCGCATGCCCACTATACGCCCTCGCTCAAAGTCCGTCAACTGCACATACGGTTCACGTTCACGCTGTCGCGGCATGCTACCAGTGTTAAAGACTGCGATGGAGCTCCGTATGCCACGGCAAACTGGCTGACACTGACGGCGGCGGTGCACAAATGCTGCGCAGCTAGCGCCATTCGACGGCCAACACCACGGTTCCTGGTGTGTCCGCTGTGCCGTGCGTGTGATCATTGCTTGTACAGCCCTCTCGCAGTGTCCGGAGCAAGTATGGTGGGTCTGACACACCGGTGTCAATGTGTTCTTTTTTCCATTTCCAGGAGTGTATATAACCGATTTAGGAGACAATCTCAACAGACGTCTTAGGTTGTTAGCAGATGATGCTGTCATTCATCGTGTAGTAAAGTCATCAGAAGATCCAAAACGATGTAGAAAAGATAATTGCGTGGTGCGCAAATTGGCGATTGACCCTAAATAATGGAAATTGTGAGGTCATCCACGTGAGTGGTAAAAGGAATCCGTTAAACTTCGGTTACACGATAAATCAGTCACATCTAAGGGCCGTAAATTCAACTAAATACCTAGGAATTACAATTATAAACACCTTTACAACACTTAAAAGGTGCAACAGACCTACTAAAGACACTGCCTACACTACACTTGTCCATCCTCTTTTGGAGTACTGTTGCGCGGTGTGGTATCTTTACCAGATAGGATTAACGGATTACGCCGAGAAAGTTCAAAGAAGAGTAGCACGTTTTGTAGTATCGAGAATTAGGAGAGAGTGTCACTGACATGATAGTGAATTTGGGGCTGCGTTGCAGCGCAATCTTCTGATAACATTTCAATCACTATCTTTCTCCTCCGATGCGAAAATATTTTGTTGACGTCGATCTACATAGGGAGATACGAAAATTACGATAAAATAAGGGAAATCAGAGCTCGCACGGTAATGTATAGGTGTTCCATTTATCCGTATGCTGTTCGAGATTGAAATAACAGAGAATTTCTGTGAAGGTGGTTCGATGAACAATATGCCAGGCACTTAAATGTGATTTGCAGAGTATCCATGTAGATGTAGATTTAGATTACCATAAGTAGAAAGCGCAGGCCACAGGAAACAACGTCTAGCCTCGTCGCGGTCCTCTCTGAATTTCTCGAACCCGGCTATGAACTTTGCCTGGAGAACGTGTTGGTTGGCGTAAAGAAGTCTGATGTCAGATCGTAGCGTTGAAATGAATCATTTTGATAGTTTCATATTGTCACTGTAGGCTGAAAAAGTAGCGCTATTTTTAGCGGGATTCTCCGTTGGAAGGAATCCTCGTGACTGGGCCGCAACCGATCGTAATTTTGCGATTGGCATCTGGTGCCTTCCGGCGACATGGAGTGCTCAAGGCGTAAGCCAACAACGCAAGAGAAGCACTCACTGGTGGGCTGCGAGAGTGTCCCATTCGACCTGGCGGCAGGGCGCAAGAGTGTCTGGTTCGACATTCCAGTACGAGTCTAGCGAAGATGCCGACGACTCCGTCTTCACGAAGGGGACGGCATTCTGCCGTAGGATAAGGCTCCCTTCATCCGTTCATACCAGTAACAACTCACGAGAAGAAAAAAATGGTTCAAATGGCTCTGAGCACTATGGGACTCAACTGCTGAGGTCATTAGTCCCCTAGAACTTAGAACTAGTTAAACCTAACTAACCTAAAGACATCACAAACATCCATGCCCGAGGCAGGATTCGAACCTGCGACCGTAGCGGTCTTGCGGTTCCAGACTGCAGCGCCTTTAAACGCACGGCCACTTCGGCCGGCCTCACGAGAAGAACACGGCAGGTGCCATAACCCGATATCCCAGAAATTTCGCTCAGTGGAAGAGGGGCCAAAATGAGACAACCCGTATCTCATCTTACCTGTAGATACTTAACCGTTTCTGAGAAAAATGACTGTCAAAGTTTTCGAGGTACTTAATGTTCAAATGATTCAAATGGCTCTGAGCACTATGGGACTTAACATCTGAGGTCATCAGTCCCCTAGAACTTAGAACTACTTAAACCTAACTAACCTAAGGACATCACACACATCCATGCCCGAGGCAGGATTCGAACCTGCGACCGCAGCGGTCGCGCGGTTGCAGATTGAAGCGCCTAGAACCGCTAGGCCACACCGGCCGGCTGTACTTTATGTGCCTTTTAGCAAATAAACAGATCAAGAGAAGCGACTACACAGTGGCTAACGCTCTGGCTTCACAGTTTTGCACCCCGCGCTCGGTACTCGGGACCCTGGGCGGAAGACGACGGATTCGTGTCCTCCCATCGGCATGTTGAAGACGGTATCGGGATTCGTCAGACCAAGCAATGCTCTGCCACTGCGTCAACGTCCAGTGCCGATAGTTACTTGCCATTTCGGCCATAGTTGCCGATGTCATTATGGCAATGTTGGCACATGCGTGGGTCGTCGGCTGCCGAGGCCCGAGTGTTCGGTGCACCGTGTGTTCCGACACTCTTGTACTCTGTACAGCATTAAAGGCTGCTGTTAGTACCGCCACAGTTCGCCGCCTGTCTTGCTTTACCAGTCTGCGACGTCCGACATGTCTAAAGAGGGATGGCCCAGCCAACCCCAAAGCGTCTGGACGTGGTTTTACCCAGTGGCGGTTGCTGTGTTGGAGCAAAAGAGCACGTCAACACCCTAACTCTGGACACCTTGCGGATTTATTGGTTATTTTTCTTTGAGTGCTGCTAAACGTAATGTAGATGCGATAATCTGAAATATACGGCACTAAATCTACCGCGCTGTGCTAGATATTGCTCCACTAGACTCGGTGAAACTTGGCATCATGGTCGTGAGCACACTTTCACTTGCGCACGTTTTAAGGAGCTTCTGCGTATGCGCAACTGGAGTTACGTAATTGCCTTATGGGCCAAATACATACGGATTTGTTATCAATGTGCGCCGTTCACAGCGTGCACTGCTAGCCCTTACCAATCAACTACTAGTTTACGTCAATGCCACAAGGTGGTAGCATACTGAACCAGACTTATCTAAGTTCGCCATAAATCCCTCTAGGTGGTAGCACACCCCACAGATATGCGAATTCATAAACTATATACTAAAATTAGATCGGGCATGTTATAGCTATACTGAGAAAAAACCTATTTTGTGGGATTCTGAATGAGATGTGGTATATAAAGGTTTGGGTTTTGCCATAGAACAATCCATTTAAGGCGCTGAGAATCATGAACCACATCATCGTCGATTGTGAGACTAGCATTTATTCGAGCTTCTGATATCTGTTGATTTTACAGTTTCTTTTCACTGTAGGCCCACATTGTACACACATCTGAACATTCATGAAAATCTGTCTCAGTGTTTTTGCTAATATTCATTTAAATAGGGGGGGGGGGGGGGGGAGAAAACGCTGTTATTTTGGCCCTTATGACTGTCAGCGCCTCATTTGTACAATAGTCAAGTGACATTGCTGGTATGTATTACTTATCATCATCATTATTTTCTTTGTGCCTTCGTTACACTTCAATGTGGGGTCGGCCTTGACACTATGGATTTGGCGATGTTAGTGTCAGAGGGTGGCTGGATGCCCTTTCTGTCGCCCTCCCATACCCCCCAGGATGGAAATAGTGTAACCCAGCTGTCTGCATCTAGTGTAAGCCATGAAATAGTGCGGACGTTTTCAAATATCTGCGAGCCGTGTGACTACAGCGGGACGTGGTGACCAGCCCGGTATTTCCCTAGTGAGATGTGGAAAACCACCTAAAAACCACTTCCAGGCTGGCCAGCACATCGGCCCTCATCGTTAATCCGCCGGGTGGATTCAATCCGGTGCCGGCGCGCCTACCCGAGTAAAGGAAGCAGCGCATTAGCGTCCTCGGCTAAACGTGGTGGGTGTTGGTAGATAGTACTACTTGAATTTAATCATTTCCGCAAAAGGCAGCTTGTGTTTGGAGTTAGTTGTGAACTGTGCAGAAATCGGCTTTCCTGTGGAGTGTCAACATGAATTCTGTTGAACCTGTATTAAGCGCTAACAGAAAAGACAATTACCAGGAAAAGTTAACTGCAAAGATACTAAGGCATTCCAGACCAGATTCGTTGTCTGAGAAAGGGCGACTACAAGCGAATACTCAACGAAGAAGTGTATAATAGGCGTAAGTTATGAAACGTCCCTTTAGAAAAAATTATGAATTACTGTGCTGGTAGACCCCTTACGTTATTTGATTTTCAAACAGCTGAGCAGAACTGAACGTACTCAGACATTTCGCTCTTTACCTATTCTGATCAACACTAAACTGACACACAACATTTTTTGCGCAATGCAATCTGACTTTCAAAAATCCCTACAAAAGAATGGCCCTGACTAACAATAACCTATAACTTTCATGAATCACTTACAAAAATCTTCGTTACTCGAACTACTGCAATACAGCGAGCGCCAATACTGCCAGCTAAATAAAAGATTCAAACTACTGAAAGCACTAACTACTGATAGGCATAGTCAGCAAATGAAAGATTTTGATAGAGAACAATGTATTTACCTTAATAATGTTCCAAAGTCATAATATATATATCAATTCATGATATCCAGTGTTAACAAATTTACTGTCTCTGATGGACACACGTCCACATCATCCACTCTCAAAACTCCGCCATCTCTCTCCCCACATCCACCATTGCTGGCGGCTCACCTCCAACTGCGCAACGCTACGGGCTGTTCACATCCAATTGTCCAACACTACAATAGCGAGTATTCCAACAATGCCAACCAGCCACAGACTGCACACAGCACAGCCAGTGATTCTCCTACAGAGCGCTACGTGGCGTTACCAACATAAAAACCTAAACAGCCTACTTACAGTTGTTACATCTGTGCAACGTAAGGATGCCTGATTTTCAGCCCGGAAGTTAATTCGTTAAGTAATGCATGAATAAGGAATCTTGTACGTTTGTCTGAAAAAATAAAAAAGCACGAAAACTCTCACTTACACAAAAATGCGAAAAAGAGAGTAGCGAAAGCTTAAACACTGTTTCGTTCCTGCCACAAACTGTTCTTAATTATACATAAAACAATAAAATTCAACAAAGCAATTCTTCCTTTCTTTCCGACGAGTTATGCAAATAATACCTATTATTATAAATATGTTGACGACCATAACTGTTATACAGCAGATGCTATTAATTTCACATTATCGTGTTTATCTGAATTTAAAAATTTGTGAACACCCAGACTGTATATCCACGAGCCGCCACTGGTTTCACTTCGCCTTGCCACGTGTTGAGGACACTCACCACAGCATTCCTCGAACACCCGATAAATCGTACAGTTTCCGATATTCTCTTGCCGAGCCTCAGGACCATCACAGTCTGCCCTCCGTAAAACTCAGATAGATCGTGCATCGTCCTAAGTCTACACACCGACAGCATGCTTACTGATTAGATGTCATTCCTCGGCAGGCGACGCTGCTTTCGCCCGGACGGATTTATATCGATAGTAGATCGTTGGTAGGTGTATATACGTACTCCGCAAGCCAGCATACAGTGCATGGCGCAGGGTATCTTGTACCAGTACTAGTCACTCCCTTTCCGCTCCACTCGCAAATGGGGCGAGGGGGAAGCGACGCTCTGTACACTTCCGAACGAGCCTGCATTTCTCTTGTGTTGTCCTAGTGGTTCTTACGCGAGATTTGTGATGGTGACGTAGGGTCATTTCGCGGCCTATTGCTATACCGGTTCTCTAAACAATCTCACCAGACCTTTCCTCTGGCATTCCCATTTGAGTTCACGCAGCATTCCCGTAACACTCGCGAATTGATAGAAACGACAAGTAACAAATCTGGCAGCACGCCTCCGAATTTCTCCGACATATTCCTTTAAACCGAGTAGGTAAGAATCTAAACCACTCTAACAGTACTCAAGAACTGGTCGCACAACTTTCCGTACGGGTTTTCATTCATAGATGCGTTGTCCTTCCCCAGAATTTTCCCAATAAACAGAAGTTGACCAGTCGACTTCCCTGCAACCGACTTCCCTTGTTCGTTTTTGCAACGTTACACCTAGATATTTAATCAATATGACTATGTCAAGAAACACATAACCAATACTGGATTCAAATATTACATTATAGCCTTTATTTGTCTAGATCACCAGTTTATAAGTGTTGGTACCCTCCTTCAGATGTAAAATAGACACAAAAAACATTGTTCATAAAATTTTCTATCTACTTACCATCTGTACTGTTTGAACAGAAAGGAAATGACAAATAACATACAATAAAATACCGTTACAGAGTTCACATGTCACATGCTGTACATTGAAGTACTGAGTCATTCTTGACCGAACGTTATACCATTGGTTTTCATGCTCATCTGTATTAACTCACAAATTTTCATACTGAGAGCTTGCTGATAGAATGCTTGTACCTTTGAGTACATAAAACGATCATCTTTGGTTCACATAGAAGTAGCATACCTAAGAAAGGCGATAACGCAGAGTACAGCAGTTCAAAAAATGGTTCAAATGGCTCTAAGCACTATATGACTTAACATCTGACCGAGCGAGGTGGCGCAGTGGTTAGTACAATGGACTCGCAGTCAGGAGGACGACGGTTCAATCCCGTCTCCGGCCATCCTGATTTAGGTTTTCCGTGATTTCCCTAAATCGTTCCAGGCAAATGCCGGGATGGTTCCTTTGAAAGGGCACGGCCGATTTCCTTCCCAATCCTTCCCTACCCCGAGCTTGCGCTCCGTCTCTAATGACCTCGTTGTCGACGGGACGTTAAACACTAACCACCACCACTTAACATCTGAGGTCATCAGTCCCCTGGACTTAGAACTACTTAAACGTAACTAACCTAACGACATCACACACATCCATGCCCGAGACAGGATTCGAACCTGCGACCGTAGCAGCAGTGCGGTTCCGGGTTGAAGCGCCTAGAACCGCCTGGTCACAACGGTTGGCGAGTACAGCAATTACCACGGGAATATTCTCTTGGATACTACGTACAAGATATTTAGTAAGATCTTAGCCCTTCGGCTAGAATACCGGGTGGGAATGATACTGGGGGACTATGAGGCTGGATTTATGACAAATAGATCCACAACAGACCAGGTTTTTTTTTAGTTTGAGATAGTTTTTAGTTTGAGATAGTTTCTAGCATTTGTAGACTTAGAGAAAGCTTTTGACGATGTTTACTGGAATACTCTCTTTCACATTCTAAAGGTGGCAGGGGTAAAATACAGGGAGCGAAAGGCTATTTACAATTTGTACAGAAACCAGATGGCAGTTATAAGAGTCGAGGGGCATGAAAGAGAAGCAGTGGTTGGGAAAGGAGTGAGACAGGGTTGTAGCCTCTCCCCGATGTTATTCAATCTGTATATTGAGCAAGCAGTAAAGGAAACAAAAGAAAAATTCGGAGTAGGTATTAAAATTCATGGAGAAGAAGTAAAAACTTTGAGGTTCGCCGATGACATTGTAATTCTGTTAGAGACAGCAAAGGACTTGGAAGAGCAGTTGAACGGAATGGACAGTGTCTTGAAAGGAGGATATAAGATGAACATCAACAAAAGCAAAACGAGGATAATGGAATGTAGTCAAATTAAATCGGGTGATGCTGAGGGGATTAGATTAGGAAATGAGACACTTAAAGTAGTAAAGGAGTTTTGCTATTTAGGGAGTAAAATAACTGATGATGGTCGAAGTAGAGAGGATATAAAATGTAGACTGGCAATGGCAAAGAAATCATTTCTGAAGAAGAGAAATTTGTTAACATCGAGTATAGATATAAGTGTCAGGAAGTCGTTTCTGAAAGTATTTATATGGAGTGTAGCCATGTATGGAAGTGAAACATGGACGATAACTAGTATGGACAAGAAGAGAATAGAAGCTTTCGAAATGTGGTGCTACAGAAGAATGCTGAAGATAAGGTGGGTAGATCACGTAACTAATGAGGAGGTATTGAATAGGATTGGGGAGAAGTTTGTGGCACAACTTGACTAGATGAAGGGATCGGTTGGTAGGACATGTTTTGAGGCATCAAGGGATCACAAATTTAGCATTGGAGGGCAGCGTGGAGGGTAAAAATCGTAGAGGGAGACCAAGAGATGAATACACTAAGCAGATTCAGAAGGATGTAGGTTGCAGTAGGTACTGGGAGATGAAGAAGTTTGCACAGGATAGAGTAGCATGGAGAGCTGCATCAAACCAGTCTCAGGACTGAAGACCACAACAACAACAGTTTGAGATAAGTGATTGAAAAATTTTATGAATACGACAAACAGCTGCATCAGATGTACATTGATTCTGAACAAGCGCACGATAGAACAGACAGGAATAAGATTCTCCAAATTATGAAGGATTTTAGAGTCCCACTAAAATTAATAAGGCTGATCGAAATGATCATGAAAGCAAAAGTTTGTAACGTCAGAAGAGAGCAAGAGTTTTCAGTAGAGTTTCGTGTGCGAAGGGGGCTGCGGCAGGGAGATGTGATCTCTGCGCTACTCTCTGACTTAGGACTAGAGAAGGTAAATCGGCAAACGCCAACAAACTCTGGAGGAACAATATTTAACCGGCAGGTCCAGATGGTGGCATACACTGATGACGTAGCATTAGTTGCAAGGAATATCAAAGCTTTGAGGGATAATTATGCTGCATTGAAAGGAGCACCGCGAAAGTTAGGAATGGGAGTTAATACAGATAAAACAAACTATATGGTAATGGGAGATCCTGATGAGGATAGAGGAGACGCTTCAATAAAAAATGAATGGGAAAGAGTAACGAAGAGTGGAAAAATTCAAATACCTAGTCTCGATAACAACAAGATAACAAGACAAAAAAATGTTCAAATGTGTGTGAAATCTTATGGGACGTTAACTGCTAAGGTCATCAGTCCCTAAGCTTACACACTACTTAACCTAAATTATTCTAAGGACAAACACACACACCCATGCCCGAGGGAGGACTCGAACCTGCGCCGGGACCAGCGGCACAGTCCATATTCAGAAATTCAAGAAAGAATAGCAAGTGGAAACCGATGTCATTACTCCTTACAGGATATATTCAAGTCCAGAAATGTTAGTAGTAATACAAAAAACCAAATGTATTTGACTGTATTAAGACCTATTGTAAAGTATGCATCGGAAGGCTGGGTGATGACCACAAAGGAGGAAGGCTGGTTACTGAGGTGGGAAAGGAAGATTTTCAGAAACATGTTTGGGGCGATGGGAAACTGGAGAAGAACACATTCAGAACCACAAAAATTTTTGGACAAATGACTATTGTAGTGAAAATCAAGCAAGGAAGAATAAGATGGACTGGACATGTACAGAGAATTCCAAAAACGTGAAGTGTTAAGAGAGTGTTCATAGCAAAGCCGGAAGGGAGAAGGAGAAGAGCAAGACGCTGGAAAAGGTGGCTTGAAGATACAGAGGAGGGTCGCAAAACAATGGAATCAGACAGTGGAGAAGGAAAGCGATGGACAGATAAGAAAGGAGGCAGGTGACAAACGAGGCCAAGGTTTCAAAGGAATGTAAGTAAATAAGAAAGTAAGTAAGTAAGTAAGCCGGTAATTTGGACAGCAGACGTTTTACTTATGACGTGTCAAGGCCGGTGGCAGTGCCCTATCTTCGAGATATTTTAGTATCGACTATTTTACCATCCCTGATTTTAAATTTTTGATTGTCCTTCACATTATGTACAAGTTTTTAGCTGTGGTTGCCCGACCTATAATGTTCTTTCTAGAGAATGCCGAAAAGTTTGAGTTGTGGCTCGGTCTTTTTGAAACCAAACTGGCTCAACTTAGAGTGGAGAAAGGCCTATATCGCGTGACAGTAGCTGTTAGAACAAATCGATATCGTTAAGTTATCTTTTACGAAAAAATGCATACCTCAACACCAAATTCAGCATCGGCGCTCTGAGGTGTTCAAATGGTTCAAATGGTTCTGAGCACTATGGGACTCAACTGCTGAGGTCATTAGTCCCCTAGAACTTAGAACTAGTGAAACCTAACTAACCTAAGGACATCACAAACATCCATGCCCGAGGCAGGATTCGAACCTGCGACCGTAGCGGTCTTGCGGTTCCAGACTGCAGCGCCTTTAACCGCACGGCCACTTCGGCCGGCTGCTCTGAGGTGTCACACGAAGGCTGAGGAGTAGACGATGGTGAAGCTCTTGAGGGTTTTCTGCTGCCCAGCAGCGGAAATTTTGTATACTTACAGTATATCACGACTGGAAGTGGGCACCATCAGAAGTCATAAGAGAGCCAAGGGGAACGCACAGCTCAAAATCTGCCTCACATAATTCCTGAGTTACCATAGTTTAGGGTGGGTGCATGTGAAGATTTCTGTGCAGGATTATTTTTACACTCCTACTATCAACCAGAGGGCAGCTGCATGTTTAAGTGCTGAACGCTTTGGAGATTACTTCACAGGCGCTCTCCCGACGTTCTTACAATGCTCTGAAATCCGTTACCCAAACCCGAATATTCTCTTTCAGGAACAGAATAATGTCGGTCAAGTTCGAATCGAATGCGAAATTGTCGAAGAGCAGTAATCACAGAACTACCATTTCTATCACACTCCTTCCACAACACGGTCACGACGCTCACCTAGCCAAGCCACCGCGCCTGCTGAAAATGGCAGGTATATACCGCTATCGTTCGATGCCGCCTCCACATCAATATCCTCATCACAGGTCAAACAGCGGATTCTCCATACACTGGAGGTCTTTTTGTCGGACCCTGTAGAACGGCAATTCTGGGGCGGACCCTGTAGAACGGCAGCAATTCTGGGGCGATTTCCTAGCGTTCTGCGTCGTGTCGTCGCAGAAGTCTGGACAGAGGGAGTGCGCCGAAGAGGAGCCTTTAGCTGACAATGACGAGGGGAATTGGTCGGCCCGAGTCGATCGATAACAGAGCGGCCAGCGAATGCCGAGATGTGGTCCTGCCTAAGGGAGCCGACCGAGTCAAGCCGGGAGAAGCAATGGTGGCTGCGCGCTCGTGCACCTCACCGACCTCCACAAAGTGTTGTTCTATTCTGGAAGGTGCTTCAAGGAAACGCTACGTATCTCAGGCTGCTGCCTGAACGATTTCAAGTAAAGCAGTTCGTGGGTAAATGAATCCAATGTTCACCGGTCTAGATACACAACTAAAGGTCACTCCTATAATTCTGACAGGTAACTAAGGAAAAGGTGAACGATACCCATACTCCCACTACAGAACTGTTTCAAACTGACTGCCTACGGTAGCGCAATTACTGAATGCGATACCATACTTTATTACGTATATTCAATGCTGTTTCACGACTCCCGTAAAGGAAACGCTGGTGTTCCTCGTTGCTGGGTGCTCCGGATTCCTATTCTGTATGACGTTAATCGGACTAGGGTGGAAATTAATTAAATTTTTACCTCTTGACTCGTTGTCGTCGCTTTTTTCTTGGTAGGGAACATTCGGTCAAGCACTGCGCGGATGCTAAAACTGAAGGACTGTAGAAGTTCATTTGGAGCGTGATCCGTTGTATTTGCCATTAATAACTGAAATATTTGTACGATCAACTTTTTTATTTCAAGATTTGTTAGCTCTTCTTCACAACTATAATGAGTCGTCTAGTGATAGAACTGAAAAATGCGCCGGTCTGCTAGAACAACCAGACCGGCAGAAAGCGATATATTACTCCATAAGAACTTTCACATGTTCTGCCGAAAAGCTATGCCAGAAATTTTTGATCATCATTTAAGGTTATTAACATTGCAGCTGAAGGCAGCCCCTCTCACGTCTTTGCTTACTATACTACGTGATCAAAAGTATCCGGACACCCTCAAAAACATACTTTTTCGAACTATGTGCATTGTGCTGCCACCTACTGCCAGGTACTCCATATCAGCGACCTCACTAGTCGTTAGACCTCGTGAGAGAGCAGAACGAGGCGCTCTGCGGAACTCACGGACTTCGAACGTGTTCAAGTGGTTCGGTGTCACTTGTATCAAACGTCTGTATTCACGATTTCCACACTCCTAAACAGTCCTAGGTCCACTATTTTCGACGTGATAGGGAAGTGGAAACGTCAAGAGACACGTAAAGCACGAAAGCGTACAGGCCGATCACATCTGTTGACTGACAGAAACCACCGACAGTTGAAGAGGGTCGTAATGTGTAACAGGCAGACATCTATCCAGACCATCACACAGGAATTCCAAACTGCATCAGGATCCACTGTAAGTACAGGGTGGCCCAAAAAGGATGGTCACATTTTAAATAACTATAACTCCATCAGTTTTACAAATTAATTTTATTCAATTACGTAACTAAATGCTCCCAGGCACCCAATTACAAGAACTAACCACAAAAAATCATGTACGGAAAATGACTTCCGGAAGATGGTGTCCTTCCTCGGTGATGCATTCCACAAGTCTTTCCTCGAAATTTTCCATCACTTTCACTACTGTTTCTTCTTGAATTGCCATAATTTCCGCACTGATTGCCTCCTTCAGATCAATTAAGTTTCGGGGCTTCTGTACGTAGACTTTTGACTTTAGGTATCCCCAAAGAAAAAAATCACAGGCTGAGAGGTCAGGTGATCTCGCGGGCCAGTGGACATCTCCAAAACGCGAGATGATGTGGTGGGGGAACATCCGCCTTAAAACACACATGGAGTCATTGGCTGTGTGGGCCGTGGCCCCGTCCTGTTGAAACCAAATTCGATCTCGATTTACATGTAACTCTCGCAGTTTCGGCACCAAAAAGCTACGTAGCATGTTAACGTAACGTTTCGAGGTCACTGTGACTGTAGCGTTGTTCTCCTCAAAAAAATAAGGACCAACAATCCCCAATCTTGAAATTCCACACCAGACTGTTACCTTAGCACTATGAAGAGGCTTTTGGTGCAATTCTCTGGGATTATCTGCTGCCCAGTACCTGCAGTTTTGTTTATTGACATAGCCGTCTAAATGGAAATGGGCTTCATCTGACATAAGAAGCACAACATCATTATTAGAGTACAAGATGTCAAGCATTGATTCACAAAATCGTCTTCGCTGCTCAAAATCACGATCATACAGCTTTTGCGTGATCATAATTTTGTATGGGTGAAACTGTAACTCACGGCTTAAAATACGCTGCAACGAACTACGGCTGAGGCCTAAAGTTTGAGCACGACGCCTAGTGGAACGACGCGGGCTTTGCAGCACTGACGCTCTAACATCATCAATGTTCTGTGGAGTAACTGCCGTACGTGTACGCCCTGTAGATTTACCACTTTTGACAGACCCTGTTGTCCGGAATGCAGTCACCCAACGTGATATGGATCTGCGATCTGGAATGGGTCCATCACGCGCTACACCAAAACGTTGTCGAAACAATCGTTGCACAGTAATAAACGATTCATCATTTCTGAAAAACTGTTCCACAGCAAAAACACGATGCTCGACCGTCCACTGCGCCATCTCGTGGCAAACTGGGTGTAATGGCCGACTTGCAGACGGCCGGCAGTGGTCCCCCCTCCTCACCTTTCAATGGTACTACGCAATTCAAATCCGACCATCCTTTTTGGGCCACCCAGTATTATGACAGTTACGCGGGAGGTGAGAAAACTTGGATTTCATGGTCGAGCGGCTGCTCATAAGCCACACATCACGCCGGTAAATGCCAGACGACGTCTCGCATGATGTAAGGAGCTTAAACATTGGGCAATAGAACAGTGGAGAAATGTTTTGTAGAGTGACGAATCACGGTACACAATGTGGCGATCCGCTGGTAGGGTGTGGGTATGACAAATGCCCCGGAAACGTCATCTGCCAGCGTGTGTAATGCCAACAGTAAAATTCGGAGGCGGTGGTGTTATGGTGTGGTCGTGTTTTTCATGGGGGGGCTTGCATTGCACCCCTTGTTTTGCGTGGCACTATCACAGCACAGGCTACATTTATGTTTTAAGCATCTTCTTGCTTCCCACTGTTGAAGAGCAACTTGGCGATGGCGATTGCATCTTTGACACGATAGAGCACATGTTCGTAATGCACGGCCTGTAGCGGAGTGGTTACACGACAATAACATCCCTGTAATGGACTGGCCTGCACAGAGTCCTGACCTGAATCCTATAGAACACCTTTGGGATGTTTTGGAACGCCGACTTCGTGCCAGACCTCACCGACCGACAGCGATACCTCTCCTCAGTGCAGCACGCCGTGAAGAATGGGCTGCCATTCCCCAAGAAACTTTCCAGCACCTGATTGAACGTATGCTTGCGAGAGTAGAAGCTGTCAACAAGGCTAAGGGTGGGCCAACACCATACTGAATTACAACATTACCGATGCAGGGCGCCACAACTTTGTAAGTCATTTTCAGACAGATGTCCGTATAGTTTTGATCACATAGTATATCTTTGCATACCAGGAAATGTTATTTAAGTGAAAGCCTTTTACGGGTCGTGCTGCTTCTGAAGAATGCCGTAGACGATGTAACTATAACCATTTACTTGTATTGTAATGTCATACTCTGTGGTCTGGGTGAAGTTATACGGATTTGCGATATGAATGTGTGTGTGTGTGTGTGTGTGTGTGTGTGTGTGTGTGTGTGTGTGTGTGTGTGTGTGTTGTAACGAGGTTGTGTTGAGGGTTTAAAATAGTTTGCCACAAGTGGATTGGTAGAAGAGTTACTAAGGAAAAATCTTTCTTTCGTTTGCTCCACTTGTACCAATACAGTTCGCATCCACGGAAGGAAACGTAGCCGAAACGTCACCCAACGGCTTCAAAAGAGGCTTCCTTCTTTTTTTATGTCCCTCAAAATGGTAAATGTTTGATGATGATTATTAAACCTGCGTGAGGATAAATCGATAGACACTAAGAAAGGGTGCAAATAGAAACTAGGGATTGTCACATTTTAGAATGGCGTCAAACCTGGGATAGACATTGCTGACAAGTTGAGAAAGTCTGATAACGTTCATTGACATATTGTAATACTGACAAGGGAAACTCCCCATCGCACTCCCTTCAGATTTAATAGTAAGATGGCCCACAGGATAGCCCGTCAGAAACGGAACGCAGGTCAAGCATGAAAACAGGAATGACGTGAACTGGACTGTGAAAAAAATAATAATAATAATAATAATAACAGTGAACGGTCCAAGAATAAGAACTGCAATATAGAGCAGCCACGAAAAGAAATGGTATCGTGGTTAAGTGGTTACGGTATTGGATTGCTAAGCGGGCGAGCCGTGCTCGTACCTACTTGGTGCCATTTATTTCTCTCACAACATTATGAACTGTCCGCCCGGTCACTGAAATGTTCGTTCTCTTTCTGCAGTTTTAGCAGTTGTCATACTATACATTGGTTGTAGGATATGAGTCATGTGGTAAGAATACGCTACCGTCGCAAGTAAATGTGAAGAACAGTGAGAGCAGGCGAGATGCCACAAAGAAGTGTCACAGAAATGAAAACAAGTAAACGGGTTTGAACTATGTTACAAAAACAGAATTCAAGAGCAAAAACTTCGAAACGGAACGCAACATTAAAAACATACGTTTTGTCAGAGTACGCATAAGTTGTATGATAGTCGAACAGTTGCGTTCATTTGTTCCAGCTTATGTGAGAAACTAGTGTGTTTTCATCTTTTCCTTGGGAATATGAACACCTAAATCGGGCAAGGGGGCATATCTCACTCACTCGCAAGGCATAAAAATTAGGTACGTCGGTAAGGGATTCCTATCATATGACACTCGTACTGTCACCAATGCAGTGTATGACATACCAGACGTGTTTTTCGGTGGAGGATTCGGTTGACTTGTCACTTTGTCATCAAATGTTTGCGGTTTCCATTCCTGCTAGTAATAGAGTAGATGTACATAATCAACATTCATTGTAGGTCCCTTCCTTACACGTCGCTGTTACAAACGGACGTTACGCTACGACACAGACACAAATTTGAATAAAGCGAACAGTGGAGAAAGAGAATTGCACGAGATAGGCCTGAACATGGCTCGACCGATTGGCAGTCCAACACCGAACCACTTAACCACAACGCCATTTGTATTGCCTGCTCCTTTATATTGCACTTCTTGTTTTTGGACCGCTCACTTCCTATTTCTTCTTTTTTTTCACACTTCATTACATCTTCTTCCCATTTTCATGCTTGATCTGTGTTCAGTTTTTGACGGGCTGTCCAATGGGCCCTCTGACCACTAAATCTGAAGGGAGTGCGACGGGGAGTTTCCCTTGTAAGGCTTAAGAGATGAACAGTTTTGTTTTGTTTTTGTCAAAATTGTTAATATGTGATACTTCACAAGTCTGCGGCGCGTTAACTCTACTCATGTTGTCACGGATTAATTTCTAAAGCTCCGGAACGCAACCCCCCCCCCCCCCCCCCCAGCCACTACAACCATAAAAATCCCAAGTTTAGAGTTCTGAACTGTTCAAACAATTGCACTGTAGCTGCTATTATAAGAGTGATGGTCATTCATAAATATGAAATATCAAGAGGATAATCTGTACGTGGAAGTCGCTCATACCAGGACTGAAGAACGTTCAAGGATTCGCTTATTCACGAGATCGAAGGGGCCGTCAGTATTTCCTGCGACACAACAGCCAATGCAACATGTCGGTTCAAATGGTGCAGATGGCTCTGAGCACTATGGGACTTAACATCTGATGTCATCAGTCCCCTAGAACTTAGTAATACTTAAACCTAACTAACCTAAGGACATCACACACGTCCATGCCCGAGGCAGGATTCGAACCTGCGACCGTAGCGCTCGGTCACGCCGGCCGGCTAACATGTCGGCAGTTGCTGTAATTCAGTTACGACTACCTCTGTTTGTAAACTGACCACTCATTAACTTACACGATTTTAATCTCGGAACATAGTGACTGTAGCGAACACTAACTTTGTAGTACCATATGAACTATTTTGCCCTTGCCTGATATCTCTTCCTCTGTCGTGAATAACAGTAAAGAGAATGAGCCATTGTTGTTTTCATAACTGAGATGCTTACCTGAAGATTCAGATAAAGACAATTTTTATATGACTGATTACCGAAATATATTAAACAGAATCGTGCTGCACTGCCCTTGTCAGTTTTCGTTGGTAGTGAAGTTTATGTAAAGCCCATTCAACTGCATTACGTAGTAGGCGTTGTTCATTCTGGTTGCGAACATATGAATGAAGAGTATTTGTGCTGACACAAATGCATGAATGAAAGTTTTCTGTATTTTATCCTGATTGCTACGTTTCTAATGCTCAGATATCGCCGTGTCGTGTGCTGTCAGCGTTATGAACCAGTATTGCGAACACATTTGTTTTCAAGAAAGTATTTTTGTTTGAATTTTGTGCACACTTTCGAGGGGACAGTTTTATGTACAGGAGATAGATAAAATAATGTGAACAGTGGTAGTAATGGGATGGTTGTGTTTGACGGGCCAGGTAAGGCACGTGTCGCGCTGGACTGTGCGTGTTCAGTACGCACTAGGCAATAGTGCAGGTTGTTTACGACAAGTGCACGCTTCCTATTTGCATTCAGAGGCCGAGATGGACGTGCAATGAAAGAGCTAACGAAGTTCCAAAGACGGCAGATTGTGGGGGCCCGATTAGCTGGAGTATCAGTAACCAAGACAGCCAACGCATTGAATTTTTCAAGAGCAACTGTTTCAACCGTCATGACAGCCTACACAAGACACGGAAAGACATCATACTTGAGCTGTGGTAAAATGTGCTGTTTTGAAGAGAGCGCCGCAGCGCGTAGTGTGAAGCAGTCGCCTTCCGTTTCTGGCGGTGGCACCGCTGTGGAAATCGCAGCTCTGGTGTCTCCCTCTGGTGGGAAAGGGGAAAGGTCGCCTCTTCACGTGCATTTTAGGGGCGCGGTGAGCTCGGCAGTACTCCTGTGGAAAACCTCCCGTATCCTGATGTTCTCCAAACACAACAAGCCTCCGTCTGATGCCTCTTCCTATCGTCCTATCTGTCTCACATTGGTGTTCAGCAAGCTCTTGGAATCCATCCTTATCCGGCGCACCCATCACCACCTCCACCAAAACCACCTCCTCCCCGACACCCAATGTCGCTTTTGACCTTCCTTCTCTGCCGATGACCAACTCCTCCGCCTCACTCATCTCCTCTCCCTCCAGCTTAACTCCCGTCGCTCCGCCATTTTTGTCTCCCTCGACCTCGAAAAGGCCTACGACCTTGTCTAGCATCCCGGTCTCCTGTTTAAACTCCAAACCTACGCCCTTCCTGTCAACTACATCCGTCTGATGGCCTCCTTCCTCTCCCGCCGCCCCTCCTACGTTACCATCCATAATGCTGATTCCCACACCTTCTACCCCTCTGCTGGTGTGCCCCAGGGCTCTGTCCTCTCCCCTCTACTCCACCTCCTGAACACGGCAGATATGCCCAACCCCCCCCCCCCCTCCAGTACACCTCTTGCAATATGCCGATGACACCGCATTCCTCGCCCTCGCTCCTACCCTCCAACAGTCCCAACGCCTTCTCCATAATCACCTTAACCTTTTTGCCACAGGGTGTAATAAAAAAAAATGGTTCAAATGGCTCTGAGCACTATGGGACTCAACATCTTAGGTCATAAGTTCCCTAGAACTTAGAACTACTTAAACCTAACTAACCTAAGGACATCACACACACCCATGCCCGAGGCAGGATTCGAACCTGCGACCGTAGCAGTCCCGCGGTTCCGGACTGCAGCGCCAGAACCGCACGGCCACCGCGGCCGGCCAGGGTGTAATCAGTGGCTCCTGAAAATCAATCCTTCCAAGACCCAGGCAATCATTGTAGGTCGTATCACTCGCTCCTTCCGGCCCCTGGATTTCTCCCTTAGCGTCTGCGCCCGTCCTGTCTGCCTCACCCCCACCCTCACCTACCTTGGCCTCACCATTGACCATCACCTCACCTGGATCCCTCATCTCCGCTCCATCCAATACAAAGCCCACAACCGCCTCCGACTCCTCAAATTCCTCTCTGGCCAGACATGGGGGTTGAACCCCTCTACCGTCCTCCACACCTACAAATCCTTAATCCGTCCCATCCTCTGTTATGCCAGTCCTACCTAGATCTCTGCCCCCTCCTTGAGCGTCATGCACTCCACCTCGCCTTCCATATACGCCTCCCGTCCCCCATGCAGATCCTCTATGACCTCATTCCTTTTCCCCATCTGTTCCTATTCCTCAAACATATCTGCGTACTCTACACCTCTCGCCGCCTTGATCCCCCTCACCACTGGTTGCTCCTCTCCTCTCCCGTCCCTGCCCCCTGCCACGCCTTCACTGTTGTGTCCCCCTACCCTCCATCTCTACAGCCTTCATCTTCTTTCCCAAGGTGGCTTCCATCAACTCCCCCTCCTGGATGATGCCCTCTCTCCCTCCATCTATCCCTCCTATCAACTACCTCCCTTCCCCCCCTCCCTGAGTCCTTTTGTATTACCCTCCTCTGCCTTCCCCTCTCCCTGTCGCGTCTGCCCAGTACCCCCACCCCTCTTATGGGTCCTCATCCTCCATCGGCTCCTTTCACCCCTCCCCCCTCCCCCCTTCGCTTTTCCTCTCCTTCCACCCTTTTTTATTTTCCCATCATCTGTCCAGTTCCCTCCCCCCCCCCCACCTCCTCTCGGCTGTGGTATGTCACATTTGCCAACTTTTTAATGCAGTGTTCAAGTGAATGTTCAGTGTTGTTCGTCTTTCTAGTGTTGCAAACATAAACCATTCTGTCGCTGGGTGTGAATTTTATGTCTTTTGCGAACAGAAACCAGATTGTCGCCGTGTTTTTTAATTGTCTGTCTATTATTTTACCTGTCTGACTCGTATGTATTTTATTAGCATCATCATCCCTTTGTTCTCTGTTTTAAGTTCCACGATTTTTTCACTATGTTACTATTTAAGTCTCCGATTTTATCGTCTGTTTTTATTGTTTCTTCTCTTCATCTTTTTAAAACAAAGTCTGTAGGCTGAAGAGCGGCATGCTAAGCTGCTGCCAGCCAGCCCGAAATTCAATAAAGTATTAAAAAAAAAAAACAATTCGGCAGTGGGTCAGTCGGAGTAGGTCAGTCGGAGTGAGTCGGGGGGGGAGTCTGTCGAGTCTGGTCAGTTGGTCTGCCGGATCAGTGTGGGGCAGTCAGTGTCTGTCTGTCGTCCGGAGTGCTAGTATGTGTTAGGCCGCCAGTCTGCTCGAGTTTGCTCAGGCAGTGAGCATTGGCGGTCGGATCGATCGGTTGGTCGGTGGCGCACTGGGACACAGGATGACTTGTCCGCCTTGAGCGTCGGCGCATGTGAGGTCGCCACGTGAGTCCAGTGGCCCGCGCCGTATAGCGAGGGGTAGCGGCTTCGCGGCCGACACGAGAGCAACAGGAGTCAACCCACATCGGTCTGGCCGGCGCGAGCTGCGATGCCGTGAGACGGGAGATCGGCGCGCCTTCTTGCGTCCGTTGAAGCGGCTGCCAGCGGACGGTTCGGGAGAGCGTTTTGGGGCTTCGCCAGACATCGCAGTTTATTAAAAGTTAAGTGATTCGTTGTTTCATTTACTTGTTAAATTCTACTTGTGTTCTTGGTCAGCCTGCTCGTCTGTCTCTCGTCCGCATTTGTTTGGCAGTTAGTGTCTGTCTATCTGTCTGTCTGTCGGTCTGCCGTACATTAATAGCTGCCCTCTGTCATGTTTGTTGGATTCGGTGTTAACGAATTTATTGCTTAAGGTGTAAAGGTCGAATTCCTGAAATATGTTTTTATCTTGCCTATCACCTTGCGAGGTGGTATATGTGTAATATAGAGCATGTTGGTACATTTTATGTAAAACTGCATTTCATGGATTTTATTTAAATGGTCATTTTAGTATATAAAGTTGCCACCCTTCCACCGTAAGAGTTCTTTTAAAAACAAGTTGCACTTTCGGTGGCAAACAATTTTTAATGTGAGTGTTTTGTACAATCTCCATCCCTCTTACGGGGTGCATATTTTATGTGTTTGTGTGAGTTGTTAAAATTTTTTGGTTTAAAGTAATCTGGTGTGTTGCAGTTATGCACCAGTGTAGTCTTTCAGAGGTTGTTGTGAGCGGTCGTGACTACGACCGTGTTAAAAGGGAGCGGCAAGGTTCTCAGCCCGAAAGCTCATACTGTCAAGAAAAAAAAAATTATTTCTGCCTCTGAATAAATTGTAACTTGATATCTACAGAGTGGTTTCTGTTTATAATTTTAAATCTGTTTAAAAAAAGGCTTTTCGAATAAAATTTCCATTAAAAAATTTTAATTTGTTTCATAAGTTACCAATTGGCAACTACTTCCAGGTTCACATAGTGTGATTAAATGTGTTAATCCTCTTGATGAATCGCTAGTAAATAAAGTAAATTCTTAAGAAAAGGTTTTGAAAGTAAATTCACGGTTCAATACTGTAAACGTAATAGTGGACGTAAATCAAAACTAAATGACAGATTATAAATGACAGTACGCTAACACGAACTGTGTCAAAACAACACAAAATTACGGCGGCTAAGATGAATGTGACCGTTGAGCACAATAGCCATCTTCGAGACCCCGTATCTATCGACACTGTCCCGAGAACTTCATAAAACGAATATTCATGGACGAACTGCTATACCGAAACCAGTACTGACGACAACCAACACAAGGAAGCTTAAAACATGGTGTCAGGAGCATAAATCCTGGACAGTTGATCAGTGGAAACACGTCATATGGTCTGACGAGTCAACGTTTTCGTTATTTCCGACATAGGGCGAGATTTACGTCTGGAGAACGCCAAAAGAAGCCTACAATCATGATTGCTTGATTCCAACGGTTAAGCATGGAGGTGGAAGTGTGATGGTGTGGGCAGCCATATCACGGTATTCTGCTGGTCCCGTCATTACTGTTAAAGGCCGAGTTACAGCCAACGATTCTGTGAATATTTTAGGTGATCAGGTGCACCCCATGATTCAAATTTTGTTCCCCAACAATGAGCATATTTCAGGACCATAATGCACCCATTCACACAGCCAGGACAGTACAATCGAGGTCTGAGGAGCATGCAAATGAACTGCGGCGTCCTCCCTAGCCAGCTCAGTCCCCGGACCTGAGTATGATCGATCCCTTCTGGCGGTATTGGAGCGCACACTCTGGAGTAGATTTCCGCCTCACTCTTCACTACAGGTGTTAGAAGATGTTCTGATCGAAGAGTGGCACAACATTCTACTGGAGACTATACAATCATTATATGCCAGTATTCCAAGAAGAATCGCAGCTGTATTACGGACAATTGGGGATGCAACCCATTATTAATAAACCGTTCCCAAGTAAGTACATGTGTTAACATTATTTTGCCTATCCCCTGTACTTTCTGTATGCTGTTGGGTGATGCATAACAATGAGAAAAAATGATCGTGTGGCATTACTGGCTGAAAGTTTCGATCCGGGGAAGTTCGACTGGCGGGTTGCAAGTCTTTTTGCAGGTGGCGCCACTCTGGGCGACTCGCACGTCTGTGACGATGAGGTGATGACTATGAGGACAACATCACCCAGTCCACGGGCGGAGAAAATTTCCAACCCAGCTGGGAATCGAATCCAGGCCAGCTGCATGGTGGGCAAACACATTACCACTCAGCTAAGCAGGCGGACCAGCAGCATTGAGAGTGCAAGCCACAATCATAGTTACAGGCTTTATCAGGAAACCCAATAAATATGCAGTGACTGAAAGACCTCCAGTAATTTTTATTGTTCTACACTGAATTTTTATTTAGTGATTTTCAAATATAACTGGAAGTCACGCACACACAAAAAAAACATGACATCTCACGGTAAGATAAGGATGGTGCTACGGCGCCCAGAGGTGCCAGCCGCATGAAAGCTACAACGCGCGGGTCACGGACAGCAACGTTGACGCGGTCTCTAGCAACCACTCGACATTTTCACGTATACCCCCAGACCACCAGGAGGCGCACCAAGAGCTACGGACCACCAAATGCCTCGCCAGGCAACCGCAGGAGTTGCTGGTTGCATCGCAACACCGTGCGTACATCCGGTCACGAGTTACTAGAGCGCTGCGCGTCTCCTTCCTGGAGAATAGCTATTTAATAAATTACGGGGATTACTGATGACAGTTCCTCTCGACGAGAGCAGGCCTACAAATGTGCCCTAATTTAAGCTCTCGTCGACGAGTGATCGGCGACGGCAGCTTAAAATCGAGAAGCAGGTTCCGCGTTGGAAAACAGCTTTTCTCGAGTGCTGGTCAAAGTTCCGACAAATTAGAGCAAAATTAACAAACTATGTTTTTCTTTGGAACCGTAGAAGCAGAGTTAATAAAATTAAATCTATCCCGTCATATCTTTATAACACAAGGTTTTTCTTACGACTGCGAGTGAAAACTACCATCTTCTTTATTTGTAAACGTTGATATCGTAATATCGGAAAAATTTATAGATCACATCATTAGATAACTGAAAACTTATAAAACGTCAGTTCATAACTCTTCTTTTACATAGAATTCCTAACAGTAGCAACATATTCACAATATGAACATGTAACATACACTATGTGATCAAAAGTTTCCGGACGTCTGGTTGAAAATGACTTACAAGTCCGTGGCTCCCTGCATCGGTAACGCTAGAATTCAATATGGTGTTGGCCCACCCTTAATCTTGTTGACAGCTTCCACTCTCGCAAGCATACGTTTGATCAGGTGCTGGAACGTTTCTTGGGGAATGACAGCCAATTCTTCACGAAGTGCTGCACTGAGGAGCGGTATCGATGTCGGTGGTGACGCCTGGCACGATGTTGGCGTTCCAAAGCATCCCATAGGTGTTCTATAAAATTCAGGTCAAGACTCTGTGCAGGTCAGTCCACTACAGGGATGTTACTGTCGTGTACCAACTCCGTTACAGGCCGTGCATTATGAACAGGTGCTCGATCGTGTTCAAAGATGCAATCGCCATCCCCGAATTGCTCTTCAACGGTGGGAAACAAGAAGGTGCTTGAAACATCAATGTAGCCTGTGCTGTGATAGTGCTACGCAAAACAACATGGGGTACAAGCCCCCTCCATGAAAAACACACCATAACACTATCGCCTCGGAATGTTACTGTTGGCACTACACACGCTGGCAAATGACGTTCAACGGGCATTCGCCATACCCACACCCTGCCATCGGCTCGCCACATTGTGTACCGTGATTCGTCACTCCACACAACGTTTATCCACTGTTCAATCGTCCAATGTCTATGCTCCTTACACCAAGCGAGGCGTCGTTTGGCATTTACCGGCGTGATATGTGGCTTATGTGCAGCCGCTCGACCATGAAATCCAAGTTTCCTCACCTTCCGCGTAACTGTCATAGTACTTGGAGTGGATCCTGATGCAGTTTTCAATTCCTCTGTGATGGTCTGGATAGATGTCTACCAGTTACACATTACGACCCCCTTCAACTGTCGGCGGTTTCTGTCAGCCAACAGAGGTCGGCGTGTACGCTTTCGTGTTTTACGTGTCCCTTCACGTTTCCGCGTCACTATCACATCGGCAACAGCGGACCTAGGGATGTTTAGGAGTGTGGAAATCTCGAATACAGACTCATGGCACAAGTGACACCCAATCATCTGACCGCGTTCGAAGTGCGTGAGTTCCGCAGAGCTCCCCATTCTGCTCTGTCACGATGTCTAAAGACTACTGAGGCCGCTGATATAGAGTACCTGGCAGTAGGTGGCAGCACAATGCACCTAATATGAAAAAGTATGTTTTTGGGGGTGTCTGGATACTTTTGATCACGTAGTGTAGTAGAATATTTAGTCCACTGTAGTTTTACGGTATGTGAGAGTTGTCACATTCTCAGCAGTCTCTACGGGTGAATTGTGGTGCCATCTACGCACGGCAGACAAGGAGCAGTTGCATCTGCAGCCACGTCCACATCTAGGTACGCAATCTGCAAGTCACGTATGGGGCGTGGCGGGGGGTTAATGGCACCACCACTTGTCGTCTCCTTTCCAGTTCTACTCGCGAACAGAGTGATGCAAAACCGACCGTTTATAAGCCTCCGTACAAGTCCCAATTTAAGTTATATTACGTTCTTGGTTCTTACGCCAGATGTACCTTGGCAGCAATAGAATCGTCCTGCAGTGAAGCTCAAATGCCGATTCTATAAATTTCTTCAATAGTGTTCTGCGATAACAACGTTGTCTCTCTACCAGGGATTCCCACTTCAAGAAGCATCTCCGTAATATTCAGATGTTGATCTAATTTACGAGAAAAAATCTAGAGCCGCCTCTGAACTGCTTTGATGTCTTCCTTTAATACGACCTGGTGGCGATTCCAAACACTCGAGCAGTACTCAAGAGTGGGTCACATTAGTGTTCCATACACAATCTTCCATTATAGATGAGCCACACTTTCCTAAAATTCTTCCAATAAATTGAAGTCGACCATTTGCCTTCCCTGCTAAAGCTCTTAGATGCTCGTTTCAGTTGATATCGCTTTGCAACGTTGGGCCGAAATTATTTAATCGACGTGTATGTGTCAAGCAGGACACTAGTAATACTGTATCCGAACATTAAAAGTTTGTTCTCCTACTCATCGTCATTAACTTACATTTTCCCACATTTAGAGCTAGCTGCCATTCATCACAGCATCTCCAAATATTCTCCACGTCATCTTGTATCCTCCTACAGTCACTCAACGAAGAAACCTTCCTGTGCACCACAGAAAACACCCGTACAACGAACAACCGCAGATTGCTGCTCATTTCTGTATAATAGAGAATAAGAGTGGTCCCGTCACACTCCCATGGGGCACTCCTGAAGATGCTCATCAGTCACCTCTAGTGCCTACTCCGTACGCTCGTAACTTCGTTAACCGTCTGCAGTTGGGCACCGTGTAAACTTTTTCCAGTAATCCCCTCAAATGCACACGCACACACCTCAACCCACAATGACAGTTTTACATTAGAAAAGACGATAATTTTTATCACACTGGAATAACCAATAAGAAACGATGTGTTTGATTGTCATTTACCAATAAGCGCTGAAATGACCAATTAAATTTTAAAAAAATCATTATTTTTAGCAGCCTAAATATTTTCCCTTAATTTACAGACACATTGTCCAACTTCTTGCATGTATCACGAACACCTACACAGATACATTCGTAGCTCACGAGGTAGAACCAACAAGCAGACAAACAATACTGCTGAATTTCTTATTTCTTTTCCATGTTGTGAACCTTTAAACAATCAATGCACGTTCTAATCAACACCTGTGTGTGATATACGCCTTTCAAGTTTTTATTTATAGTATTTTAACAGGTTTGTTTATAAATAACTCATCTTCCACCAATCACGATTTTCTTTATTTTATTTTTGGCTCTGAGCACTATGCGACTTAACTTCTGAGGTCATCAGTCGCCTAGAACTTAGAACTAATTAAACCTAACTAACCTAAAGACATCACACACATCCATGCCCGAGGCAGGATTCGAACCTGCGACCGTAGCGGTCGCTCGGTTCCAAACTGTAGCGCTTAGAACCGCACGGCCACACCGGCCGGCTTATTTTATTTTTCGCACGACGCGTTTCGGGAAATGATTCCCATTTTCAAGTGGGGTTTTTTCTGTTTGTTATGTCATTCTTATGTGATGCTGTCGACGTGTGGGATTCTGCTTCATTTTGTTGACTTTACTTCAGTATATAAGAAAACACGCGATTTTTAGTTGGTTGTCGATCTTTTTGTGAAGTTAGTGGCGAAATTTAGAAGAATTTGTACTTACAGTTTCCTTATGGTCCATTTGTGCAAAAGTTGTATGTGATGTTTAGTGTGTGTGAGACTCTGCACAAATGGACCATAAGGAAACTGTAAGTACAAATTCTTCTAAATTTCGCCACTAACTTCACAAGAAGATCGACAACCAACTAAAAATCGCGTGTTTTCTTATATATTGTGTTGAACTTCTGTTTTGTTTCGTCTTTAGATTATAGGCGCTTCACAAAATCGGGCGTTGCATATTGATCAGGATCGTGCTGCATTGCACCTAGGAGTGTTCTCTGGAAATGAAGATTCATTTTAGACTTGTATATTGTATTACGTAATTAGCGTTGTTTCTTTCTGATTATCGTTTACAGTATTCAGTGTCAAGACTGCGAACACCTGTGATGCTGCAAATGCGTTAAGGAAAAAGTTCCTATCTTTTGTCCTTACTGCTATTTTTCTTTTGCCGGGGTATTTCTGCGTTGTGTGCGAATCAGCTGTGTAGATACATATGCTCACTGAATGCTTGTTTAAGAAAGCGCTTAAGTAGTTACATGTTTCGTTGTCGGTATGTTTACATGTCTGTTGGGCACTTTTTGGAGGGGTAATTTTACATAGTTTCTGCTTGTTATCGTGTGATGCCTAACCGTGAATGTTTTATATGTTGTGTCAACAGCTTGGGGCTGTCTGAATAGTTACATTATTCTGAAATACCAGGTACGCTTGTAATTTTTTTTATCCGATTTCCTGACAAACATCTCTAACCAACATTGGCTTTGATTTATTTATGCCAATATCACTTCTAGACGTTTGAAGTGATAAACAGTAACGATAGTTCTGATTTCGCCGTCAATGGATCGTATAGAATACGAACAAAGCCACAAGCGATGTAAACATTGTTCCATAAAAACACGGGAGAACTGCCGGATATCAGTAACTTCCTGCCACGATATTTCGGCGCAGAGTCTTCTGGCCATCTTCAGGTGAATGCCACTGTAGTAGTACTGGCGAGTACGCGCTGGGCTCCGCTATTTGAAGCCTTCTGAGGTGACATTGCGCATGCGCTGCTCAGCGCGCGCGTTCATAACGGCTCCGTGCGCTGCGCCTCGCGCCCTACACTGTGAAAGCCTGACGTATCGGTGTCAGGTCGATTTCCATCATTATGCAGATAACTACGTCGACTACGAAGTTTCTCTATAACAGGATTCCAAGCAGAGTTCGCCTGATAACCGCTATCTCGATTGATGAGAGTCTCGTTGTCAGACAATCTTATTTCCACAGATTCATTGATAATCGAGCTCTAAAAATTTGATGTATGGGCCAAAATTTTTGTGTCGTTGTAAACATTCCTCAAAATTCTAAATTGTAAATCTGACAGATCGAACCCTCTGCTACTTGTTGATTAATTTTCTAATTCAAGATCTTATTTACAACTGCGAGAGGAAGCTGCGGCGTTTGTAATGCGTTATTGCGGGTTTAGTAATCTCGGAACAAGCCGGTTCTGCACTACTGGCCATTAAAATTGCTACACTACGAAGATGACGTGCTACAGACGCGAAATTTAACCGACAGGAAGAAGATGCTGTGATATGCAAATGATTAGCTTTTCACAGCATCACACGAGGTTGGCGACGGTGGCGGCACCTACAACGTGGTGACATGAGGAAAGTTTCCAACCGATTTCTCACACACAAACAGCAGTTGACCGGCGTTGCCTGGTAAAACGTTGTTGTGATGCCTCGTGTAACGAGGATAAATGCGTACACTCACGTTTCGGACTTTGATAAAGGTCGGATTGTAGCCTATCGCGATTGCGGTTTATCGTATCGCTACATTGCTGCTCGCGTTGGGCGAGATCCAATGACTGTTAGCAGAATATGGATCGGTGGGTTCAAGAGGGTAATACGGAACGCCGTGCTGGATCCCAACGGCCTCGTATCACTAGTAGTCGAGATAATAGGCATCTTATCCGCATGGCTGTAAAGGATCGTGTAGCCACGTCTCGCTTCCTGAGTCAACAGATGGGGACGTTTGCAAGACAACAACCATCTGCACGAACAGTTCGACGACATTTGCAGCAGCATGGACTATCAGCTCGGAGACCATGGCTGCGGTTACCCTTGACGCTGCCTCACAGACAGGAGCGCCTGCGACGGTGTACTCAACGACGAACCAGGGTACACGAATGGCAAAACGTCATTTTTTCGGATGACTCCAGTTTCTGTTTACAGCATCATTATGGTCGCATCCGTGTTTGGCGACAACGCGGCGAACGCACATTGGAAGCGTGTATTTGTCATCGCCATACTGGCATATCACCCGTTGTGATGGTATGGGGTGCCATTTGTTACTCGTCTCGACCACCTCTTGTTCGCATTGACGGCACTTTCAACGGTGGACGTTACGTTTCAGATGTGTTACGACCCGTGGCTGTACCCTTCATTCGATCCCTGAAAAACCCTAAGTTTCAGCAAGATAATGCACGACTGCATGTAGCAGGTCCTGTACTGGCCTTTCTGGATACAGAAAATGTTCGATTATTGCCCTGGCCAGCACATTCTCCAGTTCTCTCACCAATTAAAAACGTCTGATCAATGGTGGCCGAGCAACTGGCTCGTCACAATACACCAGTCACTACTCTTGATGAACTGTGGAATCGTTTTGAAGCTGCATGAGCACCTGTACACGCCATCCAAGTTCTGTTTGATTCAATGCCCAGGCGTATCAAGACCATTATTACGGCCAGAGGTGGTTGTTCTGGGTACTGATTTCTCAGGATCTATGCACCCAAATTACGTGAAAATGTATTCACCTGTCTGTTCTAGTATAATATATTTGTCCAATGAATACCCGTTTATCTACTGCATTTCTTCTTGGTATAGCAATTTTAATGGCCAGTAGTGTAGGTAATGTAATTACATTATTGAAAATTTGTGTGTTCTACTGATAATTTTTGTTGTACATAAAACTCCTAAAATTTGCAACTTATTAACATAATGACCACATAATGTAGTGTAATGTGTATTCTACTATAATTTTAAGGCATTTGAGAGTAGCTCTCATATTCGCAGCAGTCTTTAGTGGATAACTGCTCTGTCTTCTATGCAGGATACGCAGCACTCTCATTTCTATAAGCCGTTTGCGACCACTCACAGATTTAGGATTACAGGGCAAAGAATGTATGACGTTAGAAAAGCACACAACTTTTTTACAGTGGAATTACGTTTTAGAGAATGATTTGTTGGAGTATTTGTCATTTACTGATACACATTCATAGGACCAAATAACACTAATGAAAATAATTAGTTTTAGTAGCCTAATTATTTTCTCTGAATTTACAGACACGTTGTCCAACTTCTTTTATGTATGACCATCATATGCCTAGGTACATTCGTGCTACATGGGATAGAAGAAACAAACAAACAGACAATATTTTTGAATTTTTTTATTCTTTTCTATGATGTATGGGTTTGACCGGTATGAATGCGCAGAAAGGCTGGCGAATTTTCTGCTAAACCTGAAATTCTCAAAATATTACATTTCGCCTGGAAAAATCCGGGAAATCTCAGAGAATTTCGTAAAATCTCAGGGAAGTCTATGTTTCTAACCTAGAATTGTAATTTGATTTTATTGTGCTTCATGAATTGGAAATTTAATACTTAATATTTCAAAATGTGTTAATTATATGAATATTATTTCGCATAAATTACCCACGTTTAAAAACTGCAGCTGTGCTTATTGGCTAGAAACTCCCTCGTGAGCCATTAGTTTCATGTTGGTTAGTACGTTCGTTAATGATATGATCCACTGCTGTACCCCAAACTTGATTTCTTGAAGTCGTTAGCCTGCGGTATCGAACATTTCCAAACAGATTCCCAGGCAGATACTCCTTTAAATACATTTCTCCATACTGCTCTGGTATCTACTGTAAAGACAATATCAGAACATTTTACGAAGCCGGAGACACTAGAGAAAAGCACGTCAATCGAGTTATGTGAACCAAAGAAGAAAAAAAATCTGCTAGCTGCACAAAAGGAACTCTAGGATTTGATACCCGTAAAGAATAAAAGAAAACCAGTTCGGATGTAAAAACTATCGATATTCCTAAGTTTGAACGGGGATGCAGGACGAGTCTTCGAACATTTCTCATCAATATTAATAACAGGTGACCCGTAACCTACTCACGAAAACTCGCCATTACGTGTCTTGACCCAGGTTTGGTTACGTCAGTCATCAGTGCGGCAAAATCACATGTCGGTAAGCTACTTCGTATTTCCATAGAAAATAATCCCCTGCATCAGATAATGTAATGCGTGAATTCAAGGACCTGGCTTCTGCCACATGTTATCAGTTCTTTTAAAGAATACAGTCGTTCTGAAAAGAGTTAATCATTTCTGGCGGGAAGTCCTTAATGATAAATATGAACTTCTGACGGTTGCCGTGAAATTGATTTTCAGTGTCTGCCATGGGAATGCTAACACGAAAGGGACTTTTCTGTAAAAGGTGAATGCCGCTTTGAAGACACGAGGGAGAAATCTGGTGCTACACGTACACTGGGTTGACAAAGTCATGGGATAGTGATATTCCCATATACAGATGGCAATGGGATCGTGTGCGCAAGGTGTAGAAGACCAGTGCATTGGCCGAACTGTAGTCGGGTGATTCATGTAAAAAAAATTTTCGACGTGATTATGGCCGCACGACGGGAATTAACAGAGTTTGAACGTGGAATGCTAAATGGAACTACTTGAAAGGGACATTCTATAAACGAAATCGTTAGGGAATTGAATATTCCGAGATCCACACAGTCAAGAGTGTGCCGAAATACCAAATTTCAGGCAATACCTCTCACAACAGAAAACGCCGTGGCCAATTGCCTTCATATTACAACCGAGAGCAGCGACGTTTGCGTGGAGTTGTCAGTGCTAACATACATGTAATACGGCGTGAAATAACGGCAGAAATCAATGTGGAACGTACGAAGAACGTATCCGTTAGGACAGTATGGCGAAATTTGGCGTTGATGGACTATGGCAGCAGACGGTCAACGCGAATGCCTTTGCTAGCAGCACATCGCCTGCAGCCCCTCTCCCGCGTTCGTTACCAAATCGGCTGGTCCCCATGCGACTGTGAAATCGCAGCCTAGTCAGATGAGCCCGATTTCAGTTGATAGAAGCTGACGGTAGAGTTGGAGTGTGACGCAGAGCCCACGAAGCCATGGACCCAAGTTGCCAACAAGGCACTATGCAAACTGGTGGTGGCTCCATAATGGAACGGACTGGACCCTCTGATTATTACCTGGAAACAGTTATGTTCGGCTAGTTAGAGACCATATGCAGCCATTCATGGACTTCAGGTTACAATACAACGACGAACATGCACAATGTCACCGGCCCATAATTGTTCGCGGTTGGCTATAGAAACAGCATGGCTCAGTTTTTCTGCGTGGACTTCCAACGAATTGTTGAGTCTGTACCACGCCCAGCTGCTGCACTACGTCGGGCAAAGCGAGGTCCGACACGATGTTAGAATGTGTCCTATGACTTTTGCCACCTCAGTGAAGGCACATAGGTTTCTGGAATATTGTTATCGTGAATGCCGCCAGTACCAAATGGTTCAAATGGCTCTAAGCACTATGGGATTTAACATCTGAGGTTATGTCTCCTATATTTAGAACTACTTGAACCTAACTAACCTAAGGACATCACACACATCCATGCCCGAGGCAGGATTCGAACCTGTGACCGTAGCAGCAGCGTGGTTCCGCATTGAAGCGCCAAGAACCGCTCGGCCACAGCGGCCGGCGTCAGTACCAAAGCCCCTTCTTCACAGCACTCGGAATGGACTAACAGCATGTAGACTATGGTAATCAGCTCAAAGAAGAACATCGTGCAGAGGAACAGAGTAGTTCAGAAAAACGAAAAAATATATATGTATACAAAGTGTTACAATAAGGTACGGCCAAACTCTCAGGAAACATTCCTCACACACAAAGAAAGAAAATATGTTATGTGGACATGTGTCCGGAAACGCTTACTTTCCATGTTAGAGCTCATTTTATTACTTCTCTTCAAATCGCATTAATCATGGAATGGAACACACAGCAACAGAACGTACCAGCGTGACTATACATGCATCCACCCTCCGTCGCATGGAATCCCTGATGCGCTGATGCAGCCCTGGAGAATGGCGTATTGTATCACAGCCGTCCACAATACGAGCACGAAGAGTCTCTACATATGGTACCGGGGTTGCGTAGACAAGAGCTTTCAAACGCACCCATAAATGAAAGTCAAGAGGGTTGAGGTCAGGAGAGCGTGGAGGCCACGGAATTGGTCCGCCTCTACCAATCCATCGGTCACCGAATCTGTTGTTGCGAAGCGTACGAACACTTCGACTGAAACGTGCAGGAGCTCCATCGTGCATGAACCACATGTTGTGTCGTACTTGTAAAGGTACATGTTCTAGCAGCACAGGTAGAGTACCCCGTATGAAATCATGATAACGTGCTCCATTGAGCGTAGGTGGAAGAACATGGGGCCCAATCAAGACGTCACCAACAATGCCTGCCCAAACGTTCACAGAAAATCTGTGTTGATGACTTGATTGCACAATTGCGTGCGGATTCTCGTCAGCCCATACATGTTGATTGTGAAAATTTACAATTTGATCACGTTGGAATGAAGCCTCATCCGTAAAGAGAACATTTGCACTGAAATGAGGATTGACACATTGTTGGATGAACCATTCGCAGAAGTGTACCCGTGGAGGCCAATCAGCTGCTGATAGTGCCTGCACACGTTGTATACATAGTACGGAAACAACTGGTTCTCCCGTAGCACTCTCCATACAGTGACGTGGTCAACGTTACCTTGTACAGCAGCAATTTCTCTGACGATGTGATTAGGGTTATCGTCAACCGCACGAAGAATTGCCTCGTCCATTGCAGGTGTCCTCGTCGTTCTAGATCTTCCCTAGTCGCGAGTCATAGGCTGGAATGTTGCGTGCTCCTTAAGACGCCGATCAATTGCTTCGAACGTCTTCCTGTCGGGACACCTTCGTTCTGGAAATCTGTCTCAATACAAACGTACCGCGCCACGGCTATTGCCCCATGCTAATCCATACATCAAATGGGCATCTGCCAACTCCGCATTTGTAAACATTGCACTGACTACAAAACCACGTTCGTGATTAACACTAACCTGTTGATGCTACGTACTGATGTGCTTGATGCTAGTACTGTAGAGCAATGAGTCGCATGTCAACACAAGCACCGAAGTCAACATTACCTTCCTTCAATTGGGCCAACTGGCGTTGAATCGTGGAAGTACAGTACATACTGACGAAACTAAAATGAGCTCTAACATGGAAAGTAAGCGTTTCCGGACACATGTCCACATAACATCTTTTCTTTATTTGTGTGTGGGGAATGTGTCCTGAAAGTTTGGCCGTACGTTTTTGTAACACCCTGTATGTGTATGGAAGTGAAACAGTTGAAAGTAAGCTGTTTGAAAATTTTAGGAAGCAGTACAAAAGAAGCATTGGTATTTGAAAGACGAATGAACGCTTTAAAAATTATATAATTTCGTTGTAACAGTGTATCGGTTTCTACGTAACTGAAAAATTCGAAATTTTGTACCTGTGGAAAATTTCTTAACAGACATTTAGCGTGTTTCGAGTTGTGAGTTGTATTTTTCAAGAAATCGTTGGGACTTAAGTAAATGAAACTTTCGATCATTACTTTTAACTAAAATAGTAATTAAAGTGCTTTTTTCCGAGAAAAAACCATACTATGTTGTATAAGCCTGTCCAGTCTTAAATCGATTTGTACCAGTTTAATAATTTTGGTTTTGTTTTGCGCGGCCTTTATCATTTACTAGTGGAGAAACCCAGCGTTGCCCAGGTATTTATTTATAGCTGGGCGTCTATTCCCGTATACACTGAAGGAAGTGGTGCAGTGTTTAGCACACTGGACTCGCATTCGGGAGGACGACTATTCAAATCTGCATCCGTCCATCCAGATTTAGGTTTTCCGAGACTTCCCTAAATCGCTCCAGGTAAATGCCGGGTGGTTCCTTTGAAAGGGCACGATCGATTTTCTTCTCCATACGTGACACAGTCAGAGCGTGTACTCCGTCTCTAATGACCTCGATATCGACGGGACGTTAATCCTGATCTTCCATCCTTCCGTGCTACGCCCGTACGCGCAGCGTCTGGCCTTGTGCTTAATCTCTATGACGTCATACCTACTGAACTGTGCGTCGTACAGTGATATAATATTGTAGGTACGTTGAGCGACTTACGCAATATACTGTCTGCGAAATTTATTACGAATAGAGAGAGTAGCAAGGAAGTAATAAATTTAAACGTCATGTATGACGCGACAGTTATTCACGCATCTCATTGCTTATGACGCCATATCTCCCGACCGTTGTGTGGTACAATGAGATAATTTTGTCGTTACATTCAGTGGTGTTTCTGCATACTGGATGCAAAGTGCGTCCTGATTACAGTTGCGTAGTAAATAAGTAATAAATTATAATGTTATGCCTCATGCGGTACTTTTATTGCATGAACAGCGGGAAGCTAGTAAGATATAAACATTTTCCCTTTCATCATTTTGTAGAGATTGTAAGCGAGAAAAAATTTCGTATGGATTTTTTACTATATCATTTTTCCTGAACTACAGATGTACATTGCACTTGAAATCTTTTTTGTAGTGTTAAGTTCCATATACTTCTAGATGATGACCACAACGCTGTTATTAATTTATTTAGTTATGATTAGTGAAGTGGGCCGGATAAATTCCCAGTGGGCCTGACATTTATAAATGGGCATTTGCTCAGGAATTTCCCTGAAGCAGTCTTAAATGCACAAAATCTGTGCATTTATAAAAAAAGTACTTTTTAAAGATTTTGCTGCTAGAAAGTATAATTTACCAACTGTAATAAAGGATGGGACGATACTCCCGATATTAAATAGTAGTAAACGTTTACATTTAAACCTATGTATTTCATTCATTGCCTGTACTGCTAAGAATGAAAGGAAAGAAGAGAGCAGCAGCATTTTATTTCTTTACTGGCATTCCGACTTGCTAAACCAGGGAAGGGCCCATACTGACCAAAGCTGATTATCATTTATAATGTCCTTTTTCTTTTCACTGGTTCTACTCTTCTCTCTCTCTCTCTCTCTCTCTCTCTCCCCACACTGAACAGCTGTAAGTGATAAAAAAAAACTAAACTCCCTCCGAACAGGCCTTGGAAGGCCAACGGTATAGAGCGGCCGCCGTGTCACTATCAGCCCTCAGGCGTCATTGGATGTGGATATGGAGGGGCATGTGGTCAACACACCGCTCTCCCGGCCGTATGTCCGTTCACGAGAACGGAGCCGCTACTTCTCAATATCGAAGCTCCTCAGTTTGCCTCACAAGGGCTGAGTGCACCCAGCTTGCCAACAGCGCTCGGCAGACCGGATCTACATCTACATCTACATCGTTACTCTGCAATTCACATTTAAGTGCCTGGCAGAGGGTTCATCGGACCATTTTCATACTTCTTCTCTACCATTCCACTCTCGAATGGCACGTGGGAAAAAGAAACACCTAAATCTTTCCGTTCGAGCTCTGATTTCTCTTCCTTTATTATGACGACCATTTCTCCCTACGTAGGTGGGTGTAAACAAAATATTTTCGCATCCGGAAGAGAAAGTTGGTGATTGCGATTTCGTAAATAGATCTCGCCGCAAAGAAAATCGCCTTTGTTTCAGTGACTGACACCGCAACACGCGTATCATATCAGTGACACTCTCACCCCTGTTGCGCGATAACACGAAACGAGCTGCCCTTCTTTGCAGTTTTTCGATGTCCTCCGTCAATCCTACCTGGTAAGGATCCGACGATGGACGAGTGCAATGTAGGCTGTCTCTTTAGTGGGTTTGTCGCATCATCTAAATGTTCTGCCAAAAAAGTGCAGTCTTTGTTTCGCCTTCCCCACGATATTATCTATGTGGTTTTTCAAATTTAAGTTGCTCGTAATTGTAATTCCTAGGTATTTAGTCGAATTGACAGCCCTTAGATTTGTGCGATTTATCTTATACCCAAAATTTATCGGGTTTCTTTTAGTACCGGTGTGGATCACCTCGCACTTTTCTTTATTTATTGCCAATTGCCACTTTTCGCACCATACAGAAATTCTCTCTAGATCATTTTGTAATTGGAACTGATCGTCTGATGATTTGGTCACCCATCCAAGTGCTAGCCTAGCCTGACAGCGCCTACCTTCGGTGATCTGACGGGAACCGGTGTTACCATTGTGGCAAGGGCGTTGGCTGTGCAGTGATTAGCTGGTGTAAAAAACACTGTCCTTAAGTCATCGCATTATAAACCGTATCAAGTCTCTGAATATTATTGACAAATGATTGTCGATAGCAAAATTATTACTGAATGAATAAAACTGATGGCATGTGTTTCTTGATAATAAATGTATTCTTAAATGTTAAACTGTTTTCCGTGACAAAACAAAAAAAAATGCATTGTCAGATGTAGCGACAACTGGGATAGACTATAGTGTATTTTTCTGTTCTGCTCAGTTCTTTATCTGCTTTCATATAACTGCAGTGCTATGAAGAAAAAATGAGAAAACTAACATAAAAAAGATTTAATAACAAAGGATCAATGCTCAAGACGCTGGAATTGTTCTATTCCGTTACTAGCCGATTCCTAGAGAATCGGCGATTCTTGGAATCGTGGAATAGGAATCGGCACTTGACATATGCCTAATTAAGATCATTAGTGATAACTTTTATACTCTAATATTAGTGCTATTCCTATTATTGCCAATAGTAGATGAAATATTAAATGAATAGCTGGTAATTTCATGTAATTCATGCAATTCTGTGGGTTATTTAGTTAATTGGAATTGGTAACATTGGTCTGACCATGTCTATATGGTTGAGTGTGAAGCAACACTACCTTGTCTTAATTTAAAAGGGAAAGAAGTATATTGTAAACGTTATTTTAACAAATACAATCACATTCCAATATAATGGAAAACAATGTCAAAAACTGCTTCAAGTTCTCTCAGGATCTGAAAAAGTACTCGAGTTACGTGCAGTGATTGAGAAGCCTATTCACAGGGAAAGCCCCTATAAACGTGTGTTGTTGAAGTGGAAGATTTCATCAAGTCAGGACCACGACCAAGCTCAGCAGGATCATTTAAAACAAGTTCATCTAGCGTGCTTCTTCCACAACATGATTCGTCCTCAACTCCAAAGAAGATCTCGTCCTATGTTGACCTCATTGATACTAAAAGTACTGTAAGTACAGATAGTTAAATACACAAACTTTAAGTACGCTAGGGTAACGGCTTTAAAAATCAAGGCTGCTGTGGACTCATTAGGCCTACTATTAAACATCCAAAGGTTTTTTAAATTAAAACAAAGCATGAGGTTTACTTTATATAGATAATAACAATTTTTAATCAGTGTTGCAGATTAACCGTTACACATTTTTTATCTTTGAACCTGACAAATCATGTTGACCTAGACGTATTTTTGCCTTCATTTTCAGAGAGCTGTAATTTTATTATACTAATTTTTTGTGGAATGGTGCAAAGGCAATTTTTGTATCAAATTGTGCGATTTTTAGTTGTGCGTTTTAGTTTCAGCTTGACACGTTTATTTAGTCTTTTAGCATCATGATTTCTTTTTTCAGGAGATGCTGCGTCCAAGCCTAGCCAAAGCCACATTCGTCAGTGGGTCTCTCTTGTCCACGGTAGAACATTCACATTGGATAGATTTCTTCAGAAGAATCAGGCCTTCCTTACAGTTGCCTTCAAGATATCGGCTATCCTCTACTTACTGCGCAGTACACAGAAATGCTAAATAATATAAATAAACACCTAGAGGAGGCAAGAAATCCTCGTCTGCGTTGTTGATGGCTGGAGCAATATCGAAAACGAATCTGTTATTAACTTCATAGTTCCAAAGCCTGTACCACTTTTTGTTGAATTTGTAACGACTAAAAGCAACAGCCACAATTCCGAGTACCTTGCGCAGCTCATCACAAATGTTTTGGAGAAGTATAGACCAGAAAAGTTTCTGGCGATGATAGGTGAAAATGTTGCAAATATGAAAGCTTCAATGAATCTGGTAGAGGGTAATTTCTCTCACATTGTTCCACTTGGGTGCCTAGCTCACCTACTGAACTAGTGCTAAGATGTTTTAGACTGTCAAACGATCGAAACTTTCATGGTAAATGCAGGAGAGGCTGTCAAAACACCAAAACATAGCCACAGAAATATAAGCTGAAAAAAGTCAAAGATTGGATGTCACTGAAGTTTCCGGGAGAAACAAGATGGGGGAGACATATTTTTGTCGAGAAAGTTTGTAGTTGTGTTGCAAACGTTAGTTGTAAATGAAAAGGCGCAGTCATGCCTGCAGCCTGAAATAAGGAAGAGAGTTCTGTATGATGATGTTTTCTGGGTGAAAGTTGAGAAAATGATAGAGCTCATGAACCCAGCTGTTCATTTGATTACAATTTTAGATTTAAATGAGCCCCGAGTTCACAAAATAGCGACACAGTCAATAAATTGGAAGAAGTTCTCATAGGGAAACTGCCGTCCTCTTCACTGTAATCTGCAGAGGAAAAGTCAATCTTATATAAACCGCAAACTAGGAAGGAATTCGGTCTTTCTTCTATTCACCTTGCAGCTAATCTTCATGCAGCAGTACAAGGTGGTAACCTGGAGCTTATCGAGATGCTTGATCAAATAAGCTTTGTTAGTGGTACAGCAAAGAACACTGGATCAAATTTCTTCAGGTTAGAGAGAACTCGGATGATAATAGGGACAAACAAGGAATTTAATCCAGACAATCTGTATGGGAAGAAGTGGGTCTTCACCCTCACGAAAATAAAAATCGTAGTGTAAATCCTTTATTGTGGTGGCGAGATTGGCAGAAGCTGCTTAAAAATTCTGGGCACATCAGTTAAATCCTGCTACAGAGAGTTCCTTCAGCACTTTTGGACGGAATCATGGTAAAAGAAGAAACAGACAACAGAGAGAGCTGTAAAACTCCTACGACTGGAAGTTGATGAATGGAGCAAGAACACGACCTAAGCCTGATGATCCCAAGGAAAAACCTCTACTGAACAGTGAAAGTAAGGCAAAATGGAAAAGAACCTGTAGTCAGCGAGGAATCAGGTTCAGGAGGACCTGAGGCAGAGTTGGAACTTCATGATTCTCCTTCACCTTATGTAGACCAAGAAACTGATTGAGAACATTTTTTACATTTTTTGCAGTAGTCTAGAATAAGTAAAAATACCACCTACAGGGCAAATAATTAATAGAAACTATGTTTTATTTCAAAAATTACTTTTAAACGTGAGTGTTGTTTTCTTTTTTTTTTTATTATATACTACCCCAAGAATTAACCTCATTAAAGCGGTAACTATTTGTGTTTACAATTCAATTCGTTTCCGTAATAACTCTCCCCTAACTCTCAAGCAACTGTTTCAGTTTTGTTACCCAACACATAAAGAAGCAGTGTTGCAAAGCATCTCTTCCAATACAAAATATCAGCTTAATTTCTTTTAAAAACCTCACTTATCAATTAATCTTTAAAATTCATAAATGCCTAGGCATTCATGAAGTTTGGGCATTTGCCAACGAAATTATCCTTGGAATTTGTCCCAAATTTCCCAAGCATTTTACGTCACTAGTAATGATATATGAGAAAGAAATGAATATGTTAACTGGAAATTTGTAATACTTACCTGGAAAAAAATCGGAATTGTCTTTCTTGAACAAAGGTGTGAGTAGCTACCATGTCTAACTGATCAATGCCTGTGTGGGCCTCTATTGTATATCTTTGACGTTTTTACTCACATTATTTATTATTAAGGACACACGAAATTTGATACTGGAAAGGCAATAGCGCGTTTTGCACCAACTTACTGTGCAAAATGCACAGAGCATCTTCGTTTTTTGTGCTTTTGTATTTCTCCATGGAAGACAATTCCATAACACATACTGTGTACTGTGTTGATCACTTCCCCTAAGTATATGAATACCTCCACTTTTTCCCTCGCCGCCAGTCAGACTCAAGACACGTGGCCGCCTGAGGTCGTCCCTGGTCCCTGGTCCGTGATCCTATCTGAGACTTTCCGTTGCTGTAGCCTCTGGCGGTATTTTCGCGCAGCCTCTTTAGGCTTCAGACTATGGTCCCGCACAACAAAGCATTTAAATGAAATAGCCTTTGCTTCATTAATGGGGTCCGGGCCCTCTCGTAATCCTAATTGACGCAGACGCAATTATTTTCATAGCTTTACAGGGTTAATTTTTAGTGGATTAAATGAAACAAGAAGTTTACTGTTACCAGTCACTGTTTATTTATATCCACGACGCGTTTCAAAGGTTTAAATCTCCATCAGGTGGATTTACATTTGTTAGTATAACATGTGTCAGTGTGTAGTGTTATGATTTTTTTGGAGGAACTTGTGGCACTGTCTAGTGGGAGAAACAAAACACTGTTTCAGAACATGGTTTTGGGTTTCTTTTGACAAAAAACCAAACGTACATCTAACGATAAAAATAAAATAAGTAAAATAGAGTACGGTACCTGCAGTGATCACAGGTTCCTTTCACTGTCTTAACACATCACACGTATATTGTCATATTTTGTAAACAAATATGGCGTCGGGAAACTATTAGATGCAAGGATCATATAGCAGAAGAGAAACATTATCACAAAGTACAAAGACTACACATCGTAACAACATTATTACAGAATAAATTTTATAGAATTTTTGAGATCTTAGTTTTGAGGTGGTTAATACATGTGTTGTAACAGATATTTCAAGTGGTATATAAACCCGATTACCTCAATTTAATGTAGCTTAAACTTTATACTCGTTTATATAATAAGGTGACATGTTGCAACCTATTAGTACAATAATTATGTTGGCTACAGTGGTAAACTTATACGCAAATAACAATTTTGGTTGGGATAGCGGACAGAAATGAAAGGGTGGATGCAGAGCGACAGGAAGAGAAAGAGAAAATGAGAGGGAGAGAGAGGGTTGAAGGAGTGATTGGATGAGAGCAAACTTTCAAAGAAGGGTTTCTTAGGATTATATCTGTTACATGTAATAACTGCCTAAAGGCTGGAGTAAATACATTGGTTAATGCTTTAAATATACAGATGAATATACATTTTGTGCCATTAGCTGATGTACATATAGTTTCAAGCTGACAGGGGTTATTAATCTCATGTGCATTTGAGTGATGTCATGGTAACATAACTATATATTCCACAAGTATGTATCACTCTTCCACCGATTTAGAAAACAAAATGAAACATCGTCCTGGTAAGACCTGCGAAGATTTATTGCCAACGCCAGTGGGGCTATGGCGAAACACAAAAAGCACTTGCAGCGAAGCAATCACTTCCGCTGGCGCTCACAGCTGCCAGCAATTTGCGCATCGCACGAAACACTTTCCCCCGCCTCCGGGCCAGCGCGGCTCCCGCCCCCGTACGTGATGAAGAGCGCCGAGCCGCACGTTCCAAGTGGTGAACTATAGTGCAACATCTGGTGAACTAAGCGGAGGCCACGCTGGTTGCCGTGGTGCAGCAGTGTTCACCAGCCTGTCGACCTCGAACTGTGTTTTTGCACTGTGACATGTTTCACTGAAGTGCATCAGCTCAGGGTCAGTGGACGAACTTTTCACTACAGAGCGCTTGGTCCGTTCCGCCAGAAGGCTAGAAGTGTGGAGCTCCAAAGCAGAGTCAACTGTAGGGCACTTACTTTCAAAAATGGTTCAAATGGCTCCGAGCACTATGGGACTTAACATCTGAGTTCATCAGTCCCGTAGAAGTTAGAATTACTTAAATCTAACGAACTTAAGGACGTCACACACATCCATGCCCGAGGCAGGATTCGAACCTGCGACCGTATTGGTCGCGCGGTTCCAGACTGAAACCCCTAGAACCACTTGGTCACACCGGCCGGCTCACTTCCTTTCAAAGATGTCTCCTTATTGGACACTGATAGAGTTTTAAAACTACTGTAGAATACCGTAGACTGTGGTAAGTAAGCGTAGACAACGGTAGTTTCTCTAATAACTTTGTGAGTTAAGATTGTAACTGCATTACCTGTAAGTTAGGTAAGTTACATATCTAACAGGCGTTACCTCATCTCGATCGCTTTGTTTGCGTTTGCGATCGATGTTCAAATGGCTCTGAGCACTATGGGACTTAACATCTGAGGTCATCAGTCCCCTAGAACTTCGAACTACTTAAACATAACTAACCTAAGGACATCACACACATCCATGCCCGAGGCAGGATTCGAACCTGCGACCGTAGCTGTCGCGCGTTACAGGCTGTAACGACAAGAACCACTCGGCCACCCCGGCCGGCTGCGATCGGTGTCTTACTAGACTCCACTAGCAAGCAGAAGCAGTGAAGTGCCTAGAAACAGAGTGAGGATATCTGAGGGGCCCTTTAACCTATGGAACATTTTTGTTCTACATAGTTATCCTCCTGTTAATTACTTACAAATAAAGTCTTTATAGCAAAACTGTAGTTGCCATTGTTCAACTCAGGTTTTATTCGAAAAATGTTGCTTTGTAACATAAAACAGAGGGATGTTCTAGTAAATAAAACAGTACAGATTTATCACGTAGCGCTAGAAAATGAAATTTCCTCGAAAGAGAGATAAAATTAAAAAAGTGCAAAACAAAAAAAGTAGCAAACACCGCTTCAATACTTCGTTGAGCTTATATACAACATGTTTCTTGTATTGCTACACAACTTTCAGACTTATTAATGATAACAGTAAAATCTTGTCTTCGATCATGATGACTAACATTCTATTGAGTACACAATAACAACAATAGTTAGACAGTTTTTTTTTATGTTTATGCGTGGAAAGTGTACTTGTGTAAAAAGTAATTGGTTTGGTTATATAAAAGCGCAGAAGTTGCTCAAGCAGCATTTTTTACTGAAAAACGCAATTTATATTTTGCTAGGACATACATGACACAATGGACTAACATTGATAGATGTGCAGTTTTAATAATATGCAAAACAAACAAACAGACAAATAAAAAACAAAACAAGAAACCGTCGGCTCCCAGTTCCTCTCTCACACTTGCATTGATGATCATTCCTGGAAATATGCTAGTAATACTGCCACCATTTAGTACGGCGTTTAGGTACTGCACAAAACTACCGGACAATAGTTTTTGTTGGGCTCAACTCTAGACACTGCCCAAAGACACACGCTTATCTATTGCGACGTGAAGATCCACTGGAATGCTATGTTTGTGACATCGCTCTCAACGTGCATCATGTTTTAACGTCACGTGCTTTGTATGCTGGTAGGAGGGAAGCCTTTGATCTACCGAGGGACGTACAAGTATCAGCTTAGGCGACGACGAGAAAACAGTAAGAAAAGTGTTGACATTTTATATAGCGTAAAGACTCCTAACCAATTTAACTGGACGAAGGTTTAAATGTATTTCTGGGTGGATGATTCATCCTATAATTTCCGCTAACAACCAGCCATCTTTCTGCTGTCGCCGTAAAACAGTATTTATTACAATTTTCTGTGGACTTCAGGTTAAACACAAGCACCCAAGGACATAAACTCGTCATGTTCATTAAATATTAGTACAAATTACAATGGAATTAGAACAATATAACCATGGTAAGGGTTGGTCAATGAGGTAGAAGTGAAAATGTTGAATTCAACACAGTTTTTAGGGTAAATGATGAAGCCCGTGGAAGCCACACAGGGATTGGCAAATATTAATCAGAGAGGAAAGAAAGAACTACAGAAAGAATAACGCATGGACCCAATATGTTGATTCAGCATATACTAAGTTCGAGATTACTCACAAATGTACTTTAATTAGAAACATAAGAGCCCTAACGTCAATCTGAAACCTCTGAGTACATCTGATCACTTGGTTTGCGAATGCTACAGTGGCTCACCATACTTAACGCTAGCGGTACCTGCGAGTGGCGGCTGTGCTGGCTGAAAATTCCAAGTCGTCTGCCTTGCACCGAATACTACTCTCCCTCAGAACCCAAAATTGGAAACCCTTGCTTGGTTGAAGTGTATGATGACGAGTCTCAGATGGGAGTACGATCCACAGAGCGTTCCCAGAAAGCAGCAGAAATTTTTACTTTTCGACGATTTTGCCCACAAGTGACAGTGATTCATCCAAGTGTTGATCAATCCAATCTCTTGTAATAATGAAACAGCCTCCCATACATACTTAGTTTAAACGTAATTAACAAGTGTGGGTTTTTAATGCTGGAGTTCAAAAACAAGTAGCTCCTGACTCGCACTATCTTGGGTCTTAACCAAATAGGTTTTCTCCACAGCGATTTCTATTCTTCTTTATTGGTATTATCCAATGGTAGTTGCTCTTACTATTTTTGGACAGTGATTAACAAGACAATAAACTTAACACCAGCCTGATGACTTCAGGTCAAGTGTTCTTAAACACAGAGGACCGGATGACTTACGGTCTCATACCACTTCAGAGATGGTATCTTTGTATTACTTTGAGTGCCCGCCCCGGTAACTGAGTGGTGCCGGCACGGTACGTCATCGTGTTCGGTCAGAGGGTTAGCTGCCCTCTGTAATAAAAAAAAACCTGAGTGAATGGATCAACGATGAACTTCATCGGGTGTCATGGGACATCCGCCTCGGACAAACGGAACGATCAACACCGAACAAAATAAAAAAAAAAGTGGTCAGCGCGACGGACTGTCAATCCTAAGGGCCCGGGTTCGATTCCCGGCTGGGTCGGAGATTTTCTCCGCTCAGGGACTGGGTGTTGTGTTGTCCTAATCATCATTTCATCCCATCGACGCGCAAGTCGTCGAAGTGGCGTCAACTCGAAAGACTTGCACCAGGCGAGCGGGCTACCCGACGGGAGGCCCTCGTCACACGCCATTATTATAATTATTAGAACTTTGAGTTTATTATTTCCCAGAATTCTGGCTCCCTACAGACAGCAGGGTGCAGCGAAACTGCGACCCATCATTGTATGCTCGCCGGGCGTCCTCTTGGCGCCAGCGACTGACCACATAAAAAACATGGTACAATTGGCTTTTCATCATTTAGGACGCAAAATAGACGGTGCCTCATTGGCGGAGTTCACCCCACACGCAATATACTGTTCCTAACTTTCTACCTGTTATCCAACTTCACCTGGCTGTGTTGCTGTAATTCTCCTTTGAAAATTCCTACAAATCCCTCTTAATGACCAGACACTGACTATCTCCCTTCTTCGGAGGCTTCTGATCAACTTGCACTCAGTAAGATTAACAACTAGATACAAACACACCTCCAAAAGAAAAATTTAATGTGGAAGTGCAGTGATTGGATATGACAATCACTGACATTAACTGTGATCATACTTCTACTCTCATTTCTAGTTTGGGGTTAATTTCGGAAGAGAGGATTTACTAATTTATTGGAGTTTAATTATAATACGAGACAGTTTTGATAAAAATGGTTACGTAACATTAGCATCATTAGAAAAGAAGTATTCTGAGTATGGACTGGAATAATTAGCACTTGTGTTCACCCTAGATAAATCGAGAAGATAGATTCTTCCTACTGGAGAGCGACAACGTCGGGAAGAATTGTGGTGAAATTTGGCACCAATGTTACATCATTGGCCCATTTCATACCTCATATGAACTTCTGAACTCTGGCCATTTTTTTTGCATGTTGTCGACATCTTGATGTTTGAAACGTCGCATAGCACAAGGGTGGCATTGCATGGAAACACGATTTTGAGTCACTACAGAAGAAATTTGTAGGCAGTTTTGAGAAAAATACACTACTGGCCATTAAAATTGCTGCACCACGAAGATAACGTGCTACAGGCGCGAAATTTAACCGACAGGAATAAGATGCTGTGATATGCAAATGATTAGCTTTTCAGAGCATTCACACAAAGTTGGCGCCGGTGCTGACATGACGAAAATTTCCAACCGATTTCTCATACACAAACAGCAGTTGACCGGCGTTGCCTGTTGAAACCTTGTTGTGATGCCTCCTGTAAGGAGGAGAAACGCGTACCATCACGTTTCCGACTTTGATAAAGGTAGGATTTTAGCCTATCACGATTGCGGTTTATCGTATCGCGACATTGCTGCTCGCGTTGGGCGAGATCCAATGACTGTTAGCAGAATATGGAATCGGCGGGTTCAGGAGCGTAATACGGAACGCCGTGCTGGATGCCAACGGCCTCATATCACCAGCAGTCGAGATGACAGGCATCTTATCCGCATGGCTGTAACGGATCGTGTAGCCACGTCTCGATCCCTGAGTCAACAGATGGAGACGTTTGAAAGACAACAACCATCTGCACGAACACTTCGGCGACGTTTGCAGCAGCATGGACTATCAGCTCGGAGACCATGGCTGCGGTTACCCTTGACGCTGCATCACAGACAGGAGCGCCTGCGATGGTGTACTCAACAACGAACCTGGGTGCACGAATGGCAAGACGTCATTTTTTCGAATGAATCCAGGATATTTTTACAGCATCATGATGGTCGCATCCGTGTTTGCCGACATCGCGGTAAACTCAGATTGGAAGCGTGTATTCGTCATCGCCATACTGGCGTATCACCGGCGTGATGGTATGGGGTGCCATTGGTTACACGTCTCTCTCACCTCTTGTTCACATTGACGGCACTTTGAACAGTGGAAGTTACATTTCAGATGTGTTACGACCCGTGGCTCTAACCTTCATTCGATCTCTGCGAAACCCTACATTTCAGCAGGATAATGCACGACCGCATGTTGCAGGTCCTGTAGGGCCTTTCTCGATACAGAAAATGTTCGATTGCTGCCCTGGCCAGCACGTTCTCCAGATCTCTCACCAATTGAAAACGTCTGGTCAAAGGTGGCCGAGCAACTGGCTCGTCACAATACGCCAGTCAGTACTCTTGATGAACTGTGGTATCGTGTTGAAGCTGCATGGGCAGCTGTACCTGTACACGCCATCCAAGCTCTGTTTGACTCAATGCCCAGGCGTATAAAGGCCGTTATTACGGCCAGAGGTGGTTGTTCTCGGTACTGATTTCTCAGGATCTATGCACCCAAATTGCGTGAAAATGTGATCACATGTTAGATCTAGCACAATATATTTGCCCAATGAATACCCGTTTATCATCTGCATTTCTTCTTGATGTAGTAGTTTTACTGGCCAGTAGTGTATCATACGTCTAAGTGTCAATGTGAGAATTTTTCGGGGTTTCGAAAAAAGTGGTACTTTAATTGTATTGCGCAGTGTATTTTCACGCCACCCACTGCCAGATCGCCGAACGCTGAGGTATCAGTTTTCGGCGTGTTTCGGAAGGTAGCTCGTTCCACAAGAATTTTGTCGAAGAATGCTAACGTAATTTGTGTTATTTTTCCTCGTCATTGGTCGGTTAAAGAAAGGAGGACAAGGAAAGGGAAGGAAGAGGCTCGCTGGAGGCGACCGGTAATACCACGGGATGCATTCGGCTGAAACGAGCCAGCAGGGCGCAGCACTGTTGAAGCGGTCGTTTATTACTCCCGTTCGGAAGGGGAGATCCTGCAGCTACTGCACTGCTCAGATGTGGTTCGTTTCTGTTGGGGGTCCTCTAGCTGCACACTGTAACTAATGTTGCAAAAGCATATACAGTGAAGTCACACACTACCAAGCAGAGATACGAGTAGAAAACGCGTATATAAGGACAACTTCTCTCCCTTGTACCAGTGCATAGCTATAGCTCTCTAAAACCGTAGTGAGCTAGCTGAGTTGTGTGAAAGTTGAGTTCGTACCGGCGTAAAGAAATATTGGAACAACTTACGGGACCACACCCCGTTGACTTCTTCGACAACCACCCTTATTTTGGCGGGTAAGCAGCTTGTAATTTTCAGAAGCACGAATGCAACGAGACTGCGCGGTACAAGGAAATTTCAAGATTCGGTAGTCGGAGGACTCCCCCGAACAAGAACCCTAATATGGCATATGCTCGAAGACTAAACACACACCTACTTCCCAGCTCCACCTCCCTGTGTGGTCAGATATCGAATGTGTTGTCTACGTTCCGTAGCTAGCAACGGGGCGCAACGGTGCAGAAACTAGGGCCGTTCGCTCAAAAGAAGACACATTCGTTACCTGGCTGCACGGGGAGGCCGAGCTGAGAAGCTTCATTCAGAATTTGAACAGTCTGCATAACAATGTACAGTTCACTCACGAAACCGAAAGCAACGGTGCGTCACGACTTTTGGACGTGAAATTACATAGAATTGCGGATAGTACACTGGAACACAAATCATACCGGAAGCCAACCTACGCAATTCGCTACCTGCACCCGGAGATCCCCATCAACCTGCTCAGAAGTATTCAGTTCCGCGCACGCTGACTGACCGTGCCAACTGAAAAGTGACACTAACAACATCAATGAAGAGCTGAGGGAGCCATACTGTAAGTTTCGTGCAATCGGTTTTGACAACAACATTATAAGAAAGATAACCAAGAGTGGAAGGCAAGGAAGAGAGTGGACCTATCGTATACGAAGGGCGTCAGTGGACGGCTAGGCAACGTCTTCTGCCGACGAGGTTTCAAGCCGATTTTCCGCAGCAGCCACAGTATCCACAACATGATAGACTTTACTAAGGGTGCAGTCAACAAAATAAATACTAGAGGAGAATATAAACTGCGTCGTGACTGCGGAGATGCCTACATAGGAGAGGCAGGCAGACCAGTTAGCACACGCGTAGCAAAATATGAAGGCTATGAGCGATTAACACAGCACAATAAATCGACTATAGCGTAACTCCACTGTGACTGTAGACAGCCTATCTTGTTCCAGGAAGCCCGCATGCTGGCGGAAGAGTCGTGGATAGCGCCAACGCAAAAGTCGAGAAGCGACTGAAATTATTAAGCAGAGCCGCGCGGGGTAGCTGCTCGGTCAGGGGAGCCTTGTCACGGTTCGCTTGGCTTCCCCCCGTCGGAGGTTCGAGGCATCCCTCGGGCATGGGTGTGTGTGTTGTCCTTAGCATAAATTAGTTTAAGTTAGATTAAGTACCATGTAAGCTTAGGGACCGATGGCCTGAGCAATTTGGTTCCATAAGACCAAATTTATTAAGCAGACTGACATCATCAATAGAGAGGACGGCTACAAACTTCCGGCGCCCTGCCTGCCGGCTATCCCTGTCCAACGGGCCGCGAGCGGTCTCGGAGCAGTAGCCTCAGCGGACACGGACGCGACAGCCTAAACAAATAGCTATAGAGGGACTGCATTTCCGCCAACACCAGGAAGGAAAACATTCCCACCGCAAACTAAGCGCTGATCTGCAGACTGTCACCAGTCACTGACAAGCCGGTTAGCCCAAGAATAGCTTCTTTCCTAACCTCACTCTTTCATCAGGATGGGCCAGTTATATTCTAAGGTCAAAAGTTTCACAAATATGTCGTATTGACACGATCGTCCGCTATAAATAGAAGCGCCCTTCCTCCACCAAAACCGTTCTTTCCCTGAGGAAGGCCGTTTTCATACAATCTAAACATTGGTTTTATAGTTTGCGGTTAAAGTAGTATTTTATACAATGACGCGGTACCACACCCAGAAGAATTTTAATCAGTGGTATACTGTGTTCGCCCAGGCTGCCAAACTATAACAGATATTCACATTACTTACGACGCCAGTTCCAAGCTGCTTGCTGCGGGCTGCGCTTGGTGATACGTGTGCATTTGCACAGGCTTTCATTGTCCAGAAAGCCAAATACCACAGGCCGGCCGGAGTGGCCGAGCGGTTGTAGCCGCTACAGTCTGGAGCCGCGCGACCGCTACGGTTGCAGGTTCGAATCCTGCCTCGGGCATGGATGTGTGTGGTGTCCTTAGGTTAGTTAGGTTGAAGTAGTTCTAAGTTCTAGGGGACTGATGATCTTAGAAGTTAAGTCCCACAGTGCTCAGAGCCATTTGAGCCAACCAAATGCCACACGGGACAAGATGACCAAGAAGATCAACAACTCTGGGTGGATTTAGTTTACCTCGGGTGCGCTGTTTCGACTTAAAGAGTCGAAGGTCGTTAAAAAGAAACAGTATTTCAGAAGAGAAGCTTTCGAAATCTGGTGCTGCAAATGCATGCTGATGTTTGGTTTGATGTGTAGCATAACAAACAAATCTGTATTGAATCGGGCTGGGGAGGAAACATATTTATGGACCAAATGAACTCAAAGAAAGGGACGGTTTGAAGGACGTATCCAGGGGCTTCAAGGAATCGTTAACTTAGTAATGGGTGAAGTGTCGAGGAAGGAGTAAAAGCAAAAGAGCAAGGCCAAATCCCGACTACAGTATGTAGGTCTGAAAGTACGCAGATGGCAGTAGTTATCCGAAGACAAGTGGTGTGCACAGTATAAACTAGCGTGTGGACCGCATCTGATCACTCTCTACTGGAGGTGATAACAACAGTGTGGTGTTCTCCTGGCCGGAAAGATGCTTGTTTTGGTCTGCCAGCATACTGTATGTGTAGGTATATAATCTGTATACAGATGTGTGCTCGTTATTTGCTGTAGGTCGCAGCAGTTATGGTTTCGGGTGACACTATATATATTTTGCAGTCTCAATTACGTTGTTTCGACGGCAGTCAATTGGAGACTGAAGTATTCTCCTTCTTCACATAACTCCAAAGGCCGTCTTTCCGTATTGCAACGTGCAGCAACAGCTAATGTAAGTCTTGAAGTATCGCGAATAGCACCTCATGCAAGCAACATGTCTGGAATATGCGTGCCACAAGCCCCAAGAAACCACCACTGATACTTTTGGGAGCCGCATGCGAACGGAATTGATGGATATTAATAACAATACATCATGGTCATCCTCTCTTCTCTGTCACGATGTTTCGAAGCTCTGAATCGAACACTTGGGGGCTTTGCACCATACTGAAAGTCAAAGTGAGAGATAATATAGTGTTTTCTGTATTGTTTATTGTGTATTGTGGTGTTCTTCAACTGAAGTATGAACTTTCAATCACAAGTAACCTTCTGCTGTACCAATATTCAGAAACGGTACCGAAGAACATGAACAGTGGTGGACCCTATCACCATGTTTACGTGGGCAACTTTCGAATGACTACAGTCGAATACCGGCAACAGATTTTCGCTGGTGCATTTATATGTCAGGCCTGAATCGATACTGATAGCCCAATAAAATATCGATACTGTGAGCGGGAAAGTTGTTTTACAGGATTGGTACCCATAAAATTAGTTTTTCGTGTTCATTGGCACGGTGAATTGAGGTGTAAAGTAGTGCGGCAATGTTGTCGCCATCTAGCGAAGTTAGTGCCGTCCGTGAGCCTTGTTAGAACGATGTTTTTATTTATTTTATTTATTTGCCTTTGACGTTAACCGTTTAGCCAGAGAAGTGAGTGATAACAGGGTATCATATATACAGCATAGACATTGGAAATTACAACAATATCAGTTAAACTTCATGTTACACTTTGTAAATTCACACGTTCAACCCAGTCCATTGACCACAGCTTCTCGCACTGGATACTATTTGTCTGACTTACAAATTCATATCAGATTCTTGCAGACACGGGGCAACCTGACATTGTCCATTGTGGACAGCTGCCGAAACAAGTCGGTCACAGATGTAGATTGGAGAATGCCTGGACTGATGAAGACTCTGAAAAGCTTGTGGTATTATCTTGCGTCAAGCGAACCGTTAGTATCACATGTTTGAGGTCTGCGATCTGAGTTGGGTGGACTTCGCAGTAGGGAGATGGCTAAACTTTCATTCTATAAAGATGTGAAGGATAACAGCTGTGATCCAGCCGGTTGTGCGTCACGATAGTGGTATGGCGTCTGGATAGTTTGGTTTGGGAAAGCTCTGTTTTTTGAGGAATTCTCGGCTGTATTGTGGCATAGTGCCTTTCTTTGGATGGTTGTGATGTCCGCCACATCTGTTAGCATTCTTGAAGTGCTTATTTCTTTACAGTAGCAACAAAATCTGTATTTGGAACCCAAGCATAGTAAGGCTGGTCGTCAATCACATTTGGTTTCGCCAAGTGGTCTGTCAGCTTGCTGTATCAGATACCAGAGTGTCCCTTAATTCATTATAATTGGACAGATTTATGTTGGCTTTCACGCTAGTAGATTAACGTAACTACATTGAGCACTAAGCGATTAGTGTTGGAGTCCCAATGCTAATTTTCTAGGTTTACCAGTGCATTCCCCGAATCCATGACAATAAGGATGTCGTGGGACTGATTTGCCGCGTATCGAAGGGCCTCCTTAACTGCAAGAACTTCCGCAGTGAAGATGCTAGCTTCCGTCGGAAGCTTAAATAGCCCAAGACAGAGAATCTAGCAGAAATAAGCAAATGCGCTGTCCTGTTTTGGAGCCATCAGTGAATATTTTCAGCGACGACGGCCAAGTTGATGCAGTCAGATGGGAGATGCCAGTAGGAGAAGAGAATGATAGAGGATTTCGGGCAAGTGGATCAGTACTTCGTACTCCAAGCTAAATTCAGGAGGCAGAGTGTCTCATAGGACGAGGGTATCACATATCTTTGTTATGTGAATGAAGTAGTAGAGGTGCCTTCCTCCTTCGAATACTATGGATGTACACGTTGTCCTCAATGAAGCAGATAAGATTATGAAGGGGAGAATGAACTGAGTAAAAATCTCTCGGTGTACATGCCGCGTCAAATCAGGATAAAACTCCAAGCTTTCGACCACTACCTCCATGGTCGTCGTCAGGGCTAAAACTGACTGTCGTGAACTAGCGAGGTTCCCACTTTTGTATGCAAAGGACGGCTTCTGATTGGCTGGAATACGTCAGCGATATGGCGCGTAGTGAAGTAGTGCCCTCTACTTCCATAGATGTAGTTGCTATCCCGCGTTGCTTGCAGCGCCATCCCTTGAATCAGGAGGTAAAGTGCGAGAATTTTTCTCTGCGATTTTTCTTTATCCAGTGCACTCTTCCAAGTGTTGCTAAGTGCATAGCCGTTGTCTCTATTAAAGTTACTATCGCTAAGTCTAATTTCGACTGCTTCCCGGATCACAGAGTCCCAGTAATTCGATGTGTGGGCTATTACTCTGGTTTCTTCAAATAAAATCTTATGCTTGTTAAGCAGGCTATGTTCAGCCACCGCTGATTTTTCCAAATACCTGTATTTCAGGTGGCGTTGGTGCTCGATGCAGCGGTCGGCAACGGTTCTTACAGACTGGCCCACGTAATTCTTGCCGCATTCGCAAGGAATAGTATAAATTCCCGGCACTCTTAAGCCGAGACTATCTTTGACTGGTCTCAACATTTCCTTAATTTTCCTAGGTGGTCGGAAAACTGGTTTTATTCCTTGCCTCTTCAGGACTCTGGCTATCTTGCTCGTTGTAACACCGCAAAAAGGAAGCAGCGCTATGTGTTGGTCCTCTTCTTGTATGTGGCCGGCATCGTGTCTTACTTTCTTGGACAATACGGATTTAATTTCACCGGCAGAATAACCATTCCTCTTGAAAACAGTCGTCAAATGGTTAATCTCGGGACCGAGGTGGTCCTTGTCGGAAATAGTCCTGGCTCTGTGTACTAAAGTATTCAGCATAGCTCTCTTCTGAGACGGATGATGGAAGCTATGGCTATGCAGATATAAGTCTGTATGGGTTGGCTTCCTGTACACAGAATGGTCCAGTCGTCCATCCGGCTTTCGCACTACCAACACATCTAAAAAAGGTAACTTCCCTTCCTTCTCTACCTCCAATGTAAATTTTATGTTTGGATGTACACCATTCAGATGTTCGACGAACTGCTGCAGCGTGTCGCTGCCGTGTGGCCAGATTAAAAAAGTATCGTCGACGTATCTGTAGAAGCATGATGGGCGGAGGTGAGCACTGCTCAGGGCTCGTTCTTCGAAGTCCTCCATGAAAAAATTCGCTATTGCTGGTGACAGTGGCGAACCCATGGCTGTTCCATCCGTCATTTCATACTAATTTCCACTGTATAAAAAATAAGTGGTCGTCAAGGTATGCCGGAACAACTTCAAAATTTCTGAGGAGAAATGAGCAGCCAACAGTTGTAATGTGTCATCCACAGGTACTTTGGTGAACAGAGAAACCAGGTCGAGGCTGACCATGATATCACTTGGGCCTATCTTCATCTGTTTTATGATATCAACAAACATTTTTGAATTTTTAGTATGATGTGGGCAGTGACCAACTATAGGCGCCAACAATTTAGTTAAGTGCTTTGCAAGCTTGTACGTAGGAGAGCCAATAGCGCTAACAATCGGTCTCAACGGGACGTTCTCCTTATGAACCTTTGGCAAACCGTACAGTCTTGGTGGCCTAGGTGCTCTCGGCCGTAAGTTCTTCACCAGTTCGTCGGAGAGGCCAGAGTTTTTTAGTAGCTCCCTTGTCTTCCTGCTGAGCGCCGATGTGGGATCCCGTATGAGAACCCGGTATGTGCTGTCCTCCAGTAATAATCCAACTTTCTTATGGTAATCTTTAGCATTGAGGATTACCGTGGCGTTCCCCTTGTCAGCAGGTAAAACAACTAGATCTTCATCCTTCTGCAACAGTTTCAGTCCTTGTCTCTCTTCTCTGCTGATGTTTGCCTTAGGCGGCTTAGATGTCGCTAAAATCGGGCTAGTAGCAAGCCTTACGTCATCCGCTGCTTCTTGAGGAAGATGACGAACTGCTTGTTCCACTCCACTAATGATCTCAACCACCGGTAACTTACGTGGAACTGGGGCAAAGTTCAATCCTTTACTGAAAGCCGAGATGGTAGCTTCATCAAGTTCCTTGTCAGAGAAGTTGATAACAGTGCGGTGAATGCCGTTGGACCCAGTAGTTCCTTGATCACGGTTAAGCCGCTCAAATTTATCGGCCTGTTTCGCCGTAGTCCTGCTTAAATTGGCTCGTTGGTGTGCCGCCAAAGTCATATCCACCCATTCCCAGTCCAATGGTGAGAGGACTTCGGCCAGAAATAAATGGCAACTAAATAACAGGCGAGCGTTCATGTCTAGTTCATACCTGTTATGACGTATCCTCTCCTTCACAATAGCATGGCTGGTCTTTCGTAAAATTCTGTTTACTGCAGCGCTTCTGATGTGGTGTTTGACGACTGCAAACTTCGGTACTACCTCCTTGTCACGACAGCGTTGTAAAAAAGCCAGATTGCTCAGCAACTGAGACTGTTTCAGGCGCAGCTTCTCCAGGTGACGAACGCTGCGCGCTATGTCCTCCCCGTAGAGGAAACTAATATGGCTACGAAGTCTTTCGCGACGTATTTCTTGAGTAAAAATCTCTCGGTGTACATGCCGCGTCAAATCAGGATAAAACTCCAAGCTTTCGACCACTACCTCCATGGTCGTCGTCAGGGCTAAAACTGAACTGTCTGCGCTCCTCTACTAAGTACGACTTTCTGATCCTAGAAAGACCTCCATAATCGAAGGGGCATCTCCCTTGTTCCACCAAAAGCGTATTCAAAGGCGTAGAATTCATGCCTCAAGACAGATCCGTATGGTTTGTTACTGCAGAGTATAGCTCTTGCTTAGTGGAAACGTTAAAGCATTTCAATATAACGTGCATCCATAATCCAACATAGACCGAATCATGCTTCGGTAAAGAGTGAGAAGGGCCACAACATCAACGTCCCACCATACGCAGGATACCACTCGTGTGATAGTGAGTGATCGTCCGTCCGTGGAGATCAAATATTCCAATCGTCAAACTGCTGTCGACAGAGTGCAAGCCATCTGACTGAACTCTACATCTACATCTACATTTATACTCCGCAAGCCACCCAACGGTGTGTGGCGGAGGGCACTTTACGTGCCACTGTCATTACCTCCCTTTCCTGTTCCAGTCGCGTATGGTTCGCGGGAAGAACGACTGTCTGAAAGCCTCCGCGCGCGCTCTAATCTCTCTAATTTTACATTCGTGATCTCCTCGGAAGGTATAAGCAGGGGGAAGCAATATATTCGATACCTCATCCAGAAACGCACCCTCTCGAAACTCCTGGCTGCAATGGGAGAAGGTCCCAAGCGTATCTCAGGCGTTGTTATCGTCCGTCTCTGCCGTGTAAAGAAACCACAGAAGACTTGGTATCTGCCAAACTGAGTCCTATTCTGCACGTCCACGGGAACAGCACATCCACCGCTCGATCCAACTACATTACAGTTATCTTCAAGCTGAGAACAAAGGTGTGCGTGAAGATATAATCAGCGTGTATTAGGAATTTTTTTGAAGGACCAAAGATTATGCCAAGTTCTCACGAGTACGCTGCATAAAGAATATTACTTAAGATAGATGCCTTGATGCAGTCGTCTGTAGACCAGACGTGGTCCTGCAAGATATTGCCTAACATGGATTACATATTTCCGTAAAACAGAGAAATGTTGCTGGTAGTGAAATCTAGCACTGTCATAGGCACTGGAAACATTGAAAAACAGTGCTAGGTATGTAGTATATACGCACAGAAGCAAGACGTATTGCTGTCGATATGTACCATCAATGTATTACAATGTAAAATGAAGGTGGAAGGTTAAGATACGTGCTTGAAAATAACCAAGACTGAAATCGGCTGATAGCACAGATAATAAAACGAATATAGCCTACCATGTTTTCGTTCTCAAAATATTTTCTAATGTTTTAAGCACGCAAGAAGTAAAAGCAATGAGACGGTACTGATTGGCCAATCGTCTGGGAAGTCGCCTACTTTCCATACGTGATTGTAGGTGGCGATCGGAACTATGTTATCGTTACGCCATTTACGCCTGCTGAGCAGGCAGCCCTGCAGACATTGCTGTACAGCGAGAGCGCAGTGTCCCTTGGATGAAGCGCTGTGCAATCGCAACTCAAATTCGTCTACCTCGGTAGCCGTGCAGTCAGTGCGGCGGACTGCAAAGCGAAGGGCGGTTTCGATTCCCAGGCGGGTTTGAGATTTTCTCCGCTCGGGGACTGGGCGTTGGTTGTTCTTACGTTCGTATCGTCATAACAGACATTATACTTTTGAGATAACTGAATGGGCACGACCCAAAAACCGATAAATCGAAAATAAATTCAAATTCGGCGAAGTGTTGACTTGGAGCGAAAACAATTCAGGAAGCTGAAATCTGGCAGCCAAACAAGCCTTTTCGAAAAACAGTACTGAAATGTTTATGTGACCAAAGATTAGCGGTATTGGAGAAAACGCGGTCTGGGAGGCCATGTAAGCGCAGTGTATCACACTTTCCAGTAGCACTCCTGAAAACATTTTAGCGGCTATGGGTAATTACGTCTTGGTTAACGGCCTCAGTCCATTCACCAGCCTATAAATTTTCTTGCCTACTTTACATAAATACGTCAGCGCAGAATGATAACTTAGATGCATGTTAATGGTTTTCAAAATGACTCTGCGCTCTGTATGAAACAACAAGAAACACTGACGTACAATATAAGCATCTTGAACAAAGCGTTTTACAGGTATCTGCTGATTTCAAGTTGAGATACAGACGAGTATATAATGACTGGGTGGAATACTCACGAGAATTAATGGTACAGCATTGTTTCTAAGTGTGGCGCAGCGGCTAGTTCATTAGATTATACGTTTATTTGTGCAACGAGTAACTGATACGGACTTTTGCAGGTGTCCACTCGGGTATTTTGCAAGATGGGAGCCGGAATTGCATCCAGACACACATCGCTAGTTGGAAATTTTAGACACCAGGCAATAGCATCCACATTCAAAGGCAGCTAGATCCTGCTGCTTCTCGTGAATTATTCACAGTTCTGAATATTGCTCCGCAGCGAGACAGCGGGAGACAGACAGACAGACAGACAGAGAGAGAGAGAGAGAGAGAGAGAGAGAGAGAGATTTTGTCACGAGGGCGCCAAGTTACGTCGCTGGACACAAAGAAAGCTCTTAGCCTGTGCTCTCAACTGGCATGTGGCGGGAAGGTGGCAAAAGTACTATTATTACTTGAGAAACTCATATACAAAATGACACCGCTCCTCTCTCCACGCTAGCAACACCGTGACGCTGTATCTCATGAATAGAGCCTACCGAGGTTGCAATTTATAACGTAGCCACCTCGACTGAAAGCTCTAGATGATAATATGAAAATGTAGGCGTATTTTTCAACAGAGACAAGAAAAATAAATTTACAGGCAATGCAAGTAGAAAGTACACTGGTTCTTACTTGTCTACAGCCTATTATTCATTAAACTTACACGTGTTATGACTAAGATTTCGGTTTATTACCCGATTTTCTACTGAAAAAGGGAAGTAAGTTAACACACAATACAAATTTATGTCTTAGGAACTATTTAATGAAAGTAATGGCCTAGAGTGTATCCTTATATGAAAGTGAAGCAAGGACAATAAACAATGCAGACAGGAAGGAAACAGAGGCATTGGAAAATTGGTGTTACAGAAGTGATGTAACTGGAGATTAGACGGGTAAGACGTATAAGTAAAGGAGCTGCACTAGACTAAATCGGGAGGAAAGAGCTTTATAGCACAGACTGGCTAAAAGAAGGAACAATTTGGTAGGATGGGCCTTACTCATCAAGGAATAGCTAATTTATTAGTGGAAGGAAGTGTGAGCGATATAAATTATACAAGGAGACAGGATTTAGTACAGGAAACGGCATTAAGTAGATTTAGATTTCAGCAAATACGTAGATATAATGAGACTTACAAAGGAGTGACTAGCGCGGGGAACTGTATTAACGAGTCTTTGGACTGAAGACGGCAACTCACTTTCCTTTTCTAACAATATTATATTCAAGGTTGTTGATGTAGCTGTTGTGGAACTTGAACGCTTCCACCAACAAAAAATCAGATACATCTTTAACATAAGCGGGAGGACCATGTGACCCACGCTGCCTTTGTCGAGAAAGCGCATCTAAACAGCACTGAGACAAACACCATAGACCATCGACTGAGATGGTTAGGCCATGATCATGGCATGAGTGACAAGTCTTCCACGCGGAATCCTTTACGATGAACTCTGCTCTGGCAGTGGACCTCATAGAACCCCTCTCAAGCGCTTTAAGGCCCAGATGGAACACATCATGAAGAGGACTGGCATAAACGTACGAACATGAGAAGAATGTGCATTGGACCGCTCACTGTGGAGGATCTCTACATCCGCTGCTATCAACTGGTTTCAAGGAGAACGCCTCAGACACTAAGAGACCAACCGATAAGCAAGAAAACTCTGTCAGTTACAACCCCGCCCTCCTCCAAACTTTCAGTGCGATGTATGTGGACGCATGTTTTATGCCAGGACTGGTCTGTTTAGCCACCTGAAACACATCCATAAGTTTAATTGAAATGCTTATAACATGCAGGAAGAAGCTGTAATCACTCGGAATCGAGCGAGTTGTTGCTGACGACGATGTAGCACTGTAACCTATAAAGAAACAAATATTTAGCAAAAAAGAAACGAAATAAAGAAAACAGTGAGTATGGCTCATATCTACAGCACACATACTGATGTTGCAGCTCTACTGTTTGTAAACTAATGAAGCCAACGTTGAATCTAGAATAGAAAACAAAGTAGTACTTTAGCTATGTCTAATAGTTGTGAGGAACTACATGACCAGTTTATTACCCTGATGAATCTTTGCTTCCGTAAACACCAGGATTCTGTATTATCATCTTTCATACAAACAGAACTAATCTCTCTAAAACTATATCATACTGAACATAGGCTACATAGTGTGTGCGGTGTAATTATCAATATTAAGTTAGCTAAAAAATTAGATTTGTAAGGTTCGTTTTTAACACGTTTCATAGTCAAATTCGATCCCGAATTTTTGAGTAGCAAACGAAACAAGAGCGTTTGTTGGCAGTAAGAAATATTACAGGAAGGAACTGAGTTACATAACCTATGCTCAGGAACAATCTCTAGACCAACAAGGTAACAGGAGGAACACTATTAGTCACTGAACTCTTTCGCATGTCATCCAGATCTGTTCCCTAGTTTACAATTACAATTCATTCTTAGCAGCTACACATTCCTCTCCAAACGAACGTTCCTCGTAACAGATTGTGTCAGCCAGCTAGGGAATAAAATGGTATGGCATGTAAGCAAGCTGCGAATGACTATAAAATCCAATTAAAATGTAATCAGAGAAAATGAGGTCATAAAATTTCTACCATGTACATAAAATGGAAGAACACAAAAAATTAAAAAGAATATTGCTCGGAGATAAGGGCAGACACAATTTCCATAGAAAGATACAGCAGTTGTTCGGAAGTAACAGCTGAGTATTTAATAGTCACAGTTGCGACTTTTTTTATTATACTGTATTTTTAAATGTACACAACCGTGTCAAGTATATTCATATGTGTAAAATACGACTTTTAAGCCTAGTTAGGGTGTAACTCGTAAATATCGTCGCGTTGTGTTAAGTATGTGGTGACTCTTAAGCACATTCGCAGCTATCTCACAAACATCTCATTTGCAGACCTTTGTTTACAGGGCAGTTTTTGTCAGTATTATATTTTACTTTCCTCTTTATCAGTTATAGCTATTCGTTAACAAGCATAGTTGGCACTTTTCGCGGGGTTTTGAGCATAAGTATGCAATCTCATTCTAGCACACGGACCGCTCCATTGGAGGACAGATGTTAGGGGATCAAGCATTCAAAATGTCAACTTATAATACTATGTTTCTGTTGCGCAATTTATTGTTTCCTAACTGAGGATGGGAACGAATGGAATGGGTAAGTACCTGCACAAAGTCACGCAACTTCCACTGTAACGCAGTTGTCTGTTTGCTGTGCATCTAAACACTTGTACTAAGAATGTGGGTGCAAAAATGTGCTGTATTAGAGGAAGGAACGTGGACGTAACTGGTGACCGGACGTTGTTATTGATGCCATCTAAAAGGGTAAGCGAAGATCTGCAATAACAGGATATAGGTTAATGACCTAATGCTGCCTCTAAAACTCTAAAAACTCTCAAAAATCTCAACTTATCCAGGATCCATACTTATTATCTTTTAACAACTTACTCAGTTTTAATTTGCATTTCATAACAATAAATAATGGTCAGAGTGCGTATATGGTTCTGGAAATGTCAGTTTAAATCCAGATTTCGAAATCTCTGCCTTACCATTATACAATAAATCTGAAACCTTCCAGTGTCCCCATGTTCTCTCACGTATAAAACCTGCTTTCATGATTCTTAAATCAAGTGTTAGGGATGACCACGTTATGGTGATGATGATGATGATGTTTGGTTTGTGGGGCGCTCAACTGCGTGGTTATCAGCGCCCGTACAATTTCCCAACCTTTGCTCAGTCCAATTTCGCCACTTTCTTGGATGATGATGAAATGATGAGGACAACACAAACACCCAGTCATCTCGAGGCAGGTGAAAATCCCTGACCCCGCCGGGAATCGAACCCGGGACCCCGTGCTCGGGAAGCGAGAACGCTACCGCGAGACCACGAGCGGCGGACACCACGTTATGCTCCGTGCAAAATTCCACCAGGCAACTCCCTCTTTCATCCCTTTCTTCCAGTCTCTTACTAACTTCCCTTCTCTTCCTTTTCCCACTACCGAATTCTAATCACCCAACACAACTAAATTTTCGTCTTTCTTAACCATCCGAACAATTTCCTTTACCTTATCACACATTCTTTCAATCGCTTAATCATCTGCGGCTGTAGATCCATACAAACTTTTACTACTGTGGTGGGTTTTGACTTCGTGTATGTCTTGGCTACGATAATGCGCTCACTATGCTCAAATAGTGAAGGCTTTGACGACCGGATATATTATGCAGTTAACACTTGGGTCAGCAAGGGTCATCGGAACCTGGAGCACCTCTGACAATGTCCAGTACAGCTCTGGACGAAACGTTAGCAACTGAAAAGATTTATGGACCACGACCAAGAATCTATAAGATATACATTCACTGTACAATTTGTAGTAGCATCCCCTCATTTGCTATTATCTTAATCATTATTACCCCTACTCCAGAATTACACCTATTTCATTGTGTGTCCATAATCCTGTACCGACCTGACCAGAAGCTCTTTTCTTCCTGCCAGCGAACTTCACTAATTCCCACCATATTTAACTTCAACCTATCGATTTCCCTTTTTAAATTCTCTAACACACCTAACCTATTAAGTGATCTATAATTCCACGCTCCGACGCTTAGACTGCGTCTAATATTAACTAATGTTATAAGGCATGACCAATCAGTCCCACAAACTGTTGCCCCTCCAACTACTGTGGAGAACATGATGTAGTAGAAATCCCTTGTAGAACGACAAGGCCTAGTAGAAGTCCCTGAATAACACAAGACGTATGGAATTCAGTTCTGAAACGAGAAAATTAAAAATGCAACAAATGAAGCGGGCGAAAAGGAATACAGAAGTCTAAAAACGAGATTGACAGAAAGTGGGAAATGGCTAAGTGGGAATGGATAGAGAACAAATTTAAGTATATGGGAGCATGCATAACAAGGGGTGAAATAGTTGCCGCCTATAGGAAAGTTAAAGAAATATTTGGAGCGAACGGAAGCAGCTGTATCAATATCAAGAGTTCAGATGGCAACCTAGTACTAAGCAAAGAAGGCAAAGCTGAGAGATAGAACAAATAACAGAGGGCCTGTATAAGGCAGAACAATATTACATTAAGAAAAGAAGAATTAGGTGAAGATGAGATGAGATGAGAAATATGATACCGCGAAAAGCATATGGCACTGAAACACAGAAGTGTAAACAAGGTTTCCGGTATAGACAACATTCCCTCAGAATTGTTGATATCCTTGGGAAAGGCAGCCATGACAAAATTATTTCACCTAGCGTGCAAGGTATATGAAACAGGCGAAACACTCTCAGACTTTAGAGAAGAAGTTCCACGGAAGGCAGGCGCTGACAGGCGTGAATACCAGTGAACTAATAGTTTAGTACGTCATGGGTGCAAAATATTGACAAAAAATGGTTCAAATGGCTTTGAGCACTATGGGACTTAACATCTGAGGTCATCAGTCCCCTAGACTTAGAGCTACTTAAACGTAACATCCTAAGGACATCACACACATCGATGCCCGAGGCAGAATTCGAACCTGCGACCGTAGCAGCGGCGCGGTTCCGAACTGAAGCGCCTAGAACCACTCGGCCACAGCGGCCGGCAAAATTTTGACAGAAATTGTTTACAGAAGGATGGAAAACTGATGGAAGCCGATATAGGGGAAGATTAATTTAGATTCCGGGGAACTGTAGGATCATGCAAGGCAGTTCTTACTTTAAGACTTATTCCAGAAATAGTGCGAAGGGGGGTAAATCTCCGTTTGTAACATTTGTAGATTTAGAGAAAGCATTCAACAATGTTGACTGTACTATCTCTTTGAAAGCTTGAAAGAAGCAGGGTTAAATACAGGGAGAAATAATTATTTAGACTTTGTATAGAAAGCAAACAGCAGTTGTAAGAGTTGAACGTTATGGGATGGCAGCAGTAGCTGAGAAGGGAGAGAGAAGCGCTGTAGCCTATTACCGATGTTATTCAACCTGTACAATGATGAATCTGTGAAAGAAAGTAAGGAGAAATTTGGAAACGGAAGTTCAAGGAGAAGACAAAAAAAACTTTGCGGTGCCAACGACACTGTAATTCTGTGAGAGATAGCAAACGCCTTGGTAGTTCAGTTCAACGGAAAGGACGCTGTCTTGAAAAGATGATATAAGATGAACATTAACAAAAGTAAAACAAAGGTAACTGAATGTGGTGGAATCAAATCAGGTGGCGCTGAGGGTATTAGAGTAGGAAATGCGACTCTAAAAGTAATGTATGAGTTTTGATATTCGGGCAGCAAAATAATTGACTGAAGGATATAAAAGGTAGACTGCCAATAGCAAGAAAAGAATTGCTGGAAAAGAGGAATTTGGCAACATCTAATACCAATTTAAGTTTTAGGAAATCTTTTATGAAAGTGTTTGTCATTAGTGTAGTATTTTACAGAAGTGAAATATGTACAATAAACAGTTCAGATCAGAAGAGAAAGGAAGCGTGTGAAATGTGGTGCTATAGACGATTGTTAAAGATTATATTGGGAATTAGATTGGCAAATGAGAAGGTCCTGAACCGAATCGGGAGAATAAAGTAGTTTATGGCATAACCTAAGTAAAAGAAGGTTCAAATGGCTCTGAGCAGTATGGGACTTAACTTCTAAGTTCATCAGTCCCATAGAACTTAAAACTACTTAAACCTAACTAACCTAAGGACATCACACACATCCATGCCCGAGGCAAGATTCGAAACCTGCGACCGTAGCGGTCGCGCTGTTCCAGACGGTAGCGCCCAGAACCGCTCAGCCACCCCGGCCGGCGTAAAAGAAGGGTTCAGTTGATGAAATACATCCTGAGACACCCAGAAATCGTAAAATTTTGCAATAGTGGGAAGTGAGTGTTTGTTTGTGTGTGTGTGTCTGTGTGTGAGTGTGGGGGTGTTTAAAAATTCTGCGCCAAAGCTTCAGTACAGTAAGCGGGTTCAAATAGATGGATGTTGCATTAGTTATGCAGAGATGAAGAGTCTTGCACAGGATTGAGTAGTATAGAGAGCTGTATCAAACAAAGCTTCGGACTGAAGACAGCAACAAGAACAGCCTAATGCCATGAAATATTTAGAGTAGTGCGCGGGTGAAGAGTGATGTGCGCTGACTGGTGATCGCGTGCGGGCGGGCAGTCGCTGTCCTACCTGCTGCCGCCTGGAGGCCAGTCTGCGGCGGAAGGTCCCCAGAGTGCGGCGACTGGCGGTCGTTGTTGGTCCATTTACAAAATTATGGCGTCGAGGAAGCGCGGTAATAAAGAGCGACCTTTCATGTCGGTAATGGCCGGCCGAGGGCTAATTTATCGCGACACGGCTGCTGCCTGCGGGCGGCTGGGAATTACCGTGACCACTGCCGCTGCTGGTCGCTGGAGACATGGGCGTGGCCCCTATACTGGTCCGCCGCAGGAAATGGAGCGGCCGCCACGCCCCCACGCCGCCGGCGAGGGCGCTTCGCTCGCGCCGCCACGTTCAGGGAGTTCCACTGCTCGGCTGGTCTGTCTTCCTCCTCCCTAACCCAAACTGATCTTCCCCATGTCAGATGCTACAAATTAGTCCATCGTTCAGTAAATAATTCATGTTAGTACTTTGCAACCACGAAATACCCTCTGACCATTAGAACTACAACACAAAGTGGTATATCGTAAGGTGGTACAATTGCGATCATTTCGGACAAATGTTATTGTAACTGGAAATATATAGAGAAAAGAAATAATCTCAACTATGGATCTTGTTCTTGGATGTTTAATGAAGATGTTCACAAATATTAGACAATTACAAATGTTGGTATAAACACGAAAAAAGGTTACAGAATTGAGAAAAATGTACCACACTGGGTACAATTGTGATCACTTCCTGGTGCAATTTTGATCACTGGCATGCTCCACATAAAAAGCACTTTTTCGCTCGGGCACCAGCGTGTACTTCGTAGTACCAAACATTGCATTTTTGGCAGCGAATCCAGTTACCCTTAGCTACTGATTCTGCACTATAATAATTCAATAAACAAAATCCACAATTATTCTCGTTGTTTGCTGGTGATTTGAAGCTTGCTACACTTCTTTCTTCATTACTCACAGACGTAAATTTCTGTTTATTGTTCTTGTTACATTTGTTCATTGCTCTTCCTGTTGTTGTTGTTGTGGTCTTCAGTCCTGAGACTGGTTTGATGCAGCTCTCCATGCTACTCTATCCTGTGCAAGCTTCTTCATATCCCAGTACCTACTGCAACCTACATCCTTCTGAATCTTCTTGGTGTATTCATCTCTTGTTCTCCCTCTACGATTTTTACCCTCCACGCTGCCCTCCAGTACTAAATTGGTGATCCCTTGATGTCTCAGAACATGTCCTACCAACCGATCCCTTCTTCCTGTGCCATCTTCCTGTGCCCTGTTGAAAAAGTTTTCTCTTGCTGGAGAAATTTTCCAGGTTTTCATCTGAAGTGAGTCTAGCTGGTGTCTGTGTTTTCCTTTTCCGAGACGATAATTTTTCCTCTGGACTTGGTGAAATATCCTTGACAGCATCGTGCTGAGAAATGGTACTGACCCTGGCGTTACGGATTTGCCGCGTTCTTCAGTTACATCTTTTGAAGACAAGGGTTCTTCTCCCATAATGCTGTTAGTAGCTTGACTGGTGGAGAATGAAGGAGCAGGGCGTTTCCTCACTCCTTTAAAAATTAACATTGGTGCTAAATATGTACCACTTGCATTCATGCATGCAGCAAAAATCACATTGTGTCCTCTTTCCACGTTTGTTACTGAAACAACTTCTCACTTCCGTTTATTTTTGTGGGTCTGTTGTTAAGAGGAAAGCCAGATTCACCCATATTATAAATACACTCTGGTTTATCAAACAAATCATATTCCTTTAAGATTTCTTTTAAATTCTGAAAATATTTACTTACTTCTGCTTTATTCAAACCTTCAGCTCTGGCTCGCGAAATACACTCGGGTTTTTTCAGGCTAAGGAGAGAGTGTCTCTTAACAAATGGTCTAAACCAATCGATTCCAGCAACCGTGCTTTCTAAGTTCCATGGATGTTTCAAATTATTTTTCTCAGCGGGTGATGCTGAGGGGATTAGATTAGGAAATGAGACACATAAAGTAGTAAAGGAGTTTTGCTATTTGGGGAGCAAAATAACTGATGATGGTCGAAGTAGAGAGGATATAAAATGTAGACTGGCAATGGCAAGGAAAGCGTTTCTGAAGAAGAGAAATTTGTTAACATCGGTTATAGATTTAAGTGTCAGGAAGTCGTTTCTGAAAGTATTTGTATGGAGTGTAGCCATGTATGGAAGTGAAATATGGACGATAAATAGTTTGGACAAGAAGAGAATAGAAGCTTTCGAAATGTGGTGCTACAGAAGAATGCTGAAGATTAGATGGGTAGATCACATAACTAATGAGGAGGTACTGAATAGGATTGGGGAGAAGAGGAGTTTGTGGCTCAAATTGACCAGAAGAAGGGATCGGTTGGTAGGGCATTTTCTGAGGCATCAAGGGATCACCAATTTAGTATTGGAGGGCAGCGTGGAGGGTAAAAATCGTAGGGGGAGATCAAGAGATGAATACACTAAGCAGATTCAGAAGGATGTAGGTTGCAGTAGGTACTGGGAGATGAAGAAGCTTGCACAGGATAGAGTAGCATGGAGAGCTGCATCAAACCAGTCTCAGGACTGAGGACCACAACAACAACAACAACAACAACAACAACAACTGAAATGCAGCTTTTCTTAACTGGAGTGGCGACAGACCCAATCCTCGCTGTTCTAGAAATAAAGCTTTCGGGACCAAAGCATCTTCCATTTCAGAACTGAGTACCGTTGGATGACCAATTCTGTTTTCTATAGGACTAGTTGGAGTGAATCCAGTATGCATTTTCATTTTAATTTGCACTTTACCATGTAAAGTGCTGAAAGGAATGTCATAATTTTGAAGCAGCTCGAAGGTTCGAATGTCCACTCATTACGCTCTTTATTGCCTCATCTAATGCAGCTGGACTCCATTATTATAGATTTTTTTCTGCTCGTTTTCGTGGCATCTAAAAAATAAGCGAAGGCTTTAAAAAATGTCGTAGGAAAATGTTTAAATATACACAATTTATTTGCAGTAATTGTGTATTATATGTCTATGGTGACCAATCAAATGGTTCAAATGGCTCTGAGCACTATGGGACTCAACTGCTGTGGTCATCAGTCCCCTAGAACTTAGAACTACTTAAACCTAACTAACATAAGGACATCACACACATCCATGCCCGAGGCAGGATTCGAACCTGCGACCGTAGCGGGGTGACCAATCGTGAGGGACTAAACTAAAAAACTGCGTTGATCGAAATTGTACTAGGGTATCGAAGTTGTACCAATTTTCTGATAGAAAATGTACAATAGGTGTGAGTGAAATCACGAGTAAATAGTAGTGAATTGTGCCAAGAGATGGCAGCACATGTCACAGAGTCTTTCTCTGTAGGTGCCTCAGAACACGCCCTAACGGAAAACAAGTTTATAACCTCACTAATATAGAATTTGCAAGCGCCTAGAAACTAGAAAATTTATGAGAGCGCGTTAGACTAAGTAGCTTCACTTACCTCTTACAGGAAAAAATTTATATCTCCGTAGCACAAAGCGGTGTATTCTTGGAAAAGACAGGAGGAGCTGTAGAGAACCTGTTATACTACAACGCCACACAAAGGCAAGTGCTACCAACACTACGAGACTGACAAATGACGTGAAACCTAATGTTGATCGTAACTGTACCTATATCGAAATTGTACAATATTACCGTACCAAATAACGAAATGTTGAGTGTTGTGCATGTATAACATAGTGGCAAGAATACATTACTAAATTTCTAGGTGATTTTCCGAGTATGTAGGGTGGAAACTAATTATTCAGAACGGCCCCTTCCAGAAACGTAATGACGTGATACTGAGCCCATGGCAGAAGCTGCGATCCGCCTCCCTCCCCCTCCCCCCCAACCACCCGACCCCTGTAATGCTACCTGATTTATAGCTCTTTCTACACTCGGACACGTGCACACGAATGATTGTTAATGTGGGCGCGACTGGCTCGCACATCAAACACGACTGTGCGAGTAAATTTGATCTAAGGACTATAAGGGTTTGACGTTTAGCGCAATGATTAGCAAAGAATGTTTACTTTCGATTCTGTACCATGTGTCACAGATTCATTCACTTTAGAATACATAAAAATACCTTGTACATAAATAAGACTGCAAGATCAAGACCGAAGTGCTGGGATTAAAAAGGGTGTAAGACAGAGATGCAGTCTTTTGTTCATACTGTTCAGTCTATATATCGAAAAATCAATGATAGATTTAAAAGAAAGGTTCAAGACTGGCATTTAAATTCAGGGTGAAAAGATATCAATCGCAATATTCGCTGATGACATAGCTATCGTCAGTGGAAGTTAATAAGAATTACAGGATCTGTTGAATGGAATGAACAACTTAAAGAGTACAGAATATGAATTGAGAGTAAATTGTAAAAAAAAAATTAATGGCAAGTAGCAGAAATGAGAATAGTGAGAAGCTTAAGATCAGAAATGTTGACGGCGAAGTAGACTAAATTAAGGAATTTTGCCACCTTCGAAGTAAAATAACCCATAACAGACGAAGCAAGGAAGACATAAAAAGCAGAATAGCACAGGCAAAGACGGCATTACTGACCAAGAGGAGTGTATTGATTACAAAAATATAGGCTGTAATTTGAGGAAGTAATTTCTAAGAATGCGCGTTTCGAGCACCACATTGTACGGTAGTGAATGAAAACCGGACCAGAAGACAATCGAAGCATTTGAGATGCGGCGTTACAGGAGAATGTTGAAAAATGGGAAGACTGATAAGATCAGGCATGAGGAGCTTCTTCGCAGAATCAGCGAATAAAGGAATATCGAAAATACTGACAAGAAGAAGGGACATGATGATAGAACAAGTGTTAAGATATCAGGGAATAACTTCCATGGTAATAGAGTGAGCTGCAGAGGGTAAAAACTGCAGAGGGAAACAGTGATTGGAATACAGCCAACAAATAATTGAGGACGTAGGTTGCAAGTGCTGATCTGGGAGGAAGAGGTTGGCACACGACAGGAATTCTTGGCGGGCTGCATCAAACCACTCAGAAGATTGGCGACTAAAAACGAGGACGTAAGTAATGCCTACTTCCAATGGTCTTCCGATATTAGATGCTTGAGGAATGCAGCTGATAACCAATGACAGAGCGTAGATTTGTTTGCAGGAGCTTCCAACTTACTTTTAGGTGAACAGATTGTACCTATCCATAAGCACAATATTCTTAATTAGCCATATAACGCTTATTCGTGAATTCTTTTTCATCTACACAGCATATCGTACCAACCGAAATTTGGGAGCAGTATGAGTACTGCCGGGAGAGACTGTTAAACTGCGTATCTCCTCCATATTTTTTGCTTGTTTCTCCCACCATGGCTACTCGTTCCAGTCCTTAATTAACAGAAATCCATTGAAAACTGGCCGGCCGGTGTGGCCGTGCGGTTAAAGGCGCTTCAGTCTGGAACCGCGTGACCGCTACGGTCGCAGGTTCGAATCCTGCTTCGGGCATGGATGTGTGTGATGTCCTTAGGTTAGTTAGGTTTAAGTAGTTCTAAGTTCTATGGGACTGATGACCACAGAAGTTAAGTCCCATAGTGCTCAGAGCCATTTGAACCATATTAACCATTGAAAACTGGAAGCTTTCGGTCACATACGCACATTTATTTCAGTACCTGCTGGCCGACCGCCGATAAGCTACAGTACTGTAGCAAAGTGGCAGCAAAAACTCCGCAGTTGACTACCACAGAATATTGTGTGATTCATCACTCCAAATCACACGTTTGCAGCCATCCGCTGTCCAGTGACGTCACTCTGTTCACCACCTCAAGCATCTCTTAGCACTGACTACAGAAATGCGTGGCTGAGGAGCTGCTCGATCACCCTACCCCATTCTTTTTTTTTTTTTTTTTTTTTTTTACTCCGTTCTCACAGTCATTGTGCTAGCTGTAACGCTGGTACCACTTCGTAACTCACGTGTGATTCCTTCCATTGATCTTTTTACAACCACCCTCAGAAATAGTGATTGTTTCTTGGCATAGTTTTTCGATCACAACCACATCACCAATAGTCGACTGCGGCAGCCGTAGAAGGGTTAAAACGTCCCTAATGTATTTGGTCCTCAGGTGACATTGAGTAACTAGACCATATTGGACGCCTGTGTGTGTGTGTGTGTGTGTGTGTGTGTGTGTGTGTAACCTGCTGCGCACTTCAGTAGTTCTTAAATGGTTGCTGATTATGGAGTGATAATAGTTGCTTCCACTGGCAACTTGTAGCAGGCCTGAAATTCTGACATCTGCTGTATGAGCTCGAACTCTGCGCCTTTGAAAATGTAGGACCCGTCCATATACAGGACGTCTGAGTTTATCATGGTCTTAAAATTGTCTATATTGTCTGGAAGTGCCCCTTAGTGCTATTGAAAGTGCTATGCAGAGCTTTTATATAATCTGTTATGACACATGATAGAAGTAATCGCTATAATGCAGGTGATACTAGTATGCACTACAAAGTATTGCAATTCTACGCTTTCCAAATAGCCTGGAACGTATATTGCCGCCTGCATGTCTTTCAATAACATCTGCCCACCCTCAGTTTGATCGTCGCCTTCGTCGTTTCTTATCTAATGGAATCCAGCACAGTACTTCCTTGGCCCGTCTATCCCCCCGCTCCTTGGCTACATGTCTCGGCAGCTTCCATTTCCTTTTTATTACGGTCTTTCATTCCAGTCTGTTCTATGATACATTTATTATTTTTCTGCTTTTACGTGTGCGCACGCACTCTGCAAGCCACCATAAAGTGCATGGCGAAGGATTCCTTGCACCACAGCTAGTCATTCCCTCTCTCGTTCCACTCGCAAACGGAGCGAATGGAATATCGACTCTCTATATCATAAAATGAAACTTTGTCCATTGGAGTCTGTATATTTATCTCGTATTTGTTGTGCTGCTGGCCAGTTTTAACTAAGGCATTATTATTCAGCACGTATAACAACATTTCAACTACAGAACAGTCTACACATCTCACGAACATGATAAACGGCAAAGTCGTAAATTCGGCGTAAGGTACTGTCCATTACTTACATATGCAGTAACATTATGCACCATGTTGCTTGAGTTCTAACGTGAAGATTAATTTTAGTCCACATGCAGAGGCACGCTTCGATTGCAGCGTCCCCTGTATCGCATACGACGGGAAAGACAGTAAAATATGTGGAAGACCCACGAACAGTATAACTTCAGGTCGAAGTTAACAACCATGTATTATACTCTTTTGCAGTTGATAGGTTTTTATAGGTGCTTGATAATGAAGCCTTAGTCGAAACTGGCCATTAGCAAAACATGTAAAGGATTAAGTTAAAGCCTAAAACGGACAATGTCTTATGAAATACATAGAGGCTGTGGACTTACAAATAAACGAGATTATGAAGCTTCGTGGAAGATTAAAACTGTGTGCCGGACCGAGACTCGAACTCGGAACTTTTGCCTTTCGCGGGCAAGTGCTCTACCAACTCAATTACCCAAGCACGACTCACGCCCCGTCCTCACAGCTTTAATTCCGCCACTACCTCGTCTCCTACCTTCCAAACTTCGCAAAGCTCTCCTGCATACCTTGCAGAACTAGCACTCCTGGAAGAAAGGATATTGAGGCTTAGGCACAGCCTAGCGGATGTTTCCAGAATGAAATTTTCACTCTGCAGCGGAGCTCAGTTGGTAGAGCACTGGCCCGCGAAAGACAAAGGTCTCGAGTTCGAGTCTCGGTCCGGCACACAGATTTAATCTGCCAGCATTCATGAAACGAGGTTATTTCCTCGTATGACCCTTACTTTCTCTCAGCTCGTCCTCGCGGTTGTTACACTAAACGTGCGTTGTAAAATAGTTCTGCAGTCTGCTGCAAATTCCAGTTCTCTAAATTTTTTTAGCACTGTTTCGCGTACAGAACGTCGTCTTTTTTCCAAGGATTCGAGTTCACGGGGCATCTCCTTAATGCTTGCGTATTGATCGAACCTACCGCTAACAAATCTAATAGCAAATCTCTGACTTGCTACGATGTCTTCGTTTAAAATTACCTGGTGAATAATATAAACACTGGAGCAGTACACAGAAGTGGATCGTACTCTTCCCTACTCCCGACATTAACTGGTCGTTCCATTTCATACCGCTTTGCAAGGTTGTGTCTGGATATTTATTCGACGCGAGTGTGTCAAGCAGCACACCGCTAGTATTGTTTTCTAACATTACAGGAACAGCAAAAAAGGCTCCTGTCGGAGCACAAAAAGCAGATTAATTTCCTCTTTAAAAGATTGGCAGGAAAGTGGGGAACCAGCTGCCTCATTCCGCCATGCTCAATACAAATTTTAACTTAACACAGAACAGTAGCTAATCCTTCACACTCAGCACCTCCCTCCCACTGCCGCTATCTATATAATTACGTCTCTCTCGCACTGTCTTCTCTTTCTCTCATTCATTTACAATATATATCAATGCCATTGTCTGCTCCTGCACTTATATTGCCTCCTTTTGGCTTTCTTTCCCACTGCCACCATCTCCAACATACATCGGCATCTCAGAAATTCTGGGGTATGCAAATTATTTTTCCCATGTGACCATATGTTAAAAATTTCCGTACAATATTCGCCCTCCCCTGTACTTACGTGTTAAATTACACTGACTACCCTCCCTTTTCTCCAACTGCTTCTGTCTCTCAACCGCTGTTTCTCTATCACTGCCACTGTCTCTCACTGACCATCAATATCTTCTCTCCCTCTCCCGCTTGCAGTGCTATTGTCTTCATCCACCACTCTTTCTCCTTCACTGGCACTTTCAGTCTTCCACCGTCACCGTCTTTCTTTCTCTTCTACTGGCACTGTTTCTCTCTTTTCGACCGTCATTGTAGCTCTGATTCTCTCCCCTCCCCCCCCCCCCCCCGTTCTCCAGCATAGAAAAGAGGCGCTACAGTCTGGAACCACGCGACCGCTACGGTCGCAGGTTCGAATCCTGCCTCGGGCATGAATGTGTGTGATGTCCTTAGGTTAGTTAGGTTTAAGTAGTTCTAAGTTCTAGGGGACTGATGACCTAATAAGTTAAGTCCCATAGTGCTCAGAGCCATTTGAACCAAAGCCATTTGAAATAATCTGACCTCAAAGTTCATTTTTACTGTTTTCTTTTAAATGTGTTGGTAACAGATTATTTGAGTCTTATTGTAAGTGATTTGCCGGCCTAATTTCGAACCTCCTGCATATTTGTTGTAGAAGTTCCCTTTCATTTTCCTGAGGAACGTTCCATTGACCTATATTCTCTATTATTATTCCAATTTACTGCTGTGAAAACTTCCTCTAGGACCACCGACGCAAAACAAAACAAAATCTCAAATGGAACAAAGTAACTAAGAAAACTGCAAGTTGAAGCAAACGTTAACAGCGGCGCGAAGGAACAGTCTGAATTAAACGAAACTAAACAGAAATATCTTCGATGTAATGTGATAAGCTTCAGTGAAAAATTGACGCTGTATATGATCTGAGTGTAATCAGTTGTGGACCCAAAAAGTTTGAGACACCCTGTGTGTTAGTGTTGGTGACTGTAATTGGTGTGTATTTAGCGTAGTGTGATGGTCATGTTGGAGACGATGAGAGAAGGGAAAGCAATAAGGGGACCTCCGAGTTTTAGCTTCGCCATCCGACGGACGGAATTCCATAAACAGTGTCACTTTACATCACTTCATGGGGCACTGTAGAGAGGTTTGTAATTTAATCGAGGACATCGGCGCAAAGACTGGTGATCAGGAACTTTGTGCCACCACCTCGCCTCCCCTTTTCAGCCAAATAATGGAAATGAAAATGTCATCCACCACGTGGATTCGATCCGGCTTACCTCCGAGATAAGCGCCGCCCCATAGGTGTGCGTAAGCCACCTCGCATGCAAAGGCATATACTAATAACATAGAAAAAATTATACAAACATTCCTAGGTTTCTTTGTAAGTCTGTTTAGAATCGTAAATGCCGATGGTTATTAACGAAAATAATTTTATTCCTGTAGTAATGCAAGAGCCATTCGAGATGCGACGTTGAAATACAACCTGTTAAATCTGTATACAAGGCACCAGAAAGTGAAGTTGTTAAATTGTTTACGAAATGCCTCTAGTGGAATACAAATTCCAAAAACTCTAACACTGCTGTGATTATTCTAGTTCACAAGAAATGAGAGAGGGAACATGCACAAAAAGCGTAGAGCTGTGGGCTTCCTCTCCATAACAGACTAAAACCTATTCTCCAAAATTATCACCAGCCGCTTACAAGAGGCATTGGATTTTAATGAAGCAAAAGAAGAATTTATCTTAGCAATAGTACAGTTGGCAACTAATGAGATATGAACTAAATAATCAAATGGGATAACGAGGGTAAATTACCAAATGCTCTGGGATTCAGAACTTTTGAGAAAGCTCTTCTCTCAGTTTCAGCGTAACCTGTACTAGGGGTCCTTGATAAAAAGAGAACTGATTGAAAACGTTTCGACATGTTGAAGAATACGTATCGATTAGACAGCTTCCACGTGTCTTCATCAGGGTGGAATTGGAAGAGTAATAAAGAAAAGACATTTCATATCATACATACTAATGTCAGCTAAAAATAGGAAATAACTGAGGACAGATATTTTAATATACAAGCATGAGAAGAAGAGGTTGCCCATAGCGATAGCCTATCGGCACAGGGACTGGTAAACCACGTCGATGGCGGCTCTCTCACAGACGAAAATCTCCGATAACCATCTACGTGCGTTTACTTTGATGAAGGGCCTGAAAACGGGTGCGTTCAGAGTGTGCTGTCCCTTTATTAAGCATCCCTTACATTCGAAACTAGTGATTATCAGTTTCAGCGATACGACGTGTCAGTATCTCTATGACCTACTTTTCCTGTCCCGTTGCCCTGAATGCTGCCTCTTTTAGGCAGAACGATGTCCATCGCTGCGAACTTCATTCTGCGTCACAGCTTACAGCAAATCAACGATACTTACAGTTCCGTAATGTACTGCATACAGAACGGCACAAAGACCTTTTACTGTTTGATTACACGATTGATGAACAATAAGTGCCGCAGTGGTAAAACTCTAAGTAGCCTGTTTATGTGTTTATATGTTGGCAGCGCAATAGACTACATTAATAACTCTGACAGCGTTTTGCGCCCCCTGTAAGAGACTCTGTGGCTGGTTGGACTCGCAGACTGAGGTTAATAGTCAGCAGTGATGGCAGTTGGAGGTTAATAGCCAGCATTGATGGAGGTTGGAAGTTTATTGTTAGCAGATATGGAGGTTAGAGGTCTGAAGTGTTAGCGCTAGCGGACGGTCTGCACGTGCCCATCATAGAGACTTAAAATTATTGACGAATATATAATTTTTTCAAACTGAATGTCATGGACGATTATGTAATTTTTTGAACTCGATGTCACATTATTAAGGTAAAATTGACTAAATACATTGTTTGCTCTGCAACAAAATCTTTCCTTTGCTAACCACATGCCTATTAGTACTTAGAGCCTACAGTAGTTAGAATCTTTTATTTAGCTGGCTGTATTGGTGCTTGCTGTATAGCTGTAGTTCGTGTCATTATTTGACCAGTCAGATTGCATTTGAGTTGTATTTGTCAGGAACAATTCTGTAGATCAGAAATGTAATGATAAAGTCAAGCAAAGTAACAGTATGTCAGTTTCACTCAGCAGTTTCAGAATTAAATACTGCAGAAGTATCACCTTCCCAGTTATTCCAATCCAAATAAAATATTAAATTAAGAAGGTGCAACACCAGTTCCCATCAGATGAGCGAAGTTAAACACTGTCAGGCTTGGTTATCAATTGGATGGGTCACCGTGTGGGTCTGCTGAATGCTGTTAGCAAGTGGGGTGCACTTAGCCCTTGTGAGGCCAATTGAGCACCTGATGACTGAGAAGTAGCGGTACCGATCTCCAAAACTGACAATGGCCGAGAGAGGTATATGCTGACCACATGCACCACTGTATTCGCATCCGGTCACGCCTAAGGGCTGAACATGACATGGCGCCCGGTCGGTGTCTTTGAGCCTTCAAGGTCTGTTCAGACGGTGCTTTTTTTTTTACGCTGTGCCTAAGTGGACAGATCAGAAACAGTGACATTAGAATGCAGTTATATACATTTAACTTAAGAAACAAAACTGAAGAAACCAGGAGAAAATGGTGTGAACATCTCTACAGAATGACCTGCGACGGTCTATCTTAGAAAGTCAGAACCCATAAACCAGTAGGTCGAAGAAGTCTGGGAAGTTCAAGGGAGAGGAGAGCACCATAATAGGCCAAGGGCCAGGTCTTGATGTGCGGAAGAATTGCGAGAGCATACGTTCCTAGAAGAACCAATTGATATATTGTTTAATCTTACACACGTCTTTCGAAAGCACTATGAGTTAAAATCTGTCATAAAAATCGTAAAAGTCGTACGTCAAAAAAGGCCTACGAAGGTTAAGTCAAACTGGACGGAAACAGCTGAAGGGCGCGGCCCCTGGTGGCAAATTATGAGGTCGCTACGCCACCTTCAAGGTCGAGAAACACCGGATAAGTAAATAAGTAAGGCAGCACATTAAATGAGTCCAAATTATTCACTTCTGTTAATCTTGTACGTACTTCAAACTTTGTGCAACAGTTCGTACTTCTTTGTCTATGTTTACTGGTAAGGTTTAACATGATATACAGGATAAGGCAAATGAAAGTGTCCGAAAGAAGGTGTCCAGGTGGAGTATACGTCCGCATGATGGAGCTAATACCCTGGTCTCTTGCGACATGCGTTGGGTTGATTTTGTGTGACTATGAAGCATTTTCTGGTGAACTGCAGACATATTTTCTGGTGTGCGGCCACGTTCCAGAATATTTTTTGACTTTTTCATACAAGATCCTATCTAAGCGTTGCATGGCACTATTTGTTGGCACTTAGACATCACTAAACTTCTCAGCAAGCAACTGACCACACCTTTTCCACGACTTCGTTATCATTTAGCTTTCTATAACGACCAACTGCTGTTTAACTGTGAGTACCACCGTCCGCTCTGCGCTGCTTCACTCACAATGACACAGCCCGCACTACACTCTGAACCACTGTGGATCACTTGGCTGACGTACATGTGTCGTGTGCGTCACGGGGTGTGGTTATACGCATACACTCACATCCAATCGTATTCACTCGACCAGAACACTTATTTGCCCCACCCTGTACTTTAGTTTGTGTAATATTTAAGCAGAGCTTCCAGAGGACTGTGAGATAGTTATGGGATTACATTATTAATTAATAATAAGTACTGGCGGTTTGATGACTACATCGTTCGGCTGGCAGGAGTGGCCGTGCGGTTCTAGGCGCTACAGTCTAGAGCCGAGCGACCGCTACGGTCGCAGGTTCGAATCCTGCCTCGGGCATTGACGTGTGTGATGTTCTTAGGTTAGTTAGGTTTAATTAGTTCTAAGTTCTGGGCGATTGATGACCTCAGAAGTTAAGTCGCATAGTGCTCAGAGCCATTTGAACCATTTGAACTACTTCGTTCGCTCTTTCCCACAGTAATGCCGTTAATATTGGTTCTCACGCCTATGGCTATGCCTCACACCATCTTCATCTTCAGTTAACCATATGTCAGTGAACACCACACGCTTCTCTTATGAGTAAATGAATGGAGTCATGCTGCTTAGCTGTCCTACTCCCATCTTTTAGTAACACTGTAACTACTGTGCTTTAAAGCGTGCCCTATAATCCATACTGAAATGGAGTAAATGGATAATGAGCAAAATGTTAGTTTCGCAGTGGAGTTGTCAAAGACCTTTCTCGTGTGTGACGAATGTATGGCCTCTTCCCATTCCCAAATAATCAGTTAGGATGTTTTCCAGTGTGTAAAAAAAGAAGAAAAACACCGTAGGATTGCCAGGTTTTATCCTGCCAATAAAAATATTTTCGCTTCATTCAGTTCACGTCTACCCACATAGAGTTTCCCCATTTCGTTCAAGGAAAATTCTGGGACGCTCCCGATGTCCTTCCCCCACTGAGAGTTTGGGTCCAGTTTCTAGTGACCTATTTGTAGGCGGAATAGTAATCTTGTGTCTTTTTTACTACAATTTTGTCTCTGGGAAGCAAAGCTTGATTCATGTTTGGTCTAGAGTCACATAAGAGGATCATAAGCACTTCGGGTTAAATTTGAGCTTTACCAAAAGCGATTATCAAATGTCCTTCTGCGAATGTTATTGAACTGTGGTCTCAAGTGCAGTATGCACTACGCTTTTTTCTATGATGAACTCTATATAGGATACTACTAAACCGATCAAGTGAGATGTCTCCCACCCCATCTTAAAACGAGGGTCTTAAACGAATATATATTCCTAACGTTAGTGATGATTTCGTCAGATGAGTGTTCGGGAAGTGCCAAATCCGCATGGATTATATCACCATGTTGAAACTGATTTATCCATTAACTTACCATGGGCATGAATCAGACATAGAAGTCAAGATGTCAGGTTTCATTTTCTGTCCTGAACACAGTTTTCAGATCCTTGGAGGTTACAAAACAGCGCAGACAGTGTTGCTGAGTAAAAGACTCATCCTTCTAATGTCACCTGTGTGGAAATTCCTCCATGAAATCCTTTGTTCCAGGAGGGATTGTCCAGCAAGGCATACAGGACAGCTTTCGTATAGTTCAGGCAACAGCAGAGATTTGCTGGCTGAACTGAAGCTATAATGACAGAGTGTCTGTATAGCTCAGTCGGTAAGATCACTGACCGCGCGGTGCAAGGTGCCGGGTTCGAAGGAATCAAGGAAAGAAGATTATGGTGTAGCATTTCTCCCGGTTCAGGCTCATTAGAGACTGAGCGCAAGCTCAAATTAGTGAAGGATACGGAAGGAAACCCAAACGAAACGGGTGAAGGAAAATGCGAGGAATTCGAAACAGAAATGATCTTTGATTCAGCGTGTAGAGAAGTCAAAACAACCTTCGCCGAAATCAAAAGCAAAGGTAATAACATTAAGAATGCAATGGGAATTTCACGGTTAGACGCAGAGGAAAGAGCGGATAGATATACATTTAAAGCTTCTATAATGGGGAGGACTTGTTTGCTGACGAGACAGAAGAACAACTGTGAGTCGATGTGGAAGACAGACGGGATCCAGTAGTAGCGTCAAAATTGAACAGAGCTTCGAAGACTTGAGATGGAAATACGGTGGAAGGGATTGATAACATTCCTTCAGAATTTGTCAGCTCATCAGATAAAGTGGCAATCAAACTACTATTGAAGATGGTGTCTAGAATCTCTGAGATTGGAGACATACCGTCAGACGTTCGAAAAAATATCATCTACTCAATTCCGCGGATACCAAGAGTAGATAAGTGCGTGAACTGTCGCACAATTAGCTTAACAGCACATGCAGTCAATATAATGACAAGAATAATATACAGAAGAAAGGAAAACAAAATTGAGGGTATCCTTTCGAAAAGGCAAGGGTACCTGAGGCGCTGTACTTCATATTGGAACAAGACTTAAGAAAATCGGGACAGCATTGTATCATTTATCAACTTAAAACAAGCTTTTGACACTGAAAAATCGTGCAAGATCTTGTAAATTCTGACAACATTTGGGGTATGCTATAGAGAATGACGAGTAGTATATAATATGTATAGGAACCAAGAGGGAACACTAAGATTGGAAGACCAGCAATGAAGTGTTAGGATTAAATAGGGAGTAAGGTAAGATGCAGTCTTTCGCCTCTTCTGTTCAATGTACACATCGAACAATAATGACGGAAATAATAGAAAGATTCACAGATGGGATTAAAATTCAGAGTGAAAGGGTATCAATAATAAAATGCGCGGATGACATTGCTATCGTCAGTGAAAAGTGAGGAAGAATTATAGGAACTGTTGAATGGAATGAACAGTCTAATGAATAAAGAATATGGATTGAGAGTAAACCGAAGAAAGAGGAAAGTAATGAGGAGTAGCAGAAACGAGAATAACGAGACTCTTGTCATCAAAATTGGTGACCACTAAGTGGATGAAGTAAAGGACTCCCTCTTCCCTCTTAAGCAAAATAACACATGATGGACGAAGCAAAGACACAAAAAGCAGACTAGCACAGGCAAAGAAGGCATTCCCGGCTGCAAGAAGTGAAAACGTGAGTCTGGAGCACAGAATTGTATGAAAGTGAATCAGAGTGTGGGAAAACCGGAAAAGAAGAGAATCGAACAGTTTTAGAAATGAAGCTGCAGAAGGATATCAAAAATTAGGTGGAAGCTTTCCGCAAAATCGGTGAAGAAAGGAACATATGGAAGAGTAAGGAATAGGATATAGGACATGAGCTATGTATCAGGGAATAACTTCCATGTTATTATACGGAACTGTAGAGAGCAGGAACCGTGGTGGAAGATCGAGATTGGAATACAAATAACAAATAAGTAGAGACGTTGTGTGCAAGTGCCGCTCTGAGCTCAAGAAGCTAGCGCAGCAGGCTAATTCGTAACGGGCCACATCGAAATATGCAGAGGAGTGATGACCTCAAAAAAGTAAATGGAAGAGATTTGTCCGAGCCCTTTCAAAGGAATCGTATTGGCCTGTGCCTGTAAATCACAGATAATCGTGGAAAAATTGAATCAGAATATCTGGCCAACGAAAAGGACCACCGTCTTCCCGTTTGCGAGGCGAGCGTCTCACCACTACGCTTGCTCGTTCGGACTGTGTTCAAGTTTGCGTAACATACACTCCTGGAAATTGAAATAAGAACACCGTGAATTCATTGTCCCAGGAAGGGGAAACTTTATTGACACATTCCTGGGGTCAGATACATCACATGATCACACTGACAGAACCACAGGCACATAGATACAGGCAACAGAGCATGCACAATGTCGGCACTAGTACAGTGTATATCCACCTTTCGCAGCAATGCAGGCTGCTATTCTCCCATGGAGACGATCGTAGAGATGCTGGATGTAGTCCTGTGCAACGGCTTGCCATGCCATTTCCACCTGGCGCCTCAGTTGGACCAGCGTTCGTGCTGGACGTGCAGACCGCGTGAGACGACGCTTCATCCAGTCCCAAACATGCTCAATGGGGGACAGATCCGGAGATCTTGCTGGCCAGGGTAGTTGACTTACACCTTCTAGAGCACGTTGGGTGGCACGGGATACATGCGGACGTGCATTGTCCTGTTGGAACAGCAAGTTCCCTTGCCGGTCTAGGAATGGTAGAACGATGGGTTCGATGACGGTTTGGATGTACCGTGCACTATTCAGTGTCCCCTCGACGATCACCAGCGGTGTACGGCCAGTGTAGGAGATCGCTCCCCACACCATGAAGCCGGGTGTTGGCCCTGTGTGCCTCGGTCGTATGCAGTCCTGATTGTGGCGCTCATCTGCACGGCGCCAAACACGCATACGACCATCATTGGCACCAAGGCAGAAGCGACTCTCATCGCTGAAGACGACACGTCTCCATTCGTCCCTCCATTCACGCCTGTCGCGACACCACTGGAGGCGGGCTGCACGATGTTGGGGCGTGAGCGGAAGACGGCCTAACGGTGTGCGGGACCGTAGCCCAGCTTCATGGAGACGGTTGCGAATGGTCCTCGCCGATACCCCAGGAGCAACAGTGTCCCTAATTTGCTGGGAAGTGGCGGTGCGGTCCCCTACGGCACTGCGTAGGATGCTATGGTCTTGGCGTGCATCCGTGCGTCGCTGCGGTCCGGTCCCAGGTCGACGGGCACATGCACCTTCCGCCGACCACTGGCGACAACATCGATGTACTGTGGAGACCTCACGCCCCACGTGTTGAGCAATTCGGCGGTACGTCCACCCGGCCTCCCGCATGCCCACTATACGCCCTCGCTCGAAGTCCGTCAACTGCACATACGGTTCACGTCCACGCTGTCGCGGCATGCTACCGGTGTTAAAGACTGCGATGGAGCTCCGTATGCCACGGCAAACTGGCTGACACTGACGGCGGCGGTGCACAAATGCTGCGCAGCTAGCGCCATTCGACGGCCAACACCGCGGTTCCTGGTGTGTCCGCTGTGCCGTGCGTGTGATCATTGCTTGTACAGCCCTCTCGCAGTGTCCGGAGCAAGTATGGTGGGTCTGACACACCGGTGTCAATGTGTTCTTTTTTCCATTTCCAGGAGTGTATTCCATCAGCACAATGCGGAAGGGGGCAAAAATATCATTGCATAGGTGGCACTGATGATTACTTGGACAGTCGCCTCTAATGATCCCGCCGTGTGTAGAGTATTAAACCCTGACCTTTCATCTACATTGTATAGCGTAAAGTGTTTTGCTGGCGATGTTATTGATCACCATGAAATTAAAAATACAAAGAGAAAGACGTTCATACTTCATTTGTATCCAGCGAGCGTATGCGAAAAGACTAGCAGTTTAATCAAGGGCATTCGCAGATAGTACAGCGATCACAAAACGTATACCACTAACATTTCCTGCGCTGTTTATGAACTGAAGGTTACAGAGTGTATTTTATTTTAATCGAATAGCTTTATACTAGTTCACCTATACAAACGGCATTAATCAATGTTCAACAATATTTATATAGCCATTAGTGTTATTATGCAAGTATCACTACCTATATCGTTATGCACAATGTTCTACGGGAAGCATAATAAACTACATGGCCGAATTAAATAAGTATCAATTATTAGAATCGCTTCATACCGAGTATCACATTCGCTGTGGTTTGAATTTCCATTTAAAAATATTCAAGCCTATCAACACAAACGTCGCCAACCTCTACATACGTTTTTCCAACATTAAACAGACACAAAGTGTTATAAATCCGACAACCAGACTCTCACTGATCAGATCTTAACTCGATTGAGATGGTAGAGCGGTTTTTAATCAGTGTACAAGCCTCTGTCAGGTGTTTACTATTTATATCATGCTTGCTTAAATGAAACTCTTGGCTTGCGATAACAGCCCCCCTTCGTAGATTTCGCACAGCATGCCTTATGCTTGCTTATGCTTTGTGCAAGTCAGTGTTACAAGCATCAGAACGGACCCGCAGATTTGGTCCTGATGTAAGTTTTCAGAATGTAGAATTTTATATTATAGAGGTGTGCTAAATGGCATCAGCACCCCGCATTCATATGGATTATGGACGTCACCTGACAATTAATTATTATGACGTTGTTCAACAGCGGTATCGGCAAAACGTCTGGCTGCGTAATGGGAGAATCTTCCATCACTAAGATTCGAACCGACAGTAAAGTCAAGTATCAAACGATGGGAACCTAGATCACTAAGAAGCATTTAACTAACACATTAATGAAAAATAGGGAACAGTACGCTGGAAAACGTGCCGTAATGAGCGTTTGAAGTCCAGATGTGTTCTGGAAAAAAGGATGTTGCTAATTTAATAATAAATCACAGCCACTCACATCATAAATTTAGCTATGTTGATTTAATAGCTCTCGTAGCTAATATTCCTGGCGTTTCTGTGTGTGAACTGTTCAGCAGTAAAATTTTATGCATCACGCCATGGCGAATGGTTGCGGCAGATCAAATGAAATATACGAGCAGTGTTTCTTGCCTCCATATTTCACAGCAGCCACGCCACGGTAGAAAATGTATCGCTCATAATGGCATGGCCCCACGTGCGGCTCGCTGCAGGAAACTCTGAGGTGATATCTTCCGGTTAAGTTGGGGAAATTATGATCAGACACTGCACTTATATTTTGTTCCCGGTGTTATGTAAAGTAGTGATGCACAAGATTTGGTAGCTGTTCGGTGAATGTTATTAAGTTTTATAATTTTATTCTTAGCGAAGCATAAGGGGATGAGAATTACGACATTTAATGCGTCTATGTTAAACATAAGTGGCCGTAATGGTGGCACACATTTTTGTCCCTCCGCAGACACTCTACAATGTAGATTTACTTGTCATGTTCACGAAGTCACGAAGCGCACTGTCATTGGCTTAAAAAATAATTAGCAGCAAAGCAAAATATCATTTCATGGTTGTTAGAGCACTATGTTCATTACATTGTAGATGGAGGATCGACAAGGACCCACTCGCCTTACATCAGTATATGGCCACTGCATATTCGAAGTGTTTTAGGCTGCCACGGTTTCGCGACTTATTTGCCAGTATGGCGAACCTTGTATTTTGTCGTCAAAGTATCGGTTGAGTTACCCAGTCCTTATGGTATTCTCGCCATAGTCCCTTTTCAGGGGTTTTGTTACACAGTTTATCGAATTTGTATGGCCCTGTTTGTCTTGGTTTTCTGTCTTAATTAGTAAAAAGAAAATAAACAAAGAATTGTTGCAGGCAACGACTGGGAATGGTTTTTTTTTTTTTCCCCTCAAGTGGCGGAAGCCATGCAGAGGTAACTCAGAATTTGTATCTTTTTTGTAATTAGCTGTAAGGATTCAAAATAAATAAATAAATAACAACTAAGACATTGAAAACGCAGGTACCATGTGACGGACCAGCACAATGACAGGCGCGGTCAGGAGGGTGGGGAATGGGGGGAGGGATTGTGGTTCGGCCTCGGTATTCGCCACCTGCCCGCCTTATCTCCGCCCAGCGTGAAGCTCACTGTGTCCGTTTTATCGTGCTGGTACGAGCATTTTCTGTATCATCCAAGTAAAAAAAACGGCAGACAGTGTGACTGGAAACCAGAAGATTTTGGTAGCGAATTCCACCTAGGTGCCGGACCCAGTGGCAGAGCGGTTCTAGGCGCTGTAGTCTGGAACCGCGCGACCGCTACGGTCGCAGGTTCGAATCCTGCCTCGGGCATGGATGTGTGTGATGTCCTTAGGTTAGTTAGGTTTAAGTAGTTCTAAGTTCTCGGAGACTGATGGCGTAAGAATTAAGTCCCATAGTGCTCAGAGCCAGTTGAACCAGTTGAACCACCTAGGTCGCTTTCTTTCACTCTGGCTTCGAAAAATATTAAAATAAAAAAGTAATGATTTGGTGACCCTGAAGTCGCGAGATAGAATCCGGGACTGTCACCGGAATTTTTCAGTGAAAAAAATCAGGCAGTGCACTAGGCTCTGAGAGAAACTATTTACAGTACGAGTATATGACATAGTGCAACCATCCGACTAACAAGATACCGGAAATTAATATTCATTGTGATTAATTGTTACGTGTCTGCAAGACGGTTGTACGGAACAGCGCAGTAAGATGGATTGATGTGGAGCCATGCAGAATGGCAGAAATGAGGTGTCTTGTTCGTACGTGCCCACGACGACACCGTGAATGATGTGTCTCCGTTTGTTGATGTATCGATACAGATTCTCCAACGTGCCTGCAAGTAATTATATACCACTTTCAGCCGTGGCCGTAAGAAGCGCCTAACCCCCAAGGTAGGGCTGGAAAACGATGGACGAATTCGAAGTGTTCGATATGGAATCGAGCCTTTTCCAACCATCACTTGATATCTGACTCGCGAGGTGCGAGTGTAAGGGACACGCGAGAAGCTGCGAACTAGCCACATCAACAAGCTATGGCTCTGCTTTAAATTTGACAGTTTTGTGGAACTCAGAAGGAAATAACATTAAATCTTACCACTGCAGAAACTTCTGTTATATTTGAATAAATCTGCAGTGAGGGTTCTAATACAGTACTGCTATGTAGGTGTTATAGTGGAAGTGGAAGATTATGGAAGGTAAACCTTCCCTAGTGGATGTACACCATCACTAAAATGGTCAGTGAGAGCTTACCACAAACTGAAAACAAAAACACGCCCACCTGTGAAGGTGAACCATCACTGCACTCGGCTAGGGAAAGTGTACAGTAGCATATTAGCCACTAGTGAAGGTGTACCATTGCTTCACAGAGAAAGCAGTGCAGTCATGGTTGGCTGCATAGCAGATACGGTTTACAATAGTGCAGCTGTGGATGACAGTAGTCTGTTACGGTCCACATTGGTAGAGCTATGTTTGAATCAGTGAAGTTATACGAACATCGTAGAGTTGAAAGGGGAAATCTCAGAATTCTGCTCCATGGACAGAGAAAAGTACGAGCCACTTATCAGCAAGGCTAAATCACTAAAAACTGGACGAAAGACGGACGGCAACGACTAAAAGTTTTTGAAGAGATATGAAGTGTTGGAAGTGAATGGAGTAACCAAATTAATACAACCTGTAACTGCAGAAGGTAAGATTAAATACTATGTTTATGACGAAGAACTGTATGATACTGTCCATGATGCTCATGTAATGATTGGTCACAGTGGACGCGACCGAATGATGAAATGCTTGAAGTCAAAGTTTTGTAATATAACTTACAGAGATGTCCAAATGTATCTTAGTTTGTGTGAGCCTAGTTTACAAAGGCAAAAAGGTCAGAAAAAAGAAATAGTCGTGAAGCCAATGCTGTTCAAGGAGCTAAATTCCAGATGTCAAGTTGATGTCATCGACTTCCAATCGCAACCAGTTGGAGATTACGAATTCGTAATGGTTAATCAGGACCACCTCACTAAATTCGTTCTCCTCAGGCCACTGAAGTCCAAAACAGCTGAAGAGGTATGCGATAACATTGACATTTTTAATTTGTTAGACGTTCTCTCAGTATTACAGTCTGACAATGGTAGAAAGTTAGCAAAATAATGAGTAGATTTACTGAACTATGGCCCAATTTGAAGATCGTCCACTGTAAACCTATGCACATTCAGAGCCAAGGCAGTGTAGAGCGAGCAAATCAAGACACAGAAAATATGCTAACTGCGCGGAAGCAGGGGCACAACACCGCGAAGTGAGCAGTGCATTAAGATTTGTCTAGCTAATGAAGAATAGCCCTGTACGTTGTGGAAATAAAACATTTCCGCACGAAGGAAAGTTTGGCTGCCCTCCTAAACATGGTTTGTCTTCAACAAGTTTACCTCCTAAAGGATGACATTGAAAATATAATCAATCAAGTGAGTGTTAGCTGTGAGACAGGGACCGAAACGTTGCAGGATAATGATCACAGTAAATCTCCATTGAAAGAGAATAACATACCAACAGGAACAGAGGTTAAGAACTGTGGTATCGATAGTTCCTTTGCCACAGCGTAGGCGCACTCTCGTAGGTTGGCACTACGAGAGCGGATCAACTACGCCGACGACAGTGCCCTCTATCCGACGCTGTGGAGCTCAACGAGCGCCGCTCTACTTTCTGTCATAGTTGATCAAGAGCAGACGACCAAGCAACTTAGCTTCTACTTGTAGGGGGGCTTACCATTACAGACTTGGCCTTTGTAACTTCTAGTAACTGTTAGCTTTGATATATGAACGGCTTCGCACCTACATGCTCATCTGTCCCAAAAGTTAAGTAATGTGTTTGTATATATTTCTACACCAATAAAGGTGCTTTAACTTTACTTGCAGTACCGGAGTGCTTTACCTCACCTGCTCCTACTCGCTTCCTTCATTCGGCCTATTTTACAGATCTCAGGAGCAGACCCACGCGCCCGCCTTCCAGGCGGGATACAAAAAGAAAAGAGAGAAAGAAAGTATTCCTGACGATAATTATTACTGCCGGACTGATTTAGACGAGTCAACTCATGTTATTAACAAACACAGAACTGAAGCGTACATGTGGTTAGAAGAACAATCGCAAGGAATGTCGCAGTGTTCATATCGCTGCTTTCCAACAGTGGAAAAGGGCTGTACTGTGAGAGTTCCAGCTCCCGACTTCGATAGAGGAAGAGGAGATGCTAGGTCGATCTTGGATGTCGTCCCCGAGACGACGGCAGACGGCTTCTACCGAATCGGGGCAAGAGATGGTGTGCTGAGCCAACTATACGCAGCATAGTAAATTGTTTATTTTTAAATAATAATGGATGGGTCGAGACTATATGTCACTGCGGCTGCAAGTACATTTTATTTCAGGTCCCAGTTCAGTACTTGACCTCTAAGAATAATCTCAAAGCAGGAAGTTCCAGCAGAGATAACTGTTGCCCTCAGGACAGTTGCGACGTCTTAGTCTATGGGAAGCAGCCAGGGATTCTTCAAATGTAACTGCCAACAAAAATGTCTGACTCTGAGATGCTTTTGTAAAAACAAAAACGTGTAACTCAAAGTTTCATGATGTACGTCCTTACGTCCTTGCTGCAATAAATGAATTTTACGTAATATAACTGTGTTTACAAACTACAGGTGACAAATGCAACTTTCGAAGTACGACTGTTTTCTTATCAGAGCCATGGTGCATATTCCTTACCGCTTGTCAGTGAATGTATACATTCACTAGTGGTAGTGCACTATCCCTACTTAATGTATATTATTTGACAGAACTTGAATCAGTAATCCACTTTCATTGAGTAGACCAGTGAATGTGCACTATTACCAGTGATGGTTTACTTTCCCTGAAACTTCCATTTCCATATGCACACACAAACATTTATGTCGATTTTTAAGTGAAGGCAACAAGCAAAGGCGAAATTATTGCCCTCGGAAAAGCTAACTTGACAGAACACAGTACCATATTTTACTTGTTCATGAGTGACTAATGATTTACTAAGTGGGTTGCAAAATAGTATTTCGATCTCTGTATAAGTACCGTCATAATAGCACATAAAAACGTTACACATCAGTTTCAAAACAATTTGCAACATTCAAACGAAACAAGGAAGGAAAGTAATAAATTAAATTCGTAACAAAAGAACTATTAAGATAAACTACCCGTATTTCGGTTGGGTGCCTAATTCCGGGCAGCTGAATAACTCCCTTGCTTGATTCTGTGCTCCGTAGCTCGCTCCAGGAACGAGTAGTGAAGGTCATTCTGATACGCCATTGTGAGTTTGGGGCCCGTGGTGTTAACATTTTGTCCTCCGCACCTATGAACATTTTCTACAGCGTTCAGATGGGGCTTCTTCCTCAAGCCAGGTAAGACGTTCTTCAAAGTATTTCACATCAGACAGTAGTTTGAAGCATGATCTTTCTTACCTAACAAATAAAAGTGTCGTTCACCCCTCACTTAAGGGGTAGGTTGTCTCTAGTACCGAGAAGTAAATGTTGTACTATTTAAGGTATTCGAAATGTAGGGTGAGTTCACAGAAGCAGGTGTTCTCAATTTTATTCCAGTTGCCACTTTTCCTGTGTCTGAGAGACAAAGACGTAGGCCATTGATGGACGAGGCGTATTCTGAAGCCACAAAAATAGAAGGGCTGCAAATGGTTTCAAAAAATGTGGGATCTATCCTTGTGATGCCCTTGTTTTTTCATCTATGGCTTTTCCTTCTTAGCACTCTCCAGTATATGGTGATAAGACCTCAGAAACCACAGTGGGGCCATTTTCGACAGCAGTTATTGCAATTTTATTCTGAAAGCATGTTAGTTTTCTTCAGAATTCCAATACACCATATTATTCCCCTCTCTTTTGGCTACAAAACCTCTATTTATCAACATAATCTCCGTCCAATGAGACGGCCTTGCGCAACCTTACTGGGAGGGCCTAGGGCCTTTATGCCCGCATGGTACCACTCTACTGGTCGACGTCGCAGTCAACGTCTTGCTGTATCAATAAACACTCTATCATCCACGTACTGCTTCCCACGGAGTGCATTTTTTATTGAGGCAAACGCATGGAAGTCGGACGGTGCGACGTCCGAGCTATAGGGTGGAGAGGAAGAACAGACCAATGAAGTTTTATGAGCTCCTCCCGGGTGCGCAGACTTGTCTGAGGCCTTGTTTTGTCATGGAGAAGCAGACGTTTGTGTGCATTATTGTGACAGCGACCACTCTGAAGACGTTTCTTCAATTTCCTGAAGGTATCACAGTATTCTTCAGAGGTGATCGTCACACCAAGAGGGAGGACATCATACAGGATAACCCCTTCAGAGTCCCAAAGACCGTCACCATGACTTTACCGGATGAGGGTTAGGCTTCGATCTTTTTATTCGGAGGAGAAGTGGTCTGGCGCCACTCCATGGGTTGCCATTTTGTTCCCTGTTCGAAGTGATGAACCACTGTTTCATCACCTTTTGCGATGTTTGACAAAAAATTGTCACGATTAGCCCCGTAATCAGCAGAAAATTTCGTACTAATGGTCCCTCCTTACTCCTCGTCATTTTCTGTTGTTGTTGTTGTTGTTGTTGTTGTTGTTGTTGTTGTGGTCTTCAGTCCTGAGACTGGTTTGATGCAGCTCTCCACGCTACTCTATCCTGTGCAAGTTTCTTCATCTCCCAGTACCTACTGCAACCTACACCCTTCTGAATCTGCTTAGTGTATTCATCTCTTGGTCTCCCTCTACGATTTTTTCCCTCCACGCTGCTCTCCAATACAAAATTTGTGATCCCTTGATGCCTCAGAACATGTCCTACCAACCGATCCCTTCTTCTAGTCAAGTTGTGCCACAAACTCCTCTTCTCCCCAATCCTATTCAGTACCTCCTCATTCGTTATGTGATCTAGCCATCTAATCTTCAGCATTCTTCTGTAGCACCACATTTCGAAAGCTTCTATTCTCTTCTTGTCCAAACTATTTACCGTCCATGTTTCACTTCCATACATAGCTACACTCCATACAAATACTTTCAGAAACGACTTCCTGACACTTAAATCTATAACCGATGTTAACAAATTTCTCTTCTTCAGAAACGCTTTCCTTGCCATTGCCAGTCTCATTTCCTAATCCAATTCCCTCAGCATCACCCGACTTAATTCGTCTACATTCCATTACTCTCGTTTTGCTTTTGTTGATGTTCATCTTATATCCTCCTTTCAAGACAATGTCCATGCCGTTCAACTACTCTTCCAAGTCCTTGGCTGTCTCTGACAGAATTACAATGTCATCAGAGAACCTCAAGGTTTTTATTTCTTCTCCATGGATTTTAATACCTACTCCAAATTTTTCTTTTGTTTCCTTTACTGCTTGCTCAATATACAGATTGAATAACATCGGGGAGAGGCTACAACCCTGTCTCACTCCCTTCCCAACCACTGCTTCCCTTTCATGTCCCTCGACTCTTATAACTGCCATCTGGTTTCTGTACAAATTGTAAATAGCCTTTCGCTCCCTGTATTTTACTCCTGCCACCTTTAGAATTTGAAAGAGTATTCCAGTCAACATTGTCAAAAGCTTTCTCTAAGTCTACAAATGCTAGAAACGTAGGTTTGCCTTTTCTTAATCTAGCTTCTAAAATAAGTCGTAGGGTCAGTACTGCCTCACGTGTCCCCCTATTTCTACGGAATCCAAACTGATCTTCCCCAAGGTCGGCTTCTATCAGTTTTTCCATTCGTCTGTAAAGAATTCGCATTAGTATTTTGCAGCCGTGACTTATTAAACTGATAGTACGGTAATTTTCACATCTTTCAACGCCTGCTTTCTTTGGGATTGGAATTATTATATTCTTCTTGCAGTCTGAGGGTATTTCGCCTGTCTCATACATTTTGCTCGCCAGATGGAGGAGTTTTGTCAGGACTGGCTCTCCCAAGGCCGTCAGTAGTTCTAATGGAATGTTGTCTACTCCCGGGGCCTTGTTTCGACTCAGGTCTTTCAGTGCTCTGTCAAACTCTTCACGCAGTATCGTATCTCCCATTTATCTTCATTTACATCCTCTTCCATTTCCATAATATTGTCCTCAAGTACATCGCCCTGGTATAGACCCTCTATATACTCTTTCCACCTTTCTGCCTTCCCTTCTTTGCTTAGAACTGGGTTTCCATCCGAGCTCTTGATATTCATGCAAGTCGTTCTCTTTTCTCCAAAGATCTCTTTAATTTTCCTGTAGGCAGTATCTATCTTACCTCTAGTGAGATAAGCCTCTATATCCTTACATTTGTCCTCTATCCATGCCTGCTTAGCCATTTTGCACTTCCTGTCGATCTCATTTTTGAGACGTTTGTATTCCTTTTTGCCTGCTTCATTTACTGCATTTTTATATTTTCTCCTTTCATCAATTAAATTCAATATTTCTTCTTTCACCCAAGGATTTGTATTAGCCCTCGTCTTTTTACCTACTTGATCCTCTGCCGCCTTCACTACTTCATCCCTCAAAGCTACCCATTCTTCTTCTACTGTATTTATTTCCCCAATTCCTGTCAATTGTTCTCTTATGCTCTCCCTGAAACTCTGTACAACCTCTGGTTTAGTCAGTTTATCCAGGTCCCATCTCCCTAAATTCCCACCTTTTTGCAGTTTCTTCAGTTTTAATCTACAGTTCATAACCAATAGATTGTGGTCAGAGTCCACATCTGCCCCTGGAAATGTCTTACAATTTAGAACTTGGTTCCTAAATCTCTGTCTTACCATTATACGAGTATAATCTATGTGATACCTTTTAGGATTTTCTGTTAAGCGATGAATAACCCAGCGGGCACATGCCTGTGAGACCCCAACTGGTGGACGAGACTGTCAGCACTGCCAACCGAACAGATATGTCCAGTTGTGCAGTGGAATTTTTGTTTGCGATGCGTCGATCACTTCGAATGAGATTGTCCGCACGTTCCAACATTGCCGAGTCACTGCTTTGTAAGGCCGGCCAGCGCGCGGGTATCAGAGAGGTTTGCTCTTCCTTGTGCCGTTTATGACAAACTCACCGTGCTTTTTTTTCCACTGCTCTGTCTCCGTAGACATTCTACAAGCGTCTACTAAAATCTGCGATGTTCTGGTTTTCCGCCAAAAGAAACTCAATGACTGCTCTCTGCTCGGAAAGCAACTCCGTTACAGACGTCGTTTTGAATGCTACGTATAGCGCCATGACCTTTTGGAACTTCACGAATCTATAGTGGTTGAAGTACGAATATTATAGCATATCCCACAACGAATGTCTGATTTTTTCAGCCGAAATAGGTCGAGAAAATAAAATGTTGCATTACTTATTGAACGCGCCTGGTACTTTGTACTTGTGGTTCTGTGATGTTATGGGATATCTTTCGTACCATGACAAGAGCACACTGTTTCAGGTTACCGTGAAAATAAACCATCATCTACATCTACATGGTTACTCTGCAATTCACACTTAAGTGCCTAGCAGAGGGTTCATCGAACCATTTTCATACTATTTCTCTACCATTCCACTCTCGAATGGCGCGTGGGAAAAAGGAACACCTAAATCTTTCCGTTCGAGCTCTGATTTCTCTTATTTTATTATGATGACCATTTCTCCCTACTTAGGTGGGTGTCAACAAAATATTTTTGCATTCGGAGGAGAAAGTTGGTGATTGAAATTCCGTAAATAGGTCTCGCCGCAAAGAAAACCGCCTGTGTTTCAGTGACTGCCATCCCAACTCGCGTATGATATCAGTGACACTCTTACCCCTATTGCGCGATAACACGAAACGAGCTGCCCTTCTTTGCACTTTGTCGATGTCATCCGTCAGTCCTACCTGGTAAGGATCCCACATCGCGCAGCAATATTCCAGCAGAGGACAGACAAGTGTAATGTAGGCCGTGTCTTTAGTGGGTTTGTCGCAATTTTCTAAGTGTTCTCCCAACAAAGCGCAGTCTTTGTTTCGCCTTCCCCACAATACTATCTCTGTGGTCTTTCCAATTTAAGTTGCTCGTAATTGCAATTACTAGGTATTTAGTCGAATTGACAGCCCTTAGATTTGTGTGATTTACCGTATACCCAAAATTTATCGGCTTTCTTTTAGTACCCATGTGGATGACCTCGCACTTTTCTTTGTTTAGTGCCAACTGCCACTTTTGGCACCATATAGAAATTCTCTCTACATCATTTTGTAATTGGAATTTATCGTCTGATGATTTTACTAGACGGTAAATTACAGCGTCATCTGCAAACGATCTAAGGGGGTTGCTCAGATTATCACTTAGATCATTTATGTAAATCAGGAACAGAAAAGGGCCTATGACACTACCTTGCGGAACGCCAGATATCACTTGTGTTCTACTCGATGCTTTGCCGTCTTTCACTACGAACTGTGACCTCTCTGAGAGGAAATCACGAATCCAGTCACACAACTCAGACGATACTCCATATGCACGCAATTTGATTAATAGTCGCTTGTGACGAACGGTATCAAAAGGCTTCTGGAAATCTAGGAATATGGAATCGATCTGAAATCCCTTGTCGACAGCAGTCATTATTTTATGGGAATAAAAGGCTAGCTGTGTTGCACAAGAACGATATATTCTGAATCGGTGTTGGTTATGTATCAATAAGTCATTTTTTTTTCAAGGTGATTCATAATGTTCGAGTACATTATATGCTCCAAAATCCTACTGCAAATTGAGGTCAGTGATATGGGTGTGTTACTCCTATTTCCTTTCCGTCAAGTGAACGGTTGTATATGATTGCTAAGAAAGGCGCTATTGTGTTTGCATATTCTGATTCTTTCAACATTTTTGGTCGGACGAAAATGTACTCGCCCGTTCAGCGGTGGGTTCTTTGGTTGAAGGAGATTGAGTTTAACTACAACACACAAAATATTGGTTCACTTTGTTACGCTACAGACATGAAGATTTACTTAACTTGGTAAAACTGATTTCCACAGGAATTTCCTCAGTATTTACAGCTGTGTCTGAATATTAATAGTATCACTTGATACAGACAATTTTACAACACTCTTCGCTTGAAGTGTAGTTGACATAAGGTTCACATTAAGTTCTACCTAAGACATTAAATACACATATTCGTGTAGTACGAAAAGAAATATGAACGTTTTAGTTGGACCACTTTTTTCCCTTTGTGATAGATGGCGCTGTAATAGTCACAAACGTATAAGTACGTGGTATCACGTAACATTCCGCCAGTGCGGACGGTATTTGCTTCTTGATACATTACCCGTGTTAAAATGGACCGTTTACCAATTGCGAAAAAGGTCGATATCGTGTTGATGTATGGTTATTGTGATCAAAATGCCCAACGGGCGTGTTCTATGTATGCTGCTCGGTGTCCTGGACGACATCATCCAAGTGTTCGGACCGTTCGCCGGATAGTTACGTTATTTAAGGAAACAGTAAGTGTTCAGCCACATGTGAAACGTCAACCACGACCTGCAACAAATGATGATGACCAAGTAGGTGTTTTAGCTGCTGTCGCGGCTAATCCGCACATCAGTAGCAGACAAATTGCGTGAGAATCGGGAATCTCAAAAACGTCGGTGTTGAGAATGCTACATCAGCATAGCTTGCACCCGTACCATATTTTTATGCCCCAGGAATTTCATGGCGACGACTTTGAACGTCGTGTACAGTTCTGCCACTAGGCAGAAGAGAAGTTACGGGACAATGACAGATTTTTTGCACGCGTTATATTTAGCAACGAAGCATCATTCACCAACAGCCGTAACGTAAACCGGCATAATATGCAATACTGGGCAACTGAAAATCCACGATGGCTGCGACAAGGGGAATATCAGCGACCTTGGCGGATTAATGTATGGTGCAACATTACGGGAGGAAGGTTAATTGGCCCCCTTTTATCGATGGCAATCTAAGTGGTGCAATGTATGCTGATTTCCTACATAATGTTCTACCGATGTTTCACTGCATGACAGAATGGCGATGTACTTCCAACATCATGGATGTCCGGCACACACCTCGCGTGCGGTTGAAGCGGTATTGAATAACACATTTCATGACAGGTGGATTGGTCGTCGAAGCACGGCTATTGTGCACGTTCACCGGATCTGACGCCTCCGGATTTCTTTCTGTGGGGAAAGTTGAAGGATATTTGCTATCGTGATCCACCGACAACGCCTGACAACATGCGTCAGCGCATTGTCAATGCATATGCGAACATTACGGAAGACGAACTATTCGCTGTTGAGAGGAATGTCGTTACACGTATTGCCAAATGCATTGAGGTTGACGGACATCATTTTGAGCATTTATTGCATTAATGTGGTATTTACAGGTTATCACGCTGTAACAGCAAGCGTGCTCAGAAATGATAAGTACATAAAGGTACATGTATCACATTGGAACAACCGAAATAAAATGTTCGAACATACCTACGTTCTGTATTTTAATTTAAAAAGCCTACCTGTTACCAACTGTTTGTCTAAAATTGTTAGCCATATGTTTGTGACTATTACAGCGCCATCTATTACAAAGCGAAAAAAGTGGTCCAACTAAAACATTCCTATTTCTTTAGGTAGTACACGAATATGTAATAAAAAATGTGGGTTCCTATTTAAAAAACGCAGTTGATATCCGTTTGACCTATGGCAGCGCTATCTAGCGGGCCAACCATAGTGCTATCTGGTTGCCCCCTTCAAGCTAGAAGAGTTTCGTTCTTTGTAGTTTTTTCGTTTGACGCTTATTCCGTGAGATATTTGGCCCGGTCACGATCAATGGACCACCCTATATATATATATATATATTACGATCTACATTTTAACATGACTCATAAAACCACTGAAAACCACCACTTTCCGCGGTAGCCTATTTTCATTTTGTTGTTGCTATTATTTCCATTAATAAGCGCAGGCATCCAACAGAAGGTTGAAAAACGCCAAGACTACCTCAGATATTTGCATTATATGTTTCAAGGCATGTAGAATCAATACTCAAATAAAATATGTAAAGAAAGAAACCTCATCTGTCTACCGTTCGCTGCTTTCCTCGAAAGCTAATGTGTGGTTGAACAGTACGAAACTTACCAGTATGTTCCCACTGATTGTAATGTTTTGAAACTCTGCTCTAGATCGTACCATCCGTTGGGCATTGCGAAATTCAGCGCTGATGGTCGAAAACTGAGGTTGAAGAATTGGACAGTTCTACATTCCGTGTTAAGTTGTCCGATTCCAAGAGCTACAAGCAGATAAAGGCATATTATGCACACACAGGAAACTCATGAGATACTTCCTATTTTTTATTGTAAACTGTGACTGTATTGTTTAGTTTCTAATTTATTACTATTACGTTAATTCTCTTGCAGAGAAGTAATAAGCTTTGCGGAAAATTCTCTAATTATTTCGAACGAAAAACCAGTTTCGTAGTCCAATATATTTATTTACTCTGTAACAGGGATTCTTCTGCTTTCAAAACTAGAAAATGCTCTTTCAAAAATTTTAATTAGAAAATTTAGGTAGTAGACGAAATAGAACATTTATCAGGGGCAGTTACATGACAATAGTTAAAATATCAGTAATGAATTAATCCAATCTCCAATACTTATCGTCCAGTCTGCTCGTAAATATTCGTTCTATAGTATGTTTATCTGCCAGACGACTCCATTCACGAGAAACATCAACATCCAAAGTCGATATCAGTCTTTGGGAAGTCACTGAAGTTCCGAACAACGATAAATATTTTTCGGTTGCAAATAACAAACCTGGCTTACAGCTTTGACCTAGCTCCCAAAAAACGATAGGATCACTGCCTCCACGTAGTAAAGGAGAATAGTTCCATAGTTGTCTCAGCAATGCTGTAGCGACTTTTGAGAGGTTTGTATGTTGCTTGTCCCTAACTGTCAGTGTTGTTATTAAAATAGCGCTGCCGATTTTCCCGTTTCGTACGATAAACCGGTATTTCAAAGTATTGTTATTTTCCGATTCAGCATTACTTAGTTTACAAAAATTTTTATTTGAAATTAATAACTTTGGACCACTGCTATGACAAAGTTACAGCGCTGCTAACCTCTCCATTTTTGGTACAATTTCTGAAGAAGTTAAAATACAAATTTTATTGGAATAGTAAATAACACATAAATGGTTCAAATGGCTCTGAGCACTATGGGACTTAACATCTGAGGTCATCAGTCCCCTAGAACTTAGAACTACTTAAACCTAACTAACCTAAGGACATCACACACATCCATGACCGAGGCAGGATTCAAACCTGCGACCGTAGCGGTCGCGCGGTTCCAGACTGAAGCGCGTAGAACCGCTCGGCCACTCCGGCCGGCTAGTTATGAATTGTCCGGCTAAATAACATATAGTTAAATACAGTGGGTTCTACACACACACACACACACACACACACACACACACACACACACACACACAGGGGGAGAGGGAGAGAGGGAGAGAGAGAGAGAGAGAGAGAGAGAGACAGAGAGAGAGAGAGAGAGAGAGAGAGAGAGATAAACACACTCGAATCGCGCGCGTTCAAGCCCAGCTGAACAGTTACAATTTAATCTCAATGTTTAATACGAATTCTACAAGCAACATATAACTGCGTATACTCACTGTTGTCATGAGTCTTAATACGTTCGAGAGAAGTTCTTGGTTCATGTGGATCAACTCAGTATGTACCCCGTCTGCTACCCTTCTATAGCTAAGTAAGCTAAAGTATACGTATAGAGCTCCTCTATAGCAGCCTTAATACGTAACTGACGTCATAAATTTCTGCAGAGTCGCCATATGGTGATGGTATGAAGTTTGATGATAGTAGTGGTTGTCGATAGCAGATGTGGTTGAATTTCACCCTGGCAATAGTCCTTACCAACTGTCCCTTTTACCCTATACCAGATGAATTACATTTCATACCCCACTTTTCAGCATGCCATTGGACATTTGATAAATATGGGTGGATTTAAATTCTTCATTTGTGTGGCCATACTTCCCGTAATTGATTTAAAGTTAATGAGGGCATTTTAAAACGGTCTTTGCAACTACAAGAAGTTACATGCTTTAGCACGCGTTTCGTTTTATTGAAATAAAACATCACCACTTAGATTTTCAACTCCATCACTGAGCCACTTCTGTTACATATTAAATATATAGTAACGTAATTAAATGAAATAACACACAAATGATGAACCCCTGAGAGAAAAAGAAGAGACGTTTTGGATCAAAGAGGAACTAGTAGCAAAGTTGGTAACAACGCAGAAAATACACGATTCTTGTTGAGCGAGAAGGATACAAAAACACAATAGTAGTCATTAACTGTGTTTAACATAAAGAATTTCATAGTTCTCAGATCATTGTGTTATTAGGCCAGAATCAACGGTTCCAAACGAAGAAATAACCCACAAAAAGGCATATGGCGTTTCTACATGTGAGCGAACACCAGGCGAAAATGCCCTACGTAGTCTCTGACTACGGCAATTCTATCATCCATTTGAATACATTGCAATACACCGCTCTTGCATTCCATTCCTGTTACGTACTTTGCCAATTTGGCTGGCTTTCCCATTCCCTACAACCCTTAGGTATGTTAAGAACGTCACTGAGACGCGTATAGCATGGCATGCGCGCGCGCGCACACACACACACACACACACACACACACACACACACACTTGAGCTCGCGCAAAAAAGTCGTTGCGCGCGCGTGCGTGTGTGTGTGTGTGTGTGTGTGTGTGTGTGTGTGTGCGTGTGTGTTTTTGTTTATACACGCGGGCTAGTAATGGCTTCCACTTGATATTCACGGGTAATAATGAAGGAACATCGTATCGGGAAGAAGAGTATGCCATTTTCGACCTTCGCGGGTTTTTCTGAGACCACACCTACACGCTCTCAGATACCGGAAGCATGTTTTCGACGTGCGGCCGATTTCACAGGCGAAGCGTAATTGCCTCATTGAACCGGCTGCCCATGTCAAGGGAGTCTCGTCAACAATGGCTTCCAATTAGCCCCTCCTAATGAGCGCAGGTCCGCAGGCCCTCTGTATCCACAGTAGGACCTTGAGCTCCAATATTAGCTGAGGCCTCTCTCACGATGCGCCTCATTTGTTTTGAAAATAAGGTCGTCTGATTAGTTTTATCCAAACGTTCAGGGCCACTGTACCACATTTACACACTAGTCATTAGTAGAAAAAGAAAAAACCAGCAGCCAGAAACAACGGTCGGACATTACTGTAAGTTTTGTAACAGTTTGTACTGTACCCATCACAATGACGTCCTCGTACACCGATGAACAAATAATATTGCACAACAACTGCGATATACTGTAAGGTCTCCTCTAATCCAGCCCTGTTTTGTAATCATCTCTCACAGATCTGCGCAGTAAGAATCTTTCAGTCTGAAGTTGGACGTGCGTTGCTGAGCATATCGAGTGCAGGATCAGTAACCTTGCCCGGAACGTTGCCTTTTGTGTGCGCTGCTGTTACCAGCTGAGCTGTCCGGGCACGACCCATGGCTCGACTTCACAGCTTTATTGGTTGGTTGGTTGGTTTGTTGGGAAAGGAGACCAGACAGCGTGGTCATCGGTCTCATCGGATTAGGGAAGGATGGGGAAGGAAGTCGGCCGTGCCCTTTCAGAGGAACCATCCCCGCATTTGCCTGGATTGATTTAGGGAAATCACGGAAAACCTAAATCAGGATGGCCAGACGCGGGATTGAACCGTCGTCCTCCCGAATGCGAGTCCAGTGTCTAACCACTGCGCCACCTCGCTCGGTTTACAGCTTTATTACTGCCAGTGCCTGCCTCTTATTCTCATAGGCTGTGCGTAAGTCATCTACCCGCTATATCATTTTCCTTTCTTTCAGTCCAGCAAGGCATGCAGGAGAACGAATTCTGGAAGGTAGAAGAGAGGTACACGATGCCAATTTCGCTTTTGATGTTTTCTCTTCGTAGCGGACGCCCTACTGAACTGGAAGATGAGTTCTCTTCTACTGTATTTCTGCACTTAGCTTTTCCCGCTACGGATCCAGCCTTTCCCTTGGCTTCCTCAGACTTCTTCAGCCTAGAAGAATATAGTTTCTGACACTGGTTATTCTGTCGTGATAAGCACGTCATTATCTCCTGCCGTGTTCAGTTCAGTTTCCTACGTTAAACAGATGTCATTTCTTTCTAATGTCACTGTTTCGTAATCTGCTCTATTACAGTCCTTCACAGCTCTAAGGAATCTCATATCGGCTGCCTGCATCATACTTTCTTGTCGTTTATAAGCGCCTAACCACTCACGCCCTTAGGATAGTGTGCGGATGGTCACTACTTTGTAAGACTTTATTTGTGTACCTCTTTACTGTTCCACATATGTTTCCAGATTTTGCTGCTTTCTTGCTTATACCTTTGTCATACGCGAGTGCAGTATCCAGTCCCTTATGATTAAAACAGCTGTCCTGTTCTAATGCTGCATTGTTCGCCACAATTTTTGTTCTTATGGAGTAACATCTTATAAAAGATATAATTTTTGTATTCTTTGTGGAAACGGTCAAATCATAGTCCTCATAGTGTGAATCATCTTCGTACAAAACAGAATTTATTGAAGTCCTTTTGTCTATTCTAATGCCTACATGAAACGTAATTTTCTATTTAGGCAGTACATCGTCTATACAGGGTAATTCAGGAGGATTGTCACATAATTTGTGAGGTGATTCTACAAATGGAAATAAATCGAAAAAAATCTATGAACATGTGTCCGATTTTCGATCGGTACAGAACTGAAATGGGTTGAAGTGTAAACACGTCCTTGACTGGATATGAAGACAAGTGTGAAAATTGCTTACTGAAATGCAATGTAGGTGCTGTGGTGGGACATATGACTGATCCACCCTGCAAGAGGCGTCGGCGTTCTCCAACAGATGGCTGCACTGTGACGTCTCACTGAGGCAACAACTGCAAGCGTACCCAGAATGCAATCGTGAGTTGGACCAGTGGACAGCGGTGAGGCTGTGTGCGTGTCAAACGTGAGTGTTGTTCAATTGAGCAAGTCTATAGAGACCGTGAATGCAAACACGCAGCATACATTCACCTATGCAGAATACGTAGACATGTTGTCTGGATATAGGTACTGTATGTAACAGCAGTGCCCAAGCGGCTGTGAAGAATACCAGAGACGTTTCCCTGATCGACGAACCTCCTGCACCAGCATATTTCCCAAGATTTATCAAACATTACATTTGAGGGCGTTCAGTCAGCTGAGGAAAGGCGCGACATTATTGCAAAGGTATGAATGAGCCCCATTGGCAGTACACGGCGCATTAGCCGTCAGCCCGATACTCTGTAAGTAGGCTGTTTAGGTCTTTATATTGGTAACGCCACGTAGCACTCTGAATGAAAATATCTGGCTGTGCTGTGTGCAGTCTGTGGCTGATTGGCATTGTTGTAATATTCGCTATTGTAGTGTTGGGCAGTTGGATGTGAACAGCGAGTAGCGTTGCGCAGTTGGAGGTGAGCCGCAGGCAGTGGTGGATGTGGGGAGAGAGATGGCGGAGTTTTGAGAGCGGATGATGTGGACGTGTGTCCATCAGAGACAGTAAATTTGTTAACACTGGATATCATGAACTGATATATATATATATATTAAGGCCTTTGGAACACTATTAAAGTAAATACATTGTTCGTTCTCTATCAAAATCTTTCATTTGCTAACTATGTCTATCAGTAGTTAGTGACTTCAGTAGTTGGAATCTTTTATTTAGTTGGCAGTATTGGCGCTCGCTGTATTGCGGTATTTCAAGTAGCGAAGATTTTTGTGAGGTAAGTGATTCGTGAAAGGTTTTTGGTTATTGTTAGTCAGGGCAATTCTTTTGTAGAGATTATTGAAAGTCAGATTGTATTGTGCTAAAAATATTGTGTGTCAGTTTATTGATGATCTGAATAAGTAAAGAGAGAAATGTCTGTGCACGTTCAGTTTTGCTCAGGTGTTCGAAAATCAAATAACGTAAGGGGTTTATCAGCACAATCATTCATAAATTTTTCTAACGGGAGGTTTCATATGTCGACCCTTAGCCGACGATACCTCACTGAAATCTTCTGATTTTTTCTTGTAGGTTGTGTAATTAGTGTAGCTTTTGTTTATTACTAGCGCGTAATTGTAGAGAGAATCTCCTTTGTAGTTGTAGACTTTCATTGTTGTACAGTAAAACAGTTGTGGCATGCATGTAGATTTGCACCAAATATTTCTCAGCTGCGCTCGCGAATAACTATATATTGTTTTCAGTGCTATGTTAATGTGTTTTCTTATTTTTGCTCTTCAAATTGTGCTTTTCTTGTTATCATGTGAAATACGTGAAAAATATGGCGTGTGAAAACCGTAACACTAAGCTCCAAAGTAAATTGAGAAATGATAGTGACGACGAGAGTAGCTTATCAGCACCACCGTGTAATGAATTAACAGACATTCAAAGTAGTAATTTGGTAATAGTGCATAGGGAAATGGACCAAGCGGCAAATAATGGTGTAGACAGTGAAACAATTAGTGAACACGGAAACATTGTCGATCGATCGGTCGGCAACAGCTCGCCTCAGGAATTCGAAATGACAGGACAAAATTTTGCAAATACTGCAGATTCAGGTTTTGCGTCATTACCCGTTTCTCAATCAAGTCAACATACATTTTCTGCCTTTCTGGAACCGCAAGACCGCTACGGTCGCAGGTTCGAATCCTGCCTCGGTCATGGATGTTTATGATGTCCTTAGGTTAGTTAGGTGTAACTACTTCTAAGTTCTAGGGGACTAATGACCTCAACAGTTGAGTCCCATAGTGCTCAGAACCATTTGAACATTTTTTTTTAAATTGTAAGACATTTCCAGGGGCAGATGTGGACTCTGACCACAATCTATTGGTTATGAACTGTAGATTAAAACTGAAGAAACTGCAAAAAGGTGGGAATTTAGGGAGATGGATAAACTGACAAACCCAGAGGTTGAACAGAGTTTCACGGAGAGCATAAGGGAAAAATTGAACACAATGGGGGAAGAAATACAGTAGAAGAAGAATGGGTAGCTTTGAGGGATGAAGTAGTGAAGGCAGCAGAGGATCAGGTAGGTAAAAAGACGAGGGCTAGTAGAAATCCTTTGGTAACAGAAGAAATATTGAATTTAATTGATGAAAGGAGAAAATATAAAAATGCAGTAAATGAAGCAGGCAAAAAGGAATACAAACGTCTCAAAAATGAGATCGACAGGAAGTGCAAAATGGCTAAGCAGGCATGGCTAGAGGACAAATGTAAGGATGTAGAGGCTTATCTCACTAGGAGTAAAATAGATACTGCCTACAGGAAAATTAAACAGACATTTGGAGAAAAGAGAACCATTTGTATGAATATCAAGAGCTCAGATGGAAACCCAGTTCTAAGCAAAGAAGGGAAAGCAGAAAGGTGGAATGAGTATGTAGAGGGTCTATACAAGGGCGATGTATTTGAAGATAATATTCTGGAAATGGAAGAGGATGTAGATGAAGATGAAATGGGAGATATGATACTGCGTGAAGAGTTTGACAGAGCACTGAAAGACCTGAGTCGAAACAAGGCCCCGGGAGTAGATAACATTCCATTAGAACTACTGACAGCCTTGGGAGAGCCAGTCTTGACAAAACTCTACCATCTGGTGAGCAAGATGTATGAGACAGGCCAAATACCCTCAGACTTCAAGAAGAATATAATAATTCCAATCCCAAAGAAAGCAGGCGTTGACAGATGTGAAAATTACCGAACTATCAGTTTAATAAGTCACGGATGCAAAATACTAACGCGAATTCTTTACAGACGAATGGAAAAACTGATAGAAACCGACCTCAGGGAAGATCAGTTTGGATTCCGTAGAAATGCCGGAACACGTGAGGCAATACTGACCCTACGACTTATCTTGGAAGCTAGATTAAGGAAAGGCAAACCTACGTTTCTAGCATTTGTAGACTTAGAGAAAGCTTTTGACAATGTTGACTGAAATACTCTCAGATTCTGAAGGTGGCGGGGGAAATAACAGGAAACGAAAGGCTATTTACAATTTGTACAGAACCCAAATTGCAGTTATAAGAGTTGAGGGACACGAAAGGGAAGCAGTGGTTGGGAAGGGAGTGAGACAGGGCTGCAGCCTAACCCCGATGTTATTCAATCTGTATATTGAGCAAGCAGTAAAGGAAACAAAAGAAACGTTCGGAGTAGGTATTAAAATCCATGGAGAAGAAATAAAAACCTTGAGGTTCGCCGATGACATTGTAATTCTGTCAGAGACAGCCAAGGACTTGGAAGAGTAGTTGAACGGAATGGATAGCGTCTTGAAAGGAGGATATAAGATGAACATCAACAAAAGTAAAACGAGGATAATGGAATGTAGTCGAATTAAGTCGGGAGATGCTGAGGGTATTAGACTAGGAAATGAGACACTTCAAGTAGTAAAGGAGTTTTGCTATTTGGGGAGCAAAATAACTGATGATGGTCGAAGTAGAGAGGATATAAAATGTAGACTGGCAATGGCAAGGAAAGCGTTTCTGAAGAAGAGAAATTTGTTAACTTCGAGTATTGATTTAAGTGTCAGGAAGTCACATCTGAAAGTATTTGTATGGAGTGTAGCCATGTATGGAAGTGAAACATGGACAATATATAGTTTGGAAAGGAAGAGAATAGAAGCTTTCGAAATGTGGTGCTACAGAAGAATGCTGAAGATTAGATGTGTAGATCACGTAACTAATGAGGAGGTATTGAATAGGATTGGGGAGAGGAAAAGTTTGTGGCACAACTCGACTAGAAGAAGGGATCGATTGGTAGGACATGTTCTGAGGCATCAAGGGATCCCCAATTTAGCATTGGAGGGCAGCGTGGAGTGTAAAAATCGTAGAGATGAATACACCAAGCAGATTCAGAAGGATGTAGGCTGCAGTAGGTACTGGGAGATGAAGAAGATTGCACAGGATAGAGTAGCATGGAGAGCTGCATCAAACCAGTCTCAGGACTGAAGACCACAACAGCAACATTACTGAAAATCGAATCGAAATGTCAAAAAGTCTGTAATGATGTAAAAACACAAATTTGTGAGCATTTTCAACCTATTTTTTCGCGTCATGAAAATGCATTACAGAATCACGAAGCAGCCATAAAAGAACTGCAAACTATTGTTCATGAAAATCATGAGACCTTGCAAGCTAAAATTGACTCAGTTGCATCTACTGATTCGGTTACGCAACTTCCAAAAACTCAGGAAAACTTAATGGACACAGTAGATACGATGTCAACTCAAACGGACACTCTGAAACTTGGTTCAGAAAAACAGATTAGTTCACTAACTTATCTACAAAGGTAGATAATATGAATGACACAAGACCGATAGCCTTCACTGACACAGAAGGGTATGAACAAATTAGAAAATTCAAACAAACAGTACAGTAATAAACAGTACAAAAGAGAAATCCTGGAAGTCCAAGATCAGTTGATACAGGTAATATTTCAGAGGACACTCGCGCTCCAATATGGGAAGAGGGACATAGAAATACGGAACAGCCACAAAATAATAAAACAGGGCACTTCGGAAATTATGAAAGAAATTGGCAAGGTACACCGAATTTAGAAATGGAACCGCCGAAACGAATTAACAATGACCGATATGCGACTCGCCGACATGATGATTTTGACTATAAGCTGTTCATTACCACAAGTGAATTCAAAACATTTCAGAATTCTGGCCACGACATTCATCCACAAGCGTGGCTTCGTCAATTCTCTCATTGTTTTCCTCCCAACTGGTCATTAGAGCACAGATTAGAATTTATGTGAGCCGGCCGCGGTGGTCTATCGGTTCTAGGCGCGCAGTCCGGAGCCGCGCGACTGCTACGGTCGCAGGTTCGAATCCTGCCTCGTGCATGGATGTGTGTGATGTCCTTAGGTTAGTTAGGTTTAAGTAGTTCTAAGTTCTAGGGGACTGATGACCACAGACGTTAAGTCCCATAGTGCTCAGAACCATTTGAACCATTTTTTTTAGAATTTATGTGTGGCTACTTAGAGAATGAACCAGCTGTAAGAATGCGATCGGACATGCACGACTGTAACAGTGAAGGAGAATTTTATCATGCCTTCCTCTCATCATATTGGTCTCAAACCACACAAGACCGAGTAAAACATAGCATCATCATGATGAAACATTTCGAACAATCTGAGTTTTCCAGTCTTATGAAATATTTTGAAGTCATGTTGCACAAGAATCACTATCTATCAAACCCATACATCCCCTCAGAACTCATCCGCATTTGCTTAATCAAACTGCCTGAACATTTACGACATATTATTTTAGCAGGACGTTGCAAAGACGACATTGAAGCTTTTCAGGGACTCTTACAAGAATTGGAAATTGACACTGACAATCACGGGACGCAAAAACAGGAACACAACAATTACAGGTCACATCCGTCACAATTCCGCGATGAAAGAAATAATAACTGGACATGACAAGGCTATTCTTGCAACGCAAATCATGACCGAAACAGACACCACCCATATGACAACCACTGTCAGAGTAATAATAATCACAGGGAAAGATCACCTCTCCGTGGTAATGACTATAACAGAGACAATCAGAGATACAGACAATATGGGAACCAACATAATTATTATCAAGTGAGACAGAACAATTTGAGACGCAACGGTCCACCGCGCAGTTACGATTCCGGGAGAAATTCTCCACAACATGACTGACTAGAAAGAAACTATGGAAACTACCGACAGAACGACAGACCTGAATGTCATCAGAACTGGCGGGATTCAAACAGGGCAGGGCCCTCTCGACAAGGTGAATTTGTAGAAGTTAGGTCTCCAAATCCCAATAACGACGTGTGCCAACAAAGAGACAGTAGGCAATGACACACCGCTGGCAGCCACAAAACGTACTTATGAAGCTGACGACATAGCTGCGGTGGCTAGTAATTACGTAAAAATGGAAGACATTAGGGACAAAAAAATGGTTCAAATGGCTCTGAGCACTATGGGACTCAACTGCTGTGGTTATCAGTCCCCTAGAACTTAGAACTACTTAAACCTAACTAACCTAAGGACATCACACACATCCATGCCCGAGGCAGGATTCGAACCTGCGACCGTAGCAGTCGCACGGTTCCGGACTGCGCACCTAGAACATTAGGGACATCTTACTCCAGGAACACGACGTAAAACATAACAACATTGCATATCCTGTAATTAATATTACAGTAAATGACGTAAAATTTACTGCAGTACTTGACTCTGGCAGTCCCATTTCAGTAATTAGTGAAACAGCCTTTAGCAAATGCAACAGCCTTTAGCAATTAAATTACAAGGTGCAATCGTTGGAAAAAGTGTAGATGTACGCCAACAAACCAACTTAGAATTCTTTTGTCAAAGCCACAGTTTCACCATGAACTTTCTTGTTGTTCCATTACTGTCGACGGAAATTATATTGGGAGTAGATTTTTTGAATGAATACAAAGCAATCTTCAATTTTCACGATGCTGAAATAAGTTTAGAGAAAGAAGGTAAGTCAATAGCTTTGAAATTTGAAGATTGGCTCTCAAACCATGACGAGGAAATTAATCGGCTTTACCTTCTGTTAGACAACAGTCCGGAATTTTCGACGGAACTAGACACTAACAATCACTCTGCAAGTACTGACAGGGATGATATCGACGGCGTATTTGATACAAATGAGTTAATTCAGAATAAAATTCAAACAAGTGAGAATTGTAATGACACTGATAGGCAGGACCTTTTTGAGATTTTACAAGCACATTCCACAGTTTTTACTCACAAAACAGGAACAATCAAGGGATTTCAATACCAATTTCGTGTTCGTGAGCATACTAAATTATGTGTTAGGCCATACGTAATTCCGGCACATTATAGGGACCGTGTTAGAGTAGAAACACAATCTATGCTTGACGAGGGCATTATTGAGCCTTCAGTAAGCTCATACAACAATCCATTACATGTTGTTGAGAAGAAAAATTGATCGATCGGGCTTGTCTTAGATTCCAGACAAATCAATACTATCATCATTACTGAAACAGACAGGCCGCAAACGTTGGCAATAATTATGATCAGAATAACAATTCTCTGATAGTGGTGATCAGAATTATTCAAAGAATTGGCGTCCTAGAGATCAGTCATACACTCGCGTCAAGTTCAGAGACAGGAACAGAGGTCGTGGTTTTACGAGCGGAAGAAGTTATGGCAATAATGGTGATTTCAGTAGAATTCAGCATAATGAAAGAAATAACAGTAATTGGCGTGAAAGGCGAAACTTTAATTCAAATCGAGAAACTGAGAACACTAATTTCAGGTCCCAGACTCTCATTACAACCAAACACGAGATAGCTCGCGTGACCGTAGCAGTTTTTACGAAAGAAATAATCAGGAGAGGCGAGACTGTGGGAATTTCAGTCGTAAACGACTTGCTGAAGTAGCTGAAATCAGACCACGTAATCCTCGTGACAATTTTAAACGTGGCTGGCCACCACAGGGATCGCTAATGACACACACGGCAAACGACTCGTTTGTCGATACAGAAAATTCCTTCATTCATACCATAAAAAATCATACATTGCGAACCCATTAGTGAACAGAATTAACGATGTTTGCCTATCAGTAATCAAAATGTGGAACAGAAGTTAGGTGAGACCGACCATAATCCTGTTAATATAGAGACTGTTGACGACCAAACACAAAACTAAGGGACATCTTGTTTTTGACTGGGTAACTAGTTACGTGCCTTGGTCAGATGATGTGAAACAGTTGTACATCCACAAGCAGTAGGGAACGTAACTTATGATATGGAAGTGGATTTTGGTGATACTTTCTTACGAAAAATACTTACGATATAAATTCAGCGGAGAGATGAATAAATTTTTTCCAGTTTGATGATATTAGAGACACCTTGTTGGAAGAGAATCAAAACATTTTAAAGCGTCCTAGTCTTTATGGTTATTTCGGACGGGTCTTCTTAGCAGTGGCATTAGACTCGGGTAGTCCTGCTTCGTTTGTCAGTAATGCAGTTTTCAGCAAATGTCAGTAATTAACTGTTTGTCCAACGTTTCCACTGCAACGAACCAAAATTAAGAGTGTGATTCATGGAAAATCTGTAGATGTTAACAAGAAGACACTTTTAAATTTAATTCGCCAAGGCCATCACTTCTCAGCCAAATTCTTAAACTTGCCCTTTTTACTACTTAAATGATATCACATGGTGATTTCGTGACTGAATACAAGTCTCTGGCTTTAATGACGCTAAGATGAAAGCTGAAGTCGATGGCAAGTTAGTCTGTTTGCAATTCCACGGCTGGGTTTCAAAGAAGGAAGAAGACTTCAACTGTTTGAAATTTTTATTTCGTCAAATCACGACCTTCCAGTGTACCTAACGGTCATAAATGAAGTACTTCTCAGAAGATGGAACCGATTTTGATATCTCTGAAATCGTATCTGCTAAAGTAGACTGTGTGGAGGACCTTCCTGAAATAGTTGTAGATAGGCAAGAGTTATTCGATGCCTTACAGTCGCAGCGTTGTGTGGCCGCGAGGTTTAGGGCGTCATGTCACGGACTGCGTGGCCCTCCCGCCAGAGGTTCGAGTCCTCCCTTGAGCACGGTGTATGTGTTGTTCTTAGCATAAGTTAGTTTAAGATAGTTTAAGTAATGTGTATGTCTAGGGGCCGACGCCCTAAGCAGTTTTGTCCCTTAGGAATTCACACACCTTTGAACATTCGTCTTACAGTCACATTCTAGAGTGTCTGTCAACAAACCTGATACGATACGAAATTTTCTGTATGAGTTTAAAGTCAAGGAATATAAGAATTTTTTCTTTCCACGTTATGCTGTTCCATTGGCACACAGGGAAAGAGGAAAGAATGAGATCCAAAGTACTTGTAGACAGAGGATCCACCTCTCTATGACGGTGCCATCAGCTTTCGACTGATGCCTCCTCGAGCTGGGTGTTACTATTTCTTCTCTTATTTCATGGTGCACTCCACTTCTACTGCCCTTTTTAGGTAATAGGTGTAAATAGCTCTCCCCTATTATCCCAGTGTAAATATAGTGAAGTTAGTTTTGAGATTGGTTGACCTTCCATCACAAGAAATTATTTTCCTAACTAGTGATAAATGTAATTTGCTACGAACTTTTTGGTAATTTGTGAATGATTTTTCAGAGGTCTACTGGCTTGATGTCATTTTGAGACGTTTTAAAACAGTGAAATAAAGCTAGTAATCGCCAGCTATTGACTACTCGTAATACAGAGAAATGACCTTTCAGTTTCAAATGAATATGAATGTTGCACAAAACTGGACACAGTTTAAAGAATGACAGAGAAAGTGTGTAGTACGACATTTATGTAAAATACTACTGAGACCAAAAGGTGAGAATGATGCGCTTGTTATGTAGCTGTATTTGTGTGATGAAGTAAGATGTTGATATTATGCAATAATGTAAATGGTACTTATTCTGAGCAGTAGAGAAGGAATAATATCTATTGAACTATGATGTGCATTTAGGTGAAGAGATTATTTTAAAAAATATCTGTTTCATGTAGTCGATTAGGAGTAGCAGATGATGTTATTTCATTAGTGATGATATATGGGGATGTTATTATGGGTTATTAATTCAGGTAGCCAATGAGCAGCAAAGGAAGATTTTTGTCTCAGTAAAGGTGATGTACATGTCTCAACATTAACCCCACAGATAATTTACTTTAAAAATGGAGATTGTAATGGGACAGTCCCCTCTAGAATTACTTTTCCTCAACAGTAGTTGTCGATACAAGTATTATTTTTCGAATTTTGAACAGGTCAGTATTATCTCAGTTGCTTTTCAGAAAACTTTGATTGTATACACAGTATGTTATATGGAAAGCTATAATTTATAAAAGGAATAAATTTATAAAACATTTTAGTTTCGATGTTATAATTCATAAATACTAGTTCTGATTGTACAGTTAAAATTAATTTTTAGACACATTTGAAATTACGCATTATTTGCACACTTAAAATTTCTATTACTAATTATGCAGTGATGTACTGTTTACTATGTTTATTTCTGGATTCATTTATGAAATAACAATCGAAATTAATAATGTAAGTAGGGATTCGTTTGTTAAGAATAATTGTAAACCCTTTGAAATACTGTTATTTTCGCAAAGTGTGGGAACAGTATGCTTGCCTCTGATGTGATCGGACGTATTCTTGTATAATAGGCTCGAAAAAAGTAATTTCGGCTTTGTTAATGTGAAAAATCAGAATACTGTATGATATACTAAAATGTGAGAAAATCAGTGGAAAATATATTTACGTAAAAAATTATGTAACAACAGTCTTCCAATTTATTTAGGACCATGAGGACCTGCTGTTAGATGTTCAGCTTCAAGTATTAAACCCCTAGAAAAGAAGAACTGCAGTCTTCTCAGCATGACAGGCTAAGTGAACTTGAAAGTTTATTGTAACCTTCACTCCTCACAAATCTTCATAAAAGACTTGGCTTCTTAATTACTGGACTGGGCATTGTTTAATGTGGACAATAGATAGAAGGAGGAGGCAGATTACAATATACATATTAAAGATTAACACTTTATACAAAACTGATGATTAACTGATTATTTGTTTAAGCAGTTGGCTGAAATGACACGACTACTTTACTGACAATCCCTGTATCCATTTTTTATGGTGCCCATGTTAAAAAATAACCTCTTCTACACAATGTATCTCAGATAATAATTTTTGAATAAGGTGCACAGACACAGGAAATTAACATGTTATTCAGGTCAATTCATTTTGGCACTAAGATATATGGAACTAGCCATCTAATTCCCTTGTAAATTTTTTTCGTGTATTCTGGTCAGGCATGGGAGATGATCTCGGGTAACACGCACACACAAAGCTTAATGGAAGTAAGGATACTTGTACTTTCTACAATTTGCTGTGGTTCTAAGCTGAGTGACATACCATGTCTGATCTTACGAAACACGGACCAATGGAAACACTGCTTGTTATGGTAATTCTACGGCAATGATTGTAGCTCTTCAAATTATCGGCTGTCACTGATGGTTACGACAAGACACTGCATCCTCCCTGAATCTGCCTGGATAACATACTTGTTTTGAGCCCTGTGGGTAATCAGTGGAGACACTGAAGGTAAAGTACTGTGCTCCTTGACCCTGCCCCAAATATGTGTTACGCTAGAATGTTGGTGCAACTGTGATGAGCGTGTATGTGTGACAAAACAGTGATGTGTGTGACATTTTGCTATGATCTTTTTTCTCCCATTGCATGACATTGTCCTCACAGGTTTTCTCAATATTTTCAGCAAACAATTCTAAGCACTTTGTACCATACTGTAAATGTTTTTATCTTTCTTGCTTTATTTGAACCAAGATCATTCACTTGTCCTCATAAGATTTTCTTAAGCATTTGATCACTGATTATTGTAACAGCTTTGTAAAGTTTAGTACCATGTTGCATCACATGTGTGTATTTTTCCTACTTCATCTCAGTTGATAGGAATTCTTACTTGTCATCAAAGGTTCTTTTGTTAAACTTATGTACAGTTAATTGTATTTGCTTTGTAATGAATATTACCTTATTGTAAAACTTTATGTAATTATGTCATTGTATCTGAGTGAACTACATTAGTGATTACTCACAACAAGCATCTTGTTATGCCATGTCTTCGTTACCGTGACAGATATGTAAAATGATTTATTACTGGAAACTTTGTACACTTGTCAGCATATATGTATTGTCACTTGTATTTCAACTTACGTACCATATTTGTATCAGTTTGTACCTGTTCACTGATATTTTGTATACATCGGCACCCACCCCAGGTATTTGTAACCACACATTTTGTACCATGTTTCTATAACTGTTTCATTCAAGAATTTTTTTAGTGCCTCATGCTGTTGTATAAGCAGAAACCACTCTGCAAAATTCTTGTATAAAATGAAGCGGGCATGAAAGGGAGCTGTCCCATTTGTCATGCCGATTTTCAAGTGGTTTTGGCCATAAATGTGAATGAAGTAGAGAATCTGATAAATGTGCTCAATATAAAAGCACATCCCAGAACTGAAATCAAAACTATACAGATACCAACAATCTGGTATTTTCAGCTCAGTTGTAGAGATTGTGAGAAGATACACACTGGAATGAGTGGCAGGACGTTCGACACAAGACATAAAGAACACATCAGAGTATTTAAATATGGTATAAACCATTCATCATTTACAGATCATTTAAAACAAGAACATTAAAATGGAATGACCACATAAAATTAATCGTCGATAAAGCAGATGCCAGACTGAGATGCACTGGAAGAATCCTAAGGAAATGCAGTCCGCAAACAAAGGAAGTAGGTTACAGTGAACTTGTTCGCTCACTGCTTGAATACTGCTCACCAGTGTGGGATCTGTACCAGATAGGGTTGATAGAAGAGATATTAGAGGATCCAACGGAGAGCAGCGAGCATCGTTACAGGATCATTTAGTAATCGCGAAAGCGTTACGGAGATGATAGATAAACTCGAGTGGAAGACTATGCAAGAGAGATGCTCAGTATTTCTGTACGGGCTTTTGTTGAAGTTTCGAGAACACACCTTCACCGAGGAGTCAAGCAGTATATCCCTCCCTCCCACGTATATCTCGCGAAGACACCATGAGGATAAAATCAGAGAGATTAGAGCCCACACAGAGGCATTCCGACAGTCTTTCTTTCCAAGAACAATATGAGACTGGAATAGAAGGGACATCCGATAGAGGAACTCAAGGTACCCTCCGACACACACCGTAGGATGGCTTGTGGAGTATGGATGTAGATGTAGACGTAGACCACAGGTGAATCAATAGCGAAAAAGATATGAATATCATAAGAATCAGTAAAGACAGACACCTCCTCCCATTCCAAGAAAACTTTTGCACACACAAAGCACTAACATAAAAATAAACAGTTGCTTATTGATCAAATAAATATTGGTGAACAGACTGTATATAAAGTAACTGATGAAATTTCATGAAATAGAAAAGAGACCTATCCATCCGTCACACCCTCCTACTTTCCCACCCTCCCACTCTCATTTCAATTCTTGCTCCTCACCTTCTACCCCACCACACTACTATATCCCTATGTCCACTCTTCGTGGTTTCTCCCTCCCCCACCCAAAAAAGTAGAAAGAAAGTCCCTCACTATTCCTTCCCTACTCTTACACAGTATATAAATACACAGCCATATAACTGAATAGAATGACACACATACAATAACCTAATGAAAAACAAAAATAGATTTAGGACAAAAATGAACTACTGGCAAGGTTATGTTGGCGAAATTACAAAACGCAAACCACAACTCATACTTAGAAGTATAAAAACAAACAGAAAACAGTGGTGTGCCAAAAAGAGTGCTGTGAAAAACATAAGAAATGCATACTGCTGCAGAATAACTAAAAATCACACCACAACTGCTAGTGTCTGAAGCATAAAAGTATCAATGTGTGCTAGCAGACGGCATTTCCCGATGTAAGCGACAATCATCGTAAGTACAAACCAACATATTGTTAACGTACTGTTTTCGATCTTAAAGCAAATCAAAACGTAAATAACTTAATTATAGACCAGTGATGATGCTTTGCCTCAATGAAGCGAAACGCGTTTGGGGGAAAAAAAACACGCATTCTTATAGTTGCAATGACAGAACCAAAGTACCCCCAAGAATTATAAAGCAACTATGGACAATATGGCCACACAAATGAAGAATATATATGTACCTAGTGGCGGAAAAAAATCGCAGCGCCAAAATAATTATTGTAGAGTGATGAAATTTCGGGAATACATCTGCCTAGGTAACATACGTATTTTAGTGATTAACATTGCAAGATCACAGGTTAATGTACGTGCGAGGTAACCAGTTGCAAATGTGAAATTCTGGTGCGGTAATAACCGATACAAAGTTGAATTCAAGCATGCAAACATGCATGCATTGTGTTCCACTGGTGGGATGGAGTTCCGTGCCTGTTGCACTCGGTCTGTCAATACAGCGACAGCTGGTTGTGGATGACGCTGGAGTTGTCATCCAATGATGTCCCATGTGTGTCGGACTGGAGACAAATCTGGTGATTGGGCAGGCCAAAACAACATGAAAACACTGTCCAGAGCATGTTGGGTTGCTACAGCTGTATGCGGGCGAGCGAACCACCACCAGGAAAGCTTTTCATGAATGGCAGCACAACAGGTCGTATAGTCACACTGACCTGCAAATTTGCAGTCAGGGTGTGTGAGATAACCACAAGAATGCTAGTGTGTCATGCGAAATCGCACCCCAGGCCGTAACTCCAGGAGTAGGTCCAGTGTGTCCAGCATGCAGACAGGATGGCTGCAGTCCATCAACTACCCCCTCCTAACCAACATACAGTCATCACTTCCACCGACGAAGATACACTTTTCATCAATAAACAAACCTTCACTTCGCCCTCTAATGAGCTCATGCTTGACACTACTGTAGTCACAAATCCCGATGTTTTGGGGTCTGTGGAATGCACACTATAGGACATCAAACTCGGATCTGTCTTTGGAGTGACCAACAAGTAACAATCTTTTGTGTCACTGTTGTTCCAACTGCTCCTCAGATTGCAACTGCAGACGCCAGAGTCGCATCCTGAACACGAAGGTCTTTCCTCTCGATAGTGCCATGTCACCGTCTAGAGACCCGTCTTCTTGCGACCATACATTCTCGAGACCACCACCGCCAGCAACTTCCGAGAACTTTTATTGCTCACGAAAACCACACATCGCATGTTGTACCACTATACAGCGACACCTTCAGAGGTTGTAGTCCAGAGTGCTGTACTCACTGGTAACTCTTATACCCAGTAGAACGTCCTCTTCCACTGATGCATGTCTGTATTCGTCGTGGCATACTATCCACAAGTTCATCAAGGCACTGTTGATCCAAATTGTCCCACTCCTCAACAGCGATTCGGCGTAGATCCCTCAGAGTGCTTGGTGGGTCATGTCGCCCATAAACAGCCCTTTCCAACCTATCCCAGGCATGTTCGATAGGGTTTATGTCATAGAACATGCTGGCCACTCTAGTCGAGTGATATCGTTATCCTGAAGGAAGTCATTCACAAGATGTGCTCGATGGGGGCGCGAATTGTCGTCCATGAAGACGAATCACTCGCCAATATGGTACCGATATAGTTCCACTATAGGTCGGAGGATGGCATTCACGTTTCGTACAGCCATTACGGCGCCATCCATGACCACCAGCGGCGTACTTTGGTCCCACATAATGCCACCCCAAAAAAACAATAAACCTCCACCTTGCTGCACTCGCTGGACAGTGTGTCTAAGGCGATCAGCCTGACCGGGTTGCCTCCTAAGACATCTCCGACGATTGTCTTGTTGAAGGAATATGCGATACTCATTGGTTAAGAGAACGTGATGCGATTCCCGAGCGGTCCATTCGGCATGCTGTTGGGCCCATCGGTGCCGCGCTGCATGGTGTCGTGGCTGCAAAGATGGATCTCACCATGGACGTCGGGAGTGAAGTTGCACATCTCACAGTAGAGTTTGAGTCGTAACAGGGCGTCCTGTGGCTGCACGAAAAGCATCATTCAACATGGTGCGTTGCTGTCAGGGTTCCCCCGAGCCATAATCCGTAGGTAGCGGTTATCTACTGCAGCAGTAGCCCTTGGGCGGTCTGAGTGAGGCATGCCACCTACAATTCCTATCTCTCTGTATCTTCTTCATGTTCTAACAACATCGCTTTGGTTCACTCTGAGGCGGCTGGAGACTTCCCCCCATGAGAGCCCTTCCTGGCACAAAGTAACAGATCGGACGCGATCGAACAGCGATATTGACCGTCTAGGCATGGCTGAACTACAGACAATACGAGCCGTGTATCTCCTTCCTGGTGGAATGACTGGAACTGATCGGCTGTCGAACGCCCTCTGTCTAATAGACGCTGCTCACGCATGTTTGTTTACATCTTTAGGCGTGTTTAGTGACACCTCTGAACAGTCAAAGGGACTGTGTCTGCGATACAATATCCACAGTCAACGTCTGTCTTCAGGAGTTCTGGGAACTGGGGTGATGCAAAACTTTTTTTGATTACACCGAGCTGGTAGGACATTGCTACCACCGACTTACTATCGAAATAACCTGTCTAGGCGATAGCAGTGCTAGGCCACCAGCAACGACAAATTTGCCTGTGTTTTTCTGCACACTTAAGTTCAAATGGTTCAAATGGCTCTGAGCACTATGGGACTCAACTGCTGTGGTTATCAGTCCCCTAGAACTTAGAACTACTTAAACCTAACTAACCTAAGGACATCACACACATCCATGCCCGAGGCAGGATTCGAACCTGCGACCGTAGCAGTCGCACGGTTCCGGACTGCGCGCCTAGAACCGCGAGACCACCGCGGCCGGCTGCACACTTGGGCCTGGTATAGTACAACCCCTGAGCTCGGGTGGTTTTAAAAGTAGAATCACCTAGCGAGGAACGACTGCTAGTCAGGCAGATACATTGTGCAAGTAGTCAGTGTGCAGTCCGTGTGTAACACAGGGAAACGCGAAATCTACTTGAGTTTGACCGTGAGCAGATTGTGATGGCTCGGAGGCTCGGCACGAGCATTTCAGAAACTGCACGACTTGTAGGAGGGTTAGAGGAGTGCCATGGCGGTCTTCAACACTTGGCGAAGCCAAGGTGAAATCAGATCCAGATGTCAGATGTCGTAGGTTTGGCAGACTCGTACAACAGAACAAGCGGCGACTGTTGCGGAGACTATATCAGACTTTAATGCGGTGCATTAACACAGGGCACCGAACACTCCCAACGATCGGCTTCCACAGCCGGCACCACATGCATGTGCCAATGTCAACACCACGATATCGGCAACTACAGCTGAAATGGGCAGGTGACCATCGGCACTGCACATTGGTGCAGTGTCAGAGCATTGCACTGTCTCATGAATCCCGATACCTTGTTCATCATGCTGATGGTTGCGCGCGAATCCGTCGTCTTCTAGGGGAACATCTTTTTCACACCTGTACTGCGGGACGGAGACAAGCTGGTGGCGACTCTATTATGCTCTGGGTAACATTCACTTGGGCATCCATGGGTCCAGTGGAGCTCGTGCAAGGCACCATGATAGCATGGAGTATGGTACACTAGTTGCATATCACGTTCACCCCTTGATGACGATCACTTTTCCTGACGGAAGTGGCATTTTTCAACAAGATAACGCACAATGACACATCGCCAGGAGAGTAATGGAGTGGATCAGGGAACACAGTTACGTGTTCCAAATGATGTGCTGGCCCCCAGCTGGCTAGAACTGAACCTGATCGAACCCATATTGGATGTGATTGATCGTGGTGGCAGAGCTCATCCTCCTCCCCCATCCCCCTTTGGAACTTACGGAAATTAGGTGACTTGGGTGCGCGGGTAGGGTGGCAGTTCTCTCCAGCGACCTACTAAGGCCGGCTTGCTTCCATGTCGTGAAACGTCACTGCTGTTATCTGTGCCAAAAGTGGACATACCGGCTATTAGGTAGGTGGTCATAATGTTCTGGCTGATCAGTGTGTGTGTGTGTGTGTGTGTGTGTGTGTGTGTGTGTGTGTGTGTGTGTGTGTGTGTGTGTGTGTTATATATATGGTGTTGGGGGTATAGGTACAGATATTGTGTCAAAAATGTGCACCTCTTTAGACTGTTAGTTCTTTTTCTCTTTGTCAGACAGTCTTCCTGCAAATACTCCATGCAAATTACTACCTGATGTTTTCCAAATAGTCGTAACTGTGCCACAAAGTGGACTATACCTGTCAGTATAAGCTATCCGTTTCACGTCCACATTTCCACAATTCAATACTTGTCCTAAGGCCCAGGGGAAAATGAACAATGTTTCATAGGTACAAATGTAAGTGATAATGACAGTTTTGTTCATGACTGGACATGTGCTTAAGACGACTGATTGGGAAAAGGTAGAATTCAGAGTTGGAGTCCCAGACTGAGTCATATTTTCAATTAACACCGCATATTCATAAATTGTGTTTTCTAAGAAGTCTTCACTCGTTTCAGTTACATTAGGAAAGCCTCAGTGAGATCTCTCTAGCTCATCTTCTCGGACGAAAAATGGACGCTCATATCCAAATAACAGTAGAAATAAACCTCAAATTGACTCCGACGACATTTATTGCTATTCGGTGAAGTTGTAAGTCTATGGAGAGCTTGGATACTTTGGAGCATCTGACATAAAATGAACCCCTGCTCATATTCTCCCGTGATCTTTGTTAATATCAGTGATAATCCCAAATGTACTGACCTTACAAAGCATTTTCATACACACAGGGAATGGCATTAAGTGGCGCCCTAGGAAAAGCTAGGCACAGCGGACGTCGTAATATTCTGCCGACCAGTAAAGAGATGTCGACGGTCATAATGGCGAAACACAGCGCATGGCGTCAGCGTATTTAAGCTTAAGCAGGCTCTCAGTAGACTACACGCCTCAGCGGAGCGAAAACCGGATTAACCCATAGCCCCCCCTGCAGGCAGTGCCTGGAATCTGTTGCTGGCTGTTCCTGAAGGCAAGGACTAAGCTCGAAAGCAAAGAGGGTCGATAACAAGCTGACAATATTATCAATACTCAATAGCAGCAACTATTGTCATTTTCTGTTTACTTGCGACTGTTATTAACTGTTTTCATTCGCAATCGAGATTTCAGCTATTGTACCTTTCTCAAGTGGCAGCCCACTATGAAGTGCATCAATATAGATTTATTCGTATAAACGCGATAACGTCCTCGTCTCAGGCATGTTCACATAGGTGCCTGTTTCATATACACAATGAGGCCACACTGGTGCACATACAGTGAAAATTAAGAGTGCAGTATGACAAAAATTAGACAGGAATTATTACAGGGAATCAAATGAAACTTCACATGTCGATAAGGTATGTGGTGTTATTGCCATGATTACAAAACTCAATTAAATTGACGAAGAATTTGGCAGCATGAGCTCACTTATCGGTATGATGTTGCACCGCCTCTGATCTGGATGCAAGATCGGATCCGGCTGGGAATGATCTTATTAAGCTTTGTATTGTCTGAGGCAAGTTGTCCCATAAGTATTGTAATTTGTCCTTGATGCCATAGATACTGCCACATGGACAAATTTGACGTGGGAGCTGGTTCCACACATGCTCTATCGGGAACAGATCTGGAGATCATGCTGGTAACAGGAATACGAGTATCTCTATAGCACAACAACAGTTCATAGAGACAAGTTCCATGTTTGGGCGAGCATTGTCCCGTTGCAAACTGACATCACGATTCTGTCTCATGAGAGAGAACACACGAGAATGCAGCATACCAGCGACGTTCCTTTAATCACCACCAGCCGTTACCTGAAGTCGTACCCAAAGGCGCCCCACAACAAGACAACAAAGTAACACCGCAGTGTCTCTCCGAAACGTTGGAAAAATGGGATCTGTCCGCAGGTCTCTGCCATATTCGCCAATGATAGTCATCTGGGGTAGTGCAGAACTGTGATTCATCGCTAAACACAACATGATGCTCTTCATCATGTCAATGCTTCCTTGTCACGGCACCACCCAAAACGCTGCTGTTTGTGTTGTGGTAACGGCAGCCTAAGTGTGGGACGGTAATTCCCAAGTCCAACTGCTGCCAGCCTCCGACTAATGATGAGCGATGAGACAGAATGTTACTGGGAGTCCATTACTTCTTCCCTGGTGGCAGGCGCCAATGTGAAGGGAGTGCAAAATTCGGCGATCCTCTCTTGTGGTGGTTATACGTGGTCAACCAGATCCATGACGATGAGTATGTCTGGCCTCACATTTCTACGCTGTCCAACGTTGAGCCACTGACATCAGAATGTCCCACAAATATGGGTACTGTACGACTCACCCTGTCGTCCAAATCGAGACTCTCAAAAAGGCCCCTTCCAACTCTGTTAATTGATGATAAGTTTACCTCACTCGAGTTTGCAGCATTGGCGTATCCTTCACAGTAATTACATGACATCTGATGCCGTTCATGACCCTAAATATACCCGACTAGGCTTGGGTACAACACCAAACTCAAACAACACTAATGCGCTTTGGTGGCTGTTCTAATTACAGATAATTGCAACTCTAGTAATTCACATACCCGCTGATAGCCTGTATGTGTACGGAGTTACATCGACATCCTACTATGTCTTTTTGGTGCTTCACTTCCGTGGTTAGGCAGTGTACTTGAAGAGTCCTGTCTTTTCATGCATATGAATTATTTGAACATGGCTGACAACAGTAAACATACCTATTAAAAAGAACAGAACAATTATGCATTGAGACATTTCTGAGGCTACTGTCACTTGAAAATGGCACAATAGCCGAAATCTTCATTGTGAATAAATACGGTTGAAGACGTTGCCATTCTAAAAATTAATTCCTGTTTTTATCAGTTTTATATTTTAACGGGGGTACTTTCGGCATACTCTCCGTGCGTTCGGAATCTAATCGAATTATGTGCAACTTAGAATTTCGTAAGGGGTTTTGTGCGCTGGATACGGATAAGGATCTGGTCTCTATTTCACTGGTCCGTTATCTAAAACCGAGGTTCAAAATTTACCTATTTATAAGTAAGTGGACTCTCTACAACTCCGCTGTTAATGATACAGCTTTGCACTTTTTCGATAGACGCTGATAATGTGAATGAATGGTTACAGTTTTACCTCATCGATATCATGGGTGTTAAAGAAAAAGTACTAGCTCATCACATTAAGGATAGGGAAAGAAATATGAAATAGTCTGAAGTGGTTTAGGAAACCCACCTAAATTTATCACAGAATGGTCATATAGGGCTTGAAAAAACCTCCTGTTACTAGAATGAGATTATCACTCTGCAGTGGAGTGTGCGCTGATATGAAACTTCCTGGCAGATTAAAACTGTGTGCCCGACCGAGACTCGAACTCGGGACCTTTGCCTTTCGCGGGCAAGTGCTCTACCAACTGAGCTACCGAAGCACGACTCACGCCCGGTACCCACAGCTTTACTTCTGCCAGTATCTCGTCTCCTACCTTCCAAACTTTACAGAAGTTCTCCTGCGAACCTTGCAGAACTAGCACTCCTGAAAGAAAGGATATAGCGGAGACATGGCTTAGCCACAGCCTGGGGGATGTTTCCAGAATGAGATTATCACTCTGCAGCGGAGTGTGCGCTGATATGAAACTTCCTGGCAGATTAAAACTGTGTGCCCGACCGAGACTCGAACTCGGGACCTTTGCCTTTCGCGGGCAAGTGCTCTACCAACTGAGCTACCGAAGCACGACTCACGCCCGGTACCCACAGCTTTACTTCTGCCAGTATCTCGTCTCCTACCTTCCAAACTTTACAGAAGTCCTCCTGCGAACCTTGCAGAACTAGCACTCCTGAAAGAAAGGATATAGCGGAGACATGGCTTAGCCACAGCCTGGAGGATGTTTCCAGAATGAGATTATCACTCTGCAGCGGAGTGTGCGCTGATATGAAACTTCCTGGCAGATTAAAACTGTGTGCCCGACCGAGACTCGAACTCGGGACCTTTGCCTTTCGCGGGCAAGTGCTCTACCAACTGAGCTACCGAAGCACGACTCACGCCCGGTACCCACAGCTTTACTTCTGCCAGTATCTCGTCTCCTACCTTCCAAACTTTACAGAAGTTCTCCTGCGAACCTTGCAGAACTAGCACTCCTGAAAGAAAGGATATAGCGGAGACATGGCTTAGCCACAGCCTGGGGGATGTTTCCAGAATGAGATTATCACTCTGCAGCGGAGTGTGCGCTGATATGAAACTTCCTGGCAGATTAAAACTGTGTGCCCGACCGAGACTCGAACTCGGGACCTTTGCCTTTCGCGGGCAAGTGCTCTACCAACTGAGCTACCGAAGCACGACTCACGCCCGGTACCCACAGCTTTACTTCTGCCAGTATCTCGTCTCCTACCTTCCAAACTTTACAGAAGTTCTCCTGCGAACCTTGCAGAACCAGCACTCCTGAAAGAAAGGATATAGCGGAGACATGGCTTAGCCACAGCCTGGGGGATGTTTCCAGAATGAGATTATCACTCTGCAGCGGAGTGTGCGCTGATATGAAACTTCCTGGCAGATTAAAACTGTGTGCCCGACCGAGACTCGAACTCGGGACCTTTGCCTTTCGCGGGCAAGTGCTCTACCAATTGAGCTACCGAAGCACGACTGTTACTGTTCTAACAATTGCACCACTTTGCATGAAGTGACACTGGTTAAATCCGGACAAATCTGTTCTCTTACCAGCTCCCAACAACTCGATGATCAATTACGCCAGTGTACTTAGAAGTAGCAAATTCGAGGTACATCTTAGTTTAACCAACAGAATTCAAGGCGTTGTATTACGCTTGTCCAGAATTATTTTAACGTAATCAATGAGAAAATACACTGTTCCAAAAATTTTGAAGAGTTGACTGTTACGACGAACAGAATATGATATCGGACGTTGGCGCGCCAGGTACATATAGTCTGCGCCCGCGAGCTCGGCTCCAGTTCACCACCGGCAATGGAGGGTGAAGCTTTGACAATGCCAGCCACTCGTGCTGGCGAAACGTCAGAAAAATCATTAGATGAACGTCGGCCGAAGAACCCGAGACAGAAGCCAATAGGCAGTTTGTCAACAAGTGGCCACGAAAGCCTCAACAATTTTGTAGAATATGATATCTTTATGTTCACTGATCACAGAATCAGAAAATACGCTTGAAGTTTTAGACTGCTCTCTTTCTTGAGATAATGATATTATATAGACGGAAAGTCATCGAGTAAAACAGAAGTAATATCCGGCGTTTCTCAAGGAAGTGTTATAGGCCCTATATTGTTCCTGATCTATATTAACGACATAGGAGACAATCTGTTTGCAGATGATGCTGTCATTTACCGTCTTGTAAAGTCATCAGATGATCAAAACGAGTTGCAAAATGATTTAGATAAGGTATCTGTATGGTGCGAAAAGTGGAAATTGATCCTGAATAAGGAAAAGTGTGAAGTTATTCACATGAGTACTAAAAGAAATCAGCTAAATTTCGATTACGTGATAAGTTACACAAATCTGAAGGCTGTAAATTCAGCTAAATACTTAAGGATTACAATTAATCTAAATTGCAACGATCACATAGATAATATTATTGGTAGAGAAAAGCAAAGACTGCGATTCATTGGCAGAACACAGGTCAACTAAAGAGAGTGCTTATACCAAGCTTGTCCGCTATATTCTGGAGTATTGCTGTGCGGTTTGGGATCCGCATCAGGTGGGACTGACGGATGGCATCGAAAAAGTACAAAGAAGTGCAGCTCGTTTTGTATTATCGCGAAATAGTAGAGATGGTGTCACAGACATGATACGTGAATTGGAGTGGCAACCATGAAAACAAAGGCGTTTTTCGTTGCGACAGGATCTTCTCATAAAATTTCGATCACCAGTTTTCTACTCCGATTGCGAAAAAATTCTGTTGGCACCCACCTACATAGAGAGAAATGTTCATCACGATAAAATAAGAGAAATCAGGGCTCGCACAGAAAAAATTTAAGTGCTCGTTTTTCCTGCGTGCCATTCGAGAATGGAACGGTAGAGAGACAGCTTCAAGGTGGTTCATTGAACCCTCTACCAGGCACTTTATTGTGAATAGCAGAGTAATCACGTAGATGTAAATGTGGTTCTTTGTCGTTCAAGAACAGATGAAGAATTTAAATATAATCATCTCTCTCTGGCCTGTCTGTGGAGCTGTATTGCAGGAGCGTCCGAGTTGACCATCCAGCAATTATCATGTAACTTCACAGCATTCCACTTTATTTTATACCTTTACTCCATTAGTGAAACATCCTTGTGAAATCCATCGCTTGTAACAACTCGATTTGACCGGAAAAATGCAGTTGTGACATTGCAGCTGTTCATTTGAGCATACCAGATCAACCACAAGTTCATTGAAATTTTCTCCTTTGAAGTTACCCAGAAAATAATTGGAAACGTTCGTCTAGGACTGCTTTACTCTTTTCTTCGTATCCTTTAGAACCTATTCAGACTGAGTATATTTAAAAAGTTTTGTTTCCCTTATAACAACAAGCACATCATCCTTAATTTCCTGTCCAAAGTAGAGCTAAGAACGTGAGTGCAGATTCAGTTACATTGAAAAGTTTCAGAATTTTTTTTGGACTCTCAAACTTTACAGGTACTAAAGTTTTTTTGGATATATCAAGGGTTCATACACATATTTTTCATTCCAGGAGATAATGACCACCTGTTCGGCTCTTTTCCTACAACAGTGTTTTACACGTAGAATGGATGTGCCATTCGCACAGAAAACAACTGCAATTTGTGTAGCAGTCGTAAAAATGTGGCAATAAATTCAAATCCCTGCAGACTTCCCACTGATATCTCACATATTCGACTCCTATTAGGACCGCATTTGGGACGACGACGGTTCAATTCCGCGTCCGGCCATCCTGATTTAGGTTTTCCGTGATTTCCCTAAATCACTTCAGGCAAATGCCGGGATGGTTCCTTTGAAAGGGCACGGCCGATTTCTTTCCCCATCCTTACGTAATCCGATGAGACCGATGACCTCGCTGTTTGGTCTTTTCTCCCATAACAACCCAACCCAACCTTTTAGGACGTTTCTTGAATTTCCATATGTTGCTTAAAGGTTACCGAGTCATTGTAATAGTTCTTAAGAACTGAAATCGCTAGCTTGCTACAAATTTACTGATTACGTGATGAATAGGTGTGGGCGTGTATCTGATCACGTGATGACACAGTGTCGTGAGAATTACGACAGTCTCAGACAGTGCCGCCAACCGCTTATACGCGGGGCTCAATATTTCATGAGAAAAGGCGTAATTATGGGTGATAGTTGCAGTTGGCTTAATATGTGAGTTATAATGGCAATTTCGAATTTAATTGCACCAAGTTAACAGAAATTTATTTCATTTCTTTTCCTTAACATTGTGAGTTTTCTTTGACATTCATGTAAAAGCTATTTCTCAGCGGAAGACTTTTTACATTTCCTAACCATTGTGTGTGCCGTCAGATTAAGAATTTCACAAATTTTTTATCTCAGCAATTTGTATTCTACTTCAGAATGAAAGATTCGTAATCGATACTGCAGCTGAAACTAACCGACATATAGGAGAGCTCACCTTTATTTCGACGTATTAGGCGCTTTGAGCCAGTCCCACACGCTCTCTTCGGTTGCTGAAAACGTGTATTACCCACGAATAACAAACTTCATCTCAGCAGAACAAATTTGTGCTTCTGAGTCAGTAATACTATTCCTTTTCTAGAAAACTGTGTACTTTGATACTTGAAATTATTTTTAAACTTGGTGAATTTCCACTTTTTTGATCTTTTTCTGCATTTTCGTGTGTTATTGAAGAGCTTGTGGTAAACTGAATCACTATCTGAAATAGAAGTATAGCGTTTTATTAGATACAAAAATTCGCGCTTCCCGCCCGTATTTTAAGGATAAAGTTAACGGATTGCAGTCATCAATAGGCTTTCTTGCAGTGAGAGATCCCGTTTTGTTCCGAGTTATAGCACCGTAATTTTAATCATCTAATATTCTACTTGCTGCCCTCGCATTGCTTCAGTGATGATGATGATTCTGTGTTTAAAGGGACTAAACTACTGGGACATTAGTCCCTCCTTATCATGAGACAAACGTGCAAAACGTAAAAAGCGAAACAAATGGGGACTTGGCTGCTGCAACTATATAAGCAAGTCAAAGAGTTTAAAAGGTCGTAACAGTAGTTGTAACGTCCGCTGAGCTGAGCCTAAGGGCCCGGGTTCGATTCCCGCCTGGGGTCGGAGATTTTCTCCGCTCAGGGACTGGGTGATGTGTTGTCTAAATCATCATCATTTCATCGCCATCGACGTGCAAGTCACCCAAGTGGCGTCAAATGGAAAGAGTTGCAACCGGCGAACGGTCTACCCGACGGGAGGCAATAGTCACACGACCAGCAGCAGTAGTTGTAACACGATAGGTAAAAGAAAATAGAGATAACCGAGCAGCATCTTGCACTAGAAGTTCGAAAGGCACAACAAGGTGAGGGAAGACAAAAGCAACCTGCGGGTTGCATGGGGGATACCCGCCACATGGGGTGCCGCCCCCCCCCCCTCTCCACCACCACCCCTAACACCGGAAGTGGAGTAGTATTGTAGTTCGCTGTCCCTCAGGAACTACAACACATTGGTACTGGCTGTCTTGTCATCTGTAAGCATCTGAGGTAGTGAGGTAGGTAAGGTGTAGATGCATACGGAATTAGATTAATCGTGGAGGATCGAAACAAACAGGTGTCGGAGAAGCGCAGGAATAGTATCGCTCTTGGGGCCACAAAAGAGGTCCATCTCCATCACCGGACATGGTACAGACCACAGGGGGTGTCTAGAGGGACCTCTGCAAACACAGACTAATGCAGGCTATTGGAGGTCCTTCAGTAGAATATGAACTCAGATCCCAGGTGGTCTACCCAGTTCTGGGCAAGGCGCAAACAGTCTGATCTGTTGGCGGTGGAATACGGTTGAATGAGATGGGTGGGAAGGCATCTGACAGAGTGTGATTGCATAACTTGCCAGAAGCTGCTATCGTCTAACACGCAGTGGTGGGACACCGACTTCCGCCAGGAGGCTGTCAACAGGGCTCTCATGGAAGGCCACCATTGCAAACCGCACGCCAGTGTCGTGAACGGAGTACAGCAAGCTCAGTACAGACGGTGCTGCGGACCCATAGGCAACGCATCCATAGTCCAACTGGGATAAAAATCAGAGCTTCGTAAAATCCCACAAGAACTGTGCGGTCCACGCCATACGAGGGGTGACTAAGATAACGGAGAGCGTTCACCTTCCTCATGCAAGTTGCCTTGAGTGGTGACGTGCAGCAGCCAAATTAGCTTGTTGTCAAATAAAATACCGAAGAACTGAAAAGTTTCAACGACTTCAAGTAACAGGTCATCAGGATAAATTTCTGAATGCACGTGCACAGTCTGGAGTCGACAAAAATGCGTGATTTTGCCGGAGAAAGTTGACAGCCATGATTCAGGGCCCAGTCATGGACACTCCCGACAGACCTCTGAAGTTGCCATTCAGCAGTGCACACAGATGCAGAGGCAAGGTACCGGCAAATATCATCCATGGACAGCGACGGATATACTGTGGGACCCACTGCAATTACGATACCATTGACGGCGATAGCGAACAGCATTACTCTCAGAACTGATCCCTGTGGGTCTACACTTTCCTGTACATATTGGCTGTTGAGATTCGAACCTATCCAGGACCGAAAAAGTCGTAGAGATAGGAAATTCTGGATAAAACTGGGTAAACTGCCACAGAAACGCCACTCACGCAGTGTAGATAGGATATGATGTCGCCAGGTGGTATTGTATGCCTTCTGTAGATCAAAGAACACAACAATCAGATGTTGTCGATGCGCGAAAGCATTGCACACTGTAGATTCCAAACGAACCCGTTGATCTGTGCTGCATCGGAAAGCCCAAAAGCAATCATGATATATGCCCTCCAGCCTCAAAGCACTGACAAAGACGGCGGTTGACCATTCGTTTGAATAGCTTACACAGCCCATTCGTAAGAGCGATTGGCCGGTAGTTAGCTTAAATATGTGGGTCCTTTCCCGGTTTCAGGACAGGAACAAAAACACTTTCCCACCATTGAGAGGGAAATATTCCCTTCTACCAAATGCTGTTAGAAAGCTTGGGGGAAATGTTTCATGCCGTCGGCAGGAAGATGTTTGAGCATTCGGTTTTGGCTAATGTCAGGTCCAGGGGCCATACCTCGACACTGAGCCAAAGCGCTGCAAAGTTCCCGTTCATTAAAAGGGACATCATATGATAGAGAGCCGTGTGCATGGAAAGATAGCGGGCGGCCCTCAATAAAGTGTTTCTGAGTCGGGAAATAAGGATGGTAATTACTGCAAGCGGACACTTCCGCAAAGTGTGCCGAAAAACATTCGGCAAATATCACAGGATCAGTGCAGATGTTGCCACTGACAAGGATGCCAGGAACCTCCGTCGGTGGTGGATGGCCGCAAATGCGGACGAGTCTACTCCATACTTGGGACGAGGGGGTGCGGGATCACATAATTGAGACATGTTGCTCCCAAAACTCCTGCTTTTTTTTCTTTATTATAAAGTGCACTTTCACTTGGAGTCTTTTGAATGCTATAAATTATCCCAGAGGGATGGCGCTTGTACCGTTGAAGCGCTCGTGGCTGTGGCTATATCCTCAGACCATCATGACACCAGCAGTCGTCGGGATGAGCCAGAGGAGTAAGATATCGTTGATGCTGCAGCATGCGTAATAGTATCAATAGTATCCCACACCAATTTGTCGATATCCGTCGCATGACTGGCTGAAAAAGTGTCTCTAGAGGAGAAAGCCTGCCAGTCAGCTTTCCTAAGCAATCAAAGTGGAGAATTTTCCAGATCTTTTTGAATGGAGAGGAAGAGAACGATAGGCAAATGGTCGCTCTCACGAAGACCGCCATGGACGTACCACTCAATCAAAAGTAAGATACTCAGGCTGCAGACTGCGAGATCAATAGCTGAAAACGTTCTGTGGGTCACACTGAAATAGGTTGCAGCCCCAGTGTTGAGTAGGCAGGCATCCAATTCTGAAAGGAATGTTCTAGTACTCGGCCTTTTTAGACATAGTGTCGCCGCTCCAAAGAGGACTATGGGCATTAAAGTCCTCCAATGAGCCGAAGGTGGCAGGGAGCTGTGCCACTAACTCTAACAGCTCGTGATAAAGAAAAGGTTCGCCTGGGTGTAAATAAAAATTACATATTGTCATACAAACTGACATGTACGCATTAATGACCACGGTCTCAAGCGCAGTGGTAAGGGACACCTGCTCACTGAAAATATCAGAGCGTATGAGGGCACAGACCAACTGGACGCTCTCGACATTAACTGATTGGTACAGAAGAGTTTGTAGTTATTCAGAGCATGGAGGTGTGTAGTCGTGAACTGTGTTTTCTGAAGCATTGTGCCAATTACAGACTACTTAGCCATTAAATGACGGAGTTCAGTCAAATGGCGATAGTAGCCGTTACAGTTCCATTGAAGGAGCGTTGAAGTCAGGTCTGAGAAAGTCGCAAATGGAAAAAATGGGCGTGATTACTTCGCCACCAGGTTGTGGCCTACTTATTGCGTGATCCATCGTCTGTGTACATAAGATTGAGCACTGCAGGGCTGGGGAGGTGAAGCCTCAGAAAGTAGTTTATCTTTCTGCTTATCCTTCTTAGCCTTCTGAGATTTAGATTTCTGTTATCATTTCCGCATTTTATCTTCCAGTACTGAAGAGGACCGTAGTTTTCTTCAGCCCACAGCCTGTGACTGCTGGTCACTGTCTTGAGAGGGGGCACATTGATAGGTGTCCTCGTTTCTGACACCAGAGGATGATAGGAATCTCTGGCTGCACCGATGGTGTGGGAACCACCAGTGCTATAGGCGTAGTGGATGTGGAAGCCACCGTATCTTTCTCCAAACGTAGGGCAGACTCTGGAATATGACCACAGCTGACAGGTGTTTTGAGAGACCTTATCATCATGTGAGATGTGAACTGTGACAACAGTCGCCAAATTGGACACCATATTAGTCGTATGAAATCTTTCAAACTTTTTCCTTGCTTCTTGGTAAGACAGGTGGTCTAGAGTTTTATACTCTTTAATTTTCTTCTCCTTCTACTTCTTGAACACTGAGTATTGTGGTGAATGAGGAGGGTGAGATTCTGGACAGTTGACAGACTGACGGGGTTGATCACAAGAGGTGCCCTCATAGGACACCCGTCCACAAGTCTTACAGATAGCCTCATTAGAACAGCAGGAAGGCATGTGTCCGAACCTTCGGCACTCTAAACATCTCATTGGAGGAAGAATGTAAGGCCTCACACACGTCTATAAACCATGACCTTAACCTTCTCAGCTAAAATGTTATCTTTGAGAGGCTAGGATTAAAGCTCCATTGTCCATTCTATTATCCTTGGGCCCTTCTGGATGCGGTGAACAAAATGGATTCCACATTGCACCACATTAGTATGTAGCTCTTCATTGGCTAGTAGTGTTAGATACCGATGGAAGATAACACCTTGAATTCTGTTGAGCTTGTTGTGAGGACAAATCGTGACTGGTATAGCTCCTGGTTGGCGTACTATGTTTTGATCAGAAAAGATCCACTTCTCATCTTCTCTATTGCCTCATCCTCCGGAAACGGATCTTCATTACTTTCAGAGAAAAACATTGGCATCTTTGTAGCCAGAGCTGCCGTCAGTGTGGTAAAAAACCAAGAATTCAGCGAAATGTTCACTTCCATTTCTCCTTTCTTGGCTCTCGGCCGGCTGCGGTGGTCGAGCTGTTCTAGGTGCTTCGGCGAGGAACCGCGCGACTGCTACGGTCGCAGGTTCGAATCCTGCAGCGGGCATGGATGTGTGTGATGTACTTAGGGTGGTTAGGTTAAAGTAGTTCTAAGTCCTAGGGGATTGATGACCTTAGATGTTAATTCCCATAGTGCTCAGAGTCATTTGAACCTGGCTCTCGTCTTGAGGCATGTTCAATGACGGAAATGCCGTAAGACTGTAACCTTTTGCATTAAAATCACTATTCCTGACTGATGAGATTGCCTTGTCGGCAAAGCCACCATGAAGTTTGGTCAGTTTCATTGCAGATCATCGGCCCCGACGCCTCTCACTCTGATCAGAGGCTCTCCCTGGAGGCACAAACCTATTGATGTGTCGGCAGCTGGGCCAACACCTTGTAGATCGAAGTGGCTGAAAGTGCACGCTAAACTAACGCAGACGGGCGTGAAGTACTGGAACATGAGACTTATTAATGAATAAGAAGAACAGTACGTAGCTGGAATAATATACTTAACTTTATTCTCTTGTTGGAATACATCTCTTGAATAGTAGTAAGCTATAAGCACTGATACACATGGCGCCTTGCTAGGTAGTAGCTAAGGAATAAGCTGAAGGCTATTCTATCAGTCTCTCGGCAAATGAGAGGAAGACTTGGTAGGTCTGGTCGCAAGCTATGTCGTCCGTACAACTGGGGCGAGGTCTATTCCGTATCTTGTGACCTGCCATGTGGTGGCGCTAGGATTGCGATTACACAGTGGCGACACGCGGGTCCGACATGTACTACAGGACCGCGGCCGATTTAAGTTACCACCTAGCAAGTGTGGTGTCTAGCGGTGACACCACACCTATCAAGGAAAAGGCCACTTGGTACAGTAGCCTTTGCCCCGAATCCCGGTACAGGCGCCTATTCCTTGGCTGACACGGGCAGATTACAGCTTAGGCGTCGGCAGTGTGATCCCTGCGTTGTCGGGGGGCTACCACCGAGAGGGTACATAACAATCCCACCATGACAGACTGCCTACAGCATTGAATTTCGGGTGCAGAGGTAGATCCATTTGATTGGAAAGTGCAAAAGATAACAGCGTACAGTGGAGAGTTAATGCAACACGGTAATGCGTCCTTCCTCAAACGGCTCGCCCTTTGGTAAAATTTGTAAATCGGAGGTCAAACTCAAAAAGGTGACCAGAGTTTAAAAAGCCAAAAAAGGTGAGGAAAAAAGCGTTAAAAAAGTGACAAGAGCGAGAACCTTCAAAAGACCGAAGAACAGTCACAAGACCAAGGTAAAAAACTTGGCCCAATAAAAAAGACTCCTATTAGTCGCCTCTTATGACAGGCAAGAAAGGGCTGTAGGTCTATTCTAACACTTGACACTGCAGGGGAGCAATGCTTCAAGTAGGTCTACACGACTAAAAACATTCCTCTTTGCCGGCCGGGGTGGCCGAGCGGTTCTAGGCGCTACAGTCTGGAACCGCGCGATCGCTACGGTCGCAGGTTCGAATTCTGCCTCTGGCATGGATATGTGTGATGTCCTTAGGTTAGTTAGGTTTAAGTAGTTCTAAGTTCTAGCGGACTGATGACCTCAGAAGTTAATTCCCATAGTGCTCAGAGCCATTTGAACCATTCCTCTTTAGCCTACCAAAGCAACATATTGGACCTTATTTTTTCTGTTATATCTTTACTTAAAATATCCATCTGTTACTGTAGGTGGAAGCAGATTGCTGCTTGTTAAGTCAATGAGAACAATGTATCGCGCTGCGTAAGCTTTTGTCTTCGGAAGCAGTAACCTTTAAACAAAAACGAGCAGCGTGCATAGACAGGGACAGATTTTGTTTGAAAACAGTTCATGTACAAGAACATGTTTTTATCGTCACGAATAAAATATGTCATTCTGTAGAAAGTGGATTAAACGGAAAAAGAGATGAGCTATCTTCCAATTAAAAACGTTGAAAACTTACCAGATGCTTGAAGAGGCTGTATGAATTTCCAGTTTCTGAAAATCATAGTGTCAGTACTAAATATTCAAAAGACAATTTGTTGTTCATTCATTCGTGAGTGATGTTAGAATATTTAGCACTACATGACAAAATAAACATTTCTGCACGAAGTTTTCCATAAGACAATTCGTGACTACTGTCATATCAAAGACTTCGATTTTTTTTTTCCAAATCGTATAGAGGAAGCAATGTTTTTTACTCAAAATTAGATAAGAACCTAAGCTATTGCTGGTCCTACTGCTGGTGTAACGGAAGTCTTGATACAGTGTCACCTTCTTAAAGTTTGTTACTCCTTTGGAGGTACTTGGTTCACCAGCGTTAGCATAAAGTAACATGAAAGTTCCTCTTTGTTAAGATTTGTTGTTTCTCTTTCAACGGTTCACAGAAACGCTGCCGCTATCTGAAAATTTGGTGGTGAAAAATCTTGTAATCACAACTAATATTCCATCTACGTCATTTGCAAGCATCTAAAAATACGTCAGACCGACTGTGAAGTTCCCTGCCAGAATTTTGTGCCTTTCCTGAATAATAAAGTGCTCCTTCACAAAAGAGAACAAAAGTCCGCATTGTCCGACGACAGTTACAAGGAATTCTAAGTTGAACTTTAATTTCATTATGCAAGAAGGCACACTGCGGGTGACAAATTTTGCGCCTGACAGTGATAAGTAAGCGCGAAGACTTTTTTTTGCGAGTGGTTGTCGGAACTTCTAATGATCTGCAACTTAATAAATGAGTAAGTTCTTTGTGACGTCCTCGTAGGCGAAATGCCGGAACTGAGAGGAAGTTTCCTTACAACGGCATACAATTAAAGCTTTCACTCAATCATGAACATTTTTCTCGGCAGTGTTGGAGAAGCTATAAAGAGAGGAGACTTGGTAATGCAATATCCTTTGAGTAAACTGAATTCGATAAATGCACAATTTGAGTAAATATTATTTAGTGTTTCAAAAACTATAGTTTACGCTCACAAGTTGAGAAGAGCGTCAACGTAGAAGTACGCAGCAGAATTAAAATTAGTATAAATGTTAAGAAGAAAACAGCGAAAATTAAGTGATATTTCAGGAAAAAGGGACACTAGGTCATTCAAAGGTAACCATGTAATAGAAACACTGAAACGCGGTGAAGAATATTTGTTACCAAACTGTGGTGAGCAAAATATTTATCATGTTAAAATAATTACGGAAAGAAATACCATATCTCTGACCTCGTTGAATTTTATTAGGTTTCCTGTTATCATTGGTTCTTGTGTGTACGTGGAATACCCTTAAAGTACACTACTGACCATTAAAATTCCTACACCATGAAGAAATGCAGATGATAAACGGGTATTCATTGGACAAATATATTATACTAGAACTGACATGTGATTACATTTTCACGCAGTTTGTGTGCATAGATCCTGAGAAATCAGTACTCAGAAGAACCACCTCTGGCCGTAATAACGGCCTTGATACGCCTAAGCATTGAGTCAAACTGAGCTTGGATGGCGTGTACAGGTACAGCTGCCCATGCAGCTTCAACACTATACCACAGTTCATCAAGAGTAGTGCACATCTGAAATGTAACGTCCACTGTTCAAAGTGCCGTCAATGCGAACAAGAGGTGACCGAGACGTGTAACCAATGGCACCCCATACCATCACGCCGGTGATACGCCAGTATGGCGATGACGAATACACGCTTCCAATGTGCGTTCACCGCGATGTCCCCAAACACGGATGCGACAATCATGACGCTATAAACAGAACCTGGATTCATCCGAAAAAATGACTTTTTGCCATTCGTGCTTTCAGGTTCGTCGTTGAGCACACCATCGCAGGCGCTCCTGTCTGTGATGCAGTGTCAAAGGTAACTGCAGCCATTGTCTCCGAGCTGATAGTCCATGCTGCTCCAAACGTCGTCGAACTGTTCGTTCAGATGGTTGTTGTCTTGCAAACGTCCCCATCTGTTGACTCAGGGATCGAGACGTGGCCGCACGGTCCGTTATAGCCGTGCTGATAAGATGCGTGTCATCTCGACTGCTAGTGATACGAGGACTTTGGGATCCAGCACTGCCTTCCGTATTACACTCCTGAACCAACCGATTCCATATTCTGCTAACAGTCATTGGATCTCGACCAACGCGAGCAGCAATGTCGCGATACGATATACCGCAATCGCTATAGGCTACAATCCGACCTTTATCAAAGTCGAAAACGTGATGGTACGAATTTCTCCTCCTTACACGAGGCATCACAACAACGTTTCACCAGGCAACGCCGGTCAACTGCTGTTTGTGTATGAGAAATCGGTTGGAAACTTTCCTTATGTCAGCACGTTGTAGGTGTCGCCACCGGCGCCAACCTTGTGTGAACGCCCTGAAAAGCTGATCATTTGCATATCACAGCGCTCCTTCCTGTCGGTTAAATTTCGCCTCTGTAGCACGTCATCTTCGTGGTGTAGCAATTTTATTGACCAGTAGTGTATGTACGCAGCAGAGCGCTATGAAAATGTTGAAAACTTTGAATGGCAGACACTTGAAGATAGACGTCAATTGCCTTACGAAGGCCTGTTTAAAAATTACAGCGTACACGGAGTATGAACGTAGATGTAATATAGGAGTCAAGTCCCCCCAACAGTCATCAGGAAAGCCGGGTGGGATGTAGTTGTGCGGGCTCACTAATGCTCGAGAGCGCCAAGAGAACATCACTAACAATAAAACATTTATTAGACAATAATGCAGGATTGTCTTCTTAAGCACCGTACCATAACCGGACCGGCGGAACAGTGCCTCCTCAGCGGAGTAAAACCGACATGTACTTGACTCGCAACAGTACAACCATCTCAGCGAAGCGTCAGGTAGCGGCTGCTACATCACGGGCGGTTGTCAACTGCAAAACCCAGCGGCCTCCAGCTTTGCTCATTAATCTCCACGGTGTTCTCGTGGACGTCGAGGATTTGCAGTCTCAGCCCAGGTCCACCTGAAGCACTCGCTGGCTAACAGGGAGCGGCTCTCAGCCCATGCCCAGGAGACAAGAGCCGGCAGCATCGGTGTCTGCCACAGGAATGGAACTCCAGTGGTCCTCCCTCTAGAAGGCGGTGACAGACAGCGTCCAGATCATGTAGGTCAAGTCTTTAGCAGGCCTGTAGGCCTCGGGTGTTGATAGTGCATCTGGCGGCAGAAGTGGCTTCCAGCCAGACTCGTGGGTCCATAGACGATCGCAGACAGCGATGGTCGACCTCCATACCCTCCCCTCCCAATGGATAGATGCAACTGACACCAAGGCCGAGACTATGCACTGGGCAGTGGGCAATCAGCGCGCATCAAGAAAGAGTGAGTCATACGACGAACACTGTGACAGGATGTGTTCCACTTTTACCACGCAGTCAGCTCTCCTACTGACACCTGAATACTTAAAGTTGTGTTACACCTAACCTTTCCTACGAAAATCTGCTTTGTCAGTAGTATGACGGTATCTCTGCCGGCCAATGTGGCCGAGCGGTTCTAGGCGTTACAGTCTGGAACAGCGCGACCGCTACGGTCGCAGGTTCGAATCCTGCCTCGGGTATGGATGTATGTGATGTCCTTAGGTTAGTTAGGTTTAGTAGTTCTAAATTCTAGGGGACTGATGACCTCAGAAGTTAAGTCCCATAGTGCTCAGAGCCATTTGAACCATTTTCGAACGGTATCTCTCGGCTTCCATGATGCCATTATGCTTCGCTCGCAGATCCGGGTGCTCGGTCGTTCCCACGTATTGCGATAGCTTCCACGTTTGCACACCTCTCTCAGCATTTTACCCTAGCTGGCAATCTGCCGATCACTGACACAGGCCGTTCTCCTTCTGGGAGCTGCCGAGGTAGAACTTTGACGAATTTGTAGTGTCCCCTCGGTAGGCGTAAAAGTAAATATTCGAATCTCGGCTGGTATTTCAGTGAATCTGACCGAGGTCATCGTTCAACTACGTCTAATTGTACGGTACTTCAATGACGATACACGCCCCACTTTCTATTGGCCTGTGCACCTTATATCCAGTTGTACGCGCCAGTCAGAATGGCTTTTACGAGACGCGATCACGGCACAGGGTATATTTTAAATTCCAAGTAGTCGTTAGTGCTGCTATTGAGTATTTGGATTAAGAACTGGGTGTTCTAGCACTTTTCATTGCCGAATGTAAAAAAAGAGCAGAATCTATGTACTGAGCTTCGAGCAAGCTGAACATCAATGAAATGAAATTTTAAATCGGAAATTATAATACCCTGACTTTTCTGCTAAGTGGAATAACACGGCAAAGGGAAAGAAACGACCAGTGAGGTATGAAAAGTAACTAAAACAAAGCTACAAACGCTACCGGTAGGTTACAAATAACAGAAATTACAAGCGTTATCTCCACGTAAAGGACTGTGTTGCTTGTTAATTTCTTCTCTTGTACGACCAAATTAAATAAAAATAAAAGAAATATTAGGGAGCCCAAGTTTTTCTAGAGAATAATGAGACCACCTCGGAAGGAAATTACAAGTGAGAACAAAGCACGAAGTATTCGTTTCAGAATGAAGGGAAAGAAAACTTTCACTTTAATTGCTAAAATTAGTCCCAGAGAAAAATACCGCTCTCTGCCGCTGTTAAAAACTTACGTACTATTCCTCCTATTTTTCTGCATGTTTTCATTCAATATCTTAATTTTAGTAACTTCACCCGTTTTGAAAACGTTCCATCGTTTGGAAGCAGCTTGTTGAGAGCCTATACATAATCTTCATTAGTTTTGTGTTCTTCTGCTTTTAAATATCGTTAAGGACAAGTTGAGAAGTAAATTCGATTCTGGATGTAGTTTCCAAGTGGAACGTGGTTGACCACATACTGAAACCGTTTCGGCTGCTACAAGACATCATGGAACGACAATGGAGGCCTCATGCTATGGGAGAAGAATAAATCGCTGTTATTAAAATATAACTGACGTATGGCATAGCAGGCTGGCAAGACACGTATTGGTTGTGTAACTTAAATAGTTTTTTTCCGCAATCGTAGAGCACTTTCTGATATCGTAATGTGCACGTTGAAAGTATCGTGTTTGAATTAGTGAAGCCTAGGACACACAAATGGAAGACGTAATTTCCTTCTCGACATTCTGAAAGTTGTACGTACACGGCACCTACAGTTATTTTAGGCACTGCACGCAGTGCTGTTATGGGGTCATGTGCTTTAGAGCCCTGAACCATGTACTTGCCTGTGTAGTCTGAGATATAACCCAGTTTAAGTAGACAAGGAGGAAGTTTAAATAAGGGTATAAATACGCAAACACTAGATAGGTGGAGGATACGAAAAGCATATTAAGTGGTTATAAATCGGATTTATGCATACATTTACCGTGTCATCTTCAAGTTGTATGTCAACTTATACAAAATCAAGAAAAATTATTTTCAGTTCAGATCTCCATGGGAGAACAGTAGAAGCAATATTACAAGGCTTCATCTCATCCCCAAAAACCTACAATCCAACACCCGAGCTCTAAAGAAATGTTTACCTGCAATAAAAATATAATGATCTCCAACAGTGCCACCGGGCGCCTAGGTTGTTTCAACAATAATCGTGAGACGCAAACGGGAGACTCATTAAAAACAAAACACATTGATTCACGTGCCATTCTCCCTCTCTGACTCTACGTGGCCCAGATCAGTCTAACGTTACAATACGTTTGATGCCTACTTGCTGGATTTCACAAATTTTACAAACCACGACAGAATGAAACCTCGAATGCGATACGATTGATTGGAACAACAATATGAGCAACAAACATCGGATCGCTGCACTATACTTGCTAGTTCATTGCACTTTGCATCTGTGCATGTTGGGTGATGCGGACGCCACCAAGATGTGGAAAGGAATGCCAGTATTCCCAACTTTCAGTTAGGGCTTTCGGCTGTAAGCAACCATCGAAGATCAGTTTACAGCCGAAAAGCACTCTATCTTCAAAGAACTTGTGGGCCAGTGGTCCAACAATCTATAGTTTAGTGAGGTAAATATTTATCGATTATCAGTTCGCGCATAATGATGGAAGGAGCTTAACGATACAATAGATTCTTTGAAAATAACCTACTCCTTTCGAATTAAATCACTGAGAAGAAAGGAATCACACGGTAACAAGAAAATTTCGGGTGGCTTTCAGAAGATCAGCGCACTACAAACTAAAGGTGCATTCGCTCATACGCAGAACTGGTCTACCAGCAACGATTGTTTTCCACATATTATAATGCTCCATAATAAACTCACTTTATAAAAACGGGGGAAGAGAGAAAGTAGACAAAATACGTCAACATACTACCGTAACTGTGTTCTAAGATTTGTGAAAAGCTAACATATTAGGGAGTAGTATGGCGCCTAAGATCACGTAAATGGTTCCAGAAAATGAGCATCGATAGAAAATGGAATTTATTGTTTTGTATAGAGTCCTTGCAGTCATGTTTCGCCGAATCGACTTGCACGTACATGCGAGAAGCATTTGCCTCGTCTCCCTTGAGCTGTGTAACTTCATGCTACAAATATGTTTCGCATATTCGTAACGAAATTCCGTTATTTTTCGATTGTTCGTAACTTTTCGATATTCTGTGATATTGTGACTTGGTTTCGCCACTTGACACGGAAAGAACTGCAGTAGAATATATAACTTACACGCGTTTGTACGGTAAATACTTTGCCAATTATTAGTAATTGCTTTTACAGGTACATCTACATCCACAGCCGTATTCCACAAACCAGTGTGAAGCGCATGGCAGAGGGTACTTCTCATTGTATCAAGTATTTGTGCTTTTTCACGTTGTTTTTTACGTATGCAGCACGGGAAGACCTATTGCTTAAGACCTATTGCTTAAACGCCACTGTGCTTGCTGTAGTTCGCCTAACCTCTTCTTCACGATTTCTACGGCAGCGATACGTAGGAGGCTGCAGTACATTCCTAAATTCATCACTTTAAGTTGTTTTAAGAAACTTTTCAACCACAATTACACGAAATAGTTTACGTTCATCTTCAAGCATCTGCCACTTTTGTTCCTTCAGCAACTCTGTGATACACTTTCATCGGTCAGACAAACCTGTGACAAGTACGCGTTTCTCAAAGGCACTAACATTAATATCTATCTCAATAATCTTTACAGAGGTACGATAATTATGTTGAAGTAATCTTGGATTTTCCTTTGTTCAAATGGTTCAAATGGTTCTGAGCACTATGGGACTTAACATCTGTGGTCATCAGTCCCCTAGAACTTAGAACTACTTTAACCTAACTAACCTAAGGACATCACACACATCCATGCCCGAGGCAGGATTCGAACGTGCGACCGTAGCAGTCGCGCGGTTCCGGACTGCGCGCCTAGAACCGCTAGACCACCGCGGCCGGCGATTTTCCTTTGTAAAGAAAAATTTGAAAACGGAGTTCAACTTTTCTACTTTTGTTTCGCTACCCTCTAGTTTCGCTCCCGTCTCGTCCATCGGTGTCTGAAAACTAACTATTGTTCCACCAGCAGCCTTTACATATGACCAGAATATCTTTGAGTTTTGTGATTTTTTGACAATATTCTGCTACGATAATCGCTGTCAGACCGACGCACTGCTCTCTTGGCAGCTAAACGTATTACATTCAGCATCTATTTTTCTATAGTCCACAGCTCGTGGTCTCGCGGTCGCGTTCTCGCTTCCCGAGGACGGGGTCCCGGGTTCGATTCCTTGCGGGGTCAGTGTTTTCACCTGCCTCGAGATGACTGAGTGTTTGTGTTGTCCTCATCATTTCATCATCATTCATGAAAGTGGAGAGTGGACTGAGCAAAGGTTGGGAATTTGTAACCGCGCAGTTGAGCGCCCCACAAACCAATCATCATCATCATCTTTTTCTATAGCCAAGTGCTTATTTGAGAAGTTCATTACAGTGACTATATACTATGCATGTCTCTCCTGTCATGACCTGTTCTACTACGTAAAAATCTATCGAGTACGTACTGGTCGTCGTCTGCAGAACCCTATGTTACTAGCTATCCTTCTTGGATAGTTCTACTAGGTAAACATCTGTCTAGTAGAACAGGTCATGATGGGGAGTGGCTCCATATTATACTGTCCCTGAAATAAACTTCTCAAGATACAGTCTCTATAGCATTGTAGGTGTAAAATAAGCAATGGGCTATAGAAAAAGAGATGGTGAATGTAACACTTCTAGCCGGCCGCTGTGGCCGAGCGGATCTAGGCGCTTCAGTCAGGAACCGCGCTGGTGCTACGGTCGCAGGTTCAAATCTTGCCTCGGGCGTGCATGTGTGTGATGTCCTTAGGTTAGTTAGGTTTAAGTAATTCTAAGTCTAGGCGACTAATGACCTTAGATATTAAGTCCCATAGTGCTCAGAGCCATTTGAACCATTTTTTGTAACACATCTAGCTACCAGAGTTCTTTGGTATGGTACAACTCGTCAAATCCTTCCACTTTTGCGGACATTCTCAAACAGGTCACGGATATTTGTTGCCATTAGACGTAATACATTTCCATCAGGAATTGGGTACGGAACTATCTGTTGTAAGTCATTTTCCGAGAAGACATTAAGTAATGTTTCGCGGGATGTCGTATCAAGCCTACACTAACAAAACTGTAATTTTCCCAATCGATTCTTTGTTCATTAACGTCTCCCCTGATGGTTACAGTATGTATGGGGAAGTGTGTACCAGCGAACGAACCTTTTTTTCTAATGTTTTCGGTTCCATTTTGAAGTGAGTCCGGTGGTCGATAGAAGGATCCAACTATAAGTTTATGATCACCTCTGATAGTGATTCCTGGCTAAAAATCTTGGATGTAGCTTCAGTTTCTGTATCAGTCTATATGAGTCCCTTATCTACTGCTAAAAATGCAGCATATCCATTTCCCATTAGCGTTTCCTTTGTATACATGCGTAAATTATACCATAAAAATTTCACTGCAGTGAGTTTCGTATTTCGACCAGAATTCTGTACCAATGTTACGTGACCTGCACTGACTTTTTAGGAGCGCTTCTGACTCCTGCATTTTGCGAATCGTTCCGCAGTTAAGCCTCAGGATTTTAATACTGTCTCCTGTGGAGGACATTTCTTTCTGCCTTACACTATTACTTCTGGGTCTCCTACAACTGTCGTTATCTGGACTGTACGGAGAGTCGCTAAAAAAAATAAAAGTAAAAAAAAGGTGGAGGGTGGCACCGAGTGGTACCTGACCCATTTAGGAGGACCTTGAGTTCGCAATCCCTTGGCGCAAGTGTCAGAAGCTGCAGTCGAACTTGTCACAGGAACTTCGAAGCATCAGGTTCAAACGTTCCACTTGTCTAAAGCCATTCATCTACGATTTTCTTCTGCTTCCGTGGCAAGGTCTGAAAATCCCTATTACAGTGTCTACAGGTTTCATTCTGAGCTTCAGTATTTCTTAATTAGTATTCATAGTGAGACACGGAAGTCCAACAGTACATGACTCATTTCCACTCCCGCAACAAGCACTCGACGTCCCACGTAGTCACTGTTTTCTCCAGAGTGAGACACAAGAAGAAAACTTTTACCATACTGAACACTAATAATAAACAGTGGGCAGAAACCATGAAAAGCAGCTGTTACTGGATCGAAAAATGGCAACTATCGCACTTCCGACGCCGTATGTGGAGGAAGGGGGCGAGGATAGGAAAATAGGTAGACAGGCAGGGTAATTGCGTTCACGAGAACCAAAATTTGACCTGGAAAAAGCCGTGCCGTTTCCGAGATGTTCGTATCCAACCATCGGACCACTGACTTTCCCATTTGCGGCTAGTATTATCTCAATACTGATTAGTCATTCTTCTCTGTTCCCCTTATATAATTTCCTTAACCCTTCACGTGCCTGGAACGCCATCAGGTAGCACTCAGTCTCGCTGTGAACAGCGGTACATAATGTTTTGGCTCATTAGTGTACATAGAAATTAGTTAAATGGCACAATGATGCGGAAAACTCAGAGATTCAAAGTTTCTTATTTTTGGTTGGAGGGGAAGGCTGAAAAGCATGTGCTACATAACGCCTGCAGAGCATGTAGAGATCTGCTTTTATATTCACGAGAGCAGAAGGAAATGAAGAACAGTAACTGAAACAAACAAACAAACAAACAAACAAAACACACACACATATTAAAAAGTAAAAGCTGTAATGTAGCATCTCATTCCGACCTGGAACGACACATTCAGAACCTTTTTGATATAGATTCATAACTGATGAAACGAAGTACACCAGGAAAGTGCTCCGCAAACGGGGCCCTGCTTCAGTTCGACAGGTGGATGCCTCAGTCAAACTCTGATCCTAAATACGTGCTCCATCCAGCATGATGTTCTTTTTTTTTTCATTTTAGGAATTGTGTTCTACACAAATTTTTGCAAATCGTGAGAGCTCACACTGTCTGCGCAGAGGAGGTGTCATTCACTGATACTGAAATCGTAATCTCAGGGAAGACAAATACTATGAATATGAAATGTATTTGCAGTTGGGAATATTAACAACCATTAGTTGTATAATAGAATGACGACAATGAAACTCTGTGCCTGACAGGGGCTTGAACCCGGATATCTACATCTACATTTATACTGCGCAAGCCACCCAACGGTGTGTGGCGGAGGGCACTTTACGTGCCACTGTCATTAACCCCCCTTTTCTGTTCCAGTCGCGTATGGTTCGCGGGAAGAACGACTGCCGGAAACCCTCCGTGCGCGCTCGAATCTCTTTAATTTTACATTCGTGATCTCCTCGGAAGGTATAATAAGTAGGGGGAAGAAATATATTCGATACCTCATCCAGAAACGCACCCTCTCGAAACCTGGACAGCAAGCTACACCGCGATGCAGAGCGCCTCTCTTGCAGAGTCTGCCACTTGAGTTTGCTAAACATCTCCGTAACGCTATCACGCTTACCAAATAACCCAGTGACGAAACGCGTCGCTCTTCTTTGGATCTTCTCTGTCTCCTCCGTCAACCCGATCTGGTACGGATCGCACGCTGTGCGTGAGCGTTCGTCGTAACCGCTGTGACTATCCGTGCGCGATTCACGGCCAGATCCAATCTTCCGTATGTCTGCGTTCCTGTGATTCAACTTGTACTTTCACACACATTATCTAATTCCCGTAATGGTGCGGACATTTTATTTGACAGTCGCTGCTACTGTCAGCGGATAAATACGACACTCCAGTGTCTGTTTTATTTATCCGCCGGTACCAGACAGCGATTTTCAATTAAAATATTCTCCCCTGTACGTGAATTACACAAAATGTGTACCGGAAAAGGCTGTAAAGCAGGAAAGATGATATAGGCAAGCTTTGGTCTGGGTATGAATCGTGCACGGATAGCCAAAGCGGTTAAGGTGTAAAGAGGTGGAAATTCGGGTTCGGATACTGATGCGCGCAAATTTTCATTGTCGTCATTCTTTGTACCGCTTATCATTGTTCGTATTCACAACTGCGAATACATTTAACGTGTTTCATAACGGCTGTAGTCATAACAGTGCCTGTTGCATCGGACATGGATGCATCATTCTTCGTAACAGCAAAGGCACGGCAGTGTCTAATATACGACCAATGAGTCATGACTGTTCATCTTATAATCTCGTTGAAACTGGGTCTTCGCCGCGGGGATTGCCCATGCGTGACAAGAGAACTTTCAGAGTGGAGCACAGCCACAGAGATTCTTCAGAGAAAAGTTTTGACTGATGTTGCTCGTCCCCTCTGCGGACTGCATCTTCTGCGCAGTCATAAAACTCGTGGCAGCCCATAAAACGGTGACGCGTGAGTACGGTTTTCCCTATGATGTCCGGCGCCGCCACCCACAGCAAGATGCAGCGTGCCAACGCATCTGGGGCAGAAATGTCGTAAAACGTCTGTAGCTGTTCTTTTATGCTGTTGCCCTCTGCTACTTGCTTCGTTGAGTTCTGTTTTATGTGTAAAGTACTGCACCTCTCATTCTAATGCGCGGTAGTGTAACGAGACGTTTAATGCATCATTGTGAAGCAACTATGCATTTATCAGTGTTTATCCATGTATTCTGACTTAAGTGCTTTTAACATTGTTTTATATGAGCATATATACCCTGAAGAGCCAAAGAAACTGGTACACTTGCCTAATATCTTGTAGAGTCTGCGCGTGCACGCAGAACTGCCGCAAAACGACGTGGCATGGACTCGACTAATATCTGAAGTAGTGCTGGGGGGGGGGGGGGGGGGGCACTGACAACATGAATCCTACAGGGCTGTCCATAAATCCGTAAGAGTACAAGGGGTGGAGATCTCTGCTGAACAGGACGTTGCAAGGCATCTCAGATATGCTCAATAATCTTCATGTCTGGGGATTTCGGTGGCCAACGGAAGTGTTTAAACCCAGAAGAGTGTTCCTGGAGCTACTCTGTCGCAATTCTTGACGTGTCGGGTGTCGCATTGTCCTGCTGGGCAGTCCATCGGATGCACAGCTGACATGAATGGATGCAGGTGATCAGACAGGATGCTTCCGCACGTGTCATCTGTCAGAGTCGTATCTAGACGTGGCCAACGGAAGTGTTTAAACCCAGAAGAGTGTTCCTGGAGCTACTCTGTCGCATTTCTTGACGTGTCGGGTGTCGCATTGTCCTGCTGGGCAGTCCATCGGATGCACAGCTGACATGAATGGATGCAGGTGATCAGACAGGATGCTTCCGCACGTGTCATCTGTCAGAGTCGTATCTAGACGTATCAGGGTCCCATAACACTCCAACTGCACACGCCATACACCATTACAGAGACGCCACCAGCTTGAACAGTCCCCTGCTGAAATGCGGGGTCCATGGATTCATGAGGTGGTCTCCATACCCGTACATGTCCACCTCCTCGATACAATTTGAAACGAGAGTCGTTCGACCAGGCAACATGTTTCCAGTCATCAAAGTCCAATGTCGACGAACCCAGGCGAGGCGTAAAGCTTTGTGTCGTGCAGTCATCAAGCGTACACGAGTTGGTCTTCCGCTCCCAAAACCCACATGAATGATGTTTCGTTGAATGGTTCGCACGCTGACGCTTACTGATGGCCCAGCACTGGAATTTGCAGCAATTTGCGGAAGGGTTGCACTTCTGTCACGTTGAATGATTCTTTTCAGTCGTCGTTGGTCCCGTTCTTGCAGGCTCTTTCTCCGGCCTCAATGATCTCAGAGATCTGATGTCGTACCAGATTCCTGATATGCATGGTACACTCGTGAAATGGTCGTACTGGGAAATCTCCTCTTCATCGCTACCTCGGAGATGCTGTGTCCCACCGCTCGTGCGCCGACTATAAAGCCACGTTCAAACTTACTTAAATCTGCACACCCGAGGAGAATATTATCAATTATCACGTAAATCTTGATAACCTGCCATTGTAACAGCAGTAATCGATCTAACAACTGCGCCGGACACTTGTCTTATATAGGTGTTGCCGACCACAGCGCCGTATTGTGGCTGTTTACATATCTCTGTATTTGAATACGCATAGCTATACCAGTTTCTTTGACGCTTCAGTGTAGTTGCTGAATCGTTGTAATACGGGAATAGCGGAAAGGGGGGTGGAGAGAGAAGGGAGGAGATACGTACATAAATTCCCAAAAGACTTCCGTCACCTAACTACACAATTTGAAAAAGGAATTTCAACAAGCGATTCCACATTATAAAGTTTGAAGTGAACAGTATTACATAATACGGAAATACACAAGTGTAATGTGCTGCTAATACATAGAAAGAAAGATCCCTTATTTAGCTACAGTATAGCAGGTCAGCAACTGGGAACTGTTAATTCCATAAATTATCTGGGAGTACGCATTAGGAGTGATTTAAAATGGAATGATCATATAAAGTTGATAGTCGGTAAAGCAGATGCCAGACAGATTCATTGGAAGAATCCTAAGGAAATGCAATCCGAAAACAAAGAAAGTAGGTTACAGTACGCTTGTTCGCCCACTGCTTGAATACTGCTCAGCAGTGTGGGATCCGTACCAGATAGAGTTGATAGAAGAGATAGAGAAGATCCAACGGAGAGCAGCGCGCTTCGTCACAGGATCATTTAGTAATCGCGAAAGCGTTACGGAGATGATAGATAAACTCCAGTGGAAGACGCTGCAGGAGAGACGCTCAGTAGCTCGGTGCGGGCTTTTGTTGAAGTTTCGAGAACATATCTTCACCGAGGAGTCAAGCAGTATATTGTTCCCTCCTACGTATATCTCACGAAGAGACCATGAGGATAAAATCAGAGAGATTAGAGCCCACACAGAGGCATATCGACAATCCTTTCCACGAACAATACGAGACTGGAATAGAAGGGAGAACCGATAGAGGTACTCAAGGTACCCTCCGCCACACACCGTCAGGTGGCTTGCGGAGTATGGATCTAGATGTAGATGTAAATATCTGAGGTTCTATCCCCTGTCAGAGTTCCCACTTCTTTTATATCTGGCATGTTTTTTAATGTGAAAAATAATGGTTTGCAACGTGCTTCTGAGTCCACGTTGAACTGTCAGTTTGATTGGAGGAAGGCAAGGGCACACCACATCCTATAGGAACATACCATAGTAAAGTACAGTGGCGTTCAAACGAACGTTCGGATTGACGACAGCCTTACTACATGTTGTCTACGAAAGACATTGGATCAAAAACGCTTGTACGGCGTATGATGGCATATGAATGTATGGGATCTACACAACGTCAGATTGACAGTCGGTATGCAGAGTATACACATTAGTGCGACGCGGATGATCACAGGCTTGTTTGACTGGAAGGAGATTGGTTGGTTCGTTGGTTTGGGGGAGGGGACCGAACAGCGAGGTCACCGGTCCCATCGGTTTACGGAAGGATAGGGAAGGAAGTCAGCCGTGCCCTTTCAAATGAAGCATCCCGGAATTTGCCTAAAGTGATTTAGGGAAATCACGGAAAAACTAAGTCAGGATGGTCAGACGTGGGTTTGAACCGTCGTCCTCCCGAATGCGGGTCCAGAGTGCTAACTACTGCGCCACCTCACTCGGTCTGAAAAGAGAGTGCAATAGAAATGCTAAGAAATCTTTACAGCTCGACATTCCAAGACAGACGCGAAAATCCACTCAAAAACTCCCACAACCAGCTTTCATCATGGAAACAAAGCCTTAAATTATCGACTCTTCTCAAGACAAAATTACGCAAGACGTACGAAGTATTCTATTCAATGAAGAGTATCTGGACTTCTATTAATGGCCTTTAGGAGGGGTTCCTTCCGCTGATTTCATGAGAGTTTTTACAGCCACCCTCCGCACTGCTCGACGGTCAGTGTTCGTCAGTACATGAAGTATGCCTGAACTGTGGTTGTTCCTTCGCTTTTCCACTTGACAGCCACATTACCAAAAGTCGACTTTGGCAGCTTTAGAAGGGATGAAATGCCTCTGATGAATTTCATACTGCTTCCCTACTGGTAACACAATACTCTCCGCCTCCTTTTATACTGGCGGGTCTTCCTCTCGTGCCATCTGGTGGCCAATTGCATATCACTTATTAGTATCTAGATACTCTTGATCAGGTGGTCTGTTTTCCTTCGATTCATCCACTAATAGCAAGAGCGAAATACGCTCTGCTACATATTTCATGGTGATTTTCATACAACAGATTGTGGCGGAACGGGTTGATCCCTCACTAGCCTTTGAAAAATCAGTCCACCTACCTGGGTAGGCTTCAGGTTGTCTACCTCTTCACTCTGCAGTGGTAGACACTGGTTTAGCTGACAGAAGCAACGTTGACGAAAATTCGGCTAAATATCTAGCACGCAAAGGTCACAAAACTCGAGTCAGTGGGTAGTAGCTGAAAGTTAGTGTAAGTATCGAGCGTTCAGGTTTCTTGTATGATTCGTTTGACAAAAATGTCTAATATTTCCTTTAAGCTGGTTTATTGTCTTTAAAATACGGAAAATGGCTATCAAGTCCGTATTTAATATACCGGCATCAATACAATGTGTCTGACTAACTTTGTTACAAGTCCACACTCTAGAGGAACCAGAACATATTTAGTCCGACCCGATATTCTGGTTGGTTCAAATGGCTCTGAGCACTATGGGACTTAACTTCTGAGGTCATCAGTCCCCTAGAACTTAGAACTAGTTAAACCCAACTAACCTAAGGACATCACACACATGCATGCCCGAGGCAGGATTCGAACCTGCGACCGTAGCTGTCTCTCGGTTCCAGACTGTAGCGCCCAGAACCGCACGGCCACTCCAGCCGGCACGCCACGCGGAATTTATGTACGACATGAAATGTCCACACGCGAATGTCTCCTAAAATAAACCACTCACAACGCTCAAACTTTCACGAAATACTGAATACTGTAGTCGCTTTTCGTCAATGGCACAAGATCCGATCAAACGCGCTAATTTCTTCATGTTATCTCAAATCTGATCATCGTCGTTTAACGAAGGTGCATAACAGAAGACGGCTCCCAACTCCTAGACGACAGGCGCAAAGCTCTACTCAGAAGTGAGGGAAATGCTGAATTCCTATTGACTAGCACGTTAAGCAGCCAATCAGATCATGTCGAGCACTTCTACTCGCGATATTTCTAATGGCAGCCAATCAGATTACGACAAGTAATTTGGACTAGAAATCTCGTAATTCCGAATCTAAATAAAACTTGATGAAAAACAAAATACGATTCCTTTCCACAAAATAAATTATTAATAAATTTAATACGCAACGCCTCTTCTGGCTGCCTTTTACAAAATCAAGCTCACTCGGCCATACGTCACAAATTCCCCTATTGCACAACTCTCTCAGGCATACATTTACATAGTTTTAGTAAAATATCACACTCTCACTTAACGTATGTCCTCTTTTCAATCTCTGTCTCTCCTAAACACTTACACAACCAAAACACGGTGAAATAATAATTTTCCAAAGTACTTTTAAGGATGTCAGAAATCTGTGGTAATAAAACTAAGGAAAACTCCAAAAAATTAGATTATATGAAGCTGCCCTCTTGGTTGTAGTTTCAATCGATACTATAGATGCATATATTACAGCCCCTGACTCGGTTTCACAATGACAGCACGGTTATTATATGTTTTAGGTAAACACTGGTATCTCCGCCGAGCGGAGTGGCCGCGCGCTTTGAGGCGCCATGTCACGGGCTGCGCGGCCCCTCCCGCCGGAGGTTCGAGTCCTCCCTCGGGCATGGCTGTGTGTGTTGTCCTTAGCATAGGTTAGTTTACGTTAGTTCAAGTAGTGTGTAAGTCTAGGGACCGATGACCTCAGCTGGTTGGTCCGTTAGGAATTCACAGGCTTTTGAACATGTGATATCTCCTAAACTATTGAAACTATTTATTTGAAATTTTAACAGTATAATTGTGTTAACCATAGAATTTTGTATACTAAATATGAAGAAGTTCGATCAATATTTCATAGTACATCCTCAGATTTATAGATAGTATGTGCAACGTATAGCACGCAACATTAGGCCAGTGCTCGGCCCAGTAGCCAGCGTCAGAACCAAAATATGCTCTTCTACAGGCTTGAAGCTACGCTTTCAATGCAATATGAGAGCTCGTTATCAAGTGAAATGATCGTATGGTATTGTTGGCCGGGAGGCCCCATGCGGTGGAGTCCGGCCGCCGTATTGCAAGTCCTTTTTAGTTGACGCCACTTCTGCAACTTGCGAGTCAATAATGATGAAGTCATGATGAAGGACACACAACACCCAGTCATCTCGAGGCAGAGAAAATCCCTGACCCCGTCGGGAATCGAACACGGGACCCCGTGCGCGGGAAGCGATAACGCCACCGTAAGACGACGAGCTGCGGACAACTCGTAAAGATTTGCTACTTTACAAGATGTACATGTAGAACGATCCGTGTGTGCATGTCTGTCTGCCTTAAACATTCAAGTTAGCAGTATATACTTCCAGAAACCATTTAGATTCTACAGACTCCCACATTTTCTAGTAACACACACAAAACTGCGATGAAGTCTGTATTTCCATCCCCATCTACATCTATACTCGGCAAACCATCTAATGGTGTGTGGTGGAGGGTAATTTGTGTAACACTGTAACTTCCCCTTTTCCTGCACGAGTCGCGAATGGTGAGCAGGAAGAATGATAATTGGTAAGCCTCAGTGTGGGGTCTAATCTCTTTAATTTTACTGTCATTCGCTATTCCCGACCCGTAAGCAGGAGGCAGCAACACATTGGTTGAATCTTCTGAGAATACACGCTCCCGGTATATTAACAGTAAACCACACCGCAACGCACAGCGCCTCTCTTATGGCGTCTGGCAAAGAAGTTAGGTCAGCGTAACCGCGACGCTTTCTCGCTTGATAAACGAACCTGTGACAAAACGTGCTGCTGTTCTTTGGATTCTCGATCAAACGCTATGTGGTAAGTATCCCAGATTGACAAATAGTACTCAGGCGTAGGTCGAACTAGGGTTTTGTAAGCTAACTCTTCCGCGGGCTCACTACACTTCCTAGGGATTCCTCCAGTGAATCTCAGCCTGGCATCTGCCTTTCCTGCGACTGGTTTTATGTTGTCGTTCCACTTTAAATCGCTCCCTGCCCGTGCTCCCAGTGACGTAATGGATGTGACTGATTTCAGTGGATGTCCGCAGTCATGTAAGCACGTAATAACAAGCCGTTCCGCCTTTTGATGCGCAGCTCCTTACATTTGTTTACGTTGAGGATTAACTGTCAATTTCTGCAGATATTCTTGCATTTCGATGCATACAACAGTATCGACCACGAACAGTTTCATTTAGCTTCCGACGCTGTCTGTTGGGTCATATGTATGAAGGCGCCTGTAACACTCCCTTGGGACATGGCCAAAAAATTTACTATTACGTGTGAAGATTTCCCTCCATGAAGAATGACAGAATGTGTTATACAGGCTGTATCAAAAAGAATCATCAGATTTACAAAAAAAAAATCGTAGCTATAATGTTGTTTGAGTTATGTGCGGGAAGCCCACCCGGTTGGCCGTGCGGTCTAACGTACGGCTTTCCGGGCGGGAAGGAGCGCCTGGTCCACGGCACCAATCCGCCCGGCGGATTTGTGTCGAGGCCCGGTGAACCGGCCAGTCTGTGGATGGCTTTTAGGCGGTTTTCCATCTGCCTCGGCGAATGCGGGCTGGTCCCCCTTATTCCGCCTCAGTTACATTATGTCGGCAATTGCTGAGCAAACAAGTTCTCCACGTACGCGTACACCACCATTACTCTACCACGCAAACATAGGGGTTACACGCGTCTGGTGTGAGACGTTCCCTGGGGGGTCCACCGGGGGCCGAACCGCACAATTACCCTGGGTTCGGTGTGGGGCGGCGGAGGGGTGAAGTGGACTGCGGTAGTCGTCGTGGGGTTGTGGACCACTGCGGCTGCGGCGGGGACGGAGTCTCTCCGCCGTTTCTAGGTCCGGATCCTTGTACAACACGGAGCAATATACGATGGCACGGACAATTCCGAGATACAGGATGTTTGTGTAAAGGCAAATATCCGGGCCGTCACCGAGTGTCTGACACAAACGTCGAACGTATCCGCCATAGTTTCACAAGGAGTTCGCAGAAATCCGTTCGCCGTACGACTCGACAGCTCAACATGTCCTTGATGTCGTCTGTCATTGACGTTTACACATGCAATCATACAAAATTCAGCTACAGCAAGCTCTTCTGGACGGTGACAAAGAACAACGTGTGGAGTTCTGTAATTTCGTTCTTGGCAAGATGGAGGATGACAGTTTTCTTCCACGCTTAGTGTTTAGTGACGGGATTACATTCCATTTAAATGAAAAGGTGAACCGTCATAATGTGAGAATATGCGGTACGAAACAACAACATAAAGTTTCAGAACATGAGAGGGACGCTCCAAAATTTAATGTGTATTGTTAAGTTTCACAGGAAAAGTTGTATGGTCCTTTTTTCTTTGCCGAGAACACTGATACAGGAAGTTCATATATCGTTATGGTTGAGAACTTTCTTTTCCCACTGTTGGAGACTGATTCGAACAACTTCATTTACCAACATGATGGGGCACAGCCAAATTGCCATCTGGAAGTACGGAAATTTTTAAATCAAAGGATTACTGAACGATGGATCGGTCGCACTGGACCAAATGATTCAGCCGTACATTTTTGGCCTCCAAGGACACCGGACCTGACTGTGTGTGATTATGGGGGCTTTATAAACCACTCCGTTACTAACGATGTCATGAGACATCGCATCAGCAGCTGTGGAAGCTGTAACTCAAGACATGCTCGATGCAGTGTGGCAACAATTTGAATACCGCATTAACATATGCCGCGCATCTCAAGTGGGGCATGCTCAAACGGTTCAAATGGCTCTGAGCACTATGGGACTTAACATCTGAGGTCATCAGTCCACTAGAACTTAGAACTACTTAAACCTAACTAACCTAAGGACATCACACACATCCATGCCCGAGGCAGGATTCGAACCTGCGACCGTACCGTGGGGCAGCTGAACACCTATGAAAAGGTATGAAAAAAATCTTTTTTAGTTTCCCGTTCATCAAAAAACAAAAATATAGACGTGGCAAATCGGATGATTCTTTTTGATACACCCTGTATTACTAGGAACTCTTCGATTAAATTACAAAGTTGGGACTTGATATTCCGCACGCATGTACTTTGTTTATTAAAGTGCGGAAATTCAACGAAAGTCTTCCAGAAGTAAAACTCGGCATCAATCTACCGGCTTTGGTGGACTAACGGGGAGAGATGGGTTCCACACGGTGGTGGTTTGTGAAATTCACGTTAAATTCTACAAAGACGATTCTCAGTCTCCATATAGATCATGATACGAGAGCATGAAACGTGTTCCAAAATTCCACAAAAATACCGATGTTCTCGATACAGGCCTGTAGTTGAATACGTCTGTTCGACAACCCTTGTTGAACACAGGAATAACCTGCGCATTTTTACAATCACGTGGAATGATTCATTCCTGCAACAACCTATGATAGAAGTGGGGGTAGAAGACCTGTTTACAAGTTTAAGCCCCGGCGTGATGCAGTAAACGAGAGGGGGTACTCTGCTTAAAAGCACTGCTAGCGAAAGCAGGTGATGGAAACTTCCATTTCCGCACCAACGCCCAGTTTTCACTTGTTACAAACGTTCAAGAGTAAAAAATTTCATCTGTCAGTCAGCGTGCCATTTGCACCCCACCACTTTGAGCTCCTGACCTCGTTCAGGTCGATCGATGTATACTGCACGAACTACCATGCTTTTCCATCTGTATTTTCGCTGCCATGTTCTCGTTACGCTTTTGATCAGAACGCACTGTTGTCACAAAATAAAGAAATGTGAATGTGGACTAATATTGGCTGACTCTGGTAATCATTTGAGTGGCGCAAAAAGGAGCATACAGTTATGTTCAGAATTCCCTGCAAACAGCGTCGAAAAAAGAAATGTACAGATACGTCATCGATTTCACATTGCTCTAGATTCGTATACAATCACGATCGTTTCATATCATGCTTCAAATCACTGCCTCACTGTGTTATGTGTTACTTTAAATGTTTTATGTTTGACCAGTAAAGGCAAGAGACCGTGGAAACACTAACTTTGATGACAATATTCTTTATATATAACAAAAAATTGAAATAAAGAGGTCAAAAGTTTTGTGAAATGATTTATCCGCAAGTAAGAATTAAAATAGGTGAACGAAACATTTGACGAGCATTTCAATGAGGCTAGGAATCCCGTGCAGCAAATGAGGTGCCGATTGAGAATTTAAAGTTCAATGTTTAACTTCCCATAGAAATAGCATTTCAAGGCCACACAACAGCAGACTGCAACATTTATATCACCCGCCAGACAAATAGCCTCAAGTACTATAAAAAATTCTATGTTGCACATTTAAATTTAAAACCTCAATCGGCAGCTCCCTTGCTGTAAATGATTTCTGGCATCATTCAAATGCGTGACACTTATCACAACGTTTGACCTTTTCTCACACTTCTTTTTATTTTCAAGTTTTTATATTCTTAAGTAACTGTCAACGTACCTTTTTACACGCAAAATAGCTAGGCCTGGAAGAGATGAACTTTTCGACATTTCATTTACTAAGCTGGTAGCAACTGTTTGTGAAATATTTCAATTTTCCCAAAATTCGCTAGTTAAGTTCTTTTTAACTACCTTGGTTATTTTCAAGCGATTAGATAGTTTTATTTGAAAACAATAACCCCACTGATACCTATTCCTCAATTTTCCACTATTCGACTGGCTGTCAAAATTAAGACAGGAACCCACTGTTTCATTTCTAGGGACTTTTGTTCTCACTTAACACAAACATTTGACCAAAAGTGGCAGGTTTGTTGAAAGTGTCGTTGCCAGTTGCGAATGTGGTGTCTAGGCTGTTAGACAGTAAGCACAGAATTACACGTAATGGTGTCGAACTCAAACAATACACCAGAAAATTATGTCTCGAAAGATGTGGAGCATGAAACAATGGTGAGAGCAATAACAAACGCATGGGCTACACTTGTCACGCAGCGTCCTTCCTTCAGTTTCCCGATTATTCTTCTCCTTGTGAAGTCATCCAAATGTCGTCTATAGCCCATGTTGTAATGAACACCACCTCCACAGTGCAGCGTAACCGCTCGCTGATTGACACACCCTGTTTTCCCGTTCCTTCAACAGCCTCGTGTCGCCGGGCCGGCCCCATTTGGCTCTAGCAACGCTGACCTCACGCCATGTGACATCCAGATTTCTGTGCACGTCTGGCAGAGCTATGGCAACTTGCTCCGGCACTTCATTCTTTTTCAAAGACTTGTCAATAAGTTATGTTACTTTATCTATCACGACCTTTGTTTTTGCAGAGCAGTGTATTTGAAGATGACAACACCCAACCACTTACTTTGTATTATGTGGACGCTGCATTTGCTAAAAGTCTGTTCCCGTCTCTAGCTCGACTAAATAATATATCGTTTATTTTGGAAAATAACAGGTTAAATCATTTAGCAATTAGATAACAAGTGACCTTACCAGCCAGTGCCAATGAAATGCTGGTAACATGTCGTACCAATGTCACTTGAGCTCTTAACAAAAAAAAAATGGTTCAAATGGCTCTGAGCACTATGGGACTTAACATCTGAGGTCATCAGTCCCCTATAACTTAGAACTACTTAAACCTAACTAACCTAATGACATCACACAACACCCAGTCATCACGAGGCAGAGAAAATCCCTGGCCCCGCCGGGAATCGAACCCGGGAACCCGGGTGTGGGAAGCGAGAACGCTACCGCACGACCACGAGCTGCGGACAGCGCCTAACACTTTCAGTCAACATTTATCTCTACACTGTAACAAAAACGTAATCGCTGAAATTTTGTAAAAAGTTTTGTGTTCATATAACTTACATGAAGAAGCTATAGACGGATACCATGCATTAATATACACTACTGGCCATTAAAATTGCTACACCACAAAGATGACGTGCTACAGAAGCGAAATTTAACCGACAGGAAGAAGATGCTGTGATATGTAAATAACTAGCTTTTCAGAGCATTCACACAAGGTTGACGCCGGTGACGGCACCTACAACATGCTGACATGAGGAAAGTTTCCAACCGATTTCTCATACACAAACAGCAGTTGACCGGCGTCGGCTGGTGAAACGTTGTTGTGATGCCTCGTGTAAGGAGGAGAAATGCGTACCATCACGTTTCGAACTTTCATAATGGTCGGATTGTAGCCTATCGCGATTGCCGTTTATCGTATCGCGACATTGCTGCTTGCGTTGGTCGAGATCCGAGAACCAATGACTGTTAGCAGAATATGGAATCGGTGGGTTCAGCAGGGTAATACGGAACGCCGTGCTGGATCCCAACGGCCTCGTATGACTAGCAGTCGATATGACAGGCATCTTATCCGCATGGCTGTAACGGATCGTGCAGCCACGTCTCGATCCCTGAGTCAACAGATGGGGACGTTTGCAGGACAACAACCATCTGCACGAACAGTTCGACGACGTTTGCAGCAGCATGGAGACCATGGGTGCGGTTACCCTTGACGCTGCATCACAGACAGGATCGCCAGCGATGGTGTACTCAACGACGAACCTGGGTGCACGAATGACAAAACGTCATTTTTTCGGATGAATCCAGGTTCTGTTTTCAGCATCATGATGGTCGCATCCATGTTTGGCGACATCGCGCTGAACGCACATCGAAAGCGTGTACTCGTCATCGCCATACGTGGCGCGGCATGATGGTATGGTGTGCCATTGGTTACACGTCTCGGTCACCTCTTGTTCGCATTGACGGAACTTTGAACAACGGATGTTACATTTCAGATGTGTTACGACCCGTGGCTCTACCCTTCATTCGATGAACTGTGGTATCGTGTTGAAGCTGCATGGGCAGCTCTGCCTGTACGTGCCATCCAAGCTCTGTTTGACTCAATGCCCAGGCGTATCAAGGTCGTTATTACGGCCAGAGGTGGTTGTTCTGGCTACTGATTTCTCAGGATCTATGCAACCAAATTGCGTGAAAATGTAATCACATGTCAGTTCTAGTATAATATATTTGTCCAATGTATACCCGTTTATCATCTGCATTTCTTCTTGGTGTAGCAATTTTAATGGCCAGTAGTGTACTTGATTCGCCGCGATGGGTAATGATTCCACCATTTTCAGTGCAGACGCACAACTACATTCGGCTTCCTGCAGGAATCTTGAAGTAGCGGATACGGGGGACATGAATGGGGACTCCAGACAGATGGCGCTAGGTTGTAATGTGGGTCAGTTGGAAGGGGTGTCGTGATAGTCCGCGCCCCTACAATAAACACTGTGTCCGGATGGTGCAGTGGTTAACGTTACAGCTTAGTAAGCAGCAGGTTCTGGGTTCAAGTCCCAGGTCGGCATATGTTTTCACTCGTCGCCGCTGATTCCTCATAAAGTCCCGATGCAGCTGGTATCGTCACTTCCTTCTCCCCCCCCCCTCCCCCTTTCCCTTCCCCTTACATCTCCGTACTTCGCCACATTGACAGAATTTGGAGCTAGGAGTGGTATGTCACAAAACCTGGCGGGATACAACTAATCTTCCCCAACAGATAACCTCTTAATTATACCTAACAAATGTATTATTTTAGAATCCCAGGTTTAAAAGAAGCCGCAAGTGACGTAACACATGGTTCCACGTGAAGTGACGAAAACTGCATCGTTTCGTGTGATTGTGGCGACGCAGTATGCACATTCAATGCATCACAAACGTATTCGACCACACTCATTGTTCTTGAAATGTGAAGTTCTCTTTGCCGGCCGGTGTGGCCGTGCGGTTCTAGGCGCTGCACTCTGGAACCGCGAGACCGCTACGGTCTCAGGTTCGAATCCTGCCTCGGGCATGGATGTGTGTGATGTCCTTAGGTTAGTTAGGTTTAACTAGTTCTATGTTATAGGGGACTAATGACCGCAGAAGTTGAGTCCCATAGTGCTCAGAGCCATTTGAGCCATTTGAAGTTCTCTTTGAACATTTGAGGCCCTGGAGAAGCAACAGCCGGTCCGTCCTGTAGTGTGACTGCTGTCTGGCAATCTACCACAAGCTGGTCGCTGTATAATATAATTAACTACGTGCAATGTATATTTGCATCATAAGACCCCACAACATGCAGTCACTTTATTATTCTGGCACATGTCGTATAGCCGGCGGTGGTGCTAGCTGTACACCGAGCAGGCTCATCCTGTGCTGCGTTTCCGTGCTGTTAACATGCATGGTACACAGTACGATGGGGCGAAAAGGAAACAATACGTTATTTGAAAAGAGACAACTTGTTATTTTCCATAAATCTAAAGGTCGTTCCGAAAGACAGATTGCCGCATTATTACAAATGAGTAAGAGTACAGTTGGTGACATTATACGAAGATTCACACAGAAGATAGAATTGAAGATAAACCATAAACAGGGTGACCAAAGAGGCTGAGTAGAAGAGAGGAAGCGGGAGTAATAAGAAAAATTAAAACAAATCCAAGGTTGTCGACAACGAAAATTGCTGCCGCAGTGCCGTAGAAATATGGGAAGGACGTGCACCCTGAAGCAGTCCCACGAATTATCAGACGCGAGGGGTATAATTGTTAAGTAAGCAGGAAGCAGCTTATGATAAATGAGACGAATAGAAAGCAACGACTGGACTTCGCGAAGCAGCACGTAAATAAAAGTGTCAGCTGGTGAGACGAAGTAATTTTTGTGGATGAATGTCAAGAGCTGATGCTCTCCTCAAACGGAAGCCCTATCATTTGGAGAAAACCACGTAAAGAATTTCAATCGAAGCATCTGCAACCCACAGTTAAACACGGTGGTGGAGGTATCATGATCTGGGTTTCCATGTCGTCATCTGGGGTAGGCGAATTAGCATTCATTGAAGGTACAATGGACAAGCATAAGTATCTGAACATCCTAAAAGAGAACTTACCGCAAAGTAATACAAGTTTCTGGCTTTCGAGGGCGTTCAAATTGTATCAAGACAATGATCCGAAGCATAAAGCGGATATTGTGAGACTATGAACGTTGTATAATTGCCCTAAGATTTTGGATATCCCTACTCAGTGTCTAGACTTGAACACAATAGAAAATCTTTGGCGTGAATGAAGCGAAAGTACGACAAACGCCAGTGACATCAAAACAAGCTTTAAAGGAACGAATACTGGAAGAAAGGTTACAGATAAGTCCTGATGGTACGCGAAAGCTCGCTCAAATGGTTCAAATGGCTCTGAGCACTATGGGACTCAACTGCTGAGGTCATTAGTCCCCTAGAACTTAGAACTAGTTAAACCTAACTAACCTAAGGACATCACAAACATCCATGCCCGAGGCAGGATTCGAACCTGCGACCGTAGCGGTCTTGCGGTTCCAGGCTGCAGCGCCTTTAACCACACGACCACTTCGGCCGGCAAAGCTCGCTCACAGCGTGCTTGAACGCTTGGAACAAGTGATTAAGCAAAAAGGACTCTATACAAGGTTGTGATTGTTATACCTGCTGCTAGAAAACTTTTGTGGCTGTGATAGAGGGCATTTTTCTTTATGTATTGTTGTTTATGTTGTTTGAGTCAAGTTCCCAAATAAGAAAATGCTGTTCTTTTATTTATTACATAGCCCTATACCATTTGTGCAGAGATTACTATATGTGATGCCTGTATATAATGAAGTAAAAATAAAACATAACACTGGTGGCCGAATACTTTTGTGAGTCACTGTATAGTGACAGAATAGCTGGTTTTGAGTTTGCACGGAGGGTACGGAGAGCTACATATAGCAAGTGACACCACAGTGAGCTGGCTTACTGTCTGGATCTTGAACTGTGACCCTCCATTGCAGTAAAACTGATGCCAGACTGACACTTTATTTGTGACGTACACAGTTTTATGCATATTCTGCATCCTTATCGTACCGTAATAAACAAAATGAAAATATGTCTTTCCGAACAAAACAAAAATTTATTTGACGTTTAGAAATACTATACACGGAATTTATCATTGTCGTCTGATGAAGTATGAAACTTGGGAAATGAATTCCGAGTCCCCAACCATGTTTATGTTTTACACGAAAATGTTTCGTGACACGGTCGCAGCTGATGGATGGTGTCGAAGTAAAATCTGTTCGAGAAACTGAAATAGCTAATCGACTGAAGAACGACAGCCTTATCTTAATTTGATACGGAAAAGTTTTCAGCGCAAAAATGAAGAAAGGTACAGTAAGACTTTGTGTTATTGTACGTATTTTCCATGTATCTACCTGTTAATTATCTTGACAAAGAGATCTAACATCGGCAAGAAACAATTAACACGGGATCAAAAATGGTGCTGATGAAGCTGTCAATAAAATAAAGATTGAGGAATCCTCTCAACAGTTATTCAATGAGCGTGGTTCGCAATAATGCATAGGGAAACACAAATTTTTTAAGGTTTTATTTGCGCGCCTCACTTCATGGTCCTGTTTGCTACATGAATTATATTTTCGGGACATTGAACAACAGCTGCAATTATTATTAATGCTGATCTGCTAATTGTGCTGCAGAGATAAGCTGGCGTGAAGAGTAGTCGTGTCTGATAATGAAAACACTATTGATTTTCGGTATCATTCCACAGATTAGTCATTCTGAATATGTACCAAAAATAGGAAACAGAAATCTTAACAAACCTCCACGAGGAGGCGGCATATATTGAAAACCGTTCAAAATACCTCACCAGAGGAGCAGCGGAGATCTATAAGAAAACTAAAGTTTGTGAATTAATTCTTTCAGATAAATGTTCGAATAAATCAGTATCAATCCGCTTTGATATCTAAAAGCAGACTTTTCATGATGTGCGTCGGAGATTCGTATTACGACGAGTTCCAGGGACTGTAAAAACAAGTACTTTTTTCCGTTTGGGAGCTCATATAGCTAATGAAGTTCGATTTAAAAGAGCGTCGCATTTCCAGTGAATTAAAATGTGTTTGAAATAACATAGTTAATTTTTCAAATATTAATGTGCTCTAACTGCATACTGCTGTTTATTTTTAACGCTACTCTACTTTCATGTCCAGAGCGCCTGCTTCACTTCATTCCACCGTGCATAATAAATATAGCAGCATTAATTCGTGGCGTGCTATAAACGCCTCCGCTTGCCTCTGGTACTGTCTTCTTGTGGTATTATGGGATTCTTGACTTGTTAACGTATATGAAATCTTGAGTGGATCTGTCTAGGACAAAACGTCTGAACGCTCCACTGCACAGACCAATCGGATTTAAATTCTCCTGTGAGTTTTTCTACTCTGAAATAAATCAAAATCCCGTGCAATGTTCGGGAAAGACTACTGATACACGTTTCTTGAAACACCTTACCAATAGCGCTATGCTTACAGTACTGAAGCAGGTCTAGTAGTATCATTTACAGTCTTTATTGACTATTTCAAGGTGGTTTTATTCAATATATGATTACGGTCAGTAAGCTTTGACGTGATTTAGGCGATAGTCTCCACGTTGAGGCAACGGTATTACATGATACTAACTAGTTCCCGCATATGGAGGTGTACCGTGTGAAGCTATACTAGTTTGTTAGTGACTGCTTCATCCACAGAACACTATGCCCTCTGTGTGGCGCTGTTTGGCGATAGTAACGCACGTTTTGCCATTGTTGTCGTGGCATACAGTGTTTGCAACGGTGTCTTTAAAAAATTGTTACATCCATTACTCATTTATTCTTCACTTAAACATTCATCCACATCTACACGTAGATGGATACTCTGCAAAGTGCCTGGTAGAGGGTTCATCGAACCACCTTCACAATTCTTTATTGTTCCAACCTCGTATAGCGCGCAGAAAGAACAAACACCTACATCTTTCTCAACAAGCTCTGATTTCCTAATTGTACCATGGTGATTGTTCCTCCCTAAGTAGGATGGTGTCAAAGAAATATTTTCATATTCGGAGGAGAAAGTTGGTGATTGGAATTTCGTGATAAGATTCCCCCTTTAGGAGAAACACCTTTGTTTTAATGATGTCGACCCCAACTCTATCATTTCGGTGACACTCTCTCCCCTATTTTGAGAAGAAAAACGCGCTACCCTTTTTTGAACTTTTTCGATGTACTCCGGCATTCCTATCTGGTAAGGGTCCCACACCGCGCAGCAGGATTCTAAATGAGGACGAACAAGCGTAGTGTAGGCAGTCTCTCTAGCAGATCTGTTACATTTTCTAAGTGTCCTGCCAACAAAACGCAGTCATTAGTCAGACTACCCCACAACATTATCAGTGTGTTACTTCCCATTTAAGTAGTTCTTAACTGCAATTCGTAGATACTTAGTTGAATTAACGGCCTTTAGATTTGACTGATTTATCGTGTAACCGAAGTTAAACGGATTCATTTTAGCACTAATGTGGATGATCTCACACTTTTCGTCTTTTAGGGTAAATTCCCAATTTTCGCTTCATACAGATACCTTTTCTAAATCGTTTTGCAACTTGTTTTGATCTCCTGATGACTTTTTTAGTCGATAAATGACAGCATCATCTGCAAACAAACTAAGACGGTTGCTCATATTGTCCCAAAAATGGTTTGTATATATAAGGAACAGCAAAGGGCCTACAATATTATCTTGGGGAACACCAGGTATCACTTCCGTTTTACTCGATGACTTTCCGGCAATTACTACGAACTGTGACCTTTCTGACAGGAAATCACGAATCCAGTCACATAACTGAGATGATATCCATAAGAACGCAATTTCACTACAAGCTGCTCGTGTGGTATAGTGTCAAAAGCATCCTGGAAATCCATAAATATGGAATCAATTTGAAATTTTCAACAGCACTCAATACTTCATGCGAGCAAAGAGCTAGTTGTAATTCATAAGAACGATGTATTCTGAATCCATCTTGACTGTGTGTCAATAGATCGTTTTCTTAGAGGTAGTTCATAATGTTTGAACACAATGTATGTTCCAGAATCCTGCTGCATGTCCACGTTAAATGACATGGACCTATAATTTAGTGGATTACTCCTACTACCTTCCTTGAATATTGGTGTGACCTGTGCAACTTTTCCAATCTTTGGGTACGGATCTTTCGTCTAGCGAATGTTTGTACGATGATTGTTCAGTATGGAGCTTTTGCACAGCATACTCTGAAAGGAACCTAATTGGTATACAGTCTGGACCAGAAGACTTGCGTTTATTAAGTGATTTAAGTTACTTCACTTCTCCGAGCATATCTACTTCTATGTTACTCATGTTTGTAGCTGTTCTTGATTCGAATTCTGGAATATTTACTTCGTCTTCTTTTGTGGAGGGATTTCGGAAGGCTGCGTTTAGTAACTCTGCTTTGACAGCACTTTCTTCGATAGTATCTATATTGATATCGCGCAGAGATGGCACTAATTGTGTCTTGCCGCTAGCATACTTCACAGACGACCAGAATCTCTTTGGATTTTCTGCCAGGTTTCCAGACAAAGTTTCATTTTGGAAACAATTATAAGCATCTCGCACTGAAGTCCGCGCTAAATTTCGAGCTCCTGCAAAAGATCGCCAATTTTAGGGATTTTGCGTCTGTTTAAATTTCGCATGTTTATTTCGTTGTTTCTGCAATAGTGTTCTGACCCGTATTGTGTACCAAGGAGGATCAGCTCCGTTATTTGTTAATTTATTTCGTATAAATCTCTCAATTGCTGCCGATACTATTTCTCTGAATTCAAGCCACATCTGGCCTACGCTTATATTGTTAATTTGTAAGGGGTGAAGATTGTCTCTCTGGAAGGCGTCCAGTGAATTATTCGTGTGGGGTCATGAACTAACTGCTTGCAACAATTTTCAGAGAATGCGTTTAGCACAGTTTAGGATAATGTTTTATGCGTACCTCCGGAATTGAACATGTAAACAGGATAAATTAAAGTCACTTACAACTGTAATCATATGAGCCGGGTACCTGTTTGAAATCAAAGTCAAGTTTACTTTAGACCTTTCAGAAATTGTATCATCTGAATTGGGAGGTTGGTAAAAGAATCCAATTATTATTTTATTCCAGTTGCCAATAATGACGTCTGGCCATACTAACTCACAGGAAGTATCTACTTCCATTTCGCGACAAGATAAACTACTTCCAACAGCAACAAACACGCCACCGCCAACCGTGTTTAGGCTATCATTTCGAAAAAACGTTAGGTTCTTCGCAAAAAATTCGGCTGAGCTGATCTCCGGCTTTAGCCAGCTTTCAGTGCCTATGACGATTTGAGCATCAGTGCTTTCTATTAGCGCTTGAAGACAACTGTTACACGAATGGTTCCTGTATATATGTTCTTCCTGTGTTCGGCCTGCACGCTTTGTGACTGAAGTCCTTTTTGTGTTTCCCCGACACCCTTTAAACTAAAAAATCGACCAGTCCACGCCACACATCCCCTGCTACCCTTGAAGCCGCCTACTGCATATACTGGACTCCTGACCTATTCAGCGGAACCCTTTGGCGCAAGTCGAGGAATCTAGTTCAAATGGCTCTGAGCTCTATAGGACTTAAAATCTGAGGTCATCAGTCCCCTAGAACTTAGGACTACTTAAACCTAACTAACTTAAGGACATCACACACATCCATGCCCGAGGCAGGATTCGAACCTGCGACCCTAGCGGTCGCGCTGTTCCAGACTGAAGAGCCTAGAACCACTTGGCCACACCGGCCGGCCGAGGAATCTGCAGCCTACACGCTCACAGGACCGTCTGAGCCTCTGATTCAGACCCTCCACTGTGTCTAATAAGTTAGTTTAATATGTAGACATTCAAAAAGCCAACTATTGAAGCACTCAGGTGAAACTAAATAATTCGCCCCTGATTAGGTACTTGTAATATGTCATAAAACGAGTTTACTTTCCGACGCAAATGAAAACATGAGAACTATAGCTATTAGATATTAAATTAACATGGAGAAACTAAAGTATTAAGGCACTCAGATGATATTATAAAATTCGCTCCTGGTTACTCGCAGATAAAGATAACTTGAGACTAAAGTAATTAAATAAATGGTTGTCATATTTTATTTAAACTACAGAGATATCAGGTGGTTCATTCTTTGGTGGTTTTGATATAACTGGTTTGGAGCTACCTGTCTGAGTCCTCCAGTAAATATCACGATGATATAGACCTCCGTGTGTCTTAAGCACCCCAGTATTTCGTGGTTGAGACCAACAACTTCTTCAAGCTGAGGTCAGCTTCTTGGACGATGCTATCAGACGTGTGTGCTTAATACAGTGGGAATATCATGTAAAATTTAATTGATTCATGAACAGAATTACTCGTGGGTTTAGTTTCTCAAGAATCTGTATGTCACACACACACACACACACACACACACACACACACACACACACACACACAAGCGCGCACGCGCACGAAGAAAGAGGGAGGAAGGGGCCCTGGGGCACACAGTGAGGAAGGGAGGGAGGGAGGGAGGGAGGGAGGGAGGGAGAGAAATACTCAGAATGGATGGAAATCGCTAAAACTGGGCAGTCAGCAACGCGTTGGTCCATCTCTGGCTCTCATCCAAGCAGTTGTGAGCGAACGTGTGGGTGCTATTCTGTCATTCTGCGCAATGGATTAATCTGGGATGTACACTTTACCCTGTGGCTCCTGCAAGATGCAATTTCAGCCCCCACACTACTACAGATGTCAGACAGACGCTCCTAACGTTCTAAAGAGAAAGCCTGAAAAACTTTCAGCAATAAATATCTTCTGGAGTGGTCTGCTGTAAGGAAATGACACAAAAATTCACAAAATTTCTTACGTAACTAGTGGGATACTTGGGTACTGGAGTAGTGCTAGTTAGAGTAAGAAAAACATGAAACTAACGAAAATTATTATTTATTTTTTTTGCAAAACTTCTGAGAAATCACAATGGTACTTTTAGTTATGAACTGAACAAGTTATTTCCAGGTTCTTTTCGGAATGTGAAGTTACCTCTTAAGGATAGGATTCGCTAATGAAATTTCTATACAAAGTTTAAGATTGTCATTGTCTTGGTAGAATGGCTGAGAGCTGCGTCTACTCAACTTGAATAATTATCCATTAGAATGTTGCTAGGTACGGTCGAAGCTGTCGCGTGTAAAATGCAGTGAAGTGTGAATGCGGCTCGCAAGAGCTATAGCGCACAATACCGTAAGCTGCGATGACTGCTGTCTGCGCCGCTCGCTGCTGACAAATAAGATGACTCTCGTTCTATCTGGATTGACTTTCGCCAATCAAACTCTCCCTACGCCTTGATGAAGTCAAGGACTCCTATTCGCCCCTAGTCTATTGGCGTGGTACACCAGTCAGATAACCAGTCCACCGCGATGCCACTCAAAAATTCGCTCGCAGGCGTTCAACGATAACTCTGTCTGTTCACACCGCACAATAAAGAAAAAAGGTTTAAATGGCTCTGAGCACTATGGGACTTAACATCTATGGTCATCAGTCCCATAGAACTTAGAACTACTTAAACCTAAGTAACCTAAGGACATCACACAACACCCAGTCATCACGAGGCACCGCACAATAAGTGTGGCGGACAACACAGTGAACAACACATAATCGCAAGGACTCAATATAGAGTCACACTCCGATTCGCTCTCGACAGAAGTGCTCTCCCAGTGAACTACTGAGGAGAGACTTGTTCCTCGCTCTTTGAGTACATGTACGAACGCACACGCTCTCGTTACGTGTTCTCGCTCCAAGAGCGACAACAGAACAGCCCCTCTCCACGCCAGACATGAAGGGGTATATCTTTTGGTCTCTTCTATTACTCCTTCAGCCCAAGGCGTCAGGAATATCGTCTGCCAATCAACATCGCTCTTCTAAAACGGGAGAATGACATTTCGTTTAAGACGACCAATCCAGAAATCTGTAGCATCAGCGTTTGGCGTTTGCTGTCTCCCTGTGAAAACCTCTGAAACTGCGTGCTATGTTTGTAAAGAATACGTAGGCTGGGTGCTCCCACACAATGTAGCGGAATTTACTTTTAAGCCGAACATGGGGTCGTCCTACCTTTCACTTGGGCAAATGCTGTCTGCTCTATGGGCGGTCGCTGGCCGGCGTAGACAGGTTGACTCATCCTCTGAAGGGACTGGCCTCGTGGCATGCGGTTTGCCTCTCCCGAACTAAAAGCTTTTGTGACCGTCGTGTCTTGAATGCGTGTGTGTACGCCAACCACGAGTATTTGAACCTCGGTGCGCATTTGCGATTTACTTGTTATTTGCATATTGTTTACATGAATTCATACAACGTAGACTTTATCCTATCGAGTTTGGGTTCGAATGAAACGTCTTGATGTGCGCAATATGATTGTGAGGGCGGAATATATAAGCAATAAAGGTCAGGAGACCATGATGTCTTACACAGTTATTCGGATAGACCTTCACAAACTGGGCGGTTTAATAATGGGTTGGTCCACAACTGGCCCTTATACAAGCAATTATTCGGCTTGGCATCGATTGATAGAGTTGTTGGATGTACTGCTGAGAGATAACTGGCACTTTATAACGTCGAATTCCCGAGATGGTTGATGCTGCAAACGTTCTCAATTGGGGAAAGATTCAGCAACCTTCCCGTCCAAGATAGGGTTTGATAAGCACAAAAACAAGCTGCAGAAACTCTCGCAGTGTGCAGGCGGTCATTATCTACACTACTGGCTATTAAAATTGCTACACCACGAAGATGGCGTGCTCTAGACGCGAATTTTAACCGACAAGAAGAATATGCTGTGATATGCAAATGATTAGCTTTTCAGAGCATTCACACAAGGTTGACGCCGGTGACGACACCTACAACATGCTGACATGAGGAAAGTTTCCAACCGAATTCTCATACACAAACAGCAGTTGACCGGCGTCGGCTGGTGAAACGTTGTTGTGATGCCTCGTGTAAGGAGGAGAAATGCGTACCATCACGTTTCGAACTTTCATAAAGGTCGAATTGTAGCCTATCGCGATTGCCGTTTCTCGTATCGCGACATTGCTGCTTGCGTTGGTCGAGATCCGAGAACCAATGACTGTTAGCAGAATATGGAATCGGTGGGTTTAGGAAGGTAATACGGAACGCCGTGCTGGATCCCAACGGCCACGTATCACTAGCAGTCGATATGACAGCACCTTATCCGCATGGCTGTAACGGATAGTGCACCCACGTCTCGATCCCTGAGTCAACAGATGGGGACGTTTGCAAACAACAACCATCTGCACGAACAGTTCGACGACGTTTGCAGCAGCACGGAGACCATGGGTGCGGTTATCCCTGACGCTGCATCACAGACAGGAGCGCCTGCGATGGTGTACTCAACGACGAACCTGGGTGCATTTTTTCGAATTAATCCACGTTCTATTTACAGCATCATGATGTTCGCATCCGTGTTTGGCGAAATCCTGTCAACGCACATTGGAAGTGTGTATTCGTCATCGCCATACTGGCTTATCACCCGGCGTGATGGTATGGGGTGCCATTGGTTACACGTCTCGGTTATCTCTTGTTCGCATTGACGGCACTTTGAACAGTGGGCGTTACATTTCAGATGTGTTACAACCCGTGGCTCTACCCTTCATTCGATCCCTGCGAAACCCTACATTTCAGCAGGATAGTGCACGACCGCATGTTGCAGGTCCTGTACGGGCCTTTCTGGATACAGAAAATGTTCGACTGCTGCCCTGGCCAGCACATTCTGCAGATCTCTCACCAATTGAAAACGTCTAGTCAATGGTGGCCGAGCAACTGGCTCGTCACAATACGCCAGTCACTACTCTTGATGTACTGTGGTATTGTGTTGTAGCTGCATGGGCAGCTGTACCTGTACACGCCATCCAAGCTCTGTTTGACCCAATGTCCAGGCGTATCAAGGCCGTTATTACGGCCAGAGGTGGTTGTCCTGGGCACTGATTTCTCAGGATCTATGCATCCACATTGCGTGAAAATGTAATCACATGTCAGTTCTAGTATAATATATTTCTCCAATGAATACCCGTTTATCATCTGCTTTTTTTCTTGGCGTAGCAATTTTAATTGCCAGTAGTGTAGTTGAAAGATAATCACAGGATGGCTTGCCAGGAAGGGCAACAAAACGGAGCGTATAATATCGTCGATGTACCAATGTGCTGTAAGGATACCGTGGATGACAACCAAAAGAGTCGTGATATGAAACGAAATGGCACCCCAGACCATCATCACTCCTAGTTGTGGGACATTATGGCGGGTGGCAGTCAGGTTGGTAGCCCACTGCCATCTGGGGCATCTCCAGACATATTTTCGGCTTTGAATATCACTCACTGGGTGGAATTATCTTCAGTGATGAGTTGTGCTTCGATGAACAGCGAAGATGTGTATGGAGACGCCTCGTGCAGCGAGTGAGAGTTTATATTTCTTGTCTTTGTGCTTGTTAAACCCTCTTGGCCAGCAAAGTTGCCGGATCTCTCCCCAAGTGAGAACGTTTGGAGCAGTATGGACAGAGCCCTCCAACCAGATCTGAAATTTGACGATGTACAGCTGGACAGAATTTGGCACAATGTTCCTCAGGAGAATATCCAACAAGTCAGTCAATCATTGCCAAACCGAGTAACTGCTTTCATACGACCCAGAGGTGGACCGAAATGTTCAGATGTGTGTGAAATCTTAAGGGACTTAACTGTTAAGGTCATCAGTCCCTAAGCTTACACAATACTTAACCTAAAGTATCCTAAGGACAAACACATACACCCACGCTCGAGGGAGGACTCGAACCTCCACCAGGATCAGCCGCACAGTCCATGACTGCAGCGCCTGAGACCGTTCGGCTAATCACGCGCGGCGAGGTGGACCAAAACGTCATTAGCTTGCTCGGTACGTGAAGCTCTTTCTCTTGAATAAATCATCCACTTTTCTGAAACTGTAATCCATTATTTGTCTGTACACGTACATCACATCCTCCGATTTCAGTTCCATTCAGGTAATTAGTACGCGGTGGGTGTTTATTTTTTATGTTAGAGTGAAGTTACAGTGCGTGTAACGTAAAGCATAAAACAACTACGATATCTTGAGAGGTTCAAGATACCGAAACGAGGTTTCCAGAGAACCATAGCATCCCAAGGGGAACGTAATTTATTTCATGGTTAAACCTATCAACTCTGGTACTAGCCAAAGCATTGAAGTTAATTTTTTTAACGGCTCGAAATACTTTTTAATCGCATTCGAAAGCCATTGAAAGAAGAGTACAATGACTACACGCTCGTTAACTTTGGCGCTTAAAGTTGTCGCAAATGAATCCGAGGAATGTGTCAGAGTGAAAGGCAAGGCGACCACTGCAGTGTAAAGAAAGGCGCATGGGCCAGACAAAACCATGGAACCACCGAAAGCAAATCTCATTACCATACCCATTAACATTCACAACAGCACCCAGTCATCTCGGAGTGGATGAATACAGAAAACTGCGTAACACCGCGCAGCTACCGAGGCGGGCACGACTGACACTTGAAACGTATTGAGAACATTTTACTGGTACTGTTTGTGTTCAAATACAATACCGTGCCCTTCAGGTTGGATAAGACTTGGATTTATGTTCAAGTATGCATTTCTCGGGGTGTTTCCATATGTCTGTCCAACGCCTGTACGTCAAAGCGATAACCAATAGTGATGCCGATTTGCAGTCTGACAACTTGGCATGGAAGAGATGATTGCTTGAAAATGGGGCTACGACAACGAAGTTAGTCGCAGAGAGCAAAAGAAATAAAAATAAACTAGAAACAAATTAAAATGCGTTCATTCACGCGTTGTACGATAAGGGAGACAGCGGAGATGTAAACAGAAACGAGGGATCTCACTAAAATCAGTTACATACAGAAGTGTATTCCAGTTTTTTCTCTATAAATCAGAGACACAACCTGAACCAAAAATTGGAGAGTATCGGGTAGGATTCGACCCGGCCGTTCGCGTCCTGAGAAAAACTTCAACCTAAAATTTACCCCAAGACATTACAGAATCTGTAGCAAAACTTTAGTCACCACACTTGTTAATTTCAAAAAAGTCTACGACTCTAGTAACCGCGAATCAGTCTTCCAAATATTAAAAGATCAAGGTATATGTCTGAAAACACATGCTATCATAAAACAGACACTGACACATGCAAAATCCAAGGCTAAATTTATGGGGGCAATATCAGATCCTTTCGAAATCCAAACGGTAGTAAGACAAGGAGGTGACCTGTCTTGATTACCTATCAACTGCATCCCAGAGAAAGTAATACAAGAATGGAGCATGCAAAAATCAATACTCAAAACTGACCAACCAATCCCTCTAGGCACAGGCAAGTTATCTATAGACTGCCTAGCATTGGCAGACAGTTTAATAATCTTAACTCGTGACATTTCATCAGCCCAAAATCAGACTGAACACCTGAAAGGAACAGTAGAAAAAAGACGGTCTCGAGATGTCTTCTGAGAAGTTAGAATGCAGGTCATCCAACAAATGAACACCAAAATTCACGGAGAGAAACATGACAGAATGAAATGAATTACTGAATTTAAATATCTGTGAGAATTGAATCGAAACAAAAGCTGTAGCAACGATCCTCACAGACATTGTAGAGTTTTGTAGCAGGGGGATGTCGAGCGGATACTACAACACAAAGAGAATATTAGGTCACTTTACTGAAGTTCGAACCGCATAAAACCCTTAACTTGGAAACAGTTCATGTCCACAGGAATGGAATATATTTTAAGTCTTATCTCAATTTATAACTGACTGTAACTTCGAACAAAGTCTGATTAATAGTTCTGTTAGCTCACAGCCTAATCCGTTGAGCTAAGACAATGCTGAAGCAGTGCTACGTTCTCACGCAAGTAATCTTGTGGCAGCGGCGGAGTTGCTGCGACAGGCAATCGTGTCTACGCTAACGTTTCTCATTTGATGCTGCGACAGGCAGCGGCTGTACTTACATGTAGTTCCGTCGTGAGGTACCAGTTTTGACATGGGACGTCGTTCTTCGGAAGACTCCTCAAAAACAAACTACATTAGTTGCCAAAACATGGAAACTGCGTACTGACTTACTCAAAATATCGACAACAAGAAATGTACCTCCAAGCACACAAGTCTAAGACATTACAATACAGTAGTTAAACCAGAATGCCTCTATGGACCAGGAATACTAAATTTGAACAGAAAAAGAGAGACTAAAAACTATGAGCAAAAAGGAACACAAAGTCGTAAGAAAAATACTTGTCAACAAATAATACCGAGTCAGAGGCGAACGAGAAATCAAAGAATATCCACTGTGACATTACAAAACGCAGGTTAAGATGAAGACTGAACCCAAGCTGACTCACGCAAAGAATACTCGAATTCTTTGACAATAGGAGTAAAGCAAAAACTGGCAGGCTGAAATGGACTGGCGAGGTCAAAACTGTTCTGAAATGAGCTGAAATTAGCAGGTATTAGCAAAAGAAGTCCAAAACCGCGAATACTTTGGGTCCAAAATTCCAAACGTTAAGTTGACCAAGAGGAAAAACAAGAGAAGAAAATTGAAACAACATGGTCTGAAGAGAGTTAGGAAGCCAACAAAAAGAGACTGAAAGAAATATGAGCACAAAGGAAGCTAAATGCCAACCTCTATGTACTCTGCGTATCAGTAACGGTTTTATTCGCAAATGCATTGAAAAGCCAAAGAAACTGGTACACGTGCCTAATAACGCGCATAGCCCCCGCGTGCACGCAGAAGTGCGTCAACACGACGTGCCATGTACTTGATATATGTCTGAAGTAGTGCTGGAGGGAGACTTGATATTTTACCGGATTCCTGATATTCACCGTACACTCGTGAAATGGTCGTACGGGAAAATCCCCACTCCATCGCTGCCTCGGAGATGCTGTGTCCAGTCGCTCGTGCGCCGACTATAACACCACGTTCGAACTCACTTTAGTCTTGATAACCTGCCACTGTAGCAGCAGTAACCGATCTAACAACTGCGCCAGACACTTGCTGACCGCAGGGCCGTATTCTGCCTGTTTACATATCTCTGCATTCGAATACACATACCTATACCAGTTTCTTTGGCGCTTTAGTATAATAAAAATAAAAACACCGTATCTGTGTATCGCGTGTTTCCAAAACATTAACTACCAATCACTACTCTGTGTTATCTGAATGATACTTGATCGATAGTATATCTTACTTAGGGAAATATATTATGATCATCAAAGTTATTTTGTTCTGTTTTTCTTTCTTTTTTTTTACTTTTATTAAGGAATTTACTTCACCATTTATTTCCGTTGTAAAATATTTCTACTTTGTGTTTATCGTTTCTGATTTTAGACTGACGATGAAACTGTAAGGCATCCGCACAGCGGACGATCCAATTATCCAATGCGATATGACATCGCTAACGTAATGTTAGAGGTTACAAAAAGGAATCAGGAAGTTGTCATGTTCTGGATGAAAATACAAGCTAGGCCTAGTAGATGTGTATCACGAAGTGAAGGAACTCATAAAATTACTAGGTGCAGCTGTTTTTAACGTTATTACGGTAAGAATCAGACAGAAGTGGAATACAGATAGGCAAGAGACCTCCAAATACAAAGGCAAAGAATACGCCAAAATGAACCCGGTGCTAATTCCGGTTTTCTGGTATGATAAAAATTGACGGCCCAGAAGATTCACGAACGTTACATGTGCAAGGCGCCTTACATTCAACCGCAGCTGTTACAGGAAGCCTCTACATCGCACCGGTAAACACAGCCCCATTAAGCAAATATGATGGAGAAGCGGGTGTCAGTCTCACTTTTTTTGACTGCACACACAGTTACAACGCTACAAGCCGCCTGCGATAGCCTCTTGGCACCTTCGGTTACTGTTTACCGGGCTGCTCTATATCTGAGATTGTATCGCCTTCGATACGCCTCCAGTTCAGTTTTTAAAATGATTCAACTGCAATTTTATGTTTTTGATAATGCATTAAACAAGAGATCATTCCCTTGCAGTCACCGTGCCACAGTGGAGCGTTAAATTTCGTGCCTTTTAATCATGTTAAATGTAGCTGCAGTTACACCCATTGTTTGGCGCGGGTCGCTTCTTGCCATCTGCACAATGTAGCGGTTATCTGCTGCTGTACTTGAACGTGGTCCACCACCTGTCTTCGGGCAGCAGTGCCTGTGGTAAGGAACGCTTCCCATGCATGTGACACCACGCTGTGAGCCACACCAAACTCTTGGACTCACTGGTCACATTTCGTCCTGCTTCCAGTCTGCCGATGATTCTTCCCCGGGAGAAGTCATCCACATGTTGTCCTGCGGCCATGCTATAATGAAGACCACCACGATAGTGCGCCGTCACGACTCGCTGAATGGAACACGATGTCTTTTCCTGTTCCTCCAGCTGCTTCGTGTTGCAGGACCGGCACTATTTGGCTCTGTAGTCACGCTGACCTCACACTGTATGACGCGAGAAGCATGAGAAAGATCAGCCGTGTCGCATACATCACAGCACATGATACTGCAGGTCTTACGAGTGCCAGCAGCTACTCCGTCGGGGAGCGAGTAACTATTCCAGACGAGTTTAATAATTCCTGACTGCGCATTTAAATGCATGCAAGCTCGCGACAGCACACGACGCATTTAAGACCTTCGCTTGGTACATTTTTAATTACATATTTAATTCCCGTGGGCCCTACATGGAGCCGAGTGTTCGCGAAGTTTGGCGGACAAGCTGACGAATGTGAGGTCACAATTTCGTTCGGGGCTCGCATTTCTCGTAGAACCGGATGTTACGTCCAGCTTAGTGTTCACGGCTCGGAGACCTCTGGCAACACAGCCTCACAGCTGCAATTGTTTCTTAGTGTGCTTCTTTAACTAGCTCGATCTGAAGTTCCGCAGAGCAGTGTACACTACTGGCCATTAAAATTGCTACACCACGAAGATGACGTGCTACAGACGCGAAATTTAACCGAGAGCAAGAAGATGCTGTGATATGTAAATGATTAGCTTTTCAGAGCATTCACACAATGTTGGCGGCGATGGCGACACTTACAACATGCTGACAAGAGGAAAGTTTCCAACCGATTTCTCACACACAAACAGCAGTGACCGGCGTTGCCTGGTGAAACATTGTTGTGACGCCTCGTGTAAGGAGGAGAAATGCGTACCATCACGTTTCCGACTTTGATAAAGGTCGGATTGTAGCCTATCGCGATTGCGGTTTATCGTATCGCGACATTGCTGCTCTCGTTGGTCGAGATCCAATGACTGTTAGCAGAATATGGAATCGGTGGTTTCAGGAGAGTAATACCGAACGCCGTACTGGATCCCGACGGCCTCGTATCACTAGCGGTCGAGATGACACGCATCTCATCCGCAATGGTTGTAACGGATCGTGCAGCCACGTCTCGATCTCTGAGTCAACAGATGGGGACGTTTGCAAGACAACAACCATCTGCACGAACAGTTCGACGACGTTTGCAGCAGCATGGACTATCAGCTCGGAGACCATGACTGCGGTTACCCTTGACGCTGCATCTCAGCGCCTGCGATGGTGTACTCAACGACGAACCTGGGTGCACGAATGGCAAAACGTCATTTTTTCGGATGAATCCAGGTTCTGCTTACAGCATCATGATGGTCGCATCCGTGTTTGGCGACATCGCGGTGAAAGCACATTGGAAGCGTGTACTCGTCATCACCATACTGGCGTATCCCCCGTCGTAATGGTATGGGGTGCCATTGGTTACACGTGTCGGTCATCTCTTGTTCGCATTGACGGCACTCTTAACAGTGGACGTTACATTTTAGATGTGTTACCACCCGTGACTCTACCTTTGATTCGATCCCTGCGAAATCCTACATTTGAGCAGGATAATGCACGACCGCCTGTTGCGGGTCCTGTACGGGCCTTTCTGAATACAGAAAATGTTCGATTGCTGCCCTGGCCAGCACATTCTCCAGATCTCTCACCAATTGAAAACGTCTGGTCAACAGTGGCCGAGCAACTGGCTCGTCACAATACGCCAGTCACTACTCTTGATGAACTGTGGTATCGTGTTGAAGCTGCATGGGGAGCTGTACCTGTACACGCCATCCAAGCTCTGTTTGACTCAAAGCCAGGCATATCAAGGCTGTTAATACGGGCAGAGGAGGTTGTTCCGGGTGCTTATTTCTCAGGATCTATGCACCCAAATTGCGTGAAAATGTAATCACATGTCAGTTCTAGTATAATATATTTTGTCCAATGACTACCCGTTTATCATCTGCATTTCTTCTTGGTGTAGCAATTTTAATAGCCAGTAGTGTATTTTTCCCGATGAGCTTAACTGGGACATGTGAGAAGGCGCTGAGCTGTACTGATATGTTAGCCCGGAGCGTTATGTGTGTGTGTGTGTATGTGTGTGTGAGAGAGAGAGAGAGAGAGAGAGAGAGAGCGCTTTGGTGCGGCTACGGGTCACAGAGGACAGAGAGCCACCTGGTGGCTGTTTGTGACCCACAGGCGCCGCAGGGGTTTACCACACGACACACGGCTCAGCTGGCCCAATGGCCATTAGCCATTTCCGCGCCCGACCTGGGGTGAGGGGCGTGGCGTGCGGTCGTTTGTATTCAGGATGTGTAGCCGGCGGCGCCCCAGATTGCTCTGGGCGTCGGGTCCAGACTAGTATCCAATACAGTCCGCCGTCTGACCGTTAAGCAGAGCACCCGTCCCACTAGTGGACGGCGACTCTATACAAATTACTGCAGCTTCCTCTATTATGCCGCCTGCGTCCTCAACCTGTTACAGGATCTGACGTTACGCTCTTGTCGGTAAACAAAGCACACACATTACTTGTCCCACTACCGTGTCCATAATCTGCATCAATGCGTCGCACGACACCACTCCTCTCCTTCCTTAGACACGTAAGTCCCTGCCTCAGATTAAATAACGTCTCATTAACTACATTCCCGTCCATTGTAACTGCAGCTCCACGAAGAAGCATGGAACAAACTTACAATTGGTATGAAGTGTACTGTGTACTTTGATATGCAGAATATTACTGCTTCACTGCAACTTCAGAGAGAAGGTACGAGTAACATCATCTATATTCTTTACTAACTGTACCTGCCCACACCTTGCTGTGGCTCACTCTACTTAAATCTAAAAAAAAAAAAAAAGGAGAAAGCACATGCTTCTTATAAGTATAGGAATTGGATATACGTCCTCTTCTCCTTTCCTCCCGTCTCTCTTCATCTCCCCCTTCCCCTTCGTTCTGGCCTAACCACAAGTGCCAGAACGAAGATGATGAATGTAAGAGAAGAGATGGCAATGAAACGACGTCGGCCAATAGTGCGTTGGTTAGGACCGCACCATGATAGGAGCGCCATCTAGCCGAAGTGAATCTAAGCGCCGCTCCTGCCATCCTCGGCCGGACGTTAGTGGACAGTATTCGCAGAGTATTAGCACGGCCTAGCAGAGAGTGCTACGACTGCTGTTAGTACTCGTAGTGATCATTATCAATTTCTTGTTTGGACTTCGTCGATAACGAAGAACATTACTTGTTTGCAGGTCGCCCGTCGCTTGCGACTACTTCTTGTAAATCTCTAAGTAAAGTATTGTCAATCTGCTTTACTGAAATAAAACTACGAATGTTATTTGCTTGAATTGTTGTCTAGCACTCCTAGAACGCAGCATCAGCCTATACTCGACGAGTGGGCAAGACCCCACACCCTTTCTTTGACCATGTCCTCTTCCTTCCTCCTCTCTCTGTCCATCTTCTTCTCCCTCTCTCCACCTCCTCCTGCCCCTCTCTCCCCCCACTCGCAGTTCATCTCCTCCTCCCTCCCGTTCCACCTTGTTCTATACCCCCCCCCTCTCTTCATCTCCTCATGCCCCTCTCTCTGTCCATCTCCTCTTTCTTGTTGTCTATGTCCATTTCCTCCAACACCTCTCTTCATCTTCTATTATCCCCTATCCCAGACCTTCAGTCTTGTTTATTGCTTTTGAAATTCAGATTCTGTAGCAGTATGCTAATCACAACACTGTTAGCTAACAACATTTCACTGTTGTGTATTTATACATATATTTATATATTAAAAATATATAGTCGGTATTTGCCTAAACGTTCATTACAGTAATGTGTAAATATCTGAAGTGAATTGGAAAGTTACATTTGAAATTTTATAAAATGTACCTTTCCACTCACTTCAGGTATATATATCGTGTATCTTTGGAAGTTCGTGACAAACTGCTTTGAAATTTTAACTTAACAGGCTTCTTTTTAGGTAAGAAGCCAGTGCTGTTAAAATTTCAAAGCAGTTTGTCACGAACTTTCAGAGTTAGACGATTTTAAAGAAAGGAACATTTTCATCTTTTCTTTGAACAGATATCACGAAAAATTACAGTGAAAATGTAAATTGCACGGAACTTGGTAATTCTTATCAGTTCCAATTCGTTGATACCGAATATGGCAAAGAAAACGGAAACTTAGCTCTGGTTTTCGTCCATAAAGGAAAAGAGAAGAAATTCATTGTCAGTGCACGTGTAACTGTTACATAGGACAAGAATGGAGCAATAAAATATTTTTTTTATTTAACGCTCAGATCATACCAATTCAATATATGACGTCACTTGATATTGTAGATGGTATTGACTACAATTTGTCATCATTTTTTTGTAAATTGATTTTATGTAAGTCACGATAAATTTTGTAAAGAAAATTAATCACGAAGGCGAGGCCTGTAGGCACTCGAGCGAAAAATACGCACGACTGAGTGATTCAAAAGTCAAAGACGGTATATTCCTTCTCCTACAGATTAGAGAACTTTTCAGAGACAAGAATGGGAAAAGTTTTAAATACGAATTTCAGAATATCAGGAAATAAGAGAGCACAAGAATATAAGAGTCTGTGGATGAAATGTTGTCATGTAGTGAAAAGTTGGATCTAATATATTTTTGAAATACAGTCTCTTCTTGTCTAGTTCGACTTATTTCCTGATAATTGCGGAGCAGTTTCTGACGAACTTGTTGAGCGATCTCATCGGCATATTGCTGTTGGGAGAAAAGGTATGCGGGGAACCAAGCCCCTACTATTCTGGAGGGCTCGTGTTAAATTATTGCTGGAGAAGCTCCAGGTGTAACTTATAACCCAGAAGCGGAGCGGAAATGCGCAGCAGATTTACCGTTTGACCAGAAATTCTACGTATGTCAGGTCAGAAGGCTGATTTTAAAAGTGTTTATAGCACTCAGTCTATGTACTCTAGTGATACCTGCCGTTATGTTCTTTTCTCATTATAAATTAATGTATGGTTTGTGTAAATTTGATAATTTCTATAAGAAATTGTAGAAAAGCGGAAAATTCTTTAGTTTCTTTCACTTCACTGTAGTAATTTTGTGAGAGGATATTTACTGAATTTTGTTAGCACAACTGTTCCACATTGTTGGAGTGGTTTCTCATCTCAGGGATTCATAATTATTAACAAATTTCCCATACTGAACAAACATTTTTTGAGGTATATTGCTTCTCAAATAAATATGCATATAAAATAGGATACGTATTTGTCAAGTTCGAGCCAAGTATTTAATTTAGAGATATCCATAGCATTTTTATGGAAAATAAAACTGCGATCTTAATGGAATATTTTAAAATTAAAATTATCTGGATCGCTACAGGAAATATATTGAAAAATGGCAGTCGGTTTTGGTGAAATAGCGACCATCTTCAGACCCTATCCAATGTAAGTAAAATGTTGATTTAGAGGTAACCTAACAACAACAGTTAATGTAAGACAGGTAAAATATAACCAAAATTAAAATAAGTTATACTCATGATGGCAGGCATTGGGGGTGAATAGAGCAGGTATCGTGGATAGACAAATGTCAACTGCTGATTAGGATAGAGAGGCTACGGGTTAAGTACTGGACGCTACACCCACCACTTATTCCATTACGTCAACAGAAGCAAGTCAGACACATAGTTAGTAAAAAGCCTCATTAAAATGCTGTACACTTAAAACAGTTGTTCAAAAATTAATAACAATTGTTACATAACATACATAGCTGCTGCTGATTACAACTGCTTATTCTCCTGCATATTCTTCTGTTTATTTAAGTGTATTTTGAAAAAAACTTTTTTATAAAACAGCTATTTATGTGATGCTACGTATTTTTTTTAATTAATTTTCATACAACAGTTTGGTGTCTATATTAGTTTCATAACGCTTTTTACGCACTATATGCCTGATTGGCTTTTATTGATGTAAAGTGATATGTGGTGGGTGGAGCATCCAGAACTTAAGCCATAGCCCCTCTACTCTAATTAGCAGTTGCCCAGAGTTGTGCAGCACTTCGACATTGCATGGACTGAACAAGCCGTTGGAAGTCCTCTGCAGAAATAATGAGTCATGCTGCCTCTATAGCTGTCCATAATTGCGAATGAGTTGCCTGTGCAGGGTTTTGAGCACGAACTGACGTCTCGCTAATGTCCTATAAATGTTCTACGGGATTCATGAAGGGCGACCTGGACGGCCGGATAATTCACTCGAATTGTACAGAATGTTCACCAGGCTTGGTGAAAGGTCCCATTGTCATCCATAAAAATTCCATCGTTTTGTAGGAACATGAACTCCATGAATGACTGTAAATGGTATACAAGTAGCCAAACATAACCATTTCCATCAACGATCGGTTCAGTTGGACCAGAGTACCTATCCATTGCCCGTAAACACAGCCCAAAACATTATGGAGATGTCACCAGCTTGCACAGTGCTTTGTTGACAACTTGGGTCTGTGGCATTGTGAGGTCTGCGCAACTCTCTAACACTACCAACTGAAATCGGTACTCATCTGACCAGGCCAGGCCAGGCTTTTCCAGTCGGCTAGGGTCCAATCTATATGGTCACGAGCTCAGGATAGGTGGTACAGGCGATGTCTTTTTTTGTTTGTTTGTTTTGGTTTTAGGGCGCAAAACTGCTATGGCCATTAGCGCCCAACCTGTGACTTAGGAAATAGTAAAAAAAAAAACGAAACTGAAAATCAGCAGCAATGGGAACAAAATCATAAAATTGGAGAAACTAAAAGCAGAAGGAAGGCTTAAAAATCCACTACAGAAAGGGGTTGTTTGTCCCCAAAAAAAGCTTCAAATGACTGACGTCATTTCACTAGCACTAATAAACTGGAGAACGCGGTCGGCTGAGCGCGTGTCATCTGCTAAAATCGACGATAGATCAGGCGATAGCTGTAGACGGGCGCGTAACGGATTAAAATAGGGGCATTCAATTAAAAGGTGTCTTACCGTCCACAGCTGAGAGCAGTGGGGACAGAGTGGGGGAGGATCGCCGCTTAAAAGATGTCGATGGCTAAAAAGACAGTGCCCTATCCGGAGTCTAGTTAAAATTACCTCCTCCCAACGACGCGTTCGGGAGGAAGAAGTCCAAGCGCAAGGAAGAGCTTTCACTTCCCGCAATTTATTATTGGGAAGTGTTAACCAATGCGCATGCCATAAATGAGCAACTTTGCGACATAAACCGCTCCGTAGATCGGTGAAGGGAAGCGATTGAATAGCTGGCCGAGGAAGAGAGACTGCAGCCTTGGCCGCTATATCGGCCGCCTCATTCCCACAGATACCAGCGTGTCCCGGGAGCCAGAGGAACGCCACCGAGACGCCCCCCAGATGGAGCAAGCGCAGACAGTCCTGAATCCGGTGGACCAGAGGGTGCACAGGGTAAAGAGCTTGGAGACTGAGGAGAGAGCTGAGAGAATCTGAGCAGATAACGTACCGTATCCGCCGATGGCGGCGGATGTAGTGGACAGCCTGGAGAACAGCGTAAAGCTCCGCAGTATACACCGAACACTGGTCGGGAAGCCGAAATCGATTTGGGGTGTCGCCAACAATATAGGCACTCCCTACACCTAACGATGTTTTCGAGCCGTCGGTGTAAATAAAGGTGGCGTCCGTCATTTGTGCACATAGAGCAGCAAATGCCCGACGATAAACAAGTGTAGGGGTACCATCCTTGGGAAATCGACAAAGGTCACGGAGCAGGCAGATCCGGGGACGGAGCCAAGGCGGTGCTGTACCCGAAGTTGTCAAAAAGGTTTTATGAAAGCGGAAGGAAAGAGAATGGAGCAGTTGACGGAAGCGGACTCCCGGGGGTAGTAGGGAGGAGGAGCGGCCAGCATACCCTACATCAAATGAGGCGTCGAAAAAAAGGGCATGGGCTGGATTAGCAGGCATGGAAGACAGATGGCTAGCATAACGACTTAGAAGGACCGCTCGCCGATTGGACAACGGAGGTTCAGCAGTCTCAGCATAAAGGCTTTCCACAGGGCTAGTGTAAAAAGCTCCAGACACTAAACGTAATCCACGGTGGTGGATAGAGTCGAGACGCCGAAGAATAGACGGCCGAGCAGAGGAGTAGACTATGCTTCCATAATCCAATTTCGAACGCACTAAGGCGCGATAGAGGCGGAGAAGGACCACTCGGTCCGCTCCCCAGGAGGTACCATTCAGGACACGGAGGGTGTTAAGCGATCGCAGACAGCGAGCCGAAAGATAGGAAACGTGGGAGGACCAGCACAGTTTTCTGTCAAACGTAAGACCCAAGAATTTAGCGACGTCTGAAAACGGAAGGTTGACAGGTCCGAGATGAAAGGAGGGCGGAAGAAACTCCTTACGTCGCCAAAAATTAACACAAACGGTCTTACTGGGAGAGAAACGGAAGCCTGTTTCGATGCTCCAAGAGTGGAGGCGATCGAGACATCCTTGAAGACGTCGTTCAAGAAGGCTGGTCCGTTGAGAGCTGTATTAGATCGCAAAATCATCCACAAAGAGGGAGCCCGAGACATCGGGAAGGAGACAATCCATAATTGGATTTATAGCGATGGCAAACAGTACAACACTCAGCACGGAGCCCTGGGGTACCCCGTTTTCTTGGGAGAAAGTGCGGGAGAGAGTAGTGTTCACCCGCACCCTAAATGTGCGCTCTGCCATAAATTCGCGAAGAAAAAGGGGCAGCCGGCCTCGAAAGCCCCAAGAGAACAGTGTGCGGAGGATGCCTGTCCTCCAACAGGTATCGTATGCTCGCTCCAGATCAAAAAATATTGCTACCGTTTGGCGTTTCCGGAGAAAATTGTTCATGATATAAGTGGAGAGGGCAACAAGATGGTCAACTGCAGAACGATGCTTTCGGAATCCGCATTGGGCAGGTGTTAAAAGACTGCGGGATTCCAGCCACCACGCTAAACGGTAATTCACCATACGCTCCAAAACCTTACAGACACTACTCGTGAGAGAAATGGGGCGATAGCTAGAGGGGAGATGTTTGTCCTTTCCAGGTTTCGGAACAGGAACGACGATAGCTTCCCGCCATCGTCTGGGAAAAGTACTGTCGGTCCAAATTCGATTATAAAGGCGAAGGAGGTAACGCAGACTATGGGTTGATAAATGCAGCAATATTTGGACGTGGATACCATCTGGTCCTGGGGCGGAGGAGCGAGAAGAAGAGAGTGCATGTTGGAGTTCCCGCAAGGAGAAGAAAGTAGTGTAGCTTTCGCGATTTTGAGAGGAGAAAGCAAGAGGTCGCACTTCCGCTGCACGTTTCTTCGGGAGAAACGCTGGCGGGTAATTTGAAGAGCTCGAAATCTCGGCAAAGTGCTGACCCAACGAGTTAGAAATTGCGACGGGGTTCACTAATGTGTCATGCGCGACAGTGAGCCCAGAGACCGGGGAGAAACTAGGCGCGCCTGAGAACCGTCGAAGCCGACTCCAAACTTCCGAGGCGGGAGTGAAGGTGTTAAATGAGCTAATAAAGAAATTCCAGCTTGCCTTCTTGCTATCGCGGATGACACGACGGCATCGCGCTCGTAGCTGCTTATAGCGGATACAGTTGGCCAAAGTAGGATGGTGGCGGAAAACGCGGAGAGCACGTCGCCGCTCACGTAGTGCATCACGGCATGCCTCGTTCCACCAAGGAACTGGGGGGCGCCGGGGCAATTCGGAGGTGCGTGGTATTGAATGTTCCGCAGCTTTAAGAACAACGTCGGTAATATGTGTGACCTCATCGTCGACGCTGGGAAAGTGACGGTCATCGAATGTCGCTAGAGACGAAAAAAGTGTCCAATCGGCTTGAGCAAACTTCCAGCGTCGCAGGCGCATATATGGCCGTTGAGGCTGCAGTCGAAGGACACATGGAAAGTGGTCACTGGAGTGTGTATCATCATGGGCGAACCATTCGAAGCGCCGAGCTAGCGGAACAGTACCGACCGCAAGGTCCAAATGAGATAAATTTGCCGTGGAGGCAGACAAAAACGTAGGGACCCCAGTGTTGAGGCAAACTAGATCTGCTTGGTGGAAGACGTCTAGCAATAGTGAGCCACGTGGACAAGGATGTGGAGATCCCCAAAGCGGGTGGTGGGCATTGAAGTCCCCAACCAGCAAATATGGGGGTGGAAGCTGACCAAGAAGATGTAGGAGATCAGCTCGTGCCATTGGTGTGGACGATGGAATGTATACAGTACAAAGAGAGAACGTGTATCCGGAAAGGGAAAGACGGACGGCGACAGCTTGGAAGGAAGTGTTTAAATGGATTGGGTGATAATGGACAGTTTCATGGAGAAGAATCATGAGTCCTCCGTGTGCTGGAGTGCCTTCAACAGAGGGGAGATCATATCGGACGGACTGAAAATGAGGGAGAACAAAGCGGTCATGTGGACGCAGCTTTGTTTCCTGAAGACAGAAGATGACCGGCGAGTAGGATTGTAAGAGGATCGACAATTCATCCCGATTGGCTCGAATACCGCGGATATTCCAGTGGATAATGGACATAGGGTGAACAGAAAATGGAGGAATGCGACCAAGGTCGCTGTCAACTCAACGACTGCTCTGAGCTTGCGACCGACAGCATGGAATGGCATTCAGCCGAAGGTAGAAGATCCTGATCCATAGGTTGGTCAGGAGCAGCTCCTGCCACCAGCGACCGGCCGGTTGATCGGCCGCCAGCAGTGCGCCTCGGCGACACAGAAGACGGCCGAGGGCGATTTCCGCCAGGTGGTGCTGTAGATGGGACACGCCTTGGCGGAGAAGGAGAGGAAGTGGGTTTCTTTGTAGCCTTCTTGGAAGTATGATGTTTAGAGGAAGGAGGAACCGATGGTTGGGAAGTTGCCATACGTAAAAACTCTTCACGAGTATGCTCTTTTTTCGAAGTCTTGGTGTCTGACTTTTGGGCTCGAGATTTAGCAGAACTCGACAAAGGGTGAGCCAGAGAGTGGGCAGGCGAAAGTGGTGAGGTTGAACGGGCGATCTTGGCGCTGGCCGATCTGACGACCGTGGCACTAAAGGTGAGGTCGCAAGTCTGCGTGGCCGCCTCCTTTGTTGGCCGAGGAGAAGCAAGGACAGTGCTGTAGTTTCCTTTCTGAGGCACGATGGGCTGTCGACTGGCGAATAATTTTCGAGCAGCAAAGGTCGACACCTTTTCCTTCACCCTAATTTCCTGGATGAGTTTTTCGTCCTTAAAAACGGGGCAATCTCGAGAGGAAGCGGCGTGGTCACCCATACAATTGATGCAGCGAGGGGATGGAGGTGGACAAGCACCCTCATGGGCATCCCTGCCACACGTAACACATTTGGCCGGATTTGAACAGGACTGGCTGGTGTGATTGAACCGCTGGCACCGATAGCAACGCGTAGGGTTCGGGACGTAAGGGCGAACGGAAATTATCTCATAGCCGGCTTTGATTTTCGATGGTAGTTGAACTTTGTCAAATGTCAAGAAGACAGTGCGGGTTGGAATGGTGTTCGTGTCAACCCTTTTCATAACCCTATGAACAGCCGTTACGCCCTGGTCAGACAGGTAGTGCTGAATTTCTTCGTCAGACAGTCCATCGAGGGAGCGTGTATAAACGACTCCACGCGAGGAATTTAAGGTACGGTGCGGTTCCACCCGGACAGGGAAGGTGTGTAGTAGTGACGTACGTAGCAATTTTTGTGCCTGGAGGGCACTGACTGTTTCTAACAAAAGGGTGCCATTCCGTAATCTGGAACAAGACTTTACAGGACCTGCAATTGCGTCGACACCTTTCTGAATAATGAAAGGGTTGACCGTGGAGAAGTCGTGACCTTCGTCAGACCGAGAAACAACAAGGAACTGTGGCAACGATGGAAGAACTGACTGTGGTTGAGACTCAGTGAACTTACGTTTGTGAGCAGACATAGTGGAAGGTGAGGAAACCATTGCGGAAGAATCCCCCATGATTACCGGCGTCTCCGATGGCGCGCTCCTCCCTTGTGGGGGCCCTCTCTGGTGATTGTTCACACCTCAGGTCACAACTCCCGACAAACGGACGGAGGGACCAATCGGCACTTTCGGAAGGTATCAGCTCGGGTAATCACCCCTCCCTGGGCCTGGCCGTTACCAGGGGGTACGTACGTGTCCTACCTGTCTACCCGGGGCGGGGAATTACGCGTTACCCCGTCACCGGCTATGCATGGAAGTGCGTGGGTTGGCCTTCAGACACGCACAGGGAGGAAGAAAGAGAAAGGGAAAGGAAAGAAGAGAGGTCTCAAACGCCGCAGCGGAGAAGGTAGAGAGAAGAGGTAAGGAAAAGAGAAGGATAAAGGAAGGATGAAGACTTACAAGCAAGGAATGAAGGCGAAGAATGTAGTATATGTACAAGCGTCCGTCTCCGGACGTAGGCACAAACCATAACCCCAGAGAAAGGGAAAGAGAGCCAGAGGTGAAGGGGGGGGGGGGGTGGCGAAGATGGGGAATGGGGAAGGATGCGGAAAGGGAAGGTATGCAGCCCGGAAAGGAAGGAAGGCCACATCAGCTCGGGGTCCCGTGCTCGCTACGTACGTATCCACAAAAGAGTTGTGGATCCCCTGGGGGGACAGGCGATGTCGCACTGTCCTAACGGATATGTTCCTCGTACGTCCCGCACTGATTTCTGCGGTTATTTCACACAGTGTTGCTTGTCTGTTAGCACTGACACCTCTACGCAAACGCCGCTGATCTCGGTCCTTAGGTGAACGTCGTCGGCCACTGCGTTTTCTGTGGTGAGAGGTAATGCCTGAAATTTGGTATTCTCCGCATACTCTTGACACTGCAGATCTCCGAATGTTGAATTCCCTAATGACAACCGAAATTACGCGTTCAAACTCTGTTAATTCCCGTCCTGCGGCTATAATCACGTTGGAAACCTTGTCACATGAATTACCTGAGTACAAATGACTCCTCCGCCAACGCGCTGCCCTTTTATACCTTGTGTGCTTGGTACTACCGCCATTTGTATATGTGCACATCGCTATCCCATGACTTTTGTCATCTCAGAGTATTTATAGCAAGACAAGTACCTACACTAACAGTATGCCGACCTCTGGAGGACCGCGGACTGTTTTCATGGTGACCATTGTTGGGAGTTCTCTTGATGCTGCAACAGAGAGAGGCATATGAACCGTGGTGGACGAACATATCTTCAGACAAGTCCGGTTCTGCGTAGAGAATGACGATCAGTGTGTAAATGTAAGGAGGCTACGAGGACACTGAACATTGTCAGAATGCTTATGTCATCGTCAACACCTTGTATGATGGTGTGGGGTACTGGCACACAACGCTACCAGCTCTCCTTTGGGTAGTCACTAATTTGAATACCAAGTGTTATGTTCCTGACATGTAACGCCGGTATTTGTACCATATCATGAGGTGTCCATGACGATCTTTTGACAAGATCTCACAAGATCCCATGTTGCCCATGTTGTTTTGACCTACATTGTTGAATGGGTTCGCGAGAGACTAACCGACCACTACTCACCAGCCACTATGTTTGCTAAACTCTGACAGACAGTTGAAGCAGCATCGAATGAGCAGATCTATTTATAATTCAGACTCTGTCAGCTCCTAGTCACGCCAGGTTAGGCCATTATGCTGGCAGAGTTGGAAGCTGTATTCTGAATTTCGCACCCTGTATATCTCCAGAATGTAATTGATGAAAGGAGAAAATATAAAAACGGAGTAAATGAAGCAGGCAAAAAGGAATACAAACGTCTCAAAAATTAGATCGACAGGAAGTGCAAAATGACTAAGCAGGCATGGCTAGAGGACAAATGTAAGGATGTAGAGGCTTATCTCACTAGGGGTAAGATAGATACAGCCTACAGGAAAATTAAAGAGACCTTTGGAGAGAAGAGAGCCACTTGTATGAATATCAAGAGCTCAGATGGAAACCCAGTTCTAAGCAAAGAGGGCAAAGCAGAAAGGTGGAAGGAGTATATAGAGGGTGTATACAAGGGCGATGTACTTGAGGACAATATTATGGAAATGTAAGAGGATGTAGATGAAGATGAAATGGAAGATAAGATACTGCGTGAAGAGTTTGACAGAGCACTGAAAGACCTGAGTCGAAACAAGGCCCCGGGAGTAGACAACATTCCATTAGAACTACTGACGACCTTGGGAGAGCCAGTCCTAAATAAACTCTACCAGCTGGTGAGCAAGATGTACGAGACAGGAGAAATACCCTCAGATTTCAAGAAGAATATAATAATTCCAATCCCAAAGAAAGCAGGTGTTGACAGATGTGAAAATTACCGAACTACCAGTTTAATAAGTCACAGCTACAAAATACTAACGCGAATTATTTACAGACGAATGGAAAAAACGGGGAAGATCAGTTTGGATTCCGTAGAAATGTTGGAACACGTGAGGCAATACTGACCTTACGACGTATCTTAGAAGAAAGATTAAGGAAAGGCAAACCTACGTTTCTAGCATTTGTAGACTTAGAGAAAGCTTTTGACAACGTTAACTGGAATACTCTCTTTCAAATTCTGAAGGTGGCAGGGGTAAAATACAGGGAGCGAAAGGCTATTTACAATTTGTACAGAAACCAGATGGCAGTTATAAGAATCGAGGGACATGGAAGGGAAGCTGTCGTTGGGAAGGGAGTGAGACAGGGTTGTAGCCTCTCCCCGATGTTATTCAATCTGTATATTGAGCAAGCAGTAAAGGAAACAAAAGAAAAATTTGGAGTAGGTATTAAAATCCAGGGAGAAGAAATTGCAATTCTGTCAGAGACAGCAAAGGACTTGGAAGAGCAGTTGAACGGAATGGACAGTGTCTTGAAAGGAGGATATTAGATGAACATCAACAAAAGCAAAACGAGGATAATGGAAAGTAGTCGAATTAAGTCGGGTGATGCTGAGGGAATTAGATTAGGAAATGAGACACTTAAAGTAGTAAAGGAGTTTTGCTATTTCGGGAGCAAAATAACTGATGATGGTCGAAGTAGAGAGGATATAAAATGTAGACTGGCAATGGCAAGGAAAGCGTTTGTCAAGAAGAGAAATTTGTTAACATCAAGTATAGATTTAAATGTCAGGAAGTCGTTTCTGAAAGTATGTATGGAAGTGAAACATAGACGATAAATAGTTTGGACAAGAAGAGAATAGAAGCTTTCGAGATGTGGTGCTACAGAAGAATGTTGAAGATGAGGTGGGTAGATCGCGTAACTAATGAGGAGGTATTGAATAGGATTGGGGAGAAGTTTGTGGCACAACTTGACTAGAAGAAGGGATCGGTTGGTAGGACATGTTCTGAGGTTGGTTGGTTGTTTTTGGGGAAGGAGACCAGACAGCGTGGTCATCGGTCTCATCGGATTAGGGAAGGATGGGGAAGGAAGTCGGCCGTGTCCTTTCAGAGGAACCATCCCGGCATTTGCCTGGAGTGATTTAGGGAAATCACGGAAAACCTAAATCAGGATGGCCGGACGCGGGATTGAACCGTCTTCCTCCCGAATGCGAGTCCAGTGTCTAACCACTGCGCCACCTCGCTCGGTGGAATGTTCTGAGGCATCAAGGGATCCAAATTTAGCATTGGAGGGCAGCGTGGAGGGTAAAACTCGTTGAGGGAGACCAAGAGATGAATACACTAAGCAGATTCAGAAGGATGTAGGTTGCAGTAGGTACTGGGAGATGACGGAGCTTGCACAGGATAGATTAGCATGGAGAGCTGCATCAAACCAGTCTCAGGACTGAAGACCACAACAACAACAACAACAACAACATATCTCCAGATCACCAAAAATGTTATTTTTCCTTCCGTCTACAGTGCTTACTCACAATAATTAAAATTTTGTTAATTTCTATCATTCCTGCAAATGCTGTTTTTAGTGGCTGACTGTACTGTGCCTCTGTGTCATTGTGATAATTATTTGTTAGACCATAGCCAGATTAATGTCGCTAATCAATGCCTCGTCAAAACGGTCCGCTTACATTAATCAAAATATTACGTTTGTACTGGCACAGACTGGACCTCACAATATATTTCAGCTGTTCGACAATGAGAGGCCAGTCTCTGGGGATTTAAACAGAGCTAGGGCTAACCATGCCGAAGATGCTTCTTTCATAGGACACGTCTCCAACAAGGGGCAGTGTCCCGACTCCCAGCTGTCATCATGGGGAAGGAGGTTCACATAACAGTTGGCACGCAGTGGAGGATAGCGGCATCAGCAGGTCGATGACCATGGCTGCTGGGGACAGCAGCTAACGTACTAGTTACGACACTGGGCTGCGGCTGTGGCTCATGGCATTACACTATGGACTAATACTGTGTTGAAGAATCGACAGTTTAACCATGTTTACGTAGTAACATTCAAGCTCCAACTGAATCGTTGGCCATGACAAGAAAAGTAAAGTGGAACTGCAAGGGTTTGAAGAAAAAAAAATGGCCTCATACATGTTCGAGGAACAATGAGGTTCCACATATAAGGACAGCTATAATGAAAGTGTTGTTAAGCGAGAAATGTGTGTGCTCCTCAAACACGTATCAAAAAATGTTTCAGAAAACAGGAAACAATGATTAAGTAATACCTGTTGTTCATTTTCGTCATGTGGGATACCATAAAATACATTGTAAACGTTCTCCCTTTGGCTGTTATTGACAAGCGTTAACTTTATTACGTCTAGCACGACTGGCCGATTTCGGCCTTGCAGATCATTTTCAAGTGGTTCAAATGGCTCTAAGCACTATGGGACTTAACATCTGAGGTCATCAGTCGCCTAAACTTAGAACTACTTAAACCTAACTAACCTAAGGACATCACACATCCATGCCCGAGGCAGGGTTCGAACCTGCGACCATAGCAGCAGCGCGGTTCCGGACGGAAGCGCCTAAAACCGCTCGGCCACACCGATCGGCATTTTCAAGTGCAGTCTATAAAGGAACAGAGCAAACATTCAACAAGTATATGTTTGGCTTACTGACGTGCAAAAAATATTTTGGAATGGACTGCCTGAAACTGTATTTTCAAGTGTCAATATATTGTAAAACTATCCGATTATAAAGACGCAGACGTAGCCGATCCGAGAGCGAGCATATAACGTGCAAGTCTCAAAATTAACTGTAGCAAACTACTACTGTTCATTTTTTAAATACTGACAACCCTGTATTTTAGGCATTTGTGTGTTTTTTCTTGATACATCATTTGCAATGTTATAGCTGCTAGTAGCTGTTTTTACGTAAGATGACCTTAGGTCCATAATGCTAGATGCTTCATGGTATATTCACTTTTTTATAACATGTCGTTCCTTTGCCGGATCAAACGATTGTTGTCACTTTTCTCTAAATATGTCTTTATGTTTGTCATTTCTTGTATAAATTTTTACCTTTATGTGCCATCTGGCAGCCATGTATTATAGCAATGTTCAGACTATAAATGCAAACTATCTTCATCCATAAAAATCTCGCTTTCTAACTCATGAAAACCTTATATGTCATATGTGTGTAGTAATGTCGTCTCTGGTTTATTTTTCTAATGACGCAAGTTGGGAGAGTTATATTTCTAATCACTTTACGTCCAAAATTCAATAAAGACTACCTTCATCCTTTACCCGGATTTCACCCCTCTCCACATACGCAACTGAGTTTTTGGTGCCTGTATTTTAAAAGCTTCCTAGTTATAATTACGGAACATGGTTGCAGTAAGACAGAGCCAAAGCACACACCTCCAATGCTATTACGCTGAGAGTTCGTGAAATTTTCCCTGGCAAATTGATCTCCAGGAAGGGTCACATAAACTGGTCCCCACGCTGTCCAGATTTGAGCACCATGGAATTTTTTTATGGGGATGTGTCAAATATAAAGAGTACGTCAATAATCCGCCTTCTCTGGAGGAGTTGAAAGTAAATATGCATAGCGAAGTGGCACCCATCCCAGTATCTACATGCCAAGCCGTCATACAAAATTTTGTTCATCGTCCAAATGAATGCCGTAGAAGGGCTGGACTGCATTTAAATGAAATTATTTTTAAAAAGTAAATTTATAAATAAAGATTTTGTCGATAGACATCAATCTCTATTTTATTTTGACGCATTAAATATAAACTTTCTTTTGGAACATCCTATATAACGTGGCGTTTGTTATGAAGAAGACTATTAGAGGACTTAGTGAGAATCCTGGTTTTAATTTTAACGCTTGCACCGCTATCGGTTCGTCTATGACCGCTGTTCGACTATCAGATATTTTTACAAATTATTGTCATCTATTAGAACAAGTTTAAGGGTTAGTTGTAAAGAATTAGTTTTGTATGTGAGTAAGTCAAACATATACCTGCTGTAAGTTCATATTGTTTCCTAGTAGACTGCACCTGAAAAATGGCATGGAAGGCTAAATTTGGCCAATCGTGCAAGATTTAATAAAGTGAATACTTGTCGAAAAAATCTCAAATGGAAAACCTTAAAATTTCTTTTAATATTTGTTGTTTAACGTGTATTGTAAACAAAAATTCATTTCCAGCATGAAATATACACAGTGTGCTTGCAAGAAATGGTCACACTTGCTAATGAAAAAAACATCATTACATTAATATCTAATGTAATCGTAGCTTCAAGCAATCTCACCACTACAATCTCTCTATTTAATTATCTCTGTGATTAATTATAAAACCAGAAGATTACGTAGACGTTACAAGAGTGTATCGGCTATACCACGCGAAAAGTGTTGCAGAACGAACGTTGCAGCTATAACCGTGTATTTTACCGTCAGAATAAATGCACCGTACTTTTTAGAAATCAGTCATTTACGAGTGCACTCCAGCCCATTTTATTTAGCGAAGTGCTGCACCGTTACACAGGTTGGGGTATCGTCGAGTTTGGAAAGAATACGGTCAGATATTCTGCTATATGCATACTTGTTAAGTGTCTGCTGAAGAGTTCCTACTGGGAAGGTCCTGCAGTTTAGCAGAGGAAAAAAGTCACAGTTAACTTACACCTCCAAGTTATTGTGCATATGTTTACAGTATCTACTCAGAAGGCTAACAGTGTCAGAATTCGTAGTTAATAGTCAAGCATTTGTAAGCATTTTTCTTTTCAGTTGTATGTGTTGTAAGGTGTCAGGCAAATCCAACACCTTCCATGAAAACCCTGACATGATAGCAAATCCGGCAATATGTCACATAGCTCCGAATAAATCCTGACATTAAATTAACCAAAGCAATACAACCAATGAGTGAGCAAATGGAATACCACAGACTAACACAAGAACGCCTAAATGCATGTCATACCTTCCCACCGTGAAACAGACGCAGTTCCGAGGGGAGAAACGAGAACAAAAGCCGAGAGCAGAACCGTGCAGGCTAGAAGGCCCTACGATAAGGGACGGACGCCCACATCGCCGGCCGATCGCCGGGAGGTCCATGTTAAAAGATAGAGCCCTCCAGAAGAACAGTATAGATCTTACGATAACACTAAAAGGGCCACACCAGCTGCAAGTTTTAGCGTGACACTATACGCGTCTCTGTTACGTAGCAAACATTAAAAACATTGCCCCACCACGAAAAGTATAATGTTTCTCATTGGATAGACAGAATTTTTGTAGGCGGAGCTTAAGGTTAACATTGAGACGCTGATTGGTCAGATGAAAACACAGCCAGATACCTTTTTCTTAAACCAACTTCGGTAAACAGTAGTAAGGAGAAGTTCGAGAGAGTTGCTACCGAGACGGCAGGGTGTGTGGAGCTGTGCCGCCCGCCGCCCCCTGACGCTGACTAACCGGCGACAAGGTAATGAACACACGCGATGCTGCATAAGAGCGCACAAGGTTTCACTCAGAACTGCAGAAGTCTCATATGTTAAATCCCCTTTTTACGTAAAACTAGTGTCGATCGTCAATTAAGCCTCGTGGTATTCACATTTGCTATTAGAAGTTAAAATCTGAAACGCGATGATTTTTCTGTTATATAATTATTGAGAAGCCACATCAGCCACTGTAATTTACGACAAGTTAAATAAGTAATTGAAGATAATTGAGGGTCACTGTAGACCATTTCGTTAGTTTTCTCTTTTATGAAACTTAAACCTAGATTACAGATGTGATATGGCATAGGTCTTCCTTCGATCACATTTTTGTTGAACGCAGTTGGTTTTTATCATCCTGAATTAAAATATTTCCTTTTATCAATTGTGCAATTTATAAACAATGTTTTGTGAGTAGAATAAAAATTCCAATGGTAAACTTAACTGTTTTTCCGACGTTATTTTACCAGCTAACTAAAAATAGGAAAGCCTTGAACCCCTTCCAGTAAATTTAGTTAGTATTAAGATTCTTTTATAGGGAGTGCAGTGGAGCTGACGCTGAAATCATTAAGTATTTCATTATATCGTGGCTAGTCTCACTGAAGTCTTCTGAACTCTACATGTCATGTGTGGTCTGGCGTCTCCTTACCAGCAACAGGTCCCAGGTTCAAACTAGTCAATTCCCTAAAAAACACGCTCAGAGCGTCGTTGCACGAAAGTGGTAGGGAGACACGACTTAGAACAAACAGACACCACACAGAATGTTAGAGTGTTTATGACAGCCAGTAGTCTTTCCCGTTCCTCTTTCGTGTCGAGTACCCCTTCGTAAGGATTCCGCTATTTTCATGATTTGGCAAATTTATTTTGTTTTAACTTTGTAACCTGACGCCCACCATGACCCCACAGTCGTCATTTAACGTAAGGGATGGAAGTCGTGTCCTCCATCTGCGTGTGAATCGTGTAAACTTCATTCTGTGTGTTATCGTATTTTAAAAGTTTGCCTATAATATTTTCTGGGGCGGCGATTGGAAAATAGCCCACTGTTTCCCTAAACGAGCTGGGAAACTGCCTATAAACCACACTCATTCTGGTGGGCTCATCTACATGTGTGCGGTATTTACAATTCTAAACAGTGTGGGTGCAGAACTTGAGTCCATTCGCTGTCGAAATGTACATAAAGGTGCCACTAGGTCCTACTATTAAAACAGATTCAAATTAATTTGTCGAACGACGAAACGATTATAGCCTTGTAACGGCAAATTTTTTGGGAGCTGAGACGTTATTACCTCAAACTGTACAGGACTTACTGTGCCGATTCGTGCAGTCGTCACGTGGATTAAAGTACAGAACAGTAATTACGAGAGAGATAGAGAGAGAGAGTCCAATGGGCAGTGGAGATTTATTGGTGTCCCGCAGGCGGTGAACAGCCGCTGCTAGTCGCAGAGTCCCGCAGCGCAGCGGCGAGTGCGATAATTGAAAAGGGCTCTGCGGGCGTCAGTGGTAGCACCACACCACACCAGGACAGGACTGTGTGGGTCGATAGCCGGCCGCTGCTGCCTGTCCCACTCGTACATTACCACCACCACCACCACCACCACCACCAGTAGTACATCCTGCTGCACCCTGCGCAGCTCACTCGTCTGTCTTAATGCGACTCGCTCTCTTTTAAAGCTAGACTACTGCTTCTCATTCTGCCTACACACATTTTGTGCATTCTTGCGACCACCAGTCAAAGTTTGTGATCGATTGGCAATCACAAATTCTACGGTACGGACGGACACACATGTGGAATATGAGCAGAAGAAAAGAAGTGGCTCCCCAAGTCTCAGTGTTTGGTCCTCTGCTTTTTCCTGTCACTCGCGTTCATTTGCCCAGTAAACGTGAGATGTAATTGTTCTAGACGTAAATGAGATTGTAATAGATTTGTATAAGAACAGCCATAGTGGTTTGCTTCAGCGAGGTGGCAAAGTGGTGAACGAACTAGACTCTCATTTGGCAAGAGCAGCGCTCAGGTCCCCTTCCAGTTATCCAGATTTTACGTAATATCCGTGAATGGACCAACGCAGTTGTCGTGATGGTTACCTTGAAAACTAGTAAATGAGTCCGTAACATGTCTTTCATCCGATATTGCAGTGCCTGTGGTCTTAAGAAGACCGATGCAATGCTCCTTCGGTCATGCATGCATATCCGAAGTAACATTTTTCTTGACAACGTAGGCACTGCAATATCTATTTATCAGTCGGTATCAGGCACCGACTTTCAGTTAAAATGTCCTCCCCTGCACGGGAATTACACAGCGTGTGTACGAGTACAGGTTGTGACAAATGACGCCGACATATGGAAGTTTGTATCTGGCTGTGGATCGTGAACGGACGGACTAAGCGGTTAAGGTGAGCGCTCGCGTAAAGCGAAAAATCCGGGTATGAGTCCCGGTCCGGCACAATTTTTCGTTTTCATCATTTCATTATACTGTTGATGGTTGTTCGTATTTGTAACTGAGAATACAATTTCACGTATTTCTTCAATCATTTGAATTTAAAACAGCAATATTTTTCCCTCCGTCTCTGTAAGCATATATAGGTAGTGGTCTTGCAAAATCCGTGACTGATCGGACTTTTGTAAAGTTTATGTTTTAGCTTTCTGCTGCTAGTCGGTCGAAACTTGGTTTCCGCCTTCTGGAGCTGACAGGTGAGTGTAGTGCATCGAGCAGAGTCCACTCTTCAGGCAAGTATTGGGTGGAATACTGTAATAGGCTTGTCCTCCCTTTATTATTCATATTCTTGATCGCGTATTTATGGGGTCTTGCTGGAAGTAACATGCAAGTAGGGTTCGCTAAAAGTGGCTGGTTTGCAGACAATTCGTATACGCAAACAATAAAATGTGTGTTCAGTCCGTTAATATATGTTCATGTTGTTCATAGAAGACTTTTCTCCTCCCCACATCTTGATTTTGTTTTCTTCTTTATTTACGAGACTCTCATATGCAAGTAATGTTCGAACAATCATATCGTTCACTTGAAGGGAGAGAGCGAATGTACCGTACTTTCATTCCCTTGCCTCACTCTTCTTACAATTTTGAATGTGATGAAACAATCAGTATAAATTTAAAGGTATAAATTTCTTTTCCTGGGTAATCGCATCGAACGTAATCTTCGCTTTGTGGCGTTGATGCGCTACGTAGTCAGTTGTGTGTGTTCAGGTTCACTCAGCTGTCTCACTGTATAGCTATTTTATCATTTGTGCTGCCTCTGCTGGAAGAATTTTCTTTTATTTTATACATTCGTCTTTCTATTAGTTTGTATAGTTAATTTATTTGCTCTCTTTGACTCATTTTACAAGCATGGAGATCCATTGAGTATTACGTTTATTAGAAATTCCCCTCTATTTATATCATACGTTTAAGAACGTTCTTTACCCATCATTACTCCCATCTTCGCCCATCCTTTGAGTCTGGAAGACGTGCATTATTATCAAAACTGAAGGAAGAACTGTCAACAGGGAAAGAAACAAATTATGCTTATATGAAAATATGTTCTCATTTTATATAAATGGGCTTGTTTTAAACATTAAAAAGAATGTCCTAATTCACTTAAACACTATTTATGCAGCTGCTTATCCGTTTCGTACAGTGTTTGTACTGGCCTTTTCACTACTGACGCTAACTGGGCACAAAATACTTGGTTACACATACCTAGATAATAAGCGTGGAAATGGCTGAAAAAACTACAATGACTGAAAGAAATGAAAAACAGTTCCATTCATATGTTGTACATACAAAGCAAGATGAACCATGTCATAACTCTTCGTTAGGTGCGGGTCAAACTCAGAGACCCACATTCAACGTCATGTTAGTGTGTGGGTGTGGGTGTGGGGGTGTGTGGGTGTGTGGGTGTGTGGGTGTGTGGGTGTGTGGGTGTGTGGGTGTGTGGGTGTGTGGGTGTGTGGGTGTGTGGGTGTGTGGGTGGGTGTGTGGGTGTGTGGGTGTGTGGGTGTGTGGGTGTGTGGGTGTGTGGATGTGTGGGTGTGTGGATGTGTGGGTGTGGGAGGGAGGGAGAGGACGGAGGGTAGAGAGAGAGAGAGAATAAAATGGTTCAAATGGCTCTGAGCACTATGGGACTTAACTGTTGTGGTCATCAGAACTTAGAACTACTTAAACCTAACTAACCTAAGGACATCACACACATCCACACCCGAGGCAGGATTCGAACCTGCGACCGTAGCGGTCACGCGGTCCCAGACTGTAGCGCCTAGAACCGCTCGGCCACTCCGGCCGGCAGAGAGAGAGAGAGAGAGAGAGAGAGAGAGAGAGAGAGAGAGAGAGAGAGAGAGTTTTCATCAACCTTTTTCTGCATCAGTAACCTCGTCATCATACACGTACCACTTCCCGTCGACTGCATCCTTCATTGAGCCATGCAAATGGAAGTCGGTAAGTCCAAGGTCCGGGCTGTAGGATAGATGAAGAAGAACAGCCCAATAAAGTTTTGTGAGCGCCCCTCGGGTGCGTAGACTTCTGTGAGGGCTTGTGTTGTCATGGAGAAGGACAAGTTTGTTTGCATTTTTTGTGATGATGAACACGCTGAAGCCATTTCTTCAATTTCCTGAGGGTAGCACAATACACTTGTGAGGTGTCCGCTGCACCATGAAGGAGCACATTAAACAGAATAACCCATTCAGCGTGCCAGAAGAACGTCGCCATGATTTTATCGCCTGAAGGAGCAGCTTTGAACTTTTCCTTCGGAGGAGAGGTGGTGCGGCGCCACTCCATGGACTGCCGTTTCGTTTGCGGTTCGAAGTAATGAACCCCTTGTTTTCTCTCCTTTGACGATGTCTGATTTTTAAAGAAAATTCAAGATCAGCCTCGTAACGCGCAAGCAATACCGCACAGGTGGTCTTTCGTTGCTGTTTTTGGTCTTATATTGGGCCGCGAGGAACTCAGCGGGAACACCCGGTGGACAAGTGTGTCAGCGCTACCAACAGAGACGTCCCGTAGTGTAGTGAAGTGTTTGATTGTGATCCGTCGATCGCCTCGAATGAGAGTATCCGTAGGTTCCAAAATTGCAAGAGTCACAGCTGTGAGTGCCCGGCTGCAGGGGGAGATTGGACATGTCTGGACGACCTCGTTGCGATGATGACAGACGCCTCGTCCAACGAGTCATCCTGCTTTTGTTCTCTGCCAGGTCTCCGTAGACATTAAGCAAGCGCCCATGAATATTTGCAATGCTTTGCTCTTCCGCTGAAAGAAACTCAATGACAGTTTTCTACTTGGAACGCACCATCGTTACTGACGCCATTTTGAAGACTGGTATAGCGCCGTCACTTATCGGAACCTCATGAGTTATAGGGGCTGAAGAGGAAATATTCCGAGATGCACCACAATAATTACCGCAGTTCTTCAACGGAAAGTGACAGAGAAAAAAAATGTGTTTCATTATTTATCGAACGCCCCTCATACATTCGTTTGAACCTGTTTCCTTTAGTCAGGCCTTGGTTTCCCTCTACAGTTGTTAATCTCCACTTACTTTCATAAGAAAATTATTATTTGCTCTTGCCTCAGGGTTTGTATTATCATCCGATTCTTTCTTTTAGTCAGGTAGTACCATAAATTACTTTTCTCCTCGGCTCAATTTGCTACCCCATTCAGTAGTTATACGATATAGCCACCTAATCTTTAATATTCTTCTGCAGCACCATATTTCAAATGATTCTATTCCCTTCTTGTCTGTAGCGCCTACAGCCCTCTTTCCATTAAAATACAGCGCTTTACTCCAGTCAAATACCGTCTGATAAAACTTCTGCCACTTTAATTTATATTACATAACAAAATTCTCTTTTCACAAATAGTTTTCTTGCTACTACCAGTCCGACTTATGTCCTCTCTTCTTCGCACATAATTAGCTACTGTGTTCCCCAAACAGTGAAACTCATCTGCTAAATTTAATGTCTTTTGCTAATCTACTTCCCTCAGCATCGCCCGATTTCATTCTACTATACCCTAGAAACCTTGGTTTACTTATATTCATGTTCATCTTGTAACGTCTTTTCAAGACACTATGTATTCTGTTGAACTGATCTAACAGGTTCTTTGCAGTCCCATTCCCTTTCCAAATTTCTCTACCGTTTCCTTCAGTGCTTTTACAATATACAGGTTGAATAACACGAAGGGGAGGTTAAAGCTTCTCTCACTTCCTTCTCAACCTCTGCCTACCTTTCAGGTCAATTGGAACTTATATCTGCAGTTTGGTTTCCGCACAAGTAGTACATAACCTTTTGTCTCCTGAATTTTATCCCTGTTACTTTCATAATGTGGTTTAAGCTTACTCAGCACTGAAACAGGTAGGCTATTTTACCACATCTCCAGGCTTGAATCAAACTTTCATTGCCGGTGACGTTATTATCTATGATTTCCGAACAATACAACCAGAGACTTTCTTACCGTGTATGTGAGACTAACGCAGGGGAATTTAGTGGAAGATCATGGAATACGCCCCGTGGGAGAACCTCTGGTTGAAGTGTTCAGAAATAATTATATGGAAAACTCGAGGCGTACGTAGATATTATATAGTGTTTGAAGCAACTGCTCGCGATGAACAGGAAATTCGAACTTGAGTCGAATTATGGCAGAGATTTTCACATGTCACAACTTGTTATTCGGTTATGTTTCTGTTTATAAAATGCGGAGAAGTGCTATCAAGTTGTCTGTCTACATCGTAACGCTTTATACTCACGTTTATTTTGTACGTCATAACGACTGGCTCACGAAAAGCGAGAAAAAAGGCTTGTCAGCATACACTTGGAATGGCGCTCGCCAGACAAAGTCGGACTCATCAACAGAATGTCAGGGGAGAATGTACGGCCTTCGGGCAACGCGAACAGCGTGATGCGAGGCATCCAGCAGTGTGACGTGACGTGACGTGGTATGTCGTGACGTGGGGAAATACTTTCGTCCCTGCAGGGCGTTTCCCTACTATCAAAGCACAGTCCACACGTGAAACAAAGCCACAGTGTCCTAAGTGAAGAAGCAAATCTGAAAGCAACTCTGCGCAGTCCTACTCTTCCTTTTGAGAATAGGGCGGTTTTTCATCACGGGCAGGGTAGAATTCTTTTCATCTTTTGTAAGAACTGTATGAATGTTCTCCGGAAAAACACATTTCAACTCGTATGTGCTCGCACTGGAGCTACATTTTTGTAGAACTGACGAAAATGAGGCTGTCTAAATAACGGACAGTCTCCTGTATGTATGCGCACGGCTTTAGAAAATGGAGATTACTACTGTGATTCAGTATTGTCTAGAGTAATACAGGCACAATCTTTAAATTCATAGTCAAACATATTTATACGCTCTGCGAAGGAATTGTTTGAGGTCTTGGACAGTATCAAAAATCACACTTTTCTTATTCAGACACTTTGTTATATTTATTTTCTAAAAAATTGGAAAGATGCGATGTCAGGACGCATCCATATTCAGGTGTGCAGAAGTTTTTTGTCTTTTTAAATGGATATGTCAATCCCATTGCCTTAAGCGATTTGTTAAACATAAAACTGCAGTCTCATTCGTCAAAGAATTCCATTTGACTATCGACAAATACAAGTCTTAGCATGCTGTTTGAAATGAAGCTGTTCGTAAACACAGATAAAAATATGAAAAATGTAATGTTAAGATCTGGGCGCGTGAAGACGAAGCAGCGAAGTTTTGTAAAGTAAAGGCAAAAAATAAAATAAAAATAAATAAATCAATTAATTGAATCAAGCTGAGAAGTATAAATTAGAAAATGATATTACGGATTACTTCTGGACCTGTACCGAACTTTGAGAAAAAAAAACAGTAAAATCTGTACTTTAAGTTCAGAAATTATTGATTTTTTATTCCGCTGTTTATCGCATATAACGTGCGCAAGACTATGAAAATTATTTGCCGAGTGCCCTTAATACATGTCGTAGACGCCACTCCGTCAATATTGGTATCAGAGAAGCTATTCATTCACTGTAAATACGAGAACATATCAGCTATAAGTAGATTTTATTTGTAGACAAAGGAAAATATCACCTCATTGTAATTGTATAATTGGTTCAAATGGCTCTGAGCACTATGGGACTTAACATCTGTGGTCATCAGTCCCCTAGAACTTACAACTACTTAAACCTAAGTAACCTAAGGACATCACACACACCCATGCCCGAGGCAGGATCCGAACCTGCGACCGTAGCAGTCGCGCGGTTCCAGACTGAAGCGCCTAGAACCTCTCGGCCACAACGGCCGACGTGATTGTATACATAGGGTGATCCGTAAAGTGTGCCTACAAATGTACGTGCACTAAATAGTAAACTAAAAATGCCATTAAAACTTATAGCCGGAAACACTTTGTGAGATACGGCAAAGTCGTTGGTACTGCTTGCAGCGTTGGAGCACACAGCTGCAGCTCGCTAGCATCGACTGGAAACATTCAATTAGCTAGTTGCTATGTTTAACAAAAGACGATGGATTATGGACTTAATAACTGACCGATATGGTTTTGATTTATGGTCAAGAAGATCGGAATTCTGTTGTTGGTGCTGCTCATACGTATGCTGCACTATTTCCTGGTAGACGACTTCCCATTAGTAGCCGAGTTGCGTCAGTAACTCGTCGTTTGAGAGAGAGAGAGAGAGAGAGAGAGAGAGAGAGAGAGAGAGAGAGAGGTCGCTATGCACCTGTTATGGTCAAAGCCGGTAGGCAGCGCCGTCCGAGGACGGTTTTAGTGTAGGAGGTAATTCACCATTCTGTGGAATGCTCACTGAGTGCTCGTACTCTGAGATTAGCTAGACGCCGTCAACCGTCACAGCAGTCTTTATTTCAATAGAGTATAAGAACAAGTACTGTATCCTTTCCATGTACGACATCTGAAGTAGCTGAACCCACATCCTGATTTTCAACGCTGAAGTAAATTCTGTGATTGGCTGCTGGAGCAACACGTCGCAGATAAATTCTCCAGTGGTAGTGGAAGTAGTAACATCGAAATAAGCGTCCAAGGAATAGAAAATCAACTGAAATCACTCAACAGAGGAAAGTCCACTGGACCTGACGGGATACCATTTCGATTCAACACTGAGTACGCGAAAGAACTTGACCCCCTTCTAACAGCCGTGTACCGCAAGTCTCTAGAGGAACGGAAGGTTCAAACTGATTGGAAAATAGCACAGGTAGTTACAGTTCTCAAGAAGAGTCGTCGAGCAGATGCGCGAAACTATAGGCCTATAGCTCTGACATCGATCTGTTGTAGAATTTTAGAACATGTTTTTTGCTCGCGTATCATGTCATTTCTGGAAACCCAGAATCTACTCTGTGCCTTAGCGAAGGAGAAGATAAACAAGAAGAGCGAGACTACCGATCTACAAGAATGTAGATACATTTGATCTTAAACCCAAGCAGACAGCTCAACAGCAACTACTTGGAGGACCTATTACTTTTGTAGGTTGCAAGATTAATTTTTCTTGCACTACTACCGAGGTAGTGAGTGGTAATTCGTGGTTTACTATTGCCGTAGTACGAGGAGGTGATTCACCAGCAGGAGGATTGGAGAGCTATAATGAGGGAGACGTTATAAGCTTTCGTACGTTCTCTATTGGTGTAATTCCAAACAAGAATTATGGTACTGCAGTTGTTACTACTGATAAGCCATTTTCTTTGTATACAAGGAACAGGAGGAAGATCAACGCTAATTATATGGATTCCGGAAACAGCTATCGTATGAGACCCGACTCGCCTTATTTGTACATGAGACCCAGAAAATATTAGATACAGGCCCCCAGGTAGATGCCATTTTCTTGACTTCCGGAAGGCGTTCGATACAGTTCCGCACTGTCGCCTGATAAACAAAGTAAGAACCTACGGAATATCAGACCAGCTGTGTGGCTGGATTGAAGAGCTTTTAGCAAACAGAACACAGCATGTTGTTCTCAATGGAGAGACGTCTACAGACGTTAAAGTAACCTCTGGCGTACCACAGGGGAGTGCTATGGGACCATTGCTTTTCACAATATATATAAATAACCTAGTAGATAATGTCGGAAGTTCCATGCGGCTTTTCGCGGAGGATGCTGTAGTATACTGAGAAGTTGCAGCATTAGAAAATTGCAGCTAAATGCAGTAAGATCTGCAGCGGATAGGCAATTGGTGCAGGGAGTGGCAACTGACGCTTAACACAGACAAATGTAATGTATTGCGAATACGTAGAAAGAAGGATCCTTTATTGTATGATTATATGATAGCGGAACAAACACTGGTAGCAGTTACTTCTGTAAAATAGCTGGGAGTATGGGTACGGACAGATTTGAAGTGGAATGATCATATAAATTTAATTGTTGGTAAGGCGGGTGCCAGGTTGAGATTCATTGGGAGAGTGCTTAGAAAATGTAGTCCATCAACAAAGGAGGTGGCTTACAAAACACTCGTTCGACCTATACTTGAGTATTGCTCATCAGTGTGGGATCCGTACCAGGTCGGGTTGACAGAGGAGATAGAGAAGATCCAAAGAAGAGCTGCACGTTTCATCATAGGTTTATTTGGTAAGCGTGATAGCGTTACGGAGATGTTTAGCAAACTCAAGTGGCAGACTCTGCACGAAAGGCGCTCTGCATCGCGGTGTAGCTTGCTGTCCAGGTATCGAGAGGATGCGTTTTTGGATGAGGTATCGAATATATTGCTTCCCCCTACTTATACCTCCCGAGGAGATCACGAATGTAAAATTAGAGAGATTCGAGCGCGCACGGAGGCTTTCCGGCAGTTGTTCTTCCCGCGAACCATACGCAACTGGATCAGGAAAGGGAAGTAATGACAGTGGCACGTAAGGTGCCGTCCACCACACACCGTTGGGTGGCTTGCGGAGTATAAATGTAGATGTAGAACATTTAGCAGAAATACCATTTTCATCAGCACCATTACCATGTTTGGGCTGACGAAAATCCACATGCCACTCGTAGTATCAGTCCTTCATCAAAGTTTGAGCAGGGATCGTTGATGACTGCCTACTTAGCCGGTTTGAACTGCCTAGACGATTACAAGATGTCAACTACTTGCAGCTTCTTCAAATAATTCTTCCTGCTCTACTGAAATATGTCCAGCTGGACACGTGACAGAGTATGTGGCTTCTGGATGATGGGGTCCCTGCTCATCATCAGCGTTTCTGAGGCTCACTGTTTGAATGAACATTGCATTACTGGGCGTAATGAACCTATTGTACGGCCAGAACGATCTCTTGATATCACACCCTAACATGTGCTACAGTCGTAGTGTAGAAGAGCAGAGCTTATTCTGAATGCAATGATGGATACTTTTGTAGTAGCGCATGGCACAGCCTCGAACAAGTGCCGACGTAGCATCAAATACTGATCATTGTAAATAACCAGTAATAAAGAGCTTCTTTTATCCACGAGTAGCCTTTCTGCTGCACCGACATCCATCTCCGGTAGAGAATCTCTGCCCACACTAAGCCGGCCTAGACATCCCGTTATATTTTGAGCAACTCATGGAGGTACTCAGTATACCCTGTAAATGTGGAAAGTGATCTATCTGTATGGAGAATAAAATACTTTTACAATTGTCTCTTCCTGTATCTAAGCATTCTCAGCAGTAAGTTGTAAAGACACTTTTAGTTTACACTCCTGGAAATGGAAAAAAGAACACATTGACACCGGTGTGTCAGACCCACCATACTTGCTCCGGACACTGCGAGAGGGCTGTACAAGCAATGATCACACGCACGGCACAGCGGACACATCAGGAACCGCGGTGTTGGCCGTCGAATGGCGCTAGCTGCGCAGCATTTGTGCACCGCCGCCGTCAGTGTCAGCCAGTTTGCCGTGGCATACGGAGCTCCATCGCAGTCTTTAACACTGGTAGCATGCCGCGACAGCGTCGACGTGAACCGTATGTGCAGTTGACGGACTTTGAGCGAGGGCGTATAGTGGGCAAGCGGGAGGCCGGGTGGACGTACCGCCGAATTGCTCAACACGTGGGGCGTGAGGTCTCCACAGTACATCGATGTTGTCGCCAGTGGTCGGCGGAAGGTGCACGTGCCCGTCGACCTGGGACCGGACCGCAGCGACGCACGGATGCACGCCAAGACCGTAGGATCCTACGCAGTGCCGTAGGGGACCGCACCGCCACTTCCCAGCAAATTAGGGACACTGTTGCTCCTGGGGTATCGGCGAGGACCATTCGCAACCGTCTCCATGAAGCTGGGCTACGGTCCCGCACACCGTTAGGCCGTCTTCCGCTCACGCACCAACATCGTGCAGCCCGCCTCCAGTGGTGTCGCGACAGGCGTGAATGGAGGGACGAATGGAGACGTGTCGTCTTCAGCGATGAGAGTCGCTTCTGCCTTGGTGCCAATGATGGTCGTATGCGTGTTTGGCGCCGTGCAGGTGAGCGCCACAATCAGGACTGCATACGACCGAGGCACACAGGGCCAACACCCGGCATCATGGTGTGGGGAGCGATCTCCTACACTGGCCGTACACCACTGGTGATCGTCGAGGGGACACTGAATAGTGCACGGTACATCGAAACCGTCATTGAACCCATCGTTCTACCATTCCTAGACCGGCAAGGGAACTTGCTGTTCCAACAGGACAATGCACGTCCGCATGTATCCCGTGCCACCCAACGTGCTCTAGAAGGTGTAAGTCAACTACCCTGGCCAGCAAGATCTCCGGATCTATCCCCCATTGAGCATGTTTGGGACTGGATGAAGCGTCGTCTCACGCGGTCTGCACGTCCAGCACGAACGCTGGTCCAACTGAGGCGCCAGGTGGAAATGGCATGGCAAGCCGTTCCACAGGACTACATCCAGCATCTCTACGATCGTCTCCATGGGAGAATAGCAGCCTGCATTGCTGCGAAAGGTGGATATACACTGTACTAGTGCCGACATTGTGCATGCTCTGTTGCCTGTGTGATCATGTGATGTATCTGACCCCAGGAATGTGTCAATAAAGTTTCCCCTTCCTGGGACAATGAATTCACGGTGTTCTTATTTCAATTTCCAGGAGTGTATGTTTTAATGTAGATTCCACATTTAACCTCTGTGGACAACCATTGTGGATTATCCTGTGTATGTGGGTGAATAATTTTCATTGTACATAATGGTGTCAGTGTATGCTGAATGAAAAACTGTTTTCTCACCACGCGTCAAGACAGAAATAGCCATCTGTAAGATATAAGAGTCACTACCTGCTGGCTCCTCGTGTCACAGATTTCGATGTGCTAAACATGTCAAAATGGTTTCACTTCGAAAGAAATATTACATGGATCTGCAATAAATTTTATTTATCAAAGTTTCTTATCCCTCACAACGTGACGCTATTCACTCCAAATGGCTCTGAGCACTATGGGACTTAACATCTGTGGTCATCAGTCCCCTAGAACTTAGAACTACTTAAACCTAACTAACCTAAGGACATCAAACACATCCATGCCCGAGGCAGGATTCGAACCTACGATCGTAGCAGTCGCGCGGTTCCGGACTGAGCGCCTAGAACCGCTAGACCACCGCGGCCGGCTATTCACTCCAAAAACCCATCACAGACATATCAACAAAGAGACGGTACGTACGTTGACTCACAATGGAGAGCGTGCATGGATCTTTGGCAGCACTATGTAATGACTTGTTCCGACGTGTACACACAAGCTCTTTAACCCATAAATGTGATGCCTCTTTCCTCTGTCTGTGCAACTGCATTCTCAGCATTTTTCATTGTATTATTTTCCATATGGAACTAACAACAAAGAAAGATTAAATAATATAAACAATTTAACTGAGAGAATTAGAACGTATGGGTAGTTTCAACCTCTGATCATTACTCATGTGGCAAAAAGCTTTCAGAGTCACATAGCGATCAACATTAATTATAAACTGATTTCAGTGGTAACTTTAATAGTTGCTGAAATTTTTGAAACAACAAATTGAATGGCCCTGGTGAATCCGTTAAGTTTCAGAATTTTACGCCTGTTTAGTCACACAGAGATATCTGTCTGGTAGTGGTGGCTATCTTGTTTCTGCACGTAAGCTGAATACAGAAACAGATCATAAGACTGGATCAGTAGACCGTAAAGTGCTGTTGGTTGATAACTCGCATGATAAATGGGTAAGTCACCCTCAGTGCTGAAAATCAGATGGACTGATAAGGCAGGTTCTCTGCATAATCGGCTAAGAAAGGAATATATGGAATACATTGACAAGAAAAAGGGCACGATTGTAGGATATCTGTTAAGAAATCAGGGAATAATCTCTGTGGCACTAGAGGGAGCTGTAGAGAGTAGAAACTGTAGAGGGACACGGAGACTGGAATACATCCAGAAAATTATTAAGGACGTGAGTTGCAAGTCCTGCTCCGAGATGAAAAGGTTCGCACGTGAGTGAAATTCATGGCGGGCCACATGAAACCAAGCAGAACACTGATGTCTGAAAAAAATTCTTCCCTAGGAACACAGCTAAATTTTTTTAAGCATTATCTGTTTAGATTTGTCCAATAAATCAGTGCGGTCGGTGCCAAACCCTCCCGATTTGCCGAATACAAAATTTTTGTGTACAGCTTAGGTGGAACTGACGCAACTGGTATCAAATTGGTCTCTAATTCTTGCCACGTAGATATTTCTTAGTAGGTCTCAGGGATCTTAGGTGCGAAAACCACGTAGCTTTTTGGTTGCATACGAGGCCCATTAACATATAAAATCCTATCTGTTCGTGTTAGCCCAAGTGAATCAAAAGGAATCATCACGTTTGAATTAACGTACGCAGTTTATACATAGGAGAAACTGGAATATCTTTTTCAACCCATTTTTCCTTTTTATTGTCGATCAGTGGAAATAAAAACCTATTATGTTCCTGTAAAACAAAGGAGTTCGAAACTCTACAAGCCACACTACATTATTTACGTCTACCTTTGATATCTTACCGTCTCTGCTCAAAAGAAAAACTTCCGATTCAAATCATTACAACTCCTGTTGCAAAACAACTGAATGGTGTGGGATACAATGTGTGTGAATAATTGTGAGATGTGAACATTTACTTCATTTTAAATTCTGCTCTTCATGAGAGTGAAATGATATAAATTCTAATTACAGAATTCTGGTTAATTATAACGAGGACAATGTGCTATCAGTTAACTGGGATCAGTTATCAACCGGTTTTCAGACGGCGCAGGAGGGTGTGAGTGTTATTGCATTGCATTTCTCGATAAAAATAGCAAGTTGTCGCTATGGTGATCCAACAGCTTTTTAATTTTGTTACAAGGGCAATTTCACAAGAATCCTCTTTCATATTCGCTGTTACTTTATATCCATAATCCTTTTGGAAGTATCTAATTGTCAATCAGGTAATACCGGTGTGCTGTTGTCAGGTACATAATTGCGTCATTTAGTTGGTAAGGCATGTATTAACTTTTAATTGTGCTTGTTAGAAGCAAGGTAATTGGTGCTGTTTCTAGATTGATAACATACAGGGTGCCCCAAAAGTCCGTTAACATTTTAAAATGCACTAATTCACGGAACAACGTAGGTAGAAAGTAAAAATTGACGCACATGCCTGAAATGACATTGTGTTTTATTGAAATCGAAAAAGAGCGCAAAAAAGGACCAACAGATGTCGGTGGACAGCAGTACGTCAGTGGTGCCGCAAGAGAATTATGTATGAAATGAGCTGTAGTGAGAGAGGGGGTCATCCCTAGCCTGCTGATGAACATCAGCTGGAAGATATGACTTTTATGCAGGATGGTGTTCCACCCCGTATTATGAAAGATCCATTAGGCGCATCGTTTGTTGAAGATCGCGTTCTCAGCCGCCACGTCCGTCATGCTTGGCCGTCCAGGTCCCCAGACCTCAATCCTTATTATTATTATTGGTTGCGTGGTTTGCTAAGGTTACAAGACAAACGTGATCGTCCAAACGCAAAAAGACAACACCCGACGTCCGTTTCTCACAATGCCTACTCATATGCCGTACAGTGCTGTTCATAACGTTGTCCCTCGACTATACAGGGTCGTACATTGATCGTGACCGGGCCAAATACCTCACGAAATAAGCGTCAAACGAAAAAACTACAAAGAACGAAACTTGTCTCGCTTGAGGGGGGAAACCGGATGGAGGTACGGTTGTCCCGCTAGATGGCGCTGCCATAGGGCAAACGGATATCAACTGCGTTCTTTTAAATAGCAACCCCCATTTAATTACATATTCATGTAGTACGTAAAGAAATATGAATGTTTTAGTTGGACCACTTTTTTCGCTTTGTGACAGATGGCGCTGTAATAGTCACAAACATATGGCTCACAATTTTAGACGAACAGTTGGTAACAGGTAGGCTTTTTAAATTAAAATACAGAACGTAGGTACGTTTGAACATTTTATTTCAGTTGTTCCAATGTGATACATGGAACTTTGTGAATTTACCATTTCTGAGAACGCGTGCTGTTACAGCGTGATTACCTGTAAATACCACATTAATTCAATAAATGCTCAAAATGTTGTCCGTCAACCTTAATGCATTTGGCAATACGTGTAACGACATTCCCCTCAACAGCGAGTAGTTTACCTTACGTAATGTTCACACATGCATTGACAATGCGCTGACGCATGTTGTCAGGCGTTGTCGGTGGATCACGATGGCAAATATCCTTCAACTTTTTCCACAGAAAGAAGTCCGGGGACGTCAGATCCGGTGAACGTGCGGGCCATGGTATGGTGCTTCGACGACCAATCCACCTGTCATGAAATATGCTATTCAATACCGCTTCAACCGCACGCGAGCTAGGTGCCGGACATCCATCATGTTGGAAGTACATCGCCATTCTTTCATGCAGTGAAACATTTTGTAGTAACATCCGTAGAACATTACGTAGGAAATCAGCATACATTGCGCCATTTAGATTGCCATCGATAAAATGGGGGCCAATTATCCTTCATCCCAAATTGCCGCACCATGCATTAACCCACCAAGGTCGCTGATGTTCCACTTGTCGCAGCCATCGTGGATTTTCCGTTGCCCAATAGTGCATATTATGCGGGTTTACGTTACCGCTGTTGGTGTATGATGCTTCGTCACTAAACAGAACGCGTGCAAAAAATCTGTCATCGTCCCGTAATTTCTCTTGTGCCCAGTGGCAGAACTGTACACGACGTTCAAAGTCGTCGCCATGAAATTCCTAGTGCATAGAAATATGGTACGGGTGCAATCGAAGTTGATGCAGCATTCTCAAAACCGACGTTTTTGAGGTTCCCGATTCTCGCGCAGTTTGTCTGCTACTGATGTGCGGGTTAGCCGCGACAGCAGCTAAAACACCTACTTGGGCATCATCATTTGTTGCAGGTCGTGGTTGACGTTTCACATGTGGCTGAACACTTCCTGTTTCCTTATATAACGTAACTATCCGGTGAACGGTCCGGGCACTTGGATGATGTCGTCCAGGATACCGAGCAGCATACATAGCATACGCACGTTGGGCATTTTGCTCACAATAAGCATACATCAACACGATATCGACCTTTTCCGCAATTGGTAAACGGTCCATTTTAACACGGGTAATATATCCCGAAGCAAATACCGTCCGCACTGGCGGAATGTTACGTGATACCACGTTCTTAGACGTTTGTGACTATTACAGCGCCATCTATCACAAAGCGAAAAAAGTGGCCCAACTAAAACATTCATATTTCTTTACGTACTACACGAATATGTAATAAAAATGGAAGTTCCTATTTAAAATACGCAGTTGATATCCGTTTGACCTATGACAGCGCTATCTAGCGGGCCAACCATAGCGCCATCTGGTTTCCCCCTTCAAGCTAGACAAGTTTCGTTCTTTGTAGTTTTTTCGTTTGACGCTTATTTCGTGAGATATTTGGACCGGTCACTGACAATGAACCACCCTGTAGATATTATTGATGAATGACGGCCGACATGCTTAGCAGCAGTAATAAAGAACGTTGTCTTTGATAAAAATCAATTGTTGCGCTGATTACTGCTTTTGTATCATGTAAAGCACCATCTGTTGGTCGTTCAGTGCACTTTTTTGGCTTCAGCAAAACCTCATGTCATTTCATGCGTGTGGGTCGATTTTTACGTCTCTACCTACATTATTCCGTGAAATACTGAATTTTCAAATGTTAACTACTTTTGGGTCACCCTGTACATCACATGCAAAAATTATGGACCAAATAAATTATGACAAGAACAAATGTGTAACGTATCCACCGAAATATTACGTTGTAGCCGGCCGCGGTGGTCTCGCGGTTCTAGGCGCGCAGTCCGGAACCGTGCGACTGCTACGGTCGCAGGTTCGAATCCTGCCTCGGGCATGGCTGTGTGTGATGTCCTTAGGTTAGTTAGGTTTAAGTAGTTCTAAGTTCTAGGGGACTGATGACCACAGCAGTTGAGTCCCATAGTGCTCAGAGCCATTTGAACCATTTTTTTTTATTACGTTGTAGAAACAAACATTGTACTTTGTGAAAATACTGTGAAAAGTACAGTAGGCCAGTATTTAGCGAGATTATGACAATTTGGTGTTGTGCAAAGGGTATGAGGGGCAGTTCTGCAGATGAGGTGTCATTTATTCTACCTCGCTGCGCTGAGACTCGTCTCACTGTGAATGTCTCATTTCTCGATATCTGATTCGGATATGTAAATGACAGGTTTAAATTTATGTAAAGATATCTCCTCTATCGGAGTCAACCATCCAGCAGTCTGGAAGCATCTGGTCTTCCTGAACGATAATCGCTTGGAGTTCGGTGCACCATTATGGATCAGTCAAACGTATGATAGAAAGTTTCACCAGACATCAATTGTGACAGGTTAGCTTGAGTCGCTGCGTCAGAAAGTTCACCAGACATTAATTGTGACCATGGTTATGAGATCATGCCTGGTGACTGAGGGTGAAAAGTCAACCAGATAGTAAACTTTCTCACATGGTGTCGGATGTGACCAGTAATCACCATGCATGTTTTGTTAAATGCAATGTTTGCTTGTTTAGTTATGGCACTATAGCAAACAGGACAAGTATATTTCACTGCAGAGTAAAATTACGCTAAACCACAAGCTGTACGAGTAAGTGGCTGGGTTTTGGACTGTCTGTTTAAAACCAGTTATGTTGGAAAGATTTCCTTTCAGACTCTTCGTTTGATGTTTACACAATGTAGTTCACATCGAAATACGGAGAGGTCGTAATGTACTGCAAAATCCTCTCAACTGTGGTATTCGGAGTAACACTGCTTTTCGTGTGGATAGTTACTATCACAGTCCTAAACCTTCATTCCAGTGCAACTAAACATCCGACTGTGAACTGCAAAGATTTAGGACAGACAGGAACGTAAACAGCTGAAGGTTCAAATCCTCCTTGGGTTACCTCACTTCCATGTTCAGATATAATTAAATACAAATATTGTTACTTAAAATTTTATTGGGCTTCGTTTCGAAATTAGGAATCCCAAATAGGCTGTATCGGGGTTTTAGAGAGCCAGGTGGATTGTACAGTTTAAATTTATAAATAATTTCAGAGCATTTTATAGTGAGGTAAGTGAAGGATTTTATCTTAGTTAATTTAATTTCTATATTTAATTATTTTTCCATTTGTTTACTTTTTAACTTTGCCCTTGTATTATTATTGTTGTTATTATATTCATCTGCGAAAGAAAAGCAGCGTGGGGTAGCCGCGCAGTCAGGGGCCTCTGGCCACGGTTCGCGCGGCCTCCCCCGTCTGAGGTTCGATTCCTCCCTCGGGCATGACTCTGTGTGTGTGTTGTCCTTAGCGTAAGTTAGTTTAAGTTAGATTAATTAGTGTGTAAGCCTAGGGACCGATTACCTCAGCAGTTTGGTCCCATAGTAACTTACCACAAATTTCCAGTTGAAAAAGAAAATAATATCTAAATAGATCACCACTGTCGTATCATGTAAGGTGTGCTCTTACGACCCACTAGCGACTAGAGAATACATCTTGTGAATTGATAACTCCATTAAGTCATGAAAAATGTATTTCACACGTCAGACCTCAGCCTACAGTTACTTCTAAATATTTTTGTAGAGAAATGATACATACTTCGTACGAAATGCTGCCGAAAAGGAGACAGAACTATTCATTACATCGTAAATTCAAGTTGCTGTCAACTCAGGATATGCTTGTTTGTCCCAATGGCTAAGGTAGCCTACAGGGTAACTCAGAGGGCTCGTGCTAGAGAAGAACGCCGTTCGGACCCACAACGAACCATCCATACGTTCTTAATTCGATATTTACCAAATAGCCGGATCACATCTTCAATGAGCCCATCGCCGATTCAAAAATGGCTCTGAGCACTATGGGACTCCACATCTGAGGTCATCAGTCCCCTAGAACGTAGAACTACTTAAACCTAACTAACCTAAGGATTGTTGAGGCTTTCGTTGCCACTTGTTGACAAACTGCCTATTGGCTTTTGTCTCGGGTTCTTCGGCCGACGTTCATCTAATGATTTTTCTGACGTTTCGCCAGCACGAGTGGCTGGCATTGTCAAAGCTTCACCCTCCATTGCCGGTGGTGAACTGGAGCCGAGCTCGCGGGCGCAGGCTATATGTACCTGGCGCGCCAACGTCCGAGGGCTTCTCCGCGGTCATTTCCGGTGCGGTTCTCCTCTTGCTACCTGCGACGGTCGTTCGCTGCAGTACGGGAAGCCAGGATCCGTTGACCTTAAGGCTTTCCTCTTTCTTGTTCAAACTGTTCGCGTGTTTTTGTATTTCTAAAGCTTCTCTGAACAAGCGCGTGTGATAGTGCTTCTCTACAGCCAGAACTTCCGTGTCGGCGAATTTTATTACATGGACGGTCTCATTCAGTGCGTGCTCTGCCACGGCCGATTTCTCCACCTGCCCCAACCTGCAATGTCGCTTATGCTCTTTGATCCTGGTGTTAATGGATCGTCCAGTCATTCCGACATAAAGTTTTCCGCATGTGCATGGTATGCGGTATATTCCCGACATTGCAAGTGGGTCTCTTTTCTCCTTCGCCGATCTAAGACACTCTTTGATCTTCCTTGTCGGTTTGAAAATCGTCTTTACGCCATGTTTGTGCAATATACGGCCGATTCTGTCCGTCACTCTGGGAATGTATGGCAGGAAGGCCGTACCCGACAATTGTTTTTCCGGTTCCTTACTTCGCCGAGGGTTGGGCTCTGTTACACTTCTAATATAATTTGTGGAGTAACCATTGCTACTCAGGACAGTTTCCAGGTGTTGCATTTCTCGTTTGAGGTGTTGCGGCTCACATATTCGTCCTGCTCTCGTTACGAGCGTACTAATCATGCCTCTTTTCTGGCTCGGGTGGTGGTTTGACAGTTTGTGCAGGTATCGGTCCGTGTGAGTCGGTTTTCGATACACGCTGTGTCCCAGATCTTCGCCGTCCCTTGTGACCAGAACATCTAGAAATGGCAGTTTCTTGTCCTTTTCTACTTCCATGGTAAATGTTATGTTGGCATGGAGGCTGTTCAAGTGTCTTAGGAAGTCACCGAGCTGTTCTTCACCATGGCTCCACACCACGAAAGTATCATCGACGTACCTGTACCACACCTTAGGTTTGCAAGTCGCCGAGTCCAGTGCCTGTGCTTCGAATTGTTCCATGAAGAAGTTGGCCACCACTGGACTGAGAGGACTACCCATGGCGACGCCTTCCAGCTGTTCGTAGAAATCGCCATTCCACGTGAAATAGCTCGTGGTCAGACATGCATGGAAGAGCTTTCTGATGTCTAGCGGAAAAATGGAACCGATGTGCTCCAGAGCGTCACTGAGTGGCACTTTCGTGAATAACGAAACAACATCAAAGCTGACCAGGATGTCGTTTGGTGCAAGTTTCAGTTTCTTCAGCTTCTCAATGAAATGTCCTGAGTCCTTAATGTATGTGTCGGTCTTCCCCACGTGTGGCTGGAGCAGAGAGGCCAAGTGTTTTGCCAGTTTATATGTCGGTGATCCAGGAGCGCTAAGGATCGGTCTCAGTGGAACGTTGTTCTTATGGATCTTATCAATAATTCACAAAGAAGAGAATTCGTAAAACAGAATGATGCAATAGCTCTCAACGTACTGTATACGGCACAGCGAAAGATTCCGTTCTTATAAATCTTTACACAGATATCATATTCTAAAATTTGTCCCATTAGGTTACACCGAGGATACCCAATAGAGATTGAGAAATATGATCTGAGCTGCCACCAGGCCTCTATAATGACTGTCCTTTTTAACGGGTTCTTATAATCTACGTCAATATCAACTGAAGCTTTATCTTCCGTATCTTGCACATGCAAGGATAGATTCCTTCTGTATGATTCAGAAACTGTTTACGACAGTTCACTCCTTAACATAGTTATATTTAACTCACTTGAAAGTTTTTTGTTTTGAATCTCTGCGCAGAAAACATACTTGGAAGCACAAAACGTTACGGTGAAAACGACTTTGGTACCAAGAATATATACTACAGCCCGAACCCCACCGACAAAATTTCGATTGTTATTCACGGATAAAAAACATTGCATTATTAGTAATTTGGTTTAAGGAACCCGTTGGCTCGTTACAGAGAAACTGTCTTTCGTTTGCTTCCTTACCCTTCACAGCAAACCAATTGCTGATGGCATGCGCCATGAGTCTTGTCTTACAACAAATCTGTTCAATTCACTAGTCTGAAATTAAACACTAATGCAAGAAAAGTGACGATAAAGCAAATAATGTTTCTAGGTTCCTAAAACAGTACGTAGATATTAAAGGAAATACCAACCTATCTGAGACATTAAAACTTATCAGACGAGGAATCTAAATTGGGTCTTTGGCATCCGTGTGCAATGCAATCCAGATAAGTCACCTTACTATGCCTCAAGACCCATCCGAGAGCAGAAAGACGGTCACCGACATTCTCTTGAGATTATTACGTTCAGCAATGTGACAGGAGTCCTCGTTGTGACAAGAAAATCACGCATTCCGCACGAGTATCGGACAAGTGACTACCTTCCTTCTATAAAATCAACTCACACTAACTGCTCAAAAGTAAGTGGTGCTCAGATGAAAAAAATAACAAATAAAAAGTAAAAAATTATTGAACGGCATCCGAACTAAAAAAAGTACTTTCGACTTGTTACAAGACGCCCAGCAGCAATAAGCGTCGACGTTTTTCAAACAGAAAAGCTAATATATTTATATTGTCTCGGGATTTTGTGCCATAAACGAGCCTATAAAACAATTAGAGCTGTGTCCGTAACATTAAGAAAAAATCTGTGGACAGCACTTGACTCATCTGTAGAGTCCTGCATCAATGCGTTGGACAACATTCCCAAAAATGTGTGCACCAAACTACCTTGCAGACAATTTGCAAGAATATAACAGTTCGAGTTGCTATTCATCTGGTCGTTATCGGTCACAAAACTTTTTATTTTATTTTATCATCATATAGTGTGACTCAGTAACGGTCGTCAGACGTATTTTCTCTGGTGTTTCTGCAACATGTTTCTAATTATGGTTTTGCAATGTGGAGCTGGAGGCAGCCTAAACAAACACTGCTCATCACGTCTTCAAACGACGCCCAGTGTCAGCCGAAACCACGGTTTGTTCCCCGTTACAAATAAAATAATTTTAAAAGCGAGACCATTCGATAGACTCGTGGGTGACATTTCCTTCTGGTATGCTTTGTTTTTGGTCTGCAACAAAACCACCAGCGAAGCGAGTGGAGCGAGTTTTCAAATATCAGGATGCCAACAGGTTAGGGAAAAAGAAATGTAAATTGTCATAGTAAGCATGGAAAGAAGTGTTAGTTATTAAATCATAACCAGATCCACCATTAGAAAGGAATAAAGTGTACAGGGTTGAATAGATAATATATTGCAACTAATACTGAAAAAGTGAACGAATCACAAAAAGAAGTGCTCAAAAATATAGAATCACATAAAGAATCACGAGCTAAATTTGAAATTGTGGAAAACGAAGAAAGCGAAAGGATGGAAGTTGCTGCTGGAGAAACACAAAAAGAAATGGGCGAAAAAATAGAAAAGCTAGATAAAAACGGAAGGAATTTTAACAGGAATAGGAATCTGATCTAGAAAACTTCTGAGGTAAAAATTAGAGGTAAATTAAGATTTTGAGAAATTAAAAAATGAAGTTCCAGAAATAGTTAAAGAGGCTAGATTCGAGATATCAATAAAACAAGGAAATTTTGAGAAGGTCATAAATAAAAGTGAAGGATGTCTGAATAAAAAGTTTGAAGCACAAAATTTTGAATGTAAACAAGGGAAAGCTCAAATAGAAAACTGTCATGATGAGTTGGTCCAGGAACATAGACGGAAGAATGTGGCAGAAGGAGAGGAAATTAAGGTGTCCTCTTCTGAAATTGAGAGTATGGTTGGGAATTTAGAAACAAAATTTCTCAGGAACACCTGTGGTAACTCATGTAAGAGATGCTAGCAGTTTTAATAATAGTTTTTTATCCAAATGAGAAAGTGCCCCCTGATATTTTTATAAACAGTTTAAGGCGTCAGTTTAGTACAGACTGTGGAGAGAAAGCTAAACCGAAAAGGACAAGTGTCTGTATAAAGGGAGGAAGTTTGAACTGGGGAGCACATCCGCCAGATAAATGTGAGTCTTTTGAAGATTTTACTTCGGGATTTTCTAGAAGACTGCTGGTCTAAAGGAAAACAAAATGAAATAATTGAATCATATAAGAAAGTAACAAGACAACTGAGGAAAGTATGAAGTGTTAGTGTAAAAGGCTGATCAGTAGGTTAAAACATTTGGATAGCCCATGAATGATGAAGGAACTGAAGTTGGATACTTTACTTCATTTCACACAGGCAGGCAATAAAACAGCCGTTCTGTGTTGTTGTAGGGGGTGAGGGCGAGTGTGAGCCACTCCCATCAGTTTCAGCTCGAAGGGAGCAAGAGGGCGCCAACCACACTGCCCTCCCACACAGCTACTATTGCGCAGACACTGTTTAACAGAACACCACTGCACTACTACCACAATGAAAGTGCTGCAACATATTGCTGTATCTATAGTAACCTGAACGGGGGAACAGTCGTCGTTTTTCCTTCGCATCGTTGACAAAAGTTGGGCATTCCGCTGTCGAAGGAACAGATGACCACAGTCTGGTCCTATGACAACAACAATCATTATCTTCATCATCAAACTCTTGTAGTACTGTAATCTCAGACACTATTAAAGTCGTATATATTTTATGTTTGCTGCAGTTCTGAGAGGCACGCTTTCAACCTCATTTACATTCGAACTTACCCTTTACCGTGTTTCTCTATTACCAAGTCCCCAATGGCGGTGAATGTGGACAGCTTAACTGATTTTCCTTCTTTTTATTTTTCTCTTAGATCCACAATCATAAATTAATGTTAGTTTATTCATTGATTAAGAGTCATACATCATCCTTTCGACTATTACTGCTACGCTACTATCTTCCACTCTATTATCACTGCTACTACGTGTATTTTTCCTTGCGGAAGATAAATACTACCTCCATACTGACGGTACAGACATACTTTGCTCCGAAAATTCTGCCAGAGTGTTGCAGCATTATAAATTCCTGAGCGCTGTCTTGTTGAAAATAAAACTGTTCATAAATGTATAGTATTGAATGACGCGTAAGAAGAATGTAACATGGTGCGGTATCGTAGAGCTAACTTGAGGCAAATAACATTCAGTCATTAGATTCCGACTTCCACATAATTTACTGTTAGCGTCGTTACTACTACTACTGTAACTACAAACTATTTGGTTGTCTATTTCCTCATGGCGACCTGCAACACTGATTGGCTCAAAAGTTTGGTCCAATGTAGCACGGGCCTATGCTATTGCTGGAGTTTGTTTACCAAATGGCTCTGAGCACTATGGGACTTAACATCTATGGTCATCAGTCCCCTAGAACTTAGAACTACTTAAACCTAACTAACCTAAGGACATCACACAACACCCAGTCATCACGAGGCAGAGACAATCCCTGACCCCGCCGGGAATCGAACCCGGGAACCCGGGCGCGGGAAGGGAGTTCGTTTACCACTTGCGACTCTCCCCATCTGCAATGCCCACTATTCTTACGTTCAAATTCATTCAATTTCTTCTTTTTGTAGCCCTCATATTTATTTGGCTCCTTCATCTGTTACATGTTTTCATAACAACATTCAGAATTTAAGTTCTTATAAAGTGAATAATAATAAGTTCTTATAAAGTGAATCTGTCTACATCTCGTCCTCTGTTTAGCAAAAATTTATACTATGATCGCGCCCTGTTAATCCAAACCGTTATTAGGAGGCAACTTTCCCACTAGTATGTCTTTAGTATGCATTTCACTCCATGGGCTATGATTGGACAAAAATGTGGAAACACCGCAAGAAATGCATACAGTGTTTTATGTTATTGTGAGTGAATTATGTCGGCACTAAGTGAATTCATCCTACCCCCATGAACTATGGACCTTGCCGTTGGTGGGGAGGCTTGCGTCCTCAGCGATACAGATGGCCGTACCATAGGTGCAACCACAAAAGAGGGGTATCTGTTGAGAGGCCAGACAAACGTGTGGTTCCTGAAGAGGGGCAGCAACCTTTTCAGTAGTTGCAGGGGCAACAGTCTGGATGATTGACTGATCTGACCCTGTAACACTAACCAAAACGGCCTTGCTGTGCTGGTACTGCGAACGGTTGAAAGCAAGGGGAAACTACGGCCGTAATTTTTCCCGAGGACATGCAGCTTTACTGTATGGTTAAATGATGATGGCGTCCTCTTGGGTAAAATATTCCAGAGGTAAAATAGTCCCCCATTAAGATCTCCGGGCGGGGACTACTCAGGAGGACGTCGTTATCAGGAAAAAGAAAACTGGCGTTCTGCGGATCGGAGCGTGGAATGTCAGATCCCTTAATTGGGCAAGTAGGTTAGAAAATTTAAAAAGGGAAATCGATAGGTTGAAGTTAGATATAGTGGGAATTAGTGAAGTTCGGTGGCAGGAGGAACAAGACATTTGGTCAGGTGATTACAGGGTTATAAATACAAAATCAAATAGTGGTAATGCAGGAGTAGGTTCAATAATGAATAAAAAAATAGGAGTGCGGGTTAGCTACTACAAACAGCATAGTGAACGCATTATTGTGGCCAAGATAGACACAAAGCCCATGCCTACTACAGTAGTACAAGTTTATATGCCAACTGGGTCTGCAGATGATGAAGAAATTAATGAGATGTATGATGAGATAAAAGAAATTATTCAGGTAGTGAAGGGAGACGAAAATTTAATAGTCATGGGTGACTGGAATTCGAGAGTAGGAAAAGGGAGAGAAGGAAACATAGTGGGTGAATATGGATTGGGGTAGAGAAATGAAAGAGGAAGCCGCCTGGTAGAATTTTGCACAGAGCATAATTTAATCATAGCTAACACTTGGTTCAAGAATCATAAAAGAAGGTAGTATACCTGGAAGAATCCTGGAGATACTAAAAGGTATCAGATAGATTATATAATGGTAAGACAGAGATTTAGGAACCAGGTTTTAAATTGTAAAACATTTCCAGGGGCAGATGTGGACTCTGACCACAATCTATTGGTTATGAACAGTAGATTAAAACTAAAGAAACTGCAAAAAGGTGGGAATTTAAGGAGATGGGACCTGGATAAACTGACTAAACCAGAGGTTGTACAGAGTTTCAGGGAGAGCATAATGGAACAATTGACAGGAATGGGGGAACGAAATATAGTAGAAGAAGAATGGGTAGCTCTGAGGGATGAAGTAGTGAAGGCAGAAGAGGATCAAGTAGGTAAAAAGACGAGGGCTAATAGAAATCCTTGGGTAACAGAAGAAATATTGAATTTAATTGATGAAAGGAGAAAATATAAAAATGCAGTAAATGAAGCAGGCAAAAAGGAATACAAACGTCTCAAAAATGAGATCGGCAGGAAGTGTATATGGCTAAGCAGGCATGGCTAGAGGACAAATGTAAGGATGTAGAGGCTTGTCTCACTAGGGGTAAGATAGATACTGCCTACAGGAAAATTAAAGAGACATTTGGAGAAAAGAGAGCCACTTGTATGAATATCAAGAGCTCAGATGGAAACCAAGTTCTAAGCAAAGAAGGGAAAGCAGAAAGGTGGATGGAGTATATAGAGGGTTTATACAAGGGCGATGTACTTGAGGACAATATTATGGAAATGGAAGAGGATGTAAATGAAGATGAAATGGGAGATACGATACTGCGTGAAGAATTTGACAGAGCACTGACAGACCTGAGTCGAAACAAGGCCCCAGGAGTAGATAACATTCCATTAGAACTACTGACAGCCTTGGGAGAGCCAGTCCTGACAAAACTCTACCATCGGGTGAGCAAGATGTATGAGACAGGGAAATACCCACAGACTTCAGGAAGAACATAATAATTCCAATCCCAAAGAAAGCAGGTGTTGACAGATGTGAAAATTACCGAACTATCAGTTTAATAAGTCATGGCTGCAAAATACTAACACGAATTCTTTACAGACGAATGGAAAAACTGGTAGAAGCCGACCTCGGCTAAGATCAGTTTGGATTCCGCAGAAATGTTGGAACACGTGAGGCAATACTGACCCTACGACTTATCTTAGAAGCTAGATTAAGGAAAGGCAAACCTACATTTCTGGCATTTGTAGACTTAGAGAAAGCTTTTGACAATGTTGACTGGAATACTCTCTTTCAAATTCTAAAGGTGGCAGGAGTAAAATACAAGGAGCGAAAGGGAGTGAGGCAGGGTTGTAGCCTGTCCCCGATGTTATTCAATCTGTATATTGAGCAAGCAGTAAAGGAAACAAAAGAAAAATTTGGAGTAGGTATTAAAATCCATGGAGAAGAAATAGAAACTTTGAGGTTCGCCGATGACATTGTAATTCTGTCAGAGACAGCAAAGGACTTGGAAGAGCTGTTGAACGGAATGGACAGTGTCTTGAAAGGAGGATATGAGATGAACATCAACAAAAGCAAAACGAGGATAATGGAATGTAGTCGAATTAAGTCGGGTGATGCTGAGGGAATTAGATTAGGAAATGAGACACTTAAAGTAATAAAGGAGTTTTGCTATTTGGGGAGCAAAGTAACTGATGGTGGTAGAAGTAGAGAGGATATAAAATGTAGACTGGAAATGGCAAGGAAGGCGTTTCTGAAGAAGAGAAATTTGTTAACATCGGGTATAGATTTAAGTGTGAGCCAGTCGTTTCTGAAAGTATTTGTATGGAGTGTAGCCATGTATGTAAGTGAAACATGGATGATAAATAGTTTGGACAAGAAGAGATCAAAAGCTTTCGAAATGTGGTGCTACAGAAGAATGCTGAAAATTAGATTGGTAGATCACATAACTAATGAGGAGGTATTGAATAGAATTGGGGAGAAGAGGAGTTTGTGGCACAACTTGACTAGAAGAAGGGACCGGTTGGTAGGAAATGTTCTGAGGCATCAAGGGATCACAAATTTAGCATTGGAGGGCAGCGTGGAGGGTAAAAATCGTGGAGACCAAGAGATGAATACGCTAAGCAGATTCAGAAGGATGTAGGTTGCAGTAAGTATTGGGAGATGAAGACGCTTGCACAGGATAGAGTAGCATGGAGAGCTGCATCAAACCAGTCTCAGGACTGAAGACAACAACAACAACAACAAGTGAATTCAAACATGTTGGTGCCCGTATGGCGGGTGCTTCTATACCCGATGTATCCGAAGTGTTTGGTTTTTGAGAAGGCGCCGTATCGAAGTTTCATGCCGAATACAGGGAAAGGAAAGGAGTCATTCGCTAAGTCATATACGAACGAAAGTGTATTAAGTGATCGTGACAGACTGTCACTGAAGACGATTGTGACGAAAAATAAGAGGATGACAGCTGGAAAAAGTCGTTGCGGAACTGAATGTCGCACTCGCGAACTTTGTCAGCACCATAACAACAGGAAGCTCAAAAAAAATGGCTCTGAGCACTATGGGATTTAACATCTGTGGTCATCAGTCCCCTAGAACTTAGAACTACTTAAACCTAACTAACCTAAGGACATGACACACATCCATGCCCGAGGCAGGATTCGAACCTGCGACCGTAGCAGTCGGGGAGAAGGGTGCCTGATCGCTGTCAACTTCCATAAATGTTAACTGGACTTGTCACTATTTTGCAGGAAGAATGGTATAGGATTCCCTTGAAAATCATACAGGAACTGTATTTATCCGTTCCAAGACGACTGGAAACAGTTCTGAGTGGCAACGGTGTCTCTAGAACGTATTAGGGATGATAATATTGTAACACTTTCATACCGATGTGCTCTTTGACCATTTATTATTGTATATATACTTGCTTTTATCTTTATGTAAATTTATATGTACACGATGTATGAATTAATTTGTTTATTTTGCTGTATAATCAGTTATGTATATTATGTAAATATCGCTGAGTAATCGCTGAGGGAATGTTAGGGAAACGTAGGTTTTTGTCAACGAATAAGTATCATTGGAGTAGCGGCGTCTCTGTACGCGGGAGGATGTTACGTCAGAGCGCGCGCTACACAGAGAGAGGACTGTGGTGTGGGACTTGGTGAAGTGCGGACGCATCGATGGCGTGCACTGTGCTGGAGGAGTGGTTGTTTAACGGCACGTGGCAAGCGATGAGCGTGGGCGGTGGAAATATTGGCTGCAGCAACATCAAGAACCCGCCACGTCAATATCATTGCCAAAACTCCCGTGCTCGCTAATTATCATGGAAAGGAGCCAGCAGCAGTATCGTTGTCAGCAACTTCGTCACGGCGATAATGGACTGAAGTAAGATTGCTACAGCACAGATTATTGTGAACTAGTTTTGTAACGGCTTTACTCAGCTTTGTGGTGTTTTGCGAGTGAATAATTACCATAGTTTAATCAAAACTGTTTACCCGTGGTTCTCCCAAAATCATTCACCAAGTATGTTCCTGTCCTGTCCTATTGTTACAATAATCCGAGTACCATTTATGAAAAATGAAAATTGCAGTGCCAGTTAATTTTGCTTATGAACTAAATGATTCAGTTAGATTAAAGATTTGAACTTAAAGCATTAAGTAATTTCAGTCTTACTAAATTTAAATTTGAACTTAAATCTGTGGCGATCTAATTGTTGCAAATAGTAAATCAACTAATCAAGTTAAAATGATTCCTGGCACTATGAACAAAAGCACTAACTAGAATTAATGAGTGAGTACAAATATCAGTGATTATTGTAATTTTTGTTAGTAAAGTTCTGGTTCACATTTTGACTTACAGTCGTGCTAAAGTATAATAATTATCTTTTTATACAGTAATTATCAATTTATACTTTCCTGTTCAGAAGTCAATAGCGTTTCTTTTAATTATTTTTTGCCATTTTCCACAATTCATATGAAAATAGTAGACGTTGTTGTGAGGTAGCGCTATTGTCACTTACAACAGAAAGTAACCATTAATTTAAGTGTTATCTTCTATGTTTTCAAAATTTCAGCTCTATTAGTTAATGATATTTCGAGCACAAACTATTGTCTTTCTTGCTTTATTACGTAAATGTTTCAATTGTTTCTGCTAATGAGCGTGCAGCCCTCTGTTGTCGCGCGTTTTCGAGTAATTCTTGACATTGACTGTTCGGCTCATTAATTCACCTACCGAACAGAAATTTTGCCCAATTGGGCTGGCGACCGTATTTCTTTTAGTTATAATTATTTCAGTAACTCTTATTATTCTGTTCCGATCCACGTGGTACCCCTTCTCGTTGGCACAGTACGTGAATGATAGCACAAACCTTTCGAACTACCATACTAAATTTTACAGTCGTGGAAGGCATCTTGTTGTTATCCTCCCCCTCATTTATCGACTTTATATTGGATCTTCGGAACGATACCCTTTTCAAAATTTTATTCCAATTGTTTAGGCACATGCTTACACGGTCATATATTTCTAACATTGTTGATAGAAGGGAAGGGGGACGTTACAATATGTTGTGTCTCTGGTGTTCAAACCCTGTATATGGGCTACGGTCAGTTGGACATCACAGTCGCAGTTGGCTGAATATACTCATCTTAGAAAAAAATCATCATACGTGAGTATGACGCGAGGAGGAGGACGAAATCAGTTTTTAACATCCTGTCGACAACGAGGTCATTAGTGGCAGAGCACAAGTTCGGATTGGGGAACGATGGTGAAGAAAATCGGCAGTACCCTTTCAAAGGAACGATCCCGGCATTTTCCTGAAGCGATTTAAAGAAATCATGAAAGACCTAAGTCAGAATAGCCGGACGCTGGTTTGAACCTTCATCCTTCCGAATGTGTGTCTAGTGCGCTAACCACTGAGCCACCTCGCTGTCAGCACGACGCGAGAAAGTTTTGTTCCGGTTAGTCGTAGTAAAGTGAATGGAAGAGCTAGTTTGTCCAATGCGTGAAGAAAATTTACTTACTTTTGAGAGTAGGGAACAAATTTTCCCGGATTTAATATACACTCCTGGAAATTGAAATAAGAGCACCGTGAATTCATTGTCCCAGGAAGGGGAAACTTTATTGACACATTCCTGGGGTCAGATACATCACATGATCACACTGACAGAACCACAGGCACATAGACACAGGCAACAGAGCATGCACAATGTCGGCACTAGTACAGTGTATATCCACCTTTCGCAGCAATGCAGGCTGCTATTCTCCCATGGAGACGATCGTAGAGATGCTGGATGTAGTCCTGTAGAACGGCTTGCCATGCCATTTCCACCTGGCGGCTCAGTTGGACCAGCGTTCGTGCTGGACGTGCAGACCGCGTGAGACGACGCTTCATCCAGTCCCAAACATGCTCAATGGGGGACAGATCCGGAGATCTTGCTGGCCAGGGTAGTTGACTTACACCTTCTAGAGCACGTTGGGTGGCACGGGATACATGCGGACGTGCATTGTCCTGTTGGAACAGCAAGTTCCCTTGCCGGTCTAGGAATGGTAGAACGATGGGTTCGATGACGGTTTGGATGTACCGTGCACTATTCAGTGTCCCCTCGACGATCACCAGTGGTGTACGGCCAGTGTAGGAGATCGCTCCCCACACCATGATGCCGGGTGTTGGCCCTGTGTGCCTCGGTCGTATGCAGTCCTGATTGTGGCGCTCACCTGCACGGCGCCAAACACGCATACGACCATCATTGGCACCAAGGCAGAAGCGACTCTCATCGCTGAAGACGACACGTCTCCATTCGTCCCTCCATTCACGCCTGTCGCGACACCACTGGAGGCGGGCTGCACGATGTTGGTGCGTGAGCGGAAGACGGCCTAACGGTGTGCGGGACCGTAGCCCAGCTTCATGGAGACGGTTGCGAATGGTCCTCGCCGATACCCCAGGAGCAACAGTGTCCCTAATTTGCTGGGAAGTGGCGGTGCGGTCCCCTACGGCACGGCAAACTGGCTGACACTGACGGCGGCGGTGCACAAATGCTGCGCAGCTAGCGCCATTCGACGGCCAACACCTCGGTTCCTGGTGTGTCCGCTGTGCCGTGCGTGTGATCATTGCTTGTACAGCCCTCTCGCAGTGTCCGGAGCAAGTATGGTGGGTCTGACACACCGGTGTCAATGTGTTCTTTTTTCCATTTCCAGGAGTGTATGTGAGCATTGGTATTTAGGAGGTCCATTTGCACTCTCCTTTTTATACGATACTGCACCATGTTACATACATTCTTGTTACGCGTCATTCAATACTGTACATTTTTGAACAGTTTTATTTTCAGCAAGACAGCGTACAGGAATTTATAATGTTGCAACACACTGGCAGAATTTACAGAGCAAAGTATGTCTGTACTGCCAGTATGGTGGTAGTATTGACCTGCGAAGAGCTCTTTCAACTTTATTGTGCCTGCCGTATCTCTCCAAGAGTCGCAGCCTAGGATGCTGGTGGCAAATAACGCACTTCTGGAGCAGAATGGCCTCCATTAGCAGACACCTCTCCAACCGCTAACCGAGATCGTTCTGCGGGCATTAAATCACTTGTCTTCGCAGAGCTCATATGCGCTTCATGTATTTCAGGAAGATGAAACAACACGCCAACTTTCCAGTACGCTGTGACTGAAGTAATACTTTGAAAAGATAATCATTCAGAGTTCTAAAGGAACCACTGGATGCTTATGAACATGCGTAGAATGATACATATTTACTCTATAGAAAGAGCCGAATACATGTGCAATTAGCAGACGAAGAGGTAGAAACAGTAGTAACCATCAATATATTCGCCTGTGATACACAAGGAGCATACGTAATTTATTGAAGAAGTCAACAACGATTAAGAAAGGCATGCAGCACTTAGGGACTCCATTATACTTGCTACAAACAATAAGAAACTATATTGTTTCAGCTGATTTCCTTGTGGTTTCTTGGTGAAACAATGTGATATCATCAGTACCACACTCAGCTCCTTAGGTTACGATTGGAAAACGACCGAGGATGCACAAAATATAAGGCAATAAACTTGTAATCTGGACTCCCGTGGCTCAAAACCCGTCTTGATTATGGCCCTGTTAGAGGACACACGAACATTGTAGAACAGTAATAAAAAATAAGAATTTTGTAGAATGACCTGTAACTGGCGTAATGTTAAAGAAGACAACTGGAACTTACAGAAAGCCAACGAAAAAGAAAGTGATTTAGGAAGTTGCACTGATAATGAGAAGTATGTTCAACGACTTCTCCTCATACCTGAGCTCTGCGTCAGTTGTCTCAGGGCAATGATGTTCTAATGAAAGATGTAGCAGACATTGTCTACAAGAATCATTTATTGAACAGAACGCAAGCGCAAAACGAGGCAGTTTCAAAGGGACCCGGCAGAGGGAAACGTCTTTGCAAGTTTACGTACTAATAAATATAGTTTTGAATTCGATTTTTTGCATCATTATGTAATTTTCATTTTTGCATAACCCGTAGAAAGTATTTCTTTACATTATAATTCTTGTACGTTGCTTTCTGGCTGGAAGTTTCCTTTTATTTGTATTGCTCAACACATAAGCAGTGCATGGACGCGTATGTGCAGATGTTAGAGAAATGTTGCTTCAATTTATTTAACTGTTGAAATATTTGCACACTCACTGGAGACGTGATGAGTGAAGATAGAGTTTACTGAGTTTTGATAAATATTTACTGTGTTCGTTGCATGGTCACATACGTTAATGCAATCGATTCATTTGTGTAAAGGTAAAGTTTTTCTGAATTTGATCTTCCATAAGAGAATAAAAAAATGCGCAAACATTTGACTCGATACAAATTATCGTAATATAGTAATACTACTTTTGTTCATAGCACCATAAAATGAAATTCACAACCCACTCTAAAATACCGGGTGATCGAAAAGTCAGTATAAATTTGAAAACTTATTAAACCACGGAATAATGTAGATAGAGAGGTAAAAATGGACACACATGCTTAGAATTACATGGGGTTTATTAGAACAAAAAAAAAAAAACACAAAGTATTGATGGACGCGTAAAAGATGTGCTCAGCCGCCACTTTCGTCATGCTTGGCCTCCCAGGTCCCCAGACCTGAGTCCGTGCGATAATTGTCTTTGGGGTTACCTGAAGCCGCAAGTGTATCGTGATCGACCGACATCACTAGGTATGCTGAAAGACAACATCCGACGCCAATGCCTCACCATACTTCCGGACATGCTTTACAGTGCTGTTCACAACATTGTTACTCGACTACAGCTATTGTTGAGGAATGATGGTGGACATATTGAGCATTTCCTGTAAAGAACGTCATCTTTGCTTTGTCTTACTTTGTTATGCTAATTATTGCTATTCTGATCAGATGAAGCGCCATCTGTCGGACATTTTTTGAACGTTTGTATTTCTTTGGTTCTAATAAAACCCCATGTCATTCCAAGCATGTGTGTCAATTTGTACCTCTCTATCTACATTATTCCGTGATTTATTCAGTTTTCAAATTTATACTGACTTTTTGATCACCCGGTATTTTTATATTCTGTGTGTTTCTCAAGGGCATAAAACTTCTCACTGGAAATTCTCATTCCATTCAGAGTAGCTGATAGTTCTGTTGTTTTTACGCTGACTGTGCGAGCGGAGTTTCAATAACCACATGAAGGAAAAAACTGAGTGTTTAGTAGAACAGGAGTTTAGCAAATAACTATCATTCTAAATGCTTGCTTATAGTGAGATAAGGAGATAACAAGATAGAAGGAACATACACTCACCTCTGATACGAGTTATTAAGTACGGAAAACATTTCTTCAGGAGCCACACTGCATTCCAGAAGCGTACAGCAATGCTTACCTAGAAGAGAGGAAAAAAATGTTGGTGACATTGGATTATACTGTACCATACAGTGACTATTAAACTACTTCTATGTTCCTTTGCCGTTGAGTGTGGTGAAACAGAGCAGATCAAAGATATCTTTCAGATAGTTTCGATGAATCTATAATTGCCCAAGGTGTCTCCACATCCTGTTTTAAACGAAGAGATGGCCATTTCACTGTATGCTCTTACTCCCTCTCTTCACAAAGTCATATACACCTTCTAGTCACATTAATGTGATCACCTGTGAGAAGTCTGGACCACTAGCGATTACAGAGTGCACGGCCTCAAGACGTGCAGGAACAGTCAGTGAGGTTCTGGGAGGTACTGACAGGGATATAGAGCTGTGCAGTCCCCAGTGCCGTAGCTAGCTGCGCTAGGTTTCTCGGTTGAGGATCCATGGCGAGTGCAGCCGGATCGAGGTGGTCCTACAGATTCTCGACTGGGTTTTAAACTGGGGATTTTGGTAGCCAGTGGAGTCCAGTAAACCCATCCTGGAGCTCTTCGAACCAGGCCAGTACACTGCAAGCTGTGCAACACGTTCCATTGCTCTGCTGGTAGATGCCATTGCACCGAGGAAAAACTAACTTTATGTAGAGGTTGAAACACTTCTGTTGACCCACTGTTCCTTCCAGAATGACGACATTACTCAGGGAATGGCACGTAAACGTTCTCCAGACTACAATACTCCCTCGATTGTTGCCGGATATTTGCTTTCAGACTTTTTACGGCCTACATGTCAATGGCCGTCTGTCCGAAAACGTGAGTCATCTGAAAAGACCGTCTGTCAGCACTCAGTGGGGATTCAGTTGCGGCATTGGAGTGTAAATTCCAGCCTTCATTGCGATGAACTGTAGTCAGCAAGGGTGCGTGAACCACACACCTGCTGTGGATGCCTATATGCTGCAACATTTGTTTGAACGGTCGCTGAGGACACAGTGTTGGAAGGCTCTAGGTTCATCTGGACAGTCAGTTGCTCGACTGTTGCACGTCTAGTCGCCCGTACACACCTCCAAAGCTGTCATTCACCCTGTCATCTATGGTCCATGGTGCAGCACATTTGACCCAGCACCGGATTTGGATGGTACCATTTCGTCACGCATGATCTACTTTAACGACACGGCCATTTTGCAGACTTTGCCTTTTCGGAAATACTACCACCCTTGGCCCAGAAGCAAATGATCACGCCGTTTTGTAGGTCAGATAAACCACTCAGTTTCTGCATTATGAAATGACTACACTGTTTCCCACTACTCCCCAACATGGTTTATATACCCTCCACCGCTACTGCTGCCACTAGCTATCTGTGAGTGCTTGCTACACATTGACATTGAACATAGGTGACTGGACTGTGTACACTAGTAATGTCCTTAGTTTATCCTGTATAGTACAAGGTCTGCTGAACTGAGAAAATCTTAAATCTAATTAATGATAATGTTAGAAGCTTGTAAGGCGTCCGGATTTTACAGACCTTACATGAGCTTGATCCATAACGACAGTATGATACAGTATGAGATCCTCAGAAAATAATAATTATCTTACATCAACAAAAAGCAACTGCAGTTAATCTCATGTACCGAAAACTAACAAAACAATATCTACCAATATACGGACTGGCACGAACAAACAAGTTAAAGTGAAACACATTTTGGAGACGAACCAAGCAGGTGGCTAATGATATCGTAAAACTCCCATTTAGCAAGGGAACGACGAGCTTCAGCTCAGAAAGGGATAAGACGAGAACAATACATTATTCTTTGTAACGTAAATAAGGCGGGACAGAGGGTAAGTGGCTGCACATCATTAACATGGCAAGAAAAATAAAAAAAGTATTCACCTCTAGGGAGACGGCGATTGGCTGAAGCCATACTTGGCGACGCAGATGCGACACGGTAGGGAGATCCCCATTACCGAAAAGCATTTTGAGACCTAAGATCTCTCTCTCATTTTGCAGCGGACCACACAAGTGTGTGGAAATAAGCGATGGCATTGAGAGCTTTGCTTTCTCTGCGAAGTGAGGACGATACGCTTTACATTTCGTGGCGACAGATAGCAAAGCGGTTGTTAATTATTCCTGTCGGAATTTTTACAGGCAAAGAAATTGTGCACATCGCTCCAACCAATAGCGAGTGTACAATAGCCATTATTTAGACTAGAGGTAAATTAACGTTCTACGGAATGCAGGAAAGTTGTGACTGAGTGAATTCAGTCAAGACCAAAGTAGGGAATCAGAATTTCAGATCCAGCATGGAGACAACACCATTTCAGATGCTGCTTGGTAAAGTACCGTCGCACATTAGGCCACAGTAAATGTTGAGTATACATTTTGGTCACTGAAACTTGCTTAAGCTTTTACCATTGAATATCAAAAGCTAGAATACTAAGCCAACCTCACATTGAGTACATAAGAGTTTTTTTCATTGGTTCAAAAAATAAATTTATTCTCCCGCAACTCAGTGCATTGATCAGCTATGACAATGTAGATTTAAATGAGCTGATGAGGATTTTTAATAATCATTCTTTCCTGTGATAAAAATATTTTCATGTGTAGAGATAACGACTTTAATAATCGTCATTTCAGTATGTCCAAGACTTAAATATTTTGTTATTGAGTGTCAAAAGTAATTGAACATGATTGTTTTTTATCACTTAACCCCTGAAAGCAACAGTTGATAAATTATATCTAGAATAAATAGCATCGCTGTTTTGTCTTTATAGAATAGACCCCAAACTTTCACTTTATTAATTCATGCATTCTAGGTACCTGACAGCAGCATTTCTAATAATTTTCGTAACGATCTGCATCTGATATTAACTGCCTTACAGGGCCAGGGTAATATTTATTTATAATGTCTGTTTGACACCCTGGGCTTGAGAAGACTGTTGCACGCTAAGTAGTAAGCTAAGTTTGCACACATTAGTATGCTCACTGTGCAGATATAAATGTCAGACATATAACAAGCTGAAGAAATATTGCTGAGGTTGTCTGGTATTAGAACAGCACCCCAGCTTTGGATGTAATGGGGACATCCTGCCTGTAGCTAAGGCATAGGAGACCTATGCCTTTTTTAAATTTTCCTTTAGACATGTGATTCTCAAGTTTGTCTAGAATAAGCAGACAGATATCTTTGCTATCACTACATCCATCAGTTACCTAAGGGAGAAAGTCTTGTGCGTCACCAGTCTGTGCATCAGGTAAACTTTTTTCTGTTGGTTTATCACATTTTCTGAGATCCCAGCATTCACCTAAACTGATGTAGGACACTACCCACAAACCACAGTGGCTAGCTTGTGCAGCAGCCACAGCCATTAATCTGCCACATCGCTTCTACTCGGGTCTCGTTTACCTTTTCATCGAAAAATCTGGTGTGCCGCACATTACGACATATAAATACATCTTGTGACAGCCAGAGCGAGAGCACCAGCAGCAGCGAGTACTGTTTGTATAAAGCGTTTATTTTGCATTTTGTTTACGACCTTCCACTAAGGAAGGGATTCTATTTGTGTTTATCTGCTCTGCATAGAAACTAACAGTTCTTGATCGTTAGGAGAGAAATTTATTTTGTACTTATTTGCTGCGCTTAGCTTTTAAATAGTTTTTCTGGGAAAACCTAGCGTAGTTTTCGCGTCTCGTATTTCAGTGAGTGTTTCTTGATTATCAGAGTAGCTCATCAGAAGATTATCTTGGGAATTTGTCACCGTATAGAGTAGGGTAAACATAGTCATGTGTAGGGACTGTGGTTGTTGTGAGCGGACGCAAGGAGAATTGGCCACTCTTCGGGGGCAGGTGGAGGCTTTGTCTGTTAGGCTCATCGAGCTCGAGGCGCAGGCGTCGGCTCGTAGTGGCGTTGGGGCAACTGTGGTGAGACCTATGCCTACTTCGGTGGCCCTGGAATCACATGGAACCCCTGATGTCGCTGCGTCTTCCGGCAGTGAGCAGCTTACCGGTCAGCCATCACTCCAGGGTGAATGGCGGACAGTGGTGGGCTCGCGCGTGCCTGGCCGAAAGGCGAAGGTGGGATCTGGCCGCGTGGCAGCTGCCTTACCCCTTTCCAACAGGTACGGGGTGCTTCCTAGTGGTGATGACATAGTTTCCGAGCCACCACAGGATGCCTCGCCTGTTGGGCCAGTGGCCGATTCTCCGGCAAGGTCCCGACAGTCACAGAGGGCGGGCCTATTAGTTATAGGGAGCTCCAACGTTAGGCGGGTTATGGAGCCCCTCAGGAAAATAGCGGGTAGGTCGGGGAAGAATGCCAGTGTGCACTCGGTGTGCTTGCCGGGGGGTCTCGTCCGTAATGTGGAGGAGGCCCTTCCGGCAGCTATTGAACGCACTGGGTGTGACCGGCTGCAGATAGTAGCACATGTCGGAACGAATGACGCCTGCCGCTTGGGTTCTGAGGCCATCCTTGGTTCCTTCCGGCGGCTGGCTGATTTGGTGAAGACAACCAGCATCGCACGCGGAGTGCAAGCTGAGCTTAATATCTGCAGCATAGTGCCCAGAGTCGATCGCGGTCCTCTGGTTTGGAGCCGTGTGGAGGGTCTAAACCAGAGGCTCAGACGACTCTGCGACTATAATGGTTGCAAATTCATCGACCTCCGTTATTGGGTGGAGAACTGTAGGGCCCCCCTAGACAGGTCAGGCGTGCACTACACACCGGAAGCAGCTACTAGGGTAGCAGAGTACGTGTGGCGTGCACACGGGGGTTTTTTAGGTTAGAGGAACCCCCCCTTGGGCGAAACGATAAAATACCTGACGTCTTACCAGAGAGAACATTATCATCGTTGATAAAGAACGTCCGTCCTCAGAGACCAAAAACAGGAAAAGTTAACGTAATATTGGTAAACTGCAGGAGTATCCAGGGCAAGGTTCCTGAATTAGTATCGCTTATTGAAGGAAATAGTGCGCATATAGTATTAGGAACGGAAAGTTGGTTAAAACCGGAAGTGAACAGTAACGAAATCCTAGACACAGAATGGAATATATACCGCAAGGATAGGATAAACGCCAATGGTGGAGGAGTATTTATAGCAGTAAAGAATTCAATAATATCCAGTGAAGTTATCAGCGAATGCGAATGTGAAATAATCTGGGTTAAGTTAAGTATCAAAGGTGGGTCAGATATGATAGTCGGATGCTTCTATAGACCACCTGCATCAGCAACCGTAGTAGTTGAGCGCCTCAGAGAGAACCTGCAGAACGTCGTGAAGAAGTTTCGTGATCATACTATTGTAATAGGGGGAGACTTCAATCTACCAGGTATAGAATGGGATAGTCACACAATCAGAACTGGAGCCAGGGACAGAGACTCTTGTGACATTATCCTGACTGCCTTGTCCGAGAATTACTTCGAGCAGATAGTTAGAGAACCAACTCGTGAAGCTAACGTTTTAGACCTCATAGCAACAAATAGACCGGAACTTTTCGACTCCGTGAATGTAGAAGAGGGTATCAGTGATCATAAGTCAGTGGTTGCATCAATGACTACAAGTGTAATAAGAAATGCCAAGAAAGGAAGGAAAATATATTTGCTTAACAAGAGTGATAGGGCACAAATCGCAGAATATCTGAGTGACCACCATCAAACGTTCATTTCTGAGGAAGAGGATGTGGAACAAAAATGGAAAAAATTCAGAAACATCGTCCAGTACGCCTTAGATAAGTTCGTACCGACTAAGGTCCAAAGCGAGGGGAAAGATCCACCATGGTATAACAATCATGTACGAAAGGTACTACGGAAACAAAGAAAGCTTCATCATAGGTTTAAGAGTAGTCGAATCATAGCTGATAAGGAAAAGCTGAACGAAGCGAAAAAGAGCGTAAAGAGAGCAATGAGAGAAGCATTCAACGAATTCGAACATAAAACATTGGCAAACAATCTAAACAAGAACCCTAAAAAGTTTTGGTCATATGTAAAATCGGTAAGCGGATCTAAATCCCCTATTCAGTCACTCGTTGACAACGATGGCACCGAAACAGAGGACGACCGAAGAAAGGCAGAAATACTGAATTCAGTGTTCCGAAACTGTTTCACTGCGGAAAATCGTAACACGGTCCCTGACTTCAGCCGTCGCACGGACGCCAAAATGGAAAATATTGAAATAAACGATATCGGAATTGAAAAACAACTGCTATCACTTAGTAGCGGAAAAGCATCCGGACCAGACGAGATACCCGTAAGATTCTACAGTGATTATGCTAAAGAACTTGCCCCCTTTCTATCAGCAATTTATCGTAGATCTCTGGAAGAACGTAAAGTACCTAGCGACTGGAAGAAAGCGCAGGTCGTTCCCATTTTCAAGAAGGGTCATAAATCAGATGCGAATAATTATAGGCCTATTTCGCTTACGTCAATCTGTTGTAGAATAATGGAACATGTTTTATGTTCTCGTATTATGACGTTCTTAGATAATACAAATCTCCTTCATCATAACCAACATGGATTCCGCAAACAGAGATCATGTGAAACTCAGCTCGCCCTATTTGTCCAAGAAATTCACAGTGCCGTAGACACTGGCGAGCAGATTGATGCCGTATTCCTGGACTTCAGGAAGGCATTTGATACGGTTCCGCACTTACGTTTAGTGAAAAAAATACGAGCTTACGGAATATCGGACCAGGTTTGTGGTTCAAAATGGCTCTGAGCACTATGGGACTCAACTGCTGAGGTCATTAGTCCCCTAGAACTTAGAACTAGTTAAACCTAACTAACCTAAGGACATCACAAACATCCATGCCCGAGGCAGGATTCGAACCTGCGACCGTAGCGGTCTTGCGGTTCCAGACTGCAGCGCCTTTAACCGCACGGCCACTTCGGCCGGCTCCAGGTTTGTGATTGGATTCAGGATTTCCTAGAAGAAAGAACACAACATGTCATTCTTAACGGTTCAAAATCTGCAGATGTAGAGGTAATTTCGGGAGTACCGCAAGGAAGCGTGATAGGACCTTTATTGTTTACAATATACATAAATGACTTAGTTGACAACATCGGTAGCTCCGTGAGGCTATTTGCAGATGACACGGTTGTCTACAAGAAAGTAGCAACATCAGAAGACTCGTACGTACTCCAGGAAGACCTGCAGAGGATTAATGAATGGTGCGACAGCTGGCAGCTTTCCCTAAACGTAGATAAATGTAATATAATGCGCATACATAGGGGCAGAAATCCATTCCAGTACGATTATGCCATAGGTGGTAAATCATTGGAAGCGGTAACGACCGTAAAATACTTAGGAGTTACTATCCGGAGCGATCTGAAGTGGAATGATCACATAAAACAAATAGTGGGAAAAGCAGGCGCCAGGTTGAGATTCATAGGAAGAATTCTAAGAAAATGTGACTCATCGACGAAAGAAGTAGCTTACAAAACGCTTGTTCGTCCGATTCTTGAGTATTGCTCATCAGTATGGGACCCTTACCAGGTTGGATTAATAGAAGAGATAGACCTGATCCAGCGAAAAGCAGCGCGATTCGTCATGGGGACATTTAGTCAGCGCGAGAGCGTTACGGAGATGCTGAACAAGCTCCAGTGGCGGACACTTCAAGAAAGGCGTTACGCAATACGGAGAGGTTTATTATCGAAATTACGAGAGAGCACATTCCGGGAAGAGATGGGCAACATATTACTACCGCCCACATATATCTCGCGTAATGATCACAACGAAAAGATCCGAGAAATTAGAGCAAATACGGAGACTTACAAGCAGTCGTTCTTCCCACGCACAATTCGTGAATGGAACAGGGAAGGGGGGATCAGATAGTGGTACAATAAGTACCCTCCGCCACACACCGTAAGGTGGCTCGCGGAGTACAGATGTAGATGTAGATGTAGATGATGGAAAAAAATCGCAACACCAAGGAGGAGTTGTGCGAAAGATCTGAAAAATGATGCCTATTAAAATTTTGCACCAGTCGCATAAGGTTGGTGCTAGTGGCCTCACTATCAGCATGCAAATCAGGTTTGCTTTAAATTCACGCTGTAACGGTCATGAGCTGATGTTACTCAAGAATATCTTTAAAGTGACAAAGTTGCCTTATCAACACCTCACTCAGTTTGATCGAGGTTGTATAATAGGGCTGCGAGAAGCTGGATTTTCTTTCTGCAATATTGCAGAAAGACTTGGCAGGCATGTGACCACTATACATGACTGCTGGCAGCGGTGGTTGTGTAAATGTAGAGCTGAAAGAAGACCACCATCTGGATGGCCAGATGGCAAACCCCGAGAGGGATTACCATCGTGTTCAGCGCATGCCTCTGGCGCATTGTACTGCATCTGGAGCAGCAATTTGAGCAACAGTTGAACTACAGAGACACAACGAGTTATCGCAAATCGGTATCTTGAAGGACAGCTTGTAATGGTACTTTAATTACGTAAACATTACGGCACCTCACCTCAACCTCTCGATACCAGCAATATTCTACTGTGTTTCTGTAAAATAATTAACATGTTTCTGTGACAACATTCAGATTTGATTTCATGAAAGTAGAGGTACTTCGATACATCGATATGTTTATATTGCAATGATATTATTCTTATGTGTATTCTTTGTTTTGTCACTATGATCTTTGACGTACTTGTAACTCTGATTTTTGGGCGCGTAAGCGATTATTAGAGAGTCGTCTTGGTCGTCATGTTGAAAAGACGCAAATTGTAGTCAGTTTATGAAATGTGAACCTTAACAGTGAGGAAGATATTTTCAAGTATGTTTTATATTGTGAAGTGATGTTGCGACAAAAGTAATAAAAAAGGAGTTTAATTTAAATTCGGAGTGCTGATTACTTTTTTACATCACCATTGTCCTAACTTGCAAAAGTTTAATCTTCAAGAATGGTTTATGAAACACATCTATAAAACTTTTGGATATCTCAGAATAACACCTAGGCCTCTTTGCATCCGAGCTTGGAATCATCACTACCTAGTTTTTCGACGATTGAGCCATGAGTTCACAACGAGACCAGCGTGGGAAACACGAAAAGATGAGTGCCTAGTTTATCCATGACTTTATTAACTGTGCTCTAATGACACCTGCCACATAATATAACTTTGTTGTTGCCCGAAAAAGCAATATTTAGTAGCGTGAGCAACACTACAATCATAATTAATTTTTGACCTTTGTTGTGGTAGGGTTGTCAGAAGCTCCAAGCCAGACGCCCTGTTGCGTGCATTTCATTGACCTCCAACCACAGCCATTTCCGACCTCGGTGGTATTCAGTGAGAGCTCAGCGGAGGGCAGGATGGAGGTCTGTTGTATCTTCTGATGAAAGATGGTTCTGCCATGTATCAGCGATGGCCGTGTGTTGGATAGAAGAGAGGTCACTTGAGGGCTCGTAAACAGCCTGTTTTCATGCTACACGCACTGCAACTACACTTGGATTTGCGGTGTCAGGTGCACTTTCGTGTGACAGCAAGAGTACTCTCTTGGTTATCTCACGCATCTTCCTGCAGGTTTGTACGTCAATCTGCTGTTTCGACTTCTTGTATTGCCATTCATGAACAGCGTTCCAGAGGCTGTTTTTCCAACAGGATAACGCTCGCCCACATACTGCTGATGTAACCTAACATGCTGTACAGGAAGTATAACCCAAATCCTCGGCATCTTGTGTTGGCATAATCAATCACTAGATCTGACACCAATCGAGCACGCATGGGACACCTTCGGATGACGCTCCAGCATCATCCACAACCATCATTAACTGTCACTTTATTGACTGACCAAGTGCAACAGGCTTGGAATTCCATCCCACATAGTGACATCTGGCCCCTGTTCAACACAATGCACTCAAGTTTTCATGCTTCCATTCAACATTCTTCCGGTACACCGGTTATTAATGTTCCAGCATTTCACATTTGCGATGGCTTATCTCGTGCTTACATTATTCTATAATCTTGCAATGTTAATCAAATATCTGGTACCGCGCGCGCCGCGGATTTTGAATCCGCGCCGGACGGCATGGACGTCGAAGACCCCTAGAGGTGTCTGCACCATCGCGCCGTAAGCTGTGGCGGCGCGCGCCTCCTGGACCACGTTTAATGTGCGGGCGCCACGGTGGAGCACGTGGTCCCAGCGGCCAATAGCGGCGTCCCCGATCACGTATTTAAGCGCCTCCCTCTCGCTGAGCCAGTCAGTCTAATCTTGGCGTTTAGGTTTTCTTGTGAGTCTGTTGTTTCTATTTAAGGTCCTTTGATGTTCGTGTCCGTCCTGTCCCGTTTGTGTTATTCTCGGGCCGCTCCGTTGGTCCCGGTACGCGAATGGTAGCAGTTACAACGAAATGTTACCCAGACAAATTTATTCCCGAAATTTCATTACGCAACATTACTTACTTCTTTGCGTTGCGGTTTTTTTCTGTCAGTTTAGATTATTCTGTGAATTAACTTAACCGAAAAAGATCCACCAAAGAGTGGAGCGTTTGATATGGAACCGGTTTGTACACGTGAAAAGTTTTCGAAGATGACCAACAAACTCTAATGGCAGACATAAGCAAAGCGTTTTGTATCACAGAGAGCGCTGTTGCTCAAATTCCTAGAGTGTATGTTCGAATAGTAGTCGTACAAGTAGTAGAGACGTCGATGTAAATGTATGCTGATTCGACAGTTAGTTCTTTGTCCTTGAGTAGGATTATCTACTGTTAGAGTGCAAGAGATACCATAGTGGTGTGCAGAAAAGACGGCAGATGGAGCGGCGATAAACAGTGGCAAACAGCGTTGTACCACTTCAGCTAATATGGTTAGTCTGCTGCGTAGTGTGAGTTTTGGAGTCTGTGCAGTATGTCTGCGAAGATTTTCTTGTTAGTTTAAGTACAGTGAGGGCATTTACACCCAAAATTCCAGATGCCAGACTGTCTAGTGAGTACCAAACGTTGTATATCGGTCGAGTATAAACCAAAACACCGATATAGTTTGCGCTACGTGCTGCCATCCGGTAGGATGTATGTGAACAGTAAGTAACAAATAACACATGACCAACGGAGCCCAGGAAAAGCATACTGAGACCGTCATTGGTGCAGAGCTCCAGTGGGGAAGCCGGTTGAGCGTTATTTTGTCGTACCAAGGGTCCCCCACTCGAGACCTAGTCACGCTAGTTTTTGTACTAGAGTAAGTGTGAAACTGCTGTAGGTACAACTTGCTCTTGACACGTAAAGGGTCTGCTCAGAGCTATAGCAATGACCTATAGATTCACACTATAGTACAAAAACTGGCATGACTAGGGCTCGAAGGGGGCACCCTTGTTACGACAAAGTAACGCTCTACTGACCTCCCCACAGGGGCTCTGATCAACAGACACTCACAGTATGCTTTTCCTGTGCTCTGTAGGTCAGGTGTTACTTTATGTTTATCCAAATTGGTGTTTTGGTTGACACTCTATCGGTGTAGAACGTTTGGTACAGATCTGGCTGGCCTCTGGATATTTGAGTGTTAGCCACTGTAGGGCGACATAAGGCACACAGGCAATGTATTACGTTAAGATCCTACAGTTACGGTTTTATGAGCATATACATTTTTCTAAAGAAAATGAGAAGCAGAAATATTGGCCCAGTGAAGAACTTATCCCTTCTTTGCTAGTTATCAAAGAAGACAATGGATGGAGTATGTAACGTGGGATAGAGCCAGACAGCAAACTGTTGGAAAAGTATTCTCCATCCCTCTCTACACAGAATGCAACATGCAGCCACAGTCTTCATTACAGACCACTGCAATCGACAGCGATCCTATACTTCTAGAACCCAGCTTGGTTTCTGGAGCACACCTAAATGTTTTCAAGCTTAACTTCCCTGCAATATCTCCTAGAAAGCGCCGTTCTGCGAAGAGAGGTTCGTGGGGAGAGTCAGCGCACCTAAGCCACGTCCCATGAACTTCAGTAATTGACGCCCCAAACTTTCTCGCCTTCCTTTCTGCAGCGGTCTTTCAGACAAAGATAAGCGATGTTGCCGCAGCAAGCTGCTCTGTGGTCCAAATGCCTGCCGAAACTCAGTGGCTTCACTGCTGTTCGTGAGTCACAGTATAGAGATGGTGTGGTGTGCGTACTGTAAGACCTTCGGTACACACATCATCAGATTATTTGACTTGTCGCTCTAACGAAGTAGGCGAGTGTCAGTAATATGTCACGTGGTCTTATCGTGGCGTGTTTATCTTCTGCCGTTAGGTCAGACGATAGAAATGCCACTTGCACGCTTAGAGTAGCAGATTGACGGTGACCAACTTTAAACAGAACTTGATTAATTTTCACACACATTTATTAAAATAATAACCATCATAAACCTTACTTAACTTGATTATGGATGCTATTTACAATTGACAATCTGAAGTTCCTTTGGTCTTGGTACGTTAATCTTATTCTCACACATCTCTGATACTTGACAAAGTGTCTATACATTTATCTTCATGGCTATGTACAGGAATATGATAATCTTATTAGGCGCAGACAAACTTGACTATAGACTAGTACAGACAAATGCAGACTGACTAATCGGAGGTCTGTACACTCGTTATAATACCTCGAGCGTTCAGGTATCACTGCGCGAATGTGATCCGCGAGGAGAAAAGGTTCTACGTTAGCAGCAGTCTCATTGGCTGCGTGACATATTAATACGCTGATTGGCGGAAACAGAATTTGGTCCGTCTTTATGGCAGCGCCATCTCGTAGAGCGGAGACGGACGAGCACTGCGCCTGCGCTGTTGTGCTTAGCGGGGCGCGCTCTAGTGGGAAAGTTGTGTACGCGCTGACTACGCGGAACTATGTACACAACAGATGGTAACCGTCGAAGTACATTGCTAACAACACAGCCTCAAAGCGCGTTAAATTACGTATGTAAATGATTCCTGAATACCTGTTCGTCATTGTCCATTCTTCCTGTACAGGTTGTAGGAAGAGGTGAACTTAAACTGCGTTGCAGTTACATGTACAAGTTAACGAACAGATGGTCAGTTTTCAACACCCCAACATAAAATATGGGATCTAGCTTTCTTTTGGGTCGCCAGTCTTCTGATTGGTTTGATGAGACACCCATCACTTCCACTTTTGAGCCAACCTCTTCATCTTAGAGTAGCACCTCCACCCTATGTATATATCTGTTTGCTTGTTTGTAGTTCATACAAATCTACTGTCTTCTTCCATCCCTGAATACATTTGGCACACTTACTTCAAATTTCTACACAATCCCCTAATGAAAAATTTGGGTGGACATAGGCTAGGAGAAATGTTGTTACCAAACATCTCAAGAAGTACTTGACCGATTTACTTTGAAATTCTTGGTATGTTACTTCAAATTTCTACATGCAGATGAAACAATGAAAAAAATTAGTGAAAAATTATAGCCGAACAAACGAAATATATCGTGGTTAACTAAATGTAGTTCCCATCCCGAGAATAAATGACAGCAGCAATACCTGTCTTGGGGGTGGTACCAGGTGACGTCACAAGATCGCGGAACAAGTGATAGCTGGAGAATTTAACAGAAATATGATTGAAATCTGCTACCATTTTATTGATTAGTTGCCGTTTTTACATATAACATAATCCTATAATACATTTTAGTCTGTGTTTGAAGTTATTTTTATTATTAAAATCCACAGCGTCATACAAACGCTAAGTCAGGTCGTGAATATAGTACCAACAAAAGTCACTAGATCAAGGGCTGATCAAAATATCTAACAGAACTCGATATTTCCCGAAGTGTGACATGAACAGTTCGAGTCGTGCTCAAACACAGTCCTGCTTGAAACACTCAAAATTGAAGTAGGACGAATTCTCCCAAAATACAATAAGGCACTTACCGTAAAATGTTACAACAGATCGGCACAACTAATCATCTTTTCATTGGTCACATTCCACTGACACCAAGTGATTCAAATATGCTCTTCGATTTACAGTGATTGCAGTTTTCCATGAAGCTTGCATTCACTAGTAGTATCGTACAAGGCACAAGGCCAGTCACTTTTTGTGGCTGATATCAAACATCCTGGGCAACGCCGAGAACTGCAGCTAATATTTGATATTTCTGAAAAACATAGACGACAAACAAAACAAATTTTCGGTATTATTTATTTTTCTTACAGTAAAGACAGAGCATCAGCACCAACCGACTGGAAGTCTCTGCCTCCTGTTTCGTTTGCTGCTATTCTTTTTGCACAAAGACTGCCAGGGGCGACTTCCATAAGCTTTGCGTCTGCGTGTGTTCACCTACGTAGTTTGCTTGTGTCATCGAGGCTGTCTTCTGTATGTGTGTGTGTGTGTGTGTGTGTGTGTGTGTGTGTGTGTGTGTGTGTGTGTCCATCATCATCTTTCGTGTCATCGTTTTCTTGTCGCTGTCGCCCTTCTCGTCGCCGTGGCGTTCAACTCTCATCCCATTGTCGTAACAGTCATCGTCGCCGACGTCGCAGCCGTCTGTCAGCTTCCCTCATCGCCATCGCCATCGCTGTCAGGCCCGGTTGCCATTAGGGCTACCGCGCGGCAAAGCTGTGGGGCAGGGCATTGGTTGCCATGGAAACGCCATCGCGCGTTATCCTTGCCGAACCGCGACCGCTGCCGCGTGCCGCGCTGCAAGTCCGCGCCGCGAATCACGTCAGGTGCAGAACCCCGAAGCTTACGAGAAAGACAGACCATGGCGCGTACATCACAGTACATGATACGACGGGTCTTACTAGTGCCAGCAGCCTTCTTCGATGGAGAGCGAGTAACTGTTTCAGACGAATTGCATAATTCTTGACTGCATGTTTCAAGGCATGCAAGTTCTCGATAGCACACGAAAAAATTAAGGCCTTTAGAGAGTATCTTTCCAATTAAATATCGATTTCCCGTGGGCCCCGCTGGGAGCTGAGCGTTCGCGAAAAGTGACGTACAAGCCGACTAGTGTGAGGCTGCAAGTTCAGTGCAGGCCTGTGTATCTCGCAGACCCTGCAGAACCCCCAGCTATACGAACTTACGCCATAGCGCTGATGTGGGCGCTGCGGCAATTATGAAATACTTATCATCCGATTTTAAGGATACTATTTAGTGAGAAAATTTGATTCTTCTGCGTCTTACATCCTGATATTTTCGCTCGATGAAGGACTGAATTTAATTTCGTTATTCGTCATAATAATAATGGGGATAATGGAATGTAGTCAAATTAAGTCGGGTGATGCTGAGGGAATTAGATTAGGAAATGAGACACTTAAAGTAGTAAAGGAGTTTTGCTATTTAGGGAGTAAAATAACCGATGATGGTCGAAGTAGAGAGGATATAAAATGTAGACTGGCAATGGCAAGGAAAGCGTTTCTCAAGAAGAGAAATTTGTTAACATCGAGTATAGATTTAGGTGTCAGGAAGTCGTTTCTGAAAGTATTTGTATGGAGTGTAGCCATGTATGGAAGTGAGACATGGACGATAACTAGTTTGGACAAGAAGAGAATAGAAGCTTTCGAAATGTGGTGCTACAGAAGAATGCTGAAGATAAGGTGGGTAGATCACGTAACTAATGAGGAGGTATTGAATAGGATTGGGGAGAAGAGAAGTTTGTGGCACAACTTGACCAGAAGAAGGGATCGGTTGGTAGGACATGTTTTGAGGCATCAAGGGATCACAAATTTAGCATTGGAGGGCAGCGTGGAGGGTAAAAATCGTAGAGGGAGACCAAGAGATCAATACACTAAGCAGATTCAGAAGGATGTAGGTTGCAGTAGGTACTGGGAGATGAAGAAGCTTGCACAGGATAGAGTAGCATGGAGAGCTGCATCAAACCAGTCTCAGGACTGAAGACCACAACAACAACAACATTCGTCATGGCTACTTCCTAAATCACTTTAAAGTAAACCACTACATGGAATTTTATTGAGTGTGCAGAGATAAAAACACACTGCATAGACTCTGCGTATGGTTATTATTAGGTAATACATTATTGAGTATGAAATTTAGCCAACATATCGAAACTACAGTTGAGGGCAGAACGATAGTTACCACCGTTCTGGAGATATTGGATGACTCGTCGGTGAAAGGGCCGCGCGGGTTGCGCGCGGTGCGACCAATACTGTTTATCGTAGATCATGTGGTTATATCAAACCAAAATTTCATAAACGGTGCGAGATATCGAAACGTGGTTTATTGCAAATGGTACCTCGTAAAGAGTCACGTATTTTCACGCATGATAAGTATGAAAAATCTATTTATATATCGAGATGTAAATGTAACTATATTTTTTTCACACTGGATCGATAAACTGTAATGACATTTCATATAGTGACATAGAACATATTAATATTTACAATATTCTATATAGACCTACAGAAGTTAAACCGAACTAATTTGCTGGTATGTCATAAGATTTAATTTGCTAACTTTCTACAAATATTGAATATTTCGTTTTGTACGTAACAAACGCTTTTTTTTCTTTCTGCAATGTATCTTATCTGTTGCAGAAGTGTTTCGCTTTTTTTGACTTTAAGGCTTCTTCAGTGGAATCTAGAATGATTCGGGTTTTTTTCCGCTAGTTTTGTAAAGGCCTCGACGCTATTGCAGTGGGGGCCGAATTTGCGAGTTCGCTTAAATTGAACACATAGTATTTACGACTTTAAGACAGTGTTTGCTAAAATAATGTACAAATTCTTTCTTTTGCTTGCGCCCTTATCAAGCGGTTTCGGAGGGTCGTCATGGTTAGGGGTTAGGATCGGATTTGGCAAGTTTAATGTTAAGAGTGGCCAGATTCCCTTCCTGCCGCCACCCCGTACCCCCCCCCCCCCCCCCCCCCCAAATGGAATTAGTGTACCCCAACTGTCTACGTCTAGTGTAATCCATGGAATAGTGTGAACGTGTTCAGATGTCTGCGAGTCGTGTAACTGAGGCGGGACGTGGGAACCAGCCTAGTATTCACCTAGGGGATGTAGAAAACAGCCTAAAAACCACATCCAGGCTGGCCCTCGTCGTTAACCCGCCGGGCTGATTCGATCCGGGGTCGGCGCGCCTACCCGAGTTTAGGAAGCAGCGCATTAGCTCTCTCGGCTAATCTGGCGGGTCACTACAATAATCTACAAATATAGCATATCAACACAAAACTACATTCCACTGAAAAGGCCATGAAGTAAAAGGCGAAAAGCGTCTGGAACAAATAAAATGCACTTGAGCGTTTGTTATTTACAAAACGAATATTTTCATGCTTGCTGCGGATAACAGTCATGCAAATAAATTTGTTATTGGGTATTACGTTGTGTCTTAAGGCATTTTGTTTATTTGCAATACCTTATAACAACATGTAATAACATAAGATTGGCAGTTATTCTTTCCAGCATCGATAAAATAGTCCTTACAGTCAGGACATAGCCCATGATAAGCCAATTTCTTTTACCGAAAGATTTTTACATACCTGACCGAATCTTTGTGTCAACTACCTTGGCATAAAGTGCCAAATGTAATGTTCTATGCATCATCTTCAGTATTCGTAAGCTCTCACTGAGCCCAGTCTTTCAAGTAGCTACGAAGGAGCAGTCATATAATTGGTTTTACAGCTACCACTCTCGGTGTAATGAACCGATTGCCATTCCATATTTGGTTACCAAACTGCCGTATCTATTTTTTGATTTGCCTTTTTTCCCTACATAAACAGTAATTAAAAACAGTTTCATATGACTTTAGTGCATCCTTTAATACGTCTGGTGACAGTCACATGATATTTGACGTCAGCAGAAAAGCCTCCCCTGCACAAGAAACGTATGGCAACATATGTAGTACTGCATTACGATATATTTGCCACTGATGACTTCTACACAGTTTTAAAATTGCAGTGCATTCGAAGGTCATGGATAATACATAACCAGTCATTGGTCGTTGGTTCATGAAGGAATATATGTCTTATGGAAAGTGCCACAAATGGCAGATACAGTAATACAACTTTATCATTTGCTGACAATCGCCATGAGAAAACTGCATTCAAGTTGTTTTTCCAAATAGAAGGCTGTTAGATGTGAGTAATAGAGATGCATACCCAAGTACATCACATGTGATATGTGCTAGAGGCTACATTAAACAAATATTCTAGCAATAAATGTGCAACTGACCTACTTAATCGAAGTTAATGTTATTTGCTGTTGGGTTGCATTAATAAGAATTTCAATTTGACTCACTAGTTGTTTGCTATGGGCTTCTGCCTGAAGACGGTGTTGGTACAGCGCCCCACAATGGCCTATCCTGTGTAGGCCTCTTCATCTCTACGTAACTACTGCATCCTACATCCACTCTGATCTTCTTACTGTTGTTAAGGCTTGGTTTCTCACTACAACTTAAGTCTCCATTACCAAACTGACGATTCCTTGATGTCTCAGAATATGCGCTGTCAACCAATCCCTTCTTTTAGTCAAGTTGTGTCGTATAATTAAAGAGGTGGTATTGAATTAAACGGAGGAGGCTCCGTTTAATTCAATACCTCCTCTTTAGTTATACGAACTACGTATCTAATCTTAGCATTCTTCTTTAGCACCATATTTTGAAAGCTTCCATTGTCTTTGGACAGAATTATTCATCGTCCACGTTTCACTCACATGTAAGGCTATACGCCACACTAGTACCTTCATAAAATACTTCCCGACATTTAATTTACAATCGATGTTAACAAATTTACTTTTACAGAAATAATTTGTTGATGTTGGTAGTCTACATCTTATATCCTCTCTATCTCTGCCTCTCCAATTACTGCTTCCCTTTTAGGTCCTTGAAGCTTTACAACTGCAGTTTGGTTTCCGTACAAATTTTCGATAATTGTGTGTCCCTATGTTTTATCGCTGATACCTCCAGGGCTTCAAACAGTGTCTTTCAGTGAAAATAGGCAAAACCTTTCTCTAAATACAACAATGCTATAAATGCAGATTTGTTTTTCTTCAGCCTGTCTACTCAGGTAAACGGTTAGATCAGTGCTGCCTTGCGTGTTCAAACATTTTTCAGGAATCTATCATCGTGTTCATGTCAGTTTGTCCCACTCTTTTCTCTACATATTCCTTCCACATTCCAGCCTTCTCTTCTTTGCTTGGTTCTGGATCGTCAAAAGAGCTGTTTTAGCAGTTTTTTTTCTTTTTTTAAATTGAATTTCGGCTTATATATTTTCCTGGACACTGTCTGCTTTTTAAACATCTCTATTCCCTATTGCCTACTTTATTTGCTGAATTTTTATATTTTCCCCTGTTGTCAATTTCATTGAATATATCGTGGTTTATCTAAAGATTTCTACTGCAGCTTTTTCCCATTTACTCTCCTCTGTCTCCACTACGTCTTCTCTTAAAGATATTCGTATTGTAGTGGATTCCTTCCTCTGTTTCATTCATTGCCTGCTACCTTTTACTGTCTCTCTATTTGTAAACTGCAGTTTTAGCCAATAAATTATCGTCGGTCTGTGTCTGCACCGATAAGTGTCTTACAATTCAAAATCTGGTTTCGAAAACTGTGTTCCAAATATCCCTCCTTCTTTCATGGTTCTTAAGCAAAGGATTGGTGGTTATTAAATTATACTCTAAGCAAAATTCTACCAGATGGCTTCCCCTTTCATCCCTTCACACGAACCTATGTTTCCCCACCATTTTCTCTTCCTATACCTGCTACAGAATTCCAGCCTGTCATCACATTTTAAACTTTTGTGTCGCTTAACTCTCTGAATAATCCCTTTTACCATACATTGTTTCAATCTTTTCATCATCTGTGGTGCAGGCAGGGATGTGAACTCTTATCACTGTGGTGTGGGTGTTAGCTTAATGTCTATCTTGATTATGATAATGTTAACGCCAGTTTAGAAATGGAGCTGAATTTTGTGATACTACTTCATTAATAGTTTCAAAAGCTAACACTCTCAGAATGGTTAAAATACACAATCTTAATATAACAAATACTGAGGATCTACTGTCAGACATTTTCAATTATAAATAAATGCCTGTCACAAAAAAGATAATGTACAATCACTATAGTAAACTGCATTTAGGTACATCTATTTGCAATACTAAAAGCTGTTAAGAGAGTAACAATACGTTGCTGTCCTGGGGCGATTGGTTTTCTACTTGAGAATTAACGAAGTCATCAAATCTGTGAATAGTGAAATACGAAAACAGGAATAATGAAATATGTGAAAGAGTATATTACGAAGAAAATAAAAAATGGGTACACTTCGCCCAACTCCGTCTTTCTTTTGTGTAGGTGCACGTTATAATAAGTCAAATGCACCATGCTTTTCAATGGGTCCTGCCCCGACCTCAGTGGCGGTCTGTCATCGGCTACCGCTAACGTCTGCTGCTCCCTAATGGCAACACCAACTCTACAAGCTGCTGCGTCACCGCGGAAAACGCTTGGCGCTGTAATGGGAATCGCCCTTCACTGTCTTCGCCTCCACCACCGCCGCAGTCTAATCGCCGCCGCCGCGCTTCTGTCTTTACCAACATCGTCGTCCTCGTCTGCTGTCATCACATCGGACGTGGCTGCCGTCATTCCCCGCCATCCCAGCGACGCTCCGCCGTCGGGATTATCGTCGACCTTCCGTTTCCTGCTTCCTTTGACCCACAATGGACACTCCAAATGCTCTGTCATTCACACCACCCCCTTCTCTCCTCCCACTATCACTATGTGGAGCACTACTTCTGGCCCACCTCTATATGGCCACGCTCCCCTTCCAACAGTATCATTCCCATTTGCAAGCACTTCTTCAGCCTACCCTGCCCTTCACACAACTTCTTCCACATCTTCTACCACATCCTTTATCTGTCCCCTGATTCCAACTTTTTTCATACCAGCTACCTCCCCTTCAACTCTCACCAAAATAACAACTCACTGAACAATCTTCACAACACCTACCATCGACATGTGATCGAACCTACTCGAGCCTGCTACAAGGACCTGCACCATGCCACATGCCACATCCCACCTCCTCCAGTTTCCCAATCCCCATCCTAACCACAATCACCAAAAAACCACAGGAGCGCCCTAAATGCAGACCCTACTACTAGCACCATAACAAAAAAAAAAAGAAAAAACAGAAACAGCTCCTAGTCCTACAGAACACATGGACACTGTCCCCATCCTCCAGCCACATGCCTTCTGCCCAGCTGTTTTCACTTTCCTTCTCTCCAACCATATCCCCAAATTCCTAACTGCCAAATCCCTCAAATCCCAACTTCCACTCTGACCTCTTCCTCAAAATCCCACATGTTAACTTTGGCCCTCATGTCTCCCTCATTCCCTTCCGTTCAGTACCATATCCACACCCAAACAATGGCAGCCTCTCTGCCACCCTCCCGCCCCCAAACCACCACTACCTTCACTGCCCTGCCAACTGAGATAACAGCAGAGGAGGTAGTTTCCAAACTTAATTCGAATCCTGCTTTAGATATCTGTACAGCTCACCGTATCTACAGTGACTCGGGTCCCACTTATCTTAAGCAAGTCTTCATAGAGTCTGCGCCTCCATCGATCACCACCTCATGAAGAGAGCCCTGATTTACAACCGACAGTATAAATTCAAACCCTCGAATTCTCTTCAATCACCTCCCCCCCCCCCCCCCCCCGCCACAGTCCTACCAAGGCCAAAATTGCCTCCTTCATAACAACCAACTCACTCCTGACTGTAAGAATCCCACACCTTTCCTCACTGTAAAGACTCCCACTTGCTCAAATATTGTCCTAACCACGCCTGTCCTCCCACGTACAGCACCAAAATATACCTACCTCCCAATGACTGCATACCCTACCTCACCATCCAGGCCTCCTACTCCTGAAACCAAACCAAGCCCATTTCCTTTTTACCTGTCTCAGCTCCTTCGTTTAAACCTCTCCACCTCCCTCACTCACTAAACCCACTCCCTAAGGTCTCATCCTGGTGCAACAGCAATACGGCATCCTACACCACAATATCTGCTCCCTCCCCATGAACAAGCCCCTTTTCATGCACACTGTCTCCCAACATAATGTCAGTGCCTTTGTCCTTTAAGAAACATTCCTCCAACCATATCGCACCATCCGAATTTCTCCCTATATCCTCTATCATACAGATAACTCCCTCCATCTGGCCAGCTGGCCAGAGGTGGTGCTGCAGTTGGCCACTACAAAAACATCCCTGCTCCGCCACATCCCTTAGTCAGTAATCCCACCAAACACGTTATGCTTAGCCTCTTGTTCAAAACCCTAACTGCTATCTGTGCTACCATCTACATCCGACCTAATACTCCAAACCTCTCTGATTTCCTCACCCAAGTCGACCACACCTTTTCCAACTATATTATTGCTGCTGACCTTAACATCCATAGCAGAGCTGCTGCAGAACTCTGGTGGTTGCATCAGTTTAGAGACTCCTACCAAGGTGACATTGTCCCCCTACCACAGCACACCAATCCTGGAAGCAAAACCACCCCAGATGTCATCCTCGCACCTCCCAATCTCCTGGGGTGCTCACTGCAGAAGTCCGCCACTCAATTGGAAGTGACCACCTACCTGTCCTCTCTATATCCTACACACTAGCTCATCTTCATGCACACTGTCCCTATCTCCATCCAAAAACGGTCCTCAACTACTCCTGCGCCAACTGGAACCTACTAGGAATCTATAATACCCACATAGGAGGCCATCTCCTAACCTCCCAGCAACACAATGCCACAGCCTTCTTGCCACAAGTCTTGTCATTTGCTATCTCTACATATATCTCTACTAAAGCCATATTCTCTCATTGCCTCACTCTCCCACTGCAAGCTGTACTCCTTCTGTGTGAATCCTGCCACCTACACTTCTCCTTAATCCAGACTCATGACTGGGATACACTCACATGCCACCAGCAACTACAGCGACAAATTAGAAATTCACTCAGTCCCAAAAGACGCCATGACTGGCGCCAGGTGTGCACCAGACCCAACACTGCACTTCCAGTTAACTGTTCCAAGCACTGAGAAGCATTCAGCAATCTTAGTTGCCTCACTACCGGATTTTTCACATAATCTTGCCTTACCTCACAACCTGTGCAAAGCCAATGACTTTCCAAACTATCTCTCTGACATTATATCCCTCCCTGATGACCCTCACTTGACTATTTCCAATTCCCTACTGTCAATAAATGCTCAGATGTTACAGTCCCACCCCTGACTCCCAGCTTCTGGTACCTCACCAACATATTAGAAATCCAATTGCACCACAGGACAAAACACAAGTACCTCACATAAAACGCAACACATCCCATGATCGCGACTGTATTATCTATTACCATCTCAAAGAATGTCCTTTCTCCTTTCTCATCATCCTTGCAACCCTGTATAACACTATCCTCTCCATATACTACTCTCCCAACCTAGGAAAACCTCCAAAATCCTACTTTTCCTCAAACCAATTCACTCCCCCCCCCCTCATACTGCCGCTACTGCATCTCCTCAGTATCTAGCACTGTCTCTAAATCCATCCTCTTGCATTGCATCCACCGCCATCTGCACCACATCATCTGCTTCCTATTATCAACTGTGTCTTCTGTCCCGCCTTCTCTGCTGACTGTAAACTCCTAAAACTCGCCCATCTCCTACCCCAGCAGTACAACCACTTTGAATTCGCCATCTTTGTCTTCCTTGATCTCAAGAAAGGATATGAACATGTATGGCATTCCAGTGTCTTTTTCAAACTCCAGATATATGCACTTCTCATCAAATATCTTCACCCCACTGCAGTTGTTCCCCAAGGTTCTGTTACCTCCCCTCTCCTTTACAATTTCTACATTGTTGATATGCATAAACCATGTCCTTCCATCCACCTCCTTCCTTCCACCTCCTTCAGTATGCTGATAATAGCACATTTCTCACCTTCTATCCTACAGTCCAGAAATCCCAACTATCCCTCCAAATTTATCTCAATCACTTTACATCCTGTTGTAATCAATGGCTCCTAAAGATTAACCCCTACAAAACCCAGGCAATAATTACAGGATACACTACCTGCACCTTCTGTCTCCATGACTTCTACCTCACCATTTATGACCATCCCTTTTGGCTAACTAACACACTAAAATACCTTGGACTAACCTTCGACTGCCAACTAATGTGGAAACCCACCTACTAGCCATTCAACAGGAAATTCACAATACAAAAAAAGTACTAAAATTAACAACTGGCCAATTATAAGGACTACACCCCTAAACTGCCCTCCATACATACAAATCCCTAATCTGCCCCATACTTTACCACACAAATGTTGGACAGATATCTCCCCCTTCCAAGTTCTACAAGTCCCTCCATATCCTTGAACGCCATGGACTCCACCTCGTTTTCTACAACTGTTTACCTTCCAACACAATGATCCTTTAGTAACTCGTCACATTTCCGCCTCTCCTCACTAATAGTGAACATGTCTGAACAAACTACACCCACACAAACTCGACTCTAGTAATCCTATCGTTTCCCCTCTACTTTCCAATCTTCATATGCTACCACACCTTTACCAACACATTTCACCAAAGAAACTTCTACCAACTCTCCCTCCCAGATCATGAACTCTACTCCAATATTTACCTAACCTACCAGCTAAAGGTCCACTCCATCTGACCCACCTTTTCGGGGCTTTGTCTCCCTCCCTTCGTCACATATCCTTATCCCTTCTCTTCCCTTCTGTCTTTCTTTCCCGGCCCCCTTTTTCCAACAACTATTACTGTTACCAAATTTCCCCCTCTATTCCATCCCCTCTTCTGTAGCCACTCCTACCCAATCACTGCAATCGACCAGTCCCCCATCCTTACATCATCACTCTCCTACCCTCTTCACCAGTCAACCTTTTCCCTTTCAACATCTGACTCCCTATGCCGAGGCAGGTCCTTCCAATTTCTAGTGACAGGAAAGTGCTTCTTTCATTACCTTGTATTATTACTGTTTTTAACTACGAGTGCATAAAGTCGTCCATCGTAATCTCAAAACTTCCAATTTATTTTTAATCTTTAAAAAGTTTTAAATTCAGCTTATGTGTCTCCGCTATCTGTTTCTTGTTTTTTTATCTACTTTACTATTTTATTGTCCACTGGCTGAAGAGTGGGTTGCCTGTGCCGCTGAAAGCCCAACCCCCACCCATATGGGGCGTGTGGGGATGAAATAACAATAAGGAAAGAAAGCTGAAGACATTATTTTTATCTGGTCCAAACTGTATACGGACAGATGCAAATAATTTCAATGATTTTCGCACCTAGGTTGCCACGTAACAGTGACTTGTTTAGTTCGATGATCGAAAAAGCCTTTCACACACATATCTTGATGGAAGTATTTTATCACGTTTACAACCTCACTGTCGACACTGTCCTTGAGGAGAACAACGTGGACTTCCTGGACAGTTTTAATGAAAAAGAATTTGTCTATTACATGGTAATTGCATGGCAGATAAATCAGCTCAATCTGCACAAGCACAAGTTGTTTCTCACCTAAAATGTGAGGGCTAAAATTCATTCCGGATGATCTAATGTTCGTTCCTGCTTTCCTTTTCCCTTAATAAACTCACAATCTACATCTGTATCTACATCTCAATATACACACATCAAAAACAGTTTTTCATCACCTCGGTTCCCAGAAATCCTCAGATAGACGTTGACTGTGGATATTGTTTCACAGACACAGTCCCTTTGACTGTTCAGAGATGTCACTAAACCCGCCAAAGACGTAACCAACCATGCATGAGAAGCGCCTATTAGACGGAGGGGGTCCAACAGCCGATCAGCTCCAGTCATTCCTCCAGGAAGGAGGAACACGGCTCTTGTTGTCTGTAGTTCATCCATGCCTAGACGGTCAATACCGCGGTTCGATCGCGTCCGCATCGTTACTTTGTGCCAGGAAGGGCTCTCAACAAGGGAAGTGTCCAGGCCTCTCGGAGTGAACCAGAGAGATACAGAGAGACAGGAGCTGCCGATGACATGCCTCGTTCAGGCCGCCCAAGGGCTACTACTGCAGTGGATGACCGCTACCTACGGATTATGGCTTGGAGGAACCCTGACAGCAACGGTACCATGATGAATAACGCTTTTCGTGCAACCACATGACGTAGGGTAACGACTCAAACAGTGCGCAATAGGCTGCATGATGCACAACTTCACTCCCGACGTCCATGGCGAGGTCCATCTTTGCAACCACGACACCATACAGCGCGGTACAGATTGGCCCAACAACAGGCCGAATGGGCCGCTTACGATTGGCATCACGTTCTCTTCACTGATGATTGTCGCATATACCTTCAACTAGGCAATCGTCGGAGACTTGTTTGGAGGCAACCCGGTCAGGCTGAACGGCGTACACACATTCACCAACGAGTTCAGCAAGGTGGAGTTTCCCTGCTGTTTTGGGGTGGCATTATGTGGGGCGACGTACGCCGCTGGTGCTGATGGAAGGCGCCGTAACGGCTGTACGATACGCGAATGCCATCTTCATACCTATAGTGCAACCATATTGGCAGCATATTGGCGAGGCATTCGTCTTCATGGACGAAAATTCGCGGCCCCATTGTGCACATCTTGTGAATGACTTCTTTGAGGATAACGATATCGCTCGACTAGTGGCCAGCATGTTCTCCAGACATCAACCCTATCGAACATGCCTGGGATAGATTGAAAAGGGCTGTTTATGGACGATGTGACGTAGATGGCTCAGAGTGGTTGGTGAGCAACCAACCGCTCTGAGTCATCTACGTCTTTGAGGAGTGGGACAATCTGGACCAACAGTGCCTTGATGGACTTGTAGATAGTATGCCACGATGAATACAGGCATGCATCAATGCAAGAGTACATGCTACTGGGTATTAGAGGTACCGGTGTGTACAGTAATCTAGGCCACCACCTCTGAAGGTCTTAGTGTATCGTGGTACAACATGCAATGTGTGGTTTTCATGAGCAATAAAAATGGCGGAAATGATTTTTATGTTGATCTGTGTTACAATTTCCTGTACAGGTCCCAGATCTCTATGAACCGAGGTGATACAAAACTTTTTTTCATGTGTGTACACGACTGCTCTGCAATTCACACTTAAGTGCCTGCCAGGGGGTACCTCGAACTATCTTCAGACTATTTCTCTACCGTTCAACTTTCTAGAAGCTCGTGGGAAAAATGTTTACTTCAATATTTCTGTACGAGCTCTGTTTTGTTTTACTGTGATGTGGATTTCTCCCTACTTTGCTTGGCGACAGCAAAATATTTTCATATTCAGAGGAGAAAGTTGGTGATTGAAATTTCGTGAAAAGCTCTCACGGCAACGAAAAACGCCTTTGTGTTAATGATTGACAGGCTAACAATAGCGGGTTTTTAATTGAAAAATCGTTCTAGGCATGCCCCTTGCTTTTCAGTGATATATAAAGTCTCCAAAAATATGGCTCTGAGCACTATGGGACTCAACTTCTGAGGTCATCAGTCCCCTAGAACTTAGAACTACTTAAACCTAACTACCCTAAGGACATCACGCACATCCATGCCCGAGGCAGGATTCGAACCTGCGACCGTAGCGGTCTCGCGGTACCAGAGTGTAGCGCCTAGAACCGCACGGCCACTCCGGCCGGCTATAAAGTCTCCATACTCTTCATCCAATTCCATCAAAAACTGCTGCACTAACATTCTAATAATGCTTGGGATTTCAGAAAATTTACTATTTGTACAACCAGTATCATCACGTGGTCCACGCCTTCAAATTTAGCATGAAATGCGTCTTCGTGTGCCGAACAATGAATCCCGTCTGTCACTGTTGTTAATTTTTCTCTTTCATCATCAACTAAATCTTTAAATTCTTTCTGCATGGTGTTGTAATGTCGTTCCATAGCAAATTTGTGCAACTCGTTGATTATGCAACTGCATACCAGGTACCGAGTACTCATGTCCTTCTATTCTGACATTTATTTCTAAAGGCTTGTGACGACAGATCACTTTACTGCAGCTTTTTGTGCAGACAACTACAGGACTTGCCCACTTCCTTTCTACCACGAACAAACAGAGAACGGCTAACAGTGCTGACACCACGATTCTGCCGAACCTAAGAAAGTCACACCGACCGACAAGTACCGGATCTGACCAAACCTGGAATTATCTATGAATGGACGAGAAATGCTTTTCTGAGCTCCTAAAGCTTGAAAGCCCCAGTTGACAAAAAGCAGTACAGTACAGTACTGAACAAGCCGGATATAGGCTCAGCTGAAATTTTTGCGAAGAACCTAACGCTGTTCCGAAAGGATAGATTATACACGGTTGGCGGTGGCGTGTTTATTGCTGTCAGAAGTAGTTTAACTTGTCGTGAAATTAAAGTAGATACTTCCTGTGAATTAGTATGGGCAGAGGTCGTTGTTGGCAACCGGAATAAAATAATAATTGGATCCTTTTACCGACCTCCCAATTCAGATGATGCAGTTGCTGAAAGGTTCAAAGAAAACTTGACTTTGATTTCAAACAGTTACCCGACTCATACGATAATAGTTGGTGGTGACTTTAAATTAAACTCGATATGTGGGCGGAAATACATGTTTAATTCCGGAGGTACACATAAAATATCATCCGAAATTGTGCTAAACGCATTCTCTGATAATTATTTCGAGCAGTTACATTTTGAGCCCACGCGAATAGTAAACGGTTGTGAAAACACACTTGACATCTTAGCAACAAATAATCCTGAGTTAATAATAAGCATCAAAACCGATCCAGGGATAAGTGAACACAGGGTTGTCGTAGCGAGATTGAATATTGTAATCCCAAAATCCCCTAAAAATAGGCGAAAAATATACCTATTAAAAAAGCAGATAAAAATTCACTTGACGCCTTCCTGAGAGACACTCTCCACTCATTACACACTAATAATATAAGTGTAGATCAGATGTGGCTTACATTCAAAGAAATAGTATCGGCAGCAATTGAGAGATTTATACCAAATAAATTAACAAACGATGAAGCTGATCCTTCTTGGTACACAAAACGGGTTAGAACGCTGTTGCAGAAACAACGAAAGCAGCATGCCAAATTTAAACAGACGCAAAATCTCCAAGTTTAGCGATCTTTTACAGAAGCTCGAGATTTAAGATTAGCGATCTTTTACAGAAGCTCGAAATTTAGCGCGGACTTAAATGTGAGATGCCTATAACAGTTTCCACAACGAAACGTTGCCTCGAAACCTAGAAGAAAATCCAAAGAGAATCTGGTCGTATGTGAGGTATGTTAGCGGCAAGAAACAATCAATGCCTCCTCTGCGCGATAGCAATGGAGATACTATCGAAGACAGTGCTGCCAAAGCAGAGTTCCTAAACACAGCCTTCCGAAATGCCTTCACAAAAGAAGACGAAGTAAATACTCCAGAATTCGAATCAAAAACAGCTGCCAACATGAGTAACTTAAGTAAATATTCTCTGAGTAGTGAAGCAACTCAAATCACTTAATAAAAGCAAGTCTTCTGGTCCAGACTGTTTACCATTTAGGTTCCTTTCGGTGTGTGCTGACGCATTAGCTCCAAACTTAACAATCATATACAGCCGTTCGCTCGACGAAGGATCCGTACCCAAAGACTGGAAAGTTGCACAGGTCACACCAACAGTCACGAAAGGTAGTAGGAGTAATCCACTAAATTACAAGCCCACATCGTTAACGTCGATATGCAGCAGGATTTTAGAACGTATATTGTGTTTTAACATTATTAGTTACCTCGAAGAAAACGATCTATTGAAAAATTTCGTGCTTATGGAATATCATCTCAGTTATGTGACTGGATTTGTGATTTCCTGTCAGGGAGGTCACAGATCGTAGTAATGGACGCAAAGTCATCGAGTAAAACAAGTGATTTCTGGCGTTCCCCAAGGTAGTGTTATAGGCCCTTTGCTGTTCCTTACCTACATAAACGATTTGGGAGACAATACGACCAGCCGTCTTCGGTTGTTTGCAGATGACGCTGTCGTTTATCGACTAATAAAGTCATCAGAAGATCAAAACAAACTGCAAAACTATTTAGAAAAATATCTGAATGGTGCAAAAAGTGGCAGTTGGCCCTGAATAACGAAAAGTGTGAGATCATCCACATGAGTGCTACAAGAAACTCGTTAAACTTCGGTTACAGGATAAATCAGTCTAATCTAAAAGCCGTAAATTCAACTAAATACCTAGGTATTACAATTACGAACAACTGAAATTGGAAGGAACATATAAAATGTTGTCAGGAAGCCTAACCAAAGACTGCGTTTTATTGGTAGGACACTTATAAAATGTAACAGACCTAATAAGGAGACTGCCTACTCTACGCTTGTCCGTCCCCTTTTAGAATACTGCTGCGCGATGTGGGACCCTTACCAGATAGGGCTGACGGAGTACATCGAGCCGGCCGGAGTGGCCGTGCGATTCTAGGCGCTACAGTCTGGAACCGAGCAACCGCTACGGTCGCAGGTTCGAATCCTACCTTGGGCATGGATGTGCGTGATGTCCTTAGGTTAGTTAGGTTTAATTAGTTCTAAGTTCTAGGCAACTGATGACCTCAGAAGTTAAGTCGCATAGTGCTCAGAGCCATTTGAACCATTTTTTGGGTACATCGAAAATGTTCAAAGAAAGGCAGCACTTTTTGTATTATCGCGAAATATGGGAGAGAGTGTCACAGAAATGTACAGGATTTGGGCTGGACATAATTAAAATAAAGGCGTTTTTCGTAGCGACGGAATCTATTCACGAAATTCCAATCACCAACTTTCTCCTCCAAATGGCTATGAGCACTATGGGACTTAACTTCTGAGGTCATCAGTCCCCTAGAACTTAGAACTACTTAAACCTAACTAACCTAAGGAAGTCACACACATCCATGCCCGAGGCAGGATTCGAACCTGCGACCATAGCGGTCACGCGGTTCCAAACTGAAGCGCTTAGATCCGCACGGCCACACCGGCCGGCCAACTTTCTCCTCCGTATGCAAAAATATTTTGTAGACACCGACCTACATAGGGAGGAACAATCACTACGATAAAATAATGGAAATCAGAGCTCGTACGGAAAGATATAGTTGTTCATTCTTTCCGCGCGTTATACGAGATTGGAATAATAGAGTATTGTTAAGGTGGTTCGATGAACCCTCTGCCAGGCACTTCAATATGATTTGCAGAGTATCCATGTAGATGTAAATTTAGATGAAACTGTTAAGCCTTGAGAAGAAACTCTTAGCAGTGTTATGGTTTACCGCTACTGACAAAACGTATCAGGATCTCTAATTCAGAGCAGCTGAATGAAACAAAAAAGAAACGAGAAAGCATTCGTTTCCATTTTATTACGTTACACTTTAACCGCGTAGAATTATACCCGAGTCCTTTAACGTCATTTTCAGGTGCACTAGAAAAACCATCGTGGCAAAGCGAAACGAATAAAAGAAATGACGTTCGTGTAAACTTTATGTTATTATTTATGTATGTATGTATCGTAAAAGATATCCACTATAAGTTTAATGACCTCGGTTCATATTATAAGTAGAAAAACTACAAATGGTTGTGGTGCGTATCATCAAATGGTTGTGGCGCCGATTTGCTAATAAATACAGCAACAGATACACAAGACATGAAGTATTTAGAAATTGTTAGAAACGTAAAAAAATTCCAGTTCTGCTCTTTGCTCTTATTGCTGATATCATGGCGTTTGGTTGGATCTTTTTAACACTAACAATTTAGCAAGTACATTTGATGAAAAAAATCCGTCGACTACATTTATTTCGATTTTTCGATTTTATTTCCAATAAATCCTAAAAACTTAAGTGAACTCTTTGAGATACATGAATTCGCTAAAAATTGAACCAAGTGCTTCATTTCTTCCATATATATTGCTATACTCTTCGCACAACGTGTCCAATATACGTTTGCAGTCTTGAAACTGCTCCTGAAACTTTGCCGTCAAAACTTCGTCCGCTTCCCACTATGTCTCGTTTGCCATCTTTGAAGAGCGTTTACTTCCGCGTGCAGTGACACACGGCACAGTTTGTCGAATAAAGTGTGCTGTATCGGCCGTACTATCGAACACGCGAGCTGCCAGTTACCCCGCCACTTTTCCTACAGCCGTAACAGCGGCACGAGGAAGCTGCCATGAACGGTTACGCCGCTGCCAATGAGATGCAAGCATCCCCTCTCCGGAGCTCCACCGGTGGGTGTACTTAAGTTCGAACATTTATGCACTGAACCCATTTTGTGTATTTGCCGGTTGAATAACATTTACAGACTTTCACAGTGGCCAAGGCTCGTGACCTAATGAATGTTTTTTTCTATTGAGGAATGATTGATTTGTAAAACTGCGGTACCTGTATATGTTTGAACATTCCAATCATTTTTGCTATTTAATGTTACACTTAAGAGCCAAAGAAACTGGTACACGTGGCTAATATCGTGTAGAACTCCCGCAAGCTCGCAGAAGTGCCGCAACATGACGTGGCATGGACTCGATTAATGTCTGAAGTAGTGCTGGAGGGAACTGACACCATGAATGCTGCAGGACTGTCCATAAATCCGTAAGAGTACGAGGGGGTGGAGATCTCTTCTGAACAGGCATTCCAGATACGATCAATAACGTTCATGTGTGAGGAGTTTGGTGGCCAGCGGAAGTGCTTAAATTCAGAAGAGTGTTCTTGGAGCCACTCTGTAGAAATTTTGAAAGTGTGGGGGGGTCGCAGTGTTCTGCTGGAATTGCCCATGTCCGTTGGAAATCACAATGGACATAAATGGATGCAGGTGACCGGACAGAATGCTTACGTGAGTGTAAACCTGTTAGCGTTGTATATAAAGGTATTGTGGGTCCCACACCAACCCAACTGTACATACCCCATACCAATACAGAGCCTCCACCAGTTTGAACAGTCCCCTGCTGACATGTAGGGTCCATGGATTCATGAGGTTGTCTCCATACCCGTACACGTCCATCCGCTCAATATAATTTGAAACGGGACTCGTCAGACCAGACAACATGTTTCCAGTTATCAACAGTCCAATGTCGGTATTGAGGGGTCCAGAAGAAGCGTAAAGCTTTGTGTCGTGCAGTCATCAAGGGTACACGAGTGGGACTTCGGCTCCGAAGGCCCATATAGATAAAATTTCGTTGAATGGTTCGCACGCTGACACTTGTTGGCATAGCACTGGAATCTGCAGCAATTTGCGAAAGGGTTGCACTTCTGTCACGTTCAACGATTCTCTCCAGTCGTCGTTGCTCCCGTTCTTGCAAGATCATTTGCCGGCCGCAGCGATTTCGGAGATTTCAAGTTTTCCCGGATTACCAATATCCATGTTACACTCGTGAAATCGGCGTACGGGAAAATCCCCACTTCATCGTCACCTTGTAGGTGCTGTGTCCCATCACTCGTGCGACGACTATAACACAACGTTCAAACTCACATAAATCTTGATAACTTGCCATTGTGGCAGCAGTATCCGGTCTAACAACTGCGCCAGGCGTCCTGCCTATTTACATAACTCTGTACTTGAATACGCATGCTCTTACCAGTTTCTTCGGCGCTTCAATGTAGATGTAAAATAAATTAATTTCCGAATTTTCTGTTCATGAGCGACATCTTTTCCTCGCACCTGTATCCACTAAAAAACCACACACTGTGTGAAGGAAGTTATAACAATGTGATGGGGGAGATCGGGTACAGGGTCGTCACACTCAACCGCTCGCTCGTCAGTCAAAAACTGTCTGTCGGTGCCCAACATGCCTACGTAAGTACAGTTCGCTGGTCGATTGGGCGACAAACTGGAGAATGGGTAGGGTCCCTTAGGAATCCAACAAACGGATCATCATCGGCGGAGTCACGTTCTCCATCTCTGTGAGAGACTGAAAGTAGCTGTGGGATTTAAATCAATGCATTGGTTCACCTCTAGATGAAGAACAGCTTAACTTTTTAACAGCAGTCGATATATAAACGTACAGTTAAAAAACTTAAATGGCCAGGTTACTCTGGATGACTTCTACGTACTCGCTTTTTGTGACGTGACAATGAAGTACAGAAATAAATGAAAGACAAAAGTTTTCAGAACTTCTTGTCGTGTTTTCGTCTTTTGCGTGCACTATATTCTTAACTTGAAAAATTTGTCTACTCCGTAGAATTGGAAAACGATGTTTACATGTACGATAGCAAATATATGGCTTAAAAGTTATTTCGACACTGGAAGTATAACACAGAAATAAAAAGCAATAAAATAAAAAAATGGAAGTGTAAGCTTAGTCGTTTCTTTTTTATTTCACGAAAACGTATAACGGTATGTCGATTTCATTCGGCACTTGGCAATAAAAGAGACTCGCCCAGTGAGACTGCAAATATCGACGTTAGCTGGTATTAATGGAGCCTGATGTCACTATTTTCTTTAAAGGCATTCCACTGAAAGCGTTACATTTTCATTCGCTGCTCCAATTGCCAGCGGCGAGCTGTCGTAATCTTTTATTGTTACGCTTGGTGCTGCATTGCAGCCAAAGATATCCGCTGCTACGCTGCGCAGTGTAAACGTACAGTAACGAAAGAGAAATTATACGCGCAGACGCGTTTTCATTCCGCTTAACCGCGAAAAGCTGCAGTTGCTTTATACACGATCTGCGGCGCTGAAACAGTGTCTCTTAACGTTGCAAACTGCCGGTATACACTCGTTATCATCCACTCTTCATTCTCTCTAGCAACAGTGTAACAATAGTGTAAACTTCTGCTGACAGAATTTTCTATGCTGAATGTCTTGCTTTCTCTTTCGCACTGCAATGAGTGGTTAGTAATCAGTTTATGGATACGATTCAGACATACATGTTTTTTTTAACATTAATAGCCCGTCTACGTTTTAGAGAACTGCACTGCAGCGTGCACCTTAATTACAGTATCTTCAATTATACCTCCACCGGCTTCAAACTAGCTACTGATGAAAACTTCTGTCGCCTATTTGAGGCACACGTTAAATATCCGCCTCCACATACATTCACTGCGATTGTAAATGTCTTCAGTTCGATGTGTGACGACCAGGGAGGCTGTATATTAAGAGAATTAGCTGGTGTTGGTTCATGTCAGTCTATGTAGGATTATTCAAAAGATTGTACGTAATTCGAACAGGCCAGTAGAAGAATCCAAATACACCATCTTTGGAAAAAAAGACGAAACGTGCCGAATTTAAGACGGAACAGTTCAATGCAATGATTTTTTTATATGTTTAGGTAACATTTAATTTTATTCATTTTTGTACTTTTTATACCATGTTTTGCATTTATAGTTACTTTATTTGCTTATCTAGGTTTCACGTACTTTCGAAAGAGGTTATTATTTTAAGACGTTTGAATAGTTTTCGAAAATATATTTATATAATATTATTATTATTATTATTATTATTATTATTATTATTATTATTATTAATGACTGCATCCAGATCCTGCAGAATCACGCAAAGCATTCTACCTCATTTGTGCATTCTGTCTGATTTTCCACGATTCTCTCATTTTTTCTCCATGGAGTCTCTATCTTTAGTACGCTTTGTCCCTGTTTTCTTTGTTATTTCAGTCTCTGACCAAACCTTCCGCTTTTATGTATTTTCTGTGTATATGTTCCTGTCTTCAGTTTATATTGGATCAATTTGTACTTTTTGTAGGTCAAATTTGACTTCTGTGGCCTATCGTATTCCTGGTTTGAACCATTGTATGTGTGTCAGAATTGTCTTGCTGAGTCTTGTTGGTGGTAGCCTGCTGATGTGCCCGTACAACTTGAACCATTTTTCAACATCTGTTGCTAGGTTTGACATCCTGTCCTAGTATCCCTTCTCTGCGAGTTTTGGGATGAGAATTTCTCTCATGATTCTGCGTTCATTCTTCAGTATTATTTCTATGTTGATTTTCGTGTGGAATGTTAGTGCCTCACTTGCGTACACCATTTCAGGCTTTATTATTGTGTTGTGTCTGATCTTCGTTTGAATGGACATGCATTTCTTATTATATATGTCTTGTGTTTTGTTAGACGGGTCTTCTGGGCGATCTCCTCTTCCCCTTCGAGGATTTCACTAAGGTATTTGAAATGCGTAACTCTGTTTAACTTGCCATATTTTGTGTCTAATTTTTGCATATTTTATTTTGAACAGAAGAATTCAGGCTTTTGGGAAGAGATTTGCAGTCCAACTTTTTCTGCATGTTCTTTTAGTATTTTTATTTCTTTGGTTGCTGGTGTTTTTTCTATCTGGGAGTATGGCTGGGTTTTGTGTGAAAGCTAGGTTTCGGATTTACATCTGGTCTCGGGGTCGTCCTAGTCGTGTTGGTTCCAGTGTCCTAGGGTTTTCAGTTCTTTTCCCCATTCCCTCATTATTTTGTTCTGGTCTAGGTTGAACAATTGTGGTGATAAACCGTCGCCTTGGCGTACTCCATTTTTGGTCATGAAGGTATCAGAGATTTCATCCAAGAATTTAACTTTCGATAGTGTCCCAGTCACGGTCTGTTTGATCAGTCGTAGTGTTTTTGGGTCGAGTTTCTATTCTTCTAAAATGTTTGAAAAAGTATTGTCTGTCAACAGAATCGTATGCTGTCTCGAGATATATGAAAGCGCAAATGATTTTAGAGTGCTCCTGCTAGTCTTGTATTTTAGAACGCTTTTTGCAGATCGAAGATTTGTTCTGTGTTCGAACAACGGTCCGGAAGCCCGACTGGTATTCAGTAGGTTTTTGTTCTAACTGGTCGTACGTTCTCTGAAGTAAGCACGGTGAGAAAATTTTATAGGTGACTTGTAGCAGGGAGATCCCTCTGTAGTCGTTCACACTCATCTCCTTCCTGTCCGCCCCCGGTAGCGATAGAATGTCCATCCTAAGGGCCAGGGTTCGATTCCCGGCTGGGTCGGAGATTTTCTCCGCTCAGGCACTGGGTGTTGTGTTGTCCTAATCATCATCATCATCATCATCATCATCATTTCATCCCCATCGACACGCAAGTCGCCGAAGTGGCGTCAAATCGAAAGACTTGCACCCTGCGAATGGTCCACCAGACGGGACACCCTAGTCACACGACATTTACATCTCCTTCCTTGTGTAGATGATGGATAAGTGCACATTTCCAGTCATCAGGACGTTTTTCTGTTTTCCAAATGACTGTGATTATTTGTGTGCGTTTCTATGAAGACTGTGGTCTGAGGCTCTTTAGTAGTTCTGCAACGATGCTGTCTTCACCGGACATTCTGCTGCTTTTTAATTTAAGTATATGTCTGTGGGTCTCTTCACATGTAGGTGGGAGAGATTCTAAAATTTTCGATTGATAAACAAAACAGACAGATAAAAATTTACCATTAAGTGATGTGATGTCTAGAAAAGCTGCTTATTCTTACTTTGGTACCTAAATTGTGGCTGTTGCAGTGAAAAGAGAGAGTGTTGGGATTCCCAAAGATAGAGCTATGGAAGCCTGGCTCTGTCGTCGGAGCACGGAGCTGGTCGCGAAAGTAAAAAGTTTGAGTGGCAAAAGGTAATTATTTAGTGGTCCGTGGAGGTGCGTGCCATGCAATAATGTTCAGTGCACAATTTAAGCCAATTCGTCCTTGTTGTGAACTTATATAAACCTGTCATACCGCGTTGGCTGAACCAGGAAGTTTATGATAATGCTCACAAGAAATGGATGAGTAGATACACCTGGTTTGATTGTGAAAATGATTCAGACTTATTTATGAGAAAAGCTTGTGAACAGTGCAGCCCTGAGAAAGGACAAATTACAGCAAAGACTTGATTTTACCACGATCTGGAGCTGGCTGTTGGCAAGAGATCTGCTAGGAGAAGAAGATTTTCAGATAGTTTTACTATTGGTGTTTACAATAGATATGACCAACTGTCAGAGTCTAGTGGAGAGGAATCTCTAGTAGCTGTAGATGTAGGAAGTATGCAGCAGACCTCAGTAGTTACTGTGCCTAGAACAGTTGCAAAGTCGAAGAGAAAGAAGAAGGTTCTGCTGTTAGGTAGTTCACATGGCAGAGGTGTAGGCCAGCAGTTGCAGGAAGTGCTGGGAAGTGAGTACCAGGTCACCAGCATTGTGAAGCCTAATGCAGGGTTGGCTCAGGTGACTTAACATAGGGGGGTTATGTAGGGATTTTACTAAAGAGGATCAGGTAGTGATTGTGGGTGGGGCTGGTAATAGTATTGGTAGGGATGGGGAGTATAACATAGATGGTGACCTGGAAAAGATAGCCACTCAGACTGGCAACACGAATGTGCATTTCGTGGAACTGTTTCAGCGTCACGATCGGCCTCATCTTAATACAGCCGTCAGGCGTAATAACATGAGACTTGGGGGTGCGCTGATGACAGAAAGCATGGGTCACATTTCAGTGGTGTCGGTGGAGTCTATCAGCAGGACGGGTTTCACTAGACACGGCCTGCACCTCAAGAGGTATGGGAAGGGGAGGTTGGCAAAGCTTATAGGTGACAGCATAGGTGGGGTTGGTGGGATCACTCATGGGAAAATTCCTGCAGTAGTGTGTGTTAGAGCTGCACCTTTTTTAGATTGAAGTCAGCTGATAGGTATTCCTGCTTAAGGGAAGTCTCTCTAACAAGGGAATCACTTTTGACAAAGCTTAGGTATCCGAGTAATGAGGGAATTAGTATATTTCATCAAAATATACAAGGTATTAGGGATAAAGTTAGTGAACTGCTTATAGATGTTGACTCTGAAATTATTGGTATATCTGAACACTTCTTAAATAAGGAGATAATTCAGAGGCTTCCTTTACCAGGATACAGGTTGGCTGGCTGCTTTTCGAGGAGCTCTTTGCGGTGTGGGGGAGTAGCCATGTATGTGAAAAACGGCATCGCATTTGAGTCAATTGATGTTTCAAAGTACTGCACTGAAAAGGTGTTTGAATGTTGTGCAGGTGTGGTTAAATTTGACGGAGTTAAACTTGTAACTGTTGTTATTTATAGATCCCCAGACTCCGATTTCACAGCATTTTTGCTAAAGCTAGAGGAGGTTCTTGGTTCACTTTATAGGAAATACAAAAAGTTAGTTATATGTGGTGACTTCAATATTAATTGTATAAGTGATTGTGCAAGGAAGAGGATGCTGGTAGACCTCTTTAATTCATATAATCTTATGCAAACCGTATTCTTTCCAACGAGAGTGCAAGGGAACAGTAGAACAACCATAGACAACATTTTTGTTCATTCCTCATTACTAGAAGGGCATTCTGTTGGAAAAAAGGTGAATGGCCTTTCAGATCATGATGCGCAAATTTTAACTTTAAAAGATTTTTATGCTGCAACTCGTGTTAAATATAGTCATCAGCTGTTCAGGAAAGCTGATCCGGTTGCTGTAGAGACCTTTGTAAACCTTATAAAGGAACAAGAGTGGCAAGATGTTTATAGCGCTGAGACAGTAAACGATAAATATAATGCTTTTCTAAAGACCTTTCTCATGCTCTTTGAAAGTTGCTTTCCGTTACAACGTTTAAAACAGGGTACTAGCACAAACAGGCAGCCTGGGTGGCTGACTAGAGGGATAAGAATATCTTGTAGAACAAAGTGGCAATTATATCAAAACGTTAGAAACAGTCAAAATCTAAATGCAGCAGCCCATTACAAACAGTATTGTAAGGTGCTTAAAAATGTTATTAGGAAGGCAAAAAGTATGTGGTATGCAGATAGAATAGCTAAGTCTCAGGATAAAATTAAAACCATATGGTCAGTCGTAAAGGAAGTTGCTGGTCTGCAGAGACAGGTCGAGGATATAGAATCAGTGCGTAGTGGGAATGTCCGTGTTACTGATAAGTCGCATATATGTACAGTATTTAATAATCACTTTCTGAATATAGCAGGTGAACTAAATAGAAACCTAATTCCAACAGGGAATCATATAGCGCTCTTAGAAAAAAGTGTTCCGAGACTGTTACCTGAAATGCTCCTCCATGATACTGACAAGAGGGAGATTGAGTTAATAATTAAATCACTAAAGACCAAGAACTCTCATGGATATGACGGGGTATCTAGCAGAATACTGAAGTATTGTTCTATGTATGTTAGCCCAGTACTTAGCCATATCTGTAACTTTTCCTTTAGGAGTGGTCGGTTTCCTGATCGATTAAAATACTCGGTAGTGAAGCCACTTTATAAAAAGGGAGACATTGATAATGTTGACAATTTTAGACCTATTTCTATGCCATCGGTGTTTGCTAAAGTTATCGAGAAGGTTGTATATACAAGGTTACTGGAGCATTTAAATTCACATAATTTGCTGTCAAATGTTCAGTTTCGTTTTAGAAATGGTTTAACAACTGAAAATGCTATATTCTCTTTTCTCTGTGAGGTTTTCGACGGATTAAATAAAAGGTTGCGAACGCTAGGTGTTTTCTTTGATTTAACGAAGGCTTTTGACTGTGTTGACCACAAAATATTACTGCAGAAGTTGGACCATTATGGAGTAAGGGGAGTAGCTTACAATTGGTTCGCCTCTTACTTTAAGAACAGAAAGCAGAGGGTAATTATCCGCAATATTGAGAGTGGTAGTGATGTTCAGTCCCAATGGGGCACTGTTAAGTGGGGCGTTCCCCAAGGGTCGGTGCTGGGGCCACTGCTGTTTCTTATTTATATAAATGATATGCCTTCTAGTATTACAGGTGATTCAAAAATATTTCTGTTTGCTGATGACACCAGCTTGATAGTGAAGGATCTTGTGTGTAATATTGAAACAGTAACAAATAATTTAGTTCATGAAATAAGTTCGTGGCTTGTGGAAAATAATTTGATGCTAAATCACAGTAAGACTCAGTTTTTACAGTTTCTAACTCACAATTCAACAAGAACTGACATTTTAATCAGACAGAATGGGCATGTTATAAGCGAGACGGAACAGTTCAAGTTCCTAGGCGTACGGATAGATAGTAAGCTGTTGTGGAAAGCCCATGTTCAGGATCTTGTTCAGAAACTAAATGCTGCTTTATTTACCATTAGAACAGTATCTGAAATAAGTGACACTTCAACACGAAAAGTAGTCTACTTCGCATATTTTCATACGCTTATGTCGTATGGTATTATTTTTTGGGGTAATTCTTCTGATTCAAAAAGGGTATTTTTGGCTCAAAAACGGGCTGTTCGAGCTATATGTGGTGTAAGTTCGAGAACCTCTTGTCGACCCCTATTCAAAAATCTGGGAATTCTGACATTGCCCTCACAGTATATATTTTCTTTAACGTCGTTTGTTGTTAGCAATATTAGCCTATTCCAAAGAGTTAGCAGCTTTCACTCAGTTAATACTAGGCAGAAATCAAATCTGCATGTAGAATGCAGTTCCTTGACTCTTGTGCAGAAAGGAGTGCAGTATTCTGCTGCATCCATTTTCAATAAGCTACCACAAGAACTCAAAAATCTTAGCAGTAGCCCAAACTCTTTTAAGTCTGAACTGAAGAGTTTCCTCATGGCTCACTCCTTCTATTCTGTCGAGGAGCTCCTGGAAGAGCTAAAAAATTAAGCAAATTCCAGTGTTACATTGTTGATTGTCTTCATTTAAACTTATGACTTGTCACCTGAATATGTTTTTTTTTCTATATTTCATTTTATCTGTTTCTAATATCGTGTTATAATTTCATGTATTGACTCGTTCCATGACCATGGAGATTTCTCCTTAATTTGGTCCCACGGAACAATAAATAAATAAAAAAAAATAAATAAATAAATTGGTGTTATAACGCCCATTTCCTACATGCTGAACTCCTATACAGTGATGAAGCATTTCAGCATCTTTACAAACGACAGTGCCACACAGGTGGTGGTATAACTCTTTACTGAAGCTTCTTGTAAGTAGTATAGGTCGCAATCGGCAAAACAAACTTTCTTATCACCTACCGAAGGACAATGTATAAAAGCTAATATTATCTAGCCGGACCACTTAGAGTGTGTTATATCTGTTCTTGTATACCCTTTCTAGTGATGAGACAGGTGAGAGAAGTAGTTGTTCACCATCAACAATGACATAAATATCACGTATCTCTTGCCTCAGTGGCGCCTGTTTACATGAATAATGGAATACTCTTCAGGTGGGACGCCATTTAAACAGCTGCAGCAGCAAGACAAAACTATTTGCATTTAAGGTATTTCTGCTTTTTAATTTCTTACCAGGTCCACAAAAGAACTAAACCAGTGAATTTTTCTCGTACAGATATGCTATTTTAGTAGAAAAAATACCATTGCTTCATCTCGATGATCAGTAAACTGCGAAAGTCATTGATAAGAAACTTCCTGGCAGATTAAAACTGTGTGTCGGACCGAGACTCGAACTGGGGACCTTTGCCTTACGCGGGCAAGTTTGTCTTCCTTTCAGGAGTGCTAGTTCTGCAAGGTTCGCAGGAGAACTTCTGTTAAGTTTGGAAGGTCGGAGATGAGGTACTGGCAGAAGCAAAGCTGTGAGGACGGGGCGTGAGTCGTGCTTGGGTAGCTCAGATGGTGGAGCACTGGCCCGCGAAAGACAAAGGTCCCGAGTTCGAGTCTCGGTCCGGCACACAGTTTTAATCTGCCAGGAAGTTTCATATCAGCGTACACTCCGCTGCAGAGTGAAAATCTCATTCTGAAAGTCATTGATCTTTTTACAAAAGCTACTGGTCACTGGTCGTATTCGTGGAAAGAGATTAAAAATATTTGTAGTTAATCTTGTATATGAAATAAGTACATTCCTGAAAAATAAATCACGGGATCACTGACGATTGAATTTTCGTAAGGCCATGGGGGTTCCCACATTCCTGAATGGGATTGAATCCACAAACAAACGAACAAATAACTAGAGAGACCAATTCAGTGGCAGAGATGATTCCTGGGAGGAAAGGATAATGTGTGTTATTATACATAATACGAATGACCAAAATTTGGATGGAATTTACGTCTATAGATCGGGAAATAAAATCGTAGAAAACAGAACCAAACGGAGCGAACAAATTAAAGGAATTAATTGGCTAATTATGACTCTCAAAATTATATCATATGCCTGACGAGTGAAGAAGGAAGACCAAGGAAAAGGTTGATGTAGAGACACATCTAATACCTGAAATATAGAAAGAGAAGGAGCACAAATAATTCGAAAAGCACGTAAAGTTACGAACGGTCCGTAAGACTGGGAGGCCAAATATCTGCCTATGCAACACTGAACGGCACTGAAACAGGAGGCCTGTAAAATAACAACGTTTCAGAAATCTCTGTTTGTCCATCCACCACAAACGTTAACAACCATTTCTCCGGTGTTACATTCATACGTCGCTTCAGATATATATAACTGATAAAATACAGTGCAACACGAGAAACGTTTCAGCGTTCAGAGCAGCGCCGCTGACCGCGAGTTACACACGTGTGTACCAGAGCAGAGATACGAGGCCGTGGTTATCGCCACGGTAGCTGTTAACTGCGTTTTCTGCCGTTATCGAGGCCACCTCTCTCTCGCTGAATTATTCATTCGTTCCGCGGGGGTCGGGCCTCAAGGGGAAAATTAGAATTGTATGAAGCTATGCAAAATCTTGTGCTCGATGAAACGTGGAAATTTTGCTCCACTATGCGAAAAGCTTCCATCTCTCAGCCGAATGCGTTTCTGACTGTGACGATTTGTTCCGCGCATTGACCATTCATCAAACTTTTTCATTCCATGTAGCGTAAGTATCTTAATTTCCATCAATTTCTCTCATGTGTGTAAAGAAGTCAATGAATCAATGTACAGTAAGCTCTGCTGTTTTTGGATACAAAGTCAGAAAACTTTATTTGTATTTTATTCAGTGGGATTGCCAAATTAGCATTATTAACTATTTTCTATATTAAACCTAATGAAGATTAAACGTCTACAGACAATTATTACAGTCTGTTACCTAACACCGCTGCTATTCTTACCGTTATGCAAATTATTTTGCACTGAAATACTTTTTTAACCACATGAATCGACATATTGGCCCATAGATCATATTTTACTGCTTTATTAGAAGTTATGAAACCTGTTTTCGATAACTCTGTTTCATCGCTACCTTTTGATGGTTCAAATGGTTCTAAGCACTATGGGACCTAACTTCTGAGGTCATCAGTCCCATAGACTTAGAACTACTTAAACCTAACTAACCTGAGGACATCACACACATCCATGCCTGAGGCAGGATTCGAACCTGCGACCATAGCAGCAGCGCGGTTGCGGACTAAAGCGCCTACAATCGCTCGGCCACAGCGGCCGGCGCTACCTTTTGACCTCTTGTGCTTTAAGATTGCATAAGGCGTTTAAAAGTCACTTATTTTTAACGGAATTAATTGTTCTCATATCTCCCAACGCCAATATCTAAAGTACTACGAGGGGAGTTCAACAAGTAATGCGATACATTTGTTTTTGAAGGCAGATTGGCGTTATTCAGGATTCAAATGCACCATAGTACTTCATTCTTTTAGCTGCAAAACCCTGTTTTTCAACATAATATCCGTTCAGTACGATGTCTTCATGCCACTTTACCGGGAGGGTCTGTATGCCCGCACGGTAGCAATCTCCTGGTCGACGTCAGAGCCAACGTCTTTGATACGCCCTGCTAAACACGCAGGACAGGACAAGTAGTAGGAATTGTAGAAGGGCGCCAGAATGAGCGGCTGTCCGTTACACTCCAAACATAGCACATTATTTAGTTGTCCAAACATTACAGCGCAACTTCTATGCTTGACTTTCGTCAGAAAACGACTTTAAGTCTAAAACGGCTGAAGACCTTTGTTTTTAAAAACACAATTACAAGGATACAAATTCCAACCATCGGCTATGAGCCATTAAAAACACGATTAAACGCTAATAGGAAGGCAGTATATGCAACGGTGCTCAGAAGTTTCCAGGGGGCTCAGTCTGCCCTTGAAATCTTAACGTTCGGTTAGCTGAGACAAGAAGTTGGCCCAACTATACTCGATCCGCCCGCAACACAACCAAGAGACAGTCAGGGACCCACCGCTAACTTGCTAACCACCAACCAGTATACTAGAGTTCCAAAGCTAAAACATTACAGACATAACCGCACACAACCAAAAATACATTAAGCTGTCGAAACTACACACCATGTTGGACAGAGACTACAGGTCACCTCCTGAATTTACGTCAGCGACCAGGGCAGGTAACCAGAACACTAACTGCCACAAGGCAGAAAATTCCGCTGGTGCATTTGAATTTAAAACCGACAAATATAGTTAATTCCACCACATGGTGGCTAAGTCTTAACCAACTTGAACACTCGCTGTTGCTCCCAGGAATACCACCAACAGCGAACCACCAATCAAGGGGACAACGTGAACAGACGTGACTTCGGTAATAAAATTACCACTCAAGTTTCGCACCAGTGAGCCACGAACCTCGTAGCACTCTGAACAGCCCCCCATACGCTCAAACAATGCGTAGAGGCCGCCAGCGGGCCCGGCCGACTAAGCCGCGCGGAGACTTGCTTGCTGATCTGCTCCAATAGACCGACTGACTGCCAGTACACCGATAAAATTTAAAACAACTTGTCAGTGGAAATGACACCAACTACACACACAGTCTGACAAACACTTGCGCGAAGACTTGAATGACACTCGGCAGTGGCTGTGCAATCACGAAGACAAATCGGGAGTCGATACACACACACACACACACACACACACACAGCCAACCCATAAACGATCAGCGAACCAATTCACGTCGTCTAGTAGGACGACCAACCGACGATCCACGGAGACCGTCCCCGGCTCAAGTGATGCGTGGCGGCAACTGTCGGGCGAGCCATGGACATCCAGGCCTCACTGCTACTCCAACCCGACTGAATTAGTGCCGCGTTCCCACTCCACGACTGGCGGGTTGGAACTGCCCTCCTGGCACGCTCCAACTGACTCCATTACAGACAAAAACCGGGAAGTAATAGTAATGCAGCAAAGATAACACGTGTGGGCTATATCGGTAGGCGCTGCTGCTGCTGCTGCTGCTGCTGCTGCTGCTGCTGCTGCCGCTGACGGGCAGACAAAGCAGCAACTCAGTGACAACAGAAATTGAATCTAACAATAACGGCAACACGAAAAAAAAACACGATGTAAAATAAGAGATGGCAAGAGCGTGAGCCACGCGCGGCTCAGTCTTGTTGCATCAATAGTCCCCACCATCATCCAAGTGCTGCTTTCCCCGGAGTGCATCCTTCACTGGACCAAACAAATGGCAGTCGGAAGATGTTACCGTGGACAAGAAGTTAGTTTGCATTTTTGTGGAGACGAGAAAGCGGAAGTCGTTTCTGCTGAGGATGCAACAACACACGGTTCACCATGAGGGAGGACATCAAACAGTATAACGCCTTCAGACTTTACCGTCTGAGCGTGTGGCTTTGAACTTTTTCTTCGGAATAGAGGTCTTAGGGCGCCACTCCATGGACTGCCGTTTTGTTTCCGGTTGGAACTGATGACTCCATGTTTCACCGTCTGTGGTGATGTTCTACAAAAAACTATCAGCCTCGTAACACGCAAGTAATTCCGCACAGATTGTCCTTCGTTGCTCTTATGGTCTCCTGTGGCGAGAAATACAAAGGGCACACATCTTTGAGGACCCCAACTGGTGGAAGAGAGTGTCAGCCCTACCTACAGAGACGCCTGCAGAGACGTCCAGTCGTGCAACGAGGTGTTCGTGATGCGTTGAGCACCTTGAATGAGTGTGTCCGCACGTTGCAAAGTTGCAGGATTCACCAGCTGGCACGCGGGAGATCGGACGGGTTTGCTCGATCTTGTTGCGATTATGACAGGCGCCACGCACCACGACTCGCCGTGGTTTTGTTCACTTCTAGGTATCCGAAAGCATTCTGCAATATCCTATGAATATACGCCATACCCTTGTTTTCCATCAGAAGAAACTCAATAATAGCTCTTTGCTTGGAACACACTTGCGCTACAGACGCCGTGTTGAAGGCTACGTATAGCACCGCCACCAGTTCGAACTTCATAAAACTATAGAGGCTGAATCAGATGTATTCCACCATGTCCCACAACGACTGCCTCACTTTTTCAACCAAAATTTGAAGAGAAAAAAATATTTTGTATTATTTATTGAGTGCCCCTGGTACTTTGGGCTACAGGTGGTTCTATGATGTTATGGGATTGCTTTACTTATTGAAGGCCCCATATGGATTTTTTTATGCAACGGTCGTGACATAATTTACAACCTCTGAATTTCCACAACGACGGTACCCTCACACCACGCGCGGGCTGTTCGCCGGGCGGAAACCACTCGCAGTAAATCTTTTAGGTTACTCTTGCCCTTATGACAGCTGGTTTACTTCGAGGCTCTAATATTCAACCAGCAGGAGGGGCTGATGTGACACCAGCTGGTCAGACAGAACTCTGATCGCCCGTGTCGGGACTCACTGAGCTACCTGTTAAACTAACGAGCGTCTAGCCACGCCTTTCTGTCTTCTATGACGGTGGTGCGATGAGAGGGAAGCCACAGCTTGGGAAACGGGTGTGTGAGCGGCGACGTTTGGTTTTCGCAGGCAGTCAACGAATTTACCACAACGCTCCGCTTGCGGGGTGCGGCACGCCCAGTCGTTCCACCAAGTAATCATCTCGTTTTTGGTTCAGTTTTTCACCAGTCAGTCTTTCGCCTGTCCACCAAACCACAATAACACGTAATGTACGTATTCACAAATTGTTACACATTGTGCAGTTATTTACGAGAAATAAATATTCTGCACCTTGACTCGTGAGTAAATATGACGAATACTTCAACAGCATGCGTTAAGCTTCCTTTCCAGACTGAAGTCTTATCTCTGCACACCCAAAGTTAAGGACTTTTAAATGTCCCCATAAGTGACAGTGATACTTGGTACAAGCAACGCAGAAAGCTCATTCAGATAATAAAAAGTCAGGATTTGTCATCAATATTCATTACTACTATTAGCAACTCATTCTTGATTTCAAAATCGACAAATACGACCAATTCCAGCGAATGAAATAATATTTTAAGATAGTAAAATCTGAGAAAAGCGGAATTCATCGACCTCCGCGCCGGCCTGGATGGCCGAGCGGTACCAGGCTAAATAGGTCACCATGGTTCCTTTAAACCAGGTTTTCCCAAACTGTGTTCCGCGAAACACTGGTGTTCTTTCTGCGGGAAGAGAATTAGTGCTCCTCGAGAAACTATGAGGTTCATTCAAATGAAACCTGGTCAGTGCGTCTATATTTGCCTTACAAGTAGGTGGCACCACCTAACTGCGGGTATGGTGGCGCCATCTACTGGTAGAGAGACTGAGACGTGGGCACCGTTTGATGTTGCATAGCGCCGGTGTGGTTTCACGCCGAAGAGAAGGTTGTTACACAAGTTACCGTCCGCTACCGAACATGCAGGCTACTAACCAGGAACAACGAGGAGTGATTCGATTTTTTGGCGGCGAAGGGAGTTGGAGGCCGTGAAATGTATTGATGGATGAAGGCTGTGTACGGTGAGTATAGTCAGAGTCGTTCAAGCGTTGCGGAATGGCGCAGACAATTCTTTGAGGGGCGAGAGTCACTGGAAGACGATGCTCATCCTGGACAGTCTTCATCGTGACATCACATCGTAAATGATTGAGAAAGTGAATGGCTTCGTCTTGGACAAACGCAGAATCACCGTGGACGAGATCCATCGGTTACCGGTTGTTAGCGTGGGCATCGCCCACACCATAATTCGAAAAATCTGTGTGGTTCCCCACCAACAGACCGTCGAGGAGCGCGATACTCTAATGGCACTGTCTTTGAGTCACCTGCATTGTTATCATGAGGAGGAATACAGCTTTCTGTGGCGTATTGTCACAGGTGACGAAACATTGTGTCACGATTTTGAACCGAAAAGTAAGCATCAGAGCAAGCAGTGGAAACATGCGACTTCACCACCTCCAAAGAAATCAAAGGCCGTGCACACCAGTTCTGGTAAGGTACTAATGTCCTTTTTTAAACATAAGGGCCCACTGCTTGTCGAGCTCCTGGAACGGGGAACCACCATCAATATCCAGCGTTATCAAGCCACTTTACAGAACCTTAGACGAGCCATCAAGTCGAAACGCCGAGCCATATTGTCCAATGGTGTTATTCTCCTGTATGTTAATGCCCGCCCACACACGGCCAATGCGGTGAAGACGACATTGCAGCAGTTTCGGTGGGAAACGCTGGAACATCCACCGCACACTCCAGACCTTTCACCGTGCGACTTTCACGTGTTTGGACCTCTAAAACAAACTATTCGCGGACATTCATTCGCGACGGACGACGAAGTGTGTGACTGGGTCCAGGCCTGGATCCGACACCAGCCCACTAGCTTCTTCAAGGATGGAATCGACCGGCTAGTGTCACAATGGGGGTAAATGTGCCAACAGTTTTGGCACATTTGTACTGTGTATAACTACATTTTTGAGTTTATAAAATCGTTACCGTTACTTTACACTAGTGGCCGGGTTTCATTTGAATTCAAATGGTTCAAATGGCTCTGAGCACTATGGTACTTAACATCTGAGGTCATCAGTCCTCTAGAACTTAGAACTACTTACACCTAACTAACCTAAGGACATCACACACATCCATGCCCGAGGCAGGATTCGAACCTGCGACCGTAGCAGTCGCACGGTTCCGGAATGCGCGCCTAGAACCGCGAGACCACCGCGGCCGGCTTTCATTTGAATTCCCCATATATAAATAACCTGGCCTATTTTTTCGTTATTTTGACGATACTGACTTTTTTAAATTTTATTATGATTATGTGCCATTAGTTATGATTTAAAATTGAAGTAGCCACTAACCTACATCTACATCCATACTCCGCAAGCCACCTGACTGCGTGTGGCGGAGGGTACTCTGAGTACCTCTATCGGTTCTCCCTTCTGTTCCAGTCTCGTATTGTTCGTGGAAAGAAGGATTGTCGGTATGCCTCTGTGTGGGCTCTAATCTCTTTGATTCTATCCTCATGGTCTCTTCGCGAGATATACGTAGGAGGGAGCAATATACTGCTTGACTCCTCGGTGAAGGTATGTTCTCGAAACTTCAACAAAAGCCCGTACCGAGTTACTGAGTGTCTCTCCTGCAGAGTCTTCCACTGGAGTTTATCTATCATGTCCGTAACGCTTTCGCGATAACTAAATGATCCTGTTTACGAAGCGCGCTGCTCTCCGTTGCATCTTCTCTATCTCTTCTATCAACCCTATCTGGTACGGATCCCGCACTGCTGAGCAGTATTCAAGCAGTGGGCGAACAAGCGTACTGTAACCTACTTCCTTTGTTTTCGGATTCCATTTCCTTAGGATTCTTCCAATGAATCTCAGTCTGGCATCTGCTTTACCGACGATCAACATTATATGATCATTCCATTTTAAATCACTCCTAATGCGTACTCCCAGATAATTTATGGAATTAATTGCTTCCAGTTGCTAACCTGCTATACTGTAGCTAAATAATATGGGATCTTTCTTTCTATGTATTCGCAGCACATTACACTTGTCTACATTGAGATTCAATTGCCATTCCCTGCACCATGCGTCAATTCGCTGCAGATCCTCCTGCATTTCAGTACAATTTTTCATTGTTACAACCTCTCGATACACCACAGCATCATCCGCAAAAAGCCTCAGTGAACTTCCGATGTCATCCACAAGGTCATTTATGTATATTGTGAATAGCAACGGTCCTACGACACTCCCCTGCGGCACACCTGAAATCACTTTACTTCGGAAGACTTCTCTCCATTGAGAATGACATGCTGCGTTCTGTTATCTAGGAACTCTTCAATCCAATCACATAATTGGTCTGATAATCCATATGCTCTTACTTTGTTCATTAAACTACTGTGGGGAACTGTATCGAACACCTTGCGGAAGTCAAGAAACACGGCATCTACCTGTGAACCCGTGTCTATGGCCCTGTGAGTCTCGTGGACGAATAGCGCGAGCTCGGTTCACACGACCGTCTTTTTCGAAACCCATGCTGATTCCTACAGAGTAGATTTCTAGTCTCCAGAAAAGTCATTATACTCGAACATAATACGTGTTCCAAAATTCTACAACTGATCGACGCTAGAGATATAGGTCTATAGTTCTGCACACCTGTTCGACGTCCCTTCTTGAAAACGGGGATGATCTGTGCCCTTTTCCAATCCTTTGGAACGCTACGCTCTTCTAGAGACCTACGGCACACCGCTGCAAGAAGGGGGGTAAGTTCCTTCGCGTACTCTGTGTAAAATCGAACTGGTATCCATCAGGTCCAGCGGCCTTTCCTCTTTTGAGCGATTTTAATTGTTTCTCTATCCCTCTGTCGTCTATTTCGATATCTACCATTTTGTCATCTGTGCGACAATCTAGAGAAGGAACCACAGTGCAATCTTCCTCTGTGAAACAGCTTTGGAAAAAGTCGTTTAGTATTTCGGCCTTTAGTCTGTCATCCTCTGTTTCAGTACCATTTTGGTCACAGAGTGTCTGGACATTTTGTTTTGATCCACCTACCGCTTTGACATAAGACCAATACAAATTCATCTCATTTTTGTAAAAGTCGTATGAACCTTCAAAATAAACAAGGTGTTCCATCAAAGTATGAGGATTTGCAAAGTGTTCTGGTAGAGGAGGTTAGGGCACTCATGCTCTAAACGTCACCGACCACTATAATCTAGAGCGCCGTCTGCTTGACGTTAGAGTCGTTCGGGGCAGCAGACTAGTCGTAAAGAGCGCCCGCTGGGTTATCCGCCGAGGCGACCAAGGCTGAACGCAATTGAGTGCGACAGCCCGTCTCGTCTGATAGCCGGCAAGCATAGAGGGAGGCTCTTGGCACTCCACGACCCACATGCTACACATTCGATACGAACGATCTGTGTTCACACTGACAAAGCAAATACTAACGCTAAAATCAAAATTTCTGATCCTAGGTCTGAGCTTCTAATGAAATAGGTCCATTATTTTATCTTCCCCTGGATTACTAATGTTTTATTCAATATTTCTGTCACCTATATTTCTTTTTTGCCACATGGCGATGCTTGAATGAGGATTTTCTTCTGTGCATCTGAATTCGTTTTATTTCCCAAACCTATACGAGATGAGAACTTGGCGACATAGTTTCTAATTAGAAGCAGCCCCTTCTTCATTCGTTCTCTTGGAGCCGCGGTAGAGTTCGTTGGCTTTCGCTGTTCTTGCCTGGCGCGAACCAGAAGCGAAACTTCCCGCCTGTTTTAAAATCGAGTCCTTTAATTGATCTTTTAAAATTCCATGCAGAACTTTCTGGAACATTCCTCTGTTAAAGGAGAATCTAGGGGCAACGTCCGTCCGCGCTTTTCCAGCCCCTCTGGTTGTCTTTGTGATACACACAGGCGCCGGGGATTGGTCGTTTGCCGCACCTCCATAAAGAACTGACTGTGGACACAGTGTCAGAGGGAGGTTTATGAATTTTCATTGGAGAGACACTTGGATCGAGCAGTCTGTGTGTACATACTTCGTGATGGAGCGTGTACTTCGGTATTAAATCGTGTTGAGCCTTAAGTTACGTTGCATTCCACCCTGCTGTTAGCAGCACTGTCACGAGTAGGAAGAGATTAACTGTACTTGTTTTTGCTTTTGCGTGCGAAGTTTAATTACTTTGCAAGTCAAGTTATTGCGTTGGCGTGCACTAACTCTCGTGGTCGTGCTATGTTGCACTAGTTCTCCCCTGCGATTCTCAAATGAACCTAGATGGCTGAAGTGTTCATGCACTTTGTACTCATACTGAATTCACTGCTGAATGTCTCTTATGATTTTTCTTACTATGGTGCCAGACGCCTTGTGGTCATCGGCCATTCCAACTTTGATCGCAACTCAAGCGCAAGAGTATACCGAGCACCAGTAGTCACTGTACCAAACGAATAATCCGCCGAATAAGTGTGTGGTGTGCGCACTGCAAGACCTTCGGTACACACACCATCAGATTATTTGACTTGTCGCTCTAACGAAGTAGGCAAGTGTCAGCAATACGTCTCGTGGTCTTATCGTGGCGTATTTATCTTCTGCCGTTAGGTCAGACGATAGAAATGCCACTTGCACGCTTAGAGTAGCAGATTGACGGTGACCAACTTTAAACAGAACTTGATTAATTTTCACACACATTTATTAAAATAATAAAAAGGCATAGATATTATGTACCTTGATTCTGGATGCTGTTTACAATTGACAATCTGAAGTTCCTTTGGTCTTGGTACGTTAATCTTATTCTCACATATCTCTGATACTTGACAAAGTGTCTATTCATTTATCTTCATGGCTATGTACAGGAATATGATAATATTATTAGGTGCAGACAGAAACTTGACCACAGACTGGTACAGAATAATGCAGACAAATGCAGACTGACTAATCGGAGGTCTGTACACTAGTTATAATACCTCGAGCGTTCAGGTATCACTGCGCGAGTGTGATCCGCGAGAAGGTTCTACGTTAGCAGCAATCTCATTGGCTGCGTTACATATTAATACGCGGATCGGCGGAAGCAGAATTTGGTCCGTCTCTAAGACAGCGCCATCTCGTAGTGCGGAGACGGACGAGCGCTGCGCCTGCGCTGTTGTGCTTAGCGGGGCGCGCTCTATTGGGGAAGTTGTGTACGCGCTGACTACGCGGAACTATGTACACAACAAAGTGGTTCTAAGCACAGTCTAATATATACAGTCGCGACACTCTCACTGATTTTTGTTTTACACAGCGACAACAGCGCCCCAAGCGGTGGAGAAGCTACGCTGCTGAATACGGTATTCAGTAAATGTAAACAGTATCGTTTATATTCATTTTTAAGATGGTATTCACGAAAGGCAGCGTATGTAGCGCCATCAATTGCAGTAATAATAGGCAGAAGACACAACATTTGTCATTCTTCAGGTTTCCTAAAGACCCTGAGAGGTATGAAACATCACATTAGAGCGCTCTTTATTTACGATTTTTTTCTAAACTGTATTGAATTACTGACTTTGTTTTTCTTTTTTAGGAGCAAGAAATGGTTAATAAATAGTAGAAGACAGGACCTGCTGCAAAAAGATGTCCTTTATTTGCACAATAACGGTAAGTTTTCTGCGTTACATTTAGAGTCAAACCAGTTCATGAGCGCGGAAAAGAAGACATTGGTATGGAATGCAGTTCCTACGTTATTTGACGTGCCGAATAAGCCACAACTAGTGACGATGAAGAGAAAATTGCCATACAAACATGAAAGTGTTAAAACAATAAAACTGTCTCCTGACACAGAAGAAACAACTACCACAAGTGTTACTACACGAGAGAGACATATAAAATCACTAACAACGGAATCTGCAACACAGACATCTTTTGAAGATGAAATTCATAGATTACGTGAAATTATTCGCGTGTTGGAAAATCGTGTGAAATGTAAAAATGTGCAAATCATTAGACTTCGTACAAAATTACTACGTGACAAGGAAAATGCCCATCGTAAGAATAAACTGCAACCACAACGTCACAGGACACAAATACAAAAGGACAAGCTCATTTTAAAAAGTATTGGTTCCAAGTACTTGAAAGAAGATGCTCTCGATTTATTGACGAGCCAAATCAGTATACCACTGAATGGAAAACGTGGTGCGAGATGGAAAGATGAAACTAAATTATTTGCACTTAATTTGTTGCATTATAGTACTCAGGAATACACTTTTTTGTCACATTGTTTTAGCCTTCCATCAGTACGTACCTTACAAAGGTATGTGGAAGATATACAAATTGTGGGATAAATAATAACATATTTCACCTTTTAAAGCAGAAAGTGCAGCAGTTACCAGAAACTGATATAATTGTTAATTTGTCCTTGAATGAGATGTCACTAATGGAAAATTTGATATATGACAGCTCTAGGAATCGTGTTATTGGATTTGAAGACATGGGTTTCATACATACTCTGTGGTTGCCAATACTGCATTAGTTACAATGATTAACGGCATCTTCTCAAATTTTAAACAGCCATTAGTATATTATTTCTCCAAAGGACCAGTAGGAGCCACCCATCTGACGCGCATATTATTTGAAGTTGTCAAAAAACTCACAGAGATTGGTTTGGTTGTAAAAACATGTGTGACTGACCAAGGCTCGAATTTTGTGGAGTGAAGGAACGGACTGGGTATCACACCAGTTGATCCATGCTTAGTAAACGAAGGGAGTAAGATCTACTTTTTTATGACACCCACACTTGATAAAAAGCATACGTAATAATTTATTCAGGTATAACATTATCCACACAACAGATGAAGGAGGAATTGGCACTGCTTCATGCAAGGACACAAGTGATTGTGAAAGGAAGTAAAAGTTGGCCCACAAGCTCACTGAAAGAGCTGTCCAACTGCCAGCATTTTCAAAAACGAAGTAAGCGCTGAAGTTCGTGTGTTGAGTCATACAGTAGCAGCAGGCATTGAGACACTTGTTACTTGTGGCACCACATCATCATCTGCTACTGCTACTGCAGATTTCTGCCAAAAAGTAAACGATATTTTTGACATATTTAATGCATATAGTGTTAAAGGGCCTGTATCCTTAAGGGACTGCATTACAAGTGCCTCAAGACATTTAGAAATATTAAAGATACTGAAGCCATGGATACAGTCATGGAAATTTGTAGATGTTGATGGGAAAGATTTTTCATCTAGGATTAAGTGTGTTAAAGGACTTCTGGGTAACATAAGCTCTTTGAACATGTTTGTTAATGACGTTTTGGATGGAACCAAGTTACATTTATTAACACGCAAAATTAATCAAGATCCACTGGAAAACTTTTTCTCAGTGAAGAGGCATAAAGGTGGTTTTTGTAGCAACCCATCACCACGATACTTTTGTGCTGCATTCAATAATTGTGCTTTAAGCAAATTAATGAACACACATAGTGTAGCAACCTCCAATTGTGAGGGGATCAACTGGGGTCAGACAATAGTGGATATGAAAGCAGCGCCCAAATTACTTGTTTCTCCACTGATGGACATCAGTGACACGAGTTCAGTGATCAGACTACCAAATGTGGAAGTCCAAACAGACCTCGGAGAGGCAAACAGCATGACATACGTGTTTGGTTATGTATTAAAGAAACTGATTATCATTCATGACTGTTATAAATGTAGGACAGTACTTGTAGATGGCAGCCAAGACTTAGACGCAAATGACAAAGTTTATTGTCATTTTAAAAGTTATGAAGGCAACTTTGGAAGCCTATTTATTTGTACAGAAGATGTCAAAGAATTTTTAACTCATTGTGAGACTAAGATAACTTCTACTTTTGATGAATACGCTCACATAAGTAATTGTGGTGTTTTTTTTTTTTTTTTTGTGAACATGTTGGACATCCCCAATTTTCCACCTGGGTGCTGTGCTGAGACCAAGCTGCTGTTAATGAGACTGTGTGTGAAAGTGAGGCTCTTTTACAGTATTAAATTCAGGAATCAAGACTTAGTCTGTAGAAGCAAGAGAAGAAATAAAAAAGTGATGAAGCTGGCTCATTTGGGTTGCTAAAGTGTTAGGACTGACTCATTCATTTAATTTTATTTTCGTTAAATGTATCAATGGGATATAATAAAGTTTTAAAACAGTCATACTTTTTATTGAGATAACCTGATACCACAAAGAATAAGACGGAAATTGTATTTCTGGAAGCAGGCTTCCTGCAAAGCAAAATGTAATGAAAAGTGATGTGTCGCTTCATTTTTACACAAGGAAGATCATCTATATACTTCATATGTGGGATATACAGTGTGTATTCTCTTACTTTCAGTGCAATAAGTGCGACTATATGCTACTTCTTAATTATTTCTTCAAGAATATGTTGCAGCTTATGTCACTTCATTCAATAGTTTGTGCTCTGTTTACTTGTATTTTACGATCACTTATGTCTCTCGCTGTTCTCCTAACACTTGTGACACAAAAATATATTATTTATTTCGTAAATTACGTACAAAACGAATTAAAATCAACATTATTTTTACGTCGCATGTGCTGTCAGAGGAAGGCGAGCTTTCTGGCCGCTAGGGGCGCTAGTGTCACTTGAACTGTCAAATGGTAACAACTTTCACAGCAGTAAGTGTCGCGATTGTATACATTAGACTGTGGTTCTAAGTCTAGGCGACTGATGACCTCAGATGTTAAGTCCCGTAGTGCTCAGAGCCATTTGAAACATTTTTGTCCAACTGATCAGCCAATATACAGAAATGAGGCTCACTTCGTTATCAATCAAGAGACCCACCTTTCGCCTAGCGATTCTGCTTGGGCTTGGAGCAGGAAATATGGAGCTTTCCCATAAATCAGATTGAAGTACCCCTTCTCAGTGTTACCTGTTTTTTTCTTTCTCTTACATGTTTACAAGAAAAGTAAAACACACACTAAGAAGTTCAGTGAATGGATCAAAACCTACACTGATCAGCCAGAACATTATGACCACCGACCTACTATAGATATAAAACGGTCCAGGCGATAGCAGAGTCACCTGGCGAGAAATGACTGCTAGTTCAAATGGTTCAGGTGGCTCTGAGCACTATGGGGCTTAACATCTGAAGTCATCAGTCCCCTAGAACTTAGAACTACTTCAACCTAATTAAACTAAGGACATCACACACATCCATGCCCGAAGCAGGATTCGAACCCGCCGGACGATGTGACCGAGCGGTTCTAGGCGCTTCAGTCTGGAACCGCGAGACCGCTACGGTCGCAGGTTCGAATCCTGCCTCGGGCACGGATGTGTGCGATGTCCATAGGTTAGTTACGTTTAAGTAGTTGTAAGTCCAGGGGACTGATGACCTCAGATGTTAAGCCCCATAGTGCTCGGAGCCAACACCACGACGTCGGAACTACGACTCAAATGGGCAGGAGACGATCGGCACTGGACGTTGGCCCATCCCGATACCTTCTTCATCATGCCGATTGGACAGCGCGAATCCGTCATCTCCCACGAAATAACTTCTTGGCTCTGGGGAACGTTCACATGGCCATCCATGGGCCCAGCGGAGCTCGTGCAAGCCATATGGCGGCTACGATGTATCGTACCTGGTAATAGATCACGTACACCCTTTCATGCCGATTATGTTTCCCGACAGCAGTGGCATTTTTAAACAAGATAATGCGCCATGTCACAAGGCCAGGAGTATGACGCAGTGGTTGGATGAACACAGAGGCGAGTTACAATTGATGTGCTGCTCCCCCAACTGGCCAGACCTGAACGTGATCGAATACATCTGGGATGTGATTGAACGTGGCGTCAGAGCTCATCGTCCCCCAGAATTTACAGGAACTAGGTGATTATGTGTGCAGATGTGAAGCCAAATCCCTCCAACGAACTGCCATGATGTGATAGTTCCCATGCCACGATTCGTCGTCGCCGTTATCCCAGTCAAAGGTGGACATTCTAGCTATTAGTTAGGTGATCATAATGTTCTGGCTGCTCAGTGTTTATGGCACCATGTGTCGAAGCAGAATACTTGCAAAACAGGAGAGCCTATACCCTGCAAGCTATCGATTTCGATGCGCTTCGGCATACTAATCGGAGGCAACTCTACAACGGCCGCTGTGAATGGTTTACGTCACTATGCTTCTGTTTTCGAAAAACTATCTACTTTAAAGGCCGAAAGACGGCCATTTCATCGCGAACTCCTTTATAAATCTCGCATCCGCGCCATGCGTTCAGTCACTTGACTCACGGACGAAGGCACCAGCACCGCGCGGTGTGGTCGCGCTGTTAGAGGCGCCATGTCACGGATTGCGCGGCCCCTCCCGCCGGAGGTTCGAGTCCTCCCCCGGTTATGGGTGTATGTATTGTTCTTACAATGGAACCTCCCCATCGCACCCCCCTCAGATTTAGTTATAAGTTGGCACAGTGGATAGGCCTTGAAAAACTGAACACAGATCAATTGAGAAAACAGGAAGAAGTTGTGTGGAACTGTGAAAAAATAAGCAAAATATACAAACTGAGTAGTTCATTGGAAGATATGCAACATCAAGGACACTTAAAACGCAGGAGCGCCGTGGTCTTGTGGTAACGTGAGCAGCTGCGGAGCGAAAGGTCCTTGGTTCAAATCTTCCATCAAGTGAAAAGTTTAATTTTTTATTTTCAGTTTACGAGACAAACTCTTATGTTTTCATCACTTTTTTGGGAGTGATTATCACATTCACAAGAAAACCAAAATCGGGCAAGGTAGAAGAATCTTTTTACCCATTCGCCAAGTGTACAAGTTAGGTGGGTCGACAACATATTCCTGTCATGTGACGCACATGCCGTCACCAGTGTCGTATAGAATATATCATGTGTTTTCCTATGGAGGAATCGGTTGACCTATGACCTTGCGATCAAATGTTTTCGGTTCCCATTGGAGAGGCACGTCCTTTCGTCTACTAATCGCACGGTTTTGCGATGCGGTCGCAAAACACAGATACTAAACTTATTACAGTGAACAGAGACGTCAATGAACGAACGGACAGATAATAACTATGCAAAAATAAAGAAAGTAAAATTTTCACTCGAGGGAAGACTTGAACCATGGACCTCTCCTTCTGCAGCTGCTCACGCTACCACGAGACCACGGCGCTCGTGAGCTGACCGTCTCCATAATATTGCCTATGTCGCCCATGGACTACTCAGTTTGTATATTTTGCTTATTTTTTCACAGTTCCACACAAATTCTTCCTGTTTTCTCAATTGATCTGTGTTCAGTTTATCAAGGCCTATCCACTGTGCCAACTTATAACTAAATTTGAGGGGGGTGCGATGGGGAGGTTCCCTTGTTAGCATAGGTTAAGTTAGTTTAAATAGTGTGTAAGTTTAGGGACCGATAACCTCAGTAGTTTGGTCCCTTAGGAATTCACACACATTTGAACATTTGAAGGCCACCAGCTGTACCTGTCCACGGCAGTGGTATATCTTCGCAAACACGAAAGAGCAGGTATCTCTTGTGGCAACGCTAGAGCTTTCACCGCTGTCGCCCAGTCAGCACGGGGTACGTGTATTTCATTCGGTCGCCTAATGCAGTTTGAAGCGAACAAGCACCTTCGTCTCTTCTCTCGACTTGGGCAGGACAACGGAGCCGAAACGTCTCAGACTCTTTGTTTTGTGTATTTGAGAAGGGCGCATTGGGCAGAAACGTTCTACGCAATGGCGACACTGCAGTCAGCTGTAAACATTCGAGTTGCAGTCACATGACTGGAAACCAAGCGAGTGTTGAAGTTATGTAAAATCGTGTCCACATAGAATTGCAGTTCGCACTCTGACTTGTCGTAGATAATATTCTACCATCGTTCCCGTTATCGATTGCATCCGAACACGGGATGATTTATAGCCGTATCTGACTTAATCGTATGTTAAGTGACTTAAAACCGACTTTCTCACTCGCAATGCTACTTCTAAGCAGTTTGTCAAATTATTTTTACTTAACTTTGTGGAAACCGAAGACAAATATGGAGTAGGAATTAAAGTTCAGGAAGAAGAAATAAAAATTTAGAGGTTTGCTGACGACATTGTAATTTTGTCAGAGACGATAGGGCAGTGTCTTGAAAGGAGGTTACAAGATAAACATCAATAAAATCAAAAGAAGGACAATGGAATGTAATCAGATTAAATCAGGTAAGTGAATAGAAGCTTTTGCAATGTAGTGCTACAGAAGAATGCTGAAGATAGATTGGTAGATCACGGACTAATGAGGCAGTACTGAATAGAATTGGGGAGACAAGAAATTTGTCGCTCAACCTGAGTAGAGGAAGGGATCTGTTGATAGGACACATTCTGAGACATCAATTTAGTATTGAAGGGAAGTGTTGGAGGTAAAAATCGTAGAGGGAGACCAAGAGATGAATGCAATAAGCAGATTCAGAAGGACGGAGGTTGCAGTAGTTATTTAGAGATGAAGAGGCTTGGACAGGATACAGTAACATGCAGAGATGCATCAAACCATTTTTCGTACAGAATATAACAACAACTTTGTGCCATGATGTTCGGAAATGTTACACTTTCTGATTCAGTGTTTGTCCCCAACCATAACGGCTGACTTTGTACATTAAGTATATTAATGTTTTATATTGGATTTTTTGTACATTTGGACATTCATTGTCTTACACCTTTCCATTGCTCACAAAATACGCCACGTCTGCCTACTTACGTGTTTGAATACTTAATATTTGTTTCATACAAAACATGCTCCATTCACTTCCATTGCAAATTTTCTCAAGGGCTACGCTACGCATGCTTGCAGCTATTGGATTTTTTTTCTGCCAAAAATTTTTAGCGATCCAATTACGGCAACACTGATACAGTTCTTCGTGTTATACAGTGCTGGAGACGGCGTCATCGTAAATAAGTGGTTTCACCATAGTTGCTCTCTATTTCCAGGTTATTAGGTGGTAAAGCGTAAGTGAAACAAGCCAAGAAAGTATTTCGTTTAGTGTATGTAGCCTCCCTCCGTCCCTGCATCCGCCCTCTCTCTCTCCCCCCCCCCCCCGTCTCTCTCTCTCTCTCTCTCTCTCTCTCTCTCTCTCTCTCTCTCTCTCTCTGTTTCCGAAGACTCACACGCAAACAAGTCACATGTGTCCAGAATGAGATTTTCACTCTGCGGCGGAATGTGCGCTGATATGAAACACTTCATACATTTTATAATTGTCAAACACAAGCCGAAATCGTACTTGGCAAATCTACCAATGAAATAACAGGAAGTCACCACATGTGACTTGAAACTTCCTGGCAGATTAAAACTGTGTGCCGGACCGAGACTCGAACTCGGGACCTTTGCCTTTCGCGGGCAAGTGCTCTACCAACTGAGCCACCCAAGCACGACTCACGCCCCGTCCCCACAGAGTGAAAATCTCTTTCTGGAAACATCCCCTAGGCTGTGGCTAAGCCATGTCCCCGCAATATCCTTTCTTTCAGGAGTGCCAGTTCTGCAAGGTTCGCAGGAGAGCTTCGGTAAAGTTTGGAAGGTAGGAGACGAGGTACTGGCAGAAGTAAAGCGGTGAGGACGGGGCGTGAGTCGTGCTTGGGTAGCTCAGTTGGTAGAGCACTTGCCAGCGAAAGGCAAAGGTCCCGAGTTCGAGTCTCGGTCCGGCACACAGTTTTAATCTGCCAGGAAGTTTCAAGTCACATGTGGTGACTTCCTGTTATTTCATTGGTAGATTTGCCAAGTACGATTTCGGCTTGTGTTTGACAATTATAAAATGTATGATTCTTCCTCGTTCACCAGTGTACACCAGAAGTCTTTCAAAAATAAATATGAAAGACAAAGAAAGTTATCAAATAAATCCCATACTGGAAGATATACTGACATTCAACATATATTGCTAGTTACACTGCTTAGTCCGTGTGCAATTGTGTATGCTGGTTGCATACCCACTCCATAGCAACCACATAAAAATGTTCATCTGCCACTATAGTGCCCAGTATTCCGCACATAAATAACATCTTATTACTGAACTTATTAATGCAGAAAATTCGGAAAATTATTGATCTGCTTCTATTAAATGTTACAACCTATTTTGTAGCGCAATATATTTTTGACATTTTCGCTATTAATAATGAAAAATTAGCTGTTCTGGGACAAAAGAGTGATTTTAAAACAAATTTTTGTATTATTCTCGAAGTTAGCCTATGTGAATGTGGACATGGGGTCTTTTCGAAATGACCAATTCAAATGATTAGGCAAGTTTCGATCTCTTCATTTGGAAACACTGACCTGTCAGGTGTACGAATTGTTTTACCTACTGAGATGTTTCCTTGCCAAATAGGTCAAATTCTTCTTTATGTCTGAAATTTCGTTAACCTTGGGATCAGTGAAGGAGGTTCAGCTCATACGGACACCGACAGAATGATAATCCGCGGTGGATCTGTTGTTGGAACTATCCCATCAATAAACCGAACTGATTTCCCGATGACGTAAACCAAGAAGAGCTTGATGACTTTCCAGTATATTTTCTGGAATTATGAATGTAGTACCTGCGACATGTTTCGGAGTTTTTTAGAAAATTAAAAGCCTGTTGAGTTGCAACTGAGTCCCAGCAGGCAAATCTCTGTGATAATGAAATTTTTTGCGTCTGTTAAAGAATCTATCTATTTAAATAGGCTATTTGTATGTAAATGTGTATGTGTAGCACTTCGCTAGCCATGTACCGTGGACTCCGGCAACGTTACGATGAAAGATAACCGGAATTGCACCACGCTATATACACACGTTAGAAGAAAAGTTAGTAGCTACCGACCCATTAACATGAAGATGCGGGAATCATGAAGGATAAAATGGGAATTTATATTCTAATTTTTGTGATCCCGTATTTCACGTCAAAAAAAGTGTGAGACAGTGGAATGTAACCGGAAGAATGCTGCACATAATGTGCGAGTTACTACCAAAACACACACACACACAAATACATAGACACACACAAATACATACATACACACAAACACATACAAACAAACACATACACACGGGCGCGCGCGCAGCAAAATAATTTTAGTGAATCGAACCATACATTTTAATTTATCAATATTTGTAACAGATAAGAATAACACTGCTAACTGAAGTGCATTCTTTGTCATTCCAAAGTTAAGGATAAAATATACATATCGAACTGTTATCTGCCGTTCGTACTGATACCAGATCACACTTCTAAAAGATCAAGGACATGAAACGGTGGCAATGTTCAAGATGGACTGAGACATGGTTGTAGCTTGTCTCTCATATTATTCAATCTGTCACTGAGCAAGCAGTAAAAAGTATGACAATATCTGTATTCAACTTCAATATCTTAGCAGCACAATTAATTTCAGCTTCAGCATAAACATAGCCACGTGTAGCTGTAAGGGATGTTATCGTTTTCGTTTAGCGACATGTGTGCCAGCAAATGGAATGTATATGCACTCGAAATGCAAGCCATAGATTATTTTAATCAAAATACACCAAGTTAAAGTGTAAAAATTATTGGATCGTAATCCACTGTAAACTACTCTGCAGAACATCGCCACCTAAACTCACCGGCACACACGACAACAAAACTTGCGCCCCGAAGGTCACAGAAAACATTCAGTACTTAATAGATGCCCATCTGATGATGCGAGCATGCTGCTGGAATACGTAGTGCTAAAACAGCTCTTGCTAACGAACATGACTGAAACAGCAAAATTCTAGTAGCCTGCCTCTGAAATGCTTCTATGTCGTCCTTTAATCCGACCTGAGGTGGATCACAAACACTCTAGCAGTACTCCAGAACCGGTCGTACTGGCATCCTGCGTGTGCTTTTCTTTGGAGCTGAACCACATTTTTCTAGAGTTTTCTGACTAAATCGAAGCTGACCATTCGCCTTCTCTATCACAAATCTCACATGGTCGTTCAATTTCATATCGCTTTCAACGTTCCGTCGAGAAATTTATACGACGTGACTGTGTCAAGCAGGACACTAATAATGTTGTAAACGAACATTACGGGTTTGTTTTCCATACTCATCCGCATTATTATGCAGAGATGAAGAAATTTGCTCATGATAGGCCAGCACAGAGTGGTGCAACAAATCAGTCTTTGGACTGACAACAACAACGTCTCAATTTTTAGTTATGTTCGTGCTTATAGGTTTGTAAATACCTTTCAGTAGCCACTAGTTATTTTCCTTGTTGACATAACAGGATCCTCTCATTACATATTGTCATACTTCACACTAGATCATACGCAGACATCTGATGGTTTGTGCATGAAGCCATAGTGGCGAGTCGTATAGAATGAACAACCACCAGCATTTTTTTGGTTTGATATCCCTCCCCCTTCTCTCTCTCTCTCTCTCTCTCTCTCTCTCTCTCTCTCTCTCTCTTTCAGCGTGTGTGTGCAAAAGAGATAAGACAGATAACGAGAATGAAATCTAGGCCGAGAACGGGTAGTTGGGAAGAAATGTGGAGGAAACAGTGACAAGAGGGCAGTTAGGATGGAAGGGGACGATCAAAGAAGTAAGAAACTCATTTTTAGGGCGTAATGTCAAGCGCCGGCAGAGAGGGCTGTGAGACTACGTCAGCCAATCGCACGCTGACTGACCCCTCCCCAGGGCGACCACGGGACAGCAGCGGCCTCTATGTGAAGACGACATAAGCGCGGCGCCCGACTGGTTGCAGCCCAGTCGAATAGCAGCCTCAAGACTAGTGACTTGCATAGAAGTGTCAAAGCTAATTACTTCGCGGTCTATGTATCAGACTTAGGAGTTGTAACACTGAAGAAACTTATGTTGTCTGTCGCCCTTTGCTTGCAACACATTTGTGTAACACAAAGTTAAGTATTATAATTGTCTTATTGAAATAAAAACTCATTAATGCGATTTGTTTTAATGTTTTAATGTTATCCGAGAAATCAGGTATCCTAGACACCCCACATTGGACGACTAGGCAGGATTTAACACTTCTAGTAGTTTGCAAGCAGAATCAGAGTATTGGATTGGATTGTTTGAGGGAAGAGACCAAACAGCGAGGTCATCAGCCTCATCGGATTAGGGAAGGACGGGGAAGGAAGTCGGCGGTGCCCTTTGAAAGGAACCATCCCGGAATTTGCCTGGAGCAATTTAGGGAAATCACGGAAAACCTAAATCAGGATGGCCAGACGCGGGAGAATCAGAGCAGCGTTGAAAATTTTTGATTAGTTAGCCAGTTATATAAAATGTCTGACAGACCGAAAATTTAAATTTGAGATCAAACACTTTGTCATTGATAACTCCAGCTATTCCATATAAAAATCAAAATTTCTAGTTTAGTTATCTGTAAAAGGTGATGGGTAGGAATTACTACCTCATGTCTGTATTTTTAAAAAAATAACGAAACTTGTAACTAGCCATCATATAATCTCATTTCCAAATTAATTAGTAACGGGAACGTAAAATGACTGTTTCCATATAACTACGATTTATCGTACAAGTTATCTGTGTAATATGAAACTAATTAATTAACTTAGCTCTAAAATTCCAGATAAAACATGAAATAATTGTATGGTTTATTGGCTGGGACACCCCATCTGGGGTTCTTCAGCCACTTTGTTCAAGTCTTTCTATTTGACGCCTCTTCCGCAAGCCGCGCGTCTTTCTGATGAAGTTGAAATCAGATGATTGGGACAACACACACCTCTACGCGATGTTCAGGTAGTGCTGCAAATCGGTAGGCTACGAACATTACTATTACCATTCACATTATATGAAATGTTGAAGTATGCATAAGTTTTAGTTTGCAAATGTAACTTAAAATGAAAATTAGATTTAGCAGGGGGTAGCAACGCTTGAAACTTCTAACAACCGTTAAGAAAATTATACTCACAAAAGTCAACATTTACGTGTCGTTAAGCTTTAAATAAAACCGAGAGATAGTGGAGAAGAGAGGATACAAAACGCAAAGTGGAAATGGTTTCAGTTATGTGCATGTCAATTGATATGGTTAAATTTTGTCGGTAGACTTAACCTAAAATGTCCACATTCAATTACAACATTTGTACCTTTGCTTTACTTGCACTATAGCTGTCGTATACTATAATGATCTGCTTAGCGTTAAACATGCGGGATGTTAACGTTATTTTACGTGGTACCTGGCGATAATACACTTGCTTTCATAAATTCTGCAAATTTTAATGAAAGCTTCTGACACGTAGCACGTAGCACGCAGCACATGCAACAGAAACAACACGTAACACCACCACAGCGACGTGTAAGCTGTCAGCGAGTGAAGCCAAAGTTTACTCGCCAGGGAAAGCGACGGCCTCGTGGGAGCGGGAAAGGACTGTACACAATGCTGTCACCGACTACCAACTCGTGCCGCTGCAACTTGTCAACTCCCAACTCTCGCACCGTTCTTGTTGGGGGTGAGGGCGGGGATGCAGGGGTGGGTTTGGGGGTAGGTGGGGGTTGGCAGCTAGAGACTCGCAGCGTCACTACGTGCCATGCGGTGGTGTTTGGTTGCCAGACCCCTTCCGCGACACCAGCTGCAGAGTGTTCCACGAAAGATTAATCCTATTTCACTAGGTTATATCTCCGACAAGAATGAAGATAGGAACTTCGGGTCAACTAGATAATCTATTAGTGTTGTTCCGGATGTGTTAACGTTTACATTGTAAGACAGAAGAACATGTTCGTGATATCACACATTCCACCAAAACGCAGTATTTCAAGAATGATTACTGTAACTGTGATATTCACCGTTACACACGTCTTTTAGGGCCCGAGGTGCCCTACAGAAGATGTTATATTTGAAATATCGTGTGCTATAAGGTTTTTTCAGTAACATTTCATAAATGTATTAAACATTTTTATTATAACGTATAGTATTAATCGAATATACGACGCGTAATCGACAATTTTGTGCCGTTTTGTTACGTTTAAAATGTTTTCTGCTTACAATAATGTTGGGCGAATGAAGTGATGCTTTACAAAGCTACATAAATCGTACTTCGATTCAGTACGCGTTTGAGAACAACAACGGCGTTGAAAATCGTTGTTACCCCAATCGCGAAGCGATGCTGAAATTCAATATTTGTGTGGAAAAAGATCCTAAACCGCTCAAATGCATCATCAGTTGTGCCTAATTTATGGAGCTATAGCAATGACTGTAAGAAATATTAGAAAATAGTACCTGATACTCTTGAAGTCGTGAGGAAGCTACCACTCACCATTCTCGTCCACAAGTGGTACAATACAAATATGTAGCATCGTGTATTCAACCTATTCAGGTTGAAAGCCAAGTTCACCTTTTACAACAAAAAACAGATTATTTGGTCCCCTCTTTACAGAGTTCACTATTTTAATTTTCGTTGAATGCCCATGCTCGGTCATGATGAGATGCAGAGATTTTCGATGTCGAAGAGCATAATTTCGAACAGTGTTCACGTATTCCGTAAACGAAATCATGAGTCAATCAGAATGGTTGGTTCAGGAACTTAAGTCAGTTCTTACAAGGAGAGAACGTGAAGTTCGCATCGCGGCTTTACTTCACACTTCGTACACTTTCAGTAGTTCATTAGGACAACATAATTTTCAAAGTAAGGCGTACTACGTAGGCAATTTCGAGGTAATCGCAAGAGAAGTTTTACGCGTAAATGATTTATCGATGCGTTGCGGCCCTGAACACAAGACGGCGGCAGTCATGTGGTTAGCGTTTAACCGCCGTAGTTAGTGATTCGCTGGGTCGAGTCCCGCTCATGTTCTTTATTTAATTTACACTTTTCTTTTCAAAACCAGTCATATCAGCCGCGCGAACCGTGGTAAGACGCCCCTGACCGCGCGGCTCGTTGTCAGTGAAATATGAACAAGTTTGAAGGGCTTGATTGAGTTTTTAGCTTACCTGTAGAAATAGAAGTCGCATAATATTTACTATGTTAAAAAAGTAGTAAACAGCCAAATAACACTGCAAACTGAAAAAAAGTTCGGCAACATAGACATGACTTTTCATCATATTACCTTTCAAATGTTATATGTACTAAATACTATGGCTAATGTTAAAAAAATATAAAGTAAAAAGCATGAAAGGGACTAGATCCAGCGATCCACTGGTTACGGAGGTTGAACGCTAACCGCACGACCACCTACAGTTCCTGCTCAAGGTGCAAAGCACCGGTACATCATTGACGCGTAAACCCTCTCTTGCGATTTTCTCGAAAACGTCTAAGTAGTATGCGTAACTACTGCACACTATGTTGTCTTAATGCACTATTAAAAGTGTAAAGTCTAAAGTAAATCCGTTGGTTCACTGGTTGATTTGAGCGGAGGGGACAGAACAGCGAGGTCATCGGTCGCGTCGAATAAGAGAAGGATGGGAAAGAAAGTCGGCCGTGCCCTTTCGAAGGTACCATCCCGTCATTTGCCTTAAGTGATTTAGGGAAATCACGGAAAACCTATCTCAGGATGAACGGATGCCTGTGTGCGAACGTGAGTCCAGTATGCTAACCACTGCGCCACCTCGCTCGGTAAGTAAATCCGTGATTCGAACGTCATCGCCACCCTCTCCTCCCCCCCCCCCCCCTCCTTTGTCAGTCAACGTCTTTTTCTACCCAGAAAGTGTTTGCCAGTCCTAGAACCGTCCACTGTGCAAGTGACGATGTCTTCCTCATATCCCTACTGTTAAGACTCCGAAAATTCTCCGTTGCTACCCAAATTATTATGGTAATCTCGCACATAGAGTATCAAAGAATTTACGCTGATTTTGAAATTAGCTACACAGGGGTGACGCAGTGGTCAGACATTGGACTAACATTCCGGAAGAAGAAATTCGTATCTTCGAACGGCCATCTAGAGTTCTTGTGTACTTCGTGGTTTCTATATATAGCCTGCTACAGATGCCACGATGGTTCCTTTTCAACGGCTGTGGTCGATTTCACTCCCAAGACTGAACTATGGCTTTGTCGTCCACGGGACGTTAGATCACGATGCTTCTTTTCTCATATTAACTGATACTTCGAAAGACAATAACTTCTCTGCAACATTATTTTCCTTAAATGTAAAGCTGTCACGAATCCAAAGGTTGTTTTGAACACCACAGTGCTTTTCTAGGCAAGACCCTGTTGGAGATCGTACACCTTTGCCTGCCTCCGATCTTTGAGTTACCGGTGGACCAGTTACCGGTGGACCTAGAGTTTAACGTCGACCACGAAAGAGTACTACTAGACATTTTTCACATTAAAATTATCGGAAGAGCTGAAAAAGTGACAAGTTAGAGATAAAAGTTCAATTGCCGATCATAACAATCAGATTGTAATTGAGGCAACACGTACCTGATAGTTTACTAGAAGACGTAGTCTAGAAAGTCACTGCTCCAGCACCATCTTGTAGTCACTGCGGTTACGTTCACCAGCACTTTCCAGTCTAATCTCACAGACTTTATTTCGTACACCGAGAAAATGGCGGCAAGTTCTTTTCCAAAGTATTCGCACCACAGTTAATCAAATCTGCGTGATGTCTACTACACGGGGTCAGCATCAAGACACCTCATTTGCGCACCGCACTTCCGACGCCTATTGAACTGTCGTGGAGTTTCCACGGTAATGAACTTCGCTTAACGCCATTGTTGCCCGTGGCCTTGAATCAACGACATGCCTCCTGACGCCCATGTCATCAGTGTACGCATTAGCAAAAGAACGCTTACAACTCATTAGCCGTTGTTGATGTAACGTACTTTTGATACAGCCACAGAAGGAGATTTTACTCGTCGCCACCCACAACTATTTCCAGTGCACTGCGGGAAAGACTATAAGAGGAGAACGAGGAGAACACTAAAACACTGATAATGATTAGTGACAAGAAAACACATACTTATTGACGAATACTCAACTTTGTAGAAACCTGCTCAGGCAGCATATCCTGAAGTTCAACTACTATTCCAGAAGCTAAGACTGGGTGATAAACAGTTCTAGTCTCACTAGACTGTTCACTGAAGATTGGATAGTGTGGACTCTCCAGAAACAGACGACTCGGGTCAAAGTACACAAGTAGGAGGCGTTCTTTCCGTATTCGAGCTGACTTGAAACTCTCCGTTGTGCTGTGACGCCGGCCAATATCACTTCTCTGGCGGCGCCACCGCCGCGACTTCTTGGTGGGCTATACGTCGTCTCTGAAGTGGGTTGTCGAGCTATGAAACCTGCGGTGCTGCCTGGTGGTGCGTGCTGTGCTTACGACACCACAGTTAAAAGCAATAACTAACTTTCACTGTATAGGAGTATACCTTTTCTTAGTTTGGGTGAAGGAAAAGGAAGGAGCACTAACTACGGAGCGAAAAGCATGGAGATATGTAGTGCGTGCTAGGGTACAGAGTAAACGTTTAAAGGCAAAATACGTCTTCAAAAGTGCAATAATACAATGACTGGATTCTCATTTCTGTTTTGCTATTAAACGATTGAGGTTCACCTCCGTAGCAGAGTGGTCAGAGCGGTGAACTGCCATGCCGTGGTCCTGGGTTCGATTCCGGCTACTGCCAGGGACTCTTCCTTGGTGGGGGGTCTGGTAAGGAGCGAACTTAGCCTCTTGACACCAGTTAATGGGGTACTCGACCAATTAGTAGCATTTTAAAGTTTTAGAAAGCATTATGTAATTGGAGCCAAGCAGCGATCGGTAGAAAACACTAAGAATCAAATAAAAATAGTCTCGATCGCATTTTCAGATTTTTATTCCTTACCAAGGTTTCGGCCATTTCCTCAGACCGTCCTCAGGCTTTATCCCGCTGTAATGCAGTAATAACACATATTCAGTACAGTGGGATGAAAATATGACCAAACAGCGTCTAAAATATAAGCCACAATAATTGAAAGTACGGTGTTATACCCATTATGGTTGTTGGTGGTGGTGGCGGACGGAGCGAGATCCGTAGAAGTAAGGATGTCAGTGCTGAATGAGGCAGCTGTAGTGGAGATTATATACTGCAAGCTCCGCACATACCCTACAGCATTACGTCATTGACAGCCCCTCATGCGTGGAATATACTATATTGACTGGTTTCTCCAATTACGGGAGCGGAGCTTGCAGTATATAATCTCGACTGAAGGTGCTTAATTCAGCAGTGACATTCTTGCTTCTACGGATCTCGCTCCGATTGCCGCCATCTGTAGCCATAATGGGTATAAAATCGTACTTTTGATTATTGTAGCTTATATTATAGACGTTGTTTAGCCATATTTTCATCCCTCTTTACTGAATATATATTATTACTGTATTGCAGTGGGGAAAATCCTGAAGATATTCAGAGGAGAGGATCGAAACCGGCTGCTAACGAAAAAAATCTGAAAACGAGATCGAGACTGATTTTTAGCAATTAGTAGCGGTTCTAAGGTGAAGAAAGCCGACAGCGACGAGTGGGGCGCTAACCCCACGTCCCTCCACGCCGCAACCGATGAAGCCACTGGCAGATGATCACACCGCGGTCGGTCGTCTAGAATTAGAACGCGGAACTTTACCTATCTACCATTATCAACTAATTAAACATGTTTTATAGACAGTGTCCCAGGAGGAATGGTCAATAATCAGCGATATAACAGGTACGCTGATTTGGAAAAAAAAAGTCCCACTTCATATATGCTTTACTCCGAAGGGTTTCCGAGATAGAACACATTTAATGTGCATTTTTTTCTTTTTTTCGTACAATGGCGCGGACGTATGCAACTTACCCACCCCACCTCTTTGACGTTTTATTCTAGCTCAAACTACCTGACTAAAGCTACACTTTGCATATTTGTTTATGTGGTTGCATGAAGTCCGAGGTGTACAAACTACATGGTAATACGTGAGATCAACTACTGCTTCTTCGTATCATGGACGCTGCTGTCCTCATCATGGAACGTGCAGAGGCACTCAGACAACCAACACGACAGTTTCTCCCAAGAGTGCTCAGATGCATTGTAGCTGACTGTGGAATATTCGAACATTTATTGTCAACTGTACAATAGCTGTAGTGGGACGCGTACGATAATACTTAGAGGCGAAAAATACGTATTTTTCAAATTATACTTTGTAAAACGCGTGTTGTAGTGTTTACTAACTGTTGCACACATGTTCATGATGAGTAAACCCGAAAATGTATTCAGTAACACACAAAATAAATAACACTGTGCATTAATGTGTTCTACTCGGGAACCATTCGGAATAGGATACACGTCTACATGAAGTTTTTTTGCTTCAAATGATTGTTTCTGTCCCCTTCTAAGGCCCACTCTTCGCCTAATGATGGTGGACACTGGCCATAGGTACATGCAAGTGATTTACTTAAGGCAACGGATTTTATAGTGCAATGTGATGGGTGCCCTGACGCTTATATGTACCCTCCAGTAAGAGCTCTTTAATCTAATTTATATCAGTCTAGCAAATTGCCTTTGGATGATTGGAAATTTGTGGTAAGGTCTTATGGGACCAAACTGCTGAGGTCATCGGTCCATAAGCTCACACACTACTTAATCTAACTTAAACTAACGACAACACACACACACACACACACACACACACACATGCCCGAGGGAGGACTCGAACCTCCGACGGGGGGAGCCTCTCGGCCCGTGACAAAGCACCTGAGACTGCTCGGCTACCCCACGCAGCAAATTGCTCTGTTTTGCTTCTCCGTTTCCCGGAATTATCCTACAGATAATTAGTTACAGCGTATACAGACAAGTTGCCTGTCCCTTCAACCTGTAGATTAAAAGATCAGGATAAATTACTACCTACGAAGAAACAAATGCAGTTATGTTCATCACATTTATTGAAGCCGGCCGTGGTGGCTGAGCGGGTCTAGGCGCTTCAGTCTGGAACCGCGCGACCCCTACGGTCGCAGGTTCGAATCCTGCCTCGGGCATGGATGTGTCTGATGTCCTTAGGTTAGTTAGGTTTAAGTAGTTCTATGTTCTAGGGGACTGATGACCTCAGATGTTAAGTCCCATAGTGCTCAGAGGCATTTGAACCATTTATTGAAGAGTGAACCCATCGAAATCGATGAAAAAATTAATATTCTCAGAAATAATATAGAGTACGTGTGACTCGAAAACCCTGGACGGTTGACTTCGGTCCGAATACTGCTAAACGAATACTGCCTTATAACTCCATTGTACAACAGATCAAGTGCTCTGTATCACTGTTGAACCAGCCACTGGGCAAAGTTCAGATAATATCTAAGTATAGCAACAATTACAGTGTCCTAACAGCTACTACAAAAGAGCACAAGGCAGCAAGACAGTCTGTCATCTGCACAGAGGGCGTCGGATGTGAACGAGCTCTAAGATGGAAGACGGTAGACTGACAATGTTTCTTTACTGCGTTTCCGACAGCAAGTCTCGGTTCCCCTCCCCTTTAAACGTGGGCAGCGAATCATATTTCTATATTTCTGGAAGTCTATTTCTTCCGCGCGTCGACCCACCTTTGACTTGGATTTTTGTTTTGACGTCCGAGCTTCTGGAATATCTACCTACTCCATTAGCAAAATGTGAACCTACCAACCCGGGTCAAGTCAGTCACACTTTCCTCGGGAACACGCCGCGTCTTCGTCCTCAAGAAGTTAACGGCCAGCGGTGCCGTGGTGGCGGGTCTCACGCCGTTAGCAATCCGTTGTATTGTCGACTGTCGCAACTGCCAAGCGCCGGAAACCACCGCTTCTCAGGGTCCGCGACGCTCAAGCTGCTGCTCCCGCACTCCGCCGGTCCCTGGAAAGACGGCCGCAGCGGACCGCTAGTCGTTCCACAGCTACGTGTGTCAAGCGCTTCTCAAGATCTTCCCGGAAGGTAAACAGCTTGGTATAAGCACACGCTCCCATTTCTTCTTACACTGAGCTAGTACAGTTTTGTTTCTTCCCAATCACCCAACATGCACAAACAATATGAATCAAACTAAGTGTACTTGACGATGTTAGTCACACAGATAATCCAATAACGAACTAGAACCTATTTGATATCTCTTTGTAGTCGTTTAACAAGTACTATTGGAGAGAGAGAGAGAGAGAGAGAGAGAGAGAGAGAGAGAGAGAGGTTGCTTGTAATGTGCAAAATACAGCCATCTTACACCACGATTACTGACCATTCCTCCTAGGACCCACAGATAAGACCTGCTACAGTCGTTGGACAACGATTACAAAAACCAAATAAAGTATTACGCAGCCTAAAATGAGATAGCAAAAATGTTATGCCTATACTCGAAATCGAGACCTCGATCTCTAGTAATGTAACGCAAAACTGCACTTACTGCGCAAACTGGGCAGTACAATCACACAGTATCTTATAAAGCTACTTGTCGTACATATCAATACAGTGTTGCGAAATTATCTTTCCTTCACGTCCATTTGATTCATAAAATATGCAGGGGAGGAAATTTTGTTAAAGAAGTTTTCGTACTGTTAGTACACGAGGAATCACGCTGTGGTGTCGGAGTGCGCTACTTTCGTTTCACCCCGCATACTGTCAAAGACAAATAAGTACTTTATCTCACGTGACATAGATGGGTTAGCGATTTATGCAAATAACAGACGCTGAAGTTCAGCAGAACAAATGGCTACCAAAAAATCAATGTTTTTAAGCTACCTTCAGCTGAAATAAGAGTTTCAAAAGGCATTATCTGTGATCCACAGTAAGACAAATCACAGATTCATCAGTCGCCAATTAAGAGACCTGGGTAGCTGCAGCAAGAATTTTTATGCGTTGCTTCTTTTTTATCGGAAAAGACAGAGTGAATTCCGAGAAGATGGTAATCGGGGTATGATTTCTGCTTGCTCATGTTACTTCACTGTGTCAAGAGAACGCAGCACCCAGCGTTCCAGTGCTTCGTTTAGTCCAAGTCTCGAGGAACAAGCGATAGGTGCAGCATTAACTAATATTTTTGCTATTGGGAGACAAAATATTGTGGTAAGTATTAAAATTTACGTTGTAAAATAACCTCAGATATACTTAAAAACAATAACAGTGATTTATATATATCTCTACCTATTCTAGTCGTACGTTTATCATGTGCTCTGTTTATCGAACTGTGTGTGCGTCCAATTACGTCCATATTGCTGGCACACGTAATTCGACTTGCCCCTCACCCCAATAGCTGAGACCGAGATCCTATCTTATTTGTTGTAAGATGGAAACTGATAATTTTTTATATATTTATGTATTTTCAGACGGTACCTAGAATTTACGGAGAAGCATCCTAACGGAACCAACATTCTCAATACTTCTGGAAATTCAGAACTCAACAATCCTAATGAATCAGTAAACGCAGAAATTGCATCTAACCCAACTGTTACAGCTAAAGCACGGACCTCTACCTCGTTTGAAAATACGGCACTGATACCAACATTGGAAACAGCAGAGAAAATAAAGAAGAAATGTGCACGGTTGCCATACCAGGAAACTATACAAAGTTTGCAAGCAGTGCAACAGAAAACGACTGACAAAAAGCCTTTCAACCACCAAACGACGTACAGAAGTAAAATCGACAGCAGAAGACAATGACTGTGTAGTGTGTAAAAGAAACTACTATGAGAAAAACAGATCGTAAGTGGACTGGATTCAGTGCATTCACCGTAAGAAGTCTTCTCTTAAAACACACACAAATGAGGCAGATACATGTAACGACTGTACTATAGAACAGTAAATACCAAAGGCAGTACGATCGGCAACTGCAATACAAACTTTTATTTGACAGTAAAATGTATAATAAAATTAACGATTTTATTAATTTTATTTTGCTGCCTCATCGCAGCAACCCTCCCCCCATCCCCTCCCATGAACCGTAGACCTTGCGTGACTCAGCGATACAGATAGCCGTACCGTAGGTGCAACCACAACGGAGGGGTATCTGTTGAGAGGCCAGACAAACGTGTGGTTCCTGAAGAAGGGCAGCAGCCTTTTCAATAGTTGCAGGGGCAGCAGTCTGGATGATTGACTGATCTGGCCTTGTAACACTAACCAAAACGGCCTTGCTGTGCTGGTACTGCGAACGGCTGAAAGCAAGGGCAAACTACAGCCGTAATTTTTCCCGAGGGCTTGCAGCTTTACTGTATGGTTAAATGATGATGGCGTCCTCTTGGGTAAAATATTCCGGAGGTAAAACAGTCCCCCATTCGGATCTCCGGGCGGGGACTACTCAAGAGGAAGTTGTTATCAGGAGAAAGAAAACTGGCGTTCTATGGATCGGAGCGTGGAATGTCAGATCCCTTAATCGGGCAGGTAGGTTAGAAAATTTAAAAAGGGAAACGGATAGGTTAAAGATAGATATAATGGGAATTAGCGAAGTTCTGTGGCAGGAGGAACAAGACTTTTGGTGAGGTGAATACAGGGCTATGAATACAAAATCAAATAGGGGTAATGCAGTAGTAAGTTTAATAATGAATACAAAAGAAGGAGTGCGGGTAAGCTACTACAAATAGCATAGTGAACGACTTATTGTGGCCACGATAGACACGAAGCCCATATCTACTACAGTAGTACAAGTGTAAATGCCAACTAGCTCTGCAGATGACGAAGAAATTGATGATGAGATAAAAGAAATAATTCAGATAGTGAAGGGATACGAAAATTTAATAGTTATGGGTGACTGGAATTCGATAGTAGGAAAAGGAAGAGAAGGATACGTAGTAGGTGAATACGGATTGGGGGTAAGAAATGAAAGAGGGAGCCGCCTGGTAGAATTCTGCACAGAGCATAACTTAATCATAGCTAACAACTGGTTCGAGAATCATAAAAGAAGGTTGTATACATGGAAGAAGCCTGGAAATGCTGACACGTTTTAGATAGATTGTATAATGCTAAGACAGAGATTTAGGAACCAGGTTTTAAATTGTAAGACATTTCCAGGGGCAGATGTGGACTCTGACCACAATCTGTTGATTATGAACTGCAGATTAAAACTGAAGAAACTTCAAAAAGGTGGGGATTTAAGGAGATAGGACCTGGGTAAGCTGACTAAACCAGAGGTTGTACAGAGTTTCAGGGAGAGCATAAAGGAACAACTGACAGGAATGGGGTAAAGAAATACAGTAGAAGAGCAATGGGTAGCTCTGAGGGATGAAGTAGTGAAGGCAGCAGAGGATCAAGTAGGTAAAAAGACCAGGGCTAGTAGAAATCCCTGAGTAACAGAAGAAATATTGAATTTAACTAATGAAAGGAGAAAATATAAAAATGCAGTAAATGAAGCAGGCAAAAAGGAATACAAACGTCTCAAAAATGAGATCGACAGGAAGTGCAAAATGGCTAAACAGGGATGGCTAGAGGACAAATGTAAGGATGTAGAGGCTTATCTCACTAGGGGTAAGATAGATACTGCCTACAGGAAAATTAAAGAGACCTTTGGAGAAAAGAGAACCACTTGTATGAATATCAAGAGCTCTGGTGGAAACCCAGTTCTAAGCAAAGAAGGGGAAGTAGAAAGGTGGAAGGAGTATATAGAGGGTCTATACAAGGGCGATGTACTTGAGGGCAATATTATGGAAATGGAAGAGGATGTAGATGAAGATGAAATGGGAGATTTGATACTGAGTGAAGAGTTTGACAGAGCATTGAAAAACCTAAGACGACACAAAGCCCCGGGAGTAGACAACACTCCATTAGAACTACTGACAGCCTTGGGAGAGCCAGTCCTGACAAAACTCTACCATCAGGTGAGCAAAATTTGTGGGACAGGTGAAATACCGTCAGACGTCAAGAAGAATATAATAATTCCAATCCTAAAGAAAGCATGTGTTGACAGATGTGAAAATTACCGTACTATCAGTTTAATAAATCACGGCTGCAAAATACTAACGCGAATAATTTACAGACGAATGGAAAAACTGGTAGAAACCGACCTCGGGGAAGATCAGTTTGGATTCTGTAGAAATATTGGAACACGTGAGACAATACTGACCCTACGACTTATCTTAGAGGCTAGATTAAGAAAAGGCAATCCTACGTTTCTAGCATTTGTAGACTTAGAGAAAGCTTTTGACAATGTTGATTGGAATACACTCTTTCAAATTCTGAAGGTGACAGGGGTAAAATACAGGGAGCGAAAGGCTATTTACAATTTGTAAAGAAACCAGATGGCAGTTATAAGAGTCGAGGGGCATGAAAGGGAAGCAGTGGTTGGGAAAGGAGTGAGACAGGGTTGTAGCCTCTCCCCGATGTTATTCAATCTGTATATTGAGCAGGCAGTAAAGGAAACAAAAGAGAAATTCGAAGTAGGTATTAAAATCCATGGAGAAAAAATAAAAACTTTGAGGTTCGCCGATGACATTGTAATTCTGTCAGAGACAGCAAAGGACTTGGAAGAGCAGTTCAACTCAATGGACAGTCTCTTGAAAGGGGGATATAAGATGAACATCAACAAAAGCAAAACGAGGATAATGGAATGTAGTCGAATTAAGTCGGGTGATGCTGAGGGAATTAGATTAGGAAAGGAGACACTTAAAGTAGTAAATGAGTTTTGCTATTTGGGTAGCAAAATAACTGATGGTGATCGAAGTAGAGAGGATATAAAATGTAGACTGGCAATGGCAAGGAAAGCGTTTCTGAAGAAGAGAAGTTTGTTAACATCGAGTATAGATTTAAATTTCAGGAAGTCGTTTCTGAAAGAATTTGTATGGAGTGTAGCCGTGTATGGAAGTGAAACGTGGACGAAAAAAAAGTTTGGACAAGAAGAGAATAGAAGCTTTCGAAATGTGGTGCTACAGAAGAATGTTGAAGATTAGATAGGTAGATCACATAACTAATGAGGAGTTATTGAATAGAATTGGAGAGAAGAGAAATTTGTGCCACAACTTGTCTAGAAGAAGGGACCGGTTGGTAGGACATGTTCCGAGGCATCAAGGGATCGCCAATTTAGTATTGGAGGGCAGCGTGGAGGGTAAAAATCGTAGAGAGAGACCAAGAGATGAATACACTAAGCAGATTCAGAAGGATGTAGGCTGCAGTACGTACTGGGAGATGAAGCAGCTTGCATAGCATAGAGTAGCATGGAGAGCTGCATCAGACCAGTCTCAGGACTGAAGACCACAACAACAACAAAGAAGCGCAGTCTTCGAGGTGAGATGCCTGTTGCTCCATCTCGTAACAAACAATACTACGGGACAGAAAAGTTATGATTTTGTCATATATGTCGGTTTTCAGTTTGAAGAAACCTTATCAAACACGTGTGATTAATTTCGTTTTAAAAATTTCAAGATTATCGCCGTAATTTCATGTAAAAGAAAAGAGTATGGCATCTTTCCCCGACGTTGTGAATACGTTTTCCTGAGCGTCAAAGCTAAATTCAAAACACAACATACAGAACGTCTGATCAAAAGTATCCAGACACCTATTAGTGGACATTAATATGGGATGTTTGCAGCCTTCGCATTTATGACGGTCTAAACTGTGCTGCGAGTGTTTCTGGAAGATGGCAGCCCATTCTTCCTCAAGAGCAGAAAACGAGAGGAAGTTACTGATTTTGGACGCTAGGGACTGAAACCAAGAAAAAGTCGTCCTGACTCATCTTGAAGATGTTCCATTGTGTTCAGGTTGGGACTCTAAGCAGGCCAGTCCATAGTAGAAATCTTCTTGTCCACAAACCATTGCCTCTCAGAAGATTCCTTTTTACAGGGAGCACTGTCGAGCTGATACAAACTATCATCGTTTCCGGACTGTTCCTCTACTTTGAGCAGTACATAATGGTATAAATATGCCGACATCCTTCCGAATTTAACAGTTTCTTAAACGCAATAAGAGGACCGCACTCAAACCACAAAAAACACGTCTATATTGTAACACCACCTCTTCTCTATTTCACAGTTGGTAAGATACATGATGGCAGGTAGAGTTCTGCAGTCTTTCTTAAAAACTAAACCCTTCCATCGGACTGCTATAGCGCTTAGCGTGACTCCACTCCAAACGATTCGTTTCCGATCATCCACTCTCAAATCTTTACACCTGAAGCTTCGCTCAGTACTGACAACAGAAATTTGCAGCTCATGAGGAGTTGCTCGACCATTGTACCCCATTCTTTTTAACTCCATACATACAGTCATTGTGCCGGCTAGACTACTGGTAGCACTTTGGAACCCACGACTGATTTTCCGCTGATTCCGTTCGATTGTTTACCAGCATCCTCCGCAATGCACGACGGTCCGTGTGCCGGGGACCAGGCGCTCCTTCCCGCTCCGGAAGGCCGTGCGTTAGACCGCTCGGCTAACGGGGGGGCTATGTATGGTCACACACACACACACACACACACACACACACACACACACAGAGAGAGAGAGAGAGAGAGAGAGAGAGAGAGAGAGAGAGTTCGCGCCAGCGAATACTGATGCTCACGATCTGGTCTTTTTTTTTTTTTCCTTCTGAAATTTAACACTTTCCACTTTCATAGTTTATTTTCCTGTGTTCGATAAATCTTGCGGGCATCACAACTTTTACTGTCTCGCTGTTTCACTGACACAGTCATTTGATTGAATGAAAATTGAAATAAATGAGTACGGGGACACAGGTTTAATTGTTTTTGTGCAATTCGATCAAATATTTTTCAACAATCTCCATTTGCTGCCTCTATTCAGTCGATAAAGAGTACACTTCTATTATTTCTTCTTTAATTTAAATAGTTTACAGTATGAAGAACTTCGTGTTCCACAAAATTTTTCTCTTCGACGGTCTTCTTGGGGATGTAAATAGAGATGTCGAATGGAACAAAACTGAGGAAATAGTGCGAGGAGGTAACTGAAACCAAGCCCATTACATGATTATAAGAATCCGCCTCGACTGCAAATAGAAACCGGATGTTGACTAGGTTTCGGCGCGGATAACCACGCCTTCTTCGGAACACACTAATACTACAAACTGCCTAAAGAGGCATGGTTCAACATTAATACAGAACGCCCAAAAGGGCAAAATACTCGCATAAAATGTAAAATAAACGGTACGTGTGTACCATGTCAATAGCTGTACTTAGCTCAAATGTCAAAAGCGTGCTTCCTCGCCCGAGTTGACGCGCTGCAATGTTAAAAGTTCTGAAGCCCATTACGTTCAGTTTACCCATAGGTGTGGCAGATTTGTAGGTGGTCTCATTGCGTTGAGCAACAAGAGCAGGTTTTTTGTGTGTTACACTGGATTCATCGTTTCAGCTCACTATGATGGGGGTCTACGACGTTGCTTAGTAATTGTTTTGTTAACGGTAATTCGCAAAAAAACAGTCACCCCGATACCAGTTTCGTAGCTCTCATGATCTAATCATAAATACTTATTGTCTTTACTCTGCAGTGTATTAGTCATGGTCAGACGACACGCCGCCGATATATAATAGGCTCCTGAGAAAAGGGCCCGTTAGCACTCTTCGGACATATGCCCCCAGGACCGAGGGGCAACCCCACAGCATCCATCCGGTCACTATTTTACAGGGGGTGGACAGAAATATGGAAGCACCGAGAGAGAAATAAAGCTTGAAAATAAATGGAGATACTAGCCAAGCCTGCAAGGTGACAAGGTGACTCTTGTATTTGACCACGAACGGCACCTCAGTAAGTTGCAATTGTGAGTCGTGCTTACAACAGTATTCTGTGCAGTTGTGAGTGCATTACGTCGGAACTAAATGAATTCGAAAGTGCGACAACTGTTGCTGCTCGTATGGTGTGTGCTTCCGTAGCCAAGGGAGCCGAAGGGTTTCATGTTCCAAGAGGCACCGTACCGAAGATTTATACCACATACATGGAAAACGGGGAAACATCATCCGCTAAGCCAAAACGCAGACGAAAGTGTGTGTTGAGTGATTGTGACAGCTGGTCATTGAATAGGATTGTGACGGGAAAAAATGAGGACGACAGTTCAAAAGTCACTGCAGAGCTGAAGGTCACGCTCGCGAATCCTATCAGCACCAAAAAAGCAAACACCACTCATGCTTGTAACAGGAAAACGCCCTGCCGAAGCAAAAGACTTGAACTTTGGAGCAATTGTAGGAAGTTAGTTGGGCGGATGAGTCTTGTCCACACTATTTACAATTTCTGGCAGAGTTCACGCCCGAGGAGTGAAACGTGGCAGAGGCTCGGTGACTGTTTAGGCAGCTATATCGTGGTATTCCATGAGTCTCGTGGGTGCTCTGCAGAATCGCATTACTGCGACGGTTTATTTGACCGTTCCTGCTGATCAGATCCATCGCATGGCACGATGTTTGTTCCTCAATGGCGATGCTGCGTTCCAAGACGATACGGCCGCTGTTCACACAACTCGCATCGTCCAGGACTGGTTCTGTGAGGACGAGAATGAATTGTTGCATATCCCCTGGCCACCACAGTCTACAAATCTCGACAGAATCTCTGCGGTCTGCTTTGGAAACAAGAGTATATGATCGCTACCCACCTCAAACATCATTACCTGAACGTACCAGTATTTCGCAGGGACGGTGGTATAAGATTCCTTTCAAAACTACGAAGTACCCGTGTTTATCGGTGCCGAGACGACTGGGAGCTGTTTTGAATGCCATCGGTTTCCTATAGTTTATTAGGAACGGTAATGTGTTTTATTAGTGGCGTTTCCATATTCTTGTCGAACTGCTGCTTTCTACCGATCTTGTTGTTGTTGTCTTCAGTCCTGAGACTGGTTTGATGCAGCTCTCCATGCTACTCTATCCTGTGCAAGCTTCCCCCATGAACCATGGACCTTGCCGTTGGTGGGGAGGCTTGCGTGCCTCAGCGATACAGATGGCCGTACCGTAGGTGCAACCACAACGGAGGGGTATCTGTTGAGAGGCCAGACAAACATGTGGTTCCTGAAGAGGGGCAGCAGCAGCCTTTCAGTAGTTGCAGGGGCAACAGTCTGGATGATTGACTGATCTGGCCTTGTAACACTAACCAAAACGGCCTTGCTGTGCTGGTACTGCGAACGGCTGAAAGCAAGGGGAAACTACAGCCGTAATTTTTCCCGAGGACATGCAGCTTTACTGTATGATTAAATGATGATGGCGTCCTCTTGGGTAAAATATTCCGGAGGTATATTCGGATCTCCGGGCAGGGACTACTCAAGAGGACGTCGTTATCAGGGCTAATAGAAATCCTTGGGTAACAGAAGAAATATTGAATTTAATTGATGAAAGGAGAAAATATAAAAATGCAGTAAATGAAGCAGGCAAAACGGAATACAAACGTCTCAAAAATGAGATCGACAGAAAGTGCAAAATGGCCAAGCAGGGATGGCTAGAGGACAAATGTAAGGATGTAGAGGCTTGTCTCACTAGGGGTAAGATAGATACTGCCTACAGGAAAATTAAAGAGACCTTTGGAGAGAAGAGAACCACTTGTATGAATATCAAGAGCTCAGATGGCAACCCAGTTCTAAGCAAAGAAGGGAAGGCAGAAAGGTGGAAGGAGTATATAGAGGGTTTATACAAGGGCGATGTACTTGAGGACAGTATTATGGAAATGGAAGAGGATGTAGATGAAGATGAAATGGGAGATAAGATACTGCGTGAAGAGTTTGACAGAGAACTGAAAGACCTGAGTCGAAACAAGGCCCCGGGAATAGACAACATTCCATTAGAACTACTGATGGCCTTGGGAGAGCCAGTCATGACAAAACTCTACCATCTGGTGAGCAAGATGTATGAGACAGGCGAAATACCCACAGACTTCAAGAAGAATATAATAATTCCAATACCAAAGAAAGCAGGTCTTGACAGATGTGAAAATGACCGAACTATCAGTTTAATAAGTCACAGCTGCAAAATACTAACGCGAATTCTTTACAGACGAATGGAAAAACTGGTAGAAGCGGACCTCGGGGAAGATCACTTTGGATTCCGTAGAAATGTTGGAATACGTGAGGCAATACTAACCTTACGAGTCACCTTAGAAGAAAGATTAAGAAAAAGCAAACCTACGTTTCTAGCATTTGTAGACTTAGAGAAAGCTTTTGAAAACGTTAACTGGAATACTCTCTTTCAAATTCTGAAGGTGGCAGGGGTAAAATACAGGGAGCGAAAGGCTATTTACAATTTGTACAGAAACCAGATGGCAGTTATAAGAGTCGAGGGGCATGAAAGGGAAACAGTGGTTGGGAAAGGAGTGAGACAGGGTTGTAGCCTCTCCCCCATGTTATTCAATCTGTATATTGAGCAAGCAGTAAAGGAAACAAAAGAAAAATTAGGAGTAGGTATTAAAATTCATGGAGAAGAAGTAAAAACTTTGAGGGTCGCCGATGACATTGTAATTCTGTCAGAGACAGCAAAGGACTTGGAAGAGCAGTTGAACGGAATGGACAGTGTCTTGAAAGGAGGATATAAGATGAACATCAACAAAAGCAATACGAGGATAATGGAATGTAGTCGAATTAAGTCGGGTGATGTTGAGGGTATTAGATTAGGAAATGAGACACTTAAAGTAGTAAAGGAGTTTTGCTATTTGGGGAGCAAAATAACTGATGATGGTCGAAGTAGAGAGGATATAAAATGTAGACTGGCAATGGCAAGGAAATCGTTTCTGAAGAAGAGAAATTTGTTAACATCGAGTATAGATTTAAGTGTCAGGAAGTCGTTTCTGAAAGTATTTGTATGGAGTGTAGCCATGTATGGAAGTGAAACATGGACGATAACCAGTTTTGAGAAGAAGAGAATAGAAGCTTTCGAAATGTAACGCAACGTACCCGTTAATTAATTAGCTGTGAACATTTGTAACTGGGCGCGTAATGCGACACTGTGGTAGTCGGCTCACATAGCTGTCGCGTCAGTGGGTATCGCGGCAGGCGGCTACTGAAGCAAAGCGAACAGCGGGGGGGCGACACGTGATTCGCGTTCTGCTGTTTCAAAGGCGCGACACGTGCGCTGCGCTTCGCCTCAACCAGGGCAGCGCGAGGGTGGGGATGCGACACGGCTGAGCCGGTAAGCTCTGCCGTCGCTCTCTGGCCCGTAAAACAGCCGGCATTCGGCGCGCCTTCTAAACAGCAGTTTTAGCGTACGCTAACGAGCAGCGATTGAACACACCGTGCTTGCCCGAAGCTGCCTCCATGTACTGCAGTCCAACTGGGGAGAGGGTGTTACTGCCTCGGATACTACCAATTAACTGTAAATTCACTGTTGTTTCCATAAATAACTTCAAACCAGGCACAGATCGCGGTTAAATTCTCTGAGCTAGAATCATCCCGGAAGATATATTAAAATATGAAACTTCCTGGCAGATTAAAACTGTGTGCCCGACCGAGACTCGAACTCGGGACCTTTGCCTTTCGCGGGCAAGTGCTCTACCAACTGAGCTCCCGAAGCACGACTCACGCCCGGTCTCACAGCTTTACTTCTGCCAGTATCTCGTCTCCTACCTTCCAAACTTTACAGAAGCTCTCCTGCGAACCTTGCAGAACTAGCACTCCTGAAAGAAAGGATATTGCGGGGACATGGCTTAGCCCCAGCCTAGGGGATGTTTCCAGAATGAGATTTTCACTCTGTGGGGACGGGGCGTGAGTCGTGCTTGGGTGGCTCAGTTGGTAGAGCACTTGCCCGCGAAAGGCAAAGGTCCCGAGTTCGAGTCTCGGTCGGGCACAAAGTTTTAATCTGCCAGGAAGTTTCATATCAGCGCACACTCCGCTGCAGAGTGAAAATCTCATTCTGATATTAAAATATATTTGTCAGTAATGTAATTTAAATTACCTGGAAGCATTTCGATTGCTCACTCAGCGCACCTCTTATGGCACAATTTTACCTGGTTGCTGAAAATCAACAGATCACTTTTTAAAAATTACCCTTGCTGACGAGTTTCGAGCGTAGCCCATCATCATCATCAGAACCTCTGCCATATGAAACACAATTCCCATGAGACTACAAGCACAACATAACACCACATTTAGACTAAAAATGCTTAAAAACTAAGTTTACAGCCCATATGGAGTGCTTTAATCATTTTTATCGTTGTCTCAAAATTCACACATTTGTCTTTTCTACAGCGCAGTGGTCAAAATAAATGTTACACATTGCCGAAAATTTAATGCTGAACGCTATGGTCCAGAAATGCGTTGTGATACCAGTACATTGATTTGTTTGTCAAATAATTGTACCTGAAACAGTCCATGTTTCTACCCTGAGGTGGCAGAATCTATGGCAAACGTGGCACCTGCAATCATCCCATTAATTATACTCTGTGGTGTTAGGCGTGTTGAGTCGCTGCATGATTGTTCGGACAACAACGTACGATCAGAGGCTCCGTTTGGTTACTCTGATGGAACAGGGAATGTGAGAGGTGCAAATCGCAGCGAATGTCGCTGTATGTCGAAGTGATATCTCTAGAATCTGGAACAACTTTCTAACGACAGGATCAGTTGAGGATCGTCACGTAAGTGGCCGCGGAAAGAAAGTGTGCAGGACCGGCTCAAATGGCTCTGAGCACTATGGGACTTAACATCTTAGGTCATCAGTCCCCTAGAACTTAGAACTACTTAAACCTAACTAACCTAAGGACATCACACACATCCATGCCCGAGGCAGGATTCGAACCTGCGACCGTAGCAGTCCCGCGGTTCCGGACTGCAGCGCCTAGAACCGCAAGACCACCGCGGCCGGCTGCAGGACCGGTATGTCCGTATAATACACTACTGGCCATTAAAATTGCTAAACCAAGAAGAAGTGCAGATGATAAACGAGTATTCATTGGACAAATATATTACACTAGAACTGACATGTGATTACATTTTCATGCAATTTGGGTGCATAGATCCTGAGAAATCAGTACCCAGAACAACCACCTCTGGCCGTAATAATGGCCTTGATACGCCTGGGCATTGAGTCAAACAGAGCTTGGATGGCGTGTACAGGTACAGCTGCCCATGCAGCTTCAACACGATACCACAGTTCATCAAGATTAGTGACTGGCGTATTGTGACGAGCCAGTTGCTCGGCTACCATTCACCAGACGTTTGAAATTGGTGAGAGATCTGGAGAATGTGCTGACCAGGGCAGCTGTCCAAAATTTTCTGTATCCAAAAACGCCCAACCTCGACCAACACGAACAGCAATGTCGCGATACGATAAACTGCAATCGCGATAGGCTACAATCCGACCTTTATTAAAGTCGGAAACGTGATGGTACGCATTTCTCCTCCTTACACGGGGCATCACAACAACGTTTCACTAGGCAACGCCGGTAAACTGCTGTTTGTGTATGAGAAATCGGTTGGAAACTTTCCTCATGTCAGCACGTTTTAGGTGTCGCCACAGGCTCTAACCTTGTGTGAATGCTCTGAAAAGTTAATAATTTGCATATCATAGCATCTTCTTCCTGTCGGTTGAAGTTCGCGTCTGTAACACGTCATCTTCGTGGTGTAGCAATTTTAATGGTCAGAAGTGTATCAAGCAGAAACCCTCAACACAATGCTACACGCCTATAGCGGCAGTTCCAAACAGCTTCAGGAGTGTAACTGTCACACAAATGATACGAATTATGCTCCACGAGCAGGCATTACCTGCCAGAAGACCTATCGAGGCTCCTCCTCTGAATCTGGTTCTGAGAGGGCCTCATGTAGTGTGCGCACGAAACCACTCCTTGAGGGCTAGATAGCAGTGGGACACAACATTGGTTTCTGATCGGATACGTTTCAGTCTCCATGCTGAGATTGATGATATTCGTGTGTGGAGGCAAAGAGGACAACTTGTATACCATGACCACATCGCAGACAGCCAACCTGATCAAGGTGGATCAGTTGTATTTTGGGGTAGAATCATGTTCGGCCGTAAGACACCCCTCTTGCCAGTACATGAAAGGATGGCTGGTGTGAAGTATCGGGATGACATTCTTGCACGCTTTGTGGCTCCATTTGGGGTACATACTGGAGCCAGATTCACGCTAATGGACGACAATGCACCTCTCCTCCCACCGCACATTCGTGCGAATACCTTCCTCGTGGAGCACAGAATCAGTCAGATGAAGGAGCCTCTGTGCATCTCATCTGCATTGAGAATGAGTGGGCCATGCTAAAATGAGTTATCTGCAATTGTCCTGTGCCAACAGAGACCTCATCAAGGCTGCTGTGGAGAAATGGGACAATAACACACAGGCTTATCAGGATAATTTGGTGAGGGGTGCGCATGACGATACTCCAAAGCATTACCAAATACGAGGAGGACCAACTGGTTTATAAACAATGCGTTATGCAAGGTGACAATGAGAAGAAACTGGAAGTGTTTGCAGCGGAATCTTAGGCAAAGTTTTGTTTTGGTTTTTTTCTATGTTTATGAAGTTGAATTCTCTTTATCTTCTTTATTTTGTGTTCTTATGACGTACTTGACAGAAAAAAAATCAGTTTTGTTTCCTGTCATGTCCTGCAAAATTCAATATTTATTTTGACCACTGTACAAAGTTAGTTAAAGAATATCTTTTTTCCGATACTGCTTTGCTTCTCCTAAATATTTATATAAATATTTTAAGTTTATATATTACATATTAACCTTGTTTGTGCAATGGCATTCAAGTTTCACTCTAGGTCTTAAGCCCCTCCTCTATCTCTGTTTCTGTTGCATTATCGTCCGCATCTCCTCCTATGCTAACACTGCAATAATTTCACTTTTATTCTATACCCAAGTAGTGTTTTACCTAGCAAACTCACTCTGTACTTTCATTATTGGTTTTATATTGTCAGCATTTTAACAACATTTTTGAATGAATATACTAACTAAAAATTTCAGAAATTTTATTGTTCTGTAAATTTTATTTGTATAGTCGCACCATACTTGGATAAAAATATTTCTCCCCACACTTTATGTCCCTCTCATCCCTCTCCGTGTCCCGACTTACGTGAATTTCCTAAAAAACCTTGAGTGACTTTCTCTTCGGTAATATTAGATTTAATAATGCTGTACGTTACTGGCAATACGTCCCCGTCCCCCACTCCCCCACACCTGTCATCCCTTTATCCTCTTCCATCATCCCTCAGATAAGTCCTACAGTTATTGATGTTCTTGTGTTTATACACCTTTGCCTATTATTACCTTTAAATTTTTTGATATTTTTTTGTTATTAATTTATCCTTGTACTTTTGATATACGCTTTTAGCGTAACTAGACAACTATGCCACCTAGCAGCATGTATTGGCATTAGTTTTTGACAAGCCAGCTTGCCATCAGCTGAGCACTGGTGTCGATAATATAATTATGTGACAAGAAACTGTGTGTTAAGACATTTTACATGATATGTAAACTTAATTATGAATGTTTTCTTAAATATTGTTTCTACGTTGTGCTTCTGCTTTGTAGCTTTTCTATTTTTTTTTTACTGCTGCCTGGATAATGAATTAGAAATTTTGAGTTGGAAATGTTTTCAGACTTTTAACTGTGAAGTCATAAATGGAACTTAATGAAATGCTATTACGGCCGCTTGCCGAACAGACACCAACAAACATTTGAAATAAACTTTATAGGAAATTTGATAGTAAACGTTCTTAGTTGTATTTCTTCTCAGTGGGAAGCTTTACCTCTTTTTTTCTGCTGCGATGGTCGTCCTGAATACAGCCGCCACAGAGGTTGCTAATTGTTGACCGTGTCGCCCAGTGAAAGAAACTTGCATTTCGATTCGGCGAGATGAACTGTTTGTCAAATAAATAGACGGGCATTGCAATTCACTTCACGTTATTTATGCTAATCCAATCTTACTAACGAAAAAGTCACAATAGGAAGAGCGATAAAAATGTCCGTGTCCTCTGTTGCTCAAGACACACCGCAGACTCCTCTCCATCTGCCGACTTTAAAAAGAGTGACAGTCACATCTCTCTCATCTAACAGCATCTTTGCTGCAGAGCATCGCTTTCTTCCTTATCTTACGTTTGCCATTTTCGAACCATCTAGGGAGTGCCATTACAACTATGATGGCAATTATGTTTCATTTGGCAGATGTTCTGATGATAGCCTAGTCCCGAAACACATCAGCCAATATAATTATAATAACAAGTGATCTGCTGATTTTAACACGCTTATAACGCAGTGATATACGGGGCGGTGGGGGTTTACGCAATGCCCGCTGGTCTTCTGCGCGACTTGCTGTCGCAACTTAAACCGATTTCGAAGGTTTTTCACGCGGAGATAAATACCTGTCGAAGAAACTTGTCTCAAGAGTAAATTTACTCCACAAGATAGCCGGAAAAAACTGGAGATAAAATACAACCACGCTACGAAAAGCTGCAGTCTCACTTGTGTCCCTGCATGGCAAAACAGTACCTAGCCACCAGCAAGTTTGAACCACCTGAAGATGTCGGACAGTTGCTCCGAGGAAATATTGTGGAATTTGCACAACGTGATCCGGCGCCAACCCCGCGAAGACTATTTATAACACAACCGCCAGGAAAGCTTGATCAATTAAAATTATTGAAATTCTTCAGACTATTAAGCCGTATCCTTCTGGGATCTGTTAGATAAACCCTGTTTCGTCCTTGTCTTCAGAGAACTACTTCGCAGGAGGACGTGTCCTTGATGTCGGTCTGGAGGATGCAGACTCGCTACTGACTGACATCATAATGCTACGCTACCCACTGCACCGCGGACGGGGCCCAAGAGAGATATGGGCCCCCCCACAACGAATTTGTGACATCTCGCTGTCCGCCACATTTCGCGAACGCTCGACCCCACGGGAAATAAATATGTATTTAAAAAGGTGTCCACAAACATTCTTAAATTTGTCGTGCGTTATCGAGAGCTCGTATGCATTTAAACGCGCAGTTAAGAATTATTAAACACGTCTGAACTACTTACTCGCTCCCGGTCGGAGATGACAGCTGGTACTCGTAAGACATGCAGTGTTACGTGCTGTGACTTAAGCGCTGCAGTGTCAAGTGCTTTGATGTACTCATCACGGCCTGCCTTTCTCGTGGGCCTCGGACGCGGTCGTGTGACGTCACGCGAGTTTTTTATAAGTAAGCGTTTCGACCGTCCTTGTCGACCCATTACGGAACAGTTGTGCGTTTCTTCAGAACCTGTAAGCCAGATATTGTTGAGGCTGACAGCAATAACTTTAATCCAAAAAGCTCAACACTTCCGGAAAAGTTGACTATTACTGTTACGATATTACAAAACGCCCACATACACATTGATAAGCCGAAACATTATAAAACAGCCCACCGCGAAGTTGGATGCCGCCTGGCGACGTTGCGGGCACGTGACGCGGTACAAAAGTGTGTAAACGGAGGAGATGCGGGCGGGTGATCATCCTAGCGAAGGTATGGGATACAAGTGGGGAAATACATCAAGATAAGCGATAATGACAAAAAGCAGGCTATTATCACGCAGAGGTGTCTCGAAAACGGCGAAGTTGTTCGAATGTTCACGTGCTACTGTCGTGAGCATCTACGCAAAGAGGTACACGGACACTGAAACTATCAATAGACGCTTAATAGTTGGACACCAGCGAGTCTTCACAGAACGTGGGGTTCGGAGGCTTGTCTTCTCTGTAAAGTATGATAGACGGTGATCTGTGACATCTCTGCCGAAAGAGCACAAGTGTTTTGAAGCACTCCATTCATCGCGCATTGTTGCGCATTGTTGACCCAATGACGTCGTCAGCTACGACTGCAGTGGGCACGGGACCATCGGGATTCGACCGTCGATTAATGGAAACGTGTTGGCTCTTCGCGTGAACCACATTTTTGCTACACTCGATCGACGGTTGCCGCCACAAACGGCATCATCGAGGTGAACGGCGGCTCGAAACGTGCAGCGCGCCACGGACGCTGGCTGGTGGTAGTAGTATAATGCAGTGGGAGACATTCTCCTGCGTTTTCATGCGACCTGCGGTAGTAATCGAAGACACGCTGACAGCTGTGGACCACCAGCATCTCTTGATGTTTGATATCTCCACAAACTTACAAACTAACGAACAGTCAATGATGTATTTCGTTCCAAAGACGGACAAGCAAACTATTACGCAGGTGCTCATAATGTTTTGGCTCGTCGGTATATATACACAGTTTATTTACCTGTTAATGTTTAAATTTGACAAATAGATCGCAAGAAACTGTGTCATTTAGTTGAAGCCTTACGAGCCTCCTTTAAGAGAATGGAGCAAGCAACTACCCGCAGTATATCTTACTGTCTGTTTCTCCACGCAACGGTCATAATCAGAGCTTTCACAGTAACTTCATTTCTTTAAAATGCGGCCACATCTCCCATGTCTCGTTCGGATACGGCTGAGTATCGACGGCCCTCAGTGTTGAATTTTTAATTAGGTTGACGTTCTTTCTACTTGACGGTCACGTTGAAAGTCTGCAACCCTAAGATCGTCACTAGATGGATTTCAGGCGGATAGCTACTGGATACTGAAGAGTGCTCCTTATAAAAGAGGTCAGATGCAACTCTTGTCATCTTAAGAATTCGCACCTTAGTAGCTTTTCACCTGAGGCTGGAGCAGGTCACCTTTAAAAGGCTGTACATCTGACAGTCTCAGCAATGGTCGTCATCCCCTCATTTAGACGTACGTCTATCGTACATTCTAGAACACGCACGAGAAGAATGCGCAGGAGCGGAAATCGCGCAGATAGATGGTACCATATTCAAACTCCCTCAGTTTTGCAGATGGTTGAAAAACACACTTAATACCATATCTTCGCCGGCCGCGGTGGTCTCGCGGTTCTAGGCGCGCAGTCCGGAACCGCGCGACTGCTACGGTCGCAGGTTCGAATCCTGCCTCGGGCATGGATGTGTGTGATGTCCTTAGGTTAGTTAGATTTAAGTAGTTCTAAGTTCTAGGGGACTGATGACCACAGCTGTTAAGTCCCATAGTGCTCAGAGCCATTTGAACCATATCTTCCGAGCGCTCTTCCGATTCTTGACGACATGGTTCCAAAATACGGCAAAAAGGCCAAAGTGGTGGGTGTCTTCGTATCTTCATTCCACCACTTTGGCCTTTTTGCCATATTTTAGTGCCATGTCGTCAAGAATCGGAAGAGCGCTCGGAAGATATGGTACTAAGGGTGTCTTTCAGCCATCTGCGAAACTGAGAAACCTGTTGGGTTCGGTTAAGGATGACCTTGGCCTGAGGAAATGGAGTGTGTACAAGATTCCTTGTCAGTGTGGGGCAGCGTATGTAGGCCAGACATGCCGCACAGTACAATAACGCTGCGATGAACATCAGCGTCCTACAAGCCTTCGTCAAGTGGAAAAGTCGGCAACTGGGGAACACTGCCTGAATACAGGACATTGTATGATTGATGAAAAGACGGAAGTTTTATCCCCGGTATCATCTTTCTGCGACTGCTTTATTAAGGAAGCGATACATATCCGTACAGCCGATAATCTCATCAACAAGGACGCGGGATTTCAATTGAGCACAGCCTGGAACCCTGCTTTGTCTGCTATTAAATGTCGACGCGAAAATCAAGATTCTTCGATAACAGGCCCGTCATTACATTGGTATAGTGTGGCCGTTGGTGAGTAACGTCTGGTCGCACTGTTGGCAAACACAGCGTACAGCGCACGCGCAGGAGAGCCGCTGTGCGATTTTCGGCAGAGGGAGTTTGAATATGGCTCCATCTATCTTCAAATTATTGCGCATGCGCGATTTCCGCTCCTGCGCATTCTTCGCGCGCGTGTTCTAGAAACGGGACGTCGACGAGCAGATAACGTCAGTCGCACCTAGCCATCAGCAAGGTTCAACCAACTGAAGATGTCCGACAGTTTCTCCGAGAAAATATTGTGGAATTTGTACAACGTGATCCGGCGACAAACCCGTGAAGACTATTTACAGTTTTAATTCAGCCCATTGTAGTCAGGCTGTCGAAGTTTGTAAATCTCTCGCCTGAAAACATAATGTGACACCACCTAGAGAGATTATCATGTACTATTAGGTGAAATAAAGGCGTCAAACAAGTGTCGTTACTGCCAGCTGCTAGTAAGTTCCTTGCTTGCTGATGGATTATGCATGATATAGTGCGTTATAAGCAAGTTTATTTTTGTTACTTGAAGTGTATTTTGACTGCTTTCTCATAAACGCGTTCCGCGAGATAACGGAAGAGGACGAAAAACAACCGCTAGTGCTCTTTGGTAGCCGATAATTCGACCACGTTAGTAACAGATGTGTAGCCTTATCCGCTGTCGAAACAACGAGTCACGCCCGCTCTGAACCACATCTGAAAATAGCCGAAAAAAACTGAATTAAAATTCAGGGCGAAAACATGTCAATGATAAGGTTCGTTAATGATATTTCAGTCCTATAAAAATGTGAGAAACCGAAGTACAATTAGAAGTACTCTTACGTGCGGTGACCAGTCGAGCGAGCACATAATTTAGATTGAGAGTAAAGCAAACAATGTAAAAAAAAAAAAAAAATGGAGAGTGGTGCAGACAACGATAGCATTCCACACCAACAGAAGTCTGTTTGCAACAAACATAGGCCGTAACTTTTAAAATACACTCCTAATTATGGAAAATTCAGAATGGAATGTAACAATACAATGAAAAGGATAGTTGCTACTCACCGCACACCGGAGATGCTGATTCGCAGAAAGGCACAAAAAAAAAAGGTTCAAATGGCTCTAACCACTATGGGACTTAACATCTGAGGTCACCAGTCCGCTAGACCTAGAACTACTTAAACCTAACTAACCTAATAACATAACACACATCCGTGCCCGTAGCAAGATTCGAACCTGCGACCGTAGCAGCAGCGTGGTTCCGGACTGAAGCGCCTAGAACTGCCCGCCCACAGCGGCCGGCTCACAACAAAAACACGTCAGAATGTTAGCTTTCGGCCAACAAGGTCTTTGTCGAAAGTAGACAGTACACACACGCACATACTCACGCAAATGCAGTTCACACTGAATGTGAGATAGGGTGATAGGACGCGTTTTAAGACATCAGGGAATAATTTCTGTGTTACTAGAGGGAGCCATAGATGGCAAAAATTTGATGGGAAGACGGAAATTAGAATATACACAAGACATAACTGAGTACTTTGTGCAGTGGGTGGAGAGATTCTCAAGAGGAAGTTGTGGTGCGCCGCATCAAACCAGTGCTCGATTCTAAAGCAATCAGTTCGAATCCCGGTTATCATTGCACCAGTGATCTGGTCCTATCGAGCAAGGTGGCGCAGTGGTCACCACACTGGACTCTCATCCGTGAGGATTACGATTCAGATCTACATCCGGTCATCCTGTTTTAGATTTTCCTTGATTTCCCTAAATCTCTCCAGCCAAATGCCAGGATCGTTCCTTTTAAAGGACACGGGCGATTTTCTTCCCCCACCTCCCCTCATCCAAGCTTTTGTTCCATCTCTAGTGATGAGATGGTTGTCGTCGGGTAGTTGAAATCTAGTATCCCTTCCTGTTTTTCCTCTCAAACCGTCCCGTAGCGTATTATGGAGCGAAGGCATGTGGTCATGTAGAAGTTGAACAGTCTGCCGGATGGGGATCTTATGCTCGATGACTCGTTTAGTTGTATTCGAGACGTGCAGTCTATGTGCAAGCACCACGTCTGAGTGTCAGCATTCTGTTGTAATGCTACGCTGGCTCGGCTGGAGTAATGAAGGAAATTCTAACCCGAGAACTAAAAGATGCTCAGAAATGAATATTTAATGTACAAACTTGTCTCAGTTCTCATTTGTGTGATATCTATGTTAGTGAAATACATCTTCTTGCGAAGCATTTAAAACATATTGATTTTTTTATAGTCATACACGTGGTACAAACTGAGGAATACTTCATAAAAACTGCGACAAGTTTCCCTACATCCTTACACACGCTGTTTGTCAGTGACGTGTTTACGATTCAACAGCGTTCATTGTGTTCGTTAAGCACACCGCATAATGTGAGAGAGTGAGCTGCTGAGCAGGTTCTCACTTCAAGTGCAGTTTACAGCTCCTCATATCAGTCCCTGGTGATGGTGGTACGCACCTAGAGTGAAATATATTACCTGGGTATTAAACAACGCACGCTGTCTAAAAGGGAATTTCTGCTGGCCTGACATACGCCGAATCTGCAGTTTCCGCAGTTCAGTTTACTGCGTGAAGAAAGCAAAATTGGCTCGGAAAAAATATTTACTGTGCCACTGGCAAGGTTCTGACACTTTAATGAACGTCACAGGAGGTGACCTCGACGCAGCACTGTCCCCAATTTATCAAACAGCGAGGTGTCGTCGCAGCTCTGCCTGAGGGACAGTAGTAACGACATTTTCAGAGTTCTGTTTTAGCGCTGTTCCACGGTGTGACGATAATTTTAGTACACGTGACCCTTCAGTTTTCTGCACAGGTAAGAATCATAGGCAGTCGTGGTGGCCAAGAGATTGCCCAGCCTCTGTTGGCTCTTCTCTCGTCACGCGTCAAGCACCCGTGAAAAGATCAAGGTGGCGTGTGCTGTTGCTATGTCTTGCTGGAAATTTCCATGCAGTTCTTTCTTTTCTGTGAGCTGATCCACATGTGGGTCAAACACATACTGGACATACCAGTTAATAATACTTTCTGTGAAGAATCTAACGATGCAGGCATCAGACATAGTTTAGGAAGCGCCAGTCTAGAGATTATGCAACATGTCTTTAACTGATGGGGATTTTCTGACGCGTAATGGCTCATGCCCTGAGAGGCTAAACCAGACCTCTTCTGTAGATACGAAAACCTTTGGAGCCAAATGATCTGATTCCATTTCACTTAGAAAGCACCTACAGAAACGATTGGTGCATGGAAATCACAGGTTCCAACATTTTCTATTATGACAGTTCTCCTGTTCCTTAACGTCAATTCCGCTTCAGTCTTATAACTACTTTCCAAGTAATTTCTATTTTACCCATCCGTATTAAAATATTTAGAAAAAATAAAACATATTTCATTAGCGGATAATGGAATGTAGTCCAATTAAATCGGGTGATGCTGAGGGAATTAGATTAGGAAATGAGACGCTTAAAGTAGTAAATGAGTTTTGCTATTTGGGGAGAAAAATAACTCATGATGGTCGAAGTAGAGAGGATATAAAATGTAGACTGGCAATGGCAAGGAAAGTGTTTCTCAAGAAGAGAAATTTGTTAACATCAAGTATAGATTTAAGTGTCAGGAAGTCGTTTCTGAAAGTATTTGTATGGAGTGTAGCCATGCATGGAAGTGAAACGTGGACTATAAATAGTTTAGACAAAAAGAGAATAGAAGCTTTCGAAATGTGGTGCTACAAAAGAATGCTGAAGATTAGATGGGTAGATCACATAACTAATGAGGAAGTATTGAATAGAACTGGGGAGAAGAGAAATTTGTGGCACAACCTAACTAGAAGAAGGGATCGGTTGGTAGGACATATTCTGAGGCATCAAGGGATCACCAATTTAGTATTGGAGGGCAGTGCGGAGGGTAAAAATCGTGGAGGGAGACCAAGAGATGAATACACTAAACAGATTCAGAAGTAGGTACGGAGAGATGAAGAAGCTTGCACAGGATAGAGTAGGATGGAGAGCTGCATCAAATCAGTCTGTGGACTGAAGACCTCAATAACAACAACAACATTTCATCAGTTTAGGGAAGTCAGCACCGTTACTGTGTGAAGCGAGACTATTCTTTGCGAAAATATGAACAACATTTGTTACCAGTATTTTCGAAATAATATCTCAAAATATACGACGTGCAATACCAATGGCACAAGGAGCTTACGTTTAGGATGAAACTGAAAGTAGATCTCTTAAGTAATAATCTTGAGTCAGTACCGATAAATGGTAGGCTTGTAAATATTTATAAGTTTTCATTTGTAAATGTAGTCTAAGAATCCAGAGTACTAACAATCCGTATTGGTATTTTTTGCCTGTACAGAGCCTTCAACTTCATCACCACCATTAGTTTTTTTACATATACTGCTTAGTAATGGCCTCCTTCAAACTTCCCCTTGCGTTACGCCCTCCAGCTTTAAGAATCCACGCTTCTCCTGGTTGTTTCCTGATGTCATCCGTTAACCTTCCATTAAGTCGTCGCCTCGGTCTTTCTTATGTTTTGGAATCCGGCAGAGAACTTCCTGGGCCCTTCAACAGTTTCTTCGTCAACTTATATATTCCAACCGCCTGTATATCCTTTTCATTAAAGTCGTAATTTCATCTTCCACTCCAGTTTGTTCCGTGATCTATTTATTTGTTTTCCTGCCTCCCCTAACGCATCTCATCTCTCACCAATCCTGCTTATTGAATTGTTTCCGCACTGAAAATGTATCACTACCGTAAGTTAAAACCGATTATCGTCAATGATAGTAAACTTTCTGTTTCAGACATACTCGGAACTTCGTTCGGAAAACTACGAGTAAAATGGTAAATTTATTTTGTTTTTAGTATTTTATGTTGTCAGCAAGTTCAGTGTGACAATTCAAATCTAAATTTACATTGTTTTTGTACGAAATTGGTATAAAAGTTAAAGATAGTTCCATAATTTACAAAAGGAACCCATCCAGTGATTTTTTAAATTTATTTCAGTTTAGGGATTTCAGTCTGCTTATTTGATTCATATTGAAAATATGTATTTGTTCCAAGAACGCGAAATGCAGTCTAAACGGGAGGCAGATGAAGAACTATTGTGAAATTGGATGATTTTTTTTAAACATCATGTATCATACAACAAAGTGACTTAGCACTATATGGGGTATCACACCTTAATTTGCTCCAGAGGTACCACGGTGGTGTCACGTATTTACATTATGTGATCAAAAGCATCTGCATACCAATTAATGGTCATTAATATGTAGTGCGTCCACCCTTCGTCTCTATGACGGTTTCTGATCTGCTGGGGACAATTTCAGTTGTGGCCTCTGAATATCTGTAGATGAATGGCAGCTCATTCTTTCACAAGAGCCGAAACCAGAGAAAGCTGGGGTCCGGAGCAAAGTCGGTCTTCTAATTTATCCCACAGGTGCTATCTGTGGTCTTGTTGCATTGCCTGAGATTATTGCTTTCAATATATGCAACAACTAAAGTCATTCGCCTTGTGTTGGCTGTATTAAGCATTAAAGTACCATATGATTCATCAACAGGAAGTGAGTACCGGTATTCCAGTGTTGTCTAGTAAGGTACACTGACGGCAGTATTCATTTGCGCACGTCATGTTCAACCACTCAAATGCAATGAGACATCTTAATAAAGTGCAAATTGCAAAGACGGTCTGTTTGATGCATGACTTTCCGTCTTGGTGTTGCAGTTACCAGTGTTTCTTCATCTGTCAGCCAAAGATTGTGAACACACTATATGGAGACAGGTCAGTATACGAGTTAGATAAGGTCGCCGACACCTTGCAACCCCAGGTCAAGACCGATATCCAGCCATCTCTGCGTAGCGACGCCGCACGGATACTGCCAGAGCACCGCAAGACGATCTCAAAAGGGCCACTGGAGTCACTTTGAACAGACAGTAATCAACAGCTTACGTGAAGGGATCTTATGACCCAAACGTCCTTTCGAGTACCTCACTTGGCATGACGACATCTTGCAGCTCCTCTTCAGTTTTGCCCCTCGCATGTCAACTGGCAGCCTTTTCATTGGCGAAACGTATCTTAGGCGCTGTGATGCCAGTGTTCGTGTGTGGAGACGCTCTGGTGAGCGGTACGTACCAAATTTGTCCAGGAAACCGATAAATTCGGCCAAGGTTTTGTGATGGTGTGGAGAGGCGTCAGTGTTAACAGCCATATGGCTATTGTCATTGTCCATGGTTGCGTCACATCCTAACAGTTCATCGAACAGATCCTACTAGGCCATGTGGTGGCTGCTGTCAGGCGTTATGTAGCAGGCTACATCGGAGATGTCTTGTGATATCTGGACATTAATGTAATGGAACGGCCAGCAAATAGTCCCGATCTAAACCTAATCGAGTATGTGTGGGACATGCTTGACAGACGTGTTTTTGCTCGTCCTGTTCATACTCTCCAATTATACACAATGGCTTTCACTGAAGAATGGGAACAAACACTCTTCCCTACAACTTCATACATAACGGTAAGGAGAGGTGGGCTATGGAGGTGTGTGGCAACTGTCGTTATAGGAAACCAGGAGAGGAGCAGAAATGATGAGCGAACATGCAAGTATAGCAAACAAAAGCTTTACTTGGCAGGTAGCTATCTCCAAGTGTACAAAGACTCATTACAAATAACGCAGCAAGAAATAGAGTCCAGCTAATACAATAGCAAAAAGGTAGTCGGAGCCAACACTATTCGGCATCTCAACAGTGTCATGTGGCGAAGTGGCTCCATGTGCGAGTGGACTGTGTGGCTGCCGCTGGCCGTCGTATATTCCGTCGGCAGCTGGCGCTCGTGGTATTGAGCTGCTGGAGGTGTGGTTCAGTGGGCATTCTTCATTGGGTCCACTGGATCCCACACGACCATTATCGCCGTCTGACGGAAACTTAGAATTCGAGATGCTGGTAGTGTGGTGCGGATACGTAATACCACAGATCCCACAGGGTGACCTCCGCGGACTTATATTAAGCATGATGCATAGGTATCTGGCGGTGATAAATTCTCACCGTGGACATATGAGTTATTGAAGCTCTCATAGTCCAATGACAAGCACCCAGGATGAATGATTGTTTCCACTTTGTTTCCGACGCCTGTCACACATTTCAGTTCTTGTCGTGTAACGACATGAGGACATAATGATGTTTTGTTATGTACATCATTTGTTAAAGGTAAAAGTATAAACTGGTAACATACCCTGTTCTCAGTTATTGCTCAACAGAGTATGGCAATTCAAAAGCATTGTATTTCGGAGCCCAGTGCACATTTTTGAGCATTGGCCTCTACAGCATATGACCCATTAGTGCTCCCATGTGGACCCAGTAACATCGCCAATTACGATCGCAGTAGGCACATGATCATGGAGACTGAACTGTGGATTAACGGATTGGTTTCTTGTCACATCAGATCTATGGTCGTGCCCGGAAAACTTGTCGCCCAGATGAACGGCTGCTTGGAGACATACACCGTGTCACGTGTACAGACCAGTGGGGGCAGTATTATGTTATGGGGAGCACTCACCTGAGCTACCGTAGGACCTGTAGTAGTAGTAATCGAAGGCACTAGAGGGACCTTGATGTTTCCATGTCTTCCCCGATGGCGATGGCTACTTCAGGACAATTGTCCGTATCACAAGACCAGTATCGTGCAACAGTGGTTTCAGAAGCATGATAGTGACCTTACGTTGATGTTTTGGCCACAAAATTCATCTGCTCTGAACCCAGGGATGCGACCGGGTCCCATCTTCGCACTCACGAACCATTGAGTAGAAGTTTACGCTAACTGTGTATCTTGTGCGCAGGCATTTCGTGCCACATATCTCCAGAAACCTACTAGTGAATCGTTGAATCCATGCCTCACAGAACGGCTACAGCATTACGTTTAGAGCTGGGACAAGACGCTACTAACAAGGGAACCTCCCCATCGCACCCCCCTCAGATTTAGTTATAATTTGGCACAGTGGATAGGCCTTGAAAAACTGAACACAGATCAATCGAGAAAACAGGAAGAAGTTGTGTGGAACTATGAAAAAATAAGCAAAATATACTGAGTAGTCCATGGGCAACATAGGCAAGATCAAGGACGGTACCAGCTCAGGCGCGCCGTGGTCCTGTGGTTAGCGTGAACAGCTGCGGAGCGAGAGGTCCTTGGTTCAAGTCTTCCCTCGAGCGAAGATTTTACTTACTTTATTTTCGCAAAGTTATTATTTGTCCGTTCGTTCATTGATGTCTCTGTTCACTGTAATGAGTTCCGTGTCTGTGTGTTGCGACCGCACCGCAAAACCGTGCGATTAGTAGACGAAAGGACGTGCCTCTCCAATGGGAACCGATAACATTTGAGCGCAAGGTCATAGGTCAACCGATTCCCCCACAGGAAAACACGCCTGATATATTCTACACGACACTGGTGACGGCATGTGCGTCACATGACAGGAATATGTTGTCGACCCACCTAACTTGCACACTTGGCGAATGGGTAAAACGATTCTTCTACCTTGCCCGATTTAGGTTTTCTTGTGGATGTGATAATCACACTTATGTTTTCATCACTTTTTTGGAAGTGTGTCACATAAACTGCAACAAATGAATGCAACAGTTTCACAGTCGCACAGTTTTCTCTGTGCTCTGCCAAAACATATGTTTTTAACGTTTTCAAATTTTTCCGTGTGTAGACCGTCAAATCCTGCATATGTCTAAGCAAATCTGAATATGTCCTGGAATTTTGGAGAGCGAGGTTGGTTATGTGTGAGTGCCTGAACTCTGATAATTGTCTGAAAATAAAAAATTTTCACTCAAGGGAAGACTTGAACCAAGGACCTCTCGTTCCGCAGCTGCTCACGCTAACCACGGGACCACGGCACTCCTCTGCTCACATCCTCCTTGATGTTGCCTATGTTACCCATGGACTGCTCCGTTTGTAAATTTTGCTTATTTTTTCATAGTTCCTCACAACTTCTTCCTGTTGTCTCGATTTATCTGTGTTCAGTTTTTCAAGGCCTATCCACTGTGCCAACTTATAACTGAATGTGAGGGGGGGCGCGATGGGGAGGTTCCCTTGTAAGCAGATGGGGCGTAATGTTTTTGCTCATCTTTGTAAATGTAAATGTGGATGTAGGTGACATTGTAGCCAAGACAGCGAAAGAACAGACGGTCTTTTGGCTACGCCACTGCCCCTCATACACAGCAGACAATGAATGAGCACGACAATGGCCTGGGAAACGGCGTTAAAGCGGTGGGACAGGTGCAGCCGCTTCGTTAATGGCATCGGCTGCGCAACGCTTTGCATCCTCAGGCCGCAGTTCTGTGATGCGGTCCAATTTATCTGTCTGTCGGCGCGGCTTGGCCCGCTCTGGCTGCGCGTTCTCTGGCAATATATCAGCGCCAGCTGCCAGCAGCCTGCTGCAGACACAAATCCCGGCCGGGCCCCTTCTGCGGCTTCCTCCCTGGAGTCCAGGCTCAATTTGCGGCAGCGGCCCACGGCCTACGAGCCCCTTGAGATGGTCATCACTGCCGGCGAACTGCTGGCGGAGACCTACTGTTGTCTGGACTAGTTAGCTAACCGTTTCTATGTAACTCGTTACGGCGTTAAGTGTACAAGTACCGGAGGCTACTTTAGTCTATCACAGGTAAGCGTAGACTGTGAAACTTCCTGGAAAATTAAAACTGTGTTCCGGACCTATACTCGAACTCGGGAACTTTGCATTTCGCGGTCAAGTGCTCTACCACCTGAGCTACCAAAGCACGACTGTGTAGACTTTGGTAGTTTCCTTAGTAGCTTTGGTCAGTTAATGTTGGTCCAGTGTTACCTGTAAGTTAGGTGTGTAGCATACCTATTAGGGGGTTACTTCATTTCCATGGTTTCGTATGCGTACGCTATCAGTGGATTACCCTAGAAACCAGAAGCGGTGAATTGTCTAGAAACAGTGAGGATATGTAAATGACTGCGTAACCTACGTAACATTTTTGCTCTACATAGTTATCCTTCCGTATGTTACTTAAAAATAAGCAGTATTTATAGCAAAACTGAAACTGTCAATGTTTAGTTCAGGTTTTATTCGAAAATTGTACATTTGTAAGGTGAAACAGAGGAATATTGCAGTAATAATTTTAAAAAATATAAAATACTGATTTATGATATAGATCTAGACAACGCAGTTTCCTCAAAAAATGGTAAAATTAAAAGAAGAAGCCAAACAAAAATATATCAAATATCGCTTCAATACTTCCTTGAGCTTTTGTATGAAATGTTCTGTTATTCATAAATAACTTTCGTGCTTATCAATAATAACAAGAAACTCTTGTCTTTTATCGTAATGAACATTCTGTTCAGTATAAAAAACAATAGTACAGATTTTTTTATGTTCATGCAGGGAAATTGTATTTCCATCAAAACTAATTGTTATGGTTACGTAAAAGCACAATAAAAAATGAACTGATCGTATGGCATTGATGACTGGGAGTCACCACCTGAGTAATTTCGGCCGCCGAGTTCCAAATCGTTTCAGCTGATGCCAACTGGGTGGCTTGCGTGTCGATGATAAGGAAATGGTGATTGGGACAACTCAACATCTAGTCCGTCAGCGGAGAAAACCTCCGACCAAGCCGGGATCGAAACCATACCCGTTGTATGGCAGTCAGATTCACTGACCACTCAACTACAAGGACAGACAAGGTTACTTACAAAATGCAATTTATATTTTGTAAGGTTATAGAATACACAGTGGACTATCACTGAACGATGTGGCGTTCTAATTATGTCCAAAACAAATAAACAAAAACCAAAGATAAGTCGTCGGCTCCCAGTTTCTCTCTCCCACAGTTATTTATGTTTCTTTTCCTACGAATGCTACCAATATTACGGGTAATCCTGTCATTTACTACGTCACTTACGTATTGTGACAAAAGGAACGGACCGTAGTTTTGGTACAGCGCAACTGTATTACGGCGATAGTCCTCAGATCGCATCTGTATTTTAAAATGCACTATTATAACTGAATATAACAGGTCAGTCTTCACCGCGAATCTGCTTTGCGGATCCTTCCTCTGTGTTACCAGAGATTCCACATAAGACGAGTTCACACTGAGACGATACTATATGCGATGCGACTCCTTGCAATATACATAGTGCGACAAGGCGCTTTCGGTGTGACATACGTGTTCTCACTGGGATGATACGATGTACGATGTGACTCAGCATACCACAAACAACAAGACAGAAGGAAACACGTTTTTTGACAGCTACAGTCATGATCTCTTCTGGAAAGCACGTCACCATGAATAGTTTATAGTTTGTAAGACCACCTACTATGGTTCTTTGTGTGTGTGTGTGTGTGTGTGTGTGTGTGTGTGTGTGTGTGTGAAAAATAATGGCTACAAATTAATGATTCTAAGTTACTATTTCTACAACCAATTTCGCAAAGTAGTATACGATTCATGTTGAGGAGAATTCAGAAGAAACGTTTCTGGATTTGAGGTAAATCAGTCACTACCGATGATGTAGCAGTGGGCAGTGGGCTCTGTGTACGGGTAGGCGATGTACAGGGTGGGACAAACAGAAGTGGCCTGGGCGAGTGGATTCAAGTGGACGTGAATTTGTGGCGACATTAACGGAGGAGGAAAAGACCTACAGTTACTTCCGATAGGATGAAGAAACTGCCCATACAGCCGACTAAACCTTGAAGCACATGTGCACAATTTTCACGCCTGACAGAGTTGTTTGCAGAGGTCTGTCTGATCGCGGTCCTAGCTGGTCACTCGTGTTCCCTGACCTGCCAGTGTGAGATTCCTTTGTGTCAGGAGCCCTGAAGTCTAAGGCATATCGCAACGACCTTCACAGTCTTCAAGAACATTACGGAAGAGACTGCAGCAATTTCAGCAGTCCATCCGCTTTCTGAAACTTACTGACGGGGTTCCAAATGTGCCAAGAGCTACAGTCAGGTTAGCATTGTATTTCCTTTCCTCTGCTGTGTTACTCTGTATCCTGGAGCTCTGTTCTCCGAGCCACTTTTATTTGTCCCACCTTGTATTTGAATAAATGGAAGAAAGCCATTACGATAAGAAAAACCTAATGTATCCTTTCCGTCTTCGCTCAGCTCCTCATGCAGCAATTTAGCTTTCAGTCTATTTTACGCCTGTCACAAAATTTCCTGAACTCAGGGAACATAGACTGAAAAAACATCCAATCAGCATCTTTAGCTGACGGGGCCATGTGGCCTTTCATTGCAGTACGTTTTCCCATATTCAGATTCGGTTTATATAGGCAGCACAAGAGAAATTGAAACGACAGGCTCTGAGCACTATGGGACTTAACATCTATGGTCATCAGTCCCCTAGAACTTAGAACTACTTAAACCTAACTAACCTAAGGACAGCACACAACACCCAGCCATCACGAGGCAGAGAAAATCCCTGACCCCGCCGGGAATCGAACCCGGGAACCCGGGCGTGGGAAGCGAGAACGCTACCGCACGACCACGAGATGCAGGCTTGAAACGACAGGCAGCTTCGCACTCCCCATAACAGGCGGCAACAGAGCCATGTCTACTTTTGCTTGTGGTAGCTGACAACCTCACTGCGGACAACCTCAAATATATCTCTCGTATTTTCTCGATAATGTGAAGAGGTATCGCTCTCCTTCCATCGTTAAAACAATTCTGATACGTTACCTATATTTTGTATGCAGAAATCTATCATCAAAAACCGGATAAATGTAATCTGGCCAGCGACTACGTTCTCCGCTGACAACTTTCCAAGATGTAAAATTATAAAGAATGTAGCAACCAGTCGCGGAAACATAATTTATTTATCGTGATATCAGTCATCATCGGTGCATTTATCTAACCGATACATCCAATAACTAGAAGTACGGTCCTTGGCAGATTTCTATCATGAAGTGCCTGGTGGTTTACATACTTGTGTAGTACCACGGTATCATTGGCAGTAACGAAAAGAAAACCTGTTCATTACCAAGCTGTAATGTTGGAACTATAAGATGTGGAAGAATCAACTTCTTTACCAAATAATTTCCTCAAATTCGAATGACAAAGAACGCGTAACAGAGGACATGCGTGAGTCCCAAACCAGTGGTTTTTAATTTTTTTTACACGAAATGTACAAGTTTTACAGGAAACTAACTACAATGTCGGATGTAACTTTGCTTCTTCTATATAAATCAATTGGTTCTGAGGCACGTCAATGGCTTGAAATTCCCCTAGCCGTGTATCGTATGACAAAGTTGCATTGAGTCACCATCATTCCGCGCCGGGCGATATGACAGAGATGCACTGAGGAGACATAAGTCACGTGATACCTCTTAATTTCGCGTCGGACTTCCTTCTGCCCACCGTAGTGCAGCAACTCGACGTGGCATCGACTCAAGAAGTCCTTGGAAGTCCCCCAAAGAAATACTGAACCATGCTGTCTCTATAGCCGTACATTATTGCGAAAATGTTGTCGGTGCTAGAATACGTACGCGAACTGACCTCCAGATGTCCCATAGATGTTCGATGGGATTAATGTCGAGCGACCTGCATGGCCAAATCAGTCGCTCGAATTGTTCAAATGCCTCCAAGCACTATGGGACTTAACATCCGAGGTCATCAGTACCCTAGACTTAGAACTATTTAAACCTAACTAACCTAAGGACATCACGCACATCCATGCCCGAGGCAGGATTCGAATCTGCGACCGCAGCAGCAGCGCGGTTCCCGACTGAAGCGCCTAGAACCGCTCGGCCACAGCGGCCGGCCGCTCGAATTGTCCAGAATATTCTTCAAACCAATCGCGAACAATTGTGGCCCTGGGGCATATCGTTGAAGTCCATGAATGGCTGAAAATAGTCTCCAAGTAGCCGCACAAACCACAGGACCCAGTCCATTGCCTGTAAACACATTATGGAACCAGCACCAGCATGCACAATGCCTTGTTCAAAACTCTAGTCCATGACTTCGTGGGGTCTGCGCCACTCGCGAACCCTACTATCAGCTCTTACCAACTGATATCGGGAATCATTTGACCAGAGCACGGTTTTCCAGTCGTCTAGGATCCAACCATTATGGCCACGAGCCTAGGAGAGGCGGTGCAGGCGGTGTTGTGCTGTTAGCACAGGCACCCACGCCGTTAGTCTGCTGCCAAATCCCATTATCGCCAAATTTCGCCGCACTGTCCTAACGGATTTGTTCGCCGTACGTCCCACATTGGTTTCTGAGGTTATTTCATGCAGTTTTGCTTGTCTGTTTGCACTGACAACTGAACGCAAACGCCGCTGGTCTCGGTCGTTAAATGAACGCCGTCGGTCACTGTGTTGTCTGCGGTGACAGGTAGTGCCTGAAATGTGCTATTCTCCCCACACTCTTGACACTGTGGATCTCTGCATATTGAATTCCCTAACGATTTCCGTAACGGAATGTCCCATGCGTCTAGCTCCAATCGGCACTCAGCGTTCGAAGGCTGTTAATTCTTGTCGTTGCGCCCATAATCGTGTCGCAAACCGTTTCACATGATCACCTGAGTACAGGTGATAGCTCAGCTAATGCACTGCCTTTTTATACCTTCTGTATGCAATCCCACCGCCGTATGTATACGCGCATATCGCTACTCCACGACTTTCGGAGTACCTGTTGGTGTCGTATTGCTGTCATCCCACTGTGGACCACTTGAGTCGCTTCAGCTAAGCTTCTATGTGCTCTGTCGATGCAGCTTGCCTCTGCATTTTATTGCGAGTCGCATCATGTATCTTATCACATCATATAGCCTCGGTGTGAACCACACGCAAATGTCTCCATCTGTAACGATAATGCATGACATGTGAGAGACCTGTATGTGTCTTGCTACATCAAATCATATAACTAAAATTTTGAAAATGTCCATCTGTGTCGTCTTTAAGTGATGTTCAGGTCCCTGCACAAAAGTTGCTCGTATGTCGTGAGTAACACTATGCTTGGTGTGAAGTTGTGATGGAACTACCAATCGACTGGCTGAGGTTCACCATGCTATTAAAAATAAAATTCAGACTTTCTCGGATGCCAGACAATTTTAATAGCACTTTCATCAGAGAAAGCTATAAAGTGATGACTAATTAGTGTTGTAATAAGCGTACTCTTATAAGAGTTACAGATGACGTAATTATGTAATTCAAGAATAAGTCGTGTATACCAATAGATATTGTGGAAATTGTTACATATGCTTCAGCATATGACATTATATTTCTTAGCTCAATTACTTTGCTTTCTTCGAACAGTCATGATCTTTGCAACTGTACTAAGCGATCCCTTAATTACGACTACATTGTACGGCCCTCTGATTAAGAATGAAGTGCGCAAGGCGAATCACTTACCTAGGCGGCCATTCAGTGAGATACTAATGACACAGGAAGAAATTCAACTTGGTATCAGTAAGGGATTATTCTCTAAAAAATTAATTCTAAAGTAAAGTTTTGTACGTGTTGTGACGGAATTTTCTTGCAAGGTTTTTTTTTCCTATTTCTGTAAGTGAAATATGAATTATACTTTATAATGAATGGAATTGTGATTTTTGGCGCACTTTTGGGGGATTTTGTACCACGTTAGCCAATCAAATTAAGCTGGCGCACTTTCTCTCGAAAGGTGTACTCGTTTTACCATCTATGGTCCACTCCTCACTCCACTTCCTAATGTCTGTCAGCTATTGCGTCTTCTTTCAATTAGGATGTTAAGTATGAGAATGAATCTTATGGCTCCTGGAGACAGAAATGTTACCTAATCCCAGTAAAGATGATGCCTTATGGCGCACCCATATATACCAAACCCCTCCGCTCTACGAATATAACCCAAAATATCCTACGACGATAATTAACTGCCCCAATGCGCCACAGCGACCTAACTCCTATCTAACGACTTCCGAAGTTGCCCACAACCCACACAAGACAGTAACGATTTTGTTATTCTTTCTGTAGTGTTGGCTCAAGAGCCAACACCGGGTCGCTACAGGAGGCCGAAATGCACGCGTCTAAATACATGCAGACCGGCGTGAGGTCTGGAACAGGACAATGTCTTGAGAATTGCAATAAAGTACGAAAATCTTTTAATACTTAACTTTAATCCATAATCGGTGTACATCGCTCTTGTACAGATATAATCTCCATTTTTATATACACTTGTAATGGCGCCTTGCTAGGTCGTAGCCAAGGGCGTAGCTGAAGGCTATGCTAACTATCGTCTCGGCATATGAGAGCGTATTCAGTCAGCGATCCCCTTCTGGCAAAGTCGTCTGTACAACTGGGGCGAGTGCTAGTACGTCTCTCTAGACCTGCCATGTGGTGGCGCTCGGTCTGCAATTACTGACAGTGGTGACACGCGGGTCCGACATATACTAATGGACCGCGGCCGATTTAAAGCTACCACCTAGCAAGTGTGGTGTCTGGCGGTGACACCACACTTTCGTCTCCCTCATATCTTCGATCAATAACATTAGTTGCCCGCTCTATATCCACCTAACTGACACTGCCACTGCCACGTATTCTAAATGACACTCTTACTTTATTTTCACCCACCTAGGCTCTCTCGCGTAAGTCATTCTAGCCCACAAAACAACATCTAATGCCCTTGACAAGCAAGACAAATTTAAATCATCGTACTGATAAATAGCACCTGGTGTACGTCAAGTAAGTGTGATAGTAACATTCCTGTATCGAAAATATTCAAACTACATGGCAAATACCTTTCACATCTCTCTTAGTTTGTTCGCTGACGGCGAAATTTGTACTCAGAGGGGGACACCTCTTTCTATCACCACATTTCAGCTAGAGATAATTGTAAGTGAAAGAAGATGAACCACAGTCTACCCACGACAACTCTAAAATTAACATCATAATAAGTAAAACTTCAAAATCACGGTAAAATTCCCCTTCACAATATCACGATCACTTTTGCTTAACAATATCATCTGCATTTCTCGGTTTTGATACCTAGTATTACAGTAACTTGTGTCGTTAAATAGTAATCACATTGCTCTCGCTAGTTTACTCACCATGGAGAAATGCAATCCAAAGTAGAATTAAAGTTATCGATATCTGCCCCACTTTATAGTTCAAGGTCTGATCAAGTTCTGTCTCGATAAGTAATCTTTCCATATTTGTAACACATGAGACCAATCCTAACCAACCTACTCCCGCCAAGGAAAAGTGAAATTCCTATCTTCTAAATATGAAATGACTGTTCCTATTTGACCTACCGACATTTGTCATCGCCTCAGCAACTTGTAGCACGCTCCTCCTAGTACTGATGACATAGTTCTCTCCAAAACATCTGTGGCTCATCAGTTCGGCCTAGTAGCCACACCCGTCTTCTACCAGACGTCTAAGCCACTTTTAAGACCAAACCCATTAACAAATATACCTCTCTTAGCTACAGTAATAATTTCCTTTCCAACGCCATCCATCCCACAAACAATAAGCTTGCTTCTCCCATCATTCTATCCCATGCTCAAAGGCCACCTCACGCAGCAATCACTCTACCAAATCCAGTTCCAACAAAGCCCGAACCGTGCGAGGTTGCCCAGTGGTCAGCACACCGGACTGGCATTCGGGAGGATGACGGTTCAAACCCGCGTCTGGCCATGTTTTCCATGATTTTCCTAAGTCGGTTCAGGCAAATGCCGGGATGGTTCTTTTTAAAGGACACGGCCGACTTCCTTCTCTATCCTTCCCTAATACGATGGGACCGATGACCTCGCTGTTTGGTCTCTTCCCCTAAATCAACCAACCAACCACACCCAACCTTACACACCCGTAGTACTTAATGCCAGCACCTACAAAAACGCATCTGAGAACGTTACTGAGAGTTACTCCGTTACGATTAATGCTGTCATCAATGCACTACAGTGTAATCAACATTATACATATTCATAGATACCTCTCAAGGCTTCTCATTCGCTTTATTGTTCCACTCGCAAACGGAACAAGGAAAGAAAGGCTATCTATATGTATGAAGACAGTAACTGTTCTCGAAAGAACAGATACCATTGATGACCGTGCAGCGTCTCTAGAATTTCGAGAACAGTTACTCTCTTCATATGCAGTTAATGGCTACCTGGCCATTGACCTTCGTCTGTGCGAATAGGCACAGGTTGCCCGAACTCTTACGGAAATCGTCACCTTAGTTGGCGAGAGTAATGAGTGGATGGGCAAAAATCTATTAGGAACATTACGAATGTAGTTTGTGGACAGTTGGGAATGTGGGTCTCACGGAAAGCATGCAAGGGATAAGTCCCTGCAGTCGCGCTATTCATCTTTGTCCTCGGTGGCTCAGATGGATAGAGCGTCTGCCATGTAAACAGGAGATCCCGGGTTCGAGTCCCGGTCGGGACACACATTTTCAGCTGTCCCCATTGAGGTAGATCAACAACACCTGTCGGCAGCTGAGGGTTTCGATTAATCTTCATATATCTATATGCCTCCCTACAAGTCCTAAATCTTTTTGTCTTGACTTTGCTGTCCATGCGCGGAATGTACGTCGGTGGCAATAGTATTGCTCTGCAGCCAGCCGCGAATGCCGGTTCTCTGAAGTTTTCCAACAGAGTTCCACGAAAAGAACGTCGCATTCCCATCAGAGACTTCTATTTGACTTCACGGAGCATTTCGGTAATTCTTGCGTGTTGATTGAACCTACAGCTATCAAATATACACTGAGTAACACATTTAAAGGGTCACGTTTTTGATACCCCGTAATTGTCTCCCAGTCCGACGCAGATGTCTGACATTTGGCTCAAAGGCGCCTACGACCTCCCTCTGTAATGGTGCAAAAGCGTGGCGTCCTGCGACGTCACCCTCGGGCTGGGTTACGCTTCAACAGAAAGGTGACGACACGTGCGAAAAAAAAGGACAGAGTTCAGAAGCTCAAGTGATATGCAACGTGTGTAAATGCTGTCACATTAGAACCGAATTTCATCACAATTCTGCCCAACGTCACCGTGGACGTATCAGATGATGGTAAGGTCGTCACATCCCATCCCCTCTCACCCACTCTTCACCCCCACTCTCGATGCCTACGCAATAGAGGTCAGAACTGCAACGATCAGCGTTGAAATCACGCCAAGAAAAACATTCAGACATACGGACGTTTAGAATCACACGAAAAGGCGTCAGGAGATGGCAAAAATGGCGTCAACAGAACCACCCCTTTCTTTGGAGCTTTGATACCCGCGCATTTCACAGCCGAAGACAGTTCTCAGTGCACTGAGCAACAGGACGTGACGTTCTTGAAAACGTTCGACGTCGACGGTTATGTCAGAAGTTTTTGCAGATATTAAACAAAATTATTTAAATATATCTGTTTTAATTTTTCAGAGCATTTTCACATTTTTCAATTCTTTATGCCACTTCGAAGATGTCTCGGTCCAAACTTCTCTAGAGACGTCACTTGAAGATCCATTGTATGCTGTGATAGCGTATTCATGGGATGAAAAACACTGCCCACGAATTTCTTCGTTCGTCTTTCGGAACAGGCAGACGTCATACGGGGTTAGGTCAGGTGAAGAGGTTGGGTTCAGTAACACTTGCACCTTGTATTTCTCTTAACAGGCTATTGTTCTGGCAGCTGTGTATGATGAGGCACTGTTGCGAATGCAGAAGGTACTCACTCATCGACTTCGGGTGGATGACCTCCACGTGGCGACTACTTTCGGCAGACATTTAATTTACATACCACTCTCCATTGACCGCGTGACATGCAACCAAAGCCACAAAGATGAGATGACCCATCTTGGTGAAGAAAGTGGCCACCATCATCATAGGAAAGCTCCCACTTCTCCGACCTTTCGTGGTTAGTTTCTCACCTGGAAAGCTCAACACTGAAGAATTCCTCATCATTTCATAACCCGTTTGGGCTCCTGTGCTTTTGTACTGCCCTTTGTCACATTCTTCAAGCATAAAATGACACCAGATCATTCTTGTTTTTTTTTTTTTTGGGCGGGGGGGGGGGGGGGGTTCTGTTAGGGAACTTAGGAACCAACGGACACATTTCTTGGTTAAGCCTAAATGGTCGTGAACAGCAGTCTGCGCTCTGCTCGATCTGACATTTAGGGTCCCTTCAGTGTCACATAATGTGAGACAAGGATCATCTCAAACCATTTTCCTCACAGCATCAATGTTTTCTTGGGTCACTGCCATTGTTAGTCGACCGGAACGATCCCCTGAAAATTCGGGAGACCAATTTCCAACGGCAGCCCTAGAAAGGGCAGATTACCCAATAGCACATACCAGACAGGAGTGGTGTTGTTCTGCATTTAACTTCTTTTCGAAGTCATAAAATGTCATTACACGAAAATCATGGTGCGATAGAGCCATCTTGCATAACGCCTGACTCAGAAATTCCTAGATCTCCACTGAGCCTTCGCAACATGGTTGGAAATGCAGGGGTGGGGGAACCGCCGCGCACACAGCACCAGCAATGGCACATTGTGTCAGACGCTTTCCGAAAACCTAGGATCGCAGGAAAGCGCGCAAGAAAAGCGCAAGCTGAGCTTCACACTTGCGAAGCTTTCTAAATACGTGCCGATTCCTCTCAACAAAATTTTATTATATTCCAACTTTAGAATATGCTTAAGAATTCTGCAGCAAACCAACAAGGACATTGATCTTAAGTTCGACGAGCTCGTACTTTTACCCTCCTTCCGTATGGGAGTCATCTGCGCCTTTTTCCAGTCACTTGGGACATTGCGCTAAAGAGGGATTCGCAATAAATCCAAGCGAAGTGAGAGGCCAATGCCGAAGACTACTCTATAAAACCGAGTTTGGATTCCATCCCGACCTGAGAACTTGCTTGCCCTGAACTTTTCCAGTTGCTTCTCGACGCCAGGATTGCCTATTTCTGTGTCCTCCCTACTGAGGTCCGTGCGACGGTCAAACATTGGTATTTCCGTGTGATTCTTCTGAATGTGTAATTTTATTAAAAAACGCTTTCATTCTGCTATTTTCTATTGCAGCCCCAAACTGATAAACGAGTGAATGAACTGAAGCCCTCGAACCGCTTAGCGGTTCTGCATAGGAAAAGAATTTATCCATATTCTCGGAAAGATCTTTGGTTTATATATGGCGGTGGAAATCGTATGCTTCGTGCATCGAGTTTTGTATACACGTTAATTTCCACTAACTTGCTTGTGGACATTTCTGCGTTGTTTTTTTCTTTGCCTAGAGTGCAATAACCTTTGTTTTCTTAGCATTTTTCGAAGTTTGTTATCAAGCCCCTCTGGTACTTTTCCGTTCTTACTCGGTATATAGCGCGATTTACAGTGCTCTACGTCCATCATAATGGAACTAAATTATGTGTCTTCTAAGTAGAATGCTAACCACTGCTTGTCTAGGTCTTCATACTTTCCCGGCGAGGAGTCATCATCTTGCAAAGTCGAGTTCTCTGCCTGCAATCCTCGTCGTATTTGCGCGATATATTTCGACGACATAACTCGCAACCTTCATCCAAGGCTGCATGAGGCTTGTAGGTTCAGCCTCATGTAGTACCTGATGAAGATTGTCAGTTACGTGATCGAAATTTTGTGCAAGTACGACGTATTACCGGCAGACAACCCGTCTTTCCAACATGACAACTGCGCATCTGCTCTTTCCAGCATAAAAGCCCTCCTGGGCTTCTTAATGACTTTATTAACTGAAGTAACTATCTTGGTATGATGATATCATGATTATTAATCGCTATTCTGTACTGCTATTGTCGATAGGATAGGGCTGTTCGAAGCTACAAAGTCTAAAATATTTACACTTACTGTGGGCTGTCGTATTAGGTGCTCAAGACGGTTTTCCAACGAGTGTTCATAAACTGCATTCTAAATCAGTAACAAAAGAAGACGCATGTGACTTACGTTGTCAGCTGTACTTTATCAGTTGTAATAAAGGTGCATTGAATTTATATTAATTTTATTATTGCTACTGTTTGTTGCCTTTAAAATAATTTGTCAGGTAGAGCATTGTAGATGTGACGCATGGGTCAGAAATGAAAGTCTAAGAAGTCAGGTGAGTGGAAACAAAGTTGCACATATTTAATTAGTTCTAATTGAGATGTTTTATTTCTGCTTTTTCAGCACCTTGATAAATTGGCGGTGAGGGAAGGTTGGCTACGTCAACAAGGTGTTGTCTTCAGTGGCTGACGAATATAAGTAACGTAACAGGTTTCATACACTATCTAATTTCTCTCACATAGGACGTTTCCTGCCTTTCCAAATATGCACAAACACTAAAAATAACATTATTAGAAACTGATTGGAACATGCTGGCATAAACAAGCAGACACCTTACGTAGAGCATCAGTTGTTGCCTGATAATGAGCTCTCGTGAAGGCTACAAACAGTAGCGTTTACAGTTTTTTTAAATAGACGACACAATGAGAATTTTGAGTGGCGTGTGTAAATCAACACCTGCTCCCTGGTTCCATTCTGCATCACTGTATCTCAGTAAATCTCTAATACGCCGGCTGTTTTGGACGAGCGGTTCTAGGCACTTCAGTCCGGAAACGAGCTGCTGCTACGGTCGCAGGTTCGAATCCCACTGGACGAGTGAAGTGTCGCCTGGTGAGCATGCCAGCTGTGCGCATCACAAGGACCTACAAATACACTGGAGACCACCGAGCAGAAAACTGCCTTATGACTCAAAGTTGATAATCGGTGTCGTAACCCAGCGGGGATCGAAACATGGATGTGTGTGCTGTCCTTAGGTTAGTTAGGTTTAAGTAGTTCTAAGTCCAGGGGACTGATGACCTCAGATGTTAAGTCCCATAGTGTGTAGAGCCATTTGAGCCAAATCTCGAATACACAAAACTCATTCTCTGTTTCTACTTTCCAGGCTGAAATCTACAGGATGTATGAAAAGGAATGGTCAGTATTCAGGCATCTGACAAGAACGATTATTGGAAGCATAGAAGTCTAGTAAACATGGGCTCTAAAATCCGTACATTGAGAGCTATGAGTACTACTTCACCTTCGACACTGTGTAAAAAATCACTTCTACAGCAATTTGTTTGCTTTCTGTATTTTGAGAGATGGCAGAATGGACCAGAGCAAGGAAAAATATCTGACAAACACGGGCTCCCAAGTGCATAGCCCTAGAGCAATAAACACTTGTTCATCTTCGCTACTGTGGAACATCTCTCTTCTACTCCTCATAGCTCTTAACGTAAGCATTTTAGAGCCCGCGTTTACTGGATAATTTTTTTTCTTCCAGTCCACAATACCTCATCCCAAAATATGGAAAGCGAAGAGATGCAGTAAGAGAGATTTGTTTCACAGTATCTAAAATGAAGAACTGCTCATAGCTCTTATGGCATGATTTGTGAATTTGACTATTTTCCAATGCTCATAGCTCTTATGGTACGATTTGTGAATTTGACTATTTTCCAATCACCGAAATAACGCCAAAGACCATCTCATACAGTAAAGTTTCATTTCGATTCCTCCTTCAGTCCTTGGTGATTCACCATTGGTTGGTTGATTTTGGGGAAGAGACCAAACAGCGAGGTCATCGGTCCCATCGGGTTAGGGAAGGATGGGGGAGGAAGTCGGCCATGACCTTTCAAAGGAACCAGCCCGGCATTTGCCTGAACTGATTTAGGGAAATCACGGAAAACCTACATCAGGATGGCCGGATGCAGGTTTGAACCGTCGTCCTCCCGAATGCGAGTCCAGTGTGCTAACCACTGCGCTACCACGGTCGGTTCTTCACCATTGTCAGACAGTGTCCCACACATCTGAGCAGTATTCTAGGACGAGACATGCAAGTGAGTTATAGGCAGTCTCCTTCGTAGATGACTGCATTTTCCCAGTATCCTGCTAATTAACCGAAGTCTACTATCTGACTTACCTAGGAATGGGCCTATTTATTCGTCCCATTTCACTTCCCTAGAGATTGTCACACCCATGTACTTGTGTGAATTAATCTATTCTAATTGTGTCTCCTTGAAATTGTAGAGCATACAGTGATGAGCCAGAACATTATGTAGGTACTACCTAATTCCCAGTATCTCCACCTTTGGCACGGATAAAGCGGTGACGTATCGTGCCATGGAAGCAATAAATCCTTGGTAGGTCGTTGGAGGCAGTTGGCAGCACATCTGCTCACACACACAGATCGCCTAATTCCAATAATTTCCGGGAAGGGGTCGATGAGCTCTCGCACCGCGTTCAATGGCATCCCAGATGTATACGATCGGGTTCTGTCCTGCGATCTAGAAACGGAGGGGGGGGGGGGGGGGGGGTGGGCAGCACATCAAATCTAACTCGACACAATGTTCCTCGAACCACTCCATCCTACTTTTGGCTTTGTGACGTGGCGCATTATCTTGAAAAATGCCACTGCAATCAAGAAACATGATCTCATGAAGGGGTGTACGTACTGTCTGTCACTCCTTGGCCTTCATGGTGCCTTGCACGAGCTTCTCTGGATCCACGGACGCCGACGTTTACGATCCCCAGAGCATAATGTAGCCGCCGCCAGCTTGTCTCCGTCCCGAAACATAGGTGTTACGGGCTGTTCCCATGGGAGACCTCGGATCCGCGCCGTCCCATTGGTATGAAGAAGAAGGTATAGGGATTCGTCAAACCGTGCAACGATCCGCCATTGTGCCAACGTCCAGTGCTAACTGTCGCGTGCCAATTTCAATCGTAGTTCCAGATGTCGTGATGTTAACATTGGCACATGCATGGGCAGTCGGCTGCGGAGGCCCGTAGTTAGGAGCTTTCAATGCAATGTGTCTTTAGACACACTTTTACTCTGCCCCGCATAAAAGCTTGATGTTAGTTCCGTCACAGCTCGTCGCCTGTCCAGTTTTACCAGTCTGTCCGCTTATGACGTCCGACATCTTTACTGAGGGCTGGCCGCACAACCCCATGACATCTGGACGTGGTTTCACCTTGGTATCGCTACGAGTTAAAGACACCACAGCCGGCCGCTGTGGCCGAGCGGTTCTAGCCGCTTCAGTCTGGAACGGCGCGACCGCTACCGTCGCAGGTTTAAATCCTGCCTCGGGCGTGGATGTGTGTGATGTCCTTAAGTTAGTTAGGTTTAAGTAGTTCTAAGTTCTAGGGGACTGATGAGCTCAGATGTTAAGTCCCATAGTGCTCAGAGCCATTTGAACCCATTTTTTGAAGACACCACAGCATTCCTCGAACTTCCGGCAAGTTCTGCAGTTTCCAAAATGCTTTTCCCGGACCTCTGGGGCATCACAATCTGAGTCAAAGTCAGATGCACTTAAGCGCCAAAGAAACTGGTGTATGTATGCATATTCAAATACAGAGATGTGTAAACAGGCAGGATACAGCGCTGCGGTCAGCAAAGCCTATATAACGCAAGTGTCTGGCGCAGTTGTTAGATTGGTTACTGCTGCTACAATGGCAGGTTACCAAGATATAAGTCAGCTTGAACGTGGTGCTACAGTCGGCGCACGAACGATGGGACACAGCATATCAGAGGTAGCGATGAAGTGGAGATTTTCCCAAACGACCATTTCACGAGTGTACAGTGAATATTAGGAATTCGGTAAAACATCATACCTCCGACATAGCTGCGGCCCGAAAAAGATTCTGCAACAACGGGACCAACGACGACTGAATATAATCATTTAACGTGACGCAAGTGCAACCCTTCCTAAAATTGCTGCAGATTTCAATGCTGGGCCATCAACAAGTGGCGGCGTGCGAACCATTCAACGAAACATCATCGATATGGGCTTTAGGAGCCGAAAACCCACTCTCGTACCCTTGATGAGTGCACAACACAAAGCTTTACGTATCGCCTGGGTCCGTCAACACATTGGACTGTTGATGACTGGAAACATGATGGCTGGTCGGACAAGCTCGTTTTAAATTTTATCGAGCGGATCGATGTGTACGAGTATGGAGGCAATCGCATGAATCCATGGACCCTGCATGTTATCAGGGGACTGTTCATGCTGGTGGAAGGTCTGTAATGGTGTGAGGCGTGTGCAGTTGGTGCGATATGGGATCCCTGATACGTCTAGATACGACTCTGACATGTGACACGTACGTAAGCATCCTGTCTGATCACCTGCATCCATTCACGTCCATTGTGCATTCCGACGGACTTGGGCAATTCCAGCTGGACAATACGACACCCCACACGTCCAGAATTGCTACAGAGTGGCTCTAGGGACACCCTTCTGCGTTTAGACACTTCCGCTAGCCACCAGACTCCCCAGACATGAACATTATTGAGCGTATCTGAGATGCCTTGGAATGTGCTACTCAGAAGAGATCTCCACCACCTCGTACTCTTACGGATTTACGGACAGTCCTGCAGGATTCAGTGTCAGTTCCTCCAGCACTACTTCAGACATCAGTCGAGTCCATGCCACGTCGTGTTGCGGCACTGCTACGTGCTCGCGGGGGCCCTACACGATATTAGGTTGGTATAATAGCACCTAAACACGTATAGCACACTCACTGATACTGCATCACCGTACGTGTTTCTGAGTAGCAATCATTCCTCGCTAGGTGACGCTGCTATCGCCCAGGTGGTTTTATATCGAAAGTGTGCTGGTAGTCATAATGTTCTCGCTGACGAGTGTAAACTTTCTTTTTCGTTTCGTGAGGTTGGAAAATAGATGCATGTTTGCTATCGTGGGACCCTTACTAATATGCAGGCTAGGTGTGAGAATGGCGACATTATGCAAATGACACCCAAGTAGTTTTATATTGAATCTCCACAGGGTGTGTAACGCAATCTTATAATGACCCTGATGTAAATCCTACAAAGGGAGGCTAGCCTCTCTATAGTTTATTCATTGAATAAATTGGTTAAAGCTCTCCTCCAGAAATGGCGATGGGAAGGGATTGTTGTGAGTGCGACTTTTTAGCAGACAAATGCCGTTCTAAAAATTTACATTTTTAATTATTTTATTTAAATGGAACACAAAATTTATCATGAAATTGTACAAGAAACAACCACGTATTTTAACGAACACCAAACACGTAAATAATTTTCACTTTATAGAGGTGTCGGCAATAAACTAGAGCAAATGACACTGCGTGGAATGTAGTGTGCTTTCTTAATACGAGAAGGGAGAGCAATGCGAACAGGTAAAACGAATAACATCAATAAGCAGTACCACGGTATCACCTAAGGAGGCAAAGTGGTTCTATGGATGCCACCACTGAGAAACTTCAATTCGAATTTTGGGAGGCTGAAAAATCAACTGAAACGCTACAGGCAGGAGCTGTGTATATTACCGACAGTACGGTGGAAGGCGGCGTGCTGATGACGGCTGCTACTCGTGCTCGGCTCCACTGCGTGGAGATGGGCTCTGCCTTGGAGACCGATCGAAGCGCGAGTGCGAAGGAAAGTAAGTGTTTGTCCGGGGGCCTGGACAAGTGAAACCGCAAATGAGATTACTCTGCAGCAAGGGCGGCGAAGTACGCGACCGACTCCTGCGGCGGCGAGGAACCGCTCCTCAAATTCTCTTCCGCCTCCGCAGCCAGAGAGCGACCGCTCCGCTTGTGCCAGAACTCAGCCAGTCGTCTCCGGCAAGCAAAACTTTTACCAATTTCGCCTTACAACTAATTCTTCTAGACTCCCACTATCGTACTCCGTCAACCTAGGTGCCAATACCACTCCTTCTCGCCAATTCCCTATAGTGACAGGAAATGTGTGCTACTTTAACAGTCGAGCAGACTGTCGCTGCGTTTTCCAGGACCATGTAAGAGGCAAATGTACAACAAAAAACTAAATAAAAGAAATAATACCTCATCCACATTACATGATGGGGGAGAAAGTGAACCTGCTGCCATTTTATCTGTTCCCTTCATAGGCAAGGTTTCTTACAGATTAGGCCGAATGCTTAAGAATCAAGGGTTTAAGGGTAGCATTTTCAACCAATAATAATCTGAAAAAAACTTTGGTCCATACACTGCAAGCATCACATGACAAACTATTTCGCTCTGGGGTTTATAAAATCACCTGTGGGGACTGCCAGAACTATTATATACGTCGATCAGGCAGAGCTATTGCTACTAGATATAAGGAACACATTCCAACCAAAAGTGGTGACGGCACACGAGGTTCCTCCATCACCGAACACCTAATCTACATCTACATCTACATCCATGCTTCGCAAGCCACCTGGCGGTGTGTGGCGGAGGGTACTTTGAGTACCTCTACCGGTTCTCTCTTCTATTCCAGTCTCGTATTGTTCGTGGAAAGAAAGATTGTCGGTATGCCTCTGTGTGGGCTCTAATCTGATTTTATCCTCATGGTCTCTTCGCCAGATATACGTAGGAGGGAGCAATATACTGCTTGACTCCTCGGTGAAGGTATGTTCTCGAAACTTCAACAAAAGCCCGTACCGAGCTACTGAGCGTCTCTCCAGAAAAATCTTCCACTGAAGTTTATCTATCATCTCCGTAACGTTTTCACGATTACCAAATGATCATGTAACGAAGCGCGCTGCTCTCCGTTGGATCTTCTCTATCAACCCTATCTGGTACGGATCCCACACTGGTGAGCAATATTCCAGCAGTGGGCGAACAAGTGTACTGTAACCTACTTCCTTTGTTTTCGGATTGCATTTCCTTAGGACTCTTCCAATGAATCTCAGTCTGGCATCTGCTTTACCGACGATCAACTTTATATGATCATTCCATTTTAAATCACTCCTAATGCCTACTCCCAGATAATTTATGGAATTAACTGCTTCCAGTTGCTGACCTGCTAAATGATAAAGGATCTTTCTTTCTATGTATTCGCAGCAATCCAAATGGCACACGCGCCTAATCCCCTAACCAGCACAGAGCTACTTCATCATGAGATTAAAGGTAGTAGATTAGACATCCTGGAGGCAATGGAGATTTTTAAACATCTTCAATTTGAGAAGGATAACCTCCTTAATGATCGACTTCAGTAGATAAACAGCAATTTTTTTGAATGTTTTATGCCATTATCTGGAATATCATGACCAGATAATGATTGATTCGCAGCAGCCGAGCAGTATTTCGGTGGCGGTGTGACACAGATAGTCGGTGTTTGATGTACTTTATTTTAGACATCCCTTAAGGTAGTAGCTAGCATGCGTGCGTTTGACCACGTAAAATTTTGATATAAGATTCCCATCAGGTGGTCTTTCCACATACGGTGCTTACGTAATGTGGCGTACATGGTTTTTAAATAATTAAGATGCCCGCATCTATCCCATAGACAATAGTCATATTCATGTAAGTGGTTATTAGCCCACGAGCGGTGTAATGGAGCCTCAGGTGACAAGATGAAGTTTAGCTGGTCCGTCTCGACCTTTTGGGATTTAATTACCTTTACATTTATTTGTAGTTGCAATCCAGACGACTTCATCCTTGTCTATTTATGGCATGCGCATCGGCATATTAGTAGCTATCTTTGATTTCTTTTTAATTTTTCCCTGTGAAGAACATGCCGTTTTCCCACGTCAAGTGTCCATAAAATTTTCCTATGTGTCTTCTCGAGTCAAGCACGTTTTATCATATCATATCTATTTAACAATAGCCTTTAATAGAAGAGGCGATAATTCTCTTTTGTAGCGCGTAGTGAAATTGACCTCTGTCGGTCAATAGGATAAAAGGGCGACGAAAGGGCGTTCCTCGTCCGTTCACGCAATTACCATACATTTTACACGTAAACATAATTTGACCTATGCTGGTCATTCACTATTATATGGCGATGAAGTAGTGGTGTTCGTTCACTCGCGCATTATTTTTAGTAATAAGTTAAAAATTAATCTTGAGAATATTCTTCATTCAGTGCGTGTCAGCAATAAGAAGTATATGTACATCAACTGATATAAACACCTACTCGACCATCTGTGTACAGGTTATCCGAAATTATTTCATTTTGGCGTTTACATACTACAGTTTCGCTGTTTTATGTCTAATGTCATATTTCATTAATAACGATGGTTACGTTATGCAGCACTCGTTGTGAAAGGACCGATATATTCTAATAGTGTAAGTCGGGGTAGTGTGTTCGCTCTCATATAAATCCATGCATAGTTTGTTACATTTTAGTCTGTACAGAAATAACGGACATTGTGGCATTCAAATTATGAGGTATATGCTGAATTGAGGACAGTAAAATATGCTAGACAGATGTGAAAAGAATGAGTAAAAAAAGACGCGAAATAACTTAATTCTCGTGTAATCTTGTGGAACCTACCACGTTTGTCACTCGCTAATGATCGAGATTTCAGAATCGTGACAATTCTGGAATCAGTATATCTAGCGGTTCTATACAACCTGTTCTGACGGAATGCGTAGTTCGTCATCCATAACAACATAAGGCTGCAAATACCTTTTCTTTTATTCCTCACTTCAGTACGTTCTCTATCTTTATTATCGTCTACTGAACAAGTTTGGCTGTGATGCTAGGGTAATCTCAGACAGCATGTGTATCTATCGTAGCAAAACTTCTAGCTTTCGTTCGAGTCTGTCGACGTTCGTATCCACATACGAGGCAGTTTGCGACTATAATACTACCATAACCTACTGCACTGTATTCGCATGTGCTCTAGAAAAATTATTTCCTTGGTGTCTAAATTTTTAATGCAAATTCCAGAGCTTTATAGAACACATTGTCTTTTTGAAAATGGTTACCGAGTCAGGTAGTGCAGCAGTCCATATTCCCTTCCGGTCATACAGATTTAGACTTACCGTGAATTATCAAAATCCATTAACTCAAACGGCAGAATGGTTCCTCTGGAAAGGACACGATCGATTTGTCTTCTCTATCATTCCCCCGACTCAGCTTGTGCTTCGTCTTAGTGATCTGTCGTAGACGGGGACGTTAAACCCCAATTTTCCTTCCTTTCTCCGTATTGATTGAAGCTTCAAAAGACTTCCGTTTTCGCATAGCATGCAATTTGTTCCGGGTCTGAATACTTTTCGTTAATTATGAGACGAAACTATAGCACCTACCTGACAGTTTACTCGAAGGTATAACTTATAAAGCCATGGCACTAACATCGTCTTGTAATCACTGGGTTATGTTCGCCAGTATAATTGTGATATCACGAAATTTATTCTCTACCACAATTAACATAATAATTTGAAAATGTCGGCATGTCCTTTCTCAAAATTTTTTCACAACAGTCTATATCGTCTTTACTACATGCGGTCAGCTCCAAAGCATTTCATTTCCACGCCGCATTCATGACATGTATATTGTTTCCATGGCAATGAGGCCCTCGTTAATGCCATTGTCGGATGGACCTGTTTCGCCGTATCACATAGCCACAAAACAGCCATGCGGTTCCTCACGCCAATATCATCGCCGTATGCATTCGCGTAGGTCAGTCACGGTTGAAAAGCAGTAGCAAAAATTAAATTACTTGCACAGTATATTTACACAGCGACCGAAGTATATTTTAATTGCCATCATGTTACTCTTATGTAAATTCCGAAGATAAAGGAAAACATTTATTCATCTGATTTTCGTTTATTAATGGAATCGGTGCCACGTATGGGTACTCAAGATCTACGCAAACTATAAACGTTAGAGACTGGTAGCACCAAATGGCTGTCTCAAAAATAATGTTTTTAAGCTGCGATGGGGCTGAAATAAGAATATTTAAAGGAATCATTTTCAGCCAAGAGCACACCGAAAAACAAATATTTCCAGTATCATTTAGAACACTTTGATAATTGCAGGAAACATACGAATGTCAAGCTTTCTGCACCTTCAGAGACCCTTTATCGAAATGACAAATGAGCAAAGCGAGCTGTGGGAACATGAGGATTCATAGCTGCCGAATTAATCTAAGACCATTCCATTGCACGCCAGGTGATGCTGGGGGTTTCTGGAGCTGCCTTGATGTAGCACTAAACAGCCTGTCCTAGTAAGTGACAAGAGCATACTACTGAGATTTCGGATTTGTTTCATGACAGCCGAGCGGTTCTAGGCGCTTCAGTCTGGGACCGCGCGACCGCTACGGTCGCAGGTTCGAATCCTGCCTCGGGCATGGATGTGTGTGATGTCCTTAGCTTAGTTAGGTTTAAGTAGTTCTAAGTTCTAGGGGACTGATGACCACAGATGTTGAGTCCCATAGTGCTCAGAGCCATTTTTCTCATGACAACATCAAAACTCATTCTGCGGTTACGCCTCACGAAAACAAGTGAATGAGAAAGTGAAATTATCTAAGCCCGAACAGAACGCCATTTCTGAAGCACATAGAGGTATAAAATGGAGCCAGCAGCTAGGCACAGGGTGCGATTTGTGCTTTTACCAGTGGGGGGGGGGGGGGGGGGGGGGATGTCTTAGGGGGTTAGTAGAATTATATATGTTACTAGCTTGGACCGTGGCATTACGCATGGTTAAACAGCTATTTATAAATAGATGTTAATGCCGAAACTCACTATTGACGCGTATGCAGTATCAGAAAAGCCATCCCTTGTTATATGTTTAAAAGTACATTATAGGTAAAACTTATTTAGAAAATCATCTACATACGGGTACAGATATACGAGGGGAATTCAAAAAGTAGAGGCACATTTGTGAAAAGTTGTAGTTATTCTGATGATAGAAAACTGAAACATATTAATAGTGAGACTTATTAAAAATTTTCAGTGTTCGGCTCCACAAATTTAAATTATTTATAAAGTTTTACTCCAGTGCGTGGGAAATAAACATCCCAGGTTGGGATGCATAAACTAAAACCGGAGGAGGGGATGGTCTGATGCAGAGGGGGGGAAATCCCTCCCATCCCCCCCTACAAATCGCACACTGGCTAGGCATAAGCATTTCGACATGTTTAGCCGGTCACTAACAGTGCGACATCAACACTTCAGTGTCTGAGTGCGAGCGAGCTCAGCAAGAGAGTTAGACGAGTACAGACCAACCTGACATCATTACGCTTGTAACATGATGTAAGGAGCGCTAAGAAGGATGCAAGGAGTGGTTTCTCAGAGCAGTTAAGACACTGAAATTAATTGGTTAAGCAAGTGTGACAGAATGGAAAGCTGTTGAAAACTTGTAAAGAGCAGAATCGATTCGGTGATCACAAATGATGTCAAAACGCAGACCCTTTGCTCACCACCGTAAGTACTCCACCTCGCTAGGATGAAGTCAGTCGATCAGTAGGATCGATGGCGTTCATGTAGTCCGCAGTCGATTCTCTGATTATTGTACTGTAACGCCTCGTGTATGAGATTGTCCCCGAAGCGGTCATCGTTTTTGATACAGCTATTTGGTCCTACCAGTCTCCAACGGTTATAGTTTGCACAGACCTTGAATCCTCATAATGGCACCTATTCCATTAATAAATGATAATCAAGTGAATAAATTTTCTCTTTTTTTTAAGATGATGGCGGTTACAACAGATTTTAGCCGCTGTGTAAATATGTTGTGCAAATGATTTGTTGTCTGCTACTGCTATTGTACTCCGCAGTCGATTCTCTGATTATTGTCCTGTAACACCTCGCGTATGATATTGTTCCAGTAGCGGTCATACTACTACAGCCTTACAAAATGATCATTGATCCATAGCTATGGATGAAGGAAGCCAGCCTCCAGTACTAGCCGCCACTGATGGGTAGCACAGGGGCCTCCCAATACCATTCCAGCCTGGGGCACAAACTGCTCTAAGCTGCATCACCACTTGGGGCATATGGCCAACCGAACTGGCAGGCCAGGATCGGCATTTAACATGACCTCACACCATCTGACATCACGGTCCATCTGATGGCACAACACAGGCAGTGACCTAGGATGGACAGAGTACTCCCGTGACGGCATGTGATACTTAACACAAAGGCGCTGTGGCCACTGCCATCGCCGAGCGGAGCTTCAGACAGTGCATGCTTTCTACAACAAGGACGGCAACCCGCTTACAAGGAGTCACCGGCCTGAGCACAGAGCTCATGCAGCGAAATGTGCCAGCCTGAGCCGGCCACTGGGTTCAGCTAGGCCACCAGAAGCCGCCGAGGATAAGGAGGCGAAATGCATTCAAAGATATAAATGAAGTAATATTTAATCCTGTTTTAATGCGCTGGCGACGCTACACAGGTTCCTCAGCCTCCATCCTGACTAAAAGTCGGTGTTTCCTGCATGCCAGTGGGCGACCCCTACATAGCACAGGACACACGCCCGTGCGAAAATCTTTGGACTATCAAATTTTGCTTCTCCTCACCACTCCCTCTGTATTCTCCTGGCGTGGCATCCAGTAACTTTTTCCTCTTTCTTCGGATGAAGAAATAAGTGTGTGACAGGTATTTCCAGAATGGTGACGAGGTGATTTTCGGCATGGAACACAGTCAAAGCGTACATTTCTAAAACTAAGGTCTCCACCAAGTTACCCACCGCTGAGAAATATGTGTCGCTTTGAAGAGTTTAATACGTACAAAAGAACTAAAACATCAAGTTTCACGGTCGCAGCTTGATTTTTTCGATGTGATAATTAAATTTTTATTACTATTTCTCGTATACTGCTTGCCAAAAATATATGAGGTGCAGTCACACAAAAACGAAACAGATGGTTCAAATGGCTCTGAGCACTATGGGACTTAACATCTGAGGTCATCAGTCCCCTAGAACTTAGAACTACTTAAACCTAACTAACCTAAGGACATCACGCACATCCATGCCCGAGGCAGGATTCGAACCTGCGACCGTAGCGGTCGCGCGGTTCCACACTGAAGCGCCCAGAACAACTCGGACACAACGGCCGGGCCGGCCGCGGTGGTCTAGCGGTTCTTGGCGCTCAGTCCGGAACCGCGCGACTGCTACGGTCAGAGGTTCGAATCCTGCCTCGGGCATGGATGTGTGTGATGTCCTTAGGTTAGTTAGGTTTAAGTAGTTCTACGTTCTAGGGGACTGATGACCACATAAGTCCCATAGTGCTCAGAGCCATTTGAACCATTTGAACAACGGCCGGCACGATACAGATGGAAAACGGTAATTAAACTCTATATTATTTAAAAAGTAATCACCCTAACTTCTAATTCATTTTCCCATGTGGGACAAGACAGTCTATTCCTTCATGGAAAAATATATGTGGTTGCTCACAGAACCATGATTATACCAAAGCGTGCACCTCTTCACCTGAAGCAATTGGACGGCCATGAATGTCTCTCTTCAGAGCTCCAAAAATTGAAAATCGCGTGGAGAGAGAGATTAGAACTTCATGGAGGATGTGTAAGGGCTTCCCAGCGAAATGTCTGCAGCGTAATCTAAACATCTCGACAAGCTTCCAGTACCACCCGCCCTATCCAGATGTTGTCAACACTGTTCCGACTACTCTGCAAACGTTTTGCTGGGAACCGCTAACATATCCTCCATACAGTCCCGATTTCCATGTGATTTCCATATTTTTGGAGCCCGGAAGAAAGACATTTGTGGCCTTCGATTCGCTTCGGATGAAGAGGTATTTGCCTGGGTACAGTCATGGTTCGGCTGGCAACCGCAAACACTTTTCTATGATGGCATTCACCATCTTGTCTCACAGTGGGATAAATGCTTTAACAGTTGTGGCGCTTACTTTTAATATAACAAACAGTTTGCTTACTTTTTTCGATCTGTCTCATTTTTATTTGATTCCCCCTTATACAACACTTATTCAGGATTGCTGTCCCAAGGTCTCGGCTAAACAGAGCCATTGTTGGTACACGAAGTCGTCTAGATTTGGCGTGACTACTATGCCACTGTTTCCGCACTGTCCCGGCGCAATTTAGTCGGCGCAGAGCCGCCACGGTGCAAAGGACACAAATGTAGTGTGAGTGTGTTCGAATAGGTTACCGATGATACGACCGCTTCTAGCAGAATGTACAGCATACCTTTTCTATCAGATACTGATGCAAGGCTCGTGTCAACTGTATGTAACTGTTATATTTGTGATCCCGTACTGCCGGATTATTAAACCAGTTCTACTGGATTGATGTCTGGTACCTCTCACGCCGTCCGCACACGTAGCTACTCACAAGGAGTTCGCTTACAACACAAAGTGGCAAGAGGTTGACTGAAAGTTACTTCCTGTGGTATTCAATGGAACACTGCACACGACACTGCGAGTCAGGAACCCATAGTTTGCAACCAGTTCCAGGCGACTAGCCAGTTCCTCAGGTATCAAGTGCGTTTTTTCGATGGCGAGTGAACAAGTTGTCAATAATAAAGTTTTCTAACGTCGTTGTAAGGGCACATACAATCATTTTTGTTGTTCTACTTCAAATTTTTTTACGTATTTTCCATTCTGAATGGTCTCGTTAAGCATCATGATAAAGGGAACGCTTAAACTGCAAAAACAACACGACAGAGAGCTGTTATTTTCATTGTACTTTAATCTCGAACGGACGCAATATCAAGGTCAGTAAGCTGTAGCCAGTGTTTCATTGCTAAAGCTCGAAATATTCCTCACTCACAGTACCTTTTTATTTATTGGCTTTGGCTACGTGCCCATCCAGCCATCTCAATACGAATTATGATTGTATGGTTTCTTTTGACAACACGGAGTATACATTACTTTAATTCGTACGCTGGTACGAAGTTACATAGGCTTAACAAAAGACAGACTCCGAAGTAAAACGTATTTTACATCTACTGTGTACTGAAACGAGTGAACAAGGCGGAAACGTAACACAGGATACACAGAGGTAGAACATTGTAAAAAAACCTATTGATACCACAATAAAAATGATGAAAAACCGTTGGTAGACATTTGGGACATCTCCAATTCAGCCCATGTTAATGACTATGTAAATTATAATAAAACACTTTTGTACGTCCTGTAAAAAGCTGCGAATAGATAACGTAATATTTGTGAGGAGCCGGCTGCTGTGACCGAGCGGTTCTAGGCGCTTCAGTCTGGAACCGCACGACTGCTACGGTCGCAGGTTCGAATCCTGCCTCGGGCATGGATGTGTGTGATGTCCTTTGGTTAGTTAGGTTTAAGTAGTTATAAGTCTAGGGGACTGATGACCTCAGATGTTGTTCCATAGTGCTTAGAGCCATTCATTTTAGATTCTATGTTTATTAGACTTTTTTGCTTCGCATGATGTTTCTATCATACCCCTGAAAGTTGCTCGTTCATCCTGGGACAACCAGTATATGAAGTAAAGCGACACTTTCTTACCAAGGGATGATTAACGTCCTGTGCTCCGAAATAACGTAATTTCTCATGTTCTTATTCGTGTGGTTTTGAGTTGAAGCAAGGAAACACTTTTTTCCGATGTACCGATGAACCTAAAATCTTCTTCGTTATTTGATTCGTGTGCAGTAATGATGTAATACCACACCTTTTTCTGTGTTGAATCTGAATTCAATGTCCAACAAGCGGCACGCTCTGTTCGTTGCAGTTCCCCTCTGTTCAGAGAAGCGCCGTCTACGGAATTGCGCTGCCATCCAGTCGGTAACCAATCGGTGATTTAAATCACCTACCAGATACGTTCCTTTTAAGAAGCTCTCTTTGTGGAAAGTGTCAACTATCCTTCAACACGAGACATCTGCGGTTTATCGTAGTACTTAAGTCGCAGAAAACTGGTTCAAATCGAACTCAACAACAGGATCTCAAGACACTGATACTCTTTTAGCAGTTTTACGAAAGAAGTAGGACACTTCAGCATCATACCTGTTTTCATGGATTAATCACTCTAGTAAAGCAACGCAAAACAGATGTGTGTTCTTAAATTCAAGACGTTAAACACTAACCACCACCACCTTAAATTCAATGACGTGCATATGAAAAGCAAAGAATAATTATCTAAAAATGTATATTAGCTTTCGTGGTGGCGTAGCAATACACAAGTGTGAGTTTGTTATGGGACACCATCTTCTAACAACCTCTTTTTTATAGAAGTAACAGATACCAGGATTAATCTCGAATCTTTTATAGATGAGCATTATCTCGGCCGTTTTACTGGAAGAATTTCATGTGATTTTATATGCGATGTATTATATCTGAGGCTAAAATTTATAAAAAAGAAATTAACTTGTTACAATCGTTACATACAAAATCTGCATGTGCGGTTAAAATTACTCTTCTTTTAAAAATATTTGAAATTATGAAATATCTGGCATACTTAAAATTCATATTATTAATTTCACACTCTAATGCCAATTGTTAAATTTGTTTCTGGATTCATTTGTAAAATAATGATATAACTTGGTGAAGATTCTTCTTTTGTCAAGTATGTATGTAAATTCTTTTGTTTTGTAAACTCTCTGGAATGTGTTAGTACAGCAGAATGAGTTAGTAGTAGGTAGGCATGCCTCCAAATGGAATCAGACGTGCTTCTAATTTTGTCGATGACAATTTAATTTGCGGTGTTCTAGAAGTGGAAATTCTAAAGACGGCGTGATATTGAAAAATGTGATAAAAAATGAAATTCAAGAGTAAAACAGGCAAATCTTCAAACATTATGTAGTCATCTGGAACCCACTGAGTCAAAATTTCAGCCTCAAGAATCTACCTCTAGACGCGAGAACTGCAGCCAACAACAAGAGAAAATGAAGATGAATAAAAAGTTTTTCTTTTATATAGTACGCCTCTCGAAGCTTTCTAAACTTTTGTAGAGACAGAGAAATTTAACGGTTATTTGTGCGAGGGTATGATTACAAGTTGCCTAAGTAACAACGCTTAACGATAGCTTTTATTACTTTATTAGGTATAGTATGCGTCTACCTGACAACGTAGACCAAAAACACCTTAATGAGATCACCTTAATGATAATTTATAGCACACTATTTATTGTATGGTATATTTTGGCGATGTTTATTTGTTATGATACGATGGCGGAAATTGCTGTAATAAGTTTGGAACGAAAATTAAATAATGAACTAATTTGTGCTCATCACCAAATTGTGTGCCTAAATTCAAGCCGGCCGTTGTGGCCGAGAGGTTCTAGGCGCTTCAGTCTGGAACCGCGCGACCGCTACGGTCGCAGGTTCGAATGCTGCCCCGGGTATGGATGTGTGTGATGTCCTTAGGTTAGCTAGGTTTAAGTAGTTCTAAGTTCTAGGGGACTAATGACCTCAGATGTTAAGTCCCATAGTGCTCAGAGCCATTTTTTTGAATCTAAATTCACTGTGCAACGCAATTACAGGGTCACTTTTTTGAAAATACAAACTGGTCTACCATTGCAACACAGAAGTTTGAAATTTGGTTCAAAGGTGCCGTAAACGTTCTCTGTAATGGTGCAAAAACGCCGCCCTGCGATGTGACCCTCGGGCTCGGCGAAGCTTCAAACAGCAAGGCGTCGACATATGCGAAAAACAGGCCAGACCTCAGATATTAATATGAAGTGTATGATGGGTCAATAATGTCACATTTGTACCAAATTTCTCCAGACTTCCGCCCAACGGCACTGTGGATGTCTCGCAACCCCTCTTATCTATATTCCACCTCTTCTTGTGTTGTCTCTGCGATGGGGGTCAAAACCGTAACTCCCAGAATTGAAATCGCGGAGTTTCCTTATTGGTAGCCGAGGAAAACATTGCAGATGCACCGCCGCTCAAAATCAAACGAAAAAGCCTCAGTGGTTGACATTAATGGCGGTCAATGAAATGACTCATTCCTTTAGGGTTCGATTCCCACGCATTTCGTGGTCGAAAATTAGTTCGAAGTGCGATAAGCAACAGAAACTAGGCGATGTTCTTGACATCGCTGACACGCCCCCCCCCCCCCCCCCCCCCCCGGCCCTCTGGACGAAATGCTTCTCTAAGAACGTTGGTGTAGTCTGACCACAATTTTTTGCCCTGATGTATAGGATGGAACTACCAAGGACCGCTGAAATCCATTCCACGAAATCTGAACGTGATGTGAAGCAGCTAAGGGTGTTTAAGCTTTATTAGCCCTCCTGTTGCCTTCCCTTCTGTGGTGTGGTCATTGGGAGTGGAGGGGTAAATGGTCCGTGTAAGACTGCTCCCCTGCCCCACTCCCCTGTCCCACCCATTTCCGCAATGCCATCGGTGGTACCAGTGCACCTTTTGCTGAGCACTTTAAAAATATACCTGTAGAGAGACAACCTTTGATCGATTTCTAGGCCCCTGCAGGCAGGCAATCCCTTAACTACCTTCAACTGAGTGGCGCTGCATTTCTGTTCCAGCACTTGCTTGTTGGCATGCTTCTATTTAGTCTGAGAGGCAATAGCTTACTGTGAGTCGCTCTTGCAGAGTAATCGTCAGATTCGTAGAGGAGTTCTATCACTGCATGTCGGCACAGATGATGGGCTGATAACTTGTGGTAGCTTACCTGAAACAATCGGAAATAAAAATGTTAGGTGGCAACGGAGCACTGCTTCTTTGGACAAAATTTTATTTCATTAGTGATTACTATTACGGAACTACGGTGGATTCTACAATCTCTTCATAAATGAAACATTACTTTACTGGATATCATATTTTATATGGATGGTAACTTCTCCTCTGAGGTGTACATGAGGAAGCACCAAGACATCAAAGTTTACTTTCGTGGCACAAAGTGTAAACGAACATACATTACCATAATAATAATAATAATAATTTTCACACACCTCGAACGCCATTCACTCCCATACTATAAATCCCACCTTTTTCAGTCTAGTACCTGCCTTTTTCAGCATCCCGAAACACTCACAACGTAATCTACGTCTATCAATGGCCACGTTTTTGGTATGTATGTACCACCATCAGGCCTCTGCGACTTGCTTTTTCAAACAATCTGGTCGCATAATTGACCTTAGGCTACGGGCTAAGTGCAGCGTGGCAGGGAGCGGGTAGAACGCTCGAAGACATCAGAGCGCAAGCCGACGCTTTAGTGTCCTGGGTAGCAATTCTTTGTTCAGCGGTGTGTAGTAGCGTTCTGCAGAGATCAAAGAATAAAGTTGATACTAGAAGGAAATACATTTCTGAAAGTCGAGTTATTCAGCGTATGGGAAGGGACAAGTGTACGAGTGAAAGGCAAACAGATAGAATGTTTTGAGAGCTAAAAACATTCTATAAGCGTTTGCTATCAGATGCTATAAATTTCATGAGAGCACGAAAATGTCTGCGACTACGTTTATTATATTTTGGAAAGCAGCAATGAACGCTTGAGAATACCATGTACCAATTTTCATTCAATTTTATCGCCAGAAAAAGTCTTAATTACCCTGATATAATTAACAGTGAATTCAACATTTTTTTAATTTTATTTTAAACGAAAATAGTGCTACACAATTTTAACAATTTCATGTAACATCACCAGTGGCAAGAAATGTCCGAGGCATGTCTGCGAATAACTTTCGTCAGAATAGAATGACACGATAAAAGTACTTACTTGACATGACTATTAAGTTTCGCTGCTATTTCACTTCATATCTTACTTCCAGTAAATCCCTCTTTGTAATGAGAAAGACTCCGATCGCCAAATTTCTGGCCTTTCTGGTACCGCTGTTTTTATTTGAGAAGAAGGACGTAACTAGCCACTCGCAGCTCGCTCGAGAAACACAAACTGCTTTGCACTGCACCCCCGCGCTCCGCCGTGCCCCGTTACAGCCAGCTACGCGCGCCTCCCGAAACGCTTGCCGCCAGGACACTTACGAAGTGTCAAACAGGTTTCTGTTGCACGCTCCGGGACAAACAGCGTCTAATACCACCCGCCCAACTCCACTCAGATCACGGGATTAGTATCACTTACATTTCACAATGTTTGTAGACCGATGTCAGCCCGACAGGTCATATTTTTCATCAATTGTCTCCACCATTCACTGTCTTTAACATGTCCGAAGACTCTCCTCAGTATCCTTCTGTTGATATCAAATTTAGTTCTATACATTTTCGTACCTGTCTATGATTTGGTGCTGCATAGCGGATCTGGGTGAATTGTGTGGGGTATTTTGATATTTGTTCTGCACAGCTGGGCTTGAGATTTCAGTGTGCTTCTTACAAAAAGATATCCCCTTTTTTATATAATCCTATACATCGATGTCCGATTCATTGATCGTAGTAGGTTTTCAAAACCCTTGACTTTTTGCCGAGAGGTCAGAGCATCCAAACTATGTAGAATGGCTTAAATATCCTCAACCACTCTTTCTGCAAAGAGCATTCAGTCGACATCAGCTAAATGTGCTAATGTGCATTTTACTATATATTGTGATTTTTAAGACTTAAAAATCATATATGAGTGCTACAGTGGACGGACACAGCCATGTGCTTTTTGACTGTAAATTTTTCCTTTCTGACAAATCTTTGTATAATGTGCTACATTTTATCCACTAATATGACAAGTTGGCATGAGGTTCCAAATCACGTTCAATAATTTTTGAACACCATAAGATGACAGTAAAGTCTGTCGAAACCGGTTGTCGAAAATAAAGAGGTATTTATGCGACCTTGGCTGCAGAAATTTTTTTACCAAGTAAAACAGGTTACTTCTTCATACGTCTCAACAAGAAAAATACAGTTTCTATTTCTTAGATATGCCACTGTTCAAAATAATTATCGTAATATATCTTTGAAAGTTTGTTACATTGAGTACGCTATCCTGGTAAATCTAACTTTAAGAGCGTATTACTTGTAGTGGTCTCGTTATGTATCTTCTCAGAACAAAAAGAAATGAGAAAAAGTTAAATAACCAGTTTAGTTCTTCTAGTAAGTTCTATATAATTCCGTTTGGTCCTACAGTCTTACATGTGGTTCTACAGAGCTGTTACCGATTGAACTTGGACTTGAACGCATACACTATCAACAGTTACACCAGCTAGCCCTACCAGTCTGAATTCTACACTTACGTTTGCCGCTTTCAATTAATTTTACTTGCCATCCCATTATCACCTTCCAGCCCCACTATTATGGGTGCTGTATGTTACTTACCCGCATGATTTTTTCTATTAGGAAGTTATTTGTGTACCTGGTTTCGTTGATAACGCAGCAGTCTTTCCGGATTTATGTTTCTTCCTCATATTACTCACTCCCACAGCCACCAAACGTGTATCATGTTTGGTTGGGATTGCTCCATGTGTTCAATAGTCCCCCCTCTCTCATCATGCACCCCCACACATCTCTACGCAAGCTGGGGTGGTTTTCATTCCACAGTGTTAATTTTCATATTCTAAGTCACAAAAGTACCAAATTTGGTTGAACAACGAAGCATACAGTCTGAAAATTGACGACAGTAATGTGTAATGCCCGTTCTTACAGTCACCCAGCGTTACTTTCATCCGAGCTCGAGTAATTGATGTCCACAGCTCGTGGTCTAGTGGCTAGCGTTGCTGTCTCTAGATCACGGGGTCCCAGGTACGATTCCCGGCCGGGTTGGGGATTTGCTCTGACTTGATACTTTGTGTTGTCATCATATCACCATCATCACCATTCGTGACAGTGGCTTGACTGAACTGTGAAAAAAATTGGACTGTGTAAAAATTGGGACTTTACACGCACGCTGATGACCGCACAGTTGAGCGCTCCACAAACAAAACATCATTATCATCATCATCATCATCGTCGTCATAATCATCGAGTAAGTGTTCATTGCCTACGCTTTCCGTGACTGTTTATGATTTACTCCTGCGTGAAATGCACCGAATACGCCCACGGAGGTCACTTCCCGCTATACGTTTCCGCTTTTCATCGAGAACCTGCGAGACTTCTTGGAACGTATGTGGAGGAGCACAAGGACGACGAACTCTTTTGTCAAGCATGTTTCACGCGTTCTGGATGGAACTGCAGTCGGGTCCCATCGCGAGTCATTGCACCACTACCACAATGTCCAGTTTCTGCCAGACATTGCTAGATGTGCCTAGTACGTGGGCCGTGGAATAATAGTGCAGTAGAAGGAACATCATATAGTTTAATCAGCATTTGATCTAACATGATACCATTGCTATAGCAATTTTGTCAAGGCGACCTGAGACACTGGCAAGATCTGTACGGCTGCGAATACGGATTTCGTGCCACAGCATCGCAAAACATTTCTCGTTTCAGCCAATGTGCTGGACGACATTTGGTGTGTACTACTCATCTAGACACTTCCTACATGCACATGGCGATTATCTGGCAATGTGGAACATCGTTAATTGTCTGTGAAAACTCAGGAGTAGAACGACGAATTTACCTGGGCACGGATCAACAAAATGGTTCAAATGGCTCTGAGCACTATGGGACTTAACTTCTGAGGTCATCAGTCCCCTAGAACGTAGAACTACTTAAACCTAACTAACCTAAGGACATCACACATATCCATGCTCGAGGCAGGATCCGAACTTGCGACCGTAGCGGTCGCGCGGTTCCAGACTGAAGCTCCTAGAACCTCTCGGCTACTCCTGTCGGCACGGATCAACAGAGGGAGTCGCGTGACTTTTGCTACTTCAAGCCAGGCTTACGCCGGACTAGGAGTCCGCGTCGAGTCGTCTGGACAGTGCCCCCACCGAGGCAGGAAGTCGGAGTTTCTGTCTGTGCTGCCGTAGCAACTCGACCAGAACATACATTCAGAAGCGAATGGGTAAGAATATCGGTCATTAAATAAAGAAACATTTTATATTTCTCAAATAAGAATGTTTTTATTCAGGATTTAAATGCAGCATATTGCTCCCAATTCTTTGGCTACAATATCCTGTTTTGCAACAAAGTCTTCGTTCAGTTCTACGGCCTTACGCCACGGTATTGTCAGAGCCTGTACGCAGTCATGGTACCGCTCTGCTAGTCTACGTATCATCCAAATTCTTGCTGCATCAGTAACTTCCGCACCATTGCTGTAGTGTTTCCCTTGCACTCCATCCTTCAGTGGGTCAAAGAGATGTAACTCAGAACTTGTGATATGCGTGCTGTCGGCGGTTGAGGAAGAGCAGTTTTGTGTTCTCCTCTGGGTGTGCAGACAACGTGAGTGTGGCCTTGTGTTGTTATGGAGGAGAAGGAATAAAGCGGCAGAAATAAACTTTATTTCTTTGTAATAATTATAAGAAAACCCTTAATTTCAGACTGATTCACTTCCCTCGTGCCACTGTGATACGTGACTCCACAACAAAAACGAATGACGTCTTCAATCGGAACGAGTCACACTAGCATATTCTCCAGATGGAGTTTCGTAAGAGGTTCAGATTTGCAGCACTGTTACTATGACGAATTTCAGTTACTGAAACTGTGAAACTGCAAACACTGTGCTACGTAGCATATTATTTTCTTGTATAGTTATTAAAGAACGAAAAATGGAAGGTATATAATATCTATTTAGTTTTTTTAGAAAATAAAAATCATGATTTTAAAACAGTTTCAGCAAGCCCATTGTGACCAGCTGATTCATTCTAAAGAAGAGACTAGCTCTCCAACATAGTTTCACTTGTTACAGGATCGTATGTGTGTTCAATTACGATAATAAAGTCAATATTCGAGAAAAAACCGAACAGGGGACAAAGGCATACATCAAAAACGAAAAACAGTACCTAACTCGTGAATCGAGAAAAAGTTAACTTACTTTAGCATAGTAGTCAAGCTTATCAAGTTAACATAATGCGTCAAAGAATTATTCTTTTGGGACCACTTTTGAAGGTTTTTTTTAAAAAAAACCCCGTTATCGATAGATTAGCATTTTTAGTAATACCGTAATTCGGTGACGGTAACTGGAGTGCGTGCCGTGCACGGCGTTTGCGTGGCAGTGGAGAAAATTAAGACCAAACGAAAAGGGAACACGGAGAGCGAAGTATAAGTGAGAATAAAGAGAATGAGGAGGAGAAGAAAGGAAACAAGACACTATATTGAGAAGGTTGTGGAGAGATAAGATGCCAACGTCCTTTCCGGAATGGTAACACCGGTTCTCGTCATACCACCGAAGTTAAGCGTTGTCGGGCTTGGCTGGCACTTGGATGGGTGACCGTCCGGTCTGCCAAGCTCTGTTGGCAGAGCAGGGTACACTCAGACATTGTTTAGCAAATTTGGCAGCTACTTGACTGAGAAGTAGCTGCTCCGGTGAAGAAAACGGCTGCGAGAGCGGCGTGCTGACCACATGCCCCTTTATATCCGCATCCAGCGACGCCTATCGACTGAGGATCGGTCAGTACCGTTGGGTCATTCGAGACTACTTCGGACAGACTTTAGTTTAATTTTAGTTGCGATGTATGAAAGGAAGTCATGACGAGATACGAATTGGGCTGTGTTTAGCAAGAATTCGTTGTAAGACCTTCATGTTTCTGATACAGAGACTCTTGTTTCTTGTTTCAAGCTACTACATGGAGCTATTCTCGTCATGTCAGCTAAAAGAATGCTAAGAAAAGTGTAAAGAGTCTATTTTGCGTTTGTTACATCTTTGCACTGATCGATAGTTAAATAAGGAAAAAAATAGCATTTTTGTCACAAGCAGTGTGACTCTGGCTTGCATGTTTTTTGGTGTTTAGACCTGCGTCACACAAAAAAAAAATACTCAAATGTGTACCTTTCTTTTGCATGGACGAATTAATCTCAGTAAATCAATATACTAAGCCATGGATGAATCCAGCAAGGGCCAGTGGAGGGCAGCTCCCACTCTGCTCCCTCCCCCCCCCCCCCCAAAGAAAAGAAAACAAATCTTAACGTATCAGGATGGCATCAGTTGAAGGAAACTTTAACATACAATGGATATTGACTAGAAGGAAGTGTAAGCAGAGCCATTTGACATGAGATGACAGAGCTTCTGCCGGCCGGAGTGGCCGAGGGGTTCTAGGCGTTACAGTCTGGAACCGCGCGACCGCTACGGTCGCAGGTTCGAATCCTGCCTCGGGCATGGATGTGTGTGATGCCCTTAGGTTAGTTAGGTTTAAGTAGTTCTAAGTTCTAGGGGACTGATGACCTCCCATAGTGATCAGAGCCATTTGAACCATGTAACAGAGTTTCTCTTCTTTCGCCGTGAGATAACATGGTCCATGCGCAGGAACACATCCTCCTCCTGTGCGCTGGGCGAATCTATCACTCTCTGCCAAAGGGGTGACCGCCTCGATTACCTGTCACCTGCTGCTCTGTGTGCTTCGTCCGATAGGAACGGCCACTTCACTTGTTTGTTCGATTATTTTTCTTCCGGAACTCTAATCATACACTAGTGATGTCGAACACCTGCAGTTATCAAATAATTAGTCCTACAGATATGACTTGTTAATGCGATTGTTTGCAGACTCGCTAGCTTCGAAGTTCTATGACATAAGCGCTTGTACGAATGCTTCAACTGAACTGCGACATTTTATTTACCCTCTACCGAGACACAAGGGCCGAACAGGCCACGGAATGTGCGCATGTGAGCTGGACAAATGGGATAAGCACCCCAACCCAACTTGTGACTGTGACTGTGGAGCACTGAACAGGACTACTACGCATGTTCTCGAGAAGTGTAAACCGCGAGACTACCTGGTTGATGCAAACGACTGTTTCATGACTACACCTTAAAGTCTTCACTGGATAAGGAGATTCAACATAGCATAAAAATACTGAGCTTTTAATGTATCATTTGTATTTTTGTGTTATTTATTTATGTATTTCTACGTATTCTTGACATTGTTTCTTGTTCAGTGCTGTACTCTACATTAATAAATAACTGTTAAACTGCACTTTCTCCACCGCGCGATGACGCTTTACAATGGAAGTCGCACGACTATCGTTCTCCCCTCCCCTGTCAACTTCTGCGAGCTCTACGTCACTGTTTTTGAGCCACGCCCTTCTTCTATCCACGTCCGTCACAGTCCGAGCCAGAGCCGGAAGACATCAGGGTCCTTCTCAGGCCACTGTCCGCTGTCTCCCCGCACAGCCCCGCTGCAGTAGTTCCGTTCCCGCAGACGCTTCCCCACGGCGGCCAGGTAACAACCGCACGCTCGTATTCACCAATCAACTGTCGCACACGAAGCATGACAGACAGGGTGGAGCGTGGCTGGGACAACGCTGTGATTACAGTCCCACTGTCACGCGCACGCGCACACACACACACACACACACACACACACACACACACACACACACACACACACTTTGCATTTCGCTGCGCTACACCCACCAATCATGTGGACGCCCTGCACGCACGACGCGCCAATTTACTCATCTCACAAATCACACAACACCTTAATGTGATTGCGGCCCGCGCTGATCCCTATTCGTTGCTCGTGCTGAAGGACGAATCGTGTCCACGTACACTACCTGATCAAACGCATCCGTACATATCTTGTATAATGAGGAAATGACCACTACGTCTCACGACGGGAGGACCCGCCAGTGTAAAATACGACGGGGAGTATTTCGTTGTCAGGAGAGGAAGAGTAACAGCAGAATGGGGAAGTCAGAATAATTTCTTTTTTTAATGTGTGCGAAATCTTATGGAACTTAACTGTTAAGGTCATCAATCCCTAAGCTTACACACTACTTAACCTAAATTATCCTAAGGACAAACACACACATCCTAGCCTGAGGGAGGACTCGAACCTCCACCGGTATCAGCCGGCGGTCAGAATAGCTCAGTGACTTATCTGATCGAATCACCTAATTTCATCTGATTAACACATCTATCAGACACATTTCAACCCTTCTCCTGAAATCGACTGTCAGAGATGCGATTGTGATGTAAAAACGTGAAGGGACCACGACAGCTAAATCAAGATCAAGCAGACATCATGTCCTGCCGGACAGGGATTGTCGAGCATCGCTGAGTGGGACAGTAAAATAGTGCGTCAAATCAGCGAAAAGAATTGCGCGAGAGTTCCAGGGTACTACTAGCGCAATATCTGTGCGTAGGAAGTCAAAAAGAATCGGGTACAATGGTCCAGCAGCTCTTACACAGTCGTATGGTTATGCAAAGCGACATTTGAGGTGCTGTAAAAAGCGGCGTCACTGTGATGATTGGAAACGAGCGTGTTGACGCGATAAATATAACATGTGGCTTGAATTCAAAGAAATAGTATCGACAGCAACTGAAAGATTTATACAAAAGAAATTAACAAAACGACGGAGCTGATCCCTCTCGGTACACAAAACGTGTCGGAGCACCGTTGCAGAAACAACGGAAAAAGCATGCCAAATTTAAACGAACTCAAAATCACTAAGAATGGTGATCACGTACAGAAGTTAGAAATATAACGCGGATTTCAATGCGAGATTCTTATAAAAGGTTCCAAAACTAAACTGTCTCGGAATGTGGTAGAAAATGAAAAGAGACTCTGGTTGTATGTAAAGTATGCTACCGTTAAGATACAATTTGTGCCCTCCCTGGACGATAGCAATGGAAATACACTACTGGCCATTAAAATTGCTACACCAATAAGAAATGCAGATGATAAACGGATATTCATTGGACAAATATATTATACTAGAACTGACACGTGATTACATTTTCACGCAATTTGGGTGCATAGATCCTGAGAAATCAGTACCCAGAATAACCACCTCTGGCCGTAATAACGGCCTTGATACGCCTGGCCATTGTGTCAAACAGAGCTTGGATGGCGTGTACAGGTACAGCTGCCCATGCAGCTTCAACACGATACCACAGATAATCAAGAGTAGTGACTGGCGTATTGTGACGAGCCAGTTGCGCGGCCACCATTGACGTTTTCAATTGGTGAGAGATCTGGAGAATGTGCTGGCCAGGGCAGCAGTCGAACATTTTCTGTATCCAGAAAGGCTCGTACAGGACCTGCAACATGCGGTCGTGCATTATCCTGCAGAAAAGTAGGGTTTCGCAGGGTTCGAATGAAGGGTAGAGCCACGGGTCGTAACACATCTGAACTGTAACGTCCACTGTTCAAAGTGCCTTCAATGCCAACAAGAGGTGACAGACGTGTAACCAATGGCACCACATACCATCTCGCCGGGTGATACGCCAGTATAGCGATGACGAATACACGCTTCAAATGTGCATTCACCGCCATGTCGCCAAACACGGATGCGACCATCATGATGCTGTAAACAGAAGCTGGATTCATCCGAAAAAATTACGTTTTGCCATTCGTGCACCCAGGTTCGTAGTTGAGTACACCATCGCAGGCGCTCCTGTCTGTGATGCAGCGTCAAGGGTAACCGCAGCCATGGTCTCCGAGCTGATAGTCCATGCTGCTGCAAACGTCGTCGAACTGTTCGTGCAGACGGTTCTTGTCTTGCAAACGTCCCCATCTGTTGACTCAGGGATCGAGACGTGGCTGCACCATCCGTTACAGCCATGCGGATAAGATGCCTGTCATCTAGACTGCTAGTGATACGAGGCCGTTGGGATTCAGCACGGCGTTCCGTATTACCCTCCTGAACCGACCGATTCCATATTCTGCTAACAGTCAGTGGATCTCGACCAACGCGAGCAGCAATGTCGTGATACGATAAACTGTAATCGCTATAAGCTACAATCCGACGTTTATCAAAGTCGGAAACGTGATGGTACGCATTTCTCCTCCTTACACGAGGCATCACAACAACGTTTCACCAGGCAACGCTGGTCAACTGCTGTTTGTGTATGAGAAATCGGTTGGAAACTTTCCTCATGTCAGCACGTTGTAGATGTCGCCACCGGCTCCAAGCTTGTGTGAATCCTCTGAAAAGTTAATCATTTGCATATCGTAGCATCTTCTTCCTGTCGGTTGAAGTTCGCGTCTGTAACACGTCATCTTCGTAGTGTAGCAATTTTAATGGTCAGAAGTGTACTATCTATGACAGTACTGCTAAATCAGAGTTACTAAACACAGCATTCAGACATTTCTTCACCAAATAAGACGAAGTAAATTTTCCAGAATTCGAAACAAGAACAGCTCCCAACATCTGTAACTTAGAAGTAGATATCCTTAGAGCAGCGAAACTACTTGAATCACTTAATAATAGCAAGTCTTTTGGCCGAGAATACATACCAGTTAGGTTCCTTTACGGCTATGCTGATGCAATAGCTGACGCCTATCATACACGACCGCTCGCTCGACGAAACATCTGTGGCCAAAGACTGGAACGTTGCTCAGGTCACACCAATATTCAAGAAAGGTAGTAGGGGCAATCCACTACGTTACAGGTCATTATCATTAACGTCGATATGCAGTAGTTTTTTGGAACATATACAGTGTTCCAACATTAAATATTGATTCGAATAGAACGGTCTGTTGATACACAGTCCACCTGGATTTAGAAAACATCGTTCTTGTTAAACACAATTAGCTCTTTACTCAAGCAAAGTGTTGAGTGCCATTGACAAGGGATTTCAAATCTATTTCATATTTCTCGATTTCCAGGAGGCCTTTGACGCTTTACCTCACAAGCGGCTAGTAATCAAATTCCATGCTTATGGAATATCGTCTTAGTTTTGCAACTGGATTCGTGATTTCCTGTCAGAGGGGTCACAGTTCGTAGTAACTGATGGAAAGTCATCGAGTAAAACAAGTGATTGCTGGCGTTCCCCAAGGTAATGTTACAGGCCTTCTGCTGTTCCTTATCTATATAAACAATTTAGAAGACAACCTGAGCAGCCGCCTTAGGTTGTTTGCAGATAATGCTGTCATTTATCGTCTAGTAAAGTCATCAGAACCAGTTGCAAAACGATTTAGGTAAGATATCTGTTTGGTGTGAATACTGGCAATTGTCCCTAAATAATGAAAAGTGTGAGGTCGTCCGCATGAGTGCTAAAAGGAATCCGTTAAACTTCGGTTACATGATTAATCAATCAAATCCAAACGCCATAAACTCAACTAAATACCTAGGAATTACAATTACGAAAATTTAAATTGGAAAGAACACACAGAAAATGTTGTGGGGTAGACGAACCAAAGACTGCAATTTACTAGCAGGAGACTTAGAAGATGCAACAGATGAACTAAAGAGACCGCCAGCACTACGCCTGACCGTTCTCTTTTGGAGTACTGCTGTGCGTTGTGTGATCCGTAACAGAGAGGATTTACGGAGTACATCGAAAAGTTCAAAGAAGAGCAACACGATTTGTATTATCGAGAAATAGGGGAGCGAGTGTCACGGACATTACACAGGATTTGTGGTGGACATCATTAAAATAAAGGCGTTTTTCGTTGCGGAGGAATCTTCTCATGAAATTTCAATCAGCAACTTTCTCCTCCGAATGAGAAAATATTTTGTTGACGCCGACCTACATAGGGAGAAACTATCATCGCAACAAAACAAGAGAAATCGAAGCTCGCACCGAAAAGTAGACGTCTTTGTTTTTCCTGCGCGCTGTTCGAGAGTGGAATAATATACAACTGTGGTGAAAGTGTTTCGATGAACCATCTGCCAGGCACTTAAGTGCGATTTGCAGAGTATCCAAGTAGACGTATATGAATGAAAGGGTTTGGGTTTGGCGAGTGCTTGGAGAACGTTAGTTCCATCATGGTGGTGGTGGTGGTGGTGGTTAGTGTTTAACGTCTCGTCGACAACGAGGTCATTAGAGACGGAGCGCAAGCTCGGGTTAGGGAAGGATTGGGAAGGAAATCGGCCGTGCCCTTTCAAAGGAACCATCCCGGCATTTGCCTGAAACGATTTAGGGAAATCACGGAAAACCTAAATTAGGATGGCCGGAGACGGGATTGAACCGTCGTCCTCCCGAATGCGAGTCCAGTGTGCTAACCACTGCGCCACCTCGCTCGGTTAGTTAGTTCCATCATGTGTAGTGCCAGCAGTGAAATACGAAGATGGTTGGGCAGTGGTTCCTTTATTATATTTAAGAAAAAGTTAATTGCGGAAGGATATGAGCTCATTTTGCAGCGTTGTGTACTGCGTACATCAGAGGAACAGTTCAGAGTCGATGATTCTATCAGTATGATAACGAACCCTGCCACAAACAATCTGTGGGGCAATGTTTTGTGGACAGTAGCATTCCTGAAATGGACTGACCTGCCCTGAGTCGCCACCAGAATCCAATGGAACATCTTTGGGACGAATTAGAACGTCGACTACGCTACAGATCCCAACATGCAATATCACTATCTCCTCTAGTGCTGGCTCTTGACGAAGAATGGACTGCCGTTATTGAAAATATCGCCAGCAGAGTTCAAGCCGTCATAAAGGCAAAGGGCGGAAAGAAACCACATTTTGTTACTAATAGGTGTCCGGATACTTTTGCTCAGGTAGATTCTTTTCGCATCCCTACAAGGCAACTACTATATTTCACGAACACCTGCCACTGTGGATCTTGAGCAAACACTGTAAAACTCTCAGGAGAGAGTCTTCATAGTAAATGAGAATACTTCGCAGAGAGCGGACCAATTAGTAACACTAGAATATATAGCCTGATTCCAAAACTATCATTTATATGTCATGATATCAGTTGATCTATTTCGTTCGTACATTTAAGTAGACCGTGATATAATTTAGCCTCTCAGATTACACCTGCATCTCGAAACTCAAACAGAATCTTATCAGTATTAAAATCTCTATTGTGTTCTCTACTTATTTTCTCCATGAATATATAGTGACCGATATAGAAGTTGATCACAGAAATAAATGCTTGCGAAATTTCGAACGTAGTCAACCAGCAAAAGTGAAATATACGAAGCTAAAGTAACACACAACACAAACAATATTTCAGTTCAAATCACTCAGTCCGGAACCGTGCGACTGCTACGGTCGGAGGTTCGAATCCTGCCGCGGGCATGGATGTGTGTGATGTCCTTAAGTTAGTTAGGTTTAAGTAGTTCTAAGTTCTAGGGGACTGATGACCATAGATGTTAAGTCCCATAGTGCTCAGAGCCACTTGAACCATCTGAACCAGTTCAAATACCAGATTCCTTGATTTCAATGAAAAACCCTTTCACCATACTTTAGAGCGACAGCTATTAACAAAATGGCTGTCAGACGGATTACCGTGTTGATAAGATCGGAACTTTGTAGAAGTGTCTAATTGTTTATAGCGCGAGAATTAATAGTTAACGCTGAAATTAAATTTTTCATATTTGTTTTGTCTGTTGGATGCCGCTACCGCTAGGATAGTATTTTTGTTGGTTTACGAAACAGTTTTTCGTGATATTTCTTGACTGTAGCAAAAAGCTATTGCTACCCAAATTCCTGACAAAATTTCAGAAGATGTACAGGGATATTTGCTAAGTATATTCGTATCAGGTGCCCGGTGGCATTTTACAGACAATTACATTTCGTTTGGTTTCTTAGTTCTATCTGTATCTGTAATGCACTGAAAATATTTCCACAGAAATGTGGATGTCAACGCTCTGCACAGTGTCCCCTGTTTCGAAACAAACTTCCTTGGTTTCATTCATTTCCTTGTTCCAGTCGCCAACACTTCGCAGGAAGAGCGATTGCCAGTACCGCACGTGTTGGCTCGAATATCTCCGATTTTATCTTCACTGCCTCTTCGCGAGATATACGTAGGAGGAACCAATATATTTGTTGACTCGTCTAGGAACGTGAGCTCTCGGAACTTCAGCAATAATTCATACCTTGATGGAGAATGCCTCACTTTCAGTGTCTGCCGCTGGAGTTGATTCGTCAGCTCTGTGACGCTTTCGTGTCTGCTAAATGAATCTGTAACAATAAAAAACGATCTGCCCTTCTTTGAATATTTTCAGTTTCCTCCATCAGTTTTACTGTATCACACGCGGACCTCACAACGCGCAGTTATACTCCAGAAGAAGACGAACAAGTTTAGCGTAAACAGTCTCTTTAGTAGACGTGTTGCATTTTATAAGTTTCCTGCAAATAAAACATAGTCTTTGGTTTGCCTTCCCCACAACATTATTTATGTGATCGTCCGAATTTAACTTGTTCGGGGTCATAATTCGTAGGTATGTAGTTGAATTGACAGCCTTTAGATTTGTCTGATTCATCGTGTAACCGAGGTTTTACGGATTTCTTGTAGTACTCGTATGGATGACCTCACAGTTTTCATTATTTAGGATCAATTGCCGCTTGCGCACCATACAATTATCTTGTCTAAATCGTTTTGCAATTGTTGCTGAATTTATGATGACTTTACTAGACGGTTGAGGATATCATGAGCTGCAGACAGTGAAAGAGAGCTGCTCAGATTATCTTCTAGATCATTTATATATATTAGAAACGGGAGAGGGTCTGTAACACTTCCTCGACAACGTCACGTATCACTTCTGCTTTACTCTATGGCTTTCCGTCAATTACTACGAACTGTAATCTTTCTGACTGAAAATCACGAATCCAGTTCCACAACTGAGACGACAGTCCAAGGCTCGCAGTCTGCTTAGAAACCACTTGTGAGGGATGCAGTCAAAAGCCTTCTAGAAATCTAGAAATAGAGAATTAATATGAGATCCCCTGTCCATACCAATCATTACTTCTTGAAAATAAAGAACGAGTTGTGTTTTACAAGAACATATGCTTAGTCTGAGTCTCTTTTTGCATCACTCTGTGTATTGTTAACTTGCGTTGTGTGTGACAGACTGAGGAAACATGACACTGTTGATGGTGATAGGTGTTTCGAAAGCCGTGATAAGCCTAGAGGGACGCTGGCGGTATTAAGATTGGAACAGTCTTTGCAGTCTCCCGTGTTTCCGTAACTCGGTATATTTTGTAGATTATGAATGAAAAACAAACAACGCTGGTATAATATTTTACAATATTTATTATTTGGTACACGAACCAGTTTTCGGCTGTCAAGCCATCATCAGGTACAAAGTATGTGGTGCTCTGAAATATTGTTATGTCAAATATTTTTATGGAAATTAATAAACAAATGTCCAACAAACCAGGCTTATTACTGAATGACCAGACACAGTTTTCTTACCCTGCCACTTCTAATTGCAGATACTACTCATAATCCCATCCAAATCATGTTGTAAATTACCCCTCATATTTACATGCCCATTTTCCTTCATTTATTACAGTTCATCCCTTTGTGTTAAACAATTTTACTCACAGCTGCTTCAATCACCTGCTTTGTAATTACTATTACAGCTTGTCTATTAAAGACAGGATTATTTTGTTCAGCCACATCTATGGAATGTCAGCTAAGTTCACTGTTGAATTATTTTCCACCTTGTACAATTGTTGAAATTTGACTGTAGTTCATTAGTTATTGTGTCTCATATTTTATCTTAGTTAAGCAGAGACGGAAGGCAATTTTTATCCCTGTTCTGCCTATGCTATTTTACCCTTTGAATAGGTACACTTTTCAAAAGAACCGTAAGCGATAAAACAATGAAATTTCTACTGCATATATGTAACAAATATGCCTCAATTTGCAAGTAAAATGAACGTAATACCTCTTATGGTTTTGAAGGAAAAAATTATTCTTTCACTAGTAAAATTTAACTTTTTCAAATGGTTCAAATGGCTCTGAGCACTATGGGACATAAATTCTGAGGTCATCGGTCCCATAGGACTTAGAACTACTTAAACCTAACTAACCGAACATTATCACACACATCCATGAACGAGGCAGGATTCGAACTTGCGACCGTAGCGGTCGCGCGGTTCCAGACTGTAGCGCCTAGAACCGCTCAGCCACACCGGCTGGCATTTAACTTTTTCTGTACATTAATTATTATGAAACTGTTTGATTGTTTGGTGGTTCTCAATTTACTTGTAATAACTTCTACCACCTGCAGTAGAAACTGACCAAATTTCATGTTTCTAACCCCATTAGTTTTTCAAATAATGGTACCTGAAAGTAAAAAAAATGTAGTTTGGCGAAAAGTCCACTTAAAGTTTATTATTGCAATTCTAGTATAGTTGTTGTTGAGAATTACTTACCACTAATATTTTCCTGCACCATACTGAGCATCATCTGAATCATACTGGTCTTCTTTTCCTCTCTTGGTCCCTCTTCTTTTCTGTCTGGCTTCTTTTGTGCATTTTAAATTAGTAATATCTGCTTTGCAGATTCTCTCTTTATCTATTTACACCAAGTATTTTGCAGTTTTTCCACTACATTTTGTGCCTAATAATTCCAAAACATCCAATTTTCTGATTACACCATCACTGAAGCATAAAATAGCATCATAAACACCAAATTTGAGGGTTGTAAGCTGAACAAATACAGTTTTCGGTAACCGGTTCCAAATGACAGACTTCACACATTCATTTAAATTTTGGGTTTTCCCATGAAGATATTTCTTCGACAAGGTATCTTTACAAAGGTCTCTAAATATGGGTTTAATTTCAGTCATTACTGATGCAGTTAAATAATGGTTGTGGTCATATCTGGAATTTCTCTGTACTTGCACCAAGTGTCAGGATCATTCGGGCAAAGACTGTGCATTGGATTTTCTTTTGCGGAAAGCTTATGAAAAAAGGTAGCCCATACAGATTTTTTCGTGTTTTCTAAATTCCCTACATTTCTTCTTATGACCAAGCCATAATACTTTTGTAATCTACCTATTTCATCATTTGTCAGCGACCTGCACCACCTATTTTCTTACCATCTTCCAATACTATTTTTTACTTTTCTTTCAATAATCTTCTCAACCTGGACCCCATTCTCTTCTGTAAATGCCCAATGCACCTAATTTAGAAATTGTGACATTAGGACCATTCTGCACATACCCGGTCATAGGCCTTGCTGTTACCGTCCCTAGATTGCACAGAGCGTCATGAGAACCATCATATCTCACGAAAAAATTGTCTTATTTATATAAACCAGGCCTTTCAAATATGCTAAAATCTAAATATCGAATTTTTGAAGCCCAGTTTCCTTCCGTCTCCCCCTAAACAATCTTACATCGCATTAATGCTGAAATAATCCTCCTTGTTTTATTCCTAATTTTAACATTAACAATTTTCATCTGAGGAAATGGAGACAATCTGTAGATGTCCAAGTTTAAAATCTTTGCTCCAACAGAATTTCACTGCACCACATATTTATCTTTGTACCTGATGATGCCGTAACAGCCGAAAACCGGTTCATGAAACAAATAATAAGTATTGTGGAATATTACACCAGTGTAGTGTGTGTTTCATTCACAATTCAGTGTTTATTTCGTATAAGAAGCATAAGTGAAAGAGAATTACGATTGAGTGCCTGATGAGGCATTCTGTAACACTTTTCCCTCCCGCAGATGAAAAATCGAAATATAGACGAGACAAAATATTATTGATACAAAGCACATTCTCACACGTTCTAAATACTGAGCTACCACGACGCAGACTGGTCTGCGCACAATAAACTAACAAGGTAGGGGTTTAAAGTTGCAAGAGATGCCAGCTTGCGCCTTTATTCCTTTGTGCCCAGTGGATATAGCATATGTGAGAAATGTGGGGCTTGGCTGGGCCATTAGAGCTGTAGACCCAGCGGTCGCAGTGCTGTGTGGGATACGAGGCGCCAAGCCCCTTACACACTCACCGGGAGCCACGGCGCCCCTAACAGGTAGGCCACGCGCCGCGCAGACGCAGAACACTCCCCTGGCCCTTGGATGTCTCCCAAGGCGCCAGTTCCAACCGTGGACCCAAGAAGCTTGAGCCGGTACCCCACCCAACCACGCTCAACTAACGCAGTACCCTGCGCAGTGTTCTTCTGTAGGCCTTGTAGAAAACAACCTCACACCACAGAGCGCTCCTCCATGTGATCTGAAAACGAATTTTCGGAAATTATTTAAATTCTTACACATTCATCACCCGGATAACATATGGTGGAATCGGCTCATGCAATGTAGCTTCAGTAAATGTCTAATAAAACCATTCCTCTGCAATAAATAATATTACAAACTCTTGAATGTTAGCTTAAGTCACGATGCAGATACTTTGAAGATAGAGAAGTCCGCTTTTCTTATAAAATAATTTGTGTGCTTGCGTTGAAGTGATCATCTAACACAAAATGTGTCACTTCTCTCAGATGACGCAAGTTGATAGAAAGGTAAATTTACGATTCAACACACATCTAAAATAAATTTAAAAAAATAATTTATTAAAGGAAACGAAGCCATTGTAACTTAAATAATGCTACCCGTAAATAATGTTCTCCTCTGCGTATGGATTTACGCAATGTTTCTTTACGCAGTTTAGGGCAACTGTCCAGCACGGACGAGATAAAAGATTGCAACATTTCAGTACGTAAGTCCAAATGACACTCATTTGAATCCAGTCTTCATTAATGAAATGGAAACGTTCCATGACGTTGTGTGACAACAACCCTGTGTACCATCACCTCGAAGTTCATCGTAGGGTTTTTGAGTAGGGCGGCCGCATTACAGATACTGTCTACATTTACTTCTATATTCTGCTAAAGAATACGAAATACGTGACAGAGCGTACTTTCTATCAAATCATTTTCCAGACTTACTGACACATGGAGAGTAGGAAGGATGTCTACTTACACGCCTCTGTGGGCCCTTTTATTTTCGTAAGTAAAATATAAAGGAAAGAACATCAGCTGTCGGTCCCAAACGTGGTTTTCGTTTGAAGTATATCTATTTAATACAAGTCGGAACTGCCATTTAAAAATACAGGCAAATGCCACCAACATTAAGGCACACATCATGAGGGACGACAACAGGAAACTATAGTAATTGACTGCCGATGGCGTGTTGTGTACATAGGTACGGTCTGTTCTGATGTAAAGATCTGTGAGAGTACAGTCAGTACTTCAAGATGAAGCTGTAAAGCCTGGGGAATAGGTACTGAATTTAGAAGTCATGTCAGATTGCATGCGTCACTTGTTACTTAGCTTTCAGAAGTGTCAACTGTAATTCTTATATCAGCATCTTGTAAACATTTTTCGAGTCTTTAAGTTCAGATCTGAATATGTTTTTAAAACATGTTAATCATTTTTTAAGCCAGGATGTGTGATATTATCAATATACCGGGTGATCAAAAAGTCAATATAAATTTGAAAACTGAATAAATCACGGAATAATGTAGATAGAGAGGTACAAATTGGCACACATGCTTGGAATGACATGGGGTTTAATTAGAACCAAAAAAAAATACAAACGTTCAAAAAATGTCCGACAGATGGCGCTTCATCTGATCAGAACAGCAATAATTAGCAAAACAATGTAAGACAAAGCAAAGATGGTGTTCCTTACAGGAAATGCTCAACATGCCCACCATCATTTCTCAACAATAGCTGTAGTCGAGGAATGAAGTTGTGAACAGCACTGTAAAGCATGTCCGGAGTTATGGTGAGGCATTGGCGTCGGATGTTGTCTTTCAGCATCCCTAGAGATGTCGGTCGATCACGATACACTTGCGACTTCAGGTAACCCCAAAGCCAGTAATCGCACGGACTGAGGTCTGGGGACCTGGGACGCCAAGCATGACGAAAGTGGTTGCTGAGCACACGATCATCACCAAACGATGGGCACAAGAGATCTTTCATGCGTCTAGCAATATGGAGTGGAGCGCCATCTTGCATAAACATCGTGTTCCAGCAGGTGTTCATCAGCCAGGCTGGGGATGATGCGATTCTGTAACACGATTGTCATGCGCAGTCACTTACGTTTTGCTGTCCAGCGCCATCTGTCGGACATTTTGTGAACTTTGGTTTTTTTTGTTCTAATAAAACCCCATGTTATTCCAAGCATGTGTGTCAATTTTTACCTCTCTGTCTACATTATTCCGTGGTTTATTAAGTTTTCAAATTTATACTGACTTTTTGATCACCCGGTACATAAAGATCTGTCACATGAAATTATTATTGATGATGCTTTGCAAGAATAAAACATAGCAAATGAATAGACAAAAGGCGGATTTCCATCCTCTGTATAAAGGACATGGCCCACATAAACGCTGATCCCAGTAATTGACATATATCATTCACACCAAAGGAAAAGAGAATCATTATTACTGAAACAGTTCTAACCATCGCTTTCCCAATTATAATTTCAATTCGCAGTAATGGTGTACAAATGTCAGAAGCGCACTAAATATTTAATTGCATTTCATGTACCTAGAGATTATTGGAAAATGGATACTTGTAAAGCTTATAGTCGATTAGCCCTAGTGCTGGCGGTATACACGGTTAGCAAATTAGTGGACGCAATTTTCGCGTACGGCCAATGGAAAATGTAGGGAGATCTAACAAGTTGCATTGGTCCAAGTACCCACGTGAGAGACATCCCACGCGCACTGTGCTTCTAACGCTATTCTCTAATGGCTAAGGTAGACTTCTGAAGAGTTATCACAATACAACAACTGAGAGCAATCACGAACTACGAATTCGAAGAAGCAGAACTTGCACGTGTAAATAAGGACGTCTCATCGGTACTCTGTCGCCTGCACGTGAAGTAAGTTTCGTGCACTGTATACAGAGTGTCCCAGCTATCTTGTCCACCCAAAATATCTCTGGAACAATAACAGCTATTGGAAAACGACTTTCACCGGTATCAATGTAGGGCTGGGGCCCATGAATGTACATATTTGGAAACATTCTAAAACGAAAGCATATGTGTTTTTTAACACAAACTTATGTTTTTTTAAATGGACCTCCTATATTTTTTCTTCGGCAATTCATAGCATGACAAAGCACATACACAATGGCGTTGATTGCATCGCATTATTCCCATTACATCCCGAGATATTGAGAGGCGAAGTTGACGCTTGAAACACCCGACATGCGCTGCTAGCGCACGTCCTGAGGCTCAGGCGTGAACTCCATGCTGCCCGTAATCGCAATGTGATTGACATGTGTAATCACACCTCCATACTTATCAAGAGGTCCGAAACGAATAATACGGTCTGCTGCCATCAACTCTCTTGCACGTTTTACGTATCTACGTACACAACCCGTCAGGTTGTCTTATTTATCCTGAACACCCAAAATACGGTTTATCTAATGCGTTATATGACCCATTGTGCCTGTCGCGCAGGGCGTGGCTCTACTTAGTCAAGTGTCCAACGTAGTTCCCACTACTGCCACAGTTACCACTTCGCCTTGTTTATGATTTGCGACCCATGCAAACTCCTGTACTCCACCACACTCCGAGCATCCCATTTGTAGTTGCTTGGGCGTGCAGTACACCGCTTGCCAGTGTAGTCGTGCATCAGAGTAATCTAGTGACGGCACGGAGGTAGTACACATTGTGAATAAACGTTGTGTTGTGGAACTTATACTGTACAGTATAATGTACACACATGAAGATATGGTAGAAATGCTGCTGATCTATGGAGAATGTACGTTGACGGGAAATACGTTATGAGATTGCTTGTTTGTTGATAGTACTGTTAGCGAACATTATGATTATTAAGTTAATATGTCTGTTTTCTACCCTACTCTACATACCTGTACTGTACCCTGTTATAGGTGGACGAAATGCTGTTCAGGCAGAACGACTGTACAGAAGACGATTCCCTGACAAATGGTTCAAATGGCTCTGAGCACTATGGGACTCAACATCTTAGGTCATAAGTCCCCTAGAAATTAGAACTACTTAAACCTAACTAACCTAAGGACATCACACACACCCATGCCCGAGGCAGGATTCGAACATGCGACCGTAGCAGTCCCGCGGTTCCGGACTGCAGCGCCAGAACCGCTAGACCACCGCGGCCGGCAATTCCCTGACAAGCTATCGCCTTCGCGCCGGATGTGCGGTCGTCTCACATCTCGTCTACGTGAAAAGGGAACTTTAAATCCAAGACCTCGACATCGTCCTAGAGCACGCACAGATCAACGTGCTGAAGTTGCTGTGCTCGCTACCATAGCTGTGAATCCTCAAATCAGCACACGTCAAATTGAACGTGAAGTTGGTGTGTCGAAATCAAGTGCACAGCGTATTCTTAAACGTCATAAATTTCATCCTTATCATGTTCATTTACACCAGGATCTTCATGGAAATGACTTCCGCAATAGAGTAACATTTTGTCGGTGGGCTCAGCAAAAACTTCTGACTAATCCCAATTTTTTTGCAGATGTTCTCTTTACTGACGAGGCATCATTCTCCAACAAAGGAATTGTCAATATGAGGAATATGCATTATTGGTCCGCAGACAATCCAAAATGGCTCCGTTAGGTAGAGCATCAACGTCCGTGGAAAGTTAATGTTTGGTGTGGGATTATTGGAGATACCATTATCGGATCTTTCTTTATAAGTGGCATCCAAAATGGCAGACAATACTCCAGATTTATACGTCACAATCTTCCTGTTCTCTTGGACACCGTACCTCTGAACCGAAGAATGGTCATGTTGTATCAGCATGACGGATGCCCTGCACATGACGCCTTACGAGCACGACGACTTCTGAACCGTAAGTTCCCTGGAAGGTGGATTGGACGAGGTGGCCCAGTTAGGTGGCCTGCCCGATCTCCGGTCCTTACACCGCTGGATCATTTTCTATGGGGAGCAGTGAACGATGCTGTTTACCAACATGAACCAACAACACCAGAGGACATGAAGCAACGCATTATTGATGCTTGTACAGCCATCAAAGAGGAAACAGTAGCACGAAGTAGGGCATCCTTCATCCGCAGAGAGATCCTATGTATGCAAGCCAATGGGCATCACTTTGAGCATGAGATGTGAACGCTGTGTTTAGTATGTAGTGCTGGTATCACAGTGGAAGTTTCTACAAAGGGCCATTGTACCCAGTGATGTTAAGAAACATTTGTTTGCAACTATTTGTCATTTAACGCATTAGATAAACATAACATTGATAATTATGTGATAATAAAACTAATTGGTTAAACATGTTTACATTCATCTTCTATGTCCTACCTGAACTTCCCAGATCAAAACATTTGTACCTAAACAACAGTAAAACTTTTAGTCCACTTGCTCGTTTCACTAAAATCATCAACATGAATTTTACTATTACGAGTGAATGATTAACTGTCACTTGCGCTAGATCTACAGTAAAGTAAAGTTTTAACGTTGAACGGCATTACCTTTTTGGTAACGGATTAACGATAAGCGAAGTTAACTTTGTGACTAACGTTGCGGTACACAGATATGTTACAGAACCGCATCACCCCTAGCCTATGGGATAAATACCTGCTGGAATGTGCGACGTTAATGCAGGATGGCAGCAGACCGTATTATTCGTTTCGGACCTCTTGATAAGTATGGAAGTATGATTACGCATGTCAATCACATCGCGATTACGGGCAGCATGGGGTTCACGCCTGAGCCTCAGGACGTGCGCTAGCAGCGCATGTCGGCTGTTTCAAGCGTCAACTTCGCCTCTCAATATCTCGGGATGTAATGGGAATATTGCGATGCAATCAACCCCATTGTGTATGTGCTTTGTCATGCTATGAATTGCTGAAGAAAAAATATAGGAGGTCCATTTACAAAAACATAAGTTTGTGTTAAAAAAACACATATGCTTTCGTTTTAGAATGTTTCCAAATATGTACATTCATGGGCCCCAGCAATACATTGATACCGGTGAAAGTCGTTTTCCAATAGCTGTTATTGTTCCAGAGATATTTTGGGTGGACAAGATAGCTGGGACACCCTGTATACGGCAACATCAGTCACACTTGTGGTGTTCAGAGACGGTCCGAGCCTAACTCCTGATGAGTTGCAACATTGACGCGATTTGAGCCAAGCGGTGATGCAGCGCTGTATTGTCGAACTTTTCTTTCGTGGCTGTATACTTTACCCGAATGAAACCTGTCTTCCCGGAGGCAGGACGCTTCACAGTCGCAAAAGGAATGTATGGACCACGGAAAACGCATATATTACAGTTTACAGTGAATTTGTATGCAGGCATAGTCACTAATTGGGATGCATTTGCTTCCTGCACATTTGTAGTTGCAACACAACGGAGCCCCGACTCACGTTTCGCGCTTCGATCGTGACGCTGTACGGGAGACGCTCCCTGAAAGATGGGTAGTAAGTGGTGTCCTTGTATCGCGGCCAGTTTGTCCGTTTTATCTGATCCAACTAGATTTCTTCGTGTGAGAACTTGTGAAAAACCTAAGGGGACTGAAGAAGACTTCATGGCAAGGATTCTCGCTGTCTGTAATATTTTCTAAACAACCCCTTGGTTGGTCGAACGAATAGGACGGAACTTTTTATTGTGATAACTTAAGGGAACAGAAGCTGGTAGATACCAGTCTCACAAAATTTTTGTGGTTGTGACACCTTGCACAAGTTGAGCAAGTAACTACAAGTATAAAAAGTAGTCTTCAATAATTTTTATAGCCTGCACCTCATCATTATTGTTAGTGGTATCCATACGTTGTGAAGAATGTAAGGACGTGCGATTCATCGTCGGAAACACAACACAGCCATCCAAATTATTCTGAAGTACAGGGTGACGCAAAAGTCCGTTAACATTCTTTGAAACTGAATACTTCAAGGAATAATGTGGTAGATAGGTAAAAATTGACACACACGTGCTTGAGATCACATGAGGTTTTATTGAAACAAAAGAAAAGGATTGCTCAAAATGGCCAACAAATGGCGCTCCATATGTTACAAAAGCAATCATTAGCATAACAATTGACTTTTAGCAAAGACCATATTCTTTATAAAATATGCTCAACATGTCAACCGACATTCATCAACAATATTTTTAGTCAAGATACAATGCTGTGAACAGCACTGAACAGCGTTCCAGTAGGTATGGTGAGAAAATGCTGTTGGATTTTGTCTTTTACCGTCCCTAATGAGGCCGAACAATCGCGGTAGACTTGCGACTTCAGGTAATCCCATAACCAATAATCACACGGATTGGAGTCTAGACACATTGAAGGCCAAACGTGACAGAAGTGGCGGCTCAGCAACTGATCCGCACCAAACGATGTGCGCAATAGATCTTTCATACGTGTAGAAATACGCTGTGGAGCACCATCCTGCGGAAAAGTTGTACCTTCCAGCAAGTGTTTATCAGCCAAGCTAAGGATGATGCGATTCTGTAACATATCGACGTACTTCGAACACGTCACATTGACAATTTGGAGAGCCTTCCCTCGGAGGAAAAGGGTTCGATGACAACTGATGTGTTAAATCCAGACCACACTGCGTCTTTTTCGTCGTGCAGTACTTGAAAGTAATCAGGGTAGCTAAGGAAAATTTATTAATGATTTGAGAGAAAATTGAAATACTCCAGAAATATTTATTATTAGGTTGGTGCACAAGTTCGTAGAGTTTTTGTTTTGCATGTCCAACTGCTGTGGACTTATTTGTGGATTGTCATTCTCTGTCTGTAGTTCACTGTTGCTTTTTGAGCTCATACACTGTTATTTTATCATTTGGAGATAATGAGTGGAGCTGTGAACGCTAGAAAATGAAGTGCCAGGTGGAGAGACCGGAACATTTCCGACGTTTTCTTCTGTTTGAGTAAAGTAGAGGGGTCAATGGTTCAAATGGCTCTGAGCACTATGCGACTTAACTTCTGAGGTCATCAGTCGCCTAGAACTTAGAACTACTTATACCTAACTAACCTAAGGACATCACACACATCCATGCCCGAGGCAGGATTCGAACCTGCGACCGAAGCGGTCGCTCGGTTCCAGACTGTAGCGCCTACAACCGCACGGCCACTCCGGCCGGCAGTAGAGGGGTGACAACGGCGAAAGCGGTCAGAAACATTTGCGCTGTGGATGCGAATAATGACATTGGACAGAGCACGGCAAGAAAATGGTTTCCTCATTTTGAGGAAGATCGTTTTGACGTTAGTGACTCTCCAAGTTCAGGAAGAGCTTCAGGGGTTTATGATGATCGTTTATAAGCACTAATCCACAATGATCCACTAGAGAACTAGCAAATCTGATGAACTATGATCATTACGCCATCGTGCGACATTTGCATGCAATGGGTAAGGTTCAAAAATGGGTGTACGGGTAACGCATGCTCTAAGCAAAGATCTCAAAAATCATCATGTGGCCATATGTCCAACTCTGCTAACTCGTTATCAATTGGCTCGTGAACAACACCGGCCGTTCCTATCCTGTATCGTTACTGGTGACGAGAAATGTCTTTATGCTATCATAAGGAAAAGAAACCAAACAAAGCAGAAATTCCCCGTAAAAATGTTTGCGAGCGTCCACAAAAGATAATTTTACGAGTCTTGTGGAACAGCGAGGGTGTAGTGTACTAAGAATTACTCCCCTAAGTTGTAACCATCACTGCTGACATTTACTGTCAATAACTGAGACGTCTTGCACACTCAATCGAAGAACAAAGACCGCAAAGACTGCATGAAGTGATGCTACTCCACGACAACGCCCGCCCGCATTCTGCTAGACTGACAAACAACACTACACAGGAGTTGTTTTGGGAAGTCATTACATACCTACTTTATTCACCTGGTTTTGCACCATCAGATTTTCACCTTTTCCGCTCTCTTTCGAACAGCCCTTAAGCACTTCCTTCGGGATGTCAATGCACTCATGACTAGACGAATTCTTTGCCTCAAAAAAAAAAAAAAAAAAAAAAAAAAAAAAAAAAAAAAAAAAAAAAAAAAAGTCATTTCTACAGCCGTGGAATCGAAAAAAGTTACCCCAGCATTGGAATACTGTTGTAAATAGTGATGGAGAATATATTATTGATAACTAAAGTCTGTGTTATGTGTATCTGTTGCGTTTGTTAAACTTATGAAAATACGTCACGAACTTATGCACCAACCTAACAGTTTCTCCTTGTTCAGAGGATGCTGATTCTACAACTGCATGTTCAATAAAGATAACATGCCACTCCAATGATTGATGAGAATTTTATTAAGTGGCCGGCCGCTGTGGCCGAGCGGTTCTAGGCGCTTCAATCTGGAACCACACGACCACAGCGGCCGGGATGGAGATCCACGCCGGTCGCACTCGGTCGGTCAATACAGGGGCGGTTAATGCTGGTTGTGGATGACGCTACTTCTGTTTCAAGGCCTTATCGGTTGCTAATTAAGATAACAGTGAAAATCTTTGAGTAGATTTGTTGCACATTGTCTCTAACACGCCCATCCATCGTGTTTTATCGCGCTTCTCAGTTCAGAGTGCAGTGAGCACGTAAAGGTGCCTGGAACAATAGTGTCTCCCGTCAAGTGTGAATTGCGTGCTGTCATTCGATTTATTTTTGCTACATCTACATCCATACTCCGCAAGCCACCTCACGGTGTGTGGCGGAGGGTACCCTGAGTACCTCTATCGGTTCTCCCTTCTATTCCAGTCTCGTATTGTTCGTGGAAAGAAGGATTGTCGGTATGCTTCTGTGTGGGCTCTAATCTCTCTCATTTTATCCTCATGGTCTCTTCGCGAGATATACGTAGGAGGGATCAATATACTGTTAGACTCCTCGGTGAAGGTATGTTCTCGAAACTTCAACAAAAGCCCGTACCGAGCTACTGAGCGTCTCTCCCGCAGAGTCTTCCACTGGAGTTTATCTATCATCTCCGTAACGCTCTCGCGATTACTAAATGATCCTGTAACGAAGCGCGCTGCTCTCCGTTGGATCTTCTCTATCTCTTCTATCAACCCTATCTGGTACGGATCCCACACTGCTGAGCAGTATTCAAGCAGTGGGCGAACAAGCGTACTGTAACCTACTTCCTTTGTTTTCGGATTGCATTTCCTTAGGATTCTTCCAATGAATCTCAGTCTGGCATCTGCTTTACCGACGATCAACTTTATATGATCACTCCATTTTAAATCACTCCTAATGCGTACTCCCAGATAATTTATGGAATTAGCTGCTTCCAGTTGCTGACCTGCTATTTTGTAGCTAAATGATAAGGGATCTATCTTTCTATGTATTCGCAGCACATTACACTTGTCGACACTGAGATTCAATTGCCATTCCCTGCACCATGCGTCAGTTCGCTGCAGATCTTCCTGCATTTCAGTACAATTTTCCATTGTTACAACCTCTCGATACACCACAGCATCATCTGCAAAAAGCCTCAGTGAACTTCCGATGTCATCCACATGGTCATTTATGTATATTGTGAATAGCAACGGTCCTATGTCACTCCCCTGCGGCACACCTGGAATCACTCTTACTTCGGAAGACTTCTCTCCATTGAGAATGACATGCTGCGTTCTGTTATCTAGGAACTCCTCAATCCAATCACACAATTGGTCTGATAGTTCATATGCTCTTACTTTGCTAAGGGGTTTCGCTTGATTTCCATGCACCCCATACAACGTAACTGTCATGAGTGACAGCAAAGTGAGGCGATGGCCCCTTCCAGTCCCGACCATAAGCCGACGTCACGTTGCAGACCGCCTGCTCGTAGCCTTCACAATGTCGTAGCCCTCCGCGGCCGTCCTCCACGCCGTTTCAGCGGGCATCTACATCACGCATCGCCGTCCAACACCGTGGATCTCCCCACCTTGACAATACGCCTCCCCATCTCCTGATCCCACGATTACCACATGAAGCACACACTCTCACCCACTGCCCTACATCCAACCTGCCCTGCCTACAGTTCCCTCTACAACTATAACAGCTCCTAAAAAATATCTTTCAGTTCCAACATCTTCCTACCCGTTCCCTCTCAGTTTGGCCTTCGCTTACCTGCAGTTACTGTTAACTTCATTCCAAACTGACTTCTATTTCTGTGTTCCTGAATCTTCCTGCAGATTTTTGTACATGTTTTTTCGTCGGTCAACTGAAGCAGATCTCCTGTTCCACCAGTGTCAACACTGTTACCTTCCTGCTGCCTATGTTTTTCTTTCCAACTGCGGTGATTGCTCGTTTCGCAGACTCCCGTATCTCTTCAACTGTGCTGCCCACTGAGCTATTCATTATCACAGTATCTATAGCTTCAGAGAACTTCAAGTCTCTCTCTTCATTCCTTAGTACTTCCATACCCCACTTGCTTGTCCACTGATTCCTCCTGACTATTCTCCTGAACTCCAGCTTTATGTTCTTAATTTCTAAATTTTTATCTGAGTATTTCTACTCCTGAGCACGCCTTATAAACCAACATACGATTTCGGAATCTCTGCCTCAACATAATGTAATCTAACTAGAATATTTCCCTATTTCCCAGTCTTTCCCAAGCATACCTTCTCCACTTGTGATTCTTGAACAGAGTATCCACTGTTTTTGCAGAAATCAATTAGTTTTTCTCCTCTCTCATTCCTGTTACCAAGCCTACCGTCACCCGCAACCATTTCTTCGACTCCCCCTAAAACCGCGTTCCAGTCCCTCATGACTAATCGATTTTCATCTTCCTTTACGTGCTGAATTACTCGTTCAATATCCTCATACATTTTCTCTATCTCTTCATCCTCTGCTCGTAACGTCGGCAGGTATATCTGAACTATTGTTGCCGGTGCTGGTTTTCTGCCGATTCTGATTAGAACATTCCCATCACTAAACTGGTCACAGTAACTCACTCTCTTCCCTACCTTCCTACTCATAACTAACGCTACTCTCGTTATACCATTTTCTGCTGCTCTTAGTATTCTTGTCTTCTTTAGACTTCATTGCACTAAATTCCACTATATCAAGATTGAGCTTAAGCATTACCTTTTTCAAATTTTCTATTTTTCCTAACACGTTCAAACTTCCGACATTCCATGCCCCAGCTGGTAGAGAGTGATCCTTTCTTTAGTAATTCAATCTTTTTGTCATAGTCACCTACCTCTTGGCAGTTCCGTCCCGGAGATCCGACTAGGCAACTAGCCCGGAAGCTTTGGCCAATGAAGAGAGCATCATAACACTTTTTCAATAACAGGCCACATTTCCTGTGGATACACATTATTTATCTGTAATGCAGTGGTTTCCGCCTTCCTCTGCGTCCTCGTGCCGTTGGTCATTGATGATTCTTCCGCCTTTTTGGGGCGGTTTCCCTCCCGAAGGGCAAAAGACTGTCCTGAACCTCCGTCCGCTCTTCCGGACTCTTTCGAAGGCCGTTGGCAAAACGAAGTTGACTTCTTATCCGGACTGTTACGTCCGCCATTTCTGACGATTTTTATATATATAAAAACCATCCAAAAAGAAGCGCACAATAGACTAAAATTACTTCAGGTCTAACATGGGAATTTCGACCTTCACACCTCCAAAAAGCTGACTCGCCCTAGCCTCTCCTGAGCCGGAACTACCTGGATATCCGCTCCAACCATGTTCCACTACATCCTTTCAAATCATTGAGCTCCATGTACTCTGCCTTGCTTTCCGCAACTGTTTACCCCACCCCCCTGTGGATCCTCTATCGGTTCATCAAATTCCCTGTTCTTCTACCCACAGTGAACACCCAGAAGACTCTTATATTAATACCCAAATCCTTCAGTCACATAGAAAACGTTTCCCTCTGATTAGTTCTATTTTCCGCAGTGCAAGCCCATCTTTTTATTGAAACTGTAGTATTTTACTTTAAAAGGACGTCACCATTTCTGCATGGTTGATATTTCTGTTTGTTTTTATCTTTTGTTCCTTCGATTTTTATCTAACCAAAAAACGTACAGCATTTTAATGTTTAGTAAACAATAACAGAATTCATACTTTTTACTGAAAAACTGAATGTTGTGCTGCTAGCAGCTAATGTGTTTCAAGGAGGATGATATAACCAAGAAAAAAAAATGCTTACCGTGTGAATTTGGTACACTTCGTACAGCAAAATTCTATTGTATTATTATTTTGTAGGTCTTGAACATGGTCATCGTAGACTGAAGTTAATCACTTTGCACAAAATATTGTGGTCAACTGGTATAAATACACAACTCTGGCTTGGGTCACTGTTGGTTTTTATTGTCATTATGTCACACCTCGTCAAAATTTATTGATTCACACAGAGATGGCTTTCGTTATGAAAAGAGATTACAACGCCCAAGCGTAAAACAAGTTCCATAATTTTACAGACTCACCGAGGACTCTATTTGAAAACAGAAACGACATGCGCCTCCTCTTCAAATCCTCCGTTACTCTTGAAATCTACTCTAATCTACTGCTGAAAGTCGTGCAAGCCCTTCCGTATAATCTGTATAGGAAGTAAGGGCTATCCCAGCAGTTCCACTTGCTCTCTCTCTGCTTATTGTTCATCTTCTATTTCATCATCACTTATCTCCATGTCTGCTACTTCGGTGTTCGTAAAATCATTGCGAAAATGAACATCTACAACATCAAACAGTAAGGAGGACTAAAGTCATTTATTTCTGTGATCACGGGGGGACTGGATTGAAGATACTGATCCTTAAACATGCCACAGATACTTCCTTCTTGCGTTATTGTTCATCTGACACAGTGTTCCCTCTGTAATGACCACCACATTAGCGAAAAGTTTAACGTATGTCTGCCTTCCTTCCTCACATCATTTTCTCTTTTTCTAGCAGCATTACTCCATAAAACTTTCTCTTTGGAGCCATGAGTCTTGTGGCTGGTTTGAAGAGTCCCTTCGATGAATTCCCGCCTTGAGCTCTTACTTCATCTCAGAGTAGAGCTTGCACCTTACGTCCTCAGTTACACTGATGCGCAAAAGAAACAGGTATAGGCATGCGCATTCAAACAGAGAGATATGTAAGCAGGCAGTATACGGCGCTGCGGACGGCAACGCCTACATAACACAAGTGTCTGGCGCTGTTGTTAGATCGGTTACTGCTGCTGCAATGGCAGGTTATCAAGATTTAAGTGAGTTTGAACGTGGTGTCATAGTCGGCGCTCGAGTGTTGGACTACGGCATCTCTGTGGTAGCGATAAAGTGGGGAGTTTTCCCGTACGACCATTTACAGTGAATATCAGGAATCCGCTAAAACATCCAATCTCCGACATCGCTGCGGCGGGAAAAAGATCCAGCAAGAAAGGGACCAACGACGACTGAAGAGAATCGTTCAGCGTGGCAGAAGTGCAATCCTTCTGCAAATTGGTGCAAATTTCAGTGCTGGCCCATCAAATGTCAGCGTGCGAACCACTCAACGAAATATCATCAATACGGGCTTTCGGAGCTGAAGGCTCACTCTTGATGACTGCACGACACACAGCTTTACGCCTCACCTAGGCCCATCAACACCGACATTGGACTATTGACGACTGTAAACATTTTGCCTGGTCGGACGAGTCCTATTTGAAATTGTATAGAGAGGATGGACGTGTACGGGTATGGATACAATCTCACGAATCCACAAACCCTGCACGTTAGCAGGGGACTGATCAAGCTGATGGAGGCTCTGTAATGGTGTGGGGCGTGTGCAGTTGCAGTGATATGGGACCCCTGAGGTACGATTCTGACGGGTGACACGTAAGCATCCTGTCTGATCAGCTGTATCCATTCAAGTTCGTTGTGCATTCCGACGGACTTGGGCAATTCCACCAATACAATGCGACACCCCACATTTCCAGAATTGCTACAGAGTGGCTCCAGGAACATTCTTCTGAGTTTGAACACTTCCTGTGGCTAACAAACTCCCCAGACATGAACATTATTGAGCACATCTGGGATGTCTTGCAACGTGCTGTTCAGAAGAGATTTCCTCCCCCTCGTACTCTTACGGATTAATAACAGCCCTGCAGGATCCCCTCCAGCACTACTTGACACTAGTCAAGTCCATGCCACGTCTTGTTGCGGCACTACTGTGACCTCGCGGGGCCCCTACACGGTATCAGACAGGTGTACCAGTTTCTTTGACTCTTACGTGTATATTACTGATCTTTTGCTGTAGCTTATTCTTGTTTTACTCGCTATTTCGATCTGCAGGTATCATTTGACACCGTCAACGCTTTTTCTAGATCGACAAATTTTATGAAAGTATCCTGAATTTTCTTGAAGTCTTGCTTTCATTACCAGTAGCAGCATCGTACTGCCCCTCTGCTGCCTTAACTTTCTGAATGCCAAACTGATCGTCATCTAACAGATCTCAGTTTTCTATTGTATATTATTCTCGTCATAACACTACGTAACTGTCGGTTTTAGGTTTACAGATGTTGGTGGTGGTGGTGGTGGTGGTGGTGGTTGTGGTGGTGGTGGTTTAAAATGTCAGTCTTTAATAGGATGTATTCAAATCGCTCTGCTATTTGGCATAATTAAATTGCTGCCATCCAAAACAGTGATCGAGGAGTTCTTTATCTATGAAATAGAACAAGAATATCAATTAATTCAGTTTGTTACATGAAGTTCAAAAGAAATAGATTAACAGTCATTGGCAATAATAAGCTAATGCCTTGGCAAACCTGGACATAGGATCAAGGATGCCTGCTGGAGTGGCCGAGCGGTTCTAGGCGCTACAGTCTGGAACCGCGCGACCGCTACGGTCGCAAGTTCGAATCCTGCCTCGGGCATGGATGTGTCTGATGTCCTTAGATTAGTTAGGTTTAACTAGTTCTAAGTTCTAGGGGACTGATGACCTTAGAAGTTAAGTCCCATAGTGCTCAGAACCATTTGAACCATTAAATCAGGGATGTGGTTCAAATGAATGTGTATTTTAATAAAAGATTGACATTCTCAGGAGCCGAAGGTTAGCGCAAAAGGATAAAGAATATTTCCTAAGGGTATGCGTTTGGATATGTGGCCAGAGTCGAAAGCATATTGAACCTGCAACTGCAAACAAGTCTTCAGTGAAGATAAATTACTGAACATCGTTAAACACTACAGTTCACCTCGTGGTTTCAGTTGAATTTCACAATCCTCATTACATGCAAGTGGCGGAATCAGTCACAGTGGCGGAATTAGTCACAGTGGCGGAATTAGTCACAGGGTCTGTGCCAACCATTTGCGCCCAAGTTCAGCTTCGCTGGATGAGAGCCTCTCGCTGCCGATGTGAAGTATGCCAGAGGTGGCGCCTGGCTGTCAACTCTGCCTGTCGAGATGCTGAGACAACTAACTTTCAGCATTGCGCTTTCAGCAGGGAAGACTCAATTCTGTACGTTTTCCTAGCAACACACAATTCTGATTGGCTGACTGATAAACAGTGTTAGTAATATCCAGTAAGAAGGTGTCCTAAAAGATGCCGGTCTCCCTCCCTCACTCTCATTTCAAGTGACTAACCAGTTACAAAATTCATTATAGATGGAATTCCAAAACTCTGTCCTACCCTTTACAGCTCCCTGTCTACATTTTTGTGTGGCCAATACGGCTATACCTCAATTCCTTAGTCCCACCTCTAAATTGCTTAAGTCAGCCAATAGTAAGTGGTTTTACATTTCATTTGACATTTTTGTCGTGAAGGACCTGAGTGTAGTGGCAGTTTCTAACAATCTTCAGAGGTGCCCTAAACTTTTCTGTTCCCATTCCACTCATTCGGATGTTATCTTAACTGTCTGTGTATTTCGACGAATTCTGACTGCCTGCAGAAATGGCCATAATAGTTCTTCCAAGACTATCCCAAAACAGCACACACCCTCAGACCACATAAAGTGTTCGTTGTTCCCCCACAGCCTCAAGACACAATCTGCATTGTGAGTTTTACTGCATCCGGCGCCAAGTCCTCTTTCCTGTAAGAGGTCCGAGCAAATGTAATTTCGATGTATTGCTCATGCGCTGCCTGCGATATGCAAGGTATAACAAAATCTCTGACCAGAGAGCAGTGTTGACTGCAGTAGGAACTGTGTAGCTGTAGCAGTAAGTTGTTGCTAGTCTGGAGTCTGCTCTGGTCTGGTATGGTGTATCGTGTTGGCTGGCCCGGTCGCGGTGCAGCGATGTCGGAGCCTGAGTATTATTGTATAAGGTAAAAAGCAGCCTCGCGCATATGTAGTAATGTTATCTCAAGTCGCATGTAAATGTTTTAAAACTCTCGTAATAATAATCTTCCTCATAAAAAAGTAACTTTTAACAACCATTCATTTCAATTTAAAGAATTTACTAATTTCTCCCATCCATTATCATCCCGATTATTGCAATAGAAAAATCAGTTTCTTCCTTTCATAAATGACAGATAGGTCGGCCAGCATTGCACAGAGCTGTGCCGGAAAATTTTATTGTAAGAGCAGATATATCCGGCGACTTCATTGAGGTAAGAATTTTTCCTTTTTTTTATTCAGAATGATCTTTCAGGGCGATGACGCAGCACTGCTGTCGTCCAAAATTTACCAGGTTAAATTCACAGTGAATTATTGAAAAGTCATAAGTGAGCGACAGTTTAATTGAGAGTTTAGTTACATTGTTTTATTACCAGGTTACTGAATTCATTTTTTATTGGGACGTTACACTGAATGTGAACGACATAATTATAATTTTTACTGTTGAGAGGTTTAGGAATTTTTCTGTTTTGAGCTTACACTAAACGTGAATATTATTTATGTCAATATTTTCTGTTTTGAGGTTACGCTAAATGTGAATGAATTTTGAGCTTGGATTAAATCAGAAAGAATTTTTGTGGGCAGGTTACACTGAATGACGATATTTATTTATATTAATGATTTTAAATTATTGTGGGGAGGTTACACTTGGCGACAACCGGCCAGGATCGTATTTCTCTGTGAATTTCTGAGAAGTTGTCATATATCTGCTCTTATTTACTTAAATGTAGTTTGTATCTGGCGCAACGCATTTACTAATTTGTCACTCTTTCTTTCACAGATCATCGGCAATTTATTGCTCTTTGTTGTAATTGTGTTTGTTTCATTTTTGCTTCATCTTTGTTTTATTTTGTGGTTAATTTTGATTTGTGAGAAAATGCCGCGAAAAACAGTACATCGCGATGTGCAATGAGTAAAAAAGCTGACTCGAATAATTGACCGATAATACTTGCAACACTCAGTGTAATAGTGATAATCCTCTAATTACAGATAATCAGTGCGTGCCGATCACTAATATTGATTTTGATCCTAATGATGAGCAAACAAATGCAATTATGTCCAGAGTAAATGTAACAATTGATGACGCGGCACGTTTCGTTACAATGAACGCTGCCCAGCTTGACACACCCGATTTGCAAAATTTACGTAGCGAACGGATAATTGTTTCTAATGAAGGTCAACGGTGTACTCGAAATATGTCGGATTTTTTTGATTCAGGTGTAGTGACCAACAGTGCACATCCAATTGGCAAACCTTTTCGCGAGTCAGACAATGACCAAATGGTTGCACAAGGCGTGACACATGCAGATGCACCATCACACAGTACAGAGAGTGGAGCCGCTAATTTTGGCTGGGATCAAGTTATGGCATTATTGCTACAAATTAATCAATCGTACAAACAACTTAATGAAAAACAAGACAACCTAAGTGAACGGAACAAACAACTTAGTGAACAGATTACAGCCGTTGCCGTGCAATGTCACGATACTAAAGAACAATTGCGTGAGGAAATTAAGGCTTGTGCTAGGAACAGTAGTAAAGAAATTAGATCTGTTACACGAGAATTAAGTAACACACATGCAGCCACAACGAAATTACTTAGAGATGAAATTAGAGCAGTCGCTAAACAATGTTCCGAAAACGCAACACAGTTACGCGACGAGTTTAAATTAATGTCAGCAGAACTTTCAGGCACACTGGATGCAAAAGTAAACGCGAAATTTGACCAACAGAACAGCCAAATTGACGAACGTTTTAATCACCACCTACAAAACAGTGAAAAGCTTTACAGTAAATTTATACAGGAACAGAATAAAGTAAAGCAACAAGTCATGGCAACAATTACTGCAAAGAGACAGGAAGATAAGCGTAAATTGTTTACGAAAGCAAAAACATACGTAGACAACAACATTGCTACAGTATCAGACGAAATCAATACTATCAAACAGTTGAACACTGAAATGCATGGTGAAATATCCAATCTAAAAACAAAAACAGATACTAATATTCAGACTTTCGAAAATAAATATACAGTAGACTTTCAGACAATGACCAACAGACTTGAACAATTAGAATTAATACAGGATCCCGATGCCATCAAAGCAGACTTTAAAAAATTGAACAAAACCACACGTAAAATACAAAAACAAATTAATGCTTGTGATACTAAAAACGATGATCAGGTAAAAGTACTGACTGAAAAATATGATGAATTGGCCAGTCGTATTGAAGTTATCGAAAGTAATAATGACACCAAATCAGACGATACGTCACTTATTTCGTTTAATCAAACACCCGAATTCCAAAATTTACAGCACGAAGTGACGGAGATGAAAAATACTTCAGCCTTTAACACATCACAGCATACGCCACTTTGCGAACATTTGTCAGAGTCACACAGCCAGTATAATTTAGGTAATTTACAGAGAGTACGTTAGATTCCGAACAGTCACAGACAAATAGATTCTCATACAATCCTGAACCAGTTCACACATTCAGAGACGATAACGTTGATTATAAGCAATTTTTATCCGTAAAAAAATCTAAGGTATTTAATAATGACAGAACACAGATTCACTCTTTGTACTTGATACAACGATTTGCTTTTGCATTTTCACCAGCTTGGCCTGTAATGCAGAAACTAGAATTGGATTGTATACAACAACTTGCTTTTGAATTTTCACCGCCATTGCCTGTAACGCAGAAACTAAAATTTATTTGCAGCGCGTAATAGACCTCCGGGGATTCATTACGCTTCGATGAATATGTGCCGTAGCGTGCACAGGGCCCCGAGCCGTAGTAGTGCTATTTCATCTTTAGTTTTCTGCACTGCTAACTTCTCTTTTACTATCCTTTATATCTATCAAAACAGCTCTTCAACTATCGATCTATCTAGAATTAAGAATGAGTAAAGAAAACCTGATATGACAAATTTTACCGAAAGTGACAGTTTTCTTTAGACACTCCCGAAATGACAACTACCGCCGTAATTTTAATAACATAAAATTGTCATCATCAGTATGTACAACATTTTCAGCAATCGTCAAAATTATCGGCAACAGCATTTTGGTAACAATAGAGGCTTTTCTCCGCAACAGCATCAAAGCCAGCCGGTTAGCATACCTAACCAACAATGTAATGTGCAAGGTCAACCAAGCTTTAATGTTTCGCAGCCTACACGTATAGCGTCGGCTCCGCAAAATAGTAACGCACAGCAACAAGGAAATCAGTACGTACAGAAAACACACCATTTCAATGGCTATCGCAATGCACCGTATAGAAAGGACTATCATGACAGACGTAAAAATAATGAGCACAATTTTCAGCGTACGTTTAATAACAGTCGGTCTTACCAGCAGCAAAATCATCCGCAACAACAGATTATCATGAATGAACCAGACAGTCGGCATCATCCCGAACCTAATGCGTCAGGACGAAATAACAGAACAGTACAAATAGTCGAAATGCCACAGCATCCTCCCGCAAATAATAGCACGTCAGATAGAATTTGACTAGATACAGTACAGGTTGCATCTTCCAGCAACGCAAGCAATACTTTTGACAACACAGAATCTTGTTCACGAAAATGTTATTACTTTTGACGACATCCGAGATACTCTTTTGCAGGAAAAACCAGTTATTCAAAAAACCATTTCACACCCTGTCATTGAAGTAAAGATTGGATCATCCAAATTTTCAGCAGTAATCGATTCTGGATCACCTATGTCAGTTATAAATGAGGAAACTTTCAACGAATGTAACAAAGAGAATACCTATCCTACATTACCATTAGGCAAAACTAAAGTAAAAGGAGCAGTATCTGGTAAAGGAGTAGATGTAAAATTACAGACACACTTATCGTTTTGTATTGCAGGTCATACGTTTCACTCAAATTTTTGGATTGTTCCCTTATTGACAACAGACGTTATTTTAGGTACGAATTTTCTGGTACAACACGACGCAATTATTGACTTTCAAAATTCCTATTTAATGTTAAAGGATGAAAATGTACAACTGGCTTTAGAATTTCAGCACTCTTTATCTGCAGAAGAACAAACAATTAATCGTACAGAGTTCATTTCCGCATCACGTAACATAGACTGTCATTCCACATTGTTCACAGATACGTACGTACACAATTATAATACTCCAGACGAAGCCGACTATGACGTTATACAGATGATTTCTGATAAAGTTAAACAGAGCAATGCAAATACAGACGACGAACGTACTCAACTACACAAAATTCTTTTACAGCAAGCTCCAGTTTTTGACAAAGTCCCTGGTACTATGTCCGGTTTTATGTATGAATTTCAAGTTAAACAGCACGACACATTTAAAGCCAAACATTATCTCATTCCTTATATTCACACAGAACACGTTAAGAAAGAATTGCAAGCTATGCTTGACCAAGGTATTATTGAACCGGCTGTTAGTCCGTACATAAACCCGCTACATATTGTTAAGAAAAAGGATGGTTCACTTCGCCTCGTACTTGATTCGCGTCACATCAATGACATTATTATTAATGAAACAGATCGCCCACAGACACTAGAAGAACTTCTACAGAAATTTCATGGTACTGCTATTTATTCCACATAAGATTTGAAATCGGGATTTTGGCAAATTCAGCTCCATCCGAACTGCAAAAAGTACACAGCTTTTCTCTGTTTTGGTGACTTATCAATTTTGTAAATTACCGTTCGGTTTAACTATTTCTTCAGCAGCATTTATTCGCGGTTTGAATACTATACTTCCGACAGAATTAAAAGACAGAATCACAACGTATGTAGACGACATTCTTATTGCAGAAGCTAACTGGTCTGAACACAATCTGATTCTTGAACAGCTGTTGCAAACTTTTCGTGCACAAGGACTCACAGTCGATCTTAGCAAATCGAACTTTGGCAAAACTTCTATAAAATTTTTTGGACATGTAATTTCAGCAGAAGGCATTGCGCCTGACCCGGAAAAACTTCAAGCTTTACGTGACATTACTGTTCCTACGACGAAGTAACAACTACGCAGCTTTTTGGGTTTAATTAACTTTTTTCGTAAATTTATTCATTACTCTCCTTTAGACACCCCTAGATTATGTCAATTGACGGGTAAAACCACTATTTGGTCCTGGGATAGCCAAGCGCAGTCTGAATTTGTCAATCTGAAACAAGCTTTGTTGAATGCACCACTTTTATCACATCCACATCTTACTAGAAATTTTTCCATTGCCACCGACAGTTCTAACACTGCTTTAGGCGTACACATTTTTCAGGAAATTGAAGAAGATGGTTCTACAGCAATTAAAAACATCGCCTTTGCGAGTCGCATTCGGTCACCTGTTGAACGCAATTATTCTGTCACAGAACTTGAAACATTATGTGTTGTATGGGCATTTGCGAGATTTAGGCATTTTCTTTATGGAAGACACACTACCGTTTACACGGATCATAGAGCTATACAGTTTTTACTTTCAGCAAAATTTACACATGACAGGTTAAGCAGATGGAAACTCTATTTACAGGAATTTAATTTTACAATTGTTCATATTCCCGGTACGCAAAATATTGTAGCAGACGCACTATTCCGTTCTCTCAGCAACAATCAGCAAGACATCGCAACCAACTTCTGCCAAGCAAATTTTAGCGTCATGTATAAAGTTGCATTTGAAAATTTTATTTCGTCATCATTACGAGACATAGCACAAGAGCAGAGTAAAGACAACGTATGGAAAGAAATTAAACACCTTTGGCAAGATAGTAATAATGTTACCATTGGAAACCATTACACTGTACGCAATAATATTCTGTTTCGCCGCTCTCACCCTGACAGCAACCATTGGTTACTATGCATTCCTGACGAGCTTGTTAACAAATTAATTTAGTATACTCATTTAAGTTACGCACATTACGGAGCCAGAAAATGTTTTCTTATACTGAGACAGAACTTTTATTTTGCCAACATGGAGAAACGTATCCGACGAGTTTTAGCGTCATGTAAAATCTGCCAGAAAGCTAAATCAGACACGACTTCACATATTCCTCCGTTACATCCCATTGTACCTGTTAAATTGAGACACATGGCAGCTGTAGACATTTTTGGTCCGATTCGCAGATCTAATAGAGGTTTTTGCTACATCTTTGTCGCTGTTGAACTCACTTCAAAATTTCGATCTGCTATATGGACACGTATGTTACGAACAAGAAACATTTCTCCGATCTATATATCCAAGTATCACGCTTCTTCGAACCCTTGTGAACGACTAATGAAAGAAATTGGTAAACTATGTAGAATATACTGCTATAAAAAACATATTGATTGGGATACACACATACTCTCATTCCAGGATGTAATTAACTCCATACCAAATAAATCTACTATGTTATCTCCGACAGTTATACTGAAAAATGTCGAACCACCTAATAAAATTAAAGAATTAGTATCCTTTCCTACATCTCGTTGAATACGACACCATGAAATAATTGACATTGCGCTGAACAACATCAAACGTGCCGCAGAGCGCCGGAGAAGACAGCAAAAACAGGTTTGTACACGTCGTGACTTTCACATTGGACAGAAGATATTAGTACGCACACATTATTTGTCCAACAGAGGAAAGAGTAGATGCAGTAAATTGGAGCTTTTATACGCATGTCCGTATCGAATTCACAGCATTCCTCACCCCAATGTAGTACACGTCGAAAGTCTGAGAACCAGAAAAAGTAAAGGCAATCACCATGTCTCCAATATTAAACCCGTCATTGAATGAACATACTTTATGATTTGTCGCACTGTAATGCCATTTGCAGATATTCATATGAATACTTACTGATGATTATCGTATTTTTTCTGGGCAAGTTCCCGGCAAGGTGAGGTTAGCAGGTCGCTTTTCTTGTAGTTACACATCAGACCATGCACATTTTTCCAGATAAACTTACATATCTTATGACCAATTATGCAATTCTATCTAGTGACATATTAATTTTATAAAATACTTTCTCCACTGAAGTCTTCAATTCTCGCCTCTATCAACTACACAACATACAAGCTGAACACAAAGAAAGTAATTTCTTGTCGTTATATATCAGATCGTGCATTTTCCATTTTTCGTGTATATATGATTGTTTTCCTGTTTTGTTTGTATGCACTACGAAATCTTTAAGATATAACAAACACCAGTTGACTTTGACATTTTGCCTTATGATATCTCAACATCGTGACTATTTTACTTTTTTTACTACTACATTATGATACTCTGTGTACATTTTTTGCACTTGAAAACTGTCTATGTTTTTGACATAATACGTTTTCTGTCATGCTATGCTGTATACTTAATTATATCACTAGAAACAAGTTTTTATTTAATGGGTATATGATGTAAATGCAAGATATTAATCCTTATTCATCATTTTCAGAAAGCAATAACGTATAAAAGAAATAAATTAAACAAACCACAGTGGATTACTATGAAATGGGAATTTGACCTTCGGAATGAACGAAAGAAAATGGAATACCTTGTGATGAAGAGTAAATGGATCAGAATTAACAAGCATTAATAAGAATATACTAAACATATCGTATGATAGCAGTCTTAACAAATTTTTTTTCTTTCAGAATACGAGGCGATTGATGCAGGCTGTCAGACAGAACTACACATCTTTGTTTTAGTGATGAAATATGCTAGAAATAAGAAACTCTATACTATGTATAGTTATATGAAGTAAACGGTAATATGAATAATGAATAATGAAGTGTCTTTTTTGCAGAGGATGAATAGTTATATGAAGAATACGCTAATATGAATAATGAAGTTTTTCTTTGCAGCTGATGATAGTGATGAAGTTATGGTAATATGAATAATGAAGTTTTTCTTTGCAGATGAGGATAATGATGAAGTTTATATATTTACTATTAGTTAAGAAATGCTATGTAGTTATTTAAGTATTTGTTGCAGTTCGTTTTGACAGTATGTCTTATATCGCATGGTATAATGACTGAATGTTTTGGAAAGGACAGCTAGAGTACATACATATTGAGTACACGTTTCATTACCTGTTAATTTGAAGTTCACTAATTTTCAGCATAATATGCGTTTCTTCTTTCAGCTGAATAATCCATTTTGTATTTTTTCCAGGAGAAGCTATTCATGAAATTAATGTGCTATAAGCAGTTAGTTATTAAACCTGTTCTAGTACTTGCATTTTTTTTACCCATTTGTGTGTCTCTTTCATGAATGTGATCACATATACTCTACTTGTTACATAACCTTGCTACAGCTGACTCATGACGAGTGACGTTATTAATCGTTATTTTCATGCCCCAGCAATTAATTATCGATCCCAACGCAATGCATTGTTTGCACAAAAAAATGTGTTACCAGTCCCAAATAATGCTACTAGTTTAAGAGATATTTATAGTACTAAATATAATGCAGATTTCTCAGATGTATTGAATACATTATGTCTATGTATTATTGGACCACAGACCTTGAGTAATAGTTGCAGTGTGTTGCATTTTAAATATGTCTTATGTCACTTGAATGATGAGTTCTGACTAATACTGAATGATGTTTTGTAATAATGCATAAATGCTATGCCAATAATTTCTGTAAATAATATTTTTGTTTGCCTCTATAAATGCTATGCCAATAATTAACTCTCATTTTTAATGATGACTTCTGAATAATACTGAATGTTTTATAAAAGTATATGAATACTTTGTAACTGGCCAATGAATGCCACTTTTTTATATTTTTAAATTTGTCTTATATCACTTACATGATATCATATATGAATACCAGTAGCTTAATGCTACACTCATTAACTCCTGTTTTGAATGATGACTTCTGAATAATGCATAAAAATGGTTTGTAACTGGCCAATGATTACTGTAACTAGATGAATTATGTTAATGCTATGCCATTAATTAACTCTTGCTTTGAATGATGACTTCTGAACAATGCATAAATATGGTTTGTAACTGGCAAATGAGTCCCAATATTTAGTGTAATCAGATGACTTATGAATAATGTTCTGTAATACTTCCTACATAGTACAGAAATGTTTAGTAACTAGGCAATGAGTGTCAACAATTACTCAAATCGGTTGATAGACTAGTGTAATTCTCTATGATGACTAGTATAAGACTTAATGTCCTTCACCTTCTGACCTAATTACCAGAAATAACTGCAATATCCGTTTGTCCTGTCTCTCCTCATGATCATGGAGCACTATATTTGGTTTTTGCACTAATTCTATGTTGGTGTACCTTACAGGAATGTCGTGTTGACACATCATGCTGTCCACCACCTTGAACGATGGAGCTGTTATTATGGTCCCACTGTTTGGTGTACCTAATGTACTACCAAAATGATAACATTGAATATTAATACGACATTTCAGTGTCTTGGCTACACTGATTAATACTTCAGGGAAGAGAACTTCAGATTGTCTCACTTGGTGTTGTGCTTCTGTAGAAAGATATGGACTTTCAGTGCAGCTACGTGCAACCTACTGTGCTACAACCATGATGCAATCCTTCCCTTTCCTAGTTCTTATAAAATGATAATATATATATATATATATGTGTGTGTGTGTGTGTGTGTGTGTGTGTGTGTGTGTGTGTGTGTGTGTGTGTGTGTGTGTGTGCACTTTATGTCATTTATTAATATGTTTTGTACTCATTGCATATCCTAGTTCTTGTAAAATGGTACAAAATATATACACTGTGTGTGCACTTTATGTCATTTGTTAATGTGTTTTGTAGTCATTGCGTATACATTTTGTCATTGCTTGATATGTTCTGTACTCAGTGCATGTGCACTCTATTTCATTTCATGTTCTGCACTTATATATATATATATATATATATATATATATATATATATATATATATATATGTATACACTCTGTGACTGTAAACTTAGTTAATTAACTAGACTTTAGAAAAATTCCAGTCCAATTGACTCACCACCGCTGCCAAATTTTTGCCCCCCCCCCCTCCCAGTGAAGGGTTATGTAAGAGGTCCGAGCAGATGTAATTTCGATGTATTGCTCATGCGCTGCCTGCGATATGCAAGGTATAACAAAATCTCTGACCAGAGAGCAGTGTTGACTGCAGTAGGAACTGTGTAGCTGCAGCAGTAAGTTGTTGCTAGTCTGGAGTCTGCTCTGGTCTGGTATGGTGTATCGTGTTGGCTGGCCCGGTCGCGGTGCAGCGATGTCGGAGCCTGAGTATTATTGTATAAGGTAAAAAGCAGCCTTGCGCATATGTAGTAATGTTATCTCAAGTCGCATGTAAATGTTTTAAAACTCTCGTAATAATAATCTTCCTCATAAAAAAGTAACTTTTAACAACCATTCATTTCAATTTAGATAATTTACTAACTTCTCCCATCCATTATCATCCCGATTATTGCAATAGAAAAATCAGTTTCTTCCTTTCATAAATGACAGATAGGTCGGCCAGCATTGCACAGAGCTGTGCCGGAAAATTTTATTGTAAGAGCAGATATATCCGGCGACTTCATTGAGGTAAGAATTTTTCCTTTTTTTATTCAGAATGATCTTTCAGGGCCATGACGCAGCACTGCTGTCGTCCAAAATTTACCAGGTTAAATTCACAGTGAATTATTGAAAAGTCATAAGTGAGCGACAGTTTAATTGAGAGTTTAGTTACATTGTTTTATTACCAGGTTACTGAATTCATTTTTTATTGGGACGTCACACTGAATGTGAACGACATAATTATAATTTTTACTGTTGAGAGGTTTAGGAATTTTTCTGTTTTGAGCTTACACTAAACGTGAATATTATTTATGTTAATATTTTCTGTTTTGAGGTTACGCTAAATGTGAATGAACTTTGAGCTTAGATTAAATCAGAAAGAATTTTTTTGGGCAGGTTACACTGAATGACGATATTTATTTATATTAATGATTTTAAATTATTGTGGGGAGGTTACATTCCTCAAAGCACTGTCCAGTCTGACCGCCTGCGGAGGTCACTCGCATGCATGCGAGTGACCCAGAGGATGGTCCGAGAATTGTGCTTGGGCTGTTTTCCTGTCGGTTTTATGACCCAGAGCGCGTTCTGTCATCTACAGCCATGTGCAAGATGTTTTTATGGAAGCGGGTTATTTACATGTTCAATTGCAACCTGCGGATGATGGCTCTTCGGAAAGTAAGGTCTGATTGGTCCCGTAATGGAAACCAAGGTGAAAATCAAAAATGTTCTATTTGCAACAGTTTGCTGCACCTTCTAGCTACTTCTCTCCTTAGTCGCCAATGCGACTTAGGCATCTGTCGTAGAGTTGTACCAACTTTCTATTACCCTCGTCATGGAAGGCTTTCCGTCACTTCTCTGCGCTGGTCTGCGTTTCGTTTTCTGTGCCAAAACATTGTCCTCATAGCCAGCGGTTGATGGAAGCAGAGACGAACATCAGAAGGAGCCATATCCGACCAGCATGGCGGGTGATCGAACACTTTCCGTCGTAAACGCTGCACGGGCGTCGTCATTGCCCCTGCAGTGTGCGGCCGAGAATTGTCATGAAGAAAGAATATTGGGTTCCACGAAATCAGGCGAAACCTCGCACCAGGCACCCATACTTGGCGAAAGATAGTATTATTCTAGCTATCTTTACGTGCTCTCAGAACTGAAAATAGCGACGTGAAGCGTTCGACAAGTATACTAGAGACACTGCCCAACACATCTGTGCAAAGTATCACTAGATTTTCATTACCGTTTACGTTTTTGCGACTTATCGGACCTTACTTTCGAATAGCTCTCGCAGTTAAGTATTTGCAATTAATGATAGTGACACATATTTCATTGTGGCCGAGCGGTTCTAGGCGCTTCAGTCCGGAACCGCGCTGATGCTACATCGCAGGTTCGAATCCTGCCTCGGGCATGGAAATGTGTGATGTCTTTAGGTTAGTTGGGTTTAAGTAGTATCTAAGTCTAGGGGACTGATGACCTCAGATAAGTCCCATATTGCTTAGAGCCATTTGAACCATTTTTGAACATATTTCATTTATGGGTGTGGGATTAATTCATTCCGATTTGATTCGTCTTTTTATTTCGAGTATTACATCAGTTACGGGACAGTTTGTGAAAAACGACCGCGTAACCACCTTAAAAAAGCCAACTCCTGTTCACTGGGCTGCAGAGGCCAGAAAGAAAATTATCAGCGTCATTATTGTCACGGTATAAGAGACACGGAAAGGTCTGGCAGCCCTTGGTGCACGTTGGACGCGGCTATCTCACTCGGCTCGTGCTCTGCCAGTGCCCGAGCGGCCGCGCAACACGCGGGATCAGTGGCTGTGCGTCGATAGCGGACGAGACGGGGGACAGCCGGCAACGCCGGCCTGCTGGCTGCCTGGCTGGTCTGGTCTATCTTATCTGAGACACCGCCGGCCGCCTCCCCGCTCCCAGTCAGCCCTTCACTAATGCCCCTCCCCCCTTCCTTCCCCCTCCCCATAATGCGGTTGCCCATTGATTCAACCTTCCCCCGGTAGCTCGCAGCCCCCACCCCCTTCAGAATATACTTCCACACCGTACTCTCAATGGCGAGACACGTATTTGGCGTTCTCTGTATATACATGAGGTTTTAGGTCAATAAAATTCTGCTTCCAGAAAGGAATTCTGGAAATTGTTTTAATGACTCAGTAGGCATCTGATATGAATAATCTGAGTTTTCCCCAATTTGTGAGTGTAGCTTCAGGTGTACTGAAAAGAAAATCATGAAAATTTCGGACTTTCCCTGTTTATTTATTTATTTAAACTAAGCAATTAATCGAGAATATCTTGATTACTAATAAGGGCATTAAATTCTGCGTCGACTAAGTACCAAAACTCTGTTATTTAATTAGTTTTTCCTATCCAAAATCTGTCAGAAAATGGATATTTTTCACGCTTTATGAAAAACACTCGTTTCATCGCTATAAACGTGAAGAATCTGAGAATTGGCCAGTCTGACGCAAAATTTTATTGGATTAAAGTTGAAGAGCTTCAAATTGTTTTTTCAAAACTACAAAGACAGTGACAAAAAACCTAGCTGGGAAGTAATTATAGCCATTATTCAATACTAAATGAGTTACATGGTTATCTAGCAAAACTTCCTACTTACCACTCAATGAATTTTTCAAGTATTCACTATTTTATTTTTGTTACCGGTACAAAATCCCTAACCTACACTTACTGAAAAAATAGTTTTGGAAACCATGAAATGAACATAATAATATTAACATATAACTTTGCCTAAGCCGGTCTCAAGTCCGGTTGGAAAAGAAGGAGAGGGAGGAGAAGTACCTTGTTAAAAAACCTTGGTTCACCTGACCCGGGCGATAGTGCCTTGGAAGCGCTCCTTGCCAGGATAACGGCGAGGACCTCAACTCCAGTGAAAGGGCAGATGCAGATCATCGTAACGGTGGAAGTGGCGGAAGAGGCAAGCTTTATAAAGAAGGTAAAGCATATTTAAAAGTCCAGCCACGTCTGTGTGGTAACCACCGGTACTCTGGCCAGTGTCTAGTCTATTCTTCATGTGAGGTGTGGCTGAACACTTAGATTCAGGAACTAACATTCCCTGGTTTTGTCCAACAGGCAGTAGCTGGAACCTAATTACAAGCAGAATGATTCGTACGGATAATATTAAAATTACCCCAGGTGGTCAATCCACTCTCCTGTGGCGATAACCATCGGATTCTGGGGAGCTTGTGCTTGTACGACAGAGAAAGTTGCATCTCTCTGGTAAATTTTCACGGCCGTCTCTCACATACATTGGCACTTTTAACAACCAAACACTTATTCAGACTGGTAAATTACAGAATCTTACTACAGAGCTCAACAGACAGGAAATTCATGTCCCTGCACTTCAAGTGACTAGATTCACCAATTCGGAAATTACGGACTACAGCAACGACCGTATTTTTTAAAGCAAAAGAGACAAGAAAATATGCTGCATTATTTGGCATTGCCTTTACTGTGAATGAGGACATCTTGACTCTGTTGCAGATGTAAATCAGATCAGCAACAGACTAATGGCAATGGGAATTAAGTACATCAACAAAACATATACAATTATTAATGTTCACGCACCTACTAATATTGACTACAAGAAAGAACCTGACAAGACAGAAAAATTTTTCCAAAATCCCGAAAGAAGATGTAAAAATTCTTCTCGGTGATTTCAACGCACAATTTGACAAAGAGAAGAAATATAAAATAAACAGTCGTCAATTACCCTGCTGACAAATTCACGAACAGGCTCGTCGAGTTGTGCCAACAAAGCAATCTAAAAATCATGTCAACACCACTTCGAAAGAACCCTAACAAGCAAAATCGTGGTGATCCCCGATACTTCAGCTAGGTGAATTTCACATAGACCATGTTGCGATTTCCCATGATTTCCAAAAAGAAATACACGGCGTTCAAGTTCGCAGAGGGGCAAATACAGATCCTGACCACTATCGTACCAGAGTTGAAATTAAATTCACACCACAAAAGAAATGCCGAAAGGAAACGTCACTAATTCCTAAATTTGATTTGAGAAAATCCCAGAATCAAAAAATCTGAAGTGCGGGAAAAACAACTGGAGAGACTTCCAAACGAAAATTATACCGAAAGCAAGAGAACTGATCTCATTAAAGAAAAAATCCAAGCAACTAAGGTGGAATTCAAATTGTGATAATTCAGTAGAAGAGAGACAACGAGCCTTCTTAAACTATAATTGTGAAAAATCAGAAACCACACAATAGAAAGTCTTCGAAGTCAGCAAACAAATAGCTGAAGTACTTAGACAAACTAAAAGAAAATATATTAATGAACAACTAAACTCAACTGAAGAAGACTTTTGGAACCATAAAACACACTTCCTTTACAAAACGTCTGCAATCAAATCAAAGGATACACTCCACAAAACCTCTGCTTCAGAAAACAAAATGGAAAATTCACCCTAACTAACAAATAAAATTGTCAATAATTAGCCAAATATTTTTCACAACTTCTAAATTGTACGAGATTCCCCAGATTACAACCAGAACACACGAATCAAACGCCGGCCGCGGTTGTCTCGCGGTTCTAGGCGCGCAGTCCGGAACCGTGCGACTGCTACGGTCGCAGGTTCGAATCCTGCCTCGGGCATGGATGTGTGTGATGTCCTTAGGTTAGTTAGGTTTAAGTAGTTCTAAGTTCTAGGGGACTGATGACCACAGCAGTTGAGTCCCATAGTGCTCAGAGCCATTTTGAACGAATCAAACTTCACTACCGCCAACTCAAGAAGAAATCTGTAGTTACATCAAAAAGCTCAAAACTAACAAGTCATCGGGAGAAGATGGAATTGTAATTGAACTACTGAAGAACCTTGGTCCAAATTCCTTAAAAGTGATCGCTCAAATCATCCAAGAAATTTGGCAGACAGAAATAATTCAAGAGGATTTGAAATGTGCACTAATTCATCCATTGCACAAAAAGGGAGAGAGATCAGATGTAAGCAATTGCAGCGGCATTTCTCTTCAGCCGGTCACTTAAAAAACTTTTATCCGCGCGTCTTCTAAATAGAGCACAACAACAGCTAGAATATACACTTTCAAATTACCAAGCAGGCTTTCGACCTAATAAATCGCGCCCAGAACAGATCCATAAACCTAAAATTACTTTAAAAATTAAAGCAATCAGGTCGTAACCAATAGTCTGCACATTTTTTGATTTTAAAAAAGCATACGATTCTATAGATAAACACTGCGCAATATTGTAGAAGAACTCGGACTAGACACCAAAACTCGAAAACTGATCGAACAAAGACTGTCAGAAACCAAATCAAAAATTAAATTCACAGATGAAATTTAGGAACCCTTCTTAGTTAAAACAGGAGTAAGACAAGGAGATGGGATATAGCCACTATTATTCAACATAGTTTTAGACAAAGTAATGAAAGAATGGGTAACGGAACTAAGAAAATAAAACTGTTGGAAGCCAATCGAACTATGAAGAGGTCAAGAAAAATTGAATGTTTCATACTTCGCATTTGCAGATGCTTCGCGATTCTAACCTACAGTGAAGAAACAGCAGCAAAAGAAATCGAGACCCTCACACAATGTGCAGAGAAGGTTGGCCTGCAAATGTCCTTTGAGAAGACTGAATGCATGTGTTCCAAGTTAGATATTCCGAAACATAAAACAAATTATGGTGAAATCAACAGAGTGAAGCACATTATCTCGGTGAAATTATTGAACCAACAGGACTTGAAAAATAGCACAAGAAAACAGATTGCAGAAAATCAAGAAAGCGTCGAGACTTGTTTCAAATTTGTATAACAAAAAATGCCTGTTAAAAGGCACTAAAATGATAAAATACAACACAGTAATCAAACCAAAAGTCACATATGCAAGTCAAACACTCATTGAATCGAAAACTAGGTTGAAATAAATTAAGTAAGCAGAGAGAATATTATCAGAAAAATTCTGGGACCACGATACAAACAAGATTGATACAGACTGTAACCCGTCAGGACAACAGAAAAAGTATCAAACATCGAAACTGACATCAGAAAGGGACGAATGAAGTTCTATGAACACCTAGATAAATTACCTGGAAACAGACTATCTAACCGTCTACTGGACTATGTGACACAGCTTAAAGCATCAATATCTTGGGTAACATAAGGAGGATTTGACAAAAGCAAAAATTGAGGTGGCATATACATCAGGCAGAGACACATCCAGAAGCAACACTGATAAATGGAAGTTTATTCCAGAGATGGAACCGAAATCATACCGACAAAAGTGGACCAAAGAAAGAAAGAAAGAAGGCCTTTGGGGAGAAAATGAGGAAATATTGGAAAATAAAAAGAATCCTAAGAAAGATTGAAAATCACCTGTTTGTCGTTCTCCAATGGGGACAGTCGCAAATAGTAATAATAATAATAATAATAATAATAATAATGTACTAAATTATACACAAGACAAACTGTTTACAAGGGTATTAGTTAGAATACGTTAGATTTATTATTGTTTCATTGGTGCGAAGAAACTTAATTCTCCCGGCGGGGTCAGGGATTTTCTCTGCTTCGTGATGGCTGGGTGTTGTGTGCTGTCCTTAGGTTAGTTAGGTTTAAGTAGTTCTAAGTTCTAGGGGACTGATGACCATAGATGTTAAGTCCCATAGTGCTCAGAGCCATTTGAACCATTTGAAACTTAATTCAATTAACAATAAATTGAGATATATGTGGCTGCATAAAATTGCATTAAAGTAGTACAATAAAACAAAGTATCATGAAGTAAAAGATTAATGTTAAGCTACGTTCAACCCGTTCTTAATTTTATAGTACTACTCGTTTACAAGTTTAGAGGATGAGGATCCAAGTAACATCGACACTAACTCTTCTCTGTTCGCATTTCTATTCACATCCTCGGTGGGTCATCTTCTTCCTTTTTTCCAAAATGTTACCTATGATACTGTTATCAGTTTCAGGAATAGGGATGTCAGTTGATACATTTAGTGCAGGATTGCCCTCTGCATAGTTTGCAAATAGTGGTACACTCAGTGTTGATTTTCCTACAGGAACATGTTCAAGAAATGGTTTTCAACAGTTCCGCTGATGCTGCTGCTTTTGGATCTCGTGGGTTATTTTTCCAAGTTTTTACCTGAAAATACGTTCTCTGGGAACGCTGTCGAGCAGTTGCTTCTGGAATAATTTGTAAAACACAGCTCTGTGTTTTCCACATACGTACGTAGGCAGAGAATGCATGTAATGTAAAGTAAACGAATAAGAATGAACTTTGGAACAAACCTTTCAAATTTAAATGAACTGTCAAGATAGAGTGTACGATCGCGGTATCGCGAGAAAACTGAAGAGCCAGCAGCACCAGCCACAGGGGGCCAAAGATTCTGAAGATTGGATGTGCATAAGCAGAAAAAGCTAATAAACAAATTTTAACTTAAATATAGCATCATGTCGCTGTTGTCCATAAACTATGTTGCCTAAATTTATGAGAAACCATTCAGTTGATATTGGTTGTCAACCATGTAATTTACTTATACTGGAGTAACGTCGACAGTTTACTTACCAGCTACGTTTTTGACGTTTCTTTGACTTTGATGCTCTATAACTTTTCTCCTCCAAATTGGCCATTTCTCAGATGTTTACGTTCTATAGCAATGAAAGGAATGTTTTTCGTAAAACATGAAAAATTATCGTTTCCTGCGTAGCTTTGCGACAGGAAAATTTAATAATATAGCAAAGTTTTGGTATTCAATACACGCAAAATTTAATTCTCTACATTTTGGTAACATTGGCTTTTTCAATTAAACACTTAGTTGCGGAGTAAATTGGAAAAAGAAGTCCGAAATTTTGGTGGTTTTATTTTTATTCATATCATCTCTTTTTATTCATTCAAATCAGAGGCCTACTTGGATGAGTCAAACAGTTTCCTGACTTCCACTAATTTTTGGAAGGCAACCCCCTTTTTGGAGAGAATTCCACTGGCCTATTTGCGCTACTTGGGATTATCATAGCGCCATGGAGCACTAAAGACTATGTAAAGCCCGCATCTCGTGGTCGTGCGGTAGCGTTCTCGCTTCCCACGCCCGGGTTCGATTCCCGGCGGGGTCAGGGATTTTCTCTGCCTCGTGATGGCTGGGTGTTGTGTGATGTCCTTAGGTTAGTTAGGTTTAAGTATTTCTAAGTTCTAGGGGACTGATGACCATAGATGTTAAGTCCCATAGTGCTCAGAGCCATTTTTGACTATGTAAATTTGTTACAGTTTTAGAAGAGTCGTTGATGTGTGCACCTATTGCTGAAATGTGAGAAAATTTCGATTGAGGTGTCTCATAACCCTTGGGAGCCATGGGGTGGGGGAGAGAGTGAGCGAGGAAGGAAGGGAGGGAGGGAGGGAGTGGAAATTGTTTATGTACTGTCTGCGCAATGTTTCCCGAAGAGAGTCAGTAGCATAGAAGTAATATATGATAACGTCGTGCCCAATGCCGCAGTTTACTGCACGAACAGCGATAACGTAGTAAGCGATAATTCTTTTTTTCCTAATATGCGTGTGGAGGGGGGGGGGGGGGGGGGGCAGAAGACAGTGAAAAACGAGTGCGGGAAGTATGAAACTGAGTGTGAAGTTTGGCGGAAGTGACTAGGTCTTCCCATTCTGAAATACTGGACTAGTCTGGATAAGATCTGTGCCGTGAGTTACTCTGCCTGAAGACATACACTTGATTTCTAACTTTAATACTCACTGTGTTAAACCTTTGATGCGTGATTATCCTTCTTTATGAGCAGATGACGACACAATTTTAAATTCTTAAATACGGAAAGTAATTACATGAAAGACTAAAACTGAATTTTTTGTTGCGCCTGGAAGTTGTAGAGAGACGACCTGCAACTGGCACCGTGTCCCAGGTTAGCCGTTTAGTAATGCAGATAGCCAGTAGAACTGACTAAAGAATTTCTGCAGGAGGAAAAACAAAGATGCAATAAACATAAAAATTCCCAAAATTTCAGAAAAATGGTTGGCCAAATATAAAAGGTTAAAAAAATTTAACTACCTTGGGAACATAATCCAAGAAAAATTTTTCGTAAAAGTTTCTATAGAGGCAAGGATACATAACATGTGACTGGACCATTTCAATAAAAAAAAGTACATGTCTAAATATGCAAAAATTACACGGTACGATCCATACATGTTATAGAAACGAGTATGTATATATACGGTGGAGAAAAATTGTGCAACGAAATTGTTGTTTACATAGTTCCGCGTAGTCAGCGCGTACACAACTTTCCCAATAGAGCGCGCCCCACTAAGCACAACAGCGCAGGAGCAGCGCTCGTCCGTCTCCGCATTACGAGATGGCGCTGTCTTAGAGACGGACCAAATTCTGCTTCCGCCGATCCGCGTATTAATATGTAACGCAGCCAATGAGATTGCTGCTAACGTAGAACCTTTTCTCCTCGCGGATCACACTCGCGCAGTGATACCTGAACGCGCGAGGTATTATAACGTGCGTACAGACCTCTGACTAGTCAGTCTGCATCAGTCTGCATTAATCTGCATTTGTCTGCACCAGTCTGCATTAGCCTGTACCAGTCTATAGTCAAGTTTCAGCCTGCACCTAATAAGATTATCATATTCTGGTACATAGCCATGAAGAGAAATGTATAGACAATTTTGTCAAGTATCAGAGATATGTGAGAATAAGATTAATGTACCAAGGCCAAAGGAACTTCATATTGTCAATTGTAAACAGTATCCAGAATCAAGTTACGTAATATCTATGTTTTTTATTATTTTAATAAATGTGTGTCATAATTAATCAAGTTCTGTTTAAAGTTGGTCACCGTCAATCTGCTACTCTAAGCGTGAAAGTGGCATTTATATCGTCTGACCTAACGGCAGAAGATAAACACGCCACGATAAGACCACGAGACATATTGCTGACACTCGCCTACTTCGTTAGAGCGACGAGTCAAATAATCAGATGGTGTGTGCACCGACAACGCATCATTTTTAAACTACGGAAACTTGGCGCCACGCTCTCCTATTGGCCGTGGGATTGCCCTGTTGCTGTTCGTCGGTTGATGGGCAGCGCTATGGTTGTCGGTTCACACATACAAACGCCCTCGCCCCGTCACTGCCCCAGCGTGATATGCACACTTGCCTTGGATACGTCGCGATCTGCGGCAGGCAAAGCATTCATGGTCATGCGCTGTCCAGAGCATCCGGCAACAGGACAATCCCGAGGGCAATCCGAGCGCGTGGCGCAAAGTTTCCGTAGTCTAAAAATTGTGCTTTGTCGGCCTACGCAACATTAGTAATTTTGGTTCCTGCTGGCATCAGCTATCCAGGGTTAAAACTTCGTGACACGAATTTCTCCACTCCGTATACAGGGTGTTACAAAAAGGTACGGCCAAACTTTCAGGAAACATTCCTCACACACAAAGAAAGAAAATATGTTATGTGGACATGCGCCCGGAAACGCTTACTTTCCATGTTAGAGCTCATTTTATTACTTCTCTTCAAATTACATTAATCGTGGAATGGAAACACACAGCCACAGAACGTACTAGCGTGACTTCAAACACTTTGTTACAGGAAATGTTCAAAATGTCCTCCGTTAGCGGGGATACATGCATCCACCCTCCGTCGCATGGAATCCCTGATGCGCTGATGCAGCCCTGGAGAATGGCGTATTGTATCACAGCCGTCCACAATACGAGCACGAAAGGTCTCTACAGTTGGTACCGGGGTTGCGTAGACAAGAGCTTTCAAATGCCCCCATAAATGAAAGTCAAGAGGGTTGAGGTCAGGAGAGCGTGGAGGCCATGGAATTGGTCCGTCTCTATCAATCCATCAGTCACCGAATCTGTTGTTGAGAAGCGTACAAAATCTTCGACTGGAATGTGCAGGAGCTCCATCGTGCATGAACCACATGTTGTGTCGTACTTGTAAAGGCACATGTTCTAGCAGCACAGGTAGAGTATCCCGTATGAAATCATGATAACGTGCTCCATAGTGCGTAGGTGGAAGAACATGGGGCCCAATCAAGACATCAACAACAATGCCTGCCCAAACGTTCACAGAAAATCTGTGTTGATGACGTGATTGCACAATTGCGTGCGGATTCTCGTCAGCCCACACGTGTTGATTGTGAAAATTTACAATTTGATCACGTTGGAATGAAGCCTCATCCGTAAAGAGAACATCTGAACTGAAACGAGGATTGTTGGATGAACCATTCGCAGAAGTGTACCCGTGGAGGCCAATGAGCTGCTGATAGTGCCTGCACACGCTGTACATGGTACGGAAATAACTGGTTCTCCCGTAGCACTCTCCATACAGTGACGTGGTCGTTACCTTGTACAGCAGCAACTTCTCTCACGCTGACATTAGGGTTATCGTCTACTGCACGAAGAATTGCCTCGTCCATTGCATGTGTCCTCGTCGTTCTAGGTCTTCACCAGTGGCGAGTCATAGGCTGGAATGTTCCGTGCTCCCTAAGACGCCCATCAATTGCTTCGAACGTCTTCCTGTCGGGACACCTTCGTTCTGGAAATCTGTCTCGATAGAAGCGTACCGCGCCACTGCTATTGCCCGTGCTAATCCATACATCAAATGGGCATCTGCCAACTCCGCATTTGTAAACATTACACTGACTGCAAAACCACGTTCGTCATGAACACTAACATGTTGGTGCTACGTACTGTAGAGCAATGAGTCGCACGTCAACACAAGCACCGAAGTCAACATTACCTTCCATCAATTGGGCCAACTGGCGGTGAATCGAGGAAGTACAGTACGTACTGACGAAACTAAAATGAGCTCTAACATGGAAATTAAGCGTTTCCGGACACATGTCCACATAACATATTTTCTTTATTTGTGTGTGAGGAATGTTCCCTAAAGTTTGGCCGTACCTTTTTGTAACACCCTGTATAGTGTGTCTGTGTGTGTGTGTGTGTGTGTGTGTGTGTGTGTGTGTGTGTGTGTGTGTGTGTGTGTGTGTGTGTGCGCGTGTGTGTCATCTCTTCCTAAACCACTGGACTGATATCAAGCAAACTTGATGGGCATCTCCCGGTTAAATTCTAGGGTCCAACTACACACGTCGGCTTTGTGCAATAAAGTCATACCTAAGGCAAAGACGCTACGTAGAGGCAGTCTATGAAAGTAACGGATCATAGTCGTAAACTAACGAATGTAGCATACGATCAAATTACTATAACATTCACGCAGTTATTTACTTAGTCATGGATTATATCGAAACAAACTTAAGATAAATACACTACTAGCCATTAAAATTGCTACACCATGAGGATGGCGGGCTACAGACGCGAAATTTAACCGACAGAAAGAAGATGCTGTGATATGCAAATGATTAGCTTTTCAGAGCATTCACACAAGGTTGGCGCCGGTGGCGACACCTACAACGTGCTGACATGAGGAAAGTTTCCAATCGATTTCTCATACACAAACAGCAGTTGACCGGCGTTGACTGGTGAAACGTTGTTGTGATGCCTCGTGTAAGGAGGAGAAATACGTACCATCACGTTTCCGACTTTGATAAAGGTCGGATTGTAGCCTATCGCGATTGCGGTTTATCGTATCGCGACATTGCTGTTCGCGTTGGTCGATATCCAATAACTTTTAGCAGAATATGGAATCGGAGGGTTCAGGAGGGTAATACGGAACGCCATGCTGGATCCCAACGGCCTCGTATCACTAGCAGTCGAGATGACAGGCATCTTATCTGCATGGCTGTAACGTGCAGCCACGTCTCGATCCCTAAAGCAACAGATGGGGACGTTTGCAAGACAACAACCATCTGCACGAACAGTTCGACGACGTTTGCTGCAGCATGGACTACCAGCTCGGAGACCGTGGCTGCGGTTACCCTTGACGCTGCATCACAGACAGGAGCGCCTGCAATGGTGTACTCAACGACGAACCTAGGTGCATGAATGGCAAACGTCATTTTTTCGGATGAATCCAGCTTCTGTTTACAGCATCATGATGGTCGCATTCGTGTTTGGCGACATCGCGGTGAACGCACATTGGAAGTGTGTATTCGTCATCGCCATACTGGCGTATCACCAGGCGTGATGGTTTGGGGTGCCATTGGTTACACGTCTCTTTCAGCTCTTGTTAGCATTGACGGCGCTTTGAACACTGTACGATACATTTCAGATGTGTTGCGACCCGTGGCTCTACCCTTCATTCGATCCCTGCAAAACCCTACATTTCAGCAGGATAATGCACGACCGCATGTTGCAGGTTCTGTACGGGCCTTTCTGGATACAGAAAATGTTCGACTGCTGCCCTGGCCAGCACATTCTCTAGATCTCTCACCAACTGAAAATATCTGGTCAACGGTGGCAGAGTAACTGGCTCGTCACAATACGCCAGTCACTACTCTTGATGAACTGTGGTATCTTGTTGAAGCTGCATGGGCAGCTGTACCTGTACAAGCCATCCAAGCTCTGTTTGACTCAATGCTCAGGCGTATCAAGGCCGTTATTACGGCCAGAGGTGGTTGTTCTGGGTACTGATTTCTCAGGATCTATGCACCCAAATTGCGTGAAAATGTAATCACATGTCAGTTCTAGTATAATATATTTTTTCAGTGAATACCCGTTTATCATCTGCATTTCTTCTTGGTGTAGCAATTTTCGTGGCCAGTAGTGTAAAATAAATAATAACAAGAATTATGCGACTAGAAAAGCACAGAGAACCTTTAAGTGGACTGTTAGAAAAGCAAGGAGAACTGGGTCGATTTACTAGACACGTGCCCTAACATTTCCCTCGCCTGCGTGTATTTTCTAAGACAGTGATTCCGTGCTGCGCAGCCGCCTCGCCCCGGTCAGGAGAGTACCATTCGCGACGAACGCTGACGTCCAATATTGGCGGCTCGATGCCCGTCTCTTCCGGAGGTCGCTGAAATTTTCAAACCCTGCCCCACACTGCTGTACAGATGTGTGGTGGGTCGGCGGCCCCAATCCGAAAAGCCGCAAGCAATGGCAGACCTTTATTTTGTAGATCACTTTTTTTTATTTCACTGCGCTTCCCCGAGCTGTGTTTGCGGTCAGAAAACGCTGCCGAGCTTGCAGCATATCCGCCTCTTTCCGTAGGAGCTCGTCATATACGGAAGGCAAAAATGTAAAATACAATGTGGAAAAGTTTGACACAGCGAAACTTCAGCAATTTAAGGGCGGGTTCTCTACTATTGTTCATATTTTAGCTATGTCACTGACACCTGAATCTGCTGCAGAAATAATTTTATAACCAAAACTGAGAAAACAATGTAGTGATGTTCGCGTCGACCACGTCCGACCATGCAGTGAACAGCGAGCGATAAGTGCACCGTTAGAGTTTCATAGTGGCTGATTGCAAGTTTGGCAGGTGGAGCCTGTTACTGCAGGTACAACTGCATGCATCCAAGACACCTTCGACGTATGTAGTTCCTTTTTTGACGGAATTACAATTTACTACGTAACATATTCATCTCTAACATGATAAACGCTCCGAAAAGAAGAATCAAATTTTGCCCACAAGAATCACAAATGGCAGAACAAAATCTTATATAAGTGTTCTTAATGTTTTGACTTACATTTCCACACTGAAGATGACCACACAGAGACCGCAATCTAGATACGAAATAAACATGATCCCGACTGAATGCTGTACCCTTCACTATTTAAAATGAATGTAGTCGTTGGGCGCAATCGCTTCCTTATGAATTCAAACCAGCTATACAAGTAGGTTTGCCTGTATTCAGACTATTTTCTAAGATGTGTCGGAGCCAGCACTGTGTCGCTTATTGCTACATACGTATTTCCTGAACCAAGAGGGATCTTTACCGTGGCCAACTCCTACCAGTTCCTCCATCATTTCGTAAATAATGCGCGTTATTATTTTGCATCAATTACTTCCGTGAGTTATTAAACTGATGGTTCTTTAATATTCACGCCTGTCAGCACCTGCCTCGTTCCGAATTGGAATCATTACATTCTTTTTGAAGTCTGGCGTTCATCTACAGCTACATTTACATGGATACTCTGCAAATCAGTGCAGTGCCTGGCAGAGGGTTTATCGAACCACCTTCACAATTCTCTATTATTCCAATCTCGTATAGCGCGCGGAAAAACACCTATGTCTTTCTTTTGGAGCTCTAATTTCCCTTATTTATTATAATGGTCGTTTATCCCTACGTAGATCGGCGTCAACAAAATATTTTCGGATTCACAGGAGAAATTTGGTGGTTGAAATTTCGTGAGAAGATACCGCCGCAAAGAAAAACTGCTTTGTTTAATGATATCCTCCCCAATTCATGTATCATTCCAGTGACACTCTCTTCCCTATTTCGCGATAATACAAAACGTACTGTCGTTATTTCAACTGTTAAGGATCTCAAACAGCGCAACAGTATTCTAAGAGGACGGACAAGCGTAGTGTGGGCATCTCTTTAGTAAATCTGTTACATTTTCTAAGGGACTTGCCAATAAAACGCAGTATTTGCTTAGCCTTCACAACAACATTTTCTATGTGTTCCTCCCAATTTAAGTTGTTCGTAATTGCAATTCCTGGGTATTTAGTTGAATTGACGGACTTTATATTTGACTGATTTATCGTGTAACCGAAGTTTAACGGATTCCTCTCAGCACTCGTGTGAATAACGTCACACTTTTCATTATTTAGGGTCAATTTCCAATTTTCGTACACTACAGATATCTTTTCTAAATCGTTTTGTAATTTGTTTTGATTTTCTGATGACTTTACTAGTCGATAAACGACAGCGTCGTCTGCAAACAGCCTAAGACGGCTGCTCTGATTGTCTCCCAAATCGTTTTTATAGATAAGGAACAGCAGAGGGCCTGTAACACTGCCCTGGGGAACTCTAGAAATCACTTCTGTTTTAGCTGATGACTTTCCGTCAATTGCTACGAACTGTGACCTCTCTGACAGGAAATCACGAATGCAGTCACATAACTGAGACGATATTCGATAAGCACGCAATTTCACTACAAGCTGCTTGTGGGGTACAGTATCGAAAGCCTTCTAAACTCCAGAAATACGGAATAAATTTGAAATCCCTTTTCGATAGCACTCAACACTTCGTGCGAGTAAAGAGCTAGTTGCGTTTCTCAATAACGATGTTTTTAAAATCCGTGTTGAGTGTTTGTCAATAGACCGTTTTCTTCGAGGTAATTCAATATGTATGAACACAATATAAGTTCCAAACTCGTGCTGTATATCGACGTTAATGATACGGGCCTGTAATTTAGTGGATTACTCCTACAACCTTTCTTGAATATTGGTGTGACCTGTGCAATTTTCCAGTCTTAGGGGTATGAATCTTCCGCCGAGCGAACGGTAGTATATGATTGTTAAGTATAGATCTAATGTATCAGCATATTCTGAAAGGAACCTAACTAGTATACAGTCTGGACCGGAAGATTTGCTGTTGTTAAGTGATTTAAGTTGCTTCACTACTCCGACGATATTTACTTCTTACTCCAGCTCTCCTATATGCCTTGCATAACAGGTGGAATAGTTTAGTCGTCGCATTTTCTCCAAATAATGTAAATAAATCTGAGGATACGTCATCTACTCCAGGGGCCTTGTTTCGACCAAGGTTTTTCAGAGGCGAATATTTCTCGCAGTATCGTATCTCCCATCAAATATCGTCTGCTTCGCCTTCCCTTTCTATATGGAGCAGCCAGAAAACGAGTCAGATGAAAAACAAAAAGTAAACGTTTAATCAGTTCAAAATTAATCGCCATTATTGTTAATACATTAATCCAACTATGAGACAAAACGGCCAATGCCTCCACGCAAAAATGTTTTCGGTCGTCTACGGAACCATAATGTCGTTGGACGACCCACCTTTTGCTGTAGAAGTTTCGCTGGGTAGCCCTTACACGTCCTCCAGACATTCGCCGATCTCTCCCCATGCGATTTCAATATTTTTGGTTCCCTCAAAATAGACATTCGTGGCCGTCGATTTGCTTCGAACAAACAGATGCACATCGTGATACAATCGCAATTTTGTAGGCAACTGCAAAAATTTTTTCATGCAGGCATTCACCATGTTGTCTCGTTGCGGGATAAATGAATTAACACTTACGACGATTAGTTCTGAAATAATGTACAGGCTACTTATTTTATTCCATCTATCTCGTTTTCATTTGACTGCCCCCTTACATATTGTTGTTGCGGTCTTCGTGCCAATGACTGGTTTGATGCAGCTCTCTATGCTACTCTATCCTGTGCAAGCATCTTCATCTCAGAGTAACTACTGCAACATACGTACATCTAAATCTGCTTTCTGTACTCATCCTTTGGTCTCCCTCTACGATTTTTACCCCTAACGCTTCCCTCTAGTATTAAACTGGTGATTCCTCGTTGCCTCAGAATGAGCCCTACCATTCGTTCCCTTCTTTTACTCAGGTTGTACCACAAATTTTTCTTCTCCCCAATTCTATTCAGTACCTCCTCATCAGTTACATGATCCGCCCATCCAATTTTCAGCGTTCTTCTGTAGCACCACATTTCAAATGCTTCTATTCTATTCTTACGCAAACTGTTTATGTTCTATGTTTCACTTCCATACAAATACTTCCAGAAATGTCTTCCTGACACTTATTTCTACACTCGATCTAAACAAATTTCTCTTCTTCAGAAACGCTTTCCTTGCCATTGCCAGTCTACATTTTGAATCCTCTCTACTTCGACCATCATCAGTTATTTTGCTCCCCAAATAGCAAAATTCATTTATTACTTCAAGTGTCTCATTTCCTAACCTAATTCTCTCAGAATCGCCTGATTTAGTTCGAATACATTCCATATCCTCTTCTTGCTTTCTTTTATGATCATCTTGTAGCCTCCTTTCTGGATACTGTCCATTCCGTTCAGCTGCTCTTGCAGGTCCTTTGCGGTCTCTTACAGAATTACAATTTCATCGGCAAACCTCAAAGTTTTTATTTCTTCTCCCGGGATTTTAATTCCTACTCCGAATTTTTCTTTTTTTTCCTTCACTGCTTGCTCAACATACAGATTGAATAACATCGGGGATAGGCTACAACTCTGTCTCACTCTCTTCTCAACCATTTTCCCTTTCGTGCCCCTCGACTTTTACAACTGCCACCTGGTTTCTGTACAAATTACGTAACACTGTCTTAAAGTCAATCCCCCAGACTGGTGCCTTTGCGGACACTGAAATGTTTGGTGACACCCTTCATGTACGATATGTTTCTCTGGACTCTCCATGGATTCTGCTGGGATGTGGATCCACCTACGGCACGGCTATCAGTGTCCTTGAGGCTGTAAGCCACCCAACGGCGGCAAGATCCATAGTTTATGGGGAACCATCTTTGGATAAAACTTGCACTAAAGGCCTTCTATTTTTGTTGGGTACATTTCTACTCTGGCTTCTCTACCGTTAAAACCTCCAGAATTCTCTGAAGTTGCATGCAAGTTATTTCTTGATGTCGTAACCCATGTCCGTAACACGATCCCTTCATCTCGTCAATGTTTTCATCGTGTTCCTCTCCTCGCCGATTCTGCGAGAAAACTCCTCGTCTCTTAATTTATCAGTCCACCTATTTTTAACATACGGTAGACGTTCAATATGTAAAGCAACGCATTTTGTTCTGAAAGCATGTTGGTTTTTTTTCAGGATTCAAATGTACCTTATTATTCCCCGCTATTTTGGCCACAAAACCTTATTTTTTTGTATTTTTCAACAAAATCTCAGTTCAATGCGACGGCTTACGCCACCTTACGGGTAGGGCCAGTGCGCTCTCACGATACCACCACACTCTTCGACATCGGAGCCAACGTATTGCTGGTTCAATAACTTCCTCATCATGCATGTACTGCTTTCCACAGGGTGCATCCTTCATTGGGACAAACAGATGGAAGTAGGCAGGTGCGAGATCTGGGCTTTAGTATGGATGAGTAACAACAGTGATGCGACGATTACAGACATCTCGCCTAACGAGTCCTCTTGCTTTTGTTCACTGCCAAGTCTCCTAAGGCATTCTGAAAGCGCCTATGAATATCTGCAATGCTCTAGGTTTCCGACAAAAGAAACTCAATGACAGTGCTCTGCTTCAAACGCACCTTCGTTACAGACGCCATTTTGAAGGCTAAGTATATGAAACTAGGGGGTGAAGCAGGAATATTCCACAATGTCACAAAACAAATTCCACGTTTTGCCACCGAAACTAATCTGGAAAAAAAGAATGTTGCATTACTTATTGAACACCCCCGAACATCCAGTGATACACATATGAAACACTTCGATTCTTTTCTTTTCAGGAACCATCTTACACACTGAAGAGCCAAAAAAAAAAATTGCACTGTCTAATTTCGTGCACGGCCCGCGTGAGCACGCAGAAGTGCCGCAACATGACGTGGAATGGACTCGACTAATGTCTGAAGTAGAGCTGGAGGGAATTGACACAATGAGTCCTGCAGGCCTGTCCACACATACGTAAGAGTACGAGGTGGTGGCGATCTCTTCTGAATAGCACGTTGTAAGGCATCCAAGATATGCTCAACAATGTCCATGTCTGGGGAGACTGGTGACCAGCGCAAGTGTTTGAACTCAGAAGAGTGTTCCTGGAGCCACTATATAACAATTCTGGACGTGTGGGGTGTCGCCCTAGTCCACCGGAATCCAGATTTCACATGAATGGATGCATGTGATCAGACAGGATGCTTACTTACGTGTCACGTGTCAGAGCTGTACCTAGACGTATCAGGTGTTCCATACCAATCCAACTGCGCACGTCACACACCATTACAAAGTCTCCACCAGAGTGAACATTCCCCTGCTGACATGCAGGGTCCGTGGGTTCATGAGGACGTCTCCACACCGTACAAATCCGCCCGCTCGATACAATTTGAAACAAAGATCGTAACACACTCCCTCCTTTCAATCGTCGTGCGAACGTCGAAATGGCAGATATTGAGATAACCGATCGCGGAATTGAAAAGCAGCTACAAATCGCTTAAGCGAAGCGGAAAGGCTTCAGGACCAGATGAGATACCTATAACATTCTATGAAGATTACGGGAAAGAAATTGCTCCCTTTCTAGCTGTAATTCATCGTAGATCGCTTGAGCAACAGAAGGTACCTAATGACTGGAAAAAACCGCAGGTCATTCCTGTTTTCAAGAAAGGCCGTAAGACAGATCCACACAACTATAGACCTATATCATTGACGTCAATGTGTTTTAGAATAATGGAACATGTTTCATGCTCAAGAATTATGACATCCTTGGAAAATGAACATCTGTTCTATAAGAATCAACATGGATTTCGCAAACAGAGATCCTTGGAAACTCAAGTCGCTGTTCCTCCATCAGATCCACAGCGCAGTGGACAACGGCGCTCAGGTTGGCGCCGTGTTCCATGATTTCAGTAACGCATTTGACACCGTTCCGCATTGCCGTTTAATGAAAAACATACGAAGTAGTATCGGAGCAGACCTGAGAAATCGATTGGAAACTTTCCTCACGTCAGCACGTTGTAGGTGTCGCCACTGGCGCCAACCTTGGTCGAATGCTCTGAAAAGCTAATCATTTGCATATCACAGCATCTTCTTCCTGTCGGTTAAATTTCGCGTCTGTAGTACGTCATCTTCGTGGTGTAGCAATTTTAATGACCAGTAATGTATCTAGGCGTAACTATCCAGAGCGATCTTAAGTGGAATGACCATATGAAACAGGTAGTGGGAAAAGCATACACGAAACTCAGATTCATCGGAAGAATCTTATGGAAATGTTACTCATCCACGTAAAAAGTAATTCATAAGGCGCTTGTTAGCCCGATTCTTGAGTATTGTTCATCAATCTGGGATCCCTGTCAGGTGGGATTGATAGAGGAGATAGTGATGATCCAACGAAGATCGGCGCGTTTCGTCACGGGATCGTTTAGCTGGCGAGAGAGCGCTACGGAGATGCTATACAAACTACACTGGCAGACGTTACAAGAGAGACGTTGTGCATCACGGAGAGATTTACTATTGAAGTTTGAGAACAGCACTTTTCAGGAGGAGTCGGACAACATATTACTTCCTCCCACATACATCTCGCGTATTGGCCACGAGGAGAAAGTTCGAAAAATTAGAGCCAATTCAGATCCGCATTATTGAGCCTATCAGAGACGTTCATCTTTTATAGTATATTAGTTTCAAAATGGCTCTGAGCACTATGGGTAGCGCGGTTCGAGACTGTAGCGCCTAGAAGCGCTCGGCCAACCCGGCCGGCATACTAGTTTCATTTTAATTTATTAATATTCTTATCTTATTCTGGTGCCACACAAACTTGTGCCCCAGTACGCTCCTTTCAATCTCTACATTCGAATACTCATGCACTTCAGTGTATGGCTCTGGAGACGAACCTGAGCTGAACAATTTTAAGTTTCCGGGGAATGTGTATATAAACGGAAGTAAATGGAGTTTACAACAATACACAAGATCTTTCAGCAGAAAGCCGCAGCAGGGAGGATAATACACGCTACCGCGCGAGTTAGCAATTAGCCGCGCACCTGGAGCCCTGTGACCAGTTTCTTGCTCTCGGCGCGTACCAGCCCGCCTGCCTAGCGATAATTGAAAGCAAATAACCGGTGCCGGCGGCCTCTTTGTTTTCGGATCCCTCCAGCACGTGGCGCCAGAGCTGCCGAACTCTCCTCTCCCGTAGAGAGAGGCCCTCTCGGCGGCAGGGCAGCGCAGCTGTGGGTTTGCCTGCTCTGTTGACACACGGCTCGCGGCCCCCGCCACTCGTAACGATTCGTCCGCGTGGCCCTCCGCGGCGGGGGCCAACACAACGCAACTCGCCTGAGCGCTCTGCCGTGTGCGTGCTTTCGCGTGTGCGTGCGTGCGTGCGCGTGCCGACCTAGCGCTGTAGTATCGACTCCGTCTGCTGAGCGGAGCGCTGCATTGTCTCTGGTCGTGCGGCGGAGCACGCGTGGACAGCGCCTCTGGCGGACGGTCGTGAATCACATCGGGACTGTTCTCCGAAAGTTTACTTTTTTGTCTCCAAATCTTTTATTTCGCGTTTCTACAGCGAAAGAAAGCAGTTTTAACCTCAGTGTTCAATGACCTGTTGAAACCTCCCCTTAGAAAAATTAATGAATTACTGTGCTGATAAACCTCTATGTTATTTGATTTTCAAACAGCTGAGCAAAACTGAACGTACTCAAACATTACTCTCTTTACTTTTTCTGATCAACACTAAACTGACACACAATACTTTTAGTGCAACGCAATCTGACTTTCAAAAATACCTACAAAAGTATGGCCCTGACTAACAATTACCTATACCTTTCATGCATCACTTACCTCACAAAAATCTTCGTTACTCGAACTACTGCAATACAGCGAGCGCCAATACTGCCAGCTAAATAAAAGTTTCTAACTACTGAAGGCACTAGCTACTGATGAAATGAAAGATTTTGATAGAGAACAAACAATGTATTTACCTTAACAGTGTTGAAACAGTTCAGTTCAGATAAACAGTTCATGACGTCCAGTCTTACAAATTTACTTTCTCTGTTCGACACACATCCAGATCATCCGCTCTCAAAACTCCGCCAGCTCTCTCCCCACATCCACCACTGCTGGCGGCTCACCTCCAACTGCGTAACGCTACGCGCTGTTCACATTCAGCTGCCCAACACTACAATAGCGAATATTCCAACAATGCCAACCAGCCACAGACTGCACACAGCACAGCTAGTGATTTTTCATACAGAGCGCTACGTGGCATTACCAACATAAAAACCTAAACAGCCTACTTACACTGTGCAGTTATGGCTTGAGAAAAATAATTCATTTTTTCCTGCAGTCGTCAACTCTCCCTATTAGAGGGGAGCGAAAAGTAAGTTTTATTACGTTAAATTCGAACAGATACATTGTTAACATGTTTTTATTTTTTATCAACGATTTAATCACCTATATCAACAACGTTTTGCCATATAGTGTGCAAATTTTCTCTGATGGATCGATAAAGATAATTGATTTTTGACCAAAGAATCTAAAGATGGCATTTTGGACATCATCCATTTTTTCAAAATTTTTGCCACGTAGATAATGTTGTAGCGATCTAGAATAAATTTAAATTCGATGGCGTAGTATCGGGCGAGTATGGTGGGTGAGGCAATACCGCCCATCCTGATTTATTAATTTTTCCAGGGATCGTCTTGTCCAGTGCGGTCGTGCAGTATCGTGTTGTAGAATAACGTAATTTCTTTTGACAGTCTCTTGACATTATTCAATTAAAGTTTGACTTACTCGATCTACTTGTTCATAGTAAAGGTGCGCAATGACAATGTCTAGATTTCAGCACTCCAAAATGAACGAATTGGTGAATACTCCACTAAACACACAAAAACGCATTTTCAGGGTGTAAAGGTGGCTTAGCAGTACTTCGTGGCGATTCATTCGGTGAGGGCCACTGCCTTTTCGTTTTGCGTTGTTCGTAATAAACCTATTAGTCATCGCGAGTGAGAAAGAAATCAAGAAACGCTTCTGTATTGTGTCACTGAACTAATGAGCTGTATGTGGTGGATTGTTAGCTTTATTTGTCTTTACCAATTTGCTGCAAATTTTCTCAGCCGGCCGCTGTGGACGAGCAGTTCTAGGCGCTTCAGTCCGGAACCGCGCTGTTACTACGGCCGCAGGTTCGAATCCTGCCTCGGGCATGGATGTGTGTGTCCTTAGGTTGGTTAGTTTTAAGTAGTTCTAAGGCTAGGGGACTGATGACCTCAGATGTTAAGTCCCATAGCACTTAGAGCCATTTTTTGCATATTCCATTGGGTCGTCGGCCCAGTGTTTGACAGTTCCCGGATTTTCTGATACGGATTTCCTTCCACTTGCTCTTAACGTATGATTCTCTGTAGTTGGTGGTCTTCCTGATCGATACGAGTCGTAAATCACTTACTAGATCTGAACTTAGAAGAACTACTTTTTCGAACGTCCAATGCACTTGGACAAACATCGCAAATGAAACTTCCTGGCAGATTAAAACTGTGTGCCGGACCGAGACTCGAACTCGGGACCTTTGCCTTTCGCGGGCAAGTGCACTTAGAGTCTCGGTCCGGCACACAGTTTTAACCTGCCAGGAAGTTTCATATTAGCGCACACTCCGCTGCAGAGTGAAAATGTCATTCTGGAAACATGGCAAATGTTTTTCGTAACAACTCTTGCGTTACTATCCTTGCTGAACTCTTAAAAGCATAAGATGCCAAATTTGTACCTTTCCTGGTATTTATCTGGACATTTCACCATGAATGTTCAAAAAAATAAGATTTCATTATTTACAAATAAACGATTCACTCTAATCTCAAAATGTCTTTGGCACGAATTTGAAGCACACAATGAGCTGATAAATGACTAATATTGACATGTGGTCCCCTCTAATACATTACATACTGCTGGTCATGAAAATTGGAACAGCATGAAAGCGGCATCGAACAAACTTCAGATTAGCATGAAATATACTACATTATTGGCTACAGAAACGATTAACTTTTCAGCACCACATAAAAGTTGTAGCAGTAACACCATGTTATTTCGCTACATAACGAAATAACGTAGCGAGTTTCATTAAGAAATCACATTTGAATGTTGGTTGGTTGAGAGAAGATAGTCACTATCATGGTCTAACGACACCGCAGTTTATCATCCTGCGATATTGTTGCTCACATTCGTATATGGAATCGATGAGTTCTGGAGGGCCGCATTCAACGCCATGCAGGATGTCAGTGGCCCCAAGCGGCTAGCGTCCAAGAGGACAGACACTGTTCGCAAGGCGGTGCAAGATCGTGCAGCGAGGTAAGTATCCACAGAGACAGCACGAAGAGGTCTGGAGGACCACTGCCTGTCAGAAAGACGACTACTGTTCGGATTAATTTGATGCAGTAGCAGAGACAGGAGCGCTGACACTGGTGTTACGAACAATAACACGAGACGCTGGAATGGCGTAGTGTCCTGTTTTCAGACGATTCCCAGTTTTTCGTACAGGATTAGAACGGATGTTTCGATGTGTGGAGGTCCCGAGAAGAACGAACGTCATCAGATTGTATTCGTCATCGCCATATGATCACAACAGGTGACTTGATCGTGTGAGGTGCCATTGGATGCACAAAAAGATCGCCTATGGTTCACCTAGCTGGTAACATGGACTGCAACCACTACATTTCTGACGCGTTTAGACCAGTATCTGTACTGGGCGCAGTGTCCTCTATCTTCGAGATATCTGTAATGTTATTTTTTAGAGTGATAATGCACTTTTTATGTGCTGTCTTGGCCGACCTCGATACAGGGGATATCTGACTGCTTCCGTGGCCAGCGCGTTCTCCAGACCTGTCACCCACTGGGAACGTATGTTCATGAGCTGCTAAGAGACTAGCACCACTCGCCTGGCACTACTTTAGAGGAACTCTGACACTGAAGTCAAGCGGCATGGAATGACATACATGCTGTAACTGTCTCCCTAGTTCAGTTCGACTATATGCTATAGGCATTGTTGTTGCCAGAGATGAAAGCTCTGTGTACGGAGTTTGTCAGTTATTTACCACCAAATCACCTACAAAAGTTATCTTCTTCCGACTATACTGCATAAGTACAAAAAATAAAACATTGTTAGTTATTGCTGTTCCTGGTGTTGCAATATTAATGGGCAGCAGTGCATTTTCTTTGTCGCCGATTCTTTTGTTCCAGGTTTCCACTATGAAAGAAGGGCGTTTTGAGTTCATTGTGCCGTGACTGATGTAGTGTGAGAAATTTCTTCTGCAGACACAGATCCTAAGACTGGCTTTTTTTAATCTAGTCTTCTCCCTTGGGCTACTACGGAAGTCCAAACGTGCTTGATTCTGCAACTGCTCACAAACATTCAAGACGTCTGCCAACCAGAGGTAGCAGCGGAATCGTTGCTGATCAATCTAGATGCCTTTTTCCACCGTCTATTAACCAAGAACAAGTAATGAGAGTATCGCTATGACCCCGAAAGAAGGGAGTGAAGCAAGCAGTGGAAACGTGATGATTCACCACCGCTGGAAAAGACGAAGTCTCAACCCAACGATGAAGTGGTAATGAGAGTATCGCTATGACCCCGAAAGAAGGGAGTGAAGCAAGCAGTGGAAACGTGATGATTCACCACCGCTGGAAAAGACGAAGTCTCAACCCAACGATGAAGTGGTTCTGACTGGGTTTTTTTTCTGTCATAGTGTGATGCTTACAGATTATGCTCGTAAGGGACAAACCGAAACACAGGCATACTACCGTAATCTGCAATAGGACCACAGGAGGGAGTCGGGACGAAGTGTAGCGGTAAGTTGTCAAAGGGGAAGTTTGTTCTGCAACAGCGCATCAGTTCATTTAGCATGAAACACAGTAACAAACCCCTCCTCTGAGCTATCAAATTTTGCCTCACCCCTCGGTACTCTCCTATATGATCCACGTTCACTCAAGCGCCAGGGAAACTGGTATAGGCATATGTATTCAAATACAGAGATATGTAAACAGGCAGAATACGGCACTAAGGTCGGCAACGCCTATACAAGAAGACAAATGTCTGGCGCAGTTGTTAGATCGGTTACTGCTGCTACAGTGGCACGTTATCAAGATTTAGACGAGTTTGAACGTGGTATTATAGTTTGTACACTCCTGGAAATTGAAATAAGAACACCGTGAATTCATTGTTCCAGGAAGGGGAAACTTTATTGACACATTCCTGGGGTCAGATACATCACATGATCACACTGACAGAACCACAGGCACATAGACACAGGCAACAGAGCATGCACAATGTCGGCACTAGTACAGTGTATATCCACCTTTCGCAGCAATGCAGGCTGCTATTCTCCCATGGAGACGATCGTAGAGATGCTGGATGTAGTCCTGTGGAACGGCTTGCCATGCCATTTCCACCTGGCGCCTCAGTTGGACCAGCGTTCGTGCTGGACGTGCAGACCGCGTGAGACGACGCTTCATCCAGTCCCAAACATGCTCAATGGGGGACAGATCCGGAGATCTTGCTGGCCAGGGTAGTTGACTTACGCCTTCTAGAGCACGTTGGGTGGCACGGGATACATGCGGACGTGCATTGTCCTGTTGGAACAGCAAGTTCCCTTGCCGGTCTAGGAATGGTATAACGATGGGTTCGATGACGGTTTGGATGTACCGTGCACTATTCAGTGTCCCCTCGACGATCACCAGTGGTGTACGGCCAGTGTAGGAGATCGCTCCCCACACCATGATGCCGGGTGTTGGCCCTGTGTGCCTCGGTCGTATGCAGTCCTGATTGTGGCGCTCACCTGCACGGCGCCAAACACGCATACGACCATCATTGGCACCAAGGCAGAAGCGACTCTCATCGCTGAAGACGACACGTCTCCATTCGTCCCTCCATTCACGCCTGTCGCGACACCACTGGAGGCGGGCTGCACGATGTTGGGGCGTGAGCGGAAGACGGCCTAACGGTGTGCGGGACCGTAGCCCAGCTTCATGGAGACGGTTGCGAATGGTCCTCGCCGATACCCCAGGAGCAACAGTGTCCCTAATTTTCTGGGAAGTGGCGGTGCGGTCCCCTACGGCACTGCGTAGGATCCTACGGTCTTGGCGTGCATCCGTGCGTCGCTGCGGTCCGGTCCCAGGTCGACGGGCACGTGCGCCTTCCGCCGACCACTGGCGACAACATCGATGTACTGTGGAGACCTCACGCCCCACGTGTTGAGCAATTCGGCGGTACGTCCACCCGGCCTCCCGCATGCCCACTATACGCCCTCGCTCAAAGTCCGTCAACTGCACATACGGTTCACGTCCACGCTGTCGCGGCATGCTACCAGTGTTAAAGACTGCGATGGAGCTCCGTATGCCACGGCAAACTGGCTGACACTGACGGCGGCGGTGCACAAATGCTGCGCAGCTAGCGCCATTCGACGGCCAACACCGCGGTTCCTGGTGTGTCCGCTGTGCCGTGCGTGAGATCATTGCTTGTACAGCCCTCTCGCAGTGTCCGGAGCAAGTATGGTGGGTCTGACACACCGGTGTCAATGTGTTCTTTTTTCCATTTCCAGGAGTGTACATGAGCGATGAGACTCAACATCTCCGACGTAGTGATGAAGTGGGGATTTTCCGGTACGACCATTTCACGAGAGTACCATGAATATCAGGAACCTCGTAAAACATCAAATGTCCGACATCGCTGCTGCCAGAAATCGATCCTGCAAGAACGGGGCTAACGACGACTGATCGTTCAACGTGACAGAAAAGCAACCCTTCCGGAAATTGCTGCAGAGCTCAACGTTGGGTCATCAACAAGTGTCAGCGTGCGAACCATTCAACGAAACATCATCGATATGGGCTTTCGGAGCCGAAGACCCACTCGTGTACCCTTGACTGCATCACCTGGGCCTGTCAACACCATTGGACTACTGTTGATGACTGAAAACATGTTATCTGGACGTGTACGGGTATGGAGACAACCTGACGTATACATGAACCCTGCATATCAGCGGCGGACTGTTCAAGATGGTGGGGGCCCTGTAATGGTGTGGGGTGTGTGCAGTTAGAGTGATATGCGATCCCTGATACGTTTTGATACGACTCTGACAGGTGACACGTGCGTAAGCATCCTGTCTGATCACCTGTATCCATTCATGTCCATTCTGCATTTCGACAGACTTGGGAAATTACACAGGACAATGCGACACCCCACATGTCCAAAATTGCTACAGAGTGGTTCCAGGAACTCTCTTCTGAGTTTAAACACTTCCGCTGGCCATCACACTCCCCAGATGTGACCAATATTGAGCATATTTTGAATGCCTAGCAACGTGCTGTTCAAAATAGATCTCCAGCCACTTGTACTCTTACGGATGTATGGACAGCCCTTCAGGATTCGTGGAGTCACTTCCCTGCAGCACTACTTCGGACGTTAGTCGAATCCATGGCACGTCATGTTTTAGCACTTCTCTGTACCCGCAGGGTGCTCTGTACGATATTAGGCTGTCGTAGCAGTTTTTTGACTTTTCAGGTGTAGTAACACAATCGTGTTTCACGATGTTCCAGAGGTGTGACGAGAGACGAGGTCGCTTAACAACGTCATAGTTAAGAGTATTGGTTGTCGATATATACACTCAGGAGCTTTGAAAATAGCACACCAAGAGGGTAGAAAGGTAAAATAGCGACACTTTGCAAATAAGTACAGTGAGATTCGATATGAAAATGGTGCAAGTTTTGTGCCGATGTGGATAGCCAAACACCGTGCAGTGGCGCTTCCACCGGGCAAAGGACTGTTTAAACGGAGCATAGTGGACGACTCACACACGGATCGATCACACCCTGGTTTTAGGACGACGTTGGTAGGCGCAGAATGGCAGGTTGACGCGCCAGCTGACATTTCTCACAGTTAAGCCAGTATCAGAGAGGCTTCATCATCAGCATGAAAATACGAGGCTGCTCGACATTTCATGTGGCTCGCCATGTCGATCGTTCGGTGTGTTCCGTCAGACGATGTTGTAAGCAATGGACACGAGATGGCACCGACCTGTGGCGTACCGGACCTGGAACGACAGGGAAGACGACGAGGAGAGAGGGTCGAAGGATCGTGCGGCAAGCGATCAGGGTTCCTACAGCGACTCACTCAACCAGTCAAGCAGATGTATGGGTGCCAGTTGTTCCACAAACCATTTCCAGTCGCCTTTCGGGTGCCAATTTGCAATCCAGGCACCATTGTCGTGTGCTGCCGTTAAAACAGAAGTTGGCGACTCCGTCTACGGCGGTACCAAGCCAGAACGAAGTGGACTGGCACAGACTGTGAAAACCTCGTGTCTTCTGATCAATCCTGATTCGTTTTGAGGAGGGATGATCAACGCATACGGATATAGAGTCAGCCTAAGCACGTTAGACGTTACCTGAATAATACCATTCCAGGAAGTTGGATTGGAAGAGGAACGAAAGATGGACTTCATCGCAAGTGGCTTCCCAGGTCTCCAGACCTCACACCTTGTGACTTATCTCTAGGGCTGCGTAAAATGCCGCGTTTTTATCCTCTCTATGCCTGACACTCTTGAAACTCTCCGACGTCACATTGTTTAAGCTGTGAGACCAACTGCTTCGTGTGTCGTATGAAATGAGCCACCGTTCTGATATTTGTCGACTTTTCTCTTTCCAGAAACGTTGAAATTGTGTTTCTATCTTTTGTGGTTTAGAAAAAATAAGTATTTGAAATCTGTTTCTCCTTTTTGTACAATCTTGTATATATTATACCCGATACTACGAATGGTCATCGTTGTATGCAGCTGTAACATATATATCACACACGCTTTTGTTCTAGATTTTTGTGGGATCTCTCACTAAAAAGAAGGCTTCCTTCTCTGGTTTCCATACAACTCTTTTTTCTTACTTCTTGCAGACGCTAAATTACTATGAACTTAAAGTTTTGTGGAAAAACCATTGAGAGGACATTCCGTACCTGCGCATATATCTAGGTTTCTCTAAAATGGTTCAAATGACTCTGAGCACTATGGAACTTAACAGCTGAGGTCATCAGTCCCCTAGAACTTAGAACTACTTAAACGTAACTATCCTAAGGACATCACCCACATCCATGCCCGAGGCAGGATTCGAACCTGCGACCGTAGCAGTCCCATGGTTCCGGACTGAAGCGCCTAGAACCGCGCGGCCACCGCGGCCGGCTAGGTTTCTCTATCTGTGATATTCAGTTATTGTTTTCTATTATGCTTTTGTTATTTTTCCAGTCATTATTAATCAATTTTTCATCGAATTAACCATAATAACAGAAACAATCATTTAAGCAGTAAAATTATGGACATGTGCAAGGACTTTAGCTTAAAAATTATTGGATTAATCGGAGTAATTGCGAAACTAAATAAATATACAACTCGCCTGTATTGCGACAGTCTCAAGATCCATTTAAATTTAGGGAAGATTTGCAGAAATGATATAATCAACCAGATACAATCAACCAGAGCTAATGGAGGACACGTTTTACGGGATGGTGAGTTCGGTAAATCACAATGACATCAGTAGTTTTTCAGGACAATGAGGAATAGCACACTACGATAAGCTGGATCAACCTTCGCTCACCAGGTTCTGCGGATCATCAGTGATGTAGAGTCTAACCCAGCATGTCGTACATGCTAAATGGGAGGGATCAATAGGGATCTTTTTGGCCATAGTTTAGCGGAGCAGCTCTTCATGTTAACTGACTGTAGTCGAGTACTCTTTAATTTTGTACTCACTTCACAATATGATTTGTCCCGACTGGACGATCTTGATCACTTAAAGTGTGTCTGGTACAAACTGTGGAGCACGTTCACATTCAGAAACATTTGAGAGTTTATGTTTCTTAGAGTTATTCACTTGTTTCATTGTCCTCTACTAGTCCCTTTCGTTCGTACCTATAACAGTCAAACAGCCTGTATACTTCGTGGGCGGCCTATGGTAACAGGGCGAGAAAGGCCGTGGTGAGTGTCTCGACATGGGAACAAACGTTGTCCCATCCCTGCTTACAGAAAGTCGCAAAATATTGGTACGAACTGCTCTGTACTAGACACGTTACAGGGTTTTGACACATTTGGAGATACAGAATAAGACTACTGTATTAATTGCCCCTATCGACTTTTTCCATCAACTATCTTTTCGTCCATAATACAGTACATTAGTATGAACCAACATTTCTGATAAAGGTAAGCTAAATTAGAGCTACGTATCACATTAAAAACAGTACGCTGTTCAGGCTGCAGTTTGTCGGCAATTTCATTTTGTTTTTAAATTATTGTTTTCTCGTCTTTAGTGCATGCGTCAGACACTGAAGCATCGCTTACGTAATAAGCCTCGAGAAAAGAAGCTGGTGAACAAAATCAGTAACATGAAATTCATGCATTATAGAGCCGAGACTTCGATCCACTTCCTTCTCTGCAGTCCATTCATTAGCGTGTGCCGTGCATACAGCTGTTCCTTGAAAGTGCACTTTCGGAATGTGTAATGCGCTTTAGACATGCTTGCACTCATATTTAACGTTTTGTTGACTGAGAAGAATTTCCACTACAGTAACGAATTGCGAGATTTTTCTGGCTCAGAGGGAAGTCTGATTCTTTTTTTTCTACTGTCCAATTGAATCAGTTCATTCTTCAAGTATGTATTTTTTTTAGATATCCATGTATATTCATCTAGTTTGGTGGAAGATGACTTGGGTCTAGTATTGAGTGGATCGTAGTTAGCTGGTCTGGAGCGAACGTATCCACCCAGACCCAAAAACCTAGCTCCAGACGACGCTCAAACTCTGCCTTTCGACCTGCTGATGCAGGAAAAACAACCATTCATCTGTGAATGCTAATCACGGGGTTCAAACAGTCTAAAGAGACTGACTTTCGGAAGCTCCTCGCCACTATCAAGTAAGTTGTACACAATATATTCAGATGTATGTTTGAAGTTATCTGTTGTTTGTCACCTTTCATGCCACGTATTCACGCACGCATCGGTAAGTACTTGCCTGCGTCAAAGAAATTCAGTCACTTACCCGTCTGCTAAATTAGCTTGTCTTTGGTTGGGAACTGCAAGGCACGGCTTAAGCGAGTCATGTGACCTCTGTAGTGATCTACCCTAAAGAAATGTTTAGCGGGCAGAATCGGATATCAAGTGCAACATGGCCAGTGGACAGGTTGACACATACTGCTCTTCTGCTTGGTGCTGTGAGGTGGTGCTGATCTAAATTAGTATATTAGCTCTATCTTTTAATAAAGAAATGGGCACGTGACATCGTTCTGGGTTATGCTGAGATACTTACTTGCTTGGACTGCATTTATTTACGTGAACTACTTTGCAGTCGTATTCAGCGCGGGCATTATTAGTTCTTTGGTAGAAAAAAAATGGCTCTGAGAACTATGGGACTTAACTTCTGAGGTCGTCAGTGCCCTAGAACTTAGAACTACTTAAACCTAACTAACCTAAGGACATCACACACATCCATGCCCGAGACAGGATTCGAACCTGCGACCGTAGCGGTCGCGCGGTTCCAAACTGTAACGCCTAGAACCGCACGGCCACTCCGGTCGGCTCTTCGGAAGAGTTCACAGTTTCGTTAGAACATGCAGGAATCAGTGTCAAATTCAATTCAGTCATATAAGCTTACAATTTGGTTATCTCATTGCTTTTCCATTCAGTAAATAATATCGTGGGCGTAATATAGTGCGATTTTCCTCGTATTTTGTAGATGCATGGTAATATGAAGTCACGTGGTCCGCCGAAGGGCGCTTGTATGTGAAACATGAGATGATGTATTCGGAGGGAAGGAAAGGCACACAGCAGTCAGTTGCAATCCCATTAGCTTTTATTATTCTTGCAAATCTTTGACCATGCACTGAAGTGTATAGGCAGAAGTGCACTCCTGCCTATACACCTGTAAGAACATAATGGTGACATGAACTGCCACTAGTCTGTTGAAACATAACGAAAATGCACTGAAGGTGGCTATTTATAGACGAAATTTCGATTTGCAAGAATAATAGATAACGGGATTGCGGCAGACTGCTGTGTGCAACTGTTCCTGATGGGATCGAAGTTGGATATTTTTTATTCATTTTCTGAATAGTATACGTATTCAGCAATCATATAATATGGATTTCTTACAAATTTATTTTTCAGTCCTCTGATCTTTAAATTTTTACATGTGTTCGTTTACGAACGACGTTCTTGGACGAACTATGTTTCCCTTTCTCTGCCTTTCATATTTTTAAATGTAATTTTCAGCTACCCAGGTAAGTTCGTGTTGCAGTGAAACTTAAAGGCACATGGTTGCAACAACGGAGACTTCGATGTTTTCGTTTCACGTTAGCTCAGATCTTTTCAGTTTATTGGGTATTGTACGATACAGAACTAAACACATTTGCACTGTACGAGCTGCACATGTAAGATATAATTCACAGGCACAGATAGCGAGTAGCTACATGAAATCTCCTGTAAGCATGGATATTAGTTTTCTCTTGCTTTAGCTCTTGTTAGACCCCCTTTAATAATCCCATTGCAAAAAATGGTTCAAATGGCTCTGAGCACTATGGGACTTAACATCTATGGTCATCAGTCCCCTAGAACTTAGAACTACTTAAACTTAACTAACCTAAGGACAGCACACAACACCCAGTCATCACGAGGCAGCGAAAATCCCTGACCCCGCCAGGAATCGAACCCGGAATCCCATTGCACCATGAGTAAGTTCCTTTATACTACAGGACCTAAAAAAATTCAAACGTCGTTTGTTCACTTATGGTTCAGATTTCACATGAAGGGAGTGTTTAAGGGCAATGAACAGTTGAACTGTTATTTCCAAATAATAACAACGAAAGGAAAATATGTTTGTTTACTTTCAAGAATAAAGTGGCGGCTAAGCTGTCATCAATTAAATGTTGGCTTGAACACCACAGTCCTGTACTAGAAATGCTCCACTTCCGACCTCTGAAATGAATCAACCAGCCAGTTATAGGCGGGCCTACTGTTTGACGTGGATTGCGAACGACGGTGCAACTCGGCATTCTTCACGTTAACAAAATTTAGTACCGACAGTCTCTCTTCCACTTACAATCGTCAATCGGTAAAGAAGAAAATAACACTTAACCAGAGTGAATTTGAAGCTTACGGCAGACAACGCCGAGGTTACCAGTGCCCTCACGCACATTAAAAGAAACAAAAGAGAATAAAATAGGGAAATTTTAACATAAGCGCTGTGACAACTAAGAAATACTACAATGTGCTATACATGAGATTAGAAAGCAAGTGAATCGACAGAGGAACTAAAATAAAGGCACAGGGACACGTGGCTGGCTGACCATTTACCAAAAAACGTGGGTGAGCCAGTCACTCTGAACACATTAGAACCATTCTCCTAAACTCTTGAGAAAAATATTGCATTAAAAACGGAAGGAGTGAAATCTCTTCTGTACTGTACTAAATCTAATATTACGCTGTAAGGTGTCAGGCAAATCCAACACCTTCCATGAAAACCCCGACATGATAGCAAATCCAGTAGTATGTCACATATCTCCGAATAAATCGTGACATTAAATTAACCAAAGTAATACGAGTAACGAGTGAGCAAATTGAATACCACAGATTAACACAAGAATGCCTAAATGCATGTCATACCTTCCCACCGTGAGACACACGCAGCTCCGAGGGGAGAAACGAGAACAGAAGCCGAGAGCAGAACCGTGTCAAGCTGGAAGGCCCTACGATAAGGGACGGACGGACACCCACGTCGCCAGCAAACCGCTACGACCACACCACCCGCAAGTTTTAGCGTGAGACTTTCTCGCGTCTCTGTTATGCTGCAAACTTTAAAAAACATTGCCCCACCACGAAAAGTATAACGTTTCTCATTGGATAGACAGAATTTTTGTAGGCGGAGCCTAAGGTTAACATTGAGACCCTGATTGGTCAGATGAAAACATAGGCAGATAGTTTTTTTTTTAAACCAACTTCGATAAATTGTAGTAAGGAGAAGTTAGAAAGGAGTTGCTTCCGAGAGGGCGAGCTGGACGGAGCTGCGCAGGCCGCCACCCCCTGACGAACACCGACAAGGTAATGAACACACGCGATGCCGCATTTTTGAGCGCATAAGGCTTCACTCAGAACTGCAGAAGTCTCATCTGTTACATCCCCTTTTTGCGTAATACTAGTGTCTTTCGTCAATTAAAGCTCATGGTATTCACATTTGCCACTTGAAGTAAAAATCTGAAACGCGATGATTTTTCTGTTATATAGTTATTGAGAAGCCACATCAGCCACTGTAATTTACGACAAGTTAGATAAGTAATTAAAGATAATTGAGGGTCACTGTAGACCATTTTGATAGTTTTCTCTTTTGTGAAACTTAATTTAAACCTAGATTATAGATGTGATATGGCATAGGTCATCCTTCGATCCATTGTAGAACTTTGAAACCCATTCAGGGAATATTCGTTCACATTTTTGTTGAACGCAGTTGGTTTTTATCATCCTGTATTAAAACATTTCCTTTTATCAATAGTGCAATTTATAAACAATGTTTTGTGAGTAGGATAAAATTTCCAATGGTAAACGTAACTGCTTTTTCGACGTTATTTTACCAGCTAACTAAAAATAGGAAAGCCTTGAACCCCTTCCACTAAATTTAGTTAGTATTAAGATTCTTTTACAGGGAGTGCAATGGAGCTGCCGCTGAAATCATTAAGTATTTGGTTATATCATCGCTAGTCTCACTGAACTCTTGTGAATTCTACATGTCATGTGTGGTCTGACGTCTCCTTACCAGCAACAGGTCCCAGGTTCAAACTAGTCAATTCCCTAAAAAACACGCTCAGAGCGTCGTTGCGCGAAAGTGGTAGGGAGACACGATATAGAACAAACAGATACCATGCAGAATGATTAGAACGCTGGGCCTCTGCAGTAAGCAGGGCAGCAGACGGTTAAACCGTTGGATTTGGGGCTGTACTTGCTCCACAAGGAAAGACTCCAGCACACGCTGCAAGTCGACCTCTAACGACTTTGTGGCTCCTGGACGATTGGAGACAAGGCGTTCCAGAGGCGGACGAGGAACAGTATGGTATGCGGGTGAAGTCGGAGATACGAGGAACTTACGTGCCTGACACTCCTTGAGGAGCTGAGGCCTGAATAGTGAGTGGTGGTTCCCCGGTTTCAGCACTGGATACAGGACTGGTCCTATAAGCACCCGTGGCCAACCGAATCCCCTCATGGTGGACGGCGTCAATCATCTTCCAATAAGAAGTCCACACCGATCCATGCACTGCGCACCCATAGTCCAGCCGCGGACGCACCAAAGCCCTACAAAACTGGAACAGACACGCCCTAAACGAGCCCCGAGACCTGTGGCTAAGACACTTTAAGATATTCAGCGCCTTCAGGGTTCTGGTTTTCAGGGTTGTCAAGTGTGGCAACCACTCCAATTTGGAGTGAAAAATGACGCCTAGAAACATCACTGAGTCTCTAAAATGTAGGATAGTGCCCCTCATAGACAAGGCACTCCTCTAACCTCCGCACTGTAAGTTGCAACTGATGGCTCGCTGTTGCAACACTGGAGCGGGAACAGAAAACAGCAAAATCGTCCACAAAAAAGGAGCACAGTACATGATTCCTTACCGTAGACCCGATATTGTTTACCGCTAGGGCAAAGAAGGTAACAAAACAGTGCCCTAAGGGACACCATTCTCCAGCCCAAAACGATCAGTCACCAACTCGGCTCCTAAAAAACCACTGAGACAGGAAAGACCGTGAGGAGACGAGGAGGTGGCCACCATAGCCCCACTGATGCAGCTATGCTACAATACAGTGTCTCCAAGCAGTATCGTACGCCTTACTGATACAGTGTTATTTAGGTAGAAAAGCCTGCTGAGTAGCGGCTTCTAGCAGTGTCATGTTGTCGACAGTGGACGGAAATCTCCAGAAACCACAGCGGCTAAGGAGTTACCCGATCTCTAACAACCACACCAGACGACGTTAACCATTTGCTGCGGGGTCCTTCCTACCTAGTTCGTTAAGGCGATACTCTGATAACTACTAAGCCATGTGCGGTCCCTTCCAGGTTTGCGGAGAAGTAGCAAAAATGCCTCTCTCCACGAGGCGGGGAAGTTACCCGAGTGCCATATAAGATTAAAACATTCTAGGACGACTTCCTTTGACGCTGCTGGCAAATGTCGAAGCATGCAGCGCCCGATTTGTTCGTGACCGTGTGCAGAGGTTAAGTCGCATAGTGCTCAGAGCCATTTGAACCATTTGAACACAAGGTTCATCTGAAAAGTTCACTGAATGGACTCAGAAAATAAAGAAAATAAGGGTAAGAAAGATATACATTTACTGGCCTTCAAAGTAATCACCATTATGCACAGCACGCTTCTGACATCGGTCAGCAAATATCTAAGCACCGAGGTCACGGGTTGTTGGGCGTCGGTATCATTACAGGGGACGAGAGTTGGTGCTACCAATACGATCCGCTGACCAAGCGACAATCAGTGGCGTGGTGTTTATCATCTTCCCCGCCTTCGAAAAAGTCAGCTAAAAAGATACAAGATACAATGTTGATCGCATTTTTCGACAGCGAGGGCTTAATCCATCCCGGATTTGTACCCGAAGGTGGCGGGTTGGTTGGTTGGTTGTGTTGGGGAAGGAGACCAGACAGCGAGGTCATCGGTCTCATCGGATTAGGGAAGGACAGGGAAGGAAGTCGGCCGTGCCCTTTGAAAGGAACCATCCCGGCATTTGCCTGGAGCGATTTAGGGAAATCACAGAAAACCTAAATCAGGATGGCCGGACACGGGATTGAACCGTCGTCCTCCCGAATGCGAGTCCAGTGTCTAACCACTGCGCCACCTCGCTCGGTGAAGGTGGCGGGGAAGACGACGAATACCATGCCACCGACTGGGTCTCCGCACCGAACTAGCAGCATCACCTCTCATCTTAAGCAATGATGCAGATGGCCAAGTCATGACCGCAGTGCTTCGAGCATTTCCAGAAGAAGCGTTTGCCGGCAGTTTCCAACAGCTTTACGGCCGATGTCAGAAGTGTGTTGTAGCTAACGGTGATTGCTCTGAATGCCAGTAAAGGTATCCTGGTTGTAACTCTTGTTTCCTTTATTTTCTGAGACCGTTCCCACCTTGTAGATAGGAGTCTCCAACAATGGAGGACTCGGCTCTAAATGAGAAGAATGCTGGAGAGCGCTTACTTAGTGAGTTCCTGGGATCGCTTACGAGCACCAAGAAAGGAGACAGAGTTGGCGCAGCGTCTAGACTGGTCGCCAGCGCTACGTTAATGGCCTCTCCTCTCCATTGTGGAGTGCTTGCTGGCTGGCCAGCCTTCCTGCCTGGTACATCGCAGAGGCAGCCGGCGAGTGGCTTGCTAGCCTCGCGCCGCCGCTTAAAAACCCCTCCCCGACAATAGCCGGCTCTGCAGAGGGGCTCATTCAGAGAGCCTTTGTGCCGAATCGGGCTATCGAAACGAATCTCGTTCTAAAGGGCCAAGTCGCAAATGATCGGCGAGTCAGTTCTAGCCCACGCTGTTGACCGAACGATCGGGTGCGATAAAATTTAACGGACAGAGTCAGTTATGGCACATCCGAGCTTAAATATATTGCTCGCGATGTGACAACAGCAGGATTTCCTGTAAATGCTCGAAGCCTGGCTGACAACGATATTACGGATTTATTGCTCTCATGTGAAGTTAACATGCATTATCACTGCGTGTTAGCGAACAAAAAAATGGTTCAAATGGCTCTGCGCACTATGGGACTTAACATCTGTGGTCATCAGTCCCCTAGAACTTAGAACTACTTGAACCTAGCTAACCTAAGGACATCACACACATCCATGCCCGAGGCAGGATTCGAACCTGCGACCGTAGCAGTCGCGCGGTTCCGGACTGAGCGCCTAGAACCGCTAGACCACCGCGGCCGGCTGTTAGCGTACAGTTAAACGCATTTACAAGAAGTTGTCGTATTACATGTGAAAATGGATGTCACGTTAATAGTCTCATATAGCCGAGTTACAAACAAGTATGTTTCACGTTGCCTCAGCATTTCTCCTAGTTTTGATAAACTTCCGGAAAACCTGCATATATTTTTTTTTAATATGCGGCAGTTCTCTAACGGTAGGGGATACGAAAAATCTTAAAATTCTTGTAGACATGGCAGCTGGTTTTAGGTCCGAAATGTGTTCTCATATTTTTTTAAAAATGCATTATTTTATTCTGTTCTAGCTGACCCGATATCCGTTGTTCTGTTCAAATTTCAATAAATTTTTTTGTGATAGTTTTGTAAACACTTGCTGACAACGCAGGCCATGTTCAAAACTTTATTCGACGCAACATTTGTTTGTATTCTTGCACGATTATTCACATTCATTGTCATGATTGGTTTCTACTAAACGATGACTTTTCATTCGATTCACCACTTTCCTTTACATTGTGTCTTTCTTCTTGTGTACGTGCTGAACATGTTTGTGATAATCGATTGTATTCACTTTCAAATCTTCGTGTTGCTCTGCTGTTCGATCTGACTGAAATTTCGTTTCATTTGTAGCACTGTGAGTTCTGCGATCTAAATTGCTCCGTATTATTGGCAGCATTGCAGTGCGATTAAACTGTGTAGTTTCAGTTCAGTTGTGTCAATGGCGACACAATGTGCGAAGCGGATAATCACAATTCGACAATCAGTAAATATGTTTGAAAAAACGACTAAACCTAATTGTCATGGATCGATTGCTACGAACTTACAACACAACCTCAATTACACTCAAACTAAACTGAATCAATGAGTTATGTCCATTCAGGGAGCATAAAGAAAAAAACAAAAAAAGAAATAAATAAATTTGTCGTTCTTATCAGTTATGATCGATAGTGCATACGGAAATTATGACTTTTACGGTTTCAATTTTCCGTATTTCCTTTGTAATCGTTCCGAAGATTTTTACTGAAATTTTTTGCAGGGCCTTAACGAATCGAATAGAAAAATAATAACGAATTTGCAACGTTCAAATCGTGGTTCATGATGTTGAGTTTATACAAAAATCTCCTAGAAATCAGCGCTTTGAGGTTTTCCAGAATTTCTCAACTTTCCGGACAACTTTTCTAATTTTTCTTTCCCCAAAACCTTATGTACACTACTGCTAGCTTTGTTAAAGATATATATATATATATATATATATATATATATATATAGAGAGAGAGAGAGAGAGAGAGAGAGAGAGAGAGAAGGGAAAAAGCCAAATCGGTCCAACCGTTCTCATTTGATGCGCATAGCAACGACCAGCATTTAACTTTTATTTATGTAGATAATACTTACAGGTAACGCACAATAAAATTTCATTCAATAGTTTAAGCACTAACTGATCCTCTGCATCTTGATATTTGAAGCATTATGTGAGCAACATAATCAAGATTACTCAAGACAGTTAAATTACCTGTCACAGCCGCTCTGTTATCTCCGGTAACGCAGCAAAAAAAAGTAACTGTTTAAGAACAATAGGTTTCTCAGTCTTATTCTTATTTCAACAAGTGGGAGAAGTAAGACAACCACTGTTCCAGACTTTTACTATCGCTCGGATTACCAGCAAATAAAACTGACAGTTGCCTTGTGTTGACTGTCACGAAAAGTGAAATACATTGCCTGATACGTTTATAAATTTTATATTTCTGGCCAGAAAAAAATTTCGCGATACACTTCATAGTTCTGTGTTATACAGTAGATTTTTGTGACGTCTAGGATGGAAAAGGCCAGTCTATTAGTCGACCACAATATTATTGTACCTGTGAGCGAAGCCACTTAGTTGGGCTTATTGTGAGGTTTCATCGAGAGTTTGCATCACGAGGACACGCTGAAACACTTGATAGTCTGTACGCAACTGTCTTCGTATCATTCACAATGTGATGCAATTATCTTAGTCAGCACTGTGCTTGTGCACAGTGTCGCTGCGTGTTTCCTATAACGGCCCGGGAAGTAGCAATAACATCGTGGTCGGGTAATACTTTGGTGGTGGAAGCTGGGAAACTAACATTGCTACGTACGGCCGGAGATAACGATCACGCAGGGCTAACTGGACGGGCCAAATGAAGTATGCCTTGCGGATGTAAGGTTGTAAGTCTGCGATGTTTTGTAGATTAGGAAATAAGCCCATTTTAATTTAATTCATTTTAATTCCGAATAGCGCCTCAAGAATGTTCTCAATGTGTATGCAACTACCTAACAATATTGCACAGCACACGTATGGACTACTTTTCGCCTAACATAGAGACATATTAAATCATCGAGAGTCTTTGAAGATGCACTATGTGATCAAAAGTATCCGGACACCCCCAAAACATAAGTTTTTCATATTAGGTGCATTGTGCTACCACCTACTGCCAGGGCTCCATATCAGCGATCTCAGTAGCCATTAGACATTGTGAGATAGCAGAATGGGGCGCTCCGCCAAACTCACGCACTTCGAACGTAGTAAGGTTTCCACGCTCCTGAACATCCCTAGGTCCACTGTTTCCGATGTGATAGTGAAGTGGAAATGTGAAGGGACACGTATAGCACAAAAGCGTACAGGCCGACCTCGTCTGTTGAGTGACAGAGACCGCCGACAGTTGAAGGGTGTCGTAATGTGTAATAGGCAGACATCTATCCAGACCATCACACAGGAATTCCAGAGTGCATCAGGATCCACTGCAAGTACTATGACAGGCGGGAGGCGAGAAAACTTTGATTTCATGGTCGAGCGGCTGCTCATAAGCCACACATCACGCCGGTAAATGCCAAACGACGGCTCGGTTGGTGTAAGGAGCGTAAACAATCGACGATTGAACAGTGGAAAAACGTTGTGGGGTGTGACGAATCACGGTACACAATGTGGCGATTCAACAGCAAAGTGTGGGTATGGTCAATGCCTGGTGAATGTCATCTGCCAGAGTGGTGGTGAGATTATGATGTGGTCGTGTTTTTCATGGAGGGGGCTTGTACACCTTGTTTGGTTGGCACTATCACAGCACAGGCCTAACTGATGTTTTAAGCACCTTCTTGCTTCCCACTGTTGAAGAGCAATTCGGGGGATCGCGATGGCATTTTTCAACACGATCGAACACCTGTTCATAATGCACGGCCTGTGGCGGAGTGGTTACCCGACAATAACATCCCTGTAATGGTCTGGCCTGCACAGAGTCCTGACCTGAATCCTATAGAACACCTTTGGGATGTTCTGGAACGCCGACTTCGTGCCAGGCCTCACCGACCGATATCGATACCTCTCCTCAAAGCAGCACTCCGTGAAGAGTGGGCTGCCATTGCCCAAGAAACCTTCTAGCATCTGATTGAACGTATGCCTGCGAGAGTGGAATCTGCCATCAAGCCTAAGGGTGGGACAACACCATACTGAATTCCAGCATTACCGATGGAGGGCGCCACGAACTTTTAAGTCATTTTCAGCCAGGTGTCCGAATACATTTGATCACAAAGTGTAGACTTATTTCAAGTCAGGCTTTGGCAGTTCGGTTGCTGTTCAGCTTTCCGTCGATGATTAACAAGGAACCCCTTGCGTGTGAGGTCACAAGTTCAAACTTCAGCAAGGCTCATTTGAAAGTGTTATAAATTATGATAGGAAAATTATTAGCTGCTAATGAGTGATCGTGTGCATCGGGAGAGCGACGGAAATGATTTCCGGGAGGTGGAGAGATCAACCTTTGTGGGATGTGTGTATTACACTACACAAAATGGACATCGTCGACATTCGAGAAGCGTTCAAAGAAAGCCTTTAACTTGCAGCATGAACATCAAATGAAAAATATCGCGCCGCAGTGATCACAAAGGTTTGCACCATCAAGATTGAAGGCGAACTCCGTGGGAGTTATAAATCGTACAGGACGTTAAGCTAGGTGGCTACATCGTCGACATTCGAGAAGCGTTCAAAGAAAGCCTTTAACTTGCAGCATGAACATCAAATGAAAAATATCGCGCCGCAGTGATCACAAAGGTTTGCACCATCAAGACTGAAGGCGAACTCCGTGGGAGTTATAAATCGTACAGGACGTTAAGCTAGGTGGCTACTAGTAAAGAACGCATAAGGAGACATATTAGAGTAACGAGGTGATGAGAACTGATGGAATGTGATGGCATGCAACCGAATGCGGAGCAGTCTGTTGTGGAGCTTATCATGAAACTGGATATCCCTTAAAGAATAGCTGCAGATAGAGCGATAATATGTTTTATAGGCACGGAGGCTGAATTTGTCCAGGGGTTCCAGGCGGTATGAGTTGCAATGTTACACACTTTTCAGGAGAGACAGTTTGTTCTAAAGGAGTATGATTTTATACGCAGACCAGAAATAAAGCAAAAGCAAGTTATTGGTCAAAATCAGTGCTGATACCACAGTTGTAGTCCGCAGCTCGTGGTCGTGCGGTAGCGTTCTCGCTTCCCGCGCCCGGGTTGCCGGGTTCGATTCCCGGCGGGGTCAGGGATTTTCTCTGCCTCGTGATGACTGGGTGTTGTGTGATGTCCTTAGGTAGGTTAGGTTTAAGTAGTTCTAAGTTCTAGGGGACTGATGACCATAGACGTTAAGTCCCATAGTGCTCAGAGCCATTTGAACCACAGTTGTATTCTCTTACGCCCGTTCTTCCACTCTCGCTTGCCGAGACGTAAATATTCCCTACTGCCCTTGCAAGATCACACACACAAGAAAGAATCGTAGGGGGCAGAGCACTTCGAACTTCTCACAGCACAAGAAATAACTTTCCAGCCGATTTACCAGCCAGATTAACAGTCGTCATAATTGTATGCGAATGCCTTAAGAGATTGATGTTAATTTATTTTGATACAACTCTCTTGGTGTCTCTGATTTCCACGGTTCCTTTCATATGCATCTCCGCTTCAAATATCGACTGGTCGGAGTTGAAAATAAATTGCTTATTGAACAAATGGGATAAGTTTATCTCATCCACAAATTTTCGGACAGATTGTGCAGATTGCTGTGCATCGTAAAGTTGATGCTTTGTTTCAAATTTCGTTATCGTACGTTTTCCAATTCCGTAGCACCCTTTGAAGCTATGCAGCCATCCACTGCTTCCCTTGAAATCACTGTAATCTATGTCGCGCTCAATTTAATGTGCATGACGTTGTAGGTCGCTATCACGAACATTCTGTAAGTTGTATTAGGGATCCTTGAAACATGGAAACACTAGTTTTTGTAACAAGTACGCCTTGTCCTCCCTTGAATATCCGTACTTATTACTATGCACTACACGATCACATTGCTGCGGACTTGTTCGAAATCTGTTCGTAATTTTTTCTTTACTATGCTGTGGATGATCTTCCATGTACGTAATTATGGTTAGTACCTGCTCCTTGGACAGCTGTCGTCCTTTAATACGTTTCATTGAAGATGGGATTTGTGGCTCCTTGTCAGACAAGAGTCCTGAACTACATGGGTAGCAACTGCTTCAGTATCATTTTCACTTTTTAAGCACATAATTACATCACTGTAGTCTTCATGTGCATTGTCCGCACAGTCGAGCGTATACGACACCACACATTCCACTGACTCACCTCGCAGAAAAGTTAATATTTCGTTTGCCAGTTATTTCCCATTCCACGAAATTACTTGAGTTCCTTACTGAAGAAATGTCAACTTCGGCAACTTTTGTTGTAGATTCAACTCAAAGTTTGCTGTGTTTATCGTTCCCGTTGCTCTGAATTGTATAAACACGAGTAGCACTGTTCTGAGTTTCTCGTCGGCTAAACAGTTCAACTATGCTCCATAGCTTCATGTTGTTCTCACTATTGGATATCTCCAATCCCTCACTTCGTTGCCATTAGCACTCAATATTGTGGTTGCATGGTAGACAATATGTAGGGGGTCTTATGCCGTAAACATCGTTGGCCCTTTTGCGACCTCGCGCTCAATGGGTCAACAGGGGCGGACCGCATGCTTGGACTGGGAAAAATGAGGAAGGAAACCGGTATTTACCTACTTAAATAAACTATCCCAACATTTGTCTTCAGTGATTGAGGGAACACGGAACCTCTAGATGGGTGGTTGGTTGATTCAGAGGAGGGGACCATACAGCGATGTCATCGGCCCCGTCGGTTAGGGAAAAAAGGGGGAGGAAAGTGACCGTGCCCTTTCATAGGAACCATCCTGGAATTTTCCTGAACCGATTTAGGCAAATCACGGAAAACCTAAATCAGGATGGCCGGACGCGGGTTTGAACCGTCGTCCTTCAGAATGCGAATCCAGTGTGCTGACCACTGCGCCACCTCGCTCGGTTCTGGATGGTCGTTCGGGAATTTGAGCCACTTTCCTCCCGAATATACGAGTATAATTTGTGGAAATGTAGTCGAACTGTTGTAATGTGATACAGTATAGAAATAATTCAAATAAGTTAACATGACGGGGGCTTTCTAGTTACGTTTAGAAGCTCAACGCAAAAAGAACTTGTTTTTCTGGGCAAATAGAAACATTTCTGCATCATTTAACAGTAAGTTCACCCTATTCTTTATGTTACGTATCAATTTAGGTGAGTGGAACAGCACCGGTTGTAACAGTGTCAAATTATGGACAGTGTTAGAGTGATGCAGATGTGCTTGCACTATCAATTAACCTCATTTTCCATAAATAATATTTGACTTATCAATATCGACGAGGGAATCATTACAGACCAATTAACCAGATAGTGCCCTCATCACATCACCTAAATCTAGAGGCAGAAGCTGAAAGGAAAACGTGCCTCAGAGGGGCTTTTATTAAAATTCCGAGAGTAGGCGCTACAACAAGAATTATTACTTCGTCATATATACATCCCGCGAAGAGACTGATGGCATGAAAGTAAGGAACTTGGCGGCTTGCCAACAGTTATTCAACCAGCGCACCATTTGCGTCTGGAACAGGAAGTGGCGAGAAAAACGTTAGCACGCCATGTATCCTCCGTCACATACCAAAAGATGTCTTGCGGAATGTAGTAGGAAATATAAATAACATAGCTTCTCCTGCAACAAGCTACGTGTGTCACTGCAGTTTCAGACTTAGTCTAGCACTGTAGTGCCCAGAGGATTTCTGAGTTGATCTCCATTTTTTAAAAATAAGGATCTCTGCTTATAAATAAAAACATCAATCTGACTGCTCACTTCATATACATTCGCCATTCCTTGCAAATTATGATTGTTTTCATTTTACTCTTCTTGAATAACTTAATTATTATAAGATTTCGACGTACAGTGGTGGGCAAAACGTAAGGTCAAAAGTAACTTGCGCATGATATGTCGTCATTGCCAAGTAACATAGCTTTTATGAAACTTGGCCATACATACAAAGAACTGCTACAGTATAGTGCAGAAGACAGCTGAAAGGAATGCGCAAAGAGACTAACGAAAATTACACTTTTATTATAAGACAATAATTACACTGAAGCTGCCGCGATTTATGATGGTCCCCCTGGACATTACAAAAGGTGGGACATGGTCCATAGCAGCGTGGGTGAGCACGACGGTCGGCAATACATGCTCCGCAACGTGCTTCGGTGCTGGCCGCAAAACTGGCATATTGCCTTCAATACGTCTCTCCAACGCATCCCACACCTGCTCGATAGGATTTAATCCGAGAGAACTGTCAGGTCAGTCCACACTCCGACTCCCCTCTCATTGTAATAGCGTCTGCACCTAAGCTATTCAATACGGTCTCGCAGTGTCACCCATAAGACTGAAGTCAGGGCCGAATGCACCTTTCAAAACAAGCACATGGAGATGGAGAACAATGTCACAACAACTTTGACCAGTAAGTGTGTCGTGCTCAAAGATTTGGAAGCCAGTATGTCCATGCAACAATATATATCCCCCACACATCAACTCCTGGATCACCAAAATCATAATGTTCGACAATGCTGGGTATACTATCATATGACGAGAGGTGGAAACACGTAATGTATTCAGGAACATTGTGAAACAGGATCGTTTTGGAAGTCTAGGTGTCATGGTGCGAGGAAGCGTAATGTTGCATATCTTTCAAAATGGTTCAAATGGCTCTGAGCACTATGTGACTTAACATTTGAGGTCATCAGTCCCCTAGAACTTCAACTACTTAAACCTAAATAACCTAAGGACATCACACACATCCATGCCCGAGGCAGGATTCGAACCTGCGACCGTAGCGGTCGCGCGGTTCCAGACTGAAGCGAACCTGATCTGCATCCTCACAGTGTCACCACCAGTGCCACTCTTATGCAAGTGACATGAAATCTGAATAGGCGACATCTTTCAGATGTAGAAACAGGCCTACCAACTTCCGTTTATGTCACGAATCTCCTCCTTGGCGCTGCGATTTTTTTCCGTCTATATACATATACCACTCCAGAGGGGACGTCTCTCCCTGTGTTTTCTTACCGACGAATGATAATCACAGGTAAAAGCTATGAAGCAAGATGTCAAATGTAGAAGTACGGATATTTTTTGGATTTGATGTTTCCACAATGAATGGTTTTGATGTTTTTATTTACATGTATTGAGCATTAACGAGAAACGGGCACGTCGTCAGCACAGGACGGCGATCGCAGCGACTTCGAGACAGGAAATGATTATTATTATTATTATTATTATTATTATTTGATTTGTGGGGTGCTCAACTGCGCGGTCATCAGCGCCCGTGAAAATTTTCAATCTGTGCACAGTCCAGTCCATACACTTTAACGAATGATGATGGAATGAGGAGCACAACACAAACACCCAGTCCCAGGGGAGAGTGAGTTCCCAACCCTGGCGGGAATCGAATCCGGGACACCGCGACAGGAAATACCTGCTCGGACGCTGTGATTTATGTCCCATGGATCGCTGCCCTGATTTGTAGTTGGCCAAAATTCCACAGCATAGATATATAATCAACGGACGTTTGTTAACGAAAGAAGTTAAAATGATCTGTCGCATTCGTTCTAATTCGATATATTACACAAAGTAGTTCGAGGTTATGTGATTAATGTATGTTTTGTCAAAACTCCACACAAGCACAAGCAACTCTACTGCAATTTCACAACTTCTCTGGTAGAAGTTCAATATGTGGTATAACAGTTCTCAACTGCAATGCAAAAATAATAGTAGAAGTGCAACAAGCATAAAAAGGCGCAACAGTCAAGAATGCAGGCAAAGAAGCTATTAATTATATTGAAAGTTGCACATCACGTGCCGCCTGATTGCGTCTCTTTGGAATTTCGCCTTAACGTGCGAAAACAGATGACTGTCAACTACACATTGTTTCAGCACTCACGAATACTCTTGGCGGAATATTACAGCGCTTGCCATTCGTTACGCTGCGACGGTAGAAGCCTCGCAGGTCGATGCAAGTTTGCTCGCGTGCGGGCCAAGTTCGCAACTCGTGCGTGCGAGCTTATTCCAACACGAAACGGCTTTCGAGAATCTCTGCCACCTGGGACCGTGTCGCTGGCGTCAGCTACTAAAGTGCTGAGAGCTCTGTTTCAGTTAGGTGCTGCTCCATGAATTTATTACACGATCTAAACAGGAGGGGAGTGTTCAGGGGCGCTATCAACAGACGACTCATGACGCACTGTAGCTCCAGAAATCGAACAAATCCTTTGCGATTTTCTCAGTGTAAACTTTGTCTACGTCATCGCGTAATACTGAGGGAGGTCACGTTTGTTTCGCAGCCACGAAACAGCTTCATTTTTTATTTTGTTTCAAACGGCATCGAGCAACGACTCTTACAAACAGAAACAAAATTCACAAACAAAAGATTATTTATTTATTTGCTTATTTAGCCTGACCAGATTAGGGCCTTAAGGCCCTCTCTTACATCTGACCAGGAACAACACATACAGATATATTACCAAAACATTCATGAAAATGATAATCTTAGGGATGATAAAAAGCTAATAATAGTAATAATAATAATATTTCACAATCATTAAAGTAAGAATAAATGGCAATAATAACAGTAATAATAAAACGAAGTGCATTAAAAATAATATATAGTTTAGAACAACTTAAATCATGTTTAGTACTGTCAGAAAGAGAAAGGATGAAGAATAAGGAAATTGGAATGACAGTAATAGTGGCTGTTAGGAGAGGACTTGATTTAAGTAAATAACTCTGTAAGAGAGGAGAAGGGAAAAGTTGTAAGGGGAAGGGGGACTGCAGACCAGTATGTGGGAGAGATAACTATTGCGAGAGAAGGTGAGCCATTAGCTGATTTTTGGAGCATGAAGTGACTTAATTTCTCTGATATTTTGAGGAAGATTGTTACACAGTCGGGTTCGCGATACAGAAAATGATTTAGAAAACATGACGCTGTTGTGTGGTGGTACTGAGAGGATCTTACTTTGTTGAGATCGAGTATTTCTGCTGTGCTGTTCAGATAGTGATGTAATGGCTGAGGATAAGTAAGAGGGAGTCTGATGATTGAGAAGACGATGGACTAAACATAAAGTGTGGCAGTTCCTACGTTTACCGAGCGGGGTTGGCGCAGTGGTTAGCACACTGGACTCGCATTTGGGAGGACGACGGTTCAATCTCGTCTCCAGCCATCCTGATTTAGGTTTTCCGTGATTTCCCTACATCGTTTCAGGTAAATGCCGGAATGGTTCCTTTGAAAGGGCACGGCCGGTTTCCTTCCCCATCCTTCCCTAACCCGAGCTTGTGCCCCGTCTCTAATGACCTCGTTGTCGACGGGACGTTAAAAAAACACTAACCTAACCAGTTCCTACGTTTATCAGCACGTAGCCACAATAATTGTTCATAGGCTGGCGTGAAGTTACTTCACATATACGACATAAATACACTGATTTTTTTTAAAGTAATGCCTGTACACTTCATTATTATGAATATAAAGACATTGAGTATTCTATTATTCAGAATTAAACTTTTCCACGCAATTAATGAGCCAAGCATATAACAAGTACAAAATCAAATTGTCGTTAAAGATCAGTTTTAGAAAGTCTAATGAAATTTGGCAGTTTAAAGAACTTCAACTAAAGCAGCTAGAAGTAATCAAAAATTTAGAGTTTTTCGTATAGTGTCTGCCCTCTTACACATTCCATTAAAAAAAGTGCTGGACTTCATCTTCAACTGAATAATAATCGCAATTGGAGAGGATATTAACTTTCACACGTGTTTAATTTTGTTGGCAGAAATATTTTATTTGTGACGGTTTTCTTCCTTTTAACAACAGAATTAAGAAACCATAGGCTACTTGGATAGCACAGTACCAAGTTCCTTTGAGGTTAATGTTCTCGTTAGATAATGATGATGATGATGATTCTTACGTTACCTTAGCTGCAGCCCGTCAATGTAATCACATTTCGGACAGAATATTACACAGGGTGCAAGCTGTTGCACGTTTTTGAAAAACTGGTCACCTGGTTCGTTGCTCTTGCTCCGATGTAACCTGGTGTTGTTGTTGTGGTCTTCAGTCCTGAGACTGGTTTGATGCAGCTTTCCATGCTACTCTACCCTGTGCAAGCTTCTTCATCTCCCAGTACCTACTGCAACCTACATCCTTCTGAATCTGCTTTGTGTATTGATCTCTTGGTCTCCCTCTATGATTTTTACCCTCCACGCTGCCCTCCAATGCTAAATTTGTGATCCCTTGATGCCTCAAAACATGTCCTCCCAACCGATCTCTTCTTTTAGTCAAGTTGTGCCACAAACTTCTCTTCTCCCCAATCCTATTCAATACCTCCTCATTAGTTACGTGATCTACCCACCTTATCTTGAGCATTCTTCTGTAACACCACATTTCGAAAGCTTCTATTCTCTTCTTGTCCAAACTGGTTATTGTCCATGTTTCACTTCCATACATGGCTACACACCATACAAATACTTTCAGAAACGACTTCCTGACACTTAAATCTATACTCGATGTTAACAAATTTCTCTTCTTCAGAAACGATTTCCTTGCCATTGCCAGTCTACATTTTATATCCTCTCTACTTCGACCATCATCAGTTATTTTGCTCCCTAAATAGCAAAACTCCTTTACTACTTTAAGTGTCTCATTTCCTAATCTAATCCCCTCAGCATCAACCGATTTAATTTGACTACATTCCATTATCCTCGTTTTGCTTTTGTTGATGTTCATCTTATATCCTCATTTCAAGACACTGTCCATTCGGTTCAACTGCTCTTCCAAGTCCTTTGCTGTCTCTGAAATAATTACAATGTCATCGGCGAACCTCAAAGGTTTTACTTCTTCTCCATGAATTTTAATACCTACTCCGAATTTTTCTTTTGTTTCCTTTACTGCTTGCTCAATATACAGATTGAATAACATCGGGGAGAGGCTACAACCCTGTCTCACTCCTTTCCCAACCACTGCTTCCCTTTCATGTCCCTCGACTCTTATAACTGCCATCTGGTTTCTGTACAAATTGTAAATAGCCTTTCGCTCCCTGTATTTTACCCCTGCCACCTTCAGAACTTGAAAGAGAGTATTCCAGTTAACGTTGTCAAAAGCTTTCTCTAAGTCTACAAATGCTAGAAACGTATGTTTGTCTTTTCTTAATCTTTTTTCTAAGATAAGTCGTAAGGTTAGTATTGCCTCACGTGTTCCAACATTTCTACCGAATCCAAACTGATCTTCCCCGAGGTCCGCTTCTACCAGTTTTTCCATTCGTCTGTAAAGAATTCGCGTTAGTATTTTGCAGCTGTGCCTTATTAAACTGATAGTTCGGTAATTTTCACATCTGTCAACACCTGCTTTCTTTGGGATTGGAATTATTATATTCTTCTTGATGTCTGTGGGAATTTCGCCTGTCTCATACATCTTGCTCACCAGATGGTAGAGTTTTGTCATGACTGGCTCTCCCAAGGCCATCAGTAGTTCTAATGGAATGTTGCCTACTCCCGGGGCCTTGTTTCGACTCAGGTCTTTCAGTGCTCTGTCAAACTCTTCACGCACTATCGCATCTCCCATTTCGTCTTCATCTACATCCTCTTCCATTTCCATAATATTGTCCTCACGTACATCGCCCTTGTATAAACCCTCTATACACTCCTTCCACCTTTCTGCCTTCCCTTCTTTGCTTAGAACTGGGTTGCCATCTGAGCTCTTGGTATTCATACAAGTGGTTCTCTTCTCTCCAAAGTTCTTTTTAATTTTCCTGTAGGCAGTATCTATCTTACCCCTAGTGAGACAAGCCTCTACATCCTTACATTTGTCCTCTAGCCATCCCTGCTTAGCCATTTTGCACTTCCTGTCGATCTCATTTTTGAGGCGTTTGTATTCCTTTTTGCCTGCTTCATTTACTTCATTTTTATATTTTCTCCTTTCATCAACTAAATTCAATATTTATTCTGTTACCCAAGGATTTCTATTAGCCCTCGTCTTTTTACCTACTTGATCCTCAGCTGCCTTCACTACTTCATCCCTCAGAGCTACCCATTCTTCTTCTACTGTATTTCTTTCCCCCATTCCTGTCAATTGTTCCCTTATGCTCTCCCTGAAACTCTCTACAACCTCTGGTTCTTTCAGTTTATCCAGGTCCCAACTCCTTAAATTCCCACCGTTTTGCAGTTTCTTCAGTTTCAATCTGCAGTTCATAACCAATATATTGTGGTCAGAATCCACATCTGCCCCTGGAAATGTCTTACAATTTAAAACCTGGTTCCCAAATCTCTGTCTTACCATTATATAATCTATCTGATACCTTTTAGTATCTCCAGGATTCTTCCAGGTATACAACCTTCTTTTATGATTCTTGAACCACGTGTTAGCAATGATTAAGTTAAGCTCTGTGCAAAATTCTACCAGGCGGCTTCCTCTTTCATTTCTTCCCCCCAATCCATATTCACCTACTATGTTTCCTTCTCTCCCTTTTCCTACTGACGAATTCCAGTCACCCATGACTATTAAATTTTCGTCTCCCTTCACTATCTGAATAATTTCTTTTATCTCGTCATACATTTCATCAATTTGTTCATCATCTGCAGAGCTAGTTGGCATATAAACTTGTACTACTGTAGTAGGCATGGGCTTTGTGTCTATCTTGGCCACAATAATGCGTTCACTATGCTGTTTGTAGTAGCTAACCCGCACTCCTATTTTTTTATTCATTATTAAACCTACTCCTGCATTACCCCTATTTGATTTTGTATTTATAACCCTGTAATCACCTGACCAAAAGTCTTGTTCCTCCTGCCACCGAACTTCACTAATTCCCACTATATCTAACTTTAACCTATCTATTTCCCTTTTTTAATTTTCTAACCTACCTGCCCGATTAAGGGATCTGACATTCCACGCTCCGATCCGTAGAACGCCAGTTTTCTTTCTCCTGATAACGACGTCCTCTTGAGTAGTCCCCTCCCGGAGATCCGAATGGGGGACTATTTTACCTCCGAAGTATTTTACCCGAGAGGACGCCATCATCATTTAATCATACAGTAAAGCTGCATGTCCTCGGGAAAAATTACGGCTGTAGTTTCCCCTTGCTTTCTGCCGTTCGCAGTATCGACACAGCAAGGCTGTTTTGGTTAATGTTACAAGGCCAGATCAGTCAATCATCCAGACTGATGTAACCTGGTAGCCACTAGAAATTGGTTTACGGAGACGTTGCCATCCATCCCTTAAGATGGATTGGGATATGAGACGCTAGATAGATTGTCATTTTTCCAGAAGCTGTTCTTGTAAGCGGTACCAGAGCACTCGTGGAAACGGTACAAATCTGGACTTTGTCTACGAATAGCGCTGTCGCATATAGTCTGACCTTTTAACATGGCCATTTCTTTGAGTATCCAGAAGGATACCGTAATTGGCAAATATCCAATCCGTTCTATTACAAAGGAGACAGCGAATAAGCGATCATCAAATGAAGAGTTAAAGAAAATTATTGACAAATGACGTTTTTGGTAAGAAAACACCTCTAAGTTGCATACAAAATATTTATTCTATGACCAACCTACTATTAGGAAGTTGACAGAGGATGTGATGGACACAAGACAAGTCTAGGTGGTTATAAAACCAGTCATAACGTCTCATAATAAAAGAATCTATAATTAAAGGGGTCTTAGAACGGCATTAATCACAATAAAGAAGGCGATGTGTACACTGCTTCGTGACGGACAACATTAAGTTTGTCAGAAGGAACTGAAAAAGGACACATTGAAATAAAAAATGTGGAACGTATTATATATATCACTCGCTATCCCTTCAAACAATAGAGAACCATGTAACTATATGTGTTTAGATGATTATTTTTAATGTAATATTATATCATTTTAGCATGTGGCAGGTAGTTCACTATTCTTATTATTTTCGTTTTGACCATTGTGAGGACCACATGACTACGTTAATTCGGATCAATTTCGTTCTTAAGGTCTCTATCCTTGTCCAGTATTCTTTCATTCTAGAACTTCTTTCACCCTTCTGTCCACGATGAGTCGGTGTTGTTTCTAATTCTGTACTGGAAGCTAATCACAACCCAAATTTTTTTATTTGAAAGTCACCCTGTTGTAAATCTCTGTTTCTTGTTTTCCAATTTCTTCCATTTCTTTTGGTGTAAAGTCTCTCTCTTGTCTACAGAAGGCTACGTTGTCCGATGCAAATAACCTTGATCACTTTGTGCTCCACTGTTATCATCGTTATTGTTAACATTAATACACACATTAAAAAAAGTTTTGCATCATCCTAGTTCCCAGAACTCCAGGAGATACACATTGACTGTGGATATTCTATCACAGACAAAGTCCATTTGACTGTTCAGATATGTCACTAAACCCACCCAAAGACGTATACAACCATCCATGAGCAGCGCCTATTAGACGGAGGGGGTCGGAAAGCCGATCAGTTCCAGTCATTCCTCCAGAAAGGAGGTACATGGCTCGTGTTGTCTGTAGTTCAACCATGCCTAAACGGTCGATACCGCGGTTCGATCGCGTCCGCATTGTTACTTTGTGCCAGGAAGGGCTTTCAACAAGTAAAGTGCCCAGGCGTCTCGGAGTGAACCAAAGCTATGTTGTTCGGACGTGGAGGATATACAGAGGGACAGGAACTGACGATGACATACCTCGCTCAGGCCGCCCAAGGGCTACTACTGCAGTGGATGACCGCTACCTACGGATTATGGCTTGGAGGAACCCTGACAGCAACGGTACCATGTTGAATAACGCTTTTCGTGCAACCACATGACGTAGGGTTACGACTCAAACAGTGCGCAATAGGCTGCATGATGCGCAACTTCTCTTCCGACTTCCATGGCGAGGTCCATCTTTGCAACCACAACACCATGGAGCGCGATACAGATGGGCCAAACAACAAGCCGAATAGACTGCTCAGGATTGGCATCACGTTCTCTTCGCCGATGAGTGTCGCATATGCCTTCAACCAGACAATCGTTGGAGACGTGTTTGGAGGCAACCCCGTCAGGCTGAATGCCTTAGACACACCGTCCAGCAAGTGCATCAAGGTCGAGGTTCCCTGCTGTTTTCTGGAGGCATTATGTGGGGCGGACGTATGCCGCTGGTGGCTGTACGATACGTGAATGCCATCCTCCGACCGATAGTTCAACCATATCGGCAGCATATTGGCATTCGTCTTCATGGACGACAATTCGGGCCCCCATCGTGCGCATCTTGTGAATTACTTCCTTCAGGATAACGACAACGCTCGACTAGAGTGGCCAGCATGTTCCCCAGTCGCGAACCTTATCGAACATGCCTGGGATAGATTGAAAAGTGCTGTTTATGGACGACGTGACCCACCAACCACTCAGGGATCTATGCCGAATCGCCGTTGAGGAGTGGGATAATCTGGACCGTCAGTGCGTTGATGATCTTTTGGACAGTATTCCACGACGAATACAGGCATGCATCAATGCAAGAGGAAGTGCTACTGGGTATTAGAGGTACCGGTGTGTATAGAAGTCTGGACCACCACATCTAAAGGTCTATGTATAGTGGTACAACATGCATTGTGCGGTTTTCATGAGCAATAAAAAGGGCGCAAAGGATCTTTATGTTGACCTATATTTTATGTTTTCTGTACAGGTTCCGGAACTCTCGGAACCGAGGTGATGCAAAACTTTTTTGATGTGTGTAGTTATGCTCATTGTAGAGGTGATCATAAATACGAGTATATTGTGACTTCACCTAAAATGATGATTGGTCAATAGCTGTATGAACAGGTTCCGAGCTACTTTCACAGATAATCGATATCAGTAAGTAATTTCTTGACTAATTATGTACTCAAGTCGAACATTAAAAATGTGGAACGTAATGTATCACGCTCCTCACCAGACACTGTTCGAATAGAGCGATGCTGAAGTAATGTAAGGAAGACCCGTAATAGGAGTAGTAATCGAAGAAATCCCTTAACAGAGGTTTAGCACACAAAAGCCGAAAGTGTGCAGAAATGCTAGCTGCATTAATGAAGCTATGATGCGTTCCCCACTTCAGCCGACAGAAATGTCAAATATAAAAGAATAGTATGTTCAAACATGATACTAATGGGCCAACTACGAATGGTCAGACACATAAAAAACTGTATGATAAGTGTTTACTGGTATGTAGAGAATATCTGAAAATGAGTTACGAAAACATGTCTTCTGTAATGAAGCATTTGTCCCATCCTGCCACGGATCGTTGTCAAGAGTTATTGAGTTATGTTTATCATGAAGATAAGAATGAGCCGGCCCCGGTGGCCGAGCGGTTGTAGGCGCTACAGTCTGGAACAGTGCGACCGCTACGTCGCAGGTTCGAATCCTGCCTCGGGCATGGATGTGTGTGATGTCCTTAGGTTAGTTAGGTTTAAGTAGTTCTATGTTCTAGGGGACTGATGCCCTCAGAAGTTAAGTCCCATAGTGCTCAGAGCCATTTGAACCATTTGTTAAGAATGAGCACCCTCCATCTTCTCTCACTGATTATTTATAGCCAAACTTGTTTCACCTATTCGTGTAACGCATTGTCAGTGACGTATGAAAAATAAAATAGGTAACAGTTTATCTATATGGTTCAAATGGTTCTGAGCACTATGAGACTTACCTTCTGAGGTCATCAGTCCCCTAGAACTTAGAACTACTTAAACCTAACTAACCTAAGGTCATCACACACATCCATGCCCGAGGCAGGATTCGAACCTGCAATCGTAGCGGTCGCGCTGTTCGAGACTGTAGCACCTAGAACCGCTCGGCCACTCCGGCCGGGCGCTTATCTATACATATTACATTAAGAGATTTGTAGCATACCCAGGCAGCACATGTTGGGTATGTTACTATTTCTACTATTTATGATTATACAATTGTGACGTATCTCTTCCTTGTGTGTGTCTTATTCTTACCGTGAATGCAATGGCTATCGTGTAAGCCCAAAATGAACGCAACATAAATTTTTAGCTACCTTTGTGTTACAATTACGCATTTCTCTGAATATAACTGTGCTTGACAGCTACTGCACGTGATCTTGTTACTGAGTTATATAAGTTATTATGGAAACTGTAGACTGTAGCAGTGAAGCGGAACGTTTTGGAGGCACACGTGAATGGGTAAGTAGTATGGTAGTGCGGCTTATCTTGTGATATGTATATGTGCGCGTACGTGAACGTGTGCGCGCGTGTGAATTTCTTTATGGATACACATGTACGTTTTTTTTATTTGTGTGTTTACTTTAAATTGTGAATTAGTGAGAATACTATGTCATGTATCGATACCGCCCTGCCGACGTATCGATTTGTAACTGCAAGTTTCCATCTGACGCCGGTAACTGTCGCACAGGGTCTGGCAGGCCCAGTGGTGCGCGCCCGCTGCGCCATGCCACCAGCAGCTCTGGACTCGAGCCACCTCAGCCGCTGCAATGTAAGAGGGCCAGCAGTAGCTGTCAGCCCCACTTGCACTTGGAGCCTCGTCACTATGACACAAAAGTTTGTGCTTAACACAGTGAGTCTCATCGTAGTTGCCATTGTATGATATGGACTCTAATACTTCCTGCATTATTTGTAATGAGTCTTTGTACACTTTTCTTTCTTTTGGTCTCTGGATGAAATAAACTTCCTGGGGAGTGAGCGTGCTCTTTCTTTTGTTATTAGGGTATGTCTTCCAGTTTATTGAAGATGTACTTGTTCACCTAACGCTTGCACAATACCCAAAGAGCATACAAAAGCGAATGAGACATAAAGGTAAGTGATAAATCGCAATCCTATAGAGTTAAATAGTGTAAATATTAAAAGTACTCAAAAGTGCTCATCAGGACCCACCAACCACTCTGATGGATCTACGCCAAGTCGCTGTTGAGTAGTGGGGCAATCTGGACCGACAGTGCCTTGTTGAACTTGTGGATAGTATGCCACGACAAATACAGGCATGCATCAATGGGTATTAGAGGTACCGGTGTGTACAGCAATCTGGACCACTGAGGTTCCCGCTGCATGGTGGTACAACATGCAATGTGTGGTTTTCATGAGCAATAAAAAGGGTGGAAATGATTTTTATGTTGATCTCTGTTCCAATTTTCTGTACAGGTTCCGAAACTCCCGGAATCGAGGTGATGCAAAACTTCTTTTGGTGTGTGTGTGTATTATCTGAATTATCAATTTCCCTAAAGAACAAGGCTCTCTTTTTCCTCTCAGTGTCAGAGACCCTTTCCAGCTGGATAATGATGTCTTGGTTTTCTCTTCATCCCATTACCTCCTCAGAATCCTTTTTTCCACAAACTGGAATTTAATCTAGGATCACTCTGATGATGAGGAACTTTATGCCGCCACCTCTCCTTCCTTCGCCGACAAAACACTGTTGGCTAAACCTTCTTCCACCACTAATATTTGAAGTGGCTACTACTGACTTGAGCAGCATTACTTACACGTTGGTAACTAGCTGAGAGTCATACACTGATGGAAAAATAAATATTTTTTGTGGTACCGTGTATCGATACCACCTCACGCACATCTCGAAATTGGCAACAGCAACCCATGTCTCCGTCAGACGCTGATAGTGGTCGTGTGGGATCGGGCAGATCCGGTTGTGCCTGCCCGCTGAGCCACAGCTCCATAGGCTCTATATCATGAGCGCCCTCTGCCGCCACGATATAGGACGACCAGCGGCAGCCAAACAGCCCATCCGCGCTCGGAACCACTTCTCTACATAACGCTACGCAACCACCTAGTCATGGCTCCGACACCATCGTTCGTGCTTAAGTTCAGATACTCTCATCCTTGTTGCTACTGTATGAGCTACTGTTTCTTGCTGCGTTATTTGTAATGAGTCTTCACACACTTGGCGAAAGCTGCCAGTTAAGTAAACCTTTTTGTTGTTTGCTGTATTTGCTTGCTCGCTCATCATTTCTATTCCTATCCAGCTTTCCTATGATGACAGTTGCCGCAGCACTCCGTAGCGCACCTCTTCTTACCGTTGTGTACAAAGTCATACACAACATTTTCTATACAGCTCAAATGTGTTTGCTTGTCAAAAATGTCATTTAGCAAGTATATGAGAGCTGTGCCGCGCTATACGCGCCAAATGTTCGCAATAACTGACAGCAACATTGCTACGGCGTAAAGTCAAGCGCCGGCACGCCAACCTGGAACGAGACAGCAGAGAGCGCTGTGAAGAAGACGTCAGTCAGTTGCACGCTGGCCGACCCCTCTCCAGGACGACAACGCGACAGCAGCGGCCTCTATGCGAAGAGAACGTAAGCGCCGCGCTCGGCTGGCCGCGGCCCAGATTTACATCAGCTTCAAGACTAGCAACTAGGATAGAAGCGTCGAAGCTCATTACTTTGCTCGTACATTCCATACAGCTCAAACTTGGAATTGTTATATTGAAGAGATTTCTTACTTTGTCTGTCGCCCTTTGCTTGCGACACGTCTGTACTTCTCAAAGTATAGTCATTTTCTTTTCGTAGTAAAAGTCATTAATATGATTTGCTTAAATTGTTGTCCAGCGAACCGAGAAAACAGATTTGCCAGACGCCCCACATTTGACGACTAGGCTGGATTCAACAAAAATAATTTGTTGTTTACTGATAGTTTCAAGACGGAAGACGATTTAAGGTAAGTGCATTACATCCCATCCGTGGGAGCCCTCAAGATGAACACATCAGTATGCTCATTATAAGCATGAGCAATAACTTAAACGGGGTTTTATGGAATACAGATATCCAAGAAATTACCAATACTTACAGATTCCTGAAGTGTCCTACAGGGATTATAAACTTCAGAATGGGACGCGTGAACGAAACGATAAGTACTAGAAATGTTCGAAGCTGCCAAGTCGCCAGACTTGCAAAGAGGAGCATCACAGAAGGCGTTTTCCAGTCAGTAAGCGTCCTTAATTCAGATTTCATCGCCACAATCGGGGAAATTGCTTACCGAGATTTGTTTTTAATGTCGTCGTCGTCATGGTTTTCAGTCCGAAGACTGGTTAGGCGCTCCTCTCAAAGCTAGACTGTTCTATGCAAGTCGTTTCATCTTTGCAGAACTACTGCAAGATACATTTGAACTAGTGCACTGTAGACAAGCCGTGGTCTCCCTCTACGATTTCTACCCTCCTCTCCTCTACTCACACTTCCCTCCGTTGCCAAACCACATTCCCTTCGAGTCTCTGTGTGTCCTATCAACCAATACATTCTTTTAATCAAGATGTGTCAATTTTCTTTTTTCTCCAATCCTGTAAGTCGTTCTTCATTACTTATTCGATGTACATACTTGATTTTCAGCATAGTTCTGTAGCATCACATTTGAGAAATCTCTGTTCTCTTGATGTATGAAACGTTAATCGTTAAGTTTCACTTCCGTATAAGACAACACTCCAAACAAATACAAATCACAGTTCAAAGTGTGTATGCATCCCAGACAGGGTGTTCGGTGGAAGAGAGGGACGAATTTTGGATAATCCTACATGTAGTAGCAATGGAAATATCAGAATGAAAGGGTGATAATTGGGGGATAAAGGAAATAAAGAATACCAATGTTATATATAGTGAAAATGTGACTGCGCAACACAAACTCGTAGTGGCCGATCATGAAATGGTAGTAGGGAAAAGACGTAAATGTATCAAGCGAGGAGAACAAAGAATAAAGTGGTGGAAACAAAGAAGAGGTGTTTCGAGAAAAATTCAAGGAAACAATATTAAGAGAAATTAAATTACCAGAGGATGTACAGGAAAGGTGGAGTTATAATAGCAATGTAATTACAAAAGCTGGAAAAGATGTGCTGGGTGTAACGACAGGAAAGGGACCACCAGAAGATAAGGAGGCATGGTGGTGGAATGAGGAGGTTCGGAAAGCGATAAAACTGAAGAAAGATGCAAAAAAGCAATGGGACTTAACAGGAAGATAGGAGGATAGGGGAGCCTACAAGAGTGCGAAAGAGATGACAAAAAGAGCGGTGGCAAAAGCAAAGGCTGAGGCAATGGAAGAGGCATATGAATAGTTTGAAAGAAGACAGGATGGCAGGCAATTTCTACGGATTGCTAAATCAAGACATAAGGCGACCAAGGACGTAACATCGATGAGGCAGATAAAGGATGAACCAGATGTGGTATTACACGACCTTGAGAAAATCCTCAATCAGTGGTGGAGTACTTTGAAAGGCTATTGAATGAGGAAAATATACGAGAGAAGTATGAGGATGGAGATATAAATTAAGGAATGACCCAAAGTATAAGTAGGGAAGAAGTCGAACACACAAAGAAGAAAATGAAAAATGGGAAGGCACTAGGGGTTGACCAAATTCCAACAGAAGCATAGAAAAGTCTGGGAGAACAGGGAACTGATTCCTTTGGGATCTAATCCAGAAGATTTGGAAAGGAGGAAGAACGCTGCATGCATAGAGAAGCAGTATACTGGTTCCCTTATGTAAGGGGAAGAGGATATCCAAAACTGTGGCAATTATAGAGGCATAAAACTGATGTGCCACACACTGAAGGTCTGGGAAATAATAATTGAGAAGAGGTTGCGTCTAGAAACTGACGTATGTGAAGAACAGTTTGGATTTATGCCGGGAAGAGGAACAACCGACGCAATATTTGCACTAAGGCAACTGATGGAGAGGCACTAAGTACAAGCCAAACTGCTTACGGCGTTTATCGATCTTGAGAAGGCATATGACAGAGTGCCGAGGCAAAAGATACGGAGATGTCTGAGAAGTAAATGCCTGCCAGAAAAATATATCAGGGTGGTAGAAGACATGTATGAAGGTGCAATGATACAAGCCAGGATCAGGGCGTGGGAAAAGGCTGAGATGATGATGATGATGATGATGATGATGATGATGATCCATCCTTAATTCCCCACAAGAACATTCCCTCCTTTTATGAGAATAGGACTACATCAGGGATCTGCTCTCAGTCCATCTCTCTTTGACCTTGTCATTGGTGTACTACTCAAAGACGTGAAAAAATAGGCACCTTGGGGTATGATATTTGCCGATGATGTTGGTAATCTGTGAACCCACCCAGGAGGCACTTCAAGGCAAGCTTGAACAGTGGAGAAAAGCTCTATAGGAAAGGGGAATAAGAATTAGCAGTGTGAAAACAGAGTATATGTGTACAAAGGATGCCAGAGATCTATATATTAACCTTCAAGGAGAACAACTGACGCTGGTCAAGAGATTTAAATACCTAGGCTCTTACATGCAAAGTGATGGAGGCCGAAATGCAGCACAGATAAATAGTGGATGGATGAACTGGAGGAAACTGAGCGGAGTAATGTATGATAAGAAGGTTAGCTGCAGAATGAAAACTTTACAAGTTTGTGGTGAGGCCTGCGATGCTGTATAGCGCAGAAACTCTGTCAATTACAAAAGCCCGAGAGAAAAAGATGGGAGACATGAGAATGTTAAGGTGGATGAGTGGGGTGACACGGAAGGAGAGACTAAGGAATGAGTACATCAGGGGAACAGTGAAAGTGGGGCCCGTAGGGAAGAAGATCCAAGAAAGTAGGCTAATATGGTATGGACATATGCAGAGAAGAGGAGAGTACCACGTGGGGAGAAGAGTTGCAGACCTAGAAATCGATCAAGGAGAAGAGAAAGACCGAAACTGAGATGGAATGACAGCAGGGGACCTACGGGAGAAAGGATGGCTCAGAGAAGAAGCACTGGATAGGCATTTATGGAAGAGAAGGATCCAGCAAAGCAACGCCGACTCCACATGACGTGGGAAAAGGCTGAGATGATGATGATGATTATGATGATGATGATCCATCCTTAATTCCCCACAAGAACATTCCCTCCTTTTATTGCATGACTTAATAGCAATAACAGTTTATCGTCTTTGGTCAGAGAAGTCCCATCACAGCTTGCTGAGATCACATTCAGTATTTCAATCGCAGGTCGAAAAAAAGTGTATAAAATCAAGATCGAAAAGACCTCCACTTCAGGAAATAGGATATTATTAAACTCCGGGCGGTGGAACACCGGTCAACATGCGCCCATGGAATTACGAATTCAACTGACCATTTGGCATGGCTGGGAAATAATTCGTCAAAATGGAAGGATCAGGTGGTGGGAGGGACAATAAGAATCATCTCGGTTCAGTCCCCTTATTTTAAGAATCCATTGTACTGGGCTGTGTGTTTCGGAAGGTTTAAAAAATGGTTCAAATGGCTCTGAGCACTATGGGACTTGACTTAAATTCTAAGGTCATCAGTCCCCTAGAACTTAGAACTACTTAAACCTAACTAACCTAAGGACAGATGATGAACAGCGGGTGACAGCGATCCTTTCTAAAGGTACTGAAGTGAACGCTATCATCACGCCGCCACTCCCCCCCCCCCCCTTCCTACGTCAACCCTGTTTCTCAGGCATGCATAAACAAGGCGGTGCTGCCACCCTGGAGAGGTATTCACTTACAAAAAAAAAGTAAAAACTTTTCACTTTCGGACCTAATATTCATTTACGCGTTTGAACAACGAGTTACAAATTTCGTTGGCCCCTTCCTTTGTTTTCCTTTCAACATACAAAAGGAAGCCAGCCTGAAGCAGAAACTGTATGAGTTTCTGACTTTAATTGTTTATGCAGCCATCATAACTTTCCATGGGCCTACATGTCCGAACGAGGCACTGGACCAATGTAATTTCCATGCACACTGCTTGTTGATCCCAGATAACTCCATTAACGGAATAAAACGCGTTAGGCAAATCCCAGACGTGGTTTCCGCAATTTCTGTTGCCCTCTCTGCAAATTGTTAAAAACCTAGCATTTGAATCGGAGTTCTATCTTAAAGGTGTTCTTTAAGTAAACATATATGAAAACATTTACAAAAAATTCATATGATCATAGACTAGATATAAACGTGGATCATTGTGTCTTCATTGCGATTGTGTCACACTCAATTAATTGTTCAAATGTTATAGCACTATACAATATACGAGTTCCATTCATGGACGGAAAGTATGGGGGCTAATCATTTACAGTAAACGCATTGACTGAGTTTATCACTGTTGTCCTAATCAAAAAACTGTATTATCAGTTGGTAAATTTAATTATACTGTTAAAATCTGCAGTCATCTGTAAACTGCTGTTTCAATAACGTTTCTTTCGTGGATAAGATTAAATGTTACCCAAGATACTTTTTGGAGACGTATAGAGCTCAAAGAGAGGTGATCTTCTGCAGCCAAGGTTGTTTGGTATTTTTATTTCGCAATGACCGGTTTCGACAGAATCTTGCTGTCATCATCGGATCACTGGAATTTATTTTTAACATGTATACGTGCCCTTCGTTGTATTCTGTTGAAACCAATCATAAAATTAATAACCGATCTCGGTTGCAGAAGATCGACTGTACACCAATGACAGATCGCTCCTTGCAACATGCGCAGCCTACACAAGGAGAAGTCTCAGCAGTCACGAGTCCAGCCCTCTCACAAGTAAAGAGAGCTGAATAAAAAAACTGCAGCACCGTTTTCAAGCACAGATTCGTACTGCTTAAGTAATCGCGAATGTAACGCTAGTAGGCCCTGGCCCATAAATCAATTAATTAAAAAATAAATGAAATTTAACTGACCGATGGCGGCCGAAGACATCCGGCATATGAAGTCAGCCTCATTCTGCCAACGGCCGTGTCAAAGAAGGCGGAGGAGCGGATAGAGGTTCAGGGCACTCTGTTGTCCTACGGGTGGGAAATTGCCCTAAAGGCGGAAGAATCAGCAATGATCAACGACATGAGGATGCAGAAGGCAATGGAAATCACTGCATTAAAGACACGTAACGTGTATCCACAGGACATGTGGCCTGTAATTGAAGAATTGTCATGATGATCTCTCCATTGGCAAAAGATTCCGGAATAGTCCCCCATTCGGATCTTCAGGAGGGGACTGCCAAGGGGGAGGTTACCATGAGAAAAAGATTGAATAATCATCGAAAGAATAACATTCTACGAGTCGGGGCGTGGAATGTCAGAAGCTTGAACGTGGTAGGGAAACTAGAAAATCTGAAAAGGGAAATGCAAAGGCTCAATCTAGATATAGTAGGGGTCAGTGAAGTGAAGTGGAAGGAAGACAAGGATTTCTGGTCAGATGAGTATCGGGTAATATCAACAGCAGCAGAAAATGGTATAACAGGTGTAGGATTCGTTATGAATAGGAAGGTAGGGCAGGGGGTGTGTTACTGTGAACAGTTCAGTGACCGGGTTGTTCTAATCAGAATCGACAGCAGACCAACACCGACAACGATAGTTCAGGTATACATGCCGACGTCGCAAGCTGATGATGAACAGATAGAGAAAGTGTATGAGGATATTGAAAGGGTAATGCTGTATGTAAAGGGGGACGAAACTAATAGTCATGGGCGACTGGAATGCAGTTGTAGGAGAAGGAGTAGAAGAAAAGGTTACAGGAGAATATGGGCTTGGGACGAGGAATGAACGAGGAGAAAGACTAATTGAGTTCTGTAACAAGTTTCAGCTAGTAATAGCGAATACCCTGTTCAAGAATCACAAGAGGAGGAGGTATACTTGGAAAAGTCCGGGAGATACGGGAAGATTTCAATTAGATTACATCATGGTCAGACAGAGATTCCGAAATCAGATACTGGATTGTAAGGCGTACCCAGGAGCAGATATAGACTCAGATCACAATATACTAGTGATGAAGACTAGGCTGAAGTTCAAGACATTAGTCAGGAAGAATCAATACGCAAAGAAGTGGGATACGGAAGTACTAAGGAATGACGAGATACGTTTGAAGTTCTCTAACGCTATAGATACAGCAATAAGGAATAGCGCAGTAGGCAGTACGGTTGAAGAGGAATGGGCATCTCTAAAAAGGGCCATCACAGAAGTTGGGAAGGAAAACATAGGTACAAAGAAGGTAGCTGCGAAGAAACCATTGGTAACAGAAGAAATACTTCAGTTGATTGATGAAAGGAGGAAGTACAAACATGTTCCGGGAAAATCAGGAATACAGAAATACAAGTCGCTGAGGAATGAAATAAATAGGAAGTGCAGGGAAGCTAAGACGAAATGGCTGCAGGAAAAATGTGAGGACATCGAAAAAGATATGATTGTCGGAAGGACAGTCTCAGCATACAGGAAAGTCAAAACAACCTTTGGTAACATTAAAAGCAACGGTGGTAACATTAAGAGTGCAACGGGAATTTCACTGTTAAATGCAGAGGAGAGAGCAAATAGGTGGAAAGAATACATTGAAAGCCTCTATGAGGGTGAATATTTGTCTAATGTGATAGAAGAAGGAACAGGAGTCGATTTAGAAGAGTTAGGGGATCCAGTATTAGAATCGGAATTTAAAAGAGCTTTGGAGGACTTACGGTCAAATAAGGCAGAAGGGATAGATAACATTCCATCAGAATTTCTAAAATCATTGGGGGAAGTGGCAACAAAACGACTATTCACGTTGGTGTGTAGAATATATGAGTCTGGCGACATACCATCTGACTTTCGGAAAAGTATCATCCACACAATTCCGAAGACGGCAAGAGCTGACAAGTGCGAGAAATATCGCACAATCAGCTCATGCATCGAAGCTGCTTACAAGAATAATATACAGAAGAATGGAAAAGAAAATTGAGAATGCGCTAGGTGACGATCAGTTTGGCTTTAGGAAAAGTAAAGGGACGAGAGAGGCAATTCTGACGTTACGGCTAATAATGGAAGCAAGGCTAAAGAAAAATCAAGACACTTTAATAGGATTTGTCGACCTGGAAAAAGCGTTCGAAAATATAAAATGGTGCAAGCTGTTCGAGATTCTGAAAAAAGTAGGGGTAAGCTATAGGGAGAGACGGGTCATATACAATATGTACAACAACCAAGAGGGAATAATGAGAGTGGACGATCAAGAACGAAGTGCTCGTATTAAGAAGGGTGTAAGACAAGGCTGTAGCCTTTCGCCCCTACTCTTCATTCTGTACGTCGAGGCAGCAATGATGGGAATAAAAGAGAGGTTCAGGAGTGGAATTAAAATACAAGGTGAAAGGATATCAATGATACGATTCGCTGATGACATTGCTATTCTGAGTGAAAGTGAAGAAGAATTAAATGATCTGCTGAACGGAATGAACAGTCTAATGAGTACACAGTATGGTTTGAGAGTAAATCGGAGAAAGACGAAGGTAATGAGAAGTAGTAGAAATGAGAACAGCGAGAAACTTAATATCAGGATTGATGGTCACGAAGTCAATGAAGTTAAGGAATTCTGCTACCTGGGCAGTAAAATAACCAATGACGGACGGAGCAAGGAGGACATCAAAAGCAGACTCGCTATGGCAAAAAATGCATTTCTGGCCAAGAGAAGTCTACTTATATCAAATACCAGCCTTAATTTGAGGAAGAAATTTCTGAGGATGTGCGTCTGGAGTACAGCATTGTATGGTAGTGAAACATGGACGGTGGGAAAACCGGAACAGAAGAGAATCGAAGCATTTGAGATGTAGTGCTATAGACGAATGTTGAAAATTAGGTGGACTGATAAGGTAAGGAATGAGGAGGTTCTACGCAGAATCGGAGAGGAAAGGAATATGTGGAAAACACTGATAAGGAGAAGGGACAGGATGATAGGACATCTGCTAAGACATGAGGGAATGACTTCCATGGTACTAGAGGGAGCTGAAGAGGGCAAAAACTGTAGAGGAAGACAAAGATTGGAGTACGTCAAGCAAATAATTGAGGGCGTAGGTTGCAAGTGCTACTCTGAGATGAAGAGGTTAGCACAGGAAAGAAATTCGTGGCGGGCCGCATAAAAAAAAAAAAAAAAAAAAAAAAAAAAAAAAAAAAAAAAGCTAACCGATTTGTGGATAGAAACCAATTTTTCCCGGCCAACAGAAACCACCGACAGCTTGCCTCAATAGAAGACTATCGAATGATAGGAGTGCAGCAGTTTTCATAGCCACCAATCATGTAATTCGCAAAATCAGCGTAAGTTCCACTTCTGTTCTTTTCAAATTCAAGCAACAGCAATGTTTTCACGTAGAAAGACTGATTCCACATGCATTCTACATCTACATCCATACTCCGCAAGCCACCTGACGGTGTGTGGCGGAGGGTACCCTGAGTACCTCTATCGGTTCTCCCTTCTATTCCGCCGGCCGAAGTGGCCGTGCGGTTAAAGGCGCTTCAGTCTGGAACCGCGAGACCGCTACGGTCGCAGGTTCGAATCCTGCCTCGGGCATGGATGTTTGTGGTGTCCTTAGGTTGGTTAGATTTAACTAGTTCTAAGTTCTAGGGGACTAATGACCTCAGAAGTTGAGTCCCATAGTGCTCAGAGCCATTTTGAACCTTCTATTCCAGCCTCGTATTGTTCGTGGAAAGGAGGATTGTCGGTATGCCTCTGTGTGGGCTCTAATCTCTCTCATTTTATCCTCATTGTCTCTTCGCTAGATATACGTAGGATGGAGCAATATACTGCTTGACTCCTCGGTGAAGGTATGTTCTCGAAACTTCAACAAAAGCCCGTACCGAGCTACTGAGCGTCTCTCCTGCAGATTCTTCCAGTGGAGTTTATCTATCATCTCCGTAACGCTTTCGCGATTACTAAATGATCCTGTGACGAAGCGCGCTGCTCTCCGTTGGATCTTCTCTCTCTCTTCTATCAACCCTATCTGGTACGGATCCCACACTGCTGAGCAGTATTCAAGCAGTGGGCGAACAAGCAGACTGTAACCTACTTCCTTTGTTTTCGGATTGCATTTCCTTAGGATTCTTCCACTGAATCTCAGTCTAGCATCTGCTTTACCGACGATCAACTTTATATGATCATTCCATTTTAAATCACTCCTAATGCGTACTCCCGGGTAATTTGTGGAATTAACTGCTTCCATTTGCTGACCTGCTATATTGTAGCTAAATGATATGGGATCTTTCTTCCTATGTATTCGCAGCACATTACACTTGTCGACACTGAGATTCAATTGCCATTCCCTGCACCATGCGTCAATTCGCTGCAGATCCTCCTGCATTTCAGTAGAATTTTCCATTGTTACAACCTCTCGATATACCACAGCATCATCCGCAAGAAGCCTCAGTGAACTTCCGATGTCATCCATAAGGTCATTTATGTACATTGTGAATAGCAACGGTCCGACGATACTTCCCTGCGGCACACCTGAAATCACTCTTACTTCGGAAGACTTCTCTCCACTGAGAATGACATGCTGATTCCGACCCTCAGCCAGACGTGGCCCAGGAACGGAATCCATGGACCGCAATGTGCGTTCGAAACGTCGATGTTCATGTGTCCTGCAGTTCACATCTCGACGCGCAATTTGCTGCGTACTTCATCGACCCACGAGCCGAGTGATCCACCGTCCTGGCGCCACCATAGTGTCACCAAGATGAATGTCGTGAGGTAGAGCGGCTACTTGGGTCGAAAGCAGTAGGAACGGTTCACGAATCCCCCCCCCCTCCCCACTCCCCCCGCACAGTCAAGTTGCACTGCAGCGGCTGAGGTGGCTCGCAGTCCGGAGCTGCTGGTGGCATGGCGCAGCGGCCGCGCATCACTGGGCCTGCCAGACCCTTTGAGACCACTATCGGCATCAAATGGAAACTTGCAATTCCATTCTCAAGTTGATATGCCGGCAGGGTGGTATCGATAGTCGATACAAGACAGATAGTATTCTCACTAATTCACCATTTAAATAAACACATAAATAAATAAATAAAACGTACATGTGTATCCATGATAAAATTCAGATATATATTACTAGAGGAGGCGCACTACCACACTACTTACCCATTGACGTGCGCCTTCAAAATGTTCTGCTTCACTGTGTGGAGTGCGTACTGTAAGACCTTCAGCACACACACCATCAGATTATTTGACTTGTCTCTCTAACGAAGTAGGCGAGTGTCAGCAATATGTCTCGTGGTCTTATCGTGGCGTGTTTATCTTCTGCCGTTAGGTCAGACGATAGAAATGCCACTTGCACGCTCAGAGTAGCAGATTGACGTTGACTAACTTTAAACAGAACTTGATCAATTTTCACACACATTTATTAAAATAATAACAAGCATAAAAATTACTTAACTTGGTTCTGGATGCTATTTACAATTAACAATCTGAAGTTCCTTTGGTCTTGGTACATTAATCTTATTCTCACATATCTCTGATACTTGACAAAAGTGTCTATACACTTATCTTCATGGCTATGTACAGGATATGGTAATCTTATTAGGCTCAGACTGAATCTTGACAATAGACTGGTACGGACAAATGTAGACTGACTAATCCGAGGTCTGTACACTCGTTATAATACCTCGCGCGTTCAGGTATCACTGCGCGAGTGTGATCCGCGAGGAGAAGCGGCTCTATGTTAGCAGCAATCTCATTGGCTGCGTTACATATTAATACGCGGATCGGCGGAAGCAGAATTTGGTCCGTCTCTATGGCAGCGACAACTCGTAGTGCGGAGACGGACGAGCGCTGCGCCTGCGCTGTTGTGCTTAGCGGGGCGCGCTCTAGTGGGAAAGTTGTGTACGCGCTGACTACGCGGAACTATGTACACAACACACTGCACTGCTACAGTTCCCACGATAACTTACTTAACTCACAAGGGAACCTCCCCATCGCACCCCCCTCAGATTTAGTTATAAGTTGGCACAGGGATAGGCCTTGAAAAACTGAACACAGATCAATCGAGAAAACAGGAAGAAGTTGTGTGGAACTATAAAAAAATAAGCAAAATATACAAACTGAGTAGTCCATGCGCAAGGTAGGCAACATCAAGGAGAGCGTTGGCTTACGAGCGCCGTGGTCCCGTGGTTACCGTGAGCAGCTGTGGAACGACAGGTCCTTGGTTCAAATCTTCTCTCGGGTGAAAATTTTAATTTTTTATTTTCAGATAATTATCAAAGTTCAGGCACTCACACATAATCAACTTCGCTCTCCAAAATTACAGGACATGTTCAGATTTGCTTGGACATATACATATTTCACGGTCTACGCACGGAAACATTTGAAAACGTAAAAAACATATGTTTTGACAGAGCACACGGAAAACTGTGCGACTCTGAAACTGTTGCATTCATTTGATGCAGTTTATGTGACAAACTCTTATGTTTTCATCACTTTTTTTGGAGTGATTATCACATCCACAAGAAAACCTAAATCGGGCAAGGTAGAAGAATCTTTTTACCCATTCGCCAAGTGTGCAAGTTAGGTGGGTCGACAACATATTCCTGTCATGTGACGCACATGCCGTCACCAGTGTCGTAAAGAATATATCAGACGTGTTTTCCTGTGGAGGAATCGGTTGACCTATGAACTTGCGATCAAATGTTTTCGGTTCCTATTGGAGAGGAACGTCCTTTCGTCTACTAATCGCACGGTTTTGCGGTGCGGTCGCAAAACACAGACGCTAAACTTATTACAGTGAACAGAGACGTCAATGAATGAACGGACAGATCGTAACTTTGCGAAAATAAAGTAAAATTTTCACTCGAGGGAGGACTCGAACCAAGGACCTTTCGTTCCGCAGTTGCTCACTCTAACCACGAGACCATGGCGCTCATCGGCTAATATTCTCCTTTATGTTGCCTATCTTGCACATGGACTACTCAGTTTGTATATTTTGCTTATTTTTTCATAGTTCCACACAACTACTTCCTGTTTTCTCGATTGATCTGTGTTCAGTTTTTCAAGGCTTATCCACTGTGTCAATTTATAACTAAATCTGAGGGGGGTGCGATGGGGAGGTTCCCTTGTCAGTAACAAGATCACGTGCAGTGCCTGTCCAGCACAGTTTTATTTAGCGAAATGCGTAATTGTGACACACAGGTATTGAAAATTTATGTTGCGTTCATTTAGAGTTTGCACCGGGGCCACTGCACACACAGTAAGAATAACACACATACAAGCAAGAACTAAATCACAGTTTCGTAAGCATAAATAGTAGAAATAGTAACATACCCAACATGTGCTGCCAGGAAATGCTACAAAACTCGTAATGTAATATGTATACATGAACAGTTACGTATTTAATTTTTTATACGCCACTGAAAATGCGTAACACGAATAGGAGAAACAAGTTTGACTATAAATATTGTTACAGAAGATGGAGGGTACTCATTCTTATCTTATAATAAACATAATTGGAAAACTCTTGACAGCGGTCCTTGCAGGATGGGACAAATGCTTCATAACAGCAGACATGTTTTCGTAACTAAATTTCAGACATTCTGCGCATACCAGTGAACAGTTATATTACTAGTTTTTGATGTGTCTGAGCACTCTTAGTTGACCTATTAGTATCATGTTTGTACATTCTTTTATGTTTGAATATATATATATATACGGTGATTACAACTAAAATTCAAAAATGCTGTAGAAATAACACCACTGGTCAGAATGACGTAAAACTGCAACGGAATATTATCGGAGAAGGGCGAAAACGTATGGTAGAAGATAAAAAAATAGTGTGAAAATTGATCAATAGATGGCGCTGTATGTGTCAGAATACGTAAATGGAAACACCTGTCGTGTTTACGACCCATTGAAGTTGGTATAAACATGCCAGGTGCATGGCTTTTCCTCCTTTCGCGTCTGCAACATTCACCATGACTGTCTCAATGCAGGATCGTGATCTGCTTGTAAAGCTGTATTACAAGAATTATGAGTATGCACATGTCGCTCTGCAGATGTTCCGGACACTGAACCGTTTGAAAGAAGGCGTTGGTCCGATGACTGCCGTGGGTCTGGAGCAAATGATTCGGAAATTCGAATAGATGGTTCCTTATGGTGTGCAACCTGGTGGAGGAAACGAATTGATTCGACGTTAGTGGAAGCAGTGGCCACAGCAATGCAGGAAGAGACGAGTGGTGGTGTGCAAAAGTGTAGTGCTCAGAGAATTGCTCAATATTGGACATACCGGTGAGCACGGTGCGTAAAATCCTATGAAACATCCTTCTTTGCTATCGACTGAAAATTATCCATATGTACGAGTTGCTTACTGCCATCAAAAGAGACCTTTGCTTTAGGATCTCTTGCTCGCATGGCAGTGACAATGATTGGCCATGGAAGATTTTTATGGACAGACGAAGCCCACTTCCATCTGATAGCATATTTCAATAAACAGAATTGTCGAATATGAGCAATGGAAAATCCGCACGCAAATCAACCAGTACCACTTCATCCTGAAAAGGGCCATATTTTTTCTAAGAGACAGGTGCTTCCGGTCCTGTTAACTGTGTGCGCTGTGTGTGTCTTTTGCGCAACCACGTCATTCCAGCTCCACAACAGCGTGGATGTGTGGATTGGATCATTTTTATGCAAGATGGCGCACCGCCGCACATTGCAAATCCAGTTAAGCAGCTGCTGAAGCCCCATTTCGGAAATGCTAGAATTATCAGCCGCCATTTCCCTACAGCCAGGCCGTCCCAATCACCTGATCTATCCGTGTGACTTCCGGCTGTGGGGCGGTTATCTAAAGATGTCTTCAGTGTCCTGATTGCATAGTTAGCTGCACTTATGGCACGCATATCGCAACGGTACCCCGAAAACACTTCGATCAGTTGTGGAACATGCTGTTTTTCGAATTCAGCTTGTTGCAGAAAACGGTGTACAGCATATTGAACATGTTTTCCACCAGTCGCACAGAAATTAATAATCCTCATTTGATTTTGATTGATGGTTTTTATGTGGCTCTTCACCTCAAGACAATTGAAAACCGATGTGATTGATGTTTTTTATGCGATTTTTGGCTTCAGGACAATTAAAAACCAATGCGAGTGATGCTTTTTATGCGGGTTTGGCCTCAAGACAATTAAAAACCGATTTTTCCCATCCAAAGTGATACGACCTTACCGTGGTGGATGGGCTAACAGAGACACACCCATGTACACTGAGTAGTACAGTTTAACGTCAAACGTACACCTTAGGTATTGTTGTATGATTTATTTGCCATTTCTAGTCTATCACTATTAAATTATGATGCTTACAGCTCCTTCTATTGCTACATTTTGTAACCATTTGTTTTTCTTCTGCCATACGTTTCCCCCTTCTCCTATATATTCCGTTGCAATTTGACGTCATTCTGATTAGTGGTGACATTTCTACAGCGGTTTGAAATGGTGTAAGGCCACTTGCAGTACTGAGGGAAAAGATGATGCAATGTTATAATCTTGACGCAACCACTTATCTACATTTAATAAATACCTTACTAGCGATATCGACGTTTGGCTGTTTCTTCAGAGTCCATACGATTGTAGGCACCATGCCCGATTCTTTAAAGAATCGAACCTCATCTATAAAACAGCTTCAAACATCTAACTACAAAGTAGTAATGTGTTAAATATTTGACGTTGGGCATGTAAGCGAGAAAAATTTTAGATGAGCTAGAAATTATGCGTTAAGTTTGTTGTAAGTCGCTAAATGCTCTCATTTTTCAATACTGCATGAATATAGTCTGGGTAATATGCGCACCTTGAGCTACGCTGCCTCAAGACATATACACAGTTTCTGTTTATAATACTTCGCTTAGCGTGGCAAACGTTTAACATAAAACTAGATGAGGACATTTTAAATGTTTAAATTCGGCCAGTATTTATTTGAAATACTCAATATCAAATTTTTGTTGCCCCTGGAAGCCTTTTTATTGGCAACCGGCAACTGGAATCGTGCTCCATGAACAGACTTAGCCGTTTACACTACTGGCCATTAAAATTGCTACACCACGAAGATGACGTGCTACGAACGCGAAATTTAACCGACAGGAAGAAGATGCTGTGATATGCAAATGATTAGCTTTTCAGAGCATTCACACAAGGCTGGCGCCGGTGGCGACACCTACAATGTGCTGACATGAGAAAAGTTTCCAACCGATTTCTCATATACAAACAGCAGTTGACCAGCGTTGCCTGGTGAAACGTTGTTGTGATGCCTCGTGTAACGAGGAGAAATGCGTACCATCACGTTTCCGACTTTGATAAAGGTCGGATTGTAGCCTATGGCGACTGCGGTTTATCCTATCACGACACTGCTGCTCGTGTTGGTCGAGATCCAATGACTGTTAGCAGAATGTGGAATCGGTGGGTTCAGGAGGGTAATACGGAACGCCGTGCTGGATGCCAACGACCTCGTATCACTATCAGTCGAGATGACAGGCATCTTATCCGCATGACTGTAACGGATCGTGCAGTCACGTCTTGATCCCTGAGTCAACAGATGGGGACGTTTGCAAGACAACAACCATCTGCACGAACAGTTCGACGACGTTTGCAGCAGCATGGACTATCAGCTCTGAGACCATGGCTGCGGTTACCCTTGACGCTGCATCACAGACAGGAGCGCCTGCGATGGTGTACTCAACGACGAACCTGGCTGCACGAATGGCAAAACGTCATTTTTTCGGATGAATCCAGCTTCTGTTTACAGCATCATGATGGTCGCATCCGTGTGTGGCGACATGGCGGTGAACGCACATTTGAAGCGTGTATTCGTCATCGCTATACTGGCGTATCACCCGGCGTGATGGTATGGGGTGCCATTGGTTACACGTCTCTGTCACCTCTTGTTCGCATTGAAGGCACTTTGAACAGTGGACGTTACATTTCAGATGTGTTACGACCCGTGGCTTTACCCTTCATTCGATCCCTGCGAAACCCTACTTTTCTGCATGATAATGCACGCTCGCATGTTGCTGGTCCTGTACAGGCCTTTCTGGATACAGAAAATGTTCGACTGCTGCCCTGGCCAGCACATTCTCCAGATCTCTCACCAACTGAAAACGTCTGGTCAATTGTGGCCGAGCAACTGGCTCGTCAGAATACGCCAGCCACTACTCTTGAACTGTGGTATCGTGTTGAAGCTGCATGGGCAGCTGTACCTGTACACGCCATCCTAGCTCTGTTTGACTCAATGCCCAGGCGTATCAAGGTCGTTATTACTCCCAGAGGTGGTTGTTCTGGGTACTTATTTCTCAGGATCTATGCATCCAAACTGCGTGAAAATGTAATCACATGTCAGTTCTAGTATATTTGTCCAATGAATACCCGTTTACCATCTGCATTTTTTCTTGGTTTAGCAATTTTAATGGCCAGTAGTGTAGTAATATACAGCGACGGACAAGTCGCCATACCAGAAAATAATGTAGACTAATGAAATTTCGGAAACTTATTTGTCTAGGTAACATATTTTAGTGATTAAGACTGCAATATTATAGTACTGTAAGCGCGAGATAAGCCGTTGCAAATGTGAAATGCCGGTACATTAATAAACGGTGTAACAGCCAGAATTTTGACTGCATGCACTGCATTCATTGCTTACGTACATGCATTGTTTTGTACGGCCGCAGGATATCAATTTGGAGGAAAGAGTTTCTTGTCGGTTGCACGTGATCGGTCAATAAACGGACGGTTAATGCTATTTATGGACGTCGCTGGAATTCTCGTCCGGTGATGTCCCACGAGTGCTCAGTAGGAGACGTCTCTGGCGATGTAGCAGGCCAAGGCAACATGTTGGCACTCTGTACAACGTGCTGGGTTACAACAGCGATATGTGGGCGAGCGTTAGCGTGTTGGAAAGCATCCCCCTCCCCTGGGAAGCTATTCATGAATGGCAGCACTACAGGTCGAATCACCAGAATGACGCGCAATTTTGCAGTTAGGGTGCCTGGAACAACCAATATAGTGCTCCTGCTAACATACAAAATCGCACGCCAGACCCTAATTCCAGGTGTAGGTATAATGTGTGTAATACACACAGAGGTTGGTAGCAGGCACTCAACTGGCTTCCTCCTAACCAACATACAGCCGTCACTGCCACCGACACAGAATCAACTTTCACCATAAAACGCAACAGACTTCCACTCCGCCCTCCAATGATCTTTCTCTTGACACCACTCAATTCGCAAATGGAGGTGGTTTGGGGCCAATGGAAGGCATGCTATACAGCATCTGGCTTGGAGTTGTACTTGAAGTAACCGATTTGTAACAGTTCGTTGTGTCCTTGTAGTGCCAACTGCTGTTGAAATTGCTGCTGCAGATGCAGTACGATGCGCCAGATCCATACGCCGAACACAATGGTCTTCCCTCTAGATCGTGCCACGCGGCCTTCCAGAGCCTGGTCTCCTGGCAACCGTGCATTCTCGCGATGACCGCTGCCAGCAGTCATCTGCGATGGCTACATTCCTGCCAAGTCTTTTTGCAATATCGCAGAAGGAACACCCGGCTTCTCGTAGCCATATTAGACGACCTTACCGTCTTAAAGGCATTCTTGACTAACATCAACTAGCCACGTCCAATCTCAAAGGTAACTAACGCTCATTACGGCGTGTATTTGAAGCAAACCTGATTTGCATCTTCATACTGGCACTTCTAGCGCCATTATTATGCGACTGGCATGAAACCTGAATAAGACACCATTTTTAAGAGGCAGGAACACGCCTATCAACTTTCGTTTACATCGCAAAACCTGTCCTCGGTGTTGCGTTTTTTTATTACGTCAGCGTAAAAAAAGAGAAAAAAAAACATTAATTTAGATTGATGCAAGTCACTGAACGGCCTGGTCGACATATTCGAATCATTTTAAAAAGGTAACTGCGCTCATTTAGTGCAGCTACGGAACCCTAAACACCGGCTCCAGCTGACAGATTTACGTAACTCCCGCTGTTTGGGCGACACGCGTTTTATTTCAGGATGCAGAAGGTAACACACGTATACCGAACTGTGTAGCAGGGTACCCTGAACAGACGTTGTTTACACAACACACGCAGCCGTCCCTTTGATGGTCATGAGGCAGACGCGCACGTCAGGTCAGCGGAAGCTTGAGGGGAAGAGAGAGGAGAGGGTAGTGGGAGGTCCGCCCACAACTGGACCGGATGTGAGCAGCTCACAAAAGACTCACGGGAGGAAGGGGGGAGGGGGGGGGGGTGACACGTCCAGTTCAGCCGCGGCAACGATACAGGACACCCTCGCTATCCGTATTACCACAGTAAAGTCTCCCATCTGAGTGCAGATAGTTCAGTCCTCCGGAGAGTTTGAGTATTACGTTATCTCGCCAGACAATAGAGGCGTGAACGATGTGTTTCTGTTTGTAACGGCCACAGCTTCAGATTATCTCGTAATCGGCTTTTCTTGCGTTGCCAAAGCTTCTGACCGTGTCTGCGATGCTCGCATGCATAAAGTATCAGTCTGCTGCATATGGAGTGTGGCGGTTCTGAATTTACGGCTTCTGGACGTTCCCAGATCCTGATTGCGTATCGAAAAACTACAGCACAGTGTAAATCTATGACCGCAACATGGGCCTGACTGAAATTCAGTCTCTCACTCTTAATACAACTCGGCGACAATGTCAAATCTCGTCTTCACTTCCTGGCAATATCGCAGTGGAGGTTACACTACATTTCTAAAACAGTCGGGACAACAACTGTTGTTAGCCCCAGAGACTACAACTACGAGCCGAAACTAGTGCCTTCTGTGCATTTTGATGTTAACTACAACAAACAGACAAAGCACAGTTTAGCAGATCTAGTTTTCAGCTATGAACCGTCATTGTGGGACACAGTCAGCACCATTCATCATGCGCATTTGTCAGCAATGAACAGGAGTCCGCATGCCGCGCTCCTAAAAAAGACCTGAACCACCTCAAGGTAGCTACCGTCTTGCAAGTGAGACAGCATCAAAATGTGGACGACGTAGTCCGTTATTCTCAGGCCAAAAGAGAGAGAAGTGTCGAGGTGAGTACGGTGGACGTGGCATGAAAGTCAAGCCACACTTGGCATTGAGTCCTATGGCCGCAAAACTGTAGTGCGGCCTGGCGTTAACGTGTTACAACCTGAAGTTTGTCTTCTTCTCCCACTTGACCCTCTAAACTTGGGTCAGTTGCGTCTTGTAGCTCTAGACTACAAGACATTCGAAAGGATCACTCATTGAATAACGCAGAGGTCTGTGCACACAGGTTTACATGCAAATGGTGGTCTTGAATTATTTCTTTGTTACAGAATTCGCCTATCGTCTCTCTATCGACTGTTCTTTTGCGTTCCTTCTCAGTGTTGACACCACGTCTTATCTTCAGAGATATGGTGGTCAGTAATTTTCGCTTTCAGAAAAACAATCGCGGTTAATGTTCAAGAAACGATTTTTCAGGCTTGCAACAGTAGTATGGTGTGGGTCCTTTTGGTTCCATAAGAACTTAGTAACAATACCCTGCAGTGATACACAATTCTCCCTCTCACCCACAGCCATTTTTTATTGAAAGTTGGAAACGAACTGCTTTTTTTCCTTTTTTTTTGTAATTTAAGGCCCAACAAACTTTTGGTATCTGACACATGAGGCAACTTCTCGCAGAGGTACTTAGAACACCCTCCCTCTTTAGGTAAGAATTTAACAAAGAGTTTCATTAGAGGTCTTTGCGCAAAACGTTCTTCTTTCCACGTTTCAAAGAAATTTTTGCCGGTCCCTTTTTTATGAATCAATGTAGACCTCCTTGGCCTAGTATCCCATTTACACTGAACTGAAATGAAGTGCACTAGTGAATCAAAGACCTATCAGGAAGTTCGCCAAAAAATTGTTTCTTAAATACTGTGTGGAGTACGTATTTACTGACATAATAGCAGGACTGAACACACTGAAAACCACAAAGATAGGCCATTTTCATCACAAAATGGAGCTTGCCGCGAGTCGATAGGTCGCATCCGTCTTGCGAGTGGCCATATCTTTGGCCAGAGAGCGCAAGCGTTGTGGACTGAGGTCCTGGTGGTCTCTCTTTTGAAGTCGAACCGGCAAGCAGTGAGGCGATATTAGAAGGAAGGAAGCGGTTCTGTGTGCCTTTGAGCTGGTACGCGGCGCGGGGTCGTGTTGGCAGTTCCTGGAGTCCTGAGTTCGTCGCTGTGATGGTCCGTCGGGCACTGGCGGCATGGCTGGGGGAGAGCACGTTGAAGTATCAGTTCGGCGGGGCCGCGCAGAGCTGGGAGATGCTCGTTAGCAACAGGCGGGCCGTTGCGGCCTGAGGGGAGTATTCTGCGTTGGGCCTCCAGTTCCAGGAGTTACAGCACTGGGCATCTTGAAAACAGCTGCAGTCTCCTGACGAATCTCCATTAAAGGTGCTGGGTGAGCACGTTTTGGAGTGGTTCACTAGTATTCATCTGCCATGCGATGTCTCTCCCACTGCTGTTTTCACGTTGCGCAATTCCATCTGTGTGTTCCCAGTTGTGTGTCTGCCAAGCGCGTGCTTCTTACCTTATCGCCTTTGCCGAGTGAACCTTTTTGGGGCGAGGCTGTTACTGTTGCGACTGTAACCTGTCGTATCGTTTTGGCTAACCTCAGTATCCCATGAGGAAAATCTTTCGGATGCATTTATTCGTACTTTATTTAATATCTTCATCTTGATATATGTATTTGGTACTTTACAAATTTAACAAGTGCATCTGACGGCCTCCGCATCTAGCTTTTGAATTTTACTGCTTGCTTGTAACCTTCATCTTGGTAAGTGTATTTATTAATGCGCTTGTTGGTTTATAAAATTGAAGAGAGTTACTACCGACCTTTGCAACTAGCTTACAATGTATTTATTATTAATTCCTGATTGATCTGTTGGGCGTCTTCCCGAGATTAACCAATTTATTATTCGGGCTTTGCTGTTCGTGAGATTTAGTGTTCAGTTTAAATTTAATTGACTGCTCCTCTAATCTTATTACGTCTTAATCGACGTGATTGCTGTTCTCCTTAGCATATATATATATATATATATATATATATATATATATATATATATATATATATATATATATATATATATATCTCGGTATTACCGTCGTCAAAAAAAATGGTTCAAATAGCTCTGAGCACTATGGGACTCAACTGCTGTGGTCATAAGTCCCCTAGAACTTAGAACTACTTAAACCTCACTAACCTAAGGACAGCACACAACACCCAGCCATCACGAGGCAGAGAAAATCCCTGACCCCGCCGGGAATCGAACCCGGGAACCCGGGCGTGGGAAGCGAGAACGCTACCGCACGACCACGAGATGCGGGCCGGTATTACCGTCGTCCGAACCAGAATACGCATCATTGACTGTTCTGGTTCAATATATCCTTTTTCCTCGGTCTCTTCAAAATACTTTGTCACCCTGATTGTGCACTAAAGCCCGTAAGTTTTATTCGTACAGTGTCCTGATGCCATTGTATTTTACAGTAATCCATTTCGTAATTCAATGCGAAGATCGTTAGTTTTCTTGTATTGTGTTTTTTCTGAAACAGTCTAGTCTCGTAAATCCCTTAACCAGTTCACCTTTTATTTATAAAGTGTAACGTGTTACACAATTTGACCCAGTCTCATCGCATTCGAAACGTAACTTTTCGAATTATCGACATACATCTACATCTACATGGATACTCTGCAAATCACATTTAAGTGCCTGGCAGAGGGTTCATCGCACCACCTTCACAATTCTCTATTATTCCAATCTTGTATAGCGCGCGGAAGGAACGAACACTTATTTCTTTCCGTACGAGCCCTGATATCCCTTATTTTATCGTGGTGATCGTTTCTCCCTATGAGGGTCGGTGTCAACAAAATATTTTAGGATTCGAAGGAGAAATTTTTAATTCGGAGAAAAAAAATTTTTTTTTCTTGATATGCCTAAACCAGTGACCTGTACACTGGGATGGAAACGTTTTTCTCCCTACCGTTGCCTCGGGAACAAAGATGTGCTCTCGACAGCCGTTTCTAAAACAACTATTAAGCGGTAATTTCCGCCAGCACTGTGTTGTTTTCTGCTGTCAGTGAACCGACGCTGGTTAGCGGACAAATGAGAAGGAAAGCGATATTTCTCCACGAACAACCTAAACAGCAAGGACGGTACGGCCTTCTGACAACTTTCAGCAACGACTGCATGAGATCGAAGTTGATATCTACACCTACGTGTTAAAAATTATTTGTTATACGCTGAAATGACAAGTCATGGGGTACCTAATGGTTCAAATGGCTCTAAGCACTGTGGGACTTAACGCCTGAGGTCATCAGTCCCCTAGACTTAGAACTACTTAAACCGAACAAACCTGAGGACATCACACAGATCCATGCCCCAGGCAGGATTCGAAGCTGCGACCGTATCAGCAGCGCGGTTCCGGACTGAAGCGTCTAGAACCTCTCGGCCACATCGGCCGGTCATGGGATACCTCTTAACATCGTGTCGGATCTCCGTTTGTCCAGCGTAGGGCAGCAATTCGACGTGGCATGGACTCAACACGTCGCTGGAAGTTTCCTGCAGAAATAGTATGTTGCTTCTACAGCCGGCCGTATTAGCAAAAGTGTTACCTGTGCAGGAGATTGTGCAGGCACTGACTTCAGGATTGTGTTGCATAAATGTTCGGTGGGATTCATGTCGGGCGCTATCTGGATGTTCAAATCATTCGCTCGAGACGTCCAGAATGTTCTGACAGGGCGAATTGTCAATCCATGAAGATTCAATCGTTGTTTGGAAACATGAAGTCCACGAATGGCTGCAAACGGTCTCCAAATAGCTGAACCTACCCATTTCCAGTCAATGATCGATTCAGTTGGACCAGAGGACGCAGTCCACTCCACGTAAACACGGCTCACACCATTATGGAGCCACCACCGCTTGCACAGTGCCTTCTTGACAACTAGGGTGCATGGCCTTCGTCGGGTCTGCGCCACACTCGAACCCTTCCACCAGCTGATTTCAAATGGTTCTGATCACTATGGGACTTAACATCTGTGGTCATCAGTCCCCTAGAACTTAGAACTACTTAAACCTAACTAACCTAAGGACATCCCACATATCCATGCCAGATGCAGGATTCGAACCTGCGACCGTAGCTGTCGCGCGGCTCCAGACTGAAGCGCCTAGAACCACACGGCCACACCGGCCGGCCTTCCACCAGCTGAAAGCGGGACTCATCTGACCATGTCACGGTTTTCCAGTCGTCTAGGATCCAACCGATATGGTCAGAGGAGGGGCTGCAGGCGATGTAGTGCTATTAGCAAAGGCATTCGCGTCGGTCGGCTGCTGCATAGTCCATTAACGCCAAATTTCGTTGCATTTTCCTAACCGATGCGTTCGTCGTACGTACCACGTTGATTTCTGCGGTTATTTGACGCAATGTTGCATGTCTGTTAGCATTAACACCTCTACGCAGACGCCGCTGCTCTCGGTCGCTAAGTGAAGCTGATCGGTCACTGCGTTGTCCTTGGCGAGAGGCAATGCCTGAAACTGGTATTCTCGACACGCCCTTGACACTGTGGAACTCTGAATGTTTAATTGCCCCAACGATTTCCGAAATGGAATGGCCCATGCGTCTAGCTACGACTACCATTCCGCGTTCAAAGTCTGTTAATTCACGTCGTGCGGCGATAATTACTTTGTAAACCGTTTCACATGAATCACCTGAGTATAAATGACAGCCCCGCCATTTCACTGTCGTTTTATGCCTTGTGTACACAATACTGCCACCATTTGTACATACGTACGTCGCTATCAAATGGTTCAAATGGCTCAGAGCGCTATGGGACTTAACATCTCAGGTCATCAGTCCCCTAGAATTTAGAACTACTTAAACCTAACAAACCTAAGGACATCACACACATCCATGCCCGTGGCAGGATTCGAACCTGCGGCCGTAGCGGTCGCGCGGTTCCAGACTGAAGCGCCTAGAACCGCTCGGCCACACCGGCCGGCCACGTCGCTATCCCGTGACTTTTGCAACATCAGTGTATTCGAGAAAAGACAGAGAATTACCATGTAGTTCTAAAATATTTACTGTAATTATTATCAGAAATGCTTAGGTGACACAGTGCAGAAGTCAGAATTGATATTGGAGGGAAGTTAAAACTCCGAATAGGGAAATACCAAGTCTGAACATAAATACGAGTATAAGGTATTGCATCGATATAAATGTAAAGTCGTTCAGTCGAATAGGGGAGAATGCATCTTTATGGACAACTTAAATAACTTGAATAAGTCATGGGTTCAGGTGTACCACAAATCCAGAGCCGAAGTTCATGGAGTATTGAAAGAAAGCGTGAGAGGTTAAACTGTAGAGGGAGACGAAGACGTGACTGCAGGCGTTTCACGTGGGTGTGCAGTAACTATGCAGAGCGAAGATTGGGAAATAGTCTCCCATTCGTATATCCGAGATTAAACTGCTAAGGGATGTGGGGGGGAGTGGGGGGAGGAGTGATCAATAGAAAAGGTAAATCAACGAAAAGTCGAGTCTGAAATATCAAATGTCTGAATGTGATATGGGTGGTAGAAAAAGGCTGAAGGGAAAGGTAAAAAATGGTTCAAATGGCTCTGAGCACTATGGGACTTAATTTCTAAGATCATCAGTCCCCTAGAACTTAGAACTACTTAAACCTAACTAACCTAAGGACATCGCACACATCCATGCAGGTGGCAGGATTCGAACCTGCGACCGTAGCGATCGCGCGGTTTCAGACTGCAGCGCCTAGAACCGCTCGGCCACTGCGGCCGGCGGAAAGGTAAAGGCTGAATCTAGAGTCGGTAGCCTTCAGTGAATTCAAAAAGCAAAGATGATGATGTATAAAACAGCACCAGTAAATAAAACGGTCAATTGAAATTCAGGAAAAAGAGATGTTACTGTGAGCAGTGCAACGGTAAGATTATTGTCATCAGAATCGAAACCCAACCAACGCTGTAATGAGGGAGGAATGAGAGAGAAGAAAGACATCTTGACCTCTGCAATAATAGCGAATACACTGTCTAAAAATAGGAAGAGGTTCACCTGGAAAACGCTAGGAGATGCAGGAAGATTTCAGAGGGATCTCATTATGCTGAGACAGAGATTCCTAATTCTGATATTAGATTGTCAGGCGTATCCAGGAGCATATGCAGACACATATCATAATTTGGTAATATTGAAGAGTAGACTGTAGTTTAAGAATACTATCAGACATTCGATTGGCATACCGCGCTACTGATGAATAACAATACGTGCTTTCAGTTCTGTGAGGCTGCTAACAGTGTTACAATGAATTCCAATGTTAGTATTTCAGTTTTGAAGGGAGTCATCCCTAAAAAAGGTAACAGCAGCAACTGACATACGATTTTGGTAAAAGAAAAGTAACTGTGAAGAGAATCAGGGTAACACAAGAAATACTTGAGCTAATTAAAGAAATACAAAAATGTTTAGGGAGAGAAAATAATATACCAATGTAAGTCCTTTAGGAATGAGGCAGACTGGAAATGCAGGAAAGCTGATGCAAAATCAGTGGCGAACGTATGTGGAGGAACAGAAAAAGAAATGGCCGTCAGGGGAGAGATTCAACGTATAGAAAAGTCAAAATAACTCGAAGACTGTCAAAGGTAAGGCGGCAACATTGAAAGTGCAACGGAAATTTTGCTTTTCAACGCAGAGAAATGGGCGGATGGGTGATAAAAGTGTGCTGTGGACCTTTGTGAGTGGGAGGTACTCTCAACTAACGGCACAGAAGAAGGAACAGACGTCAGCTTGGAGGATACGGAGTATCCAGCATTAGTATGAGTTTGGTAGAGCTTTAGAAGACCCGTGGTCAAACAAAGCGGCAAGAGTGGTTAACATTATTCTCATTCGTTTTTAAAATCATTGAGAGAAGTGACAAGTAAACAGTTATTAAAGTTAGTTTGTAGAATGTATTAGGTATGAGATAAACCCTCAATCTTTTGACAGAACGTGAAGTACATAATCATGAAGGAATCAATATCAAATAAATGTGAGAACTATCGTGCGCTCAGCTTCATATCTCATGCCTCCATGTTTCTGACCAGAAGGGTGTAATATTTCTGGCTTAGTCAGCCATCATATTAGCCTCCAAGAACCTGTTCCCAGAGCAGTGGAGATGCAAGAAATATATAGATGACGAAATGCGGTGTGAGGTACCTGTGACCGATGTTAGATTCGGAACCATTCCCGTGAGAAAGCCCCCCTGCATAATGCTACTGCTCAGTGATTGGCTGCTGTGTTCGGAGCAAGGGCACCAAAACGTTAAAGTATAGTTATTATTATTAGTTAAACTACTCATTGGAATGACTTCACTTTTTAATATAAATATCTCTCAACAGCTGACTATCAGTCATTTTAGAATTATTAAAAACAATTTAAATCAAAAACGAAGGACTGACGAAATTGCAGACGAAGCACTTCGGAAGCGTTCGGGTCACGCCTTCTCTGGTATGGCGCGCGAAGTGTTTCGGGCTGTTCGTCACTCTGGATTAGGCAGTCGAGAAGAACAGACATGTTGTCTGTCGTAGACTGTGTTTCTAATTTTTGTTTAAGTTCCTGTTCGTCACTCTGGATTAGGCAGTCCAAATGTACAGTCATGTTGTCTGTGGCAGGATGTGTTTGCCAGTATTCAGTATTAAAGATTCACTCCGGTAGTCATGAGGCACAGACACGTATCACAAATAGTGTAAAGATGCATTTTCGTAAACATTGTGTTTGATCATGTACTTCGCTGTATCAGAAGATGTTGTGTTAAGATCATGTAGTCTTCTCGTGTGGTTATATTAAAATACGCGAGTGGCATCTCAAAGAAGCGATACATTATTCCAGAACAGAACCTCGCTAAAATTCAGTTTCAGCCTCAAGATACAGAACCTACGACCTGCGTGCTGTTTTCTGCGCTGGGGACATCAACTTGAAGACAGCAGGTTAGTGAAATATAACAGAACCTTTGTATTCCACAGTGGAGAGGAAACAACTAGGCACCTCAGCTGAACTGCATGCACAGAACAAATGTGCCCAGTGACACGTCGTCTGCAGTAATGCAGAGGAGGTAAAGGAGGATTATCGTTATCAACACCAACAATCAATTCATTCTTCCTTTCTTACCGTAAGGGTATGCAGAAGAATGGAAAAGAAACTCTAGAGTCTTTCTTCTTTAAGGAAGGTAAACACACCAGAGGCTTACCCTTTAACATGGAAGTTACACTTACAAAAATAAGTACATCTTCAGGCGATTAATCTAGCTGTAAAAATCTCTCAACGACTTAAAATAGTGTAAAAGGTACGAAATCCTGAAAATATAGTTATATGCTATAAGGAAACTGGTAACTTGGAATTTTCAGTAGAACAAAAAAGTAAGATTAAAAACGGAAGATCAAAATAACAGCACTCAGACTAAAATCTCTTAAGGTAGGGCTGTAATCTTCCCCTCAGTTTTTCGAAATTTATACTGAAGCAGCAATGAATGGAATAAAAGAGAGGTTCAGAAGTGGGACAAAATTCAGAGTGAAGGGAAATCAATATTGATATTCGATTATGATGATGATGATCTCTGTCAAATTGAAAATGATTGTAGGATTGTTGAATAGAACAGATATTTCACTTACTGCAGGATATGGACTCAGATGAAACCAAAGACAGACGAAAGTGAGAAGGAGTAGAAAAAATAGAATTATTGATGAATTTCAGATTAAAGTTGGGAACTATGTGGTAGACGAAGCGAAAAAATCCTAGTGCCTTGGAAGCACAGTAACACGTAAAAAATGAAGGACACCATAAGAAGCAGACTAGCATAGGGAAAGGGAACAATCTTCACCAAAAGAAATCTATTGTTATCGAACATATTTTGATAAATATAGTTCTGAATATATTGGTCTGAAATACTGCATAGCATGAAAGTGAATTATGAATTGTGAGGAATCTGAAAGAGAATAAAATAAAAGCGTTTAATCTATTCTGTTACAGAAGGAGACTGAAAATTAGAGTGTCTGGTAAGATATGAAATGAGGTGAGAAAAGGCATGTGTGGAAGGCTAACTCCAGGAAAGGACAGGATAGCAGGACATTTCTTAAAACACCAGGGAATAAGTATCGTGGTACTATAATCAGCTGTAGAGGGCAATACTGTAAGAGAAGACAGGTATCGGAATATATTCAACAAATAATCGATGATGTGTGTAACTACTCAGAGAAAGAGGTTGGTCGAAGAAAGAATAGTTACAGGTAACATAAAACTAGTCAGAAGACTGGTTATTACGTGGCAGTTTATACCCAAATTTTATTTTATAAAATGCACATCCCAGTACTCCGCTTATGGTTCAAATGGCTCTGAGCACTATGGGACTTAACATCTGAGGTCATCAGTCCCCTAGAACTTAGAACTACTTAAACCTAACCTAAGAACATCACACACATCCATGCCTAAGGCAGGATTCGAACCTGCGACCATAGCGGTAGCGCCGTTCCAGACTGAAGCGCCTTGAACCGCTCGGCCAACCCGGGCGGCGTACTCAGCACAGTCGATACTTTAACATTGCATAATAACAGCACACAACATTCACTGCCAATGACTGCAAAGCTAATCACTTCCCCCTCTCATTTCCTTATTACAGTGAGGGGGACCTGTTATTTTCTGCACCCTTGGAGAGCTTCTTTAGCTGGCTTCTGTTATGAAAGTTTATTTAGAAGGACTGGAGGATCGTAAACTTGAGCAGTACTGAAGGCAGTCACCCGAGCAGACATAGGATAAAAAAGACTGTCATATCTCCGGATAGCAGGCAAGTTGGCGTTCGTCTGCGTTCCATGAAGCTAAATTGTGCGACACGCTAGGAGGAATCCTTGTTGGAAAGATAAAACCTGAAAGCCAGGTGTAGCACTCAGAATAGGCTGTTGTCTGTAGTTATGCCATGAAAAAAAATGTCCGCTTGGATCCGATTAACTGGGTCAGTACTTGGCTCACAATAATTATTTAGTAGGAGACGTAATTTCCAAGCATGTGTATGTGCAAGCACTTTCGTTGGCTGGGGTTAGAAACCTATCTCGTACTGGTAGAGATTTCCTGCCTTCATTTCTGCACCACAACGCTATCATTTAACCGTGACAAAATTTGTGAGAGCAGGAATTAGTTAAATTTGTTCATAAAATTATTGTTGGTCGCAAAGTCTGCTGCAGTTTTGTCAGCGAGATTCCTTCGCTGCCAATATCAGCCAAGTTTAAGAGAGTAAACTGAGAGCACTTTAGCTGCCTAGGGACTCAGGAAAGAACACTTGTTTCAGTCGTTGCAGAGAAAGGTACAGAGCGATGTCTGCAGCTCAGATCAAAGTACAGAGCTTAAGAGTTGCTACCATCATGTACTTTGGTTTTCGTACTTGCTTTTCCCGAGTTTTTCTTTAAACTACTAACCACTTCCACAGTCATTGGTCGCATCCATGATACAGTTTCATGTAATGCTTTCATGTGTCCACCCACCTCCACTTATTAAATATTTCGATGCCTGATGCAGTGCGTCATTCGTGCGTTCGATGTCTCATGGTAATGAAGTAAATTGTTACAGTGACCACTAGTTTCCTTTGTAGTCAGATGGGCCCCTCATTAATAAAAATTTGTGAGGTGTGGTAAGTGTACTTCAAATGGTCTAAATGGTTCAAATGGCTCTGAGCACTATGGGACTTAACATCGAAGGTCATCAGTCCCCTAGAACTTAGAACTACTTAAACCTAACGAACCTAAGGACATCACAAACATCCATGCCCGAGGCAGGATTCGAACCTGCGACCGTAGCGGTCGCGCGGTTCCAGACTGAAGCGCCTAGAACCGCTCGGCCACTACGGCCGGCACAAATGGTCTACATCTAGTAGTTTTCTTTCAGTAAGACGTTATCCATTGCACAACATTGTTTCTCTTAAATTTGCATGATCTTACGGGGAGATTCCCTTCTCCTGTAGGTCATTGGTGATCAGACAAATAGCATCTTAGAGGACTGCTAAACAGCTCACCCAACACCTCACATGATGAAACGCAAAAGGGAAAGTGTGCCTTGTACTTTGTTATCTGTTGGGTTGCGGCACATGTTAGGGGGATGTCATGGAGCTGCCAGTCCTGGGTTTAGCTATAAAACTACATATATTGCATACTCCGCAATCCACTGCGCAGTGCATATCAGAAGCTACTTCATACCATTATTATCGATTTTCTTTCCTAGTCCATTTGAGTGTAGACCAACAAAAAATGACTGCCCTTATGCCTCTTTAGGCAGCGTAATCTCACTTAACTTATTCTCATGATTACTATGCAACATGTACAAAGATGGCAGCACAACAGTCGCACATTCTTCGGGGAAAGTTTCTCGGAATTTACTCAACAGTGCTTCATGAGAACTACGCACTCTTTCTTCCAGGCATCCCCATTTAAGTGCTCCGAGCATCTCTGTTACACTTTCATATAGGCTCTACAGACCTTTACGTTCCTAACACTGCATCTCTTCATTCACTCAAGGTCTATGTTATGCATTTTTTACATTTTTCAAAGTAATGCTTGCATAAGGCAATTTGTTGTGAAATTATTGTATAAATTCTTAAATTATTAGGAACATCACCTTAAAACTAAGACAAAGTTGTTTAATGCAAGTTTTAGAATTAGGAATATGGAATTTTAAATAACTGTGTACAGTATTTTTATTGTTAAGGTAATTGTACATTTTTCAAAATGACTTTAATGCTTAATATCAAATTAGTGTTATTGTTACTTTACTGAATCCACTGCTCATGCACCAGATGTATTTCCTGGCTTGTGAACAGAAACTTAGGACGCCTAGTAATAAATTCTACAACCAACTGCTGCGCAATTAGACAATTTTTTTGTCAAATCTGTGTGGTAACCAATTTCTTTCTGCTTGCCAATAATCCGACAATGAGAGATTCTGCTCTCTATTGAATGAATGTTTGCTAACATCTTGTCTTCTTGTTCTGCAGTACATACATTTTGCAAATTTCTATATTACTTCTTAACACTGTAGTTGAGATTATTCTTAGCTTTATGAACCAGCATTAATTTGGTTATATTAAACTGCTTAGTCGCTTGTAAAAAAGATAAAACGGGGGAAACTGTCATTTACTCTGATTTAGTACGCGATTTGCTGCCTATCAGTCTTTCTACTGTTAATTCACACCATCTGGGAAAACAAGGGGGGAAAAGAAATACATAGTTTGGAATCTACTTCCACCACTATACCATTCTATCCTGTCCCGTTCCGCCCCAGCAGCACAGTCCAATTTAAAACTTTAATGGAGCATAGTAACTGTCGAATTGAGAAGTTTTGTGTAACTAACATATAGTGAATTGACACGCACTTTAAGATTACGTCACTCAAGGGCGTAAAATTAACAATTAATGCCTTTCCTTGCGTTAAAATTACCCGAAAGTTATAAAAACGGAACTGGAAACTTTAAGAGTAATCGTTCATTTGCAACTTACACTCTTAGTCAAGTCAAAGTGGCTGTAGCACCTTCCTTTACATTCAGAGACACAGTTTCCCGTTACTACTATAGGCTGCATCACTCTCTAGGCTAAAAAAAAAAAAAAAAAAAAGAGCACAATCCGATTGTGGGTAGCTATCCCGTCCTGACCCGAGTTCCCCGACGTGTTTTTCCATTAATTATTGGGGATTTTAGGATAGCGTAATTTTAACGATGTAGCTACACTCCTGGAAATTGAAGTAAGAACACCGTGAATTCATTGTCCCAGGAAGGGGAAACTTTATTGACACATTCCTGGGGTCAGATACATCACATGATCACACTGACAGAACCACAGGCACATAGACACAGGCAACAGAGCATGCACAATGTCGGCACTAGTACAGTGTATATCCACCTTTCGCAGCAATGCAGGCTGCTATTCTCCCATGGAGACGATCGTAGAGATGCTGGATGTAGTCCTGTGGAACGGCTTGCCATGCCATTTCCACCTGGCGCCTCCTTTGGACCAGCGTTCGTGCTGGACGTGCAGACCGCGTGAGACGACGCTTCATCCAGTCCCAAACATGCTCAATGAGGGACAGATCCAGAGATCTTGCTGGCCAGGGTAGTTGACTTACACCTTCTAGAGCACGTTGGGTGGCACGGGATACATGCGGACGTGCATTGTCCTGTTGGAACAGCAAGTTCCCTTGCCGGTCTAGGAATGGTAGAACGATGGGTTCGATGACGGTTTGGATGTACCGTGCACTATTCAGTGTCCCCTCGACGATCACCAGTGGTGGACGGCCAGTGTAGGAGATCGCTCCCCACACCATGATGCCGGGTGTTGGCCCTGTGTGCCTCGGTCGTATGCAGTCCTGATTGTGGCGCTCACCTGCACGGCGCCTAACACGCATACGACCATCATTGGCACCAAGGCAGAAGCGACTCTCATCGCTGAAGACGACACGTCTCCATTCGTCCCTCCATTCACGCCTGTCGCGACACCACTGGAGGCGGGCTGCACGATGTTGGGGCGTGAGCGGAAGACGGCCTAACGGTGTGCGGGACCGTAGCCCAGCTTCATGGAGACGGTTGCGAATGGTCCTCGCCGATACCCCAGGAGCAACAGTGTCCCTAATTTGCTGGGAAGTGGCGGTGCGGTCCCCTACGGCACTGCGTAGGATCCTACGGTCTTGGCGTGCATCCGTGCGTCGCTGCGGTCCGGTCCCAGGTCGACGGGCACGTGCACCTTCCGCCGACCACTGGCGACAACATCGATGTACTGTGGAGACCTCACGCCCCACGTGTTGAGCAATTCGGCGGTACGTCCACCCGGCCTCCCGCATGCCCACTGTACGCCCTCGCTCAAAGTCCGTCAACTGCACATACGGTTCACGTCCACGCTGTCGCGGCATGCTACCAGTGTTAAAGACTGCGATGGAGCTCCGTATGCCACGGCAAACTGGCTGACACTGACGGCGGCGGTGCACAAATGCTGCGCAGCTAGCGCCATTCGACGGCCAACACCGCGGTTCCTGGTGTGTCCGCTGTGCCGTGCGTGTGATCATTGCTTGTACAGCCCTCTCGCAGTGTCCGGAGCAAGTATGGTGGGTCTGACACACCGGTGTCAATGTGTTCTTTTTTCCATTTCCAGGAGTGTATTTGGTTACCTATTAGGAATGATTAAATATTTTTACGGTCTGGTTGCTAGAAATCGTTCATTAGCTTTTCTGTTCGCCGATTACAGAAAACCTGCAACTTAAATGTATTCCTATGGTAACGAAAAACGGTAACGTCCAGTATTTGAAATAAATCCGTACAAATTTTTAACATAAAGAACGTATTCAAACTTTTATTGAAAAAGCTTTCTTTACTTTGCATAGTAACAATCTTTAAAACGTAAAATCTTGTGAGATCTCGCTTCATCTTCACTACATTCATACAATATATGCAACAAAAATTAAAACTAATCAAAAGAATATTAACTTTATTTTTATGACATTTCACATCTATGAAAAATATTGTGTTGCTGTGGCCTTTAGTTCGAAGACTGGTTTGATACAACTCTCCGTGCTACTGTCTCTTGTGCAGTCCTCTTCATCTCCAAACGACTACCGCCATCCTTATCCATATGAACCTGTATACTGTAATCTTCTTTTGGTCTCCCTCTGTAATGTCTGTCCCCACCCTCTAACACTAAATTGACGATTCCTTTGTATATTAGAATATGTCCTATCGACTGATACCTTCTTTTAGTCAAGTTATGCCACAAATTACATTCCTCCCCAATTCTATTCAGTATCTCTTCGTTAGTTACGCGATCTAGGCAATAATCTTCAGCATTACTGTGTAGTAACACATTTCAAAAGCTTCTATACTTTTCTTGCGTCAACTTTTCATCGTCAACGTTTCCATTCCATAGAAGTCTACACTCCAGACAGATACCTTCAAAAGACTCCCTAATACATAAATCTATATTCCATGTTTACAAATTTGTCTTCTTCAAAAACTTTTTTCTTGCCATTGCCTGTATACATTTTATATCGTCTCTACTTCGGCCATCATCAGTTACTTTACTGCCCAAACGGCAAAGCCCATCTGCTACTTTTGGTGTCTCATTTCCTGATCTATTTCCTTGAGCAACGCGTGATTTAATTCGACAACGTTCCATTATCTTTGTTTTGTTTTTGTTAATGTTAATCTTACATCCTCCTTTCAAGACACTGTCAATTCCGCTCGATTGCACTTCCAAGACCTTTGCTGTGTCTGACACAATTACGACAAACCGCTAAGTTTTTATTTCTTCTCCCTGAACTTTAATTGCTTTTCCAAATTTCTGGTTTCATTGCTTCACAGCTTGCTCTATATATAGCTTGAACAACATTGGATATAGCCTACAACCCTGTAACGCTCCATTCTCAACCACTGGTTCCCTTTTATGTCCCTTGACTCTAACAACTGCCATCGTGTTCTGTGCAAATTGTAAATAACCTTTCGCTCCCTGTATTTTACTCCTCCTACCTGAAGAATTTTAAAGAGATTATTCCAGTCAACATTGCCAAAAGCTTTCTCTAAGTCTATATATGCTATAAACGTTGGTTCGCCTTTCCTTAAAATATCTTCTAAGATACGTCATATGGTGAGTACTGGCTGGCGTGTTCAAACATTTCGGCGGAACACAACCCGAACTAAGCTTTTCGAGGTCGGCTACTACCACAAAAAAATTAAAAATTAAAAATGTACAGTTTTATTGCTTGGACCTGAAAAGACGTGCAGACCTGTTGTGGACAAAAAGAGGAAGAAAAATCTAGCAGCTGAAAACAAGAAATAAACTTCTTCCGCTGATAACCATGTCGCTGAGCGCCCCTATCCAACACAAAAACGTCTCCGGATGAGGGGTACGCAGATCTTATGCACTGCTGCTTAACACAGTGCAATCCGAACATCGTCATTATTTGGTTTCGTGTATCTCCGTTCCCTTCCCATTTTAGTGCCTTCCAATCCTCTGCCTCCTCTTTCCTCCCATTCCCCCTCCCCCCTCCCTCCACGCCACCACCGGTCTGACTTCTTCCATCCATTCTTCCCTTCTTTTACTTCTTCCCTCTTCCCTTTTCTTTTGCCTTTCCTCTGTTACCCAGTAGCAAAAACTGCTGTTTGCGAGGAGACGGCACACAGGGCTGACGTACTCTAGTTAAGGCACTGCATATGAATGTGTTTTCATATGTCACGAGGTGGAGTAGGAGCAGGCAGACCGCCACGCAGAGCAGTGTTTGCGGGCGCCTTTTACAGCCCGTGTAACAAACTGCGTGTGTCGTCCCAGCAGCCGGAAGCCAGCCAGCTAGTTTGGCGCAGAGCAGCCCTCGGTGCTGTGCTGCGCTCGCGCTAAGTAGATTACGCTTCGCCTGACGCAGCACCAACCGTGGCCCGGCCTTCGCAAATTACGCCGTCGTTACGTCGACGAATTTTCTGAGCGTTAAGGCAAAGGAAAAGGTAGAAGCCGACGGCTGATCGATACAGAGAGTGCCATATTGTCAAAATAAAAAGGGAACACACTAAATTTATTACTTTATTCAACTTGAGTGGTAAGGGGCTATCTGTATTAATTACTTAATAGAAGGTGAACTTCAGTCAAGCTCACTTGTAAACAATCTTTATTGTCGATTACCGGTTTCGCTGAACATGGTTATCATCTTAGGATCTGTAAATGCATTTACTCAATGTGAAATTATACGGAGATAGAGTCAAGTACAATAGCAGGTGCATTGCAATTGCAAAACAGTGTTACGACATACCCCTATAAAAGATTATTACATGTCTCCTATACTGTACTTCTTACTTAAAACTGTATTTTAATTGCAGCACGATTCCTGTTCCGTGTCGATAAAATATTCGTAAACACCGCCTAAGCTATCTATAAAGAAATTGTCTGTATGTGAGGAAACTGATAATACTAATTTCAAAAATTTTTTCCTCATATAACTTTCACTTTAGATAACGTATTCGATTGCTGAGCAGAACTGACTGTTGGTTGGCCATGTGTTGCACGTGTGACCAGTAACGTGAAATAAAACTTTAAAATTCATGAAGTGCATAATTTAAAACAAAGAAAATGAATCTAATTCGTGCCGAAAGAAACTAACTTTGTGCTCAACGAAAATTATGTAACAAACTCAGTACTGAAGTACATTATGAACGTTTTGTGATATGAACTGCAATGTTTGACTTTTAATACCACGAAAATAAATTACTTCTATGCTCCGAAGAAAATAAGTTTGAGATTACCGATACCATTGACTGAAAATTAATCTACTTCCTAGCACGACACCTGAGAGACCAAACTCTACACTGTTTGCTCAAGAACGCAATAAAATATCTGCTCTAAAATAAAAGTGACTTGCTCGACATGCATTTGTGTCTTATACACCGATGTTCTCGAAAGCAAATACAAATAAGCACATGCAGCGGCTAAAGATGAATGATCTACTTGAAATTATTTTGCTCGTCAGGAATAAACTGCTGCTGCCTGGCGAAAGATGCAATTCACACACGAAAGAATATTTAAAACTTCACTATGAATCATTGAAAGTCAAACTCTGATTATTGAGAAAAAAACTGACAACTTAAGACGACTAACAATTACAAAATTCTCTCATTACAGAGTAACTAGAAGGTATCTTTAAAATTCGTCCGAAATCTTCATCAATATGAAGAACAAGAAGGTATTATACTCGAGTATTCATCTCCGTAACAAAGTACTCTAGATAGCTTCTTCAAGATTCAAAGAAAACAGATTTCGTTATCTGAAGAACTTAACTGCACGCCACTATGCTTCAAATAAGAATACCCCCTCGCTGCACAACCGACTGACTAGCAGGTCAATCACAGATAAAACTAAACACAGCGTCTAGGACCTTATTCACTGCTCATTCAGTGCGCTTATTCATCTTTGTCTCAGGACAGTAAAGATTAATGATTTACAATAGCAGACGACAACCTTACAAAGTTTTTAAAAATTACTGTAAATAGTTATTAAAACATCAGCTAAAAATATTCTTCTTACATTCACTTGCAGAACTGCGCCTATGCAGGAGCTGCAGTTTCCACAAACTGATATGCAGTAAACTACTGTATGGAAGTATTTTGCAGTCTACAAAAATCTGCAAACATAATTGTAGAATTATTAAAATTATGAAAATATGCAAAAGTAAGGTTATAAGGTGAACTTCCGCTGTGTCGTTTGGGTAGCAATCTAAGCTGCAGATGACAACCTAAATAATTACAACGTATGCAAATAATCAAATAATTACAATGATCTTGGATAAAACACTTAATTGACGTATTAACTGCAGATTTTTATGAATTTCAAAATATTGTCATACAGAAATTTATCGTATATCAGTTTGTGGAAGTTGCATGAAGTTGTAAAGCAGCTTCTACATGGGCGCACTTGTGCAAGACAACGTAATGAGAATGAATTTTTTGCTTGTGTTTTAATACCTATTTTACAGTGATTTAAAAATAGGTGTTTAAGAGTTTTTAATTGACAAGTAATAGGAACCGTGCTGCTATTGAAATGCACAAATAATTTTAAATGAGAAGTATGAATGCACTAGCTACAACAGAGGGTGCCAGTTGTCAGTTTTCCGGCCAGTAGCGTCCGCCACCTGCCACTGTAACGTTGCCCTGGCTGCAGTGAAGTACACAGTAGTGTGCGGTATGGGATACGACCATCTGGCCAGTTACTCTGTATATTGTGATTTTAGCCTTGGCTTGCCGATGCGTGGTTCATCTCGTCCCTTAAACACTTGGCTATGTTTTAGGAAGAGTACTTGTATAACTGGGATCATATAACATTTTATCGAGGTATGTTGTAGCACTGTTTTCTATTACAATGGACCTGCTATTATTTTATCTCTCCATAAGTTCGCATTATATGAATGCATTCACTGTTCTGAGGGTAGTAATCGTGCATACCGAAACTGGTAATCGGCAATGAAGATTGTTTACAAGCAGTCTTGGCTACGAAGTTTACCTTCTCATACCTAACACTAAAATTATTTTAATCCCAACGATAGACACAAAAACCATAAAAATCTATCTATAATTTCTTTCACGACTAGACGAGATGGAGGTGATGCTTTGTACAGGACGCTCAACAGCGAGGTCACCAGCGCCTTTACCCAACTAACTGCGTACAAATAAGGCTTTTTCTTGCGAAAAGTACGCAACTCAGCTACCCGCTACACACACTCATACTCTTACTTTCTGACAGAAGAGCAATAGACGTATGCCTCAAACCATTCTGTGAATAAAATACACCAACTATAACCAAAGAACAGCTAAAATAATACAACAGTGAATTGTACGTGGTTGATCAATGAGAAAATAAAGGATAATGCAATCACTTTAAGACATATTAAAATCTTGATTAAATTATCTCGGGCATCCACCCACGTCAAGTGGCTTAAAATCCACTACTTTACGGACGAGTGGTCCTCGGCCATTGCCAAGTGGTGACTGTCGAATGGTTGCTGCTGTCGTAATGAATATAGCCGCGCTACCTTGAGGCCCACGAGTAAGACAGGCCGCGGCGCGTACGTCACGAACGTAGTCCTGAACTCGCTAGTTCGCTCAGCTCAGCAGACAAAATGCGTTTCTAAACCTGTTAACTCGTAGCTGGGCGTGTAAGTACTAACGAGAATCGCATCTTCTACTGGAGTCTGCTATTATGAGGTCTTACTGATTACTAGTCGTACAACAAAATTTCAATTTCCGACATAAATGGTATAATAGCTTGTTTACAGCATTTAGTCTCTTCTGGCTAACAGTCCTCATGTCATACAAGATGTGGCGCCTTATGCAACAGATAATCATTTTTTATTATACCCCAGTACAGCCGTAATAAATTATCAGTAGGCTTGTGGACTTTCTAGCACTGTAGGACTAATGACTCCATAACAGTGGCTTCCAGTAGAAGATGCAATTCTCGTTTGTACATACACTTCTAGTTACGAGTTAACAGGTGTAGAAGCGCAGTTTGGCTGCTGAGTTGAGCGAGCTCTGCCTACCTTCGTACGTACGCGCCGCGGCCTGTCTTTCTCGTGGGCCTCGGCTACCTTTAGTGACGTCTCAGGTGCTCGCTCCAGTACCATATATGGAAACTTTCTCATTGCGCGCTTGTCGCACCGGCTTCAGCCTTCGGATGGCCGGTTTCCAAGTTAGCTACAGGCCGCCCCTATAGTGAGGGAGCCGTAAGAAATTTTTATTACTATCACTACTTTTATGACGCTGTTCCAGACACTATTAGTCCGCGTAATAACAGTACGGTGTCTTTCATGTTCTGCTACCGCTGATTTCTTACCATACCGTAGGCGATCACAAGTCTACTGTTGTACACGGCACTGTTCAATAGTACGCACTGTCTGTCACTCATACAACTGACCACACCTACATATAATCCTGGCGTTCTGCGACCTACGTCGTCTTTCACAGGCCCCATTAGTTGTCGGAATTCGGCTGGGGTTCTAAAGACCGAATCGATTTTTTGCCTCTTTAGGAGCCGGCTAATCTTTCATATTAATGAGCCACCGAACGGCAAAAACGTAAACTTCTTGTTGTCCCCCTCGGTGGCCATATGCTCTAGTCTCTTGGACAAGGTATTTTGCGAAATTGCCGGTTGTAGTAGCCGTTTCCCTTGAACATTTTTCGTATGTGTCCCAGTTCCTTCGAAAGGTTTCCACCGTCTGAAAACGCCGTCCGCTCGATGGTAGAAATGGTTCAAATGGCTCTGAGCACTATGCGACTTAATGTCTGAGGTCATCAGTCGCCTAAAACTTAGAACTAATTAAACCTAACTAACCTAAGGACATCACACACATCCATGCCCGAGGCAGGATTCGAACCTGCGACCGTAGCGGTCGCTCGGCTCCAGACTGTAGCGCCTAGAACCGCACGGCCACTTCGGCTGGTCCGTCCGCTAGATGTACCGAGGTCATCAGAACAGAACTTTTCTGAGGAGGTGTGATACCTGGTACATGCAGATATAGACGATGCAGGCCTCAGAGCGCCAGGAATACATGAAATTCCGTATGGGTGTGGACAATTTTATGTCGGACAGGCTGTGTGTACTATTGACAGCGCAATGTAGAACAAGAGAAATGTTTTTGCCTCTGGTACCATGAGAAATCAGCGGTAGGAGAACATGAAAACACATATGGCATTGCATTCGCCTAGACATCTGTTGTTATAGGAACTAATAGTTTCTGGGACATCTTGATAAAAGAAGTGGTCGAAATGATAATTTCCGACATCAGCCTCAATAAAGACAGCAGCCTGCGACTACGCGCAGCTTGGAACCCGGCCATCGGAAGGCTGAAGCGGGCGCGGCAAGCGTGCGACAAAAACATTACCATATATGGCGCTGAAGCAGGCACCACTGACGTCACTGAGGGCAAAGCGGGACGGCAGCAGCAATTATTCGATAATCGCCACTTGACAATGGCCAAGGGGTACTCTGATTTTCAACCACTTGACGCGGCTGGGAAGCCCGAGAGAAATTTATCAGTACATATCGCCGCGAAACTATGCATTCGTATATTAAAATCTCCTACCTAAGAAATTACTAGTAAGGTGGGTCATCAGACAGAATCTTAAAATATTCGATTCATCGTCTCCTAAAATAGAGGGCTGGGCAACTGGTAAGCCGGATGCGGCCCTCATAACTTCGTATGAAACGCAGGAGAACTCCATGTGTCAGTGCCCTATCTGGACGCGCGTTAGCAGTACCTACTCCCGTCGCAGTGGCCGGAAGGAGGAACGACACGGCCGTATCGTTTGTGACACCGATCGCAGTTTGGTTGGTTGCTTAGTTTGTTGGTTTGGGAGGGGGGAGGGGGGGGAGGACCAAACAGCGAGGTCATCGGTCCGCGGTTTGTTGGTCCTCATCCATAACTACTACTCCTCCCATGGTCGTATGATCTGCAGTTCAGTAGCGACGTAACTGCATGTTCCTAAATTTTATTTTTCAGGCACGCAATCTTAGCTACTGCATCTTCTGCTTCATTACCACAAATTCCCACGTTAACTGGTACCCAGCAGAATTACATCTGTTTACCTTGCCTCTATAAGTAGAGGTATTACGGGTCACCTGAATACACTTTTCGGTTTCGAGAGCATTTAGTGAGTCGGTACAGATGATGAATTCGGGGACAGCAAGACAGAGCATCTGCTCCGTCGCCCTCAAGATCAAATTTAATTCAGCGTCATAAGATGTTAGTGTATTACGATAGTGATTCTGGAAATACCAAAGCGTAACCCATCGATTTCCCTGCTTAGACCCTTCAGTGTGAACCACAAGGCAGTCGCAGCACACTGAGCCACTAATCACACTGAGCATTAAGAGCCACTAAGTCCTGTCGCACGCGTCGTTGCTCGCCATCTCTTTCTGTACAGTCGCTCCACTGGACAGTATGGAATGCTGGTAACTGTGCGGTTGAGGATGGGCTGTATATATGATGCTTCACAAGCATCTGCCGGCGGATGATGATTGGGGGCTCACCAGCCTCATCACAGAGAGTGGAAATCGCACAGGACCTATATGCAGCTGCCTCTGTTCCCGACCGCCACACATGGTGAAGAGCTTCGATGCTCATCAGATGGCCTAGTTGAGTCATAAACCGTGGTCGTAGAAACACCTCGTAAAACTGGAGCAGATATATTCGGTCTCCTCTCTATAAGCTGTAGATAAGGCAGTTTAAAATTTTCAGTGAATTTAGGACTTGAGACGGAATTAGTGGCAGCATTTAGAAAAAAAAAGTTTGCTTTTAAATTTCTCTCTTCTTCTTACTGCTTGTTTAATGAAAAATTAAATGACTAATGGTGGAGTCATTAACTATAGCTTAATATTGGTTTCGTCACTTTCCAGGGGCCAACCAACGCATCCGTCGCAGTCACAAGTTTATTAAAACTGCATGCACATTTACACCAGCCGACTAACAGCCACACATATGACATATGACCTGTCTCCATGCGAGCTCCACTCAAATTGATCGTCGAGATCTTAGAGTGCCGCCAGTAGTTATGTCATGCCGATTCTGACGCAAAAAGCACTTCCACGTCACATTTCCAGGATGACAACCAAGAGTCTAATTTCGCAGTTTTCCCCTAACATGTGATACATGCGCAATGTAACTTTCCAGATATGTATAGCATCCACTGCTCACATCCGATCATGGTTCAGAAGTTATACTATGCCCGAATCAGTCCCACATAAAATTATTGTTAGTAATGGAGAATACCTCTTACAAGGAAACAGATAAACACATAGCAGCGGCGTCCGACATGTAAAATTACACGTCATGCCACACCTAACTCTGTAAACAGTAGATGCGTCAAGCAGTTGTATACATGGGGACTGCAGTGTCTCACAAACACCTACCGTTAACTTAGAATCATCTTAGTTATGAAACTGAAGTTTCGACTTTTACCCAAGATGCAACAGGGGAATGTAGTACATTGCATAAATCTGCGTTCGTATAGGGGAATGTGTCGAAACAGGAGGGTCACGTTTCATCACACATGTGATGCAACTCCACTGATGACCGAGAGGTTTGTTGTTATTGATCAAAAGTAGACAGTGCTCTAAGTAACATACAGGACACATGGTTGTATACGAGTCGAATGCAAGCTATGTCACATGAACGTTGCATCCTGACAGAACAGCGGAAAAAATGGTCAAATGACCTGCAGTAACATCTCCCTCTCTAGAATCCATCATCAGTCTGCCATTAAATCATATCTCGTTACAGTCCCATCTCAATCGATCACCCTGTCCAGTCTCTGTTATCCTATAACGCAGATGCATGTAAGTTTAGAGGCAGATAGTTCTCTGTTTTACTTAAAAGTGTCAGATATAGTTGTCACCGTTTTCTCGTCTTCCTCTTGCAGTCGCATACTTGTTCCTGTGTACAAGGGTTGTTCTGCGCCAACCAGAAGACACACAAGTGCTTCCTCAAATTGTCCACATACTCAGTGTATTTTCTCTCAATTTATATTTATTTTACATAATTTTTCGCAGTTCTACCTATTTTTTTATGTCGCTTCTACCCATGAGATCATGACATAACCTCTCATTCCGTGTCCTAAAATTGCTAGTAAATGTAGTACAGCTGCCAAAACCTAGCGCAAATGCACTATTTTTCTGATTGGGAGGCGTAGTATAGCACTGAACTCGATTACATCCAGTCACATCCACCCACATATTCCACATTTGAAGTGCGTTTGCTCTGTTTTCTGTATGTCTGTATGTGTTAGTGGGACGAACTTCGTTTCAGTGCCGATTGCCTACATCAGGGGCAGGTATGCACTCAGGGACAAACCTATTGTCCTGCTTTGATTGACAGGTACATATTATTCTGCTAAAAGGACCCTTCCTTTTGACTGACAGGTCCTTAACATGTTGTTCCCCACGCCCTCAGACTCACCTCCCCACTCAGGAAACCTCCAACCCAGCCCCTCCCCCTTGCTGTTATAGGTTCACTTTCAGGTCTGAGTCTCTCAGTCTTATCAATGTGGTTAACCACTTAATTAAACTGATCAGTTAATTAACCTCTACCCCTCTGCTAAACCCTCCTCCCCACCCACCTTCCCAGAAATTGTTGGGAAAAAGACTCAGCTGATCGGTCATTGGAGGGAATTTGATTGCAGTGTGTGGAATACTGTTTAAAAAATTTAGACAATGTGTGTAATAATGTTTACTTAAACAACTTATAGGATTCAAGGTAATGTGGCTGAGAGGAAGGACCTTATAACAGGATATTCAACGGTATATTGTTTATTTATAAAAAATTCAGTTTGCAGGGGGTTGGAAATCTCTTTCTCTACATTCTCAACTGTTTGGAAAGATGCAGGTGTTGTAAAAAGTAATTACATGGGGCAAACATGTTGCCTAATGTTCGGCACTGCACTCTGTTCTGGTAAGTGGCTTTCCATGTCACCTTCATCCCCTTAAACTATTGTACCGCCTTTGACCCCCCATGAACCATAGACCTTGTCGTTGGTGTGGAGGCTTGCGTGCCTCAACGATACAGATAGCCGTACCGTAGGTGCAACCACAACGGAAGGGTTTCTGTTGAGAGGCCAGACAAACGTGTGGTTCCTGAAGAGGGGCAGCAGCCTTTTCAGTAGTTGCAGGGGCAACAGTCTGGATGATTGACTGATCTGGCCCTGTAACACTAACCAAAACGGCCTTGCTGTTTTGGTACTGCAAACGGCTGAAAGCAAGGGGAAACTACAGCCGTAATTTTTCCCGAGGGCATGCAGCTTTACTGTATAATGAAATAATGACGGCATCCTCTTGGGTAAAATATTCCGGAGGGAAAAGGTCCCCCATTCGGATCTCCAGGCGGGGACTACTCAAGAGGACATCATTATCAGGAGAAAGGAAACGCATTCTACGGATTGGAGTGTGGAATGTCAGATCCCTTAATCGGGCAGGTAGGTTAGAAAATTTGTAAAGGGAAATGGATAGGTTAAAGTTAGATATAGTGGGAATCAGTGAAGTTCGGTGGCAGGAGGAACAAGACCTTTGGTCAGGTGAATACAGGGTTATAAATACAAAATCAAATAGGGGTAATGCAGGAGTAGGTTCAATAATGAATAAAAAATTAGGAGTGTTGGTAAGCTACTACAAACAGCATAGTGAACGCATTATTATGGCCAAGATAGATACGAAGCCAACGCCTACTACAGTAGTACAAGTTTGTATGCCAACTAGCTCTGCAGATGATGAAGAAGTTGATGAAATCTATGATGAGATACAAGAAATTATTCAGGTAGTGAAGCGAGATGAAAATTTAATAGTCATGGGTGACTGGAATTCGACAATAGGAAAAGGAAGAGAAGGAAACGTGGTAGGTGAATATGGATTGGGCTAAGAAATGAAAGAGGAAGCCGCCTGGTAGAATTTTGCACAGAGCATAACTTAATCATAGCTAACACTTGGTTCAAGAATCATGAAAGAAGGTTGTATACATGGAAGAATCATGGAGATACTAAAAAGTTTCAGATAGATTATATAATGGTAAGACAGATTTAGGAACCAGGTTTTAAATTGTAAGACATTTCCTGGGGCAGATGTGGACTGACCACAATCTATTGGTTATGAACTGTAGATTAAAACTAAAGAAACTGCAAAAAGGTGGGAATTTAAGGAGATGGGACCTGGATAAACTGAAAGAACGAGAGGTTTTACAGAGTTTCATGGAGAGCATAAGGGAACAATTGACAGGAATGGGGAAAGAAATACAGTAGAAGAAGAATGGGTAGCCTTGGGGAATGAAGTAGTGAAGGCAGCAGAGGATCAAGTAGGTAAAAAGACGAGGGCTAGTAGAAATCCTTGGGTAACAGAAGAGATACTGAGTTTAATTGATGAAAGGAGAAAATACAAAAATACAGCAAGTGAAGCAGGCAAAAAGGAATACAAAAGTCTCAAAAATGAGATCGACAGGAAGTGCGAAATGGCTAAGCAGGGATGGCTAGAGGACAAATGTAAGGATGTAGAGGCTTATCTCACTAGGGGTAAGATAGATACTGCCTACAGGAAAATTAAAGAGACCTTTCGAGAAAAGAGAACCACTTGCATGGATATCAAGAGCTCAGATGGAAACCCAGCTCTAAACAAAGAAGGGAAAGCAGAAAGGTGGAAGGAGTATATAGAGGGTTTATACAAGGGCGATGTTCTTGAGCACAATATTATGGAAATGGAAGAGGAGGTATATGAAGACGAAATGTGATATACGAGACTGCGTGAAGAGTTTGACAGAGCACTGAAAGACCTAAGTCGAAACAAGGCCCCGGGAGTAGACAACATTCCATTAGAACTACTGACAGCCTTGGGAGAGCCAGTCCTGACAAAACTCTACCATCTGGTGAGCAAGATGTATGAGACAGGCGAAATTCCCTCAGACTTCAAGAAGAATATAATAATTCCAATCCCAAAGAAAGCAGGTGTTGACAGATGTAAAAATTACCGAACTATCAGTTTAATAAGTCACAGCTGCAAAATACTAACGCGAATTCTTTACAGACGAATGGAAAAACTGGTAGAAGCGGACCTCGGGGAAGATCAGTTTGGATTCCGTAGAAATGTTTTAACACGTGAGGCAATACTGACGCTACGTTTCTAGCATTTGTAGACTTAGAGAAAGCGTTTGACAATGTTGATTGGAATACTCTCTTTCAAATTCTGAAGGTGGCAGGGGTAAAATACAGGGATCTAAAGGCTATTTACAATTTGTACAGAAACCAGGTGGCAGTTATAAGAGTCGAAGGACATGAAAGGGAAGCAGTGGTTGGGAAGGGAGGGACACAGGGTTGTAGCCTCTCCCCGATGTTATTCAATCTGTATATTGAGCAAGCAGTAAAGGAAACGAAAGAAAAATGTGGAGTAGGTATTAAAATCCATGGAGAAGAAATAAAAACTTTAAGGTTCGCCGATGACATTGTAATTCTGTCAGAGACAGCAAAGGACTTTGAAGAGCAGTTGAATGGAATGGATAGCGTCTTGAAAGGAGGATGTAAGATGAAGATCAAGAAAAGCAAAACGAGGATAATGGAATGTAGTCGAATTAAGTCGGGTGATGCAGAGGGAATTAGATTAGGAAAGGAGACACTTAAAGTAGTAAAGGAGTTTTGCTATTTGGGGAGAAAAATAACTATGATGGTCGAAGTAGAGAGGATATAAAATGTAGACTGGCAATGGCAAGGAAAGCGTTTCTGAAGAAGGGAAATTTGTTAACATCGAGTATAGATTTAAGTGTCAGGAAGTCATTTCTGAAAGTATTTGTATGGAGTGTAGCCATGTATGGAAGTGAAACATGGACGATAAATAGTTTGGAAAGAATAGAAGCTTTCGAAATGTGGTGCTACAGAAAATGCTGAAGATTAGATGGGTAGATCACATAACTAATGAGGAGGTATTGAATAGAATTTGGGAGAAGAGGAGTTTGTGGCACAACTTGACTAGAAGAAGGGATCGGTGGGTAGGACATGTTCTGAGGCATCAAGGGATCACCAATTTAGTACTGGAGGGCAGCGTGGAGGGTAAAAATCGTAGAGGGAGACCGGGAGATGAATACACTAAGCAGATTCAGAAGGATGTAGGCTGCAGTAGGTACTGAGAGATGAAGAGGCTTGCATAGGATAGAGTAGCACGGAGAGCTGCATCAAACCAGTCACATGACTGAAGACCACAACAACAACAACAACAACAACAACAACAACAACCGCCTTTGATACGATATTAAATTATTAGTTATGTCCTCCCACCATTTTCCGGTACACATTTCGTTTTCACACGCTTTTGAACCCCATTTCTCGCGCACTCTCCTTTGTCACCCACCCCCACTCTTAAATTTTTCTACCGCGTTTTACATAAAAATTATGCGAATTAATTATGCAAATTAACCTAGTGTTCTGCACTTAACCTGCTGCTCTGCTCCATGTCATCCACACACCCACACCTTCCCCTTAACTATTGTACCGCTAACACTATATTGATGTAAAAAAATGCAAATTAATTAAATCGATATTCTTCACATGAATGGGTAGTTGTTTTTAATTCCCAGCATCCTATTTGTAGGGAAAATCGATAGAATATAGTTTAAATAAAAGATCGCTAGTGAACAACACTTGCCGCCTACCGACGCCCGACGCCAATGCCAACAACTCCACACACACTGCCGGGAGTCGGGAAGCACTGGCTACCCTGCGAAGTGACGAACACTGGGGCATGAGCAACCGCCCTCACGCCACTATCGCCTACTCCCAGCAGCCATGTGGGAGAACCTTTTAGATGTGCCTGCGTGGGTGAACAACTATACAGACATCTCTCATGTGATGCTGGACTTGCAGGTAGATGTCACTCACAGTAAGCACATGCAAAGCTGGAGGTGTCTCACATGTCCCATTAGGACTGCTAGGAACAATGCAACCTGCGCTATTCTGGGAAGCACTGGAACAGATTTCTATAGCACACTGTGTGGCGTCAGTATCCACAGGTAGAGAGGTATCCTGACAGCAATGGTAAACACACACATGCGGCCAGAGTGTGACTTGGCTCTTATTTACATAGAGATGTGACGTCAATGTAACATTCAAATTATTCTAACTGTATACCCATAAATAAATTGTTCAAATGTGTGTGAAATCTTATGGGACTTCACTGCTAAGGTCATCAGTCCCTAAGCTTACACACTACTTAACCTAAATTATCCTAAGGACAAACACACACACCCATGCCCGAGGGAGGACTCGAGCCTCTGCTGGGACCAGCCGCACAGTCCATGACTGCAGCGCCTTAGACAGTTTGGCTAATCCCACGCGGCACCCATAAATAGATGCGACTTTCACATGCTGGCTGTAAGCGATAGCGGCTTGAGGCCAGCTGCTCATGCCCCAGCGTTCGTTACTTTGCGTGGGACGCTGGTACTTCCCTGCTCCCGGCAGTGTGTGTGTGGAGTTGGCGTTGTCGCCATCTGCATCGGGCGTCGGGAGGCAGGAAGTGATCTTTTTACTAGCGATCTTTTGTTTAAACTATATTTCATTGATTTTCCCTACCAATAGGATGCTGGGAATTGAAAAATCTACCCCATACATATGAAGACTATTGATTTAATTAACAAAGAAACCACTTTCTACAAAGCTTGGGTATCCGATTAATGAGGGAATTAGTATATTTCATCAAAATATACAAGGTATTAGAGATAAAGTTAGTGAACTGCTTATAGATGTTGACTCTGAAATTATTGGTATATCTGAACACTTCTTAAATAAGGAGATAATTCAGAGGCTTCCTTTACCAGGATACAGGTTGGCTGGCAGCTTTTCTAGGAGCTCTTTGCGGTGTGGGGGAGTAGCCATGTATGTGAAAAACGGTATCCCATTTGAGTCAATTGATGTTTCAAAGTACTGCACTGAAAAGGTGTTTGAATGTTGTGCAGGTGTGGTTAAATTTAGTGGAGCTAAACTTCTTACTGTTGTTATTTATAGATCCCCAGACTCCGATTTCACAACATTTTTGCTAAAGCTAGAGGAGGTTCTTGGTTCACTTTATAGGAAATACAAAAAGTTAGTTATATGTGGTGACTTCAATATTAATTGTATAAGTGATTCTGCAAGGAAAAGGATGCTGGTAGACCTCCTTAATTCATATAATCTTATGCAAACCGTATTCTTTCCAACGAGAGTGCAAGGGAACAGTAGAACAACCATAGACAATATTTTTGTTCATTCGTCATTATTAGAAGGGCATTCTGTCAGCAAAAAGGTGAATGTCCTTTCAGATCATGATGCACAAATTTTAAGTCCAAAAGATTTTTGTGCTGCAACACATGTTAAATATAGTTACCAACTTTTTAGGAAAGCTGATCCAGTTGCTGTACAGACTTTTGTAAGCCTTATCAAGGAACAAGAGTGGCAAGATGTTTATAGTGCTGATACAGTAGACGATAAATATAATGCTTTCCTCAAGACTTTTCTCGTGCTCGTTGAAAGTTGCTTTCCGTTAGAACGTTCAAAACAGGGTACTAGCACAAACAGGCAGCCTGGGTGGCTGACTAATGGGATAAGAATATCTTGTAGAACAAAGTGGCAATTATATCAAAACGTTAGAAATAGTCAAAATCTAAATGCAGCAGCCCATTACAAACAGTATTGTAAGGTGCTTAAAAAAGTTATAAGGAAGGCAAAAACTATGTGGTATGCAGATAGAATAGCTAAGTCTCAGGATAAAATTAAAACTATATGGTCAGTCGTAAAGGAAGTGGCTGGTTTGCAGAGACAGGTCGAGAATATAGAATCAGTGCGTAGTTGGGATGTCCGTGTTACTGATAAGTCGCATATATGTACAGTACTTAATAATCACTTTCTGAATATAGCAGGTGAACTAAATAGGAACCTAGTCCCAACAGGGAATCATATAGCGCTCTTAGAAAAAAGTGTTCCGAGACTGTTACCTGAAATGCTCCTCCATGATACTGACAAGAGGGAGATTGAGTTAATAATTAAATCACTAAAGACCAAGAACTCTCATGGATATGACGGGGTATCTAGCAGAATACTGAAGTATTGTTCCACGTATGTTAGCTCAGTACTTAGCCATATCTGTAACTTTTCCTTTAGGAGTGGTCGGTTTCCTAACCGATTAAAGTACTCGGTAGTGAAGCCACTTTATAAAAAGGGAGACAGGGATAATGTTGACAATTATAGACCTATTTCTATGCTATCGGTGTTTGCTAAAGTTATCGAGAGGGTTGTATATACAAGGTTACTGCAGCATTTAAATTCACATAATTTGCTGTCAAATGTACAGTTTGGTTTTAGAAATGGCTTAACAACTGAAAATGCTATAGTCTCTTTTCTCTGTGAGGTTTTGGACGGATTAAATAAAAGGTTGCGAACGTTAGGTGTTTTCTTTGATTTCACGAAGGCTTTTGACTGTGTTGACCACACAATATTACTGCAGAAGTTGGAACATTATGGAGTAAGGGGAGTAGCTTACAATTGGTTCGCCTCCTACTTTAAGAACAGAAAGCAGAAGGTAATCCTCCGCAATATTGAGAGTGGTAATGATCTTCAGTCCCAATGGGGCACTGTTAAATGGGGCGTTCCCCAGGGGTCGGTGCTGGGGCCACTGCTGTTTCTTGTTTATATAAATGATATGCCTTCTAGTATTACAGGTGATTCAAAAATATTTCTGTTTGCTGATTACACCACCTTGGTAGTGAAGGATCTTGTGTGTAATATTGAAACATTATCAAATAATGTAGTTCATGATATAAGTTCGTGGCTTGTGGAAAATAATTTGATGCTAAATCACAGTAAGACTCAGTTTTTACAGTTTCTAACTCACAATTCAACAAGAACTGACATTTTAATCAGACAGAATGGGCATGTTATAAGCGAGACGGAACAGTTCAAGTTCCTGGGCGTACGGATAGATAGTAAGCTGTTGTGGAAAGCCCATGTTCAGGATCTTGTTCAGAAACTAAATGCCGCTTTATTTACCATTAGAACAGTATCTGAAATAAGTGACATTTCAACACGAAAATTAGTATACTTCGCATATTTTCATACGCTTATGTCATATGGTATTATTTTTTGGGGTAATTCTTCTGATTCAAAAAGGGTATTTTTGGCTCAAAAACGGGCTGTTCGAGCTATGTATGGTGTAAGTTCGAAAACCTCTTGTCGACCCCTATTCAATAGTCTGGGAATTTTGACATTGCCCTCACAGTATGTACTTTCTTTAATGTCGTTTGTTGTTAGCAATATTAGCTTATTCCCAAGAGTTAGCAGCTTTCACTCAGTTAATACTAGGCAGAAATCAAATCTGCATGTGGAATGCACTTCCTTGACTCTTGTGCAGAAAGGAGTGCAGTATTCTGCTGCATCCATTTTCAATAAGCTACCACAAGAACTCAAAAATCTTAGCAGTAACCCAAACACTTTTAAGTCCAAACTGAAGAGTTTCCTCATGGCTCACTCCTATTCTGTCGAGGAGCTCCTGGAAGAGCTAAAAAATTAAGCAAATTCCAGTGTTACATTCTTGATTTTCTTTATTTAAACTAACGACTTGTCGCCTGAATATGTTTCTTATATTTCATTTTATCTGTTTCTACAATCGTGTTATAATTTCATGTATTGACTCGTTCCATGACCATGGAGACCTCCTAAATGTGGTCCCACGGAACAATAAATAAATAAATAAATTTGCATAAATTTTTATATGAACATAGTGTTAGTAGTACAATAGTTAAGGAGAGGGTGTGGGTGTGAAGGTGCATGGGTGACATGGAGCAGAGCAGCAGGTTAAGTGTGGAACACGAGATTACTTTGCATAATTAATTTGCATAATTTTTTATCTAAAATGCGGTATAATAGTTTAAGACGGTGGGGGTGGGTGACAAAGATCAGAATAGGCGTTCAAAAGCGTGTGAAATTCTAGAAGTATACTATAAAAAGGTGGGAGGACATAACTAATAACCCAATATGGTATCAAAGGCGGTACAATAGTTTAAGGGGACGGAGGTGACATGGAAAACCACTTATAAGAACAATAGGTTAAGTGCCGAGAAAGGCCAGAACATTTGATTAAGAGACCCAGAGTGCAGTGCTGAACATTAGGTCATGTAACATGTTTGCCCCTTGTCATTACTTCTTACAAGACCTATATCTTTCCAAATAGCTGAGAATGATGAGCAAGAAATTTCAAAACACTGCAAACAGATTTTTTATAAATAAACAATATGCCCTTGAATTTCCTGTTAAAAGATCCTTCCTCTCCACCACAGAGCCACCATTTTCCATATATTCCATATATTCCCTTGAATCCCATAAATTGTTTAAATAAACAATATTACTCATATTGTCTAAATTTTTTAAACTGTATGCCATACACTCCAATCGAATTTGCTTCAGATGACCAATCAACTAATTCTTTTTCCCAGCAATTTCTGGGAGGGAGCAGGGAGGGGAGGGGGTTACCAGAGGGGGGGGAGGTTAATTAATTGATCAATTTAATTAAGTGGTCAATCAAATTGATAAGAGTGAGGGGGGCTATTCCGATAACTCAGACCTGAAAGTGTACCTGTAGCAGCAAGGAGAAGGGGGTGGGTTGCAGGTTTCCTGAGTGGGGAGGGGAGTCTGAGGGGGTGGGGAAAAACAGGTTAAGGACCTGTCAATCAAAGGAGACCAATAGATTTGCTCCTGAGTGCAGACCTGACCCTGATGTAGGCAACCAGCACTAACAAAATGCACCAAAACCAATTTAGTCCCACTACTTGGGGTGTGTGCAGTTGAAGTGATATAGGACGCCTGATACAGTTTGTGACCAAAAGTAGCTGGACATCCCCAAAAACATCCATTTTTCTTATTAGGTGCATTGTGCTGCCACCTGCTGCCAGATACCCCATATCAGAGACCTCAGTATTATTAGACATCGTGAGAGAACAGAATGGGGCACTCTGCAGAACTCGTGAACTTCGAACATGGTCAGATGATTGGGTGTCACTTCTGTCATATGTCTGTATGCGAGATTCCCACACTCCTAAACATCCCTAGGACCAATGTTTCCGATGTGATGGGACACGTACAGCACAAAAGAGTAGAGGCCGACCTTGTCTGTTGACTGACAGAGACTGCCGACAGTTGAAAAGGGTAGTAATGTGTAATAGGCAGACATCTATCCAAACCATCACCCAGGAATTCCAAACTGCATCAGGATCCACTGCAAGTACTATGAAAGTTAGGTGGGAGGTGAGGAAACTTTGATCTCATTGTCGAGTAGCTGCTCATAAGCCATACATCACGCTGGTAAATGCCAAACCACACCTCGCTTGGTGTAAGGAGCGTAAACATTGGACGATCGAGCAGTGGAAAAACGTTGTGTGAAATAACGGATCACGGTACACAATGTGGCGATCAGATGGTAGGGTGTGTGTATGGCAAATGCCTGGTGCACGTCATCTTCCAGCGTGTCTAGTGCCAACAGTAAAATCTGGAGGCGGTGGTGTTATGGTGTGGTCAAGTTTTTCATGGAGGGGGCTAGCACCCCTTTGTTGTTTTGAGTGATACTATCACAGCACAGGCCTACACTGATGTTTTAAGCGCCTTCTTGCTTCCCACTGTTGAAGAGCTATTCTGGGACGGCAATTGCATCTTTCAACAAGATCGAGCACCTGTTCATAATGATCTGCATATGGCGGAGTGGTTACACGACAATAACATGCCTGTAATGGACCGGCCTGCACATGGTCCGGACATGAATCCTATACAACAGCTTTGGGATGGTTTGAAACGCCGACTTCGTGCCAGGCCTCACCGACTGACATCGATACATCTCCTCAGTTCAGCACTCTGAAGAATGGACTGCCATTCCCCAAGAAACCTTCCAGCGCCTGATGGAACGTATGCCTACGATAGCATAGCTGTCATCAAGGCAGATGGTGGGCCAACACCATATTGAATTGCAGCATTACCGATGGAGGGCGCCACGAACTTTTAAGTCATTTTCAGCCAGGTGTCCGGGTACTTTTGATCATCTAGAAACGACTCTGACAGGTGACACTTACGTAAGCTTACTGTCTGATCACCTGCATTCAGTCATATCCATTGTGCATTCCGGCGGACTTGGGCAATTCCAGCAGGACTATGCGACACCCCATACGTCCAGAATTGTTACATATTGACTCTAGGAACACTCTTCTGAGTTTAAACGCTGGCTACCAAACTCCCCAGACACGAACATTATTGAGCATATCTGGGATGCCTCGCAACATGCTGCTCAAAAAAGATGTCTACCCTCTCGTTCTCTTACGGAGTAAGCCCTGCAGAAGTCATGGTGTCAGTTCCCTCCATCGCTACTTCAGACATTAGTCGAGTCCATGCCACGTCCTGTTGCGGCTCTTCTGCGTGCTCGCGGAGGCCCTACACGAATTAGGCAGGTGTACCAATTTCTTTGGCTATTCAATGTACCTTGGTTCTACTTTAGATGAAGCCTTGGGGGCTTCCTTCCTGTGCTCGCCTTGTAGGATGGATGTTTTGACTGCCCAACGAATCATTGGAACGAGAGTTTGAGAAGTCATGTTTCGCCGAGCCAGAGTCCCGCTTGTCTGGGTAAACCTAGTACAAGTGAGGTGCGAGGACACGCTGATCACGCGTGGCTTTATCGAAAATACCACGGACGCGACGAGAATTACCCGCCTGAAGCAGAGTAAATCTTGTTTTGGACTTCGTACTACTTTTTGTATAAATGCGAAAGTTATATGTCGATTAACATGACAAGCCACTATTTTAGAAGGTAAGTACTCAAAGACAGATATGGAACTAGAGGAAGCCTTCGTCGACGAAAAGTGATATATGTCCATAATCCTTAGATGATCGGTAGAGAGACTAAAGAATAATACGTTACAAGTAGTAATAAAATTGTAAGATAAAGTAATACAAATTTGTAATGAGAAGGGTGTGTAGGAACGTTGCATCTTACTACTATGTTGTTTCACTTGTGCTTCAAAGCAGCACTGAGTGAAGTGAAAGAAAATTTATGAAGAAAGATTAAAGTGGAAAGGAAGGAATTATCAATTCTAAGGTTCTTGATGACATAGATGTCCTGACTATTCTGGTTTATCTGTACACTTTTCCTGAAATTATAAGAGACTATAATTTATAATACGTTTGCTGTGGTAGGTTGCATCAATGACTCTTTCTACGCCCCTGTAAAAGACCCACATTTCTGATTGTGCAGTCATGACCAATACTCAAGATTCTTTGATGAATAAGGTATTGTTTCTTGACACTTCCCAGCACGTTTGTTGTTTGAACATTAAGAGTTTCCTGTAGCAGCACCTACGAGTGGTTTTAGGCGTTTTAGTGATTCTTTTGGGATGACTAAATATACTCATGGCATTAATGACACTCACTCGTGTCCACCGGAACAGTAAGCGTTATCTTAAAACAGCTCATCTCGAAACCTACTGGAAACGAAACTTATTTCTATGAAATTGTTGACTGAATTCTCCGTTATGTCGCATTTTGAGATAAATTTAGTTCCTTCCGAGAAATAATGTAGGCCTATTTAACGATACATTTCTGTCAAGTACAGTGATACTGACTAGAGTTGTAAGCGCTGCAGGTCAATACTGGACACATTTTACTCTATAAACGAACAAGTTGAAGACTTCCGCTCTTAGGAAACTCCCATAAAATTTGGTTGATTTTTGGATGCTGTCGGCTATGGGTCGTAGGATGTGAGAAAGAACAAGGGTCTAACATATTGAATTCCCCGTCCTGAGGGAGACCAGTCCCTCCCCAACAGATTGCACCTATTACGAGTCGTTATCTTCCAGATAACAGCGGCTGTTGTCGACATCGCACGAGCCCGAACAGAAATAGCCGCCTGTTGTGTGGTATCATGGATTGCTCATGCTGCGACTGTTCATTACCACACGAACAAAATACTAGGTACAATTACTGCGCCAAGTCCCTTTCTTTTTGTTTCAGACACAATGGATTGTTATATTTAAGAGTTGCTGCGATGCGATTCCGAAAGAGCATTCAAAAGCCTGAGGGGAAGAATAGCATGCAAAGGTAGCTAGACATATTGTTCGAGGATGGAACTTTAATAGTGACAACTATTTATTTACAGCTCGTACAAGTATCTGAGACCATATCTTCGACTCTGTGAGCAGCAGTTTGAGGCGAAAGAGCTATTTTTTCAAATTTTTCCGTGAGGTCTGGTGGACAAATACAAGCCGCCGAGTCGACCAGGCAATCCTTGATGAGATTCCCAGCAGCAAAGAGTTTCCCTACTTTCCCAATTCTCAGCGATCATTTGTAACTTGCGCACAAACTTTGCCCACCTGTTTCCTGCTCGTACCACGCCAAAAACGAACATGCAATTAATTTTGTACAATCCTGTTTTTAAAACACTTTTATCACTTTAACAATTAATTGTTTCATTCATTGAAACTCAAATTAAAAATTAACAAAAAAGATTGGTTTTAGATGCGTTTTCCTCCAGTTCCGTTGAAAAGAGCAGCGATGTGTGGTCGCAAAATAAATTTTTATCTGTTGCAATATTTCCGTACAGCAGCATGGCAAGGCTCGGCGGGCGGTCTGCACGGCCAGCAAAGCGACACGGCTTGATCACTGCCAACAACATGTGAATTCGCCCGGGGCGCTGGCCGCGGGCGATCGCTGGCGCTAGCGCCCCAGGGGCACAGTTTGGACGAGCCTGACAGAGTATCCTACGACTTCCACATCACTGGCAACGGATTATACACAATGCTAGAGACTACTTTGAAGGTCAGTAAAGCTTTGAAACATGTATCTATTTTGTACGAGCTGTAAATAAATAGTTGCCACTATTAAATCGCCAACCCTCGTATTCTTCAGGTTCGGGTCTCTCAAATATTTCTGTGACAATCATTGCATTTTCCTAAGACGGTTAGCCTAGAGGCTGTAGTTGGACGTCATATACTATACGCTTCCATTTACAAGTCCTCATTATTTTTCGATGATAGTTGCAAACTTCAGACACATCAGTGTTCTGTTTCTGCTAAGAAATTTAGATTCGGACTATTAACCGCCCGTATGACGTAGAAAAACGCATCAATTTACGTATCTTATGTCGTTCCTTAATTACAAAATGGATTACTAATAACTCTTTACAGATAATCAATTATTAACCAGGACTTTGGTGGAGAGCAACGTCTCAAATCACGGTAATAGCCCCACCCTCTTTGAGGTGCAGAAACGTGAGTATTGCGTCTCAAAATCAATTATTACGCGTCCATAGAGGACTGGAATTCATACAGCTCCACATGGAATGTGTACCTGAAACACAAGAATGAAAATAACGGACGAAGATTTGTGGATACTGTGATAAGTAACGTGCGACCGCTACGGTCGCAGGTTCGAATCCTGCCTCGGGCATGGATGTGTGTGATATCCTTAGGTTAATTAGGTTTAAGTAGTTCTAAGTCTAGGGGACTGATGACCTCAGATGTTAAGTCCCATAGTGCTCAGAGCCATTTTTTTGTGACAGGTAAATCTTGGTAGCTAATTGATTGTTAGCTGCGAATCTTAAGTACCTCAAAGGATACATCAATCGACATCAGAGACTGCTGATGACAAAGTGTATATCACACAGAAATTTCAAGGATCGAACGATCGTTTATAAGAGCAATAAATAGCTTCCTCTGGCAGTTCGTAGCAACAAGTGGTTCCTGCAGTCGTTATGGTAACAGCAGTGTTTACGACGACCGCACACGACGCTGCCATCGCACCGCTCCGAAGTCAGCCGAGTGTATTAACTCCAGACTGTCAGTTTCTAAATTTACTGAATGACATTAATTCTAATATAATGTTCCGCATGGAAAAAGAGAAATAATGTCAAATAACCTTATCATATGTACAGGTAACAAGAAAACTTTAGGACACAGAGGATAGTTACCTTCATACAATTTCCAGTCACCATACCAGACTGGAAAGAGGATTTACCAAAACCATGGTGGACCGGTCTGAAAGGTTAGCCACAGAGCAAGGAGAACGGGCTCGATCATTTAACTCCGTAACACTAAAGGGAGCACAATGTTACATTGTCACTATACCATGGTAATCTTTACTATTTCACATTTTATTCAAGGGACGTCGTAATTTATAGTACACGCACTAGTTAATTACAACTATAAGATCTCCAGTGGTACGTCACGTACTAAGTAAGTATAAAATGTCCTGCTTACCCCTTATCCTGACAATACCAGATTGGTGGGAATGGCGTGTTGGTACCAACTGCAATCGTAAATTTTAAGAGGATTTAGTATTCTAGGGTTAAGAACGGCCTTCAGAACAAACCATTACCGCCACAAAGTGATAAATAGGAAACTACGCCGTAAAAGATCTGGAGCTTCCAATTAAAAAGAATCAAATGAAGGCGAAGTTTTCATTTTGTTTGCATTAGCAGAGTAGTCAGAAATATGGTAATGTGTTTAAACCAACTAGAAAGTTGAGTGAATATTTGAACACTGCACAGGGTCTACATCCGCCGGTTTCCACTGTCCGAGTGTTAAAAACCCTTCCACATGCGCTCAAGTGGATCTAGGAACCACAAAACGTAATACCCAGCTTAAAGGATACAAGAGCAATTGGCGTTTGATCAACACGGGTAAATTTGCAGTAGCAGAATCTGCACCGGGAACAGGCAACCACAAAATTCGTTTCTCTGATACCACGGTTTTATCAAGGTCGAATCATTACTACGCTATGGAGTACAGAGACACCCCAGAAATTTAAAACACGAAAACAGCTTTAACAGAAAAGGAGGAGGATTTAACTGGGTAAGTTCTGGGCCATAGAATTAAACGAAGCTCCGTAACACCTGTCGACTTCACTCTGCGATCTTAGACAGGAGTCTCATGACGTAACGAACCGACTGTTGCTTGAATGCGTATAAATAATTCGGCTTGCTGAGCATGTTTGACATTGTGACTGCTTTCCGAGTCTTTATAGCCTCTGATGATGTCTCTAGCACTGTAATATGAAATGTCAGGCGGAGAAATATGCCTTGAACTACAGAGGAGGAGGAGGAGGAGGAGATTAGTGGTTAACGTCCCGTCGACAACGAGGTCATTAGAGACGGAGCACAAGCTCGACTTAGGGAAGGTTGGGGAAGGAAATCGGCCGCGTCCTTTCAAAGGAACCTTCCGGGAATTTACCTGAAACGATTTAGTGATATCATGGAAAACCTAAATCAGGATGGCCGGAGACAGGTTTGAACCGTCGTCCTCCCGAATGAGAGTCCAGTGTGCTAAGCAATGCACCACTTCGCTCGGTGAACTACAGCCTACTGCCCATAAAACAGAATCACTGATCAGTTTGAAATTTTCGCTGCGATACTACAAGGAAGGAAAGAGGATATAAAATACAGATTGTAAATCGCAGGGAAGTTTTTCCTGCAAAGGAGAAATATGTAGACGTCTAATACAAATAAGAGTGTGAGTAGCTCGGTAAGAGTTCGCAATCACTGTCAACATTTTGTGAATAAAACTGTCTACATCACTTATTAAAATTCCTTTGTTTATTACGATGTTTCGGCTACTCCTATCATCTGATATCTGCAATCATGATGAAAGGCACAGAACCTGAGACAAGAGTTATACAATAACACGCCAACAAGTGATAATAAATTAAAAGGTTAAAAAATATTCTTAAAGGTAAACTCATCAAAAAGCATAGAAACAATAAAATCGCAAAACTGCATCAGTACTAAAAACAATATCTTATTATTGGGGCGTCAACTAACAGCTTCGTTTAAATATTTTACAATGGTCTAAGTTTTAGTTAGCAGGTGGCGTCAATGGTGACTACGTTGCAATAGAAAGAGAGAGAGAGAGAGAGAGAGAGTGTGTTTGGGGGGGGGGGGGGGGATGGGTCATCCCAAGACAACGCACGTCGATACCACAGACTTTATTGAGGTCTCTCTGCAATCAGAAACAACGTATGGGAGGCGCTCCGGAGAACACGGCCCTCTCTTAACACCACAGCGACCTCGCGCAGAGGTGGGTACAGAGCCAAGCATGGAAGCGCTCTGCCCCAGTTCGTGACCTCAGCTGAAGCAGTCGACATCATCGAGTAGTACTAAAGAGTTAGACAAGTCTTGGATGGACATGTACTTTTGTAAAGGTTGAACATTGTACTTCAAGATAACAGTTTGTTAATTAGTGTATCAAGTGATGCTTTAACAGTCAATGACAGTTGTAAATTATCAGGCACTCCTGTGGCAAATGACTATCGAGTTTAGTAAATCTTTATCATTCATGTAATAAAATGGTCTAGTGTTCCATATGTTGTAGTTCAGATGAACCATCTCTGAGAGCAGTCAAAGAACCCGCACTTCCGGATGGACGATTGTAGTTTCGTCTGGCCATAACTGTATATGTATAAAATCTTCTGCATACTTACAAAAAAAGGCAGATCATCTTTATAACAAACATTCAAAGTCAAATTATAAGAAAGATTTTAAGTCAGCACAATCCCATTCTTCTGTATTATTTGCAAATAGAATATCATCACATAATCTCAGGTTATTTAATCTCTTTCCCGAGACTTGGATTCCCTGTGTTTTCCAGTTCAGTTTAGACATTGTGATTCAGTTTCTTCTGGCGTATTTGTCGATCGGGCAGTTCACGCGTCTACTGCCGATTCATATTGTCATAGTGACCTTTTTGACACTATGATCCGGCAGTACACCCATGGACTATTCCATCAATTTGGACATTGCTTTTTCTAGGACTGCTCGAGATAGTTTCGAAGATACAGAGCACCTTTTTTATACCATTTTAAATGGGAAAATTCGTTGGATTCTTCAACACCATTCACAAACGCTGTGGAGGTTTTGTATACGTCATATGGGTCTTTAATATAGCCCCATTCTATTTCTTGTTCTGTTATAGCCTCAAACAGAGCTAGACACTGGACGGAAATTTATCTGTTGGAAGTAAGGAACTGCTAAGGGTCACATGCCTATCTGGGTCATATTATAAATATGAAAGGAGAGCTAAAACCAGAAATATTTCAATGTATTAAATGAGGCTGGAAGGTTTATAGAAGATATTCCTAATTTTTGAAGTCTAAGATGTCTGCTAAGCTGAGAAAACAAATGTTGCTGTGATACATGGACATTAAATGAATTCATCCTTAGAGAACTAATACCAGTACAAAGATGAATGGGAAGGTCAATGGTGGGCTATACGAAGTAAGACGAAAAGAAAGCAGTTATCAGACGGACAACAGAGATCAGTGAGGTAACAGAAAGGGTGAACACCTTGAAATGGCTGTGGGCTGGTCACGCCCCTCTAAGAAAATATGGAACGCGGTCAAAACAACTACTAAATTGGAACCAAAACTACCGCGGGCACGACCTCCGGACAGATAGGACAGACTATAAAAAAGACAGCCGGGTTGAATTGGAAACGGGAAGCTCGAACTTCGCAGAAATGGAAGAAGTTGCTGTCATACTATGTTGCACATCGACTCAAGGAGGCCACATCAAGTGATCGAATTGGCTGATGACGGTGAGGATGCATTTCATATTTGTCAAATTAGCTGTTGAGATTAGGTCAATTAGTCCACGTTTGGAGAACTTCACAGAAATTCTGAAAGAACTTCTCTGGAATAGAGCTGAGGAGGAGTGAAGACGATTGTGTGATTAGACCGAATAATTAAGAAGTACTTGATAGAATTAGAGACGAAAGAAATTAGTGGCATAACTTCACCAAAAGAAGAGCACACTGATGAGACGCATCAAGGACAGTCAATCTGGTCATGGAGGGAAGTGGGAAGGAGAAGCGTAACAACTGGAGGGAGACCAAGGCTTCGATGATGCAAACAGCTTCAACTCGATGTATGGTGGAACAGCTATAGAGGAATGAAGAGGCTTGCACAAGATAGCTAGACTGGAGAGTTGCAGTAAGCCAATCTTCGGACTGAAGACCACAATGGTAAGAACACAATTCTTAATAAAACACTGACGAAGCAGTGGCTGAAACCCACAACAAGGAACTTCATATTTACATCCAAATCAGTTACGTTTCGTAGGTGCACCAGCAGCAGAAAAATGGACAACTACACATTCTGATACCACACTCTTAAGGGATCATAGGAATGCTGTAAGTCTCTTGAATTGGGAGCTTCCTCTAGCAAGAGCTCATGGTGTGCATTGAAGAAAGCGTTTTTAATAAACTAATTCTACCCCTACAGCAACTTATACAAATAAAGTGGCCCAGGGATCAGAGTTCCAGGATACAAAGGAACACAGCAAAGAACAGGAAATAAGGTACTACCCTGACTACAGCAGACGTTCAAAGTAACCACCATTCATCTCTTTGCATTTTTGGGTCCTGGTCAGCAAGTTACTGAAGGCGGATCGAAGCTGAATTGCTGCAGTTGTTGAAAACTGTGAGGGCTGTTGCGATACACCTTAGACTTGGGGACTCCCCACACAAAATAATCGCACACTGGGGCAGATTAAGAGACCTGTTGAGGGGGTGGGGGGGGGGGGGGCAGCTAGGACTGCGGTCAGACTGGCCTCTGCTAACAACTATGTCATGAGTGAAGACTGTGCAAATGTGCTTCAAGGTTTGGCCTGCTGTATGGGCAGTTGCTCCATCCTGTTGGAAGTAACTGTAGGTCTTTCCCACCTCAGTTAATGCTGCCATAAATGATCCCAAAATGTTGGCATTGTAACGGGCCGAAGTCAGCGTCTGATGGAAGGAGATGGGACCAATAATGCGGCGTGCAGATGCCGCACACCAAACCCCAACCTTCTGATCGTGCAATGGTGTTTCGTGGAAGTTAAGCGAATTCTTCGCTGCCCATAACCTGTGATTGTATGAGTTGATATAACCACTCTGAGGAAATCAGGCTTCACCAGACCTAAAGAACTGACCCATGTCTAAGCCATTCATTGGTATCTCAGTGAACAGCCACTCGCAAAACTGGAAGCGCTGAGGAGCATAAGCTGATTTTAATGCATGAACGACATTTACGGGTTAAGGATTCATTTGCAGGCCCAGGTGGAGTACTCGTCCACATGATTGACTTCATATGCCGGTGTCTTGAGACAGGCGTCGGGTTGATTTGGTAGGACTCTGAATCATTTTCTAGGGAACCGCAGTCACATTTTCTGACGTGTGGGCACGGTTTGGAATTTTTTTTGACTTGTTGAAAACAGATCCTGTCTGACACAATTTTCCGACACTCTTTGTTAGCACTTTGACACCATTAAACTTCTCAGAAGACAACTGAACACACCATTTTCACAACTTTGTGGTCATGTAACTTTCCACAATGAACACCCGCTGCTCCTCTGTGAATACCCCCCTTGCATCACAAACAACTCGCACCACGGTTTCGACCGGTGTGGATCAAGTGGAGGGGGTACACGGAGTGTGGTTATACGCATACGTTCAAGTGCAATTGTATCCACTCATCCGGGCCACTTTTATTTGCGCCACACTCTATGACTCCATCTCATTTGCTGTTTACATTAACAGTTTTTCAATGTGTTTAAATACCTTCTCTTATCGGTTGAATGCAAATTTTTATATTTGCGTCAGTATTTTTAATATGACATTTTTCCATTGCAATGGTGAATTGACTGCTAGATGTCACGAGGGACGAACCCGCCAGTACAAAAGAAGGCACGGAATATCGTGTTGTCAGCAGAGAAACAGTAACAGTAGACTGGGACGGTCGCTAAACCAAGAACAGGTAGACCTCATGTACCGACGGACAAGGACCGTTGAGTGTAGAAGAAGAAGAAGAAGAAGAAGAAGAAGAAGAAGAAAAGAAAAAAATCACGTGAAACCAGCGGAAGGAGTCACTGGTGAATTCCGAAACGCGACCAGCACTCCTGCCAGCAAAATGACCCTACGTAGGGCTCTAAAATGACTTAAGTACAAACGTCGAGCACCCCCTCTTTAGCCACACATCTCTGTGGCTAAGCAAAGTAACGCTTGTCGTAAAGAGCTACACCAATGGGTAGTGTATGACCACAAAATAGCGATTTACAGTGACGAACCGCGCTATAACTGATGGCAGGGTTATGCATCAGCATATCCTGAAAACAAAATGGTTCAAATGGCTCTGAGCACTATGGGACTTAACATCTATGGTCATCAGTCCCCTAGAACTTATAACTACTTAAACCTAACTAACCTAAGGACATCACACAACACCCAGCCATCACGAGGCAGAGAAAATCCCTGACCCCGCCGGGAATCGAACCCGGGAACCCGCGCGTGGGAAGCGAGAACGCTACCGCACGACCACGAGATGCGGGCTCCTGAAAACAACCTAATTGATAGTCTGGACCGAAAGATTTGCTTTTACTAAGAGATATAAGTTCCTTCACTATTCCGAGGGTATCTACTTCTCAGTTACTCATGGTGGTAGCTGTTTTTGATTCGAATTCTGGAATATTTACTTCGTCTTCATTGCTGAAGGAATTTCGGAAGGCTGTGTTTAGTAATTCCGCTTTAACAGCACTGTGATCGATAATATTTCCATTGCTACGCGCGGAGAAGGCATTGACTGTGTCTTTCTGCTAGCATACTTTACTTTGGATTTTCTGCCAGGTGTAGAGACAATGTTCCGTTGTGGAAACTATTATAAGCAACTCGCGTTGAAATCCGCGGTAAATTTCGAGTTTCTAGTGATATTCCAGCTGAGATGTTTCCGAATAGTGTAACTGAGGTGGGACGTAGAAGGAAGGAAGGAAGGAAGGAAGGAAGGAAGGCAGCTGGGTTTAACGTCCCGTCGACATCGAGGTCATTACAGACCAAGCACAAAGTTGGATGGTGACGAGGATGGGGAAGGAAATCGTTCGTGCCCTTTCAAAGGAACCATCACGGCATTTGCTGGAGTGATTTAGGGAAATCACGGAAAACCGAAATCTGGATGGCCGGACGCGCGTTTTTGAACCGTCGTCCTCCCGAATGTAAGTCCTGTGTTGTAACCACTGCAACATAGCTATCTCGCTCGGTGCGGTACACAGGTACCAGCCCGGTATTCAGTTAGTCAGATGTGAGAAACTTCCTCAAAGCAGCGTCCAGGCTGGTTGACATACCAGCCTTTGTCGTCAGTCCGTTGGGTGGATTCGATCCGGGGTTATCGCGTCTCCCCGAATCCCGGATGCGGCGTGCTAACGCACGTGGCTGTCCGGGCGGGTCATCGAGATACAGTGAAATAAAGGTTTAGTGCAGTAGAACTAATTTAGTACCTACGTGAGAATGTATTTAAGAGACAAGTGCTGGACAAGGTCGGGAGTGATACATGGTTAGTGGGGCACTCAACTGCGCGGTCATCTGCGCCCGTACAAAGCCCCAATTTTTTACACAGTCCAATTTTTTTTCACAATCCAATCTAGCCACTGTCACGAGTTCGTTGAATGTAAACATGTGTCGAGTGACGTTGACCTACAGATGACGTTTTTTATATTTCAGTCCGAGTCATGTTCCACCAAATTACAAAAAAATGGTTCAAATGGCTCTGAGCACTATGGGACTTAACATCTATGGTCATCAGTCCCCTAGAACTTAGAACTACTTAAACTTAACTAACCCAAGGACATCACACAACACCCAGTCATCACGAGGCAGAGAAAACCAAATTACACAAAACTATAGTACCAGTATATATACCAGTGTGCAACACCTAAGGACGAAAGCATTATGTATCACTGCGAAGTAACATACAGTAGCTCGTTGTAATCTGGACAATACACAGAACTTTTGCAGTATACCAAACACAGCAACTGGACTAAACACACAATGAGACGAACTCCAATGGGACTTTTATTCAAAGAAAAAAATTTACACTGAAGCCACCACGATTTATGATGGTCCCCTGGACATTACAAAAGGCAGGAAACGGTTCTTAACAGAACGTGTGTTCACCACGGGCGGCAAAGTACGCTGTTCAACGTGCTCCCATGATGGCCACAAGAATGGTAAGGAGTTCGTGTGGTAGGGTGAACCATTCCTCCACTAATGCTGTTGACAACTGGTAGATGGTCGCTGGTACTTGTGGACATGCTCCAATACGTATCCCCATCGCGTCCCATACGTGTTCTAAGGGATTTAAGCTAGAATATCCTCTACTTGCAATAGCTCCTCCTCATCCTGCACTGTTCTGTGTTGTCGCGCACTGTCATCCATAAATATGAAGCCAGGGTTGAACGCACCCTTTAAAAGACGCACATGCGAGCGTCACAATAATGCTGACTAATGAGTGTACCGTTTTCAAAAATTGGGAGATCAGTACACCCGTGTAACATTATGACTCCGCATGTCATATGCCTGGACCACCGAAACGATCCCCAGCTGGAGTGACCGAGCGGTTCTAGACGCTTCAGTCCGGAACCGCACGACCACTACGGTCGCAGGTTCGAATCCTGCCTCGGGCATGGATGTGTGTAATGTCCTTAGGTTAGTTAGGTTTAAGTAGTTCTAAGTTCTAGGGGACTAATGACCTCAGATGTTAAGTCCCATAGTGCTTAGAGCCATTTGAACCATTTTTGAACCGAAACGATCAAGTCTAGTAATGTTTCTGGGTGGCTTACGTGTTCCACCTCTCGCCAAATGAAGGCACTGAACCTGCTGTCTTCCGAGAACAACACGCAACCCCACTCCTCATTGGTCCATTCCCGACACTGCTGGTAGCATCGCACATGGTGTCGCCGATATACGTGTGAACGGAACATAATGTACTGGTCGTCGGGCAAAAATACCACCCCCATCCAGTCGGCGTGCTACTGTGAAGCGTGAGATTGCGTCCCTTCAGTCCTGTTTAAAATGGTTGCGTGACCGTTCCTTTTCCTTCGGGTAGCAGTGCTTATGGTTCGGAACGCTCCTCATACACTTGAAACAATGGTATGACCAGTTTGAACGTCCTCGGTTACTCTCCTCACACTGCGTCTTTTTTCTAGTTTCTCCCTGAATCTTCCCGTTGTGAAGTCCTCCAGATGTTGCCTCCGGGTCGTATTGTAATGAAGAAGACCACCACAGTGCATCGTAACTACTCTCTGACACACACAGTCTTTTCCCGTTCCTTCATCTACCTCGTGTTCCGGGGCCAGCCCCATTTGACACTGTGCTCACGTCACTTTCTGTGCAAGACTGAAACCTCTGACAGCATACTCTCACACTTTCATACATTTCCTTGGAACTGTTAAAATGTTACGTTAATTCATCTAGTTCGTCCTTACTTTCCCTAAGAATGAAGAAGTATTAAAATAACTGTACCATAAAATGAATATGGAGTAATTGCGCTCCTGAAAAATTTTATGAAGTGTGAAATCGCTGATTTTCTGCATGCCACACTTCCAAATTGGAAATCCTTCAGGACACTTTGTCGTACTAGAAAGATATTTTTCAATGGCGTTCTGTCATAATTTATTAAAGCAGAGACTCGGCAATGTGATCAAATTCAGCACAAAACCAAAAAAATACACTACTGGCCATTGAAATTGCTACACCACGAAGATGACGTGCTACAGACGCCAAATTTAACCGACAGGAAGAAGATGCTGTGATACGCAAATGATTAGCTTTCCAGAGCATTCACACAAGGTTGGCGCCGGTGGCGAAACCTACAACGTGTTGACATGAGGAAAGCTTCCAACCGATTTCTCATACACAAACAGCAGTTGACCGCCGTTGACTGGTGAAACGTTGTTGTGATCCCTCGTGTAAGGAGGAGAAAAGCGTACCATCACGTTTCCGACTTTGATAAAGGTCGGATTGTAGCCTATCGCGATTGCGGTTTATCGTATCGCGACATTGCTGCTCGCGTTGGGCGAGATCCAATGACTGTTAGCAGAATATGGAATCGGCGGGTTCAGGAGGGTAATACGGAACGCCGTGCTGGATCCCAACGGCCTCGTATCACTAGCAGTCGAGATGACAGGCATCTTATCCGTATGGCTGTAACGGATCGTGCAGCCACGTCTCGATCCCTGAGTCAACAGATGGGGACGTTTGCAAGACAACAACCATCTGCACGAACAGTTCGACGACGTTTGCAGCACCATGGAATATCAGCTCTGAGACCATGGCTGCGGTTACCCTTGACGCTTCATCACAGACAGGGGCGCCTGCGATGGTGTACTCAACGACGGACCTGTGTGCACGAATGGCAAAACGTCATTTTTTCGGATGAATCCAGGTTCTGTTTACAGCATCATGATGGTCGCATCCGTGTTTGGCGACATCGCGGTGAACGCACATTGGAAGCGTGTATTCGTCATCGCCATACTGGCGTATCACCCGGCGTGATGGTATGGGGTGCCATTAGTTACACGTCTCTGTCACCTCTTGTTCGCATTGACGGCACTTCGAACAGTGGACGTTACATTTCAAATGTGTTACGACCCGTGGCTCTACCCTTCATTCGATCCCTGCGAAACCCTACATTTCAGTAGGATAATGCACGACCCCATGTTGCTGGTCCTGTACAGACCTTTCTGGATACAGAAAATGTTCGACTGCTGCCCAGTCCAGCACATTCTCCAGATCTCTCACCAATTGAAAACGTCTGGTCAATGGTGGCCGTGCAACTGGCTCGTCGCAATACGCCAGCCACTACTCTTGATGAACTGTAGTATCGTGTTGAAGCTGCATGGGCAGCTGTACCTGAAAACGCAATCCAAGCTCTGTCTTACTCAATTCCCAGGCGTATCAAGGCCGTTGTTACTGTCAGAGGTGGTTTTTCTGGGTACTGATTTCTCAGGATCTATGCACCCAAATTGCGTGAAAATGTAATTACATGTCATTGCTAGTATAATTTATTTGTCCAATGAATACCCGTTTATCATCTGCATTTCTTCTTGGAGTAGCAATTTTAATGGCGAGTAGTGTAGCTGTGACTATTCTTTTTGGCGCGGCTGTGTTTTATTACAGCAAAAGGAACACCGACAACTAAAATGTGACATCGCAGACAAGCTAAATGCCCTTAACATTCATCGCTTCAAAGCCTTAAGCCAAGTTCCTTCCAGGTATCGAATGCGAAATGTCAGGATGACTACTAAGCGCGTGTACAAAACCCTAGCTACTATTTTACGGCATCTGAATATACTAGCGATGTTGCGACGTACACAATATGCTGGGCGGTGACGGGAAAATCTTAACCCGCATCATAGTCACATGACTTTGGGAACAATGTACGTTCACTGAAAAACGTTTCTAGTATTTCTACTCTGTGGTTGTAACAGTGGATAGACTGGCCACGGTATAGATTAGTCGCCACATCACAGCTGAATGACAACCATCACGCAGTCAAGTCCACCACCCAACCACCCACATTCACATTCGTAAGTATTTTATCCGCATTATAATCCACGGATAACAAAATTTTGTGAGCCTCTTTGAACCATTCGGCCCTTCTACCCTCTGACAGTAGACTTGCACTAGGCCTGAATTTTCATGTGCAGAAGTGGAACCTCGTAATTTAAAATCCATAGAGTAAGGGTTTCATGTCAGCTGTATATAGGCTAATATCAACATCGGTAGAGAAAGGGACAACGGGAGTAGGATACGTTATGAAAAGGAAAGTATGGCGGAGATCGAATTACTGTGAACAGTTCAGGGATGTAATTGTTATCAGAATCGACGGCAATCCAACGCCAACATCCGTAATTCAGCTATAGACCCGTACGTCAACGTCACAAGAAACAGATGAAGAGAAAGTGTATGAGTATGTCGAACGGGTAACTCAGTATTTAGTAGAACATGATAATCTAATAATCGTGGGGGACTGGAACGCTGTGATAGGGAATGGAACAGAGCATACGGGCTTGAAAGTAATAATGAAGAACTGCTAATTGATTTCTGAAATAAATTTCATCTCTAAATAGCGAATACAGTGTTGAAAACTCATAAGAAAAAGAAGTATACTTGGAAGAGGTGAAAGCACAGACGGATTCCATCATGGTGAAACAGATTCTGAAATCACATATTGGGTTGCATGGTGAATCAACCGGGTGAATCTACGTACAAAGAAGTGGAGTACTGAAGTGCTGAGGTATGATGAGGTGCGTTTGATGGTCTCTGAGGCTGTACATACTGCGATAATGAATACCACTGTGGGCAGTCAAGTCGAAGACGAATGGATATCTCTAAAAAAGGGGGGGGGGTGACAGAAGTAGAACAGATAAACACAGGTACGATGAGGGTAACGGCGAAGAAACCTTGGCTAACAACAGACATACTTCAACTGACCGAGAAAAGGAGGGAGAACTAAAATGTTCAGGGAGACAGGAATACAGCAATATAAATCAGGATTGAAATAAATAGGAAAAGCAAGGCGAAATGGCTACAAAGTAATATGAAGAAATCTAAAAAGAAATGCTCGTCGATAGGTCTTACGCAGCATATAGAAAAGTCAAAACCACTTTCGGTGAAATTAGGAGCAATTGCCTAGACATTAAGAGTGCAGTGGAAATTTCACTGTTAAGTGCAGAGTAGAGAGCGGATAGGTGGAAAGAGTACACTGAAGGTTTCTACGAGGGGAATGACTTGTGTGGTGACGTGTCTCACGAAGAAATCTGAGTCAGTATGGAAGGCATAGCGGATCCAGAATTAGTGTCCGAGTTTAATAAAGCTTTGAAAGACTGTGCCGACGTCTAACTACAGAGTGCAGAAGTCATACCCCATACGTGTGGCTGTGGTTATTATGCATCACATAACACAGATTAGTCTAGGGCCAGACACACCGTCACCGGACGCTTAAGCAAGGAGGCGCCCGCTTGGGTTTATGACTGGCTACGAGGTTTGTTCAAAAAACTCCGGAAAATTCGTAATTTCGGGCCAATGCTACGTTGGAGCGAAATGCAGTTGGCACTGCACACGATTGTGTTTAATGTGTAACTGCCGGAAGATTCATCGTTGTATGCCTGTTAGTTATTGTTCAGCGCTGAATTGAGTAGAACGTCGCGTCCCACAGTTTGCTAATTTCGAGGTGGCAGAGTTAGAGGAACAATGCGACTGCATTAAATTTTGCGTGAAACTCAAGACAGCCTTTACAGAGACACAACAAATGTTGCAGGAAACCTACGGTGATATGAGCTTAAGCCGTACTCGGTATTACGAATGGTTCACACGGTTTGAAACTGGCCGGTAGTTAAAGATGACTCTCGTTCAGGATGCCCTTCGACGTCCACCGGCGACGCCCATGTCCGGAACGTCAACGAAATTGTGTGTGCCAGTCGAAGACTGACTGTCCGAGAGATTGCAGAAGAATGTAACATTTCAGTTGCATCATGTCATCAACTTGCACTGGCTTGAAAGTAATAATGAGAGAGAAAAATTACAAATTGATTTCTGAAATAAATTTCATCTCTAAATAGCGAATATAGAGTTGAAAAATCATAAAAGAGGTATACTTCGAAGTATACCTGGCAACTGCATCTTGGGTTGCATCGTGTTGCCGCCAAGTTCGTCTGACGGTTCATGAGTCAAGACCAGACAGACCTTCGCCTATCAATCCGTGAAGAGCTTTTGGATCGCGCAAATGAGAACGAGATGTTCCGTAAGAGAAGCGTAACTGGTGAAGACACTTCGGTCTGCCGTTATGATGTTGAGACCGAGATTCAGTCTGCACAGTGGGTCGGGAAAGGTTCTCCAATGCCGAAAAAAGCTCGGCAGGTCAGATCAAATGTCAAAGCCATTCTGATAATTTTCTTTGACTTTGAAGGATTAGTTCACGAATTCGTGCCACGGGGAAAACTGTTAATCGATGCTACGATCGGGACGTGTTCCAATGACTGCGAGAAAACGTGTGGAGTTAACAGCCTGAAATGTGGCGAGACAACTCATCGCTCTTGCATTATAAACACGTACCCCACATTAATCTCTGTTGGTGGGCGACTACTGCACAAAAAAAAAAAAAAACGAAATCACTGGGCTGTCTTACCTTCCGTACTTTCCAGACCTGGGCCCTGCGGACGTCTGTTATTTTCAACGTTGAAAACCTAGTTGAAGGGACGAAGATTTGCAACCGGAGACGAAATTCGCAGACGACGCCGGGGGGTCTCGTCCGTAATGTGGAGGAGGCCCTTCCGGCAGCTATTGAACGCACTGGGTGTGACCGGCTGCAGATAGTAGCACATGTCGGAACGAATGACGCCTGCCGCTTGGGTTCTGAGGCCATCCTTGGTTCCTTCCGGCGGCTGGCTGATTTGGTGAAGACAACCAGCATCGCACGCGGAGTGCTAGCTGAGCTTAATATCTGCAGCATAGTGCCCAGAGTCGATCGCGGTCCTCTGGTTTGGAGCCGTGTGGAGGGTCTAAACCAGAGGCTCAGACGACTCTGCGACTATAATGGTTGCAAATTCATCGACCTCCGTTATTGGGTGGAGAACTGTAGGGCCCCCCTAGACAGGTCAGGCGTGCACTACACACCGGAAGCAGCTACTAGGGTAGCAGAGTACGTGTGGCGTGCACACGGGGGTTTTTTAGGTTAGAGGGACCCCCCATTGGGCGAAACGATAAAATACCTGACGGCTTACCAGAGAGAACATTATCATCGTTGATAAAGAACGTCCGTCCTCAGAGACCAAAAACAGGAAAAGTTAACGTAATATTGGTAAACTGCAGGAGTATCCAGGGCAAGGTTCCTGAATTAGTATCTCTTATTGAAGGAAATAGTGCGCATATAGTATTAGGAACGGAAAGTTGGTTAAAACCGGAAGTGAACAGTAACGAAATCCTAGACACAGAATGGAATATATACCGCAAGGATAGGATAAACGCCAATGGTGGAGGAGTATTTATAGCAGTAAAGAATTCAATAATATCCAGTGAAGTTATTAGCGAATGCGAATGTGAAATAATCTGGGTTAAGTTAAGTATCAAAGGTGGGTCAGATATGATAGTCGGATGCTTCTATAGGCCACCTGCATCAGCAACCGTAGTAGTTGAGCGCCTCAGAGAGAACCTGCAGAACGTCGTGAAGAAGTTTCGTGATCATACTATTGTAATAGGGGGAGACTTCAATCTACCAGGTATAGAATGGGATAGTCACACAATCAGAACTGGAGCCAGGGACAGAGACTCTTGTGACATTATCCTGACTGCCTTGTCCGAGAATTACTTCGAGCAGATAGTTAGAGAACCAACTCGTGAAGCTAACGTTTTAGACCTCATAGCAACAAATAGACCGGAACTTTTCGACTCCGTGAATGTAGAAGAGGGTATCAGTGATCATAAGTCAGTGGTTGCATCAATGACTACAAGTGTAATAAGAAATGCCAAGAAAGGAAGGAAAATATATTTGCTTAACAAGAGTGATAGGGCACAAATCGCAGAATATCTGAGTGACCACCATCAAACGTTCATTTCTGAGGAAGAGGATGTGGAACAAAAATGGAAAAAATTCAGAAACATCGTCCAGTACGCCTTAGATAAGTTCGTACCGACTAAGGTCCAAAGCGAGGGGAAAGATCCACCGTGGTATAACAATCATGTACGAAAGGTACTACGGAAACAAAGAAAGCTTCACCATAGGTTTAAGAGTAGTCGAATCATAGCTGATAAGGAAAAGCTGAACGAAGCGAAAAAGAGCGTAAAGAGAGCAACGAGAGAAGCATTCAACGAATTCGAACATAAAACATTGGCAAACAATCTAAACAAGAACCCTAAAAAGTTTTGGTCATATGTAAAATCGGTAAGCGGATCTAAATCCCCTATTCAGTCACTCGTTGACCACGATGGCACCGAAACAAAGGACGACCGAAGAAAGGCAGAAATACTGAATTCAGTGTTCCGAAACTGTTTCACTGCGGAAAATCGTAACACGGTCCCTGCTTCAGCCGTCGCACGGACGCCAAAATGGAAAATATTGAAATAAACGATATCGGAATTGAAAAACAACTGCTATCACTTAGTAGCGGAAAAGCATCCGGACCAGACGAGATACCCTTAAGATTCTACAGTGATTATGCTAAAGAACTTGCCCCCTTTCTATCAGCAATTTATCGTAGATCTCTGGAAGAACGTAAAGTACCTAGCGACTGGAAGAAAGCACAGGTCGTTCCCATTTTCAAGAAGGGTCATAAATCAGATGCGAATAATTATAGGCCTATTTCACTTACGTCAATCTGTTGTAGAATAATGGAACATGTTTTGTGTTCTCGTATTATGACGTTCTTAGATAATACAAATCTCCTTCATCATAACCAACATGGATTCCGCAAACAGAGATCATGTGAAACCCAGCTCGCCCTATTTGCCCAAGAAATTCACATTGCCGTAGACACTGGCGAGCAGATTGATGCCGTATTCCTGGACTTCAGGAAGGCATTTGATACGGTTCCGCACTTACGTTTAGTGAAAAAAATACGTGCTTACGGAATATCGGACCAGGTTTGTGATTGGATTCAGGATTTCCTAGAAGAAAGAACACAACATGTCATTCTTAACGGTTCAAAATCTGCAGATGTAGAGGTAATTTCGGGAGTACCGCAAGGAAGCGTGATAGGACCCTTATTGTTTACAATATACATAAATGACTTAGTTGACAACATCGGTAGCTCCGTGAGGCTATTTGCAGATGACACGGTTGTCTACAAGAAAGTAGCAACATCAGAAGACTCGTACGTACTCCAGGAAGACCTGCAGAGGATTAATGAATGGTGCGACAGCTGGCAGCTTTCCCTAAACGTAGATAAATGTAATATAATGCGCATACATAGGGGCAGAAATCCATTCCAGTACGATTATGCCATAGGTGGTAAATCATTGGAAGCGGTAACGACCGTAAAATACTTAGGAGTTACTATCCGGAGCGATCTGAAGTGGAATGATCACATAAAACAAATAGTGGGAAAAGCAGGCGCCAGGTTGAGATTCATAGGAAGAATTCTAAGAAAATGTGACTCATCGACGAAAGAAGTAGCTTACAAAACGCTTGTTCGTCCGATTCTTGAGTATTGCTCATCAGTATGGGACCCTTACCAGGTTGGATTAATAGAAGAGATAGACATGATCCAGCGAAAAGCAGCGCGATTCGTCATGGGGACATTTAGTCAGCGCGAGAGCGTTACGGAGATGCTGAACAAGCTCCAGTGGCGGACACTTCAAGAAAGGCGTTACGCAATACGGAGAGGTTTATTATCGAAATTACGAGAGAGCACATTCCGGGAAGAGATGGGCAACATATTACTACCGCCCACATATATCTCGCGTAATGATCACAACGAAAAGATCCGAGAAATTAGAGCAAATACGGAGACTTACAAGCAGTCGTTCTTCCCACGCACAATTCGTGAATGGAACAGGGAAGGGGGGATCAGATAGTGGTACAATAAGTACCCTCCGCCACACACCGTAAGGTGGCTCGCGGAGTATAGATGTAGATGTAGATGTAGACGCTTCGCGCGATCCAGCAAGATGCGTACCAAGACGGCTTCCGGAAACAGAAACGGCATTAGGAGCCGTGTATCAAATGTGGAGGACAGTATTTCGGAGACCATGCACAATAACTAAAAGGTAAGCGAAGAAAAATTGTGTGTACAAAGTTCCGGAGTTTTTTTTGAATAGACTTCGTCCATTGGGGTTCCCAGTCGTACAGTAGGCTTTTGGGGGTATTCTCACGAGGAATTTGGGGAGGGGGCAACAGTGTTCATACGGAATGAAATGGGACCCCTTATCCATCCTAACAAAGTTAATGGATGTTTCTACCTCTGCACCGGCAAACGAGAAAAAGGGTTGCTATTGGCTGAAGAAAGACCAATACGAAGAATTACATTATTAATTTACAGATTTAGTCCGTCACCACGCAGTTGAAAGAAAGAGCACAACGACCAGCTGTGACTGTGACGAAATATGCACAGCAACTGAAGTGTATGGGACATTCCCCTAGTTGAAAATACAGAAGAAATGCTAGGCCTTCTTTAACAAGTAAAACTGTTTACAGCATAATTAGTTATTTATTAGTCTAAATCTTCTAGCCGATCCGGTCTCAGTAGAAGAAAGTAGCACCTATAGTCAACAGACACCACAGCAGGTAGGAGTAAGGTCAATAGACGAGAATATCGCACGAGAACGAAGCTCGATGGTTCTACGATCACTTTGCCCTGTAGTGGATCAGGAACGGAGCTGGACAGAGTCTACCTAAGAAGAATCAGTGAAAGATTAGTGATGTGTTCTCATCCGTAGAAGTGGCCTAGAAGCAGAAAGATATTATTGGACCAAACAAAGTGATCGATCTCATACGGAAAGTACTGCTAAACTAAATACAGCCGCGTGCATGTCCATCTCAGACTATAGGGACGAGAAATAAAGTGTAGCTACACAAAACAATATACCGCTTAAATAAGCTTCGGGGGTCAGTGACCCTTTCATTTTCGTAAGTAATAGTGTAAAACGTACATTCTAAGACAATAAACGACGCACCATGTAAAGGTAATTTGATATTTAACACTCCATTGCAGTACCGTGAAAGATGACTAGAATGAATGAATGAATGAATGAATAGACTGCAAGCGATATAGGTCGACATGGGTACGTGACAATGACAGAAAGGAGTTATCGTATCTGGACGTGTCCATGGCCACATCGTGAACCAAGTCTCCAGATTTGTCGGCATAATCAGTGCAGACTGCTCAACGTGTCTACAAGGATTGGTGTAACACTAGCATCCATGTAAAGCGCCCTACGAATATTGGTTGTAGAAAGATCCTAAGCAACAGGGACCACAGACGAGTGTCCCACCTTTTCAAAGACAATCGGTTTCAAATGCGACAGGAATTGCTACTGTCAGTGTATGTAGGTCAATCTCTGAGTGAATATTATAAGTGCTTTGTACTTCACGTGCTATTTCCGTTGTTTATGTGTACTAATACCGACGACAGCCGCATGTTTACATCTTTCCAGTTGATCAGTGTATGTATCAAACAGAAATCTTTCATTCTAGAGTGAAGTATGTACGATTTTGAAACTTCCACGCACTTTAAGCCTAACACTCCTAACTAGTAAATTTGCCTTTCGATTGCGCACATAGTTTCATTCAGCGAGGAAGTTTCGGTGGGTGTGCAGTTTGTCATGAGGACTTTGTTTTCAACAGTACTATGGGAGCCTGTGAAACAGCAAGCGATGGTAGATTCCTTTCCTTAGTTGTTTAATGTGAATACGAGATTTCATCGCTTGAACAGGGCGGTAACGATTTCTTTGGCCATCCTAGTTTTGTTGAAGCTTGTGGTTCGTCTCTGTAACGACCTCCTCCATCCCTCTCCAAAAGCACAAAGTATGTCACAGCTCACATAGTTTCCGGCAATATCCGCTGGCTCTGTTCGATCACATGATACAGAAGGTTGTCGAAAGCGAGGTGTAAGTTTATGGCGTATTCCTCGTCCTCCAGAGAGCTTTCGATATACACACATCAAAACACGTTTTGCAACACCCCGGTTCCCAGAACTCCTGAAATTGCCGTTGACTGTGGATATTGAATCACAGACACAGTCCCTTTGACTATTCAGAGATGTCACTAAACCTGCCCAAAGATGTAAACAACCAAGCATGAGCAGCGTCTATTAGACGGAGAGGCTCCGACAGCCGATCAGTTCCAGTCATTCCACCAGGGAGGAGGTACACGGCACACGTTGTCTGTAGTTCAACCATGCCTAGACGGTCAATACCACGGTTCGATTGCGTCCGCATAGTTACTTTGTGCCAGGAAGGGCTTTTAACAAGGAAGTGCCCAGGAGTCTCGGAGTGAACCAAAGCGATGTTGTTCGGACATGGAGGAGATACAGAGAGACAGGAACTGTCGATGACATGCCTCGCTCAGGCCGCCAAAGGGCTGCTACTGCAGTGGATGACCGCTACCTACGGATTATGGCTCTCAGGAATCCTGAAAGCAGCGCCACCATGTTGAATAATGCTTTTTGTGCAGCCACAGAATGTCGTGTTACGACTCAAACTGTGCGCAATAGGCTGCAAGATGCGCAACGTCTATGGCGAAGTCCATCTTTGCAACCATGACACCATGTAGCGCGGTACAGATGGGCCAAACAACATGCCGAATGGAGCGCTCAGGATTGGTATCACGTTCTCTTCACCGATGAGTGTAGCATATGCTTTCAACCAGACAATCGTTGGAGACGTGTTTGGAAGCAACCTTGTCAGGCTGAAAGCCTTACACACACTGTCCAGCGACTGCAGCAAGGTGGAGGTTCCCTGCTGTTATGGGGTGGTATTATGTGGGGCCGACGTAAGCAACTGGTGGTCATGGAAGGCGCCGTAACAGCTGTACGATACGTGAATGCCATCCTCCGACAGATAGTGCAACTAAATCGGCAGCATACTGGTAAGGCATTCGTCTTCATAGAGGACAACTCGCGCCTCCATCGTGCACATCTTGCGAATGACTTCCTTCAGGATAACGACATCGCTCGACTAGAGTGGCCAGCATGTTCTCCAGACATGAACCCTATCAAACATACCTTGTATAGATTGAAAAGGGCTGTTTATGGACGACGTGACCAATCAACCACTCTGAGGGATCTACGTCTAATCGTCTTTGACGAGTGGGACAGTCCGGACCAACAGTGCCTTGATGAACTTGTGGATGTATGCCACGACGTATACAGGCATGCATCAGTGCAGGAGGACGTGGCTACTGAGTATTAGAGGTACCGGTGTGTACAGCAATCTGGACCATCACCGCTGAAGGTGTCGCTCTATGGTGGTACTATATGCAATGCGTGGTTTTCATGAGCAATAAAAATTTTCTGTGCGGGTTCCGGAACACTCTGAACCGAGGTGATGGAAAACTTTTTTGATGTGTGTACTTCTGCCCGATCACCTAGTAAACAAAGTAGGTATTGAATTGGATACGCGATGATACTGGATACCTAGTAGGAAATGAATGAAGCTGCCCGACTTCTTGGTGTATCAACGCAGACACTCCAGAGAATCTACAAGGAATAGTGTACTACACCCAGCCATGTAACACAGCGTCACAAGAGCGGTCGTGGAAACATCGTAACCGAAGGGTACTGGAGGCAAGTGTGACGCCACTTGGTTTCAAACCTAACAGGAATTGCTGCTGCCACTGAGTACAGGTCCATTTCAGCCAGGTACGAGAGTACATTGCAAAAGGAAATGCATGTAATCGACATTTTAGAGTCGGGTGCCTTAAAGAGGCACATAAAACTTCACATATTCAAGAGGCCAAACAGCACAGAAAATGGACAGACGTTGTCTGAAGATGTGTAGTGTGGTTCGGCGAGTCACGATTGTGTATCGCTTCAAGTGATATAAAACGCAGAGTGCACACACGGCCAAATGAACCACCTAAGTCACAGTATGTGGATGCTGTTGTTCAGGCAGTCAGTATCCCACAATATGCTATCTCTGCATAATCTAAAGATCAATGTTTGGCTTCACCTGGGCATGGCATACCTGAACAAACTTGTGGACTCTCTTCATCGCCGAATTGAGGCCATTATCAAGTCTAGAGGTGTTGCTACAAGGCTACAAGTTATCAGCGATATATCCCCTGGACATGAGTAATTTTTTATTCGGTGTTTTTACTACGATCTGACAATGTGCACGCTTAAAAACGCAATAGCTCCTCGTCTTAATCAGACCAATGCAGAATTTCATCAGTTCTAAACTGAGGCTCATTGGTTTGACCAAACCTCCACAAGCACATCCGTGCTTTTGTGACCGCTCAGATGATTGACCTCAGTCTTGCATATCGAAGGTGCACACCTTGGATCATGGTTCGACCACTCTACTTGGGGTATGGTTGACGACTGAGCAGTCAATGACCAGGATGGCTGTCCATCGCTTTCAGTGTCTCGTTAGGTCCTTGTCATAACCCATCGCCATCATCACGTACGAAGGGACGCGCTATACATAACTGAAAAGCCCTCTAAATCACGCAGGGCTAACATGTAATTAGGATTGTGAAAAGGGCCAAGGGAGTTGAGGGTCGGATTCATTTCACAATTTTAATTTATCATCATTTACTTCACAAACACACTTTTTAAATAATTAAATTTATTTCGTGGCTGAAGGGCACCAAACAGATGCTTTAGAATAAGTTCAATTTTGAAAAGACATGGCACACAGTTAAATTTACGAATAAGATAAATCGTATACATATATGACATCAGCATGCGGAGCGGCTGAAGGCCGCCGGATTAAATCTTCAAAATTCCAAATATAGTATGATGATTACTAAAGGCAGAAGGCCACGATGTTTTAAGATTGAAACAGGGCTGATGACCCACAAGGTGCACAGAGAGAGATAAACAAACGCAATAAGATGGCTGAAAGCCGCAAAGTTAAATTCTGCAAATTAAGGAAATATATATTGCAACAATCGGTAAAAATACATTAAGTTTAAAAATTTCATTTTTGCTACACCAACGGCGGAAGGCCCACAATAACTTGTAAAATCTTTCAGAGGAAATTGCAATAACCTTTCAAGAGCAGAAGGCGATAATGTTTGGACTTGAAGGAAACTTTGGGAACCTGTTTCCAGGACTGAAGGCCCACAACTAACCTTGCCAAACTAAAAATATAGACTACAGTTAAATCACAACAACATTAACACTGCCAAAAGGATAATTAAGAGGACGGCACTCAGGAGTCTCCAGTGGATCCGTCTGCCCTCTTTCACTTAGGCGAGACAGGCGGTGAGTCCAATTCGTGCGACCCCAACCAAGGAACAGCCACGGACCGACCGACCAACCGCTTCCTTGCCATGACGGAGTACACGAGAATTCATGGCCCCCAAAAATTTACAAGTATTACTATCACCAAACAAACGCGTATGTGAACTGAGCTGCCAAAACTACACACCATGTTGGGCAGCAACAGCAGGTGAGGAAAAGACACTGTCTAAAAACTACGTTAGCGACCAGGGCAGGTAACCAGAACACTAACGGCCACAAGGCAGAAAATTCCGCTGGTGTACTTGACTATGGACACATTAATTTGATCAATTCCACCTGACAGCGGCTATCTCGAACACTTCACTCGTTGTTTCTCACAGGAAAACCTCTACAACAGCAACGCCGGAACCAACAACGTAATGCTCAAAACCACTCAACCTTCACGTCCTGGGTCGGCGAGCGACGATGATCGTACCGATCGGACAGCTCCAGAGAACTCCGACACTGCGCAGAGACCGCCAACGGTCCAGACGACTACGCCGCACGGAGATGTCCTCAGACCAACCGACCGACCAACAATTCACCAAAAGTGAGGCCCGGCTTAAGTGATGCGTGGCGGCAACGGTAGGGCGGGCGATGTCCACTCAGGGTTCACTGCTGCTGCAAGCCGGCGACTGGCTGGCCCGGGCTGCGCTCCACACGCGTTTCAACTGGCTGACAGGGCCCAACTCACGACCCGAACTCCATCGTAAACTCTCCTCCTCACACGTTCCGACCCAATCCACGACAGGTGACAACCAGGAAGTAATAGCTGCCGAGCAAAGATCCTATCAGAGGGGATATACCGATACACGCTACTAGCGTCGATGACGGTCAGGGAAAACAGCAACTCAGTAACGCCAGTAATTTAAATAAACGTGGTGAGATGGGAATACGTTAAAACAGGGTGTAATATACCAAATGGTGGGATGGCGAGCTATGCATGGCTCAATTACTAAGATGTCTTCATATAATCGTGAGTTTACTTGCCTTGCTTTCAGGTAGCTTGAATATTCATCTTAAACTAACATAAAAAGTGCCGATACTTCTTTTAGAATATCGTTTAAATGTTGAAAACACAGAAAACTAATAGAACTCAAAGCATTACATTCCAGCCGACAAGTGACACGATATCGGAATGTTCGTGGGCAGATGTGAAGCGACTATTTTATTATTGATTTCAGTAAGGTTTTTGATGAAGTTGATTTCGAAATAGTACTTACGAAAATATCTGGATTTCTTAAACATTGCAATATTTTGATGGGATAGCTCCCAAGAAAACAGACGTCGTCTAATTGTCCGTGGGGTGGAGATCTCATCGTGGAAAACATGTGCACTCTGGAGCCTCACAGGATTCAGCTTTGGTCCTCTGTGGTTTCGTTCGACATTTTCGCCTATGCTCTTTCTTTATATCCAGTTACTCGACCAAAAACAGTAAAGGTTCTGGGCTTAATCTTAGACGAGCTATTAAACTCGAAAAAACAAACTATCTCAGCATGCGGGAAATCTGTTACTTGATTACACGCAATCCAAATATTTACACAGATACTTACACCCAAAACAAAACCAATACTACTCCTGGGTTTTGTCCCGACGACAGGTTTTCGACACAACGCGTGCTTTTGGCGTGGACCTCTTATTGCGCTTAAACGAAACGCCAAATGCTGAAGGATATGAATACATTTTACATTAATGTGTACTGCGTGCAGTAGAAGAAGCGTGCGGAGACGATGACTGCATCAGAATGACTACGCGCCATGTAATGATGATGATTATTATTATTATTTTGGCTTGTGGTCGCTCAACAGCATGGTTATCCTTGGGAGAGGGGGGGGGGAAGGGAGACAAGTTTGTCCCCACTACGGAGTTGTTTATAATGCTTTAAAGTCCGCCTCTCCTCCCCAGCACTTCAGGGATGAGGCCCGGCTGTTTGCAAAAGTTTAAAACCCGTTGGACAATGGCGTCAATGTTGGCAAGAATGGTGGGCAGATCTCCAGCCAAACCAAGGGCTGCTCTAATTGAGTATATAAGACACAAGTAGCCAAGATCTGGTGATCCGAAAGTGACACACCACAAACTTCGCAGAGTGGTAGATTCTCCTGCCGGAGAAGGATACAGCGTGTTAAAGGGCTATGTCCTAAGAATAGTCTCGTGTAACATCTCCGTTCATCGGTGTGGCTGGTATGAAGGCCGCCTTTCCTGTGTGGCTGATTTGAACGACCGCTGTCTGTTGTCTGTCAACTCCAACTACTCACACTCTCACTGACGCGTCATCTATCTGTCAGATAACGAAATGAGACGCGCAAGGGGACGCCACATCGATGTGTAAAAACAACCCGACGTGCTTCTGTAACTGTTTTGCCGGGTATATCGTTTCTCCGTTTTTGTATGCGTCCAGATATCCAGCAAAAGACCTCTTCCTTGCCAGCCGGAGTGGCCGTGCGGTTCTGGGCGCTACAGTCTGGAGCCGAGCGACCGCTACGGTCGCAGGTTCGAATCCTGCCTCGGGCATGGATGTGTGTGATGTCCTTAGGTTAGTTAGGTTTAAGTAGTTCTAAGTTCTAAGGGACTGATGACCTCAGCAGTTAAGTCCCATAGTGCTTAGAGCCATTTGAACCTCTTCCTTGCGTCCGTGTTGGAGCTGCTGTAAGGTGTCGCCGTTGAGCTCAATTAACTGGTCTACCGGTTACGTTTGGTGGACAGCTTGTAGCGCAGTGACTGAACCTGAACAGACGAGAAACTTTGTGCTGTGAAGCCTATGAATCTAGTCCACGACCGTTTAATGCCATACTGCTGAACATCATAATTTGTAAACGGTTCTCGAAGAAGCACTTGGAAAACCCTGCCGGGAAAAACAGCTGAACAAGCGAGGTCATTCCCTTGCTGGGATCCAACCGTATAAAGAACGATAAAACTGTGGCACGTACGTAAAATTAAGAAAACAGATGTAAAAATATAATCTGGAGTAGAAGTTTTCTTTAATGCTGCAGGCTTAGAATCACTTTGAGCCTCCACCCTTTGATAAAGCAGTATCTCATAGACACTGGTTTGTGGTCAATGATATTCCTGGACTGTAACAGTTCTGGCCCGCCCATGAGTCCCGACCTGAGCCCATTCGACCTCTTTGCGATGAGGTAGGATGTCGACTTCGCTCAAGACCCCAGCGACCAATATCACTGCCTCCTCAGATTCCGGTTCTTGTGGAAAAATAGACCACCATTCCACCACCGACATTCAGATGCCTCACTGAAAGTGTCCCGAGTGGATTTCAAGCAGTCATACAATTGAAGGGTGCATCTCACGTGTGCACCAATAGGTGTCTGGATACTTTAGATCTGAGAGTGTGCAATACATCAGATTTGCTGAACACCAGGCGTGACGGGTTGGTCAGCACCAAATACGAAATTCTGTTGCTGGAATAAAGGAAAAACGAAATCTTATAACAAAATGGAATGAACAATAAAACGCGATCAAAGATTTTCACTTGCCACAATTAAAAGATGCCGTTTCTGCATTTCCTACATTTCTGACAATTTCAGCTGCTTTGACGCTAAGTTTATCCTCGCACAGAGCTAATACAAGTTGTTGACTAATTCGCCAGTTCATTTTGTTACTTTTAGTATACAATTTACTGGTATCAATCTGGTCCACTTCCCCCATACAAGTCTAGGAACATTCCATACAAAAGCTAACAAATGTTGTATTTTCCGTTGTCTTCTGTGTTTCAATTACGGGACACCGTAAGATATCGCAACTCGTAAAAGCGGCCGTCCTGTAAACGAGGAACGCTTAAAGTAACAAACCTTATCCGATTGTTCTTAGAGTTCCCCCATCTCCACTGCGCGCTTTGTTCCAGTGGCCGTAAAATTTTATCTTGCGTTCTCTCTCTTGTTTCACGGTGAAATAGTTGCGTCAGACACTATTACTTCACTATTACTTCTCCAGTAACTTTAACGTGCCAAGAGAACTGGGAACATAAATACTAGCAACTTTCTTTGTCGTCTTGAGACGTAGTTCTATTAGATGTTTAATTTGACCACCTAAAGAAACTTAATTCAAGTCTTCAATGTCATCATTATTTTGTGTTGCAAAATCATCTCTCAGGCTACTGTCTTCTTCAAACAGGCTACAGCTACCTCTACGTATGACTCATATCATTGGCACCCTTTTCACCAGTTTATTCACCGACATTAACGTCAAATCTCGTCTCGCATGCCACACCCTTATTATTTTAGGGTTCCAAAAAAGATTCCATTCATTTAGTAGACTAACGGTATTCTACTGGGCATGTGACGTGGGCTGTCGTCGTCATTACATACGACAAGACCAAGGAACACTACATTACATCACGACATCTGCGAATTTTCGTCACATAAATAGTAGCATTTAAATTACATTCTTCGGAGGATGAAACGAAAGCAACACGAAAGATCATTGTGTAGCTTTAATTGCCAAAATCATGGACAGATTAAATAAATGAAATATATTAGCAAATATGTGAAGGATAGAAGGAACAGAGAGGTGAGAGATTTCCGGAGTTGTGTAATTCTTTCCATCTGGTTGCTTTTAAGACTCACATGACAGAGCACAACAGAAAAACCTATACTTTGTAAAGACCAGCAAACGACTACTAGTTGTGCCGGCCGTGGTGGCGGAGCGGTTCTAGGCGTTTCAGTCCGGAACCGCGTGACTGCTACGGTCGCAGGTTCGAATCCTGCCTCGGGCATGAATGTGTGTGATGTCCTTAGGTTAGTTAGGTTTAAGTAGTTCTAAGTTCTAGTGGACTGATGACCTCAGATGTTAAGTCCCATAGTACTCAGAACCATTTGAACCATTTGACTACTAGTTGTAATGATTTACAAATTAAATACTGGACTTCAAGGAATACTCATTTGCGAAAATACACACAAATCATACAGCACGTTGTAATGAAAGAGGATACGAAAATATTGTGTATAGTAAAGTAAAATACTGAACATTTTTATGTATTTTATTTACCGCCGCTGGTTTCGAGCGACGGCTCATTCTCAAGTGTTATCTTCATACATTCAAGCTATTGTGAGCATATATATATATATATATATATATATATATATATATATATATATAAATTTTTACTTTCAGTTATGATATTCATATTTGTGCATGACTGTTACGATATCAGCTTATTATGTCTCAGAGATACGGCTCGCTATGAAATTTATATCTTTGATGAAAATCGATTTATTCGTATGAAAAATTTAGGACTGTCTATTGTCCTGAATTATCTGTCACTGATAAGAATTTTGTCAAAGTTCTCAACGTACCTTGTATCTCCAAGTTCTGTTTCTTTATTTAAAATCTTATTTGAACTTATTTTTTCAAAATGTATGTAGTTTGTTATTTTCTCTACGATGCTCATGTAGCTTCCTTTTCCGGGTCTAACCGAAACCGGTAGCCGTAAATAAAACACAAGACAAGCAGGTCTGGTGGATTATTATTACAACAGTATGAATATCATACATGTTCTTAATAATTAACAGACCGGCGCTGAAGTATGGAGACAGAGAATTAATCTTAAATTTCAGCAAAACCGAGTGAGAGTAATAAATTCTGAAAGCCAAGAAAGAAAACTCATATTTCAGAGAGTGTTGAACGGATTGACGCTTCGGTCCAGTGTCCATCTCTCGCTAGAGGAGAGGAGCAGGTACTAATCCCAAATTTTTCAGAGGTGTAAGAAGTATCGACGAGGACAGAAGTGAATGGAAGACCCTTACCGGACAAAGTGACAGGTTAGTGGGACGTATACTATGGACACAAAACAACAGTGAACTCGATATTTGAAAAGCAGCAGTGAGGAATATTTGTAGAGACAGCCAAAGAATAAAATATGCGACACATTACAGGTACATTGGATCTAACTATTGTGTATAGACGGACAGATTAGCGTCAGATAGGAAGAGTGGAGAACGAAACAAACAAGTCTAAAAACCTATTCCCGTAAAAAAAAATCTTATGGGAAATTTTTGGTTGCATCGATCTCTACTTAAATATATAAGAATAGTTCATTGACAAAGTTAGTAATATCAGCCGTAACCAATATAATCTAGCAGCATTCAGCGTTGTAAATTGTTTGACCAGCTCACTAGGGAATCCTAAGTGTAGACCAGTGGTTCCAAATCCTTGACACCATTACCCCTGAATGCAATCAGATGTTAACCAGTAACCCCTCCTACGCTGTCATCAACATTAGCGACTAACTAAACTTTAAACTGAAAGTGAGTTTAATTTTTGTAGCTGTTTTGTTAAACCATGAACTAGTGAGTCAATGAAACAATTGGTACTGTTTATTTCTAATAAACGTTTTTACAGAATGATGAAGCAATTTTCAGTGCATCGCGAGTGCTACCTGCAGCTTCTCTTTAGGAAAGAAAGCCGAGGAGAGCCACTTGGTCTTCCTCTGCACTACTCCTCCCCCTAGCGATACTTGCTCCACTCAGATCCTGCAAGACTCTCAGTAAGTACCTTGTGTATGATAACTGCCATTAATAATAATAATAATAATAATAATAACCAAACAATAGATAACACACACATAAAAATAGACAATCCACCAAACATAAGAGACATGGAACACTTCTGGAGCAGCATATGGTCAAACCCGGTACAACATAATAGGCATGCACGGTGGATACAAGCAGAAACAGATACATACAAGATGATACCACAAATGCCTGAAGTGATAATTTTGCAACATGAAGTCACCCGAGCAATTAATTCTACGCACAATTGGAAAGCCCCTGGAAATGATAAAATAGCAAATTTCTGGCTAAAGAAGTTCACCTCAACACATTCACATCTAACTAAATTATTTAACAGTTACATTGCAGACCCATACATATTCCCTGATACACTTACACATGGAATAACTTATCTGAAACCTAAAGATCAAGCAGACATAGCAAACCCAGCTAAATATCGCCCCATAACATGCCTACCAACAATCTACAAAATATTAACTTCAGTCATTACACAGAAATTAATGACACATACAACACAGAACAAAATTATAAATGAAGAACAAAAAGGCTGCTGCAAAGGAGCACGAGGATGTAAAGAGCAACTGATAATAGATGCAGAGGTGACATATCAAGCTAAAACTAAACAAAGGTCTCTACACTACGCATACATTGATTACCAAAAAGCTTTTGATAGTGTACCCCACTCATGGTTACTACAAATATTGGAAATATACAAAGTAGATCCTAAATTGATACAGTTCCTAAACATAGTAATGAAAAACTGGAAAACCACACTTAATATCCAAACAAATTCAGATAATATCACATCACAGCCAATACAGATTAAGCGTGGAATATACCAAGGAGACTCATTAAGTCCTTTCTGGTTCTGCCTTGCTCTGAACCCACTATCCAACATGCTAAATAATACAAATTATGGATACAATATTACTGGAACATACCCACACAAAATCACACATTTGCTATACATGGATGATCTAAAACTACTGCCAGCAACAAATCAACAACTCAACCAATTACTAAAGATAACAGAAGTATTCAGCAATGATATAAGTATGGCGTTTGGAACAGACAAATGTAAGAAAAATAGCATAGTCAAGGGAAAACACACTAAACAAGAAGATTACATATTGGTTAACCACAGCGACTGCATAGAAGCGATGGAAAAAACAGATGTCTATAAATATCTAGGATACAGACAAAAAATAGGAATAGATAATACAAAGATTAAAGAAGAACTAAAAGAAAAATATAGACAAAGACTAACAAAAATACTGAAAACAGAATTGACAGCAAGAAACAAGACAAAAGCTATAAATACTTATGCCATACCAATATTGACCTACTCATTTGGAGTAGTGAAATGGAGTAACACAGACCTAGAAGCACTCAATACACTTACACGATCACAATGCCACAAATATAGAATACATCACATACATTCAGCAACAGAAAGATTCACATTAAGCAGAAAGGAAGGAGGAAGGGGATTTATCGACATAAAAAACCTACACTATGGACAGGTAGACAATTTAAGAAAATTCTTTCTAGAACGAGCAGAAACTAGCAAAATACACAAGGCAATCACTCATATAAATACATCGGCTACACCACTGCAACTTCATAACCACTTCTACAACCCTTTAGATCACATAACATCAACAAATACGAAGAAAGTAAATTGGAAAAAGAAAACACTACATGGCAAGCACCCGTATCATCTAACACAGCCACACATCGATCAAGACGCATCCAACACATGGCTAAGAAAAGGCAATATATACAGTGAGACAGAAGGATTCATGATTGCAATACAGGATCAAACAATAAACACCAGGTATTACAGCAAGCATATTATTAAAGATCCCAATACCACAACAGATAAATGCAGACTTTGTAAACAACAAATAGAAACAGTAGATCACATCACAAGCGGATGTACAATACTAGCAAATACAGAATACCCCAGAAGACATGACAATGTCGCAAAAATAATACATCAACAGCTTGCCTTACAACATAAACTTATAAAACAACACGTTCCTACATACAAGTATGCACCACAAAATGTACTGGAGAATGATGAATACAAATTATACTGGAACAGAACCATTATAACAGATAAAACAACGCCACATAACAAACCTGACATCATACTCACCAATAAAAAGAAGAAATTAACACAATTAATCGAAATATCCATACCCAATACAACAAATATACAAAAGAAAACAGGAGAAAAAATTGAAAAATACATCCAACTGGCTGAGGAAGTCAAAGACATGTGGCATCAGGATAAAGTTGACATCATACCAATTATACTATCAACTACAGGAGTCATACCACACAATATCCACCAATACATCAATGCAATACAGCTACATCCAAACATATATATACAATTACAGAAATCCGTAATTATTGATACATGTTCAATTACCCGAAAGTTCCTAAATGCAATATAACATGTACCGTACAGCAAAAAGGAAGTGACGCTTGATAAAGGTCCGCGTCACTCCATTCTTAACCAGACTTCTAAAAAGTCTGAGAAAGTAAAGAAATAATAATAATAATAATCCCCGTGGAGGCCCGGGAAAAGAATAGGCCTCCGGTATGTTCTGCCAGTCGTAAAAGGCGACGAAAAGAACAAACCACTAATAGGGCTAACCCCCCTTTTAGTGTGATTAGTTGGTTCAGGACAGAACTAAAGAAGCCTCGGACAAGCGCCGTCATGGTCGGGGACAACGCTTGAACCCTATGCCCGCCCACAATGGTAACGACACTGCTAGCCAACTGGAAAATGATTTAAATCCAAATAGAGGTGTTTTGCAGGATATGCTTCCTGCAACCACCCTAGAAGGAAAACAAAGACAGAGGATGAGATGGTCAGATGAAGTTAATCGACACCTCATGTTCTGTTATTACCAAGCAACAAACCTAGGAACCAACATAACTGGATACAGATCACAAGTATACACAACATTTATTACCAGATACCCAGAATTAAAATTTTTAACAGAACAACGACTAGCTGATCAGATCCGTGTAATAATCAAAAATAACAGGATACCCCAGTCAGAATTAGAAAACATCAAACAAGAAGTACAGCAAATACTGGAACAAAATAATGTGCAATCAGAAGAAGAAGAAAATACAGTAATGGACTCAAACATCCCAGAGCAAACAAACAAAGAACAACACGCACCAATTAAACAATCAGAGGAAAACGAAATCTTAAGACAGCCACCAGAACAAGCACAAATAGAACACGAAGTGACACAGATGCTAGATATAGAAGAAAAATTTCAGCTAACATATATAGAATACAAAGACACAAATACAGACATTAGACCATTCTTGCATAGACCACCAAATAACCCACAAGTCGAAACAACAATAAAAACTATCAACACAATCATACACAACAAAATAAATGAAAACACAACTATGGAAGAGTTACAACTACTGGTTTATATAGGAGCACTCACTACACTAAATATACACACTAGACAGAGATCAGAACCAACCAACACTCAGAAGAAACCCACAAAACCAGCATGGCAACACAGGCTACAGATCAGAATATAAAAACTGAGAAAAGACATCGGACAGCTAACACAATTTATAAGAAATGAAATCTCGGAAAAAAAACGAAAAAGGTTAGGTAAAATCTCACAACAAGAAGCGACAGAGCAATTAGACGAAAAGAAGCAGAAATTACAAGCATTAGCCAAACGACTCAGAAGATACAAAAAAAGTGAAAATAGAAGGAAACAAAACCAAACATTCAACACAAACCAAAAGAAATTTTACCAGACAATAGATAACACACACATTAAAATAAACAATCCACCAAACATAACAGACATGGAACACTTCTGGAGCAACATATGGTCACACCCGGTACAACATAACAGGCATGCACGGTGGATACAAGCGGAAACAGACACATACAAGATGATACCACAAATGCCTGAAGTGATAATTTTGCAACATGAAGTCACCCAAGCAATTAATTCTACTCACAATTGGAAAGCCCCTGGAAATGATAAAATAGCAAATTTCTGGTTAAAGAAGTTCACCTCAACACATTCACATCTAACTAAATTATTTAACAGTTACATTGCAGACCCATACACATTCCCTGATACACTTACACATGGAATAACTTATCTGAAACCTAAAGATCAAGCAGACACAGCGAACCCAGCTAAATATCGCCCCATAACATGCCTACCAACAATATACAAAATATTAACTTCAATCATTAAACAGAAATTAATTACACATACAACACAGAACAAAATTATAAATGAAGAGCAAAAAGGCTGTTGCAAAGGAGCACGAGGATGTAAAGAGCAACTGATAATAGATGCAGAGGTGACATATCAAGCTAAAACTAAACAAAGGTCGCTACACTACGCATACATTGATTACCAAAAAGCTTTTGATAGTGTACCCCACTCATGGTTACTACAAATATTGGAAATATACAAAATAGATCCTAAATTGATACAGTTCCTAAACATAGTAATGAAAAATTGGAAAACCACACTTAATATCCAAACAAATTCAAATAATATCACATCACAGCCAATACAGATTAAGCGTGGAATATACCAAGGAGACTCATTAAGTCCTTTCTGGTTCTGCCTTGCTCTGAACCCACTATCCAACATGCTAAATAATACAAATTATGGATACAATATTACTGGAACATACCCACACAAAGTCACACATTTGCTATACATGGATGATCTGAAACTACTGGCAGCAACAAATCAACAACTCAACCAATTACTAAAGATAACAGAAGTATTCAGCAATGATATATGTATGGCTTTTCGAACAGACAAATGTAAGAAAAATAGCATAGTCAAGGGAAAACACACTAAACAAGAAGATTACATATTGGATAACCACAGCGACTGCATAGAAGCGATGGAAAAAACGGATGCCTATAAATATCTAGGATACAGACAAAAAATAGGAATAGATAATACAAATATTAAAGAAGAACTAAAAGAAAAATATAGACAAAGACTAACAAAAATACTGAAAACAGAATTGACAGCAAGAAACAAGACAAAAGCTATAAATACTTATGCCATACCAATATTGACCTACTCATTTGGAGTAGTGAAATTGAGTAACACAGACCTAGAAGCACTCAATACACTTACACGATCACAATGCCACAAATATAGAATACATCACATACATTCAGCAACAGAAAGATTCACATTAAGCAGAAAGGAAGGAGGAAGGGGATTTATCGATATAAAAAACCTACATTATGGACAGGTAGACAATTTAAGAAAATTCTTTATAGAACGAGCAGAAACTAGCAAAATACACAAAGCAATCACTCATATAAATACATCGGCTACACCACTACAATTTCATAACCACCTCTACAACCCTTTAGACCACATAACATCAACAGATACGAAGAAAGTAAATTGGAAAAAGGAAACACTTCATGGCAAGCACCCGTATCATCTAACACAGCCACACATCGATCAAGACGCATCCAACACATGGCTAAGAAAAGGCAATATATACAGTGAGACAGAAGGATTCATGATTGCAATACAGGATCAAACAATAAACACCAGGTATTACAGCAAGCATATTATTAAAGATTCCAATACCACAACAGATAAATGCAGACTTTGTAAACAACAAATAGAAACAGTAGATCACATCACAAGCGGATGTACAATACTAGCAATTACAGAATACCCCAGAAGACATGACAATGTCGCAAAAATAATACATCAACAGCTTGCCTTACAACATAAACTTTTAAAACAACAAGTTCCTACATACAAGTATGCACCACAAAATGTACTGGAGAATGATGAATACAAATTATACTGGAACAGAACCATTATAACAGATAAAACAACGCCACATAACAAACCTGACATCATACTCATCAATAAAAAGAAGAAATTAACACAACTAATCGAAATATCCATACCCAATACAACAAATATACAAAAGAAAACAGGAGAAAAAATTGAAAAATACATCCAACTGGCTGAGGAAGTCAAAGACATGTGGCATCAGGATAAAGTTGACATCATACCAATTATACTATCAACTACAGGAGTCATACCACACAATATCCACCAGTACATCAATGCAATACAGCTACATCCAAACATATATATACAACTACAGAAATCCGTAATTATTGATACATGTTCAATTACCCGAAAGTTCCTAAATGCAATATAACACATACCGTACAGTTAATAGGAAGTGACGCTTGATCAAGGTCCGCGTCACTTTCCATTCTCAACCAGACTTAACGTCTGAGAAAGTAAAGAAATAATAATAATAATAGCATAGTCAAGGGAAAACACACTAAACAAGAAGATTACATATTGGATAACCACAGCGACTGCATAGAAGCGATGGAAAAAACAGATGCCTATAAATATCTAGGATACAGACAAAAAATAGGAATAGATAATACAAATATTAAAGAAGAACTAAAAGAAAAATATAGACAAAGACTAACAAAAACACTGAAAACAGAATTGACAGCAAGCAACAAGACAAAAGTTATAAATACTTATTCTGTACCAATATTGACCTATTCATTTGGAGGATTGAAATGGAGTAACACAGAACTAGAAGCACTCAATACACTTACACGATCAAAATGCCACAAATATAGAATACATCACATACCTTCAGCAACAGAAATATTCACTTTAAGCAGAAAGGTAGGAGGAAGGGGATTTATCGACATAAAAAACCTACATTATGGACAGGTAGACAATTTAAGAAAATTCTTTCTAGAACGAGCAGAAATTAGCAAAATACACAAAGCAATCACTCATATAAATACATCGGCTACACCACAGCAATTTCATAACCACTTCTACAACCCTTTAGATCACATAACATCAACAAATACGAAGAAAGTAAATTGGAGAAAGAAAACACTACATGGCAAGCACCCATATCATCTAACACAGCCACACATCGATCAAGACGCATCCAACACATGGCTAAGAAAAGGCAATATATACAGTGAGATGGAAGGATTCATGATTGCAATACAGGGTCAAACAAACACCAGATATTACAGCAAGCATATTATTAAAGATCCCAATACCACAACAGGTAAATGCAGACTTTGCAAACAACAAATAGAAACAGTAGACCACAACACAAGCGGATGTACAATACTAGCAAATACAGAACACCCCAGAAGACATGACAATGTAGCAAAATAATACATCAACAGCTTGCCTTACAACATAAACTTACAAAACAACACGTTCCCACATACAAGTATGCACCACAAAATGTACAGGAGAATGATGAATACAAATTATACTGGAACAGAACCATTATAACAGATAAAACAACACCACATAACAAACCTGACATAGAAAGAAGAAATTAACACAACTAATCGAAATATCCATACCCAATACAACAAATATACAGAAGAAAAAAATTGAAAAATACATCGAACTGGTTGAGGAAGTCAAGGACATGTGGCATCAGGATAAAGTTGACGGAAATACGGAAGCGTCCGATCCCGCCCGTCTGCTTTGACCCATGACGTCACAAATATGGCGGAAACAAAAACAAACACACACACTTTCCACAAGAAGCCTAATGACACTAACGGGACAAGCGCGGGAAATGGGGTGTTTTGGGTGGGGGGCAAACTAAATATAAACAAATTTAGACGCCTTGCGTAGCTACAACGTGTAAGTGAAGACAGCCATGCATGAATACCCACCCACCTCCCCAGGGGTCGTAACCCCTGCAACCCATAGAAAAGATGCTTCAGCAGCTGATTAGTGTTTTTTGTCTTTAAAAAAAAATCTCACGGGATAGAACGAACAGATCAGAAAGATAAATATAATAAACTAAAACAGAAGTTGGAGGAAACAGATAATTAAAATAAGTAATAAGTGTTTTTAAATTTAAAAAAAAAATCTCACGAGATAGAACTAACAGATCAGAAAAGTAAATAAAATAAGATAAAACAGAACTGGAGACAGCCACACTCAAACCAAACTCCGCGCCGTCGTGACGTCACACCCTTACGTCACGGGTCAAAGCCGACGCGTGGGATTGGACGCTTCTGTCGACCCAAGTTGACATTATACCAATTATACTATCAACTACAGGAGACATACCACACAATATCCACCAGTACATCAACGCAATACAGCTACATCCAAACGTATATATACGACTACAGAAATTCATAATTATTGATACATGCTCAATTACCCGAAAGTTTTTAAATGCAATGTAACATATACCGTACAGTTAAAAGGAAGCCACGCTTGATCAAGGTCCGCGTAACTTTCCATTTTTAACCAGACATAACGTCTGAGGAAGGAAAGAAATAATAATATTAATAATAATAATAATAATAATAATAATAATAATAATAATACCCTATAGGCCATTCATCAGTGTAGTAAGCGAATAATGAAGCATTTTCTGATGTGTCGTGGGAACTTCTTACAACTTGCAGAAGGCGTTTTAATGAGATATTTCAGGAAATGTGGTGTATGTCTCAGTTTTACTGTCATAGATCCATGTTGTAAAGTACAAATTACGTGTCTTGTGAGTGAACTATGAGAGGAAAAAAGATTGTTCTAAATTAGTTACACAAGCTGTAGCCTCCACCACTTTGGAAAAAAAAGGAATGATTGGCAGTTTAAGAATCAGGAATCAGTATTACAGCGTATTACAGTCTTACGAAATAATAATACTAATCACACATGAAACTGTTGTCTTACAGTAGGCACGTTCCCGACTGACGCCGACAGCGGTAGCGCAGGGCCCCAGCGGACCCAGTGATGCGCGCCCACTGTGCCACGCGTCCAGCGGCTCCGACTACGAGCGCCCTCTGCCGCCACGATATAGGATGGCCGGCGGAAGCTACACGCCCGAATCTCAGTCGCAGTCTTCGACAGTTTTAAGCCATAGTCAGTCTTCGAAAGTTCGCTCGTGCATTAGTGGTGGGAGCCTCACAGAGCACCATGCTCTTTGCTTAGCTTCTTGTAACAGCTGGAGTTTATTCCTCTTTCTTATTTTGTGAAGTTTCCTTGCAATGATTCGAGGAACCGATAAATTAAGTAAAATATCTGTTTATTGTATTTACATGTTCGCTAATAATTTCTGCTCCATCCAACTTCCGTATGACGACAGCTGCTGCAGCACTCTGTAGCCCACCTCTCCTTACCATTGTGTATGCAGCAGTGCACAACAAACCCTTTTCCACGTAATAAAACGAAACACCTGCAGCCATAGTATTGATGTTGATAAAACAACATCAAGACGACGGCTGCAGATGTTTCGTTTTATTATATAAGTGAATGGCCGAAGTCCTTCAGACCATCAATCACAAGGATGGACATACATTTTGTTTTTACCCCCCGAAAATAACGTTTTAGCCCTCACGGGATGATTACCTCCATGATACGAACTGTCGGCCCAGACTGAAAGAGTATGTAGGACTGCAGTCAGAAGCACACTGTAGACAGACCACCAGCAACCTCTAGTAAACTACAATAATTAATGCAGTTCTGTGAGTCCTTTGCAGCAGCTGCGACAGGAAACCACAGTCTCGCTCTTTTGTTCTTTCAATGATTGCTTTTAGGTACTCTATTAGTTTTCGAAGAAATTTATAAACCTATTTATATGAAAATAAGGCAAAATTATTAGGAAACAATGTTTAATTAATTGACTGCTACTGATTTACCATTTAGGATGCAGGGATGGACAAAAATAAGGAAACACTGGAAACATTACCATACCTAATACGATGTAGGAAATCTATTGGCATTCAAGACACCTTCCAGTCCTCTCGAAATGGATAAATACAGGTCCTGTGTGGTTTTCGAGAGAGTCTTATACCTTTCTTCCTGCAAAACAGTGGTAAGTTCAGGTAACTATGATGGAGGTAGATAGCGATCAGGCACCGACCTCTACAATGGAGACCACAAATTCTCAACAGTACTAAGACCTGGTAACTTTGGTGGCCAAGAGAAATGCTACAATTCATCCCGTGCTGATAAAACCAGTTGTGTGAACAAATCCCTGTAGTCAGAATCACCATTCGGGAATAAACATCGCACAATGGGATAGACCTGATCACCCGAAATGGTCACATAATCCTTGACAGTAAAGCGACCTTGCTGAATAACAATGGGGTCCCTGGAATACCACGATATGGCTGCACAAATTATCAACGAAACCCCGTTAGGTTTCGTTCTTCTGACGCGAGCACGGTCAGAACTTTTAAGCTGTGAAACAAGAGTTATCAGACTGAGTGACTTCCATTGCTCCACAGTCCGTTTTTAGGGCTTCAGCGCAACGGTTCCCGTTACGGGCATTTGCATTACCGACGAGTGGCTATGAAACTGCAGCTCGCCCTGCGATCCCCTACTTATGGAGCTCCCTTCCTGTTGTTTTGGCGTTGACACGGTTCGCGAGTGCGCCATTTATAGCTTCAATGGCTTTTGCAACTGTTGTCCCCATAGTTTTCGCCACAATCCTCTCCAATGAGGCGTCATAACACGGGCTGCGTGGCCCCTCCCGCCGGAGGTTCGAGTCCATCCTCGGGCATGGGCGTGTGTGTTGTTCTTAGCATAAGTTAGTTTAAGTAGTGTGTAGGTCTAGGAAACGATGACCTTAGTAGTTTGGTCCCATAGAAATTCACTCACATTTAAACTAAAATGCACTTTTCTTCGCGTTGTGACTTAGCGGATGAGGTTTTTCCTCTTTCCCTGTATGCGGTATAAATCTTCGATACGGCGCCTCTTGAAACACCGAACACTACAGCTATCTTGACTACGGAAGCACCCACAATACGAGCACCGAAAATTAGTCCACGTTCGAATTCACTTAATTCAACCATAATGCTCTCATAACTACGCAGATCCCCGTTTTGACCATGACATATTTGCAACGTACTGAGGATATTGCACAGGTTCCGTTAGTGTTCAGAAGCAGAAGCGCAAGCTGCAACCTTGACTAGCATCAGCATAGATTTCCGGCGGCGTTTCTGTAGTTTTGTCCAACCCCTGTAATAATATATTAAATGAACATGCCTATTAATTTAGTCTTGATCTATATCAAAAACAGAAACTCAACACAGTTAAAACGAAATCATGGTCGGCTACATCTTCCATCCAAATATCAGAAACAAATGCCTTTAAAGAAATTACCAAAAATATGAACTGTACTTATAAACTGAATAGAACACGTCGAAATGTTCTCAACACTGTCTTCGATCGCCTGAATCATGTTTAAAGAAACATGATGCTAAACTCTTTACTATCGAAGCAACCTGTTCAATTTAATGACCAAACATTTTTCTCCTTCTTTCCTCATCAATCTTCCGATTATTAGTTGCAGTCTTCTGCTTTTAAAATCCGTTTTCGATAACTGTAATCATCTAAACTCTCATGTTTTCCCCGTCTTCCTTGGCGCCCGTTGCTGCTACGACCTACAGCCGAAATGTAACCTTTTATTAGTGTAACGATGCTTGATGTACTAAATACTGTTGACAGTACCGTTATATATATATATATATATATATATATATATATATATATATATATATATATATATATTGTTGACAGTACCGTTTTGGTACTGTCAACAGTATTCAGTACATCAAGCATATATTATTAGCAGTATTCGTTTGCTACAGTTAGAACTAACATTGTAATGTGTAGATTTTGTTTGCAGAGAAATTATGAGGACTGTTTGATTACAGGTAAAAATAGACTGACTGCTTTAATTTCGATAGATATTATTCGTTCGTCTCGTTTTACAAAAAGGAAATTATGGTCATTATAATGGATATATTCAATGGAAGAATAAAATCCTTGTTTGTATTATTTTCTCCCTCTAATAAAAAAACTCAATTTTTTTACAGCTATACAATCATATTGTCTTTAAAATCATTGAGAATTCACGGTAAGTAAACAGTTTGTGTCTGTTAAGTTTACGCGTGGCACCGGGCGCTTGCAGCACGATGACAGATAGTTTGGACTCCGTCAGTAGCGAAGCAAAGGAGGCTGTCCATCATGCACTATTGTGGCACGTCACGAAGAATCAATATTGCTCTCAGTTAATGGAAACGGAGCTTTAATGTACGAAGGGGCTGTCCTCCATCGCTCGGTTTTGACAGCTGGAATACATGCGTCGTGTTCCGCGTTAACACTCTGCCGAAAAGACAATACTTGGCTAAACCGAATTGTGTTTTACGACGCCGTTTATTAGTCGACGTACAATCCACCTTCCGTTTGTTTCACTACTATGACAGGTTGCGACAGGGCAATCTAAAATACAAGAGACTTTTGTCTGTGCGAGAGTGGAAAACTTGACTAAGACCACCGCCCCCGGCACCCGGCGTGTGGTATTATTTGTCCTTCGATCACGGAACGATTTCGTCGCGAATCTGGTTCACTTCCTTGTTTCACAATACAGATGCCCGTGCCGTGTGCTATACTTGGAAGATTTTTTTGTATGTCATCAGTTTTGTGACTGGTTTGATGCGACCATCCGCGAATTTTCTCATCTGCGCCAACCTCTCACCAACCGCGTACACCCAACGTCCTCGATTATTTGTTGGATATATTCTAGTCTCTGTCTTCCTGTACAGTTTTCACCTTTTACGACTCCTTATAATACTGTAAAAGTTACTCCCTGACATCTTAACACATGTCCTGTCACCCATCCCTTCTTCTAGTCAGTACTTCCTTTTCACGCTGCTTCTGCGGAGGACCCTTTGGTCGTCTTATCGGTTCACTTACTTTCAAAGTGCCTCTTCAATAAAATGTCTCCAACGCTTCGATTGTCTTCGCTTACAGGTGTTCTGTAGTCCGTGATACACTTTCATACAATACTATCCTCCAGTTATACGTACTCAGAATTTTCTTTCTTATATTAAGGACTATATCCGATGGTAGTAGATTTTCTTTAACGATGACTGCCCTCTTTCTTTGCGTTAGTCGTTTTCTTACATCGTCCTTGCTTCGTCCGCCTTGCGTTGTTTTGCTTGCAACGTAGCAGAATCCCTTCACTTTATCTGCTAAGTGGCCTCCAGTATCGGTGTTAATCTTACGGTAGGTAGCTCGCTATAACAGTATAGGCACAACATTGTTGTGTCTTAGAAATGATACGCAAGAAGCTGATAGTCTTGGTAATCTGTATATCACTAAATAGCAAAGTGCAGGTATTGAGAACGTAATTCCACCAATGTAGATTACGTTTGGGTATGGAGTACGAATGGGGAACCACACGAATAGAAAATGTAATAATCGATTACGAAATTTGTAAATTCTACAAAATTATGTTCAGCAATCATATAGCAACCACGAACCGTGCAGCTTTTCTGTCTTCTCAATCCTTTGTCCCAAATGTAGCCTTAAATGCTCTTACATTAGTATATAAGGACATGTGTTTCCCAGAGATATTTTAACAATTCAGTCCAACTGAAAATCAGTCTTTCTCATCAAAAGTCTTCTGGGTATGCTGCTGCATCGTGTTATATATTACTGAAGTAATGGACATTTCAACTGTGTTTGAGCGGCATTCGTTACTGCGTGGAGTAAGTTAACTAGGGAGAGGTTGCCTCAATATATTACATTGTCTAAAAGTATCATAAGAGCACCAAAGTCAAATTTCCTAGATTTTGTATGAGTCATCCGTATTGGTAGTAAGCTTACTACCATATACTAAAGCTGGAGGTCGTGTTGGTTTTCTACAGCTTGCCACTTTTGTTTCTTCAGTGACTGTGTAACACACCACAAAGTCCAACTTCGATCTAAAAAAAAAGTTCGTTCCTTTTGTTGTAGTTGATACTTACCTTATCGATACCTTAGGCACAAGACAATCGACAATGTAGTCTGACCTGTGAGAAAGGAATACCTTCCCCTAGAGAATACTGTGTGTCTGTACAAACGCAATGGACATTGCGACGCAGTATCAACATTGAAAATTGTCACTATTTTATTTTCCAGAGCAATCCCAGTTTAAAAGCGAGACGTACGGGACGAGGTAGTGGCTAGTGGCTTTCTAAAAAAAATAAAAATAAAAAAAATAAAAGAAAAACATAATGAAGTGGGTCATACTTCTGGTTGCTGAACTCCGTCCAGATATTTTGGCTGCTTCACCGAGAACAAGTAATACAGGCTATCTATTAAAGAGTGCCCAGTAATAAATCTTAATACTATCAACTGCAAGCATTGTCGAGTGTTGATTCAAGGTCACAAAGAAGAATAAGCACATGCGCGGCTACTGCTTTATTGTGTTCCCACTTGCAGCGCCGCATACGCAAAATGGCGACTCCTCAGCGTAGAGCGTTTTGTGTCCATTGGTTTGCTAAGAGTGAATCTTTAACTTAAATTAAACGTGCGTTTCTTTCAAAGTTAGTTTGTGATCGGCCAGCCAGAATGGCCGAGCGGTTCTAGGCACTACAGTCTGGAACCGCGCTGCTGCTACGGTCGCAGGTTCGAATCCTGCCTCGGGCATGGATGTGTGTGATGTCCTTAGGTTAGTTAGGTTCAAGTAGTTCTAAATTCTAGGGGACTGATGACCTCAGAAGTTAAGTCCCATAGTGCTCAGAGCCATTTGAACCATTAATTGTGGTCACCCTTTTGAAAAATATCCGCAGATGGCTTAGTCGATTCGAAACGACCAAAAGCGTCTGAAGAGGATGTTAACCGTGTCAGAGCATCTTATCTTCGTAGTCCTAAGACGTCCTAGGAAGCCTGTTCAGGAACCAACGCTTGAACTTAAGTTGCCAAAGACGACAGTGTGCAAGGTTTTAAGAAAACGGTTACGTGTGCGTCCGTACTGGTTACAGCTGCTACATGGTGTAAAGCCGGACGACTATGGTGTACGTTATAACTTCGAAAGTGAGGTATTTCAGCAAGATGATGACTTTGTCGATCGTGTGGTGTTCAGAGATGAGGCAACTTTTCATTTAAGTGGGAAGATAAAAGACTGTAACGTTCGTACCTGGGGATCAGAAAGTTCTCTTGAGCTCTGACAATATCAAAGAGATTCCCCAAAATGAAACATATTGTGCGTTACGTTTCGGCGGCAAGAGCTACATTAACAGCGATGGCTTAGCGGCTATGTTGCAAGAATGGTTCTTTCCTCAATATGGAGCTTGTCCCCATTGGCATTTCTTTGTAAGAGAGTGCTTGAACTTCTTTAAGTCCCTGACAGTTGGATTGGTTCAAAAATGGTTCAAATGGCTCTGAGCACTATGCGACTTAACTTCTGAGGCCATCAGTAGCCTAGAACTTAGAACTAATTAAACCTAACTAACCTAAGGACATCACACACATCCATGCCCGAGGCAGGATTCGAACCTGCGACCGTAGCGGTCGCTCGGCTCCAGAATGCAGCGCCTAGAACCGCACGGCCACTCCGGCCGGCAGTTGGATTGGTGGTAGTGGTCAGTACGACAGAGTTCTTTTCCAATGGCCTCCGCATTCACCTGACGTCATGAATGAAAGATCACATCTGTATTCCCTCCACTACCTAACGAATTGCCAGAGTTGGGACACAGAATTACAGAGGCTATTGCTTTCATTACTCTGAACCTATCAACCAAAATGTGTGAAGAATTGGATTTTACTTTGAATGTGTGTTGTATTACTAAACGCGCACATGTCTCACATTTGTAAGAAAAAATAGGTTATTTTATTTTCAATTTGATGTATGATTTGTTGTAAATAGTTTAAATTAAACTGTTGTAATATACCATTGAAACTGGGACATTATTTTATTGACACCCTGACTTTCTCGACAGTACGTTTTTGTAGGAGTCTCTTAATTTTAACTGTCGAAATTCTAGACGTTTTCCCAATGTGATTGTTTGTGCAGCTTTAGCTAGAAACTCTAAGCATATAAATCAGTCTATTGTGGTTGGACTACAAGCGCGGGTAAACAGTGCGCTCTTCGCCTGGGTGGAGTAAGTAAACAGCAGACAGCCAGGGAAGTCGTGGTCAGGCGTCCATGCAACGCCGCTTCACAACGATAATGCTAATATCCTGATCAAATACAGCTGCATATAAAACCCCATATCGACCGTGAACCTTATAAAAAACGAGCGCAAAGGATCTTTTTTTGGTTCGAAAGTGTGATACATGAGGCGTAGGGTGTACATTCATGAACATCACGTAGATCACTGGTTAACAACTTGAGGATTTTTAAACCATCACAGACATTTACACTCACTTGAGAAGTGTTGCTCACATCACGCACTTTCTTCAAATGGAGTACGTGCGTCCACTTAGCGTGCACAAGACAAAGAAACCCTGTGTAGTTTATCGCTGACTTATCCAAACACTAAGTATTCACCCGAGCAACACATTCTCTTTTCACTGACTTAGAGGAACCCTTTGACAGTGTGAGAAGGGAGACACTGTTAGACATAAGGAAGTACAGCGGACACCTCAACATCTCGTTTTACCGATTTTTTTGGAAATTTGTGGTACGGTCTTAGGGACCAAACTGCTGAGGTCATCGGTCCCTAAGCTTACATACTACTTAATCTAACTTAAACTAACTTACGCTAAGGACAACACACATATCCATGCCCGAGGAAGGACTCGAACCTCCGGCGGGGGGCGCCGCACGGACCGTGACAAGGCGGCTAGACCGCGCATCTACCACGCGCGGCTTTATCGATTTAGCGTATTTATAGGAATACAGTAATTGTCACTGATGATGATAAACCAAAGAACCAATAACCGAAAAAAATGTGAAAGAATGATGCAATGTATCTCCTACATTGTTGTTGTTGTGGTCTTCAGTCCTGAGACTGGTTTGATGCAGCTCTCCATGCTACTCTATCGTGTGCAAGCTTCTTCATCTCCCAATACCTACTGCAATCTACATCCTTCTGAATATGATTAGTGTATTCATCTCTTGGTCTCTCTCTACGATTTTTACCCTCCACGCTGCCCTCCAATGCCAAATTTGTGATCCCTTCATGCCTCAGAACATGTCCTACCAACCGGTCCCTTCTTCTAGTCAAGTTGTGCCACAAACTCCTCTTCTCCCCAATTCTATTCAATACCTCATCATTAGTTATGTGATCTATCCATCTAATCTTCAGCATTCCTCTGTAGGACCATATTTCGAAAGCTTCTATTCTTTTCTTGTCTAAACTATTTATCGTTCATGTTTCACTTCCATACATGGCTACACTCCATACAAATACTTTCAGAAACAACTTCCTGACACTTAAATCAATACTTGATGTTAACAAATTTCTCTTCTTCGGAAACGCTTTCCTTGCCATTGCCAGTCTACATTTTATATCCTCTCTACTTCGACCATCATCAGTTATTTTGCTCCCCAAATAGCAAAACTCCTTTACTACTTTAAGTGTCTCATTTCCTAATCTAATTCCCTCAGCATCACCCGACTTAATTCGACTACAATCTCCTACATTAACTAACATAAATCTTTTGAAAGTTTTATTGAGGCCTTCAACTGCCATTCTCTTTATTTTATGTACGATTGTACGGTTTCAGCCTTAGGCCGCTTCAAGTATTTGATGAACGATTTTTATTAGTAAATTATGTCATGTATGTCATTGGTCCTATGAATCCATGTTATGCTCATAAAATAAATCCGAGATGTTCACGCTATTTTAGGAGCACGTTACTTTCGAGCAGTTGTTGCAAAGAGCGGACCACAGGAACATTATCAAGTCGATCAAAGCAAAACTAGTGTTCGAATTATGTCACTTTTGTTAAAACACTAGAACCAGTGAAATATATAATTACTTTGGTTGTAACATATCCAATTATTATCATCCAGTAGTACAAAACAATCATAATGCTTAACATGAAAATTCAGACATCTAAAAATAAAATACGGAAAGAGCCACGTTAAAAACATTGAAATAATACCGTTTCGTCATTCCTGTGCAGCCAGGAGCTAAAATAAGAAACAGAAAGCTACGTCCAAACGACGAAACAAAATTTTTGAAGACTGTGGGCACAATTGGATGGATATATATCAGATTCGTTGGCAGTAGAAAAGAACTGCCGTTTCGTCATTCCTGTGCAGCCAGGAGCTAAAATAAGAATCAGAAAGCTACGTCCAAACGACGAAACGAAATTTTTGAAGACTATGGGCACAATGGGATGGATATATATCAGATCCGTTGGCAGTAGAAAAGAACTGCCGTTCGTCATCGTGCAGGAAAAACTTGAAGAAAATAGGAGGGACGTACAACTATAGAAAATTTATCAAAAAGGGTTGCCAATCAAATTTAATTAATTAGTACTGAAGCCGAAAGGTGTCCCTGACAAGCCAATGAATATATAGGGACGCTGTAGGCAACATGTCTTCGTAGACTGAAACTGAAGCTGATGTGATGTGGTGTGCGTACTGTAAGACCTTCGGTACACACACCATCAGATTATTTGACTTGTCGCTCTAACGAAGTAGGCGAGTGCCAGCAATGTGGCTCGTGGTCTTATCCTGGCGTGTTTATCTTCTGCTGTTAGGTCAGACGATAGAAATGCCACTTGCACACTTAGAGTAGCAGATTGACGGTGACCAACTTTAAACAGAACTTGATTAATTTTGACACACATTTATTAAAATAATAAAAAAACATAGATATTACGTAACTTGATTCTGGATGCTGTTTACAATTGTAGTTCCTTTGGTCTTGGTACATTAATCTTATTCTCACATATCTCTGATACTTGAAGTGTCGATACATTTATCTTCATGGCTATGTACATGAATATGGTAATCTTATTAGGCGCAGACTGAAACTTGACTATAGACTGGTACAGACTAATGCAGACTCGCACAGACTGACTAATCAGGGGTATGTACACTCGTTATAATACCTCTCGCGTTCAGGTGTCACTGCGCGAGTGTGATCCGCGAGGAGAAAAGGTTCTACGTTAGCAGCAATCTCATTGGCTGCGTTACATATTAATACGCGGATCGGCGGAAGCAGAATTTGGTCCGTCTCTAAGGCAGCGCCATCTCGTAGTGCGGAGACGGACGAGCGCTGCGCCTGCACTGTTGTGCTTCGTGGGGCGCGCTCTAGAGGGAAAGTTGCGTACGCGCTGACTACGCGGAACTATTTACACAACATGTGAAGAGCGCATCATATCCAATCGCTGTGTGTTAGTCTGCAGCGTTGAGCTGCATCGCGCTCCCTGGAGAATTAAGGCGGTGTGTCAGTGATGTTTTAAGGCCCTAGTTGAATACCCTTCCTTTGCAACCTCTTATTCTCTGGAGGGATATCTAAATTCCACTTAACTGTGATTGTTGTTATTATTGTGAGCAAAGCGGATGAAATACAGGCAGTCTCGTTCTTGTAGCGAGTACTCATGAGCATGGTCTATACATTCATACAACCAATCATCATCAATAACAATCATTTTAGACTGGACTAAGATGGGGAAGGAACTCTGTAGACGTCTCGAAAATAGGCATCCGTGAATTTGAAAACCGTCCATTAGAAAATGTCTTTCAAATCATTCACCTATACTCGAGTTATTATTTGATGGTGAGGTGAATATACGAACTATGCACGGGTTTCGCCTGCTACGACGTCTCAGTCTACGGCTGCATAGCGAAAGTACATCTACACGCTGCACTTTGGAGGAGTAACAATCTGACCAAACCGGTGCCAGTGCGTTAGAGTAGACGGCCAAAGCACATTGGAATTTCCGGGAACGCTGGAGCTAGATGCATCATAAGGACGCTGTCATCAGTTATTCTATGACTTTGATGTTTCATTTGCCGGCCGAAGTGGCCGTGCGGTTCTAGGCGCTGCAGTCTGGAACCGCGAGACCGCTACGGTCACAGGTTCGAATCCTGCCTCGGGCATGGATGTGTGTGATGTCCTTAGGTTAGTTAGGTTTAACTAGTTCTAAGTCCTAGGGGACTAATGACCTCAGAAGTTGAGTCCCATAGCGCTCAGAGCCATTTGAATCATTTGATGTTTCATTTCGATGGCGCTTTGTATGCTGCAACATATTCTGTATGTGATCGTGAGATCGTTGCTTGCAAGCTCACTTTGTCGTAATACAACATATGCAGAGTTTTAAGCTTTACAGATATACCGACTTTCTGACCAAGGTTAAATTCAGTCTTGAACTGCTCTGAGAAATTTTAATTCCCCTGCTTGCAGTCTGCTCAAGTCCCTTTCTGTCATTGTCCATGTTTCTCCACCATAAATGACAATAGGGAAGTAATAATTCTTATACATAAGGAGTTTTGCTTTTTCTGAAACTTCCTTATTCCAAATCAGGTGTTTTATTGTTTGGTAGAAATTGCCTCCCTTCTGTAACCCCCTATTAATTTCGTTGGTTATTCTTCCATCGCTAGATATTTCTCTCCCTAAATAAGTGAAACTTTCTACCACTTTGAGGGGTTCTCCATTCAAGGTAATATTTCCGTTGATCCCTTTCTCTCTTCCAAATACCATTACTTCACTTTTATTTTGATTGGCGACTCCATGTTGTCTTGTGCACTATGACCAGATAACAGAGCCCGCATCTCGTGGTCGTGCGGTAGCGTTCTCGCTTCCCACGCCCGGTTTCCCGGGTTCGATTCCCGGCGGGGTCAGGGATTTTCTCTGCCTCGTGATGTCTGGGTGTTGTGTGCTGTCCTTAGGTTAGTTAGGTTTAAGTAGTTCTAAGTTCTAGAGGACTTATGACCACAGCAGTTGAGTCCCATAGTGCTCAGAGCCATTTGAACCATTTTTGAACCAGATAACAGGTATACTTGAAAAAAGAGACAGCATTGGTCGTATATTTTTTACTATTGCAAAATCGATTTTCTGTCACTGAGTGACCATCTTCAGTGCTAGAAGTTAAAAATTTTTTCACATTACGATCAGAGAGTACAACATAGAAAATCACAATTACATCTGCATATGAACATAACACTTGTTAGAAACAAACCTATATTGTATAACTTAAATTGCGATGCACTGTTGTCACTAAGCTTACGGCAATCACATAGACTGAGGTCGCTGTTTACCTGCACTTGTTCAGCAGACCTCGGTGTGACGGGGCTTGACACGCTCTCTATGTGACATGTGTTACGTGAAGACATAGTATTATTGGTTTTGCGAATTATTAACACTAAATAACTCTTGTACTTTTGTGAATGGTGTAGTAATTCAAATTTAAAATGTACGTACAACACATAGCAGACGCAGGAGAATATCTAAAATACATTGGCATATTGTTTTTTATAAACTATAAAACATAAAATAGATCGATGATAAGTTGTTAGAGTGCAGAACATATAAAAAGCAAAAGATAATGCCAAAGAATAATAAATGAACAACATAAAAAGAGGCGCAACACAGGTCTTTCTTAAAAACGTAACACCCACCATCTGGCGTGGGAAGTCAAAAGTACAACGTTCGTTATTTATATAACAAACGTTAATACCAAGGAGTCAATATATAAAAAATAATAACGTTAATACCAAGGAGTCAAATATATAAAAAATAATCACTGCCGTTACTTAATAATTAAAATGCCGTGCAAATGTAAGGTGCGAACAAGTAGTATACATCAATCATCGAGAAACCATCATGAGGAAGGACAAGTAATAGTGTCACTTATACCAAAATGTACATCGTACTTTAGAGAAATAAAACATACACTATGCACGATATCCAGCACTTATTCAAATAGCAAAATAATTGTTAACATACATTAAAAATAATTACGTAAAGTGATAACCGGTTTGTATTACTTTGTGTCAACGCCTACGAGATGTCGACTGTCGTAAAATTATGTTCAGTAGGCGTCCATAAGTTCTGTAAATTACAGAACAAAAAAGAAGCATCTTTTAAAAAACCGAAATTAGTAATGTTATTAAAACAAACTGAAAACATGTGTGTCAATGTGTTGAGATAGTTGAAATAGCGGCCATTATACGTGTTCTCGTAGCGACTATGACTGAGGCGTTGTATATAAGGGATAACAAGCAGCTGACTATGAATTGCAAATTGTGATAAATGACCACAAGTTGACTTTATTTCATAGTAAATTGGAGAAGCATTCCCAAAAATGTGTGCTTCTCGATATCGTTTGCTCGTTAAGCAGCGTGATATCTGGAGCTTTATTATGGCAAAAGATCTCCATCTCTTCCATAAGGTCGAGAAGGCTACCTTTTTTACCCTTGTGCAACAATTTCAATTGCGATGTCAAATCTGGAGTTGTATGACCAGTTGCTACCAGATGGGCTGCGAAATTCGATTTTTCAGCAATATCTTTCCTGAATGTTGATTTTCTGTAAATGTCAAATGTATGTTTTCCATTTCCCCTTCCAATGGTTAGGTCTAAAAAATTAATGACTCCATTCTGTTCTTTTTCAACTGTGAAAGCAATTTTGTTGCGTAAGCTATTAAATGTACGGACGACTTCGTAAGTATCAGATTGACTACCATTAATAAGCAATAGCGTGTCGTCTACATATCTATAGTAGTATACGATCTTTTTAGCTACTGCTGGAAAATCTTTTAGTAATTTCAATTCAAGATAGTTAATAAAGATATCTGCCATAATCCCTGATACAGAGTTTCCCATGCTGAGTCCGTCCAAAAACATACATTTGACATTTACAGAAAATCAACATTCACAGATATCATCTTAGATTATCGTTCGCAATACCCAGACCAACACAAAAAAGCGTTTTTCCACTTTGCATTTCATCGTATGTTCCGATTACCATTATCTAAGGAAAACCATGAGAAAGAGTTAAACATAGTTAAACAAATTGCAAGAAATAATAATTATCCGTTGAAATATGTCAAACATTTATGAGATGACATCCAAAAAATATAGTAAAGACAATTTAAGGCGGAATGAGACAAGCGAAACTAAAAATCATAAATTTATCACATTGCCTTTCTATGGTCCCATTAGCAATAAAATTGCCAGTGTATTCAAGAAGAGAAATATTAATGTAGGTTTGACATCGCAATTGAAAATGTTGCACAAGGGTAAAAAAGGTAGCCTTCTCGACCTTATGGAAGAGATGGAGATCTTTTGCCATAATAAAGCTCCAGATATCACGCTGCTTAACGAGCAAACGATATCGAGAAGCACACATTTTTGGGAATGCTTCTCCAATTTACTATGAAATAAAGTCAACTTGTGGTCATTTATCACAATTTGCAATTCATAGTCAGCTGCTTGTTATCCCTTATATACAACGCCTCAGTCATAGTCGCTACGAGAACACGTATAATGGCCGCTATTTCAACTATCTCAACACATTGACACACATGTTTTCAGTTTGTTTTAATAACATTACTAATTTCGGTTTTTTAAAAGATGCTTCTTTCTTTTTTGTTCTGTAATTTACAGAACTTATGGACGCCTACTGAACATAATTTTACGACAGTCGACATCTCGTAGGCGTTGACACAAAGTAATACAAACCGGTTATCACTTTACGTAATTATTTTTAATGTATGTTAACAATTATTTTGCTATTTGAATAAGTGCTGGATATCGTGCATAGTGTATGTTTTATTTCTCTAAAGTACGATGTACATTTTGGTATAAGTGACACTATTACTTGTCCTTCCTCATGATGGTTTCTCGATGATTGATGTATACTACTTGTTCGCACCTTACATTTGCACGGCATTTTAATTATTAAGTAACGGCAGTGATTATTTTTTATATATTTGACTCCTTGGTATTAACGTTATTATTTTTTATATATTGACTCCTTGGTATTAACGTTTGTTATATAAATAACGAACGTTGTACTTTTGACTTCCCACGCCAGATGGTGGGTGTTACGTTTTTAAGAAAGACCTGTGTTGCGCCTCTTTTTATGTTGTTCATTTATTATTCTTTGGCATTATCTTTTGCTTTTTATATGTTCTGCACTCTAACAACTTATCATCGATCTATTTTATGTTTTATAGTTTATAAAAAACAATATGCCAATGTATTTTAGATATTCTCCTGCGTCTGCTATGTGTTGTACGTACATTTTAAATTTGAATTACTACACCATTCACAAAAGTACAAGAGTTATTTAGTGTTAATAATTCGCAAAACCAATAATACTATGTCTTCACGTAACACATGTCACATAGAGAGCGTGTCAAGCCCCGTCACACCGAGGTCTGCTGAACAAGTGCAGGTAAACAGCGACCTCAGTCTATGTGATTGCCGTAAGCTTAGTGACAACAGTGCATCGCAATTTAAGTTATACAATATAGGTTTGTTTCTAACAAGTGTTATGTTCATATGCAGATGTAATTGTGATTTTCTATGTTGTACTCTCTGATCGTAATGTGAAAAAATTTTTAACTTCTAGCACTGAAGATGGTCACTCAGTGACAGAAAATCGATTTTGCAATAGTAAAAAATATACGACCAATGCTGTCTCTTTTTTCAAGTATCACTTTTATCTTTATTTATTTTTAATCCATACCCTTTCATTATTTCCTTCCGCACATCAAATTGTAACTGTACATCTACCTCTTTATCACCCCATATTACCATATCATATGCAAAAATCATCTTTTTATCTTTTTGTTTTACTGTATCTTTAAATGCACTATTCATTCCATCCATCACAACATTAAAAAGTGCAGGATATAGAATACATCCTTGCTTAACTCCTTGTCTTATTTCGAAGTATTCAGACTTCCCCAATGGTGTTCTAATTCTACAATTGTGTCCTCTGTACATTGTCTTTATTACATTAATGTATCCATCTTCTATATCTTTCTTCTTTATTTCCTCCCAGAGTCTTTCCCTGTTAACTGAGTCATATGCCTTTTCTATGTCTATGAAAGCCAATATCACCCTTTTCTTATACTCCCAACTTTTTTCTATCAATTGACGGATAGAAAATATCAGGCCGATCGTGCTTCTTCCTTTCCTAAATCCATGCTGTTCACACAGCTCCTTTTCTATCTTTTCACTTGTTCGATTTAGTAAAATTCTTTCAAAAATGGTGTGCCAAATGGAGAAATCGGAACATTTCCGACATATTTTTCTGTGTGTTTAGCGGCGAAGGCAGCCAGAAGAAACATTTGCACCGTGTATGGTTATAACAAAACTGGAAAGTGCACGGCAAGAAAATGGTTTTCACGTTTTACGAAGGATCGTTTTGACATTAGTGACTCTCCGCTTTTAGGAAGACCTTCGGCGTTTGAAGAAGATCGCTCAGACGCATTAATCCACAACGATCCACGTCGTGTACTCGAGAACTGGCAAATGTGTTGAACTGTGATCATATCACCATCGTATTACATTTGCATGGAATGGGAGACGGTCAAAAGTCGGACGTATGGGTACCGCATACTTTCAGCCAAAATCACAAAAATCAGCGAGTGACCATATATGCATGTCTGCTTGTTAGTGACCAACAAACCGACCATTACTATCCTGTATCGTTCTCGTGACGAGAAATTTAAAGGAATAGTTGAGACCTCTGCACATCCACAAAAGATGTTATGCATCTGGTGAAACAGCGACTTTTTAGTGTACTACGAATTGCTTCTCGGAGGTGTGAGCATCACTGCTGACATTTATTGTCAACAACTGATACGTCTTGCAGACGCAGTCCATCAACGACGACCAGGAAAATGGTGTGAAGTGATGGTACTCCATATAACGAGCGCCCGCATTCTGCTAGACCGATAAAAGCATTATATGGGAGTTGGGTTTGGAAGTTGTTCCACACCCACCTGACTCACCTGATTTTGTGCCCTCAGACTGTCACCTTTCCCGCTCTCCATCGAACAATCTTGGCGCATCAGTTTCCGGATGAAAATGCCCTCCGAACATCGCTCGACGAGTACTTCGCCTAAAAAGCACGAGTTTTCTACAATCGTGGAATCTAAAACTTACTCCAGGGTTGGCAGACTGTTGTAAATGGTGAAGGAGAACATGTTATTGATGAGTTAAGTAACTTATCTGTATGTTCTGTGTTTAGCAAACATTTTATTTTTCATGGTTATTGGTTCAAATGTCTCTGAGCACTATTGGACTTAACATCTGAGGTCATCAGTCCCCTAGACGTATAACTACTTAAACCTAACTATCCTAAGGACATCACACAAACCCATGCCCGAGGCAGGATTCTAACCTGCGACCGTAGCAGCCGCGTGGTTCCGGAGTGAAGCGCATAGAACCGCTCGGCCACAGCGGCCGGCGTTCCACGTTATAGCGAGAGGCCGCAATTGTGGTACACGGAATATGAAAGTAACAAAACTTAAAACTAACGGCAATACACGGCAGTTGGTATTGGTGGGAGCCACACAAACTGCGAAAAGGAATTGTAAAATAAGCTGATTACCCCCAAACAGAAAGAGAACCGTTAGAGAAAAAAACGGGGGGTGGAGGGGGGACTGTCTCAAAAAAGCGAATTAATCCCTGTCCTCCAACTCCTCAACGATATACCGTAACAACAGGACACCCAGTTGTTGCACACGACATGGTTATCACGGATCGAGGAAAAACATCTGAAGGTTGGTTCAAATGGCTCTGAGCACTATGGGACTTAACGTCTATGGTCATCAGTCCCCTAGAACTTAGAACTACTTAAACCTAACCTACCTAAGGACATCACACAACACCCAGTCATCACGAGGCAGAGAAAATCCCTGACCCCGCCGGGAATCGAACCCGGGAACCCGGAAACATCTGAAGGAAAGTAAGTGAAAATCTTGAAAGCCTTTGAGAACCTGAAAATATACTTTGCGCGGACCAAATTCAAAAAGAATCCTGACAAGACCCAAGTCTGTACTTTCCATCTCCACAATATGCAATAGAGTGGGCAGGAGAAAGCTTAACGTCAGATGGAGGATGTGTTCCTGGGTCATGAACCCATCGCTAATATCTGGGAGTCAGAGTCGACCATACTCTTGCGTCCCAACAACACTGCGATGAACTAAAAGAAAAAGTTAGCTCAAGAAACTGTCTACTGAGGAAACTAGCCATTACATCATGAGGAGCGCGCCTGGAGGTAAATAAGATCACTGTTACGGCTCTGTTTGGCAGTGGGTGAATATACGTCACTGGCGTAGGAAATGTAGTGTCACCGCCAGACACCACACTTGCTAGGTGGTAGCCTTTAAATCGGCCGCGGTCCGTTAGTATACATCGGACCAGCGTGTCGCCACTGTCAGTGATTGCAGACCGAGCGCCGCCACACGGCAGGTCTACAGAGACTTCCTAGCACTCGTCCCAGTTGTACAGCAGACTTTGCCAGACATGGGTCAATGACAAATACACTCTCATTTGCCGAGACGATAGTTAGCATAGCCTTCAGCTACGTCATTTGCTACGACCTAGCAAGGCGCCATTACCAGTTTATATTGGGATTATAATTCATGTATCAACAAGAGCGATGTTCTCCAATTGTGGATTAAAGTTTAAGTATTCCAGAAGCTATGTACTATTTTTGGCTACTATAATTACTTTACCTTGTTCCAGACCTCACGCCAGTCTGCGTGAGCTTAAACGCGTGCATTTCGGCCTCCTCTAGCAACACGGTGTTGGCTCTTCTGCCAACACATCAGGAAGCGTCAGCTCACTCAAAGCAAGTAGATTCTACATTCAATGAAGCAGCAAGAATTATTGCTGGATGCTTGAGACCTGCATTTTTGATAGCTGTTTTCATCATCACAGGTATAGCTTCACCGCAAATCAGAGCAGTCGCTGCATAAGAAGAGAGAAAGATGCTAACGGAAAACCCAACATACATGCTATATAATCAGACTGTTGTCAAACCACGGTTGAGATCGAGCAAGATTTTGCTGAAGAGAATTACTCCCTTGACGACTGCATCTGAGACCAGCGGTTTGAATCTGTGGCAGGAGATACAAGTCAGTCCTATTTATGACTTGAATGAGAATCTTCCTGGGAGCCACACGCTCACGTATTCCACATGGAGAACACTCAATCGTCTAAGATCAGGAGGCTCCAAATGCAAAAACACCCTAAAGAAATTGGGATATGTAGAGGATGACATGTGAATGTAGGGTGTGGTATCAGGTATTGATACCTACTGACGGGCGTCGAGAAGTTGGCAACGGAATTGCAAGTTTCCGTCAGACGCCGACGGCAGCTCAATGGACACTGACGGACCCAATGGTGCGGGCCCACTGCGCCACGCCTCCAGTAGGTATGTACCACGAGCGCCCTCTGCCGCCACGATATAGGACGGCTGTCAGCAGCCAGCCACTCTAACTTGGAGCCTCTTGCTATGGGATGCTACGCATTCGCCGCCTAGTCACTGCTCCGACTCCTTCGTTTGTGCCTTAGTACAGAGAGCCTCTTCCTTGTTGACATTGAGAGCTGGATTCAATTTGCTGCTGCATTGTTTCCAATGGGTTTTTGTATGCCTGGAGAAATACAAATAAATCTTCTGTTTGCTGTGTTAGCTTGTTCGCTAATCACTTCGTCTCATGTCCAACTTTCCTCCTCCGACAGTTACTGCATCACTCTGTAGCCCACAGCTCTCCAAATTTGTGTACGAACTCCTACACAATATGGGGAAATTTGGGAATTTGTGGTAAGTTCCTTTAGGACCAAACTGCTGAGGTCATCGGTCCCTAGGCTTACACACTACTTACTTTAACATAAACCAACTTACGCTAAGGAACACACACACGCACACACACACACACACACACACACACACACACACACACACACACACACAGCTAAGGGGGGAGCCATGCGAACCGTGGCAAGGCGCCTAACACCGCGCGGCTACCCCGCGTGGTACACAATATGGGTGAGAGTTGGCAATACTCTCTTAGGATTTAAAGGTTGGCTACAGCGCCCATACACAAGCTCTGAAATCTAAGATATTGTTGTCGCGCTTCGCAGCGCACGGATTAATTAGTGGCAATTTGGAAGCCAGTGTGTTACCTTAGCAAAAGATCTTGCTGAAAACCCAAGGAAATTCTGGTCTTACCTAAAATCGGTAAGCGGGTCGAAGGCTTCCGTCCAGTCACTCACTGATCAGTCTGGCCTGGCAACGGAAGACAGCAAAACGAAAGCTGAAATTTTAAATTTAGCATTTGAGAAATCTTTCACGCACGAGGATCGTACAAACATACCGCCGTTTGAGTCTCATACAGATTCCCGTATGGAGGACATAGGGATAGACATCCCTGGGGTTGTGAAGCAGCTGAATGGGTTGAAAATAAATAAATCACCAGGTCCTGATAGGATTCCAATTCGGTTTTACAGAGAGTACTCTACTGCACTGGCTCCTTACTTCACTTGCATTTATCGCGAATCTCTTGCCCAACGTAAAGTCCCGAGCGACTAGAAAAAAGCGTAGGTGACGCCTGTGTATAAGAAGGGTAGCAGGACGGATCCTCAAAATTACAGACCAATATCCTTAACATCGGTTTGTTGCAGGATTCTCGAACATATTCTCAGTTCGAATATAATGAATTTCCTTGAGACAGAGAAGTTGCTGTCCATGCATCAGCACGGCTTTAGAAAGCATCGCTCCTGCGAAACGCAACTCGCCCTTTTTTCACATGATATCTTACGAACCATGGATGAAGGGAATCAGACGGATGCCATATTCCTTGACTTCCGGAAAGCGTTTGACTCGGTGCCCCACTACAGACTCCTAACTAAGGTACGAGCATATGGGATTGGTTCCGTAGTATGTGAGTGGCTCGAAGACTTCTTAAGTAATAGAACCCAGTACGTTGTCCTCGATGGTGAGTGTTCATCGGAGGCGAGGGTATCATCTGGAGTGCCCCAGGGAAGTGTCATAGGTCCGCTGTTGTTTTCTATCTACATAAATGATCTTTTGGGTAGGGTGGATAGCAATGTGCGGCTGTTTGCTGATGATGCTGTGGTGTACGGGAAGGTGTCGTCGTTGGGTGATTGTAGGAGGATACAAGATGACTTGGACAGGATTTGTGAAGGCAGCTAACTCTAAATAAAGATAAATGTAAATTAATGCAGATGAATAGGAAAAAGACTCCTGTAATGTCTGAATACTCCATTAGTATTGAAGCGCTTGACACAGTCACGTCGATTAAATATTTGGGCGTAACATTGCAGAGCGATATGAAGTGGGACAAGCATGTAATGGGAGTTGTGGGGAAGGCGGATAGTCGTCTTCGGTTCATTGGTAGAATTTTGGGAAGATGTGGTTCATCTGTAAACACTAATACGACCTATTCTTGAGTACTGCTCGAGCGTTTGGGATCCCTATCAGGTCGGATTGAGGGAGGACATAGAAGCAATTCAGAGGCGGGCTGCTAGATTTGTTACTGGTAGGTTTGATCATCACGCGAGTGTTATGGAAATGCTTCAGGAACTCGGGTGGGAGTCTCTAGAGGAAAGGAGGCGTTCTTTTCGTGAATCGCTACTGAGTAAATTTAGAGAACTAGCATTTGAGGCTGACTGCAGCACAATTTTACTACCGCCAACTTACATTTCGCGGAAAGACCACAAAGATAAGAGAGATTAGGGCTCGTACAGAAGCAGTCATTTTTCCCTCGTTCTGTTTGGGAGTGGAACAGGGAGTGAAGATGCTAGTTGTGGTACGAGGTACCCTCCGCCACGCACCGTATGGTGGATTGCGGAGTATGTATGTAGGTGTAGATGTAGGAGCCCGCCTGCTGTGGTGCGCACGTGTGTTGGGCGAGGGGTCGTCGCCGAGCTGCCGTACTGCCGTGTCCGCCAGCAGCGACACAGGATTTGGTATTGAGTTGATATTTTTTATAATTTGCAGCGCGCTTATTAATTTAAAGATAAGGGTCTGTGTATGTGCGTAGCAGCAGACGGTAATATTGATAATGATAGGAGTTGAATTCTTAAGGGAAACCATTGCTAGGCGAATAGATTAAGTATTGATTTTTGTCATTGATTTCTTTTGTAATTGTCAGGGAATTGTTTCACTATGTATTTAATTGAGAAGTATTTCAGTCTGTCTCAAGAGTTTGATTAATTTGTAATATTGCTTTAATGCCACTGGAGGCAGATTTACATACAAAGCGATTGTTCAAAGATCTTCTAGCTTTTTGTTAATTGAATGATAAAGAATCGCTTCCAGAATATAGCTTTTGAAAAAAAGAATTACTAATTTGGGTTATCATTAATCGAGATTAGATTTGACCAAACCCTTTCTCTTGAATTATGTGTAGTTGTAGTAAGCAGCAGCAGCCGCAGCAACAGCAGGAGCCGCCATACAGAACATGCATTGCACTCAGCATCAATAATAGGTTTGTTTATGTTTTTGTTAAATAACGGAATGCAGCAGATGAAGCAGTGGCAGCAGAAAGACGCAGTAAGTTATTTGTTACGCACAGGACCAATTTAAAAAGAATAAAGTTTAGGCGATCTCTGTAATAGTAAAGTTAACAGGAGTACAAGCACGAAATTTTCAGTAGAAAACAAGAGATAAGAAGATAGAGCTCGTGACATTCATGGGGAAATCAAAACTTTACAACATCTACTCATCCGCACATTATTGGACGAAGCAGTGAGTTTGCAGGACTTAGTTTTACCAAAGAACAACGCTGTAGAAGCTGCTGAATGCTGGAGACAGAAGATTTACTGCGCAATGGATACGTAAAGGAAATTAAATATCTGTTCACGCATACTGCAGCAATGGAAAGTGGTGTGAACCTGGAAGAGGCCTCAGACCCTCAAACAGGTATCATATGTTGTGAAAATAAAGATCATGCTATTCTTCAGAATCAAAGGAGCAATAAAAACCACGTAGACTGGAACTGCAAAATTAAGCGTAGTTTGTTACAGTCGCAATGGTGCACTACATCTATAAAACACGGCCGCGTTGTGGGTTTATTACAGTACGCTGCAGCCAGCTCTAACGTTTCTAAATAGAGACGGCGCCACGATTTATTCCACTCTGCCCCACCGTGGGACGAACTGCAGCTGTCTGTGGGCTGCGGACACGCAGCAGACACTGCACAAATTAGCGCTGAGCGGCTTATGCCCGATGAGCGCAGCGGAAGTAGTCGCTCTGCCGTGGACTGCCCGCTGGAACGAGACTGACGTCACAGAGAATGCTGATTCACGGCGTCCAGTTACGGCAAATAATATACTCTTAGCACTCCCCGCTTCCCCGAAAAATGCCCGCGCGCTGCCAGTTCTAAAATCGTTTTATGTCTTCCGCCGAGTAATTACCTTTGTACAATGGGCAGCGTCTGAGGCAGTGCACAGTGCTGGCACTTACAGCGTACACAGAACAGATCTTCCACTTTCTGCGGAAATGTGAACTGTTGCGAAACGTCCAGACAGATAAAAACCGTGGACCGGACTGCGAGAAGAGCAAGGAATACCCTGGCGTTTCGCTGGCACTCTGAGCTACACTACTGACCATTAAAATTGCTATACCACGAAGTGACGTGCTACAGACGCGAAATTTAACCGACAGGAAGGAGATGCTGTGATATGCAAATGATTAGCTTTTCAGAGCATTCACACAAGGTTTGCGCAGGTTGCGACACCTACATCGTGCTGACATGAGAGGTTTCCAACCGATTTATCATACACAAACACCAGTTGACCGGCGTTTCCTGGTGAAACGTTGTGATGCGTCGTATAAGGAGGAGAATTACGTACCATCACGTTTCCGACTTTGATAAAGGTCGGATTGTAGCCTATCGCGATTGCGGTTTATCGTATCACGACATTGCTGCTCGCGTTGGTCAAGATCCAATGAGTTAGCAGAATACGGAATCGGTGCGTTCAGGAGGGTAATACGGAACGCCGTGCTGGATCCCAACGGCCTCGTATCACTAGCAGTCGAGATGACAGAACAGATGGGGACATTTGCAAGACAACAATCATCTGCACGAACAGTTCGACGACGTTTGCAGCAGCATGGACTATCAGCTAGGAGACCGTGTCTGCGGTTACCCTTGACGCTGCATCACAGACAGGGGCGCCTGCGATGGTGTGCTCAATGACGACCCTGGGTGCACGAATGGCAAAACGTCATTTTTTCGAATCAATCTAGGTTCTGTTTACAGCATCATGATGGTCGCATCTGTGTTTGGCGACATCGCGGTGAACGCACATTGGAAGCGTGTATTCGTCATCGCCATACTGGCGTATCACCTGGCGTGATGGTATGGGGTGCCATTGGTTACCCGTCTCGGTCACCTCTTGTTCGCATTGACGGCACTTTGAACAGTGGATGTTACATTTCAGATGGGTTACGATCCGTGGCTCAACCCTTCATTTGATTCCTGCGAAACGCTACATTTCAGCAGGATAATGCACGACCGCATGTTGCAGGTCCTGTACGGGCCTTTCTGGATACAGAAAATGTTCGACTGCTGCCCAGTCCAGCACATTCTCCAGATCTCTCACCAATTGAAAACGTCTGGTCAATGGTGGCCGAGTAACTGGCTCGTCACAATACGCCAGTCACTACTCTTGATGAACTGTGGTATCGTGTTGAAGCTGCATGGGCAGCTATACCTGTACATGCCATCCAAGCTCTGTTTGACTCAATGGCCAGGCATATCAAGGCCGTTATTACGGCCAGAGGTGGTTGTTCTGTGTACTGATTTCTCAGGATCTATGCACCCAAATTGCGTGAAAATGTAATCACATGTCATTTCTAGTATAACATATTTGTCCAATGAATACCGTTTATCATCTGCACATCTTCTTGGTGTAGCAATTTTAATGGCCAGTAGTGTATTTACCCAGTTATCGTTCTGTCTTCACCACTGGGTGCTCTCGCATCATGTAGTCTACCATAAACAAACTTAAAATGGAGACTCTCCATTTCTTATAGGCGTCCATAAAGTGCAGTGAAGATAACGAGGAGTGTATATCTCTCCTGCTTGGGAACTGATGCTCATAGACACTGAGCCCTTCAGAAAGATTCATCCGATCTTCACAAGATTGCATCTTCTACATTTCCAACGGCCTTGCCGCAGTGGTAACAACGGTTACCGTCAGGTCACCGAAGTTAAGCGCTGTCGGGATTGGTTAGCACTTGGATGGGTCACCATCCACGTATGCGGGGTGCACTCAGCCCTTGTGAGGCAAACTGAAGAGCTACTTGATTGAGACGTAGCGGCACCTATTACGAAAACTGACAACGGCCTGGAGAGCGGAGTGATGACCGCATGCTCCTCAGTATCCGTATCCGGTGACGCCTTGGGACTAGGATGACAAGGCGGCCGGTCGGTACCGTTGGGCCTTCAATGCCTATTCGGACGGTGTGTGTTTTTATATCTTCTACATTAACCAGAGACAACGCGTTGTGGAGCATTCTAGATTGTACAATACACGGGCCGCTTTTGGTTTCAAGTGGACCTGAAGATGTGTCTTATTGTGTTCAGTGATTGAATACCTGCAACCTTGTGGTTGTATGAGAAATGTCTCTTATGTTATACCTAATAAAGTGTTTATTATTATATGTCGATCAGGCATCCTGTTCTTGATTACTGAGCCCTTGTCAGCTCACTTCAGAATAAAGACAGAAACTGGGTGCCAAAATATGCTTTTGTTGTATTATGACCACAGTCATTTTCTTCACACGATTAGCTGAATCTGCCATTTTCAAGTGCCTACTCATGGCACTGTAATTTGACCAAACCTGTCCGATCTACCGCAATGCGGTCGTCAGCACACAGCTGTGACTCCTGTAATGTTGGAACTTACAGACTCTCATTCGAGGTGATCGTCGGATCACAATCAAATACGTCACTGCTCAACTGGATGTGTCTGTTGGTAGTACTGACCCACACGTCCATCTGGTGGAGTACTTAATGGTGTGTGCTTGCTGGGTTTCTCGCCGCCTAACAGAAGACCATAAAGAGCAACGGAGGATCATCTGCGCGAAATTGCATGCTCGTTACCAGGCTGACCGTGACAATTTTGTTTTGTCGAACATCTTCGCAGTTGATGGAAAATAGGTCCATCAATTAGAACCGAAAACAAAACAGCAATCCATGCAGTGGCGTCACACCACCTTTCCTGCGAAGGGAAAGTTCAAAGCTGCACCCACAATCGGTAAAGTCATGGCGACGGTCTTCTTGGACTCAAAAGGCTATTCTGTTTGATGTCCTTATTCATAGTGTAACGATCAACTAACAGGTGTATTGTGCTACCCTCAGGAAAAAGAAGAAACAATGTCAGCGTGTTCGTCGCCACAAAACATGCAAACAAAATTCCTCTTCATGACAATGCAGGGCCTCACACAAATCTGCACACGCGAGAGGAGCTCACAAAACTTCATTGGACCTTCCTCATCCACCCTTCGGCCCTGATCTCGCATCTTCCGACATCCATCTTTTTAGCCCAATGAAGGATGCACTACGCGGGAATCAGTATATGGATTATGAGGTTATTCATGCAGCAAGACATTGGCTCCGACGTCGACCAGTGGAGTGGTACCATGACAGCATAGCGCCCTTCCAGTAAGGTAGCGTAAGGCCGTCGCATTGAACGGAGATCATGATGAAAAACATGGTTTTGCAGCCAAAAGAGTGGGGAGAAATATGGTGTATTGGAATACTGAATAAAACGAACCTGCTCTCAGAAAACATAATGTGTTACATTATTTACTGAATGTCCCTTGCACTATGTAAAGACAAGACGTTGTCAAGCTCGGAAAGTCCTGAACCACTTTATTTCATATTTTTACGCGTTACTGTAGAACCTTCGGACACATAGACTACATACTGTTTACTACATATAGTACATATTTACATATATAATACGCAAAGGAAAAACTATAGTAATTATCTAAACAAATGGTTCAAATGGCTCTGAGCACTATGGGACTTAACTGCTGAGGTCATCAGTCCCCTAGAACTTGTAACTACTTAAACCTAACAAACCTAAGGACATCACACACACCCATGCCCGAGGCAGGATTCGAACCTGCGACCGTAGCGGTCGCGCGCTTCCAGACTGTAGCGCCTAGAACCGCTCGGCCACTCCGGCCGGAAGTAATTATCTCCAGATTTTTACAGTACACTAAAACTGTTCTAATAGATTAACCAACATACACTCCTGGAAATGGAAAAAAGAACACATTGACACCGGTGTGTCAGACCCACGATACTTGCTCCGGACACTGCGAGAGGGCTGTACAAGCAATGATCACACGCACGGCACAGCGGACACACCAGGAACCGCGGTGTTGGCCGTCGAATGGCGCTAGCTGCGCAGCATTTGTGCACCGCCGCCGTCAGTGTCAGCCAGTTTGCCGTGGCATACGGAGCTCCATCGCAGTCTTTAACACTGGTAGCATGCCGCAACAGCGTGGACGTGAACCGTATGTGCAGTTGACGGACTTTGAGCGAGGGCGTATAGTGGGCATGCGGGAGGCAGGGTGGACGTACCGCCGAATTGCTCAACACGTGGGGCGTGAGGTCTCCACAGTACATCGATGTTGTCGCCAGTGGTCGGCGGAAGGTGCACGTGCCCGTCGACCTGGGACCGGACCGCAGCGACGCACGGATGCACGCCAAGACCGTAGGATCCTACGCAGTGCCGTAGGGGACCGCACCGCCACTTCCCAGCAAATTAGGGACACTGTTGCTCCTGGGGTATCGGCGAGGACCATTCGCAACCGTCTCCATGAAGCTGGGCTACGGTCCCGCACACCGTTAGGCCGTCTTCCGCTCACGCCCCAACATCGTGCAGCCCGCCTCCAGTGGTGTCGCGACAGGCGTGAATGGAGGGACGAATGGAGACGTGTCGTCTTCAGCGATGAGAGTCGCTTCTGCCTTGGTGCCAATGATGGTCGTATGCGTGTTTGGCGCCGTGCAGGTGAGCGCCACAATCAGGACTGCATACGACCGAGGCACACAGGGCCAACACCCGGCATCATGGTGTGGGGAGCGATCTCCTACACTGGCCGTACACCACTGGTGATCGTCGAGGGGACACTGAATAGTGCACAGTACATCCAAACCGTCATCGAACTCATCGTTCTACCATTCCTAGACCGGCAAGGGAACTTGCTGTTCCAACAGGACAATGCACGTCCGCATGTATCCCGTGCCACCCAACGTGCTCTAGAAGGTGTAAGTCAACTACCCTGGCCAGCAAGATCTCCGGATCTGTCCTCCATTGAGCATGTTTGGGACTGGATGAAGCGTCGTCTCACGCCGTCTGCACGTCCAGCACGAACGCTGGTCCAACTGAGGCGCCAGGTGGAAATGGCATGGCAAGCCGTTCCACAGGACTACATCCAGCATCTCTACGATCGTCTCCATGGGAGAATAGCAGCCTGCATTGCTGCGAAAGGTGGATATACACTGTACTAGTGCCGACATTGTGCATGCTCTGTTGCCTGTGTCTATGTGCCTGTGGTTCTGTCAGTGTGATCATGTGATGTATCTGACCCCAGGAATGTGTCAATAAAGTTTCCCCTTCCTGGGACAATGAATTCACAGTGTTCTTATTTCAATTTCCAGGAGTGTAAATAACATAGATGCACTAACAACATACCAAGGGGAAACGTTGTTTGAAAAATTCCCGAGAAGTTTTTGGCCGATTTAATTTTTACATTATACTCCAACAAACATTATGACGGACATAGGCTATACACATTTTTAAACAACGAAGTACAGTCGCTAATCTGCTAAAACCGTCTGCCAGAAAGAAAATGCTATGCTATGCTATGAAAATGTGCGGTTTCGTTTTCCTTCTCGCAATCGGTTTTAACTACAATAGCAGGCATTGTAAGCATTATGCAAATTGTTTCTCCCATATATATTCTCCTTTTACGTAATTTTAAACAAACATTGTATACAAAACAATGTGCTGCTTTGGTGTCTTCCTTGCAGTTGCCAGTAACAAAAAACATGGAAGCTGTATTTATGGTTTATAAGGCCGGCCGGAGTGGCCGTGCGGTTCTAGGCGCTACAGTCTGGAACCGCGTGACCGCTACTGTTGCAGGTTCGAATCCTGCCTCGGGCATGGATGTGTGTGATGTCCTTAGGTTAGTTAGGTTTAAGTAGTTCTAAGTTCTAGGCGACTGATGACCTCAGAAGTTAAGTCGCATAGTGCTCAGAGCCATTTATGGTTTATCAACTTATGATTAGAATACTTCTACGAAATATGAATCGTGCGAAACTTTGTAGCCCTAGCCGTATGCAGATTGGAACTATGCCAAAGTTTGTCAGTGAAGCTACCATCCACTCAGATCTAGCAACTGAAGAGGTCTCACTCGTACCCCTTATATCCATGAACCCAACCGTTTTACTCACTCATTTTAAGCGACTTCAGTTCCCAGTCGGGGTTTCGTTTGCAATATCAGTAAACAAGACTTAAGATCAGGGAGAGTGAGGAAAAAAGAGGAGGACAGAGAGGGGGAAAGGAAGTTTAAAGAGGAGAAGGAGAGGATAATCAACAGCAAGAAAGGACAGAAGGAATTAGGATTTGTGTCCAATTCCCATACATATTTATGAATTGCTAACCGTTACTAGGTTTGCTAGTAAATTATACACACAAATCTTTCTTGTGATTCAGGAGAGAAGAAAGCAAAGAACATTGGTTCTTAACATGCTGTCTACAATTAGCCCGCATCTCGTGGTCGTGCGGTAGCGTTCTCGCTTCCCACGCCCGGGTTCCCGGGTTCGATTCCCGGCGGGGTCAGGGATTTTCTCTGCCTCGTGATGGCTGGGTGTTGTGTGATGTCCTTAGGTTAGTTAGGTTTAAGTAGTTCTAAGTTCTAGGGGACTGATGACCATAGATGTTAAGTCCCATAGTGCTCAGAGCCATTTGAACCATTTGTCTACAATTAGGTCATTAGAAAGGGGGCACAAGCTCGGATTAAAAAGGAGAGGGAAGGAAATCGGCCACGTTCTTTCAAAAGAACCATCCCGGTATTTGCCTTAACTGATTTAGGGAAGTCGCGGAAAATCTAAATCAGGATGGCCGGACGTGGTTTTGAACAGTCAACCTCCCGAATGCGAGTCCAGCGTGCTAACCACTGCGCCTCATGAGTCTGTCTATTAGTGGAAACCGTATCCAAATTCCTACAGTAGTTACAGAGATCGGCCTTCAAATATGGACAGAAATACGCTGCATGGGACTTTAATTTATGCGCCTATATTTTGCGCCATAGTGTGTTCCGCCGGCTATAAAGTTCCTGATTGACGGGCTTTCAGTCTGATTGGCTGCTTTCATGCGCCGTCAGTTGTTGCATTACATTTCAGATTAGCCACCTTTGTTTTTGCGAGTGGTAGATTTCATACATTGTTAATTAGTATTGTTTGTTCGTTTCTCTTAATGGAGTTTTGCATCTCAATGCCTACCCGAGTTTTACGTGCGTAATGTCCCGTATTAGCTAGGACTTTTGTAACATTGAACTGAGTTGTCCATAATATAGCTTGTAACTGTTTTATAACTGTTTGTTGTTGTTGTTGTTGTCTAAGTAAGTAAGTTTAATATTCTTAAACTTTCGTATATTTCTGTGTAGTAAAGAGAACAGAAACAATGCAAGTGGTCAACTATCTGATAATGAGTCGCCAAATCCATCAGCAACTACATAACTATATTGTAACTACCTTTCACCAAAAATAGCTAGAAAACGTAAAATTGGAAAATAAATAAGTTATCCTGTGAAATTCTATATTCTGCAGTGCAATGAACAATGCTACAAAGAGTGACGTCACAATGCTTGGCTTACAGTTGCTACACACAAAACTAACAGAATAAAAATTCACACAAAATTACAGATCAATTTTGAAAGAATAAATATCCGAAATGCATCTGTGAAAATGACCTGCAAATTTAGCCAACGCAGACTGGCTGCATAAAATTCTAAACGTTGCATAATTGACACGCGAACATGTAACACTCCTCGGTAAGAATGTCTGCATAAGAAATGAAATCTGGATTGATCTTTATCCAAGCAAACCCTGAAAATAATTCTGAAAGCCAATGTTTAATTGTGAATAATCTTATTATGTCCTAACTATAATGTTAAATTAGGCCTAACGAATTTTCATAACTTATCTTGCTACAACGAAAACTCGGTACTGCTCGAAATTGTTGAAAATGAAAACGCCGCGCAGCGTCAAACTAGCTAAAGAAACTGCAATGCAAGGAAATTAAACTGTGCTAGCCACATCATGCTTTGTGTTTTGAGTGTGTCCATTCAGTGCAATGTGTGACACAAAATTACGAAAGTTTCATGAGAAGACGGTGGAAGCACCAAAAGTTATTGAATGACTGAAAAGAGACTAGCATTCAAAAACAAATATTGTGAAACTGATTCCTTAACGATTACAATCACCTTCACAAAATTCACTTCTTATAAGAAAAAATATTACCCTGCCATATGTTGCGTTCCTGAAGTCGCAGAAGAGTGGTGTATTTGTAACTCTGATTCCGTGAGCAGACATCCTGGTTTAATCACGATCAGATAATCAAACTAACTGACCTGAATCAATAAAGAAAAAATCGTGCTAATTGCCTTTCTCAATATAGATTACGCGCGGGCAAGCAACAGCATTTCCTGAATATTGTCGCATTTCTCAAATCAGTGTTCACAAAATCATTTCTAAAAAGTGACATCCTCTTCCTATTCATCTCCGTGTTCTGCTAGTTACCTCTCAGCAGCTCGATCAACACCCGACTGTCTCACTACTCACTAAACCCTACACGACTAACGACAATGCTACTGAGAACCAAAGATCACATTGTTTGTATTCATAACCTCTGTGACGTAACATATCGACCAGTCAATATTCTTTTTGAATAATATCCAGCGTACGCATACGAAGATACACATCGAATAAAAAGGGAGCTCGTAACACTTTCACTGAATGCCAAAAGAAAGTTAGAAACCTAACAAGCTGTGGCTGATTTTATCTGTGTGGCATAGCTGACAAAATCTTTTGTGCTCCTAAAATCCCGTGGTATCGATCTTTATGTCATGCAGAAACACCTTATGTCGCAAGTCGAAAACGCTCTTTTTGGTCGGCCTGATGAACTTGTAACGTTCCCTGGCAGCACACACACTATTAATAAAATGAAATGACACACAGAATTGCTGAACTCGAGCGTGCACATTTGCAAATGCTTAACAACAAATGTGGCACGCCTGTTAGGAACGTGTACGGCAATGAGAACACTACGTACAGTTCGTACCAACAAAAAAGCAATTCGTATGTACTGTAATTGCTTAACAAAAAATATTATTTAATTTTGTATAAAGGACGTTGGTTGTTATTGTAATATTTTCTGTAATAATATTCTCGATGTATTTACGTTTGTAATATTTCTATACTCGTATTGTAATTACGAAATAAGTTAATATCTGCGATTAAAAAATGTAAAATATAGCCACAGAGGAAAATAATGTTGTAAGATTACAAAGAGACATTCACAATCAGCAATAATATAAATAGCAATACATAATGTGCATTCTTTGTCGTCTCCCTCGAGAGCTGAGATAGAGAGGAACCTGTGACGTAGCATTATATGAATGAGTAGACTTCTTTTGTCTGTATCTATCTTTAGCTGCCGTTAGAGGAGAAATTATAAAGGTGTGTAATTTTAATTATTGTTATGGTCTAAATACATTATAATTTATCAAAATTGTGTATTACTAATGTAAATTAGCTTGCCCATGTCATCTATAATATTTCTTTAACGAATTTTCTGCACTTTTAGAGATTATCGTTGGTGTTGCTGGGCTGTGCCGCGACCGAACAATTTGCAGCGGCGGCACATTTAAAAAATTGTTCCGTTATAAAATTAACCAAACCCGTAAATCTGGAGCAGGTAAAATTATCAGTGAATTACGAAATATTTTTCTTTTACAGCGATCCTGAGGCTGACTGAATTTATTACTGGTTTTACATTTGTGCATTCATAGGCGGATAATTAACGTTGAAGTTGTTAATCTGTTGGTTCTTTCAATTTCTAAAGCAAATAACTTAAACGTATAGTGAAGTGTGTTTTGTCAATGATAATTAAACGTTCAGGTCGGCTTGGCAATATTTAACCATTTTATGCTAACAGAGACAGTCTTGTGTTCCATAGCTAACGCCGGGAAAGAATTCAGTAAATATTTAAAAAACCACTGCATTTAGAAAATGTGTGCCAAAGTCATAAATGTTATTAATCAGTTAGTTTGAATTTATCAGCAGGAGAGGGTTGCTAAGGTTCACGTAATTTTAAATGTGCTTAATTCTGTCTAAATGAATTTTTATTACCACACGTAAATAAGGGGTTCTACAACAAAGTTCGTACTGAAAGAGTAAATAACAAAAATATTATAGCCATTTCTTTCCCATTTTCATCCATTCATTTTTTACATAATAATAATATATATTTTTTCTTATTAAAAACTGACTAATATCTTTGTTGGATTCAGAGATGATCTAATCTTCTAAGAATGTATTCGTTTCTATAATATACTGTAATAATTTCTTTCACCGCTTAAGTTCGAAAGATCCGTGACAATGCATAGAAACTCGTATGCAATGGGATTAGAAGTTGCCACGGTCTGTCACAGAAACAGTCCGTGACATTGTGTAATGAATATTGTGCGTTGCGGGATGGTATTTCGTAGGAGTTTCGAATCCAAACGAAAGTGAGATTCTCAAATTATGTTGGGCGGCCGTTCCAGTGCGGATGTGTCATCGAGTAGCTCCAGTCGAAAGACTTGCATCAGAGCGTTGTTGTATCGATTAGCTGGCGCCACACACTGCTTTTCTAATTACCTCTCTAATATTTGCTGCTCACATTTGGTGCAGTGACAAGCCTAAGGAAAAATTTATTGAAGATTTGAGAAAACTGAGATATGAAAAAACGGCGCCCCGACCAAACTGAGTAAAAAATACTAAATGTCCTCCATTTAGTAGAAAACAACTAATTGACAATTTCAAATATGAGTTTATGCTCCATAGTTGTGGGTAATCTCTGTATACCAATAAAAAGAGACGTCCAGTCCAAACAGCTAAGGATAGAAAATTTAAATTGGGAGAGATTGTTGATATTGTAATGTAGACATCGTTTAGTAAAGGATTGTTCGAAATTATCCCTCCCCCGCAAGTGGGTAAAGTAGGGATGAAAGAGTCTGTTTTGAATATATTCCGCTATTAAGACAATTTTGATGCTAGAGCTATGAAAATTGTATTTGGTTTCACTGTCATAAATAAAGAAATGTTTTTCAACATTTTTGTAAATTTGACCGCTATGGGGGTGAACAGTGGACGAATTTTTTTTAAATAAATTGGTAAGGAATTAGTAACGCTTTTTTAAAGCTACACCTATGAGAACTGGCATTTGATTTCTCCGTCAAAAATTTTAAAAAAGTTACGTGTTTCAGTGTTTTGGAAACTCAGCCTCGAAAGTTTTAGAAACATCTCATTATGAGAGCATTTTTAAAGCTAAACCTAAGAAAATTTGTGTGTGGCTTCTCCGTTAGAGGCAAAAAAATACACTTCTCACTGCTTTTGGAAATTCATCCCATAATGTGGTGAAGTAGAGGATGAAAATTGTTAGAAAAATGTTTCGGTATATTAAAACATTTTTAAAGCTAAATCATGAAAATTGGTATTTCAGTTCTCGGTTAGAAATAAAGAAATATGTGTTGGGGTGAAAGTTTCTATTGAAACATCAGCACAAGAAATTAAAAGGCAGGATTAACAAAAACTTCCGACTCTAGCTGCCAGAATACCTTTTTGATCAGAAGTACATGCAGAAAATAGTATGCTTTTATGACCTTAATTAGGATGAAAAGTGTAGAGGGTATTGGTGTTTATGAACACCAAGGATTCGATTAATTAAAAACAAAAAAGATTTCTGCATAGACCATGCGAGCTACGGGAGCGAAGCAGCGGGCGCTAAGCTAGTCTAACATATAAAAATCAATGTTTGTTTGTTTGTCTTCTATTCGTTCCTGTATCAGTCAGCCAATTTACACGAAACTTTGGTGAGTTATTGTGTGCACGCCTGCAGAGGTTCCTGTGGGAGTAACCACTTACCACACAAAGCGGTGGCGATGAAAAGGTAATAATATCGGTCGATATCCAATTTTTTTAATCTCACGTCTTCTCATCCCAAACCTCATACCTAGAACTGGTTTGGATATGTTATCGCCACAATGTTTTATGCAAATAATTCTACAAATAATGTCTCATGTATATGCAAAATGTAACTGAAATACCTCGAAAGATTCCTGAGTTAATGTTTTATGCACCTTTATTTCATTTCCACCATTGCTTCTTTGATGTATTTCTATCATTGCTTCATCGATGTGTACTGGTAGACGAATGACTACATCTGTCTCATGCGCATCGTAATCCAAATACTTCTTTCTTGCTCGTCCAGTATTATTGTTCCTTCTAGGTTCTTATACATACTGTACAGGGTGGCCAATATAAGAGGCCCCATGTCTTATAAACTACATACAGACAATTCACTCGTTTATTGTAAATACACAATACAGTGTAGTAAAACACAACTCAGCACGTTTCAACATGTTTCTAGTAACTTGCTAACTCATTTGGTGTGATTCCCGCAATCGCACTGCTATTGTTTCTTTTCAACTCTAATTGAACACGCGTTGTTACTGTAGGCTTTAGAGATTGTTGAGATTGTTGATATTATATTGTAGACATCGTTTAGTAAAGGATTGTTCGAAATTATCCCTCCCCCGCAAGTGGGTAAAGTAGGGATGAAAGAGTCTGTTTTGAATATATTCCGCTATTAAGACAATTTTGATGCTAGAGCTATGAAAATTGTATTTGGTTTCACTGTCATAAATAAAGAAATGTTTTTCAAAATTTTTGGAAATTTAACCGCTATGGGGGTGAACAGTGGACTTTAAATTAGCCCACAAATAAAAATCACAGATAAACAGATTCATTATCGGAGTAACTGAAGCCTTAGCAAGCTTCAAACGCATTTCATCATTCCTCATTTCTTTAGTACCCCACTTCCTTCCATACCGATTCTTCCACACAAGTCTCAAACTTCAGTCTGCTCTTCATACAAAATTTTTCTATCTTGACCACACTTTATTATTTCTTACTTCGGTTTCGTGGTTCGGCCAACTGCCATCATCGGATGTGTCATGATACACAAAGTAAAAACAAGGGGTATACAATTCCTAGGATGCACTTTATTTCAATAAGTCACGAAATAATAAGTGCCGACAGTAAATATAGTACCAACACATTACTGTACATGAGTAACTTTCAAACACGAGGACAATGTAAGTCTACAAATAGTATATGTAAGTGCATACTGGTGACGACACAGCCACAGGTAAGAAGGTGAATTACTCGTCCGCCATTAGATGGCTTTCAAGACAATATCAGCGCACTCTATTTGGATGATGATTGATAAATGCAAACATGAATAAAATACAAATTAGATTAGAAATATACTTTCCAGTTTTGTTAATTTGTTAAGGAATGATTAAAATGACAAATACATATGGATTAATACATGTTCATCTCAATGGCTCTCTTGCGATTTTTACAAACTTTACATAACATAAGATTTGGACAAAATACGACAGCTTAGAGTACAATTATGCAGCACCAAATGAAAGGCTGCACACCAAAATGAAAGAAACTGTGGAGCCAAAAATCAGCAGAAAACAGTCAACAACACAATCTAGTAAAAAGCAATGACAAAAACGTAGAAACACGACTGCAAGGCGAACAGTGCTCAATCCCTGTGGAGCCAATAAAAGCAGAGTGGATGTGAGCGGGCTCGTTTACCAAACACTAAGTCGTCGTAACAGACCATAAAAGTTTTCAGAAAACCAATTTCTACGAAAATCCATATGTTCGTTATCACTCGTTTTGACTGCCTTTTTCTAACAGAATATTTCTCAAGTTCTTCCTTATTATTAAGTACATGGCATTTAGGTGCTTCGTGTAGCATTTTAAGGCTTTCTGTAATAGATAAAAGATTACTTTTCTCGGAACTTAAATGGCTTCCGAAAGCGCTCCTTTTGGACGCCTGGCTGTGCTCCATGTGTTCGACAGAAAAATTTTGTTTGTTTGTTCACGATCATGCCCGCTGATCTATACAAAGACGTCCTGTCGGCTATTTTACCCTTCGTCATTACTAATGCACTGGGTATGCCTTACAATCCAATATCTGATTTCGGAATCTCAGTCTGACCATGTGATCTAGCTTGAATCTTCCCATATCTCCAGGCGTTTCCTAAGTGTACCTTCTCCTCTTGTGATAACTGAACATCGTATTCGCTATTAGTAGCTGAAATTTATTGCAGAACTCAATTACTTTTTCTTCTCTCTCATTCCTACTTCTAAGACTACATATTCTCCCGTAACACTTACTTCTCTTCCTCCCTTACTACCGCGTTACAATCCCAGATTATTATTAGAATATCTTCTCCTTTTCCAAACTGAATTACCCGTTTAATATCATCATGTATTTTTGTCTATCTCTTCGGCTTTTATTTGCACATACTGAGATAACGAATACCACAGAAGGCAGTTCCGCTGAAGAAAAATTGACATTTCTAAAAAGAGCATATACAGAGGTGGACAGAAGTATAGGCACGAGAAAGATTAATGAAGAAACATTGGCAGACAGAAGAAATACGTCAGTTGATCATGGAAAGAAGGAAGAACAAAATCGTTCAGTAAAAGGCAGGAACACAGGAATATAAGTCATTTAGGAATGATATAAATAGGAAGTGCAGGGAAGCTAAGGCGAAATAGTTGCATGAAAAATGCGAAGAAATGGAAAAGATTCAGCGTACTAAAAAGAAAAAAAAAACATTCGGTGAAATTAAAAGCAAAGGTATCAGAATTAAGAGTCCAAGAGAAATTCCGCTGTTTAAAGTAGAGAAGAGTGCGAATTGGTAGAAAGAATTTATTGGAGGGGAGGCACTGCCTGCTGACATGATGGAAGGACAAATGGAAGTCTATTTGCAAGACATAAGGCATCCAGTATTACATTCACTGACGGAGATGTAGTAGACTCACGATCAAATAATCCAGAAGGCATAAATTATATTTTTCGAAACTTCTGAAATCGCTGGAAGAAATGGAAACCAAACGACGATCGAAGGTGGTGTGTATAACCTATGAGACTGGAGATATGTTGTCAGCCTTTCGTAATAGTATCATTATGAAGATGGAAAGGGTAGAAAAATGCAAGAATTATTGCACAATCAGCTTAACATTTCATGCATCCAAGTTGCAGATGGAAAACGGAAAACGAAATTAAGGATCTCTTAGGTGACGATTATCTGGGCTGTGGGAAAGAAAAAAGGCACTAGGGAGACAGTTCTGACGCTACTTTTGATAATGGAAGTGAGTCTTACGAAAAAGACACGTTTATAGATTTTGTTGACTCCGGAGAACGTTGATAATGTAAAATGGTGCAAGATGTTCGAAGTTGTAAGGAAAATATGTGTAAGCTGCAGGAAAATAATGGTGATGTATATTACGTACAAGGATCAAGAGGGACAATAAGAGTGTAAGATCAAGAAAGAAAGACTCGGATTGAAAAGCAGGTAAGACAGGGATGCAGCTATTCGTCCTTAGTGTTCAATCTATACATCGAAGAAGTAAGAATGGAAACAAAAAGGTTCGGAGTAGGATTAAAATTCAGCGTGTGAGGATCTCAATGATAAGATTCGCTGATGAAATTGCTATCCTCACACAAAGCAAGGAAGAACTACTAGATATACTGAATGGAAGGAGCACTCTACTGAGCAGGTAATATAGACAGAGTAAATCGAAGAAAGACGGCCGGCCGGAGTGGTTCAAAAACGGTTCAAATGGCTCTGAGCACTATGGGACTTAACATCTGTGGTCATCAGTCCCCTAGAACTCAGAACTACTTAAACCTAACTAACCTAAGGACATCACATACATCCACGCCCGAGGCAGGATTCGAACCTGCGACCGTAGCGGTCACGCGGCTCCGGACTGAAGCGCCCAGACCGCACGGCCACACCGGCCGGCTGCGGCCGGAGTGGCGAGCGGTTCTAGGCGCTACAGTCTGGAACCGCGCGAACGCTACGGTCGCAGGTTCGAATCCTGCCTCGGGCATGGATGTGTGTGATGTCCTTAGGTTAGTTAGGTTTAAGTAGTTCTAAGGTCTAGGGGACTGATGACCTCAGAAGTTAAGTCCCATAGTGCTCATAGCTATTTGCACCATTTGAAGAAAGACGAAGGTAATGATTAGTAGTGGAATTGAGGTTAGTGACAAACTTCATATGAAAATTTAGAACTACGATGTAAACTAAGCGAAGGAATTCCACGATCCTCGAACCAAAAAAACGCATGACGATCGACGCGAAGAGGACATAGAAAGTAAACAAACATAGGCAAAAAAGGCTTTCATGGCCGAAAGAAGTTTGCTCTTATCAAACTGAGGTCTTAATTTGAGGAAGAAATTTCCAAGAATGCGCGTGGAGCACAGCAGTGAATGGAAGTCAATCATGTGCTGTGGGAAAACACGAAAGAGAAATGGTTCAAATGGCTCTGAGCACTATGGGACTTAACATCTGTGGTCATCAGTCCCCTAGAACTTAGAACTACTTAAACCTAACTAACCTAAGGACATCACACACATCCATTCCCGAGGCAGGATTCGAACCTGCGACCGTAGCAGTCACGAAAGAGAATCGAAGCGTTTGAGATATGGTGCTACAGAAGAATACTGAAAATTAAATGGGCAGATGAGTTACGGAACAAGGTAGTTCTCCGCAGAATTACTGAGGAAAGAAATGTGGAAAACACTGACGAGTAGAAGTGAGAGGGTGAAAGGAGGTGTGTTAATGTGTCAGAGAATAACTTCCATGGTGCTGGAGGCGGCTGTAGAGTGTAAAAATTGCTGCTGTAGCAGTAAGCGAATCGCATCATTTATTACTCATGAGGAAAGAAGGGTGTAATATAAAGCTGGCAACAATAACCACAACAACGTTCCAAAATAAATCGCTGAGAGCGTCTTGGTGCCGTTTATATCCAGACTTGGTACTCAAAATTACCTAAATAAGGCTATGAATAGAGAGAACGTACGCACGATTCAGTTGGTTTTTCGTTATGTTCTTCAGAATTAGTAAGCTATCCTGAACAGTTTGATCTCAGTCCTGTTTTACTATTCAGTCATGGGTCATCACAAAGTAAGAGTTATCAAAGAGCAATGAATTTTAACAAATCCGCGAGCAATGCACTTAAAGTGCTCAGTCCTCGACACTTTACCTTTACTTGTCTTTACCTCTTAAATTAGGGTTGCCTTCCATCCTGATATATCGTGGTCGTCACAGTTATTGACCTACTTGTCCTGACATCCCGAAAATTGGAAATTTGAGGTAAGATCCTATGGGATCAAACTGATGAGGTCATCGGTCCCTAGGCTTATACACTGCTTAATCTAACTTAAACTTACTTACGCTAAGGACAACACACACACACACACACACACACACACACACACACACACACACACACCTGCTGCCCGAGGGAGGACTCAAACCTCCAACGGGGTAAGCCGCGCGAACAAGGCACCTCAGATCGTGCGGCTGTCAACCCAACAAGACCCAAATTTGTTCCGATTTTGCAAAATACTGTTACGAGATTGGTTGAAGCATCCATCTGTTAGTGCAACATGTAAATGCAACCTCAGTTTCATTTATTTCAACAAGCTTATGTTATCAAGGTCGTCTCATAGATAGCGTTGCATGTTGCGAATCCTGTATCGACGATCGAGTTACCTTTTAGATCTGGCACCACCATTCGATAAAATACCAGACTTCTCTAGTAGCACTGGACTGGTACTATTTAAACAGCGCCATGAGGAAGAATCGGACAGTTCCTATTTTAATAGCGATCTGATAAGATGATTGTGCGAGTGTGTTTTCTACAATGTCACTGTTGAAAGAGTAATTGTCGTTGATGTCGGTGCAGTGGACTGATGAAAGAAATCGACTGCTGCCGGGAACTGTGGAATCAATCTTACAGTGGCAGTTTAACTATAAGCTGAGTTACATGGAGCTTTATAAATATGTAAAATGGAAAAAAAGATTTTCTGAAAAAGGGAAAATCTTCCGAAAAATATGGTGTACCAACTACTTCTGTTGCAAGAAGTTCCATGTAATTTTGTTCTAAATAAAAAGTAATTGTATTAAATAAAATTTTTACTTAATTTCGACAATCCCATCACAGAGTGTTCCGATAATGTCCCGGTGACCCCACCTGCTAGCTTTGTTTGCATTGTGTTAATTGCAACGACGCTGTTCATGGAACAGGCGTCGAAGTTGAGACTAGCAGTCTGCGATCCACTTCCGCCAGACGCGTTCTTTCAACAAGTCTGTGCGACTAGGAAGGAGTGAGTAGCAACGTGCGATGTATGTATTTCGTGGACTGAAAATTTGATACAGAGATATCTTCGTGCGCTTTATGTTAACATGGCCATACTGCAATAGTCATTTGTCAGGTGAGTATGGCCTGGAAAGATCAACGTCAGGCCGCGCCGGACGATGTGGCCGAGTGGTTCTAGGCGCTTCAGTGTGGAACCGCGCGACCGCTATGGTCGGATGTTCGAATCCTGCCTCGGGCATGGACGTGTGTGATGTCCTTAGGTTTAAGCAGTTTTAAGTCAGATGCTAAGTCAGATGCTAAGTCCCATAGTGCTCAGAGCCATTTGAACCATTTTTTTTAATGCACGTCACGTAGTATTTTCAGCTGGTGTCAAATAATGAAATGCAGAAAGTTAAGAAGAATATATTTTGTGTTTATAGTCTTTATTATATTCTGAAAAGCACTGACATACATTTCTATCGTGTTATTTCACACGTGCTCCAGTCAAATCAACAGGTTTTTGGACAACATGGTTGTGGGGAGAAGCAGCGATTAGTATGATTAATTAGTATGATTTATAGTTTCCTGCCGTTACGTAGACAGGAGTGACACCACCAGCATTCGACCAATGGTGTAAACGCCCAGATGACGACCCCTACGTCGGGTTGAAACCGGTTGGCGGTATTATAACAATAATAAATGCGATTAAGACTGTTCTTGAATTATTGATTAAATCAACAGGTAATTTCGCTAAGTTAGATTATTAAATTAAATGACACAATCACAGCTCGATTTTCATTGATCAACAGCTGTGGCGAATGTAACATAAATGCGACCATTTAATAAATATATCGGATAACCAAAATAGCGCACAACAAACGGCTAAACTTTTTTCTCCATTTGTTTTTACAATCAGCATCAGTAATGACAGAAATTGTAGAGAACTAAACTTATTTAAGCAGCAGTTTTCCATACATTTTCCGCTTTAAGTTCATATCAGGCAGCTGAAGTTTTATGCTGACGTCACTCAGTCAATAGTGCTGAATATAGGAGCGAATAAAAATAATCGGTTAGCAGAAAAAGGAGCAGACCAGTGTGGACGCAGCTGTTTCTGTCAGCGCTCAACGAGTGCCGCCAACGCCTGAGCAACGCTGCGAAGTGACAACCCAGTGACAGAGAGGAGAAAGCTGTATAGAGGTGCAAGTATCACTACTTTGTTTAACAGAACTGGAAGCAAACATCAAATATCTAAAGCTTGCCGATCGCAGTTACACTATTATCGCCACTAGGTAACAAACGGTGTAACTATTTTTACCGGCATTACTTTCCAGCTGTCGAGAATTCATTATTTTATTTTTTATATGGCACATGAGCATAAAACCAATCTGCTATCAACTTACATTAACAAGTACACCAAAATGCTCTCCCTCTCCTCCTCTCTCCCTCTCCCTCACACATACACATACACACGCCCACTCACACTGGCGTTCGTGCGTAATGACGCTGAAGATAAATTTCCCCAGGGAAAAAAATGGAGAACCTCATAAAAACGGCCCGTTTTTGATCAAAAAAGTATAACAGGTGATACAAATTATTTTTGGACACAAGACACTGTTATCGATGTTTGAAAAGAATAATTCACGTTGACTAGAAGTTGCAGCTTTGTATGGATATTATAAGCAGTGTCGAAAACGACTGTTTGCTAAATTGGTTATTTATTTATTAGGTTCCGTTGGACGATGCGAGGCAAACCATCTTCATTATGGAAGGAGTCAGTGCGTGGTTTTCAGAATGCTGGTCAGAAAATTTGTGAGCAAACTACTTACAGAACTAATAAAGTACAAAACAAGAGAGAGTGTTTACGAATAAACAACACATTAGAAGAAAATTCTGAACTATTTAGAGGGACTCGTGTGCAGAACTGAAAGAGGGTTCCAACAACATAATCTTAATACCTTAATTTTAATACTATCGAGCGAGGTGGCGAAGTGGTTGGCAAAATGGAGTCGAACTCTGGAGGACAACGGTTCGTATCCGCCTCCGACCATCGTAATTTAGGTTTTCTGTTATTTCACTAAAGCGCTCCAGGGAAATGCTGGGATGATTCCTTTGAAAAGGGTATTGCTGGCTTCCTTCCCCATCCTTCTGTAATCTGAACTTGCGCTTACTTTGTAACGATCTCGCTGTCGACGGAGCGTTAAACTCCTTACTTCCTTTCTTTTTGATTTAAATGCAAGAGGTTTATCAAACTTTTTTATCAGTTCTGTTGGGAGTTTATTCAAACAAACTTGCTGGGCAGTGAGAATCTTTCTGTACAATGTTCAAGGAGCTGTTATCTAAGTGCATATCGTCCCACCCCCCCCCCTCCCCCTCTATAGCAGTTTGTTCTGAATGAGTCAGTGATGTCAACAACAGATCCCATGGTGAAATACACTGAGGTGACAAGTCGTGGATTACCTCGCAATATCGTATCTGGGCTCCTTTTTCCTGGCCTAGTGGAGCACCTCGACGTCGCGTGTTACCTATGCAGCTGTCCGTAAGCGCGGGAGTGTTGCCGGTGCAGGATTTTGTGCACGACGTGATCTCTCGTTTATATCCCACAAATGTTCGATGGGATTCATGTCGGGCGATCTGGCTGGCCAAATTATTCGCTCGAACTGTCTAGAATGTTCTTCAAACCCCATCGCGAACAACTGTGGTCCTGTGACAAGGCACATTGTCGTCCATAAAAATTCCATTGTTGTTTGGGAACATGAAGTCCATGAATGGTTGCACATGGTCTCCAAGTAGCCGAACACAACTATTTCCAGTCAGTGATCGGTTTAGTTTGAGCAGAGGACCCAATCCTTTCCATGTAAACGTAGCCCACACCATAATGGAGCCACCATCACCTTGCACAGTGCTTCGTTGATAACCTGGGTCCATGGCTTCGTGCGGTCTGCGCCACGTTCGAACCGTACCATCAGCTCTTACCAACAGAAATATGGATTCATCCGATGTGGCCATGGTTCTCCAATCGTCTAGAGTCCAACCATTATGGTCACGAGCCTAGGAGAGGCGCTGCAGGCGATGTCGTGTTGTCAGCAGAGGCATTCTCGTCGGTCGTCTCATTTCATAGCCCACCAACCCCAAATTTCTCCGCACTGTCCTAACGGATACGTTCGTCGCACGACGCACATTTATTTCTGCGGTTATTTCACGCAGTGTTGCTTGACTGTTAGCACTGACTACCCTATGCAAATGCCGCTGCTCTCGGTCGTCAAGTGAACGCCATCGGCCACTGCGTTGTCCGTGATGAGAGGTAATTCCGAAACTGAATTACCCAAGCGTCTAGATTCAGCTACCATTCCACGTTGGAAGTCTGTCAATTCCCGTCGTACGGCCACAATCACATCGGAAAGTTTTTCACATGCGTCAGCTGAGTAAAAATGACAGCTGCGCCAATGCACTGCTCATTTATACCTTGTGTACCTGATACTACCGCCATCAATATATGTGCATATCGCTGTACCATGACTTTGTCATCTCAGTGTTAGTGAGTTGACATCCCTGATCAGCCTGACAGCGCTTTTCTGAGCTGAAAACACTCTTGGTGAGAGCAGAGAGTTGCGCGAAAACACCATACGACAGTAAATACAAAAAGTAAGTAAGCCACCACGCTTGAGGTCAGACACAGTGGAGATAATTATTATAGTGATGGCAGTAGCATTCTGTGTCTCCACGTGATCTTGTACGTGATGCTTGCAAAAAATCTTTCCAGCCCCAGTCCTAATAATTTAAAATGGTCGACTGTAATGACTTATCGTAATGCAGCAGTAAAATTTCGATATTACGACAATTCCATCTCAGTAACTATTCATTACGTATCCAGCAGTTTAGCATTAACCTGTTCTCAGAAAGCCACTTGGTGGGGTTACCGACTTCCCTATTACTTACATGATTTAAATTACATTTCACATCCCTTACAATAACACTTGTGTGACCTGCAAAGAGATGAATTTTTATGCCACGCTTCATGTTTAGTAGCATATCATTGATATTCCTGGTGGCCATTACTGAAGTGCAGCTACTCACAGAAGTCCAGTGTTGGCTGTAATTATCGTATAGCAGCGAAACTCGATAAAAATTGTAATGCGTTAATGCGGAATGATTTATGCTGGAAAAAATTTAGTTCCAATTTTAGCCATCAGATGCAAGTTTGGCGCTGTGAATACAAGAAAGATGTTTAGACTTGTTTCTATATTTAATGGTTCTCTGCCTCGTGATGATTGGGTGTTGTGTGATGTCCTTAGGTTAGTTAGGTTTACGTAGTTCTAAGTTCTAGGGCACTGATGACCATAGATGTTAAGTCCCATAGTGCTCAGAGCCATATTTAATGGATTAGCGACAGAGCTTGGGCATAAAGGGTCAAACAAGTCAGAAAGTCATAATGTTGATTTTATTATTAACAGCCGCATACGCTATTTGTTCAGTATGAGTATCGAGACGTCGAAGAGATAGTGCTTCCGTAAGACGACGTGAACAACAGTTGCTCGCAACAGTTCCGGTGGATTCCGAACAACGTGTTTTGAATACTTTGTGGTGTCACCGCCAGACACCACACTTGCTAGGTGGTAGCCTTTAAATCGGCCGCGGTCCATTAGTATACGCCGGACCCGCGTGTCGCCACTGTCAGTAATTGCAGACCGAGCGCCACCACACGGCAGGTCTAGAGAGACGTCCTGGCACTCGCCCCCAGTTGTACAGCCGACTTTGCAAGGAAAGGTTCACTGACAAATACGCTCTCATTTGCCGAGACGATAGTTAGCATAGCCTTCAGCTACATTTGCTACGACCTAGCAAGGCGCCGTATTCAATTGATATTGAGATTCTATTAATGTATCATCAAGAGCGATGTTCTACAAATGTGGATTAAAGTTAAGTATTCCAGAAGCTACGTACTTTTCTTTATAGCATTCATTACGTATCCTGTTTCAGACCTCACGCCAGCCTGCGTGAGTTTAAGCGCGTGCCTTTCGGCTTCCTCTCATTGTGTCTAGGCTGTCTTGCCTAGACACAACATACTTGTCTTAAGGACAGGTAGAGACCGAACGTTTCCTGGTAAACGCGTTCTTTTGAATAACCCGAGATCCGAAAGTCACATGGTTTCAGATCATGTGATTTTGAAGGCCATGCAACCGGAAAACCACTGGATGTAACACATTCAAGAAAGATTGCATTATGCAGATCTTTTACATCGAGCGACAAGAGGTGTTGCCCCGTCTATCACGAGAACAGTGGTTTCAACGTAGTTGTGATCTTCCAAAGCAAGAATCACATGCTTTACAAGGAGGTCCCGATAGCTTGCAGACGTCACGGGACACATCACAGGCCTTCTGGGTGTATTCTCTTCAAAAAACAATGGACCGAGAATAAAGGTGTTTGTGAACCCACGCCACAGTTACATACAGCGGGTGCAATGGCTCTTCGTGCAAAACACGCGGTTAAACAGTAGCCCAGATTCGGCAGTTCTGTGTATTCGTTTGACCCTGTAGTGTAAAATATGCTTCCTCACCCCCGTAGAATATTGCCTGGCCACATGTCTGAAAGTGCTTTCCGTGCCAGAAAGTGAAGAGCAAATTCAGAACGTTGGTGCGGATCATGACGTTTCAGTTACTGCATCGTCTGGATCTTGTACGGGAACCCAGTGTAAAATAGACCGCAAAACTTTCCTTGTTGTTGACCATTGAAGGACAATTCTCTTGACACTGCACTAGCACTATCCAATAACGTGCTGCAAGGTCAGTCACGCCAACAGCAACCTCGTCAATAACTTTCCCCGGAATAGGATGCCTTCCTCTTCCAGGTCCCTCACCGAGCTCACCCGTGCTCTTGAATTTCATTATCACGTTCTAAAGAACCATTTAATGACATAGGGCTTCTCCTCAGACCTTTCACTCGGCGACAATCTCTCAGCGCAGCACTGTAATTGCTTCCGTTCATTTATAACAGTTTCACTAACAGCGCATGAACTCTAATCTCGATATCCATACAGTTCACTCACGTTATAGCTTGTCAAATAACAGCGTGGATGTCAAACCGTGATAAAAACAGTCTACAATGTCATATTTGCGCCGGCCGCTGTGCCGAGCGGTTCTGGGCGCTTCAGTCTGTAACCGCGCGACCGCTACGGTCGCAGGTTTGAATCCTGTCTCGGGCGTGTATGTGTGTGATGTCCTTAGGTTAGTTAGGTTTAAGTAGTTCTAAGTCTAGGGGACTGATGACCTCAGATGTTAAGTCCCGTAGTGCTTAGAGCCATTTGAACCATTTTTTGTCGTATTTGCAGTTGGTGGCTGTAACTGGAACCAATTTTTTCCCAATATAAATCAGTTCCACAGTGAGGCGTTAGCATATCCACTAACTTTGGCTGCCATACGATTGTTACAGCGCGCACTGGACCTCCTTGCGTAGCTGCACTTCCATTATGAGAAGCAATGGAGACATAACTCAGAGACGAAACTCTTCCCTGTTTGGAAGGACAATATCTTTCCTCTTTCTTTCGATATTTCTAGAATTTTTGGGATTTTTCCCTAATCCAATAATGCCTCTACTTAGCAAAAAAGGTATTGTGTGGACTACACATCCAAATGCTTTCGTTAAAACGAATAAATCAAACGTATTCTGCCCTCAACCTATCTTCCAGGCCTGTTAGCGCCGCATATACAAAAGAGTAAGTACCATTTCCTGTAGATACATTCTTCCTAAATACTTCACAGCAAATTACGCGTTCTCGGATGTCCCACTTCTCTCCTTCGCATTTCACCTGCCTCGAGATGACTGGGTGTTTGTGTTGTCCTCATCATTTCATCATCTTTCTTGAAAATGGTGAGACTGGACTGAGCAAAGGTTGGGAATTTGTCCTGGCGCTGATAACAGCGCAGTTGAGCGCCCCACAAACCAAACATCATCATCATCTCCTATGCATTGCTTTCTCAAAAACTGTTGAAAACACTCATAGTAAAGAAACTTGGCACTAATTATCTGTGTAATCTCTTTCGCTATTTTTAATGAAGTGAACTGACTAACGAGTATATCAATTTGTCACGAAACTGACCACACCTGAAAGAGACATGGCACAGGTGACAGAGTACAGGCCTAACGTATAGTACACTGATCTCCACAATCGTGCTTGAAATTTCATCACACCCATGGTAGTCTTTAATGATTCAATTTCATCTTAGCACGTTTCTTGAAGCTGTCCCAGAACACGGTTGGTTGGCTGATTTAAAAGGGGAAGGGGGGGGGGGGAGGAACCAAACTTTTGCGTCATTAAAATAATTCCACAAAGGTGGGAGTAAAATAATCGAGACATACAAAACAGAGCTGGAAGAAAGGAGAAAACCACAAGAATGACAGAAGGGCAACAAACACTAAAATGGACAAAATCGGACAAGAAAACCACAGAGACGCAAGAAACACGTAGAAGAGATCAAAACAAAACAGCAGATTGCCATGGCTGGCTGACCATGAGAATAAAAAGAAGCCGGACACTCTGCAACACATTAAAACCTCCACCCTAAAAGCACTATGGTGGAGGACTCAGAGGGGCAAAGGACATTCGCTAAAACTTACATAGAATGATAAAACCCTCCCTCACAAATAAAACGTAAAACTAAATCATCCGATGAGGCGTTGTCGGATAAAATTAGCGGCAACGAGTCCGGTAACGCAAGATTTCGTCACTGGGCAGTCAAACTGGGACAGCGCACTAGAATATGGGCCACTGTCAACCGGGCACCGCACCGACCCTCAAGCGGGTCTGCACGGCGCAAGAGGTAATCGTGGGTCGCCCAAGCGTGGCCAATGCGGAGCCGGCAGAGGACAACTGATTCCCTGCGAGAGGCCTGCTTGGAAGTCTTCCACACATTCGTAGTCTCCTTAATGACACGCAGTTTGTCGTGTGTATTACTGTTAAACCAGATTCCCATTGTCAAGGCGGGATTGAACAAGGGCTCTGTAGAGCTGCAACAGAGGAGAGCGGTCTGCACCTCAGTTGGTGTTGCTCAGGCACTTCCGCGTAAGGTGACGAAGGTGAAGTCGATCAGGCGACAAAACCAGTCCTAAGAATCGATATGTCTCCACTACAGTGAGTGGATCGTCATTAAGGTAAAGTTCTGGTTCCGGATGAACGGTGCGACGCCGACAGAAATGCACGACACACGACTTAGCGGCCGAAAACTGGAAGCCGTGGGCGAGAGCCCATGACTTCGTATTATGCATGGCTCCCTGTAGGCGCCGCTCAGCAGCACTAGTACTGGTGGAGCAGTACAAAATTCAGACGTCGACTGTATACAGAGAGGGTGAGACGGACGGCCCTACAGCTGCTGCTAGACCGTTAATGGACACAAAAAATAATGATACACTCAATACAGAGCCCTGCGGGACCCCATCCTCCTGGAAATGGGGGGAGGGGGGGGGGGAACAATGGGAGGACACGAAAAGTACAGAGTGACAGGAAATTCTGGATAAAATTCGGGAACGGCCCTCGAAGATCCCACCCTTACAATATGGCAAGGATATGATGTCGCCAGATGGTGTCATACGCTTTGCGCAGGTCAAAAGAGACGGCAATCAGATGTTGGCGACTGGAAAAGGCTGTTCGGTTGGCAGACTCGAGAGACACAAGATTATCAGTGGTAGAGCGACCCTGGCGGAAGCCGCCCTGTCATGGAGCCAGCAGGCCACGTGACTCCAGGACCCAACCCAAACGCCGGCGCACCATACGTTCCAGCAGCTTACAGAGAACGTTGGTGAGGCTAATGGACTGATAACTATCCACATCAAGCTGGTTTTGACCGGGTTTGAGCACCGGAATGATGGCGCTCTCCCGCCACTGCGATGAAAGGACGCCATCACACCAGATCCGCTCGAAGGTGAAGAGGAGATGTCGTTCGTAGAAGAGAGATGTTTTATCATCTACCTACGGATCCGATCAGGCCCAGGAGCTGACTCTGTAAATGAGACGTTATAGGGTTCACTGTGGCGTGTAGCGAACGAGAGGACTTTCCTACCCATCAGCCGTTTGAGGGTGCTAAAGGCTGGGGGATAGTTCTCCGATCTAGAGGCTCGAGCTTAGTGCTCAGCAAAGTGCTCGGCAATCGCGTTTGCGTCGGTAGATAACACGCCATTGATGTTAATTCCAGGGACACCTGTTGGGGGTCTGGTAACCAAAAAGACGTCTGATCTTCGCCCAGGCTGGCGAAGGTGACGTGTGGTACCCAATGATCGACACCTACTTCTCCCAATACTCCTGTTTCCGTCGTTTTACAAGCAGCCGAACGCTGACACGGAGCCGCTTGATGACTATTAGATGCTCTAGGAAAGGGCGCCGTTTATGTCACTGTAGAGCTCGACGACGCCCTTTTACTGCCTCAGCGACTTCCTGCGACCATCAAGGGACTGTCTTTCGCCACGGGCGCCCTAAAGAACGAGGGATCGCGTTTTCCGCATCAGAAACGATTGTTGTAGTGACCTGCTCAACGACAACGTCGGTGGCACCATGTGGGGGAGATTCAGCGGTGACAGCACAGGTGAAGGCTTCCTAGTCTGCCTTGTTTAAAACCCATCTGGTTAGGCGTCCGTTGGCATGATGCGGGGGAGTGATAGGAAGATGGGGAAGCGGTCATTACCTCATAGGTCGTCATGTGCTCTCCAGTGGATAGATGGGAGAAGGCCAGGACTGCAAACCGAGAGATCAATGGTCGAATATGTGCCATGTGCCACACAGAAATGTGTGGGGCATCTGTATTTAAGAGGCAGAGGTGCAGCTGTGACAGTAAATTTTCGATCTCCCTACTCCGGATAGTAAGCATGGCGCCACCCCACAAGGGGTTATGCACATTAAAATCTCCCAAAAGTAGGGAACGTTTAGAGAGTTGATCAATCAGTGCAGCCAATACTTTCAGGGGTACTGCGCCATCTGGAAGAAGATATACACTGCAGACAGTTATTTCCTGCGTCATTATCCTGACAGCCACAGCTTCAAGAGGGTTTTGAAGGGACACAGGTTTACTACATACTGAGTTCAGTACATAGACGCAAACTCCACCTGACACTCGATTATAGTCGCTACAGTTCTTGAAATATCCCTTATAGTCGCAGAGGACAAGGTCCACATTGCCGGGAACCAGGTTCCCTGGAGGGCAATGCAGACAGCAGGTGTAAAGCTTAACAGTTGCGGTAGTACGGCCAGGTGCTGGAAAAAACCGCCGCAATTCCACTGGAGGATTAAGTGATCGTGAGACTGGGAAGGCATGAAACACTCAATGAGGCAGTCTACGCCTCAGGGTCACCTGCTGCCACCAGATGAGCATCTGTGCGATCGACATCCATTGTGTCTGAGGGCTCAGCGAGATCTAGGTCCTCAGCAGCCGCCAGAATCTCCACCTCATCCTTAGACACAGAGCTTGTAGGTAGTGATGGTGTGGGTGCCTTTCTCTTTTTACATTTCTCTCACTGCTCCTTAGGTTTGTCCAGCTGGGAGGGCTTCACTGATTCAGTCTCAGGGACTGAGGAGGACTGTGAAGCACTAAGACCAGCTACCTGTGGTTACTTCAGCCAATGGCAGGTGTCAGCTTTGCCACTGGTAGGAACCCAGAAAGGGAGTGACCCAAGGGATCCCTTCCTGGCGCTTCTCTGGATGAGAAGTGGAGGCTGACATCCCCGATGGTTGGGGGGAGGGGGAATGTTGCTCTTGAAATAGGATGTGCAGGAGCAACTGGGAGGGAAGTGCGCCCCACCAGCAAGGGGGCAGGTGGAGTCTGACAGTTCTGAGCGCCAACTGTATGTGATGGAATGGAAGATGGTAGAATCGTTGTCGTAGCGGTGGCGTAGGTTGAAGTCGTATGCACAGAATGTATGCTCTCATATTTTCTCTTAGCCTCAGTGTAGGTTATTTTTCATTCTTTCTGGAGAATCCTGCGGTCTGGCGAGCAAGGCGATTGGTGCTCTCTGCAGTTGACACAGATGGGAGGAGGGGCACAGGGAGTATTGGGATGTGAAGGACGTCCACAATCCCGACAGCTGACGCTGGTTGTACAGCAGGAAGACATATGGCCAAACTTCCAGCACTTAAAGCACCGCATCAGGGAAGTGATATATGGCTTTACCGCACAGCGGTAGACCACCACCTTGACATTCTCGGGTAATGTGTCACCCTCGAAGGCCAAAATGAAGGCACCGGTGGCAACTTGATTATCCCTTGGACCATGGTGGACGCGTCGGACGAAATGGACACCTCGCCACTCTAAATTGGCATGCAGCTCATCGTCAAACTGCAAAAGAAGGTCCCTGTGAAATATGGTACCCTGGACCATATTTAAGCTGTTATGGGGCGTGATGGAAACAGAACTTCCCCCAGCTTGTCACAGGCGAGTAGTGTCCATGACTGGGCCGAGGATGCTGTTTTCATCAAGACCGGTCCTGACTGCATTTTGGACAAGTCCTCCACCTCCCCAAACTTTTCCTCTAAATGCTCCACAAAAAACTGAGGCTTCATGGACATGCCTCGTACATACGAGGTACCAGGGTGAATAAGCTTCACTGCCATCATTAGCCTGGCGTTCTTCCCATGGTGTGGCCAGGGGGGAGGAAACGATTTGGAGTCGTATTTCTTAGCATTGAAGTTAGACCTTCATCGCTTAGAGACTGTTGGTGTGATCACCAGCAAGAGATGACGTGCTACGCTTCATGGCGTGTCATCCGTCCTGATGCCACCCACTCCGACCAGGGGACCTCCCCACGGGCGCAACCCAGCCGCAGCAAAGGCCATCTGGCAGGATAACCATTGCCGGGAGTCCCGATGCCCCAGGGGTACAGGCATCTACTCCTTGGCATACGTGGGTAGTTAACGGCGCAAGCATCAGCAGAGCGATCCCTGTGTGGTCATGGGGCTACAACTAACAGGGTACATGGCGGCCCCACAACAACAGACTGGGTACCGTGCTGGGTATCAGGCGCAAACGAGCTAAGAAGTCCATCGTCGTCAACTGCGCAGAAAGCGATACTGCACAGAGGATGGAGTGAAACGCACCCAGGAGGGTGACCTCGCCCAACACCTGGAGAATGAGTGGAAGTGCAGATCCACGTCGACGAAAGATGCGAGAGGTCTCACCGCACTATGAACACTATGCACTATGTAAGGCGCCCTTCCCCAATTGGCTCGCTATTCGGGAGAATTTTGAAAAATGGACCTCAAGCCCTACGGGGGACCATCACATAAAGGCCGAAACGTGTGAGACTCCTTTTAGTCGCCCCTTAATGCAGGAAGGAATATCTCAGGCCTATTCTAATCCCCAGACCCGCAGGAGGGGAGCTTCTAGAAGTTCTGCGTATCAGCCTGTTATGGAACACTCTTACTAATCCTCTTCAGAACTGAGGTTCAGATATTCAATTTCACGCCCTCCTCCTTGCTATTTTAATTCGTGGGGTGTTTAACAATCTGTATGGCCTCTCTGTACAGCCTTTCATGGTATAGGCTTCTGGCTGTCAATACTATAGTTCTGTGAAAATGAATGTTGTCAACTCCTGGCTGAAAATCATGTTCTGCAATAGTTGACCTGTCAATCTCTCCCCTTCTACAGTTGCCATTGTGCTCTTTTAGACATTTTTTTTTTTTGTAGTACGGACGTACGCCTCCCCACAACTACACGGAATCCTATAAAATCCTACTTTTTATAGAAGTTTTCAAGCATGCTTGGCCAATTTTATGTGGTCCTGTGTCTTCTGGGTGGGTTGTAGATAACTGCGATATTCTAGTTTACCAAGATTTTCCCTATGTGGTAGTAACGTCCTCAACGAAAGGCACGAAAACTTTCGATTTCACAGACGCTTGTGCATTGCTATGACTTTTGTACGACAGTCTTGACGCTGTCTTTACCGCAATGCACGAATAACCATTGTTGAGCAATACATTGATGAGGTGTTTTAATTCCGTGTCAAGCAGCTCTCCTTCGCAAATGTTTCTGGCTCCATCCGCCAACGCTTTTATGAAACCTCGCTTTTGTTGTGAGTGGTGATTCGAATCTCGGTGCAGGGTAACGATATGTGTACATGTATTTTCGGTAAACTGCATGGCCTAATCTATTATCTTCTTTCTTGAAAAGAAGCATATCAATAAAATTTAATGTTCCACCTGCCTACTCCTCCACGGTAAACTGAATGTTCGGATTAATCTCGTTGAAATACTTGTGAAAACGACCTAGTTCCTCTGTCATGCCTCCGAAAAACTAACGTATGATCTACATAGCGGAACTTTCTTTTTTTGGCTGTTTCCAAAGGCTGCTGCTAGAATTTTTCCATAAAGAAATTCGCTATAGCTCGCCTTAAGAAGCTCGCCAAAGCTACGCCGTCTGTCTGTTCATAGAATTAACCGTTCTATTTGAAATACATGACTGTGCGACAATATTTGAATAGTTCTACAACGCTGGAACCAAGGCGTAACAGCCCGGAATATTTTATTAATTGTAAAATCAACACTTCCGAGACCGATTTTAATCCTGGCATGTAAGCGAAGCACGATAGCAGCTTGAACTAACAGCTGCAAACAATAACTGTGCATTCGACTTGTCAATTGTCAAAAGCCAGTGTTAAGTAACAGGCGTGTGGCTGTAGTTTATCAGCGTTGTTGTAAGGGTGGGAAAAACCGACTGGTTAAAACCGATACGCGTATTTTAATTATGAAAAACAGATATTTTTCGGTACTCATTTCGTCTCGGCTATAATGGATTATTTTTTATTTTTTAGTAACAACTGAGGAAAAATAACGGGATATCAATCAACCACAGCAGCAGTGCTAAAAGTTTTCGTTTTTAAATAATTTTTTTCAAAAGGAGTAGTTTTTATTTGTAAAATTTACTTTGGTTTGAAATATTTCATTATTATAGAAAATGCGAAAAGCAATCAGTGCTATTTTAATAATAATGCCGACAAACGAGCAACAACACATGGCATAAGAATTGTTACAGCATTGCTGGCTCAAAGTCCCTGTTGCCGTGTGTCGTGGCTTAAGGTAAATGTGCACGTGCAGCAGGGAAGACTTTCCCACTGGTCTACACAGTTGTTTCTCGCTGTCGTCGCCGGGTATCCATTGTATTGCAGAATGGTTCCAACCCTATCTAGAAATATTTTTCCGAAATGATGTAGCAATGACGTACAATGCTTCAATCTGCCATTTGTATCACCTAATAAAAGACAGTAATAAATTAATAACTTAAGAACAATTCATTCATAGTATACAATGAGAACAGAAAGTAGCTTATTTGCTAACTGTGACTACATAATATGCCTTTATCTGCAGAAACCCTGGAAATCGAACAAATTAATAATAAAAACAGGGACCTTCAACCTCAGTTTTCATCCATTGGCACTGACTATTTGCATTGACCAAATAGTAGGACTGTCCCCGATTACAACATGATTTTTGAGCAGAGTTTCAAAAAATTAAAATTAGTAGGTGAATGCTGGCGTTTTTGTTTGGTAGTATTCAATCACTTTTCACTTTTCGAGAAAAGCAGCGAATGGAGGGCGGGCTAAGTTTTCTTTTATTAGACTATTCTAGTTAATATTTTGAAACAGATAATTTTTCAGTCTTTGTTCGATTTCTACATTTACTACAGGAATAAACAACCGAAAATCTTATTTCAGAAACCAGCTATTTTGAGCAGCTTTAACAGTCAGTTTAAACTGGAGTGGGAAAAAAACGATATAATCGTAAAACGGTTGTTTTAGCAATAATCGCCATTGCTACGTTGTCGCAAATAGCAGTGCGGGAACATCTCTAAATCAAGAGTTCAAGACATTCTCCAGATTGTTTTGAAGAAGAGAAAAGTGCGGACAAAGTTTATGCCGCTTTCCATCATTCCCGAACAAAGAAACGACGACTCATGCACGTCTGCCGTAGCTTGATTGAAATGCAAAAAGTGGACAATACTTTTGTGGAAATTAATCATGACGGATGAAGAGACTAATAGTCAACACGAACCTACCAGAAAACGACAAATTGCAGAAATTCTTCTGAACGGTCAATGCTTTGACGTCATAACCGACATTCAACCCAATGTGACGCACTAGTCGACCAACGTCCTAGAAAATGTCTTTTCTGACAGTTTCACGTGGTTGTATGGACGTTCCGTACGTTGTATTGAAATGGGGAGAGACTATGTAGAACATCTGAAGCATTAAAACCACATGTTACCATTTCTCTATTTTTTTTATTTAACCAGTCTAGAAACTTTTGGGACTGACGGGATATTGTGTCCAACAGTGAAAGAGATATCATAGCAGAATGCGGGTGCTCAACATACTACACCTCCCTTGCGTGAGAATGGAACTAACAGCCGTTCAGCAGTCAAATCGCACGCCGCTTTGATGTCTCTGCCGTCGCGAGACTACAGACGCGCCTTTGAAAACGGTAGCGTTCAGTTACACTGAAGCCGAGCCATTGGACAGGCGCACGAATGCTGCCGCGTGGCTTGCGTCGCCTCAGTTGCTACACTGGAATCCCACCTCTAGCCAGCTGCGCTACCGCCGCCGTTCGCCGGCTTGTGGTCTCGTATTGTATTCAGCGGACTCATAGAACTTAGGACCTTTATTTATCGGAAACGCTCTATAAGCACATCATTCTAGAGCAGCATTCGTTACATTTAGGTACGTACGGTTGAACGAATGATAAACAAAACCCGCTGAGTGTATGCTTCGCTTCCGAAATAGATATCACGTCTCACATCCTACACAGTGAGAAACTTTAACGGTTGGCGTGATTAGAAACGTGTATTATCGTTAACGGTACTGATTTTTAATACAATTAGTAATAGGACATCTCCGGCTGCAGTGATATCTATAAGACTACGGGTTGCTTCTTATGTCAGTGTAATGTTAAAAATAAACTCGTTTTATTCCAGAAATGTTCACACAGTGCTCTAAAACAACATTTGAATTACTGATAGAAATGTCACAAATCAGCATTGTCACGCTCTTTTGTGTAATACGGTTCTGTGACAATTGCACATCAATCACACATATCATTTGACGGTTAATTTCCCTGCACACCACCTGGACAAAGGAAAAACTAAATGTATCAAATTACTGAGTAAATACAAAGGTATTCAATATAAATACAGATAACTGCCACCAGTCACGTACGAAATATTTATTTTCGTTAACTTCAAAATGGCTCTAAGCACTATGGGACTTAACATCTGAGGTCATCAGTCCCCTAGATCTAGAACTACTTAAACGTAACTAACCTAAGAACACCACACACATCCATACCCGAGGCAGGATTCGAACCTGCGACAGTAGCAGCAGCGCGGTTCCGGACTGAAGCACCTAGAACCGCTCGGCCACAACGGCCGGCTTTTCATTAACTCATTTTGGAAACTTGTCAGGCTCTTTTTCATACAAGACATTCGGAAGCTACAAAGTAATGTTTCTTGCATGGTTCTGTGCACTAGATATCGATTTCTGTGCAATTTTTGGCTGTGTGGATGTTAGTATCGTCCTGACAGGTATACATCAGTTGTACAACACAAGCTGAAAGCTGTCTTAATTCTGGTAACAGTGTTTTAGTGAATAATGTTAATTCTGTGGCCGAAAGGCAATGAAAATGGGAACTGACAGATGGATAAAAGCAGCGATTCTGTCCATACTGCCATACACCTCCAGTATCCAGCATTACTCTACAGACGCGAATATGTAACTTCGCAATGGCTCATCTGAGATTGAGCCTGAAAAGGCTCGAAAAGTTAGTTCATGAAATAAATATCCGTAAGTGCCCAGTGGAAGTTACCTGTATTTATATTCAACTGATACAGAGTGACCGTGTTCTACAATATCCAGAATGGATACGCATACTCAATTGATAGCAATTTTTTGCCGCAGCATGCCAGTACACAACTTATTTTGACCATTTACTCTTACAAGGTAGACGAAAACAAATCCCTAAGTAGCACAAGCTGGTTATTATACACGTTGTTACGTTCCGTAGGAAGGCCTAAACGATGAGCTCCTAGACAGCCGAACTTAAAATGAAATCCAAAAATGTTCTGAGCTGTAGAAGAAATGCGAGAAAGCTGTTGTGTGTGGATGAAAAATTGGTATAATATCGAAATTATCTGGTGGAGTGCAAGAAGAACACTTCTGTCGTAAACTACTCGTCCACTTCTACTGCGCTGATCGGCTTCGATAAAACTTCTCACAATATAAGGCCTAATTTAACTGTCCGAAAAAGACTGGTGCACTAACACGCCACGTGAGTAACCTCTTAGTAATAGTCCTCCCCGATAACTGAATTGTCAGCATGACGGACTGCCGTCCTAAGGGGCCCGGGTTCGATTCCCGTCTGGATCGGGGATTTTCTCCACTCAGGGACTGGATGTTGCGTTGCCTCCATGATTCCATCCCCATACAGGGCGCAGAGCGCCCAATGTCGAATGTAATAATACCTGAACCAAGGTGGCCGGACCTGCCCCGAAACGGGCCTCCCGGCCAATGACGCCAAATGCTCATTTCCATTTTTTCTTAGTAATACTGTGAACCTCCTTCATTTGTGTCATGGCCGTATATCATTCAATCTGTATCTGCTTTCCGGGTCCAGGGACGTTTCTAAGGAATGTTTTTGGGTTGAACTTATTTCGTGACCTTTAATCCTGTTTGTCAAATTTTTCCATTCAGCAGCTGCAAAACAGCAGTTACGTAAAGCTGAGACACTGTCACCTGACCGCACTGTGTTCGTAGCCAGCCTTGTGTAAATAGGAAATTAGGAGATGAGATCGTACAGCTGCCTTTTGTTTGTTTCTCGTAATCCTGCTGTATAGAAAAATAGAAGATGCGTATGCCCAGTATAGTTCCGCCTCAGTTTATCCTCCTTTCCCCGTCCTTCTGCTATTCTATAAGGCCACACTGAGGAATGTATCGTTCCACCTCCATCACGAACATGACCATTTTCATGCACCGCCAGAGTCACCATCATAGCAGCGTTAATATCATCACTGATTATGTTTTAATCGTTGTGTAAAATCATATAAAAGTGTTTTAGAATTCATGAAATATATTTATCAACATATAGCCCCTTCATGCCAAAACCACGAATGTATAAAAAATGGCAATTGTAGCTTACAGGCGTTAGGCATCAGCGAGTTTCGTTTTTCCTCGAATAACTTCTCTTTGTAGTGTAGGAAAACATGCAAGATTCTTTATCACGAAAGAGTAAAACGAGCGTACTTTGTAACGCCACTGCAGCGAACGTTAAGGGCCCTTAGTGCGTTCTGCTACCATGAATGTGCTACGGATACCGATTAGATAGTTTAGTATCTCGTATGGTTTCTGCCTTTCATTTTGAGTACAAATTATGTCCTAAATTTTTAATAAAATGTTACAGCAGTGTTTCAGTGAGTGACCTCGATCTCAGACAACAAAGACATAAATGAGGAACACATGTACGTGTTTGCCTACCTTCACAGGCTCTCCCATTTATTTTTATTTATTTGAGGTAAGGTCGATTCCGCTATTAGAGAGAATAGCACGCATACAGTCTACGAGTATAGTCGTCACTATACAATACTGGAGCAGTAAACTTTAATTATTTACATTAATTACAGAAGAATACGTTTTGAAGTGTTAAAGATGAGAAGTCATATACTCAAAAGCTACTGTGCGAGCCTTGCAAAAAAGAAAGAGCTGTATAAAACCGACGGCTCCAAGCAATGACGTGGTAATTCTAAATTGTCAGGTTTACAGGAGAATCAAAACAGGTTTAAAAAGTTTTAATTCAAATTTATGTCAGTTTTATAGTAATTTCACAGGTAAACAGCTTAAATGAAAGGATTTAAAAGATCTATGCTAACGTGTGCTACATGTTTTCAAAATTGGACTTTGTGGAATTTCGATGCTTTTCTCTAGTAAAATCTACACCATATTTCTTTCGTAAGTTCCACTACTATATATCGCTTTATGGTAATAAAAACTGACAGAAGATCCTCTTTCATCAGCACTTGATACATCACCATCAGTATGTTCTGGTGTACCGGTTTGTACTAACACCAGACTCTGATAAAACTGATGATAAGCAGTTGGAACGCACTTACATAAGGCCAAGTCGTCCTTCAATTTCTGTTCGCTGATCGGCAGCAGTCAGTGTTATGTCCGTTCGAGGATCTCGCAGAATGATAACTTCCTTCCTTGTGTCGCTTCTGGACAAAGGTATACTTTGCTTCTTTCTGGTAAGTGTACCTGAAGGACACTTCGTATGGTCGTCCTTCTAAGACGGTAATTTGTCATACTGTACTCCACACACCTTATTTTTATTGGTGTCGTACATCCACCAGTGCTCCTGAACAACTTTCTTGAAGTCATATATTAAGCCTTGATTCATTCTTTTAAATGCCTATGGCTTGCCGGTGACATTTTATTTAAGGTGACCCACTGATTCTTCTCTCTTCCTCCGATCAGAGCGTGCACTGAGTCAACTTCATTCTGGGAATGCCCCCCCCCCCTTCTCGAAAGCGATGTGTGACTGATATTCCGAACGTAACAGAGGCAATAACAAACATGGAAAACAGGAATCTGTTCCTGTTTGGCTCTCCGCAGCTATACGAGTAGAGTTTCAATGTTTTGCCACCTTTACCAGCTTAGACCTAATCATGACTGATGATGGAATTGTCTGGTATTGTAGTGATTTAGTCTTTTTGTTTAAGTTCCCTGGCAATACATTTAATTGCTGTGTGAAAACATTTGTCTGCCAGCTTTGCTTCCTCCAGCCTAGAAGAACCAGCATAAAGTTTGCATTTTTCATACTTATCCATTTTAGGCTGAAACTACGACAAATTCCATTCTTCGTTGAATGTATCATTCTATTGCCTTAATGTGGCAGGAATCAAGGACACATTTCCTTTCCTTGATCCGTTCCTCTTACATCCTTTGCATCTTTGCAATGCTCAGTTAGGCGTCAAGGTATTTTCTGCTCGTTTCTCACCTTGTGTAATCTGACTCTACACAAGGGAAGCTGCTTATATGCTCTCGCAATGATTTCGTTGTTTCAGGTTGCATTGTAGTCCCCGTTTTGGAATTCTTTAGTCGAACATCAGCAAAAAAATTAAATCTTCTCACAGTTTTTTCATGACAGTCCCCACCCACATATGTGTAATAGAGAGAGTATGCAAAAATATTTTCTGACACACCTTAATGTTATTCCCATCAAATGTTCGAGAAAATTGTTTTGAAATTTTTCTGCCTGATACGGTCACATTTAAGATATGTTTTCTGCTAACATTTTCACATGTCGACAGATGAATTCTCGCTGTCTGCTATGATCTTCCATCCGCCAAAACTGTTGAAAATATCCTACGGTCTTTCTTACATTACTTCAGCATCGCTCTAATCTAACAGTGTCTGGTGAAGAGCGTGATGCATTACGTTCCACATTTTTAATGTTCGACTTAATTACATAATTAGTCAAGAACTTACTTACTGATATCAATTATCCGTAAAAGTAGCTCGGAACCTGTTCACACAGCTATTGGCCAATCATCATTCTAGGTGAAGTCACTATATACTCGTATTTATGATCACCTCTACAATGAACATAACTATTATTAGCTACAACCAGTCTTAGAATACAATGCTCCCAAATTAATAACGACGAAGATAAACATCGTTCACAGCGACTGTTAGAGAGCGCTCGTGCCGAGATAGTCCGCTCAGTTGCGATAAAAGCACTGTGTCCAGGTGGCGCATTGGTTAACACAATCGCCTAGTAAGGAGGAGATCCCGGCTTCGAATCCTGGTCGGGCGCACATTTTCACTCGTCGCCGCAGATTCCGTGTACCTTCCCGATGAAGCTGACATCAATAGTCCCTTTCCTTTCCGTTCCTTTCCTTTCTCCACCCTCCAGCTTCAATTTACATACAGGGTGTTAAAAAAAAGTCTCGAAAATTTTGAAACAAGAAAAGTAAGACCAATAAATATGGGTCCGCAAACATATATACTTTCCGAGGTAAACACGTGTTACAGGAAGCGCTGCGCGATGCTTGTTTGCGGATATTAGCATAGTCCTTGCACTGGCACTCCGTCAAAAGTTTCGACAGGGCATTACGAGGTCTTACTCACAGTACAATACCTACCACTAGCTGGTATGCAGTTAGTTGTGTGGTTCGAGCGGTGTTGTAGGCTACGTTAGGTTTCGTCGTGTTTATCTAACGGTACTGTCAACCCTGGGTACATATTATGGTGTTTTGCCTTCTTCGAAACCCAGATTCACTGATGTGTTTACCGTTATTGCGCTGTTTGCACGTACAGATGGTATAGTACATTTACATTTTCTCTCTTCTATCACTTGTTAGAAATGGAAGACTGCTACTCGACAAGTGAAATGGCGGATACGATATTCTGCTATGGTTAACAAATGGACGCAGCCTGCGACCCCGTGCCCTCTACGTTGAAAAATATCCACAGCACAGATTTCCCTATGATGAGCTGTCCGGCAGACTTTTCCAGCGTCTGAGGGACACACACCCTTGCGCCTCAGAAAACGGGTCCGCAGCTCGTGGTCTCGCGGTCGCGTTCTTGCTTCACGAGCACGGGGTCCCTGGTTCGATTCACGGCGGGGTCAGGGATTTTCACCTGCCTCGAGATGACTGGATGTTTGTGTAGTCATCATTTCAACATTATTCATGAAAGTGGCGAGATTGGACTGAGCAAAGGTTGGGAATTTGTACGGACGCTGACAACCGTGCAGTTGAGCGCCCTACACACCAAACATCATCATCATCGGAAAACTGACAGTGGAAAGCCCAGCACAGTCCACACGCCTGACATGGAGGAGCGTGCGCTACACTGGAACCAGTGTGAGACAATTAGGAGCAGCAGGAGGATTTGTCTAACTTTCTTATCTGAGTGGTACTTCATGAACAGCTGTACCCGTATCATCCACTGCACGTTCAGGCCCTAAGGCAGGACCATCATGCCAGGTGGTGGTTCTGACAATGGCTGTTGCAGAAGTGTACGACCGGTCCACTGATCACGTAGAAGATTTTACTTACCGATGAGGCAGGGTTCACAAGAGATGGTGGTGTGAATTTCCATAACCAGCATGTAAGGACAGATGTAAATCCCCAAGTAATTCAGGAAAGAGGGCATCAACACCGTTACTTATTAAACGTATCGTCAGACGTACTTGGCGATAGATTAATAGGCCCATACGTGCTAACACAAAGGTTAACTGTGGCACATCATCTGGACTTTCTCATTAACGTATCCCCAACCTCGCTGGATGCTGTGGCACTGCAGCAATGGATACAAATGTGGTTCATTCACGATGGCGCACCAGCACACTTTCGTAACAATGTGCGTGAACATCTGACGCAGACATTTCAGGACCGTTGGATTGGACGGGGGGGGGGGGGGGGGAGAGAGGCGGGAATGGGGGAGGAGGGGGCACACCTTGGCATGTTCGTTCTCCAGACCTCAATCCTCTGGACTTTTGGTTATGGGAACACTTGAAGTAATTGGTCAACGATGTGTGGACACTACAGAGTCGCATAGCCAATGCGTGCCAGCAAGTACAAGAACAACAACTGGGTATACTTCAAAGGGTGACTCATTCCTTACGCCGGAGGAGAAAGGGGTGCATTGTCATGAGTGGACGCCACGTTGTGCACCTCCTATAAACACGTGTTCGTCACAGAAAGTATCCATTTCCGTACAAATATTTACTGGGCTTCTTTTTCTTGTTTCGGTGAGTACAACCACCACTCAAAGTATTCGACACATTTGTTTGAACACCCTGCATGACTCCAGAACGCGTTTCAAATGGCGGCATTCACACACACAGACCTTCAAAGGAACGGTAGGGGAGGGAATGGAACGTAAACGTCTAGCATTCTCGGGAAGAAAATTTTCAGGTTGACGTTGATGCGAGTGGAGGGGGGGGGGGCGGAAGGCGGATGGGAAAGAGGACAGTCGCGTTCACTGGTTGCATGAAAATGGTTCAAATGGCTCTGAGCACTATGGGACTCAACTGCTGTGGTCATCAGTCCCCTAGAACTTAGAACTACTTAAACCTAACTAACCTAAGGACATCACACACATCCATGCCCGAGGCAGGATTCGAACCTGCGACCGTAGCGGTTGCGCGTTTCCACACTATAGTGCCTAGAACCGCACAGCCACTCCGGCCGGCCACTGGTTGCATAATTTCAGTTCTCAGTTGCGTGGGAAATTTACTACACAACCTACTCAAGAACATCCATTACTTTCGATAAGAAAATTGAAAGGTCTCTGTTGGATTCCTATCATGTTTGATTTCTTAAATCTGTTGTCATTTATGGAATAAATTCCTCTTCTAAATTTACTGTGGCGTTTCTGACTATCTGGGAGGAGACTGAGTAGTGGAACGTGTTACTTTTACACGTAAACAAGAACGATCTGTCACACTACTACACTTTAAAACACAGTTTATATGTAATTCATGTCACACAGTCTCATACGGAACCTACATCCGCTTTCTTTTATATACTGTATATGATAAGATACTGTCATCCCCCCTCCCTTCTGTGTGAGAGGATGAATGATCAAATGTGTTTGTAGTTGCATGCTTGAGGGTAGCAGACAAGGCTGTCTGCTAGAGAACAGTAGGACCAACGTCGGAACAGGTAGCTACGCTCTCTTAAAGCAGAGAGGTTTCTATCCTTAGTATGGTCCTGTCCGTCCGTTGTCATGTTGGTATAGGAAGCTGCCCCTCTGGCCCCTTCCGTTTGTCTTTGTGAGCCACCCTCAGGAAGCACGCTCGGCAGTAGGCAGTTGCAGTCGGGCAGTAGGCAGTGGCAGTCTGGCGGTGGCGAGCGTCTGAAATGGTAAGATCTCCGGCTAAGCGCGTGTCTGCTAAGTCCGTAGGACAATGGATTTGTTAAGTTCAGCCTAACTGAGAATTTAATCACCTTTATTTCGGGTTAGCTCTAAGATATCTAAGGTTATCTTAAATTGCAGCGTAGCGTAATTCTCGTGTGAAGTTCATATTATTTTCCGGGAGTTGCTTTGTTACTACTTTGTGAGCAAAGTGGAACCACGTGTTGATCAGTAACTCTAAGATCAATCTTAAATGCAAATGCTTGTGTGATTATAACGTCTCGTCTTGACAATATTTTGCAATATAGCAACTTTTCTTTATGTTCAACACACGTGGGGTGTACTTTGCGAGACCAGTACCACGTGCTTATATAACTGTTGACCCGTCAGGTTAACAGTAAGACGTTAACAACCAGTTCGAGGTTTTCCTTTTGTAAATTGCTTTTTGATCTAATTTATTTTAATTATCAAAATTATTGTGGAGTTATACGCTTTGTGTAAACCAAGTTGACCACGTGGAGCATGTGGCGTAATCATTAAAGTAGCCCTCAGCTATTCTTTTCGGGAAGATTTCACAAAGAGTTAATATGAATTTAGTATACCAGTGTGTGGTAATTACGTGACGGACAGGATTGTGCTACGAACGTAATTTCTTTGGGTGAAAATTTGAACCTGTTGGTAGTGGTTAATTTTCTGTTGCATATGTTTCAATGTTCTTTGTGTGTTGTTTTATGAATGCAGTGTTGTATGCAGACTCCCAATCTTGGCTCTATATTTGATGTGTTCCGTAAGATTTTCACCATCCTAAATAAGGCACCGGCTTGTTACGAATAGAATTTAATATGCTGAAATTTCAATGATCAATCTTAAAAATAAATTTCCAAATATAAACTGATTTCTTTCTTTTTATTTAAATTCTCCTTTTTATATATATATTACCGGTTGTTGTATGACTATTAAAAGATTATCATTAATGTTACTCTGTTTGGGAATTTGGTAAACCTGGACTAGATACCTAATGTTAATGTTGCCCGGTAATCCACGGTTAACTTCCCCAGACAGATCACAGCTTTCAACACGGTTTCATTGTCTATTAGCACCGATCTCATCATACCAAAATAAAAGCAAAAACGTTACAAAATATATATAGCATTCAAAAAAATTAAAAGGTAAACGCAACTAACTTAGGAAAGAACATGAAGCTCTACACGAAACTGCTATAAATAAACAAAAGATCTATCCACAACAAAAGATAGAAACCTAGATGGTAGAAAGTGGCCAAAACAAGACAGTTCCAAATAGACGGGCAAGCAGATGGACAGCAAAAGAGATGAAAGGAAAAATGCTATTTTATTCATGGTGGAAATTGTGAACACCACGGCCGTTAATGATAGCTGGTGAATGGTATTCACCAACTGAAAGAAAAATGTTAACAGATGAAGGAGTACTGGATAAACAGTAAAACTAACGTAGTGGCAAAAGAAGAAGAAACTATTACTATTGAGGTACTAATTACTACTTTATTTATGGTACTGTATTCCGGCTTGTCGACCTAGAAAAGGTTTTCCACAATGTAAAATGGTGACACGTTTTCAAAATTCTCAGAAAAATAATTATAAGCTTAGGGAAAGACGGGTAATACGCAATATACAGCGTGATTCAGCTGTCCCTATCCACGCAGCCTGCAATGCCTTCACGTACCACACGCAAGTCACTCATTCTCTCAGTCGCTACATGCAAACTATTAGTCCTACAGAAAAAAAACACGACCTATTTGTAGGAAATCTGATGTATTTTATTTTTGTACTAGAATACTTTTGCGCTGGAGCCTGCAGTTTTCCAGTTATTCTACAAAAAACGCCCAAAAGTTACCTTCAAAAGCGTTTTCTTGAATAACTCAAAAATGTGGCCTCCAGCGAAATATATCCCAGTACAAAACCTAACTACATTAAATTTCCAGCAAAAAGAAGCTGTTCATTTTTCTGTAAGACTAATAGACTGAACGTAGTGGGCGAGAGAACCCGAAAATCTCATTCGTGGTTTTTGAAGGTGTTACTTGTTGCATAAAATCCACCGGTAGGGGCAGCTGAATCACCCTACATACTAAAATCAAGGGGGAACAATAACAATGGATGACCAAATACTAAATAGTTGGATGAAAACAGGAGTAAGACATGAGAGAAGTCCTTCATCCTTACTGATGAACCTATACATTGAAGAAGTAGTGACGCAAATAAAAGAAAGATTCAGCAGAGGGATTAAAATTCAGGATGGAAGGATATCAAAGATAATATCGCTGATAACATTGGCATCATGGATGAAAGTAAGGAGGAATTACAGTATCAGTTGAATTTAATGGTCTAGTGAGTCTAGAATAGAGTATAAAACTTTTATCCATTCTGGATCTGGAACACAGCGACTGTCTTGTTAAAGGTTTCAGAAATTACTGCAACTAATTGCCGTTTTTTCTTCAATTTTTATTTATTCGTGACCGGTTTCGAATCGCCTGGCGATTTATCATCAGAAGATACAATTTAGTTTGGAGTATTCTGGGGGTCTTGCATCTTTGGCAAATATAGAGACGAAAAAGTGAGCGCTGTATGTGGGACGAATATTAAGATTGTAAGATCTTACAAATGAAGGAATAGCTTCCATAGCACTAGATCAGTGGTTTCCGACGTTTTTCAGACCATTACCCCTGAGTACAATCAGATATTAGCCGGTAGCCCTCTGCTCCCTTCCACCACCATAAGCATTAGCGCCTAACTGAACTTTAGAATGAAAAAGTATTTTCTTTTAACAATTTTATTTCTAAAATGACGAAAGGTATTTAGTTTTCTGTAGGTGTTTTGTTAAATCACGAATTTCACTCATAAACTGCAGCCCAAATTAAAATAAACCAAGCTAAAATGTGTGCCTCCTACTTACTGTTTGTAAATCACTTGATTGCTGGACTTCTTACATCTGAAATGGCAGAAACTGGAAGATTTCAGGCTGATAACGCTTTGTTTCTGACCACTGAGCACTGCCAGCGATACATGAAAGGAGCCTCCCCGAATGCATACCCTTGACAACGTTAGAAATGGCTGAACATTTCCTGGCAGCTAAAGCTTTAAAGTCCAGAGCGCCATCACTAACACAAGTACAAGTAATAATAATATTGTGAGGTTCTAGAGCAGTGCAGTAGCCTTTATATAGCTACTGTTGTGTTGTGCTGTCCGATTGTTTATTGGCGCGAAATGAATAATGAAGCAATATCTGGTTACTATGGGAACTACCTACAACTCGGATAAAGCAGTTTAACGCGATATTTATGTACGTGTGATGTATTTGTCTCAGTTTTACTGTCGTAGATGCACCGTACAAGGTACAGGGAATGTGTGAGGAAAATGTTCATATAGCAGTTTTACATGCTGTTACCTCCAGAATGTTGCGTCACGCGTTAATGATAGTATTTGATGAAAAGAGTAATGCAGTTGTTGACAGCTTTCGTAATCAGTATTAGAGACTTACAAAATTGCTCTTATAGTAATGATCTTTCAAAAATAATATGGTTTCGTGATAGAAACACAGTTTAATCCTTCATCTTTACCCCTCAGAAAATTTCATTTTCGCCTCAGGAGGTAATTACGCCCAGCCTGTGAACTAGTGTGCTATAGAGACTTTTAAGGGGTAAAACGTGTAGGGAAGGATTTCCCAAACTGTGTTCCGAGGAACACTGATGTTCCATAGGAAGTGAATAAGTGTTCTGCTAAAAAGATTAACATTAATTTTTAAAAAATTTGCTATGATTCCTGTGCTGTTAGTTGCGATTTAAATTAGAAATAGTCACAAAAAAAGTTGTTCTTCATTTTTAAATTTTGTTGACCGTCAAAATAAAATGTTCCGTCAAAGTACCAGTATTCTCAAAGTGTTCCGCTAGAGAAAGTTTGAGAAACCCTGCTGTAGCGAAAGACAGAGATTGGAAAACATCTAATAAAAAATTGAGGAAGTCGAGTACAAGTTTTATTCTGATTTGAAGAGACGGGCGCAGGAGAAAAGTCGAGGCAAGCTACAGCAAACTGATAATGGTACTGATGACGAAAACAAAAACAATAAATAATATCTCGTAGCCTCACTTTCACCGGTCAGGGTTGATTACGTTGAATGACGTGTTGACGCCTCGTCTGGTAGGGATACACACGCATTTGACAGTGACAACCAGTTCCGTTGAGGTCCAATTTGAACGGACATTTAGTTGGTGAGGGGAAAGTGTGCGTGGTGGCTCACCTCTTGTCGATGGCGGTGATCCACTCGGTGGCCATGTCTGCCGCTCGCGTCGTGTTCCCCGCGCGTAGCTCGTCTCGTCACGTCACTTTACGTCGCGTCACTAGCGGCCCAGTGGCAGAACGGCGTAACTCCCCGGCTGTTGCTCGCGAGGCCGCATGCCGTCAACTGAACGGCCAGAGCGCGGAGCGCCGAACCGCGCTCGGCGCGCGGCTGCGCACGGCGAACGCAGGCGGCTCCGCTCACCCCACCCCACCCTCTTATCGCGCGCCGCTGGCATCTCGCAACGCACTATTCTCTGCACAACTGGTTCCCAACCTTTCTGAAACCACGCGTAGATCGTAAAAGGCCCCTACATGCGCACCGATTTATCGGCCGACCGACCGACCAATTTCGTAGCAGTCTATAGACTGAAGAAACTGCAAAAAGGTGGGAATTTAAGGAGATGGGACCTGGATAAACTGACTAAACCAGAGGTTGTACAGGATTTCAGGGAGGGCATAAGGGAACAATTGACAGGAACGGGGGAAAGAAATACAGTAGAAGAAGAATGGGTAGCTCTGAGGGATGAAGTAGTGAAGGCAGCAGAGGATCAAGTAGGTAAAAAGACTAGGGCAAGAAGAAATCCTTGGGTAACAGAAGAGATATTGAATTTAACTGATGAAAGGAGAAAATATAAAAATGCAGTAAATGAAGCAGGCAAAAAGGAATAAAAACGTCTCAAAAATGAGATCGACAGAAAGTGCAAAATGGCTAAGCAGGGATGGCTAGAGGACAAATGTAAGGATGTAGAGGCTTATCTCAATAGCGGTAAGATAGATACTGCCTACAGGAAAATTAAATGGTTCAAATGGCTCTGAGCACTATGGGACTTAACATCTATGGTCATCAGTCCCCTAGAACTTAGAAATACTTAAACCTAACTTAAGCACATCACACAGCATCCAGTCATCACGAGGCAGAGAAAATCCCTGACCCCGCCGGGAATCGAACCCGGGAACCCGGGCGTGGGAAGCGGGAAAATTAAAGAGACCTTTGGAGAAAAAGAGAACCACTTGTATGAATGTCAAGAGCTCAAATGGAAACACAGTTCTAAGCAAAGAAGGGAAAGCAGAAAGGTGGAAAGAGTATATAGAGGGTCTATACAAGGGAGATGTGCTTGAGGACAATATTATGGAAATGGAAGAAGAGTTAGATGAAGATGAAATGGAAGATATGATACTGCGTCAAGAGTTTGACAGAGCACTGAAAGACCGGAGTCGAAACAAGGCCCCGGGAGTAGACAACATTCCATTAGAACTACTGACGGCCTTGGGAGAGCCAGTCCTGACAAAACTCTACCATCTGGTGAGCAAGATGTATGAGATAGGCGAAATTCCCTCAGACTTCAAGTAGAATATAATAATTCCAATCCCAAAGAAAGCATGTGTTGACAGATGTGAAAATTACCGAACTATCAGTTTAATAAGTGGTTCAAATGGCTCTGAGCACTATGGGACTCAACTGCTGTGGTTATCAGTCCCCTAGAACGTAGAACTACTTAAACCTAACTAACCTAAGGACATCACACATATCCATGCCCGAGGCAGGATTCGAACCTGCGACCGTAGCAGTCCCACGGTTCCGGACTGCGCGTCTAGAACCGCAAGACCACCGCGGCCGGCGTTTAATAAGTCACAGCTGAAAAATACTAACGCGAATTTTTACAGATGAATGGAAAAACTGGTAGAAGTCGACTTTGGGGAAGATCAGTTTGGATTCCGTCAAAATGTTGGAACACATGAGGCAATACTGACCATACGGCTTATCTTAGAAGAAAGATTAAGGAAAGGCAAACCTACGTTTCTAGCATTTGTAGACTTAGAGAAAGCTTTTGACAATATTGACTGAAATACTCTCTTTCAAATTGTAAACGTGGCAGGGGTAAAATACAGGGAGCGAAAGGCTATTTACAATTTGTACAGAAACCAGATGGCAGTTATAAGAGTCGAAGGGCTTGAAAGGGAAGCAGTGGTTGGGAAGGGACTAAGACAGGTTTGTAGCCTCTCCCCGATGTTATTCAATCTGTATATCGAGCAAGCAGTAAAGGAAACAAAAGAAAAATTCGGAGTAGGTATTAAAATCCATGGAGAAGAAATAAAAACTTTGAGGTTCGCCGATGACATTGTAATTCTGTCAGAGACAGCAAAGGACTTGGAAGAGCAGTTGAACGGAATGGACAGTGTATTGAAAGGAGAATATAAGATGAACATCAATAAAAGCAAAACGAGGATAATGGAATGTAGTCGAATTAAGTCGGGTGATGCTGAGGGAATTAGATTAGGAAATGAGACACTTAAAGTAGTAAAGGAGTTTTGCTATTTGGGGAGCAAAATAACAGATGATGGACGAAGTGGAGAAGGTATAAAATGTAGAATGGCAATGGCAAGGAGAGCTTTTCTGAAGAAGAGAAATTCGTTAACATCGAGTATAGATTTAAGTGTCAGGAAGTCGTTTCTGAAAGTATTTGTATGGAGTGTAGCCATGTATGGAAGTGAAACATGGACGATAACCAGTTTGGACAAGAAGAGAATAGAAGCTTTCGAAATGTGGTGCTACAGGAGAATGCTGAAGATTAGATGGGTAGATCACATAACTAATGAGGAGATATTGAATAGAATTGGGTAGAAGAGGAGTTTGTGCCACAACTTGTCTAGGAGAAGGGACCGGTTGGTAGGACATGTTCTGAGACATCAAGGGATCACAAATTTAGCATTGGAGGGCAGCATGGAGGGTAAAAATCGTAGAGGGAGACCAAGAGATGATTACACTAAGCATATTCAGAAGGGTGTAGGTTGCAGTAAGTACTGGGAGATGAAGAAGCTTGCACAGGATAGAGTAGCGTGGAGAGCTGCATCAAACCAGTCGCAGGACTGAAGACCACTACAACAACAACAACAACAGCAACTATAGACGTTCCGATCGACTGCACTCAGCGATTTCAGCCCTGGCCTATTGCTGTGATTTGTTTATCATAAGTTCATTGTGTTTATATTCTACCAGATCCCGCTTGGTTTTACACAGAAACATGTGTTTGCCTTGACTGTTTTAGAGGTTACAAGGCCAAAAAAATCTGAGAGAAAACTGTAGGCAAAAAATTGGCTAATGCAAGGAAAGAAATACGCCCACGTTCTATTATTTAAGCAGCCGGGATTCGACGATTTTCGTAGTTATCTAAGAATGGATGCATCATGCAGTTCGGAGCTGCTGAACAACATCAAACCTTCTTTGCAAAAAGATACTATTCATAAGGGAGACTGTGGTCTGCGAGGAGAGACTGTTAGCTGCGTTACGATTGATAGTAAGTAGCAGAAGTTACTCTAAGAGGACCTAAAATTCAGTGCTTTTGTATCCCCATAATTATTAAGTAAAATGTTTCCTGTAACCTGCAGCGTGATTTATAGTTCACTGAGGAAATACAACATGGTAAAGCAAAATAAATAAAACAAAATAAGTTTCTGTAAACGTTATTAATCAATTTATATACGTAGCTTAAAAGATGGCACGTAAGTTTAAAAAAACTCGTTTGAAAATCAAAGAAGAAAAACTACTGATGCTGGTGGCACACTTCGTCTAATAAATACAAGAGACACATAAGAAATGTAGCGGTTAGCACCTGTTAGAACTGTAAAGAAAACCCACACATTGCTCTTCATAGCAGAGAACTCGGATATAGACTGGACTATTTTAATATTTATACCAATGAAGCAGATGTATTTAATGAATTAACGCCCATTAAATATGATAGTTCGGTTTTTAGATCTCATTTCCCATAAATATCGGAAGTAAAACCTAAGAACAAAAATACAGCAGGTCGACGTACCTGTATTCTCTCTGCATGCCACACGAAACCACTATGGATTCGTTAAAAAAATGAAAAAAAGTGCTTAATTTCATAGAATAACAAGCGCAGTGATAAAAAGACGAACTTTTGTCGGGCGGCAATGAGAAGGTGGGCAGGGGAGATTCCGCTCTCTGGTGGTCCTACCCGACAACGAAAGTTCGCTGATCGTTCGGGCAACTCGCCTACACAAGTCCAATTTGTCGGTCCGTCGGTCGTCGATTGGTGCGTGTGTAGGGCTCTTAAGGACGGTGGTGGGAGTCAGGGGGGTAATCAATCCCCCAACCCAACACCACCAAAAAAATTACAACGTTTAAATTTTTACGTATGCCTAATTCTTAATTTGTCAGCTAAAGACCGTTTTACTCGAGAGACTCTCTCGTCAAAATCGACTTCTCGTCATGGGTATGCGTCACGTGCTTGCGTGTAAATAAACGGCCCTACATAGGCACCAATTTATCGGCCTACAGATCAACCGACCAATTTCGTGCCAGCCTACAATTTTACTCATTTATTGCTCTCAGGCTAATTTCGAGAAAATGAGTGCTTCTGCTTCTTTTATCAGAAACGTGTCTCTCCCTTTCTGTATAGGAGTATTCAGTTTCATATGATTTGTCGGTTCTACTTGTGGACAGTCGAGTCATGCTGGATTCGTTGCTGGCAGCATATAGGTGGGTGGAAGAAAGCACAGGTCACACCAGTCTACAAGCAGTAGCAGAAGTGATCGACAAAATTACCGTCCAACATCTCTGACATCCATTTGTTATAGCATCTTAGAACATATTCTGAGCTCAAAGATAATGAGATACCTGGAACAGAACGACCTCCTCCATGCCAATCAGCACGTATTTCGAAAACATAGCTCATGTGAAACCCAACTCGCACTTTTCTCAAGTGACATCGTGAAAGCCTTGGGTCATAGTTGTAAGAGGTCCGAGCAGATGTAATTTCAATGTATTGCTCATGCGCTGCCTGCGATATGTAAGGTCTCTGACCAGAGAGCAGTGTTGACTGCAGTAGGAACTGTGTAGCTGTAGCAGTAAGTTGTTGCTAGTCTGGAGTCTGCTCTGGTCTGGTATGGTGTATCGTGTTGGTGGCCCGGTCGCGGTGCAGCGATGCCGGAGCCTGAGTATTATTGTATAAGGTAAAAAGCAGCCTCGCGCATATGTAGTAATGTTATCTCAAGTCGCATGTAAATGTTTTAAAAATCTCGTAATAATAATCTTCCTCACAAAAAGTAACTTTTAACAACCATTCATTTCAATTTAAAGAATTTACTAATTTCTCCCATCCATGATCATCCCGATTATTGCAATAGAAAAATCAGTTGCTTCCTTTCATAAATGACAGATAGGTCGGCCAGCATTGCACAGAGCTGTGCCGGAAAAATTTATTGTAAGAGCAGATATATCCGGCGACTTCATTGAGGTAAGAATTTTTCCTTTTTTTATTCAGAATGATCTTTCAAGGCCATGACGCAGCACTGCTGTCGTCCAAAATTTACGAGGGTAAATTCACAGTGAATTATTGAAAAGTCATAAGTGAGTGACAATTTAATTGAGAGGTTAGTTACATTGTTTTATTACCAGGTTACTGAATTTTTTTTTTAATTGGGACGTTACACTGAATGTGAACGACGTAATTATAATTTTACTGTTGAGAGGTTTAGGAATTTTTCTGTTTTGAAGTTACGCTAAATGTGAATGAATTTTGAGCTTAGATTAAATCAGAAAGAATTTTCTGGGCAGGTTACACTGAATGACGATATTTATTTATATTAATGATTTTAAATAATTGTGGGGAGGTTACATAGCCATGTAAATGCAGTGTTTCTCGATTTACGAAAAGCATTTGACTCGGCACCACACCTGCGCTTATTATCAAAAGTGTGATCACACAGTGTATCAGGCGAAATTTGTGACTCCATTGGGAATTTCTTGTAGGGAGGACGTAGTACGTTGTCTTGAAAGTAAAAGTAGTTGTATCCCAGGGAAGCGTGTTGAGTCGTTTGCTGTTCGTGTTGCAAAATAATGATCTTGCGGGAACAGTAACGTCAAATTTTTTCACAGATGGCAATGAAATACAGCCTAAACGAAGCTGTTCAAATGTTCAGTCAGACACTAATAAGAAATAAAACAGGTGCAATGATTGGCAGCTTCTTTTAAATGTTCAGAAATGTAAAATTGGGCATTTCACAAAACAAAAAACATAGTATCCTACGAATATAATATTAGTGAGTCACACTTTGAATCTCTAAACTCATACAAATACTTGGGTGTAACACTTAACTTTGTAACGATCACACAGACTCACTCGTGGGTAAAGCAGGTAACAGACTTCGGTTTATAGTTAGAATACCATGGAAATGAAATCAATCTACAAAAGAGTTTGCTTACAAATCACTCATCCGACCCACCCCAGAATATTGCTCAAGAGTGTGGGACCCATGCCAAATAGGATTGACGGCGGCTATTGAACGTATAAAAAGAAGGGCAGCACGAATGGTGACAGGTTTGTTTGACGCGCGAGACTACGTCACTAAGGTACTGAAACAACTGAACTGTCTGATTTTTGAAGCTAGGCGGAAAGTATTCCGAGAAAGTCCACTAACAAAGTTTCAAGAACCGCATTTAAATGATGACTCTTGGAACATTTGTATTACTACTTCTTACATATTTCTCCCATATAAATTGTGAGAATAGGATCAGATTAATTACAGCACGCACCGAAGCATTTAAACGATCGTTTTCCCACGCTCCACACGTGAATGGAACGGGAAAATGTCCCAATAGCCGGTGCGGTGGGACGTACCCTTTGCCATGCGCTTCACAGTGGTTCGCAGAGTGTAGATGTAGATATAGCTGTATGGTCAGCCTGTGAATAACGGCTTCTCCTGTTCGGAATGTTCCCTGCAGGCTGTTAGACCGCAATCACAACCACGTGAAACAGACCTTCGCGCAAGCAACGCAAAACTACACTGTGTTACACGCAGTTTTTAAGATCTGGAATTCCTTGCTGATTTCGTGACAGCTTTCATGCTAATTTATTCTCTGAGTTTCTATTTACACATCCATTTTAGCGCATAAGAGTCCATGGAGTTGAGGAGACTGCCTAAACTCGCTTACGCCTACCTTGCTGCTACATTTGCGCAGAACCGATGGTAAGTCTATATCTGGCCGCAATAGCGCATGCGATGTTACATGAATGCTGCCGATAGAAGCCGAAGCGTTCACTCACACATGTGTTTCAAGTAATGAACATGTATCCAGCTTTGTACTTCTCAGGTCCTGTGAAGAGCTGACAAAGTGATTTTGAGGCAAAGGAGATCAGTGTTTAACGTCCCGTCGACAACGAGGTCATTAGAGACGGAGCACAATCTCGGATTAGGGAAGGACAGGGAAGGAAATCGGCCGTGCTAACCACTGCGCCACCTCGCTCGGTGTGTGATCTTGAGAAGAAAGAGGTGAGAATATGGCAACTTGATCCAAAGAACACGTGAGTGTCTTAATTAGACAATATGTACTGAAGTCGTCACATTTTGACACCAGAATGAAGATTATCTCAAAGGAAACAAAAGTATCTTTCAGGGACATTATATATATATATATATATATATATATATATATATATATATATATATATATATATGTATGTATATATATATAAAATAAATTACGGTGCTTTGAATATCATTTTTATTTGAACTATAGTTCTATTTCGGCTATACAGCTATCATCAGGTTATTTGTAATAGAGAATCCTACAATTCTTTATACATTTGTTGTATTACGTGTATATTACTTATGAATGATATGATTTTACATGGTTTTCAGGTCCTCACTTCCTTGCAGAATCGTTGTTTGTGTTGCTGTCTATTTGTTATTGCTTCTATTTTACGTTACTGTAGCAGTAATAATCAGTTTTGTATTAAGTTTCGACTTTTCTTTTAGTAGCGATCAGATATAAATCTTAATCTGTAATTGACATTTAGTGACAGTAGTTGTGACAGATGATGAGCGATTTTGTTATTTCTGTTACTGTCTATTTGTTTGTTATTCATATTCTTTCGTTGTTATTCTAGTGGTAATCAGTTGTGTGTTATGTTCTGACATTGCTGTCATGAAATTTCAACTGGAATTCAAGTTGATTTCTGACCATTATTAATGATATGTCAGAACATAACACACAACTGACTTCTACTAGTGTAACAACGAAAGAATATAATCAGTGAACAAATAGACAGCAACAAAAATAACGAAATTGTCGATCATGTGTCTTAAGTGTTGTCAATAAATGTCAACTATAGACAAAGATTTACTTCTGACCATTACTAAAAGAAAAGTTACAACTTACCACAAAACTGATTATTATTGCTACATTAACATAAAATATGATCAGTAACGAACAGACAGCAACAGAAACAACGATACTACATGAAGTCAGGACTAGAAAACGTAATGTAAAATCATATTATTCGTTAGTAACTTAGATGTAAAACAACAAATGTTCCAAATTTATAAGATATTCTATTACAGACAAACCGATGATGGCTGTACAGTCGGAATAGGTCTATAGTTCAAATAAAAATAATATTCATAGCAGCGTAACTGCATATATATTATCTCCATGAAAGATATTTATTTGGCAGAAGGCCCAGAAGATTACACACTGAAAACAAAAGTGATACAGCATTAAATGGATTGCTATACGTTGAAATGATGTAGGCTGCAGACGACAGTGGAGGGAATTAAAAAGAAAATAAAAAACTCCGCGTTCACAGTACTGCAGAGAAGGATATCTCAGCGAGACCGTGAAGAGAGGTAGTGCTAGATATGAGGATGTTTACGTACCAGAAGAATAGTTTTTTGACAGACGATTCAACATGCAGTCTTAGAGAAATGGTTACTTCTCTTACTTAGAGTTGGTTCTCCTAACACTAAGTAGTTCACCGGGCAAGAAGTGTCCTCCAGCGAACTCGATCAGTTGCCACATTTCGAGCAACTCTCCCCACTCCCCATCGCGCAGTTCATGTGCACACATTGAAGATCCTATGCGAAAGTTTGTTTCCAGGTCTTATGTGACCTTCCTCTACTGCTGCATCCATCCGTTGTTTTAGCGCTGTTTTGGGGATTCTTCCATCTTTCATGCGCAGAGCTTCTCGAAAGAACTAATTTCTTTTCTCGTCACAGCATCGTACTTTCACAATTGCTATTGCCCAAGGTGCAATAGGAACAGGTAATTACTATTCTCGCTCATTCTCGAAGTGTATTCGTCCTCTAAAAGATATTTCGAAGAAATATGAGGTTTCCCCTCTCTTCGCGTGTTTCACCACTAGTTCACCCCTAGCCTCCTGTTGCATATAATACAGCCGACACAGGGGAAGTAAGAATTGTTGATTTCCTTTAGCTCTCGACGTCACGATAGATTGGTCTCTGGGCGTGCAGTACCGATATGCTCTTTGTGGCGTGGCTAACCACACGTTACTTGCTCCGTTCCCTTTAGCGAGCGTTTTATTGCATGCTTCAAGGAACTTGTAGATGGGCGCTGCAAGTTAAAGGGACTTAACTTCTTTTCTCAACCCTCTACTCGTGCAAAGTGTGTCAACTGTAGCGTCGTTGGTGTTTTATTCGTGTACCTAGTCTCACTTGTCACGAGTCGTCGTTTTCATTTACACGTCAGCACCAAAATTAAGTTTCTTGTCAGATACGTCTGCTGCGCAGCCTGACACCTGAATGGTGAAAGTGAGATTATGAGGGACCGTCATTTCCACAGAAAAATCGAAATATAGTAACATAATGTAGGAACAAGCATTGATAACAATGACCAAAGCGTAATTATAGTGCATGTTCTTTAAATGGTAGTACACATTTATCGGCTCAAAAAAATATACACTTACAAACACGTCACGAATAGAAAATAGCGCATTTTTATTTAATCACCTGAATCTTGTTTTCTTTGAGTGCCAAATAACAACGAGATCTATATTTCTCGTGAAATAGATCTAACGTTTTCATTGTTGGAACCATATTCATAAAAGGTTTATCTATTTACGTTATCTACACATTGTCTTTGTTACCGAGCGAGGTGGCGTAGTGGTTAAAATCCTAGACTCGCAATTGGGAGGACGACGGTTCAATCCCGCGTCCGGATTTAGATTGTCCGTGATTTCCCTAAATCGCTCCAGGCAAATCTCGGGATGGTTCCTTTGAAAGGACACGGCCGACTTCCTTCCTTAATCCGATGAGACCGATGACCTCGCTGTTTGGTCTCCTCCCCCAAACAACCCAACCCCAACCCTTGTCTTTGTGCAGGTATTTCTCTTTGCTCATATTTCGTCTCCCTTGTGGGAGAACACTAGCAGGGAAAGTACCAGCCCTTCGTTCATCCTTTTCAAAATGTCACGAAAACAAAGCAAAGAACGAAAACAAAGCAAAGAACAATATAAAGCCCAAAATCTAAAAGAGGAGTGAGTTTGGAGAGGATAGCCAAACTTCCGATGTTAGCAGACTGTTCCAAAAAGCCGCTTTCCCGCACGTGCACGTTCTGTAGCATACTCAGGATTTTACACCTCATCGCTCGGTACAGTCTTGTATGCAAGAAATAAAGTATTAGTTTCATTTTTAACGCATCCATAATGGTTTCCTGTGGCACACAGAAACCGTGTAGGATATATATTTTATAAATAAATACACATCGACTGTCCGTAATCCTGTTTTTAGGTTTTATACCCATAATTTTCGAAAATGAAGTATAAAAATTAAAATACAGACAGATTAGATTTTACATTTCATTTCCGATACGTATTGGAAATAAAATATAAAATCTAAATTCAGGCATTCGACTGACTACTAGCGTTAATTTAATGTCTAAAAACCACAATTCTCGCGTTTTCGTTTGCGTCGGAAAGTAACCCGATTTTGTGACATATTGCAAGTTCCTAATCAGAGACGAACTACTTAGTTTCACCTGAGTGCTTCGGTAGTTAGGTTTTTGAATGCGTGTTAATCTAATTTATTAGACACAGTTCTTGCGTTTTCGTCAGTGTCTACAGTAGAGTTACGCAGCACGTGCCGATATTCCGTTTATCTGCATAGTTTAGTTTTCCACGGTCTTTAGTATGTACAGGGACTGTGATTGTTGTGTGCGGATGCGAGCCGAGTTAGTGACACTTCGCTCTCAGCTCCAGGCTGTGATGGACTCGGTTACACAACTTGAGGCTGCAGTGGATGGGCGCCACTTTTGTGGGCCGGCCGTGGGGATCCAACGGACGTCCAGCACGTCAGAGCTCTCCGATCGGTGCTCACCGGTGGCCAGCTCAGTTACTGCTCGCACTGAGGCTCACCCCTCACCTGTGGTCGCGTGGGAGGTCGCCCCTGGGCGTAGCAGGCGGCGATAGACTTCCCAGGCAGCCGCACGTGAGGCCTCACCTGTTTGTCTGACAAACAGGTTCCAGGTGCTGTCTGTGGCTGACACTGTCGCTGAGGCAGATGCCGTTTCCTGTCCTGTTTCAGAGGAACACTCTCAGCCTGCAAGATCCGAACAGAGGGTGGGATTATTGATAGTTGGGAGCTCCAACGTTTGGCCCGTCATGGGGCCCCTTAGGGACATGGCTGCCAAGAAGGGAAAAAAATCAATGTGCACTCCGTGTGCATACCGGGTGGAGTCATTCCAGACGTGGAACGGATCCTCCCGGATGCCTTGAAAATCACAGGGTGCAGCCAACTGCTGGTGGTGGCTCACGTCGGTACTAATGATGTGAGTCACTTTGGATCAGAAGGGATTCTCTCTGGTTTTGAGCGGCTAAAAGAAGTGGTAAAGGCTGCCAGTCTTGCTTGCAAGAGGAAAGCAAAGCTGACCATTTGCAGCATAGTCGACAGGAGGGACTGCGGACCTCCGCTACAGAGCCGAGTGGAGGGTCTAAATCAGAGGCTCAGACGGTTATGCGAACGTGTAGGCTGCAGATTCCGCGGACTTGCGCCAAAGGGTGGTTGGGTTTCGGGTTCCGCTGTATTGGTCAGGTGTCCACTATACACAGGAGGCGGCTACACGGGTAGCAGGGGCTGTGTGGCGTGCACTGGGCGGTTTTTTAGATTAGAGGCTCTCGCGAAAACACAAGAAGTCCTTCAGTCACAAAGGCTGCAGGCCGAACACAGGAAGAAAGTAGATACAGGAACCATCGGTATAACAGTTGTTCAAATGGTTCAAATGGCTCTGAGCACTATGGGACTCAACATCTTAGGTCATAAGTCCCCTAGAACTTAGAACTACTTAAACCTAACTAACCTAAGGACATCACACACACCCATGCCCGAGGCAGGATTCGAACCTGCGACCGTAGCAGTCCCGCGGTTCCGGACTGCAGCGCCAGAACCGCTAGACCACCGCGGCCGGCTATATAACAGTTGTAAATTGTCGTAGCTGTGTTGGGAAAGTACCAGAGCTCCAAGCGCTAATACACTCCTGGAAATTGTAATAAGAACACCGTGAATTCATTGTCCCAGGAAGGGGAAACTTTATTGACACATTCCTGGGGTCAGATACATCACATGATCACACTGACAGAACCACAGGCACATAGACACAGGCAACAGAGCATGCACAATGTCGGCACTAGTACAGTGTATATCCACCTTTCGCAGCAATGCAGGCTGCTATTCTCCATGGAGACGATCGTAGAGATGCTGGATGTAGTCCTGTGGAACGGCTTGCCATGCCATTTCCACCTGGCGCCTCAGTTGGACCGCGTGAGACGACGCTTCATCCAGTCCCAAACATGCTCAATGGGGGACAGATCCGGAGATCTTGCTGGCCAGGATAGTTGACTTACACCTTCTAGAGCACGTTGGGTGGCACGGGATACATGCGGACGTGCATTGTCCTGTTGGAACAGCAAGTTCCCTTGCCGGTCTAGGAATGGTAGAACGATGGGTTCGATGACGGTTTGGATGTACCGTGCACTATTCAGTGTCCCCTCGACGATCACCAGTGGTGTACGGCCAGTGTAGGAGATCGCTCCCCACACCATGATGCCGGGTGTTGGCCCTGTGTGCCTAGGTCGTATGCAGTCCTGATTGTGGCGCTCAACTGCACGGCGCCAAACACGCATACGACCATCATTGGCACCAAGGCAGAAGCGACTCTCATCGCTGAAGACGACACGTCTCCATTCGTCCCTCCATTCACGCCTGTCGCGACACCACTGGGGGCGGGCTGCACGATGTTGGGGCGTGAGCGGAAGACGGCCTAACGGTGTGCGGGACCGTAGCCCAGCTTCATGGAGACGGTTGCGAATGATCCTCGCCGATACCCCAGGAGCAACAGTGTCCCTAATTTGCTGGGAAGTGGCGGTGCGGTCCCCTACGGCACTGCGTAGGATCCTACGGTCGTGGCGTGCATCCGTGCGTCGCTGCGGTCCGGTCCCAGGTCGACGGGCACGTGCACCTTCCGCCGACCACTGGCGACAACATCGATGTACTGTGGAGACCTCACGCCCCACGTGTTGAGCAATTCGGCGGTACGTCCACCCGGCCTCCCGCATGCCCACTATACGCCCTCGCTCAAAGTCCGTCAACTGCACATAAGGTTCACGTCCACGCTGTCGCGGCATGCTACCAGTGTTAAAGACTGCGATGGAGCTCCGTATGCCACGGCAAACTGGCTGACACTGACGGCGACGGTGCACAAATGCTGCGCAGCTAGCGCCATTCGACGGCCAACACCGCGGTTCCTGGTGTGTCCGCTGTGCCGTGCGTGTGATCATTGCTTGTACAGCCCTCTCGCAGTGTCCGGAGCAAGTATGGTGGGTCTGACACACCGGTGTCAATGTGTTCTTTTTTCCATTTCCAGGAGTGTAGAAAGCACTGATAGTCAAATCGTTATAGCCACTGAACGTAGTTTATCTTGTCGTGAAATTAAAGTAGATAGTTCATGTGAGCTTGTGTGGGCAACCGGAATAAAATAATAATTGAATCCTTCTACGGACCTCTCAATTCAGATGATACAGTTGCTGAAAGGTTTAAGGAAAACTTGTGTTTGATTTCAAACACGTACCGGACTCTTAGGATTATAGTTTTGGTGTTGACGTAAATTTACCCTCGATATGTTGGCGAAAATACATGTTTAATTCCGGAGGTGCGCATAAAACATCATCAGAAATTGTGCTAAACGCATTCCCTGAAAATTATTTCGAGCAGTTAGTTCATGAGACCACGCGAGTAGTAAACGGTTGTGAAAACACACTTGACCTTTTAGCAACAAATAATTCTGAGTTAATAATGAGCATCAAAACAGATACAGGGATTAGTGAACACAGGGTTGTCGTAGCGAGATTGAATATTGTAACCCCCAAATCCCTCAAAATTAAACGAAAAATATACCTATTCAAAAAAGCAGATAAAGATTCATTTGACGCCCTACTGAGACACAATCCCCACTCCTTTCAAATTAATAATATTGTCGCAGAAAAAGCCGAGTAGAACAGTCACCGTGGTGTAGTGGTTATGATACTAGACTGATGTATGGAGGGTCGACAGCTCAAAACACACCTGAACTGTAAAATTTTAATTTCTATATTCGGTTCGAGTACATTCTAGAAGAATCATTGTATTGGAATATTCTGTAACTGTATATATACCGTTTGTGATCTGGCCGGAGGCACTTCGCTCCGCGCTCTTGTATGTGCAAGTGCTGAATAAACCTTCGTTAAGTGAAGTTAATGTTCGTCATTCAACTAATTACACATTCTTCTACGTGACAATAGGAGTGTAGACCAGATGTGGCTTGAATTCAAAGAAATAGTATCAGCAGCAACTGAGAGATTTATACCAAATAAATTAACAAACGACCGAGCTGATCCTCCTTGGTACACAAAACTGGTCGGAGCACTGTTGCAGAAACAACTAAACAAACATGCCAAAATTAAACAGACGCAAAATCCCCAAGATTGGCGATCTTTTACAGAAGCTCGAAATTTAGCGCGGACTTCAATGCGAGATGCCTATAACAGTTTCCACAACGGAACGTTGTCTCGAAACCAAAGAGATTCTGGTCGTATGTGAAGTATTTTAGCGGCAAGAAGCAATCAATGCCTTTTCTGCGCGATGACAATGGAGATACTATCGAAGTCAGTGCTGCCAAAGTAGAACTACTAAACACAGCCTTCCCAAATGCCTTCACAAAAGAAGACGAAGTAAATATTCCAGAATTCGAAGAGGTATTGTGTTCGAACATTATGAATTACCTCGAAGAAAACGGTCTATTGACACACAGTCAACACGGATTTAGAAAACATTGATCTTGTGAAACACAACTAGCTCTTTCCAAACAATGAAGGCATTCACGACCGGATGTTTCAGCGGCCGAGAATTCTTCCGGGTTGTATGGCCGTGGTCCATTGAACTCTACTATCCCTGACGTTTCGTCCAAAGCTACGTTGGACACCTTCGGAAGTGTTCCTGGTTGTGATGAGTCTTGCCGACTGACGAGTGGGACGTCGAAGAACGGCCTAAATACCGTGGAAAGTGGGCGTGGTCTAAATATCACGTGATAGCAGAGATAAACCTTGTCAAGGATAAAATATACCTATCGATCATAGTACGTCAAAAATAAAAAAATTTCATTGATTCTGTAGCGCCACAGTCATGTACTAGCAGGCAGAGGTGGACGTTTATCCTTAACGGAACGAAGTGCTTGGCCTATTTTCTTAGTTGGTCTGAAAATCGGTCGAACGTTAGTTTCCTTAAAATCTTGCCGATTTGATCCTTTACTTTTTTGATGAAGTGTAAAGAAACCGAGTTCTTCCATCGCTGTGTCCTATCGTTGTCCTTAGGCATCCTGCTATTCGGTCGCTAAACTCTATTTATTTCGTTACTAGAATACCCATTCTTCTCAAAACCCTGCTTTAGATGTTTATATAAATAAACATGGGGATAGTTTTAACAGAAAAAATAAGCTATGAAACTCAGTGATATATGGACTGTGGCGCTACAGAATCGATGAGAACTTTTTATCTTTGACGTGCTATGATCGATAGTTACATTTTATCCTTTATTTCTGCTATCACGTGAAATCTAGACCACACCCACGTTCCACCTCCGAAGATGTCCAACGTAGCTTTGGACGAAACGTCAGGGGTAGAAGAGTTCCATGGAGCACGGCCATACAACCTGGAAGAATTATCGGCAGCTGAACTAGCTCTTTGTTCGCATGAAGTGTTGAGTGCAATTGGCAAGGGATTTCAGATTGATTCCGTATTTCTGGATTTCCAGAAGGCTTTTGACACTGTACCACACAGCGGCTTGTAGTGAAATTGCGTGCTTACGGAATATCGTATCAGTTATGTGACTGGATTTGTGATTTCCTGTCAGAGAGGTCACAGTTCGTGGTAACTGACGGAAAGTCATCGAGTAAAACAGAAGTGACTTTTGGCGTTTCCCAAGGTAGTATTATAGGCCCTATGCTGCTCCTTACCTATATAAACGATTTGGGAGACAGTCTGAGCAGCCGTTTTAGGTTGTTTGCAGATGACGCTGTCGTTTATCGACTAATAAAGTCTTCAAAAGATCAAAACAAATTGCAAAACGATTTAAAAAAGATATCTGAAGGGTGCGAAAATTGGCAGTTGACCCTAAATAACGAAAAGTGTGAGGTCATCCACATGAGTGCTAAAAAGTATCCGTTAAACTTCGGTTACATGATAAACGAGTCAAATCTAAAGGCCGTAACTTCGACTAAACATTTAGTAATTACCGTTACGAACAACTTACATTGGAAGGAACACATAGTAAATGTTTTGGGGAAGGCTAACCAAAGACTGGCACGCCACTTAGAAAATGTATCAGATCTACTAAGGAGACTGCCTACATTACACTTGTCCGTCTTCTTTTAGAATATTGCTGCGCAGTGTGAGATCCTTACCAGATAGGATTGATGGAGTACATCGAAAAAGGTCAAAGTAAGACAGCACGTTTTGTATTATCGCGAAACATGGAAGAGAGTGTCCGTGAAATGATACAGGATTTGGGGTGGACATCGTTAAAACAAAGGCGTTCTTCGTTGCGACGGAATCTTCTTACGAAATGCCAATCACCAAATTTCTCCTTCGAATGCGAAAATGTTTTGTTGATACCGACCTACATAGGGAGAAACGATCATCACGATATAATAAGGGAAATCGGAGCTGTTACGGAAAGATATAGGCGTTCGTTCTTCCCGCGCGCTATACAAGACAGCAATAATAGAGAATTGTGAAGGTGGTTCGATGAACCCTCTGCCAGGCATTTAATGTGATTTGCAGAATATCGATGTAGATGTAGAAGTAGTGTTCAAAATAGTCCAGCCGATCGCCACGTCTTATACTCTGAACAGCAAAGCGTAGGACTTTTTTATAATTCTAACAATTAGTAAATGCCTCATTTCCTATGTTGCATTTATTACATGAAGTACGCCACCACCATTTATAGTCTTTCTTCTTCTAATCTGGAACGAGTTTGTTAAACATACAGGGGCCATCTTTTACGTTACGTACATAAATAAATTCATGATGTTTAGATGAACGTAGTCTGCAGATCAATATCCAGAGTCGTAGTGCCCAGTGAAATACTGACAGCACTTAGTGTAAACATAGATTTATGTCGTTTGAATTGTGACGTTGCCAATGTTGTGACAATTAGTTGGTGTTATAGTTCTTAAATCAATTGCATGGCACATGCACAGTGTGGTTATAATTACGGTTTCGCTACTTCAGCCAGAGCAGACGGAAAATTGTCTACCGTATGGGTACTCAATACGAATGGTATTCAGACTGTGCTCCGCAGGTTTTGCGTTGTTGCCGGCCGCTGTGGCCGAGCGGATCTAGGCGCTTCAGTCTGGAACCACGCGACCGCTACGGTCGCAGGTTCGAATCCTGCCTCGGGCATGGATGTTTTTGATGTCCTTAGGTTAGTTAAGTTTAAGTAGTTGACCTCATATGTCAAGTCCCATAGTGCTCAGAGCAATTTGAACCATTTGGTTTGCGTTGTTAGTACCGTTAGTATCATGACTTGGCGGTATGCGCCGGTACCGGTACGGCGACACGGGGCTGAAACACAAACATCTGTGTGCATTATGGTTTCAGGCAATCAACAAGAATCTGGACAACTTGAACCGGGCTTTAATAGTTACGCTGTTTCGTCCAAACAACAGCAACAGTGCTGCTGCTCTTCGCGTGTATCGACGCTTTAAAGGAATAAGGGAGGTCCTCTTTCCACACCGCGGATGAAGAACGTGATTGCGAAGCTCGACTTAATTGGCGATTTGGGAATTGCGCCTGGGAGAGGCCGACGGCCAGTCACACCGCAGATTGTTGAAAAAATTATTGCTTCCGCCGGCCGCGGTGGTCTAGCGGTTCAGGCGCTCAGTCCGGAACCGCGGGACTGCTACGGTCGCAGGTTCGAATCCTGCCTCGGGCATGGATGTGTGTGATGTCCTTAGGTTAGTTAGGTTTAAGTAGTTCTAAGTTCTAGGGGACTGATGACCACATATGTTAAGTCCCATAGTGCTCAGAGCCATTTGAACCATATTGCTTCCACGGCTGAGAATAATGAATGAAATGTGTGATATTCATGCAGTGCACAAGCTGTGTCACGACAACTGAACATTCCATCGTCCACCGCCCGAAAAGTGCTGCGAACAATTGTGAAATGGTACCCCTAGTGCGGTTCTAGGCTGTCGTGCATACAGATGGTCGTCACCTTCAGCAACGTTTGTAACCTGGAACGTAAACATGGCACTGTAAGGAATTAACAAATGAAACCCTCTTATGTGAAAATTAAAACGTTTTTCTTTCAACAGTTTATTCGTTATTTCTCTTCAGCATGTCCTTACAGATGTTTCCACACAGTTACACTGTCCTGAGATCAATAATTTTTCATGCGGCCCCTCTTAGTTAGTGGGAGTTTAAAAAACCACCCTGTACTTTTCAAAGTTTCGGAATAATGCTTTTCAAATGCAGTTTCTTGGAACTTATACGTTTTTGTTGTGGTATCAACGGCAGCCTAGGTATGGGACGGTAAGTCCCAAGGCCGGTTCCTGCAAGTCTCGACAAACGGTGCGGGATGACATGTATTGTGGCAGGGAGTGCGTTACTTGTTCTTCGATGGCAGTCGCAGATGTGAATGAGGGTCCAGTGTGTCCGATGCACAGTACAGCCATCGTCTCTTATGGTGGTCGAGCGTAGCCTTGACGACAAGTTATTCTGCTGTCCCGTTCCCATCACGGCACTGTCACTTCCGAGGACGTGACAGTGGATATTGCACGATTCGACAAGCAGACAAACTGGAGACCCGCAATGAGTCTCCTTTCAAACTCAATCAGGCCTGATAATGCTGCCTCAAACGAGTACGCGGCATCCCTGACGACTCGACATCTAACGCTCTTGACGCCTCTTACATACGCTATCAGGACTGGTAACAACGCAAAACACCAAGAACACTAATGCATTATATTAAAAGCTATGGTGGCAGTTCTACCTGTCTCATAGATGATGGTGATGATGTTTGGTTTGAGGGGTGCTCAAGTGCGCGGTAAGCAGCGTCCATACAAAGTCCCAATTTTCACACAGTCCAATTTTTTCACAGTTCAACCTACCTGCTGTCAGGAATGATGATGATGAAATGATGAGGACAACACACAGTAACCAAGCAGAGAAAATTGACATCTGATGATTCTTCTGGAAGCTTCACTTTTTTGTCAGGCGATGCACGTTAAAAGCAGTTTATATATTTTGTTGTAATTAAACTGTTTATTATTATTATTATTACATCTGTTTATAAAACAGTATTCATCTGTGGCACATTAAAAGGGGTTTTAAAGGGGCGGGGGAGATAGTAATAATACGCCTCGCTCATGCTCAGAACCAAACCCTGCATCCGCACCTCCTGGAATCTTTACCCCCGAATGAGGCCAGGTGTTAGCCACTACCCCCAAAAAATTTTAACCGCTATGAAACTCGAGACACATTTTTCTTTTGTATTTCTGAACGACCCTCCTTTGAAAATGACAAAAGATACATAATTAAGTACTATACGTTGCTGTTAATGGCTTTGGGAGTCATATCAAGAAATCAAGAAACTGTGCGTCTGTAATACGATTGTTACTGGATATTTCTTGCCACCTTTTAAATATTTCGTTTGATCTCGGCTCACGCATCTTGTAAGATATGCTCCATGTCACCTGGTGTCTTTTTCCCATTGCTACTGTAGAGGAAAATTCACTTTGACACTTACGAATTCCAGAAAATTGCGTACACAAAAGTTTTACCAGTTATGAAGTGTACCCAACACGAACGCTTATTAAAAATGTTTCTGGTTCCGTTTTTATCAAAAACTTTGATGAATCAGTTGTCTTTACAGAATCCAAGAAGTTGCACTGTGAGTCGAATTTCACTGACTTACCATATTCTTTCACTCACTTAAACTGATCTTACACCCCATAACATAACATTTCCATTTTTCGAAGAACTTACTCGTAAATAGTTGCAAATAGAATTTATTTTTTAGTGAAAAGTAGTTTATTTTATAAATATGCAAATGAGATATTTTCATTGCCTACTTCCAGTATCGTTCTCGGTTTTGGGGGCATCAAAATGTTCCCAAATTCAGCGATGCGTTAGTAACGCTCTAACTTCGAAGACAACCCGCAAACTTACCTTGTGCTATTAAGCTTTTCTCTATTTTCCTTACTAGTCGAAGTCTATTATTTTCTCCAATCTACAAGGTACACCAATTGAAATAAATATAAAGGTACACCAATTGAAATAAATATATTATCTGCTATTTGGTGCCGGCCGCGGTGGTCTCGCGGTTCTAGGCGCGCAGTCCGGAACCGTGCGACTGCTACGGTCGCAGGTTCGAATCCTGCCTCGGGCATGGATGTTTGTGATGTCCTTAGGTTAGTTAGGTTTAAGTAGTTCTAAGTTCTAGGGGACTTATGACCACAGCAGTTGAGTCCCATAGTGCTCAGAGCCATTTTTTGCTATTTGGTATGTAAGTGTTTCTCCTCTTCCGTTTTCGTCTTTGGCAGAAGAAACCAAACAATTACCTCCCCTCCTCCCTTTACCACGGCACTGTCAAACAATGGAAAAACTGAAACTTCCTGACGCATTAAAACAATGTACTGAGCTGGAACTGGAACCTTGGATCTTTGCCTTTCGCCGACAAGTACTCTACGACTTTTATAACATAAATTCTTGCTTCTTCATAAAACATAATTGCTTCTTGATAAACCAAACAACTATTGCTACAGTTAAGTAAATGCCTTTACTGGAATAAATTCTTGTTCTTAAAATAACTAGTTCCGCATAACAAGGAAATTTTCCTTTCGCTTGTACTCTTTAAGAAGGAAGAATAAAAGAAGTAGGATATACATACGTCTGCATCACATTTCACGTTCCTCAGAGAAAAACATAAATTACTAACATATATGTACACTGTGGTACTAATGTAAATCAAGTAAGTGTCAAACCATTTCCTTGAATTCGTTTGAACAATTAGTACATGATACTCATCATTGTTCAGTTTTCTTAGAAGCAGAATTTATTACAACATTACCCTTTTCTTTGCCTCTGAAACATCATTTCTAACATAGTGCCAAAATTTATGTTGTCGTCTTCATATACACACATCAAAAAAAGTTTTGCATCGCCCAGGTTCCCAGAACTCCTGTAGATAGACGTTGACCGTGGATATTGTATCACAGACATAGTCCCTTTCACTGTTGAAAGATGACACTAAACCCGGCCCAAGATGTAAACAAACATCAATGAGCAGCGCCTATTAGACGGAGGGGGCCCGACAGCCGATCAGCTCCAGTCATTCCACCAGGAAGGAGGCACACGGCTCTTGTTATCTGTAGTTCAACCATGCCTAGACGGTCAATACCGCGGTTCGATCGCCTTCGCATTGTGCTAGGAAGGGCTCTCAACAAAGGAAGTGTCCAGGCGTCTCGGAGTGAACCAAAGCGATGTTGTTCGGACGTGGGGGAGATACAGAGAGACGGGAACTGTCCATGACTTGCCACACTCACGCAGTCCAAGAGCTAGGATGTCGTGTTATGGCTCAAACTGTGCACAATAGGCTGCATGAAGCGCAACTTCACTTCCGACGTCCATGGCGAGGCCCATCTTTGCAATCATGACACCATGCACCGCGGTACAAGATGGGCCCAACAACATGCCGAATGAACCGCTCAGGGAAGGCATCATGTTCTCTTTACCGATGAGTGTCGCATATGCCTTCAACCAGACAATCGTCGGAGACGTGTTTGGAGGCAACCCGGTCAGGCTGAACGCCTTAGACACACTGTCCAGTGAGTGCAGCAAGGTGGGGATTCCCTTCCGTTTTGAGGAGGCATTATGTGGGGCCGACGTACGCAGCTGGTGGTCATGTAAGGTGCCGTTGCGACTGTATGATACGTGAATGACATTCTCCAACCAATAGTGCAACCATATCGGCAACATATTGGCGATACATTCGTCTTCATGGACGACAATTCGTGTCCCCATCGTGCATATCTTGTGAATGACTTCCTTTAGGATACGACATCGCTCGACTAGAGTGGCCAGCGTGATCTGCAGACATGAACCCTATCGAACGTGCCTGGGATAGATTGAAAAGGGCTGTTTATGGACGACGTGACCCACCAATGAGATCGTTGGTTGCCCTGGCCTTCTACGATGTTTGTTCTATTGATGGGAAGGAGAGACGGGTTCTTCTCTTGTCTTCTTTATACTGACTTGTTTTGGAATTATCGGCGATGTCTTTCTTTTCCTTATGATATGTCTCGAGTTTTTTCTTTGTCCTTCAACTTTGTTGTGATTTGTCTCTCTTTTTGGGAGGCTGACTTTCTGCTGCTACATGAGCTATTCTTCTTTTCTTATTCTTACAGGATGCTGCAAGAGTATCTGCAGACGCTTTACTACCCAATTCCGTGTCATTTCTGTCATCCAGTATAGATCTGAGTAGGAGAACTGTAGATTTTTCTTTAGGTCCTAGTTTTTGTTGTCTATAATCGGTATGTTCTGACTCGGCGTTCATTTCCAAGTTTTCGGTCTGTGAGGCGTTCTCGCTTTCAGTTTCCGGCATATTGTTCGTCGTCACAGGTGGAGGTTTACAGCGCCTGCCGAAGGGTCAACCGCGTCCTGGGCCGTGGGCGTGCCACGCGGCGTCGCGAGCACTCAGCACGCACAGTGTTTTATGGAGTTACAGATTGCGCACATCCTTGACTGTACGCCGTAGATAATTAGTGCACGGTAGCCGAATGCATTTATGAGTGATGGTGCGTCTCTCATTCAAACTAGCCCAACTCCATTATGAACAGGAAAGGGAAATCCATTAGCTCATCTCTCCTCATAAGCAGAAATTACTCGCCCATATACACTTAAAATATTACTTACCCGATGACATGGGATTTCTGTTGTGTGCGACTTCGTACACAACGATAAGGAGAGGTTGGCTACAGAGTGGTATGGAGACTGTCGTCTTAGTAAAACTGGACAGAAGCAGGAAAGATTAGCGAACAAGTTAAAACATGAGCCGTGCTACGACTCGCGTTGATGCTGTTTGTAGGTTTCCGTCCTCTGTTGGAGGCCAGACGGTATCGTTTACTTGGCATGGTTGTGGTTGCTTGTCTTCTTCTCGTGTTGACTAGCGCCACTCAGTTTCGCCAGTGTTTCCTGTCCGCTAGTGGCAGCAGCGGCGATCATCGATATGTAGTAACTGTTGCCCTATCTCTGGACCGACGTCGTTGTTTGTCCGGGTCGTGTGACTGGGCCAGTTCGGTTGGGGACTCAGGAGGAGCCAGGTCCGCACAGTGCGAGAACACGCCGGTACCACTGGTGGCACGCATTGACTGCCGGATGGAAAGGCTCTGGTCACGAGGGTGTACGACCTCGTCGTAAACCCCATCCAGGAAGCTTTAAGATGAGTGCATTTCAATCCAAGTAAAGAAACCTCCACCATTGTGATATCGCGGGATTCTCCAGTGCCTTGGGTTCGTGTTGCTGCTCGTAGTGTCGCTGAAGCGAAGAGCAGCGAGTGGAGTGCTTGGGGAAGGCGGATCTGATTAACTTTCCTCGACTTCTTACTACTATTTACTGCGTTCAACTTGTTACGATTCGTTAAGTTCACCCAGCGGCCGGTTGGTGATTCTTCTACTCTGCTTCCGCGCGCTCTAAACACAGTATTCTGGGGACGTAGTGCAGACCGCCAGTTCCGGCTTTGGCGTATTGTTCCATCGTTGCATTTCGTTTATCGGACGTCACGTAGCTTCAGCAAGATTATCATTAGTCATTCGTTAGACTGCCACTAGTCTGAGTTACCAACTTGTGAAGTGAATGCAACTCTTGGCTGCGTATCTCATCGCTCGCGAAAGTGTTTGTTGCCGGACCTTCTCAGAGGTCGATTCCTAGACCACCGTCTGGATCAGTTGCTTGTTTTTTTAATTAGCTTTTGCTGTTGTATTTGCTGTTTTACAGCAAGTTTCAAATTTTTTTATATTATTGCCGTTCCTGGTGTGTAAGGCCTTCAGCCGTGATTGTGGTCATTTGCCTTAGAATTTTAATATGTTATTTGTACTTTAGCAGTAAGCCTTAAAACCTTATCTACTGCCATTCCTGGTGTCTGATGCCGTCTGCTGCGTTTGTGGCGACTTGCCTTTAATATTTCAATACCTGTAATTTGTAACTTGCAGCGAGTTTTAAACAACTCTTAATTTACTGCCATTCCTGGCTTGTAAGGGCTTCTGCCCAAATTGCAGGGGCTTGCTTTTAAAACATTATCTGTACTTAATGGTCATATGCTAAATTGTAACTCACTAATAACACTACTATTTACACAGTTGTTTATTACTTCATTAATGACGTGCGGTATTTTTTATTTTTTGTTGAGTCTGGAATAATTGGTTTAAAATAAATTGTGTGTAACTGTAAAAGGCAACCAACAGTAACTTGATTACGGCCCCGTCCACAATCGTAACCGAATCCTGCCTTCCCTTGACTACCCCCAGGTCTCAACAGATTAAACAGAATATTTGCTTACCTTGTATTTCTCCAAGCGTATGAAGACTCATTACAAATAACACGGCAAGAAATAGAGACCAGCTGTCAACGTCAACAAGGATGAGGCTTTCTGTACTAAAGCACCGCGTGCGGGATCAGCCGAGCGGTCTAGGCACTTCAGTCATGGACTGTGCGGCTGATCCCGGCGGAGGTTCGAGTCCTCCCTCGGGCATGGGTGTGTGTGTTTGTCCTTAGGATAATTTAGGTTAAGTAGTGTCTAAGGGACTGATGACCTTAGCAGTTAAGTCCCATAATATTTCACACACATTTGAACATTTTTTTGAACTAAAGCACAAACGACGGTGACGGAGTCTCGGAGTCGCGACAAAGTTGCGTCTGCATGGCGTCACGTTGTAAGTTGCCTGTTTATGTGCCTGTATGTTGGCAGCGAGGTAGACTGCATTAATAACTCTGACAGCGCTGTGCGCACTCTGTAAGAGACTCTGTGGCTGGTCGCACTAGCAGTTGGATGTTAACCGTCAGCGGTGATTGAAGTTGGAGGTGAGCAGCCAGCAGTGATGGAAGGTGGGAGTGAGTAGTCAACAGTGATTGAGGTTAGAGGTTAATAATCAGCTGTGTTGGAGGTTTGCAGTATTAGCGCGAGCGGGCGATCTGGACGTCTCCGACTTGGAGATTGAATATTATTCATGTTTATATAATTTTTGGAACTGGATGTCACGGACGATTATATATTTTTTTGAACTGGATGTCACATTATTAAGGTAAAAATACATTGCTTGGTTTGCAACAAAATCTTTCCTTTGCTAACCACATGCCTATCAGTAGTTAGAGCCTTCAGTAGTTAGAATCTTTTATTTAGCTGGCTGTATTGGTGCTTGCTGTAGTTCGGCTAATGAAGAATTTTGTGAGGTAAGTGACTTATGGAATGTATAGGTTATTGTTAGGATTTCTTCTATTTCAGAGGCATTCTTTTGTATTAATTATTCGAAGTCAGGTTACGAATTTTAAAGCAGGCAGATCGCGTTGTCCTTGAATATTGTGGGTAATTAATGAATAGGAAAAGTCTGAGTTCTGTTTATCAGGGCAAATTCAGTAGGTCAGTGTTGAGGTGATAAAAATATAGCAAAGAGACAGTACGTTCAGTTTCACTCAGCTAAAAAGCAGGTTCACTTGCTTTCAGTTTCACTCAGCAGTTTCAGAATTAAATTAAGAAGTTTCACCTTCTCAGTTATTTCAGTCCAAGTAAGCAAAAATTTAATTACGAAGCTTCAACGTAGCGAAGAGGCTCCGTGTGCGAACGGGCCATCTGGCTACTGCCGGCCGTCCCATATTGCAGCGGCAGAGGGCGTTCTTTGTCCAGAGCCGCTGGAGGCGTGATTCAGAGGGCGTCATCATTGGGTCTACCAGATTCCACTCGACTGCTGTCGGCATCAGACGGAAACTTGCAATTCCGTTGCCAAATTTGACGACCTTGGGAGTGTGTCGACATGTGATACCACAATTTTAAACGAGGGTTCCAATACTCGTATGATGCACACATAATATACACTGGGCTTAGCAAAAACCTGGTCAAACCAAAATTTCGGATTATCTCTTCTTCAAATGAATGACGCTTTAAAATAAAACACATTAACAAAAACAACTGTGGAAAAGCCAAATACTCAACGACCACTATAGCAAAGATTTCTTGCTTTCTTCAGTACAGTACACAGCGCAGTGTCAACACGTCCACTCAGGACGACGTTTCACGTCACATCAACATTCAGAGCTATCTATGTGCGAGCGATCACCCGCCACCCTCCTTCCTATCACAGCTATGCTTTGCCCAGTACCTCTCTCCTAAATTCAAACCAACGCACACTACACCGCAGCGGGAAAAATCCATTCTGGTGAAGTTTAGAAACAATATATCTTATTAATTGATCTGTTTAAGTCTCATGTCGAACGAAAATTGATGCCATAAATATGAAATTTATTGCCCAATACGTACCACTCGAACAGTGAATTATTTCCTTCACCTGCGTTTGTTTCTCGTGAAACAACCCAAAATGTGATGAGAAGGTAGCCAAATCAGAAACATCACCTATGTATGCTCATCACATTCTGTGTTCATTCGCCTCGTCAGTGAGTCAACAACGTACTGGCGAAACTAAGCAAACCAGAGATACTATTAGTCACACCAGGAGACATCATGCTAAAACCGTGTACCAGACAGGAGTGTCCACAACATGCATGTCATGCAGATGTGATTGAGCATGCTGAAGTAAACATCATGCTTCAGGATCACTGTAAGTTGAAAGAATGGGCCCAAGTCATGGTATGAAAAAATCCCCAAATCATAAGAGAATCACCTACAACCTGAACTACACCTCTGTACATTGCAGCTTTAACACCTTGTTGGTCCGCTTTTGCTTTCTTTGTGACAGATCCCACATGGTGCTTGGCAGTGTTTCATGCATCTAATGTTTTCAGTAAATTCCCACAGTATGCCTTTCATTTCATAAAATTGCTTCAACAGTGTTTTCCAGCAACTCAGATGATCATCACATGTAATTTTTCATAATTAAGCAAGCCTTCTTTGCAAGTGATTCCACGTGGTGCTAGGCAGTGCTTCATGCAGCCAATGGTTTCAGTAAACTCCCGCAGTGTATCTTATTTTTCATAAAATTGTTGCAGTAGTGTTTTCTAAAATCTCCGATGATTCACGTCTGTGCGTTCTCATAATTAAGTAAGCTTTTTTTGTGATTGGTCCCATGTGGTGCTAGACAGTACCTGATGTAGCTCGTGATATTAAATAGATCCCTACAAGTGTTCTCGTCTTAATTTAAATTGATTAAACTCTGATACGACTTTAATTCCATCGTTATTGCGTGTGTAATTTCTTAAATTTTATCGGGTTTTCTTTGTTGACCTATGCATGTAGTAGAAGGTAGACCTGAAAATTTCAAGTAGCTTTTGGATAGGACTTACTGTATCCGCGATCAGCATTGACACCGTTTAACTGACGTTCCTTTATGAATTAACCCATATGGGGCATGTTTGCTGATTGCTAGCCAAACTGATTCTTATAGTGTACCGCTATACTTCCTGCGCGTTAGTATTATTCATGAAGTACGAGAAGATTTGTCATTTCTCCGCGAATACTATTGGACATGCAACGATCCCTCCATTTTCCATATCCTCCTATCCCTCATACAGGAGATCGGCTGAGTTCTTGTAAGTAAAAGTGTAATGTTTGTAAAGCATAAGAGTTGGTCCTGAAGCATATAATTTTGTGAAGAATATTAGTGTGTACATCATTAGCATAAATAAATATTGAGATAACACCAACCACTCTTTTACTGTGAGCGTAGCAATCTATTCTTTCTATTTTTTAATCCCAGTAACATTTCGGAAGAACATTGAGATTGACATAATATTCTCACACCAAACCACCATAAACAAAGTAAATATACCTTTTCAGTTGCACAACCGAAAACTGGTCAAGCGGACGTACTGTGTCCGTGTGTGTGTGTGTGTGTGTGTGTGTGTGTGTGTGTGTGTGTCCCAAGTTTATTTATTCTCGCCTTTTGCATAGAAAAGACGTCCCTGACAAAAATTAAACGGCCTTTTGGAAGCTTAGAAGCTATCTGTTTCTTCTTTATATTACTTCATGTTTTAACAAAAAAAAAAGTGAGTGGATGAAGGTATTTTGTCACTTCTAACTATTTTCATATTAAGTTATGTCTCAACCAATGCACATCGTAAGTCTTGTTCCATTTTCATTTTTTTCTTTTTCATTGATAACATAGGCGAGACTCTATTTGTTATAAAAGAGTTGTAGTAAACAGTAATGCTGTTCTTAAGGTTTCTTTCGATAGGAATGGTTAAAGGCCCAAGCGACCCAAGGCGCCACGTGAGGTGCCAAAGTGAGAGGGGCGCTAGGAGCGCCCATGACTAAGATTTACATACAGGCACTTCACAATCAGTAGAAAAAACTCACACGGGTGAAAGTGTACGAGGGAAAGCGGGGAAGCGAGGGGAATCAAATCAGAAGCGCTTGTGTGGAAAGGCGTTCTTGAAATAGCCCTGATCGCCACTAACGCTTCACCAAAATGTTACCTGCCCTGTATTGACAAAAGTATACCACAATAGTTTGTCTTCTCGCAGTCGTTTTCCAATTAGTCTTAGATTCCACTGATTTTCCTAAGCAGCAAGACATAAATAGAATTTTGATAAGTGCTGGCCGCTGTACTGAGTGGGTGGCTAAAGAGGGGTAAAAAATGGCCTGGAGCACTTACAACAAACTAAATAGAGTTTTCAATATTAAGCTTCCTGTTCTTTTGTATCACAAGTTCTGACTTATGTCAGTCAGATGTGGATTTTCAGTTCAGGAAACTTCTCAAAACCGATGAGTCACTGGGCGAGCACGAAGAGCTGCTGGCTGAAATTACGAGGAGAGATAGGAAAGCAAACTGGAGTATACGATACGGGTATGGCTATAGGAAAAATGAAGTAGAGGAGGGCGGGACATGTGGCCAGGTGAGTGGGTGACAGGTCGGCCAAGGAAGTTTTGCTGTATTCAAAGAGACCGAGACGGAAGGTGGCCAGATAAAAGATGAAATGCCCGTATAGCATTTTTGGTCGGGAGTCCTCATCTGAGGAGTTCGGCCGCCTGATGCGTCTTTTTATTTGACGCCACTTCGGCGACATGTGCTTCGATGATGATGAGATGCTGAGGAGGACAAAACTCATAGCCCGTTCCTAGATGAGAAATGCCCTGACATGGACGGGGATCAAGAATCAGCTATGATAATCACAAGACTACGAGCTGCTGACGGAGGCTAGATAACAATCGAAAACATACAGGAGTGAATTCCTACCCAGCATCTGTTGTCCCTGTTAAGGAACTGCGAGAGATGTTAAATATTGCTTCTTCACAAGTAACTTACTTGAAATGCCGTAAGGTAAAGCTTAGTGTTGGACAGGGGTTCGAACCCAGAACACAATCAGATTGTTGTCGAAGCACAATCAACTGTGACATATCGGATTTTCTCGGCAGTAGCAAGATGTTTTAACTGAAATGACGAGGCGAAACGTTAACTTTTTCCTTCCCAGGACTCCAACCCGGCACCTATCGCTGTTATATTCTAGAGAAAATGTACGTCAAATATGGGTTTGTTACGCCAGCAGCGACATGTGAGCATGTTTGAACTAGAAATAATAAGACGAAGAGTTCAGTGCTGACTGGGAATCGAACCCCCCACATATCGTTGTTGACGACACACGAACAGACGTCAGCTTCCGAATTTTTCTCCACTAGCAGCTCAGAATAACATCCTTGAATTTAAAGAGACCTCGCAAATAGTTCTGTGTTTCACTGGGAGTCAAAAACGTCAGATATCGTTAGTGTTGACAACGAATGAAAATACATTAAAAATCAAAATTATTATCCACCAGCAGATAGGTGTTCTCATGCTAGAGCTTGATAATACATAATGAAAACTTTAGTGCCGAGCTCAAATAGCAGATGGAATAAGTGTCCTGTGACCCTACGTAGCGTTTGTTTCGTCACTAGAAATAAATAACTAGCATAAGATAGGGTACTGGTGACAGAGTTTTGTGCATGTCGCCACTCCTAACTTTATTGTGTTACAACCTAACGTCTACTTGGTAGAGAAGGAATATCATGAATAATGTGAATTTCAGGCCACAATACCATTATACCTTCTTCACTTGGAGTAGCCAGAAGAGAATAGAATCTGTCTCTCCCTATCAAAAATCATCAGCAGAAGTTGGAATCGAACCCATTCCATAAGCACATGAACCTATCATCAATGCAACAGACCACCAAATCCTTTTCTCCATGATTCACTTTTCTATTGTAACGCCGTTGCGCCACACTGGATGAGAATTCTGACACACAGGCTTCCTGTAGTGGTTTGCAGCTTGTTCAGTTCGTTGTACTGAACTAGCTCCCTCGGCTACCCACTGCATACATTCGACTCTGTTTTGTAATCACAGAAATTAAATCACGTAACTGCCACCTACACAGAAATGCCAACAGTGTTAAATGCAGAAATTTATGTAGGAAATGTTCCTTTCCACTTGAGCTACTCTATTGCTCTATCTGTTTGTTGAGAACGTCGTGCAGTGCAAAAGAAAAGCTGTAACTATCTGTCTCTCAGAAGTCTACATCTGGCCATATGCGTTATCTAACAACACTGTGGAATGCGGAAGTTCTGGAGGAATTGTTACTGACTTCTGGAGCTGCTGTAGCTCTGTGTCAGCTAGCAACATGACAGTAAGTGTCGTGCACCATAGATAACATGTCGCGAGTTAGAGTACATTCACTGCTACATTTTTTAAAATGCAATTCTGCTGTTTGCTGAAGTTATCAATCCAATGGAACTTTGAACATAATTCCCTTCACTTCTCAACCCAAAATAGTCGCATGTGGAAAAAGGACTAACTTCTGCGACATTTTGTTATTTTCAGGTTTAATAGATGGTCAAGCAGCAGATGCATCTCGAAACTTTTGTATTATGTATTGGCAGAGAGCATCGTGCCAAAAATCTCAAAATACTATTTTCTACATTAACTGTCATGTGGTAGTGGTATTTTATTCTCCTTCAAACCTTGTTTGACAGCGTTAAATCATAACAAGTTTTCCACATGCACGTAATTAAAAAAAACTGCTTGTGTATTGTCAGACTGTTACAGATAACATCAGAGAATTCGCATGTATCGTTGATGACTAATTTCTCTCTCATGTTTACTATTGTTTTAACAACACTAAAAGAAACTGTACGAAAATTGTGCATTATATTATAAGAAATGAAATGAAACTACCCACTATAACCTTACGACGAAAGTCTCTTTTAATAAAACTGAGTATCTGTACACAAGCGTGCCTATATCGTCACGAATTAGTAAAATACTGCTCACTTAGATTTCGATTGGGTCTGTGTTTAATTGGTATGCTGTCTGATACTCAACAGGTATGCAAATGTGGCATTTCACAAATAAATTTATGTATTCCTAGAAACAAAAAAATTGCTTGTCAGCAACGGAAAGAGGCATTACCTGTTGTGCAGCATTGGAAGTTTTTCACTACTGCACTATGAGCCGAAAGTATTTCCATGCGATTTCCTAATCGATGTTTTACCTGACTGCTTGTAGCTCTTCCACAGAAGGGATAAAAAACGTTACAGTGAGAGACACTGGAACCGCGAACTACACTCCTGGAAATTGAAATAAGAACACCGTGAATTCATTGTCCCAGGAAGGGGAAACTTTATTGACACATTCCTGGGGTCAGATACATCACATGATCACACTAACAGAACCACAGGCACATAGACACAGGCAACAGAGCATGCACAATGTCGGCACTAGTACAGTGTATATTCACCTTTCGCAACAATGCGGGCTGCTATTCTCCCATGGAGACGATCGTAGAGATGCTGGATGTAGTCCTGTGGAACGGCTTGCCATGCCATTTCCACCTGGCGCCTCAGTTGGACCAGCGTTCGTGCTGGACGTGCAGACCGCGTGAGACGACGCTTCATCCAGTCCCAAACATGCTCAATGGGGGACAGATCCGGAGATCTTGCTGGCCAGGGTAGTTGACTTACACCTTCTAGAGCACGTTGGGTGGCACGGGATACATGCGGACGTGCATTGTCCTGTTGGAACAGCAAGTTCCCTTGCCGGTCTAGGAATGGTAGAACGATGGGTTCGATGACGGTTTGGATGTACCGTGCACTATTCAGTGTCCCCTCGACGATCACCAGTGGTGTACGGCCAGTGTAGGAGATCGCTCCCCACACCATGATGCCGGGTGTTGGCCCTGTGTGCCTCGGTCGTATGCAGTCCTGATTGTGGCGCTCACCTGCACGGCGCCAAACACGCATACGACCATCATTGACACCAAGGCAGAAGCGACTCTCATCGCTGAAGACGACACGTCTCCATTCGTCCCTCCATTCACGCCTGTCGCGACACCACTGGAGGCGGGCTGCACGATGTTGGGGCGTGAGCGGAAGACGGCCTAACGGTTTGCGGGACCGTAGCCCAGCTTCATGGAGACGGTTCCGAATGGTCCTCGCCGATACCCCAGGAGCAACAGTGTCCCTAATTTGCTGGGAAGTGGCGGTGCGGTCCCCTACGGCACTGCGTAGGATCCTACGGTCTTGGTGTGCATCCGTGCGTCGCTGCGGTCCGGTCCCAGGTCGACGGGCACGTGCACCTTCCGCCGACCACTGGCGACAACATCGATGTACTGTGGAGACCTCACGCCCCACGTGTTGAGAAATTCGGCGGTACGTCCACCCGGCCTCCCGCATGCCCACTATACGCCCTCGCTCAAAGTCCGTCAACTGCACATACGGTTCACGTCCACGCTGTCGCGGCATGCTACCAGTGTTAAAGATTGCGGTGGAGCTCCGTATGCCACGGCAAACTGGCTGACACTGACGGCGGCGGTGCACAAATGCTGCGCAGCTAGCGCCATTCGACGGCCAACACCGCGGTTCCTGGTGTGTCCGCTGTGCCGTGCGTGTGATCATTGCTTGTACAGCCCTCTCGCAGTGTCCGGAGCAAGTATGGTGGGTCTGACACACCGGTGTCAATGTGTTATTTTTTCCATTTCCAGGAGTGTATAACAGACGCTTTTTCAAAGGGCAGCACGTTACCACAGAGCTAGCGAAGAGGTGGCAGAGGTGTCTTACTCTTACGAGGCCAATAGTGACTAGAACTCCTAACTCGCTTTTTAAAGGACGAGATTAGTTGCAATTTACACGTGCAACGACTTTCCTAGTCTGACAACCGTAAATTTACAATCTTCTGTTACACCTCAAGCGATAACAACTCACATTATTCAATGGAAATGACATGAAAAATCAAGTTAACTTTGAGGCTTAATACCGTGCACACCAGGAAGTAACTTGTCGATCACAGAGTTGCCAAACTTACCTTGCCTTGTTGCCAAAGCTCAGTTACAGTACCAGCAGGGAGAAGACGAATCGAAGTGATCCTACAGCAGGGTGGGAAGTGACCACAGCTGGCGTCTCAAAGACGCGGCTGTTACGGCCTGGAATATGTAATGTGTCTGATTCGTATTTCTGTAACTAGGTTTAGGGACTGGAGCGTAGTTACTAATACTACTCAGAACGGACTGCAAACTGAGCATCATAAATCAGTAACTCACATAATTGTTTTTATATTTCTTTCGTTAGTGTACTCAAAACTAAGATACTCATTCACGGACGTTTTCGTACCTCGCTGATAGCTGAAAACAAATAAAAAAAAGAGAATGTGTGACTGAGAGAGAGAGGCAGAGAGAGAGAGACAGAGAGAGTGAGAGAGAGAGAGAGAGAGACAGAGAGAGAGAGAGATAGAGAGAGAGAGAGACAGAGACAGAGACAGAGAGAGAGACAGAGACAGAGACAGAGACAGAGAGAGAGAGAGACAGAGACAGAGACAGAGAGAAAGAGAGAGAGAGAGAAATAAAAAAGAATGAAAGTAAAAAATTGTTGTAAAGGAATTGAATCATGATACGTAAAGAAATTTTTCATTATAATGACACGTTCCACATCATTACAAAATGTCGTATTCATGATCTATGGAACAAGCATTAATCCAATCTAATCTAATCATATAGCTGACTAGCCATGAAGAGTCATAAATTACCGAAATTTTCGCCAATATCAGTAACGAAATCTAAACTTGAAAATAAAAGATGACAGTTTTTGTAATAAACCGGGACTCCTATCAATACACTTTCGTCCCTGTGGACTAACCATGAAAGATGTCTGATATACCTCCATTCAGAAGTAACAAGGTGTGTATGCATTTAAAAAATGTTCAAATGTGTGTTAAATCTTAACTGCTAAGGTCATCAGTCCCTAAGCTTACCCACTACGTAACCTAAATTATCCTAAGGACAAACACACACCCATGCCTGAGGGAGGAAACCTCCGCCGGGACCCGCCTATGCATTTAAAGATGAAGCGCATGATGTGAAGTTCTGTGACGGAGGTACGAACCCAATATGCAATCGGATTGTTAAGTAAGTAAAATCAAATGTTACGTATGGGTTTTTCTTACCGGCTACTAGGTGTTTGAATCTAAAATAAGGATACAAATTTTCGTGCCTGAGCGACAGTCGAACTGCACACTTACCGTCCTTCTTTATCATCCACGAATATAGCTTAAATATCAATTACTTACTCACCAACAATAAGATGTGTGCATGTTTGACCAGAAATAACGAGACCTATTGCGATTGTTGGCAACACATGAACAGACATCAAAAATGCACGTTAATTTTCACTAGCAGGCCGGTGTGCACATTATAGGGCTTGAATTGAAATTATGAATATTTTTGTACTGGATCAGGATTCGGACCCACATACTTACCTTTGGATGAGACCTAGAGAAGATTGCAGTCTTGGGAAAAGGAACAAAATGATTGAACTATACTGTTCCGAGAGATTCAGATCCTCGAAAGAGGAGATACGAATTCGAATCACAGTCCAGCACCAAATTTTTCAACGTCCCTAGTTCAATCAAGTACAAGTAAAATAAGACCCCTGTTCCTTTAAATGGCTATCGGTTCATCAAATAAAATAAAAATTTCTAATATAATTAAGTTTACTGGCGACAATATTGTTGTTTACCATGACTTCCGCCTATGTCATTTCCCAACGTAAACCGGCTCTGACCAGTTGGTAATGAAGGAACGTGACGTTTAATGCGGATTCTGGATTATAAAGTCTTTCTCTTGAGGTTACCAGAGGTAAACTAAATCTGTTTGTGCCTCTTAAAAGCAAATGTCTGAACCCAGGCATTGCAACTCTGATATTTCGTCCCACCAGACAATTGTGGCCACATTTCCCAGCCCCAGGAGTGTGCTGTAACTGATGATGTGCTTAGCTTTAAAAATTAGTCACGGTGGAAAAAATGCGATTCTATTAAATGGCTAAGTAGGAGCAAGCTTCTGACACGGCGAGTATGCTATTCTCATGTCAGCAGAATGTAAAGACTCTTCTAGGCATCATATCCTCGATGTGAAGCCATTTTGAAATTCTCACTAATTCAGCAAATTCCTTAGTTCGAGAGAATCCACTGTGAAGTGTGAAGTTACCGGATAATTCGTATTATTACCGTCAGTATTACTATCATTTTCTTCATCCGCTGCTGGAACACATGTGCTTGAAGATCATTTAATGCCGTTTGGTCATTATAGAGGTAGTTGCCCAAGAACAGGTTCTTTCTCTGTCTACTGAATCCTTTTAATGTTAATATCAAACATCAGCAATTACTCGTAGATTACATTAAAACTAAAGTAATTGATGAAGACGTTACTTTTAACAAAAACGCGCTGCCTTCCTTCATTTACTTGCGCCTAGAAACGGCTGTCGAATACTGCCAAACCAAAAGCCAAGGGATCTTGCTGCCTTCCAATATACGTCGCTGTCAGTTCTTCCATATGATTTGGTCGATGTGACCTGTTTCAACTTGTGTATGAGAGAGAATGTTTTAGAAAATCAATTGTTTTCCTTTGCAATAAACAGAAAGATTTTCATTCTAACCTATCCAAGTTCAAAATTTTCGCAATATTAGTTCAAATTTAATATTCGCTTCTATAATGTAGGAAAATACTTCACAGTTGCAAAACCCGCATCAGATTCATTGACCTTACACTTAATCGCTGACCATAAATTCTAGCTCAAAGTGAAACCAGTTTAAGTAACCTAATGTAGCGAAGACTGTTTGCCAGTGCTGTTTCTCACCGGAAACTATGCACTTCACTCATTGGGCTCCATACGTACATTGTAACAGTAATTTCTGTGTGTATGTAATGCATATGGATTGTAGAATTTAGTGGTGCTCTCTCTTCCACTACTGTATACAATATGCCTGACCTAAAGGGGCCCTTTATCATTACAGGCCCTGGGCAGTGCAACATCATACTGACAACAGTAATGTGCTTATACTGACAGCCTCACAGTTCGTTTTACCTTATTTTGTAATCATTTAAATAAAATAACATGACCTTCCACTGGGAGACATTTCGTTCCCTTCTGTGAAATTTGTCAGTAAGCTTTGTGCCTTCCAGCCAGCGAAATGCGGCAGAGTACAGCCGGTAAACGATACACAATCCACGATTTAGTGCCGCTAAGACGATTTATTTAAACATTGTCGTAGAAGAAGGAATTTAGTTTCTTCTTAAATCGTCTTATGCAACAACGTTCACAGGTATCTCAAATAGGAAAAGCTCTTTATCCAGGTACGAAGGTTGTAAAACAAACTTCCCACAGTTTGTGTCAGGTTGATCTTCTCGTCTGACAGCACTGGGTACATATTTTGTCTAAGAGTGAAACGTCCCCTTTTGAACAATTTTATACACGACTGTGCTTATACTGACACACAGTATTTTTAGCGCAACGCAATCTGACTTTCAAAATTCCCTACAAAAGAATGGCCCTGACTAACATTAAACTATACCTTTCACAAATCACTTACCTCACAAAAATCTTCGCTGCTCAAGCTACTGCAATACAGCGAGCGCCACTACTGCCAGCTAAATAAAAGATTCAAACTATGGAAGGCACTAACTACTGATAGGGATAGTTAGCAAATGAAAGATATTAATAGAGAACAAACAATGTATTTACCTTGATATCATCATATATAAATATAGCAGTTCATGACAAATTTCAAAACTCCGCCATCTCTCTCCCCACATCCACCACTGCTGGCGGCTCACCTCCAACTGCGCAACGCTACGCGCTGTTCACAGCCAGCTGCCTAACACTACAATGGCGAGTATTACAACAATGCAAACTGGCCACAGGCTGCACACAGCACAGCCAGTGATTTTCATACAGAGGTGGCGTTACCAATAAAAAAAACCTAAACAGCCTACTTACATAGCCCCCATGCTCCCCACAAAAAATTTTACAAATGGTTTTGAGCACTGGGCAATACATATTTGTTAAAATTTTTCATAATCGTAATTACAATACCAAAGAAATCAAATGCACACACTTATTGATACAATGTTGGTCAAAAGATCAAAGTTTCTCACAGTCCATAAAGACAGTCCTGATCGTTCATGACGGTAAAATAGCAGTGTTTTTCTCAAAGTCTGAGCAGTAAAAGAAAATGCACACGGAAGTAGTGGATTTCCATGCAATCTTGAAGAAGTAGCGTTGTCCTTCCAACGGAAAGACAGTGCTGACTCTCGACATGCAGACAGGTCATGGGCCACAACAGAGCAAACCCACAGCGGAGTCAGTCGACGTTTTGAAGAATATCGTGGGTAGGTCATCACAGAGCAGACCCACTGTAGTCCTTGCAGAAATAATGGTATTGGTGGGTCATCAAAGGTGCAGACCCACTGTAGTCCTTGTAGAGATTACGGTATTGGTGGGCCACCAGAGGCGCAGACCCACTGCAGTCCTTGTAGAAATAATGGTACTGGTGAGTCAGCAAAGACGCAGACCCACTGTAGTCCTTGTAGAGATTACGGTACTGGTGGGCCACCAGAGGTGCAGACCCACTGCAGTCCTTGTAGAGATGGCCAGCAGCCATCTGTTGTGACTGTGCAGGTGCACAATCACCATTGAAGAGTCTTGCGGATAATATAGCAAGTCCATAACCACCACTTGTGCACTCACAAAGTTTTTGGAATTGTCCTTAGAACCAGCAATGCTGTTATCCAGTCCCTTGCTGAATTATTAACACACGTGCAAACACTATCAGTCCCTACTTCTCACATATTGTCCATATACTATGACCAACAAAAACGTGTGCAGTGAAATGTAACTTACAAGTTGCTTAATTTGATGAACTGGTGTCAATTACAATTTTATAACATAAGAACACAATAACAAAGGTACAAAACACATCAGTAAAGAACATAACAATACAGATAACATTTGTGGTAATAGGGGCTTTACAAAAGAATAGAAATAGACATATACGTCAGTGTTACAGGAATTATGACATGAGTACATACATAAAATATCAGAATAACTTTCGAAACATCAACTTCACACATGAGCATTAAAATAAAACAAAATAAATAATGTCTAAGCATATTTACAAGGTAAATAACATATTATTAATGCCAATTATATTTGAGGATAACAGTATTCCTCATCATAGTGAATGTAGCTTAGTATTAGAAGAAGAAAAAATTCTATGAAACTACATAGAGACAGGAAGAAAACAAATACACAAGGGTACACAAACACATAGCATAATAACACAGGGGGAAAGGACAGGGTTTGTTTTCAATATAACATTTGGTACTGCAGTATTTTGCGAACAAAACCTTTTTTGTTCTTGGAGATCTCCCTTCATTCATCATTATTCCCAAAAAGTTCTATCTGTACTTCTTATCTGTATTCTAACCGTATTTTTTTCAAAATAAATATGGCTCATTGTACAATACTCATTTGGCCCAAATCTTTTTCATATAACTTTGAATGCATTTTTTCTATATTCTCCATAGTTAGGTTCTTATATAGTCTACCCCCTCTTAAGCTAACTTAAATCTACTGAGCTCAGATGCTAAACTAAGGAACAAGGCAATGCAGCAGCAGAAAACAATGAACGCAAACAGCAATGACAAAAAAGTGCAGATTTGCAAAGGAAGCAGCATTTTAGAAATTAGCGAAGCAATTGCAATATTACGACTAATATAAGGCAATGTGCAGCAAACAAGAAAAATAAATCTGGCTTAGCAGAGTAACACAAATTAAAATTCAGTAGCACTATGCCTGGCAAACAGCATAACTTACACCTAAACATGACAAAGTTCAAGCAGAAAAAATATTACAGTAAAAATGGCCATGTTTAAAACTTACGTCACATCTTAACACTAGAGTGATGCATCACAAAAACTTACTCTACGAAAAAAAATTACCAAGTAGTTGAAAAGAAAATTATGTATGCAGTTCCTGTTATTAGTCCCTTCTTATTGTTCTTTCCATTCCAAGAGCTCCTTTTTCGAAGAATGTGGGTCATAAAATAATTATTTAATAGATCTGTTGACAGAAAGTGTTCACATTAGCAAACGAAATTTTTTTTTTTAAACCCATGCTGCAACACAGCTGGAAACTAGATATCAAATGAAATAAGCAATTATGAAAGGCAAAGCATAAAAATATCATTCAATAGCCATGTGACATTTCATAAGTTAGTAGAAATTCTCACAACTCTCGTAGAAAGACGCTTGTCAGAATCAGGTGTGCAGATGTAAAAAATGTTTCCAAGTTATTATTAGTGTGTCGTATTTACGATGCTTTCTACAAAGGAACGTCAATAGCGAGGATAATGGCCTCCCTTTTTTTTCTACCTGTGCCGCTGCTCGCAATAATGGCTTTTTCTCCAGGTGTCTGACACAGCTGTGTGCCCACGACGCACGTGCAGGTGGTCACTTAACTTTCTTACGGAAATATTTACGACAGCAGTTTCCGCTACAGTGACAGTCTCATATAAAAATATTTCACAGGTCAAGAATTAGCGTTGCAAATCTGTAGAAACAAAATCCTATAAATATAAGTGTCCAAAAAAAATATTCGTCAGCATTGTGATACAGTCACGCATTTACACACATTTCATAACTCTTAAAGTACGATTCTCGGTTTCTAACCAGAGTCCCTAACTTCTATTGATTATTCATATACATATAAACACGCAATCACATTCCTTATATAGCATCAGCTTATTGATCATAAACATACCTCAACAGCATAATACACATCGTCGTCGTAAAAATAACATCATAACACCTCAGTCAAATCTCAAAATCGTCGTAGCTTCCTCCAATAGTTTCAAAACCTAAAAAAAAATTCTCTGCTCATGTCAAAAGTGTCATCCGCCTCAAACGCACTTCAAAAATCATGATCCCATACCAAATACATCATTCAAAGCTCTCATAGTATCACAATGGTTCCGAAAAAATATGAATTTCACAAAGTGCAGACAAAATACAATTTCATAAGTGTGAAGTTATCCAACGGTGTAATTACGTAAACATCTGTCACTGACGTATTCAAAAAAAAGCTTATCTCTCAGTTAAATGATCAGATAGCTGTGTAATTAAGTGTTAGAGAAATATGGTACCGATATGTAAAGTTGTATAAGCAAATACCATATTAGCTAGGGCTCCTTGTGTTTGCCACACACATGGTACACAAAGTAAGCGTGTACCCCCCTGAGGATAAATGTAATTATACCCTCAGGTGTTACAGATTACAGCAATGGAATGAAATGTATCACGGAAAACTTTCTTTGCAATTCAAAATCTCGAAAAATAAATGGCTTAAGTACAAAATTAATCTCTCAAATGCGTGTCCTGTAGCGCTAAATGTGCGTCTTGCTGTAAGATAATTCTGTGGAAGTGTCGTATTTATCGTCCTCCGAAAGCTAAGTTCTGCAGAAGTCAATGTACTTACCTCATGATAAACAAAAGTGAAATGCTTTGTGTATGGATATCGTAGTTATTACGCTTATTGTTGTGATGAATAAAGTACTGTACTGTAACGTATTGTTGTGCCACGAAAAAGGCTGTCTCATTGTTGCTATACCACAAAAGTTACTACTAAAACATGTTTTTCTTTCCAGAAGAATTCAGAAAACTGTGCAGATATAAAACAGATACACTGCAAAAGCAACATTGTAAATTGTCACTCATTAGTAGCGTCGTGATAACATCGTGTAGCTGTCACATAAACTAACCACTGTGTCATCTGGTATCTCACAGAAAGTACTTTAAATCCAGCATGTATTTTCAAGTAAACCAAAATGTTGCATTAAAATTCATTAGCAGTACTGGTAAATGTTCTAAGAATGTGAGCCTTATAGTCGGTACGTAATCGTGCAACTAACAGGCAAGAATGTACACACACAATAACACTGTGTCGTCTGTTCACAATAACAATGCATTCGTAATTTCTGTTTAAAAATGTTCCCTAGGTTCTAGACTGGATATTTAACTTCAAACATTGTTGCATGTTAACAGTTTCTCAGTGTGACAAAGCATACTAGTAGCGTGAAGTGATAAATTTTATAGCAAAGACTAAGTTAAAAAGCAGATTATCTCTCAATAAACGGTTTTACATGTCAAATGTGGTGGAATCCTTTACTCTTCATAGTACTCAGAGTTTCAACTTAAGCGCAATTATCATGCAGTATATGTCGGTAAACAATACTGGAATTTTTTTCAATGTTAGCGTCTATGTTATTTTTCTCTGAGCCAGCCGGCGCACGTGGGTGCCTGCGGCGCGAGTCATTGTCTGTCTCTTTGTTGGCGCGTTGTTATTGGGATTAGGAGACCTAACTTCTACAAATTCGCCTTGCCGAGAGGGCCCAGCTCTGTTAGAATCCCGCTAGTTCTGATAAAATTCAGGTCTGTCGTTATGATTATATCGTCTGTCGTCATGTCGGTAGATTCCGTAGTTTCTTCCTTGTCGGTCACGTACTGGAGAATTTCTCCCTGAATCGTAATTGTGCGCTGAACTGTTGCGTCTGAAATTATTCTGTCTCCCGTGATAATAATAGTTCTGGTTACCATATTGTCTGTTTCTATGATTGTCTCTGTCATATTCATTACTACGGAAATGCGATCTTTCTCTGTAACTATTACTCTGCCAACGGTTGACATACGGATGGTGTCTCTTTTGGTCATGATTTGTGTTGTGAGAATAGGCTTGTCGTGTCCAGTTATTATTTCTGTCGTCACGGAATTGTGACGGATGTGACCTGTAATTGTCGTGTTCCTGTTTTCGCGTTCCGCGATTGTCAGTGTCAATTTCTAATTCTTGTAACAGTCCCTGAAAAGCTTCAATGTCGTCTTTGCAACGTCCTGCCAAAATAATATGTCGTAAATGTTCAGGCAATTTGAGTAAGCAAATGCGGATGAGTTCTGAGGGGCTGTATGGGTTTCTTATGCAACATGTCTTCAAAATATTTCACAAGACTGGAAAATTCGGATTGTTCGAAATGTTTCATCATTATGATGTTATGTTTTACTCGGTCTTGTGTAGCTTGAGACCAATATGCTGAGAGGAAGGCATGATAAAAATCTCCTTCACTGTGACAATCGTGAATGACCGATCGCATTCTTACAGCTGGTTCATTCTCCAAGTAGCCACACATAAATTCTAACCTGTGCTCCAATGACCAGTTGGGAGGAAAACAATGAGAGAATTGATGGAGCCACGCTTGTGGATGAAAGTCGTTGGCAGAATTTTTAAATGTTTTGAATTTTCGTGTAGTAATAAACAGCTTATAGTCAAAGTCATCATGTCGGCGAGTCGCGTATCGGTCATTGTTACGTCGTTTCGGCGGTTCCACTTCAAAATTCGGTGCACCTTGCCAATTTCTTTCATAATTTCCGAAATGCGCTGTGTTATTCTTTTGCGTCTTTTCCGTATTTCTAAGCCCCTCTTCCCGTGTTGGGGCGCGAGTGTCCTCTGAAATACGTAATTCTTGTATTACCTGTGTCAGCTGATCTTGTACTTCCCGGATTTCTCTTTGGTGTTGCGTATTAATTTGATTCTGATTTTGTTTGAATTTCCTAATTTGTTCAAACTCTTCCGTGTCAGTGAAGGCTACGGGTCTTGTGTCATTCAGATCATCATCTACCTTTGTAGATAAGTTAGTGACCTGATCCGAAAGTTCGGCTACTTTATCCGATAGTGTACTTATTTCCTCAGTGTGTTTTTCTGAACCAAATTTCAGAGTATCTACTGTGTCCTTTAAGTTTTCCTGAGTTTTTGGAAGTTGCGTAACCGAATCGGTAGATGCAACTGAGTCAAATTTAGCTTGCAAGGTCTCATGATTTTCATGAACAATAGTTTGCAGTTCTTTTATGGCTGCTTCGTGATTCTGTAATGCATTTTCATGCCGCGAAAAAATAGGTTGAAAATGCTCACAAATTTGTGTTTGTACGTCATTACAGGCTTTTTGACATTTCGATTCAATGTTATGTAACTCAGTAGTTAAATCTTCACGTGTTTGTTCGTGAGTTTGTTCCAATGAGTCTAACTTTTTAAGATTTTGTTCCACTGTGTCTAACTTTTGAAGCTGTTGCTGTGTTTGTCTCTGATTTTGTTCCATTGTGTCTAACTGTTGCTGTGTTTGTCTCTGGTGTTGTTCCATTGTGTCTAACTTTTGAAGCTTTTGCTGTGTTTGTCTCTGATTTTGTTCCATTTGCTGCATTAATTGCAATAATAATGTGTTAGTGTCTGGAATCGGTTCCTCTATGCTTTTCGGCACTGAATTTGCACCGGCAACATTTACATTTTGACAAGCAGAAAATGTGTCTTGACTTATTTGAGAAAACGGTGAGGATCCAAAACCTGAATCTACAGTATTTGAGAGATCGTGTCGTGTCATTTCGGATTCCTGAGCCGAGCTATTGCCGACCGATCGATCGATAATGCTTCCCTGCTCACTAATTGTTTCACTGCCTATGCCATTGTTTGCAGCCCGCTCCATTTCCCTATGCACAGTTACCAAATTACTACTTTGAACGTCTGTTAATTCATTACACAGTGGTGCTGGCAAGCTACGCTCATCGTCACTATTATTTCTCAGTTTGCTTTGGAGCCTAGTGTTACGTTTTTCACACGCCATTATTGTCACAGTATTTCACACGACAACACAGAAAAACACAATTTGAAGAGCAAAAATAAGAGAACACATTAACATAACACTGAAAATAATATCTAGTTAATTGCAGCTGCGAAATACTTGGTGCAAATCTACATGCATGCCACAACTGTTTTACTGTACAACAATGAAAGACTGCAACTACAAAGGAGATTTTCTCTACAATTACGCACTAGCAATAAACAAAAGCTACACTAATTACACAAACTACAAGAAAAAAACAGAAGATTCCAGTGAGGTATCCTGGCAGGGTCGCCATATGAAACGTCCCCTTTTGAACAATTTTATACACGACTGTGCTTATACTGACACACAGTATTTTTAGCGCAACGCAATCTGACTTTCAAAATTCCCTACAAAAGAATGGCCCTGACTAACATTAAACTATACCTTTCACAAATCACTTACCTCACAAAAATCTTCGCTGCTCAAGCTACTGCAATACAGCGAGCGCCACTACTGCCAGCTAAATAAAAGATTCAAACTATGGAAGGCACTAACTACTGATAGGGATAGTTAGCAAATGAAAGATATTAATAGAGAACAAACAATGTATTTACCTTGATATCATCATATATAAATATAGCAGTTCATGACAAATTTCAAAACTCCGCCATCTCTCTCCCCACATCCACCACTGCTGGCGGCTCACCTCCAACTGCGCAACGCTACGCGCTGTTCACAGCCAGCTGCCTAACACTACAATGGCGAGTATTACAACAATGCAAACTGGCCACAGGCTGCACACAGCACAGCCAGTGATTTTCATACAGAGGTGGCGTTACCAATAAAAAAACCTAAACAGCCTACTTACAAGAGTATCACAAGTAGTGTTCCTGTAGCTGTGAGAATCACTGGTTGAAAACGAGTTTAACACCAGTGGGTACAGTACTGCTAAATATTCAAAATGATTATCAACCTAAGCCTGCGTTCATCCACAAACTGAGGTGTATTTATAATATTGAAGCCAGACTCTGTATCCTTGTCTTCCTTGAGTGGGCATTTGAAGGTATTTACAGACACGTATACAATACTATGAACACTTCGTACGCTATAGTTAACGTTGCTCTCATAAGCTAATTTCGTTTTTTAATTCTTCTGGGTCTCCAGCGTGCAATATGTGTTGTAGATACAGTCTTAAACAAAAAAATTGACCGACGAGTCGTTCACGTAAGGTGGACAATACAGTCGTGGTCCCCTCAGAATTCTATGTCCAGCAATATGCTCGATCTGGCAACATTGTAGACTATGGCACTTCCCGGAGGAAGTCTTGACTGCAGTCTGAGTACATTAGTCTTGATTACGACCATAGTCTTGAGGTAAAACACGAGACTAGCTAATACGACATCTGGCAACAGATATCACACGTCGACAAAACTTTTATCCCCCCTTTCCTTTCGGTGCTGAAGCTATGAGTGTAATTCAAGCGAATCTACAATATATTTCGCTTTCTGTCAGATTGGTAATAACAGTTTGGTTCAACAATATTTTAGAGATTTCTTGGCCTGCCATCTGCCTCTGAACAACGCATGCGTCTGAGTTCTCTGGGATCCGTTTGCTGCCTACCAGCGGGGTCTGATGCACAGCGCTGCCTCGCCTTCTGCCGACAATGTCTGCTCCACTCCTCATTCTCGACGGTGTAAAATGCTTAAATGTTGTTGAATGGTGACCCATAAAATCTGCCTACGATTTTTTTCACACTCGATAGCAATGGAGGCACAAAACCGTTTTTATTTGATGAGTATTTTATTACACTAGTATGCAATACATCAATGTGGCACAGAACCAATTTCATTGTTTCTGATCCAGTGCTCTATAATTAAAGCGTCAAATCTTGTTCTTTTTCCTTTCACAGGAGATTGTTCAACTAATTTATTTTTGTCATGGAGTCATGTGTGTTAGTCAAGGCACAGAGAGTAAATGCAATGTAATGTGTTTGGTTTCTTTCTTTGATTCCATATGGTAAATAGATGTGAAACATTGTGTCAATGCCTTTCAGAACCTGCTCTATAGCTACTCAGGCAAATTGCCTGTTTTGAGGTCCATACATTACTTAATGGAGAAGTGAATGCTGTTCAAAAGTGATATTTAAAATATTCAGTTGGATTTAAGGCGACAAAAATACCCATATTTGGAGCTACCCAGAGAAAAAGTAAGTTTCTAGAGCCGCTGTTAGCAAATGTCTGCAGAGAGTTCCTAACTGCTACTGTGGTAATTTAGCATAGAGGCCCTATAGTATTCAAGAGGTCCATTTCCACCATACTTACCACCCTGGCATGTGAGTCTTAAGTGAAGAACAATACTGAAATTCGTATTGTTGATGGTCAATTCAAATTTCTTCAGAGACACTTGTATTGTGAAGCAGCTTGACAGTCAGAAAGCCGAGATCTATGATCATTAACACAACTTAGTGAGTCGAGCTACCAAGAGCACTTGACATGTAATGGTTTTCTTCCGATTTCGTTACAGAATTTTTTCTGGAAATTCGCAGCTTCACAAAATAAATCAGAAAAATACCTTGCACACGCTGGCCCCTACCATAGTTAGAACTGATGACTCATTGAACCGTTGAGACACGAGACACGGGTGGTACCACGGGGATATGGACACACTGCAGCCAGCACGCCACTCTCATCCTGGTATTGGTCTCTCTGCCTCATAACACATCTTGAAAGATAATAAAAGTTGTCACTTAGGTGACTAATAGCATTTCTTTAGCCAAATAATTGAATTTTCTGTCTGAGTGTCTTATTTTACATGAGGATTATATAGCACAAGTCATTCAAATGTAAAGGGAATATCAAGTGAATTTAGTGAGTCAATTCAGTACCATACGCAGAAGTGATTGCACTGTCACAGTGTTGCCAAATGATGGTGCTGATGTTGCCAATCCTCAGCTGTGCTAGGAACAGCTCTGTTGCGGTATGTGAGGAGAATCTTTCTCTCTCATTCTTTTTTATTTCTCTCTCTCTGTCTCTCTCTTTCACACACACACACGCACACACACACACACACACACATTCTTTTTTTATTATTATTTGTTTTCGACTATCGATGAGGCACGAAAACGTCCATGAATGAGTTTCTAGTTTTGAGTACACTTACGAAAGAAATATAAAAACTACTATGAGAGCTACTGATTTATGATGCTTAGTGTGCAGTCAGATCTGAGTAGTGTTAGTAACTACACTCCATTCCCTAAACCCGGTTACAGAAATGCGAATCAGTTGCATTACATGTTCCAGGCCGTAGCAGCCGCGTCTTTGAGACGCCAGCTATGGTCACTTCCCAGCCTGCTGTACGATCACATTGATTCGTCTTCTTCCTGCTGGTACTGTAATTGAGCTTTGGCAACACGGCAAGGTAAGTTTGGCAACTCTGTGATCGACAAGAAACTTCCTGGTGTGCACGAAATTAAGCCTCAAAGTTCACTTGACTTTTTCTGTTATTTCCATTGAATAATCTGAGTTATTATCACTTGAGGTGTAACAAAAGATTGTAAATATACGGTTTTCAGCCCCGGAAAGTCGTTGCACGTGGAAATCTCAACTAATCTTGTCCTTTAAATAGCGATTTACGAGCTCTAGTCACAACTGGCCTCGTGATAGGAATCACAATCACATACCTAATCGCTAGCTCTGTGGTAACATGCTGCCCTGTAAAAAAGGCGACTGTTCTGGTTCGCGGTTCCAGTCTCGCTGACTGCAGCGTTTTCATCCCTTCTGTGAAAGAGCTACAAGCAGTCAGATCAAACATCGATAAGGAAAACACAAGGAAATACTGTCGTCTCATAGTGCAACGGTGCAAAACTTCCAATCCTGCACAACAGGTAATGCCTCTTTCCGTTGCTGACAAGCAAATATTGGGTTTATAGGCATACATAACTTTATTTATGAAATGCCACATTTGCATACCTCTTGAGTATGACAAAGCATACCAATTAAACACAGACCCAATCGAGTAGTATTTTACTAATTCGGTTCGCTGTGTACAGATACTCAGATTTATTAAAACAGACTTTCGTCGTAAGGTTATTGTGGGTAGTTTTATTTCATTTCTTATAATACAGTGGACAATTTTGGTAGGGTTTCTTTTAGTGTTGTTTAAACAGTAGTAGACATGAGAGAGAAACTAATCATCAACGATACATGCGAATTCTCTGATGTTATCTCCATGAAGGAAACTTGTTCTGAGTTAACGCTGTCAAACAAGGTTTGAAGAAGAATAAAATGCCACTACTACACGACAGATAATGTAGAAAATACTTTTCTGACGTATTTTGGCACGATGTGCTCTCCTCATACATAATACAAAAGTTTCGAAATGCATCAGCTGCCTGGACATCTATTAAACCTGAAAAGAACAAAATGTCACAGTAACTGGCCCTTTTTCCACATGCGCTTATTTTGGGTTCAGAAGTGAAGTGAATTATGTTCAGAGTTCGATTGGATCGATAACTTCAGCAGACAGCAGAATTGCGTTTTAAAAAATGTAGCAGTGAATGTATTTGAACTCACGACGTTTTGTATACGGTGCACTACACTTACCATTACACGACTAGCTGAAACGTAGCTACAGCAGCTCCAGAAGTCAGTAACAATTCCTCCAGAACTTCCGCATTCCACAGTGTTGTTAGATAACGCATATGGCCAGATGTAGACTTCTGAGAGACAGACAGTTACAGCTTTTCTTTTGCACTGCACGACGTTCTCAACAAACAGATAGAGCAATAGAGTAGCTCAAGTGGAAAGGAACACTTTCTATTTCAATTTCTGCATCCTACGCTGTTGTCAGTCCTGTGTAGGTGGCAGTCACGTGATTTTATTTCGGTAATTACAAAATAGAGTCGAATGTATGCACTGGGTAGCCGAGGCAGCTAGTTCGTGGCAATTCGGTCAACCAAGTAAATGCCGCAAACCACTACTGTGTGTCAGAATTCTCATCCAATGTGCCACATCGGCGTTACAATAGAAAAATGAGCAGAAGAGAAGAGGATATGATGGTCTGTTTGATTGCTGATGGATTTTTGTACTCATGGTCTGGGTTCGATTCCAACTTCTGCCGATGATTTTTTATAGGGAGAAACAGATTCTATTCTCTTCTGGCTACTCCAAGTGAAGAAGGTATAATGCCATTGTGGTCTGAAATTCACATTAAACATGATATTCCTTCTCTACCAAGTAGACATTAGGTTGAACCACAAATAAAGTCAGGAGTGGCGACATGTAGAAACTCTGTCACCAGTAACCTTTCTTATACTAGTGATGTATTTCTAGTGATGAAACAAACGCTACGGAGGGTCACAGGCCACTTATTCCATCTTTTATTTGAGCTTCTGTATGTCGATAAAATTGGTTCTGAACTGGGAATCCAACTCAGACCGCTCTTAACGCAGAATTTGATACCTTCGTGACAATATAGCTCGACTAAAATTTGTTGTTTGTTCAAAACTGCAGATTCCTCAATATCTCCACATATTGCGCGTGAATAGGTTCTAATCCTGGCCCGGCACTAAAGTTTTCATTGCGTATTATCAAGCTCTAGCATGAGAACACCTATCTGCTGGTGGATAATAATTTTGATTTTTAATGTATTTTCATTCGTTGTCAACACTAATGATATCTGACGTTTTTGACTCCCAGTGAGACGCAGAACTATTTGCGAGATCACTGTAAGTTCAAGGATGTTACTCCGACCTGCTGGTGGAGAAAAATTCGGAAGCTGGCGTCTGTTCGTGTGTAGTCAACAACGGTATGTGGGGGGTTCGATTACCAGTCAGCACTGAACTCTTCGTCATGTTATTTCTAGTTCAAACATGCTCACATGTCGCTGCTGGTGTAACAAACCTATATTTAACGTTCGTTTTCTCTAGAATATAACAGCGATAGATGCCGGGTTGGAGTCCTGGGAAGGAAAAAATTAATGTTTCGTCATTTCAGTTAAAACATCTTTCTACTGCCGAGAAAATCCGATATGTCTCAGTTGATTGTGCTTCGATAACAATCCGCTTAGGTTCTGGATTTGAATCGCTTTCCAACACAAAGCCTTACTTCACGGCATTTCAAGTAAGTTACTTGTGAAGAAGCAATATTTAACATCTCTCGTAGTTCGTTAACAGAGACAATAGATGCTGGGTAGGAATTCGCGTCCGTTAAAAATGTTTACGTTATGTAATTTAAAGTTGACATTTCCTAACTGTTACTGTCTAAAATCGTGGTATATCACTCTCTGTATGCCTAGTCAGGAATGACAGTTTCCGTCAGTCTTTGCTTAGTCTGCATGACCTGGGTTTGAATCCATATGCAGAACGAGACGGTTCGTCGTGTCAATGAAGTTCATACATATTTTCAACTAGCAGCTCGTGAAAAACTTAAATTTTTAATGTTATTTTGTTTTAAAAATAATTACGGTATGTTAATTTGAAGAGGAAATCATGAATACGACGGACTTACTTCGTGCATTACCTATCTGACGTAATAATGAGAGTGGTAACATTTCAGGTATGTCATTTATTGTAATAAATGTGAGCTTACAAGCCTTAAGGACAGTCTCATCTGTGATAAGGTGTTCCCTGATATTTGTCGTATCGTGGTATTACTTTACATCTTGAGTTACTACGAAACAGAGCATTGTTTTCTAGTCGTGATTTGTTGGAACCATTTTCAATAGTCAAACGACTGTACCGAGAAGCGATTAGAGGACCTGCTAGACAGCTGCGTTATGACGGTTGTATGCGAATGAGGCGAAATGAAATTCAGGTCGTTCGGATACTTTTGAGCATGACTGTACTCCTTTCTCGCAGCATGACCTACATTCCCGCATGAGAAAATGAAACCTGACGTGCATCCGCACTGAAGGTATCACGCTTTGGCTGTCAAGACTACAGAAATATTACATACATATGAGTCGTGTCTGTTCTGTTGGACATGTCCAGAAGAACAGACGCCACGCACACCACACACACACACACACATTCAGGAAGAATGGTAAATACACTCCTGGAAATTGAAATAAGAACACCGTGAATTCATTGTCCCAGGAAGGGGAAACTTTATTGACACATTCCTGGGGTCAGATACATCACATGATCACACTGACAGAACCACAGGCACATAGACACAGGCAACAGAGTATGCACAATGTCGGCACTAGTACAGTGTATATCCACCTTTCGCAGCAATGCAGGCTGCTATTCTCCCATGGAGACGATCGTAGAGATGCTGGATGTAGTCCTGTGGAACGGCTTGCCATGCCATTTCCACCTGGCGCCTCAGTTGGACCAGCGTTCGTGCTGGACGTGCAGACCGCGTGAGACGACGCTTCATCCAGTCCCAAACATGCTCAATGGGGGACAGATCCGGAGATCTTGCTGGCCAGGGTAGTTGACTTACACCTTCTAGAGCACGTTGGGTGGCACGGGATACATGCGGACGTGCATTGTCCTGTTGGAACAGCAAGTTCCCTTGCCGGTCTAGGAATGGTAGAACGATGGGTTCGATGACGGTTTGGATGTACCGTGCACATTCAGTGTCCCCTCGACGATCACCAGTGGTGTACGGCCAGTGTAGGAGATCGCTCCCCACACCATGATGCCGGGTGTTGGCCCTGTGTGCCTCGGTCGTATGCAGTCCTGATTGTGGCGCTCACCTGCACGGCGCCAAACACGCATACGACCATCATTGGCACCAAAGCAGAAGCGACTCTCATCGCTGAAGACGACACGTCTCCATTCGTCCCTCCATTCACGCCTGTCGCGACACCACTGGAGGCGGGCTGCACGATGTTGGGGCGTGAGCGGAAGACGGCCTAACGGTGTGCGGGACCGTAGCCCAGCTTCATGGAGACGGTTGCGAATGGTCCTCGCCGATACCCCAGGAGCAACAGTGTCCCTAATTTGCTGGGAAGCGGCGGTGCGGTCCCCTACGGCACTGCGTCGGATCCTACGGTCTTGGCGTGCATCCGTGCGTCGCTGCGGTCCGGTCCCAGGTCGACGGGCACGTGCACCTTCCGCCGACCACTGGCGACAACATCGATGTACTGTGGAGACCTCACGCCCCACGTGTTGAGCAATTCGGCGGTACGTCCACCCGGCCTCCCGCATGCCCACTATACGCCCTCGCTCAAAGTCCGTCAACTGCACATACGGTTCACGTCCACGCTGTCGCGGCATGCTACCAGTGTTAAAGACTGCGATGGAGCTCCGTATGCCACGGCAAACTGGCTGACACTGACGGCGGCGGTGCACAAATGCTGCGCAGCTAGCGCCATTCGACGGCCAACACCGCGGTTCCTAGTGTGTCCGCTGTGCCGTGCGTGTGATCATTGCTTGTACAGCCCTCTCGCAGTGTCCGGAGCAAGTATGGTGGGTCTGACACACCGGTGTCAATGTGTTCTTTTTTCCATTTCCAGGAGTGTATTTTAGGAGGTAGTGGTATAGAAGAACTGCAATAAAAGATGCCACATAGCATATGTCCAACTTTTATTGAGTACAGAGATATAGCTGATTTCGATGTATTTTCGTTCCGTGTGTTGGTACACAGGCTGCTATGGACGTTTTAACCGAATGTCAGCAGTAGAGTTCTGATGTTCACGTTCTGAAACTGTGATTTAGTTTACAGTGAAGTTCTCAGTGTGATTTGTTGGACAAGTCCACGGTACTGTAGCGTGTAAACGTACTGCACGTATTTATGCATGCTGAATATGCCGATATGGTATTTTCGCATGAGTTTTTTAATGGAAACGCTGCTACTGTTTGTAGAGAATACGGCATATGATTTCCTAACTGCAGACTACCAGATTCGAGAGGGTTTACTCGTGTGCTGAATACACCGCGTCACACTGGTACAGTACCCAATAGCCACATTCCATCTGAACGCGAAAATGAACAGATTGTGGATGAAGTAAAAGCTGTTATTCAGTCCGTAGAACGAAGTGCTTCAACAAGCACATCAGGAATTTCTGCACGTATCGGTGTTCCACGTGCAAGATTATGGCGGACATTGCATATGCACGGGTTCCATCCTTATCATGTCCAGCTCATTCAATACCTTGCGGGCTTTCAAATAATATTAACTGATGTGATGTGGCCCTGAACTACGCACCCACAGACTCAGAGTTGTAATATTAAAAGTTTTGGCTGGTTTCGTTGTCTAGGGGCTGGGATACGTAGTTGCCGCATTACAGGCCAAATGCTGCTGAGTCTACAGTTTATAATATGAATCTACACATGAATGGAATCGTCGAAATTTCCTATCACTTGGCAACTGCGAGTGAAACGTAGAAATTTATAAATGAAAGACTGCAATTAAATAAATTCTTCAGGTACTATCTTAACGACTTTAAATGATACGTACGATACTAGAAGTACATTTGAGAATTCGGTATGTTTCTGCAAAACACTTATTGGTGTCGATGGTCCAGCAGTTAAATAAAATAGAAGTTGAATAACAGGGAAACAACAGATTCCTACTTCACGTAATTAGTTATGATCGACAACATAGCTCGCGAGACATTCACTTCTAAACGCATACTACGTCTTCACTGTAGAAACCACGGAAATCTCACACATTCACAAGTCGGCACTCCGAAGTATTTCTATCTCCCGCGATCAAGTGGAAATCGCTCCACACTCTCCAAGTCTTTTCTACGACCGTACGTCCCCCGTGCCGTCGCGTCCAGCCCCTACCGTGTCCTGCCCCGTCCTGTCCAGAACTCTTCTCCCGCTTCCATCCAGTCTCCCCATTCACGAGCGCTGTGATTGCCTAGAGCGCTCGCGCCATGTCTTCAAACCAACGCACCCACACAAACATGATGAAACACATTCGAAATACTGAATTTACATTTAAATAATTTGAAATTAAATAAATATTCCTATGGCTGGACGATAAACACGCTCTAACATACATTATAAAATACATAAACGAATTAAATAAACATACTCTACTGCCCATTAAAATTGCTACACCACGAAGATGACGACCTACAAACGCGAAATTTAACCGACAGGAAGAAGATGCTGTGATACGCACGGTGGCGACACCTACAACGTGCTGACATGAGGAAAGTTTCCAACCGACTTCTCATACACAAACAGCAGTTGACCGGCGTTGACTGGTGAAACGTTGTCGTGATACCTCGTGTAAGGAGGAGAAATGCGTACCATTACGTTTCCGACTTTAATAAAGGTCGGATTATAGCCTGTCACGATTGCGGTTTATCGTATCGCGACATTGCTGCTCGCGTTGGTCGAGATCCAATGACTGTTAGCAGAATATGGAATCGGTGGGTTCAGGAGGGTAATACGGAACGCCGTGCTGGATCCCAACGGCCTCGTATCACTAGTAGTCGAGATGACAGGCATCTTATCCGCATGGCTGTAACGGATCGTGCAGCCAAGACTCGATCCCTGAGTCAACAGATGGGGACGTTTACAAGACAACAACCATCTGCACGAACAGTTCGACGACGTTTGCAGCAGCATGGACTATCAGCTCGGAGACCATGGCTGCGGTTACCCTTGACGCTGCATCACAGACGGGAGCGCCTGCGATGGTGTACTCAACGACGAACCTGGGTGCACGAATGGCAAAATGTCATTTTTTCGGATGAATCCAGGTTCTGTTTACAGCATCATGATGGTCGCATCCCTGTTGGGCGTCATCGCGGTGAACGCGCATTGGAAGCGTGTATTCGTCATCGCCATACTGGCGTATCATCCGGTGTGATGGTATGGGGTGCCATTGGTTACACGTCTCGGTCTCCTCTTGTTCGCATTGACGGCACTTTGAACAGTGGACGTTACATTTCAAATGTGTTACGACCCGTGGCTCTACCCTTCATTCGATCCCTGCGAAACCCTACATTTCAGTAGGATAATACACGACCGCATGTTGCAGGTCCTGTACAGGCCTTTCGGATACAGAAAATGTTCGACTACTGCCCTGGCCAGCACATTCTCCAGATCTCTCACCAATTGAAAACGTCTGGTCAATGGTGGCAGAGCAACTGGCTCGTCACAATACGCCAGTCACTACTGTGGTATCATGTTGAAGCTGCATGAGCAGCTGTACCTGTACACGCCATCCAAGCTCTGTTTGACTCAATGCCCAATGTATCAAGGTCGTTATTACGGCCAGAGGTGGTTGTTCTGGGTAGTGATTTCTCAGGATCTGTGCACCCAAATTGCGTGAAAATGTAATCACATGTCAGTTCTAGTATAATATATTTGTCCAATGAATACCTGTTTATCATCTGTATTTGTTCTTATATATTTATAAGCATGCAGCTGCCGGTTTTTCGTGTAACTGTGGAGTATTTACGGCCTGATGCGGTCGATATTAATCGGCCACTTTGACCTCCAACAACTCATGCACTATTCAAGTTAAAAGCCTGAAATTTATACTAATTTAGGTTTACACCAATAGCTTTCTAAAGACAGGTCGATCGAGAACATCGGATGAAGCGTTTAGGTTTTGGAAATTCGTTGCTGGGTGTTACTTGTATAATTTACAGTCAGATACTAAATTTTAAACTGACAACGATATTGAAAATCTGATTATACCATCACAGTCGTCGTGCAAATAATGGTAACGTCCATGTTTCTTTTTGAGGTATCATGATTCATCTGGCTACTATTAATTTCTATACGAGCTGTGAAATGTCTGCTAATATGGATCTCAAAGTCCGCCATCTCTGGCACTCCTTCATCAACACAAAGCACCGTCCTCGTCACAGCAGCAACATGGAATTCCCGGCCACGCGATCGGGCTGGACCCGTCTTGCTTCGGCCAACGTCCAGCACCACGTGGTCGACCTGCTGAGCGGCCCGCGCCCGCCGAGCGGCCCGTGCGACCACGCCAACTCCGAACTTAGAATATTTTCAGGGCGCTACAGTTCGCCCGTTTCCTCACAACCTTCGAGTAAGAGATGAAGACAGACGATTGGAGGTTCTAGGCGCTTCAGTCTGGAACCGCGTGACCGCTACGGCCGCAGGTTCGAATCCTGCCTTGGGCATGGATGTGTGTGATGTCCTTCGGTTAGTTAGGTTCAAGTAGTTGTAAGTTCTAGGACTGATGACCTCAGATGTTAAGTCCCATAGTGCTCAGAGCCACAGACGATTGGAATTTTGTCATTGAGTACTTGGAAATCACCAGGTAATTCCATTTTTACTCTTCTCTGAAGAAGCCACTTTCACTCGTAACGGCATCAATAACACTCGTAATTCACATGACTGTCTGAAGGAAACTCACATGTCATTGTGGAGACACATCTTCAAGAACGCTTCTCTGTAAATTGTGGTGTGGTTCGATGAAAAAAATCAGTTGAAACGGCCTGTTACTGCATTGTCTTACAGGATCCCCCATCTACACTTTCTTGAAAATGAGCTTCCAACATTGTTGGAAGACATTCCTTTATCTACAAGAATGTGTGTGTTTACCCAGCATGACGGGGCTCTTGTCCATTGTAGTCGTCAGGTGACACATTATCTAAACCCAACAATCCCCAGGGATGGATCGGTAGGTATTGGTATCTTTCTTGGCCACCAAGGTCCCCGCACCTTACCCCTTTGGATTTTTACCTGTGGGGATGGCTGAAAGGCGAAGTGCGTTGTAACTGCGACCAGGACGGTCGCGGGGTAGCAATGACGGAAAGCGCGGCGGGACCTGCGGAGAGGCCCGCGAACAGCAACACAACGAGAGAGGACGGACACGACCAACGAACGATAGAAGGAATACAACAAGATCGAACAACGGAGTCACAAGGAAACAACACATCCACTCGTACACAGAACAAGGAAGTAAGCAGTCCAGCGCGAAGCGAGGTGGAAATCGACGTACGCGAGATTAGGCTGGCTGGCTGCTCTATCGGGGGCGCCGCTATTGGCCGCTGGGACCACGTGTTCCACTGTGGCGCCCTCACACTAAAAGCGGGCCAGGAGGCGCGCGCCGCCACAGCTTACGGCGCGATGGTGCAGACACCTCTAGGGGTTTTCGACGTCCGTGTCGTCTGGCGCGGATTCAAGTTCCGCGGCGCGCGGTGCCAGAAAGTATACAAAGAAAAAGTAACCCCACAAGACGATTTGATCGTTCGGATTATGAGTAGTGCAACCCTCATGAAAGAAAGCAAAGACGACCTCAGAAAAGCTACACGTTGTGTTGTAAAGAGAACTGAAAAGTGTATTGAAGTAGGTGGTGGAATGTTTTAAAATCAACTGTGAACATCTTCATTTACCTTTGTTTTAAGTCTGGGTTACATTCTAGTAGCTGTACCTCTGAATTCAATAAAAATTGGACACATGTTATATGGCATTTTTATTGCAATTCATTTACAATACCACATCCTAAAATATTTACTATTCATATATATATATATATATATATATATATACAGGAAGTGTTCAGCCACATCATGCGAAATGTCAACCACGACCTGCAACAAATGATGATGCCCAAGTAGGTGTTTTAGCTGCTGTCGCGGCTAATCCGCACATCAGTAGCAGACAAATTCCACGAGAATAGGGAATCTAAAAAACGTCGGTGTTGAGAATACTACATCAACATCGACTGTACTCGTACCATATTTCTATGCACCAGGAATTGCATGGCGACGACTTTGAACGTCGTGTACAGTTCTGCCACTGGGCACAAGAGAAATTTTTTGCACGCGTTCTATTTAGCGACGAAGCGTCATTCACCAACAGCGGTAACGTAAACCGGCATAATATGCACTATTGGGCAACGGAAAATCCACGATGGCTGCGACAAGTGGAACATCAGCGACCTTGGATGGTTAATGTATAGTGCGGCATTATAGGAGGAAGGATAAGTGGCCCCATTTTATCGATGGCAATCTAAACGGTGCAATGTATGCTGATTTCCTACGTGATGTTCTACCGATGTTACTACAAGATGTTTCACTGCATGACAGAATGGCGATGTACTTCCAACATGATGGTTGTCCGACACATAGCTCGCGTGCGGTTGAAGCGGTATTGAATAGCATATTTCAAGACAGGTGGATTGGTCGTCGAAGCACCATACCATGGCCCGCACGTTCACCGGATCTGACGTCCCCGGATTTATTTCTGTGGGGAAAGTCGAAAGATATTTGATATTGTGATCCACCGACAACGCATGACAAAATGCGTCAACGCATTGTCAATGCATGTGCGAACATTACGGAAGGCGAACTACTCGCTGTTGAGAGGAATGTCGTTACACGTATTGCCAAATGCATTGAGTTTGCTGGACACTATTTTGAGCATTTATTGCATTAATGTGGTATTTACAGGTAATCACGCTGTAACAGCATGCGTTCTCAGAAATGACAAGTTCACAAAGGTACATGTATCACATTGGAACAACCGAAATAAAATGTTCAAACGCACCTACGTTCTGTATTTTAATTTTAAAAACCCATTTGTTACCAACTGTTCGTCTAAAATTGTGAGCCATATGTTTGTGACTATTACAGCGCCATCTATCACAAAGCGAAAAAAGTGATCCAACTAAAACATTCATATTTCTTTACGTACTACACGAATATTTAATAAAAAATGGGGGTTCCTATTTTTTTAAAAAAAAGCAGTTGGTATCCGTTTGACCTATGGCAACGCTCCTTCAAGCTAGACGAGTTTCGTTCTTTGTAGTTTTTTCGTTTGATGCTTATTTCGGGAGATACTTGGCCCAGTCATGATCAATGGGCCACCTTGTATATATAAATATACATATATTTCAAAAAAAATTTTGCATCACCTTGGTTCCGAGAGTTCCGGAACGTGTACAGAAAATTGGGATAGAGATCAACATAAATATCATTTCCGCCCTTTTAATTGTTCATGAAAACCACACATTGTATGTTGTACCACCATACAGCGAAACCTTCAGAGCTGATGGTCCAGACTGCTGTACACACCAGTACCTCTAATACCCAGTAGCACGACCTCTTGCCAGTATTCGTCGTGGCATACTATCCACAAGTTCATCAAGGCACTGTTGGTCCAGATTGTCCCACTCCTCAACGGCGATTCGGTGTAGATCCCTCAGAGTATTTGGTGGGTCACGTCATCCATAAACAGCCCTTTTCAATCTATCCCAGGCAAGTTCGATAGTGTTCATGTCTAGAGAACATGCTGGCCACTCTAGTCGAGCGATGTCGTTTTCCTGAAGGGCCTGAAGGGCGTCATTCACCAGATGTGCACGATGGGGGCACGAGTTGTCGTCCATGAAGACGAATGCTTCGCCAGTAAGCTGCCGATATGATTGCACTATCGGTTGAAGGATGGCATTCAAGTATCGTACAGCCGTTACAGCGCCTTTCATGACCACCAGCGGCGTACTTCGGCCCCACATAACGCCACCCCAAAACAGCAGGAAACCTCCACCTTGCTGCATTCGCTGGACATTGTGTCTAACGCTCATACCTCTTAAGGTAAACGTTTTAAAGCCCATGTTTACTGGATACATTTTTCTTGTTGCGGTCTATACTACCATCTCTGAAAGCTACCTACTCTACAGTCTTAGCAACAAATATACCATTCAACCATCAGACGTATCAAAACCATTTTCGCTTATGCTTTCCGACTCGTTCGTTTTCGGACCAAGGTTCCTTACCTCAGATTGATATATTTACTCTTCTCCATCATCCTTGAAAGTTTGTAACATCATCACGGAATCACTTGTATATTTGTTAAATGCTGAGCAAAATCTACTGTGCTATTGAATGCCTAGTCCATTACATAGTGAGCCCAACTAATTTTGTGGGAAATTTGTTATTGTGAATGACATACAGGTCCACTGCTTCTCATCAAAAACAAATCACCAGTCAGACCGGTGAATAGATGGCGGTAGCCCTGCACAGAACAGACAATAGTCGTTACATCTGCTAGGAAGGTTATAGACGCTTTTCCTTGCGATGCAGGACGAGCTATTCTTATTGATTGCAGCGCAGAAGTCAAATTACAACCGGAGAATGCTACACAAGGTTTGTGACTCAACTGAATGGTAAAATACGGGAGTTCGGAAAGCAAATAATTAAGAAGAGCATTTTGATCAGAAAAATGCGTCTGCTCACAAAAGTGCTTAAGTAACGTGGAAACTGAGAGATTTGAAGTATGAATTGCTGGAACATCGCTACTTTCCACAAATTTAGGACGTTCAGACGTCTGTTGATTCCCTCATCTAAAGAAATTTATGAAGGGAAAATTTTTATAGAGTAAAATGCGAATGTTATGGACACTGTAGGGCTTACTTTCCACGAGAACAATGCAGCATTGTCGAACAATCAGTGCTACTAATTCTGTCTCACAGATCCCTTACATGAAGTCTTTAGAGTTACATGCGAAGTTGTCTTCAAGTTTTTGAACATCCGGCCACCAGTATTACGTACTGGATTCTATCACTTAAAATTTCTTTGATCTAAATCACATATTTCTGCAAATGCTCTGTATGAGCTTATCTCAGTTGTCACACGTTTTTAAAGGCCTTTAAAATATCTATAAGAATTAAACTATCTATTCATTGTTTTGATACAGATGTTTTCCTCGATCGTCGATTATTTTCACAGGGATTCTCCTTTTCCCCCTGGGATGCCACTTTCCCCCGTGGAATGCCATTATGTTCATGCTCAGAATATATCCTTGAAGCCTGAAAGAAACAGACGTTAGTTATGTTTGATGATGGCGGTCGTTATGTGTTCCACAGACGACACAATGTTTTGTGTTGCTAGTGGTTACATGGCGGCCACGGCTTTTGTCAACAAGTATGCCATCATCCTAATCAAATTCTCCTGAATGGATAACGTAGAGTCGAAATGTAAACAACGACACTGCTGATATAGTTCACCTGGGAGACAAATATCTCACTAAATTATACGGAACGAAGAAACACATCTGTTAAGCTCCTATACGACGACCCCTCATCGATGGGTCTCTTACGTCTGTCGCCCAATACCTTGTGCCTCTGATATATCAATTCATCTCCAGTAATGATTTTTTTTCCGACTTTCCGTCATTCTCTGGCACTGATGCTTTTTCCTTAACGTTGTTCTTTCTTTATCTCCTTCATTACACAAAGGAGCTGGTTGAAAACTGTGAATGATATTTAACTGCACATCAAAGATTTCCATATTGGCCTTTCCAAGTGCTCGTTCTGGGACATACAGTATTACAAGACGATTCTAATTAAGATGCGTTGCTGTGTGATGGATGCGTAGAGTAAGAACATGGCGGCACAGTAACCGACGCGATCACTGCATGGAAAACACAGTTCGGCGTTCTGTCAACGTCAGTAAGTATCCTGCAAAATTTTTCTGACGATTGGGCATATAAATTTCCAGCCAACGGAAGTGGCTACTAAATCGTTCGAATCCATCAATACGGAAACAATACGGAATCTCGTTTCGCGAGTACCAACAAATTTTGCCCACGCAATGCACCACACAATCGTTCCCGAAGTGTCGATACGGGTCACTGAAGAATCTAAATTACAGAACTCCAGTCATTACAACAACTGACTCTATTGCGAGTTGTAGTATAGGAATTTCCACGGCCGTATCTTGAGATAATAGATGTATGCGACACTCCGTGGTGGGGCGCTGGCACGCTGCAGTGATCATGGTAGTCGAAATTCGCAATAGTTGCTTGAAAGACACAATTCAACACAATAACAGAACACATAATTATTATATACTACCGAAAAAGGAGTTCACGTATTAGGTTGGTGCGTACGTTGCATGGGGGCTTAATTAAAATAAAATGAATGAAAATAATTTTAATTTTTTGATTTAGTAGCTGTATGTACGATTACGAAGTCTCGTAAACGGTTGGCCCTGACTAGTATTATTACGCAATCTGACTGCATAGAACAACAACAAAGAATGAAATGGAAATTTTCATTAACACAATTAATTAATTAAGTCCCCAGCAACTATAAAACCTACGAAACCAAAGCACAAGTGTAACTGTTCTGTGTGTGGAAGTACGACTCAACGTACGCATCTGGCACGGTTCTTCTTCAATAACACAAGAAATTTTAAATATCATTTATACTGAATTAATTAAAGAAAATAAAAATACCATAATTACTCAAGAGAACCAGAATTACACTCTAATCCCAGAACACAAGCCAGATGCTTTGTTGACTGAACCTGTAATGAAGCATTATTTACGACATTAAATAATGAAAAATAAATCAAGTTTCGTTACCTTCATATATTGACCAAAATCACTCTAATCATTACAAAATATCTCCACACCGACTCGCTATTACCGCATCTCAACAAGAACTTTTCAGTATCACATCTCAGCAAGCACTCCCTACTAGCACATCTCAACAAACACTCTCTGCTACGAGTTCTCAACAACCACTGACTACTACGAGTCCTCGACAAGCACTGCCCACTACGACATCTCAATAATCACTGCCAGTGGAAGCGGCTCAACAAAACTCTCTGGCGCGATCTCTGGCGCTGTGGCTCAGTGTAGCCACCTTTCAACGTTCGTGGCGTTTTTGTTTCGCGCGTTGGTATTCCGATTGCTGTGGGTTTATTTATCGATTGTCACTTTCTTTGTAGTTCACTGTCGCTATTTGAGATTACATGTTGTAATTTTTTCATTTGGAGATAGTAAGCGGAGCTATAGAAGCTATAAAATGAAGTACCAAGTGGAGAAATAGGAACGCTTCATACATATTCCTATGTTTGATTTCTACAGATGGGTGACAGGAGTGGAGACAGCCAGAAAAATTTGCGCCACGTATGGAGACAGAGCACAGCAAGAAAATGGATTTCTCGTTTTAAGGAGGATTGTTTTGACTTTAGTGACTCTTCACGTTCAGCAAGACCATCGAGGTTTGATGAAGATCGTTTCAAAGGCATTAATCCACAATGATCAAGTCAGTGTACACGAGAACTGGCAAATGTGATGAACTTTGATAATTCCACCATCGTGCGACGGTTGCATGCAATGGGGAAGCTTCAAAAATCGGGTGAATGGGTATCGCATGCTCTAAGCCAAAATCACAAATCAGCGGATGGCCATACGTGCATCTGTACTTGCTCTTCATCACTTGGCTCATGAACAACACCTACAGTTCCTATCCTGTATCGCAACTGATGACGAGAGATTGTGTCTTTATGCTAACAGAAATGAAACTTCCTGGCAGATTAAAACTGTGTGCCCGACCGAGACTCGAACTCGGGACCTTTGCCTTTCGCGGGCAAGTACTCTACCATCTGAGCTACCGAAGCACGACTCACGGCCGCTGCTCACAGCTTTACTTCTGCCAGTATCTCATCTCCTACTTCCCCCAGGCTGTGGCTGAGCCATGTCACCGCAATATCCTTTCTTTCAGAAGTGCTAGTTCTGCAAGGTTCGCAGGAGAGCTTCTGTAAAGTTTGGAAGGTAAGAGACGAGATACTGGCAGAAGTAAAGCTGTGAGCACCGGCCGTGAGTCGCGCTTCGGTAGCTCAGATGGTAGAGCACTTGCCCGCGAAAGGCAAAGGTCCCGAGTTCGAGTCTCGGTCGGGCACACAGTTTTAATCTGCCAGGAAGTTTCATATCAGCGCACACTCCGCTGCAGAGTGAAAATCTCATTCTGGCTAACAGAAATGGTTGAGCCCAAACCAAGCAGCAACTCCCCGTACAAAGACTTGTGTGCATCCACGAAACATATTGTTGTGCATCTGGTGGAACAGCGACGGTATGGCGTACTGCGAATTGCTTCCCCGAGGTGGAACTATCACTGCTGACATTTATTGTCAACAACTGAGACGTCTTGCAGACGGAATCCAAGAACAACGAACAGGAAAACTGCGTGAAGGGATGCTACTCCATGATAATGCCCACCCGCATTTTGCTAGACTGACAAAAAAAAATGGTTCAAATGGCTCTGAGCACTATGGGACTCAACTGCTGTGGTCATAAGTCCCCTAGAACTTAGAACTACTTAAACCTAACCAACCTAAGGACACCACACACATCCATGCCCGAGGCAGGATTCGAACCTGCGACCGTAGCGGTCGTGCGGTTCCAGACTGTAGCGCCTTTAACCGCTCGGCCAGCTAGACTGACAAAACACACTTATACAGGAGTTAAGTTGCGAAGTCATTCCGCACCCACCTTATTCACCTGCTCTTGTGCACTCATTCACCTTTTCCGCCTTGTATCGAACAACCATCAAAGAGCTTCCTTTCCGGATGAAAATGCACTCAGAACATGTTTCGACGAGTTCTTTGTCTCAAAACCAAGTGATTTTTATAGTCACGGAATCTAAAAGTTACCTCAGCGTTAGACTATATTATTGATGACTAATATGGCTGTTATGTGTATATGTTGTGTTTATAAAGTTACGGAAAAACGCTACGAACTTGTTCACCATCGTAGTATTTGCCACTGCGGATTTAAAGTTTTGCTCTCTTTCTCTGTAAACATGACATTTCAGTCGCCGTGACGCATGAAGTTTATTTTTTATTTATTTTTAATATGTGTATCCAGATGTCGCGGCCGTGTCACCATGTGATTGGCATAACCACATCGATAAATTTGTACGTGTGTGCAAACGTGTATATGTTTTACACCGTTATTTGTGCCACCAAAAATGAAAAGTAATATTCAACAGATGTTGCAAACGTCAATTGCAGTCAAATAAAAACTCGCAAAAAGGGAAATGCGGTCAAACGTTGTAAGAAGAAACTGCTGTTTGATATTGATACTGACCTATATAGGATTCAGGTAAACCGACAACGCGCCAGCGCCCACTCGTTTTTTGCTTACACCGCAGAAATGAGGTTATTGATAACACACATATATCTGCAACGTGACAAATTCAGGTGAGCGAAGCAGAATGAGCTAGCGCAGTACCTTTGTTTTTATTATCTAAGTAGTTGGAGGATGAAAAATACAAGGTTAGTCGTCCGTTGCGTGCGAACAATATTGCGTGTCATGCTCCCGTATTCCGGGATGAAACGATTTAGAAATTGAAGCGTGTCAGCGCCACACGATCAGTTCCTATAAAAGTTCATGATGACGTTGTCCTTAATGTTATGGCTCGGAATGGTAGTCTTACCAAAAAAAAAAAAAAAAAAAAAAAAAAAAAGGGTATGTAATGAAAGAACTCTGTGACTGGTCAGAACAAGACTCTATTCTGAAGACTACCTACACTTAAAACATATATCACATGTGTATTTGCCTTAAGATTAACAAGAAACGAAATATCCGTTGCATGACTATAGTTCTGGATCAACTGCAATGATACACGGCGCTATTGACATCTTTGTTGCGACACGTAAAGTTCTAACCTAACTCCCACCTTTCCATAATTTTTACAGCGATGCCGTGTGTAAATGCACGTCTTTCCTCACATCGTCGTCACACTTTGAAACCAAGTTCAAAAGACTAAGCTAAAAGTAAAATCATGAGTCTGCTGCACCGCTCGTAAACATTAAAATCTGTACATACGAGTATGCTTCGTTTTCACGACACACATTTATATGGTACTTGAAGTTCAGAATGGCATACTCTAGAATTGGAGTCAAGCATTAAGTTCGCAGTCTAATAGTGACGTGAAAAGGCAGCATCCTGAGTAGTACAAGACGGCCGGCCGCTGTGGCCGAGCGGTTCTAGGCGCTGCAGTCTGGAACCGCGTGACCGCTGCGGTCGCAGGTTCGAATCTTGCCTCGGGCACGGATGTGTGTGATGTCCTTAGGTTAGTTAGGTTTAATTAGTTCTAAGTTCTAGGGGACTGATGACCTCAGAAGTTAAGTCCCATAGTGCTCAGAGCCATTTGAACCATTAGTACAAGACGTTTCAAAGAGGTTTATCCTATTTCACAAGACTATATCTTCTGCATGAATTAAGATACTTGGAGCGAATTTTAACTCGCAGACGGATTACAAAGTTTTTCTTTATTTTGTTTGCTTATAAAATGATTTACTTTTACGTGCGTACATGTACCGGTGACGGTTCAGTTACATTCGTTTCTTTTATTCACCCATAATATCTAAATTCAGAAAGCATAACTGAGACGATGTATGATATACGTTTACTGATTGGTCGGAGAAGGGCGGCTGGTAGGAAGAAAATATTTTGGTAATCTTTTGTCGTCTAAGAGCTTCCGAGCTATCCAGCACGAGGGAAAGACGTAGGGGACAGTGTCTCACCTGAAGGATAGTGTACTAAGAACAAGTGATGTTTCCTGGTCGGTATTTGAATGTAGTGGCCGATTTTAGACTCTCACACAGGAACGCACCCTAGCAATCGCCATAAGCAGATTGCTGCATATTCTACTGTTTTTGTTGTGAGACATGGGGTTGCCTTTTGTGCGGCGTTTGTAAATATTACAAGTTCTACATATTTAACTGCTTATAGCTGTTTTGAGGATCCTGTTAGTTCCTCAATTACTGATTTTATTCTGACGAGGAGAACACGGCACGTGTCGTAACTGAAAGTTTTTCCTATGAAAAATTGTAATTATTATTAGCCTGATGAAAGACGTACGAAATGTGGTGTCACCGCCAGACACCACACTTGCTAGGTTGTAGCCTTTAAATCGGCCACGGTCCGGTAGTATACGTCGGACCCGCGTGTCGCCACTGTCAGTGATTGCAGACCGAGCGCCGCCACACGGCAGGTCTAGAGAGACTGCCTAGCACTCGCCCCAATTGTACAGCCGATTTTGCTAGCAATGGTTCACTGACAAATTACGCTCTCATTTGCCGGGACGATAGTTAGCATAGCCTTCAGCTACGTCATTTCCTACGACCTAGCAAGGCGCCATTATCATTTGTTATGTATCTTGGGATGCATGTACAGTCAGACCGATGTTCACCAATTATGGATTAAAGTTAAGTGTTTCACCATCTGCGTCCGTTTTTCTAAGTCCTAATTTCCTTGTCAATTTCCAGAGCTCACGCCAGCATGCGTGAGCTTAAACGCGTGCCTTTCGGCTTCCTCCAAACCCCGTGAATTGGCTCCTGCCAATTCACAACACGAAATGTGTAAAGCTATGTCGCTGACAATATTATCGTATCCTTTTTCTCTAAAAGTTGCAAGACAATCCAGTGAAACTTTATTATCGTTATCAGAAAATCTTATATGTAGCCGTACAAATTATATTATGTAAACCCTTATGCCGACATGTCAGTATTCTGACAGAGAACAAAAACGGAAATTAATTAATCTTCCTATAAATAACGAAAAATCAATTCTCTAGTATCGGAATGCGATTTTTAAAAATATTCCCTAACGTCTCTTAACAATTGTACTGCAATGCTCCTACATGCAACAGACAACTTACCTAGTCTTGCCGCTGCAACTGCATGAATCTTCAGCAATGTTAAAGACGTTTCTTCCCGAATAAGATTCATACGAAAAAAAGGCGCTGTGGCAAACCTGCTTTCGAGTGATGCTCATTATTTTCCGAATTTCTATGTTTCGAATGTTTCTACGATCGGTATCGTCCGAGGGAATGCACCGAACCCTCCTGTAGGATTGTAACCTTTGAAAATATCGTACACACATATATTATATGATAAATATATGACACTTATTGTGACACCAAACTGTAATTTTACAATTAACATGGCGCCATTGTATCCCACAACTTGATACTGACTTATACTGACGGTTCACTCGAGACAACATTAAAATTTTTCAGTACACTCTGGAACTAAAGGTTGAAGTGCTTTGTAATAAATTCAATCCTTCAATCAATAGAAGAACCACCACATTAAATACGTTTCACAATAACCTTTAGGCACAATGTCTTCATTTACCTTTCACAATGTTCAATGTTCTCTACAGCAAACCCGAAACAAACGTCCAGACAAAAAGTCAAATTCGTCCCATTGTTTCAGGAGTATCTATAGAGTTACTACATTCACTGTTGCTGCTATCTGGCACCACAGATCAGCGGAAGTTGTCGGAAAAGTTGGCAGATAGACTGAATCCACAAAATGCTTACCGTGAAATTAGGTGACCCTCGAAGTCAATATTTCAGTGCGACACCAGTACGCCCCTTACAGTTGGTCGATGAAGCTTTAGAGAGTCTCTTTTCGCTGTGGTATGTGGCTGCTGTGATCCTCATATTCTTATATTATGGAGATCTATTTCTTCACTATGGATGGAAATTGTTATCACGCATCCTCACCTCCGAATGAATTCACAAAACTCTACACGTTGTTGCTATCATCATATGAAAGCTTGTAGCAACACAGTCCTGTTTATGCAACCGTATGCGTCAGGGCAAATTACAACTGGCGCCAATGCAAACTTAATATTTCGATACAAAAGTTAAAATTCACTCCAAATTTCTATCTCCATTGATGTATAAGATGTGGTCTTGTAAAGTCGAATGAATCTTTTTGAAATACACTGCAGATAGCACGAGAGACATGGATGATTTTCAACGGTGGTCAGCCTTTTATTTACTCCATCGGTCACGCGGATGTGACATGACACGGCTGAGAGGGTGATATTGGAGACGTTAGTACATGTCTGGCAGGCACATGCCCTGGGTGAGTCATCACCGAGCGGGCTTTCCATTGTGATGCTGGTGTTTTTCTTAAGTCGCCATAGACATCCCCCCACTTGTAGGGAGAGCCAAAGCAGCGGGTACGGCGCTTTCTGTACGACGGATGTTCCGCTAACGAGGCACCTGGAAGCCGCTCCGTCTGTGACGGCACCTTATTGGAAACTAGTGACGCTGTTGGCTCCAGGCCAAGCAAACGTCTGTGCAACGAGTAGCGCCTGCAGTGCGTACATAGTGCACCTACACCATTCGGCGTCGTGCTTTGTGGTTACGCCGCAAATTGTCTGTCTCAGTGTCTGCGTGTGGGAATGGAAGTGAACAGTTTGTGGTAGCTCTGAAGTGGGAGCCACTCCTAAAAGACGTGCCTCCGTTGTGGTATTCAACTTGCGTTAATCGGAACGTATAAGCTGTGCAAAGCCCTGTGCGATTCATCACAGAGGGTACATAGCATAATAAAACATTTTACGGTTTCTTCGCCTTCCAATCGCGTATGAATCTCGAGAAGAACGATTCCTTACCTGCACCCCGTAATTAGTCTAATTTTGTCTACACATCTTAGCGTGTAGGCTTTCACGGCCGGCGTCTTCAGTAATTAAAACTTCCGGGCTAAGAGGCCGTGGTCCAATAGTAGAAATACTTCTCCCTGATGTTTCGTTGCTAGCTGCGGGCAACATCATCTGAGGTGAGTCTACGACTGGCTGCTAGGCCGTGGAGGTCCTGTTTATATAGAGCGCGTAGAGGGCGCCACCACTCGTCACGTGTTGTCAACAGTAAAACTATCTCTGGCTGGCGTCATTACTCTCGATCGAAGGTAATCGATTGTCACATCTTTGGTACAAAGTCGATCGCCATATCTTATCTAACTTCAAGCCTTCTTCTTTCCTGTTAAAATTATTGTGGTGTTTAAAAATCTCTACAGCCTCTCTATACATACGTGCATAATAATGCGATGTCTTAGCTAGCACGCTCGTCTCACTGAATTTTATTTCAGACCCACCAAGAAAATTAGTTAATGCTTAACATCGGCGAAAGATGCACGACACCCTATAGCTACTCCTGGTGTGTGTAAGATTCTGTGTAGTTGTGGGAAGGTTTACATTGGAACCACAAAAAGAAGTATCAATACTCGCCTAACTGAACATAAAAGGAACTGTCGACTGGGACGCACGGACAAACCGACTGTAGCGGAACACGTTTTTGAAACGGGTGACCATGAAATAAAATTCAGTGAGACGAGCGTGCTAACTAAGACATCGCATTATTATGCACGTATGTATAGAGAGGCTGTAGAGATTTTTAAACACCACAATAATTTTAACAGGAAAGAAGAAGGCTTGAATTTAGATAAGATATGGCGATTGACTTTGTACCAAAGATGTGACAATCGATTACCTTCGATCGAAAGTAATGACGCCAGCCAGAGATAGTTTTACTATTGACAACACGTGACGAGTGGTGGCGCCCTCTACGCGCTCTATATAAACAGGACCTCCACAGCCTAGCAGCCAGTAGTAGACTCACCTCAGATGATGTTGCCCGCAGCTGGCAACGAAACGTCTGGGAGAAGTATTTCTACTATTGGACCACGGCCTCTTAGCCCAGAAGTTTTAATTACTTTGTCTACACAGTTCCTACGGGGTATGAAGAATAGTTCTGAATCCTTCACTTAATACTTTTAAGCAAGTTTTCGCGAAATAATTTGCGTCTATGTGCAGTAGTCTGCCAGTTCAGGATTTTCAACATTACCGCGGCGCTCTCCCTTGAAACCAAACCTGTAACTATTTTTGCAGCCTTTCTCTCTATACGTTCCGTATTCCCTGTTAGTCCTATTTGTTATGAGTCCCATAAACTAGAGCAATATTCTGATGCTACACTTTGATCTTATCCAAAAGGCAGAGGAGCGAAAACAGGAGTACCCTTCCAACGAACCGAAGTCTACCACCTTCCTTATCTGCAACTGAGCCTATGAGGTCATTCAATTTCATATACCTACCAGATATTTGTATGAGTTGACTGTAACTGTGAATCATTAATATTTTAGTTACAAGGACACTCCATTTTTCCGTTTTGTGATATGAATAATTTTAAATTTCCATATATTTAAATCGAGTTACCAACCTTTGCATCATTTCGAAACCTTATGAAGATATGATAAATAGTTTTGTCGCTATTTTCAGATAGTACTGTGTTAGGTACCAGTTTAATTATACAGTTAGGTTGGCTGATGGAAAAATATTCTATTACGTAGCCTGGTACGTTATTATGTGAATTTAAATTGATATGTTATTGCAGAAGATACCTCGGGTCGCCCTCTGAGTTGACCTACAAACTGATATTTGCTAGAAATAAAAAACAATTAATGAAAATTTAATGAAAAATTAATTAATTTGTGATATACCTTGATAACTCTTGGTTAATTCAGCTTGGGAAATGCTCTTAAATATACTAAAAAATCATACAAGCGTGACCTAAGCTGACCTGGAAGAGTCTCAATAGGGAATTTGATAAATAGCGGGTGAGTTATTGGACATCAAGAAGGGCTATTACTATACACACATTTCATGACTAAATCTTTAAATGGGAAGCATGTGAACAAACGTACCTTAACCCTTAACTCACGAGGTGTGGTCTCTCAGACCGCGCGAAAATTTTCGAACTCGCTCCTCAAGGCCAGTTGTGGTGGAATACTTCTATACTCACCGTACCCTCTCTTAGTTGCCAAACCTACGATGTTTTGTTGTCGGTTGCGTTACCGCCTGCTGTGTTTATTATTGACACATGTTATTGATAGGTGTCTCCTCGACCCCGCCTCGTGAACTACGTACCTATTTCTTCTGTACTGTACCCTATATTTCAAAATGTGTTGGCACGAATGTGTGAGTTTTAACTTTCCAGAGCTTGATGAAATTGTTAGTCAGTCTATGGAGGAAGGTGTCAGTGATATGGATGAAGAAATAAACGAAAAAGACGACGATTTTACACTATCCAGTGATCACAGTTCTCCTATCGAACGAGAGTATCATTCAGAGGAAGAACTTAAGGAAAGTTGTGATGGGGATCTGTCTGTTTCTTCAATCAAATACTTAAAGTGTCTGTTAAAATCGAATGTGTTCTGAGTGGCGATAAGAAAAATGTAGTTCCTAGCAATGAATGTCAATTTGACAGACGTTCGTTTTGTACCTATGGGGTGGAATTTTTATGAGCAAATTTAAGCCCTGGAATTTAAATTTATTTGGAAATTTATTTGCTACAGAGATTATATAATTTTTCAGACTGTAAAATTCAGTATTCTAACAGTCCCGTTACGTGTACTATTTAAAAGAACCACACAAAATTATGTGTCTTTGTGTGATAAATAGTAAAATGCTGCAGGCTTTGTTTATTGCAATAAAATAAACTAGGAGCATTTAAACAATACTTAATAATTGTAAAAATAAATGTTATATAGCAAAAATTAAAAATTTCATATGATTTTTGCCCTAAATCTCGGTTTAAACATAGGGGTACCAGAGATTCCACCACGTGGTATACGTTACGGAAAATTCACCTCTCTAGGTAAGAGGTAATTTATTTTGGACCGTTGGTATTGAACATTGCTGGTAAAACGAACAGAAATCTCTGTATGAATAACACGATTATTTGAAATCGGGAATACTGTGGGAAAGATGGATTACACAGGGACACATACAGATTAGCACTTCATCACAAATGGTTCAAATGGCTCTGAGCACTATGGGACTTAACTTCTGAGGTCATCAGTCCCCTAGAACTTAGAACTACTTAAACCTAACTAACCTAAGGACATCACACACATCCATGCCCGAGGCAGGATTCGAACCTGCGACCGTAGCGATCGCGCGGTTCCAGACTATAGCGCCTAGAACCTCTCGGCCACTTCGACCGGCAACTCATCACAGAGAAAGAAGTCGTTCAATAATTTAATAAAGTAAACAAGATTTGAACTGGGTTATAGAGAGACTAGTCTCGGTGGTCAAATACTTTAACAGAAAATTATTCCCAAATTTATAGCAAATTATGCAACATTGTAACTAAGAAAAATGAATAGAATAGAAAGTACGCTCTGTGAACAACTGCCGGCCGGAGTGGCCGAGCGGTTCCAGTGTGGCGGTGGTTAGTGTTTAACGTCCCGTCGACAACGGGGTCATTAGAGACGGAGCGCAAGCTCGGGTTAGGGAAGGATTGGGAAGGAAATCGGCCGTGCCCTTTCAAAGGAACCATCCCGGCATTTGCCTGAAACGATTTAGGGAAATCACGGAAAACCTAAATCAGGATGGCTGGAGACGGGATTGAACCGTCGTCCTCCCGAATGCGAGCGGTTCCAGGCGCTACAGTCTGGAACCGCGCGACCGCTACGGTCGCAGGTTCGAATCCTGCCTCGGGCATGGATGTGTGTGATGTCCTTAGGTTAGTTAGGTTTAAGTAGTTCTAAGTTCTAGGTGACTGGTGACCTCAGCAGTTAAGTCACATAGTGCTCAGAGCCATTTGTGAACAATTCTTTCGGAAGGTTGAAGCACCGAAAATCACAAGGAACCACGTGGCTACCCATTAAAAAGAAAAATCGGTAAAATACAAAAAAACACGACAATACAGATCACGAAATCAAACAATGAAGCACGAGAATTTGTTTAAGCGAAGAAACTGGTTTATCTTCAAGGATAGAATACTAAAGCACAACGTCACGAACAAAGCACGTGATAACGGCTACCAGCCACGCACAGACAAAACTCACTCAGATCAGCACAACACGCTGTGGCCGTTTTCTTAGTGTGACTACCGCATGTTAAAACCATGCACACTTCTAGTAATGAATTACACGATTTATTCAGGAATCTAGACACAATCAAAGATCCAAGGGGCTTCATACCCCACAATCCCAAAGCTATAGAGCACAAAGAAAACACTGCTACAAATTCCAAAAATAGCGAAAATATTCCCAATTCCTGCCTACGCAAGGTACCCTGAGTCATTCGGTAATTAAAGTGACAAAATGGTCTGGGGAAAAAACTGTTAGTAGGGCAAGTTCGGTATTTTTATGGTTTTAAGTTGGCATCACTGGGATGAGCCCTGATCAGCTGATGAATCAACATTGTTTTGTTTATAACCTCAAAAATACATTTCAAGATGGCGAGTCCGCTTGAAACGTCCATACTAGTTGAACACCCTTCTGTTATTCGCTTTTTACTTACTGAATGCGAGAAACCAGTTAATACGTACTGTAGAATGTCTAAAGTTTATGGTGTAGGTTGTATGAATAGTGCAAATTTTTTCAGTTGGGTAGATCAGTTCAAAAATGGTCGCAATCAGTGAATGATGAACACCGTTCTGGCGGACCAGTTGCAGTTTCAACTCCCTCACTTGAAAGTCGGATTGATGACATTATTCATGCCGACCGCCGTGTAACTGTAGAAATTATACTTGATAAGACTCAAGTTAGTACTGGTGCAGTTCATAACATTATCTGCAACAAGCTGAAGTACCGCAAAAGATGTGCAAGATGGGTCCCAAAGGAGTTGAGGCGGCTGCACAAGGAAACAAGCTTGAGGGTGTGCACAGAGCTAATGGAACGTTATGAAAGAGAAGGTGAGCACTTCCTCAACAAAATTTTAACTTGTGATGAAACTTGGGTTCACTGTTATGAGCCAGAATCAAAAAGACAAAACACGGAGTGGAAGCACACCAATTAATCTGCCAAGAAAAAATTCAAAACCCAAGCACCAGTAGGAAAAGTCACGTTGACGGTGTTTTCGGATGCTGAAAGTCCAGTTTTTTGTGATTATCTCGAAGTGAATCGCGTAATAAATAGTCAATACAACTCGGATTTGCTTTCAAACAAGGTGAAGCCAACCATGAGACAGAGATATCATGGATCTCAGAGGAGAGGTGTGATTCTCCAGCAAGGCAGCGCATGTCCTCATATTGCTCAACTAAACCCGTGAAACCATCGACAGAATGGGCTGGGAAGTACTGCCTCATCCCCCTCACAATCCTGATGATTAACTTATAATCATCAGGGCCTCGAATCCCACTGACTGGAGAAGCAGATTGTCTTTAGTGATGAGTCCCGCATCGAAAGAAGCCCTGATGACCATCGAAGATGTGTCTGGAGGCGCCCCAGACAGTTGTGGGATACCAACTGATAACAGGCAGTGATGGTGTGTGGCCCCTTTTGATTTGTTACCAGGACCCCTTTGTTTGTTATCCGCAGCATCGTTACAGCTTTGTTGTCCATCATGGCAATCCACCCTGGGCTTACACTTCAGCAAGATAATACCCGCTAGCATACGGTAAGAGTTTCTGATGCTCTACAAACGCTGCCTTGGCCAGCAAGATTGCCGGATCTCTAACCAATTGAGAAGGGTTGGAGATTTTGGGAGGGCTTTCCAGTTAGCTCGGGTTTTTCACGATCTAACGCGCCAGTTGAAGAGAATCTGGCACGACATCCCTCAGGAGGACATCGAGCAACACCGTCAGCCAATGCCAAAACGAATAACTACTTGCGTAAGGGCCACAGGTGGACCGACACGTCATTGGCTTCCTCAGTTTGTAAAGCTCTTCCTTTAGAATAAATCATCCAAATTTCTGAAGTTGTAATCATTTGTTTGTTTGTACATGTACATCACATGTACCGATTTCCGTTCCATCTGCATAATACCTCCGTGGTGCATCTTCTTTTTTTGTCTCCTAATATTCGCTAAGCGCATTTTCTCTGGTGTTTCAGCAGATATTTGATTTCGTTTTTGCGTTGTACAGCTGGAGTCAGACGAAAGAAATAGTGCTCATTTAGTCTCTCTTGGAACACCAAGTGTCGACGGAAAGCGTTGGCTTATCTCCCATTACAAACTAAACTGTTTTTAAATCGTAATTTTACGTAGCCATTCGATAGCGCGGTCCCAGATTAGTCTACTGCTTTATTTGTTTTATTGATCCGCGTTAATAGGAACAATAAAACTCGAAGAATAACCATCCAGCAGCAACAAGCGTAATTGGCCCGCGCTGATAGCTACCGCCAGGCAACCGGCGCTACTGAGTCGCTGCTAGAATGCTGTTTATTCTTCCTGTTTTACGGTCCCTATTAACGTATATAAACAGAATATCGGACTAGAATAAACTGGAGCCCTCTCTCGAATAAGCACGTAATATTTCGCATTGAAAACTATCTTGTTTGTAATGGACAACTCTTAGCAGACATCCGGTATATACATATTTTTCTCCATCGCTATTAAGTCATCATCTATGACCAAAAATTACGATTCACATACATTTTAAGGGGGATAGGACGTCAAACGGGCCGATTTGGAGCAAGAGAGGCACCACAGGACATTTTAATTTCCACTGTCTATACTTTTACAAATAAATTCATATAACTTTGGCAGCATGACCACGAAGGATTCAGAATTCACACTCATAGCAGCGAAAGTTCAAAAACATAACAAAACAGTTTTTTTGCGTGTGAAATTTCGGCGTTTTCTCACTTACTATTGGCTGCATTTGTTGCTATAGGTACACTTTTCTTCGTAAGTATGAGCGATCGTTCGACGAATTCTTTTGCAGCATACAACCCATACTTACAGGTGTATAAAACTCTAGAATTTTACATGTCTATTAAAAACTGTGGTAAAAATTGAGGTAATTAACTATAAAATTTGAGTTTTTCTAAACACGAAGTTTGAAGTGTAGCAGCTTATTCATTTTTTCATAAATTAAATAAATTCTAGAGTTTCAGCCACCCAGTAAGTATGGTTTGTATGCTGTGCAAAATTCATCGAAGAATCTCTCTTACTTATGAAGAAACGTGTACCTATAGCAATAAATGCAACCAATAGTAAGTGAAAAATGATGAAATTCCACATGTAAAAAAAAATTACTTTGTTATATTTTGAACTTCCATTGCTATGAGTGTGAATCAAAAAATGGTTCAAATGGCTCTGAGCACTATGGGACTTAACATCCGAGGTCATCAGTCCCCTAGAACTTAGAACTACTTAAACCTAACTAACCTAAGGACATCACACACATCCATGCCCGAGCCAGGATTCGAACCTGCGACCGTAACGGTCGCACAGTTCCAAACTGAAGCGCCTAGAACCGCTCGGCCCCACCGGCCGGCGAGTGTGAATCCTGAAGTCTTCCTGGTCATGCTGAAAAGTTTTATGAATTTATTTGTAAAAGTATAGACAGTGGAAATAAAATGTCCTGTGGTGCCTCTACTGCTCCAAATCGGCCAGTTTGACGTCCTACCCCCTTTAACGAAGCAACAATGAACGTGGCGGGCTATCTTTAAGGTAATCTGCTTTTGTACACTTCAACTATTGGACTTCAACTATTGGATAACAAGAATGCTTTATTATAAGATTCTATCCTTACACTGCAGAAATGTTTTAACAAGTATATATGTATAGGCCGCGCGCAGAGTTGTGGTTTGGAGGGGGGTGCGAGGGGGGGGGGGATTCTTGGTGCTCCGTTTCTATTTGAGCCAGGAACGTGGGGTAAAAAGCTTTTGTTTAGCCCGGACCAGCGGCCATCTGTATAGCGATTCGAAAATCTGTCTTGCTGCAGCTATGTTCAACCACACAACTAGCCATTAAAATTGCTACACCACGAAGATGACGTGCTACAGACGCGAAATTTACCGACAGGAGGAAGATGCTGTGATCTGCAAATGATTAGCCTTCCAGAGCATACAGGCAAGGTTGGCGCCGGTGGCGACACCTACAACGTGCTGACATGAGGAAAGTTTCCAACCGATTTCTCATACACAAACAGCAGTTGACCGGCATTGCCTGGTGAAACGTTGTTGTGATGTCTCGGTTATGGAGGAGAAATGCGTACCAACACGACTTTGATAAAGGTCGGATTGTAGCACATCGCGATTGCGGTTTATCGTACCGCGACATTGCTGCTCGCGTTGGTCGAGATCCAATGACTGCTAGCAGAATATGGAATCGGTGGGTTCAGGAGGTTAATACGGAACGCCGTGCTGGATCCCAACGGCCTCGTATCACTGGCAGTCGGGATGACAGGCATCTTATCCGTATGGCTGTAACGGAACGTGCAGCCACGTCTCGATCCCTGAGTCAACAGATGGGGACGTTTGCAAGACAACAACCATCTGCACGAACAGTTCGACGACGTTTGCAGCAGCATGGACTATCAGCTCAGATACCATGGCTGCGGTTATCCTTGACGCTGCATCACAGACAGGAGCGCTTGCAATGGTGTACTCAACGATGAACCTAGGTGCACGAATGGCAAAACGTCATTTTATCGGATGAATCCAGGTTCTGTTTACAGCATCATGATGGTCGCATCCGTGTTTGGTGAACGCACATTGGAAGCGTGTATTTGTCATCGCCATACTGGCGTATCACCCGGCGTGAAGGTATGGGATGCCATTGGTTACACGTCAAGGTCACCTCTTGTTCGCATTCACGGCCCTTTGAACAGTGGACGTTACATTTCAGATGTGTTACGACCCGTGACTCTACCCTTCATTCGATCCCTGCGAAACCCTACATTTCAGCAGGATAATGCACGACCGCATGTTGCAGGTCCTGTACGGGCCTTTCTGGATACAGAAAATGTTCGACTGCTACCCTGGTCAGCACATTCTCCAGATCTCTCACCAATTGAAAACGTCTGGTGAATGGTGGCCGAGCAACTGGCTCGTCACTACTCTTGATGAACTGTGGTATCGTGTTGAAGCTGCATGGGCAGCTGTACCTGTACACACCATCCAAGCTCTGTTTGACTCAATGCCCAGGCGTATGAGAGCTGGTTGTTGTGGGTACTGATTTCTCAGGATCTGTGCACCCAAACTGCGTGAAAATGCAATCACATGTCAGTTCTAGTACAACATATTTGTCGAATGAATACCCGTTTATGATCCGCATTTCTTCTTGCTGTATCAATTTTAATGGCCAGTAGTGTATATTAAGCAAGGTTTGAATGTGAACCGTAGCTGGCACCCAGGTAAATTGTGCAAATGGATTAATTCCTTTCGCAAATGATTTTACTGGGCCAGAAATGAACACTCCGCTAATGGCACCATTTGTCAGTGCACCGCTTTGCATGCAAAAACAGTCACCCTCGTTCGTATTTTACGGACAAAGCAGTCACCTTCAAATAACTCTGGACTCTAGCGATACAGATGGTTCACGTTTCTTTCACCCGTGCATCTGACCTTCGTCTAAGATAACTTTTCACCATTTGAAAAATTCTTACTTCATTTTGGTTTAGTGTGCGAAAAACTCCTTTTTCTGGAAGGTTTTTCAAATGCGCCCCTTCTATATTTAAACTTGTACGAATCGGTTCAAAATTTGAACGAAGGTATAAATAGGAAAGTCAAAACGAATTTTTTACCGAACAATCGTTATCTGTTGTCAAAATACAATGGTAAAAATCGTAAAACACGTTCTTATGTGAATTGAATGCGCGGAAACGGTTTACAGCGAATCAAATAAATAAAAAGTGCATTGTTTCGGTGAAAAAAGCAACTCTTCTTCAAAATCTAGCTTCATTTTGATTTTACGGGCAAAAACCGGGTCTTTTGTCAGTTTTCTCAAGTGCGCCATTTCTGTGTTTCAAACTTTTGCGAATCGGTTCAAATTTTGCAAGAAGGTAGACAAATAGATGCACCTAACTGTTGTCCTGTTGTTCTTGTGAAAGCGGCGAGAGTTTCTACTGCTAGTTTTCGTGCTTGCCAAACGTTACCTTCGCCAATAAGTTGGCCGGATCTCTCCTCAGCTGAGAACGTTTGGAGCATCATGGGCACTGCCCTCCTACCAGCTCGGTATCTTGACGATCCAGTGCGCCAGTTGGGCAGAATTTGGCACGACATCTCTCAGGAGGAGATCCAACATCGCTATCTGCTACTGCGTAAAGTCAAGCGCGCCGGGACGCCAGTCGGAAACGAGAGAGCAGAGAAGAAGACGTCAGCCAGCTGCACGCTGACCAACCCCTCTCTAGGGCGACAACGCGACGACAGCAGCGGCCTCTATGTGAAGAGGACATAAGCGGCGCTCCCGACTGGTCGAGGCCCACTTCCACAGCAGCATCAAGATTAGGCACTTCTAGACCAGCGACTTAGGAATTGTATATACTGAAGAACATTGTTTATTTGCGTGTCGCCCTTTGCTAGCGACGCTTCTGTGTTATTGTCAAAATTTAGTATTGTCGTTGTTCATTTCGTAATAAAACTCATTAACACGATTTGTTTGAATGTTGTCCAGCGATCCGAGATGGCAGGTTTCCTAGAATCCACATATTCGACGACTAGGGAGGATTCAACACAATTAACCAGCGCTAAGTCGCTTAAACTGAGTGGCTAAATCGGTTGGGATCATTGGTATACAGCGTATAAAAGAGACCTTTCCACTTGCTGGATCTCTGACGTTTGCAGCTACAGTGACATTCTGTCCCACATTTCTCATCTGCGAACGGGTAGCATTACAACATTTCGGACGATTCACATCGCATATTAGTACTATAATCATCTGATTATTCATGACTAAAACTTTCCTAATATACAGGATTTTTGTTGAAAAAGGCTGCGAAGAAGAAAACAAGAAGTACATCGTTGTTTATACAATTTTTGTTTAAAATTCCTTGTAGGAGTTGGACAAAGATAAGAAACATAAATGCAGCTGTTAGCCAAGCCTGCAGCTTGCACTGTTGTATTTGAAAGCGAAGCTGCAATATCCTTAATGCGTTACAAGAACCAGTCGTGGTCAGAAGATGTTTCCTGTAACTGTGACTGCATTATGTTTTAGCTTCACGAATTCGAACATGGGAAAATTGATGGTGCTCCTATTGTGAGTATTTCCATAACAAAGCTAGCCAAAGCGTTTGTTCAAAAAAAATGTTCAAATGTGTGTGAAATCTTATGGGACTTAACTGCTAAGGTCATCAGTCCCTAAGCTTACACACTACTTAACCTAAATTATCCTAAGGACAAACACACACGCTCATGCCCAAGGGAGGACTCGAACCTCTGCCGGGACCGGCCGCACAGTCTAGGACTGCAGCGCCTGAGACCGCTCGGCTAATACCGCGCGGCAAAGTGTTTGTGTTTCAAGAGGCACCGCATACAGGGAAAGCGGAAAAACAACATCCGCCAAGTCAGAACGCTGACAAAGTGTGTGTTGACTGATCACTGGAGAGGACTGTGACGAAAAGTAGGAAGACGAATACTGCTGAAGTCACTGCAAAACACTGTCAACTGCAAATCATGTCAACACAAAAACAATACAAACGGCACCCCATAAGCTGGGCCTCACGGGGTCCCGGGTTAGTTTCCCGGCTGGGTCAGGGACTGCCACCTGCCTCGACATGATTGGGTGTTTGTGTTGTCCTCATCATTTCATCATCATCCCTAAAAGTGGCGTTTGGACTGAGCAATGGTTGGGAATTTGTACGGGCGCTGATAACCGCGCAGTTGAGCGCCCCACAAACCAAACATCATCATCATCATCATCATCATAAGCTGGGAACTCCAATGCGAGCTGGAATTCCAAAACAGTCACCAATGGTGCAAATGCTCATAACAGGAAAACGTGGTGTCGAAGCATAAAACCTATACTATGGAGCAACAGAAGAAAGGCATTTTGTCGGATAACTCTTGTTTCACACTCCTCCAAACTTGTTGTCAAGTTTAGGTCCCAAGCGCGAAACAAGGCGGGTGTTCGGTGATGATTTTGACAGCCGTATCGTGGTGTTCCATGGGACCCATGGTTACTAAGTACTAAGGATTGTGTGACCTTTTTAGCTGATCAGGTCCATTCCATGGTGTAATGTTTGTTCCCCAATGGTGATGTTTGTTCCAAGACGACAGTGCCACTGCTCACACAGGTCGCATCGTCCACGACTAGTTTTTCTGAGCATGAGGATAAATTGTCGCTTCCGCATAACACTTCTGAGTCATTGTGGTCTACTTCGGAGAGAACGGTGCGTGATCTCTATCCACCTCCATCACCTTTACATGAGCTAGCCCCTGTCTTGCAGGAAGAATTGTATAAGTTTCCCTCGAAACCGTACAGGACCTGTATTTATGACTGGTAGCTGCCTCAAATGCCAACGGTTTTCCTGCGTCGTATTAGGCATACTAATGAGTTCTAATTTTGGCGTTTCCATGTTCTTGTCAACCATATCGAGAAACCATATGTACGGGAGAAACTATTTTTGTAATGATTTTCATTCCTTCCTGTTGTAATTAAAACCGTCGGCGAGAAAGAAACCGAAACGGCACATTATCATAGCGCAGCACATCATTTTCGTTCTTGAAGAAAGTCTATACATTCTTTTTTTTTTAATGTAGCACATCCTTTCAAGTGTTCAAGTGTGTGTGAAATCTGATGGGACTTAACTGCTAAGGTCATCAGTCCCTAAGCTTACACACTACTTAACCTAAATTATCCTAAGGACAAATACACAAACACCCATGCCGGAGGGAGGACTCGAACCTCCGCCGGGACCAGCCGCACAGTCCATGACTGCAGCGCCTTAGACCGCGCGAGCACATCCGTCCGAATGTTTATTAGAGTTTTGGGGATATCGGTACCTACGAGCATCGCCGGTGAGAGAACTCTGTTTCATGTCTGCACGGAACAAAGACGTTAGTTCATTCTGAGCTGTGCCTGTGTGTGGACGCGTTTCATATATTGTGGTTGTTCAGTAGATCGTGTATCAGTACCACTGCTTCCGTCACGTTATTTGTACACTCCTACCACCTCGCAGTGAATTCTACCAAACAGTCTAGTGTAAAAACTTTAATAAGTCGCCCAAGAACATTTCGAATTTTTTGCTAATGACGTGTCCCTTTTATACACGGTGTTCGGAAAATCCCGTTACATCCTCCTAGGACTCGTGGAGGGGAGTGAGTACGTAATATTTCGGATAGGAATCCACATATGGAAACGTACCGTTTCTGTTCTACGACAGTTGCAATTCAGATGTGTAACGCATCGATGTCTACTGAGGGAAGGAAGAAGCCTCGGAGTTGCTTGTCCTGGTTTGCAATAGGGTACACTAACGTGTACTACGTCAGACGGTCACCTGATGTCACTTAACGTCTGTTTTGCTACGAGACTCCTGTAGAGACAGAGGAAGGTCTGCTGCGGAAGTTGCGGTCGCCGCACTAGAAACTGAAGAGACGCCAGGTGGAAAAGAGTGTAGCAGACACGCTTCGTAGTTACAATGTCCATAACAGCGTTGGTGGTCGTCACATCGAGCGGCTGTTGTAATGCCTCAGTACTGTTCTGTACGTACAGGATGCTGGGTTCTTTTTTTGTTTGTAATAATGTAATCACGCAAAGTGTTAATACAAATAAATGTGACACCCTTAATTCAGTTCCTCAAGCGGAAGTGGATGAGTTGAATATCTGAATTGAAACCATCGTAGAACGGGTTCTTGTTCAAAATATTGTGTATTCACTTCCCTCTACAAGGCCTAGAAATTTGTAACAGTAATCTGAGAACACACTGTATATAAGCATATATTATGGATACGCCACACATGTCGTCTGACGCTATATAGGGTGTTACAAAAAGGTACGGCCAAACTTTCAGGATACATTCCTCACACACAAAGAAAGAAAATATGGTATGTGGACATGTGTCCGGAAACGCTTACTTTCCATGTTAGACCTCATTTTATTACTTCTCTTCAAATCACATTAATCATGGAATAGAAACACACAGCAACAGAACGTACCAGCGTGACTTCAAACACTTTGTTACAGGAAATGTTCAAAATGTCCTCCGTTAGCGAGGATACACGGACCCACCCTCCGTCGCATGGAATCCCTGATGCGCTGATGCAGCCCTGTAGAATGGCGTATTGTATCACAGCCGTCCACAATACGAGCACGAAGAGTCTCTACATTTCGTACCGGGCTTGCGTAGACAAGAGCTTTCAAATGCCCCCATAAATGAAAATCAAGAGGGTTGAGGTCAGGAGAGCGTGGAGGCCATGGAATTGGTCCGCCTCTACCAATCCATCGGTCACCGAATCGCTTGTTGAGAAGCGTACGAACACTTCGACTGAAATGTGCAGGAGCTCCATCGTGCATGAACCACATGTTGTGTCGTACTTGTAAAGGCACATGTTCTAGCAGCACAGGTAGACTATCCCGTATGAAATCATGGCGGTGAATCGAGGAAGTACAGTACATACTGACGAAACTAAAATGAGCTCTAACATGGAAATTAAGCATTTCCGGACACATGTCCACATAACATCTTTTCTTTATTTGTGTGTGAGGAATGTTTCCTGAAAGTTTGGCCGTACCTTTATGTAACACCCTGTATACCTGGTGCTACCCATGTGAAGCAGGAGCGGGTCGCTAGTATACACATGGTGTGACGGGAATAAATGCGGACATTTTTATATGTGGGACCTTAAGATATACACACATCAGTGTGCTGGTAGTTTTTTCTCTGCGTCGGACAGTCTTCCCACAAACGCGTCACAAACTTTCAAACCTGACGTTTTCTGCATGACTGTAACTGCACGACTAAGTGTGCTACGTCTCTCAGTGTTGATTAACCGTTATTCACGCATGTATCCACATTTCAACACCTGATATGCTTCCCATGGAAAGCTAAGCATTGATCCTGCCTTATGTACTTGAAGATGCTAATCAACTTTAAAACATGCTACTCGTAATAGCTGTAATTGTTAGTCTTTAGATGAAGAAAATACTCATGTAATGTTGCTCAGTACACCGTTACCAGTCTCAGTATGAATATGTACACGTATACCCGTTACAAGCTGTATACAAACACATGAATGTGGTTGTTACAGTACATAAAACCCTGTGTAGGTTCCTTATACAATTATCGCCGTCGGAGGGAATGGTGTATAATCTCTCTTAGTACGCAGTTCTTGCATTATATGTTTTCAAACAGTATCAAAGCACTTTTTGTCTTTTAGGAAAGTCTTCAGAACGCGTTAGTTCGCTTCGTGTGCTCCTACCTTGGTCCTCCAACAAGTTGCGTGACAGAAAGAGAGCGAGTGAGAGCGAAGAGTTCGTGGTACGTGGAGGGGCAAGTATACTGTGATTATCGAAAAAGGGCTGTGAGAGACATGGGGAGGGTTGTGGGGGGAGCTGCGGAGGATAGACGCCCCGGCTGGCGAGCGCAGCTCACAGCCCTGTCTTTGTCCCAGCACCCCCACTTTGATTCCCATCTCTCCGTCTTTGTGGTGTTCCTGCAAACGATTTACCAGCCAATAGCAGCGTACCACAACCCCACGTTATAAGCCAATGCATACCGCACTGCTGCTCATTTACGTTATCATTTGTATTGTACACTACTGGCCAGTAAATTTGCTACACCAAGAAGAAATGCAGATGATAAACGGGTAGTCATTGGACAGATATATTATACTAGAACTGGCATTTGATTGCAAATTTCACGCAATTTGGGTGCATAGAACCTGAGAAATCAGTACCCAAAACAACCACCTCTGGCCGTAATAACGGCCTTGATACGCCTGGCCATTGAGTCAAACAGAGCTTGGATGGTGTGTACAGGTACAGCTGCCCATGCAGCTTCAACATCATACCACACAGTTCATCAAGAGTAGTGACTGGCGTATTCTGACGAGCCAGTTGGTTCAAATGGTTCAAATGGCTCTGAGCACTATGGGACTCAACTGCTGAGGTCATTAGTCCCCTAGAACTTAGAACTAGTTAAACCTAACTAACCTAAGGACATCACAAACATCCATGCCCGAGGCAGGATTCGAACCTGCGACCGTAGCGGTCTTGCGGTTCCAGACTGCAGCGCCTTTAACCGCACGGCCACTTCGGCCGGCCGACGAGCCAGTTGCTCGGTCACCATTCACCAGACGTTTTCAGTTGGTGCGAAATCTGGAGAATGTACTGGCCAGGGCTGCAGTCGAACGTTTTCTGTATCCAGAAAGGCCCGTACAGGACCTGCAACATGCGGTCGTGCATTATCCTGCTGAAATGTAGGGCTTCGCAGGGATCGAATGAAGGGTACAGCCACGGGTCGTAACACATCTGAAACGTAACGTCCACTGTTCAAAGTGCCGTCAATGGGAACGAGATGTGACCGAGACGTGTAACCAATGGCACCCCATACCATCACGCCGGGTGATACGCCAGTATGGCGATGACGAATACACGCTTCCAATGTGCGTTCACCGCGATGTCGCCAAACACGGATGCGACCATCATGATGCTGTAAACAGAACCTGGATTCATCCGATAAAATGACGTTTTGCCATTCGTGCACCCAGGTTCGTGGTTGAGTACGCCATCGCAGGCGCTCCTGTCTGTTATGCAGCGTCAAGGGTAACCGCAGCCATGGTCTCCGAGCTGATAGTCCATGCTGCTGCAAACGTCGTCGAACTGTTCGTGCAGATGGTTGTTGTCTTGTAAATGTCCGCATCTGTTGACTCAGGGATCGAGACGTGGCTGCACGATCCGTTACAGCCATGCGGATAAGATGCCTGTCATCTCGACTGCTATTGATACGAGGCCGCTGGGATCCAGCACGGCGTTCCGTATTAACCTCCTGAACCCACCGATTCCATATTCTGCTAACAGTCATTGGACCTCGACCAACGCGAGCAGCAATGTAGCGATACGATAAACCGCAATCGCGTTAGGCTACTATCCGACCTTTACCAAAGTCGGAAACGTCGGTTGGAAACTTTCCTCATGTCAGCACGTTGTGGGTGTCACCACCGGCGCCAACCTTGTGTGAATGCTCTGAAAAGCTGGACCCTGTTTCTTGCTGTTGTATTTTGTTTAATGAGTCTTCGTATGTTTGGAGATATACAATTTAAGTAAATCTTTCGTTTGCTGCGTTACTTGCATAGTAATCCTTTCTGCTGCTATCCACCTTCCCTATGACGACAATTGCCGCACCACTCTGTACGCCACCTCTCCTTGTATGAAGTCCTTCTTAACAGTCTCCCTCTACAATTTTTACTCCCCCTATTTCATTGCATAGCCAAATTGACAACTCCTTTATTTCACAGGATATATATTATCAACCTGCCACTTCCTCTACTCAGATTTTTGTCGTAAATTTCTTTTCTCTTCAGCTTGGTTTGGTATGTCTTCATTAGTTATCTGACCTATGGTTCAAATGGTTCAAATGGTTCTGAGCACTATGCGACTTAACTTCTGAGGTCATCAGTCGCCTAGAACTTAGAACTAATTAAACCTAACTAACCTAAGGGACATCACACACATCCATGCCCGAGGCAGGATTAGAACCTGCGACCGTAGCGTATCTGACCTATCCATTTAATCTTTAGTATTCTTCCACAGCACCACAAAGTCATCTTCTAGTTTCACTGTCTCATTTTCTGATCTAATTCCTTCAGCACCTTCATTTAATTCGACTACATTCCATTTGCTTTAGCTGATAATTACTACACCTGCGACGTTAACTAGTGTGGTAACAATACACAGCACTAGTAACACAGGTCTTATTAGTGCTAGGAACACAGGAGACCTATTTCGCTCATGTCTCACATTAGACACTCGGTGTCCACAATCACAAATGTTCTACATGCATCTCCAGTGCGACAACACAGGCTAGAACTGGTCATTACTGACAGTTGTTAGTTGTTACCAATGTAAAAACTGCCGTTCACAGAAGATTCTAGTACCACCACCTTTCACTCATCATACTCAAGAGAGCAGACCACATTGCTATACATGTTTATTATGTACAACGTTAAGTTTTTAGATGTCTGTTCCGTAAACAGGGCGCACCTAAAACATCACCGGCAAAATTTCGAAAGTTGTTCAGGTGCATTTTCTGAGTTATTTGATGTAAGATACCTGTGTGTCCAATGGCTTCTCATAGAGCCTTTACCTTTCATTTGAGTTTTCACCTCATTTATCTTTGTATCTCTATAGGACGAAAATATCTGTACAACAGTGCAAATGTCAACGGCTTGTACTTTCTGTTTTGTTTGTAAAGAAACCAGTTCCACTCACAGTACTTACTGCTGGCAACAGTTTACACCCAATTTGCTGTTTTTCTTGAAGCCTGCATTCAGTACTGCTCTTCTGTCTCGGTTTTTACCCCGGCAGTGTTAGCTGTTAACAGTGATACTGTAACCTCCCCACAAAAATTTTAAAAGTCAATAATAGTGAAAGTGTAACTTCCCCGCAATAAAGTTGGAAAGTCAATGATTACAGAAATGGTGCCAAATGTTGTCTTCCCACAAAAGTGAATAATAAAAATGAACCATGCGTAACCTCCTTGCAAAATTAAAGAATAAAAATTGCGCAAATGTAAACTCCCCACAAAATATCGTTAAGGGATGAAGATTGATCACAAACCCACACAATAATATTAATTAAATAATGAACCATCAACTGAATATAACATCTCAACAGCAATAACTAAACCTGACAAATTTTATAAGGACAGCAGCGCTGACCTACGGCCCTGTGAAATAATTAAACCAAAATTCTTACCTCAGTAAAACTGTGTCTATATCTGCTCTTATTTTTCGGCACAGCTCCGTGCAATGCTGACCCATATTTAATTCTGATTCTTGGAGGAAATGCATAGGAAAATATTCTTTAAATTGAAATGAATGCTTTTTCTTCAAAAGAGTGGAAAAATTCTTTAAATTGAAATGATTACTTTTCTTTAAAATATTTACTTTATACAAAAAATTATTATTGGGGCATTTCTTGAACAAATCAATTACAATTAACATACATTATTAGCTGAGCGCAATGCTGCTTCATTACCTTCTACAATATTACACATCGTCCACCACATTCCTGACCAGACTCGTAGGCAGAGCACACCGCGGACGCATGCCAACTCGCTACACACTAGCACTGACTGAGTACAACTATCCAACTGTCTACTCCCTCTGCCGACTCGCCACACACAACTGCCGACTGACTACAACAGACAGAGTGCAACTCGCAACTGTTCCTGCAGACTCGGTATACGCAACTGAACTCTCACGCGGTCAAGCGCAGACTAGCAACGATAAATAACTCTCTGGTCAGAGATTCTGTCATGCCTCGCCATCGCTGGTAATGAATACATATGAAACGTACGCGTTTCATAGCCCTCCACTGGGGGGGGGGGGGGGGGGGGGGCAAAAATTTGGCAGCGATGGTGAGTCATTTGGACTTGCCATGAGCAACAAATTTTTTCTTAACTAACTAACTTTACAATCACAGAATATACAGATATATAGGTGTAGAACATGAAGTAAATATAGTGTACATGCACTGAGTACAGAACATATCAGGCAAAGACAAAATATACACAATGAGTACAAAACATATTCACAAATGGCAAAAGTGCACACGCACAGTAGTACAGAACATATCAGCAAATCACAAAAAATGTATATGCAATGAGTAGAAAACATGTTAACAAAATGACAAAAATGCACATGAGCTGTAGTTCAGAACATATTTGCAAAATCACAAAAATGTATAGGCCAAAAATACAAATCATGATAACAAAATGATTTTTTTTTACTATGTCACAAGAATTAGGATAGGAAAGGGAAGGATTGCGTCATGGTTGTAGCACTTTAGGTTGCACGCAGCTGCACTGAAAGTCCATATCTTTCTACAGAAGCACAACACCAGGTGAGGCAATCTACAGTTCTTTTCCCAGAAGTATTAATCAGCGTAGCCATGACACTGAAATGCCGTAGTAATATTCCATGTTATCCTTTTGGTAGTACATTAGGTACACCAAACAGTGGGACCATAATATCATCTTCACCGCTCATGTTGGTGGACAGCATGTCGAGTCAACACCACGTCCTTGTCTGTTACAACAACGTAGAATTAGTGCAAAAACCAAATATAGTGCTCCATGATCATGAGGATATACAGGACAAACGGATATTGCAGTAATTCCAGGTAATTAGGTTAGAAGGTGAAGGGCATTAAGTCACATACTAGTCTTCATTGAGAATTACACTAGTAATGGGTGGCACTCATTGCCCAGTCATTGAACATTTCTGTACCATGTACGTAGTATTACAGAATAATGTTCATGAGTAACTTTACAGGGAACATTGGCACTCATTGCCTAATTACAAACCATCAGAAGTCATTTGCAGAGAACATTGGCACTCATTGCCTAATTAAAAACCATCAGAAATCATTTACAGAGAACATTGGCACTCATTGACTAATTACAAATCATCAGAAGTCATTTACAGAGAACATTGGCATTCATTGCCTAAGTACAAGCCATCAGAAATCATTTACAGAGAACATTGGCATTCATTGCCTAATTACCATCAGAAATCATTTACAGAGAACATTGGCATTCATTGCCTAATTACAAACCATCCGAAATCATTTATAGAGAACATTGGCACTCATTGCCTAAATACAAACCATCAGAAATCATTTACAGAGAACATTGGCACTCATTGACTAATTACAAACCATCACAAGTCATTTACAGAGAACATTGGCACTCATTGCCTAATTACAAACCATCACAAGTCATTTACAGAGAACATTGGCACTCATTGCCTAATTACAAACCATCAGAAGTCATCATTGAAAATGAGTTAATAAATGGCATAATTAATCTAATTACAATAAACATTTTCCTCATAGTTCATCTTATTACATTAATCAGTGGCATTCATTTGCCAGTTACAAAGCATTTTTTTGTGCTAGCAATGCATTGCGTTGGGTTTGATAATTAATAACAATATTTGCTTTTGAGTTATTGCTGCAAATGAAGATGTGTAACGTCATTCGTCATGAGTCAGCTGTATCAAGATTATGAAACAAGTGGAGTATATGTAATCACATTCATAAATGACTTGGGTTTAATGAACAACTGCTTATAGTACATTAATTTCATGAATAATTTCTCCTGCAAAATATACAAAAATGGATTATTAGACTGAAAGAAGAAACGCATTTTATGCTGAAAAGTAGTGAACTTCGAATTATCAGGTAGTGAAATGTGTATAAAATGTGTTCTCTAGCTGTCCTTTCCAAAACTTTCAGTCATCATACCATGCAATACAACACATACTGTCAAAACGAACTACAACAAATACTTAAATAACTACAGAGCATAAACACATAAACTTCAACATCATCCTCATCTGTAAAGAAAAAACTTCATTATCCATCATTTCATTATCATAACTCCATTATTATCCTCACCTGTAAAGAAAAACTTCATTATTCATAGCTGCATATTCTTCATCATTATTCATCACCATTCATTATCATCTGCAAAAAAAAACACTTCATTATTCATTACACAACTATTCCTTATTTCTAGCATATTTCCTCACTGAAACTGAATTGTGAAGTTCTGTCTGACAGCCTGCATCAGTCGCTTCGTATTCTGAAAGAAAAAATTAGTTAAGACTGCTATTCTACGATGTGTATAGTATATTCTTGTTAATGCTTGTTAATTCTGATCCATTTACTCTTCCTCATAAGGTTTTTGCATCTTCTTTCGTTTATTCCATAGGTGAAATTCCCATTTCTGTTTAATTTATTTCCTTTACACGTTATTTCTTTCTGAAAATGATGAACAAAGATTAATGTCTTGCATTTAATTCATATACCCATTAGATAAAAACTGGTTTATAGTGATGTAATTAAGCATACAGCATAGCATGACAGAAAACGTATTATGTCAAAAAATATAGACAGTGTTCAGATGCAAAAATGTACACAGAATATCATAATGCAGCAACAAAAAAAGTGTAAAATAGTCACGATGTTGAGATATCATAAGGAAAAAATGTCAAAGTCAACTGGTGTTTGTTATATCGTAAATATTTCATAGTGCATACAAAGAAACAGGAAAACAATCATAGATACATAAAAAAAATGGAAAATGTGCACGGTTTGATGTGTAACGACAAGAAAAGCGACCTGCTAACCTTACCTTGCCGGGCACTTGCCAAGAAAAAAATACAATAATCATCAGTAAGTGTTCATGTGAATACAATTGCATAAGTGGTCATAAAAAAATTAGGAAATGGCATTAAGCATGTTAAATCATAAAGTATCTTCATTCAATAAAAGGTTTAATATTTGATATGTGGCGGTTTCCTTTCGACTTTCTGGTTCTCAGAGTTTCGACGTGTACAACATTGGGGTGAGGAATGCTGCAAATCCGATATGGACCTGCGTATAGAAGTTCAAATTTACTGCACCTACCTTTTATTTTGTTGGATAAATAGTGTGTACGCACTAATATCTTCTGTCCAACGTGAAAGTCATGGCGTATACAAACCTGTTTTTGTTGTCTTCTCCGGCGCTCTGCAGCACGTTTGATGTTGTTCAGCGCAATGTCAATTATTTCATGGTGTCGTAGTCGACGAGATGTAGGAACTGTTACTAATTCTTTAATTTTGTTAGGTGGTTCAACATTTTTCAGTATAACCGACGGAGATAGCATAGTGGATTCATTTGGTATGGAATTAATTACATCCTGGAATGAGTGTATGTGTGTGTCCCAATCAATATGTCTTTTATGGCAGTATATTCTACACAGTTTACCGATTTCTTTCATTATTCGTTCACAAGGGTTCGGAGAAGCATGGTACCTGGATATATATATCGGAGAAATGTTTCTACCTCGTAACATACGTGTCCATTTCGCAGATCGAAACTGTGATCCATTGTCGGAAATTACTTTCAACACATGCCCTACATGAAATAGAAAATGTTTTACAAATGCTTTCGAAACAGATTTAGCAGTAGCTTTACGTAACGGAGTGAAGGTAACAAATTTTGAAGTGATTTCAACAGCGACAAAGATGAAGCAAAAATCTCTATTAGTTCTGGGAATCGGACCAAAAATGTCTACAGCGGCCATATGTCTCAATTTAACAGGTACAATGGGATATAATGGAGGAATATGTGAAGTCGTATCTGATTTAGCTTTCTGGCAGATTTTACATGACGCTAAAACTCGTCGTATACGTTTCTCCATGTTGGCAAAATAACAGTTCTGTCTCAGTATAAGAAAACATTTTCTAGCTCCGTAATGTGCGTAACTTAAATGATGTAAGTAGGCTGTTTAGGTTTTTTTATTGGTAACGCCACCTCTGTATGAAAATCACTGGCTGTACCGTGTGCAGTCTGTGGCTGCTTTTCATTGTTGTAATACTCGCCATTGTAGTGTTAGGCAGCTGGCTGTGAACAGCGCGTAGCGTTGGGCAGTTGGAGGTGAGCCGCCAGCAGTGGTGGATGTGGGGAGAGAGATGGCGGAGTTTTGTAATTTGTCATGAACTGCTATATATATGATGATATCAAAGTAAATACATTCTTTGTTCTCTATTAATATCTTTCATTTGCTAACTATCCCTATCAGTAGTTAGTGCCTTCCATAGTTGTATCTTTTATTTAGCTGGCAGTAGTGGCGCTCGCTGTATTGCAGTAGCTTGAGCAGCGAAGATTTTTGTGAGGTAAGTGATTTGTGAAAGGTATAGTTTAATGTTAGTCAGGGCCATTCTTTTGTAGGGAATTTTGAAAGTCAGATTGCGTTGCGCTAACAAAATATTGTGTGTCAGTATAAGCACAGTCCTGTAAAATTATTAAAAGGGGACGTTTCATATGGCGACCCTGCCAGGATACCTCACTGGAATCTTCTGATTTTTTTACTTGTAGTTTGTGTAATTAGTGTAGATTTTGTTTATTGCTAGCGCGTAATTGTAGAGAGAATCTCCTTTGTAGTTGCAGTTTTTCATTGTTGTACAGTAAAACATTTGTGGCATGTATGTAGAGTTGCACCAAGTATTTCGCAGCTGCGCTTGCAATTAACTACATATTATTTTCAGTGCTATGTTAATGTGTTCTCTTATTTTTGATCTTCAAATTGTGTTTTTTTGTGTTGTCATGTGAAATACTGTGACAATAATGGCGTGTGAAAAACGCAATACTAGGCTCCAAAGTAAACTGAGAAATGACAGTGAAAATGAAAGCAGTGTGTTAGCGCCACCGTGTAATGAATTAACTAATATTCAAAGTAGTAATTTGGTAACTGTGCATAGGGAAATGGAGCGGGTGGCAAACAATGGCGTGGACAGTGAAACAATTAGTGAAGAGGGAAGCATTATCGATCGATCGGTCGGCAATAGCTCGTCTCAGGAAGCCGAAATGAGACGACACGATTTCGCAAATACTGTAGATTCAGGTTCTGGGTCATCACCGTTTTCTCAAATGAGTCAAGACACATTTTCTGCTTGTCAAAATGTGAATGTTGCCGGTGAAAATGCACTGCCAAAAAGCATAGAGAAACAGATTCCAGACACTAATACATTATTATTGCAATTAATGCAACAAATGGAACAAAATCAGAGACAAATGGAACAAAATCAGAAACAAATACAGCAACAGTTAGACAGAATGGTACAAAATCTTCAAAAGTTAGACACAATGGAAGAAAATCTTCAAAAGTTAGACTCAGTGGAACATAAGCTTGAACAAACACGTGAAGATTTAACTACTGAGTTACATAACATTGAATCGAAATGCCAAAAAGTCTGTAATGCCGTAAAAACACAAATTTGTGAGCATTTTCAACCTGTTTTTTCGCGGCATGAAAATGCATTACAGAATCACGAAGCAGCCATAAAAGAACTGCAAACTATTGTTCATGAAAATCACGACACCTTGCAAGCTAAAATTGACTCAGTTGCATCTACCGATTCGGTTACGCAACTTGCAAAAACTAAGGAAAACTTAAAGGACACAGTAGATACTCTGAAACTTGGTACAGAAAAACACACTGAGGAAATAAGTACACTATCGGGGAAAGTAGCCGAACTTTCGGATCAGTTCACTAATTTATCTACGAAGGTAGATGATAATCTGAATGACACAAAACCGGTACTCTTTAATGACACAGAAGAGTGCGAACAAATTAGGAAATTCAATCAAAATCAAATCAATATACAGTACAAAAGAGAAATCCGGGAAGTACAAGATCAGTTGGCACAAGTAATACAAGAATTACATATTTCAGAGGACACTCGCGCCCCAACACGGGAAGAGGGACTTAGAAATACGGAAAAGACGCAAAATAATAACACAGGGCATTTCGGAAGTTACGAAAAAAATTGGCAATGTGCACCGAATTTTGAGATGGAACCGCCGACACGACCTAACAATGACCGATATGCTACTCGCCGACACGATGATTTTTACTATAAGCTGTTCATAAAAAAAAAAGAGAGAGAGAGGCAGAATAACTTTAGACGCAACGGTCCAGCGCGCAGTTACGATTCTGGGAGAAATTCTCCACCACATGACCGACAAGAAAGAAATTATGAAATCTACCGACATGACGACAGACGAGATAATCATAACGACAGACCTGAATTTCATCAGAACTGGTGATATTCAAACAGAGCAGGGCACTTTCGACAACGTGAATTTCTAGAAGTTCGGTCTCCGAATCCCATTAACGACGCGCGCCAACAAAGAAACAATGACCCGCACCGCAGGCAGACACCTGCGCCGGCTGGCTCCGAGAAAAATAACATTGACGCTAACCTTAAGAAAAATTCCAGTATTCTTTAACGACGTATACCGCATGATAATTGCATTGTTCAAACTCTGAGTACTATGAAGAGTAAAGAATTGCACCGCATTTCACATGTAAAACCGTTTATTGAAAGATAATCTGCTTTTTTTAATGCAACATTTTGGTTTACTTGCAAATACATTATGGATTCAAGGTGCTTTCTGAGAGATACCAGGTGACACAGTGGTTAGTTTATTTGACAGCTACACGACTATATCACGATGCTACTAATGTGTGACACAATTCACCTTGTTGCTTTTGCGGTGTATCTGTTTTACATCTGCACAGTTTTTCTGAATTCTTCTGGAAAGTAAAACATGTTTTAGTAGTAACTTTTGTGGTATAGCTACAAGGAGGCAGCCTTTTCCGTAGCACAACAATACGTTACAACACAGTACTTTCCTGATCACGGTAAGGTACGTAATAACTAAGATATCTATACGCAAAGCATTTCACTTTTGTGTATCATGAGGTAAGTACATTGACTTCTGCAGAACTTAGCTTTCGGAGGACGATGACTACGACACTTCCACAGAATTATCTTACAACAAGACGCACATTTAGCGCTACAGGACACGTATTTGAGTGATTAATCTTATACTTAAAACACTTAATTACAGAGAAAGTTTTCCGTGATACATTTCATTCCATTGCTGTAATTTGTAACACCTGAGGGTATAATTACATTTATCCTCAGGGGCGTACACGCTTACTTTGTGTACCATGTGTGTGGCAACCACAAGGAACCCTAGCTAATATGGTATTTACTTATACAACTTTACACATCGGTACCATATTTCTCTAACACACAAATTACACAGCTATCTGATCATGTAACTGAGAGATAAACATTTTTTTTTACTACATCAGTGACAGATGTTTACGTAATTACACAGTTGGATAACTTCACACTTATGAAATTGTATTTTTTCTGTACTTTGTGAACTGTTCATATTTTTTGGAACCATTGTGATACTATGAGAGCTTTGAATGATGTATTTGGTATGAGATCATGATTTTTAAGGTACGTTTGAGGTAGATGACACTATTGAAATGAGCAGAGAATATTTTTTAGGGTTTTGAAATTATTCCAGGAAGCTACGACGATTTTGAGATTAGGCTGAGGTTTTATGAGGTTATGATGACGATGTGTATTATGCTGCTGAGGTATGTTTATGGTCAAGCAGCTGATGCTATATGAGAAATTTGATTATGCTACGTATTTCATATGATGAATTATTAAAGAAGCGTCGACGAATACATATATGTGTAATAAGGTAAGGAGTAATGAGTAGCGGTTAGGAACTCTGCCTTGTGAAGACGTATGTTGGAAACCGAGAATCGTACTTTTAGAATTATGAAATGTGTGTAAATGCTTGAAGGTATCACAATGCCGACGAAAATTTTTTTGGACACTGTTATATCAATAAGATTTTGTTTCTACAGATTTGCAACGCTAATTCTTGACCTATGAAATTTTTATATGAGACTGTCGCTGTAGCGAAAACTGCTGTCGTAAATATTTCGTTAAGAAAGGTAAGTGACCTTGATGTAATGCGTTGTGGCGCGCAGCTGGGACAGCCGCCCAGAGAAAAAGCCATTAGGTGGAGAAAAAAAAAAGGGGAGGCCATTATCCTCGCTATTGACGTTCCTTTGTAGAAAGCATCGCAAATGCGACATGCTCATTACTTGGAAACATATCGTACTTTCTGATATTTACTGAAATGCCTAATGAAATGACAAGAAATAGTTTGTCTACACACCTGATTATGACTACTGCCTTTCTAGATGAGATATTTTTTTACTACTTATGAAATGCCACATGGCTATTGAACGATGTTTTTATGCTTTACTTTGTACATAGTTGCTTATTTCATTTGATATCTGGTTTCCAGCTGTCTTGTAGCATTGGTTTCATACAATAAAATTAAATGCATTTGCTAATGTGAACACTTTCTGTCAACAGATCTATTAAATAATAATTTTGTGATCCACATTTTTCAAAAAAGGAGCACTTGGAAAGGAAAGAACAATAAGGAGGGACTAGTAACAGTAAATGCATACATAATATTCTTTTCAAGTACATGGTAATATTTTTTTTTACAATAAGTTGTTGTGGTGCACCACTTTAATTACTTAGACATTAAGATGTGATTATACATTTCCCTTATCTGCATTGTTATCTTTAGTGTACTATTTTTTCTGCTTGAGCTATGTCATGTTTAGGTATAAGTTGCTGCTGTTTGCCAGGCATAGTGTTATTGAATTTGACTTTGTATTATTCTGTTAAGCCAGTTTTACTAATGATTTATTTTTATTGTTTGCTGCACATTGCCTCAGATTAGTTGTAATATTACAATTGCTTTGCTAATTTCTTAATGCTGCTTGCTTCGCAAATTTGCGTTTTTTTATTGCTGTTTATATTAATTGTTTTATTGCTGCACATTGCCTTAGATTAGTTGTAATATTACAATTGCTTTGCTAATTTCTTAATGCTGCTTGCTTCGCAAATTTGCGTTTTTTTATTGCTGTTTATATTAATTGTTTTATTGCTGCACATTGCCTTAGATTAGTTGTAATATTACAATTGCCTTGCTAATTTCTTAATGCAGCTTGCTTCGCAAATCTGCGTCTTTTTTCATTGCTGTTTATATTAATTGTTTTATGTGATGCTGCATTGCCTCGTCCATTGGTATATATATCTGAGCTCAGTAGATTTAAGTTAGCTTAAGAGGGGGTAGACTATATAAGAAACTAGCTATGATGGATTGGAAGAAATGCTTTGAGAAGCTATAAGAAAATGGTTTGGCCAAAATAGTGTTTTGAAAGAGGATATGAACCAAAAAAGTAGGGTTTAGGGACAACAGGTTTAGGTAGGATTTTCTTGGAAATAAATGATGAGGTAAGATAATGGTAAATAAATAATGAGGTAAGAAATATGTGAACAGAATATAGAAAGCATGCTTGGATAGGATTTTTTTGGCAGGTGCAAATGTCGAAATAAGAGGAACAATCTATGGAATGAAGTTTTAGGTTGGACTGCAGTACCAAATGTTACACTGAAAACTAACCCTGTCCTTTCCATTGTGTTATCCCCCTATGTGTTTGTGTACCCTTGTGTATTTGTTTTCTACCTGTCTCTGTGTAGTTTCATAGAATTTTTTTCTCTTCTAATACTAAGCTACATTCACTATGATGAGGAATACTGTTATCCTCAAATATAATTGGCATTAATAATATGTTATTTACCTTGTAAATATGCTTAGACATTATTTATTTTGTTTTATTTTAATGCTCATGTGTGAAGTTGATGTTTTCAAAATTTATTCTGATCTTTTATGTATCTACTTATGTCATAATTCCTGTAACACTGTTGTATAGGTTATTTTGATTCTTTTGTAAAGCCTGTACTACAAATGTTATCTGTATCGTTATGTTCTTTAATGATGTATTTTGTACCTTTGTAATTGAATTCTTATGTTATAAAATTGTAATTGACACCAGTTCATCATATTATTAACTTGTAAGTTACATTTCACTGCACACGTTTCTGTTGGTCATAGTATATGGACAATATGTGAGAGGTAGGGACTGTTAGTGTTTGCACGTGTGTTAATAATTCAGCAAGGGACTGGATAACAGCATTGTTGGTTCTAAGGACAATTAAAAAAAAAACTTTGTGAGTGCACAAGTGGTGGTTTATGGACTTGCTATATTCTCCGCAAGAATCTTCGATGGTGATTGTGCACCTGCACAGTCGCAAGGGATGGCTGCTAGCCATCTCTACAAGGACTACAGTGGGTCTGCATCTTTGATGACCCACCAGTACCATTATCTCTACAAGGACTACAGTGGGTCTGCGTCTTTGCTGACTCACCAGTACCATTATTTCTACCAGGACTGCAGTGGGTCTGCACCTCGGGTGGCCCACCAATACCGTAATCTCTACCAGGACTACAGTGGGTCTACTCTGTGATGACCTACCTACCAATGTTCTTCAAAACGTCGACTGACTCTGCTGTGGGTTTACTCTGTTGTGGCCCATTACCTGTCTGCATGTCGAGTCAGCACTGTCTTTCCGTTGGAAGGACAACACTACTACTTCAAGACTGCATGGAAATCCACTACGTCTGTGTGCATTGTCTTTTACTGCTCAGTCTTTGAGAAAAACACTGATATTTTACTGTGATGAACGATTAGGACTGTCTTTATGGACTGTGAGAAAGTTTAGCTTTTGACCAACATTGTATCAATAAGTGTGTGCATTTGATTTCTTTGTTATTGTAATTGTGAAAAAAAATTTAACAAATATGTATTGGCCAGTGCCCAACAAAATTTGTAAAATTTTTTTGTGGGGAGCATGGGGGCTATGTAAGTAGGCTGTTTAGGTTTTTTTATTGGTAACGCCACCTCTGTATGAAAATCACTGGCTGTGCCGTGTGCAGTCTGTGGCTGCTTTTCATTGTTGTAATACTCGCCATTGTAGTGTTAGGCAGCTGGCTGTGAACAGCGCGTAGCGTTGGGCAGTTGGAGGTGAGCTGCCAGCAGTGGTGGATGTGGGGAGAGAGATGGCGGAGTTTTGTAATTTGTCATGAACTGCTATATATATGATGATATCAAGGTAAATACATTCTTTGTTCTCTATTAATATCTTTCATTTGCTAACTATCCCTATCAGTAGTTAGTGCCTTCCATAGTTTGAATCTTTTATTTAGCTGGCAGTAGTGGCGCTCGCTGTATTGCAGTAGCTTGAGCAGCGAAGATTTTTGTGAGGTAAGTGATTTGTGAAAGGTATAGTTTAATGTTAGTCAGGGCCATTCTTTTGTAGGGAATTTTGAAAGTCAGATTGCGTTGCGCTAACAAAATATTGTGTGTCAGTATAAGCACAGTCCTGTAAAATTATTAAAAGGGGACGTTTCAATGAGTATACCAGATTAATTTGTTAACAAGTTCGTCAGGAATGCATAATAACCAATTGTTGCTGTTAGGATGAGAGCGGCGAAACAGAATATTATTGCGTACAGTGTAATGGTTTCTAATCGTAACATTATTCCTATCTTGCCAGAGGTGTTTAATCTCTTTCCACACGTTGTCTTTACTTTGCTCTTGTGCTATGTCCTGTAATGACGACGAAATAAAATTTTCAAATGCAACCTGTTGAATGTACATGACACTGAAATTTGCTTTGCAGAAGTTGGTTGCGATGTCTTGCTGATTGTTGCTGAGAGAACGGGATAGTGCGTCTGCTACAACATTTTGTGTGCCGGGAATGTGAACAATCGTAAATTTAAATTCCTGTAAAGAAAGTTTCCATCTACTCAATCTGTCGTGTGTAAATTTAGCCGAAGGTAAAAATTGTATCGCTCTATGGTCTGTGTAAACGGTGGTGTGTCTTCCATAAAGAAAACGCCTAAATCTCGTAAAAGCCCAAACAACACATAATGTTTCAAGTTCTGTAACATAATAATTTCGTTCAGCAGGTGATAGAATGCGACTTGCAAATGCTATGTTTTTAATTATAGTACAGCCATCTTCTTCAATTTCCTGAAAAATATGTACGCCTAAAGCGGTGTTAGAACTGTCTGTGGCAATGGAAAAATTTCTGGTAAGATCTGGGTGTGATAAAAGTGGTGCATTCAACAAAGCATGTTTCAAATAACATTCTCGTGAACAAGATTCTGCGTGTCAAAATTATTGCTTGCGTTACTGGAATATGCAACCTGTACTGTATTTAATCAAGTTCTTTCTGACGTACTATTATTTTCAGGAGGATGCTGTGGCATTTCAACTATTTGTACTGTTCTATGTTTCTTCCTGACGTATTACGCTCTGGATGATACCTACTGTCTGGTTCATTCATGATAATATGTTGTTGCTGATGTTCTTGCTGCTGACGAGATCGACTGTTATTAAATATACGCTGAAAATTGAGCTCATTATTTTTACGTCTGTCATGATAGTCATTTCTATATGGTGCATTGCGATAGAAATTGAAATATTGTTTTCTGTACGTAGTTATTTCCTTGCTGGCGTGCGTTACTATTTGTTGTAGCTGGGACTATACGTGCACGCGGCGAAACATTAAAGTTTGGTTGACCTTGTAGACTGCATTGTTGGTTAGGTATGCTAACCGGCCGGCTTTCATGCTGTTGCGGAAAAAAACCTCTATTGTTACCAAAATGTGTTTGCTGTTGCTGAAAATTTTGTACATACTGATGATTAAAATTTTCTCTGATATTAAAGTTCTCGTAGTTGTCATTTCTGGAGCGTCTAATGAAAAAGTGTCACTTTCGGTATAACTTGTCTTATCGGGTTTTCTTTACTTGTTCATAATTATAGATAGAGCGATAGTTAAAGAGCTATTCAGATAGATATAAAGGATAGTCGTAGAGAAGGCAGCAGTGCAGAAAACTAAAGATGAAACAGCACTACTACGGCTCAGGGCCCTATGCACGCTACGGCACATATTCATTAAAGCGCAATGAATCCCCTGAGGTCTATTAGGCGCTACAAATAAATTTAAGCTTTTGCGTTACAGGCAATGGCGGTAAAAATTCAGAAGCAAATTGCTGTATCCATGCTAATTCTAGTTTCTGCATTACACGAAATGTTGGTAAAAGTTCAAGAGCAAATTGTCGTATCCAGTTCAATGCGTGTACCTGTGTTCTGTCATTTTTAAATACTTTAAATTTTCTCACTGATAGAAAATGTTTGTAATCAAAATTATCGTCTCTGTATGACGGAACAGGTTCAGGATTGTATGAGAATCTATTTGTCTGTGACTGTTCGGAATCTAAGCCGCGTACTCTCTGTAAATTGCCCAAATTATACATGCTGCATGAATCTGACAAATGTTCGCAAAGTGGCGTCTGCTGTGATGTGTTAAACGCTGAAACATTTTTCATCTCTGTTACTTCTTGCTGTAAACTTGACGGTTTTCTACGTAAAGTATTATTAGACGAATCTATCTCACTGATCGTCTGCTGTAAATTTTGGAATTCAGGTGTTTGGTTAAACAAAATTGGTGCAGTATCGTCTGATTTGTTGTCATTATTATTTTCAATAACGTCAATACGACTGGCCAATTCATCATATTTTTCAGTCAGTATTTTTACCTGATCATCGTTTTTAGTGTCAGAAGCATTAATCTGTTTTTGTATTTTACGTGTGGTTTCGCTCAATTTTTTAACGTCAGCTTTGATGACATCGGAATCCTGTGTTAGTTCTAATTGTTCGAGTCTGTCGGTCACTGTTTGAAAATCTACTGTGTGTGTATCTGTTTTTGATTTAAGATCGGAAATTTCATCACGCAATTCGGTGTTCAACTGTTCGATGGTATTAATTTTGTCGGACACTGTAGCAATATTGTTGTCTACGTATGTTTTTGCTTTCGCGAACAATTTACGTTTGTCTTCTTGTCTCTGTGCTGTGATTGTTTCCATGACTTGTCGTTTTACTTTATTCTGTTCCTGTATAAATTTACGGAAACGCGTATCACTGTTTTGTAGATGATGATTAAAACGCTCGTCAATTTGACAGTTCTGTTGTTCGAATTTCGCGTCTATCTTTGCATCCATTGTGCGCGAAAGTTCTGCTGTCATTACTTTAAACTCGTCGCGTAACTGTGTTGCTTTTTCAGAGCATTGTTTACCGACTGCACTAATTTCGTCTCTAAGTGTTTCTATTGTAGCTGTTTGCATATCCCTTAAATCTTGAGCAACAGATCTAATTTCTTCACTACTTTTCCTAGCGCAAGCCTCAATTTCTTCACGTAATTGTTCTTTAGTATCATGACACTGCGCGGCAACGGCTGTAATCTGCTCACTAAGCTGTCTGGAATTGTTGTCTAATTTTTCATTAAGGCTGTCATGTTTTTCATTAAGCTGTTTGATCTGTTCACTAAGCTGACTGGAATTGTTGTCTAATTTTTCATTTAACTGTCTGGAATTGTTGTCTAATTTTTCATTAAAGTGTTGTTTGAGATTTTCATTTTGTTGTTGTAGCAAGCTTGCCATAATTTGTTCCAACTCAATATTACCGGCTCTATTCCCTGTGCTGTTTGATGACGTACCTGCAATTGTCACGTTTTGTGTAACCATTTGGTTATTCTGTGATTCTTGAAAATGTTTTCCAATCGGATGTGCACTGTTAGTTACTACCTCGGAATTAAATAAATTTGTCGTACTCTGATTACACTGTTCATTTTCGTTAAAAAAATTTGTCTGTTCGTCACGTAAATCCTGCAAACCGGGTGTGTTAAGCTGGACAGCGCTCATTGCAACAGAACGCCCCGCGTCATCAATTGTCGTCAAATTAACAGAGGACACAATTGAGTTCGTCTGTTCATCACTAGGATCAAAATCAACATTAGTGGTCAGTACACACTGATTGTCCGTAAATGGAGGATTGTCATCATTACACTGCGTGCCGCAAGTACCATCGGTCAAGTTGTTTAAGTCGGTTATTTCACTCATTATACCTCGCGATGTACTATTAGCAGTTTTTCGCGGCATTTTAACACAAATCACGATTATTCAATAATGAAACAAAGACAATACAAAATGCAACAAACACAAACACAACAAAGAGTAACGAATTGCCAATGATCTGTGAAAGAAAGTGACAAAATTAGTAAAAGCGTTGCGCCAAATGCTAATTATATTTAAGTAAATAAGAGCAGATATGCGACTACTTATCAGAAGATTCTCAAAGAAATACGATCCTGGTCCGGATGTCGCCAAGTGTAACCTCCCCACAAAAATTTTAAAACTCAATAATAGTGAAAGTGTAACTTCCCCGCAATAAAGTTGGAAAGTCAATGATTACAGAAATGGTGCCAAATGTTGTCTTCCCACAAAAGTGAATAATAAAAATGAACCATGCGTAACCTCCTTGCAAAATTAAAGAATAAAAATTGCGCAAATGTAAACTCCCCACAAAATATCGTTAAGGGATGAAGATTGATCACAAACCCACACAATAATATTAATTAAATAATGAACCATCAACTGAATATAACATCTCAACAGCAATAATTAAACCTGACAAATTTTATAAGGACAGCAGCGTTGACCTACGGCCCTGTGAAATAATTAAACCAAAATTCTTACCTCAGTAAAACTGTGTCTATATCTGCTCTTATTTTTCGGCACAGCTCCGTGCAATGCTGACCCATATTTAATTCTGATTCTTGGAGGAAATGCATAGGAAAATATTCTTTAAATTGAAATGAATGCTTTTTCTTCAAAAGAGTGGAAAAATTCTTTAAATTGAAATGATTACTTTTCTTTAAAATATTTACTTTATACAAAAAATTATTATTGGGGCATTTCTTGAACAAATTAATTACAATTACCATACATTATTAGCTGAGCGCAATGCTGCTTCATTACCTTCTACAATAATATACATATCGTCCACCACATTCCTGACCAGACTCGTGGGCAGAGCACACCGCGGACGCATGCCGACTCGCCACACACAACTGCCGACTGACTACAACAGACAGAGTGCAACTCGCAACTGTTCCTGCCGACTCGGTACACGCAACTGAACTCTCGCGCGGTCAAGCGCAGACTAGCAACGATAAATAACTCTCTGGTCAGAGATTCTGTCATGCCTCGCCATCGCTGGTAATGAATACATATGAAACGTACGCGTTTCAATACACGGCAGTGTGGATGGATTTACTGATGAATATTATATAAACTGAAGACGGTGAGAGAAAAAGGAAAGAGAAGGAACTAATATCAGCTACATCTAGACTTCATGCAGAATCAGCAGCGACAAATGAAAAATGTGTGTCGGAATCAGTAGCGACAACCCAAAAAGTGTGCCAGACGGTGACTCGTACCAGGGATCTCCTACTTGCTAGGCATATGTGTTATCTACTGCACCAACTGGACGCAGTGTTTATCGCCAATGTGCAGACTATCTCAGCACACTCCCTTGCCGAACTACATTCCCATCCAGCACCACCTATCTGTAGTCCCATTCCATGTCCTCAATGCTCGCTAATCTTAGGATTGCCGATGGAGGCCGAACGTGAATTTGCCTCCACACTGAAGGTTGTGGTTTCATTGCAGATCGAGGTGAATCAGTTTTCGTTAGACCTCCAGCGGGAATCTAAAAATTGGCGAGCATGTATGACGTGGACGGAATCTGCGGACAGTTTTTGCTAGGTAGGAATGTAGGCTGGTAACGGAGCACGATGAGATAATCCGTGCATTTGCCAGAAGTACTGTGTCACGGTAGCATAGTGGTTAACGCAACTGCTTAGTAAGCAGGAGATCCCGTGAAACTGGCAGATTAAAACTGTGTGCCGGACCGAGATTCGAACTCGGAACCTTTGCCTTTCGCGGGTAAGTGCTCTGACAACTGAGCTACCCAAGCACGACTCCCGACCCGTCCTCACAGCTTCAATTCTGTCAGTACCTCGTCTCCTACCTTCCAAACTTCACAGAAGTTCTTCTGCGGACCTTCTGCACACAATTTTAATCTGCCAGGAAGTTTCATATCAGCGTACACTCCTCTGCAGAGTGCAAATCTCATTCTAGGAGATCCCGTGTTCGAGTCGCGGTATGGCAATAGTTTTCACTCGTCGCCGCTGATTCCGCATAAAGTCCCCATACAGCTGATATCGTTAGTTCCTTTCCTTTCCTTTTTCCCCCCTCCTTCCTCAATTTACAAATATGCGTCACAGCTGCGGATTCTGCGTGGTGTCTGTTTTTTCTAACACGTCCGAAAGAGCATGCACCACACATTCATATAATTCACTGATGAAGACTTGTAGAAGTATTGTGACGAGGTTGCTGACGCTGCAGCAATTGTCGTTATGTCACTGTTCCACTGCAGTCACTGAATCAGTAGATGAGATACATAACGGTCTAGGAATTAGTAGATGGAATTTGGGAACTGCCTGTATGTTCTCAATAAGATCGTCATAAAGTGCAAGGCTTCCTGTAATTGATCTTGTCTTCGTTGTCTCTCTGTTCTTGTTATTCAGAGATTCTAATAATCCTTTTGTTTACTATAGACGACATATTTGTCAAGAGAGAATTTAGCAAAAGTGATGAGCTTTAAAAACATTTACATATCTTTTATTTTTCAGTCAGAGTTGCACATTTTTTACAGTACGGCTAGTTTCGGTCGCTAAAAAGGCATTTTATTCGATGACCGGTTCCGACAGAGCTAGGCTGTCTTCATCGAATGTTATAATTTAGAATTTCTACAACTGCCAGTTGCCAGGTGATGGTGAACACGAATACTTGCAATCGACGCAATATAGTTATGTGTATATTCGTATATAATTCTTTTAAACTTGACATGCCGAATTGTATTAATCTTCTTGGTAGAGGGAAGTGGATATGCATTGTAATACTGATGGACAATATCTTGTAAAAATTCGAAAGCGTAAGATCCGATGATGACAGCATAAAAAATGGCTCCGAGCACTATGGGACTTAACTGCTGTGGTCATCAGTCACCTAGAACGTAGAACTGCTTAAATCTAACTAACCTAAGGACATCACACACATCCATGCCCGAGGCAGGATTCGAACCTGCGACCGTAGCGGTCACGCGGCTCCAGACTGTAGCGCCTAGAACCGCACGGCCAGTCCGGTCGGCAATGACAGCATAGCTTTGTTGAAACCGATCATGTGGTACACTTTTATTAGCGATCTTGGCTTGTGAAGTTTTCTTCAGTTACCATAAATTGCACATATCCCCCAGACTAACCATGTCATGAATATATAATGACTACCTTAGATCTCCGTATATAACCCTCAGATCTATGTAGTTGCGTGACCAAATCAACGTATCTATATTGGAACTACACGTCATGATACGTTCTGCAATTTACTTCCTTCCTTTCCTTTCGACCGCGTTCCATCAGCAGTTAAAGCTGTGTATACGTAACAAGCGTCAAGAAGTACCGTCCTTTGCATTCAACGCTACACTGAAGATAGCCACTTAGTAACTAGGTAAAATTCAAAAATGAGAGGAAGGTAAAGGATGATACCAACTTTTTTTTTATTTGAGAGGGAGAGAGAGAGAGATATCCACACCGTGCAGGTTCATTACACCACATTACACCACACTCCCTTAGAAACGCAGCCAAAGAAGAAAACAGTAACAATGAAAACAAATTCAGCAAACGTTCATGTATTATGCAGAGCTTTGAGGAAATTATGAAAACACAATAGAAAGAAACGAATTCGTCTGACAGTAAGGTGTAAACGAATATTTGACAGCTTTGACGGCCCTTCTGTGCCTGGAAAATGAGAAAGCCAAGGGTGGAGGACAATGGAATTTTATATATTTGTCCAGTAGCGGATATCAGATAGATGTTGATGATTATAGTGATGATAGTCAATGAATGGTTATGTCCTTGAAACGAAACACAATGCAGGCACCATGATAGAATTCGTTCCTTCAAAACAGAGCACGAAAGTTCTACAATACTGAGATTACGTGACTGTGGATACCACGAAAAGTGTGAAACCCATCTGCTCGCTAGGAAACCATGACTGGACAACACCAGTGGTGGTAAGAAGACATTATCATCTTGGCAAAATCATCGCCTGAAGAGAATAGTTTGCATCACGAGATGTACCTGATCATCAGTTACTCACACATAATTATTGCCATGAACATAATCCTTAACAGTAGGGCTTCTAAGTGATTGGCCTTATCACGCCTCATTTTCTGTCACGTTTCTCCGTTTGAAAGAGAGGATCATAAGCTTAGGTCGAAGACCTCCATGCGTAGAACCTGCGTATCTTTGCAAATAGCGCCGAAATCAATTAATCTGGCAATTCGAAAGCTTTCCATTGGTTAACTGACCACAATTTGTGAGGATTACGAGACTTTCACTTCCCCTTGCCGTTAAAATAACTGGAAATGGAGTTTGCTCAATAATGTTCCGTTTATATAGTTGCAAATTTGTGGCTTTTGCCCTCGTGGGGGTTCTGGGTATACAAGATTAGCTCGAAAGTTTCATATGACTTGTGCCTTCATACCTGGTCACAGTGGATCTACATGGCTTATGAGTCTCCCGAATTGCTCTATCTCACTCATTCGTGTTTATATGACACACAGAAATTAAGTCTATTGTAATGCTCTCGGACACATTAGCTCACGACATTACCGAGAAACACATAAATTCCCATTTGTCTTCTGATATTTCGCAATGGGTCCTACATATGTTGTAGCCGAAGTGGATGGTACATTACTTGCACGACACTACGACACCACGGAACGTTTCGTTACTTTAGAGCGTTTCTCGCACATCGCAATCGCGGGAACCTGTATCCTAGTAAGTATCATGACCCTGCTGCCAGCTGCTCGGACGCTTGGTAGCTGTAGTATCGGTTTTAGCTGAAAAAAAAAAATAAAAAGAAAAAATCTAGTCGAGTTCGGAGCGAAGAAGTCCAATTAAATCATTGCTCCATTCAGCACTTCAGGCAGATAAGTGAGTAGCATCTCTGCGTAGAGCTGTATGCAGGCTCTAGCTGAAACCGTACAAAGTAACGGTAAGTACACCGACTGACCGGTTCAGACACTATTACTTGATTTCAGTACTGCATCTGGGTTTTTCACTGTGTGCGTGATGGAGAGATTGGACCTGAAACAATAATTTTTTCTGATGAATCTTTACTGCATGTACAGTACTACTACTACGTGATCAGTCCCAGTGGACCGCACGCATCTACAAGTTTGCTCCTCCACTGTATTCTGTCCACATCTATTAACACTTGGTTTAAATCTTCATGGAGTCCATCCCTCCAACGCTTCTTGGGTCTCCCTGGCGGCCTCTTTCCTGTGGGTGTGAAATCCAGGAGCTTCCGAGGCCATCTGTGATCCTCCATCCGGGCCACATGGCCGGCCCACTGCATTCGTTTGTCTTTGACAGTTCCTGCTATGTTGGGCTGCATGGTATAATTCCTCAAGCTCTTGGTTGTATCTCATCCTCCATTCCCCTGTATCTGCATCCAGAACCGGACCAAAGATCTTCCGAAGCACTTTTCTCTAAAAAACAAGGAGTTTATGAAAGTCCTGTTTCCGGATACTCCGTGTCTCACAGCCATATAGAACAACAGGCTGGATCAGGTTTCGTACAGTCGAATTTTGAACTGTCTGGAGAGATATCTGAACCGAAGCAGTTATGCTAGGCTGTGGTAAGATCGGTTTCCTGCTTGTATTCTGACAATCTCTGCTTCACATAACGAGTTCCCAGTGAAAAGTGCCCCTAGGTATTTGAATTCATGCACTCTCTTATAGGACTGGTCCCTAACCTTCAGTGTTTGTAGATGACCAGCAATCTGACAATGACCACGCGTCATAACGAGGTACTCCGACTTGGCTTCGTTTATGTTTATCCCAAATTTGCTGGCAGCCTCCTTTGGTCATTTGCTCCAACTCCTCTTCCGACCTAGAGAATAAACAGATGCCGTCTGCATAGTCTAAGTATGCCAGTCTCTTTCCTTCGATTTCAATCCCTTCGTTCTCTTGGAAGGTCTCGCGTACGATCTTCTCGAGGGCAAAGTTGAACAGGATAGGGAACAACCCATCCCCTTGCCTGAGTCCTGTCACAATTCCAAATTCCTCAGTTACGCGATTACCCATCTTCACCTTTGCACGTGTTTCGTTCAGACAGATCTTTATCAGGTTGACGAGTTTCTCTGCCATGCCAAACTCCCTTAAACAGTTGAGCAGGCTCTTGCGATGCATGCAATCATAGGCCTTTTTAAAATCAACGAACAGAATATGCAAATCATTACCATATTCACCCATTTACAGTGCCTGACAAAAATGTGGAGTACTCAAAAGACAAAGTCAGATGTCAATGTAAATCTGAACATGTAAACGCTGAAACGGCCCTGTTAATGAGAATCTAAATCCTGACTATGTCAATATCATATGGTTATTTAGTTGTGCTACTATGTGGGATGAATGAAAACTCACTGATAGAGAGTGGGGAACGGACACCCTGACTTCATTGATGAGGCAAATCATTGTCATTGTTGGCTGGCAAGAGAGAAGGACTTATTAATACCTCATAACAACAAAGGATACACTCCAGTGGTGTCAGGCTGGAGCTCATTGGAGGGCAGGATGGAGGTCTGTTGTCTTTTTTGATGAAAGCAGGTTCTGCATCGGTGCCAGTGATGGATGTGTGTCGGTTAGAAGGAGGCCAGTTGAGGACCTGCAATCAACCTGACTGTGGGTTAGACGCACTGGACCTACACCTGGAGTTATGGGATGCGATTTTGTATGACAGCAGGATCACTCTCGTTGCTATCCCACACATCCTGACTGCAAATTTATACGTCAGTCAGTCTGGTGATTCGATCTGTTGTGCTGTCGTGCATGGACAGTATTCCGTGGCGTGATTTCCAATAACATAACGTGCGCCCCCATACCGTTTTTGTAACCAACAGGCTCTACAGAGTGTCAACAAGTTGCCTTGGCCTGCTCGATCACCAGATCTGTCTCCAATCAAGCACATATGGGACATCATCAGACGACAAATCCAGCGTCATCCACAACTAGCATTAGCTGTCCATGCACTGACCGAGCACGTGCAACAGGCATGGAATTCCATGTCAAAAATTGACATCTTGCACCTGTACAACTCAATGTATGGAGGTCTGCATGCTTGCATTCAACATTCTGCGGTTGCACCGTTTATTAACGTACCAGCATTTCACATTCGCAATGGCTTATCGCGCGCTTACATTAACCTGTCATCTTGCAACGTTAACCACTTCAATACACTACTGACCATTAACGTTGCTACGCCAAGAAGAAATGCAGAAGATAAACGGGTATTCATTGGGGAAATATATTATACTAGAACTGACATGTAATTACATTTTCACGCAATTTGGGTGCATAGAGCCTGAGAAATCAGTACCCAGAACAACCACCTCTGGTCGTAATAACAGCCTTGATACGTCTGGGCATTGAGTCAAACAGAGCTTGGATGGCGTGTACAGGTACAGCTGCCCATGCAGCTTCAACACGATACCACAGTTCATCAAGAATAGTGACTGGCGTATTGTGGCGAGCCAGATGCTCGGCCACCATTGACCAGACGTTTTCAATTGGTGAGAGATCTGGAGAATGTGCTGGCCAGGGCTGCAGTCGAACATTTTCTGTGTCCAGAAAGGCCAGTACAGGACCTGCAAAACATGCGGTCGTGCATTATCCTTCTGAAATGTAGGGTTTCGCAGGGATCGAATGAAGGGTAGAGCCACGGGTCGTAACACATCTGAAATGTAACGTCCACCGTTCAGAGTGCCGTCAATGCGAACAAGAGGTGACCGAGACGTGTAACCAATGGCACCCCATACTATCCCGTCGGGTGATACGCCAGTATGGCGATGACGAATACACGCTTCCAATGTGCGTTCACCGCGATGTCGCCAAACACGGATGCGACCATCATCCGAAAAAATGACGTATTGCCATTCGGGCACCCAGGTTCGTCGTTTAGTACACCATCGCAGGCGCTCTTGTCTGTGATGCAGCGTCAAGGGTAACCGCAGCCATGGTCTCCGAGCTGATAGTCCATGCTGCTGCAAACGTCGTCGAACTGTTCGTGCAGATGGTTGTTGTCTTGTAAACGTCCCCATCTGTTGACTCAGGGATCGAGACTTGGCTGCACGATCCGTTACAGCCATGCGGATATGATGCCTGTCATCTCGACTGATAGTGATACGAGGCCGTTGGGATCCAACACGGCGTTCCGTATTACCTTCCTGAACCCACCGATTCAATATTCTGCTAACAGTCATTGGATATCACCAACGCGAGCATCAACTTCGCGATACGATAAACCGGAATCGCGATAGGCCACAATCCGACCTTTATCAAAGTCGGAAACGTGGTGGTATGCATTTCTCCTCCTTACACGAGGCATCACAACAACGTTTCACCTTGCAACGCCGGTCAACTGCTGTTTGTGTATGAGAAATCGCTTGGAAACTTTCTTAATGTCAGCACGTTGTAGGTGTCGCCACCGGCGCCAACCTTGTGTGAATGCTCTGAAAAGCTAATCATTTGCATATCACAGCATCTTCTCCCTGTCTCTTAAATTTCGCGTCTATAACACGTCATCTTCGTGGTGTAGCAATTTTAATGGCCAGTAGTGTATATTACCAAGGCAAATGTGTTCCCGAAATTTCATTACTCTCCATTAATTATTTTTTGATGTTGCGATTTTTTCCGTCATTGTAGTTGATTTAGCTATTATAGACAGAGTATCATTTACTTATACGTGCGGGATCATTAGAGCACCACTTGCATCATGGGATTGAGGATGAACACGGGAAAGTACACGGTAGAGCTGCTCAAAAAGGACAACATTCATATGTGTGTGTGCATCTGACACAGGACACAAAGGAACTTCTCTCCTACGGTAAAGTATTTCGCAAATGCTACAATACGCATTAAAGACAGCAGAACTATGTTCCCATGAGAGGTGCACAGGCGATCGAAAAGTAAATTAATTCAAGAACACAAAAATAAGCAAAACTTACAAATCGTTCAGGTATTAGACAGAAACTGAGACCTCCTCATTAATTAACATTACAGAGGTCCACGCACTAACAGACATGTGGCTGGACATGAGTGAAGCTCGAAAACCGAAGTTAAATTCCATATTGTGTAACGGAATAGAAATTTATCGCGCGCGTAGGTATTATACATACACAAGCTGAGTTCTATTCATTAGGCAGCATTACAGGATCCTATGAACTGCCTGATAAACTTATGCCTGGACATTTTTGAAGGACGGTAAGAAAAGGCTAAACATTTCAACTCAAAATCACTTAAGAATGATATGTTAGACATACATTGTATAACTCAGATACTCATTACCGACTTAAGGTCATTCGACGTGGTGCGTACACTTACTCACATCGGTATGCGGTCGACACAACGGCACATCTTTTTAAGTTCCCTAACTCACAAAATATAGTGTATTTCGGTCCTCTCTTGAGAGTGTTATTTTCCTTGGTATTATTCTATATGATAGCAATGAGTTTACTTTGAGAAACAATCGAAAAAAAAACAAGATTAATTTGTGGGGTCGAAACCACGTTTCCACTTGGCCTGAACACAAAGCATTCCCGTAAAAATCCCAAGAATTCGGCTGAAAGCAATATCGTAGTCAGTTTAAGAAACAAATGCTCTAATTACAGCCTAGCAGAGAAAGAAAGATTGTTCTTTAGTATATTAATTCACTTACACCACATTCTAATACCTTCGTTGTACCTATTACAGAGTAAAGTGCAACCACAGTTGTCTTACCCAAAATCCACAAGAAGAGTGTCGTATAAAACCGCCTACAGTTATCTTGTCTGTTTAAAGCTGCGGTGGGGAGGTAAGCAGTATTCCAAAGAGTCTCGTCGCTCCTTTGCCAATCTAGTGGAACTACCCCGATTAAGGCACCTGTCGTGTCACTGCAGTTAAGCTCTCCATGCACAATTTACTACACCAAAGATTGGCAAACCTGGTTTAGCAGATTACGAACTCCATATCGCACAATAAAATACGTTTAACTCAATTTATGACGCTTCGACATTCAGACCGACCATTGGGATAAATGGAATAACGCCGATACTCCTCATATAGAGGTTAACGTGAAGAAACAAAACTCTTTTCCTTCCTCGAGGTCAGCTACTACCACAAACATGTAGCGGGAGGTAGAGACAACATAACAGCAGGATTAACGATTGTGGATACGTAAATGATTAGAGTTGCAATTCTCTGAGACAGCTGCAATGGCCAACAGAATGCGTTAGTGTTGTTGATGTTTTGTGTTATTACAAGTCCTGGTAGGGTATATAAGGGACGTGAACAGAATCAAATGTTAAATGATCACAAATTTCTAAGTCTGAACTCTAAATCTACCAAATTATCTACACTTGTTAGTTTTTTCGTAATCATAATGAACCAAATCTTGCCCAATGAGGAAATACTAATTATTTTATGGGTCAGCTTTTATAAATCATTTGATTGTGCTCGTTGATAACAGGAAAGACTGAAATTAAAACTATGTTCCTTTACGGAGAAATTCAATTTTTAAAATCAGTATGTGTTATGTTTCAACATGAAACAATGCAGATCACTGTTTTCACTGTGAAAACTCAGACCTTTATACAAAAACTCGAATGGTAATTGTGTCTCTTTTACTATAAAAACTTACGAAATCTCACTAAATCTTAACTAGATTCGTACACTACACAGGAACAAAAATTAAAACCGTAATCAAAAGGAAACACGCTTTGTTTTTGTGAAATATGTAATGGATAAAAAGTAACAGTTTTATTTTTGTAGCTGTAAATATCTTCAGACATTTGTAATTATAAAAAAAGGTAAAATAATATCAGAACCGCTGAATGCACTTTTGATGCAGCGAATAGTTGATTTATGGGTCTTTCTGCAAGAACAAAGTAGCACTTATTAGCACTTTAAATATTTTTGTACCCACATACGACAAAAAAATAGTTTTCGTGCTTTTGCTGTTGCAATTCGCTCAATCGCTCCGTCAAAATTACATTTCTGTCTCCTCCATTTCATTACTAATATCGTAAGAAGAACAAATTCGCTGAACATAATGTGCCCTGTGGATGCTCTTTGGTACGAAAGAATGAGCTTAATTTTGATAAAATATCTCTCGCAACCGGCCTGGAGACAGTACGGCTCGCGAGACTTAGACAACTGCTTTCAAACCGCCATAATTAACAGTGGAGTTCTGGTCTTGATAGTTTGGTGGAATCGCAGCTTGGTAGCTCAGTCCAAAATTTCTACATATAGTTTTTCACCAGCTACATCACGGTTGTACATTTTGCCAAAACTTTCGGATTTGGTCGTAAGTTTTTTCTCGTCAGCATCGTAACACAGCTCTTTTAATCTGAAAAGAAATCTAAACTCTTCGTATGGTACGTTTCATTCAATGAAAAGAACTTTCTTTCGCTTAAGTATTTCTTCTTCTTTTTCTTCTTTCTCTCTTCCTGTTGTTCCTCTGCCCTCGCCCTTTGCCTTTTCAACTGCCCATTCTCAATTTCTTCTTCCGGAATTGGGCACCAGGGCACGAATCCCAGTTGCCATTAGGATTGCCAGCTACGATGGAGGTTGTGGGCTGAGACCCACCAGGGAAGTACGTCGCATATCCCGGCAGTCCCACAAGGCGTGTAGCAACAGTATTCACCCCTAGTTCCCAGACTTTAAGCCCCATCAATATAACATTTTCTGCTTGCGTTATACTTCAGTTTCAAGTAGCTTTCTGGCCTGCGTGATCATTCATTGCACTCTGTGATTTTGTTTGATTTCATTTTTACATTTGGTGAAGTTGTTATATTTTTTATTGTTATTGTTGTTTGTTGTGTGGTACTGAACAATGTCACAAGCGAGTTCGTCGAAAATTTTGACGGGAAAAGTTCAACGTTTTTCTCTTGGCCAGGTTATTACATTTACGGCGTACTTGGTTAGTAGAGAGACATGGTTTTGCATGTTAAGTGCTTACTTCGTGACAAAAATTGCTGAGTGGCGGGCCAATGCCCTCCTTTAACAAGATAATCGATAGTACAGCTGCAGCTTTGCATACAAACGAAAATATTGTTATGAGTATTGGCAACAAAAGTTCGAGAAAGGAAGGTGATAAAAAATTGAAGGTTGAAACTCCGGAGGAAAAACGTATGGAAAAGCAGGTAGCCAATATAAATTCATTTGCTGAGGATGGGATGGGTGGTCATGTTTATGATTACTGACGCAGAAAGAAACATCCGAAACTCAACAAGTCATTGGTTACCCACAAAGAACCAGATTTTTTCAAACTAGTCGCACATCGATGTTCACATTTAGCACAACCTGGGATTTCTCTTTTATCATTTTTGTGACTTTAAGCTGTTGATGAAGAGGGAGGATATTACTGCTTCACCGTGCTGATTTTTAAGGCAGATTCGTGGCGTGAATGTTGACAGAGTAGTTTGGCTAATGGAATGTGGATCAATTCTGGTCACGTTGTCTAGTGGTGCAGGACGGACGCTTCCTGGTAAGGGGACAGACTCATTCTCCTGCATGCAGGTATATCGTTGGGTTTTTCCCAAATTGTCTCCTGCTTTTTCAGTCAAAAAAGGGAGAAGACACTCACAAAGAAACGAATCATTTTACGTTTACCAAGTAATTTGTAGACTCACTAATTCTAAATCTGGGTAAACCGTCAACAACTGTTCTTATCATTTAGTTGTTTGTGCTGAGATACCAGCCATAGCAAAGTGAAATGAGGAGGTGATTGACGTCAGCGTGGTAACATCGATGTTAAGTGATAATCTTCGAAAATTGTTGCTTATGGAACTTATATCGCCCCATAAACCATAGTTACCCACAAATGAAATCGATGAGCCGGCAAAAACCACGGGAATAAAGTCATTAGGCTACTACCCTACCACTTCCATTACAAACAGAGCTGAATGGACCCAAATTGAAGGTTATGTTTCCATAAATAATGATAAGTGTTGCGATTGTCATTAACTGGTCAGCTGTCGATAAAAAATCCTAATTATTCGGATCTTAAACATTTGTATTCCTTTATTCCCATCGCTGGATGTTCAGGGCAACGCGTTGTGGATGGCTTCCGTCATTGTTCATTGACTCGTTTGACCGTGATATTTCGACATAATTCCCATATTGCGAAAGTGTGAAAAAAGAAATAAAATTAATGGACTTTTCTCTACTAAGATAGATTCTTCCTTTGATGAAAAATGTTCAACAAAAGAGGAAGCATGAATCTCAAATCGTTTCGCCACTGAACAATGGCGATCACGATCCCTGTTCAGATCTACCTCCTGTGAAATAATAACTTACAATTTTGATTGGTTGAGGATGTATAAAAATATGTGCTTCAAATATGCCTACAAATGAAACACCTCTACAAAATTAATCAAGTACAACGTAAGTATCGAAAAAATGCTTTTACCTGGAAAACGCTTAACATATCTTAGCAACGAATGTGACAGAAGAAGGTCCGGGTTTTCGCTTTATTTTGAAAGATAAAATATGGAAACATGCAAGCAGCATCTTAGAACGCGAAAACTAATCTCTGCATTACAATTTATCTAAATACACACATCAAAAAAAGTTTTGCATCACCTCGGTTCAGAGAGTTCCGGAACCTGTACAGAAAATTGGAATAGAGATCAATACAAACATCATTTCCGCCCTTTTTATTGCTCATGAAAACCACACATTGCATGTTGTACAACCGTACAGCGAGACCTTCAGAGGTAATGGTCCAAATCACTATACACACCGGTACCTCTAACACCCAGCAGCACGTCGTCTTGCATTTATGCATGCCTAAATTCGATGTGATATACTATTCACACGTTCATCAAGACACTATTAGTCCAGATTGTCCCACTCCTCAATGGCGATTCGCCGTAGTTCCCTCAGAGTGGTTGGTTGGCCACGTCGTCCGTAAACAGCCCTTTTCAATCTATCTCAGGCATGTTCGATACGGTTCATGTCTGAAGAACATGCTGGCCACTCTAGTTGAGCGATGTCGTTATCCTGAAGGAAGTCATTCACAAGACGTGCACGATGGGGGCGCGAATTCTCATCCATGAAGACAAATGCCTCGTCAATGTATTGCCGATATGGTTGTGCTATCGGTCGGAGGATGGCATGCACGTGTCGTACGACCGTTGCGGCGCCTTCCATTACCACCAGCGGCGTACGACGGCCCCACATAATGCCACCCCAAAAGAGCAGGGAACCTCCACCTTGCTGCATTCGCTGGACAGTGTGTCTAAGGCCTTCAGCCTGACCAGGTAGCCTCCAAACACGTCTTCAACGATTGTCTAATTGAAGGCATATGCGACACTCATCAATGAAGAGAACGTGATGCCAATCCTGAGCGGTCCATTCGGCATGTTGTTGAGCCCATCTGTACCGCGCTGCATGGTGTCGTAGTTGCAAAGATGGATCTCGCCATGGACGTCGGGAGTGAAGTTGTACATCACGCGGCCTATTGCACACAGTTTGAGTCGTAACACGACATCCTGTGACTGCTCGAAAAGCATTACTCAACATGGTGGTGTTGCTGTCAGGTTTCCTCCGAGCCATAATCCGTAGGTAGCGGTCATCCACTACAGTAGTAGCCCTTGGGCGGTCCGAGCGAGGCGTGTCATCGACAGTTCCTGTCCCTCTGTATCTCCTCCATGTCCGAACAACATCGCTTTGGATTACTCCGACACGCCTGGACATTTCCCTTCTTGAGAGCCCTTCCTGGCAAAAAGTAACAATGCGGACGCGATTGAACCGCGGTATTGACCATTTAGGAATGGTTGAACTACAGATAACACGAGCCGTGTACCTCCTTCCTGGTGGAATGACTAGAACTGATAGGCTGTCGGACCCCCTCAGACTAATAGGCGCTGCTCGTTCGTGGTTGTTTACATCTTTGGGCGGGTTCAGTGAGATATCTGAACAGACAAAAGGACTGTGTCTGTGCTTCAATTTCCACAGTGAACGTCTATCTTCAGGACTTCTGGGAACCGGGGGGATGCAAAACTTTTTTTGATGTGTGTATTTTTAATGATTCTTTAAACAAAGGAAGAGGTACTGTTATATCTTGAAGCACCTGTGACAACAACAGTCATGTCAGTGGAGTTTCTCCCATGACAAGACAAGTCCAGCGGAATGTTTGGAGTGCAAATTTCACAGTGGTAAGTAGCTACGTAACAAAATTATACTTTCATATGTTTTGACATATTAGTAAGACCCCAAACGAAGTTCGTCTCAGGAATTCAATGTGTATGACACAAAATAAATGTCATTATTTGCAATATAGTTGTTGCAATAATGAGGTACTTTCTTGTATCGATGTTGTTTTTTCTTCCGATACCGTTTGGCCTATTGAAAATAATTTTTTTCCTTTGATAAACATGCATAAATATTATTTTTGTTTTGTTGGAAAAAAGTAAGTGGATAAATAAGCATAATAAAAGGTTAACAATAAATCTAGCGGTATGTATCTCTTAAGGATACAATTCGGACGAGCGGACTATTGTGAGTCATATTGAACGGAAATTATCTCGTGTTGGAAAACTGTGACATAGCTCTGGTTTGGAGTAGATGAAAATATGATGCATTCTTAAGAATTCGTACGCATACTGTGTTCGCCTAACTTAAAGGACAAAAAAGTTTCGTGCATGTCGAAAATTCCGTAGCTTTGTCAGAAAATGCATTTTCGCAAACCGTGTATAGTCTTAATAATTTGTTGCCGCATGTAAAACTAAAATGAAAACATACTGCAGTTCTTTCAAAACGCAATGAAACCAGTTTCATGTCTGTTTACAAGTTTGAGCGAGCTGAATGAAATATAAGATTACACTTGTGTTACGTGCGGGGTGTAACCACTCTCCTACACGTCTCCATGTACCCCTGACAAAGTGTCAGTCCTTAAATAAACCGCCACTACCCATATGTCTAATATTTCTTGCCCTTTCAGTAGGTGCAGCATGACCCCCGCCAAGTCCTGAAGTACTAACTGAGACGGAAATTCTTGAATAAAATCCGGTCACTGTTACATGCTCTGCCTGCCTGGTTTGTCTCCAGAGGAAAAATCCCAAAATTCGCCTTCAGTAAGTTGACAGAAAACTTATATCTGGCTGATTACATCGGGGATTTATACTCCACTCCTACTGAATGGGAGTCCAGTCTTATAACCACTGCACCAATTTTTTCGGTTTAAGAGAATATGATGAGATCTGAGTTAGCGCCATTTTTTTCTCGAAGGAAGTATGACAATGTACCGATAATTCCTAGAAAAGACACCTCAAGATTTATTTTGAGCTCAAGAGCGTAATGAAGTGGTACTCAGGACTAAATTATATCTACAAGTAGCTCACAACAAGATTGGGAACGACTGGAGTTGAAAAGTCAGATTTACAGTTTCGTGCAGGTTGACGCTATTGGACCACGTAAGTAGAAAATTGTTGAGAAACAAATACTGCGTTGGCTCAACGAATTGTGAAATGTCCAGTGAAAGATGCCAAAGGACGCGTACTTCTTATGCGGACAATGGGTGATGGCTGGACGAAATTATATGAACAACTTGGATAAACCTTCTGCATGCAAAACGTTTTAGACGCTCCTGGGAATCAGTGGATAAGAATACCGATTTGTCCTATAATGATAGTTTGTACCATTTCGTGAACAGAAATTGTCGAGCTTCCTTGTGAGATGCTCGAGGTGGGTTTACGAATCGACGGGCACAGCTATAACCAACATCAACGAATGTATGGTACAGGCAAGAATATGATTTCATTACCACGCTCATAAAAATGCTCCTGGACATTTTCAGTTGTTTGAACTAAGCCATTATCGTACTGGAAGACACAATCCCCTACTGGGAAAAATACCAGCACTCTTGAATGAACCTATCACCTAAAATAATTCTACCAGTTACATTGATTTTTATTGTGATAATAGCATCACTTAAAACCACAACCGTCCAAAAAACTGGCAAAAAATTCAAAGAAATTCTGACCATACATAAAGTGTACCAGCAACAAAACACAATCAGTACCTTCACTATGCTATATCAATGGTAATGTTACCGATGACGGTGCCAGTAAAGCGGAATTACTACATGGGGTCTTCCGAAACTCCTCCACCAAAAAACATGCAGCAAATTTTACGGAATTATAATCAAGAACAATTGGGGATACCGTCAGTCTAGCGAAGGAAACTTAAGTCACTTAATAATGGCAAATCTTCCGGTCCATATGGTATACCAGTTAGATTCTTTTCCGTGATTGCTGACGAAATAGCTCCATTTTTTACCTTAAGGCTGGAAAGTTGCACAGGCCACACCAACACAAAAGAAAGGAAACAGAAGAAATGCGCTAAATTATAGACCCATATCACTGACATCGATTTGTAGTAGGACTTTGGAACATACAGTGTGTTCGAACATCATAAAATACCTCGAGGAAAACGATCTTTTGACACATAACCAACTTAGTATCACAAAATGTCGTTCTTTTGAAATACAACTGGCCATTTATTCATACTAAGTAATGAGTGCTATCGACAGGGGATCCTAATTGATTCCACTGAGCGAGGTGGCGCAGTGGTTAGCGCACTGGACTCGTATTTGGGAGGACGACGGTTTAATCCCGCGTCCGACCATCGTGATTTAGGTTTTTCATGATTTCCCTAAATAGCTTCAGGCAAATGCCGGGATGGTTCCTTCGAAAGGGCACGGCCGACTTCCTTCCCCACCCTTCCCTGGACCGATTGTAATGTCTCTGGCAGCGGTCTCTCCGCGATATTTTCAGAAATTTTATAAATTATATAACTCAGTACATATCTCGAAATATCTCTTCTTATCATACCGATTATCAGTGCAAAGTAGTTTCAAGCCCAATTATTCCTTGGAGCGTCCATTTACTCCATGGAATAGCTTCTCTGCTATCTATGTTTTCTCTTAGGAAAAGAATGAGGGAATTATTGCGGATTAGTCGTGAAAGAAGGAGGATGTATATGTATGTATTGTTGAGCTAGTCGCCATCTTGATGAGGTTCTGTATGAGAAGGAATTTAATACATGAACTAAACTAAAGTAAGTGTGTTCGCTTATTATTTAACTGATTATTATTGACAGTGTCTGCTTACTGCGCTGTTGCACGGGATCAGTGGGGAAAGTCTGATTTACACTGGACGAACCTGCCGTTTTGTATGCTCAAGATATCCAGTTACTTCAAATAAATAGGCTAACACGGTCTTACCAGCAGATCTCCGGTCTTTCCCGTGTGATCACCGAAAGTTAATAATTATTACAAATGTTTCCAGGAGATCGACTGACAATTTTCGTCGCACCGAGACTTCGAAATTGCTTCACCGCCTTATGGAATTTAAGTTAAGCTCAATTTAACCAGTATAGAACAGTATTGAACTGTGTGAATGTGATAAGCCTGCTTTGTGAATGAAAATTCCCTTAACATACGCATGTTTTTACTATCCTGATCAGTGAAGCTAAATCAGGCCGGTGTGAGAGAGGTTTTTAAATTTTAGATTCCACAAAAAAAAAAAAAAATATTAAATTTGGCTTCACTGTGACAGGACACATTTTTGAGCATTACTTAAACATTGTGTGAATTTTATGTTGCATGTGCACGAGAGAAAAGAAGACGAGGCCTGTTCCAGAAGTCACAGTTTCGCCACAACCTACGAGAACGTCGTTCAGGCCAGACAATATACAATTAAATTTTTGTAGATAGAAATTTAAAATAACTATTTAAATGTCTGTCGGTTTGAATCATATTGATTAAGTGAATGTTGGGTTGAACATTAGATAGGAAGTGTGTATTATAAGTGAGTATTATGCAAAGTTTAGGTCAGTGACATTATTAACTCAGATGCGAGTGACTTTACATATTTGTTGTTCTGTGTATTAATGGTTCTTACTAGGGCGGCTTATAAAATGGCAATGCAACAGCAGAACGAATCACAACAGCCCTCAGCTGTTTCTGAAGTTAGTGAAACATTAGACGCTAGCTTAATCGAAGTAGTGCCTAGCGGCAGCATTAGTCAGGCCCCACAACAAAGCTTAAGTGTTTCGATGTCATCTGAGCAGGACGAAATAAACCCATTGACTGTAATCATGCAGCAGTTAACACTGTTAGCCAAAAATGTAACAGACTTAACTAAAGAGCAAATAGAGACTAAAAGAGAAATGAATGAACAATTAGCAGCCAATCAAGTGAAAGTCCAGGAGCAATTAGAAGCCAATCAAGCGGAATTAAATAATAAATTAGTAGAGAGTTTTCAGAAACTTGATGATAAATTAAATAAAACTGCGGAAGAATTGAAAATTCAGAATGAAAAGACAGAATTAAAATTAGCTGCTCAAATTGAGCAAGTCACTCAGCAGTGTAATGAAAATGCGAAGAAGTTACGCCTAGAGCTAACCGAGTATGTTGCTACTAAGCTTGATACTATTAAAGAGCAGGTCGAGTCAATCCCACAGATAGTTCAAGCACAAGAAGAGATGCAATGTTCTATGGCGGTAATTCCGGTATTAGTTGAAGTTCAAGATGAATTAAAGCAACAAGTAAATGAGATGTCAGCAGATATGCAGGATTTGAGACAATCACAAGACAAGATCCCGAAGGACATCCAAAATTTGGATAAATCCATAAATAACATAAATGAGAGACAAGACGAGGTTGATCATAAGGTAAACATTCTCGCGGGAAAATTCTCGCAGTTAAGTTTGGAAAGGCAAAGCATTTCTTCAGAAAATATTGATCATACGGTCAGAGCAGTTATACAGACTATGACCACAATTTCTGAACAAAACAAAATTTATTTAATAAAGGATTTCGAGAAGGCACATGACCACAATTTCTGAACAAAACAAAATTTATTTAATAAAGGATTTCGAGAAGGCACAGAACTAGGCGAAGAACTTAAGCAATGGAAAGAAAACATTGAGAGAATAAAGGTTTTCGAGAAGCCAGAGGAACTTAAGCAATGGAAAGAAAACATTGAGAAACTCTATCTCGAGAAGATTTGTGTTCCACGCAAGGAAATGAACCCATAACAAGATCTATCAGTGAAGCTACATTATTTAACCGATCAAGTACAGACAGGGACATTAATGCACGTTCGTTTTTGCAATCAACATCAATCAAAACACTATGAGGGTGCTCATAATGACTGTAATTGTAAAAGCAATACTGAGGAGAAAATGCTGAAACAACGTCAATTCCAGATCTACAACCCAGAAGTTTTAGGGGAGTATTGCCAAAAAATTGGAGTGAGTGGCAAAAGGTTAGTTTCGTTACCGGTTATATTCAGGGGTCAGGAGCTATATGGGCATCTGATATGATATCAACTTGGGACACATATGAAGATTTTGAACGAGCATTTTTATCCAAATACTGGTCCGAAGGAGTACAAGAACGTTTAAGGCAGGAGGTATTATATCCGGAACCTCTTTCCTTTTTACGTGGGTCTTTAAAGAAATACTTTGAGAAATATATAAACAAATCGCGGTATTGGGATAAGCCTATGCCTCTACAAGACGTGATTGGCATATTAAAATCTCGACTTCCGGCCAGCATCAGAAATAGAATGCTGTATATTAATGAGCATGACCTTGACTCTTTCATGACTACGCTTGACACTATAGATATGAACGAGGAAGATGAACATCGGCCAAGGCAACCGGTTATGCAGAGGAGAGCGATTGAGGCGCCAAACGGAAACGGATTTAATAATTATTATACTAGGAATAGTCAGAGATTCAACGGAAACAATTGCAACGGAAATGGAAATTTCAATAACAGTGCTTCGAGGGGCAGATTCAGAGACAATCGAACAGGTCGCAGATACAACCCAATGTTTGGAAATGCAAGAGATTATCAGAACCAGCAGTTTTCAAATAATAATAATGCGTACAGAAATTCTGACCCTCGATTTGAAGCAAATAACACAACCAGTCATCAACAACAACCAGTCATAAGAGAAGTAGCAGATGATTCAAGAGGAAATAATAATCGACATTTAAACTGAAGAGGGCCGCTTTATGCTCCGTAAAGTCGGCCGGGGAATACAAAAGGGGCAAACCTGTTTTAAACGAAATTAATTCCGTAGCAATGTTGAGATATAATGAAGGCGAATTAATGACAGATGAATTGACGAGAGACTTAGAGGCCTGTGTAGTCGAAGATAAAAGTGTTCCTGTGTCTGAGATCATCACAGAAGTGGGAGGAATTTTAACCAATGTTGTATTGGACACAGCTTCATCTACAGACGTAGTATCCGGAACTTTGTTTCGCAGAATTAGTAAAATTAAGAAAATCCCTGTCCTACCAGTACAAAATTGCCGAGTTATAGGTGCAGTGGGAGCAAAAGCCCGGAAAGTCAAGATACAAACGCTTATAGAGATAAAATTGGGAAATGTAGCTAAACAATGCACATTCCTTGTAGTGGAAAAGTTGTTAGTAGATTGTATTCTTGGCATTGGAACTTTGCAAGCTTTTAATTGCAAGTTGGACTTGGTAGAAGGAAAGGTGCATTTTAAAATCGAAGATCAATTTGTTACACTGATCTTACTGAGATAGGAGGCAGTGTATGAGCGATATTTCCGTGGTGCTGCTGTGCAGTTGATTTGTGCTGAAAATAATAATATGTACCGACTACCAATCAAGTCAATTCCAGTAGAGGATTTCAGACAAACAGTCGAACAGAAGATTGCTGAGTCAGATTGCCTAAAGGATAGTCAGAGGGAACAATTATTCAATATATTAACAGAATATGAGTCAGTTTTCGATGAAAAGCCCGGAATTATTAGAGGATATGTTTGTACATTACAGATTAAGCCCCATAAGACATTTTCCCGCACACACTATCCCATTTCCTGGCGATTAAAACAACCAGTTCAGGAAGAGACACAAAAAATGTTAAACTGGAATCTTATTGAACCGTCGAACAGCCCATATTGTTCTCCGTTGCTTGTTGTACCAAAGCTACGAGGAAAGGTTCGATTGGTATTAGATGCAAGGGAAATTAACAAAATTATAGTACCTGTGCGCACACATCCGGAGAACATCGATGAGTTAATATAGAAATTTCAAGATGTATCCTATTTAACCAGTATTGATTTGAGAAGTTCGTTCTGGCAAGTCCAGTTAGACAAGGACTCAAGAAAATATACTGCTTTTATATATGTAGGGAGAAGCTATCAGTTCAAGGTCGTTCCGTTTGGTCTCAATATCAGCTCTGGAGTTTTTATTTCTGCGTTGGACTATGCCCTAGGACCAGAACTACGTAGTCGAATAACAATTTTTGTGGACGATCTATTAATTGCCTCTAAAACTTGGGAGGAACATGTACAACTTATTATGAAGATTTTTGCTGTGTTCAAACAAACTGGTATAACTGCAAATCTAAAAAAATCCCAATTTTCTCTACAGAGAATTAAATTCTTAGGACGTATGATTAATGCAAAAGGCATTCTTCCAACAGAAGCGAAGATTAGTGCGATAAAAAATTTTCCAACTCCAAGAAACAGAAGACAACTGAAAGGCTTTATAGGCTTGGCTTCATTTTTTCGTCGATTTATTAAAACTCAAGCAATGAACTCTGAAGCACTAAACCGGCTCCTGAGGAAAGAAGTACCATGGCAATGGTCTAATGATTTTGAAAATGCTTTTTGTGAAATTAAGGATCAACTGATAAATGCTCCGTTATTATACCACCCTGATATGTATGTCGGATTCTGTTAGGCACTGATTCATCAGATGTGGGATTAGGATCTTGTTTATTTCAAATTAGGTACATCGATGGTGTAAAAACCTTTTGTCCAATTGCATTTGCTAGCAGAGTTTTATCCACCTGTGAAAGAGCATATACCACTACGGAATTGGAAGCTTTAGCTGTTATTTGGTCTTTGAAAAGATTTAATTATTATGTATATGGCTCAAGGATAGCCGTTTATTGCGACCACCAATCATTAGCCTTTTTACAAACTTGTAAGTTGCTGCATCCTCGCTTGTTAAGGTGGACGCTGGCGCTGCAAGAATATCACTTTCAAATTATTCATGTAGCTGGAAAAGAAAATATTATAGCTGACGCGTTGTCAATATCTCCAGAAGGATTAACACATGAATTGGATGTAAATAATACGGCAGAATTTCCAGTGCTTCTTCTTCAAGAAAATAATTACAAGTTATATTATATTCATTTATGTAAGACAATGGCTCAGCTTCAGAAGAAGGATCGACGATGGAATGCTATAATACGACAATTCAATCAACAAAATCCTATAGTCAATTTGGAATTCTACTGGGTTGTGAATAATATTTTATTTTTTAAATCTGGGAAGGCTGAGAATCCAAAGTGGTGTGTCTGCATACCCGAAGAATATGAAGAACGATTAATTTGGTTTACACATTTGACCTGGGGTCATGTTGGTGTTGTAAAGTGTGCTAATAAGATTATATATTATTGTTACTTCCCAAATATAAGGCGAAAAGTGCACAAAGTCATACAGATATGTGTTCTCTGTCAAAAGGCTAAGCCGGACAACAAGGGCAATAAAATTGCGCTTCACTCAATAATACCTGAAGTACCAAGATCACTTATATCATGTGGTATTTGTGGACCACTTCCTAGAGCCAGAGGTGGTGTTAAGTTCATTATTGGATTCTGTGATGTGTTTACAAAATATGTTAAACTATATCCTATAAAATCAGCAACTGCAAGAGCTGCCGCAGTAAAGTTTGTAAATGACTACATTCCTCATGCAGGGGTTCCAAAATCTATAATCTCTGACAATGCGATGATATTTACTGGATATTTATGGAGAAAATTAGTATCACAACTAGGAATAAAACAGATATTTACATCTTGCTATCATCCACAAGGGAATTCAATTGAACGGGTTTTTCGAGAACTAAACAGATTCATGAGAACCGTACTGTCATGATAAACAAACTACCTGGATAAACTATTTGACCGAGTTTGAGCAGATTTATAATAATTTACCTCATAGTTCTACAAACTTTATCCCGAATGAACTGATGTTCAGAGATAACGAAAGAAACTTTTGGGTAGATAACTTGCCTAAACTCGAGGACACCAAAATGTCATGGGAAGAAAAAATTCGCAATGCTCTCATTAATATTACGGAGAAAGCAAGACAGCGAAAGGAAATCCACGACAGAAACATCAAACGGATTCAGACTTTCAATATCGGACAAAAAATTCTTTTAAGAAGACACATCAAGTCATCAGGGTTGAAGAAGACCATCAGAAAATGGAATCTAATTTATACAGGTCCATATATAATAGTTGATGTACCGACTCCTGGTGCGTATTTATTAGCATATCCGGATTCTGGAAGAATGAAAGGATTATTTGCCCATGTAGACCTAAAGAGGTACTTTTAAGGAAAGTGTTTCAAATTAAATGAAAAGTCTGTATGAAGTATTTGGGTGTTGGAAAAAAAAATTGAAGTGCGAAGGACAGTATGACTCAGCTACTGTGATAGGTTAAATGACAGCATGCCAAGCATCTGTGATAGTTTAATGAACAGTAAGCGATTGCTTCTGTGATAGTATAGGAATATTTAGAAAAGTAAGTGGAACTATAGCTATTGCTGCTGTGAAGACTTACGGATTATCTGTCTACACGATGATCACCAAAGAAGCTTGTGCGTGTGAAATAATATACATTCAGGGAATGTTAATCTCCAGTGAGAATAAGTTTACTGAAACTATATGATCAAATACGGCGCTTGCGTGTGAAGTTAGCCTTTTCTTTTTTTTTTTTTTTTTTTGGCGCGAGCTAAATTCTATTCAAGAGGATTTAATTAACTAGCTTAGTGTGTGTTTATAAAATTGGATTTAATAAGAAAGTTCTTCATTGAATTTATAATAAAGTGTCATTTTCCAGTTGGATTTGTTTATTGTTATATTGCATTCATATATGTTCATGAGAAAATGCGGCTATCGGAGTATAAAAGAGAAAAATTTGATCGTCAATCAATAATAACAAAGATTAATTTCAGCACGAGAGGTCATGCAGCAAGACTTAATTAAACGTTCTCTTTCAGCAAAAATGTCATTTTAATCATGTATGAGTAAGATATAATTTTTTTTGGAAATTGTCTCAAATAATAAAGTTTTTGACATTCTGACATGCTATCCACATTCGTACTTGAAACCAGATTAGGAAAGATTCAGATCTACTTCCACCTGGAAAAGGCAACGAAAGAAAAAAAAATAAATAATAATTAAAACCAGGATTAGAACCTTTCGGCTTACTCAAGAAGATGGATGAAATTATCCATGTTTTCAAAATTGTTTTCCGATCTGTAGTTGTGATATTGTGCAACTACAGTATCGATTAAGACACCTGGGTGTGGAAAGTATAAGACGAATGGATTTTCCCATTCCTCAGATGGAAGATTGGATGGATCAGGTCCATATTTGAGTTCAAAATGAATCTGGAGAAATTCGACTAACCCCTCTCTTCCAGGAATCTTTAATAGTTGACCATTCCTTAGACGGATTTCGATTGTTTCATGCCACAATCCTGAATACCTGTTCCTGAAGTTCCTTCTGGTCTCTCAAATCCATTACGTCTCCTGTCCGGTACGCCAATGCGACGCCTGTCCTCCGTACCGTGTCCCATGTTCCTGTTCGATCAGTTTCACTGCAGTTCAGCAAAACATCGATGAAGAAAATTTTTCAGAAGATTGTAAAAATATTTGCATGTGTAAAGATTTTTTTTTTTTTGCTATGAGGCAGATTTTATCTTTCCTATGAATTCTAGAATATCTCTCAAATTTCTAATTTATTCTGTCTTTCCTATCATCTGTGATACCTAGTTAGGGTCTAAGCCTCCAGGTTTTCCGGGGTTTCCCTGTGAAGGCCAGTTCCTGAATTGGTAGACCTGATTAACAACTATATAAGTCCATCTTCCCTGGTTGTGAACGTTGGATGCTCGTATGCACCAGTACACGTGAAAGCAACAACTAGGTATCTAGGTAACGAAGATACCAAATCTCTGTCAATTCTTGTAATCAAAAAAAATCTTACTAACTTCTTAAAATTTATAGGAACGTATGTTCCACAAATTCTAACGAGTTAGCTAAGCCAATAGTTAGCTCGCAAAGTGGATACATATCAACTTTGCTCGCTGCGAGGGGCGATGTAACGTCTCTTGCAGCGGTCTCTCCGCGATATTTTCAGAAATTTTATAAATTATATAACTCAGTACATATCTCGAAATATCTCTTCTTATCTTACCGATTATCAATGCAAAGTAGTTTCAAGCCCAATTATTCCTTGGAGCGTCCATATTCTCCATGGAATAGCTTCTCTGCTATCTGTGTTTTCTCTTAGGAAAAGAATGAGGGAATTCTTGCGGATTAGTCGTGAAAGAAGGAGGATGTATATGTATGTATTGTTGAGCTAGTCGCCATCTTGATGAGATTCTGTATGAGAAGGAATTTAATACATGAACTAAAGTAAGTGTGTTCGCGAATTATTTAACTGATTATTATTGACAGTGTCTGCTTACTGCGCTGTGTTGCACGGGATCAGTGGGGAAAGTCTGATTTACACTGGACGAACCTGCCGTTTTGTATGCTCAAGATATCCAGTTACTTCAAATAAATAGGCTAACACGGTCTTACCAGCAGATCTCTGGTCTTCCCCATGTGATCACCGAAAGTTAATAATTATTACAAATGTTTCCAGGAGATCGACTGACAATTTTCGTCGCACCGAGACTTCGAAATTGCTTCACTGCCTTATGGAATTTAAGTTAAGCTCAATTTAATCAGGATAGAACAGTACTGAACTGTGTGAATGTGATAAGCCTGCTTTGTGAATGAAAATTCCCTTAACATACGCATGTTTTTACTATCCTGATCAGTGAAGCTAAATCAGGCCGGTGTGAGAGAGGTTTTTAAATTTTAGATTCCACAAAAAATATTAAACGATGACCTCGCTATTTGGTCCCTCCCCAAAATCTACCAACCAACCAAATCGATTCCATCTTTCTACCTGGTGCGAAAAGCGACAGTTCACTCTAAACATAGCAAAGTATGAGGTCCTCCATATGAGTTTTAAAAAATCCGTCAAAATGTCGGTTACAAAAAGGAATCACACGAATTTAAAGATCATCGATTCAACTAAATACCTTGGTTTACGACTACGAATAACTTCAACTGGAATCATCACATAGAAAACGTAGTGGGGAAAGCGGACCAAAGAGAGAGTTTTATTGGCAAAAAATAAGATGCAACAGTTCTTTTAAAAAGATTGCCTAGACTAAGTTTTTCCGTCTTCTACTGCAGGGGGACCCATACCAGGCAGGGCTGACAGAGGACATGGAAAACAATCATAGAAGGGTATTTGGTTTTGTACTCCCGCGAAGTAGGGGAGAGACTGTCACACACATCATGCGTGAGTTAGAGTGGCAATCATTAAAACAAAGGTGTTTTTCATTGCCGCGAGATCTTTTCACAAAATTTTCATCACCAACATCCTCATCCGAATGCAAATAACATTTTGTTGTCTCCCACATACATATAGAGAAATCATCATCGCACTAAAATAAGAGAAATCAGAGCCAGCACAGAAAAAGTTAGGTGTTGATTTTTTTACCACGTGCTGTTCGTGAGTGTAACGGTCGAGAATGTAGTGATCGACATTTTACAATGTGTATTATTCAACTTCAGCTGAGTGCGGCATTTCAGTATTAAATCAAAGGAATCACAGTATCTTGAATTACAGTTGAATGTGGCATATGCATACCAAATAAAAATGAAACATTATCTAAAGCTGCACATGATTGCGACAACTGTAAATTATAAATAAGGATTAGGAACACCAACCGCAAGAATGTAAAGAGATTACTCATAAAAGAAATTAAAATGCCTTTCAGCCACAGTTACTCAAATACAATTTACAAGTTGCTTTTGCTCGGGAAGAAGGAAATAATACGAGGAGCTTTCAATAAGTAATGCAACACAGTTTTTTCTCGGCAAATTTCGGAGGAAAAAATGCGGAATTTTTTGTGGGACATCGTGGAATATTCCCGCTTCAGCCCCTACAGTTTCACTACGTTCCAACAAGTGGCGACGCTATACGTAGTCTGCAAAATGGCTTATGGAACGGAGATGCGTTCCAATGGGGGAGCTGTTATTTTCTTTTAGAGGAAAACCAGAGCATCGCACATATTCATAGGCGCTTGCAGAATGTCTACAGAGACCTTATAGTGAACACAAGTACGGTGAGTCGTTGGGCGAGACGTCTGTCTGATCACAAGGTCGCGCAAACGTGTCCGGCCGGCCGGTCGCACACAGCTGACTCCTGCAATGTTGGAACAAGGGGACACACTCATTCGAGGTATTCGACGGATCACAATAAAACAAATCGCTGTTCAACTGGACGTCTCTGTTGGTAGAGCTGACACACTCCTCCACCAGTTGTGGTACTCAAAGATGTAAGCCAACAGGGTCTCTCACCGCCTAACAGAAGGACCATGTCTAGAATTGCTTGTGCGTTACGAAGCTGATCGGCGACGAGGCATAGACGCTCAGCAACCGAGTGTCATCTGTCATCCCTCGGTAGGAGGTCTTCATTTTCCATCTGGACAGCAAGTTTCTTCATTCCCGGCAGGATGACAAGTATACACCAAGCGATGGCTTTGCGTTCTCCCAGCTGTGTCTCAGGACGTGGACACTGATTCAATTGGCTAGCTAACATTCTTGTTCTAGGAGATCAAATTATTGTTCATCACCACTGTGAAATTTTTTGTACTGTCAACAGTTCTCAAAATCTTACGGTAAGAAATGAAGACCACACACAGACTTTATTGTAGGTGGAATTCCTACATTGGGAGAACTCCAGTTAAGAATAGATGTCCTGTGTCCCGTCCATTTGTCACCTCCTCCTCTTCCTCTGTCAAGGTCCCACTCATCTACCGGCAACAGAGGACATGCAGACGTTAAAAGATACTCATAGCAAGCGTTTTTTCCCTTAGCAAATTTCATCTCGTCCAGAATGAAATTTTCGTTCTACAGCGTAGTGTGCGCTGATATGAAACTTCCTGACAGATTAAAACTGTGTGCCGGACCGAGACGAACTCGGGACCTTTGCCTTGGTAGAGCACTTGCCCTCGAAAGGCAGAGGTCCCCTAGTTCGAGTCTCGGCCCGGCACACAGTTTTAATCTGCCAAGAAGTTTCATATTCCCCATTTCACTTGGGCATCTCACGTCCCGTAGAGGCATCCAGTTGTCCTCTGTTCCTTCATCTGATAATGGGTGCCTTCTGCTCTTCTCAACAGCATTCTGGCCCACAATAGTCGCTGGCCAATGAGGGAGGGAGCTTCTCTCTTCGGTCTGTCGACGCTTAATTGCCTCCCACAGAGGAAGCCAGTGACTGGGAGCCGGGTGGTCAGGCGTCTATCGTCAGGTCCATCATAAGAAATAGTTTAAAGTGATTCTATGAACGCTCTACCAAACACCTAAGTGTGAATTGCCGGGTAGTCATGTACATATAGATTGCACTTTGTAGAAGATATTTCCCGTATGTAAATACCTTGACGGTAGGAAACAGGGCGAAAGTGGACTCGGCATACAAGAGAAGTTTCCACTGGCTATGCTTCTCACACAATTCACGCCTCTTCTCTCTACGTCCGCCTGGTTTACAATAATTTCGGCAGTAGTATCTCCATTATCAGTGTTCGAGTCACGTCGTCCCCGTCTCGTTGTTTATGTTGGCAGAGATCTTCTTGTTAGAAGTAACAATAGTAGCAGTAGCAGTTTATTCATCCAGAAACAAAATTCACTGCAAGGTTTTCATGGGTGTGCAGTACCGTACATAACATATGTGTGCCTAGTGCCCACCCAATATCACATTCAAAAAAATATAAAAATATAAAAATATAAAAAGTATTTTATATGGCGCACATAGTTGATATTTACGTACAAATAAAACCTGAGTTGTAACAAATTTGTTCAAAAAATTCATTCACATTATAGCAAGCAGTTGATTAAAAATATTATGGACATATAGTAAAGGAATAAAACTATTTGCTACGAGTTTGTCATAGCAGTTGGTCATTAAAAATTTCAGTACTACTTCCTTAAATGGTGAGAATCTTTTTATTTCTTTATCTGTGTTGGAAGTTCGTTGTACAATCTAGTATATTGAATGTTTGTTTGTTTTTGTACTAAAATCTTATTCTTTTTATAGTGGTTGCATTCCACATTATTGTGTTGCAAGGATGAAGATCTGAATTAGTTTTGAAATTCTCATCAACATGCATCCTTAAAAATTTGGTGACAGCTGTCCTCTCAATTTGTTCATTTTGACTTCTGAGGTCCAGGTCATGATTCGACTTTGTTTTTCTGTAATGAATATAATCATATTTTGAAAGGTTTAAGGTTAACTTGTTCATTCCAAATCAATTTCAAAACTGTGGATGCAGATGTCTGAAGCGAGCTACATTGAAGATGGGGATCAGAAATATAACTTAATACATATTACAGTTCAGTGCGAAAGAGCTGGTTAGCATTCATTTAAAACTTTTCTTGCCGCAAAGGCATCCTCTTTCTCTGCTTTTATATCAGACCAGTGAGCAAATTGGTTAATGTGCTTATTAAATGATGGGTGACCTATCAGCTTACTACAATTGTTACAAGAATATCCCATAATCTCTTGAAAACTGGGCGGTACGAAACACCTCTGGGACACTTTAGTTTCATTTAAAGAAGTTTGCCATGACAGAACGCGATTGGCGTTTGGTCATTTGACTGTTTAACAATTTGTCACCACTCTCTCCGGTTTCAAATCTGAAGTAAAGTCCCAATAATAATACATACATACATAAAATAACTGTTTGGTGAAAGAACTGAAGTAAGACTCGGCAGTATAGATGATGGTAACATTAGTTATTCAAATAAATAGGATACAGACTTTAGCTTACATGTAGCTTATAGGATTTGAGCAACAAGAAAGATAAAACATCGACAGCAGAAGCGCAGATCTTCATGTTTTCCTACTATGATAATTTATAAAGCTAGTTCATAGATTATCTACCAACATGAGTTGATAAAGATGATACAAACTTCGCTTTTCTCCGTCAAGGGAAAAAATTGCAAATATCCACCACTGCAATCATAAACTGATACAAATCTCATTTCATTCCAATGGTAATGTTTTATCGCTACCTATAATGCTTGGAGTTACTGTGGTAAAAGCATACAAGCATCCTACTAAAGAGTGGTGTTTAGGTTTCTGCAATAATTATTTCGTTTTTAGATCAACGTTTATGACTGCTTTAGTGCTCGGGAAACTTATACGTGATCTGTTTAATTTGCTGGATGAAAATCTGATTGTGATGCTCAATTACGCAGCTCATTCAGTGTGCTGGCGTAAGCTGTCGCAAGCACACCGGTCGGCAAAGATGTAGCGCAAAGATCGATAGTAGGCGCTGGATCAAGCACACTTATCACGAGAGCGACCAGAGACATGCCGACAAGCAACTTGGCGCCAACGCCCTCTCAAAAACTTGTATTTAGGCCGCCACCGCTGACCGGAGGGTCTCAGCATGCATTTGAGTTAGTTATGGCGAACAAGGAAGACGTATGTAGTGCGTGCGTGACTGAGGCAGCCGCTTCGACAGAGCAGAAGCTGTCTTACCGCCGTCTGGCGGCGCATGCGCCGTCAGCGGCTCTGTTGGACCCCCCCACCTGACGACTCAGCATCCCCAGGCAGACACTGGTTTTATGATGACTGCGTGTGAAGAGGATGATGAGATGGACTATTCTACTCACCCAATCAATGCAGAATTGACTGACGGCGCCCCTCAGCAGGTGCTTAGCCGCAAGCACGCGGCTGCTACCTCGTCCAGTGATGGAATTCACTCTTCCACCGTGAGCAACAGTGAATTTAAGACGTCACCGCAGAAGAAGAGAATGGCACCTCGGCAGTATGCTCCTGTTGCACCTGTTCTGACAGCCAATCAATATGACGCTCTACAAGACCGTGACAATGCCGATTCTGATGACGTGGACGAGCCTACACCGACAGCTCCAGGTGACAATTCGCAACATTCTGGCCTTAAACTGCCACCGATCGTCCTTGAATATCCAATAGACTACATGATACTTTGTGAGTGGATTAAGAATAACTTGAAGAATGCCTTCACAGCTAAACACTGTGGTGAAGATCACTTGAAGCTAACAATTACTACCACCGAAGACTATGTGGCTGTCATGGACATGGTTGATGCATGAGGTATTCCCAAATATACACTTCCCTACTGTGGGCCCCAAGATCCTCAAGGTTGCCATGAGGGGCATCCCACTGAAGATGTTGGCTGACATCATCAAGGACAGTCTCATTACCATGGACTTTGCACCCACTGCCACCACACGGATAAAGATGCCTGGCATCCAGATGCCCATTCCTCTGATGGAGATTGTGTTACTTGACACACCTGACAACAGGCAGATATACCAGGTCACTCGGTTTGCCGACCTTTCGATGACCATTGAGAAACTCTGTGCTCAGCCACACTTCTCGTCTGTGTTGCATGAAGCCCCAATGTGTGAAATGCAGCAAAGGCCACCTCAGCCAGCAGTGCACCCGGAAACAGGAAGAACCGGGTACCTGCGCTCTCTACAAATGGGCTCATCCTGCAAGCTATCATGGCTGTGTTGTTCATAAAGCTGTCAGCCGATGCCAAAGAGGGCTGCCTCCCTTGTGCAAGACATCATGCACCCATGACCAGCAGTCACGGAGCTGAGCTGTGCCTCAACCTGCTCCTCCTGCTGCTACCCAGTGACAACCAGCCCAATGGCGACTGATTGCTGCTTGGGCAGACACCAGATACGCCAATGTACTCCAGGGCCAAATGACAACTCCTCCCACCCCTGCTGCACAGCCTGAGAGGCCTAGTAAAGATAGACCTGCTCCTCCTGCTGCTGCTGGAGACTTCATTGTGCTCTTGAAAGAAGTTCAGGCCACCCTGGTGGCTGTTTCCGCAGCTTTGGCCCAGCTGCCACATGCCAACACCATTGCGGTCCACACAGCCCTCATAAACTTCCCCATCCCCTTGGCGAACACCATCACTGGACATGGCTCACAACCGTAGATGCCTCCAGAACTTCACAGCTGCAACGTGGAATGTGGAAAGGCTTGTTTCCCGCGCTTTTCGAACTTTGGCAGTTTCTCCAGGAGAACAACATGGATGTATCTTCTCATGGAGACACACCTCAAACCTGGTCTTCAAGCAAACGCCCTTAATTACATCTGTTATTGCACTGACAGGCTGACGACTGGTGGTGGGACTGTCACATATAAGTTAAGCAGACCTTCCAACATTATCATGTCACACCGCCAAGACTTGATTCCTGCGAAGCTATGGCTGTTGCAGTGGAGACATCCCTTGGGACTATCATCTTCATATTCTACAGACAGCCATGAGGCTTCCTCAGTGTCCACAGTGCTGACACCCTCCTCCGCATTGGACAAGCTTTTCCTCGCTGGTGACATGAATGAGAAGCACCCAATGTGGAACTCGCAGATTCAGAATGTCAGTGGGAGGCGACTGCATCACGCTGCTGAGAGGGCATGAGCCTTCCTCTGTGGACCCGAAGAACCAATGCACTATCCCCAGAATGGCCACAATGCAGACATTCTCGACATCTGGCTCATCAAAGGCGTCAACTGGTTCATCACCCCTGAAGTGCTCCACACCATGGACTCCAACCACCTGCCAGTCCTCTTCTGGCTCCACGTTGATCCACTTCCTCAAGCATCCAGGCTAGACAGCAGGAAGACCAACTGGCTGAGTTTCCAGCAACTGGTTGTGGACCACCTACCAGAAAATCTCCATCACCTGATATGCATATCAGTGCCACTATCAACACCCTGACTGCAGCTCTTACTACAGCTGTTGTTGCCTCCATGACACCTCCACAGACCTCCACCATGACAGCTCCAGCTTTGCCTGCAGACATTCAGGATCTTATCTGGGAATGCAATCGCCTTAACAAAGTTTGGCGTGTAACGTGCCAGCCCCAGCTGAAACGTCATAGCAACCAGCTTTGCCGTATCATCAAGGCTGCACTTGCTGCCCATTGCATACGCCAATGAGAGGAGAAGCTCAACTCAGTTGATCCTGGGGCTGCCACGTGGGAGATTGTCCACACACTCACTCGGCATCGCCCACAACTGCCGCCACTCACTACCACCGAGGGACCTGCCTTCACACCTGCAGCTAAGGCAGAGGTCCTGGCAATGACATTCGAGGCAAACTTCCAGCCACTTGAGGAACCAGTCAATCTGGAGAATTTCCATCAAGTCGAAACCCAACTTGCTGCCTTCGTTGATAGAGACAATGGGGAAGTCAACATACTGCCGACGTCTGAACAGGAGGTCACTGAATATATCTGACGGTACCCCCAGAAGAAGGCTCCAGCACACGACAAAGTTGATGGAAGAGTCCTTCACATGCTGCCCTGGCTAGCTATTTTGTATACAGTAGGTCTTTTCAACGCCATCTTGGAGAAAATGCGGTTTCCTGATGCTTGGAAGAGGGCTGTCGTTGTGGCGGTCCCCATGCCATGCAAAGCAGGACCCTACCGGCGAATTATCGCCCCATCAGCCTCCTCCCGACATTGAGTAAAGTGTTTGAGTGAATCCTCCTCTCCAGATTTGGCCAACAGCTTCACCAGGATAACATCATTCTGTGGGAGCAGATAGGATTCTGGCAGCATCATTCTACAACCCAGCAGTTACTCCACATCGTTGAGGAGGCGATGCTGGCCTTCAATAACCGGGAGTTCTGTGGCCTTGCCCTGCTCGACATGTGGAAAGCCTTTGACAGCGTCTAGCATCGCTGACTTCTCTTCAAGCTGTTCCATTTGGGCATACCATCGTGCTTCGTATGCCTCCCTGCCAGCTACCTTGCAGGACATACTTTTATTGTCCGGGTCGGAACTACGACGTCCTCCTTTATCACGTCCTCGCCGGAGTACCCCAAGGGAATGTTCTCGGCCCGATACTCTACAGCATCTACACCTCTGACCTGCCTGTTTCCCCGAGAGTCGGTCGAGCCATCTACGCCTATGATACGGCGCTCTACTCGAGACATCGTAGAATTTCTGCTGTCCTCCTACGCCTAAAATCCGCTCTGCAACACCTCGGGCATTGGGCTGCCGACTGGAGGGTCGGTTTCAACGCCGCCAAGGCGCAGGGAATGATTCTTACTCGACGTCGCCCGCCTGCTGCGCAGCCACTGGTTCTTTTTAACCAGCCAATTACCTGGACAACTACAGCCACTTACCTTGGAGTCCTCCTCAACCGCCAGCTGACCTGGAAGGCCTACCTCGCCTCAGTTCGCCAGAAGGTGTCGCAGGGGGCCCAGACGTTATAATCTATGCTTAATGCTACCTCCTTGCTGCCTGTTGACAGTGGTCTGCGTCTCTTCCGCACTTGTATCCGCCCAGTTATGGATTACGCATGTCTGGGGCAATCCTGCCACCTCCCATGTACAGAAGCTCCAACAACTACAAAACAAGATTCTGTGACGAGTCCACCACATTCCAAATGACTTTCCCCATTATCTCCTCTGCGAAGTTGCTGAAGAACTCCTCGTCAAGGAGCGCTTCCAGCATGCTGTGTGCCGGTTTTATGACACCACTCGCACTTCTGCCAACCCCCTTGTCCAGCAGCTGCGACTACCGAATGACATCCACAACCACCACAGGCCGCCCTTTGCCCTGATCGAATAGTTACAGGTCAATATAGAATCTTTCAGTACCACTGATTCCTCTCCCAGATTCACACTATCAACCAAAATGTTCACCACCACCTACAATTCCACCGCAGTGGTAGGAAATGCCCTCCTGGGTAAACACTACGTTCCAGATAGGCTTCGGCTACCCACTGTCCAGTCCAGAAGAAATGGGGCCGCGCAGAACGTCTCAGTGACTCACTCATCGAGTTTGGCTTCTGTCACTACACTCCCAGAGTAGGCTCAGTTCACATCATAGGCTACCGCAGGACATAGTGATCAGATTAGTGACTATAGTAGGATTGTCTGCAAGAGGACTATTACTGACGAGCTTGTACCACAACACATGGACTCCATTCGAGTTAAGTAAATACAGGGTGTACATAAAGTCCGGGAACACTATCAATTATTTATTGCACAAGAACCAAACATTGTACTGATATCATACATACATCATTTTGAAGAGAAACCCTGAAAGGATTTCTTTTTTTTTTTTTTTTTTTTCATGTATACCGCCACAGCATAGTTTGGTAATTTTCCGATAGTCAGCGCTAGTCGCAAACATGGCGAGTTGTTCGGGTGCGGGGCGAGCTTTCTGTGTTTTGGAGTTCGACATAAACAAATGTGATACAGCTGTTCAACGGATGTTTACAACCAAGTACGGTAAGAAGCCACCAGCCAGGAAGGCCATTTACCGCCACTAGCACGTGCTGTAGCAGAGCTCTGGGAGAGAGTACTGAAAGCGACTGCCACAGTCGACAATGCTACACTGGGAGAGGTATGGCAAGAATTCGAATACCGTATTGACGTCTGCCGAGTCACTCATGGTTCACATATCGAATGTTTGTAAAAAAAAAAAAAAAAAAAAAAAAATTCAGAGTTCCTCTTCAAAATGCAGTATGTATGACATCTGTACAATCATCAGTTCTTGTGCAACAAATAATTGAAAGTATTCCCGGACTTCATGTACACTCTATACTTCCAGTACAAGTAAATAAAGAACTGTATTAATTCACGTGTGCATTTGTTTTGTAGAAAGAGGATACCGGCCACCCGCAACAACATCCTCTCCCTTGCTTCCTTGCGGTACAAGACTCTACATTCAGAATGACATTTTAATGTTCTTCCCCTCTCCATTCGGGCATAGCTGAGGGGAAAAGCGAACCGATAAAGAAAATTAAAAAACGCAGTAGAGGAACAGATTTTCATTTAATGTCTGTTTGGTATCTGAAATATATATGATAAAAGTTTTTAACAAATCGAAATATGTAATATTGTCTTTTAACAACAACCGAAAGGTTTGGCGAAGGCACTACACGTTTAACAGAGATCACACTCCGTGTGCATACCGGGGGGAGTCTTTCCAGATGTGGAAAGGGTCCTTCCGGATGCCATGAAGGGTACAGGGTGCACCCATCTGCAGGTGGTCGCTCATGTCGGCACCAATGATGTGTGTCGCTATGGATCGGAGGAAATCCTCTCTGGCTTCCGGCGGCTATCTGATTTGGTGAAGACTGCCAGTCTCGCTAGCGGGATGAAAGCAGAGCTCACCATCTGCAGCATCGTCGACAGGACTGACTGCGGACCTTTGGTACAGAGCCGAGTGGTCTGAATCAGAGGCTGAGACGGTTCTGCGACCATGTGGGCTGCAGATTCCTCGACTTGCGCCATAGGGTGGTGGGGTTTCGGGTTCCGCTGGATAGGTCAGGAGTCCACTACACGCAGCAAGCGGCTACACGGGTAGCAGGGGTTGTGTGGCGTGGACTGGGCGGTTTTTTAGGTTAGATGGCCTCGGGCAAGTACAGAAAGGGCAACAGCCTCAAAGGGTGCGGAGCAAAGTCAGGACATGCGGGGACCAAGCAGCAATCGGTATTGTAATTGTAAACTGTCGAAGCTGCGTTGGTAAAGTACCGGAACTTCAAGCGCTGATAGAAAGCACCGAAGCTGAAATCGTTATAGGTACAGAGAGCTGGCTTAAGCCAGAGATAAATTCTGCCGAAATTTTTACAAAGGTACAGACGGTGTTTAGGAAGGATAGATTGCATGCAACCTGTTGTGTCTAGACCATACAGCCTAGACACAATGCTGTAGCCGATAGGGCACGCAATGCTAATGCAGACGGGCGTGAAGTCTGGAACATGAGACTTATAAATGAATAAGAAGAAAAGTACGTAGATGCTTGTTACTTAACTTTTAATTAGTCCTTGGAATACATCTCTCTTGAATATTAGTAAGCTATAGGCACTGATACAAATGGCGCCTTGCTAGGTGGTCGCCAGTTAACTTAGCAGAGGGCTATTCTACTGTCTATCTCTCGGCAAATGAGAGCAAGGCTTAGCACGTCCAATCGCTAGCTATGTTGTCCGTACAACTGGGACGAGGTCTCCTCAGTCTCTCGAGACCTGCCATGTGGTGGCGCTAGGTTTGCGATCCCACAGTGGCGACACGCGGGTCCGACATGTACTACAGGACCGCGGCCGATTTAAGTTACCACCTAGTAAGTGTGGTGTCTAGCGGTGACACCACACAACCGGTGGTGGAGTGTACGTCGCTGTTAATAGTAGTTTATCCTGTAGTGAAGTAGAAGTGGATAGTTCCTGTGAATTATTATGGGTGGAGGTTACACTCAACAACCGAGCTGGGTTAATAATTGGCTCCTTTTACCGACCTCCCGACTCAGCAGCGTTAGTGGCAGAACAACTGAGAGAAAATTTGGAATACATTTCACATAAATTTCCTCAGCATGTTATAGTCTTAGGTGGAGACTTCAATTTACCAGATATAGACTGGGACACTCAGATGTTTAGGACGGGTGGTAGGGACAGAGCATCGAGTGACATTATACTGAGTGCACTATCCGAAAATTACCTCGAGCAATTAAACAGAGAACCGACTCGTGGAGATAACATCTTGAACCTACTGATAACAAACAGACCCGAACTTTTCGATTCTGTAAGTGCAGAACAGGGAATCAGTGATCATAAGGCCGTTGTAGCATCCCTGAATATGGAAGTTAATAGGAATATAAAAAAAGGGAGGAAGGTTTATCTGTTTAGCAAGAGTAATAGAAGGCAGATTTCAGACTACCTAACAGATCAAAACGAAAATTTCTGTTCCGACACTGACAATGTTGAGTGTTTATGGAAAAAGTTCAAGGCAATCGTAAAATGCGTTTTAGACAGGTACGTGCCGAGTAAGACTGTGAGGGACGGGAAAAACCCACCGTGGTACAACAACAAAGTTAGGAAACTACTGCGAAAGCAAAGAGAGCTTCACTCCAAGTTTAAACGCAGCCAAAACCTCTCAGACAAACAGAAGCTAAGCGATGTCAAAGTTAGCGTAAGGAGGGCTATGCGAGAAGCGTTCAGTGAATTCGAAAGTAAAATTCTATGTACAGACTTGACAGAAAATCCTAGGAAGTTCTGGTCTTACGTTAAATCAGTAAGTGGCTCGAAACAGCATATCCAGACACTCCAGGATGATGATGGCATTGAAACAGAGGATGACACGCGTAAAGCTGAAATACTAAACACCTTTTTCCAAAGCTGTTTCACAGAGGACGACCGCACTGCAGTTCCTTTCTCTAAATCCTCGCACAAACGAAAAAATGGCTGACATCGAAATAAGTGTCCAAGGAATAGAAAAGCAACTGGAATCACTCAACAGAGGAAAGTCCACTGGACCTGACGGGATACCAATTCGATTCTACACAGAGTACGCGAAAGAACTTGCCCCCCTTCTAACAGCCGTGTACCGCAAGTCTCTAGAGGAACGGAGGGTTCCAAATGATTGGAAAAGAGCACAGGTAGTCCCAGTCTTCAAGAAGGGTCGTCAAGCAGATGCGCAAAACTATAGACCTATATCTCTGACGTCGATCTGTTGTAGAATTTTAGAACATGTTTTTTGCTCGAGTATCATGTCGTTTTTGGAAACCCAGAATCTACTATGTAGGAATCAACATGGATTCCGGAAACAGCGATCGTGTGAGACCCAACTCGCGTTATTTGTTCATGAGACCCAGAAAATATTAGATACAGGCTCCCAGGTAGATGCTATTTTTCTTGACTTCCGGAAGGCGTTCGATACAGTTCCGCACTGTCGCCTGATAAACAAAGTAAGAGCCTACGGAATATCAGACCAGCTGTGTGGCTGGATTGAAGAGTTTTTAGCAAACAGAACACAGCATGTTGTTATCAATGGAGAGACGTCTACAGACGTTAAGGTAACCTCTGGCGTGCCACAGGGGAGTGTTATGGGACCATTGCTTTTCACAATATATATAAATGACCTAGTAGATAGTGTCGGAAGTTCCATGCGGCTTTTCGCGGATGATGCTGTAGTATACAGAGAAGTTGCAGCATTAGAAAATTGTAGCGAAATCCAGGAAGATCTGCAGCGGATAGGCACTTGGTGCAGGGAGTGGCAACTGTCCCTTAACATAGACAAATGTAATGTATTGCGAATACATAGAAAGAAGGATCCTTTATTGTATGATTATATGATAGCGGAACAAACACTGGTAGCAGTTACTTCTGTAAAATATCTGGGAGTATGCGTGCGGAACGATTTGAAGTGGAATGATCATATAAAATTAATTGTTGGTAAGGCGGGTACCAGGTTGAGATTCATTGGGAGAGTGCTTAGAAAATGTAGTCCAGCAACAAAGGAGGTGGCTTACAAAACACTCGTTCGACCTATACTTGAGTATTGCTCATCAGTGTGGGATCCGTACCAGATCGGGTTGACGGAGGAGATAGAGAAGATCCAAAGAAGAGCGGCGCGTTTCGTCACAGGGTTATTTGGTAACCGTGATAGCGTTACGGAGATGTTTAATAAACTCAAGTGGCAGACTCTGCAAGAGAGGCGCTCTGCATCGCGGTGTAGCTTGCTCGCCAGGTTTCGAGAGGGTGCGTTTCTGGATGAGGTATCGAGTATATTGCTTCCCCCTACTTATACCTCCCGAGGAGATAACGAATGTAAAACTAGAGAGATTAGAGCGCGCACGGAGGCTTTCAGACAGTCGTTCTTCCCGCGAACCATACGCGACTGGAACAGGAAAGGGAGGTAATGACAGTGGCACGTAAGGTGCCCTCCGCCACACACCGTTGGGTGGCTTGCGGAGTATGAATGTAGATGTAGATGTAGATGTACACATGGTGTGAAAAAGAAATTGTCTATATTCATGGATAAGTTATTTAGCCAGAATAAAGTTATGTCTTTAGGTGGTTTGCCATTGCCTTCCTCCGACCGTAATGGGAATGAATGTTGATGATGAAGACGACACAACAACACCTAGTCATCTCGAGGCAGGAAAAATCCCGGGAATCGAACCCGGGACCCCGTGCGCGGGAAGCGAAAATGCTACCACAAGACTACGAATTACTTTAAAACGTTTTTGTTGTGTCTAGACCATACAGCCCAGACACAATGCTGTAGCCGATAGGGCACGCAAGGCTAACGCAGACGGGCGTGAAGTCTGGAACATGAGACTTATAAATGCACTAAAGAAAAATACGTAGCTTTTTTAATACTTAACTTTATTCTCTTGTTGGAATACATCTCTCCGGCATACTCGTAAGCTATTGGCACTGATACAAATGGCGCCTTGCTAGGTGGTCGCCATTTAACTTAGCAGAGGGCTATCCTACTGTCTATCTCTCGGCAAATGAGAGCAAGGCTTAGCACGTCCAATCGCTAGCTATGTTGTCCATACAACTGGGGACGAGGTCTCCTCAGTCTCTCGAGACCTGCCTTGTGGTGGCGCTAGGTTTGCGATCCCACAGTGGCGACACGCGGGTCCGACATGTACTACAGGACCGCGGCCGATTTAAGTTACCACCTAGCAAGTGTGGTGTCTAGCGGTGACACCACATTCCTCCCCCGCAAATCGGCGAACGGTCGTGAGATAAGGCTTCCGCCCGCCGTGGGGAGGACCGCATGTTGACGTATGCGATGAGGTGGGGAGCCTAACAACAGGCGAGGCTGTGCCACCCGCACCCGGCCATTCGGTCCGAGGGGAGCTAGGAAACGCCTGAAAACCTAGTCCAGGGTGCACGTCAACATGCGGTGTATGCGCACGTAATGAGACAGGAGGGGCCGAAGGGTCGACCTCCATTGCGTCGGGGAATCCGACGCGCGATGACGACATCTGGTCCGGAGCGGGCAAGAGGTCCATGGCGGAGGACGGCTGGTCACGGGAAGCGAGCGGCGGCGCGTGACCCTGGGAGGCGCCGGGCGGTTGCAGCGAAGCGTCCACTGCGGGCGGCGCCGGCGGCGGCTGCGGCGGCGGCGCGACGCCATGAGGCAAAAGGGAAGGCAGCGTCGGTAACACCTGGGGATGAGACGAGCCAGTAGATGGGTCCCCAAGGCGCTGACCGGACGGCTCCGTCGCTGAAAGCAGACGGGGAGCGGCAGAACCCAGGCGACGACAGAGGCGCAGCTGATTGAGATGCCGACGCACCTCACCAGAGGCCCCCAAAACCAAATACATCGCGCGGCCGAGGCAGCGAAGAATGCGCCCTGCGAGCCAACGCCGTGAACCGCGATAGGTGCGATAATAGACAACGTCGCCAGGAGCAAAAGCAGGAGTCTGCCGCTGCACAGGAACCTGATGTGGCGGATGCAGCAAAGACATCAAGGTGCGATGAGAACGACCATGGAGCAATTCAGCCGGCGAGCGACCATCGCGGGGCTGAGAGCGATACGAAGACAAAAAGAGCAACAAAGCGTCCTCCCGAGAATGCGACTCTTTCAATTTCAACATCTGTGACTTGAAAGTCCGGACCAATCGTTCAGCGGCACCGTTTGACTGAGGCGAAAACGGCGCGGATGTCAGATGTTGAATACCATTGGCCTCGCAGAAGGACTGAAATTCTGCGGACATGAATTGTGGGCCATTGTCGGAAACAATAGTCTGCGGAAGACCTTCAATGCAAAAGATAGCAGACAAGGCTTGGATTGTGGCAGAAGACGTCGTGGAAGACATCCGGACAACAAAAGGAAAATTACTGAAAGCATCGACCACAACCAACCATCGAGCATTCCAGAATGGACCAGCAAAATCGACGTGCAAGCGTTGCCAAGGGGAAGTGGCTTTCGGCCATGCAAAGAATTGCCGCGGCGGTGCGGATTGCTGTTCGGCACACGCCACGCAAGAGGAGCACATATTCGTAATCGCAGCATCGATTCCGAACCAAGTACAGTGCTGACGAGCAAGTTGTTTCGTACGCACTATACCCCAATGTCCTTGGTGAAGAAGCTTTAAGACAGAGGACTGTAACGAACGTGGGACCACGACTCTGGATTGATCATTATCGGAACGCAACAACAAAACACCACATCGTACAAAAAGTCTCTCCTTGTGAGCAAAAAAACGGCGAACCAAAGGATCCTCGATCCGTGACTTTGACAAGGGCCATTGCGTAGCAACAAAACGCAAAACAGTAGCAAGGACAGGGTCAGCAGCTGTGGCTGTAGCTACACGACGAAAATCAATCGGAAACGATTCGACCACGTCATCGGTTTCCGAATCAATGAACATGCAAGCAAGTTCGGAAGAATCGAATGCTTTATCCTCAGCAACAGGCAAACGGGACAACGCATCAGCGTTTCCGTGCTTAGCAGTGGACCGATACAAGATATCGTAGCGGTACTGCGAGAGAAAAAGAGACCAGCGAATGAATTTCTGCGCTGTACGTGGAGGTACAGGCTTGTTCGGATGAAAAAGCGATGTCAAAGGTTTGTGGTCCGTGATGATTGTAAAGTGACGACCATACAAGAAATCATGAAACTTTGTAACACCAAACACGAGAGCTAAAGCTTCTTTCTCTATCTGGGAATAATTTCTTTGCGCAGATGAGAGCAATTTGGACGCAAAGGCAATAGGGCGATCATGCGAACCATCTTTGTGCGCAAGCACAGCACCGATCCCGAAATCCGAGGCATCGACCATCAACAAAAGAGGTTTTCGGGGATCGAATGGCGTAAGGCACGTATTTGAAAGTAACGCCGATTTCAACTGGCGAAAGGCGCGGGCGCATTCCGTCGTCCAGACGAACGGAACACCTTTACGGCGTAAGCGATGAAGCGGAGCTGAAATGGAAGAAGCGCGCGGCACAAACTTTGCATAATAATTAAGTTCACCCAACACACTCTGTAGCTGTTTCAAGTTCCGCGGTGCAGGTAAATCCTGTATGGCACGGAGGTGCTCTGGACTCGGATGTATACCTTGGGCATTTATGACATGCCCCAGGTAGGGTAAGTCACGAGCAAAAAACACACATTTGTCCTTCCTCAAGCGAAGACCATTCTGACGCAAGACCTGAAATAATGTTCGGAGATTTTGCAAATGTTCGGCTTCTGTCTTTCCTGAGATCACAATATCGTCCAGATAGTTCGCAGCAGTAGGGACCGACGCACATACAGTTTGTAAATATTGCTGAAACAAAGCAGGGGCGGATGCACACCCGAACGGTAGTCTTTTGAAGCGATACAAGCCAAGATGCGTGTTAACCATTAAGACGCGCTGGGATTCTTCGTCCACAGGTATTTGCAAGTACGCATCTGCTAGGTCCAATTTGGAAAAATATTTTCCCGGGCACAGTTTGTCAAAAAGATCTTCCGGGCGGGGCAAAGGAAAAGTGGCAGTCACAAGCTGTGGATTCACTGTTGCCTTGAAGTCCACACAAAGTCTCAGTTTACCGGAAGGTTTTGGCAAAATTACTAAGGGTGAGGCCCAGAGAGAAGCCTGCACACGTTCAATTACACCTTGAGATTCTAAATCGGCTAATGTTCTGGCGACCTCATCACGCAATGCGTGGGGAACATTGCGCGCTCTGAAAAATTTCGGTTGCGCGTTTTCTTGCAGTTCCAAATGCGCTTCATAGTTCTTAGCGCAACCAAGGCCCGGTGCAAAAATGTCTGCAAATTCTTCACAAAGACTAGAAACACTGGCGGAAGGAACAGTCTGATTCACTGATAGGACCTGATTTACTATAGACATATCAAACAATTGAAATAAATCTAAACCAAACAAGTTCACTGCAGAAGTAGAACGAAGAACGTAAAATGATACAAGTTTTGTCTGTCCCATGTATGTGGCAAGAAGGCTGCACTGTCCTAACACAGGTATATGCTGTCCAGAGTAACTATGTAACTTAACATTTGCGGCACGCAATGGCGGTTTGCCCAGTTGTGTGTACGTGTCGTGATTGAGCAATGAAACTGCAGCTCCGGTATCGAGCTGGAAGGGTATCACTTTGCCTTCAAAGTCTAAGTCCACAAAAAGTTTATTGTCCTGCTGACAAGAGCGACTGTCACGTGCAATTTGAACTGATACAGGTACAGAAGCACTTGCGACTTCACGGGATTTTCGGCGACGTCGACGCACACTGTTTGTGGGACGAACACAGTCACCGTTAGCTAAAGTGTCACTGGACGGGTGGGAATGAACTACATGAATGTCCATGGGCGAAGGTCCACGAGCCTGATTGTCCTGGGTTCGATTCCGGCGCGAAGCAAAGGGCCTGGAAGTATTGTGATTGTCTGATCTAAGCTTTTTCTGGCAAACACTTTGAATATGTCCTTTCTTTTGACAGTAAAAGCAAATAGCTTGGCGTGACGGGCAATTTTCACGCGAATGTCGAGCTGCACACCGCGGGCATGATTTCACTACAGTTGCTTGCTTACGCGGCGCACGTGTTTGCAAGGTAGGCTGCCGCCGCTGTGACGGGCGCGAGGGCCGCGTAGCGTCCCGTGCAGCGGGCCCGGCGGGCCGGTTAATGTGACACACTGCTGGCGAAGTTTCAAATGAGTCCTGAGCAGAGTCAAGTGTGTCTTGCCTATCCAATATGTCTATCACTTGTTGAAGGGAGGGATTTACTAGTTTCAAAATCTGTTCCCGTATGCGAACATCAGAAACGTTCTGTGCAATTGCATCACGCACCATAGTATCTGAATAAGGGAGGCCACATTCACATTCAAACGCACTATCCCTAGTAAGTCCTTGCAATGTCGCAACCCACTCCCTATTAGTCTGACCGGCCGTACGTTTTGTACGAAAGAACGTATATCGTTTTGCAACAACATTTACTGTTTCTTTGAAATAGGCATCTAACGCCGACAAAATTTCTTCGTAGGACAGAGTTGCTACGTCGCGCCTGGGAAACAACTTCACTATCACACGGTAGGTGCACACACCGACACAAGAAAGCAAAAACGGCTGCCGCTCATTACCTTGAATTCTGTAGGCGGCTAGATGAAAGCTGAACTGGCGGGACCATTCCGGCCAGGACTCCAAGGAGGAGTCAAAATGACGGAAGGGCGGTGCAATGGCGTGTTGTGGCTGCGGTAGCGATGAAGCGGCGGCTGCCGCATCGTGTTGCAGCACACGTTGACCCTGGACGAGCTGTCCCAGGGCATCCAATAACGCCTGCGACTGCTGATTCTGCAAGCGAAAAAATTCGGACAGTACATCCGGAGATTGTGGCGAAGCCATGACACAAACGAATTAAAACAAACTCTTTTTCTCGTCGCCAATAATGTTGTGTCTAGACCATACAGCCCAGACACAATGCTGTAGCCGATAGGGCACGCAAGGCTAACGCAGACGGGCGTGAAGTCTGGAACATGAGACTTATAAATGCACTAAAGAAAAATACGTAGCTTTTTTAATACTTAACTTTATTCTCTTGTTGGAATACATCTCTCCTGCATACTCGTAAGCTATTGGCACTGATACAAATGGCGCCTTGCTAGGTGGTCGCCATTTAACTTAGCAGAGGGCTATTCTACTGTCTATCTCTCGGCAAATGAGAGCAAGGCTTAGCACGTCCAATCGCTAGCTATGTTGTCCATACAACTGGGGACGAGGTCTCCTCAGTCTCTCGAGACCTGCCTTGTGGTGGCGCTAGGTTTGCGATCCCACAGTGGCGACACGCGGGTCCGACATGTACTACAGGACCGCGGCCGATTTAAGTTACCACCTAGCAAGTGTGGTGTCTAGCGGTGACACCACAGTTTTGATTGGTATTTGTTCTTAAAATGATGAGAAATCTAAATCGGGAGCTTTGCTGTTATGTCGTGACGTGGGCATGAACGGAGTTCCAGCGCTGTCAGATGGCGCAGGTGGACAACCTCTTTACCGTGCTGTCCTAGGGTTAGCGGACGCTGTTGTCGGGCTGGACACGTGACGGTTAGGAAAAAGAAACCTAGCTGGCAAACCAGAATGACCAACATTCTCCTTACGGTCCATCTCGCGAGTACATGAAACATTTGAACAAGCAACATCAATGTTACATAATGGTTTGAAATGCGAAACTGCCTTAGAAGAAAGTATGATTAGTACATATATTTCATAACATACGCTGAATTCGCATATTCAAATGCTCGTACCATCCGAAGTAGTTGGGGGCATGTATTTCTCACAAATCTTATGTGCCCTGCAGTGCTATCTTAACCTAAACCAGGCCGTTCTCGATATTCATATTTTACATAAACATCCACAGCAGGCAGTGAAGAAATGTCGCTGTAGTGTCGTGGAATGTTGAATTTTAGATTTGACACATGTGTCGCACAAGCTCAAGAGATTAGCACGCGACGACAATTATTGACTATGCAGTCACATTCTTAGCGTTCACCGACAAAGCAGTAATGTAGTTCGTGACCGCTCTTTACGTGTGCGTAAGTGTATGTGGGTACATCACCTCCTGCAAAAGCCTCTGGAGACTAAAGGTGTGTAAGGATTATGGATTATCGACATCGCTGCACCCAGCATCCAGTCTGTCTGAGGCGAGTACCACTGCACGGTCTCTTTTCATGTGCTTTGAGGGAGTGCTGTGCCACGTATCATGGGTGTCCTGTAACTTCTTGTGGTAGATAGGCGTTAGTCCGTTTAGCGCTTCATTCTCACTCTAATTCATTTGCAATTATTTTTACTCTGGAACAGGCAGAGTTTCTATGTCCTTCCGGATTATCAATAGCTTTCTTACTATAAGGAAGTGAAATTACGAGTATATAGCGTTTACCAGGTGGCAAGGAAAGAGTTTCTGAAGAAGAGAAATTTGTTAACATCGAGTATAGATTTAAGTGTCAGGAAGTCGTTTCTGAAAGTATTTGTATGGAGTGTAGCCATGTATGGAAGTGAAACATGGACGATAAATAGTTTGGACAAGTAGAGAATAGAAGCTTTCGAAATGTGGTGCTACAGAAGACTGCCGAAGATTAGATGCGTAGATCACATAACTAATGAGGAGCTATTGAATAGAATTGGGGAGAAGAGGAGTTTGTGGCACAACTTGGCAAGAAGAAGGGACCGGTTGGTAAGACATATTCTGAGGCATCAGGGGATCACCAATTTAGCATTGGAGGGCAGTGTGGAGGGTAAAAAATCGTAGAGGGAGACCAAGAAATGAATACAGTAAGCAGATTCAGAAGGATGTAGGTTGCAGTAGGTACTGGGAGATGAAGAAGCTTGCACAGGATAGAGTAGCATGGAGAGCTGCATCAAACCAGTCTCAGTACTGAAGACCACAACAAGAACCAGATAATGTTTCAGTCCACAGTTTTTTTTTATAAAATATACGGACGTGTTTCTCGACGTGATACCCGGTGACCTGATACAGAAAGCAATTTTATACTCAGTGGCTTTGTGTACATCATACCTTCGTTTCGATTGTTCTATCGTGCGAGTGAAAAGCAACATAACGGTGCCTAAAGGCGGATCGGAATAAGAGGAAGAATAAATGGAAGCCTAGCAGAATCGCGCACGCGGAAGGAAACGTGCACCAAACAGCATGAATAAAAGAGATAAATCCTATCCTAATTTTATGACGCAAGCTGTGATGAATAATCCATGGTCCGTCGTTACTTCTAGCACAGTGTTATTTACGAATAAAAGATGAGGTAATATATTAAAATCTTAAGAATCTAGGTATATTTGTCAATCTTATACTAACAAGGGAACCTCCCCATTGCACCCCCCTCAGATTTAGCTATAAGTTGGAACAGTGGATAGGCCTTGAAAAACTGAACACAGATCAACCGAGAAAACAGGAAGAAGTTGTGTGGAACTGTGAAAAAAATAAGCAAAATATACAAACTGAGTAATCCACGTGCAACATATGCAACTTCAAGGGTGATGTGCGGTCAGGAGCGCCGTGGTCCTGTGGTTAGTGTGAGCTGCTGCGGAATGAGAGGTCCATGGTTCAAGTCCTCCCCCGAGTGAAAAATTTACTCTCTTTATTTTCGCAATGTTATGATCTGTCCGTTCGTTCATTGACGTCTCTGTTCACTGTAATAAGTTTAGTGATTGTGTTTTGCGACCGCACCGCAAAACCGTGCAATGAGTAGACGAAAGGACGTGCCTCTCCAATGGGAACTGAAAACATTTCATCGAAGGTCATAGGTCAACCGATTCCTACACACGAAAACACGTCTGATATATTCTATGCGATACTGTTGACGGCATGTACGTCACATGACAGTAATATGTAGTCGACCAACCTAACTTGTACACTTGGTGAATGGGTAAAAAGATTCTTCTACCTTGCCCGATTTAGGTTTTCTTGTGGATGTGATTATCACTCCAAAAAAAGTGATCGCATCTGACGGACAGATAATAATTGTCTGAAAACAAAAAATTAAAATTTTCCCTCCGCAGCTGCTCACGCTAACCACAGGACCACGGAACTCCTGACCGCACATCGCCCTTGAAGTTGCATATATTGCACGTGGACTACTCAGTTTGTATATTTTGCTAATTTTTTTCATAGTCCCACACAACTTCTTCCTGTTTTCTCGATTGATCTGTGTTCAGTTTTTCAAGGCCTATCCACTCTGCCAACTTATAACTAAATCTGAGGGGGGTGCGATGGGGAGGTTCCCTTGTAAGTAGAAAATCGTGAGGACATACATCATACAGCATAATTAGTTCAAGAAATAATCTTTTTTTTTATTTCAGCACAACTTATTACTAGAATTGTGTATCTCGTGTTGTGTACATACACTGACGGAAAAAACGCAACTTCTTGAAGGAGTTTTGCGACGTAAAAGAAAGTTGGTACGCGTTTTTCTCCATCTGAAGTTGATGTCATTTCAAATTTCACTCCAGTTGCATAAGAGTGGCGTCTCAATGAAGATACAAATCAGGTGTGCTTTAAATACACGCTGTAACAATCGTCAGTTAGTTACCTTTGAAACTGGACGTGGTGAGTTGACGTTTGTTAAGAATACCTTCGAGGCAGTCAAGAACACCTTTGAGGCGTCAAACACCTCACTGAGTTTGAACGAAGTCGTGCAATGGAGCTACGATAAGATGGAAGCTGCTTCTAGCGATACTGCAGAAAGACTTGGCAGAAATTTAGCCACTGTACGTGACTGCTGTCAGCGGTGATCATGAGAAGGTACAGTCACAAGAAATCCGAGCTCCTGTCGCGTAGCACTATTGAGAGGAAAGAACATAGCGTTCGTCGTATGACTCTGATACATAGTATCACATCTGCAGCAGCAATTTGAGCAGCAGTTGGTACCACAGTGACACAGCGAACTATAACAGATCGGTTACTTGAAGGACAGCTCCGAGCTAGGCGCCCTGTAGCGTGCATTCCACTGATCCCAAACCATCGCCATTTGCGACTTGAGTGGTGTAAAGTGAGAGCTCATTGGAGGGCAGAGTGGAGGTCAGTTATGTTTTCTGATAACGTGTTGCCTTGGTGCCAGTGATGGACGTGTGTTGTACGACCTGCAACCAACCTGTCCGCATGCTAGCCCACTTGACCTACACGTGGAGCTGTGCTATTCCGAATGACAGCAGTAGCACTTTCGTGGTTATCCCACGCACCCTACTGCAGATTTTAACGTCAGCCTGTTTTCCGACAGAATAACGCTCGCCCACATACCTCTATTTTAACCCAACATGCTCTACAGTGTGTCGACATATTGCAAAGGCATGCTCGATCATCAGATTTGCCTTCAATCGAGCACATACAGGACATCATCGGACGACAGTTCGAGCGTCATGCACAATCAGCATTAGCCTGAAATATTACAGGGCGCAACAGTTAATTAGCAAATACCCATCTTCGTTGTTCGATGTTGCCGCAGCTGAAAAAGAATTTGCGAATATCTGCTTCACCTAAATTTGCTGTGACTTGCTGAGTTCTTGACAGTGTAGCTAATGATTTGTTAGTGCCAAGAGAAATTGGCAGTAAAATCAGGTTGACACGATGTACCCTTTAGGATTACATGTTTATTGCGTAATACGGTTACAAAACTGTAAAAATAGTGGCTCATATAAACTGTCGGAAAACTTAGATCCTGACAGCTGATTCGCCAGTCTCCATACATTGTTTTATCAATTACTGTTGCGTCATCCATTATTAGAAACAGAAAAGTTATGGATTACAATCAAATACATGCTGGTGTATACAGACTGATATTATGGAATTACGTGTTAATTCTTTCCTCTCACAGTGCAATATAAAGTTTTACACGGCCTTCAGGTTTAAGTATTGGAAATTCATAAAATATGTTCGACAACAAAGCGTTTTATTTGCACGTGTTCATCTCATAACTACTAACGAAAAGCTAGTTTCACCCTTCTGAAAGGTATTCTGGGATTACGAACTGAGAATTTTTTGTGTTTTATGTTCAAGTCTCGATTAGTAACAGTCGAAGGAGTGTAGAGATATTTGTATGCTTGCTGAGGTCGGAACGAAATTAATGACGGAATATGAATCAGTATAATAAATTGAGTTCTAAAATGACCACATAAATGAAATCAGATTGTCTTCACGACATACTTAACCTAACGATATCGTATTGCTACGTTTCAAACCATAGCTGCATTGACCGACCAAGTGCAGCAGGCATGGAACTTCATCCCACTGACATCCGGCATCCGGCACCTGTACAACACAACGCGTGCACGTTCACATGCCTACATTCAATATTATGGCGGTTACATCGGTTATAAATGTACTAGAATTTAAAATTTGCAATGGCATATCTCACGCTTACATTAATCTGTGGTTTTGAAATGTTAATCACATTTGTTACCTAGACAAATGTATTCCTGAAATTTCATTACTCTGCATCGGTTATTTTTTGATGTTGCCATTGTTTTCCATCAGTGTTTTTAGAATGGCATTGTATGACGTACAGTCACACCATTATTTTATTATCATACACCCTGTACGCGGTTTTGCGTATGTCACCTGAACGACTTCCCTTTCATTTTTGAATCACTCAGCATCACTCACTTTATAATTACTAGGCGCAAGCGTGGTGTTTTCCGATATGATTCTGTTATCCCTAGACTCGTATTACCGTTAGATGATCATGCCATTTCTTAGTACATTTAGGGCAAATGTTCTTCTTCAGTAAACATTAAAACAGTTATTTATACACGAGGCGTGGTTACTTATTCCCAAAAAACTTGTTTGCAAATTACCCTCCTGTCGTTCACATTTTAGTCATTCATAAACGGCAATAATTTAAATCATGTTAGTGCAGATTGCTCCTTTTAGATTTAGTTTAATCAAAACACAGTAAAACGTAACTGTCTGTAGGAGAAGAAGGGAATTACTGCGTATTACGTTTTAAGTTCCAAACAACAATCAGTATTCCTTCTAGTGTACATCACGGATAAGAATGAGCGCTTCGAGTGCGCTTTCAATAGAATTTTCTCTCCAACATGAAATTCCTCTAACCGACCTAGCCATTTGTGTTATAACTTGAAAGTTTCACGTAGAAAAAGATTTAACAAAAAACACGGTAAAAGTAAAAGTAGCTCAAGATATCTTTAGCGCCCTCTACTTCAGGTTTTTCTGTATCCGCCACTGGACAACAATGAAGACATTTGTGTTATAACTTGAAAGTTTCACGTAGAAAAAGATTTAACAAAAAACATTGTAAAAAATCCCCCCCCCCCCACTACGTTGCGTGGCCGACCCCATTGCCACCCGCGCCGCCCCAGCCAGTCAGCCGGCACGCTATTCGTTCGTTTCTTTAGTCAGTCGACTCGACTGAATTGAAAGTTTCACGTAGAAAAAGATTTAACAAAAAACACGGTAAAAGTAAAAGTAGCTCAAGATATCTTTAGCGCCCTCTACTTCAGGTTTTTCTGTATCCGCCACTGGACAACAATGAAGACATTTGTGTTATAACTTGAAAGTTTCACGTAGAAAAAGATTTAACAAAAGACATTGTAAAAAATCCCCCCCCCCCCCACTACGTTGCGTGGCCGACCCCATTGCCACCCGCGCCGCCCCAGCCAGTCAGCCGGCACGCTATTCGTTCGTTTCTTTAGTCAGTCGACTCGACTGAATCGAGTAGTTGTACTTTTCCTATGTAGCACGTGCGTCCGTGTCATCGTATTTTATACGTTTCTGTCCGGCAGACGACCTACGAGAAAAGTCGCGGTTATTCTAGTGATGTAGATACTTTCTTAAACTTTGCATGTGACTTCATTATTTTTTGTTACGGTAAAAGTAAAAGTAGCTCAAGATATCTTTAGCGCCCTCTACTTCAGGTTTTTCTGTATCCGCCACTGGACAGCAATGAAGACATTTGTGTTATAACTTGAAAGTTTCACGTAGAAAAAGATTTAACAAAAAACATTGTAAACATCGAACACAGTAAAGTGTCTCTCCGCAAATGAAATCTCCAGATACATTATTCACTCATAGTCGATGGCCCTTCTTGATTGACCTTTCTTGCACAAGCAGGATCCCACCTGTTTTTATTTTTTACGTCCTTTAGAGTGATGACCCCTGTCGTTAAAGCTTGAAATGTTTCACTGAATTGTTGACAATGGGCCTTGTATTTTTCAGCAGCAAAAACCAAGGCTCTTTCGTAACCATTTTAGTTCTCAGTTCTGCTCCCAGTACTTGATTTAAAAACACAGTATCTGTCGGAACTTGTAATTGTACCTTTCACATATCTGCTTCTGTAAATGGCCACCACATCCGAGTGGGAGCCGCCCAGACAGATTCATTAGAATATTCAGTGTTAGAGTTAACTTGGTCAGCTTCGCTGCCATACGATCAGTGATCGGCAACTTTGCTGGCCGCGGTGGCCGAGCGGTTCTAGGCGCTTCATTCCGGAACCGCGCGACTGCTACGGTCGCAGGTTCGAATCCTGCCTCGGGCGTGGATGTGTGTGATGTCCTTAGGTTAGTTAGGTTTAAGTAGTTCTAAGTTCTAGGGGACTGATGACCTCAGTTGTTAAGTCCCATAGTGCTCAGAGTTATATGAACCATTTTTTTAGGCAACGTTCATTTCATATACGTCGTAAGCACGAGCAGTGACGTGTGACGCACTCACGTTATGGATTCTGTCAAGCTGCGATTGCATGATGCACGTCCGCGACCTGAGATTTATAGTTATTTCGCCATTGTGGAATCTCAACCTTTGTATTTGATATTTTCTAGTTCTGCTTGAACAGTATGACCTGAATTACTCTATTCAGTGAATGCCTCAGCGCCTCTTCGCTGCACTGCGTGCTTCCACTCCGTGTTCATTTTGTCATTAATCTGTGTGTCTTTTTCATATAGCCATTTAGTAAAGTCAGTGGTTATCCTTTCGCCTTGAGCATCTAGGCACTCTCTTCATACTTCGGTTACGTGTGCCAATTTCTCTGCCCTCCCAGACAACTGCTGCTCGGTGATTTCAATTACAACGTCTAAACTTCATTTAAAAATTTTTCTATCGCTGCAGGGATACCTCTGTAGATCTTTCTTAGGTATCAAATTTCTTTTGACATACCTAATAAGCTGTTATTTATTCGCTTGATGAAAACTTGATCTCGCGTTTCAAGTTGTGCTGAAATCTCTCAGCCAGAGTAACATTTATTTGCAGGACCAAGTCTGTATCACGCGCACTCATGAAGACTGAAATTTTGTTAAGCAATTCAGTAAATTAATCAATGGCTTGAGCGACTTGAGAAATTTCCCCAGTGGACTGAGGCTACAAATTTGATTCTGACTCAGAAATAGGTGGATTTATTTCCGGCATTGTCGGCTCGGTGTTAACTGCCGTCATCGACATCAAATTCAACATTTTCCTCATTTACCGAATCCATTTGAATTTTTCCAATTTTAGGAACGCCACACGGTACAAAATTAACTTAAAATTAATTATTTTACAATACACAATAACTGATTTGTTTTCTCTATGCACCGCAAAACTAATCTACAAGCAACAATGCAAGATGGACACTATAAAACAGTAGACTGACAACATGTTCCATCTTGCATTCCATCTTAATCACTACCTCTCACAGCAATGAAAATTAAAGATCTTATATCTTGCAAATAAAAAAAAAAATTTGCAGTGACTGATTTTGAGCCATGAACTATTCAACATACATCCTTAGAAATCTTGATCAACTAAATACAAGCAGTATAACAGTAGAAACCATACCTGTTATCTGCCTTAATGTTCACAGATTTTCAGTAACATCCACACATGATATGGTGGCCATTGCTAAGTGACCAGTTTTCATCCAAACTGCTGGGTGAATTGATTCGGGTTTTTTTTCTTTTTTTTTTTTTTTGGAAGAGGAGGGTGACATTGTTTTACCTGCTTTCCGTCGGTTAGTGATGCTCTGTGCTTACAGATTCGAGGGCCATGCCCTGCAATCTTTCTCGAGAAATTTTACAGAAAATTTATGGTAAAAAATCATTTTTGCGTTTCTTGTAGCTTTATATGTCATCTTCATGATGACATGCCCATCATTTACTTAATATTCATAGTTATTGTGATATTTGCATTTAAGTAAGACAATGCGCGAAATTGGAAAAAGTTTACAATGAAACACAGGCGTCGCTATAACGTTGTGTTTGGTGCACCCAGTACCTACTGCAACCTTCATCCTTCTGAATCTGCTTAGTATATTCATCTCTTGGTTTCCCTCTACGATTTTTACCTTCCACGCTTCCCTCCATCACTAAATTGGTGATCCCTTGATGCCGCAGAACGTGTCCTACTAAGCAATCCCTTCCTCTAGTCAAGCTGTGCAACAAATTCCTCTTCTCCCCGATTCTGTTCAGTACCTCCTCATTAGTTACGTGATCCACCCATCTAATCTTCAGCATTATTCTGTAGCACCACATAATAATACATTGCTGCAGATGGTTGGAGATCTTTCTTCGTTACCAGCATCGAGAAAACTGACCTTATGTAGCACACTCACTTGCGATTGTGAACGCCAGCAATGAAGCCAGAATGAAATATTCACAACATTCCTCATATCTCATAAACGGTTTGAGATATCGGAACGAGATTTTTGGGAAGTGACAGAATGCAAAGAGGAGAGTATTTTGCCATATGGTTATAATGCAGATATCTACCACGTTATTCCACTAAGTACAGAATTTATCGATGAAAGAATGTAATTTTTCAGAGCTATCGATAGTGAGTGAAGTGAGAAGTGCTGTGGGTTTTGGAGCAACATAAGGGAAGGCATTACATACTTTTTTTTTTTTTTTTACAAAGGATGTGCTTTTTCATTTAAGCAATTGATCTTGCTTGTCCTCAGTCCCTCACTTAATAAACATAATAAACCACTGTTTCAGAAATATCCTTCAGTTGCATCCGCACAGTATATTTCAGAGGCACTTCCCCTCCAGTGCTTGGCAGCTTCCCTAGCTCACGTTGACAGCTTGCATACAATTCCCACACTAGCTCTTTCCTCATGTTTGCCCTGCCAAGTGCGCATCTACTGGCCACATTATTCTGCATACATTTTATTGAATGATTTATTTTCTGTTGTATTGTTTTTTTCTGTTCATAAATATCACTTCCTTCCCTATTTCATTGCCAGATACATATTCCACTGTAGATATTCAAACATGAAACAGAAAATATATGAATTAGACACAAATAATAGTGAAATCTTATTCTGGCCATCCCACATTTGGCGCAATTGAAGTGATACCTATTTTTAAGATTCTATGTCTTTAAAAAGGGAACAAGCTTCATTGAAGATGGGCACCGGAAAAACAGTTAGGGTCTTCCACGTCAAGTCAACAAGTGCTACAACCTGACGCTCTTGGATTTATCTTGAATTAAGTATGCATGTACTATTATTAAAGGGTAACAGAAAATAATTTTTTTTCACATTTTTCTGATATAAGGTTACTGAAGAACCAAAAATATTTGAATTTTTTACTTGCAGAACAAAATTGATTTGTTTTTAACTTCTATTCTAATTAAGCTAGAAAAATGAAACTAAGTTCAGCTGAAAAGTTAACATAAATAAAACAAGCTCGTTTTAAAGATACATAAAAAAGGCTAGAAAAGTAAAGGATTTGGTGAATGCTGAGGATATTTTGTCTTCTACCAGTCCAAAATCTGGCAAGACTCTTACTCAGATAACTGTTGATTTTGCAAAAACGCTTTTGTTGTTTGAGTGTCACGTCTATGACTGGTAAAATAGATTTGGTGCTCATAAGAACTGGAGATAAAATTAATGCGCAAAAACGATTAGTTTCAAGTAATTGGAAAGAAAGTATATACACTTCAAAGACAACTATCCAGGGCTGCACATTGAGTTTCCAGAGTTTGCAAAAATACATCCCAGCAACTGTATTTTATCTGTAAGCAGTGGTATTCACCAAAACTTCAAACTCATGCTGACTGTATTTAGCATTCCTCAGCTGACAGTGAATGATGGTACTTCAATAAAAACATGCAAAGGCTGCATTGTAAGAGTTGCGCGTAACCCATCATTATCTGCTTGCCACCTTGGCGAATGTCAGTTCTGTCCAGGACCAGAAACACTTACAAAGTATTTCCAAGAATTATTGGATACTAATGATATTGTTCAGATACTAACAGTGGGTCTCTGTCGATCGTTCATCGCTGGAAACAGTCCCAAAATCCTCCAACGATTTTATTGGTTTTTTTTAACAAATTCAAAGAATTTATGTCACATTCCTTTGTGACCAGTCGATAATCAACCTCCTGAAAAAAACTGAAAAAGAGTTTAAAGGAGGTGAGGTCTTCCTGTTTTGTGATTTTGCTTAAAACTGTCTGTTTTGTTTACAAGATGAGGTTAAAAGTTCCGCTAGACCAGCAGGCAACAATTCATCCCCTTGTAGCTTATTACAAAGATGGTGACAAACTTGCGCCCACAAGTCTTGTCATCATATTAGAATGCCTCACACATGACACTGTCGCTGTGCATCGTTCCCAGTCCTACTTGATTGGCTCACTGGTCAAGAAATTTAATAAAAAAGCAAGTAAAATATATTACTTCTCTGATGAAGTGGCAGCTCAGTATGAAAATAGAAAGAACTTCATCAATCAATGCTACCATACAGAATAATCCCATATTGAAGCCCAGAGGCATTTTTTGTCCACCTCTCATGATAAAACAGTTAATAGTGGTGTTGGTGGAAGAGTCAAGTGATTGGCTGCCTGAGCAAGTCTGCAGCACACATACCCTATTATAGTCACGACATCCATACTAACAACTTTGTGTTTGCCAGGGACAGTGTGTGTGTGTGTGTGTGTGTGTGTGTGTGTGTGTGTGTGTGTGTGAGAGAGACACACTGAGCTGAAGAGTGTGTATATGGTTTTTTTAATTGTGTGTCTGGGTGCGTTTCTTGTAGTGTGTGTGTGTGTGTGTGTGTGTGTGTGTGTGTATGTGTGGAGGGAGGGGAGGGGGTTGTTTGAGTTGTAGAGCGTTGAATATGAATGTAATATCTATTAGAGAGTGGTTGAAAGTTGTGGTTACTGCTTATTTGACTATTGGTTTCAGTTTCTGTGGAGGGGTTCATGGATAAGTGAGCAACGATGTTGTTGAGTGGCATTATTATTATTATATTGGGTGATATTATTATATTGATCCTTCTTGGAAGCATTATTCCATCATTTTATCTATTCGTGTAAACAAGGAACTGTTTGGAAAGTGTACATGATCGTTCGACATGGTCTTCCTTTCTGATTTGGTTTTCTATATGTGATAATTTTCTTGCAGGGTTAGGAGGTGTTTTTTATTGTTGATTCTAATTATTTTCATGTCTTCTTCTCTAGTGGTTGGTTTGTGGTAATGTTCTCTTAAGGGTTCTGAAAATGTAGAATGGTCCGCAGCTCGTGGTCGTGCGGTAGTGTTCTCGCTTCCCGCGCCCGGGTTCGATTCCCGGGGGGGTCAGGGATTTTCTCTGCCTCATGATGACTGGGTGTTGTATGCTGTCCTTAGGTTAGTTAGGTTTAAGTAGTTCTAAGTTCTAGGGGACTGATGACCATAGATGTTAAGTCCCATAGTGCTCAGAGCCATTTTTGAACCAATATAGACTGGTTTGTTTCATACTTCCAGGCTCTCATATGTTCTTTGTATCAGACATCAAACGTTTTATCTGTTTGTCCTATGTGTCTGCCTTCACAAGTGTTACACTGCTTTCTGGTATATGTTGCTGTTTTTTGTCTGTTTTGGAGGTGTTTTAGTACAGACTTGACGGTTGTGTATGCTATGTTTATTCCCTATCTTTTTAAAATGTTTGTGATTTGATGTGTGAGTTTGTATCTGTATGTCATTGTGTACCATCCTGTATTTTCTTTCAACTTTTTATGATTGTTCCATGTAATTGTTATAGTACTGTGTGTTTGTGTTTGGTTCTGTTGTATTGTTGTCTGTGGTTTGGTGCTATCTGCTTTTATTTTACTTCTAATGTGGTTGTTTATCTTTGTGACTATGGTACTATTGTAACCATTGTTATGTGCTATCTGCATTATTATGTTTAGTTCTTTTTGGTACATTTCCTTGGTGAATGGCACTGTGTTGAATCTATCGAGCATGTGTCGAAATCCTCTTGCTTTTGTGAGTGTGGGTGGTTGGAGGACTGGGGAATAATAATGTCTGTTGCTGTATGTTTACAATAAATTTCAGAAATATGCTTATGGTTTTGTTTTTTGTTTTTTATATCCAGAAAGGTAATTTGGTTATTCTGCTCTATTTCAGTTGGGAATTTTATATTTTATGTACCTTGTTGATGTCAGTAAGTAGTTGTAAAACTTTTGTTTGTGGTTCATCTATTAACCAGTATAACGTTTTGTTCTTTTGCTACTGTTTTTGAGAAAAATACCCGTTCAATGGTTTATAAAAATATATGCTAAGGCTCCTGGAACTGGGGACCCCATTGGTAACCCGTCTTCTGTAAATAAAATTCATTATTGAGTTGGAAGTAACTTCGCTCTGTTATGAGCTTTATTAATGTGTGTATTTCCTTAATCTGTTCATCTGGGAGTTGACTTTAAGTTTTCAGGTTCGAACCATGGACCTTGCCGTTGTTGGGGAGGCATGTGTGCCTCAGCGATACAGTTAGCTGTACCGTAGGTGCAACCACAACGGAGGGGTATCTGTTGAGAGAGCATACAATAGCGTGGTTCCTGAAGAGGGGCAGCAGCCTTTTCAGTAGTTTCAGGGGCAACAGTCTGGATGATTGACTGATCTGGCCTTGTAACACTAGCCAAAACGGCCTTGCTGTGCTGGTACTGCGAACGGCTGAAAGCTAGGGGAAACTACAGCCGTATTTTTTCCCAAGGACATGCAGTTTTACTGTGTGGTTTAATGATGATGGCATCCTCTTGGGTAAAATAGTCCGCCATTTGGATCTCCGGGCGGGGACAACTCAAGAGCACATCACCAGGAGAAAGAAACCTGGCGTTCTGCAGATCAGATCGTGGAATGTCAGATCCCTTAATCGAGCAGCTAGGTTAGAAAATTTAAAAAGGGAAATGGATAGGTTAAAGTTAGATATAGTAGGAATTAGTGAAGTTCGCTGGCACGAGGAACAAGACTTTTGGTCAGGTGAATACAGGGTTATAAATACAAAATCAAAAAGGGGTAATGCAGGAGTCGGTTTCATAATGAGTAAACAAATAGGAGTGCGGGTAGGCTACTACAAACAGCATAGTGAACGCATTATTGTGGCCAAGAAAGACACGAAGCCCACGCCTACTACAGTAGTACAAGTTTATATGCCAACTAGCTCTGCTGATGACGAAGAAATTTAAGGAATGTATGATGAAATAAAAGAAATTATTCAGATAGTGAAGGGAGATGAAAATTTAACAGTATGGGTGACTGGAATTCGGTAGTAGGAAAAGGGAGAGAAGGAAATGTAGTGGGTAAATATGCATTGGGGCTAAGAAATAAAAGAGGAAGCTGCCCGATAGAATTTTTCACAGAGCACAACTTAATCATAGCTAACATTTGCTTCAAGAATCATGAAAGAAGGTTGTATACATGGAAGAAGCCTGGAGGTACTGACAGGTTTCAGATAGATTATATCACTGTAAGACAGAGATTTAAGAACCAGGTTTTAAATTGTAAGACATTTCCAGGGGCAGATGTGGATTCTGACCACAATCTATTGGTTATGAACTGTAGATTAAAACTGAAGAAAATGCAAAAAGGTGGGAATTTAAGGAAAATTAAAGAGACCTTTGGAGAAAAGAGAACCACTTGTATGAATATCAAGAGCTCAGATGGAAACCCAGTTCTAAGCAAAGAAGGGAAAGCAGAAAGGTGGAAAGAGTACAAAGAGGATCTATACAATGGTGATGTACTTGAGGACAATATCATGGAAATGGAAAAGGATGTAGGTGAAGATGAAATGGGAGATACGATACTGCGTGAAGAGTTTGACAGAGCACTGAAAGACCAGAGTCGAAACAAGGACTAGGGAGTAGACAACATTCCATTAGAACTACTGACGGCCTTGGGAGAGCCAATCCTGACAAAAGTCTACCATCTGGTGAGCAAGATCTATGAGACCGGCGAAATACCCTCAGACTTCAAGAAGAATATAATAATTCCAATCTCAAAGAAAGCAGGTGCCGACAGATGTGAAAATTACCGAACTATCAGTTTAATAAGTCACAGATGCAAAATACTAATGCGAATTCTTTACAGACGAATGGAAAAACTGGTAGAAGTTGACCTCGGGGAAGATCAGTTTGGATTCCGTAGAAATATAGGAACACGTGAGGCAATACTGACCCTACGACTTATCTTAGAAGCTAGATGAAGGAAAGGCAAACCTACGTTTCTAGCATTTGTAGACTTAGAGAAAGCTTTTGGCAATGTTGACTGGAATACTCTCTTTCAAATTCTGAAGGTGGCAGGCGTAAAGTATTATGAGCGAAAGGCTATTTACAATTTGTACAGAAACCAGATGGCAGTTATAAGAGTCGAGGGACATGAAAGGGAAGCAGTGGTTGGGAAGGGAGTGAGACAGGGCTGTAGCCTGTCCCCGATGTTATTCAATCTGTATATTGAGCAAGCATTGAAGGAAACAAAAGAAAAATTCGGAGTAGGTATTAAAAAACATGGAGAAGAAATAAAAACTTTGAGGTTCGCCGATGACATTGTAATTCTGTCAGAGACAGCAAAGGACATGGAAGAGCAGTTGAACGGAATGGACAGTGTCTTGAAAGGAGGATATAAGATGAACATCAACAAAAGCTAAACGAGGATAATGGAATGTAGTCGAATTACGTCGGGTGATGCTGAGGGAATCAGATTAGGAAATGAGTTAAGGAGTTTTGCTATTTAGGGAGTAAAATAACTGATGATGGTCGAAGTAGAGAGGATATAAAATGTAGACTGGCAATGGCAAGGAATGCGTTTCTGAAGCAGAGAAGTTTGTTAACATCGAGTATAGATTTAAGTGTCAGGAAGTCGTTTCCGAAAGTATTTGTATGGAGTGTAGCCATGTATGGAAGTGAAACATAGACAATAACTAGTTTAGACAAGAAGAGAATAGAAGCTTTCGAAATGTGGTGTTACAGAAGAATGCTGAAGATTAGATGGGTAGATCATATAACTAATGAGGAGGTATTGAATTGGATTGGGGAGAAGAGAAGTTTGTGGCACAACTTGACTAGAAGAAGTGTTCGGTTGGTAGGACATGTTCTGAGGCATCAAGGGATCACCAATTTAGTATTGGAGGGCAGCGTGGAGGGTAAAAATCGTAGAGGGAGACCGGGAGATGAATACACTAAGCAGATTCAGAAGAATGTAGGTTGCAGTAGGTACTGGGAGAAGGAGAAGCTTGCACAGGATAGAGTGTCATGGAGAGCTGCATCAAACCAGTCTCAGGACTGAAAACCACAACTACAACAACAACAAGATTTCTAGTGTTTCTGAACTGGTAATTTTGAATACATGCTTTATACATCATCAATAAAAGTGTCGCTCACTTATAACCTTCCAATAATGACTGTGATTTTAAAGTGGTAAATTTTGGACGTCAGCAGCGCTGCGTCATGGCCCTGAAAGATCATTCTGAATAAATTGAAAATTCTTACCTCAATAAGGCCGCCGGGTAACGCGTATATATCTGCTACTATAAGAAATTTTTCTGGCTCAGCCCAGTGCAATGCTGGCTGATAGATTTGTCATGCATAAAAAGAAACAACTGATTTTTCTTTACACTAATCAGGATGACCATGGATTTGAGAAATTAGTAAAATCTTTAAATTGAGATGAATGATTGTCAAAAGTTTAATTTTTATAAGAAAGATTATTATTAAGAGATTTCTTTTTAAAAGCATTTACATTGGACTTGATATAACAATACTACATATGCGCGAGGCTGCTTTTACCTTATACTACAACGTTCAGACACCGCCATTGCTCCACACAACTGGCCCAGCCAGCTCGATACACCAGACTGCTCGCTAGCAACTACTTACTCCAACTACCACACAGTTCCTACTGCATACAACACTGCTGTCTGGTCTGAGATTCTTGTATACCTTACATATCACAGGCAGCGCGTGAGCAATCCATCGAAATTACATCTGCTAAAGTGCGCTAGCAACGAATTTCTTAATCATGGACCTCTTACATAACACTCCACTGGGGGGGGGGGGGGGGGCAAAAATTTGGCAGCGATGGTGGGTCAATTGGACTTGCCATGAGCAACAAATTTTTTTTTAATTCTATTTAGTTACTAAGTCTACAGTCACCGAAGTATATACATTATTGATAAGAGCAGAACATATCAAGAAGTGAAATAAGAGTGCACACGCACTGAGTTCAGAACATATTTAGAAATGACAAAATGTATACGCAATGAGTACAAAATATATTAACAAATGACATAAAGTGCACCCACACTGTATAAGTCTTTACCATTTTACAATAATTTAAATGTATTGAGAAATGAAATAAAGTGCACACACACTGAATAAGTCTTTACCATTTGACAATAATTTAAACATATTGAGAAATGAAATAAAGTGCACACACACTGAATAAGTCTTTACCATTTCACAAGAGCTAGGAAAGGAATGGGAAGGATAGCATCATGGTTGTAGTACAGTGGGTTGCACGTAGCTGTGCTGAAAGTCCATATCTTTCTACAGAGGCACAACACCAACTGAGACAATCTGAAGGTCTCTTCCTGAAATATTTCTCAGTGTGGCCAATACACTGAAATGCTGCATTAATATTGTATGTTATCATTTTGGTAGTACATTAGGTACACCAAACAGTAGGACCATAATAACACCTCCATCGTTCAAGGTAGTGGACAGCTTGATATGTCAACACCACATTCTTGTAGAATCCATACTCTTACAGCAATGTAGAATTAGTGCAAAAACCAAATATAGTGCTCCATGATCATGAAGATGGACAGGACATACGGATATTGCAGTAATTGTTGGTAATTAGGTCAGAAGGTGAAGGATACACCAAGTCTCATGCTAGTCATCATTGAGAATTACATTAGTGTATCAACCTATTTGAATAATTATTGGCACTCATTGGTTAGCTACTAAACATTTCTGTACTATGTATGGAGTATTACAGAACATTATTCATAAGTCATCTCGTTACAATAATTATTACAGAACATTATTCATAAGTCATCTAATTACAGTAATTAGTGGCATCATCAGTCTTCTCATTACAGTAATCATTGGCATAACATTAATAGAGTACAACAAAATATTATTTACAGAAATTATTGGCATAGCATTTATCCATAAGTTATCTCATTACAGTAATCATTGGCATTATAAGTCATCTCATTACAGTAATTATTGGCACTCATTGGCCAGTTACAAAGCATTTTTATGCGTTATTCAGAAGTCATCATTCAAAGCAAAAGTTAATTATTGGCATAGCATTTACGCATAAGTCATCATATTACAGTAATCATTGGAATCATAAGTCATGTCATTACAGTAATTATTGGTACTCATTGGCCAGTTACAAACCATTTTTATGCATTATTCAGAAGTCATCATTCAAAACAGGAGTGATTGGGTATAGCATCAAGCTACTAATGTTTATATATGATATCATGTAAGTGACATAAGACATATTTAAAATGTAAGACATTGTATCTATTACTCGAGGTCTGTAGTCCAATAATACATCGACATAATGGAATCAATACATCAGAAAAAGCTGCATTATATTTAGGACTAGAAATATATCTTAAACTGGTAGCATTATTTAGTTATATACTGGTAATAGCTGGGACTGGTGAAATTTTTTTTTTTTGCTAGCAATGCATTGCGTTGGGATCGATAATTAATTGATGGGGCATGAAAATATTTGCTTTTGACTTATTACTGGAAATAAGGATTAATAACGTCGTTCGTCATGAGTCAGCTGTAGCAAGCTTATGAAACAAGTAGAGTACATGTGATCACATTCATAAATGATAGACACAACAGGTTAAAAAATGCAAGTATTAGAACAGGTTTCATAACAAAGTGTTTATAGCATATTAATAGCATGAAAAGCTTCATCTGGGAAAAAAAATACAAAATGGATTATTGCCCTGAAAGAAAAAATGTATATTATGCTGAAAAGTAGTAAACTTCGAATTAACAGGTAATGAAACGTGTACTTAATATGTATGTACTCTAGCTGTCTTTCCCAAAACATTTAATCATTACACTATGCGACATAAGACATACTGTCAAAAGGAACTGCAACAAATACTTAAATAACTACATAGCATCTCTTAACTAATAGTAAATATATAAACTTCATCATTATTCTCATCTGCAAGGAAAAACTTCATTATTCATATTACCATATTCTTCATACAACTATTCATCATCATTTATTATCATCTGCAAAAAATAGACACTTCATTATTCATATTAATATTACCATTTACTTCATACAACTATTCATTATCATTCGTTACTTCATATAGTATAGAGTTTCTTAGTTCTAGCATATATCATCACTAAAATTAACATCTGTAGTTCTGTCTGGCAGCCTGCATCAATCGCCTCGTATTCTGAAAGAAAAATAATTAGTCAAGACTGCTATCATACGATGTGTATAGTATATTCTGGTTAATGCTTGTTAATTCTGATCCATTTACTCTTCATAACAAGATATTGTATTTTCTTTCCTTCATTCTGATGGTAAAATTTCCATTTCATAGTAAACCACTGTGGTTGTTTAATTTATTTCTTTTTCACGGTATTGCTTTCTGAAAATGATGAATAAGGATTAATATCTTGCATTTAAATCACATACTCATTAAAAGAAAACTTGTTTCTAGTGATATAATTAAGCATACAGCATAGCATGACAGAAAACGTAATAGGTCAAAAAGATAGACAGTTTTCAAGTGCATAAAATGTACACACAGTATCATAATGTAGTAGCAAAAATGTAGAATAGTCAGGATGTTGAGACATCATAAGGCAAAATGTCAATGTCAACTGGTGTTTGTTACTTCTTAAACATTTCATAGTGCATACAGACAAAAACTCTACTTTCGATAGGAAAACAATCATACATACACAAAAAATCGAAAATGTGCACGGTCTGATATATAACGACAAGAAAAGCGACCTGCTAACCTTACCTTGCCGTACACTTGCCAAGAAAAAATATAATCATCATCAGTAAGTGGTCATATATATATCTGGAAATGGCATTACAGTGTGATAAATCATAAAGTATGTTCATTCAATAAAGGGTTTAATATTGGAGACATGGTGATTGCCTTTGCTTTTTCTGGTTCTCAAAGTTTCAACATGTACTACATTGGGGTGAGGACTGCTGCGAATTCTGTATGGACCTGCGTACAGAAGCTCAAATTTACTGCTTTCCTCTGTTGGATAAATAGTGTGTACGTGCTAACATCTTCTGTCCTATGTGAAAGTCACGGCGTGTACAAACCTGTTTCTGCTGTCGTCTCCGGCGCTCTGCGGCATGTTTGATGTTGTTGTGCGCGATGTCAATTATTTCATGGTGACGTAGTCGACGAGATGTAGGAAAAGATACTAATTCTGTAATTTTGTTAGGTGGTTCAACATTTTTCAATATAACAGTCGGAGATAGCATAGTAGATTCATTTGGTATGGAGTTAATTACATCCAGGAATGAGAGTATGTGTGTGTCCCAATCAATACGTTTTTTATGGCAGTATATTCTACATAGTTTGCCAATTTCTTTCATCAGTCATTCACAAGGGTTCGAAGAAGCGTGATACTTGGATACATAGATCAGAGAAATGTTTCTAGCTCGTAACATACGTGTCCACATAGCAGATCGAAATTGCGGTCCATTGTCGGAAATTACTTTCAATACATGCCCTACATGAAATAAAAAATCTTTTACAAATGCATTCGAAATAGTTTTAGTAGTAGCTTTGCGCAACGGAGTGAAGGTAACAAATTTCGAAGTGAGTTCAACAGCGACAAAGATGTAACAAAAACCTCTATTAGATCTGGGAATCTTACCAAAAGTGTCTACAGCGGCCATGTGTCTCAATTTAACGGGTACAATGGGATGTAACGGAGGAATATGTGAAGTCGTGTCTTATTTAGCTTTCTGGCAGATTTTACATGACGTTAAAACTCGTCGAATACGTTTCTCCATGTTCGCAAAATAAAAGTTCTGTCTCAGTATAAGAAAACATTTTCTGGCTCCATAATGTGCGTAACTTAAATGAGTATACCAAATTAATTTGTTAACAAGCTCGTCAGGAATACATAATAACCAGTTGTTGCTGTCAGGGTGAGAGCGGCGAAACAGAATATTATTGTGTACAGTATAATGGTTTCTAATGGTAACATTATTCTTATCTTGCCAAAGGTGTTTAATTTCTTTCCACACGTTGTCTTTGCTCTGCTCTTGTGCTATGTCTGGTAATGACGATGAAATGAAATTTTCAAATGCGACTTGAATATACATGACGCTAGAATTTGCTTGGCAGAAGTTGGTTGCGATGTCTTGCTGATTGTTGCTGAGAGAACGGGATAGTTTGTCTGCTACAATATTTTGTGTACGGGGAATGTGAACAATTGTAAAATTAAATTCCTGTAAATAAAATTTCCATCTGCTTAACCTGTCGTGTGTAAATTTTGCGGAAAGTAAAAACTGTATAACTCTATGATCTGTGTAAACGGTCGTATGTCTTCCATAAAGAAAATGCCTAAATCTCGTAAATGTCCATACAACACATAATGTTTCAAGTTCTGTGACAGAATAATTGCGTTCAGCGGGTGACAGAATGCGACTTGCAAAGGTGATGTTTTTAATTACTGTAGTACCGTCTTCTTCAATTTCCTGAAAAATGTGTACGCCTAAAGCTGTTAGAACTGTCGGTGGCAATGCAAAAATTTCTGGTAGGATCTGGGTGTGATAAAAGTGGTGCGTTCAACAAAGCTTGTTTCAGATTGACAAATTCAGACTGTGCTTGGCTATCCCAGGACCAAATAGCGTTTTTACCCGTCAATTGGCATAATCTAGGGGTGTCTAAAGCAGAGTAATGAATAAATTTACGGAAAAAGTTAATTAATCCCAAAAAGTTGCGTAGTTGTTTCTTCGTCGTTGGAACAGTAATGTCACGTAAAGCTTGAAGTTTTTCCGGGTCAGGCGCTTTTTCCTTCTGCTGAAATTACATGTCCAAGAAATTTTATGGAAGTTTTGCCAAAGTGCGATTTGCTAAGATTAACTGTGAGTCCTTGTGCACGAAAAGTTTGTAACAGTTGTTAAAGAATCAAACTGTGTTCAGACCAGTTAGCTTCTGCGATAAGGATGTCGTCTACATAAGTTGTGATTCTGTCTTTAAGTTCTGTCGGAAGTATAGTATTCAAACGGCGAATAAATGCTGCTGAAAAAATTGTTAAACCGAACGGTAATTTGCAAAACTGGTAACAGTCACCAAAACAGACAAATGCTGTGTACTTTCTGCAGTTCGGATGGAGCTGAATTTGCCAAAATCCCGATTTCAAATCTAATGTGGAATAAATAGTAGTACCATGAAATTTCTGTTGAAGTTCTTCTAGTGTCTGTGGGCGATCTGTTTCATTAAAAATAATGTCGTTGACATGACCCGAATCAAATACGAGGAGAAGTGAACCATCCTTTTTCTTAACAATATGGAGCGGGTTTATGTACCGACTAACTGCCGGTGCAATAATACCTTGGTCTAGCATAGCTTGCAATTCTTTCTTAACTTGCTCTCTGTGGATATACGGAATAGGATAATGCTTGGCTTTAAATGTGTCGTGCTGTTTAACTTGAAATTCATACATAAAACCGGACATAGTACCAGGGATGTTGTCCAAAACTGGAGCTTGCTGTAAAATAATTTTGCTTAGTTGAGTACGTTCGTCATTTTTATTTGCACTGCTCTGTTTAACCTTACCCGAAATCATTTGTATAACGTCATAGTCGGCTTCGTCTGGTGTATTGTACTTGTGAACATACGTATCTGTGAACAATGTGGAATGACAATCCATGTTACGCGATGTAGAAATGACCTCTGTTCGATTAATTACCTGTTCATCTGCAGATAAAGCGTGCTGAAATTCTAATGCCAGTTGTATTTTTTCATCCTTTAACATTAAATAGGAATTTTGAAAGTCAATAATTGCGTCATGTTGTACTAAAAAATTCGTACCTAAAATAACGTCTGTTGTCAATAAGGGAACAATCCAAATATTTGAGTGGAACGTATGACCTGCAGTACAAAAAGTGTGTCTGTAATTTGACATGTACTTCCTTACCAGATACTGCTCCTTTTACTTTAGTTTTGCCTAATGGTAACGTAGGATAGCTGTTCTCTTTGCTACATTCGTTGAAAGTTTCTTCATTTATAACTGACATAGGTGATCTAGAATCGATTACTGTTGAAAATGTGTATGATCCAATGTTTACTTCAATGACAGGGTGGGAAATGGTTTTTTGTATAGCTGGTTTTTCATGCAATAGTGTGTCTCGGATGTCGTCAAAAGTAATAACATTTTCGTGGACAAGAGTCTGTGTATCAAAAGTATTGCTTACGTTGCTGGAAGATGCAACATATACTGTATCTAGTCAAATTATTTCTGACGTGCTGTTATTTGCAGGAGGATGCTGTGGCATTTCGACTATTTGAACTGTTCTGTTACTTCGTCCTGACGTATTAGGTTCGGGATGATACCGACTGTCTAGTTCATTCATGATAATCTGTTGTTGCGGATGATTCTGCTGCTGGTAAGACCGACTGATACGCTGAAAACTGTGCTCATTACTTTTACGTCTGTCATAATAATCATTGCTATACAGCGCGTTGCGATACGAGTTGAAGTGATGTGTCTTCTGTACGTAGTGATTTCCTTGCTGCTGTGCGTTACTACTTGTCGGAGCCGACGCCATATGTGTAGGCGGCGAAACATTAAAGCTTGGTTGGCCATGCAGACTACATTGTTGGTTAGGTATGCTAACCGACTGGTTTTGTTGATGTTGTGGGGAAAAGCCTCTATTGTTACCAAAAGTGTCTGCGATTGCTGATGATTTTGCACGTACTGATGATTAAAATTTTGTCTGTTACTACAACTATGCTGGAAGTTCTTGTCATTTCTGGAGTGTCTAATGAAAACTGTCACTTTCAGGTAAAACTTATCAGGTTTTCTTTATTCATTCCTAATCCTAGATAGATCGATAGTTGAAGAGCTATTTTGATAGATATAAAGGATAGTAAAAGAGAAGGCAGCAGTGCAGAAAACTAAAGATGAAATAGCACTACTACGGCTCGGGGCCCTGTGCACGCTACGGCACATATTCATTGAAGTGTAATGAATCCCCTGAGGTCTCTTACGCACTGCAAATAAATTTTAGTTTCTGCATTGCAGGCAATGCCGGTGAATATTGAAAAGCAAATTGTTGTATCCAGTCCAAAGAGTGTATCTGTGTTCTGTCATTCTTTAAATACCTTAAATTTTCTCATGGATAGAAAGTGCTTATAATCATAATCGTCTCTGTATGTCTGAACAGGTTCAGGATTGTATGATAATGTGTTTGTCTGTCACTGTTCGGAATCTAAGTCACGTACTCTCTGTAAATTACCTAAATTATACTGGCTGTGTGAGTGTGAGAAATGTTCGGAAAGTGGCGTATGCTGTGTCGTGTTAGAGGCTGAGACATTTTTCATCTCTGTCACTTCTTGCTGTAAAGATGACAATTTTCTACGTAATATATTATTGGACGAACCTATCTCATTGATTGTTTGCTGTATGTTTTGGAATTCAGGTGTTTGATTAAACGAAACTGGTGACGTATCGTCTGATTTGGTGTCATTGTTATTTTCGATAACGTCAGTACGACTGGCTAGTTCATCAAATTTTTCAGTCAGTGCTTTTACCTGATCGGCGTTTTTAATGTCACAAGCATTAATTTGTTTCTGCATTTTACGTGTGGTTTTGTTTAATTTCTTAACGTCTGCTTTAATGGCATCGGGATCCTGTATTAATTCTAATTGTTCAAGTCTGTTGGTCATTGTCTGAAAGTCTACTGTATATTTATTTTCCAAAGTCTGAATATTAGTATCTGTTTTTGTTTTTAGATCGGATATTTCACCATGCATTTCAGTGTTCAACTGTTTGATAGTATTGATTTCGTCTGATACTGTAGCAATGTTGTTGTCTACGTATGTTTTTGCTTTCGTAAATAACTTATGCTTATCTTCCTGTCTCTGTACAGTAATTGTTTCCATGACTTGTTTATTTACTTTGTTTTGTTCCTGTATAAATATACGGTAACGCGTTTCACTGTTTTGTAGGTGGTGATTAAAACGTTCGTCAATTTGGCTTTTCTTTTGGTCAAATTTCGTGTCTACTTTCGCATCCAGTGTGCGTGAAAGTTCTGATGACATTAATTTAAACTCGTCGCGTAACTGTGTTGCGTTTTCAGAATATTGTTTAGCGACTGCACTAATTTCATCCCTAAGTAATTTAGTTGTGGCAGCATGTTTATTGCGTATCTCTTCACTATTATTCCTGGCGCAGGCCTTAATTTCCTCACGTAATTGTTTTTTAGTTTCATTACATTGCTCCGCAACGGCTGTAATCTCTTCAGTAAGCTGTTCAATAGAGGTGTCAAGTTTTTCATTAATTTGTTTGATCGACCTGTCGTGGTTTTCATTCGACTGTTTGAAGCTTTCATTAAGTTGTTTGAAATTGTTGTCGTGTTTTTCGTTCGACTGTTGGAGATTTTCATTAAGTTGTTTGAAATTTTCGTCTTGTTCTTTCTTCGACTGTTTGAGATTTACATTAAGTTGTAGCAATACTGCCATAACTTGATCCATACCAACCAAAATTAGCGCCTCTATTTTCTATGCTGTGTGATGGTGTATCTGCATTAGTCGCGTTTTGTGTAACCATTAGGTCATTGTCTGATTCACGAAAAGGTTTGCTAATCGGATGTGCACTGTTGGTCACTACATCGGAATAAAATAAATCTGACATATTTTGACTACATTGTTCATTTTCATTAGAAACATTTATCTGTTCACTGTGTAAATTTTGCAAATCAGGTGTATCAAACTGGGCAGCGTTCGTTGTAACGGAACGTGCCGCATCATCAATTGTCGTTAAATTAAATGTGGACATAATTGAATTTGTCTGCTCATCATTAGGATTAAAATCATTACTAGTGGTCGGTACGCACTGATTATCTGTAATTGGAGGAATACCATTATGAAACTGAGAGTCGTTACTGTTATCTGTCAAGTTATTGAAGTCCTCTTTTTCAAAAAAATGGCTCTGAGCACTATGGGACTTAACATCTATGGTCATCAGTCCCCTAGAACTTAGAACTACTTAAACCTAACTAACCTAAGGACAGCACACAACACCCAGCCATCACGAGGCAGAGAAAATCCCTGACCCCGCCGGGAATCGAACCCGGGAACCCGGGCGTGGGAAGCGAGAACGCTACCGCACGACCACGAGATGCGGGCCCTCTTTTTCACTCACTGCGCATCGCGATGGACTATTAGCGGTTTTTCGCGGAATTTTCACAAGTCAAAGTACGCATAAAATCAAACAGACACAGCAAAATTGAACAAATACAATAACAACAAAGAGCAATAAATTGCCAATGATCTGTGAAAGAAAGAGTGACAAATTAGTAAATGCGTTGCGCCAGATGCAAACTACATTTAACATTTGGTAAATAAGAGCAGATATATAACTGACTACTTCTCAGAAATTCACACAAAAAATACGATCCTGGCCGGTTGTCGACAAGTGTAACCCCCTCCCCCCCCCCCCCCCCCCACTGTAAATTCCGTAACCTACCAATAATACAATGTGACTAACTTCTCAATAAAATTGTCGCTCACTTATAACCTTTCAATAATGACTGTGAATTTAAACTGGTAAATTTTGGACGTCAGCAGCGCTGCGTCATGGCCCTGAAAGATCATTCTGAATAAATTGAAAATTCTTACCTCAATAAGGTCGCCGGATAACGCGTATATATCTGCTCCTATAAGAAATTTTTCTGGCACAGCTCAGTGAAATGCTGGCTGATAGATTTGTCATGCATAAAAAGAAACAACTGATTTTTCTTTACACTAATCAGGATGACCATGGATTGGAGAGATTAGTAAAATCTTTAAATTGAGATGAATGATTGTCAAAAGTTAATTTTTATAAGAAAGATTATTATTAAGAGATTTCTTTTTAAAAGCATTTAGATGGGACTTGATATAACAATACTACATATGCGCGAGGCTGCTTTTACCTTATACTACAACGTTCAGGCACCGCCATCGCTCCACACGACCGGCCCAGCCAGCTCGATACATCAGACTGCTCGCTAGCAACTACTTACTCCAACTACCACACAGTTCCTACTGCATACAACACTGCTCTCTGGTCTGAGATTCTCTTATACCTTACATATCGCAGGCAGCGCGTGAGCAATCCATCGAAATTACATCTGCTCAAGTGCGCTAGCAACGAATTTCTTAGTCATGGACCTCTTACACTGTGCTTGCTGCAGAGGGTGGCCACAGAAACAAAACTTGTCAAAAACTTCTGCTTTATCAAGCAATATATTATGTTAGACAGTATCAAGCGGTTCTGGGCGCTACAGTCTGGAGCCGAGCGACCGCTACGGTCGCAGGTTCGAATCCTGCCTCGGGCATGGATGTGTGTGATGTCCTTAGGTTAGTTAGGTTTACTTAGTTCTAAGTTCTAGGCGACTGATGACCTCAGCAGTTGAATCGCATAGTGCTCAGAGCCATTTGAGCCACCACAGTATCAAGTGCCGTCAATAAGTTTAAGTTTATTCCTGTTGTACCGTTGTTTCTGTCTAGGTACATCACAATTTTTTCAGCTGTCTGAGTAATAGGTGATTCGATACTCACGTCTGTGTGATAACTGTATTTATTTACAGATAGGAGAACGAACTAATGATAGCGCTATAACTATTCTCTGTTTCTTCCACTGTTATTTTTAGGCAGTGAACTCTTTATATCGTCAAGACACTGGAACAGTGGTTTCCATCCTTACTGAGATCATTATACCAAACTTTATGCAGATACTAGTTAGTACCACCTCTCTTCCCCTACCACCATCAACATTAGCGCGCAAGTAAACTTTAAAATGAAAATTAACTTTCTTTGAAGACTCCTATTTCTTAAAATGACAAAAAATAAATGATTAAATGACGGAAAAAATCGCAACTGTAATGAAATTTCGAAAATGCATAGATAACGTACTTAAGCATGACCCATTGCAAATGTGAACCTGTTCGTGCATCTGGTGTATCCGCCAGAATGTTGAATGCATGCATATGTGCATCAGTTGTGCTGTACAGGTGCCGGATGTCAGTTTTCTGGGTGGAGTTCCATGCCTGATGCATTTGGTCAGTCAATAGAGGGATGGTTCATGCTGGTTGTGGATGATGCTGGAGTTGTCTCCGATGGTGTCCTATATGTGCTCCACTAGAGACAGATCTGGTGTCTGAGCACGCCAAGACAACATGTCGACACTCCGTGGGGCATGTTGGGTTACAACAGCTGTCTGTGTGCGAGCGCTATCCTGTTGGAAAAACCCCCTGGGATTCTGTTCATAAATGACAGCTCAGCAGGTCCAGTCACCGGACTGACGTACAAACTTTCAGTCAGGGTGCACAGGATAACCACGGGAATGCCCCTGCTGTCATGCGAAATTGCATCCCAGACAATAACTCCAGGAGTAGATCCATTGTGTCTAGGCTGCAGACGGGTTTGTGCCAGGCATTCATCTGGCCTACTCCTAATCTGTACATGGCCATCACTGGCATTGAGGCAGCACCGGCTTTCAGCAGAAAACGCAACAGACCCCCACCCCGCCATCTAGTTTAGGCGCACTCCGAGGATCTCCGCACTGCTTCGTCTGCCTTTTCATTTCGCTGTTGTCTATTATTCTGCTGGTTACTAATACTTGTGAAATAATGAAATGATAACACGCTATTGAGAGATGCTTTAAATATTACAAGCAAGTAAATATGCTGTTTAATTTTTCAAAGATTAATAATAGGAGATTACCGTTATGGTTTGCAATTTCCGAACGCAGCAGCCAGTCGCGGAGGACAACATTTTAGGCGGTGTTTCTCACGCTACCCGTACTGACAAACCATCTGTCATCGGTACCTCACACAACATTACGTCATCTTGCCACAGCTGCTTTTTCAACTGCTCTAAGAAGAACTTCTTGTACATGAATATGATGGCTGCAAAGCCAGAAATATTACAACCTATAATTTATTTTCGTAAAAGCGAGCGAACTATGCACAGTGAGGGTAGACACTTGTTACGAAATGTACTTCCTCTGCACCACCCCCCTTCCTAGCGACACTTGCTTCACCCACACCCAGAACCCCCATTTAAAACCAACAAAGTTAAATAATTTGTACTATACTTATTGTCCGTAAATCACTTGATTGCTGGCTTCCTTAGTTCTGAATTGACAGAAATTGGAAGACTTCAGTCTGCCAATATTTTGTGGCCAAGTACTTCCACTAATAATAATAGTAATATTAATAGTAGTGTGTAGGACATAAAGCATTGTAGTAGTTATTACATAGTTACTGCTGTTTAGTGCTGTCAGTTAGTTCGTTTACCGTGAGAAGTGAATAATGAAGTAATTTCTGATCCACTGCGTTAACTACCTACAACTAGGATACGGCATTTTCATGAGATATTTAAGTATATATGACGTACATGTCTGAGTTTTACTATCATTATGTGGGTAGGTGCGTGGACCTTGAGGCCCATTCGTTTCATAACTGTAATTTCAATCACATTGTTTCACGCGTTATTGCTAGTATTTGAAAAAAAATGTTTATTAATAACCTATGTAATCAGTATTATAGATCTATGACGCAATGATAGTAGTAACGATCTTTTTTTAAAAAGAAAAAAATTTCTAGACCGAAACACAGTTGTAATCTTGTTTTCACCCCTTAGAAAATTTCATGTAACCGCTCAGGGCGTAATTACACCCAGGTAGTCGCTAGGTAGAACAGCTGTAAATACCATATGTGAATTACAACTGCTGTCACAGATTGACTAAATAGGAAGCCGTAAGATTGTAAGGTTCGCATGACTGCAGACCAACAAAACATCACAGAAGCCACAAATATACTGGTGGTCTGGAATACTCCCAGTTATGTTACAGTACAAGATGGAAGTAAATCCACATTATTTTCTGTATATGAAGAGTTGAAGTAAATCACTGGGTATCGCCTCTCGTAACTTGAAATAGTTGGGAAGTATCTTGAAGTAGTTGGGAAAGTTAGGAGAATAGCTTACCTCCATAATTTTGCCGTATTTTCAAATAAGACGACTCTCGGTTGTATGTGGACTCTAATATAGCCATATTCCCAACCTAATGAATACTGTTTATTCAAATGTTCAAATCTGTGTGAAATCCTATGGGACCCAACTGCTAAGGTCATCAGTCCCTAAGCTTACACACTACTTAATCTAAATTATCCTAAGGACAAACACACACACCCATGCCCGAGGGAGGACTCGAACCTCCGCCGGGATCAGCTGCACAGTCCATGACTGCAGCGCCTGAGACTACTCGGCTAATTCCGCGCGGCTGCTGTTTATTCCATGACCATCTTATTCACCGACTTAGTCATCGCTTGAGCATATGCATTATCTCATCGGAAGTAGCCAAGCACCCCTGTGTATTGTAGAATTGACCACTGGATGTCAGTAGAGGCGGACACGCCAGTATAAAAGGAGGCGAGGTGTACTGTGTTGTCAGTAAAGAAGTAGTAACAGCAGAATGGGACCGTAAGTAGAGCTCATTGACTTCGAATGTGGATTAGTCATTAGATGTCATCTGACTCACAAATCCCTCAGGGCTTTCAACCCTTCTGGAGCTACCCAAGACGATGTGAGTGTGAAGTAGAGACGCGAAGGAAAAATATCACCTAAACCAGTACCACGCAGACCTCATGTATTGACGGATAGTGATCTTCGAACATTACGGAAGGTATCTGTAAAATGTGGCATGAAGTCAGTGGAAGGAATCACTCTTGAGTTCCAGGGTGCTACTAGTAGTCAGCACAGTAGCTGTGCGTAGGGAGTTTAACTGGGTACGATGGTCGAACAGCGCATCATAAGACAAATTTCAGTAGCCCTGGTCTTCACGGCGAACGTACTCCGCGAGCAAATGGCGAACGCAGGCCTGCGAGAAGCGAGTCGTAGGCAACATGGTGGGAAGCCGTGGGGAGGGAACTGAACCCGAGGGAAATGCTTTGAAAAATCTACTATCTTTGTATTCCCCGTGCTCATTGGGTACTGTAAGATTTTTCATTTTCCCATTCAGCTGCACTACTATTCCATGATCAGCGCTCTATATATGGACATAAAGTAATAAATTCCATGACAAACCTCAATACTGCTAAGACTTTAAATCCAGCTGTGTGAGTGTGATATCTACACTTTATAGAGCGCCAAAGACTATGCAACAGACTACAAAGATTTTGCAAGTTGGCTCTAAACGACGTCTGGTATAACCTGTGTGGGGCACATGTTAGACGAAGGTACCTTGCGAAACTGTTCTATCTGAAGTGGACATAAATGTTTAGCTACAACTACCAACATTTTGCAAGCTGGCTCTAAACGACGTCTGGCATAACCAGTGTGGGGCGCATGTTAGACAAAGGCACCTTGCGAAACTGTTCTATCTGAAGTGGACATAAATGTTTAGCTACGAGTACCAAGTATTTTTTTTTTTTTTGTTAAATCAGCACGGGTGCAGATAATTTTTTCTTTGGAGGGGGTCGTTTCTGTTCAAGTATTAGATGTTCGTTCAGATCAATATCGCAAATTATCGGCAGCTGAACTGCCATAAACTGTTCCAACGTTTAGAACTGGAACATAGACTGCATATACTGAACATTCTGGTACTGTTGTAGTAGTTACAAGTAGTGGAGTCGGTTGTGAGGTGTGCAACAACGTTCAGGTAACATATTTATTGATCACATAAAATCTTAACTGACAAATCAATATCAACAGCCCCCCACTCAGTTACGGTAACCATACAATACGATACAGAGCTTATCGGAGCCTCAAAATATGGCCATTAAAAAAGTACAAAAGAAAATTAATAATACAGATATCTATCAAATTGAATTCTCACACTAGCCAGTTGGCAATGTCACAATTAAAATACCTAAAAATGTCAATTACTTCAAAAGAAAACAACCTTCATAAAGTTACCTCTTAAATGTTTTCTAGTTTCCGAGTTAATATTCGGAGAAGTTTGCCCTATTTTCCGAACGAGATGACTTGCCTGGCCTGTAATCCAAGGACCTTATATCGTATTTCAGTGAACTACAGTTCATTTTGAAGCTGAATGTCTGTTGTTGATGGAGGTACACTATATGATCAAAAGTATCCGGACACCTGGCTGAAAATGACTTACAAGTTCGTGGCGTCTTCCATCGATAATGCTGGAATCTAATGTGGTGTCGGCCCACCCTTAACCTTGATAACAGCTTCCACTCTCGGAAACATACGTTCAATCAGGTACTGGTAGGTTTCTTGGGGAATGACAGCTCATTCTTCTCAGAGTGCTGCACTGAGGAGAGGTATCGATGTCGGTCGGTGAGGCCTGACACGAAATCGGCGTTCCAAAACATCCCAAAGGTGATCTATAGGATTCAGGTCAGGACTCTGAGCAGGCCAATCCATTACAGGGATGTTATTGTCGTGTAATCACTCCGCAACAGGCCGTGCATTATGAACAGTTGCTCTACCGTGTTGAAAGATGGAATCGCCATCCCCGAATTGCTCTTCAATAGTGGGAAGCAAGAAGGTGCTTAAAACATCAATGTAGGCCTGTGCTGTGATAGTACCACGCAAAACAACAAGGGGTGCAAGCCCCCTCCATGAAAAACACGACCACACCATAACACCGTCGACTCCGAATTTTACTGTTGGCACTACACAGGCCGGCAGATGAGGTTCACCGGTCATTCGCCATATCCACACCCTGCCATCGGATAGCCACATTGAGTACCGTGATTCGTCACTCCACACAACGTTTTTTCACTGTTCAATCGTCCAATGTTTACGCTCCTTACACCGAACGAGGCTTCGTTTGGCATTTACCGGCGTGATGTGTGGCTTATGAGAAACCGCTCGAACATGAAATCCGTTTTGTCACCTCCAGCCTGTCGTAGTATTTGCAGTGGCTCTTGATGCAGTTTGGAATTCCTGTGTGATGGTCTGGATAGATGTCCGCCTATTACACATTACGACCCTCTTCAACTGTCTACGGTCTCTGTCGGTCAACAGACGAGGTCGACCTGTACGCTTTTGTGCTGTACGTGTCTCTTCACGTTTCTACTTCACTATCAAATCGGAAACAGTGGACCTAGGGATATTTATGGGTGTAGAAATCTCGCGTACAGACATATGACACAAGTGACACCCAATCATCTGATCACGTTCGAAGTACTTGCAACAACTGAGTTCCGCGGAGCGCCCCATTCTGCTCTCTCAGGCTGTCTAATGACTACTGAGTTCGCTGATATGGAGTACCTGGCAATGCACCTAATATGAAAAACGTATGTGTTTTGGGTGTCCAGATACTTTTAATCACACAGTGTATATATGAGCAACATAACAATATTTAATATAATTTTTTAAAAACCCTTTATTTCATGTATTAATGACAAACACAAATTTCATAATTGTGAAACTTAAGTAGGCTTGAACTTCTTTTTATTGCACATTAATTTAAGTTTTAAGTTGTATGGGGTCCCTTACTTGAAACGTGCGAAAGAATAATTAAATCCATACATATTATAAAAATGGATGCGTGTGTGTGTGTGTGTGTGTGTGTGTGTGTGTGTGTGTGTGTGTGTGTAAGTATGTTCCACATCTCCTCCTTAACCACTGGACTAATTTCAACGAAACTTCGTATACATATACACTAGTGTCAGGTAACAATCGCTGGGGGTGGGAGGGTAAGAACCATCTACCTATCGAAGGGGAGGGAGTGGGGGTAAAAAAGAGGAGTAGCCCGCGACACACGAATTCCCGATCTTTATTCGATCAGTATTTGAGAATGAGAGCTCTTAGCGACTTGCAACAAACTTGACACATTATTTCAAATCTTTATGAAATTTATTCTCAGTGACATCCCCTACAAAACGATGAACGGAAAGAAGTGTATGACTTATTACTTCTCCACTGTGAAGAATGGCGTTATAATTTATTACTTTTTACTATGGACTGCATTCGCGACACATTTTGCACACAGTAGGCGCATATACTACTGAATATAACTGCAATATTAGATCATTGTACAACACATTTCAGGAGATATGAAGTCATAAACAAAGAGATGGGTGAAAAACTGCAGCATCGAGCACGGTGTATAAATTTATAACTTATTTGCTACTAACTACCTTCACAATGCATTTCGTAGACAGTATCCACATATGCCACTGTGTGTACCTACAATATCGTATCATAGTACGACACACAGTGACGTCATAAACAGCGTGTTGCGTTAAAAACTGCCGCATAGTACATGACGTTTGAATTTATAACTTCGTTGCTACTGACTCCATTCGCAACATCTTTTGCTGACAGTATCCACATATGCCACTGAATGTTCCTACAAAATGGTAACATTGTACGAATGTTGTTCAGGAGGTATGACGTCATAAACATCAAGCACATGGCCAGCCGCTGCATGTTACGGGCTCGGACGCACAGCTATAAATGAAAACCTGGGCCACACCAGGTTTCTATGCTATAGTTCAATTCTTTTATCTTGGCGGCTCGCGCATGCCCGCCCAGGCGCGGGAGATTGCTGCGTTGCCAGTTGCATGCGCCAAGAGAAGCAGCGCCGTAGTATAGTATAGTTCGCAAACTTACGTTTAGGGGGGAGCGCGCAGTTTATGAAGTAAAGCTGCCACGGCCGCGTTAACCCTTTCGCTGCTACAGGGACGTGCTGCCCCAAATCCGCGCTGTGCGCGATTTTGTCATCACTGCACTGCTCGCCTGTGCAGACACATGGTGTTCCGACTGCTTTGACACACTTATCATTCGATTTCACAAAAACTATTTGGCCCAAAAATTTGATTTTTACACATCTTCTTGACTGATACCTTCCCCCCATAAATGACTTAATTTTGTTTCGATGTTCAACGCAGTTAGTGTGCAGCATTAAATGTAGTAAACCATTGCACGAAATTTTGAAGAGTTTGCAGAGGTAAAAGTCCACAGTGTATACTTTCCGAATGGTCGATTTTGGTTGCCACTAGAAATTTCAAAAAATTACATTCAAACGAATAAAATTCATGAAGTAAGACACTTCGATATCGTTTTTAAATAAAGAAAATATTAAGCACCGAACAAGGTTTGATCTCAGAACCTTTCGCTCAGCAGCCATACACTTTAACCATTACCGTAACACAGCTCAACATTAGTTCATCTCCCGGAGGATTTTAAAATGTCACGCAAAATACCGACAAACACTGTTGGTATGACTATGAATTACTCACGTTTCGTCGAAGTACAATAGGAAATAAACAATTACCGCTGTTCTTTATTGCGAAAAAGCGGTTGGTGAGAATGAATTTCCTTGCTATCGCCTGAATTAGGAGGCTTATTGCTTGTTTGGTTTAATTAATTAATAGAATATGAATTGGTATAAAGAATGCTTTTTTCCAAACTTTCTTTTATACAAAGTCTGCTATCAAGACATTGCTTTTGTTCAATTACTTTATTTATGACTGAACGTTTCTAAAACTGAAGACACTCGTCCGTGATCTGCACTGCAGTCGAGCTCTGGCAATGTCGTTCTCTGGTCATTGGCTGACTGTGTTTTGCGCTCTACTCAGGCTGCAGTGGGCTCCCGTCAACTGGGGAAGAGGCCTAGCAGCATTGTGTTGCGCAATATGCCGCAGCGTGGCCAGTGGATTTCGCCGCTGTTTCTGTGTAGTACTTATTTTTATTGTTTTCTGCAGCTCTCCTTTGAAGCTACAATACAGATGTTTACTAATATTGTTTTTAAATAAAATTCTGGACAATATGGCCTAATTTTTTATTCCATTTAACTTTTTTACAAAATGGTTCAAATGGCTCTGAGCACTATGGGACTCAACTGCTGTGGTCATAAGTCCCCTAGAACTTAGAACTACTTAAACCTAACCAACCTAAGGACAGCACACAACACCCAGCCATCACGAGGCAGAGAAAATCCCTGACCCCGCCGGGAATCGAACCCGGGAACCCGGGCGTGGGAAGCGAGAACGCTACCGCACGACCACGAGATGCGGGCAACTTTTTTACAGAAAAAATATGAAACATGATGAAAATTACATCAAATTTAAGTACTTAAAATACCGTGTAAGTACCACTTCAAATTATCGGTACGCATGTGACGTCATGAACTACCCAATGTGTTCCAAAACGCCGTGCATAAAAACGGGATTCTTCCAGAGCTTATGCCTCGGGTTCTACTGAACGTAGAAGTGTTTTGGACAGCCCTTGGGCTAGAGAATATTTGTAAATCCAACAGAAGAGTCGTCTTAGTGTCACTATCCTACAGTACAGGTTAAAGTATGAGTAATACATATGCTTAAGTAATTGGGAGAAAAATGTTTGGTTCTTTTTGCATTTGATGTAGTGTACGGTGGGCTTGAAGAGGCTTACAGAGGCGTCATCTGCTCGTGTGTCGTTTCTCAGGAAACCCCTAAAAAGGTTTTTTTTTTTTTTTACAATTTTAAAATCGAGTCACGGATTTCAAGACGGCTATGCACAGCAAACGGCTGAAATTTTTACGATGTATTTCTATGATCTCGATCTCAAACAACCTTGCAAATTTTCTTGATGTCTTATCCGCTTGCAAGATTCAGAGGTTCTAAGCTACCCAACTTCTACACGTAAAATACGCTATGAGGCGAAATCTAAGTAATGAATAGCCTCAGCAAATTTCTCAAATTTTAACGGTTTAGTCTGTAAGCGTATATCTAGAAGTACCGGACGATTCGTTGGAAAACAAGGGTTCTTACCTTTTTTTCGAACCAAAAGGAAGTAGCGGAATCCAAGACGGCTATGCACAGTAAATGGCCGAAATTTTTACGATACATTCCTAAGATCTCGTTTTCGAATAATGTTGAAAATTTTCTTGATATCTTATCCATTTCCGAGGTACAGAGGTTCAAAATCACCCTACTTGTACACGTAAAATACGCACTAAAATCCATGTGAGACGAAAACGCCGCGCGGGATTAGCCGAGCGGTCTTAGGCGCTGCAGTCATGGACTGTGCGGCTGGTACCGGCGGAGGTTCGAGTCCTCCCTTGGGCATGGGTGTGTGTGTTTGTCCTTAGGTTAATTTATGTTAAGTAGTGTGTAAGCTTAGGGACTTATGACCTTAGCAGTTAAGTCCCATAAGATTTCACACACATTTGAACATTTTTTTGAGACGAAAACGTAGTTTGCAAAGTGACGCAGCTCGGAGAAACATGCTGTAAAGTGTCTTCCTTATCACCTGGAAACCCCATGTCGTACCGAAGCACATGCAAAATTTCTTTGCGCATAGAATTGGCTCAGAGGTGTACAATTAGTTTTGCGTTATTTCAGTTTCACATAAGTAAACTTTCAAAATTTTACTGACCCATAAAGTTCGTTTCCTATGCGTGGTATGCCTTGCTATGGCAGAGAAAAGAAAGGAATCAGCAGAAAAATGCCAATATCGGAACACAGAAAAGGCGGATATGCTCCTTTTTTTTAAAAAAAAAAGAAAAGAAAAAAACCTCTGACTGAAAAATGGGGTACTGGCTGGCGGCTGCCTCATTCTGCCTTCCTCAGCACCTTTAAAAAATGTTCCTAAAAGTTTTGGCATATTCGCGTCTTTTTTACGCTGTGAGAGAAAGGAGACAGTGACAGTGGGAAAGAGACGGAAAGAAATAAATACTGAACGGTAATAGGCAGTGGTTGTGACGTAGAAGGCATCAATGGCAGTGTGAGAGAAAGCGAGGGATACGTCAGTGGATGGTAGTTGACAGCGACAGATCAGTGCTAGGAAAAGGGTCAAGGAGATAGTAACGGCAGAAGGGGAACTAAGGAGAAAGTGAAGAGGGCGAGAGCCGATGATAATGAGAGACAGTCTATGTCAATGACAACGAAGGAGAAAGAGATAGTGACAGTGAGGAAACAGTAGTGGGAATGAGTGAGATAGTAGCAGTAAGAGAGAGGAAGAGAGCGACATTGGGAGGAGGTAGTAGTAGTAGGACAGAATGAAGGAGACTGTGGCTGTCAGGCAGGAGACACTGACAATTAGAGAGACAAAAAGAGATAATGAGTTGGGCTGAATGAATGAGCGAGAATGGGCGAGTTACAGTTAGGTGAGCTTGAGGTAGTGAGAGGTAGGCTAAAACGAACGCTAGTGTGTTCGCATGCGAATATTTTTAAAGGTGCTGAGGAAGGCAGAATGAGACAGCTGGTACCCCACATTTCAGTCGGAATCTTTTCGACAGGAGCATATTCGCTTTTTCTGTGTTCCAGTAGGACCATTTTCCTATGTGCAATATTACCTGGATTTTGAATTTTATATGGGAATTTTGGTTTCAATAGTTTCTGAGCTACGAGTCTCAGAATCACATGGATTTATTAAATTACGGTAACTGCGAATCTTAAACAAATCCGGAAGCACTCGTTTATCACAAAAGAAATTTACTTAACGTCTTCTTTATATGACAGAATGCTGAACCCCAACAAAAAATTCAAGGTTTCCTGCTGCCAGAATTGAAATGGAACAGCCAACATGCACACTCAGACTGCGGGAAACCGATGTGATGAAAGACGATGCTTCCTTGCTGATCGCTCGAATGGGAAGAGCACGCTCGGAAAGCCGCGCCGCCCTTAGCAGTTGCGGCGAGTATGTGTACTTCGCCGGTGGTGCACTCAGGACGCACCCGAGCCGTTCGGTGAATGTTCAAAACGGCTCGATGACTTGACAGAATAGAACTGTCACAGATACAACTGAATAGAGCTGCAGGAACTGCTGTAGAAAAATTCCGATACGTATCGATGTCGTTGTTAATTGCGAGCATTTAGCGCGTCTAAACTGCATATTATGCGACAGTCCACATCAAATGTTTGCTTTCTCAGCGTAGTTGCTTTGGAGAGAAGGAAAAAAAGCACTTTACAAAACATGGCACGCGTCACTCTTAGGATTAGCGCTTATTATCGTTTAGTTTTTCTTTTTGGACCAAATATAAGAAGCATTGGGTGAAGTATTGATGACATCCATACCAAGTACATAGTTCTACGGATTAATAAACAAATAAATACATTTTGGATTAAAATATTCAAACGTAAAACAAAAGTAGCAACAAACAATAAGCACCTTCTCCATAATGAAATATCTAGTATTTACCTTTTCTTGGCGAGGTTGACTTTTTGTTGTTGCGGTCTTCAGTCAAGAGACTGGTTTGATGCAGCTCTCCATGCTACTCTATCCAGTGCAACCTTCTTCATCTCCAAGTACCTACTGCAACCGACATCCTTCTGAATCTGCTTAGTGAATTCATCTCCGTCTCCCTCTACGATTTTTACCCTCCACGCTGCCCTCCAAAACTAAATAGGTGATCCCTTGATGTCTCAGAACATATTCTACCAACCGAGCCCTTCTTCTAGTCAAGTTGTGCCACAAATTCCTCTTCTCCCCAATTCTATTCAGTACCTTCTCATTAGTTACGTAATCTACCCATCTAATCTTCAGCATTCTTCTGTAGCACCTCATTTCGGAAGCTTCTATTCTCTTCTTGTCTATACATTCATCGTCCATGTTTCACTTCCATACAAATACTTTCAGAAAAGACTTCCTGACACTTAAATCTATACTCGACGTTAACAAACTTCTCTTCTTCGGAAACGCATTCCTTGCCATTGCCAGTCTACATTTTATATCCTCTCTACTTCGACCATCATCAGTTATTTGCTCCCCAAATAGCAAAACTCATTTACTACTTTAAGTGGCTCATTTCCTAATCAAATGCTCTCAGCATCAGCTGATTTAATTCGACCACATTCCATTATCCTCGTTTTGCTTTTGTTGATGTTCATCTTATATCCTCCTTTCAAGACACTATCCATTCCGTTCAACTGTTCTTCCAGGTCGTTTGTTATCTCTGACAGAATTACAATGTCATCGGCAAACCTCAAAGTTTTTATTTCTTCTTCATGGATTTTAATACCTACTCCAAAATTTTCTTTTGTTTCCTTTACTGCTTGCTCAATATATAGATTGAATAACATCGGGGATAGGCTATACAACCCTGTCTCACTCCCTTCCCAACCACTGCTTCCCTTTCATGGCCCTCGACTCTTATAAGTGCCATCTGGTTTCTGTACAAATTGTAAATAGCCTTTCGCTCCTTGTATTTTACACCTGCCACCTTCAGAATTTGAAAAAGAGTATTCCAGCCAACATTGTCAAAAGCTTTCTCTAAGTCTACAAATGCCAGAAACGTAGGTTTGCCTTTCCTTAATCTATCTTCTAAGATAAATCTTAGGGTCAGTATTGCCTCACGTGTTCCAACATTTCGACGGAATCCACACTGATCCTTCCCAAGGTCAGCTTCTATCAGTTTTTCCATTCGTCTGTAAAGAATTCGTCTTAGTATTTTGCATCTGTGACTTATTAAACTGATAGTTCGGTAATTTTCACATCTGTCAACACCTGCTTTCTTTGGGATTGGAATTATTATATTCTTCTTGAAGTCTGAGGGTATTTCGCCTGTTTCATACATCTTGCTCACCAGATGGTAGAGTCTTGTCAGGACTGGCTCTCCCAAGGCCATCAGTAGTTCTAATGGAATGTTGTCTACTCCCGGGGCCTTGTTTCGACTCAGGTCTTTCAGTGCTCTGTCAAACTCTTCACGCAGTATCGTATCTCCCATTTCATCTTCATCTACATCCTCTTCCATTTCCATAATATTGTCCTCAAGCACATCGCCCTTGTATAAACCCTCTATATACTCCTTCCACCTTTCTGCCTTCCCTTCTTTGCTTGGAATTGGGTTGCCATCTGAGCTCTTGATATTCATACCAGTGGTTCTCTTCTCTCCAAAGGTCTCTTTAATTTTCCTGTAGGCAGTATCTATCTTACCCCTAGTGAGATAAGCCTCTACATCCTTACATTTGTCCTCTAGCCATCCCTGCTTAGCCAATTTGCACTTCCTGTCGATCTCATTTCTGAGACGTTTGTATTCCTTTTTACCTGCTTCATTTACTGCATTTTTATATTTTCTCCTTTCATCAATTAAATTCAATATCTCTTCTGTTGCCCAAGGATTTCTACTAGGCTCCGTCTTTTTACCTACTCGATCCTCTGCTGCCTTCACTATTTCATCTATTAAAGCTACCCATTCTTCTTCTACTGTGTTTCTTTCCCTCGTTCTTGTCAATCGTTCCCTAATGCTCTCTCTTAAACTCTCTACAGCCTCTGGTTCTTTCAGTCTATCCATGTCCCATATTATTAAATTCTTGCTTTTTTGCAGTTTCTTCAGTTTTAACTGCAGTTCATAACCAATAGATTGTGGTCAGAGTCCACATCTGCCCTGGAAATGTCTTACAGTTTAAAACCTGTTTCCTAAATCTCTGTCTTACCATTATACAGGGTGTTACAAAAAGGTACGGCCAAACTTTCAGGAAACATTTCTCACACACAAATAAAGAAGAGATGTTATGAGGACATGTGTCCGGAAACGCCTAATTTCCATGTTAGAGCTCATTTTAGTTTCGTCAGTATGTACTGTACTTCCTCGATTCACCGCCAGTTGGCCCGATTGAAGGAAGGTAATGTTGACTTCGGTGCTTGTGTTGACATGCGACCCATTGCCCTACAGTACTAGCATCAAGCACATCAGTACGTAGCATCAACAGGTTAGTGTTCATCACGAACGTGGTTTTGCAGTCAGTGAAATGTTTACAAATGCGGAGCTGGCAGATGCCCATTCGATGTATGGATTAGCACGGGGCAATAGCCGTGGCGCGGTACGTTTGTATCGAGACAGATTTCCAGAACGAAGGTGTCCCGACAGGAAGACGTTCGAAGCAATTGATCGTCGTCTTAGGGAGCACGGAACATTCCAGCCTATGACTCGCGACTGGGGAAGACCTAGAACGACGAGGACACCTGCAATGGACGAGGCAATTCTTCGTGCAGTTGACGATAACCCTAATGTCAGCGTCAGAGAAGATGCTGCTGTACAAGGTAACGTTGACCACGTCACTGTATGGAGAGTGCTACGGGAGAACCAGTTGTTTCCGTACCGTGTACAGCGTGTGCAGGCACTGTCAGCAGCTGAGTGGCCTCCACGGGTACACTTCTGAGAATGATTCAACCGACAATGTGTCAATCCTCATTTCAGTGCAAATGTTCTCTTTACGGATGAGGCTTCATTCCAACGTGATCAAATTGTAAATTTTCACAATCAACATGTGTGGGCTGACGAGAATCCGCACGCAATTGTGCAATCACGTCATCAACACAGATTTTCTGTGAACGTTTGGGCAGGCATTGTTGGTGATGTCTTTATTGGGCCCCATGTTCTTCCACCTACGCTCAATGGAGCACGTTATCATGATTTCATACGGGATACTCTACCTGTGCTGCTAGATCATGTGCCTTTACAAGTACGACACAACATGTGGTTCTTGCACGATGGAGCTCCTGCACATTTCAGTTGAAGTGTTCGTACGCTTCTCAACAACAGATTCGGTGACCGATGGATTGGTAGAGGCGGACCAAGTCCATGGTCTCTACGCTCTCCTGACCTCAACCCTCTTGACTTTCATTTATGGGGGCATTTGAAAGCTCTTGTCTACGCAACCCCGGTACCAAATGTAGAGACTCTTCGTGCTCGTATTGTGGACGGCTGTGATACAATACGCCATTCTCCAGGGCTGCATCAGCGCATCAGGGATTCCATGCGACGGAGGGTGGATGCATGTATCCTCGCTAACGGAGGAAATTTTGAACATTTCCTGTAACAAAGTGTTTGAAGTCACGCTGGTACTTTCTGTTGCTGTGTGTTTCCATTCCATGATTAATGTGATTTGAAGAGAAGTAATAAAATGAGCCCTAAAATGGAAAGTAAGCGTTTCCGGACACATGTCCACATAACATATTTTCTTTCTTTGTGTGTGAGGAATGTTTCCTGAAAGTTTGGCCGTACCTTTTTGTAACACCCTGTATAATCTATCTGAAACCTTCCATTGTCTACAGGCCTCTTCCACGTATACAACCTACTTTCATGATTCTTAAACCAAGTGTTAGCTATGATTTAGTTATGCTCTGTACAAAATTCTACCAGGCAGCTTCCTCTTTCATTTCTTATTCCCATTCCATATTCACCTACTACTTTTCTTCTCCTCCTTTTCCTACTACCGAATTCCAGCCTCCCATGCCTATTAAATTTTCTTCTGCCTTCACTATCTCAATAATTTTTTTTATCTCATCATACTTTTCTTCAATGTCTTCGTCGTCTGCGGAGCTAGTTGTCATATATACTTGTACTACTGCAGACGTGGGTTTCGTGTCTATCTTCGCTACAATGATGAGTTCTCTACGCTGTTCGTAGTAGATCACGCGCCCTCCTATTTTTTATTCATTATTAAACTTACTCCTGCATTACCCCTATTTGATTTTGTATTTATAACCTTGTATTTAGCTAATCAGAAGTCTTGTTGTAACCTCCCCACAGAAAATGTTAAATGGAAATGTAAATAAATTCCTAAACACCAAAATAATAAAAAAGTTTAGTAACCTGATAAATTTTATGAGGACAGCAGCGCTGACGTTCGGCCCTGTATTCTGAATAAAAAAAGCAAAAATTCTTACCTCAATAAAACTGCAATTATATCTGCTCTTAATTAATCATTTTTCGACACAGCTTCGTGCAATGCTGGCGTATATTTTTTTGATTCTTGGAAGCAATGATAATGCATTGGAAATTCTTTAAATTGAAATGAATGCTTTTCTTTAAAAGAGTTGCTTTATATTATAAAAATTATTATTGGGGCATTTTTTTGAACAAATTAAATTACAATTAACATACATTATTAAATATGCGCAAGGCTGCTTCTTTACCTGCTACAACAATACTCATCCTCCAGAGTCCTGACCAGAGTCGCGAGCAGAGCACACAGCCGACGCATGCCGACTCCCGCAGACTACTGCCGACTCGCTACTGTCCACTTGCTACTAAAGCCGACCGACTACTGTCGACTCGCGCAGACAAGCGCAGACTAGCGACAAGCAACAACTAACGATAAACTACTCTCTGCTCAGAGATTCTGTCATGCCTCGCCCATCGCCGGCAAAGCATACGTCTTACATAACCCTCCACTGGGGGGGCAAAAATTTGGCAGCGATGGTGAGTCAATTGGACTTGCCATGAGCAACAAATTTTTCTTAATTAACTAAGTTTACAATCACAGAATATATACATATATATAGGTGCAGAACGTGAAATAAAATATAGTGCACATGCACTGAGTACAGAACATATCAGGCAATGACAAAATGTATACACAATGAGTACAAAACATATTAACAAATGACAAAAGTGCACACGCACTGTAAAACTCTTTAGCATTTTTACAACAAATAAACACAATGAGTACAAATCATATTGACAAATGACAAAAGTGCACACGCACTGTAGTTCAGAACATATCAGCAAATCACAAACTGTATATGCAATGAATACAAATTATGTTAACAAAATGACGAAAGTGCACACGCACTGTAGTACAGAACATATCTGGGAATCACAAAATGTATACGTAATGAGTACAAATGGCATAAAGTGCACGTGCACTGTAGTACAGAACATATCAGGAAATCACAAAATGTATATGGAATGAGTACAAATGGCATAAAGTGCACACGCACTGTAGTACGGAACATATTAGGCAATCACAAAATGTATACGTAATGAGTACAAATGGCATAAAGTGCACATGCACTGTAAAACTCTCTAACATTTTGACAACAAATAAACATATCAAGGAGTGAAATAAAGTGCACACGCACTGTAGAAGTCTTTAGCATTTTTACATATCATGGAGTAAAATAAAGTGCACTGTAGAAGTCTTTAGCATTTTTAGGACAACTGATCTTGTTAACAAATGAAATGAAGTGCACACGCACTGTATATGTCTTTATCATTTTACAAGAATTAGGAAAGTAATGGGAAGGATTGCGTCATGGTTGTAGCACTTTAGGTTGCACGCAGCTGCACTGAAAGTCCATATCTTTCTATAGAAGCACAACACCAAGTGAGACAATCTGAAGTTCTTTTCCATGAAGTATTAATCAGTGTAGCCAAGACACTGAAATGTCGTAATAATATTCCATGCTATCATTTTGGTAGTACACTAGGTACACCAAACAGTGGGACCATAATAACATCTCCGCCGCTCAAGGTGGTGGACAGCATGTCGTGTCAGCACCATGTTCTTGTAAAGTACACCAACGTAGAATTAGTGCAAAAACCAAATATAGTGCTCCATGATCATGAGGATAGACAGGACAAATGGATATTGCAGTAATTTCTGGTAATTAGGTCAGAAGGTGAGGGACATTAAGTCACATAGTAGTTTTCATTGAGAATTACACTAGTCTAACAACTGATTTGAGTAATTGGTAGCACTCATCGCCCAGTTACTGAACATTTCTGTACCATGTATGTAGTATTACAGACATAGCATTTATACATAATTAATCTAATTATAGTAATCATTGGCATCATAGGTCATGTTATTATAGTAATCAGTGGCATTCATTGGCCAGTTACAAAGCATTTTTTTATGCATTGTTGAGAAATGATAATTCAAAATGAGTTAATTATTGACATAGCATTTATACATAATTAATCTAATTATAGTAATCATTGGCATCATAGGTCATCTTATTACAGTAATCAGTGGCATTCATTGGCCAGTTACAAAGCATCATTTTTTATGCATTATTCAGAAGTGATCATTCAAAATGAGTTAATTATTGGCATATCATTTATATATAATTAATCTAATTATAGTAATCATTGGCATCATAGGTCATCTTATTACAGTAATCAGTGGCATTCATTGGCCAGTTACAAAACATTTTTTTTTGTGCTAGCAATGCATTGCGTTGGGATCCATAATTAATTACTGGGGAATAACAATATTTGCTTTTGACTTATTGCTGCAAATGAAGATGTGTAACGTCATTCGTCATGAGTCAGCTGTAGCAAGGTTATGAAACAAGTAGAGTATATGTGATCACATTCATAAATGACATAGATTTAATGAACAACTGCCTATAGCATATTAATTTCATGAATAATTTCTCCTGCAAAATATACAAAATGGATTATTAAACTGGAAGAAGAAACGCATATTATGCTGAAAAGTAGTGAACTTCGAATTAACAGGTAGTGAAATGTGTATAAAAAATATATATGTTCTCTAGCTGTCCTTTCCAAAACCTTCAGTCATCATACCATGCGATATAAGACATACTGTCAAAACGAACTGCAACAAATACTTAAATAACTACATAGCATCTCTTAACTAACAGCAAATATATAAACTTCATCATTATTTTCATCTGCAAAGAAAAAACTTCATTATCCATATTATCATAACTCCATTATTATCATCACCTGTAAAGAAAAACTTCATTATCCATAGTAGCATATTCTTCATCATTATTCATCACCATTCATTATCATCTGCAAAAAAGTCACTTCATTATTCATTATACAATTATTCCTTATTTCTATCATATATCATCACTAAAACTAAGATGTGTAGTTCTGTCTGACAGCCTGCATCAATCGCCTCGTATTCTGAAAGGAAAAATTAGTTAAGACTGCTATTCTACGATGTGTATAGTATATTCTTGTTAATGCTTGTTACTTCTGATCCATTTACTCTTCGTCACGAGGTATTGCATCTTCTTTCGTTCATTCCGAAAGTGAAATTCCCATTTCTGTTTAATTTATTTCGTTTACACGTTATTTCTTTCTGAAAATGATGAACAAAGATTAATGTCTTGCATTTCATTCGTATACCCATTAGATAAAAACTGGTTTATAGTAACATAATTGAGCATACAGCATAGCATGACGGAAAACGTAATATGTCAAAAACATCGACAGTGTTCAGAAGCAAAAATGTACACAGTGTATCACAATGTAGCAGAAAAAAAAAAAGTAAAGTAGTCACGATGTTGAGATATCATATGGCAAAAATGTTAAAGTCAACTGGTGTTTGTTATATCTTAAATATTTCATAGTGCATACAAACTAAATAGGAAAACAATCATACATATATAAAAAATGGAAAATATGCACGGTCTGATGTGTAACGACAAGAAAAGCGACCTGCTAACCTTACCTTGCCGGGCACTTGCCAAGAAAAAATACGATAATCATGTGGATATAATTGCATAAGTGGTCATAAAAAATTAGGAAATGGCATTACAGTGTGATAAATCATAAAGTATGTTCATTCAATAAAAGGTTTGATGTTCGATATGTGGTGGTTCCCTCTGGTTTTTCTGGTTCTCAAAGTTTCGACGTGTACTACATTGGGGTGAGGAACGCTGCGAATCCGATATGGACCTGCGTATAGAAGCTCAAATTTACTGCACCTACCTTTTCCACTATTGGATAAATAGTGTGTACGTACTAATATCTTCTGTCCAATGTGAAAGTCACGGCGTGTAAAAACCTGTTTTTGCTGTCTTCTCCGGCGCTCTGCGGCACGTTTGATGTTGTTCAGCGAAATGTCAATTATTTCATGTTGTCGTAGTCGACGAGATGTAGGAAAGGTTACTAGTTCTTTAATTTTGTTAGGTGGTTCTACATTTTTCAGTATAACAGACGGAGATAGCATAGTAGATTCATTTGGTATGGAATTAATTACATTTTGGAATGAGAGTATGTGTGTGTCCCAATCAATATGTTTTTTATGGCAGTATATTCTACACAGTTTACCAATTTCTTTCATTAATCGTTCACAAGGGTTCGAAGAAGCATGGTACCTGGATATATATATCGGAGAAATGTTTCTAGCTCGTAACATACGTGTCCATATAGCAGATCGAAACTGTGATCCATTGTCGGAAATTACTTTCAACACATGCCCTACATGAAATAAAAAATGTTTTACAAATGCTTTCGAAACAGTTTTAGCAGTAGCTTTGCGTAACGGAGTGAAGGTAACAAATTTTGAAGTGAGTTCAACAGCGACAAAGATGTAGCAAAAACCTCTATTAGTTCTGGGAATCGGACCAAAAATGTCTACAGCGGCCATATGTCTCAATTTAACAGGTACAATGGGATGTAATGGAGGAATATGTGAAGTCGTGTCTGATTTAGCTTTCTGGCAGATTTTACATAACGCTAAAACTCGTCGTATACGTTTCTCCATGTTGGTAAAATAACAGTTCTGTCTCAGTAAAAGAAAACATTTTTTTGCTCCGTAATGTGCGTAACTTAAATGAGTATACCAAATTAATTTGTTAACAAGTTCGTCAGGAATGCATAATAACCAACTGTTGCTGTCAGGATGAGAGCGACGAAACAGAATGTCATTGCGTACAGTGTAATGGTTTCTAATGGTAACATTATTCCTATCTTGCCAAAGGTGTTTAATTTCTTTCCACTCGTTATCTTTACTCTGCTCTTGTACTATGTCTTGTAATGACGACGAAATGAAATTTTCAAATGCTACTTGTTGAATGTACATGACGCTGAAATTTGCTTTGCAGAAGTTGGTTGTGATGTCTTGCTGATTGTTGCTGAGAGAACGGGATAGTGCATCTGCTACAATATTTTGTGTACCAGGAATGTGAACAAGTGTAAAATTAAATTCCTGCAAATAAAGTTTCCTTCTACTTAATCTGTCGTGTGTAAATTTAGCCGAAAGTAAAAATTGTATCGCTCTATGATCTGTGTAAACGGTGGTGTGTCTTCCATAAAGAAAAAGCCTGAATCTGGTAAAAGCCCATACAACACATAATATTTCAAGTTCTGTAACAGAATAATTTCGTTCGGCAGGTGACAGAATCCGACTTGGAAAAGTTATGTTTTTAGTTACTGCACAACCATCTTCTTCCATTTCCTAAAAAATATGTACGCCTTAAGCGGTGTTAGAACTGTCGGTGGCAATGGAAAAACTTCTGGTAAGATCTGGGTGCGATAAAAGTGGTGCATTCAACAAAGCATGTTTCAAATAACATTCTCGTGAACAAGATTTTGCGTGTCAAAAGTATTGCTTGCGTTACTGGAATATGCAACCTGTACTGTATCTAGTCAAATTCTATCTGACGTGTTATTATTTTCGAGAGGATGCTGTGGCATTTCCACTATTTGTACTGTCCTGTTATTTCTTCTGACGTATTACGTTCGGGATGATATCTACTGTCTGCTTCATTCATGATAGTCTGTCGTTGTTGATGATTCTGCTGCTGATAAGACCTACTGTTATTAAATGTACGCTGAAAATTGTGCTCATTATTTTTACGTCTGTCATGTTAGTCCTTTCTATACGGTGCATTGCGATAGGAATTGAAATGGTCTGTTTTCTGTACGTACTGATTCCCTTGTTGCTGTGCGTTACTATTTGTTGAGGCCGACGCTATACGCGTACGCGGCGAAACATTAAAGCTTGGTTGACCTTGTGCATTACATTGTTGGTTAGGTATGCTAACCGGCTGACTTTGATGCTGTTGCGGTGAAAAACGTCTATTGTTACCAAAATGTGGTTCCTATTGCTGATAATTTTGACGATTGCTGAAAATGCTGTACATACTGATGATTACAATTTTATCTATTATTAAAATTATCGTGGTTATCATTTCTGGATTGTCTAATGAAAAAATTGTCACTTTCGGTAAATACTTGTCTTACCGGGTTTTCTTTACACGTTTCTTAATCCTAGGTAGAGCAATAGTTGAAGAGCTGTTTTAATAGATATAAAGAATAGTAGAAGAGAAGGCAGCAGTGCAGAAAACTAAAGATGAAACAGCACTACTACGGCTCGGGGCTCTGTGCACGCTACGGTACATATTCATTAAAGCGTAATGAATCCGCTGAGGTCAATTACGCGCTGCAGATAAATTTCAGCTTTTGCGTTACAGCCAATGGCGGTAAAAATTCAGAAGCAAATTGCTGTATCCTTGCTAATTCTAATTTCTGCATTACAGGAAATGCCAGTAAAAATTCAAGAGCAAATTGCCGTATCCAGTCCAAAGCGTGTACCTGTGCTCTGTCGTTTTCAAATACCTTAGATTTTATTACAGATACAAATTGCTTATAATCAACGTTCTCGTCATTGAATGTTTGAACAGTTTCACGATTACATAAGAATCTGTTTGTCTGTATCTTTTCGGATTTTAGCTCCTGTAGTCTCTGTAAATTACCTAAGTTACACTGGCTGTGTGAGTGTGACAAATGATCGGAATGTGCCGTATGCTGTGACGTGTTACTGACTGAAACATTTTTCATTTCTGTCACTTTAAAACATTCGTCAATTTGGCCGATATGTTGTTCAAATTTCTTATCGACTTCCGTATCCAGAGCGCATGAAAGTTCTGGTGACTTTAAATGAAACTCGTCGCGTATCTGTGTTGCGTTTTCTGAACATTGTTCAATGACTGCATTAATTTCATCTCTAAATGATTCTGTTGTGCCTGCATGTCTATTACCTAATTCTTGTGCAACAGATCTAGTTTCTTCACTATTGTTCGTAGCACAAGTCTTAATTTCGTCACGTAATTGTTCTTTAGTATCACATCGTTGCACGGTAACGGCTGTAATCTGTTCACTAAGTTGTTTGTTCTGTTCGTTAAGGTTGTCGTGTTTTTCATTTGACTGTTTGAAACCTTCATTAATTAGTTTGATCGACCTGTCATATTTTTCATTACGTTGTTTGCACGATTCATTAAGTTTGTCGTAACTTTCATTAAGTTGTTTGAAATGGTTTTTCTGTTTTTCATTCCACTGTTTGACATCTTCATTCATTTGTAGCAATAATGCCACAACTTGATCCCAGCCAAAATTAGCGGCTCTATTTTCTATGCTGTGTGCTTGTGTATCTGCTTTTGTCGCATTTTGTGTAACCATTTGGTGATTCTGTAATTCACCAAAAGGTTTGCCTATCGGATGTACACTGTTGGTCACTAAATCGGAATTAAACAAATCTGTCGTATTTTGAGTATACTGTTCATTTTCGTTAGAAAAATTTGTCTGTTCGTTACGTACATTTTGCAAACCGGATGTGTCAAGCTGGGCAGCGTTCATTGTAACAGAACGTCCCCCGTCATCAATTGTCGTTAAATTAACAGAGGACACAATTGAATTCGTTTGTTCATCATTAGGATAAAAATCATTATTAGTGGTCGGTACGCACTGATTGTCTGTAAATGGAGGATTGTCATCATTACACTGCGTGTCGCAAGTACTATCGGTCAAATTATTCGAGTCGGCTGTTTCACTCATTGCACATCGCGATGTACTGTTAACAGTTTTTCGCGGCATTTTTCACAAAACAAAATTAAGCACAAATAAAACAAGGACAATGCAAAATGCAACAAACACAAATACAACAAAGAGCAACAAATTGCAGATGATCTGTGAAAGAAAGAGTGACAAATTAGTAAATACGTTGCGCCAGATGCAAACTACATTTAAGTAAATAAGAGCAGATATATAACTACCTCTCAGAAGATTCACAAAGAAGTACGATCCTGGAAGGGTCGCCAAGTGTAACCTCCCCATAGAAAATGTTAAATGGAAATGTAAATAAATTCCTAAACACCAAAATAATAAAAAGTTTAGTAACCTGATAAATTTTATGAGGACAGCAGCGCTGACGTTCGGCCCTGTATTCTGAATAAAAAAAGCAAAAATTCTTACCTCAATAAAACTGCAGTTATATCTGCTCTTAATTAGTATTTTTCGACACAGCTTCGTGCAATGCTGGCGTATATTTTTTTGATTCTTGGAAGCAATGATAATGCATTGGAAATTTTTTAAATTGAAATGAATGCTTTTCTTTAAAAGAGTTGCTTTATATTATAAAAATTATTATTGGGGCATTTTTTGAACAAATTAAATTACAATTAACATTCATTATTAAATATGCGCAAGGCTGCTTCTTTACCTGCTACAACAATACTCATCCTCCAGAGTCCTGACCAGAGTCGCGAGCAGAGCACACAGCCGACGCATGCCGACTCCCGCAGACTACTGCCGACTCGCTACTGTCCACTCGCTACTAAAGCCGACCGACTACTGTCGACTCGCGCAGACAAGCGCAGACTAGCGACAGGCAACAACTAACGATAAACTACTCTCTGCTCAGAGATTCTGTCATGCCTCGCCCATCGCCGGCAAAGCATACGTCTTACATTGTTCCTCCAGCCACCGAACTTCACTAATTCCCACTATATCTAGCCTTAACGTATGCATTTCCCTTTTAAATTTTCTAACGGACGAACCCGATTAAAGTATCTGACATTCCACTCACCAATCCATAGAACGCCAGTTTTCTTTCTCCTGATAACGACGTCCTCCTGAGTAGTCCCCGCCTGGAGATCCGAATGGGGGATTATTTTACCTCCGGAATATTTTACACAAGAGGATGCCATGATCATTTAACCATACAGTTGAACTGCATGCCCTCGGGAAGAATTACAGCTGTAGTTTCCCCTTTCTTTGAGCCGTTCGCAGTACCAGCACAGCATGGCCGTTTTGGTTGTGTTACAAGGCCACACCAGTCAATTATCCAGACTGTTGCCTCTGCAACTACTCTTCAGGAACCACACGTTTGTCTGGCCTCTCAGCAGAAACCCCTCCGTTGTGGTTGCACCTACGGTACGGCTATCTGTATCGCTGAGGCACGCAAGCCTCCCGATCAACGGCAAGGCCCATGGTTGATGTGTGTGTGTGTGTGTGGGGGGGGGGGGGGGGGGGGGAGACGAGGTTGCCTATCAGCTGCGTAATAGATACCGTACATTAGTAGCTATGTAAGGAGCATTGAGCACAAAAAGTGACACCGATAACGTCGTCGATGAATCATTGGTTTACCGCACCCCACCCCTACCCCCACCTCCACAATCAGCTCCACCATCACCAATATTACTCCCACCTTCAAGACCACCATCGCCTGACAGAAGCCAGTTGTCCTATGTATAAAATTGTGGGATTTCACACTTTCGGTGACAAATTCAAAAAATAGTCTAACTGCGCTAGTGTGTTCCCAATGGAAGGAGGATAATTATACTATTAATTGGTGGAAAAATCAAAATGGACCATTGTCATGCTAGCTGAGTTGTAATACTGGCCCTGGCTCTATGACGTCACAATGTTAGACACCTGGAATACAAGCACCAGCCTTAGTATGACATCAGAATCCAAGATGGGTGACCGGTGCATACTCACACAGAGCCCAGGTACTAAGACGTCACACTCCTGACCTATTTTACTGTTTATAAGAATGTGACATTCCAGCATACCGGCCCAGCCTCGAGATACCAGCATAGGTTCTATGCCGTTAGAATCAAAGTCCGGAATACTGGCACTACAGTGTCTGTGACAAAGGATGTATGTGCGGGTCCAGACTTGTGACACGTGAGCCTCACCTACTATTCACTTCTCCTAAGTTCGAGCCTCTCCCTAAGCGTCTTTATTTAAACAAGAAACGGGAGTGCTGGGCCTTTCGGAACTAAACAAATGACTTACCAAGGAGAGCTCCCTATTTCGCGATCGCAAAGTTATTGATCGCCAGGTGGGTGGAAAAGTGTGCCACAGTGCACCACTGCCGCCGAGGTCGGCGTCTCGCGTTAAGGCATACATCTCGACACGCCCTAGAGTCGTGTTACCCTCCGTTGGTGACAGCTCTGGGCGGGGCAGAGAGGTATACCAGACGCTTACTACTGATTCGATAACCCAACGCGACTGACGTGAAATGGAGCATAGAAGCCCCTATTCCCAACGCTACGTTAGACACTTGTGCGGTAGCTCTGAAGCGCAGACAAACGTGTTAAGATGTTATGCTTGTAAGATTCTCCACAAAAATACATTGTGGAATGGACGTTGGCTGTTTCCGTCGCTAATACAGTCGCCTGGTGGCTTCTATCTCGGGTGTGTCGGCCGACGTTTGTTTGATGATTTTTCTGACGTTTCGCCTGATTTTGTGACGGGCATTGCCAAAGCTTCACCTTCCGTTACTAGTGGAGGACCACCACTAGCAGTGGATAGTGAAGCTTTTATAGCGCCAGCCACTCGTCCTGGCGAAACGTCAGCAAAATAATCAAACAAACGTCGGCCGAAGAACCCCAGAGACCAACAGGCAGTTTGTCAACAAGTGGCCACGAAAGCTTTAATAATTTTGTAGTAACATAACCAACATCATAGATGCGACAAACATGCGGACTACCATGTACCAGGAATGTCGAAACGGCGTTTGAGAATGAAACACACATATACGTATTTACAAGTTGCAGCCATAAAAAAGGCAGCGAATACATATGACGCGCAAATGTAATACTTTCTTTGTACTTGTAAACGACATTTCGAGACGAAAAACTGAACTCTCATCGCTATCAAAGTTCTGCCCCATCTGGTGGGTGTACTACGCGGTCAACAGCTTCAGTACACTCTCTCAGTACGAGGGGAAAGTTTTGCGCTCCCATAATTAAGGTACAGTTGTGTGAATCACTCACAGTTCGGCGAGCAGGCGGGCTACGGCAGGTGTTCAGAGGCCGCCATCACTCCTGGACTCAGGTCCATCACATACCGGTAGCCTCCCACAGCCGATAGAATTTTGCAAGTCGTTATACGCAACAGCGTCGATTCTGTGCTACTCTAGGAGATTGTTCCTGAGGATAAAGATACAGGTCGAATTTGTCACACAAAATGTAGAAGAATCTATCCTTTAACGCCGATGGGGACTTTGCTAAAGTACCGTACCTCGATCTAAATGAGTGTAAACTTCACTCTTCAGATGTGATCTTATGCTTGCTACAACGAATATTGTACCGACCTCACTACGTCCGTTGGGAAGACATTTCGTGAAAAAATAAAGATTTGCACTTTGCACCTATGAAGTGTGGACTTCCCCTCTCCAGATGCTCTGGCGGGGATGACGAAGTGATTACACAGCTCCGAACACAGTGCTCGCCAACTTTAAGGGGATGAAACTAGTACTTTGTACATCAAATACAACATCGATTCAGTCTGACACAAACCATTTTCTAGACTTCCAGATGAGTACATCATTCCTGTTGTGTTGGCAGAAGAGCCAATACCCTGTTACGAGAGGAGGCCGAAATACACGCGTTTTAGCTCACGCAGGCTGGCGTGAGGAGGGGAGGACTATACTGACGTGAGGTCTGGAACATGACAAGGAATTAGAATTCAGAAAGCGGACGTAATTAGTTTGATACTTAACTTTAATCCATTAATGATGAACGTCGCTCTTGACTATACATGATTCACAATATTATCTGTTCAGAATACATTCGTAGTAACTGAATATGGCGCCTTGCTAGGTCGTAGCAAATGACGTAGCTGAAGGCTATGCTAAACTGTCGTCTCTGCAAATGAGAGCGTGTGTAGGCAGTGAACCATCCCTAGCAAAGTCGGCTGTACAACTGGGGCGAGTGCTAGGGAGTCTCTCTAGACTAGACCTGCCGTGTGGCGGCGCTCGGTCTGCAATCACTGATAGTGGCGACACGCGGGTCCGACGTATATTAACGGACCGCGGCCGATTTAAAGGCTACCACCTAGCAAGTGTGGTGTCTGGCGGTAGCACCACAATTCCTGTATCGCATGTATAACGTTTGTGATGTCGTTACACCCACAGGCCAATGTGATCTAAGTTAAAATGACGGAAAACGTGAAACCTATAATCCATACTTATGTTCTGCTTGGAAACTCAAAAATCAAGAGCTGCACATTCGTCCTCCTGTGCGGTGGTGGATAATTGTGGAATGGCTTAAAGACCAAAAAATAGACTGATGTACTATGCTTGTAAAATTCACCCCAAATTGATGTGGAATGGATGCTTGGCTATTTCATCAGCTATTATGAAATTCTGCTCGTAAGCAACTGATATATAATGGTAATAATATTAGCAATGTGGTATATAAACGCAATTGTGTCATATCGACACCTTCTATGCCATTCACTTTACAGTACAGTAAAACGTTGCGATTCAGTGTTACATGGATTGGACAAGCTTTTGACAGATTGAATGGTATGGAATACATGTTGTTGTTCTGTTTCAAGAAGAGTGTACATTGAACATTTTCCAAAACTGAGCTGCCGACTAGCGACAGAGACCTTTGGTTGTGTTCATCAGCTCGATGATACTTCGCTCAGTGCGCTTTAATTTCTACTATTGCTTCGAACTCGCAGAAAAAATGTAGTTGTGGCGTATAGTAGTATTATCCATTGAATTATCACGTAAGGTATTTGTATTTCCACCACAGACCTGAAACTACTACAACTCAGTAGATGAACGTTCCAGACACATAATGAGAAGCCGACCAATTTTTGAACCACTAGACCATTCTTTAGTAATTCTTGAGAATCAAACATATATTCACAAGGCGGGAGTGCAGAACGCACAAAATGCGAACATGCTAATGGTGATTTAACACTGTCCAACATTCGTTAAACATATATCCAGATAGCAAGTTCCACACACTATGGTCACAAACTTTTAGAGGGTGAAATTACTACCTTCGACGCCAAATAAAACATTGATTCTGTCTGACAGAAACCAATTGTAAGTTACCGAACGTTTATAACAGTAACTGCTCAAGAAATTAATATGCGATTACAGTTCTGAAATTGTGGTATGTTCACATCATCCCTTATAAAATGATCGTCAGCGTTGGTCCACGTTGTGACGAAACAACATCGCCTTATGAGAGTAATAGCCTGTTTCCCTTCTTATCCTTGACATGAGACCACAGTGCACCCTGTTTTTAATACTGACCAGAAGTCAGGAACTTGATTTTCCAGTACATACCTGACAACATAATTGAAAAGAAGTCAGTTAAGTCCCGTAAGATTTCACACACACATTTTTTTGAAGAGAAGTTAACGTGTTTCCACCATAGACTAAGTCTCTCTCCCTAGTAGTCTATATTGCAGGGACGCATATTCGTTTTCCCATAGCTCCATAGGCAGGTGGGATAGCAAAAGAGATCAACTAGTAGAGGCATCAGACACCGTCCAGAATGTGTTGTATGCAGCCTTGCAGAGTATGCATAGGTTTATTTCTAAGGTTGAAGGTTTAGCAGAAGTGACATTAAAGTGTGTAACACTTCACACGACACACACATCTCATTTCTCGTAAGTTGTAAGGGTGTTTGTACAGAAAACTATGCTATGATAGTTCGTATAGACGTGTGGGTCGCTTTGGCTGAGTTGGTATAGTAGTATCATGCTAGCAGATTCAATAGATTCAAACAGCAGGCCCCATGTTGAATGCAGATTGCAATAGATTCCCAGCTAACTGTAGGATTCTCAACCAACTGTACCCCAAGTGGCTCACGTACTCTTTTCATGGCATACCTTTTTAACTAACACCGATTTTCGCTGTAGACACATCTTTGCGATATGGAAATTTGATATCGATGTGGACAAAAAGTTAAACTACATCATGCATACAAGAGCTCTCTGATAGATCCCAACAAACTGGAATGAAAATCAAGCATACCTGAGCAGTAGCAAAAGCAGAAATGAAGTCAGCACGCAGACAAGCTCCATGATGTGATCTCAGCATGCTGGAGTGAAAATCTAATAAGCATGGAGACCTGTTTCCAGACTTTGAGTTTTCACCATATCCATCGCTGGCACCACTAACTCAGCCTATTTTATGGTAAAGCTTCTCACTGTTTCTTCGAGCATATGACCATTACCAAGTATCTTCGTATCACATTCCTACAGCAGTGAAATCTTTCAAAAAAAAAAAATGTTTTGATGTCTTCCTAACGAACCGAGCGAGGTGGCGCAGTGGTTAGCACTCTGGTCTTACATTCGGGAGGACGACGGTTCAAACCCGTCTCCGGCCATCCCGATTTAGGTTTTCCGTGACTTCCCTAAATCGTTTCAGGCAAATGCCGGGATGGTTCCTTTGAAAGGGCACGATCGATTTCCTTTCCCATCCTTCCCTAATCCGAGCTTGTGCTCCGTCTCTAATGACCTCGTTGTAGACGGGACGTTAATCACTAATCTCCTGCTCCACCTCTTCCTAACGGGTTTAGTGAGATGAGGCCTGTCAGTACAGTATTCGTTGTAGCAGGCATAAGACCACATCTGAAGAGTGAATTTACACTTATTTAGATCGAGTAACGATACTTTAGCGAGGTCCCCACACGCGTTACGGGATAGATTCTGCATTTGGTGTGGCAGATTCGAAATGTGTCTGGGCCATCAGGAACACTCTCTTTTTGTGTAACACAGAATCGACGCTGTTATGTATAGCGATTTGCAAAATTCGATCGGCTGTGGGCGACTACCGGTATGTGATGGACTTGAGTCCAGAGGAGACGGCGCCCTGTGACCGCCAGCGGCCGGCCGCCAAGCCGTGAGTCATTCATAGAACTGCACCTTAGTTATGGAAGCGCAAAGTTCTCCCCTCGAACTGGAGGAGTGTGCTGGAGGCTGTTGACTGCACAGTACATCCACTAGATGGCGCAGGACTCTGATGGTGATGGCAGTTCAGTGTTCGTGTTGAAATGTCGTCTGCAAGTACAGTATTTTCTTGTAGAAAATATTATATTTTCCTATCACATTTATTTGTCGCCTTTTTTAAGGCTGTGATTCGACTTGTTAATACATATAAATGAGTTTCGTTCTCAAATCTCTTTTCTACAAGACTGGTACATGTTAGTTCGAGTGTTTGGCGGCACTGTGATGTATGTTATGTTCCACCAACAATTTATTTTTGCGAAGAATTTTACATGCATCGAGTCTTAACACATTTTTGTTTGTTTAAATAAAGACGGTTGTAGAGAGACTCGAACTTGAGAGTTAGGAGAAGCAGTGACCGTACACAAGTATGGACCTGTGCAAACATTCTTTGTCGTAGACAGTAGTACCTGTATTCAGGAACTTGCATTCTAATATCATAGAACCTACCCCAGTATCTCGAGTCTGGGCCAGTATGCTGGAATGCCACACTATCGTAAGTAGCATAACAGGTCTGATCAGGATTGTGATGTCACAGAACCAGGACCAGTATTCATGCTCTGTGCCAGTATACCCGGGCTGCCATTTTTTGTGCCAGGTCAGCCATCTTGGATTCTGATGTCATACTATGGCTGGTGCTTGCATTCCACATTTCGTATTGTGGCATCACAGAGTCAGGGCCAGAATTTCAAGTATGTGATAATGCACCATTTTGAAATTCCCACCGGTTTATTTTAAGGACAATCATCCTCCATCTATAGGAAACACACTAGCACATTTAGGCTACTTTACAATTTCCCATTGAAATTCTGTATAATTTGAAAGCCCACCATTTTATACTTATGCAATTGCCCTTTGTTTGTCGGGGGCGTTGAAAACCCCTGACTCGTCGATGACGTCGCCAGAGACGCACTGTGCTCCAGTTTGGGCAACCTGTGCGCATTCGCACAGACGAAGGTCAATGGCTGGGTAGCCTTTTAACCATACATACGAAGAAAGTAAGGCTACCCAGCCATTGACCTTCGTCTGTGCGAATGCGCACTGGTTGCCCAACTGTTACGGGTATCGCCAAAGCGTGCGCGAGTAATGAGTTGGTGGGCAAATGTCTATAAGGTACAATACATATGTAGAATTGTGGACAGTTGGGAATGTCTCACGGGAAGCGTGCAAGGGATAAGTCCCTGCAGTCGCGCTATTCACCTGTGTCCTCGGGGGCTCAGATGGATAGAGCGTCTGCCATGTAAGCAGGGGATCCCGGGTTCGAGTCCCGGTCGGGGCACACATTTTCAGCTGTCCACATCGAGGTATAACAACAACACCTGTCGGCAGCTGAAGTTGTCAGTTAGTCATCATTTATTTACAATTTGTACAGAAACCAGATGGCAGATATAAGAGTCGAGGGACATGAAATGGAAGCAGTGGTTGGGAAGGGAGTGAGACAGGGTTGTAGCCTATCCCCGATGTTATTCAATCTGTATATTGAGCAAGCATTGAAGGAAACAATAGAAAAATTCGGAATAGGTGTTAAAATCCATGGAGAAGAAATAAAAACTTTGACGTTCGCAGATGACACTGTAATTCTGTCAGAGACAGCAAAGGACTTGGAAGAGCAGTTGAACGGAATGGACAGTGTCTTGAAAGGAGGACATAAGATGAATTATCAACAAAAGCAAAACGAGGATAATGGAATGTAGCCGAATTAAATCGGGCGATACTGAGGGTATTAGATTAGGAAATGAGACACTTAATGTAGTAAAGGAGTTTTGCTATTGGGGGAGAAAAATAACTGATGATGGTCGAAGTAGAGAGGATATAAAATGTAGACTGGCAATGGCATGGGAAGCGTTTCTGAAGAAGAGAAATTTGTTAACATCGGGTATAGATTTAAGTGTCAGGAAGTCGTTTCTGAAAGTATTTGTATGGAGTGTACCCATGTATGGAAGTGAAACGTGGACGATAAATAGTTTAGACAAGAAGAGAATAGAAGTTTTCGAAATGTGGTGCTACAGAAGAATGCTGAAGATTAGGTGGGTAGATCACATAACTAATGAGGAGGTATTGAATAGAATCGGGGAGAAGAGGAGTTTGTGGCACTACTTGACTAGAAGAATGGATCGGTTGGTAGGACATGTTCTGAGACATGAAGGGATCTCTAATTTAGTATTGGAGGTCAGCGTGGAGGGTAAAAAACGTAGAGGGAGACCAAGAGATGAATATACTAAGCAGATTCAGAAGGATATAGGTTGCAGTAGGTACTGGGAGATGAAGAAGCTTGCACAGGATAGAGTAGCATGGAGAGCTGCATCAAACCAGTCTCAGGACTGAAGACCACACAACAACACAACAACATTATTGCATAATTTCAGTGTTTTCATTGCAGATGAAGGTCTGGAACTTCTTTAACAGATTTCCTTCTCCATAAATGTAATTCGGCAAGAATGTCTTCAGCTTTACATTCCATACCTTAAATGCAGATCTCAGTTAATACCTTGAACTCTTCTTGTTCATCACTATTGAAGAGTATTTCGCTGGCTGAAACCGAAACCAGCCAAGAACATACAGAAACCTGTATGTTATGTTCTGCAAACTTTAACTCCGTTATAAAATAATCTAAAAATGTAATAAAGACTACCCCTTGGTAATACTTTTCGGGATCACGCATCAAGTAGTTTGGCCTGGTCTTTTGGCTCTTAACTTTCCGGGGGAGAAAGACCGAGATGTCCAGCTGTTGACAAATTTCAGTTGCTCTCTCAAAAGCAGTTTCAAAAGTTCTTGTCGCATGTACCTCAGAACTGCCGGTTCTCCTTTAGTATCTTCAGCTACTTCTATGGCTTCTGTCAAACTCAGTGTTGGGTTTCTGAAGTCACATTTCCACTCTTCAAGTGCTTATTCCCAACAGGTCTGTCTTCTAGAGCATTACCCCTATTTTTAATCCATTTAAGAGGTCACTAGGAACGAACTGTTTATGGGATATTTAAGTGGCAATCCTCTAATCTTCATATTGAATGGATGATACGAAAGTTACGTTTATCGTCATTTAAGGTTAACATGATTAAATTAACACAATTGTTTAATAACAATTCACTCTTCCAGAATACAGATAAAAGAAGCTTATCCTGAAATATCATTTCAGTGGAACTGGACAAACTGTCTCAATCGTGCTCAGTTCTCCATGTCCCTTCTTGCTATCAGTGTGACGAAATGTTTTCATACTTCCACAGACTCTTATTTGCCCCTTAACCCTCATGTACACAAACAGGCATTCAGTGATTTCTTAGTAATCCTAGAACACAGCCTCCAGGTGTTGTTATGCCATTAGAAATAGGACCAACTTGCTTGTTAGGCCACATCATTGTTACAACATACGAATGATATTTTGAGACACTCTAAAATCTAAAGCATTAAAAGTTTTTGGTAACCACTATATTGTTTAAGCCATAGTTGTTTTATTTCAAGTTTTAGTGATCACAGACTTAACAGTTCAAGTGTACAGTCACAGGGAGAAGTCGGTAAGTGTTGTCTGTGCTAAGTTACTCTTCGACCTGAATAGAATGTGAGATATTGAGAATGCAGGAAGGAGAACTTTGTCGCCACGTTGAGGAGGGATCAACAGGGGGAATGCTATCTGTATGTGCAACTTTAGACATAACGTACACGTTGATAATCAGCAACTATAGTACAAATTACACACACAAGTAACCAGATTATGTGAAAGTACGAGTTGCAAGCACATTCATTACGCTATTTATTTTTCAGTTGACACACACACAACACGATTTCGCCGCTCTGCTATAGTGCTAAAGCTCTTGATCACCTAAGATGGCAGCAGTTGTTAACGTGAGAAATCAGCACGAAGTACACCGACATGTATTGATAACAAGCAGGGAGTCAAGCTCAACTTAGCATCGTCAATTTACAGGAATTTTGCCACTGCTGCCAGGCTTCGCAATCTAATATTAAGTAAGTGTTCAACACGCAAAATTTAGTTTCATATTCAATACGACTAAAAATTGCCATATTTCAACGTGAGAGACTTTAAAGCCACTTTAAAAAAAGTACTCCGTGGCTCTGGGCAGCCTGGGGAGGGGGGAGGTGTTGATCCCCTCGTCGTCCCCCCCCCCCCTGCTCCTCCGTATCTATACCCGCTAAGAGCACTATCCGTGAATTTGCTAAAAGTGGTGTAATTTTGTAGCTCATCCGAACGGCGAACTCACTTGGTTTTAATTCCCCTTCTTCCTCCTCTTGAGACACTTTCCTGCGGTTCATCCTCATCCGACGAAAGGCAAATAACTTCCTCCGCGGCCTCCATATCAGACGCGTCCGACGCGTCCACTTCCTCCTTCATAGAACAACAGTGCAATATATGACAATTAGCATGTATTACATTAAGTCTTGAAATCAAAGCTTCATCACCAATTGAATATTCATTCGATACAAATATGACAATATTGCACTGTTGTTCTATGAAGGAGGAAGTGGACGCGTCGGACGCGTCTGATATGGAGGCCGCGGAGGAAGTTATTTGCCTTTCGTCGGATGAGGATGAACCGCAGGGTTCGCGCTGCACGCCCGAGGCGTTGGATACGCCGACGGACGAATCTCAGTAGACCGTACTTTGGTCGTATGTGCAGATGGCGCACAGAGTATACGCAATCTGATGGTGTTAGGTTCGAATATAGCCGCTCTCTATTATTGCTGTTAGGTGGCACCGCTGTCAAAACTGACCCTCCTCTACTTCACGGCTGCTGTTCTCCTGTATTGTTGTGACCACAGTGAGCGCTTACATTTCCCTCACTCCCCACAACACCATAACTGCTCCGTAAGATGGTATTTTTCGTGATTAGGGTGTTATCCACTTTTTGCGCTTAAGAACACGATTAATGCGGAAGTGTTACTGCGCACAGCAGAGGAATAGTTCGGAGATGATGATTGTATCAGCGTGACTCTTCACGCTGTCATAAAGCAGCATCTGTGAGTCAACGGTTTGTAGACAATGACATTCCTGAAATGGACTGGTCTGCTCTGAGACTCGAGCTGAGCCAGTGGACATCTATGGGATGAGTCAGAACGTCGACTTCGCTCCAGACCCCAGTGTTCAGCATGACTACTTTCTCTCAACATGACTACCTTCTCTGGTTTCGGCTCTTGGGGAAGAATGAGCTGCCATTCCTTCATAGACTTTCAGACACGTCATTGAAAGTGTCCTCAACAGATTTCAAGCCGTCATAAAGGCGAAGGGTGGTCACACCCCGTTCACTGATAGCTGTGCGGATGCTTTTGATCAGATAGTGTACGGCATCTTGCACTGGAACCATAGCGTTCTTATTCACGCTGGTTCAGAAGACGGTGTTTTCAAGTTGATGCACACTGGTAACATCTCTGACTTTCTTGACGAACTACGTCCCGCCTCCTTCCTCTTTTCCCTCCCAGCAGCCACGCGTCAACATACCACCACCTTTTTGCAAAGTGCCGCAGAAACCTGAGAGCTTGATATCTGACAATGAAACAGCAACTTCTATGGTATGTGAAATAAGTGATTTACATACATGGACAAAATATCCGTATGATGGTAAAAGTTTTGAAACTCTCCATATTTTTAAAAGGTGAGCAGCTTGGTAAGTATCATGTTTTAAACACGAGAAGGTGGCCGAGCCGACTTCCCCTACACTGTTTAATCCTTCCGACACACTATGCGCATCCAGTGCTGCCTACAACCACTTTTACAACAGTTCAAGACATATTGCTCTTAGGAAAGTTCAGGATCTCTAACATTTATGCACACTACCACGTTTGCTGAGCCGTGGTGTTCCCGTTTTACTATTGTTATGTGTATCGTATTCCTCTGTTTGTTACATGTCGAATGAAATTTTTGGAAGAACACCTAAATCATTCTTTTATTTTCAATGTTGGCTCATTTTGCATATTTCTTGTACCATACGAAAAGTGCCACAGAATCGATGGCGAACACATCTCTTTCTCTTATGAGAATCTATAGGTACTCATCAATCATATCACCTTTCCGAAAAAGGAAAATGTTCTTTACATTACAGTGAATCGCGCAGATTAGAAAGGCTTTGTTGCGGAAACTTCGTACACAACTGAGTCCGGTGTTTTCCTTTTCATTGCGTTACGTTTTTGTTCTGCTCTGCTTGCACTTCAAATGTTCGCCGCTAGGTGACAGTAGACCCGTAGTAGCGAGTTTGGCAACCATGAAGATGGCTGATGGATCCACTATTTTAAGAAGAAATAGGCCTGGGACAAAAGCGAAGGTGCGAAAAGTTTTGTGTGTGTCGTTTCATTGTTATTATTCACACATTGGTGAACGAAAGCGATCTTAAAGTGTATGGTTCCTGTCAGTTTTTCTTCGTAATTCGTGTACCTGGGAATGAGCGACTACGTTCCTGTCAATGTGAAGTTTCCATGCGAAATGTTCATATTTAAGCAGTTACTGTGCTCATTTACAGTACTGTGAAATCAAAGCTTGCAGTATATTGTAAATAAAATTATCCAAAGTGGCAAGTTAAAGTCAGACGCCAGGAAACTAAAGTACATTTCAATTTATGCAGCTGCGTTGATCTGAACATTAACATATGCCTTTTTATAAATTGTAACAGCTGACATACTATATCGTATACTCTGTCTGTAGGATTTCAGTCGTTGGCCAGATGAACCATTCGAAGAAATGGATAGCACACTTGCTGTACAGCAATACATTCAGCAACAGATACGAAGAGACCCAGCAAATATTGATCTTATTCTCACCCGGCCAGAATCGCAGGATGAAGGCGTTTGGAAATACGAACACTTAAGGTATTATTTGTCTCAACTTTTTCTTCTCACTGCGCATGTTCGTGTCGTAATAGTAGTGTTGTCAGTACCGTAATTAGTTGACAGACGAAAGAATCTTGCATTAAAAACTAAATACATCTTAGTTAGTTGGAAAGAGTAATTTTCATAGGTCTGTTGCGCCTAAGTTGTTCATGCTTCCAATTGTGTTATGTGGGTGCTGTATCATTTTATGCAGAGAGACTATATTAATATTTATGTTTTTAATTACAGTACAACTAGCTGAATGATGTTTGTTTTTAAGCTCTCAAATTGCTGAGAGTCCTTTTTGATTTCTTAGTGTGTCTTGTTTAACTTTCAAAAGTGAGTTAATAATATGAATTAACTTGTTACACATTCTCAACATATGTGGCCGGTTCATGCATAATATGTCACAAACAATCGTGAACTTTTGTATGTCAGTTTAGTTAAGTATGCAGTTTTGTCAGTTGGATTGAGATGTCACCTCCAGTAAATAAATGACATTTGTAACTGCACAATACTGGATCTAGCGGTACAAGTTGTTAGGTTGGAGATAAAGATAAGGTAGATATAGTGCACTACTCTTGGAATTATAAAACAAATTATTCGGATAATTTTTTTGCCACATGAAGTATCTCATTTCTTATTGTTATGCCTAAGTAACACAATTAATCTAAAAATATAGACACGTTGAGGAACTGGATAATTATAGTATTAAATGTCAGTAGTCAGTGCATGTGCTGCAGTAACTTCACACACACGTGCATCTTTACACTTTTCCATTACAACTATTAACTAAAGTAAATGGAAGGTTTTTGGTCTGATTGAGTCTCTCTCTCTCTCTCTCTCTCTCTCTCTCTCTGTGTGTGTGTGTGTGTGTGTGTGTGTGTGTGTGTGTGTGTGTGTGTGAACTTACTCTTACGTAATGTTACAGGCAGTTCTGTATGGAGCTAAATGGTTTGGCAGTTCGTCTTCAGACTGAATGCCATCCAGAAACATGTACGCAGATGACAGCTACGGAACAGTGGATTTTTCTATGTGCTGCACACAAAACTCCAAAGGAATGCCCAGCAATTGATTACACGAGGCATACGCTAGATGGAGCAGCTTGTTTGCTAAACAGTAACAAGTATTTTCCTAGCAGGTGCAGTATGTTGTCTGTTATTATTTGGTTTGTTTTATTTTCTTTCTTTCTAAGTGGTTCCAAAATTAACACATTTATGAAATATGTTAATTTGCACAGCAACTTCAGTATTATTGTTGCTGTCCTGGAAGGGGGGGGGAGGAAGGCTGTAAAATAAAAAAATATTTTGGGTGAAACCAGATAAGAAGGCTGAAAAGGCTTTTATCTTGTAGTAGATAAAAACAACTTTTGGTGCAGAATAAGTTTTTATAACTGTATACCTGGCTTGCATCCCTTCAGTTGTTTTTAAGAAAATGTTAAAATGTATTTCATTTCTGATTGTTCTGTGATGTGTAATCAAGACAGCATTTTTCCTTCTTCTTTTGTGGCATAGGGAGGTCTGTTGTACTTAGGTAGAAATAACGTAGAAAATTTAGTAACAAAGGTAGTGGAACAGTGCATTTTGGTGAAGACAGTAAATGAGCCACTCATCACACTGTATCAGCTGTTCCACAAAACTGTGTATGGTGGATAAGGTATTCACTTGTCAGATGGAAGATTCTGTCGCTAGTTAACTTGTCTAATGTGTAGGAAAGATGTTGATGCCAAATGAGATGTGAAAGTTTCAGGCATTCTTGCTTGATTATGGCCTTCCAGTTTTACTGGAGGGATGTTCTGCTTCCTTGAAGTAAGCGTCTGAGCTATTCATCAACAATTTCTCATATGCTTTGGCATTTCTCTTGCCACTGCAGAGTTTGATCAGTGCACTCAAATGTTAAACTGATTTTTCTACTTCGCAACTGTTACAGTGTTGATAATACTGCCATTACTATCCGCATACTTTTTCTTTACCGCTTCCAGAGGGGGGTGCGGGGAGCGGAGAGAGGAACCGGCAGCCAGCCTTGTGAATATCGAGGGGAGCGGTGCCGTGCGAAGGGGGTAAGCTCCTCCTCGCTAATGTAGTTTTGTTGAAAAGATAAATGGGGCACACATTATCTTTTTGTGGAGCACATGTAAAATTTAAAACAGACTAACGGAACAGATAAACGCTTACTTTTTATTTTATTTTACTGAAGCTGCAAGCATCTTTTTAAATTTATATACACTCATCGTGGTGTAATCTGCCATAGAGTTAACACAGTTCACACAAAAATATGAATATAGAAAGAGAGTCATGAGTGCTGTTGTGGTTGCTACGGTGCTTATGTAACCAGTTTTTTGTTAACAGCATTGATATTATGCTCAGTCACTGGAATCAGACTAATACCCATCAGGAGCTAGAAAGCAGAGAGGTAAAGAAAAATTATGTGGATAGTACACCCACAGCCATTTTGGCAACTGATACTTAGTTTTTAGGGTTTTTGTGATGTGTTTTAGGTACTAAAACCTGTATTTCTAAAATATATCGGTCGGCTGACTAGTCCTACATGCATATTCGCTTGCAGTATACTAGTTAAGGGAGTGGAATGATTGTCAAAAAAAAAAAAAAAAAAAAAAAAAAAAAGAATTAAGTAAAAGTCTCCAAGCTCTAGAATTTTTAAATCATTCTCTTTTTTTCCCACAGGAAGTCACATAATATGGATATTACAAGAAAAAAGTGTTGTTGTGTTAGGTGAACATATTTCTTTGCTTCATTCAAATGGCAAATGCTGCAAGATGTTTTGGTAGCATTCTTGTTCCAAGCTTGGTCTAAGTTATGATTCATGGCGAGCTGACCAAATTTACCTGCTCATGCGATCTCAGCATGATTATAGGTGCATGGTGTATCAGTCTGCACAACTCTTATTTAAAAATATAGGATGTGGTGCACCCTGAAGGACTTCGGTTGGCTGCAGGGCCTTTAGAACCTGCCCCATATCAAACCTTTGGACTGAGGCTAGTGAGCCACCACTTCGTGTCAGGTGACAACTCCTCATGATGTGACGGGCCTGTAAAACAAGACACTATCCATAACATAGACACCTGCACACCATAGCATTGCTCAGCCTCTGGTGGAAAGGCTATTTCATACTTGACACTGAGTGACATGGCCCTGTGTGGGACTCATACGAAGCATTGCCCTTAGAGGTTGGTGTGGCTGGTTTTAATGTTTCATACCAAGGCTGGAGCTGATCTCCATCTTGGCTCCTAAATAGGTCCAGAATTACTACAGGCTTGATGAATTTTAAGAATAATTGCACTACATATTTTATGTTTTGATCTTTATTTTTCAACGTTTTAGATAGCATCATAGTTTTAGAGTTGTTTACACTGCTGGCTCCAAGTGAGGGGATCGCACTAGCTTTTCAGGCATATTCCCCGACTTTGTCATCAGGATTCACTTTCTCCATGGCTACAGTGTGTTTTCTGCAGAGTTCCATGTGATCTTGAAGGCACTGGAATCAAACCTCTCCCTGTGGCTTGACCAACCTCCTCTCAGCCCTCTTGCCGTGAGGAGATCATTTTAGCTAGGTTGCATATTGGGCACTGTCATTTTAGCCATCGCCATTTATTAAGTGGCGGTCCCCCGCTGTCAACAGTTCACCGTTTCCTGCCCAAATGCCCTTTTTTTAACCACTTACGTTCTAATGTCCATTTGCCATATGAACTATCGATTGTTTCAGTGAATGATGTGTCTTACCTTTTTTCCATTATAACAATATGGCAAAGGACATTTAATCTTAAGTTCAGGACATCCGTTGTCTCTACGGCGTATTTTGTTGACTTCTCTCAGAGAGAAAGTCCTTGTTCTCAGCTCTTTCCTTTCATCAGTTGGGCTTAATGTGTAGTCGCTTTTAACTCCTTTTTCGTATTAGTGTTGTAAGGTTATGATATGGGCGTGTTGATCTCAGTTGTTTTGTGTCCTGAAATAAAACAAACTGAATTCATTGGAGCAGATGAGGCATCTTCAGGACAAAAACTTTCTCCATCTGCTTCAATAATCTGAGTACCATACAATTGTCGCAACATGTGTAGACACCAGTAAATGAGTGCCCCACTGTACGTTCTATAGTGGTGGGAAAGCAATGGGGAAATAAACAAGCCATCAAGAACACTTGCAGAGAGAATTGCATGACACAGTGTGCCATTCTCCTCCAAGCTGTCACTTCTCTGGAGAGTTGGAGTTCAATGCAGTTGTGGGAGGAGGACTGACTGGCATTGACAGACTATAAGCTGCAGTTGATGAAGCCCACTATCTAGCTATGGCATTCCTCATGCCAGTCAATCAGGGAGGATGAGGTGACCCTGAGACCTGCCTCCAGATTGGTCGCTGTCCCCTAACACCTGGAATTTTATGTGGTGTGAGGGCACCCTCAGTCTGTAATACCTGTGATGTGCAAATCAGTATATGCTGCATATTAACAGAGTGCATTTGTTATTTTATTGTGGGAGGACAGAATTGAATTTAGGTGGGAGTCTGCCTTCTCTTTTAGCTGATGACGAGACCAATGTGTTGAAGGTTTTAAAGTTTCATTAAGTGTCTGGACCTCTGCTGGAACCTTTAGGTTGGAGATTTTAGTGTATTACAAAGTGGCTGGCTCGTCCTTTTTAGTCCAGTGACCAGCCAGCCGCAGCTGTCTGGTATGCTGTTCTGGCAAGTAATTATCACTATCTGTCTTAATACTTTTGTTGTGAAGAGGTATGATAGTAGCATATTTCAGCTTCTCAGGAAATGTACCCTCTGCTGGTGCTGAGAGGTTGTCTGGCCGCAACCTTCAGTAACATTCTGTTGGCATTAAAGGTCAAATTCATAGCCATTAAAATTGGCAATTGCAATCAAAATCATCTAACAGTAAAGGGTGCTGCTGTATTTTAACACAGAGGGAAATTACTCATTTATGAACTGCAATACATGTAACATGGACATGGAGAAAACAACTAAATCAAATTTAAGAGGCAGGAGAAGCTTAATAGTCCTTAAAGTCTGCTCCTGGTAGCTGAGTTGTCAGTGAGACAGAATGTCATACCTAACAGCCCAGGTTCGATTCCTGGCTGAGTCGGAGATTTTCTCCGCTCAGGTACTGGGTGTTGTGTTGTCCTTACCATAGTCATTTCATCCCCATCGACACGCAAGTCGGTGATGTGGTGTCAACTCAAAAGACTTGCACCAGGCAAACGGTCTACCCGACGGGAGGCCCTAGCCACACGACATTTCCAATTCCCCCCAAACCTTCAGTAATATTGCACACTAATAATTTGCAATATTGTTGAAGGTCTGTAGACTACCCAATAATATTGTGTTTCGGATGGTAGATGATAAAGAAGCTGATGCTGTGATAATTCCTCTACTTTGTTGCAAGCTGGGGGAAAAAAAAAAAAAAAGAAGAAGAAGAAACGGTGGATGAAAAATTGGTTCAAAGAGTGTAGAGTTGTTCAAAGCATTGAGGTTAAATGGATAAAGATTATAATATTTTTGTGTTGGTAGTCCAACATTTTTATATACTGCTGGAAATGGTTGTCCTCACACACAGGCATCCCCCACCTTCTGCCATTGGATTTCTTACAGAGTTCTCATACACTGGTGGAAGTAATTTCCATGAGTTCCCAAAACCTATCATTTAGCCAAATGTAGTGCTACATGGTTGATCAAACTGAGACAATACTAGGGCTTTTGCAGTTGCTGTGTAATTGTATGTTGGCAGGGTGTATACAACCCGGGACAGCCAGGAGATCCAGGAAGTTTTTCATCCGGGAGAAAAGCAGGATAAACCCAGGAATTTATCATTGTTTTAGTTTTCAGTTAAATGTTTGTAATTTTGACTGGTAAGAACCGATACTCTACCAAAGAATATTACTGTATCTCCGTACTGCAGAATAATATTTCAACAATTAAACATAAACAAGAGGGGGAAAAAAAATACCTTAAATTGCAAAGCAAATGTGCCATATACGACGACGACACACAGTGCTCATGCAAGCGTCTACCAACAGCAAAATGTGTCAAAGGCTTTAGGAAGACTATGCAATGCTTCATAACAACAAATTGCCACCGATGAGTGTGAAGTCACAACTGTTTACATTAGATGCGTTTTAGTAGTTACGAGCGGGCACATGCGCAGTTGAGTCGCGTTTGAGTAGCAGATTCTCCCGCTTCTGGCTACAGAAATGTGGCTGTTAGCTGTGTAAGCAATTGCAGCTAGATGCTACCAGGAAAAGGGGGCGCCAAATTCATATTCTTCTGGGAAAGAAACTTGTTTCACATAGCGCCTAGCATCCAGCACACATTAGTCTATCGATTATTCATATGATTTTGAAATGCATCCCTGTAGGTTTTTGAACACATTTTGATTTCTGAATGAATCATAAGTTGATTTTTGAATATGTGCATAGTGTACATGATGTCTCTGTCAGGAGAATCCTCGTCCCATCTAGAAATAAACTTTCCGCAGACAAAAGGGGACGGGGTTATACGAGCTGAGTGGAGTAAAACCGAATGGATGAACGCCAATCGCTGTGTGATTATGTGGTTGATTGGGTTTGCAGATGTTCAGCGTTGTTATAATTACTAGCGAAAGTCCATGGATTCAGACTACCAGAATGGAAATAAACTAGTAACAGGAATAACAGGCGAGAGAGATTACATATTATCTTCTCGGTGTATCCAAGAAAATGAAATTTTGACAGAAAATTTTTGGCCAGATTGCTACACTAGCAAGGACCAGTTGTGAAGTCACTGGCTAGCAGCCACTCAAGTTCTATTCTGGAAGTAATGCAGAAAACGTGTTGTACAAACATGTAACAACGCCTAACAGGAGAATAATCGCGGATAACTAAACCTGTTATTCTGGCAGAGTTTGTGAAGTTAATCGGCAAACAAATTTTGACAATGGCAGGAATAGTTACAGAATTCTTGATGACAAGATTGTTGGTTAGAATGAGGAAGAAGAAGAAGAAGAAGAAGAAGAAGAAGAAGAAGAAGAAGAAATGGGGACATCACACATATTATGGAAGAATAATAAGATTCCAAATTTATATAAAAATTTCGTAATACTACTTCTCGATCTCTTGCTTGAGAAACTGGTGAGTGTGAATGAAATGTGAAACTATTTCCTAGCACAAAGCTTTTTGCTTGTAGTAGGCCTTCTAGGCATTTGATATTGGTACTTCATGAATTATATTCTGTCGTCTTATAAAAATGACCATTTGTGCCAAAACATTCTCATTTATTTGGTGTGTGTTACAAAATTGCTTCAATATTAGCAAGGCCTATTTTGTTTTACTAGCAGACAGTGACAAAATAGACGTAATCAGATCGAGAAACCACACCAGTCTTCGGTATTTTTTGTATTAACAGCTTTTCAGTATTAGATAACAATATTTCGATATTTCATGTAGCAAAACGTTTGACGAACATTGATGGGGTAATAGATTCTTTTGCTGAAAGGAAAGCATGCCGTGTAAAGCTGTAGCAAGGTCAGAGAGAAAAAAATACTAGAAGCTAAGGATTGAAGGAATGTGTACTTTTTTGGTTGTCTCTTGTCTTTATTGGTTTTATGTATCCTATATTTAATTTTATGTGACACAAAACAGCAAGTTATTAGCTAATAGACAATAAAGAGTGCAAATTTTCTGAAGAGTTCTTGTTCTCCCTATTACAAAGAATCCCATTGGCTATTAATTGCGAGATTTTTTAATTAAAAAAAAGAGGGGCAGGCTGTTAAACGGGCCGGGAACAGGATAGGCACCACAGGACATTTCAATTTTCACTGTCCTGTGTTGATTTGATGGCATCCATTACAAAGTATACATGTTTCAGTTCCACAGAGCGAAATACAGGGACGTGCTATAGAAGAATGCTGTATGAAGAGGCGTGTCACTACACTTTGACACACTTAAGACCAGATAACATGTCATACATTTCCTCGAACACGTATGTTTTATGTTTCAGACTTTTCAGAAAGATATGCACTACAAGTTGAACATATTTTTGAAAATTCGATTTTTTTTTTTTTTTTTTATTATTGATGCGGTTCGCAAATATCTTCGTTTAATTTCACATCAAATGAAAACAAAATGGATATCTGTGGCTGGGAGATATCAAGTGAATTAAAATAGATTCACGTAATTATGGAAGGCTAAAATATGTTACTAGTTTCAGATTTTTTTTTTTTTAATTTCCACCTTTCTGACAGTCGAGTATTAATCGCCTTGCAGAACAATTAAGTTATTTTTGTCTAAATTTGACTTTTATTAACCTCTTCCGCAGAGGCAGTCAATGTATTTGAAACGAAATGTTTAATTCCACAGTACTGGCTAGTTTCAACTGTTTGCTGCATTTAAAGTGCGTGTTTTCATCTTCGAGCACATATGGCATTATGCCACAAAAAAGAACCAAACGTGATATAATACAGTACTGGTGCTCCGAGAAAATTTACATCCCGAAAACCACACAGAATAGCTTAATATCAGGTCAAGGTCTACTTCATTGGGAATCTGAACATACAAATGTGCACTTTAAGTATGCGCTTTAAGTGTGCACATTTTATTATGGTTCACGAAATTCTGATGCTCTTGCTGTATCCTCTGGTGTCTTGTTTCTTTTATGACATAATGTATGATCTTTAAATGTTCTACACATATGTACATATGGGCTTCCTAATTCATGGTAGCTGCGCAAGCGCAGTGTCACCTGTTATCTGCACTCTCCGGCAACTGCTGAAACGAACCTATTTCTAACAAGCCACGGGAAAATGTTGTGAATGGTGGTTTGAAAAGTGTTACTTTCGAAGTAAATATCCTTTTATTTAAGGTAAATCTGGTGTCTTGTTTCTTTTATGACATAATGTATGATCTTTAAATGTTCTACACATATGTACATATGGGCTTCCTAATTCATGGTAGCTGCGCAAGGACGGTGTCACCTGTTATCTGCACTCTCCAGCAACTGCTGAAACGAACCTATTTCCAACAAGTCATGGGAAAATATTGTGAATGGTGGTTTGAAAAGTGTTACTTTCGAAGTAAATATCGTTTTATGTAAGGTGAGCTATGTGCGAGAAAGTACCATGTATTTCTTAAATCAAAGAGCACTTGACTATCATTTAAAAATCAACTCTTCGAAAACGAGCCATTTAGAAGAATTTTGAATGCTGAAGATCAGACATTTATGTCATTATTAAAAATTTTACTGGCACGTTTGTGTGATATATCTTAAAGTTTAACACACGCAAAAAAGATCAACATTATATGAGAAAGCTGAGCTTCTCTTGCAACTTATTAACCTTAGAGACCAATGTTATATGTGAAAGCTTTGCTTTTCTTGTAACAACACTATGTACATTAATTTAAACTATTAACTTTCCCTGTTTGTGTGTTCGTGCTACTTAACAGTGATACTGCTGTTAGCTGACTACATTGCATGTCCTATTCTCTGAATATCCACTGTCATCGGCTGGCGAGATCACGTGACATGAGCTACGACTGGCTTACAAAAGCGCATCGCAATCTCGATTTCAATGATTGGGAAAGTAACATGTGGTGTTTGGTGGAATTCCAATGTATACTTTCATAACATGAAAATACACAGCATACATGTTGCTGCACATCAAAGATATTTCCAAAATGTGTCTTTTTTTTCCCTAATTTTCTTTTTTCAAAGTGCCGGGAAATTCTACGCCCGTGTATAAAACCATAGTCATTAAAAGGATTTTGCAGTTCCGAGGGAAAATATACTGTCACTTAACACGGAAAAAGTGTGTTTTCACCCTGGAGGAAGTGTGTTTTTAACCTGAAGATCTGGACTTTTTTTTTTCCCTTGTCCGCGTATACACCCTGGTTGATTTTATGTAACAAAGTAATGAGTGGACAGTGATCAAGTCTCGGGGCTCTTTTGCATCACCTACAAAATTTAGTTATTGTGGCATGACACAAATTGAAACTAACCAACTCATTTATATAAAAAATGGCAACTTTTATTCTTAACCCTTGCATTCTCGATAAATTTCCATGGGCACCCCGATCCCTGTGATCAAAATACTATAATGAGAGAGACAGTTCCACCAGGTCATTGCTTACCTATTATGCTACAGTACCTTGCTACGTGAAATTCTTTCAAAGACTTGAAATTTACAAGTGCTGTTTCACCCTAAGTATTTGAGACAGTTATGGAAATACCTCTCTCTCTCTCTCTCTCTCTCTCTCTCTCTCTCTCTCTCTCTCTCTCTCTCTCTCTATGTAATGTGTAGCCTTTCCTGGTATTTTCTGAGCGACAAGTTGTTCGGTACATTCTTCACTTAATTTTTTTGTGCGTATCTGCCCTGACATCCCACAATGCTGGCAGTGGAGGGTGAAGCTTTGGCAATGCCATTCACTCATCTTGGTGAAACGTCAGAAAAATCACCAAACAAGTGTCGGCTGAAGAAAACAAGGTAGAAGCAAACAGGCAGTTTATCAACAAGTGGCCGTGAAAGAAAGCCATAACAATTTGATAGTAACATGATCATCATCACGGAGGCATGCAGTAATAGTGGCCGTCTAGGGGCTGCTTAACTCCATGCAATATCTCTTTAGAGGCAGACATAAGATGGCTGAAGTTAAGAGATAGTAGTAGTAGTATAGAAATGAGAACTCCTTTTGTCTGGAAAGAGAAATTGAACAAAATTACATTAAGAGAACAACTCAAATAAGGGTTCTTCATTCTTGCAAGAGGGCAGTGGGAGTGCGGGGAGGGGGAATGGTCATATTCCTTTGACTGTATGAGAAACAGAAAATTAGAATAAAGATGTAAATTGTGAAATGAAAGATTCCCTAGACTGGTCTGAAGCCAAGATCAACCCATTAATGCTTGAATTCGAATATTTATAATTTTACTTTATATGTGTACAGATAGATTTAATTCACTTCACATCTATTATTTGTTTTAAGGTTAACTTAAATAGTACGACCGTATAGTACATACCTAATAGAGTGCATTTCTTCATAATAAGTTGTGATGTAGAAAATTTCATTTTTACAACAGTTATACACAATTAATATAAAGTGGTGTCACTCTTGACTTGCTCACCTCACACCAGGAAACCATTGAGTTGTTTAAAGAACGGAGCTACCAAGTATAAAACAGAAGCAGATTCAGATGTTGCTATTTTGACTGCTCACTAACAATGTTCAGGAGGATTAAATAATCATAGTTACAACCACTCTGTTACTCACGATTAAACATACTATATTTATTGGATTGTGTGTAGTATGATGATATAATTTTTCAGGTACGTTCACTGGAATATTTGGGTACTGTCTGCAAAAGTGTTGCAAAAAGAGTTAGTAGTAAAGAAGTAATAAATCAAAACATCATTCCTGATGAAGTTTTAGTACACAAACACCAAAAATTATTTTGTGGGAGATGTTGGCAAGAAAAAATTTCAGATAAGTTTATAACTGTGTGTAAAGTTTTTAGGAAATCACCAAGTCCTCTCATTCTCAAATACTGAATGAACATAGTCTGGGTAATTTGCGTATCATGAGTTGTGATGCCTCAAGACATATACACAGTTTGTAATTGTAATACTTGACTTACTGTGTTCAACATTTAACGTAAGATTAGACCTCTTAAAGAGTAGATTATGACAGCACTTTAAATTCTTAAGTTCAGTCAGCAGTTAAAATGGAATTTTTGTCATGGAAGCCACTAGATAGCAACTTGCAAATGGGACCGGGTGGCCATGTTAGCCATTTAGCAATATACATACTTTTTGGCATATTACAGATACTGTTGTTATGTTTACCTTAAATTATTGAGAATCATCCACATATCACTAATAAATTAATAACATGAACCTGTATCATGTGTTGTGACATTTGTTAACTGCCAAAATAACATTGTCTTATGAAATGAAACTTTGCTTTGCCTCGCCTCCCATTAATAATGTCGTTTCTACAGAGATAAATTCAGTTATTTATGTGTTTCATATGTTTGCCAGAAATATATGACACACATAAATAACTGAATTTTTCTCTGTAGAAACGACATTATTAATGTCATATATTTGGCAGTGCTACAGAAGAATGCTGAAGATAAAGTGGGTAGATCACGTAACTAATGAGGAGGTATTGAATAGGATTGGGGAGAAGAGAAGTTTGTGGCACAACTTGAGTAGAAGAAGGGATCGGTTGGTAGGACATGTCCTGAGACATCGAGGGATCACAAATTTAGCATTGGAGGGCAGCGTGGAGGGTAAAAATCGTAGAGGGAGACCAAGAGATGAATACACTAAGCAGATTCAGAAGGATGTAGGTTGCAGTAAGTACTGGGAGATGAAGAAGCTTGCACAGGATAGGGTAGCATGGAGAGCTGCATGAAACCAGTCTCAGGACTGAAGACCACAACAACAACATATTTGACAGGAAATTGTGGAGTAATAATGCATTTAAAGTTTGGATTTTTCTGTTGTAGTGGACAAGATGGACTACTTGGAAGTTTATGCTACTCTCAAATGAAATATGTCTGTTGAGATAAGAGAGAAATTTATCAGTTATGTATTGCTCATTGATGTATAAAAATGAAATCCGTATAGATCACAGTTGTTTTGATTTATAGCTATATGAGGTTTTTATTCCTAGTGAGAAACTGCTCGTCTGCCACTAAAACACAATGCAGTTTCTTTTAAAATAAAGTTTGTCTTTGTGCTTCTTAATGTTCCAAATTCATACCGGTTATTTTAAGAGATTGTTATCGGTGTTACTATTCATTCAAAGGAAAACGGATAACTGATACCCTTTGTATGCTTTGTGTGTGAAAGGTTAGTTGAGGTGAGGTATAGAGATTGAGATGCACAATTTATAGCTACATACTGCCCACTTACTGATACATGTACAGGGTGACACTTCAAGTGTTGAGATCAAAAAGGAGATATGTCACTCAATTGATATTCTGAGATATATTGAAAAAAGTGTATAATTCTGAATACTGTTATTCCCAAACATTATAGTTAGTCCCACAGACTTGTGAGGAAGAATGCAATGTTATACCAACAATCTGTAATCATAGGATGAAGGCAACTAATAGAAAAAGGTAATAGAAAATGGCTGACATATCCCCTTTCTGATTTAAACAAGTCACTGTACTGAAATATTATATAACGAAACAAAATACCACATCTACAAGCAAAATATTAATAATTTCAACATGGTCATACACATGTAACATGGGAGAGTTAATTCCACATGTTTTACTTATTAAACAACCCCTTTTTATATCGACAGAGATATATACTCCTAAATATGTCACTATTGGTCTCTGTCCCAAACATCACTTGGCCACATTCATTGGCGTCGTCTCCACTAGTCAGCTCATTAATGTTGCATTGGCTTAGAAAGCTATCAAAATACTCATGAAGCTGCAAAGAGATAACATCAATCATGCGTGCAATAGCCTTCAGTTTCTCAGCTTTCATTAGAATGATGTCCACGTATGTTCTTGACACATTATGGAAATGAGGGACTGTCCCAGCCTTAACCAGACGAAAATCATATTTCACCATTCCACTGCTATTGGGTGAAACAGAGACGCATTTTGGCTGGTCAGTGTACCCAAATAGTTTTTAACATGTAACAGTCCATTTTTCTCCTTTCACAGTTACAGACTTATTAAAAAATGAATCTAGCTGTTTCTGATAGTCAAGAAATGCATTTCATGTCCATAGTTCAATACTCATGTGTTTCCTTGCTTTCTGTGGTACTGTGAACCGTTGGTGGGGAGTATACACTGTGTCCTGTTTCCTTTTCCTTAGTTCCAGACTTGTAAAGTCCCTATCAGAAGCATTGTAGGAATGCCCACGGGTTGGGACCATGTGGAAAACGTTGGAAAATCTACCACTAGGAACTAAACTGTACCGAAATTGAACCATTGTGCAATTCCTATTCTGTTTTGTACTGGAATCTGAAAATGTGTAAGTTTTCGCACTAGAGGCCACATGCTTAGTTGTGAAATCTGTAAGGAGAGAAACCACTGCATTAGGACCCTTCTTAGCAGTTGCTTCATCAAACATATAAATGAAAGCTTTGTTATCAGAAAATCTATGAATACCAAATATAAGTACCCATGGCTGCCACAAATAGAATATAATGTGTGGAACAGGCACGATCTGCATGAAATCGAATGTGATCATTTCTGATTTTCCCACCTCTTCTCCTTGTACAAGTTTTTCACAACGTGCCGTGTTATCATAGAACTGACATGCCCAAAGCTTATGGAGTTTCAACTCATTTTGCGATGCAATCTTGATAGCAGGGGTGTTCTCTCCTTCAATTGTACATGTAAGCTTTTCAAATTCACCAATAGACATCCACTCGAGGACGACCAAAGCCATCGTTGTAATGATTCTTGAAATAACCTCCGTGACTCGGTGTTTTGTTATGCCATGGAGTGCAATAAAAGCTTTCTTGCATACTATAGTTTATTTGAAGCCAACTTTAACCTGCAGATACTAGTGAATTAGTATCATAAAACAAAAACCTACATAATCATAATACTGTAACCCTATTAAATATATGCCTTTTTACAAAACTTGGATCAAAGTTGTACATAATTCGGGAACAAAATGGTTAATAAAATAATAATACAGTTGTCATGTCAGTTACCATATAATAATAGTTTGATAGCCTTCCACAATTGGTAATGGAATTCGAGCATGGTCTCCCTGCTTTTGGAATGAAGGGAAGAATGAGCACTCAAGTACCCGCACTGTCCAACCTTGTTGGGCATCTTGTTGAATTCTGTCAACAATAGTTCCTCTGTAAATAGATACTAACGTATTATTAACCTATATACTCAGCGAATAACATGTTTTTTTACCGATTTCCTGTATTGCAACTAAAACATAAATTGAAACTTTGCGTCCATGAAAGTAATTTATATTCACATTTTAGTACAGTGTTTCTACACAGTTTGCCTCTGCTACAGAATATTACATTATGTACAGAGAATTCAAACAATGAACATTGTATGACTATTTACCTGCAATCTGCGCCTGTTTCCCTCCTAGGAACAATTTTTTTCTTTCCAGTTGAGATATGCTCCAGACCCTCGACTTTCTTTTGTTTAATCATGTTCCTCTTCCACAGTTCGGGGTGTCATTTCTTCCTTCTAAATTCTTGTAAATCTTCTTTGGACTCATCTGACAGTTCCATCACCGAAGGAATTTTGAAATCTCACAGCTGATTACTGCAAACTGCTACGGTGCTGCCATCACACCTCACGTTCTTTTGTACAGTATAGAGACTTGTCTCCTTGACAAGTCCTCTTTCTGCACGAATCGTAATTTCAACCCTGGTTTTGACAGGGGAAAAACACTGGAAAAAAACATAAATTATTTACAAACTAGGGCTTACACACTCTTTATTCATCATGTAAATGTCACTACAGATATTCAGATTTAGGTTATGAAATGTTCAGTATGGCTGCCATCATTGGCGATGATGTTGTGCACTTGAATAGCGAAATTCTGCATGATCCGCTGAAGTGTCGGAGCATGAATTCTATTGATGACTTCCTGAATGGCTGTTTTCAGCTCAGCAATCATTTTGGGGTTATTGCTGTACACCTTATCTTCAATATAGCCTCACAAAAAGGAGTTGCATGTGTTCAGATCTGGAGACTGGTGGCCAATGGAGTCCCATGCCAGTCGCCTCTGGATACCACAGAGCCAGAATGTGGTCCCCAAAGTGCTTCCCCAGAACATCACTCTCCTGCATTGATGGGGTCGAGCATTGTCTTGCATGAACCACATCTTGTCAAAATAAGGGTCACTTTGAATAACGGGAATGAAACCATCTTCCAAAAACTTCATGTACAGTTGGTAATCACCATGCCATCAAGGAATATTGCACCGATTATTCTGTGACTGGACACTGCACACCACACAGTCACCTGTTGAAGGTGAAGAGACATATCAATAATGAATTGCGGATTCTCAGTCCCCAAATGTGCCAATCTTGCTTATTGATGAACCCATCCAAATGAAGGCGTTCTTCGTTGCTAAATAAAACCATATTCACACCAAAGTCCTGTTCGTCAATTCTGTCGACAATATGGTTGGTGACACACAGCTGCTGTTCCATGGCCCTGGGACTTAATGGCTGATGAATTTGAATTTTGAATGGCAATAGATGCAGGTCTTCAACAATTTGTCACAGTGTCTCCCAGTTGATTGCCACCTGGTGTGCAGCTCGTCTGATCTATTTCCTGGGTCTGTTTCGAAACGCAGCATGCGTCTTCTCAATGTTTTCAGGTCTTTTCACTCTTTTTGCGTGACCGACATTGCCAACATTTTCATCGTGAACACTACTCGTTCTCTCAAACTTGTGAATCAAATTCTTGATTATTAGCAAAGAACATTTGGACCGTTGTCTTCTTGAACTCAGTTGAAAACTTCCTTTGAGCCAGAGTTGGGCTGTTATTGTTCGCATAGTAGGCCTTCACGAGCTCAGGCACGCTGTACAGTGACATTTTCACATGCAATGTCCTACAACAAGAAGGCGTGCACACATGCACATACTAATTCCCGTCATGCCTCACGGCCAACCTTGCAGTTTGAATGTCCTAATGCAAACTGTTCAGAAGTTATGACTATTTTATTTCTTATGGTTAAATAATTGTCATCCTGTGTGTACGATATCAGTGTAGTCAAAAGAAAACTGCTTTATTTTGTGTTTAAAAATATTTCAGCTGTGGCTAAGGTATTTTCTATTTGCATATTAGCAGAGTTGTATAGATGTGTATTTTCTTTTCTTTTATTTATTTATTTATTTATTTTTTGTTAGATGAAATATGCTGTATTTGTGTAATACACACGTCAGCCCTGATTAATGACAGTATATATATTCAGCACGATTTCTTGCTTGTGATCAAAATTTTTAGATAAATTTTAATCCTGTTTGTGTCTTTGTTCATTTTCTTCAGGGTAAGCATCAAGGAATCATCAGTTGCAAAACTTGGCTCCGTATGTCGAAGAGTATACAGGATTTTCTCACATGCATACTTTCATCACAAAACTATATTTGATGACTTTGAGGTAAGTCATAAGCTACTTAACTTAATTACTTGTATATCACATTCTGTGTTTGTTTTGTTCAGTTCTGATTGTCAGGTACAATTTATTTATCTCATAATAATAATAATAATAATAATAATAATATGTTCCTCGTGCAATGTCAGATTCTGTTTTGATCTTTTTTCCACTAGCATTTAACTTTGCAAAATTTTACCTATGTGTACGATCTATAAGGTACTGCAAAATATTTATAAAGTTTCAAAACTACCCTGTGACAGTTAAGGATGTACTCGGTGCATGTTCATGAGAAACGCTGCTCTTGGCCCATAAAGAGAAATGCTGATTCAGGAATCAGAGGAACTGAAAAGGAATTGCCTGTCTTTTAGAGTAATCTTCTTGTATTTTATGTCCATTTCAGAATAATTGAGAAATGTGTGCTATGAAAACAAGATTCATTAAGTGAAGTTTTATTCTGCATAAAAAAGAATTGATACATTATTTTGAATGTGTAGCCATTCTGCACCAAGTATGTGTTTGCTTGACTATAAGATGGGCTTTTTCCCCTAGTTTTGTCGGCCAAAAAATACAGTGTCATCTTACATTTGTAGATTGTAGCTCAGATGGCATACAGATTTAATTTGACAATTTCAGAAGGGTGTGTGTGGGAACTGATGCAGTAGGTCTGCAAACACTGGGATGAATATTTGAAGGCGAGCAGCAAGCAGACAGCAAACTTCATAGTGCCACCAAGTATGGGAATGCATCCTGCATACATTGCTTTTTATGAACATCTGCCACACTCAAACTGCTATTTGCATGGATCCAAATGTAGTTGTAATTGAGCTGGCATTACAGATTGACAAATACTAAACAAGATTATATATTCCCACAGGAGACAAATTAATTTGGCATAAATATGTTCATGCAGAACATTTGAAACACACAACTACAAATGAAACAAGGTGTTCAGCGATGACACCAAGGCTGCTAATGCTCAACAGCAACATACGATGGACCAAGTGTACTTTTAACTCTTGTGTTCAGATTTGTGCAAATTCAGCAGCAGAAAGCTGAGAGGAAAACATACGATGTTATTCAGTTTGCTTTGATTTTTAAAGAACAGTATATTACAGTGATCAATAACAGATGCAAATCACAGCCATGACTCTTTTGAGAAATATGGTTCTAAGAGTGTGTGGTTCACAATTGGGTAATATAGACAGTCTGACATTAATTTTAAGTTAATGGTGATTGATGAAGTAGTGGCTAAAGCAGTTGTGCAGCAGGGAGAAAAACTGTTGTTACAGAAGCAAAGATCTATACACAGCATCAGATGGAGAAGAATTTAAAGAGCCACAGTTCTACCCACCTACCTTTCATGGTACCAAAGCAAGATATTTTATGAGTTGGAACAGCATATTTTACCTGCTAAAGAAACGTAATGAGTTTTGATTACTTGAGAAATTATTCAAATGAAGATACTGGAGATGAATGACTTTTTGAGTTGTTTGTGACATAAATATCGAAGCAGGTATGTGCTGGTACATGACAATGATGATGAAGAGGACAGGGTTAATGTTACGGTGAAGAACACTATCTGTGGTGTGATGGAAAACAACTTCATTGTCACATACAGGGTGATTCTTGTTAATTGTCACGGAATATCCCAAAAGTGGATGACAGCTGTTGAACATGTGATTGTCACCAAATAACGTACCTTGCTGCATATGAAGCGATTGCCCTATTGATCCTATCCTCGCTGGAATGGGTCAGTGCTATGCGTCACTTCACTGGTCTAGTGTTTTTTGAACACCTTCTTTAAATGTAAAATTCACAAATTTATTGTCCTTACTGTAACCAAGCAAAAGCTGATACTATTGTGTGTTCTTTCCTTTTCACTCTTTTTTTGATTATAGGCCTTATATAGTAAAGAACATGTAGGTCATTTACTGGTAGCGGTGCAATTTGGAAAACTTATACTTACTGACTTATGATGCTATACGGTAGAATTTTGTTTTATTATACTTACCAATTAACCACAGGAGACCATGAAACTGATACAGACAATAAGAAATCTTACATCACTTTAAAAACTTAAGTCTAATGCAATGCAAAAAAAAAAAAAAAAAAAAAAAAAACAAACTGTGAGATACAAAATTCAAGTCCTGAAGCACATGTGCTAAAGTCATGCACTTAGGCCTGATGCTACACCAATGTGGAACTTGACTTTGGTTGGAATGATCAGGTGCGACAAGCTCCACTGCTGCAAGTGTGGTGAGGTACCTCATCTGATAACATCACATATCCAATATTTGCCATACGCTTGTGGGGTATTTCCAGACATTTGCAGTCCCATATGTCTTATATTAAATTACTTAGCTCAGCGTCATTTATATTGCTTTGGGGTTTTTTAAATGTTAATAAGGCTCACCATATATAACATTGACCAAACTTTGTTTTATTTTGATACACTATTAAATTGGATTCTTTCAAGGGATACACAGCCCAAATAATAATTCCTGGTGGCATGACCTAACAGCTTCAAAAAACAGATGTTGTTATGAACAGTCCCTTCAGGGCTTACCTGCAGCTTAACAGTTAATGGCTTCAAGGACACTCTTAACGTAATGTCTAGTGGGTACAATCACATACATGACTGCAACAGTGTCATACTTTAACTAAAGTAAATATGTTAAAGAGAAGAGGATTATATTGATTCAGATTTAAAAAAAAACTGACGTATGTAGTGAAATATAATTATCATCTAGGTCTCCCCCAACCCCTCTCTCGAAATAACCAGGACATATTTTCAGAACTATCGAAATGAAACGCTGACTTGCAGTGCCAGTAAACTTGTATTTTTCATCACTTCAAAAGTCATGTTCACATTAACTAATAATTTTTTTTTGTTTCAAGCCCAATAATCATCTGCATATTTGCTCAGTAATTTCATACCAACACTTCGTAACTTCACAAACACTACCTAGCTTGCCCTTGCACTGGCCCCTGTGTAAAAATGTAGCAATACATTTTGTCAGGTACATCACTAGACTTTTTTTAAGAAATGAATTTCGTGCATCAGCTGTTTTTCATATCCGTTTTATTTTTATTTTACGTACTGTGCTGTTTTGGTTATGTAGCCATTCTCAAGCAAAATGTTTAACCTGTTAACTACATACGTTCTAGTCATGCAATTTCAAGGGCAGTCTGTAGTTGTTTTTACTGTAGCTCACATTTGACTCAGCATAAACAGTAGCACACAGCCAAGCCATTTACTATTGTAATGGAACACTGAACTGTGTGAACAAAATGAAAATAAAATGGGAGTGGAAAAACTTATTTCTTTCGAAAAGTTCATCAGGTCTGCAGACTCTGTTGCAATGAAATTACATTGTTAAAGTTTATACTTTTACAAATTTATAATGAGAAATTTTCACAAAAACTTGACTGTCAGTAATTTTTTACAGTAAAGAATGAAATATTTGACATTATTTGCATTCTCATACAATTTTTTTTATACAAAATTTCCCAAAATGTTATTGATTTACATTTGCTTTTGAGTTGTGAAAGTTTATGTTAAATTACATGGTTATTATGATAAGTGTTTCAACTTTGAAGTTAGGTTTTTCGATACAGTTAGTTACTCTGTACATTATGTTATACATTACTTATCATTCTTGAGTTTTATGTACTGTGTTTGTAGAACATTTTCATACAAACAAAACCTTTTAACTGTGATGTAACTAAATTACTATTCTTTTGAGTGTGGCAATTTTAATTGAGAAGAGATGGATAAATATGCTATATCATTAATCCAGGTTTGTAATTTTGTTAATGAAAATGATATGTTTAGGTGTAATACTTGGACAACTTTCAGTCAATCCAAATGATGTCAAATATTGATTAAAAATGTAAAAGGAATAAATACAATCATAGTTTCATAATTCTTGATAGTCCGGTGAGAAGTATACTGAAAGATGTGTATCGCATACTCCAATATAAAATCTGAGGCTGTTACATTAAAAGACCATACCCTCAATCTGGGGGAAAGTTAAAGAAAGCCTCAGTATCCATTCTGGAGCAGTGAAACTATACTGCTTGAAGTTTAATCTCAAATGGCTCTTCAGTTAAATGAATCCTTGCATATCCAACGCCATGGATGGCTCAAAAAATGACATAATATAGGAGTAGTGACAAGAAGGAAGATATGGCAGAAGGCTTACAAATGAAGCTAATGATGTCAGTGAGGTAAATGATAAATCGAAAAATAGTGATACCACAGACCACTGGCTTAGATCGTGAAGATAAAGTATGTCAACACTTTTTTCCATTTATTTTTTCTTGTATTACCAAAATGTGGGCGATCAGTATGATATGGAGTTAGTCATTTTATATAAAATGTAGTTTTAACTTTTTGAGCAGATGTTAAGATAACTTTATACCAGTAGAACACTTAATGATTTTGAGTAGTCAGAATTTATTACGAATATTAATTTCTCAAGAACATTCTTCAAAGTAGGTGGTCATATTACATTCAGTGTCATCAAGTCAAGTAATAATAGTTAGGTAATTATTATTGGGCCATTTTATGCTTTGGCCATTCACAATTTTGTGGGAAAAAAAGAAGAGGAAATGAAATATTCACACCACTTCTCAGCCAAGGGTTTGAAACATGCGTAGATCAATTATTTTTTTGTGTAACAGCAGACAAACTTTGTGCAAGCTCAGCATAGATAGTATTCAGCTGTCTGAAATGACTATTGTGCATTGTTTTCGAAATTTATTGTGCAAGACCATCATTTGAATTTTCCATAGACAGACTAATGACTGACTTCTTTATGTGGTCCAATACATTTGATTGACATGTGTTTAGCTATCAGTCCAGTATTGCGCAAATCAAAGGGAAATGGCAGTAATTGGTCATGTTAGCAAATATACAAAACGTGTCATTATTCTCATTCAATTACAAAGAAACCCTGAACAGCAACATACATAATTTTTAAAGAGAGCCGTGACCAAGAATATTGCAAGAAACCTTTTACACAAACTTCAACAGGCAGAGAGAGCCTTTGAAGAAAGATTTTGCAATAAACGCAGTGAACATATGACTCATTCTGTACAAGAAGAAAATGCCATTCTCCATAGAAAACCTCAAATGCACCTAAATGAAGTTAAGGTGGCACAAGATTTAGTTGAAGCTGACTTAATCAGGCATGAGAAACACAGAACATGGGGTTTCTTACTCTTATGTTGAAATAAGCATGTGGAATATGACCTTTTTTTTGTAGGGGATGGGGCAGTTTACTAAACTTTTCTTACTGTGGATGTTCAAATTCTGGCTTATTACTAGATTGGACTGATGTACATAATGTATTCTGCCAAAACTATGATTAATGTAAACCATATTGAGAAATTCTGTTGCGGAAATCATCCACACTTCATTCTGAATATTTGCCCTTTCTGCTGGATGTACTATGTGCTAGTCAGGCATTCCTGAATTGTTTGCCAAATTGTATATATTTCAACTTGTGATGAAATATTCCCAGTTTGCTTCCTTCCAGCACAATTTCTTCAAGCTCAGTTACGTAATGAGAACATCACCCCCCCTCCCCCCACCCCTCCCCCCGTCCCAAATATCTTGTAGTTTTCCACCTTTTTTGCCACAAGATGAGCTGCTCCCTGGAATTATAGTTGATGATAAAGTGTCAGCAAACCAGGTCCACATTTTATCAAACAAATTTTGACTTTCATCTGAAGCTTTTATTCCCATGGTTCTGTTGGCTGCTGGTGAAGGGTGATCTCCCACTGCATTTTAGTCACTTGGGGAGGAGGGGGGGATTAATATTAATATTACCATGTGACTTAATTTTTTATGTAAGTTTGGTAATGGTTCTTGTATTGGACAAGCAACTTCTTGACATGGTACAGTGGGTGTGGCGTACACTGTTATCTTTTAACTCCCAAAGATTTTAATAATTTATTCTCAACCCCTCTTGTGGCTGTCCTATGCTTTTTAAATTCCCCCTTTTGCTTGTGGTTAAAAATAAGATTTTTTTCTGTTTCATTTACAACATATCCAGTACGGAGAGGCTGATGACCATAGTAGTTTCGTTCCTCCAAATCCCATAATATATCCAGCCATCCTTATTACTGGTATCTGATACTAAGTATTGTGTTTGTACCTTTCAGATGGCATCTCTCACCTTCCCCCCCTTCTTTAGTTTCTCGATTGTGAACGTCTGTTTTGATAATGACTGTGTTTGTAGTTAGTGAGAATATGAAACTTCCTGGCAGATTAAAACTGTGTGCCCGACCGAGACTCGAACTCGGGACCTTTGCCTTTCGCGGGCAAGTGCTCTACCAACTGAGCTACCGAAGCACGACTCACGCTCGGTACTCACAGCTTTACTTCTGCCAGTACCTCGTCTCCTACCTTCCAAACTTTACAGAAGCTCTCCTGCGAACCATGTCTCCGCAATATCCTTTCTTTCAGGAGTGCTAGTTCTGCAAGGTTCGCAGGAGAGCTTCTGTAAAGTTTGGAAGGTAGGAGACGAGGTACTGGCAGAAGTAAAGCTGTGAGTACCGGGCGTGAGTCGTGCTTCGGTAGCTCAGTTGGTAGAGCACTTGCCCGCGAAAGGCAAAGGTCCCGAGTTCGAGTCTCGGTCGGGCACACAGTTTTAATCTGCCAGGAAGTTTCATATCAGCGCACACTCCGCTGCAGAGTGAAAATCTCATTCTGGAGTGAGAATATGATTTGACTACTTTAGTCAGCTGCAAAACAACCTTTCTCAATGATGTCAGCTGTGTGTCATTAGTAACAACTACCACGTGATCATTGTTACCTAAAAGTGATTGGAAAAATTGGTATCATTGTGCACTGGTCAGTCATGTCAGGATGTGTTGTCGTAAAACACATTTAATTTACTTTCAAATGTCGTACGTGGTTGATTCTAGTGCCAGAACAGATAACGTGCTTCAGGAACTTGTTATAAAAGTTTCTTACATTTTATCACATTTTCCAGTGCACACCAAATTGTTTGGAAAATGAATCACAATTACAGATACATTTATTTAGTGATCTGATTTGGTTATTGGTTGCTCAGAGGTACAGAATTATTTTTGCTGTAAAATTAACTTTCTTGGTGATCCACATATACTTTAATCAACATGTTATATGTAGTGTAATGTAAATTGAAGATAAAATTTCTGTCTCTTTTTTTCTGTTTTCAGAATGAAACGTACCTGTGTAGGCGATTTACAGCATTTGTTACAAAATATAATCTCATGTCAAAAGATAATCTCATTGTTCCAATCCTTGAAGATGAAGGCAGTGGAGAGACGGATGCTTAGGAATGCAGATAATGGAGATGGTGTGAATTATAGAAATGGAATGAAGGTTCATGGCACGAGGCCTAGGTGACCGAGCAGTGTGTTGTATTGTACCACACTGATGAAGTATGATCAGAACACATTTCTTGTGTCTCATTCCTTAGGAAAATTGAAAGATATGGTGACCATTCTTCTTGCATTTAAAGAGAAAGCATTCTTGTCAATCCGTTGGAATATAACCCAGATGACTTTCGTAGGTTTCACTACTACCCCATGAAGAATGTGTTACAGAATCTTCTGGCAACTGCCATGAACTGGTAACATTATGCAATACTCAGCTATTTATAATATAGCTTCAGGTAGGAGCTGGTGACTATACTTTGTATACATGCGGCAGGACCAAGTATATCCGGCCATTATGCCTTTTTGGTGCTGTGCACCACTCATTAATAATTCTCCCTATCCTGTCTAGCAGTTAGAACAGGATTGAACTAATGCAGGTACTTTCACCATGTGCTGTCATAATTTCATAGGGAAGAATGTCATATCATTGTAGTCACATTCATTCAATTTTATATTTACTCTTCGTTTGCTGCTGCTATGACACTTCATTGAACATACGTTGATCAGAATTTAGGATAAATTTATTTATTTAATACATGTTGGTATAATAGATATGAGATCATACATGTCAGTCACATAAAAGCTAAAAGTTTTGCAAAGTTCTGTGATTTGCTTTTACTTTCAGTTTATCGTCAAAGATTTTATTAGTCATTGCCTGAAAATACTTGTGTACAGAGGGTGAGTCAGTAATAATCTGCATCCACTTCTTTAATTAGTAAAACCAACTGAAAGAAAAGTGTAGTCCAGGAGTTTTTCATTTTTCTTCCTGCTTTCCAGCATGCTTGTGTAACAAGCCAGATGCTGGTATTTCATGCCAAAAAAACCATGGATTCTCCCTTCATCCATACATGTTGATAACCTCCAGCAGTAGGTATTTTTTAAATGGAGCTAATAGGGGATAACTAAAGGGATTCACTATGAACTATGTATTTGGATTTATGAATGCCACAGAACAGACATACATGAACAAATTACCATAGCTCTTGAGATTGTGTAGATTATATTTTTCTACACACTCTCATTCTTTCATTCATTCACTCACTCACTCACTCACTCACTCACTCACTCATTCTGAATTGGTCAGAATAGTGGTCCCAAAAATAATAGATAGCTTAAAGATTGCACTCTGTAAGCTGTTGCAGTATACACCTCATATGTCTGTTATTTATAATTTGAAACATACGATGAGAAGTAAATTGCATTCTGTTGGTTAGTTTGTTAATGACCACTGTTGAGGTTGGTTTGTTCTCTATGCATGTGAAAACATGAAGGAGAAAGAAAGGGGGAAAGTGTGTTATTTATTTGTATTAACAGTCAGCTCAAATTATTAGTGATGATATGTTTATTCACAAAGGAAACTGAGTGATGCTCTTGAAATTTGACAGCAATGAGAGAAGTGCCATATATTAAAATGTGCATGTAGAAAATAGTGCTGTGAACCTAAAGGACTGTAACAGAAATGTGGAGAATTAATGACTCACCATCATATTAGGGTTTTTTCAGCATATGTGACCATGTGTCATTTTATTAAAGGTTATTTCATAGTGCAAACACATTTCTTTAAAAGTATACTTTGTTAGTTAAATCCAGTACAGCACAATATTAAAGCTACAGTTGAAATATACATTTGATATTGAATGTAAATACCAGTTTCTTTAAAAATTTCTGTTTTAATAACATTTACACCTGTACACTTTATCAGTATTTGGTGTATTGTAGCTTTGGAGTTCTTCATATTTGTGGCATTGGCATCTCAGAACATTAGTCGAGCACACACATCTGTGATAAGCTAGAGTTGTCAGATATGTAAGTCAGTTATTTATATTCATTTTAATAGTTTTTGTTTCTAGGTGCTCTGTATGAGCTAGTTACAAAGGTGAAAAACAACCAAAAAGAATAAGAAATATTTGCAAAACTTTATTTATGTGACTTATCTAGTTTCTTAAATTTTACACTCTTTTTGATCTCTATACAGTTCTCAGTACTGATTCCAACATATGTTTGCAGCAGGCACATCTAATTTTATAAATCCCATGTTATCACAAAAACCTTCATGCATATAATTTTATTGTACATGTGTATGTTTATATAAGTAACTGTTAACATATTTTTTCAATTCAAATGTACATGTGTAGACAAAATTGTTGGTACAACTGACTTCCCTGTAAAGAATAACTAATGAATACATATTGAATTCAGTTGGTAAAACAATGTGATACTGATTTCATTATCATGAACATTCTAAGACCTGTACTTGTTCACTGCCTGAGATGTGTAGGTGGTAACTTAATAGGGACCTGTACAGACTTTTCTTTCTATACAATGTTTTTAATTTTTTTTATTTTATGTAATAAATTCTTTCACAGTGTTGATAGTGATGTGTAGTCCTCCTTCATATTCAAGTTAGTAACTTCCTTTCCAGGTACTTAGCTTTTCTGTAATTCGAATGACATTGGGAAGACCTTCACAAGACTTGATGGATGAAAGATGCAATGGCTTATTTGCCTCATACTGGATTCAGTGAGATTTCACCCATTGAATGACAGCTTCACTATTGTTAAGCATTTGTTATTTTTTTAACGGCAGAAATATATACCGTAAATAGTACCATGTTTTAAAAAACACATCATATTAAATGAAATAGCAAATTAGACACAATTGCTAATCATGTAAGAGTGTAGGCTATTTTTGACCATTAGTGGCTTAAAATATAACTACCCATAAATTAGATAATCTCTTTCCATGAATATGAATTATTTAAGAATCTTACAGTTTACATGCAGCTTTACTGTATGATTAAATGATGATGGCGTCCTCTTGGGTAAAATATTCCGGAGGTAAAATAGTCCCCCATTTGGATCTCCGGGCGGGGACTACTCAAGAGGACGTCGTTATCAGGAGAAAGAAAACTGCCGTTCTACGGATCGGAGCGTGGAATGTCAGGTCCCTTAATCGGGCAGGTAGGTTAGAAAATTTAAAAAGGGAAATGGATAGGTTAAAGTTATAGTGGGAATTAGTGAAGTTCGGTGGCAGGAGGAACAAGACTTTTGGTCAGGTGATTACAGGGTTATAAATACAAAATCAAATAGGGGTAATGCAGCAGTAGGTTTAATAATGAATAAAAAAATAGGAGTGCGGGTTAGCTACTACAAACAGCATAGTTAACGCATTATTGTGGCCAAGATAGACACAAAGCCCATGCCTACTACAGTAGTACAAGTTTATATGCCAACTAGCTCTGCAGATGATGAAGAAATTGATGAAATGTATGACGAGATAAAAGAAATTATTCAGGTAGTGAAGGGAGACGAAAATTTAATAGTCATGGGTGACTGGAATTCGTCAGTAGGAAAAGGGAGAGAAGGAAACATAGTAGGTGAACATGGATTTGGGGGAAGAAATGAAAGCGGAAGCCGCCTTGTAGAATTTTGCACAGAGCATAACTTAATCATAGCTAACACTTGGTTCAAGAATCATAAAAGAAGGTTGTATACCTGGAAGAATCCTGGAGATACTAAAAGGTATCAGACAGATTATATAATGGTAAGACAGAGATTTAGGAACCAGGTTTTAAATTGTAAGACATTTCCAGGGGAAGATGTGGACTCTGACCACAATCTATTGGTTATGACCTGTAGATTAAAACTGAAGAAACTGCAAAAAGGTGGGAATTTAAGGAGATGGGACCTGGATAAACTGAAAGAACCAGATGTTGTAGAGAGTTTCAGGGAGAGCATAGGGGAACAATTGACAGGAATGGGGGAAAGAAATACAGTAGAAGAAGAATGGGTAGCTCTGAGGGATGAAGTAGTGAAGGCAGCAGAGGATCAAGTAGGTAAAAAGACGAGGGCTAATAGAAATCCTTGGGTAACAGAATTAATATTGAATTTAATTGATGAAAGGAGAAAATACGAGGGCGGTTCAGAAAGTAACCTCCGATTGGTCACAGTGCGGGTTGTGGGGGGAGTAGCGACGCCATCTGTGCGTTCACGCACTCAACAGGTCAGTCGGCATCAAGCCGTGGTCGAGTGAACGTCGTACCTGCGCTAGTTTAGTTTTTGTGGCAGTTTGAAATGTGTGCTGCAATAGAAAACCCCGCCAAATGTGAAGTGCGTGCTGTCATAAGGTTTTTTACAGCCAAAGGATATTCTGCAGCAGCTATTCATCGTGAGCTTTGTGCCGTGTACGGACCAAGAGTTATGAGTGAAGGAGTTGTCCGTGAATGGGTACGTTTATTTAAAAGTGGACGAGAAAACGTTCATGATGAAGAGAGGAGTGGTAGACCATCATTGGTGACTGACGAACTCGTTCAGACAGTTGATGCAAAAGTTCGTGAAAATCGACGTTTCTCAATGTTGGAGTTGTCTACTGGTTTTCCACAGATTTCTAAGACTCTCTTGTACGAGATAGTGACAGCAAGATGCGGTCACAGGCTGGCTCCAGGCACAAGCGGGTGATTTTTATGCAGAAGGAATTTCAAAGCTTGTGAAGAGATACGATAAGTGCCTCAATCGCTATGGAGACTATGTAGAAAAATAGTGCAAAGATGTAGTTGTAAGATGTATATATTAAAATATTTTTATTTAACTTGGTGTATTTTTTTAAATCAACCGGAGGTTACTTTCTGAACGGCCCTCGTATAAAAATGCAGTAAATGAAGCAGGCAAAAAGGAATACAAACGTCTCAAAACTGAGATCGACAGGAAGTGCAAAATGGCTAAGCAGGGATGGCTAGAGGACAAATGTAAGGAGTAGAGGCTTGTCTCACTAGGGGTACGATAGATACTGCCTACAGGAAAATTAAAGAGACCTTTGGAGAGAAGAGAACCACTTGTATGAATATCAAGAGCTCAGATGGCAACCCAGTTCTAAGCAAAGAAGGGAAGGCAGAAAGGTGGAAGGAGTATATAGAGGGTTTATACAAGGGCGATGTACTTGAGGACAATATTGTGGAAATGGAAGAGGATGTAGATGAAGATGAAATGGGAGATAAGGTACTGCGTGAAGAGTTTGACAGAGCACTGAAAGAAATGAGTCGAAACAAGGCCCCGGGAATAGACAACATTCCATTAGAACTACTGATGGCCTTGGGAGAGCCAGTCATGACAAAACTCTACCATCTGGTGAGCAAGATGTATGAGACAGGCGAAATACCCACAGACTTCAAGAAGAATATAATAATTCCAATCCCAAAGAAAGCAGGTGTTGACAGATGTGAAAATTACCGAACTATCAGTTTAATAAGTCATAGCTGCAAAATACTAACGTGAATTCTTTACAGACGAATGGAAAAACTGGTAGAAGCTGACCTCGGGGAAGATCAGTTTGGATTCCGTAGAAATGTTGGAACGCGTGAGGCAATACTAACCTTACGACTTATCTTAGAAGAAAGATTAAGAAAAGGCAAACCTACGTTTCTAGCATTTGTAGACTTACAGGAAGCTTTTGACAACGTTAACTGGAATACTCTCTTTCAAATTCTGAAGGTGGCAGGGGTAAAATACAGGGAGCGAAAGGCTATTTACAATTTTTACAGAAACCAGATGGCAGTTATAAGAGTCGAGGGGCATGAAAGGGAAGCAGTGGTTGGGAAAGGAGTGGGACAGGGTTGTAGCCTCTCCCCGATGTTATTCAATCTGTATATTGAGCAAGCAGTAAAGGAAACAAAAGAAAAATTCGGAGTAGGTATTAAAATTCATGGAGAAGAAGTAAAAACTTTGAGGTTCGCCGATGACATTGTAATTCTGTCAGAGACAGCAAAGGACTTGGAAGAGCAGTTGAACGGAATGGACAGTGTCTTGAAAGGAGGATATAAGATGAACATCAACAAAAGCAAAACGAGGATAATGGAATGTAGTCAAATTAAATCGGGTGATGCTGAGGGGATTAGATAAGGAAATGAGACACTTAAAGTAGGAAAGGAGTTTTGCTATTTAGGGAGCAAAATAACTGATGATGGTCGAAGTAGAGAGGATATAAAATGTAGATGGCAAGGAAATCGTTTCTGAAGAAGAGAAATTTGTTAACATCGAGTATAGATTTAAGTGTCAGGAAGTCATTTCTGAAAGTATTTGTATGGAGTGTAGCCATGTATGGAAGTGAAACATGGACGATAACCAGTTTGGACAAGAAGAGAATAGAAGCTTTCGAAATGTGATGCTACAGAAGAATGCTGAGGATAAGGTGGGTAGATCACGTAACTAATGAGGAGGTATTGAATAGGATTGGGGAGAAGAGAAGTTTGTGGCACAACTTGACTAGAAGAAGGGATCGGTTGGTAGGACATGTTTTGAGGCATCAAGGGATCACAAATTTAGCATTGGAGGGCAGCGTGGAGGGTAAAAATCGTAGAGGGAGACCAAGAGATGAATACACTAAGCAGATCCAGAAGGATGTAGGTTGCAGTAGGTACTGGGAGATGAAGAAGCTTGCACAGGATAGAGTAGCATGGAGAGCTGCATCAAACCATTCTCAGGACTGAAGACCACAACAACAACAACAACAACAACAGTTTAATGGAAAGTAGGGTAAAAGCTTCCCTTCAGTGCATAGGTTGCAAGATCCAGTGCTGTTGGTAATGTTCTTAATTTCTGTAAATGGTTTTATGTTGTTATTTACCATATAATTTCCTGGCACTTTCACAACCAAATTTGTGATTACTAAATGAAGAAGATACTTGTTAGCCTTACAAAAGTAACATAGTCATCAGCTGGTGGATTTGTTTGGACAATTTTTTGTATTTTTAGGCAATGTTTTGCATGCATACTGTAACTGTTAAGGCTCTTTGTATGAGTCATGCAGAATATTTTCTCACCACCAATGTGTTAGGAACTTTTGGTACCAGTGCACATTGCTTTACTCGTGTCGTGTATGCTATAGTGGTTAGGTCAACATCTTGTGGAAGCTTGTAGTGTTAACAGAAGGCTAATTCTCATTGACTGTTTTTGAGAGCTCGTTTCTGCCAATGCTAAACCTACCCAATAAGTTTATAGTTCCATGAATGCCCAACCATGGGGTACCCACATGAAGACCAATCATCAGAGTTCTACCCACATCCTCAGATGATAGTATGTCAGATAAAAATCTGATGACAGACAAAAGTTCATCTTTAGAGAAGGAGAAGTCAGATTGTATTTACCAAAGTGTTCAGATGTGCTCAGGAGTGCTAGAAGCAAACCTGGGCAGCCCTCGGGAGCCATATATGTGGCACAGGAAAATAGTGAAGTAACGAAAGACCAACCACAAACAAAAGGCAATCTTCAATCAGGCCCCAGTGGTGTCATAATTACAAATGATTCTGCAGTATTGGAAAAGAGATACAGACAGGTACAGCAGACGATGCTCTGTTAGTGTCGCCTAGTCATGAGGGGTTTGATCTGGATACAACAGCTGAGTAAGCCAGAAAAATGATGAGTATGTGCCATCACTGTCTTCATGACAAACAGCTCTTGTCAGGCCAAACTAGTGGCAAGTTAGAGCCTTGAGTATTCCTTACTGCAGTAGACCATTCCGTACTGCCTCATCAGGCAATGGTGCCCCTTAGCCCTCCCATGAGCAGGTACGGGTTGCATGGGCAAGAGGCCCTGTTACACTGCATTTCTGCACTGCTCTTTTAGGTCCATGCTTGGGCACATCTGACTTTCAGCATCCTACTATTTATTAGTGCTGTGCAGCTCAAGAAAATGGGTTGTCTCAGTGCCTTTTGTCATAACATGCGTAACACAATCTAGTACAATATTCTGTATCACTGGGTGTCCATGCAAGGAAGCGACTTATTGCCACACTGAAGGGTGAAGTACGCCAACAGATAAATTTGAGGCAAACGAAAGGTGTACATGGGGCTTGTGTGTGTTCTTCATATACATCAGTTCCGATTATTACATGTTTCATGCAGCTAATTTCAAATTACTGATGCAGAATAACATTCACCTGATGCAGCATTATCAGTGAGCTACAAAGTTGTGCACATCGTTGTTACAAGTGGACCCCCATTTCTAATGGGGCCTCTGTTCAGATAATGTTTTTTGGCCATTCTAGAGTGCTTAATACCAAGAGAGGTAAATAAAACTAAAGAAATTACATTTATCATTGACTGTAAAAATTGTTTTCATTATTGCAGTATTAGCCTTATGGGCATTATCAAGTGGCACCAGCTCACTACTGCAGAAAAAAAGACTAGAAGATTGTGTTTGCCTCCCACATTGGCAACTTGTATCTTGAAAGAATTTACATTGTCAGTTGTAAAGAGAAAAATTGAAATTAAATTATGATATGCATAGGCAAGAAGTTGAATGTCAAAACAAATTTATGGCTGGTGAAAAATGCTCTGTGCACTATTTTACTTTCAGTAAGTATTGAATATGCCTTGTGGGGAAAAGTAGGCTGCTCTACTATTTGAGCAAGATTTGCGTTTATAATTTCATTGTGTATAATAGTAGGACAAGAAATGGAATAGGTTATATTTGAGATGAAACACAAGGGGTGGAGGGGGCAAATAAAATCTGAATAGCCATAATGATGTATCTAAAAGATGTTGATTGTAATATGACACATATCGAAACCATGTCTCTGTATTGTGAAAACTGCATTGGTCAAAACAAAAATAAGGAAGTCCTTGCATGTTGCATACATTTCTAAAAACATTTGAACATATAAAACAAATAAATCTAAATTATCTCCCCAATTCCCTCCCAAATGGCCTTACCATCAAATTATCCATCTCCAGCTGCCACCCCTCCTTCCACCTGTTCAGATTCCGCCAATCCGTAGCCATCACCAATATAGTCATGCAAAAACCATATCAACCAAGCCCAAACCTTCTTGCAGTACCTTCTCTCCATCCGCAAAATCCTCCTGCTATGCAATCACAAATTCTTGAAACCCATAACACACACTGGAACTCTTGCACTCCAAGAACTAGAGCAACATGCACAACGCCACCTCAAAAAACACTCTACCCTGCTCAGTTCCTACTACCGCCTTGGAGTACCACTGTCCACTCTCTCTACAACAACCTCCAAACCTCCTCCACGTCCCCTCATAGCTGTCAAACTCTGCCTCGCAGACCTATTACGTTTACTCCACCCTCCAAAACTGCTTCCCACCACCACACAGAGTCCAGAACCTAAACAGACCCGAAACACAGGTGTGAACCTTTCCTCCAGAAGCCTTAGCCCCAGAGAAATATCAGTCCTTTGCAAAGGCCTCACCTTTTGCCCCACTCCCAAATTCAACCATGCAGGACTTGTTAAGACTTTCTCTCCTTCTCCAGGACCCTACAGTGGAAACACTTTTCGCCACCAACCTTGCCAATCAGACTTAACCAAAGACCAATGCTGAACCCTACCAACTCAGTTCACTCCTCCATCCAACCGTGATCTGCCCACACTGCCCCCAAATCACCCCCTGTTAACTTTCCAGAATTGCCTCACCATCATTCCCCAAATCCCACAACATACAAAGTAATCATACAGTCGCAGGCAGAACAGCAGTCCACTATCTAAAAACCGATCACAACCTTACTATCCTACCTGCGTATAATGGCAGGACTACATGGCAGAAGGACTCTGCCAGCTGTCAGCTACATCCAACTACAAACCTTGCCACAGTGATCCCATTCCAGAAATCCAGCAGGATCTCCAACCTTCTGCATGCTTCCTAAAGTCCATAAACCCAACCACCCAGGAAGATGTTGACCTCCACATCAAAGATGGCTACATCAGTACCTCCGCCCATATCAAACCTACTAACCACTAGTAGTACCTCCACTTTGACAGCTGCCACCCGTTCCCTACAGAGAAGCCCATTCCATACAGCCTAGCCACTCATGGGCATTGCATCTGCAGTGATGAGCAGTCCCTCTTGAAATATACCGAGGTCTCACTGAAGGCTTTCCCGTGCCTTATCTTTCCATTCACCCACCACCTTAGAAAGTCCCACCGTCTGGCCACAGAGGAGCATTCCCCTCATAACTTAGTACCACCCAGGACTGGAGCAACTGAATTTCATTCTCTGCAAGGGCTTCAACTACCTCTCTCCATGCCCTGAATGAGAAATGTCCTGTTCACTATATTTCCCACCCCTCCCACATTGGTATTCCGCTGTCCACCGAACCTACACATCCCTGCTCCCAACGCCTTACCTCATGGCTCATGCCACTGTAATAGACCTATATGCAAGACCTGTCCCATACGTCCTCCCACCATCACCTACTCCATTTCAGTCACAAACATCACCTATCCCATCAAAGGCAGGGCTACCTATGAAACCTGCCATTGTGACGTACAAGCGAAGCTGCAACCACTGTGTTGCATGCTATGTGGATGTGACAACTAACAAGCTGTCTGTCCGCATGAATGGCCACCGAAAAACTGTGGCCAAGAAACGTGTGGACCACCCTGTTGCTGAGCACATTGCCAAACATGACATCCTTCATTTCAGTGACTGCATACATATGGATCCTTCCCACCAATACCAGCTTTTCTGAATTGGGCAGATGGGAACTTTACCTGCAATACATCCTACGTTTCCGTAACACACCTGGCCTCAACCTTCATTAGTCATTGTTCTCTCCCATCCAGCCTGTACTCTGTTCCTGTTCTAGCACTACACAGCCCTCATCCTCATTCCACCACCACATTCAGTTTTTTTACTTCTCTCCATTTCCAAACCCCCCCCCCCTCCTCTTCCCCTCCAATGCCCGCTGTCTAACGTCCCGACTGCTCCTCCTAGCCCACTTCCCAGCAGCACATCACTTTACACCACCCCTACCCTACTAACCCTCCCCTCCCCACCCCACTCTTTCTTACCCCCACCCAGTCACCATTCCCATCATACACTGCTGCTGCTGCTTGCAATGTGTTGTGTTGCCTGAGACTGCAGTCATGTGTATGAGCTGTGTTTGTTTGTTTGTGTGTGTGTGTGTGGGGGGGGGGGGGGGTGCACGCGCACTCGCACTCCTTCTGTCTGTTTTTGACAAAGGCATTACTGGCTGAAAGCTTTATTTGTGACAGTCTTTTTATTGTGCCTATGTGCGACTCAGCATCTCCTTTATATGGTGAGTAGCAACTTCCCTTTTCATAAGATTGTTGCATTCCATCCTGGATTTTCCATTGTGTAAATTATCTCATTATTGGACACACATGCCTGCAGATTCCATTCGCCCTACAAGTGATTTGGTTGTCCCTAAGAAAATATTTATGCAACATCTCAGTTGCCACTGGTTTATCTCTCTGGCAATGCATGAACCTAAACCATACAAGATCACAACTGCCCATCCATCCCCCTCACTGATATTGGTGACTGGACTTCCAGTGAAGAGGATTCTAAGGGCATATCGAACTACTCGGTACCTCTGCCTGTAGAAGAGAGAAGTCTGTTGCTGAATGAACAGCTGTAATTCAAATCACAAAAGAAAAGTTATTGCTTAAATGAAGGAAGAAATTTGAATGTACTGGTATGCTTTTGTGTGTTTCAAAGATTAGCTCAGTCTCAATTAACAAAAACTCAAATTAGTGTTTGTGAAATACAGTTACATAAATGGTTAAGCATATGAACCAATTTTTGGAGGGTGTAAAAGTGTTTGTATTACTAAGTACAATGATGTGCAGGAATGTTGCAGACAAAACATTATCATAGAGGAATATCATTCAAAGTATAAAAATTCCAATAACAGCAAAATCATTGTGGACACTTCATCAAAACAGGTGATGAGGAAGATACTCTAGAAATGCAGGATTGAGGGATGAATTCATTATTAGGGTTCAAATAATGTAATTCTAAAATGTTATGGTTGGAATGTCGAACTGTTTATAATTATTACACTGATGAGACAGATTTTGCATTGTAACTGTTGTCATCAATTGTGTGTGCAGGAGGAGGAGGAGGGGGGGGGGGGGGGAGAGAGAGAGAGAGAGAGAGAGAGAGAGAGAGAGAGAGAGAGAGAGAGAGAGAGATCATAACTCAAATTTGCAGTTACATTGTTCCATAATTTCGATTAATAATATTGATGTACGGTGTTCTTCAGCTACATTTAGCTACTGTTTCGTTTCAGAGCCATTATTGTGCAGTTTAATGATGTTGATGTTAATAATTAAATGATCAAATTAAGTTCAAATTTAAAATACTTTTGCAGTAGACAATTTCCACAGATACCTTATAATATCATAATCTTCAGTAAAATATATCGTATGAACCAGTCAGTGCCTGTTGATTCCAAGATTACCTAGTAAAATCATAAGTAACATTTTATTGCTTTTTTAAACATGGAAAACTATTTTATCAAAAGATTTGTTCAGTCACTTCAAATATGTCAATATGCATATAATAAATGTGTATCAGTACTTCTTTGATGATCTGGATACGCATTATTCTGTTTTTATTGTATCCTCTAAAGTTGGGACGAGAAATGGGTTGCGGACTGGGCCTTTCTCACTGATAATATAGGACACTTACATAACGCAAATATGTGACCTTAAGGAAAGTGTCTTCTTATTACTAACATTTATGATAAAATGAATGCATTCATTGACAACATCAGCTTATTTGAAAGCTAACTTGCTACAGAAAACATTGTTTTTCAAATCCTTTAATCGTGGTACTTACCTGCTGCAGACTCCAGTTTCGTGGTTTATCAACAAAATATGAAATTTATCAATATTTTGAGACAAAATTTCAGTATGTGTCTAGCTTACAAAATGAATTCAGCTACTCTATTTTCATTTGCACCAGAAATTTCTTTAGAAGTTTCTGATTTGCAAAATAGCATGATGTTCACGCAGAAGTGTGTTGGAAGCTACACGGTAATGTGGCCCACATTACATCTATGTTTGGGCCAACATATTCGTGTGAACATGAGAATAAAAACAGCTGGATGGTCCCAGATTCACAATCCAGTACTGAACAGCATTCTACATCTTGGAGATGGCATGGGGTTCCTTATAAAAAGATGTTTTCCTTCATAAACAAAATAAAATATTAGTAGTTTTTATTTGGATTGGATGTTTCTGTTAAATACATGAATGTATTTGCTCAATGGTCATGGTCAACTCACTGCCAGGTACTGTTTTGTGTACAGTGTTGACTATTTGCACATGACCTACTTGCTGAACCCTGTCTGCATGCATTTGGTTCCCTGACTACTCGTATGTGAGCAGATTGCTTCTGGGTGCCCACTTACCTGTAGGTGGACACAAGGTATAACGGCCAGAGCATTTCTACTTTCTGAAAGAGGAATTCAGGAAGGTACACCTACAATTTTTTACAGTCCCACAAATTGCTTGAATGTTGTCATCAGAGGACACCCACTGTAGGTAGGTGCAGAGGAAATCAAAGAAACCCTCGTAATAAAGAATCTCCCATTGCAACAAGGGCACCAGTTGTAGTCCCCAGTTATAACACCTACAAAAGCAGACTCAGCCAAAATCGGCACTAGAAGTGCATATCTTACAGGTCAGCCAGATCAACTTGCAAGTAGGGCAGGAAAAATGAAGTACAATACCTAAACCAGAAGAGACAAATGTGTGCAGCAAGGATTGCCCTGAATTGTACAAGGGTGACCCTGTCAGTGCGATGCTGCTGAAAATCCGCTCTAAGTAAAAAGCTGCTAAAGCGCCAGATGAAACCCCACTACCACCTACAGAGTTCAGGACCCAAACTGCTGTTACAACAGCAAATGGCCCATCAAAGTACCCTCTGCTACACCAAGGCATCAACATTCTTGTGACACGTACAAAAACCACCATACCCATGTGGGTCCGGGCGAAGAATAGGCCTGAGATATTCTTGCCTGTTGTAAGAGGCAACTAAAATGAGATTCACATGTTTCGGCTTTTATGTGATGGTCCCCTGTAGGGTTTGGCCTCCATATTTCAAAATTATTTTTCTGAAGATCTAGCCAATACAAAATCAAATAGGGGTAATGCAGGAGTAGGTTTAATAATGAATAGGAAAACAGGAATGCGGGTAAGCTACTACAAACAGCATAGTTAACGCATTATTGTGGCCAAGATAGATACAAGGCCAACGCCTACTACAGTAGTACAAGTTTATGTGCCAACTAGATCTGCAGATGATGAAGAAATTGAAGAAATGTATGATGAAATAAAAGAAATTATTCAGATAGTGAAGGGAGACGAAAATTTAATAGTGAAGAGTGACTGAAATTCGGTAGTAGGAAAAGCGAAAGAAGGAAACGTAGTAGGTGAATATGGATTGGGGCTAAGAAATGAAAGAGGAAGCCGCCTGGTAGAATTTCGCACAGAGCATAACTTAATCATAGCTAACACTTGGTTCAAGAATCATAAAAGAATGTTGTATACATGGAAGAACCCTGGAGATACTGACAGGTTTCAGATAGATTACATAATGGTAAGACAGATTTAGGAACCAGGTTTTAAATTGTAAGACATTTCCAGGGGCAGATGTGGACTCTGACCACAATCTATTGGTTATGAACTGTAGATGGAAATGTCGTGTGGCTAGGGCCTCCCGTCGGGTAGACCGTTCGCCTGGTGCAGGTCTTTCGATTTGATGCCACTTCGGCGACCTGCGTGTCGATGGGGATGAAATGATGATGATAAGGACAACACAACACCCAGTCCCTGAGCAGAGAAAATTTCCGACCCAGCCGGGAATCGAACCCGGGCCCTTAGGATTGACAGTCTGTCACGCTGACCACTCAGCTACCGGGGCGGACAACTGTAGATTAAAACTGAAGAAACTGCAAAAAGGTGGGAATTTAAGGAGATGGGACCTGGATAAACTGAAAGAACCAGAGGTTGTACAGAGTTTCAGGGAGAGCATAAGAGAACAATTGACAGGAATGGGGGAAAGAAATACAGTAGAAGAAGAATGGGTAGCTTTGAGAGATGAAGTAATGAAGGCAGCAGAGGACCTAGTAGGTAAGAAGACGAGGGATAGTAGAAATCCTTGGGTAACAGAAGAAATACTGTATTTAATTGATGAAAAGAGAAAATATAAAAATGCAGTAAATGAAGCAGGCAAAAAGGAATACAAACGTCTCAAAAACGAGATCGACAGGAAGCGCAAAATGGCTAAGCAGGGATGGCTAGAGGACAAATGTAAGGATGCAGAGGCTTATCTTACTAGGGGTAAGATAGATACTGCCTACAGGAAAATTAAAGAGACCTTTGGAGAGAAGAGAACCACTGGTATGAATATCAAGAGCTCAGATGGCCAGATGGCAACCCAATTCTAAGCAAAGAAGGGAAGGCAGAAAGGTGGAAGGAGTATATAGAGGGTTTATACAAGGGCGATGTGCTTGAGGACAATATTATGGAAATGGAAGAGGATGTAGATGAAGATGAAATGGGAGATACGATACTGCGTGAAGAGTTTGACAGAGCACTGAAAGACCTGAGTCGAAACAAGGCCCCGGGAGTAGACAACATTCCATTAGAACTACTGACAGCCTTGGGAGAGCCAGTCCTGACAAAACTCTACCATCTGGTGAGCAAGATGTATGAGACAGGCGAAATACCCACAGACTTCAAGAAGAATATAATAATTCCGATCCCAAAGAAAGCAGGAGCTGACAGATGTGAAAATTACTGACCAATCAGTTTAATAAGTCACGGATGCAAAATACTAACGCGTATTCTCTACAGACGAATGGAAAAAACTGGTAGAAGGTGACCTCAGGGAAGATCAGTTTGGATTCCGTAGAAATATTGGAACACGTGAAGCAATACTGACCCTACGACTTATCTTAGAAGCTAGTTTAAGGTAAGGCAAACCTATGTTTCTAGCATTTGTAGACTTAGAGAAAGCTTTTGACAATGTTGACTGGAATACTCTCTTTCAAATTCTAAAGATGGCAGGGGTAAAATACAGGGAGCGAAATGTTGTTTACAATTTGTACAGAAACCAGATGGCAGTTATAAGAGTCGAGGGGCATGAAAGGGAAGCAGTGGTTGGGAAGGGAGTGTGACAGGGTTGTAGCCTCTCCCTGATGTTATTCAATCTGTATATTGAGCAAGCAGTAAAGGAAACAAAAGAAAAATTTGGAGTAGGTATTAAAATCCATGGAGAAGAAATAAAAACTTTGAGGTTCGCCGATGACATTGTAATTCTATCAGAGACAGCAAAGGGCTTGGAAGAGCAGTTGAATGGAATGGATAGTGTCTTGAAAGGAGGATATAAGATGAACATCAACAAAAGCAAAACGAGGATAATGGAATGTAGTCGAATTAAGTCGGGTGATGCTGAGGGAGTTAGATTAGGAAATGAGACACTTCAATTAGTATAGGAGTTTTGCTATTTGGTGAGCAAAATAACTCATGATGGTCGTAGTAGAGAGGATATAAAATGTAGACTGGCAATGGCAAGGAAAGTGTTTCTGAAGAAGAGAAATTTGTTAACGTCGAGTATATATTTAAGTGTCAGGAAGTCGTTTCTGAAAGTATTTGTATGGAGTGTAGCCATGTATGGAAGTGAAACATGGACAATAACTAGTTTGGACAAGAAGAGTCTAGAAGCTGTCGAAATGTGGTGCTACAGAAGAATGCTGAAGATTAGATGGGTAGATTACATAACTAATGACGAGGTATTGAATAGAATTGGTGAGAAGAGGTGTTTGTGGCACAACTTGACAAGAAGAAGGGATCGATTGGTAGGATATGTTCATAGGCATCAAGGGATCACAAATTTAGCATTGGAGGGCAGCGTGGAGGGTAAAAATCGTAGAGGGAGGCCAAGAGATGAATACGCTGAACAGATTCAGAAGGATGTAGGTTGCAGTAGGTACTGGGAGATGAAGAAGCTTGCACAGTATAGAGTGGCATGGAGAGCTGCATCAAACCAGTCTCAGGACTGAAGACCACAACAACAACAGCCAATTGAGGAAGGGCGCATTACATGGTTCATAGTGTCCATTGTGCATTGAGATCTTTAATCCACTTTCTAGTCATTGCATTGCAGTCCCGTTCATTCTCCATCTCTTGGGTGAGGATACATTTCTGGGTGCATTTTCCACCATGCACTATGCAGTGTCGCTTTCTGCGCCAGTGATGCCATGGACTTCTTTGCACCGGATATCCACCACGGTAGCCAGACCATTGTGGTGGGGCCATCATGTACTCTGTTGGTTGTAGCCCCCTGACAACAAAGGGCTTGCTCTGCTAATGCCTGCGCCGTTAAATCCCAAGGAGTAGATGCCCATCACTCTGTGGCATCGGGACTCCCGGCAATGGCCATCCTGCCAGTTGGGCCTTGCTGAGGCTGTGCAGCACCCATGGGGAGGGCATCAGGGCAGATGACATGCAAAGTGTGGTACATCATCTCTTGCTGGTGGCCAACTACCAGCAGTCTCTAAACGTTCCGGGGCTCAATTCAATGTGCAGAAATGTGACCCCAAATCGTTCCCCTGCCTGGCCACACCATGGGAGGAACGCCAGTCTAAGAATGGCAATGAAGCTTATTCACCCCAGTACCTTGTCTGTTTGAGAGCTGATGGGGAATCCTTCATGTCGATGAAGCCTCAGTTTTTTGTTGAGCATTTAGAGGACTAGTTTGGGGAGGTAGAGGGCTTGTCCAAAATGCACCCTGGGTCAGTCTTGAGCAGAACAGCATCTTCTTTTGCAGTTTGATGATGAGTTGCATGCCGATATAGAATGACGAGGTGTTCACTTCATCCGGCGCTTCCATCGGGGTCCGAGGGATAATCAGGTTGCCACCGGTGCCTTCATCTTTACCTTCGAGGGTGACACATTACCCAAAAAGGTCAAGGTGATTATCTACTGCTCTGTTGTCGAGCCATATATCCCTCCCCCGATGTGGTGTTTTAAATGCTGGAAGTTTGACCATATGTCTTCCCGGTGTACTTCAATAGTCACATGTCGAGATTGTGGACGTCCTTCGCATCCCAATACTCCATGTGCCCCGCCTCCTATCTCCTAACTGCGGAGAGCATCATTTTCCTTGCTCGTCGGACTGCAGGATCTTACAGAAAGAAAGAAAAATCATGGAGTACAAGACCCTGGACCGACTGACCCACACTGAGGCTAAGAGGAAATTTGAACGACTCCATCCTCTGCGAATGACTTCCTCTTATGCCGCTGCTACGACAACAGTGATAGCCCTATCAGTTAAGCGAATTCCAGTCGGCTCTCAGAGCCGTAAGACTACACCTGCCCCCTTGACCATGGAGGGCACTACCCTCCCTGTTGCTCCTGCACCATCTACTTAGGGAGCAACACCCCCCCCCCCCTCCAATCATTGGGGATATCTGTCCCTACTTCTAAGCCAGAAAAATGTGTGTCTTCTTCAGCTCCTCTTGCTAGGAAGGGGTCCCTTGGTTCACTCCCTCCCAGGTTCTTACCAGTGGCACAGCTGACACCTGCCAGTGGCTGAAGCAACCACAGGTAGCTGGTTGTAGGGCTTCATGGTCCTCCTCAGTCCCTGAGACTGTATCAGTGAAGCCCTCTCAGCAGGACAAACCTAAAAAGCAAAAGACCCTCAAGAGCCAAGGCACTGTGGTGGCACCCACATCACTGCTACCTACAAGCTCTGCGTCTGAGGATGAGGTGGAGATTCTGGCGTCCGCTGAGGACCTAGATCTCGCCGGACCTTCAGACACAATGGATATTGACTTCTCAGGCAGTAAGTCGGTGGCAGCAGGTGACCCTGAGTTGTAAACTGCCTCACTGAATGTTCCATGCCTTCCAAGTCTCACACTGATGTCATCAACCAGTGGAATTGCAGCAGTTTTTTCCACTGCCTGACCGAGCTATGGCAACTGTTAAGCTTTACACCTGCTTTCTGCATTGCCCTCCAGGAGACCTGGTTCCTGGCAGTGCGGACCCCTGCTCTCCATGGCTATAAGAGATATTACAAGAACTGTAGCGACTATAATAGAGTATCAGGTGGAGTTTGCGCTTATGTGCTAAACTCAGTCTGTAGTGCACCTGTGCCCCCTCCAAACCCCTCTTGAAGCTGTCAGAATGACGACGACACAGGAAATAACTGTCTGCAATGTATATCTTCCTCCAGATGGTGCAGTACCCCTGCATGTATTAGGTGCACTGATCGATCAGCTCCCTAAACCTTTCTTACTTTCAAGAGATTTTAACGCCCATAACCCCTTGTGGGGTGGCACCGTGCTTACTGGCAGAGGCAGAGATTTCGAAACTTTACTGTCTCAGTTCAACCTCTGCCTCTTATATGCTGGGGCCACCACACATTTCAGTGTGGCTCATGGTAGTGGTAGTTACTTGGCCATTGATTTATCCATTTGCAGGCCAGGACTTCCCCCATCTATCCACTGGAGACCACATGACGACCTGTGTGCTAGTGACCACTTCCTGTCACTGCCCCGGTGTCAGGCTCATGGACACCTGCCCAGATCGGCTTTAACCAAGGCAGACTGGGAAACTTTCACCTCTGCAGTCACCATTTACTCTCCCCCACACGGTAACATCGATGTGTTGGTTGAGCAGGTGACCACAACAATTGTTACTGTGGCAGGAAATGCGATCCCTTGCTGTATCAGGTGCCCCGGTGATCGCCAGAGGTCACTGTGGCAATTAAGGAGCATCGGCGGGCTCTACAGCAGCACACTTCCCTGGAGCACATCACAGCCTATAAATGGCTCCATGCCTGCATTTGCCAGCTTATCAAAAGATGGAAGTGGGAGTGTTGGGAGAGATGCGCGTCGACCATTGGGTGTCATATGTCACCTTCCCAAGTCTGGGCAAAGATCAAATGAGTTTTTGGGTACCAGACCCCAACAGGTGTTCCTGGTGTTCATATAAACAGTGTCTTATCTTCTGATGCAATTGCTGACCACTTTCCTGAGCACTATTCTCTAGCCTCCGCGTCGGAGAACTACCCACCAGCCTTTTGCACCGTTAAACGGCAGATGGAAAGGAAGGTCCTCTTGTTTGCTACACGCCACAGTGAACCCTAAAACGCCCCCAATGTGCCCTTGCACATTGCCCTGGCACAGCTCGTAGGCCAGATCGGATCCATGGTCAGATGATTAAACATCTCTCATCCGACTACAAGCGACATCTCCTCGTCATCTTCAATCAGATGTGGTGCGATGGCATATTTCCATCGCAATGGCGGGAGATCACTGTCATTCCAGTGCTTAAACCAGGTAAAAACCCTCTTGATGTGGATAGCTATTGGCCCATCAGCCTCACCAACGTTCTTTGCAAGCTGCTACAACGTATAGTGTGTCGGCTAGTGTCTATTTTTGGTGACCATTAACGGTCTACCAGCAGCTGTAGGGCCATCCATCTCAGCCTCTCTGTATGCAGACGATTTCCGAATTTTGTACTGCTCCACCAGTACTGGTGTTGCCTACAGGGAGCCATCCACAAGGCGCATCATGGGTTCTAGCCCCTGCCTTCCAGGTTTCAGCTGTGAAGACATGTGTCGTGCATTTCTGTCGGCGTCGAACAGTTCATCTGGAACCAGCACTTCACCTTAATGACTATCCATTCACTGTCGTGGAGACATATCGATTCTTGGATCTGGTTTTTGATGCTCATTTGACTTGGCTTCCTCATCTTCGTCAACTTAAATGGAAATGTTGGCAGCATCTCAATGCCCTCTGCTGCCTGAGCAACACCAACTGGGTTGCAGATCGCTCCACGCTGCTGCAGCTCTACAGAGCCCTTGTTCAATCCCGCCTTGACTTAGAGACTGTGATTTATGGTTCGGCGGCCCCCTCAGCGTTGCGTTTGCTTGACCCATTGCACCACTGCGGAGTTCGACTAAAGACAAGAGCTTTTAGGATGATTCCGGTGACGAGCATACTGGTGGAGGGTGGAGTCCCTTCATTGAAGATCAGATGTGCACAACTGCTTGCCAGTTACGTTGCACACATTCATAGCTCTCCTGAACATCCTAAGTACCATCTTCTTTTCCCGACCATGGCGGTTCACCTCCCACATAGACAGCCCAGGTCAGGGCTAACAATTGTGGTACCTGTCTGAGCTGGAGTTATTGCCTTTACCACCTCTCCTTGAGGTCGATTCACGTACACCTCCATGATGTAGCCCAAGGCCGAAGCTTTGCCTGGACCTTTCATGTGCCCCTAAGGACTTCGTTAACCCTGCAGCTCTCCTCTGTCACTTCCGCTCGATTCTCGACGTGTTCGGGGCTCTGAAGTGGTTTACACCGACGGCTTGATGGCTGATGGTCGCGTTGGCTTCTCCTACGTTTATGGCGGCCATGTTGAACAGCATTTCTTACTCGGTGGCTGCAGTGTATTCACTACAGAGCTGGTGGCCATATCTCGTGCACTTCAATATATCCGTTCATGCCCTGGGGAGTCCTTTCTTTTATGTACTGACTACCTGAGCAGCCTGAAAGCTTTCAACCAGTGCTACCCTCGTCATCCTTTGGTAGCTTCCATCCAGGAGCCCATCTATGCCCTGGAACAATCCAGTCGTTCAGTGGTGTTTGTCTGGACCCCTGGTCACACGAGACTGTGTGGAAGTCCTTGATGAGGGCCTCTCGCAGGACTTCATGATTCTCTGCCGGCTCTGCATTGGCCATGTCTGGGCGACCCACAGCTACCTCCTGTGCTGTGAAGACCCACCTCAGTGTCAGTGCGGAGCCCAGTTGACAGTGGCGCATATTCTTCCGCTGTGTCCTTCTTTGGCTGCCCTGCAACTTTGTCAGTTGCCGAACTTATCATTGATTTTAGCAGACAATGCCTCTTCAGCTGATTAGGTTTTTTTACATTTTATCCGTGAGGGTGGGTTTTATCGTTCGATCTGAGTTTTGGTGCATGTTTCTCTGTGTCCTCCTTCCTAGTGCTTTATGGGTGGAGATTTTAATGTGGTGCAGAGTGGCTGGCTTCTCCTTTTTATTTTTGTGGTCAGTCAGCCACTGTAATCTGATTTCTTGTTTTACTCTCTTCTGTTTCTTGCATCTCTCTGTTGTTTTCTTGTCCTCTTAGTGTTCGTTGCCTTTCCGTCTTTCTTGTGGTTTTTCCTTTCTTTCCGTTCTGTGTTATACGTATTGTATGTTTCTCACACTTGAGCTTTGTTTTATTCAGAACAAGGGCCAATGACCATGTAGTTTGGTCCTTCCTCCCTTCTTTTAAACCAACCAACCAACCACCACCCAGGCACCCCTCTCTGTGCCAAGATTCCACGTGGAACTCCCCCCACCCCCCTCCATTTTTCTCTGATTTTTCCTTAGGGCGGCACACAATCTGTGGCACTACCACTTCGTGTCCTGCAGCCAAATGGTCAGAACATCAACTTTTACAATGCTGTCACAATCTTTCATCTGCCAACTGAAATGAAAAAGTACCTATGAATGAACAAATCATTTGACTCAAACCCATCCAAAAACATTTTTGATTTCATCTCTTCTACATTGAACAGCCAGAGAAACTGGTGCACCTGAGAAACTGGTGCACCTGCGTAATATCGTTTAGGGCCCCCCACGAGCACGCAGGAGTGCTGCAACATGACGTGGCATGGACTGAAATAATGTCTGAAGTAGTGCTGGAGGGGACTGACACCATGAATCCTTTGGGGCTGTCCATAAATCCGTAAGAGTACGACGGGGTTGAAATCTCTCCGGAACAGCACATTGCAAGGCATCACAGATATGCTCAATAATGTTCAGGTCAGTGGAGTTTGGAGGCCAGTAGAAGTGTTTAAAATCAGAAGTGTGTTCCTGGAGCCACTGTGTCGCAATTCTGAACGTTTAGGGTGTCGCATTGTCCTGCTAGAACTTCCCAAGTTCATCGGAATACACAATGGACGTGAATGGATGCAAGTGATAAGATAGGATGCTTACGTACGTGTCACCTGTCAGAGTGATATCTAGATGTATCAGGGGTCCCATATCACTGCAACTGCACACACCCCACACCATTACAGAACCTCCACCAGCTTGAACAGTCCCCTGCTGACATGCAGGTTGTCTCCATACCCATAAATGTCCATCCGCCTGATACAATTTGAAACAAGACTTGTCCAACGAGGCAAGAGGTTTACAGTCATCAACAGTTCAATGTTGGTGTCGACGGACCCATGCAAGGTGTAAAGCTCTGTGTCATGCAGTCATCAAGGGTGCACCAGTGGGCCTTCATCTATGAAAGCCCATATCGATGATGTTTCATTAAATGGTTTGCATGCTGACACTTGTTGATGGCCCAGCATTGAAATCTGCAGCAATTTGCGGACGGGTTACACTTCTGTCAGTTGAACGATTCTCTTCAGTCGTCGTCGGTCCTGTTCTTGCAGCATATTTTCCTGGCCGCAGTGATGTTAGAGATTTGATGTTTTACCAGATTCCTGCTATTCATGATAGACTCATGAAATGGTAGTACAGGAAAATCCCCACTTCATCGCTACCTCGGATGTGTACACCATGCTCAACCTCACTTAAATCTTGATAACCTGCCATTGTAGCAGCATTAACCAATCTAACATCTGTGCCAGACACTTGTTGTCTTACATAGGCGTTGCCGACCGTAGCTCCATATTCAGCCTGTTTACATCTCTCTGCATTTGAATACACATGCCTATACCAGTTTCTTTGGCACATCAGTTTATATTGTTTGTCTTACCAGTCTGTTATAACACCTCCCAGGGGGTCCACAACTCTTTTGTGGATACGTGCGTAGCGAGCACGAGACCCTGAGCTAATGTGGCCTTCCTTCCTTTCCGGGCTGCATACCTTCCCTTTCCGCATCCTTCCCCATCCCCCATCTTCGCACCCGAACCCCCCCCCCCCCCCTCACCTCCGCCTCTTTCCTTCCCTTTCTCCCCCTTTGGGGGTATGTTTTGTGCCTACGTCCGGAGACGGACGCTTGAAATTGTAACACATTCTTTGCTTTCTCTGCTTGCAAGTCTTCGTCCTTCCTCTGTCCTTCTCTTTTCCTTACCTCTTCTCTTTGCCCTTTTCTCCACTGCGGCGTTTGAGACCTCTCTTCTTTCCTTCCCCTTTCTATTTTTTCCTCCCTGTGCGTGTCTTAAGGCCGACCCACGCATTTCCATGCGTAGCCGGTGACGGGGTAACGCGTAATTCCCCGCCATGGGTAGACAGGTAGGACATGTACGTACCCCCTGGTGATTACCCGAGCTGATAACTTCCGAAAGTGCCGATTGGTCCCTCCGTCCATTTCTCGGGAGGTGTGACCTGAGGTGTGAACAATCACCTAAGGCGGGAGTGCCCTCAGAGAGGGCACCCACAAGGGAGGAGCGCGCCATCGGAGATGCCGGTAATCATGGGGGATTCTTCTGCAATGGTTTCCTCATCTTCCACTATGTCTGCTCACAAGTGTAAGTTCACTGAGTCTCAGCCACAGACAGTTCTTCCATCGTTGCCACAGTTCCTTGTTGTTTCTCGGTCTGACGAAGATCACGACTTCTCCACGGTCAACCCTTTCATTATTCAGAAAGGTGTCGACGCAGTTGCAGGTCTTGTAAAGTCTTGTTTCAGATTACGAAATGGCACCTTGTTGTTAGAAAGTCAGTGCCCTCCAGGCACAAAAATTGCTGCGTACTTCACTGCTACACACCTTCCCTGTCTGGGTGGAAGCGCACCGCACTTTAAATTCCTCACGTGGGGTCGTTTATACACGCTCCCTCAACGGATTGTCCGACAAGGAAATTTAACACTACCTGTCCGACTAGGGCGTAACGGCTGTTCATAGTCATGAAAAGGGTTGACAAGAACATCATTCCAACCCGCACTGTCTTCTTGACATTTGACAAAGTTCAACTCCCATCGAAAATCAAAGTGGGCTATGAGATAATTTCCGTTCGCCCTTACGTCCCAAACCCTACGCGTTGCTATCGGTGTCAGCGGTTCAATCACACCAGCCAGTCCTGTTCCAATCCGGCCAAATGCGTTACGTGTGGCAATGATGCTCATGAGGGTGCTTGTCCACCTCCATCCCCTTGTTGCATCAACTGTATGGGTGACCACGCTGCTTCCTCTCGAGATTGCCCCATTTTTAAAGACGAAAAGCTCATTCAGGAAATCAGAGTGAAGGAAAAGGTGTCTACCTTTGCTGCTTGAAAATTATTCGCCAGTCGAAAGCCCACTGTGCCTCAGACAGGAAAATACAGCACTGTCCTTGCCTCTCCTCGGCCAACAAAGGAGGCGGCCACGCAGACTTGTGATCTCACTTTTAGCTCCACGGTCGTCAGATCGGCCAGCGCAAAGATCGCCCGTTCAACCTCACCACTTTCGCCTACTCACTCTATGGCTCACCCTTCATCGGGTTCTGCTAAATCTCAAGCCCACAAGTCAGACACCAAGACTTCGAAAAAAGAGCATACTCGTGAAGATTTTTTACGTACCCCAACTTCACAACCATTGGTTCCTCCTTCATCTAAACATCATGTTTCCAAGAAGGCTAATAAGAAACCCAGTTCCTCTCCTTCTCCGCCAAGGCGTGTCTCATCTACAGCACCACATGGCGGTAACCGCCCTCGGCCGACTTCTGTGTCACCGAGGCGCACTGCTGGCGGCCGATCAACCGGCCGATCGCTGGTGGCAGGAGCTGCTCCTGAACAACCTATGGATCAGGATCTTCTGCCTTCGGCTGAATGCCGTTCCATGCTGTCGGTCGCAAGCTCTGAGCAGTCGTTCAGTTGACGGCAACCTTGGTCACATTCCTCCATTTTCTGTTCACCCTATGTCCATTATCCACTGGAATATCCGTGGCATTCGAGCCAATCGGGATGAATTGTCGATCCTCTTACGATCCTATTCGCCGGTCGTCATTTGTCTTCAGAAAATAAAGCTGCGTCCCCATGACCGCTTTGTTCTCCCCCATTTTCAGTCCGTCCGATTTCATCTCCCCTCTGTTGAAGGCACTCCAGCACATGGAGGACTTACGATTCTTCTCCATGATACTCTCCATTATCACCCAATCCCCTTAAACACTTCCTTCCAAGCTGTTGCTGTCCGTTTTTCCCATTCTGGATACAACTTCTCTCTTTGTACTGTATACATTCCATCGTCCACACCAATGGCACGAGCTGATCTCCTTCATCTTCTTGGTCAGCTTCCACCCCCCTATTTGCTGGTTGGGGACTTCAATGCCCACCACCCGCTTTGGGGATCTCCACATCCTTGTCCGCGTGGCTCACTATTGATAGACGTCTTCCACCAAGCGGATCTTGTTTGCCTCAACACTGGGGACCCTACATTTTTGTCTGCCTCCACGACAAATTTCTCTCATTTGGACCTTTCGGTCGGTACTGTTTCGCTAGCTCGGCACTTCGAATGGTTCGCCCTTGATGATACACACTCGAGTGACCACTTTCCATGTGTCCTTAGACTGCAGCCTCAACTGCCATATATGCGCCCGCGACGCTGGAAGTTTGCCCAAGCCGATTGGGCACTTTTTTCGTCTCTAGCAACATTCGATGACCGTCACTTTCCTAGCGTCGATGATGAGGTCACACATATTACAGACGTTATTCTTACAGCTGCAGAACGTTCAATACCACGTACCTCCGAATTGCCCCGGCGCCCCCCAGTTCCTTGGTGGAACAAGGCATGCCGTGACGCAATACGTGAGCGGCGACGTGCTCTTCGCGTTTTCCGCCACCATCCTACTTTGGCCAAATGTATCCGCTATAAGCAGTTCCGTGCGCGATGCCATCGCGTCATCCGCCATAGCAAGAAGGCAAGCTGGAACTTCTTTACTAGCTCATTTAACACCTTCACTTCCTCCTCGGAAGTTCGGAGTCGGATTCGACGGTTATCTGGTGCGCCTAGTTTCTCTCCGGTCTCTGGGTTCACTGTCGCGCATGATACGTTAGTGGACTTTGTCGCAATTTCTAACTCATTTGGTCAACACTTTGCTAAGATTTCAAGCTCTTCAAATTACCCGCCAGCGTTTCTCCTGAAGAAACGTGCAGCGAAAGTGCAACCTCTTGCTTTCTCTCAAAATCGCGAAAGCTATAATACTGTTTTCTCCATGCAGGAACTCCAACATGCACTCTCTTCTTCTCGCTCCCCCGGCCCCAGGACCGGATGGTATCCACATCCAAATCTTGCTGCATTTATCAACCCATAGTATGTGTTACCTCCTTCGCCTTTATAATCGAATTTGGAACGACAGTACTTTTCCCAGACAATGGCGGGAAGTTATCGTCGTTCCTGTTCCGAAACCTGGAAAGGACAAACATCTCCCCTCTAGCTATTGCCCCATTTCTCTCACAAGTAGTGTAAGTAAGGTTTTGGAGCGTATGGTGAATTGCCGTTTAGCTTGGTGGCTGGAGTCCCGCAGTCTTTTAACACCTGCCCAATGTGGTTTCCGAAAGCATCGTTCTGCAGTTGACCATCTTGTTGCTCTCTCCACTTATATTATGAACAATGTTCTCCGGAAACGCCAAACAGTAGCAATATTTTTTGATCTGAAGAGAGCATACGATACCTGTTGGAGGGCAAGCATCCTCCGCACACTGTTTTCTTGGGGCTTTCGAGGTCGGCTGCCCCTTTTTCTTCGCGAATTTATGGCAGAGTGCACTTTTAAGAGTGCGGGTGAACACTACTCTCTCCCGTACTTTCTCCCAAGAAAACGGGGTACCCCAGGGCTCCGTGCTAAGTGTTGTACTGTTTGCCATTGCCATAAATCTAATTATGGACTGTCTCCTTCCCGATGTCTCAGGCTCCCTCTTTGTGGACGATTTTGCGATCTACTACAGCTCTCAACGGACCAGCCTTCTTGAACGACGTCTTCAAGGATGTCTCGATCGCCTCCACTCTTGGAGCATCGAAACCGGCTTCCGCTTTTCTCCCGGTAAGACTGTGTGTGTTAATTTTTGGCATCGTAAGGAGTCTCTTCCACCTTCCTTACATCTAGGACCTGTCAACCTTCCATTTTCGGACGTCGCTAAATTCTTGGGTCTTATGTTTGACAGAAAACTGTGCTGGTTCTCCCATGTTTCCTATGTTTCGGTTCGCTGTCTGCGATCCCTCAACACCCTCTGTGTCCTGAATGGTACCTCCTGGGGAGCGGACCGAGTGGTCCTTCTCCGCCTCTATCGCGCCTTAGTGTGCTCGAAACTGGACTATGGAAGCATAGTTTACTCCTCTGCTCGGCCGTCTATTCTTCGGCGTCTCGACTCTATCCACTACCGTGGATTACGTTTAGTGTAACTAACCTGTTACTACAGGTTATTACGTTATTATTGGGAATGGAAATACTTATTGCTTATGAAATTACCGTAAGAAAATTAGGGTCGCCACCGACCCTAACCATACAACTAATCAAAGGTTTGGTCGAGTCGGAAAATAAATTAATTTGATCACAGACCAAAAACTCACAAAAATGCATACGTTGTGATGTCGCTCATAGGGGATACGATGTAATTAATAGTATTCCCCGTGCACTGATCAGCTCCCAGCAACACACCTGAAAATCTGTCTTAAAATAAAGGGAAACTAACCACTGGGCCTGTGTAAGGAAACGCGTTGGATGTGCTAACAGGAAAGCTACGAGGTAAGTGGCTTAGGTGCAAAAACGTAATCTCGGAACACAAGAGAAAATTGTAGATAAAATAATTTATTCCTAAGATAAGGTCGTGAGGCATGTACACGAATCCTGATAACATGTAGTTTGTGGAGACACAATTTCTAGGTATAGTGCCAAATTCCAACAATATCACATCACACAATCATGTTAACATTATCTAAAACAAACATGCGATCGGACAGTTAGTGATGCCGGTAGCCCAACAACTATAATGTTCTACCACGTGGTTGGCTCCCCACGGACGAAAGACACATAAAGCAAGGAAAATTTACGAGAAGGCAAGGCTCTAAATATTTAGAAAGGTGAAAGCTTATGCAGGCACAGCTGAAGGCAGACAGACATTCCTACAGAAGCAAGTGCTCACTTCTTATTGACACCTTTGTGTGGCGCTCTTCCGGTGGATCCAAGTCTGCTGAAAGAAAAATCTGCCAAAGTTTTGCATTCCTTGCTGCGACAAGGCAAAGCAATCTTCCAGATTTGAAAAGTGAGACCAAAAGCTAACAGCTCTCCCCTCGCCAAGTAACAGCGCGCCACATGGTCAGTCTAACTCACCCTTCTTCGACTGGAGCACAGCTGTGGACGCTTCCCATACTGGCGGCAGACTGCCTCCTGCTTCTTCTCCAGCCTCTTCCACGCTCCGCGTGGCTCGGAAAACCCAAAGATGCCATTTCCGCCACCAACCTAACGCAGGTGGATTTCTCACAAGTAGCGAAAACCTCTTTGCCTACTTGACCACTACGAGAGTTGGCTATTCTGTACCACTGCTGCTGAATCTGTACGACTATTGCAGACTTTCTGCAGCAGACTACGCCACCATCTAGCAACGTGACACACAACCACATTCATTCAATCACACCACTACGATAATTATGGGAAAAGAGAAACAAGGAAGGAAAGAGAAATACTAGTGAAAATGGGCTACCGGACTAATGAAAGCTGGCTACAGGACCATTTCGTTAGTGTCTGGAGCTTTTTACACCAGCCCTGTGGAAAGCCTTTATGCTGAGACTGCTGAACCTCCGCTGTCCAATCGGCGAGCAGTCCTTCTGAGTCGTTATGCTAGCCATCTGTCTTCCATGCCTGCTAATCCGGCCCATGACATTTTTTTCGACGCTTCCTTGGATGTAGGGTATGCAGGCTGCCCTTCCTCTCTACTACCACCGGGAGTCCGCTTCCGTCAACTGCTCCATTCTCTTTCCTTCCGCTTTCCTAAAACCTTCTTGACAACTTGGGGTACAGCACCGCCTTGGCTCCGTCCCCAGACCTGCCTGCTCTGTGACCTTTGTCAATTTCCCAAGGATGGTACCCCTTCACTTGTTTATCGTCGGGCATTTGCTGCTCTATGTGCACAAATGAAGGAAGCCACATTTATTTACACTGATGGCTCGAAAACATCGTTTGGTGTAGGGAGTACCTATATTGTTGGCGACACCCCAAATCGATTTCGGCTTCCCGACCAGTGTTCGGTTTATACTGCGGAGCTTTACGCTGTTCTCCAGGCTGTCTAATACATCCGTTGCCATCAGCGGATACAGTATGTTATCTGTTCAGATTCTCTCAGCTCTCTCCTCAGTCTCCAAGCTCTGTACCCCGTCCACCCTCTGGTCCACTGGATTCAGGACTGCCTCCACTTGCTCCACTAGGGGGGCGTCTCTGTGGCGTTCCTCTGGATCCCAGGACATGTTGGTATCTGTGGAAATGAGGCGGCTGATATAGCGGCCAAGGCTGCAGTCTCTCTTCTTCAGCCAGCTATTCGCACGATTCCCTTCGCCGATCTACGGAGTGTTTTATGTCGTCATGTTACTCTTTTATGGCAGGCACATTGGTCCACACTTCCCAATAATAAATTGCGGGATGTGAAAGCTCTTCCCTGTGCTTGGACCTCTTCTTCCCGAACGCGTCGTCGGGAGGAGGTAATTTTAACTAGACTCCGGATAGGGCACTGTCTTTTCAGCCATCGACATCTTTTAAGTGGTGATCCTCCCCCACTCTGTCCCCACTGCTCTCAGCTGTGGATGGTAAGACACCTTTTACTTGAGTGCCCCTATTTTACTCCGTTACGCGTCCATCTACAGCTGTCGCCTGATATATCGTCCATTTTAGCAGATGACAGGCGGTCAGCCGATCGCGTTCTCGAGTTTATTAGTGCCAGTGAGATGACGTCAGTCATTTGAAGCTCTTTTTGGGGACAACAACCCCCTTCTATAGTGGTTTTTTAAGCTTTCCTTCTATTTTTAGTTTCTCCAATTTTTTGAGTTTCGTTCCCATTTCTGCCTTTTCCTAAGTCACAGACTGGGTGCTAATGACCGTAGCAGTTTTGCGCCCTAAAACCATAACAAAAATAAATAAATAAATAAAATAAAATAAAAATGAGAAAGAGGTCTTTTAACAGAGCTACAGGAAGCATTTATCGCAATCAATGCTGCACAAGACATGATGTCTAAAATCTCCATCATAATTACCACAAGTGTGCAAATAATCATGAATCTAGAATGCTATTGGCTCTCTACATCGAAGGTATATCCTGAAGCTTTCTTCAGAGAAATAGGTGTTGCTTTCTTCAACAAGACACATCTGTTCCAACCTGTAGTTCTGTGTCTGGAACTACATAAGATACAGAACTGACTTCCTAAGTGGAGGTGCATCTTGTAAAGAATTTTATCTGCCACAGGCAATTAAACCAGCCAACATTTATAGATGCTTAAGATGGTGGTACAGAATTGGTATTAAATCAGCCCTTCTGATCATTCTCCAGCTGAAGGCTTGTTACTGCAGATGTGGACATTCTGCTGAAGGGCAATCACTAAGTCGTCATAGGATCTGAACAGCAAGCACAGGGCAAGTATTTCTATAACATGGACATAGCCTTCCCAGAGAAGCCAGCTCAGTTTCATTATGACTCCAGCTACTGGCCAGACATACTGGTTACATTTCTACAGGATCAAACGACAGCCACTGAAATCCTAACTGGATTAAATCTGAATCACATTCAGGAATTCTGAAATTCAGGGGACAGAATGTCCTACATAGGAGGAACATAGTGAACTTTCACAGCTGGCAGATCACCATATTACAGACTTTCCCTTCAAATGGGGGGAGGGGGGGGAGGGGGAGGAGGAGGCGAGATAATAAAGCCATCCCGGAGTTCACTACCTGAGCCAAAACTACTACAGTCATGATTCCTCAAGACCCAAGGCATAGTGATCTGTCACCAGAACTTGCTCTGTTAACCACAGAGAAGCAATGAATTCACCACCTCAGGCAGCAGTTGGGGGACCCACACAACAGGTAAACAATGTAAAGGATAGTGTGGGAAATATTGACATCTGCAAGAGCTATGTTGTGCCTGCTGGGACCAGAATCCGTAGGGAGCAAGACATATCTAGCCATTTTTGTTGCACCACAAAAGCATACTGGCAACTCCTAAAGTTCACGTGGAGATGATAGTTTACATAGTACAAAAGAAGACATACAGCAAATCATGCCTGGTAAAATGTCAATTCCAAGAAACATCGAGGGCAATGAGGAAGGACTGGAGACGAAACAGTGTGGAAAGGAATCTGGTAAGAAAACTGCAAAAAATATCTATAGTATCTTTTGTAATGGGTGTTTAATCCTTTAACTGCTCTGGACATGTTAACGCGTGCACCTTTGTACCTGTCCATGTGTGCTGTGATCGTGTTTACGCGCACCACCAGTCCTTCTACCTGGTACTATAAATGTGTCTACGCGTAGACACGTTCAGAGTACCAGGTAGAAGGACTGGTGGTGCGTGTAAACACGTTCACAGCACACAGGGACAGGTGCAAAGGTGCACGCGTTAATGTCCAGAGCAGTTAAAGGATTAATGCATAGTATGTGCTGTTTTTAGGTTATCAGCAATGTAATAGCTCCTGGCCCTGATCTTATTGAAAATAAATAAATAAAAATTAAAAAACCTACCTTTGCTGGAAAACTCCAACCAATATGCCATGTCACAACTCAGACATCCTTCACAACTGCCCCAGACTATTTCTGTTCAACCTGGGAGGTTGTGCCAAAGTTACTAAAATCCATAAATGTAATAAAAACGCTCAGTTCTCTCAATATACAGAGCCACTTCCATCTAAACCACCTTTCCAAAACTCTAGCATACATCATAAAAACATCCCTTCAACAGTTCGTCTCCCCTGATAAAATCCCCAACTCCAAACAATTCAGGTTTCATGCTGGACATGGAACAACAGTGAGCCATTCATGCAGTGGAACAAATGTATGAGAAGAGTGAAGTAAATAACAGCACAGCAATGTTCCTAAATATAGAAAAAGTTGTCAGCTGTGTCCTACTATAAAAAAGTCAGAATACAAGCCCCCTTCCTACATTCTAAAATCATCTAATGGTTCTAGGACAACATGTAAGATAACCAACCTGATTTTTGTTCTCTCTTCTTCGATGCCTCTTCAGCAGCACATCTATTTGTAGTTAAGGAAGAGGAAAAACTTAATGAATAATGTATGCAGCTCCATTTGTGCATTCACTTTTTTCCCCGTATTTATTAAACTTAATGTCTTACTGTTGACATGGTGAAAAGTTTCTCAGCTTTGTAACACAAGTGGCAGCTAAGTCAGGTTAGCTCTCGCATCCAAGAACTGTTCAGTGACAGAATTTGTCAGATCAATTATAACTTTAAGCACAGTTTTAGGAACTCTATCAATGAATCAGTTGTTGTTATAAAAGTTTTGAAAACAAAATATTGAGAATGGCAAGAACACAGTCCACATTTACACAATGTGTCACAATAAACACTGTTTAGCAATACTCCATCATGAACGTTACATGGAGACATTTCACTCGGTCCAGTCCTTAATGAAGGTCACAACATACAGTAATCAAACATTCCACTGAAAATGGTCAAACTTATCTATTATTTTCAAAGCAATTTAATCGAAATAATCATAGACTTCAATTGGAGCATCCACTAGTGGGTTCATAGGCACTGACTTTGCAGTGCCTTCTGCAGATAACACACACACTACTTTCGTGGAAGTGTTTGAATAGTGAAGGATTCCCATAGACATTTATAATTTGGACATTTACAATACATGCTATGTTAGTAATAACTGGGAGCAAAATGAATATTTTGGGTAGCATCTGACTAAAGACTAACATGGCGTATGAACATGCTGGTGTTTAGAAATTACATATTGCTGCTCACCATGGCCTAACTATTAACAGCTTAATCAATTAGTGAAGTGCATAAAATTTAGGTTGACAAAAGTATAAAGGCAAAGGTCAGAATCTAACAAGCAAAGACGCAAAATCTCCAATGAAAAATGTGGCTTCTTCTGAGCTTCAATATTAATTAGTTTCCTATAAATTGAAATATGTTACTGAAAAGTTGGAATGCCAACCCTTCTAATGGGTGTCGTCAGTATCATCAGAACTACTGATTAGCGTACTAGAAATTTACTCCTGCATGTTGCATTAAGAAGTTAGTTAATTAGCAAAACGTCCATGAAAACTATATACATAAGAAAAATCAGCACATTAACAATAATAACCTGAACAATGCATCCAACTAAAATTAAATCTAGATGACATTTTGAAATATGTACGTGTATGCTACACGTAAATTATGTAGATAACTGTATCAGGATAAGATAAAGGTAGTTATCAGGAATTGTAATCATAGCTAATGGAGTATTTCCAACTCACTATGTATCAAACAGAAATTTTTTTCTTCTATAGTAGTAACTATAAGCACAGTCAAGAATATTGAGACAGGACTGCCTCAGAGCTCTGCACTTGGACCCCTCAGCAAAACACCAGGTACAGGCCGGGTGGACAGATCGCATTATATGCCAATGGTACAGTCCTGTATCACAGTGGTGGAAACCTTAATTACATCAACAGTACCATTTGGGCAGAATTAACCAGGTGATGTAACATCTAGATTGTCCAAATTAATATGGAGAAATGTTAGTGAATTGTGTTCACTACCAGAAGCTGATTTTCAGTTTATATCAATCACATTGAGAACAATGGAGTCTCGTAGAGGCCTCAAAATTAACAAACATCTCGTTTTTTGACTACATGTGTAGAGAAGCTGTTCCAGTTGTATCCAGTATTGACAAAAATCAAAATATGATTATCATCCTGGTTGCCTGAAATGTGGAGTCTGGCAGCAGACACAAATCTTATAAAAAATGGTTGTCTGCAAAACAATTTATTTGGTTGAATTGCAGACGCACAGTTCATATCCAGTGAAGGAATTTCCATACAGTTCAGCTATCCAAGCATTCACTTTTAAATTGGAAAACTTCTATGAATCCTTCTGTCATCTTTCCAAATCATCTCATCAGTTCACTTGGTTGAGACATAACCCAAATTTTAAAATGGCCATCATTCACCATTTTAGGAATCCATAACCATATCATTGTCATGATACCCTAGACATCAGGCACAGACAGTATGCTACACAACTTCTAAGCCATTTGGATTGATGTGAGCTCCACCCACACAGAACAGATGCTGCGGGAGCTCAGAACTGTACGGTCAGACCAGCAGGTCCTATCAGGTCACCAGGTGGCATGCATGGCGATGGTAGAAGTTGTCGATGTACTGCTTACTGCAGCTTTTCCTGCATCCATAGGGTCATGACATGCTGAAAAGAGGCCTGCATCGATCTTTTCATGAGCACTTATTTAGGCGAGCATATGAGCTTAGCAGAGTAGTTCCTTCACAGTGACCAACTGACCAGGAGATCTGTGCTACACCTCACTCCATCATCTTCCAGGACAGTATGCTGCTTTCTCCATCTGGGCTCCAAGTGTGATCGGTAACATGCTGGCTAGTACTTGGTATAATTTCTGCCGTTTGTTTTCTTCATTGACAAGATGGTGCCAAGACTTGACTTTAGGCATCGATCCTTGCCAGACTTCGATATTTTTCCTCACTTTTCGATGCTTCTCCTATGAAGTAATGCTACTAGGTACTTTCTAAGTGTTCTCTTTCCATGAATTGAGCTAGGGTGTGGACTTTGGTTTGAAACTCAAGAATAGACGAACTTGCTTCATGCTGAACTTCACTGTATTCAGATTTCGAGATTTGGCTCACCTTTAAAGAATGCTGTGATTAATTCCATGTGTTGTGGGACTTAATTATTTGTTTTTGGGATTTGGGAACTTTTAAGTTTGGCATTGAAGAATTACTGTTTGGTTGTGGAAGAATTTTAATTTCAAACTCTTAAGGTATTCTACCTCCCTAGTACATTGAAGATACTGTTGATGATATATCAGAGAAATAAATGTGTCACTGTGATAGCCAACTAAAGCAGAGGGAAAGAGAAGAATCAATGCTTATGAGATCTGCTGCTAGAAGTGGATGCATAAGATGTTATAGACAGCTAAGATGACAAATATTTTCTTAGCCAAATAGATCAGTCATTTGTAAATTAAGTGTTTTTCTCTCTCTTTTTCTGACAAAGGCTGTGGCCAAAAGCTAATATTTATGTATATGTCTGACTGATGACCATCGATGTTAAGTCCCATAGTGCTCAGAGCCATTTTATGTATATGTCTCTTTTAATTGTGCCTGTCTGCAACTTAACATGTCACCTTTATGCTAAATAGCAGCCTATCTTTTCTTTACATAGTTAATATTACTCTATTACAGACATTGTGGGAAAATTCTATAGAAGGGAAGAGTGTGGCATAAACTAGAGGAGTTAAATTGGTGTTTATCACTTTTTCTTCATGGGAGTAATATATTTACCCAATCTTTCTCAATTGTAGCTTATGCTCAATCTGTATTGACTTTCATGGTGGCAAGATATTGAACACTAATCTCCCTTTTTTACCATTTGTTTCATTTCAATAATAATCTCATAAGACTTCACATAGGAATTGTACAAAATATGGAAATGTAAAAAACACAACATATTGCTATGCCTAATAAGTTGTAGTAGACCTGTAGGTATTCAAAAATACTCCCAGCCATCTCAGATTGGTTAAATACAGGTCCTATATGATTTTCAGGGAAATGTTCTGTTCTTCCTGCAAAATAATGGCAACTTCAGGTAAAAATGATGGATGCTGATAGTGATCACATATTCTTTCCAAAGTAGATCACAAAAGCTCAATAATATTCATATCTGGTTAGTTGGTGTCCTGTGAACATGTGAATGTTCATCCTCTTGTTCACAAAACCACTCCTGGATGATGCGAACTGTGTGAACACCATGCACCATTGGATGGACCTGTTCACCAAACTGGTCACATAATCCTTGGCAGTCATATGACTTGCAGTGTAACCGTGGAGCCCATGGAATACCATGATACACTGGACCCCCACCGTATTTCACTCTTGGGATGTAAACTCATTTGGAAACAGTGTGGAACAAGACTCATCCAACCAAATTACTTTCTTCCATAGTTCAGATTTTATGGCATCAGCGCCATATTTTTCTATTATGGGCTTTTGCGGCACTGATGAGTAATTTTGGAATTCCAACTTGATTTTTCTATTATGGGCTTTTGCACCACTGATGAGTAATTTTGGAATTCCAACTTGTCCATGCTGATGAAGCTTCCCTCATGTTGTTTTGGTGCAGATTGAGTTTGTGAGTGCAACAGTCAGCTCTGCAATGATTTTTGCAGCTGTTGTCTTCTTATTTTTCATCACAATCCTCTTCAATGACTGCCTGTTACAATCACTCAACACACACTTTCTTCCATGTTGCAACTAAGGATGATGTTTTTCTGCTTTGCCTGTATGCAGTATAAATCTTCAATATTGTGCCTCTTGAAACACCACACTTAGGCTCTCTTGGTTATGGAAACACCCACCATGTGAGGACCAGCAATTTGCCCATGTTTGAAATCACTTAGCTCTGACATAATGCACTTGTAACACAGGATACCATTATGACCATGACTGACACATCCAACATACTGAGGACACTGCACAGGTGTCATTCATAGTCAAATACGACAACACAACTTGCAGATTTGATTCGCATTTGTATTTTTGTTCAAGCATGCCTGTCTCAGGGTGTTGCCAAATCTCTAATCAACCTGTAGTTATAATGTATAAGTATGATGATTTTTTTCTGTAACTCTGACAGATGCTTACTTTCCAAGTTTTCTCACTCCAAGAAAACTCTGTCTATCCAAAATTCTGTAGGAATTCAGTATGTTATTATATGTTTCTTTTATTTGTTGGTAGGAGAACAGATGTTTATCAGTCAAGGAACTGTATTGTTGTTGTATTGTAGCTACCATGAAGAACAAAATGAGAATTCAATTCCAAAAGTGTACAAGGAGGCTACATGGCTGGTTAGTACTGACAGCCAACAGGGGAAATGCCAGTACAGCTGATACACACATTTTAAACTGTAGAATAATTTTTCTAGGTTTGGAACTGTTAGTTCCTTCCTCAGCAGGACAGAAGGACACATTCTTTAAGCTTAGGAAAGGAGAGGCAGGTCACACACAACCCAGTTGACAATGACCTATCTTGTGATGGCAAGAGGAGACAAAGAACCTCATCCTCATAACAGGTGGTCCGTCAACTTGGGGTGTAAGTGGCCTCTTATTCCTGTTTATAACGTTAACTGAGTTTCCTCTTGGTGCTTGGCAGAATGTGATAATACTATTACATAGGAAACACTTTCCTAATGCTGTGCGAGATAAATAAATTAAATATTTTGTTGAACATTAGGAAAGTTTTCACTATTTAATACTCCTATCCATCCCTCATTCTTCCATTAGGAAGGATCAAATAACTCCAGAAACTACTTTTAAATGTCTCTTAAGGCAGTAGTGGAATTTTACCTTTCGAATATAAGCAATGGCCAGCCATTCTATCTGTAATTTTACAGATCAGTATGTAACAAATTATAAAGAGGATGGCGATAAAAGTCTCCATCTGATATTTAATGTATTGCTTGAGCAGTCATCCATGGTTTTTTCTTTTTTGGCTGGTTAAGTAGACACATATGGAAGGGTTGATTTAAACATTCTCTCATAATAATAATAATATTAATAATAATAGTAAAAATAATGATGATAACATAATTTTAAGAAAATTTCCAATGTGACACACAACTGCCACTGTACGACCCCTTTACTACTTTTTCAACAGCCTACAAAGAATGCTCTGCTGCTATAATTATCTCTTATTTTCAAGAATAATTTTGATCAGGATGGAAGAGTTACAGTTTCAGGGACAAATTAAGTTCAAGGTAGTGAAATGAGAACAGATGTGAGGTACTTCAGCAGTTAGCAATACATATCTGTGAAGTTTCTGCTACGCATGGTGGCAAAGTGGTTATGTCAGTTGGTTCAGTTATGGAAAATGTTGCTCAAATCCCTGCACACCCATACAAATTTAAGTTTTGAGTGGCTTTTTGAGATGCAGAATTGGTTCTTTTGTAATAGCTGTGGCCGGTTACCGACCCCATTTCGTCCAATCCAAGCTAGGGCTACACCTTTAATGGACCTGAATGTCAGTGGGGCTTCAAACTAATCTCCACTCTTTGCAAATAGTACCTATTATAAAAACAATTTTCTTGATTTGTACTGTTGGAAAGTTTGTTTTCTTCCACAAACCAAGTCATGTATGACAGAGAGACCGGACTAATTATGCTGCCAGTGACTTGCTACTTTTTTGATGACAAGAATCACTGTGCTATCTCAAAACTTTGACCCCATGATCTTTCCTGCCAGTGAAATCAATGTCCCTTGTGGTAGTGAATATCTCACCTTTTGGCCACTATTTTGATTGATTCTTTGATTCTGCAGTGTAATGATGAATGTAATAAAAGTACCTTCCAGTAGAAGAATTGCTACAACCATCTACAGGTAAGGCGTGATCTGAAGGCAAGGAAGCTTATGCAACAGGTAGAGTATAGGTGAGTAAGGAGGAAAAAATCTATTGCAACACTATTTGTCCATTATACCAGAAATGCTTCAGGTAAAACTGTAAGAATACACTAAAAACACAAGATCAAAATGATGTTCCATCTTACTCAAGATCGAGGGGCCTTGCCTGGTTCTGTAAAGGATTACCTAAAATTTCAGAAACAAGAGTCTAGAACATCTGTCAGGATGGGAAAATTTATGGAGGTCAACTGAAGTGAACCATATAAAAAAGAAGTGGGCACAAAGTGCCACATCAATAAACAAAGCCAGCAGATGCAGAGCACTCACTTTTGCCACAGGACACACTGTTAATTGTCAAGGTAACAAAGTGTTTATATAGACTAACTTACTATGATATTTCAGCCCAAAAGAATCCATGAAAATCCAGCTACGTAATTTACTTATAAATAGACAGCAGTTTCTGATTAAGAAAAGTGTGGGAGCTTTGTCAAAACTTGTCATTCTGGAGAAAGATTTGTTCATGCGAACTGCAGACTTTTACCATACCAAGACGACACACCAGCATCCTACAAAAGGACTACTAATTTTTTAAAGAATGGAAGTCTCTGTAACTATAAAGCAGTTCCAAAGCTCATTTTTCATTCAACAGTCTTTGAAATATTTTACAGTAATGTGATAGGCAGTTGTTATGACTGCTGATATCTCTGCTGTTTTGTACAAAATGAATTATGAAGAAGGATGACTAGCAACTTCAGAACCTTCTTTATGAAAAACGTACTACCATATTAAAGGGAAAGGGTGCGGCAGCATGATGGGATAAAACTGCTTTTATTTTAATCATCCCTTTAAAAATTAAATGTACAAAACTGTAAAAGACACACTTTTTTTTGCAGTGTGTTTTTTTAATAGTTTTGTCTGACTAATGTGGTGTAATACTTAACATTCTATATGTGTACACAGTATTCTTACAATTCTGTGTCCATTCATCCTCGTTCCAGCCTCCCTTAAACACTTCAAGCTACGGCATATTTTCTGTGATCACAAATTACCTAAGGTAGCATTCCATCTCAAATGTCAAAATGTCAGTGGGACATTTAAATTGACTCATTTTCTAATTTCTAATGTTTACAGTCATGGTAAACATCTAATACAGTGACTGTCATAAAGAGAACTAAATTTAGTGACTGAAATTAGCACACCCTTCTCAGTGAATTACAGTGAGTAGAAATTTACATACTTTGAAAAGTTGGTTGGTGAGCAAAATTGTTTTATATGAAACAATAAGAGTTTATTAATGGAAACTTTGCTGTTTGGAGTGAAGTCGAATTCTTAACACAGTCATCTGTATTATAACTGTATGAAATGAATAAACTGCTGCTCACCACATGAAGGAGGCAGTGAGTGGCAGACATGAAAACACACACACACACACACACACACACACACACACACACACACACACACACACACACACACACACCCCTCTGTCCACTGTCTGCAGCACCCAGAGATGACTGTGGCCATGGTTGTGTGAGAGTTGTCCCTGTATCCCCTTTATCTGGAGGAGGACTTTGTCTATGAAATCTAACAGTCTTCTTTCAATGTGCCTGCATGCCACTCAACACCATTTCTATATCAGGGCAGTATCCCTCTATCCATTTTATATTCTTCTTATTGCATTCCAGATTTTCTACTGTTGCATCACTACCGTATTTTAGTAATACATAAACTGACCCTCTTCAGGAATGGTAGAAAAGAGACTTGCAGGCCACTGTTGGAAAGTAATGCATAAATGAAAACTTCCTGAAACATTCATCCATTAATATTGCAAATATTTTTTAAAAAAATTACACAAAATGCACTGATGGAAAAAAATTGCAACACCAAAGAATAATGCAGAATAATGAAATTACAGGAATACATTGGTCTAGGTAACCTATTTAAGTGATTAACACGGAAGCAGCTTATCTCTCACTAAGATCACATGATAATGTAAGTGTGAGGTAAGCCATTGCAAAAGTAGAATGCTGGTACATCAATAACCGGATTAACCACCAGAATGTTGAATACAAGCAAGTAAATGTGCACAGGTGCTGGATGTTAGTTTGTGGGATCCAGTTTCATGCCTCTAGCATTTGGTCAATCAATACTGGGACGATAAATGCTGGTTGTGGATGACACTGGCGCTGTCGTCCGATGATGTCCCATATGTGCTTGATTGGAGACAGATGAATTTACCGCCCAGGCCAAGGCAACATGTCAACACTATAGGAGCACCTTGGGTTACAACAGTGATAGGTCAGCGAGCTTTATCCTGTTGGAAAACACCCTATGGTATGCTGTTCATGAATGGCAGCACAACAGATCAGATCACCAGACTCATATACAAATTTGCAGTCACTGCATGTGGGATAACCATAAAATTGCTCCTACAGTCATATGACATCACACCCCACACCATAAGTCTAGGTGTAGGACAAGTGTGTCTAGCAAGCAGATAAGTTGGTTGCAGACCCTCTAACTGGCCTTCTAATCAACACACACGCATCACTGGCACCAAGGCAGATCAAGCTTTCATCGGCAAATGCAGCAGACCTCCAACATGCCCTCCAATGAGATTTCACTTGACATCCCTGAAGTCGCAAATGGCTATGTTTAGGGGTCAACGTAATGCTCGCTACAGGAGATTCGGTTTGGAGTTGTCCTTGAAGTAACCAATTTATAACTGTTCATTGTGTCACTGTGGTACCAACTCTGCTCAAATTCCTGTTGCAGAGACAGTATGATGTGCCAGGACCATTTACCGAACAGGATGGTCTTCCTTCTCGGTAGTGCCATATGGCCATCTGGAGCCCAATCTTCTTGCGACCGTACATTCCCATAATCACCACTGCCAGCAGTCATGTAGAGTGGCTACATTCCTGCCAAGTCTTTCTGCAGTACCACAGCCCTATTACACAACGTCATTTAAGCCAATTGAGGCACTGATAATGGCGTCCTTGTTGCCTTAAAGGCATTCTTGACTAACATCAACTCACCACATCCAGTCTTAAAGGTTACTAATGCTCACGACCCTTACAGTGTTTATTTCAAGCAAAACTGATTTGCACCCTCACAGTGGTGCTACTAGTACCATTCTTATGTGACTATCAGGAAATGTGAACAGACATTATCTTTTGGCTGTAGAAACATACCTATAGACTTTCATTTGCAACACACAACTCCATTTTGGTGTTGCAATTTTTTTTCCATCAATAAAGATAATGAAGTGGCTGCAGCATACACATTTCTATGTGGGGGGGGGGGGGGGGGGGGGACTGTTTCCATAATAATCGTATTTATTATATTTTATTTATCTGAAACAATGTTTGTCACTCTTCATGAACGATTATTTAGATGTATCAACACATTTGCTGCAGCTGATGCTTTAAGCCTCAGCCACAGCAGCCACTAACCCACTGTGCTAATGCTTATAGGTGTACAGGCCCACAAGACTGTTATCCTGTCTAGCTGTGAACACGTGTTGGTTCAATCAAAGAAACACTTTTTCATGCCTACAGTTTTGTTTTCTTAGCTGCATATATGATGCATGTTGTTTGACATGACAGCTAGTCAGCCAATTCTAGGTTCTTCTAATCCTAAAAAGTAAGAACAACAAAATTTCACTGCTGATCAGTTAGTAAACCTATCAGAAGTTAGCGATTTGGAGTTTGAAGATAAACTGAAGGAGGTTAGCTAGAATCCTGTGAATGCAGAAACTTGCAATACTGACAATAGTGCGGAAGCAGAGCTTTCAAATGTGTTACATGAATGTGTAGTCTCAGAAGATGTGGGTGACGGTTGTGATGAGATCACTGATGAAGAACCCACACTGGCAGAAGTTAATAAATCGGACGAGACTTGGCGTGATGAAACACATGAGATGTGCTATTGTCCATTTACAAAATGGGAATGTTTACTTACTCTCAGCAGTATGCCAGTGGATTTATTTAGTTGCAATAGATTTATTTACTTGGTTCACATTGTATGGCTGTTCTGACATTACTATCAACACCATCTTAACAGTGCTGAGACACGTGTTAATGTGGGACTGAGGGTGCTGATGACTGCTGACAAGGCATACATTTCAGTGACACCAGAGTGTCCATAGGTCTGGCTGTACTGGACATGGCCTGCACCTAAATAGGATTGGAAAGGGATGGTTGGTGAAGTTTGTAAACTTGGGCTCAATCAAGGTCAAATTCTGGTGACTGTGTGTAGAAGGGCTAGGCTAATCTTTGTCAGGTAGGAAGTATGCCTGCTTGAGGAAAGTTATTTAGATGCTGGAATATAAATCGGATTAATTGCTAATAGATCTTCACACTGATATTATTTGTATCTCAAAGCATCGTTTGTAGCAAAGAAAGCTTAAGGCTTCCTATGGAAGTACATTACGTCTTATGTTATTTCTATACAAGGTGTCCATTGCAGAATGGAGGAGTAGCCATGCCAAATGTGATGAGTCATTCAAGGGAGTTGACATAACAAAGCATTGTAAAGGCCAGTTATTTGAGGACTGTGCAGAGTTTAAATTTTTAGGGAAAAATCTTTTCATTATAGGCCTCCACAGATCTCCCAATTCAGACAACATGGTTTTCCCCTCCAGGTTTGATGTTGTGTTAGGATCATTTCTTAAGAAATGATGTGAGGTTGATTTTGAGTGGGTATTTCAATATAAACTTTCTGACTGATTCTTAGGAAAGAATTCACAAATTGTTCTGTAATTGATTGGCACAGTGTGAGAAAAATTAGTAACAGACAATCTGGCTATGGTGCACAGATAGTAATAATGAAAGGAATGAAGGCTAGTTGTATCCCAAAGCACTGAACAAAAGATTAGTCCACTTGCAATGCAGACACTTAAAAGCCAAACTTTAAGGGCTACTTTGCCAAGAAATCTATAATACAGATGACTCTGATGACATAAATACATTTCTACAAGTTATATCGTCTTTCTTTAATAGCTATTTTTTTACCGAAAAATGCAGGCACATATGTAGCACTAATAAGCATCCAATTTGGATAACTAATGGCATTAGAATATTGTGTAAGAGGAAATGGGAGCTATACACCTAGATCTCAGCTACAGATTTTATTTATTACAGTAACATTGTAAAGTGCTGAGGAATGCCATGTATTACACCAAGAGAAAAGAAAACTCACAGAACAAAATTTCAACATTGTGAAAGAGGTATGAGGGTAGAATGTGGGTGCTTAATATATTAAACTTCTCTTATGTGAGAATGAAATTGTTAGTGATCCACTAGAATTGCACAAAATGCTTACTAATTACTTCCTTTCACAGAATGCAAGCTAAATCAAATGGTCTCTCTACCGGTGAATATGTAAAACTCTTGAAAGCTGGTGTTCCAAGAGGTCGCAAATGCTACAGGAAACAAGCAAAGATTAAACTGAATCAATTATTACATCGTTAAAGACTTACATGGGTATAACTGGATTTCACATATGATTAGGAAGACTAGGGCACCATATGACATATCTGTACTTAGCCACCTGTGCAACAAGTCTTTCAGTTGTGGTCAGTTTCCTATTAGCTTACAATGCTTGTTACGGAGACCACTTCATAGAAGGTGGTGAAGGAGATAAGGCAGACCATTACTAGTCAATCTGTTTACTACCATGTTTTCAAAAGTTTTTGAGGAAACAATGTATAGGAGAGTATAACTGGAGTCACAAACAGAAGCAATTGAGTTTAGTCTTCTTCTGCACATCTGACATCATCCATTCTCTGAAAGCCAATGAACATTCAATAGTGTTCCAATGATTTGCTGTGAATGTTTTAGTCAATGCAAGCACTAAACATCATCATAGCATGTTATTTAGTTAACTGTGATCCCATTTGTTCAGAATAGTCGTGAATGATGATCGTAAGTAAAAAATTCTACATAAGCAAGTGAAGGACATATTTTGCAGGATACATACTTTCTTCAAATGGAAAGTCTCACTTTGTGCAACTGTAAATGTTACTTAGAGCCAGAAACACTGCAGTCCGTCCTTGTCTTGACCGGTGCCCGCCATCATTCATTAATCTGACTACAGTGGCCTACCTCAGTACACGTAATTTGCTGTCAGACTCTCAGTTTGGCTTTAGGAAGGAAGTACTCATGGAAAATGCTGTTTACTCTATTGCGTATGAAGTACTACCAGGGCTAGATGATAGGTTGATGGCAATAGGTGTTTTTGATTGTGTGGTCAATACAGTACTTTTGCATAAGTTGGAACATTATGGGATTAAGGAAAAAGCACAACAATGGTTTACTTTGCATCTGGAAACAGGAAGCAGAAAGGTGTCCTTGACTGTCACCAACCAGGGAAGAAGTTCGAATCTGACTGGGGGGGTCTTGTAAAGAGGGAGTACCACAGGTGTTTGTTCTGGGTTTATTGATTTTCTTTATATACATGTCAAGAACCTGCCACAGAATACGACAAATGTTATTGTGAAGGATGTAGAATGTAATACAATTGACACAGTTAATACAATATTGTGTAACATCAGCATGCGGCGGCTTTCACTGAACAGATTAATGCTCAACTGTGACAAAACAGAATACATAGTGTTTCTGACAATAGATGGAAGGCTGTCTTGGAAGTATCATGTTCAACATCTTGTGCAAAAACTGAGCTGCAATCTACACTATTCGAATGATTTATATTGTTCTTCACTATCCAAATGATTCATATCATCTCTGACAATGAAACATTAAAGCTTGTCTAATTGTTTGCTTTCACTCTGATATCTCTTAAGGTGTTAAATTTGGGGTTAAGTCTTTGTGCTTACCAAGAATATTCTTAGCCCAGAAATGGACAGTCAGACTAATATGCAGCATCAGTTCAGAACTTCTTGTAAGCTGTTGTTAAGGTGTCTTGGAATTTTAACTCTGTTACCCTTCTAGTGTGTTCCACCATGGGATACAATGTTGACAATAGTGACTCTTTAATAAGGAACTGCAGCATTCATTCAGTGACCACTAGATAAAAAACAACACACACTTGGAAAACATTTTTTTAAGCATTCTACACAGAAGTGTGGCCTATTCAGCAGATTTCATTTTCATTAGGCTTCCAGCAGAAATGATTGATAAATCCCAAGTATTCAAATCCCAGTTTCCTTGTATGAGGGTGATCCCAAAAGTAAGAGCTCCAATTTTTTTTTAAATATAAAGAAATGTTTATTTACAATAAATATGTATACAGTTTTGAAGCTTGAACATTGTTCTATTTCTCTACATAATTGCCATTTCAATTGATGCTTTTCTGTAAATGCTGTAGCAGTTTCTGTATGCCCATGTCATACCAGCCCACTGCCATGGTATTGAAGAAGCACGAGACCTCATCTTTCACCTCGTCGATGTCGTCACTGAAGTGCCTTCCAGCCAACTGTTCTTTCAACTAGGAAAACAAGTGAAAGTCACTGGGTGGTAAGTCTGGGTTATAGGGTGGATGGGTGAGGATGTCTCACTCAAACTGCTGCAGACGATCCACTGTTCGACAGGCAATGTACAGTGGCTGGCATTGTCATGGAGAAGGCTTATGCCCTTGCACACCATTCCTCTTCTTCAGTTCAGAATTGCCCGTCTGAGTTTTTTTAATGTCTGACAATACCTGTCAACATTTATTATTGTTCCAGGAACCATGAAGTCTGCCAACGATATCCCCTTCCGGTCCCAAAACACAGTTGCCTTTACTTTACCGACAGGCTGTGTTCTTTTGAATTTTCATTGCTTGGGTGAATCAAAATGCATCCACTTGCGTGATTGTTGTATGGTCTCAGGAGTGAAATGGAAAGCCCGGGTTTCATCATCCACAACTACTGAATTCCGAAGATTGTCCTTTTCATCTGCACTGAAGAAATTGGCGAGAAGTTTCAATGCGTTGCCATACCTGTTGTTCTGTCAGCATTCTTGAGATGCATTTTGCACACACCTTCTGAAATTTCAACACTTCAGTCAAAGTCCAGTGAACGGTGACTTTGAGAAACCTTAGGAACAACATTGCAGAGCTCATCGAGAGCGATCCATCGCTTTTGAAGCATGATTTATTCAACCTTTGTAATCGCCTCTTTGGGAATTGGCAATCTCCTGCTTATTTCCTCATCTTTGTTACGTTAAGTAGCTGCTTTTTGCATCCTATTTTTAATCTAATATTTACATGACAACATTGATATTTATAATAGGAAAACACTCATCGATGCAGCGGAAGAACAGAGGCTTATGTAAAACTACTACTTGTCATCATCTATCCTAGAATCTAAATAGTCAGATCATTTGTTGAAGTGGATAACACAATCATACAATATGAAAGCATACTCTGAACTTCAGGCAAGGAAGCAAAATCTACACAGAAGAAGAAGAAGAAGAAGAAGAAGAAGAAGGAAAAAAAAAAAAGTTTCTTTTACTGCAATTGTGTAAACCACAGTCTTTTTGATTAGCAACAAACACAATTAAGGCATAAAGGAGTGTGAGAATTACAAGATTTATAAAGGGATCACTGCAAGGTGTATGATTACTTACTTTACGCAGTATTCTTGCAGTTTTTTTTCCCCTCTAACTGAATACTTACTTTAGCCGCATTTCCTCAAAAGATATTTCTGCAAAATGACAGGGAGTGAAAGTAAGAATCTCGTGGAGTGGATGCGCGATTTGAGGTGCCGTGTCATGGATTGCGCAGCCTCTCCCGCCGAAGGTTCGAGACCTCCCTCAGGCATAGGGTGTGTGTGTGTGTGTGTGTGTGTGTGTGTGTGGGGGGGGGGGGTTGTTGTTGTTGTTCTCAGTATAATGTTGTTTAAGTAGTGTGTAAGTCTAAGGACTGATGACCTCAGCAGTTTGGTCCCTTAGGAACACACACACACACACACACACACACACACACACACACACACACACATTTTTGAGTGAACACAACAAAAGATATATACAAGTATGACCCATGTCAAACTAGTTAATTTATGAGTTGACTTGATTACAGAGCTACTGGAATCCAATGAATTTTAGTGTTTCATTCACTCTATGATAGTACTTACATCTGATACCATGCTGGTAATCTCTATTTATTTGCAGTCATGTATTATGAGTTTTTGTGATATTAAGACTTAAACTGTTTCCCACAAACCAGCTAAGGCCTGTACACTTATAATTTGGATTGTCTCCAATATGGGACTGTTATTGTATGGGCAAGCAGTTGTTTTTTAACATATCAGCAAAGTCCCTAGAATGCTATGTATACCAGAAAAATGGAGTAAAACCAATTCTGAACTTTGTGAGATGTCATTTTGTGTTCCTCCATTCTTTGTTCAGTTTTATTTATTTGGTGAAATGTGAACCTCTCTTTTGTGTCAAACTTAATTCATGCAAGAAGTAACTCTTAAATTTTAGTTTCTCAAGCAGAATTTTATGGTACACACTATCAAACGATTTGTCAATGATGGAACATACTAGCAGGATACAACTGCTGTTTAACTTTGCAATGACAACATTTATGACATCATATACAGTACTTTATGTAGACAGTCCCTTATGAATGCTAAAATAGGAGACAGTTTGCAAATTATGCTGTAACAAAAGAAGTTTGTACACTATTGTAGGTAACTGATGGTTAATTTCTGTACTTAAAGCAAAGTATTCTGTGATTAGGAATGTGACAAGTTAAAATTGTTGCTCGGCCAGAATCCCTGCCTTTCATGCATTGCAATATGAATTACACCATTTGAGCTTTCCTCAGAGACCAACTTAAAGAACGATTTAGAAGGGAAGGGAAGGGAAGGAGAGGGAAGAGGCAAGAAAGGGCAGGCTGAAGCTTTCAGTTGGTCTCTGAGGCACACTCAGGTAGTGCAATTCAAAGTGCAGGGAACTGAATTTCAATTCTCAGTCCTGCATGCAGTTTTAACTTGCCAAAGACAATTATTGTGTGTCACTTTGGCAAGCCTTTTTGAATGGATTGAATTTTGAGTCTGTAACTAAGAGCTGATCTGCCTATCTCCACATTTACAGATGTGTATTACTATCGCATATCTAAGTCTGTCAATAAGCTAATTTAGGAGCAAAGATTAACAACTCACCGAATAGTAGAGGCAATGAGTTATTGACACACATTTATTTAAACATGGCAAAAGCAATTATTAATACTCTTTGAATGTTTTGTAAAAATTGAGACATATTCTGCCGGTGCATGTTAACTGTTATCACACTAGCTTATGTGTTGCCAGTTCCACTGTTATGGCATAGTCTCAAGGCCTGTTAACACAATATTCACTAATCTGTATGGCACCTGACCTAACACTGATTTGATTTATACAGACAGCCACTTTCCTTTTCTTATAGAAGTTCTACAATAGCATGAAATTAGCTTTTATCTAGCTACTTTTATCTGTTCAGTTTCAGTGACTTTAAAGTGACATTCTGATAAAACATGCTGGTATTCAAATTGCTCCTATTTCTGTATCAACATGAGTGCATTCTTTTTACTTGTAGACAAAAGTTACTAAATGAGTGTTCTCTCAGATCCACAGATTTGTAAGTGCTGCAGTATTTTGCTTTGACAGTAGCCATTTCAACTACAAAGGCATTTTTTGTGCAGCTATTTAATTTTGAAAAGTTCATCTGAAAAACAATCTAGCGGAAACATTACAATATTGCATTAGCCAGACATGATATTTCTGGCAATTAGCCATGGAAGTAACTTCTTACCAGAATTATTCAGATGCAGGCCACATCACACAACTGCACCCATTGATAGTTTGTATGATGGTGCCTTTACCTGGGGGTAGAAGTATTTTTAATATTTTGGAAGACAAATGGTGACTTCTAAGTAGCCATAAAAAAACTCCAGTTCTAACCCTGTTAAAAAGCTATGTAATATCCATTTTAAAATCATTTTCTTGAAAGAAAAATACCTGTCCACACTATATTTTTTTTCCTTTCCCTAAGAGTGGATGCGGGGAGGGGGGGGGGGGGAAGGGGTGGGGGGGACGGGCAGCAGCGGCCTCTCCCTTGCTCCAGGCATGGGCACACTTGCTGTAATTTATGATATGTCTTAATGTCTGAGTGAAGACAATGCATCACTTGCACCCGTCTTTGAATGTCACTCTGCAAAACAGCTTCATTCCAGTGTTATCATATTAGTAACAGAGTGTCAAGATCTTTGTGCCAGAGTAAGATGCATTCTCAAGGCTGCAGTTTAATTGTTGCCTGCACTCCCAACTGTAATTAGAATAGTGTCTTCACTCAGTTGATTCTAACTTACTTATGACACTGATGAGCTCCACCTGTGGTGTAAAAGTATTAACTAACTGGTGATCGCTACCCAAAGAATTTTGTACCAGTTGCAACATTCCTCTCCTGTGACATTCAACAAACAAAAACACCTTTGAACACTATGCCCTGTAAAGCAAGACTCATTGTGAAAATAGTGAGTTGTATGAATGGTTTTGTGGAATTTCTCCAGAAATTAGATACATGTTATAACTATTAAGCTGTGCTATTGCAATTTATTACTCTCTACATAATTTGTGCACTTTTAAGTGGAGTATTCTAGTATTGCTGTGTCAATATAAGCACTGAAATTAAACTTTTAAAATGATGAATTTGTAAATAGTAGTGCCGAAACAACTTAAGTCTTCACTTTAATAACTGTGTACTTTCCAGTGCGAACAATATAATCAAAAATCCACTATGTAACCAATGATGTTACACCATTTGAGCATAAAATATTATTTCACCACAGCATTTTCAACTTTTATTCCACTGTGTTTATAACAAAATGGTTCAAATGGCTCTTAGCACTATGGGACTTAACTGCTGTGGTCATCAGTCCCCTAGAACTGAGAATTACTTAAAACTAACTAACCTAAGGACATCACACACACCCATGCCCAAAGCAGGATTCGAACCTGCGACCAGAGCAGTCATGCCGTTCCAGACTGTAGCGCCTAGAACCGCTCGGCCACTCCAGCTGGCACTGTGTTGATAGCACCTTCCAATACTAGACATAGAATTCTCCTCTTTATGACGGCTGTAGTACTTACCAAACAAACTCGCTCACTCACTCACTCACTCACTCACTTTTTCCTCTCTCACGGCTGCACTGTTATTCATATATTTTCACTGGAGTCTCTGTTAACCTCACTAAATATTTTACTTTAAGACTTCATTAACGGTTTTGTATTGGAGTAAACTTCATGTGAATGCTTTCTACATGCTGAGCACCATGTGCCCTTCTCTTTTGCAGAAATAAGATTTTACTTAATGTTATTCCTGTCAGAGAAATTGGTGTGTCTAATTAACACAAGTGTATAAGAAAGTAACTGATTCTGTGTAATTATATATTTTGTACAAATTCCATATGGCAGCAATGTTCAATAGGTAATAAGTACATCTTATGACTCAAATGCAAAAGTGACATTATTTTTTGTGCAACACCTTATTACCAGAACATATGCAGACAAAATAGGTCCAGTTAATGTATAGGAACTTTTGATAGGGAATTACATTCCATTTCACATTCACATTTGTTGACTACTTTCAGAGCCCCCACCAGATGTGCCAATTCTCCTCTGCCTATCTCCACCAGATTTTGGTGGTATCCTACCACTGCCAGCATGCTTTGGTTTTCTCTGATCTGATCGTAATCCCATTGCAGCAAATTCTTCATTAGATACCCGAGGACCCCTGTTGCGTTTTGGCTGATTCTGTTTCCTCACATGTTCAGAAGACCCTTCTGTGGATCGCCAGAATGTGTCGAAACTTCCTGGTGCCTGATAGCTGTAATATCAAATATAAATTAGTTGTTTAACCGTAAAACACATGAAAAACAGCCCACGAAACAGTAGAAGTATTTTCCAGTACAGTGGAATATAGAACAATGAATGCTTTACCCTGGTTCATTTTTATCAAGTGGGTCTTTTGAAAGAAGTATATGTATTGTAGGAATTTCTCGAATTACAACCAGTGTGTCCAGATTTTCCATTTGTGGTTCCCAGTACTCCTCCACCCTAGAACAAAAATACATTCTTCAAGTGTTGAAAGTTTTGTAACTTACAATTTCAGAACACTGTAATTTAAAAATGATAAGTCAAAAATGAAATATCAATGAAAGTACATCACTTTTCTTGGAATTCAATGGCACACAGAATAACTGAACTCAGAAAATTCTTTGAAGGATATTCTGTGAGTAGTTTACTAACTCAGTTTTATCAATTAAGCCAGAACATCTCATGGAAATAATTGCAAAGCCTACAGGAACATTAAGGAAGAGTGAAATTAAGCATCTTGTAGACGGAGATACCATTATAAGACTACAGTTAGGCTCAGTTGGAGAAAGATCGGGACTAAACCAACCTACCAATATTCACATGATACAATTTAGAAAAATTAAATCAAATTGGTTAGATGGAGATTTGATCTCACTCCTCTCAAGCTTAAGTCCAGCATTTTAGTCTCTGTTGGTCTGATAATCAAGACTGTGAGACACACAACAGAAAGAATGCAAGGTTTAATCCAGACATAATGTCTTAAAGTTCTAAGTCTGTTTTCACAGAGAACTATTGTTTTTTTTACAGATTTTAAATTCAATTATTATATCTAACTGTGGGGTTCTGTTCCTACCCTGTACCCTTTCCCCTGGAGATACAGATGCAGGATACTTTAAGCTGTATGTATCACGTGGGTAGTTCTAAAGGAGTATCAAAGCTGGCAGCCACACCTATCTATTACAGATCTCCTGGTTTAAACATGAATGCAAAACTACATTATAATCATTCTTCTAAGGACCAGTAGGTTGAATGTCTGGATCATATAATTAATTTATACATTTAGTGTTTTAGTTCTATTTATTTTACAAAATTATACAATTATGTATGCTATTTGCATTTAAGTTTATAGTGCAATAAGATAAATAAAATAATAACCGCTTCACTAAGTGTGGTCTGCACTTCCAGCTGTTATGTTTCACTTTTCATTTACTTCTTGATGAACAAATCTTAACAAATTGTCTCCTTTAGTTCAATATTGTTGTTGATTATTCTTCACTGGAATTTTCTGACATTTGAAGAGGATGAATGTCAATATCACAACTAACTAGGCAGCCACCAAAATGGGAACAAGTCACATTTTCCAAAAGATTATATTTGCAAAAGAGTATTACACATTGTGAGATACTGATCTAATGTAACAAACCCAGCAGTTTAGTAAATTTAACTTTTATCTGTGGAAAATTTAATGCAGTCATGCTGTCAATGACAACAGGCCATTGAAAGGAACTGAAAAGAGCAATTGTTTAACTGCCTATCGATCATGATAATAGAGATTCAAAACAGAGGAAAAAGTAGTTGGTCCATATTGAATCCACTAAAACTGCTAATGTAAGACCCATTACAGCTCTATGTCAAATATTTAGCATCATTGATAAAACAAGATGCTGCTACCAAACAGTGGTTGCAATGCACATTTAATTCTTTGTCTACGATGACAAACACAAGAAAATGTGAATATTATACACATTAGTCATACATTTAAAATATTTTTAAGATTAATACACAAATAATACATATGGACTGTCAAAGGGAAACTATAGCTGGAACACTATGCTTGTCCAGAATCTTTACGAACAAAGAAAGGACATTGCCTGTGATTTACACATTATTAAAAAAAAGCTTTTGATTGAGTGCAGTGCCTAAATGATACAGTTCCAATAAAACTGGATACAGATCATGAGGACATCCTATGTATCAAAACCTTATATTGGAATCAAACTGCACTGGCAAATTCAAATAATATGTATTAAATTAGGTTCATAATTAAGAGATGGATACCGTAGAAGTGTGAGCTTATCTCCACTTTCACTCACCCTTCATTTGAAAGCAATTTTCCCAGATGGTTTGGAAGATGTGGAAATGGGAATTAAACAGAAAGTGGCTCAACAACATTCACACTCTTGTTGATGTGGTCCTAATCACTGATAATGCAAATGATCAGCAAAATGGGCCTCAATATCAATAAGACAAAATTCATCATCATTTTAAGAAATTAAACTTATTTCAAAACTGGCACAGCATCTAATGCACTGACCACAGAATGAGTTGATAAAAGACCTTCTGAAAATTGGACATTTGACAGTGAGGTACAATTGTTGGTGAAGAAACCACTGCAAGTGCATCTGCTCTTACTGCCATAAGCTGATTTTTTCATTATTTACAAAGAAAATAAACAATACTGCATACATATGACAGCTGCTATTGCAAACATGTGTACATGTGTGTGTGTTTCCTCTCCCCCCCCCCCCCCCCACACACACACCTGTATGAAAAGGAACAAGAGCCTGAATAGTGTTAACTGTTTTCTATTACAGTGTTTCTGTACACCATGCATCAGTCCACTATAGGTAAGCAGCTGTCTTTCCCTTATTTTCCATTTTTTCCATCTATATATTTTCCATTATTGTTATGCACTGCAGAAAAGATACATGCAAAAAAATACTGTGTAAATAAAGGGTTTTGGATTTGGTAAACAATACCATGTAAATGCAGAAAAGCATGCACTCACAGCACGTTGTTGTTGTTTGCCCCGAGTCTCCCAGTGTTCGGAATCAGTTGTAGCTGTAGTTCATGAAAATGGACAGCACAGGATGATGTTTTTATTGAGGGAGAAATTGTTTCTCGGCAGAAATTAGTGTATGATTCCTTCCTGACGCGATTGATAGCAGTAATAAAATTATCTTACTTTCTACCTCGGATTAACAACAATCCACTGTAAATATGAAACTGAGTAGAAACTGCCACTTTATTTTTTGATATAAATTAGAACACCACATTTCACTCATTCTGTGCTTTAGTCATTGTTACCGAAGATTTTTATAATATCCACTTAATTGAAGGTTCTCCTGTAAATGCAGAACAAACAACAACTGACAACAGTAGTAACAGTGAAGTTTCATCCACAGATGAAGCATTGATTTTGTATATGGGGTTATCAGTTACTTTTCCTGCACCATCTAATGACACAGGTAATCTTCTTCCTCTTCTTTGAGTTGTTATTATTATTACTGACACTGTTTTCATAAAAACATGAATTTGAACTTCAACTTTGATCCTCTAAAGTTGGTTTATAATTTCTTTTATCTAGAAACTTTGCTGGTTGTATCCTAGAATGCTCATAATGATACAGCAGTCTTGTTTCCCACTGGAGACAACATTACTTCTTCACACTTATTACTACACGATCGTGCTCACTGTTTACCAGAAAATTCAGATAACTCATTTGAAGACTAGAGAAGCAAGGATGCTGAAAAAGAATGCCAAGGATTTTATGGTGTCTTAAACAGTGACAGGAAAAGGAAGCAATCTGGGAAAACATAAGGTTTGCAAAAATATGTTTTTCAATACTCTTGGGATTAACAAATGGATTGTCTGATATTGGTCGGCTAATTCTACACATGGGACGAAGCCAAATTCAGAATTATCATGTTTTCAAATAAACCAACCTAAAAAATAAAGATGGGAGAACCTTCATAAAGGAATTCCTCGACTGCTTTCCGAAACTGCCATCATATTAACACATTCAAGCAGAACCTTGAGGCTATTATACAATGTAAACACAGCTGTATGGACTCTACAAGGAAAAATGTAATATGGAGAAGGTTCTACCATTAAGTTAGGCCACCTTTAACTTTATTTTTGAGGAGGGTAACTTTAGCTCATTTTACTTCCACGTAGTCCAGTGCAACTCGTGTTGCAGTTATAGGCTCGAAAATTGAGTGAAGATGTGGAAGCAGCACATGGAACGTGAAGAGCAGGCAAGGCTGCAAAAAGACCTAGGTAAGAAAGATACCCAGCAGAAGTTGTTCTCAATTCACATCATGTGCTTGCAGGCCCGAAAGTAACTACATTTTTACATGCAAGTGCAGTTCATTACAAACAAATTTGGCTGTTCATAACTTTACAGTGTAGAATGCAGTATGATACTGGTTTGATAAAATGAAGGTGAATTGGGTGCATCAAATTTTGCTTCATATATACTGGAAACCCCATCAAAAATGATTAAGGATAATCCTGTCCAAATCGTTTGTATTCTGATGGCTGCACATATCAATACAGAAACATATGACTACCAAATGCTCTTTTAGGATTAGATTGACACTGAAGTACCAATTCCCAAAAGTTTTTGGAGAAAGGTCATACTTAGATGGAATGTGGCTAAGTTCTCAAATCCATTGAATACAAAGCTTAAAGGACATAAAGTTACTCCTTCTAGAAAATATGTCTTGATATGGGCAAGAAAACAGCAACGACCTTACAAAGTCCATTAACTATATTACTCTTTTTTCACCGATTATGCAGAGCAAAGTCTGTGGTTGTGTGACTGAATTATGCCTCAAAGAACTGGAAAAAAAGGGGGGGGGGCCTAACAGTTATGGACCTGAGGGTGATACAGTATACTTTCCAAATTATATTTTTACAAGTGCATTTTCAACAATACATGGAATAAAACCCGAGATGTCTGAGAAAAATTCTAGGGAATATTTTCTTTCTGAACCTTTACAAAGAAAGACAGAAAATCAAGAATGCCAATTGGGATCACTTACAAGAACTTAAACCATACTTCCTACAGATTGCCACTACTTTTATGACAACATCTCTTACCAATGAACATTATCTTTGAGGCTTCTCTTCCATGCGTAATAGTGCAGTGTAGTTCTGTGGGTCTTTATTGCTGCCTGAATGACGTTGGCACTTTTTTCTTGAGCAAATGTACAAACAATATCAGAACTACGTGAATGGTGTGTGTGTGTATTTGAAGTCTAATTGTGAAGTCTTTCAATAACAATTAGTAAACATTTCAAAATGGTGTTACTACTAGCTTTTTCAGCACCGAAAACAACATATAAGCATTAAGTCGTACAGGAGACTGACAAACGAATACTGTTTAAGTAACGTATCCTGCCAAAAACACCAAGAGTGTTCTCCGTATCTGCTGTAATTAAGATTCCTAAAACATATTTTCTTTGTTTCACTTTTTGATACAGTCTGAAATTTCATTGTAGCAGTACAATGCAAATTTAGCATCCCTGTTGAAAGCCTCATCTATTCATGACAGGTCTTTCTATCTTGTGTAAAATTTGTGTTTTGCTACTTACGCAGTATTGTTTCTTCACTGAAAAAATACCAGATTAAACAAGCTCTATGGCCATTCTTGAAATTATAAAACTACTTACATGTTTGGATTTTGAAATAGCCTGAAGACTACGGTTTGTAAAATGTTGCCTTTGTTTGGTATTTCTATACAATGTGAAAGACTGAACATTAGAAGACAGCATCTACAAAATGGATGCTTTTGGACTGTGACTACAGCACAGAGTACTTGAGATACCATCAACTGCGAGAATGCAAGTGTGTCAGCAATGACAGAGAACTGTGCAATAAAATTAAGAACAAAAAAATATGCATATTTGGGGCATACCATGCAAAACAAAAAAGTCTGATTCTAGAAGCTGACAATTGCAAGAAAAAAAATTACGGCAGGAGATGAACTGAAAGAAAAAGTATGTCTTAGTGTTCAACATTACGCGACAGATGATATTTTATGATATCCAAACACTGATACACCCTATAGTAAACGAGACTATGGAAAAGAATGATTTTTAACATCCATTACTGAAACAGATTGGAAAGTGAAAAAGCAGCAGCTTCTGTCACAATCTTCTAAAGACACAAAAGTTTCTTTAGGTGTTGTGACTTCTGATTATGGAGCTACTTGAAGTCAGATGTACACACTGTGTCTGGTTTTATTCATGAAAGATGCTATTCATCATATTGTGAAATCCTGCTGAGTGTTGTTGAATATCCAGGACATGTTACCATGAGTGTTGTGTGTCACATTGACTGTCTGTGATCATAGGTAACATGTAGATTGTAGTATGCTACTATAGAAACTACTGATGAGTCATCTGTTGTTGAAAAATAGCTATATATATATATATATATATATATATATATATATATATATATATATATATAACAGAGGGAAACATTCCACGTGGAAAAATATATCTAAAAAGAAAGATGATGAGACTTACCAAACAAAAGCGCTGGCAGGTCGATAGACACACAAACAAACACAAATATACACACAAAATTCAAGCTTTCGCAACAAACTGTTGCCTCATCAGGAAAGAGGGGAAGGAGAGGGAAAGACGAAAGGATGTGGGTTTTAAGGGAGAGGATAAGGAGTCATTCCAATCCCGGGAGCGGAAAGACTTACCTTAGGGGGAAAAAAGGACAGGTATACACTCGCACACACACCCATATCCATCCACACATACATGTCTGCTTGTGTCTGTATGTGTGGATGGATATGGGTGTGTGTGCGAGTGTATACCTGTCCTTTTTTCCCCCTAAGGTAAGTCTTTCCGCTCCCGGGATTGGAATGACTCCTTATCCTCTCCCTTAAAACCCACATCCTTTCGTCTTTCCCTCTCCTTCCCCTCTTTCCTGATGAGGCAACAGTTTGTTGCGAAAGCTTGAATTTTGTGTGTATATTTGTGTTTGTTTGTGTGTGTATCGACCTGCCAGCGCTTTTGTTTGGTAAGTCTCAATATATATATATATATATATATATATATATATATATATATATATATATATATATATATATATATATATATAAAAAGAAAGATGATGAGACTTACCAAACAAAAGCGCTGGCAGGTCGACAGAACCACAAACAAACACAAACATACACACAAAATTCAAGCCCTCGCAACAAACTGCCGCCCCATCAGGAAAGAGGGAAGGAGAGGGAAAGACGAAAGGATGCGGGCCTCAAGGGAGAGGGCAAGGAGTCACCCCAATCCCGGGAGCGGAAAGACCCACCCTAGGGGGAAAAAAGGACAGGTACACACCCGCACACACACACACACCCATCCACACACACAGACACAAGCAGACACATTTAAATGTCTTTAAATGTGTCTGCTTGTGTCTGTGTGTGTGGATGGGTGTGTGTGTGTGTGCGGGTGTGTACCTGTCCTTTTTTCCCCCTAGGGTGGGTCTTTCCGCTCCCGGGATTGGGGTGACTCCTTGCCCTCTCCCTTGAGGCCCGCATCCTTTCGTCTTTCCCTCTCCTTCCCTCTTTCCTGATGGGGCGGCAGTTTGTTGCGAGGGCTTGAATTTTGTGTGTATGTTTGTGTTTGTTTGTGGTTCTGTCGACCTGCCAGCGCTTTTGTTTGGTAAGTCTCATCATCTTTCTTTTTAGATATATTGTTTCCACGTGGAATGTTTCCCTCTGTTATATTCATATATATATATATATATATATATATATATATATATATATATATATATATATATATATATATATATATATAGAGGGAAACATTCCACGTAGGAAAAATATATCTAAAAACAAAGATGATGTGACTTACCAAATGAAAGTGCTGGCAGGTCGACAGACACACAAACAAACACAAACATACACACAAAATTCAAGCTTTCGCAACAAACTGTTGCCTCATCAGGAAAGGGGGAAGGAGAGGGAAAGATGAAAGGATGTGGGTTTTAAGGGAGAGGGTAAGGAGTCATTCCAATCCCGGGAGCGGAAAGACTTACCTTAGGGGGAAAAAAGGACGGGTATACACTCGCGCACACACACACATATCCATCCACACATATACAGACACAAGCAGACATATTTAAAGACAAAGAGTTTGGGCAGAGATGTCAGTCAAGGCAGAAGTGCAGAGGCAAAGATGTTGTTGAATGACAGGTGAGGTATGAGTGGCGGCAACTTGAAATTAGCGGAGATTGAGGCCTGGTGGATAACGGGAAGGGATAACGGGAAGAGAGGATATATTGAAGAGCAAGTTCCCATCTCCGGAGTTCGGATAGGTTGGTGTTAGTGGGAAGTATCCAGATAACCCGGACGGTGTAACACTGTGCCAAGATGTGCTGGCCGTGCACCAAGGCATGTTTAGCCACAGGGTGATCCTCATTACCAACAAACACTGTCTGCCTGTGTCCATTCATGCGAATGGACAGTTTGTTGCTGGTCATTCCCACATAGAATGCGTCACAGTGTAGGCAGGTCAGTTGGTAGATCACGTGGGTGCTTTCACACGTGGCTCTGCCTTTGATCGTATACACCTTCCGGGTTACAGGACTGGAGTAGGTGGTGGTGGGAGGGTGCATGGGACAGGTTTTACACCGGGGGCGGTTACAAGGGTAGGAGCCAGAGGGTAGGGAAGGTGGTTTGGGGATTTCATAGGGTTGAACTAAGAGGCTACGAAGGTTAGGTGGACGGCGGAAAGACACTCTTGGTGGAGTGGGGAGGATTTCATGAAGGATGGATCTCATTTCAGTGCAGGATTTGAGGAAGTCGTATCCCTGCTGGAGAGCCACATTCAGAATCTGATCCAGTCCCGGAAAGTATCCTGTCACAAGTGGGGCACTTTTGTGGTTCTTCTGTGGGAGGTTCTGGGTTTGAGAGGATGAGGAAGTGGCTCTGGTTATTTGCTTCTGTACCAGGTCGGGAGGGTAGTTGCGGGATGCGTAAGCTGTTGTCAGGTTGTTGGTGTAATGCTTCAGGGATTCCGGACTGGAGCAGATTCGTTTGCTACGAAGACCTAGGCTGTAGGGAAGGGACCGTTTGATGTGGAATGGGTGGCAGCTGTCGTAATGGAGGTACTGTTGCTTGTTGGTGGGTTTGATGTGGACGGACGTGTGAAGTTGGCCATTGGACAGGTGGAGGTCAACATCAAGGTAAGTGGCATGGGATTTGGAGTAGGACCAGGTGAATCTGATGGAACCAAAGGAGTTGAGGTTGGAGAGGTAATTCTGGAGTTCTTCTTCACTGTGAGTCCAGATCATGAAGATGTCATCAATAAATCTGTACCAAACTTTGGGTTGGCAGGCCTGGGTAACCAAGAAGGCTTCCTCTAAGCGACCCATGAATAGGTTGGCGTACGAAGGGGCCATCCTGGTACCCATGGCTGTTCCCTTTAATTGTTGGTATGTCTGGTCTTCAAAAGTGAAGAAGTTGTGGGTCAGGATGAAGCTGGCTAAGGTAATGAGGAAAGAGGTTTTAGGTAGGGTGGCAGGTGATCGGCATGAAAGGAAGTGCTCCATCGCAACGAGGCCCTGGACGTGCGGGATATTTGTGTATAAGGAAGTGGCATCAATGGTTACAAGGATGGTTTCTGGGGGTAACGGATTGGGTAAGGATTCCAGGCGTTCGAGAAAGTGGTTGGTGTCTTTGATGAACGATGGGAGACTGCATGTAATGGGTTGAAGGTGTTGATCTACGTAGGCAGAGAGACGTTCTGTGGGGGCTTGGTAACCAGCTACAATGGGGCGGCCGGGATGATTGGGTTTGTGAATTTTAGGAAGAAGGTAGAAGGTAGGGGTGCGGGGTGTCGGTGGGGTCAGGAGGTTTATGGAGTCAGGTGGAAGGTTTTGTAGGGGGCCTAAGGTTCTGAGGATTCCTTGAAGCTCCGCCTGGACATCAGGAATGGGATTACCTGGGCAAACTTTGTATGTGGTGTTGTCTGAAAGCTGACACAGTCCCTCAGCCACATACTCCCGACGATCAAGTACCACGGTCGTGGAACCCTTGTCCGCCGGAAGAATGACGATGGACCGGTCAGCCTTCAGATCACGGATAGCCTGGGCTTCAGCAGTGGTGATGTTGGGAGGAGGATTAAGGTTTTTTAAGAAGGATTGAGAGGCAAGGCTGGAAGTCAGAAATTCCTGGAAGGTTTGGAGAGGGTGATTTTGAGGAAGAGGAGGTGGGTCCCGCTGTGACGGAGGACGGAACTGTTCCAGGCAGGGTTCAATTTGGATAGTGTCTTGGGGAGTTGGATCATTAGGGGTAGGATTAGGATCATTTTTCTTCGTGGCAAAGTGATACTTCCAGCAGAGAGTACGAGTGTAGGACAGTAAATCTTTGACGAGGGCTGTTTGGTTGAATCTGGGAGTGGGGCTGAAGGTGAGAAGTTTGCCAAGGTAATCCCATTCCCGATGTCCAGGCGGAGCTTCAAGGAATCCTCAGAACCTTAGGCCCCCTACAAAACCTTCCACCTGACTCCATAAACCTCCTGACCCCACCGACACCCCGCACCCCTACCTTCTACCTTCTTCCTAAAATTCACAAACCCAATCATCCCGGCCGCCCCATTGTAGCTGGTTACCAAGCCCCCACAGAACGTCTCTCTGCCTACGTAGATCAACACCTTCAACCCATTACATGCAGTCTCCCATCGTTCATCAAAGACACCAACCACTTTCTCGAACGCCTGGAATCCTTACCCAATCCGTTACCCCCAGAAACCATCCTTGTAACCATTGATGCCACTTCCTTATACACAAATATCCCGCACGTCCAGGGCCTCGCTGCGATGGAGCACTTCCTTTCATGCCGATCACCTGCCACCCTACCTAAAACCTCTTTCCTCATTACCTTAGCCAGCTTCATCCTGACCCACAACTTCTTCACTTTTGAAGACCAGACATACCAACAATTAAAGGGAACAGCCATGGGTACCAGGATGGCCCCTTCGTACACCAACCTATTCATGGGTCGCTTAGAGGAAGCCTTCTTGGTTACCCAGGCCTGCCAACCCAAAGTTTGGTACAGATTTATTGATGACAACTTCATGATCTGGACCCACAGTGAAGAAGAACTCCAGAATTACCTCTCCAACCTCAACTCCTTTGGTTCCATCAGATTCACCTGGTCCTACTCCAAATCCCATGCCACTTTCCTTGATGTTGACCTCCACCTGTCCAATGGCCAACTTCACACGTCCGTCCACATCAAACCCACCAACAAGCAACAGTACCTCCATTACGACAGCTGCCACCCATTCCACATCAAACGGTCCCTTCCCTACAGCCTAGGTCTTCGTGGCAAACGAATCTGCTCCATATGAAACTTCCTGGCAGATTAAAACTGTGTGCCCGACCGAGACTCGAACTCGGGACCTTTGCCTTTCGCGGGCAAGTGCTCTACCAACTGAGCTACCGAAGCACGACTCACGCCCGGTACCCACAGCTTTACTTCTGCCAGTACCTCGTCTCCTACCTTCCAAACTTTACAGAAGCTCTCCTGCGAACCTTGCAGAACTAGCACTCCTGAAAGAAAGGATATTGCGGAGACATGGCTTAGCCACAGCCTGGGGGATGTTTCCAGAATGAGATTTTCACTCTGCAGTGGAGTGTGCGCTGATATGAAACTTCCTGGCAGATTAAAACTGTGTGCCTGACCGAGACTCGAACTCGGGACCTTTGCCTTTTGCGGGCAAGTGCTCTACCAACTGAGCTACCGAAGCACGACTCACGCCCGGTACTCACAGCTTTACTTCTGCCAGTACCTCGTCTCCTACCTTCCAAACTTTACAGAAGCTCTCCTGCGAACCTTGCAGAACTAGCACTCCTGAAAGAAAGGATATTGCGGAGACATGGCTTAGCCACAGCCTGGGGGATGTTTCCAGAATGAGATTTTCACTCTGCAGCGGAGTGTGCGCTGATATGAAACTTCCTGGCAGATTAAAACTGTGTGCCCGACCGAGACTCGAACTCGGGACCTTTGCCTTTCGCGGGCAAGTGCTCTACCAACTGAGCTACCGAAGCACGACTCACGCCCGGTACTCACAGCTTTACTTCTGCCAGTACCTCGTCTCCTACCTTCCAAACTTTACAGAAGCTCTCCTGCGAACCTTGCAGAACTAGCACTCCTGAAAGAAAGGATATTGCGGAGACATGGCTTAGCCACAGCCTTTCTTTCAGGAGTGCTAGTTCTGCAAGGTTCGCAGGAGAGCTTCTGTAAAGTTTGGAAGGTAGGAAACGAGGTACTGGCAGAAGTAAAGCTGTGAGTACCGGGCTTGAGTCGTGCTTCGGTAGCTCAGTTGGTAGAGCACTTGCCCACAAAAGGCAAAGGTCCCGAGTTCGAGTCTCGGTCGGGCACACAGTTTTAATCTCCCAGCAAGTTTCATATCAGCGCACACTCCGCTGCAGAGTGAAAATCTCATTCTGGAATCTGCTCCAGTCCGGAATCCCTGAAGCATTACACCAACAACCTGACAACAGCTTTCGCATCCCACAACTACCCTCCCGACCTGGTACAGAAGCAAATAACCAGAGCCACTTCCTCATCCTCTCAAACCCAGAACCTCCCACAGAAGAACCACAAAAGTGCCCCACTTGTGACAGGATACTTTCCGGGACTGGATCAGATTCTGAATGTGGCTCTCCAGCAGGGATACGACTTCCTCAAATCCTGCCCTGAAATGAGATCCATCCTTCATGAAATCCTCCCCACTCCACCAAGAGTGTCTTTCCACTGTCCACCTAACCTTCGTAACCTCTTAGTTCATCCCTATGAAATCCCCAAACCACCTTCCCTACCCTCTGGCTCCTACCCTTGTAACCGCCCCCGGTGTAAAACCTGTCCCATGCACCCTCCCACCACCACCTACTCCAGTCCTGTAACCCGGAAGGTGTACACGATCAAAGGCAGAGCCATGTGTGAAAGCACCCACGTGATCTACCAACTGACCTGCCTACACTGTGACGCATTCTATGTGGGAATGACCAGCAACAAACTGTCCATTCGCATGAATGGACACAGGTAGACAGTGTTTGTTGGTAATGAGGATCACCCTGTGGCTAAACATGCCTTGGTGCACGGCCAGCACATCTTGGCACAGTGTTACACCGTCCGGGTTATCTGGATACTTCCCACTAACACCAACCTATCCGAACTCCGGAGATGGGAACTTGCTCTTCAATATATCCTCTCTTCCCGTTATCCACCAGGCCTCAATCTCCGCTAATTTCAAGTTGCCGCCACTCATACCTCACCTGTCATTCAACAACATCTTTGCCTCTGCACTTCTGCCTCGACTGACATCTCTGCCCAAACTCTTTGTCTTTAAATATGTCTGCTTGTGTCTGTATATGTGTGGATGGATATGTGTGTGTGTGCGCGCGAGTGTATACCCGTCCTTTTTTCCCCCTAAGGTAAGTCTTTCCGCTCCCGGGATTGGAATGACTCCTTACCCTCTCCCTTTAAACCCACATCCTTTCGTCTTTCCCTCTCCTTCCCTCTTTCCTGATGAGGCAACAGTTTGTTGCGAAAGCTTGAATTTTGTGTGTATGTTTGTGTGTCTATCGACGTGCCAGCGCTTTCGTTTGGTAAGTCACATCATCTTTGTTATATATATAGAATTCATGAATAAAGTCAGTCACTGTGTGTACATCTGACTTCAAGTAGCCCCATAATCAGAAGTCACAACACCTAAGACACTGATACCTTGGCAACAGTGACTTTGAACAGAATCATCTTAAAGTATTGCTCACAGCAGTTTCCAGACAGCATGTGTTATATGCGAAATAATTCCTCCCCCAATGCTTATTTCTTTGCACATAGGTAACTAAAACACCGCATTATTCTCATCTGTCACCAAAAAAGTTTAAAATTAACACTGCCAGTTTCCTCAGAGAAAAATGGACCAATAATGAATTTGGGGAATATGTGTGGGAGCCTTTAATTATATTTTAGTAAGGATTAAGTTGCAACCAGTGTGGATTTCAATATTCAGCCTAGATGTTCACATACTTATGCCGTTAACAACTTTAAGATAGGGAACAGATATCAATCCACATTGAAGACACCAGCTTAATGTCTGGAACAATCTAGAAATGAAAGCTTTATGATTTACAGAAGGACTATAAATAACAGTACTCTGCTGGCTCAGGATTCGGCCATGTTATGTCACATCCTGGTATTTAGAAGAACGTAGTCAAGGTCCAGGCTGTGATCATAGTTCTGCAAAGGATCGTTTTGTTAATCCACATTTCTGAAACAAAGCTGGAGAAACACTCATCACATAGAAAATCAGAAATGTAGATTAACAGAATTTATTTACAAATATCAAGATATATCAGACTAAATTGAGCTGTAAGTTCAGCATAATATAAAATTATAAAAATACAGATATGGAAAGTTGGAGCACTTATTTAAGAATAATAGTTAGGCAAACAGCAAAAGCTATGAAGTAGTCAGAAACTAAAATCAGAAATGGAACAAGGCAACTATTGAAGAACGGATAAGAATATATAGAAAATGGTAACAGGAATATAATGGAATATGCAGACACACACAGAACTGTTTGAAATATATCTGAACAGGTTTGAGGCAGTAGATGGAAAATTTGATAAGACAAAAAACTGAAAAAAAAAGGATAATAATGTGAATGTATCACATTTCATCAGTTAAGATGATATATGGCACAGCAACTCCCTATAGAGAGAGAAGTGCAGTTCAAGATTTCTTTAAATGTTTGTATAGTTCAAAATACAAATCAAAAATATAGATAGTTAATAATGAAAATAATGACATACTGGTAGTACTGTCATAGGAGTGTATAGCTATTCCAGAGATGACAGTGGATCAAAAGAAATGATTAAACTGGAGGCTAATACAGAAGTAAGTTTTATAGACTGTTGATTTTCGAAATGTACAAGATTTCATTAAAATTATCATCAATTTAACAGGAAAAAAGAAACAGTAGATTTTAATCAAGCTGAAGGACAATCTGGTATCAAAAGTGGATGCAGCACCATAAGTCATTAACAAAATTATGTAATTAGTGGAGCAATGAGTGTAAGTTTTGATCTGAATAAGGAGTCAGGCAGGCAAGAAGATTCCATCTCACCGAGTTTCTTCTCAGCAGCCCTACAGGAAGTTTTGAAATCAAACTGAGAAAAGATATAAGAACGTGTGTTACTGGATCATACCTGAACCATCTTTATTTTTCTGACACGTTTTTCTACTTAAAACCTGCAATCTTGCCTTTTTTGTAACTGTCAAGTGTAGAGTCAGGCAGGCCGTAGCACAATTGTCATTTCACAGAGCTCATAAGCAGTCAGCTTCCACTGGTGACATGTCAGGAGGATAGCATATTGCATATCTAGGTTTCTCTCTGTGCTTTCATAGTTCATTTCTTCTGTTAGACCTGCCTGTAGGAGATATGCATGTTGTGTGCAGACAGAGGAGGAGATGGCCACAATTTGCAAACAGCTGATTGTGCTTTTGGGTACGGTCAGCCACCTTCAGGCTACTGCCTCTTGATGTAGTGATGGCAGAGAATTTGGCATGTGATGTGGGACACATCATGTATCACCTGACCAAAGGGCTCTGCAGCCGAGGCACCACCTAGTGCAGCTGATGTGGTGGATCTGCCCTCACAGCAGGATGAATGGTGGATAACAACAGGTTCACGTTTGAGGCACAGGGCCAATGTGGAGACTGGCTGTCTCACCTCATCTAATCACTCTGTGAGTGGACAGGTGGCCGTTCCTTCAGCAGGGTCTGAGCAGGCACAGGGGAGGGGGCAAAGGTTTGCTAGTTATTGGGAGCTCAAACGGTAGGCACATTATATAGATCCTGAAGGAAATAGTGTTCATGCAGGAAAGAAAGCCAATGCACACTCAGTGTGTCTGCCAAGGGGCCTCACCTGAGATGAGGAAGCCTTGTCTGTGGCTATCGAGCATGCAGGGAGCGCAGTTGTCTATGAGCATGTCAGCACCAAAGATGCCTGTCACTTGGGTCCTGGGAGACCCTCAGTCTGTACAGGCAACTGGCAGAGCTGGTGAAAGCTGTTGGCTTCATGCGTGGGGTGCTAGGAGAAATTTGTAGTGTTGTTCCCAGAGTGGACTGGGGTCCTTTCATTTGGAGCCAAGTGGAGGAACTCAACCAAAGGCTTTACTGACTCTGTGACAACCTTGGCTGCAGATTCTTGGACCTGCATTTTCTGGAGAGAACTGAAGGACTCCCCTGGTAGCAACTACTTGTGGAGTGATATGGGGATTTTTTAGGTTACATGGAAGTTTGAAGTAATCTGTTGAACAATCACTAGGTGACATACAGATAGTGAAATCAGACTGCATTTAGCAAAATCATATTGCATTCAGAGTAAAGACACCTTGACTGTCAAAATTTTAGCAGTGAACAGTCTAAGTTTCCAAATTTACTGCCCTTTAGGAATTTCTCAAGTTCAAATTATTCTTGGGGCTAAGAGCTAGCTGCAACCCGAAGTAGAATGATCAGATGTTCAGTGATTTATGGAACATGCACTGGAAAGACAGATTAGATGTCATGAGGGGGAGTGTTCATTGCAGTTGACAAAAATATTGCATCTACCGAGGTCAAATTTGAATGTGACAGAAATTAAAATTATCTAGTCACGTATAACAAGTCTACGTAAAACCAGGTTAATTGTTGGATGTTTTTACCAGCCACCCAACTCCAAAGTGACAGTTTTATAGTCATTCAAATAATGACTACAGTTCAGATCATGCAGTATTAGCTAGAGATGACTTTAACCTCCTGAATATCGACTGGGACATGTATGGATTCATTGCAGAGAGTATATACACAGGCAGTCTTGCAAAGTACTTTTCAGCACATATTCCAACAACTGTCTTGAGCAGATAGTTTAACAGGCCACAACATGCAATGGAAATATTTCAGACCTTGCAGCTACAAACTGGCCTGTCCTTATCAATGGCATCAGTACAGAGACAGGGATTAGTGACCATGATGTTATAGTGACTATACCAACTAAAGTTAAAAAATCAATCAAGAAACATGGAAGAATATTTATGCTACAAAAAGCAGGTTGTTAGCATCCCACATAGACAATGAATGGACATAATTTATTTACAGTGTGAAGGACATAGAGAATTTATGGACCAAGTTTAAATGGATTGTAAACCATGTTCTGCAGAAGTACGTGCTAGGTAAGTTGATTAAGGATGGAAAAGACCCACTGTGGTTTAACAACAAAATGCTGACAATGATGAGGGTGCAAAGGCTGTCGCACTCTCAAGTCAAACGAGAACACGAAAATGACAGAAGGCAAAAGTTAGTAGAGGTTCATGTGTCTGTAAAAAGATTGAGGCACAAAGCCTACAACTATCACTGTCATGCCTCAGCAAAAGATCTTGCCGAGAACACGAGAAAATTCTGGTTCCACATAAAAAAGCTAAGTGGATCTAGGGATTTTACCCAGTCACTCACTGACCAGTCTGGTGTGCAGCAGAAGGAAAGCTGAACTTACAATGTCACATTTAAGAAATCATTCCCACAGGAGAATCATACAAGCATCACGTCATTGACCATCACACAGGCTCTTGAATCAAGGACATAGTGACAGACATCCCCAGCATAGAGAAACAATTGAAAGAGTTGGCAGCAAATAATTCACCAGGTCCAGATGGAATCCCAATTTGGTTTTACAAAGAGTACTCTTATGGCACTGGTCCCTCCCTTTAGAGCATTTATCGCTAATCTGTTATCCAAAGCCTAGTCCCTGGTGACTGGAATAAAGCGAAGGTGACTCTAGTAAATCAGAAGGGTAAAAGAACAGACCTGCAAAATTGAAGACCAACATCCATAACATCATTTTGCTGCAGAATTCTTGAACATATTCTCAGTTTGAATATAACAAATTTCCTTGAAATGGAAAAGCTTCTGTCCACAAGTCAGCATGGTTTAGAAAGCATCACTTGTGTGAAACTCGGGTTGCCCTTTTCTCACATGATATCCTGAAAATTATGGATGAAGGGCAATAGGATGATTACATATTCCTGATTTTCAAAAAGAATTTGACTCAGTGCTCCACTGCAGACTGTTAACAAAGATACAAGTATACAGAACAGGTTCCCAGATACGTAAGTGGATTGAACTTCTTAAGTAGTAGAACCCAGTACATGCTCTCGACGGTGAATGTTCAACAGGCACAAGGGTATCATCAGGTGTGCACCATGGAAGTGTGATAGGAATGTTGTTATTTTCTACATACGTAAGTGAGGGGGTCAGCAGAAATCTGTGGCTGTCTGCTATTGATGCCGTGGTGTACAAGGATGTGTCATAGTTGAATGACTCTAGGATGATATGACTTAGACAAAATTTGTAGTTGGTGTGATAAACGGCAGATAGCTCTAAATTTAGATAAATGTAAGTTAATGCAGATGAGTAAGGAAAACAAACTGGTAATGTTGGAATAATTATTAATAGTGTACTATGTGATACAGTCACGTCAATTAGGACCTAAATATCTAGCTGTAATGCTGCAAACTGATATGAGCATTTAAGGATTATAGAAGGGAAAGCAAATGGTCGACTTTGATTTATTGGTAGAACTTTAGGAAAGTGTGGTTTATTTGTAAAGGAGAGTGCTTATAGAATACTAGTACAACCTGCTTTTTAAGTACTGCGTTACCCATTAGGTCGGATTAAAGAAAGACATTGAAGCAATTCAAAGGTGGGCTCCTAGATTTGTTACCTGTAGGTTTGATCAACAGTAGCTACATGCTTCAGGAACTCAAACTGGAGGGAAGGCGACATTCTTTTCGAGGGATGCTATTGAAAAATATTTAGAGAACCCACATCTGAAGCTGAATGTACAACAATCCTACTACTGTCAATGCACATCTTGCGTTAACGACTATGAACTTAAGATTGGAGAAATCAGCGTTCATATGAAGCCTACAGACAGTCGTGTTTCCCTCTATTTGTGTAGTAACACGGTTCACGTTTTCCGTCACACTTCACATAGCGTAGACCAGGAACTGTCTGCTAGACCTGTCCGATGTCAACTGACTGGGCACGGCTCATGCTGCCTGAGTTGTTGTTGTTGTTGTTCCACCGGCAGAGGTCGCGGCTGAATTCTCGCGTGCCCTCTGGTGGACGGGACTCTACTTGCAGCAACTACTGTCTGTGACGTGCCGTGCCGATGTGCGCCTCCCGTGATCTTTCTGGTGGCTACTGCAATTTGCAAGTGAACGGGAAAGAAAATGACTACTAGTGGTACTGGGTACCCTCCGCCAAGCACCATGCAGTGGCTTGCTGAGTACGTATGTCGATGTGGAGTGGAAACAAGTTTCAAAATTGGTGTTTAAAACTATTACAATAAGACTAAAATAACATGAAACTCACGTATCAAAGAGAAAAAAATTGCTAATTGACCCTGCTATTGTATTCAGGTCAACACAACCCAAAAATTATTTTTTTTTCTTCTATACCTGTTTTATATTTAAATACTAACATTCAACACTTAAAGACTGGTTTTTTCTATAAATTCTACTTAGTTCAAGATAAAAAAAAAGAAGTTTTCTCCATCCTGTTATCGCTTAATTAGTTATACTGATGTCCCTTGGGTCTACATAGCTCAGGTGTTTAAAAATTCACAATACTGGTAGTAAAATTTTATTTCTACATGTCTGAGATACATGCATAATGGTTATCTTATAACAATGAAGGTCTTTGCTTGTTTAATGTTGAAATGTGCTAAGTTATTATTTCAAATTATCAGAGTATTATCACTACCAGTAATGCTTCATCAACCGCTTGGTGTGGATGCAACCATTTTTGATCCTGCAACCACTATGAATCAAGACACACAGGAACTGAAGACATTAGCTGCCCATGGGTATTGATTTAAATCAATGGGTAAATTTGAAAATTTGTGTCTGACTGAATTGCTCCGTGTAATGAGGATAATGGGCAAGGGGCACCACACCAGTAGTGTATGAGTAAGTTGAGAGTTTGGTTCTGATGGGAGGTGTGTTAGGGTAGTCCATGCAGGTTCAATGACCACTGTGTGCAGATGGCACAGTGCATCTGCATAGTGAGCAGGAGATCTGGGTTCGAATCCCAGTCTAGTACAGATTTGAAACTTTCCCCATTGATCAACTGATTTAAATCAATGCCCACTGGCACCTAACATCTTTAATTCCCTTGTGCCTTGTAACACAGTAATTTATGTGTGGCCAACACAATGAAACAATTTCTTTCTAATGAGGAGTTGGAAGCTATAATAAATGCATCAAACAGTAAGGAGAATATTTCTGAAGAAGAGAATCACATCTGAATCAGAAGATGGTTCGAACATTGATACCTCACATGGCAACATGCAAGTGATGCAAGTGGTTCTGTCAAAAGTAAAACATATTATGTGGAACTTGGAATTTTTTCCACAAACTGGAAGAGTTTGTTGACTTCTTGAAAAATAGGTTGGTTCCAATTCTCATTTATGTTGAATTCTGTGAAAATATCTTTTCAGGATAATCCTACAAGTGGGTCATTCCATGTCAAATCAACACACTTTAAATAAAAATATTACCTCATCCTCTTAGACTTTGCTGAAAGTTGGTATACTGAAACTAAGAAAAATACCAAAATTCAATTTTTTACCTCAAACCAGTCCTGAAATATGGCCATGTAAACTTTTCAAAAACTGGCCAAAAATGTGTGAACGGACTTTTTTTAAATTGCCCTAGAAGCTGCCCTAATTGAGCTAGAGAACTGGGAAATGTGTCATTTTGCAGCATTTTTCATGCTCTTTCCAGTGATAGACAAAAAACATAACTTCTAATTAATAGCCTTTTTCAAAATGGTAATTAATATTTTGATTTAATTTTTTTACAAAAAGTACATAATTGAAAATTTTCAAAATATTTCCATAACTGCTTCATACTGTTGCAAATCACATGGCAAAATATAAATGTGGGATGATGATGGGTTCATTGTTTAAAAAAATTATTCCGGACTCTTGTTTTTCACTAACGGCCCTAGTTTGACCAAACTGACCTTTAAGGTAGTACGTCAGTAGAGGACCGTATACATAGGGCTTGATGTCTGTACAATAATTCAGAGACTGGGGCCATTGTTGAGATTATGTAGTCTGCATTGTTACCTTCTAAGGCTTTATGTGCCTTTGTGCACTGTGGTTTTAGTGTAAATAAATTGTTATCTCTGTGTTGACCAGTCTGTATCTATTATATTTAATAGTTCATTTTCAAGTAAATCTATACATTGAAGGGCAGTTTATAAGTGATTTTTGTATAAATATGGAACCAAGTAAAAAGTGCAGTGCTGTAAGAGTGCAGTATTCTAATCCATTGAAGAAGTCAAATCATTTTATTAGAGACAGAAAAAAACTGAGAAATGTCACAACATGGATGCCCAAATTATTTCCTCAAATACCAAGTGGTGCCAAGATTTGTGATAAATGTAGGAACGATGTAACCAAATTGAAAAATACACCAGAGCCCATCAGTGATGAAAATGTGGAAGACAAATCTTCTGGATCAGAGATAATCATCAGAGACCAAGACCCTGACTTCACTCCAACTTCAGAAGCTGTTAAAACATTTAACACAACACTTCAAGAACTAGGTGAGTCCCCAATTGACAAGAGAAAACTAACATCTAGGCATTACGCCAAATCAAAAGTGAAGAAAATCTCGTCAATGACACGTAAAATTTTTTTGGCTTCTGAAACTTCTTCGTCAGATACTGATAAATCCATTCTTGAAAATCTTAAATGAAACTTTAAAAATTCTATAAGTAGAGCAAAAAAACTAACGATTCTTACAAGTTTACCTGAAAAGTGGAGTGTCAGGAAAATAATGAGGGAATTTAATGCTCCTAATTACATTGTTCGGCAGTCCAAAAAAATTTTGAAAGAGAAAGGATTCATGGAAGGTCCAAACCCAAAACCAGGGACGTGTTTACCAACAGAAACTGTCAAAATAGTACATTCATTTTATGAAAATGATGAAGTTAGCAGGGCAATGCCAGGTATTAAAGATTGTGTGACAATTACAGAAACAAGTGGAAATAAAACAAAAATATCAAAAAGACTTATTTTGTGTAACCTTAAAGAAGCTTACAAGCATTTTAAAGACAAGTTTCCTAAGATAAAAATAGGTTTCTCTAAATTTGCTGAGTTGAGACCAAAACATTGTGTATTAGCTGGCCAGAGTGGCACACACACTGTCTGCGTGTGCACAACTCACCAAAACATAAAATTAATGATAGAAAATGCCAAACTAAACACAGTAACAAACAGCAGTTTAAACAATTATCAGCAGTGCATTGCAAAAATGCTTTGCAACCCATCATCAGTTGATTGCAACATGGGAAACTGTGAATACTGCTCAGGAGAAACTGTCATACGTAAAATTTTAAAAGACTTTTCATGAAAACTTAATTGAACAAGTTCAGTTCCGACAGTGGATGTCAGTTGACCGATGTAATCTGGAAATTGTTCAGAAAACTTCTGAAGAATTCATAGATTTATTTTGTAGTAAGATGTTGACTTTGATTCGGCATGACTTCATTGCCAAGGAACAACGAACATTCCTTAACTCCACAAGAGAAAACCTTATGGAATCTGAATTTGTTGTCATATGTGATTTTTCAGAAAATTATAGTATAGTTCTACAGGATGACGCTAAGAGTTTCCACTGGACAAGACAACAGATTACCATTCATTCTTTTATTATATATTACAAACAGGAAGACAAAATTGAGCATATGAGCTTTGTCATTGTTTCTGATTGCCTAGAGCACAATACAACTGCTGTTTACACCTTTCAAAAGAAGCTAATTTCATATCTAACAAATAAATTTCAAAAGATTCCAAAGAAGATATACTATTATTCTGACGGTTCTGCCGCTCAGTATAAAAATAAGAAAAACTTCCTGAACCTTTGCCTTCATGAGGAAGACTTCAACATAAAAGCTGAGTGGCACTTTTCAGCCACAGCACATGGGAAAGGGCCTTGTGATGGAGTAGGGGGTTCAGTAAAGAGACTGGCAGCTCGTGCAAGTTTGCAAAGGCCATACCAAAATCAGATCCAAACCGCACAAGATCTATTTGAGTGGGCAGTAGATAATATCACAAATGTTGATTTTGCATATTCCACTCAAGAAGACTATGCTGCTTCAGAAATATTCTTAAAAAGCCGACTTGGAGAAGCATTGACAATCAAAGGAACACAGCAATTTCACACTTTCATTCCCAGCACTACATCAAAATTAATAGTCAAATACTTCTCAGCTGATGTGCAGAGTTGGGAGAGGGAAGTAACTACATCACCAGACAAACTGAAGTTACAAGATGTATCAGGCTATGTCACGACTGTATATGGCAGAAACTGGTGGCTTGGGTACATTTTAGAAAAAAACGAAGAACTTGATGAAGTGAAAATAACTTTTCTTCATCCATGTGGACCAGCTAAGTCATTCTCTTATCCTGCACATGCAGGTGTCCTGTGGGTGTCAGTTGTGGATGTTCTCACAAAAGTGAATCCATTTACTCCGACAGGGAGAACATACATTCTTAATGAAAGTGATGTAAACCAAACCCAGTCAGCTTTATTAAAATGTAATATGTGAAGTTCCAAGACAATTTATTGGGAAACTGCTTTCAACTCAAAACTTAATTTTTGTCTCAGGTTAGTGTTAATGTATATTTTATAGAAAGTTGTTTCAAAATTATTGTTAGTACCTGTTGTTGTTGTGGTCTTCAGTCCTGAGACTGGTTTGATGCAGCTCTCCATGCTACCCTATCCTGTGCAAGCTTCTTCATCTCCCAGTACTTACTGCAACCAACATCCTTCTGAATGTGCTTGTGTATTCATCTCTTGGTCTCCCTCTACGATTTTTACCCTCCATGCTGCCCTCCAATGCTAAATTTGTGATCCCTTGATGCCACAGAACATGTCCTACTAACCGGTCCCTTCTTTTTGTCAAGTTGTGCCACATACTCCTCTTCTCCCCAATTCTATTCAATACTTCATCATTAGTTATGTGATCCACCCAGCTAATCTTCAGCATTCTTCTGTAGCACCACATTTCGAAAGCTTCTATTCTCTTATTGTCCAAACTATTTATCGTCCATGTTTCACTTCCATACAAGGCTACACTCCATACAAATACTTTCAGAAATGACTTCCTGACACTTAAATCTATACTCGATGTTAACAAATTTCTCTTCTTCAGAAACGCTTTCCTTGACATTGCCAGTCTACATTTTATATCTTCTCCACTTCGACCAGCATCAGTTATTTTGCTCCCCAAATAGCAAAACTCCTTTACTACTTTAAGTGCCTCATTTCCTAATCTAATTCCCTCAGCATCACCCGACTTAATTCGACTACATTCCATTATCCTCGTTTTGCTTTTGTTGATGTTCATCTTATATCCTCCTTTCAAGACACTGTCCATTCCGTTCAACTGCTCTTCCAAGTCCTTTGCTGTCTCTGACAGAATTACAATGTCATCGGCGAACCTCAAAGATTTATTTCTACTCCATGGATTTTAATACCTACTTCGAATTTTTCTTTATTTTCCTTTACTGCTTGCTCAATATACAGATTGAATAACATCGGGGAGAGGCTATACCCTGTCTCACTCCCTTCCCAACCACTGCTTCCCTTTCATGCCCCTCGACTCTTATAACTACCATCTGGTTTCTGTACAAATTGTAAATAGCCTTTCGCTCCCTGTATTTTACCCCTGCCATCTTTAGAATTTGAAAGAGAGTATTCCAGTCAACATTGTCAAAAGCTTTCTCTAAGTCTACAAATGCTAGAAACGTAGGTTTGCCTTTCCTTAATCTTTCTTCTAAGTTAAGTCGTAAGGTCAGTATTACCTCACGTGTTCCAATATTTCTACGGAATCCAAACTGATCATCCCCGAGGTCGGCTTCTACTAGTTTTTCCATTCGTCTGTAAAGAAATGGCGTTAGTATTTTGCAGCTGTGACTTATTAAACTGATAGTTCGGTAATTTTCACATCTGTCAACACCTGCTTTCTTTGGGATTGGAATTATTATATTCTTCTTGAAGTCTGAGGGTATTTCGCCTGTCTTATACATCTTGCTCACCAGATGGTAGAGTTTTGTCAGGACTGGCTCTCCCAAGGCCATCAGTAGTTCTAATGGAATGTTGTCTACTCCCGGGGCCTTCTTTCGACACAGGTCTTTCAGTGCTCTGTCAAACTCTTCATGCAGTATCGTATCTCCCATTTCATCTTCATCTACATCCTCTTCCATTTCCATAATATTGTCCTCAACTACATCGCCCTTGTATAGACCCTCTATATACTCCTTCCACCTTTCTGCTTTACCTTCTTTGCTTAGAACTGGGTTTCCATCTGAGCTCTTGATATTCATACAAGTGGTTCTCTTTTCTCCAAAGGTCTCTCTAATTTTCCTGTAGGCAGTATCTATCTTACCCCTAGCGAGATAAGCCTCTACATCCTTACATTTGTCCTCTAGCCATCCCTGCTTAGCCATTTTGCACTTCCTGTCGATCTCAGTTTTGAGACGTCTGTATTCCTTTTTGCCTGTTTCATTTACTGCATTTTTATATTTTCTCATTTCGTCAATTAAGTTCAATATTTCTTCTGTTACCCAAGGAGTTCTACTAGCCCTTGTCTTTTTATCTACTTGATCCTCTGCTGACTTCACTACTTCATCCCTCAGAGCTACCCATTCTTCTTCTACTGTACTCATTTCTCCCATTCCTGTCAATTGTTCCCTTATGCTCTCCCTGAAACTCTGTACAACCTCTGGTTCTTTCGGTTTATCCAGGTCACATCTCCTTAAATTCCCACCTTTTTGCAGTTTCTTCAGTTTTAATCTACAGTTCATAACCAATAGATTGTGGTCCGAGTCCACATCTGCCCCTGGAAATGTCTTACAATTTAAAACCTGGTTCCTAAATCTCTGTCTTACCATTATATAATCTATCTGATACCTTCTAGTATCTCCAGGATTCTTCCATGTATACAACCTTCTTTCATGATTCTTGAACCAAGTGTTAGCTATGATTAAGTTATGCTCTGTGCAAAACTCTACCAGACGGCTTCCTCTTTCATTTCTTAGCCCCAGTTCATATTCACCTACTATGTTTCCTTCTCTCCCTTTTCCTACTCTCGAATTCCAGTCACCCCTGACTATTAAATTTTCATCTCCCTTCCCTACCTGAATAATTTATTTTATCTCATCATACATTTCTTCATCATCTGCAGAGCTAGTTGGCATATAAACTTTTACTACTGTAGCAGGCGTGGGCTTCGTGTCTATCTTGGCCACAATAATGCATTCACTATGCTGTTTGTAGTAGCTTACCCGCATTCCTATTGTTTATTCATTATTAAACCTACTCCTGCATTACCCCTATTTGATTTTGTGTTTATAACCCTGTATTCACCTGACCAAATGTCTTGTTCCTCCTGCCACCGAACTTCACTAATTCCCAATATATCTAACTTTAACCTATACATTTCCCTTTTTAAATTTTCTTACCTACCTGCCCGGTTAAGGGATCTGACATTCCACGCTCCGATCCGTAGAACGCCAGTTTTCTTTTTCCTGATAACGACATCCTCTTGAGTAGTCCCCACCCGGAGATCCGAATGGGGGACTATTTTACCTCCGGATTATTTTACCCAAGAGGACGCCATCATCATTTATCCATACAGTAAAGCTGCATGCCCTCGAAAAAAATTACGGCCATAGTTTCCCCTTGCTTTCAGCCGTTCGCAGTACCAGCACAGCAAGGCCGTTTTGGTTAATCTTGCAAGGCCAGGTCAGTCAATCATTCAGACTGTTGCTCCTGCAACTACTGAAAAGGCTGCTGCTCCTCTTCAGGAACCACCCGTTTGGCTGGCCTCTCAACAGATACCCCTCCATTGTGGTTTCACCTACGGTACGGCCATCTGTATCCCTGAGGCATGCAAGCCTCCCCACCAACAGCAAGGTCCATGGTTCATGGAGAAGGTGTTAGTACCTATTGTGTTAAATTTAGCTATGTACAGATACCTGTTACTCAAAAACAAGCATTAGGTATTTAATTTGTTTAATAGTTCCATTTCAAACATCTTGGACCAGAACTATTATGTAAATACTTGTACTTATTCATACTTTATTTCAGTTTGTAGTTAAATGCTCAATTTCTTGTTTTTGTTATATCAGTTAATATACTGTTAGTGAAGTTGTATGAAATTAAAACAAGCAATCAACTTAATTATAAAATATGCTGATTGGTTTTGGTTTAATAAGGTGATGTTTTGATATTTCTAATACTTTTTTTATTTACCTTCCAGTATATTTTAAAGAAATTCATGTTTGTTAAAGGTCAATTTGGTCGAACTAGGGCCATTAGTGAAAAAAAAAAAAAAAGAGTCCAGAATAATTTTTTTTTAACAATGAAGCCCTCATCATCCCACATTTATATTTTGCCATGTGATTTGCAACAGTATGAAGTAGTTATGGAAACATTTTGAAAATTTTCAATTATGTACTTTTTGTAAAAAAATTAAATCAAAATATTAATTACCATTTTGAAAAAGGTTATTAATTAGATGTTATGTTTTTTTGTCTATCACTGGAAAGAGCATGCAAAATGACACCTTTCCCAGTTCTCTAGCTCAATTAGGGCAGCTCCTAGGACAATTTTAAAAAAGTCCGTTCACACATTTTTGGCTGGTTTTTGAAAAGTTTACATGACCATATTTCAGGAATGGTTTGAGACAGAAAATTGAAATTTGGTATTTTTCTTAGTCTCAGTGCCCACTATAAGTATACCAACTTTCAGCAAAATCTAAGAGGGTGAGGTAAAATAGGTGTGTTGATTTGACATGGAATGACTGAAGTGATCACCATACATTCTCAAACATAATGCAAGTTCATGAAGAAATTCTCACTGCACCCCCCACATTCTGAAGTTGACACCTGTGTGTTGAGCTAGTGTATAACATTGTAAAACACTTTTACAGATGTTTGAGGTTTCATATGACACAGAACTATTTGTAACCTCAAAAAATTGTTGCCAGAGATAAACCATCTCCAATATCCTACAATGAATGACAAGAATGGTAAGATAAACTTCCACTTTAGGAGTTACGAGAATAGAGCTTCACTAAAAGAATGTTATTAGGTAACATACTCTACTTATGTGACAGCTCACCTTCATGAAATGTCAAATATAGTAAGTTTAATTAAGGTATACTAGGCAGTAAGCAAATAAGCCTAGTAAGCAAGAAGACCCGGGTTCGAGTCCCGGCTGCACCACAAATTTTATTCACCTCTTCAGCTTCCAATGTTATCATAGATAAATAAGAGACTTAAATGTCTCAGGGAAAATTTAATTTAAGATCTATACAATCATATGTAGTACAGCACTTCCCCATTATGTCCAATACTGGGGTGCTATTCCAGTGTTGGAGAGCCCCGGTAATAGTGACAATATAAGGGGAGATGTGAACTGGAGTTTGTGTTGGGGAGGGTATTTGATTTAATTAAGGTATTCACTACAGTAAAAGTTTACCTACCTCACAGGATGGTCTCATTAATGTTCACAGTATTCACAGTAACAGGCAAAAAATCATCTTGTTACCAGCAGGTGGCAAGCTAGAACCATTTAGTGCCACTTGTTAGATGAAAATATAACAGTTCTTCAATACTTAGAAACAATACTAGGATGTACACACATCAAAAAAAAGTTTGCATCACCCTGGTTCCCGGAACTCCTGAAGATAGACATTGACTGTGGACACTGTACCACAGACACAGTCCCTTTGACTCTTCAGAGATGTCACTAAATCCGCCCAGAGATGTAAACAACCATGCATGAGCAGCACCTATTAGATGGAGTGGGTCCGACAGCCGATGCGTTCCAGTCATTCCACCAGGAAGGAGGTAAATGGCTCATTTTGTCTGGAGTTCAACAATGCCATGGTCAATACCGTGGTTTGATCATGTCAGCATTGTTACTTTGTGCAAGGAAGGGCTCTTAACAAGGGAAGTGTCCAGGCATCTTGGATTGAACCAAAGTTATGTAGTTCAGACATGGAGGAGATACAGAGAGACAGGTACTGTCGATGACATGCTTCGCTCTGGCCACCCATGGGCTACTACTGCAGTGGATGACTGCTACCTATGGATTATGGCTTGGAGGAACCCTGACAGCAACCCCACCTTTTTGAATAATGCTTTTTGTGCAGCCACAGGATGTCGTGTTATGACTCAAACTGTGCGCAATAGGCTGCATGATGAGCAACTTCACTCCCAATGTCCATGGTGAGGTCCATCTTTGCAACCAAGACACCATGCAGCACAGTACAGATGGGCTCAACAACATGCCAAATGGACCGCTCAGGATTGGCATCACATTCTCTTAACCGATGAGTGTCGCATATGCCTTCAACCAGACAATCGTCGGAGGTGTGTTTCGAGGCAACCCGGTCTGGCTGAACGCGTTAGACTCACTGTCCAGCGAATGCAGCAAGGTGGAGGTCCCCTGCTGTTTTGGGGTGGCATTATGTGTGGCTGATATATGTCACTGGTGGTCACGGAAGGTGCCATAATGACCGTAAGATACGTGAAAGCCATCTCCCCGACCAATAGTGCAACTATATTGACAGCATATTGGCGAGGCTTTCATCTTCATGGATTACAATTAGCACCCCCATTGTGCACATCTTGTGAGTGACTTCCTTCAGGATGACATCGACTATAGTAGCCAGCATGTTCTCCAGACATGAAGCCTATCAAACATGTCTGGGTTAGATTGGAAAGGGCTGTTGTATATGGACGACGTGACCCACCAACCACTCGGAGGGAATTGCTGTTTAGGAGTGGGACAATCTGGACTGACAGTGTCTTAATGAACTTGTGGATAGTATGCCACAACGAATACAGGCATGCATCAATGCAAGAGGAAGTCCTACTGGGTATTTGAGGTATCGGTGTGTACAGCAATCTGGACCACCACTTCTGAAGGTCTCGCTGTATGGTGGTAAGACATGCAATGTGCGATTTTCATGAGCAAGAAAAAGAGGGAAATGATGTTTATGTTGACCTCTATTCCAATTTTCTGTGCAGGTTTCGGAACTCCCGGAAATGAGGTGACACAAAACCTTTTTTTATGTGTGTATATTTACGTGAAAGCTGCATTGCACTGCTGGCTGTACTTTACAAGTGATTGATTATTTTTCCGTTACTTTTAGAGCATTTAATATGCCTATAACTTATGTCACATAATAAGATGTAAAGTCTATGTTAACTTCTGTATTTCATGACGATGCAAGGCCATCTCAGTGGAAGAACTATCTGAAGCAAGCATACAGTCAAACCACCCAGTACAAACATATGTATTTAAATTTAGAACAGGAAATCAAGAATTTAACTTAGTTTGGATCACCTGTTGACCAGTAATTGAGGTGGTAGTAACCACAGCAGGGTAGGGAAACAGATGTAGATGAAAGGCTAAATAGTCAGTTACTGGAAACTGAAGTTAATATTTTCAGTTGAAGGTAAGAGGCACACTGTAAGATGTGAAGGAAGGAGGAAAATCAAATCAAATCCTAAAGCACAAAATTTAACAGCTACAGTTGATGATATGGCAGTATATGACATATAATGGATTAAACTTATATTTCTGACGATTAGTAAGCGGTCCTACTACTCTTACCTGCAGCTTTTGGTAATCTAATCCAGAATCAGTGTGACTTCCCTTTGTGCCTTTAACTGTGTTCCCTCTATATGAAAAACCTAATAAAAGTACCCATATCCCTATCTTTAATGCCAGGATCTTTCCTGTTTGTACATCTATCGACCAAGATCAGGTTCTCATAATGAGTGCTATTTAGTCTTTTATTATTTCATCTAATGTTCTGTAAACTGAAATTGATCATAGATGGGCATGACTGGATTAATGCTAATATATGGCCAATGCCAAAGTTCACTTTTTTTTTTTTTTTTTTTTTTTTTGCCAAAACAATACTTCATTATTTGCTTTTGCTTATGGGATGTTAAGAAGGAGAAAGGAAATATTTCCAGCAACATATCATTTTCATCTTTTTAACTTTGGGGAAAAGAAGACAGAGCTGGCTTCAAACATTTGTGCTCTTGGTGAGAAATTGTCCATTTTAAAGAGGACCACTTCAATGGGAGCACTTTGTCTGCTTTCAGGCAGCATGGTAATAATGTCAGGCAACCATCGCGAATCATTTGTACCCCACAGTCAAAAGATTTAGTTTCCGGATACTGGACAATTTTTGGTGCAACTACAGCAAGAAACCGATAACCATGTGTATAGCTTCACTTGCTTGTAATCAGTTACTACATTAGAACACCAATCATTCAAATTAAAGTGTTATAGTGGTGGCAGAAACAGTACCTTTGTAACATCAGGAAAAAAAAAAAACTGGATCACAACAGAAAAGCTGTATACATACAAAAGATTTTGTCCATCCACAGAAAATAACGATGTACACCTCCTGTTTTAATTAACTTTATGTGCTATGAACTAGCTCCCAGGTATTTAACTACAGCTGCTGACACTCTCTGCCAAAAGTTCCAACACTGCATTCGATAGGGAAAATATCCTCAAGAAGACTGTACCAATAGCTGCTTCAACACAATACACATTCCTAGGTAACTAACATGTTAAACTTGTCCATCAAAGATTTTGGTCTGGAGACCATTCCAAGTCTTCCCTATTTTTCGTATCTTGCACCCACAGGCTTCCAAGGAAGAAACATTTGGATTTAAATCCCATCACCAACAAGATCATTATAGGCAGATCACAAGCTCAGATTGGGAAACAATAGGTAGGGAAATCAGTCATGTCAGACAATTCTCTTGAGCAATTTAAAGACATTTGAAAGGCTTCCGTTCCTTACTTAATTTGAAAACTTCAATACCAATTTTGCAGATAACCTTGTATATGCAACTGATAAAATGCTCCAGTGCCAGGAGAAAACAAAGAAATATAACAGTGTTAGGGAACATCACTTGAAGGACACAGCACTGTGTGTGTGTGTGTGTGTGTGTGTGTGTGTGTGTGTAGGCTCTCTCTCTCTCTCTCTCTCTGTCTCTCTTTGAGAAGCGAGTGGGGAGGCCAACACTTCTTGCGTATGCACTGTTATTTCAGATGAAGTTATAATAGAAGTGACTCTTCATATAGCAGCTGTCTCTGCAAGTCAAACTTGGGATTGACGAATGTGAAGAAAAAACACAACTATCGGAATACTTTAAATTATGTCCCTCATATGAAACACAAAAATTTCAGCTCTTTAGGAAAAAAAAAAGTTTTCTTTGGCATATTTTAAAATTTATGCAAGTTATAATTCAACAGGAAATAGTATCAGAATTGTTCTATTGTTCCTACAGGCAATAAGAAGATAAGATGGAGAACCCTTCTAAATTTGTGTATCACCCAAGAGCAGCAGCTATATTATTTGTAGCATGGGACATACATGAATTTTGTTATGTACCTTCATTAACAGAATTAACCCAAATCCAGATGTGTGGTATTACTTCTCATTGAAAAAAAACTTTGGCTTAATATTAAACACAAGCATGAATGGAATATTAAAAAGGTTTTAATTTGTCAGGATTAACGTCAGTAAAGACAGCACACAATCTTAAACTGAAAAAAGGAGGAGAAGCCAGTACCACAGTATCCAAGTCAAGAGATAATAATAATAATAATAATAATAATAATAATAATAACAATAATAAGATGGGCCAGATGTAGATTAGGAGTCTCATAACCCGAGACCATGGTCTTACATACTTATCCAAGGAGCTTTATCACGAACACAGAATAAACGCTTGTGGATGAAGGAGGAAAAAAAAGAGGAAGAAATCCCACAAAGCAATTGTTACAAATTATCCATATTTCATACACATAAAAGAATTATGTGAGGGTTGATCACATACACACAAAATTTTGTGTTCTGAGTGCATACTGCAGAAGAACAGGTAAAGGTGTGGCTGGGAGGGGAGGTGGGGGGGAGAGAGGTACTGACGTGTAAATTAATAAAGAGTGGCAAAACAAGATTTCAGGCAACCCCAGTGAAAGCCATGACTAAATTTTCAGCCCTTAAGGTGCTTGCAACTGTGCTGTTTTGACCAGTGTGCTGTTTTCCAAATTTAATTTTTGCGCGAGTGCCACATCGACAATGCAATGCCTAACTGTGATCTTTTGAGTGAAGTCAGACTTGGTTACTGCAGCAAATTACACTGTCAATCAATATATTAAATCACTTTCTTCACAACAATGTTGGATCTTATACTGAAGCTCTTGCTTACCACTTACTCACAGACACACAAGGAGGCAAACAATTTCATTATGATGTAGCAATGGAAGACTTCATGTGCACAACTAACTGGTACATGAAACCACTCTTTTTACAAAGAACACTCCAACACACTGGGCTAAGTACATTTCTGAGTCAAAAGATTATGTAGGAAAGTAATGTGTACTGGGTTATGCTCTAACAGTAAATACAAAATTAAAAACAAAAGCCTTATTTATAGCTGATACACTCTCACAGTGATACAAGTTCTATATTGCATATATATTGCATATGTCCACAAACAGTGTCATAAATATGGTGATAATTTCTACATTTACTGTGGCTTTCTCTAGCTATAATAAAATCCTCCAGTAATGCTCACAATGAGCACAGTTTGCTGGCAGACATCTTAGGTGGTAGTGTGTACAGCAAAGTAATTGGTCCTAAGAGTTTGGTTGATAATGATGAGCAGGTTAGATGCAGTCTTATCATGTTCAAACAACTTGCAGGAATGTAGCCGGGTGTCATCTTCAACAAATTCGGTCATTTTCAAGGCATAAATGCAATGAGAGAGACTGTGCAAGGTGATACTTTTGTTGATGGCCTTATGAAAGTGTTGTCTGGCCTCATGAAAGAGGGAATTTAAACAGTTTTTTCTAACATCTAAATTCATGATGGAGGTATGAAAGAATGGCCGCCTTCCCTTCCTTGACATGCTGGTCAGGAGGAAGGTTGCTGGTATGCTGGGACATTTCATTTATATTATGCCAGCTCACAATGATTTGACAGTTGCTCCACCAAACACAGTGTGAAGAGGTGCTTCATACCCTGTTTCACAGAGACCCCAGGTTATCTCATGTCCTGAAAGCTTATCAGCCACGTTAGCCCCTCTTGAAATCGCCTTCTGCCACAATGATTGTAGTGGAAGACCGATCAGATGCCTGTTGTGCTATCGACCAACCATGAATCAGTTGAATGCCTACACAGTTAGCACTTCCAACAAGACTGGTCGTATTCTGTGAAAATGTGGTATGTAGTTTTTTTTTCCATCTGCATCTACACTGAAGTGCTAAACAAACTGGTATAGGCATGTGTATTCAAATACAGAGATATGCAAACAGGCAGAGTCCGGCGCTGCAGTTGGCAACGCCTATATAAGGCAACAACTGTCTTGCGCAGCTGTTAGATTGGTAACTGCTGCTACAATGACAGGTTATCAAGATTTAAGTTAGTTTGAATGTGGTGCTATAGTTGGCACACGAACAATCGGACACAGCTTCTCCGAGGTTGCGATGAAGTGGGGATTTTCCCGTATGACCATTTCATGAGTGTACCATGAATATCAGGAATCCAGTAAAACATCAAGCTCTCAACATCACTGTGTCTGGAAAAAGATCCTGCAAGTATGAGACTAACAATGACTGAAGAGAATCATTCAATGTGACAGAAGTGCAATCCTTCTGCAAATTGCTCCAGATTTCAATGCTGGGCCATCAACAAGTGTCAAGAGTGGGAACAATTTCATTGATATGGGCTTTCAGAGAAGGTCCACTCTTGTACCCTAGATGACTGCATGACACAAAGCTTTATGCCTCACCTGAGCCTGCAAACACCAACATTGGACTGTTGATGACTGGAAACATTGGCTGGTCGGACGAGTCTCGTTTCAAATTGTATCACGCTGATGGACATTTACGAGTATGGAGACAGCCTCATGAATCTATGGATCCTGCATGTCGCAGGGGACTGTTCAAGATGGTGGAGGCTCTGTGGTGGTGTGGGGCGTGTGCAGTTGAATTGATATGGGACCCCTTATACGTCTAGATATGACTCTGACAGGTGTCACATATGTAAGCATCCTGTCTGATCACCTGCATCCATTCATATCCATTGTGCCTTCCAACGGACTTGGGCAATTCCAGCAGGACACTGTGACACCCCACATGTCCAGAATTGCTACAGAGTGGCTCCAGGAACACTCTTCTCAGTTTAAACACTTCCGCTAGCCACCAGACATGAACATAACAGCCAATGTCTTGTGGTTACACACTACGTTTACATACACTCAGCCCTTAGGTACAGGATTCTTTTCTGGGGACTGAAGGTATGAATCATTGACATATCTTTTAAATTGCAGAAAATGGCCATAACAATAATAACTGGTAGCAGTAGTCAGCATCACTGTAAAAAGCTATTTAAAAAACTGAGCAACCTTACTGCAGCGAGAGGGTACATCTGCCAAACTGCAGTATGTATCAGGCTGCCAAAATAAAAACAAAAAACTCAAAACTATTTTGTATCAAGGGATAAAACTGTATAATAAATTGCCAAAGGAGTGGAAATGTAAAAGATTTAGAGGACCCAGAGTAGTGGATAGTACTGTAAGGGGATAACTACAGTTCCTTGCCACATTTCAGTAGATGGTTATGGTCTACTGCTTCCACAATGATATCATGTGCAAGATGTACAATGCACGATAGTGATGCCTGTTTGCTTAATTTTTCAAGTAGACAGTAGCAAATAGTTGAATATGGAGTCTGGAATTGATGCAAGGTGCACAGCAGCATCTTCACAGTCCAGGAGATATCAGTGGGTGTCTTAGTGTGTGTGGCAGTGAAGAGTGAACCTATGGTTTATTTGCTGGTTGCTTGAAACAAACTGTGTGTAAATCAAGGAATATTATACAATAGGGACTTACTGAATGAGGCTGTGCAGCTATTATAACATCAACAACACCCGAAACTTAATGGAACAATCAACAACACATTCTGGAGGATGGAGTTGCTCTGTCTGGCCATCCTGATTTGTGGTTTCCTGGATTGCTAAGGCAAATGCTGAGATGGTTACAACAACCTAATATTGCAGGACATCAACTTCACACCAGCCATCCCATGGAATATAACACCACACAGATTTTGGTCTGCACTTCCAGCTATCAGGATAGTTTTATTACGGAAGCAGTTGAGACAAATTTAGCAAGTGACCTTATAAATAGAAATAAGGATTTTTGCTCAAGTTTGGCTTGGAATCCTCCTTTCTCCACAGTCAAATGACAGACAGACAAAGTTACTCCCACTTGGCCCCCCCACGGGTAATTAATATTGACAACTTCTGATGTTAGCCATCTTTGGTTGCATGGTAATGTTTATGGTGTTTGTGGATGGGGAGGGGGGGGGGGGCAGGAGCATGGGTATGCACACATTTGGGCAGGCGAGTGTGTGTGCCCCGCATACTGAGGTTGCTTTTTCCTTGCACAGTGCTCTAATGTTGCAGTTGTGCCTGGAAAATCACGGGGGTGCGTACCTGTCAAAACACTGGCAGTTCTCAAAGACATCATCCAGCTGCTTTGTTTAAGTTCTTTGAACATATTGTATGTAGGGAGAAAGTCACATTTTACAATGTCTCATCATGTTCAACATACGGTTCATGGGGGATAGATCTAGTGGTTGATATGGTCAGGGAAGTTTGTGATCATTTTGGCCTCTGATTTTCCAATCCAAAGCTGGAGCCACTGCTTGACGTACTCTGGTAGTTATTGCTCTTACAGTGAATGATGTCCTCACAGACAACTGTTACTGATTTCAAGATAGAACTACTGCCAGTACTTGATCTTTCCTTGCACTATCAAAGGTAATTCACATGGTGATGAGGTGTGATTGGAAGCCTAAGGGGCAGCACCTTTCATCACAGCCCAGCCTCCTGACAGTCCCAGCTAATGTTTTCAATGAAACGTTAGTTCTAATTTGCTTTATGATTGCTGTGCAATCCACAATGGCTGCTACTTGGTTGGGTTTGTCCAGATGCAATCTGCATCTCATTACCAACCAGAACAAAAATGTCAAGTATGTTAACTTTCCTAGGGACAGCAGCATTAACATTATTTCAGAAATGAAAGATCACAAGCTTTGATTTACAGAATACTTAGCATGGTCATTCAGGCCACTATACACATGCAATGTGCCACTGAAATCCATTTAACTGTATGAATTTTGCTTGTCAAGTTCAAGGTGTCACGTCCACAACTTTTACGAACTCAATATGATATTTCCCACAGCAATTCTAGTGTTGGCTGTATCAGTTCAACACTATTGTTTTGGTAAGTGAAATGCAGTTGATATGAGCTTAAATATTTCCATGCTCAGTATGTGATTGCTACTACACCATAATTCTTGACTTTACTGTTCACTTTTCACATGCTGTTCACATGTTAGTTTGCAAATGCAAAACAATATAAGCTTTGCAAGGCACAATATTATTGTAGCATGTTAGATGTTGGAAGTATATCACAAGTTTCTAAATATGGGTAACTGCAAATTTTGTGAAAGACAATAAAACAAGGTGAAGAACATATATTCTTTTGTGACTGATAGTTAGGAAATGAATGTTAGTATAGTTAATTTTGATATGCAAATGTTAATATCATGGAGATATAAAAATTATTCACACAACACAGTATCACGCACGTACATTTATGAAACTTTAAGTCTCAAACTATGAACAATTTTTCATCATGTTTTATAACATGGAGCAATGAAAGAAATTGCAGCATCACAAAAACTAGAATCAACAAAAGGAAATGAAAGAACAGACTCACTTGCGATAGCAGATCTTAGTTATCTGATGCAAATCTTTATTCCGTCTCTTGACGATTTCAGCGCAACTAATTGCTTTACCCATTCCTCCTCCAGAACCACTCCAAACAATTGAACGTTCATCTTTAAATGCTTTCAGAGCATAATTGAGAAGATTCCTCATTTTGCTACCACCTGTGACCTGAAAACAAGTAATGACTAGATAAATCAATTATTTTGTTGCTGAAAAATTACTCTGGCAACATGCATGTATCTTTGGATAGCATATGGAGATACCTGTTTCCAAGCAATTTGCAACAGCAACAATTTTGTGTGTGCATGCGTATTGGGAGGGGGGTTATGAAATTCAAAATTTTAAATGCCACCATTACGTCTAATCAAATAATGGATGATCCACTGTAATTCTCCAAATGTTCTCCTGCAGTAGCAGAAATCATTGCCAACAAAAATCACTGACTGAGCTGAGAAGAGCAGCAGCTATAACTGTGTTGTTCAGTATGCATGGCATGCCATGTAATAATCAGGAACAAAATCTGCTTTGGCAGATATGGAAGAAGGATGTATTGCTCCTGAAACAAATATTCACTAAATTCAAATTATTGGTGCTGTGGTCTTCATTTTGATGACTGATATGATTCAAGTCTACAAGCTAGGCTCTCCTGTGGAGGTCTCATTAAATTTGCATAACTGTTGCATTATACTGGAAGCTGTAGTCAAGCCTTGGTCTCCCTCTGTAATTTTGACATCCCCCCCCCCTCCCACTTCCCATTTCCCATTTCCCTCTATTACCAAATTAACTATTTCATGATACCTCAGAGTATGTCCTATCAACTAATCCCTTCTTTAAGTCATGTTATGCCACAAATTTCTTTTCTTCCCGATTTTGTCCAGACCCACCCTGTCAGTTACGCAATCTACAGATCTAATTTACAGCATGACGTCTAATCAAGTATTCATCTAATCAAGCATTCTTCTAGCACTACATTTCAGAAGCTTCCATTCTCTTCTTGTGTGAGTTGCCTATCATCTCCAATTTACTTCCATAAAAGGTTAAACTCCCAACAAATACTTTCAGAAAATACATCCTAACACTTAAATTTCTATTCAATGTTGATAAATTTTTCTTTTGTTAAAAACATGTTCTTGCTAATAACAATCTGCTTTTTATACCATCTTTACTTCTGTCAGTCCTTTGCTGTTCAAACAGCAAAATTTGTCTACTACTTTTATTGACATATATCCTAATCTACTTCACCATGCATCATTTGATTGATTCCAACTACATTCCATTACCACTGAATTACTGTTGATGTTCATCTTTTAACCTCTTTTCAAGACACTATGCACTCCATTTAACAGCTCTTGCAACTCCTTTGTCAACTCTGACGAATTACAATGTTGCCTGCAAACTATGTAGTCTTTATTTCTTCTCCCTGATCTTTAGTTCCTTCTTCATACAGTTTCATTTCCTTTGCTGCTTATTATACATGCATACTGAATAACAAATGGGATAGGTCACAAACCTATCTTGCTTTCTTCTCAACTGCTGCTCTCATTATGTCCTTCAACTATCATAACTGCATCAAGGGGACTGTCACTTGTTCCATCATCATATGACACAGACATGCCACAATATATAGACATGTCCATTACAAATAAAAAATCAAAAAGACACACTTACATTTAATACAACTCTCTTAAACAGTGAGGAAATAAGGTGGAAATTTTTTTCACAGTTGATTCTCCTAAGAATTTTAATAATTCTGAGGAAATGTCGTCTACTCGAGGTGCCTTGTTTCAACTGAAGACTTTTAAGTTCCGAAAAATTTCACTTGGCAATATTGCAATGCCCACCTCGTCTTCATCCACTTCCTCCTCCCTTGCCATAATACTGCCTTCAAGTTTCTTTCTTTTATATATTCCTTCAATATATGCCTCCATATTTTAGCCCTACTTTCTTTCTTGATGTTCATACAACTGCTTCTCTTTTATTCAAAGGTTTCTTTAATTTTTCTGTATGTATCAGATATCTTTCCCATAGTCATGCATGCTTATACCAATTTGTATCCTTCATTTAGTCATCCCTGCTTTGACATGTTTCACTTTCTGTCAATCTCATTTTTAGGCATTCTAACAATTCTACTATATTTTGTCACAATATTTTTTTCCCTTTAGTGCAATACCATTGAAGGCTACAAAGACAGAAGTCTTAGAGTGTTTTATGCAGAAAAGAGAGACTTGTAGAGTGAGTGAAAGTAAGATCAAACAAGAACCTGTCATTGACACAAAGCATGGAAGGTAAATTCAAATAGAAATCCTTGTGTTGTTATGTAACTCTTATACTGTTATGTTTTCTACTAAATAAGATTGTAATGTCTTATTTTAGACAAACGCCAATATTTTTTACTATTCTGAACCACACATTTTAAAATAAATAAAAAGAATGAAAGACAAGCGATACACACATTTCTTGGTGGGGACAGTGAGTGGTCGAAGTTACAAAAGAGTGGGTCCTTTCAACACAGAAGAAGGTAGAAGATTTCCAGCCACAGAGACTTGCCACTATGTGTGGACGAGATACAGGCTGGCAGGTGCAGTCAGCATGGGTTCTTTGGTGAGGACCAGATAATACAGACGGAGCCGCTCCACTTGACACTGCTACTGTAGACTATGCATCCACTGCCATTTTGGAGACTATCCAACCACCAGGACTATGAGCTAATTCAGTTCATATTATCTAGTCTACACAGATTGGATATGTATTATTCTCAAAAGCACAGATGGTTGCCATTTGCTGTGCTGCATAAAAGAAGTGACCACCACCATCTTGCAAAATGAGCCTTGTAACTTCAAAATCTTGTTGGAAAGACATTTTTTTAACTTCAGAATTTTATTTACATAAGCTACCATGTTTCCTGGAAATACATCATTTATAAATGATATCTGAGTGAGTTGCAACAGGCACAACAAAAAGACTGTCCGAAAATGAACCTTTGTCAGAGGTAGGAAACGGAAACACACACACACACACACACACACACACACACACACACACACACACACACACACACACACACGACTGCAGTCTCTGGCTGCTGAGGCCTCAGCACGCAGAGACTGCAGTCTTGTGTGCAAGAGTTGCATTTGCGTATGCGTGTTGGTGGGTGTGTGTTTTCTAATATTGTTACATTCCATCATGGACTTTCCATTGTTGAATTACATCGAACCGAGTGATTTATTATCTGTCTGAGTCATTGTAAATCACTGACTCTGTTCATTGCAAACCTTATTCTGGAAAATTCAGTGGTGAACAACACCAGAACAGGGAGTGAGCTGCACGGCATCATCTTGCAGAAATTAGTACTTCGAAGACATCAGAAGTACATGAACTGTCTGACTAAATACAACTGTGGTAGGTATAATTTCAATCAAAGGACTTAAGAGCCTCAACTTCCTTTAGCTTGATGAACTATCACTGCTTTAGCTTGTCACTGGAACATTAATTACTCATTTCTTTCATTAATTTCTCAATAGTAAAATTAATAAAAAACTTATTTTTCTATGTCATGCAGATTTATGTGGAAACAGCTTTTCCATGAAGTGAAAAGCTGCTTTAGTGTTGCTGGCCAAAGCATTGTGTTCTGAGCCCAGGTTAAAGTGAAATAATGGTACAAAGGTAGCAAGTTTTACTTTGTGACAAGTCATTTCATCTGCGATGACTAAATGTGAGAAATAATGTGGAGATGTGGAAGACAGTGAAAGTGAAGATGGTTGGAGCCCACCCAATAGCTAGAATCGGAGCTTTTTGTGTGGTTTTACAATCCCAGGGCAGCAGCAGGAGCAGAGTGTGTCAGCTGACAACATGAAACACGCTGTGGTCATTAACTTTTGCTTTGACCATGCAGATGTTATAATACTGAATTTGACTCAATGCTGTAGTTAAAATGAAGTCCAATAGCTGAACAATTGTTGCAACCTGGGAAAAGGCGAATTTTATAACAGCTTTGTGTGTTACAGGTCATGATTCAAATATCCCAAGCATTAGCTAATGTTACATCTACATTCACTTTTAGATATTTGTTGCATTTTTATACTTTCTCCTTTCATCAGTTAAGTTTATTATCTTCTGTGTTATCCAAGGATTTCTAATGGGCCTTGTGTGTCTACCCAGTTATTCATCTGTTGCCTTCAATATTTCATTTCTCAGAACTACCCACTCATCTTATTTATTTCACCTACTTCAGTCACTGAATGACGCTCCCTTTGAAACTCTCACCTCTCACCAATCTCTAAGTCATTCAATTCATCCATGTCCCATCTACTTAATCTCCTATCTTTCTTCAAGTCCATATGTGCTGCTGAAAGAGTTTTGCAATTTAAAATCTAATTTGTAAATCACTTTCTTAGCCATACATAATTTATCTGCACCTTCCCAGTGTGTCCAGATCACTTACACATAGACAAACTCTTCTCATGATTCTCAAGCCTAGCAATGATTAAATTAGGGTCTGTGCAAAATTCTACCAAACAGCTTTCTCTCTCATTCCTTTGACCCATGTCAAGTTTTATTCTTTTTTCTTACCTTATTTTTCCTACTATTGAATTACCATCTCCCATTACATTTGAATATTTGTCTTCTTTAATTTGCAAAATATTTTATTTCATCTCATCGAACACTTTTTTAGTCTGTGGCACAAGTAGGCATGTAAACTTTTACTACTATGGGTTGGAGTGGGAGGAAGGTTGGCTTTATGTCTACCTTGGCTACAAATATAAACACAGTACAGATGTACTGGCTAATGCTGTAAGGATTTTTCAGCCAAACATCACGGCAGTTCTCCCTGCAACTACTGGAAAGATCAAGGGTCCCCTCTTCATGACATCCTTCCTATGTTGTTACACATATAATACAGATATTTGCATTGTCGAGGCATGCAAGCCAGCCCACAAGAGCAAGTTCATTGGTTTGGGGTGGTTGGGGGGTGGAGGAGGGGGGAGGGGGAATTCACAATATTAAAAATACTTTAGTACATCCTGTTTTCAAATTCTTGTTACAATACTTCTACCCCTTTTGGTATTCTCATATAAAGAAAGATGTGTTGTTCATTGTATGTAGTTATCTTCTTTACAAGACAAAAAATTGAATCAATGATCTTAGCTATGATCAACATGGGTTAGGGATCAGCATTTTTGAGCTCCTCATTTAGCACTTCAGCACTTGTACTGGCAAAGCACGGTTTGTGTTTTAATACACCTAGCCAAATGCTATTTTCTCTCTTTTACTTTTTGAAACAGCTGACCACTGGATGAAAGAAGTGGTGGCACAATGACTTTTCATCCAAAATAGCTTCTTCACTTTCTTATCTACATCCATCAAGAAGGTGTCAGTCAATATAAAGTGCTCCCTGACCATGTGTTGGCATTTCTTCATAGTTAAATGAACTTGTTTGACAACTACTACATATCTAGTGGACAAACCAAACATTTTAGAGAAATAAAGTTTATTGGATATACAGCATTTGGGTGTTCTCTTCAACACTCTGTGCAAGCAATTCACACCCAATCCACATTCGTCTCTCCAGTTTGCTCCTTTGTTTACTCCAGGCCTGGCAATAACTAATTTTCTTGCTCACTTTATTTTCAAAGGGCTGCTGGTGCTGAAGTTCTAATTCAAAGCCTGTCCGACACGTTTAGCCAGGTGGAATGAAAGTAAAACTGGATTCCTTAGAGGTCCCAGATTCCTTAGGACAGACTGGCATCACCTTTGCTCACTGTTTGCAAACCAGATGGTGTGTTATGCCTCTGTGGGGACCTCAAAAATATGATGAACACTCCTCAAATGTGGACTCGTACCCCCTTCTACCTCCTGATGAAATATTGTCAAAATTGGCAAGTGGTCAGTATTTCTCCAAGTTCGATATTTTAGAAGCTTACTTTCAACCTCATTTGGATGAAGCTTCTAAAGCCATAATAATATCAAATACCACTCATGACTTCTGTAAATATCAGACGTTACCTTTTGTCACTGCTAGTGTATCAAAGATCTTTCATAAACTTCCACAGTTAACTTTGTGTGTATGGGCCATAAGTCCTACAGAGCGGTAACCCTTCTCACAGCAATGGTACACCACGTGGCCTAAACTCAAATGAGTTACATTAGCAGACAAAAGGTTAGGATGGACACTCCAGAAAAACACAGACCACCAGCAAATGGGCACCACAATGAAAGTTGGGCAGTTTCCTGCTACAGATGAAGACGGACTCATTAGCGCAGCAACGGATATGTTCAAGAGCACAAGAGATGGCTACCAGCTCTGCAGCAAAAACACTGCAGCCATCCAGCAAGTAGCAAAGTTCATAACATCCCACATGAATGTAATGAAAGCCAGTGTGACTGATTTTTGACCTCTGAAACATGCCGAGAATGGAGAAGAACTGGTGGGGAGGGCTTCAGGTCGAGCTGAGGCTTTTGGAGCTTTTGATAGGTCAGGACAGGGCTGTGGATGGGGGATGCACCACAGAGGCGTACATGAGCAGGCCCACAGAAGATGTGATAGAAGGGAAAGCTGGAGTTCTGAAAAAAGGGACTAGATGCAGGGGCGATCATAACCACAGACTGGGCCACCGTTGTGGGACGCACATCTCCGTATCTATAACGCTGCATTCAGCTATGTCCATCACGGACAAACAAAAAGCAATCTAAAAGTCGTCAGTATGCGAAGAAGGGGACACAGTATGCCCCCACAGATCCTACTAGGCCATTGATAACCACTAACAAGAGAGGGACACTCAAAACAGGACCCCATTCTCCTGCAGATGGGAGGTGCTACGGGAGATGCCAACCTGTATCTGAAAGTGCGATGTGAAAGAAAGATCTGGATAAAAATCGGGAGTTGAGTCCCACACACATAAGGTGGCAAGTATGTGGTGGCACCATGTGGCTTCATAAGCTTTATGCAGATCGAAGAAGACTGTAACAAGGTGCTGACACTGGGCAAAAGCCGTTCAGATAGCAGGCTCCAGATGAACTAAATTATCTGGAGTACAGCAGCCATGGCAAAAACCACCCTGGGTTGAAGCCAGAATGTCTCAGGACACAAGGATCCAATACAGCCTTAGACTCACCATATGCTTAACCCTAGCATCACTAAGTGGGGGGAGGTGGCAAAAATTGCCCACAATATTTGTTTTATTTGTGGAATATATCTATGTTGGAGTGAAGAAACGAGAATTTAGATAGTTGTAGAAAAATATCTAGAGTATGGCTGTCATGGTTTTATAATTTCTGTGAATTATTTAAATCTGTCTATTATATTTAATTTAAGTGTGGGCAATTGTTGCCCCCCCCCCCCCCCCCCCCTTAGACATCAGTGACACAACTTTTCTCATTAAAATATTTCTCAATATGGCAGGAAAAAATGCAGTTTCTGACTGTATTGTGTTGTGTTGCCATTGTTGTTTTGAAATAAATCTCCTTTGTTGTTCGAGCAGTTGTACGTTACTCGTAGTTCTAATAAATCGTCTCGTTAGTATCAGAGGTTTCTCACAGATGAAGAGGTGTCAGCTATAATAAATAAAGCAAATGGAGGTGATGAAAGTGATCCAGAAGAAGATGATACAGTTGTGACATATGATAGTGACACAGCAACGGAAAATGAGTCAAGTCCACTGAACTCATCCCCTGATAAACAGCATGCAGATGCTTCCAGCATCATTGTTACAGAAAAAAGCGGTAGGGACTATATTACTGCGTCTCCAAGGCAAGTACTCAGGTCAGTACAAAATATAGTGAATTTTCGTGAAGGTTTGACTCATGAAGGCTTGACCTTTAGTGTGTCAGAATCTTTCACAAAGTTTATAACTCCCGAAATAATGAAGATTATTGTGGACTATGCAAACCAAGAAGCTTGTAATAAGAACTTAAAACTTACAACCACAGGAGAAATGTATGCCTTCATTGGTATTTTGACACTCGTGGGCACAAATGATGACACCAGACTGCTCTTGATGACTTATGGGGGAAAGTACTGGGAAAGAATATCTACATAACTACAATGAATCGTATTCGATGTGGAGAACTTCTGTGCCTGATTAGATTTGATGATAAAGAAACAAGAACCGAAAGACGAAAGAAGGATAAGTTTTGCTCCCTTCGTGAGTTTTCGACAGAATTGATGAAATGTTTGTAAGGTACTACATACCATGTGCAGATCTAATGATCGATGAAATGCGCTCCCTATTTTGAGGAAGATATCTCTTTTAGGTCTTTATGAAAGACAAGCCTGGGAAGTATGGCATATTGGTTAGGATGTTATCAGATGCACACTCCCGGTATGTTCTAAAAATGGAGGTCCTTGCAGGGAAGGATGAACGACCTGCCGAGCAACGGAGTGCAAAGGCAGTTGTTAGATGCCTAGTGAATCTACTGGTAGGAAGTGGACGAAATATACCAACAGATCGTTACTGCACATCCATAGACCTACCCGAGGAACTTTACAATGATGACAAGTTAACTTTGGTGGGAACATTGAAGAGTAACAGAAAACACACACCAGAACAGCTAAAGGAGACACAGGGTCGAGAGCTATATTCCTCTAAGTTCTTATTCACAGATCCGAAAATAGGCAATGCACCAGTTGGCTTGGTTTCATACATCTCCAAATTGCCCACTTCTTTCCACACAACACAATGATAAGACAAACATCAATCTCTACTACAATGAAACCAAAGGGGCATAGACAGCATTGATCAAATGACGTATCATTCAGTAAAATGAAGGACAAGAAGGTGGCCACTATCTCTCTTTTTCACCTTGATAGATATTGCCTGTCTCAGTGCTGGAACAATTTTCATGATAAACAACCCAAACTGGAATAAAAGGAAGAATAATGTAAGAAGGCTGTATCTGCTGGAATTAGGTCAACAGATCGTTAGGCCAGCTGTGGAAGAGAGAGCAAAGAATATCACGGGCTTACAAAAGCCTATGATCTCTGCAATGGAAAGTGTTCTAGGGAAAATGCTACCCAGCATTACTGCAACTGTTCAATCAGGTGAATTTTATTCAAGAGGAAGATGTCACACCTGTTTGAGGAGTAAAAACTCTAAGAAGGAAAAAGGCAAGATGACAAAAGTGTCTATAGTTTGTTGCAAGTGCTCCAAGTATGTGTTTTCCACTCTCTCTGCAAAAACAATCATACACAAAGGTTGTGAAATTGAAAGTGAAAGTGAGTAGGAAGGAAAAACTCAACTGTAATTTCTGACTTTGATTTCCTGTTTTCTTATTTGTGGTTTGGTATTGTACATTATTTTAAGGAAAAACTCAATTGTAATTTCTGACTTCGATTTTCTGTATTCTTATCTGTAGTTTGGTATTGTAAATTCTTTTATGATTTCTTAATGTAAGTCTAATGTATATGAAAGTGTTAGTTTCATGATAAAAATATAATAATATTTGTCATATTCATTACTTTATTTATTGTGTTTGTATATGTTATAATGTTCCTAATAAATATGGAAAGTGTGTTGCAACCTAATAAAGAAATTCCTAGTTCATTAAATAATCAAAACAAAACAAAACAAACAAAGAAAATGTTAAAAAGTGAAAAGAATGTGGGGGCTATTTTTGCCCCCCCCCTCCCCTCCCCTCAGGCATCCATGTGACAGATCCGAGCTTAGTGGTCCTAGGGTTAAGTAACTTGCAGAGCACACTTGTTAAACTGATTGGATGATAGCTGTCCATCTGAAGAGGTGGTTTACCCTATTTTAAAACTGGAATAATGAAACTTTCCCAAAACTGGGAAGAGAATCCTCCCCTATAGAGACAGTTAAAAATGGCGAATACATTATGTTTGCTAGCCACCGATAAGTGTTGAAGTATTCACTTGTGCACCTGGTCCGCTCAAAAAGCCGTAAGAGTTCTGGCGGGTTCTCATTCACTAAATGGGACATTGTAAGGCTCCAAATGATGGGGAATGCAAGATAAAGGGAGTTGTTCCAGACAGTGTCTGAGAAGATGGAACGTGGGCAGATAGTGGACTGATGCTGAAGCCTCAATGAAATGCCAGGCAAAATGATCAGCAACAGAGTCTGAGTTGGTGAGAATAACACCATTCAGGGAAGTTCCCAGGACATCTGTAGAAGGACGGTGGCCAAAAATGCACCTGATCTTTGCTCATAACTGAAAAGAGGGAGTGTGCAACTCAACGGCGGTGACATATCGTTCCCAACAAATATGTTTCTGATGTTTAAGAAGATAATAGGTGTGGGCACAAAGCCATTTAAAGACCAAGAGGTGGATGCCATTTGTAGTGTTGGAGGGCAAGACAGCAGTCTTTAACAGCCACAAAATATATATAGGGAAACATTCCACGTAGGAAAAATATATCTAAAAACAAAGATGATGTGACTTACCAAATGAAAGTGCTGGCAGGTCGACAGACACACAAACAAACATACACACAAAATTCAAGCTTTCGCAACAAACTGTTGCCTCATCAGGAAAGAGGGAAGGAGAGGGAAAGTCGAAAGGATGTGGGTTTTAAGGGAGAGGGTAAGGAGTCATTCCAATCCCGGGAGCGGAAAGACTTACCTTAGGGGGAAAAAAGGACAGGTATACACTCGCACACACATGGATATGTGTGTGTGTGTGTGTGTGTGTGTGTGTGTGTGTGTGTGTGTGTGTGTGTGTGCGCGCGCGCGCGCGAGTGTATACGTGTCCTTTTTTTCCCCCTAAGGTAAGTCTTTCCGCTCCCGGGATTGGAATGACTCCTTACCCTCTCCCTTAAAACCCACATCCTTTCGACTTTCCCTCTCCTTCCCCTCTTTCCTGATGAGGCAACAGTTTGTTGCGAAAGCTTGAATTTTGTGTGTATGTTTGTGTGTCTGTCGACCTGCCAGCACTTTCATTTGGTAAGTCACGTCATCTTTGTTATATATATATATATATATATATATATATATATATATATATATTGGGAGTGGGGGGGGGAGGTCCTCATCCACCATCCATCTGCCATCAGGCTCATCCACCATCCATCTGCCATCAGGGAGAACTTGCGGAAGAGGGGATCACTGAAGCAGCTGCCGGAAGAACGGCATTGGTCAAACTCCATATGGACTTATCAATGCTGTCGTGTGGTGGAGTGGTTGGGATGGCAGCCAAGGAAAAAGCATCCCAATTTGCAATAGTAAAGGCCCACCTCGGAGGGCATCCAGGTGAGTGATGCTGAAGAAAAAATAAGATGATCGATAAACAATCACTGCCACTCAAACCATTGTGAACTCCCCACTGAACAATGGGGAGGAGTCTATGGCTACAGATGGGAAGATCAATGGCTGAGAAAATGCAATGTGCCACACTAAAGTGTATGGAGACTCCAGTGATGAGGAGTCAGAGATCAAGTCCTACTAGCGGGTCTTCAACAGTCCCGGCCTGGTCAGGGGCACACCCCAAGGGTGCCATCCAGATGCAGCAAGTGCCACCTGGCACAGCAGTCGTTGCCAGGAGTTCTGATGTCACAAAACCATGAGCAATGACTCGGAGGCATACACAAGGAGGTGACAGCACACATATCAGAAATGTGATCCCTGTGTTGTCAGGGGGCTCAGCCAAATGGGTATATAACAGTCCCACCACGCGGACTGCTTACCATGCTGGGGCGGGTGGTGGGTTGGTTACATCAGGAAAGAAGTGGGGAAGGAACCCATGCCAGAGACGCTAATGGCTTACACTACAGAAACCATTTAGAAAAGTGAGGTCAAACCCGAAGGGGGATCAGAAAAATAAGGGACTGTGGAAACACAAGACCATAAAAGAATGGCGGAACTGAGGGAATAGCTGGATCATAAAAAGAAACACAAAACCCAAGGGAGAAAGGGGGGAGGGGCAGGAGGGAGAGGAGCCAGGATGAGGAGTGGATATGTGGAAAGGAATGTATCACATGAGAGAAGATATGCTGCAATACCACGGGGCCCAATGCGCGCTACACATGTACCACACAAAAGAGCTGTGGGCTGCCTCAAGGGAGAACAGCATAGTCCCACTAATCCGAACCCCGGTAATATGAACGTTCAGTTAACCCAAACGAGAAAAATGTTAGTCTAAGAATGGAAAACAGTACGGTAAACTGCTGTACATACACACTATTTCAATTTACACAGTGCAGTAAACATGTATGAGAAAAATTGGCAAGAAAGCATTAGGTTTAAGCAATGCATAACAATGAAAGAAAAGCTGTCAAACTTACTAAAATACAGCAGACATTTTATCCCTACTCTTTAGATGACAAAAACTCAGTCATTGCTTTTTGGCGAAGACAGTCTACTGTATGATGCATAGTTGCACCATCGTCTCATAAACATCAAATCAGCAGGTGTAGCAGTGGGCTGTTGCTCCAAATAACATAGTGCCAGCTCTCCTTAGTTGCCTTCAGGCTCATTGTCACTTCTGTCACAGTAGTCCACTTCTTCCAGGTCTCGAGTCACAGCAGCAACTAAATCAGTGTCAGTAAAGTCCTCCACACATGCCTCATCCATTGCCATCTACTCATCTACAATTCCTTCACTAGCTTCTTCACATCCACTGTTTGTCTGTATCATTTGTAGTAGATTTTCCTCTTCATTTTCAACTAGGTTGTCCTGAAATTCAAGAGATGTCCACAGTTTTCTCCACGATTTTTTCAGAGTATTTTCTGAAATATTTTGCCATGCCTTTTTTTATTTTGTCCACTGAAGGAATGCTATCATCTTGGATAATCATTCTTAAAAATTTTTTCTGTAAATCAGTTTTAATGTTTGCATACGCCCTGGTACATTAGCTGTAGAAGTCGTGTAACATTAGGCGGCAAAAACTTTGCCACAATTTCTCCATCACATAATTCGTCAGTGCTGGGGTGAGATGGCGCATTATTAATCAAAAGGATTGCACCGGGAGCCAAATGATTTTCCTTAGAAAACTGCCAAACAGAGGGAACAAACTGGCCGTGAAACCATTCTTTGAACAGCTTACCATCCATCCATGCTTTTTCTGGTCTCAATAATATAGGGGAAGGGACTTCATGTTGCAGATTTTAAAAGCTATGGACCCAGCAGATTTGCCGATCAGCATTAATGGTAGCTTGTGATTACCAGCAGCATTGCTGCATGCTAATGAAGTCAGATGATCTTTGCACATTTTAAAACCAGGAGCATGGTCTTCTGCTTTTGATGCCAGGCTTTTTGTTGGCAATGCCCTAAAATTAAGGGGAGAATACTTCCCCTCTCTAATTTTTTCAAACTCATCCAAATATTCCTTCACTGCATCACAGTCAGAAAAAAACTTCTATCCAGTAATCGTTAGCTCATGGATTCTAAGACTTTTTTGAATCTGTCCAACCAACCCGTACTTGCACTAAGAGACTCATCACCAATCATTAATTTGTTCAGGTAAACAGCCTTCTCCTGAACCACTGCTCCACTCAAAGGAGTTCCTCTTTCTCTTTCCTGCATAAACCAAAGGAAAAGAGCTTCATCCACTTTATCATACTGGGACCGTTTCAGAGTCTGCCGAATTTCAAGTGTTTTTTCCGAAGACGTTGCAAGGACTGTTCAAGCTTCACTCAGTTCTTCTTCCAATCACAAATGGTTGCTTTACCAACACCCAGTTCCGCTGCCAGTTTATATACATTCTCACCATTATCTATCTGCTTCAAAGCATTCAGTTTTTCTCTGAGGGTTAAAGTTGTATTTTTCCATTCACCCATGAGGAAAATATGTACACCACTACACCCAAACAAATACAATACAACTGTTACACATGCCAGTGATCGATAACTAACATAACCAAGCCCTTTGTGAGCCAGCTGGCAGTGCACTGATCTCAGACACTACAAAGATCTCAACAATGCACAACAACAAGGGCAGGGAGTGAGAGTGAGCCATTGTTCCCATTTGTTACTATGGTGTACCTACTTATCTGCTTGGTATACTTCACTCTAGAAATTCTCACCATAATTCCGGCTAATCCCAACAAATCGGTAATCTGAACAAGGCCCGGTCCCAATTAGTTCGGATTAATGGGACTCTACTGTATTTTGATTTATGTACTTTCAAATAAAACTGTTATACACTGTTTACATGGGCTGTGTTCTCATTGTGCCTCAACCAGAGCAAAACTTAGCAAAACTATTGCCAACATTCCACAATGGATCAATTATCCGGATGATTTAGTTGTAAGAGGAAGAACTCAGGAAGAGAATATACTGAATCTACAGGAAATATTTTCAGTTGTTTTGAAAGACCGGTTAACGTGTAATTTGTCCAAATGCTCCTTCTTTCAGCCTTCTATTTAGTATACAGAATGTACCCTCGGCCAGTAAGGCCTCATATGTCACAGAATGGGGCAACTGTTTTCTATATACCAACATGAAAATTATGCATTATGCCTGATTTACTTCCAGACTGTAAAGAAAGCCCATCCATTGAATCAACTGCGAAGAAAAAGGGATTCCTTTACAGTGATCCACAGAATGCCAACAACCATTTCTTAAACTGAAGTAATCTCCAAACTGCTAATTGCCTAACCCTGTATCAACATCATTTCCTATCTATGTTGGGCACAGACAAGTCACCATACATCACTTTTGTTCTATCATTTATATACCCAGATGGTTCTGAAAGGCCAATTGCATTCCTATCTTAAGCTACTGACCATGGCATAAGAAAACTATTCAAAAGTAGGCAAGGAAGCATTGGCAATTGTATTTTCTAACCAAAAGTTTTGCATTTTCCTGTATGGCAACTAATTTTATCTAGTCACTCATTGTAAGCTATTGTTGTCGATATTTGAACTCAAGCCAAAGTTACCTGCACAGACATAGAGCTTACAAGACAGTCATCTTTTCTTATCAAATTACCATCACTTTCAGAGATGTTGCAGCAGTCATATATAAGCATCCAATCTTGAGTCGGGTTTGATAGTTTGTACAGTCCTGCTGGCCGCATGTTCTTCCTTCGACAGCTGGCATGGAATTTCATTGTTTTTCTTTTTTTCTCTCCACAATGCCATGCCGTTTATTCTTGTCAAAGGCATTCTGTTGTTGACTCAGGATACCCACCAGTAACAAGTAGCAACTCCAGAGGTCCTAAGCTCGTGTATATTGCAACTCCTGCATCAATTCCGCTGGGGCATTTCCAGAATGAAGAACCTTGCCTAGTGTTATGTATATTTACCATGCATAGAAGAGGATACTGTGCAAGTGGCTCAACAATATCAGGCTTATCAGTGACAGCAAGCGGCATCAGCTCAAATTACCAGCCGGGGCTTGTATCTACTCAGCTCTGGGATCTAGTGCATGAGGATTTTGCAGGTCAGTACCATGGGACTTGTGGTTGATTTTAATAGATATGTATTCTCATTGCCAACATGTAATATAAATACAACAGAACATGACAGAAAATATGACTGATGTTCCGGCGTATCGACAAGTGCTAGCACGAAGAAGAAGATCTCAAGAGCAAAGAAGGCAGTGAGACGACATCAGCCAATAGCCCGCTAACAAGGACCGCACCACAACAGGAGTGCCCTCTAGCCGAAGAGAATATAAGTGCCGCTCCTGCCAGCCTCGGCTGCATAATATTGTACAGTATTAGACAGTACTAGACCCAGTCTACGATAGCAGTTAGTAATGATCCATATCAATTGCTTACTTGGACATTGTCTATAGCGAAGAACATTACTTGTCTGCATGTTGCCCATCACTTGCGACACCACTGTAAATTCAAAATTAAGTATTGTCACCCTACTTTTTTGTAATAACAACTATTAATGTGATTTGCTAGAATTGTTGTATAGCAATCCGAGAACACAGCATCCTTTAGGCACCCCCATACGAGACAAGTGGGCAGGACCCCACAACTAAGGACAACACAATTATTTTTTCTGTTGAAAGAGCTTCCTGAACACTAGTCACCGATAAAGGTCCAGTTTACATTTGTGAGTTTTCAAGAGTTTTGCACCCAGAAAGGGATTAAGCATATTACCACACCCAATTTTCAATGGGTGTCTAGTGACACGGCAGAACATTTTGTGAGAATGTTTAAGATGCAGGTGGAAAAATCTTGACATCCACTCCTATCGATTCTGCACTGATCTCCTTTTTATTCTCACATTAAGCAACACTGTACAATTATTGCAGCCCAATGGAACTTTTGCATGGACATCCTCACTGTTCCTTCCTAGATTCATTGCAGTCTCCATCAATACTAGAAGTAGTTGTACAACTGTTAAAGTGGCATCTGGGCACACACATTCAGACATTCAACTGGCTGAATACGTGGCTCCATCTCTGGCCAGCAGGCTGGTCCTGGTGGCCACACCTTGAGGCAATGGAGCCACCTCATCCACTCCAAAGACTGCAAAAAAGGAAATGTAGGGTTCATTTCCAGGATGACATCCCAGGCTGTGGACAACTGGCATTCCTGATTCTCCAACCATCATCCATCGCCCCTATGGATCCAGACCTGGAGGATGAACAGGATGACCTGCAATTTGTGTTGGGTCTAATCAGACACGCAGTCGACTCACGAATCAGCAGCTAGCCACTACTCTGGCCCACCATCACAATAGTTCTGACTGTATGGGCTGATTCAGCAGAGAGGCATCTTATCCCACCATATGTAACAAAGGATTAGTTGACATAATTGCTAGATGCGGCATGTTGTGATACACCTGTCGGCACCAGGTTACATGGATAAACAATAGAGGTGGATTTAAGGACTGCCATGGACAGTCTCAGTATCACTGTTCTCAGCTTCCTTAGTGTGTACTACCTGCTCTCTGGTGCACTTATTTACAATGACTTTGTGATACTTGGCTATTTTCTGGACACTGATTTGGGCTTTGTTATGTCTGAAAGTCGCCATTTGTCTTGCGCATGGACATGCCTGTTTTCGTAATGTGGTGTGTCTCCATTCTCCGTTTGATCGCAATTTGTGTCTGTTACGAGTGCACTGAGGAAGCGGTTTGTTTTAGAGGGCTTTCCAGTGGGATAAACTTACAGTGTTCTCCAATAATAATGTCTCAGTTATCCAGTAAATCTTCAGAGTTGTTCAAGATATCCATCTCAAGAAGGTTTATTACTGTTTAATTAAAACACAGTGAGACTGTAATTTATTTTTCGATAATTTGTTTTCAATAAAACCTGTGTTGCTGGAGAAGCAGACTGATAATACTTTTCGTTACTAGTTAGTGCTCTGGGGGGGAAAAACAAAAGAAAGAGAGGGTGTTACAGCATATTGTACACAGACCTCACAGAATTTAAGACTGTTGGGAAAAGAACAGTCCAATAATTTGTGTTCCAGTAATTACATGCTACACTTCTGTTTCTACATTAGAGGGAGGCTCTTACGCAACTGATGAGAATCTTCAGATCTCTAATGTATCCAGATAAATGCAGCCACACTTCATCAGAAAAAATCATTTCTGAATCAGCCTCCCATAAGGTAAAGACTGTAACAGCCAGCTGCAGCACAGATACTACCAATCAGCAACCAACTTTGTCAGTCAATGCACTATCGTCACTTTGCAAGGTTTCCGTTTGAGTTTGTGTTCAAGTTCTGTGCGAAGATGCTGCAGACACAGCAATCTTAAGTGCTAAACTGTGCAACAATTTTTGCACACTTATTCCCAAGGCCATTCCAAACCAAAATCTGAGAAACTGACCATAGCATATGTGGCTATCCAAGGCTGCAGCCCCCCCCCCCCCCCTCCCCACCTCACTTCCGTTTTTGTTCCAGCACTCCCTTTTCTACAGTGATTTATCATTGCTATGTGATTATAACTAACAGAAGTCAACTGCAACAGGCAGTTTTAGTATCTTGGCACAGGTTTGTCATAATGGCTCCGAGATCTGAGTGCACCTATGATTGATTGAATTCATGAAGTAAAATTTTACTAAACATTATCTTCAAATATTACTCTCAGATGGAAATAAAAAACATTTCAACAAAAATATGATGCATAACCTTAAACTTGCCTTGATGTTACTAGCTATGTACATCTCATAACAATTCAGAACAAGGTACAGACAGGAGGAGTTACTGCATTTTAGTTGCTACCATCAAACACGCCACATCAGATACAGATAATAGGAATATGGACCAAATAATTGTCTTTCATGCACCGGTAGAAAAAATTTTGTGTTTTTTAATATGTAAGCTGACAAATATACCTTTCTGCCAGTGGAAACACTACTTAAAACAGCAAGCGTCAGGGTTTGTCCAACATTGTGTCAACACAACCCTAACTCAAGAGAAAAACAGAATTTCTGTATTTGAAAAAATAATGCATGAATGTAAATCTCATTTCTGAGCAATGAAGGTGCTTGTGATTTTGTTGGCCCATTTCTATAAAGGTGGATGAGCTTTGTTAAAACAGGTCATCAACATGGTTACATTTTCTGGATTGGCATTCATACCAAGTTTTGGTGCTGGTATGTTGGTGATTAACAGGCACACAGTTTTTCAAATTGTTTTTAACTTTATTTTGTAAGAAATGCTCTATGGAAGCTAGGGCTGGGTGTTTAACAAAAAGCAAGAAAGCCATATTCAAGCACAAGAAAGGAATGTCCCTAGACAAGTTAAAGGTTGCACAGTACAAGACAGACCAACCAATCAAGATAAAAGAGAAGAACTAAAACTTTTTAGTATAAACGCTAATACTCCAGACTATAGGAGAAAATTGAACAAACACCTGGGAAAATGCAGAGTGACAGGCTAGAAATTATAAGGGCCAAGAAAAAGAGAGAGAGTCGTCCTATCATGAAACTAATATGGGTTACTACCCACCTGAGAACAGATCGTGCGAGTACAATTGCTACTTCAACTTGAACCTCCAACTAAGTGTTGTGACTTTAAAACATGTTTCTTACAGAAAAAGAAGTATTTCTTACTAACAATATTATGAAAAGGATAGTTACTACTCACCATATAGCAGAGATACTGAGTCATAGGTAGGCACAATAGAAGGGCTGTCTCATGTGTGTGAGCTACAGCAGCTGGCCTCGGCAGCCAAAGACTGCAGTTACATGTATGTGTGTGTGTTTTTTCTATCTCTGATGAAAGCATTGTTGGGCGAAAGCTCATTTTCTGGCAGTCTTTTGTTGTGCTTATCTGTGACTCAGCATCTCTGCTATATAGTACGTAGCAACAGTTCTTTTCATAATACTGTTACATTCCACACTGGATTTTCCACTTTAGAATTTCTTACTAGCTAGGTGCTGTATCGTGCTTAACGTCATTTCATTGGGGTTTTGAGATTATGGCTAAAAGAAATTAACATAGCCCCTACTTCACAGCCAAATTCAAACAAAGATGCAAATAAATTTAATTACTTTCAGAAGAATTTATAAACCCTAAACATATGAAACTGTAATCAGAATTCATTACGTCATTACTTCACACCATTCTTTGCCAATTTATTTTGGAGATGGAAATTTGATATTAATTCATTCAAGCTAAAGACAGTGTGAAAAAAGCAAAACCTTCTCCTGTTTGCTGGAAATTAAGTGATTACCTGGCAACATAAAATATAAACTGAAGCATGTTATAACCACACGACTCTTTTATTCTGAATCCTCTATAGAACAATTACAACAAATGAAAGGTCAAATAACATTTACAGACTACCACCAGAACACACTAAGGGCTTTACTGCAGAGAAGCTACTAATCTAAATATCCCCCATCTCTTCGTTCCTTTTATTGTTGTGAATAAATACGTCAAAACTTACGAAAATAATATCACAGCACCTCCAACAATCATCATTGTGCAGACCTTACTTCACACAAAAATGAAACATCTCAAAGCATAATGCTCTATGAAGTTTAAGATCTAAACTTACGACTGCTTTTTTATGATTAACAGTGAAAGACATGAAAGAGGTAATAATTCATCGAAAGTTACAACATGAAATATATCAAACAACGAAAATTCGTATACATACCTGCATCCATATGAACTTTTCTGGCAAGTTGGGGATCGGAATCTTTTCCTTTTCCAGAGGTTCTTCAACATTTTTACCCTTAGTATAGTTTTCCACTGAAATATAACAGCAAATTATATGTGGCAAATTAAAAAGCGCTGACAGTCAAAAGAACAAATACACCCTTTTTAGATGTACAGAAAACAAGTACACAATCATAAGAGATGCAAAAATAAATTTATCTTACTCTTAGATCATACGGATTTCTTATTTTTGTGTCGCTTTCGTTTGGAAAGCAGCACAGCTTACATTATTAAATGAAATGGGTTATATTTCGCCAAATTTTTGTTATACTTCGTTTCTTTTGCTGCGTTCAAACACATAATACGCTATCAGCTGTTGTAATTATAAACACAAACAGACAGCTCCATTAACAACAATTGAATATCGCTTACAGGCTGCCAACGTAGGAATGATTGAAGCCCATACCTACTGTCGTGCCAGTAGCATGGTCGGTACACCGGAGGAGATCTTTGGCGAGATGGTTTATAACATCTAGACTCCACAGTCTGTTCTGATAAATACGAGGACTACAGAGAATGTGTGAAGATTTCACGTCCAATCGACGTCGAAGTGCGTCCGAATGGAAAGAAATGTCACGAATACCAAAAAGTAAGAAAAATAACTGAGGGTAAGAGCTTCTTCTGTTGCGAAAAGGAAACATGTTTTCGAGAGAAGATGCTCTTATCATCAGGTTGTCAAACTCAGCTAATGAGATGACAACACTAAAAAGCCTACCAAAACTACATTAGCAGCATTCATAAAATAAAACAGAATAAAAAATACATTAGACTATAGTCCTCGCCGAGACCAATAAATTTATTGTAGATGGTCTTTTCCTGGCTTACATTAAAATCGTCGACTCTTGTCAGTAGCTGTCCCATCTCACACCACACCGCGTCCACTTGATATCCTGTGGGCTCCAAGAGTGTCAAACTGACGCTTCTCCAGATTTCGAGGGATTGTTGTGAACTGTGCAAATTTCTAATTTTTAGTATTCGTTATGTTTCTTTTCATTCAGATGCACTTGGACGTCGATAGAACGTTAAACCTCAATCTTCATTCATTCTCCATTGGCTCAACTATAATGCCATTTTATTCTTTTCACGATGTCAGCTCGCAACAACCCCTGGACATCTGGAGAAGCGTCAGCTCACCCCTCTTAGGCTCCACAGCATATCAGCTGGATTTTTCACTGTCAAAATATTTGGAAACCTAAATCATTTTTCTCTCTCGGATATTTGCCATTTATTGTGGAAGAACACACAGTGAAAGAACTACCCAAGTCGTTATGGAACATTAGCAATGTCGATTTAAAACAAAGCAAACTGATAAAATATAGATTAAGAAGACACAAAACACTCATTCCATTATTACAACAAGAATAGCACAGAGAAACTAGGTTAGCTTCCAAATATCAAGAGACGAGGCAATGCTGCCCCCATCGACATTAATGTCAAATATTTCTTCACAGAAGCTACATCTCCATTTACACAAGCCAGAGTCATGAGATGTAGCAATGCTGTGAAGACGTCCTGCCAAACTGATTGAGATTTCAAATTCTGTGTTATGAAGTGTTCAGATTGTGGGTGTTTGAACTTAGATTTCTACAAAATCTGTTGCATTTGTTAAAATTTTTCCCTAGACATGCTACTGCCTCCTAGAGTATACACTGAGGAAATTTTAGCTGAAATTCATCTGAATTAGACAGCTGTGTAATAACGTTACAAACCACATGAAACATATTACATTTGTGGGTAAGGTTACATACCACATAGAATAATACACACAGAACTGAAGTGTACAGAATCACTCTCTTTCTGGAAACACAGATACAGATTCATAAACGAACCAAGATAACTCAACGCTGACAGTAACTTCAAAGATATGTTGTCCCACCACATGGATGAGTGTTGGGATCATGGTGTCAGAGGGGAGATTAAATACTGATTGAGAATATGATAAAATGTTTTACCGGTTGGCTTTAATATTTAATGTTTATTGCTTCCTCTTTTGTGTCTGTATATGTTGGTATTTGTTTATGATTTTCCATCAAACATGGTATACATTTTTCTGGCTACACTAATGCATGACTTTCAGTTTGTTCCCTTACACTCAGAAGTTCTGATATGTAACTTTTGTTGAGACTGGAACCGAATATTTTTTTTTGAAAATGTGCAGCGCAAATCATTTATACCAGGGACGTCGTGGAGCTGTTTCATATAAAAGGAAAATGTAACTTTTATTCCACATAACACCCCCCCCCCAAAAAAAAAATCCATCAAGCGTCTTTTGTACCATATCAATTGCAACAGGAATACCTCATTTCATTGATTCAACTAACATTAGATTTTTGTCTATATTTCTATTTGAAAATAATCACTATGTTGGATTTATTTGGGAATGTCCACCCGCCACCTTGCAGAAAATGTAGTTTGCCTTGGCGACGTGCAACCAACAATCAGCTGTATGGATTGCGAAACTGATTTCGTTTGTTGCGCTTCACGAGTGAGGCAAATGCCATACATAGCCAATACATTCCATACTTAATTTTACTGCAAACTCACAACACTATCAGCCATAAGGTTACAGTCCAAATGTGCATACATGGTGCACATTCGATCGCAATAGACCCGTTATCACTTCAGTTAAGTAAAACCAGCTTTTATCATTTTACAGTTAATCTGTGATGCTTGTCTTTAATTTTAGTAGGCTCTCATTTATTTTATGTATCCAGTTATGGTGAATAGGTACACCAATCGACATTGCCAATGATTTCTGTCTCAGTACTTTCTTTTAATTTTAGTAGTACAAAATAAATAAATACTTAATTGTAGTAATGTGTTTTTACTGATGACATTTAAAGATTCCGCATTACAAAGATAAAAAATGGATCCTCCTAGGGCAATTTCAGCCACCTGTCTTTATCCCTTATTTACAGCAACTAGTAATGTTATTGACTTGAAATGTAGAACAAATTTTAGAAACAATCACTTCAAAATAAGTCGAAATGGGGGTCGAAATTTTAAAGTAAGGTTAAGTGAAGCATTTGTACATTTTTATATTTGTGGTACATGACGTTCAGAACTAAACTGTCATTTTCCTAAAGCAGTTGAATAGTACTCTCAGGAATTCTCGACAGAACAGACTATGAAGTTTTACATGAGCATTTAATTCTCAAATGAAAGACCCACCAACTAGCTAAGCAGTATAGCGCTAACCTTCCATGTGGAGGGCCAGGGTTCGATTCCCAGGCGGGATGTATTTTAAAACGTAGGTGCATAGTTGATATATATTTTAAAACACAGCCACATGCTCTACTAGCATTTCTGTGAAGCATGAAATACATAAAGATTGAAAAAAAAACAGTGCTCAAGACTGGTAATTTCTGGAAGGCTGGTTTGAGTCTAGTCTTGGACATTATTTCATTAGTTTTTTCCATTCAGTTCTAGTACCTACATCATATAAATGTATTCTAATTAGTACATACTCAACTGTCATTTTATGAAAAATGCAGATCTTGTTTTTAATTACCAAAAAATCCTGTTTTCATCCCAGATATATATCCCTGATCACCGATCCTTTATATATAAAGTTATTTTAAAAGAAGAAAAAACATTTCAAATTAATTCTTTTCTATCTTCATGAACTCTATGCTTCATGGAAATGCCAATGGAACATGAACCTTCGTTTAAAAATTTATCACAGCTGATTATAGAAGGCCACCCATGTGACAGTTTGGCATTCTACCACAGAGCAAGACAGTCCATCAAAAATCAATTTGATTCATAGCTTCAGTAAAATTCACAGCAGATTTTGTAGGGAACCTTTGAGAGTTGCATCAGAGTACTTTAGGTAAGCAGATACTTGATTCTGAACTTCAAGTACTATATATATATATATATATATATATATATATATATATATATATATATATATATATATATATATATATAAGCCTAACTCATCAAACTACATGTGGTCGACATTGGAAGACAAACTGAAGATAGTTTAAAAAATCGTGCAGCTGAGTTCATCTTTTATTCTCTAGCTTTGGCCAAATACACAGATATATATATACACTCCTGGAAATGGAAAAAAGAACACATTGACACCGGTGTGTCAGACCCACCATACTTGCTCCAGACACTGCGAGAGGGCTGTACAAGCAATGATCACACGCACGGCACAGCGGACACACCAGGAACCGCGGTGTTGGCCGTCGAATGGCGCTAGCTGCGCAGCATTTGTGCACCGCCGCCGTCAGTGTCAGCCAGTTTGCCGTGGCATACGGAGCTCCATCGCAGTCTTTAACACTGGTAGCATGCCGCGACAGCGTGGACGTGAACCGTATGTGCAGTTGACGGACTTTGAGCGAGGGCGTATAGTGGGCATGCGGGAGGCCGGGTGGACGTACCGCCGAATTGCTCAACACGTGGGGCGTGAGGTCTCCACAGTACATCGATGTTGTCGCCAGTGGTCGGCGGAAGGTGCACGTGCCCGTCGACCTGGGACCGGACCGCAGCGACGCACGGATGCACGCCAAGACCGTAGGATCCTACGCAGTGCCGTAGGGGACTGCACCGCCACTTCCCAGCAAATTAGGGACACTGTTGCTCCTGGGGTATCGGCGAGGACCATTCGCAACCGTCTCCATGAAGCTGGGCTACGGTCCCGCACAACGTTAGGCCGTCTTCCGCTCACGCCCCAACATCGTGCAGCCCGCCTCCAGTGGTGTAGCGACAGGCGTGAATGGAGGGACGAATGGATATGTGTCGTCTTCAGCGATGAGAGTCGCTTCTGCCTTGGTGCCAATGATGGTCGTATGCGTGTTTGGCGCCGTGCAGGTGAGCGCCACAATCAGGACTGCATACGACCGAGGCACACAGGGCCAACACCCGGCATCATGGTGTGGAGAGCGATCTCCTACACTGGCCATACACCACTGGTGATCGTCGAGGGGACACTGAATAGTGCACGGTACATCCAAACCGTCATCGAACCCATCGTTCTACCATTCCTAGACCGGCAAGGGAACTTGCTGTTCCAACAGGACAATGCACGTCCGCATGTATCCCGTGCCACCCAACGTGCTCTAGAAGGTGTAAGTCAACTACCCTGGCCAGCACGATCTCCGGATCTGTCCCCCATTGAGCATGTTTGGGACTGGATGAAGCGTCGTTTCACGCGGTCTGCACGTGAATTTTGTAATTGGTTAATAGTTAATAGTGTAATTGGTTAATACAAACCATAAAAAAATGCACGGAAGTATGTTTTTTAACATAAACCTACGTTTTTTTTAAATGGAACCCCGTTAGTTTTGTTAGCACATCTGAGCATACAAACAAATACGTAATCAGTGCCGTTTGTTGCATTGTAAAATGTTCATTACATCCGGAGATATTGTAACCTAAAGTTGACGCTTGAGTACCACTCCTCTGCTGTTCGATCGTGTGTATCGGAGAGCACCGAATTACGTAGGGATCCAAAGGGAACGGTGATGGACCTTAGGTACAGAGGAGACTGGAACAGCACATTACGTCCACCTGCTAACACCTTTTTATTGGTCTTTTTCACTGATGCACATGTACATTACCATGAGGGGTGATTTAAACGTACACACGTGGTTTCCGTTTTCAATTACGAAGTGGAATAGAGTGTGTCCCATTGGAAACGCGCCGACGTATGTGGTATCAGCATGATGGTGCACCTGCACATTCCGCAGTTAACACTAGGCTGACCCTTGGCAGGATGTTCGACGGGCGTTTCATAGGATGTGGAGGACGCATAAATTGGCCAGCTCGTTCTCCTAATCTTACACCTCTCGACTTCTTTCTGTGGGGTACGTTAAAGGAGAATGTGTACCGTGATGCGCCTACAACCCCAGAGGATATGAAACAACGTATTGTGGCAGCCTGCAGAAACATTACACCAGATGTACTGCGGCGTGTACGACATTCATTACGCCAGAGATTGGAATTGTGTGCAGCAAATGATGGCCACCACATTGAACATCTATTGGCCTGACATGTCGGGACACACTCTGTTCCACTCCGTAATTGAAAACGGAAACCACGTGTGTACGTGTACCTCACCCCTCATGCTAATGTACATGTGCGTCAGTGAAAAAGACCAATAAAAAGGTGTTAGCATGTGGACGTAATGTGCTGTGCCAGTCTCTTCTGTACCTAAGGTCCATCACCGTTCCCTTTGGATCCCTACGTAATTCGGTGCTCTCCGATACACACGTTCGAACAGCGGAGTGGTACTCAAGCGTCAACTTTAGGTTACAATATCTCCGGATGTAATTAACATTTTACAATGTAACAAACGGTACTGATTACTCATTTGTTTATATGTTCAGATGTGCTAACAAAACTAATGGGGTTCCATTTTTAAAAAAAGTAGGTTTGTGTTAAAAAACATACTTCCGTGCATTTTTGTATGGTTTGTATTAACCAATTACACTAGCCCCTCTCCTCACGTTCAGTCTGTGGAATCGATTCGTCGGTATTTGATGTGGTTTACGAAATATATCCAGCAGTAATGTTAGGTGACTCGGGTGTTTCAAAAATGACTGGTATATTTGAAACGGCAATAAAAACTAAACGAGCGGCGATAGAAATACACCGTTTGTTGCAATATGCTTGGGACAACAGTACATTTTTAGGCAGACAAACTTTCGAAATTACAGTAGTTACAATTTGCAAGAACAGATGGCGCTGCGGTCTGGGAAACTCTATAGTACGATATTTTCCACATATCCACCATGCGTAGCAATAATATGGCGTAGTCTCTGAATGAAATTACCCGAAACCTTTGACAACGTGTCTGGCGGAATGGCTTCACATGCAGATGAGATGTACTGCTTCAGCTGTTCAATTGTTTCTGGATTCCGGCGGTACACCTGGTCTTTCAAGTGTCCCCATAGAAAGAAGTCACAGGGGTTCATGTCTGGCGAATAGGGAGGCCAATCCGCGCCGCCTCCTGTATGTTTCGGATAGCCCAAAGCAATCACACGATCATCGAAATATTCATTCAGGAAATTAAAGACGTCGGCCGTGCGATGTGGCCGGGCACCATCTTGCATAAACCACGAGGTGTTCACAGTGTCGTCTAAGGCAGTTTGTACCGCCACAAATTCACGAAGAATGTCCAGATAGCGTGATGCAGTAATCGTTTCGGATCTGAAAAATGGGCCAGTGATTCCTTTGGAAGAAATGGCGGCCCAGACCAGTACTTTTTGAGGATGCAGGGACGATGGGACTGCAACATGGGGCTTTTCGGTTCCCCATATGCGCCAGTTCTGTTTATTGACGAAGCCGTCCAGGTAAAAATAAGCTTCGTCAGTAAACCAAATGCTGCCCACATGCATATCACCATCATCAATCCTGTGCACTATATCGTTAGCGAATGTCTCTCGTGCAGCAATGGTAGCAGCGCTGAGGGGTTGCCGCGTTTGAATTTTGTATGGATAGAGGTGTAAACTCTGGTGCATTAGACGATACGTGGACGTTGGCGTCATTTGGACCGCAGCTGCAACACGGCGAACGGAAACCCGAGGCCGCTGTTGGATCACCTGCTGCACTAGCTGCGCGTTGCCCTCTGTGGTTGCCGTACGCGGTCGCCCTACCTTTCCAGCACGTTCATCCGTCACGTTCCCAGTCCGTTGAAATTTTTCAAACAGATCCTTTATTGTATCGCTTTTCGGTCCTTTGGTTACATTAAACCTCCGTTGAAAACTTCGTCTTGTTGCAACAACACTGTGTTCTAGGCGGTGGAATTCCAACACCAGAAAAATCCTCTGTTCTAAGGAATAAACCATGTTGTCTACAGCACACTTGCACGTTGTGAACAGCACACGCTTACAGCAGAAAGACGACGTACAGAACGGCGCACCCACAGACTGCGTTGTCTTCTATATCTTTCACATCACTTGCAGCGCCATCTGTTGTTGAAAATTGTAACTACTGTAATTTCGAAAGTTTGTCCGCCTGAAAATGTACTGTTGTCCCAAGCATATTGCAACAAACGGTGTATTTCTATTTTTATTGCCGTTTCAAATATACCGGTCATTTTTGAAACACCCTATATATATATATATATATATATATATATATATATATATATATATATATATATATATATATACTCCTGGAAATTGAAATAAGAACACCGTGAATTCATTGTCCCAGGAAGGGGAAACTTTATTGACACAATCCTGGGGTCAGATACATCACATGATCACACTGACAGAACCACTGGCACATAGACACAGGCAACAGAGCATGCACAATGTCGGCACTAGTACAGTGTATATCCACCTTTCGCAGCAATGCAGGCTGCTATTCTCCCATGGAGACGATCGTAGAGATGCTGGATGTAGTCCCGTGGAACGGCTTGCCATGCCATTTCCACCTGGCGCCTCAGTTGGAACAGCGTTCGTGCTGGACGTGCAGACCGCGTGAGACGACGCTTCATCCAGTCCCAAACATGCTCAATGGGGGACAGATCCGGAGATCTTGCTGGCCAGGGTAGTTGACTTACACCTTCTAGAGCACGTTGGGTGGCACGGGATACATGCGGACGTGCATTGTCCTGTTGGAACAGCAAGTTCCCTTGCCGGTCTAGGAATGGTAGAACGATGGGTTCGATGACGGTTTGGATGTACCGTGCACTATTCAGTGTCCCCTCGACAATCACCAGTGGTGTACGGCCAGTGTAGGAGATCGCTCCCCACACCATGATGCCGGGTGTTGGCCCTGTGTGTCTCGGTCGTATGCAGTTCTGATTGTGGCGCTCACCTGCACGGCGCCAAACACGCATACGACCATCATTGGCACCAAGGCAGAAGCGACTCTCATCGCTGAAGACGACACATATCCATTCGTCCCTCCATTCACGCCTGTCGCTACACCACTGGAGGCGGGCTGCACGATGTTGGGGCGTGAGCGGAAGACGGCCTAACGGTGTGCGGGACCGTAGCCCAGCTTCATGGAGACGGTTGCGAATGGTCCTCGCCGATACCCCAGGAGCAACAGTGTCCCTAATTTGCTGGGAAGTGGCGGTGCGGTCCCCTACGGCACTGCGTAGGATCCTACGGTCTTGGCGTGCATCCGTGCGTCGCTGCGGTCCGGTCCCAGGTCGACGGGCACGTGCACCTTCCGCCGACCACTGGCGACAACATCGATGTACTGTGGAGACCTCACGCCCCACGTGTTGAGCAATTCGGCGGTACGTCCACCCGGCCTCCCGCATGCCCACTATACGCCCTCGCTCAAAGTCCGTCAACTGCACATACGGTTCACGTCCACGCTGTCGCGGCATGCTACCAGTGTTAAAGACTGCGATGGAGCTCCGTATGCCACGGCAAACTGGCTGACACTGACGGCGGCGGTGCACAAATGCTGCGCAGCTAGCGCCATTCGACGGCCAACACCGCGGTTCCTGGTGTGTCCGCTGTGCCGTGCGTGTGATCATTGCTTGTACAGCCCTCTCGCAGTGTCCGGAGCAAGTATGGTGGGTCTGACACACCGGTGTCAATGTGTTCTTTTTTCCATTTCCAGGAGTGTATATACACTGGGTGTCCCAGCTATCCTGTCCACCCAAAATATCTCTGGAACAATAACAGCTATTGGAAAACGACTTTCACCGGTATCAATGTAGGGCTGGGGCCCATGAATATATATATACATATACTGGGTGTCCCAGCTATCTTGTCCACCCAAAATATCTCTAGAACAATAACAGCTATTGGAAAACGACTTTCACCGGTATCATTGTAGGGCTGGGGCCCATGAATGTACATATTTGGAAACATTCTAAAACGAAAGCAGATGTGTTTTTTAACACAAACTTATGTTTTTTTTAAATGGACCTCCTATATTTTTTCTTCAGCAATCCATAGCATGACAAAGCACATACACAATGGCGTTGATTGCATCGCAATATTCCCATTACACCCGACATGCGACATGCGCTGCTAGCACACGTCCTGAGGCTCAGGCGTGAACCCCATGCTGCCCGTAATCGCGATGTGATTGACATGTGTAATCACACTTCCATACTTATCAAGAGGTCCGAAACGAATAATACGGTCCGCTGCCATCCTGCATTAACGTCGTACATTTCAGCAGGTATTTATCCCATAGGCTACGGGTGATGCGGTTCTGTAACATATCTGTGTACCGCAACGTTAGTCACAAAGTTAACTTCGCTTATCGTTAATCCGTTAATAAAAAGGTAATGCTGTTCAACGTTAAAACTTTACTTTACTGTAGATCTAGCGCAAGTGACAGTTAATCATTCACTCATAATAGTAAAATTCGTGTTGATGGTTTTAGTGAAACGAGCAAGTGGACTAAGAGTTTTGATGGCAGCAGACCGTATTATTCGTTTCGGACCTCTTGATAAGTATGGAGGTGTGATTACACATGTCAATCACATCGCGATTACGGGCAGCATGGGGTTCACGCCTGAGCCTCAGGACGTGCGCTAGCAGCGCATGTCGGGTGTTTCAAGCGTCAACTTCGCGTCTCAATATCTCGGCAATCAACGCCATTGTGTATGTGCTTTGTCATGCTATGGATTGCTGAAGAAACAATATAGGAGGTCCATTTACAAAAACATAAGTTTGTGTTAAAAACACATATGCTTTCGTTTTAGAATGTTTCCAAATATGTACATTCATGGGCCCCAGCCCTACATTGATACCGGTGAAAGTCGTTTTCCAATAGCTGTTATTGTTCCAGTATATATATATATATATATATATATATATATATATATATATATATATATATATATATATATATATATATATGACAGAGCTCCGATTGCCATGTGATCTTTTTTCAATTTCAGATTAATGGTAAAAAAATGTCTGTTTCAGTTCAAGATGTAAACCTGGTTTGGGGTCAACTACTAAAGAAACAGGAACTAATAAGAGGAAAGTTACAGAGGAGTTGAGAACGTTTCAAGATGAGTGGACTATAAACTATTTTTTTGTTGACTATAAAACAAAACCTACATGTCTGATATAACATCAAATGGGATTACGAGACTAAGCATGCAGTCGTGTTTGATAAGTAGAAGGGATAATTTCTGCAAGCCCAGGTAAACGATTTAAAAAGGAAACTTTCTGCTCAATGGCAGATATTTTGCATGGCCGAATTCAGAGTCAACATGCTATGTGAAAGTGAGTTATGCTCTGATACGGGTAAAGCAATCGAAGCCATATTCAGATGGCGAAATGCTTAAGGAATACTTAGAGACTGTCATTGAAATTGTGTGTCCAGAAGAGTAAGCCTATCTCACCAAACTACATGTGGTCAACATTGGAAGACAAACTGAAGATAATTAAAAAAATCGTGCAGCTGAGTTCATATTTTATTCTGTAGCTTTGGCCGAATACACAGATATAGCGGGTACTGCCCAATTGGCGATTTATGTCAAATTTGTTGATGCCCATTTTAATAAAACAGAAGAATTAGCGGCACTGTATGCACTTAAGAATAACACGAAGTCATTAGAGTTGTTGAAAGCAGTTTTATCACATTAAGTCGCTTTTTGTTAAAACTTAACAACCTATGGGGGCTAACAACGGATGGTGCTTCAGCAGTGGCTGGGAAACAAGAAAGTTTAGATCAGTTGATTGAAACTGAGGCCCACAAAATTGGCAATACGTCGATGTTAAACTTCCATTGGATTATCCATCAAGAGAATTTATGTGTCAAGTGTCTCAAAATCGACCACGTCATGATGGTAGTTGCTAAAACAGTGAACTTTATTAAGTCGAAAGGACTGAATTCACCATCAGTTCCAAGAATTTCTCAGTCTTTGGATTCAGAGCATGATAACATTTCGTATTACACAGAAGTAAGATTGCTAACCTGTGCGAAAATGTTGAAAAGAGTGTTTGATTTTAAGCAAGAAATACATTCTTTCAAACCAAGTCAAAGAGACTGCCACAGTTTGAAAATAAAGAATAGCTTTCTGACTTTGCTTACTTGTTCGATGAAGTTATACTCGACTCCAAGAAAAAGATCAGCTGATTAATGTCTTGTTGTTGTTGTTGTGGTCTTCAGTCCAGAGACTGGTTTGATGCTGCTCTCCATGCTACTCTATTCTGTGCAAGACTCTTAATCTCCCAGTACCTACTGGAGACTACATCCTTCTGAATCTGCTTATTGTATTCAACTCTTGGTCTCCCTCTACAATTTTTACCCTCCACGCTAGCCTCCAATACCAAATTGTTGATCCCTCGATGTCTCAATATGTTCTACCAACCGATCCCTTCTTATAGTCAAGTTGTGCCACAAGCTCCTCTTCTCCCCAATTCTATTAAATACCTCCTCATTAGTTATGTGATCTACCCATCTAAACTTCAGCATTCTTCTGTGGCACCACATTACAAAAGCTTCTATTCTCTTCTTGTCTAAACTATTTATCGTCCACATTTCACTTCCATACAAACACTGTCAGAAACAACTTCCTGACACTTAACTCTACACTCGATGTTAACAAATTTTTCTTCTTCAGAAACGCTTTCCTTGCCATTGCCAGTAAACATTTTATAGACTCTCTACTTCGACCATCATCAGTTATTTTGCTCCCCAAACAGCAAAACTCCTTTACTACTTTAAGTGTCTCATTTCCTAATCTAATTCCCTCAGCATCACCTGACTTAATTCGACTACATTCCATTATCCTCGTTTAGACACTGTCCATTCCGTTCAAATTCTCTTCCAAGTCCTTTGCTGTCTCTGACAGAATTACAATGTCATCGGCGAACCTCAAAGTTTTTATTTCTTCTCCATGGGTTTTAATACCTACTCCGTACTTTTGTTTTGTTTCTTTATTGCTTGCTCAATATACAGATTGAATAACATTGGAGATAGGCTACAACCCTGTCTCACGCCCTTCCCAACCACTGCTTCCCATTCGTGTCCCTCGACTCTTATAACTGCCATCTGCTTTCTGTACAAATTGTAAATAGCCTTTCGCTCGCTGTATTTTACCCCTGCCACCTACAGAATTTGAAGGAGAGTATTCCAATCAACATTGTCAAAAGCTTTCTCAAAGTCTACAAATGCTAGAAACGTAGGTTTGCCTTTACTTAATCTTTCTTCTAAGTCGTAAGGTCAGTATTGCCTCACGTGTTCCAACATTTCTACAGAATCCAAGCTGATCTTCCCCCAGGTCAGCTTCTATCAGTTTTTCAATTCGTCTGTAAAGAATTCTACCAGATGGTAGAGTTTTGTCAGGACTGGCTCTTCCAAGGCTGTCAGTTGTTCTAATGGAATATTGTCTACTCCAGGGGCCTTGTTTCGACTCAGGTCTTTCAGTGCTCTGTCAAACTCTTCATGCAATATCATATCTCCCATTTCATCTTCATCTACATCCTCTTCCATTTCCATAATATTGTCGTCAACTACATCGCCCTTGTATAGACCCTCTATATACTCCTTCCAACTTTCTGCTTTTCCTTCTTTGCTTAGAACTGGGTTTCCATCAAAGCTCTTGATATTCATGTAAGTGGTTCTCCTTTCTCCAAAGGTCTCTGCAATTTTTCTGTAGGCAGTATCTATCTTACCCCTAGTGAGATAAGCCTCCACATCCTTACGTTTGTCCTCTAGCCATCCCTGCTTAGCCATTTTGCACTTCCTGTCGATATCATTTTTGAGACGTTTGTATTCCTTTTTCCTGTTTCATTTACTGCATTTTTATATTTTCTCCTTTCGTCAATTAAATTCAATATTTCTTCTGTAACCCAAGGGTTTCTACTAGCCCTCGTCTTTTCACCTATTTGATCCTCTGCTGCCTTCACTACTTCATCCCTCAAAGCTACCCATTCTTCTTCTACTGTATTTCTTTCCCCCATTCCCGTTCATTGTTCCCTTATGGTCTCCCTGAAACTCTGTACAACCTCTGGTTCTTTCAATTTATCCAGGTCCCATCTCCTTAAATTCCCACCTTTTTGCAGTTTCTTTAGTTTTAATCCTACAGTTCATAACCAATAGATTGTGGTCAGAGTCCACATTTGCCCCTGGAAATGTCTTACAGTTTAAAACCTGGTTCCTAAATCTCTGTCTTACCATTATATAATCTATCTGAAACCTGTCAGTATCTCCAGTCTTCTTCCATGTATACAATCTTCTTTTATGATTCTTGAACCAAGTGTTAGCTATGATTAGGTTGTGCTCTGTGCAAAATTCTACCAGGCAGCTTCCTCTTTCGTTTCTTACTCCCAATCCATATTCACCTACTACGTTTCCTTCTCTCCCTTTTCCTACTGACAAATTCCAGTCACCCATAACTATTAAATTTTCATCTCCCTTCACTATCTGAATAATTTCTCTTATTTCATCATACATTTCTTCATTTTCTTCATCATCTGCAGAGCTAGTTGGCATATAAACTTGTACTACTGTGGTAGGCGTGGACTTCGTATCTATCTTGCCCACAATAATGCGTTCACTGTGCTGTTTGTAGTAGCTTACCCGCATTCCTATTTTCCTATTCACTGTTAAACGTACTCCTGCATTACCCCTATTTGATTTTGTGTTTATAACGCTGTAGTCACCTGACCAGAAGTCTTGTTCCTCCTGCCACCGAACTGCACTAATTCCCACTATATCTAACTCTACCCTATCCATTTCCCTTTTTAAATTTTCTAACCTACCTGCCCAATTAAGGGATCTGACATTCCACACTCTGATCCGTAGTATGGCAATTTTCTTTCTCCTGACAATGACATCCTCTCGAGTAGTCCCCGCCCGGAGATCTGAATGGGGTACTATTTTACCTCCGGAATATTTTACCCAAGAGGACGCCAGTATCATTTAATCATACAGTAAAGCTGCATGCCCTCGGGAAAAATTACGGCTGTAGTTTCCCCTTGCTTTCAGCTGTTCACAGTACCAAAACAGGAATGCCTTTTTGATTAGTGTTACAAGTATGAAACGTCCCCTTAGAACAATTATACATGACTGTGCTTAAACTGACACACAATATTTTTAGCGCAACGCAATCTGACTTTCAAAAATCCCTACAAAAGAACGGCCCTGACTAACATTAACCTATACGTTTCACAAATCACTTCCCTCACAAAAATCTTGGTTACTCGAACTACTGCAATACAGCGAGCGCCACTACTGCCAGCTAAATAAAAGATTCAAACTACGGAAGGCACTAACTACTGATAGGCATAGCAAATGAAAGACTTTTTTATAGAGAACAAACAATGTATTTACCTTAATAGTGTAGAAAAATCATAATATACATAGCAGTTCATGATATCCAGTCTTACAAATTTCAAAACTCCACCATTTCTCTCCCCACATCCACCACTGCTGGCGGTTCACCTCCAACTGCGCAATGCTATGTGCTGTTCACATCCAGCTGCCCAACACTACAATGGCAGACAACAATGCAAACTAGCCACAGACTGCACACAGCACAGCCAGTGATTTTCATACAGTTGTTGTTGTTGTGGTCTTCAGTCCTGAGACTGGTTTGATGCAGCTCTCCATGCTACTCTATCCTGTGCAAGCTTCTTCATCTCCCAGTACCTACTGCAACCTACATCCTTCTGAATCTGCTTAGTGTATTGATCTCTTGGTCTCCCTCTACGATTTTTACCTTCCACGCTGCCCTCCAATGCTAAATTTGTGATCCCTTGATGCCTCAAAACATGTCCTACCAACCGATCCCTTCTTCTAGTCAAGTTGTGCCACAAACTTCTCTTCTCCCCAATCCTATTCAATACCTCCTCATTAGTTACGTGATCTACCCACCTTATCTTCAGCATTCTTCTGTAGCACCACATTTCGAAAGCTTCTATTCTCTTCTTGTCCAAACTGGTTATCGTCCATGTTTCACTTCCATACATGGCTACACTCCATACAAATACTTTCAGAAACGACTTCCTGACACTTAAATCTATACTCGATGTTAACAAATTTCTCTTCTTCAGAAACGCTTTCCTTGCCATTGCCAGTCTACATTTTATATCCTCTCTACTTCGTCCATCATCAGTTATTTTACTCCCTAAATGGCAAAACTCCTTTACTACTTTAAGTGTCTCATTTCCTAATCTAATCCCCTCAGCATCACCCGATTTAATTTGACTACATTCCATTATCCTCGTTTTGTTTTTGTTGATGTTCATCTTATATCCTCCTTTCAAGACACTGTCCATTCCGTTCAACTGCTCTTCCAAGTCCTTTGCTGTCTCTGACAGAATTACAATGTCATCGGCGAACCTCAAAGTTTTTACTTCTTCTCCATGAATTTTAATACCTACTCCGAATTTTTCTTTTGTTTCCTTTACTGCTTGCTCAATATACAGATTGAATAACACCGGGGAGAGGCCACAACCCTGTCTTACTCCCTTCCTAACCACTGCTTCTCTTTCATGCCCCTCGACTCTTATAACTGCCATCTGGTTTCTGTACAAATTGTAAATAGCCTTTCGCTCCCTGTATTTTACCCCTGCCACCTTCAGAATTTGAAAGAGAGTATTCCAGTTAACGTTGTCAAAAGCTTTCTCTAAGTCTACAAATGCTAGAAACGTAGGTTTGCCTTTTCTTAATCTTTCTTCTAAGATAAGTCGTAAGGTTAGTATTGCCTCACGTGTTCCAACATTTCTACGGAATCCAAACTGATCCTCCCCGAGGTCCGCTTCTACCAGTTTTTCCATTCGTCTGTAAAGAAATGGCGTTAGTATTTTGCAGCTGTGACTTATTAAACTGATAGTTCGGTAATTTTCACATCTGTCAACACCTGCTTTCTTTGGGATTGGAATTATTATATTCTTCTTGAAGTCTGTGGGTATTTCGCCTGTTTCATACATCTTGCTCACCAGATGGTAGAGTTTTGTCAGGACTGGCTCTCCCAAGGCCATCAGTAGTTCTAATGGAATGTTGTCTACTCCTGGGGCCTTGTTTCGACTCAGGTCTTTCAGTGCTCTGTCAAACTCTTCACGCAGTATCTTATCTCCCATTTCATCTTCATCTACATCCTCTTCCATTTCCATAATACTGTCCTCAAGTACATCGCTCTTGTATAAACCCTCTATATACTCCTTCCACCTTTCTGCCTTCCCTTCTTTGCTTACAACTGGGTTGCCATCTGAGCTCTTGATATTCATACAAGTGGTTCTCTTCTCTCCAAAGGTCTCTTTAATTTTCCTGTAGGCAGTATCTATCTTACCCCTAGTGAGACAAGCCTCTACATCCTTACATTTGTCCTCTAGCCATCCCTGCTTAGCCATTTTGCACTTTCTGTCGATCTCATTTTTGAGACGTTTGTATTCCCTTTTGCCTGCTTCATTCACTGCATTTTTATATTTTCTTCTTTCATCAATTAAATTCAATATTTCTTCTGTTACCCAAGGATTTCTATTAGCCCTCGTCTTTTTACCTACTTGATCGTCTGCTGCCTTCACTACTTCATCCCTCAAAGCTACCCATTTTTATTCTACTGTATTTCTTTCCCCCATTCCTGTCAATTGTTCCCTTATGCTCTCCCTGAAACTCTCTACAACCTCTGGTTCTTTCAGTTTATCCAGGTCCCATCTCCTTAAATTCCCACCTTTTTGCAGTTTCTTCAGTTTCAATCTGCAGTTCATAACCAATAGATTGTGGTCAGAATCCACATCTGCCCCTGGAAATGTCTTACAATTTAAAACCTGGTTCCTAAATCTCTGTCTTACCATTATATAATCTATCTGATACCTATTAGTATCTCCAGGATTCTTCCAGGTATACAACCTTCTTTTATGATTCTTGAACCAAGTGTTAGCTATGATTAAGTTATGCTCTGTGCAAAATTCTACAAGGCGGCTTCCTCTTTCATTTCTTCCCCCCAATCCATATTCACCTACTATGTTTCCTTCTCTCCCTTTTCCTACTGACGAATTCCAGTCACCCATGACTATTAAATTTTCGTCTCCCTTCACTACCTGAATAATTTCTTTTATCTCGTCATACATTTCATCAATTTCTTCATCGTCTGCAGAGCTAGTTGGCATATAAACTTGTACTACTGTAGTAGGCATGGGCTTTGTGTCTATCTTGGCCACAATAATGCGTTCACTATGCTGTTTGTAGTAGCTAACCCGCACTCCTACTTTTTTATTCATTATTAAACCTACTCCTGCATTACCCCTATTTGATTTTGTATTTATAACCCTGTAATCACCAGACCAAAAGTCTTGTTCCTCCTGCCACCGAACTTCACTAATTCCCACTATATCTAACTTTAACCTATCCATTTCCCTTTTTAAATTTTCTAACCTACCTGCCCGATTAAGGGATCTGACATTCCACGCTCCGATCCGTAGAATGCCAGTTTTCTTTCTCCTGATAACGACGTCCTCTTGAGTAGTCCCCGCCCGGAGATCCGAATGGGGGACTATTTTACCTCCGGAATATTTTACCCAAGAGGACGCCATCATCATTTAATCATACAGTAAAGCTGCATGTCCTCGTGAAAAATTACGGCTGTAGTTTCCCCTTGCTTTCAGCCGTTCGCAGTACCAGCACAGCAAGGCCGTTTTGGTTAATGTTACAAGGCCAGATCAGTCAATCATCCAGACTGTTGCCCCTGCAACTACTGAAAAGGCTGCTGCCCCTCTTCAGGAACCACATGTTTGTCTGGCCTCTCAACAGATACCCCTCCGTTGTGGTTGCACCTACGGTACGGCCATCAGTATCGCTGAGGCACGCAAGCCTCCCCACCAACGGCAAGGTCCATGGTTCATGGGGGAAGTTTTCATACAGAGCGCTACGTAATATTGCCAATAAGAAAACATAAACAGCCTACTTACACAAGGCCAGATCAGTCAATCATCCAGGCTGTTGCCCCTACGGTACGGCTATCTGTATCGTTGAGGCACACAAGCCTCCCCACCAACGGCAAGGTCCATGGTTCATGGGGGAAGATTAATGTCTTACATATTCTTATTACATCATTGTAAATGAAACCAGCGCTTTTGGAACAACAGTTATGAACAAAAAACTTCACACATTTTCCTAAACTGTCAAAGCAATCAAACGTCACAAAGACTTCAGCAATTAAATACACTTCTTTAATATCTGACTTAAAATACGAATTCAGAAACTGATTTCAAGACATTAAGAAACATCGTCTGTTTTTCTGCATTTGCTACGTCATTCTCCTTAGACATGTGCCACTACCAGAAGATTTAGAAATAAAATTTTGTGAAATGCAGTGTGATTGGGGTTGATTCGGAGGACTTCTATAAAACATATCTGACAAGAAGAAATAATCAGCATTTTACAAACATGCTTTAAAAATAGTTTCATTATTTGGAATTGCTTACACGTATGAACACCTTCTTAGTCAGATGAATTACATCAGATCACAAATGCAAACATGAATTACTGATGTATATCTGGAAAATTCTTTGTGTGTAGAAACAACTTCAGTTGACGTCAACACTGACTCACTTAGTTCAGCAAAGCAAAGCCAGACATACCACTAACATTGTTTTTCATTAAATTGTATAATGAATGTTCTTTCAACAGATTTATTTTGTTTTGTTTAGTAAATAAATTAATATTTCTTGATTGTTTTGGCTCACAGAACAAAAACTGGTGATGTGGCCCACTGGGAAATCCACTCTCAAAAATTTGGCCCACCTACGGAAAAGGTTGGCCACCCCTGATTAATGCTATAAATAATGGTTTTGCACATTCTGTATGAACTTGACCAACCTGGTTGGTTGCTTTAATTTCAGTATTTTTTTCTAATGATTAAATTACATATGAGGGCATTTCGAAAAGTAAAGATAAAATGGCTCACAGTCCTTAAATAGAACATTTATTTAGAAAACGTCAGTTACATCTTATTAACTGGATTATTTGTTATTTTTCGACATATTCATCCCCATTATCCAAACATTTGTTAAGTCGATGCACAAGCTTTTGTATCCCACAGTCATAGAAGGTTGCCGCCTGTTGTCGGAACATTTTAACTTCATCTTTGCTCTCTTCATCGTCATGGAATGATTTTCCACCAAGATGTGACTTCAGGTAACAGAAGACATGAAAGTCAGTGGGCGCAAGGTCTGGGCTGCATGGCGGATGGTCTAATACGTCCCATCTGAATTGTTTAAGTAGTGCTTTGGTTATGAGTGCTGTGTGAGGCCGAGCCTTGTCATGAAGCAAGCGGACTCCACATGTCAGCATTCCGCTGCGTTTGTTTTGAATTGCCCTTGGAAGACGTTTCAAAGTCTGGCAATATGCAGCAGCATTAATTGTCGTTCCAGGAGGCATAAATTCCAACAGAAGAATGCCTTGTCTGTCCCAAAAAACAGAAGCCAAGATTTTCTTCACTGAAATCGACATTTTTCTTTTGGTGAATTCGAATGGCGCCATTGCATTGATTGTTGCTTGGATTCAGGTGTATGGTGATAAACCCACGTCTCGTCACCTGTCACAATGTGATCAAGGAACTCATCACCTGCTTCAGCATAGCGTGTGAGGAAGTCAAGTGCAAATCCCATCCTCCTCTTTTTGTGTTCTTCCGTTAACAGTGTTGGAACCCAGCGCGCACACAATTTCCTGTACCCCAACTTGACAGTCACAACATCATAAAGAGTTGTCATTGACATGTCCCATATGATGTGATGCAATTCCATCAATGTGAGACGTCTATTCGCACGAATTGCTTGCTCCGTTCTCTGCAGAAGGGTAATAAAGATCACAGATGGCCAACCTGTTCTTTCTTCATCATGAACATCAGTCCTACCTTCAGAGAAATGACGACACCATTTCGTTACATTTTGTCGATTCATAATGTTCCCATAAACAGAAACAATTTCTTTGTGAATATCCGCTGGTCGCTGACCTTTTGCGTGAAGAAAACACGGACTACTCCAACCAGAAGCAACGTTTAACTGCCAAACGACCGCGAGGAGAAAGCTAACGGTTCAAGGTTAACACCAGTGTTGCCAACTTGCTCGCCAAAACTCTTCTGTTTCTCTGGCGTACAGGGTATCTTTACTTTCCGAAATACCCTCGTATATTGTTATTTATTTAACTGTACAATAAAAATCAAAACTCCTAGACAGAATTGAACATTATTCATCCCATTTATTATTTGACCCGTTCAAGTATTAAACACTATCCAGAATGTCTCTAGCTAGTGTGTTTTTGAGTGAGAGGATGTTTGCCGTGTTCAATATTAGGTTTGGCTCAATTACTTTTACAATTCCCGAGGCTCCATATTTATGTAGTCAATTAATGGACAATAATGATCAGAGTAACGGTATTCCATTGTAATGATGTGAATACAGTCTTCATCATATTTTGTGACTATTACATAGTTTAGCCTGCTGCAAGGCGAATCTGTTATTCTGGTATTTGAAGCCACTAAACCTGTAAGATTATATGGGTTCAAAATCTCTGATAATTTTAATTTACTAATATTATAGGAGTATGCTTCAATATATAAGTCACTCAGTATTGTGAAATACTGAGTCCATTTACCTGTCTATGGTAATGTGGGTATTTTCGTTTGGTGGCTGATAAATACCTATCACTTTTTGTTTCACTGTGTTACTTATGAAACTTTTGGAATGTGTTAAACTCCTACTAATTCCAGTGACTTCACTCTCAATATTGTTAAAGAAATAACAGTATTTTTACTTTAAAATATCACCTATTATAAAGAGCTGCAACACCCCTTTTCCAGTATTGCCTTGGGTAACTACTTCCTGAGGAATATTCATCTAACTAAAGTAACATGTTTCATCCTGCTTCTGTACACATTCTCTTATTTCCAGTAAATGTTCATCTATGAATGCTTCTGACAGGTACAATTTGTTTATGCAGCACCATATGTTTAAACACATTAGACAAAATGTCTCTGTTTCCACATTTCATTGACTATCTTCTGTGTTACAGGTTGTTCTCACAATCAGTCAAATGTAGCCTGTGTGCAACATGAAACCTGTGACTGACACCACTGATATTCACAACATTCAGGTTTTTAAAATGTCTGATATTTTTAAAAAATCTTCAATAGCTGCACTAATCCCCCTGTCAGTATGGAAATGAGATGGTGAATCGTTGCAATGCAGAATGTTCACAGAAAACAATATCAGTATTAATTAGTTTGCTTTAATCTGCCACAAAGTTTCAACATAGTTAATATTATGCTATATAGTAAAAGATTCGTCATGGAAAGGAGACCACACATTACCAAAATTATTCCAAGATGTCCTAGAGAAAGTTTTCTGAGCCGTAATTTGGACAAAGGAAGAATGAATAGGTGTTAACCAAACATATCTGAACCACCTTCGTTTTTCCGATAACATCATACTGTTTTTCTCAAGTGCAGAAAAACTTAAACAATTAATGGAACAACTTAATACAAATAGCTTTATGCAGATGACTAAGCAAGCAGAAACTAACATTTTCCTCTAATCCTACACTCTGCTCACACCAGAAAATGAAAAAATAAGTGCCATTATAAAACATGCAAAAGCAATGTGGATATATACAATTACAAATCATGGAAAGGTCGAAATCAGTGGTCAACAAACTGCAGCCTGCAGGCTGCATGTGGCCCGAATGAAATATTCATGTGTCTTATGGTTCTCAGCAGAATTTCATAGTTATATGCATCTAGCAACTAATGGATCAATCTAAAAACGTCAACTAACGTTAACAGCTTCTTAAGACTATAGTTTTCCTTCTCAGTAACAAACAAACGATCAATTTGATGCAGGCTAATTGTGGTTTATCAAGACAGGGAACAGCCTCAAATTGATCTACAAAAGACACCTAAGTTACAGCACATGCCGTGCAAGAATTTGAGTATCCTCTCACCCTCTTACTGGTGTAGTTGGTCATAACAGTGTGAAGATAATTTCTTTTTTTCTCTAAAGTCGTCCTTGTTTGCTATACATGCCTCCACCTTGCACTTACAAATTGTAAAATTGATGTTTGAGTAAATTTTACCTCAAAATTTTGTGAATAAGGTCATATAGACATATGGCAAGAAATGTATTCTAAATGGTTCAAATGGCTCTGAGCACTATGGGACTTAACTTCTGAGGTCATCAGTCCCCTAGAACTTATAACTACTTAAAACTAGCTAACCTAAGGACATCACACACATCCATGCCCGAGGCAGGATTCGAACCTGCGACCGTAGCGGTCACGCGGTTCCAAACTGAAGCGCCTAGAACCGCACGGTCACACCGGCCGGCAAAATGTGTTCTAACAGAGATACACCTACTTGAATGTGGGGATAAAAGATCTTTCAAATGACCCCAGTATCAGCATCAGGGAGATGGCCCACCACCATGGGATAATTCAGATGGCCATGTGGAAGATTCTCCATGAAAAATATCGCTATCTGTCACTGAAAATGTTAGCAGGCCTTATGGCCAACGGACTTCCCTTTGCGATGACGGTTTTGTCGCTCGTATGCCGCACGGGACATCATGTTGATGGGGTTTCTGTCATCAGTCGTATTCACAGGTAAGGCTACCAGTATGACTGGCGGAATCGTCAACCTTCACAACACCCATCTGTGGGCTAAGGAAAGTCCCTGTATTATGGTGACAGTGAACAATAAGCATCAGTTCAGCCTCAACGTATGTGCAGGGACTATTAGTAACCGTCTCATGGGACCAGTCACCTTCCATAATGCGTCTCAGAAGTGAGAAAAATCTACACTTCCTGTCTGTGATCCTACCTGCCCTGCTGGAAGATGTGCCTTTCGTGGTATGAAAGGTAATATAGCTACTGTATGGTCATGCTCCAGCTCACTGCCCTTTGGAGTGTGGATCTAAAAATATTACAGACAGAACATTCCCACATGCACGGTATGTTCTCATGTGTGGTATCAATCACTGAAGCCTAAACTGTCAAAGATCTTTTATCTACACCTTCAAGCAGGTGTACCTCCCATCGACGGCATTTTTGGTCACATCGCCATATAATCCTTTTTGCTCCTTATCAATGTGTTGCATCTATACCACTAACTTCGTTCATGATAAATTTTGCAGCCGGTATCCACATAATCCTATACAAAAGTATATCATGGTACCACGCACAGTTCAGGCGATACGACGTCATTAACACTGAGATGCGTGAAAAAAACACCGCGTTGTACATGACGTGTAAATTTATTACTTCTTTTCTACTATATTCACGATAAATTTTGTAGACAGTATCCTCATGTACCATTGAACGTAGCTACAAAATTATATCACTGTGTGATACATAGATCAGGAGAAACGACATTGTAGACATTGAGATGTGTGAAAACCTGCCGCATCATGCAAGACATTTATATTTATTAGTTCTTTGTTATAAACTCTATTTTGAACATATTTCGCTTACAGTATTCACAAATGCCGCTCAATGTACCTACAAAAATACATACATCAAAAAAATTTTTGCATCACCCCAGTTCACAGAACTCCTGAAGATAGACGTTGAATGTGGATATTGTATCACAGCCAAAGTCCCTTGACTGTGAACAGCTGTCACTAAACCCGCCCAAAGATGTAAAAAACCATGCATGGGCTGCGCCAATTAGACGGAGGGGGTCCGGCAGCTGATAAGTTCCAGTCATTCCACCAGGAAGGAGGTACATGGCTCGTGTTATCTGTAGTTCAACCATGCCTAGACGGTCAATACCGCGGTTCGATCGCATCCGCATTGTTACTTTGTGCCAGGAAGGGCTCTCAACAAGGGAAGTGTCCGCGCGTCTCGGAATGAACCAAAGCTTTGTTGTTCGGACGTGGAGGAGATACATAGAGACAGGAACTGTTGATGACATGCCTCGCTCAGGCCTCTCAACGGCTACTACTGCAGTGGATGTCCGCTACCTACGGATTATGGCTCGAAGGAACCCTGACACCAACGCCACCATGTAGAATAATGCTTTCTATACAGCCACAGGACGTCTTGTTACGACATGATGCGCAACTTCACTCCCAACGTCCGTGGCGAGGTCCAACTTTGCAACCACGACACCATGCAGCACGGTAGAGATGGGCCCAAAAACATGCCAAATGGACCGCTCAGGATTGGCATCACGTTCTCTTCACATATGAGTGTCGCATATGCCTTCAGCCAGACAATCATAAGAGACGTGTCTGGAGGCAACCCGGTCAGTCTGAATGCCTTAGGCGCACTGTCCAGCGAGTGCAGCAAAGTGGAGTTTCCCTGCTGTTTTGGGGTGGCATTATGTGGGCCGGCGTACGCCGCTAGTGGCCCCGGAAGACGCTGTAACGGCTGTGCGATACGTGAATGCCATCCTACGACTGATAGTGCAATCATATCGGCAGCATATTGGTGAGGCATTCGTCTTCATGGACGACAATTCGCGCCCCCATCGTTCACATCTTGTGAATGACTTCCTTCAGGATAACATCGCTGAATAGAGTGGCCAGCATGTTCTCCAGACATGAACTCTATCGAACACACCTGGGATAGATTGAAAAGGGCTGTTTATGGATGACGTGACCCATAAACCACTCTGAGGGATCTACGCCGAATCGCCGTTGAGGAGTGGGACAATCTGGACCAACAGTGCCTTGATGAACTTGTGGATAGCATGCCACGACGAATACAGGCATGCATCAATGCAAGACGACGTACTGCTAGGTATTAGAGGTACCGGTGTGTACAGCAATCTGGATCTCGCTATATGGGGGTACAACATGCAATGTGCGATTTCATGAGCAATAAAAAGGGCGGAAATGTTGTTTATGTTGACCTCTATTCCAATTTTCTGTACGGGTTCTGGAACTCTCGGAACCGCGGTGATGCAAAACTTTTTTTTGGTGTGTTTATATGACACATACACTACTGGCCATTAAAATTGCTACACCACGAAGATGACGTGCTACAGACTCGAAATTTAACCGACAGGAAGAAGATGCTGTGATACGCAAATGATTAGCTTTTAAGAGCATTCACACATGATTGGCGCCGGTGGCGAGACCTACAACGTGCTGACATGAGGAAAGTTTCCAACCGATTTCTCAAACACACACAGCAGTTGACCGGCGTTGCCTCGAGAAACGTTGTTGTGATGCCTCGTGTAAGGAGGAGAAATGCGTACCATCACGTTTCCGACTTTGATAAAGGTCGGATTGTAGCCCATCGCGCTTGCGGTTTATCGCGAAATTGCTGCTCGCGTTGGTCGAGATCCAATTACTGTTAGCAGAATATGGAATCGATGGGTTCAGGAGGGTAATACGGAACGCCGTGCTGGATCCCAACGACCTCGTATCACTAGCAGTCGAGATGACAGGCATCTTATCCGCATGGCTGTAATGGATCGTGCAGCCACGTCTCTATGGGGACGTTTGCAAGACAACAACCATCTGCACGAACAGTTCGACGACGTTTGCAGCAGCATGGACTATCAGCTCGGGGACCATGGCTGCGGTTACCCTTGACGCTGCACCACAGACAGGAGCGCCTGCGATGGTGTACTCAACGACGAACCTGGGTGCACGAATGGCAAAACGTCATTTTTTCGGATGAATCCAGATTCTGTTTACAGCATCATGATGGTCGCATCCGTGTTTGGCGACAACGCGGTGAACGCACGTTGGAAGTGTGTATTCGTCATCGGCATACTGGCGTATGACTCGGCGTGTTCGCATTGACGGCACTTTGAACAGTGGACGTTACGTTTCAGATGTGTTACGACCCGTGACTCTACTCTTCATTCACTCCCCGCGAAATTCTACATTTCAGCAGGATAATGCACGACCGCATGTTGCAGGTCCTGTACGGGCCTTTCTGGATACAGAAAATGTTCGACTGCTGCCCTGTCCAGCACATTCTTCAGATCTCTCACCAGCTGAAAAGGTCTGGTCAATGTTGGCCGAGCAACTGGCTCGTCACAATACGCCAGTCACTATTCTTGATGAACTGTGGTATCGTGTTGAAGCTGCATGGTCAGCTGTACCTGTATACGCCATCCAAGCTGTGTTTGACTCAGTGCCCAGGCGTATCAAGGCCGTTATTACGGCCAGAGGTGGTTGTTCTGGGTACTGGTTTCTCAGGATCTATGCACACAAATTGCGCGAAAATTTAATCACATGTTAGTTCTAGTATAATATATTTGTGCAATGAATACCCGTTTAACATCTGCATTTTTTCTTGGTGTAGCAGTTTTAATGGCCAGTAGTGTAGTTACCGAGGTATGACGTCATAAATACTGATATAGTTGAAAAAGAATCGCCGCATCATGCATATAGTTTTAATATGATAAAAGACACTTCTACAGTCAACTTATGGAAATCCCTGATACCTCGCAGCGCTTCTGACAACTGCGAAGCGCGAATGGCAGTAAGCGAAAGCGATGGCTGTGTATAGAGCTGTGAACAGGGTTGTCAGAGACGTTTAGAAAAAACCGTTGTAGGCATGTGGAACAGCTGAGTCTTTGAAGGACATTGAGATGATATACACCTTTGAGAGACAGCGTTATCAGCACCTGCCAGAGTTTGTGGGTCTCCATTTGGCTGGCTGGTCGAAACGTGCAATATCCAGATTTGTGGGGCATTCTGATGTGACAGTGTCCTATTGTTCCACTGCAAGGGAACGTGAGGGCAGGCATACTCATCATCAAGGTTCTAGCCAACCATGTGTGACCACTACAAAGGAGGATCGCCATATTGTTCATCAAGCAGATCGTAAGCTTCACATCTGCACCTGCCATCCAAGAACAAGCAACGACTCCCCACAACATGCTGTGTCTGCTCAGACTATTGTTCAGAAACTAGCAGTATCCAGACTAGGGAATTACCGTTCAATGCGTAGGCTGCCGTTAACATCACAACACAAACGGCTGCGTTGATGCAATGACAAGCGTGCGTGGGCTGCTGATGAATGGTGTCACATCGTGTTCTGCGATGAATTTGGTTAACCATCTTGGACGATTATCGTCAGAGAGAGTGATGACCACCTGATGAGATATCCCATTCTTCCAATGATTTGGAGAGGCACAGCAGTATTACTCCTGGCATCTTGGTGTGGCGCGCCATCAGATGTAACTGAGGTAACTCCGGTGGCACAACGGTACGTCACAAACATCGGGCGTCCTTTGTGTCACATCTCATGTGACAGTGTGGGGATACCATTTGCCAATAGGATAATTCTCGACCACACAGGGCACATGTCTCTACGAACCATGTGCACGATTTTAAGATACTCTCATGGACATCAAAATGCCTAGCCCTATCACCTCTGTTATCACCAAAATAGCACCACAAACTTTGCCAACTCATGAAGTTCTTTTTAGTTTCCTCCTCCTTTTCTATGAGGTTCATTTTTTTGGTCAGGCGGCGTACGTTCGTAACATACCACACTCACACTCACTGTCGAAGGTGTGTTAATCCCAACAACTTCGACGCTCTGTTGCATCGGCTGATGACGTTTGCAGACAGGGCTTCACTTTTCCTTATTTTTTTCCCCCAGACAGCCGGTTAAAGGTATATACACTCCTGGAAATGGAAAAAAGAACACATTGACACCGGTGTGTCAGACCCACCATACTTGCCCCGGACACTGCGAGAGGGCTGTACAAGCAATGATCACACGCACGGCACAGCGGACACACCAGGAACCGCGGTGTTGGCCGTCGAATGGCGCTAGCTGCGCAGCATTTGTGCACCGCCGCCGTCAGTGTCAGCCAGTTTGCCGTGGCATACGGAGCTCCATCGCAGTCTTTAACACTGGTAGCATGCCGCGACAGCGTGGACGTGAACCGTATGTGCAGTTGACGGACTTTGAGCGAGGGCGTATAGTGGGCATGCGGGAGGCCGGGTGGACGTACCGCCGAATTGCTCAACACGTGGGGCGAGACGTCTCCACAGTACATCGATGTTGTCGCTAGTGGTCGGCGGAAGGTGCACGTGCCCGTCGACCTGGGACCGGACCGCAGCGACGCACGGATGCACGCCAAGACCGTAGGATCCTACGCAGTGCCGTAGGGGACCGCACCGCCACTTCCCAGCAAATTAGGGACACTGTTGCTCCTGGGGTATCGGCGAGGACCATTCGCAACCGTCTCCATGAAGCTGGGCTACGGTCCCGCACACCGTTAGGCCGTCTTCCGCTCACGCACCAACATCGTGCAGCCCGCCTCCAGTGGTGTCGCGACAGGCGTGAATGGAGGGACGAATGGAGACGTGTCGTCTTCAGCGATGAGAGTCGCTTCTGCCTTGGTGCCAATGATGGTCGTATGCGTGTTTGGCGCCGTGCAGGTGAGCGCCACAATCAGGACTGCATACGATCGAGGCACACAGGGCCAACACCCGGCATCATGGTGTGGGGAGCGATCTCCTACACTGGCCGTACACCACTGGTGATCGTCGAGGGGACACTGAATAGTGCACGGTACATCCAAACCGTCATCGAACCCATCGTTCTACCATTCCTAGACCGGCAAGGGAACTTGCTGTTCCAACAGGACAATGCACGTCCGCATGTATCCCGTGCCACCCAACGTGCTCTAGAAGGTGTAAGTCAACTACCCTGGCCAGCAAGATCTCCGGATCTGTCCCCCATTGAGCATGTTTGGGACTGGATGAAGCGTCGTCTCACGTGGACTGCACGTCCAGCACGAACGCTGGTCCAACTGAGGCGCCAGGTGGAAATGGCATGGCAAGCCGTTCCACAGGACTACATCCAGCATCTCCACGATCGTCTCCATGGGAGAATAGCAGCCTGCATTGCTGCGAAAGGTGGATATACACTGTACTAGTGCCGACATTGTGCATGCTCTGTTGCCTGTGTCTATGTGCCTGTGGTTCTGTCAGTGTGATCATGTGATGTATCTGACCCCAGGAATGTGTCAATAAAGTTTCCCCTTTCTGGGACAATGAATTCACGGTGTTCTTATTTCAATTTCCAGGAGTATATATATATATATATATATATATATATATATATATATATATATATATATATAATGGCGATTTTTCGATGAAGACAGAAACTTCGCCTGCTGAAAGTACAGATAATTTGAAGATACAGTTTACACTTTTTGTTGCTGTTTTTTTTTTTTTTTGTTTCGTCAACGGTTTAATCGATCATTAACATAGAAGTTACTGGTTGTTTGTACTTAATACTCTGGCTGTGATAATGTCAGGCGTAGCACATACAACCCGTCGTCACAACAGCCACGTCTCGTTTCGAGGTTATGGTGGCATCAGAACAAGATTAGTGTTTGAATTGAGTGTGACCACCGTGAACTATGAAATGAGGCCCTAATTCCATGTGGAAAATGGCAGACATGGTATTTTATGGTATTTTGCTATAATTTAGCCAACAATGTTATTAGACACGCATTTGTCACGTACATAGGACGACATCCTCGACGCCGAACTTCATCTGCAAAAGGTTTTGCAACTTGCTGACATAGTTCACGTTCCGAATATGAAGGGTAGAGTGTTGTGGCATGTAGAAGATGACCCTAAAACAAGTGTGTGGGCATAATCGGAGCTCTGAAGGCATATTCCGCGCTCTTGCGTGATCAGTTCTGCGCGAGCAGTTGTATTAGCCATATTAGTAATAGCAAGCGCAAGTTCTCCGGCCACAAGACTACCATGTCATACGACAGTACTGTCCATCGATGCTAAGAAGGAGCGCTGGAGACGCGCTATTCACAGCTTGCATCTTCTTTATGGATGAAGCGGATTTCACACTTGCCGGGATAATAAATTACCACATTAACCACTTGTTGAAAGGTGCAAATCCTTGAGTGAGCAAGGAATCAGGTTCGTTTTAGTGTCAGCGTGCGGCCTGCAATTGTGAGTGATGGACTCATACCCAGGAAAATTAACTGCTTTTGCTCATCACCATATTTTGTACAAAAAATGACCAGCACTATTGCTGAACGTTATTCTTACAGAAAGAAAAAAAGTATGGGCTATGTACGATGGAGCGTCATCACCTTTTCTACACTTCGTGCCATAACACCTAATGCAAAAGCTTAATCAGCAGTAGATTGGTCGAGGAAGCCCTATAGAAAGTCCCAATAATTCGCCTCACATCAGTCTTTTACACTGATAAGCCAAAACATTATGACCACTGCCACAGTGAGGTTGGATGCCATCTGGTGACTTCGTGGGGACGGATGGGGGACCACCCTAGCGAAGATATGGGCTGCAAAAGGAGAAATTCACTAAGTGACTTTGTCAGATTATTATTATGCAAAACACGTGAACGAGAATCTCGTAAATGACAAAGCTGGTCGAACGGTAACACGCTACTATCGTAAGCATCTACGGAAAGGGGTAGAACGACTGTGAAACAACCACTAGGCGCTGAATAGTTGGACACCCACCACTCTTCACAGAACGTGAAAGTCGGAGGCTTTTCTGTAGAATGGTGATCTGTGGCATCTCTGCCGAAAGAGCTGAAGCACACCGTTCATCGTACGTTGTTGAAAATGGAGCTCCACAGCAACCCACCCCTACCTAATCACGTGTTGACACAACGGCATCGTCAATAACGATTGTAGTGACCACGGGACCATCTGCATTTGACCATCGATCAATGGAAACGTGTCGGCTCTTCGGGCGAATCACATTTTTGCTACACTAGGTCGATGGTCGTCTCGACAAACGCCATTGCGCAGGTGAACGGCGGCTCGAACGTGCAGCGCGTCATAGATGCAGGGTGGTGGGAGCAGTATTATGCTACGGGATACATCTTTTCTGCGCTTGCGTGGGGCCTGTGGTAGTAATCGAAGACACGCTGACAGCTGCGAACCATCTGCATCCGTTCATGCTTGATGTTTTTCCCAACGGCAATGACATCTTTCAGCAGTATAATTGTCCGTGCCTCGGAGTCAGAGCCGCGCTACAGTCGTTTGGGGAGCATTATAGTGAACTCACGTTGATGTCTTGGCGACCAAATTCGCCTGATGTGAATCCTTATGCAACCTATCTAGGTCGCTATCGGGCGCTATTACCGAGTACGCATATCAGCGGCCCGTTATTTACGCGAATTGCTAGAGCTGTGCGTAGACGTCTAATGCCACATATCTCCACAAACCTACCAACAAACTGTCAAATCCGTGATATGCAGAATCAGTGATGCATTTCGTTCCAGAGACAGACAAACAAGCTATTAAGCAGGTGGTCATAATATAATGTTTTGGCGCATCAGTGTAGATTTATGGTTGCAGGGACATTTAAAGGCATTTCTGTTCTTGTTAACAATGTGTATACATCTCAGTAGCGTAAGAAAAAAAAAAAAGACGTGGTTCAAATAGCGCTGAGCACTATGGGACTTAACTTCTGAGGTCATCAGTCCCCTAGAACTTAGAACTACTAAAACCTAACTAACCTAAGGACATCACACACATCCATGCCCAAGGCAGGATTCGAACCTGCGACCGTAGCGGTCGCGCGGTTCCAGATTGTAGCGCCCAGAACCGCTCGGCCACTCTGGCCGGCCGTAAGTCCCACGCAAGTGATCAAATCCGAGGGTAGCCAGAGTTATCACTCGAGTTCTTGATTCTTTTAAAAAGAGGGCTAAGGACGTGTAAGAATGAATCGTAACCGTCCATAACACCTTCTGTGTAGTAAACAGGCAGCTGGCTATCATAGGATAAGTGGCTCATATCTCAATAAATGTATGTGTACAGATATATTTTTATAGGACCTTTTTTTAGTTTACAGCAGTATGATCTCCTGTGCGAAGAAAAAAGACCACTAGTATTGAAATAAAGCTACAAGAATTCAGATATCTTTGTCCTACAGTGGTCTAGCATAAAATTATGTTCGAATGTGTGTGAAATCTTTTGGGACCTAACTGCTAAGGTCATCAGTCCCTAAGCTTACACACTACTTAAGCTAAATTATCCTAAGGACAAACACACACACCCATGCCCAAGGGAGGACTCGAACCTCCGCAGGGACCAGCCGCACAGTCCATGAATGCAGCGCCTTGGACCGCTCGTCTAATCCCGCGCGCCCATAAAATGATGCTTAGGATCAGCCAAGTCAGCAAAACTCTCCAAAGGTTTACTATAAATCTAGCGAATGCTTTGGATCTAGTTGAAAATGTTGGCAGCTTTTAAAGAAGGTGAGATCAGAAGAGGCATTTAATAGTGCGACAAGGTATGCAAAAGTGTTTGCTGACAAACTTGGATATCATTAAGATTTGGAAGAAAAAAGAAAACTTGTCGAAAGAGAGTGTAGAAGCAATTTACCTATGAATCTAACAATAAACTTTCTCGTGTAGGTGTAGCAGGTCGCTCGTGTAAGGCAACTTTTTTCCACCTTATTGGTTGGTTGGTTTGAGGGATTAAAGGGACCAGACTGCTACGGTCATCGGTCCCCCACCTTATTGTCGACACAGTGATCTGCTCATTAAAAGATAGATTTGAGTGGATGGACAATCATAGTAAGAGCTGCTTCATCTTTCAAACACGATATGCATAAGTTTTTCAAAACTCATGTTGGTAAATACGACCTTAAGTCAACACTTTCTCAGGCATGATTATGTGGTCTGCCAACTTTAGCCATTGAAGTGATACGTGGGAGTCAATAGAATAAAATTCAGTTTTGAAAGATTTTCCTAATTTAAGGTCTAGAAAAATTTTAAACCAATGTTTTTACCCTGGAGTGGCCGTCACGAAATTAGACATCTCAATGTGGCACCCGTTCCCTGCAGCCCGCCGGCGCTAAGCGCTGTGATTCGCCCACCTCATAGCTTCGCTGCAATATGCAGTACAGTGCAGTGGGTCAGCGCCAGCTGAATGCCCAGTGTTTCCGTACGAAACCGTGTGTTCTCGTGTGGTTTCAGTTTTCCGTGGAACAGAGCGTTAACGTTTGTCTGGTAATGAGAGTAATGCAGAAGCAAGGACCTGCACCGGTCGGTGTGCGTAAAACGCGACAAGACATTCGAAAACAACTTAAGTTGTCGTATCGAGAGTAATGATGATTTTTTTAAAACTGATCTGGTCAACAGTGAAGAAGCCATGAATATTGTAAATTTTGCGACAGCAAACCCGTGTCGTATTTCCGAATCGACTGTATTGCGTATTAACATCGGCAGAAGCTCTAGATGTGAGCACGTTTTCTAATTCTCCAAGAAAGGGATACAAAAGAAAACGTGACTGACGGAATTTGACGATTTCAATAAAAAAATTAGTGCGTATAACTGTGCTTCGATACTAAGACAGAGGAGAGTGTCCGACGGCTAGAAAAGTACAATGGTCTCCGCTAAAAACAGAAATATTGGCCTGATAGTGCATACAGCTACTTTTGTATAACGTATATCGTGGATCTATGTGATGGGTGTAGTGACGACGGGTCAGTAAGAGCTGCAAATATAACATTTTCGGGAGGTAGGGAATATTATCGGTGATGTTAAGGCTAGCCGTCGGAACTAAATCTTGGCGGTGGCATACAGAAACTCATGCGCTGTCACGCTCGGAGTGTGTCGTAAGTAAAAGACATTAATACGGGAGACGATGACATGATGTCTCAGACGTTACCAAAATTAATTTCAGAGGTTCCTTAACGACTTTGTCGCTGGATGTTTCTACAAGGTTCAACAGAAAGCAAATTCATCAACAACGATGTTTTTCGTTACACAGGCGGAAGACTTTCATAACTCCTACAGTACTTTTATGTCGGAATACTTTTGTATTTTCGTCATGAAATATGTATCACATGCATCTATAAACCTTAGGAATCCTCATACGTTAATTTCAGGACAAGTATATAAATGATTCTGGTGTTTTTTTTTAAATTATTTTTTTTACACAGGTTGAAGTAAAACAATATTTTTCTTCAAAATTTTTCACAACGTTAGTTTTTATTTTTGTTTTTTTTTTCGTGGCAGTTGGCAAGAATTTTCTTTTGGAAAGTACTCCATCATATTCTACACAGAAAACAGAAATAGCTAACATTTTTTCGGAATTTTTATTAACATTTGAAATCATCACTAACTGACAATGCTGTAGGACGTTGAGATGACCTAGAGGAGCCTATCTTCGTAACGGCCACTATAGGAGAAAATTGTCAGTACATATACTAAAAAACTGTTGCAAATTGTTTGATTTCACGAATGAAATTTTCCTCTTTAGTATCACACTCAAATTTGGATTTTTCTTTCAGTTACAAGCATGAAAGTTTTGTCGTCTTTATTAAGTTTTAACTGCTTTCATTGCAAGTTTTCTAAAATTTAACAGGTAAATTGTCTTTACATTAATATACAAACCAAGCAGTTAAACAGTATTTTGTGTTTAACACCTCAATATAAAATTGGATGATGCTTTGTCTTTCTTTCCCACTTTTTCCCATGGAAAACGAAGTGTGATGTAAATTGCAGAATTATAAAACTCCATTGTTATACTAAAAGCAACAGAACATTTTTATTTTCATTCTTTCCACTCAGTTTAATAGATAGTAGTTTTTGTTAAAACTAGAACACTAAACAGCTCAAGTTCTTTCCGCTTTCAGTAAATGCTTTTAAAAATCTCAGGAATTATCTTAAATGGAATTTAATTAGTTCTTCATTTCGTATTTAGCACAGGAAAATTATTCAGAACTTTATTTCTGTTACGGAGGGCTGTCTACGTAATGCTTATTTTAAATGAAAAAACAATCCATTTCCATGGTCAGTGGATTTAGATTTTTAAGAGTTTACCAAGAGTCTAAGAGAAAGCAACTAATGTCTAAAGGGGAGGGGGGAGGCGGGGTTGCAACTTCCTGTGGAAAAATGTTTTCAAATTGGCCGACAGTCAAGACCTGGAAAAACTGAGCATATTACTGTATCCTCCTACTCTGTCTCCTTACGTTCAGATTTTCACTTTGCGAATGGTCTACAATTTGAAAAAAATTCGAAAATTTGGAGAGGTAGTCACACGCACTCATCTGGGAGAAGATGCGTGCGAAACTAGCGCACAGCCTACTTTGCGACCGCTGCCAGGTTCCTGATGCTACCAGACATTGTGTCCGCAGTCGGGATCTGCTCGTCACCTCGTGTTGCACCTGTAAGAAACTAGTTTTGAACACCAGGGCTGCTCCTCATGTTATCACTACGTGACACGTTTTACGAGTGGAGTGGAATTTCTTCCCACCTGCCAAACGCAACAGTGTCAGCGTTTAGTAGAAAACTTCACTTGTTACTAACTTCAGACAACACCTCTCACCATTGATGTCTTTTATAATGTATCTTATGATTCAAAACTACACCTACCAAACCGCATGCTGTAAATTCATATTTCGTTTTCGGATCACAAAATACACTGCTGGCCACCGTAAATGCAACACCAAGAAAGACAAGAGGTAGCACAACAAAATTTATTTTGTAGATAACATGTTGACCAAGTATCAAATGATTACGTTTACAGACGTCTGTGACATGTGGTTCCTGCCAGAATCAGTAGCCAGAGTAGCCGCCATTGTTGTAGATCACCGCTGCCACACGTCTCGGCATTGAGTCAAGGAGACGTTGGATGTGTTCCTGGGGTACAGCAGCCCAAGCAGCTTCCACACGTTGCCAAAGATCATCTGGTGTGGCAGCTGGGGATGTAATCTGGGTCACTCGTTGAGCAACCATGGACCACATGTTTTCTATCGGCGAAAGATCCGGAGAGCGAGCCGGCCAGGGAAGCAATTCAATCTGGTTATTGACGAAGAACCTTTGGACAATGCGTGCCCCGTGTATTCGCGCATTATCCTGTTGAAATATGGCTGTGGCCGAGCCCTGAAGGTAAGGAAGGACAACTGGCTCCAGCACCTCTGATATGTAGCGCCGGCTATTTAAAGTACCGGCAATGCGTACTAGAGGCGTGCGAGAGTAATATCCAATACCGCCCCATACCATAACACCCGGTGCAAGACCAGTGTGGCGGTGCATAATGCAGCTGTCTAGCATCCTCTCTCCACGGTGTCTCCACACTCGAATCCGACCATCGTGGTGCTGCAGACAGAAGCGTGCCTCGTCAGTAAAGACAACGTCATTCCATTCTGCCGTCCACATCCGTCTGTCATCACACCATTGGCGACGGAGACGTCTTTGGTTCTGCGTCAATGGTAGACGAAGCAATGGACGTCTTGCGGACAGACCACTCTGCTGTAAACGGCGTCGAATGGTACGCGCAGACACTGGATGATGCGTTACAGACGCAATGTGCTGTGCTATGGTTCGGGATGTCACTGAGCGATCCGTCACTGCCATGCGCACAATTTGCCTATCAGCACGTGCAGTGGTGCACCGAGGTGAATGCGATCGACCACGTCGGTCCGTCGTACCCTCCTGCATCCAACGGTCACATATCCGCATTACAGTTGTTTGGTTTCGTCCAACATGACTAGCGATTTCTCTGTATGATAATCCACAATCTCAGTAAGCCACTATCCTTCCTCTGTCGAACTCGGATACTTGATCAAACGATGTTCGCTGTTGTCTACGAGGCATAACTGATCGTCTTGTGAAACAACCACAAGGTAAACACACGTGCCGAACGTACACTCGTCGAAATCGCCAAGCCTTAAATGGCGCTATGAGGTGGCGCCACAGGCGCGCGTGATGTGCGTCTGCGCTAAAATTCTAATCAGTTGCATATCTCATCGCTGCAAACCCATTGTGTAAATTTCACTTGATTCGGATGCTTCCTTCAGGGTGTTGCATTTACGGTGGCCAGCAGTGTAAATCATACATGTGAATTATAGATAATTATTTGAAGAGGAACTAATTTTTACGCCCTGAAATAAAGTTCCTAAGGGAATGAAAAGCGTAGTTTTCTATTACTTATCATTAGTGTCGATTCAGACGAAATGACATTGTTGACTTCATTATGCAGTATACCCTTTTCCTTGGGTGTCCGGTTGCTGCAAGTCTTAAATGGATTCAGTTAGTATTAAAATAAAAACACATCAATTACTGATTACAGTTTTCAAAGAATGTTTTATTCGTAAATTAAACTGTAGCGAACTACACACTGAAAGAGGGATACCAACTGTTCTGCTCTCACTACACACTGATTTCAGCTGAGTACAAACTATGATCAATCACGTGCCTTGTCAGTGTTGGCTCCACCACAGATTTAAACTACTGATTGATCCAACTGAGCATCTTGTTCATTAATGTTTTCTTCTAATTCACATGTCCTCTCATACGACTTTTATCTTTTTACAAATGATGTCAGGGTTAATTGGACGGTAGTTTTGTGGTTCAAGTCTGCTACCAGTTTTGTAGACGGGTTCGACTTGTGCTTTCTTCCAGCTAGTACGCACAGCTGTCTGTTGAAGTGATCCACGGTATATTTTTGTTCAAAGAGTGACTACTAATTCGACTATAAATTTAATTCAGCCTTAAATTTGGTATAGCATCTTATAAGGATCCCCATCGGGCCCTTGTTCAGTTTTAGCGGTTTCAGTTATTTCTCACACCATTGACACTAATATCTGTAATACTTACCTTTTCACTGATATGAGAATTAAACTGAGGCAATTTTCTTGGATTTTCCTTTCCAAAGGAATTTTTGAAAACGGAATTTTGCTTCGTTGTTCTCAAGTTCTGTTCCTGCGCTCTTACTGTGTTACCAGTTACGCTGTGCGTAGCATAATGCTTGTCAGTTCTCTAGTAGCAAACTTTTTCGGAGGAGAAAATTTCACCTATTTCAAAGGCAAAAAAGAAAGTCAGACTCCAGTTGTAACTAAAATTAAGAACAATTTTTTGACATGATTAGAAACACTAAAAAGCTCCATACTGTGTATGAATTTTAGATTATTTACGTGATTCTTGTACCAGACAGAAACTCTTCTTCTCTTCTCCTTCTGTCGCGTCTTAGGTCTTGCCCCGCCTGTTGCAGCTACATTTGATCCTTCGATAATTTTGCTGATATTCCGATGCATTTTTTAACTTGCGGACTATATTGCCAAAAATGTTGTAGTCATCTTTACTCCTCTGTTGACGATACATGGGATATCCATTTTTGCTTATTTTCTTCAAACATTTTGTCGATATCAAACATGTTCAGTTTCTTCCCAATATCTATACTTGTTTTATAAATTAACGTTAGTCACTCCCACATAGCAACGTTGGTACTGATTTCATAACATTTTATAAAAACTTAATAAAATTTCTAGATAAGTTTCCGTTCTTACTTTATTTTTCAGAGATTTCTAATGGCACCGTTTAGGTAATTGAACTCAGTTTTGTCTTCCTGGTGTGGATCTCTTCTGTATGTTAGCATGGTCCCTTAAAATTTAAATCTATCTGCTTGCTCTGTGATCTTGTTTTCTATTGCTACTTTTGTCCATACTGGGTTTTCCCCACAGAAAGCCATGGATTTTGTTTTTTGTATTGATATTTACATGCTGTATATCCGATATATTTTGTGTAGTTCATAGGCAGGTGAAAGGGTCCAGTAACAACTTTTCATTAGTCCGGTAGCCTATTTTCACTAGTATTTCTCTTTCCTTCCTTGTTTCTCTTTTCTCATAATTATCAAAGTGGTGTGATTGAATGAATGTGGTTGTGTGTCACATTGCTAGACGGTGGCATAGTCTGCTGCAGAAAGTCTGCGATAGTCGTACAGATTCAGCAGCAGTTGAACAGAATAGCCAACTCTCGTAGTGGTCAAGTAGGCAAAGAGGTTTTCGCTACTTGTGAGAAATCCACCTCCGTCAGGTTGGTGGCGGAAATGGCATCTTTGGGTTTTCCGGGTCACGCGGAGCGTGAAAGAGGCTGGAGAAGAAGCGGGAGGCAGTCTGCCGCCAGTACGGGACGCGTCCACAACTGTGCTCCAGTCGAAGAAGGGTGAGTTAGACTGACCGCGTGGCGCGTTGTTACTTGGTGAGGGGAGAGCTTTTAGCTTTTGGTCTCGCTTTTGAGCTCTGAAAGATTGCTTTGCCTTGTCGCAGCAAGGAATGCAAAACTTTGGCAGATTTTTCTTTTAGTAAATTTCTATAGCAGACTTGGATCCACCGGAAGAGCGCCACACAAAGGTGTCGATAAGAAGTGAGCACTCGCTTCTGTATGAATGTCTGTTTGCCTTCAGCTGTGCCTGTATAAGCTTTCATTTTTCTACATAGTAATAGCTTTGCCTTCTCGTAAATTATCCTTGCTTTATGTATCTTTCGTCCGTGGGGAGCCGACCACGTGGTTGAACATTAGAGTTTGTTGGGCTACCGTCATCACTAAATGTCCGGTCTCATGTTTGTTTTAAAGAACGTTAACTGTTCGTGATTGTGTGATGTGATATTGTTGCAACTTGGCCATGATACCTAGAAACTGCGTCTCCTCAAACCAGGTGGGCACGCGTGTGTACTGCAAAACGTGTACCGTTTCACGAGTTATTGCGATCAGTTATCAGACATCAGCAGTTGTATGAATGATTCACACCAATGATTTTGGGTGTAGATTATAACGGTGAATGTATCAATACTTTTCGTTAATGTTTTAGGAATTAATGTTATCAGAAATTGTGTACATGCCTCCTTTTTCATGTCTTAGGAAAAAATGATTTTATCTAGAATTTTCTCTTGCATTCCGACGTTACGTTTTTGCACCTAAGCCATTCACCTCGTAGCTTTCCTGTTAGCACATCCAATCCGTTTCCTTACGCACAGGTCCAGTGATTAGTTTCCCTTTTATTTTAAAACAAATGTCTTAGATTAAGTCTTATTTTCAGGTGTGTTGCTGGGAGCTGATCTTCTGCACAGTGTTCTTGCATGTGCTATTTTATTTTAAATGGTTGATTTTCGTGAACAGTGCACGGTAAATAATATTAATTACATCGCATCCCCTATGAGCGATATCACGATGTATGCATTTTTATGAGTTTTTGGTCTGTGATCAAATTAATTTATTTTCCGACTCGACCAAACCTTTTATTAGATGTATGGTTAGAGTCGGTGGCGACCCTAATCTTCTCACGTTAATTTCACAATCAATAAGCATTTCCATTCCCACTCTTAACGTAATAACCCCTTAGTAACAGGTTAGTTACACATGGCGACCCTGCCAGGATTTCGGTAAACCAGAGATCTTCTGATGCCCAGTGAGGATTAGTTATTTTCGGTACTCATGTGGAATACCTCCTAATATTGCGCCGGGCCTCCTTTTGCCCTGTGTAGTGCAGCAATTTGACATGGCATGGACTGAATAAGTCATTGAACGTCCCTTGCAGAAATATGGAACCATGCTGCCCCTACAGACGTCCATAATTCCGAAAGTGTTGCCGGTGCAGGATTTTGTGCACGATTTAACCTCTCGATTCTATCCCATAAATGTTCTATGCGATTCATGTCGGACGATCTGGGTGGCCAAATCATTCGCTCGAACTGTCCAGAGTGTCCTGGCATGGCATACTGTCATCCATAAAAATTCCATCATTGTTTGCGAACACGAAGTCCATGAGCAGCTGCAAATGATCTCCAGATAGCCGAACATAACCATTTACAGTCAATAATCGGTTCAGCTGGGTCAGAGGACCCAGTCCATTACATGTAAACAAAGCCCACTCTATTATGGAACCAACAACAGCTTACTCAGTGCCTTTTGATGACTTGGGTATATGGCTTCATGGAGTCTGCGCCACGCTCGAACTCTACCATCTGCTCTTATCCTCTAAAATTGGGACTCATCTGGCCAGCCCACAGTTAACCAGTCACCTGGATTCCAACCGATATGATCAAGAGCCCAACAGAAGCGCTGCAGTTGATGTCATGCTCTTAGCAAAGGCACTCGTGTCGGTTGTCTGTTGCCATAGCCTATTAAGGCCAAATTTCGTAGCACTGTCCTACATTGATTTCTACGGTTGTTTCGAACACTGTTGCTTGTCTGTTAGCACTAACAACTCTACGTAAACGTCGCTGCCCTCGACCGTTAATTGCATGTCGTTGGTCACTGTGTTGTCCGTGATGGGAGGTAATGCCTGAAATTTGGTCTTGTCGGCATACTTTCGACATTGTGGATCTCGGAATTTTGAGTTCCCTAATGATTTTCGATATGGAATATCTCACGCGTCCAGCCTCAACGAAGATACCGCGTTCAAAGTCTGTTAATTGCCGTCGTGCGGCCATATTTACGTTGGGAACCTTTTCACGTGGCTCACCTGTATACAAATGACAGCTCCGCCAACGCACTGCGCTTTTATGCCCTATGTATACGATACTACTAGCATGTGCATATGTGCATATCGCTATCCCATGAATTTCGTCATCTCAGTGTGTATTGAAGAGCAGTGGCGAATGGTTGCAACCTTGCCGAACTCGTAAGTTAATATCCTCTGTCATATTCAGTTATTTGGATTCTTGTACTATCACAGACATTTTGAATTGCCTGTATAAGATATATTGGTATGTCTGCAACAAAATGGGTTCAGAAAAGGAAGAAATTTTACAGACAACGCATTTATATTTTGGTATTTGTGGCAAGGTCTTATGGGACCAAATTGCTGAGGTCATCGGTACCTGAGCCTACACACTACTTAATCTACCTTAAACTAACTTACGCTATGGACAACACACACACCAATGCCCGAGGGAGGACTCGAACCTCCCACGGGGAGAGCCGCACGGACTGTGACAATGCGCCCTAGACTGCGCGGCTACCCCGCGAGGCAACACATTTATACTACAACAGATTATAGAGGAGCACAATGAACACAATGAAGCAACACTTACGCTTTTCGTAGATTACGTTAAGTCCTACGATAAAGTAAATAAACAATTATTACGATAGATGTTAAGGAAGTAGCATTTCTGCAGGTGACGAAATACGAGGTGCATTCAAGTTCTAAGGCCTCCGATTGTTTTTCTCCGGACTGGAAAGAGATAGAAACATGCGCATTGTTTTAATATGAGGCCGCGTTCATTGTCAATACGTCCCAGAGATGGCAGCACCGTACGGCAGATGGAATTTTACCACCAGCGGCGAGAATGAGAACTGTTTTAAATACTTAAAATGGCGACGTTTTCCTTACTTGAACAGCGTGCAATCATTCGTTTTCTGAATTTGCGTGGTGTGAAACCAATTGAAATTCATCGACAGTTGAAGGAGACATGTGGTGATGGAGTTATGGATGTGTCGAAAGTGCGTTCGTGGGTGCGACAGTTTAATGAAGGCAGAACATCATGTGACAACAAACCGAAACAACCTCAGGCTCGCACAAGCCGGTCTGACGACATGATCGAGAAAGTGGAGAGAATTGTTTTGGGGGATCGCAGAATGACTGTTGAATAGATCGCCTCCAGAGTTGGCATTTCTGTGGGTTCTGTGCACACAATCCTGCATGACGACCTGAAAATGCGAAAAGTGTCATCCAGGTGGGTGCCACGAATGCTGACGGACGACCACATGGCTGCCCGTGTGGCATGTTGCCAAGCAATGTTGACGCGCAACGACAGCACGAATGGGACTTTCTTTTCGTCGGTTGTGACAATGGATGAGACGTGGATGCCATTTTTCAATCCAGAAACAAAGCGCCAGTCAGCTCAATGGAAGCACACAGATTCACCGCCACCAAAAAAAATTTCGGGTAACCGCCAGTGCTGAAAAAATGATGGTGTCCATGTTCTGGGACAGCGAGGGCGTAATCCTTACCCATTGCGTTCCAAAGGGCACTACGGCAACAGGTGCATCCTACGCAAATGTTTTGAAGAACAAATTCCTTCCTGCACTGCAACAAAAACGTCCAGGAAGGGCTGCACGTGTGCTGTTTCAGCAAGACAACGCACCCGCATATCGAGCTAATGTTACGCAACAGTTTCTTCATGATAACAACTTTCAAGTGATTCCTCATGCTCCCTACTCACCTGACCTGGCTCCTAGTGACTTTTGGCTTTTTCCAACAATGAAAGACACTCTCCGTGGCCGCACATTCACCAGCCGTGCTGCTATTGCCTCAGCGATTTTCCAGTGGTCAAAACAGACTCCTAAAGAAGCCTTCGCCGCTGCCATGGAATCATGGCGTCAGCGTTGTGAAAAATGTGTACGTCTGCATGGCGATTACGTCGAGAAGTAACGCCAGTTTCATCGATTTCGGGTGAGTAGTTAAGTAGAAAAAAAAAGCGGAGGCCTTAGAACTTGAATGCACCTCGTAAATCTCGGGTGAACAGCCTGGTATGAGTGTGCATAGGACACAATATTTCGGCAATCGACCACGTTGCCATTATTAGGTGCGCTGATGTACAGTACATCAGCGCACCTGATGATGGCAACGTGGTCGATTGCCGAAATATTGAGTCCTATGCACACTCATACCAGGCTGTTCACCCGAGATTTATTTCGTCATAAAATACGCCTCCAGAAATTGAAGAATCACATTTCTTCAGGTGCTGAAGAAAAGCAACAAATACACATAATAGAAACTTGAAGTCATCAATAGTATTTTCTCGTTCACTGTTTACAGTAGTGGACCAACGCTGGGGTAACTTACCGATTTTGCAGTTGTAGAAATCACATGGTTTTGAGGCGAACTCGTCGAGCTATGTTGGGAGCTCATTTTCATCAGGAAAGGAAGTTCCTTTAAGTTAGAGATCGGAAAAGGTGAAAATCTGAAGGCATGAGATCAGGCAAATAAGATAGGTGTAGGATGACTTCCCAACACAACTCCTGTATAGTACACTCCTGGAAATTGAAATAAGAACACCGTGAATTCATTGTCCCAGGAAGGGGAAACTTTATTGACACATTCCTGGGGTCAGATACATCACATGATCACACTGACAGAACCACAGGCACATAGACACAGGCAACAGAGCATGCACAATGTCGGCACTAGTACAGTGTATATCCACCTTTCGCAGCAATGCAGGCTGCTATTCTCCCATGGAGACGATCGTAGAGATGCTGGATGTAGTCCTGTGGAACGGCTTGCCATGCCATTTCCACCTGGCGCCTCAGTTGGACCAGCGTTCGTGCTGGACGTGCAGACCGCGTGAGACGACGCTTCATCCAGTCCCAAACATGCTCAATGGGGGACAGATCCGGAGATCTTGCTGGCCAGGGTAGTTGACTTACACCTTCTAGAGCACGTTGGGTGGCACGGGATACATGCGGACGTGCATTGTCCTGTTGGAACAGCAAGTTCCCTTGCCGGTCTAGGAATGGTAGAACGATGGGTTCGATGACGGTTTGGATGTACCGTGCACTATTCAGTGTCCCCTCGACGATCACCAGTGGTGTACGGCCAGTGTAGGAGATCGCTCCCCACACCATGATGCCGGGTGTTGGCCCTGTGTGCCTCGGTCGTATGCAGTCCTGATTGTGGCGCTCACCTGCACGGCGCCAAACACGCATACGACCATCATTGGCACCAAGGCAGAAGCGACTCTCATCGCTGAAGACGACACGTCTCCATTCGTCCCTCCATTCACGCCTGTCGCGACACCACTGGAGGCGGGCTGCACGATGTTGGGGCGTGAGCGGAAGACGGCCTAACGGTGTGCGGGACCGTAGCCCAGCTTCATGGAGACGGTTGCGAATGGTCCTCGCCGATACCCCAGGAGCAACAGTGTCCCTAATTTGCTGGGAAGTGGCGGTGCGGTCCCCTACGGCACTGCGTAGGATCCTACGGTCTTGGCGTGCATCCGTGCGTCGCTGCGGTCCGGTCCCAGGTCGACGGGCACGTGCACCTTCCGCCGACCACTGGCGACAACATCGATGTACTGTGGAGACCTCACGCCCCACGTGTTGAGCAATTCGGCGGTACGTCCACCCGGCCTCCCGCATGCCCACTATACGCCCTCGCTCAAAGTCCGTCAACTGCACATACGGTTCACGTCCACGCTGTCGCGGCATGCTACCAGTGTTAAAGACTGCGATGGAGCTCCGTATGCCACGGCAAACTGGCTGACACTGACGGCGGCGGTGCACAAATGCTGCGCAGCTAGCGCCATTCGACGGCCAACACCGCGGTTCCTGGTGTGTCCGCTGTGCCGTGCATGTGATCATTGCTTCTACAGTCCTCTCGCAGTGTCCGGAGCAAGTATGGTGGGTCTGACACACCGGTGTCAATGTGTTCTTTTTTCCATTTCCAGGAGTGTATTTTTTGGCAGTCTAGAAGAATGCGGGCGGGCGTTATCGTGAAGTAGCATCAACTGACGCAGTCTTCCGGGTCGTTGTTCTTGGAGTGCATCTGGAAGACGTCTCAGTTGTGGACAATAAATTCAGCAGTGATGGCTACACCTCGGTGAAGAAATTCGTAGTACATCACACTGTCGCTGTTCCACCAGATGCATAACATTACCTTTTGTGCATGCGAGTAGGTCTTTGTACGAAAGTTGCTGCTTTGTTTGGACTCAACCATTCCTTTATGTTCCTTATGTCAGCATAAAGATGCAATTTTTTGTCACCAGTAACGATATAGAATAGGAATGGTTGGTATTGTTCCGTTTTTGTGATTTTGGATTAAAGCATGCGGTACACATACATCGATTTTTTTTACCTTCCCCACGGCGTACAAAGCTCTCACGATGGTGGAATTATCTCAGTTCATCACATTTGCCAGTTCTCGAGGTCAATGACGTGGGTTATTGAGAATTAATGCGTTTCAATGATCTTGATCAAACCTTGAAGGTCTTCCTGAAAATGGAAAGTCACGAATGCCAAAACGATCGGCATTATCCTCATATACGGCACAGATGTTTTATGCTGCCTCCCCTGCTGTTGCTCTTCTATTGAAATCAAACAAGAATATGTTGGAAATGTTCCGATTACTCCACTTGGCACACCATTTTCTAGCGTCCGCAGCTCCACTCGCTATCTCTAAATGACAAAATGTCAACAAGTAAAATCAATTAGCAACCGTGGACTACAAATAAAAATGACAATCGATAAATAAACTCATAGCATCCGGAAAACTAACACCCAAAACAAAAACGCTACGAACTTGTGCATCAACCCTACACCTTAAATGCAAGTTGACAACCATTGTAAATCGAATTATGGCAGTTTATGGAATTGGATCCTTCCAGGTTCTTAAAGGCCGACAGTGGCCACGCGGTCCAAAAATATCGCCGGCCTTAATGGGGCGGCAATATGGGGACGGCGCCTCAGCGCCGCGGCAGGGTATGCCAGGAATGGGGTGCATTCCTCTCTGGAGGCGCCGATATGGCATTCCCAGTCTCCACTCTGCCGCCTCCTTCTGCGCCGGCTGACGACTCCGCCTATCAAGAAAAGGAAAAGATTAAAAAAATGAAATCACATTCTGCCTAGTATTTTACAGCTGAAATGAAATCTGTCATTTTATCCACTATAATTGTGATGTGAATTGTAGTAGATTGCAGGAAAACACCTTTTTGCGCTTTTTAAAATTTTGTTTACGCCCACATGCGCTTTACCTTTTTCGCAAGGCATCTTCATTGGGTATCCTCTAATATTTACCGATGCCACATAAGGTTTTTACTTGTAAAACAGTTCACGGAAGTGCGCTGAAGGAAAAAAAGTTGCAACACCAGAAACAATGAATGTAGTGCAATGAAATTTCAGGTATAGATATGTCTACCTAACATATGTAAGTGATTAACATTATAAGATCACAGGTTAATGTAAGCGCGAGATAAGCCATTGCAGATGTGAAATGCTGTACATTGATAACTCTTGTAACCATCAGAGTGTTGAATATAAGCTTGCAAACTTGCATGCATTGTGTTGTCCAAGCGCTGGATGTCAGCTTGTGGGATGGAATTCCATGTTTGTTACACATGGTCTGTCAATACAGAGACGGTTTAATGCTGTTGTGGATGACGCTAGAGTTGTCATCCGATGATGTCCCATATGCGCTCGTTAGGAGACTGATCTGGTGACGGAACAAGGCAACGTAACATGTCGACACTCCGTGGAGCATTCTGGGTGAGAACAGCGGCATGTGGGTGAGCGTTATCTTGTTGGAAAACACCTCATGGAATCTTTTATGAGTGGCTGCACAGTAGGTCGAATTACGAGCTGACGTAAGAATTTGCAGTCAGGGTGCGTTGGATAACCACGACAGTGCTCCTGCTGTCATACGAAATAGCATCCCAGACCATAACTCCAGGTGTATAGGTCCAGTGTGTCTAGCACTCACGTAGGTTCGTTTCAGACCCTCATCTCTCTTTCTAACCAACACACGGCCATCACTGGCACTGTAGTAGAACCAGTTTTCACCGGAAAACACAACAGCTCCATCCTGCCCTCCAGTGAGCTCTCGCTTGACACCACTGAAGCCGGAAATGGCGGTGGTTTGAGGTCAGTGCTGCGCACGCTTCAGGCCGTCTGGCTTGGAGCATTCCTTGAAGTAACCGATTTGTAACAGTTCGTTGTGTCACTGTGGTACCAACTGCTGGTCAAATTGCTACTGCAGATGCAGTACGATGGGCCAGAACCATACGCCTTTCGTTAGTGCCATGTAGTCGTCCGGAGCCCGGTCTTCTTGCGACCGTGCATTCCCGAGACCACCATTGCCAGCAGTCATGTGCAGTGTATACATTCCTGCCAAGTCTCTCTGCAGTATCGCAGAAGGAACATCCAGCTTCTCGTAGCCCCGTTACACGACCCCGTTCAAAGTCAATGAGCTGCTGATAATGACGTCTTTGTTGTGTTAAAGGCATTTTTGTGTAATATCAGCTCACCACATCGAGTCGTAAAGGTAAGTAACGCTCTCGACCGTTACAGTGTGTATTTAAAGGAAACCTGGTTTGCATCCTCATACTGGCGTGAAATCTGAATAGACATCATCTTTCAGATGTAGAAACACGCCTACCAACTTTCGTTTATCTTGCACAACTCCTTCGTCTTGCTGTGTTTTTCCGTCACTGTATTTTATAATAAAATGAAAATATACTTACATGCAAACAACTATCTCATTACTTGAAAATATTGCAGTTTTCCCCAGGTGGAAAATTTTCTATCCTACTCGGCACAGAACACTATTTATGATCACTTGCACTAGTGACGATGTGGAGACTGGGGCAAACAGACGGTTCGTGTGGTCGATGACGGAAAAATTCACGAAGTGAACGGCTAACAAGAAGCAAATTACAGAGTGTAGCGAAGGTCGTCGTTAAGTGTGTGCAAACTGTTCATGAAGCGATCCGAATTGAAAAAGTATACGTAGGCAATGTCAGCCATTCTACTATTAATGGTATCTAATAAGGAAATTATCCAATCAGACATGTCTAAACCTGCCCTGAATTTTTTTATATGGGAAGGATACGGCTAAAGAAACATACTGGCAAAATTTTAGCTGCTAAGGCGTGCTGTAAGTATTTTTAAAAAGATATCGAAAGTTTCCAAAATCGTAGTCCGCCAGACGGCTGGCGAAACGTACATCCTTACCAGAGCTGTGGGCATACAGCGTATGCGCAACACGGCAGACACATATAGTTGATCGGCGGTGCATCGGTAAACAGATGACAAGACACAACACGATCGTATTTATTGTAAAGCGAATTTGATAAGTCTTAACAACAGAGATATATATGAATTAATATTCATTGAGTTCTCTTCATATATGCCTGTTAACAACATCTGTCTAGAGTTTCACAATTATGAGGAATCCAGTTACCGTTCTCAGTCTTGCAAAGATGAAATTTGGATAACGTGGGTCACAGCCGAAATCCCGTATTCCTCCTGATGACCTAGATATGTGTTATTTGTTAGTTGAGTTCTTTGATATTGATTCGAATGATATCGACCCTTCGTTAGAAACTGTGGTGCAAACGATGACTGTTGTTCCAATAAGAATCCAGAACAAGAGTAACTTCCTAGCCCAAAGAAAACATATATAGTAATAGCTTCCAGTGACAAAGAATAGGATGCGAGCTTTTGGTTAAACAAATGAGGCAGAAAACGCCTAAAATCAAGCAGTGCACAAAGCTGATTTCGTAAAAATTTGAACGTGAATGCATAAACAGAAGAAAGGCTGACAGGAAGTAAAAAATATGCACAAAAACAAGAGAAAATGTGAAATAGAAACTATTTGAATGATCTCGAATTTATCATGAGAAGACGGTACTGCTGGCGAGCGAGATCTGCGAGACCATGCCCTCCGAATTGCAAGTGCGAGGAAAATTGCTGGTTCCCCAGCTTCTTCGGCATGGCTAAGCATATTCAAATACTCATACAGAATAGGAAGTCGCAAAATTACGAAGTTTACCGTATTTTACGGACGATAAGACGTAATTTTTTCTTCGAAACATTGCTTGCAAAACTCAGGTGCAAAATACACTCGAAATTGATATAAAAACGTCTAGTGTTTGATTTAAAATTCCTTCCAGTCTTAAAAATGACCATATATTCGATTTCGCGGGAAACCTATCTCTATCTGGCAACATTGGATTCAATTAGCTGCAGCAGTGCACCCATGCGACGAACTTGAGCTGCAGGGATTCACAAGCCTACTGTCTCCCTCCCATCTCACCATCACAAACCCAGAACACTGTCTAGCATACGTTCCGTCATTGCAGTTTACAGTGCCAGTGAACATGAATTGAAACTGATTTGTGTTATCGGTAGCAGTACAATATTTTTGTTAGTATCGTAATGGAAAAAAATAAAAGTTATTCATATGAAGTGAGCTATAAATTGAAAGGACGTAACAGCATATGCAGAGGAACATGGAAACAGCGCAGCTCAGCGGCATTTAGGCTCTCCACCAACGGGAAATGACATCCGCAATTGTCGCGCTAGTAAAGAAGAACTGAAAAAAAAACGAGGAAGATTTAACGTGCAAATAGAGGACTGAATGCAGAAATGCCAAAAACAGGAGATGACTTATTGAAATAGATTCAATGACACCTTCAAAATGGCACTGGAATTAATACTACAATGATTCAAATACATGCTCGTAAGCTAGCCTTACAGTGGAACTTAACACAGAGTGGAGTTGGTTGGTGCTATAGGTTTATGAAGCGCCGTGGACTTAGCATGAGAACCAAAACCAAAATATCTCAGAAAATACAACAGGAGTATGAAGTGAACATAGTATCTTTCCATCTGTTATTCAACATCGAAACAAAACCATTGTGGAAGTTGGCCAAATAGCAAATATGGGTGAAAAGCCTCTGACATTTCATGTGCCGAACTGTTTTCTTGAAGGGTACTAAAACTGTATCTATAAAAACGAGGGGACATGAAAAAGTTCACGACACTGTTGTCCCTTCCTGTAGTGCTCATGGTACTAAACTCAATTCAGTGATCATTTTCAAGCGCAAAAAATGCCAAAACCTTACGAAATATCGCCAGGTGTTCTACACGTCCGTGACAAGGGTTGGATGGACGAGGCTGATACGAAATTATGGATTAACAGAGTTTGAGAGAGAAGGAAACGTCCTTTATTGAAGAAGAGTTCGCTTCTTCTGCTAGATCAGTTTAGTAGCTACTTGAAAAATTCTGTGAAATAGAAATTGAGACAGGGAAATATAGAGCTTGCTGTTATTCCTGGAGGAGTTACTTAGGACTTGCTTCACAATGCCAACCTCTTGATACCTCGATAAATAAACCATTTAAAGTGTATGTGCTTTACTGTATGGTTAAATGATGATGGCGTCCTCTGGGGTAAAATATTACGGAGGTAAAACAGTCCCCCATTCGGATCTCCATCCGGGGACTAATCAAGAGGACGTCGTTATCAGGAGAAAGAAAACTGGCGTTCTACGGATCGGAAAGTGGAATATCAGAACACTTAATGGGGGCAGGTAGGTTAGAAAATTTAAAGTGGGAAATGGTTAGGTTAAAGTTATAGTGGGAATTAGTGAAGTTCCGTGGTAGGAGGAACAAGACTTTTGGTTAGGCGAATACAGGGTTAAAAATACAAAATCAAATAGGGGTAATGCAGGAGTAGGTTTAATAATGAATAAAAAAATAGGAGTACGGCTAAGCTACTACAGACAGCACAGTGAAAGCAATATTGTGGACAAGATAGATACGAAGCCCACGCCTACTACAATAGTACAAGTTTATATGCCAACTAGCCCTGCAGATGACGAAGAAACTGAAGAAATGTATGATGAAATAAAAGAAATTATTCAGATAGTGAAGGGAGACGAAAATTTAATAGTCATGGGTGACTGGAATTCGCTAATAGGAAAAGGGAGAGAAGGAAACGTAGTAGGTGAATATGGATTGGGGGGACGAAATGAAAGAGGAAGCCGCCTGGTAGAATTTTGCACAGAGCACAACTTAATCATAGCTAACACTTGGTTCAAGAATCATAAAAGAAGGTTGTATACATAGAAGAAGCCTGGAGATACTGACAGGTTTCAGATAGCTTATGTAATGGTAAGACAGAGATTTAGGAACCAGGTTTTAAATTGTAAGACATTTCCAGGGGCAGATGTGGACTCTGACCACAATCTATTGGTTATGAACCGTAGATTAAAACTGAAGAAACTGCAAAAAGGTGGGAATTTAAGGAGATGGGACCTGGATAAACTGACTAAACCAGAGGTTGTAAAGAGTTTCAGGGAGAGCATAAGGGAACCATTAACAGGAATGGGGCAAAGAAATACAGTAGAAGAAGAATGGGTAGCTCTGAGGGATGAAGTAGTGAAGTCAGCAGAGGATCAAGTAGATAAAAAGACGAGGGCTAGTAGAACTCCTTGGGTAACAGAAGAAATATTGAACTTAATTGAAAAAAGGAGAAAATATAAAAATGCAGTAAATGAAACAGGCAAAAAGGAATACAGACGTCTCAAAAATGAGATCGACAGGAAGTGCAAAATGGCTAAGCAGGGATGGCTAGAGGACAAATGTAAGGATGTAGAGGCTTATCTCGCTAGGGGTGAGATAGATACTGCCTACAGGAAAATTAAAGAGACCTTTGGAGAAAAGAGAACCACTTGTATGAATATCAAGAGCTCAGATGGAAACCCAGTTCTAAGCAAAGAAGGTAAAGCAGAAAGGTGGAAGGAGTATATAGAGGGTCTATACAAGGGTGATGTACTTGAGGACAATATTATGGAAATGGAAGAGGATGTAGATGAAGATGAAATGGGAGATACAATACTGCATGAAGAGTTTGACAGAGCACTGAAAGACCTGAGTCGAAACAAGGCCCCGGGAGTAGACAACATTCCATTAGAACTACTGACAGCCTTGGGAGAGCCAGTCCTGACAAAACTCTGCCATCTGGTGAGCAAGATATATGAGACAGGTGAAATACCCTCAGACTTCAAGAAGAATATAATAATTTCAATCCCAAAGAAAGCAGGTGTTGACAGATGCGAAAATTACCGAACTATTAGTTTAATAAGTCACGGCTGCAAAATACTAACTCGAATTCTTTACAGACGAATGGAAAAACCAGTATAAGCCGACCTCAACAACCGAGCTAGGTTAATAATTGGCTCCTTTTACCGACCTCCCGACTCAGCAGCATTAGTGGCAAAACAACTGAGAGAAAATTTGGAATACATTTCACATAAATTTTCTCAGCATGTTATAGTCTTAGGTGGAGATTTCAATTTACCAGATATAGACTGGGACACTCAGATGTTTAGGACGGGTGGTAGGGACAGAGCATCGAGTGACATTATACTGAGTGCACTATCCGAAAATTACCTCGAGCAATTAAACAGAGAACCGACTCGTGGAGATAACATCTTGGACCTACTGATAACAAACAGACCCGAACTTTTCGACTCTGTATGTGCAGAACAGGGAATCAGTGATCATAAGGCCGTTGCAGCATCCATGAATATGGAAGTTAATAGGAATATAAAAAAAGGGAGGAAGGTTTATCTGTTTAGCAAGAGTAATAGAAGGCAGATTTCAGACTACCTAACAGATCAAAACGAAAATTTCTGTTCCGACACTGACAATGTTGAGTGTTTATGGAAAAAGTTCAAGGCAATCGTAAAATGCGTTTTAGACAGGTACGTGCCGAGTAAAACTGTGAGGGACGGGAAAAACCTACCGTGGTACAACAACAAAGTTAGGAAACTACTGCAAAAGCAAAGAGAGCTTCACTCCAAGTTTAAACGCAGCCAAAACCTCTCAGACAAACAGAAGCCAAACGATGTCAAAGTTAGCGTAAGGAGGGCATTGCGTGAAGCGTTCAGTGAATTCGAAATTCTATGCACCGACTTGACAGAAAATCCTAGGAAATTCTGGTCTTACGTTAAATCAGTAAGTGGCTCGAAACAGCATGTCCAGACACTCCGGGATGATGATGGCATTGAAACAGAGGATGACACGCGTAAAGCTGAGATACTAAACACCTTTTTCCAAAGCTGTTTCACAGAGGAAGACCGCACTGCAGTTCCTTCTCTAAATCCTCGCACAAACGAAAAAATGGCTGACATCGAAATAAGTGTCCAAGGAATAGAAAAGCAACTGGAATCACTCAACAGAGGAAAGTCCACTGGACCTGACGGGATACCAGTTCGTTTCTACACAGAGTACTCGAAAGAACTTGCTCCCCTTCTGACAGCCGCGTACCGCAAGTCTCTAGAGGAACGGAAGGTTCCAAATGATCGGAAAAGAGCACAGGTAGTCCCAGTCCTCAAGAAGGGTCGTCGAGCAGATGCGCAAAACTATAGACCTATATCTCTGACGTCGATCTGTTGTAGAATTTTAGAACATGTTTTTTGCTCGAGTATCATGTCGTTTTTGGAAACCCAGAATCTACTATGCAGGAATCAACATTGATTCCGGAAACAGCGATCGTGTGAGACCCAACTCGCTTTATTTGTTCATGAGACCCAGAAAATATTAGATACAGGCTCCCAGGTAGATGCTATTTTTCTTGACTTCCGGAAGGCGTTCGATACAGTTCCGCACTGTCGCCTGATAAACAAAGTAAGAGCCTACGGAATATCAGACCAGTTATGTGGCTGGATTGAAGAGTTTTTAGCAAACAGAACACAGCATGTTGTTATCAATGGAGAGACGTCTACAGACGTTAAAGTAACCTCTGGCGTGCCACAGGGGAGTGTTATGGGACCATTGCTTTTCACAATATATATAAATGACCTAGTAGATAGTGTCGGAAGTTCCATGTGGCTTTTCGCGGATGATGCTGTAGTATACAGAGAAGTTGCAGCAGTAGAAAATTGTAGCGAAATGCAGGAAGATCTGCAGCGGATAGGCACTTGGTACAGGGAGTGGCAACTGACCACTAACATAGACAGATGTAATGTATTGCGAATACATAGAAAGAAGGATCCTTTATTGTATGATTATATGATAGCGGAACAAACACTGGTAGCAGTTACTTCTGTAAAATAGCTGGGAGTATGCGTGCGGAACGATTTGAAGTGGAATGATCATATAAAATTAATTGTTGGTAAGGTGGGTACCAGGTTGAGATTCATTGGGAGAGTCCTTAGAAAATGTAGTCCATCAACAAAGGAGGTGGCTTACAAAACACTCGTTCGACCTATACTGGAGTATTGCTCATCAGTGTGGGATCCGTACCAGATCGGGTTGACGGAGGAGATAGAGAAGATCCAAAGAAGAGCGGCGCGTTTCGTCACAGGGTTATTTGGTAACCGTGATAACGTTACGGAGATGTTTAACAAAATCAAGTGGCAGACTCTGCAAGAGAGGCGCTCTGCATCGCGGTGTAGCTTGTTGTCCAGGTTTCGAGAGGGTGCGTTTCTGGATGAGGTATCGAATATATTGCTTCCCCCTACTTATACCTCCCGAGGAGATCACGAATGTAAAATTAGAGAGATTAGAGCGCGCACGGAGGCTTTCAGACAGTCGTTCTTCCCGCGAACCATACGCGACTGGAACAGGAAAGGGAGGTAATGACTGTGGCACGTAAAGTGCCCTCCGCCACACGCCGTTGGGTGGCTTGCGGACTAAATATGTAGATGTAGATGTAGATGTAGATTCCGTGGAAAAATTGGAACATGTGAGGCAATACTGACCCTACGACTTACCTTAGAAGCTAGGAAGCTAAGGTTAAGGCAAACCTACGTTTCTGACATTTGTAGACTTAGAGTAGGCTTTTGACAATCTTGACTGGAATACTCTCTTTCAAATTCTGAAGGGGGCAGGGGTAACACACAGGGGGCGAAAGGTTATTTACAATTTGTACAGAAACCAGATGGCAGTTATAAGAGTCGAGGGGCATGAAAGGGAAGCAGTGGTTGGGAAGGGAGTGAGACAGGGTTGTAGCCTCTCTCCGATGTTATTCAATCTGTATATTGAGCAATCAGTGAAGGAAACAAAAGAAAATTAGGAGTTGATATTAAAATCTGTGGAGAAGAAATAAAAACTTTGAGATTCGCCGATGACATTGTAATTCTGTGAGAGACAGCAAAGGACTAGGAAGAGCAGTTGAACGGAATGGATAGTGTCTTGAAAGGAGGATATAAGATGAACATCAACAAAAGCAAAACGAGGATAATGGAATGTAGTTGAATTAAATCGGGTGATGCTGAGGGTATTAGATTAGGAAATGAGACACTTAAAGTAGTAAAGGAGTTTTGCTATTTGGGAAGGAAAATAACTGATGATGGTCGAAGTAGAGAGGATATAAAATGTAGACTGGCAATGGCAAGGAAAGTGTTTCTGAAGAAGAGAAACTTGTTAACATCGAGTATAGATTTAAGTGTCAGGAAGTCGTTTCTGAAAGTTTGTGTATGGAGTGTAGCCATGTATGGAAGTGAAACATGGACGATAAATAGTTTGGACAAGAAGAGAATAGAAGCTTTTTAAATGTGATGCTACAGAAGCATGCTGAAGATTAGATGGGTAGATCACATAACTAATGAGGAGGTATTGAATAGGATTGGGGAGAAGCTTGTGGCACAACTTGACTAGAAGAAGGGATCGGTGGGTAGGACATGTTCTGAGGCATCAAGAGATCATCAATTTAGTATTGGAGGGGAGCGTGGAGGGTAAAAATCGTAGAGAGAGACCAAGAGATGAATACATTAAGCAGATTCAGAAAGATGTAGGTTACAGTAGGTACTGGGAGATGAAGAAGCTTGCACGAGATAGAGTAGCATGGAGAGCTGCATCAAACCAGTCTCAGGAGTGAAGACCACAACAATAACGTGAGAGAGGAATGGAACAAATGGATGATGGATGAAACTCAACACGAATTCCTGCCGAAGGGAGCTTTAAAACGACGTACAATCAAATTGTGTCAGTGGATAAAACAGTTGTGGTCTAGAGTGAGAGAAGACATCGTTAAATCTTTCAAGAAGTGTGCCCTAAGCAACGATGGCACTGAAGACCTTCTTATATGTGAAGGGGAGACAACTATGACAACAAAGAGGAAAACGAAGAAGAAGAATAAAGTTCAGATGACGATTTTCAGGGATTTCAAAGATCTGTTAAGTTTTATAAACTAAGGGTGGCGAGCACCAAACTAGTATAAATTACTCTTGTGGTAACTCTTACTTCTTTAGTCTGGACTGCTTCTGTGGTAATATACCCTTTTAATAATTGTTGGAGAGCTCTATTTCTATTTACTTGCCGGCCACTGTGGCCGAGCCGTTCTAGGCGCTTCAGTCCGGAACCGCGCGACTGCTACGGTCGCAGGTTCGAATCCTGCCTCGGGCATGGATGTGTGTGATGTCCTTAGGTTAGTTATGTTTAAGTAGTTCTAAGTTCTAGGGGACTGACGACCTTAGATGTTAAGTCAGTGCTCAGAGCCATTTTTAAGTCTATTTACTTCTTTAGTTGTAACTAAAGTAGTAACGCCTTTTTTGCTAAAGAAGTAAGCCATTTTTGCACACTGCTGGCACGTGCATTACGTTTCCTATCGGAAAATATTGACTGTTGGCAGACATTACTGCATCACTTTTTGCGTAATTTATGTTAATCGCTATAATTTTAGAAGCTAGAAATTATTATTAAATTAAATTATTAAAATTGGAAAATCTAGATGCTATTGCACTAATTAATGATAAGATCTGTGTATTATGAAAAAGAAACGTGCTATTAATAGATGAATCTATTGTTAACCCTGCCATCTACAGCTACCAACGTCCATTGTTGGTTGGTGATACGTATTAATTTAAGGGCCAGTTTGAGATACGAGCTAGGAGAGACATGGAGGTAGCCAAGAAACGTTCAAAAAACATACTAGTAAATAAAAAAGAGCGGTTTGCTGGAATAATGAAGAAGTACATAACTAGTATTGAATCTAAAAAGCACGATATCAGCATGCTAAGAAAGAAAAAAAGGATGCTTGGGAAAAATACGCGTTGAATACAAAGCAGAATTTCTTACACAAAGATCACAAGAGGAGCTTAAAGTAATTTGGAAGGACATGAAAGCGAAAGCAAAGAAAATGAAAGCTAAATGTGATCGTGAACAATTTCAAACTGGTGGGGAAGTAGGTGAGACGAAGATGGGCGATACAAGCCAAACGGTTGTTGATATGATCCCACAAGTTTTCGAGGAGATAGCTGGAGTTAACAACAATGACACGTCTGAAGATAATGTGATACTTCCAAGCAACTTCGATGATGATAACTGCTCTGAAGGTAGCAATAAAACTGCTGAAGCTAGAACTTTATCCGATAGTCATGAACCTCGACCTGCATTCTCTGGTGGGAGCTTATCAGAAGATGCGCCCAGCAAAAGAGGGAGAAAACATGTGGTTGTAGTGAAGAACCGAGAGTTGTTGGACAACAATGAGACGAGCTTCATTCTTAAAAAATGCGTCTAATACGAGAGGAATTCAATGCAAAAAATGTTATTAACAGGAAGGCAAAGAGAAATCATGGAAGAAGGGCATAACCTCAAAATGGAAATTATGAGTAAGTTCACGAACGTAATGGAGCAAACTTCAGGTTCCAGTTCTTCAGCCAATGTGGTCGAGAAATGTGGGTTTTTGTGAACGAATAAGAAAATATTCAAATGTATTAGACCTCTTTTATTTCCTTGATGTTTTTTGAAATGGTTAATATGTTCTTGTTTCTTGTATGGCATAATATTTGTGTTTACCATTTCAGCATCGGTACTAATTTCCAATATTTATCTAAATTTGCAGTATTATAAAAGATTTTTTTTTAGGAATAATCGAAACATTGTATGACTTTGTCTACTCAGTTAAGAAACAAAATGAGAATGTTAATCCCATAACAAAAAAAGAAATAAAGAAAAAATGAACATAACTATAAAACTACACATAAGTAAAATGAGTCACTTTTCACTGCAGTAGTGACAATCCGAGGGCTTATTTATTCATTTAAGAAGGAAAAGAATTTACACTAACTTCTAATTTTACTAGGAAACTAGGTACAATCTTAATTAAAGTAATTAATTATAACAGGCCTTTTGACGGTTTGGCATGCAGCATCTGCTCCTGGCTGAAATGCATATTGTTCGATGTCATGCACCTCCACAGCATCAGTGTGAAACACATCTCTAACTTCTATTCCAAAGTTGTGTAAAACTGCAGCAGCCACAATAACATTCCCCCACTTGTTTGGTTTAAATTGCATTGTTTTAGTAAAAATTTGGAAACGTTTCTTCCGAACACCGAACTCTCACTCTATTACACATCTGGTAGCAATATGGGCTCTATTGCAGCGCCGTTCGGCTCCTGTGTGATCTCGGAACACAGGCGTCGTAAGATGTTTGGAGAGAGCATATCCACTATCTCCAACGAGCAACCCATCATATTGTCCATTTTCAAATTCTGCAGCAACTCTGCTACCGTCCCAAATACGTGCATTATGCCTGGAACCCGGCCAATGGCTTACCACATTAAAAATCTTCGTATTGGCATCACAGATGATTTGTATATTGATAGAAAAGAAATTCTTGCGATTTCTGTATGGTTCTGCTTGTGCTCCAGAAGTTCCAAGTATGTGCATATGTACACAATCTGTGGTTGCTATGATATTTGGGAATCCACCAGTTCGACAGAATTCCCTTTTGTTGTTTGCTGTATTTTCTTGGCTCTGTGGCATGGACACATACAGTGGCTATAAGGCGATTAAACTATTTATCACACTGTTAAAAGCTCTTACAGCAGCAATACGATGGATATCAATGAGATCCCCTGCTACGTTTTGGTAAGTACCTGTGCAAAAGATTCACAGTCCACAAAGAAGTTGCAGCCTAGGAGTCAAAGCACGCTTCCTGTCAGAATTATTGTGCAGTAGCGGCTCCAGCATACCAAGCACTCTTTGAAATCACTGTCGCTGTAATTCACAAATTGGTCTCCTCTTCCCACTACAACCTCCATTCTTGGGATGTTCATCTCTTACTCCATCTCCATATATTCTTCGTAGTCCAGGTAATCCATAGAATTCGACACTTAAAACACAGAACTCAAAGATCGCACCTTACTCTCTTACTTTACTCTTACTACTGCCTAAGAGTAAATTTTGGTCTTATTTCCTCCTTTAGTTACTAACGTGGTAGCTTACTCTTCAATGGTGTACATAAATTTACTTCGGAAGTAAATGAAAAATTTACTCCTGGAGTAATTTACTGCTATATCAGTACTATCGACTGGAAGTCGCCGATTTTCTTCTCTCTTAGTAACTTACTACTTTAGTTTCATTTACTCCTGGTTGGTGCTCGCCACCTTAAGAATTTTTGGTCTGGCTTTGCAGTCTAATAAAGGAATGGTAAAAATGTTATTTCTTAAAGAAATTGCTTGAAAATTAAGGTGTGTCTTACAGTCAATAGAGTCTTATAGTCCGTAAAATCCGGTACTTCAATGTGTAGAGGAGAGTCCTTAATTGGCAGTAATATACACTCCTGGAAATGGAAAAAAGAACACATTGACACCTGTGTGTCAGACCCACCATACTTGCTCCGGACACTGCGAGAGGGCTGTACAAGCAATGATCACACGCACGGCACAGCGGACACACCAGGAACCGCGGTGTTGGCCGTCGAATGGCGCTAGCTGCGCAGCATTTGTGCACCGCCGCCGTCAGTGTCAGCCAGTTTGCCGTGGCATACGGAGCTCCATCGCAGTCTTTAACACTGGTAGCATGCCGCGACAGCGTGGACGTGAACCGTATGTGCAGTTGACGGACTTTGAGCGAGGGCGTATAGTGGGCATGCGGGAGGCCGGGTGGACGTACCGCCGAATTGCTCAACACGTGGGGCGTGAGGTCTCCACAGTACATCGATGTTGTCGCCAGTGGTCGGCGGAAGGTGCACGTGCCCGTCGACCTGGGACCGGACCGCAGCGACGCACGGATGCACGCCAAGACCGTAGGATCCTACGCAGTGCCGTAGGGGACCGCACCGCCACTTCCCAGCAAATTAGGGACACTGTTGCTCCTGGGGTATCGGCGAGGACCATTCGCAACCGTCTCCATGAAGCTGGGCTACGGTCCCGCACACCGTTAGGCCGTCTTCCGCTCACGCCCCAACATCGTGCAGCCCGCCTCCAGTGGTGTCGCGACAGGCGTGAATGGAGGGACGAATGGAGACGTGTCGTCTTCAGCGATGAGAGTCGCTTCTGCCTTGGTGCCAATGATGGTCGTATGCGTGTTTGGCGCCGTGCAGGTGAGCGCCACAATCAGGACTGCATACGACCGAGGCACACAGGGCCAACACCCGGCATCATGGTGTGGGGAGCGATCTCCTACACTGGCCGTACACCACTGGTGATCGTCGAGGGGACACTGAATAGTGCACGGTACATCCAAACCGTCATCGAACCCATCGTTCTACCATTCCTAGACCGGCAAGGGAACTTGCTGTTCCAACAGGACAATGCACGTCCGCATGTATCCCGTGCCACCCAACGTGCTCTAGAAGGTGTAAGTCAACTACCCTGGCCAGCAAGATCTCCGGATCTGTCCCCCATTGAGCATGTTTGGGACTGGATGAAGCGTCGTCTCACGCGGTCTGCACGTCCAGCACGAACGCTGGTCCAACTGAGGCGCCAGGTGGAAATGGCATGGCAAGCCGTTCCACAGGACTACATCCAGCATCTCTACGATCGTCTCCATGGGAGAATAGCAGCCTGCATTGCTGCGAAAGGTGGATATACACTGTACTAGTGCCGACATTGTGCATGCTCTGTTGCCTGTGTCTATGTGCCTGTGGTTCTGTCAGTGTGATCATGTGATGTATCTGACCCCAGGAATGTGTCAATAAAGTTTCCCCTTCCTGGGACAATGAATTCACGGTGTTCTTATTTCAATTTCCAGGAGTGTAGAAAAGTTCGTAGCTGACATGAAAATGTAGCTTACGGTTGTTCCCGCATTTGCTGGGTATAAAGCTGATCCGTCAAGTATTGTGAAAGAACTTGCATGCGAAGCGCGCTGTATCACTTCAGGACGGAAAAAGGAGGGTCGGTTTCGCAAACGATGGATGCTATGACCCATTCATATACAACAATGCCAGCGATACGTGTGAGTGGATTACTGTTTCTGCAGGTTTGTATCTATCGTTAGGAACCTCAAGGAAAATTAGAACCACAAATAAAGAGAAAGGAGGTTTAGTTGCAAAAATCTTGTAACTCACGTACCAAAATCGGGAATAATGGGAAAGTATAACTTTAAACATTTCATTCAAAACGTTTTCTTATCAGTGGTACGAAATGATCCATTACTTTTGTTGGAGATTTGGCCAACACATAGCGACACCTACGTATTTAAGTAAACGATGGAAAAACTGTTGGTATAATTCTAATTCTAATTGGAGAAACTAATGTGGTCGAACGTCTTGATAAATATTTTTTTAGGCAATGGAAAACGTTTTTCAGAAAATTGCTGGGAAATGTAATATCCGATAGCCGTCTGCCATTTCAAGTTTATCATCGAAAAAGTATTCTTAACCTTCAATCATTTGTGCATTATCAATTTTCGTCAACACATTTAACGAATTTTATCAGCTACGCCTGGTACAAAGCGCGTTATGTAGAATAACGACATCCTCCCCAATCTGTGTAAAGAAAACTAGCAGTTACTGTGAAACTCCTGTATGCAATAAGCTTTCTTTCATCAAGTGTGCCTAGTATAAAGAAAATGTTCGCTTTCATTATTCAATATACACTTCGTTCTTTTGTGACAACTATAGAGAATAAACATGGAAGTGTTTCATTGTTAGTAAAACATACATACCTGTGTCTGGACCGAAGACCACAACAACAACAACAACAACATATCGGTATTGCTGAGTTTTGTATAACCTGACTTTACTTGTGCAAGCTGTCCTCCTAAACACGCCAGGTGGAGCCAGTAGACAGCGCGACTTTGTAGAGGGACATTGTTCACAGTTCTGTTCAGTTGAAGTTCCATTTGTGTGAAATTAGGACAAGTCGCTAAAGAAAGTGGTACACGCAGCGTAAGTAATTGAATATGGCCCCTAAATGCCAGACTGCTTATGATTCACGGGTAAAGATAATCACTTTGCACCAAGATGGCAACAGAGTCCGACAAATACACTCCTGGAAATTGAAATAAGAACACCGTGAATTCATTGTCCCAGGAAGGGGAAACTTTATTGACACATTCCTGGGGTCAGATACATCACATGATCACACTGACAGAACCACAGGCACATAGACACAGGCAACAGAGCATGCACAATGTCGGCACTAGTACAGTGTATATCCACCTTTCGCAGCAATGCAGGCTGCTATTCTCCCATGGAGACGATCGTAGAGATGCTGGATGTAGTCCTGTGGAACGGCTTGCCATGCCATTTCCACCTGGCGCCTCAGTTGGACCAGCGTTCGTGCTGGACGTGCAGACCGCGTGAGACGACGCTTCATCCAGTCCCAAACATGCTCAATGGGGGACAGATCAGGAGATCTTGCTGGCCAGGGTAGTTGACTTACACCTTCTAGAGCACGTTGGGTGGCACGGGATACATGCGGACGTGCATTGTCCTGTTGGAACAGCAAGTTCCCTTGCCGGTCTAGGAATGGTAGAACGATGGGTTCGATGACGGTTTGGATGTACCGTGCACTATTCAGTGTCCCCTCGACGATCACCAGTGGTGTACGGCCAGTGTAGGAGATCGCTCCCCACACCATGATGCCGGGTGTTGGCCCTGTGTGCCTCGGTCGTATGCAGTCCTGATTGTGGCGCTCACCTGCACGGCGCCAAACACGCATACGACCATCATTGGCACCAAGGCAGAAGCGACTCTCATCGCTGAAGACGACACGTCTCCATTCGTCCCTCCATTCACGCCTGTCGCGACACCACTGGAGGCGGGCTGCACGATGTTGGGGCGTGAGCGGAAGACGGCCTAACGGTGTGCGGGACCGTAGCCCAGCTTCATGGAGACGGTTGCGAATGGTCCTCGCCGATACCCCAGGAGCAACAGTGTCCCTAATTTGCTGGGAAGTGGCGGTGCGGTCCCCTACGGCACTGCGTAGGATCCTACGGTCTTGGCGTGCATCCGTGCGTCGCTGCGGTCCGGTCCCAGGTCGACGGGCACGTGCACCTTCCGCCGACCACTGGCGACAACATCGATGTACTGTGGAGACCTCACGCCCCACGTGTTGAGCAATTCGGCGGTACGTCCACCCGGCCCCCCGCATGCCCACTATACGCCCTCGCTCAAAGTCCGTCAACTGCACATACGGTTCACGTCCACGCTGTCGCGGCATGCTACCAGTGTTAAAGACTGCGATGGAGCTCCGTATGCCACGGCAAACTGGCTGACACTGACGGCGGCGGTGCACAAATGCTGCGCAGCTAGCGCCATTCGACGGCCAACACCGCGGTTCCTGGTGTGTCCGCTGTGCCGTGCGTGTGATCATTGCTTGTACAGCCCTCTCGCAGTGTCCGGAGCAAGTATGGTGGGTCTGACACACCGGTGTCAATGTGTTCTTTTTTCCATTTCCAGGAGTGTATAAAAGAAATTGAAGATATCCATCAACAGAGTTGTCAAGACCTATATCAGCATTCAGATACAGGCTTCTGTGATGATCATGCTCCCTCAGGAGAATCCAGGAAAAACGTCGGAACGCCAGGAAAAATGTTTGGTAGTGACCAGTAAACGTATAGGGTTCAAAATTGTCCGTGAATTGACTGCTGAACTAAACACAAATGGGAATACGTCAGAGAGTGAGTCAACAATGACGCAGCGCCTGGCAGGAAACAACCTCCATGGTCATGTAGCAGCAAGGAAACTATTGTTGCGCCCTGTTAACATTGGGGTACAACACACCAGCATTGGGCAGCAGGGGATTGGGAAACATTTTGTTCAGTGATGAATCCAAGTTCGAAATATTTGGAAACAAACGCTGTCAATTCGTACACCGTTAACCCAAGGAATGCTTGAATCCTCAGTATGTAATTCCAACTGTGAAGCCTAGAGTGGGTTCTGTCATGGTATGAGGGTCTTTTGGATGGGGTGAAGTCGGATATTTGGCTGAAAGTAGAAGGAAAAGTGAACCAGAAGGATTATCATATCATTCTCCAACATCCGAAGATATCTGGTTTGGGTCTGATAGGGAAAGAATTTGTCTTTCAGCAAGACAACGACCCGAAACATACTTCCCGCTTGCTTCAGAATCGTGTAAAGTCTCTAGATGATATGAAAATACCTGGATTCGGCAGGAGGATCCGAAAATGGGGAATCATGGTTGACACTCTTGTGGGAGGCCTTGCAGTATGAATGGAGACTAATTTGAGCTGAAATCGTGGCAAAATTGACCCGTGACATACCGAGAAAGTGCAAGACAGTGAGTAAGGCAAAGGGTGACTGTTCTGAGGAATCTAAAATTAATTGTCGCGTTTACCTATTACTGTCTGTGTTTGATAAACAGTGAGAAAACAATAAAATGCAATTTTATAATGTAGTTCCCTTCCATGTCCATAATCACTTGGTGTTTCCAAACTTATGGAGGGAAGTGTACATATGTAAGAGAGCCTTTTTTTTTTTTTGTTAAAGAAGCAACTTAGCAGAGAAATGGGATTCATGATCACCTCTTGGGACGTTTGGCCACAATGTAATCAATTACAGCAAATAGTAAGTTGTTTATCATATTCCCTTGGTCATTTAATAGTAGTTTCATTTCCTCCTTTGCTTTGTGTATGTGATAGTCTTCTTGTAAAGCTAACTAAAAGCATTTGGGTGTATAAATAAAATAAAATATCAATGTGTAGTATGCAAAAAGGCATTTTCCTGCAAACTAGAGCAGGTTATATACAGCTGCTGCGGAAAACGGCCACCTCAAAATACTTTTTAAATAGGATTTCATATTGGAGTGGACTGATAACTTCGATTAAGAAACATTGCAGATAAATAAAAGATGTTAATTTTTCTGCAACAAGTACACTCTGATTTAAATTATGTGGCAACTGGTATTGGGTTGTTGTCGCGACAGGTACTGTCTGCAGGCAACCTCCACAGCATCCCACTCCCCCCACCGATTGACCATCGCTTTAAAGTCTCTATCCCCTATAAACGTCATGTAAAATCTAAATTTCACATACAGTTAGATCTCTGAAGTGTCCTTAACCATGCCAAAAGTCTTTCGTAATTACAAAAAAATGGCTCTGAGCACTATGGGACTTAACATCGGAGGTCATCAGTCCCCTAGAACTTAAAACTACTTAAACCTGCCCGAGGCAGGATTCGAACCTGCGACCGTAGTGGTCCCGCGGTTCCAGACTGAAGCGCCTAGAACCGCTCGGCCACTGCGGCGGGCTTTTGTAATTACAACTGCGGCAATGTTAGTGTTGTGGTTTACAGTCTGAAGACTGGTTTGATGCAGCTCTCCACGCTATTGTATCGTCTGTAAGCCTCTTCAGCTCCGAATAACTACCGCAGCCTACATCCTTCTGAACCTGATTACCGTATTCATCTCTTGGTCTCTCTCTACAATTTTTACTCATCAAACTTGCCTCCAGTACTAAGCTGGTGATCACTCGATGTATGAGAACGTGTCTTATCAATAGATCGCTTCTTTTAGTCAAGATACATGACAAATTTCTTCTCTCCCCAGTTTTATTCAGTACCTCCTCGTTAGTTACATGATCTACCCATCTAATCTACAGCATTCTTCTATAACACATTTCAAAATATTCTATTCTGTTCTTGTCTGAACTGTTTATCGTGCAAGTTCAGTTTCATACAAGGTTACACAGCAGACAAATACCTTCATACCTTCAGAAGAGACTCCCTAGCACTTATATATATATATATATATATATATATATATATATATATATATATATATATATATATATATATATATATATATATATATATATATATATATATATACCCTATCCGAGCCTCAGGTACAGGGCGGGTCGCAGGTGGCGGATAGCGAACGATCCATCAGATATGGTGGACAGCTGCGAATAAGGGGAAACCCAAATAAGCAGTCCCGGACCGAGGCGGCAGCATCACGAGGGTGTGGGAGTGTGACTTTTGGCAAGGGTCACACTCATTCAAAAACCACAGAACCCGAAGACGTTGCTGTGTCATGGCGAGTAAGTGCCGCCATTACAATAAGCACCGTCAACACCCAAATCCAGGACGCGTCTGAAGTGGGAACCATCGGCATCCTGGTCAGCGTCTGTTCACACAATGTGCGGCTGGTCATAATGCTCCAGGAACTAACAATCCCTGGTTCTAAACACCCAGTGGAAACACTGGACCAACTTGATTACAAGCAAGTATGACTCGTGCAAGTAATAACAACATTACCCCAGGTGGTAACCAATCCACCCATCAACAGATGGCAACCAGGAATTCGGATTCTGGGGAACCTGGACTTACACGATTACATCAGAGAAAGTCGGAGCTCTCTGGCAAACTTCCACTTAAAACACCTACATACATTGGAACCTTTAACATAAATACATTAATCCAACCAGGAAAACTTCTAAACCTTACAACAGAACTTGAAAAGCAAAAGATAGTAATACTAGCCTTACAGGAGACACGTTTTACAGATGAAGAAACATCAGATTATGGCAACTATCGCATCTTTAAGAACAAGACGGATAAACGAATCGGAAGAGGAGCCCCCCATCTCGGGATGGCGTTTATCATACACAAGAGCGTGCTCAGCTCCATCAAGGAAGTTACTCCCGTAAATAATAGGATAATGACGATGCGCTTACAATGTGCCAACAAAACATACACAATGGTTAATGTTCATGCTCCCACAAACGGAGACAACAAGAAAAACCCCATAGAAACAGAAAAGTTCTGGGAAAATTTGGAGAATATAATGGCCAGGATTCCAAAAGATGATACAAAAGTTCTACTCGGCGATTTTAATGCCCAAATGGGTAGAGAGAAAATCCACCAAAAAACCGTAGGCAAATATCCTGCACATAAATTTACCAATAAAAATGATACAAGGCTCGTCGAACTATGTAAGCAGAATAACCTGAAGATAATGTCAACATCTCTAAGAAAATGTCCAAGAAAACAAAAGACATGGAGATCTCCTATACAACAAATTGGCGAGTTTCAAATAGATCATGTGGCGATTTCATACCCAGTACAAAAAGAAATTTACGACGTCCAAGTACGCAGAGGAGCAAACATTGATTCAGACCATTACCTAACTAGAATTAAAATCAAGTTTACAGCACGAAGAAGTCATCAGAAGAAAACAGAAATACAGAAATATGACACCAAGAAGATTAAAGAATCTAAAGTAAAAGAAGAATGGGAGAAGGAAAAGGCAAACACATGGGAAGAATTTCATTCTAAAATCACGCGAATAGCTAAGGAAACTATTCCCTTGAAAAAGATATTCAAACACCCTTGGTGGGATTCGGACTGTGAAAATGTATTGGAAAGGAGAAAAAAGGCATTTCAAGAATATAACAGTAAAAAATCACAAGAAAGTCTACATTTATTTAACGAGGTTAGAAAACAGGTTTCAAAATCTATTAGGCAAGCAAAAAGGAAGTACACAAAGGCACAACTGGATGCCATAGAAGAAAATTTCCAAAACTATAATAAAAGAGACTTCTACAGAACTTTCGCAGATAAAATACGAGGATATATCCCTCAAAATTTATGCTTCAGAAAACCAGATGGTAAATTAGCCCTAACAAACCAGGAAAACTGTCAAGTATTGGCTCAATATTTTTCTAACCTACTAAATTGCCCAGAACCTAGTTTAAGGTTTCCCAAAGAAATCTGTGCCAACGCTCAACCGGATTCATTACCACCAACACAGGAAGAAATCAAATGTCACATTAAAAACTTAAAAAATAATAGAACATCTGGCGAAGATGGCATTGTTGCAGAGCTATTAAAAAACCTAGGACCAAAGACGTTGCAAGAGCTCACAAAAATAATAACAAAAATATGGGAAACAGAAAAATTACCAGAGGAGTGGAAATGTGCCCTTATTCACCCGTTACATAAAAAAGGAGACAGAACAAATGTCAATAACTACAGGGGAATCTCACTTTTACAAGTCACCTACAAAATTCTCTCAACATGCCTGCTGAAAAGAACACAAGAGCAGCTGGAATGCCAAATTGGTGATTATCAAGCAGGCTTCCGCCCCGGTCGCTCATGCATAGAACAAATACTTAATTTAAAGACAATATTAAAACACAAAGCAATTAGAAATGCCCCCATAATTTGTACATTTGTAGATTTTAAGAAAGCCTATGACTCAATTGACCGGCAATCTTTGTTTAACATTTTAGAGGAACTTGGACTTGACTCCAAAACACTAAGGCTTATCAAAGAATCACTGACAGACACTGTATCTAAAGTTAAATTCAGGAGAGAAATCTCTGAACCTTTTATCATAAAAACTGGAGTACGTCAAGGTGACGGGCTATCTTCACTTTTGTTTAATATAGTCCTGGATAAAGTCATTAAGGAATGGGAAAAAGAATTAAAAAATCAATCCTACTGGAAACCAATCCATCTTGGTAGAACCAAAGACAACGTGGAGATATCTTGTTTAGCATTCGCGGACGACTTGGCCATACTTGCAGATGATGAAGAAATCGCCACTAAACAAATAGAGATCCTTAAGGAATGCGCGGATAAAGTAGGTTTACAAACTTCGTTTCAAAAGACAGAATTTTTCTGTACAAAATTCCATATACACAGTTTGAACACAAAATATGGAAAAATAAATACAGTAAAACATTTTAAATACCTAGGTGAAATTTTGGAGCCAACCGGAGGAGAGAAAGTTGCACAGAAGATCAGACAACAGAAAATGAAGAGAGCATATGGTATGACACATGAAATATACAATAAAAAATGCATCTCCTCGAACACAAAAATCAGACACTACTGCGCAGTAATTAAGCCAGCAGCACTATATGCTAGTGAAACGCTCACACTCCACACAAAATGTGATTTAGAAAAAATACTAAAAGAAGAACGAAAAATTATGAGAAAGATTTTAGGTCCAAAATTAACAGAAGAAGGATACCGGATACAATCAAGAAGAACCACAGAAACTATATCAAACCTGGCAGCAGACATAAGAAGGCGAAGATTAAAATTTTATGGACATGTTTTTAAAATTAAAATACAGAGCGTAGGTACGTTTGAACATTTTATTTCGGTTGTTCCAATGTGATACATGTACCTTTGTGAACTTATCATTTCTGACAACGCATGCTGTTACCTCGTGATTATCTGTAAATACAACATTAATGCAATAAATGCTCAAAATGATGTCCATCAACCTCAGTGCATTTGGCAATACGTGTAACGACATTCCTCTCAACAGCAAGTAGTTCGCCTTCCGTAATATTCGCACATGCATTGACAATGCGCTGACGCATGTTCTCTGGATCACGATAGCAAATATCCTTCAACTTTCCCAACAGAAAGAAATCCGGGGACGTCAGATCCGGTGAACGTGCGGGCCATGGTATGGTGCTTGGACAAGCAATCCACCTGTCATGAAATATGCTATTCAATACCGCTTCAACCGCACGCGAGCAATGTGCCAGGCATCCATCATGTTGGAAGTACATCGCCATTCTGTCATGCAGTGAAACATCTTGTGGTAACATCGGTAGAACATTACATAGGAAATCAGCATACATTGCACCATTTAGATTGCCATCGATATAATGGGGGCCAATTATCCTTCCTCCCATATTGCCGCACCATACATTAACCCGCCAAGATAGCTGATGTTCCACTTGTCGTAGCCATCGTAGATTTTCCGTTGCCCAATAGTGCATATTATGCCGGTTTACGTTACCGCTGTTGGTGACTGACGCTTCGTCGCTAAATAGAACGCGTGCAAAAAATCTGTCATCGTCCCGTAACTTCTCTTGTGCCCAGTGGCAGAACTGTACACGACGTTCAAAGTCGTCGCCATGAAATTCCTGGTGCATAGAAATATGGTATGGGTGCAGTCGATGTTGATGTAGCATTCTCAACACCAACGTTTTTGAGATTCCCGATTCTCGCGCAATTTGTCTGCTACTGATGTGCGGATTAGCCGCGACAGCAGTTAAAACACCTACTTGGGCATCACCATTTGATGCAGATCGTGGTTGACATTTCACTTGTGGCTGAACACTTCCTGTTTCCTTAAATAACGTAACTATCCGGCGAACGGTCCGGACACTTGGATGATGTCGGCCAGGATACCGAGCAGCATACATAGCACACGCCCGTTGAGCATTTTGATCACAATAGCCATACATCAACAGGATATTGACGTTTTCTGCAATTGGTAAACGGTCCATTTTAACACGGGTAATGTATCACGAAGCAAATACCGTCCGGACTGGCGGAATGTTACGTGATACCATTACAGCGCCATCTATCACAAAGCGAAAAAAGTGGTCCAACTAAAACATACATATTTATTTACGTACTACACGAATATGTAATAAAAATGGGGTTCCTATTTAAAAAAAGAAACGCAGATGATATCCGTTTAACCTATGGCAGCGCCATCTAGCGGGGCAACCATAGCGCCATCTAGTTTCCACCTTCAAGCTAGACGAGTTTCGTCCTTTGTAGTTTTTTCGTTTGACGCTTATTTCGTGGGATATTTGGCCCGGTCACGATCAATGGACCACCCTGTACCCCTGTATATATATATATATTATCAAATTTTTCTTCTTCAGAAACACGTTTCTTCCCATTGCCAGCCTACATTTTATATCCTGAGATGAATATAACAAAGGCAAACCACGAAGTTTTTATTTCTTCTCCCAGAAATTTCTTATTGGTTTCTTTCATAGCTTGTTCAATGTAAAGATTGAATAACGTAGGAGAGACTACAACTCTGTTTCACTTCCTCCTCAATCACTGCTTCCTTTTTATGCCCCTTGACTCTTACAACTGCCTTCTGGTTTCTGTACAAGTTGTAAATAACCTTTCGCTCCGTGAGTTTTACCCCTGCTACCTTCAAGCAATGTATTGTAGTCTGCATTGTCAAAAGCTTTTCCAAATCTACAAAATAAGTAAACGTAGGTTTGCCTTTCTTTAACCTACCTTCTAAGATAGTCGTGGGCTCAGTATTGTTATTTTTTTTTTTTGAAATGAGTGAAATTTTCCCGTCCGGGAAACAGCTTCAAACTTATCACGTTATATCTCGAAAGCTACTGAACTCCCTGAGCCGGCCGAAGTGGCCGTGCGGTTAAAGGCGCTGCAGTCTGGAACCGCAAGACCGCTACGGTCGCAGGTTCGAATCCTGCCTTGGGCATGGCTGTTTGTGATGTCCTTAGGTTAGTTAGGTTTAACTAGTTCTAAGTTCTAGGGGACTAATGACCTCAGCAGTTGAGTCCCATAGTGCTCAGAGCCATTTGAACCATTTTGAGCCAACTCCCTGAAATTTTTTTCTTCGATTGGGTACTAAAGTATCTTGCTCGGTAACAGATCTGTCCAGAGTTGCCTGTCGCGTTGCGTTTGCTGCGTATAAGCTTCGGAAAGCGGCATTTTTGCTATTTTATCAACATTTACATCGTAAACAGTATGATGTTAAAATTCTCTATCTCATACAGAAATCAGGTAAAAATTCAGAAATTTACATATGGTATAGACCTCTAGAAGACAACGGCCTTGCCGCAGTGGATACACCGGTTCCCGTGAGATCACCGAAGTTAAGCGCTGTCGGGCGTGGCCAGCACTTGGATGGGTGACCATCCCGACCGCCATGTGCTGTTGCGATTTTTCGAGGTGCACTCAGCCTCGTGATGCCAATTGAGGAGCTCCTCGACCGACTAGTAGCGGCTCCGGTCAAAGAAAACCATCATAACGACCGGGAGAGCGGTGTGCTGACCACACGCCCCTCCTATCCGCGTCCTCAGCTGAGGATGACACGGCGGTCGGATGGTCCCGATGGGCCACTTGTGGCCTGAAGACGGAGTGCATAGACCTCTAGAGTGTCACTAAACAAGTCTAAAATTTGTTTTTAATTTTAAATAGAGACAGACTTACGTTTTTTTCTTGAAAGAGGAGAATCTGTTATTGTTGTTGTGGTCTTCAGTCCTGAGACTGGTTTGATGCAGCTCTCCATGCTACTCTATCCTGTGCAAGCTTCTTCATCTCCCAGTACCTACTGCAACCTACATCCTTCTGAATCTGCTTAGTGTATTCATCTCTTGGTCTCCCTCTACGATTTTTACCCTCCACGCTGCCCTCCAATGCTAAATTTGTGATCCCTTGATGCCTCAAAACATGTCCTACCAACCGATCCCTTCTTTTTGTCAAGTTGTGCCACATACTCCTCTTCTCCCCAATTCTATTCAATACTTCATCATTAGTTATGTGATCCACCCAGCTAATCTTCAGCATTCTTCTGTAGCACCACATTTCGAAAGCTTCTATTCTCTTATTGTCCAAACTATTTATCGTCCATGTTTCACTTCCATACATGGCTACACTCCATACAAATACTTTCAGAAAAGACTTCCTGACACTTAAATCAATACTCGATGTTAACAAATTTCTCTTCTTCAGAAACGATTTCCTTGCTATTGCCAGTCTACATTTTATATCCTCTCTACTTCGACCATCCTCAGTTATTTTACTCCCTAAATAGCAAAACTCCTTTACTACTTTAAGTGTCTCATTTCCTAATCTAATCACCCGATTTAATTTGACTACATTCCATTATCCTCGTTTTGCTTTTGTTGATGTTCATCTTATATCCTCCTTTCAAGACACTGTCCATTCCGTTCAACTGCTCTTCCAAGTCCTTTGCTGTCTCTGACAGAATTACAATGTCATCGGCGAACCTCAAAGTTTTTACTTCTTCTCCATGAATTTTAATACCTACTCCGAATTTTTCTTTTGTTTCCTTTACTGCTTGCTCAATATACAGATTGAATAACATCGGGGAGAGGCTACAACCCTGCCTCACTCCTTTCCCAACCACTGCTTCCCTTTCATGCCCCTCGACTCTTATAACTGCCATCTGGTTTCTGTACAAATTGTAAATAGCCTTTCGCTCCCTGTATTTTACCCCTGCCACCTTCAGAATTTGAAAGAGAGTATTCGAGTTAACGTTGTCAAAAGCTTTCTCTAAGTCCACAAATGCTAGAAACGTAGGTTTGCCTTTTCTTAATCTTTCTTCTAAGATAAGTCGTAAGGTTAGTATTGCCTCACGTGTTCCAACATTTCTACGGAATTCAAACTGATCTTCCCCGAGGTCCGCTTCTACCAGTTTTTCCATTCGTCTGTAAAGAATTCGCGTTAGTATTTTGTAGCTGTGACTTATTAAACTGATAGTTCGGTAATTTTCACATCTGTCAACACCTGCTTTCTTTGGTATTGGAATTATTATATTCTTCTTGAAGTCTGAGGGTATTTTGCCTGTCTCATACATCTTGCTCACCAGATGGTAGAGTTTTGTCAGGACTGGCTCTCCCAAGGCCATCAGTAGTTCTAATGGAATGTTGTCTACTCCTGGGGCCTTGTTTCGACTCAGGTCTTTCAGTGCTCTGTCAAACTCTTCACGCAGTATCTTCCATTTCATCTTCATCTACATCCTCTTCCATTTCCATAATACTGTCCTCAATTACATCGCCCTTGTATAAACCCTCTATATACTCCTTCCACCTTTCTGCCTTCCCTTCTTTGCTTAGAACTGCTTTCCATCTGAGTTCTTGATATTCATACAAGTGGTTCTCTTCTCTCCAAAGGTCTCTTTAATTTCCTTGTAGGCAGTATCTATCTTACCCCTAGTGAGACAAGCCTCTACATCCTTACATTTGTCCTCTAGCCATCCCTGCTTAGCCATTTTGCACTTTATGTCGATCTCATTTTTGAGACGTTTGTATTCCCTTTTGCCTGCTTCATTTACTGCATTTTTATATTTTCTCCTTTCATCAATTAAATTCAATATTTCTTCTGTTACCCAGGGATTTCTATTAGCCCTCGTCTTTTTACCTACTTGATCCTCTGCTGCCTTCACTACTTCATCCCTCAGAGCTACCCATTATTCTTCTACTGTATTTCTTTCCCCCATTCCTGTCAATTGTTCCCTTATGCTCTTCCTGAAACTCTCTACAACCTCTGGTTCTTTCAGTTTATCCAGGTCCCATCTCCTTAAATTCCCACCTTTTCGCAGTTTCTTCAGTTTCAATCTGCAGTTCATAACCAATAGATTGTGGTCAGAATCCACATCTGCCCCTGGAAATGTGTTACAATTTAAAACCTGGTTCCTAAATCTCTGTCTTACCATTATACAATCTATCTGATACCTATTAGTATCTCCAGGATTCTTGCAGGTATACAACCTTCTTTTATGATTCTTGAACCAAGTGTTAGCTATTATTAAGTTATGCTCTGTGCAAAATTCTACAAGGCGGCTTCCTCTTTCATTTCTTCCCCCCAATTCATATTCACCTACTATGTTTCCTTCTCTCCCTTTTCCTACTGACGAATTCCAGTCACCCATGACTATTAAATTTTCGTCTCCCTTCACTGCCTGAATAATTTCTTTTATCTCGTCATACATTTCATCAATTTCTTCATCATCTGCAGAGCTAGTTGGCATATAAACTTGTACTACTATAGTAGGCATGGGCTTTGTGTCTATCTTGGCCACAATAATGCGTTCACTATGCTGTTTGTAGTAGCTAACCCGCACTCCTATTTTTTTATTCATTATTAAACCTACACCTGCATTACCCCTATTTGATTTTGTATTTATAACTCTGACCAAAAGTCTTGTTCCTCCTGCCACCGAACTTCACTAATTCCCACTATATCTAACTTTAACCTATCCATTTCCCTTTTTAAATTTACTAACCTACCTGCCCGATTAAGGGATCTGACATTCCACGCTCCGATCCGTAGAATGCCAGTTTTCTTTCTCCTGATAACGACGTCCTCCTGAGTAGTCCCCGCCCGGAGATCCGAATGGGGGACTATTTTACCTCCGGAGTATTTTACCCAAGAGGACGCCATCATCATTTAATCATACAGTAAAGCTGCATGTCCTCGGGAAAAATTACGGCTGTAGTTTCCCCTTGCTTTCAGCCGTTCGCAGTACCAGCACAGCAAGGCCGTTTTGGTTAATGTTACAAGGCCAGATCAGTCAATCATCCAGACTGTTGCCCCTGCAACTACTGAAAAGGCTGCTGCCCCTCTTCAGGAACCACATTTTTGTCTGGCCTCTCAACAGATACCCCTCCGTTGTGGTTGCACCTACGGTACGGCCATCTGTATCGCTGAGGCACGCAAGCCTCCCCACCAACGGCAAGGTCCATGGTTCATGGGGGAAGGAGGAGAATCTATTATCTTAAAGATGGATGGACACAAGACAATGCCTGTATGAAAAGAAAGAGAGAAAGTATACGAGGTTAGCGGCGAATATATGGAATCGCCGAAAACTGAATCGGTGATCAGGAAATGGAATAAAATACACCCAAATAAATACAGAGAAATAAGTTTAGTGAACACAGGGTTCAAGCTCTGTGCCAAAATAACTACAGCAAAAATTAGAAAAAAGTCGTAGATGGCACTTGGACTCTCACCAAAACTCCGCTAAGATCGTTCATGTGTCGATGCTGTATTCAGCGTGCAATAGATAATCGAAAAATGTGATATCACGTACTGATAACATTACACGGGCGTCAGATTTGGCTGCGAAATGAGAAGTTTCCATTTGATGCGGATAGCGGTCGGACGGGATCTGGCAGACTCAACGGTGCACATCCGCTGCTGCAACGGCTCCGTACCATGAGCACCCTCTACCGCCGCAGTTTAGGACCACCGGTAAGAGCCTCCCAGGTCATTTGGGCTCAGAGCCACATCGCCACGTGACGGTACTTAGATGCCGTCTAGAAGCGGCTCCAACACCATACTTTATGCTTAGTACAGCGAGACTCTTGCTTGTGACATCGATGGCTGGACTCTGTTTCTTTCTGTCTTCGTTCACTCGGAGAAATACAAGTTAAGTACATCTACTGTTTACTGTGTTAGTTTATTCGCTATTCATTTCTGCTCTGACCAGCTTTACAACAGTGGCAGTTGCCACACTGCTCTGTAGCCCACCTCTGCCGATCGTTTTGAACGAAGTCGTACGCAACAAAGTGTAGCAGGAATATAATTTTCCAAACACCACGTATTCATTACTAACACAAAAGTATTTGTGACAGTTGTGGGACAAAATCTGTGAATAATTAGTTTGGTAAGATTTATCCGTTTTATGGAGGTCATAAAGTATAGATACACCGCTATTTTAAATGCCTACAGTGTTGGCGCGATTAATAAACCCACAATTATAAGCCGACGGAATAAACAAGGCCAATATCCTTCAGCGGCATTGTTCTTTTTGTAGATAGATGGTACGGTTCGAGGATAGAAAAGAGAAATGTTTACTATGATGCAGGTTACTCAAAAGTTTAGTCAAAATCGATACCCTGGCAGGAGGAGGAGTCACCTTTTCTAAGGGAAAAAAAAGACCTTGTATAATTTCCGCACACCATCAGCCACCCTGAACCGCATGAGGTGGGCAGATGGGGCCTGCAGCTTTGAACCTTGTGCTCATTTCCAGGAATTCGGGACCATAGTTGTCACAAAATAGGGCAAGTCTCTGGTTCAAGATTTGAACTTGACTGAAACGGAGATGTCCACGGTCGTTTATATTTGCCTCTGTTCTGCTTCCTAGTGCAGAGCTAATCCCGCCACTGGTACGCTAATCATAGTGACATGGACAGGCATGTTGCAGACTAGTCTTTTCTGGAGAGGACACAGCGTCCGTGGGAGAAGACAATACGTAAGTTACTTTGCGTAACTCGGATTAAGTTTGTCGGAATAGTTTGCGTAAGGCAACTATTTGCAATAGCTTTCAGTTCATTGACATTAGTGAAAGTAGGTTTCAGTTGTGCACGAATTTCAGCCAACTCATTCTCAGTTTGCTGGCGTAAGCTGTCGTCAGCACACCAGTGGGCAAAGATGTAGCGCGAAGATCGATAGTAGGCGCTGGATCAAGCGCACATATAACGAGAGAGGCCAGAGACACACCGACAAACAACACGCCACCAACGCCTTCTCGACAGCAGGTATTTAGGCCGCCACTGCTGACCAGTCAGCCACAATGATACTCTCTCCTAGTTTGACGTATTTCAGTTCATCGTAGAGCAGGCTCAGTTCACTGTCTCACTCAGGCTACAACAGTGCATAGCCACCAGATCGAGACTAGCAGCGAGACTAAAGTTTGTGATAGCAAGATTACCGATATTGTCTGCAAGAGGACTATTACTGATGAGCTTGTACCACGAACATGGACTCTATTCAAGTTAATTGGCAGCTTCTTGTAAATAAAGAACCGTGTTAATCCATGTCTGCATTTGTGTTGTAGAAAGAGGATACTGGCCACCCATAACATCATATTCTCCCTTGCTCCGTTGGTACAAGACTCTACACTGAGTCCGTAAACAACATTCGCAAAGGGATTACGTCATAGTGAAGATCAACAAAGCAGCATGGCCCCTGGCCCCAATGAAGTCTCTTTCAAGTTCTGCAGAGAATTTGCTCGTGGCCTAATTTACCATAGATTCCTTGAACAAAGAAATATATCACTTGTCTAAAAAGGAACATGTTACACTCATTATATAACTTACATTGAGGCAGATGTCTAGAACAGTACCTGAGTTCAAAATAACCTTCTTCGTGGAAATCAGCATGAACTCTGAGATTTTCCGTCATGCGAAGCTCAACTCACCAGCTTCACATTTGGTTTGCTCAGAGCTATGGCTAGAAAAAACTAAGTTGACTGAATGTTTCTCGACTTTTTAAAAGCTTTTGATTCAATAATAAATAGACGCCTTCTAAAGAAAGTGTAGGGTGGTCCACGGGAAGTGATACATCTTCGTTTGGTTATTATGAGCTTTAGCGTTTATTTGCACTAGAATAAGTCACAGATAACACAGGCCAACGAAATTTTTTTTTAAATCTTTGGTAGCTGATCTTTATAGATTTTTATAATCTGAATCCGGTTCTAGCCTTAGTTTTTTGTATCACACATAGTTTTCGAGCAATATACTTTTTATTATATAGTAAACGGGGAACTTAATGAAACACTTTGTTACACCATAAGCGTGCTTTGTATTTACAGTAAGCTACTTAAAACAGTGATATGTGTTAGTAGAGGTTTCACTTGTCAGCTGGAATTGGTTTGTATTTTCTTTCTATTTTTTCTTTGAAGATTCTTGTGTACCTTTTTCTATGATGAGTCGCTTGCTGAACTTCTCGGTGAAGCGATCAACAGTAGTCCCCCATCATGTTGGTGTTCCAGCGGCATTGGTAGCGTTTTTCCATCACATTAATGTCCTGGTGAAAACGCTCTCCTTGCTCCTCACTAACATCTCCCATATTATCCGGGAAGTAATCAAGGTGACTGTTTAAAAAGTTAACTTTCAGGCTCATTAAACATCCTTAAGTTTTAAACTTCTTTAATATTGTCGCAATAATAGAAACACATTCTGGGTCTTTTTGAGGTCCTAAGAACTTTGTAATCACTTGCTTGAATGATAGCCATGCTACTTTCTCATATAAGATCATTGTGGATTCAAAGTTAACATCAAACATCAATTTTATAATGTCAGGTCCGACAAAGAGGCCTTCTTTAAGTTTAGCTTCTGAAAGGTGTGGGAACTTTTGGCAGAGATACTTAAAACATGGTCCATCTTTAGGCAAAGAATTTACAAAGTGTTTCATTAAGTCTAACTTTATATGTATAGGTGGTAGGAGTACGTTTTCTTTTTTTGGATATACGAGGTTTTTGCGTAGAATGTTCTTCTCACCAGGTTTTAAAGACTCTCTTACAGGCCAGATCTTTCTGTACCAGTGTTGATCCCTAGTCCTACTGTCCCCTTCACACAAGAAACACGGAAATTCTGTAAAGCCACCTTGCTGACCATGGAGCATGCACGTTAGTTTTAGATCGCCACATATCATCCAACAATGAGCAGAATAGCCTATTTTATACAGCACTATTTCTAGATTTTCATAGCTTTCTTTCATATGTACAAAATGTACAGCAAGTACAGATGCATACATGTTCTCATTGTGTAATAAAGGTGTCTTTAATCCAGTTATGGATGAATGAATAAACAGACTCCAGTCTTCCTTTTTGCATTCAATACCAAACTCATTCATCAGACCGGGAATGTCTGAGCAGTACACTAAATCACCTTATTGTTGAAAAAACTTGGAAAATTTATGCTCTCTCTTTCTATATATGTGTATGCTGTTTCCAACTGCCAATAAGTTCTTTTGTTTTAATCTAGAGCCAAGCAATTCAGTTTTTTCTTTCGTTAAGGCTAGATACCTAACCAAATCGTTAAGCTCCGTATGAGTAAACAATTTGGGCTCTAGATTTTCTGTATTATAATAGAATTCATCGTCATCTGGTTCATCTGAATCACATTGCACATCAGAAAATACTTCTGTTGGAATAGAATTTAAATCATCTGGTGGTTCAGGAACTGCAAATCTACACCATGCTCCACTGGTCGAATGGGGGACGGAAGGTTAGGGTAGCTTACTACCTTCTTGTTTTTGAAATTATGATAACACTGCAAAAATAGCAATCATTAGAATGATTTCTTATCTCCCTCCATATCACAGGAACACCAAATCTAATGGCTACTTTATCCTTTTTGCACCATTTTCTGAGATCTTCAACACACACATAACATAGCTTATGCAGCGCCCAAGATTTATGTTGATCACCAAGTTTAGCTCCAAATTAAGATAGACAAACATTTTTCACAAAGTTGGTAATACTTCTTTGATGTTTTTTAATCACAAATTCACCACAAATATAATGAAAAATTGTCAGCAGAGTTTATACAATCACGATCAGATATTGTACTGAGCACATGTACAGGAAACGGGAAAGTGAGGTTAGGTTGACAGTAAACAAAACACCATCTGCTAACATAAAAATAGAATCGACCTTTCTTTGCCAGAAAATGTTTTTCAGCAGTGCTACCAGCGTCATCTACATTCATTACACCTCCTTTTTTAATTACTTTAATTATATAAAAGCTGTTAAATTTTTTTAAAAATCACTTAATTTAATAAATTTAACTGTAAAATGTGAAGAAATGGTGGGTGATACAATTTTTTAAGTATCATATTTGGATTTACCACCCTAAAAAACAGAAGAATAAAGTATTTTCAGCAACAAAGTTTACCATCGTTGGCCTGTTTAACTTTTCTACGCCCATTATCACTTCTGAAAAGCGAAACACAAGTATATTTACTAAAAAGTACATCACATAAAAGTCTTCCATCACTGGCGATGCATTGCTGGATACTTTCGATGAAGCCCCTCATTACATTCCCCATCATTTCTTGAGAAAAGACCTCTGTCTCTTCCCAGAGTGCAACTTTCAACTTATTAGTATTTTGGAACTGCCGGGGAAAAATTTGTTCTTAGGCTGATCCCACACAGGTGATCTCGTCGGCCGTGGGATAGGACCGAATCGTGAGAGTAATAGATGTGAAAAGTGGCGCCTCAGTATTGTCATCGACACATGGGCCGAATGGTCTGCGGCCCCATTTTGCTGTAACGATATCACGTTTTCACGGCAATGTCTCGTCAGCCGCGGCAATCATTACCGCATACCGCTCGGAATTGAAACCCACTGGCCGGTCGTTGTTGTCTCTAAAAGAAATATAGCCCGACGATTGCAATGGACTGTCGAGCAGCTCACCAGACGACTACCTTTGGGCTACACTGGGTCTTGTAATGCATGAATTGCGGGTCTGTGTCCGAGTAACATCGGAAGTTTTGTTTACTGACAGACCAATTCAGGTGAAAGTTTGCCACAGCAGACATCATAGAAGTTGTCAGAAATACGTCATTCTGGCCAGTACTGTCCAGTACGTCGTGCAGAAGCTGCTCCCACTCACTTTATCTCCCAGCAGTAATAGTTGAGCCACTTGCAGTTTATAAGGATGAATCTTAAATCCTGTTTCACATTGCTGTTCAAAGACGTCCGACGGATTTGTAAAGTTCTGGAATGGCGACGGGCAGATCGCTGTGGGCGTCATTGAGGAGATGCATGAACTCGTCGTACATTTTCCGGCGTTCGAATTGTCATTTCAGGTCCCTTATGCTTGACATTGGTTAGAGAACCAGTTCCATTGTTTAATCCACGTGGACATTGTCCTTCTGTCTGGAACACAGAAATGGCGGCCTCTTCCATGGTACATTGCGAGTTGGACAGCTGCAATGTTCTGCACACCACTGAACTCAATAACCTCCTACACTTGCCGACTTTACGTATTGAACTGAATGCCATACTGTTTCGGTGAGGTTAGAAGCGGTAGATGGCCAGAGCGCCTGTACATCTAGGCAAGGTAGTCAACTGCAAATGAATTGTTTCCCGTGGGCCACGCTATTGGCCATCCAAACTGCAACACCATGAATCACAAAAAAAAAAAAAAATCCTTACTGTGTGTTACGGAATACAAGGAAGAGTACGTGATTAAAATTGTTAAATTTGCAGGTGTTTTGTGGGTGAGGTAAGTGAGAGTAAACCCTCCGTGGCGTAAAAACCTACACTGAGTTTTTGAACTGAGTGACATCGATTCAGGAGTTGTTTGTCTTATAGTAAGCTATTGTTCCATCTGAGATTTCAGTGTTGACACCCAACAAAGAACGAATGGAAGAAGAATGCGTGGGAAAAGGAAAGCTTGCTGCTCAGAAGCAAACACGTGACAAAGAAAGAAAAGGGCGTGCTATAGAAAAGAAAAGAAAAAGACCTAACTTAGATTTCATTTCATTAAGGCCAAAACGGAAGAAAACAGAGCAAACAGCCAGTTGATTATTCTTCAGATTCAGATCTCTTACATCATGACAGTCTCTCATTTATAGGTACGGACTTGCTCTTTGGTGCAGATATATCCGAAGAAGAAGAAGAAAAACAAGATCCTGCGAGATCAAGGAAGAATCAGGGGAGCTAACAAAGTACGCTATTTACTAGACACGTAGTTAGCTTAGTCTCAGTAATTAAACTTCTTTAGGTTACCCGACTAATCCGTCTTTCGTGGAGAAGAAAGTACTACTTTTGTACAAGTATTTTTAAACATTAAGTTCAAAATTGCGAGACGTTTGAGTTCAATATTGTGTTGGGTAACTTGGCTACGATACAACATTTCAAATGGTTACTTGAGGTGTTTTTACTATGCATTCATCCACTTTTATTCATGTTTATCTCAAATGGAGCAAAGACCCAAAGTGCGTGGACTTATCCCACTTCTTGGGATAAATCCCCACAATTGTTATTTTAGCTACATTATAAATTTCTCTGTAATTAATAAGCAGCCATAGCTGAAATGTTGATGGTATTATAGGTAACAGCCCAATCTAACACTCCAATTTGAAATCGCTGGAAAATGTAACCCTCATTGACCACAATGTTAGAGGAACTGAAAACTATGGTGCTCTACCCCCACCTAGCCCGTACAGAGTATGAAATTTAATGTTCAGAGCTGCCATCTTTGACTCTAACGCGACTATGGATCGAGTCAAACTGAGCTTTGATCATACGTGCGGATACTGTTGTGAAACCATGGCACATCTGAGTGATGAATCAGTACTGAGAATGTTATGCACCAGTTGTCGAAAATGCGTGAACTATTTACAACCTGCTTTGCGTGCCTTATATGGATTGACCATCCGGTCTGCCGAGCGCTGTTGGCAAGCAGGGTGCACTCAGCCCTTGTGAGGCAAACTGAGGAGCTACTTGATTGAGAAGTAGCGGCTTCGGTCTCGGAAACTGACATACGGCCGGGAGAGCGGTATGCTGACCACATGCCCCTCTATATCCGCATCCAGTGAAGCTTATGGGCTGAGAATGACAAGGTGGCCGGTCGGTACCGTTAGGCCTTCATGGCCTGTTCGGGAGGAGTTTACTTTAGTTTTTTGCGTGCCTTATGGCACAGTAACATTAATAACTTGGTAATAAGATAATAGAGCCCCGAGACATTTAGTGATAAGAGAATTATACAAAACAAACACCGTCCGAGCAGGCCGTGAAGGCTCAACAGTACCGATTGGCAGCCGCGTCGTCCTCAGGTCTTAGGTGTCACCAGTTGCAGATACAGAGGGGCATGTCGTCAGCACACTGCTCTCCCGGTCATTTTCAGTTTTCGTGACCGGTGCCACTACTCCTTAATCAAGTAGCTCCGCAATTTGCCTCACAAGGGCTGAGTGCACCCCGCTTGCCAAAAGCACTCGACAGCCCCGAACTGTGTCTCATCCAAGTGCTAGCCAAGCCCAACAGCTCTTAACTCCGGTGATCATTTTTTTAAACTGAACTGATGTGTGACATTCTCAGTACAGATACTGGCAGGTCATCCACGCTGCTTCAACTCTACGCCGGAGTTCGTAGTGGCTAGCCAGTGGTAGCGTAACAGTCTCTCTGCAACCCATGACCAGAAATTTTCAAGGGCTCAGATATCTGAAGAACGTAGAGCCCACGACAGCAGTGAAACACCCTCTGTATCGAAGCGGGTCACGACAGAAAGGCGTCTTGCGTTATCTTGTCTGAAGACAATAAGATAATGCCTTCACTAACACAAACTACAATTTACGTCTTCAGCTTAAATTACCCTTCTTAAATCGTAACGATTACGAACACAGTCGGCCAATTTTCGTTCTCCTCAGAGCTTCCATACACGGAAGCTACTATCATGATGTACGCAGAACCGGGACTCACACAAAAAGATGACGTAATGCCGGTACCATTCTTCATTGTCCGACAGATGTCTACCGGTGTTTGTCCTGCGGAGGCAAGACACATTTGGACTCCTCTCTCTGCCGCCGGATCAAGAGCATCCACAACAATTGGTGGTGCTCCAGAGATCTTCGCACCCTGTTAGTGTGTATACTTGCGTTGTTGCAAATAAGCCCATGTCTTGACTAAAGGTTGTGAAACGTGGATGCACGATCCTGCGCGGCCGAGATAACAATACTTTTTCCCTCGGACGCTAGACCTGTGAATTGTTGAAACCTTACATGGCGCTGAGTGTGTCATTCTTGAGCCCTTCGGTTCCACCTTTGCATCACAGTATTGAAATATGGACGAAAGGGAGCAGCAATATTACGGAACAACACGCTGTAGTATCGATAGGCCACGATGCTAGTGCTGTCGATATCCGACAAGTGTTGACAGACGTGCTGCTTCTTACACAAGAATAACTAGATAGTTTCACAAACAAATAATATGCATGCAAATTTAGAGACATGGTTCTGTTTTGAGCAAATACGAATTCCGCTTCTTTGATAACCGGACATGTTTCGGTGGATTTTCATCATCGTCAGTGTGTTCATTCATTTTGAGTCAAATGACCCGTAAAAATTTTGCTTGATAATATATATAGCTATGGCGTTTGCATTAATGGCATTATTAGTGTCGCACATTGTTGTTTATGTGGCTGTCTGTCATTTGCAGTACAGCTGATGTTTTTCTCCAGTTTGTCTTCTGCAGATAATCAGGACTTATCAGTACTGTATTATAAGTGGCGATCAAAAATTTCCATTCGAGGGCGTTGCTGCCGCTTATGTGCAACATAGCGCGACACCGATGAGGGCATATAAGCACCGACCTATATAGGCAAGAGATTAATGTGACACTCGTGTCTTTCCGACGTGAGAGTAGTAAAAGCAGAAACGTGGGCTATGGCGACATTACTACCAAATGTGTCTTGGCTCCGAAGGACAAACACCGGTAGACATCTGTCGGACAATGAAGAATGCATATGAGACAGCATGTCTGTCGAAAACCACCGTTGTGAACTGGTGTACTAAGGGGAGGAGCTGCCTCATGGTAACGTACGTCAACAAACAGCAAATGTCGCAACGCAGAAGTTACGCCAATTCAAGTGGAAGTTACTCCAGCACCCGTCCCGTAATACTGGTACCTCCCCATACTACACTCCTGGAAATGGAAAAAAGAACACATTGACACCGGTGTGTCAGACCCACCATACTTGCTCCGGACACTGCGAGAGGGCTGTACAAGCAATGATCACACGCACGGCACAGCGGACACACCAGGAACCGCGGTGTTGGCCGTCGAATGGCGCTAGCTGCGCAGCATTTGTGCACCGCCGCCGTCAGTGTCAGCCAGTTTGCCGTGGCATACGGAGCTCCATCGCAGTCTTTAACACTGGTAGCATGCCGCGACAGCGTGGACGTGAACCGTATGTGCAGTTGACGGACTTTGAGCGAGGGCGTATAGTGGGCATGCGGGAGGCCGGGTGGACGTACTGCCGAATTGCTCAACACGTGGGGCGTGTGGTCTCCACAGTACATCGATGTTGTCGCCAGTGGTCGGCGGAAGGTGCACGTGCCCGTCGACCTGGGACCGGACCGCAGCGACGCACGGATGCACGCCAAGACCGTAGGATCCTACGCAGTGCCGTAGGGGACCGCACCGCCACTTCCCAGCAAATTAGGGACACTGTTGCTCCTGGGGTATCGGCGAGGACCATTCGCAACCGTCTCCATGAAGCTGGGCTACGGTCCCGCACACCGTTAGGCCGTCTTCCGCTCACGCCCCAACATCGTGCAGCCCGCCTCCAGTGGTGTCGCGACAGGCGTGAATGGAGGGACGAATGGAGACGTGTCGTCTTCAGCGATGAGAGTCGCTTCTGCCTTGGTGCCAATGATGGTCGTATGCGTGTTTGGCGCCGTGCAGGTGAGCGCCACAATCAGGACTGCATACGACCGAGGCACACAGGGCCAACACCCGGCATCATGGTGTGGGGAGCGATCTCCTACACTGGCCGTACACCACTGGTGATCGTCGAGGGGACACTGAATAGTGCACGGTACATCCAAACCGTCATCGAACCCATCGTTCTACCATTCCTAGACCGGCAAGGGAACTTGCTGTTCCAACAGGACAATGCACGTCCGCATGTATCCCGTGCCACCCAACGTGCTCTAGAAGGTGTAAGTCAACTACCCTGGCCAGCAAGATCTCCGGATCTGTCCCCCATTGAGCATGTTTGGGACTGGATGAAGCGTCGTCTCACGCGGTCTGCACGTCCAGCACGAACGCTGGTCCAACTGAGGCGCCAGGTGGAAATGGCATGGCAAACCGTTCCACAGGACTACATCCAGCAACTCTACGATCGTCTCCAAGGGAGAATAGCAGCCGGCATTGCTGCGAAAGGTGGATATACACTGTACTAGTGCCGACATTGTGCATGCTCTGTTGCCTGTGTCTATGTGCCTGTGGTTCTGTCAGTGTGATCATGTGATGTATCTGACCCCAGGAATGTGTCAATAAAGTTTCCCCTTCCTGGGACAATGAATTCACGGTGTTCTTATTTCAATTTCCAGGAGTGTATATATATTGACCCAGATATTTGATCTGAAGTAAAACTATTGTTTTTTTCCACTTTTACAGCATTATTTCATAGAACTGCCATTATCTTACATTCTGCTGTCAACACTGATTTGTTATTTATTCTTTGATTATCGTTTATTAGATTAATCTATGAGCTTTCTAAATATGGTCTGAGTATTTGTTATATGTGTTGCCTTTGTAAATTGGTGAGGGTGGTGGGAGAAGCAACAAAAAGTGAGTGCATACAAACTGAAATGGGGCAGCCAGCAAATAGTTGGAAGTGGTTAGGCGCAAGAAGATGAAGTTAACGTTCGTACCAGAAAAGACATTTATTTTTTAGGGTCGAAATATCTAATTTTGTTATTAACAATGCCTCAAACAATTATAAGAATGTCAGTGATATCAGTTTACAGCAAACTTAAAAGATACCTTACTCTCTGAGTTCTCTGAATTATACAAACACCTAAGTACTGTAACAGAAAATATGTACGCAAAAGATGTCTTTCATTCTGAACTCTTTGAATTATACGAACACACAAGGTCTAAAACAGAAGGAAAAGTGTCATTAACAAATTGCCACCAGCAAAATTAATGTAAATGGAAAGCTAACAGTTAATTTAAAACAGGTAGTTATAGATCACAAGAATAATGGGAAAAAAACCAGCACATATAACTTACAATCAAGCATGGACGCCCTGTTAATTGAACAACCCATATAATTGGCAATAATGATTCAACATAACTAATTTTCCACTAGTAATTAATATGTTCAAAATTTCAACACCTGTACTGCGCTGTGTTTAACTTTCCAGTCAATAGCCTAAGAGGAAAGAATCTTTGAACTCTGCATACTTGATTCGAACTAAATTCTTGTACTTTCGACATCGCGGCACAGTCAGCAACCGTGATAATCTAATATTTATATCATATTTATATTATATTTAACTATCAGCCTCGATTGCGGTAATGAAACCAACTTCTACCTAGGTTTCAGCCCAAATAATTGCGCCTTCTTCAGAAGATTTACCTGAATCTACAATTTGTCTCAGAGGGCATGGTCTACAAATAAAACTAAAACAGATGTACCTGAATCTATAATTTGTCTAAGAGGGCATGGTCTAGAAATAAAACTAAAGCAGCCTGAATAGGCTGTTTTAGTTTTATTTCTAGACCATGCCCTCTTAGACAAATTGTAGATTCAGGTAAACCTCCTGAAGAAGGCTCAATTATTTGGGCTGAATCCTAGGTAAAGGTTGGTTTCATTACCGCAATCGAGGCTGATAGTGTCTTATATATTAAACAAAATGCCCCAGTGGGCTCATTTAATACCGTTAAAAGGAATCGGTTCTCGCTCATTAATAATCACGGGACTAACGTCCACCGTCGCGCTATAACCACAAGCTGAATTCAAATCCAAATATAGCCAGGGGCAAGGAACAGTCTTAGCAAAGGGGACTTGCACAACGGGTTACAATCAATTCCGCAACATTGAATGCGATACTCACCAGATACGTCCCCATCCTTATACCGCTTTAGCCTGTCGGCCCTGGCAAGAAACACAGCCTTACGGTACTGTCGGCATATTTATTGTCCAAGCAACCCGACCCGGTCTTACACTCTGGACCTGGTCCCGTTCCGGAAGGCGTTAGTGACCCGCAGCCACACTTCCCAACCAAGCTGCTGCTCTTCGAAGACCTGTCTTTTTCTAGCCGTAATCACTGATTCGCCCTCAACCAACCTAGAAAGACCTTCGGCCAGCTCTTCAGGACACACATACGCCATCTCGCGCCAGAGGTCGCGATACCGGCGCCAAAGAAGTTACCTAGTACTTCGATGTATCGAAGATGCGCACGGTTCACAAATTAAATACAAAGCCCCCTCCCATTTCCCCAGTTTACAAAGCCAACGCAGTACATGCAAAAATGTCTTTTTATCGAAGTCCTAGAGCAAACTAAAAGAAGCATATGTGGAACGTTATTTCTATTCTGAACTGCAATTTCCTTGACCTTTAATATAAAGCGAGTGGAAGGACTTGACGCATACAGTGACCATTTCATTTCAACATATTTATTTGCATCATAGATAAATCATTAAGAGAATTACAATCATAAATCAGATAATTTCCTTAACAAACGCCATTCAGGCAAACTTTACAAACTCCTTGCTGTATAAGAACACAAATGAATTAATCTCTGTAAAAACATTTAAATAAACCGCCACTCGGGCCAAGTAAATCATTTAAAATAAACTTTACATCAAATAACCAAAAAATGAATTATTACTCGTATTTCCACATCGATTGAAAACTGCCCCTCCCGGGCGAGATATTACCAAACAACTTTACAAGGTTATAGACAGTTTGATCAATAATAACCCAGTTATATCCCCATCAAAATTGACATACGCCACTAAGACTGAATTGTACTGCAATTTTAGAAAACGGTTTCAATTGAGACACATTCTTCTAGAAATCCCTCCAAATTCTTAAGAACAAATATTTGAAACATTTAACCCGGGCAACCTTGCAGAGCCACCACAAGTTTTAGAAAACTGCAACTTGTACAGTAACTGACGCCCGAGATCGCGAGGCCGCGACTAGGCCACGAACGGTGGAGGCGACTGAGTACTTACCTTCGAATTAAGATGTGGACTCCGTTTGTACTTCTACCCCGTTCAGAACACCGAAATCGGAACCAAACAGCACACGCGAGCTCAGGCGAAGTCCACCGCCCGTACGCCCGCTAGTAATTTAAAAGGGGGGGGGGGGGGCTCTGTACTTCGGTGGCCCCCTGCTTCCGATCTCTGAAACATAAATCAGAAGCGACAACAGGGAACCAAACAACCTTTCCTTCACCTTCACCTTAATACTCAAACTTATACAGAAAACTACCTCGATACCATTCGCAATACAACTGATTCCATTCCTTTAAACAGAACCACGTACGCGAATGATGCAAATGGAACTGTCTCATTAAAACCCAAGCATCACATGGAGCACCTTACGTGGGCCTGTAAGGTACCACACGGCAATCCTTAGATACGGAATGTAGAACGTTCGGTAAGACTGCGCACACGTATCAAAGTTTTAGACACTTGCCAGCTGAAGTAAGAACAATACTATTAAGGAGCGAAGCACACACTTAATAAGAGGCATGAAGTTGTGGTGTCACCGCCAGGCACCACACTTGCTAGGTGGTAGCTTTAAATCGGCCGCGGTCCATTAGTACATGTCGGACCCGCGTGTCGCCACTGTCAGTGATCGCAGACCGAGCGCCACCACACGGCAGGTCTCGAGAGACTTACGAGCACTCGCCCAGTTGTACGGACGACTTTGCTAGCGACTACACTGACGAAGCCGCGCTCCTTTGCCGAGCAGATAGAATAGCCTTCAGCTAAGTCCATGGCTACGACCTAGCAAGGCGCCATTAGCCTTACATAGCAATTGATACTTATCGTATAAAGCATGTCTCATCAAGAACGATGTATACAACAAGGATGGATTAAAGTTAAATATTCCAAAAGCTACGTACTTTTATTTATAGCATTCATTACGTATCCTGTTTCAGACCTCACGCCATCCTTCGTGTGTTTATAGCGTGCATTGCGGTCCCCTCAAATCACACTGTGTCGGCACTTCTGTCGACACATCAGAAGTATCACATCACAGGCCTTGCAAAGTTTTGCTGCCTCAAGAGCAATCATCATTATACAGGGTGACTCAGGGGAACGGGCAATTTTGAACGTTACAGTTGGCAGCACTGTAGCGCCGGCATATGTTCGAAACTTTGCACAATTGATGTGAACGCATTGCCATTTAGTAATCATGGAGGATTGGACTGGTGCGGAACGTGCAGTAGCTGTGAGAGCGTTCTACAAAAATGGTGATAGTGCGACTGCCGCGCACAGAACATTTCGACAGCATTACCAGCTTGGACGTCATGGACGTGTCCCATCTGCGCATGCGATTACAACGTGGGTGCGTAATTTTGAAGAAACAGGATCTGCCTTGAAAAAGAAACCTCCAGGTGGCATTCCAACGGTACGTACCCCAGAGAACATTGCAGCTGCTAGAGCTGCAATCGAGAGAAGTCCTCGCCGCTGCGTTCGACAGCATGCATCTTCGCTAGGGATTAAGCGACGAGGCTTACAAAGAATACTGCACGAATTAGACTACCATCCCTGTAAGTTGCAGATTGTGCAACACTTACATGAACTAGACCCAGCGTCACGTATGGAGTTTAGTAGCCAGATATTGGCTAAAATCAACGAGGACGCGAATTTCCTTGGTAACTTATGGATATCAGACGAAGCCCATTTCCACCTGAACGGATTCGTGAACAAACAGAATTTTCGTTATTGGGCACAGGACAATCCTTGTGAGTTTCACCAGCGACCACTACATAGCGCCAAGGTCACAATATGGTGCGCCGTATCATGTCATGGTGTTATCGGCCCTTATTTGTTTGAACGTGAGGATGGTAGTGCAGTGACAGTAACATCCGCTCGATATGTTGAAATGCTTCAAACATTCTTTACACTGAGACTGTACGAGCTTAATCTTAACGTCGAAAACATGTGGTTTCAGCAGGAGGGAGCCACGTCACACAATGCTCGACAATCGATGGCAGCAGTTCGTCAATTGTTTGGAAGACGCATTATTTCACGTAACGGTGACATTGCATGGCCTGCGAGATCCCCTGATCTTAGTGTGTGCGACTTCTTCCTGTGGGGGTATCTTAAAGGCAAGGTGTACCGTACACGTCCTGCAACAATCCATGAACTGAAGAAGAACATTGAAAACGAAATCACTGCCATTCCCCAAGATTTGCTACACCGCGCATTCCAGAGTTTTCATAACAGGCTGTTAGAGTGTGAACGCCGAATGGGAGCACATCTTTCCAATGTCATCTTTAAAAAGTAGACACTTTTGGACATTTTGATTGTAAAGACATACTGAATAATGGCATACTGAATACATTCACTTTCGTTAATAAATTACTAGTTTTATGAATTCCCCCCCCCCCCCCCCCCATGAACCATGGACCTTGCCGTTGGTGGGGAGGCTTGCGTGCCTCAACGATACAGATAGCCGTACCGTAGGTGCAACCACAACGGTGGGGTATCTGTGGAGAGGCCAGACAAACGTGTGGTTCCTGAAGAGGGGCAACAGCCTTTTCAGTAGTTGCAGGGGCAAGAGTCTGGATGATTGACTGATCTGGCCTTGTAGCACTAACCAAAACGGCCTTGCTGTGCTGGTACTGCGAACGGCTGAAAGCAAGGGGAAACTACAGCCGTAATTTTTCCCGAGGGCATGCAGCTTTACTGTATGGTTAAATGATGATGGCGTCCTCTTGGGTAAAATATTCCGGAGGTAAAATAGTCCCCCATTCGGATCTCCGGGCGGGGACTACTCAGGAGGACGTCGTTATCAGGAGAAAGAAAACTGGCGTCCTAAGGATCGGAGCGTGGAATGTCAGATCCCTTAATCGGGCAGGTAGGTTAGAAAATTTAAAAAGGGAAATGGATAGGTTAAAGTTAGATATAGTGGGAATTAGTGAAGTTCGGTGGCAGGAGGAACAAGACTTCTGGTCAGGTGAATACAGGGTTATAAATACAAAATCAAATAGGGGTAATGCAGGAGTAGGTTTAATAATGAATAAAAAAATAGGAGTGCGGGTAAGCTACTACAAACAGCATAGTGAACGTATTATTGTGGCCAAGATAGACACGAAGCCCATGCCTACTACAGTAGTACAAGTTTATGTGCCAACTAGCTCTGCAGATGACGAAGAAATTGAAGAAATGTATGATGAGATAAAATAAATTATTCAGGTAGTGAAGGGAGACGAAAATTTAATAGTCATGGGTAACTGGAATTCGAGCGTAGGAAAAGGGAGAGAAGAAAACATAGAAGGTGAATATGGATTGGGGGTAAGAAATGAAAGAGGAAGCCGTCTGGTAGAATTTGTACAGAGCATAACTTAATCATAGCTAACACTTGGTTCAAGAATCGTAAAAGAGGGTTGTATACATTTAAGGATCCTGGAGATACTAAAAGGTATCAGATAGATTATATAATGGTAAGACAGAGATTTAGGAACCAGGTTTTAAATTGTAAGACATTTCCAGGGGCAGATGTGGACTCTGACCACAATCTATTGGTTATGAACTGTAGATTAAAACTGAAGAAACTGCAAAAAGGTGGGAATTTAAGGAGATGGGACCTGGATAAACTGACTAAACCAGAGGTTGTACAGAGTTTCAGGGAGAGCATAAGGGAACCATTAACAGTTATGGGACAAAGAAATACAGTAGAAGAAGAATGTGTAGCTCTGAGGGATGAAGTAGTGAAGGCAGCAGAGGAACAAGTAGGTAAAAAGACGAGGGCTAGTAGCAATCCTTGGGTAACAGAAGAAATATTGAATTTAATTGATGAAAGGAGAAAAATATAAAAATGCAGTAAATGAAGGAGGCAAAAAGGAATACAAACGTCTCAAAAATGATATCGACAGGAAGTGCAAAATGGCTAAGCAGGCATGGCTAGAGGACAAATGTAAGGATGTAGAGGCTTATCTCACTAGGGGTAAGATAGATACTGCCTACAGGAAAATTAAAGAGACCTTTGGAGAAAAGAGAGCCACTTGTATGAATATCAAGAGCTCAGATGGAAACCCAGTTCTAAGCAAAGAAGGGAAGGCAGAAAGGTGGAAGGAGTATATAGAGGGTCTATACAAGGGCGATGTACTTGAGGACAATATTATGGAAATGGAAGAGGATGTAGATGAAGATGAAATGGGAGATGCGATAATGCGTGAAGAGTTTGACAGAGCACTGAAAGACCTGAGTCGAAACAAGGCCGCGGGAGTAGATAACATTCCATTAGAACTATTGACGACCTTGGGAGAGCCAGGCCTGACAAAACTCTACCATCTGGTGAGCAAGATGTATGAGACAGGCAAAATACCCTCAGACTTCAAGAAGAATATAATAATTCCAATCCCAAAGAAAGCAGGTGTTGACAGATGTGAAAATTACCGAACTATCAGTTTAATAAGTCACAGCTGCAAAATACTAACGCGAATTCTTTACAGACGAATGGAAAAACTTGTAGAAGCCGACCTTGGAGAAGATCAGTTTGGATTCCGTAGAAATGTTGGAACACGTGAGACAATACTGACCCTACGACTTATCTTAGAAGAAAGATTAAGGAAAGGCAAACCTACGTTTCTAGCATTTGTAGATTTAGAGAAAGCTTTTGACAATGATGACGGGAATACTCTCTTTCAAATTTTAAAGGTGGCAGGGGTAAAATACAGGGAGCGAAAGGCTATTTACAATTTGTACAGAAACCAGATGGCAGTTATAAGAGTCGAGGGGCATGAAAGGGAAGCAGTGGTTGGGAAGGGAGTGAGACAGGGTATAGCCTCTCCCCGATGTTATTCAATCTGTATATTGAGCAAGCAGCAAAGGAAACAAAAGAAAAATTTGGAGTAGGTATTAAAATCCATGGAGAAGAAACAAAAACTTTGAGGTTCGCCGATGACATTGTAATTGTGTCAGAGACGCAAAGGACTTGGAAGAGCAGTTGAACGGAATGGACAGTGTGTTGAAAGGAGGATATAAGATGAACATCAACAAAAGCAAAACGAGGATAATGGAATGTAGTCGAATTAAGTCGGGTGCTACTGAGGGAATTAGATTAGGAAATGAGACACTTAAAAGCCGGCCGAAGTGGCCGTGCGGTTAAAGGCGCTGCAGTCTGGAACCGCAAGACCGCTACGGTCGCAGGTTCGAATCCTGCCTCGGGCATGAATGTTTGTGATGTCCTTAGGTTAGTTAGGTTTAACTAGTTCTAAGTTCTAGGGGACTAATGACCTCAGCAGTTGAGTCCCATAGTGCTCAGAGCCATTTGAACCATTTTTTGAGACACTTAAAGTAGTAAAGGAGTTTTGCTATTTGGGGAGCAAAATAACTGATGATGGTCGAAGTAGAGAGGATATAAAATGTAGACTGGCAATGGCAAGGAAAGCGTTTCTGAAGAAGAGAAATTTGTTAACATCGAATATAGATATAAGTGTCTGGAAGTCTTTTCTGAAAGTATTTGTATGGAGTGTAGCCATGTATGGAAGTGAAACATGAACGATAAATAGTTTGGACAAGAAGAGAATAGAAGCTTTTGAAATGTGGTGCTACAGAAGAATGTTGAAGATTAGGTGGGTAGATCGCGTAACTAATGAGGAGGTATTGAATAGGATTGGGGAGAAGAGAAGTTTGTGGCACAACTTGAGGAAGGGATCGGTTGGTAGGACATGTTCTGAGGCATCAAGGGATCACCAATTTAGCATTGGAGGGCAGCGTGCAGGATAAAAATCGTAGAGGGAGACCAAGAGATGGATACACTAAGCAGATTCAGAAGGATGTAGGCTGCTGTAGGTACTGGGAGATGAAGGAGCTTGCACAGGATAGAGTAGCTTGGAGAGCTGCATCAAACCAGTCTCAAGACTGAAGACCACAACAACAAAAACATGAATTTATTCATAGAAATGAGGTTACTTCGAAATTTCCCTTTTCCCTGCGCCACCCTGTATTTCACTAATCGTTGGTAGGACTTGAATTACTTAACTTGATGCCAGCAGCTGGATCGATGTGGTGAAGACACCAGACGCTGCTTAGTCCGATAGTAACAGCGTGTTCCTTCACGGAAGCGAGCATATGCATAGGTTCACGAGGTTTCCAAGAAGCGACAACGCCGGCCCGCTGTTACTGACCCCAGTACGATCAAGCGCTAACTGCCGGCCGTACTCAAAATGGTTCAAATGGCTCTGAGGACTATGCGACTTAACTTCTGAGGTCATCAGTCGCCTAGAACTTAGAAATAATTAAACCTAACTAACCTAAGGACATCACACACAGCCATGCCCGAGGCAGGATTCGAACCTGCGACCGTAGCGGGCGCTCGGTTCCAGACTGTAGCGCCTAGAACCGCACCGCCACTTCGGCCGGCTCGCCAGTACTCAGGCACACCGTGCTAGCTGCCGTCTCTCCAACGTATCGTTAATAGGCGCACTTTCGCGTGCCGTGCCCAACGTTGTTCTCCCTTTCTACTCCGTACTGCCCCCTATATCCTGAGCCGGCCCTGGCTCCACAAGAAAAGCTTCTGCCAGAGAGAATCGATAGTGCCTAACCAAAGATAGCCCTGGCCCCATTTCCGCCACGGCTCGATATGTAAAGTGTATGCCCCCGACTGTGGTGGAAGTATAGAAAAACTTGTGCGTGGCTAATCCTCCCTCTGTGAAGCAGCGCGCCGGCGCCTGGCTTTATGAAGGCGGTGATATGAGAGCAGCGCCGGCGCAAAGTTGCGCGCGGAGACAACGGCGCGGCGCCGCCCGCCGCCATTTGATGTACGGCTCAGCGACGGGCCGCAGCCCGCTAATCCCGCGGGCAAACACCTCCCCGACTCCCCCAGCGCGACGCCGGGAAGCTGACCGCACCAGCCTCGGCGGCAGCTGTTAAACCGCCAGCGAGTCTGTGTGCGCCAGGCGTACACGGACTTCACCGAACCCGCGGCTGTTCTCCATTGATCAGGGTCATGTATGATAGCTCATACAGCGCTCGCAGTGAAACTTCTCCCACCTGGGGGCAAATTACTAATGGTGTTCCACAATTCTGGGATAACTCCTGTTTTTGCTGTACAGGATGTTTCAGAGTCTTCGTACAAATGTCTGGGGGTGATAGGGAACAACTTTTGTTAGAGAGACAATGTTCCCTGACTCTTTCCTGCGACTCTACGCCTTGTTTTCCGGCCGTTGTGGCCGAGCGGTTCTAGGCGCTTCAATCTGTGTGGTGTACGTACTGTAAGACCTTCAGTACACACACCATCAGATTATTTGACTTGTCGCTCTAACGAAGTAGGCGAGTGTCAGCAATATATCTCGTGGTCTTATCGTGGCGTGTTTATCTTCTGCCGTTAGGTCAGACGATAGAAATGCCACTTGCACGCTTAGAGCAGCAGATTGACGGTGACCAACGTTAAACAGAAATTGATTAATTTTCACACACATTTATTAAAATAATAACAAGCATAAAAATTACTTAACTTGGTTCTGGATGCTATTTACAATTGACAATCTGAAGTTCCTTTGGTATTGGTACGTTAATCTTATTCTCACATATATCTCTGATACTTGACAAAAGTGTCTATACATTTATCTTCATGGCTATGCACAAGAATATGGTAATCTTATTAGGCGCAGACTGAAACTTGACTATAGACTGGTACAGACAAATGTAGAACTCGTACAGACTGGTGCAGACAAATGCAGACTGACTAATCGGAGGTCTGTACACTCGTTATAATACCTCGCGCGTTTATGTATCACTGCGCGAGTGTGATCCGCGAGGAGAAAAGGTTCTATGTTAGCAGCAATCTCATTGGCTGCGTTACATATTTATACGCGGATCGGCGGAAGCAGAATTTGGTCCGTCTCTATGGCAGCGCCATCTCGTAATGCAGAGACAGACGAGCGCTGCGCCTGCGCTGTTGTGCTTAGCGGGGCGCGCTCTAGTGGGAAAGTTGTGTACGCGCTGACTACGCGGAACTATGTACACAACAATCTGTAACCGCGTGACCACTACAGTCGCAGGTTCGAAACTTGCCTCGGGCATGGATGTGTGTGATGTCCTTAGGTTATTTAGGTTTAAGTAGTTCTAAGTTCTAGGGGACTGATGACAGCAAATGTTAAGTCCCATTGTGCTCAGAGCCATTTGAACCATTTATAGGCCTAGTTTAGTGTTTGCAGGCCCTAGGAAAACGAGATTTCACCGAACCAGCAGGGTACACTAACCGGGTGTGCAGCATACTACGTATCCCAGTAAACTGGTACAGTTATTTTCAACAAGAAAACCATAAGAATGAGTGTTTCTAATCACAGAAAGATATTTTAGAAGCGAATCAGGAATTCCAATTTTGCACAGCTTTCCATCTTACACACGGAACATTAGACTGGATGATAGGCAACACACATTGCATACGAACATCGCAAATTACCTACACCCTGCCGCTTCCCGGGGATATATGCGATCTTAGAAGACACCTGTGAAGTGCCAGCGAACACATTGTCTGTAACTAAAGTTCTTTCTCTTTAGTTTGTCGCAAACGGAAATATCCTGCATATACAAGAGTTAGTCACAGACTTTTGTCATCTCTAAAAAATGAAGTCATGTAATCAATGTTTTGTTTGTTTGCAGGTACATGTATGCAGACTTGGTACACATCGAGACTGCGGCGCCACAGTGCTGTTACACGCCTCCATAGGAGTTACAAAAAAGTGATCCAGCTCATTGAAGCAGTGGAGTATGATGCAGTGTTTTGCTTTCACCAATCGGCGAAATGTAGTAGCTGTGTCAGGCGAATCGAGATATATGCTTTACCCCGTTGACAAAGATTAAATGGAGCTCCAGTCGTTCTTTGGCAAGATAAATTGTTATGGGAAATTTACAGCAAACGCTGGAGCGTATTTCAGTTGTCTGTCACTTGGATGCAGTCTTCTTACAATTTTCAAACTGTCTCATGCCCCGCGGCAGCATGGAAATAACGGATTGACTAATGTGCTGATTCACTTTATTCAGTTCATGTTGGTACATGGAGGAGCTAGGGCAATGATATCGAGTTACTACGTCAGTGTCACTGATATAGTCTTTATTAACGGGGGTTGACAGTTGACAGTGACTGGGTACAGAGTTCTTAGGTAGCTAACTGCAAGGAGTAATTTTGAAGTGGCTGGACTGAGGTTATGTTTCGTTTTACAGTATCGGCTGCCACTGGCCGAGGCGAAGAGTTCCAGGTGTGGATGGCGGAGGAAACTTGTAAGAGGAATCTTCACTGCCCACATCGTGCTCTTTCAAACAGCAGCAACAGCCCAGTTAATGCATATCGGGAAAGATTGCAGCTTTAGAGTTCACAATCACTGTCAAATGAAGTAGTTACAGTCAGATAGCGTTATCTTCATTTAAAGTTTGAGTAGTTAAGTATTTCACCCAAGCTTTGTCAGCCAAACATCATTACGTAGTCCTGCAGCCTCGGATGGACCTTTAAGCTCTTCAGTTGATAATCTTGCAAATGTCGCTGGAGTCTCTTGGCCTTATGTTGGCCTGTTGTATATGTTCAAATGTGTGTGAATTCCTAAGGGACCAAACTGCTGAGGTCATCGGTCCCTAGACTTACACACTACTTAAACTAAATTATGCTAAGAACAACACACACACACCCGTGCGAGAGGGAGGACTCGAACCTCCGGCGGGAGGGGCCGCTCAGCCCGCGACGTGGCGCCTCAAACCGCGCAGCCACTCCGCGCGGCTGACCCCTTGTATAGCGATCATTTTTGGTCGACGTTGTAACAGCGTACGACGAACATTTCATGTGTCTCGGAAGCGTCCCAAAGGACTGAAATTATACACTGTGAGATGCTCAACCGCACTGGGTCTCCGATCTGGTATGACGCGCTTCAAGGCGTCGGAGAATTCTACTTTGTAAAGCAGAATCTAAATCTTTCCGTAATGGCTTTACTTGGTAAGCTTAACCAATAAGGTACACGCTGCTGAGAATGTGAATGCTTTCACGACTGAGAATTAGTGGAGCTGGTGCACTGCTTTCCGTTATCTTTGAAGCAGAGGGTACTCCGTTCCTCTACACACTACAGGTACCACCATACCCCTTTGCGGGGCAATGTGAAGGGTAACTTCGACGAATTCGCACTTTCTTTCTTTCCATTTTCATTATTATGCGAAACGTTTGCACACTAATTTATCTATCATCTCCGCTAGTAAATAGGATTGGATCCACGTCATCATAAAAATTCCTGGTGTCCTAATTGTTAGTTAAGAATATAGTATTGATAACATGTAGTATGTTCTAGTTGTTATTGTTACTCTCATCAATTTTTGTCTGTTGTTTCACGGTTTTTATATCTGTCAGGATGGAAATGGTAGTTTATGCAATTTCCAAACAATGAATTTAAAGATATTGTAGTTAAGCGTTCACGCAGATGCTTTTAGACATGAATTCGTTTATTTTATCCTTTGTACAGATTACAATCAAATAACAAACATGCACAAACAGGAAACAACATCGTAAAGAAACATCAGAACAAGAAACACATTAAGTACGAAAACACTGTGTAGATACGTACGATTTTTCTCTTTTGATTTTCACTTTTTATTCTCTGTCCAGGTGACAGCGAGAGGTGTTTTAAATCTAGCTATTCATAGAGTTATTTGATATTTTTCATCCAAATTCCAGCGAGTAAGGAAAGAGGGAAAGGATTCGCAACTAGAAAAATTTGACCTAAAAACAAGGGAGATCTGTTGGAAGTCTTGGTCGGAGTTGGGGCGTTAGACGTAGGTACGTAAACTTGAAAAACACAGAAATGTTTTTGCTCTTTACGTGTGCTACATACAGCGTCGTAGAAAGGGCCATGAGCGCCACTGGTAAGTAGCCCTCCCCCTTGTTTCCTAGGAAGGGAAAAACACCCGGAAGGTTACGCCCCCGGAATGCGCCCTCCTGGACAGCTTCTAGTTACGACGGTGGCTACAGACTACACGAATAAACGTTGTGTTTTGTAAAACTAAGTGTTAGTTACTAGTAGCGGTGATAATAAAGGGACATGTGCAGTGTTTTTGTACCTAAATCTACGTGCGAGGAATATGTATATGAAGGTGAGAACGTCACAAATGTAAGAACATCACAGAAAAACGTTTCAGCCTCCAGAACTATTTTCCTGGGTTGGTGCGTAAGTTCGTAGCGTTTTTCCATAAGTTTAATAATCACGACGAATTCACACAACACAGACTTTAGTCACCAATAATATGTCCTCCTTCACTATTTACAACAGTCTGCCAGTGCTGTGGTAACTTCTCGATTCCGCGACTGTAGAAATCACGTGGTTTTGAGGCGAAGAACTTGTCGAGCCATGATCGGAGCGCATTTACATCCGGAAAGGAAGTGCCTTGAAAGTTGCTCGATAGAGAACGAAAAGAGTGAAAATCTGAGGGTACAAGATCGCGTGAATGGGTCAGGGCTGTTCATGAGGCAAATGGTGACGAGCAAGCGGAGATGCAAATATGGCCACCTGCTGATTTTGGCTTAGAGCATGTGGTACCAATACACCCGATTTTTTAACCTTCCCCACTGATGCAAACATCACACGATGGTGTAATGATCACAGTTCATCACATTTGCCAGTTCTCGAGTACGCTGATGTGGATTATTGTGGATTAATGCGTTTAAAGGATCTTCATCAAATCCCGAAGGTCTTCCTGAATGTGGAGAGTCACTAATGTCAAAACGATCCTCCTTAAAACTAGAAAACTATTCTCTTGCCGCGCTCTGTCCTGTGGTATTATCTCTACACACGGTGTAGATGTTTATGGCTGTCTCCGCTGCTGTTACCCTTCAACTGAAATCAGACAGAAGAATGCGACGGAAATGTTCCGATTTCTCCACTTGGCACCCACTTTTCTAGCTTCCAAAGCTCACCTCACTAACTCCAAATGACAAAATGACAATATGTAAACTCAAATAGCAACAGTGAGCTACAAATAAACACTGAACATCGCTAAATAAATCCAGGGCAACCTGAATACCAACAAGCAAACCAAAAACGCTACGAACTTACTCACCAACTTTATATGACTATTCTATAAAATCTACCAGACCAGTAAAACTTTTATGTATTATGGAAGTGGAGCACTGAGACTGTAGTGAATAAAGCTTTTCAAAAGTAACTACAACCAATCGCCTTTGATGACGAGTGGCTGCAGATGTTTCCGAAAACCGCTAACACACTAGTAATTCAGAATATGAGATTTGTGGGAACGCCTTAGTGCTAAGAGTTTGTTTGTTCTCTTGAAACTAATTTCAATGATATCTCGATATCTTCTTTTGTTCTGTAACACACTAGACGCAGACTTTTTCCATAGTGGAACATGTTAATTTTTAAATGTTGTTTCGAATGCAAAATTCTAAACAATAAATCTTGCTTTTTATATTTCCTAAGTGTCACGACTTACGAGACCAGTCATGCGTTTCTCGTACAGCGTATCACTTGCGACATGAGCGCCTGCTATTACTGCCAGCAGAAGGCCTATTTACTCCCCCAATCCGTCTCTGATGATATCGTCATTGATGGGACATTAAAAGTTAATCGTCCTTTCTTCGTTTGTTGTTCGTGAAAGTTAACTTATGACTTTACATATCGTCTAATGTTACAACACTCAACATTAGGGCTTCAATGTTAACATTCCATGAATCTTAAGGAGAGTGCACTAGGTGTTACCTCACGTGCTGGCCTCACTTTATTATGTCAGATTATATGTGCGCGTAAGCGCTGCTAAAGTGTCCTCTTTTATCTAAACTAGCGCCTGGTGCTTACCGGTTTGCAAGATGGGACACTTTATAGTGTTTGGATGACACTATAAGAGAAAACAGGTTCAAAATGGTTCAAATGGCTCTGAGCACTATGGGACTCAACTGCTGTGGTCATCAGTCCCCTAGAACTTAGAACTACTTAAACCTAACTAACCTAAGGACATCACACACATCCATGCCCGAGGCAGGATTCGAACCTGCGACCGCAGCAGTCGCACGGGAGAAAACAGGATTCGAATGAATTTATTTGGTGTAATCACGCCCCCTGGTCGTTTTCCTGTCACCAAGGACGTTATTGTTAAGCGCTGTTTAGTAAATAGCCACACAAGTTGTTGAAAAACCTTCGACTGATACACCGTCTCTTTTACGCCGCGAGTGTCTGAATGCTGGAGCGGGACTCTGGCGAGCTGTGTTGTTTATTAAAGTCGATCGCAGGACAGCGTAAGAGTGACGGAGATCCACGTGTGTGTGCACGTGTGTACGTGTGTGTGTGCGGGTGTCAATTGTTTTATGGCGATGTAGAGTGGGTTGTTACAGATACCGAGATACAGGTAAATGAAGGGAAGAGCTGAGAGTATTATACATATAAAACGTGGATCCACTAAAATAACTGTAAGCTGTACCAATATACCGGATGTTTTTCCTAAGAGTCGTTAGGCGCACTTTCCCTGATGTTTCAACAGATATTTGTGATATGCCCCCTAAACCCGCTGGGCAGAACAGGTGCTTAGGATTGTGGAAAGGGCCAAATAAGGTTGGGGTCAGTTTCACCTTAAAATTGTGATTTATTGTAATGTAATAACACATTTACAACCAAAGCAGCATATAGCCGAACATTTACAACTACGAATTTCAAAATGCAATTCCTTCACGGCCTAAGGCCTTAAAACAAGAAATCTTAAAAATCAACTAGACAAAAATCTAGTTAAAATAGCAAATAAAATAATTAAAATATATATGGTATCACAGCTAGGCTGGAGAGCCTCAAGGCAAGGGTGAATAGAGAAACAAACAAGATGCAACACAAACGGCTGAAGGCCCACAGTAAAATTTTCAAGATTTTGAAACCAATTGCCAAAAAATGTCAAAGGCAGAAGGCCGCAATGTTTTTTTATTTTTTTAGGAATAAGGATTTAAGTGGATGAAGGCCAACAATTGATTTTCCATAGTTCAAAAATACATAAAAAATCCAGTAAAAGCAAGAATTTTTTAAGTCATTGGCTATGATAGATTATAAACAGACAATAACATCGGTAAGGACAATAAAGAAAATGACACTCAGAAGCCGCCAGGCAGGTCGGTCTGCCCTCGTTCACTGAGATAAGACACGTGGTGAGCCCAACTACACTTGATCCATTGGAATCTGACCAGGAGACAGACATGGACCGACCGACAAAACGACTTGCTTGCCACCAATCGGTACCTGAGAACTCAAACACAAAAAATTATGAACGTGATTATCCACAATGATATACATATTAAGCTGTCAAAACTACACACCATGTTGGACAGCGACAACAGGTAAGGAAAGGACACTGCCTGAAATTACGTTAGTGGCCAGGGCAGGTAACCGGAACACTAACGGCCACAAGACAGAAAATTCCGCTACTACACTTGAATTTGAAATACGGTAATATAGTTAACTTCGCCCAAAAGGAACACTGCCTGAATTTACACCAGTGGCCAGTGCAGGTAACCAAAACACTAACGGCCACAAGGCACAAAATTCCGCTGGCGCACTTGAATTGTAGTCAACGAATATAGTTAATTGCACCGCATGGTGGCTAAATTTCAGCAGTAGAAAGACTCAGTGTTGCTCACAGGAAAACCTCCCCAGCAGCGAACCACCGAGATGAACCACACAACATGAATGGACGTGGCTTGGGTAGTTGAAACCACTACTCAACTTTGACGTCCTGGGTCGGTGAACCACGAAGCTCGTAGCGATCAGACAGTTCCACGCACACTCCGACACTGCGCAGGGACCGCCAGTGGACCCAGCCGACTGCACCGCGCGGAGATATCTTCCCTGGTCCGCAGCAACCGACCGACTGCCTGCTGGTCCGTCCGCGACTGCTGCTCCGTCGCGACTCCACTGCTGGTGCGTCTCCCACTCACTTCGAGACACACGGCGGCGGAAATACTGACTCGGACCCAACCGTGCAGAGGAAACATGCCCACTCACTAGGCAACATCCCTGCACCAGCAAAGGACCGGCCCAAGTTCCACAAGATGGTAACTGAAAAGGCCCAGAAGAGCTCAGAGAACCAGTTACACGTCGCCCAATAAGACGGCCAGCCTCTCAGAGCCAGTATGCCGACAACATTTAAAATAACTTGTCAAAGGAAATCACGCCAACCACACACACAACCTGAAAAACACTTGCACGAAGACCTGAACGATACCCAACAGTAACTAAGCACGCATGAAGACAAATCGGGAGTCGATGCACACACACACACACAGCCGACTCATGAACGATTGGCGAGCCAAAACGCGTCGTCCGGTAGGACGAACGATCGACGATCCACCAAGACCGTGGCGTGCCGGCAATGGTCGGGCGAGCCATGTCGACGCAGACCTCACTGCTGCTGCAACCCGACTGCACTAGTGCTGCATTGCAACTCCCCGACTGGCAGGTCCGGACTGCGCTCCATACACATTTCAACTGTTTGGCAGACCCGAACTCGCGACCCACACTCGCTTACAACAGACAACGACAGGGAAGCAATAGCAGTCGAGAAAAGGTGCTATGAGAGGTGATACATCGATACTCGCTGATGGCCACGGTCAGGCAAAGCAGTAACTCAGTGACAGTAGTAATTTAAATTCATGTAGTGAGGTGGAAGTACGTTAAAAACAGGGTATAAAATACAGGGCTATTACAAATGATTTAAGCGATTTCATAAATTCACTGTAGCTCCATTCATTGACATATGGTCACAACACACTACAGATACGTAGAAAAACTCATAAAGTTTTGTTCGGCTGAAGCCGCACTTCAGGTTTCTGCCGCCAGAGCGCTCGAGAGCGCAGTGAGACAAAATGGCGACAAGAGCCGAGAAAGCGTATGTCGTGCTTGAAATGCACTCACATCAGTCAGTCATAACAGTGCAACGACACTTCAGGACGAAGTTCAACAAAGATCCACCAACTGCTAACTCCATTCGGCGATGGTATGCGCAGTTTAAAGCTTCTGGATGCCTCTGTAAGGGGAAATCAACGGGTCGGCCTGCAGTGAGCGAAGAAACGGTTGAACGCGTGCGGGCAAGTTTCACGCGTAGCCCGCGGAAGTCGACGAATAAAGCAAGCAGGGAGCTAACGTACCACAGCCGACGGTTTGGAAAATCTTACGGAAAAGGCTAAAAGCAGAAGCCTTACCGTTTACAATTGCTACAAGCCCTGACACCCGATGACAAAGTCAAACGCTTTGAATTTTCGGCGCGGTTGCAACAGCTCATGGAAGAGGATGCGTTCAGTGCGAAACTTGTTTTCAGTGATGAAGCAACATTTTTTGTTAATGGTGAAGTGAACAGACACAATGTGCGAATCTGGGCGGCAGAGAATCCTCACGCATTCGTGCAGCAAATTCGCAATTCACCAAAAGTTAACGTGTTTTGTGCAATCTCACGGTTTAAAGTTTACGGCCCCTTTTTCTTCTGCGAAAAAAACGTTACAGGACACGTGTATCTGGACATGCTGGAAAATTGGCTCATGCCACAACTGGAGACCGACAGCGCCGACTTCATCTTTCAACAGGATGGTGCTCCACTGCACTTCCATCATGTTCGGCATTTCTTAAACAGGAGATTGGAAAACCGATGGATCGGTTGTGGTGGCACTTCCATCATGTTCGGTATTTCTTAAACAGGAGATTGGAAAACCGATGGATCGGTTGTGGTGGAGATCATGATCAGCAGTTCATGTCATGGCCTCCACGCTCTCCCGACTTAACCCCATGCGATTTCTTCCTGTGGGGTTATGTGAAAGATTCAGTGTTTAAACCTCCTCTACCAAGAAACGTGCCAGAACTGCGAGCTCGCATCAACGATGCTTTCGAACTCATTGATGGGGACATGCTGTGCCGAGTGTGGGAGGAACTTGATTATCGGCTTGATGTCTGCAGAATCACTAAAGGGGCACATATCGAACATTTGTCATTGCCTTTTTGAGTTTTTGTATGTGTTTGCAAAGCATTGTGAAAATATCTCAAATAATAAAGTTATTGTAGAGCTGTGAAATCGCTTCAATCATTTGTAATAACCCTGTATATTAATAAGATTAAAAGCAGCCGACCAGTTGCAAAGCCTTTGCAAGTGGTCGGCTGCTTTTAATCTTATTACGTGGAACCGTTGCTGTAGCGCAGCTATGTTTAAAATACTGAAACCCTGTATATGATGGCGGGCACACAAGCCATGCACGGCTCAATTTGCAGTTTCCTTTTCGCATTATGTAGATGGAATCAGCGCAAACAATTACTGCTCGGCAAGTCTTTCACGCCACGTCACGTATTAACAGAAGGAGCCAGTATGCATCCCATTACAAACAGAATTATTTTTAAATTGTAACTTTACGTGCCCATTCAGTAGAGTGTCCTCAAACCAGTCTAATCCGATATTCGTTTTATCGATATATACTTACAGAGACAGTAAAGCATGAAGAATAACCAGTACTCCAGCAACGACTGAGTAGCGCTGCTGTGTGGCGGTACCAGTCAGCGTGGGCCACGGCGCCACGGCGCTGCTGCAGCGTTGGTCACTGTATGCTTCGTGGTTTACTATTGCTGTTAATACAGATCGATAAAACAAATATCGCACTAGACTAGTCTGAGACCGCTCTGTCGAATGGGCATGCGAAGTTCCCCTTAAAATTCAGTTTGTTTGTAACAGGAGAAAAAAACAGACGCTTTCCGTCAACACTGGGCATCGCGTGAAGGACGTGCCGAGCAGTAATTGTTTGGGCTCCAGCTACACAATACAAAAACGAAACTGCAAATATCTTTTGAAACATCAGGGAAAGTGCACCTAACGACTCTTAGCATAGACACCACATATAGAGGTATGACGTAGTGAATTGTGCCCCTTACGCCTCACTGGTTCTTTGGAACATTAAGAGCAGAGCGCACCTGCACCTGCAGGGGGCATTGTCTTACTGCCTCTTCGTTCAACAATGTCTAAGCATCACCAGCTACGCGCCTTTATGCGAAGCGAGCGCAGTCGTTGTTCAGATTTCACGTGGAACGGACATACGCCATTGAGTCGCACCAAAAATATAGTAATAGTTTGCAGATGTTGTTAAAGTATGAGTATGGAAGTTTTTCGTCGAATGGTAGGGCAACAGGGAGCGGTTATGAGTTTACACGTGAAAGGCACGCGTGACTGCCCACGAAATCAGTGGATAAAACAGATCGTCCTTCTTAGTTAGTAATGTCCGTAGGTGTCCTATATCACGAGGGTCACTTTAAAAGTTCTGCACACTGTAAGACAGAACTGAAAAAATAATTGATTTTACAAAACACCTTTACAGGCCGTCATTATAATAATATCCGTTGTTGCTGATGACATCTCTCCACCTTTTTGCAACTTCTGTATTCTGAATAGGGCACCTTCACTTTTGAGCTCTCTGATTACTCGGGTCACCTCATTGGAAGCTTCAATAACTATATCAAAACGTTTCCCACAGAGTTGTTCCTTCAATTTGGGAAACAAAGTCTGGTAGGCGTGTATCAGGACTGTATGGTCATAACGGAAGTATTTCCCATCAATATTTGTCGAGAGTTTCTCTCACTGGTAGGACAATACGCAGTCTTGCAATGTCGTGCAAAATGAGGATACCAGCTGGAAAGCATGTCAGGCCTACCTTGACGAATTTTCAGGAGCAAAACATTTTGTAGAAACAGCTTGCTTTTTTTTTTTTCATCAATACTCTCTCAAAATGTCAGTAACAATTACCTGAGAGGTGTAGTCTGTTGCAGCTGCTGGACTTCCACTTCTTGGGTTGTCCTCAAAAAATGGTTCAAATGGCTCGAAGCACTATGGGACTTAACATCTGAGATCATCAGCCCCCTAGACTTAGAACTACTTAAACCTAACTAACCTAAGGACATCACACACATCCATGCCCTAGGCAGGATTCGAACCTGCGACTGTAGCAGCAGCGCGGTTCCAGACTGAAGCGCCTAGAACCGGCTCGGGTTGTCCTCAGCGCTTTCCCAACCTTCACGGAAACGAACAGACTACCGTGATACTGATCTGTAATGCACTACACTATTCCCACACACCTCTCTCACAGCGTTGTAAATTTCCGTTGGGTTCTTTCCATGCACGGATTCGATTGTTATGTAGCGACGCTGGTCCCTATGTGTAATCGCACCTGATTCGGATTCAGCTTCCATTTTAAAACTGAATTAATCACGACACAGCCACGAGAATCAGCAAATACATATATGACCATCACGCGTAGTTTCACTCACAACTGGGATGAATTTCAACTTGACCACCCTGCCATAACGTCGCGCATGTGCAGTTTGCAGGGCTACTGAAATAGCCCTCGTATTAATTGAACAATTATTGGGTATACCGTGAACTGTTATAATATGATAGTTTAATTTTGAACTAAATTTGATTTTTGATATGAGGATGGGTTTCGCCATTGTTAGAAAATGTCTTACGAAGTAAATGAAATGGACTATTATTTTAATTACTTGAAACTGAAGAACTTTTAATCTGCAAATCACAGAGACACGTTTTCGTTTTAGGCAACATGGTCAATTTAGTGCGAAACGTGCTCTTTCCCTTAACCATTGCTTACCTGTGTCCGATCTCGGCAAAGAAAACTGCTTCAGTTTTCAGGCGGAGGCTGGTAACACATTATTCGGAAAGAATATAAGAATTATTTGTACTTCAAAAGAACAGCTATAAACCAGTTGTGTAATATTCCTGCGAAGAAATATCCTTGTAGCACATAAAAAAAACTAGAGGACATTAACCTGTTACGTACTGAGCGTATATGCCACCGGCAGGACACCATATATGCATTGACAAGCCAGAACATTATGAGCCCAAGCTTAACTACGTGTTGGTTCTCCTTTGAGGCACAGAACAGCAGCAGTTCTGTGTGGCAGGGACTGGTAAAGTCGTTGGGGGCTTTCCGGCGGTGCGAGAATGTCGCACCAGATTTCTAGGCGTAGGTTGCGCTACTCCTGTACATCACTGGCTCGTGAGCTGTGGACGTGGAACTGGCTCCTGATAGCGTTCCAAATGTTTCAGATCAGGTGAATTTCATGGTCGACACATCAGCGTGAGGTCATAATCATGCCCTCAAACTAAAGTTGCTCCATTCTGTCCTTGTGTCTTGAACATCTACATCTATACCTGCACGATTACTTTGCAGTTTACAATTAAGTGCCTGGCAGAAGGTTCATCTTCTCTATCATTCCACTAGCGAACAATGAGCGCGAAAAATTGACACATATCTACTCGTGTGAGCTCTGATTTATTTTATTACGATGATTATTTCTCTCTATGTAGGTTGGCGTCACGCAACGAAAAACGCATTTGTTTTAATGATTGCTACCTCAATTCGCGTGTCACATCCGAGCATTTATTTGAACTTTTCGATATCCTCCGTCAATCCTGTGTGATGCGAATCCGGCACCATACTTTACCTCCAAGTTCTCTAGTTTCTAGTACCTGCTTCGAATGTCATTTCACCTCAAGTGAATTTTCTGCAGACCTCGTTGTTATGATTGTTCGCACTCATAAAATGTCTGATCAGGCAGTTCACTACAAACTCTTTTGCTTTACGTTTAACAACTGCTAAGTTTGTGCTCGTGATCAACGATTAAACACATCTAAGAGCTATTCCGTAAATTTTATACCACATTTAGTAATGCAACGCTTTTTTTTTGGTTAATAACAATCAATAGAAATTGGTGCAGTAAGAATACTTTTACAGGTATCAGAATTCGGATGAAAAATTAATTTGCAAGTTTATGTTACACTTTCACTTGAATTAAAATTTAATTCATCTAGTCTCGATGTGCAGCGCCACCATGACAGTGCGTGGAAATGACTGACGCACTCCACAAACCTCAGTAATTACCTGCAGTTCTATAAATCTTGGTAAACAGTGGGAAACATTCACGGGGTTCCGATTAATTCATGCGGAGACAACGCTACCAACATCATTACTTAATGCGTATGCAAATTACCTGGTAAAAATTACGTACTGTAGACATAGCACAAACACCCGACAAAAGCAGAACGTTTGTAATGCCGGTTTGGAATATCTTGTCACCCACAGTCACTCTATTTCCTTGTTGCTGATTGATAAACCAATTTGTATTGTCGCATAAAGCTACTGTGAATATGTATAAATTGGATGCGCCTTGAATATCAGCGGTGGTTAGTACAAATAATACATATTTGTATCAATATAAGTGAAATAGATGCTCCGGTTATATAGGGAATAATTTCTTGTAGTTTTATCTTCAAATTTTTTTCCAAGTTTACCCGTTTGCAAGCCATTCAGACATTGCTAACATTGTCTACTTCATAAAATTTCTTCCTTTTCACGACACATATAACCCAAGCGTCGTCTGTACGCAGGCTACAAAGGAACTGTCCGCAAAAAAATTACGTATGTTGAGAGTTCAAGATAACTGCTCCCAAGTATGTGAGTGTTTTACAAGATTAAACTTTTTAATATAATTTCCTTTTATTCTCATGTATTACAATGACACAATTAAATTAAACGCATGGGGAATACTTATAACTTCGGTGCCACTAATGCAATCTTTCCCCCAAGTATTTTACGAAAATATTTGAATCTTTATTAATTGTAATACAGACATTGACTACTTGCAATTACTTCTGTCATAAATAAAAATGATAATAACAACGTTATTCTTTATAATTTCTCCCAGAACAATCCACTTTAAACTTCATGTAAAATATACAATATAGAACCAGTCTTCGCATCATACCAAACTTTAAACATTACTCGAATATGGTCATGAAAGATTGTAATTAGTACCTTATAGGGAATAAGTGCCACCTTGATGTACCGAAAATGTTAGTACAGATAAGAAAAATTGCGAAAAACGTGTTACATAAGCAATGCAAATGAAGATGGCAAACGTTTTTATGAATGACTAATAATACGAAATGTAAATAAAAAGTGTCAAAGCACTCAAAAAACTCAAGTACACAATCACAGTACAAGTGACCCGCTGTTACTTCTCCCAAAAATCTTTTTTCCGGCTCGTTTTCTTAGTCAAAATAAGTGTAGACCATGTCCATGTTAATTAAGAGTACCAACAGCTGACTGAAGAAGAAATGCTAGTTTACCTGTGAACTGGGGAAAACAAATTTTGTGCAGTTAGGAACGAAAGCATTTTATATGGGGTAAGTACAGCGGGCTTTTCACAGAGCCACATAAAAATGTCCCTGTGACTGTACCCATAGTTTGATGTTTTCTAGCAAAAACTGTGACACAAGCTTCCCTCTTCCAACCACTCCTTTCACCCCAACCCACCTCCCTCGCTCTCTCCATGACAGTCCCCTCCTACCACCCCCACTTACTCCTAGAGTCAACTGTCATATCTAATTACTCCAGAATGAAGATACGTAAAACGTTCACGTAATTTGGTAGGGAGCTGATTTCGCTTAGTCAAATCCGCCTGTAACGCAAGATAAGGAGCACAGCGAGCAGGTTCTGTCGCATGTCAAACCATTTACCTATTTGTGTGGGAAGTAGGTTGTTACGAGTAATTGTATCCGAGGCTGGTAACCACAAGCCGTTCCAGTGGGGCATATCGGTTTTTTCCAGCAAAAGCGCCTCATTTGTCGAGACATGTTGCGACTCCAGTTTCAAACCACAGGCCAAGCTGATTTTACAACTCTCTTTTTCTCACTACAGTGCACGACGTTGTTCCTCAGTAGTATGCAATATGCAGAGGCCGATCAGATGTAGTCTGCGTGAATCAGAATCTGTGTGGCAATCAAAAGACAACTCCTCCACGTAAGCTCTTCCAGAAAAAGCGGTAATCATACATCGACTATATTCTGTCGTCTCATCAATACAACAAGTATGTGTCCCTATCACTCCTACAACAGCTGTACCCTCGGAAAGCGGTATCTTTATTCTTCGAAGTACTTTCGATTTCATCCCACACCTCAAATATATTCTAAAGTGGAAACAAAGATGTGATAGCTTCTAACACCGTGTCGGACCTCCTTTTGCCCGATGTAGTGTAGTAACTCGACGTGCCTTGGGCTTAAGGAGTCGTTGGAAGTTCCCTGCCGATACATTGAGTCATACTGCCTCTATAGCCGTCCATAACTGCAAAAGTGTTGCCGGTGCAGAATTTTGTGCACGAGCTGACCTCTCGATTATGTCCTATCAATGTTCGATAGGATAGCTAAAAAAAAAAAAAAAAGTAAAATAAAAAAAAGAAAATGGTTCAAATTGCTGGGACTTAACATCTGAGGTCATGAGTCCCCTAGAACTTAGTACTGAAACCTAACTAACCTAAGGACATCACATACATCCATGCCCGAGGCAGGATTCGAACCTGCGACCGTAGCGGTCGCGCGGTTCCGGACTGAAGCGCCTAGAACCGCTCGGCCACCGTGGCCGACCCCAATAGCTAAGATAGCTAAATAATCTGTAGTAAATAATTATTGCGATCTTACGTTCTAATAAATTAAACACATGCAGGTTATACGAATTAACTTGTAATAATAAATTGCAGTTAAGAGCAATGATAAAACTAGGAAATATTAAAATATTAATGTTGGCAGTACCATAAGTTTAAAGTCACACAAGTCTGATAATTTATTCAGAAATAAAGCAATGTTATGCAAAAATGTGGCTTTCGCAAAGTGAAGTGCTTCGTGAACAAAATAATTTCTTCTGTCTTTCAAAAAGAGCTTTAGACTTGTCTTCGTAATACATATTCAGAAGCTGACACCAATAATCTGTAAATACTTTGGAGCATGGTTATCTCCTTCCAAGGGAGTATTCCGTAAACTCAAAAACCACAGAAAAGACAAATCACGCATTGCAGACAAGAGAGTTTCTATGGTTCCGAAGAGTCAGACAGTTCCTCAGCGGCATCGACAGTCTTTTTAAAGTACCGAAACGTCGTCTTAATAGCTTCGTAGTGAGCACTCTATCATATACTTGAAAGTCTCGTAACTATAACTGCTACGTCTTTCCGAAGGGATGTCCATCTGTGGGCAGAAGTTGCGTAAAAGACAGAGAAACTTTTTAAGGTACCGAGAAAGTCACACACAATGAAGCTGTTACAAAAGCGTGTAATCTGCATAGATTGAGAGAAGTTCACAAATTCTTGCTTGAAATGCTGAATGCATTCCAGCCATTGTAGAAGCGCTGTCGTATCCTTGTCGTCACTACATTGTTATATCCAGATTATCCTGACTTGTAAATTGTCTTCCACATGTTAAAGCTTTCTTCCCAGTTTGCTATAAATAGAAATGATTCTTTTTCTTATGCTTTTATGTTTTATTTGTGAACGTAACGAATGATTTCACTGGTCAAATTTATGTGCGAGATGTAGAACCTTGTGTCTCACACTGCTGATGTATGTCAAAAGATAATTTGCTCTCAGGAAAATTTAACACATGTTTGACAAGAGTATGTGGAAAGGACAAACTAATTGTTGAAGGCGAATATACGAGCATTTTGTAGGTGATTTTTCAACTGAGGCGTAGGACCCTCACGAAAATTGCGTTATATGTCAGTGTGACGTATTTTTGTTATATTCCGCGCACAGCGAGAAAAAGAACGTAGCGTCGTCGGCTCGTGTGAGTGTCCAGATGTGACAAACAGCTCGGGTATCCTTCTTGAGGTAAGTGTGTTCCCTGAGAGAGGGTTTTCCAGGAACACGCCACTGGCGGGCAGAAACGTGCCTGGTGCTGTGCTCAGCTCAAGGCCAGCGTGGGGTTTTTTTGGTCAACGGTGTCCACGGCGAGTTACCGGCGGCTCCAGCCGGTTACGCGTAAGTTTCTCCTGGACGCCATCCCAAAGGTGCGCAGGCATCCTCAGTGGAAGACGGAGAGGCCTCGTAACACCGAGCTGCGTCGTCTGTTACTGAAGCGGAAGCCATTTCTCTAGGGACTTTGGCACCACGCCCGTCCACTGACGCATGAAATTTGCGCCTGTCCTTGGCGATCTCAGTATCCAAATGCGTACTTTGTGTACCAGAATTATTATAAAGCGTACGGATGTGCGGCATTGAAGCAGGTGTGGATCTATGGGGACTGGGGATGGGGGTTCCACAGTACGTACTGTCTCTCACACCCACCCCTACTCCACTGCAAATAAAACTTGCTATAATCCCCCACTTCTAACATTGCTACAATTAAATGATAATGAGAATGAAAATATGCTGCCTTAAAAAATGCAAGTTTTTTTATTGACGAGCGATTTGACACGTAGTTCATCATTGTAGGAGTATATAATAACAAATTCAGACCAAATGAAATACACATGTCATAGAAAACGATGCTCAAGCATGCAAACGATTGTGAAGGTGCCCAATCATATCCTGCGGAAGACTGTCCAAGCATCTTGCACCTTTTGTTGCAATTCGACAACGGTTCTTGCAGGCTGTGGAGGACGACTATATTTCTGCTTTACCATGCCGTACACCTCTTTAACTGCCGAGATATCTGATAATCTCGCTGCCCAGGGCAGCTATTGTACGGGTACACAACGAAAAGCACGTTGTGTTGCAGCAACCGTAGTATGTTGACGTGCTTTGTCCTGCCAAGAAAGCAGATCACCTTCCTGTCAAAGGAATGGCAGCAGCATGTGGTACCAATCTATACAATCTGTCGGGCACGGGTTACTTCACGCTGCTGAAACAAAATGTGACCGTGAGCACCAAATGTGACCGCGAGTTGCAACTGGTGACCCGTTCAAACAGTAAGCCTGCGGTGGGACTAATGTGTCGTGGGCGAAAGAACTCTTAAATTAGGTTGCTCTCCAGGTATACGCCTTATACGTGTACTTCCATCAGTCGCATACAGCAGAACCTTATCGCCAAGACAAAGGAGCGCCATTCCACTCTCCAGTCAACTGATTCACGACGGCAGAGTAGCACTGCTTGGCGGTGTCATGGTGGTGGTGGTGCCTGGCCAGAAACACACGTGATCTTAGTCCCGCTGCAAGCAGATGCTTCCCAATGGTCCCTGGTGACACAGCAGGTGCAAAGTATACTCTGATTTCTTCCCTTTACGGTGTTTGGTCTGCCACTGCTGCTCGCACAATTCGTCGATCTTGACAGCGGTCTGTTTTATGCGGACTTTCGAAAACTGGTCTATGGGTGTGGGAATGTTCCACAGAGCACTCCTGAAAGGAGCAACACACCATCGATACGTTGCGCCCAATATGTGTAGCAATCCGTCGATGCAGCCATATAGCTTCTCGAGGGACCTCAATGCAGCCACGTTCAGACAGTTGAAGTTGTTCGAACCCTAGAATGAATGTTGCAGACAATGTTCATCTCTAAACTCAGTACTGATTTGCCCCGCAAAGTCAAAATAATGGTGTATAGGCAGGCCTCCTGAGCGCCATCTAATCGACGGTAACCGTGACGAATGATTCAGTGACACTACAACCCCTCATTATGCGTATGTTATACTCTGGAGCCAGTGGACACAGTCCTTGAAGGCGTTCCATTTACAAACCTAAAGTTTGCAATATCATATACTTCACTACAGTGGCTTCTTATAGTACACCCACTGATACTTTGAAACGTCCCCTTAGAAAAATTATAAATGACTGTGCTTAAACTGACACACAATATTTTAGCGCAACGCAATCTGACTTTCAAAAATCCCTACAAAAGAAAGGCCCTGACTAAAAATAACCTATACCTTTCATGAATCACTTACCTCGCAAAAATCTTCGTTACTCAAACTACTGCAATACAGCGTGCGCCAATACTGCCAGCTGAATAAAAGATTCTAACTACTGAAGACACTAACTACTGATAGGCATAGTAAGCAAATGAAAGATTTTGATAGAGAACAAACAATGTATTTACCTTAACAGTGTTCAAAAATCATAATATATATATCAGTTCATGACATTGAGTCTTACAAATGTACTGTTTCTGATGGACACACGTCCAGATCATCCGCTCTCAAAACTCCGCCATCTCTCTCCCCACATCCACCACTGCTGGCGGCTCACCTCCAACTGAGCAACACTACGCGCTGTTAACAGCCAACAGCCCAACACTACAATAGCAAATTCCAACAATGCAAACCAGCCACAGACTGCACACAGCACAGTCAGTGATTTTCATATAGAGCGCTACATGGCGTTACCAACATAAATACCTAAACAGCCTACTTACAACTTGTACGATACCTTATTAACAAAATAAACAATAAAGTAAAATTCCTTTTGAAAATAAGAACTTTTTGGTTAGTTACAAAAAATCATTACAAAACAAAGCAGGTTGTCTCCTAAGCGTACATCAGTCTTTAGTAGTGAGTGTGTCCTCCACACACACACACATATGAGTTCTTCCATGCCGTGAGGCACGCTCCGAATGAAACTATCAAGTTTATCTTGGGGCATGAGGTCCCACTCCTCAATGGCAGCTTCAGTGTGGTCCTGCAATTGTTAGGTGGATTCGGGCGTCATGCAATGGCCACCTTCAACAGGTCCCACGCATACTTAATTTCAGTCATGTCTGACGACTTTGCTGGTCAGTGCATTCGGCTGATGTTGCATCTACGAAGATACCGAGACCTTGCTTTGTCATCGAGTAGGATGAAGTTATCACCGTTTTCACGTCTGTAAGATCTTACAATCGTTTGTACGACCTTTTGGAGGTATCGAGAACCAGCCAGATTGCAATAAGTGAGAATTAGAGGGGTCTGCCGTCCTTTCATTATTGCTGCCCAGAACATTACACTTTTACCTGGTTGGGCTTCCTGGAAGTATCGGCGTTCCGGGTATCTTCTAGCACTTTCCATACCCTAATACGCCTAGTGTTCGCACGCCTTTCTGCAATGGTCCAGTGTTTATGTGCAAGAGCCGAGGTCTCTCAACTGTGTCGGTTCCGTTGGTTCAAAGCAAAACTCATTGGCCCCTTGGAATGAGGGCCACCCTGATTCAATCTTCTAAGCATTGTTTAGTCTGAGATACGGATCCCTCTTGCCCGGGAGAAATCATTTCCAATATTTCTGGCAGTTGATGTTGAGTGCTTGCGAGACGACAGTTGGAGGAAACAATCCTGCACTGCGAGGTCTGCCGTTCACATTTCCCATCTCTCTGTACTTCCTCCATAACTTAGATACACCACTCTGAGTGACAAGTAAGCGATCGGCAACATCCTGCTGCGTATGACCTGCTGAAAGTAGAGCCACTGTCCTCTCTGTCAAAGTGTTTTACACCTCTACGTGGCATGTTACTACAGTACCGAACACAAAGTGAATGAAGCTGTTGTTGATACTGGACTGGTCGTGGTGTGCCGCTGCGACAGTGGTATGTTTAGTTGACTAGGAAACGGCCAGAAACCATGTCAGTAATAAACACTATTCAGTGTATGGGCTCTGACTGGATACTGCATGAAGTGCCTAAGTCAATGAGGCCTCTAGTATCGTAGACTACATTTTACGATAGTATTCCTAACTTTCGTTGATAAGTGTATTTTCTGACAGTGTATAAAATGTTTAATTAATAATGACTAGTGATTTGTTTACATAAACACTCAGTACATCTCTTTAACATAACTTCCCACCGAGCGAGGTGGCTCAGCAGTTAGCACACTGGAGTCGCATTTGAGAGGACGATGGTCCAAACCCGCGTCCGGACATACTGATTTACGTTTTCCGTGATTTTCCTAAATCGCTTCAGTTAAATGTCGGGATGTTTCCTTTGAAAGGACACGGCCGATTTCCTTCCCTATCCTTTCCTAAACCAATGGGACCGATGACGTTGCTGTTTGGTCCACTCCCCCAAATCAATCAACCAATCAACCAACCAATCATAACTTCCCAGAATTTGCAGTTCAGAGTAACCCAGCTTTTCAAAAGGATACGCCTGGAAAAGTTAGAAGTACATGTGTCAGGTAACTAACTTACGAACTATAATAGTAACAAATTCTCAAAACTTTAACAACGTGGACCCAGCATTAAAAATGTTTCATTTAGCACTACGAGTATGGAGACAGGTATGCGGACTATGGCTGTGCGGGAGTGTAAATGAAAGAAATACTGTTTTTTTATTCAGTCGGTTCCTCTAACGTTCGTGAAGTCAGACCTTTTGTCTTCTTTTTCTTAGGGGAGGGCATTTTCCTTCCTACTTTTCCTACTTAGGTCTCACTTGAGGACTCACAAATCGTGTCGCATTTGTTATTCACAGCAAGAACTGTGAGCCTGTGAACCTCTTTCGAATGTTCTCTGCAGGCAGCAGGGCCACAAGTCCACACACATGGATACGCCGTCACGTACGGGACAAAACTATCCTGTGTTAAACGTAGCTTGTGATTTATAGAATTATTTGGAATCTTCGAGTGTAGAAATTTCCATGTTCTCGGGAAATTTGTGTATTTAAAAATAAAAACGTTTTTAGCAAAATGTTTTTGGGGGATGATGATCATGACCCACCATAACTGTTACCCTCCTGGAACCGTGCCTGCATGTATGTGTTTTGTGTAACGTACTCCGGCTATGTTCTGCCTTTTTTTTAAGGGAAGGCAGTATAAAGAGCAAATTTAACATCATTAGAACCAAAGCACAAGAATGTAAAGTAGACGGCTGGGCGATCCCTTCTGTGCAACGACAAAGAATACACTGCGACGTTTCTAGCTTGTTCTCTGTCTCTTTCGTTCTTCCTCCCTTCACTTTGCTATGCTCCATGTGGCGTGGACTCTCTCCTTCAAAATTAATCTTGAAATAGGCTGTCCATGGTTTCCTTCTCTATATGTCTTGTGTCTCGGCCTAACAGCGACTCAGGTTCCAATTCAGATATCGATATCGACGCAATCACCGACTCTTTCACCCGTGTTAGGAGGCGTTCGCAACTTGTCAAACGATGCCCTCAGTTATGACACGTGACCAGTATATAGAGTTGTGCATTGGCCGCTCGGATTTTCGAGCAGCTAGTAACAACGTTTGAATCGTTCGTGAAAACCAGCCGTTGGCTGTGGATTTGGAATCGTAACAGATTACTGCATTGGAAGACTTTGCTGCTGCATACGACGACCTGGCTTTGGATACCTGGATATTTTGGTTAAAATAACTTGTTACGTTTTGTGTTCTAGTGGACTCTGACTCGGCACGGACAGGTTTCCAACCACTGGACAAGTTCTACTTGTCGACTACTTCACTATGATTGTCCCTCGAGATCTTCTTTTAGAGGTCACAAGTAGGCTAGCCTGTGCCACCAAAACATAAAAAGATACCTGTAACAGTTAGAAATCGTTGACTGTTCAGTCGAGTTAATGGCTTGCTCCTGTCATCAGATTTCTTAGCCTACTAACAGCCGTAATAATACCCTAATTTCGAGACTGTATTACTGGACAGACGAGCATCAGTAGACAAAGATGATCTCCGTACAATGATGAAAATGCTTTTTTTGAATCAAGATTTCATTACAAAAATATGCTACGTTGCAGTTTGGAAAACAGACAGCGACTCACAGTGTCATAAACATAATGCGTGAGCGAAATTACAACTTAATCAGAGAGATAATTAGAATCATTGTTACATAAATTTGATGTGATTACCAGAAACAAGACTAGAAGAGACGGGAAGAAGTGTGATCGAAAAATTACATATCACAGCGCGTGTGGTTGTAAAGGGGAAAATATTGATGGTATTAATTCTCTTACCACCCTCGGATTCCTGTAAGGGCTTATAAACACTAGGCAGCTATCTGGCCATGGTTGGTGTCATGCCAGTCGATTTGCGTTGAAAGACAGACTTCTCATTCCCCTCAAAGACAACTTTTTATGACGCGAGAACGAGTGGTTAGGGTTCTCCCGGCATATTTTGTGAAAAAAAAATCCATGGGTGTACTGCTGTCTGTGTGTATCCAGAAATGCCTACGGACACCAAACACCGGCAGTAAATCCGTGAATTATTTTGTCAACAAAAGAGTGTTTAAACAAGACATCATCTAAAGAAACATAGTTTATTTTGATTATGAGCTTAATACCGCGAATCGCGATTATTGTTGGGTGGCAACACGGCTGTCAGCTAATGTTAACATTGCATTAAGAACTGCTTGTGTCACGATCATAGCAGCAGAGGAAGAAATGGAATGTACGATGAGAAACCGAGCAAGTCCATTACATATCCGTGTTCTTAAAAACAGAATACACGAACGAGAAAACTTACTGTTTTCAGTTAGCAACACGAAGGTGGCTTATTTTAAGAGACACCAGATTTTTTTTAAATAGAAAAAGTGGAATCATATCATTCCCTGTCTTACATGCTGTTGATGATCAGTGGTCAACATGTACACTCCTGGAAATTGAAATAAGAACACCGTGAATTCATTGTCCCAGGAAGGGGAAACTTTATTGACACATTCCTGGGGTCAGATACATCACATGATCACACTGACAGAACCACAGGCACATAGACACAGGCAACAGAGCATGCACAATGTCGGCACTAGTACAGTGTATATCCACCTTTCGCAGCAATGCAGGCTGCTATTCTCCCATGGAGACGATCGTAGAGATGCTGGATGTAGTCCTGTGGAACGGCTTGCCATGCCATTTCCACCTGGCGCCTCAGTTGGACCAGCGTTCGTGCTGGACGTGCAGACCGCGTGAGACGACGCTTCATCCAGTCCCAAACATGCTCAATGGGGGACAGATCCGGAGATCTTGCTGGCCAGGGTAGTTGACTTACACCTGTCCTGTTGGAACAGCAAGTTCCCTTGCCGGTCTAGGAATGGTAGAACGATGGGTTCGATGACGGTTTGGATGTACCGTGCACTATTCAGTGTCCCCTCGACGATCACCAGTGGTGTACGGCCAGTGTAGGAGATCGCTCCCCACACCATGATGCCGGGTGTTGGCCCTGTGTGCCTCGGTCGTATGCAGTCCTGATTGTGGCGCTCACCTGCACGGCGCCAAACACGCATACGACCATCATTGGCACCAAGGCAGAAGCGACTCTCATCGCTGAAGACGACACGTCTCCATTCGTCCCTCCATTCACGCCTGTCGCGACACCACTGGAGGCGGGCTGCACGATGTTGGGGCGTGAGTGGAAGACGGCCTAACGGTGTGCGGGACCGTAGCCCAGCTTCATGGAGACGGTTGCGAATGGTCCTCGCCGATACCCCAGGAGCAACAGTGTCCCTAATTTGCTGGGAAGTGGCGGTGCGGTCCGCTACGGCACTGCGTAGGATCCTACGGTCTTGGCGTGCATCCGTGCGTCGCTGCGGTCCGGTCCCAGGTCGACGGGCACGTGCACCTCCCGCCGACCACTGGCGACAACATCGATTTACTGTGGAGACCTCACGCCCCACGTGTTGAGCAATTCGGCGGTACGTCCACCCGGCCTCCCGCATGCCCACTATACGCCCTCCCTCAAAGTCCGTCAACTGCACATACGGTTCACGTCCACGCTGTCGCGGCATGCTACCAGTGTTAAAGACTGCGATGGAGCTCCGTATGCCACGGCAAACTGGCTGACACTGACGGCGGCGGTGCACAAATGCTGCGCAGCTAGCGGCATTCGACGGCCAACACCGCGGTTCCTGGTGTGTCCGCTGTGCCGTGCGTGTGATCATTGCTTGTACAGCCCTCTCGCAGTGTCCGGAGCAAGTATGGTGGGTCTGACACACCGGTGTCAATGTGTTCTTTTTTCCATTTCCAGGAGTGTATATACGATCACGAGAAAGATAGCACCGCACAGAAACGTGTTTTTGATGGGTGACGCTCATATTTACTAAAATAATGAACTCAAAAGCGTAATTAGAATCACTAAACCTATTACATGGACCGATAATCAAGTAAGTGTGGAAAATTGTATCTCTGTCTTCTGTTAAAGAAGGAGGGCATGAAACTGCTCCTTAAAAATTAAGGAATTCTTAACTATTAGTTTCAATCAGAACTTAGCCGAAACCATTAATTAATATAGATTTAATTGTTTGAAAAAAGAATATGCACAATTACTCATTTGTCAGCGAATGAGGTTCTCAAGTGTTGTGTTGTACTGCAGGGTGTTCATGTAACTCTTTCACACATACAGAACTGTATGATAACCAGATATGCATGAAAAACGCATCAGTTGGTTTATATGCTATGGTTGTAGAGAAAGTTGCCTCAAACAGAAAGAAAACAAAGTTCGGTAGAATTTGTTGGAACGTAAACAGCAATAATATAGAACAACTTATCGACATGTACCGTAACTGAACTGAGACGTTTGTCGTATTGTGAATATAGCTTTTGCATTGTTGTTACAAAGGTTCTTTGCCTGTGATGTTTGAGAATTGTGAAATTCTTGGACTAACAAAAATTTAGTCAGGAGTGACGAAAGATAGAAATCGATAGGAGCAGCATCAGGAGTACAGGATGAATTATCACAGGTTCTCAGCTAAACTGCTACACTGACCATCGTATACTGACGATACATATTTCCTGTATGATTTACTCTGTGAAGGTTCCAATCATCCATCCTTCAATCCAGATGTTACTCCCGCCGATTTAAATCTTTTTTAGATGTTGTTATAAAGTAGCGATGATATGCAGATGAGTTTCACGCGCTGGTTCCATTTCCACTCGGTAAATATCAGTGACACACAACTGTGAGTCATAAGAACAAAACATGATCCTATCGTATGGCACTTATCTTACTTGTAGTGCTAGTAAGTCGAGGATTAGTTCATGATTGCGGCATCTAGCACAGTAAATGCTTCCAGATAGCAATATTTTGTAATTGAAGCATATTGCTTGCGTAGAAATCGGGTAATTATTGTTTCATGTGCCAGTCGGCCAGCATTGACATTGTTCTGGAGTTTCTGGACATCAGCGACTGTTGAAGTCACATGGCCTGTTCGAGGGTCTACAGGTCATTGGGCTCTGTAAACTTAAATACAAATTCGGAAGAAGAAAGAAATTTGAAAGTTTTAAATCCTAAACACAAAGTGCTGTCAAAAAAATAGTTCTACAATCTGTTGCAGATTCCAGAAACTATTGCAGATTCCTAAACAGTTGCTGTGGAAACTGAACTGGTTTCATCACTGCCCAGATTCATAAAGACTGATTTCGAACGAGTTTCACTTAAATTAACTGTTGGATGCTTATGTCGCAAGTGTCTGTTTAAGCAAGAAGTTGAACTACTTTTAAACGACAACACTGCCGAGCACAAGTTACATTTAATTTTCTCAGGATTTATCTTCATAAAATAATCCCACACCGGACTTCGTAACGCCATAGCTGAAGACAGAAGAACTAACACGAACTGTACTGGAGGCGGGAAAAAATTGCAGAAACAATGGATACGCTACTGGGATTCCCACATTTCGTTAGTATGGATAATATATACCCGGCCTGCTAATATCCATACACACAAAAGAAATCACTGTGGAGAATAGGCACATTGACTATAGACTCACAAATAAAGCCACATAATTCGAATAAATGACAAAATATAAAAGAAAAAAATTTTTGTCCCTTAAGGTGTTTAGAATCATTACTATAAATCCACCATGCTTCTCAGCCCTTCCCGTTCGCCATTACATCATCAATGATCCGTCAATCATATTGATTTTCAAGTGCATCCAATTTACGTATGTGTCTAAAAATTGCCACTCTACGCTTTTTCTAATTCAAAATGTTGTAGGTTTACTTGAGTTTTTAATATGATTACTGTACATCAACAGATAAGCATATGTTATAGGAGATGTGTAATTTAACTGAATGTTTTTCACACTTTTATTATTTTGAATGCCAATAGTTTGCTTTATTTTATTGTTTGTTAGTGTTTATAAAGTATATATTACGCCATTTCGGAATAGAGCAATCAATTAGAAACGAAGCTTTATTTTCGGAAATCTTAAGCTTCATGCTGTTGTGTGTCAAAAGGATTTCGACACTCTTGAAAGAGTTCGATGAAGTAGTATATTAAACGTATTTCCGTATCTGTACCGTGCCCGAATCTCGTCCGAGACAAAGCGAAATGAAACATCACTGTTTCGATACAGTTAGTCCGTTCCAAGCACAAGTGGACTGAAACAGCGTTATTTTGAAACAACGATACAGTTTCTGTGGCTGGCTCGAGATCGAATCAGGTCCCGTTATCCGACACAAAGCGGAATGAAACACCACAGTTTCGAAACAGTGAAACATAGCCGTTTCGAAACAATGAAACAGTTCCACGTATCGATACACTGTTCGGAAACATAGAAACAGTAGCCAAGTCTACAATCTGTTGCAGATTCCAGAAACTATTTTTCTATGACTAATTTTAAGGCGTTGGTCGACATAGAAATGTGTGACTTATTTAGAAGTCGAAAACATCACAACTAACAGCTTTAAACCATGGCCTAAGAAGGCCTGAAGGTGGGACATTGCATCCAGCAATTGCCGGACCTAAGTGGGGACAAAGAGAGGTCCATTTACAGGGGCATTATTTTTGCTTCAAGAGCAGATAAGCATCTGCTAACAATTTAATCCGTTTCTCTACTGAAGTAAATGTTTATAGCCATCATTTAACACAGAAAACACGGACATAGTGGAAAAATTTCGTCGATGAAGGACGAGCACATACAACGTTATTATTTGCAAACCAGTGAGCAACATTTGAAAACTCTAAATTTAAGTTTCTGTTGTTCTATTGACAAATACACAACAAATTTCCGTGGGTACAATATTAGTTACTGAAGTAGCAATACTTCGGCACAATTCTGTATGACAGCCTAAGAAATTTTTACTGATCCTGATAACGATTTTTCTCATAAAGTAATACAGTGACACAATCTGGCAGGTCTTCCTTAGATGGTGTACCAACTTATAATGTGCTTAAATAATGTTACAATCTATACAAAAGCACCCGGAACTACTTTTAGTCTGCGCTGTTTCGCACAGTTTCGTTTCTACATTGCCGAATTAATCGAAGTGAGCTATTCGCTGGAAGTCCCTTAATTTCCCCTAAGCACCCAGACGACCAGATTCCCTTTCGCCACTGAAAAAATATGCACGCTCAGTAGCCTCATTTTTCATGCAGTTAGCATATTCCACTCTGTATTTACCCAGTCTCAGTATGTATAAAAAAGATACAGTTTTTTAAAAATTGTCAATCAAACCTATACGTCATATGCGTAAGTTGTATCTGATAAAAATACAACACGAACAATTTTTTTTTCACTAGCGTCGTACAACACTATTAATTTAAGTTCAACTAAAATCAAGACCTTGAAGATACAACCTTCAGTGTTTATTGACATCATTCTCCACTGATTTCGACGTCCGGGGTGGCCGAGCAGTTCTAGGCGCTACAGTCTGGAACCGCGCGACCGCTACGGTCGCAGGTTCGAATCCTGCCTTGGGCATGGATGTGTATGATGTCCCTAGGTTAGATAGGTTTAAGTAGTTCTAAGTTCTAGGGGACTGATGACCTCAGAAGTTAAGTCCCATAGTGTTCAGAGCCATTTGTACCATTTTTTTTTCCACTGATTCCAACAACTGTATACGGCTATTCGCAACAAAGAAATGATAACATTACTTTATTTTTCTGATTTAACTGACCTCAAAATTAAAATTATGCTTTCCACAAATTACTGCAGCGTGTTTTTACACATGTTTGTACGAAATGTAGTTCCGAGTAATGAGTAAACGCCAATAATTTCTACAGTCCGCGTTCTGTGTAAGATTACGCGATATCTACCTCCGTGGCTACCTTGTGATGGCAGACATGGACGGCCCGAATCGATTAGTCACGACATCTGGAGTTGAACGACCCGACGATGTCGACGTCATTACCGACTAGTGGGGAGCAGAATCTCGGACTAGACAAGGACGTCGAAGGAAAATCTTCAGTCGTTTAGTTTACGTCCTGGCTTTTGTCTGGAATGATGCCGATCAAGTCTGCTTCACTTATTTATAAACTTAACAACACAGAAGTCTGTATACTCATTGTTGTTCCTCAAACACTACACATGCTGTATACTGGTCTCCAGCTGCCACGGACAGTCTGATCATTTCATGAATTGTTCGACACATTAACAACTAAAGTGTTGGGAGACAGAAAACAGTTCTCTCGCCAGGCTAGGCCAGTGATAGAGCTGCCATCTCAAGGTCTTTGAACCTGCCTCACTCTTCTGTTGAGAGTTTCCTCCCTTCGCCGGAGTAACACAGTTTTAGGGCGCAAGGGACTCGCCCTTCACCCTCTCCCCTTCAAAATGCGACTGGAACTAGATGCGGAACCAGTACGGAAATTTAAAAAAAAAAAAAAAGACACGTACTGCAGCAACCGGGATGAACACATACTAGCAAAATGGACGAGCACTAAAATATTTCCAAGGAAATCATAAGACGAGAGGTCAAAGCCATATTGTATGTGATTCTCAAAAAAAAGTGAGAAGATGGACATGAGATTTGGGAAACAATGTGAGTCGATTCACTGATTCTTCATATACACAAATCTTCTAAATAATGTAACTGAACAATATTATTTCTCATGCTATAACTTGATGGCATAATTTTCTATTAGAAAAGCTAAATCTTGTGACTGAACATTTCCTAAAGATATCGACAACCTACATATACTGACCAGCCTCATTCTGCTCCCGAACAATACCGTGGTAAAAATACACACACACACACACACACACACACACACACACACACACACACACACACATACATACATACATACAGTTTACTACACAAAGTTGTGTGTAGGCTTATGGGATGTACTGTGGTGTAATTGTCCCAATTGACATCGTAAACTTGATAATTATTGCATGTGCATTAGTGTATTAACGTCTAGTTCCATTAAGGCGTATCTAGAAAGGGTAAACCCTGTTAAACTCAGTAGTCTTGGAACAAAATGCTTTTGGATGAAGGATGTGAATAACGAATGTTTAGACGAAATTGTATCAGTTTCGTTGTTTCTAAAACTATTGCATACTTTAAATGTAGTTTGAAATAAGAATTTCTAAATTACGATTTTTATGTAATTCTTACAATCGTTTGTTATTTTAAGATTTTTACCTTATAATAAATAATTTTTTATTACTTACAATTTTGAGAGTAAGTTTACAAATTCTTCATTTGTTTTTCTATTTATTTAATGTTATCATGTGCAGGAACATGTACATAAATTTCTATATAACTCACTAACATTAACTATAAAACGTAGGAAATAGGTCTTCAATATTCTAATGAAATGCTCAAATGGAGCATTTTTTGTTTTGTTTTTGGAGCCGGCATTACCAAGGCATATAGTTCGTGGTCAGACGCAAGTTCAACATATTTTGATTAATAAACTCTAGCTTCATGCAACCACTGTATTATTTGGTGCAACCGAGATGGAGAAGTAAATCAAGTCACCAAGTACGTAAAATGACCGTGGGAATAAGAGGAATCGAAAACAAAGATGACCTCAGTTTATGAAAGATGTATGTACCAAATAAGTCATTTCTACTTCTAATTTTATAGCACGTGCAGCAAATTCTTCCTATACGAAATAACGCACAGAATATAATTGACAACTTGAGACTATTGGAGAATGTAGAAGCCACAGGTCGAACAGGGAGATTGGGCAAAGGATCTCATTGCAGCAGAAGTTGTTCAAGTGTCATTGCTGCTCGAGTCGTTCCTGTCGTTAAAACTATTGTTTCTAATTTCGCAGCTGTTTCTGATGCAGCAGCGATGGTTACTGTAGCTATCTCTGTCTGTCGCAGTTAACGCTGTTGCTAATGTCACAGGTAGATGCTGATACGAGTTTCAGAATTGCCTGTTCCATAATGAAGATCAAATGACCTAACATCAGTTTGAGAGGAAGACCATCGATTCCAGGTAATGGAAGCCTTGTGCCCAAATTTCGTTACATTGTTTTTATTATCTCAAACATGATAAATCCATTTTCGAAATGAACAACCACCTTAGTCAGTTTTCACGAAGTCCAAGACAGTATAAGCATTGACCAAGAACTGAAGTAAAAAAAAAAAAAAAAATCAAAATGTATTCCATACTCAGGAAACGAGAGTTGTAGCACATGCAGGAAGTCTTGTGTGGTTTCCTAGTCAGTGGTGGCTTGTGAAAAGTTACACCAATGTGCTAAAATGTGGTGGTCTACAGCCTTCTGGTTCAAATGGCTCCAAGCACTATGGGACTTAACATCCGGGGCCATCAGTCCCCTAGACCTAGAATTACTCAAAATTAACTAACCTAAGGACATCACACACATCCATGCCCGAGGCAGGATTCGAACCTGCGACCGTAGCAGCAGCGCGATTCCGGACTGAAGAGCCTAGAACCGCTCGGTCACAGCGGCCGGCACAGCCTTCTGGGTTACAAGGGTAGTATTAATAACTAAAGTTGACATGTTAGTTTCATGTGTATAAATGAACTGTAAAATATATTTAAATTTTATATTTAATAGTTTAAAGTTGCGAGGAATAAAATAAAATGAAAGTAAATCGGTATCAGTAGGAATCGAACGCAGGTCGGAAAACTGCCAGCCTATATATTACACCACTCTCCCCCAGTGCCACCGTGCTGTCTGTCCTGCAGCCCTCCCCCAAACTCTACTCACTCAGAATACGCTACACACATTTTTAAAGAAAAGTACTGACTTTTTGAATTCAGTAATCTGAAGCAAATGGTTGACTCCAGATTAAATATTTCCTACAGCTACCTTGATATTCACGTAACTTACTTTCCAGTATTGTTCGTACTCTGCTTAGTGTAATCTTGGAAAACATGTTATATGCAAATTGCTGCATAAAAATTCATCTGAAGTTGTGAACATCTTGTTCACTGGCTTTCTTACGTAGCGGATGTATCAAGGCCACCGTCCACTCTGGGAGTCTGTTTCTAATTTTCTCAAAGACTATTTTAGCTCATTTTTTATTTTTGGTAGAGACCATTTCAAAAACTCTGCTGTAATAGAGTATTCTCCACGAGCTCTATAAGATTTTAACAATTCCTTCAAGTTCTTCGGTAGCTGAGGATAAACCTCTTTCTAGATTTTCATGAGTGTTCGAGTATTCGAGCTTATAGGTTGGTTCTAGATAATCAAGAAGCTGATCAAAATGTTCTGCAAGTATTTCGAAATTTTCGGCGTTTCATAAGCCAAATCTGTTAGCCTAGTGGACGTTGTTTACAGTTACCTTCCCCTAACATGTTACGAAGTGTCCAGTGTATTCTGTGCCGTGTGGATGACTGTAATAAGTGGTTGTACAATGTAGTTACCGTTTGTGTTGTCATGCAGTAAGTAAACGAATAGGCGAAAGCAGTTAGCTCCTTCTCTCCTCTCGGCGGCCAAATACTGATGATAAATTTTATTCCACCAACAGGATTCGAACAGATTACCTTCGAGACGAGCGTTACAACAGAAGCGAGAGCCAGCGCTTCGACTAATGTGGTGAGCTTGTCGAACATAGTGTTGCAATACAACGAACAAGTGAAAAGATTTTGGGTCGGGCTATAATTTTTACAAAAATTCTGAGAAATGTGTAGAGTGAATACACCCTGAAGCGCCAACGAAACTGGTATAGGCATGCGTATTCAAATACAGAGATATGTAAACAGGAATAATACGGCGCTGCGCTCGGAAACGCCTATATAAGACAAGTGTCTGGCGCAGTTGTCAGATCGGTTATTGCTGCTACAATGGCAGGATATCAAGATTTACGAGGGGCATTTGGAAAGTCCGTACAAAGTCCGAGAGATGGCACCACTGCCGCGTATCGAGGTCATGTTTAGCTAGTAGCATCTTTGGAAAGAACGCACACCAAGTTTCAGTCATATTGGTCTATTTCTTTGTGTCTGGCATTCGTGTGAATCAAGGAAGTCGAGTGGTTGTCAAAAAATGGACGAAAAAGAATTTCGTGTGGTGATTAAACATTACTTTATGAGAGGCAAAACGCTTCAGGAGACTAAAGAGAAGCTTGATAAACATTACAGTGATTCTGCACCTTCGATTAGAACAGTTTATAATTGGTTTCAAAATTTTCGGAGTGGCCATATGGGTACAAGTGATGCTGAACGTTCTGGACGCCCTGTGGAGGTTACGATCCAGAAATCATTGATAAAATCCATGATATGGTGATGGATGAGAAAAGAGTTCAGGTGCGTGAAACTGCTAGTGCTGTGGGCATCTCGAGTGAATGGGTACATAATATTTTGCATAAACATTTGGACATGAGAAAGCTATCCGCAAGATGGGCTCCCCGATTACTCAACCTTGACCAAAAACGGAATCGTGTGTTGCAAGGATGGTTTGCAGCTGTTCAGGAAGAATCCGCAGGACTTCAAGCGTTGTTTCGTCACTGTGGATGAAACATGGATACATTACTATACTTCTGAGACCAAACAACAATGTAAACAATGGTTTACCAAGGGAGAATCTGCACCAAGAAAGACGAAGACCATTCCTTCGGCTGGAGAGGTTATGGCGACTGTCTTTTGGGATTCGAAATGGATAATTCTCATCGACTATCTGGGAAAGGGTAAAACTATTATAGGTGCATATTACTCATCGTTACTTGACCGTTTGAAAACAGATCTGCAAGAAAAACGCCGACGATTGGACCGCAAAAAAGTACTTTTCCATCACGACAATGCACCGGCACACACCTCAGCAGTTGTGGTCGCAAAATTATTGGAAACAGTATTCCAACTCGTTTCATATCCCCCCTATTCTCCAGACTTGGCTTCATCGGACTACTCTTTCCTCCCCAATTTGAAGGAATGGTTGGTGGGACAAAGATTTTATTCAAACGAGGAGGTGATTGAAGCAGCTACTAGCTATTTTGCAGGCTTGGGCAGTTTCTATTATTCGGAAGGGATCAGCAAATTAGAATAGTGTTGGACGAAGTGTATAAGTCAAAAAGGAGACTATGTCGAAAAACTAGAAAGGTTTACCCCAAACACGTAAGTAATTTTTATTTTTCCATGGACTTTTCAAACGCCCCTCGTAAGTGAGTTTGAACGTGGTGTTATAGTCAGCGCACGAACGACAGGACACAGCATCTCCGAGGTAGCGGTGAAGAGGGGATTTTCCCGTACCATCATTTCACTAGTGTACCGTGAATATCAGGAATCCCGTAAAACATCAAATCTCCGACATCGCTGCGGCCGCGATTAGATCCTACAAGAAAAGATCCAACGACGACTAAGGAAAATCGTTCAACGCGAAAGAAATGCAACTCTTCCCCAAATTGCTGCAGATTTCAATGCTAGGCCATCAAAAACTGTCAGCGTGTATACCATTCAACGAAACATCATCGATGTGGGGTTTTGGAGGCGAAGCCCCACTCAATGCCCTTGATAACTGCACGACACAAAGCTTTACTCCAAGCCTGGGACCGTCAACACCGACATTGGACTGTTGATGACTGGAATCATATTATCTGGTCAGACGAGTCTCATTTCAAATTGTATCTAGCCGATGGACGTGTACGGATATGGAGACAACCTCATGAATCCATGGACCCTGCATGTCAGCAGGGCACTGTTCAAGCTGGTGGAGGCTCTGTAATGGTGTGGGGCGTGTGCAGCTGGAGTGATCTGGGACATCTGATACATCTAGATACGACTCTGACAGGTGAAATGTACGTAAGCATCCTGTCTGATCACCTGCATCCATTCATTCCGACGGACTTGAGAAATTCCAGCAGCACAGTGCGACGCCCCATACGTCCAGAATTTGCTACAGAGTGGTTCTAGGAACATTCTTCTGTGTTTAAACACTTCCACTGCCCACCAAACGCCCTAGACATGAAAATTATTGAGCATATCTGGGATGTTTCCAGAATGAGATTTTCGCTCTGCAGTGGAGTGTGCGTTGATACGCAACTTCCTGGCACATTAAAACTGGTGCCGGGCCGAGACTCGAACTCGGGATCTTTGCCTTTGGCGGGCAAGAGCTCTACCATCTGAGCTACCCAAGCACGACTCACGCCCCCTTCTCACAGCTTTAATTCCACCAGTACCTCGTCTCTTACCTTCCAAACTTCACTGAAGCTTTCCTGCGAAACTTGCAGAACTAGCACTCCTGGAAGAAAGGATATTGCGGACACATGACTTAGCCACAGCCTGGGGGATGTTTCCAGAATGAGATTTTCACTCTACAGCGGAGTCTGCGCTGACATGATGCTTCCTGGCAGATTAAAACTGTGTGCAGGGCCAAGACTCGAGCTCGGGACCTTCTGCAGCGGAGTGTGCGCTTATATGAAACTTCCTGGCAGATTAAAACTGGGTGCCGGACCGAAAATCGAACTCGGGACCTTTGTAGAGGTCCCGAGTTCGAGTCTCGGCCCGGCGCACAGTTTTAATCTGCCAGGAAGTTTCATATCTGGGATGCCTTGCAACGTGCTGTTCAGAAGAGATCTCCACTCCTCGTAATCTTACGGATTTATGGATAGCCCTGCATGATTCATGGTGTCAGTTCCTTCTAGCACTACCTCTGACATTAACCGAGTCCATGCCACGTCGTGCTGCGGCACTTCTGCGTGCTTGCGGGGGCCCTACACGATATTAGGCAGGTGTTCAAAAAAATGTGTGTTAAATCTTATGGGAATTAACTGCTAAGCTCATCAGTCCCTAAGCTTACACATTAATGAACCTAAATTATCCTAAGGACAAACACACACACCCATGCCCGAGGGAGGACTCGAACCTCCGCCGGGAACAGTCGCACAGTCCATGACTGCAGCGCCCCAGACCGCTCAGCTATCCCGCGCGGCTTAGGCAGGTGTACCAGTTTCTTTGACTCGTAAGTGTAATTGAGGGAAGAGGTTGGCAATCGGTACAGTGCAAATGAACGAAACAAGACAGGTACTACAAAGACGACGCAGTGAAATGCAGTCTCAGCACTGTTGTTATTGATACTGTCGTCGATTGCAACCGTGATCGCCGAGCGAGGTAGTGCAGTGGCTAGCACACTGGACTGACATTCGGGAGGAGGACCGTTTAAATTCGCGTCCGGCCATCCTGATTTAGATTTTCCGTGGTTTCCCCAAATCGCTTCAGGCAAACGCTGGGATGGTTCCTTTGAAAGGGCAAGATCAATTTCCTTCCCCATCTTTCCGTAATCCGATGGGACCGATGACCTCGCTGTTTGGTCCCTCCTCGCCCCCGCCCCCCCCCCCCGCCCCGCCCCCCAAAGCAACCAACAGTGATCGACGGCCGCTATGGATGCATGGACAGTCTGGGCTAGATTCTCTACGACAACAATATTCAGGCAGGACAGTGCCTGTAGCAAAGAGTGCAACACGGCGTTGTCTGCCTCTTAGGAAGTTGACCCCTCATACTCCAACGAATGCAAGACTACTAATACGCTTGTGAGCCAGATCGTGACAGAATCGATGATCTTCATGTGGATGGTGTCGTCCCACATGCCACAGAGATAACACTTTAGCAAGGAGGGTGGGTGGAAAGGCTATCTGATGGGTCTCAGTTTCTGTGCTCAGTAGCAGCACGTCAGCTTGTGCAATTAAGCAAAGACTTAATGAAAAGCAGACTTTCAACGTGAAGTTGGTCCTTGCAGGTCGTTAGTCTGGCCAGTGTAACAGCTGACATTTCAAGACTTGTCAGAGTATCACATCCTTCTTCTGTGCTACAATTTTGGATGCGATGATGGGAAATACTTCCGAGGAATGGAATGCCTCTGTGTTGCTCTTCAAACACACAAACTCTTCTTAGATCAAAATCGGTGTTCAGACCAACCAGAAGCGTCCGCACTGGCGTGGTAGCTGGTAGTCTTGTACTCAACGTGGTAGTTATATGCTGATAACAACAGTTCCCACCACTGTGTATTGGGCTGTATTATCCGACAAACAAGACAGAGAACAGAACAACGTCGACAGAGGGTTTGCAGTGCATCACAAGATGAGACTTGGCGCATCTACACCGTGGTGACAAATATCCTGGGATACATCCTAATATCCAGTCAGGTATATTGCAGCAGCTCGACATGGCATGCACTCAACAAGTCGTTGCAACACTCCTGCAGAAGTAATGAATAATACTGCCTCTGTAGCCGTCCACAACTACGAAAGTGTTGGTGCAGAATGTTGTGCTCGAACTGACCTCTCGATCAGTCGAATAAATGCTCGATGGAATTCATGCCGGGATCTGGATGACAAAATCATTCGCTCGAATTGTCCAGAATGTTCTAAAATCAGTCGCAGACACCTGTGGTCCCGTGACATGACATCGTTGTTTGAGAACATGAAGTCCATGAATGGGTGCAAATGGTTTTCAAGTAGCCGACGTAACCATTTCCAGTCAATGATCGGTTCAGTTGGAGCAGAGGAGCCAGTCCATTCCACGCAAACACAGCCAACACCATTATGAAGCCAACACCAGCTTGCACCGTATCTTGTTGATAACTTGGGTTCATGACATAGCAAACCACGTTATGCTGTGTGGTGTGAACATATTGTGTGCCGCTGTCATTTCCCCATTTTCCTGTTCCACTAGATAATGATCCGCGGGAAGAACGATTGTTGGTAAATCTCCGTGTGAGTTCGAAGCCCTCTGTTTTACCTTCATGATCTTTTCGCGAGAAGCCGGCCGGGGTGGCCGAGCGGTTCTAGGCGCTACAGTCTGGTACCGCGCCACCGCTACGGTCCTGCCTCGGGCATGGATGTGTGTGACGTCCTTAGGTTAGTTAGGTTTAAGTAGTTCTAAGTTCTAGGGGACTGATGACCTCAGAAGTTAAGTCCCATAGTGCTCAGAGCCATTTGAACCATTTTTTCCCGAGATATGCACAGGACGAAACAATATCTTGGTCAACTCTCTACACAGAACACACATTCTGGGAATTTTAACAGTAAACAATGCCGAAATGCAGATCGCCTCTTTTGTGGTGTCTGTAGTGAAATTGACTGAGCACCTCTGCGATGCTTTTGTGCATACTAAAAGAATCTGTATACACGTATGTATAGAATTTTCGCGCAGAATTCTGTAGAACTAAATCTTGGACATTAACGCAAGGGGGTGCTCGGATCCGTCTTTTTCCAGATGTAACAGAACTGCCACAAAATCCGTATCTAATAGCACTTCTCTTATAGCCTCACTCCGAGGCCTTGAAATAGCTCGAAAGCTTCGGTTCATTACGTTAGTGAAATTCGCTCCGGAGGTCGCTAAGTTACTCTGCACGTTCCTACGAGTCAGCAACGATGACATCAGTCTGACATCTGATGGAGTGAGTGGCTTGCATCACACAGTTTCAAAAAACATATTGCGGAATATGGCTTAAGAATAAACGACAGGATTTCAGTAAGTGCTGATGAAACTCATAATTTGTTCGTTGTCACTAAAAGGCAGGAAGATGTTAGCGTGAAGTGTGCAGCACGAAGAGTCAGCAATTTTTCTAGGGAGCTGCACTGATTAAACTAGAAAACTTTGCCACAGATAGCCAATTCTGCACTGGTTATACTTCGCACGTCAACAGCGTTTCTTGCCATCTTAGTGATTATCGCTAAAGCTGTACCAATGATTTCCATAAACTATTTCAGGGGAATTGTGAGGTGGCTTCTTCAGTGACGTCACCATTAATTTACTCCCCCATCCCTCAATTAATTTGATATAGGTTGCCAGCTTAACAATCCATAATAAACGGAGCGAAGAGCCCATGAATAAAAATGGAAAATATTAGAAAAATAATAGAGCTCATTGTTATCAGCACATATCTCAAGATAATGTATCCGAAAGAAACAGATGTAAATTGAAGAGAAGACATGAAAAATAAAAATAAACAAAATAGCATGTCGACTGCATCTATCCAGTTTTAACATAGACCACAATTTCAACAGAAAAGAGCTTTTCATTTTACAAGACTTTTGCACTAATAAAAAGTTACAAAACTGGGCCATAGGCTTTCCCACAATACTGAAAGCAACTGTAAGATCTACTCAGACACTGGAGTCCACAAAAACTGTTTGTGAGCAATGTCTTATTAAGAATATAGACAAATATGGACGAAATTTAAGTACAGTATGAACGTTAAAAGACGGATTAGCATCTTTTGATCCACCACTCTCAATGGTTCAGTCCATAAAAGATATGGCACATCAATTTGAAAACTTGCACAGCAGTGTGAAAGAACTACATAGAGTAAATGAAGGCAATTGGATAGAATTTACTAGGAGCTTAAACTTTATATATTCAGTACATAGAACAGACTGAATTTGATTAACGACAAAACAGACACAATCTGAAACAGCTTGTCGGAAAACTTTTCAAAAGGGAAATATCAGTAAACATTATATTTACGTTTCCCCATCACTACTTGCATTTTAATTAATTAGTTGTAATTATAGTAAAATATTGTTTGTACCAGTCTGGCAACACTATTGTTGAACACTACTCAATGATTCCTGATAATAATTTCCGCCACATTTCGCTTTTCAAAAACCTAAAATAGAATTGTTTTAATTTTGCATGTATGAGATATAAGCTGTTTAATGTAGACATTTGTAACTTTGGTACATCTTTGAAGAATCTCTTGTGGAATTTTAAATTTGGTGATGCGCAAGCCAATAGATTTTCCTCATTAGTGCGGTAGGATATTATTGTATTCAAATACGTAATGACAACAATACTGTGCGCCATAATCGCATAAAGAGAATGTTTAATTTCTCTAACGGAATTATCAATTCAAAAAAAGAAATGTATACCGTCTGTACATCTTTGACACATCTCTGAGCAATAGTTAAAGTATTTGTGCAAGAGCTAATAAATATTCCTTCATGGTGCGAGAAAATGTCACTGTATTTAAAAATATATTGACAAAACAAATGGTGTTCTTGAGTAGCAGATAGTGACAGTGTCATTTATGTTACGTGTATAAGCTGAAAAAAAATGGTGTAATAATAAAAACATACGATGTGCTGGTGTGTTAAAGGATCATATAGTAGCTACGTCACTTCTGTTACTGTGTATTTTACACAGATGTAGGTGTGTAGTATAAAACCTTCCAGTGACGTAATAATCAAAGTTAGTGTTTCACTGTTGATGGAAAGACACACATAACTTTGTCGTCTCGAGTCTGGAATTTCAAGATTACATCGCATGTGTATGCAACAAATGCAATTCATGATGTAAAAGAGAACGAAATCTTCCTGATAATGAGTGCTTTGAAGTGCTTAGTAGGCATCAACCAAGAGTGACGCAGAGAACTGCTGTTATTCACGCATATGTCATGTGAGCGAATGTAGATTATAGTCATCATTTAGGTGAGACAAAAGCGAATGACACTGAAAGAACACGAAGCTGTCGCACGGTGTGTGCGGAAGCTGTAAGTACATTAGTATCAAATTCCTGGGTCTGTCGTTCGCCGACACTTTCAGCGATCTTCAAGTTACAACGTCACTCACCTTCACCTGTGTAAATGTTACTCAGAGGCTGCAGAACGGAGACGCCACGTGGGAGGGGAGCCAGCAGCGACGCTCCTGTCTTATGTAAGGCGGGGCCCTGGCCTTTCCCAGGGAACACTGGGCGAAGCGCGTCGTGTCACGCTGCTTCCGGAAGCTCGGAAAGACACACCGTGGCTCCGCACGCTGCAGCTTCCAAAAAGCCGTACGGACTCTCCGCAGTAAAGGTGTAAAGATACTCGGTGAGTTTGCTATGCAACTCGGTACAGAGGGATTGAGTCTTCGCACTCAAAAAAGTTAATGTTTAAGAGTTTTAACAAACATTGTCATCCATATTTCGTAAATGTTTCGTAAACAAACTGTTCTGAGGCCATGCGTCATAGCAACTGGTCCTCTCTGCTGGCTAAATGCTGAACCCGTGGTCTAGTGCACAAACCAGGAGCTCAGTAGCCATTCTGCAAAGGTGGACTATAGTGTTGTATTGTGGCAAGGCATGTAGTGGTTGATAAGGAAGCTTCCAGACAAGGTGCTAACTAGCAACAGCGGAATAATAATTGGAGCAGTGCTGTAAATAATGAAATAAAGTAAATAAACTTGTACTTGACGCGTATATTATCGAAACGGAGGAATTAAATGTCTAGCCCTTAACTCACGAGATGTGTTCTCTCAGACAGTGCGAAAATGTTCGAACTCGTTCTCGAAGGTATGGTCTGGAAGAATGCTTCTATATTCTCCTTACCTTCCTTAAATCACCAACCCTGCAATATTTCGTTGTTGGTTGCAATAGCGCCTTCTTTCTTTGTTGTTGACACGTGTTACGGAGAAGTGTTGGAGTCTCCTAGACCGCGCCTCGTGAACTGTGTATCTATTTTCTTCAGTGTAGTCCAAAATATGTTAGTAGGAATGCGTCAATTTAAACCATCCTCAATGTAACTAAACAGTTTGTCGGTGAATGGAGGAAGATGTCAGTGGTACATATCAAGAAATAGGTGAAAAAGACGATTTTTCAAAAACCAGCTATCACCATTGTACTAGTGGAGGCTCATCCAAAGGAAGAAATTCGAGACAATTGTGATACTGATATTTCCATTTCTCCAACAAAACATGCTAGTTAAAATCTGATGGCGATAAGGAAAGCTGTAGATCCCAGCAATGAACATCAATTTTGCAGTGTTTCTTCCTGAATTTATTGAGCACAATTTTGATGTGCATGTTAAACTATGGAATTTAGTTTATGTGAAAATCTGCTTGGTAAGAGGCACTACAATTTCTTAAAATGTAAAGTTAATTTCTCTAACAGTTTGTTTATTTGTACTATTTAAAAACAGCACAAAATTAAGTGATTTTGTGTGATAAAAAGTAAATTACTGCAGGGTTTAAATGGTTCAAATGGCTCTGAGCACTATGGGACTAAGCAGCTGAGGTCATCAGTCCCCTAGAACTTAGAACTACTTAAACCTAACTAACCAAAGGACATCACACACATCCATGCCCGAGGCAGGATTCGAACCTGCGACCGTAGCGGTCTCGCGGTTCCAGACTGAAGCGCCGAGAACCGCTCGGCCACTCCGGCCGGCCTGCAGGGTTTATTTTGTGCAATTAAACCAACAAGTAATATTTTGTGAGGGGTCCACTTGTACGTGGAGCCCGATTTTGTAATATATTTCATGAAAAATGACATGTAATGGTTATCACATGTAGAGCGATTGAATCTTTGACGCCACTGAACCAAAGATGTTGCCTGAGAAGCAGAATCGATTGTAAGCAGGGGCGCGCAGAGTGCAGTAGCAGTTGCCGTTACACTCTGGTAAAGGTAGGGTGTAAGACTTTAAGCTAGTGGCTAGCTGTGTGAATTTAGCTCTTGGCCTACGGACGCGGCATAATACAGTTTTTCAGCTAATGAAATTTTGTATATTTAGTTTTAAGTATGCAGCAACCCAATGTGGATTTTGCTAATTCTAACAGTACCGTCCCTTGAATGTAGGAACCAAATGTCTTCCATCAGATTTAATGTATAGGTTGATTAGGTATGCCCAAATTGTAATTTTGTGTATTCTGTAAACCTGATACAAGGAAGTTAAATTTTGGACTCTATTTTGTCATACGATCTCAGACCTTCTGTCATGTAACAATCCAAATATTGTTAACTACGTCAGTAAGTAACAACTGTAGAACAGTTGAGAAGTTCACTGATTCTGATGTTAATGTAAAATGTTTCATATTAGATTTTGCGAAGGAAAAACTTTATTTTGAATACAATTTTCGAAATGGAGAATTCGGTCTCTACCATGTCGTGTGACATTCTTTGTATGAAGCTATTTTACGGCCGGTATTTCACTTCGCTGAGCCAAGATTGAGTATTTTGTATGTCTACTGTGGAGGGAACAGAATTACAAGATTACATCCGTTGCGACTCAAGAGCTAATGAAAATTCATTTCATTGTTTATTTGCATAGGGAATTTTACCAATTTATTGAACAGGGCCATAGAACTCTGTGCTTACGAGGCTGAATAAATTTCAGAGGGATTGATTTCATTACAGACATTACATATTTTTTTTCAGATTCAGTTGTTTAATTTTTCTTTGGATTACAGTAAAACGTATTAAACACACCATTTGCTCAACAGCACATCACACAGTAAATTGGGATAACACGAAGACATTTTTAAAGAACATTAAAATTTAAGCAAGGTTTAAATAATACTAAAAATAAATGTTACGTGACTTAAATTAACGAATTCAGATGATTTGCGCCTTAAATCTCGGTTTAAATGCAAGGATCCCAGAGACCCCACTGTTTCTATACATTACGGAAAAGACACCTCGTGAGTTAAGGGCTAGAGCAACATACGTATGATGGGACTTCAAAAGGTAAGTTACACATTATGAAGGCAAGCTAAATAACTTTTATTGGATGCTACACTGCCCTTGAGCCCGCAGCTCGTGGTCGTGCGGTAGCGTTCTCGCTTCCCACGCCCGGGTTCCCGGGTTCGATTCCCGGCGGGGTCAGGGATTTTCTCTGCCTCGTGATGGCTGGGTGTTGTGTGATGTCCTTAGGTTAGTTAGGTTTAAGTAGTTCTAAGTTCTAGGGGACTGATGACCATAGATGTTGAGTCCCATAGTGCTCAGAGCCATTTGAACCATTTTTTTCACACTGCCCTTGAAAGTAGCGCAGCTACATGGCACTAGTTTTTACGTAGTCAACAAGTCTCTCTAAACTGTGGTCAGATCATTCTAACAACCGTTCAGTACCTCCACGATACAAATCCGCTCCTTGGCCATGGAGCCATTCGATAACAACTTTGTGAACGTCCTCACAGTTGGAAAACTTATTCCGCCTCTCCAACCCCTCCCCCCGTCCCAGATGTTTTTCCTCGGTTAATATCGATGGCGTTCCTTCTCAGCCAGCATCACTCACGTCTGTGCGGCCGTCACACTGTTGATACCATTTCACTATGACTGCACGCGACGTTGAATATGGTTCATGTACCGCCACGGTGAATCTGTGTGCAGTTTAGATGTTTAGTCCACGTAAATTTGGAGTACATTTCCAGTTGCCGAAACATTTCGCTCGCACACTGCGGTGCACCTGTTATCCGTACCGCAGCAGAACTGTACGTCTGCAGGATACCCGGAATCCTGACAACGCGCTACTTCTGTTACGTAATGGTCTTGAAGAGGGACAACGTATGTAACTTAACTTTCTGAAAGAGATGTAATACATTACACAAGGCCACTCCACAAAACATTAATCACCCCTGTTACACGTGTAGGAGTGGAGGGGGAGCTGGGCCGAACAAGCGCCGAGTGGCGTTTTAAAACATTTATGAATTACCCAAGCAATTAAATAAAAATTCAGAATGCAATAAAATTTAAGCTTTCCTTCGAATCATCAATCAAATATTTATCACCACACTTAGTATTTACAAGGTGTTTCAAAAATGACCGGTATATTTCAAACGGCAATAAAAACTAAACGAGCAGCGATAGAAATACACCGTTTGTTGCAATATGCTTGGGACAACAGTACATTTTCAGGCAGACAAACTTTCGAAATTACAGTAGTTACAATTTTCAACAACAGATGGCGCTGCGGTCTGGGAAACTCTATATTACGATATTTTCCACATATCCACCCTGCGTAGCAATAATATGGCGTAGTCTCTGAATGAAATTACCCGAAACCTTTGACAACGTGTCTGGCGGAATGGCTTCACATGCAGATGAGATGTACTGCTTCAGCTGTTCAATTGTTTCTGGATTCTGGCGGTACACCTGGTCTTTCAAGTGTCCCCACAGAAAGAAGTCACAGGGGTTCATGTCTGGCGAATAGGGAGGCCAATCCACGCCGCCTCCTGTATGTTTCGGATAGCCCAAAGCAATCACACGATCATCGAAATATTCATTCAGGAAATTAAAGACGTCGGCCGTGCGATGTGGCCGGGCACCATCTTGCATAAACCACGAGGTGTTCGCAGTGTCGTCTAAGGCAGTTTGTACCGCCACAAATTCACGAAGAATGTCCAGATATCGTGATGCAGTAATCGTTTCGGATCTGAAAAGTGGGCCAATGATTCCTTTGGAAGAAATGGCGGCCCAGACCAGTACTTTTTGAGGATGCAGGGACGATGGGACTGCAACATGGGGCTTTTCGGTTCCCCATATGCGCCAGTTCTGTTTATTGACGAAGCCGTCCAGGTAAAAATAAGCTTCGTCAGTAAACCAAATGCTGCCCACATGCATATCGCCGTCATCAATCCTGTGCACTATATCGTTAGCGAATGTCTCTCGTGCAGCAATGGTAGCGGCGCTGAGGGGTTGCCGCGTTTGAATTTTGTATGGATAGAGGTGTAAACGATACGTGGACGTTGGCGTCATTTGGACCGCAGCTGCAACACGGCGAACGGAAACCCGAGGCCGCTGTTGGATCACCTGCTGCACTAGCTGCGTGTTGCCCTCTGTGGTTGCCGTACACGGTCGGCCTAGCTTTCCAGCACGTTCATCCGTCACGTTCCCAGTCCGTTGAAATTTGTCAAACAGATCCTTTATTGTATCGCTTTTCGGTCCTTTGGTTACATTAAACCTCCGTTGAAAACTTCGTCTTGTTGCAACAACACTGTGTTCTAGGCGGTGGAATTCCAACACCAGAAAAATCCTCTGTTCTAAGGAATAAACCATGTTGTCTACAGCACACCTGCACGTTGTGGACAGCACACGCTTACAGCAGAAAGACGACGTACAGAATGGCGCACCCACAGACTGCGTTGTCTTCTATATCTTTCACATCACTTGCAGCGCCATCTGTTGTTGAAAATTGTAACTACTGTAATTTCGAAAGTTTGTCCGCCTGAAAATGTACTTTTGTCCCAAGCATATTGCAACAAACGGTGTATTTCTATCGCTGCTCGTTTAGTTTTTATTGCCGTTTCAAATATACCGGTCATTTTTGAAACACCCTGTATGTACACATTACGCAACGTGAATTAATCTTATAATCGTCTTCTTATAATTACACAGAGTGTACCGTCCGTCGGCCAACTCCTAATGGCTCCTTTTAACAGCCGTACGTCATGTTGTACCAATCTCTGCTGCTGGTCGCACGAGTGTTTCTCATCGCTCGCTCCGACTGAATCCGTTCGGTCCTTCTCTGCTCCCTCCAACGCCTCCCGATGGCACTCGTGTAACTCCAGCCCGCACACCGCAAAAATGTGCCAATCACCTGACAAAAGCAAAGTCGTGCTAACTTCCAGCTTACGGAACACCCTATGGAACAGGACATGGATCGCTCCCAGTGTGGCAGGGCTGCAGCGTATCTGTACAAGGGGTGTACACATTCCGCTTTAAACCTGCCCAGCCCGCCTATTACCCAGGCAGGCAAGCCGTCGCACAGTCTCAGCACGACTGGCAGGCTACTTCACTCTAATCCCAGCCAAGCTGTGCCCATCCAAAGCAGGCTAAAGGAGTCCTGCTTGCCTGTCCATCTTCCCGAGGTGCTACGCTGCGTACCAATTTATTCTGTACGCTTTCATTGAAGTGTTATGAGTAGAGTTCTGTTGTCAATGAAAGATCTCGTTTCACTCCAGTATCACAAGACGAGTCTCAATTAAATATATATTAATTTTGAGTCATTGTAGGCTAAGAAATGGTGAATTTTATTTGTCCTTTTTACCTTTTCAGTGTATTTATTGCTTATTTGTTTCTTTGGATATGAACGGTTTTCTCTGCAATTGCACTCTCTTTCGACAAGTATTGGCTACTCTCAATTCTTACCATCGTCAGGTCACCTCTAATACGTGTAGCATAACCATCTCTGAAAGTCGAGGTCTGTTGCACCTAAGAACCTGATGATGTCTATTATACTGAAACGCCAACTAAAGTACGTTTTGGGAACTCTACTCTCTGTAACCTTAGTGCGTTCTAAAAATACGACTCCAGTTATGCGTATTTTAATTATTTTTTCCGGTCTCTGTACTGTAGAATCGCTGAGCTTTCCTAGCACTACGTTGCATACCACCAGGATGTGATTTTTAATATCCACAACGCTATATTTTTTTTCCTATGTCAATCAACGTTTGCCCAAAATTTATGAAGCTTATAAATTAATAAAGGGCCTCAAGTCCTTATCAAACATTTCCATAGACTTGTCAGCCACTTAAGTTTTGTCGTCTTTCAAAATATTTATGGAGTGAGGGAACTGCTGGTCAGTTTTTCAAATATGTTGTTACATACTGGAGGATCTGGAATGAGTGTTCAATACTTTTCACACAATTTCCATAGCAATACAACTATCGATTTATTTGAAGCTGTCTCATAAACAAACGACAGCTTTCCTCCTGCTGGACTTGGGATCCATTTCGTGAGTGCTCTATATTCCAAAATTTTTAATTTCTCCTCAATCTCCTTTAATTTTGTCTTGTTCACTTTGCTGCTCCCACAGTTGTGATAAATGAGCTGAAGTAATACTCTCTACGTATCCTTATACCTGTCTAGCCACGCTGGAGTGACAGCGCCACGTGTTGTCAGCAGCTAGTTGAACGGGCCTCGTGAAGCTGCCACGCTTGCGGAAACCCAAGCTGTCTGCTTTAACCACCGTACTTCAGGACACATTTCCTCTTTTGTCTCCGTTGTGACAGCGTGAGTTGCTTTAATGGTTACTGGACTCGCATTCGGGAGGACGACGGTTCAATCCCGCGTCCGGCCGTCCTGATTTAGGTTTTCCGTGATTTCCCTAAATCGCTCCAGGCAAATGCCGGGATGGTTCCTTTGAAAGGGCACGGCCGACTTCCTTCCCCGTCCTTCCCTAATCCGATGAGACCGATGACCTCGCTGTCTGGTCTCCTTCCCCAAACAACCCAACCCAACCCTTTAATGGTTGCGGCAGAGATAGTGGCAGGCAGGCTGGAAGGAGAATTTGTACATCTGTGGCCTGTACCCCGTGCATTTAACAGTTTTGAATGAAACCAGGGACATATTCGGAGAGGAATTTAAATTCCAAGGAAAAGAAACTAAAACTCTGATATTCACCGATGATATTGTAATTGTTAGCCACGGTAAAGGACTTCGAAGAGCGTTTGTACGGAGCAGATAGTGTCTTGAGAAGAGGAAATAACATGAACATCGACAAAAGCTAAACAATGCTAGTGTAATCTAGTCGAATTAAATCAGGCGATGCTGAGGGAATTAGTTTAGGAGATGAGGTACTAAAAGTAGTAGATGAGTTTTGTTATTTTGGTGACGATAGCTGAGGTAGAGAAGACATAAAAGGCAGAATACAAATAACAAAGAAATCATTTATGAAAACAAGAAATTTATTAATGTGGAGTACGAATATAAATGTTGACAATAACTTTTTTGAGTTACATGTCTGAAGTGAAGTCTTGTATGGAAGTGAAAGGTGGAAGATAAACTGGTCAGACAAAATGGGAAGAGGAACTTCCTAGAAGTGTTGCTATATGACAGTTCTGAATGCTTACGTCAGATAACCAACTAGGGGTCCCGCGTCTACTCCTCATCAAGGATGTTGTCCAAATTTATGATGCTATATGTGCAGGGGTTGGCTAGAAATGAAAGTGACAGAACTGAGTGCTCCAGATGACGAAGTGTTTAAAAAAAAGAAACATTTTGGTTCGGGACAGACGAGACTTGAGACATTTGTGTTAGCGCAGACTCGAGGCAACATTTGACGCAGCGGAAAGAGTCTATCACGATGATTAAAGAGCCGTGGGTTCGGCTCACTCTGCTGATATTTTTCCTTTTTATTATCATTTTTTACATTACTTGCGTTGCAAATAAAGTGAAATAATGCTCAGTAAATTGTATTCATTAATACACTCCTGGAAATTGAAATAAGAACACCGTGAATTCATTGTCCCAGGAAGGGGAAACTTTATTGACACATTCCTGGGGTCAGATACATCACATGATCACACTGACAGAACCACAGGCACATAGACACAGGCAACAGAGCATGCACAATGTCGGCACTAGTACAGTGTATATCCACCTTTCGCAGCAATGCAGGCTGCTATTCTCCCATGGAGACGATCGTAGAGATGCTGGATGTAGTCCTGTGGAACGGCTTGCCATGCCATTTCCACCTGGCGCCTCAGTTGGACCAGCGTTCGTGCTGGACGTGCAGACCGCGTGAGACGACGCTTCATCCAGTCCCAAACATGCTCAATGGGGGACAGATCCGGAGATCTTGCTGGCCAGGGTAGTTGACTTACACCTTCTAGAGCACGTTGGGTGGCACGGGATACACGCGTACGTGCATTGTCCTGTTGGAACAGCAAGTTCCCTTGCCGGTCTAGGAATGGTAGAACGATGGGTTCGATGACGGTTTGGATGTACCGTGCACTATTCAGTGTCCCCTCGACGATCACCAGTGGTGTACGGCCAGTGTAGGAGATCGCTCCCCACACCATGATGCCGGGTGTTGGCCCTGTGTGCCTCGGTCGTATGCAGTCCTGATTGTGGCGCTCACCTGCACGGCGCCAAACACGCATACGACCATCATTGGCACCAAGGCAGAAGCGACTCTCATCGCTGAAGACGACACGTCTCCATTCGTCCCTCCATTCACGCCTGTCGCGACACCACTGGAGGCGGGCTGCACGATGTTGGGGCGTGAGCGGAAGACGGCCTAACAGTGTGCGGGACCGTAGCCCAGCTTCATGGAGACGGTTGCGAATGGTCCTCGCCGATACCCCAGGAGCAACAGTGTCCCTAATTTGCTGGGAAGTGGCGGTGCGGTCCCCTACGGCACTGCGTAGGATCCTACGGTCTTGGCGTGCATCCGTGCGTCGCTGCGGTCCGGTCCCAGGTCGACGGGCACGTGCACCTTCCGCCGACCACTGGCGACAACATCGATGTACTGTGGAGACCTCACGCCCCACGTGTTGAGCAATTCGGCGGTACGTCCACCCGGCCTCCCGCATGCCCACTATACGCCCTCGCTCAAAGTCCGTCAACTGCACATACGGTTCACGTCCACGCTGTCGCGGCATGCTACCAGTGTTAAAGACTGCGATGGAGCTCCGTATGCCACGGCAAACTGGCTGACACTGACGGCGGCGGTGCACAAATGCTGCGCAGCTAGCGCCATTCGACGGCCAACACCGCGGTTCCTGGTGTGTCCGCTGTGCCGTGCGTGTGATCATTGTTTGTACAGCCCTCTCGCAGTGTCCGGAGCAAGTATGGTGGGTCTGACACACCGGTGTCAATGTGTTCTTGTTTCCATTTCCAGGAGTGTATTTTGATACAATACATGAAACGGAAAAGCAAATGAAAATTTGGGTTTGCAAATAAATTTCCAAGGAAGCATTCTAATTAAAGGGCATAAGACTCCGTATTCGGTTAGGTTCATTTTCACCTTCTAGTAGCCCCCTGCAGCTGCACGCGAACAATGGATTCAAGTAGCAGGTAAAATTGGCCCATCGGACGTTGGGGATCACGCTACGTACGGACACGGAACTGATTCGTATGTGTACATCACAGTAGTGGCTCTTTTGGACCAAGGATTCAAGAAACAGTGGATGAGTACGCAGCAAAATATAGGAATGTCATTGTTACTTCATCAAAATCTGGAAATTACAACAGCATTATACAATAAATTTTTGACCGATGAGATGCAGCCCTACCAGCAGGAGCCCAGTTTTGTTCTGTGGATTGACTCGTAGGAAGGACGAAAAAATTGACAATTACATAACGAAATTTTTTTAATATGAAGAGGGATTGGCATCATGCAGTATTAAAGTGATTCTCTCCTTCCCCCTCCCCCCCCCCCCCTGGCCGGCCTTTGTGGCCGAGCGGTTCTAGGCGCTTCAGTCTGGAACCGCCCGACCGCTACGGTCGCAGGTTCGAATCCTGCCTCGGGCATGGATGTGTGTAATGTCTTTAGGTTTAAGTAGTTCTAAGTTCTAGGGGACTGATGACCTCAGATGCTAAGTCCGATAGTGCTCGGATCCATTTGAACCATTTTTTGAAGCAACCTTCCCCCCCTCCCCCAACCCCCACTCCCCACCAAATGCACTCCTGCCACGTGGGGTAGCCGCGTGGTCGAATGCCGCCTTGCCACGGTTCGCGCGGCTCCCCCGTAGGCGGTTCGAGTCCACCCTTGGGCATGGGTAGCTTAAGTTAGTTTGAGGTAGGTTAAGTAGAGTGTGAGCCTAGGGACCGATGGCCTCAGCAAATTGGTCCCATGGGAACACACTACCAAAGAAATAAAATAAAAAGATAAATGCACTCCGCTAGTGCTATTGTTGGGTAAAGAATTTGATCAAAAGCCTCCAAAGCTGCTCTTATCTCGTCGTGGGAGCCACAGAAATCACATCCCTAGAAGACTGCATCAATGTTCATTCCACTGTACATCATCAGCTATCCTAGCCAACGTTTGGCGAAAAGATTCGTTGTGCCTCGTTTGCTGCAAACTGTGGGATGAGAGAGAACCTTTTATGAATGTAAACAAAGTTTGTCATTTATGGATTTAAACAAAACATAATTGTAAAAATGAGTCGTTTATAACGCGTTCAGGATGCCGGGAAAATTACTGCTTCCCTTCCTATTTTTGCGATGCATTTCACTCCAGGAACTGTAAATTATCAACTGTAAAATAACAAATATATCTAATTCTACATTCGAAATTCTCGTGTAAGCCTTACAAACCCTCCCTGGAAATTTATTTCAGATCCCGAATTTTCCAGTACCTTTCCCGAAATTTCGTGCATTTCGCGGAATTATCAATAAATACAAATATTGAGCATTCCAGTTTATCTGCAATGCAAGTAACGTAAAAATTTAAAACTCTAGGATTACCATTTTTTACTTTCTCCACTGTGCCAACAGCTGAATGGAAATGCCTCGACCGACCCGCACCAAAGACGTTATTTTTTTCTAAACGCTTGGCGATCTGGTGCTCCCACTTCTGTCACTCTCATTTCTGGCAGAGCTCCGCATACGCCGTAAATCTGGACGAAATCGATGGTGACGAGTGGGCGCGGTCCCCCTGTAAGTACAATGTACTGAATCGAACTGAGGAGAAAAGAACCGATTGCTTGACGGAAAAAGCGATCGGCTGATAGGATACAGCCTGAGGCATCAGTGAATCTTTATTTGGCAATGGAGAAAAACCACAACTGACTACGTAAACAAGTTCAGATAGATGTAGCTTGCAGTAGTTCGGCGTAGATGAAGACGCTTGCGCAGGAGGAAGTAGCGTGGAGAGCTGCATCAAACATATCTTCGGACTGAAGACGACAACAACAGTATCAATAATGAACTCGTGCAGAAAACGACACAGTGGCCACAATACTGCTCTCAGGAAAGGAGTAGGTGATTTAAATAATATGATGTTGAGCTGAACCAACAAGATACGGAGTTTCTGAGGCCTGTTGTCTGATACTCACTGGAGAAGTTTCCGTGTCGCAATCGCTTCCTTGTATGGACAATTTGTAAACCATGATATTCAGAACAGATTAAAATGCAGTAGCAACCTCTGTTTTGTAGCTTTTCTTGACGCTCTCCATTTCATGCATTATATGTTATCGGTTTAGGGATATGGTCGGATGCCTGAAAACTGATAATGCTTTGATGCGTACTAAATTTTTTCAGTGGTGTTCGAAACTTTGATGTGAAGAACTGAAAGTCCACTTGCATAAAACCGGCCAAAATTGATTACAATAGATTTTTTTTTACAGTTTATTTCTTTTTATATAGGTTTAGTAGAACTGATTATAATACTTGTTACATCTGCAGAGCTAGGTATCTCTACAATTACATATACAGGTCAATTACATATATGAAAAACTGTTCATTTCATGAAAAACCTGTTTCAGAAGATGGCAGAAGTGAAATCTTTTGAAACCTTTGGAGGGACCTTACAGGGTATGCGTATGAAACATCATCAATTTCCAAACACAATTACTAACAAAAGCTAGGAGACATGGATACTGTGGGATGCGGTATAACACAAAGCAATTCAGATACTTTTTTGTACTTTTTCCAAACAATTTGATTTGCTTCAGAAACTAAATATTTACCAAATATGGCTGTACTTCAAGAGAGAGCCCGGTGCCTGTTGTGGTATGCAGAAAAGAAATCACTCAATGTGCTCCAAAGAAATTTTCGACATCGATTTGAGAGGGAGTCTCCAGACGTTATGGCGATTAGGGCTCGGTGTGACAACTTCCTTATCACTTGGAGTGCAGACATGTGGACAGGTTTTGGCAGAAAACGCACATCTGATGAAATGGTAGAGGAGATTAAAGAGCCCTTCCAAAGAAGCCCGTCAAAGTCAGTTCGCCGAGCATCAAGAGAGCTTAACATCCCTCTCTCAACAGTTTACAATGTGCTGCATGAACGGCTTCACTAGCACATTTACAAAGTTCAAATCGTGCAAGCAGTAATGTGAAACAAGTTGCAGCTTCGGTACGAATTTATTATTGAGATGTTGAACTGAATTGAGTAAAAGTCAGCTACCTAGGAAATGTCGTTTTCGCTGACGAACCCACCTTACACACAATTCGCACCTGGGGGTCGGAAAACCGCCACGTATTCGGGAACATTACAGAAACAGCGAAAATATGAATTTGTGGTGTGCACTGATGAAAGGCAGTTGGACCATTTTTCTTGACTGAGCAAAGAGTAACATGATCCGTTTATCTGGACATGCTTGAGCAGTTTTCCGTCCTTCAGTTTCTTCCCCTTCACTCAAATAGGACATTACAACAGGATGGCGCACTATTGCACTGGAGTTCGCGAGTTCGTGACCCCCTGGACCAAACATTTCCACAGAGATGGATAGAAGGTGATGGACCAAACAAGTGGCCACTGCCATCTCCGGACATTGCCCCACTGGATTTCTTCCTGTTGGGTTATGTGAAAGACATCGTGTACCTCATCTGTACGTGACTTTGATCTGGGCAGAAGAATGGTGGATGCTATAGGCACCATCACCCCAGAAACGCTTGCGCGCCTATGACTTGAGACAGAGTATAGTCTAGACATTTTACGGGTTACAAATTTAGTAACGTATTAATTTTTGTGAAAATTTTTGAGTTACTATATATGATGGCGCAAATGACAAGTATCAATGTCTTACAGTTTCTTTAATAGCATTTGAAAGTCAGGGAGGTTTCATATGGACACCATGTGGAATAAAAGAGACAACCAAGATGAGGAAAAATGAACAGGTGGATTATTTGTATTTTCATGCAAAAGAAAAGAAAAAAGGGAAATCAAACCAGGAAGTCATTGCATTAAAATGTCCACTTGAAAAATCTTGATGTGCCATGTGACAAAAATTTTCAGTCGCATTCACACTTGTGCAGAGGGTTTCGAAAACGAAATGAATTATTGAGGTTAAAACAAGGTTGGGATATCGCCACTGTGGACGACAGGAATAATTACACCATTATACAAAGAACTATGCGTCTTTGATAAGCGTTGAGAACCATTTCGGTGCAACAACATGTTGTTGTTGATACAACAACATGTTGTTGTTGATACTAAGATATGTCAATATCGGTGAAAAAGTAATGCACAATCAGGTTTAGCTCTGCCATTGAAAGCAGTGGGGAAATAAAATTCGTAGTCTCGTAGTGCTTAATCTGTACCTAATTTATGTATGCAGGTATACCACGTAATAAATTATAATTGATCACTGTATACTATATAGAACCATCCACGGCGAAGTAGACCAACATCACTATTAATGAAAATGCATCAATAATTGGCGAACGCATTCCAAACTGGGACGTTCATCGGGAAAATACTTCATGGAACACGCACATGTCATAAATGGGTCTATGATGCATGTAATCGAGCAATTAGCCTATAAAAAAATGTGCTTGCTATGTTTAGTGGCTCTTGCCGAGGGAGATTATGAAATCAGCAAGAAGATTAGTGAAAATCTTCTGAAATGTTCCCGTGAAGATCCTCCACATCGTTTTCTTGGAATCATTACGTGGATGTTCCATTTTGATTCCGAAAGCGAAAGTAAGTAGACCAAACCATTCACTAGTTTCGTATTGCAATAAATATCGACTTACAAATCATGCAACAAATTGATGGTAGTGTTCTATTATGAACACATACTGGTGATTTTAGTAGCTTTCCTTGAATGTGGAACGATCATTATCAAAACTGATGTAGTTCTTTGGAGTGCTCGTGCGTGCTCGGAAGCTCATTGTAAGGACGGGTGGAAAGGAAATCGGCCGTCCGCTTTAGAAAGGAACATCTCAACATTTGCCTTAGGAAAATCATGGAAAACCTGAATCGGGATGGCTGGATAGAGGTTTCATTCGTCACTCTCTGAATGCGAGTCCAGCGTGTTAATAACTACCCAACCTCGGGCGGTGATAATGTTAGAGCGTTTCTTACGGATTAGGAACTCAGAGTTACCAATAAAATTAATCCACTGGTAATGAACATAACGAAAGCCACCGAGAAAAAAGAAAATTTCTGGAATCAGGTAAAATTTATGTCGATCAAGGTAGGCTTTAACGTTAGATACAACGAAATAGTTGGCGAAGACCGTCGCTCAATACGGCACATTTAAAAACGTCGTGTTACCGTCGCCATAAGTGGAGACTATATAGAAGAGTAAAACTCCAGTGGGAAGAAGAACACCAATCACCTGTAAGCAGTGAAGGGAAATATTATCGAAAAATACACTCAAACATTTCCTCAGATCCCTGGTTCAACACAATTAAAGTAATAAAAAGTTTGTGAGTTCCGTAATTCGCATGAGATTCGATCATGGATCATTCCCCAGACATTTCTTCCGAATACACTTTTGAGATAACACTTACTGGTAACGTAATGGGGTGACGGACGGAGACCAATCACATTTTTTTCGAATGTAAATTGTTTGCAAACCGGCAAGATTTGATACAACATTTAATAAGATCTCGTCAACCATTACCAACTAATATAGCAGCTGTCTTTAATTAAAAGAATATATTAATTTTAAAAGTCATTATGAAGTTTTTAGATAAACGTAACCTTACACTGCTTCTTGCAAACGCTGGAATGGGAATTTGCTAATTACACTGAGGATATTGGAGGGATTATCTGACGATTTGATTTTGAGATCCGACGTAACAGAGAGTACAGGACTGACTACTAGTTAGGGAAAAGAATACTTCACCTTCCAATGACAGTGACAGGACATTATAGTTTTGCCTACATTCTCAGAATCAGGTAGCTGCCTTACAACAAGGGGTAAGTCCTATGCTTGGTTACTTCCTGGAGCTACTTAAAGCGATTGCCGAACACGGGGAGGAGGATGAATCCCTAACGGGTACTAAGCAGAGAATAGAACAGGCTATATACGCGAAAAAAAATTCTTTTTTTGTAATACCCGTGGTAATAATCCATCTAGGATTGTAGGTAGTACCACGTTACTTGGCTACTATCACAATTTACCAATAGGAGGGCGTTTGGGAATCTATAAAGCGCGTGCCAATATCCGAGAGGAAATCATATGGACAGAAACACTGTCACATCCTTACATCCAAATGCCCCACGACTGTGGATATTGTATGCTGGACCAGTTGGCCAAATGGAAACGATGCCCCTTACAAACTGTCAGCTCTACAACATTATCTCACACGAGTATGCGGCATCTCCATGTCCTTCATAGTGACGATCCAACATCTGCTGCTGTTCACGCCACTTTTATACTCTACCAGGTCAGATAACAACACTAAACATGAACAACACAAACGACACAAACGCAGACCTACCACAGGGAATTGCAACTCTAATCATTTACACAGCTGATAATGATTTGTACGTGTATGAAGTTATACTGACATGCGACCTTGCCTTCTGGGCGCTACACTTTTTTTGTCAAGCAATGTACTCACATCAAAAAAAGCTTTGCATCACCTCGGTTCCGAGAGTTCCGGAACCTGCACAGCAAACTGGAATAGAGATCAACATAAACATCATTTCCGCCCTTTTTAATGCTCATGAAAAACACACATTGCATGTTGTACCACCATGCAGCGAGACCTTCAGAGGTGGTGGTCCAGATTGCTGTACACACTGGTACTTCTAATACCCAGTAGCACGTCTTCTTGCATTGATGCTTGCCTGTATTCGTCGTGGCATACTATCTACGAGTTCATCAAGGCACTGTTGGTCGAGATTGTCCCACTCCTCAACGGCGATTCGGCGTGGATCCCTCAGAGTGGTTCGTGGGTCACGTCGTCCATAAACAGCCGTTTTCAATCTATCCCAGGCATGTTCGATAGTGGTCATGTCTGGAGAACATGCTGGCCACTCCGGAAGAGCGATGTCGCTACCCTGAAGGAAGTCAATCACAAGATCTGCACGATGGGGGTGCGATTGTCGTCCACAAAGACGAATGCCTCGCCAATATGCTGCCGATATGGTTGCCCTATCTGTCGGAGGATGGCATTCACGTGTCGTACAGTCGTTACAGCGCCTTCCATGACAACCAGCGGCGCACGCCGGCCCCACACAATGCCACCCCAGAAAAAATTCCAAAATTACGTATATAGCCGGCAATTTACACTGTTGACTGATCGTAAAGCTCTTTTATAATTGTCGAAGATGGACGCAAATATTCCTAGCAGGACAGCGTGTTGTTTCGAGTGGTTGGCACTGTTTTTGTCTGACCAAGTATCGTTCTACGTCTCAAGACGCGAACGCCGCCTTTTTCCCTAGATTTCTGCCAGGACTAGGTCCACTATTCGACACAGTACTGGGGGCCCCTTAGATGTGGCTGCCATCACTCGCCACTGCTCTGAGGACCAGGTCATCCAAGTACTGTGTCTAGTGACCAACAGTTGGCCGACGGACTGAAAACGCTGGAGTATCCAGCGGTACAAGCCTTTTGGTATCAACATAATCAGCTATCCACCCTTAGAGGCGTCCTTCTACTAGAGAGACAATAGCCGCAGCCATGTTGTTATCCGACATGCTCTCTGGCACAGCATATTGTCACGCCTCCAGCAGAGACATTGGGGGATCGTCCTGACATAGCAGTTCCGTAGGCAACTTCTATATCGTCGTGGGAATGACAACGACATTGCCAACATGGTGGCAGCTTGCAACGTCTGTCAGAGTAAACAGGCAGAGTCAGTTTCTTTCCTCCAGCTAGATATTTCATTTCCTTGGACATGCCTCCACTTGAATTTTGCAGGCCACTTTTTGGAATATTCCTGTCCCATTGTTGTTGAAGCCAGTATCGGTTTTCTATATGTGTCACACATATCACTGACATCGTCGTCTCAAAGAATTTAGGCATTGACCCATATTTTTTCTTTCAGGTGGCTGCTGGAAAACATAGTCACTGACAACGGATCCCAGTTCATGTCATCTAAATTTTCTTCCTCCAATGGCATCACCTTGATCCAAATGGCACCCTTCCAACCAGCATCTAATGGGATAGCAGAACGATCTGTCTGCATTTTCAGGCAATAACTCGCCAAGTTTCAATGGGACCTTTCCTTGGGCAATGTGTGGACCGTTTTGCATGCTGCCAGACAGTCAGCCCAGCTAAGCAATTACATGGACGACCACATCATTCATAACTCTCCGTTCTTTATCTGACCCAATCTTACTGATCCTCCTCAGCAGTCACTCCGCCACTCTGTTTTTTTTTTCCGGAACTACCAATGCTGGGTCACACACCTAGTAGGTCAGGCCCTGTTAGAAGTGCCACTACAAGACGTCTCTTCATGCCACACACGTATCAACCACATGCACTCCCAGAGTACACCTTCTGCAAGTGGTCTTCCCTTGTAGGAGGAGCTGATGTACCCCAGGAGTACATGTGGTTCGGACTAGCTCCCTCTCCCAGAATAGTGGATAACACCGCCTTGCCACCACCTTAACAGGTTACATAGCCTCTTGATTCCAGCGATGTCAGCCTTCCTGCATCCCAGGCGCCCGCTTTGATGGATAATGACTACAGCCTTCCTGGTTTGCCAGTTCAACAAACAGACGAGTGTGGCGCAAGTGCCTCCAGTGACTTCGAGATGTGACACATCCTCTTATCTGAGTGACACAACGGACTATTGTAAATCGGGTACTCAAAGACAGCTCCAAGCCAGACGTCCTGTATCGTGAATTCCACTGACCTCGAATCACTACCATTTGCGACTTCAGTGGTGTTAAGCGAGAGCATTGGAGGGGAGGATGGAGATCTGTTGTGTTGGGGTTACAGCCAACCTGTGCATACTGGAGGCACTGGATCTGCACCTGGAGCTATGGTCTGGGATGCGATTTCGTATGTCATCGGGAGCACTCTCGCGATTATCCCACGCACCCGACTACAAATCTGTACGTCAATCTGGTGATTCGATCTGTTGTGTTGCCATTCATGAACAGCACTCCAAGGGGTGTTTCCATCAGGATAAAGCTCGCCCACATACCGCTATCTTAACCTAACATTCTCTACCGCGTTTTTGTATGTCAATCCTTCTGATTGAAGGTTTGAGGGACTTCGGCCGTTCACTTATGTAACAAAATGGGACAGCCACAGCTATCCTTTCGATGTTATTTATTATACGGCTACCAATTTCGGTGATTCAATACACCATGTGTAAACAGTAATGATAGCATCATCAACTTACCAACCATGCAAATACTCTATACATTGTACAAATGCGCTATTTATTTATAAAATCATTAACTAAATATTACGTGACTTTTATTGGTCAGTTGGATGATGCATTATACAGCACAATCCAGAAATAACGTACTAATCGGCTAAAATACTGTAGGAAATGACAGACATATGAAAAAAAACTATAATACAAGAAATAAGTAAACCACAGAAATAAGCATCTATGTTCAAGCAGTCCTTCCACAAGGATAGCATCAACAATGTCTTAGTGTCAGTATAGGTAAAGCTAGCAAAATCTAAGTATCAATATAGGTAAGCAGTCAAAATGACGACAGAAATACAGCTATATGTCATGTTAAAGTGTAAAATGCTCAGGTGCAAACGGTAGATGGGCATACTTATGTCATATACATAAAACGAATCTCCAAGACGTGTCAAAAGACCAAATATAGGAAATCACCTATATCATAGCTTAGGCAGAATACATCAAAAAACCTTACAAGAAACTGTTTAGGGCGAACAACAGTCATGTGTGCATGCATCCATGTACCATGTACTACCATAAAACAAATATGACTGAAGGAAAACTATCTAATTCATGTAAATGTCACATACTATTATTATATATCCACATATCATATAGTATCTGTACATCGGATTATACGTTAGCAGTAATATCAAAGGATCAAAGGTAAAAAAAGCCATCATATATATATATATATATATATATATATATATATATATATATATATATATATATATATATATACACCTGCCCACACACCCTGTATGGGATACGGTCAGATATGTCCAGGATACACTACTGCATAACGTCGTAAAAAGGCATGACGGAGAAGAAAGCAGCTTACACCAACCTCTGTACAACTTGTGTAGCCGGGTAAAAAACCAGTCAATAATGTAATATGTTGGCTAGTGTCACTGGAACTAAGGCTACCAGACTAACTACAGGATGGACAGACAAATGTTAAGATGGCTTCCCTATACTAACATATACCCACTTGAAGGCACACCGAGACTATATTCATCAAACCATAACAGAAAGTGTGCTACTAGTCTGTGATGATGCAGTACATCTACATCTACATCTACATGAATACTCTGCAAATCACATTTAAGTGCCTGGCAGAGGGTTCATCGAACCACCTTCACAATTCTCTGTTATTCCAATCTTGTAACCGCGCGGAAATAACGAACACCTATATCCTTCCCCACAACATTTTCTATGTGTTCCTTCCAATTTAAGTTGTTCGTAATTGTAATTCCTAGGTATTTAGTTAAATTTACTGCCTTTAGATTTCACTGATTTATCGTGTGATCGCAGTTTAACGGATTCCTTTTAGCCCTCACGTGGATGAACTCACACTTTTCGTTATTTAGGGTCAACTGCCAATTTTCACACAATACAGATATCTTTTTTAAATCGTTTCGCAATTTGTTTTAATCTTCTGATGGATTTATTAGTCGATAAACGATAGCATTATCTGCAGACAACCTAAGACGGCTGTTCAGATTGCCTCCCAAATCGTTTAAATAGATAAGGAACAACAAAGGGCCTATAATCCTACATTGGGGAAAGCCAGAAATCACTTCTGTTTTACTCGATGACTTTCCGTCAATTACTACGAACTGTGACCTCTCTGACAGGAATTCACGGATGCAGTCACATAACTGAGACGACGTTACACAAGCACGCAATTTCACTACAAGCGGCTTGTGTGTCACAGTGTCAAAAGCCTTTCGGAAATCCAGAAATACGGAATCAATTCGAAATCCCTTGTCAATAGCAGTTAACACTTCGTGCGAGTAAAGAGCTAGTTGTGTGTCACAGGAACGATATTTTTTAAATCCATGTTGGCTGTGTGTCAATAGACGGTTATCTTCGAGGTAATTCATACTTTTCGAACACAATATATGTTCCAAAATCCTGCTACATATCGACGTTAATGATAATGACCTTTAATTTAGTGATTTGCTCCTACTACACCGAGCGAGGTGTCGCAGTGGCTAGCACTCTGGACTTGCATTCTGGAGGAAGACGGTTCAATACCGCTTCCGGCCATCCTGATTTAGGTTTTCCGTGATTTCCCTAAATCGCTCCAGGCACATGCCGGGTTGGTTCGTTTCAAAGGGCAGGGCTGACTTCCTTCCCCGTCCTTCCCTAATCCGATGAGACCGATGACGTCGCTGTTTGGTCTCCTCCCCCAACCACACCACCCAACCCAACTCTACTACCTTACAGTCAAAACTCTACTACCTTACAGTCTGGACCAGAAGATTTGCTTTTGTTAAAGGGTTTAAGTTGCTTTACTACTCCAAGGATATCTACTTCTATGTTACTCATGTTGGCAGGTGTTCTTGATTCGAACTCTGGAATATTTACTTCGACTTCTTTGGCGAAGGAATTTCAGAAGGTTGTGTTTAGTAACTCTGCTTTGGCAACACTGGCTTCGATTGTATCTCGATTACTATCGCGCAGAAGAGGCATTTACTGTGTCTTGCCGCTAGCATACTTCGCATATGACTAGAATCTCTTTGGATTTTCTGCCAGGTTTCGAGACAAAGTTTCGTTGCGGAAACTATTATAAACATCCAGCTTTGAAGTTCGCGCTAAATTTCGAGCTTCTGTAAAAGATCGCCAATCTTGGAGATTTTGTATCTATTTAAATTTGCCATGTTTTTTTGTTGTTTCTGCAACAGTGTTCTGACTCATTTTGTGTATCATGGGGTGTCAAGTCTGTCGTTTGTAATTTATTTGACATATATGTCTCAGTTGCTGCCGATACTATTTCTTTGAATTCAAGGCACATCTGATCTACATTTACATTGTTAATTTGGAAGGATTGGAGATCGTCTCTCAGGAAGGTATCAAGTGAATTTTTATCTACTTTTTTGAATAGGTATATTTTTCGTAAAATTTTGGAGGATTTTGGTGTTACAATATTCAATCTCGGTACGGCAACCCTATATTCACTAATCCCTTTATCCGTTTTGATGCTCGGTATTAAGTATACTTAAATTATACCTCGCCAGTATAGCGAGGATGTTTATAATAGTTTCCGCAACGAAACTTTGTCTCGAAACCTGGCAGAAAATCCAAAGAGATTCTAGTCATATGTGAAGTATGCTAGCGGCAAAATACTTGAACAGCAAATCACATGAAAAGTTATTCGTATTTAGTGGATACAAATAAACTTCTGAATTCTCCCGAACAGTACATATGTAACTTAGTAATGGGTGCAATCTAGACAAAGTGGGCAAGAGAAACAGAATACATAAAAATAGAAAAATATATAAACATGACCTGTGTATATATCCTGCACCGAATTATGTATCCTGCATTCATTTTATAAATATGAGATAAATATGTCTATATTCGGTTTTCAGTTAAGCATTTTATAACTTTGACGTGACGTATAGACATATCTTTTAACACCCATGGTCTAGGGGTAGCGTCTTTGATTCACAATCAAAACGTCTTCGGTCCCGGGTTCGATCCCCGCCACTGCCTAAATTTTGATAAATAATCAGCATTGGCTACGGAAGACTTCCGGCATAAGAAGGCAGCCTCATTCTGCCAACGGCCTTGTCAAAGAGGGCGGAGGAGCGGATAGAGGTTCAGGGCACACTCTTGTCCTAGGGGTGGGAAATTGCCCCTAAAGGCGGAAGAATCAGCAATGATCAACGACATGAGGATGCGGAAGGCAATGGAAACCATTGCATTAAAGACACGTAACGTGTATCCACAGGACATGTGGCCTCTAATTGAAGAAGTGTCATGATGATCTCTCGATTGGCAAAAGATTCCGGAATAGTCCCCCATTCGGATCTTCGGGAGGGGACTGATGGTTCAGATGGCTCTGAGCACTATGGGACTTAACATCTATGGTCATCAGTCCCCTAGAACTTAGAACTACTTAAACCTAACTAACGTAAGGACACCACACAACAGCCAGTCATCACGAGGCAGAGAAAATCCCTGACCCTGCCGGGAATCGAACCCGGGAACCCGGGCATGGGAAGCGAGAACGCTACCGCACGACCACGAGCTGCGTACGGGGAGGGGACTGCCAAGGGGGAGGTTACCATGAGAAAAAGATTGAATAATCTACGAAAGGATAACGTTCTACGAGTCGGGGCGTGGAATGTCAGAAGCTTGAACGTGGTAGGGTAACTAGAAAATCTTAAAAGGGAAATGCAAAGGCTCAATCTAGATATAGTAGGGGTCAGTGAAGTGAAGTGGAAGGAAGACAAGGATTTCTGGTCAGATGAGTATCGGGTGTTATCAACAGCAGCAGAAAGTGGTATAACAGGTGTAGGATTCGTTATGAATAGGAAGGTAGGGCAGAGGGTGTGTTACTGTGAACAGTTCGGTGACCGGGTTGTTCTAATCAGAATCGACAGCAGACCAACACCGACAACGATAGTTCAGGTATACATGCCAACGTCGCAAGCTGAAGATGAACAGATAGAGAAAGTGTATGAGGATATTGAAAGGGTAATGCAGCATGTAAAGGGGGACGAAAATCTAATAGTCATGGACGACTGGAATGCAGTTGTAGGGGAAGGAGTAGAAGAGAAGGTTACAGGAGAATATGGGCTTGGGACAAGGAATGAAAGAGGAGAAAGACTAATTGAGTTCTGTAAGAAAGTTTCAGCTAGTAATAGCGAATACCCTGTTCAAGAATCACAAGAGGACGAGGTATACTTGGAAAAGGCCGAGAGATACGGGAAGATTTCAATTAGATTACATCATGGTCAGACAGAGATTCCGAAATCAGATACTGGATTGCAGGACGTACCCAGGAGCAGATATAGACTCAGATCACAATATAGTAGTGATGAAGAGTAGGCTGAAGTTCAAGACATTAGTCAGGAAGAATCAAGACGCAAAGAAGTGGGATACGGAAGTACTAAGGAATGACGAGATACGTTTGAAGTTCTCTAACGCTATAGATACAGCAATAAGGAATAGCGCAGTAGGCAGTACAGTTGAAGAGGAATGGACATCTCTAAAAAGGGCCATCACAGAAGTTGGGAAGGGAAACATAGGCACAAAGAAGGTAGCTGCGAAGAAACCATGGGTAACAGAAGAAATACTTCAGTTGATTGATGAAAGGAGGAAGTACAAACATGTTCCGGGAAAATCAGGATACAGAAATACAAGTCGCTGAGGAATGAAATAAATAGGAAGCGCAGGGAAGCTAAGACGAAATGGCTGCAGGAAAAATGTGAAAACATCGAAAAAGATATGATTGTCGGAAGGACAGACTCAGCATACAGGAAAGTCAAAGCAACCATTGGTGACATTAAAAGCAACGGTGGTAACATTAAGAGTGCAACGGGAATTCCACTGTTAAATGCAGAGGAGAGAGCAGATAGGTGGAAAGATTACATTGAAAGCCTCTATGAGGGTGAAGATTTGTCTGATGTGATAGAAGATGAAACGGGAGTCGATTTAGAAGAGATAGGGGATCCAGTATTAGAATCGGAATTTAAAAGAGCTTTGGAGGACTTACGGCCAAATAAGGCAGAAGGGATAGATAACATTCCATCAGAATTTCTAAAATCATTGGGGGAAGTGGCAACAAAACGACTATTCACGTTGGTGTGTAGAATATATGAGTCTGGCGACATACCATCTGACTTTCGGAAAAGCATCATCCACACAATTCCGAAGACGGCAAGAGCTGACAAGTGCGAGAATTATCACACAATCAGCTTAACAGCTCATGCATCGAAGCTGCTTACAAGAATAATATACAGAAGAATGGAAAAGAAAATTGAGAATGCGCTAGGTGACGATCAGTTTGGCTTTAGGAAAAGTAAAGGGACGAGAGAGGCAATTCTGACGTTACGGCTAATAATGGAAGCAAGGCTAAAGAAAAATCAAGACACTTTCATAGGATTTGTCGACCTGGAAAAAGCGTTCGACAATATAAAATGTTGCAAGCTGTTCGAGATTCTGAAAAAAGTAGGGGTAAGCTATAGGGAGAGACGGGTCATATACAATATGTACAACAACCAAGAGGGAATAATAAGAGTGGACGATCAAGAACGAAGTAATCGTATTAAGAAGAGTGTAAGACAAGGCTGTAGCCTTTCGCCCCTACTCTTCATTCTGTACGTCGAGGAAGCAATGATGGGAATAAAAGAAAGGTTCAGGATTGGAATTAAAATACAAGGTGAAAGGATATCAATGATACGATTCGCTGATGACATTGCTATCCTGAGTGAAAGTGAAGAAGAATTAAATGATCTGCTGAACGGAATGAACAGTCTAATGAGTACACAGTATGGTTTGAGAGTTAATCGGAGAAAGACGAAGGTAATGAGAAGTAGTAGAAATGAGAACAGCAAGAAACTTAACATCAGGATTGATGGTCACGAAGTCAATGAAGTTAAGGAATTCTGCTACTTAGGCAGTAAAGTAACCAATGACGGACGGAGCAAGGAGGACATCAAAAGCAGACTCGCTATGGCAAAAAAGGCATTTCCGGCCAATAGAAGTCTACTAATATCAAATACCGGCCTTAATTTGAGGAAGAAATTTCTGAGGATGTACGTCTGGAGTACAGCATTGTATGGTAGTGAAACATGGACTGTGGGAAAACCGGAACAGAAGAGAATCGAAGCATTTGAGATGTGGTGCTATAGACGAATGTTGAAAATTAGGTGGACTGATAAGGTAAGGAATGAGGAGGTTCTACGCAGAATCGGAGAGGAAAGGAATGTGTGGAAAACACTGATAAGGAGAAGGGACAGGATGATAGGACATCTGCTAAGACATGAGGGAATGACTTCCATGGTACTGGAGGGAGCTGTAGAGGGCAAAAACTATAGAGGAAGACAGAGATTGGAATACGTCAAGCAAATAATTGAGGACGTAGGTTGCAAGTGCTACTCTGAGATGAAGAGGTTAGCACAGGAAAGGAATTTGTGGCGGGCCGCAACAAACCAGTCAGTAGACTGATGAAAAAAAAAAAAAAAAAAAAAAAAAAAAAGGACATTGATATTGTTCATGCTGCCCTTGTGCAAGGACTACGTGCAGAATGCATATTTGTTTACTTATTTCTGAAGTCGTAGTTTCTTTCATATATCTGTAATTTCCTACAGTTATTTTTATCGAATAGTTGGTCACTTCAGGAGTGTGTAGTTTAATGTATCATCCAACTGACCCATAAAAATCATGGAATATTTAATTAATGAATTTATAAATAAATAGCACATTTGTACAATGTATAAAGTGGAAATTCGTTATGGTATACTATATATAATTCCATTTTAAGTACATGACAATGTATATATCTGTGGGTTTTACCAAATGGTTACTGTAAATTCACTTGCATAGTATTGTACTTGATTCTTATTCTGGTTATAATCTGTGTTAGTACTTATATGGTTGGTAAGTTGTTGAAGTTATTATTCTGTTTACGGTTGGTTCAAATGGCTCTGAGCACTATGGGACTCAACTGCTGAGGTCATAAGTCTCCTAGAACTTAGAACTACTTAAACCTAACTAACCTAAGGACATCACACACATCCATACCCGAGGCAGGATTCGAACCTGCGACCGTAGCGGTCGTGCGGTTCCAGACTGTAGCGCCAGAACCGCTCGGCCACCAGCGGCCGGCATTATTCTGTTTATGCATACTAGCCTGAAGATGGTGTACTGAATCACCGAAACTGGTAGCCATGTAATAAGTAACATCGAAAGGAAGGCTGTAACCTCGGGCATGGAGGTGTGTGATGTCCTTAGGTTAGTTAGGTTTAATTATTTCAAAGTTCTAGGCGACTGATGACATCAGCAGTTAAGTCGCATAGTGCTCAGAGCCATTTGAAGGCTGTAAGTGTTCTCTTTCAGTACGTGCTCTACAGATCGTCGGTAAGTTGTCTTGGTCTGCTCGATCACCAGATTTGTCTCTATTCGAGCACATATGGGTCATCATCATATGACAACTCCAGCGTCATACAAAAACAACATTAACCGTCCCTGTAATGACCGACATAGTGCAGTAGGCGTGGAACTCCATCCCAAAAACTGACATCTGGCACCTGTACAACACAATGCTTGTACGCTTGCCTGCTTGCATTCAACGTTCTGGTGGCTACACCGGTTATTAATGTATCTGCATTTCTCATCTGCAATGTCTTATCTCACAATTACATGAACCTGTTATCTTGCAGCGTTAATCACTTAAATATGTTACCTAAACGGACGTATTACCGAAATTTCATTACTCTACATTAATTAGTTTTGGTGGTGCGATGTTTCCCGTCAGTGTATTTACAATTATAACTCGTTGTTTTAAATCTCTGGAAAATCCAAGTGCACTATGTTCATAACACCGCAGTCTAAATAAATATTCCTTCCGCCGTTTACTTTGTAAGTTGGAGAGAAAAACAACTTGTCTTAAACACCTTTTATGTAAAACTGTAGTATAATGTTGTCTGGGGACAGGGGAACAAGGGACACGTCATAATCACATGAAAACTCCTCCCCCCCCCAATCACTCCCCCTCCCCTCCCATGTTGGATAGCGTCCGTGTAGGACAATGAGAGTAAGAGAACGTTAGCAAAAAGATTTAAAAATGTCTGATAGACCAACATAATCTGGTCGGAAACTCTGAGTCAACGCAATAAGACAATAAATATTAATTTCGAAATGGCCCTTATACTTAGCCCGTGAATCCAAGTCCATTTAATTAAATCAGAGTATATTCTGCTATATGACAATCGGAATAAACTGAAGACAGTAGGTCGTGGTTCTATATCCCTGCACCTTTCAGCTACAGGAATACAGACTGCGCGTATGTTTTGGCCTGCATTCGCGCGCCGTGCATGGTATAGTTCCCCGGAAGCCCAGAAAGGAATGACTCGCCACGCCTACGCCCCCTTGCCATCCTCACTGTCGGCGCCAGACACCGATCGGCGCGGCCCTCCGGCCTCCAGAAACTCTTCTTTGTGCCCGTAATTGGATCTCCAAGGCGATCAGCACTCCAGTTCACTCCCGGTTTGAAGTACGTTTCCTCGCCCGGGAAACGGGCCCTCCATTAACAATGTCCCACGCGATGAATTCAGCAGCGCCTCCACGCCAGCGGCGGAGACCTCGGAAACTACTCCCGGAACTTTGTCGCGCTTGGATTCGTTTCCTTTGCGACTGATAATGCGTCGAGGCTCGAAGAAAAGAAAAAGAGAAATTCGTCAGGCTCTCATCTGTGGGTTAATGGCTGAAGCTTCCCAGTCATTTTTAGCAGTCTACGCAGTCCTTCAGCTTTTTCTCGATGACGCCGTCAGTTATTACATTCAGGTATAGAGGAGAAAGCGTAAAGCCACTAAAAGTGTGTAAATGATGAAGCAGTGCTGGATGAACCAAATGAATGAATGCAATTTATTATGGAGAAGCATGTAGAAGTGGCAAAACAGTGTGGAATGGATATAAATAAATGAAAATTCAAAGTGATTATAAATGAAATCATGAAGGTTCTGTCAAAATATCATTGGAAAGAACGAGTATCGAACAAGTAAAATCTTTCAGGTACTTTGGAAGTTTGGTAGCACGAAGTGGGAGCTGTATGGAGGAAATGAGAGGTAGAAAGGTGTTAAGATGTAAGGTTTGTTAACAGAGAAAAAATCGAATAGAATTAAAAAAGAGAGTCTTTAAATCATGAGATTTTTGTTATAAGGTAGCGAATCATGGACAGTCAAAAAGGGAAACCAGTTGGATGGTTTTGGTCTGTGCTTGTACAGGAAAATGCTAAAGTGAAATACTGACAGAATGACGAACGATAAAGTACTTCTGAGTATAGGGGAGCAAAGAAAAAAATATAAATGATGAAACTGAGGGATAATCATCCTGGGTGTGACGTATACTGCGAATAAATAGAGTTATTGAAGGAAAGAAGATTTTGAGTGCTGCAAATTGGAAAGCATCCAATCGACACACGGCGTAAGATAGACATACCGAAGGAAATTTTTATGTGTTACTCGGCATAGACAGAGCACAGCTTATGATCATTCGCACTGGCAGTGATACACAGACCAGTGTAACAAAAAGGCAGTTCCTGGAGGTGGATTACGCTACAGCTCACGATGTGAACGGCTAACCAAAAACTAGTCTATATCTTAGCGAAAGTCGTAGTAGGCATGTGTAAGGAGTCCAGAGAGCGATCCGAATCAAAAAACACAAAAGCACACAGGGAAGGTCACTCACTATACCGCCAGTGCTGACATTGAAGGCTTTAGAGCAGTGATTCCCAGATTGTGGTAGGCGTAGCACTTATGGCACCCAAGGACAGTTCAGATGATACAGTTACGAGAAAAAAAAAACCGTAAGTAAAATTGTAGTCTTTCTTTACTTTATTTTTAAAGTAAAATGAAAGCAAGAAAACTGATTGATTAAGTGACGTGTTAAAGAAATGGATTTTCCGCAGAATGTTTGTTTCGGTCTGTAAGCAGAACACAGGAAGGTCGGATTGTACCCTCTCCACCTCTATATCCTTATTGGTCGTCACTGCTTTGGCCTGGAATGATTCGTCTTGTTCTGACGTTGGCGACAGTTTGATCGGATCTCGGTGGATATTCGAAAGTCTGCGTGCCGCTTTGCAACTGCTGCCTACTTATGAGGTGCACCAATGCGTCGCGTTGCGGTAGTCAGTACTCTGTGAATGGTTTATTCTTGATATTGTTGCTTTGTTGAGCGTTACGTTAAATGGCACCTTGATGCGAAGAAGATTTGCTTGTGGAAGCGGAGTCTGCGTATTACAAGGAGCTAATTCTTGACTACTCTAATTGTGATGTGAAGCATAACTTGATTGTATGACTCATACGTGATTACGTTTCAAGTTAACCGCGAGGCGATTTTCAAGCTGGGAAGCTCCCTCTGCCTCAGAGCATTTAGTTAAAAAACCTAAAGCACCATCAGTCCTTAAGTGTGATAGAAGCTACATAACAGTGCTATGGCTTTACAGTAAAGGCCGGTACATAAACCAGTGGTTACCTAATTCCCCAACGTACTGTATGCTTAGGTACGCTTTCAAATTGGAGCATGAAACCTTCTTTATTAATATGTCGTCGAAGTTCTAAGCACTCTGAGTAATACGTGTTTTTGAAAGGAAGTCAACTTTTTGAAAAAAATAATCCAGGTGCCTGGCAAATTTTATTAAGACTGATACTAAATAGATTAAAACCTTATAACTGGCTTGTTTTAGAATTCCAGAGGGAGGAAAACCTCACACAATTGATGAGTCTTTCTTACTGCCCACAGCTGGCGACATAGTTCAAACAGCGTTTGGGAAAAAAGTGACCAAGCAAATACAAAAAGTTCCTCCGATTATTAAAATCTTCAGCTGTACCTCCATGCACATTTTGCTGCTGATTTAAGACGATGTTCACGCGCTAAAAGTGCCCGAGATGTATTAAGTCAAACATAGCCTGTACATTGACCTCCACGCTTATCTGATCTAAATCCTCTAAAATTTTCTGCCTGTGGTCATCTCGTAAATGAAATGTGCAGCACTCCATCTGATAAAGTTGAAGTACTAGAGCAGCGTATTGTAGTTTTGTGAAGATCTACAGGATGCTCAGAGTGTATTAGAAAGAATTCGTAACTCACTGCGGAGACGAGTGCAGTTTTGCCTTCAAAGGTGAGAACTGCACATGAAACACATTCTTTAACAGGCACTAGTGTACGGAAATTGTAACATGTAAAGTTCTGAAGAAGTATTGTATTCTTGTTGAGGCAGCCATTAGGTGCAATTTAAGACCAACTAAAGGTGAGTTAACCGAAATATTTAAGTTCCAAACACATGTATACGAGCCAGGACAATATTTTATAAAGAAGTCAGTGGAGTTATAACCACACATTCGCAGTTACCTCACAAAAGGTTCGTTTGAGGCCCCTTTCGGGATGGTTTTGCTTCTACGGATGTTCTCTTATACTTTCATCTGTGTCAGTTTTCGCTACTAAATATTTTTCGTTCTGTGTAAAAGTTTGGCACTTGGGCACCTCTGACAAAGTATTTCCTCCTTCCGCTTTATCTGAAATGTGAAAGTTTTCAGAGAGGCGATTCAACTGAATTCATAAATTGAATGATATGTATCTATCATATGCAGACATCAATCAACACGAGAGGATAACGCTTCATTTGATGGTGGTAAGTGATTCCGTCATCGCACGGCATTCGGTCTTCGAAAAGAACGTACATATGATCAGTGGAGAGTGCTGTATGAGAATACCAGATATTCTTCTACCATCATCAATTGAAGGTAGTGTAGTGAATGATATTGAAAATCGAAAACGTTTGCTTCGAGACCAATGACCGAATCATTCTCAGCACAGTTTTTACAAAAATTAGTGCAACATACCTGTTTTGTAAATAAAAAGCGCCTTCTGTTACTGCATTATATTTTATTATCCCAGACGCGTTTCACCTTTTTTCAGTTTAAAGCGTCATCAGTGGGATCTACAATGATACAGTTATGATACACTTTTGTTTTGGTATGTATTATGCGAAGATTATAAAACAGTTCACTTCTTGTACCTTATGTAACTAAGTGATAACTTACAGTTCTTCGCGTTTTTTGGTGGCATCGGCGTTTCCTCTCACCTGGTCGCATGGAGGATTTTTTTGTGTTTCGAACATTTTTTTCCCACTTATCATTTTGTTTGCCCTCCTTGTTGTGATGCATTATCAGCCTTCTGTTACAAATATAGACATGACACTAATATAAACGTAACTACTTTGATTTCACTGTGTATCTCATTCTGCTTAGTTTGTTTACGTACACGAATATGTGGCCGACCTAACGAAGTATATGCTGAAAGCTAACTTCCATTCATTTCTCTTAACTTTATATCTGTGTGTGTGTATGTGTGTGTGTGTGTGTGTGTGTGAGAGAGAGAGAGAGAGAGAGAGAGAGAGAGAGAGAGAGAGAAGAGAGAGAGAGAGGGAGGGAGAGAGATGGGTGGTGGGGAGAAAGAGACAGAGAAAGAGAAAAGGTGAGAGAGTATGCGGGTGGAATTATTATCATTATTATTATTGCAGCAGGATTTTAGAACATATATTGTGTTCGAACATTATGAATTACCTCGAAGGAAACACAGTCATCATGGGTTTAGAAAACATCGTTCCTGTGAAACACAACTAGCTCTTTATTCACATGAAGTGCTGAGTGCTATTGACAAGGGATTTCAGATCGATTCCGTATTCCTGGACTTCCGGAAGGCTTTTGACACTGTACCACCCAAGCGGCTCGTAGTAAAATTGCGTGCTTATGGAATATCGTATCAGTTATGTGACTGGATTTGCGATTTTCTGCCAGAGAGGTCGCAGTTTGTAGTAATTGACGGAAAGTCATCGAGTAAAACTGAAGTGATTTCAGGCGATCCCCAAGGTAGTGTTATAGGCCCTTTGCTGTTCCTTATGTATATAAACGATTTGGGAGACAATCTGAGCAGCCGTCTTCGGTTCTTTGCAGATGACGCTGTCGTTTATCGACTAATAAAGTCATCAGAAGATCAGAACAAAGTGCAAAATGATTTAGAAAAAATATCTGAATGGTGTGAAAAGTTGCAGTTGACCCTAAATAACAAAAGTCTGAGGTCATCCACATGAGCGGTAAAAGAAACTCGTTAAACTTCGCTTACACTATAAATCAGTCTAATCTAAAAGCCGTAAAATCAACTAAATATCTAGGGATTACAATTACGAACAACTTAAATAGAAAAGAACACATAGAAAATGTTGTGGGGAAGGCTAACCAAAGGCTGCGTTTTATTGGCAGGACAATTAGAAAATGTAACAGACCTACTGAGGAGACTGCCTACACTACGCTTGTCCGTCCTCTTTTAGAATACTGCTGCGCGGTGTGGGATCCTTATCAGGTAGGACTGACGGAGTACATCGAAAACGTTCAAAGAAAGGCAGCACGTTTTGTACTATAGCAAAATATACAGAAATATACAGAAATGATACAGGATTTGGGCTGGAAATCATTAAAAGAAAGGCGTTTTTCGTTGCGACGGAATCTTCTCAATCTTCTCACGAAATTCCAATCACCAACTTTCTCCTCCGAATGCGAAAATATTTTTTTGACACCAACCTACATAGGGAGGAACGATCACCACGATAAAATAAGGGGAATCAGAGCTCGTACGGAAAGATATAGGTGTTCATTCTTTCCGCGCGCTACACGAGATTGGAATAATAGAGAATTGTGAAGGTGGTTCGCTGAACCCTCTGCCAGGCACTTAAGTGTGATTTGCAGAGTATCCATGTGCATGTAGATTACGATAACAGTCCTCTTTTGTAGTGCTACTCTATTATTTCATCTATTCAAGTAAAGAATGAGTTGTTTGTCATATGTATTTGATCATTCAACATGGCTTTTTTTTCTGCTTTGGTTTTCTGTATGAGGTAATTTTCTTGCAAAGTTAGGAGGTGTTTTTTATTCTTGATTCTAATTATTTTCATGCCGTATCCTCTAGTGATTGGTTTCTAATTGTTTTATAATGTACGTCTATTTTAAAATCTACGAGTAATACATATCAAAACAGAAGTCTATCATAACTGTATCATTATAGATTCCACCGACGCCTTAAAGTGAAAAAAGGCGGAAGGCGTCTAGGAGAATAAAATACAGTGCAGCAAGAGACGACGTTTTTTATTTACAAAACAAATGTCTCTGTGGTTGCTACGGAGGATGGCCACGCGAACAAGTTCGTCACTGCAAGATACTTTAAATAACCGATAATGTGTCTCAGGGCTGCTTTGTATTTTGTTCAAAGGCAAATTAATGACTGCATTCTGTATGCGTTCGGTCACAACGTTTCCTAACAATTCATTGCCGCTTCGCTGTTCCAGCCGTTGAATATTCTGAAACATACACATGGCTCTAAGCACTGTGGGACTTAACATCTGAGGTCATCAGTCCCCTAGACTTAGAACTACTTAAACTTAACAAACCTAAGGATAACACACACATCAATGCCCGAGGCAGGATTCGAACCTGTGACCGCAGCAGCAGCGCGATTCCGAACTGAAGCGTCTAGTACCGCTCGGCCACAGCGGCCGGCAATATTCTAAAAATACTGACAAGGGAACCTCCCCATCGCACCCCCCTCAGACTTAGTTATAAGTTGGCACAGGGATAGGCCATGAAAAACTGAACACAGATCAATCGAGAAAACAGGAAGAAGTTGTATGGAACTATGAAAAAAATAAGCAAAATATACAAACTGAGTAGTCCGTGTGCAAGATATGTCACATTAAGGTACCTGTTCACTGAGGAGCACCGTGGTCCCGTGGTTACCGTGAGCAGCTACGGAACGGAAGGTCCCTGGTTCAACCATCCCTCGAGTGAAAAGTTAATTTTTAATTTCAGACAATTATCAAAGTTCATGCACTCAGACATGATCAACTTTGCTCTCCAAAATTCCAGGACATGTTCAGATTTGCTTGGACACATGCAGGATTTGACGGTCTACACACGGAAAAACTTGAAAACGTTAAAAACGTTTGTTTTGACAGAGCACAGGGAAAACTGTGCGACTGTGAAACTGTTGCATTCATTTGTTGCCATTTATGCGACAAAATCAATGTTTTCATCACTTTTTTGGGAGTGATTATCACATCCACAAGAAAACCTAAATCGGGCAAGGTAGAAGAATCTTTTTACCCATTCGCCAAGTGTGCAAGTTAGGTGGGTCGACAACATATTCCTGTAATGTGACGCACATGCCGTCACCAGTGTCGTATAAAATATTTCATGCGTGTTTTCCTGTGGAGGAATCGGTTGACCTATGAATTTGCGATCAAATGTTTTCGGTTCCTATTGGAGAGGCACGTCCTTTCGTCTACTAATCGCACGGTTTTGTGGTGCGGTCGCAAAACACAGACACTAAACTTATTACAGTGAACAGAGACGTCAATGAATGAACGGTCAGATCGTAACTTTGCGAAAATAAAGTAAGTAAAATTTTTGCTCGAGGGAGGACTCGAACCAATGACCTCTCGTTTCGCAGTTGCTCACTCTAACCACGGGACCACGGCGCTCTTCGTCTTATATAGTCCTAGATGTTGGATATTTTACACTTGGACTACTCAGTTTGTATATTTTGTTTATTTTTTCATAGTTCCACACAACTTCTTCCTGTTTTCTCGATTGATCTGTGTTCAGTTTTTCAAGGCCTATCCACTGTGTCAATTTATAACTAAATCTGAGGGGGGTGCGATGGGGAGGTTCCCTTGTGAGTGAATAAATGTGCATGTCAGAATTTGATTAAAGAAAAGTATTCTGTAAATGTCAACAGTAGAAGAGGTTACATACGGAGGTTTTTCGCACAGCTAGAGGCTCTTCTGCAAATAGATCAGGCAAAAAATTCTGTACGAAAGTGAGCCGGACGGGAAAAAGTGAGGCCTAACTAAACGGTCATCATCAATGCCAGCCCAAACACTGACAGAAAATCTTTGTTGACGCCTTTCTTCAACAGTTGCGTGGTGATTGTCGTCTGTCCAAACATGCCGATTGTGAAAATTTACAATCTGATCTCTTTGTTAACAGCACCGTTGCACTAAGATTAGGGTTGGCACTTCGTTGAGTAAACCGTGCGCAGAAGAGTACCCGTGCAGGAAAATCAGCTGCTGATAATGCCTGCACACGTTGTAAATAGTATGGATACAGCAGGTCCTCGTGTAACACCTGCCAGACAGTCATGTGGCTAATATTCAGTGTTGCAGCTATATGTCTTATACTGACACTAGGTTCGTCATGAACAGCATGAAAAATTGCAGCCACCCGTTGCGGTGTCCTCGTCCTTGCAGGCCTCCCCCAGTCGTGAGTATCAGGCTTAAATGTCGCACGTTGCGTAGCTCGACGATCAATAGCTTAAAATTTTTTCCTGTCGGAGTACCTTCTACCTGGAAATCTCTCCCGGTACAAATGTTGAGCGCGATCGCCATTGCCATCAGCTAATCCATACATCAAATAGGCAGCTGCCACCTCTGAATTTGTGTACACTGTCATTGCACGAGCCAAGTCTATGGTTAACTCTTCGTGGTAACCTTTTGCTTGCAACGGTCGTACTGATCGCTGGAACGGTTAATGTTAACTGTAAAAAAGCAATGACGGATGTCTTATGGCAACAGGAACATATAAAACAAAACACTGGCGGTGCGCAACGTAACAACACGTCACCAGCAGTGCGTGTTCCTCATGATTCTAACGTTCTGTTCTTGTGTGCTTCCCATGATTAATGAATTGGAGAAAATGGGTTGTAACATGGAAACAAAGTGTTTCCAGACCCATGTTCATTTAAAATTCGTCTATGTGTGAGGAATGTGTCTTGCAATTTGTGCTGTACAGCTTTGTTACACCCTGTATACTGTGCTAATCCAGCTAATGGAGGATGGAGGATCACAGATGGCCTCGGAAGCTCCTGGATTTCACACCTACAGGAAGGACACCGCCAGGGAGACCCAAGAAGCGTTGGAGGGATGGAATCCATGAAGATTTAATCCAAGTGTCAATAGATGTGAACGGATGGCAGATAGCAGCAATGGACAGAATACAGTGGAGGAGGGAACTTGTAGATGCGTGCGGTCCACTGGGCCTGATCACGTAGTAGTAGTAGTAGTAGTATACTGTGCAATAGATCTGTAAGGCCATGGCCGGCCGAGGTGGCCGAGCGGTTCTAGGCGCTACAGTCTGGAACCGAAGGACCGCTACGGTTGCAGGCTCGAATCCTGCCTCGTGCATGGGTGTGCGTGATGTCCTTAGGTTGGTTATGTCTAAGTAGTTCTAAGTTCTAGGGGACTGATGACCTCAGAAGTTAGGTCCCATAGTGCTCGGAGACATTTGATTTGTAAGTTCATGACCATAACCTTTGCAGATAAATAAAAAGAAAATTGAAGTTCTCTGGGCAAATATCAGTCTGTATTTAGAAAAAAATGGTACAAGAGCTGCAGTTCAGTTCCCACCTTCGATTCTTGTAGGAAGAAAGGGCAAAAGATCAGTAACGCAGGACATTATATATATATATATATATATATATATATATATATATATATATATATAATGTCCTGCGTTACTGATCTTTATATATCTTATATATATAAGAAAAAAATAAAGTTGAGACGAGTCATCTACAATCCGTTAAAATGTGAATAGTCAGATCGAAAGGCAACAGGAATTAGTTCAGGTTAAGAAGGGTATAGCAAAGAGCCACAGCAAACTGTCACAGCTGCTTAAATTTAATGGTGAATAAGTGATGAAGATAGTGAATTAAATTTTCAGAGTGAGTGTAGAAGAACAAATGTGACGAGTTACCTTTAGCTGCTAATAGTCTCTGGTTACCCCACTGTAGATTCTCTTTTACAGATCAGGGAGTGCAACCGAAGCATATAAGTGCAGGAAAGACGAGTGTACGCGTGTTTGCTGTTAATGTTATGTAATGAAACAGAGTTCAGCGAGGTCGATCACAGCTTGATTTTAAATGTTGTAACGAACAAAGAGCCTCCCTAAAATTAATTATGGTAGACATGACCGTTTTCATACAAAAAATTTAACAATAAAATTAACTGATCTTAAAAATTGAAGCAGAATTTGAATAAAAGTATTAAAAGTGAAGGAAAGCTGTTACTTTATAGTGAAATGAGCCTAATATTTCTGATATGTTCTCTTAGAGGAATATGAACACAAACTTTCGACTGTTCCCAGAGTCCAATGGATGTTGCACCCACTCAGTCTGAAATGATGTTGATATTCACCCAAAAAATATAAGCGAGTTCCTACATTTGCTCTGGAATACTGTAGTATGACGAGTTCTCAGATATAAACAAACTCCAGTCAACACAAAAATACATGGGTCGTGGCGTAATTGGAGGTGCGCGTCTATGCTATGAAAATGATTTGAAATACTTGGGAATTAAGTTACATAATATAGGTAATAACAATAAGCGGTAAATGTAACTTCAGCAAATATATACACTAAGCAATTCCTTTTGAAACTGGCTGCGGTAGGAGAGCTACCTAACAGATATAACGCCTGGTAAAGAAACGCTCAGGCGTGGCAAATGCTGCGTGTCGTCATGTCATGGTGACGCATAGGCCTAAATTATAGTTCAGTAGCGTAATTCTTGTTAAGAAATGCCACCGTAATTGTCCTCTTGAAAATGGACACTCGTGTAAGGGTACAGTAGGAAGTTTGTTATTTAGTCTCCATGTCGATTGCGACGAAAGGAGTCTATTAGAACCCCTTCAGTTTAAACTGAATGTCATTTCCGTGTAAAGCCATTAGCAGTAGTGTATATGTTTTCTTCTAATATATACTGAACAGCCAAACAAACTGCCTAACATCGTGAAGGGACCCAGCGAGCACGCAGCATACAGACAGGCTGTTTACAGGCTCTCACTTGATCTTCTTCGAACCAACACAGGGCCATCACTGGGTCTGTGGCAGAACTGGATTTTATCAGAAAATGCAGTAGACGTCCACTCCGCCCTTCAGTGAGATCTCGCTTGACACAACTGAAGTCGCAAGTTGAAGTGGTTTAGGACCAGTGGAATGCACGATACAGGGCGTTTGCTCACAGCTGTCGTTTAAGTAACCAATTTGTTCGAATGGTTCAAATGGCTCTGAGCACTATGGCACTTAACATCTAAGGTCATCAGTGGCCTAGAACATAGAACTATTTAAACGTAACCAACCTAAGGACATCACACACATCCATGCCCGAGGCAGGATTCGAACCTGCGACCGTAGCGGTCGCGTGGTTCCAGACTGAAGCGCCAAGAACCACTCGGCCACAACGGCCGGCAACCAATTTGTAACAGTTCGTTGTGTCACTGCAGTCAGTAGTGCCAACTGCTGCTCCAATTGCTGCTGCAGACGCAGTACGATGGCCCACAGCCATACGCCGAAACGGCGATCTTCCCTTTCGTAGTGCCACGTGGCTATCCGGAGAGTGGTCGTCTTGCATCCGTACCTTTCTGTGACCACTGATGCCAGCACTCATGTATAGTGGTTACTTTGCTGCCAGTAACGCTCACGATGCGCTCGCCCTCCCCTCCCACCCCACTACCTCCCTGCTCAACGGCCTCAACGGAAGACGCAGTGACACGTGCACCGTCGTAGCGGTGCCTGCGGAGGGCGTGGGTAGGAGCGACCATCTAGGCACATGCTATTGATGTAGTTATACATTATACTACAAATTTAATAATTCTTCCCATGGTTTATCTTCACTGATGAAAAAAGTATGTTCCATTCAATACTTCACTGTCTTAGGGGACTATTTTTTCCTTCTTTCTAAAGCCTCCTATATTCTTCCTCAGGGTTCAAGCTATCTCCGACCGAGTGAGGTGGTGCAGTGGTTAGCACACTGGACTCGCATTCGGGAGGACGACGGTTCAATCCCGCGTGCGGCCACCCTGGTTTAGGTTTTCCTTGATTTCCCTAAATCGCTCCATGCAAATGCCGGGATGGTTCCTTTGAAAGGGCACAGCCAACTTCCTTCCCCATCCGTCCCTATTCCGATAAGATCGATGACCTCGCTGTTTAGTCTCTTGCTCCAAACAACCCAACCCCCAAGCTATGTCCATACCGAATGTTATCGAAATCGTTTCAGCCGTTTAACCGTGAAAACTTAACGGACGATGCTACCTTCGCATTCAGTAATTTTGGCATGGAAGTACGGATTAGACACGTTCAGGATTGTATAAGCATTGTATTCGTTACACTGAATCGTGTTAAGTATAATATCAACCAATAAAAGGATTTTCACGAATACGATAAAGTTCAAAACTCAAAGACGAAATAGTTTTTTCAAAGAGCAAATATGGTCTCTAATTCCAGTTATATATAATACATCTGCCACTGAATTGAAAACAACTAACAGCGCCATATAATTGTTCTTTGGCCTAGTACGAAGCTAACACCGACGTCTCTTGCTTCTTTGGTGTGCTAAGATTTTGGTGTTCATCGTGTCCATGAGATAACATCTGATTACGGAGCTGAGCAGATGATTTTAAAGGAAAGTTTAAATTACGATAGCTTTCTTTATCGTGTTCCGATTTTGATGAAATAAAGCCTATACGTTGCCCAAGGTATGTTTATGTTGTCTGCGGAAACATACGAAAATTCGTGTAGTACTTTTGGAGATTAGCATGTCCAAAGACAAGTTCGAGGGTTTTTGATAAAACTTTAAATCATTATGTTTTTATTCCGTGATCCGATTTTGATTAAATGAATCTTATACCGTGCCGCAAATTACACTCAAGTTACCGGCGAGAAATCCATGAAAATTCGTCTAGTAATTTCGGAGATGAGCCTGATTAAACAGACAGACAGACAGAAACGACGGTTTCAATGTTTTAGTGATAGATTTGCATCTAGAAGACAAAAATGTTTTCAGATAAACAAATGCATAGTCACGGTTATGTTATTATTTCAAATTTTCATTTTATTATTGATTTGTTGTGCTTTGAGCTCATTAATTCTGTGAACTGTGTGGTCGAGGTTCTAAATGTAACTATTTAGCAGTTTATCTTGGTATTGTTACTATTGGGTTTTCCGTCATATATTTACATTCACTATTACTCAGAAACCGTGTGCTATTCATTTTGTATTAATTGTTGTTGTTGTTGTTGTGGTCTTCAGTCCTGAGACTGGTTTGATGCAGCTCTCCATGCTACTCTATCCTGTGCAAGCTTCTTCATCTCCCAGTACCTACTGCAACCTACATCCTTCTGAATCTGCTTAGTGTATTCATCTCTTGGTCTCCCCCTACGATTTTTATCCTCCACGCTGCCCTCCAATACTAAATTGGTGATCCCTTGAAGCCTCAGAACATGTCCTACCAACCGAGCCCTTCTTCTGGTCAAGTTGTGCCACAAACTCCTCTTCTCCCCAATCCTATTCAGTACCTCCTCATTAGTTATGTGATCTACCCATCTAATCTTCAGCATTCTTCTGTAGCACCACATTTCGAAAGCTTCTATTCTCTTCTTGTCCAAACAATTTACCGTCCATGTTTCACTTTCATACATGGCTTCACTCCATACAAATACTTTCAGAAATGGCTTCCTGACAATTAAAACTATATTCGATGCTAACAAATTTCTCTTCTTCAGAAACGCTTTCCTTGCCATTGCCAGTCTACATTTTACATCCTCTCTACTTCTACCATCATCAGTTATTTTGCTCCCCAAATAGCAAAACTCCTTTACCACTTTAAGTGTCTCATTTCCTAATCTAATACCCTCAACATCACCCTACTTAATTCGACTACATTCCATTATCCTCGTTTTGCTTTTGTTGATGTTCATCTTATATCCTCCCTTCAAGACACCATCCATTCCGTTCAACTGCTCTTCCAAGTCCTTTGCTGTCTCTGAGAGAATTACAATGTCATCGGCGAACCTCAAGGTTTTTATTTCTTCTCCCTGGATTTTAATACCTATTCCGAATTTTTCTTTTGTTTCCTTTACTGCTTGCTCAATATACAGATTGAATAACATCGGGGAGAGGCTACAACCCTGTCTTACTCCCTTCCCAACCACTGCTTCCCTTTCATGTCCCTTGACTCTTATAACTGCCATCTGGTTTCTGTACAAATTGTAAATAGCCTTTCGCTCCCTGTATTTTACCCCTGCCACCTGTAGAATTTGAAAGAGAGTATTCCAGTCAACATTGTCAAAAGCTTTCTCTAAATCTAAAAATGCTAGAAACGTAGGTTTGCCTTTCCTTAATCTTTCTTCTAAGGTAAGTCGTACGGTCAGTATTGCCTCACGTGTTCCAGTATTTCTACGGAATCCAAACTGATCTTCCCCGAGGTCGGCTTCTACTAGTTTTTCCATTCGTCTGTAAAGAATTCGCGTTAGTATTTTGCAGCTGTGGCTTATTAAACTGATTGTTCGGTAATTTTCACATCTGTCAACACCTGCTTTCTTTGAGACTGGAATTATTATATTCCTCTTGAAGTCTGAGGGTATTTCGCCTTTTACATACATCTTGCTCACCAGACGGTAGAGTTTTGTCAGGACTGGCTCTCCCAAGGCCGTCAGTAGTTCCAATGGAATGTTGTCTACTCCGGGGGCCTTGTTTTGACTCAGGTCTTTCAGTGCTCTGTCAAACTCTTCACGCAGTATCGTATCTCCCATTTCATCTTCATCTACATCCTCTTCCATTTCCATAATACTGTCCTGAAGTGCATCGCCCTTGTATAGACCCTCTGTATACTTCTTCCACCTTTCTGCTTTCCCTTCTTTGCTTAGAACTGGGTTTCCATCTGAGCTCTTGATGTTAATACAAGTGGTTCTCTTATCTCCAAAGGTCTCTTTAATTTTCCTGTAGGCAGTATCTATCTTACCCCTAGTGAGATAAGCCTGTACATCCTTACATTTGTCCTCTAGCCATGCCTGCTTAGCCATTTTGCACTTCCTGTCGATCTCATTTTTGACACGTTTGTATTCCTTTTTGCCTGCTTCATTTACTGCATTTTTATATTTTCTCCTTTCATCAATCAAATTCAATATTTCTTCTGTTACCCAAGGATTTCTACTAGCCCTCTTCTTTTTACCTACTTGATCGTCTGCTGCCTTCACTACTTCATCCCTCAAAGCTACCCATTCTTCTTCTACTGTATTTATTTCCCCCATTCCTGTCAATTGTTCCCTTATGCTCTCCCTGAAACTCTGTACAACCTCTCGTTCTTTCAGTTTATCCAGGTCCCGTCTCCTTAAATTCCCACCTTTTTGCAGTTTCTTCAGTTTTAATCTACAGGTCATAACCAGTAGATTGTGGTCAGAGTTCACATCTGCCCCTGGAAATGTCTTACAATTTCAAACCTGGTTCCTAAATCTCTGTCTTACCATTATATAATCTATCTGATACCTTTTAGTATCTCCAGGGTTCTTCCATGTATACAACCTTCTATCATGATTCTTGAACCAAGTGTTAGCTATGATTAAGTTATGCTCTGTGCAAAATTCTACCAGGCGGCTTCCTCTTTCATTTCTTAGCCCCAATCCATATTCACCTACTACGTTTCCTTCTCTCCCTTTTCCTACTGACGAATTCCAGTCACCCATGACTATTAAATTTTCGTCTCCCTTCACTATCTGAATAATTTCTTTTATTTCATCATAGATTTCTTCAATTTCTTCGTCATCTGCAGAGCTAGTTGGCATATAAACTTGTACTACTGTAGTAGGTGTGGGCTTCGTATCTATCTTGGCCACAATAATGCGTTCACTAAGCTGTTTGTAGTAGCTTACCCGTGTTCCTATTTTCCTATTCATTATTAAACCTACTCCTGCATTACCCCTATTTGATTTTGTGTTTATAACCCTGTAGTCACCTGACCAGAAGTCTTGTTCCTCCTGCCACCGAACTTCACTAATTCCCACTATATCTAACTTTAACCTATCCATTTCCCTTTTCAAATTTTCTAACCTACCTGCCCGATTAAGGGACCTGACATTCCACGCTCCGATCCGTAGAACGCCAGTTTTCTTTCTCCTGATAACGACATCCTCTTGAGTAGTCCCCGCCCGGAGATTCGAATGGGGGACTATTTTACCTCCGGAATATTTTACCCAAGAGGACGCCATCATCATTTAATCATACAGTAAAGCTGCATGCCCTCGGGAAAAATTACGGCCGTAGTTTCCCTTTGCTTTCAGCCGTTCGCAGTACCAGCACAGCAAGGCCGTTTTGGTTATTGTTACAAGGCCAGATCAGTCAATCATCCAGACTGTTGCCCTTGCAACTACTGAAAAGGCTGCTGCCCCTCTTCAGGAACCACATGTTTGTCTGGCCTCTCAACAGATACCCCTCCGTTGTGGTTGTACCTACGGTACGGCTATCTGTATCGCTGAGGCACGCAAGCCTCCCCACCAACGGCAAGGTCCATAGTTCAAGGGGGGGGGGGTTGTATTAATTAAGAATATTTTAATCATTGTTCTTCGGATTATCGTTATTAGGGAAGCTTTTATTGTTCTTCGAATCATAGGCTTAATTTTCTTTCACTTCATGTTGCTCTATTAACTGTAAAATCATATAATTGGTCCAAGACACAAAGGAATTAAAGACATCATCTGCCAGTGGGCATTGATTTATATCAAACGGCCGATGTGAAAACTTGTGCCGAACCGGGACTCGAAAGTGTGTCTCCTGCTTACTAGGCAGACGCGCTGACCACTACGCCATCCGGACACACTGGTCACCAGAACCGCACAGACTTCACTAGCGGGCCCCTCGTCAGACCCAAGTTCTCAACTTATACCACACACTACTTATGTCGTGTCCCTAATCATTATCCTCATTAGTCGGGGCATCCCGCCAATTTCAGTAAGAGTTCAAGCGTTGCGTGCATCTGCACAGCAGATGTCATAGGCTGTTTCGCTTTAATTATATTTGTATGTGGTAGCGGTTCTTCCGGACATGTCTGAAAGAACAGACACCACTTAAACATATAAAGAAAACTTAATAGATTGTCTGTAAGGTTCTATGACAAAGGTTTGTATTTGTAATACATCTGCTTGATTATAATTATTTTTGGTACTTATGCTATCAATAAATCGTGTATTCTGGTGAACGTATACGCCCCCACAAACCCCAGCTACTTCCACCCCTCAACCTATGCTGCTGCTGCTAATCTTGCCGTACAACTATCATACCGTACCACACATTTACAGAGAAGTCGAAGGGGAATTTATGAAATTAAACTTAGAATTTAATCATTTGCTTTACTTGACACCTTCTGTGAGTATTTGGTCCAGTTAAATTCTAACAGCTGTATCTGACCGATAAATATTGAACACATTTTATATGAAATGTATTGTTCGGATTAGTCTATGCTGCCTACCTCCTAAAATATTTACTAGCATTCCTGGAACACGCTCTATATCAAGAAAGTCAACGCATCCATGAAATCTGAAAGTAACTCTAAAAATATTTTTCGCTCTAGTGCAAGAATTGGCCATCACTGAAGCGTCCTCATTCGTGATGTATGGGACGAAGAAGCTGTAGAGAGCTTTTGCGATAAACGGCTTTCTTAACGGGCTGTATTGGAAAGGCTGGCTGAACGTTAGCCATGTGATTTCTCAGCTACCGCTAAAATTCCAGCTCCGTACGGAGGGGACCTTGTCCACTTTTCAGAGCTGCTTCTCGTGTAAACTGGACGCGTGACTGGGCGGCGATAATACGGAATCAGGTGTAGATTATGGTACCGAGGGAGCGATCCATTTCAGCCGCGTCCATCAATCAGGCTGGCTCCAGGGTCACGCACTGGATGTAACTGGAGCGCGACGTACAGCGGCGGACGCGTCCAGGGTATGAGACGAGCACTGCTGGAAGCTGCGCATTTCTGAAGAAAAATGCCGGCACTTACACGATGTGGCCGTGTCCTGTAGAGGCGCCGTCTGTATCGCAAATCAAAGGGGTCGCCACTTACTGAGGATTCCAGCTCCGACGACGATATTACAAGTACTCGTGCATACCAAGTAACACGCTCTACAGCAGGATGGCACACGACGAAGATGACGTACAGTACCTTACATCAGTCTCTGGTGACGGTTAAGAAGTTTCGTGTCAAGTGCTACAACTAAGACAATTTAATTTGAATTGCTTAGTGCACTTTTTGACAGTGGAAGTGGTTCAAGAATCAAATACAGGTCGTTCTGTCGCTAGGACATATTAAAAGCATGCAGTTCTGCCTGCGTGTAGAGCCTAAGTGAAAATAAGGATTTATTATTACGTAGATTAGGAGCCGACAGAAAGGCGAAGCTAGAGATCGGTAGTGATGGACTATCACCTGCAGTAGGTATCTGCTCCATTGTGACTGAATGACCTCGTTTTTAAGATTTCGTACTTCAGTCAGTATCGCTTTGTTGTTTCTCTGCCTGTCGGTTCATCTGTACGTCTGTCCGACTCTTAAGAACCTTTTTTTCTGGAACGGGTAGCCTTATCAAGTTGAAATTTTTGTCCCATACTAAAATCTACGGTCCCTTGGCGGAGTAAACCATTTAAGCTCTAAGCCCATGCAATCAAAAGCTACGACAATTTATGTCACAGATTTTGACACTCGGAAACTCACTCATCAGGACCTATAACGTAATCCCCGCTGACCTAGAATTATGAAATTTAGCAAGAAGCATGGTTTCATAGCACAAGCAAAGAAAAAAATCCGAAAACTGTTAACTTACAAGTAACCACACAAAAATATGCATTTCTGCCTTTAGAACCCACATTGCATTCATCATTCGTCAAAAGCATAACAGAAAATATTACTGCATGCAAACATGAAGTGTTTTAGTAAGTAAATAAAAATACGAGGGTTGTCCAGAAAGTACGTTCCGATCGGTCGCGAAATGGAAACCACAGTGAAAACCAGAAACGTTTTATTTGCAAGAGTTAGGTACACCTTCCACCTATTTCTCTACATAGTCGCCGCTCCAAACTTCGAGTTTTGTCGTAGTGTTGTATCAACTTTCCAATACCCTCGTCATAGAAAGCAGCCGCCTGTGCTTTTGGCCAGTTATCTGCACTGGTATGCAGCTCGTTGTTTTTGGAAAAATTTTGTCTTCATAGCCACTGGTTCTTGTGAGCAGAGATGAGACTCAGAGGGAGGTAATTACGGACTGTATTGTCTCTGATCGAACACTTCTCATCGGAAACGCTGCAGGAGCGTCTTCTTTACCCCTGCAGTGTGGGGCTGAGAATTGGCCTGAAGAAGAAACTGCTCGACAGTTGTGTTATGTGGGTTGCATGACACAGGCGAAATCTCTAAACAGGGCCTCATATTTGGCGGTAGATGCTATTCCCTACACATCTTTACGTGCTCACTGTTCACTCAAAACTGGAAAGAGCGACGCGACACGATTGGCGAGTAGACTAGAGACACTGACTGCCCAACACATCTGTGCAAAGCTTTACCGGATTTTCCCAGTGGTTTCCATTTCGCAACCGATTGGAAGTTACTTTCTGGACAACCCTCGTATTTTATTAAATCTTCTCTCTCTACACGTTAAAATTCAGTCTCCTGCTCGATTTTATTTATTTATTTTCTTTTTTTATGTCTGTGCTAGCCTAAGAAAATACTGTAGAGATTTGCTACGGTTTTGTAATTCCTCGGACCAATATCTTCTTAGTATCGAAATTGATAACAGGCAAAAATCGTCGAGATTCTCGATTCCTGAGATGGAATGAACTATCTGTATTTCTATTGGACAGAATCCTCTGTTCGCAATTTCTACTCGCACTTGGCCAATTTTTTTATTGTGCTATAATTTTTTATAGAGCGCTGTTCTTTCTCCTTTTGTAGTGTGGTTATTTCTTCTGTTTTTCTGCTGTAGTCCTTAAAGGTCAATTAATTTAGCAAATGATGATGATGATGGTGTTAGTGATAGATTAGGAGAATGCAAAGAACTTGGAAAAGGAAGGACTTATTATAGGGAAGTGTTCGGTGAAATCAAAAGCAAAGAGAACAACATTAACAGAGGGAAAATAATTCCACTGTTAAACGCAGAAGAAAGAGGGAATAGGAGGAAAGAGTACATTGAAGGCCCATACGTGAGGGAGAAACTGCCTGAGAGCGTGATAAAGGAAGAAATGGAAGTTGATATGGAAGACACAGGGGGAACCAGTATAAGAGCTTAGGAAGAGCATTGGAAGACTTGCGAGTAAATAATTACTTTGGCATTTCTAAAATCATTGGGAAAGCGACAACCAAACGACTACTCAAGTTTGTGTGTAGAATCTATGAGACTGGAGATGTACCTTTAAACTTTTGGGAAAACGCCATCCACAGAATTATAAAGATAGCAAGGGCAGATAAGTGCGAGAACGATCACACACTCAGCTTAATAGCTCATGCTCCAGGTTTCTGAAATTAATAATGTACAAAAAATGATAAAGAAAATTAAAGATCTGTTGTATAAATAACAGTATGGTTTCAGGAATGGTAAAGGAACCAGAAAGGCAGTTCTGACGTAGGTCTTATTGTGAAAGCAAACCGCAAGAAAAATCATGACACACTTTTCGTATAACACGTATAACACGTCAGCCTCAGTTCGGCCTTGGTAAAGCGTTCAATATTGTAAGATAATGCAACATTTTACGACTTCTCACAAAAATATGTGTAAGCTGTAGGGAAAGAGGGGTAATATATAATATGTACAAGAACCAAGAGGGAAAAATGAGAACGGAAGAACAAGAAGGAGCGTTTCAATTAAAAAGGGAGTAAGGCAGGGGTGCAGTCTTTCTCCCCTACTGTTCAGTCATTACATCGAAAAAGAAATGACGGAAATAAAAGAAAAGATTAAAGACTGGGATTAAAATTCAGGGTGAAATGATACCAATGATAAAAGATTAGCTGATGACATTGTTAACTTCAGTGAAAGTGGGAATCATTGCAGGCTCTGTTGACTGGAATGAATAGCCTAATGAGCACACACTATGGATTGAATAAAGTCGAAAGTAGTCAAGAATAGCTGAAATTATATCACTGATAAACATAACACCAAAATTGGGGACAACGAAGTAGACAGACAAGGAACACTGTTTTTTTTCTTTTTTTAAGGAAAGTAACAGGTGACAGATGAAGCTAGGAGGACATTAAAAACAGAATATCACAGACAAAGAGGGGATTCCTGGCCAAGACAAGCCCACTAATATCAATCGTAGGCTTTAATTTGATGAATAAAGTTTTGAAAATGTACATTTGGGGCACAGCATTGTATGTAAATGATTCTTAGACTGTGGGAAAACTGAAAAAGAATCGAAGTGTTTGAGATGTGACGCTAATAGGAGGGTGTTGAAAATGAAGTGAATTGATAAGATAAACATTGAGAATGTTCTCAGAAGAACCAGTGAGGGGGGAAACGCGTGAAAAACATGAGAAATAAGTAATAGTATGATAGAACGTATGTTAAAACGTCAAGGGTAACTTTCATTTACCTGAGGGAGCCGTAGAGGATAAAAACTGCACACGAAGACAGACATTGGAATATAACCAGCAAAAAATTGAGCAAATTGGTCCTCTGAGATGAAGTAGTTAGCACAGGAGAGGAATTCAAGGTGGGCGCAGCAAATCAGTCAGAAGGCTGATAACCCACAAAGAAAACCTGTTTACAAGATTCATTGGGACCTCAAATGAAGAAGACAAAGAGAAAACGACATAGGTCCATTTAATTAGGTGATGAGTTTATGGCAAATTCCGATGGCCAGGCACCAGTACTACAAGGTAAGTCACCGAGATACGAAGGGTTTTACTTTTAGGGGTAACGGAAATAGTATTCTAGGTCAGTCTTCTCACGGAAAGAATGGGGCAACTGCAAAGTTTGCCTGAACTGTTTGTGATACACCTGTGTGGTCAGCTAGGTTGTGGCTGCACGCTTAATCCTTTGAGTTTATTACTCTGCGTTGTTTTCTTATAGTAACAGGGTTTAGTTTGAAATGTGGTAGTAGTGTGGTACTCTTAGGACCTTTAAAATGTGAGATTCATCACAAGACGAAAGTGAGAAGTCATCTATTAATCAGTCAGCTGAAAAGAGAAAAAGTTATGACAGCATGAGTAATGTTTGTGGGAAACTTAGGGCAATGTCTTATGAGTTAGGCAGTGACTTCAATGTTCACTGTTTGAGTGTTTTAGACAAATTAAATCCCACGAAAGACAACAGCTTATCAAGAATTTTACTTTGTTAGGTGACTGGAATGACAAATCTTCCTATTCGACCAGCTTAATTTCTGTGGTATTAAATGCTCGTAGAAGCCCTGCCATGACGTTTCCAAGGCCAGAGATTGCTCTTTACGATACATTCTAAGAATCAAACGAAATGATTCCACGAGTGAAATTCCTGTTTGCAAAAAGGTCTTCACTAATTTGCGTGGAATCGTTTTACTGTTTCAACATGAATCAAATGTCCAACAGTGATGCATTATTTTATACCTACATTGAAGTTGTAGGGAATAAAGGAGAGAATGAAGTTATTAGCTTTTTTGCACCATTACGTGAGTGAAATCCTTGATCCAAAAGTAAGGGTTCTTGTAATTTACTTTGATTCGTGCTCTGGGCAGAATAACAAATACGCATTGTTCATATACCATGACTATTTCGTTCATACCATTAAGAAATTAGATAGTGTCAAAATAGTATTTCCAATAAGAGGTTGCCCTTGCATATAATGAGGCAGAAACTTTGATGTGGCAAAACGGTTTGTGATAACCACTTTGCTAACAATGATAAATGCATGTTAAGTGGCACAATAAAAGTGTCCCATGGATCTGATGTTCGTCATGTATCGGATTTGTCCGGTACACTTCATGTCGACCTCGCTGTTTTTTCAACTCTACCAACGCCAACGACCTGGCAGTTACAGTGTCAAAATTGCGTGGTCAAGCTAAACGTTGCCATTTTTTTTTTTGGCAGCGCCGAGCGCCGATTGAGTCAGCATTGTTTTTAACGCAAGTGGTGTGCTATTTCTTCACATCGGAAAGCTTGCTATTCCGTTCACTCCTCCGCCTGTGCAATCGGACTTCTTCTCTGTGCCACCTTACTTGCTTCACACAGTCAAAGCGAAAGGCTGGATGTGATGAAAGCTCAAAAACTAGTAAGACTCCTTTACTTATGTTCTACAAAATTTTCAAATATTTACCCAAAATTGCGAGAAAAATATAATATAAAAAAATATTGGCACTCGAAGTAGCTGACATCGATATATCGGGGAGAACGTATTGCAGATATATATAGGTACTATATAGAAATATATCTATATATCGGTATTTTATCAACAGCGCTAGTACTGAGTAACATCCGCCTGAACTATCAGTTCCATATTAGTATGATAGCCTCAAGATCCCGACCAACGCGAGGAGCAATGCCGTGGAACCATTAACCGCTGCCGATTCCCACACGTGCTGGTGGACGTGTCTCTTTCTTATAGGGCGCGTAACTCGACATTCTCCCAAAAAATTCAAATGCGATTTCTGAATGTGAAACCTGCGGCTTAATGTTCCTCTACGTACAGCATGTGGATGGCGTTAGTTCCACCTTCTTTGTGCGGTTGCCCTGAAATGCTACTCACTTGCATACCCAAGCATGTTATGTGTCTTTTATGTCATTTTGGCATACAGTCTCGATGGCGTAGCAACTTTAATGGCCACTGTCTGCAAGAAACACTCAAGAAGCACATGTTCTACAGGTATGAACAGGTATGAACCTTTTCTGTCACTGAACTGCTCATGTGCACAAGTTGCAGGATCTGATCGCTGCAGTTGTGCCAGGTAGGACCGGCTCTGCGGTCAGTCTTTTAGATACTGTTCACGGCCGTTTGCTGAGCTTATAGATGTAACACAGTCATTCGTTCAGCTTATTTCTCCAGGACGGTATAAATTTCGAACAGCTCCTGCAAAGAAAAAGTTCGGTGTTTCTAGGCGCTGTACTGTATGGAAGCAGGATTTTTGCTCAAACCTTGAACCGTAAAGGCAGGAGGCATTTCATTGGTTTGTCGACAGTGTCACTACGCGATGGGAAGTTTTTCTTTCATTTCGTGTCTGACACATTTGTACTGGGATGGAAAAATTTTCATTGGAGTTCATTCGTAAAAACAAGGTGTTGTGTACATAGTTCCGCCTAGTCAGCGCGTTCACAACTGTCCCACTAGAGCGCGCCCCGCTAAGCACAACAGCGCAGGCGCAGCGCTCGTCCGTCTCCGCACTACGAGATGGGGCTGCCATAAAGACGGACCAAATTCTGCTTCCGACGATCAGCGTATTAATATGTAACGCAGGCAATGAGATTGCTGCTAACGTAGAATCTTTTTCTCCTCGCGGATCACACTCGCGCAGTGATACCTGAACGCTCGAGGTATTATAACGAGTGTACAGACCTCCGATGAGTCAGTCTGCATTAGTCTGTACCAGTCTGCATTAGTCTGTAGTCAAGTTGCAGTCTGCGCCTAATAAGATTATCATATTCCTGTACATAGCCATGAAGAGAAATGTATAGACACTTTGTCAAGTATCAGAGAGATGTGAGAATAAGATTAACGTACCAATACCAAAGGAAAGTCAGATTGTCAATTGTAAATAGCATCCAGAACCAAGTTAAGTTATTTTTATGCTTGTTATTATTTTAATAAATGTGTGTGAAAATTAATCAAGTTCTGTTTAAAGTTGGTCACCGTCAATCTGCTACTCTAAGCGTGCAAGTGACATTTCTATCGTCTGACCTAACGGCAGAAGATAAAAACGCCACGATAAGACCACGAGACATATTGCTGACACTCGCCTACTTCGTTAGAGCGACAAGTCAAATACTCTGATGGTGTGTGTACCGAAGGTCTTACAGTACGCACACCACACAAGGTGTCCCAAAAAAAAAAAAAAAAAAAAAAAAAACATCAACGTTTAGTATTTTGTGTGAGAATGAAAATTGATCGTTTTTCAAGAAGGAACCCATATCTGAAACACACGGCATGGGCACTTGAGAGGGTTGTCTACATACGGAAGGTATGCAACCCTTTAGCCATTTGTGTACTGCAGCTGGACTACTTGAGCCTAATAACATTCCTGCGCATGCGCTACTTTCCTCCACACAGCCCTTGTGCGCATCCTACTTGCAGACCTCAAGTGGTCTGCCAATGCAATAACATGGTTGGCAGCAGTGCGGCATCTATCAGTACACAGATGCGGAAATTACCGGCATGGTGCTTCCGTACGGCAAAGTGGATTGTAATGGGAGAGTTATTACAAGATTGTCTGCAGAAGGTTTTTCAAACAGACGTCCCTACATCATTCCTCGTTCGCAGCCACTGACAGATGCCTCAGAGTAGCTGGAAAGTTGCACGTAGGTATTTTTTACCTGGGGTACAGTAAAGTAGCACCACTTTGTGCTTGGAACCAACACATGTCTACTGTTTGTTCTCTGGTAGATGCCGAAAAGTGGTAGGTATCGTCCATTGTCCACACTCGGCTCGACCACTACAGTTGGAGAAAGACGAGCTAATAATGTTCAAAGATGATCGAGCCGCCAGCACTTGGTAGCTGGCACTGGCCCTGCACACGTGTGAAAGTGCTATGTTGTCCACGAACACCGGCTCCATCCAAATCATCTCGAGAAGGGGACCACCAATGACGGGTACAGTTCAGCAGTGGTATTTACAACGATGCATACTCCAACCACAATTCCCAAGCTTGATGCTATTCGCTACCGAATGCACGTTTACTAGGACAGCATTTTAAACTTCCACAATATGCATGTTTGGGGGGACGAAAATCTGCTTGCGCCGATGATTCAAAATCACCAACTCAGGGTCGGTATTAACTCCTGGGCCGCTATAATTGGTGACCGTATCACGGGGCCGTATCTACAGCCAATCAGAATAACAGAACCAATGTATCTCACATTTAACAGAGATGTTTTAGTGCCCTATTGGATTTATAGTCACTAAATGTTCGGATGGACATGTGGCTACAACGTGACGGAGCTCCAGCACATCTCAACGTCGCATATCCCAGTCGATGAATTGGTATGGGGGGACCAGTTTCATGGTCAGCAAGGTCGCCAGATGTAACACCTCTGGCCTATTTCTGTGGGGTGGTACGAGGAGTATTTTGTATTGCACACCTGAAACGTCAGCGGAACACTTTATTGCTCGAGTACACGGAGCGACTGAAACACTTCAAAGACAATCGCACGTACTGGTTGATGGGCGTGAGGCTCGGCACCATTGATGTATGCTCTGCACTGACGTAGGAGGTACGCAGTTTGAACTCCATTTATAGACAGCGCGATGTGCTACTCATGTTGGGTTTATCGACGTAACGTGGAAAGGACACCCAGGTCAGACTTCGATGCTCCCCAAGACCCAGGTCGTGCGTTTCCTGGTATGGTTTCCTTCTTGAAAACCGATCAGTGTGCCTTCCCGCACAACATACTAAGCTCTGTCGGCCTTTTCCTGGGACACCCTGTATAATTTGAGTAACAAAGAGAACTAATTCCTCTGCAACGAGCCTCTAGAGAACAAGGTTGATTGTCTCTGAACACACTACAAAGAAATCTAATCGAAACACAGCATACAGAATTCCATCACAGCCGTAGGTCTTTTATTGCATCACGACCAGTTTCGGACCCTACAAGTTCATTGTCAACCTGTCTGTAACGTCAAACTGTGATCTGCTCGCCTATAGCATAACATGCAGCGTGCAAGCTTGCGAGACAGGAAGGCAAGTCAGGCACGGATCGAATGCGCATGGTGGATGAACGGTCATTGCTCTGACACAAGTTTGCTTTCTGGCGCTCGTTTAGCAAATGCTGGATACTGCCCAATCTATGCCTCAGAAAATACCACACAATAAACGTTCAAATATAATAATACAGAGAACAATTCACAGAAAGGTGGGCCACCCTCTCTTGTGTTTTGAGGACTTGTGGCGAGCGGAGGGGCATCCGGCCACAAAATAAAATAAGAATAAATATCCAGAATGAGATTTTCACTCTGCAGCGGAATGTGCGCTGATGTGAAACTTCCTGGCAGATTAAAACTGTGTGCCGGACAGAGACTCGAACTAGGGACCTTTGCCTTTCGCGAGCAAGTGTTCTATCAACTGAGCTATCCAAGCACGACTCACGACCCGTCCTCACAGCTTTACTTCTGCCAGTACCTCGTCTCCTACCTTCCAAACTTAACAGAAGCTCTCCTGTGAATCTTGCAGAACTAGCACTCCTGAAAGAAAGGACACTGTGGAGACATGGCTTAAGGTAGGAGACTAGTTACTGGCAGAAGTAAAGCTGTGAGGACGGTGCGTGAGTCGTGCTTGGGTAGCTCAGATGGCAGAGCACTTGCCCGCGAAAGGCAAACGTCCCGACTTCTAGTCTCGGTCCGGCACACAGTTTTAATCTGCCAGGAAGTTTCATATCAGCGCACACTCCACTGCAGAGTGAAAATCTCATTCTGGAAACATCCCCCAGGCTGTGACTATGCCATGTCTCCCCAGTATCCTTTCTTCCAGGAGTGCTAGTTCTGCAAGGTTCACAGGAGAGCTTCTGTTAAGTTTGGAAGGTAGGAGACGAGGTACTGGCAGAAGTAAAGCTGTGAGGACGTGGAGTGAGTCGTGCTTGGGTAGATCCGTTGGTAGAGCACTTGCTCGCGAAAGGCAAAGGTCCCGAGTTCGAGTCTCGGTCCGGCACACAGTTTTAATCTGCCAGGAAGTTTCAAGAATAAATGTGCCGAACAAAGAAAAACACCGGAAACGCTAGGAAAGAGAGACAGATGTAGTATCCAATATAAAAATCAGTAAACTGTAGGAAATACTTTGAATGCAGGTCCCATACTAAAATAATTTTGAACGGTCCACAGTTCAGCAAACCTCATGCCGGAACCAACTGCAGTACAGTGGTCGCATCAGCGCCTGCGGTTATAGCAAAGTGAAGAAAATGTAAACCTGATAACCGCTGAATGTTTGTCGGTATAGTTCGGACGCACCCCGAACTCGTATACATCTACATTTACACTGACAGAGAATACACACAGTGCATTCGTTGACGTGTTTGGAGATTTCTGGCTGCCTTTCGTGTGTGCGTGTGTGTGTGTTTGGATGTGTTTGTGTACGTGCACGGCTTGGAAGAGAGGAGAGTGAGCTCTTATTTGTTTTTGCCGAAGGTTATTCTTTTCTGTAAACTAACTGACATTGTATCATCATGTTGTAATATTAACTGGTTTAATAAAATCACGAATTAATGTTTGTCATTAAGTAATTTTAATTTCATTTTTTAAATAAAAGTAATTAGTTTATGACATACCATTTACTGAAGACAACCGAACTGATAAGAACAGAAATATTCTCGCAGATCTAGCGACGGAACAGCTATTTTTTTTTTATTAAAGTGTATACGAAATTGCACCACTTAAATTAATTAACAACTGTGGTATACGTACAGTTCCGAAACCATAAAGCGATCTTAACATTACTACGCTTACTGTTCTGAAGCTGGTCTGAGGGAAACCGTTGTCACAGCTGAGTATCGTAACAGAGTTTGTCTACGGAGCAGGACACTCTTTATTGTCGATCCTACCGCTTAATACGCCTGAAGTTTGTAACAACTGTCGGAATGATTGCCGTTAGGACTAACCATCTAACAGTCACAGATTATGTAGCTTAACCTAAACGCAATATACGTAACTTAATCTCTGGTCAAATTAATACCGACACATATTCGACGCACAAAAAATTTGGTATCACACATTTTGCGGAAGAAACAACGTCGCTTATATCACCGTAAATTCAAACAACGCCGCACAGACGATCAGCCTTATGTAATAGAATCGACAACAAGAGAATAAAATAGATATACTCACACAATCGTGATTGTACACACACACACACACACACACACACACACACACACACACACACACACAGCTATTACAAAACGTCATAATGTGAGTCAAAATGTTTTTCATAGTTTCATTTCCTCTCTGAATAAGCTACTCAGCACAATCCAGCAAGAATATTTTTAGAGATTTCATAAATTTGAATAACAAAAGCAGAACCTGACTCTTTTTCTAGCAGCTGTAGATTTGAAGTTACTTATTAGGACAGAGGAACTGTTTCCTCTACTATGTAAACTAATTTACGGAGACATATTTTCATAAATTACAATCTTATATTTCACATGTTCTCTAAAGTTTTTATAAATGAAAGCAGTTAACGTGTTACATGAATAATACAGTGATCAACTTGCAGTTAATGGGCATACCTCCACGGGACGCCGCGCTATGATTGTTGCGCGTTCCTGCAGGAACAGTTCGGAACTAGGTGTGGAAGTGACTGGACGTACCAAATCAACTGTAATGTACGGCACAAGATTTAGCTTTTGAGCAAAGAAGGGATTGTTAATATTGCTCACTACCTCTGATTATGGCCTCGGAAGGAGGGAAGAATGTATGTACAGGCTTCTAATGAACTCGTACCACGTGCAGATGATCAGAGGCAAGAACAACTTGAGAGCTATACCTGTACAATTCGAAGTTGCGTAACATTAAGTATCACACAAGAACTGACCTGTGTGTTCTACTCCTCAACGGATACAGGGTAGATACTGTGGTGTCACCGCCAGACACCACACTTGCTAGGTGGTAGCTTAAATCGGCCGCGGTCCATTAGTACATGTCGGACCCGCGTGTCGCCACTGTCAGGATCGCAGACCGAGCGCCACCACAAGGCAGGTCTCGAGAGACGTACTAGCACTCGCCCCAGTTGTACGGACGACATTGCTAGCGACTACACATACGAAGCCTTTCTCTCATTTGCCGAGAGACCGTTAGAATAGCCTTCAGCTAAGTCCATGGCTACGACCTAGCAAGGCGCCATTAACCATATCTGGAGAGAGTCTCACTTGTATTATCAAGAGCGATGTACCGCAGAAGTGAATAAAAGTTCTTTTCTTTATAGCATTCATAACGTATCCTGTTCCAGACTTAACGCAAGACGGCTTGAGTTGACGCGTGCCCTTTCGGCTACCTCCCTTGTGTCTAGACTGTCTTGTCTAGAAACAGCAGATACTTGCCTTGGTTTAGTTGATTTTGTAGAAGAGTGTTGGTCTAATTTAATTAGTGAAATGACTGTTGAAAATATAATTTGAGAAACATCCTGTCGTTGTATAATTACTTGACTACCTTCTCAATTGATATTATTGAAATATTCGAGATTCGTATGACGAGCGCCTAGTGTCACATTAGTAATTCAGTTTTGGTTATATTGTGTGAATCTGATCTTAAAATGGAAAACTGTAGAACGACGCGCAGCATCGTCAGCGGCCAAGTCGCCGAGAAATACGGAAATACGTGCGGCAATGAAACAACTTGGCGCTGAGTGGTTGGACGTCCACTACTCTTTACAGGAAGTGGGATACGGAAGCTTGTCGGCTCATTAAAGTAGGATAGATGGTGGTCTGTGACATCTCTGCCGAAACAGCACAATGCTGTTGCACGCACAAGTGTTGTGGAGTACACTATTCTTCGCGTAATATTGAAAACAGAGCTCCGCAGCAGACCACCCTTACGTGTTCACATATTGACCCAACGACGTCGTCAATTACGATTGCAGTGGGCACGGGACCATCGGGGCTCGACCTTCGATCAATGGAAATGTGTCGATTCTTCGGGTAAATCACATTTTCGCTGCATTAGGTCGATGGTCGTCTCCACAAACACCGTCATCGAGGTGAGCGGGCTCGAAACGAGCAGCGCGCCGTGGACGCAGGCTAATGGGAGCGGTATTATGCTATGGGAGATATTCTCCAGCGTTTGCATGGGACCTGTGGTAGTAATCAAAGAAACGCTAACAGCTGTGATCCACCTACATCTCTTCATGCTTGATGCCTTTCCCGATGGCGATGCGTCATGTTTCAGCACTATAATTGTGCGTGTCTCGGAGCCAAAACCGTGCTACGGTGCGTGGTATCGATAGTGTCGATGCCGCACCGTAGGTGCACGCTCGTAGGCTGGCACTACGAGAGCGGACGAACTACGCCGACTACAGCGCCCTCTAGCCGACGCTGTGGAGCTCAACGAGCGCCGCTCCAGATTCAGCCCATCTGGTCAAGAGCAGACGGCCTTTTCTGCAATGTATTCCTCAGGAAAGCTCACAGGACCTGGGACCGGTTATGAATGCCTGTGTTTGTTATATCTGTGACGTTCAAATCTTTGATCACATATCACCCTCATATACACAGCTTCCTAGCTGCGTGCACAAAAGCGCAACGATTTCCATGCCTTGTGTCTTCTCTATTGTCTTATCAACGTACACTGTCCCTCATATCTCTCAGCAATATGGCAGAAACACCCATTCCCATCAGAACAAAATCCTTTCTGTCCCACTCCATCGTTCAGATACTTTCTCTAAGTCCTTCTCAATAGTAGGAACCCGACTCTGGAATAACCTTCCGCATTGTATTAGAGAAATGAAAAACATCTCCAGCCTTATAAGACAGTTTCTGACATATCTAATAAAGCAACAATAATGATTACCACTGTCCCTGTATGCACTTCTTGCCTCTGTAAATGCTTCTTCCAAAGGATCTTCCTCATTTTTAGCTGGTGCAATCTCTTCAAAATTCTTTTGCCCCGAACTCGCCGTATCAGACAACCTCTACGTTGTACACCTATAATTTTCTTATACTCTGCCGCTATGATTATTGTTATTATTGTCATTATTATTATCATTGTTAGAGGCAGCAGCAACTGTAATAAAAGTATTGCCAATATTAACTTTATTAGCTACAAAGACAGTATTATTTACTCAGATCCTTATTTACTGAAATCATTTTAATATTATTTGTCATGCTGAAATTGTTATTTCTTGGGTAACTATGATGTAAAAAAGATACAATATATGCGAAACCCTGCTCCGATGAGGGGCTGTTGCCCTAATCAAATCAGGTTAAATAAAAATAAAACTGTTACTGTATTCGATCATTACAGATTTGTTTCATCCACTCGTTAACGTAAGAGGTTTCTAAATTTAGAGCAAGTTGTCAATCATCACGCTAAGTCATTGAAACCGCTATATATTAGACTCCGAAAGATAAAAGTTCATATGTAGCCTCAGATTCATGTAAAAACATTAAATATGTGGCACTAGCAAGCTATCTCGATTACTTTTCAAGTTAATTACTAAAAACTAAATTTGGAACGAAAATGTCCTTATTCGTGGTAAATTAAGTATCATTTGTACTTGTAATAGAAAGTTCTAACTACAGCACTCAGTTACTCCCACGAAATAACATAGATGTAACCGGTTTCAAAACTGCATTGAAAATAACAATGGTGACACGAAATCTTAAAGAGGCAGTTCAGAGGTCATGTTCTACTGTCAGATCCGCTCTAAAAATTGTAGTTGGCAAAGTTTAACTGGAGTAGAGCTAAAACCTTTTCAGTAACTAAAGCAAACTTAACCCTATTTACAAAACAATTAGGAAGATTGTAAATTGTTAAACGACAGAGCGGTTATTTAATACGTGTCGAAGAAGGGGCTGTTTAGGTATTGCTACCTGTGCCTAGGGAGGTTGACAGCAGATATTCCGTTTGGCATCCGCTGAACCTCAATACGGATACAGCAGGAAAGGCAGTGGAAGGAGGCAATTCGCAAAGAGATATCAAACTGCCCGCGTCAGTCAAACGCTCGCGTGCGTTCTGTCTCGGATGACGTCAAATGCGTTTTCGGTAAAAGTAGAAAGTGAACTCGCGAGAATTGTACAAGCGTCCTCGATTGCTAGGATTTCACGCAAGTAACTGTTTGTGTACCACCCGTAACGTTGACAAAACCGTGTGGCAAGTGGCGTGATTATTTTCCACTTTTAAGGCGATCAATTAACTTTTGATTATTAGAAGTCAGGGCGATAGACCATTTTACTTCGAATTTTCCGTTGATGTCACCTCTGAACTGTTAATAATGCTGTTTTCGATAGGGGTATTAGTTACAGTATCAAGACATATTTTGTGCGTGCGAACTTTTACAAAATATGTCAATCAGATAAAACTAAAAACTTTTATTTATCATCTTAGTTCCCGGTCTCACTGTGTAAATAGCAAGTAGGAAGATCTTCGTTCAGTGAGCGCAAAGAATAATGTAGACTTGCAGACTGGAAATTACGGTCAGTATGTTCTCCATCGCTTTCTGTATGACGTCAAATATACACTCCTGGAAATGGAAAAAAGAACACATTGACACCGGTGTGTCAGACCCACCATACTTGCTCCGGACACTGCGAGAGGGCTGTACAAGCAATGATCACACGCACGGCACAGCGGACACACCAGGAACCGCGGTGTTGGCCGTCGAATGGCGCTAGCTGCGCAGCATTTGTGCACAGCCGCCGTCAGTGTCAGCCAGTTTGCCGTGGCATACGGAGCTCCATCGCAGTCTTTAACACTGGTAGCATGCCGCGACAGCGTGGACGTGAACCGTATGTGCAATTGACGGACTTTGAGCGAGGGCGTATAGTGGGCATGCGGGAGGCCGGGTGGACGTACCGCCGAATTGCTCAACACGTGGGGCGTGAGGTCTCCACAGTACATCGATGTTGTCGCCAGTGGTCGGTGGAAGGTGCACGTGCCCGTCGACCTGGGACCGGACCGCAGCGACGCACGGATGCACGCTAAGACCGTAGGATCCTACGCAGTGCCGTAGGGGACCGCACCGCCATTTCCCAGCAAATTAGGGACACTGTTGCTCCTGGGGTATCGGCGAGGACCATTCGCAACCGTCTCCATGAAGCTGGGCTACGGTCCCGCACACCGTTAGGCCGTCTTCCGCTCACGCCCCAACATCGTGCAGCCCGCCTCCAGTGGTGTCGCGACAGGCGTGAATGGAGGGACGAATGGAGACGTGTCGTCTTCAGCGATGAGAGTCGCTTCTGCCTTGGTGCCAATGATGGTCGTATGCGTGTTTGGCGCCGTGCAGGTGAGCGCCACAATCAGGACTGCATACGACCGAGGCACACAGGGCCAACACCCGGCATCATGGTGTGGGGAGCGATCTCCTACACTGGCCGTACACCACTGGTGATCGTCGAGGGGACACTGAATAGTGCACGGTACATCCAAACCGTCATCAAACCCATCGTTCTACCATTCCTAGACCGGCAAGGGAACTTGCTGTTCCAACAGGACAATGCACGTCCGCATGTATCCCGTGCCACCCAATGTGCTCTAGAAGGTGTAAGTCAACTACCCTGGCCAGCAAGATCTCCGGATCTGTCCCCCATTGAGCATGTTTGGGACTGGATGAAGCGTCGTCTCACGCGGTCTGCACGTCCGGCACGAACGCTGGTCCAACTGAGGCGCCAGGTGGAAATGGCATGGCAAGCCGTTCCACAGGACTATATCCAGCATCTCTACGATCGTCTCCATGGGAGAATAGCAGCCTGCATTGCTGCGAAAGGTGGATATACACTGTACTAGTGCCGACATTGTGCATGCTCTGTTGCCTGTGTCTATGTGCCTGTGGTTCTGTCGGTGTGATCATGTGATGTGTCTGACCCCAGGAATGTGTCAATAAAGTTTCCCCTTCCTGGGACAATGAATTCACGGTGTTCTTATTTCAATTTCCAGGAGTGTAGTTTTCAGGCATTTGTACACAGCGAGGGTAGATGAAAAGCACGCACAACAACATAACGACGCAACTATCAAACGGCTATCTGATTACTACCCACCACCCTACAAGCTGAGCGTCTCCGTTACGCTTTCGCGTTTACTAAATGAAATTGCAACGAATTCTTTAATTCCTCTGTCAGTTATTTCTGGTACGGATTCTAGACTGATGAAAAATGCTCAGAGACTGGTCGTTTTCAAGCTACCACTTTTGTGAGTGGACTACATTCCGTGTGATTTTTGCAATGAACCTCAGTCTGGCAGCGGCCTTGCTTGCGGCTAGCCTTATGTGGTCGTTCCACTTCAAATAGCTCCGTATGTATGCTCCTAGGAATTTTGTGGATCTGCCAGCTTGCAGTGATGGTTTTGCAAACGTGTAAATGTACAGTAATACGTCTTTCCGCCTATTTATGCGGAACACGCTACGTCTGTTTATATTGAGGGTCAATTACCAGTCCCAAATCCAAGTCTCGATCTTCTGCAGGTATTCCTGCTTTTCGCCATAATTATTAACTAGCGTTGCGGCAGCTCTGTCTACAATAGCATCGTCTGTAAAAAGCATCATGGTACGTCCGACATTATCCACTAGGTAATTTCTCATCGCTGATAATAAGGTGCTGTGTTCGATTTCCTAGAATCTTCGATCAATTCACAATTTTTTTTCCTTATATCCCGTTCTGTCGTATTTTGTTCATTTAGTAGCAGTGTGGAACTACCAGGTGTAGAACTATAAAACCGGAATTTGGTTGCAACAATTACACGGCTGTTGTTCCATACTGATAAACAATATTTTATTCAAAATAATCTCCATCTTCCACCTACTCGGCAGTCTAAGGATGCCACGCCAAAAAAAACCTTCTTTTGAAGTGAAACAGTCAGCGAGCCATTTTCGTACATTTTCATACGAATTGAAGCGTTGTTCAGCGAGAGCGTGTCCCAGTGATGCAAATTGATGATAATCGGACACAGTCAAGTCTGGAGAATAAGCCGCATGCCCTAGTATTTCCCAACTGAACGCCTCGATCGTTTTCCTGACACGTTTTGCTGTGTGTGATGGGGCGTTATCATGGAGGAATATGACTTTGTGCTGCCTTTTTCCATATTCCGGTAGTTTTTAAATCGATCGATTGCTGTTGGTAGCGATCACTGTTAACTGTTTCACCAGGTTTTAGCAGCTCATAATACACGACACCGTTCTGATCTCGCCAAACACAGAGCATTGTTTTCTTTCCAAAGCGATTTGGTCTTGCTGTGGATGTCGCTGGTTTGCCTGGATTCACCCATGATTAACGACTCTTAGGATCCTCAAAATGTATCCATTTTTCGTCACCTGTCACTATTCGGCGAAGAAAAGACTTCCTTTTGCATCTGGCGAGCAGCATTTCATAAGTGGTTTTTCAATTTGCTTGCTGTCTTTCAATCAGTTATTGCGGAACCCATTTTCCCATTTTCTGCGCCTTTCCCGCAACTTTCAACCGAAAGAAACGGCTTTCTGCGTCACATTCAATTGTTCCGCTAGTTCCTGTTGAGTATCATCTTCATCCAATAAGGCATGCAATTCGTTGTCTTCGAACGTTTTTGGTGGTTTCCCGCGCTCGCCGTTTCTCACGTCAAAATCTCCACTTTTGAATTTTTTGAACCAGTCGAAACACTGTGTTTTCCGAAGAGAATGTTCGCAGAGAGCTTCGACAAGCATTCGCAGCAGTTTTCTTCAAATGATGACAGGAAACCAAAACTATCGGCAAATTGTAGTTCGTAGGCATGAAACTCGACATGTTTATGGGTTTCAAACAGATACCGTTGTATGGAACTTGGGTTACTGTGTGTGTGTACATTCGTCGTCAGCAGTTACAGTAAGCAGATGGCGCTGCAGACGTGGTCTCACGGGCCCTACGCTGATGGCTAGCACCTTCTATAGGGAAATTCCGGTTTCATACTTCTACACCTGATATATGGAACTCCTTCTGGAAGTTAACGAACACGGAATCAACCTGGGAGCCGGTATGTAGGGGAGAGTGTTGTAGCCTGCTGCACCTTTCAGACTTCCGCTTCTAGTCAGCCCTGTTTTTTTTTTTTTTTTTTTGGTCATCAGTCTACTGACTGGTTTGATGCGGCCCGCCACAAATTCCTTTCCTGTGCTAACCTCTTCATCTCAGAGTAGCACTTGCAACCTACGTCCTCAGTTATTTGCTTGACGTATTCCAATCTCTGTCTTCCTCTACAGTTTTTGCCCTCTACAGCTCCCTCTAGTACCATGGAAGTCATTCCCTCATGTCTTAGCAGATGTCCTATCATCCTGTTCCTTCTCCTTATCAGTGTTTTCCACATATTCCTTTCCTCTCCGATTCTGCATAGAACCTCCTCATTCCTTACCTTATCAGTCCACCTAATTTTCAACATTCGTCTATAGCACCACATCTCAAATGCTTCGATTCTCTTCTGTTCCGGTTTTCCCACAGTCCATGTTTCACTACCATACAATGCTGTACTCCAGACGTACATCCTCTGAAATTTCTTCCTCAAATTAAGGCCGGTATTTGATATTAGGAGACTTCTCTTGGCCAGAAATGCCTTTTTTGCCATAACGAGTCTGCTGTCCTGTAACAGAACCTTAATACATTTTCTTAATCGATTTTTAAATGATAGCATTCACTTTGTATATGCTGTAGTCTTTTTCTACATAAATTACTCCGGAAAATTAAGGTTTATCCAAATGTGAAGACATGTTGCAAGGTACAACATGTTGACGTACGTGGAAACAAACGTTCAATCAAAATTTCAAAGCGTTGCAGTCGAGAAGATCTTGTCAATACTGAATTTAAAAGTCAATCTGTTACATTATCACTCTACTACACTCCGATATTAATTAGGTGCAATTAAATTACGCAGAATTATTATAAAAACCAGTGATAACTGAAATATACTTTGAAATAGATGCTATTGGACACTAACACAAATATCCATTTTGAAGACAGATAACATTGTTAAGGCATTGAAGAAACTCAGTTCATTTTCAGGTATCACATGTTCTGAGGTAAAAGACCTTCTGCTTCAACGTACAGGATGGTGCACGACCGACGAAGTAAGGCTTAGGATTCTACATGTACCTGAAGAATTAACGATATATTCCAAATAGCTTTAATGAACTATATAGCAGTTAAATGTGTAGAACGCAAAATATTTACAAATGCTGCACAAAACACAACTTCGTGCATAATGACAACAATAAGTGTATAAAATGGTGGGAAATGCTTATGGATCCATGTGATTCCAAAATAAGTAACTAAATTGAAGTCGACCAAGAAAACGTCGTGTGTTGCTACGTACACTATCATCTAGGTACGACACTCTCCCCCACTGCTTTCTGGGTCTCTTGGACGAAGACAGTGACCTTCCTTCAACACGATCGTTGCTTTCGACAACCATGCTGATTCAGAGTTTATCGGTTTCCAGAAATTTCGTAATAGTGAGCATAAAACGTGTTCGATAGTTCTACGACAGACCGAGAGATATAAGTTTACAGTTTTGTGCGTGTGTCCGACAAGCTGTTGGAAAACGGGAATGTTGTGCGCTCTATTCCAGTCACTAGGAACACTTCGCTCCTCAAGTTTGAGACACCTACTGCAGCTAGAACACGAGCAAGTTCTTTCGCATACTCTACGGAGAATTCTCCGTAGAGTCTGTTCGGTTTCAATTGCTTTTCTATCCCCCAGTCGCTTATTTTGACGTCTGTCATTTTGACATTCGTGGGACGAGTTAAAGGAGAAATTAAATTGCCATCATCCATAAATAAATTGATTAATTAAAAATTTGGGCAGGTAGAGTAGTACTCGGCGCTCTGAAGGTTCCGTACAGGCTTAATTATGCGTATAGGCAATTCATCCATTCCTGGAGTCGAGTATCTCGAAATTTTTGTCTGTTATAGATAATGATACTCGCAAGATTCTCGTCCCATAGATTCCAAGATCAAGACACTCGAGAATGTTTTAATTTCTAGTTTCAAGTTGAGAAAAAAAAAATATTTTATCGTGTAATATAACTGAAAAATTAACGATGTTCTAATTTTTGTCCTTTACTTGTACTGTGAACTCTTGCTTCCCGCCAAATTTCGTGATTCTAGGTCAACGGGAAGTACCCTATAGGTTTTAGCGAGTCAGTTTTCAAGTGTCGAAATCTTTTGATTGTACTGACTTAGAAGCTTAAATTTTTTACACCACTACAAGACTTTAGACTTCAGTAAGTGACATAAATTTCAACTTGATACATCCACCCGTTCATGAGAAAAAGAGGTCTTAAGAGACGGAGGGACAGACAGACAGTCTCATAACATAATAATAATAATAATAATAAAAATCTGTGTGAAATAAGTACAAATTAATAATTTTCGGATTTTTTCCTTTGGTTGTAGTTGTTGTGGTCTTTAGTCCAGAGACTGGTTTCTACTTCTACACACATACTCCGCAATCCACCATACGGTGCGTGGCGGAGGGTACCTCGTAGCAAAACTATCATCTTCTCTCCCTGTTCCACTCCCAAACAGAACGAGGGAAAAATGACTACCTATATGCCTCTGTACGAGCTCTAATCTCTCTCATCTTTGTGATCTTTCCGCGAAATGTAAATTGGCGGCAGTAAAATTGTACTGCAGTCAGCCTCAAATGCTGGTTCTCTAAATTTTCTCAGTAGCGATTCACGAAAAGAACGCCTCCTTTCCTCTAGAGACTTCCACCCGAGTTCCTGAAGCATTTCCGTAACACTCGCGTGATGATCAAACCTACCAGTAACAAATATAGCAGCCCACCTCTGAATTGCTTCTATGTCCTCCCTCAATCCGACCCGATAGGGATCCCAAACGCTCGAGCAGTATTCAAGAATAGGTCGTATTAGTGTTTTTTAAGAGGTCTCCTTCACAGATGAATCACATCTTCCCAAAATCTACCAATGAACCGAAGACGACTATCCGCCTTCCCCACAACTGCCATTACATGCTTGTCCCACTTCATATCGCTCTGCAATGTTACGCCCAAATATTTAATCGACGTGACTGTGTCAAGCGCTACACTACTAATGGAGTATTCAAACATAACAGGATTCTTTTTCCTATTCATTTGCATTAATTTACATTTATCTATATTTAGAGTTAGCTGCCATTCTTTACACCAATCACAAATCCTGTCCAAGTCAGACGGCCGGGGTGGCCGAGCGGTTCTAGGCGCTACAGTCTGGAACAGCGCAACGCTACAGTCGCAGGTTCGAATCCTGCCTCGGGCATGGATGTGTGTGATGTCCTTAGGTTAGTTAGGTTTAAGTAGTTCTGAGTTCTAGGGGCTGATGACCTTAGAAGTTAAGTCCCATAGTGCTCAGAGCCATTTGAACCATTTTTGTCCAAGTAATCTTGTATCTTTCTACAGTCACTCAACGACGACACCTTCCCGTACACCACAGCATCATCAGCAAACAGGGGCACATTGGTATCCACCCTATCCAAAAGATACTTTATGTAGATAGAAAACAACAGCGGACCTACCACACTTCCCTGGGGCACTCCCGATGATTCCCTCACCTCCGATGAACACTCACCATCGAGGACAACGTACTGGGTTCTGTTACTTAAGATGCACCTCTCCATGCTATTCTATTCTGCGCAAGCTTCTTCATCTCCCAGTACCAACTGCAACCTACATCCTTCTGAATCTGCTTAGTGTATTCATCTCTTGGTCTCCCTCTACGATTTTTAACCTCCACGCTGCCCTGCAATACTAAATTGGTGATCCCTTGATGCCTTACAACAAGTCCTACCAACCGATCCCTCCTTCTAGTCAAGTTGTACCACAAATTTCTCTTCTCCCCAATTCTATTCAATACCTCCTCATTAGTTATGTGATTACCCATCTAATATTCAGCATTCTTCTGTAACACCACATTTCGAAATCTTCTATTCTCTTCTTGTCTAAACTATTTATCGTCAATGTTTCACTTCCATATATAGCTCCACTCCATACAAATACTTTCAGAAACGGCTTCCTGACACTTAAATCTGTACTCGATGTTAACAAATTTCTCTTCTTCAGAAGTGCTTTCCTTGCCACTGCCAGTCTACATTTTATATTCTCCCTACTTCGACCGTCATCAGTTATTTTGCTCCCCAAATAGCAAAACTCATTTACTACTTTAAGTGTCTTCATTTCCTAATCTAATTCCCTCAGCATCATCTGATTTAATTTTGCTACATTCCATTGTCATCGTTTTGCTTTTGTTGATGTTCGTCTTATATTCTTCTTTCAAGACACTGTCCATTCCGTTCAACTGCTCTTCAGGTCCTTTGCTGTCTCTGACAGAATTACAGTGTCATCGGCAAACCTCAAAGTTTTTATTTTTTCGCCATGGATTTTAATTCCTACTGCGATTTTTTCTTTTGTTTCCTTTAATGCATGCTCAATATAGAGGTTGAATAACAGCGGAGATAGGCTACAACAATGTCTCACTCCCTTCTCAACCACTGCTTCCCTTTCGTGCCCCTCGACTCTTTCAACTGCCATCTGGTTTCTGTACAAATTGTAAATAGCCTTTCGCTCCCTGTATTTTACCCCTGCCACCTTTAGAATTTGAAAGAGAGTATTCCAGTCAACATTGTCAAAAGCTTTCTCTTAGTCTACAAATGCTAGAAACGTAGGTTTGCCTTTCCTTAATCTTTCTTTTGAGATAAGTCGTAGGGTCAGTATTGCCTCACGTGTTCCAATATTTCTACGGAATCCAAACTGATCTTCCCGGAGGTCGGCTTCTACCAGTTTTTCCATTCGTCTGTAAAGAATTCGCGTTAGTATTTTGCAGCTGTGACTTATTAAACTGATTGTTCGGTAATTTTCACATCTGTCAACACCTGTTTTCTTTGGGATTGGAATTATTATATTCTTCTTGAAGTCTGAGGGTGTTTCGCCTGTCTCATATTTCCTGATCACCAGATGGTAGAGTTCTGTCAGGGCTTGGTCTCCCAAGGCTATCAGTAGTTTTAATGGAATGTTGTCTACTCCCGGGGCCTTGTTTCGACTTAGGTCTTTCAGTGCTCTGTCAAACTCATCTTCATTTACGTCGTCTTCCATTTCGATAATATTGCCCTCAAGTACATCGCCGTTGTATAGACCCTCTATATACTCCTTCCATCTTTCTACTTTCCCTTCTTTGCTTAGAACTGAGTTTCCATCTGAGCTCTTGATATTCATACATGTGGTTCTGTTTTCTCCAAAGGTCTCTTTAATTTTTCTATAGGCGGTATCTATTTTACCCCTAGTGATATATGCCTCTACATCCTTACATTTGTCCTCTAGCCATCCCTGCTTAGCCATTTTGCACATCCTGTCGATCACATTTTGAGACGTTTGTATTCCTTTTTGCCTGCTTCGTTTACCGCATTTTTACATTTTCTTCTTTCATCAATTAAATTTCCTTTGGTATTCGTGTGAAATCTTGCTTCTTGCCAAATTTCACCCTTCTAGGTCAACAGGAAGTACCCTACAGATTTTGATGAGTGAGTATGCGAGTATCAAAGTACGTGACAAAAATGGCCGTATATTTTGATTGCATTCACTTAGAACCTTACTAAGTCACATAAATTTCAACTTGATGCGTCTACCCGTTCCAGAGAATAACGGTTTTTAACAGTCAGACAGACAAACTTATAGACAACAAAATGATCCTCTAACGCAGTGGTGCCCAACCTTCTAGCTTACTTGGACCACATCGGAAGAAGGCGAGTATTTTTGGTTCAAATGTTCAAATATGTGTGAATTCCTAATGACTTAGGTCATCGGTCCATAGACTTACACACTACTTAAACTAACTTACACTAAGAACAACACACACACCCATGCCCGAGTATTTTTGGTGCACACATAATATACTTAACAATACTGACAATAACCGCTAAGAAAAGAAAGAAGAAGGATGAACCAGTGAGAGATTAGCATAGTGTGGCGGGAGTTTCCGATTAAAATATTCAATATATGGTAACTTTACGTATACTTTTTTCTATTTACTTGTCGTGTGATGGATGCTCCTTGGGCCGTACTGATACTTGCTTTGGACCACACGCTCCCCGCGGGCCACTGGGCGGACACCCCTGCGGCTAACGGTTCCATTGTTGCTGATGAAGGTAAGGACCCCCCAAAAATTAATGAAAAACTGATAGTTGATACGTCAGTAACTGTGCCGTAACAGCCTGAGAGGTACAGTGCAGTGACTGGGACTGATTTTTCAGAGTAGTGGGTGTCTGTGATTCGTGACGTGCTGTCTGTCGTAGACCAGCAACCGGGGCCGAAACCAGGACGTCCGTCTGGGGGAAACTATTCTGTGCTGCTCGGCGGACGGCTATAATTAAATTCTTCTGTGGCAGTCATTTATTCAGGAGGCGGCCGGCGCGTGGCCTATTGATATCGCCTAATTTCTCGGTCTGCTGGTGGGCGAAGTGGTCGCCCACGCCGCTGAGCCGAGACGTCGCGCTCAGCCAATGGGGGAGCGGGTGGCAGCGGCCGGGGCGGCGCGAGTCTGCGCGAGCACAGGGGGTGGCGTGGGGCGACGCCAAGGCACAGGGGCTGCAGCGGCGCCGCCTCCACCAGTTGCTCTGCGCCCCGGCAACGCGCCACAGCTGACGCCGCCACCGCCACCGACAATACCGCAGCAGCAACAGGTACTGTGCGCTGCGCTGGCCCACCACTTGTAGTCGCTGCCGCGTTAGGCTGCTGCCACTGGAACTGAACTGCGAACATATTTCTGTTTTGACCGTATTGTTCTCTGTAAGCTGAATCTGTGACTTCGCATTTTCACTGTTACACTGACAAAATGTATTATCCACCATAACAATGAAATATATGTTCTTACGTACTCTTTGGGAACAGTAACCAATAAAGCTGCTCAATTTATTACGTATTTCTAAATCTGCTATGAGTTATAACATGAAAAATTTCATACCAGTGCAACAGGACCACAAAAACTGCGCTGAAAAGGTTTGAAAAACTTGGCCAGGTGCAAGTAGGTTCCATACAAACTTTACGTGCGTAGACATTTCGTCCATTCCGGGACTCGAGACAACAGGCGATTTTTTCCTCTTATTGACACTGATACTGGCAAGATTCCAAGACTTTTGAAAATGTTTCAGTTTCACGTTTCGAGTCGGATAACAAATGATTTCTTTTTAGTATGATATAATTGTAAATTAACAATTTATTGATTTTTTTTCCTTCACTTGTACTGTGAAACCTTGCTTCCTGCCAAATTTCATGATTCTAGGTCACTGGGAAATACCCTATAGGTTTTAATGATTGGCATGTTCATGGCAAACAATTCCGCCACAGTTGTAAAATACTTTATTGACCCAAGTCTTGCACGACAGAGGTCGCTGTACACTAGTAAGGTTTCGGGGTCTTATAACCATCATCAGGTGTATGTGAAATCTAGCGGTAGTAGGATGTCATGTCCATGCCCTAACAACTAACAGGCAAACATCCATCGGTTCACCAACCGTAGGTGTTTGCCTATTAGTTGTTAGGGCATGGCCATGGCGTTCGACTACTCTTAGATTTCAGATACACCTGATGATGGGGCTACGACTCCAAAACCGTTGTAGTGTATAGCGACTTCTGTCGTGAAGAGTTCGGTCAGTAAAATAGTTTAATACTATGGTAGATTTGTTTACCATGAATGCGTTGCAGAACAGTTGTGGACGTCCCACAAATAAAAATTTATTTTAACGAGTGAGTTCGCGAGTATCAACATATGTGACATAAATGGCCGTATCTTTTGATCGAATTCACTTAGAAGCTTAAATCTTTTACACCACGTCAGATGCGACACAACTTTCAACTTGATACCTCTACACTGTTCTGAGAAAAAGGCGGTCTTAACAAACGGACGAACACAGAGACGATCGGGTAACAAATGAGAAAAAACATTTTTTCTTGGCAAATTTCATGGTTCTAGGTCAAGGAGAAGTTTTGATGAGTGAGTTTGCGAGTATCAAAATATGTGACATAAATGGCCGCATCTGTTCAGTGCACTGTCGTAGAAGCTTCAATTTCTGACACCGCCAAGAGACCGTAGGCCTTAGCATGACATAAATTTCAGCGTGATACGTCCAGCTGTTCCTAACAAAAAGAGGTCTTAGCAGATGGACGAACAGGTAGAGTGATAGACAAGAAATGACAATTTTTCCTGTGACGTAATTACAATTTTACAGTTTTCCGATTTTTTCAGTTGTTTATACCAGAAACCTTCCTTTTTACCACATTTAATGATTTTAGGTCAAGAAAAAGATGAGTCATTTTGTGAATATTAAAATACGTGACATAAATGGCCGTAGGTATTGACTGCATTGACGTAGAAGCTTCAATTTTTTACACCGGCCTGGGACCGTAGATGTTAGTATATCACATAAATTTCAGCTTCATTCATGTACCCGTTTTTGATAAAAGGGGTTTTAATACTCGAGCACACAGAAAGATGCACAACAAAATGATCATATAAGGGTTTGGTTTTTACCGACTGAGGTATGGAACCCTAAAAATCAGTATGAAATTAGAGATGTCCACTTCTGTTAGTAAACATACGCCCTCAGGAGGAAGATATTTCTTACAGGACTGGGATTCTGAATGAAATTTAGACCATACAAATCAATCCAATTTTGCAACAAAATCAGTATCAGACTCTATTTCATGACTTTGGAATGTCCCCTTAGAAAAATTTATGAATGATTGTGCTGATAAACCTCTTACATTATTTGCTTTTCAAACAGCTGAGCAAGACTGAACGAACTCAGACATTACTCTCTTTACTTATTCTGATCAACACTAAACTGACACACAATATTTTTAGCGCAACGCAGTCTGACTTTCAAAAATCCCTACAAAAGAATGGCCCTGACTGACAATAACGTATACCTTTCATGAATGACTTAACTCACAAAAATCTTCGTTACTCAAACTACCGCAATACAGCGAGCGTCAATACTGCCAGCTAAATAAAATATTCAAACTACCGAAGGCACTAACTACTGATAGGCATAGTTAGCAAATGAAAGATTTTGATAGAGAACAAACAATGTATTTACCTTAATAGTGTTCAAAAGTCATTATATATATCAGTTCATAACATCCAGTCTTACAAATTTACTGTCTGTGATGGAAACACATCCAGATCATCCGCTCTCAAAACTCCGCCATCTCTCTCCCCACATCCACCACTGCTGGCGGCTCACCTCCAACTGCGCAACACTACGCGCTGTTCACATGCAACTGCCCAACACTACAATAGCGAATATTACAACAATGCTAACCAGCCACAGACTGCACACAGTACAGCCAGTGATTTTCATACAGAGCGCTTCGTGGTGTTACCAATATAAAAACGTCAACAGCCTACTTACAACTTTAACGAAATGCTTCTTCAAGCCTAGGCCAACAGTCGACTTTGCCTCCTGCATCTGTGCTAGACGTATCATCCACTGTTTCACTAAGACCATTATCTGTTACTGTAGCAGTGTCTGAAACTGTACAAACAATACCTACATCGTCTGCATCAGAGCCTCTACCAAATTATGAATCTTCGGCGTGCTCTTCTGTGATCTCTTCCCAGCAGTTAATTGCACAATCAGCCAGTACCTTATCTGTCATGGAACTAAGCCATCTTCATGAAGTCATTCTTATATATCTAAAAGAAATATTCACCACTGGCAGTATGATCCCTCTAACTATAAACTCAACCAAAAATGAGTAAATGCTCTGTCTATTACATTGACGTATGTGCCTAAACTGTTTTTGTAATGTTGCATGTTCTCAGTAATCATCCTACACGTATACAGTCAGCGCAAATAATTGGTGCTATCTCAGCAGCTAACGTTTTCGAGACAAGCTGGAAAGCAATATTATCCCTATTACATTGACGTATGTGCCTAAACTGTTTTTGTAATGTTGCATGTTATCAGTAATCATCCTACACGTGTACAGTCAGCGGAAAGAATTTGTGCTATCTCATCAGGTAACGTTTTCGAGACAAGCTGGGAAGAAGCAATATTATCTGCAATGTTCATTGTTCATTAGAATTTTACAGCATATAATCAGTAAAATTGGATGACCCACCAGGGTAGCAGAGAGCACTAATGTGCTGCTTCCTGGACTCGGATGGGCGCGCCAACCGTAGATCGAATCCGCTTGGCAAACTAACGACGAGGGCCGGTGTGCTGGCCAGCCTGTATGTGGTTTTTAGGTGGTATTCCACACCTCGCTAGGTGAATACCAGACTGGTTCCCACGTTCCGCCTCAGTTACACGACTCGCACACATTCGACACACGTTCGCACTATTCCACGGATTACACTAGACGCAGACAGTTGGGATGCACACATTCCATCCCAGGAGGGGTACAGGGTGGCAGCATGAAGGGAATCCGGCCACCCGTTAAAATTAACACGCCAAATCCGGTTAATCATAATAGCAGCCCCGCCCGTCGGGATAAATGCTTGGAAAGAGAGTCAGTAAAATTGGATGTAAATGGGAACTGAATTTACGAGTATCTGTATCCTTACATATGCGATGCGGAAGAAAATAGCTATAAATACGCTTACAAACGACTCCGCATTGATTTTAGATGTGTTAAACTCATGAAATGTTACTGTGAGTTGAACTTACCGTTGGTTATATCAGAAGATATCACAGTAATAAATCCACAGGTGACAAATGCCAGCTAAACACAAAACCAGCTCTTCTAAGATCAGCACCTCAAACGCCATCGCGAAATATTTATACCATTACTCACTTGTTCGCCGGTATCTCAAGCCTATCGACTTAGAAACATAAAACTTGTGTCCTTACTTAGTAGAGAAACTGTTACGAATATGTTAATACCAGTACAATAGATTGCTTGTAGTAAATAAAATAATAAGCAGCATTAAAACGAGTCGTATATGCTCGTATATTTAGCAGTTCACTTAAAGGGTTAACAGATGTGCCGTATGTCTCCTTTTATTTAATAGTGTTGTGGCTTTAAACGTTACTTGATTGCTGATTGTTCCAAGCTCCATTTCATGACCGCTTAAATAAAAGTAAAATCTGGCGTCTATATACAAATACACAAAATCACGTAAAACAGGCAGTGGACAGGTGACTAAACTGTCTATTTACGACCGCAAATGTGCTTTTGACTGCATGTAAAACAAAAGTCTTCATTACGTAAAAGTTTAAAGTCCGAAGAGTCTCTGTGGATTCTGCAGAGTAAATATTTCCTCTCCAACTCACGTAACACTCTTCAGATTAATGAAAACCTTGACTGCACATAATAGCTTGGAAACCCACACAGTCACTCATACTTTATTAAGAAAAACGTCGTACTGCGTGAATAACACACTTCAACGTATACCCTGTAGATAACTGTTACAAGCACTTGTAGTTCCTTAGCTATCGTCTAAATATTTTAATCAATATTAACTTCAACTTCGTTCATATACTCATAAAATGGCCTGGCGCAGTCAGTATAGTTAACGTCAGCTCGGTAAGTATATAATGCAATTAGTGACTCATGCATTTTTAAATCAAATATTCATTGAAATGAGTTGGTCTCTGGACATTCTTTGGCCATAGACTCAGAGTAATTCTGACGTCACCTCGCACACTGCTGTCTCATTGGCCCCGGCACGCAGCTGCTGCAAGGTACTAAGTTCCTCAGCGAGTCGAATTGCTGCGTGGCGGTGCATTACTTTACTAAACCAGTTGTCACACAAATTAGTACGAGTTTTATCCAAACTTACAGCTTAATTCAGACTCTCGACAACATTTTTCTTCACATCACCGTAGCCTCATTATTTGGGAGGAGGGAGTAACAAAGGCGCATGGGCGACCGATGTAGTCAGACTGCCATAAAGGTAATGAAGAATAGAGAGGAACCTAAATCTGTATTTTACTTCCCATGTTTCCATGTTTCATAAAGACGCAGTTCAGGACCTACAATCAATTCCCTGATGATATGTGAGTTACGTATCTCCTCTCTTTCTGCAATTTCAATCAATGATGATTAACAAATTGTAGGTCCATAATGACCATTTTAAAATCTGTTAAAATAACAATAAATTAAAAGGCAATGAATTTCATGTATGCAGACAACATGACCTTAAACATATGATAAAACATATCTGATTATATAACAGGAGATATCTTATGTTATCCTAATACGATTAAGCCAAATTGGCATCGCCGAGCGGGGTTGCCGCGCGGTCTAGGGTGTCTTGTAACGGTCCTTTCGGCTCCTCCCGTCAGGGGTTCGAGTCCTCCTTCGGGCATGGGTGTGTGTTTTGTCCATAGCGTAAGTTAGTTGAAGTTAGATTAAGTAGTGTGTAAGTTTAGGGACCTATGACCCGAGCAGTTTGGTTCCGTAAGTTCTTACCACAAAGTGGCATCGTCATAAGATGTAAACAAAGATAGCTTCACATCAACGAACAGGTATAATAACACGTTGTAACCCAAGTCATTTTCATTTATTTATTTAATTTTATTGCTGTAACAATTTACAACACTTTTTAGTTACAGAATCACTTTTTCCTAATTGTTCGTTTTACTTAGTTATGCATGTACAAGGTGATTTAGCTGCCCCTACCGCTGTCGTTTTATGTATCCCGTAGTGTTATATCTGGACTTCAAAAACCACGCGCGGGATTTTTATATTCTTTCGTTCGCTACGCTCTAACTACTTGTCTGATAGAAAAAAATTAAAGAGACGTTTCTGTAGGAAATTTAAAGTGGTTAAATTTTGTACCGGGATACGTTCTTGCTAGAGGTTTTTCAAGTTGCTCAAGAAAAACGTACACAAATGACCTTCAAACACACCCCCATTCCCACACTCAGTCTCTACCAGTCAGGATTTCTAGTATGGTGTTCATGGCAATCCCTCCTACCAGTGTACAGAAATTTGCTACTGCATGAATTATTTTCCACATTCCAATTCCTTTGCCTTCATTGGCTGCCCTTATTACGCCACCAGCTTAGTCGAGCACTTAAGAATTGTAAAACTAACGTTTTCGTAAAGTTTTACCTAACAATTTTGTGAATTTTAACAACATAAATTAAACTATTACATGATTATATTCGTCAGGCCTTCCGATTATGAAACTATTGCGCTTGGCAGGGTTCAGTTGGGGTCAAATTTTCAATGTAATTAGATTTAGCGTAACGTTTACAAAAGTCTTCCTTTCATTACCTTCACGGGCATGTATAAATTAGTAATGTTCTCGAAACAGCCGTCTGTGGTCGTGTCGTAACAGCCTAATCAATAGAGACCAAAAAAGTCGAATATCGGGGATATTCCTGTAGTCGGAAATTTTTGTGCGATGGTAGGAGGAAGGACAGCGAACAACATACTAGAAATTCTGGCTGGTGAAGATGCGTTTGAAGGTCACTTTTGTACTTTATTAAAAAAAAAAAAAAAAAAAAAAAAAACTCGAAAACAATGTATTATCTGCGAAACTAAAAGCATGAAAGTGGAGACTTTTATTACTCCTTCTCTTAGATCTGACCAGGTTGCAGCTTTTTTTTATCTCTTTTACTCGGTTGTACCGTGCCGTTATATTTGGATACTTGCATACAACACGGTTTTCTGTTAACTTTGATCAGCAAGACATAGACTGTCACACAGCTACTGTCACTTTTATAAGTTTTTGTTACAGCAACAAGAAAGGATTCTTATCGAGTAGTTTACAATAGTATTTTCGTGCCTCTACTATTTGAATACTGGATATCGTGCGAACATTGGATGAAGGGCAACAGGAGAATAACATATTTCTAGATTTCCATGAAGCATTTGACACGGTGCGACAATGTCGACTGTTAACGAAGGTACAAGCATACGGAATAGGTTCCCAGATTTGTGAGTGGCTCTAGACTTCTTAAATAACAGAACCCAGTAGGTTGTCCTCGATGGCTAGTGTTCATCAGAGGGAGGGGTGTCGTCATGAGTGCCCCAGGGAAGTGTGATAGTACCGCTATTATTTTTTGTATACATAAATGATCTAGTGGCTGTTTGCTTTAATGCTGTGGTGCATGGGAAGATGATGTCGTTCAGTGATTGTAGGCAGGTACAATATGACTTAGACAAGGTTTCTAGTTGGTGTGGTGAATAGTAGCTAGATCGAAATGTAGGAAACAGTAAGTTAATGCAGATAATTATGAAAAACAAACGCATAATGTTCGAGCACAGAATTAGTAGTATGCTGCTTGACACAGTCACGTCTGTTAAATACCCAGGCGTAAGTTACAAGCAGTATGAAATGGAATGAGCGCGTAATTCGGTTTATTGGGAGAATTTTAGGAAACTGTGGTTCATCTGTAAAGGAAACCACGTGTAGGATAACAGTGCGACTCATTGTTAAGTACTGTTCGAATGTTTGGGATCCGCGCCAGGTCGGATTAAAGGAAGACATCCAAGCAATTCGGAGGCGGGCTGCTAGATTCGTTACCGGTAAGTTCGACAAGCATTACGTGGATGTTTCGGGAACTCAAATGGGAATCACTGTAGGGAAGGCGAAGTTCTTTTCGAGGAGCACTATTGTGAATATTTAGAGAATTTGAAGCTGACTGCAGAACGATTCTACGGCCGCCAACGTGTATTTCTCATGGAAATGAGCGTATGGTGTCATTGGCCGGGAAGCCCCTTGCGGGGCACGGCTGCCTTGATGCAGGGCTTATTACATTCGGCGCTACATTGAGCAACATGCGCGCCGGATGGGGATGAAATAACGATGAAGACAGCACAACACCCAGTCCCTGAGCGGAGAAAATCCCTGACACAGCCAGGAATCGAACTCGGGCCCGTAGGACGGCAACCCGTCACGCTGACCACTCAGCTATCGGGACGGACTATATATCTCATAAGGACCACGAAGATAAGAACAGAGAGTCCTGGGCTCCCTTTTTGTTCGTTCTGCTTGCGAGTGGAACAGGAAGAAAATCACTAGTAGTGGTGCAGGGCAGCCTTCACAGTGCACCATACGGTGGCTTGTGGAGCATTTACATAAATATAGGCGCAGAAGACGTTGTGCACTACAGAGAGCTTTAATCTAAAAAAATGCCACTTTCTTCCACTTATATCTCGCATAATGGTTACGAGAGAAAAATTAAACAGAGGGAGAAGGATTAAAGTTTAAACTCACGCTGATGGCGAGATAATTGAGAGACGGAATAAAGGTTCGGATAGGGGTAAATACGATAGGAAAACGACTGACCCTTTTGAAAAGAGATATCCCAGTATTTACGTTGTGCGGTACAGGGACACAATGCAAAACCGAAATCTGGATTGGCGGATATGGATTTGAATCCCAGTCCTCTTGAATGCGAGTCAGGTATCTTGACACTGCGTCACCTCGCACGGTTGATAGTCTAAAGAGATTGGTGGTATACAGAGAAATATGGTAAGTTTTGTTGCCCACTTACCATCCATGATTTCACAGGAAAGGAGAGAAGTAATTCTGGTGCAAAATACGCCACTCCTCACACAACATAGAGAGCGGAGATATAGATATAGTTTTCCGAACGCACGACACATGGGAGACGGGGCTCTTTATCAAACTCACAACTTAAGCCACCAATGAAGGCCGCAAACCAAGATTTTGCGAAACTCAGGTCTCTCTGTTCCTCTGTGAGATCAACAGTGCTACAGACAACGGCGCTCAAGTTAATACCGTGTTCCTTGACTTCATGAAGGTATTTGACACCGTCCCGCACTGCCGTTTAATGAAAAGAATACGAGATTGTCGAGTATCGGACTAGATTTGCGACTGGATTCAAGATTTCCTTACAGACAGACTGAACACGTCGTTCTTAGCGGAATAAAATCGATAGATGCAAAGGTGACTTCCAGAGTACCACAAGGAAGTGTGACAGGACCGGTAATGTTTACAATGTATGGCATTCTCTTGAAGAGTGTTTGCAGATGATGCGGTTGTCGGTAACAAAGTACCAACGCCAGAAGGCAGCATCGATTTGCAGAAAGACTTCCACAGAATTGATGAGTGGTGCAGGCTCTGGCAGTTGACTCTGAACGTAAATAAATTCAACATATTGCGCATACCTAGGAAAAGAAAGGTACAACTATGTTAATGATGAGAAACTGCTGGAAACATTGCATACCGTAAAATAGCTAGGAATAACTATCCATAGCGACGTCAAGTGAAATGACCACATAAAACAAATTGTAGGAAAAGCAGATGCCAGACTGAGATTCAAGGTGATTGTTCATCCGTTTCTTGAGTACTGTTCACCAATATGCGATCTTGACTGTGTTCTCGAGGTAGCGTCTTTGATTACTGATCAGAACGTGCTCGGTCACTGTTTAGAATCACACCCCTGCTTAAATTTTGAATAAAGATCATCAGCAATGGCTGTTGAAGACTTCCGGGTTAAGTATATATGCTCACTCTGCAAATGGCCTTGTCAGAGAGGACGGAGGAGCGGACTGAGGTTCAGGGCACTCTTCTGCTCTTGGGGTGGGAAACTGCCTCTAAAGGCGGAAGGATCAGCAACGATCAACGGGTGAGATGCAGAAGGAATTGGAAACCACTACATTTGAGACACATTACGTGTATCAACAGGACATGTGGCCCGTAACTCAAAAAGTGTCTCAATTGTCTCTCCATTGGAAAAAGATTCCGGACTAGTCCCCCATTCGCACCTCCGCGAGGGTACTACTTAATCTAACTTAAACTAACTTATGCTATTGACAACACACACACCCATGCCCGAGAGAGGACTCGAACCTCCAACGGGGGGAGCCGCACGGACCGTGATAAGGCGCTCCTGACTGCGCGGCTACCCCACGCGGCGTACAGAAGAGAATCGAAGCATTTGATATATGGTCCTACGGAAGAATGTTGAGAATTCGGTGTTGTGATAGGGTGAGGAATGAGGAGGTTCTCCGAAGAATCGGCGAGGAAAGGAATATATGGAAAACACTGACAAGAAGAAGGGACACGATGGTAGGACACCTGCTAAGACATTGCGGAATAACTTCCAAGGTATTAGAGGGAGCTGTACAGGGTAAAAACTGTAGAGGAAGACAGAGATTGGAATATATCCAGCAGATAATTGACGATGTGGGTAGGAAGTGCTACTCTGAGTTGAAGAAGTTGGCGCGAGGGAGGGGGATAGTGAGAGAAAGTGAGAGAAAGAGAGAGAGAGAGAGAGAGAGAGTTTCAGAGATTCTCAACAAACTCCACTGACAGTCGTTACAAGAGAGACGTTATGCATCACGGAGAGGTTTACTATTGAAATTTCGGAATTGCACTTTCCGGGAAGAATTTCACAACATACTACTTCCTCCCACATACATATCACGTAATGACCAACGCGAGAAAATTCGAGAAATTAGAGCCGATACAAAGGCTTGCCGACAACCATTTTTCCGATGCGCCATTTACGAGTGGAACACGATAGGGTGGATCAATTAGTGGAACCAGAAGCACCCTCTGTCACGCACCGTGATGTGGTATGCTGAGTATGATGTAGATCGAGATGAAGGCCAACGATTGGCGTATCAATCGTGTGATTTTGAATGTTAGCAAGTAAGACCCAAGTTAACTGCCGAATCGCGGGATCTGGTACTCCGAGAAAACTGTTACAAAGACTGCTAACCCAGCTGCGACTTTCAGCGTAAGGCCCACTTCCCAGGACCAAGCTAAAGTTAGTCTCAAGTGTCCTCTTGACCTTTCTGGCGTTCGCTTTAAAGAGCGTGTAACTTCGCCTTCCAAGAGTCTGAAAATCTGGTCTAGCTGGAGGAAAGCCTTTTAAATCGAAATCAGTTTCCCAAAATCTCACGAGCGGTGCACGCGGGAAACCCTTCGCAACGTTTTGGAAAGTGAAAACCGTATTCGTTTAGGGGATTAGAAAAATTTTCCACCCGGATACCAAGCTAAGAATATTTTTCGTTAAAACTATACAGGGAGTCCCAGGAGGGAAACTCAATATTTCAAGTGCTAACAGAAATAGCTATTTGAAGTATGCTGTATTTCTTATGGCTGTTTTGACAAATGTCTGTAAATATTTCTTATCGTTATTTTATCATCTGTTTCTTCAATTTATTTGTGTCTATTTATTGGCTTTATAGATTTATGACATTTAATAATACATCGGTAACTCCCAGTACATTTGCAAAGCCTCTTGTCAGGTTTAGATCTTTCACAAAAAAAATTACCAGACATACCACCACACCTTCAATATACATGGTAACCCTGAATTCAGTTAACATTTGAAAATTCATTTGGCGGAATAGTGTAGGTAGAGATGTAAGAATTGATACACATACTTGAAATGAAATAGGCTATTATGAACACCATTATGATCAACATATGGCGCTTCATATGATACACAAGGAATAATTAGCGTGATAATTGGTTTTTAGCAAAGACAATATTCTTTATAACAAATACTCAACATGTCGGCAGTCATTCATCGACAAATCAGTGGTTCAGGGACAATATTGTAAACAGTACTGTGCAGCTATCAGTAGGTGTTGTGAAAAATTGCCGTCGGATGTTTTGCTTTAGTATCCCTAATGGGGTAGGACGATCGTGGTAGAGTTGCGACATCAGGTAACCCCACAACCAATAATCACACGGATTGAGGTCTGGGGACCTCGGCGACCAGGTGTAACGGAAGTGGCGGCTCAGGACGCGATCATCACCAAACGACAGGCCCAGTAGATCTTTCATACGTGTAACAATATGGTGTGGAGCGCCATCTTGCAACTAGGTAGACACAAATTATATAGAAGCACTTTAAGGACTGTTAAACATTCAGTTCTCTGTAAGCTTATTTTCTTTATATTATTTAAAATAGCGATAACAACTGCATACCAATAAGATACTAATAATAAGAAGTCTTTGCTGTTAGATTTAGAAGCATTCGACCCATCTTACGTTTAAAGGCGGTGGGTTACTTTCTACTGTTATTGAAATAAGTAAATAAGTCGTACATTCCAGCAGGTGCTTATCAGCCAGGATAGGGATGATGCGATTCTGTAACGCATAACCATACCTCGCACCCGTCACGTCTCATACAGCGTCACTGACGTGTTCCTGTCCAGTGCCATGTGTTGGCTGGTTTAGTCTTTGATTTCAATAAAACCCCATATCATTTAAGTCATCTGTGACAAGTTTTACCTCTCCACGTAGATTATTCCGTGAATTAGTGCATTTTCTTTTGGTCACCCTGTGCTTTTATATTCCTGCTTGACTCACAGCATCTCTAGGTTCTTTTATGAGACAAACAGTGCCTCGATGCAACGTAACGTTTATTTATCGTATTTACCTAACTTCCGAATAATTTTGCTATCGTTCAATTTCACCTAGTAAAATTGTAACTGAGTTTTGTATGGAGATCTTGGATATTATGGAGTCGTAGTAGAGGCTAGGTGAAAGATGGCGTTGAACAATGTTACTCCACCCATGAACAGTGGCATTCGGAAGTAGCAACAGCTGACACATCGAACGAAACGTTTAGTCTTATGACGCGATTGGGATATCGTCATACCTAGGACTGTTCGTCAGCGTGACAGTTGAGTGCAAGGTGGGTAAAACTCGCCATTTGAGAGCAGGGTGGGTAAAACTCGCCATCTCTGCTTACTCTATCGCTTCAGGATCATGGGCTCCCTTTTCATGGACGCTTCACCTCTGAGGTCGCACAAGTGTTGGAATCGACAAGTGTCGCGGTGTTACTGTGCACAGTGATAACTTCGGTTGGAGGAAATCCGACACCAGCAGAGCCAGCTGCTAAGGGAAACACCTTGTTGATAACAGATGACACTGCCCACTACCGCAGATCGTAACAGGAGTGGACCACAGAGCAGTAAATAACGTGCCAGTTCAGTGTACAGTACTTCAGAAATGGGTGTGCAGCCTGATACCCTCCAGAGCTATATCCTGGCTATGGATTTCGGGAGTAATCATCTCATTCATGTATTGCGAGGTTATAAGTTTCCTGTGACATAGACGTTTCGAAAATCTGTTGCGCTATTGTGTTAGTGCTTGCAGGTTCCATAAACAACGGAATCCGGTGGATCGAGATCTGCTTTATAATGCTCTAGCACAACTGACTTCCACCTGTATCCTCATCTTGTGCCCTGTCGCACAACGGATACACACAACGCTATGCTTACAGCCTCTGCAATAACATCAGCATGAGCTAACAGAATAGACAAGCTCGCCACCAGATAAACAATCCAGAATAAACAAAGCCAAGTCAGTTACACTAGTCACGCCCCAGCTATGACATATTACTCATTTTCTTTTAGGAATCACTTGTTAAATCTTACAATAATTTTATTCATGTATTCTTCCGTTACTTCTTGGTAGAACAATTCCACATTTAAGGTTCAAAAACCAGTACACTGTTTTTGTTCTAATGAAGCCAGTAGAACAAAGACACTGTACTTGTTATTCAACCTTAAACTTATGCTAATTATTTATACTAAAACGGCTAGGCCGCGAATTGTTCTTGGATACAGTAAAGCAACGCCAAGTTGCCTGATACACGACATCTCATGAATGTTATGCACTACTATAATCAGATCTATCCACCAGCTCACGAGTGTGGATGGAGCAACCTTGCACGTCCGCTACTCACAGAGGCCCAGAAACAAGTATCTTTTTTCGAGCGGTATCGTCTACAGACTGGCTCGCACTATGATTGTTTGTGCTAACCAATGAGGTGCCAATGTCTCCCTTCATGCTACTGTAGTTTCCAATATTATTTGTAATAACTGCGGCTCTGAAAAAACAATTAATCTTCTCAATGACTGCGAGGGAGACAGTGCGACTTTAACTATATATTTTGAATACATGAATTACTTTTTGTAGTAAACAAGATATACGCAAAAAATGCAGGCCTGCGATTCGTTGACCTCGCTCTTTGGCGGACTCCAGTATTTTTTAGATGTTCAAGGATGGATCGATCTCCGGATAGTAAAGTGCTTTTTAGCCTGGAGCCAACTAATTAGAGGGATTTGCCGTGTTACATTCATAGCCACCCTTCCACAAAGTGCTATTGTTTCTCCCGAAATCTCGAAGTCCACCGAGCCACTTTTTACTCCACCATCTACCTTAAGCCAATTTTCACCGCAACCACAGCACGTTGACATTAAACTGGCTGTCTTTTTATTTATATGCTCCATTCCATTACAGTATCTATGCTCTCTGCACGTAAGAGGGTACAGAGATTATTACGGGAGTAGTAACGCTAGAATTGGGATATATCTATAAGTCACAGCGTACGTTGTCGTATCACCATGACAGGGTACGAGTCTCATTGGTACCATAGTAGGCGAAATGTAGTGCTTCACAACAAGAGATCATTGAGACAAATATTGGAGGTACTAGAGTGAGGGGGATGCTGGATGAAGTGAGTGCCTGATACAAAGGAAGAGAGGAACATTAGGGTTTAACGTCACACTGACGACGGGGTCATTACAGAAGGAACACAGATTCGGATTGGGGAAGGAAATCGGCTGTGACCTTTGAAACTTCTGTATTAAAATTCTTTTCTGCTTCTATTGCTGAATGAAATGGGAAGTTGAAGCATCTACTTTATTTAATCCTGAAACAGCTGAGTAAAACTACACGTACTGAGCCTACTTTCTCTTTACTTGTTCTTATCATGTCAACACTGACCCATAATATTCTAGCGCAACGCAATCTGACTTCTCAAAAAAATTACAACCTGACTTCAAGTAATTAATTCAAAAGAATGGCTGTGACTAAAAAGAAATCGTAAAAATAACTTATACATTTCATTAATCACTTACCTCAGAAAAATCTTCATTACGCGAACTACGGCAATACAGCGGGCGCCAATACTGCTAGCTAAATGAAAGATTCTAACTACTAGAGACACTAACTACTAATAGGCATATGGTTAGCAAAGGAAACATTTGTTGCAAACCAAATAATGTATTTTTTTACCTTAATAATGTCACATCCAGTTCATACACGAATATAAATCGTCATTGACATCCAGTACAAAGGTATGTAATTATGAATAATATACTATCTCCAAGTCAGGTACTTCCAGATGGTTAGCTTAGGCTAACACTTCAGACCTCTACCCTTCATCAACGTAGCTTCTCACATCTGACATCCATCACTGCTGGCTGTTCACCAACTGCCCAACAGTACTTCCATCGCTGCTGGCGACTAACTTCCAACTGCCCAACACTACTGGCGATTAACTTCCAACAACGAGTCCAACCAGCCACACAGTCTCTTACAAAGAAAGTGCAGTCAGAGATCCAATGCAAAGTGCTACACAGCGCTGCCAGCACATGAGCAGCCCTCTTACACCTTTTCACGGGAACCAACCCACCATTTGACTTAAACGATTTAGGGATACCACGGAAAATCTAAATCTGGATGGCAGGTCTAAGATTGAACTGCTGTCGTCCCAAATTGACGCCTAGTGCCTTATGCTGCGTCAACTCGGTCAGCCTCCTGACGCGTCTGCCATTGTCTCTCATCAGGGAACGGTACAAGAACCTGCATTAGGATCATGTGCCTACAGTGTCCACTGAAATATCACTCCTTTTTGACATTAGTCAGGGTTATCACGAGACCAGTAGCGCCTGTTGCGTTTGGTGAACAAGCTGTTCTACAGCCGAGTCGGCCTAAGGAGATTTCCGACAGCTGCAGGGGGGCTGAACTCCAGAGCTATGCGCGCCTACCTCAACTCGACACATAACGCGACTTTGTAAATGTCTTTATGGCAACGTCTCACTGTTGCAGCAAACACACGGTCCAGTCACGTTAATGTGACGACCGCCTATGCTCGACGTCAGTGTGCAATAATCACCTGCAGACGGCAGGTGGCATATAGTGTAGTTTGTTAGCCAGCGGATGCTATATAAAGCGTATCAGTTGGACGCGGGAAACAGCGTAATCGTTGTCGTAATGCGCAAACGGAGAGATCAATCTGACTTCCGAAAAGGCATGATCTTGGCTTTCGGGCCAAGGGTGGAAGCAATTCCGAAACGTCTAAGTTTGTAAGCTGATTGCGTGCTGCCATGGTTCCCCTGCATGGGGAAATGGCGCCATCTAAAACCGGCACTGAGGGAACAGAGATGCACCACGAGCTATACATAGGGTTAATCAACGGCTGCGGTTACTTGTACGGGCAAACCGGCGTACAACTGTTGAGCAGCTGACCATCCAGATGACTCAAAGGGCCTCCACAGCAGACGCCTGGTCCATGCACACGTGCTGATTGCTGTCCATCGGCGACAAAGATTGGAATTTGTACTCCAATAGCGCAATTGGACGTCCACAGAGTCGCAACAGGTGGCCTTTTCGGATGAATCACGATTTTTTCTCCATCGGAAAGGTGACAAACACCCTTCAACAATCGTCCGGAGGGTTCATGCAGGACAAGGGATCGTTATGGTCTGTGGAATGTTTTCGTAGCTTTCCCTGGGTGATCTCATCATTCTGTAAGGCACAATCGAGAAGCACAAGTATGCATCTATCCTTGGAGAACGTGTCCACACCTACAAGCAGTTTGTTTTCTGCTCGGCACGATGGCTTCTACCAGCAATATAATGGAACGTGCGATACCTCGCAAAAAAATTTCATGGTTCAAAAAGTGACAGGATGATTTTACCATACCTGCCTGACCAACATACACCCCGGATTTAAACCCAATAGAAAATATCTGAAACCGCCTCGATCGGGCTGTTTGCACCATACATTCTCAACCGAGAAACCTAGCGCAGATGGCCACGAGAGTGGAGTCGTTACGGTTCCACATCACTATCGGTTCCTTCCAGAACCTCACCGATTCTTCCTGCACGCCCGCGCTGCAAAAGGTGTTAACTCAGGCTTTTGGCAGGCAGTCACATTAATGTGACTGGACGGTATAGGAAAACTGGCAACAGCGCTGTTGGCTGTCAGAAATCTTCTTAGGACGCCTCGAATATAGTAAGCGAACTTTCGTCGTACAAAAAGACAGTATCTATAAAACTTCCGTTTGCAGTTAATTTCGAAACCAAGTACTGAGCTCCTATCGTCCATCAAGATCTATAAGAACCTTGCGTCACGTCAATGCATAACAATACAGTGCAGTGGATTATCGTGAAGCTTTGCAAAAACATTACTTCTCGAGTAGGGGACACGGGGTACAATGTTTAATTGATATTATTTAGATAAAATGTCGTCATAATACAACACTTATCATGGCGAGTTGTGGCAAAAATTCCGTCTCTTTCCGCAAACGCATCAGCGCATTTATATTTTCTTTTTTTGTTGGTGGAAATAAATTTTGTCTGTTCATAATATTTTTGATGTGTACTCCAAGAGAACGATCTTACTAAAAAAGTAAGTACAATGATAAAGTCCACGATTCGACCGTTATTTTAGTTGGCGGGACTGATGACCTCAGCAGTTAGGTCCCGTCGGAACTTACCACCACGTAGATGGCGTTCGTCAGCCTGACTTGTAACATACAAAAGATCTGACACGCCGGTGTACCAGGGTATTGTCAGATTCATTAACCATGTCCGCTGTCACAAACTCAGAGCACTTCTTGAACTCACAAGAAACGTCGGTACATGTTGGACAATACTCTGTCTCCAGCCAGATCGTAATTACTGAATAAATGCCGACACTTTATCCCTTAAAAGACATTTTTATAGAATTATGTGTGTTATGTGATGCAGAATGTTGACAGTGTACAACAGTAACCAGTCACATTTGGTTTTGGTTTAGTTTATTCGAAAAGCACCATTACGGGCTCCAAATCTATACATTGATCGTTAGATGATTTACGAGTATATTATTTTCTCAAAACACATGATGCGTTGGCTTACAGGTAAATTGTCCTAGGATAGGAAAAAAAATCACTGTTTCAAAAGTGTGATAAAGATGTGTTTTGTGACAGTGAAAGTATAGATTCGAGATCTATAATGGAGCATTTCGAATGAAGTACGCGAAAACCAAACTGTGCCTGGCTGCTGGTGTACAGTATCATATTCGTCCTCGAAAAGGGGACCATCAGATCCGTTAATCACAGATTTCGATAAGTCTTACTTATGCTGTATGAGTCTTAGGTACCCAGTTAGCGGTTTCTCATGCGTCGGCCTCTATTTTCCGGGAAAATCGATGTTGAAATTTTGTACATATCTCCTATACCATTAACGTCAGGCCCATGTCAACCAAGTGAGCATAACGCAGAGTCTGAGGTTCACGCCTACCACGCAAGCAGTAAATATCCAAATCCGTTGGTGTCCTTTTTTTCAGTTTCATCGTTGAGAATATCATTAATTAGTATACATCACGCTAAGTCATTCTGAAATAATCATTTTCGGCGTAATAATTTAATTAATAAATCAAACGTTACGGCAAACTTTTTCAAACGTCTATTCCATTTGTTACGGAACAGATTACAGAATCGTCTTAGTCGCTATCTCTCGCATCGCTTTCTGTGCAAGAACAGAATTCCGGATGCTATTTGTCGTAGAAGCAATCGAAACACAAATTCATAGAGCACCAAGCACCGTTAATAAAGTTGATGCCTTGGAGGCAAACGGATTTTTCAGAAGCGATACCAGAAAAACAGTTCGTTTAAATTCAAAAAGATTGTTCTGTTTTCGATCAACTTCGATGCAAACCACACGTATTTCATCATTCCTGTGAAAGTAAGTGCACTAAATTGATGCAGAATTGAAGAATGTGTTTTTATTTCTCTATTAATCCTTAGCAATTCGAGAGCATTTAGAATTTGTGAAAATTTTAACCTGCCTTTAAAAATAAACATCGGAGAGTTGGAAAAGTGGAGTACAGTTAGGTGGAATAATTTTTACAGTGCAGGTGCACACCTTCCTTTCATCTACAAATATAAAGTGTACGACCATTCTGCTGTCCCCACGAACCCATAATGTAAAGAAAAGTACACGAGCAGGATTTGAATCAGTACCGCCCGTGCGATAGGCGTGAACCTGAGGCTCGCTTGGTTGAGACGTGACTGACGTTAGGGGTGTGGCAGGTACACACAAAACTTCAACATCTATTTTCTCGGTGAGTAGTTGCTGCCCTACGAAAAGCCGCTAGCCAGGTACTCCAAATAGATCCCTCTGCAACCCCCCCCCCCCCTTCCGTCCCGAAATCGCAATCCATGATTAACAAGTCTGATGGTCCCGTCGACAGTGCGACTGTCGTAAGAGTAATGAACCATGTTAGGCAAAAAATAGGCTGCCCAAACCAGTCAGGTGGTGTAATACTTCCTTGTGTGGTTGTGCGTAGTTTCTGCACGTCGTGCCCAGCAAACACGCTACTCAGCATTAGCCAGCCACCTCAAACCAGACCGCTACGTCAGCTGATTATGGCACTTAGCCCGCAGTGCGCTCCCACTACAGAACTTACTAATGGCAGCCGAGGATCCAGCCCAGCATGAATGCACAGTTACCAGGTTCGCAGAAGACCTCTACGCATACAGCTTCAACTAATTGGACGCGGCTCGCTTACAGGTCGCCACAGCCGCCAGAGAACTATGGCCGCCGATCACCTGACCTGGTCTCGCGCACGACCATGCGAACAACGCAGGCTGGGCAAGGAGACCGCTGTCCCTCAAAACGGGAAGCGAAGGCTCCACGACCATTTGTGTTTTTGTTATGATCTTCAGTACGAAGACTGGTTGGATGCGGCTTTCCACGCAAGGATGTGCTGTGCGAGGCTCTCCGTTCCTGCAGAATTACTGCAGGATGGGGCAAATAATAGTGGCCCGGATGAGTGGATACGGTTGCACGTGAATGTATGCATATAGCCACACCAACACCAACTAACAGTCTGACCGAGTTCTTAGCAGAGGTCAGTCTGGTCGCGGCCATAGCTGACCACCCAGGTCACCTGATCTGTTAGTGTGCGATTAGTTTTTATGGGGAGCCCTCTAATCTAAGGTGTATCGCAATACTCTCATAGTCTTCAAGAACTGCAGCAAAACAGTTCAAATGAGACTGCAGCAATTCCAGTAGTCCAGCTTCGACCCGCCTTCAGCAGCTTGCTGACCAGGGCCCAAAAGTGCCAAGAGGTCAATGGTAGTCACTCTCAGCATCTGCTATAGTCAGGTTAATATCGTTATTTCTTTTCCTCTGCAGTGTTTCTTTGTACCCTGGAACTTTGTCTTCCGGGTTACCTTTATTGGCCCTACTCTGTACCACCTAAAGACATATGGACCTGCCTTGTGCAGTAAAACCTTGGTCTTCATCCACAGTTTTCTTCCCCACACTTCCCTCAATTGACGAACTGAGGATTCCTTTCAGCCCCGTCGACGGGACGAGGTTCTCCTCACTCGGACGAATGTGGTTAAAGTTTTAAAGTTCTGTGCCATGTCAAATGTTTTTACAAAGATTTTAGGGTAGAGGATCTTAATTTGCTCACTGTGTGACAAGCTCGCCCATATTTTATGTAAGTGGCCAGCCAATGACAATTTACTGTGGCATTCTTGTTGTTACGCTTTCCCTTTCCTTACGTTCTACTTTCTTATGTGGCGTTTTCCTTCTTTTCCTGCTTTCTTTGTGTGTGTGTTTCAGTTTTATTAGGTCCGTCCACATTCGTTCCCTTTAATGTGTGTCAGGGCGCTTTGGACCTCGACGTTGAGCGCCCATGAGCCCCAACACACACACACACACACACACACACACACACACACACACACACACACACACTTGATTCTTCAGCACGTATCTTATCAACACACCCTTCTTTTACTCGAGGTGTGCTATAAATTCCTATTCAGGCCCTGCGATTCAGCATCTGCTCATTAGTTATTCGATCTACTCTGCTACTCATCACCATTCTCCCGTAGCACCACATTTCAAAAGCTTTTGTTCTCATCTAAACAGCCTATCTGGCTCATTTCACTTCTGTACAATGCTATACACCAGACAAATACTTTCAGGAAAGAATTCCTAATATATTCATCATTTGGACTCTCTGATTTTATATTTGCCTTGCTTACAGTTAAAATTATTGCATATTAGCGAAACTTGCAATCCTTCGCAAATGCTAAATACAGGGTGACAATTATTGAACTGTATGAAAAAAGAAACGAAAATTAATTACAAACTACGGCGTGCTCACACTTTATTCAACATGTAAACGTCTCTACAGATATTCGGATTTAGGCTATGACATGTTCGATATGCCTGCCATCATTGTGGCGCAGAAGTGTAGGAACATAGATGCTGTCGATGGCCTCCTGAACGGCTGTTTTCAGTTCAGAAATGGTTTGTGGGTTATTGATATACACCTTGTCTTTGATGTAGCCCCACAAAAAGGAGTCGCATGTGTTCAGATCCGGAGCATATGGCGGCCAATCAAGGCCCATGAGCCCATGACAGTAGCCTCTGGGTACCGCACAGCTAGAATGCGGTCCCCAAAGTGCTCCTCCAGGACACCAAACACTCTCCTGCTTCGATGGGGTTGAACTCCGTCTTGCATGAACCACATCTTGTCGAAATCAGGGTCACTTTTGATAATGGAGATGAAATCATCTTCCAAAACCTTCACGTACCGTTCGGTAGTCATCGTGCCGTCAAGGAATATCGCACCGATTATTTCGTAACTGGACATTGCACACCACACAGTCACTCGTTGAGCGTGAAGAGACTTCTCGATCGCGAAATGCGGATTTTCAGTCTCCCAAATGCGCCAAATTTGCTTATTGACGAACCCGTCCAAATGAAAATGTTCTTTGTTGCTAAACCAAACCGTGCACGTGCATACTAATTCCCATCATTGCCTGCGGTCAGCCGTGCAGTTTGAACGTCCTAACGCAAAACCGTTCAGAAGTTATGACGATTTTATTTCATATAGTTCAATAATTGTCACCCTGTATTTATGGGAATTGGATTTACGTCCTGATCTCCTTCTCCCAGGTTTCTCTATTCCTCTCCTCCTGCCCCCAACCTCTGTCCATCGCCTCCTCCCACTCTCTCAGTCCTTATTTATCATCATTGCAAACGAAACATTGATTAGGAATAAAAGTGAAAGTGAGTTGGGTAAATCGGTTAAAACTATTGGTACGCGGGAAATGAGAGAGTCAATTACAGGCCGGCGGGATTAGCCGAGCGGTCTTAGGCGCTGCAGTCATGGGCTGTGCGGCTGGTCCCAGCGGAGGTTCGAGTCCTCCCTCGGGCATGGGTGTTTGTGTTTGTCCTTAGGGTACTTTAAGTTAAGTAGTGTGTAAGCTTGAGGACTGATGACCTTAGCAGTTAAGTCCCATAAGATTTCACACACATTTGAACATTTGAAGTCAATTCCAAATGCTGGATCTGTGAGGACATCATTTAGCATGATTTTAATCTACGAACGTGTAGGATTATAAAGTTAGGCATAAACACAGCTTTTCTGTAATCGCCTGTTGGATCGTATCTGATCGCCAAACGTTCAGTTCGAATTGTCAAGTATGATCGTCTGTTTTGTCGGCTTTCCGATTTGTTTTGGACGTGAGCTCCAACTAAACGAGTCGAACTCGACTGTATCCGTTGCTCTGGAGTCAAAATGGATCGTGCTTGAGAATTCCGTATTCGCTTTACCTCCAAATACTGTCTATGCTCTTCGTCGGTCTCATTGACTCGACGATCATGTAGTTGGCTTGCGTTGCGTGTACGCCGATGGGTATTTCTACGCTACACTGGTGGTATTTTCTTCAAAGAAATAAACCACGAACGGAAATCAATTGAATATTTGCAGGACATCAAATTACCAATTCAATCTTTGCAACACACCAAAAAGCTGGTCGCTACCGACAATACACTGAAATGTCGCTTTCATCTGTGTTACTTATCGCAAAATACCATTATTCAGAGTGGAATTTGTTGTTGTTATGAAAACGAGCAACAGAACTGTCAAACTGAGCGTCACATTTTTTGTGGTTATGCAAACATCTGATAACAGAACTGTCAAATCGGCCGTCGCATTTGGCTCAAATGGCTCTGAGCACTATGGGACTTAACATCTGAGGTCATCAGTCCCCTAGAACCTAGAACTACTTAAACCTAACTAACCTAAGGACATCACACACATCCATGCCCGAGGCGGGATTCGAACCTGCGACCGTAATGGTCGCGCGGTTCAAGACTGAAATGCCTAGAACCGCTCGGTTACACCGGCCGGCGACCGCCGCATTTCTTTTGTTGAGATTCTCATACAACAATTTCTTCCAGATTTCCGACTTTTCCGGTGGATTTTTAAAAAATTTTCTTTCGTTCAAACTTTGTGCCAACAATTAAGGAAAGCAAAAAAAATAAAATAAAATAAAATAAAAAATTAAAAAAATGAAAATAAATAAAATAAAATAAAAAAAGTCAGCCAAAACGGTCGAACCGTTCTGAAGTGATGATCTTTCGCACATGTGGCAATTGATTTTTATTTATATAGGCAAGATTCGCCTGTAGTGCCTAACACTGTTTTTTCATGTGACCCAAACGTGTTTCGGTACCTCTGTGCCATCATCAGTGGGTTTTATTTATTAAACGCTGTGAAATGTGAACATGTTTTGACGATAACTAATCTACAAAAGTTAGGACTAAAGAAGAGATCTTGTTTGTTTTGCCATTACGTTAATTTTACATTATACGCCTTTGCAGGACCATATATGTATTATCATGCACTGGTAGTGCGTCGTCTGCAACCAAACGATGTTAATGTGAATTTGGTTGTCGAGTCAACACATCACTTTACGTTGAAATGTAATTTTGTTGCGCTAAGATACTTCGTACATATATTTTCTATTACTTGCTCTTGTTTTGGCAGACCGTTTTCTATTTCGTTCCCATGCGTTTTTGAGAAGCACGCAAAAATACTATACATATTTTCAGAATTTTGTTTGTAAAGGACACCTTTTACTTCTCCAAAACACAATGTAAATGTTGTTATTGTGTACCCTATCGCAGCCGGTGTTCACTTGTCCTCTAGTGAGTTTGACGCCGAACTTGAATTATTTTTTACTATCCCTCTCTTTCTTTCTCTCTCTCTCTCTCTCTCTGTGTGTGTGTGTATATGTGTGTGTGTGTGTGTGTGTGTGTGTGTGTGTGTGTGTGTGTATGTGTATGTGTATGTGTGTGTGTGAGGGGGAGGGCCGGGGGGGGGGGGGGGGAGGAAGGGTGGGGCGGGGCGCACGAAGAAATAAAATACGGATCTACCAGAACAAAACGTAAGTAATAGCAAATATATGCAGGAAATATTTTGGCACAACAAAATTGCATTTAAGCATAAAGCGACGTGTTAACTCGCAAACCAAATTCACATTAACATCGTTGGATTGCAGATGACAGGCTACTAGTGCACGATAACGTGAAAATGGTCCTGTATTAGCGTATAATATGAAATATATGTAATGACAAAACAAGCAAAAACTGTTATTTACCTCCTAGTTATCACCCAAAATATGTTCACATTGCACATATTTTAATAAATAAAACCAACTGATGATGGCACACAGGTGTTGAAACATGTTTGGGTCAGATGAAAAAAACATTGTTTTGCATAAAAGACTGACCTTATATCCAATAAGATTTCGCAGCACCTAAATCTATATTCGACGTTAATATCTTCTTCAGAAATGCTCTTCTTGCTGTATTCAGTCTGCATTTAATATCATCTCTGCTTTGGCCATCGTCATTTTTGCTGGCGGAATAAAACTCATAATTTATCTTAGTCTTTCATCTCCTAATTTAATTTCCCCATCAACGTTTCATCTGATTCGACTATATCACTACACTTGTTTTGCTTTAGTTGATGTTCGTCTTACGTCGGCCACCACAGCTGAGTGGACAGCGCGGCTGACTGCCAAGCGGAGAGGTTGGATTCCTCTCTCTGTACTACCGGGGATTTTTCTCCTGTGGGAGACTGGAACGTGATGTACTTAGCCTATGATGCAAACTGCGGAGTTTCTTGAACGAGTAGTAGCTGCTCTACATCAAGAAAACTGACAATGGGCCGGAGGGTGCTGTGACGAACCCACACTCTTCCAAGTCCTTTGCCGTCTCTGACAGAACTACAATGCCATAGGCAAACCTCAGAATTTTTATTTTTTCTCAACGAACTCTAAATTACCCTTTGAAATTTCCTTTACTGCTAGCTTACTGTACAAATTGAATAACGCAGGGGATAGGATACGACCCTACGTCACTTTCTTCTGAACTATAGCTTCTCATGTTCTTCGACCATCGTAACTACGTTCTGGTTCTTAGTAAGTAAAATAAATAAATAAATCAGTAATACTGCTGACGCTGCTTAGTAAATATTTCGTATATATTTAGATTATTACAGGTCAGTTTGCGCTTCCTTGGGGGGCATCCGATGTTTCTTTAGTTTCTGTAGAACATTCGCGGGCTACTGTAAAGTACTGGGTGGTATTAGTAAAAAATTTTGCGAGTCATATACATATTGTGAAGTCATTCTGAATGATCTCATCTTTTGGAAATATACGAAGACAGGATCAAATGGTTCAAATGGCTCTGAGCTCTATGGGACTTAACTGCTGAGGTCACCAGTCCCCTAGAACTTAGAACTACTTAAACGTAAGTTACCTAAGGACGTCACACACATCCATGCCCCAGGCAGGATTCGAACCTGCGACCGTAGCGGTCGCGCGGTTCCAGACTGTTGCGCCTAGAACCGCTCGGCCACACCGGCAGGCGCCTCGGAATAGATAAATACAGTTTATGTGTGGTTTATAAGAGAATCTCATACCATTCTTCCTACAAATAGATAGCAATTTCCGTTACGATAATGGAGTTCTATAGCGATCGCGCGCAATTTTTCCAATGTAGACCACAATGGTTGAATAATATTGAGATCTGGCGACTGTGGTGGCCAGGGGACACGTGAGAAGTAATCCTCGTGCTCACAAAACCTGCCCATGGCGACGCGAGCTGTGGGGTCCTGACTTCTTGGAACACAGCATCACCATTGGGGATCAAACACTGTACCATGGGATGGACGTGATCAGCCACAATGGTCACATAATTCTTGGCAGTAATGCGAGCTTTCAGAGTAATCACGAGGCCCACGGAATATCACACTATGGCTGCCCAAGTCATCACAGGGCCGGACCCCTGCCACGTGTCGTTCTTTGGACGTGAATTCTGCAAGAAGTTGGAAACAGTGTGAAACAAGGTCCGTCTGACCAAATGACATTCTCCCATTGCTCCATAGTCCAGGTTTTATGGCCTCAGCAACACGTTTTCCTGTTACGGACCTTTGCATCATTAATAAGTGCTTTCGGAATTTGACTCGCCAAGCAGTTCCCTGCTTCTTGACTCAAGTCGTGTTGCTTTCGTGCTGACAGGCTTCGCGAGCGCGATACCCAGTTCCGCAGTGACTTGAGCAGCTAGCGTCCTCTTATTTTTCGTCACAATCGTCTTCAACGGCCGTCCGTCACGATCGTAAACACAAAATTTTGCCCACGTTGCGACTTAGCGGATGACGTTTTTCCTCTTTCCCTGTTTACGGTGCAAATCATCGATACGGTGCCTCTTGAAACAGCAAACACCAAACTCTTCCGCTACTAGGCTACAGAAACACCCGCCATACGAGAATCAATAATTAACCTAAGTTCTATTTCGTTTGCTTCTGATATAATGCACTCTCAACTACACAGAACATTGTTCTGACCTCGACTGACACTTGCAGCGTACTGAGGACATTGCACAGGTGCCGTTCGTGGTCAGACACAACATTGCAACCTGCAGGCTCGGCTAGCATCTGCGTTTAAGTTAAAACATGCACTCCTAGTGGTGTTTCCATATTTTTGTCAACCCCCGGTATGTTAATGTGTTAAAGTCTTTCTGTCATGATTGCTTATTAGGTTACCACTAACTTCACTATCTGCTCCATGATGTCATGAGGAGACTGGTTATTCTAGTGTTACAGTGAGCGTAACCTGTTCTGTTTATGTGTGATTACATCATGTACGATATATATTTTGTAGCCAGTAGCAGAACAAAATTTGAGAAATATGTGTTTGTAAATAATTGTCTCAGGAAGAAATTATTCCATTAAGATCTTTTGTCTTGGATACACGTCCTACGTACTGGTAGCAGCTTTAATCAAATGATTACAGTTCCTTGAAAAGGATACCTTTCTACGAGGACTATTTTTTTCCAAGGTCAGATCATTTGCGAAATTAAAACTACCGTGAAAATCCGTGGAGCTTTGCGCACACGTGTTGCTCAGTGTCTATAGTATGCCCATCGATGGCGTCTCGTCTCGCTTTTCATTTCTGACAAGGGAACCTCCCCATCGCACCCCCCTCAGATTTAGTTATAAGTTGGCACAGTGGATAGGCCTTCAAAAACTGAACACAGATCAATCGAGGAAACAGGAAGAAGTTGTGTGGAACTATAAAAAAATAAGCAAAATATACAAACTGAGTAATCCACGAGAAGATAGGCAACATCATTGACATTTCCAGAGAAGGAGCGCCGTGGTCCCGTGGTTAGCGTGAGCAGCTACGGAGCGAGAGGTCTTTGGTTCAAGTCCCACCTCAAGCGAAATATTTTTCTTTATTTTAACAAAGTTATGATCTATCCATTCGTTCATTGACGTCTCTGCGATTAGTAGACGAAAGGATGTGCCTCTCTAATGGGAACCGAAAACTTTTGATCGCAAGGTCATAGGTCAACCGATTCCTCCACAGGAAAAAACGTCAGATATATTCTATACGACACTGGTGACGGCATGTGCGTCACATGACACGAATATGTTGTCGACCCACCTAACTTGTACACTTGGCGAATGGGTAAAAAGATTCTTCTACGTTGCCCGATTTAGGTTTTCTTTTGGATGTGATAATTACTCCCAAAAAAGTGATGAAAACATAAGAGTTTGTCACATAAACTGCAACAAATGAATCCAAAAGTCTCACACTCGCACACTTTTCCCTGTGCTCTGTCAAAACATATGTTTTTTACGTTTTCAAATTTTTCCGTGTGTACACCGTCAAATCCTGCATATGTCCAAGCAAATCTGAACATGTCCTTGAATTTTGGAGAGCGAAGTTGATTATGTGTGAGTGCCTGAACTTTGATAATTGTCTGAAAATAAAAAATTAAACTTTTTGCTCGAAGGAAGACATGAACCAAGGACTTGTAGTTCCTGAGCTGCTCACGCTAACCACGGGACCACGGCGCTGCTGTGTTCTGTCGGTCCTTGATGTTGCCTATCTTACGCATGGACTACTCAGTTTGTACATTTTACTTACTTTTTTCATAGTTCCACACAACTTCTTCCTGTTTTCTCGACTGATCTGTGTTCTGTTTTTCAAGGTCTATCCACTGTGGCAACTTATAACTAAATCTGAGGGGGGTGCGATGGGGAGGTTCCCTTGTGAGAGCGCAGTGAGCACGTAAGCATGCCTAGCCTACTCGGTTGGCCGAACGCTCTAACGCACGGCTGTCCTGAGCGGGAAGGAGCGCCTGGCCCCGGCACGGATCAGCCCGGCGGACTTGTGTCCAGGTTCGGTGAGCCAGCCAGTCTGTGGATGGTTTTTAGGCGGTTTTCCATCTGCCTCGGCGAATGCGGGCAGGTTCCCCTTGTTCCGCCTCAGCTACTCTATGTCGGCGATTGCTGCCCAAACAAGTTCTCCACGCGTACACCACCATTACTCTACTACCACGCAAACATAGGGGTTACACTCGTCTGGTGTGAGACGTTCCCTGGGGGGGGGGTCCACCGGGGGCCGAACCGCACAATAACCCTGGGTTCGGTGTGGAGCGGCGGAGGGGTCAAGTAGACTGCGGTCGTCGTCGTAGAGTTGTGGACCACTGCGGCTGCGAAGGGGACGCAGCCTCCCCGTCGTTTCTAGGCCCCCGGATAACGTACAATACAATACAAGGATGCCTAGAACAATAGCGTCTCCCATCAAGGGTCAAGTGCATTTTATCGTTTTATTCCTTCATGCTGAGGGGTTCTGCCTGATTTTATGCAGCCCACACAACGGAGCTATCGTGCATGACAGCAGAGTTCGGCGATGGTGCAGGAACTTTGAAGCAGGACGCACAGACGTTCATGATTAAGGTAGTGAGGGAAGGAAGTTCGTGTCAAAGGATTATCTTGTTCATCGAATGGATCAGGAGATTCGAGAAAATCGTGTACGTAGGCCAATGCAGAACAAACGAAGAGGAATGTTGTCGTCAGGCATTATCCCTCTTGATAGCAATGCTGGGTCGCGCACTGCAGCTGTTATAAAGACGTTGCTGCGGCGTTTTCGATGGGAAGTGTTTAGTCACCGACCATACAGCCCGGACTTGGCTCCCTCTGACTTTCATCTCTTGGCTCATGTGAAGCGCTGGCTATGAGGAGAGTATTTTGGCGAAGACAACGAGCAACAGACCAGCGTAGAGAATTGGCAGACAGCACAGGCAGCTGCAAAAAATGTTCAAATGTGTGTGAAATCTTAATGGGACTTAACTGCTGAGGTCATCAGTCCCTAAGCTTACACACTACTTAACCTAAATTTTCCTAAGGACAAATATATACAGCCATGCCCGAGGGAGGACTCCAACCTCCGCCGGGACTAGCTGCACAGTCCACGACTGCAACGCCCAAGACCGCTCGGCTAATCCCGCGCGGCTCAGGCGGCTGCCTTCCATAATGAGTCTATTGAAAACATGAATGGCTATGTCGAAGTGGCAACTATGTAGAGAAGCAGCTGGAAGTTATAGCTAAATGTTGCAAATGGAACATTTCAGATTTTGAGTGACCATTATAGCATGCAAGCAGTTAACTGAATTCGTTAAATGTGCACTATATTTCCCTACCGTTTACAACTGGCGTTACCTACTGCTGATGATATTGGCTTCTCTTTTTGAAATAATCATACAGCACGATAAAAGTGCACTTGAAAGTTTGGTTCGCCCGTCTTCGACCACGCATGCGCGCCGCAGAACCATCTGCGTGTCCACTAAGACCTCCGCCAGTCTGCGCGATTCTACACTGGCTGCGGTTGCTGTGGAGTCGCTTTAAAACCGCCGCAACTGTTCCTCTGAGTCAGTCCGTACGATACTGTAAAGTCTGCTGGCGTAGCCGACACGCAGTTGCGAGTTCCAACTCACCCGCGGCAACTGCATGCAACTCTATGCAGCACGACACGCCTGGTGCGCCTAAAGAGCCCCAGAGGGACTGCCTAGTGTTCGCGAATCTGAGGAACAGGCGCCATCAGAGAGAGAATACTCTACAGTAAATTGTAGAAAATGTACGAAGGCCATTTCGAAAGTCCTGCTAACTGCGCATGCGCGACCGTTAGGACGTCGTGATCAATTTGAATTTCATATCAGTTCGCGTGGCTGTGTCGTAATTCAGTTTTAAAATGGAAGCTGGAACCGAATCAGGTCGGAATACACGTCGTGACAAGCGTTCCTACATCAAAAGCGAATCCCTACGAGGAAAGAACCCAACGGAATTTTAAATTTTGAGAGAGGTGTGTGGGAACAGTGTAGCGGGTCGTAGCACAGTATCACGGTGCTCTTTCGTTTCCGTGAAAGTGCGAGCACTGAGCATTGAGGACAATCCAAAAAGTGGAAGGTTCAAAAATGGCTCTGAGCACTATGGGACTCAACTGCTGAGGTCATAAGTCCCCTAGAACTTAGAACTACGTAAACCTAACTAACCTAAGGACAACACACACATCCATGCCCGAGGCAGGATTCGAACCTGCGACCGTAGCGGTCGCGCGGTTCCAGACTGGAGCGCCAGAATCGCTCGGCCACCAGCGGCCGGCCAAAAAGTGGAAGGCCATTAGCTGCAACATACTTCACCTCACATGTTATTATTAATGGCATTTTGGAAGAGGAACGACGAAAAACTTACGAGGAAATTGCGTATGAGGCAAGAATGTGTGTCACTTCAGTTTACAGAATCGTAGCGGAAAAGTTAGAGATGATAAAAGTTGCTGCCAGATGGGTTCCGCACGATCTGCGTGAAGAGCAGCTCCCAACTCACAAAAGAATCGTAGAAAAATAGCTTCAACGTTACCGAAAACAATGAGAACAGTTTCGGAAAAGGATTGTTGCTCTTTGTGAAACCTGGATATTAGAGTCTGAGCTCGAACTGAAGTCTTTGTCGTCACAGTGGAAAAGTTCCGATACTCCACACCCGAAAAAATTTCACAGCCAAAAATCAAAGATGAAGCTGATGATGATCTTTGCATATGACATTAATGGAGTCATAGCTAGATACTGCGCCCTAGGGGATGTCTATGACAGGCATGTACTACATGCTTCTTCTGCAAAATATTATGCGACAGAAAATTCGACAAAGAAGGCCTGACATGCTTGCAGCTGGTGCCCTCATTCTGCACGATAATGCGAGACCCCATATTGCCCTACCAGTGAGAGAAACGATCGACGAATATGGACACAAAATACTTCTCGACCTACCACACAGTACTCATATGAGCCCACCAGACTTCGTTTGGTTTCACACCTTAAAGGAACAACTCAGTGGAAAACGTGTTGATACAAGTGCTGAGCTTCCAGTGAGGTGACCCGAGTAATCAGACACATCAACAATGAAGGGCCATACCCGGAATACAGGAGTTGCCAAAACGTTGGGAAGCTGTCGTGAGCAAGAATGGATGTTATATTGAAGGCCTGTGTACGTATTTTAGAAACTAAAATATTTTGTTCAGTTCTATTCTGCAGTGTGCGGAACTTTTGAAATGACCCTCGTACATCTTGCAACGTCAGGCCGAGCGAGACGGGTGTAATATGATTACGGGAACAGTAACTATCAAATTCAGCCTTCACTTTAATGGTTCAGTACCTGTATCTACCCCAGTTAAAGTAAAATATTGAATGCAGTCCGTAATAAAAGACAAATTTAACCATTTTAACGACATATTACGAAAAAATGGTAATCTGTAAGTTTCCTAGTAGTTAGCACACTGGAATAGTATTCGGGAGGACAGTGGTTCAAACCCACGCCCGGCCATTCTGATTTACGTTTTCCCACGATTTCTCTAAATCGCTTCAGGCAAGTGTCGGGATGGTTCCTTTGAAAGAGAACGGCCCATTTCCTTCCCCATTCTTCCCTAACCCGTGCTTGTGCTCCATCTCAAATGACCTCGTTGTTGATGAGATGTTAAACAGTAATCTCCTCTTCCTCCTATCAATTTTCTCGCTGTAATGTACAATAATTACTTATTTATTTATTATTTATTTAGCGTATGCCATCCATAGAGTAAAATTGCACACATACTATTAATTAATATGATAAACGAATTACAAATATAGTATTAAATGATTGATTGCAAACAATAATATGCGAAAGATTAGGGAGACAGCCACTGCAGCTATTACAAGTCCACATCTAAGCAGGTTACCCACTGAACAGCACGTGGTGTAGCATTCATGATATCCCTTCATTCTCCTTCAAACCTCCTCGGAGGACATTCGAAGATCAGGTGAGGGATTGTTTGTTCTTCTGCACCACAGTCGCATAGTGGGTCATCAGTGAGTTTCCATTTGTGGAGAATGGCCTTACACCTGCCGTGGTTAGTCCTCACACGATTAAGTCTGGACGAAGTTCTTCTGGGCATTTGCATTCCTTCCACCGGTATCGAAGGATCAAAATCAGTGATGAGAGGATGGTGATTATTCAGAGACCAGTATTGTCTCCATTCCCTTGCTATGTCGTACTTTTCTGGGAATTTGAGGACTTTCTTCCCTTATAGGTTTCCTGCATTTTAGGCGGGTAGTTGGTAGATGGTCCGATATTTTTCGATCTTCAGAGACAGAGGGGTCATTAATTTTCTTCCATTCTCGGATAGCTGCTTGTTGCCTTCTGAGGGAGGGAGGAGCTATGTTGCAAAGGGCATGAAGCCATGGAAGTTGAGTTAATTGCACAGTTCCTGAGACAATCCTCATGGTAGTATTAAGTTGGAAATCTATTTTCTTCGTGTGTGTGCTCTTGTACCAATAATTACTAGCAGCCGCATAGGAATGTAATTGAACTTTAATCAGGCAAATGGCTTTGGGTTAGTGTGGTGTGCATACTGTAAGACCTTCAGTACACACACCATCAGATTATTTGGGTTGTCGCTCTAACAAAGTAGGCGAGTGTCAGCAATATGTCTCGTGGTCTTATCGTGGCGTGTTTATCTTCTGCCGTTAGGTCAGACGATAGAAATGCCACCTGCACGCTTAGAGCAGCAGATCGATGGTAACCAAAATTGACAATCTGAAGTTCCTTTGGTATTGGTACGTTAATCTTAATCTCACATATATCTCTGATACTTGCCAAAAGTGTCTATACATGTATCTTCATGGCTATGTACAGGAATATGGTAATCTTATTAGGCGCAGACTGAAACTTGACTATAGACTGGTACAGACTGGTGCAGACAAATGCAGACTGACTAATCGGAGGTCTGTACACTCATTATAATACCTCGCGCATTCATGTATTACTGAGCGAGTGTGATCCGCGAGGAGAAAAGGTTCTACATTAGCAGCAATCTCATTGGCTGCGTTACATATTAATACGTGGATTGGCGGAAGCAGAATTTGGTCCGTCTCTATGGCAGCGCCATCTCGTGCGGAGACAGACGAGCGCTGCGCCTGCGCTGTTGTGCTTAGTGGGGCGCGCTCTAGTGGGAAAGTCGTGTACGCGCTGACTAAGCGGAACTATGTACACAACAGTTAGCAGAACAGATAAACTTTACTTGCAGTGCGCAGAAATGAATGTCACTACATTTCTTTTTGCGTCCACGGGGACTATTTACTGAACAAACGAATACAGATTATATTATAGTTACTCCATGCCAATGTCTGTGCACTTTTAACCATCGTTCTGGCAGCTTACGTATTTGCGGAGAAAACCATTTTTTTGGAATATCCTGGCGCCACTAACGGTCAATTGCGTTAAGTTCGTCAGTGGTTGTAAACTTCTTACCCCGCAAGATCTCTTTCATTGTGTCAAATAGGCTATAGTCACTAGGAACCAGATCTGGTGAGTATGGAGTACATGGAAGCACATTAAACCCTAGTTCACAAACGGTGGCATGGTCTGGGGGTTCGCATGTCGCCATGCATTGTCCTATTGGAGCCGAACGTCATGGCCCTATTTTCAATGGCGACGTTGTTGAAAGTGTCGGTGCAGTGAACTGCAATACCTATAACTGTTGAGGGAGCCAATCCACCAGGAGCATCCATTCGTGAATCCAGAACACAGTCGCCATTTGCTTCTGCACGAATAGTCAGGCCATGATTTCTTGGGACGAGGGCTGTCAGTATACTTCCACTCCATAAACTGGCGTTTCTTTTCTGGAGTCTCACGGAGGAACCGTGCCTCGTACACGGTGACAAGACGGTCAAAAAACTCCACTGGAACTGTGGTGTACTATGGCACCAACTATTGGTATATCTTCCCACGCTTTTGTTTCTGCGCAGTGATGAGGAAATGGGGCACCCATTATGCACACACTTTCTTCATCTCGAAATCCTCGGGCATGATGGTGTGGAGTATCCCCCTTATTGTCTTGTTGCCTTCTCTAGTTTATCAAATGTCTTCAGCGTATGTCCCATGATCGAGTCATTGACACGCTGGTCATTATTTGGTTTGCGTTCAGCTGCTGGGCACCGAGTGCTTTTAAGTTCCTTCGTTTCTGAACTCTAATGCCCAACGAAACACGGATTTGCGGCTTGGTGCTGTTTCCCCAAATATGGTTACTAACCTCTTGTGAATGTATGAAGCATTCATTCCTTCCCTCCAGAGAAATCACACTGTCTTCTGTCGCCCATCCTCGTCCGCTTCCATGTCCTCCTCGATGTCCGCCAGCGTACTGGCAAGCCGGAACAAGTGTTGCTGCAATGGGCCATCTGTGGGAAGCATCAACAGCATCTGATAGCTGCAGACAGTCCTGTAGTCTGTCTTCAAGCTATAGGGGGAATGCCAATCAATATTGAATGAATTAAATAATATGTTCGCATGGCCATCTTCCGCACCAGCTGTGATTTATCAACTGTTATTGTTTTTCCGTTTAAGCTTACTGCGATTTAAGAGTGTTTTTCGTTAGGCACGTTTTGCTTTTATTTGCAAAGAATATTCTGGAAATATGCTATAATAACGTGTTTCTACGTTTTGCTGTTCGATTAAAACCAGTTTCTCTTTGTAAATTTGGTGTACATTTTACTTAATGTTTCTTCATCTTCTTTACATTTTCTGAAGTCCACTGATTTTTCCCTCATGCTAACGGAGGTTGAAGGTGAAAAACCCTTCGCAGTTTTTTGACTTTTTCTGAGCCCCCCTTTTTTTGCTACACTTGCGTTTTCTTACATTTCAATTCCCTTTTGCAACCTTCACAAAACGAATAGTAATGTAATTTCACATGTCCCACCTTCAGCATAGTGTTTTTGTTATTTATTTGCTTTTAGTGTAGGTCGTGACTATTGCCAACCTTGTGGATACCTTATGTATGTTACGGCGTAAAATCAAGCGCCGGCACGCCAGTCGGGAACGATACAGCAGAGATGGCTGTGAGAAGACGTCAGCCAATCGCACGCTGACCGACCCCTCTCCAGGGCGACAACACGACAGCAGCGGTCGCTATGTGAAGAGAACATCAGCGCCGCGACCGACTGGTGACATCCCAGTTCAATAGCAGTTTCAAGACTAATGACTTCGATAGAAGCGTCAACGCTCGCTTGTAATCTCTATGGAGCACAGGCCAGGAATGGTTTATCCTGTAAAAGATTCATTATTTTGTATGTCGCTCTTTGCTTGCAACACATCTGTGTAATTGCAAAGTTAAGTATGTCGCTTTTCATTTTGCAATAAAGCTCATTAATACGATTTGTTTTGAATGGTGTCTAGCGATCCGAGTAAGCACGTTTCCTAGACACCCCATATTTGAAGACGAGCATGGAGACATAATAATGTGTGTGTGTGTGTGTGTGTGTGTGTGTGTGTGTGTGTGGGCGCGCGCGCGAGAGAGAGAGAGAGAGAGAGAGGATGAGAGAGAGAGAGAGGGGGATGAGATTGTTTGGGGTGGGTTGTCTGGGGAAGGAGACCAGACAGCAAGGTCATCGGTCTCATCGGATTACGGAAGGACGGGGAAGGAAGTCGGCCGTGCCCTTTCAAAGGAACCATCCCGGCATTTGCCTGGAGTGATTTAGGGAAATCATGGAAAACCTAAATCAGGTTGGCCGGACACGGGATTGAACCGTCGTCCTCCCGAATGCGAGTCCAGTGTGCTAGCCACTGCGCCACCTCGCTCGGTCTGAGATTGTTTGGGGGAGGCAGGGAAATGACTGTGTATGTGTGTATGTGTGTGTGTGTGTGCGCGCGCGCGCGCGCGCGCGCGTGTGTGTGTGTGTGTGCGTAGATGTTCAGCAGGAATTTTAATGGAGTGGAGGGGTAAGTGGGAGAGAGCGGTGGTTAAAGTTCAGGGGGAGGGGGAACAGTGATTATAGGGAAAGCAACAATGAGCAAGTGGTAGTGGGCAATTGGAACTATGTGTTTGTGGTTGTGGGTGTAGTGAGTGCGTGACGCAGGTACTGGTGTGGTCTATTTGTTTAAAATTTATGTGGTTTACCCTGCTGGCATGATCATTTACTATTTATTTCTTTTCTTTTGTGGTTTTATGAATGTGGTAGTTTTCTTGTTGAGTAACATTGGGTTTTATACTGTTCATCTTTAAGTTTTCTATGTCTGTGTCTCTGATGGTAATTTTATGTCACTGTTGGTGTAACTGTTTGATAAATGTTGAATGATCTATCTTATATTTCCATGCTCTTTGTTGTCAAATGTTTGCTTAGTTCGTTCTGTTGCCTTCTGTCACATTTATCACATTGTAGTTGGTGGATTGATGATTTATGATATAGCTCTTTTTCTTCTGCTGCATTTGGGAAGTATTTTTGAAGTGTATTGTTGGTTTAGTGAGCGATTTTATGCCTTTTACCGAAAGTATTAGATATTCTGAATGTGTATTTGGGGTTGTATGTAACATAAACGATTTTTGTTTTCTTTTTATTTCTCAGTTTGTATTATATTTGTTCTTGTGTCTTTTATGTTTATTTGCTTGGGATTCCGTCTTTTTATAGTTGACAGCTGGGGTTTATTCTTTTCTGTTTCTTGATTTTCTTCTTCAGCCTTGTTTCTGGATATTCATTGTGTCCATTGTTTGTGGATGTTTAAACTATGACAGTTTTTTTTTTTTTTTTTTTTTTTTTTTTTTTGTAGTTGCCTGTGTCTGGTGGTGCTGTGTTTAATCTGTTGAGCGTATATCTATTGTCCCTGTGAGTTTGGACGATTTGATATGTATTTTTTGTTGTGAGTTTTTTGGGTATGTTGAATATGTGGTGGTTGTTCTGAATCTTTATGGTAATGTCCAAGAAATTTAACTTTCTATTTTGCTCTATTTTCTGTTGTAAAATTTTATTATCATTAATAGAATTTATCGCCATGTAACCGAGAAATTTACTACTCGGTCATCTATCATGAACAGGATGTAATCATTATATATATAATCCAGTAAAAGATTTATTCGCTATTCATATTTTGTTAAATATGACATGTTCTGTATGGTTCATAAGTATGCTTGCTTTGGTTACAGACACTGGGGATACCATTGGTAACCATTCTGATTGTATGTAGAACTTATAATTGACCTGGAAATAATTCTGGTCTTTTATTATCTCTAACAACTTGACTGTTTCATGTATACAGGTGGAAGTGTACTGTATCTTTTAAGATTTTTTTCTTATGATGTTTATTGTTTCCATCACTGATATATTAGGACACACGTCCTCTACATGAAGTGAGAGGAGGATGGTTGTATCAGGAATCTGTGTGTCTGTTATGAACTGATCAAGGTTGTAGTGTTTCTTACAGACCTATCTTCCTGTAATTTGTAGTGGCAACATTTGCAACATGTGTATTACAAGTGGGCATGTAGAAGAACTTCATGATAGGCCTGACAGGGAGGTCTTTGTTTTGTAACGTTGATTGGCATTGGAGGGAAGGTGCACTGGCTTTATGAAATTTGTTCTTTTTTCTTCTCTGTCTACAATGTGTTCAATGCCTTTCAGAATGTTTCTCAGCTTCGTCAGGAATCTGTTTGTTGTATAAGATTTTAGTGTTGTAATTTAATTTTTTGTGATAAATTGTCATGTCTTATTCACCTACTGCTCTTTCTACGTGAGTACCAATACATGTCCTTTATGTACTTTTGTAGTTATTGTGTTGTGTTCCTGTAGTTTCTGTTTGAGTTTCTTCAGTTATGGAGCCTGTGTTGTTGGTTTCCAGTGATTTTTTCTACTGCATTCCTCTGGTTTAGATTTCATGGCTCACTACATCTTATATTAGACCAATGTTTAATTTAATTGTTTCGTTTCTATTTTCATGCATAAGAATGCATTCTGATTCAACTATGTGGTTTTCAATGGATATTTCATCCATTTGTGTACCGGCATTGTGGTTCAGAACTTTTCTGGACATTTTTATTTCTTTACTGTGTAATACGGTACCAGTGAGTTCTATCAGTCGTGCATAAGTGTGACGTGTGTCATTAGACTGAATGTAATTTGTCGCTTGACTGGTGTTTGTTGAGCTTTTACACTTGGCAGTCTTTCTTCTATAGGTTTTTTCCCATTTTGTCTACCACTATATGTGTGCAGCTCTCAGTTTGGATAAGGAGTTGAGAGCAAATAGTGGTGGTAAACAGGTCTTTCACAAGATTATGATGTGCTTTATAGAGATCCCAGTTAAGTGCATGATTTTTGGCTCAGAAGAAAAATTCCACTTTCAGCACAAAACTACCACAAATACAGAAACAGAATATTTAATATATTCAGAAGGCAATGCATAAAAATAGCACACCAAAATAACGATGCAATTTAAAAATACTTTGCAAAACAGTGGAAGAAATAGGTGTCAGGACTGTACCAACTAAGATGCAATACATGTGATGGGGGATACATAAGACAAATCAGGAAACATTTGACACCAAACTGTAACTGTTTGCGAGCTAATCGGCTGCCAAGAATTAATACAAGATAAGGTGAATTTGTCTGAGGAGCTGTGCGGCCTCAGGTTAGAGAGCATGTCGTGGCTGGCAGGGACGCTGCACTCCAGGCGAGCCACGTGCGTCAGAAAAGGACCGGATGTGGTTAATCCCAGTACGGGGGAATTTTGGGCGATGGACCGTCGCTTAGGAGGACCGAGCAATAGTGGAGTATCAGACAATCTGAAGGATGGCTAAGTTACAGCTCTCTTAACTTCGACAATAAATCACAGCTACATATTAAAGCGAATCTCAACGAATCAGCGATCTCAGAAAAATGAGGCACATCCAGTGATACAACAATATTTCAGTATCTTCAAAACTACAGAAGTTAATTTTCACAGCGAATATTCATTTTCACAATGGAACTCTGAATTCACAACTTTTAATTGCTTCATGTGGTTTCGACAAACGATATCACAGATGATGGCACTGCACTATATCATCCCTGAAAGTGGCGTTTCTGTATCGCTTTATTTATTGATTTACGACGTCTTTTATGTCTGTTGCATTACCCAAATAGTTTGTTAGAACATCGTACGCGTCGCAATTACACAGAAAATGAATACAGCACGAATACCTCATTTTTGTCATACTTGTGTATTTATTTAATGAAGAGTTTAGTATTTTGTAAGTAACTTTATTTAAATGTTGACTGCAAGGTCAGTCGCATGTGTTAGTGGACACCACAAATGAACAAAGAACCAGAGGACGCTTCTGTCAAACACGCCTAAATAATTGTTTAAAAATGTATAAGAACAGTTTGTTGTCATTGTGAGTGGACTTGCACAGGAATACTGGCTTATTTGTTTATGGACAAACCTTTATGTATAATTACTGTAAATTATCTGAGTGTGACAGAATGTTTATAGCACATCTCTATTTAAGTATTGTTTTAATATATTTGTTTGGTGCGGAAAGTGGTCATGTTGAGTCAAACCCTCTCCATAGGGCTTAAGAACTATATAGTTTTGGTGGGGACGGCCTTCAGCCAGCGGAAAAGTAGAGGCAGCAGAACACTACGGTAGTCAAGTGGAGACTGGGACTTTTCGAGTGAAGAGCTCAAGGGAATGATTCTGGACACTTCGTGTCGAGTGCTGGAAGAAGGCAGGCCTGCCCGTGGTAACGAGCGTGATTTATCCGTATAGATGACTGATTCTGGTCGGTGAACGGCCGCTTTGATACTTTTACTTTTGAAGGGACTCTAACTCACGAGAGATCTGAATGTGCTCCTGAGTAGAACTTTAAGTTTTTCCGCTTAATTTACGGAACTGAGGATATACAGAGTATGAGCTATGATTCTTTATATTGCGTGTGTTAATTTCTAAATCATCTTATTGAACTCTGAACTGTTTCGAGCTGGCGAATATTTCGTGTATTGTCATTACGATATCGTCTTTGTTCAAATGGTTCAAATGGCTCTGAGCACTATGGGACTCAACTGCTGTGGTCATCAGTCCCCTAGAACTTAGAACTACTTAAACCTAACTAACCTAAGGACGTCACACACATCCATGCCCGAGGCAGGATTCGAACCTGCGACCGTAGCAGTCGCACGGTTCCGGACTGCGCGCCTAGAACCGCGAGACCACCGCGGCCGGCTATCGTCTTTGTTTTCGCGTATCTTTGATGACTATGGATTTTGCTACCATTTTCGTAACTCTCTCAACGGAACTTAACCGCATTTCATACAGATTTTTTCTGTCTTATTTTAATTGAACATCGCAAGGTCATTTCCCATCTGTTTGAGATTCGTTTCTTGAATAAACCCTATTCAGCAGAATTCTTTGTCATCTACATCAGTTACAGACTTTAGAATGGAAACCTTGTTATTAATTAAGTTATTTGTCTTTTATTTTATATTTTTGTGTATTTTAGTAATTCGCAGCTCTAACCAATGTATAAACTATTTGAGTGCAGGATCACAGTTACAGGCGCGAATTACAGCAGTGAATTAGCTGCAGGGCATGAAAGGAGTCGTGTGCGATTCGACTCTATGACAGCACTGAGCTATTTTTTTAAACAGAGCTGTATTAGTCCAAGTACCTAAAGTACGAGTAGCCGCATGTAAAGACGCAACTGATTTGCTGGTATGGATTGCTGTTTGGAAGAGGAACTACTCAGCATTAACCGCTAGATACCGTCACAAGATACAGGCAGCATTCAACTTTTGCCGAACACATACACCAATGGTAACATAAAATACGCACCAGGGACACATAAATGGAAATCTTAAAGAAAAACAACAAATACCTCCTACTCACTCTACAAGAAAACACTGAAAGAAAAGAAACAACTCATAAATAATCAGACCAACGTGATAATTCACACACTTCTTAACCTAATACATCACATGGTATAATATCTGATATGGACACATGACAACACTTTTACCTATTGTCATCCACTCACTGCCACTCCTACCCTTGCACACAGTACCCATTGTCCACTACAGCTTGCTCCTTGTTGCTTGTCCTATAAACACTGCCTGATCCCCTCACTGAACTCAAATCTTCATTCCCACCCCAACCCCACCCCACTGCACTCCTATCTCTCTAAACATCTGGCACTGCATCTCAAATTTACACACACACACACACACACACACACACACACAAACACAAACACACACACACACACGCGCGCGCGCGCGCGCGCGATTACGAAGGTGTAAAAAAATGTATTCATAAGGTTGACAATACTCACGCCCTACATAAAAAAACAAATGAAAGAAAGAAACACTGTGGTACGTATGGAATACATGTATATTGTATCTTTTGTGAAGTCACTAAATCCCCATGGTGATTTGAAAATAGTAAGATGTAAAGTTCAATTTACATCACTGGAATACCTGACTTGGAATCTTCTCCTCACGTTAGAACCACCCTTAACGCTCATAACTAATAATATTCATGCAACGGACTTACACTGCTAATAATAAAACAGTGGTTCACCAACAGTGGCCGTAAGTTGGAAATTTCAGTCTAATATCTCCGAAGGTATCCTCAACGCACAAGAAAATTAATAAATTCATAAATGAAGAACTAGGTACTGAAATGAATAATTGCTCTCCTCAGAATTATTTTATTACAATATTGAACATATGATACAACACAGAAATAAAACGTTGATCAAAATGATTTGAAAAACGAGAATCAAAATTGGTAATCAAGGTGATATTGGTGGCTGGCAAAGTTATTAAATGGAAAGGGGTGGTCAAGTTAACACGACATCTCTCACAAATTAATTGCATCGTAAATGCTATCTGAGTATTATATCTTGAATTGATAGAGATTATGAACCTATAGCTGCAAGTTCAGTACGACATACATTGGTTGAAAGACAAGTGCTGCAGGTCAGAGGGACTCAGTGCAACGAATACTAGACTCCTCAAAGAAAAATCCCTAATATGCACGGGCTCCAGATATACCCACCAATATACTGCTGAACATGTAGTATGGAGTCTGCTCGTAGGTGAGTAACTGGTGAAGCCGTGACCATTGCATCCTAGTCCCAAGATGAGTGGAGAATCCCGGCTGGCACCCGCCGACAACTAGAACACTACTCTCAGTCTGATCTCACCCGAATGCGGAGAAAAATCCCCTCTTATTTCCTTCTGAAGGTGGCAGGGGAAAAATACAGGGAACGAAAGGCTATTTACAATTTGTACAGAAACCAGATGGCAGTTATAAGAGTCGAGGGACATGAAAGGGAAGCAGTGGTTGGGAAGGGAGTAAGACAGGGTTGTAGCCTCTCCCCGATGTTATTCAATCTGTATATTGAGCAAGCAGTAAAGGAAACAAAAGAAAAATTCGGAGTAGGTATTAAAATCCATGGAGAAGAAATAAAAACTTTGAGGTTCGCCGATGACATTGTAATTCTGTCAGAGACAGCAAAGGATTTGGAAGAGCAGTTGAACGGAATGGATGGTGTCTTAAAGGGAGGATAATGGAATGTAGTCGAATTAAGTCGGGTGATGTTGAGGGTATTGGATTAGGAAATGAGACACTTAAAGAAGTAAAGGAGTTTTGCTATTTGGGGAGCAAAATAACTGATGATGGTCGAAGTAGAGAGGATATAAAATGTAGACTGGCAATGGCAAGGAAAGCGTTTCTGAAGAAGAGAAATTTGTTAACATCGAGTATAGATTTAAGTGTCAGGAAGTCATTTCAGAAAGTATTTGTATGGAGTGTAGCCATGTATGGAAGTGAAACATGGACGGTAAATAGTTTGGACAAGAAGAGAATAGAAGCTTTCGAAATGTGGTGCTACAGAAGAATGCTGAAGATTAGATGGGTAGATCACATAACTAATGAGGAGGTACTGAGCAGGATTGGGGAGAAGAGGAGTTTGTGGCACAACTTGACCAGAAGAAGGGATCGGTTGGTAGGACATGTTCTGAGGCATCAAGGGATCACCAATTTAGTATTGGAGGGCAGCGTGGAGGGTAAAGTCGTAGGGGGAGACCAAGAGATGAGTACACTAAGCAGATTCAGATGGATGTAGGTTGCAGTAGGTACTGGGAGATGAAGAAGCTTGCACAGGATACAGTAGCATGGAGAGCTGCATCAAACCAGTCTCAGGACTGAAGACCACAACAACAACATTTCCCTTCTCAACACCATCGCTCCATGAGGAGATTCTCCAAAAAATTATCGTCTCCAGTCGTCGACCGCCGGCGTAAATCTCACCAGTGGCGTAATTATTACACTGCGCCAGATTTCCATGCTAGACACAATACAAAACATTCTCCCAATAGGGAATCTTGCAGCCAAAAACTATGCACACCCACACAACGTTGTCTGCCGTCAACGGCGGCCCTCATATTGCGCTGTAATATTTTCCCGCGTGTGAAGAGAACCTCCCGCGTCAGAAGCTTTCTGGTGGGCTTTACGTTCCCACGCTAAACTGGCGGCAGCGAACCGTGCAAAGATTTTTCCCGGTGGCATACAGTAGTCTTTCCCCCAGAGCGATACCTTAAGTAGGCGCCGCGCCAGATTGTCACACGCGCCATCCTGAACTCGTAAATAGTCAGCGCTACCCCTACCAGGCAATACCTCCCGCAGCTTTACTCACAGCTCAGGACGATGCCCTGTGGCCCTGCCGGTCGCTCACCTGGCCTCCCAGCGGATCAGCCGGTCAAACATGAAAGGCGCCTACGTCCACAGTGGGGTCCCCGCTTTTGCAACTGCCCGGGCGAGCCGAACGTACCCGGACCCTCCGAGAAACTGCCAGTCGCGGGTTTCCTCGGCTTTCACACAGCGCGATAGAAGCAGCTCCCAGGCGTACTTGCCGATAAGAATAAAGATTCACAACTGTAACCATCAGCTGCCCCAACAATCAATCCTAGCGGCAAAGAAACCCTGTCAGGCCATTTTATACATTCATTTAATTGGCCTGATGCGTCATTACGTGACTAAGACGACAGTAATGCGTCTGTACAGATTATTTAACTAACAAAGATGAACGGAAGTGAGCCCGAAGGCTTAGTTATCTTTCAAAGTTTACAAAATTGAAGTGAAGTGCAAAAGAAGGAAATGCGAAAAAACGGGTTCGTAAAAACCGAAAAAATGCGAAAGGTGAATTTTTTACCAAATTTCTTCGACTTCAGCCTGAACTAGCAACAACGGAGAAATCAGTGGACTTCAGAACATGTGGAGAATAAGAAGAATAAACACCAAATATAAACTATGAATCAAATATAAAAAGTTTTGAATCTATAAGCAGAAATATTTAAAAAAATTATGTATGCCATATTCCCAGAATTATCACCAAGAATGATTTGGAAATAAAAGCGAAATGTGTACGGCGAACAACACTTAAACTGCAATAACTCAAGACAGAAAAAAAAGTAGTAGCTGCCCATCTTTAAGTACTAAATGAAATTATAGAGCAGAACAATGAGTACGAGTTACCTTCATTTTAATATTTGCATATTTTCAAAAAACTTCCGACTCAGTTTCAACAAAATATATCATGGCAGCCTTTGAGGAACATGCAATGTATTAAATCAGTGTTAGCATATCGAAGACTACATACGTCACTGCTACATAGTGAGTAATTGAGAACCAAGCGAGAAAGAGGGAGATTCCATTTTACCAAAACTCTTCTCAACAGCATTAGAGCTATACGTGTGTGTGTAAACATGCATACATACACATATTCATAAAACACACACACACACACACACACATATATATATATATATATATATATATATATATATATATATATATATATATATATAAGACTCTAAATGAGATGTTTGAAATGATGATGGCACAATATTTCATCTTTATCCACCATTTGATTTTGAAGCTCTTCCAGTAGCTGTGTCTCTTACCAAAATTACAGGATTTCAAGTGCACTTCTTTAAGATGCTGCCTAATCTGAGAACTATTTTACTATTGTTGGTGATTATAAAGGAACAATAGAATACAGAACTGGTACTACAACACGTAAGAAACTCAGAACACTGTAAACACCCACAGTTAATTTTACCAGATTAGGCACATATGAACTTACATGCAATTCTTGTCAAACAGTATACATAGGGAAAACATGCAAGAACTTTAAAGCAAGAAATTTAGAACACCTCAGAGTCCTAAAATGGAACAGTTTCCAAAGCACATTTTCTGGCTACTTAATAGCCCAAAACTATCACAGAACTAAAATAGAAACAGATTTAAAAATACTGAAATCCATCCACAGCCTATACTACAAACTTGCAACAGAATAAAGGTTCCGCATACAGATGGTATTAGCAGAAGGAAAACAGATTTTAAACTACTACGCTACGCTATGCAATGGCAAACTATTAAACGCATTAAAGTAGCTGTACGGAAAAAAACGACACAAACAGATAAACACACACGCAGTAACACTCAATCGCACAGACACACACGTCACATGCGCTTTCAGTCTCTCTCTCTCTCTCTCTCTCTCTCTCTCTCACACACACACACACATACACTCACACACACAAAGAGGGAGAGCGAAAGTAAACAAAATTCAAATTTGGCATCAGACTGCATCAGAGTGATATCGCCCAAGTTTACTTCAACAAGGGTTGGACACACAGCAGCAACATGAACACTCTGTTTTCAAAAGTGAAAAAAATGAGCTTGCGAATGAAGATCCACAAAAGCATGTATTGTGTTTGTGTGTGCATTTCACGACAGATGAGAATGCAGACAAGAATGACTATATCGCAACTAACTGCAAGTAAATAAATAACCGCCTTTCCAACAAAATTAAAGGAATAAAATTATCTCTGATAAATTCATAGCCACCAGCAGAAAAGAAAATATTTGTATATGTATTACATTCCTAGACAAAATATCATACCAAGCTGCAAATCTTTGCCGAAGGACAGGAGTTTTCCTTTGAAAACAAAGACATAGAATGTAAAGCACATGTAAAAGCTCAAAGTGATATCAGGAATGCAATAAAATATTTGTGTACCACAAAGCTTTATTTAGAACTGTTGTGCTGTTTACACTGCAATGGCTTAGACTGTACATTGTCATGGAAAACCATGAGGTACATGTCAAGACAAAGCGCCATCCGCTGGAACATAATGTGAGTGTATACAACTGTTGCACGTAAGTACAGGCATTATAGAATGTGTTTACTCTCCAAACAGCTGGTGCAGAGGTGCCAAATATTAAAATATTCTTGATAAGTGCAGGAACGGACGACATACTTCAATACGGTCAGAAACGATAAGCGTCTGATGATGGGCATGATAGTCCGAAACTGGTTATGGCGTTGAAATAAAGCATTTTTTAAACTGTTCGTGCCTGGCTGTGTTATTTACCAAAAACTATAAGTAATGGCAAAATATATTCGCCAAATATTTTCACGCAACAAAATTATGTTTATAGATAAGTTATTTGTAAAATCACCAAACAAACTCACGCCAATATCATTTATCTGCAGATGAAAAACTACCAAAACGCAGTAACACAAAGAGGAACCTCCACATCTCAACAGCATAAAACAATTAAAGTAATAACAACAAACAACAACTGTTTTAGGTCTATTTTCTTTAGGGTATTATTATTTGAAACGTATTTACATATTTCGAAATGAATAGAGGTACACATTGACGATGACACAAACGTGCTGAACAATGTTCGGGTTTATATAAAAGACAGTTTTTTGCCTAACAAGCGGATCTGAAATCCAGTAATTCCATCTTCAGTTTTATCTTCAAGCTGAATGTCGAGATCCGCTTTAAAATATATATAATGGCGGCTATAAATGCAAGAATCCTTTTCTGGAATGCACACTGCTGCAACTAACGAAGACAGCGTAGCTGAATATCAAACCGAAAATCAAATACCAGTATGCCAATAACAGAGACGTTCTTACAGCAAGAAGCGAATGTTAATTTGAGGAGGTGTGAAATAATGGTTTCTTGTCAGACTAATATGAACATACAAACCTAATGACAAAACACGAAAATATTATAAACTACAAACATATCAACGTAGAGCTCCAAAATATTGTTTCGCGACTCGCCACAGCCGGCATCTCGTTACAAAATTGGAGCAATAAATATCTTCTTGTATATATTCCTGCAAAGATTTCTAACAACTAGGGGATAAAAACATGATAAACAGAGAAGTGAATGTTATTAATCACCTGAAGTTGTTGATTGGTGATTTTAATTCCATCGCTTAACCTGAGATAGCGAATATGAAGTGGCTGTGAGAAGAATTATCAGTAGAAATTTTAGAGGAATAAACTATGTTGCTTCTAAATGACAGGTCATTAACCAGGCCGAATCAAAGGTTTAGTGCAGTGTAAACATACCACCAGTCATATAAATTTGTTATAGAACAAACGTCCAAAACTTTAGCTAAAATCATCTTCCTAATATAGGGAAAAATAACACGAGAATATTAAATGTAATCCTCTGCTGGTGTTGTGAATGAAAATTGTTGAAACAGAACGAAATAAATATAAATATTGCTTGACTGTAGAACTGTACAAGTTGTCCAGTAGTAGAAAAACAGCAACAAACGAAAATTCCTCAAAAATGTTCTCTTAATCCTCACGAACGAAATGACGCCAGCATGGCAGTACGAATACAGAGTCGTGAAACATTGAAACTGTATAAATGAAGCGGGACAGAATATAGTTAAACAAATTTCAGTCACATAAACATAAAAATAGGCTACTGATACAAAAACAGACAACAAACGGATGGATGCAGGAAGTATAATTCATGAAGTCCTTGTTGAATAAATAACGATATTTGTAATAAAAATAAAACTTGATCCTTTTATAGTGCTATACAACTCCTGCTCCCAATGACGTTACTGTAACCACAGAACCCTCCAGTGCTGATGCCAGAAGCTCCTGTTAAAATTTTTCAGTGTTCGCGAAAGTGGCGTAGGAACATTTAATCCAAGCAAGATGATTATTTCAACGCCATATGAAACATTTCCCAAGAATCTATGAAGCGAATTACAAAGTACAACAGCAGAATTGCAGAAAACTATCCTCAGAATCAGGTTTAAAGACATTCTGTCCAACTGAAACTTCCTGGCAGATTAAAACTGTGTGCCCGACCGAGACTCGAACTCGGGACCTTCGCCTTTCGCGGGCAAGTGCTCTACCAACTGAGCTACCGAAGCACGACTCACGCCCGGTACTCACAGCTTTACTTCTGCCAGTACCTCGTCTCCTACCTTCCAAACTTTACAGAAGCTCTCCTGCGAACCTTGCAGAACTAGCACTCCTGAAAGAAAGGATATTGCGGAGACATGGCTTAGCCACAGCCTGGGGGATGTTTCCAGAATGAGATTTTCACTCTGCAGCGGAGTGTGCGCTGATATGAAACTTCCTGGCAGATTAAAACTGTGTGCCCGACCGAGACTCGAACTCGGGACCTTCGCCTTTCGCGGGCAAGTGCTCTACCAACTGAGCTACCGAAGCACGACTCACGCCCGGTACTCACAGCTTTACTTCTGCCAGTACCTCGTCTCCTACCTTCCAAACTTTACAGAAGCTCTCCTGCGAACCTTGCAGAACTAGCACTCCTGAAAGAAAGGATATTGCGGAGACATGGCTTAGCCACAGCCTGGGGGATGTTTCCAGAATGAGATTTTCACTCTGCAGCGGAGTGTGCGCTGATATGAAACTTCCTGGCAGATTAAAACTGTGTGCCCGACCGAGACTCGAACTCGGGACCTTCGCCTTTCGCGGGCAAGTGCTCTACCAACTGAGCTACCGAAGCACGACTCACGGCCGGTACTCACAGCTTTACTTCTGCCAGTACCTCGTCTCCTACCTTCCAAACTTTACAGAAGCTCTCCTGCGAACCTTGCAGAACTAGCACTCCTGAAAGAAAGGATATTGCGGAGACATGGCTTAGCCACAGCCTGGGGGATGTTTCCAGAATGAGATTTTCACTCTGCAGCGGAGTGTGCGCTGATATGAAACTTCCTGGCAGATTAAAACTGTGTGCCCGACCGAGACTCGAACTCGGGACCTTCGCCTTTCGCGGGCAAGTGCTCTACCAACTGAGCTACCGAAGCACGACTCACGCCCGGTACTCACAGCTTTACTTCTGCCAGTACCTCGTCTCCTACCTTCCAAACTTTACAGAAGCTCTCCTGCGAACCTTGCAGAACTAGCACTCCTGAAAGAAAGGATATTGCGGAGACATGGCTTAGCCACAGCCTGGGGGATGTTTCCAGAATGAGATTTTCACTCTGCAGCGGAGTGTGCGCTGATATGAAACTTCCTGGCAGATTAAAACTGTGTGCCCGACCGAGACTCGAACTCGGGACCTTCGCCTTTCGCGGGCAAGTGCTCTACCAACTGAGCTACCGAAGCACGACTCACGGCCGGTACTCACAGCTTTACTTCTGCCAGTACCTCGTCTCCTACCTTCCAAACTTTACAGAAGCTCTCCTGCGAACCTTGCAGAACTAGCACTCCTGAAAGAAAGGATATTGCGGAGACATGGCTTAGCCACAGCCTGGGGGATGTTTCCAGAATGAGATTTTCACTCTGCAGCGGAGTGTGCGCTGATATGAAACTTCCTGGCAGATTAAAACTGTGTGCCCGACCGAGACTCGAACTCGGGACCTTCGCCTTTCGCGGGCAAGTGCTCTACCAACTGAGCTACCGAAGCACGACTCACGCCCGGTACTCACAGCTTTACTTCTGCCAGTACCTCGTCTCCTACCTTCCAAACTTTACAGAAGCTCTCCTGCGAACCTTGCAGAACTAGCACTCCTGAAAGAAAGGATATTGCGGAGACATGGCTTAGCCACAGCCTGGGGGATGTTTCCAGAATGAGATTTTCACTCTGCAGCGGAGTGTGCGCTGATATGAAACTTCCTGGCAGATTAAAACTGTGTGCCCGACCGAGACTCGAACTCGGGACCTTCGCCTTTCGCGGGCAAGTGCTCTACCAACTGAGCTACCGAAGCACGACTCACGCCCGGTACTCACAGCTTTACTTCTGCCAGTACCTCGTCTCCTACCTTCCAAACTTTACAGAAGCTCTCCTGCGAACCTTGCAGAACTAGCACTCCTGAAAGAAAGGATATTGCGGAGACATGGCTTAGCCACAGCCTGGGGGATGTTTCCAGAATGAGATTTTCACTCTGCAGCGGAGTGTGCGCTGATATGAAACTTCCTGGCAGATTAAAACTGTGTGCCCGACCGAGACTCGAACTCGGGACCTTCGCCTTTCGCGGGCAAGTGCTCTACCAACTGAGCTACCGAAGCACGACTCACGCCCGGTACTCACAGCTTTACTTCTGCCAGTACCTCGTCTCCTACCTTCCAAACTTTACAGAAGCTCTCCTGCGAACCTTGCAGAAACTAGCACTCCTGAAAGAAAGGATATTGCGGAGACATGGCTTAGCCACAGCCTGGGGGATGTTTCCAGAATGAGATTTTCACTCTGCAGCGGAGTGTGCGCTGATATGAAACTTCCTGGCAGATTAAAACTGTGTGCCCGACCGAGACTCGAACTCGGGACCTTCGCCTTTCGCGGGCAAGTGCTCTACCAACTGAGCTACCGAAGCACGACTCACGCCCGGTACTCACAGCTTTACTTCTGCCAGTACCTCGTCTCCTACCTTCCAAACTTTACAGAAGCTCTCCTGCGAACCTTGCAGAACTAGCACTCCTGAAAGAAAGGATATTGCGGAGACATGGCTTAGCCACAGCCTGGGGGATGTTTCCAGAATGAGATTTTCACTCTGCAGCGGAGTGTGCGCTGATATGAAACTTCCTGGCAGATTAAAACTGTGTGCCCGACCGAGACTCGAACTCGGGACCTTCGCCTTTCGCGGGCAAGTGCTCTACCAACTGAGCTACCGAAGCACGACTCACGGCCGGTACTCACAGCTTTACTTCTGCCAGTACCTCGTCTCCTACCTTCCAAACTTTACAGAAGCTCTCCTGCGAACCTTGCAGAACTAGCACTCCTGAAAGAAAGGATATTGCGGAGACATGGCTTAGCCACAGCCTGGGGGATGTTTCCAGAATGAGATTTTCACTCTGCAGCGGAGTGTGCGCTGATATGAAACTTCCTGGCAGATTAAAACTGTGTGCCCGACCGAGACTCGAACTCGGGACCTTCGCCTTTCGCGGGCAAGTGCTCTACCAACTGAGCTACCGAAGCACGACTCACGCCCGGTACTCACAGCTTTACTTCTGCCAGTACCTCGTCTCCTACCTTCCAAACTTTACAGAAGCTCTCCTGCGAACCTTGCAGAACTAGCACTCCTGAAAGAAAGGATATTGCGGAGACATGGCTTAGCCACAGCCTGGGGGATGTTTCCAGAATGAGATTTTCACTCTGCAGCGGAGTGTGCGCTGATATGAAACTTCCTGGCAGATTAAAACTGTGTGCCCGACCGAGACTCGAACTCGGGACCTTCGCCTTTCGCGGGCAAGTGCTCTACCAACTGAGCTACCGAAGCACGACTCACGCCCGGTACTCACAGCTTTACTTCTGCCAGTACCTCGTCTCCTACCTTCCAAACTTTACAGAAGCTCTCCTGCGAACCTTGCAGAACTAGCACTCCTGAAAGAAAGGATATTGCGGAGACATGGCTTAGCCACAGCCTGGGGGATGTTTCCAGAATGAGATTTTCACTCTGCAGCGGAGTGTGCGCTGATATGAAACTTCCTGGCAGATTAAAACTGTGTGCCCGACCGAGACTCGAACTCGGGACCTTCGCCTTTCGCGGGCAAGTGCTCTACCAACTGAGCTACCGAAGCACGACTCACGCCCGGTACTCACAGCTTTACTTCTGCCAGTACCTCGTCTCCTACCTTCCAAACTTTACAGAAGCTCTCCTGCGAACCTTGCAGAACTAGCACTCCTGAAAGAAAGGATATTGCGGAGACATGGCTTAGCCACAGCCTGGGGGATGTTTCCAGAATGAGATTTTCACTCTGCAGCGGAGTGTGCGCTGATATGAAACTTCCTGGCAGATTAAAACTGTGTGCCCGACCGAGACTCGAACTCGGGACCTTCGCCTTTCGCGGGCAAGTGCTCTACCAACTGAGCTACCGAAGCACGACTCACGGCCGGTACTCACAGCTTTACTTCTGCCAGTACCTCGTCTCCTACCTTCCAAACTTTACAGAAGCTCTCCTGCGAACCTTGCAGAACTAGCACTCCTGAAAGAAAGGATATTGCGGAGACATGGCTTAGCCACAGCCTGGGGGATGTTTCCAGAATGAGATTTTCACTCTGCAGCGGAGTGTGCGCTGATATGAAACTTCCTGGCAGATTAAAACTGTGTGCCCGACCGAGACTCGAACTCGGGACCTTCGCCTTTCGCGGGCAAGTGCTCTACCAACTGAGCTACCGAAGCACGACTCACGCCCGGTACTCACAGCTTTACTTCTGCCAGTACCTCGTCTCCTACCTTCCAAACTTTACAGAAGCTCTCCTGCGAACCTTGCAGAACTAGCACTCCTGAAAGAAAGGATATTGCGGAGACATGGCTTAGCCACAGCCTGGGGGATGTTTCCAGAATGAGATTTTCACTCTGCAGCGGAGTGTGCGCTGATATGAAACTTCCTGGCAGATTAAAACTGTGTGCCCGACCGAGACTCGAACTCGGGACCTTCGCCTTTCGCGGGCAAGTGCTCTACCAACTGAGCTACCGAAGCACGACTCACGCCCGGTACTCACAGCTTTACTTCTGCCAGTACCTCGTCTCCTACCTTCCAAACTTTACAGAAGCTCTCCTGCGAACCTTGCAGAACTAGCACTCCTGAAAGAAAGGATATTGCGGAGACATGGCTTAGCCACAGCCTGGGGGATGTTTCCAGAATGAGATTTTCACTCTGCAGCGGAGTGTGCGCTGATATGAAACTTCCTGGCAGATTAAAACTGTGTGCCCGACCGAGACTCGAACTCGGGACCTTCGCCTTTCGCGGGCAAGTGCTCTACCAACTGAGCTACCGAAGCACGACTCACGCCCGGTACTCACAGCTTTACTTCTGCCAGTACCTCGTCTCCTACCTTCCAAACTTTACAGAAGCTCTCCTGCGAACCTTGCAGAACTAGCACTCCTGAAAGAAAGGATATTGCGGAGACATGGCTTAGCCACAGCCTGGGGGATGTTTCCAGAATGAGATTTTCACTCTGCAGCGGAGTGTGCGCTGATATGAAACTTCCTGGCAGATTAAAACTGTGTGCCCGACCGAGACTCGAACTCGGGACCTTCGCCTTTCGCGGGCAAGTGCTCTACCAACTGAGCTACCGAAGCACGACTCACGCCCGGTACTCACAGCTTTACTTCTGCCAGTACCTCGTCTCCTACCTTCCAAACTTTACAGAAGCTCCCCTGCGAACCTTGCAGAACTAGCACTCCTGAAAGAAAGGATATTGCGGAGACATGGCTTAGCCACAGCCTGGGGGATGTTTCCAGAATGAGATTTTCACTCTGCAGCGGAGTGTGCGCTGATATGAAACTTCCTGGCAGATTAAAACTGTGTGCCCGACCGAGACTCGAACTCGGGACCTTCGCCTTTCGCGGGCAAGTGCTCTACCAACTGAGCTACCGAAGCACGACTCACGCCCGGTACTCACAGCTTTACTTCTGCCAGTACCTCGTCTCCTACCTTCCAAACTTTACAGAAGCTCTCCTGCGAACCTTGCAGAACTAGCACTCCTGAAAGAAAGGATATTGCGGAGACATGGCTTAGCCACAGCCTGGGGGATGTTTCCAGAATGAGATTTTCACTCTGCAGCGGAGTGTGCGCTGATATGAAACTTCTGTAAAGTTTGGAAGGTAGGAGACGAGGTACTGGCAGAAGTAAAGCTGTGAGTACCGGGCGTGAGTCGTGCTTCGGTAGCTCAGTTGGTAGAGCACTTGCCCGCGAAAGGCGAAGGTCCCGAGTTCGAGTCTCGGTCGGGCACACAGTTTTAATCTGCCAGGAAGTTTCATATCAGCGCACACTCCGCTGCAGAGTGAAAATCTCATTCTGGAAACATCCCCCAGGCTGTGGCTAAGCCATGTCTCCGCAATATCCTTTCTTTCAGGAGTGCTAGTTCTGCAAGGTTCGCAGGAGAGCTTCTGTAAAGTTTGGAAGGTAGGAGACGAGGTACTGGCAGAAGTAAAGCTGTGAGTACCGGGCGTGAGTCGTGCTTCGGTAGCTCAGTTGGTAGAGCACTTGCCCGCGAAAGGCGAAGGTCCCGAGTTCGAGTCTCGGTCGGGCACACAGTTTTAATCTGCCAGGAAGTTTCATATCAGCGCACACTCCGCTGCAGAGTGAAAATCTCATTCTGGATTCTGTCCAACTATTAATACAGTTCTTGTCAATGTAAATAATAAGTTACATGGAGCAGAAGAAGCAAAATGAAAGAATGTTCTTCAGCTACTGCCAGAAATTTGCGCCTTAAGTGCCAAATAAACAGTTGGTCAAATTTTGGCTGTATAAAATACATCTTGAATATTAACTCTGATAGAAATATGTGCCCTTTCGATGCTATCAGACAGGAAGTTATGCCACATAAGGAAACACCAACGGAAACAAATAAAGGAAAACAAGGCAAAAGATTGACCACATAATGAAATCAACCATACCAGTGATTGAAGAAGTAATCGTGGGTGCCCAACACAATTTCCATGACAGAAATATCAATTTAACTGACGTACAGTTGTCAAAACAATAAAGAAACTTATTAGAAACGAGCCGTAACTACAGTGTAGACACCAACACGTCACGCAAAACAACAGAAAATCTATTTACGTATATAGAGTATATAGTGAAACCACAGGAAAGGTAATAAAACGCAAATTTAAACGCCGACTTAATTCCTACCAGAAGAGTGAATGCACATAATCGGAGAGAACAACACCCATATAAACTCTAAAGTTAAAAAAAAAAAAACAGCAGAACAAAACATTCCGAGTAAATTGAACAAGAAACTAAAACATATGAGAACAGTATCGTTAAACTAACCCGTGGTACTACCATGAGATACCACAGATATTTATGGAAACTTCATAACACCACAAAATTTACCGTCACAAAAGGTCAAGCGGAATATATGACCCGACAGAAAAGCAAAATATATGACCCGATAGACGAGATAAAAGACATGAATATACCACCAATAGCATGCCTTATATCCTTAGGCGTAACATCTGTGTACGCAAATATATCACTAAGAGAAGAAATACGCATTGGTAAAGAAGAGTTGAGAACATAATGCAACATCATAGTCCAGACAGAAGATACTGCAGCCATTCCAAAATTTGTAAGAGAACAGAGTGACATCACTTTTAACAAGGAATCCTATTCACAAAAAGATCTACCAAGGAGCTCACCGATTACTTACCTGTCGACCAACATATTTTTCAACTACATTGAAAACAGAACATTCGATCAAATTATATGTCCAAATCTAGACACTGTAATACTCTGGTACTGTTATAATAGCGGTATCTTTTGTTTAATTAATGAAACAGACATCCAGATAAAAACAGCTACATAGTGACGTTGACACCGTGTACCATACAATTAAAACCAGTATTGACACAGATAAAGACCCGAAAATAAACTTTATAGAAGTCACCATGCATAGAATTGGCTAGAAACATAATTTTGTTATACGCTGAAAACCGTGCACACCCAGTCCGATCAGACACTGAAATGCTATGCACTCAAAACAACGATATATTATCTCAGTTTTACATAGAAACCAACGCAAAGATTGCCGGCCGGGATGGCTACAGTCTGGAACCGCGCGACCGCTACGGTCGCAGGTTCGAATCCTGCCTCGGGCATGGATGTGTGTGATGTCCTTAGGTTAGTTAGGTTTAAGTAGTTCTAAGTTATAGGGGACTGATGACCTCAGAAGTTAAGTCCCATAGTGCTCAGAGCCATTTGAGCCAACACAGAGATTGCCAGAGAACATGGATACGACACACAAACACAATAAACTAAACAGTAAAATAAAAAAGGAGGAAATGACAAACCAAGGTAAACTACCAGGCACAACAAAGAGCCAAGAACATCAACAATGACAAACACGAGGGAACACATCTAATGAGGAACGGTGCGTGGGACATGCTGACTCGCAGTAACATAAATGTCTGTAAGATGGGGGACGTAAAAAAGAAACAAGGACTCCAAATATCATACTGCATGAACAACACAGTGCAGAACTAACGACACCTCCGTAGACAAATTTAACAATGCTGGCATCTATCTGTTAACATGTATTTCACGCCAATCTCTTAACTTAGGCCAAATCAACAGGAATTATAAAACTCAATATTCTGAGCACGTTAGAGTGTTAAAAAGTGACAACAGACACTCCACTTTTGCTGGTCTCCTGATAGAGGAAACCAACGTCCAAACAACGTTGAACATGTTCTCAGAGAAAGCAAAAATGTCAATTAAAATCTCACAATAGAGGAGAATCTCTGCGTACAAAAAGTAGTATTTCAATTAAAGAATGCTCTAAACGATTACACGAAACAATGCCACAAAACACTACTTCCCGCACTTAGTGATTTACATGAAGACAGTTCCTTAACTAACTTGGTATTGAAACATCCGTATTGAAACATCCACCGTTCTTGTACCAGCCTCTCCTCCTCACTGTCTTCTCCACTTTCTCCTACCGTCTCTCCTCCCCTCCTCCTGGAATCACACACACACACACGCACACACACACACACACACACACACACACACACACTCGCACACAATTAATACATAAATAAAATTATGTTCACCTCATTTCGTGCACCACAAGAAACATGCACCAAATATTCAAAATTATTGGCAGTTTGGATAGAAACAACGAACCATTGTGCAAATACAGTAACACAACATCTCTCGATAAGTATGACCAGATACGTTTTTCTGATTTTATGTTCTGGTGGATGAAAATTTGCATTAACAGGTAAGAGTGAGGTGAAAAAATGTGTAAAATACAGTGTGCATAATTATAGCGCACAAAACAGACCAAGGGGTGCACTACACTACGAAAGATGTAAGTACAGAACATCCATGACTATTACTCTCTGGAAAAATAAAGAAACTTATTTATTCAGCTACTATGTGGAAGTCATTCCGTTAAGCCATGAAACGTACAAAAGCAGGTCAAGCTGTACAATGCGACCTTTAATATAAATGCAGTTCCAGGGGAGCAATCACAAAAAAGAAAACTGATAATAGATGTGCTGATATTTTCCTGTAAAAATAATTATTTTGTCGCAGTATACACTAATACAGAACATGTATACGATTTTGAATGTTCATATTGCGCAAACCGAGAAGGCAAGGAAATTTAATAAGCCTTCATCTCTGTGTAGTGAAGTGACGGCTAGCTGTTCACTTCTTAATAACAATTACATGGATGCTGTATGCATATACACTACATGACAAAACGATTGAAGCACCCAAGAGATCTGGTCGGATGTCAATGTAACTTCGTACGCGATCACACCATTAGCGTGTATGCTAATGAGTAGAATTACTAATATCATTACAGATAGAAATGCCACCAGAGTGCATTACTGTTGCTCGTCTTCATTGTTATCAGGCCTGATAGTCTATATAAAGGACTGCTGGAGGGGGGGGGGGAGGGGGGAGGTAAGCAGCGGCAGATCTTGAGTGATCAATGTGGAGGACACGGACATGATATGTACTCATATAAGACAGCGTTATCAGCACATGACTACGTATGAAAAGCACGTCGTTGCAGGTCTATTTGACCGAGTGATCGAATCGTGCAATATCGAGATTTCTGGGGCGTTCTGATGTGACATTGGCTCGATGTGGGACTGTATGGGAATGTGAGGGCACGCATACACCTCATCAAGATTCTAGTCGATCTACTACGAGCACATCGCAACCCCTTTACACGTACACCTTCCATGTGAGTACGTGGATGCCCTGCAACATTCCATCACCACAACACAAATGGCTGTGTGTGGAGTGGTGTGGTGACCGTGACGCATGGACTACTGGTGAATGGCGTAGCATTGTGTTCAGCGATGAATCGCGGTTCGCACTACAGTGGGAGATCATCGTGGGAGTGTATAACGGCGGCCTGACGAGACGTCCCTTTCTTCCTTTGTTTTGGAGAGGCCCAGCCGCGTTACTCCTGGTTCGCAGTGTGGAGTGCGATTGCGTACGACTTCAGGTTATGGCTGATAATGATTGAGGGAACTCTGACGGTACAACACTGCTTCAAGGACATAGTGAGTTCCGACGTAATACCTCTCATTCGACAGCATCGTGGTATCATTTTTCTAAAGGACAACGTTCATCAACACACGAGATGTGTCTCTACGAACTGTCTGCACGTTGCTGAGGTACCACTATGGCGACAACATTCCTTGATCTGTTTTGGCTAGAAAATGTGTGGGACCAGCTCGCATGTCAACTCCGACCCAGTGTCAGTGCCGGCCGCGGTGACCAAGCGGTTCTAGGCACTTCAGTCCGGAACCGCGCGACTGCTACTTTCGCAGGTTCTAATCCTGACTTGGGCACGGGTGTGTGTGATGTCCTTAGGTTAGTTAGGTTTAAGTAGTTCTAAGTCTAGGGAACTGGTGACCTCAGATGTTAAATCCCATAGTGCTCAGAGCCGTTTGAACCATTTGAAACCAGTGTCAGTATCCAGGATATCAAGGACCAATTACAACAGCTGTGAGACATTTTACCTCTGGAGAAGGCACAGCGGCCTTATGACACCCCATCCAACCGAATCAGTGCATTCATCCAGATCAGAAGGTGTAGAACGCAATATTGACAAGTGGTACTGTGCTGCTAAGTTCTTTGCCAATTTCACTGGATACTGTAAGCACCGAAATAACATCACATACGCTCTCAGCACGTGAACTTTGGTTTCGTTTCCTCCGTCCCTCCTGGGTGCTTCATTTTTCCAGACAGTATATGACTGCAGTCAGCGCTAACGCGAGTTCACGCAATACCCGTACCATTGTTTGACCGTTCCGCTCAACTGCCACTCACCAATTGACCTGAACAATCTGTGCGCGCGCGCTCTCTCTTATAGCACTATTATTAATGACACTACGAGGCATTCATCTTAAGCTGTTATTAGCTGAGGGCAACTAGCGGCGCCCCTTATTGCTCCGATGAGTCGCGGGTCATTGTATCACATTACGTGGCGTGTTAGGAGACGACAGCTGGAGGCTCCAGTGTGTGCTTGTGTCCGGGACTTAGTGTTGCCACGGGAACTCCGAGCTGCCAAAAACAGTGAGACAAGTTTCACTCCCTGTGGTTTCTGCCGTATGGCGAACTGCTTTGTACTGTGACTACTGTTGACTTTTCACATGTTGTTGCTACGTGCTGAATCCAGCAACTACAAAGGAACTGCCTGATTTCGTTGTTGGAAAAAGATTCTTATGTAAAACAGTATTCCAAATTTCTCACTGAAATACGTTTATCAGTAAATGTGTCACTTTTCATTGCGTCCCAGCCAAACGGAGACTCAAGCTGTGACTCAAGACATCTATATCGAGGCAGCAGAATGGACGTTATATGCTCTTGCTGTAAGAGCAACTAGAACAAATACGGCACAACTCGAGTTCGGCTGAAATCCAACCGTTGAAGATGGCGTGACCGTAAACATTAGGCTTGGCTACATGGGAACACCCACAAACCTTGTTTTGGATTCACATTCGTTGGCTTCGCCACATCACAACCAAGTAATCACTTTTTTCTAACCCAGCCTTCGGGCTACACTAAAGACCCGTCCATCACCACCAACAAATGGACAGAATTCAGCGAAACGCCAGTTCTACCGTTCTCAAATTCAAATGGCTCTAAGCACTATGGGACTTGACATCTGAGGTCATCAGTCCCCTAGACTTAGAACTACTTAAACCTAACTAACCTAAGGACATCACACACATCCATGCCCGAGATCCTGCGACCGTAGCAGCAGCGCGGTTCCGGAATGAAGCGCCTACAACCGCTCGGTCACAGCGGCCGGCTCTACCGTTCTCATTTTAGCGACAGTCAACTACTGAAAATTTGGGGAAAGTTCGTGTAGTCTCAAATATTTGAACAGTGGTTGATGGGAGTGTCAGGAACAACATACTGAAAATTCTGACCGATTTGGTGTGAGCATGTGGGAGTGGGGGCGTGGAAGTGTCACTTTTTTACGTTTTTATTGAATGACTCGAACCCTGCAGCTTCTACTGTAAATATTAACCACTGCAAAAACTAGAATAAATTTCCTGCAAAAAAATCCATTCCTTTTTTCTCTAGGTATGGAAAATCGCAGATAATTTAAAATATTGTTTTAACGGTATAGAATAAATATTTAACCAACGTGCATTAAAAGCAAATATTAAGTGAGTGTACCATGTCTAAGTGCAGTAGAGCCCTATCACATATTAAGGGATAAATTATGTTCTGGGTTGTAAGAGGGTGGAGGAGGGAAGGGATGTGTAGGGTAGGAGGGCGAGTGAATGTATGTCGACAGATTTTGTGCAGGCAGTTCCCTCCTTCATAGGTCTGCAAACTGAAGACGGAGCCGATGATTTTCGACTCTGTCTACCCCAGCACGTCACAGGTGGCAAATACAGGTTGTTTAACATAGTTATACCGACCCTCAACAGCGTGTCTTATCAGTCAAAATGTTCAAATGTGTGTGAAATCTTATGGGACTTAACTGCTAAGGTCACCAGTCCCTAAGCTACCGCGCTACTTAACCTAAATTAAGAACAAACACACACACCCATGCCCGAGGGAGGACTCGAACCTCCGCCGGGACCAGCCACACAGTCCATGACTGTAGCGCCTAAGACCGCTCGGCTAATCCCGCGCGGCTCTAATCAGTCACTGGTGAGATGGTGTGCAGATACGCCTGGGAGGATGGGGGGGGGGGGGGTGCTGATGTTCCATAAAATGCGTTAACACCGCATGCAAAGCAGATATGAGTTACTGATAGCAATAAGGCAAGAAGCGCATATGTACAGTACCTATGTAAATCTCTGCACGCTGCTCTACGCCACTAGATGGGAAACTGATTCTTAGTCACGCTGTACGGCAGCTGTAGCTTTCTTTCAGGAAAGTCGACTTTCTCCACAAAGAACGCTACTCGAATTTCAGTTTGCAGACGGCGTACACCTCTACAGTAATTCCTGTCCACTTCTCTTATGTGAATAGGCAAAATAACTTCACTGGAAACTTGTTTATAAGGTGGAATTATTTTCAGTTTATGAAAAGAGTATTTGTTTGCGGTTGTTCAAAATGCTTCAAATGGCTCTGAGCACTGTGGGACTTAACATCTATGGTCATCAGTCCCCTAGAACTTAGAACTACTTAAACCTAACTAACCTAAGGCCATCACACAACACCCAGTCATCACGAGGCAGAGAAAATCCCTGACCCCGCCGGGAATCGAACCCGGGAACCCGGGCGCGGGATGCGAGAACGCTACCGCACGACCACGAGCTGCGAACTTTGCGGTTGTTAACTGAACTTTTATGTGAAATACATTCCTGTAAACGGTAGCTGAGAAGTGTTTAATTTGTAACACTGATGTTTTCCGTGAGCGATGTGGTGTTGGTGCAAAGCGATTGCGTTGGTAAATGTGGCACCTTGTTGCTGTTTATTGTTGACAGCGTGTTATAAAGCTGTGGCACTGATTTTGTGGTGAATTAATGAGTGACCAGTAGGTTACTGTACTTCTCTCACCATAGATTGTGTTACTGGTAGACTACTTAAATTTTTTCCATTCAGGAATTGCTGACAATTGAAGAGAGGGGTGAACTTAGTAGAGCCACTTACCACACATCCACTGTGTATTTTCCAAGATAGGTGCGAATATGCCTGATGGAATGGGATCATGTTCAAGCCAAGAACAATAATCTGCTTTAATGTATTGTTTGATTTATGTTGAAATATCTGAAGTTCCATAACACCTTAGGTGAGCCTATTCTGATGTTGGGTGAGCTGCGGTTCACGCAGTGAAAAGTATTCCACGGTGGAGACAAAAAAATTGACGTAGTCGAATACTTATTGACAGCATGTTGCACTTGTGGCTGGCTCTTCAGTGTGGGCGACAGTTGATAACATCAGCTATTGAGCTCTTTTACGCAATAGCTGACTTAACAACTGCAAATAAGTACTGGCTTAATGAACTGAAATAGCTCCTCTATATATAGTTTATTAAAGTGAAGTTATTTTGCCTATTCACATAAGATAATTGACAAAAATGATAGGAAGGTAAAGGCTGTCTGTAACCAGGAAAGTGAACAGCAGTCGTGGTGTGGGAAGTTGCATTGGAGAATACTATAGCTGCTACACAGGTTGACTAACAATCAATTTCGCATCTAGAACAGCAGAACAGTATGTAAAGATTTACGTAGGTTCCATCCACATGCATTCCTTGCCTTAGTGTTATCAGTAACTCATATTTGCATTCCATGTAATATTAATGCGTTTTGTGGAAAATAAACACCACCAGGGCATGTCTGTGCACTGTGTCGCCAGTGGTTGACAAGATGCGCTGTGGAGGGTCGGCATAGCTTTGTGAAACATTCTGTGGTTTCTTCCTGTGATGTAGTGAGGTACATAGAGAGGGAAGTCACCTGCTCGATCTCCAGCAGACCTATGAAGGAGGGAACTGCATGAGTACAATGTAGTGTCGGCAGACTTGCCAACACTACGTACACTAATTGACATAGGCGGCCAAGATGCACGCGCTAACTCACGAAGGATGGAGTGAGGTCTGAAACAGGAGACTTAATGAATGCTATAAAGAAAAGTACGTAGCTCCTTTGATACTTATCTTTTAATCCATCCTTTGTATACATCGTTCTTGATGAGACATCTGGATATTGTGGCGATACAAGTGAGACTCTTTAGATACAAGCTATCTAAGGCTAATGGCGCCTTGCTAGGTAGTAGACATGGACCTAGCGGAAGGCCATTCCAACTGTCTCTCGGCAAATGAGAGCAAAAGCTTCGTCCGTATAGTCGCTAGCAACGTCGTCGTACAACTGGGGCGAGTTCTCGTACGTCTCTCGAGACCTGCCGTGTGGTGGCGCTCGGTCTGCGATCACACAGTGGCGACACGCGGGTCCGACATGTACTAATGGACCGCGGCCGATTTAAGCTACCACCTAGCAAGTGTGGTGTCTGGCAGTGACACCACATACAATATGGCGACCTATCTTCCCTCACGCTTCTACTCCACATATTCCCCCCCCCCCTCCCCTTTCAAGCCTGTTACACCCTACACCCTCGGAACACAATTTGTCCCTCTTTTTTACCGTCAGTGCATGAGGTCTTCCTGGTCTTGGTTTAGCTGTGGTTGTTCCTTCGCTTTACCACAACACCATCAGATCACTAACAATCTATTTGAACAGCTTTAGAAAGGCTGAAGAGTCTCTGATGGGTCTGCTTACTCAGGTGACACTCAGTGATCACGCTACGCCGGCCGCTGGTGGCCGAGCGGTTCTGGCGCTACAGTCTGGAACCGCGCGACCGCTACGGTCGCAGGTTCGAATCCTGCCTCGGGCATGGGTGTGTGTATTGTCCTTAGGTTAGTTAGGTTTAAGTAGTTCTAAGTTCTAGGGGACTTATGACCTCAACAGTTGAGTCCCATAGTGCTCAGAGTCCTTTGAACCATCACGCTACGTTTGAAGTCACTGAGCTGTCCTGACAGGCCCATTTTTCTATTACTGATTCCCTACTGTCAACACAACACTCCCCGCCTCATTTTATACTGGTGGCATCTAGCGACCAATTATGCATTAAGTAGAAGCTTTTGGTTAGATAGTGTACAACAATCCTTAAGTTTCGCAGTGGCTTGGTGTCCTTTCAGATGATGTAATTTAAGTACAATATGTATGCTGTTTCATAATTATATTTAAAACTGACATTAGTCTTTTCAGAACAAATTTCAAGAAAACTGATTCATTTCTTAATATGTTTTTGAAGCCTTGATTAGAAGTCAGTAATCAAATTTCTATGTTTTCAAGTGTAAGTCATACACGCAGGCCATCTCAAACTGCTAGTTAATATTTTTAAAGGAACATATTTGTAATATTGAGTTGTTTATGGAAAGATGTCGAAATTATCTTATTTCATTCGATAGTGGCTAACGATGAGGTGTAGTTGCTGTTGCACACTAGCAGCCAATCACAGCAGTCATATTAATTTCACTACTAGAGTGGGACATATTGCAGTTATCACTTTGTTTCTATATTGTAATATTGACGACTGTGGATATAGCTCTTACTTCGTACTTGAATTTCTTGTTATGACTGCATAGTCAATCAGACATTTTTAAAAATGTGTTTTAAGATTCTGTCTTCTTCTGATTGCATTGGTGACCTGACTAACTTCGTCGACTGCTGCAGCTTCTCATATTAACGTCTACAAAACGTGTCCTCGATTCTCTCCATTCGGTGCGACAGGTGATCAACAATTTGTTCTCCTGGTCATTAATGTCGGCTTTCGAAACAACAGACTCTACATCCACTTTAAATAACTCCCCAGTTATTTTCACGTCATTGTAACAATCCAATACTTGCACCAACGAAATATTCCTGGTCATAGCTGGTATCGAATCTGGGTCATCTGGCAGACAAGCGATAAACTGGTCACTCAGCTTCGAAGATAGACTGAAAGAGCTATAAAGAATATAATGGAGCCTAAAATAAGTCACTAAGACAAAACACGAAGCAAGCTACTTTGTTCGGAGCCAACACGAACTAGAACTGTACAGTTGCGTACACCAAAATCACAGAGGGTAATGACAAAACAGAAAATTAATGAGCGTTATTCGAGCTTGGAATGTGTCAATAACACAGGAGAAAAAGTTCTTCGACGCATTTTAACCATTTGTCGTAAGTATCCCCTTCAAAATTCGATAAAAGAAACAGTAATTTTCTGGATTGCTCGAAACGTGTAACACACAGCCAAAGATTTGCGAAACGGGTAGTTGACTACAATGCATGCCCAGTTTCGGATGTAGATTCAAAAATTAGCAAAGCAGCCAATTTCACTTAACTGGCGTATTGGGAAATCAAGATGAGACAATTGTTTTACACGCAGTGATGTTTAGTGTAAAGAAAAGTAATCAAAATCACCTTTTCCGTGAATGAGTATAACTAAGTGAATAAATAAAAAAATTTAACGGGAATATCACAAAAATGTAAATGAAAGTGAGAGGTAAATACGTAGGAGATAACAGTGTGAACAAATAAAGAGTCTACGCTACAGTTTCAAAATTTTTTTACTTCCCAATGACGCGTTTCATCTTTATGTAGGATGCGTGATATTTGGTACCGATGGGTGCGTCAGATACCGTGCATAAAGATATCTCATAAGGTAAATGTCCCCCGTGAAGGCTTTAAAAACGATGTGACGTGTGAAGCCAAAATATGCATTACACCTCAGCTGTGTTATTGATGTAAAGACATACTGTAGGCCTGACCGTTTGGTTTGCATTGGACTGCACCACATGCGTTAGTAAGGACACCACATAGTATTTTTAAAGCTTTGACAAGGGACATTTACCTACTGAGATATTTTCAGGCACAGTATCTCACGTAACCATCGCTACCAAATATCAGCTAATCCGAAGAATAAAAGCGAAGCACGTCATTGGGAAGTAATACAAAATTTTAAACTGCAATCAAGACTGTTTGTTCATATCACACGTACTGGTTGCTATGCCAGCCCCAGAAAGAAATGGAAAAGTTTTAGATTAAATTATATACCATAGTGGAGTTGAAGAAAATGAAAGAGCAGGCAAGGGGGCAGCACTACCTCTGCATAATGAATTTACAGTCAGACTGAAACTGAGAAGGAGAAAGGCCACCATTGTAAGCATATATGCGCCAGAAGAAGGAAAAAAATATGAGTCTAGAACCTTCCATGAAGAACTAGAGAAGAAATCTGATAAACATAGTGCTATTTATCAAATTATTGTGATAGGTAATTTCGCTGACAGAATAGGAAATTTCCCAGTAAAGAATATTTATACTGCCTTTTGGAGAACCTGTGTGTAACGAAAACGGAGAAATACTAAGAGATTTTTACTCTTGTAATAATCTAAACACAACAATATCATTTTTAAGGAAAAAGATATACGTACGTATACTTGGACCAAAGACTGCGATATTTTGGTAAGCCATAAGCTAGTGGGTCCAGTAAGGGATACAAAAGTTTATAGAGGACAAGATATAGCTTCAGATATTTTTAGTAATGTACAGAATAGATCTTTTTACGAAATGGAATACAATGAGAAAATAAGTAAGTAACCGGCAAGATCAAAGCATTTATAAAATATACTTGCATGAAGAGGACAGAATTAAACATATTTACCGAAGGAGACTCAATAAAGAGCTAGAAATCTTACAAACTGAAGATGATAAAGACGGAGAATGTGAGAATCTGAAGTACCAGGAGAAGATCTCGGTAAAAAGAAAAAAATGAGGGAAAGGAAAGGTCTCGGAATTTGGAGTGAGTATACACTGAGATCTGTTACAGAAAACCAGGATGCTTATATAAAATACAGCCCCACAGCTGAGAGGAAGCAATGTTATAACGGGGGAAGAAATATCGCTAAAATGTATATAGAAAAGCACCTCAGGAGCATTGGGATAGATTTGTTTCCAATATCGAGAACAATGTTCACAGGATACAGCAATTGGCATATAATGCTTTAAAAACTTTAAACTCAACGGAAAAGAGAAGATACAAATAAACAATGTCGAACAAGCACAGCGGATAAATTATTACAGAGAAATATGTATGAAGATACAGCACAAGAAACTTAAATCGAACCAGTAGATGAGAAGGAATTAGATGAAATTCAGTCACACGAAATAGCATCTGCTTTGTCATCACATAAGAACAGAAAACCTATGGGAAGAGATGGTATTAATGCTGAACTGGTAACATTTCTTAAACGAATGTTGGAAGAGAAAGAGAATTCTCAATGACTGGATGATTGCTAGCGTAATACCAATTGTTTTAAAAGAGAGATAGAAACCTATATAGTAACTACAAAGATTACTGGGCTCTGCGTAGAAGGTATATGCTAAGATTTTAAACACAATACTCAGAAACATAACAGAAGTCGTACTGCATGAAGAACAAGTAGGTTTTAGGGTAGTTTTTGACATTGTCAACAGGCGCTGGAAGACGATGATGAATGACGGATATCTCAAACATCTAATAAATGCGATAAATCACGATTATCACCATAGAACACGACTATCACTCTAGATGCCAAAGGAAAATGACTAATGAGATACCAACTAACTCCATTCAGTTACATACCAGCTGAAGGAGTAAATGTGTACAAGTTAGACTGACACCGGTCCGTGTTTTTTGGGCCCTTTACTTTTTCTTCAGGCAGTGTGAATGACCCACACTACTTGTCCGCTGCTTTCAGGATTCGGGTAGATTAAAGACGAGAGTCGGAACGCTGGCCCACATGGATGTGGCTTTTAGGTGGTTTCCCTCATTCGACTCAGTGAATACCGGGCTGGTACCGGTGTTCCGCCTCAGTTAAACATTTCACAAACATTTCCAGCGAGTGGAAGTTTAAAAAAAAAAAAAAAAAAAAAAAAGCTCTAAGCATTATGGGACTGAACATCTGAGGTCATCAGTCCCCTAGAACCTAAAACTACTTAAACCTAACTAACCTAAGGACATCACACACATCCATGACCGAGGCAAGATTCGAACCTGCGACCGTAGCAGCAGCGTGGTTCCGGACTGAAGCGCCTAGAACCGCTCGGCCACAGCGGCCAGTGCTAGAAGTTCAACTCGTCTATTAATAGCTACATGACACCATCAATACTGTACTGTCTGGTTGGAGTCCAGGCAGCGAGGACACACAGCAACACAGCCCATAGAACATGAAGAGGGCAACTTGGACCGGTCGTCATATTGTGCATAAAAATTAAAAACAACAACTGTGCTAAGCAACCGAAAATTTTCCACGTAGTCACTGAGTACCTCTAGTGGTTCTCAGTTGTACCGTTGTGTGCTGCTTACATAATGCTGTCACATAATGCTGAGTATTGCCTACAACTACTGGAGATGGTGTAATGAATACTGACAAACAATTAATCCTGGTCTGCCAGCAAACGTTTGGAAATTAGTCTGTAATGGATATAATCGCTCGTTAAAAACATTAAAATTTGATAAATGGGCGTTTTTTGATCTGCGTGGTTAGGTATGAGACAATGACCGTTGAAACCTTGAGTTTAATGCACTACACGGTTCGTTCCATTTAGAGATATCATGGTGAATGGACGTATTTGATGTGCAGTATTTGCCATGATTGCAGGAGCCACACTGGAGTTGTCAGTTCATATCCAACCTGTCCCAGGTGAATGAGTTCGAGGTGGTCGTAATTGCTACAGTAGGTGCAATATTGTAGCCACTTAAAACAGTACTGGCTGGAACCGACACGTATACTCACTATCAACAGCTGAACAAAGAGATTTCTGAGCTTTAAAGACTTGCATTCAGCTTTCAACTTCTCCTAACTGTGCATTTCTGTGCAATATCTATAATGAACTAAAAACTCATGAAGTAATTAATTTTCATTTCACCTCATTCTAGAGCTAGATTACTCCAATGATGACTCTCCTGACTGCGTTGCAGTCAGCAGTAGCAGCTGTACATATTGTGCTCAGAATTACGCCACGTTGCACAACATGGACTACTTCTTTATGTGATACCGACGTCTACCTGTGACTATGTTAGTGTTAATTGTGTGTATTGATACGAACAAATGACAGTGAATGCGACATATTTGATTTCAGATTTGCTCTCTTCTCTACACACTTAGTAATAGGAATTGATCTGCAACGATCCAGTCGGCGTTGCGTTTGTTCCGTTGGATTGATATACGAATCATTTAATTCAAGATCGTCAGTCATTTAGTGACCAAGACAAAAGTAAAGTAAGATTTAATTCTGGATTTAGACACACGATCGAGGCAGGTGCAATGTCCAATATCATCTGAATTTATTTCGTCCGTAACTCGCCATTAGCAGTTCAGTTTCCAAAGTTAGGCCTGCCATGCGGCAAGATTGCAAGTACCTCTGTACTACTATTTTGTAAAAAAAAAGAGTTTTAGTATAATAAAGGCAGTTTTCTATAAGCTGAATAACAGTATTTCGACTTACCTTACTCTACTTTTTTGGGTCCGGATTTTTTAAAAATATTATTCAGCCCAATATCGGGCCACGTCCAGTGCTTCTTCATTCACAAGGCATAGGTCGTCAAGGATACACCACATGGGGCAGCTGGGACGTTGTAGATGTTCCCTGTACTGGACATCACGACAGTCACATTTGTTGTGTGCTTCGTCTTTGAGGCCTTATTCAATTAGACTTGTTTTGACTGGCGCTAAACCCGTTCCCTTCCGGTTGAATCTTCTCTAAATCTTTCAGCTTGATGCATTGCTGTAAGGCATCTCCCGTGAGGGTGAATAGCACTGCCGTCACTCATTTAGATCACTATTAAGGAATATCTTGCATGATTAAAGCAAGCCAGGTCCCCATGAAGCACTGTGGTGTAGGGGATGGTGCTCATCGAAAGCTAGTTTAAAGTTTTTCCGAATACTCATGCGCTATTCTTCAGAACTCAGGATATAAGAATCCGATCGTTTTATATAGATTTCCAAGAAGTTTGGGTTTCCTGCAGCCTATTGTTAATTTGTATGTGTCATTCAGGCTTGCACTAATTTTTTCGGCATGTGCGGATCTGGACCACTGCAGGCCAGTGTATTCCGCTGTGGGAAAGCAAAGTGATTGGGCAATTGTTCTTAATATAGTTGGTCAGGCTCCCCATTTACTATTCGCTAATTTTCTCAAGACTTTGTATGTCAGTGATCTGTCCATCATAACACCCAGGTATGTTGGTTTGTCTGTGTGTTCCAGATGACTTTCAGCTTTCTTTTTGCCTGTTTCTAACGAAGGTGCAAAGCGCTAACTTCTGTCTTCGAGGGACTTGATTTGAAGAATTTTCCTTAATAATATTCAAAGATGATGTTTAACAAGTTTTCTAGTTTGTCTTCTGTTTCTTCAGAGATATTTCCTTACGCAGTAACAGCCAGATCATCGGCATTCAAGAAATGGGTAGTATGGTCTGGTATTTGATGATCATTTGCGTACAAATTAAATAAAAGAGTGGTCAGGACACTGCCCTGGGCGAGACCGTTCTTTTGTTGCGCCATCGTCTTTCCCCACCCTCCAATGTTGCACAAAAGCGTTTTGTAATAGAGATTCAGTAATTTTTCTAAGCTTGTGATCCTTAAAGGTGTTTTGGGTTTTTTAATGAACGTTCTATCGTTGACAGTGTCCTGTTCAGAAATTAAGTCTATCAGAGCTACACCTGTTATATGTTTGTTTTCAAACCCATTTCCTATGCGCTCTATAAGAGACTGGATTTGACTGATGGACAACCCTCTGGGTTTGGATGCAGCCTAAAAGGGAATGAATTTTTGGTCTGCGATATTTATTGTGCACTTTAAATCATTCATTCATGCACTTTATACAGATGGCATAGGTTCGCTATTGGGTAGTAGATAGGCTTGCGTCTTTTCAGTGTGTCAAACTGCTGTTATCTTTGGTTTCCTCCACATATTTTGGATCTTGCACATCTCTTGACAGCAGTTAAAGAGTTTAAAAATACTATTGTGAGGTACTGATACCGACGTTTTTGATGTTCCGTGCATTTATCGTCGACTCCAGCTGCTCTCCCATTTTTCATTGAATTCAGTCCACGTTTAAGTTCTTTTCCGGTAAATGATATTTGGAATATCTTGGCTCGGACTGCGATAATTTTTATTCTCCTACATTTCTTGTTGAATTTTCCATTTGTTAAGAAGTGGTGGGTAATTTGACTGTGTGTTAATTACGGAGTTGTTTGACTGTTCTAGGGTCATAGTTAAGTTTTTGACCAAGTTTCAGGTCACTTTTCTGCTTTGGGTCATATCCATTCTTTCCAAGGTTTAGATTCATTTCCATTATCTTGACTCACTAATAATTTCCAACAGTGTTTTTCTGCATAGGTCATTGCATCAGTGGTGAACGGTCTCCTTCACCGTATGGTTTACGGAATACGATGTGTGGAATGAATTAGAGAGAGAATGAAAACCACTAGATTAAGGCTGAGGCGTAATGTAACACTGCCACGAGAAACATGAGTAACGCCTTGGTATATCCTTTGATAAAGTCTTCATCGTCGTCATGTATTTCACAATAAACGAAATGTGCAACGATTTCCACAGCTCATGTTCCAGATACATTTTATTATTATTCGAACATAAGTGAATGGAAACGGACAAACGAGACTCGAATCCCGTTAGGTTATTTCTGTTATTTTTTGGATGGATCACGTTTTCATTTTTTTAATTATTTTTGACTTGCTTCTTGTTGTTAAGATTGTTCTAATATTGAATACTCTGCAGGAGCGGTATCTGAGAACTATTTTTAAGGTATGACTGATAATCTTCAACTGGAGAAATTAATACACGCCCGTCAGGCTTTTGAAAGTCCAGTGCAGCAAATCTCACAGCATCTCACCCAGCATACGAACGCTGCCTCCTGCCACAGGAGACTTTCTCGACCACGGTATAGGTGGCGAGAGTCACACTCCGTTCCACCTGGGGCCCATGAGAAATACAGGCCCCACAACAAACTTGTGATGTCACACTAGTCGCCATATATCGCGAACGCTCGGTTCCGTGCAGCGCTCACGGGAAATCAATACGTAACTCAATAGGTGCCCACTGAAGGTACTATCTTCGACGTGTGTTATCGAGAGGTTGTATGTATTTAAACGCGCAGTTAAGAATTATTAAACTAGTCTGATATAGTAACTCGCTCCCCGCCGAAGACCACCTCTGCACCTCTGCTATTGTAAGACCTGCAGTGTCACGTGCTGCGACGCACACCGTACGGGCCCTACATTACACTGGCGCCTGTCTCGCAGCTACGACGTCGCCAGCGCGTTACACATAAAGTGTGGTTACAAGATCAACAGAAATGGCACATTTCCGACATTTACATGTACATATACATGGCTACTCCGAAAATCACGCTTAAGTGCTGGCAGGGATTCATCTAACCACCCTCTATTATCCCACTTTCGAACAACGCGCTGGAAAAACGAACACCTGTATCGTCCCTTGCGAACCCTGGTTCCTCTTATTTTTATTGTGATTTTCGTTTCTCTCTATGTATATTGGCGCCAACAAAATATTTCCGCATTCGGACGAGAAGGTTGGTGACTGAAATTTCGTGAGAAGGTCCCTCCACAATGAGAAATGCCTTTGTTTTAATGGTGCCCTTCCCAAATCCTTTATTATGTCCGTGACACTCTCTCCCCTATTTCTCGGTGGTAAAAAACGCACTGCCCTTCATTGAACTTTCTCGATGTACTCCGTTAATACTATCTGGTAAGAATCCCACACCCCGCAGCAGCACTCCAAAAAAGAACGGACAAGCGTGGCGTAAAGCAGTCTCTTTAGTAGATCTGTTGCATCTTCTGTGTGTTTTGCCAATAAAACACAGTCTTTGGTTCGCCTTCCCTACACATTTATTATGTGTTCGTTCCAGTCTGAGTTGTTCGTAATTGTAATTCCTAGGTATTGCCGGTCAGCTTTGCCTTCCACAGAAGTTGCTACCACATGTTAGAAAGATTGCTAGCCACTATTGCTGAGATATCCTTGCGGCAGTATATTCATGGACCAGAAGTATTTACATGGCCCACACAGCACTGCCGAAAAATGGACGATAGCGAACTATTGGGTGCGAGTTCGATTTTCCCGCTTTTGCGTTACAAGTTAGCGAAAAAACAGAAATCGGGTTTTGTAGATACGTTCCTTTTTAATTAATCGAACTTCTGCTGGATACACATCTTTTATAGAATTTCACATTGCCTGAACACATTTTTGGATGTATCGTAAAAGCTGTTGGTCAGATAGCTGGTAAGACCGTTATAAATATGAGAGACTGCACTCCAATTACAACCAGAGTGGCGATCGTCTTTTCGTTTTTGGATCCTGCTGATTAGTACAGTTTGGTGTACCTCTTCAGAGAGCAGTTCTGATCGGTGTACCTCTTTGTGACAAAATTTGACATTGCATTGGTGCAAAGATTCAAGAATTTCATTGATATAAATTTGAAGTAACAGTCACATGTATCTGTTAACATGTCACCATGGTTCAGCAGAACAATGAAAGAAGTACGAATTTCATAAATGCGATAGGTCAACGACCACGGTTACGAATCGAAGAAAAGGGTGTGGTCTAAGAACGTAATCAAGATGCACAAGATGCGAAGACTTCAAAAATGTTTGTAAGCTTCATCAGACGTGATACCGTGCTCATTGGCAACAGCTTGCCAACTCTCCTCTTTGAGATTTCGGCCTTTGTATATATTACACTCATGTTAAGAAAACACAAAACACCCTGAGAGATAGGACGTTCATATTCACAGGACATGTACAGTAGTATGTTCTGCAGAAATGATTAGCATTTGAACCATGTCGGCAAGCTTGTTCAAGGTGAACATCGATATCGCGGCGCAACACCACCTACCGGCAAAATGTGCCTGCGGCTCTCGTTGTAGCTGTAAACCGAAGGTAATGGATCAGTATGACATGAGCACATGTACACAATGCCTCGCAGATGTAAGCGTGAACTGTACCGTCAGATCAGTGAGTTGGAACAAAGATGCATTACTGGCATGAGAAGAGAATGTGATGCATCCATCCGGGAAATTGCTGCTCGTGTAGGACGAAGCGTTTCGGCAACGTGACGGGTGTGTGCCGAATGGTTCACGGAAGGCCGTAGAAGACGACGAGATGGGTCAGGTCGCGCCACCCAGAGCACTCTCCGAGAAGATCGACACCTCATCCGAATGGCACTGCAGGACCGATTGGTGCTCTCCTCGGCTCTGGCGCAACAATCGAGCAGTGTAACGTCCATTTCTCCGCCTACCTTTGACGAGTGCGCAGAAACATGCTTGACGGCAATGGTGTATGGAACGGTCCCACTGGGGACAGGAATGGTATCAGATATGTTTTCGGGCGAATCCACTTTCTGTTTGTTCCAAAATGTTGCCGCATTTTGGTTCGCCGAAAATATGGGGAGCGGCATCACAGTGACTGCATTCGCATAAAACGTACGGTGCCAACTCAAAACTTTACAGAGTGGGATTCTCTTGGGTACAACCACAAATCGCAGCTGATGCGTGTCCAGTGCACTGTGAGCAGTGTGACCTACGTAAATGACATCCTGCGGACCCATGGCCATACTTTTTCTAAACTCCATTTTTCAGCAAGACAATGCACGACCACATGTTGCTGCACTAAAACTTACTTTCTTGGTGTCACAGGATGTCAGCCTTTTGCCCAGGCCCGCCAGATCACGAGACTAGTCGCCAATCGAAAATGTGTGGGCTATGGTCAAACGACAGGTGCAGTGCTGTAACGCAATGCCAACCACTTTGGAACTAGGTGAATGCAGCATGGATGGCTATGCCACAACACGTTACTCGCCCCTGATACGCGTCGGTACCATCAAGCCTGGAACGAGTTATCACGCCTGTTGGCGGATCCTGTGCCTACTAGGTAACAGGACACAATTTGAAAAGAGGTGGCTGAAATGCTGATCATTTTTGCAGAACTTACTAATGTACCTCTCCAGTGAATATGAGCTGCTAGTCTCTAGTCGTTCAGAGTATTCTGTTTCTTTCTTTTTTTTTCTGAACGCGGGTGTACTTTCAACGTCCCATAGCTCTGGTCACTCACATTTACGAAATTAATGTTTCTCTCGTTTGTTCACTTCTCCATTCTGTAAAAAACAAAAAAACATGATACCACTACGAACGTGCATCAGTATTCGAACGGTAGCTAAGTCACGTTTTTTCACTGTACAAATCACTTGATTCGGCACTGCTTCATTATCAGCCTAATAAAGAGGTAGCAAGGTTGCAAGTGACAGGGGATCATTTACAGCAAGTACGGAGATAGATGTGGCCTGGCCCGCCTGTACGACATATTTTCAATCCTAGACGGACAAAATCGACAACGAATTGGGCATGCCTCGTCGACTACATGCAACAGCCTGCTCCATCAGCAATATTATGTTAATACAGTCTAAGACAAAAAGGGACAAAAAAAGGATGCGCCACGAGAGCATCATCCGAAGGGGACGGAAATCGGTAGATACGATATACATGTACAGACAAACAAGTGACCAGATACGATATACATGTACAGACAAACAAGTGATTACAATTTCAGAAAAACTGGATGATTTATTGAAGAGTGAGAGCTTCACAAATTGAGCCAGTCAATAACGCGTTAGTCCACCTCTGGCCTTTATGCAAGTAATTATTTGGCTTGTAATTGATGGATAGAGTTGTTGGACGTCCTCCTGAGGGATATCGTGTCAAATTCTGTCCAATAGACGCGTTATATCGTCAATATACTGAGCCGGTTAGAAAGTCCAGCCCATGATGCTTCAAACGTTCTCAATTGGGGAGGGATCTGGCGAAGTCTGGGTTGTCAAGCACTAAGACAAGCACTAGAAACTCTCGCTATGTCCGGAAGGGTATTACATTGCTGAAATGTAAGCCCACAATGGCTTGCCATGCACGGCAACAAAACGGGACGTACAGTATCGACGGTGTAGCGCGGATGACAACCAAAGGGGTCCTGCAGTGAAATGAAATGGGAGCCCAGACCATCACGGCTGGTTGTCGGGCCGTATGACGGCCGATATTCAGGTTGGTATCCCACCGCTGTCTGGGGCGCCTCCAGACACGTCTTGGCTGCTTGTCGGGGCTCGGTTGGGAGCGCGACTGATCACTGTAGACAGTTCTACTACAGACATTGAGATTCCAGGCCGAAGATGTGCCTGTAGACTCCGTGGACAGTGGTGGGATACCAGCCTGTTTCCCGCCGTAGGGCCCCACAGTCAGGAGTGGTGGCTGGCCTGGGGTGTGTTATGCCGGAGCCAAGGTAGCCCCTGAGGGCCAGCAACCCATATTACACCACAGAGGATGAGGTTGTCTGTGTCCAAGGCGTAGCAAAACCACCATGGTAAACACAGGTTATTTACATACAAGATAATGGAAACAGACATTCCGAGCACTACTTCCTGCAGGGGGAGCTCGAGCCACGGCCTGCAGGAAGTATCAGGACGCCAAAACCTGATAGGCTGGAGACAGCTATTTAGGGGCTAGAACCAGCCCTGAAGTTCAGTTTCCTCCAGATGCCGACCTCGTGTACTTCGACCGCTGAAGATTACGTCTTCGTCTCTGAATTGGACTCTTACTAGTGTGTGTGTATTACCACGAACCTTTATGGAAAATTAGAACTTTTGTTTGCGTCACTTAGGAGATTTTTACTGGGTCGTTATTGTTACCTTTTCGTTTGTTGTTCAATCATCAACCTTGTGAAATTTCCTCGATAAAAGTTGTGTTTGTGAAAAATTGCGAGTTGTCAGTCACAACAGGGTTCAATTTCTTTTATTGCAGAAGCCCTTTGGTTGTCATCCGCGGGAGCCTTACAGCACAGAGATACGTCGGCGATATTCTATGCCCAATTTCTGTTGCTCTTCATAGGAAGCCATCGTGATCTTACATTTCAGCAAGATAATGCCTTCCCGTAGACAGGAAGAGTTCCTGCTTCTGATCTTCGTGCTTGTCATACCCTACTTTGGCCAACAATGTCGCCAGATCTCTCCGCAACTAAGAACGTTTCAAGCATTATGCGCCCTCCAATTGTACGGAATTGGCACGACATCCATCTGAAGGACACCTAATAATCGGTACCAATCGATACCAAATAACTGCTTGCATAAGGGCCAGAGGTGGACCAACGCATTGTTGATTTGCTCAGTTAGTGAAGCTCTTTCTCTTGAATAAATCATTCACTTTTTCTGAAATTGTAATCATTTGTTTGTCCTTACATGTATATCAAATCTTTACAGTCTGAGTCTGAACTCTGCTCCTAAACTGTTAGAAACCCCTGGCTGTATTTTTGTCTGTATTAAACTGAGAATACGCATCCACCAGTGTGGAAACATCTTACAGAAGGATAAGGCGAAACTTTCACGGTATCTCGTATGAATGGAGTTATATAAATGAAATTCTGTTTTCTCAAGTGTCAACTTGAACAACGGAATAGTTTTGCTAACACGTCTTTTGAGTGTACTCCTCTTGTATACGTTTCATACAAATGGGTAAAATGGAATGTTTTGATATAGTAAAAATCTGTATTGTACTCATCTGATCTCTGATACAGATTAACCCTATCTTGGTGAAGGATTCCCTCCGAATTCGGTTTCCTTCCCCAGCACGCATCGACTACCAGTAAATCCAGTTGCTACTCTTTCCTTCGTAAAGCACCTCCGAACCTAATATTTCATATCCAACACTTTTATATCTAGTCCAGGTACTTTTCTGTGGTATTACACCCATATCCCAGCTTCCATCTTTTCTGTCTTGTTCTTTCTCTCCCTCTCCTCAAATCTAGCCAACTCCGTCCTAACATGTAGTCATTATACCTGCCATAGTCAACGAGTCCCGCCCCCTTTCCTCTCATAGCATTACGTCAATGCATCCCCTAGATTCTCTCGCCCACGCCCGCCATGAAAACATCTTCATGTGCCTTTGAGGCTCCTATGGTTTCTTCAGAACCCCATTACAACAATCATCTTTCAGTCTCTATGGTTAACATCATTGTCTGTCGCAACCATTACAGCACAGCAGCATCAATATCATAAGCCCTGTACAGTGACAAGTTATTGAACGGATAATTTGTTTCATATTACATCCTCATCGTAAAATTGTAAATAAGTTTGACTGAACAGCCGTTATTGAAACTGCCAGCTGTTTCCTCTTCTGAGAAATAGATAGGACAATAAATCAGAAATAACTGAAGGAATACAATGAGGCAACTTCTTCATTCGGAGAGGTTAAGAACTAAGTCACCGAATTCAAGCATGTAGTACTTCTGTTGACAACGACGTCGAGGACATCGCAAAACTACCGTCGTACCGTCGTGATTGTTCGCACTCTTGTAACCGTTTCCTGCCGTTAACTGAAGGATACCCCTTGTGCGTTGCGTGCTTTACCCATTTTCTTGAATGTCTTGGTGTGCTAGCATCTAGAGAACGTCATCACCATCCCATGGCATTAGTGTTCAAATACTGTCTCTGTCGTGTTTATGAGATGAAAGCTGTTGTCCCTGCGTATTGCAGTGAGAATTGAGAACCAATAATACGTACTACAAGTGATATATGAACTGTGTTGTGTGTGTGTGTGCCTGCGTGTGAACGAGGGGAAAAAGAGAGAGAGAGACAGAGAGACAGAGAGACAGAGAGACAGAGAGAGAGAGAGAGAGAGAGAGATATAGAGAGATAGAGAGAGAGAGAGAGAGAGAGGGAGGGAGGGAGGGGCGGTGAAAGGTATTACTTAAGAAACAAGTTTCAAAGAGCCACCAGACCAAGGGAGAAAACAGTCGAACATCATCTGTAACCGAACACTGCAGAAATGTAAAATTCATGATTTTTAAGTTAAGTATATTAATTTATGAGTGCCGTTCACTAAAATAACGTACGCCGTGGTTCTGTACCTCTATCTTCAAGAGTGGAACGTGTGTGTGAGGACAATGGCAACAGGGAATATTAATAAAAAATATTGTCTCTAAATATTTGTATGTGGCGAAACTACGGTACCGCTATAGGAAAAAATGATATGACTAACTCGCTAATCACTTTCATGCGGTCATAACGTTACTGCAGCTATCAACTTGTTTGAAAATTTAGTGAAGCATCTGCGAAGCCTATTTTTCTAGAGATTGAGATAATGACAACAATAAGTATAAAAGTTTTTATGTATGACTTAATACAGTATCCATTCCGCAAAACATTTTGTGTTTTCCAGACCTGAATAGAACATGCAGCTCTAATGATGCCACAAATATGCTGAAACATGTCTGAGCAATAAGAAGAATTTAATAGTGGTATAATCAAGCGGAAGCCGATTGCCACAATTTGTAGGACATAACTGAGCGGGACGGCGTCTCGTGTAGCCTGCATTACTTGAGACGTTCCCTGCGCAACTAGAGCAACAGCTTCAAATTTAATGGAGTGCTATTTGTCAAGGTACAACGAACAGGATGCTACACAAAATACTGATTTCGTTGTGTGAGACAGTCAATGTTTAGGTGTATAATGACTCCGTTGTTACGATAACATACAGTACACTACCCGTGTAACATATGAATAAAATTGCGTCATCTCGCTAGCTTCCTTTCGTCTGGGATCATAATTATTCTCCTTGATCGTTTTTCATTCCCCACCACTGTACTGTGAGAGCCCACGTCAAGCGTGGCACTCTTGTGCCATAAGAATCTGCGACAGGAAACACGTTGTTTCACAGATAGGAAGCAGAAGTCTACGAAAGCAATGTTATCTCTGGTGGGCGAGCATATCCTGTTCCTCATGGCGTAATTCCTAGGGACAGGCGTAAGATCTGACGCTTGCTGCGTCGCCGACAAGTTCTGTTAAATGGTGCAGCTGCAAGTGACTCTGGACCGCGAGCGCAAATTCCATCTTGAAAGTTTAATATTAAAACTTCTAAACTCGTGTTTGCAATTGTCTGGCTGGTACATATATAAAACTTCTTCTGATATTAAAATACATAGAGCTCAGTGCAGGGCAACAGAACTGTGTTAAAATTAAATTTTGATTGGAAATATGTGAAGAGCACGATACACGAAGCGAGATCCAGGATAGGCAGTACATCAACAATCCGTTTTTAATAGAACTTATATATTCTATTTGAGTGTGAAACAAATGATTCAGATTAAAATGTTCGCCCTGAATATTGTTAATCTTTATCTTATTCTTGCAATCATTGACTGTACCAGAACTGTTAATGTAATTACAGAACAAATGAGCATAAAAATTTGAGCATCTGACCTTATAATAAAACTGCTTGAAAATTCACTAGACAGCAATATTTTGCTTGTATTAAGCCTCAGAACTGATAATGATATTTTCGCAAAAACACTCTAAAAATCACAGTGCCCTACCAAGTACAATAATCCTGGTGGTAATGAAATTCACTGGCCTACCTGTGTGCACGGAACGCTCATCCGTTCTGCAACATGTTACTATTAAGATACTGATGAAACTGTAAAGAATCAATCACTTTTCAGAAAAAAATACTTCTGTAACACACAATTCGCGATGTGCAATGCGAATATACAAACACGTACATAAAGGTAAAGAATAAAAAATGAGGAACTAAACATAACGACTGATAAATGGGAACAAAGACTCGAAGTTGACTATGGTTCATTATGCCACAACAAAAGAGCATTTCGTAAAGTTCTGACGACTAGACAAATTGGCGAAATATTTCTTAATAACTTTCCTGTGTACAGTTACTTTCCTTGACACTCGTTTCAAACATAAGACAAAAACCATACGTTGCATTATAAAACTTCTTCACCAAGCTTCAATCATACGGAATGTTCTAACAATAAAAAACTACACAATTACAAATATAAAAAATTGGATGACCTTACACATTGGCTTACATAATTCCTCCATTAATATAGTCCCAACTATTCGGTATTTTTCATCAAAAAATATTATTACAAAATCGTTTCTACACTACTGGCCATTAAAATTGCTACACCACGAAGATGACGTGCTACAGACGTGAAATTTAGCCGACAGGAAGATGATGCAGTGATATGCAAATGATCAGCTTTTCAGAGCATTCACACAAGGTTGGCGCCGGTGGCGACACCTGAAATGTGCTGACATGATGAAAGTTTCCAACCGATTTCTCATACACAAACAGCAGTTGACCGGCGTTGCCTGGTGAAACGTTGTTGTGATGCCTCGTGTAAGGGGGAGAAATGCGTACCATCACGTTTCCGACTTCCATAAAAGTCGGATATTAGCCTATCGCGATTGCAGTTTATCGTATCGCGACACTGCTGCTCGCGTTGGTCGAGATCCAATGGCTGTTAGCAGAATATGGAATCGGTGGGTTCAGGAGGGTAATACGGAACGTCGTGCTGGATCCCAACGGCCTCGTATCACTAGCAGTCGAGATGACAGGCATCTTATCCGCGTGGCTGTAACGGATCGTGCAGCCACGTCTCGATCCCTGAGTCAACGGATGGGGACGTTTGCAAGACAAGAACCATCTGCACGAACAGTTCGATGACGTTTGCAGCAGCATGGACTATCAGCTCGGAGACCATGGCTGCGGTTACCCTTGACGCTGCATCACAAACAGGAGCGCCTGCGATGGTGTACTCAACGACGACCCTGGATGCACGAATGGCAAAACGTCATTTTTTCGGATGAATCCAGGTACTGTTTACAGCATCATGATGGTCGCATCCGAGTTTGGCGACATCGCAGTGAACGCACATTGGAAGCGTGTATTCGTCATCGCCATACTGGCGTATCACCCGGCGTGATGGTATGGGATGCCGTTGGTTACACGTCTCGGTCACCTCTTGTTCGCATTGACGGCACTTTGTACAGTGGACGTTACATTTCAGATGTACCTACCCTACATTTCAGCAGGATAATGCACGACTGCATGTTGCAGGTCCTGTACGGGCCTTTCTGTATACAGAAAATGTTCGACTGCTGCCCTGGCCAGCACATTCTCCAGATGTCTCACCAATTGGCTCGTCACAATACGCCAGTCACTACTCTTGATGAACTGTGGTATCGTGTTGAAGTTGCATGGGCAGCTTTACTTGTACACGCCATCCAAGCTCTGACTCAATGCCTAGGCGTATCAAGGCCAGAGGTGGTCTTTCTGGGTACTGATTTCTCAGAATCTATGCACCCAAACTGCGTGAAAATGTAATCACATGTCAGTTCTGGTATAATATATTTGTGCAATGAATACCCGTTCATCATCTGCTCTTCTTCTTGGTGTAGCAATTTTAATGGCCAGTAGTGTAAATAATCCTGCTTCCACTACACGGCAGGCCAGCTTCCATCCTTCTCAAAACAAGTACATAGCCACGGCGTGTAACGTACACTGCCTGCTACTCTGACAAAGTAAAACTAACCTCAAGATCTATGGTCTCAGGAACAGACTTACAAAGAATATGGTTATATCAACACTATGTGGGTTGAATACATTTGTCAAATTTGCAACTTCATTAACATTTATGACGTAGGAAATAGAACTGTCCCCTTTCAGTCTCTGGGCAGAGAGGGCGTCAACTCGACATTCACCATTTCCGTGATGCCATGATGACGCAAGGTATCCAGCCAGGTGCTGTTCTCTGGGCACGGAGGCGTTAGCCTCGCTAGTTACGAGACAGTCGTAGCGTGTTACGACGACACAGGAGTCTATCGTCAAAAGCTTAGGGTTTTATCCGAATTTGACTCGAAAAGTAACGCTGTCACGAAAGAATTCGTAGCCAACATCAGTGGCAGTCGTACATGTCAATGAAATCACCATCAGTGTCACTTAGTGGCCAAAGCCTGAAACACAACTGTAAACAGATAGCTGTGGTGACATGGGCAGTTGTGTCCTACGATGTGTTCGTTTTCACTAAAATTATTGTTCTGTGTGGTTATTATCAATTCTCATAGATTATTCAGTCATCGTCCTCAAAGAATTATGAATTTGTGCGATAGCACCTTACTGCCATCGGATTTGGCCTTACGACTGGGACACGTGGTACCGTGTGCACAATGTCAATGCATTTTTCACTAAACAATGTATGTAATTGACCTATGATCAATTTTTTTTCTTTATTGTGATTCATTCCCCTGCCCCATATGGGCAGGGAAGGGTTGTCAGCGGCACAATCCGCCGCTCTTCAGGCGAGTGACATGACAACTAATACAAGAATAAAATTTTACATATAAGGCGATAAAAAAGGGGGACATAGAGTAAGGGCTGATAATGGAAGTAAAAAGACACTGATATGGAGACCTTCATGGGGGAACAATTGCAAAAGTCGACATTAAGTTAAAAAAAAACACACACACAGTTGGCGAGTTGTAGAACACAAAAAAGACACAGAAGTCACACAACGCACAGGTTAAAAGTTGGCCACAGTAAAAAACACTCCAGAACAACACACTTTAAACCCACTTGGAGCACACACGATGAAGAATAAAACTGCCAGGTGGGACCTGCCGAGGGAGAGGTCGGAGAGGATGGATAAGGTGGGGAGAGCAAGGGGCAGCAGGGGAGGGGGCGGGATTGAAAGAGTAGGGGCGTCGGCGGGTGCACCAAGAGGCAGGAGACAGGTGGGGCAAGAGATGAAGAGGGAAGACAAGGCAGCAGGGAGTGCAGAGACACTGAAGGGGAGCACAAACTATGATCAGAAAGCCAAAGGATTTAAAGCAGGTGAACTGTAAGATCGTGCTACGAGACCACCTTCACAAAAATACTGCTCATTAAACGTTTTTATAATTAAAGTTCTAGCCTCAAAACGCTGTAGAAAGAGCATATTATTGCCGCAGGGGGAAACGTTATGGAACAAAAGAAAAAAAATTAACGAAAATTTGACCAATAGATGGCGCTGAAAGCGTCAGAATACGCTCACCAACAGAAGTGCGGCACACGCCTGTTCCTCAGTTTTGTGTCCGAGATGCTGAAAATTATCTCCACGAAGGATCGCTCGCTGTTGCTAAATTTCCTGTACAAGAACAGTGACTGTGAGCCAGCAGGCCTACAGAGACTAGTGTAATAGAAGGAATTGGTCCGATGCCTGCTACGGCTCTGGAGAAAATGGTTACAAAATTCGAAAAGACATGTTATTTTGAGGTGCTACATGGCAGATGAAGGAAAGCAGTTGATCCGACATCCACCTGTTGAACATGTGACCACAGCATTGCAGGAGTGGTCGAGCGGTGGTGTGCAGACATGCAGTGCACGGGGAATTGCCTCAACGTTAGACGTGCCTGCGAACACGATGCACAAAATGCGACAAAACATCCTGCATTGCTTTTCATACCGAATCTCCCACGTTCTGGAGCTGCTACCTACCGACGTGCCAGCTAGACAGACATACGCTCTGTAATTTCTGGTTCGCATGGAAGTGGAAAATGAATGGCTGTGGAACATTCTGCGGTCAGACGAAACCCATTTTTGAGGTCATGTCAATATGCAGAAATGCGGAATATGGACAATGGAAAATGCGCACGCACACTACTTCATTCCGCAACCGTGACTGTGTGATGCCTATTTACGGCATCGTATATAATAAGTCGGTTTTTTTTCCGGGGATATGAGCTTTGGGGGTCTTGTCGCCTGTACCGTCACGGGTAACGCTATGAGAGTCACTTGCGCACCAACGTCATTCCAATCCTTCAACAGCGTATACATGTGGTTAGGATAATTTTTATGTAAGAGCGCGCTTCTCCGCACATTGCACATCCAGCGAAGCGGCTGCTGCAGAGGCATTTTGGAAATACTAGAATTATTAGCCGTTATTTCCCTACATCCTGGCCGGATCTTAATTCTTGTGACTTCTTGGCTGTGGTGTTAGCTGCAAGACGTTGTGTTCAGTGCCCCAATTACTGACATAGCTGAACTGAAAGCACGCATTGTGCAACGCACGTGAACCCCCGCGACACACTAATTTGCTGTTTCTCCATTTGAACTTGTGACGGAAAACGGTGGATAGCACATTGAACATGTCTTGCGCCAGACACGACGATTTGAAAACGATGTCATTTTGTTGTCGATGCGGTTTTTGGATTCAGGGCAATTGAAAACAGTTTGATTTTTATTCGGTTTTTGGACCCGGGACGATTAAAAACAGATGTCATTTTGCTTTTGTGCGGTTTTTGGCCTCAGGGCAGTTAAAAGTCGATTTTTACCATCCAATGAGGTACGACCTTGCCGTGTTGGATGGGCTTATCTAGCAGAGTCACAACTGTTGACTGCCGATCTTGTGCAGTCATGCACACTGAACAGGACGGATAGTGATGAAGGTTTCTCGGATCTCCAGCCTGGTGGTAGCGTTGATGTATCGCGACGTTTCGGGAAGTGTATGACATTACAGGCTACAGTCACACATAGGACGGATGGAGTAATGTGCAGCTGAACTCATAGCCGTCGTATTGAGATTCATCTGTCATTTGTAGTGGACCTCATTTACGTTAAGGATCTTTCAGCGCCATCTGTTTGTAAAATTATCGTTAATTTTTTTCTTTGTTCTATGACGTTTCCCCTGCGTCAGTAATATGCTGTTCAAATTTGATGTCATTCTGAGCAGCGGTTCTCTTTGAACAACATTTTGAAACTGGTTCAAATGGTTCGAATGGCTCTGAGCACTATGGGACTTAACAGCTGAGGTCATCAGTCCCCTAGAACTTAGAACTACTTAAACCTAACTAACCTAAAGACATCACACACATCCATGCCCGAGGCAGGATTCGAATCTGCGACCGTAGCAGTCGTGCGGTTCCAGACTGAAGCGTCTAGAACCACTCGGCAACTCCGGCCGGCTTTTGGAACTGGAACATTAATTACGGGCACCCTGTGTACTGTCGTACTAGCTGTAGAAGAGTTGGTGTATTCTGTCGTACACAAACTACAATCGTTGGCTTGCTACAATGGCAAACATTTGCTATAGCGCGAGAAATGTACAGAAATCTCTAAAACCAATATCCATTAATATGTCTGCTGAAATGCACGACCCTTCGAATCTTGTCACACACGATTCGTTCTTCTTCACTGATATTAAAACGAAACTGACGCTTTACTATGATCGCTCTAAGACTGCTTCCCTCTGCGTGAATTCCATCTCATTCTTAAATCATATACAAGCTGCAAATGGTGATTCTTCAACTGTCTTTCTTAAAGTCCATGGCAGAAATGAAAACTGGAATGCTGGTCTTGTTCCCTGAGAACCAATACACGCTGTTCCCGTAAGCGCTAGTGCAGAAAAACACTTTCCCAGCTACAGTTCGTCGCATACTATTTTCAGTATCATCTGTTTGTCGCAATACTTGTTTCTCCAGACAAGGACTGCGAATTGCGCGAAATCGCTGCCAGTTTCTTGCCTCTGTTCGGAGTTATTCGATGTAGCTGCACAAACGCAAAACACATTTTTTTTAAACTTGAATGTCTCGCATTTTACGTCGTTGAACATACATGAAATGTGGCACTGAATTGCCGCCATTGCCGAATGACGCGTCTGCCTTTTTCCTGGTGAAATAATTGAGTTCCCTGTGAAAGTTTATGTTTGCGATACTACGCTTCATCACCTCTGATACCAGCACGTACGCAGTGGTTTTGCTACGATTGATATCAGCTACAGTCAGTTCGAACACAAACAGTTAGAGATATAATTGCCTCTATATTTTGCAAGATTATATGAAAATTCTTATACCCTTGAGACTCAAAATGCAGCACACAGCCTTCCCCATTTTATTTAGATCTACGTTTTTTTTGAAAGCCTGTTTCCTTTACCGATTCGTAACGAACATCTTCTTTTGCTTCCCTAGACCAATGTAAGTTCTACAACACAGCTTTTACTAATCGTTTCTTAAGTATGTATTTGTTGCAAAATATATTAGAGATAGCCCAAGTATGAGGAGGATTTTGCAAACTTTAGCACTAATACCAAGGGTGTCACTGTGTCTTTTCAAGTTCTTGTACATTTTCCTTGGATTAGAGGCAAATAGATGAATTGTGGCTGACAAAATAATGATTTATAGCTTCATCACCTTTGGAAAAACAGAATTTTGTTCGTAAACAGACCCTTTGTTAGGGGCATGATTTCTCAGTTGCACGTTACGTGGTAGCTGAATGAATTACCATGTGAATCATACCAGTCAATAGGTAGCGTTTTATGGATTGAAATAAGTACCGTAGCGGTTTCCATTACAGAAGAATCAACATAATTACACGACTGAAAACGACTCGGGACGTAAGCGATGCAAAGTCTAACTAATGACAACTTAATAGCTTATCAAATGAGCAGGCTCCGAATGATTTGTGTCGCCCAGAGATTGCGTTGATTGTTTCCTTGTTAAGATCAACGACCCTTACTATTAGGCAACTACGAATCATGCAACACACTCCTGCATCCTGGCTCATTTCCGCGACGATATGCCAACAGCGCCGAGACGACGAAATCGTGAGTCTGGGATTTCGTTCTAACTTGCAGGAACTTCGCAGCAGAGGCTTTTCCAGAGCCCCGTCCGCTAGGTATTACTCAGCCACAGCCAGATTCCGGACACTATTGTCACGCTCTGATACCTATCACAATTTCCTGCTACGCCTGGAGTTCCCCCTGCAGTGAACTTCCCTGATCTTGCCGCCCGTTGCCGCGATAAGCAAACATATAGCACCCTGTGGAGAACGGCAGATTCCCTGGGTAATCCACGAAGTAATCTTCCATAGTACTACGGTGGCATGGAATTTTGCTTGTAGGTCTCCGTCACAACGACTTGGTTGTCGTACAGTGTGCTTAACGCATTAGTGGAAAGAAGACAGTTCAGCGCGAGAACAATACACTCGCCTTGGCGTCTCGGTGTAGGCCGGTCTGCAACCGCTCGGAGGAGTTTTTAAGAAGTCATTTCCTGCGGGTGAATCATAATGGATTCAGCTACGTCACAGATCTAAACTTTTCTGACTGATGATTTTCCAGCAATAGAGAACTTTTTTCCAAAACATTCCGTCACCTAACGATATTCTTCTATTGACTGAAAAGAATCAACTGCCTGTCGCATGCATCACTGACTTTGCAGAAATGTGCACCATGTAGTAGGGAAAATTCGTAATTCCATTTCTTGCTAAATGTGAGAACCCTACTTAACGTATTTGTTCAAAATAAAGGCACGCGTCACGTGCCAAATTTCGAATCGGAAATTGTAATTCATCAACGAGTTGTTTCTCCAATAATGAGATGAGTATGGCAAGGGTTCTAAGGATTTGTGTATTATGCAGACTACCGCCCAAATTACTGTGTGGATAATTTTGATGTGCCCCAGAGTGGCTACACTTTTACAGTTTGGCTACGTGGCCCTCTCCCTTTTGAAATACCTTTTCAAACAGATGCTCAGGTTTTTCTTGAACCAGTTTTAATGCCCAAGTACAGAACTGTTATTCAACTTTTCCTTCTTCTCACGGTGGCTGGCTCTTTTCCTGTTTTTATTAGTGGCCAGCAGTCCAAATGTACCAGGGAATAACTTTTAGTAATTTTTAAGTTAATTCTCGTATTAAATAATATTTTCTGTCATTTAAGCATGCGGACAGGGCATGAACAGGTATGTCCACTTCCACCATTCCGTGTGTGATTTTTCATCATTACTTTCAATATATTGACAAACATTCACTGTACTGACATGCCTTTCAACTCTCAATACGGAATTTTCTCAAGAAGATTGCTTAGAGGAAAGATTTTGCTCATATCACTAAACATTTAGTTCATATAATGCAAGAGCGCTGATAAGCGTGCCGTTGAGTGTACTGAACTTATGTCATCACTATGATCACAATGGTGGAATTAGTAGACCTCGTCAGCTCAAAAAATTTAATAAAAAACAGAGAGAAGTTAAGAAGGTGTCTCCTACAATGCACAGAAAGTTCATATACGCATGCGAAACTGCCAGAAAAGACCCTCTTCGAGATGTTGCTCAACTCACGAATCAAACTGGTATGAATATCGGTTATGTTGTCAAAGCATTGATCCTTCATGTGAATTTCTGCAGTTGATCGTTACGTGAGAGGTTCGTATAGAAAAGACAAAATCTCATCACCTGTCATGATTTTCTCCAGCAAGGAAATGTCCTCGTTTTGCATTTCAATGAAGTTGCGGAAGGCGTACACGCGTCGTTGTTTTTGTTCGGCAGCCTAGGAGTGTGGGACGAACTTTGCACACACTTTTCTCTTATCCAAAACATTCTGGAGAATGTTTTGAATACATCATTTAGAGATGTTGCTCCATTACGATTTCGACACAGTAAAACTGACACGCTACGGTCGCACGTCCACTACTTAACACTGCCTGCTCACAGCTGCCTGGTCGAATGCACATCTGTTGTTTACAGTTGTTAGGCCAAGCTGCCACCGTGACTACTGAGCTGACGTCGCTTATACACCAGAAATAAAACTAGTAGAGTTTTAGGACGGACGGTGTAAACTATCTTACGTAGAAATATATCGAATTCATTTATGAAGCATTCTACTGGTTAGAAGTTTACAAAATCGACAAACCATGTTTCAAAACAATTTTCGTTATCAAAGAAAATCAGTCGAAAACTGCTGAACAGGAAACGGAAACCTTGCTAGCACGATATTGGAGAACACTCCTGGATCGATGCTTTCTCGTATTTACTGCGTGTGGTCATGCATTAACGAGTAGCAGGAGCACTTGGCGGAGTCTTCTTGCTGATTTTCCTTCAGGCGTCTGAGCTGGTATCGTAATCTCCAGCACTTGATTCTACATCTACACGATTACTTTGCAATTCAGAATCAAGTATCTGACAAAGAATTCATCGAACAATCTTCCCAACAACAGAGTCTACGCAATAGTCCCAATATAATTTATTCGTAACTGTAATCTCTAAGTAATTAGTTGAGTTTACAATCTTTAGATCTGTTTGATCTATCATGTAACCGAAATTCAGCGGAATCATTGTATTATGCTCTTGGATGAGTTCACACTTTTCACTATTTAAAGTCAATTGCTACTTTTTGCACCCTACAGATATCGTATCTAAATTATTTTGCAATTCGCTTTGATCATTTGATGATTTTACAAGACGATAAATGACAGCATCATCTGCTAACAATCTAAGAGGGATGTTCAGATTGTCTCCTAAATCGTTTATGTACACTATGTGATCAAAAGTGTCCGGACACCCCGAAAGACATACGTGTTTCGTATTAGGTGCATTGTGCTGGCACCTGCTGCCAGGTACTCCATATCAGCGACCTCAGAGGTCATTAGACATCATGAGAATGGGGCGCTCCGTCGAACTCCCGGACTTCGAACGTGGTCAGGTGACTGGATGTCACTCGTGCCTTACGTCTGTACGCGAGATTTCAACATTCCTAAACATTCCTAGGTCCATGTGATAGTGAAGTGGAGACGTGAGGGGACACGTTCAGCAGAAAAGCGTACAGGCGTCAGTTGACGAGAGTCGTAATATATAATACATCTACATCTACATCCATACTCCTCAAGCCACCTGACGGTGTGTGGCGGAGGGTACCCTGAGTACCTCTATCGGTTCTCCCTTCTGTTCCAGTCTCGTATTGTTCGTGGAAAGAAGGATTGTCGGTATGTTTCTGTGTGGGCTCTAATCTCTCTGATTTTATCCTCATGGTCTCTTCGCGAGATATACGTAGGAGGGAGCAATATACTGCTTGACTCTTCGGTGAAGGTATGTTCTCGAAACTTTAACAAAAGCCCGTACCGAGCTACTGAGCGTCTCTCCCGCAGAGTCTTCCACTGGAGTTTATCTATCATCTCCGTAACGCTTTCGCGATTACTAAATGATCCTGTAACGGAGCGCGCTGCTCTCCGTTGGATCTTCTCTATCTCTTCTATCAACCCTATCTGGTACGGATCCCACACTGCTGAGCAGTATTCAAGCAGTGGGCGAACAAGCGTACTGTAACCTACTTCCTTTGTTTTCGGATTGCATTTCCTTAGGATTCTTCCAATGAATCTCAGTCTGGCATCTGCTTTACCGACGATCAACTTTATATGATCATTCCATTTTAAATCACTCCTAATGCGTACTCCCAGATAATTTATGGAATTAACTGCTTCCAGTTGCTGACCTGCTATTTTGTAGCTAAAAGATAAGGGATCTATCTTTCTATGTATTCGCAGCACATTACACTTGTCTACATTGAGATTCAATTGCCATTCCCTGCACCATGCGTCAATTCGCTGCAGATCCTCCTGCATTTCAGTGCAATTTTCCATTGTTACAACCTCTCGATACACCACAGCATCATCCGCAAAAAGTCTCAGTGAACTTCCGATGTCATCCACAAGGTCATTTATGTATATTGTGAATAGCAACGGTCCTACGACACTCCCCTGCGGCACACCTGAAATCACTTCGGAAGACTTCTCTCCATTGAGAATGACATGCTGCGTTCTGTTATCTAGGAACTCTTCAATCCAATCACACAATTGGTCTGATAGTCCATATGCTCTTACTTTGTTCATTAAACGACTGTGGGGAACTGTATCGAACGCCTTGCGGAAGTCAAGAAACACGGCATCTACCTGTGAACCCGTGTCTATGGCCCTCTGAGTCTCGTGGACGAATAGCGCGAACTAGGTTTCACACGACCGTCTTTTTCGAAACGCATGCTGATTCCTACAGAGTAGATTTCTAGTCTCCAGAAAAGTCCTTATACTCGAACATAATACGTGTTCCAAAATTCTACAACTGATCGACGTTAGAGATATAGGTCTATAGTTCTGCACATCTGTTCGACGTCCCTTCTTGAAAACGGGGAGGACCTGTGCCCTTTTACAATCCTTTGTAACGCTACGCTCTTCTAGAGACCTACGGTACACCGCTGCAAGAAGGGGCGCAAGTTCCTTCGCGTACTCTGTGTAAAATCGAACTGACATCCCATCAGGTCCAGCGGCCTTTCCTCTTTTGAGCGATTTTAATTGTTTCTCTATCCCTCTGTCGTCTATTTCGATATCTACCATTTTGTCATCTGTACGACAATCTAGAGAAGGAACTACAGTGCAGTCTTCCTCTGTGAAACAGCTTTGGAAAACGACATTTAGTATTTCGGCCTTTAGTCTGTCATCCTCTGTTTCAGTACCATTTTGGTCACAGAGTGTCTGGACATTTTGTTTTAATCCACCTACTGTTTTGACATAAGACCAAAATTTCATAGGATTTTCTGCCAAGGCAGTACATAGAACTTTACTTTCGAATTCATTGAACGCCTCTCGCATAGCCCTCCTCACACTACATTTCGCTTCGCGTAATTTTTGTTTGTCTGCAAGGCTTTGGCTATGTATAGGTATACATCTATCCAGACCATCACACAGGAATTCCAAACTGCATCAGGATCCACTGCAAGTACTATGACAGGTAGGTGGGTGGTGAGAAACTTGGATTTCATGGTCGAGCGGCTGCTCATAAGCCACACATCACGCCGGTAAATGGCAAACGACGCCTCGTTTGATGTAGCGAGTGTAAACATTGGGCGACTGAACAGTGGAAAAATGTTGTGTGGAGTGACGAATCACGGTACACAATGTGGCGATCCGATGGCAGGGTGTGCGTATGGTGAGGCTTGTGAGGAATGGTGTCAAAACCCTTCTGGAAATCCAAAAATCTGGAATCAATTTGACGTCCCCTGTCGATAGCATTCATTACTTCGTGAGAATAAAGAACTAGTTATTTTTCACAAGGATAATGTTTACTGAATCCATGTTGTCTATTTGTCAATAGATTGTTTTCTTCGAGGTAATTCATAATATTCGCAGTGCAGGACGCGTCTTTTTGAGTTTATACGGATTACTTCGTCTTCTGTACACAGGGAGCGAGGTGTTTTACTTGGAGCTTAGCCCTTAGTTTCCCCCTCTCCTCTCTGTGAATCTTTCTTTCTTTTTTTTTCACCATTTACAGATCGATATCACAAACGGTTCTGAGGTACCGGGTAGCCTCCATGGGCGGCAATGCAAGTGCTGACTCTGACATTGTCGATCGCACAGAAGGCGAATAGTCTCCTGGGATGCGTTATGTCACGCTTGCTCGACATTTTCAAGTAATTCTGTGAGGGTTGATAGCTGACGAATCGCACCAGTTACCTCTCGTCCCAACTTTTAGCACACGTGCTCTATTGGAGACAAGTCGGGATATCGCTCTGGCCAGGGAAGTCGCTGCACGTCTTGCGGAGCACGTTGAGTTTCACGGGCAGTGTGTGGGGGAGCATTATCCTGCTGGAACAACACATCACCTTCTTGTTGCAAGAACGGCAAAAGAACTGGTCTACCAACATTCTGCACGTACCAAGCGCTGGTTAGCATCCCCTCCAGAAACATCCTATCGTACCCCAGACCATAAGACTTGGGATAGGACCAGTGTGTCTTGGGCGAATGCAGTCCACCAGACAACGCTGAACAAGTCTACGTCGTACGCGCAAACGACCTTCACTTGCGTGCATATAGAATCTGCTTTCATCGCTGATGACCATGACGCACCATTCCTTCTTTCAAGACATCATTCGACGGATCAGTTAAGCCGTGCACGTCGATGCCATGGCGTGAGTGGAAGACGGGCTAGAGGCGTGCTTGCTTGTAGTCCCACTGCTGATAACCAGCTCACAATAGTTCGTGTTGACACGTCTGGGCTCAGACGCCGTCTTATCTGTCCTGTGCTAGCTGTACGATCCGCCACTGCTGCGCTTACGAGACGATGATTCTAGCAGGCGTCTGTGCTACGTGGACGTCCCAAACCTCGTCTATGGATAGAGAATGTTGACGTGACCACTGATGCCAGCATCGCTGCACAGCTGACGCAGCACGTACAACTTGTGTAGCTTATATCTGTGACACTATCTCCACCATTTTGTGATAAAATAAAACGAGCTTTCCTTCTTTGGACTTTTGTAATTGTCAATCCTATCTGGTAAGGATCCCACGCCGCACAACTCTAGCAGAGGACAGACATGCGTAATGTAGGCAGTCACTTTAGTAGACGTATTGCATCTTCTAAGTGTTCTACCAAAAAAACGCAGCCTTTGGTTTGTTTCCCCCATAACATTATGTATGTGATCGTTCCAATTTAAGTTGTTCTTGTGTTGAAGTCCTAGGCATTTACTTGAAATGACAACCTACAGATTTGTGTGATTGATAATATAACCGAAATTTAATGGATTCTTATTTGACGTCGGTTGGCATCATTCTCGAAGAGATAGTAAATGTTGTAACATTTATCGCTTTTATTATGATCTCATCATCATCATCATCATCATCAACATCATTGTCTTGAGGCCGTTTTTCCGCTGCATTGCGGAGTCGGCATTTTTACTATTTATTTGGCGTGTTAGTTGCAGATGGTGGCCAGATGCCCTTCCTGCCGCCACCACGAACCCCACGGGATGGAATTAGTGGATCCTACCTGTTTGCTGCTAGTGAAAGCCGTGGAATAGTGCGAACGTTTAGCAAATGTCTGCGAGTCATGTAACTGAGGCGGAACGTGGGGACTAGTCCGATATTTACCTAGTGGGGTGTTGAAAAGCGCCTAAAAACCACATCCATGCTGGCCGACACACCGGCCCTCGTCGTTAATCGGCTGGGCGGATTCGATCAGGGGCTGGCGCGCCTGCCCGAGTCCAGGAAGCAGCGTTCTTGTCTACCCAGGCGGGTTCGCTTTCATTATGACCTCTCGGTACAGCCTTCAGTGGCGTTCTTCCCATTTCGAGCAGCAAGAATAAATCTTAGTTACTTATAGACGAGGATGAAAAATAAGAGAACAAGATATAAACCTGACAGATTCCGATTTTGCTACAACCCGCCAGGGTAGCCGAGAGCGCTAACGCGCCGCTTCCTGGACTCGGGTAGGCGCGCCGGCGGATTAACGACGAGGGCCAGTGGGCCGGCCAGCCTGGATGTGGTTTTTAGGCGGTGGTACGGGGTGGAGACAGGAAGGTCATCCGGCCACCCCTAAAACTAACCTTGCCAATTCCGTTCTAACCACGCCGATCCTGCCATCGCTGCGGGACTATGGCGTAAACGAAAGAAAGAAAGGTTCCGATTTTGTTACAACTGGAGTTACGTCCAACGCCACTGGAGTAAATGAGCGTTCAAGGTGACTCGCAGGTTGCTGGCAGTATTCATGAAACTACCATGATTATTATCAGCTGTCGACAAATATTCTTATGCCATTTCACCTGAGAGTAACAATGAGAAATCTTTGCTTGTGTACGTGCCATCTGATACTACTGTATTTTGTTTAAACGTATGTAGTAAGGACCTTGTGACAATAATCAAAAATGGTTCAAATGGCTCTGAGCACTATGGGACTCAACTACTGAAGTCATAAGTCCCCTAGAACTTAGAACTACTTAAACCTAACTAACCTAAGGACATCACACACATCCATGCCCGAGGCAGGATTCGAACCTGCGACCGTAGCGGTCGCGCGGTTCCAGACTGTAGCGCCAGAACCGCTCGGCCACCAGCGGCCGGCTGACAATAATCACTCAGTACTATCATAATGCAGCAAGGAACGCATAATCAAACTCAATGTCAGCATCATTATTATACAGGGTGAGTCACTAACTATTGCGACCAAGAATAACTCCGAAAGTATGATAGTAGCTGTAAAGTTTATGGGACAAAAATTACATGGGACAACGGGGGTCATAATATGACGTTGGTTTTTTGTTTCTAGGTGGGGTCACTTCAAAGATATGAAGGTCAACTTTGTTTTTCTACACGGGATGCTATAGTTCGGTTCTTATTTTCTGACAGCGGCTATCAAGACGAATGCAGTGATGATTAACAGTAAGGTCTTTGAAGGCCAATGAATGTCAAGAAGGTGGCATGAACGTCCATTTACAGAAGGTGTTCGAAATGATTACCACTGGTATCAATGCAGTGCTACAATCTTCTTATCATGGATTGAGTGGTCGAAGCACATGCTCTGACAATTCTCTCTCGCATATCTTCAGGTGTAGTTGGAACGTCTGTATAAAAATGTCTTTTACGAATCCCCACAAGAAAAAATCAAGAGGCGTGAAGTCTGGCGAACGAGCCGGCCGCGACACTTCCGCTCCACGTCCAATCCAACGATTTGAGAATTGTCTCTGGAACTCATTTCTAACCATCAGCAAATAATGTACCGGATACCCATCGTGTTGATACCACATTCTGTTCCTTGTTCCTAAAGGTATTTCTTTCAATAACAGTTTCTTTCAATAAATGTTTATTTCAGGGATGTGATGTACTTCCTACCATTAAGATTTCTTTCGATGAAATAGGGGCCTATAATTCTGTCCTCCAAAATCCAACACCATACATTCACAGACCACGGTTTTTGCTGTGCAACTTGTCGCAGCCAACATGGATTTTCAATTGCCCAGTAATGCATGTTATGCAAATTAACATTTCCATGGTTCGTGAATGTAGCCTCGACAGCAACTAAAATAAAATTAATAAATGTGCCATCCCTCTGAATCTGAAGTCGATCCCATCGGCAGAATTCAATGCGACGCATACCATCCGTACCAGTTAATTCTTGGTGGAGACTGCTATGGTAAGGATGATATTTATGGCGATGCAGAACACAAACAACACTACTCTGGCTCATACCAGATTCCCTTGCGATTTGACGCGAATCGACACAAGGATTTCGAATCACAGTGGCAAGAGCAACAATTTCCATTTCCTCGTTAGCACTTTGCTCGGTATGTTACCGATACGTTAAAGATGCAGTTGTTCTCAATTTATCATACACATATTTCAATGTACGACGTTTTGTGTGAGTACGTTGAGGATATCTTTCAGCGCGTAACTTTCTAGTTCTCACTGAATTTCGTTGACATTTGCGTAAATGAGAAGCATATCGACTTGCTGTTCGAAGGAATAGATCATTCACATTCGCTTGATTCGACGGTACTAGTCTTACTGTTCCTATAAGTGTTGTATTGAAAAACCGTCGAATGGTGTTTACACGTCAATGGCACGTTAGACGGATACGCCGTATTCGGCGAATATTTACTATTTGCACGATATACGAGAGAGAATTGTCAGAGCATGTGCTTCGATAAGTGCCGCAGTGATAAGGAATACCACTCACTCCATGATAAGAAGACTGCAGCAATGCATTGATACCAATGGTCATCACTTCCAACACTTTCTGTAAATGGACGTTCATGCCACCTTTTTAACCTTTCTGCTACACATAATTGGATTCGTCTCGATAGCCGCTATCAGAAAATAAGTACCAAACTATAGCATCCCATTTAAAAAAAAAACAAAGTTGACCTTCATATCTCTGTCGCGAGCTTACTTAGCAACAAATAACCAACGTCATACTACGGCCCCGTTGTCCCATGCAACTTTTGTCCCACAAACTTTTCAGCTACTGTCATACTTTCGGAGTTATTCTAGGTGGCAATAGTTAGTGACTCACCCTGTATACGTGTCTTTCAAGTGCGAATTGGATGAGATCACTATAATGGAGATGTAAGTCCCTCGCTGTTGCAATCTATATGACACAGCCGTTGCTGGAAAAAGTTGAAAAATGCCTTGTAAAATGTCGTGTACTGACAGAAGATACGACAATAAAACGTTGCGAGAAAGTGTAGTTGGGATATAGACCGAATAATACCCCTTTGAGAGCACAAACCTATGGCATATGTGAGTACAAAATCTGTCTACACTTAGATTTATTTACTTATTGTTTTCATTAAGTGAATATAGGTACAACACTCCAAATAAGAGGTAGCAGATGATAAATTTTATAAAACAGTATAGAGCTAACAAATACACAGATATTACAAATTTTCTCTGTCTTCTACACGCTTCTGGTTTCCTTTCTCTTTACAATTTGCTTTCGCTTAGATCAAAATACTAACCTGAAGTCGTTATAAGTAATTCAGTATGCAACCACAAATAATGTTAGCAAAGTAATGCTCAGCAATGCGTTTCGAGAGTCAAGTTCCCATCACTTGACTGTTCATATTAACCATACATAAACAAGCGACACAGTAACTCATCAAATAAAAACAAATAAAGTCCTCATTCTGTTTTAAAAACGGCACCAATATCCACATTACCGCCTATCCATCAAAGCATTTGTATCCTGTAGCGGTAACACCATCCACCTCTGCTTCAAGACCCATCGCCCGCCTTCACGACCACGACAACTTCAGTAAACACGTACACTGCTTCAAAAGGAGTGCACTGAACCATCAGTCCATATCATTGCATTCGAAAGATGTTACAGTAGACATCAAGAGGTGACATACCAATTGTTATCTACGCACAACTGCTCACATATACCGTGTTAGCGCTAAACTTTAAAAAAAGATGCAAATACCCATTCAAGAAAGTATTGCCATTCTAGGTATTTATATACTAAGTACTTTATCGAATATGTGTCGGTGAATTGCTATTTGATGTTTTCAAGTATGTGGAGCTTCCTTTCTTTTTTCTTATTTAGAAGTAGAGAGAGGAAATAGCTACAGATTAAAAGGTTGTTACTGTACCATACTTGGGAAAAATTTCATAGAGATTGGCGAACATGTTCACGCCATGCAATGTCCGGTTTGCACTCACAATAAAAATCTTTATCGGATATAGTTTGAGGCATGAAGTTGGGAACGTGATATGTAAATAAGAACAAATAGCTGTTTATAAAATACAATGTGTATCATGTGAAGCGAAATATATAAGACGAAGAGAAAGTTTCCGTCAACATAAGAAGAGTATGAATTTTTTTAGATGGGGTGATTATGGAATCGCTGGTTGCCAAAAATTCTCTGATAGGCCAAAACATTAGGATCACCTACCTAGCAGCCGGTACGTCCATGTTTAGCAGGGATCACAGTGCGGACCCGTCGTGACACGGGAGCACTGAGGCCTTGGTAGGTCGCTGGAGGGAGCTGGCTCCACGTCTGCACACACAAGTCACCTGATTCCCGTAAATTCCGGGCAGGAGGCGATGAGCTCTGACGCCTCGTTCTGTCACATCCCAGATGTGTTCGATCGGGTTCAGGTCTGGCGACTTGGAGTGACGGGGGGAGGGGGAACAGCAGCACATCAATTGGAACTCGCCACTGCGTTCCTCGAACCACTACATCACACTTCTGGCTTTGTGACATGGTGCATTATCTTGTTGAAAAATGCCCCTGCCGTCGGGAAACATGAGCGTCATGAAAGGGGGTACGTGGTCTGTAACCGATGTGCCATGCTCCTTAGCCGTCAAGATCCTTGCAGGAGCTCCACTGGACCCATGGATGCCCACCTTAATGCCGCCAGCTTGTCTCCGTCCCGCAGTACAGGTGTCAAGGAGCTGTTCCAAATTCTCGCCCTCCCATTGGCGTAATGAAGAAGGTATCGGGATTCATCAAACCATGCGACGCTCTGCCACTGCGCCAACGCCCAGTGCCGATTGTCACTTGCCAGTTCAGTCGCAGTTCTACATCTACATCTACATACATACTCCGCAATCCACCATACGGTGCGTGGCGGAGGGTACCTCGTACCACAACTAGCATCTTCTCTCCCTGTTCCACTCCCAAACAGAACGAGGGAAAAATGACTACCTATACGCCTCTTTACGAGCCCTAATCTCTCTTATCTTATCTTTGTGGCCTTTCCGCGAAATATAAGTTGACGGCAGTAAAATTGTACTGCAGTCAGCCTCAAATGCTGCTTCTCTAAATTTCCTCAGTAGCGATTCACGAAAAGAACTCCTCCTTTCCTCCAGAGACTCCCCCACCCGAGTTCCTGAAGCATTTCCGTAACACTCGCGTGATGATCAAACCTACCAGTAACAAATGTAGCAGCCCGCCTCTGAATTGCTTCTATGTCCTCCCTCAATCCAACCTGATAGGGATCCCAAACGCTCGAGCAGTATTCAAGAATAGGTCGTATTAGTGTTTTATAAGCGGTATCCTTTACAGGTGTCAAGGAGCTGTTCCCCTGGAAGAGGCCGAATTCTCGCCCTCCCATTGGCGTAATGGCAGTTGCCGATGTCGTGGTGATAACATTGGCACATGCATGGGTCGTCGGTTGCGGAAATCTACGTTCGTACCATTCGGTGCACTGTGTGTTCAGACACTCTTGGAGTCTGCGCAGCATTGAAGTCTGATGTCAGTTCCGCCAGAGTTCTCCGCCTGTCTTGCTCTACCAGTCTGCCCAGCCTACGACGCCTGACATCTGTAATGAGTGGTAGCCGCCCACCTCCAAGACGTCTGGACGTGATTTCAGCTTGGTTTCGCCACGTGTTGATGACACTCGCCACAGCACTCCTCGAACACCCGACAAGTCGTGCAGTTTCGGAAATGCTCGTGCCGTGCCTCTATGTCATCAGAATCTGTCCTCGGTCAAACTCGACAGATCGCGCGCCTTCCCCATACTACATACGGACAACACGCTCACTGATACTACATGGAACCTGCACGTGTCTGACTAGCAGTCATTTCTCGCCAGTTGCAGCAGCTGTCGCCTGGACGGGTTTATATCGATAGTAGCTCGGTGTTCATAACATTCCGGTTGATCATTGTACACATGGGACCGGTCAACGCGTTAAAAGCTATAGAAGATGATTTAGAGGTGATGCATATAGAGAAGAAAGGAAGGAAGCTTGACCTTCTTGAAGAACTTGAAATAGAAATTCATAGAGATAAATTCGATAATGCAGTTAATGTACAGACGAGCGAATGTGGTAATGCTTTCTTCAATGGCTTTTAGAACTTTTTTAAGGTTTAGCGCTAAAACGGTACACGTGGGCAGTGTTGCTTGCACAAACATCGGGATGCTATTTTGTTATGTCCCTTGTAGCATCTCTGAAATGCGATGGAACGGTTCATGGCTTAGTGCAGTCTGCTTGGAGCGGTATGTGTGTTTACTAAAGCAGCCGGTGAACATCAAGGCGTCTGATAGGTCTTGAAGCTGATGTGAAGAGTCATATCCTTTCCTGTTCCACTCGAAAAAAAGTGAGAGAAATACAACTTTCTATATACCTCCGTACGCGTTCTAGTTTCTCGTACCTTATTCCATGTCCTTACGCGAAATGGATGTTGGTGACAGTAGTAGTCAACTTCAAACGCCGGTTCTCTAAGTGTTCTCAGTAGTGATCCTCGAAAAGATCGTCACCTTCCCTCTATAGATTCCCACTTAAGTTCCTGAAGCATCTCCTTAATACTGGCGTGTAGTTCGAACATACCGCTAACAAATCTAGCTACCTGCCTCTGAACTAATTATATGCCTTTAATCCGACCTGGTATGGATCCCAAACACTCGAGCAGTACTCACGAATAGATCGCACTAGCGTCCTATGTACGGTCTTCTTTACAGAAGAACCACGCTTTCCCAAAATTTTCCCTATAAACCGAGGTCTACCAGTCGCCTTCCCTGCCATAATTTTGACATGCTCGTTCCTTTTCCTATGGATTTGCAACGTTGCGCCCAGATATTTAAATGACGTGACTGTGTCAAGAAGCCCAGCTATTCATGACATCAACTAGAAATTTTGTCTAAGCCATCTTGAATGCTGCTACAGTCTTTCAATTTTGACACTTCCTTTACGCAACAGCATCATCAGCAAACAACGGCAGTTTGCTGTGTATCCTGTCCATCAGATCATTTATGTACATATAAAATATAAGCGGAACAGAGCATCTGGTGTTGCCGTTTTTAAAGTAACATGGGGACTTTATTTCCGAATAATTTCATCTGTTGTTGTTTCACGATTTAGTACACTTTTTAAGTGCATGTTTATGTACGGTTAACACAGACAGCCAGACTCCTGCAGCGCGTTGTTGAGGATTACTTTCCTGACATTAGTGGCTGTATGCTAAATTAATTATGACGATTATGTTCATAACTGCTACCTCTCATCCTAAGATACTATTTTAAGAGACTGGGAAAAAATTCCTCAAATATATGAGACTTTTCTTAACTACCTTTACTGAAAATTTTCCCAGATCCCTTAGCATAAGTTCAGCTTACTAAATAATCCCCATGGTTGCTATTGACCAAATTACATTTACATCTATATCTATACTTCGTCACCTTTACAGTATGTGACACACAGTACCACTGGTAACACTGTCATTTTCCCCCTTACCTGTTTCTGCGTAGGGAGAACGATTGTCGACAAACTTCCGCTTGAGCTCTAACGTCTCTGATGTGGGAGGAAGCAATTTGTTGCCAGACTCTTCTTCGAACGCACGCTCGCTCAAATTCAACAGCAGCCTTCCCTAAAATACACAACATCTTTCTCGTAGCGTTTACCACTAACGTTTGCCGAGCATCGTCACAAGGTTCTCGCGCTTACTTAAAGATCCCGTGACGAAACGTGCCGCTGTACGCCGAATCTTCCTTACCTGTACTGTTAATCCTGGTTGGTAACGGCCCTAGACTGATGAACAATACCCGAGAAATGCTCGAACAACTGATTTGTAAACCACGTCTTCTGTGGATGAATTACATATCCTTAAGATTTTTGAAATGAATATCAACCTGGCATTTGCTTTTCCTAAAAATTTTTCATGTGGTCATTCCACCCAAGGTCGCTCTGGAAGATTACTCCTAGGTATTTTATGGCTGTTACTGATTCCAATACTTTTTCACCAATAGCTTAATCGAACGGTTTGGATGCCTTCCGCTGTTTACTCGCAATATGTTACATTTACAAACTCCATAATTGATAAAACTAAACTCCTCCCGTAAAGGCCATGAAGACCCAACGGCACCGACCGGCCGCCGTGTCATCCTCAGACCACAGGCGTCACTGGATGCAGGTATGGAGGGGCATGTGATCAGCACACCGCCCTCTCGCCGTATATCAGTTTCCGAGACCGCAGCCGCTACTTCTCAATCAAGTAGCTCCTCAGTTTGCCTCGCAAGGGCTGATGCACACCGCATGCCAACAGCGCTCGGCAGACCGGATGGTCACCCATCCAAGTGGTAGCCCAGCCCGACAGCGCTCAACTTCGGTGACTTGACGGGAACCGGCGTTACCACTGCGGCAACGCCGCCATAATTGATAAGGTTGCCTAAAAATACAAAACTTCAACAAAGTTTGTGCTTCTTTGTTATTCTGTGGAAATGACCTAGAACTGTTATGTGATGAGGTTCGACGCCTGCCTCATGAACGGGATGCTGGGGATCAGTAAAACAAGATGGCGGCACCCATGCAAGTTTGCTCCAAAGTGGAGCAGCAGAGTGTCATTATGTTTCTGTTAGCTGAAGTGTTAATACCCATCAAAGTTCAACGTGGATAACAGGGCAGTATGGTGAAAGTTATTTGAGTTGAACACAAGTATACGAGTGACCAGATCAGTTCAAACAGATTGCAACTAGTGTCGAAGATTCGCCACGCCCTGTACGCTTTGTCTGCGCAGTCACGGAGAACAACATTACGAGAGTTGATGTGACACGGGAAAACAGGCGTATTACGATAAGTGAGATTTCAGCAACGAATAACATTAGTGTCGAATCAGCGCATCATATTGTTCATGACCTACTAATGTTCTTGGAAGTGTTTGCAAGGTGGGTTACAAAACATTTGACATCAGAAATGAAAGAAAGGCGCATATACAGGGTGTTTCAAAAATGACCGGTATATTTGAAACGGCAATAAAAACTAAACGAGCAGCGATAGAAATACACCGTTTGTTGCAATATGCTTGGGACAACAGTACATTTTCAGGCGGACAAACTTTCGAAATTACAGTAGTTACAATTTTCAACAACAGATGGCGCTGCAAGCGATGTGAAAGATATAGAAGACAACGCAGTCTGTGGGTGCGCCATTCTGTACGTCGTCTTTCTGCTGTAAGCGTGTGCTGTTCACAACGTGCAAGTGTGCTGTAGACAACATGGTTTATTCCTTAGAACAGAGGATTTTTCTGGTGTTGGAATTCCACCGCCTAGAACACAGTGTTGTTGCAACAAGACGAAGTTTTCAACGGAGATTTAATGTAACCAAAGGACCGAAAGGCGATACAATAAAGGATCTGTTTGAAAAATTTCAACGGACTGGGAACGTGACGGATGAACGTGCTGGAAAGGTAGGGCGACCGCGTACGGCAACCACAGAGGGCACCGCGCAACTAGTGCAGCAGGTGATCCAACAACGGCCTCGGGTGTCCGTTCGCCGTGTTGCAGCTGCGGTCCAAATGACGCCAACGTCCACGTATCGTCTCATGCGCCAGAGTTTACACCTCTATCCATACAAAATTCAAACGCGGCAACCCCTCAGCGCCGCTACCATTGCTGCACGAGAGACATTCGCTAACGATATAGTGCACAGGATTGATGACGGCGATATGCATGTGGGCAGCATTTGGTTTACTGAAGAAGCTTATTTTTACCTGGACGGCTTCGTCAATAAACAGAACTGGCGCATATGGGGAACCGAAAAGCCCCATGTTGCAGTCCCATCGTCCCTGCATCCTCAAAAAGTACTGGTCTGGGCCGCCATTTCTTCCAAAGGAATCATTGGCCCATTTTTCAGATCCGAAACGATTACTGCATCACGCTATCTGGACATTCTTCGTGAATTTGTGGCGGTACAAACTGCCTTAGACGACACTGCGAACACCTCGTAGTTTATGCAAGATGGTGCCCGGCCACATCGCACGGCCGACGTCTTTAATTTCCTGAATGAATATTTCGATGATCGTGTGATTGCTTTGGGCTATCCGAAACATACAGGAGGCGGCGTGGATTGGCCTCCCTATTTGCCAGACATGAACCCCTGTGACTTCTTTCTGTGGGGACACTTGAAAGACCAGGTGTACCGCCAGAATCCAGAAACAATTGAACAGCTGAAGCAGTACATCTCATCTGCATGTGAAGCCATTCCGCCAGACACGTTGTCAAAGGTTTCGGGTAATTTCATTCAGAGACTACGCCATATTATTGCTACGCATGGTGGATATGTGGAAAATATCGTACTATAGAGTTTCCCAGTCCGCAGCGCCATCTGTTGTTGAAAATTGTAACTACTGTAATTTCGAAAGTTTGTCTGCCTGAAAATGTACTGTTGTCCCAAGCACATTACAACAAACGGTGTATTTCTATCGCTGCTCGTTTAGTTTTTATTGCCGTTTCAAATATACCGGTCATTTTTGAAACACCCTGTATGTATGCAGGGGCTTTTGAGGCATTATGAGGCTGAAGAGGAAATATTTCTTCAACGTATTCTGACGGGAGATGAAAGTAGGGCACATTTTTACGAACTTGAACGAAAGCAGGAGTCAGTGGAATGGCGAAATTCTTTATCTCCAAAACTCATTAAGGTGCGACCTGAAGGAAGTGCTGGTAAGGTCATGTTGACTTTGTTTTGAGACTATAAGGGAGCAGTTCTTGAACATCACATGTCGAGAGGTCAAAATGTGAACAATGCGACGTTCAAAAATCTTATGCTTGAAAATTTAAAACCAGTAGTTTTGAAGAAGTTGAAGTAGCGTGTGGACTGGCGTGCAGTGACGTCCTGTTAATGCATGGCAATGTGAGGCAATTCATTGTTAGAGTCACTCTAGATGCCATCAGAGACCTGAGCTTCGTCTGCTTGCCCCACCCCCTGTATTCCGCAGATCTGGAAGCTCCAAATCACAATATTTTTAATCCACTGGAAGAAGCTTTCAGTGGCTCAAGGTCCACTGATGATGAGGAAGTCCAGCTGCTGATGAGGAAGTCCAAGCAGCTGTTTGAAACTGGTTGCGCACACGCCTCCAAGAATTCTTCGAACATGGAACTGACAAGCTCGTCCAGTCCTGACATAAGTGCACAGAGCTTGAGGAGGATAACGTTGAAAAATAAATAAGTGTGTAACAGTTTCTTTAAAAAAATTCTAGTTTATTTATCGAATGACCCTTGTATTTACATTCAAGGTTAATTGTTAGCGCCTGCACCAATCATTTGATCCTCAGCAAATCTAAAAATGGTTCTGAGCACTATGGGACTTAACATCTATGGTCATTAGTCCCCTAGAACTTAGAACTACTTAAACCTAACTAACCTAAGGACATCACACACATCCATGCCCGAGGCAGGATTCGAACCTGCGACCGTCAGCCAATCTCTCTGCATTTCGTTACCACTACAGTCCTCTAGCATTGCAGCCAACTTATAACAACAACATAGATTGGAAAAAAAACCTCTTAGAGCTTCCGGTGTTATCCACTAGAACATATACAGGGTATCCCGCTTAACTCTTCCACCTCATATATTTCCGAAACGATACAAAATGTCAAAAATACAATTGGTCAGGATGCACCTATGTCAGGGGCTCACGTGCAGGAATGAAAATCCATAAATGTAAACAAATATCACTTTCAACACAAACTTACTTTTCTTAAATGGCACATGTATGATTTCTCTGTGAAAATGGAGACTAGGGCTACAGTCAGTGACGGCAGACTTATTTTTACTGTATCGAATGCTTTCCGGAAGTCAAGAACCACAGTATCAATCTGGGCGTCTTTGTCTACTGCGCTCTCAGTTTCATGAACGAACAGACTGACGTGTTTCGCAAGACCTTTGTTTACGGTAATGTTTTTGTGAAAATAGCAGCGCCCAAAAAGAGTCAGCCTACGCAATCTTCGGAATATATGCAGAACCTCGTGCAGAAGTAAATTATAAAGATTACAGAGAGATATCCTACATTTAGGCATACCTTGTGTGACCAGAAATGTCATGTCATACCAAGTACAATCTCTGAATAGCTGTCAAATTAATTTGAAAAATCAAGTGATTTGCCATTATACATCGTCGACGTAAAAAGGAACGACATCATATATTAGCAAGTTTAAACGTTTCAGAATGATGGGCTTCTGCGAAAGTGTTTGCCTATTGCTTGAAGGTAGATAGCCTAGGTGTGATCTCGAGGATCGCAGTATCGTAATTAAGCACGAAGTATGAACTGGAGAATGCATAGTCGGGAAACTTAAGGAGCAGCGGAGGGGGGCGGAGTCTGATATATGTTGAAGAATATACGATTAGTTAAGAATTGTTCATGTTAACATGGTCTGGGCACGCTAAAATAGCCTTGAAGAGCAAACAGTGTTTCAAGCAACTGAAATTTATTTGTCACATCTGCAAGGAACGATTCAAGCGTACTGATTTGAAACGAGAAGATCATTGCCATTTTGTAGACAGATTGCGAGGAGCTGCCCATTTTACCTGTACCTTAAATTACGGACCTAATTTATAGTGCTGATGAATTACGATGCTCGCTTTACGTGTATGAACTTGCGCGAACAACTAGAAGAAACTGAGTGCTAAAAAAGGGTGAAAATAAATAAGCTATTGTTTCTATAATTGGGGAAAAATGGGAAAGAATGAAACATTTACAAAATCAGACGCATTGAAGCCTCATTATGACATAGAATTTCGATTTGTTGATTCCTTCAGTTCCTGGCGTGTTCTCTAGAAAAATGCGAATCATATTTGAAAACTGCTGGGAAAGGGAAAGCATTCTCCTACAGTAAACAACTCAACTTGAATAATAAAAGAGCTGTTTTTGCATATGAGTGTGGAACTGCCGAATCCTTTTTTTCGGATAACAGCTGTTATCAGTTGAAGCGTTCGTAAGCTTACTGATTGGTGAAACAACTATGAAAGAATATGAATACCAAATAGCATGCACGTTGTGGTGTTTGACTGCAAGCAATTAATAGATTATTTCAAATTATATTTGGAAAAGGATGGATTTCCGTACACTCGGTCTCAAGACTTCTGTACTGGATGGAGCCCATTATGTGCCTTCTCCTGGTTTAGCGTGAGTGAAAACGGCTAATGTAAAACTGAAGACATTTACAGTTTGTTGGACGTGTCATCAACTGTACATTTCCCCCTGTTTGCATACACGTTATGTTGCAAACAATAGGTTCATGGCTGATTACAATGAAAGTAACAATGAAACTTACGTCATATACCTCGCTGTTAATAATCTCTGCAGACGGGCAGATCTCCCACTCCCTGACTTTTCATGGCTAAGCGTGGACAGTTTTCATGTAATGAGCAGACCAAAAAACTCGGACGTAGGTTATGAATGATATCGCCACCAAATGTCAACAAGCGAGATGTTTCGAACAAGCTGATTTCCAAAATATACAATAAAAAGATGTGTGATTCTCTGCCGATATTTAAAGCAGCATCTGAACAATAATTTCATTCTAAGCAAAATTTATGGGTTATTATCATTTCGTCAAGCTCTCTAAATGATACTATATATCGATATTAATGGTTAAAAACGTATATTTGATAGGAATGATTTTGAAAATATTTTTTTTCGAACTAATGAATAACAGGATTTGTGCCAAACTATGCAGAATATGAGAAAATGGGTGATATGAAGCTAGCAACATGTTGGAAAGATAATGAGCCGCTGTTCTGATTGCAAGATCAAATTTCAAACATAGTGTTTTATTTGAGAGAAATTCGGTTACTTCTGAATTAAGTAAACACAATGCCGTTCCTGGTAAAGATATAGATATTGCCAATATGCTTCTTGTATATTTACATTATGGAAACATGTTGAAGTGTTAAACTATGTTCCACGGACACAGATACCTTGATATACCATGTAACTACCTCAAACGTTTATAATGTTATTAAAAGTGATGAGTGTAGGTCGTTTGACTCATCCCAATAATAACATTTACAGTCGCTCATGTCTCGATAAAAGGAAAGTGGGGTTAATGGAGGATTAATTATCAGGGAACATTACTGCAGAATTCATAGGACTATGAGCAAAAATGTACGCTTTCGAAATTAAAACGTAGAGGGAAAGATGTGAGACACTTTTATCAGAGGATTTATTCATTTATGTTAAACGAGATTATGTATTAATTAATATTTATACATCGTCTGTTATAATTCGATCCAAATTCTGTACAGTTATCACTATAAAACAGTGTATATTGACATTATCCGCAACGAAGACAGACTCTTAATAAACAACGATAAAGTGAGCAGCGTAGCGTGGGATTCTTTTCGAGAAGGCAGGGCTCGTAGGCAGATGTGTGTGCAACATGGGGCGATTTAAAATTAAATTAGAGTAAATATTGCTTGTAGAAAAAACGTACTGAAATTGTATCCTACGTACTGTCGATGTAGAGAGGATGTAGACTAAATTTGTTACGAATATGAAATAATAATATAATATACTGAAATTGCAATCTGTATGACTTAGATATGATTACGAAAATGTAACGCATTGATTGTAGACGTATTATCCAAGTGCAGATGTATTATGTAAGTGTAGTTATAACCTACATGTTATAGGTGCTTTATGACAATGTAATGATCATTAATATATTGAGCTATATATATCTCAATTGTTTTCTTTTGGTTCATACCTGTCATGCCTGTTCGAACTTGCGTGGGAGACAGACATCCTACAAGGAGGACATTTACATAACTCCCATCACCACTGAATGGGGATAATGTCATTTCCCTCACTCAGTATTGTCTTAGGAAGCCGTTTTATTGGCTGTTTTATTTTTCTGGCAGTAAGTTATTGAGCTGTTACCGAGAGACCCAAATATGATTAAAAAATTGGCTTAAAAGTTCTCTGATTGACCTATTTCAGAGAAAATGGAGGGTTGGGAAGAATCGTAACCTAGAAATTGACTGAGGAAAGAAGGAATGCGGAGGTGAGTTGAACTGAATGTGGTGTGGAGCGAGGAGGTTTTTTGGGGCAGACCAAAGTCAACGGTAAAATTTGATGCGGAGTATCCTTTACATTCCTGCTGCTGTCCAAATAGCAAACCTTACCTACTACTTTTAGTGTTTCTTCTCATAATATAGTTCTGTCAATATTGCATGCTTTAATTCGACTACATTATATTGACATTTTTTTACTTTTTCGATATTCTTGAAAACCTCTTTACAAGACACTGTCCACTTTGTTCGACTGCTCTTCCAACTCCTTCGCCTTCTCTCACGGAATTACAGTGTCATCGGCAAACAACAAGACCTTTATTTCTTTTTCCTGAGCTTAAAGTGTCTTTCCAAATTTCTCCATAGTTTCATTTGCTGCTTGTTCGGTTTACAGGTTGGATAACATTGAGGAGAGCCTGCACCACTGTCCCACCCCCTTCTCAACTAATACTTCTCACTCCCTTCGGAACTAATGCTTCCATTTTATGCTTGTCGATTCTTAAAACTACAGTACTGTGTATCTACAAATTATACATAACATTTCGTTACATGTCGTTTCTCCTTACTAACTTCGGAATTTGAAAGAGTGTGTTCCAGTTAACATTGGCAAAAGCTCTTTGTAAATATATATGTATTACAAATGTAGGTTTTCCTTTCTTTAACCTATCTCCTAAGATAAGCCTAGTGTCAGTACGGCATCGTGTCTAATGACCCAAGTCCAGAATCCCTGCTGATCTGTTCCGAAATCGTATTTCTCCATTTTATTCTTCTGTAAACAATTAGTTTCATTATGAGTGTATGTTCAACATAGCTTTGGACCACCTGAAAAAGTTTTAACCACGTCTCTCACACATATCACTTTGTACCAGCAGACAATCACCATGGGGCAGAATACTCTAGCACCCCTGTTTCTGATGGTGGGGTTAGGACTAGGGGTGTGTAAGCTGTGACACGTAAGCACATCTTTGGATCACCTGGAGTAATTTCAACCAAACTTGATACGTAAACGATTTACGATTTGGGAAAACATACAGTTGTGGTAAGCCATCCTGGTACCCTTAGGGATATGATGGGGGAACGAAGGCAATCGAAAACGAATTATGCTAGTGTCGACTTCATAGCTTTTTGGGGTGATTGGTGCCACTCAGTGACATGTAACCCCTCGGTTTATGGTGACAGTAAGAAGGGGTGATATATTAGGTTGGTGTATGAGCACGTAGCGCTTTTGTTTTGTATATTGGTATTCTGGTTTCTGTGTGTTTACTTCTCGATTGTCATTTTTTTGATTTAAAGTTCACTGTTGCTTTTCGAGTTTACATATTGTCATTGTGTCATTTGGAGTTGCTGAATGGAGCTGTGGACGCTACAACATGGAGTGCCAAGTGGAGAAATCTGAACATTTCCGACAAATCCTTCTGTTTGAATTCAGTAGAGGGGTGACAGCAACGAAGGCAGCCAGAAACATTTGCAGAGTGTATAGGAACAGGGCATGACCAAAAAATGGTTCTCTCGTTTTAATGTGGATCTTTTTGACGATAGTGATTTTCCAAGTTCAAGAAGACCTTCGAGGTTCGATGAAGATCGTTTAAACGCATTAATGCACAATGATCCAAGTCAGTGTACTCGATAATTAGCAAATGTGATGAACTGCGATCATTCCACCATCGTGAGATACTTGCATGCACTGCAGAAGATTCAAAAATCGGGTGTATGGGCACCGCATGCTCTAAGCCAAATTCACAAAAATTAGCTGGTGGCCATATGTGCATCATTGTTTGCTCGTCATCAGTTGCCTCTTGAAGTACACCGACCACTCCCATCCTGTATCGTTATTGGTGGCAGAAATGGTGTCTTTATGCCAACATGAGGAAAAGAAGGGAATGGTTGAGCCCAAACAAAGCAGCAAGTCCCCGTACAAAGACCTGCACACATCCACAAAAGATAATGTTATACACCTGGTCGAACAGCGACGGCGTGGCGTACTACGAGTTGCTTCCTCGAGATGTAACCATCCCTGCTGACATTTAGTGTCAACATCTGAGACGTCTTGCAGACGCAGTCCAAAAACAAGGATCATGAAGACTGAATAAAGTGATGCTGCTCCACGATAACACCCGACTACATTCTGCTAGACTGACAAGAAACAATATTCAGGAGTTGGGTAGGGAAGTCATTCCACAGCCGTCTTATTCAACTGATCTTGTGCCCTCAGATTTTCACCTTTGCCGCCCAGTACCGAACAACATTCTACAAACTTTCTATCCGGATGAAAATGTGCTCCCGATATGGCTCGACGAGTTCTTTTTCTCAAAACGACTTGATTTTTACAGTCCCACGAAGTAATGAGTGCTGTCGACAAGGGATCTCAGATCTATTCCATATTCCTAGATCTCCAGAAGGCTTCTGTACCGTTCCTCACAAGCTACTACTAATCAGACTGCATGCATATGGAGTATCGTCTCAGTTGTGTGAGTGGATTCGTGGTTTCCTCTCAGAGAGGTCACAGTTCACAGTGATAGACGGTAAAACATCGAGTAGAACAGAAGTGGTATCTGGCGTTCCTCAAGGTAGTGTCATAGGCCCTCTCTTGTCCTGATTTACATAAATGACTTAGGTGATAATCTGAGCAGCCCCCTTAGATTGTTTGCAGATGACGCTGTAATTTACCGTCTAGTAAAATCATCAAACGATCAATTCCAATTACAAAATGATCTAGAGAAAATTTCTGTATGGTGCGAAAAGTGGCAATTGCCACTAAACAAAGAAAAGTGCGAGGTCATCCACAAGGGTACTAAAAGAAATCCGATAAATTTTGGGTATACGATAAATTGCACAAATCTAAGGGCTGTCAATTTGACTAAATACCTAGGAACTACAATTATGACCAACTTAAATTGGAAAGACCACATAGATAATATTGTGGGGAGGGCGAAACAAAGACTGCGCTTTCTTGGCAGAAAGAAAATGTGACAAATCCACTAAAGAGACAGCCTACATCACACTTGTCCGTCCTCCGCTGGAATATTGCTGCGCAGTGTGGGATCCTTACCAGGTGGGATTGACGGGAGACGTCGAAAAAGTGCAAAGAAGGGCAGCTCGCGCAATAGGGGTGAGAGTGTCACTGATATGATACGCGAGTTGGGGTGGCAGTCACTGTAACAAAGGCAGATTTCTTTGCGGCGAGATCTATTTATGAAATTTCAGTCATCAACTTTCTCTTCCGAACGCGAAAATATTTTGCTGACACACACCTACGTAGAGAGAAATTTATGTATGGTATACTGCCTTACGGCAGGTCTTGTCATGGGTTAAGCATCTTCCACTTTTGTGTGTCAATAGCCAGTCTTTTCATTTCTGAATATTTGCCTCCTTTGATATTGTCCAGTTCTAAGTTCTAGGGGACTGACGACCTCAGAAGTTAAGTCCCATAGTGCTCAGAGCCATTTGAACCATTTTTCCCCCGTCTCCTCCACCATTTCTTCTATTCCGGCCTTCAATAAACAGTCCCTACTCAAACAATGTCCAATCCAGTTAAGTTTTCTCTTTCTGTTGACTTTCAGCATGTTTCTTTCTTCTCCAACTCTTATTAATACATGTTCATTCCTTACTCGTTCTTCCCATTTCACTTTTTCCAATCTTCTCCATATCCACATCTGTAGTGCCTCCAATCTTCTTTCATCTTCCTTATTCAAGATCCAGGTCTCCGGATCATATAGTGCAACGCTCCAGATGTAACATTTGGCAAGTCTTTTCCTCAGATCTTTGTTCAGTGGTCCACAAAGTAATTTCTGTTTCCTCTTGAATCCTTCTTTTGCCATTGCAGTTCTTTGCCTAATTTCTGTTCAGCAATACATATCACCCCCGTTCATGGGCTGGACCTCTTTGTACAATTTTCCGGACGTAAAGCTTTCCCTGAATCGGATTTCCGGGAGGGGAATACAACGAGGACTCCAGAGATTAGGGCAAATGGAAAAGGAAGGAAGGAGAAGAAGAAGGAAAAGGATTGGGTCTTGGAATGTTTTAACCCTCCTCCAGGAAGGGAAATTAGAGAGAAATGAAACTCATAATAAACAAGAGAAATCAGAGCTCGAACGGAAATATTTAGGTGTTCGTTTTTCCCACGCGCCATTCGAGAGTGGAATGGTAGAGAATTAGTATGAAACTGGTTCGATGAACCCTCTGCCAGGCAGTTAAGTGTGAATTGCAGAGTAACCATGTAGATGTAGATTTTGCTGAATGGAGAAGTTACCCCAGCATTGACAGACTGTTGTGAATAGTGAAGAAGTTTGAAGTCACTATTATGTTTATCTGCTGTGTTTATGAAACTTACGAAAAAAACGTTACGACCTTATGCACTAACCCAATATGACATATAACTCTGGAAAAGCGTGGAGAGCCTTCAGATGAACTTGATACACATATCTTTGCGGAGTAAGGTTTCACTGCTTTACTTATCCAATATTAGACTAAGGAAATCAAATAACCGAGTAATGTGGGTAAATCAGCTAGCAAATAAATAAAACGTAACAGATTGCCAATAAGAGGGTAAACACAGTGCAAGGGTAGCAAGAAATGTCGTGAGCATGTGTGCGGGGGAAGCTAGGGGACGGCAGTTCTGTACGTTGCTCAAACCTCGCCCCCGCCGTCTGTGCCTGTCGTGGTTGTATGGCGCAGGCTGAGCATTCCTGGCAGAAAACACTGTTCGCCGGTTTCGCGGAGTGCCCCTCGTGGAGAGTCGCCATCGCAGCCGCTACCGGGCGGTGTTCATTCAGAGCTGCGAGGCACGTGAACGCTTAATTGCTCCATTAAGTACATTGTGCGTCAACTGCGCGGACGGCGACTTTTGTGTCGGCGTTTTGCGCTTTGCGGCCGCCGCATTGTGTGGCGACGCCCTGAAAGGCAGCACGCCCACGACTCACTGCTCCTCCTGCTGCCGCGCCACGCCTGCCGACTCTTTGATGAGAGAATAAAAAGCGCGAGTACACGGATCGCCGTCTGGAAGCGCACCATTGTGGAACGACTCGCGCGACTCATTCTTTGTTTGTAAAACAGCGGAGTGAAGAAAAAATAGAAATAAAACTCTTATTGTCTTCCTACGAGATGGATTTTCTACTTATTTTTTATTATTAATCTTATGACGCAAGACACAATCGCTTTAGCACTTCAAGAAATCTCTGCAGTCTGAAAGAAATTATGACAGCAATGTTTAGCACCATGTACGAGGGATGTTCAGTAAGTGTTGCAACACTTTATTTTCTCGTCCAATTTGGGTTGAAAAAAATCCGGAATTTGTTGTTGGGCTTTGGGGAATATTCTCGCCTCGAGCCATATAGCCTTTCAAATGGCGCCTGTAACGAAGATGCATTCCAAGCAGAGAGGCCTGGCAGTGAACAAAAGCATTTTGAGTCACTCGTCGAGGCAATTATCATTACTGTAACAAGTTTACACAAACCTGTCCGATCTCCCGCATGCCGGCCGGCTACGCAAAGCTGTGATACCTGCCATGTTGGAACGTGCGGACACTCTCATTCGAGTTGATCGATGAATAATGACCAAACACCTCGCTGCTCACTCGACTTCTCGTCGTTTTCTTGTTAGCGGGGGTTGGGGGTGGTGGGAGGGAGGGGGAGGGAGGAGAATTGTCGTGACTGGAATAATCAGAACTAACGTAAACATATAGGCATTTGTGAAGTCTTTCGTGAGGTCACGGTCCTTTCCAGGAAGAACCAACTCGCACAGCTGTAGGCGAGAGCACGAAGACGGCAGATACGCTAGTAGAATCTGAGAAGATGACTGGAAGCTATTTTTTTTATCGAATCGTCAGTATTCTGACAGGTTGACTGCGTCCCGCCACGAATTTCTCTGCTGTACCAACCTCTTCATCTCAGAGACAGACTACCACCTAACGTCTTCAGTTATCTGTTGGATATATTCCAGTCTCTGACTTCATCTACTGTTTTTATCCTTTACAGGTCAGTCGAGTGGCATGTAAGCTGTTCCTTATGTTTAAGGAATTTAATAAGGAGTGACGCAGAACCTTAATTTCCTAACCACTGAACTCAATTACGTAACAGTTCCAAGGGAAAAGTAAAGAAGTTGTATACTTGACAAATGTTCAAATGTGTGTGAATTCCTAAGGGACTAACCTTCCCTAGACTTACATACTATTTAAATTAAGTTAAGCTAAGAACAACACACACACCAATGCCCGAGAGCGGGGTAGCCGCGCGGTCTGGGGCGCCTCGTCACAGTTCGCGCGGCTGCCCCCGTCGGAGGTTCTCCTCCCTCGGGCATGGGTCTGTAGTTTGAGCCAGATTAAGTAGTGTGTAAGCTTAGGGACTGATGACGTCAGCAGTTTGGTCCCGTAGAACTTACCACAAATTTCCATGCCCGAGGGAGGACTCTAACCTCCGTCGGGAGGGGCCGCGCAATCCGTGACATGGCGCCTCTAGCCACATGGCCGCACCGAGCGGCCTCAACTTGTCAGTTTAACATTTGAGCGTGTAGGAAAACTTAAAACAAATTGTTTACATTATTCTTAAGGGAAAATGAAATTGCAGCATGTTTAGCAAACATTACTGATGCACGACAACAAAGGCTTGATGTAGTGTGACCGCCAACGCCCACACACAGCTAGTATGTATGAATCGATTTCTCATACACTCTTTCCATCACATTGGTTTCTAGCCAGTCTAGTGTGCAGTGGTTAGCATTGGTGGCAACTGTTTTCTTTTGTCCCTACAGACTGCACAAGGGAAACAAAATCCAGTGGAGGAGAACGCGAAGAGCATGAGAGTCATGTGTTGGATCGCCTAGGCCCATAAATCTTCGCTTAGATCCTCGGTTGACAATTCCCCGAATTTCAAGCGAAAAGTGACATCAGGTGATCGTCTGACCCCGTACGTTTCTGTAAACTAGTTTCTGTTTATACCCAGTTCTCTCTACAAGCTTGCAACCGGAACTTCCAAACAGCCTCTGTATGAGAAAGAGGCAAGTGAGGAGATGCACCATTTACGTCACTGGATTCGTCTTCGTCCGTTTGATCATTAAGTCAACTTTTTCAGAGGTTTCGCCACATTCAAGCGAATTCTGCGATGGAGTCTGTGACTAGGCTGTAGACAATACTTATTGATCGCCTGATAAAGTGTATTATCTCTAATGAAGTCTGTCGACAGGATGTGACGCTGTAAACTTCCTTCACTTCCCTGAAAAAGTAACGTACAAGAGGAATGCAATTTGGAACTGAGCTATGATACCTGACACGCTACAGTGCTTAAGCAATTTTTTTGTTTTTGAAATGTTCATTTGTTAGCCGTCACGCTTGCGTCCACTGTATTGTTTTGTCTAAAATTAGGAAGTGCAAAAAATCAGAATTAATGAATCTCAGAAACAGTAAAAGTCTCCTTTACTGCGAACAATTTTTGTCATATATACAAACTATCTTTCTGTCTTTCATTTTCATTACTGTATCCATCTTTATTCTTAGATTGCTCTAGATAGAAGGAACAATAAGATTAAACATAATGTGGTGAATAGGTGGCGCAGTGGCTAGCACACTGGACTCGCATTCGGGAGGACGACGGTTCAATCCCGCGTCCGGCCATCCTGATTTAGGTTTTCCGTGATTTCCCTAAATCGCTCCAGGCAAAGGCCGGGATGGTTCCTTTGAAAGGGCACGGCCGACTTCCTTCCCCTTTCTTCCCTAATCCGATGAGACCGATGACCTCGCTGTCTGGTCTCCTCCCCAAAACAACCCAACCCATAAAGTGGTGAATAATAACTTTCTTCTTCTTCTTAGATATTTTCCGTTTCTCTGTGGGATCGGCATTATTATATAGGTTTCGACAATCTTAGTGGCATTTGATGGCCGTACGGCCCTCTTGGCGCCATTACTGTCCCGAAACGGAATTTAGGTGTGAGAACGATTTCTAAATGTTTGCGTGTTAGTCTGTATCTGATGTTTGTACGAGTATAGTCGAGTCAGTGTAAGTAGATTCCCGAAAGCTGCACTGGACTGCGAGCGGCTACTTCGCACGCCAGCCTCAACCACTCAGGTATCTCTACATCCACATTCGTAGGGTGTCCCAGAACGAATGATCAGTATTCAGGGATATGACAGAAAAAGCAAAGAGCTTCATATCGACATGTGCCCCATTCCGAATGGTTTCCTAGATAGAACACGTTTAATGTACATTTTTAATTGACACTTGTATTTGGGCTAGTGGCGTGCACGTATTTCTCTTACCCACCCAACGTCTTGGACGTTTTAATCTAGCTCTACTCATCTCGTTGCTTACAACCTACATGCTTGTGATGTTTTTCTGTCATAGGAATAGGAGTGGACCCAAAATTGAATCTTAGTAAGTTATCAGCACTCACTAAAATCTTTTCTAGCTTCCCAACATCTTTTAAATTTTTAAGACAAATATTTGCGTTATGTTTCTTAAGTATGATGCAAACCAGTTGTATGTAAAGCCATGAGTTCCATGAATAACAATGTACATTGAATATCGGAAAATTTTTTAAAAATAACATACGTCCAAATGAATTTTTTTGCTTCAAATGAGCATTCCTGTCAAATCCCTAAGTATTGACCATTCCTCTTGGGACACCCTGTGTACTCTGCAAGCTACCTTACGGTGTGTAGTGGAGTGTACTTTGTGTATGTAACTCTATTTTGTTAACTGCTATTGTTTTCGCCTGCATCTGTTTTTGCTTTGCAGTTGATAGCTGGCAAAAGCGTTGTCAGCTGTTAACGATCGCCTTACGCCGACTCGACTATAATTGGACGTAGGAAACCGTGAAAGAACCACATCCAGGCTGCCTCGTCTCCCTGAATCCTGGAAGTGCTGCCTTACGCTCTCAGTGATTTGGCCGGACTAATAGTTATTTTCTGTGTGATATCAAGGAAATAGTTTCGTGCCTTCTCTCACACCATATAGTCATACTGTCTATTAAAACAAGTGGACAGGTTGTGGTTAGGCGTTGGAGTAATCATGACGTCGCCGAACGGCGAATACTGGGCGGTACGCATCGCTACAGCGAGAAAGACTACTACTACGACGGCAGTAAAAAACTGACTTGCGCCAACGTGGGGACCGATTGCGTCCCAAGTAACTTATTCTTCACTTAGCAGAAAGGAACTTGGGTCCTAGTTTCATTGACAATATCAACAAAGCCGAATATTTCGCATAAGTATTCGACAGATCATAGTATTCAATATTCTGGCTGTTGCTTCAGTCTATTTTTGAACTGTTTTTAAATTTAAATACAAATTTAGTAAATTTCAACCAACATTATAGTACACCCTCAGATACGAAATGAAATTATATAATGTACCTTTTATGGATTTTATTAGTACAGTTATGGACCCTTGAGGAACGGTGGGTGGAGGTTCCTATTGATAACGCTTAGGCTTTACTTGCTAGTTACGAGAATGGGTTGAAGCCACCTATCGTACGGAACTGTATGTGAGAGCAGCGGTAATTTTTTTTCCAGATATACGACGCCCATTCTCAGCTAAAACCAAGCGCTTGGGAAAAATTGTCGTATATGTTTGAGGTCTATAATGAGTAGCGGAAGGTGGGATGGTCAGGACTACCATAATTATGGGAAGAGGACTTTTGTGAGGTCAGGGCTGTTCTCGAAGAATGTCCAGCCCTCATCCCGCCAGGCGAAGTCGAGAGTGAAAAAAGACAAATACCCGAACTAGAAAAATTATTTGTCGGATAAATTTCAGTCGCTGTCTTCTCCTACAGTTTTACCCTCTATAGCTCTCTCAAGTACAATGGAAGTTATTCCCTGATATCCTAACACACGTTATGTCATCCAGTCGCTTTATCTTGACAAAGTTTTTCCATACATTTCTATCGTCGCCGAGTGTGCGGAGAACGTCTACATTTCTTATCATATCAGTCTACCACATTTTCAACATTCTTCTGCAGCATCACATCTCAAACGCTTCGAATATCTTCTTTTCCGTTCTCCAGCAGTCCATAACTCACTTCCATCAATATTGTGCTCCAGAGATTCTCAGAATTCTCAGAAGTTTCTTTTTCGCGTTACGGACAATATTTGATACCAATATAATTCTTTTGGCTAGGAAAGCACTTTCTACCTGTGCCAGTCTGCTTTTATGACCTCCTTGCTATGTACGTAATAAGTTGTTTTGCTTCTAAGGTACCTAAATTCATTCACGTTTTCTGTTTAGTTAGCCCCAATTTTGATTTTAAGTTTATGATTAATCTCATTTTTGCCACTCTTCTTTACTTTCGTCTTCCTTCACTGTACTCTCAGTCCATATTCTGTGCTTAGTAGAAACTTAATTCCATTCATTATGTCCCGTAATTTTTCCTCACTTTCCCTAAGGATAGCAAATGCCATCAGCGAATCTTATCGTCGACGTTCCTTCACTCTGAAGTTTTATCCCACTCGTGAACCTGCTTCTTCGGCGTACAGATTGCACAGTGGAGGCGAAAGGCTGCATCCGAGTGTTACACCATTTTTAATTCGAGCACTTCGTTCTTAGTCCTCGGTTGTCATTGTTGCTTCCTGATTCTTATACATATTGTATATTACCCGTCTTTTCATATACCTTACACCTGTTTTATTGAGTGTTTCGAACATTTTACACCATCTTGCATTATCAAATGCTTTTCAGGGTTGACAGACCCTACGAACTTGTCATGCTTTTTCCATAGTTTTGCATCCATTATCAGCGCAACTTCAGAACTGTCTCTATGGTGTCGTTATCCTTCCGAAACGCAAACTGGTCGTCTCCTAAGTTAACCTCAATTTTGTTCGATTCATGTGTATATTTTCTTCTCAGAATGTTGAAACCATAAGCTGTGAAGTTGATTACGCGACAATTCTCACTCTTATTTGCCCTCGTTATCTTCAGAATTGTGTGGACGATATTTTCCGAACGTCTGGTGGTATGTCTCCAGTCTCTTTGATTCTACATACCAACTTGAATAATCTTTTGGTTGCCGTTTTCCCCAACGATTTTAGAAATTTCGAAAGATGCCTACTGCCTTATTTGCTTGCAAGTCTTCTGAAGCTCTATTGGACTCTGATTGTAATGCTGAATCACCTGTGTCTTCCAAATCGACTCCCATTTCTTCTTCAATCACGTCAGTAGACGATGCCTACACCGCGCAGGGGCGTTCACTGTATTCTTTCCGCCTATCCGCTCTCTCCTGCTCGTTTGACAGCAGAATTCCTCCTGCCCTCTTAATGTTGATAGGTTTGTTTTTAATTTCACTGCTGCCTGTTTTGACTTCTCTATGTGCTGTATCTGCTCATCCGACGACCATTGATTTTTCGATTTCTTCACATTTTGCCAAACATGTCCACTCAACGAAATTCGACCAATGTAAACGGTCGTGACAATCTAAGATCATGTGACGGGCTCAGGTTCTGTACACCTGACAAACACACAAAAAATGTAACATTAAATGTAGACTAGGGAAATTAGATCAGATATGCGACATGCCACAGATCACGTCTGAATAGCGAATCGGATGCTGTATTCGGTCGAAAAATAGATTTAAAAAATCGGCAGATGCAGAGTGTATGTCGTATGAAATTTCTGTTCAGGAATCGGTTACAACTTAATTACACGAACAGGGGCATTGGCGATTGACTGAAATGCTTCCACAATTCAAATTAAACGTATCCCAGAACCTGTAAAATGAAATTGTAAACATGCAAAATGACGTCGTAAAACTTTATTCATTTTCGACATACGAAAATAATGGAGCCAGATACGTTAACATCTAAGCGCCACAAAGATCGCTGCTTCTTTGCAATAATCTCAGTGAGATAAGTAGTAGTTTAGAGAAAATAGACGCTTCAACGGCTGAACAGAACTTGCAACAACAAATTGTACCAAAAAATCCCACCACTAGCTTAAAAAAAGGCATTCTCCAGGTCCTTGAGTGGTTACATCAAACTGTACCATACGAAGTAAAACCTTGACAGTGTGGAAGACTACAATAAAGTTCATGCATCTGTGAAAGAATATAAATTCAATTATTAGAACTATCAAAACCCTCAAGGAGGATTAAAACTGATTATAAAGGGGATACCGAACCACATCGCTCCCACTTTAATCTTCAACGAGCTACAAGAGAAAGGCTAATAACCTGTTGAAGACGTACGTCTGTTGGAATAAAGAGCTCATGTGATACGAAAATTAGCCCCAGAACTGGTATATATTGTCAGTTTAAGTGAAGGTACACACAAAATTTATGCAGAATGATTCCTATTGGGGACAAGAGTAACAACTGAAAATTATAAGCAGAAGAATAGTGCGGCCCAGTATAAAAACTATCAACGCCTTAGGCATACTACAAGATATTTCCACACGCACCTCAGGTGTGTAAAATGCACAGGTGATAATCAATTACCTAGTCAGTAGTTACTTCGTGATCAAAAAGCAAAATGTGTGTTACATCTGGAAGATCACCCAGTACCTTTGGGGGCTGTGAAGTTAATCGTGCGGTAAAAAACGAATTCTACACCACAGAACAAAACAGAAGCAGGTTATATCAAACATAACAAATCAAAAAAACAAACAAGTGACGAATGCAGGATATGAAATTCGACTTGTCCACGATCTACAACCACGACTCACAGCACCATCTTTACCTTTAAAAAATGGCAACATTTCGAAGATCTCCGATACGGTGATAAGAATATCATAATATGCAGATAAGGTCAAATGAACTCATCATCAGAAAATTCCAGCTCTACCAGAATTAATCGACTGAAATGCTTTGGCTAGAGCTTTACGGGGACTCATTGCACTGTTAAGGGGAGAGGGAACGCCCAATCTTCCATGTTAAATTTGCTGTCTTCAAGTAAGATTTTTTCTGGATTTGTTGTAACTAGAATTTTAAAACCTCGCCCAGTTGTTTCCAGCATATACTGTTAGCTCACTGAACTACAATCAGTGTTTATTTTGTGTTGGTATAACGAGCGATCAAAAAGTTTCCGTTTAACAGCGTTGCTGAAGTATATATGAAACATAGCACGATCCGCTGCGCGTATATAAGCACCAATATGTAGGCAGGGGATAAGTGCGGAATCGTGGACTTTGTCCACGTTATTACCAAATGCCTTCAAATAGAACCAACGAGCTGCTATTCATTTCTTAGCGGCCGAAGGAAAAACACCGGCAGACATCCACTGGAGAATGAAAAATATGTATGGGGCAGCAAATCTGTTGAAACGCACAGTGGTTGAATGGCGCGCCAAGGGGTTGCTGTTGTTTCTTGGTTATGCACTTCTCCATATAGCAAATGTCGCAATGCGGAAGTTAAGCCAAATTAAGAGGGAGACACTCGAGCACACGCCCTATAGTCCTGATCTCCTCCTACGCGATTATCACGCCTTCGGTCCCTTAGAAAAGGTCTTGAAGTGTAAACGATTCGTGTATTTGTGAATATAGTCGTACAACAGAACTGCCTTCTACGAATGAAGCTACCACCTGAGTATAAAACGAAGGAATTGAATAATTTCTAAACGCCCCACCAGTGCAATTGGCCAGCACACCATCTGACGTCCTGAGTAGTGTAATACGAGAAAAAGGATCGTCCGCGATAGGTCTAAATGGCATTGCGAACAGTTACTTAAAGGCAATACCACGTAAACCTTGGGTACTGATAACTCGAATCATGAACTGATGCCCTCTCGAAGCCTATTTCTCAAACAAATCGAAAAAGCTAAAATAATTACAAAATCCCCAAACTAAGAAAGGAATTAAAATAGCCCGGAACAATCAGCCGATAAGCCCGCTAAACGCTATGATTAAAGTTTTGGATGGTCTAACGTTCAAAGGAATTCAAAGTCCGCTGACAGAAAATTACACAAGCGGAGCCGAACGGTTTTAAGAGAGAACTGTCACCGGAGACGTAAGTTTGACACGTAACCGAACAGATCACCATTAATTTTATTGATTAATACGAACGGTGGATGTTTACGTTAACTGTGAAATACGACGCGCCAATGTACGGCGCAATGACCTAACAAATAACTTAATCATTGTGACAACTATACAAGGTAGTTACGTACAGACAGTAGACAACTTCTTGCAAAGTATGTTAACCACAGTGTACATCGACCGTAAGTTGTCAGGCACCAGAACTATAGAATCAGGGATTACGCAAGGTTCGGCATTGTCAGCTACTCTTTTTTCATTGTATTGTACATCAGGCAGTAAGTGTTGCACAACATATGCTGTCCACAAATAAGGTCGACAATACTTTACAAACACACCTAAATTGAAAAGAAAACCAGCACTATCATCACACGGTAAAGAAATGAAATGAAACTAAGTGCAAAAAAAGACGAAGGCTGTGCACTTTACAAAAATTTCACAACTAAGTATAAATCTTTGAATAAAAAGAATCCCAAGGTTAGAATCACTCAAATACTTGGGTTTAAGAAAAGAGCAACACATGTATTATGAACATCACTGATAATGGTAGGAAGTGTATGGAAGTGGGAATTGAGCTAGCTTCATAGTTACTGAGAGCTTTTCTTGCTACAGGAACTAAACTGCAACGACCATACTGCCAGACACTCTATTTAGGTGTGCGGTTTGGAGTATTGCCTCAGAATCTCAGCTGAGACAGCAGTAACCAATTTTTTTTTTTAAGAAAGTATTTGAATGGATTTTTCGCGATCCTCATTGGGTGCTAACTGAAATACACCGAGGTTCGGAGATTGAAGCACCAGAATCATAACTTAGAACTATAGCACAAAAACTTTTTAAATAAATTAGACTTACACGTGACTCAGTAACAATATTACAGGATTTATACCACCAAGCTCCATATGAGAAGAAAAGGCCACAGCTCAGAAGTTCATGTGAGCTGTAAGGTGGGTTAATGATCTCACATTGGCACCAAATTTAACCATAATCCTGCCCAACGCCACCGCAGATGTTACATTCGATGAGAAGGTCGTCACAGACCCTCTTCCCCACGTTTCACCCCTTCTTTTTACGTCTGTGTGATGGAGGTCAGAATTACAACACCCAGAGTTGAAATTATTTCCTTATGGGTGGGCGAGGAAAACATTTAAAACACACCACCGCTCAGAATCGACACGTAAAGGCCTCATAGAGTGGCATAACGAGCCTCAATGAAATCATCCATTTCTCTGGGTGATCCTACACATTTCCCGGTAGAAAATGACAGTTTTCTTTGCGGTGAGCAGCAAGACGACGACGTTCTTGACAACCATTGACACTGCTGATACACTAGAACGTTTCAACTCCTCTCTAACTATATTGCGTGCTTCATCGCCATTGCAGTTCATCGCACCAATTTGGAATGTGTTTGGACGGCAACAGTTTGGAACCACTAGGGGACGTTAAAAACCATTCGACGAAATTTGAACATGATCCGAAGCAGCAGAGAGGATTTATGCTCATTCATCCCTCATCCCTCATGTTTTCATCCCTCCTGTGGGGTGATCACTCGAGAACGCAACATTAAGATCTGCGTGAACAGAACAGCAAAAGGTTGCTCTAAGCTCCCTCCAATTTGGCAACAAGCTCGGTCCCACTTAGGCAACTTTGTTGAGCACGTTGGAAAAATACCTTTAAAAACTTGGACAACAAATCAGTCTGCTGGCTGCTCTAATGCCTGCATGTTAGGCAACACTTTCGACACTCTTTGGGTGTAGTTTGAACACCTCAGGCGCTAACCCACCTCACAACTCACATGAACTTCTGAGCTCTGGATTTTTTTTTTTACATTTATCGACACATTGCTCCTGGAGCATCGCCAAGGCCTAGAGTGATGTCACAAGACGCCACGCTTTTGCTCCATGACAGAGGAAGTTGCGTAGTTCACGTAAATACGAAGTTAATTTGTCACTCTTGTACCAGCAGAAAGTGTTGTTACCTGGAGTTGACAGCAAAGAACTTTAAACACAAAGAAAATGCACACAGTCACATTGCAATTAGTGTTTTGCTAACTAACAAATGAGTAGCGTTTTTACATTCTGTTCGTTTGTGTACATGTACTCACCCACACATTTTACTAAATTAAATTAAATGTCGTATGGCAACGTTGAATGGGAAATCTCGCTAGGTGGGTTCAAACAGCTAGTTATAAAGGGTGTTCTTTGTCCACGCACATTCGCACACCCGCCCCTTTCCATGAGGGTTGTACCATGTGTGTAGTTTTAGAGGTGAGTGTAATGTATGCGTGTACAATGGTTGTCCAGAAAGTAAGTTCCGATCGGTCGCAAAATGGAAACCACTGGGAAAATCCTGTAAAGCTTTACACAGATGTGTTGGGCAGTCAGTGTCTCTTGTCTGCCCGGCGATCGTGTCGCGTCGCTCTTTCCAGTTTTGAGTGAACAGTGAGCACGTAAAGACGTGCAGAGAATAGCGACTCCCGCCAAATATGAGGGCCTAGTTAGAGATTTCGCATGTGTCATGCAGCCCACGTAACACAACTGCCCCTTCTTCATGCCAGTTCTCGGTCGCAAACTGCAGGGTAATGAAGACGCTCCTGTAGCGTTTCCGATGTGAAGTGTTTGATCACCCACAACCGCTGGCTATGAAGACAAAATTTTTCCACCCACAACGAGCTGCAGACCAGTGCAGACAACTGGCCGAAAGCACAGGCGGCTGCTTGCTATGACGAGGATATTGGAAAGTTGATACAACACTACGACAAAACTCTAAGTTGCAGCGGCGACTATGTAGAGAAGTAGGTTGAAGGTATACCTAACTGTTACAAATAAAACATTTCTGGTTTCCACTGTGGTTTCCATTTCGCAACCGATCGGAACTTACTTTCTGGACAACCCTCGTATAATGCAGTGCTCTGTTTGCGTAAAATACGGAATAAAAAACTTTAACAGCCAACATCGCTAATCATAATTTTATTTATGATGACCGGTTTCGGTAAATCTAAGTCGCCATCATCCGATCTTATGCATCAAATCCGATGATGACAGCTCAGATTTACCGAAACCTGTCATCATAAATAAAATTATAATTCGCGATACTTCTGTATTTCATACTACTGTAGATCGCTCCTGTACTTGAGTGTTGTCAAGCATATACGTTATATTTCTGCCATCCGACGGACGGATCACAACCAACAGATACTGCGGAGAGGTTTGAAATTTCATCAAGGATACTGGCAAGAAGACTGGTTATCAGGACCTTTACGTCACCACTTCTCCTGCCCTTACTGTCCGAATACTGGCAACGGAAATAACATCCACCATCAGGATTCGAACAATCTTAACTCGGAGTCGAGTCCCACTACACACATGAGCTTTAGCGACCTCGACGGAGGCGGGTTAACCTTCGACTGAAGACGGTTGACGGAATGACCAGCGCGCGCTTTCGTTATGTTAATATTTGTTTACTGCCCGCTCCAGCAAGTGGACGAGTTGCGTCAGAGTGCGTACGCTTTGCACTGGTACAGGAGATTGAAAATCAATCTGTGTAATGTTCTCAATGACGTCATGTTTACATGACTGGGGCTCTGTGATACATTTCTGAATAGGTCTTGGAGAGAGGAAGCGCATTACCGCACAGAAAATACAGGGCAGTATTTGAAAAAGGCTTACTGCTGATCATACACTTGAAGATGACGTGCCACAGACGAGAAATTCAACCGACAGGAAGAAGATGCTGTGATATGCAAATGATTAGCTTTTCAGAGCATTTACACAAGGTTGGCGCCGGTGGCGACACCTACAACGTGCTGACATGAGGAAAGTTTCCAACCGATTTCTCATACACAAACAGCAGGTAACCGGCATTGCGTGGTGAAACGTCGTTGTGATGCCTTGTGTAAGGAGGAGAAATGCGTACCATCACCTTTCCGACTTTGATAAAGGTCGAATTGTAGCTTATCGTGATTGCGGTTTATCGTATCGCGACATTGCTGCTCGCGTTGGTAGAGATCCAATGACTGTTGGCAGAATATGGAATCGGTGGATTCAGGAGGGTAATATGGACCGCCGTGCTGGATCCCAACGGCCTCGTATCACTAGCAGTGGAGATGTCAGGCATCTTATCCGCATGGCTGTAACGGATCGTGCAGCCACGTCTCGATCCCCGAGTCAACAGATGGGAACGTTGGCAAGACAACAACCATCTGCACGAACAGTTCGACGACGTTTGCAGCAGCATGGACTATCAGCTCGGAGACCATGGCTGCGGTTACCCTTGACGCTGCATCACAGACAGGAGCGCCTGCGATGGTGTACTCAACGACGAACCAGGGTGCACGAATGGCAAAACATCATTTTTTCGGATGAATTCAGGTTCTGTTTAAAGCATCATGATGGTCGCATCTGTATTTGGCGACATCGCGGTGAACGGACATTGGAAACGTGTATTCGTCATCGCCATACTGCCGTATCACCCGGAGTGATGGCATGGGGTGCCATTGGTTACACGTGTCGGTCACCCCTTGTTCGCATTGACGGCACTTCGAACAGTGGACGTTACATTTAAGATGTGTTATTACCCGTGGCTCTACCCTACATTCGATCCCCGCGTAACCCTACATTTCAGCAGGATAATGCACGACCGCATGTTGCAGGTCCTGTACAGGCCTTTATGGATACAGAAAATGTTCGACTGCTGCCCTGGCCAACACATTCTCCAGATCTCTCACCAGTTGGAAACGTCTGGTCAATGGTGGCCGAGCAACTGGCTCGTCACAATACGTCAGTCACTACTCTTGATGAACTGTGGCATCGTGTTGAAGCTGCATGTTCAGCTGTACCTGTACACGCCATCCAAGCTCTGTTTGACTCAATGCCCAGGCGTATCAAGGCCGTTATTACGGCCAGAGGTGGTTGTTCGGGGTACTGATTTCTCAGGATCTATGCACCCAAATTGCGTGAAAATGTAATCACATGTCAGTTCTAGTATAATATATTTGTCCAATGAATACCGGTTTATCATCTGCATTTCTTCTTGGTGTAGCAATTTTAATGGCCAGTAGTGTAATTTCTAAGGAAGGAAGATGAAATAACTGCTAGACGATTTTTTTTATTTTGCTTCTGGACAAAAGTTATTTGGGGTTGGTAAGATACCTGGGACACCCTGCATAGATGCAAAGAAATAGTAAAGAACAGGAAGCGGCTGATCAGTCAGGAATCAGTGTGGTGCCGGATGTCGGTGCCACCCACGCGGTCACTTGCCATCGGGTGAGGTCATCGGAGCAGCAACAATGAGATCACTGTCGCAGTAAAAATGCAGAACGGCTGAAAATCCCCGGCCACACTGCGCCGCGCCGCGCCGTGATCGGCCGCATCCGGCAACCCAGCCAGACACACGGACCGCACCGCAGCCCGGGGGGTCTGTGTGCGGTCACCGCTTCGGGTTGCCCGATCTCAGCCTCTCTCTCACCTCTCCCCTTTCCTTCCGACCCTTCCAGGAAGCTGAGGGCCGTTCCCGCAGGTGCGCTCCAATTATCGTGCTTACATTTTCCTCCCACACAACGACAGCTCTGTTCGGGGCGGCCGCACGTCCTAATCTGATGGAAATTTCCCTGCCATAGTTCTAGCGGCGAAGCGGCACCCTTATATAGCTCTCAAGCAGGCCGTCTACTTTTAATATCTAGAGCACCTCGTTCCCGCATCGAAAAGAGTGTCAACGTAAGGTATGTTGTAGTCTTGACTTGTTTCTAGGACTAAATCTATACCACTTTTAACACTAAAGCAGTATGTGTGTGCATTATGTTATGCCATCCATTCTCTCTAGTCTACATCTCCATCTACATATCCACTCCACTAGATAAGTCACAGTGCATGTTGAAGGGTCCTTTGTGCCTCTATTTGCCACTTCCTGTCCAAAACTTTTCACGTGTGAAAAAGATTGTCGCTGTGACTCGGTGTGCATCCTAATCTTTCTTCATAGCCTGGGGTTGCCTACGGAAGATATACACCGACGGAAACGGAAAGTGTTATTGGGGACCACCACCAGGGCAGGAACATACTCTAGCACTCGTGGTCACATGAAAGCAAAGAGACACCGAATGTCACGTTGTGATGACAAAAAATACTTGTGACAGGAAGAGAACCCCCTACCCCTGAAAGTAGTAGTTGTTATTTAGGTGGCTTACTTCCACAGACCAACTAAACAACCTCGTCAGGTCAAGGATTTTCTCTGCCTCGTGATGACTGGGTGTTGTGTGGTGTCCTTAGGTTAGTTAGGTTTAGGTAGTTCTAAGTTCTAGGGGACTGATGACCATAGATGTTAAGTCCCATAGTGCTCAGAGCCAACCTCGTCACAGGGCCAAATAGTTTTAGGCAAACTGCGGCAGAAGTGATGACGGTACAGATTAGGAACAATTTGCTACACCTTATTAATATTTATTATTAAGAACAGTCTTGATCACAATTTATTTATTACGGTGACCGGTTTCGACCACTACTGTGGTCATCTTCAGACCAATGAGTGGGAACCTCCTTCTGCTGGAGATTAGTTGTGATTCTCCAGCAGAAGGAGGTTCCTGCTCATTGGTCTGAATATGACCACAGTAGTGGTCGAAACTGGTCACTGTAATAAATAAACTGTGATCAAGACTGTTCTTAATAGTAAATATTTGTAACACATTGATCACTGTCACTCCCATAATGTATTCAAAAGTAATACACTTTATTAATTCAAAGTATACATTATTTATCTTGAGTGTGAAAATCATATGTGGCAATGTTCACTTGAACTAATCAATGCTTCACCACTGGTCTAGTGCTGAATGCAGTGAACGATGACAAATATATGTAGGACAATGTCCACTTAGGCACTTCTAGGCGGCGATTGTAGATAAGTCCTAATGCTGCCTAGAGCCTCGGAATTGATACCGTCGAACTAGCTGTTGATACACACTACCAGAGTGGAGCGGTGAGTCCGCCTATGTCCGCGTTTGGCGGATAGATGTTCACTCGAGAACCATTTGTGTGATGTACGGCGGAAGCATAACAGAGTCCAGATTGTGTGCACCCTGTATGGCGTCCGATCACAGCTACGTTGTGCCTCCCTGGAAGCTGGCTTTGCCACTTTTTTTTAAAGGATGGGGCCCCTCCACGCCCAGACCAACTGGAACCAATCCAAAAGTTCTACTGTCACCTCTGTATAACATGTTAGTTTTCAAATCGTGAGTCACAGGATGCGGGCTGTGATGTTGTCGATGCGTCTAGGTAGGATTACTCATTGTCATGGTCCATTAGAAAGTGGACGATAGCGATCGAAGGGTAGCGGTTTGTAAGGGCAGAGGGAAAAAAGTGACTAGGCAAGCGCCAAGGGAAAAAAAAACCTCTGCGACAGTAGGACGGGTAGTAAGGGCAGTAGGGGCTTGCTAGGTGCGACAGTGCATGCAAGGTGTGGTTATATTAGTGCGAGGTATCGTGCATCGTTACCTTTGTCGTTGCGGGTGCTCGTTGTAGGGCCTGCTGCAGCTGCTGCGTCCCTGTAACAGTTCAAGGTCGTCATACATTAGTGGGCGATCGGTCATAGATCAGCTCACAATGTAGGGGGGGGGGGGGGTTGCGTGGCTGGTTTGAGTGCTGTGTACAGTACGGTTTCCCTGCGGTTGCCTATTTTTCGGCGGGTCGAGAATCTGGGGTTGCCAGTAGTTGCTGTGTTGCAAGGATTCGCCAGTACTGTCGTGTTAGCGTGCTATGGACCATAGATGTTTAGTTTCTTGCCGCGTGTTGCCCTCACTATATATGGTTGTATCTAGTATATTCTGGAGGACACCGTGATGTGCCAATTCATTTATATTGCTGGCTGGAGATTAGTATGAAAGTAAACGTCTTCCCATAGTAACATGCACATACTCTGTAGAAGACAGATTGGGAGTCCAGATGGGCCACTCAAGGATCTTTACTTGTTGTAGTGTCGAGTCTTGTGTTATTCTGCTGGAATATTTTACTTAGTGCCCTGACTGCAGGATTACCCATTTTTGCTATATACGGAAGAACATTCACCCTTACTTCAACATTTACCAAATCAATCATGTTCTCATAGTAAGCCCCACAAAATGATTCCATCAACAAACAAGCTATGGGCTTGGACATTCGCTGCTTCCTGTGCCTACGGACACGTTGACGTCGATCTGACCGCCACAAACAGAAACGAGTCTCATCATCGCGCACGCCGGAGTACCACTCCGAGATACAAATGACTCAGGCACGATACTAGATCTGTAGTCTATAATACGGTGTCAGCGATGTAATATGCATGGAAACTCTTGATCAGAACCTATATTCCAGCAACCAGTTCCCGACGTTTGGTGGTGACACTAAGCCTGTAACCTCTGCCCGGATTTCAGCTGTTGTCATCCGCGTTCTCGTCAGAGGCAGTCGGAAAAGCTTACGATCGTCTCGTCCTGTGGTCTTTCCAGAAGCTCCCGCGCCAACTATTTCTGTCGCGCTGTTGTTCCGAGTCCATCTCGTCGCCACTCGCTCTGCACTCATTGCGCTGTATCCAACTGTCTGTGCGACCTAACTGTATGATTCTCTCATGTCCATTATGATTTGACTTTTCTCAAAGGGCGAATTCATTGTATCGATAACACACTGATGAAAGCGGGGTGTCTGACATCATGAAGTACCACTCCGACGTTATCACACTTTGTGCAGATGTTCATCAAATCACGCGTTTTAAAGGATTAAAATTTCATCCCATTCGCAACTGATAACAATCATCAACATCAGAGAAAGGTGTAAACCCCCCCCCAGGTGTGAATATATTTTTGTGTTCGTTAAGGAATGGAGGGAACAGCATCCGAATTTAGTGTTGGGGAATTTCTTGCCACGCCTGCTGCGATAGTATGTGAAAACTGCTGACTAGAATCTGGTGTGAAATGTATGTCTTCCCGTCGCATCCGAGACATTCTCTATGAATGACAGTTCAAGGGACCAGGAAGACCAGACAAGGATCCGTACAGTCCGCAAGGCGTTTATGGTGTGAACTACAGTGCAGGGTCTCACATTGTTCTGCTGGAATATACCATTTGGTTCCTCGGTTATGAGAATCGCTGGTTCATGTGACATTCCATAAGTGGTCTACTGATAGCCACAAACGCTGACTCATCACTGAGCAGCGCAGAATGTCAATGTCTCAGTTAACTCTTTTGTCTGCGGTTTGGTGTCAGCAATAAACTACTCAAGAATTCAAATCAGCTTCCATTTATCAGTTCCCGACATTTCGTGGTCACACTTAGCCTGCAATCTCTGCCAGGATAGCCGGCCGGTGTGGCCGTGCGGTTCTAGGCGCTTCAGTTTGGAACCGCGTGACCGCTACGGTCGCAGGTTCCAATCCTGCCTCGGGCATGGATGTGTGTGATGTCCTTAGGTTGGTTAGGTTTAAGAAGTTCTAAGTTCTAAGGGACTGATGACCACAGATGTTAAGTCCCATAGTGGTCAGAGCCATTTGAACCATTTTTTCTGCCAGGATAACAACTATTGTCATCCATTTTATCTCTCAAGAAATACAACCGCGAGAGAGAATGGAACTGAAATGCCGTTCTCTAGGGCAATGTAATTGACTACCTCCGACTGATTCGGTTGTTGTTTTATTTTTTACATGTACTAGTGCTCTCAAACCGTGTCCACAGTTGATAAATTGGCGCACAAATCTGTGGTATTCTTTTTAAAACCATCAATAGGTTGACGGGAAATTCGTTTTCGCATTTGATAGAGAGGTCGCATTCAGTAGCCGTGCAACCCATCTTGCATGAATCTTACTCATAGTTAATTCTTGACGTATATCTGAGGCCTGCGGTGATACGAAGCTGTGAGGAAGGGTCCTGAGTCGTAGTTCGGTAGCTCAGTTTGTAGAGTACTTGCCTGTGAAAGGCAAAGGTCCAGAGTACGAATCTTGGTCTGCACGCAGTTTTAATCTACTAGAAAGTTTCATGTCAGCGTACACTCCGCTGCAAAGCGAAAACTTCATTCTGGATTCTCAACAGTGTTTCACGAAAAGCACGAATACTTCTTTGCAACGACTGCCATTTGAGTTCACAAAGTATCTCCGTAACGCTCGCATACTCGTCGAACCTACTGGTAACAAATCTAGCAGCACGTCTCTGAACTGCTTCGATGTCTTCCATTAATCCGACCTGCTGGGGATTCCAAACACATGAGCCGTACTCAAGAATGAGTCGCACTAGTGTTCTACACTTCTCCTTCATAGATGAGCTACAATTTCCTAAAATTCCCTCAATAAACCATAGTAGACCATTCATCATCTCTAATACCGATCTTACGTCTTCATTTCATGTCACTTTGCAACGTTCCGCCTAGATAATTAATAGACGTGACTGTGTCAAACAGCACACTGCTAATACTGTATCGGAACATTACAGAACTGTCTTTCCTACTCATCTGCATTAACATACGTTTTCGTACAATCAGATCATTTATCACACTAAGTGATCTTGTATTCTATAGTCATTCAACTATGATAGTTCCTCATATAGTACAGCGGCATCGGCAGTCATTCTCAGATTGCTGCTCACCCTGTCCGTCAGATCATTTACGTACATGGAGAGCAAGAGTGGTCTTATCGCATTTCTCCCGGGGCAGCCCTGAGGAAACCCTTGTTTCTGACGAACACTCGCCATCGAGGACAACGTACCGTACAGGTTCTGTTATTCCAGCTAGTCGTGTCTCTGGGAACCTTTTTTGTAGGCAATAAATAAAAAAGTGGCCACAAAAGCTTCCATTACTACATATGTAACAGGTATATAGCAAAAGCAGTACTTAATTTGTCTGGACGCAATCAAAATACTACAAAGGAATAAAAATAGAGAAGGACCATTACATGTAGACATAATTGCATGGCTGTGACCAGAGTATAACAGCCAGTTCATGAGAATGATTACAATAAAATATTTTAAAATTAAACCAAATCAGCCAAAATTATAGTTTCAAAATGAGAAAAGTAATGGTATTCCGAGGAAAACAACAGGTGCGCTGAAAAATATTGATAGAAAAGAAAATTTTAACTACCTGAGCCGCGCCATTTCTTTTGATTATGATAAAGATATAAAGAATAAAACAGCAAAATACCAGAGCGTCTGTGGATTATCAAAAGGAGCTTTATACAAAAAGACACATAAGAAACCCAACTGAAATTCTATAAAACGCTACCTTTTCCAGTGCTACTGTACGGATCTGAGGCTTGGATAGCAAACAAGGAAAACATAAATCGAATAGTGATGTCAGAAATCAAATTCCTGGGACCAGTTAAACGATTTGAACTAGCAGATGTGAAGGACCGTAAATGAAAACAGTACGGCCGCCACAATGGAACCGTGGAATGATTCCACTCAGAAGTAATCACCACACGTGTTAATACATTTATTCCTCAGGGAGACGAGGCGATCAGTTCCTGTTTCTAGAACATGGTCGGCCGCTGACGGTTCCAACACGCACCCACTATTGCAATTCCTAGTCCGACTGAAACCGACGTCCACGTAAATCTCTCTTCAGGTCGGCAACGATGTGAAAATCACACGGTGAAAGACCCGGCGTGTACGGAGGATGTTGCACTGTTTCTCAGCCAAATCGCTGAAGCGTGACCCACATCCGATTGGTAGTGTGGTGGGGGGGAGGGGGGGGGGGAAGGTTATCGTGAAACAGGATGATTCAGTCCGACAGCATGGTGCGTCGATGTTTCTGCAAAGTGTCTTCATAGCAATGCGAGTTGTGGTTCCACACTCGAGGAACACGACGGGCAGAGGAACTCAGAAGAAGGTCATGGTTACCTTAAATGGTGTCGGAGGGAGAACGGCATAGCCACACTGAAACGTCCCCTTAGAAAAATCAGTGAATTATTGTGCTGATAAACCCCTTAAGTTATTTGATTTTCAAACAGCTGAGCAAAACTGATCGTACTCAGACATTTCTCTCTTTACTTATTCTGATCATCACTAAACTGACACACAATATTTTTAGCGCAACGCAATCTGACTTTCAAAAATCCCTACAAAAGAATGGCCCTGACTAACAATAACTTATACCTTTCATGAATGACTTACCTCACAAAAATCTTCGTTACTCGAAGTACTGCAATACAGCGAGCGCCACTACTGCCAGCTAAATAAAAGATTCTAACTACTGAAGGGACTAACTACTGATAGGCATAGTTAGCAAATGAAAGATTTTGATAAAGAACAAACAATGTATTTACGTTAACAGTGTTCAAAAGTCATAATATATATCAGTTCATGACATCCAGTCTTGCAAATTTACTATCTCTGAGGGACACACGTCCAGATCAAAATGGCTCTGAGCCCTATGGGACTCAACTGCTGAGGTTATTAGTCCCCTAGAACTCAGAACTAGTTAAACCTAACTAACCTAAGGACATCACAAACATCCATGCCCGAGGCAGGATTCGAACCTGCGACCGTAGCGGTCTTGCGGTTCCAGACTGCAGCGCCTTTAACCGCACGGCCACTTCGGCCGGCACGTCCAGATCATCCGCTCTCAAAACTCCGCCATCTCTCTCCCCCCATCCACCACTGCTGGTGGCTCACCTCCAACTGCGCAACGCTACGCGCTGTTAACAGCCAACTGCCCAACACTACAATAGCAAATTACAACAATGCCACCCAGCCACAGACTGCACACAGCACAGCCAGTGATTTTCATACAGAGCGCTACGTGGCGTTAACAATATAAAAACCTAAACAGCCTACTTACAACACATCCCCTGCCAAATAAATCCAATGCTCCGCACACAGGTTCCGGTAAGCTGCACGATAACGCCCGCCCTCACGCTGCCAGGTTTCGGCTGCAGCAATCTGGTTGGGAAACATTTCAGTTCTTACAATACTTCTTGGATATTTCACTGTGTGATTACCACATCTTCGCCGGCATGAAGAAAGGCATGCGTGCACGTCAGTTTCAGTCGGACGAGGAAGTGGAAGAGTGGATGCGGTTTTGAATCCGTTAGCGGCCGACCATGTACTACGAAACAAGAATTGCTAGCCTCGTCTCCCAGCAGGATAAATGTCTTAAAGCGTGCGGTGACTACTTTTGAGCAGAGCCAATCCACGATCGCGTTGTGGTGTGTGTTCGCTTTTCATTTGGCAGCCCCTATAAGAGTAAGAAAAAAATGTTAAAATGTGTGTGAAATCTTATGGGACTTAACTGCCAAGGTCACCAGTCCCAAAGCTTACACACTACTTAACCTAAATTATCCTAAGGACAAACACACACACCCATGCCCGAGGGAGGACTCGAACTTCCGCCGGGACCAGCCGCACAGTCCATGACTGCAACGCCTTAGACCGCTCGGCTAATCCCACGCGGCTATAGAGTAAGAAACAGAGATATTGGAAATGAGCTTCAAATATTTTTCAGTAGCAGAAAAAATTGATACATGCAAGGCGAAATGGAAGCAACATGTTGACAGACTGGGACAAAATATCCTAAGAAATTTTGCAATGTTTGCCCAAAGGCGTGAGGCATGTAGATTGGCCCAGGAAGCGATGGAGACGCTGAAGCCGGAAAAGGTTCCTCTGACCTAATCCATGAATGTAGGTGATAATGATGATGATGATGACGTGGATGTCATCGGTATGCCAGGTCGGGAAATTTTCAGCCTCGTGTCATAGACAGAACATTCCACTGAAAGTCCAAAAATGTTTGTAACCGATTGTGTCCGTAAACATCGCACAACTACAGTTGTTACATCACCATTGTTAACGTGGCCGTTCGGTTCTAGGCGCTTCAGTCAGGAATCACGCGGCTGCTACGGTCGCAGGTTCGAATCCTGCCTCACGCATGGATATGTGTGATGTCCTTAGGTTAGTTAGATTTTAGTAGTTCTAAGTTTAGGGGACTGATGACCTCAGATGTTAAGTCCCATAGTACTTAGAGCCATTTAAGCCATTCTGAACCATTGTTAACTTGTACAGGTGCTGTACGCTACAGTGCTTCACTGTCACCGTGGATCGAGCAGTTAGTTAGCAACACAATCAGCCAAGCTGAGATGGCACGTCTGCTGAGGCGCAACGGCTTAGTGGAGTGGGAGGCGCAAAGTGAATGGGGGCACGGGGACACGCGCCACAAGACAGGCCTTTGTGGAATCGCGGCGCGTCTGCCGTCCGACGCGGACTTCATTCGTAGAAGGGGCGCTGGCCGCATACCGCACATTCCTACGGGACGCCAATATCTGCCGACTCCATCAGAAAGGCCGACGCAGCAATGAGACTCCAGTCGGGCTGTCTGAGGCTCTCCGAGAAAGTCACGCCACGGCTATTCCCCAGGCACACGTCGTTCATAACAGCAGGCAGCGCCGCTCTCCTTACTATACCACTGGCGCAAGTGATTATTCACCAAAGGGACGTGCTTTGCCTCTAAAATTTCAAATTTGGTACTGCCGTACAAGGAAAAGGAGATTTGTGGTATCCGGACATCTGAACGTAATTCCACTCAATCGTAGTTATACACTACTGGCCATTAAAATTGCTACACAAAGAAGAAATGCAGATGATAAGCGGGTATTCATTGGACAAATATATTATACTGGAACTGACATGTGATTACATTTTCACGCAATTTGGGTGCATAGATCCTGAGAAATCAGTACCCAGAATAACCACCTCTGGCGTAATAACGGTCGTGATACGACTGTGCATTGAGTCAAACTGAGCTTGGATGCCCATGCAGCTTCAACACGATACCACAGTTCATCAAGAGTAGTGACTGGCGTTGCTCGGCCACCATTGACCAGACGTTTTCAGTTGGTGAGAGATCTGGAGAATGTGCTGGCCAAGGCAGCAGTCGAACATTTTCTGTATCCAGGAAGGCCCGTACAGGACCTGCAACATGCGGTCGTGCGTTATCCTGCTGAAATGTAGGGTTTCGCAGGGATCGAATGAAGAGTAGACCACGGCTAGTAACACATCTGAAATCTAACGTCCACTGTTGAAAGTGCCGTCAGTGCGAACAAGAGGTGACCGATACGTGTAACCAATGGCACCCCATACCATCACGCCGGGTGATACGCCAGTATGGCGATGACGAATACACGCTTCCAATCTGCGTTCACCGCGATGTCGCCAAACAGGGATGCGACCATCATGATGCTGTAAACAGAACCGGGATTCATCCGAAAAAATGACGTTTTGCCATTCGTGCACCCAGGTTCGTCGTTGAGTACACCATCTCAGACGCTCCTGTCTGTGATGCAGCGTCAAGGGTAACTGCAGCGACGGTCTCCGAGCTGATAGTCCATGCTGCTGCAAACGTCGTCTAACTGTTCGTGCATATGGTTGTTGTGTTGCAGACGTCCCCATCTGTTGACTCAGGGATCGGGACGTGGCTGCACGATCAGTTACAGCCATGCGGATAAGATGCCTGACATCTCGACTGCTAGTGATACGAGGCTGTTCGCATCCAGCACGGCGTTCCGTATTACCCTCCTGAACCCACCGGTTCCACATTCTGCTAACAGTCATTGGATCTCGACCAACGCGAGCAGCAGTGTCGCGATACGATAAAGGCAATCGCGATAGGCTACAATCCGACCTTTATCAAAGTCGGAAACGTGATGGTACGCATTTCTTCTCCTTACACGAGGCATAACAACAACGTTTCACCAGGCAACGTCGGTCAACTGCTGTTTGTGTATGAGAAATCGGTTGGAAACTTTCCACATGTCAGCACGTTGTAGGTGTCGCCACCGGCGCCAACCTTGTGTGAATGATCTGAAAAGCTAATCATTTGCATATCACAACATCATCTTCCTGTCGGTTAAATTTCGTGTCTGTAGCACGTCATCTACGTGGTGTAGCAATTTTAATGGCCAGTAGTGTAGTTTTATACGCTCGGTGGCTCAGTGGATAAGCACAGTATTACCACGTAGAAAAGTCTAGGATTCGATCCCCAGAAGATACTAGATTTTTTTTCTTTTACTTGTCGTCTCTATCATCTCTGACATTGACTTGTCATGTGAAAAACGCCAAGCTGAACTGTGTTTATGAGGCAATGTTAAACTGCGTGGTCCCCTATAAGTGGCTGGGAAAGTCAGTTCAAAAATGGAGCATGGCAAGAGCACACCGCTCGAATAGGATCATACTTAGTAAAGTACTGAGGTGTTCGAAACAATCTTCAGATTTCTGACAGCTTTACTTTTCAATCAGTTTCATTTTTAGTGACTATAGAATGATGCTTAAGTGCTGAAGAGCGAGGTCTTGTGGAGGCTGACTGGGAGTAGAAATTGCTGGTACGAACGAATGTTCAGAAACCGCTCCTAAAGAAAATGAAACGCAACAAAAACCAAATTTAAAGGAAACATAGATCAATTACTGTACAAAAAGGAACCAGTGGAATTTAACATTATGTTTTTCAAAATGATTTTCAGTGCAAAGACTGATATGATTCTGTTGTCCACGCTAGTATGTGCTGTTCAAGCATCTTCGCCTCTGAACAACTATTACGAGCTACGTCTATTTCAACCTGCTTATTATATTGACATCTAGTTCACACTCTAAAATTTTTAGCCAGCATACTTCCCTCCATTACAAGATGACAATTTCTTCATGCTTCAGTGTGTATCCTGTCAACCGATCCCTTCTTTTAGGCAAGTTGTGCCACAAATTTCTTTTTGCCCCACTTCGATCCAGTACCTTATCTTCAGTTATTGTATCCACCCTTCTCGTACAGCATCACATTTCAAAAGCTCCAACTCGCGTCGTCTCTGAACTGTTTATCCTCAACGTTTCACTTCCGTACAATCCTCTGCTCCACGCAGATATCTTCGGAAAATACCACCTAACAGTTAAAATTATATTCCATGTTAAAAATTCGTCTTTTTACAAACACTAATGTAGCTACTGCCACTATCGATTTTATATCCCCTCTATGTCGAGCATCATCAGTTACTTTGCCACCCAAAAAGTAAAACTCATCTACTACTAACAGGATCCCATTTCCTAATCTACTTCTCACAGCATCGCCTTAATTAATTCGACATCATTCCATTACCGTTGATTTACTTTTGTTGATGATCATCTTCCGATGTTAAGACACTGTCCATTCCGCTGAGATGCACTTCCAAGTCCTTTGCTGTCTCTGACAGAATTACAATATCATCGATAAACGTCATAATTTTTATCTCTTCTCGCTGAACTTTAATTGCCTTTACAACTTTCTCCTTGGTTTCCTTTACTGCGTGCTCTATGTACAGACTGGATAATATCGGGAATAATCTACAACTCGGTCTCTCCCTTCTCAACCATTACTGTACAAAAAGGAACCAGTGGAATTTGACATTATGTTTTTCAAAATGATTTTCAGTGCAAAGACTGATATGATTCAGTTGTCCACGCTAGTACGTGCTGTTCAAGCATCTTCGCCTCTGAACAACTATTACGAGCTTTAATGTCCTTCGACTTTCATAACGGCATCCTGGTTGCTGTACAAGTTCTAAATAACCTTTCTATCCCTGTGATTTAACCCTGCTACCATCAGAATTTCGAAGAATGTTGTCCAGTCAGCGTTGTCAAAATTTTTCTCTAAGTCCACAAATGCAATATACAAAGTCTGCCTTTCTTCAACCTATCTTCTAAGGTGGGGAGTAGGGTCAGTATTGCCTCGCGTGTTCCTACATTTCTCACGGAACCCTAACTCGTCTTCCTCGAGGTCTGCTCATACCAGTTTTTTTTCCATTCTTCTGTCAGTAATTCGTCTCAGTATTCTGCAACAGTGACTTATTAAACAGATGAGTAGATAATATTCTTACTGTCAGCGCCAGTCGTCTTTGTATCTCGCTTCTTTAACTTTTGGCATATTTCACCCGTCTCATATATCTTGCACACCAGGAGAAATAGTTTTGTGAGGGTTAGTTCGAGGAATCTCACTAAATCTGAGAGACTGTTATCTGCTCCAGCTAACTTGTTTCTACTTAGCTTTGTCAGAGCTCTCTCAGTTTCTTCTTACAGTATCACATCTAATATTATGGTTACGGAGTTTTCTAATGGAACATTTGCAAGTCGTTAACTGAATTATGTAGCAGAGCTATGAGGTTACCTTAGAACTGTGTCTGATATTCATAGGCTTTGTGAAGGCTTTCGCTCACGTTTCAACGAAATCAACAGGATGTTTCAGATAAGGTTTTTTCCTGTGTAACTAATAAAATAGTAAGTGAATGGAATATCTTAGATAGGTAAACTTCACTCGTTCTGTGGAGTTATTAACATTCTTTACTTTGTTATTTTCCTGAGAGTTACATCACTTTTTCAATAGAAATTTTTATATATATTTATTCTATTCAAACCGATTGTGTATAAAGCAGTTTAAATCAATTTTGGTTAGGAAGCTAGTAACGTTCAAGATTTTTGGGGCGAATGAAACACGCTGTACATAACTGGCTGTGTGAGATGGATGTTCTAGTGGCAGGATGTTAATTAAGTGAGAAAACGTGTGACAATTACCTGAATGCACAACTCGATGTGCCTCCTACTACACAGCCTGTGTTATATATACTTTTGAATTTGAAAAAGAACCTTTAGAAGGACAATGTTGACCTACGGCCTTGTCATTAACAAAAACTGTCCACCGTTTCTTACAAGGTAATCTCCCACCCCAACCCCACCCCCACCCCCTCCTCAGATGAGGGTTCAGTGGGCAGTCCCTCAAAACCTGTACACAGATCAAGCAAGAAAACAAGAAGAAGCTGTACTGAAATGTGAAAAAAGCAAAACACGAACAGTGAACGGTTCAGGTCTAAGAACTGCAACGTAGAGCAGTGTGAAACAACCATGGCGTTGGCGTTGTGGTAACTTAGTCACGGTGTTAAAGTGCATAAGGGGCCGCGGACTACGTTCAGTGCTCTCTCGTGCTAATTACATACGTATATATCCACTTTTTGCTGTTCGCTGTATTCAAATTTGTGTCTGTGTGGTGGTGCAACGTCCGTTTGTAACAGGGAGGTGTAAGGTAGGGACCTATAATGACAGTTGATTCTGCAAAACTACTCTGTTAGCAGCCGAAAGAAGTGGCTTTCGAGTGGGAACCGCAAATGTTGGTGACAAGGCGACAAGTCAACCGAATCCTTCACTGGAAAACCCGTCTGCTGTGTCATACACGGCATTGGTGACAGTACGTGTGTCGTATGACGGGAATCTCTTATCAGCGCACCTAATTTGAATGACTGGTAAGTGCGTGAGATATGCACTCTTGCCCGATTTAGATGTTCGTGTGAATGTGATCACTCGCAAGGAAATGATGAAAACTTAACAGTTTGTCGCATAAGCTGCAAGAAATGAACGCAACAGTTACACAATTACACAGTTTCTCTGTGCTCTGTCACCCATATGTTTTTAAAGTTTTTGAAGCTGCGTTCCGTTTTGGAATTTTTGACTCTTGAATTGCTTTGTTGTAACATAGTTCACACATGTTTATTTGTTGTTTTAATTTCTATGAGACGTCTATGTGGTATCTCGCCTGCTCTCTCTCTATTCATCCCATTTACTTCAGACGGTAACGCATGCTTACCGCATGACTCGTATTCTATAAACAATGCATAGTATGACAACTGCGAAGACTACAGAAAGAGAACAAACATTTCAATGACCGGACGGGCAGTTCATAATGTTGGGCGAAAAACTGAAAATAAATATCACAAGTGAGTTCTGAACCTGGCTCCTCCGCTTTACAGTCCCAACACCGTGACCCCTTAACAATCACGCCATAGCTGTTGCACGTCATTCAACGTTGCAATTGTTGAGCCTGAACCATTCACAGTTTGTTCGAAAGTTCGAAAGAAAGTTGGCAGGACTCAAGCTGGCAGAATTGTTTCTTCATAGATAAGCATTTTTTTAAAATTCGATCTACTGTTGTAGTGCTTAGTTCAGGTGATGAAAGCTATTAAATAAAATGTATAGTGTTCATATATTCAGTTTGTTTTTAAATTTTGTTGCTTTTAACCGAGATACGTATTTTTCTTGGTGAACTTGTGTTACTACAAGGCGCTAAATACATGGATTTAGTGCAGGAGGCATTTGCTGAATAAATCTCGGAAAAAGTTGTCTCACATCGACTGTGAATCGTCGACTCATTGAGAAATGTCGAGAGACAGGTTCAGGATTAGATACTGAACGGATTGGAAGATCGTATAAGCTAAAGCAACAACAGTTGTTGGATACTTCTGACTATATGCAGCAGAGCCCAGCAAACCATTCCGCAAGTTGATACAAGAAAAACATCTCGGGCTTGCAACCTAACATAGGCAATTTTTTTTTATAGGTCTAGCCACAATGTCTCCTCCCTCGCATTCCTGGGGATGTGGTACAAGGGATGCTATGGTTTTTTTCGTTTGGATGTTTATTTCCATTCATTTTTATTTGGTTACAATTTCTTTGTTATTTTATTTATTTAATTATTTCACTTAAAACTTCCGGGCTGATAGGCCGTGGTCGACGTATAAAACTGTCTCCTAACGTTTCGTCTCCGACTGCGGGAGACATCATCGGAGGTAAAACGGCGTTTTACCTCCGATGATGTCTCCCGCAGTCGGAGACGAAACGTTAGGAGACAGTTTTATACGTCGACCACGGCCTATCAGCCCGGAAGTTTTAAGTGAAGTCAATACCGGCCGTGAAAGTTTACATTGTATGATATTTAATTATTGTCCGCAGATCGTGGTCGTGCGGTAGCGTTCTCGCTTCCCACGCCCGGGTTCCCGGGTTCGATTCCCGGCGGGGTCAGGGATTTTCTCTGCCTCGTGATGACTGGGTGTTCCGTGCTGTCCTTAGGTTAGTTAGGTTTAAGTAGTTCTAAGTTCTAGGGGACTGATGACCATAGATGTTAAGTCCCATAGTGCTCAGAGCCATTTGAACCATTTTATTTAATTATTTTCTTAAGCAGTAGGGAACTGAAACTAATAAGTACACCCGTTGCATCGAATTGGGGACGCTTATAACTGAAAACATTACTGATAGTTGCAGCAAATAACAAAAAGAAAGAGAGAAAAGTGTGATACTAAGGAAGGCGTTAAATAAAACCTAAGGGTGGAATCCGTACCACCATTAACCAGTTCTACGTCTTGCACCGAATGGGAAACAAAAACTGCGAAGAACCTTTTGCACTGGGGACAAAAAGAGGAAAGGGGGCAAGGTATGCTACACAGTGCGAGGGGTCACGACGAAACTCTCCATCTGCTTTATCATCCAGATACGACTTCTCTCAATGACCAAGGTAGATCCCACATTGTACCGTGCAGTGTTCTACCATCGTCTTGTAATTTTAGCTTCTCTTACCCGTGATGATCCAGCTACGTGGAGGGTCGTGGAACGCACTCCACAAATAATTGGAAAAATATTGTCGTTACTTTGGATTACGTGGGATCTTGCAATGTCGTTCGTGCAAGTAGTTCCAAAACTCTAAAGTGTCCTTAGTGCCGTCTTGAAACAAATAATGCACTGCATGTCCACGAAGCCACGTCACGGCATTAGTTTTCGTGCGTAAGTGTTACGTCTCACCCGGGAACAATATAGTCTTGGGTTCGATATGATTCGGAGTCACTCGAAGGAAGTATGCTGACATTTGCTTCACTAAGTGCCACACTGCCGTAGACGAGCCACTGCTAAAACGGTGTTTATCGTTGTCTCGAAGTCTCAGCTCGCGCACTTGGGTGAGTCCACCCTACGGATCGCATGTAGCTTTAGTCTGGTCACCTACTTACCGTTGATAGTGATAGACCACATCGCCTGCCGCGCGGGGTAGCCGCGCTGTTTGGGGCGCCTTGTCACGGTCCGCGCGGCTCCTCCCGAAGGAGGTTCGAGTCATCCATCGGGCATGGGTGTGCGTTGTCCTTAGCGTAAGATAGTTTGAGTTAGATTAAGTAATGCGTAAGCTTAGGGACCGATGACCTCAGCAGTGTGGTCTCATAAGATCTCACCATAAATTTCCAAATTTTTACCACACCGCCGTGACGGAAGTGTCCAGTGTTACGTGGTCAGTCGTCCTCCACGCCACTCTCCAGCTGACGTTCGGGTGCTTCCTCACCACAATGTTATTAGGTCGTCCACACAGCAGGACACGATAAATCGTCCGTGCCGTCGCTAGTCGAGTCGCTGGTAAGACATGTCGAAAGTAACTGAGTTAGGGTAAAGGACGCTGATGTAGAACAGGGACGAAGGGACGTTATGTATTGGCACAGGTGGCCAGAGGGAGGGCGGCGCTAGTTTTATTAACAAACGCGTCGGACTGTCCGGACGGCTGTACCATTGTTTGACTAAAATGCTCTCAAATAGGGTGACCGCTGTCATGAACGTGATCGTCAAGGGGTCACCTATGCAGTCCCCACCATTTCTCGATCGATATGCCAAGGCTGCTCTCTGTTCACTTTACTTTACGCTGTGGCCATGGAACCATTCCTATGCGGCCTGCGCCAACGATTAACGGGTATTACGTTGCGAGGCCACACTTTCCGATGTAAAGCATACGCTCCCCGATTCGGGGGAAGGGTGATAGTCTCATATTTGACCTTGAAAAGCTTTCCTGAACACACAAAGGACCCAAGGGCCGCCGTATACGGCGAGCTAACATCACCGGTATAGGTGATTGGGCGATATGCGGAATGCGTGACGCTATAAGTGTGTTGGCATACTGTGTCCGTTGGACGATGTCCAGTGCTCGTAGGCGGTTGTTGGCTATCCCAGTCCGAACATTTCATAAAAGTCGTCGAAAGTTGTGAGCAGCGGTTCGTTGTATATCGTTTGTGAAATCAATGCCGAGGCATTTCAAAGTGTCTCTGAGTTGTAAGGGGGTAACGCTGCCCTCAGGCAGTCCGAACCCGATGTTCATCTCCACTGATTTTGCGACATTGATACGACTACCGTCCGCCGCTCGTGGTCTCACGGTAGCGTTCTCGTTTCCCGAGCACGGGGTCCCGGATTTGATTCCTGGCGGGGTCGGGGATTTCCACCTGTTCCGAGATGACTGGGCGTTGTTGTGTAGTCTTCATCATCATCATTCATCCCTATTGCTGTCGGAGGATGGCAACGGCAAACCGCTTCCATTAGGACATTGCCCAGTACGGTGGTGCAGGTCTCCCGCATCGTTCACCTACGCTCTGTCAAAAAGCATGGGACTTCATTTCCATTTCCATGCGACTACCTGTGGCTATGCTATATGTAGCTATCCAAGTCAGTGCGCTGGCGGTGCTGTCGCCGTTGCGGATGACAATCACCATGTCGTGAGCGTATGCCATATATGGGAAAGTGTGGCCTCGTAACGTCATACCCGTTAGTCGTTGGCGCAGGTCATCAGTCCCCTAGAACTTAGAACTGCTTAAACCTAACTAATCTAAGGACATCACACACATCCATGCCCGAGGCAGGATTCGAACCTGCGACCGTAGTAGTCGCGCAGTTCGAGACTGAAGCGTCTAGAACCGTGCGGCCACACCGGCTGGCGTTTCTCTTCTAGCCGTCGAGTTTGTTTTCCTCAGAATCTCCAATTCTTTGCGAAATTTTTCTGCACCTACCTGCTGGAATGCCTGTCACTATAGATCATTCACTGCGAATTCACAAAATCGCTTTTCCACTTCCAAAATATAATCAAGGATTCTTTTTTGAAAACACTCCATGAGCTTCCCATAATCCTCTTGCACCTACTGTATTTCTATATTTTCTAGAATTTTTAATTAATTAATTAATTCAAAATCGTCACAAAGCTATAGAATGACAGATGATAGGTTTTCACACTGCCAAAAAAAAATTATTACTCCGTTTTAGAGGTTTCCAGTTTGCTCAATATTTATCGTTGCAACAATGCATAATTTGATTGCATTTACAGATCAATAGCACAAGTGATTCTGAGGTACCAGGTATCGCCCCCTACTGAAACACTCGTATTATTACGTGCTTTAGCGTCCACTAGCGGGAATGCAGGAGCTGACTCTGACATCCATTCGATCCTACAGATGACGAATGCTGTACTGGTATACGTTATGCCACGCCTGCTAGACATGGTCATGTAGTTTCGTAAGAGTTGTTGGTTAACGAGTTGCACGTGTCTCCTCTTGTCCCATCGTATCGCACACGTGGTCGACTGGAGACAAGTCCGGAGCCGGCCGGGGTGGCCGAGCGGTTCTAGGCGCTATAGTCTGGAACCGCGCGACCGCTACGGTCGCAGGTTCGAATCCCGCCTCGGGCACGGATGTGTGTGATGTCCTTAGATTAGTTAGGTTTAAGTAGTTCTAAGTTCTAGGGGACTGATGACCTCAGAAGTTAAGTCCCATAATGCTCAGAGCCATTTGAACCATTTGAACAAGTCCGGGGATCGTGCTGGCCAGGGAAGTCGCTTCATCTCTTGCAGCGAACGTAGTGTTTCACAGGCAGTGTATGGGTGAGCATTATCCTGTTGGAACAACGCACCGCTTTCCTGTTGTAAGAGTGGGAAAAGAACGGATATAACAACATTCTGCACGTACCGAGTGCTGGATGGCGTCCCCTCCAGAAACACCAAAGGTGAAGGTGAGGCATACCTTATCACAGCCACTAGGGCAGGGGTGGGACCAGTGTGTCTTGGGCGAATGCACTCTACGAGTGAGCGCTGACCAAGTCTAGGTCACATATTCAAATGATCGTCACTTTCATGCAGGCAGAATTTACTTTCTTCGCTGAAGACAACGGTGCGTCAGCTCATCTTCCAAGTGATCCTCTAACAGCACCAGTCGAGCCGTGCACGTCGATGCTGTGGCGTGAGCGGAAGACGGGCTAGAGATGTATGCGCCCGCAGTCCCACAGTTCGTGTTGACGCGCCTGGGCTCACAAGCCCTCTTATCTTTGCTGTGGTAGCTGTACGACCTGCACTGCTGCCCTTACAATACGACGATCCTGTCTGTGTTACCTGGACGCCCAGAAGCTCGACTACAGGTGTGAGAATGTTCACCTGACCACTGATACCAGCATAGTCGGACAACTGACTAGGTGCTGCAGTCATGGACTGTGCGGCTGGTCCCGGCGGAGGTTCGAGTCCTTCCTCGGGCATGGGTGTGTGTGTTTGTCCTTAGGTTAAGTAGTGTGTAAGCTTGGGGAATGATAACCTTAGCAGTTAAGTTCCATAAGATTTCACACACATTAGAACATTAGACAACTGACACACACGTCCAACTTGTGTGTGCAATTCTCCGAAAAGACCATCTTACGACTCTAAAGGCTACTATATCACCACTTCCATGTCGTCTTTAATAGTTCACGGACGAAACTATCAAACTAGAAGAAACGCCAATGAATTACATTTGTAAGCGAAAAGACGTTGTTCAAACATCGCTATTGTAAGAAGGTATTACTCCGCGTTTAAGTGAGATAATGTAATATAAATATTTCACATCAGACGCCTCAAAATCTTAAAAGATTTTACAAAAAAGTAGAGTAGATCGGGAGAAGATGCCATACTTAAGGTTTGGAGGATCAAAAGGCGAGTTAGAACTGGAGATTTAGGATCAGCACTGAAATATTGTTCACTGATGAGATTTTTCTATGTAAAGGCCAGTTGACGCTACGAAACCATTAGTAATTATATGTGTATTTAATTTTTTTATGAACAGTGTAGTTTAGGCATCTCACCCCAGGCATCGGGGTGAGATGACAGTTATATTGCAAGGAGATTTCAGCACTAGATTTGTGCATTTATGGTACAACATAGCTACATAAGTAATTCAGAAAGCAAATTTATTACGTTTGCAAGGAACAGAATACAAAACAAATATATAAATACATTTGAGAGTAAGCAAATGCTGCCAAGAAAACATCCAAATGATATCAGAATTCATTTGCACAGTTATTGCACATGTTTTCTTTCTCTGTACAAGTTTCATGCAACCATTAATGCAAATGACACACTGAATCCAATCTATCTTCGGTCTAAAGAAACAATCTTCTCGTTTCAAACTGACTGACAATAATGATGGAATATACTGGAATTAGTTCGACCACTTCTCGGCAGTCATCAGCACTGTTCAGGGCAAAAGATAAGCAACGGCTACTTTCACCGCCCTGGGTGCCTATTCTGTATCTTTCCACCATTGTGGCGATCGTTTCGGTACTCAATAGCACCGAATGGTCTAGTACTCGAATTAGAGTCCCTGCATTATTCAGTATGCATTTCGGCAGCGATACCGTTCGGGTGTAGAGAACCGAAGCGCTGTTGTCGGTTCGTGTCGCGCAAGCCAATCAAAAGCAAGCGGCCGCAGATCCGCGCATGCGCACTGCAGGGCGCACAACGCCACGAACACACAGCGGCTAGCAGACGACACAGGCGCGCTATTCTTCCAAGTAACGAAATTGCGTTTACGCTGCCATAACGCATGACGCCGCATTCCGTCGAGCTGACGTGCCCGCCTCCATCACCATTGCCTCCTCCTTAACAGTATCAGGCGCAGTATATCAATTTCCATGATTCTCAGCTGAAATGCATAAAAATTTTTACAGTTTCTCTGACCGCATGTTTCCGTTTCCATGCCTGCATAATAACGATAGCGTATTTGACTGTATTCTACAGATTGTCGTAAATACCGCATTATGTCATCTTATTCTCATTAACACTGACATCTTGTTTTGGATTTTACGTTTCGGAAAATTAGTTAGGAATAGTGTGTAGTACCACAGTGAACTAATACATCTATAAAAGCCGGCCGAAGTGGCCGTGCGGTTAAAGGCGCTGCAGTCTGGAACCGCAAGACCGCTACGGTCGCAGGTTCGAATCCTGCCTCGGGCATGGATGTTTGTGATGTCCTTAGGTTAGTTAGGTTTAACTAGTTCTAAGTTCTAGGGGACTAATGACCTCAGCAGTTGAGTCCCATAGTGCTCAGAGCCATTTGAACCATTTTGAACATTTATAAAAACACTCGAAAAATTGATTCTGAGAGTTTCAAACAATAAGAAGATAAACAGAATGTGGTTATAACACACTCCTAGAGATCCAAATGATTAAGTAGTCCACTTTCCTATATGATGCGTCAACGATTTGGGTCTTAAAAAAACAATTGAAAAAAAATTACACACTTTAGAGAGCTCCTGCAGTTCGTCGAAGTTTATAACATGCATCTCATGAAAGAAAATGTTTCGTATATGGTGCTACAGTCTAAAAATATTACGGCAGAGATCTTTCATCTCTGTCTTGGTTGAGGATTCGATCGCAGATAAATACTTGTGACAAGCAAGATTATGAAGATGACTGCTGCTAGTTACATTCCCAGTAATTTAAGTTGTGCTCTTAGATTCCTGTCTAATCGCATACTAGGAAATCGCTACATATTCGGAAAAAATGGTGAACTATTTCTGACAAGAAAAAATATAAAGGTCACTGCCGGTTGTTTCACTCACAGCAGTTACATATTTCTTGTTTTAAACACACAGAAATCACGAAACTCATTACTGAGGAAGTGCGCTCTTACATGTAAGTAATAACGAATATTGCAGAAAAATCTTAACTTACACGAATAACAATGTCTCAGAACGCGTTGCATATATGAAGAGGGGAAAAAAGTTCTTGAATCCACCCACGCACGAACCTGTGACCTTTCGTATCGCAGTTCCTTGCGCTAACCACTCGGCCACGCCAAAAAACATACACAGACACTCCTCAATTCTTGTAGAATTCTGCAGTGGAACGTAGGCTGACTTCGTTGCCAAACGGTGCTGCATAAGCCACAAATGCATGATAGTTTTGAAGCTTTCTAATATCAGGCTTCACATAATTGCTTTCCATTGTTACTTGAAAGTTGTAAATACATTTCGATAATTACTAACTAACCCATTTGTGGGAAAAAGTACACAAAGGCACTAGGAACGTCAGTTCACACTCATGTAATGTACGTAAGCAGAGCCAATGTCTTGATATTTAATGATGTTTAAACTCTTATTTGCATAAAAATAACACGTATTTTGAGAGAATGTTGACCGAAAAATGTTTTTTGATGTAATCATTCACAGTAACAACCTAACCTAAACTTATTTCTTACAAAGGAAAATAGTCTATCATCAACTCACTTTACAACCGGATGCATCCTCTGGTGATTCTTTAGTAACACAATCACTAAATCCAAAGCTAAAACCGCTGAATATGTTTAAAATAAAAAAATTTAGGTGTACATAAACTGCAGCTGACCGATCGACAGGGCCAGACCGAAATCCAAAACCTCTCGGTACAATTGTCGTAAAATTGATGGGAGGACCGATCGGTAACAAGTATCAGAAGCTTACTGAATAGGATATTTGGATAAGGAACCGAAAATGACGTCACTACCGAGACTAACCTACTACACCGATCGGTATGAACGATACAGAATAGGGCCCCTGGTCACTTCAAATCTACTTTCCCCTACATTTTATATGCAGTAAGTGGAGTTTCGTAATTCACTCTACTTTCTGATGTTGCAATTTTAGTGACCAGTAGTTTATTTATCATGCTTACCAAACCACTCACGTAATAAAAGGAAGAAAAGGAGAGGAAAGGAGTAGTGGCAGGAGCAGTCCACTTGCTCCTGACCTCCGCAAGGCGATAGCGCCTCCGCGGACCGTTCGGGCTGTCAACAGACGCGGGTACGCAGGGAGACTGGGACGCGTCGCCTGCCACTCGACGGCCCCTAACGACTGCATTGTGCGCGCCGCGGCACAGTCTGCCTCCAAAGTGGCGAACCGCGTACCCGCCTCCTCAGCGTCGACGGCTGTAATTAAAACTTGCTCGACTCTCCAATTAACGGCACGCCTCCAAAATGCCGGCGAGTCACTTACCGGGATCGTCAGCAGCGCACGAGTACTAATTGCTTTCTGCGGCATATCACGGGCAGTCATGCTAGCATCCGCGAGGGTTAATAGAACAACAGACGAACCATTTCTGCCTGTCGCCCATATGACAGCGCCCACGTCACAGTCTCGAATTTTGGATTCGACAACTCTCTACAAAATGTTTTTAATTTCACCAAAAACTTCGAATAACAAAATCCACGATCAAATGCTTTTTATTTCAGTCTTTGATGACAATATGAATTCTTTAGAAGATGGCCGGTTTCAGTCCGTATTGACCATACTCAGATCTTTTTTACACCATGTCCTAAAGTGATAAGGCCACAGTGGCATCGTCAAAACATATAATCAGCATACCATCGTCATATAGATCTAAAATAAGGTGCAGAATATGCCGCATCGTCCACAAAGTCATTATTGCAACTGGTTACTGAACTGAAACCGATCGTCGTCTGAAGAATTCATATTGTGATCAAAGACTGAAATAAAAAACATTTGACAGTATTGGATCACTGTTTGTATACGCGACCATGTCGCAGTTGGTGAAAATCAACGATCACTAATTCGTTCTGTATTGTGCTTATCAACGGAATTTTTCTTTTACACTTAGAAGTTACTCTTTTTGTTAACAATCATATACGATTATATCTATATCTAATTCTATATCTACACTCCCCCATCGATCTTATGTTTTGTGGTTGAAGGGACTTTAGGCGGCCGCGGTGGGCGAGCGGTTCTAGGTACTTCACTCCTGTAACCTCGTGACTGCTACGATCGCAGATTCGAATACTGCCTCCGGCATGGATGTGTGTGATGTCCTTAAGTTAGTTAGGTTTAAGTACACTACTGGCCATTAAAATTGCTACACCACGAAGATGATGTGCTACAGACGCGAATTTTAACCGACAGGAAGAAGATGCTGTGATATGCAAATGATTAGCTTTTCAGAGCATGCACACAAGGTTGGTGCCGGTGGCGACACCTACAACGTGCTGACATGAGGAAAGTTTCCAATCGATTTCTCATACACAAACAGCAGTTGACCGGCGTTGCTTGGTGAAACGTTGTTGTGATGCCTCGTGGAAGGAGGAGAAATGCGTACCATTACGTTTCCGACTTTGATAAAGATCGGATTGTAGCCTATCGCGGTTGCGGTTTATCGTATCGCGACATTGCTGCTCGCGTTGGTTGAGATCCAATGACTATTAGCAGAATATGGAATCGGTGTGTTCAGGAGGGTAATACGGAACGCCGTGGTGGATCCCAACGGCCTCGTATCACTAGCAATCGAAATGTCAGGCATCTTATCCGCATGGCTGTAACGGATCGTGCAGCCACGTCTCGATCCCTGGGTTCAACAGACGGGGATGTTTGCAAGACAACAACCATCTGCACGAACAGTTCGACGACGTTAGCAGCAGCAAGGACTATCAGATCGGAGACCATGGCTGCGGTTACCCTTGACGCTGCATCACAGACAGGAGCGCCTGTGATGGTGTACTCAACGACGAACCGTGGGGTGCACGAATGGCAAAACGTCATTTCTTTCGGATGAATCCAGGTTCTGTTTACAGAATCATGATGGTCGCATCCGTGTTTGGCGACATCGCTGTGAACGCACATTGGAAGCGTGTATTCGTAATCGCCATACTGGCGTATCACCCGGCGTGATGGTATGGGGTGCCATTGGTTACACGTCTCGGACACCTCTTGTTCGCATTGACGGCACTTTGAACAGTGGACGTTAGATTTCAGATGTGGTACGACCCGTGGCTCTACCCTTCATTCGATCCCTGCGGAACGCTACATTTCAGCAGGCTAATGCACGACCGCATGTTGCAGGTCCTATACGGGCCTTTCTGGATACAGAAAATGTTCGACTGCTGTCCTGGCCAGCACATTATCCAGATCTCTCACCAATTGAAAACCTCTGGTCAATGGTGGCCGAGCAACTGGCACGTAACAATACGCCAGTCACTACACTTGAACTGTGGTATCGTGTTGAAGCTGCATGGGCAGCTGTACATGTATACGCCATCCAAGGTCTGTTTGACTCAATGCACAGGCGTATCAAGGCCATTATTACGGCTAGAGGTGGTTGTTGTGGGTACTGATTTCTCAGGATCTATGCACCCAAATTGCGTGAAAATGTAATTACATGTCAGTTCTAGTATAATATATTTGTCCAGTGAATACCCTTTTATCATCTGCATTTCTTCTTGGTGTAACAATTTTAATGGCCAGTAGTGTAGTTCCATGTTCTAGGCGATTGATGACCTCAGACGTTAAGTGCCGTAGTGCTCACAGCCATTTTGAGGGGACTTTGTGTACCGCTGTCCGTTCCCAACTTTCCCGTTCCAGTCGCGAATGGTCCGAGGAAAATATAATTGCTGGTAACCCTTTATGTAAGCTCAGTCCTTTCCAATTTTACATTCGTGGTCTTTCCGCCACATCCACGTTGGTTAATTCTTCTAAGAACGTATGCTCTCGGAACTTAAACAGTAAACCTCCGCACACTCTCGTGGCATCTGGCCTTGTGGTTGGATCCCCGTGTGTTGTATCTTCAAACTATCTTGGACTAAACGGAGGAGACTTTGATGCATTGCAGCTTAATCTCCAGAGGGAAACAGTGCTTGGCGCATGACCCGTGTGCCGTCTGCGTAGGCAATGAATGCTTTAAAAATTTTCTGCGTGATTCAGAACTTGGAGCAGGCCTAGGGACGTATATCAGACCACCGAGAACACAGTAGCATAGAAAACGCGTTTCTGTGAAAAAATGGCTCTTAGATGATTTGATATTTCCGCTCTTCATATGTCGATACGGGATGGGAGAAAGTAAAACTGACCCGAAAAATACACTGACGGTAAAAAATCGCAACACGAAAAAATAACATATTTGGGTAATCATGTTTCACGAATGCATTTGTCTACATAACATATTAAGTGATTACATTGCAAGAGCGCATGTTCATGCAAGCGCAAGATAAGCCACAGTGAGCGTGAAACGCTGGTGCATTAATAACCGCTGTAACCGCCAGGATGTACAATGTAAGAACGCAGACGAGCATTCATTGTTTTGTACAGGTGCTGGATGTCACTTTCTGGGATGGAGTTCCATGCCTGTTGCACTCGGTCTGTCAATACAAGACCGTTAATGCTGGTTATGGGTGATGCTGCAATAGGCGTCCGATGACGTCTGGTACGTGCTCGAATGGAGACGGATCTGGTGATCTAACAGGCCATGGCGACATGTCGACACTATGTACAGCATGGTGGGTTACAACAGTGGTATGTGAGCGAGCGCTGGAGTGCGGTTCATGAATAGTAGCTCAACAGGTCAGATCACCAGATTGACAGATTAACAGTCAGTGTGCGTGGGATAACCAAGAGAGTGTTCCTGCTGTCATACAAAATCGCACCCCAGACCATAACTCCAGCTGTAGGTCTGTCTAGCTCACAGACAGGTTGGTTGCAGGTCCTCAACTAACCAACAAACAGCCTTCATTGGCGCCGAGGCAGAACCAATTTTCAGCAGAAAACACAACGATCTCCATCCTGCCCTCCAATAAGCTCTCCCTTGAAACAACCGAAGTTGCAAATGGCGTTGGTTTGGGGCCAGTGGAATGGACGGTACAAGGCGTCTGGCTTGTAGCTGTGCTTGATGTAATCGATTTGTAACAGTTCGTTGTGTCACTGTGGTGCCAACTGCTACTCATATTGCTGCTGCAGATGCAGTACGATGCGCCAGAATATATGGCAAACACGATGATCTACCCTCTCGGTAGAGTCAAGCGGCCCTCCGCAGGCTGGTCTTCTTCCGACCATATATTCTCTTGACGACCGCTGCAGCAATCATGTAAAGCGGCTACATTCCTGCCCCAGTCTTTCTGCAGTATCGCTGAAGGATCGTCCAACTTCTCGTCGAAACTCAATGATATGTAGATAATGGCATCTTTGTCACCTTAAAGACATTCTTGGCTACCATGACATCACCACGTCCAATCTCAAAGGAAACTAACTCTCACGACCGTTACAGCGATCATTTAATGCAAATCTGATACACGTTCTTATAGTGGCACTACTAGCACCACTCTTGTGCGACTGGTTCGAAATTTGAATAGACATCATCTTTGTGATGTAGAAACACGCCTACCAACTTTCGGTATATCGTATAACTCCTTCTTGGTGATGCGATTTTTTTTCCGTCAGTGTATTTTCCAGTCCAGTTTTATTTTGCTCACGTGTCCAGTTCTGATTCTATAAATCACTGCCAGACATTTGATCGGAAACGCCCTGCAGATCCAATTACTGATTTGTTGCAGAAGGCAGTAATCTCCAGACAATTGGAATTTTTCAAGTACTGTTATGGACGTCCTCTGAGCCATTTCATTTCTCGTACCAATACCAAATATAAGAACTTTTTTGCAGGTCTGCAGTTTTTGGCAGTAGCGAGTAACAATGCAGGCAACATTTGTCCAGCAGATTAATGAATTTGGCCCCTTCATGCCATGGAAGTTTACTAATTACACAATCGTTAACTCTTGTAGCTGTTGTCTTCATCTTAATTGCTTCAAGACGCTGCACTAGATTGCAGATGAGCGATCATATTCGTCACCGCTCTCGCTTATTATCTGCATAGTGCCTCAACAAATATTCCTTGTTCCTTATGTATTCTGTGAAACCTCTGCAATCAGATTGTATATAGAGCCTGGTGCAGTTGTTACTGTAAAGGGCTTAGGCATGTTGTATATGGCAACGTCATAGTGGAGACTCTACGAACACATCTCATAGGAAGCATGATCTTGAAGTATTACTTAGTCCTTTCAAATTTGACATCAGTTATTGACTTTCCTACTGGAGTTGTGCGGGAAAGCTGCACACTGATAGATGATATTTACAAAGACCAAAATAAATTTAATCATATAAACATTTATCTTGTTAAGAATGGTCTTTTAGATCATGATGCACAGGTGGTTACAGTATATGACATAGCTCCATACAGCAGTGCAAAATAGTTTTCCAAAATTGTGTGCTTGGATAACAATTTAACTACTGAATATTTTAGTGAAAGCTTGCGGCAGTTAGGCTGGGATGAGGGGTACAGGGAACCTGAGGCTAAGTTAAAATATAACTTATTTCTTAATACGTTCGTGAGTATTTTTGAAAACAATTTCCATAAGAAAACAGTGAAATATATTTGTAAGAATTTATGTAAAAAGCCATGGCTTACTAAAGGAATAAAAATATCTTGTAACTGGAAAAGGGAAATGTATCTAACAATAAGAAATAGTCATATATTATGAAAACTACTGTACTATATTAAGGTAAGTTATAAAAATTTCCGAAAATATTTGCCCTATATCTGAGATTAACATCTCTGTTGATAAAATTAAAACAATTTGCAATATTGTTGAAATGGAAATAGGGCAACCAAGAGCACAGGGAGGCTGTATTAGGATCAAACAAAATGAAAAGTTTATTAACAAAAAGTCAGAGGATGCAAATATTTTTAATAACCTTTTTTTAATATTATGAAGAAAATAGGATCCAGATGTTCATTAGAAAACGCAAAGCTATATATGGAAAGGACAATACCTATGCAATTTGATAAAATTTAAATTCTTCCCACCCTTCCTCCTGAAGTTAAGAAAATAACAAACTCACTCAAAAGTAAAAGCTCAAGTGTAATTGATGACATCTACAACAAAGTACTAAAAACTTGTTCCTGAAAGGTAAATAAGATTCTCAGCCATGTGTGTAATAGCTCATTGAAGCAGGGCATTTTCTTGATAGACTGAAATATACTATCGTTAAACCATTGCATAAAAAGTGTGATAGGTCCAATGCCAACAACTACTGCCCAATCTCACCTCTGACAGCTTTCTCCAAAATTTTTGATCCAGATGTTCATTAGAAAACGCAAAGCTTTATATGTAAGAGACAATACCTGTGCAAGTTGATAAAATTTTATATTCTACCCACCCCTCCTACTGAAGTTAAGAAAATAATAAACTCACATCGGTTAATGCTCACATGGAATTGATGACATCTACAAGAAAGTATTAAAAACTTGTTCCCAAGAAATAAATAAGATTCTCAGCCATGTGTATAATAGCTCATTGAAGCATGGCATTTTTTGATAGATTGAAATATGCTACTGTTAAATTATTGCATAAAAAGTGGGATAGGTTCGATCCTATAAAATGGGCGATAGGTCCAATGTCAACAACTACTGCCACATCTCACTTCTGACAGTTGTCTCCAAAATTTTTGAAAAAGTACTATATTCAAGAACAGCTTTACATATTTTTAAAAATGAAGTGTTACCAAAATGTCAGTTTGGTTTTCAGGAAGGCTTGTTAACAGAAAAGGTTATGTATACCTTTACTGTGGGTAACTGAACATCACCAAATTGGATTTTCTGTGATCTCTCAAAGGCTTTTGATTTTGTAAATTAGGGAATTCTTCTAGATAAGTTTAAGTATTGTAATATGATTGGGACAATGCACAAATGGTTTAATTCATATTTACTGGAAGAGTACAAAGGGTTGGAATAAACAGTTCACATAATATGGAAAAGTCAACAGCTTCCTCGAGTCCTACAAGGTTCAGTCTTGGCCCTTTATTTTTGTTATATATGCTGATGACTTGCCACTTTATGTTCATGAACATGCGAAGTTACAAGGTTCAGTCTTGGATCCTTTATTGTTCTTAGATATACAGATGACTTGCCACACTATGTTCTTGAAGATGTGAAGCTAGTTCTTCTTAATGCTGATTCAAGTACAGTAATCACTCCTAACAAACAAGAATTAGCTACAGAAATTGAAAATAACATATTTCAGACAATTATTAAGTGGTTTTCTGCAAATCGACTCACATTAAGTTTTGATAAAAGTTGTGTATACAGTTCTGTACAGTAAGTGGCACAAACCATTAATAGATACAGCGTTTGAACAGAAGTCTGTAGCTGAGGCAGAATATTTAAAATTTCTAGGTGTGTACATTGATGATAGATTAAATTGTAAGAAACACTTTGATCATCTGCTGAAACGTTTGAGTTCAGCTACTAATGCTATTTGGATTATTGCAAATTTTGGCGATAAAGACATTATTAAATTAGCATACTATGCCTATTTTCAGTCACTGCTTCCTTATAGCATCATATTTTGGGGTAATTCATCATCAAGAAAAAAGCATTAATTTCATAAAAGCATGCAATCATAGTAATAGCTGGAGCCCACCCAAGATCATTTAGCAGGCGTTTATTTAGGAAACTAGGAATATTTATAGTAAATTACCTCTATATATATATATATATATATATATATATATATATATATATATATATATTCACTTATGAGATGTGTTATTAATAACAGGCTGATCTACACCACTTTTGAATTATGCTGCCTCACAAACCGTTGGTCACTTAACAAAAAACATCAAATGTCTGACAGACAGCCAACTAACATTTAAGAATAAATTAAAAGAATTTCTGAATGAAAACTCCGTGTACTCAACAGATGAATTTCTAGATGAAATAAATTAGTACTCTTACAAATAAAAAAGAAAAATACTTGATTTATGGCTTGTAAAGAAACCTTTTGTTAAACTGACACTTTCCACATAATTATGAGGTATCGTATTCATGACCAATGAAACAAGTATTAATGTAATATAATCTAGTAATTCAGTTGCACGTATCATGTGGGACTGCACAAGGAGTAGACGATGGTCACATATTCAGGAGAGCAATATTTTTATCATGATGCAGCCATATTAGTTAAATTTTCTCTGAGTTCTCTAAATCAGATCAAGTATAATCATTTCCAATAGATATTCATTTCTAGTAACCTAATGCCTTCGACATTGCCATTGACTTAGCAGTAATAGAAGAATTTCCATCAGCTTCAACTGAATATATGAAACCCTTACAATAGATGGTACCGAACTTCCCTATTTTCTTTTACAGTGTTATTGTAATCTTTTACTTTTGTGTAGTGCTCCATTTAACAACAGGAAAGAACTGCTCTATTGCATTAAATTTTATGACGTAGGATTCGTTTTTCAGCCGTGTCCATAGACAAAAATTTAATGGATTAAGAGTTGAAGACTTCAGTGAGCAACAAAAGTTACCACTGTGGCCGATACTTTATTATAAAATATTAAATTTCTCTGATGTGTAGGGACTCAGCTCCATCATGAAGACAAAAGCTGTTACTACGATACAGTCAATGACACTTTACCACTGCTCCTACTTGCATAATCACTATAACACGGTTCTGTAAGACAACTGGTTCAATAAACTGACTGCAGATCACGCTACAGCAAACAATTAAAAAGGAGAAATGCTAGAAACCTATGTCAACAATAGTGTGGTATGTGTATTTTTATTGATCGTAGCGATGTTGTGAGTACTGTTGAAGCTGCAATTAGCACTAATTCTTCCTTCTTATTAATATTTATCAGCTAAATGTATCAGCCATTGTCAACTACCTACTGTCAAAAGTCTGATTGTTTAATTCTACGTTTTGTGCAAAATGGGATGATAAGTGGAAACAAGACATACTAAACTGATATTCGTTCTCCATTGTATGTTGACGCATATAGGAGTAGAAATCCTTATCAAGTGGGTATGGGGAACGGTGCAGCTATCGTGATATTTGTTGCAAAGATGATTAATTGCCTTTGGATCTGATAAATTCTGGTGAATATATTCAAACTAAGGAGAAATAGAAGTTTCTTAAAATAAACTGGTATGCGTTTAAGGAAAACTAGTATCACTATCTTTTGATGGATTGAATCTAAAATTAGAAATCGGATTCCTGATCTGTAATAATAATCATATGTGTTTGTTTTACGCAGCTGGAACTCTATGTTTCCAAAGACTGAAGTACTGTAATTTATGATTACCGGCACAGGATTGAAGTAGGAAACTAGAAACACCAAAATATACCTCAAAATTATCATATTCTTCGAAAGTAATGAAAAACCGGAAGAACCTATGGTGGGAAATTATTCAGATGGATAACCATATGGGAACTTACAGACACGACTGATTACGAGGAGAATGGATAATATTAATGTTCTAAGAACTATAGTGTTGAATCTTAAAAGATTCAGTGTTGTGTACAATGTATACATTCTGAAAAACTTGGTAGAATGAATCAAGTTCGAGTTAATTGGCAAGAGAGAGAGAGAGAGATTAATACTTAACATTCTGTCAGTATCGAGATCACTGTGGTAAGGTTAATAGTTATCGATGAAATTGATTGAGAAGAAGTTAGACATTACTGGTGAGACGGATTAGGGTAACGACAACAGTGCCAGTGAATGGCAGTCATGGACAGAATAGTATATAAGGGAGCGTGTTATTGTACGCAAGACGGTGACGGACACGACTAAAAGCATCCATAATGAGATGATGACCATCCGGAATTAATGTACGAAAGAATCAAAGGATTAATGAAATACACTGATGGAAAAAATCGCAAAAATAAAAAATAATTAATATAGAGAATGAAATTTCGGGAATAGCTTTGTCTAGGTAACATATTTAAGCGATTAACATTGCAAGGTCACAGGTTAATATAAGCACGAGATTAGCCACTGCAAATGTGTAATGTTGACACATCAACAACGTGTGTAGCCACCGAAACGCATGCATTGAGTGATATAGGTGCCGGATGTCAGTTTGCGTGATGGAGTTCCACAACTGTTGCACATAGTCGGTCAATAAAGGGGCGGTTAATGATGGTATCAAATGACGCTAGAGTTTTCATCCGATGATATCCCATATGTGCTCGATTCGAGACATAAATGGTGATCAACAATGCCAAGGCAAAATTTTGAGACTCTGTAGAGCATGCGGTACGGGAGCAAGTGGTATCCTACGGAACAACACCTAATGGAATACTGTTCATGAATGGCAGCATAGGAGGTCGAATCACCAGATTGACGAACAATTTTGCGGTCAGGGTGCGTGTGATAGCCACGAGAGTCCTCCCACTGTTATACGAAATCGCACCCTGGAACATGACTCCAGGTATAGGTCCAATGTATTTAGCACGCAACAGGTTGGTTGCAGGTGCTCAACTGGCCCCCTTCTAACCACCACTCGGCTACCACTGACATCGAGACAGAATCAACTTTCATCAGAAAACACAACAGACCTTCACTCTGCCCTCCAATGACTTGTACTTTGATATCACCAAAGTAACAAATGACGGTACTTTGGTGTCAGTGAATTACACGGTACAGGGCGTCTGGCTGGGAGCTGTGCTTGAAGAAACCAATTTGTAACAGTTCGTTGTGACCTTGTAGTGATAACTGCTGCTCAACTTGCTGCTGCAAATGCAGTACGATGTGCCAGAGCCGTACGCAGAAGACGATGGTCTTCCCTGTCGGCAGTGGCACACGGCCGTCTGGAGCCCGGTCCTCTTGCTACCGTATGTTCGCGTGAAAACCGCTGCCAGCAGTCATGTACATTGGCTACATTCCAGCCAAGTTTTTCTCCACTGCTGCAGAATGATCGAACTTCTCGTAGCCCTATTAGAAGACCTCGTTCTAAGTCAGGTGTTGATAACGGCGTCTTTCTCGCTTTAAAGGCATTCTTGACTAACACCAATTCACCACGTCCAATCTGAATGGTAGCTAACGCTCACGACCTTTACAGCGTGTATTTAAAGCAAACCTGATTTGCATCCTCATAGTGGCCCTACTAGCGCCACTCTTAAGTGACTGGCGCGAAATTTGCACAGACAGCATTGAGCCGTGCGCGGCTCATGTTCATTCCGTTTGTCATCTTCTCTTACCGTACTGCCACCTCGTTTCCTTCTTCCATTTACTGGCGTTACTAACTTCCTGCCTTATCTGCCCGTGAGTGGCAGCAGCAGTGCTTATCGATAAGTGCTCTGTCGTACTATCTCTGCAGCGACCGATAGTATTTCCTGGTCAGCGCGTGTCTGGATTTCAGTTGGGAGCTCAGTCGGGGTGCAGCAGCGAGTCGGCGACGGAGCGCCAGTGAGGCGCGGACAGCCAGTGCTCGCCGACCGCTGGCGACACACATGAACTGGCTGACGGAAGGAGATTGGAACGGGACGACCGTTGGCTGGTCGTTCCGTTGGTCGTCTCATCGGGCGACGTGTATTGGGTCTTTTGGCCATTTCTTGGCCTCGTCACTTGGTCATCGCGGGTCGGTTCCTTCCTTGCGCAGATATGTCGTGGCCAATGGATAAGAGTTACCTCTACATGGATGGGTCCGAGCCAGTGTGCCCGGGTCGCCGAGTCTCCGAGTTCCTAACGCACATAGTGTTAGGTCGGGTTGGAGCTGCAGTCATCTTCGGACAGCCAAAGCTCCCCCGACCGTTGCCGACACACGAACTACCTGGGTTTGTCGTTCGGTTGATCATCTCATCGGACGACACGTATTTGGTCGCCGACCGCTTGTGGAAACTCTCTGTGTGTCGAATAGAATCGCTCTTGTTGTTCCGCAGATATTGTTTTTACGATTGTTTGAGTTCTTGTGCAAGTGTGTTAGGTAGAACCGTGTGTAGCTTCTGTGATTTCCACTGAGCATATCAATGCTCTCTGCATACTGGAGTAGTCAGTTCAAATAGAGCAGCGAGTGTGTTGGGTGGAAGGGAATTGATGAGGCTGTTGGTTGGCTCTTCAGCTGTCCCTAGGTGGTGTTGCCACCCGATTGTTTAGTGTTACGCTTGGTTGCCTGTCTCATCTAAACTGTTGTTAGAGTTTCCTCCTCAAGCCGTCCCTTGGAACACTTTTGAGCACCAGTGCCAGTTGTTTGCGATTGTCATTTTATTTGGTCGAAGGTACTGTGCCAGGCCTTCAGCCGTGTATTAATATTGTCTGTTTTATGTTTAGTATATGGCTTTCAGCCAAACTTGATGACAGCTATTTTAAGATTAGGCCTTCAGTCGTGTTTCTTTTAAAATTCTTGTTGCTCTGTATTTAGGCCTTAAGCCGTGTTTGCTTCAGAATCTGTGGCTTTAATATGTAAATCCTTGTCTGTAAGGTTTCTATTAATTACCTTGAATTCTTGAACGGCCTTCAGCCGTGTCTCTAAATGTTTATCTTATGTTTATCTTATGGTTGTCTTTAATTATTCTTGAGTAATTGTTTGGGCCTTCAGCCGACAAGATACTTCGTCTTTTCTTAAGATGTTTTTCTATTGTACTCTGTAAACGCTTATCTTTAAACCCCCTCTTTTATTATGTTAAAAAAAATTATTGGGCTTTCAGCCAAAGAATTAATTTGAATTTTCCTTAGTATGGCCTTTAGCCGAAATTTGCAATGCTTGGCTTTTAAGAATTTCCTTAGCTGATCTGAAATATTATTTCGGCCTTTAGCCGAGAAGATATAGCAATTTTACGTAAGTAAGGCCTTCAGCCGTTACTGTAAATCCTGATGTTTTAGAAGGAATCATTTAAACTTATTTTGGAGAAGTTACTTGAGCCCTCAGCCGTGAATTGGTCTTTGTTGTTTTAAAGAGAAAACTGTGTTTCGGTTCGAGCAATAGAGTTGTGTGTTCTTGTATAACTAACGGTACTAAAATTATAAACAGCCGACCAGTTGTAATGGATAAAGAAATTCTTTACCTAGGTTTCGACAAATATAAATTTGTCTTATTCAGAAGGTAACAATTTTAGATTAGTAAGGACTAATGTACTATCGCCGTTTTTACAATTGTTGGCATTGATCCATGTGTCAAAAATAAAATATAGCCCTAGAATTAGGGTTTGTGAGCTCTGCAAGATCGATGAGCTATTTTATATTAAAGTGACAAACCCTAATTCTAGGGCTATATTTTATTTTTGACACATAGATCTATGCCGACAATTGTAAAAACGGCGATGGTACATTAGTTCTTACGAAGGAAAAATTTTACCTTCTGAAGAAGATAAATTTATATTTGTCGAAACCTAGGTAAAGAGTTTTTTTATCCATTGCAATTGGTCGGCTGTTTATAATTTTAGTACTTGAAACCGTTGTGTTGTGCAACCATGTTTGAAATATTTAACTAACAGTAATTGACCTTGGCCCCTTTCGACAACGTAATCCGTTCTGTCCTGTGAAACCAGGATTTCAAGCATATTTGAATAGACATCATACACTGAAGAGCCAAAGAAACCGGTACACCTGCCTAATATCGTCTATGGCAACCGCGAACAGACAGAAATGCCACAACACGACGTGGCATTGACTTAACTAATGTCTGAAGTAGTGCTGGAAGAAATTGAAACCATGAATCGTGCAGGACTGTCCATAAATCCTTAAGAGTAACAGGGGGTGGAGATCTCTTCTGAACAGTTGGAAGGTATCCCAGATATGATCAATAATGGCCATCCCCGGAGAGTTTGGTGGCCAGCAGAAGTGTTTACACTCAGAAGAGTGTTCATGGCGTCACTCTATAGCACTTCTGGAGATGTGGGGTGTCGCGTTATCCTTCTGGAATGCCCAAGTCTGTCGGAATGCACAATGGACAGGAATGGATACAGGTTATCACACAGGACACTTACGTATGTGTCACTTGTTAGAGTCGTAATTAGACGTAACAGGGGTCCCACATCACTCCAACTGCATACGACCCATACTATTACAGAGCCCCCACCAGCTTGAGCAATCCCCTCCAGAAGGTAGGGTCCATGTATGCATGAGGTTGTCTCCATACCCGTACACGATCATCCGCTCGGTTCAATTTGGATCGAGACTTGCCCGACCAGGTGAGACATCCCCTTAGAAAAAATTATGAATTTCTGTGCTGGAAAACCTCTTACGTTATTTGCTTTTCAAACAGTTGAGCAAAAATGAACGTACTCAGCCATTACTCTCTTTACTTATTCTGATCAACACTAAACTGACACACAATATTTTTAGCGCAACGCAATCTGACTTTCAGTAATCCCTACAAAAGAATGGCCCTGACTGACAATAACCTATACTTTTCATGAATCACTTACCTCACAAAAATCTTCGTTACTCGAAATACAGCGAAATACAGCGAGCGCCAATACTGCGAGCTAAATAAAAGATTCTAACTACCGAAGGCACTAACTACTGATAGCCACAGTTAGCAAATGAAAGATTTTGATGTAGAACAAACAACGTATTTACCTTAATAGTGCTGGAAAAGTCATTATATATATATATATATATATATATATATATATATATATATATATATAATTTTGTGACGTCCAATTAAACAAATTTCCTTTTTCTGACGGACACAGATCGTCCGCTCAAAACTCTGGCATCTCTCTCTCTCTCTCTCTCTCCACATCCACCACTGCTGAGTACTCACCTCCAATTGCCCAACGCTACGCGCTGTTCACATCCAACTGCCCAACACTACACCAGTGAATATTCCAACAATGCCAACGAGCCACATACTGCACACAGCACAGTCAGCGATTTTCATACAGAATGCTACGTGGCGTTACCAGCATAAAAACCTAAACAGCCTACTTACACAGGCAACACGTTACTAGTCATCAACATTCCATTGTCGGTGTTGACGGGCCCAGGCGAGGAGTAAAGCTTTGTGTCGTGCAGTCATCAAGGGAACATGAGTCGACCTTCGGCTCCGAAAGTCCATATCGATGATGTTTTGTTGAATGGTTCGCACGCTGACACTCGTTGATGGCCTGGCATTGAAACCTGCAGAAGGGTTGCACTGCTGTCAAGTCGAACGATTCTTTTCAGTCCTTGTTGGTCCTGTTCTTGCAGGATCTTTATCCGGCCACAGCGATGTCGGAGATTTGATGTTTCGCCGGATTCCTGATATGCATGGTACACTCGTAAACTCATGAAATGGTCGTACGGGCAAATCCCCACTTCATCACTACCTTGGAGATGCTGTGTCCCATTTCTCGTGCTACGACTGTAAAACCACGTTCAAACTCACTTTAATCTTGATAACCTGCCATTCTGTCAGTAGTACCCGATCTAGCAACTGCTTATTTAGGTGTTGCCGACCGCAGGGCCGTATTCTGCCTGTTTACATATCCCTATATTTGGCTCTGAGCACTATGGGACTTAACATCTGAGGTCATCAGTTCCCTAGAATATAGAACTACTTAAACCTAACTAACCTAAAGACATCACATACATCCATGCCCGAGGCAGGATTCGAACCTGCGACCGTAGCGGTCGCGCGGTTCCAGACTGAAGCGCCTAGAGCCGCTCGGTCTCACCGGCCGGCTCTCTGTATTTGAATACGCATGCCTACACCAGTTTCTTTGGCGATTCGGTGTTTTTTGGATGTAGAAACACGCCTACCAACTTTCGTTTAGTCGCACAACTCCTTCCCGGTGTTGCGATTTTTTTTTTACTTCCGTGTATGTGGAAGATATTGAAAGCTAGATACAAGAGGGATGGCTAGGTTTTCAGTTTTCGTCGACCACGAAATCTTACAAACTGAGCATCTGCTCCGGTTGTGCAAAAATGAGGAAAGAAATCGGCCACAACTATTTTAAACAGACCATCGCTCTAGCTTCATCCGTAAAACCTGTGATGGTGCTATTGATGGCTTGCCACGCCAGTGGGCAATACACCGTCGATCAGAAGTGAAACATGCTGTCAGGAAATCGGCTATTGTCTCTGAGACTGATATTGAAGAGATTCGACATTAACGTGCGCGAAGTCAGTGCCATCGTTCACAAGGATTGGTCGAAGCAGAAAACGTACTCCCGAATCAGATCGCACTAGTCGGTTAGCAATCAGATGACAACACAGATGTAGAGGGTAGGCGATTCCATTGACACTTGACTGATGTCCATTACTTTTGCAAAACATCATGACAATGCGTAGCGGAGCGTGGTGCTTCCAATTCGCTAAAGGGTGGAGGGGAACACCATAATGACTATAATGTCCAGCTACCCGCATCACACCACAAGACTATGTTGGGCTAAAAAACGATGACTTGAAATCGAATACATATATTTTGTTTTGTTTTGTTCTTTTGATTCTGTCAACAGATATTTCAGATGCTCTTTCAATATGTCGCGTTTCAGTAGGCAAATACAACACGAAACTGCGACGTATTTTCTTGTATAATGCAACAGCCGACCGTAGTTTCACTCGATATTTAAACACTCGTTAGCAACAACAATTCACACTTGTCGTTTTTTTCGTAAGTGTTCTCATGCCAGATACCTGAAAAACTGATACAACATTTCTGAGCTACTAAACAACGAACTTCTTCTAAAACTAGAGTTCAGTGGAAAATGAAAAGCGTTGCCACTAAAACGGACTCTTCTCAGAACGACTGTGTGAATCAGTATGCTTACAGGCGTCTTCGGAGAACCCTGACAGATGAAAGCATCACTGTTGTTCGAGTGGAAGTAACGCTGGCTGACAGGCCATAATTTATCTCCATTTTTACGGGGATTGTGTCATCGCACCGAAGGAGAGGTTTCGCGAACAAAGGAGCGTAACATCGCACAGACATGTTTACAGGTTGTTTAAACGTTCAACGATTTCTTAAGAAATTAGATGCTCTTTTCATCCGGGGCAACACTGATGTCAGCACATATTAAATCATACTTCTCGAAAGAAGCGTTACTGCGTGCTAACAGCCTTCAATGCTAACTGAATACTCGTGACAGAGAGTATCTCAAAGAAGGAATGCATAATAACAATATTGTGGGTTGTCTTGGGGACTGATGACCATAGATGTTAAGTCCCATAGTGCTCAGAGCCATTTGGGTTGTCTTTAAAATGAAAATGCTACATGGAAGCACATCATGTACTGACTGTAGGCTAATCCTGAATCCCACTTCACGTGGAAAAACTGCTGTCCAGACAATGGGTTAACGAATGTTAGAACGTGCATCTAAAAATTGAAAACCATTTTGATGGAGGGAAAACGCGATGACTGTTGTTTTTGAGACTCAGAAAGCATAATTCGGACGACTGGAAAATGCTAAAACAGTGATTGTCTTTTGTTACAAAAACGAGCAACATTACAGTGCAAAGCTTGCCCTTGTTCCAGGGTGGTGCACCTGCTAAAACACTTAGTGTTGTGACAGCAATATCATGGTCGGCTTCAAAAAACCCTTCAGCCGCCCTACGCTCTATATGACGTCTTATTTAGTTTATTTCTGTTCCTAATTTTTTAAAGTATGGCCTCTGGTAGGAAATTGTCATTAAAAGAAGAGGTTACCTCTGAACTGCTCGTGTAGATTACTGCCCAGTGGCCAGCCATATGAGACTGGGAGATGAGCCAACCCGAATCGAATTTGGTCGCTAGACAAACGACTGTTGGCCTGCTACACCGGCAAGCTTAAGTGTTGTTTCAGGAGGTGCTGTATAGTTAAGTGTTATGAGAAAGTGGTAAGAAACTTCTTTTCTAAAAGTACAATGGTTGTGACCTGTCCAGACGACATATATCGAGCTCAGCGGACATTACCTTGAGAAATCAGTTCGACAATGGATACATGGTTACCTCTTACGCTTTTATCAGATTGGCCAATCTGCCGCCACGTTTATTACATATGAGAGTTTTACCTAGTAATTAATTTTCTACAATCTCAACAATCGACTGTTTTGTTCAATGCAAGTTATTATCAGAAATACAGCCTGTGGACAACTACATTTATTACACCATTCAAAAAAATCTTAATCTTAGTATTATATAGGGTGTAACGGATATCAGGGAAGATATTTTAATATGTGACTGAGGGCAGTATACTGAACAACGTTACATCAGTATTTAATTCATTTGCAGACTAATAATTATAGCTATTAGGATTAGTGTGTTTTTAGGATGGCTATTACCTCCAAGTACATGTGGCAAGATGGTTATTTTCTCCTGGATAGTATATCAGGTGTTGTAGTGTGGACATGTGGACGCAAAACGATTAGTCTATGTTGACAGACGTAGTCTACTTAGAGGTGCAGTTAGGACTATGCAGAAAACATCAGCTCATAAGTTCTGTGACATGTTTGTAGTAAAACTGTTCGAGGCAGAGAAAAAACAACCAACAGAGTGATATGTGTACATATTAAGGTACCACATACAAAGAATATCTACATTTATAGCCATTTCATCCTGTATTTTGTTCGGAAGTGACTTAATAAAATAATACGAGTGGCTACTGTTTTTTGGATGCAGTACGCTTTTCTACTGCATTTGCGAATGACGAAGAACAGACTTTATCTCAAAATTGCAAAACACTCTGCTTCAAATGTAATGGTCCCTCCTGTACTTTCAAACCCAGAATATGGATACCCAAGCACACGACCCATTAGGAATCTGTCAATGCAAATAATATAATGCCATAATCACGTCGGAAACCTTTTCACATGAATCACCAGAATACAAATGACAGCTCCGCCAATGCCGATGACTACACTTTTATACCCTGTGTACGCTATACTACCGCCATTTGTGTATGCACATATCGCTATCCCATGACTTTCATCACCTCAGTTAGTTAGTTAGTTAGTTAGTTAGTTAGTTACGTGTTCCATTGATCAATAGCACGGAAAAACCGTTATGATGTGGAACGTGTCAAATGCACAAGAAATGGGCACAGGAAACAAGGTTTTTTTACATTATAGTGTTATACCTAAATATTTCTATTATCTATCCCATTCCCTTAAATGGCACAAAATGCATATATTATATTTCCAGATTTATTTACTCATATTCAAGAATTCATCTATGGTATAGAAGGAGTTGTCAAGGAGGTATGATTGCAATTTGTTTTTGAAACTATTACTGCTGTCTGTCAGACATCTTATTTCATCTGGTAATTTATCAAAAAGTTTTATAGCAGCATATTTTACCCCTTTCTGTGCCAAAGATACGTTAAGTAAAGGATAGTGTAGGTCTTCTTTTCTGGTATTTTTCTTCTGGTATGAATGTCGCTGTTGTTTTAAACTGGTCCATGCTGTTGAGAAAAAATTTCATGTACTGTGAGGCAGTTTTAAGAATTCCTAACATTTTAAACAGATGCCTACAAGATGTGCGACTATGAACCCCACACATTATTCTAACTACTTTCTTTTAAACAGTGAATACCTTCTGCCTAATTGTTGAGTTGCCCCAGAATATTATTCCATATGACATCAGAGAGTGAAAGTATGCAAAGTATGTTAGCTTACTAATTTCTACATCCCCAAAATTGGCAATCATTCTGATTGCAAAAGTTGCTGAACCTAGTCGCTTTAGGAGATCCAAAATATGACTTTTCCAATTAAGATTCTCCTCTACATGTACACCCAAAAACTTAGTATGCTCTACACTGGCTACTGACTTCTTTTGATATGTTATGTTTATTGAAGGAATTATACTTCTTAGAGCAGAAAATTGGATGTACTGTGTTTTTTTTCAAAGTTTAGAGCAAGCCCATTCGCAGAAAACCAATTAATAACTTTTCCAAAGGCCTTTTTATATCATTTTCTATCGGACTTTCTTTTACTGGATTAATAATTATGCTTCTATCATCAGCAAACAGTGTCAGTTCAGCACCTTGTTTCACATAAGAAGGGAGGTCATTCACATATATCAAGAACAGGAGGGGACCAATGATCGAACCTTGTGGAACACCTAATGTAATTTCACCCCAGTTAGATGAAGTGGCAAACTCCTTTGAATCACTTGAAGCATATAAAGAGACTTCTTGCTTCCTGTTCTGTAGGTATGACTTAAACCACTCATATGCTGTTCCATTTATACCATAGAATTGTAATTTTTCTAACATAATGTCATGGTTCACACAATCAAATGCTCTGGATAAGTCACAGAATATTCCTATTGGTGTCATTTTATTGTTTAAAGACTCTATTATGTGGACAGTGAAATTGTATAGTGCTGTCTCAGTGGAACAGCATTTCTGAAATCCGAACTGTGATTTACTAAGTATCCCATTATTGTTGAGATGGCTAACCACTCTTGAGTACATTACTTTATCAAAGATTTTTGAAAATTCTGTAAGCAGGGATACTGGCAGGTAATTATTGACATCTGTGGTTTCCCCCTTTTTGTAGAGAGGCCTGACAATGCCATATTTTAACCTGTCTGGAAAAATACCCTGAGTCAGTGATGCATTACATATGTGACTTAAAACATCAGCTGTAATTGCTCCACATTGTTTTAATAACTTGTTAGAGATGTCATCTACTTCAACAGAACATTTATTTTTCAAAGATTTAATAATTCTCCTTATTTCACAAGAGGTTGTTAGATGAAACTTAATCTGACTAAAACGTTTCAAAACTGATCCTTCCATGTACTGCCTCGCTTTTTCTTTTGAACTATTCTCGCCAATTTTTTCTTCTACACTTAAGAAGTGATTGTTGAATACATTGGCTACCTGTGTACTGTTGGTTAAGATGGTCTCATTCTCTTTAACAGCAATACTACCTATCCCAGTGGTTACTTTTCCTGTCTCCCTTCTAACAACATTCCATATTGATTTGATTTTATTGCTGGAGTTGTTAATTTCTTCTCTAACATACACATTTCTTGATTTCCAAAGTGTAAGAGAATCGTCCGAAAAATCAATGTAGGGAGAAGCGGGATACTGAATACTGAGAAGTTATGATGTGCGTTACTGAAGGATGTAGGTACTGCTATAAAGAATGCCACAGTAGGCAGTTCACCTGAAGAGTAATGGACAGATCTGAAAATGGTAATCACGGAAATTGGACCGAAGAAAGGTAACTGCGAAGAAACCTTGGGTAACAGAAGACATACTTCAGCTTACCGACGAAGGCAAGAAGTACAAAAATGTTAGCGGAAAGACAGGAATACAGTACTATAAGTCAATGGTTCAAATGGCTCTGAGCACTATGGGATTCAACTGCTGACGTCATTAGTCCCCTAGAACTTAGAACTAGTTAAACCTAACTAACCTAAGGACATCACAAACATCCATGCCCGAGGCAGGATTCGAACCTGCGACCGTAGCGGTCTTGCGGTTCCAGACTGCAGCGCCTTTAACCGCACGGCCACTTTTTTTTTAGACGCCACCCCTTTTTTTTATTTTTTTTTATTTTTTTTTAACAGTAAGGAACTGAAAACTAGTAAGTGCACTCTTTGCGTCGAGTTGGGGATGCACATAACTAAAACCATGCTAATAGTTGTAGAAAACGGCATAAAGAAAGAGAGCAAAGTGCGGGGCGAAGGAAACCATGAAACAAAACTGAAGGGTGGAACCCATACCACCATTAACCAGTGCTACATCTTGCAGCGGATGGGAAAACTAAAACTGCGAAGGCCTTTTCGCACCGGGGACAAAAAGAGGAAATGGGGCAAATACTGCTACAGAGTATGAGGGTTCACAACGAAACTCTCCATCTGCTGTATCATCCAGGTATGACTTCTCGTAATGATGAAAGTAGATCCCACGTTGTACCGTGTAGTGTTCTATCATCGTATTGTAATTTTAGCTTCTCTTACCCGTGATGTTCCAGCTACGTGGAGGGTCGTGGAACGCACTCCACAAAAAATTGGAAAAATATTGTCGATACTTAGGGTTACGGAGGATCTTGCAATGTCGTTCCTGCAAATAGTTCCAAAAGTCTAAAGTGTCCTTAGTGCCGTCTTGAAACAAATAATGCACTGCACGTCCACGAAGCCACGTCATCGCATTAGTTTTAGTGCGTGGGTAATACGTTTCATCTGGGAATAAGATAGTCTTGGGGTCGATATGATTCGGCGTTACCCGAAGGAAGTATGCTGACATTTGCCTCACTAAGTGCCACACTGCCGTAGACTCGCCACAGCTAAGACGGTGTTCATCGTCGTCTTGAACGCCACAGCTCGTGCATGTGGGTGAGTCTACCATGTGGATCGCATGTAGCCTTGATCTGGTCACCTGCTTACCGTTGACAGTGATATACCACATCACCGTGACGTCAGTGTCCAGTGTTACGTGGTGAATTGTCCACACTACTCGCCAGTTGACGTTCGGGTGCTTCCTCTCCACGACGTTATCGGGTCGTCCACGTTGCAGGACCCTATAAACCGTCTTTGCCGTCGTCAGTTGAGTCGCTGGTAAGGCAAGTCGAACGTAACTGAGTTCGAGGTAAAAGACACCGATGTAGAAGAGCGAGGAGGGGACGTGGTGTATCGGCACAGGCGGCAGCAGGGAGGGCGGTGCTAGTTCTTCTATTAACAAACTGGTCAGACTGTCCGGACGGCGGTGCCATAGTTTGACTAATGTGCTCACAAATAGGGCGACCGCTCTGTCATAAACGTGATAAAGGCCAAGCCCTCCCCGACCCGGGGGAAGGGTGAGAGTCTCATATTTGATCTTGAAAAGCATTCCTGAACTCACGAAGGACCCAAAAGCCGCAAGTATACGGCGAGCTAACATCACCGGTATAGGTAATATCTGGGCGATGTGCGGAATGCGTGACGCTAAATGTGTGTTAACATACTGGGTCCGTTGGACGATGTCCAGGGCTCGTAGGCGGTTGTTGGCAATGCCAGTCCGAACATTCCGTAAAAGCCGTCGAAAGTTGTGAGCAGCGGTCCGTCGTATATCGTCTGTAAAGTCAATGCCGAGACATTTCAAACTATCTCTGAGCTGTAAGGGGGTGACACTGTTCTCAGACAATCCGACCCCGATGTTCATCGCCACCGATTTTGCGACGTTGATACGACTACCAGTGGCCATGCCATACTTCGTTATCCAATTTAGTGCGCTAGCGGTGTCGTCACCGTTGCGGATGACAATCACCAGGTCGTCAGCGTACGCTTTACACCGGAAAGTGTGGCCTCGTAACGTCATACCCGTTAGTCGTTGGCGCAGGCCGCAGAGGAGAGGTTCCATGGCCACAGCGTAAAGTAGAGTGGACAGAGGGCACCCTTGGCGTATCGATCGAGAAATGGTGAGGGGCTGCGAAGGTCGGCCGTTGACGATCACCTTGGACGTCGCGCCACGGAGTAGTCGCATGACGACAGTGACGAATGGCTGTGGGTACCGCATATGTTGGAGGACCGCTTCCAAATACACTCCTGGAAATGGAAAAAAGAACACATTGACACCGGTGTGTCAGACCCACCATACTTGCTCCGGACACTGTGAGAGGGCTGTACAAGCAATGATCACACGCACGGCACAGCGGCCACACCAGGAACTGCGGTGTTGGCCGTCGAATGGCGCTAGCTGCGCAGCATTTCTTGCACCGCCGCCGTCAGTGTCAGCCAGTTTGCCGTGGCATACGAAGCTCCATCGCAGTCTTTAACACTGGTAGCATGCCGCGACAGCGTGGACGTGAACCGTATGTGCAGTTGACGGACTTTGAGCGAGGGCGTATAGTGGGCATGCGGGAGGCCGGGTGGACGTACCGCCGAATTGCTCAACACGTGGGGCGTGAGGTCTCCACAGTACATCGATGTTGTCGCCAGTGGTCAGCGGAAGGTGCACGTGCCCGTCGACCTGGGACCGGACCGCAGCGACGCACGGATGCACGCCAAGACCGTAGGATCCTACGCAGTGCCGTAGAGGACCGCACCGCCACTTCCCAGCAAATTAGGGACACTGTTGCTCCTGGGGTATCGGCGAGGACCATTCGCAACCGTCTCCATGAAGCTGGGCTACGGTCCCGCACACCGTTAGGCCATCTTCCGCTCACGCCCCAACATCGTGCAGCCCGCCTCCAGTGGTGTCGCGACAGGCGTGAATGGAGGGACGAATGGAGACGTGTCATCTTCAGCGATGAGTGTCGCTTCTGCCTTGGTGCCAATGATGGTCGTATGCGTGTTTGGCGCCGTGCAGGTGAGCGCCACAATCAGGACTGCATACGACCGAGGCACACAGGGCCAACACCCGGCATCATGGTGTGGGGAGCGATCTCCTACACTGGCCGTACACCAATGGTGATCGTCGAGGGGACACTGAATAGTGCACGGTACATCCAAACCGTCATCGAACCCATTGTTCTACCATTCCTAGACCGGCAAGGGAACTTGCTGTTCCAACAGGACAATGCACGTCCGCATGTATCCCGTGCCACCCAACGTGCTCTAGAAGGTGTAAGTCAACTACCCTGGCCAGCAAGATCTCCGGATCTGTCCCCCATTGAGCATGTTTGGGACTGGATGAAGCGTCGTCTCACGCGGTCTGCACGTCCGGCACGAACGCTGGTCCAACTGAGGCGCCAGGTGGAAATGGCATGGCAAGCCGTTCCACAGGACTACATCCAGCATCTCTACGATCGTCTCCATGGGAGAAAAGCAGCCTGCATTGCTGCGAAAGGTGGATATACACTGTACTAGTGCCGACATTGTGCATGCTCTGTTGCCTGTGTCTATGTGCCTGTGGTTCTGTCAGTGTGATCATGTGATGTATCTGACCCCAGGAATGTGTCAATAAAGTTTCCCCTTCCTGGGACAATGAATTCACGGTGTTCTTATTTCCATTTCCAGGAGTGTAGTTGTGGTCCACTCGGTCGAAAGCTTGACTAAAATCGATTGCCGCCAGTGCACCCTTCAGACGACATGCCCTCGCCAGTGAGATCAAGTCACGATATTATTGTCGCCTCCTAATGACGTTTGATCGGGTGAGATAACATTTCGTAGGGTCTGGCGTATCCGCACCGCCAACAGTCGAGAAAAGATCTTAAAGTCGCAGTTCAATAGCGTCAACGGGCGGTAGTCCTGCAGTCGTGAGCCACCGGACGGTTTGTGAATAGGAATAATCATCCCTTCCACAAGGGCCGCAGGGAGCGGCACGTCCGGGGATAGGAGTTCGCGACAGATGTCCGTCCATCGGGAGGCTAATAAATATTGAAAAGTCCGGTAAAATTCCAAGGGGAGGCCGTCAGAACCCGGAGACTTGTTGACAGCTCCTTTTCCAATGGCGTCGATCACTTCTTCTTCTGTAATTTCTTCCATCAAGGCCGCTTCCATTGCCGGGGTGACGGTGCCGTAAATCGTCTGAGAGACGTCCTCCAGTGCTGTCGGATCAGGGGTCTGAGCGGAATAGAGTTGGGAATAATGATTGTAGAACGCTGTGTTTATGTCTTGTTGCGTGGTGAGGCGATGACCGTCCTCCGTGTCGATGAAGCGTATCAGCGCTCGTTGGCTTCGTTTACGTTCACGAAGGATGTGGAACATTGACGGGCGTTCGCTAGGTATCCGATCCTGCGTCCTCGAGCGGATGACTACCCTCTCTAGGTGGCGTCGCACATGAGCGAGGATCTGAGCCTTAGCACGGTGGACCGCCGTTTGTCGTTCCGGAGATGGCGCCATAGCATCGCAGTCGCGCAGGACCCGGAAGTAAAAGTCGAGTGTATGTCTTCGCCAAGTAGCGTGGTCACGACCGTAGGTTATCAACGTTCGCCTCAGTGCCGGTTTGGCGCAGTCCAGCCACCAGCGGATCGTTGTGGGATATGCACGGAGGCGATTTTCACACGAATGCCACGTATCCTCAACGGCTTGGCGGCAATCCGGGTACGACAGGTGAGCGATGTTTAATTTCCACGGGCTGCGGCTTCTCCACACTTGTTGCCGCCGCAGAGTGACGGCACAAATGTAAGCTGAGTGGTCCGAGAATGCTGCAGGCCACAGTTCCGCATCCTGTGTTCCAGCGGCGAGAGAGCGTGAGACATAAATCCGATCGATACGACTGGAAGAGTGACTTGTGAAGTGCGTGAATCCCGGTCGGTGGCCGTGAAGATGTTCCCAAGTGTCCACCATCTGCAGGTCTCGAATTAGCGTCCCGAGTTCCGGGCACGGATTGTGTCGTGGGAGTGGGTCTCTGGGCGCCAGTACGCAATTGTAGTCACCTCCAAACACCAGATGGTCGTGGCGGCCTTGGAAGAGCGGGGCGACGTCTTCCGCAAAGAATCGTGAACGTTCGCGACGTTTGTCCGTCCCGGAAGGTGCGTAGATATTGATAAGGCGGACACCCAGTACTGTGAGTGCCATTCCTCTTGCCACTATCCCTTCCCGAAGAAGTACAGCGACACCGCTGCCTGCTGGGGAAGCTGGAGAGACGCAAGCATCGTAACCGTACATGCCTGGGAAGTCGTCGACGTACACTTCCTGGAGAAGGGCTATGTCGATGGAAGCAGAGTTCAACATATCCTGAAGCAAGGATAACTTAGCGCGCGTCCGTATAGTGTTGATGTTTATAGTTGCAACGCGATAAGTTTGAGGTCTATCCACAGCATCCGTGTTGGCCATCAATACCCTGGTAAGGCTGTCTCGTCACTGTAACTGACGGCGGGAAAGGATCAACACTGGTGGGGTAAATTTCCCCCCGTGTCGTCCGACACGATGGGCAAGGAGTGTTCCTCACAGTCGTCCGCCCAGTCGCCATGAAACACCATCGGATGTTGGTGGCTGTTAGTGGCTTCTGCGGCACTCGGCGCTGACTCCATCGGCTCTGCTGGCTGGGAATCGGCAGCGGTTGTCTGCTTGTGATCCTGCTGTGCTGTGGGGTCTGAGGGGCTGAAGCCGTCACCACGGCGATCTGTTGAGTGTGAAGTTACAGCGGCCTCTGTACCGCCGGTACCGTCGTCGGAATTTCCACAGTCCATGTCAGACGATCGCTGCAAACACTCGTCCGATGAAGCACGCCGCCGTCTCTTGTGTTTTCGCGGGGAACGCTGTTTACGGACGTGTGTTTCAGTATCTGAATGTGGGTGGATTTCGTCAGCTGCTCCGGTGTCTGGAAGAAAAGCCGCTGTCGGCACAACCCGGGGGTCAATGTCCATCCTGGCATCCACGCCTTCTTGCAAGGTCGGTCGGTGATTATCTTCAGGTGGGGGCGCCGTTGTAGAGGCCGGATCCTGTACTGCAGAAGCCATTTTGGTCTCTCCATCGGGGGCGGCTATCGGACTAATGTCGTCAGCATCGGATAAGGTTGCTGCCCGTGTAACTTCGGCGTAATTGAGAGGAAGGGTCGTCACCGTAGAAGGAGTCATAGATTCACCTGTCGGGATTTGAGTAAGCCGTCGTCGGAGACAATCCGACCGGACGTGCCCTACTTGGCCACAACCAGAGCAAGTGCGTGGCTGACCGTCATACATAATGATCGCCCTACATCCGCCGATGACAAGATATGACGGAACATGTTTGGTCAGTTCAGTTTTAATCTGTCGTACCCCGTTAAGAACGGGGTACGTTGTAAAGGTGGTCCATTTTTCGGCCATATGGCTGATCACTTTGCCGTAGGGCTGGAAAGCCGCGGTGACTACGTCCGGTGGTACTTCGAAAGGGAGTTCGAAGACGCGTATCGTACGGAGGCCAAGCCCCGCGTGATCGATAGAGACCGCCCCAATATGGCCATCAGAATGTTTGAATTTAAGATCGTTCGCATGTGCGCTCACGATTCTGTTGCACACCTCGTCACTTACTAGCTTGACGTAGACAACACTGCTCGTGATAGAGAGATGGATACCAATTACGTCTCGCGGGTCAATTTTAACGTCGTCACGTAGAAAACGTTCCACTTCAAAAGCTCGCGGTCGTGCATGATCGGTTTGAAAACTGATCTTGATGGTGGTTTGTCTGTATGAATGTGCCATGTTGCGTCGGTAGTGATGGACTCTAAACTAGCGACAACGCAGTAGTAAACAACCTCGGGCACTCGCGACCGCGCGGACGGGACGTAAACAAGACGTCCTCGCCGCAACGCTGCGGAAAGCAGACTGCCACTTCGGCCGGCTACTATAAGTCGCCCAGGAATGAAACAAATAGGAAATGCTGGAAAGCAAAATCGAAATTTCTGCAGGAAAAATGTGAAGTAATCAAAAAGGAAACGGTCGTCGTAAGGACTCATTCAGCACATAGAAACATCAAAACAACACTCCGTGAAACTGCAGCTTGGGCATCAACATCAAGAGTCCAAAGAGAATTTTTCACTGTTAAAAGCAAAGAATAGAGTGAATAGGAGCAAAAAGGGTACATTAAAGGCCTCCAAGTGGAGGAGGAACTGTCTGATGACATGATAGAAGAGGAAAGGAGAGTCCATATGAAAGACATAGGGGATCCTCAGCATTTTACAGAGCTCTGGAAGAGCAGCGGTTAAACAAGACAGCAGGCAGAGACAACATTCCTTTAAAATTTATATAGTCAGTGGTAAAATGACAACCAAACGGCTGTTCAAATTGGTGTGTAGAGTCTGTGAGACTGCACATATTAAGCATCATATTTTCGAAAAAAGATATCATCAACATTCTGCTATGTCGAACTTAGCACTTAATTTGAGGAATAAATCACTTAGAATGTGTGTTTGGAGCACAGAATTGTATGGTAGCGTGTCATGGACTGTGGGAAAGCAAGAGAAGAGAAACAAAGTTTCAGATGTGGTAACATCGAAGGATGTTGAAAGTTGGGTCGAATGATAAGGTAATGGATGGGGAGGTTCTCTGCAGAATCAACGAAGAAAGGAATATACGAAAAACTCTGAGCAGAAGAAACGACAGCATGACAGGACATGTGTTTACACAACAGGCAATAACGTCCATAACGCTGGAGGGTAAAAAGTGAATAGGAAAACAGAGATTCCAATACATCGAATAAAAAAAAGGACTTCCCTTCTTTCTTTACTCAGGTGGGAAGTCGGGGACCCCTTCTGTCTGTGAATTGTGTAACTTATGTGTGTTGTCTTAGGGTCTTCAGTTCAGAGACTGGTTTGATTCAGCTCTCCATGCTACTCTATCCTGTGCAAGCCTCTTCGTCTCCGAGTAACTACTGCAACCTACATCCTTCTGAATCTGCTTAGTGTATTCATCTTTTCGTCTACCTCCACGATTTTTACCCCACACGATTCCTTGATGCCTCAGAGGGTGTCCTACCAATAGATCCCTTCTCCTAGTCAAGTTGTGCCATAAATTCCTCTTTTCCCCAATTCTCTCCAGTACCTCCTCATTAGTTACGTGATCTACCCATCTAATCTTCAGCATTCTTCTGTAGGACCACGTTTCAAAAGTTTCTATTCTCTTCTGTCCAAACTATTTATCGTGTTATTGTATTTTAACTGTTTATGTGTCGTACTCTTTGCGAATTTGAGAAGCAGTCCAGCAACTGTAAAACCGAGTGTAGGAAACCTCTAGAAATCACACTTAGGCTGGACGGTGTATCAGTTCACGGTCGTTAATTCGCGGCACGGGTCTGCCTCTCCTCGCTGTCTCGCAAGTTAAAGCGCTGCGCCTTACGCTGCACGAGCGGATCTGCGTTGTAGCCAACCGTGATTGTTTTATTCTATTACTAACAACATTTTTACGTGAAAATGTAGGTTACGAAGATCAGTGAGCTTTCCATCTGAAACATTCGATTAAATGTAGATCGAATGTTTTCAATTGAACTTAAACTGATAAAATGAGATGACAATTCAACAAAATTGCGTCACAAGCTTCATATGAATAAAGAAGTGACTAATTCCTCGAAAGCTTAACTTTGTTAGGACTCAGATGAATTAAATTAAGTCCAAGCGTTGTTTGTTAACGACTTTTACATTGACCGAAAGAAACGCAGCACCTAAAAATACTTGATGTAGAGTAACGAAAATTTGGTAATATATTTATCTAGGTAACGGATTCAAGTGATTAACGTTGCAAGATCACAGGTTAATGAAAGTGCGAGATAAGCCATTGCAAATGTGAAATGCTGGAACTTTAATAACCGGTGTAACCTCCGGAATGTTGTATGCAACATGCAAACCTGCATGTATTTTGTTGTACAGGGTATCAGTTTGTGGGACGGAGTTCCATGACTGTTCCACTTGGCTGGTCAATACGGGGGCAGTTAATATACCGGTTGCTAATGACGCTGGAGTTGTCATCCGATGATATCCCACATGTGCTCGATTGGAGACGGATCTGCATCTAAATCTACACCTACGTGATTACTGTGCTATTCACAATAAAGTGCCTGGCAGAGGATTCACTGAATCACCTTCAAGCTGTCTCTCTACCGTTCCACTGTCAAACAGCACGTGGGAAACATGAGCACTTAAATTTTTCTGTGCGAGCCCTGATTTCTCTTATTTTATCGTGATGATCATTTCTCGCTATGTAGGTGGGTGCAAACAGAATTTTTTCGCAATTGGAGGAGAAAATTGGTGATTGAAATTTTATGAGAAGATCCCGTCACAACGGGAAACGCCTTTTTTTTAAACGATTGCCACTCCAATTCACTTATCATGTCTGTGGCACTATCTCCCCTGTTTCGCGATAATGCAAAACGAGCTGTCATTCTTTGAAGTTTTTCGATGTCATCCGTCAGTCCCCCCTGAAGTGGAACCAACACCACAGAGCAACAATCCAGAACAGGGCGGACAAGCGCTGTGTAAGCAGTCTCTTTAGTAGACCTGTTGCACCTCCTAAGTGCTCTACCAGTGAATCGCAGTCTCTGGTTCTCTCTACCCACAACATTATCTATGTGATCGTTCCAGTTTACGTTATATGTAGTGGTAATCCCAAAATACTTAGTTGAATTTACAGCGTTCAGATTTGTGTGACTTATCGTGTAATCGAAATTTAGTGGATTTCATTTAGTACTCATGTGAATAACTTCACACTTTTCTTTATTCAGGATCAATTGCCACTTTTCACACCGAACAGATATCTTATCTAAATTATTTTTCAATTCGTTTTGGTCATCTGGTGATTTTACAAGACGGTAAATGACAGCATCATCGCAAACAATCTAAGACGGATACTCAGATTGTCTCCTATGTCGTTAATATAGGTCAGGAACAATAGAGGGCCAATAACTCTTCCTTGCGGAACGCCGGATATTACTTCTATTTTACTCGATGATTTTCTGTGTATTACTACGAACTGTGACTTTTCTGGCAGGAAATCACGAATCCAGTCGCACAACAGAGGCGATATTTCACAGGCACGCACTTCGTTTAGAAGACGCTTGTGAGGAACGGTATCGAAAGCCTTCTGGAAATCTAAAAATGTGGAATCAATTTCACATCCCTGTCGATAGCAGTCATTACTTCAAGAGTAGAAAGAGCTAGTTGTGTTTCACAAGAACGATATTTTCTGAATACGTGCTGACTATGTGTGAATAAATCGTTTTCTTCGAGGTATATAATAAAGTTTGAACACAGTATACGTCCTAAAACCCTACTGCAAATCGACGTTAGTGATATCGACCTGTAATTCAACGGATTACCCCTACTCCCCTTTTCGTGCACTGGTGTGACTTGAGCAATTTTCCTGTCTTTAGGTACGGATCTTTCTGTGACCCGGTAATCTAGATGGCCAACGCAAAATGTTGAGACTCTGTTGAGCACATTGGGTTACAACAGCGGTATGTGGGCAGCGTTAATTTGTTGAAAAACATCCCCTGGAATGCTGTTCATATGTGGCAACACAACAGGCCGAATCACCAGTCTGACGATCAAATTAGCTGTCAGCGTGCGTGGAACAACTACGTGAGTACTCCTGCTGTCACACGAAATCGCACCCCAGACCATAACTCCAGGTACAGGTCCAGTATGTGCAGCACGTAGAGAATGTGGTTGCAGGCTTGCAACTTACCTCCTCCTAACCAACTCACGGCCATCACTGGCACCAAGGCAGAACCTGCATTCACCAGAAAACAAAACAGACCTCACCCCGCCCTCCAATGAGCTCTCGTTTGACACCACTGAAGTCGCAAACGGCGGTGGTTTGGGGCCAGTGGAATGCACGCTACAGGGTGTCTGGCCAGGGACTATCCTTGAAGTAACCGTTTTGTAGCAATTTGTTGTGTCCTGTGGTGCCAACTGCTGCTCAAATTGCTGTTGCAGTTGCAGTACGATGCGCCAGAGCCCTATGTCGAACATGATGGTCTTCCCTCTCGATAGTGCCATGCGACCATCCGGAGTCCCGGCTTCTTGGGACCGTACATTCTCCTGGCTACTGTTGCCAGCAGTCACTATCGCAGAAGGAAAATCGAGCTTCTTGTAACTCTGTTACACGGCCTCGATCAAACTCAATGAGATGTTGATAATGTCATCTTTGTCGACTTAAAGGCAATGTTAACTAACATCAACTCACCACATCCAGTCTCGAAGGTAACAAACACTGACGACCGTCACAGCGCTTATTCAAAAGCAAACCTGATATGCATCCTCATAGTGGCGTTATTAGCGCCACTGTTATGAGACTGGTGCGAATGTTGAATAGACAGCATCCTTCCGATGTAAAAACATGCTTACCAACTTTCGTTTATGTCGCACAACTCCTTCTTGGTGTTCCTATTTTTTTCCGCCTTGCATGTTGACGGGTCGTGATTCTTTGTTTCCCATTAGGGTCGAGAAACAAGTTGTTGAGCTGCATTGACTGTTGGCCCTGTCGGCTTTAAATCATGCACCTTCGTCAGATGAGTCAAATGGGACTATAGGAAGTATTGCAGAAGCTTCTTGCTGAGGGGATAGAAACGCCTGTATAACCTTCCAACAGATTCATCAATCACTGTGCTGAAAAATAGTTAACGTTTGTATATAATATTTGTACATAAGTTCTTCCCAGCTTTCATACTTTTTCAATTTTCGGCCCTACTGTAATTTAAAAACAATGCTAATAAGTTCACTATAACGACAACATAATAAAGCAACTTCTTACGTTTACTTACAGGGGTTTTTCTTTTTCATGTATGCTTTCATAACATTGCAGGACAGCGCGATACACACGCTCAACGTGTAGAGCGTGCTATATACATACCCATCTCACCTCAATTTACCTGTATTACGTAGCATCAGCAGTGCTAAAGAGTTTTGCTCTTCCACTACCTGTGTGCTCGCTTTACTGCTGATGAAGTCGGTCTTTTATTTTCAGTACTATATACGCTTGTCAACATAGCACACCTTCATCTACACGTTTTCACTGCATTATTGTGTTCACTTCTGCCCTTCTAATGCAGCACATTTTCTTCTCAAAATTCGAAGCTGTAAACATTTCTATTTTACTATTGTATTCGTCTTCTCATGGTCTCTCGAATTCCTTGGTAATGAATAAGGTTTCCTCTTTACTACACATATTTACTTTGATATCTCGTCAGATTAAAACGACGCTGTCCATTCATAAACGCAAAACACTTACAAATGCGCGATTTGTCGAAATAGACAATATATATCTTGAGCAGTCTATGTAATATTACGAGTGGCTGCATCGTGTGGGCACTCCTTACGTCTTATGAAAATTAGTCATAATCTCATTTATTTTCCTGGAGGATAATCTTCCTCTGTATATAGTTAATGTAATAGGAGCGTGACTCCTTACATTTGGCGGCCATAGTCTGAGCTCTCTGGCTTTCTTAGATTTGAAAAATTCCTCATACTAACGTGTCACCTAGTCCAGCACCATAATATGCACGGAAGATTCAACTACACTCAGTTACTATAAAGACTCTGCTCTGAGTAACAACGAATCTGCTCCGTGAACACTTCTTTTTAGAACTTAAAATTTTTAAAATAAACACTTAAATTAATAGACTCTGAATGCGAAATGGCAATTGATGTTAAACACATGGGACGTCCCACTTCGGACATCGTTAGAGAATTGAATATTTCGAGATCCACAGTGTGAAGAATGTGCCGAGATTTCTAGCATTACCTCTCACCACGGACAACACAGCGGCTGACAGCCTCCATTTAGCGATCGAGAGCAGCAGCATCTACGTAAAATCGTCAGTACTTACAGACAAGCAACATTGGGTGAAATAACCGCAGAAATCAATGTGGGACGTACGTCGGACGTATCCATTAGGACAGTGAGGCGAAATTTGTCGTTAATGGCCTACGGCAGCAGACGACCGACGCGAAATGCTTTTCTAACAGCACTACATCGCCTGCAACGCCTCTCCTGAGCTCGTGACCTTTTCGGTTGCTAGACGACTGGGAAACCGTGGCCTGGTCAGATGGCTCCAGATTTTAGTTGGCAAGAGCTGATGGTAGGGTTCGAGTTTGGGGCAGACCCCACGAAGCGATGACTCGAGTTGTCAACAAGGCACTGTGGATGCTGGTGGTGGCTCCATAACGGTGTGGGCTGTGTTCACATGAACAGATCATTGACTGGAAACGGTTATGTTCGGCTACTTGGAGACCATTTGGAGTCATTCATGGAGTTCATGTTCCCAAAAAACGATGTCATGTCACCAGGCCACAGCTATTTAGATTGATCTGAAGAATATTCTGGACCATTCGAGCGAATGATCTGGCCACACAGATCGCCCGACATGAGTCCCATCGAACGTTTATGGGACATGAAATCCCACGCCAGCAACACTTTCAGAGTTATGGTCGGCTATAGAGGCAACATGACTCAATATTTCTGCAGGAGACTTCCAACCAGCTGTTGAGTACATGCCACGTCGAGTTGCTGCTCTACGCCGGGCAGGACATTACGGGGTATCCTAAGACTTTTGTTAACTCAGTGTAAATTTCAGTCTTGTTATCATCATTACCAAAATTATATATGAATCTTGTCTGCTCCTGCGTACTCCTGTAAGTCTAAGCTCTGATTTAGCAATCTCTGACAACAGAGTAATCCAGCTGGAATCTTCCTGTGTCTCCACATCTTTTCCAAGTATACCTCCTCCTCTTGTAATTTTTGAACAATGTGGCCGCTATTCCTAACTGCTTTTATCTGCAGTTCTCAATTAGTCTTTCTCCTCCCCCATTTTTCATTCCAAGCCCACATTTTACCGTCGATCTATCGCCTCTAGCCTTCCATAGTATAGCGTTCAAATCCCCTCTTGATTATTAGACTATCTTCTTATCCTCCTACACCTTAGCTACAACATAAAATTGCTTGAAATTATCTCTTTTACTACCAGTCATTTCACTTACATTGACTTTATCAACTACCATCCTGTGATTTAAGATTTCTCTTTTGGTTTCCTTATTATTATACCTACGTCACTAACATTTATTGAAAGTCAGAACCACATCTTATTGGTAGTATGATAATAGGCTTTGTGGGGAAAAGCTTCAGTGTGATTTGTTCACCTTATACACTGAGGATCCAAAGAAACAGGTACACCTACTAATACGTGTAGGGTTACCGTGAGTACGCAGAAGTACCGCAACACTATGTGGAATGGACTCGACTAATGTCTGAAGTAGCGCTGAAAGGAGTTGGCATCATGAATCCTGCAGAGCTGTCCATAAATCCGTAAGAGTACGAGGTGATGGAGATCTCTTTTCAACAGCACGTTGCAAGGCATTCCAGACAGGCTCAGTAATGTTCAGTCTAGGGAGTTTTGTGGCCTGCAGAAATCTTTAAACTCAGAAGAATATTCCTAGAGCCACTCTGTAGCAGTTATGGATGTCTGGAGCGTCCCAGTGTCCTGCTGGAATTGCCCAAGTCCGTCAGAATGCACTATGCACATGAACGGATGTAGGTGATCAGACAGGATGATTATGTGCGTGCCACCTACCAGAGTTGTATCTAGACGTATCAGGAATCCCACTCCAACTGCAGACGCCCCAAGCCATTACAGAGCCTACAGCTTGAACAGTCCCCTGCTCACATGCAGGGTCCATGGATTCTAAGGTAGTCTCCATACAGGTATACGTCCTTCCGCTTGATACAATTTGAAACGAGACTCGTCCGACCGGGCAAAACGAACCAGTCATCAACAGTCCAACGTCGGCGGTGGCTGGACTAGGTGAGGCGTAAAGCTTTGTGACGTGCAGTTATCAAGGGTACACAAGTGGGCCTTCGGCTTCGAAACCCCATATCAATGTTTCGTTGAATGGTTCGCACGCTGACACTTGTTGATGACCCAGCATTGAAGTCTGCAGCGCCATGCTCCTTGTAGAGGAGGACGGACCTCAGCAGGATTGTCCGTCCTTTATGGTAGAGGCATACCGCAGCAGTCTGCCCGCCCAGGCGTAGATGGTCGGTTGGCTGCGTCACCCTGACCACGAGCCGCTGCCCTCCAGGGTAGAAGGCCGGCAGCAGCTGGAAGTAGGATGCAGGCGAACCTACGGCTGGAAGGTGATGCGTCTACAGCATCAGAATCAGCTTTAAGCTCGCAGTTAATGGTGGCCTAATTTCGTGGCGGGAGCTTGCAGAACCATGGAGCCCCGTATACCGGCCTAGAACTCTCCTCGTAGTTGGTTGTTGCCAGACTACGATCATTTGGTATTTATGATTCCCCGCATGCTTGTTTTCCTACTGTATCGGGTCTGGTCATGTGGATCACAAAAAGTCCGCAGTTCCGGTGTGAAGTAACCAAGCCATCTAGGCTGCGGTGTCCTTGCCTTTCTGCTGTGCCGATATTATTTATGATCTTGGACCCTCCTCTTGTCGACGGCTGGAGGTAACCATCATGATGCTTTTAGGCAACCGCGTTCGCTTCATCAACAGGTAGCCCTGTGTAACTTCTTCCCAGATGTCTGTCTTGACCTGCTTCTCTGGCTCCTAACACTAGTCAAGGAAGGTATTTTAATTTTACGCAGGTGCATCAAGTAATATGTTTGCCACGCAACACTAATTTCAAATTATAAAAAAAAGTAATTTAAGTTAAAAGATACGTTTTGATTATGTGGTATGGTCTACTTGAAACTATAACAAGGCATCATTATAAAAGAAACTGCCCCTGATAGAAACAGGCAGACCGCAAGCAGTGGCTGATGCGACAACAAACACTGAAGGTTAACAACATACTGCATAATACTTGAGACGGTTTTGTATTTTAATTATAAATAGTTGTGTCGTGGTATTTGACAGGTATTTCAATACTCAAAAGGAGATGAAAAATCTAACAGTCTGAAGTTACTCTTTCTTCTGTCGACCACACTGCGTTCATGATGCATCCTCACTACCAAGACGTTCTCAGTCCACTCACAAATTTCGTGTGGTACCGCTGTGTGAAACTGTTTTCATTAATAAACGTTGGTGTCATGTGAATCTTCTGAAATCGAATCTGATATAAAATTCCCCTCAAGCTGCCGACTACATGTTGTATTTACCTAGAACGAGTGGAAGGGAAGCCGCAAATGAAGGTCTCTTAACTTCCGCACTAGAGAGAGATGTGGGGGACATATATGAAAGAGATACCGACGAAAGCAACACCCTGCTTTCTTTGAATTATTTTTCCGTTTTTTTCTCCGCCTCGCATCGCGTCAAGTTCATTAGCGTGCATCGCGTGTCTCCTCTGCAGAAGACCAGCAACCATTAATCATGACTGTTTGTCACTTGTTTTGAAATGTCATTCTAGTGTGACATCATTATCCGTCGACTCATCTTGTTATCGTATAGCTTCATTTGCCTTAGCACTCGCTATCTGAATGCAGGATCAGATGCCTTGCAGCGGGAGTGAAAGAACAGTTACGACGTTTACCGAAATTTGATTTTGGGGTGTGAAATGATTCACCTGCCTAATGAAGTTCTCTAGTCTTTTCCTACGCTGTTTCGGATGCGAATACTAGCCTCGAGAGCTGTTGCCCCAACCACAAGAACTTTGTTAAAAAACAACTTTTTTAACAAAAATGAAGGACAAAGGAAGTAACACTTTCACTCAAACTAGAAATTAGGATGATTTGACTGTTTTATATAGAGCATTTAAATTTTTGCCGACAAAATTTGAGCAACATTGGCAAAATATTAAGCGGACTCCGTTGTCTACGACTTACAAGCATGTTCTGAAAATAAACAACAATTTTTCATGAATTACATTTAACTGAATGTGTGATCAAATAAATTTACAGCATGCGGTGTGGCATTTTTTGCCACGGACCTCTTATTTATATCTTCGCGGAAATTAGCGTAAAACTTCGCCGAACATAGCAGGATTCTGTTTCATGTTGTGGAACGCAACGCTGATTTCAGTACAGCTCTTGAGTCAGTTAAAGTAATGTACATTGCAGTCTTGACATACACCCAATCAAGAAAAATCAAGTGTTATTAAATCAGGCGAACATGCTATCCATACAAGAGGTCCTGCTCATCCGTTGACGATAGGACTACTGGTTGTGGTCTCATATGGGAGTTCAACTATGTTGCAGTGAATCATTTCGTAAAATAACCCCATGTCAGTTCCCTGCAGTTTCATTTGTACGTAATGCAGAAACGGCCACATGAACACCCTTATGCGAAACGGTAGATGAAGTTTTCAAAGATAATACCAGTCATTCCAGCCAAAATATACATGGAAAACATTGTTGGTGAGATTGGATATTGGTTCCCATAATGGAGAGTTCCAGAGAGCATGCGACATACATTGAGGTGACAAGAGTCATGGGACACCTCCCAATCAAATCGGGCCTCCTTTTCCTCGGCGAAGTGCAGCAGCTCGGCATGGGGTCAACACGGCGTTGGAAGTCTCCTGCAGAAGAGCTGAGCCATGCTACCTCTATAGCAATCAATAACTGCAGGATTTTTGCACGAACTGACCTCTCTAGTTTGTGCCATAAATGGGCGACGGAATTCATATCGGGCGATCTGAGTGACCAAATCATTGATTCGAATTGTCCAGAATTTTCTGTTAACCAACGGCGAATAAATGTGGCCCGGAGACATGGCGCATTGTCATCCATAAAATTCCATCGTTGTTTTGGAATATGAAGTCCATGAATGGCTGCAAATGATCTCCAAGTAGCCGAATATAATTTCCTGCTAATGACCGGTTCAGTTGCATCAGAGGACCCAGTTCATGCCATGAAAACACAGCCCACACCATTGCAGAGACACCACCAGCCTGTACAGTACCTTGTTGACAACTTGTGTCAATGGCTTCGTGGACCTACCATCAGCTCTTACCAAGGGAAATCGAAATTTATCTGGCTGGATCACGGTTTTTCAGTCGTCTAGGGTCCAATCGATACTGTAAGAGCCCAGGAGAGCTGCAGGAGATGTGCTGTTAGCAAATTCACTCTCTAAGGTCGTCTGCTGCCACAGCCCATTAACACCAAATTCCGCCACACAGCACTAACGAATCCGTTCGTTGCACGACTCACATTTATATCACGCAGTGTTCCTTATCTGTTTGCACTGACAACACTGCGCAACCGCCACTGCTCTCGGTTGTTAAGTGAAGGTCGTCGGCCAGTGCGTTGTCCGTGGTGAGAAGTAATGCCTGAAATTTTGTATTTTCGGAACACTCTAGACACTGTGGATTTTGGAATACTGAATGCCCTAATGATTTCCGAAATGGGATGTCCCATGCGTCTACTTACAACTACCATTCCGCGTTCAGAGTCTGTTGATTCCCGTCTTGCGGCCATTATCACGTCGGAAACCTTTTGCATGAATTGTGTGGGTACGAATGGCTCTGAGCACTATGCGACTTAACATCTGAGGTTATCAGTCCCTTAGAACGTAGAACTACCTAAACCTAACTAACCTAAGGACATCACACACATCCATGCCCTAGGCAGGATTTGAACCTGCGACCGTAGCTGTCCCGCGGTTACAGACTGAAGAGCCTAGAACTGCTCGGCCAGACCGGCCGGCTGCGTGAGTACAAAGGCGGACGACTGCCCTTTCATACCTTGTGCGCTCGATACAACCGCCCTCTGTGTATGTGCGTATCACTGCCCAATGATTTTTGTCACGTCAATGTATTCTTTGTGTTAAAATAGCCGACAAGTTCTTTGTGTTAAAATAGGCGACAAGTGTAAGGCAGGCCTAACATGTCAATATTATTTGAGATGTACCGTAGCATCAGATGCGTTTTGATGAAGAAGCCATTGCATAAATTTGATGCATGGTTTCTGCAGGTTTTGAATCTAGTACACAGCGCTCATGCACTGCCCTCACATGACTACGTGACCGACGCCCATACCATATGCCACAGAACACGTACTGCTTCATGGTGCTTCACCAAACACCTCGCTACGCATCATCAAAATCCTGTAACGGCACGTGGCTAGACAAGAGAGCTCGACGTCGTTAAAACGATGCCTTGCACCACGGCACCCGCTAGGTCCCGCTCCTGCCTGGCCTGCTGGACAGTGTCCGTCTAGTTGCTGAAACCAAGACACTTCGTTATACGTTGTATGTGACATTTGCAGCAACAACACCACAACAAATCTGCTTTGGTGAAGGTAAACTAGTTTAAATCGTATCTTGGTTAGCAGAAGACAGATTCCGATACAAAACAAGTCTTATAGTATTGCTGTAAATATGCTACTCGCGACACAGTAAATTCCCAATACAATCCACATTAACGGCAATGTATCTAAATTAGCAATATCTTTTATGTATATCAGGTGAGAAATATCTCAAAATATAGGAACAGAGAACTGAATATTTGTGTAGAACCACATTTGGATATTACAACCATACGTATAGGTACACCAGTATTCAGACACATACTTAAAAGAGATACACAGTGACACACATTTAGAGGCTGAGCGTTCTGCATCCTGCTGAATAACGCGTGGGAATATAGACACTTAACGGTGCCCTGGCATTCTAATTGCCATTGGCTTCTAAGTACCATGAACATTAGATTAGATTAGCAAAGCAGGGAGCAGTATGTCGATGTTGGCACTGTTGATAAAGTCTTTCAGGAGTTTATATGTTGCTCTGTCGTTGGATGCTGACAAGGTTTGGGAGCTGCTTAGGATCTGATGACCAAGAGCGCGAAGATTACTTGGAAGAACGTTTGTGTGATACGTGTTACGAGAATAACGTAGGAATATGTGGACTGGATGTTCTTCCCGTCCGCAAACAGAGGGGGATGGTGCTGAGGTTGAGTCAATAGAGGTGTTTATTTAACTTCCAATGATTTCGCTATAACTGTCGTGAAAGTCCTTGATGATTGTGCCTCATTATACGATGGGACTCTTGGAACCGTGGGATGAATTAGTGTGTAGTAACTACTTTTGATTTAAGATGTCCCCCACCATCCCTCTTGCATTTTCGATGAGAATCGCTTTCTGAGCATGGGTTTTGAATCGGCGAGAGGCAGTTTGTCACATATAAGAGCTCCATTCAGAAATGCTTGCTTTTCTAGGACATCTTCTTATTCATTTACAGGTATCCCAGAGCTGCCTTCGTCCGTAGTATCACGATGGTGCGATAGTTCCGCTGCACTCGATACACAACGTTGAAAAATGGCTGTAATAATGTGGTTGGTGCAACTTTTATGATGGTGTCTAATGAGTTGTAAAGGTGATATGACCATTGTATCTGTTGTAGTCGACTATGCAAATAGCAGGGCTTCCAGAATGGCAACCAAAAGAGAAGAGAAAAGTAAACGATCTCCGCCCATAATTGGGCAACAGAAACTGCACGGCCTTCAGCCCTTGTGACTTCTGCATCACTGTATGACTCAGGGCAGCAAGGAGAATAGCACACTTGATTCATTGTTTGTTCTTCTCATCAGTCACATTGTGTCTTTGCTTTGAAATAAGCTATTTAAAAAAGTTGTGCCTGGATTCAGCAACACTTAATATTAGCCTGTTATATGATCTGAAGGTGTATATATCTAAAGTACCTCTAGGTAGTAGACACTCAGCAGGTTTCAACCAAGTTTGATGTTTATCACATCTAGCTGCCAACAACTGTTCTCTGTCAGCACTTGGAAACTTGGTGTTGACGTTGAACTGAAGAAACTTCTTCCGGATTTCAAGCTAGATATTGGTGGTTGACGAGCATGCAGTGAGTGTAAATGATTTAGTTCAGCCTTTTTCGTTTCAACGTCCGCAGCTACTCTATGATGTATATCGGGTGGTACAACAGCTGCCAAGCAATAAACCTTGTGTGTAGGTGTAGGTTTAAGACATCTAGCGATCAGTCGTGAAGTTTCACACAGTGCGACGTCCACTTGGTTTGTATGGGAACGCATACTCCCCTGAAGAGAAATAGTGTGCCATAGTGGAGGTTCTTATCACTTGAGGTTGGGGTCGCTAGTTACTGCCAGTGAGTTCCCGCTTGATGCTATTTCTGGCTGACACTTTTAGCTTGGCGCTGAGACAGTGTTTGCCGTATGTTGAAGACCTGTCTAAAGTGACATCAAGGCATTTAGACGTAAAGCAATTTTCCAACTGCATGCCCTCCCAATTAACTTTTGGTCTCCTATTTGTTTCTTTCGGAGGATTAGGTTTATGTGTATGTTACTATAATATACAGTGAAAGACTTCAATGCTAGTGTAAGACTTTGCTCAAGTTTCTCAAACTTTTTTACTTGGGTTGCTAAAGCAAGATCGTCCTCATATATGAAGATTTTGAGTTTGTTAGGCCATGACTGGTTGTTGGTGTTACAGGGCGTCACAGATGGACGTTTCAAAAATTCGAGAGATTGTGGAGGATGAAATTTTGAACGTTTCGATATCAGAAAGCTACAGCTGGAAATGTGAAATAACGTATATGCAGTCTTTACTGGACTGTTGAGAATCCACACACTACATCCACGAGAAGTTATCAGGTGCGATTGACAGAGTGGAGTGCGGAATCTTTCAGCAAATCATACAAAATATGGCTGGCCGTTGCACATTATGTAATGAAGTTGATGGTCTCCACACTGAACGTTTACTCTACATTAATAAAACCACAGATTCGGGTTACAGAATATACACTACTGGCCATTAAAATTGCTACACCAAGAAGAAATGCAGATGATAAACGGGTATTCATAGGACAAATATATTATACTAGAACTGACATGTGATTATATTTTCAAGCGTTTTGGGTGCATAGATTCTGAGAAATCAGTACCCTGAACAACCACCTCTGGCCGTAAAAACAGCCTTCATACGCCTGGGGATTGAGTCAAAAAGAGCTTGGATGGCGTGTACACGTACAGCTGCCCATGCAGCTTCAACACGATACCACAGTTCATCACGAGTAGTGACTGGCTTATTGTGACGAGCCAGTCGCTGGACCACCATTGACCAGACGTTTTCAGTTGGTGAGAGATCTGGAGAATGTGCTGGCCAAGGCAGCAGTCGAGCATTTTCTGTATGCAGAGAGGCCCGTACAGGACCTGCAACATGCGGTCGTGCATTATTATGCTGAAATGTAGGGTTTCCCAGGGATCGAATGAAGGGTAGAGCCACGGGTCGTAACACATCTGAAATGTAACGTCCACTGTTCAAAGTGCCGTCAATGCGAACAAGAGGTGACCGAGACGTGTAACCAATGGCCCCCCATACCATCACGCCGGGTGATACGCCAGTATGGCAATGACAAATACACGCTTCCAATGTGTGTTCACCGCGATGTCGCCAAACACGGATGCGACCATCATGATGCAGTAAACAGAATCTGTATTCATCCGAAAAAATGACGTTTTGCCACTCGTGGGCCCAGGTTCGTCGTTGAGTGCACCATCGCAGTCGCTCCTGTCTGTGATGCAGCGTCACGGGTAACCGAGCTGATAGTCCATGCTGCTGCAAACGTCGTCGAACTGTTCGTGCAGATGGTTGTTGTCTTGCAAACGTCCCCATCTGTTGACTCAGGGATCGAAACGTGGCTGCACGATCCGTTGCAGCCATGCGGATAAAACGGATGTCATCTTGACTGCTAGTGATACGAGGTCGTTGGGATCCGGCACGGCGTTCCGTATTACCCTCCTGAACCCACCGATTCCATATTCTGCTAACAGTCATTGGATCTCGACCAACGCGAGCAGCAATGTCGCGATACGATAAACCGCAATCGCGATGGGCTACAATCCGACCTTTATCGAAGTCGGAAACGTGATGGTACGCATTTCTCCTCCTTACACGAGGCATCACAACAACATTTCACCAGGCAACGCCGGTCAACTGCTGTTTGTGTATGAGAAATCGGTTGGAAACTTTCCTCGTGTCAGCAGGTTGTAGGTGTCGCCACCGGAGCGAACCTTGTGTGAATGCTCTGAAAAGCTAATCATTTGCATATCACAGCATCTTCTTCCTCTCGGTTAAATTTCGCGTCTTTAGCACGTCATCTTCGTGTTTTAGCAATTTTAATGGCCAGTAGTGTAATTGTACTCGACTGTCGTAAAATGTTTCCTAAATTACAGTATTCTGGTGTCAAGTTTAGCTTACCGAATGCGTATAGATTGTATACTGCTGTAGAAACTCCATTTCACATTGTAGGCTATAGGATCTTGACATCAAAATGTTCAAATTTAGTTCTCTACAATCTTTAAAAATTTTGAAAAATCATTCTGTACAATACTTCCTTCGGGCAAGCCATTCTTTTAGTTTTTCCAATGGCTTTGGTTTCCTTCAAACTCAACAAAGAACTTTCAACAGTGCAGTAGAGTTCCAATTATTTCCATGAAGTCATAATCGCGTGTCATGCTGTAGACCTTGATGTTCAACAGTATAAAAGGCCGAAGACACATCAATAAAAGCAACTCCTGTGATATCACCTCTTTCCAATCCATCCTCTAAGTTGGCTACTTGTGCTATGGAGTTCCTTTTAGGTCTGAAGCCTCATGTTCAGATATTAACACACTGTCAACATAACGGGGGCAGATTGATTAGTTAAACAAGTAATAGGAAAACGAGATGTAAGCTAACAAGAAGCATATGGCTTCAGCGAAGATGCAGCAGGCTGTGATATTTCTCCATGCGGTGAAGAAGAAGAAGATGCATTTGTACTAACTAGGACAATATTTCATACCGATGACAGTGGGGCTAGTAACCACTTATTAGCAGTTATCTCGCAAAAAATTCGTTTGTGGTACCATGTTTACTAAAAAAGTTTGGCTTTTGATCCACTCTGTGTATCTGTTGGCGCAACTCAGTACATGGGGAAATGTCTCGCCGCAAAGCCGGAAACTATGTGAGCGCGGTACCGTCGCTTATTGTCATATCCGAGCAGGAAGGATGGAAGTAGTCGGTTGAATTCTATTGCCGAAACCTGCTTTCGTCAGTGACTGTGCAATACCTTGAATGAGCAAAGTGTGTGAGGTTCGCTTTTGTAAAGCTACCTGCTGCATCGTATTTTGTGGCGTCACCTTGAAGAAAAATACACAGTTACGTGTGATGTATAAATGATGGAGTATACTTCTTGTCAGGGTCGTATTACACTATGAAATAATTTTGTCAGTGACCTTTTATAAAGTACCTTTAACAAAATATCTGACGATGTACTGGTGTGCTGTTATCATATTCGTCCATATACAACGACGAGAAAAAAAAAAGATTACAATTTACTTTAGTTATGACAGCGAACCGATAGTTCTGTACTGACAAGTTACTCTGTAACTGCAATATATGGTATGTTGGCATTTAATACGTTCCAAAATTTCTTTTTGTAAACTAAGATATTTCTATCACTAACTGTATCTCTCTTGCTAATTATATTTTTAACTTTGTCTAACAGATCTGAAGATGGGCAGCTAGCCTGAAACCGGTCATTGAAAATAAAAAAACAGCGGCCAAAGACTGAAATGCCATATTTTTATTTTTGTTTTCACTACATTTTTACCTGCGACCTCGCGTACGTGGGCGAAGCTGCAGTCAAAACTCTATTCTTAAATAAAATGGGAACTTGGCCCTAGCTTTTATAACAGATAGATCAAAGATATTTGACAGTACAACGCGAGACTTGCACTTCACAACTGGCTGCCGACTATAACGGATTACTAGTTGCAGGAAGCTGCAGACACGCATTTAGAGTGTGTGGCGAAGCAAAATGTGGAGCCTGGACAGCCGAACGAAGGCGCAGAGAAAATGTTACACAAAAGGCGACCTCTTAACAGGTAAAACGTATTGTCGTAAATAGAAACTTGAGGAAAAGTGAGTAATTCAACCCTAGAGGCTGCGAAAGATTTCCTTGAAAGAGTTATCCACAAAGTAGAATTTGGGGGGGGGGGGGGGGGGGGGAATTGGATCATGTGGGAAAACGTTCATCGGTGAGCATGAGCCAATTTCAAAGAAAGTGTGGGTACTGCTGAAGCAGCAAAAACCTATTATCATAATCAACGTGGGTCAGCAGGGGTGTCGATTCATTTTGAATCCAGAGTTCAGCTCCGTCAACAGATTGTACTGCGTAGTACAGCAAGGCTCAGTTTCCTACTGTTAGCTGAAGTTATTGCTATAAAGTGTAAAGTGTTTGTGTTCTTAAAAAAACTTAATACTTATTTCCGACCATTAGTTCCCTGTCTCGAAGTACCCAGTTCAGCATCTTCTCCAGCATCTTGACTTTTCACCCCATAGTTTTGGAATAATTTTTACGTCTTTTAGGCATTCCACAGCTAGAGACTATCAAAAATAATTCAGAGTCTAATTAGATAATTAAAACATAAAATAAAGTGCTGCGCGAAGATAGCAATTGTGCGCCAGTTCTTCAGATTTTATAGTGTTGGTCGTGAAGACAATGGATGAAATTGAACATATGAAAGCAAGCAAAACGGCTGTCCAGTTATATGACAATAAAAAGTGCTACAGAAGTTAATTCTGCTCCTAGTGTAAGTTCATGGAATAATTCAAAACCTGTTTGGCAAGCAAAAGTCCACAAAAATTATTTGTACTCTCTTTTCTTAAAAGTACATAAATAAAAATATTGAACATGATGAACCAGAACTTCGACTCTTAGCGTGTTTAGTGTTGTGACCAAATAGCAGAGGCCAGTAATACACCGGAGCTGGACAGAGACTAATGCAAGAAACCGCCTCTCGATCAAATTATGACAAATTTAGAGGCATTTTAAGAATACAGGTAGTCTTAATGGGGAGCAGAATTTTCAGTCTGCAAAATAAACAAAACTTGCAGGCTGTAAAAATCCAAAACCTTCACCAGCTCGTATGTCTAAAAGGCTGCCCGGAATATCTGTCACTATCAAAGGACGCACTGCGTCTTCACATATTTAAACGAGGAAAAGGTACGGTGAGAATGAGTTGCAAGATCGAGGACTTGAAAGTGAAAGAGTTTACTAATTCCTCTACTTTCCTCTTCTGGGGGTTTGCTGACTTTATGAAAGCAGCTGATTTCGCCATGGAAATTTCTTTATCTCTGGTTCACTGTATGGAAGCACTTAATTTGGACGATTCGAGAACTCATATAACGGTGGAACTAATTTTTCAATATTAGTCGCAAACACACTCATGTTCACACGCGAATTGTATATAGCTTTTACTTAGTCTTTCTATATTTAATTATAATGTGTGGGGTTGTGAACTATGCAGCACAATGTTAAGATTCGGTTCTGTAGAAGCCATACGTCAGAACTTAATATACTGTGCAGTAGTCTTATGATTTCATCATTTATCCGATAAGTATAAATCTCTAACTTCTTCGCAGATTAAAAATGTGTCCCTAGCCGATACTCGCCTTTCACAGGTAAGTGCCCTGACGACTGAGATGTCCAATCAGGACAATGCCAGTACATCTCCTGCCTTTATTGACGTCTATAGTTGTCTTAATCATTAGAAATTACTACGCTCACCTTGCATAAATGTTAATTGTCTGGCATCAGAAGTATGAAAGTGGAGTAATAAGTGTGGTATATCTGTAATAATAATAGCAAGATCTGTTAAATGGTTTGACTGTTAGCAAATATGGTTCTTGTAACGGTTTTATTGTAACAACCAGACACCTGTAACTCGCAATTTTTTGTAGGCTGTTGCCTTAGGACCGGAAGGGTGTTTAAGGGGAACGGATAAACACAAGTATGTTTTCAGCATATCCTGCACTAGTTAGCTAGTTTTATAAAATTAAAGTTGACTGGTACTATCTACTAACTGAATCGAAGAAACATCTTTAATATTTCTGGTCCAGAGGTAATTCATGCGGAATCTGGACCAGCACTCAACATCGATAACAATAATTTAAACGTGGCTATACAAGCAATTGCGGCACGTTCTGGGGTTTCTTCTGAAGAATGGCCGATAAAATTCAATCCATCGTTATAGAACGTCGTCTATTTAAATGACGTGAGATGCTTTAGATGGTAGGTATACTATCTGAAATGGTACATAATATCTCTAGTGAAGTAACGCATGTGAAAAAGCAGTCTGCGCAATTAGCGTTGCCCTTATTGACTCGAAACAATACACGCCTGGGGACGGACATTTTGAACTCATGTTTGAAGAGGCTGGAGTAGTTCTTGCTTCCTTATACGATAGTGGACGAAACTTATATCCACCATTACGTACTACAGACAAATACGTTGTTCAATCAGACTGAAACCAATTTATGTCGGAAAATTGATGGCGACGGTTTATTTGTAACAAATGAGGCCACCGCGATAAATTGCTTGTCAAAGGGTGGAATAGAGGCTAGTTCTTACAATGCAACAGTTTAGTAGCATTAGTAGTGAATTAACTTAGAAAAATCTAAAAGTAATGCGAAATTATGCAGTTTTACACAAGGACAACGTAGCCGCTAGCACATCGACGGTTGCGACTACAAAGGTGCAGAAGGTGGGCTTTGATAGTTGCTCTAGCCATCCTTTTCACCGTTTTTTGACTTTTATCTAATCTCTAACAATGGTTTTAAAGTAAGAACTTTATCTGTAAACAAATATTATGCAGAAGTGGAAACAAAATTATTTTCTGAGGGAATAAAAGAATTTCAGTTCACTGGACCGAATAAAATAAGATCAGTGCAGATAATTCTTGCTTTTTCTAAGAAAACTGATACTTATTACGTTCAGTCGCAGCTGATCCTCTTCGTATTGGCCGCGAAGTATTTGTTTAAGATAGTCCTAGGGCGCTTTGATTTCTATTTCTAAAAGAAAAATTTCTAATTCTAATGAATATCTTTTTGAAAGTGTTTCTCTGAAGTAAACCATAGCACACTTCGCGGAATTTCGCTGCTTTTGTGTAATTGTTAAACTTAGTTTTAACTCCAAGAAAGCGGTATGAGCGACACAAAGTAGACACTAAATTGGCATCAGACTACACAGGTAACATCGGATAAAGCTGTTTCCAACTCAATACAAATCGAGAGAAGGGTTAGATAGGAAAGAGCGAGATTTCCTTTGTCATTTAGCCTTGATTCGGAAGCAGTATTTTGAGAGGATCTGACAGATCTGAACCTCGGAATTAAGCGGAAAGTTGATCAAGAACAGCCTCTATCCGCGTCTATGGAAACTGAACTTATTTCAGGACGTAACATTTCATGCAATGCGCATAGAAAGAATTGGTAAATTTAAAATTCTGAGTATTTGACTTTTCTTTCTTGTACACAAGTGTGGACATTGCAGGAAACAATATTTTTAAAAAAATGGAATACTTTGAGACGAGTATACATCGCAGACAACAACGAATCGTGCACAGGGATAAATACAAATGAAAAGATCTTAAATGTGTCAACAATCAGAAACAAGAATGCAGTTTAATCCAGAAGAAAAAAACTATTTAGGACATGTAATGCAAAACGAAAAAATAGAGTTACTTACAGCTGACAATATTGAAGGTGGAAAAGAAATTCGATGAAGGTGGACCCTTTGAGTGAGGTTTATGAGTGCATTATATTATTTCATGATACACGCCGCAAGAAACTGAGAAGCTACAAAAAAATGTGATCACAAACATCTGTTACCATGTGGATATACACTGGACGTACAAGAAACACACCGACCTCCATGTTCTCAAGCCATGATATTTAAAAATGTTTCATGTTGTTATTCGATGTTATCTTCTAAAAAGCTTTATTAAGCCAGTAGATGCTTAATTTTTTGGTGGTAGTGGTACATTGCTTACGCGGAAAGCTCTCCGACTATTGACATACTGGGGAAACGTATGAACAAACAACTCTGAGGGTAAAACGTATTTCCTCTTACTGCAGAGACAAAGAACAACGCCACCATTGTTACTGTTTTCCTGGAGGAGGTACAATGAGTTTCACAACGCAGCAAGACTCCCTGAAATGCCGCTCAAGGCAGGACTAAAAGAAAAGGACTGGACTGCAGAGGAGGCAATCGGCTGCCCGTCCTTGGAAGACCGGGCTGCCTTAACGAGCGGTGCGTCGCGGCCCTGTGTTGGTCTCGTTTGTGCGAAATGTGGACGAAACAGGCTGATGTAATCTTGAGACGAAATGGGAAATTCTCTACAGACAGGCGTTCAGAAACGCTTGACTGGCCGATGGTTGATCGTCTTAAATCGATCTGGACACAATGTAAGTGTCTAGATAGATAGATAGATAGATAGAGAGAGAGAGAGACAGAGAGAGAGAGAGAGAGAGAACACTGCTCTCGGTTGTCAGCGGCGAGTTTCTGGAGAAAGTCGACGGTGACAATGTTTTTCACGTGTAACCGACGTACCGATAATATGAAACGTTTTATGAACTATAGTTTCTCACAAGACTACGTACATTTTCCAGTACTTTCCTATTATCAGAAAATTAGAGACGAGGAAAGAGGTTTTTGGGTTGCTGTATAAGTTCGCAACGTTTTTCTATTAGTAAACGCAACAGATGCATGTAGCAAATACACTCCTGAAAATTGAAATAAGAACACCGTGAATTCATTGTCCCAGGAAGGGGAAACTTTATTGACACATTCCTGGGGTCAGATACATCACATGATCACACTGACAGAACCACAGGCACATAGACACAGGCAACAGAGCATGCACAATGTCGGCACTAGTACAGTGTATATCCACCTTTCGCAGCAATGCAGGCTGCTATTCTCCCATGGAGACGATCGTAGAGATGCTGGATGTAGTCCTGTGGAACGGCTTGCCATGCCATTTCCACCTGGCGCCTCAGTTGGACCAGCGTTCGTGCTGGACGTGCAGACCGCGTGAGACGACGCTTCATCCAGTCCCAAACATGCTCAATGGGGGACAGATCCGGAGATCTTGCTGGCCAGGGTAGTTGACTTACACCTTCTAGAGCACGTTGGGTGGCACGGGATACATGCGGACGTGCATTGTCCTGTTGGAACAGCAAGTTCCCTTGCCGGTCTAGGAATGGTAGAACGATGGGTTCGATGACGGTTTGGATGTACCGTGCACTATTCAGTGTCCCCTCGACGATCACCAGTGGTGTACGGCCAGTGTAGGAGATCGCTCCCCACATCATGATGCCGGGTGTTGGCCCTGTGTGCCTCGGTCGTATGCAGTCCTGATTGTGGCGCTCACCTGCACGGCGCCAAACACGCATACGACCATCATTGGCACCAAGGCAGAAGCGACTCTCATCGCTGAAGACGACACGTCTCCATTCGTCCCTCCATTCACGCCTGTCGCGACACCACTGGAGGCGGGCTGCACGATGTTGGGGCGTGAGCGGAAGACGGCCTAACGGTGTGCGGGACCGTAGCCCAGCTTCATGGAGACGGTTGCGAATGGTCCTCGCCGATACCCCAGGAGCAACAGTGTCCCTAATTTGCTGGGAAGTGGCGGTGCGGTCCCCTACGGCACTGCGTAGGATCCTACGGTCTTGGCGTGCATCCGTGCGTCGCTGCGGTCCGGTCACAGGTCGACGGGCACGTGCACCTTCCGCCGACCACTGGCGACAACATCGATGTACTGTGGAGACCTCACGCCCCACGTGTTGAGCAATTTGGCGGTACGTCCACCCGGCCTCCCGCATGCCCACTATACGCCCTCGCTCAAAGTCCGTCAACTGCACATACGGTTCACGTCCACGCTGTCGCGGCATGCTACCAGTGTTAAAGACTGCGATGGAGCTCCGTATGCCACGGCAAACTGGCTGACACTGACGGCGGCGGTGCACAAATGCTGCGCAGCTAGCGCCATTCGACGGCCAACACCGCGGTTCCTGGTGTGTCCGCTGTGCCGTGCGTGTGATCATTGCTTGTACAGCCCTCTCGCAGTGTCCGGAGCAAGTATGGTGGGTCTGACACACCGGTGTCAATGTGTTCTTTTTTCCATTTTCAGGAGTGTAACATTATCATTTGTGGATATACGCAAATCTTTGTACGGGGAGTAGCTGGCTTGTTTGAACGCAACCATTCCTATCTTTTCCTTATGTTAGCCTAAAGACACTATTTGTCGTCACCAGTAACGATACAGGATAGGAATGGTCGATGTTGTTCACGAGGCAGTTGACGATGAGCAAGCAGAGATGCACAAATAGCCACCCACTGATTTTTGAGATTTTGGATTAGAGCACGTGGTACCCATACAGCCGATGTTTCTACCTTCCCCGTTGCATGCAAATGCCGCATGACGGTGGAATGATCACAGTCCATCACATTTGCCAGTTCTCGAATGCACTGGCGTGGATCATTGTGGATTAATGCGTTTAAACGATCTTCATCAAACCCTGAAAGTCTTCTTGAACGTGGAGGGTCACTAATGTCAAACTGATCCTTCTTAAAACGAAAAAACAATTTTCTTGCCGTACTCTGTCCGATGGCGTTGTACCCACGCACTGAGCAAATGCTCTGGCTGCCTGCCTCGCTGTTACCTCTCTACTCAACTCACACAGAAGAATACGTCGGAAATGTTACGATTTCTCCCCTTGGAACTCAATTCTATAGCTCCCACAACTCCATTCATTATCCAGAATGAAATTTTCACTCTCCAGCGGAGTGTGCGCTGATATGAAACTTCCTGGCAGATTAAAACTGTGTGCCCGACCGAGTTCGAGTCTCGGTCGGGCACACAGTTTTAATCTGCCAGGAAGTTCCATTCATTATCTTTAAATGGCAAAATGATAATATATAAGCTCAAATAGCAACAATGAACTACAAATAAAAAATGACAACCAATAAATAAACCCATAGCAACCTCAATAACAATAAGTCTACGGACTTATGCACCGGCCGGCCGGAGTGGCCGAGCGGTTCTAGGCGCTACAGTCTGGAACCGCGCGACCGCTCCGGTCGCAGGTTTGAATCCTGCCTCGGGCATGGATGTGTGTGATGTCCTTAGGTTAGTTAGGTTTAAGTAGTTCTAAGTTCTAGGGGACTAATGACCTCAGAAGTTAAGTCCCATAGCGCTCAGCCATTTCAACCATTTCAACCAGTTATGCAACGACCTAATGCACTCTAATTGTTACCTATTTGTTTATTGTTTATCTTCTCTAGCATGTATGTGACTGCACATTAATAAAAATTACTTGTAAAAATGAATATTTACACATGCCACCCTATCTATTAAAGTTGCATGTAATGACAGATTACAGTTTCCAACCAGTAAATTATTTTTAATGGCAGACAGGTGTACAAATATGTCTTATTACTTTGAGTGGTATACTAAAACAAACTGTCTTCATTCACTATCGCCGGCCAGAGTGGCCGAGCGATTCTAGGCGCTACAGTCTGGCGCGACCGCTATGGTCGCAGGTTCGAATCCTGCTTCGGGCATGGATGTGTGTGATGTCCTTAGGTTAGTTAGGTTTAAGTAGTTCTAAGTTCTAGGGGACTGATGACCTCAGAAGTGAAGTCCCATAGTGCTCAGAGCCATTTGAACCATTTTCATTCACTATCTCTGTCATTGGAAAGAGGAAACAAAATAAGTGAATCCACAGACAAAATATTATTATTGTGACTAACATCGTACCTGTCTTCACGAGGGTAACTAAGTATCTACGGCTGGACTTCTTGTCTGGCATGGTGATAATTTTGTTTGTGTGGCGTAAAGTTACGATTAAAATTGGTTCAAATGGTTCAAATGGCTCTGAGCACTATGGGACTCAACTGCTGTGGTCATAAGTCCCCTAGAACTTAGAACTACTTAAACCTAACTAACCTAAGGACATCACACACATCCATGCCCGAGGCAGGATTCGAACCTGCGACCGTAGCGGTCGTGCGGTTCCAGACTGTAGCGCCTTTAACCGCTCGGCCACTTCGGCCGGCTCGATTAAAATTCAGAGAACAATATTAGCTAACTGAATATATCACTCCCATAAAACATAAAGAATGTAAGCAACGCACATCGGAAATGTTCTCAGGAGGCACGATTGTTTTATTTTCCATGTCCAATTGGCGTTTGGTGTGACATCTCTTAACAATGATCGGACATGCGAGATAGCGCGCCACCCTGGATGCCCATTTGCAGTGCAAGACGGCTGTAGCTCGTGGCAGCCTCCAAGCAGGGGTAGCTCACACTTGCCTAACAGCAGCAGTTCGGCAACCTTACGCAATTCCAACGTGTTATCCCATTCAGACATTTCCACAGCAGCAGGGGCTTTAATTCATCATAGTTACCCCATTTACATAAAATATTTGTACACTATACTCACAAACTGTGGTGTCACCGCCAGACACCACACTTGCTAGGTGGTAGCCTTTAAATCGGCCGCGGTCCGTTAGTATACGTCGGACCCGCGTGTCACCACTGTCAGTGATTGCAGACCGAGCGCCGCCACACGGCAGGTCTAGAGAGACTTCCTAGCACTCGCCCCAGTTGTTCAGCCTACTTTGCCAGAGATGGATCACTGAAAAATACGCTCTCATTTACCGAGACGATAGTTAGCATAGCCTTCAGTTACGTCATTTGCTACGATCTAGCAAGGCGCCATTACCAGTTTATATTGAGATTGTAATTCATCTATAAACAAGAGCGATGTTCTCCAATTATGGATTAAAGTTAAGTATTCCAGAAACTACGTTCTTTTCTTACTAGACTCAACTACTTTACCTTGTTCCAGACCTCACGCCAGTCTGCGTGAGCTTAAACGCGTGCATTTCGGCCTCCTCTAGCTACACGGTGTTGGCTCTTCTGCCAACACAACACAAACCATCCTTGTGAATCAGTCTGTCTGTTAGTGAAAACCGTAATAGACCCGTACAGTAGTTCCTGAGATTAGCTAGAATATGCAGACAGAAACAGCAGCAGGAGACTGTACTTTAAATGACCTATGTAATCGTAGGTTGTATAAGCTTGCTGCATTAGTGCTAGCGTCTTCCATAAGTTTAATAAACATAACACATTCACAAAATAGAGAATTTAGTCATCAATAACATATTCTGCTTCAATATTATAACAGTCTGCGAACGCTGGGGCAGCTTTTCGTTTCAGTGACTGCAGAAATAAAGTGGCTTTGAGGCGAAGACCTCACCGAGCCATATTCGAAGCGCATTTTCACCCGAAAAGGAAATTCGTTGACGGTTGTTCCACAGAGAGCGGAAAAGTTGAAAATCAGAGGGAGCAAGACCAGACGAATACGTCGGGTGCGGAATGACTTCCCAAACCAACTGCTGTATAGTGTTTTTTGTCAGTCTAGCAGAATACGGGCGGGTGTTATGTTGGAGTAGCGTCACTTCGCGCTGTCTTCCTGCGTTGTTCTTGGATTGCATTTGCAAGACGTCTTAGTTGTTGACAATAAACGTCAACAGCGATGGTTATAGCTCGGAGAAACAGTTCGCAGTACATCACCGTCGCTGTTCCACCAGATGCATCATTTGTAGACGCGCCAAGCCTTTGTACGGTGAGGGACACACGCAAACACGGGACACACGCAAACACGGGACACACGCAAACACGGGACACACGCAAACACGGGACACACGCAAACACGGGACACACGCAAACACGGGACACACGCAAACACGGGACACACGCAAACACGGGACACACGCAAACACGGGACACACGCAAACACGGGACACACGCAAACACGGGACACACGCAAACACGGGACACACGCAAACACGGGACACACGCAAACACGGGACACACGCAAACACGGGACACACGCAAACACGGGACACACGCAAACACGGGACACACGCAAACACGGGACACACGCAAACACGGGACACACGCAAACACGGGACACACGCAAACACGGGACACACGCAAACACGGGACACACGCAAACACGGGACACACGCAAACACGGGACACACGCAAACACGGGACACACGCAAACACGGGACACACGCAAACACGGGACACACGCAAACACGGGACACACGCAAACACGGGACACACGCAAACACGGGACACACGCAAACACGGGACACACGCAAAAACGGGACACACGCAAACACGGGACACACGCAAACACGGGACACACGCAAACACGGGACACACGCAAACACGGGACACACGCAAACGCGGGACACACGCAAACGCGGGAAAAACGCAAACGCGGGAAAAACGCAAACGCGGGAAAAACGCAAACGCGGGAAAAACGCAAACGCGGGAAAAACGCAAATGCGGGACAAACGCAAATGCGGGACAAACGCAAATACGGGACAAACGCAAATACGGGACAAACGCAAATACGGGACAAACGCAAATACGGGACAAACGCAAATATGGGACAAACGCAAATATGGGACAAACGCAAATATGGGACAAACGCAAATGTGGGACAAACGCAAATGTGGGACAAACGCAAACGTGGGAAAAACGCAAATGTGGGAAAAACGCAAACGTGGGAAAAACGCAAACGTGGGAAAAACGCAAACGTGGGAAAAACGCAAACGGGAAAAACGCAAACGGGAAAAACGCAAACGGGAAAAACGCAAATATGGGAAAAACGCAAATATGGGAAAAACGCAAATATGGGAAAAACGCAAATATGGGAAAAACGCAAACGTGGGAAAAACGCAAATATGGGAAAAACGCAAATATGGGAAAAACGCAAATATGGGAAAAACGCAAACGTGGGAAAAACGCAAACGTGGGAAAAACGCAAACGTGGGAAAAACGCAAGTATGGGAAAAACGCAAAGACGGGAAAAACGCAAAGACGGGAAAAACGCAAATACGGGAAAAACGCAAATACGGGAAAAACGCAAATACGGGAAAAACGCAAATACGGGAAAAACGCAAATACGGGAAAAACGCAAATACGGGTAAAACGCAAATACGGGTAAAACGCAAATACGGGTAAAACGCAAATACGGGTAAAACGCAAAAATGGGAAAAACGCAAAAATGGGAAAAACGCAAATACGGGAAAAACGCAAATACGGGAAAAACGCAAATACGGGAAAAACGCAAACATGGCTGGGAAAAACGCAAACATGGATGGGAAAAACGCAAACATGGGAAAAACGCAAACGGGAAAAACGCAAACTTGGGAAAAACGCAAACATGGGAAGAATGCAAATATGGGACAAACGCAAACATGGGAAATACGCAAACATGGGAAATACGCAAACATGGGAAATACGCAAACATGGGAAAAATGCAAACATGGGAGAAACGCAAATATGGGAGAAATGCAAATATTGGAAAAACATGAAAATAAAAAAAAGCATTACAGGGAAAATGAAAATTTGGGAAAATTTAAGGTGCATTAAGCAAGCAAATGTTCCCCACATCTGCAGTTCTCCCTCTTATGTGCTTCATTAACTTCGTATGTTTAGTTACCCCATATCTGCCTCTTCCTCAAAACGCAAATATGGGACAAACGCAAATATGGGACAAACGCAAATATGGGACAAACGCAAATATGGGACAAACGCAAATATGGGACAAACGCAAATATGGGACAAACGCAAATATGGGACAAACGCAAATATGGGACAAACGCAAATATGGGACAAACGCAAATATGGGACAAACGCAAATATGGGACAAACGCAAATATGGGACAAACGCAAATATGGGACAAACGCAAATATGGGACAAACGCAAATATGGGACAAACGCAAATATGGGACAAACGCAAATATGGGACAAACGCAAATATGGGACAAACGCAAATATGGGACAAACGCAAATATGGGACAAACGCAAATATGGGACAAACGCAAATATGGGACAAACGCAAATATGGGACAAACGCAAATATGGGACAAACGCAAATATGGGACAAACGCAAATATGGGACAAACGCAAATATGGGACAAACGCAAATATGGGACAAACGCAAATATGGGACAAACGCAAATATGGGACAAACGCAAATATGGGACAAACGCAAATATGGGACAAACGCAAATATGGGACAAACGCAAATATGGGACAAACGCAAATATGGGACAAACGCAAATATGGGACAAACGCAAATATGGGACAAACGCAAATATGGGACAAACGCAAATATGGGACAAACGCAAATATGGGACAAACGCAAATATGGGACAAACGCAAATATGGGACAAACGCAAATATGGGAAAAACGCAAATATGGGAAAAACGCAAATATGGGAAAACCGCAAACATGGGAAAACCGCAAACATGGGAAAACCGCAAACTGGGAAAAATGCAAACATGGGAAGAATGCAAACATGGGAAGAATGCAAACATGGGAAAAACGCAAATATGGGAAAAACGCAGATACGGGAAAAACGCAGATACGGGAAAAACGCAGATACGGGAAAAACGCAGATACGGGAAAAACGCAGATACGGGAAAAACGCAGATACGGGAAAAACGCAGATACGGGAAAAACGCAGATACGGGAAAAACGCAGATACGGGAAAAACGCAGATACGGGAAAAACGCAGATACGGGAAAAACGCAGATACGGGAAAAACGCAGATACGGGAAAAACGCAGATACGGGAAAAACGCAGATACGGGAAAAACGCAGATACGGGAAAAACGCAAATACGGGAAAAACGCAAATACGGGAAAATCGCAAATACGGGAAAAACGCAAATACGGGAAAAACGTAAACACGGGAAAACGCAAACATGGATGGGAAAAATGCAAACATGGATGGGAAAAATGCAAACATGGATGGGAAAAACGCAAACATGGGAAAAACGCAAACATGGGAAAAACGCAAATATGGGAAAAACGCAAATATGGGAAAAACGCAAACATGGGAAAAACGCAAACATGGGAAAAACGCAAACATGGGAAAAACGCAAACATGGGAAAAACGCAAACATGGGAAAAACGCAAACATGGGAAAAACGCAAACATGGGAAAAACGCAAACATGGGAAAAACGCAAACATGGGAAAAACGCAAACATGGGAAAAACGCAAACATGGGAAAAACGCAAACATGGGAAAAACGCAAACATGGGAAAAACGCAAACATGGGAAAAACGCAAACATGGGAAAAACGCAAACATGGGAAAAACGCAAACATGGGAAAAACGCAAACATGGGAAAAACGCAAACATGGGAAAAACGCAAACATGGGAAAAACGCAAACATGGGAAAAACGCAAACATGGGAAAAACGCAAACATGGGAAAAACGCAAACATGGGAAAAATGCAAACATGGGAAAAATGCAAACATGGGAAAAACTCAAACATGGGAAAAATGCAAACATGGGAGAAACGCAAATATGGGAGAAATGCAAATATTGGAAAAACATGAAAATAAAAAAAGCATTACAGGGAAAATGAAAATTTGGGAAAATTTAAGGTGCATTAAGCAAGCAAATGTTCCCCACATCTGCAGTTCTCCCTCTTATGTGCTTCATTAACTTCGTATGTTTAGTTACCCCATATCTGCCTCTTCCTCAAAACGCAAAAATGGGAAAAACGCAAATATGGGACAAACGCAAATATGGGACAAACGCAAATATGGGACAAACGCAAATATGGGACAAACGCAAATATGGGACAAACGCAAATATGGGACAAACGCAAATATGGGACAAACGCAAATATGGGACAAACGCAAATATGGGACAAACGCAAATATGGGACAAACGCAAATATGGGACAAACGCAAATATGGGACAAACGCAAATATGGGACAAACGCAAATATGGGACAAACGCAAATATGGGACAAACGCAAATATGGGACAAACGCAAATATGGGACAAACGCAAATATGGGACAAACGCAAATATGGGACAAACGCAAATATGGGACAAACGCAAATATGGGACAAACGCAAATATGGGACAAACGCAAATATGGGACAAACGCAAATATGGGACAAACGCAAATATGGGACAAACGCAAATATGGGACAAACGCAAATATGGGACAAACGCAAATATGGGAAAAACGCAAATATGGGAAAAACGCAAATATGGGAAAAACGCAAATATGGGAAAAACGCAAATATGGGAAAAACGCAAATATGGGAAAAACGCAAATATGGGAAAAACGCAAATATGGGAAAAACGCAAATATGGGAAAAACGCAAATGTGGGAAAAACGCAAATGTGGGAAAAACGCAAATGTGGGAAAAACGCAAATGTGGGAAAAACGCAAATGTGGGAAAAACGCAAATGTGGGAAAAACGCAAATGTGGGAAAAACGCAAATGTGGGAAAAACGCAAATGTGGGAAAAACGCAAATGTGGGAAAAACGCAAATGTGGGAAAAACGCAAATACGGGAAAAACGCAAATGTGGGAAAAACGCAAATACGGGAAAAACGCAAACATGGATGGGAAAAACGCAAACATGGATGGGAAAAACGCAAACATGGATGGGAAAAACGCAAACGGGAAAAACGCAAACGGGAAAAACGCAAACGGGAAAAACGCAAATATGGGAAAAACGCAAATATGGGAAAAACGCAAATATGGGAAAAACGCAAATATGGGAAAAACGCAAATATGGGAAAAACGCAAATACGGGTAAAACGCAAATACGGGTAAAACGCAAATACGGGTAAAACGCAAATACGGGTAAAACGCAAATACGGGTAAAACGCAAAAATGGGAAAAACGCAAAAATGGAAAAAACGCAAAAATGGGAAAAACGCAAAAATGGGAAAAACGCAAATACGGGAAAAACGCAAACATGGGAAAAACGCAAACATGGGAAAAACGCAAACGGGAAAAACTCAAACATGGGAAAAACGCAAACATGGGAAAAATGCAAACATGGGAAGAATGCAAATATGGGAAAAACGCAAATATGGGAAAAACGCAAATATTGGAAAAACGCAAATATGGGAAAAACGCAAATATTGGAAAAACGCAAATATTGGAAAAACGCAAATATGGGAAAAACGCAAATATGGGAAAAACGCAAATATGGGAAAAACGCAGATATGGGAAAAACGCAGATATGGGAAAAACGCAGATATGGGAAAAACGCAGATATGGGAAAAACGCAGATATGGGAAAAACGCAGATATGGGAAAAACGCAGATATGGGAAAAACGCAGATATGGGAAAAACGCAGATATGGGAAAAACGCAGATATGGGAAAAACACAGATATGGGAAAAACACAGATATGGGAAAAACGCAAATACGGGAAAAACGCAAACACGGGAAAAACGCAAACACGGGAAAAACGCAAACACGGGAAAATCGCAAACACGGGAATATCGCAAACACGGGAATATCGCAAACACGGGAATATCGCAAACACGGGAATATCGCAAACACGGGAATATCGCAAACACGGGAATATCGCAAACACGGGAATATCGCAAACACGGGAATATCGCAAACACGGGAATATCGCAAACACGGGAATATCGCAAACACGGGAATATCGCAAACACGGGAAAATCGCAAACACGGGAAAATCGCAAACACGGGAAAATCGCAAACACGGGAAAAACGCAAACACGGGAAAAACGCAAACACGGGAAAAACGCAAACTCGGGAAAAACGCAAACACGGGAGAAACGCAAACACGGGAGAAACGCAAATACGGGAAAAACGCAAACATGGGAAAACGCAAACATGGGAAAACGCAAACATGGATGGGAAAAATGCAAACATGGATGGGAAAAACGCAAACATGGGAAAAACGCAAACATGGGAAAAACGCAAACATGGGAAAAACGCAAACATGGGAAAAACGCAAACATGGGAAAAACGCAAACATGGGAAAAACGCAAACATGGGAAAAACGCAAACATGGGAAAAACGCAAACATGGGAAAAACGCAAACATGGGAAAAACGCAAACATGGGAAAAACGCAAACATGGGAAAAACGCAGACATGGGAAAAACGCAGACATGGGAAAAACGCAGACATGGGAAAAACGCAAACATGGGAAAAACGCAAACATGGGAAAAACGCAACATTGGGAAAAACGCAAACATGGGAAGAACGCAAACATGGGAAAAACGCAAACATGGGAAAAACGCAAACATGGGAAAAACGCAAACATGGGAAAAACGCAAACATGGGAAAACGCAAACATGGGAGAAACGCAAATTTGGGAGAAATGCAAAGATTGGAAAAACATGAAAATAAAAAAAGCATTACAGGGAAAATGAAAATTTGGGAAAATTTAAGGTGCATTAAGCAAGCAAATGTTCCCCACATCTGCAGTTCTCCCTCTTATGTGCTTCATTAACTTCGTATGTTTAGTTACCCTATATCTGCCTCTTCCTCAAAACGCAAATATGGTAAAAACGCAAATATGGTAAAAACGCAAATGTGGTAAAAACGCAAATGTGGTAAAAACGCAAATGTGGTAAAAACGCAAATGTGGTAAAAACGCAAATGTGGTAAAAACGCAAATGTGGTAAAAACGCAAATGTGGTAAAAACGCAAATGTGGTAAAAACGCAAATGTGGTAAAAACGCAAATGTGGTAAAAACGCAAATGTGGTAAAAACGCAAATGTGGGAAAAACGCAAATGTGGGAAAAACGCAAATGTGGGAAAAACGCAAATGTGGGAAAAACGCAAATGTGGGAAAAACGCAAATGTGGGAAAAACGCAAATGTGGGAAAAACGCAAATGTGGGAAAAACGCAAATGTGGGAAAAACGCAAATGTGGGAAAAACGCAAATGTGGGAAAAACGCAAATGTGGGAAAAACGCAAATGTGGGAAAAACGCAAATGTGGGAAAAACGCAAATGTGGGAAAAACGCAAATGTGGGAAAAACGCAAATGTGGGAAAAACGCAAATGTGGGAAAAACGCAAATGTGGGAAAAACGCAAATGTGGGAAAAACGCAAATGTGGGAAAAACGCAAATGTGGGAAAAACGCAAATGTGGGAAAAACGCAAATGTGGGAAAAACGCAAATGTGGGAAAAACGCAAATGTGGGAAAAACGCAAATGTGGGAAAAACGCAAATGTGGGAAAAACGCAAATGTGGGAAAAACGCAAATGTGGGAAAAACGCAAATGTGGGAAAAACGCAAATGTGGGAAAAACGCAAATGTGGGAAAAACGCAAATGTGGGAAAAACGCAAACACGGGAAAAACGCAAACACGGGAAAAACGCAAACACGGGAAAAACGCAAACACGGGAAAAACGCAAACACGGGAAAAACGCAAACACGGGAAAAACGCAAACACGGGAAAAACGCAAACGGGAAAAACGCAAACGGGAAAAACGCAAACACGGGAAAGTCGCAAACACGGGAAAGTCGCAAACACGGGAAAGTCGCAAACACGGGAAAGTCGCAAACACGGGAAAGTCGCAAACACGGGAAAGTCGCAAACACGGGAAAGTCGCAAACACGGGAAAGTCGCAAACACGGGAAAGTCGCAAACACGGGAAAGTCGCAAACACGGGAAAGTCGCAAACACGGGAAAGTCGCAAACACGGGAAAGTCGCAAACACGGGAAAGTCGCAAACACGGGAAAGTCGCAAACACGGGAAAGTCGCAAACACGGGAAAGTCGCAAACACGGGAAAGTCGCAAACACGGGAAAGTCGCAAACACGGGAAAGTCGCAAACACGGGAAAGTCGCAAACACGGGAAAGTCGCAAACACGGGAAAATCGCAAGCACGAGAAAATCGCAAGCACGGAAAAAACGCAAACACGGGAAAAACGAAAAACGCAAACACGGGAAAAACGCAAACACGGGAAAAACGCAAACACGGGAAAAACGCAAACACGGGAAAAACGCAGACACGGGAAAAACGCAGACACGGGAAAAACGCAGACACGGGAAAAACGCAGACACGGGAAAAACGCAGACACGGGAAAAACGCAGACACGGGAAAAACGCAGACACGGGAAAAACGCAGACACGGGAAAAACGCAGACACGGGAAAAACGCAGACACGGGAAAAACGCAGACACGGGAAAAACGCAGACACGGGAAAAACGCAGACACGGGAAAAACGCAGACAGACACGGGAAAAACGCAGACACGGGAAAAACGCAGACACGGGAAAAACGCAGACACGGGAGAAACGCAGACACGGGAAAAACGCAGATACGGGAAAAACGCAGATACGGGAAAAACGCAGATACGGGAAAAACGCAGATACGGGAAAAACGCAGATACGGGAAAAACGCAGATACGGGAAAAACGCAAACACGGATGGGAAAAACGCAAACATGGATGGGAGAAACGCAAACATGGATGGGAGAAACGCAAACACGGGAAAAACGCAAACACGGGAAAAACGCAAACACGGGAAAAACGCAAACACGGGAAAAACGCAAACACGGGAAAAACGCAAACACGGGAAAAACGCAAACACGGGAAAAACGCAAACACGGGAAAAACGCAAACACGGGAAAAACGCAAACACGGGAAAAACGCAAACACGGGAAAAACGCAACACGGGAAAAACGCAACACGGGAAAAACGCAACACGGGAAAAACGCAACACGGGAAAAACGCAACACGGGAAAAAGGCAACACGGGAAAAAGGCAACACGGGAAAAACGCAACACGGGAAAAACGCAACACGGGAAAAACGCAACACGGGAAAAACGCAACACGGGAAAAACGCAACACGGGAAAAACGCAACACGGGAAAAACGCAACACGGGAAAAACGCAACACGGGAAAAACGCAACACGGGAAAAACGCAACACGGGAAAAACGCAACACGGGAAAAACGCAACACGGGAAAAAAACAACACGGGAAAAACGCAACACGGGAAAAACGCAACACGGGAAAAACGCAACACGGGAAAAACGCAACACGGGAAAAACGCAACACGGGAAAAACGCAACACGGGAAGAAGCAAACATGGGAAAACGTAAACATGGGAGAACGCAAACATGGATGGGAAAAATGCAAACATGGCTGGGTAAAACGCAAACATGGATGGGAAAAACGCAAACATGGATGGGAAAAACGCAAACATGGATGGGAAAAACGCAAACATGGATGGGAAAAACGCAAACATGGATGGGAAAAACGCAAACATGGATGGGAAAAACGCAAACATGGATGGGAAAAACGCAAACATGGATGGGAAAAACGCAAACATGGATGGGAAAAACGCAAACATGGATGGGAAAAACGCAAACATGGATGGGAAAAACGCAAACATGGGAAAAACGCAAATATGGTAAAAACGCAAATATGGTAAAAACGCAAATATGGTAAAAACGCAAATATGGGAAAAACGCAAACATGGGAAAAACGCAACATGGGAAAAACGCAAACATGGGAAAAACGCAAACATGGGAAAAACGCAAACATGGGAAAAACGCAAACATGGGAAAAACGCAAACATGGGAAAAACGTAAATATGGGAAAAACGCAAACATGGGAAAAACGCAAACATGGGAAAAACGCAAACATGGGAAAAACGCAAACATGGGAAAAACGCAAACATGGGAAAAACGCAAACATGGGAAAAACGCAAATATGGGAAAAAAGCAAATATGGGAAAAACGCAAATATGGGAGAAGTGCAAATATTGGAAAAACATATGAAAATAAAAAAAAGCATTACAGGGAAAATGAAAATTTGGGAAAGTTGGGGGTGCATAAAGCAAGCAAATGTTCCCCACATCTGCAGTTCTCCCTCTTACATGCTTCATTAACTTCGTATATTTAGTTACCTCATATCTGCCTCTTCCTCAAAACGCCAATATGGGAAAAACGCAGATATGGGTAAAACGCAGATATGGGTAAAACGCAGATATGGGTAAAACGCACATATGGGTAAAACGCACATATGGGAAAAACGCACATATGGGTAAAACGCACATATGGGAAAAACGCACATATGGGAAAAACGCAGGTATGGGAAAAACGCAGGTATGGGAAAAACGCAGGTATGGGAAAAACGCAGGTATGGGAAAAACGCAGGTATGGGAAAAACGCAGGTATGGGAAAAACGCAGGTATGGGAAAAACGCAGGTATGGGAAAAACGCAGGTATGGGAAAAACGCAGGTATGGGAAAAACGCAGGTATGGGAAAAACGCAAACATGGATGGGAAAAACGCAAACATGGATGGGAAAAACGCAAACATGGATGGGAAAAACGCAAACATGGATGGGACAAACGCAAACATGGGACAAACGCAAACATGGGACAAACGCAAACATGGGACAAACGCAAACATGGGACAAACGCAAACATGGGACAAACGCAAACATGGGACAAACGCAAACATGGGACAAACGCAAACATGGGACAAACGCAAACATGGGACAAACGCAAACATGGGACAAACGCAAACATGGGACAAACGCAAACATGGGACAAACGCAAACATGGGACAAACGCAAACATGGGACAAACGCAAACATGGGACAAACGCAAACATGGGACAAACGCAAACATGGGACAAACGCAAACATGGGACAAACGCAAACATGGGACAAACGCAAACATGGGACAAACGCAAACATGGGACAAACGCAAACATGGGACAAACGCAAACATGGGACAAACGCAAACATGGGACAAACGCAAACATGGGACAAACGCAAACATGGGACAAACGCAAACATGGGACAAACGCAAACATGGGACAAACGCAAACATGGGACAAACGCAAACATGGGACAAACGCAAACATGGGACAAACGCAAACATGGGACAAACGCAAACATGGGAAAAACGCAAACATGGGACAAACGCAAACATGGGAAAAACGCAAACATGGGAAAAACGCAAACATGGGAAAAACGCAAACATGGGAAAAACGCAAACATGGGATAAACGCAAACATGGGAAAAACGCAAACATGGGAAAAACGCAAACATGGGAAAAACGCAAACATGGGAAAAACGCAAACATGGGAAAAACGCAAACATGGGAAAAACGCAAACATGGGAGAAACGCAAACATGGGAGAAACGCAAACATGGGAGAAACGCAAACATGGGAGAAACGCAAACATGGGAGAAACGCAAACATGGGAGAAACGCAAACATGGGAGAAACGCAAACATGGGAGAAACGCAAATATGGGAGAAACGCAAATATGGGAGAAACGCAAATATGGGAGAAACGCAAATATGGGAGAAACGCAAATATGGGGGAAACGCAAATATGGGGGAAACGCAAATATGGGGGAAACGCAAATATGGGAGAAACGCAAATATGGGAGAAACGCAAATATGGGAGAAACGCAAATATGGGAGAAACGCAAATATGGGAGAAACGCAAATATGGGAGAAACGCAAATATGGGAGAAACGCAAATATGGGAGAAACGCAAATATGGGAGAAACGCAAATATGGGAGAAACGCAAATATGGGAGAAACGCAAATATGGGAGAAACGCAAACATGGGTAAAACGCAAATATGGGAGAAATGCAAATATTGGAAAAACATATGAAAATAAAAAAAAGCATTACAGGGAAAATGAAAATGTGGGAAAATTGGTTGTGCATAAAGCAAGCAAATGTTCCCCACATCTGCAGTTCTCCCTCTTATTTGCTTCATTAACTTCGAATGTTTAGTTACCTCATATCTGCCTCTTCCTCAAAACGCCAATATGGGAAAAACGCAAATATGGGAAAAACGCAAATATGGCAAAAACGCAAATATGGCAAAAACGCAAATATGGCAAAAACGCAAATATGGCAAAAACGCAAATATGGCAAAAACGCAAATATGGCAAAAACGCAAATATGGCAAAAACGCAAATATGGCAAAAACGCAAATATGGCAAAAACGCAAATATGGCAAAAACGCAAATATGGCAAAAACGCAAATATGGCAAAAACGCAAATATGGCAAAAACGCAAATATGGCAAAAACGCAAATATGGCAAAAACGCAAATATGGCAAAAACGCAAATATGGCAAAAACGCAAATATGGCAAAAACGCAAATATGGCAAAAACGCAAATATGGCAAAAACGCAAATATGGCAAAAACGCAAATATGGCAAAAACGCAAATATGGCAAAAACGCAAATATGGCAAAAACGCAAATATGGCAAAAACGCAAATATGGCAAAAACGCAAATATGGCAAAAACGCAAATATGGCAAAAACGCAAATATGGCAAAAACGCAAATATGGCAAAAACGCAAATATGGCAAAAACGCAAATATGGCAAAAACGCAAATATGGCAAAAACGCAAATATGGCAAAAACGCAGATATGGCAAAAACGCAGATATGGCAAAAACGCAGATATGGCAAAAACGCAGATATGGCAAAAACGAAGATATGGCAAAAACGCAGATATGGCAAAAACGCAGATATGGCAAAAACGCAAATATGGCAAAAACGCAAATATGGCAAAAACGCAAATATGGCAAAAACGCAAATATGGCAAAAACGCAAATATGGCAAAAACGCAAATATGGCAAAAACGCAAATATGGCAAAAACGCAAATATGGCAAAAACGCAAATATGGCAAAAACGCAAATATGGCAAAAACGCAAATATGGCAAAAACGCAAATATGGCAAAAACGCAAATATGGCAAAAACGCAAATATGGCAAAAACGCAAATATGGCAAAAACGCAAATATGGCAAAAACGCAAATATGGCAAAAACGCAAATATGGCAAAAACGCAAATATGGCAAAAACGCAAATATGGCAAAAACGCAAATATGGCAAAAACGCAAATATGGCAAAAACGCAAATATGGCAAAACCGCAAATATGGCAAAAACGCAAATATGGCAAAAACGCAAATATGGCAAAAACGCAAATATGGCAAAAACGCAAATATGGCAAAAACGCAAATATGGGAAAAACGCAAATATGGGAAAAACGCAGATATGGGAAAAACGCAGATATGGGAAAAACGCAGATATGGGAAAAACGCAGATATGGGAAAAACGCAGATATGGGAAAAACGCAGATATGGGAAAAACGCAGATATGGGAAAAACGCAGATATGGGAAAAACGCAGATATGGGAAAAACGCAGATATGGGAAAAACGCAGATATGGGAAAAACGCAGATATGGGAAAAACGCAGATACGGGAAAAACGCAAATACGGGAAAAACGCAAACACGGGAAAAACGCAAACACGGGAAAAACGCAAACACGGGAAAAACGCAAACACGGGAAAAACGCAAACACGGGAAAAACGCAAACACGGGAAAAACGCAAACACGGGAAAATCGCAAACACGGGAATATCGCAAACACGGGAATATCGCAAACACGGGAATATCGCAAACACGGGAATATCGCAAACACGGGAATATCGCAAACACGGGAATATCGCAAACACGGGAAAATCGCAAACACGGGAAAAACGCAAACACGGGAAAAACGCAAACACGGGAAAAACGCAAACTCGGGAAAAACGCAAACTCGGGAAAAACGCAAACCGGGAGAAACGCAAACACGGGAGAAACGCAAATACGGGAAAAACGCAAACATGGGAAAACGTAAACATGGGAAAACGCAAACATGGATGGGAAAAATGCAAACATGGATGGGAAAAACGCAAACATGGGAAAAACGCAAACATGGGAAAAACGCAAACATGGGAAAAACGCAAACATGGGAAAAACGCAAACATGGGAAAAACGCAAACATGGGAAAAACGCAAACATGGGAAAAACGCAAACATGGGAAAAACGCAAACATGGGAAAAACGCAAACATGGGAAAAACGCAAACATGGGAAAAACGCAAACATGGGAAAAACGCAAACATGGGAAAAACGCAAACATGGGAAAAACGCAAACATGGGAAAAACGCAAACATGGGAAAAACGCAAACATGGGAAAAACGCAAACATGGGAAAAACGCAAACATGGGAAAAACGCAACATTGGGAAAAACGCAAACATGGGAAGAACGCAAACATGGGAAAAACGCAAACATGGGAAAAACGCAAACATGGGAAAAACGCAAACATGGGAAAAACGCAAACATGGGAAAAACGCAAACATGGGAAAAACGCAAACATGGGAAAACGCAAACATGGGAAAAACGCAAACATGGGAAAAACGCAAACATGGGAAAAACGCAAACATGGGAAATACGCAAACATGGGAAATACGCAAATATGGGAAATACGCAAACATGGGAAATACGCAAACATGGGAAATACGCAAACATGGGAAATACGCAAACATGGGAAAAACGCAAACATGGGAAAAATGCAAACATGGGAAAAACGCCAACATGGGAAAAACGCAAACATGGGAAAAACGCAAACATGGGAGAAACGCAAATTTGGGAGAAATGCAAAGATTGGAAAAACATGAAAATAAAAAAAGCATTACAGGGAAAATGAAAATTTGGGAAAATTTAAGGTGCATTAAGCAAGCAAATGCTCCCCACATCTGCAGTTCTCCCTCTTAAGTGCTTCATTAACTTCGTATGTTTAGTTACCCTATATCTGCCTCTTCCTCAAAACGCAAATATGGTAAAAACGCAAATGTGGTAAAAACGCAAATGTGGTAAAAACGCAAATGTGGTAAAAACGCAAATGTGGTAAAAACGCAAATGTGGTAAAAACGCAAATGTGGTAAAAACGCAAATGTGGTAAAAACGCAAATGTGGTAAAAACGCAAATGTGGTAAAAACGCAAATGTGGTAAAAACGCAAATGTGGTAAAAACGCAAATGTGGGAAAAACGCAAATGTGGGAAAAACGCAAATGTGGGAAAAACGCAAATGTGGGAAAAACGCAAATGTGGGAAAAACGCAAATGTGGGAAAAACGCAAATGTGGGAAAAACGCAAATGTGGGAAAAACGCAAATGTGGGAAAAACGCAAATGTGGGAAAAACGCAAATGTGGGAAAAACGCAAATGTGGGAAAAACGCAAATGTGGGAAAAACGCAAATGTGGGAAAAACGCAAATGTGGGAAAAACGCAAATGTGGGAAAAACGCAAATGTGGGAAAAACGCAAATGTGGGAAAAACGCAAATGTGGGAAAAACGCAAATGTGGGAAAAACGCAAATGTGGGAAAAACGCAAATGTGGGAAAAACGCAAATGTGGGAAAAACGCAAATGTGGGAAAAACGCAAATGTGGGAAAAACGCAAATGTGGGAAAAACGCAAATGTGGGAAAAACGCAAATGTGGGAAAAACGCAAATGTGGGAAAAACGCAAATGTGGGAAAAACGCAAATGTGGGAAAAACGCAAATGTGGGAAAAACGCAAACACGGGAAAAACGCAAACACGGGAAAATCGCAAACACGGGAAAAACGCAAACGGGAAAGTCGCAAACACGGGAAAGTCGCAAACACGGGAAAGTCGCAACACACGGGAAAGTCGCAAACACGGGAAAGTCGCAAACACGGGAAAGTCGCAAACACGGGAAAGTCGCAAACACGGGAAAGTCGCAAACACGGGAAAGTCGCAAACACGGGAAAGTCGCAAACACGGGAAAGTCGCAAACACGGGAAAATCGCAAGCACGGAAAAAACGCAAACACGGGAAAAACGAAAAACGCAAACACGGGAAAAACGCAAACACGGGAAAAACGCAAACACGGGAAAAACGCAAACACGGGAAAAACGCAAACGGGAAAGTCGCAAACACGGGAAAGTCGCAAACACGGGAAAGTCGCAAACACGGGAAAGTCGCAAACACGGGAAAGTCGCAAACACGGGAAAGTCGCAAACACGGGAAAGTCGCAAACACGGGAAAGTCGCAAACACGGGAAAGTCGCAAACACGGGAAAGTCGCAAACACGGGAAAGTCGCAAACACGGGAAAGTCGCAAACACGGGAAAGTCGCAAACACGGGAAAGTCGCAAACACGGGAAAGTCGCAAACACGGGAAAGTCGCAAACACGGGAAAGTCGCAAACACGGGAAAGTCGCAAACACGGGAAAGTCGCAAACACGGGAAAGTCGCAAACACGGGAAAGTCGCAAACACGGGAAAGTCGCAAACACGGGAAAATCGCAAGCACGAGAAAATCGCAAGCACGGAAAAAACGCAAACACGGGAAAAACGAAAAACGCAAACACGGGAAAAACGCAAACACGGGAAAAACGCAAACACGGGAAAAACGCAAACACGGGAAAAACGCAAACACGGGAAAAACGCAAACACGGGAAAAACGCAAACACGGGAAAAACGCAGACACGGGAAAAACGCAGACACGGGAAAAACGCAGACACGGGAAAAACGCAGACACGGGAAAAACGCAGACACGGGAAAAACGCAGACACGGGAAAAACGCAGACACGGGAAAAACGCAGACACGGGAAAAACGCAGACACGGGAAAAACGCAGACACGGGAAAAACGCAGACACGGGAGAAACGCAGATACGGGAAAAACGCAGATACGGGAAAAACGCAGATACGGGAAAAACGCAGATACGGGAAAAACGCAGATACGGGAAAAACGCAAACATGGATGGGAAAAACGCAAACATGGATGGGAAAAACGCAAACATGGATGGGAAAAACGCAAACATGGATGGGATAAACGCAAACACGGGAAAAACGCAAACACGGGAAAAACGCAAACACGGGAAAAACGCAAACACGGGAAAAACGCAAACACGGGGAAAACGCAAACACGGGAAAAACGCAAACACGGGAAAAACGCAAACACGGGAAAAACGCAAACACGGGAAAAACGCAAACACGGGAAAAACGCAAACACGGGAAAAACGCAAACACGGGAAAAACGCAAACACGGGAAAAACGCAAACACGGGAAAAACGCAAACACGGGAAAAACGCAAACACGGGAAAAACGCAAACACGGGAAAAACGCAAACACGGGAAAAACGCAAACACGGGAAAAACGCAAACACGGGAAAAACGCAAACACGGGAAAAACGCAACACGGGAAAAACGCAACACGGGAAAAACGCAACACGGGAAAAACGCAACACGGGAAAAACGCAACACGGGAAAAACGCAACACGGGAAAAACGCAACACGGGAAAAACGCAACACGGGAAAAACGCAACACGGGAAAAAGGCAACACGGGAAAAAGGCAACACGGGAAAAACGCAACACGGGAAAAACGCAACACGGGAAAAACGCAACAACGGGAAAAACGCAACACGGGAAAAACGCAACACGGGAAAAACGCAACACGGGAAAAACGCAACACGGGAAAAACGCAACACGGGAAAAACGCAACACGGGAAAAACGCAACACGGGAAAAACGCAACACGGGAAGAAGCAAACATGGGAAAACGTAAACATGGGAGAACGCAAACATGGATGGGAAAAATGCAAACATGGATGGGAAAAACGCAAACATGGATGGGAAAAACGCAAACATGGATGGGAAAAACGCAAACATGGATGGGAAAAACGCAAACATGGGAAAAACGCAAATATGGGAAAAACGCATAAATGGGAAAAACGCAAATACGGGAAAAACGCAAATACGGGAACAACGCAAATACGGGAAAAACGCAAATACGGGAAAAACGCAAATACGGGAAAAACGCAAACATGGCTGGGAAAAACGCAAACATGGCTGGGAAAAACGCAAACATGCGTGGGAAAAACGCAAACATGCGTGGGAGCGTGGGAAAAACGCAAACATGCGTGGGGAAAATGCAAACATGCGTGGGGAAAACCCAAACATGCGTGGGAAAAACGCAAACATGCGTAGGAAAAACGCAAACATGCGTGGGAAAAACGCAAACATGCATGGGAAAAATGCAAACATGGGACAAACGCAAACATGGGACAAACGCAAACATGGGACAAACGCAAACATGGGAAAAACGCAAACATGGGAAAAACGCAAACATGGGAAAAACGCAAATATGGGAAAAACGCAAATATGGGAAAAACGCAAACATGGGAAAAACGCAAATATGGGAAAAACGCAAATATGGGAAAAACGCAAATATGGGAGAAACGCAAATATGGGAGAAACGCAAATATGGGAGAAACGCAAATATGGGAGAAACGCAAATATGGGAGAAACGCAAATATGGGAGAAACGCAAATATGGGAGAAACGCAAATATGGGAGAAACGCAAATATGGGAGAAACGCAAATATGGGAAAAGCGCAAACACGGGAAAAACGCAAATATGGGAAAAACGCAAACACGGGAAAAACGCAAACACGGGAAAAACGCAAACACGGGAAAAACGCAAACACGGGAAAAACGCAAACACGGGAAAAACGCAAACACGGGAAAAACGCAAACACGGGAAAAACGCAACACGGGAAAAACGCAACACGGGAAAAACGCAACACGGGAAAAACGCAACACGGGAAAAACGCAACACGGGAAAAACGCAACACGGGAAAAACGCAACACGGGAAAAAGGCAACACGGGAAAAAGGCAACACGGGAAAAACGCAACACGGGAAAAACGCAACACGGGAAAAACGCAACACGGGAAAAACGCAACACGGGAAAAACGCAACACGGGAAAAACGCAACACGGGAAAAACGCAACACGGGAAAAACGCAACACGGGAAAAACGCAACACGGGAAAAACGCAACACGGGAAAAACGCAACACGGGAAGAAGCAAACATGGGAAAACGTAAACATGGGAGAACGCAAACATGGATGGGAAAAATGCAAACATGGATGGGAAAAACGCAAACATGGATGGGAAAAACGCAAACATGGATGGGAAAAACGCAAACATGGATGGGAAAAACGCAAACATGGGAAAAACGCAAATATGGGAAAAACGCATAAATGGGAAAAACGCAAATACGGGAAAAACGCAAATACGGGAACAACGCAAATACGGGAAAAACGCAAATACGGGAAAAACGCAAATACGGGAAAAACGCAAACATGGCTGGGAAAAACGCAAACATGGCTGGGAAAAACGCAAACATGCGTGGGAAAAACGCAAACATGCGTGGGAAAAACGCAAACATGCGTGGGAAAAACGCAAACATGCGTGGGGAAAATGCAAACATGCGTGGGGAAAACCCAAACATGCGTGGGAAAAACGCAAACATGCGTAGGAAAAACGCAAACATGCGTGGGAAAAACGCAAACATGCATGGGAAAAATGCAAACATGGGACAAACGCAAACATGGGACAAACGCAAACATGGGACAAACGCAAACATGGGAAAAACGCAAACATGGGAAAAACGCAAACATGGGAAAAACGCAAATATGGGAAAAACGCAAATATGGGAAAAACGCAAACATGGGAAAAACGCAAATATGGGAAAAACGCAAATATGGGAAAAACGCAAATATGGGAGAAACGCAAATATGGGAGAAACGCAAATATGGGAGAAACGCAAATATGGGAGAAACGCAAATATGGGAGAAACGCAAATATGGGAGAAACGCAAATATGGGAGAAACGCAAATATGGGAGAAACGCAAATATGGGAGAAACGCAAATATGGGAAAAGCGCAAACACGGGAAAAACGCAAATATGGGAAAAACGCAAACACGGGAAAAACGCAAACACGGGAAAAACGCAAACACGGGAAAAACGCAAACACGGGAAAAACGCAAACACGGGAAAAACGCAAACCCGGGAAAAACGCAAACACGGGAAAAACGCAAACACGGGAAAAACGCAACACGGGAAAAACGCAACACGGGAAAAACGCAACACGGGAAAAACGCAACACGGGAAAAACGCAACACGGGAAAAACGCAACACGGGAAGAAGCAAATATGGGAAAAACGCAAACATGGGAAAACGTAAACATGGGAGAACGCAAACATGGATGGGAAAAACGCAAACATGGATGGGAAAAACGCAAACATGGATGGGAAAAACGCAAACATGGATGGGAAAAACGCAAACATGGATGGGAAAAACGCAAACATGGATGGGAAAAACGCAAACATGGATGGGAAAAACGCAAACATGGATGGGAAAAACGCAAACATGGATGGGAAAAACGCAAACATGGATGGGAAAAACGCAAACATGGATGGGAAAAACGCAAACATGGATGGGAAAAACGCAAACATGGATGGGAAAAACGCAAACATGGATGGGAAAAACGCAAACATGGATGGGAAAAACGCAAACATGGATGGGAAAAACGCAAACATGGATGGGACAAACGCAAACATGGATGGGACAAACGCAAACAAGGATGGGACAAACGCAAACATGGATGGGACAAACGCAAACATGGATGGGACAAACGCAAACATGGATGGGACAAACGCAAACATGGATGGGACAAACGCAAACATGGATGGGACAAACGCAAACATGGATGGGACAAACGCAAACATGGATGGGACAAACGCAAACATGGATGGGACAAACGCAAACATGGATGGGACAAACGCAAACATGGATGGGACAAACGCAAACATGGATGGGACAAACGCAAACATGGATGGGACAAACGCAAACATGGATGGGACAAACGCAAACATGGATGGGACAAACGCAAACATGGAAGGGACAAACGCAAACATGGATGGGAAAAACGCAAACATGGATGGGAAAAACGCAAACATGGGAAAAACGCAAACATGGGAATAACGCAAACATGGGAATAACGCAAACATGGGAATAACGCAAACATGGGAATAACGCAAACATGGGAATAACGCAAACATGGGAATAACGCAAACATGGGAATAACGCAAACATGGGAAAAACGCAAACATGGGAAAAACGCAAACATGGGAAAAACGCAAACATGGGTAAAACGCAAATATGGGTAAAACGCAAATATGGGAGAAATGCAAATATTGGAAAAACATATGAAAATAAAAAAAAGCATTACAGGGAACATGAAAATGTGGGAAAATTGGTTGTGCATAAAGCAAGCAAATGTTCCCCACATCTGCAGTTCTCCCTCTTATTTGCTTCATTAACTTCGAATGTTTAGTTACCTCATATCTGCCTCTTCCTCAAAACGCCAATATGGGAAAAACGCAAATATGGGAAACACGCAAATATGGCAAAAACGCAAATATGGCAAAAACGCAAATATGGCAAAAACGCAAATATGGCAAAAACGCAAATATGGCAAAAACGCAAATATGGCAAAAACGCAAATATGGCAAAAACGCAAATATGGCAAAAACGCAAATATGGCAAAAACGCAAATATGGCAAAAACGCAAATATGGCAAAAACGCAAATATGGCAAAAACGCAAATATGGCAAAAACGCAAATATGGCAAAAACGCAAATATGGCAAAAACGCAAATATGGCAAAAACGCAAATATGGCAAAAACGCAAATATGGCAAAAACGCAAATATGGCAAAAACGCAAATATGGCAAAAACGCAAATATGGCAAAAACGCAAATATGGCAAAAACGCAAATATGGCAAAAACGCAAATATGGCAAAAACGCAAATATGGCAAAAACGCAAATATGGCAAAAACGCAAATATGGCAAAAACGCAAATATGGCAAAAACGCAAATATGGCAAAAACGCAAATATGGCAAAAACGCAAATATGGCAAAAACGCAAATATGGCAAAAACGCAAATATGGCAAAAACGCAAATATGGCAAAAACGCAAATATGGCAAAAACGCAAATATGGCAAAAACGCAAATATGGCAAAAACGCAAATATGGCAAAAACGCAAATATGGCAAAAACGCAAATATGGCAAAAACGCAAATATGGCAAAAACGCAAATATGGCAAAAACGCAAATATGGCAAAAACGCAAATATGGCAAAAACGCAAATATGGCAAAAACGCAAATATGGCAAAAACGCAAATATGGCAAAAACGCAAATATGGGAAAAACGCAAATACGGCAAAAACGCAAATACGGCAAAAACGCAAATACGGCAAAAACGCAAATACGGCAAAAACGCAAATACGGCAAAAACGCAAATACGGCAAAAACGCAAATACGGCAAAAACGCAAATACGGCAAAAACGCAAATACGGCAAAAACGCAAATACGGCAAAAACGCAAATACGGCAAAAACGCAAATACGGCAAAAACGCAAATACGGCAAAAACGCAAATACGGGAAAAACGCAAATACGGGAAAAACGCAAATACGGAAAAAACGCAAATACGGGAAAAACGCAAATACGGGGAAAAACGCAAATACGGGGAAAAACGCAAATATGGGGAAAAACGCAAACATGGGAAAAACGCAAACATGGGAAAAACGCAAATATGGGAGAAATGCAAATATTGGAAAAACATATGAAAATAAAAAAAAGCATTAGAGGGAAAATGAAAATTTGGGAAAATTGGGGGTGCATAAATTAAGCAAATGTTCCCCACATCTGCAGTTCTCCCTCTTATGTGCTTCATTAACTTCGTATGTTTAGTTACCTCATATCTGCCTCTTCCTCAAAACGCCAATATGGGAAAAACGCAAATATGGGAAAAACGCAAATATGGGAAAAACGCAAATATGGGAAAAACGCAAATATGGGAAAAACGCAAATATGGGAAAAACGCAAATATGGGAAAAACGCAAATATGGGAAAAACGCAAATATGGGAAAAACGCAAATATGGGAAAAACGCAAATATGGGAAAAACGCAAATATGGGAAAAACGCAAATATGGGAAAAACGCAAATATGGGAAAAACGCAAATATGGGAAAAACGCAAATATGGGAAAAACGCAAATATGGGAAAAACGCAAATATGGGAAAAACGCAAATATGGGAAAAACGCAAATATGGGAAAAACGCAAATATGGGAAAAACGCAAATATGGGAAAAACGCAAATATGGGAAAAACTCAAATATGGGAAAAACGCAAATATGGGAAAAACGCAAATATGGGAAAAACGCAAACACGGGAAAAACGCAAACACGGGAAAAACGCAAACACGGGAAAAACGCAAACACGGGAAAAACGCAAACACGGGAAAAACGCAAACACGGGAAAAACGCAAACACGGGAAAAACGCAAACACGGGAAAAACGCAAACACGGGAAAAACGCAAACACGGGAAAAACGCAAACACGGGAAAAACGCAACACGGGAAAAACGCAACACGGGAAAAACGCAACACGGGAAAAACGCAACACGGGAAAAACGCAACACGGGAAAAACGCAACACGGGAAAAACGCAACACGGGAAAAACGCAACACGGGAAAAACGCAACACGGGAAAAACGCAACACGGGAAAAACGCAACACGGGAAAAACGCAACACGGGAAAAAGGCAACACGGGAAAAAGGCAACACGGGAAAAAGGCAACACGGGAAAAAGGCAACACGGGAAAAAGGCAACACGGGAAAAAGGCAACACGGGAAAAAGGCAACACGGGAAAAAGGCAACACGGGAAAAACGCAACACGGGAAAAACGCAACACGGGAAAAACGCAACACGGGAAAAACGCAACACGGGAAAAACGCAACACGGGAAAAACGCAACACGGGAAAAACGCAACACGGGAAAAACGCAACACGGGTAAAACGCAACACGGGAAAAACGCAACACGGGAAAAACGCAACACGGGAAAAACGCAACACGGGAAAAACGCAACACAGGAAGAAGCAAACATGGGAAAACGTAAACATGGGAGAACGCAAACATGGATGGGAAAAATGCAAACATGGCTGGGTAAAACGCAAACATGGATGGGAAAAATGCAAACATGGCTGGGTAAAACGCAAACATGGATGGGAAAAACGCAAACATGGATGGGAAAAACGCAAACATGGATGGGAAAAACGCAAACATGGATGGGAAAAACGCAAACATGGATGGGAAAAACGCAAACATGGATGGGAAAAACGCAAACATGGATGGGAAAAACGCAAACATGGATGGGAAAAACGCAAACATGGATGGGAAAAACGCAAACATGGATGGGAAAAACGCAAACATGGATGGGAAAAACGCAAACATGGATGGGAAAAACGCAAACATGGATGGGAAAAACGCAAACATGGGAAAAACACAAATATGGGAAAAACGCAAATATGGTAAAAACGCAAATATGGTAAAAACGCAAATATGGTAAAAACGCAAATATGGGAAAAACGCAAACATGGGAAAAACGCAAACATGGGAAAAACGCAAACATGGGAAAAACGCAAACATGGGAAAAACGCAAACATGGGAAAAACGCAAACATGGGAAAAACGCAAACATGGGAAAAACGCAAACATGGGAAAAACGCAAACATGGGAAAAACGCAAACATGGGAAAAACGCAAACATGGGAAAAACGCAAACATGGGAAAAACGCAAACATGGGAAAAACGCAAACATGGGAAAAACGCAAACATGGGAAAAACGCAAACATGGGAAAAACGCAAATATGGGAAAAAAGCAAATATGGGAAAAACGCAAATATGGGAGAAGTGCAAATATTGGAAAAACATATGAAAATAAAAAAAAGCATTACAGGGAAAATGAAAATTTGGGAAAGTTGGGGGTGCATAAAGCAAGCAAATGTTCCCGACATCTGCAGTTCTCCCTCTTACATGCTTCATTAACTTCGTATATTTAGTTACTTCATATCTGCCTCTTCCTCAAAACGCCAATATGGGAAAAACGCAGATATGGGAAAAACGCATATATGGGTAAAACGCAGATATGGGTAAAACGCACATATGGGTAAAACGCACATATGGGTAAAACGCACATATGGGAAAAACGCACATATGGGAAAAACGCACATATGGGAAAAACGCAGGTATGGGAAAAACGCAGGTATGGGAAAAACGCAGGTATGGGAAAAACGCAGGTATGGGAAAAACGCAGGTATGGGAAAAACGCAGGTATGGGAAAAACGCAGGTATGGGAAAAACGCAGGTATGGGAAAAACGCAGGTATGGGAAAAACGCAGGTATGGGAAAAACGCAGGTATGGGAAAAACGCAGGTATGGGAAAAACGCAGGTATGGGAAAAACGCAGGTATGGGAAAAACGCAGGTATGGGAAAAACGCAGGTATGGGAAAAACGCAGGTATGGGAAAAACGCAGGTATGGGAAAAACGCAGGTATGGGAAAAACGCAAACATGGATGGGAAAAACGCAAACATACCTGGGAAAAATGCAAACATGGGAAAAACGCAAACATGGGACAAACGCAAACATGGGACAAACGCAAACATGGGACAAACGCAAACATGGGACAAACGCAAACATGGGACAAACGCAAACATGGGACAAACGCAAACATGGGACAAACGCAAACATGGGACAAACGCAAACATGGGACAAACGCAAACATGGGACAAACGCAAACATGGGACAAACGCAAACATGGGACAAACGCAAACATGGGACAAACGCAAACATGGGACAAACGCAAACATGGGACAAACGCAAACATGGGACAAACGCAAACGTGGGACAAACGCAAACGTGGGACAAACGCAAACGTGGGACAAACGCAAACGTGGGACAAACGCAAACGTGGGACAAACGCAAACGTGGGACAAACGCAAACGTGGGACAAACGCAAACGTGGGACAAACGCAAACGTGGGACAAACGCAAACGTGGGACAAACGCAAACGTGGGACAAACGCAAACGTGGGACAAACGCAAACGTGGGACAAACGCAAACGTGGGACAAACGCAAACGTGGGACAAACGCAAACGTGGGACAAACGCAAACGTGGGACAAACGCAAACGTGGGACAAACGCAAACGTGGGACAAACGCAAACGTGGGACAAACGCAAACGTGGGACAAACGCAAACGTGGGACAAACGCAAACGTGGGAAAAACGCAAACGTGGGAAAAACGCAAACGTGGGAAAAACGCAAACGTGGGAAAAACGCAAACGTGGGAAAAACGCAAACGTGGGAAAAACGCAAACGTGGGAAAAACGCAAACGTGGGAAAAACGCAAACGTGGGAAAAACGCAAACGTGGGAAAAACGCAAACGTGGGAGAAACGCAAACGTGGGAGAAACGCAAACGTGGGAGAAACGCAAACGTGGGAGAAACGCAAACATGGGAGAAACGCAAACATGGGAGAAACGCAAACATGGGAGAAACGCAAACATGGGAGAAACGCAAACATGGGAGAAACGCAAACATGGGAGAAACGCAAACATGGGAGAAACGCAAAAATGGGAGAAACGCAAAAATGGGAGAAACGCAAAAATGGGAGAAACGCAAACATGGGAGAAACGCAAACATGGGAGAAACGCAAACATGGGAGAAACGCAAATATGGGAGAAACGCAAACATGGGAGAAACGCAAACATGGGAGAAACGCAAATATGGGGGAAACGCAAATATGGGAGAAACGCAAAACTGGGAGAAACGCAAATATGGGAGAAACGCAAATATGGGAGAAACGCAAATATGGGAGAAACGCAAATATGGGAGAAACGCAAATATGGGAGAAACGCAAATATGGGAGAAACGCAAATATGGGAGAAACGCAAATATGGGAGAAACGCAAATATGGGAGAAACGCAAATATGGGAGAAACGCAAATATGGGAGAAACGCAAATATGGGAGAAACACAAATATGGGAGAAACGCAAATATGGGAGAAACGCAAATATGGGAGAAACGCAAATATGGGAGAAACGCAAATATGGGAGAAACGCAAATATGGGAGAAACGCAAATATGGGAGAAACGCAAATATGGGAGAAACGCAAATATGGGAGAAACGCAAATATGGGAGAAACGCAAATATGGGAGAAACGCAAATATGGGAGAAACGCAAATATGGGAGAAACGCAAATATGGGAGAAACGCAAATATGGGAGAAACGCAAATATGGGAGAAACGCAAATATGGGAGAAACGCAAATATGGGAGAAACGCAAATATGGGAGAAACGCAAATATGGGAGAAACGCAAATATGGGAAAAGCGCAAATATGGGAAAAGCGCAAATATGGGAAAAGCGCAAATATGGGAAAAGCGCAAATATGGGAAAAGCGCAAATATGGGAAAAGCGCAAATATGGGAAAAGCGCAAATATGGGAAAAGCGCAAATATGGGAAAAGCGCAAATATGGGAAAAGCGCAAATATGGGAAAAGCGCAAATATGGGAAAAGCGCAAATATGGGAAAAGCGCAAATATGGGAAAAGCGCAAATATGGGAAAAGCGCAAATATGGGAAAAGCGCAAATATGGGAAAAGCGCAAATATGGGAAAAGCGCAAATATGGGAAAAGCGCAAATATGGGAAAAGCGCAAACATGGGTAAAACGCAAACATGGGAATAACGCAAACATGGGAAAAACGCAAACATGGGAAAAACGCAAACATGGGAAAAACGCAAACATGGGTAAAACGCAAATATGGGAGAAATGCAAATATTGGAAAAACATATGAAAATAAAAAAAAGCATTACAGGGAAAATGAAAATGTGGGAAAATTGGTTGTGCATAAAGCAAGCAAATGTTCCCCACATCTGCAGTTCTCCCTCTTATTTGCTTCATTAACTTCGAATGTTTAGTTACCTCATATCTGCCTCTTCCTCAAAACGGCAATATGGGAAAAACGCAAATATGGGAAAAACGCAAATATGGCAAAAACGCAAATATGGCAAAAACGCAAATATGGCAAAAACGCAAATACGGCAAAAACGCAAATATGGCAAAAACGCAAATATGGCAAAAACGCAAATATGGCAAAAACGCAAATATGGCAAAAACGCAAATATGGCAAAAACGCAAATATGGCAAAAACGCAAATATGGCAAAAACGCAAATATGGCAAAAACGCAAATATGGCAAAAACGCAAATATGGCAAAAACGCAAATATGGCAAAAACGCAAATATGGCAAAAACGCAAATATGGCAAAAACGCAAATACGGGAAAAACGCAAATACGGCAAAAACGCAAATACGGCAAAAACGCAAATACGGCAAAAACGCAAATACGGCAAAAACGCAAATACGGCAAAAACGCAAATACGGCAAAAACGCAAATACGGCAAAAACGCAAATACGGCAAAAACGCAAATACGGCAAAAACGCAAATACGGCAAAAACGCAAATACGGCAAAAACGCAAATACGGCAAAAACGCAAATACGGGAAAAACGCAAATACGGAAAAAACGCAAATACGGGAAAAACGCAAATACGGGAAAAACGCAAATACGGGAAAAACGCAAATACGGGGAAAAACGCAAATACGGGGAAAAACGCAAATACGGGGAAAAACGCAAATATGGGGAAAAACGCAAACATGGGAAAAACGCAAACATGGGAAAAACGCAAATATGGGAGAAATGCAAATATTGGAAAAACATATGAAAATAAAAAAAAGCATTAGAGGGAAAATGAAAATTTGGGAAAATTGGGGGTGCATAAATTAAGCAAATGTTCCCCACATCTGCAGTTCTCCCTCTTATGTGCTTCATTAACTTCGTATGTTTAGTTACCTCATATCTGCCTCTTCCTCAAAACGCCAATATGGGAAAAACGCAAATATGGGAAAAACGCAAATATGGGAAAAACGCAAATATGGGAAAAACGCAAATATGGGAAAAACGCAAATATGGGAAAAACGCAAATATGGGAAAAACGCAAATATGGGAAAAACGCAAATATGGGAAAAACGCAAATATGGGAAAAACGCAAATATGGGAAAAACGCAAATATGGGAAAAACGCAAATATGGGAAAAACGCAAATATGGGAAAAACGCAAATATGGGAAAAACGCAAATATGGGAAAAACGCAAATATGGGAAAAACGCAAATATGGGAAAAACGCAAATATGGGAAAAACGCAAATATGGGAAAAACGCAAATATGGGAAAAACGCAAATATGGGAAAAACGCAAATATGGGAAAAACGCAAATATGGGAAAAACGCAAATATGGGAAAAACGCAAATATGGGAAAAACGCAAATGTGGGAAAAACGCAAATGTGGGAAAAACGCAAATGTGGGAAAAACGCAAATGTGGGAAAAACGCAAATGTGGGAAAAACGCAAATGTGGGAAAAACGCAAATGTGGGAAAAACGCAAATGTGGGAAAAACGCAAATGTGGGAAAAACGCAAATGTGGGAAAAACACAGATATGGGAAAAACACAGATATGGGAAAAACACAGATATGGGAAAAACACAGATATGGGAAAAACACAGATATGGGAAAAACACAGATATGGGAAAAACACAGATATGGGAAAAACACAGATATGGGAAAAACACAGATATGGGAAAAACGCAGATATGGGAAAAACGCAGATATGGGAAAAACGCAGATATGGGAAAAACGCAGATATGAGAAAAACGCAGATATGGGAAAAACGCAGATATGGGAAAAACGCAAACATGGATGGGAAAAGCGCGAACATGGATGGAAAAACGCAAACACGGGAAAAACCCAAACACGGGAAAAACGCAAACACGGGAAAAACACAAACACGGGAAAAACGCAAACACGGGATAAACGCAAACACGGGATAAACGCAAACACGGGATAAACGCAAACACGGGATAAACGCAAACACGGGATAAACGCAAACACGGGATAAACGCAAACACGGGATAAACGCAAACACGGGATAAACGCAAACACGGGATAAACGCAAACACGGGATAAACGCAAATACGGGAAAAACGCAAACGCGCGAAAAACGCAAACGCGCGAAAAACGCAAACACGCGAAAAACGCAAACACGCGAAAAACGCAAACACGGGAAAAACGCAAACATGGGAAAAACGCAAACACGGGAAAAACGCAAACATGGGAAAAAGCAAACATGTAAAAAACGCAAACATGGGATAAACGCAAACATGGGAAAAATGCAAACATGGGAAAAACGCAAACATGGGAAAAACGCAAATATGGGAGAAATGCAAATATTGGAAAAACATATGAAAATAAAAAAAAGCATTACAGGGAAAATGAAAATTTGGGAAAATTGGGGGTGCATAAAGCAAGCAAATGTTCCCCACATCTGCAGTTCTCCCTCTTATGTGCTTCATTAACTTCGTATGTTTAGTTACCTCATATCTGCCTCTTCCTCAAAACGCCAATATGGGAAAAACGCAAATATGGGGAAAACGCAAATATGGGGAAAACGCAAATATGGGGAAAACGCAAATATGGGGAAAACGCAAATATGGGGAAAACGCAAATATGGGGAAAACGCAAATATGGGGAAAACGCAAATATGGGGAAAACGCAAATATGGGGAAAACGCAAATATGGGGAAAACGCAAATATGGGGAAAACGCAAATATGGGGAAAACGCAAATATGGGGAAAACGCAAATATGGGGAAAACGCAAATATGGGGAAAACGCAAATATGGGGAAAACGCAAATATGGGGAAAACGCAAATATGGGGAAAACGCAAATATGGGGAAAACGCAAATATGGGGAAAACGCAAATATGGGGAAAACGCAAATATGGGGAAAACGCAAATATGGGGAAAACGCAAATATGGGGAAAACGCAAATATGGGGAAAACGCAAATATGGGGAAAACGCAAATATGGGGAAAACGCAAATATGGGGAAAACGCAAATATGGGGAAAACGCAAATATGGGGAAAACGCAAATATGGGGAAAACGCAAATATGGGGAAAACGCAAATATGGGGAAAACGCAAATATGGGGAAAACGCAAATATGGGGAAAACGCAAATATGGGGAAAACGCAAATATGGGGAAAACGCAAATATGGGGAAAACGCAAATATGGGGAAAACGCAAATATGGGGAAAACGCAAATATGGGGAAAACGCAAATATGGGGAAAACGCAAATATGGGGAAAACGCAAATATGGGGAAAACGCAAATATGGGGAAAACGCAAATATGGGGAAAACGCAAATATGGGGAAAACGCAAATATGGGGAAAACGCAAATATGGGGAAAACGCAAATATGGGGAAAACGCAAATATGGGGAAAACGCAAATATGGGGAAAACGCAAATATGGGGAAAACGCAAATATGGGGAAAACGCAAATATGGGGAAAACGCAAATATGGGGAAAACGCAAATATGGGGAAAACGCAAATATGGGGAAAACGCAAATATGGGGAAAACGCAAATATGGGGAAAACGCAAATATGGGGAAAACGCAAATATGGGGAAAACGCAAATATGGGGAAAACGCAAATATGGGGAAAACGCAAATATGGGGAAAACGCAAATATGGGGAAAACGCAAATATGGGGAAAACGCAAATATGGGGAAAACGCAAATATGGGGAAAACGCAAATATGGGGAAAACGCAAATATGGGGAAAACGCAAATATGGGGAAAACGCAAATATGGGGAAAACGCAAATATGGGGAAAACGCAAATATGGGGAAAACGCAAATATGGGGAAAACGCAAATATGGGGAAAACGCAGATATGGGAAAAACGCAGATATGGGAAAAACGCAGATATGGGAAAAACGCAGATATGGGAAAAACGCAGATATGGGAAAAACGCAGATATGGGAAAAACGCAGATATGGGAAAAACGCAGATATGGGAAAAACGCAGATATGGGAAAAACGCAGATATGGGAAAAACGCAGATATGGGAAAAACGCAGATATGGGAAAAACGCAGATATGGGAAAAACGCAGATATGGGAAAAACGCAAACATGGATGGGAAAAACGCAAACATGGATGGGAAAAACGCAAACATGGATGGGAAAAACGCAAACATAGATGGGAAAAACGCAAACATGTGAAAAATGCAAACATGGGACAAACGCAAACATGGGAAAAACGCAAACATGGGAAAAACGCAAACATGGGAAAAACGCAAACATGGGAAAAACGCAAACATGGGAAAAACGCAAACTTGGTAAAAACGCAAATATGGGAGAAATGCAAATATTGGAAAAACATATGAAAATAAAAAAAAGCATTACAGGGAAAATGAAAATTTGGGAAAATTTGGGGTGTATAAAGCAAGCAAATGTTCCCCACATCTGCAGTTCTCCCTCTTATGTGCTTCATTAACTTCGAATGTTTAGTTACCTCATATCTGCCTCTTCCTCAAAACGCAAATGTGGGCAAAACGCAAATGTGGGCAAAACGCAAATGTGGGGAAAACGCAAATGTGGGGAAAACGCAAACGTGGGGAAAACGCAAACGTGGGGAAAACGCAAACGTGGGGAAAACGCAAACGTGGGGAAAACGCAAACGTGGGGAAAACGCAAACGTGGGGAAAACGCAAACGTGGGGAAAACGCAAACGTGGGGAAAACGCAAACGTGGGGAAAACGCAAACATGGGGAAAACGCAAACGTGGGGAAAACGCAAACGTGGGGAAAACGCAAACGTGGGGAAAACGCAAACGTGGGGAAAACGCAAACGTGGGGAAAACGCAAACGTGGGGAAAACGCAAACGTGGGGAAAACGCAAACGTGGGGAAAACGCAAACGTGGGGAAAACGCAAACGTGGGGAAAACGCAAACGTGGGGAAAACGCAAACGTGGGGAAAACGCAAACGTGGGGAAAACGCAAACGTGGGGAAAACGCAAACGTGGGGAAAACGCAAACGTGGGGAAAACGCAAACGTGGGGAAAACGCAAACGTGGGGAAAACGCAAACGTGGGGAAAACGCAAACGTGGGGAAAACGCAAACGTGGGGAAAACGCAAACGTGGGGAAAACGCAGATATGGGGAAAACGCAGATATGGGGAAAACGCAGATATGGGGAAAACGCAGATATGGGGAAAACGCAGATATGGGGAAAACGCAGATATGGGGAAAACGCAGATATGGGGAAAACGCAGATATGGGGAAAACGCAGATATGGGGAAAACGCAGATATGGGGAAAACGCAGATATGGGGAAAACGCAGATATGGGGAAAACGCAGATATGGGGAAAACGCAGATATGGGGAAAACGCAGATATGGGGAAAACGCAGATATGGGAAAAACGCAGATATGGGAAAAACGCAGATATGGGAAAAACGCAGATATGGGAAAAACGCAGATATGGGAAAAACGCAGATATGGGAAAAACGCAGATATGGGAAAAACGCAGATATGGGAAAAACGCAGATATGGGAAAAACGCAGATATGGGAAAAACGCAGATATGGGAAAAACGCAGATATGGGAAAAACGCAGATATGGGAAAAACGCAGATATGGGAAAAACGCAGATATGGGAAAAACGCAGATATGGGAAAAACGCAGATATGGGAAAAACGCAGATATGGGAAAAACGCAGATATGGGAAAAACGCAGATATGGGAAAAACGCAGATATGGGAAAAACGCAGATATGGGAAAAACGCAAACATGGATGGGAAAAACGCAAACATGGATGGGAAAAACGCAAACATGGATGGGAAAAACGCAAACATGGATGGGAAAAACGCAAACATGGATGGGAAAAACGCAAACATAGATGGGAAAAACGCAAACATGTGAAAAACGCAAACATGGGACAAACGCAAACATGGGAAGAACGCAAACATGGGACAAACGCAAACATGGGAAGAACGCAAACATGGGAAAAACGGAAACATGGGAAAAACGGAAACATGGGAAAAACGGAAACATGGGAAAAACGGAAACATGGGAAAAACGGAAACATGGGAAAAACGGAAACATGGGAAAAACGGAAACATGGGAAAAACGGAAACAAGGGGAAAAACGGAAACAAGGGGAAAAACGCAAACATGGGAAAAACGCAAACATGGGAAAAACGCAAACATGGGAAAAACGCAAACATGGGAAAAACGCAAACATGGTAAAAACGCAAATATGGGAGAAATGCAAATATTGGAAAAACATATGAAAATAAAAAAAAGCATTACAGGGAAAATGAAAATTTGGGAAAATTGGGGGTGTATAAAGCAAGCAAATGTTCCCCACATCTGCAGTTCTCCCTCTTATGTGCTTCATTAACTTCGAATGTTTAGTTACCTCATATCTGCCTCTTCCTCAAAACGCCAATGTGGGAAAAACGCAAATATGGGAAAAACGCAAATATGGGAAAAACGCAAATATGGGAAAAACGCAAATATGGGAAAAACGCAAATATGGGAAAAACGCAAATATGGGAAAAACGCAAATATGGGAAAAACGCAAATATGGGAAAAACGCAAATATGGGAAAAACGCAAATATGGGAAAAACGCAAATATGGGAAAAACGCAAATATGGGAAAAACGCAAATATGGGAAAAACGCAAATATGGGAAAAACGCAAATATGGGAAAAACGCAAATATGGGGAAAACGCAAATATGGGAAAAACGCAAATATGGGAAAAACGCAAATATGGGAAAAACGCAAATATGGGAAAAACGCAAATATGGGAAAAACGCAAATGTGGGAAAAACGCAAATGTGGGAAAAACGCAAATGTGGGAAAAACGCAAATATGGGAAAAACGCAAATATGGGAAAAACGCAAATATGGGAAAAACGCAAATATGGGAAAAACGCAAATATGGGAAAAACGCAAATATGGGAAAAACGCAAATATGGGAAAAACGCAAATATGGGAAAAACGCAAATATGGGAAAAACGCAAATTAGGGAAAAACGCAAATATGGGAAAAACGCAAATATGGGAAAAACGCAAATATGGGAAAAACGCAAATATGGGATAAACACAAATATGGTAAAAACGTAAACGTGGGACAAATGCAAATGTGGGACAGATGCAAATGTGGGACAAACGCAAATGTGGCACAAACGAAATATGGGACAAATGCAAGTGTAGGACAAATGCAAGTGTGGGACAAACGCAAATATGGTACAGGCGCAAATATGGGACAGGCGCAAATGTGGGACAGGCGCAAATGTGGGACAGGCGCAAATGTGGGACAGGCGCACATATGGGACAGGCGCACATATGGGACAGGCGCACATATGGGACAGTCGCAAATATGGGACAGTCGCAAATATGGGACAGTCGCAAATATGGGAATGACGTAAATACGGGTAAGACGTAAATATGGGAAAGACGCAAATATGGGAGACACGCAAATATGGGGAAAACGCAGATATTGGGAAAACGCAGATATGGGGAAATCGGAGATAAGGGATGTTGTGGATTGGTAAGACATCCAATCCACTAGGAGGAAGCCGAAAGGCACGCGTTTAAGCTCACGCAGGCTGGCGTGAGGTCTGGAACAGGACACGGAAATGAGAATAGCCGAAAACGTACGTAGCTGCTGGAATACTTAACTTTAATCCATAATCGGTGAACATCGCTCTTGACGGTACATGTTTTACAGCATCAATAGTAACTAGTAATGGCGCCTTGCTAGGTCGTTGCAAATGATGTAGCTGAAGACTATGCTAACTATCGTCTCGGCAAATGAGAGCGTAATTTGTCAGTGAACCATCGCTAGCAAAGTCAAACGTACAACTGGGGCGAGTGCTAGGAAGTATCTCTAGACCTGCCGTGTGGCGGCGCTCGGTCTTCAATCACTGATAGTGGCGACACGCGGGTCCGACGTATACTAACGGTCCGCGGCCGATATAGGGCTACCACCTAGCAAGTGTGGTGTCTGGCGGTGACACCACAAGGGAAAAACGCAAAAATGGGAAAAACGCAAATGTGGGAAAAACATATGAAATTAATAAAACACATTAGAGGGAAATGAAAATGTGGGAAAATTGGGGGTGCATAAAAAAAAACAAATGTTCGCCACATCTGCAGATCTTCCTCTTATGCACTTCATTAACTTCAAATGTTTAGTTACCTCATATCTGCCTCTCCCTCAAAGCGCAAATATGGGAAAAACACAAACATGGGAAAACGCAAATATAAGAAAAACGCAAATATGGGAAAAACGCAAACACGGGAAAACCGCAAATATGTGAAAAACATATGAAATTAATAAGACGCATTAGAGGGAAAACAAAAATTGTCGAAAACTGGGGATGCATAGAAAAAGCAAATGTTCCCCACATCTGCAGTTCTCCCTCTTGTGCGCATCATTAACTTCAAATGTTTAGTTACTTCATATCTGCTTCTTCCTCAAAACGCAAATATGGGAATAACACAAATATGGGAAAAAAGCAAATATGGCAAAGACGCAGATATGAAAAAAACGCAAATATGGTGAAAACGCAGATATTGGAAAAACGCAAATATGGAAAAAGCGCAAATATGGGAAAAACGCATATATGGGAAAAACCCAAATATGGGAAAAACTTATGTAATTAATTAAACACATTAGAGGCAAAACCACAAAATGTGGGAAAATTGGGGATGTATAAAAAAAGCAAATGTTCCCCACATCTGTAGTTCTCCCTCTTATGCGCTTCATTAACTTCAATTGTTTAGTTACCTCATATCTGCCGCTTCCTCAAAACGCAAATATGGGAAAAACGCAAATATGGGAAAAACCCAAATATGGGAAAAACGTGAATATGAGAAAAACGCTAATATGGGATAAACGCAAATATGGGAAAAACCCAAATATGGGAAAAACGTGAATATGAGAAAAACGCTAATATGGGAAAAACGCAAATATGTGAAAAACGCGAATATGGGAAAAACGCAAATATGGGAAAAACACAAATATGCTTAAACCGCTTATATGGGAAAAACGCGAATATGGGATAAATGCGAGTATGGGAAAAATGCAATTATGGGAAAAACGCAAATATGGGAAAAACGCAAATATGGGGAAAACATATGAAATTAACGAAACACATATGAGGGAAAACGAAATTGTGGGAAAATTGGGGACGCATAAAAAAACAAAAAGTTCCCCACATCTGCAGTTCTCCCTCATGCGCTTCATTAAATTAAAATGTCTAGTTACCTCATATCTGCCTCTTCCTCAAATAGCAAATATGGGTGAAACGCAAATATGGGAAAAATGCAAGTATGGGAAAAACCGAAATATGTGAAAAACGCAAATATGGTAAAAACGCCAATCTGGGAAAACATATGAAATTATAAATACGCTTGAGAGGGAAAACGAAAATGTGGGAAAATTGGCGATGCATATAAAAAGGAAATGGTCCCCACATCTGCAGTTCTCCCTCTTACGCGCTTCGTTAACTTCAAATATTTAGCTACCTCATATCTGCTGCTTCCTTAAAACGCAAATATGGGAAAATCGCAGATATGGGAAAAACGCGAATATGGGTAAAACGCAAACATGTAAAAAACGCAAATATGGGAAAAAAATTGGAAAACCGCAAATATGGCAATAACGCAAAAATTGGAAAAACGCAAATATGGGAAAACGTGAATATGGCAAAAACGCTAATATGGGAAGAAAGCGAATATGGGAAAAACGCGAATATGGGAAAAACGCAAATTTGGGAAAAACACAAATATGGGAAAACCACTTATATGGGAAAAACGCGAATATGGGAAAAACGCAATTAAGGGAAAAACGCAAATATGGGAAAAACGCAAATATGGGAAAAACGCAAATATGGCAAAAAGGCAAAAATTGGAAAAACGCAAATATGGGAAAAACATATGAAATTAATTAAACACAACAGAGGAAAACGAAAATGATTGAAAATTGTAGGATGCATAAAAAAGGCACACGTTACCCACATCTGCAGTTCTCCCTCTTATGCGCTTCATCAACTTCAAATGTTTAGTTACTTCAAATCTGTGTCTTTCTCAAAACGTAAATACGGGGAAAAACGCAAATATAGGAAAAACCCAATTATGGAAAAACGTGAATATGGGAAAAACGCTAACATGGGAGAAACACGAATATGGGTAAACGCAAATATGGAAAAAACGCAAATATGTGAAAAACGCAAATATGGAAAAACGCAAATATGGGAAAAATGCAAATATGGGATTAACGGAAATATGGGAAAAAGCAAATATGGGAAAAACGCAAATATGTGAAAAACCCAAAAAACGTGGATATGGGGAATACTAGAATATGGGAAAAAAGCGAATATTGGAGAAACGCGAATATGGGAAAAACGCGAATATGGGAGAAACGCGAATATGGGGATAACTAGAATATGGGAAAAAAGCGAATATTGGAGAAACGCGAATATGGGAAAAAGGCGAATATGGGAGAAACGCGAATATGGGAAAAACGCGAAATGGCAAAAACGTGATATGGGAAGAACGTAAATACGGGAAAAACGCGAATATGGAAAAACGCAAATATGGGAAAGACGCAAATATGGGAAAAACGTAAAAATGGGAAAAACATATGAAATTAATAAAACACATTATAGAGAAAACGAAAATGTGAGAAAATTGGGGATGTATAAAAAAAGCAAATGGTCCCCACATCTGCAGTTCTCCCTCTGATGCACTTCATAAACTTCAAGTGTTTAGTTACTTAGTATCTGCCTCTTCCTCAAAACGCAAACATGGGACAGACGCAAAAAAGGGAAAAATACTAATAAGGGAATAACGCAAATATGGGAAAAACAAAAATATGGGAAAAACGTGAATATGATAAAAACGCTAACGTGTGAAAAACGCGAATATGGGTATAACGCAAAGATGTAAAAAACGCAAATATGGGAAATACATATGAAATTAATCAAACACATTAGAGGAAAACGAAAATGTGGGAAAATTGGGGATGCATAAAAAAGGCAAACATTCCCCACATCTGCAGTACTCCCTCTTATGCGCTTCATTAAATTCAAGTGTTTAGTTACCTCATATCTGCCTCTTCCTCAACACTCAAATATGGGTGAAACGCAAATATGGGAAAAACGGAAATATGCGAGAAACGCAAATATGAGAAAAACATACGAAATAAGTAATACGCTTTAGAGGGAAAACGAAAATGTGGGAAAATTGGCGATGCATAAAAAAAGCAAATGTTCCCCACATCTGCAGTTCTCCCTCTTATGCGCTTTATTAACTTCAATTGTTTAGTTACCTCATATCTGCTGCTTCCTCAAAGTGCAAATATGGGAAAAACGCAAATATGGGAAAAACCCAAATATGGGAATAACGCTAACATGGGAAAAACGCGAATATGGGTAAACAACAAATATGTAAAAAACGCAAATATGGGAAAAAAGCAAAAATGGGAAAAACGCAAATATGGGAATAACGCAAATATGGGAAAACGCAAATGTGGGAGAAACGCAAATATGGGAAAATCACATGAAATTATTCGAACACATTAGAGGAAAACGAAAATGTGGAAAAATTGGGAATGCATAAAAAAGGCAAACATTCCCCATATCTGCAGTTCTCCCTCTGATGCGCTTCATTAACTTCAAATGTTTAGTTACCTAAAATCTGCCTCTTCCTCAAAACGCAAATACGGGGAAAAACGCAAATATGGGAAAAACCCAAATATGGGAAAAACGTGAATATGTGAAAAACGCTAATATGGGAAAAACGCGAATATGGGAAAAACGCGAATATGGGAAAAACGCAAATATGGGAAAAACACAAATATGGGAAAACCGCTTACATGGGAAAAACGCGAATATGGGAAAAACGAGAATATGGGAAAACGTAAATATGGGAAAAACGCAAATATGGGAAAAACGCATGTATGGGAATAACGCAAATATGGGAAAAACGCAAATATGGGAAATACACAAATATGGGACAAACGCAAATATGCGAAAAACATATGAAATTAGTAATACGCTTTAGAGGAAAAACGAAAATGTGGGAAAATTGGCGATGCATAAAAAAAGCAAATGTTCCCCACATATGCAGTTCTCCCTCTTATGCGCTTCATTAACTTCAAATGGTTAGTTACCTCATATCTGCTGCTTCCTCAAAGTGCAAATGTTGGAAAAACGCAAATATGGGAAAAACGCAAATATGGGAAAGACGTGAATATGGGAAAAACGCTAACATGGGAAAAAACGCGAATATGGGTAAAACGCAAATATGTAAAAAACGCAAATATGGGAAAAAAGCAAAAATGGGAAAAACGCAAATATGGGAATAACGCAAATATGGGAATAACGCAAATATGGGAAAACGCAAATGTGGGAAAAACGCAAATATGGGAAAAACACATGAAAGTATTCGAACACATTAGAGGAAAACGAAAATGTGGGAAAATTGGGGATGCATAAAAAAAGCAAAAGTTCCCCTCATCTGCAGTTCTCCCTCTTATGCGCTTCATTAACTTAAAATGTTTAGTTACCTCATATCTACCTCTTCCTCAAAACGCAAATATGGGTGAAACGCAAATATGGGAAAAACGCAAATATGGGAAAAACGCAAATATGGGAAAAACATATGAAATTAATAATACGCATTAGAGGGAAAACGAAAATGTGGGTAAATTGGGGATGCATAAAAAAAGCAAATGTTCCCCACATCTGCAGTTCTCCCTCTTACGCACTTCATTAACTTAAAATGTTTATGAAACTTACTGGCAGATTAAAACTGTGTGCCCGACCGAGACTCGAACTCGGGATCTTTGCCTTTCACGGGCAAGTGCTCTACCATCTGAGCTACCGAAGCACGACTCACGCCCGGTCCTCACAGCTTTACTTCTGCCAGCATCTCGTCTCCTACCTTCCAAACTTTACAGAAGCTCTCCTGCGAACCTTCCAGAACTAGCACTCCTGAAAGAAAGGATACTGCGGAGACATGCCTTAGCCACTGCCTGGGGGATGTTTCCAGAATGAGAATTTCACTCTGCAGCGGAGTGTGTGCTGATATGAAACTTCCTGGCAGATTAAAACTGTGTGCCCGACCGTGACTCGCACTCGGGACCTTTGCCTTTTGTGGCCAAGTGCTCTACCATCTGAGCTACCGAAGTACAACTCACGCCCGGTCCTCACAGCTTTACTTCTGCCAGTATCACGTGTCCTACCTTCAAAACTTTACAGAAGCTCTCCTGCGAAATTTGCAGAACTAGCACTTCTGAAAGAAAGGTTACAACGGAGACACGGCTTAGCCACTGTAGTGTACCCTTCTCCTCGGGGTTCTCCCGTGAAAAATATAAAATAGAAAATCTGATTGGGTTTGGAATCTTGGTGGTTTCAGTTACGGATAAGGCGGACTTCGTATTATTGATTGAGATCGTGCTGTAATTTGACCGTGCATGGCAGACCGGGTCGGCAACACTACAAAAAGCGACTGTACCGAAATAGCATCAGAAACTAAATGAAATTTATCTTATAATCTTGTTAGATACGCATTATTAGTTACAATGTAGTCTTCATGGCTGTCCTCATAATTTCTCTTGTAGGACGACCCGTCTTTCACTTTTCTCCGTCTGTTGAGAACTTCTTCAAGTTGCCACTGTCATGAGCAGTTTACAAATTTGATGATAACCACCTCGAATCACTATTGAAAACAACCTCGCTTTGTAATGTAATTTTAATTTCCACCCAAAAGCACATTCAACACATTGCCAAAAAATACACGTCTTTCGTATGAAGACAAGAGAGAGAGAGTGTCAATTAATTCTTAAAAACAAAAACCTACGCAAAAGTAAAAAGACGAACAAAATTATTTATAAAAATCGGTCGCTGGCGCAGCGCTCTTCTGCGTGCGCGATCGTAAATTATATCTTTGTATTGGTGGAGGCGGGGAAGTCAAAGTACCATTACAATGCCTCCTCTACTGACACGCTCCGCAAGCGAGCGTGGCAGTATAGAAAATTTACATAGATACATACTGTATATATGAGAAAATAAGAAATTTACATATTACAAATAATATTTCTGAGCACAATGCTCTTTGCATATCAGTCTTTGTATACAGTCTTTTTGGTGTGTATCTTCTTTAGGAGTCGTAACATTAATGTCTTTGAATTGCAGCGTATTATCGTTGCTTAGCACAGCGTTTGAATTCAGTTCACATGATTCGTGTTTACAATGGAATTAATTCGAACAATAAACGTTTCTATTATATTGCTCCAATGTCTTTAAACGTAGTATCAGATTCTGAGTATGTGTGTACTGCCTGGATCTCTTGCTTGTGACTCGAAGAAAATCCAAAGTTTGTTCAATGTGTCAACACGAAATTGTGATCTCCAGCAGTCGAATTTTGGTGGCGTCTACCGGGGTATAAATGGTCAATGAGTGCACAGGAAACACCTCACTGCCTACGACAGGTGATGAGCTTGTCTTTTACACCAACCTGAAGACCTGCCGGCTTCCACTACATCATACACTTCAAAGCATATTGACACTACGTAAATATTGCTTGACCAGTGTTCCATCACGTTGGTTTCTTCTTTGCATTTTCAGTTCCATTTATATGAATCATGTGCTACATGCACAAGTCCTTTGCAGCTCATTAACATCTACTTAAAATACATTTCTTGATATAGTAAGTACATAAATATACAAATATTTACAATTAATCATTACATGAGGTAGTTACATTGTTGTCATATAGTACATATACAGAATTAAAAGATAAATATAGTAAATTTTTACGTTACATTCAATATCATTGTGCTGACTGACATGTGAATTAAATTACATCCAGATTGAAATATACATTTTATTTGTGAGCTCATTCTTTTTTTTTTTTGTTACACTTGCAACATTTTAAGATAATTGTGGCAACTCGCTAGAATATTCAACTTAAAATTCATCTTGCCTCCTGGAATAAAATTTACACATATTTCAAGCTTCAAGACAGCCCTCTATAGGAGGATAGGTTCATGGGATGGTTGCTAACTACTTCATAAATACTAGTAAAGTCATCTCCTACAGTGGACTACACAAAATAAAATATGATAAATAAAATACATGTTAACTTAATATAATGTAAAGTTCCTATACCTAATACCGTTTCTAAGTGTGGTGTCCCCACTATTACTGTTTCTAAGAGTGGACCCCTCTATTACCGTTTCTAAGAGCGGTGCCCCTCTAAATATCTTAGGATCCTACAAGTATGTACATCAGTGTGGTAAGTGTATATATATATATATATATATATATATATATATATATATATATATATATATATATATATATATATATATATATATATACACATTGAAATAAGAACACCGTGAATTCATTGTCCCAGGAAGGGGAAACTTTATTGACACATTCCTGGGGTCAGATAGATCACATGATCACACTGACAGAACCACAGGCACATAGACACAGGCAACAGAGCATGCACAATGTCGGCACTAGTACAGTGTATATCCACCTTTCGCAGCAATGCAGGCTGCTATTCTCCCATGGAGAATATCGTAGAGATACTGGATGTAGTCCTGTGGAACGGCTTGCCATGCCATTTCCACCTGGCGCCTCAGTTGGACCAGCGTTCGTGCTGGACGTGCAGACCGCGTGAGACGACGCTTCATCCAGTCCCAAACATGCTCAATGGGGGACAGATCCGGAGATCTTGCTGGCCAGGGTAGTTGACTTACACCTTCTAGAGCACGTTGGGTGGCACGGGATACATGCGGACGTGCATTGTCCTGTTGGAACAGCAAGTTCACTTGCCGGTCTAGGAATGGTAGAACGATGGGTTCGATGACGGTTTGGATGTACCGTGCACTATTCAGTGTCCCCTCGACGATCACCAGTGGTGTACGGCCAGTGTAGGAGATCGCTCCCCACATCATGAGGCCGGGTGTTGGCCCTGTGTGCCTCGGTCGTATGCAGTCCTGATTGTGGCGCTCACCTGCACGGTGCCAAACACGCATACGACCATCATTGGCACCAAGGCAGAAGCGACTCTCATCGCTGAAGACGACACGTCTCCATTCGTCCCTCCATTCACGCCTGTCGCGACACCACTGGAGGCGGGCTGCACGATGTTGGGGCGTGAGCGGAAGACGGCCTAACGGTGTGCGGGACCGTAGCCCAGCTTCATCGAGACGGTTGCGAATGGTCCTCGCCGATACCCCAGGAGCAACAGTGTCCCTAATTTGCTGGGAAGTGGCGGTGCGGTCCCCTACGGCACTGCGTAGGATCCTACGGTCTTGGCGTGCATCCGTGCGTCGCTGCGGTCCGGTCACAGGTCGACGGGCACGTGCACCTTCCGCCGACCACTGGCGACAACATCGATGTACTGTGGAGACCTCACGCCCCACGTGTTGAGCAATTCGGCGGTACGTCCACCCGGCCTCCCGCATGCCCACTATACGCCCTCGCTCAAAGTCCGTCAACTGCACATACGGTTCACGTCCACGCTGTCGCGGCATGCTACCAGTGTTACAGACTGCGATGGAGCTCCGTATGCCACGGCAAACTGGCTGACAGTGACGGCGGCGGTGCACAAATGCTGCGCAGCTAGCGCCATTCGACGGCCAACACCGCGGTTCCTGGTGTGTCCGCTGTGCCGTGCGTGTGATCATTGCTTGTACAGCCCTCTCGCAGTGTCCGGAGCAAGTATGGTGGGTCTGACACACCGGTGTCAATGTGTTCTTTTTTCCATTTCCAGGAGTGTAGTTCAAGTCAATCAAGTTCCTATAGAGTTTGTGTAGTTCATCTCCTTCCTTTCATCAGTATCAAGCAATATAAATAAATGTTTTACTTAATAAATAAATAAATCTTCTTAGATAATTGCTGCTGTGTTCCATGCTGTATATCCATTCTGTATTTACCTTGTGGTACCTGTAAAATTCTATTCATAAATAAATATGTGTGTATGTCTCTCCATACTGTCAGATAATCACGAATTATATAATGTCAAATATTTCATCAACATGTATAAATTTTTCTAAGGGAGGGATGAGGGTATGAGCCGCAACAGAGGACTGACGTTTTGTTTTCTCCTTATTCTCCTTTCTATTTAATGGCGCATTAGTTCAGTACAGTAGATGAGCTTTAATTATGTCATTAGATGACTGCTAAATATGTTCTCTTAAATAATTCTTCCAATCTGAAGTGTCAAGCCTACATAACTCCAAAAATTTCATTACAAGTTCCCATTAGATTAGTGTTAAAGTGTTATAGATTTAAATCTTCTGGCATATTTCCAACAGTGGCTGCTGTAAATAATTCTTTCCACATAAATCTATACTTTCACCTTTAGTTATAAGAATATATAAGACACCACATAAGTTATTATCTCAGGCATACCAATCTTTCAATAAATAATATTATTTCCACTACTTTCATTCTGTATTCCATGAGTACATGTGATATAGCGTTCAAATCTAGTTTCTCTCCTCTCAACATATTCTCAATTACTCATAACATTCTCACCTATCCATTATTCATTCTTCACAAAATAACATATACTTATTCCTCAGCATTATATGTATATTTTCCTCTTATTCATCACCACTTACTTTTTACTTCAACAACAACAACAACAACAATAATAATAATACCCTTTTCTCATCTTATATTCCATTTACCTCTCTCCGTATTACTATTTGTCCTCTTATTAAACTAAAATTACATTCACTCATCTCATTCAGTCACTCACATCACTCATATCAACATTAATATTATCACACGCCTCCTAACGAAAATAATTCTGTTCAGTTGTCTGCCTCCTCTAATGTGTATATGCCTCAATAGCAACTCCTCTTATAACCAAATATGTTATTAGCTATTGGATGGTTCACATTGCTTTCTAGACTTACCTGCATTCATTAGATTGTAAGTATCTGTATAATTTAAATGTAGGCTCATCATAACTGTATATCATATTAATTATCTTCTCCTCATTAGCTAACATTTTACTGTATGTATTTTTTCAAATGTCTGTGTGGATGTAGACCTCTGGGTTTATGTGTTAATGGATATTCTAATGAATAACAGCCAGGGTGTGGAATATTTGCAATTCGGTATGGTCCAGAGTATAAGATCTGCCATTTCCTGTTTAAATGTTTCATTTTTGGGGGTTTAGGATGTGTTCTTAGTAAAACTAACTCATCAACCTGAAATGTTTGTGCTTTTCTGACACCTCTGTCATATTTCTGCTTTCTTTCCTTAGCTTTGCCACATAATGTTGTGTAAGCTTGTCTTACCTTTTCTTCTAAACTAACATGATTTGTTGTTGCTGTAAATTTAGGTAGAGGGTCTGTCCATTCATTTCTTTCTGTTTTATCCATAATTAATTCAGTTGGTGTGTATCCAGTAGAAATGTGAGTTAAATTGTTCACTATTTGTTCAAATGGTGCTAGGTATTCTACCCATTTTGTGTGCTTCTCTTGTGTGTGTGTTCTCATAAACTGTCCAAATTCTCGAAATGTTCTTTCCACTGGGTTTCCTGCTGCGTGAAATCTTGAAATTAAAATATGTTTAACATTCTGTTCTTCAATAAAAGTCTTCCATTTTAAACTGGTAAAATATGCTGCATTATCCGTGATCATAACTTCAGGTTTTCCTATTCTTACAAAATAATCTGTTAATAGACGTCTCGTAATAGCAGTGCTAGAAACTGAACGTAAAGCATATAATTTTAAATACTTTGTGAAAACATCTAACACAGCAAGGATGTATTTCATTCCTCCACGTGCTTGTGGATAGGGTCCTGCAATATCTAAAGAAATTAGCTGTGATTAGGTGCAATGTAATTGGGTGCAATTCATTCATGCTTGTGCGATTAGAATATTTGGCTTTCTGACATATGATGCATTTCCTAATATCACTCAATACTCTTCGCCTTAAATTTGGAAAATAGCAATATTGTATAATCTTATCTGTACATTTGGTTACACCATAGTGTCCCCAAGTTCTGTGTGTAAATATAATAAAATCATCAACATGAGCTTCAGGTAAGCAAACACACCAATGCTGTGATTCAGGGTTTCGTCGGTGAAATAATACTTCTTTGTGTAATGTGTAATATTTTTCAAGATGTGGGTCTGTTCTTGCACGTAACTTATTCTTTATCTGGATCCACCTGGGATCATTGTCCTGCAATATGGCTAACTTCCTGCACGTGTTTTTGTAGTAAGGTGCAAATGTACCATCATACATGAGTAAAATTTTGAAATCTGATGTTTGTTCTATCACATCTGAAAATTCTTGTAGGCCTTGTGGCAAACGAGATAGAGCATCGGCTATAATGTTGGATTCTCCTTTTATATATATAATATCAAAATCATATTCTTGTAGTGATGCACACCAGCGTGCAAGACGTGAATGCAATAACTTGCATGATAGCAGGAAAGAAAGAGCTTGATGATCAGTATAAAGCTTAGTACGTTTTCCCCATAGAAAGTAGCGAAACTTGCGAAATGCCCATACTATAGCAAGTGTTTCGCGCTCGGTCAATGAATATGACTTTTCGCATTCAGTGAGCGTGTGGCTAGCAAAACTTATAGGTTTGATGACTGTTTGTTCATCTTCTACATGAATTTGGAATAAAAATGCTCCGAGCCCATAGGAACTTGCATCTGTTACTAGGCAAAAGTCTGACGTCATGTCAGGATGACATAAAAACGGTGCGTTAACTAAAGCATTCTTAATCGCTTCAAAATCTGTCCGACAGAACTCTGTCCATTTCCAAATATTATTTCTTTTGAGTAAAGATAGAAGATGTGGACTGTTAAGAAGGTGGTAGAGTACAAATTTCCTGAAGAATGAAGATAGACCAAGAAAGGCTTTGAGTTGTTTACGATTCTGTGGGGATCGAAAATTCTTTATTGCATCAATTTTTCTTGAGTCTGGATAAATGCCTTCAGTTGATATGATGTGACCAAGGAATTTGATTTCTCTCCTCCCTAATTTCGTCTTTGATAAATTGATAGTGACACCTGCGTCAGAAAATTTAGTCAGAAGTTGCTTCAAAAGATTTACATGTTCTTCCCAAGTAGTGGTGGCAATGACAATGTCGTCAACATAAACTGTGATTTGCGATAACAATTGTGGTCCAAGAACAGCATCTAAGGCTTCAATAAATACTCCAGCACTCACTCGTAGACCAAAGGGTAGAACACAAAATTGATAACTACGTCCCTCACATATAAATGCAGTGCATTTACGACTGTTTTTATGGAGGTTCATCTGCCAAAATGATGAGCGGAGGTCGATATTGGTTAAATACTGTACATTATGAAATTTTAAAAGTTGTTCTTCCAAATTAATAGGTCGTGTGTTGATTGGGATTATAACTTTGTTAATTTCTCGTGCGTCCAGCACTAACCTTACACTACCATCCTCTTTACTAACTGCTAGTATCGGACTGCAATATGGTGAATGTGACCTTTCAATTATACCCCAAGCTTGCATTTTTTCAATCTCTTTCAAAACTGCGGGTTTCTATGACCAAGGAATATTATAATATGTTCTACAGTATGTTTTGTGTGGTTTAACATCCATCTCATAAGTATAGCCTCTAATAATTCCAGGTTTCTCCACAAATACCTCAGCAAATTGCTGCAAAACTTCAAGTAATTCAAGTTGTTGTTCCTTCGTCAGATATTCAGATTCTGTGCATTTCTCATATAAATCATTAGGTTTAATTCCCTGAGATACAGCTTCACTAAAAGTTAAATCACATATGTTTATTGCTGGTGGATACACAAAATGTAACTGTTCAAATTTACCTTGTTTACTGTTTAAGTTTTTACCCTGTGTTAACTCTATTGTCAGTTGTTGTTGGTTTACGGTTAAATGACATTTCCCTTTTCCTAAATCTATGATTGCTTGATATTCATTCAAAAAGTCAATTCCTAATATGCAATGCATAACTAATTTGTCTACTACCAGAAACTGTAATTGGGTGGTATATTTGAAAATGTGAAGTTAATTAGCACTTGAAATTTCACGTTATTTGATTTGTTACCGGTGGCACTTATAATGTGACAATTCTGTACTGGCAATGTTTGTATGTTCATTATTTGTTTGAGTTCATTATATAAGGACATTGAAATGACACTTGCTGCTGCTCCTGTATCTAACATTACTTCCACTTCATAACTACCAATCATAACTCGTGTTATAGCCTGAATAATCTTCCTTGTTTTACTGGTGCTATTAAAATCTACATCCTGATATAATTCTTTTTCTATTTTCTTACTGTCATCATATCGGAGAAAACAAATCGTCGGTTCCGTTGCGCTCTGCTCCCTATTGACCGTAACTCGAGCGCTTAGCTCGGTCGTCGTTCGTTTTCCGGCAAATTCGGTTGTTGCTGCGGGTTGGGTTCATTGCCCAACTCAATAATATTTACATTTCTGTCGCGCGTCACCCAAGTATCAGCTGTTTGGTTGTTGACATTACCTCGCGTCGCATTGGGAGTTCCGTTAGGTACGAATGGAGGGTTGCTGTATTGCATGTGTCGTGGCGGTGGTCCATTGTGATTTCCTCATACATTATTTCGCCCATGACTGTAACTGGTATTATCATTACTGTTATTCCTGCAATACATGTTTGGATGTTGTTGGATGTTGTTTCTCTAAAAATATCCTGGATGGTATCCTCTCTTCTTTGATCTCTATGATTTCGGTTCCTTCTTCTGTTGTTGTTATTTTGAATATAACTGTTATTGTTCTGATTGTAATTACTGTTCGGATAACCATTATAGTAATAATTACTGTTTCCTTGCCAATGCTGCAAGTTGTTTCTCCTAATATTGAATGGATTTGTCCCAGTGTAGTGCGAATTGTTTCTTTGAGTGTTTTGTTGTGGTGTCGGAGGCGGATTCCAATAGCCTCTGTCACTTCTGTTGTGCGTACGCGAATTGCTTGGATGGATCGGATACAATTGATTGAAATTCCTGATCTCATCTCTGTAAACAACATCTATCTCATTAACATAACTGAAAAAATTCTTTATGTTGTCCTCGGACACTCCTATTAATTTATCACGGTAAGGAAATGGTAAGTGGCTTTTAAGTGTTCTAATTACATCTGGTAAATCTGCTGGTTTTGTCCAATATAATGTTTTGTCTAGGTAGCGTTCAAAGTATTGACGTAAAGTCTCTTTCTTCGGGTTGTAAATTTCTGGATTGTATACTTCTCGTTTTAAACTTTGCTGTTCTGTGATCGACCAGAATTCCTCAAGAAATGCTTGTTCAAATTGTTCAAATGTTAAACAACATCTTTTCATTGCTGCTCCCCACTTAGCTGCTCTTCCACCTAACAAATTCGTAACATATCGAATTTTATCGGCTTCTAACCAATGTCTCGGGAAAATACCATCAAAAGAGCGGATGAAAACAATCGGATGCACTTTGTCTTTCTCATCACATGAAAATGTCTGAAAGTATCCATGTCGTACTAATGTTTCATCAGCTACTCCCGATGGTATTATGGGTCCTGCATTTTGTGTCAAACTGTGCATAGTATGTGGTGATGTCTGATAGTAATTTTGATCTTGTGGTAGCATTGAAAATGGTTCATTGGGATTTGTATCACTCATTGGTAATTCTATTTTCGGCTGTGTGCTGGGTCTAGCATTATTATGATTCTCATTTATGTTTTGGTTGCCTGTTGTGGGTTTTGGTATCACTGACGAACTTGGCATTACATTTTCTTTAAGTTTACGTACCTCTTTCTGAATATTATCTGTTTCTCCCTTTACTTGTTCCTTTGTCTTATCTAAAATGATCTGTGTCATTGTCTCAATCTTCTCATCTAAATAATCATCACATAATTTGCATTCATGTACAAGTTTTTCTGCTAGAGTTGTGTCATTCTTTAAAGATGCTACATCTGCTCTGTCTTCAAGTTTTTCTAACTTTTCCTGTAAGGATTTCTGCTCCAATGTTACATCATTTAATCTGTCTGAAAGGTCTGTAATCGTCAGGTCTAAGTGTTCTTGGTTTGTTTTTACGGAATTGTGTGACTGTCGTAATTCGTCAACTTGGGTACTGGTTTTCTGTTGTTCAAAAACTACTGTTAACAATTTCTCATTACATCGTTGTAAGTCAGTTTTTGTCTCTTCACTGAATTCCAGAAATACCTTTTCTTGTCTCGTAACCTTGTCTGATAAGTCAGTAAATTTCCTTCCAAGACTACTGGTGGTTTCTGTCAAGTCGGCAATTTGTCTTGATTGTTTTTCAAAATTTTGTTTTATGTCCCGTGTCAGTTCATCGAATTTAGTGTCAAATTTCCCAATGTCACGTTTTAAATTGTCGTCTAAAGCGTCAAATCTTTTGTCTAAAGTGTCAAATTTTCTGTTCTGGTCACCAAGTAACTTCAGAATCTGGTTGAGCATGTCAGAGTCCTGTGTCTTAGTATCGTCATTTTTTCGTGTCTGATTGATGTCTGGTTCTGAAGTTGACGTTGTCAATGTCACGTTTTGTCGCGTAGTATTCACTCTCCATTCGCCTGTGTATCTGTTTAAATACAGGGGTTGTTGTCTTAATCGATCCGGTAAAATTATGTCTTGAACATCCTCACTATTAAGTTCAATATTCATTTGACTGTCGGACATGTTTTGCAATGTGTCACTTTCACTAAGCTCGTCCGCGGAAACAATTTCTACGTGTGTAGCGTCCATCTTGCGATTTTAGTAATTAATTGCAAATAAAATTTCCAATGGCAAAAAAAAAATAATATTTTTAAATATGATATGTTGAAATCTGAAATTTCTCTTATGGAAATGGATATTTCTATATGATTTCTAATTAGAAATTGGATTATTAAACTGGTACTGAAATTTCCCTCTCACAAATAAATGACTGTCAATATGCTCTTCACTTATCATTTGCAATAATAGTAGCAAATCAATTTTAACTACAATTTGAAAAAATAATTTCGAAATAAATGAATCGGAATAAAGGAAGTACAGATGACTGCATGAAACTGGAAAAAATGTAAATTTCTGTACTCACCAATTTTTTTTTTCAGTCTTATGTTGCAAATGTTGCGTTTTGAATCCAAAATTTTTCTTTCGCGTCCGTGCAAATTATTTTATGGAACGTTATCCTTTTCCCTTTTTTTTTACCAAATTAATTCCCTCAACATGAAAACGAAAATTAACACGAATTAATAACAGGGAAAACAATATTGTTGTAAATTTCATGCACGTAACATTACAATTGAAATGAATGAGACTTAGTCCAGATTCATTTTCTGATGCTATTAAGTGGTTAAAATAAGATAAAATGTCCAAAATTTATAATAACTGCACTTATATCAAATCCAAACTGCACTTGTATCAAATACGAAGATTGCAAGTCCTGTCACGGTCGCCAATTGTAGTGTACCCTTCTCCTCGGGGTTCTGCCGTGAAAAATATAAAATAGAAAATCTGTTTGGGTTTGGAATCTTGGTGGTTTCAGTTACAGATAAGGTGGACTTCGTATTATTGATTGAGATCGTGCTGTAATTTGACCGTGCATGGCAGACAGGGTCGGCAACACTACAAAAAGCGACTGTACGGAAATAGCATCAGAAACTAATTGAAATTTACCTTATAATCTTGTTAGATACGCATTATTAATTACAATGTAGTCTTCATGGCTGTCCTCGTAATTTCTCTTGTAGGACGACCCGTCTTTCACTTTTCTCCGTCTGTTGAGAACTTCTTCAAGTTGCCACTATCATGAGCAGTTTACAAATTTGATGATAACCACCTCGAATCACTATTGAAAACGTCAAAGTGCCATTACACAACATCCTGGGGGATGTTTCCAGAAAAAATGTTTAGTTACCTCATAACAGCCTCTTCCTGAAAACGCAAATATGGGAAGAATGCAAATATCTGAAAAACGCAGATATGGGGAAAACGCAACTATGGGAAAAACGCAAATATGGGAAAAACGCAAACATTGAAATAACGCAAATATGGGAAAAACGCAAATATGGGAAAAACATATGAAATTAATAAAACGCATTACAGGGAAAACGAAAATGTGGGAAAATTGGGGATGCATAAAAAAGAGCAAATATTCCCCACATGTGCAGTTCTCCCTCTTATGCGCTTCATTTACTTCAAATGTTTAGTTATTTCATATCTGCCTCTTCGTCAAAACGTAAATATGGGAAAAACGCAAAAATGGATAAAACGCAAATATGGATAAAACGCAAATATGGGTAAAACGCAAATATGGGAAAATCGCAAATATGGAAAAAACATATGAAAGTAATAAAACACATTAGAGGGAAAACGACAATGTGCAAAAATTGGGGATGCATAAAAAAAGCAAATGTTCACCACATCCGCAGTTCTCCCTCTTATGTGCTTCATTAACTTTTAATGTTTAGTTACCTCATATCTGCCTGTTCCTCAAAACGCAAATATGGGAAAAACGCAAAAACGCGAATATGGGAAAAACGAGAATATGGGAAAAACGTGAATATGAGAAAAAGGCGAATATGGGAAAAATGAGAATGTGGGAAAAACGCGAATATGGGAAAAAGGCGAATATGGGAAACTCGGGAATATGGGAAAAACGCAAACATGGGAAAAACGCAGATATGGAAAAAACGCAAATATGGGAAAAACGCAAATATGGGATGAACGCAAATATGGGTGAAACGCAAATGTGGTAAAAACATATGAAATTAATAAAACGCATTAGAGGGAAAACGAAAAAGTGGGACAATTGGGGATGCATAAAAAAGGAAAATATTTCCCACATCTGCAGTTCTCCCTCTTATGCGCTTCATTAACTTCAAATGTTAGGTACTTCATATCTGCCTCTTCCTGAAAACGTAAATATGGGAAAAACCCAAATACGGGACAAACGCAAATATGGGAAGAACGCAAATATAGGAAAGACGCAAATATAGTAAAAACGCAAATATGGGAAAAACGCAAATATGGGACGAACGCAAATATGGGAATAACGTAAATATGGTAAATACGCAATGATGGGAGAAACGCAAATATTGGAAAAACGCAAATATGGGAAAAACGCAAATGTGGGAAAAACGCGAATATAGGAAAAACGCAAATATGGGACGAACGCAAATATGGGGAAAACGCTAATATGGGAAAAACATATGAAATTAATAAAACGCATTAGAGGGAAAACGAAAATGTGGGAAAATTGGGGATGCATAAAAAAAGCAAATGTTCCCCACATCTGCAGTTCTCCCTCTTATGCGCTTCATTAACTTCTAATGTTCAGTTACCGCATATCTACCTGTTCCTCAAAAAGGAAATATGGGAAAAACGCAGTTATGGGAAAAACGCAAATATGGGAAAAACGCAAAAACGCGAATATGGGAAAAACGCGAATATGGGAAAAACGCGAATATGAGAAAAAGGCGAATATGGGAACAATGAGAATGTGGGAAAATCACAAAATTGGGAAAAAGGCGAATATGGGAAACTCGCGAATATGGGATAAACGCAAATATGGGAAAAACTCAAATATGGAAAAAACGCAAATATGGGAAAAACGCAAATATGGGATGAACGCATATATGGGAGAAACGCAAATATGGTAAAAACATATGAAATTAATAAAACGCATTAGAGGGAAAACGAAAATGTGAGACAATTGGGGATGCATAAAACAGGAAAATGTTCCCCACATCTGCAGTTCTCCTTCTTGTGTGCTTCATTAATTTCAAATGTTAGGTACTTCATATCTGCCTCTTCCTGAAAACGCAAATATGGGAAAACGCAAATATGGGAAAAACGCAATAAGGGACAAACGTAAATATGGGAAGAACGCAAATATGGGAAAGACGCAAATATGGGAAAAACGCAAATATGGGAAAAACATATGAAATTAATAAAACGCATTAGAGGGAAAACGAAAATGTGGGAAAATTGGGGTTACATAAAAAAAGCAAATGTTCCCCACATATCTAGTTCTCCCTCTTATGCGCTTCATTAACTTAAAATTTTTAGTTACCTCGTATCTGCCTCTTCGTCAAAACGCAAATATCGGAAAAACGCAATTATGGGAAAAACGCAATAATGAGAAAAACATATGAAATTAATAAAAAGCATTAGCGGGAAAATGAAAATGTGGGAAAATTGGGGATGCATAAAAAAAGCAAATGTTCCCCATATCTGCTGTTCTCCCTCTTATGCGCTTCATTAACTTCTAATGTTTAGTTACCTCATATCTGCCTGTTACTCAAAACGCAAATATGGGAAAAACGCAAATACCGGAAAAACGCAAATATGGGAGAAACGCAAAAAACGCGAATATGGGAAAAACCTGAATATGGGAAAAACGCGAATTTGGGAAAAACGCAAATATGGGAAAAACGCAAATATCTTTCGATCGGTTGCGATCTAGTGACTTATCACGACGACCTGTCTTGTAATAACCAAAATAACTGTGAAACACGGACTGAAATTTCTTCTGGATGGAATACCATGCATAGCAATAGATAAATGATTGCAATCATGAGTCTGACAAATGTTTCAGCTTTACTCGGAATCGCGATCCAGCGACATCTGCTGGCACTATCTCCAAGACGGAACTTGTTGCTATAATTCATTGTCGCAATGAAAATTACAGTCAACTTATGACTACATATATTTCTTTAGTTCAGTGTTTAATTCTTCGTTAATTGTCTTGACTGTTCCGCCTGAATGTTGCTGTCTTGTTTTCAAACTGTTTAAATGATGTTTACGTTATTATCTCTTATTCTTATAAGCGAACGGGAATTACATTGCTCATTTGCAACCTACTCGATAAATCGTTACCTCTTCTCATAAAAAAATAAAATATTATACTTTTTTTGGAGGATAATATTTTCATCTTTGTCTGTTATCTTTACTTAAATACACCAGTACTGGATGAGAACCCGTATTTTAAATTTAATCACATACAGTAGGAGTTTATGCAGTGGTAGGATTTAATGATATTTCCTCCCGTGTTTCACGAAACTGTCAAATTTAAAGCAGAGCCATAGCTTATTGTTGTGACTAGTTCGCAGTTTCTTGCGTATCCCTTCACTCGCGCCTCGCGAGTCATATGTCACGTGATTGTTCGAACAAGTTCGATACTGTATCGAACGCTGTGCCGTATCAGGAATTCTCGTGTTCGTTCGAACGCTATTATCGTTTGCCTGTCCGTAGTGTAAAGTGGTAGAGTTGAATCTACTTTCACTGAAAGCAATGTCCGGTTTTAAACTGGTTGACATTTACAAGGGTTCCCCGACGGTTACGATCTTTTTACGACCACTGTTCTTAAGTCGTGTTGACGGTACGGTCACGGGAACATCCAAACACGAAAGCTTCTTTCTGTCATAATGTCACATCCTCACGTCCACCAGTCTTATTGCTCTCTTTCCGTTACAACCGATTGGCACAAACAAAACCATTTCACAGCCGTGACTCACGTCAGTGGTAGAGCGCCATGTAACCACCTGGTGAGTGTTCTGCCTACATCTCGCCAAAGCGACCAGTTCTTTCAATATTTTGTCCGTTACCTCTTCTACTGTGCGTCCAGCAGTGTCAAGTTGATCCCTTATACTTGTGCTGCCTCTCGGCTCGCCAGTGTTGACATGTAGTCGCATGGCGTTGCTTTGTTATCTTTTATATTTTGTCCTTCAGGTCTATGAAGTCATGTGACAGCAGCTAGCCGCCGTCACCAGTAAAAATCCTCAACACCTGTTTGCCAGTTTTGTAGTGTGCCGTCAACGTCCTGTCGTTTATGTAACAGATCGGTCCTTCCCGAATGCCGGCAGGATGGACGTGAACGAGTTCCGGGTGCGCGGCAAGGAGATGGTGGACTACATCTGCGAGTACATGGAGACGCTGGACAAGCGGCGCGTCACACCCAGCATCGAACCGGGCTACCTGCGGCCGCTGCTGCCGGAGGAGGCTCCGCTGGAACCTGAGGACTGGAGGGACATCATGCGCGACGTCGAGTCCAAGATCATGCCGGGGGTGAGTGCGAGCGCCTAGAGGCCCGCCAGCGATCCGCTATAAAACCCACCAGAGTTTAGAAATGAACCAAATCTCGAGGAAGCACACCGGTATACGTCAGGGTAGCTGATCATCTAATTTTCTCCGTATATGACAGCTGCTTAAAATTCCGTGAGTGAACAGGAAAAATGGCTGGCAAATACACATTCATCATCATAACTTGTTCCGCCTATTGGCAGATCTTTCCGACTGCTGCCCGTTCCAAGTCAACTGTTCATACTAGTATGGGTCAATTCTAGAGTGCGATTTGAGAGCGTGTGGTTAGACAGGAGCCCAAGAGCACAGTTTAAATTACACTGGGTGAAAGATAATATCGCCGCGCAGGATTAGCCGAGCGGTCTAAGGGCGCTGCAGTCATGGACTGTGCGGCTGATCCCGGCGGAGGCTCGAGTCCTCCCTCGGGCATGGGTGTGTGTGTTTGTCCTTAGGATAATTTAGGTTAAGTAGTGTGTAAGCTTAGGGACTGATGACCTTAGCAGTTAAGTCCCATAAGATTTCACACACATTTGAACATTTTTGAAAGATAATATACTCTCTTTCAAATTCTAAAGGTGGCAGGGGTAAAATACAGGGAGCGAAAGGCTATTTACAATTTGTACAGAAACCAGATGGCGGTTATAAGAGTCGAGGGACATGAAAGGGAAGCAGTGGTTGGGAAGGGAGTAAGACAGGGTTGTAGCCTCTCCCCGATGTTATTCAATCTGTATATTGAGCAAGCAGTAAAGGAAACAAAAGAAAAATTCGGAGTAGGTATTAAAATCCATGGAGAAGAAATAAAAACTTTGAGGTTCGCCGATGGCATTGTAATTCTGTCAGAGACAGCAAAGGACTTGGAAGAGCAGTTGAACGGAATGGATGGTGTCTTGAAGGGAGGATATAAGATGAACATCAACAAAAGCAAAACGAGGATAATGGAATGTAGTCGAATTAAGTCGGATGATGCTGAGGGTATTAGACTAGGAAATGAGACACTTAAAGTAGTAAAGGAGTTTTGCTATTTGGGGAGCAAAATAACTGATGATGGTCGAAGTAGAGAGGATATAAAATGTAGACTGGCAATGGAAAGGAAAGCGTTTCTGAAGAAGAGAAATTTGTTAACATCGAGTATAGATTTAAGTGTCAGGAAGTTGTTTCTGAAAGTATTTGTATGGAGTGTAGCCATGTATGGAAGTGAAACATGGACGGTAAATAGTTTGGACAAGAAGAGAATAGAAGCTTTCGAAATGTGGTGCTACAGAAGAATGCTGAAGATTAGATGGGTAGATCACTTAACTAATGAGGAGGTACTGAATAGGATTGCGGAGAAGAGGAGTTTGTGGCACAACTTGACCAGAAGAAGGGATCGGTTGGTAGGACATGTTCTGAGGGATCAAGGGATCACAAATTTAGTATTGGAGGGCAGCGTGGAGGGTAAAAATCGTAGAGGGAGACCAAGAGATGAATACACTAAGCAGATTCAGAAGGATGTAGGTTGCAGTAGGTACTGGGAAATGAAGAAGCTTGCACAGGATAGAGTAGCATGGAGAGCTGCATCAAACCAGTCTCAGGACTGAAGACCACAACAACAACAACAATATCAGGTGATTACATTACTGCGAGTAAAACAAAATATCAGCTAACTTCAGTTACACAACAAAGAAAATTACGAATGAGAGTCTCATTAGCTGCCTACGCCTGTCTCATCGTTGGTCGTGTTGACTTACCATCATTGATCGAGCTACTGTTGCCAAAATCAGCATGCAATGGAATAAATAAATATATATACGTTAGCACCGTTAGTGCACCTTTACCTTTCTTTATGTGTAAGTTATTGTTGTGTTATTGATGTGTCAAGTTGAGCTTTATAGCTTAACTCATGTTGTCGACATCACGTTTCGTAATTTTCCGTGATTTTTGATTAGGCGCACAACGAATTTTTTTTAGCGTTTTTATTTATTTCTGGTGTCGATGTGTCTAGTTGACACAGCTCAATCAAAGTTGCTGATACCACGTTTGTGTTTCTTCGTAATTTTCACATGTTTCATGTTCTTTTACTTGTTGTTATTTCTATATTTTACTATCGCTGTGGTTCTGAGGTTGTTACGTTATATGTTAGTTTCTCCCCACGCAGAATCCCATTTTCCCGTGGTTGTTCCATTAGTTATTATTATCAGTTTCCACCATTCCATGATTCGTGTTTATACACTGAGGAAAAAAAACAGAACACCAAAAAATGATCAATATAGGATAAATAAATTTATGGAATGCATTTGTCTAGGTAACATATTTAAGCGATTCATATTGCAAGTTTACAGGCTAATGTAATCACGAGATAAACCATTGAAAATATGAAATGCTGGTACAGTCAGTTCCACAAGAAAGTGTATGCCATCATTTTAAATGTAACGTCCGCTGCGACATGTCTGGTAGTGGTCTTGCATCTGTACACAATGAGCTTTTGCACAGCGTATAGATAAAAAACGTGAGAGTTGAATGTTTTGATTTGTTTTGTCGGTTGCATTTTAAAATGATTGAAAAATATCTGAAGCGTCACGTTGCAGTATCCCTTGTAAATCATCCAAAAGTCCATTAAGAAGCTATTTGGTTCGAGCAAGGCAAACTGGATGTCAAGAAGATGATAATTCGAAACATAGCAGCCATCTCTGTACAGCGTGGGAACAAGACAATGGGGTGTCAACGATAGATTGGCTTGCCATGTCTCCGGATGCAAATCCGAATGCAAATGTTTGGTTGTTTATTAAGACGACGCTTAAAGGGAAGTCAATAGGTTCTTTGAAGCAGCTGTCATATAATATCAGAACGATATGAAGACCGTTACGGACAGAATATGCAGAAAATCTTTTGAAAAGCATGCCAAAAAGGAGCCAAACTATAACAGATAGTGGCGGCAACTGGATTAACTATTAGGTGATTGTGCAATTAGTAATAACATGTATTTCCGTGTAAACATATATTTATAATAGTGTATTTTATTTTGTACAAATAACGGCACACACTTTCTTGTGGAACTGACTATACATTAATAACCGTTGCGACCGCCAGAATGTTGAATAAAAGCATGGAAACGTGCATGCATTATGCTGCAAAGGTGCCGGATGTCAGTTTGCGGTATGTACTCTACTGGCCCTTAAAATTGCTACACCACGAAGAAATGCAGATGATAAACGGGTATTCATTGGACAAATATATTATACTAGAACTTACATGTGATTACATTTTCACGCAATTCGTGTGCATAGATCCTGAGATATCCGTACCCAGAACAACCACATCTGGCCGTAATAACGGCCTTGATACGCCTGGACATTGAGTCAAACAGAACGTGGATGGAGTGTACAGGTACAGCTGCCCATGCAGATTCAACACGATACCACAGTTCATCAAGAGTAGTGACTGGAGTATTGTGACGAGCCAGTTGCTCGGCCACCATTGACCCGACGTTTTCAATTGGTGAGAGATCTGGGGAATGTGCTGGCCAGGGCAGCAGTCGAACATTTTCTGTATCCAGGAAGGCCCGTACAGAACCTGCAACATGCGGTCGTGCATTATCCTGCGGAAATGTAGGGCTTCGCAGGGATCGAATGAAGGGTAGAGCCACGGGTCGTAACACATCTGAAATGTAACGTCCACTGTTCAAAGTGCCGTCAATGCGAACAAGAGGTGGTCGAGACGTGTAACCAATGGCACCCCATACCATCACGCCGGGTGATACGCCAGTATGGCGATGACGAATACACGCTTCCAATATGCGTTCACCGCGATGTCGCCAAACGCGGATGCGACCATCATAATGCTGTAAACAGGACCTGGATTCATCCGAAAAAATGACGTTTAGCCATTCGTGCACCCAGGTTCGTCGTTGAGTACACCATCGCAGGTGCTCCTGTCTGTGATGGAGCGTCAAGGGTAACCGCAGCCATGGTCTCCGATCTGATAGTCCACGCTGCTGCAAACGTCGTCGAACTATTCGTGCAGATGGTTCCTGTCTTGCAAACGTCCCCATCTTTTGACTCAGGGATCGCGACGTGGCTGCACGATACGTTACAGCCATGTAGATAAGATGCCTGTCATCTCGACTGGTAGTGATACGAGGCCGTTGGGATCCAGCACGGCGTTCCGTATTAGCCTCCTGAACCCACCGATTCCATATTCTGCTAACAGTCATTGGATCTCGACCAACGCGAGCAGCAATGTCACGATACGATAAACCGCAATCGCGATAGGCTACAATCCTACCTTTATCAAAGTCGGAAACGTGATGGTACGCATTTCTACTCCTTACACGAGGCATCACAACAGCGGTTCACCAGGCAACGCCGGTGAACTGCTATTTGTGTATGAGAAATCGGTTGAAAACTTTCCTCATGTCAGCACGTTGTAGGTGTCGCCACCGGCGCCAACCTTGTGTGAATGCTCTGAAAAGCTAATCATTTGCATATCACAGCACCTTTTTCCTGTCAGTTAAATTTCGCGTCTGTGTCACCTCATCTTCGTGGTGTAGCAATTTTAATGGCCAGTAGTGTAGTTCAATGCTTGTTGTTCAGGGACGGTTAACGCTGATTCTGGATGACGCTGGAGTTGTCGTCCGATGATTTCCCACATGTGCTCGACTGGACACAGAGCTGGTGATACAGCAGGCCAAGGCAACATGTCGACGCCCTGCGCCAGAGCCATACGCCGAACTCGATGGTCTTCCCCCTCGGTAATGCCACGTCGCCCTCTGCCGCCCCGTATTCTTGCGACCGGTCAATCTCGTGACCATCGCCGGCAGCTATCATGTACACTGTCTCCTCGAACCCTATTATACGACCCCGTTCGTCTAAACATATATTTATAATAATGTCTTTTATTTCATACAAATAATGGTGCGCACTTGCTTGTGGAACTGACTATTCATTAATAACTGGTGCAAACTAAAGAATGTTGAAGGAAGGAAGTACTGCAATGAGGAAGTCCCCTTCAACATGTAACCATTGACTCTAGGTATGAAAGAAATATTGCGTTACCAAAAATAGCATGTAAATTATCTGTATGATTTCCATTTAATAACTAAGTTACTTGAAAGAGTCATCTGTAGGAACTTGTCGACGGTCCTGCAACTGTGACCTACCTTTGAGCACCAGAAACCTGATATTGTGCAAAGAGAAAATAGTGATTTCTGAAATTGTGCACATGCAACCATGATTCGGTGAGTAGCCCCCGATATTATTCACGGGTCGTTAGTAGACTCAACAACTTGAAAGCAACATGATGCCGTATCAGCATGGGTCATCATCATACACAATAGGCAAAGAAGTGTCGGGGTTTTGGCAGAGATAATTCAGATAGCAGTTCATTAATATGTTACCAAATTCTTTTCGATTTATTGAAATAAAAAACCATCAGTGGTTTGTAAAAGAAGAATGTAAATTGCTATCTAGATCGGAAAACGTTTCTTTGTAAGATATTGATTTTTAATTAACGATGTATCATGCCTGGTTTTTCGTTCACACACAAATGAAAAATTCATTAATATATGTCTATTCCGTTACTAGAACGTTGCAATTTTGTAAACCCAGTGGGTCCTCAAAGCAAGACAAAAATGCTTGAATTTCACAATGAACAGTAGAGTACTAAGTTCTCTGTACCCAACATCATAGCATCTCCTTTATAATTTAGGAGAGGGTGATGCCTTTGAACCTACAGCACGACACTTCCGTTTAATTGAAATTGAGCAGCCTGCGAAGCTCCCTTTTGCTATGCGGATGAATATTGCCGCACACCTGACCGCAGAGTAATCGCAAGTAAACTGTGCAGTAATTTAGCAAGTAGTTCTAAGATAATCAGTTCAACTAAGCTTCACCACGGAAGTACGAGTATTTGACATAACCTCATCCAATTTCTTCATTATTGTGACATCTCCAAGCCAGATCACATCGACTCCCGGCAAAGCCAGTCTTCTTCCCAGTGCAGAATTCTCTCCAACCAGCACAGGACACAGAACAGTACGAGAACCAGAACAGAGCAGCACAGACCAGAGTGGCGTAAGCCCGGTCAAACAAGGAAACCTCGTCATTCCTAAGTCACGAAGGCTTGCCATTGGCTGAAAGACAAACCAGCCTTCCAATAACGAGGAAGTGTCTCAGTGAGCAGGAAGAAAGGTTATTCAGGGAGTTTATTACGATCAACCGAAACTTACCACAGTTGAGATACACAGAGTATTGCATAAACAACTGTCGCGATCTAGCAAAAGTAAAATGTAGAGAATAAAAATAAAATTTCAGAATGAACAGGTAACTTTCTATACTGCGGAACGATTCGTTGAAAATGGAGTCGTACCCCGTCACTCATAAACCATTGCCTCTGACTTTCTGTAAGCGTTACGTTCACCAATAGAGCTATTCAGTTTGATAAAGTGCGTGGCCCTTTGACTCTGTCACCGACAATTCCTGCCCTTGATACTGAAGCAATCATAATGACTCACGTCCATGATTGCTCGAGGATTTTCGTCTGCCCACATGAGCGTATTGTGGCAATTATGCTATCGTTTGTGAATGCTGTCTCATCTATGAGCAATATGCAGTCTGTGAACTGAGGATTTTTAGCTCATATGTCAACAGGTATTAGTTCTCAGACATATAACTGGAGGAATATTTCTCCTAGTTTTGACCAGAACTACCTCCTGTAGAAATATGTGACCTGTTTTGAAACATCTTGAATAAATGTTTCGCATGCATATAAGATCGTTACTCTGCATGTTTATTTTTTATAGAAATTGCAGATGATCTCTGTAAACCTGGGCTAGGGTCATTACAACAGATTGACGCATAACAATAACTGTTGAATAATGAGTTCGAATTCTGAAAAAAGATGCAGTGAAAAACTGTCATAGACGGCCACGAGCTGACATTAATAGCGACCATATGTTAGCGAGGACGCAAATGAGCACAATATAGAAGAAGAATAAAGAACGCATACTAAGCGAAGACATGGTACTTAGAAAGAATAAGAGAAAAAGGAATGAAGACGCTAGGGGAGAAGATATTCCAAACCATAAAAGAAGACAAAAGAAGAAATGAAGAGGAGAAAAGATGAACAAAAATCAAAAGTGCTGCAACTAAAACAGCAGAGGAAGAAGTAGTATACTTCCAAGGAAACAGCGAAGAAACTATGGCCAACAACAAAGATGATAAAAAGAAAATGAAAGAAGACAAGATAAATGATAGGAAACGAGTGTAGTGACACAATGCACCAAAACCTAAATAATCAGTTGAGAAGTGATTCATAAAAAGCGAGAGTCCAATGGTGAAAAGAAGAATGTATTGATGTGGAAGACGTGGAAACAAAAGGACAACCGACTTACTTTCTAGGAAGGTGCGTAGAGTTACTTCAGATATATGAACAATTAACAGTAATGGAAAAGAATTGAGGATGAATAAATACTATACAAGCAAGGAGAAGAAAGAAAGAGCTAGGAAGTGTATATGGAGGACTTATATATAGCAAAAGAGGAAACAGATCTAAGCACTTAAATGGAAGATGACATGGAAGCAGAGGGAAAATACTGATCTCTGGAGTAGAAAAAGAAATAATGAAAACGAAGACAGGTAAAATCTGCTGGTTTGGATGAACTTGCTATAGAATTATTTCAGTGTATGGATGTAAAAAGCATAGCGAAAGTTACAGAGTTGTGCTAGGCGATATACAGTATGAAAGTGGTACATGCTTAAAAGACTTTGCCAGGACAGTAATTTTTCCAATTTCCGAAAATTCCGGTACCAAGAAATTCATCGACTATAGAACTATAAGTATATATTCAATTTCTGCCACAATTATGGTGAGGGAATTGAATCACAAATTGGTGCGTATGATGGAAGATAACGAAGGGGAAGAGCAATCTGGTTTGATGGATGGGTGAGGCGCAAGCGATACTATTGGAATAAATAGAAAGACAGAAAAGAATGAGTTTGTGGTCCATAGAACGGGAAAAGGACTTTGATGGGGCGGAATGAGACAGATCGATAGAAATTCTTAAACTGAAGAGGGTGAACTGCAAAGACGAGTTATACACGAGGCAACCATGAAGCTAAGAAATGGTATGACAGACTGGTCAGAAATCGGAAGAGAAGTAATCAATCGTTGTTTACCATATACTCGTATATCGATGGCTTGGTGATTAAGGCGCTAGAAATAGAGACGGGAGGAATAGCACTTCATTAGGTTTGCTGATGATGTGGCGTTACTTGGAGATAAAACAGTACCTCTTCGAAGAACACTATCAAGAACTGAATAAGGATTACAAGAGTACGGAAGATATGAAAGTGAAAAGAACAGAAAACCAGACTGGACAGGTTGCACATGACAATCACTTGGGGGCCGTGTTAACTGGTAAATGGACGAGTGACAAGAAAATTGGATCAGAATTGCAATAACGAAAGCAAAATTTTCCTGAGAAATCATGCATCAGACAGGGGTAGGAGTTAAGGAAAAGGCTGGTTAAATGCTTCATGTGAAGATTTATCTTTGGTATTGTAGTAGCTGCAATGGAAGAAGAAAGAAATAAAGTTCAACAGTTCGGGATGTGTGTTTGGAGAAGAATGTAGAAAGTAAATTGGGTGGATAAAGTGACGAAAAGCGAAGTAACGAAAAAGGTAGTTGAAGATGGAACTCTCACCCAAAGCAGGTTAGAAAAGAAAAGCAGACTAGCTAGGACATGTACCGAGAGGAAGATGAATTCTAAGAAGTATCGAAGGTATGTTGGAAGGACAGAAGAAAGCAAGTAAGAGAAGAGTAAAAATGTTGATGAAGTGAAAAGAGGAAGACACTAGAGAATAAAGTCTAGCGTACGACTCCACCCAACAGCTTCGAGGAATGACGTAATATCAGGTAAAAGATGCAACACACACAAAATTTAAAAAGGACGACCAGTACTCGTCAATGTTTCCAAGGCGCTGAAATACACCGACGGGAAAAAATCGTAATACCAGGAAGGAGTTGTGCGACATACACGAAAGTTTTCAGGGGTGTATCGACATCTGAAAGATGATGTGTGTTCCAGTATCGCACCAGTCACATGATAGCGGAGCTAGTAACGCTACTATGAGGATGCATATCAAGTTTGTTTCAAATAACGCTGCAGCGGTAGTGAGTGAAAGTTATCTTTGAGACTGGACGTGGCTAGCTGATGCTAGTCAAGAATGCCTTTAAGACGATAAATACGCCATTATCAACACCTCACTGAGTTTGAACGGGATCGTATAATAGGATTGCTGTTTAATATTCAAATGATAACTGTGCCAAATCCATCTTCAGTTGCGCCAACATTATGTAACTGTGTGTCTGTATGAGTATTCCGTTAATCATTGCGAGTCAGATTACATTTCCATTTACATTTTTGGGCTTAATGATTCACACTCAGTGCGTGGCTTAATACTTCAGGGATTTTATATTCGCTGTTCATGGCAGTAGTTCACTTGTTACGTAACTCCCACAACTTACAGTTTATGAACAAAACGTTTCATAGGCGATGTACTGGTCAAGGAGGTCCGGTAGCATGGCCTCTCCGTTCACCGGACTTGATTTCATTGAATTTTTTGGCTATGGGAACATTTAAAGGCATTGGTGCATGCCGAAACCATCGACAATGTGCAGGCGTTAAAGAAGCGTGTGACCAGTTCCTGTGGCGCAGCCAGACGCGTCTGGAAGAGTGTATGACTGACTGCGAAGAAGCATTGAAGGATGCGTCAGGATGTGCGGTAACCACATGCAGGACTGCCTGTAGTGTCTACCTCTATGTAACAGACAGATAGGAATGAGAGGAAAGATTATCCATATGACAACAGGTGTTGGTATGCGGACGTATCATTATAGGAATTCTTCTGGTTTTGGCGATATTACCTCCTGTCGGAATATGTGAAACATCATATGTTATGCTGAACGGATCGAAAAGTTATATACTATTTTTCAAACTAAAAAATATTTAGGGAGCTGTTGATAGTTTTCTGAAGCTCACAGACGAGAATTCGGAAGAACACAAAATTAATTCCCACACAAAATGATCAAATTACAAAGTTTTCAGTGGCCTTTTTCGTCCAAACGATCATGTTGGACGCAAAATGTACAAAAAGTTTCAGCAGTGAACCAAGCGATGGAGAGTCTTAACTCTGGAAGAACCGTATTTCCTTTGGTTTTGACAGGAAGCGCTGCTTGCTGAATGTTATCAAATGAGTGTGCCTTACTTTCTTTGCACGTATCCACCAAGTACTCTTAGCACGAACCAGGAAGTCACCTCTCGGCGTCTGATTTCGGCACCCGTGTGCGGCTGCCTTTTCGGCCACAGCTGTTTCGGATGCTAATTCCTGGAAACAAAAATAAATTTTGACGTTAATTATTGACTAAACCGTTGACCAGCAAAACATGTGAGAGAAATTTTCGGGTGCGAATTACCTGTATTTTCTACAGCCTACATTTCGTTACACTAGGAAGTTACCGTGTATTTACGGGGTGTTTCAGACAGGCTATATAACTTTGTAACTTACAAAATAACAAGTAAAAGGAATACTCACACAGGTACCTAAACGTAAGAAGCATTACACTTTCTGTGGAGTTACCAACATAGTTTATTTATCTACTTACCAGAGAGTTTTAAATTGAGCATTTTTTTCTGTCATGTAGCTGATACATTTAAACCATCCGTGTGCAAAACTATTTAAACCAAAAATTTTATCAATTTTAGTTAGTGAGTTAGGAACCTTTGAAGTTTTAAGCGTAGATGCCACATGATGTACATAATTGCCATTGCTGAGATGAACTTCTGGTGGCCGAATGTTCGTTTAAGTGTGATGATCAAACAAGTACCCTTTTTCCTGAATGCACAACGTAATGGCTGACGATGCACTCGACCTGGGTATCGCGTGACATAAGTATGACTCCTTCTTTGTCATCGTGTCGGCATTTGCCGAACATTAGCAACATTTCAGCGTACTCGTTGTGTATGTATTCCATCTTTATTCCACAGCAGTACTACCAGCCGACCGAACCTCATTTGTTTGTGCATTCCGAGCTGCCTTCTATACGGCAATGTTAAGGATACGCTCTGCAATATAACCGAACATGGCTTCAAAGAACTCATCGAGGAAGTTTGTTGCTCCGTGACACCAGCAGCTTTTCATCACTTCCACAGTTTGTATAAAAGTGACAATGAGTTGTGCAGTCAAAAATGGGCGTTCCTTTGAACGCCTCCCTTCGATGAACACCTCATCATCAGAATGTCCATGTGAACACAGTCGATTACGTACAGCATGTTGCATTCACCCATTTTTAGGTTACTAACAAAGACTAATAGAAATTAGATTTGTACATAGATAATTTACAGGCATCAGCTGGACGATAGAAAAACACATGTTCTATATAAATAATTGCAACTCGTTGCTGTAGCTTTCTGGATAACAACTACAAAAACCACGTTCATAACTCAGCAGAATTTGGTAAGGAACGCATGTCCCGAAAGGTGCCCTTTGGGTGCAAATTAATGTTGAAGATACGGTGCGATACTTAATCGTAGATCGAGAACGTCTTCGGTATCTCCTCAGTCCATTACATACCACTGTCGTCCGACGACAACAACGGCCGCGGGAGGTAGTACTTTCGCAACTAGGAGGGTTAAGACTGTGGTGCTCAACAGACGCGCACCAGTGTTAGTGGACAGTGCGTTTGAAAGCACGCATCGCTGATATATACTGTGCAACGAGCAGCAGAAACCCCATGTCGAGCAGTGCTTTAGAGCACCCAATACAGCACTGCGTACGGCGAACTGGGAGATTTCAAAGTAATCCGATCTTCAAGCTTACTTTACGTTAAACGGTACATTTCTACACATGGGTTCCTTATCAAAACCTTATCTTCTAAGCCCCCTGTATAGCCTGCGGTAGCCTGTGATACGATTTGTGGGACAGCCTGAATACACACTGCCTGACAATAAAAGTGAAGCACCCAGAAAATACACTCGGTTGTCAGTGTAACATCGTACACATGCACAACATCGGTGGGTATGTAATTAGAGTTGCCATTCTGTGTGACAGGTAGAACGGCTACCAAATTACATTCGTTTTCTTAGTGTTTAGTATTGTCGCCAGGGGCATATAAAGGGGCGTGAACAGCGTCGGATGTTGGGTGATCACTGTAAAGGGCTCGGAGATGCCACACACGTGTGAGACAGCGTTATCAGCACTTAACAGAGTTTGAAATGGATCTCATTGTGAGTCTAAATTTGGCCGGCACCTCGAATCATGTAATACCCAGATTTGTGGGGCATTCAGATGTGACATTGGTCCGATGTCAGACTGCATGGGAACGTAAGGGCAGGCATACTCATCATCAAGGTGCCGGTCAACAGTATCTGGCCACCGTATGGGCGGTTTGCCATGTTGTGCGCCACCCATATCGTAATTTCTTCACAGCTGTGCTTGCTATTCGAGAACAACTAATGGACTCCCTAGTACATTCTGTGTCACCCCCCCCCCCCCGCCCCACCATCGATCGGAGACTAGTAGCAGTTGGACAAGGGATTACCGCCCCCTCCGTAGGCTGCTGTTAACCCCACGTCACAAACGGCTGCATTTGGAGCGGTGCTGAGACCGGCAAACAGGGTTCAAATGGCTCTGAGCACTATGGGACTCAACTGCTGTGGTCATCAGTCCCCTAGAACTTAGAACTACTTAAACCTAACTAACCTAAGGAGATCACACACACCCATGCCCGAGGCAGGATTCGAACCTGCGACCGTAGCAGCATCGCGGCTCCGGACTGGAGCGCCAGAACCGCACGGCCACCGCGGCCGGCCCGGCAAACAGGGACTGTTAATGATTGGCGTCGCATATTGTTCAGCAACGAATCGCAGTTCAGGACTGCCCTGCATGACAATCGTTGGTGAATATTCCGGTGACCTGGAGAGAAGTCTCGTTCTTCCAGTGTTCCGGAGAAGCACAAAATTGCTACTCCTGGCGTTATGGTATTGTGAAGCATCGGGTATGACTTGAGGTCGTGGCTTGTATTGACTGAGGGAGAGTACTCTCGCGGCACAACGGTATGTCACGGACGTCCTGTGTCCTCGTGTGTTACCTCTCATGCGACAATATGGTGGTGCCATTTTCAGCAGAAAGATGTTCGTCCTCAATTAGTACGTGTCTCTATGAGATGAGTAACGTTGAGGTACTCCTGTAGCCAGCAGTATCCTTAGATTTGTCCCCGACACGTATGGGTCCAGTGTGGACGACAACTACGTTGGATGCCAGCATCCATGATACCAAGGATCAGCTACAATAGTTGTGGGCTGGTTGTCTCAGGAGGGGCAAAAAGTGATTTACGGCACCATTCCCAACCGAATCAATGAAACCATCCAGGCCACAGTAGGTGCAAGTGAGTTCGTACTGCCAAGTTCTGTGTAAACTTAGTTCGATTTCGTAATCACTGGAAAGACGTCACAGACACTCTCCAAGATAACCAAAATGTAGATAGCAACGCCATGACTGTGCCGAATTGTGATTTTTTTTACTGTCGTAATTGGTTTTGCGGTTTTCTTTTTGAATTAGATTCTAGGTTGTTACTTTATTTTGTCTTTTCATTAACATGCCAACAGCCGCGCCGCAGTGGTCAGATCACCGCCTTTAAGCGCGTCGGGCTTGGCTAGCACTTGGATGGGTCACGGATGGCAAGCGGGGTGCACCCAGACCTTGTGAGGCCAATTGAGGAGCTATTTGATTGAGAAGCAGCGACACCGGTCAAGAAAACCGATAAAGGCCGGGAGAGCCGTGTGTTGACCACATATCCCTCCGTATCCGCAGCTAGAGGCGCCCAAGGGCTCAGGATGACATGGCGGCCGATCGGTACCGCTGGACCTGCAAGACATGTTCGTAGGTGTTTGCTTGTTTGTTTTTCACCAACATAATCTTAACTGAAACTTCTTGGCAGATTAAAACTGTGTGCCCGACCGAGACTCGAACTCGGGACCTTTGCCTTTCGCGGGCAAGTGGTAGAGCACTTGCCCGCCAAAGGCAAAGGTCCCGAGTTCGAGTCTCGGTCGGGCACACAGTTTTAATCTGCCAGGAAGTTTCATATCAGCGCACACTCCGCTGCAGAGTGAAAATCTCATTCTGGATAATCTTAACTGTTTTCGTCTTAGTTCTTCCTTTGCAGCTAGAGCGGCGTATAAAATGACTTAGACTGGAAGCAGCGGTTCAGAAGTTCGTGGTAGACGGTTGGTATGGACTTGTATGCTGGTCTCGTGTGTTGGCAGGTGACTCACTGGCAGCACCCCAGGTTCCACGCGTACTTTCCATCCGGCAACTCGTACCCGTCCATCCTGGGGGACATGCTGTGTGACGCCATCGGGTGCATCGGCTTCTCCTGGGTAAGGCGAGATTCTTGTCACTCTCTGTACCCAGCTGTGTTTTCATGACGTATATTCCATGTGAAAATATGTGTCCACCTGGTTTTGTGTTCCTGTTTCTTACTGTTATGAGACCAAAGATAAATTTTCTGATGTTCTCTGCAACCTTTCGATCAACTGACACTTTCCACTTCCTAGCGTTTGTCGTGAATATTGAAAAGGATCGATTAGATCGTTTTCATAATAATTAATCTTACCTTTATGTTGTTACTGAATCTTGCTAATTGTTTGTTATAGTAGCTGACTTAGAGGAGGGGGAAGACCCTCTTTTTTTTTTTTACTTCTCTCTAAATAGTATCAATATTATTCCTGTCTCTCACAATCCTGTGAATGAACCAGAATGAATGATAGAACGAATTGACTGTATTTCCTTGTCGGTGATGGGGCGCATATCCTGCCAATTCAGTCTTCAATCTTTGGGATGTTAGCGCAAGGGCAGAGAGGTTAACTGTACCGACATGTGTAGTGCTCGAGGGCTGTCCCGCGGCGTTGACGAGGGTGCGGCGAGCCTCTTTGGAGCCATCGCCTCTCCCTACACGGCTTTGTGCTGGTAGGTAAACGTAGACGGTTTGAACTGGCAATCTTACGGCCGACTCTAGGTAAGAAAACATGTTTTCGATTCACTCTGTAATAGGTACTAGAATGGGTATCAGACTGTTCTTCAAGAGTGCTAATATTTTGATTAACCATGTTCCTTACAACATTAGGATATTGAGTTTTTAATAGTGGAAAAGCTAAACGAGATCTTACAATTTTCGCAATAATGCTTTGTGTTCAAGTTAAATGGCCCATCTGCCTATGGTGCACGAAAGGACCCGCGTTTTTACTTAAAGTTTATCAAAGTAAATTTCTATAATTTTTGAGAATAATATCAGGGGAAGTAATTGTACCTAAACGCAAGATCGAAATTCTTGATATTTTATGAGTTAGGAGCCTTAGGATGTTGTGTTTAGTATTGATTTCATGTCCACGTGTGAAGCATTAGGGACCATATTGAGTGAATTTAAATTATGGATGAGTAGCTCAGTTATTTAATTTGTGTGTAATACTCAAATTCTTATGCAGTGTTGCGTTGAAATATTTAGTTTTCTCTTTTTCGTTGTTCACTCATGATCAGTCATGTTTCCTTCGTACAATCCGTTCGCCTCTGCGTTATTATCAATTAAACACAGCGCTACATTCTAAGACTAGAATTAAACGGATAATGTGTTTCACTTACCAAATACGGGAAGTTAACTTGGCTTACTGTTGTTTACTCGTGACCAACTACGTGTTCTCCAGACACTCCGTAAGTTCCTGTGATGTTACTAGATGAATAGAACTGCACTTTCAAAGTCTTTCCGCTGTCGGTACCTATGGTGAATCAAGCTAAATTACGCGATACTTGGTTCTTTCTTTCCGACACAGTTTACCTCTCTGGCTAGCATATCGAAAGTGTGACATATTTCTGCAACTCTATAAGAACCATTCTGTGGGTTTAGCCTGGTGGATGTGCGCACGAATGACTGACATTTTTTTGTGTGCCGCCACAAAGCGCTACCACATGCGCATCCTGACTCTATTTTTGTATATGGCACTCTCAACTAACATACAAAGTACAGTGTCTGTATGAATGCTATATTTGTTCCCATCATCATTAGTGACGCCCAATATCGTTTATTCTTTGTGTGCGTTCAATTTTCAGTGAGGCGTGTTTTTTATTGAGTTTACAAAGTAAATATGGAAGTTCTTAGCAATTTCCGACTTCTATTTACCAACTCCCTGTTAATCACCATTCCAGTTTGCCAGTATGAACCATTAAAAGCTAAGTGATACAGAGCATGACACAGTTAATTCTGTATGGTCCTGATCGTAGTTAACAAAAACATTATGAGTGGGCTATCCCTGCCGCGCGGGATTAGCCAAGGTTCGAGTCCTCCCTCGGGCATGGGTGTGTGTGTTTGTCCTTAGGATAATTTAGGTTAAGTAGTGTGTAAGCTTAGGTACTGATGACCTTAGCAGTTAAGTCCCATAAGATTTGGCACAAATTTGAACATTTGGACTATCCCTGGTTGCTTTTACGTATTAGTTAAGTCATTATACACTCCTAGCCAAAGATTAAATCATTTCTCCTCATAACGCAATCAGAGCGTCCTTTTCCTCCTTACCTGTCTCCTCCCCCCCTCCTTCCTGTGTTATTCATGATTCTGTACGAAGATCATGTAAAAGCATGATCAAATTATCACTTAACGGTTCACATGTTCCGACGCCCGAGGCAAAAGGTTGAATTAATTACTTTATTATTGCTTCTCCCCCGGACGTGACGCTCCACACATAGGTTACTCCGCTAAGATATAATTCTTGTTACCAGAGAGTGAGTTCCATAATTAATTGACATTTTCAGCAGCCCGTAGCCGGAGCCCCCTGACCGGCACGTTACAATACGATCTAGGGAACATGGAACAAATTAATCAGTTCACTAACTAATTTGAAGTATTCCAATTTTCACTTATAAATGTCAGATCGGTTGTCTCTGCACCACAGTTCTGTATTTGTAATTGATACATTTGCCGTTCTCTATCATACGTAGTAGTTTCTATTATATTCATAGCAACGCCCTGTGCAATATTTCAAGCATTACATGTTACATTTCCTACCATTACTAAATGTAATTTGAGAACTATATGAAACTCTCACGCTGAACCTTATTTTCTAAGCGCTCAGTTTCGTAAATTTTGACACGCCTTGCAGTCGTGTTCGCCGACACTGGTGAGCCAAAATATTATGAATACCTGCTGTACTGGTCCATCTTCGGAACGCAGTACAGTGTGGCACGGATTCAACTAGCCCTTGCTAGATTTCTCGAGGAACCCGGCACAACGTGTTTACGTACGCGTCACGAGCCGGTAGTTTGTGTCCGCGGAGCAAGCACCCGATAGCGTCCCCTATGTGTTCCATCAGCACGGAACTGTTGAGCCTTTCTTGGCCACTTGGTGGCGTACTGCCTGTTGCCTTCTGTCTCGGGACCTTCACCCGATATTTGTTTAACGATTTTCCTGATGCACGCCAGTATAAGTGGTTGGTGTGTATCGAAAAGCTACAAACGCTCACCGACACCTGGAGATAGATCATCATCCAAGCCAGAAAAGAGGTTCGCAGCGAAAAGACGAATATGTGAGTTGCAACACCACGGACGCGAGATGCGGCTCCTGCAATCCGTTCTGTGGAGCAATGGATACTCGACCTGTTGCATATGGTCAAGAAACAACACTCGGCGAAATGACAGGCTTTTTCCAGCAAGAAGACCGAAGAGTGTCTGAAATCGGCAAAGGACGAAACGGGCCCTCTCGCAAAGTGAAAATATGCCGCATACTGTGCTCGTGTGGAAAAGTCTATGTAGAAATGTGTGGTGTGCGTACTGTAAGACCTTCGGTACACACACCATCAGATTATTTAACTTGTCGCTCTAACGAAGTAGGAGAGTGTCAGCAATATGTCGCGTGGTCTTATCGTGGCGTGTTTATCTTCCGCCGTTAGGTCAGACGATAGAAATGCCACTAGAGTAGCAGATTGACGGTGACCAACTTTAAACAGAACTTGATTAATTTTCACACACATTTATTAAAATAATAACAACCATAAAAATAACTTAACTTGGTTCTGGATGCTGTTTACGACTGACAATCTGAAGTTCCTTCGGTCTTGGTACGTTAATCTTATTCTCATATATCTCTGATACTTGACAAAGTGTCTATACATTTCTCTTCATGGCTATGTACAAGAATATGATAATCTTATTAGGTGCAGACTGAAACTTGACTATAGACTGGTACAGACTAATGCAGACTGGTACGGACTGGTGCAGACAAATGCAGACTAATGCAGACTAATCGGAGGTCTGTACACTCGTTATAATACCTCGCGCGTTCAGGTATCACTGCGCGAGTGTGATTCGCAAGGAGAAAAGGTTCTACTTTAGCAGCAATCCCATTGGCTGCATTACATATTAATACGCGGATCGGCGAAAGCAGAATTTGGTCCGTCTCTAAGACAGCGCCATCTCGTAGTGTGGAGACGGACGAGCGCTGCGCCTGCGCTGTTGTGCTGAGCGGGGCGCGCTCTAGTGGGAAAGTTGTGTACGCGCTGACTACGCGGAACTATGTACACAACAACAAAATGACTGGACGATCCATCAATACGAGGATCACAGAGCGCAAATGGTATCGTAATTTGGCACAGGTGGAGAAATGAGCCGTAGCGGAGAACGCGCAGTGTGGGACCGACCACATAAAAAATTTGCCAATACTAAGGTTTTCGCTGTGGAGAAGGCCTACTACACCCGTTTGTTCAGAGGAAGGTATATAAATTCACAAACATGATAGCAGTTTCAACAAAATGGAAGAAAGCCTCAAGATAAACAGCCCCGGGATTTTCTACATCTACATCTACATCCATACTCCGCAAGCCGCCTGACGGTGTGTGTTGCAGAAAACTAACGTTACAGGTCACAAGTTGGGAAGCACAGCGGTAATGACCAGGAAAAAGCCCTTGGACGTAGATGCGACAGGTACATTCAACAACAGAAACCAACAGATCATACGTCTTGTTATTGGGTTGAAATTAAACAAATTTTGGAACCAAGGCACCAATGTAGCTGCACTTCCGTGCTCCTCAAACCACTGTAGCGCGATTCTGGTTTTGTAACGTGCTGCTGGGAAAGACATCAAACATGAAACGATGCAGGTGTTCTGAAATAGTGTTCACAAAGTCCATAGTTGTCATGGTGGCTTGCGTACATCCAATGGATGCCTGGGTGAATGTCCTCCACAGCTAGTACTGCCTCCACTACCATGATTACGCGGTGCGTTGCATACTTCGAGTATCTGACCGACGTGGTGTAAGAAGGAACGTGATTCATTCGACTTGTCGAAACGTTTCCATTGACTTACAGACCAGTTTTCACATGAAAACACACATGGGTCGTCTGCTGAGGAGCCCCACGTTCGACAATGTGGGCTGAACGGTGTGCTCCGAAACACTTGTGCCTGCATCAGTAAACGTACTCTGTCGTCCAGTCTGCCACACTCGCCGCCTATCTTTTTTCACAGAGCGAGCAAGCTTCCGATGTTCACGTTCTATGATGGGACGTGGATGTCCAACGTCTTGTCGCCTACCCCGTTCTATAGATGCTCACGTCAGCAGCACGTGAACAGTTGACGAGCTTCGCCGTTTCCGAGACTGGTTGGTCAGCTGATTTGAGGGAGGTACCAAACAGCGAAGTCATCGGTCCCATCGGATTAGGCAAGGAAGCCGGTCGTGCCCTTTCGAAGGAACCGTCCCAGCATTTGCCTGAAGCGATTTAGGGAAATCACGGAAACCTAAATCTACATCTACATCCATACTCCGCAAGCCACCTGAGGGTGTGGCGGAGGGTACCTTGAGTACCTCTATCAGTTATCCCTTCTATTCCTGTCTCGTATTGTTCGTGGAAAGAAGGATTGTCGGTATGCTTCTGTGTAGGCTCTAATCTCTCTGATTTTATCCTCATGGTCTCTTCGCGAGATATACGTAGGAGGGAGCAATATACTGCTTGACTCTTCGGTGAAGGTATGTTCTCCAAACTTTAACAAAAGCCCGTACCGATCTACTGAGCGTCTCTCCTGCAGAGTCTTCCACTGGAGTTTATCTATCATCTCCGTAACGCTTTCGCGATTACTAAATGATCCTGTAACGAAGCGCGCTGCTCTGCGTTGGATCTTCTATTAACCCTATCTGGTACGGATCCCACACTGCTGAGCAGTATTCAAGCAGTGGGCGAACAAGCGTACTGTAACCTACTTCCTTTGTTTTCGGATTGCATTTCCTTAGGATTCTTCCAATGAATCTCAGTCTGGCATCTGCTTTACCAACGATCAACTTTATATGATCATTCCATTTTAAATCACTCCTAATACGTACTCCCAGATAATTTATGGAATTAACTGCTTCCAATTGCTGACCTGCTATTTTGTAGCTAAATGATAAGGGATCTATCTTTCTATGTATTCGCAGCACATTAAATCAGGATGGCCAGACGCGGGTTTGAACCATCGTCCTCCCGAATACTAGTGAATGTCCTCCACAGCTAGTACTGCCTCCACTACCATGATTATGCGGTGCGTTGCATACTTCGGGTATCCGGTCATCTGTGGGCACTGCAATCGACTTGGTGTAAGAAGGAACGTGATTCATTCGACTTGGCGAAACGTTTCCATTGACCTACGGACCATTTTTCACATGACAACACATATGGGCTATGACGTAAAATAAGTGCTTTCCTTTGTACAAATACATCTCAGTCAACTGTCATTCTTCGGCCTATTGCATGTAATCAGGGTCTCAATCACAGATTTCTGCCTATTTGATAAACAAACAATCAGTGATGCAAATGATATTTTCTCTTTCCGAGATGGTCAAAGTCGCTTATGTCACAGCGTTTCCCAGTTGAAACCCGATCGTCGCTAAAATTCATCACTCCTCTCTGCTCTTCTTATGTACTTCCCTTACCGCGTCGTGTACCCGTAACGCCAACACACTCAACCTCGCGTTGGGTAGTGGTTATAATGTCTTGGCACATCAGCCTATCTCGTCACCTCAATCACAGTATCACGGTACGGACGTCCCTGTCTTACCACATGGCTCATGTACAATGTTGTACTACCTGGCTGGCTATTGCTACGGGTCTCACCAGTTGGGATGTTGTTTCACGATAATTTTGGAACGCACATTCACACTAGCATATTGTAGCACATGTGCTACTTGTCATAATCACACATAAGAGGAAGGCCAGGACGTTACACTGCTGCACATCCGCCATTCCTTGCCATGGATCTCTCACCCTGCTTCTGTCAACAAGACTGGCGTTTTATAGCCTAAGTATCACTGCAAGTGCCATTCCAGAAAGTGGTCTTCGTTTCTGAAACTGGAGTCGTTCTCTGTGTCAACTATTGTTAATTGAACCAGCTCTCGTGTGGACACTAAGACTACCATAGCTATCTCTCGACGTTCTTGAGACCAGAGAAACTCTCCCATTCGTCCCATAATTGACACATTGTATAAACCAAGAAATGACGTAAAATAAGAGCTTTCCTTTGTACAAATACATCTCAGTCAACTGTCAATCTTCGGCCTATTGCATGCAATGAGGGTCTCAATCACAGATTTCTGGCTATTTGATAAACAAAATGTTGTGTACATAGTTCCGCGTAGTCAGCGCGTACACAACTTTCCCACTAGAGCGCGGCCCGCTAAGCACAACCTCGCAGGCGCAGCACTCGTCCGTCTCCGCACTACGAGATGGCGCTGTCTTAGAGACGGACCAAATTCTGCTTCCGCCGATCCGCGTATTAATATGTAATGCAGCCAATGAGATTGCTGCTAACGTAGAACCTTTTCTTCTCGCGGGTCACACTCGCGCAGTGATACCTGAACGCGCGAGGTATTATAACGAGTGTACAGACCTCCGATTAGTCAGTCTGCATTTGTCTGCATTATTCTGTACCAGTCTATGGTCAAGTTTCTGTCTGCACCTAATAAGATTATCATATTCCTGTACATAGCCATGAAGATAAATGAATAGACACTTTGTCAAGTATCAGAGATATGTGAGAATAAGATTAACGTACCAATACCAAAGGAACTTCAGATTGTCAATTGTAAACAGCATCCAGAATCAAGGTACATAATATCCATGCCTTTTTATTATTTTAATAAATGTGTGTGAAAATTAATCAAGTTCTGTTTAAAGTTGGTCACCGTCAATCTGCTACTCTAAGCATGCAAGTGGCATTTCTATCGTCTGACCTAACGGCAGAAGATAAACACGCCACAATAAGACCACGAGACATATTGCTGACACTCGCCTACTTCGTTAGAGCGACAAGTCAAATAATCTGATGGTGTGTGTACCGAAGGTCTTACAGTACGCACACAACACAAACAATCAGTGATCCAAAAGATATCTTCTCTTAGTGTAAACGTTACGAGAGAACGAAAGCTAAATTTATAAACGAACTGAGGAAACTCTATCGTTGTCTTCCGCTTCATGTTGTCATATTACTAATCAATCCAATCAGAATTCTATACAGCTAAGTTTTAAGTAAAGGAAAAACGTAAACCTGCATGGAAAAAACACTGATGAGCCAAATCATTATGACCACAGCCCACCGCGAGGTTGCATGCCTCCTGCTTGTGCTGCGGGCACATGACGCTGTAAGGAAAGAATGTAAGCGGAAGAGAAACGAATAGGCAGTCATTGTAGCAAACATACGCGCGGCAAATGCGGAAATCCACTGAGATAAGCTGTTTTGGAAAAGGGCATATTCTTATGGCCCTGCGACTGGAAACGAGAATCTCTGAAAAGGCGAAGCTGTTCGGCTGTTGGCGTACTGCTATCGTGAGCACCTATGGAAAGTGATTGACGGATGGTGTTATAAGGGGTAGGCCGTATGGTATTGGACGACCATGTCTCATCACAAAACGTAGAGGTCGGAGGATCCCCCACTGTGTAAACGAGGAAAGGCAGCGATCTGTTTGCAGATCTGACGACAGAGTACAGAGCTGGTGCAGGATCAAGTGTTTCGCAGCACACCGTTCAAAGGTCATTGTTAAACATGGAGCTCCACATCACACGACCCCGTACGTGTTACTGTGTTGACCGAAAGACATCGTCAGTTATGGCTGCAGTGGGCACAGCATCACTGAGTTTTCACCGTGGATCAATAGGCATGTATCGCCTGTGGAATAAACAGCATTTCTTATTATACCAGGTCGATGGCTGGGTCCTTACACGCCGTCATCGAGGCGAATGGCTTCACGAAACGCGCATCACGCCACAGACGCAGGCCGGTGAGGACAGAACTATGGTATGGGGTACACTGAGTTGGGCTCCCATGGGATCTGTGGTGGTGATCGAAGGTACCATGACAGCAGTGAACTACGTGAAGATTATGCCGGACCACCTGCATCGCTTCACGTCTTAAGTCTCCCCGTACGGTCATGGGGTCTTCCAGCAGGATAACAGTCCATGTTGCAAGGTCAGAATCGTGATATAGTGGTCTGAAGGGTGTTATACTGAGCTCACATTGATGTCTTGGTCAGCAAATATGCCTGATGTGTACCCACTGGAACACATATCGGGCGCCTGCTGTGTGCCTGTAAATCACCATCCCGTAATCTGTGGGAATTGCTTGACCTGTGCGTAGACATCTGGGGCCACATGCTTCCGGAATCCTGCCAAGGACTTGTAGAATCCATGTCAATAGGAATCCCTGTTGTACTGTGTTTGAAAAGTGGAACAACACGCTATTAAACACGTGATCACAAAGTTTTGGCTCATCGGTCTAAATGTATGTAGAATAAATCTTCTGTTTTACGAGGGGATTTCTGAAGTAAGTTAAACATTATTATGGAAAGCCAAGTAACTTTTATTGAACGCTGCACAATCCTTCAAAGTGACACAAATGGATGACATTATTTTTCATCATGCTTACCAAGCGTCTATTTTTAGTATGTGACAGCGGCTGCCTTTAGTTTACAGTTGAGTCTTGAAAGCGTGACAGGTCAACATGAGGTGGCCTACAAAGAGTTTTTTGTTTGAGAATGCATGTTTTCGGCTATATTTTTACTTCTGACGGTGAGTAATGGGATAGAAGTGTAAGGTATGTTATACTCTAGGACGATATAAATATTTATTTTTCGTTATCAGTACGTATAATATTGCAAAGTACTGATTTGTTTCCTTGTTTCACAGAAAATGATAATGGGATAACGTAACCGATTATGTTTCTTCTTTTCTGAAGTGCATTCGTCTTTAAACTATGTATATGGTATAGGTACATACAAAAAAAAATCAGAGCGTCACGAACATGTGTTGCACTTTAGCTGCACGTAACATTACATCATATCTGTGAAACCTATTACATTTCTTATTTTCTAAAGTAAATTCAGTTCCAAAATATATATACTGCACAGAATCACCCAAAAAAATCAAAGTGAATATGTGTCGCAGTTTAGCTGCGCATAAAACTACATCTTGGCAAAGTAAACTGTCAATATTGTAGTGAGAATCATCAGAGTTTATTGCCTGCAGCTTGGTCGGTATGAACCTGATGATATAATCAACAGATAGTCATAAGGAAACAACTACAGACCGCCATGACAGATATTTTACTCCTCTGCAGAGTGAAAGATTCTTCTTGGCTCTCTCGCAGAAACTATGGGAACAGCATAATAACATCTAAACAGGTGCTGGAAAATTCTCAGTGTGACAGTTATCTTTAGTAACGCAAGCATGAGAGTAATTTGATAAAGGAAAGCCATTTCGCTCAGAATTAATTTTCGGTGCTCTCATGGTGTTAGTATAACTCTTTAAAATATACACACAGTTTGCTACTTACAGATTGTGTAATGTAAGAAATATTGGCAACACATTCTCTGTAGCTTTCAGCTGCCAGTCGTCACTACATATACTACGCAAAAAACACAAATTCTCCTCGTGCTACGTCCATACACCAATTCCCTACTACCTCTACAAATTTGTTTTGTAGGACCGCCTACTCATCTACTCATTCCTTCTAGTGTGTTATTACCTCCTACTATTTGTCTGCTACTGTTTCGACTCGTAATTTATAACTGGTGTTTTGAAGAAGCGAGGCCCACTGTTCTAATTCTTTTCTATTGTGTTTGCCCACCATCCTCTAAAATCCCTCAAGTTGTCACGAAAATGCTGACAACAAGGGAAAAAACCGGATACAGCTCGTAACTTTGACGATGCACTGAAACGGACATATAAGAAAACCTTACGTATTTTTCTGAGTTATTGCAGATGGAAGGCCAGTGGCTGAGACGCTGGAATTGTATTCTAGAGAGAAGGATTCGGTTCTCCGTCGACCATCGTACCATCCTCATCTAGGTAGTTCTTGGTCTCTTTGAGTGACCAGCTGATTCCACGGTGGTTCCTTCAACGAACCTTCTACCGATTTATTTTCCCACCCTCCACCACCTAGAGCTACCTGCCCGTCTCTAAATATCTCTATGTTTGACTTTAGAACCTAAAGCCCCACACTTTAGAAAAGAATGGTTTTTAGTTTACAGTAATTTAGAATTTTTTCTAATTGAGAGTGCAAGAAGTTTCATATTGGAATTGTATGTGTTTCAGGCGGCGAGTCCCGCATGCACAGAGCTGGAGACTATCGTACTAGATTGGCTTGGTGAGTCTATACTGCTACATGATGATCTTGCAATTTAACCTCTGCGTGCCTAAACAAAATGTGTTGCACAATTCCTTTTTTCATGTGTTTGCTACAAGGACAAAACTGTTTGATCGTTACAGCCACCTAATTGGAGAGCTTCCTTGATATCGTTGAGCCTAGAGAGTAATTCGATTAGCTGTTTTAATATGATTTTGTGACGAGTATATATTTGTGTTCTTAGTAGGACTCGAGGAGCTATTACGTAACAGGGAACAAGCGGCCAGCAGGAGCAGTTATCACCAGTGCTTAGGGATTGCTTGTGTAATTTACTTATTTAAGAAAGGTGAATGTTGTTGATTCTTTAGGCTAGCTATATGCCTACGAAATGAGTATGAACCCTTCACTCATGTGTCAACACTACAAACCGCATGTTGCCTTGACTTTTAAATCTGTCTGGATGTTAAGGTACCAGTATAGGGATTATTGTCTAATTTCGCTACAAGAAGCTTCATTCTTTTCGAAATAGTTTCCTTGTTCCAGTATTCAAGGTTTAATGTAATGGAGACCTACAGGAAGTCAATCAAGCAGGGAAGCCACATCAACAATCATACTCACAAAAACATAAAATAGGTATGCCTCTCAACGTTATACTCAAAAATTTCTCACCGACATATGCTGATCGTATAATTAGGATGGGCATGGGCAGAATGGCCAGAAGAACATGAGGGATAGCAAGCAGAGAAAGAGCAGAGAGATGGGGATTATGAACTCAGGAAGGACTGCACTGCCATAGGGATAAAGGTGGATCGAAAGCTCAAAGAAAAGGTTGCAGGAACAGAATAAAGAATAGCCTATAAGAGAGCCAGATTTCGGAGGGGCAAAAGAGATACGGGATACAGGATGTAATCAAGAAAGTTAGAAGGGGAAAATCTATGAAGGGGCTACCCATGATCACACAAAGTTTTTAATGAAAGAGAAATAATTTCAGTGATTTAGGAAATGTGCGAATGTAATAAGGAGAGTATCATAAATCAGCTAGAGGCGATATCGTTGTGCAGGCCTCTAACGTGGTATGTGTGGAACTGGTTCCCGTTGTACGTTTAGGATACTATGACCTTGAAGTTCTCCGTTTCGACCAGTAGGCAATATTTGTAAGATGATAGTGGTGGTTGGCATTTACAAGACTGGTAGCGGCGCAAAGGCAGCTCCTTAGCTTAGTGTGCCAATAAAACCGTGTGCTAACATTTCTGCAAGTTCATTGAAACCAAAACATCAGAGTGTCGTTGGTGTACAAGCCAGTTTGCTTTATGATTTCGCATTGCTTCACTGGCTACCACTTGGTACATTAAAATATGACTTGCTTCTGTTTTTCATTGCCGCGCAGTTTGAGCTGTAAAGCCATTTTATAATGTTTGTATAGTATAACCTATCGAAACGAACGTATTTAGGTTGAAGTCCAAGCACTCGTCTAATGAAACATAGATAAAAACTTAGAGAGTTGCCTGAAGTTCACAGTTAAAGGGATGGCATAAAGTGTGTCTTGAAAAGAAAATGTCTAAACACATTAATTTCCAGGTAATACTGCAGAGCGTTACCATTCAGACGATTTGTGGTCACTGAGACCTAATTACAGTTAAAACGTTGCAAATTTCATTGTAATGCTATGGAAACATTGTACTGTTCAGAGAAACTCAGTTAAGTTCAAGTGTAGGTCTCACAAACACCACTTAAAGCACTAGAATGTACATCGGTACATTCCCATAATTTACGGACGTATTCGTAACGTGTTACGGAGGGAGGTTGTTCTTTGGGAAAAGTATATGCTGGAGAGTATTTGATTTTATATCCATTACTGCATTCTTCCTCAGTAGTAGAAATTACATTGCTGCCCTTCGTAAACGCACATGAAAATCATACCTGTTACGTAATCACACCATAAGCGTGCAATCACAAGAACCAAACTTTATATACAGAAATTTTACCGATGTATACCAATTTTATGTCTCTGTTCGTCCACAAACTCTGTCAGTGATTACTACAGAGCAGTTTAAATTTCGCATCTCATAACAAAGGAAAAATCAAATCACCGTGTCTACGAGTTGCGTCCCGTACACTACATGAAGTAAATTACATGGCCAAAATTACAGCTAACTTCACAGTTTCATCCATTCAGTTAAAATTTTTCAGAAAACTTCAGTCGATTGCTTCCTTGAAAATACTCAGTATGTTTTATCAAGACAACTACACAAAGGAGAAAAAGTGCCATACAGCTAAAGATGACTTCTAAGTTTCATTAATTCAGTTAAAAAGTTTTAAAAAGAAGAATAAGTTGCTCCTTAAAATACAGGGTGTGCCAGGAGGAATGGTCAATATTCAAGGATATGACAGAACAATAATTGTAAGCGAAAAGTCTAGTAAACGTAGGTATTTTACGAGCACTTCCTCATCTTCGATATTGTGAAACAAATCTATTCTTCTGTAAGCTCTTTGCTTTCCGTAAACAGAGAGGTGGAAGTAGGGACCAAATCAGGAAAAAAATCCCCAGTAAACATGGGCTCTAAGGTGTATACCTTAAGGGCTACTAATATCAAATACCGGTCTCAATTTGAGGAAGAAATTTCTGAGGATGTACGTCTGGAGTACAGCATTGTATGGTAGTGAAACATGGACTGTGGGAAACCGGAAGAGAATCGAAGCATTTGAGATGTGGTGCTATAGACGAATGTTGAAAATTAGTTGGACTAATAAGGTAAGGAATGAGGAGGTTCTATGCAGAATCGGAGAGGAAAGGAATATGTGGAAAACACTGATAAGGAGAAGGGACAGGATGATAGGACATCTGGTAAGACATGAGGGAATGACTTCCATGGTACTAGAGAGAGCTGTAGAGGGCAAAAACTGTAGGGGAAGACAGAGATTGGAATACGTCAAGCAAATAATTGAGAGCCCGTGTTTACCAGACTTTTAGTTTCGAATGATCGTTCCTTCCATTTTCATCAATATTTATCATTACTTCTGGGACACCCTGTATAGGCAAATGTATTTCAGTGATACTGTGAAATTTTCTCCTCCAACTAACGAAATTCTGTATGTAAAAACCTTTAGGTGTCTAGAATAATCACAGCATATATTGCGTGAGGCACTACATTCAATCATGACAAGCGCCTAAACTTCATTTGTTTTGCAGATATAAACCACTTTGAAGTGGACCCGACCCAACACTGTTACACATATAGACGACAAACGTCTGTCCTTTTTACAGATTCTATTTTCTCGTTTGCAGGGAAGGCGATAGGCTTGCCGAACGAGTTCCTCGCATTTGCCGAAGGCAGCAAAGGAGGCGGTGTGATTCAGGTAAAGCGATCTGCAATATTTAATGCACGTTGGTTTCATCTGAACAGTATATACAGAAAACTTCAAGTTTTAAATGAATTTAGACATTTGGTATATGCGACAAATTGCTGTGTGTAATATTTCATTGCCAACTTCCTCGTGAAGTTGCAGCTTCGAATCTAATCACAAGCTGTGCCCTGAGGTCACAAACATCTGTGGTCCTCTCATACACTGTGGACGGAATTTTTTCGTTTTTTTCCCTTCCTGCTGTTGCTCCTTGCTTCTCCGAGGTGTAACCATCACTGCTGATATTTATCGTCAACAACTAAGACGCCTTGTAGGTGCAATCCAAGAACAACGATCAGGAAGATTGTGTGAAATGATGCTACTCCACGATAACATCTGCCCGCATTTTGGTGTTGTTGTTGTTGTAGTCTTCAGTCCAGAGACTGGTTTGATGCAGCTCTCCATGCTACTCTATCCTGTGCAAGCTTCTTCATGTCCCAGTACTTACTGCAACCTACATCCTTCTGAACCTCCTTAGTGTATTCATCTCTTGGTCTCCCTCTACGATTTTTACCCTCCACGCTGCCCTCCAATACTAAATTTGTGATCCCTTGATGCCTCAGATCATGTCCTACCAACCGGTCCCGTCTTCTTGTCAAGTTGTGCCACAAACTCCTCTTCTCCCCAATTCTGTTCAATACCTCCTCATTAGTTATGTGATCTACGCATCTAATCTTCAGCATTCTTCTGTAGCACCACATTTCGAAAGCTTCTATTCTCTTCTTGTACAAACTATTTATCGCCCATGTTTCACTTCCATACATGGCTACACTCCATACAAATACTTTCAGAAACAACTTCCTGACACTTAAATCTATATTCGATGTTAACAAATTTCTCTTCTTCAGAAACGCTTTCCTTGCCATTGCCAGTCTACATTTTATATCCTCTCTACTTCGACCATCATCAGTTATTTTGCCCCCCAAATATCAAAACTCCTTTACTACTTTAAGTGTCTCATTTCCTAATCCAATTCCCTCAGCATCACCCGACTTAATTCGACTACATTCCATTATCCTCGTTTTGCTTTTGTTGATGTTCATCTTATATCCTCCTTCAACACACTGTCCATTCCGTTCAACTGCTCTTCCAAGTCCTTCGCTGTCTCTGACAGAATTACAATGTTATCGGCGAACCTCAAAGTTTTTATTTCTTCTCCATGGATTTTAATACCTACTCCGGATTTTTCTTTTGTTTCCTTTACTGCTTACTCAATATACAGATTGAATAGCATCGGGGAGAGGCTACAACCCTGTCTCACTCCCTTCCCAACCACTGCTTCCCTTTCATGTCCCTCGGCTCTTATAACTGCCATCTGGTTTCTGTACAAATTGTAAATAGCCTTTCGCTCCCTGTATTTTACCCCTGCCACCTTTAGAATTTGAAAGAGCGTATTCCAGTCAACATTGTCAAAAGCTTTCTCTAAGTCTACAAATGCTAGAAACGTAGGTTTGCCTTTCCTTAATCTTTCCTCGAAGATAAGTCGTAAGGTCAGTATTGCCTCACGTGTTCCATTTTGGTAGACTGACAAAAAATACTATACAGGAGTTGGGTTGCGAAATCATTTCGTACCCACTTTATTCACCTGATATTTCGCCGTCAGATTATCACCTTTCCTGCTCTATATCGAACAACCTTCAAGGAACTTCCTTTCCGGATGAAAAGGGGCTCCGAACATGACTCGACGAATCCTTCGCCTTGAAACCACGTGATTTTTACAGTCGCGGAATCGAAAAGTTACACCAGCGTTGGCAGACCGTTGTAAATAGTGGACAGTATATTACTGATGTGTAGGGTCTCTGTTATGTGTATCTGTTGTTCATGGAAAATCGCTACGAACTTATACACGAATCCTGTTAAAACTCTACTCCATGTATTGATACTGTCCCAGAAGCGTTAATATGCATCTCTTATGTGTCGGTTTAGCCATAGTAAATTACCATACTAGTTATTTTCTTAACTTTTCCGATTTTCCCACTTCTGGGCCTATATTCCGCAGTTTTCTCCTGGTCTATAAGTTGCTCGGGCACATTTCGCTTATCACAAACAGTTTATATACCGACGTCGTCAGTTATGCACGAAATTCGACATAACGAACCTGCACTCATTCTTCGAAAAGAGTAACTGAGTCTCACACCCAGAACTTTCAACACCTATTTCCATGTAGCATGTTTCAGTTTAGTAAAATGCTCAGTTTTGAGATCTATTCAGCCTATATTTAAAAAAGGATAGACTTACATGGTTTAATATTTAATTATAAAACGTGTGTAAAAAGTTACCGCATGAGCTATCCAGGCACGAAACACAGCTCGCCTTCACAGCTTAGGTCTGTATATACCGCACCAGTGCTTTGCAAACTCTACAGAAGTTCTCCCGCACACCTTTCTGAACTAGAGAAGCGAAGTAATGAAAAATCATTGAATACCTCCAAATATAGCGTCGGACCTCCTTTTGCGCGCTGTAGTGCAGTAACTTGATGTCACATGGACTCAAAAAAGTCGTTGGAAGTCCCCTGCAGAGATACTGAGCCATGCTGCCTCTATAGCCCTCATGCCTAAGGAAGTGTTGCCGGTGCAGGATTTTGTACACGAACTGACCTCTCGATTATGTCCCACAAATGTTCGATGGGCTTCATGTCGCACGATGTGATTTTCAAGTCATTCGCTCGAATTGTCCAGAATGTTCTTCGAACCAATCGCGAACGTTTGTGGACCAATGACATGGCGCATTGTCATCCATAAAAAATCCATTGTTGCTTCGGAACGTGTAGTCCACGAATGGCTGCAAATGGTCTCGAAGTAACCTAACGTAACCATTTCCATTGGATCAGAGGACCCAGTCGATTGCATTTAATCAGAGCCCACGCCGTTGTGGAATTACCACCTGATTGTCCAGTGCCTTGTTGACAACTCGGGTGCACGGCCTCGTGGGGTCTACGCCACACTCGAACCCTACCATTAGCTCTCACCAACTGAAATCGGAACTCATCAGACCAGGGCACGGTTTTCCGATCGTCTAGTGTCCAACCGATATGGTCACGAAACCAGGAAAGACGCTGCATAAACAGAGGCACTCGTGTCGGTCATCTGCTGCCATAGCCCATCAACACCACGTTTCGCCGCACTGTCATAATGGATACGTTTGCCGTACGTCCCACGGTGAGTTCTGCGGTTGTTCCACACAATGTTGCTTGTCTGTTAGCACTGACAATTCTACGCAGACACAGCAGCTCACCTTCGTTAAATGAAGGTCGTCGGCCACTGATTTGTCCGTCTTGAAATGTAATACCTAAAATATGGTATATCGGCACATTCTTGATGCTTTGGATCTCGGAATATTGAATTCCCTAACAATTTCCTAAAGTGGAATATCCCGTGCGTCTAGCTCCAACTACCAATTTGCGTTCCAAGTCTGTTAATTTCCCGTCGTGCGGCAATAATCACGTCGGTAACTTTTCACGCGGATCACCTGACTACAAATGACAGCCAATACACTGACCTTTTATACGTTGTGTACCCGACACTGCCGCCACATGTATAGGTGCATGTCGCTAACCCATGACTTTTGTCATCTCAGTGTACATTACGGAGCAATGTCTAGGGCTTTTCACGAGCTCCTGTTCTTACCGATTGCGCTACAACACAGTTCTCGAACATAGGCTGCGAAAGCAGCCGAGCTCCAGCAGAAAGTTTCAATCGCTGGAATATATCACGAAAAGAATTACTACTTTCGCTCCCTTACAGCACATACGATGAAGGTCACCTACTTGATGCAGTAGATTTCGGCGAGCGAGGTGACATTTTGGTTAACACCTTGAACTCGCATTTTGGAGGACGATTTTTCAAATTCCAGTACGACCATTCAGATTTAGGTTTTCTGTGCTTTTCCTCCAAACTGCATTAGGGAAATACTGTTGTGGCGTAACAAGACAGCCACGCCACTCGTAAGTAGCCGAAAGGCACGCGCTAAGCTCACGCAGATGGGCGTGAGGTCTGAAACAGGATACGTAATGAATGCTATAAAGAAAAGTACGTAGCTGCTGGAATACTTAACTTTAATCCATCATTGTTGTACATCGCTCTTGACGATACAAGTGAGACTCTGTAGATCATGCAATGTAATACTAATGGAACTCTTGCCCGTTCCGGACCAGATGTCGTCTTCGCCCGTCGGGTGCCCCGACCACATGGAGGTCGACCCTTCGGCCCCTCCTGTATCTCTAAGGGCGCATACATACATGTTGACATGCACATTGACGAAGCCTCGCTCATTTGCAGAGCCGATAGTTAGAATAGCCTTCAGCTAAGTCAATGGCTACGACCTAGCAAGGCGCCATTAGCATTACATAGCAATTGATAGTTATCGTATGAAGCATGTCTCATCAAGAGCGATGTACCACAAGGATGGATTAAAGTTAAGTATTCCAGGAGCTACGTACTTTTCTTTATAGCATTCATTACGTATCCTGTTTCAGACCTATCTACTAGCCTGCGTGAGTTAACGCGTGCCTTTCGGCTACTTCCCAGTGGCGTGGCTGTCTTGTTACGCCACAACAAATACCACTATACTTCCTCTAGAAAGGGCCAATTCCCTTCGCTACACTTCCTCAATACGAGCTTGTGCTCAGCCTCTACTGACCGCGTCGTTGACGGGGCGTTAAACACGTATCCCCCTTCCTTTCAAAACTTTCCTTTAAGTTTACATATTCCTTAAAAGCTCTTGTTAAATGGAAAACCGAGACGACCGTTCAGAAAAAGCGTTTGACGTCATCACACCCCTGACATTTTTTCTCGCTTCTCGCGAACCACCAGTACGTCTGAGAGATCTTCGTGCGTCATAGATCTCAGTGACTGGCAGGAATGGGCCACTTAGGCAAGCAGCTCATTTTAGTTGCCACATTACGATTAGTCGGATGGAACTATTCTTGTCCCAGTACTTACGGCTGTGCTTTACCAGTGTTGCATCATTATTTGCCGCCGTAATCAGCTACAATCAAACAATGGTATGGCTGTCGCACGAGGTACTTTCCGTGGCAGCGGTGGGAAGTCGCACATCAAAACGCGTCAGTTTGCTCGTATTAACTCGTATTAATACCGCTCCTAGACATCTTGCGTTAAAAATCACACATTTGCGTCACTTTCAACAACTTATTGAAGCTCTCCCAGGAAGCCTTCAGTGCAGAAAAAAGGTTCATACCATTTTACATAACTCGTTTCTTATTCTTCTAAAAGAAAGCTGTTGATTGTCACTTGTTAAGAATTTTCCGGCAACTTTCAGAGCAAGAGTAAAGGTATGATTTTTTGACATAGAATAAGATACGGGATTTGAAACAAACTTGTGGAGCAAAATTATATTATGTGCCACAGATAACGGTTCTACGTGGGGTTTTCGTAAGGTTCTAATTGTCACCCTTAAAAAATGTGATAGTCTGCGTTGATTTGTCGATCTTAACCCTTCTCTAAGTAGTCACCATCCAGATTTATTTCCCAGTGTATCTTGACGTTCCGATTGCCTTGATTGTAAAAGTCTGCAGATTTTGTCTTAAAATACTCTTCCACTTATTTAATGACGTCATCTGTGTCGTCACATTGACGGTCACGCAACGGACTCTTCATTTCTGGGAACGAAAAAAGTCATTTGGTGCGAGATCTGGAGAATACGGCGGGTATTGCACGATCCAAAAGCGACAGTCTCTCTTTTTGCTACCTGCAACTTGATATGAATGAGCCGGTGCATTGTCAGCCAGAAGACGAACACCTCTAGAGAGCGTACTGCGGCGTTTCTCAATCAGAGCTTCCTGTAACTTGTCCAGAAGATTTCTCTGTTATCAGCCTCGATTTGACCCCTGGGAACACAACCTCTGAGAATGAATCTGTGACAGTCCCAGAAAACCGAAAGCATGTCCTTTCTAGCTGACTTTTACAATCGGATCGTCTGTAAGGGCATGTGACCAGTTTGAAAATTCCTTCCCCACCTCACAACAGTCTCATGGGCAATCATATCCGTAAACAACCGACAAGTCATTACAGATTTCCTAAGAACTGTTACCTTTGAAATGCAGGAACTTTATCATACTCCGAGCCCCAATTTTCTCCACCTTACACCTCAGTTACTTCTGGCAGTCCTAGTAAAATAAATAAATAAATAAAATAAAAAACTGAAGTTTTCAACCCCTCGTTTTTCATTGGGCATTCTTCTCCAGGAACTGTACCAGAGGGAATATTAGTTGTCTGCATATTTGGTCGCGAATGGCGGTAATCATAGAGCATCCATATTGTGTTTCAAAAAGTTTAATTGTATTTCACAAGATTATATGTTATACAGTTCGCCTACGTAGCTGAGCAGTCAGTGTAGATACTGCCAAAAGTGTTTCCTTGGTGGGAAGACTGGTACGGGGTGCACTCGGACTCGTGATGGCAGTTGAGGAGCTGCTAGACCGAGCAGCAGCGGCTCTAACGACGGGCAAGTCTGCAAAACGGCCGGGAGAGCAGTGGGCTGACCACGTGACCCTCCGTACCACGTCCGCACGACATCGCAAGGTGGAGGATGATACGGCGGTCGGTATACATCGCTCGTCTGACATGGACGAGGGACTCGTTATACACTCCTGGAAATGGAAAAAAGAACACATTGACACCGGTGTGTCAGACCCACCATACTTGCTCCGGACACTGCGAGAGGGCTGTACAAGCAATGATCACACGCACGGCACAGCGGACACACCAGGAACCGCGGTGTTGGCCGTCGAATGGCGCTAGCTGCGCAGTATTTGTGCACCGCCGCCGTCAGTGTCAGCCAGTTTGCCGTGGCATACGGAGCTCCATCGCAGTCTTTAACACTGGTAGCATGCCGCGACAGCGTGGACGTGAACCGTATGTGCAGTTGACGGACTTTGAGCGAGGGCGTATAGTGGGCATGCGGGAGGCCGGGTGGACGTACCGCCGAATTGCTCAACACGTGGGGCGTGAGGTCTCCACAGTACATCGATGTTGTCGCCAGTGGTCGGCGGAAGGTGCACGTGCCCGTCGACCTGGGACCGGACCGCAGCGACCCACGGATGCACGCCAAGACCGTAGGATCCTACGCAGTGCCGTAGGGGACCGCACCGCCACTTCCCAGCAAATTAGGGACACTGTTGCTCCTGGGGTATCGGCGAGGACCATTCGCAACCGTCTCCATGAAGCTGGGCTACGGTCCCGCACACCGTTAGGCCGTCTTCCGCTCACGCCCCAACATCGTGCAGCCCGCCTCCAGTGGTGTCGCGACAGGCGTGATGGAGGGACGAATGGAGACGTGTCGTCTTCAGCGATGAGAGTCGCTTCTGCCTTGGTGCCAATGATGGTCGTATGCGTGTTTGGCGCCGTGCAGGTGAGCGCCACAATCAGGACTGCATACGACCGAGGCACACAGGGCCAACACCCGGCATCATAGTGTGGGGAGCGATCTCCTACACTGGCCGTACACCACTGGTGATCGTCGAGGGGACACAGAATAGTGCACGGTACATCCAAACCGTCATCGAACCCATCGTTCTACCATTCCTAGACCGGCAAGGGAACTTGCTGTTCCAACAGGACAATGCACGTCCGCATGTATCCCGTGCCACCCAACGTGCTCTAGAAGGTGTAAGTCAACTACCCTGGCCAGCAAGATCTTCGGATCTGTCCCCCATTGAGCATGTTTTTGGACTGGATGAAGCGTCGTCTCACGCGGTCTGCACGTCCGGCACGAACGCTGGTCCAACTGAGGCGCCAGGTGGAAATGGCATGGCAAGCCGTTCCACAGGACTACATCCAGCATCTCTACGATCGTCTCCATGGGAGAATAGCAGCCTGCATTGCTGCGAAAGGTGGATATACACTGTACTAGTGCCGACATTGTGCATGCTCTGTTGCCTGTGTCTATGTGCCTGTGGTTCTGTCAGTGTGATCATGTGATGTATCTGACCCCAGGAATGTGTCAATAAAGTTTCCCCTTCCTGGGACAATGAATTCACGGTGTTCTTATTTCAATTTCCAGGAGTGTATGTTATACATGAACGAAGGTAGAAACTTGAGGGTGTATTTTAAATTGTGCATCGATACTAAAAGTTTACCTTGGCGTCAGTTGTAAGTTTCCGCTACATGCGTTGCCTTTACGGGTCTCCCTGGATGAGTCAGTCAAAGAGGAACTGCTTGCTAGGGTCCTGTGCTACTGTGCAGGAGAAACCAGGAATATTTTAGATAGTGTAGCAACATTTTATGTTCCGTTGCAAAGCATGCATTAAAAATGTCAACCCCCTCAGTTTAAGTTGGTAAAGCAAAGTGTACGTTGTTTTTATCAGATAAAAAGTAAAGATCGATTTATAACGATTTGTTCCTTGTCCCAAACTGCTCTCTGTGGTAGCACTCACAGTGCCCTCTACCACTGTATAAATTTGATCTTAACACTTCTAGATATTTCGTAATTATCGAAAGACTAATGCTCCACACTGCGATGGGTGCCTTCCAGTGGTCCGGAAAGTGTCAAGTTTCTGATGGTGTGGCTCTACCGATTCTTGTACGCAGGAAGATAATAACCCAGTTTTCGGATGCGGTGTAGCAGTTGCGTCAGGTCCCCGTGCGATTGGTTGCTGGTTGCGAAACACGATGAGAGATGTGGCCATCCTGATGGCGTAACACGTATCGCTTCCCGAGCAGCACGTGTCACCTGACACAAATTTTTGGCGCAATACATGTGTCTGGCAGCGGAAGGCAGCGGTCGCTGCAAGCCGTAAGGAAACAGCGTGGCACAAACACGACAGAAACCGAAATCAACAGATAAGAACTTCACGTGTCTCGATAATTAATTACATATGCTTTGTAGAAATCTGGGGGTACAGGGAACGACCAAAATTGTTTCATAAAATCAAATAACAGTAGAATTCAGATGTGAAAAAGCTATCAGAATACAAGTGGTATAAAGTAGTATAATACTCAAATCGGAAGGAGATGGTGTACGTTTTTGATCTGTTATATAATAGACATTCACTGTCTTTCTCCGTCGATTTGTTTGCTGTGTTACTTTGGATTCCACGCATATGACCAAGAGACGATTTGCCCGAAACAGCTGAATTTGTTGTTTCTTTGCTTCGGATCCGAGCCTCATATCCCGTTTGATTTCTCTTACAGTTTTCGATAGCTCTTGAAATGTCCCCTAGGTTCCGTATACAATCTCAAGGTACACCTCAAGACTGTGTAATAACGACATTTTATTTAATTGACGCTTGAAGATGAATAATTTGACCATACACTGTATTTAATGTAATAACTAGAGCACGTACACTTCTCTTATACCACATACAGTCGTCTCAGGACTTAAGATTAAACGGTTTTGTCCAACTGCTTTGAACTGCGGAGGAAAGTACAGTAGTTGCCTATGCTGTAACATTTATTGTAAAAAGGCTATATTGCACTAATCAGTCTAATTTTCAGTCTTGTGTTCAAATATAAACTAGAATCAAAAGAAATTATATGTACAGCCTGCTGTGTTCATCTAAATTGAGTACAAAACTATTTGGATTAGTGATGGTGGTGGTTAGTGTTTAACGTCCCGTCGACAACGAGGTCATTAGAGACGGAGCGCAAGCTCGGGTTAGGGAAGGATTGGGAAGGAAATCAGCCGTGCCCTTTCAAAGGAACCATCCCGGCATTTGCCTGAAACGATTTAGGGAAATCACGGAAAACCTAAATCAGGATGGCCGGAGACGGGATTGAACCGTCGTCCTCCCGAATGCGAGTCCAGTGTGCTAACCACTGCGCCACCTCGCTCGGTATATTTGGATTAGTAAATCAGCTTTTCCGAAGGCATAGTTTATTCGTGCAATTTATTGTAATGGTGAGTAAAGAAACATAGGACAGAATGTTTTTGTCGGTGAATAGTGATACTGACTGATGTGCGAGTATTATGGCATGCGTTCTGCATCGCCCACTATGGTCTGGTTGTATTAGCCCCTGGTTGACGACACCTGTTCGACTCTCGCCTTCTGAAATTATATAACAGTCTACATTCACTTGAGCGACATTGGAATTTTCAGTAAAATACCATGCACTTGTCTGTTGACGCAGTGCAGTTCAGCTCATCTCTATCTGTGCTCAGGAAACGTGCTCTCAGTGTGAATGTTAGTTCTTCTTGACGACCTTATCTCGTAACCTGCATGAGATTCCGTATTTTGTAAGACAATGTAAGTAGTTTATGGAAGCTATCACCATCAAAATTATAAAGCTGAAGAACACAACGAGGCAAAAGAGAGAAAAGAAGAAGAGGAAGGGAGGAGAAAAATGAGTTTTTGTTTTCTAATGGTAAATGATCCAGGTGATAGGATTGTTGTATGGAACATCGATATATCCCAAAATAGAGACGAGGTGAACAGCCAAACTTTGACATATTGCAACTTTACACAATTGCAGCTGCTGAAAATTACACAACAATGACAATTAAAATTGTAAAAAATGTAGCAACCAGTCGCGGAAACGTAATTTATTGGGCTTGCTGCAAATCGATTTCGACTGATATCAGTCATCATCGGTGCAATCTTCTAACCGATACATGCCATAAGTAGAGGTACCGCCCTTGGCAGATTTCTATCAAGGACAGTACTTCTACTTATGGCATGTATCGGTTAGAAGATTGCACCGATGATGACTGATATCAGTCGAAATCGATTTGCAGCAAGCCCAATAAATTATGTTTCCGTGACTGGTTGCTACATTCTTTATAATTTTATATTCCACGGTCGATGCACAGAAAGGGAACCTTATTGAGTCCAACATTCACAAAGACAATTGTTTAAGTAACCAATCACATTATTTCTCTCTTGTGGTGTGACTCAAAGTTCTCATGAGCTAAACATAATAAAGAGACGGTAAATCCAAATACTCTACTCACTGAATGGCCCTAATCACTTGATTTTTCGTTACATTCATTCTGTTCTGAAAAATGTGTGAGATTTGAGTTATTGTGGATCGTTTACTGAAATGAAAGGGAGGGAGGAGGTTAAATACACAGCTGGCACACAATCAACATCAGCATCAAGGCGGGCGCCTAGTTAAGCATCCACTTACTTATTTTCATCAAACGTCGTATTCCATGGATCACATAAAAACACTGACGCTCAGTGTCAAAAGAAAAGCATACATTTGGTGAGCAAATTGTGGCAGCGGATATTTTTTGCGTCACTAGCTTGCGTGAGTTTATGTCACCAATGCTTTGATGTGAAAGTACGCGTTCCGGATGAAACAGTCAGTCGAATGGCAGTGTTGCCTACCAGAAACTTTCCAGGAAATTTCCTCCTCTAATCTTCGCCTGAAGGTGACTATTATAATTACTACATGTGCTTTCTCGGCGAATTCCATTGATGAAATCTTCTCGGATTATCAGCTGAGTCGTGGTGTCGTGTTGTAGCAACATTTCAACGATTTTATTACTCGTCGTTTTCGGCCAAAGTTTGGGGTTCCTGTTCGGTTCAGTTTATTTAGCCGCTGGACCGAAGATTCCTCTGCTGATGGCCCAAAGGATGGGTCAGTCGCGTGCCTCCGAAAGAGACGTCACGACTTGTCGTGATTTGGGTAGAGGGGAGAGGGAGCATGGTTATGTTGGGTGGGGTTACCATACGTCAAATCCTGATGTTGTCTGTCTTTTCTGTCCATGCCTCCGCCACAAAAATACCTCAGGAACACTCTAATGTGAAATCTCCAGGGACTTTACAGACGCAACACCTACGGCACTCAAATGAGTAAAGATGCTGGGTATGTATCTGTGATTAAAGCCCCGTATAGTTCTATTATTTACTTTATAAATAGCTGTCATTTGGGCATATGAATAAATAAATTTCTTTTCCGAGACAGAACTGTCTGGAAACAAGGGAAGAATCCTTGGTGGCTGCTTAGGAGCTGCAATTCATCTGTCCAATGCATTCCACTCATTTGCATACAGGGTAATTCCGTCAAGATCTTACAAATTGTCATAAACGATGGATAAGGGTAAGTGTATCAATTTTAGCTAAAGGATCCACGTTCTAGAACGACCGAGTCGAAAGCTATAAGTTAAAATCGTTTTCATATCTCTGACGGTAGGATACATGTACCGGTACCGTTGCTGTTAAGATTGTAGGGTAGACAACTTTCAGAACTGGTATTATGGACCGAAACAAGAAAAAAAGTACAGTAAATATGAGCTCTAAAATTCATATCCTAAGAGCTATGGGCACTTGTTCACTAGAAGAGATATGTTTCACAGTAGCGAAGATGAACAAGCGGTCATAGATCTTAAGACGTATACCTCAGACCACACAATCTGTGTGTATATTTTGGAGCCCCTGTATACTGTACTTTCTGTTTTGCTTGGTCCATACTACCACATCTGAAACTAGCCTATCCTGCATTATTGTAGAAGCAACAGTACAGGTACATATTGAATATTCCACTGTCAGAAGTATAAGTACGATTCCCAAATTGTTCCACCATACTTTTTGTGTGAGTTGACCGATTCTAATCATGAATCGTTAATATTGTACCCGTAGGATACTACGTTTCTCTCGTTCTATGAAGTGAATTACTTTGGATTTATGTACATGTAAAGCAAACAAGATCTGACTGAATATTTGTGAGCTTCTTTCAGATAGTACTTCGTTATATACCACTGCATAACTTCTCAAAAGTCTGAAATTACTATTAATATTGTTTGCCAAGTCATTAATACGCTATCTGAGTATAAGAAATCCGGACACCGCTACGTAAAACGAAACTAATCACGAAATATCAAGAGAGGCAGATCCGCATGCATAGAAGGATGCGGGGACTACTGTGTTGTCAGTAGAGACGCAGTAACAGCAATAAGAGTAGGACAGGAGAGCTTAGTGATTTCGGATGAGGATTAGTCATTATATGTTACCTCTGTAACGAAACCACCAGGGACGTTTCACGCCTTCCAAAGCTGCCCAGCCGGTCGCTGTGACCGTACGGTTCTAGGCGCTTCAGTCCGGAACAACGCTGCTGCTACGGTCGCAGGTTCGAATCCTGCCTCTGGGGTAGATAGGTGTGATGTCCTTAGGTTAGTTAAGTTTACGTAGTTCTAAGTCAAGGGGACTGATGACCTCAGATGTTAAGTCTCATAGTGCTCAGAGCCATTTGAAACATTTTTGAAAGCTGCCCAAGCCGACTGCTGGTGATGTGATTGTGAAGTGGAAAAGTAGAAGAAGGACCAGACCTAAACCAAGACCACGCAGACCTCGTATACTGACAGACAGGGATCGTCGGGCATTGCGGACGGCAGTTGTAGAAAATCGCATGAGAGCAGCGGGAGGAATGACTCGTGAGTTCCATGGTGTTGCCAGCAGTGTAAGTGGCACGATGATCGTGTGTAGAGTGCAATAGTCCAACTACTGCTCACAAGCCACACTTTTCTGTAGTCACTGATAAGCAGCGCTTGAGGTGGTATAAAGAGCGACTCAACTGGACAGTATAACAATACATCCACTAACAGTTAATCAGTTCAAAAATTATCACGTCGCGCGCTCAAAGTATGACCTTTTTATTGCGCAACTAAAAGGTCTTTAATGTGGCAGGTATTGCTACATCAACTGATTACAGTCACTGAAGAAAATTAACAATAATATCACTTATCTTGTATTTGCAATCCAACGACGATCTCGCTCTGGCTTTGGCTCGTAATTAAAAATGTTGTCTAGGTAGCATGACTATCGCTGTTGGTGCGAAAGGCACTCGGATATTAATTACGCCGACTTAAAGAACTTACGAAGACAATCTTTCAGGATTAATTTGATGATTTATGTTTTTCATGCAATGTACTTCATACTTTTTTAAACAATGGTCACTTGGAAATAATTCTTGACACTTTTCACAAAAATTCAGATTTATTAAACTTTTTATACTTTCGCATGTTCAAAACATTACTTCATCATACAATTCCGCAGCCATTACTGCTCTTAATAAAACTCACAACATTTTTCATTGCCCATAACTCAGACTCATCTTTTCATTTCCAACACAAAGTCAAGACTCTTCATATTCAACACAAGAATTTGACTACTCTGTACGCTTCCGTGCGAAAAGTCAAAAGCCAGAATCAAAGATAACAATAAGTACAAAGATATTCACACTAGATATTGTATCGATTTCAACATCTCAAAATATCGACTTACATACATATAAAAATGAAGCCAAATTTAAATAGAGTGAAAAATATGAGACATTACGTAGAAAAATATTCATTAATCTACGGCATCGAAAAATAGGGTTGGGGGGCGGGGCTATGGTTTCGCAAATAAAGAAACATGGCAACAGTGGATCCCCTCAAACGACTAATTTAGTATGATGAATCACGCTATACACTTGGCGGTCCGATGGATTGGTTTTGGTTTGGCGTGTGCGTGGAGAACATTACCTGCCATCATGTGTAGTGCCAAGAGTGAAATACAGAGGCGGTAGGCTTATGGTATAGGAATTTTTTCCTCGGTGGGGGCCGGCCGGTGTGGCCGAGCGGTTCTAGGCGCTTCAGACCGGAACCGCGCGACTGCTACGGTAGCATGTTCGAATCCTGCCTCGGCCTTGGATGTGTGTGATGTCCTTAGGTTAGTTAGGTTTAAGTAGTTCCAAGTTCTAGGGGAGTGATGACCTCAGATGTTAAGTCCCATAGTGCTCATTGCCATTTGAACCATTTGAACTTCGGTGGGGTTGTTCTCTTATTCCGATTAGGAAAACGCTAAATGCGGAAGGACATTAACCCGTAATACAGCAGTGGGTACTGCATACGATAGAGAACAGTCTGGAGAGGAGGACTGTTGCTATCAGCATGACTGTGTGCCCTGTCACAAAGCAGCGTCAGAGAGGCAGTGGTTTGGGCAATAACATTCGTGAAATGAGCTGGCCTATCCAGAGACCCGACCTCAACGCAATGGATCACCTTTGAGATGAGTTACAAAGTCGACTTCGCTCCAGATCCCAGCGTCCAGCGTCACTACTTTGTCTGGTTTCGGCTCTGGAGGAAGAATGCACTGCCATTGCTCCAATGACACCTCATCCCCACCAGAGCTTAATCCATCACAAAACTAAAGGGTGCAGACACCCCACATTAATGTCGACTAATACACTACTGGCCATTAAAATTGCTACACCACGAAGATGACGTGTTACAGACGCGAAATTTAACCGACAGGAAGAAGATGCTATGCTGTGATATGCAAATGATTAGCTTTTCAGAGCATTCACACAAAGTTGGCGCTGGTGGCGACACCTACAACGTGCTGACACGAGGAAAGTTTCCAACCGATTTCTCATACACAAACAGCAGTTGACAGGCGTTGCCTGGTGAAACGCTGTTGTGATGCCTCGTGTAAGGAGGAGAAATGCGTACCATCACGTTTCCGACTTTAATAAAGGTCGGATTGTAGCCTATCGCGATTGCGGTTTATCGTATCGCGACATTGTTGCTCGCGTTGGTCGAGATCCAATGACTGTTAGCAGAATATGGAATCGGTGGGTTGAGGAAGGTAATACAGAACGCCATGCTTGATCCCAACGGCCTCGTATCACTAGCAGCCGAGATGACAGGTATCTTATCCGCATGGCTGTAACAGATCGTGCAGCCACGTCTCGATGCCTGAGTCAACAGATGGGGACATTTGCAAGACAACAACCATCTGCACGAACAGTTCGACGACGTTTGCAGCAGCATGGACTATCAGCTCGGAGACCATGGCTGCGGTTACCCTTGACGCTGCATCACAGACAGGAGCGCCTGCGATGGTGTACTCACGACAAATCTGAGTGCACGAATGGCAAAACGTCATTTTTTCGGATGAATCCCGGTTCTGTTTACAGCATCATGATGGTCGTATCCGTGTTTGGTGACATCGTGGTGAACGCACATTGGAAGAGTGTATTCGTCATCGCCATACTGGCATATCACCTGGCGTGATGGTATGGGGTGCCATTGGTTACATGTTTCGGTCACCTCTTGTTCGCATTGACGGCACTTTGAACAGTGGATGTTACGTTTCAGGTGTGTTACGACCCGTGGCTCTACCCTACATTCTATCCCTGCGAAACACTACATTTCAGCAGGATAATGCACGACCGCGTGCATTTCTGGATACAGAAAATGTTCGACTGCTGCCCTGGCCAGCACATTCTCCAGATCTCTCACCAATTGAAAACGTCCGGTCAATGGTGGCCGAGCAACTGGCTCGTCACAATACGCCAGTCACTAATCTTGATGAATTGTGGTATCGTGTTGAAGCTGAATGGGCTGCTGTACTTGTACACGCCATCCAAGCTCTGTTTGACTCAATGCCCAGGCGTATCGAGGCCGTTATTACGGCCAGAGGTGGTTGTTTTGCGTACTGATTTCTCAGGATCTATGCACCCAAATTGTGTGAAAATGTAATCACCTGTGAGTTCTAGTATAAGATATTTTTCCAATGAATACCTATTTATCATCTGCATTTCTTCTTGGTGTAGCAATTTTAATGGCCAGTAGTGTAGGTGTCCGGGATCCTGTGGTCAGATAGTGTACGCTCAGAGACGCATTGCTCCGGAGGCCTTGCTGGTCGGTGGTGATTACGGCTCGTGGTGTCCTGTTGCAGACGTCCGCGAGCGAGTGCGTGCTGGTGACGATGCTGGCGGCGCGCGCGCAGGCCATCCGCCGGCTGAAGCAGCAGCAGCCGCTGGCCGAGGAGGCCTCTCTGCTGGCGCGCCTCATCGGCTACTGCTCCAAGGAGTCGCACTCCTGCGTCGAGAAGGCCGCCATGATCTGCTTCGTGCGGCTGCGCATCCTCGAGCCCGACGACAAGTGCTGTCTGCGCGGCGAGACCCTCAGACAGGCAAGCGAGTTTCAAACATTTCGCACTGTGTCCTCCGTCCTCGGGTGATATACCGGTCGAATCTCATTTTTTTTCTCACTTGCTTACGTTTTACGAGCACCAGTAAATGGAAAAAACTCCCACTGTCAGGACAAAAGTACGAGTAAACAAAATTATGCCAAACTACAAAGCTACACTACATACGTTCTGAGTAATAGTCATCTGCGGTACTGCCTCTCGTTACTTGGTTTAAAATATTATTTATTTTTTTGTCTTCAGCTCTTTACAGTTTCGGTTGTATTGCCATCTATCTTGACCACCGCAAACAACTTTTTGTTCAGATACAAAATGAAAAAGTGTAGCAAGTAAATTTTAAGCTGCAAGGGGAGCATTAATCAGCATGTTTGTCTTTCTTGCGGTTTCGTTCGTTATGAAGACGTGAACAGATGTAAGGGAATTTTTCTAAACGACACTATTTATTTTTTATTCGGTAATTCACTTCCTCTTCTTAAGCCTTTTTCAAAAACGTATCACAATATACCATTCACGCAAACGTGACGTTGTTAATAACGTAAAACATAACTGACGTAACTCGTACGCTTGCTACTATTGACGGTAAACAAAGTGAAATACATGGAAAACGTACACCGTTCATTTAGTCTTTAGGTTGACGTTTGTTTTAGTACAATACATACAACGAATAGAAAGTAAAAAAACTACTCATCTATAGAGTTTTGTGTTCCGCCTGGAAGGCGGCTCGTGGGTCTGCTCCTGTAAACAGAATGGGTTGGCCGAATGTAGGAAGTGAGCAGGAGGAGGTGAGGTAAAATTCTCGGTACAGCTTTTTATGTGAAAGTACATTTAATTATTAGTCAATGGCATACGTCACTTTACAACTGAAGAGCCCGTAGGCGCAAAACCGTATTCCTGTCGTAAGTAGTACATAGTCTCAATAGCAAACTGAGGATGAAGCGATGTTTCCAGCCCGTCTGCTCGTGATGAAATGGGCAGAATCTGCAGCGGAGCTCGTAGATCTGCACACCGCCTGCTAGAGGGCGCTGTCGTCGGTGTCGGTCGTAGTGCCAACTTAAGTACTTGCACCTACGCCGTGGCATTGTGGCTATCGATACCACATAGAGAATGTTTAATCTAGGACTTCCTTTACGCTACACAACTCATGGTTTAAATGTACTGTGGTACTGTATTACAAGTACCCGTAATGTCGGTAAGAAAACATTACTGCAGTTACTGTTCCGCTAGCTTAAATTCTCCATAGATTACTAGCATTTCTACCTTCGCTTTGTTGTGTACATTGACCTCACACAAGCCTTCAGTAGAAGACCATTGACTGAATGAGCAGTGCGCATTTTCCTTGTTTTTCTCTTTGTTTGCCAACTCCAACAAGCGAACGAGTTACGTTATACCTGGTGTCTGCAATGTTTGCTAGTAAAGCAGACTCAAAGTCAGTTTTGTGTTACATTTTCACTAACGTCATGTTTACGTGAAAGGTACTATGTGGTGCGTTTCTGAGCAGGTCTTGAGGAGAGACAGTGAAATACTGGACAAGAAGTATTGGATACTATTTAAAAAAGGGGTACTTCCGTTCATTACTTCGTAACGAAGAAAGTTACGGAACAGGCAGTCATGCTAGTTAATATCCCTTGGTAGCTAAACAACATTTCTCACATATGTTTTTATTTTGCTTCTGTGCAAAAAGTTATTCACTGTGATCAATCGGATTCCCTGTGTAGCAAGCCAAAGGGACTTGAGCGAAAACTTTTGTTGGTCATGTACCACCTCATTCAGTGAAGCTGACACGGTGACCGGTGCAACGTATGACACTTGGACTAACGACTAAGTTCACGTCATGAACGGCTGAGACATTCCAAAACACAGCTAGCTGTTCATAAGCATACAAAGTCAGTCGAGAGTGAATACGGAAGCAGTAAGAACCGTAAAACAAGCTATAATCGAACACTGACTCAAGTGGCGTGATCTGAAGGTTGCAGGCGACAAAAGGCTAGCCGCAGTGCTCTTACGTGACCGCGAACGCGTATTCAAGCTGGGGACTCCACCAGTGGGGCACGCCCATCATAGTGTCTGCTTGCACCGTCTGCAGGCCACCGAACGGCTGCTTCTAATTGCCAGCCACATTCTTACAGATATCAGGTTGGCGGCATATCCAAATCACTACCGAATAAAAGAGATCATACTTTGTGAAAATGCAGTGGATTTCCGGACTTTAAAATAACGAACCTGACACCAAGTGTTTAGACCGCCTCCCCTTTCTCACCTCCGGTCCTAAAAGAAGTCCGTACCTTGAAATGGAGCCACCTTACGTGTTCACAATTCTGGCTCTAGTGCAGACACGGAGAGAAAGCCCTTCCACTCCTGGAGGAGGGCCATAAGCTAAATGTCGGCTGTTAATACTACGAGTACGTCTGCCCTAACATCTCAGTAATTGTTGTAGAGTCTTAGACAGGAGGTTTGTCATTGTGCCTAGGATTATAGAAGCTCAGAGGGAGTATGTGCTTGAGAAACCTTTGGTGTTGTTTATTTTAAAATTCCCACCATGTTTTAACAATGTACCACAGTTGTAAGTTTAGACCCTAACCCAAATGTGTCCGTTTGACTTATCCCATACACTTGAAAATGGCTACACAGCCGAAACTGTGCAGTAATGAAGACTACAAAATAAAGCGAATGCTGCAGATTAGTGTCATTCAGAAAGTGCTCGTTCCCTGTGAACCCTGTTACAACTGAAGTGCTGGCATCACATACTTTATGAGCTTAGTTCCTTTATTTCTGTCGCGTACTTTCTGACGCCTTTTCTCCTGTTTACGACGTTTCTGTTAGGTCGCTTTCTCGTTGTCTGTCCAGTACAAGTTTTGCAATTGAGTTTAAACTAACTTCCCGATGAACTCGGGCCTTGAAATTTTAAACATATTTCAAAACTGGATGTCACTGCAATACTGACTCGCTTTCTTCTATGGTGTGCGGTAATGGATACTTTTTTTAGTACTGTCATTTCCCGATGTGCCAGAGACTTTCAACATAAATCAGAACTGGATCGAAGAGCAATATTAACTAGGTTCCTGTCTGGTATGAGGTGGAGTCTACTTTGTGTAACGCTGCTGTTTCTCACTCTTCAAGTTCCTGTAGTGCATGTTTCGCGGTAAGAACATCTGCTGCTAAGCCTCCATGTGAGTTCAAATCTCTCTAATTCTTACCTTCATGGGCTTTTCACGAGATAGGCGTTAGTTGATTCAATATACTGATTGAATCAGGCGCAGAGAAACTTGAACAAATCTGAAATTTGCCACGTGTCTCTGCTGTAATCTCATCAAAATGTTTGAAATCGATTGAAAATTTTCAAACAGAAGACTAAAAAGCAGGATAATTATTTAAATAAATATGTATTTTTGATATACTACGTTCAGATAGTCCTGCATATTTGTGATAGTGAATTTTTAATGTCTATGAAAGTACTTCAAAGATCTGATACGAAAAAAGTGGGAGTGCATGCAATACGTTAACTGATGCATCAGTAGGTCACCTCGATATTATTACACCAATTAGCTAACTGATGCATGAGTAGCTCACCTCCTCACTATTATCTGTTGCATGTACCTCACGTTATTTGGTTATTCAGGAGTATCTGTATGGGAATAGCAATCAGTAAGGGGCTAGGAGAAATTATTTTATACTTACAAATATAACTATACTACAGATATTTAAATATGTGCTGTATTAATAATTCATTTTATTTAAATAATTATCCTTTTATGAAAGCCATCTATAATCTGATTTTTTAACTTTAATAGAAAGAATCGGCTGTAGTACGATTCATTCTTTCATCTCTACTCAGGGGGCAGATAAAACATAATGCAGCAAAAATTTGACAACAAATTTTTCTGAGACTTTCAAGCCGGCCGGTGTGGCCATTCGGTTCTAGGCGCTACAGTCTGGAACCGCGCGACCGCAGGTTCGAATCCTGCCTCGGGCATGGATGTGTGTGATGTCCTTAGGTTAGTTAGGTTTAAGTAGTTCTAAGTTCTAGGGGCCTGATGACCTTAGCAGATAAGTCCCATAGTGCTCAGAGCCATTTGAACAATTTTTTTTTTTTGAGACTTTCAAGGATAAAATTTGACGCTCTCAAGCAATTTGTATTCTCATACGGAATAAAACTATAGTCTATCACAAAGAAACTATTTTTTTCTCCCTTTTAAACCGTTTCAAATTGGCGGCTGTTAAACGGTAGTATTATACTATTTTCGTCAGATCTAGTGTAGTTTGAAACTTTTTAATGTTCTGTTTAGTTTACTTTATTGGAAAAATACATATTCCCAAAACACAGCTCTTTTAACTACGTATAACAATAAATGATATTCTAACTATTTTCCAAATTATGAATAAAGTTTTTTAAATTTTTAAACATTGTAATAAATTTTTAACTGACAGACTGTTCCATAGAATAACCTGATTTTGCTTGGTTCTGTTGAAATTATGTAATTACAATATCCAAAAAATTTCAAAGCTTTCTGTTAGTTCGTTTACGAGTTGTTGGGGAGACGGATCGAGAAAACGTGAAACGTGAGAAACGAGCGATAAACACTGATAATCCATTTCTCGTAACTTTCATGAAGTAGGCGTGTGAACAGGATCACAAAAATGCTTTTGTGATCCAGTTACCACAGCTACTACATGAAATTTAAATTTCGGTGTCTCCATCAGTACCAGCTCAGTAGCGTATATGGTATGTGGCATAGCAGATAAATTCGCAACACCTCCTGCAACTGCTATTACACAGTATATCACAGCTTTATATTATTGAGTGGGTCGCATCATCTCACAATACTTGGAAACGACCAAATGTCGAAAAGGCAATCGCAGTAAGTAATGTTTTAACAGCCAAAAGCGGAATCATTTCGTTTAAAAATTTCACGAAGGCTGTGGACCCAGTTATCGTCAAACTTCTTGAAAAATGATGTTTTGAAAAAACAAGCGATTCAAGTTCCAACTTGTGCCTTTTTTATATTGAAATTGAACAAACTTTTCACTCGAGTTGTAATTAAAAAACGCCTTCAGTCACAATTTTTCGTATTTTATTCAGTACACGATGAATTTCGCATCCTGTGGGTCCATCTTGAGGTGTAATTCGTCTTAATACATGATTTATTTGTTCTCTTGAATGAGATGAAATGCATATTCCTGTCATGAAAAGGTTTGATGTTAGGTTACGAATTTCGTAAGTCAGACACGGAAAATATGTGCGAAATAGTGGAAAAGATGAATAGTGTAAGCTTATCAAATAATCAACATAAGTTTTTTCCTCCATCGTTTTCAAGCATATCACTTCATTCAACAGGCACATTCTCAAACACATGTTTGTAAACACTTCACAGATGTTTTTGTACATGGTGTGGTCAATGATGAATTTTTCATAATGCTAAAGATATAATTGTCATATGTCAATTGTTTCCTTCAAATATCAATTTAGGAAATTCGTAACCTAACATCAAACCTTTTCGTGACAGAAATATGCATTTCATCTGATCAAAGAGAACAAATAAAGCATGTATTAAGACGAATTACACCTCAAGATGGACCCACGGGGTCCGAAATGCATCGTGTACTGAATAAAACACGAAAAATTGTGACTGAAGGCGTTTTTTAATTCATACTTCGAGTGTACTGAGTACAGTCACGTTTGAAGCTGCAAAGTATGGATAAAATTATAAAGAACAAACTTTTAATCGGTAATCCCAGTACCGTACTGTTGATCTTCTTCTCGTTAGTGTCGAAACACTCTCATTTTGACGAAATTATTCCTATTAACTGGTTTCTCCTTACCAATCAAAGCGATTTTTGTACGATTGCGATTATTTTTCTAGCCTTTTCTATCCTGATAAAGACGTTTGTCATTTTCAAGCATTCACGTTTTACTTTGTATAAAAAACAAGAGAAATGACAAGTGAAGCAGACGCGTGACGAGCATCTACTTCTCAGGCTGTTTACCATAAACGAATCATCTTACAAGATAAACATTAATGATAACAGGATTTTAGTTGATACTAATTCCCTTTGTGATACTATCGGGAACTAACAGAGCCCCTTTTCCGTCGGTTACTCTCACAGTGTTACATTAGTTGCATTCGAGCCCTCGGGTGCACGGATGCACCCCCATACAGTAAATCGCGGTTTTAACATATTTTACCATTCATAGGGTACTGTATAAGAATGAAACTTAAAAATAGAATCTCTAAGGGACATTTTAAGCCAATAAAATTAGGCTACAGATATTATACCCTGGTCTACCAGCTGAACTATTTAGTATTCCTTGATACATAACGCCTCCCTCCAACCACTCTCCACCTACGTCACGCTTTCATATTTACTAAACGAACCCATGACAAAATGCGTTTCACTTCTATTTATCTATTCTATTTCCTCTGTCCATCCTATTCGATCAAGATCCCAGACTGGCAAGCAGTCCTCAAGTATCGGTCGAACGAGGGTTTTCAAACCTACCTTCTTCGTGGGTGGACTACACTTCCTGAGCATTCTTCCAATGAATATCTGTCTCTCACGTGCCTTTTCTGCGATTTTGAGAGTCGACGTGTCTTTGAACCTGGTATGATTTCGCTTTCTGCACGTCGACTGGCGAGTGTTCATTAGAGTACCTCAAACTAGAGCCCAGCCTAAAAAAAACCCATGTGCACTCCACAAGAACTCTGCTACCCGAGTAGCTGCTTCCTCTGTGTATCCGATTCTCGGCCGGGTGGACTCGCATTCGGGAGGACGACGGTTCAATCCCGTCTCCGGCCATCCTGATTTAGGTTTTCCGTGATTTCCCTAAATCAAATGGTTGGCTCTGAGCACTATGGGACTCAACTGCTGTGGTTATCAGTCCCCTAGAACTTAGAACTACTTAAACCTAACTAACCTAAGGACATCACACACATCCATGCCCGAGGCAGGATTCGAACCTGCGACCGTAGCAGTCCCACGGTTTCCCTAAATCACTTCAGGCAAATGCCGGGATGGTTCCTTTGAAAGGGCACCGCCGATTTCCTTACCCATCCTTCCCTCACCCGAGCTTGCGCTCCGTCTCTAATGACCTCGTTGTCGACGGGACGTTAAACACTAACCTCCTCCTCCTCTCGGCCGGGTTGGCGATTTTCTCCGCCCGGGGACTGAGTGTTTGTGTTGTTCTCATAATTTCATCATCACTCATGTAAGTGGCGATATTGGACTGTGTAAAAGCTTGGTAGGGGCGCTGATAACGGCGTAGTTGAGCGCCCCACAAACCAAATATCATCATCATCATCATCCTCTGTGTAATGCGCCATTGGCCTATCAAGAGTCCTACAACTCTCCCCCTGGTAACCGTCGTTTGACCATGGCAGAAACTCCCGTTTGGAGGGATCTCTGGTGTAGAGAGGCAACTGAAAGAGTTCAAAACAAGCAATAGGTCTCCTAGACGACTGGAAAAAAGCGCAGGTGACTGTTGTAGTTTAAGAAGGATAAAATAACTGTGACTGTTGTAGTTTGAGAAGGATAACATATCTGAAATGTAAATTTACAGACCAATGTCCTTAACATGTTTGTAGAATTCTTGAACATGTTATCATTTCGAATGTACTGAAGTTCATTGAGACGGAAAATCTTCTATCTACAAATCAACACGATTTTAGAAAACGTCGCTCGAACGAAGTTCAGCTTGCCCTTTTCCCGCTTAGAGTCCTGCAAGTCATGGACGAAGGGCCACAGATAGATACCATAGTTCTAGACTTCCGAAAAGCGCTTGAAACGACCCCCCGCTGCAGACTGTTAACGAAGGTACGAGCATACGAAATAGATAAATGAGTGGCTTTAAGACGTTTTCAGTAAAAGGATCCTGTACGTCGCTCTCTACCGCGTGTGTTTCGTCAGAGACAAGTGTACGGTCTGGAGTATCCCCAGGGAAATGCGATGGGGCCACTCTTATCCTCTATATACATACACTGCGGTGATAAAACTCATGGGGTACCTTCTGGTATCGTGTCGGACCTCCCTTTACCCAGAGTAGTGGAGCAACTCCACGTGGCATGGACTTAATAAGTCGTAGGAAGTCCCCTGTAGAAATATTAAGCCACGCTGCCTCCGCGTCAGCGTTGCCAGTGCAGGATTTTGTGCACGAAATGACCTCCGATTGTGCCCCTTAAATGTTCGATGGGATTCATGTCGGGTGTTCTTGGTGGCTAAACCATTTGCTCGAACTGTCCAGAATGTTCCTCCAACCAATCGCGAACAGATGTGGCCCAGTGACATGGCGCAATGTCATCCATAAAAATTCCATCGTTCTTTGGGGAAATGACGTCGATGGATACCAGCAAATGGTCTCCAAGTAGCCGAAAATAACCACATCCAGTCAATGATCGGTCCACAAGTAAACACAGCCCTCGCCATTATGGAGCCACCACCAGCTTCCACAATGCCTCGTTGACAACTTGTGTCCATGGCTTCGTAGGATCTGCGACGCATTCAAACCCATCAATCAGTTCTTACCAATCGAAATCGTGATCCGTCTTACCAGACCACGGTTTAGCAGTCATCTAGGGTCCAACCGATGCGCTCACGAGCCCAGCAGAGGCGCTGCAGCCGGCCGCTGTTGTCGAGCGGTTCTAGGCGCTTCACTCCGGAACCACGCGGCTGCTACGGTCGCAGGTTCGAATCCTGCCTCGGGCATGGATGTGTGTGATGTACTTAGGTTAGTTAGGTTTACGTAGTTCTAAGTGCAGGGGACTGATGACCTCAGATGTTAAGTCCCATAGTGCTCAGAGCCATATGAACCATTTGTTTAGAGGCGCTGCAGGCATTGTCGTGCTACTATTAACAATGCCACTCGCGTCGGTCTTCTACTGCCATATCCCATTAACGCCAAATTTCGCCGTCCTGTCCTAGCAGATACGTCCGACGTCCTATATTGATTTCTGTGGTTATTTCACGCAGTTTTGCTTGTCTGTTAGCACTGACAACTCTACGCAAATGACGCTGCTCTCGAACGGTAAGTGAAGGCCGTCGGTCTCTGGTTGTCCGTGGTGAGAGGTAGTCCCTGAAACTTTTTATTGTGGGCACACCCTTGACACTGTGGATCTCCGAATATTGAATTCTCTAACGATTTCCGAAATGGAAGGTCCCATGTGTCCAGTTCAACTACCATTCTGCGCTCAAAGTCTGTTAATTCCCGTCGTGAGTCCATAATCACGTCGGAAACCTTTTCACATGGATCACCTGAGTTTAAGTAATAACTCCGCCATTGCACTGGCCTTTTATACTTTGTGTACGAGATACTACTATATGCAGAGATAACCTCAGAATCATTAATAAAATATTACAAGCAACTGAGGACTGACGGGGTGAACAGCATTAAATAAGTGAAAATTTTTCCAATATTTCAGTTACGCTCTGGGAAAAGATGCTGTATGCTTGTAAACTCACTTATGTGTGTCACACAGCAGGCTCGCTACAATAGGCAGTGACACGGCGCTTTCTCCGGGGATTACCGTGGACAGCTACGTTCGTCACGTCCTTGGTGCGCACCGGAAGTACGGGCTCGAAGTGCGAGAAATTTGCCCCGTGACGCCGTGAGCGCGGTAACACAGTCCAGGACACACTAGCGAGCTGATGACGCAACGTCATGTAGTCAGGTGTCGTGACAAGACGACGTCGGGAGACCTCCCTCTTACTTGGAAACATTATTTTAACACTTAGTGTTCAACCAAACGTTCTGTTCAGTGGTAATTGCGGCCGGCCGGTGTGGCCGAGCGGTTCTAGGCGCTTAAGTCTGGAACCGCGCGACCGCTACGGTCGCAGTTTCGAATCCTGCCTCGGGCGTGGATGTGTGTGATGTCCTTAGGTTGGTTAGGTTTAAGTAGTTCTAAGTTCTAGGGGACTGATGACCACAGATGTTAGGTCCCATAGTGCTCTGAGCCATTTTTTGTTAATTACGCGAAAAAAAGGATTTGATCTGCAACGTGTTGATTATAGTATTTTGTGAATGATTCGATACATTACAACGAAGTATTTGACGAGTGAAATCATGCAAAAGGACGAGCATTTCTCAGTGTGGTTAATACCTCTCACTATATTGCTAGCGGTATGAAGATAGGAACTATGCGTCCTCAATGAAACGCTCTTGTTTGTGGCAAATATCAGGGAGGATCATGAAACTCAAATCCAAACATGGTAAGACCGTCAACAAGGATTTGGCCTCCGTTCAAACATCCACAAGACAGAGTACTTCGTAACGATTCCATCTCCTGGAACTATACAAATTAATGGAGCTCTTCCAATATCTAAGTTTCCAACTACCGTGTGACGGTTGTATGAATGAGGATGTTCGAGCAAGAGGTAAAGCGACATGGATGCGGTTCAGAGACCCATTGGTATTCTTTGCGATAAGAGATGCCAGTCATCCTAAGATCAAAAGTATTGCACAGTGTGGAGAGGCCAGTTGCATTATACAGTAAAGAGTGTTCGTCCAGCATTGCAGTGCTGAGCTCTCAACACATGTCGTCGAAATGCGGATACTAAGAAGATCATTAGGCATTTTCCTGCTCCACCACGTTGACAACACAACGATTCGACAACTAGCTGGGGTGCCTCCAGTCAGTGACAAGATGCAAGGATAGGGACTTGGGTGGTATGGACACATCAGACAGTCGCCACCTGTTTCAACCAACAGTTCACCGTGTCACCTCACTGTTGGAGACCAGAGACAAATGGGAAGACCAAAATTATGGTGGCTGGACACTATCAACGCAGATCTAAGATCAAGGCCACTAGAAATGTGCATTGACCCAAAAAGCAGACACCGTTCCAATGACGGCGTGAAGACGAAAAAGAAAATTCGAAAGTTCTTAAAAGAATGACAAAAGTAACGTAAAGCTTTTGAACGTTTAGAATTCAACATTTCACTAAGGAAATCACGTGCGTAAGTGTGGGCATAACACAGTGTCGTCACAACTATTATGTAAGTATCGAACAACAGAGCTCATGAAAATTTCTTACATAATTCCCCTGATGTTTTTGGAAAAAATTTCATTCCTAACATTAACAAGCATTACATCACCGTTCTCTTGTTTCTAACTGTTCCAGAATTCCGCTAAAACAAGTATATCCGGCCATTTGAAAAACCAATTTGTTTCAATATCACATTATATAGGATGTAACGGGTATAAGAGCAGATATTTCTATTGGTGACTGACTACGGTGTACTGACCAACATCATATTAGTATTTATGTCATTTGCAGACTAATAATTATAGCTATTACATGTCGTACGTTTTTAGATTGAGTAGTACCTCCATGTTCACTTGGCACAAGCAAGCAATTAAAGTTTATTTTCCACTGGGCTGGAAGTCAGGTATTAAAGTGTGGATGTGTGGAGACAAAGGTATAGTCTATACTGACAGAGATAGTCCGCTCCTCCGACCAGGTACGCCGATGTAGAAAACATCAAGTCATAAAGTTTGTGACGTGTTTGTGGGAAGATTGTTCGACACAGAGAAAAAAAACAACGAACCCACTGAAATGTGTACATATTAAGGTACCGCATATAAGAATATCTGCACATATACCCGTTAGACCCTGTATAATGTATTGCACGTTTTAAGCGTATAGGGAAACACGCGGTTCTTTGCGAATATACAGTCACTTCGTTTGAACAAAATAGTTTTATTGTCTTTACATTCGTAGTTTGTGAGTTTGCGAAAATATTTTCATTCTATTTGACCCATCGAGACTATTTTTGTAAATGCAGACGAGTTTTCAATATCTCTTACACATTAAAATATACAGAGGTACTTGAATGGACGCTTGAATTAGTACGGTACCCACCACAGTGCACTGTCAAGTCATGGAATTAATAAATTAAGCTAGTCCCAATTCAGTTTTGTCTTAGTTCAGCTCTCATTTTCTTTTTAACGTGCTATACTATATAATAGAGTCCTTTGTAACATGAAGACTACAAGAATTTATAGTGGAGTCGTTACGATCGTGTGGTTTATTTTGTGAAGTTTGCTACGACTAAAACATCTCCTGGTAACTTTAGGAGGCCCAACGATTAAGGAAAGTGAAACAGGAATAGCAGCGACTGCGCTAAAACAAACGTTTACCTCTTTTTCAGCGGCAGGAGTTTGGCTCACTATTTTTGTTATTTCGGTCTTCAGTTCGAAGCCTAGTTTGATGCTGCTCTCCACGGTACTCTATCCCGCGCAAGTTTCTTCATCTCTGCGTAACTACAGCAACCTATGTCCATTTTAACCTGCTTACTGCATTCAAGCCTTGGTGCCTCTCTGCAGTTGTACCGCCCCCCGCACCACCGCACATCTTTCCGTTACCAACAAGACAATTCCTCGGAGCTTCACTATGTGCCCTGTACCTTGTTTTCGTCAAGCTGTGCCGCAATTTTCTTTTTTCCTCAGTTCGATTCAGTACTTCCTCATTAGGTACTTGATGTCTACATCTAATTTTCAATATTCTGCCGTAGCATTATATTTCAAAAGCTTGTATTCACTTCTCGTCTGCATTGTTTATCGCCCACGTTTCACTTCTGTACAAGGCTAAACTCCACACAAATACCTTCAGAATAGACTCCCCAACACTTAAATTTATAATCGGTGCTAACAACTTTCTCTTTCAGAAATACTTTTCTGGCTACTGCTCTCATGCATTTCATGTCCCGCCTACTTCGGCATCATCAGTTACTTCGCTGCCCAATTAGCAAAACTTAATTTCATAGTTTAATTCTGTCAATACACTTGACTTAATTCGACTCCAATCTATTTGTTTTACCATTGTTGTTGTTGACTTATAACCTTATATACAGTCAAAATCCACCCCCCGGTGCTAGCTCCATATTTTATTATTTACTATTTACTAAATTTAACTACTGTTAGACCAAACGTTCTTCTGTCTCCGACCACGTTCTCCTGAGCTCCTAGGGCGTCCACTTCTTCCCTGACTTCCTGCCGGTACTTCAGTTTTGGTATACCACGGTGTGCCCTTCCTCGTGGATTTCTTCCTAACATTCGCTTTACTGTCGCTCCTTCCCTTCTCAGTACACGTCCCAACCAGTTAATTCTCCCGTTACTTAATAATGCCGTCACATCTGGCGTATTGTACAGTGGTTTGTCCTTTTCTGAAACTTAAAGGCTGAAACACAGGTCAAAATGTTTTCTCAACATCTTGTTTTCAATGTGATAACTTTCCTGTTCATCTGCTTGCTGAGTATTAACGCTTCTGCCTCACATATCAAGACCAGTCTATAATATTGTCTTATAAGTATCGGTTTTCGATGTTCTTGTTGGCAATTTGTTAGTGAATTGATTATTCACTGCAGACATGCATTTCTCTGTATAACTTATACTGTTCATTATCTCCTCCTCCATGTTATTATCTCATTTAAAACTGCTTCCTAGAAACTGGAAAAATAGTACCGACTTAAACAGCATGCTTCTTGCCTCCAATGTTACCTCCACTTCGTCTTTGTCTTCTCTTATTGCTACCATTTGCTCCGTTTCCTCTTCGTTGATCTGATAATACACGTTTATATTAATTACAAGTGCACCATCGCAACTGACCGATCAGCGTCTCTGTCTGACTCACGTGAGACCCCGGTTCAGTTCCCGGTATCGTTAATGGGAGCACTGAACTGGGTGTATTCAGCCTCTTGAGACTCACTGCGGTTCTAATTGAGTGTGAAGTAGCGGCTCCAAGGTCTGCGAAGGTGATAACAGTGGGGCGAACGGTGTGCCGGCCCCATAGCCCCCACAAATACCGAATCCAAATGACGCCATATCGAAAGGAGGACACGACGGCCGGTCGGGATTGCATAGTCCTACAACATTATTTGTATGCAATGTATTGAGAATTTGGATGACGATGGGGTAACAAAAGCTAAAACAGGATACAAACAAATCATAATTGCTCCCTTTCAGAGAAATCCCCACTGGCAATAATACACATCTATCAACAATTATAAGTCTGCTGGAAATACTGGCCTCACACGTCTTTCTTAATGACTGTCCAAAAATCGTGCAAACAGGTGTCCGATGCGAGCATGATGATTGGCTATCATAGTCTGATACTATTCCGGATCGGCTGCTATCACTATCTCACGCTCTTTGATAATGCTTTGATGAAGAGGTCACTCCTGTAAACGAAATTTCCAGCAGTGTGTACATGTGGTGTCTTCAGCTTGTTAGTCAATTTTCGGGGCATACATCAGGTGCAATTCTTCCTATTACCCAAATCTTTGTGTGCGATGCATTATCACTGTCCTTGCCAAACCAAAATACATCTGATACCTACTTCAAAGATAACAGCCGACTTTTTCCATCATCTTTATAACTTCCTCGAAGCTGTCCGACATCATGCTCAACCCGAACGTGACGCATAATTACCACATTCGTTTCCAATCTCAAAGCGTTCGAACAGTCGTAGAACATTTTCTGCTAATGTCTTTGTTCTGTACATTTCAACCAGCATAGCATACATCTGGGTGATAGCTTTTTATGTTTATGAAGGAACTCCACATTAATCTTCACATTAGTTATGTACAGTATAGTATGTGCAGTAAGCAACTATGTTTCAGCATCTGTGTGTTCGGTGCTCCGTACCTGTTCTCTACATGTCTCTCTGTGCGCATACACATATTTTCAAAACATGTTGCCATTTCTACATCAATCTATTCGTTGGGCAGCTGCGCCTTGTTTGCTGAATTTCTATCTGTCCCTCTTAGGCACCTGCCATAGGTTAAGAAAATTTCTTGTATCCGATAGCGATTAAATGTATGATAGTATTATTTTAATTGCATAATCTCTGGTCATTTAATAAATTACCTCCATTTCAGTTCTCGTAGATTTTCTATGTTTAAAAAACCGTGTTAAGCTTTACACTTGTTTATACAACTTCCTACCTAACTACTGCTATTCTCATGTTTTCTCTTTAAATGATACTGCAGAAGAATTTATTTCACTTTCGGTGCTGATCATTCACCATATTTGATGACTCTACTGAGAATCCGGATTCGATCCCTAGGTACGTCCTGGGATTATCCTGTCTGACTGCACTACAGTCTGGTCCTGTAAGTGTATTTCGGGCAACTGAGGAGCTACTTGAAGCGGAAGTAGCACATTCGACGCAATTATCCCTTATTAACGCCAGGGAGAGCATAATGCTAGCCACGTGCCCCGCGATACAGCCACTCCATAATGCTTCAGCAAGGAGATGATAGAGCGGTTGATTTCATAAGCCGAAAAGCTCACGTAGTTGCACTGAAGCGCCAAAGAAACTGGTATAGGCAGGCGTATTCAAATATGCCCGCATCTCGTGGTCGTGCGGTAGCGTTCTCGCTTCCCACGCCCGGGTTCCCGGGTTCGATTCCCGGCGGGGTCAGGGATTTTCTCTGCCTCGTGATGGCTGGGTGTTGTGTGATGTCCTTAGGTTAGTTAGGTTTAAGTAGTTCTAAGTTCTAGGGGACTGATGACCATAGATGTTAAGTCGCATAGTGCTCAGAGCCATTTGAATTTGTATTCAAATACAGAGATATGTAAACAGGCAGAATACGGAGCTGCGGTCGGCAACGACTATATAAGACAACAAGAGTCTGGCGCAGTTGTTTGATCGGTTACTGCTGCTATGATAACAGGTTACCAAGATTTGAATGAGTTTCAACGAGGTGTTATAGTCAGCGCACGTGCGATGGGACACAGCATCTCCAAGGTACCGATCAAGTGGGGATTTTCCCGTACGACCATTTCACGAGTGAGAGGAATTTTGTAAAACATCAAATCGCCGACATCACTGCGGCCGGAAAAAAATCGTGCAAGAACAGGGCCAGCGACGACTGAAGAGAATTCCGCATAAATTAACAAACGACGGAACAGACGCAAAATCCCCAAGATTGGCGATCTTTTACAGAAGCTCGAAATTTAGCGCGGACTAGTGCGAGGTGCTTATAACAGTTTCCACAACGAAACTTTCTCTCGAAACCTGGCAGAAAATCCAAAGAGATTCTGGTCGTATGTGAAGTATGTTAGCGGACAGAAACAATCAATGCCTTCTCTGCGCGATAACAATTGAGATACTATCGAAGACAGTGCTGCCAAATCAGAGTTACTAAACACAGACTTCCGAAATGCCTCCACAAAAGAAGACGAAATAAATGTTCCAGAATTCGAATCGAGAACAGCTGCCAACATGAGTAACGTAGAAGTAAATATCCTGAGAGTAGTGAAGCAACTTAGATCACTTAATAAAAGCAAGTCTTCTGGTCAACACTATATACCAATTAGGTTCATTTCAGATTATGCTGATGCATTAGCTCCATACTTAACAATCATATAAAACCGTTCGCTCGACGAAAGATCCGTACCCAAAGACTGGAAAGTTGCACATGTCACACCAATATTCAACAAAGGTACTACGAGTAATCCACTAAATTACAGGCCCATATCGTTAACGTCGATATGCAGCAGGAATCTGGAACATATATTGTGTTCGAACATTATGAAGTACCTCGAAGAAACCGGTCTATTGACACACAGTTAACATGGGTTTAGAAAACATCGTTCCTGTGAAACACAACTAAATCTTCATTCACATGAAGTGTTGAGTGATATTGACAACGGATTTCAGATCGATTCCGTATTTTTGGATTTCCGGAAGGCTTTTGCCACTGTACCACACAAGCGGCTTGTAGTGAAATTGCGTGCTTATGGAATATCGTCACAGGTATGTGACTGGATATGTGATTTCCTGTCAGAGAGGTCACAGTTCGTAGTGATTGACGGAAAATCATCGAGTAAAACAGAAGTGATTTGTGGCGTTCCCCAAGATAGTGTTATAAGCCCTTTGCTGTTCCTTATCTACATAAACGATTTGGGGCCAATCTGAGCAGCCGTCTTCAGTTGGTTGCAGGTGACGCTGTGGTTTATCGACTAATAAAGTCATCAGAAGATCAAAACAAACTGCAAAACGATTTAGAAAAGATATCTGAATGGTGCGAAAAGTAGCAGTTGCTCCTAAATAACAAAAAGTGTGAGGTCATTCACATGAGTGCTAAAAGGAACTCGTTAAACTTCGGTTACACAATAAATCAGTCTAATCTAAAAGCCGTAAAATCAACTAAACACCTAGGTATTACAATTACGAACAACTTAAATTGGATGGAACACATAGAAAATGTTGTGGGGATGGCTAACCAAAGGCTGCGTTTTATTGTCAGAACACTTAGCAAATGTAACAGACCTACTAAGGAGACTGCCTACACTACGCTTGTCCGTCCTCTTTTAGAATACTGCTGCGTGATGTGGGATCCTTACCAGATACGACTGACGGAGTACATCGAAAAAGTTCAAAGTAAGGCAGCACGTTTTGTATTATGGCGAAATCTGGGAGAGAGTGTCACAGAAATGATACAGGATTTGGGCTGGACACCATTAATTGAAAGGCGTTTTTCGTTGCGACGGAATCTTCTCACGAAATTCCAATCACCAACTTTCTCCTCCGAATGAGAAAATATTTGCCGGCCGCGGTAGTCTAGCGGTTCTAGGCGCTCAGTCAGGAACCGCGCGACTGCTACGGTCGCAGGTTCGAATCCTGCCTCGGGCATGGATGTGTGTGATGTCCTTAGGTTAGTTAGGTTTAAGTAGTTCTAAGTTCTAGGGGACTTATGACCACAGATGTTGAGTCCCATAGTGCTGCGAGCCATTTGAACCATTTTTTTGAGAAAATATTTTGTTGACACCGACCTACATAGGGAGGAACGATCACCACGATAAAATAAGGGAAATCAGAGCTCGTACGGAAAGATATAGGTGTTCATTCTTTCCGCGCGCTATACGAGATTGGAATAATAGAGAATTGTGAATGTGGTTCGATGAACCCTCTGCCAGGCACTTACATGTTACTTGCAGACGGTTCTAGGCGCTTGAGTTTGTAACCACGTGACCGCTACGGTCGCAGGTTCGAATCCTGCCTCGGGCATGGATGTGTGTGATGTCCTTAGGTTAGGTAGGTTTAAGTAGTTCTAAGTTCTAGGGGACTGATGGCCACAGATGTTCAGTCCCATAGTGCTGCGTGGTGTCTGTTTGTTCTATATCGTGTCTCCCTACCACTTTCGCTCAACGATGCTCTGAGCATGTTTTTTAGGGAATTGACTAGTTTGAACCTGGGACCTGTTGCTGATAAGGAGACGCCAGACCACACATGACATGTAGAGTTCAGAAGAGTTCAGTGAGACTAGCGATGATATAACCAAATACTTAATGATTTCAGCGTCAGCTCCACTGCACTCCCTGTAAAAGAATCTTAATACTAACTAAATTTAGTGAAAGGGGTTCAAGGCTTTCCTATTTTTAGTTAGCTGGTAAAATGACGTCGAAAAAGCAGTTAAGTTTACCATTGGAAATTTTATTCTACTCACAAAACATTGTTTATAAATTGCACTATTGATAAAAGGAAATGTTTTTATACAGGATGGTAAAAACCAACTGCGTTCAACAAAAATGTGAACGAATATTCCCTGAATGGGTTTCCAAGATCTACAATGGATCGAAGGATGACCTATGCCATATCGCATCTACACTCCTGGAAATTGAAATAAGAACACCGTGAATTCATTGTCCCAGGAAGGGGAAACTTTATTGACACATTCCTGGGGTCAGATACATCACATGATCACACTGACAGAACCACAGGCACATAGACACAGGCAACAGAGCATGCACAATGTCGGCACTAGTACAGTGTATATCCACCTTTCGCAGCAATGCAGGCTGCTATTCTCCCATGGAGACGATCGTAGAGATGCTGGATGTAGTCCTGTGGAACGGCTTGCCATGCCATTTCCACCTGGCGCCTCAGTTGGACCAGCGTTCGTGCTGGACGTGCAGACTGCGTGAGACGACGCTTCATCCAGTCCCAAACATGCTCAATGGGGGACAGATCCGGAGATCTTGCTGGCCAGGGTAGTTGACTTACACCTTCTAGAGCATGTTGGTTGGCACGGGATACATGCGGACGTGCATTGTCCTGTTGGAACAGCAAGTTCCCTTGCCGGTCTAGGAATGGTAGAACGATGGGTTCGATGACGGTTTGGATGTACCGTGCACTATTCAGTGTCCCCTCGACGATCACCAGTGGTGTACGGCCAGTGTAGGAGATCGCTCCCCACACCATGATGCCAGGTGTTGGCCCTGTGTGGCTCGGTCGTATGCAGTCCTGATTGTGGCGCTCACCTGCACGGCGCCAAACACGCATACGACCATCATTGGCACCAAGGCAGAAGCGACTCTCATCGCTGAAGACGACACGTCTCCATTCGTCCCTCCATTCACGCCTGTCGCGACACCACTGGAGGCGGGCTGCACGATGTTGGGGCGTGAGCGGAAGACGGCCTAACGGTGTGCGGGACCGTAGCCCAGCTTCATGGAGACGGTTGCGAATGGTCCTCGCCGATACCCCAGGAGCAACAGTGTCCCTAATTTGCTGGGAAGTGGCGGTGCGGTCCCCTACGGCACTGCGTAGGATCCTACGGTCTTGGCGTGCATCCGTGCGTCGCTGCGGTCCGGTCTCAGGTCGACGGGCACGTGCACCTTCCGCCGACCACTGGCGACAACATCGATGTACTGTGGAGACCTCACGCCCCACGTGCTGAGCAATTCGGCGGTACGTCCACCCGGCCTCCCGCATGCCCACTATACGCCCTCGCTCAAAGTCCGTCAACTGCACATACGGTTCACGTCCACGCTGTCGCGGCATGCTACCAGTGTTAAAGACTGCGATGGAGCTCCGTATGCCACGGCAAACTGGCTGACACTGACGGCGGCGGTGCACAAATGCTGCGCAGCTAGCGCCATTCGACGGCCAACACCGCGGTTCCTGGTGTGTCCGCTGTGCCGTGCGTGTGATCATTGCTTGTACAGCCCTCTCGCAGTGTCCGGAGCAAGTATGGTGGGTCTGACACACCGGTGTCAATGTGTTCTTTTTCCCATTTCCAGGAGTGTATATAACAGAAAAGTCATCGCGTTTCAGATTTCTACTTCAAGTGGCAAATGTGAACTCCATGAGCTTTAGTTGACGATCGACACTAGTATTACGCAAAAAAGGGATGTAACAGATGAGACTTCTGCAGTTCTGAGTGAAGCTTTATGCGCTGTTATGCGGCATCGCGTGCGTTCATTACCTTGTCGGTGTTCGTCAGGGGGCGGTGGACAGCACAGCTCCACTCACCTCGCCGTCTCGGAAGCAACTCCCCCCTAACTTCTCCTTACTACAATTTACCGAAGTTGGTTTAAAAAAACTATCTGGCTGTGTTTTCATCTGACCAATCAGGGTCTCAATGTTAACCTTAAGCTCCACCTACAAAAATTCTGTCTGTCCAATGAGAAACGTTATACTTTTCGTGGTGGGGCAATGTGTTTAAAGTTTGCAACGTAACAGAGACGCGAAATAGTCTCACGCTAAAACTTGCGGCTGGGGTGGCCCTTTTAGTGTTATCGTAAGATCTATACTGTAAGATCTATACTGTTCTTCTGGAGGGCTCTAGCTTTTAACATGGGCTGGGGGTGGTCCTAGCGGTTAGCTGGCGACGTGGGTGTCCGTCCCTTATCGTAGGGCCTTCTAGCTTAACACGGTTCTGCTCTCAACTTCTGTTCTCGTTTCTCCCCTCGGAACTGCGTCTGTCTCACGGTGGGAAGGTATGACATGCATTTAGGCATTCTTGTGTTAGTCTGTGGTATTCCATTTGCTCACTCGTTACTCGTATTACTTTGGTTAATTTAATGTCACGATTTATTCGGAGCTATGTGACATACTACTGGATTTGCTTATCATGTCAGGGTTTTCATGGAAGGTGTTGGATTTGCCTGACACTTACAGTGCTCAGAGCCATTTTGTGACTTGCAGAGTATCCATGTAGATGTAGATCTAGAACGTGACAGAAGTGCAACCCGCAAATTGCTGCAGATTTCAATACTGGACCATCAACAAATGTCAGCGTGCGAACCATTCAATGAAACATCATCGATATGGGCTTTCGAAGCTGAAGACCCACTCGTGTACCCTTGATCACTGCACAAGACAAAGCTTTACACCGCGCCTGGACCCTTCAACGCCGACATTGGAGTGTTGATGATTGGAAACATGTAGCCTGGTCGGACGAGACTCGTTTCAAATTGTATGGAGTGGATAGACGTGTACGGTTACGGAGACACCTTCATGATTCCGTGGACCCTGCATGTCAATAGGGGACCTTTCAAGCTGGTCGACGCTCTGTGCTGGTGTGGGGCGTGTGCAGTTGGAGTGATACAGGACTACTGATACGTCTAGATAAGACTCTGACAGATGACACGTAGTAAGCATCCTGTATGATCACCTGCATCCATTCATGTCCTTTATGCATTTCGAAAGACTCGGGCAATTCCAGCAGGTCAATGCTACACCTCGCACGTTCAGAATTGCTACAGAATGTCTCCCGGAGAACTCTTCTGAGTTTAAATACTTCCGCTGTCCACCAAACTCGCCAGACATGAACATTATTGGGCAAATCCTGGATGGCTTGGAACGTGCTGTTCAGAAGAGATCTCCATCCACTCGTACTCTTACGTATTAATGGACACCCTTGATGGATTCGAGGTGTCAGTTCCCTCCAGCACTACTTCAGGCATTAGTGAAGTCCACTTCATGTCGTGTTGCAGCAGTTCTGGTTGCTCTTGGGCGTCCTACACGATATTAGGCAGGTGTACCAGTTTCTTTGGCTCTTCAGTGTAGTTTCGTTTATAAATACGGTCGTAATAATTCAGCCTTTGAAGGTATACTGGAACAGTGTGTCGTCAAATTGTTATCATTTAGACATTTTGAAACATGATATATGAGAAGTGTTTTCCTTGCAGGACTGTTGTATCCTGAAGTATTCTCCATTGTTTTATCATTATGTCTGTGAGCTCTGCCGACTCATCGAGTGTGTATCCATTGACAATTTTCGTTCTGTTCTTCTTCTACTTATTATTTTCCTTCCCAAAAAAAGTAACATGAATTCTCCTTGCGAAATTAATGTAAATCAAGATTCTACCTCCCCTTGCCTTGCGTTGGTAAAGCGCTATGTGGGGAAGCCGTGTTCGCCGCACCGTCCCCCACATCTTTGGTAGTTCTGTGTTTCCCATAGAATATTGTCGGAATTCAGTTTAGCATGCATATCTTCGCTCTAATAGAAAACTCGGAGGCACTCGATCTTTTGTACTAAAAATCCCATCTCCTATGTTTCTGTATTCTTTTACCTAGCTGTTTTAATGTTCATTTCTCATTGTCATGCAGTATAGGAATCATGTTATTCGTTGTAATTCTGTCATCCCGCGTACGCTCCCCTGTTAATAGTCCTTTGGATTTGTTGCCTTTTTAGATGTTGTCTTCTACGTAGGCATTAAACTTGTTTTCAGTTATACTAAATCACTTTGTTTGTTCCACTCATACACCGCTATTTAAGGTGTGTAAAACATTTTCTTGTACAAAGATTTTCGATTCTTTTCGTCAATACATTTTTATCTGTTTTGCAGATTCTGTTCTGAAGCTACTAGTAGCATCTAACCTTTTGTAAACAAGGATATTGTAATAAATTTGTTATTCTCTAAACGAATAACTTTCTGGTTCACCCTTTCCCATTTAGTCTTTTTTGAGGCCCTATAACACTGTCAAAGTATTTTGTGAAATCTTTTGCAAGAGTTGGGTCTACGCTATAGCTTTTTTAAAAAGTAAAATGATACGATAAAATTACACCAAACATCAACAAAGACCTTATAAAAGATATTTGACGAAGTTCTTTTACAATAAAATAAAGGCGTAATTCACTTTTGTAAATTTGAAGTACAACGGTCAGTACGTTTGATAGTGGATTTTATTATTTAATTTATACTTGTCTGACATGTATCTCATGGTATTTCCGTACCGTTTTCTTCTGGTCTCTTTGATTTTTCGTCCTTACCAAGTTTAGTTTCACTGTTGCTCTAGTACTAATAGCTGCCGGTTCAATTTCCCAGTTAGATCATTCCCGCAACTTGCAAAGCTTTTTCAAAATTTATCGTGGCTGAGTTCTGTGTAACTAACATTATTATTGTTTCATTCTCACACAGTCTCACTGCCTACAATTCCATTTATTGGAACAAATATTATCAGCCGTATTTAGTTGAAAGAGGTGAAAGGGAAGTATTAGTAGTAGTAGTAGCAGTAGCTTTATTCGACCGTGAATCACTTTTGCAAGGACATTGGACTTGCCGCGATATTAAGGTATAACGACCGTAATACATGTATACAGGCATTTACATGCTTATGGGTCTAGTTTTGGAAGGATGGGACGGGTAGTCGACCGTAGGAACTATTCCCCAATTTGCCTGAAGTAATTCAGGGGACCCGGGAAATATCTAAACGACTAGAGCCATATGATAAATAGAGCCTCCACTTTCCAAAAGATACGGCTAGTCTGCTTTTTAAAACAGTGCAACCTCATTCGATTTATTCCCAAGCTCAAAACTGTTTTGCTTGTACATTCTACAAAAATGTGGAAAAGCTAATGCTACACTGTTGATTCATTTCTCAACACCGATGACTCCACACGCTACACACACACCTTATAAAGATTATTTTACAATGTAGCACTTCACCCAGTATCAGTTGATACCAGTACCATAACGACGACGAGAACAGCTGCTGGTCACCAGACGGTACAGAATTGTCTCTCTTCATGGTACCTGATATAACGTGTCTTCCAGCCTGAAACACAACTTTCGCCTTCGCCGAGCTGCGGGTGTATTTGGTTGTACATCCACTGAACAAGCTTCTGATTTGCTCTTACGAATATACACTCATACAGACATTCCTTCATCATAAAAATGCGAGATGATCAACGGTAATCCAACACGGGACCCATTAGGTAATAGGCAGCAACGCTATCCGCTGTGCTATGGTGACACGCAAATACACTCCTGGAAATTGAAATAAGAACACCGTGAATTCATTGTCCCAGGAAGGGGAAACTTTATTGACACATTCCTGGGGTCAGATACATCACATGATCACACTGACAGAACCACAGGCACATAGACACAGGCAACAGAGCATGCACAATGTCGGCACTAGTACAGTGTATATGCACCTTTCGCAGCAATGCAGGCTGCTATTCTCCCATGGAGACGATCGTAGAGATGCTGGATGTAGTCCTGTGGAACGGCTTGCCATGCCATTTCCACCTGGCGCCTCAGTTGGACCAGCGTTCGTGCTGGACGTGCAGACCGCGTGAGACGACGCTTCATCCAGTCCCAAACATGCTCAATGGGGGACAGATCCGGAGATCTTGCTGGCCAGGGTAGTTGACTTACACCTTCTAGAGCACGTTGGGTGGCACGGGATGCATGCGGACGTGCATTGTCCTGTTGGAACAGCAAGTTCCCTTGCCGGTCTAGGAATGGTAGAACGATGGGTCCGATGACGGTTTGGATGTACCGTGCACTATTCAGTGTCCCCTCGACGATCACCAGTGGTGTACGGCCAGTGTAGGAGATCGCTCCCCACACCATGATGCCGGGTGTTGGCCCTGTGTGCCTCGGTCGTATGCAGTCCTGATTGTGGCGCTCACCTGCACGGCGCCAAACACGCATACGACCATCATTGGCACCAAGGCAGAAGCGACTCTCATCGCTGAAGACGACACGTCTCCATTCGTCCCTCCATTCACGCCTGTCGCGACACCACTGGAGGCGGGCTGCACGATGTTGGGGCGTGAGCGGAAGACGGCCTAACGGTGTGCGGGACCGTAGCCCAGCTTCATGGAGACGGTTGCGAATGGTCCTCGCCGATACCCCAGGAGCAACAGTGTCCCTAATTTGCTGGGAAGTGGCGGTGCGGTCCCCTACGGCACTGCGTAGGATCCTACGGTCTTGGCGTGCATCCGTGCGTCGCTGCGGTCCGGTCCCAGGTCGACGGGCACGTGCACCTTCCGCCGACCACTGGCGACAACATCGATGTACTGTGGAGACCTCACGCCCCACGTGTTGAGCAATTCGGCGGTACGTCCACCCGGCCTCCCGCATGCCCACTATACGCCCTCGCTCAAAGTCCGTCAGCTGCACATACGGTTCACGTCCACGCTGTCGCGGCATGCTACCAGTGTTAAAGACTGCGATGGAGCTCCGTATGCCACGGCAAACTGGCTGACACTGACGGCGGCGGTGCACAAATGCTGCGCAGCTAGCGCCATTCGACGGCCAACACCGCGGTTCCTGGTGTGTCCGCTGTGCCGTGCGTGTGATCATTGCTTGTACAGCCCTCTCGCAGTGTCCGGAGCAAGTATGGTGGGTCTGACACACCGGTGTCAATGTGTTCTTTTTTCCATTTCCAGGAGTGTAGTAGTCTAGTCGATAACACGCTCAAATAACAAAATTACTGCATCAGTCACGGTGTTTGCATGCGTAGCACAATTCGTTTCTGGAATTTATTTCTACTACTTATATTTTGTGACTATATCAGAATGTCTGTTGTTCTGAACCTTCTGTTGCTGTCGCCCTTTTACATTTTCAAGTTTGCAGAAACCTTAATATAACGGAGATATTATGACTTCCATGTATTTTCCAGAAATGATAACAAACCCTTGAATAGCGCTGTGCAGCGCACGAATAAAACGTATGTGGAGCTGTATTTCTTTATTTAGCCAGTACTGTCATCATTGCAGTTTTTTTAAATTAATGTGCATTCTGTCTGTCGATGAACCGTTTGTCTGACGGTCTGACGCGCATAATCCGTGTACTGTAGGAGAGCTGTGAGGGATTACCGCTTTGTCTTCTCTATTTTGTATCGGTTACAACCGTACACATTTCTGCGTTGACAAATTAAGCTCACCAGACAAAAAGTTGGTCGCCCCAGTGTGCACGCTCGGATGAATCGTTATGCCTTTAAAGATGGCACAGCGATCGGGTCACATGGTGACAGGGGGGCAAAAAGGCACAACCGTGTTTCTCGTGCCCATGGCCATACGATGGGTGAACAGTGAGTTGAGCAGGTTGCTGCTGAGTGAACTGAAATATCGTGTGAGTGTAATGCCTGTTGCTACATTTGGGAGATGGGGATATACTAGAAGAGGCCTACACCTGAACAGAAGAGTAAAGGATAGGATGGCTGAGCTTCTTGCAGATGTTATTCGGGGGTTACCATCACACAAAGCAGGAATCTTGCGGTTACTGGTGACAGAGGCAGTTTTTTTAGGTTACAATCAGGATTCAGGCACCTTGTTTTGAAAGAAGTCAAAACAACAGAAGAGCCCCACAACATGCTTAAGAATGTACAGAGTACTGAGTAATAAAGTAGAATTGGGTCTTGTCTGTTTGGAAAATTTAGAGGGCTCTGAAAAGATAGACGACTTGTGCGTATCAGACCACCACACGACCACATGGTTAGATGAGTTCCATATAAAAGATTACACTCTAGCAGTTTCCTCATGCAGAGGAAATGTGGGAAAACTAGGAGTTGTTACACATATTAAAACAGAACACTGGTTGAAAATAATGAGACAAGTAGATTTTGTAGCGTTCTGCACTTTGAAGTGTGTGCTTGTGAATTGATACTAAGAAATAGTTGACTTTTAATTGTAATTGTATATAGACATTCAATGGAAAATTTTGAATTGTTTGAGGAATCTGGATTACTTTGTGTGCTTCTATCAGATAACAGCAAGCAGTTAATAGTCTGTGGTGACTTCGATGTAGGTTTTCTAAAGGATTCTGATAAGAAAAATGATATTGAAACTTTATTTGAATACTGCTATTTGATATCAGTAATTAACTTTTCATCATGTTTGCATAAAGGCAGTAGGACACTAACTGATAATGTTTTCTTTATTGAAGCTCAAAGCAATAAAATAACTGTTTACCTGGTAACAAACGCTCTCTCTAATCATGATGCACATTTAGTTAGGATAAATAACGTAGTGCCTTGCGGTTTGGATATCCCTCAGTGGAAATCAATTAAAATAATTAATGATTCAAGGACAGATGTTTAAAGAATAGTTTACAAGAAGTGACCTGGAATGAAATTTATATTGAACCAACTACTAACATAAAATGTAATCTACTCCATCATAAATTTATATCGTTTTTCGAAAATAGCTTTCCGCAGAAGCTAATCAGACAGAACATTAAATAGTGATTAAAACAATAAGTACGTGAATCACTAAAAAGTTAAAAGTATCTTGTGAAAGAAAACTGAATTGTATCTGTTGGCAAGAAGAAGCAGAGATTCTAAAGCTGTTGCAAATTACAGTAACTACTCAGAGAACAAAGAAAGGTTATTTAAAAATCACAGAACATACACTTAATGTCCGAAATCAGTAAAACCGACAACAGACTTATGGTTATGGAATGTATTAAGACGAGAGACAGGACAAACAACCACATAACAGGATAACATCACTACAAAACTGAGTGGAACGGCTACAAATGACAAGTCACAGGTAGCAAATCTATTTAATAATCATTTCTTAAATGTAGTATAAAGTATAGGGACACAGTGTTCAACAGAAAAATCACAGCAGTATGCTCTCATAAAACTGAATCATGTGAAGGTACCACCAACTTATACTTCCGAAATTAGTAAAATTATGCATTCTCTCAAAAATAAAAACTCGTTTATTTTGATGGTGTTTCCAGTAGAGTGCTAAAGATTTTATCCCATATAATAAGCCCTGTCTTTAGTGAAATGTGTAATGCTTCACTAATTCAAGGATTTTTCCCAGGGAGACTGAAATAAGCCGTTCTTAACTTCCTCCTCTTTAACGAAGGTGATAAGAGAGATGTCAGTAACTACTGAACTCCAGAATGAGATTTTCACTCTGCAGCGGAGTGTGCGCTGATATGAAACTTCCTGGAAGATTAAAACTGTGTGCCCGACCGAGACTCGAACTCGTGACCTTTGCCTTTCGCGGGCAAGAGCTCTACCAACTGAGCTACCGAAGCACGACTCACGCCCGGTACTCACAGCTTTACTTCTGCCAGTACCTCGTCTCCTACCTTCCAAACTTTACAGAAGCTCTCCTGCGAACCTTGCAGAACTAGCACTCCTGAAAGAAAGGATATTGCGGAGACATGGCTTAGCCACAGCCTGGGGGATGTTTCCAGAATGAGATTTTCACTCTGCAGCGGAGTGTGCACTGATATGAAACTTCCTGGCAGAATAAAACTGTGTGTTCGACCGAGACTCGAACTCGGGACCTTTGCCTTTCGCGGGCAAGTGCTCTACCAACTGAGCTACCGAAGCACGACAGTAATGCTGTGAGTACCGGGCGTGAGTGATATAGTATAGCCAACCATTGGCTAATATCTTATCTAACCAAAGAACGCAGAACGTTGTACTTAGTAACTGAATCAATATGGCCCAGGGACGTAACACTGATAGGAGAGAAATCACGGTTTGAGTTCCCCAAGGCTCATCCTTAGGTCCTCTATTGTTCCTTATATATGTAAATGATCTTCCATCTAATATACAACTAGCAGAATTAGTTCTTTTTGCAGATGAGCACAGTATTGTAATCTATCCAAGTGTACATACAGAAACATAAGAAATGGACAATAATGTTCTTTAAAGTATAATGACCGGATTTATGCGAACAGTCTCAATCTCAATTTTAAAAGGACACAGTATATTCAGTTCTGTACATCTGGAGATACTATACCGATGATAAGTACCACACATCGCGAGGAAGTAATAAATAAGGTGGAAAATTCAAAATTAAACTGGAAAAATCACTTTTTGGAACACCTAAAACAACTTAGTTCAGCCACATTTGCACTTAGAATCGTTGAAAATCTTGGGGAGAGGCAAATCAGTAAATTGACATACTTTGCATATTTTCATTCAATAATGCTCTATGGAATAATGTTCTGGGTTACTCATCCTTAAGAAAGGAAGTCTTCGTTGCTCAAAACTGTGCTGTAAGAATAATATGTGGTGCTCATCCACGGTAATCTTGTAGACGTTTAAGGACTCGGGCATTTTGACTACTGCATCCCTCATGAAATTTGTAGTAAATAATCCACTACAGTTCAAAAGAAACAGTGATGCACGATACGAGAAGGAAAAATGACATTCATTACTCCAGATAATGGTTGTCTTTGGCCCAAAAATGGGCGCAGAATGCTGCAACAAAATTTTTGATCACTTACCCAGCGATATAAATTGTCTGACGAGCAGCAAGATAAAATCTGAAAAAAAAATTGAAAAAGTTTCTCCTTGAAAACTCCTGCTATTCCGTAGAAGAATTTCATGTTCAGCACGTGGCATATTCACAAATTAACAGCCGATGGAATGTAAAATGATTCATTTCACATCGTTTTGATTTATTGAGCAAAATGATGCATGGAACATGACACTAGCCAACTATCTTACCCATCATTTTTGAGGTAAACAGCCAATTATACAAAATCCATTCGGCATACGAATGACGTATTGGGTTCTCCTAGCCTGTAATGCTGTAAGAGCTATACTCATGTCCAGCAGATCTTTAGTTTAATTTTAATATTTTTGGGTATTAATCATGTCACTGTTGTGAGCCATCATCTACTATCTACAGCTTAGATCTTATCTTTCAAGTTAACCAAAGAACTAATAATATTGTAAACATCGATAGAGGGAGGAAACAGTAGTTTGTGTAAGAACGGAGGATGAAATCTTTCGTAGCCTGTTTTAAAGAAACATGCCAACGTTCGCCTGAAATAATTTTTGGAGACTGCCGGAGACCTAATTAAAGACGATCAGTCTGGGACATCATAGCCCTGCTCGCGTCCAGCGTCTTAAACCAGTCGTCTGGAGGGTATAACTTCAAGAGTGGCGAATGCTTCTCGTTGTCACTCTTTGATACACATATAGATCCCGCAAGCGACTGCTCTTTTCTTAACGTTTTCAGCTCAAGGTACCACGGAACCTTTGTAGCGGCAAGTAGCTGTGGAAACGAGACATTACATAACGAGACACGGAACCTAGCCAGTGTGAGATGCCTCTTCACCACTGGACTGCCCATGAACATAGAGATGACACAAGTCTTTTCATAGATAAGGTGAAGGTCGTGTTAGCACACCGGTAACGTCAGATGCTGACAGAGCTCATCCACGCTGTCAGTGAGTTATAAGAGGTCAGTATAGTGCTCTTAATAGCGGGTTGCAGTATTAGTCGCACGTAACATCCCTAGAGATTGACTTGTTACCTTTTTGGGGCGTACTTCCAGTGCATCACCTTCAAGTACAGCACAGTTACGTTTGAACACAGTGAATCATTTCTTAACTATGCAATAGGAATATCCAGACACGTTATAAACGTTCTCCAACATTTTTTGAATGATGGAAAAGAAAATTATGACTGAATGTTAATAAAATTTGTCGATTTGTACGAATCCACATAAAACTACTTCTTTAATTACACAGTCCCAAGAACCGTAAGTACGAGCCACGACAGAGATTTATTCAAACTCGATCTGGTGACCATTTTCTAGAGGACGCTCACCTAAAACGGATTTTTCGGAGAAGCGTAGGTGATAAAACTTCTGAAGCTTCTTTGTTCTACAGTGCTCACTGTTTGTCCGACCTCCGCAATGTGTCTTGTAGACAGCAGGTGTTCTGAGAACTGCCGCATCTTTAACTGGTCTCAGTAACTGACTGATTTTTGTCGGAGGTTTCAAGATCAATTTGACTTTTTGTCTTTTCAGCAGGCAGCTTAACTTGTCCGACATGTAGCCAGGCAATAGCAAAAAAGCTTATTTATTTTCCTGCTCATCTATTGTGGTCTTATTGTGATTCTTGCTTGAGATCACTTTATTTGTGTGGTGAACGTTGTAGCCATTGTTTCTAAAGATCTTGCATAGGTGGCTCAGTTCTCGGAGCAGGTTATCGGCGTCTGATATCGTTCTTGCACGATGTGTTAATGTTTTGTAACGTAGTGCACTTCTGTACTGTAATATGATGGCTGATGGAATACAAGTACACATCGGTTTCCGTAGGTCTTCTGTAGACACTGGGACCAAGGTACCGAGGACAAAAAAGTCGTGGAAGGGCAATGCGTCATCTTTTTCTACTTCAGTAGCGAACTGTATGCTGTTATTAATACTGATGAGATGTTTTAAACACTCACAAATGTGGACAAATGTGGAACCTGTCGTCAACGTATCGTAAGAATCAATTAGGCTCTAATGGGCCAGTTTCTAAGACAATATCCTCAAAATTCTCCTTAAGGAAATTTGCAGCAGCTGGAGCTAAGGCACTTACCATTGCGAAGCCTTCTGCCCGATCGTAATACTGTCTGCTGGACAGAAAATAAAATTACTTAAGAGCTTGCCTAAATAGCTCAACCACGGCACTGCCACATAACTGGGTTAATAGATCCAAAGAGTCTTAGATAGGCTACTTCGTACATAGTGCAACCACTTAAATAGTGACCATAATGTCGTCCCTACTAAATCTAGGACGGTTAATTCGTCTGGTAAAATCGAGTGAGTTCTTGGGAAGAGGTTCACAGTGAACTACATGCGGAGCGAAGAGGCTGGCCAATTACTTCGCCACCTTGTATGTCTGATAACTAGTGATAGACACAAGGAGGCGGAAGGGCGTTCCATCCTGTGCATCTTCGGTAGAGCATAAACAGCAGGTAACAGTTTGGCACGGATGAAAGCTCGAGGACACTTTATTCACTGTTACCACTGTAGTTGTTTCTAAAATTTTGCACTAGAGACAAAGGCATCCCTTCTTTTAATAATGTGCAATGTGTACTGCAAACATCTGTACTCAATCGTAAAAGTTGTTCATAAATACCTGGGAGCAATGTTTCCTTCGCATCGCAGCAAAGAGTGATCTTAATAACTTGGGCCGAACACATATAAAACAGTCGTTTTTTGCGATAAAAGAACGCCGATTTTTCCATCTTAAATGAGAAAATAAACTACTCCCATACGCTTGGAAATTTGATAACTCATCAGTCATGAAAAATATTATTGTTTTCGAGAATAAAGGTAGTACTGTTTCTATCATGTGCCCTTCCTACGTTTTTCCTGTTTCATGGGCTTTCTGCAAATTATTACAACAACCTTATGTTTGAAGCTATAGGATTATGCATTCTCTGAGTGTCTTGACAGAGGAAGCTAGATGAATGTCTCAGCAACCTAAAATCAGTGTCACTGAAAACGCGTAATTTGCAGCCCAAGTACTATCTAAACATGCGTTTACAAGGGCCATATTTGACGGCAGTAATTGGCCGCAATACCGCTGCTGCAGTTTGACTGCAATACACAGCTATTGTGTGATCTTGCTGGGTCGTACCGTTGATCAAGACACAAAGGAACTAAAGATAGCTGCCTGTGTGCTTTGATTTATATCAGTGGACCAGGCTAAAAGTTTGTGCAAGACCTGGATTCGTACCTGGGTCTCTTGTTTACTAGGCAGATGCGTTGATCATTACGTCAACCGGATACAGTGGGCACTACAATGTAAAGGACAACTCTAGCGTGCCTCCCGCCAGACCCAAATTCTTGACTTACGCCACACACTATTGATGCACTGACTCTTCTTATTGGTCTCATTACTCGCAGTATCTCGCCGATTCCATAGAGTTCGAGAATGGGGTGCATTTGCACTGAAGGGATCATTGGGTGTCACTGGCGTTATAATGTACGCCTGAAAGAACAGATTCCATATTGCTGACGTTGCAGGTTGCTGTCGATGTAATGTCGAAGTGTTGCCCGTGTTGTATACCAACGGTGTAGAATATTTCGTGTATTTGTGCTTCTGTGTAAATGCTTCCCCTTCGCTCTCACCTTTGCTTCCTACTTCTGTCAACCCCATCGAAACAGTCACACGTCTGAGCGGAAACAATGCCGTATAGCTTTTGTTCGAAGGTATGCCCGTGTACGTACAGCCATCTGTTTTGTTGTTTGTTGTTGCGTACTACTATGGAGACCGGACAAACTAGGGAAGTATGAATTTCATAAATGCGATTCATCTACTATCAGTGCTATGGACCGTCGAAGGTAATGTATACAAACATCGTAATCTGAGAAAAGGGCAATTGGCAAGCTGTTGCCGATGAGGCCGCAATCGCGCTTGAAGAAAAATACGAAAAAAGGTTCAGTCTTCGAACCTATGCCCGATGCGAGGCAAAAAAGTTGCAATGTAAGAGCAGGTGGCTCTTCGTCCACATGGCTTGTATTTGCTGCCATGAGTTTTGTATTTTCTCGAGGAGTGCCTAAAGCAAGGATTGATAGTGTAAACATTGGTATCTACCTGTGAACAAATATAAAATATAAATAAAAATTGTATTCTTATTTCGAATTAACTGTAATGGAATCGCTCAGTCCTTCTACCAAACCATAGAATGCTTCTGGTACCAAGAGGCTTATTTATGAACAGTACACTTTAAAGACGTACCTGCAGCTGAAAACATAAGTGTAATAGCAAATCGGGCTATAACCGTCATACAAACTCTCATATCTGTATCGTTTTAACAGTTGTCGACCCAATTGCTTGCACGATATCCTCGAAATCCTGTTTCGACATCCTGGTACAATTCTGGAACAGAAATATATTCAGCATCATCTCACTAGTCAGATTTTCAGAAGCATTTCGCTTACTTAAAAAAGAAAGCATACACAAATCCCGATTTATCTTGTTGTTTTGTAAGTAGGCTGTTTAGGTTTTTATGTTGGTAACGCCATGTAGCGCTGTGCATGAAAATCACTGCCGCGTGGGATTAGCCGAGCGGTCTTAGGCGCTGCAGTCATGGACTGTGCGGCTGGTCCCGGCGGAGGTTCGAGTCCTCCTTCGGGCATGGGTGTGTGTGTTTGTCCTTAGGATAATTTAGGTTAAATAGTGTGTAAGCTTAGGGACTGATGACCTTAGCAGTTAAGTCCCATAAGATTTCACACACATTTGAACATTTTTTTTGAAAATCACTGACTGTGCTGTGTGCAATCTGTGACTGGTTGGCATTGTTGTAATATTCGCTATTGTAGTGGCGGGCAGTTGGATGTGAACAGTGCGTAGCGTTGTGCAGTTGGAGGTGAGCCGCCAGCAGTGGTGGATGTGGGGAGAGAAATGGCAGAATTTTGAGAGCGGACGATCTGGACTTGTGTCCATCAGAAAGAGCAAATTTTTAATACTGGATGTCATGAACTGATATATATTATGACGTTTGAACATTATTAAGGTAAATACATTGTTTGTTCTCTATCAAAATCTTTCATTTGCTAACTATGTCTATCAGTAGTTAGTGCCTTCAGTAGTTAGTGGCGCTCGCTGTATTGCTGTAGTTCGAGTAACGAAGAGTTTTGTGAGGTAAGTGATTCATGAAAAGTATAGGTTATTGTTAGTCAGGGCCATTCTTTTGTAGGGATTATTGAAAGTCAGATTGCATTGCGCTAAAAGTATTGTGTGCTAGTTTAGTGATGATCAGAATAGGTAACGAGAGAAATGTCTGAGTACGTTCAGTTTTGCTCAGCTGTTTGAAAATCAAATAACGTAGAGGTTTTCCAGCACTGTCATTCTTAAATTTTCTAAGGGGATGTTTTAGTTTCTACTTTATTCCTTGGGTGACATAAAATCAGGAGAGCCGCGTTCGCTTCCATTCGCTCGTCTTCGTCCATTTTGTAGCAACAGTGTGGTCCGTGTAAACACACCTGGCGCAGTAATGTGTTCTCGCAAGCATTATCGGTCAGCTGTGGTCAGTAATGTTGTAGTACTTGTGGCTGCAATTCATGCATCTAAAATGTTGCCCGACAACATTGTCGTGCTACATTTTCAGCAACATGTAATTTTTACTGTCCCTACAAACAAAGCTTAGGCCACGTCAGCGGCCGCCACCTATTACCTTGCTCCCGCTCAGAGAGGGCCACGACAGCCTGGACGCTGCTCTCCAGCTTCCGCCTACAACCGCCCGGCTGCCGCGGTTCTTTCCCGCGGACAGACTCTTCGGCGCCTCACGTCGAGTCGTGGCGATGAAGTTTTGCCGCGGGCCTCTCAGGGAGAGCTCAAAGTTCAACAGCGCTGACGACGCGATGGATCGCTGCCGGCGCTGTCTAACGCACTTCGCCTCAGCTGACGAATCACGGGGGATCCAAACGACAGCATCGAGAGCAGTTTTTCAATGTATAGGTGTAAGCTGTATCTAAAAAGTCGTATTCAGAAAGAAATCTTACAGATTCATTTCAATGCTAACGAATATCCGAAATCCTCTTCTTCGGCATTTATACTGACGTCCAGAAATCTTTAATTGTAGGGTATCCTCCATGCATGATTTATCTGTTAAAATAGGTAAAAACAGTCATGTGGACTACTGCCTTCCCCACGCCAACTGCAAGGTAGGCCAGTCGTGACCGCCACCTGTCAGTGAATCGTGTAAACTCTACTGCGAGTGTTACCGATTTCAGCTACGAGGGGCGTTTAATAAGCGAGTTGGTTTTATTCAAGGTTTCAGTACACCATATCATTCCCATTGTTTTGGCTACAAAACCCTATTTTTCAACATAATCTCCGTTCAATGCGACGGCCTTGCGCCACCTTATTGGGAAGGCCTCTATGCCCGCATAGTTCCACTATACTGGTCGACGTCGGAGCCACCGTTTTTCTGCATCAAAACCGTCCATCGTAACGCGCTAGCAATTCCGCACAGATGGTCCTTCGTTGCTCTTTATAGTCTTCCGTTAGGCGGCATTGAACAGAGCGAGCCAACTGGTTGGCCAGTGTACACGTCAGTACTACTAACGAAGACGCCCAGTTGTGCGACGAGGTGGTTGACTGTGATCTGTCTATCCTCGAACGAGAATGACTCTGAGCACTATGGGACTTAACTCTGAGGTCATCAGTCCCCTAGAACTTAGAACTACTTAAACCTTACTAATCTAAGGACATCACACACATCCATGCCCAAGGCAGGATTCGAACCTGCGACCGTAGCGGTCGCGCGGTTCCAGGCTGAAGCGCCTAGAACCGCTCGGCCACTCCGGCCGGCTCGAACGAGAATGTCTGCACGTTCCTGCATCGCAGGCGTCATAGTTGTCTGCGGCCGGCCAGCACGCGGATGATCGGATATGCTTGGATTTTCTTGTTGCGATGATGACGGACGCCTCCCCCAGCGACTCATATGCCAGGTCTCCGTAGACATTCTGCATACGGCTGTGAATTCTACGATGTTCTGATTTTCCGCGAAAAGAAATTAAATGACAGCTCTCTACTTAGAATGCACTTATGTTACAGACGCCATTTTGAAGCCTACTTCTAGCATCGCCACCTTTCAGAATCTCAAGAAACTATAGAGGTTGAAGTGGGAACATTCCACGATGTCCCACAACAAAGTCCGTATTTTTTCAACCGAAACTGGCCGAGAAAAAAAGTGCAGCTTAACTTACTGAACGTCCCGTATTTGTGTGTTGGTACTTCACAAGTTTTGGATACGCAATTGAGTTGCCATTTTCTTTACGCGTTACCTCGACAAGAAGCTTAATTATCTTCTTAAAGTGCCAAGTTCAGGTTTTGTTGCCGCTGTTTCAACTCCAACCAAACAGCCAATGAGACCCTCTGCGCTCACTTTTCTTAAGTCAGTGACTTTTTACGGTTTGGCATACCCTTTCGGTTGGTCTGAAATATCTGTAACGCTGTTTTGTTTTGGAAGGTGCCGGGAAGCAATCGCTAGGGAGTGATGCCCTGCGTCCTCCTCAGAGTTTGGTTGAAGTCCAAACAGCCACAAACAAAATCTGTGCTTGACATGCCAAGGAAGTTGTCGAAAGTTCAAAATCGTCTGTAAGTCCGAAAACATATAAATCATTAAATTTGGCGAGAAAGCCTCAAAGCTGACATCATTTGTGTTTTGTGATTTTTAAACTGAAATGAGAAAGAGTCCAGTATTTCCCTGGATTAGGGTGGAAAACCACCTACATATCTCTTTCAGATTGGCCATTTCATCAGATTGACTTTCATTAATCACAGATTCGCTCGGTTTGTAGCAGGTAGACAGTCTCTCATATGTATACCGCTTCAGCAAATGTCGGACCAACTGCTTGTAGTCGCTTACTAAGATCAGACTGGAAGCGAAACGCAAATCACAGTGAAAATCAAAAAAATTCTGTTTGTAACAGCTAGCTACACCTTCCAGCTACCTTTCTGCGTAGTCGCCGCCGCTCCGACTTAGGCATTTCTCGTATCGTTGTACCAGCTTTCCAATACCCTTCGCCAATTCTGTGCTCTGGTCCGCAATTCATTGTCTGTGCAAAATGTATTCTTCACAGCCAGCGGTTCGTATAAGTAGAGATGAAATTCAGAAGGAGCTAAGTCTGATCTGTATGGTGGCTGATCAAACACTTCCCATCAGAAACTCTGCAGCAGCGTCTTCATCGCCCCTGCAGTGTGCGGCCGAGAATTATCATGAACAAGTCCGGCCCCGGTAGCTGAGTGGTCAGCGTGACGGAATGTCAATCCTGAGGTCCCGGGTTCGATTGCCGGCTGGGTCGGAGATTTTCTCCGCTCAGGGACTGGGTGTGGTGTTGTCCTAATCATCATCATTTCATCCCCATCGACGCGCAGGTCGCCGAAGTGGCGTCAAATCGAAAGACCTGCACCAGGCGAACGGTCTACCCGTGGCCTTAGCCACACGACATTTCGTTTCATCATGAACAAGACAATGCATGACAGTTACGTTTTGTGTTCTGCATGAAATCAGGCGAAATCTCTGAGCACGTGCTCATACTTGGCGGAAGACTCTATTTTCTAGGCATTTTTACGTGCTCATTATGAGCTCATAACTGAAGAGGGTGACATGGCCTGGTCGTCGATCATACTAGAGACATTACCCAACACATATGTGCGAAGCTTAATCGGATATTCGCTATTTCCCATTTCATGAGCGATCTGACCTTAATAAATGAATAGCCCTCGTATATTCTCTCTAATGCATCATCAGAATATGATGTGGAACTGAATGCCTGTAGAATGATGGGTTTGGTCAGCTTCTATCTCTTCTGAAATGAAGAAATCTGCCACTGGATTAAGCATAGTAACTTGCTGTACAGCTTACTTTGTCCTCAAATTGATATCACCACCTGCTACACCATTCGGTAACGGGAAATATTAGGCAGTAGTCTCCTGAACCAAAGACTTCGTAAGTTTCCATTTCGTTTCATTATACCTTACAATCTCGCTACGGAAGTGGATATGTGTTTGACAGGGCAGAATAACCTCAAGGCAGGCATCTCTACAGTGACGGCGTCTTTGCTATCTGTTCTCGTAAATATCATTTGGAATATACTGTTACAAATTTAAAAACATTTGGGGCAGACAACTGAAATTTAATAGGTTGGGTTTGTAGTATATATCGTGCAAACCTTATGTGCAACATTTAATTCGACATCAAAAGAAGTCAACAGATGGCAACTAAATTCTCCTTAGAGGCAAAATCATTCGGATGACCATGGCTGGTCACGTGCTTCTTCAAATCCCTTGTTCAATGATCGACGTTTCGACTTTTCTACTCTAATCTTCTTGAGGATTTTTGTAGTGTCATCGGTTGGCTGCGCACTGCCACCTTCGTTTATAAAGAGACATTTTTACACATTTGTTCCACAGGAGTGAAGTTATTTAATAAATTTTCTCACGCTACTATAGAAGGCCATCGATATCGAATGGGTGGTGATAATTGGTAAGGAAAGAGAGGAGGAAGGTTGTAAAACTTTTATTGCTTTTGTCCCGCCGAGATGGCTTCCTGATAGCTGTCTCTGTTCCTTGCTCTCTGTCTCTTGGTGGCATGAAGGCGTTGTCTCTACTGAAATCTCATTCATTCTTAGAGATCTGAACTACTTCTTTTCGTCTAAAAATGTTACGTTCTTTGGGGAACAGGCGTTCTTTGTTAACATCTGTGTCCTGGCCTTTTTTGTGGCGTCTGCCATTAGTGTTTGTTCAACGTCTTTATAACGCTTGCTCGCCTACTAAACGACCTCGTGGTGAAATGTGTCACTTTTCGTCGGATCTTCTGTATTTATTCTATAGCTGAGAGATGGGAAATATCTCAGACTGAAAAGCTAAACACAATAATCAGTGTACGAGCGTTTTGAGAGCTACTTTTTTCGTGTATGAATTAAATTTGCCTACGATTCATCCAATGATTGTCAGCCTGGCATCTGTCTCCTCTAGAAGTAGTTAATCAACGCGCATTAGACGTCTTGGATGGTTACTGTTAGGTGTTCTTCGGTGGTTACTGTTTCCGATGAGTTACAAATAATGGTGTAATCGAAGAGTAATGGTTCTCTTCTCCTGGTTACAGACAACACGTTACGTTTATTTACATTCAGTGTCAGCTTGAAGTACCTGCACCGATCGTCCATCCTCTGCAGGTCTTCCTGCATTCCGCTACAATTTTTTGCTGTTATAATCTTCTTAGATACAAGAACACGTCCTACAAACTGTCTTACGAAGCTTCCATCACTATACAGTAGATAATACACTACTGGCCATTAAAATTGCTACACCAAGAAGAAATGCAAATGATAAACGGGTATTCATTGGACAAATATATTATACTAGAACTGACATCTGATTACATTTTCACGCAATTTCGGTGCATAGATCCTGAGAAATCAGTACCCAGAACAACCACCTCTGGCCGTAATAACGGCCTTGATACGCCTGGGCATTGAGTCAAACAGAGCTTGGATGGCGTGTACAGGTACAGCTGCCCATGCAACTTCAACACGATACCACAGTTCGTCAAGAGTAGTGACTGGCGTATCGTGACGAGCCAGTTGCTCGGCCACCACTGATCAGACGTTTTCAATTGGTGAGAGATCTGGAGAATGTGATGGCCAGGGCAGCAGTTGAACATTTTCTGTATCCAGAAAGGCCCGTACAGGAGCTGCAACATGCGGTCGTGCATTATCCTGCTGAAATGTAGGGTTTCGCAGGGATAAAATGAATGTTAGAGCCACGGGTCGTAACACATCTGAAATGTAACGTCCACTGTTCAAAGTGCCGTCAATGCGAAGAAGAGGTGACCGAGACGTGTAACCAATGGCACCCCATACCGTCACGCCGGGCGATACGCCAGTATGGCGAAGACAAATACACGCTTCCAATGTGCGTTCACCGCGATGTCGCCAAACACGGATGCGACCATCATGATGCTGTAAACAGAACCTGGATTCATCCGAAAAAATGACGTTTTGCCATTGGTGCACCCAGGTTCGTCGTTGTGTACACCATCGCAGGCGCTCCTGTCTGTGATGCAGCGTCAAGGGTAACAGCAGCCATGGTATCCGAGCTGATAGTCCATGCTGCTGCAAACGTCGTCGAACTGTTCGTGCAGATGGTTGTTGTCTTGCAAACGTCCCCATCTGTTGAATCGGGGATCGAGACGTGGCTGCACCATCCGTTACAGCCCACATGCAACCAATGTGTAATTCCTTTGAGTCTTAATTCATAATGGCCGCTGGATCAAAATTGTGTATGTTCCTTCGGACATCTCCGGAAGAACAGACACCCCGTACCTGTAATTATTTGTGTCTGCTCAACACCTATCTTGACAACGGATGTGACTTGTCCTTTTATCCAGTGGATAAATATCCTTCGTTGCTTCTGTGACCTACGATAAGCTGCTACGAGAAGGGAACAAGTTCTTTCCTATAATATGTGTAGAACCTTGCATCACATCCCACCCAGATGTCTTTCCACTACTGAGCCCTTTTTTATCCCGCGGTCACTTGCCTCAACACTTGACGTTGGAGTTTGTGCGGTGAGTGACAGGAGGAACGGTATTGTGCTGTTACGAATTCAGTATTTCGGCTTTCTCTTCTTCTTCCGCTTCTGTGCCATTATCGTCACTGAGCAACTCACTAGAGGTTTTCAGTTCGTCTACTGACATAACATACTGGAAACATTTTACATTCGAGTTCATTGAATCCTGGTCACACTGCCCTCCTTTTAGCTTCGTTGAGCTTGTATTTGTCATCAAGTCTCCGATTTCCCTTAGATCTGCGATTATAATCTCTTTACTTTCCTAGCAACTTTCTGACAAGACTATTGAACCACTACGGATTTTTCCCATACCTCAAAACCTTGCTTGGCATATTAGGTCTGAAGTGCGTTGTATAGTGCTTTTAAATTTTATCAGTCAGTGCTCCGCATTTCAGTTTCCGAAGTCGAATACTTAATTTTGACTGCTCAGATACTAGGAAGTTTGTTTCCTGTAAGTAAAATTATTTTCCAATTTTTCTTAACATTTATTGTTGCATTTTAGTCAGTGATGCTAGATCAAACTGATAATTACTCAGTCTTTCCTCTTTGACTATTTATTCGAAAAGTCCCGATATTTTAGTTACTAGCAGGTCTAAGACGTTGCTCTCGCAAGCAGGTTCTCCAACTAACTGTTCGAAGTACTTTTCAGGAAAAAAAAAACATTCTTTATAATTCCTATCTCTGGCACCAGTTTTAATTGCATGACTTTCCCAGACGGTATCTGGCAAGTTAAAGCCTTCCACTAGGTATCTTTCTCACAATATTTTGCAAGTTTTCTCTGAAGCTCTCTGTAAACTACATTTCCTGAGGCAGAGTTTATAAAAGCATCCGATTACCATCTTCGATGCCTAGTTTCACCCTCATTATTTCACATTTGCAGCCTGTAATACCCTCTCTAAATATTATGACAATAAATGCGTCGCCACCATTGGCGTGTATGCTATCCTTGTGGTGTACGAGGTCTATTCGGAACGTGAGGACCGATCGTTCCTTCCTTTCCGAATATTTCACGTGTATTTCAGTATGAATTTAGGATTTCACTGCAATTCAGTTCTTGTTTCATATACCTGTCCATAATACTATGTGGCCATTATTACATTTAAAAAACGAGACTAATTCTCGTTGCTGCAGTTTGCTAATAACAGATTAACATTTCCTCAAGCTGATCTGCAATCACGAAAGTTCTCCAAGATAACATACCTGGTCTTTGTCCGTTGTAGCTGCTAATTCAGCACTAGCACAAGGAAAGTGTTCCTCTAACCTATAAAACACCATTTCCATGTCACAGTCACTCCACTACCCAAGTGGCCACTTCCATTCTGTAGTGCACGATTGACTCAGTGAGAATGGCCCCTCATTTATCCACCAGCTAGGAGAGGTTCAAAAATCTGCATCCAAGATCATGGCAGAATCGTCTGAATCCCTGGGTTAGACCTTCCACTCGGCTACAAACCGCGATCGATTCTGGGTACGGTGCTGCAAACAGCGAACATTGCTTCCAACCAGCATTCTTCACCAATTCAGCCAACCGTCTAAATGGACCGAGAATGGCCTGGAAACCCAGGCGGGAAACGTTCTTAGTGACTATATGAGCTACATGTGGTAGCTCGTTGCATCCAGTAGAATCAGAAGCTGTCAGTGGAACCTCCTCCACATATGGGACGAAAAGTGGTGGCAAGCTTATAGAGAGCCCGCTGGTCTTGTTTCCCGACCTGCCTGCTGTTTCTCTGAGGGGCTTCGTAATCGGCATAATTTTGGAATTTCCAAAGACCAACACATCCACCCCCTGTGCTTGTCTGGACCTGGCTTGGAAAGCGTCCACTTGCTCATCAGATGAGAAATCTTGTGTTGGCCCAGAATTTGTAATCAGCACTGGAGAGCAACCATTTTCTATTCAGAAGGCGTAAAAGAACACCAGTGTGTGCAGTTCCTACATTCGTCTTCCTCCCAGGCACAAATTGTTAGTTCATGTGGTCGCTATCTTCACAGCAAGAAGTGCATCTAACAGAGTAGCTGCCTATGAATGGTGAGAAACCCGTCTGGACCATTACAGAACATTCTCTGTATTTCTAGATGTTAACGGTATTCCTCGTCCGAACAACGAAGGGCTGAAGTTCATCACACTCCCCGTCGACGTGACTTTCAGTTTCAGTATTTCACCATCACGAATTCCTAGTCTCCATTCGTAATGTTTCTCTGTTTGTACTGCCTCCAAGTTTCACTCAGACGAATGTGTGGCAATAATAATCCTGTAAACGGAAGAGTCCATATTTCCTTTCAGTTACCATCCCCATTTTCGATTTCATCAACTTCACCAGTAAACGATAAACGTATTTTGGACTGTATGTGCTACTTCGTGATATCTTTGAATCAAGGACCGTTTAGATGTTAGGAAATATTTCTTTCCTGCATAAGCAGTATAGTTTCCAGAATTATCGTGAGTCATGCCTAGACAGCTCACATGGTGAGAGTATTGTCCGGGAAACACAAGGTTCCACATTTGAATCACAGTGTGGCACACATTATTAATCGATCAGGAAATTTCAACACAGCGTCCTTTTTATGATCGTTAATAGTGACTTCTTACCTCTTCACTATCCATTTTCGTATTTTCATTATTTGATTGTCAGTTTAATAAGTGGAGTTGTGATGTGGCTATGGATGTTGCTGTGGAGATCAGGAATTCTAATTTTGTTGTGGATGATCGTGAGAGCTTGGTATATACGGCGTGAAGATTGAATTATGAAAACTGGAAGGGACCGAGATGCAGATAGTACGGCGTTCGTCTGTTGCGTGAATATTGGAAGGGCTGGGATTATAATTACTCAGACGAAAAAAGACTGGCCCTGTATTTAGGATTTCGAAGGAGGAGGTGTCGTGGAACAGGACATTGGTTGTTTGTAGGTGAAGGGTATGCAATGTAAACTACAGAGTTATTCGTAATTACCTCTTGTGTAAATAAGATGACTATGTGAAAACTATATGTCAGAGAGAAAACAAACACGTATTAGTGGATAGAGCGTCTCTCAAAATTTTTAACTCACTTTGCATGGTCTCAATATAAGAACTGTTTCTGACGCAGCAAACGCCAATATGTGCGTGCAGTTTACTGAACTCGCCGCTGCTGCTGATCGGGGAAACGAAACTTCAGCAGCCCGCTTTGGAAATCTGTTGTCTGGGTTGCCTGGCTGCAGGTGGAAGCTAATTCGAAGCAACGATACGGAGCAGACGTATTGGGTGCGCGCATAAATTCGTAACGATTTTTCATAAGTTTAATAAACACAACAGATACACATAACACAGAGAATACTCTGAAAAATATATTCTCCTTCACTATTTACAACAGTCTGCCAATGCTGGGGTAACTTTTCGATTCCGTGACTGGATAAATCACGTTGTTTTGAGGCAAAGACCACGTCGAGACATGTTACGAGCGCATTTTCATCGGGAAAGGAAGTTTCTTGGAGGTTGTTCAATGAAGAGTGTAAAACGTGAAATTTTGATGGCACAAGATCGGATGAATAAGGTGGGTGCAGAATGGCTTCGGAACCAAACTTCCGTACAGAATGTTTTGTCAGACTAGCAGAATGCGAGCGGGCGTGGGTTAACACTTTGGGAAGCAATTCGTAGTACACAACACCATCGCTATTCCATCAGATGTATAACATAATCTTTTGGGGATGGGCGCAAGTCTTTGAATTCTAAGTTGCTGATTTGTTTGGGCTCAACCATTCTTTTCTTTTCCTTATATTAGCATAAAGACATCATTACTCGTCACCAATAACGGTACAGGATAAGAATGCCCGATGATGTTCACGAGGCAATAGATGATGGGAAAGCAGAGATGCGCATATGGCCACCCGCTGATTTTTATGATTTTGGCTTAGAGTATGCGGTACTCATACAACTGATTTTTGAACCTTTGCCATTGCATGAAAATGTCGCACAATGATGGAATGATCACAGTTCATCACATTTGCCAATTCTCTAGTACAATGACGTAGATCACTGCGGATTAATGTGTTTATACGACCATCATCAAACGCCGGAGGTCATCCTAAACGTGGAGAGTCATTAATGTCGATTCTCCTTAAAACGGGAAAACCACTTTCTTGCTTTACTTTGTCTAATGGCTTTATCTCCATACACCTTATCTCCATACATGGCTTAAATGTTTCTGGCTGCATCCGCTTCTGTCCTTCCTATATTTAACACAAACACAAAAGTATGTCGTAAATGTTTCGATTTCTCCACTCGGCACTCCATTTTCTGGAGTCCACAGCTTCACTTACTATCTCCAAATGACAAAATGTAGCTCAGATAGCAACAGTGAACTACAAATAAAATTGACAATCGATAAACAAACCCACGGCAACCGCAGTACCAACATGCAAAACAAAAATGCTACGAACTGAGGCACCAACTTAATAGTAAAGCTCCTGCTAAAAAGTGGTCTGCTCTGCAACTAGGTCACGGCTGTATTACATACTGTAGAAACTTGGACAGTGCTCTGTCCACTGATACGACCGTTTTTATGTATGTCACTTAGTTTTCGTGTTCTTGTCCCTTGAACGTCTGGAGGTACTCATGAAAAGCCCTGTCGGATGCTGCAGAAGCGCTGACAGTTAACATTTACATACAAATAGGGAGACATTGTAACAATTTTGCTCAAATTTCTAGAGGTTCTGACTATATGGAGATGTTAGACGAATCTGAGAATAGTTGGTATCTCATTTTATCAGAGGGGAAAGATAGATATGGAAGGTGAGGAAGAGTTTGACAGTTCACAAGCCGTGAGGCATCATACCCCTAATGTGAGCTGAGGATACCAAGGTTGCGCTGATTATAGAGGGAAATGATGTCAGCAAATCTCAACCGTGAGGATTATATTTTGTGGTTAGAGGGGTAGATGAAGTCGGCATTAGTCAAAAGACCGATGATTCTAAGAGAACAATTGTAAACGATAGTCAAAAAGTGTTGATCCAATGTCCAGGTGGCCAGGCACAGTTTTTTTCTCCTGAGTTGTTATTTCACCCCCTCATCTCTCACCGTCAAGGATAATTGACAACCAAATTTTCATACTTCGTGCTTGGATTTTACAAGAATAAAATCATTATAATTTACTTAAAACTCATTGCATTTATATGATTTATGTGATGTACATGTTTAGGATACGTTGCCGTAAAAGTATTGATATAGTTACTGTGTTTACTACTGCTATTTTACATTGGCGATGCAAACTGCGCAGCTGATAGATGAAGTGATGGATGCAGTGAATGATCTGTACCGAAGAGTTACGAATTGGGAAGAAGTTAGATAGTTGTACTGAAATAGCGATTGTGGTGTTGAAGCTGAGTAAGATGTTTAGAATGGGAGATCTGTAGTTACGTGTTGTGGCGCTGGAGTCTACGGAAGGGAAACAATAGGAAAAACTAAAGAGCGAGAAGCAGCACTGATGTAGGGGAAAGATACGGAGATAGTAAGGTCAGGTAGTAAAATCACGGATTTATTTGTGCAGAATACGCTTTTTACGTGTTTATTAGGTATAGGAGAGAGGAGTTCTTGGGCTGTAAATTTCAAGAATGGATTAGGTTCAAATGGCTCTGAGCACTATGGGACTCAACTGCTGTGGTCATAAGTCCCCTAGAACTTAGAACTACTTAAACCTAACTAACCTAAGGACAGCACACAACACCCAGCCATCACGAGGCAGAGAAAATCCCTGACCCCGCCGGGAATCGAACCCGGGAACCCGGGCGTGGGAAATGGATTAGGAAAGAAGGGAAGAAAGAAGAAAGGAATGTTAGAGTTAAACGTATCGTAGACAGCTCTGTCATTAGAGATGGGATAGTAAAGAATGACTGGAGGGAGGGGGGGGGGGCGTTTGATGAGATGTTTTAAGTCAGCCGTGAAGAGGATGTGGACTTGGTTGTTAGAGTGTAAGGTTTGCTTCAAGAGTTTCATGTGCTGCAGAACTCTGCTTACAGATAGTGTGACATGGTTGCCTACTGGATGCAGACGAACGTTGATGAATCGGATTGCAATATAATTTCCGATCTTGTGGGATTGCATTTGGAGGAGAGTGTGGAACGCTCCAGATTAAATATACTGCACGCAGATGGTGAGGTGAGGCTAGATCACTCTATAAGGAAATAAGGAGCTTCTGAGTAAAATGGCTTTCAAGGAAGCTTGTCAGTCGCCAATTTGATGATCACTGTATGGAACGCATTGTCACGATGAGTGCTGCAGCACAATGATTAAGGCAGTGAACTGCCATTCGAGAAGAATGGTTTTAAAAACCAGGTCTGGCCATCGAGATCTGGATTTTCCGCAGTTTTACGAACTCACTTAAGGTGAACAATTGGACTGTTCCATTAAAAAGCGCACGGCCGAATTGCATTCCCTTGTCAAAGTACAATTTCTCCTGTTGCTGCAATGATAGTGGCGTCGGAAAAAAATTTAATCCACGCCTTCTTCCTTCGACACATATCTCGTCAACAAAGCCTGCTTTTACTTGGGTATGTTAAGCAAATTCTTCTACTGACTTGATAGAAAATCCTAAGAAACTTTTGTCTTATGTTAAAACAGTAGCCGGCCGCTGTGGCCGAGCGGTTCTAAGCGCTTCAGTCTGGAACCGCGCTGCTGCTGCGGTCACAGGTTCGAATCCTGCCTCGGGCATGGATGTGTGTGATGTCCTTAGGTTAGTTGGGTTTAAGTAGTTCTAAGTCTAGGGGACTGATGACCTCAGAAGTTAAGTCCCATTGTGCTTAGAGCCATTTGAACCATTTTTTTTCTAAACAGTAAAAAGATCTAGGCCATCTGTCCAGACACTCCGTGACCAAAGTAGCACTGAAACGGAGGACGATTCAGAAAAGACCGAAATACAAGACGTCTTTTTCCAAAACTACACTCCTGCAACAGTGTCCCTAATTTGCTGGGAAGTGGCGGTGCGGTCCCCTACGGCACTGCGTAGGATCCTACGGTCTTGGCGTATCCGTGCGTCGCTGCGGTCCGGTCCCAGGTCGACGGGCACGTGCTCCTTCCGCCGACCACTGGCGACAACATCGATGTACTGTGGAGACCTCCCGCCCCACGTGTTGAGCAATTCGGCGGTACGTCCACCCGGCCTCCCGCATGCCCACTATACGCCCTCGCTCAAAGTCCGTCAACTGCACATACGGTTCACGTCCACGCTGTCGCGGCATGCTACCAGTGTTAAAGACTGCGATGGAGCTCCGTATGCCACGCAAACTGGCTGACACTGACGGCGGCGGTGCACAAATGCTGCGCAGCTAGCGCCATTCGACGGCCAACACCGCGGTTCCTGGTGTGTCCGCTGTGCCGTGCGTGTGATCATTGCTTGTACAGCCCTCTCGCAGTGTCCGGAGCAAGTATGGTGGGTCTGACACACCGGTGTCAATGTGTTCTTTTTTCCATTTCCAGGAGTGTATTTCGCAGAATCGAGCGCAATTTGATACCTCCTTTAATTCAGCGCATGAACGACAAAATGGTTGATAACTGAATAAGTGACCGTTGGATAGTAAAGCAACTGAAATCGATTAACAGAGAGAAGGCCACTGGTACTGATGGGATACCGATACGATTCTACATAGAGCATACGAAAGAATTTGCCCCTCCTCTAGCGGTACACCACCGTAGGTCTCTAGAGGATTAAAAAAACCGCAAAGAAGTATCATCGAACGGCGAACAGTCGCACAAAAGTGTGAAAATATGTTTCTAACGTCGCTGTTCAAACAAAAAAAGTGGTTCAAATGGCTCTCAGCACTATGCGACTTAACTTCTGAGATCATCAGTCGCCTAGAACTTAGAACTAATTAAACCCAACTAACCTAAGGACATCACACACATCCATGCCCGAGGCAGGATTCGAACCTGCGACCGTATCGGTCGCTCGGTTCCAGACTGTAGCGCCTAGACACGCACCGCCACTCCGGCCGGCCAATGTCGCAGTGTTGTGTAGTTTTGGAACACTTTTTATGCTCGCGTATTATGGCATTTCTAGAGACCGAAAATCCTCTGAAGGAATCAAAGTGTTTCGAAAGCAACGATCGTGTGAAACCCAGCTCGCTCTGTTCGTCCAAGAGACCCAAAAGGTGGCTGATAACGGCCCAGGTAGATGTAGTGTTCGATGACTACCGTAAGGCATTCGCCAAAGTACCGCATTTCCATGTAATGAAAAAATTACGAGTGTACGAAATATCGAACCAACTGTGTGATTGGATTGAGGTGTTTCTAGCAAAGAGAACGCAGCGTATCATTCCCAAGGGAGAGAAGTCTTCAGACGTACGTAGAATTCACAAGAGGGTATTACAGAACCAGTACTTTCCACAGTATATACAAATGACCTGGTATATAACGTCGGAGGTTCCACGAGGCTTTCAATAGATGATGCTCTTGTATACAATGAAGTAGTAACAAGATGTAGGGAGTCCTGCAGAAGATTGACATTAGATGAAGAGACTGGAAATTGACTCTCAAGGTAGACAAATGTGTCATATTGCGAAATTGTAGATAGAAATACCCTTTCTTGTATGATTACACGATTGCAGAACAATCTCTGGAAGCAGTTACTTCCATAAAATGTTTAGGACTGTGCATACGGAGTGATTTAACGTCGAACGACTACGTGACGCTAATGGCGGGAAAGCCAGATGTCAGGCTGAGAATTATTGGAAGGAAGCTTAGAAAATGTGTGCCATCAAGAAAGGGCGGAGCTTACAAAACCGTCGTTCGACTAATACCTGAATGTTGCTCGTCGCTATGGGATGCGTACCATATAGGATTGATAAAGAAAGTAGAGAAGACCTAAAGAAGAGCAGCACATTTCGTTACAGATTCATTTAGTAGACACGAAAGCATCTTGGAAATGATCAACCAACTGCAGAAGTAAAACAGGCGTTCTGCATCACAGTATCGTGTACTTGATAGTTCCGAGAGTATACATTCCTGGAAGAGCAACAAATATATTGTTTCCTTCTATGCATATCTTGCTAAAGGACAATGAAGGTAAAATTAGAGAGATTCGAGCATACACAGAGTCCTACCGGTAATCATTTATCCACCACACACCGCGAGGTTGCTTGGATGTAGATAAAGATGCATTTGTCTTTGTCTAGAATTGTCAATCTACCGTAGGCTCCTGTAGACTACCGTAAGTGAGCGTAGACTACGGTAGCTTTCCTAGTAGCTTTGGTCTGTTAAGATCGTAATTACGTTGCCTGTACGTTACGCGTGTTGCATAACTATCGGGAGTTAACTCATTACTATAGCCTTTTTTGCGTACGCAGTCAGTGTTCTGCTAAATTCCCGTAGAAACTGGAAGCGGTGAACCATGTACTACGTCGGATATACAAAGCACCACGTAACCTATGGAATGTTTTTGTCTTACGTAGCTACGTCCTGTCTGTTACTTAGACATAAACAGTAGTTACAGCAAAATCAAAATTGTCATACTTTAGGCCAGGTTTTATTCGAAAATAGTGGATTTATAATGTGAAACAGGTGAATATTGTACGAAAAATAAATACAGATTTATTATATAGGGCTAGAAAAAGCAGTTAATTCGAAAAAGAGAAATAAATGCAATACAGAAACGTATCAAACATTGCTCGAACAGTCCACGGGTATACTGTCGGTTCATACTGTCCAACGGGCACAATATTTCGGCGATCAGACATGTCGCCATCGTCAGGTGCGCTGACGAACTGAGCTCCTGAGGGCGGGCGGCCGATTTAAATCCCCTTCCCCCGCGTGCCGCTCTCTTCGCCGTCCGTGCCCGCGCGCAGGCGGTCGCGAAGACGTGGGCGTCGGAATCTGTCGTAGCGTCGATGTGCTTGCTACGTCCGCCCTGGTCGCAAGTTCGTACTTCTTGCTGAGAGCCTTCTTAATTACATTCAGTGCCGGGTCCCAAGCCTTGCTGAGATTGTAGCCGCAATCTCGGTTGATAAGATCTTCCCTGGTGCGAATTTCGATAGCCTCCCTTATAACGCTGTCCCAATATTTAGAGGTCTGAGCCAGGATCTTGGTACGCTCATAATCCACCTCGTGTTTCTCGGACAAACAGTGCTCTGCTACCGCCGACTTATTTGGATATTTCAGTCGAGTGTGCCTCTGATGTTCTCGGCAACGATCTTCGATGGTGCGTACTGTTTGTCCGATATGTGTTCCCACACTCACAGGGAATTTGGTATATGCCGGCGTTCCTCAAACCTAAGTTATCTTTCACACTTCCCAGTAATGCCCGTGTTTTATTGGGCGGGCAAAAGACGGCTTTAACTCGGTGTTTCTTTAATATACGGCCGATTTTCCCCGATAGTGCGCCATTGTACGGAATAAAGGCCGTGGCTACCTCTTCTTCCGTGACTTCATCCGTCTCCGCAGGATGTGCTGTGGTGGTGGGACGGAGAGCGCGTATAATCTGCCATTCCGAGTACCCGTTTTTTCGGAACACGGTTTTAAGGTGTTCCAATTCCTGGGGCAGATTGTCTGCATCTGAGATGCTGCGCGTCCTATGTACTAGTGTCTATAGTACCAGTGGACTGTTCGAGCAACAAATACGCCGGGAGAAACTGAAGAATCACATATCAAACATTACTTTAATAGTTCGTTGAGCTTATATAAAAACACGTGTCTGTTATCGCCAAACAGCTTTCGCACTTACGAATTATAAAAGGAAACTCTTGCCTTTGATCACGATGAAGAATTTGATATTGTGTACATAACAACAACAATAATCATATACATTTTTCTATGTTTGTGCATGTAAACTGCACTTGTATCAAAAGTAATTGTTCTTTAATTTTTTTTTAAATCGCAGAATGTAAGCAAGCAGCTAATGTTTTTTTCCTACGAAGTGCATGTTATATTTTGTAAGGATCTAAAATACAGAATGGACTGACACTAAATGATGAATGGTTCTATTTATGCGCAAAACAACCAAACAAACAAAAACAAAGCGAAGTCGTCGGTTCCCAGTTTCTCTCTCACATTCATTTACGTTTCTTTCGCGACTAATGCTACCAATAGTACCAGTAATTCTACCATTTACTTCATCATTTATGTAGTACACCAAAGCTTCCGAATGATCGCGTTGATGGAGCGCAACTCTACCTTTGACACATTTGAGGGAGCACATTTTGCGTCCGTGTGTGCAGGCGATGGAGGAGGACGAGGCGCTGGGCCACATCCCGTTCTTCGTGTCGACGACGCTGGGCACGACGTCGTGCTGCTCGTTCGACGACCTGCAGGAGATCGGGCCGGTGTGCCGCAGCTTCCCGTGCGTGTGGCTGCACGTGGACGGCGCGTACGCCGGCAACGCCTTCATCTGCCCCGAGCTGAAGCCGCTGCTGCGCGGCATCGAGTACGCCGACTCGTTCAACACCAACCCCAACAAGTGGCTGCTCGTCAACTTCGACTGTTCGACCATGTGGGTGCGCGACCGCATCCGTCTGACGTCAGCGCTCGTGGTGGACCCGCTGTATCTGCAGCACGGCTACTCGGACGCCACCATCGACTACCGCCACTGGGGCGTGCCGCTGTCGCGCCGCTTCCGCTCGCTCAAGCTGTGGTTCGTGTTGCGCTCGTACGGCATCCGCGGCCTGCAGGCCTACATCAGGCACCACATCGAGCTGGCCAAGGCGTTCGAGGCGCTCGTGCGCAAGGACTCGCGCTTCGAGGTCTGCAATGAAGTTAAGGTCAGTGCCCAGGTTCCCGCAAGATTAGTATACGCTGTGTTTCAGGAAGTGTAAGTAGTAAATATTGCACGAGGTGGTATTATTACGGGCTCATTCGAGTAAAACAATCCACATACTCTGAGGTGACAAAATATCATGACAGGTCTCCCTTTGCCTAGCGTAGTGCAGCACTCGACGTCGAATGGACTCAAAGAGTCGAACGAAGACCCTGCAGAAGTATTGAACCATGTTGCCTCTATAGCCGCCCATGACTGCGAAAATATTGCCGACGCAGGATTTTGTGCACGAACTGACATCTAGATTACGTCCCATATGAATGGCCAGATCATTAGCTCGAAGTGTCCAGAATGTTCCTCAAACCAATCGTGAACAGTTGAGGCCCGCTGACATGGCGCATTGTCGTCCATAAAAATTCCATCTTTTTTGGGAACACGAAGTCCATGAATGGCTGAAAATGGTCTCCAAGTAGCCCAACTTAACCATTTCCAGTTAATCAGCGGTTAAGTTAGACCAGAGGAACCAGTCCATTCCATTTAAACACGGCCCAGAACATTATGGAGCCACCACCAGCTTGCACAGTGCCTTGATGACAGGTTGGGTCCATGGCGTTGAGGGGCCAGCGCCACACACGAACCTCACTATCAGCTCTTACCAACTGAAAAAAAATGGTTCAAATGGCTCTGAGCACTATGGGACTCAACTTCTGAGGTCATTAGTCCCCTACAACTTAGAACTAGTTAAACCTAACTAACCTAAGGACATCACACACATCTATGCCCGAGGCAGGATTCGAACCTACGACCATACAGGTCGCGCGGTTCCAGACTGTAGCGCCTAGAACCACTCGGCCACTCCGGCCGACCATAGTTTTGAGTTTCTCAAGCAATTAAGTTCAGCTACTGTTGCTTTCTGTATGATTGCAAACGAACAAGTCAATCTTCTGACAGATTGTGCATATTTCCAATCAGTAACATCTTAGAGAATAATTTTCTGGATTAAGTCATCCGTTAGAAAGAAAGTATTGATTGCGCAGAAGGGAGCAGTAAGAATAACTCTTGTCCACGTACTAACGTCACGTAGGTCCTCTTGAAGGAGTTGTGCTTGTAACTGCATTACAGTACATATATTCGCTAATGAAGTTCATCATAAATAATCCGTCACAAAATGAGAAAAGTAGTGGTATCAATACCTACGATACTAGGGGAAAAATTACCCTCTATTAAAGCTGTCATTCGCCCAGAAAGGCGTTAAGTATGCAGGAACAAAACTTTTTCGTCATTTATGCCATGTGATAAATTCTCTGGCAGGTAGGAAAACAAGTTTTAAACATAACCTAAAATCATTTCTACTGGACCACTCCTCCTGTTTCATGGACGATATTTTATTTAAAAACTGGTAGCTTGAAAAGAAAACACTTGTTCTGAGTGTACTGACATGAGAATGACTAAAACATAATGTCTTAATTTACTCTGACACTAATTGGATATTATGTCTACCTGTTAACTGACTCGTTCCACATCATTTACATGAAACAATCGTTCAGATGATCTACTGAACATGGATCTAACTACCTAAATAGTCTTCACATAGAAGTGTTTTCAAATCTCATTCCGCGAAAGAGTTTCTTCAATTTACCGAGAATCAAGGTTGTACAATGGGTGTGTCAGTTTTGTCCAGCCAAACTTTGCAGTCGCGGTAGTTGTTTTCTTTTTTTTTCTTTTTTAGGATAACCACATACGGATCAGAATTGACAGTGCTTTCTTGTGGCACGTCCACAAGGAACAGTCCTTAAAAAATAAATATAGCCATCGTGTTTCATGCAGATGGGGCAGTTTTCATTTCGTTCTTCTAAAGCGAGTTTGCATGATGCCATTTCGTCTCTGGTTCAAAAGGATGTAACAAGGTTTCTTCTCCCGTCAGATTACTTGCAAGGAAGTCGTCTCCAGAATTCTCGTACTGTTCCCAAAATTCGCTGAACGATTCTTTCCAACTTCTTTGTGGGTAGCCGTCAACATTCTTGGAACCCACTTCTTGCAAACCTTTTTCAACTTAAACTGTCTCAATATTCTGCACACACTCGCTTCTCCTACTTCAGTTTGGATTGACAGTTCGTTAACTGTTATCCATTTGTCAGCCAAAATCATGATGTGAACATGCTGCATATTGTCGGAAGCCTGTGCAGTACTCGGGTTACTATTGCGCGGGAGTTCTAGAGTATTATCAAGTCTACTTTCGTCAGATAAACTGCTTGCGCAACGACTAACTGTACCTGCTATCAACGCCTTCTTCACTCTTGTGTGAATATTTGCCACTGTCTCGTTTTCACAATACCGAACTCGGTTTTTATGTGTACAGACTAAAGCGGCGCGTGAAAATTTGTACCAAGGCTGGGAATCGAAGACAGGTCTGCTGCACCGAGCGAGGTGGCGCAGTGGTTAGACACTGGACTCGCATTCGGGAGGACGACGGTTCAATCCCGAGTCCGGCCATCCAGATTTAGGTTTTCCGTGATTTTCCTAAATCACTCCAGGTAAATGCCGGGATGGTTCCTCTGAAAGGGCACGGCCGACTTCCTTCCCCATCCTTCCCTAATCCGATGAGACCGATGACCACGCTGTCTGGTCTCCTTCCCCACACCAACCAACCAACAGGTCTGCTGCTTACTAGGCAGGTGCGTTAGCCGCAAAGCCATCTTGTCACAGCGGTTCGCACATCTGCACGGATTACCCTGGCATGCCTCTCTCCTCGACCCTAATTATTACTGCCGTCCCAGTTCACTTTAAATTCCTACTGTGGCAAGATGACTTAGTGGCTAACGTACGTGCCTAGTAAGGAGGAAACCCGCGTTCGATTCCCGGATTTTGGTACAAATTTTAACTCTCCGCTTCAGTCTATATACATAAAATAATATTTGTATGAGACCAATAAAGACTCTGAAATTGTGCCATTTCTTTGTGCAGAACTCTGTGTTGCTTCAGACGAACTTCAAGTAAAGCAGCCGTCTTGGCTGAGTGCTACGACAACGCTATTTGCGGAAGCAAGTTGAACTGAATTTGAATGCAAGCAGGAAGACCGTTTCTATGATCTCCGTGAACAGCAAAGATCTAGAAAAAAAGTTGGACTTTTGAATTAATGGTGGACATTTCTTTTGAAGTGACAATGGTAAAACTTGATTTTAATAAATTCCACCTTCGACTTCAAGACAATTTCAAATTCTCTTGAAAAAATCACTTGTAGCTCTTCTGAAGCCATCTTTCTGTTCTTTTATGAAGGCAGCACTGTTAATAACACGGAGACTAGCTTTCAACATTACTGGAAATGACTTTTCTTGCCTACGTAGCGGCATATATTTTTCCAGCATGTCGGGGCCTCTGCAGATTCTAGTCATCAGGTGACATCATCTTTATTCTGCATAAATGGGTCGGCAGAAATGGTGACATTTCTTGGACGCCTATATCAACGAAACTTTTTGCCTGTAGGGATGATTGAAAGACGAAGTCTAGAAACAAAATGAAAACACAGGAGACGAACTGACAGTTTGTATTATGAATAGTGTTTCTGTGATAAAAGAACCCCAAGACGACCCCCCGAAGAGCTACTCGATGCGTTTTCAAGAGAAACTGAAAGTGCATAGAAGTTAGTGTTGTAATTTATGAATACGACTTTGAACTTAATCTTTTGCCTTTGCTTGGAACCTTGTGTGGGTATTTGTTTGGGTTACGTTCTAACAGCTGCATTTCTGAAACCAATAAATATTGGACTCATATTATATTGACAGTTTTATTCCAATTAGTCTAAACTACCACGTCGCAAAATATTCATCACTGGCAAAACTTCTAGAAACACACTTTTGTTTATCTCACAATGTAGGCTACATGCAGCATTAGCTGTACTTAGTAATGGCCTACCAACTAGTTATTCCATTGGGTAAGCAATATTATTTCTTAAAATTTATTTTCTGTCTAAAAGATACTTTGCCTGTCTCTGTGTCTTTTTTCATACCCCCTAAGACAAAGCAAAATGTGCGCTAGTGTCCATATAGCGTGCTTCTCGTTATAAGTCCGGATTGCTTTACTTTTACAGTCATAATTATTGCTGCATTGGCTCGAACATAAGCTACATCCGAGTATTATGGAAACCTATAATTTCGAGGAAGCAAAAACTAGAGAAACTCAGTGGAGAAAAGTTTATATATCACATACACCTGACGAGAGAAATCTCACACACATAGGACTGATGAATGAATTCTTAATTTTGCGTGATGAAGAGGGTAGAATATCCCCTTCTACAAGCCAATTACAACACTGTGTTGAGAGATGGTTTTTAAACCGATTGTTTACGAGGGCAATAAGCACCTGTAGTTTTGAAGCCATAACTTTAGTCTTTCCTTCAGGTATAAGGAGACATTTAAAGACATGTATTAGGTCTGCGAGTATAAATAGTAGCTGGGTGGTCCATCACTAATTCTGTCGTCATCCAGTCTTTACCTTGACAGTGAATGCCTAACCACTTAGAATAATTTTACTTGGAAAAATTTCTACGCTTTTCTACAACTGTGACGGGAAAAAATCGCAACACCAAGAAGGACTTGTGCGACATAAACGAAAGTTGGTAAGCGTGTTTCTACAGCTGATGTCTAATCAAATTTCACACCAGTCGTGTGAGAACAGCGCTAGTAGCGCCACTATGAGGATGTAAATCAGATTACTTTTAAGCACACGCTATAACGGCTGTGAGCGTCAATTACCTTTGAGATTAGACGTGGTGAGTTGATGTTAGCCAGGAATGCCTTGTAAGTGACAAAGACGTCACTATCGACACCTCACTGAGTTTGAACGACGTGGTGTAGTAGTGCTACGAGAAGCTGGATGTTCCTTCTGCGATACTGCAGAAAAACTTGGCAGGAATGTAGCCACTGCACGTGATTGCTGGCAGTGGCGGTCACAGGAATGTACGGTCGCAAGAAGACCGGGCTCCGGAAGGTCACTTTGCACTACCGTGAGGGCGAACCATCGTGTTAAGAGTATGGCTGTGGCGCATCGTAATGCGTCTGCAGCAGAAAATCTAGCAGCAATTGGCACCACAGTGACACAACGGAGTGTCGCAAATCGATTACTTCAAGGATGCCTACCAGACTCAATAGTCCTACACCTGGATTTATGGTCTGGTGAGTGATTTCCTATGACAGCAGGAGCCTTCTCGTACCCTGACTGCAATTGCGTGCGTCAGATTGGTGGTTCGTCCTTTTCCGCTGCCATTCCAGAGCAGCATTTGCATTCCAGGGGGTGTTCTCCAACAGGATAACACTCGTCGACATGCCGCTGTTGTAACCCAACTTGTTCTACACAGTGTCGAAATGTTGCCTTGCATCAGCTACAACAAGCACTCACCGTCCCTATATTGACCGACCAACTGCAACTCCATCCCACAAACTGACATCTGGTACCTGCAGAAACAATGCACGCACTTCTGCATGCTTGCATTCAACTTTCTGACGATTACATTGATTACTGATGTACCAGAATTTCATGTTGTCAATGGCTTATCTCGCACTTTTCAACACACTGACGATTACACCGATTACTAATGTACCAGAATTTCACGTTTTCAATGGCTTATCTCGCACTTACATTAACATGTGATCTTCCAGAGTTTTTACGCAAATAAATATGTTACGCAGAAAAACGTATTCCCGGAATTACATTACTCTACATTAATTTTCTTATGGTGTTGCGCCTTTTTTCCGTCAGTGCATGTTAGACGGGCGGGGGGAGGGGGGGGGCGGAAGGCTACTATCTTTCCTCCCTCTGCAGTAACTGCTAACAACACGTAATTCTTTGCTTTTAATATCCAATTGTTCTTGATGAGACAGTTTTCATACTTCTAAAATCCACTACCGCATTGCTCAGCCTCCGCTAAGAGACGGGCTTCCCGTCGGTGTTTGCGATCTGTTGTCTGGTGTGGTGGGTAAGAGCGCAGCCCTCTGGAGATTGACGAAATTCTCGCAAGAGAAACTCCCCATCGCAACCTCCTCACATTTAGTGGTAAGAAGGCCCATAGGATAACCCGTCAAAAACTGAACACAGATCAAGCTTGAAAATAGGAAGAAGGTTCAAAAAAACGGTTCAAATGGCTCTGAGCACTATGGGACTTAACATCTGTGGTCATCAGTCCCCTAGAACTTAAAACTACTTAAACCTAACTAACCTAAGGACATCACACACATCCATGCCCGAGGCAGGATTCGAACCTGCGACCGTAGCAGTCCCGCGGTTCCGGACTGAGCGCCTAGAACCGCTAGACCACCGCGGCCGGCAGGAAGAAGGCATCGTCAACTGTGGAAGAAAGCTAAATAGAAACAGTGAACGGTCAAAGATCAACATAAGCAATAACAAGTGATTTTGAATTACCGTGAAGTCCACGGTGATGGACAGCGAAGGGATTCCACTATCCTTTTTTTCCCTCAAAATTATGTCTGTCCGTCCGGTCATTAACGTGCCTGTTCACTGTACTCAAATTTGTGTCTGTATCGCGGTGTAACGTCCGTTTGCAATAACAACGTGTAACGAAGGGACCTCAACACGTACATACTTCCTATTTGTTCTACACAAGTACCACATGTTATGCCTGTTGCGTTCCGTTTTGGAAGTTCTGACTCTTGGTTTACTTTGTTGTAACATAGTTCGCACCCGTTTATTTGTTGTTTTCATGTCTGTGGGAGGTCTATGAGGCATATCGCGTGCTCTCACTATTCATCACATTTACTTGCGACGGAAATATATTCTTACCACATGTCTCATATTCTGCAACCAATGTATAGTATGACAATAGCAAGACTACAGAAAGAGAACAGCACGTCAATGACTGGGCAGACAGTTGATAAATCTGTGAAAAAAAGGGCCACGAGAGAGTTTTCAACACAGATCTGTCGCTTTCCAGCCCAACACCGCACCCACACAACCTCCAGAATGCGAGTCCAGTGTGTTAACTGCTGCGCCACCTCGCTCCGTGATAGCTCAAAGAAGCAGCATGTGTGCAGAGTGAGCTGAGGCGTTCTCGTGATGCAAGAACAAGCGACTAGGACAGCTGAACTTTCTGCTAGGTCACAGGCTTATCAGTAATGTAACCCCATGGCAGTAACATCACGCTTTAGTAAATTTCTACTAGTTTCGGTATATTCATGGGCCATGGTATCGTTAGATAAGTCTGAATGGCGATGGTCAGAGCGACCCACCATCTCTGAAGAACAGCGAATCGTAAGAGAGGTGGAGCCTCCGCTGCTCGAATACCCATGTACAGCCCGCCGTTCGATTGCTGTGGAGCGGGTCACATCCCAACTTCCGCGAAACTGTCAGTATCCTCAGAGGAGGCTGTCTTGGCCTAATGATATTCACAGATTGCCTTCAGCCAACAGAAGAGGCCACAGAAACTTTCCTAGTATATAATTTCTTGTACGGTGAGAGTTGTACACCAATGACTTTCATCGTGTTGTCCTCTTGGATGCCTGCACCATACGAAAAGAACCGAAAAGGCTAAAAAACCGCGAAAATGGTGGCAGAAAATGAATTAAATTCGGCACATCACTTGTAACGTTAAAGAATAGAAATTAAAACGACTATAAGTTCAACCGTCCCTCTCACCTAGAAACTTCAAAGGGACCTTTCTGAATGTGAATTATACAGGGCGTTTCAAAAATAATATACGTATTATAAAGTATTATTTTGTCCAAACTATCGATCGCTGCGCCTCGGCTCGCCTATTGGTGAAACGAATAAATAGTCTAGTTTATATTAATAGCCGCTAGATGTCAGTTGTCTTGTTTGGCTTGATAATCGACATATGTTTAAAATGGCTACTCCGCAGCAGAAATCAGTTTGTGTTCTCCAGTTTGCGAAGTGCAGTTCCGTGATTATAGTGCAAACACCAAATTGATCCTCTGAATGGGTGGAACATTCGCAGATGGTATCGACAGTTTCTGGATACAGGATGTGTATGTAAAGGAAAGAGTCCTGGCCGCCCTCGTGTTCCTGAAGAAAATGTTGCACAAATTCAAACTGCTTTCCAACGTAGTTCTTCAAACTCAACTCGTCGTGACAGTTGGGAGTTACAACTGCCTACAACAACAATTTAGCGTGTTTTGAGACGTCGGTTGGTTATGAAGCCGTACAAGTTATAGCTGTTACAAGCTCTGCGTCCTGATGACAGACGCAAACGTGTGGCATTTTGTAACGAGATTCTTGATGATATCGACAATGATAACACTTTCACACAACTCATCGTATTCAGTGATGAAACGACTTTCCATGTTAGTGGTCAGGTAAACAAACACGATGTTCGAATTTGGGGCCTACAGAACCAATTGAACATGTACGAGATTCGCCCTAAGTCAATGTGTTTTGTGCGATAACCCGATCATCTGTTTACGGCCCATTCTTCTTTGATGGAAACACGGTTAACGGTCAGCAGTACCTCGCAATGTTACGAAACGCGTTGTTTCCGAGGCTGCACGAAGAAAACTTCAATGTTCAACAAGACGGGGCAACCTCTCACTGGAGTCGCCAAGTTCGTGAATATCTGATCTGAATGAAACTCTACCGAACTGTTAGATTGGTCGTCAAGGAGCTGGCGACTTAGCATGTCTCAGCTGGACTCCGCAGTCACCGGATTTGACACCCCTTGACTTCTTCCTGTGGGGTTTCGTTAAAGTTTATGCACCACCACTCCCACAGAACCTGGAAGAGATGAAGAATCGGATCTGTACTGCCATAACATGGTAGCCCGAGTATGGGAGGAATCTGAGTATCGATGTGATATTGTTCATGCCGCTGATGGAGGACATATTGAACATCTGTAAACTGAACTTGAGAGGTTCGTAAATATGTGTGTAAAGTTTCATATTCGTTTGTCTTAAAATTTAATAAATGTATGCATTCGAAATACGTATATTCTTTTTGAAACACCCTGTTTTTATTTATTTTTATTATTATTTATTTTGTGGCTTTCATTGGACCACTCTAGTCAAAAACACAAAGTTGTAAACACGTTGTTACACAGGGATACAATTTGGCTCAACAATAACTTAATATGATATTTAGGTAATATAATTATTAGAGTCTATTCTTATATGAAAGGTGTTTTGCTCTTCTGTCTGCCTAATATTTCTTCATTCTTTCAGATATTTACTTTCTTTCTTCATCTGAGACCACTCTTACTGTACTCCTTTTATTGATTTTCATTAGTAGTCTGGTTTGCAGTCTTGCAGTATTCTGGTTTTCTCTGTCTTGTTTTTTAGGTCATCTACTGTAATTTGGAGTTCTTTTATATCTTCCTTAATTTCTGTGATCCATTTAATGTCGCTCTTGCTATTCCACAATTTTTGTATTATTTTTTTACTAATTCTGTTTTCTGGAGTTCTCGTCAGATGTTCAATGAATGAATGCGTTTCTTCCTGATCGTGGACATGACTGGTTCTACTTTCTTGTATACTGTTTCATTTGATGCTATTCTCCAATGTCCATTTATTTTATACTGTTTATTTATACATGTCCTAATTATTCTTCTTTCTATTTTTAGTATTCTGTCAATTTCTGCTGTATTAGTTGTTTTGAAGATAGTTTCAGCTGCATACGTTATTTATGGTTGTGTAACTGTTTTATAGTGTTTTAATTTTGCATCTATAGATAGACTTTTTTTGTTGTATGTAGTTTTAGTAATGTAATTTGTGTAGTTGAATTTTTTTATTCTATTCTGCGACGATGGCTTCTCATTTAGATTGTATGTTATTATTTCGCCTAAATATTTAAATTTATCAACAATTTTGATTTCCTGTTCTCCTATTGTAATTTTGTTTGCAAGTGGTGGATCAATTAGCATAATCTCCGTTTTTTCAAATGATATTCTAAGGCCTACTTTCTCTGCTATTTCTTGTAGTGATTTCACTTGTTGCCTGGCTTCTTGAACGGTGTTGGCTAGGAGAGCAAGATCATCAGCGAATCCCAAGCAGTTTAAGCTAATATCATCTTTTTCACTTCCAATTCTTATTATCTTTGGATTGTCCTTGTACCATTCTCTCATTATGTATTCCAGTGCACATTTGAACAGTAATGGTGATAGGCAGTCACCTTGTCTTAAGCCTGTTTTTATGAGCAATGGTTCCGAAATTTCTCCTCGAAACGTCACTTTTGATTTGGAGTTGGTTAGAGTGAGTTGTATAATTTTAATTAGTTTTGGATGGAGTCCTAGATTTCTTAAAATTTTTAATACTGAAGGTCTGTGGAGACAGTCATATGCCTTCTTAAAATCTACAAATGTTATTGCCAGAGGTTTGTTCCGTTTCTTGTGGTATGTCATAATCAGTTTTAAACTAGTTATCTGCTCTGCACAGCTTCTCCATGGTCTGAAACCTCCCTGATATTCCCCTAACTCCTGTTTAATTGCTCCTTGATTCTTTCGTATAAATAATATTCACTCGGGTTCTGGTATTACAGAAGACACTGGGCAGCTCTTCAGTACTCTGAGCGTAGGGTATAGTGGATTTGCGGCAGGAAATGAAAGCCTTCTCGCAAATCTTTGTCTGTAATTGCCGGTAAGTCCAAAGCATTTAGTCGGGGTCGCGGCTGCTGGCAAAAAGGAGAGCGTAGCGGAGGCAAGGGATTCTCCCGCAGCGTGTGGATTCCCGGCGGCTCTCTGGCGACCGGTCAGACAGGCAGCGAGCGGCCACAGGGGAAAACAAAGAAAAAAGGAGAAAAAAAGGAGCGGATGGCGGAGTTCCGCGACCTCGGCGACGCTTTGTGCGGATGTGGCGGGGAAGGCCAGCAGGGGTAGCCCGACCGCTGCCAGCGCGCGCACGCCGGCACCTGTTGCGCACAGCAGGTAGCGACGCAGTATGACCACTAGCACGCATACTTGTGGCTCCCGTCTGCTGCAACGACTGTCTCTAAGGCCGGCCGCAAGATGAGACGCAGGTCCGTGACGTGACGCAGGGTGGCTCACGGTGAGTTTCTGCGAACCACACAGTTGAATGGGGCAGCGCACGTTAGAGCGCAGCGTGACGTGGCGCAGTTCCTGCGCGTGGTGACCCTGCGGAGCGCAGTTTCCTGTACGCAGTTTCCTGCGAGGCTCACGGTGATTCTGGCTGTTCGCGTTCAGCGTTTCGTAGTTCGGAATGGAGGAGAAGCTAATTGAAGCCGTACGTGTTCGCAAAGTACTGTATGATACAAGCCATGAAGATTATTTGAAAACGAAGCTGAAAGCTGAGAAGTGGGAGGAAGTGGCCAAGGAAACGGACATACGAAGTGGTAAGTTGCATTGTAATTCATTGTTAACATTTTACATGAACATAGAGCCCATCACAAAGACTTTTACTACAATTAACATGTACCAAGGTATTGTTTCACAAAATAGAAGGATGACATAAATGTTATGAATTAATTTATATATTTATTTATATATTTGAAACATTATGTCGTAGCACTGTAACTGTATAGATATTCTTAGTTTCTCAGTACTTTCCTTTAAAAACACTTTCCCTTTGCCAAGGAACCATTCCTGTAGTGTTGAAGTATGTAGTGAAGTTCTGTCGAATTGTGAAAGCTTTCTGTGAACATCGTGTTACATTTGATTGTAATAATGGTCGCATTTGATCCTCTGGCATATCTTCCATAGTGTCGTCTCCACATATTTCAGCTTTAGAAGTAATTAAATAGTTGTGCAACACACAAGCTGCTTTGACAACACTGATAACACTTTCTACTTTAATTTCAAATGGTACTCGAAAAACTCGAAAACGCGAAGCAAGTATACCAAAAGCGCACTCTACCGTTTGGCGTGCTCTTGACAGTCTATAGTTGAACACTTTGTTTTCATAATTGTCAGTGACGCTTCGTTTAGGATAAGGCCGCATCAAATGCTCACATAAAGGGAACGCCTCATCTCCTACAAATACGAAAGGGATTGCCTCCTGTATTTGTGGTAGTGCTGCAGGTGACGGAAGCTGTAAAGTGCGTTTCACCATTCTTTTCGCCAAAACGCTTGTGTTGAAAACGCTTCCATCACTGAACCTCCCTTGTGACCCAACATCAACTGTAGTGAATTTATACTCGTAGTCTACGGTAGCCATTAGCACGATGGAGAAAGTGTGTTTATAATTGAAATAGGAGGATCCAGTTTTACGAGGTTTTCTTATTACTACATGTTTCCCATCGATGGCGCCTATACAGTGTGGGAATTGCCATCTTCGTTGGAAACCAGCTGCGATTGATTCCCACTGTTCTTTTGTGGGTTCTGGCATAAATATTGGTTGCATTACTTTCCATACAGCTTGAGATACTTCTGATACGATGTTAGAGACCGTTCGTTCTCCCATTCTGTAGCTGTAAGCAATAGTTCTGTATGTGTTTCCTGTCGCCAAATACCTAGAACGTAAAAGAAAAAAATTAAAAAAGGAATGATAAATTTGTAGCTGTATTTTTTTACGTTTGTAATTAAAAAGTGAATAATTGACATAGCGAAATTCTCATTTGACGCGGTTGTTGCAGGTGTTGAAGCGAAGGCGTTGTGGGAGAAATTGAGACATTCGCTGAGAGATGCTCTCAGAAGACAGCAAAAATCCATGAAAAGTGGGGCACCGGCTGAATCGGTTAAAGAATGGAAATTTCAAAAGCAGATGGGTTTTCTACAACCATATATGGCCAATAAAGCACGAGAGGGGAACCTTATCGAATGCAATGACGATAGTGAAACAACACCACAAACTTTTGCCACTGATAGTCCAACTGATGTAGTCGACGAGGGTGAGGAATCACTGAACATGCAGCAGGGAATCACAAGTGCTCGGGACGATCTTCAGTCACGGGCACTTCCTGAAATTTCACCCCCGCCAGAAGAACCGACATCAGCAAAAAAAATTAAGAAAGACACTATTGCTGGATTACTCAAACGAAGCATTGAACAACATGAAGAACGAAGAAAATCGAGATCAGAGGAAAGAAGAAATCTGTTGGCACAAACGAGTGCTCCAAGTGATCCTCTGTACCACTTCTTCATGTCAATGTACCAGATGACCAGACGCATGCCACCGTCATCTCAGTATGTCGTCAGAAATGACATTTTCCGTGTGGTTACAGAAATGGAGGCCTCGTTGCTGAACATTCCCGTGAGATCTCCACAGTCCAACACAGTTCAGCGGCCATCATCACCGTACAGTAACCAAACCCTCAGTCCATCCTACACTAGTTCAACTCCATCCCAGTCCTTACAATCCAACAGTCCCTCGCTTACAACAGAAGATAATTGTGAGTTTCAACAAAGCAATTTGCTCACATTTATTAATAATTTCTCTGAAAACTGATTTTTAGTAAAAACTTTGCTATTCACATTTGATGTACAGAGTGAATTTATGTGCTATTACAGAACATTTTGGCCATTTCAATATTATTTATGTTTATTCAATAAAGCGTTCATTCAATAAAGTGTTTCGCACATTAATGGCTATACACAAACCAACTCAAATTTTTAATTTTATAGTGCGTTTAAAATTACTTGCGACTTTTGACAGGTCGGCGTTGAGCGAGTGGAGGGGTTGTCGGTCTTAGGAAACATTGTTGCTTCAAAGGATCCGCCACTGTGGCGGCGTGGTCCGCATAACTCACATTGTTACTTCAAAGGAACCGCCGTTGTTGCGGCGTGGTTAGCATCAGCTGGTGTAGCGGCAGCACGGGGCGACAAAGAATCCGTCAAACGTCGCAAGTAATTTTAAACGCACTATAGAGATATAGATATAGGTTAATCATAATAGCTTACCTTAAAAACACAGCTAGTTTCTCCTCGGTTCCAATCGGCCTTGTAGCGTTGCATCCCTCTCTGTCAATTTCATTCTTGATGAGACCATGCACTTCTTGGAATTGATCACGATTTAATCTAAAATAGTTCGTGAATTTTTCATCATCAAATTCCTTAGTTAAAGCGAATTCCCCATGACTTAGTCTTCTTTTCATGTATGCACTTTTTTCTGCTTTTTGTTTCATCAAAGCGATGTAACACACTGTTTCGAATTCGAACTCAGAATCGGAATCCGATTCTGAACTTAAATCTATTAACATAGCAGAAGTAGTCGCCATCTCTGCCAGAGCCGAAGTTCCGCAGCAAACTGCGTATTGAAACTGCGATCCAACTTGCGGTGATTGTCGCCGTGACTCACGCCGCCGTGAGAAATTTGGCGTGAGCCACCCTGCGTCACGTCACGGACCTGCGTCTCATCTTGCGGCCGGCTTAAGAGTGCAAGAAAACTGGCTGCTGCAGGGACAGTGAGTCGTCCAAGCGTAGCTGAGTTCTAATCCGTTTTAGATTGTCACCGTTTTCCGATGTCATTGATAGCTACTGAGGATATGGTAAACTGCCCGAAACCGTCAGACACATCTGAAGAAAATACTGGCACTGAAAGCAAGAATTATGTGATCTTAGATCACTGCTTCCCACCCGGGAGGTAATTACCCTGAGGATAACATCAGACCTTTTGTGGAAAAAAACCAGCGGGTTCGATTATTGTTCAGTCACAATTCTATAGTGCCTTTACAAAATGCATAATGCGCATGTTGTCGCTTCTTAGTAGAGCAACCAAGTAATTGCAAAACGGTTTTCGGCTCAGAAAGCCATCGTCAGACTTTAGCTGACTATCGTCGTCAAAACTCCGTTCAAACAGGCGTTGAAAGGCCCAACGGTACTGACCGACCGCCGTGTCATCCTCAGCCTATAGGCGTCCCTGCATGCGGATATGGAGGGGCAAGTGCTCTCCCGGCCGCTGTCAGTTTACGAGACCGGAGTCGCTACTTCTCAATCAAGCAGCTTCTCAATTTGCCTCACAAGGGCTGAGTGCATTCCATTTACCAATAGTGTTTGGTAGACTGAACGGTCACCCATCCAAGTGCTATCCAAGCACGACAACGTTTAGTTTCGATGATATGAAGGGAACCGATGTTTCCACTGCTGCAAGGCCATTGGCATGGTCCCCAAAGAAGGAACAAATTTCAGGAACAATATTGCAAAAGATGATACACATCAACAATGAGGGCCAAACACAGATCAAATATCATCTTTGACAGTGCAGTGTGTCGTGTCCCACTGACGTGTCCTGAGAGGGAGTGGAAGGACTGCGTTGGTGCGCGTCAGAGAACTTACTTGGCATGAGGTCTCGGTGGTGTGGGCCGCCAACTCTTCACTGCTCCGTTGTAGAGAAGGCTGCAAGGTGAGCTAGAGTACGGAACTCGGATAGGATCTTAGGGAAGCTTTCATGTATGAACACTCGATGTATAGAACGATTATACTGGAAGTACCCCTGGCACTTGTGATTTAAATAAGATTCTATATACAGTCTCCAATGATTGTCTATCTGGCTATGCAGTTGCCATTCCTAACTTCCCAAACCTAAGTCCTAATACAGCAGAGGCGAGCGCACCAGACTAAGTGTCAGCTGTGTCGATTCAGCCTAAGTCCCTACTTGTTGCTGTGCTCAATACTCTCCTGCAACTCTTGCAGCATCCCGACGCAGACTAACGTGGACCGGCGTCCTAAGTACCTCACTCCATCACTGTCCTTCGATCTAGCGGCTATCCGCTTTAATAGGGGGTAGTGCACCCGGCACCACTTGTTCTAGAAGGTTCTAGCACCCCCGAACTTTGAGCCCTGAGTAGGCTAGTCACGCGGCAGCATGTGATGCCTACGTGATGAACTAGCCATTCTCCACTGTTTGCTCTGTCCAAGGGTTGCCACTAACTGTGCTTGAGCCTCGTGATACTGCATACTCTGCTCTTGTTAGTCGAGTACACATTACACATTACACATGAGATAGTCTGGTCACGTCCGCCTCGCTTGATCTGTAGCAATAATTTTCCAGCCTACAGCCTACATGATTTTAATTCTATCTTCTACTATTCGGGACACCTCCCCTTCCTCAGGGGAAAATTTTGTAAGCTCGGTCCCTCGAGATTACAAAATTTTCGTTTTCTACTCGCGGTGCCAGTAAAACTTACCAGTCTTTATTGCCATCAAGACTTGACATTATAAACATGAAAAATACATGGCACAAAAATAAAAAAAAAACACAAGAAGTTATAAGATACAGTTGAGTGCCGTCCGTAATGTGCATAGAACAAACAAAATTTATGTCACATATTCAAAAAATGCTGCAAATTTTTACCAAGAGCATACAGAATAGTTACATACATAAGTACACATTTTGAGTTTTATACACATACAAAAGATCTGATTTGACAACAATTTAGGATACATCATACTCTCCACCGTCTGCTGCCGCTTCACATTGCTCGGTTTGTCGGGCAGGGGTGTACCGAACACTTCGTTCCCAGCGGCCATCCGCTACCATTGTATTTGTCACACACACTTTAGCACAACAATGTCCTCCGATTTCACACAATCTTTTGCCACACATACGGCAACACTTACAATAGATGCATAAACAACATGATATAATTAAGACAACTAACACTACTGAACCCGTATATCCCCATACGGAATATACGCTCTTAGACCATCCGCTAAAGGTAGTTCGCTGCTGATATTCTATTTCACTCTGCAGTTCATCCACTTTGTGACTGGCTACCTTGAGGTCATCTAAGTGTCTAACAATATGTTCTAAGGGTAAATATATAGGTATACGTGTGACCTCTTGCTTTGTTTCGTCTATGATACAACAATCTATATTTAAGTTTAACATAGGTACTATATCATTCTTACTTACATTAGTAATAATTATATGGTCAGCTTGTAACATGACCTGCGCACCGTATCCTTTACACTGACTCGTAAAGGTTAACTTTCCGGTACCCCTTACAATACGGTCATTTGGGGGTAATCCGTTACATAATATTGTCAGTCCTTCATCCTTGGGAGCGACATACAGCCACTCATTGTCCTGTATCTGTGTCCAGATACTGTCGTTCAGTATGACATACTTTTTATTGCAATCTTTCGGAATTTCCCTTATAGGCTGTAGCATTCGAGCTTCACATCGCTCGTGATCATATGTCGACATCAGAACGAACTGTTGTTTACAAATTTGATTTCTCGCCGTAACCGTTTTACACTGCAATTGGTCACGAGACAGTAGTGCGTACTGTCGTTTCGCATCGTCAATAAGTAGAAAGTTTCGTTCGGGCTCGATATACGCAAATAACTTCTTAGCTGTATCATATTCTGCGGGTAATGGCCATATTCTATATAAAGTGTATACACTACTACTAAAGGTATATTTAGTACATAACTTAAGGTATTGCCGGCAAGAACTACATCTATATCTATTATACGAAGTAACAGATACCCTTGGTCCTTCGTGAGTTCAACGGGAAATTTCTTGTCTTTTAATTCCTCCTTTATCAGTTCGAGATACGTGACTACTTGTACAGGGTTAATCAAGTGTGGTTCCAATAGCCCTTTCTGCGCATTAACTATGGCAGAGATCAATAGGTCATATTCCCTTTCGAGCTCATTGAACATATTAGAGATTTGCATCAGTTGTTCCGTAATAGTCAAAACAATCAGGGTGTGTTGTATCTTCCTGTTGGTACTATTTTCGTAATCCTCGACATGTTTACTCAATTTCCTTATCCCATCCGCAATTATTTGAGTATTCCTGGTGACTGCATTAATTGTTTGGTTCACCCCCGTCAGTGACGCCCTCACAATGGTTACTTGTTCCTTGGACAATCGCAATAATTCCCTTTGCGGTTCCTCTAAAACATCTATCTTAGCTTTAAAGAATTCCGCATCATCCTCATCTAGTGTACCAAACAATACCTTGCTTTTCACCCCAATAAAGTTCAATATCCCCCTTTTGGTTCTAGGCCGTTCATGTCTAGCCAACTGGTCAATCAAGTCTTTTGATTTAGAAATCTCTCCCACCTGCCATTTTACAGTTTGTTGTACATTATCACATTCTCCGGCATCTAACTTTGCTTGATTAATCGTACTTATACAATGTGCTATCGCTCTATTGGCCCCCACCGGCGTCTCTTCAAATTTGTCATGCAATTCCTTGAGGTTGAAATAGGTCACCACTCTCCACGTTGTGCTGTATAGTTTCACACTGCCCTGGTTGTCGTAATACATTCCTGGTGCAGACCGGAATTTTTGTGCTCTTACATCTTGTGGGTTTGCTTCGCGTCCTGCGAGTCCGATCTGCCATATACTCCCGAATATCGCTGTCATCCACAAAGCCCTCATCAGTGGCATCTGTAATAGAAACGCACGTGTCACTCTCATGTTTTGCTATCGCCTGCAATCTGTTCACTTCCTCTACCACGAACAACTAAAAGATATTCTTGCCTGCTTGGTAAAATTCCTTCAGCCTATTCGCGTGCACTTTTATACATTTATTTCCTTTCAGTCTAATTACACGTTTGGTCCCTGTACATCTACTACAGTAAACGGTCCTCGCCACTGGCTATCTAACTTCCTTGAGCGTCCCCGACGCACGCTTTCATCATACAGTAATACGCGATCGTCTTTTTTAAATTCTCTCGGGTTCTGCGTTTTATCGTAATCGCTTTTATTCCTGATGTTGCTTTCCTGTGTTGCCTTACGGGCCTCTTGGTGTACTAACTGCAGTCGCTGTCGGATTTCCGTCACGTAATCATCATAATTGTAGATCACGTTGGCTGGCTTCTTCTGTAACCACCCTGGCAGATTACACTTCCTTCCGAAGAATAACTGGAATGGAGTGTATCCCGTGGTACTGTGTGGTGTTGTGTTGTACACAAAACATGCGAACGATACCCATTCGTCCCAATCCGTCCGGTCCCGGTTCACGTAATGTCGTAACATCTCTGTTAGCGTGCGGTGCGTACGTTCTAATGCTCCGTTTGACTGCGGATGATACGCCGTTGTTTGTATCTTCTCTATTCTCAGTAATTTGCAGACTCGTCTCATCGTATCACCAATAAAATTACTCCCCATGTCACTTAATAGGGCGGTCGGAACGCCGCACTTCAAAATAATGTTTTCTACTAACTTTCGAGCGACTGTATCCGCGCCCTGTCGAGGTATCGGTTCAGCTACTACAAACTTCGTAAGAGAGTCTTGAAAGGTCAAAATATACTTGTGGCCAACTCGGGTAACTGGTAAGGGACCTACTATATCGATGTCACATCGCTCAAATATGAATTCGGGAGTCGGAGGTAGTTCCACCGGTTGCTTCGTTTTTGCTTGGGTTATCTTATTCTTTTGACAACTTTCACACATTCTTATGAATTTTTCTATATCGGCTTTCATACCCGGCCAGGTACAGTACTGCTTTATTCGCGCATATGGTCTTCCCATTCCCTGATGGCCTCCTATGGGAGATATGTGCATCTGTTTTAGGATTTCCAATTTGTCCTCTGCGCTTAGAACGTCTTCTTCGTTTATCGGCGGTGTGGCTCCGTCTTCACTTATCTCGGTCGCGTCAGCTGTTTCCTCGGGGTCTGTAATCTCAGCTGTCGCTACTGCTTGTGTCGCTGCTTCGTTATTTACTTCTCGGTTCTCGTCCCGCTGCGCGGCGTCCGCCTTTATTTCTCCTTGCCTCCCGCTATCCCGCGGTACTTCCTTATCGCTGTCTTGTACACTCCGAATCCGTGATAATGCATCAGCTACGCGGTTTTGTTTCCCTTCCTTGTACAGGATTTGGTAATCATATTCCTCCAATTTTAGCCGAAGTTTCATTAATCGAGACGATAGGTCTGTGATACTGCCTAACCACATCGGGGGTTTGTGGTCCGTGAGTATTTTGAATTTCCTCCCAAACAGATAAGGACGAAAATATTTAACAGCCCACACTATAGCAGCTAACTCCCGCTCTATTGTACTATAGTTTATCTCTGCTTTATTGAGAGTGCGCGATATATACGCAACCGGTAAATCTTTTCCTATAGGACCTTGACTCAGATACGCTCCTACCGCGTATTTGCTGGCGTCTGTGGTTACCAAAAATTCCTTAGTGAAATCCGGGTACTGTAGTATTGGAGGTTTGATTAACTGCTCTTTCAAGGTCTGAAAAGCTTCCTGTTGCACTTCGCCCCATTCGTACGGAACTCCCTTTTTCAGTAGTTCATGTAGAGGCTTGGTAATTTTACTAAAATTGCTCAGAAACCGTCGGTAATATCCGACCATTCCCAGGTAACATTTCAATTCCGTAGTTGTCTTTGGCGGCGGGTAATTTTCTATTGCCGTTACTTTCATGGGATCGGGTTTCAAACCTTCTGCCGTTAAAACGTGTCCTAAAAACGTAACTTCTGTCCGCAAGAATTCCCATTTGTCGACCTGCAACTTTAGGTTCGCTTCCCTTAAATGTTCAAATACTTCTTCAAGGCGTGCGTTATGCTCCTCAAGCGATGCACCTACGATGACGATGTCATCTAGATAAATGAACACTTTATTCCCTTGCACGCCCGTCAGCACGGTGTTCATTAGCCGTTGAAATGTAGATGGGGCTGCTTTTAAGCCCATGGCTATTCTATTATATTCGTAATGTCCCGTCGGCGTACTAAATGCCGTCTTTTCCCGATCCTTCTCATCTATTAATACTTGGTAGTATCCCTTCGCGAGATCTAACGTTGAAAAATATTTTGCCTTTCCTAGACTATCTAGAATTTCGTCAATTCTAGGTAACGGGTAAACCATGTTTATCGAGACATCATTTAGTTTCCTATAATCCACGACTACTCTCCATTTGGGTTTACCACTAGCATCAAGTTTCTTTGGCAATAATAACAAGGGGAAATTTAAAAAAAAATGGTTCAAATGGCTCTGAGCACTATGGGACTCAACTGCTGTGGTCATTAGTCCCCTAGAACTTAGAACTACTTAAACCTAACTAACCTAAGGACATCACACACAACCATGCCCTAGGCAGGATTCGAACCTGCGACCGTAGCAGTCGCACGGTTCCGGACTGCGCGCCTAGAACCGCGAGACCACCGCGGCCGGCCAAGGGGAAATTAAATGGACTGGTACTCGGCGAGATTATGCCGTCTCTCAACATGCCCTGAATTTCCGTTTGCAGTGCATCCTGCTGTGCTTGTGGGATGCGATACGGTCTTTGATTTATAACTGTTCCTTCAGCTTCCGGTGTTAGTGGGATCTGGTGCTTCACTACGGTAGTGTAGGTGAGCACGTCCCCTGGTAAGTGAAACACGTCGTTATATGCCAAGCACAATTCCCGTATGGCGTTGTGTTCCTCCCGATTTAAGTGGTCTATACGCATATTTTCCGTTAACAACATTTGCCGCGTTTTTCTCTCGATCCTCCTGTTCTGGGGTGCACATCTAACTTTGTAGCTACTGGGCGGTGGGACCTCTTCTGCTAGTACTTCCGGCACCCTAAACCGCACTTCTTGGGTTGGGGTATTCATTACGCTCGTTATACACGTTCCATCTTGGACGGCTACTATGGCTTCTGGTATATAGACCCCTGGTTTAATTTATTGCTTGGGAATTACTGCCTCCCTACCTATTTTTCGCGTCACGCGGAATCTTATAAACCTCTCTTCCCGGGGTCCTATCCTGACTTCTTCCAGATCCTCCGGGGCTAGCGACTTGTCACGCCTACTCGTCGTGATATTACAGGGCTTCTTTGCTCGTTCTGGCAGCTCTTCGTTTCGAATAACTTCACTGTCATCTGGCGTCGCACAATTCTTACAAGTTGGCGCAACCGGCACTCGGCTGTCTCGCCTCGTCGGGTATTTGGAGTAACCGCCACCCTTACTATCTGTATAACTTGGACCGCTATCTCTTATTTGTTTCCCAGCGACTGCGCGCGCGCGCGTCGTTACCTCGACCGGCGCCTTATCTCCTCGCGCTACATCTGCGTATCTGGCTCTTACCTCCGTCCCAATCTTACCACTTTGCGCAACTAATCGATTTGCAGTGTCCTCTTCGCACGCTTCTCGTAATTCTACCCATTCGTCTTGCACATACATTCTCCGTCGCCCATAATCCAGCATGACTTTATGTTCGTCCAGGAACTCCCGTCCAAGTAACCCATCAAACGGCAGATCAAGACATTCATTTACAACTTGAAACTGAGTAACCCATTTTCTTCCTATACCGCTACTTAATTCGATTAATACAGGACCCTCCGTCCTGACCTCTTCATTGACGATACTCTTTATTGTCACTGCCCTTTCGGTTTCCTTCTTTACACCATCCCTCAAAACCCTGGATTTAATTAGGTTAATGTGGGCCCCACTATCTATTAGTAATCTCGTCTCAGTTCCTTTTACATCTTTGCTCCTCACGCATATATAGTCATTTTTGCCCGTGCATTCGGCAGCTCTTATTATTCCTGACGCAGCGTAATGGAACTGCGGCATTACGCCCTCTTCTCGTTTCCCTGCATATTGTTCCCACGGATGTTAACCCATTTACTTTCGTGGCAATCTCGAGCATAGTGTCCGTGTCGGTGACACGTGAAGCATGTCACTGGTTTGGCTTTGGTACACGGGGGTGTGTATCCCGGTAGGTTACATGCTGTACACCGTACGGGTGGAGGACACTGAGCTCGTCCCCCATTTCCCCTAAATTCCCGCACGTCAATTTCCTTGACTGGTAATCGATTTCGGTCTGTCCCCTGGGAGCCGCCCTTTACCACGTCTGTCTTTCGGACGGTATACTTTGTTCTACATTCACGCGCTACATGCCCTTCTTTTCCGCAATTAAAGCATTTCATACTACTTTTCCTTCCTGTCCTGCTTGCAGTCGCCACGCGGCGTTTATCTCGCTCGGACGTTATCGCACATTCCTCCGTTGCGGATAAGTCAATAGCCTCTGACAGGGTTATCCGTTCGCCTTGTGCCCGTATTACTGTTTTTATTCTCTCGTCGTATAATCCCTGTATGAACACGGCCCGTCCTAGCTTCCCTATCAGCGCATTGCATCCTGCAATCTCGTCCTCATCCATGACCCTCTTCATTGCCTCTCGAAAGTGGAACTGCATAGAATCAACGCGAGAGCCCCATTGAGCCACACTTTCACCGTTTCCCTGCCTACTATTAAACATAGTACAAGCATAGTAGTTAATTGTGTGCTTGCTCTCATAATTTTCCAACAATATAGACCTCACGGCATACCAAGTCTCTGTATGATCTCTAACCAATAGTTTACTGCGGGCTGAGCCCGTTATCTGACCAATAATGAACTTCAGAAACACTTGCTTATAACTAGGATTCACTAAATTGTAAGCATTATCGCAATTATCAATAAATTCGGACAATCTTTCTCTGTCCCCATCAAATTTATGGGGTACCAACTTGGTAGCCTCACTGGAGAGTGTCTGCGGGCCTTCGCCCGAGTCTACTTCATTGGAGGTTGACATCTCCACTAACCTTGACTCCTGCTGGTTGGCGCTGAATGTGGTGCGTCGCGGTGGCGGCGCGTAGAACCGCTCGAGATGAGCGTGGTGCGAGACGGTGCAGCTGCTGGGACGGCGCGGACCGGCGCCTCTCTACCCCGGCGGCGGCGCGATGCGACGCTGGTGCTGCGTTGGCGTGAATCAGCACCTTCTGCTTAGACGTGCCGCGGCGACCCCCTGGACCCGCGACGGTGCACTGCGTCGACCCTCTGGCTCCGCAGCTGCGCGATGTGTCGACCCTCTCGTTCTGCGACGGCGCGATGTGTCGACCCTCTCGTTCTGTGATGCTGGTGCTACTTAACGCCCCTCTGCCTATTCCAGTACTCTATACTGTCGCTTCTTCACCCGTAGATACCTCACCTATACCCCACACCTGGCACCAGAAAATGTCTAACCTCTGTCGTGTCCCACTGACGTGTCCTGAGAGGTAGTGGAAGGACTGCGTTGGTGCGCGTCAGAGAACTTACTTGGCATGAGGTCTCGGTGGTGTGGGCCGCCAACTCCTCACTGCTCCGTTGTAGAGAAGGCTGCAAGGTCAGCTAGAGTACGGAACTCGGATAGGATCTTAGGGAAGCTTTCATGTATGAACACTCGATGTATAGAACGATTATACTGGAAGTACCCCTGGCACTTGTGATTTAAATAAGATTCTATATACAGTCTCCAATGATTGTCTATCTGGCTATGCAGTTGCCATTCCTAACTTCCCAAACCTAAGTCCTAATACAGCAGAGGCGAGCGCACCAGACTAAGTGTCAGCTGTGTCGATTCAGCCTAAGTCCCTACTTGTTGCTGTGCTCAATACTCTCCTGCAACTCTTGCAGCATCCCGACGCCGACTAATGTGGACCGGCGTCCTAAGTACCTCACTCCATCACTGTCCTTCGATCTAGCGGCTATCCGCTTTAATAGGGGGTAGTGCACCCGGCACCACTTGTTCTAGAAGGTTCTAGCACCCCCGAACTTTGAGCCCTGAGTAGGCTAGTCACGCGGCAGCATGTGATGCCTACGTGATGAACTAGCCATTCTCCACTGTCTGCTGTGTCCAAGGGTTGCCACTAACTGTGCTTGAGCCTCGTGATACTGCATACTCCGCTCTTGTTAGTCGAGTACACATTACACATTGCACATTACACATGAGATAGTCTGGTCACGTCCGCCTCGCTTGATCTGTAGCAATAATTTTCCAGCCTACAGCCTACATGATTTTAATTCTATCTTCTACTATTCGCGACAAGTGGTAATGCAGTTAAAAACGTTAAACAATAAATAAACGTGAAGGCAAACGTTACCACTAAATTCGAAAAAAAACGGTGCCTATGCGACAATTTAAATTAAACTAACAGTCCAAATAAAATGAATTTAGTATGTGGCTGGGGTACTGAATAACAGCTTGAAGAGATATTTTACATATACCTCTCTTCTGTACTGACGTTAAAGACAAATTTTATTTTATTGGGATTCTTAATTTAATTTAAATTATTGTATACACACTGTATTATTTGAGTGTAATATTATCTTTTTCCTCGTTTATTCATTTCATGTTTATTTACAGTTTAACGTTTGTAATTGCGTTACCACTTCAACGTCAAAGATGGCATTTTCATTCGTAGCGCACTCTTCATGGCTAACATCTTTCGCAATGCTGTTCGCGAATATTGTACCTTCTATGATGCTAATGCTCAGTTAAAGTCTGGTGATGGCATTGTTAGACGAAAACCGCTTACAATATAAGTTAATGTTGTAGAGCACACACAATAGTGTACTTTGTCGCTACTGTTTGCGGGTGATCGATGGTGACTTATTTGTTTGAATGTTAACTAGATAGTATTTAGTCGCTTGGAAAATAGGGTATTGATTATTATCACTCTAAAGAGTTTAGTTGAGTGCTAAACATTAGTGTAGGCGGTGGGGAGGGGGAGACGTTTAGCTGGCTGATTCAAACAGGGATCCCAGCAGGAATGGTCATTAATCAGGGATATGACAGCAACTATCATTCGAAGCAAAAAATGTCACGGGCTGCAAAATTCGTAACTTAAGAGCTAAGAGTATTTCTGCATCGTCGCTACAATGAAACAAATCTCATCTAATAAACAAACGCACGTAGTTCTTACTATGTGCGTCTTAGAGCCCATGTTTACTAGACAATTTTTTTCTTCTTTGGTCCATACTACCTCCTCACAAAATATGGAAAGCAAAGAGCATGCAATAGAAGGGATTTGTTTCACAGTATCGAAGATGATGAAGTACTCATAGTTTGTAAGGTAACGGCTAACGCATTTTAGAGTCAATGTTTACTTGCCTTTTTTGCTTCAAATGATTATTTGCAATACATCACTGAATATTCGTTATTTTTTCTGGGACACCCTGTACACGAGTATTATGAAGTCGTTCATGGGTAATGGTCTCAGAGGCATTAGGCACCAATGATTTACATGGTCAGTGGTTCTTCTGATTCACTGAGACTGTTTTTCCACGTGACTCCTGCGACGAGTTCTTAGTCGTCCTTTGTTTCATCCTAACATACCGAGATAGCTCTGTGGTAAACACATTAGTCTAGAACTTGAAGGCAGGGTAATTCGAATCCCTACGCAGTCATCCTGATAACGGCGTCACATGGATTCAACAAATCATATGCGTGGACGACTACTCAAAAAGTGCCACGACCAATTATTTCCACCATCCTTCTTAGCTGAAACTAGTGATTAGTTTCTGAATATTCCGAAGACAGTAGAAAGTTGCCCTTCATTTTTCCTTTCACTGCTGGTCTCACTATAATAAAATTTAATCCTTAGAACACACGAATAAATGAGGATGTTGACGTTAGTCGTATGTGGATCAGATTGTGCTACATATAATTTATGCTCGTGCCATTAGCGTATGGCATGCCGAAAGGATACTTCTTAGCGTCATCTTCGTGTTTCCTATGGGAGTGATATGTATAGAGTTGTAGTATATTCAGAGGCTCCTCACAAAAACACTGATCCTTGAAATTTTGTAAGTAGATCTCCACATGACAGTTAGCGCTCTCTTCAAGCATCTACCAATGTCACATTTCTATGACGCACTCCCGTGGCTCAAACAAAATTATGACGATTCATGCTGCCTTGCTTTGTATACGTTCAATATTCCGAAATAGTCGTATCTCGTGTGGGTTCCACAAACTTCAGAATTTTTTTAGAATGGGTCTCACCAGTGTCATGTAAGTGTTTGAACGCTGAGTTCACTTTCCTAGCACCCTACCAATTAATCATAGTATTCTAAACGCTTTGCCTCCAATTGATCCTGTGTGATGATTTAATTTCATATTTGCACAAACTGTTACATTAATGTATTAATGCAAGCGTGACTCATGGATAATTAATAGTATACCGCATCTTTGCGTTTTGTGAGGTGCAAGATTTTATAACTCTGGGCATACAAAGTATCTGCACCACTTTGAAATCTAATCAAGGTTTGACTCGATATTTGTAATGGTGACTTAAGTCGCAAGAAGTCTGAAGTTACTATTAAATTCGTCTGCCAGGTGATGAACTCAAAATATATGCTACGAGTGTTCCATCCCATTTTTCTAGGGCATGTTGATGGGTTTTCTCTATCTGCTGAAAGTACTTTCGAAAATAAAGTGTTGGTGCGCTATTGAGTCAAATGCTTTATGGAAGTCAACAAATACTATATCTAATTGCCTGAATTCATTACTATCAACATGTCATATACTCGCATAAAAAAAAAAAAAAACTTTTGCATCGCCCAGGTTCCCAGAAATCCCGAACATATACGTTGACTGTGGATATTGTATCAAAGACACAGTCACTTTGACTGTTCAGAGATGTCACTAAACCCGCCCAAAGATGTAAACAATCATGCATGAGCAGCGCCTATTAGACGGAGAGGGTCCGACAGCCGATCAGTTCCAGTCATTCCACCAGGAACGAGGTACACGACTCATGTTGTCTGTAGTTCAAGCATGCCTAGACGGTCAATACCGCGGTTCGATCGCGTCTGCATTGTTACTTTGTGCCAGGAAGGGCTCTCAACAAGGGAAGTGTCCAGGCGTCTCGGAATAAACCAAAGCGATGTTGTTCGGATATGGAAGAGATACAGACAGACAGGGTCGATGACATGCCTCGCTCAAGCCGCCCAAGGGCTACTACTGGACTGGATGACCGCTACCTAAGGATTATGGTTCGGAGGAACCGTGACAGCAATGCCACCATGTTGAATAATGCGTTTCGTGCAGCCACAGGACGTCGTGTTACGACTCGAACTGTGCGCAATAGGCTGCATGATGCGCCACTCCACTCCCGTCGTCCATGGCGACGTCCATCTTTGCAAACACGACACCATGCAGCGCGATGTAGATGGGCCCATCAACATGCCGAATGGACCGCTAAGGATTGGCATCACTTTCTCTTCACCGATGAGTGTCGCATATGCCTTCAACCAGACAATAGTAGGAGACGTGTTTGGAGGCAACCCGGTCAGTCTGAACGCCTTAGACACACTGTCCAGCGAGTACAGCAAGGTGGAGGTTTCCTGCTGTTTTGGGATGGCATTATGTGGGGCCGACGAACGCCGCTGGTGGTGATGGGAGGCGCAGTAACGGCTGTAAGATACGTGAATGCCATCCTCCGACCAATAGTGCAACCATATCGGCATCATATTGGCGAGGCATCCGTCTTCATGGATGGCAATTCGCGCCCCCAATCGTTCACGTCTTGTGAATGACTTCCTTCAGATAACGACATCGCTCGGCTAGAGCAGCCAGCATGTTCTCCAGACATGAACCCTATCGAACATGCCTAGGATAGATCAAAAAGGGCTGTTTATGGACGACGTGACCCACTAACCACTCTGATGGATCTATGCCGAATCGCCGTTGAGGAGTGGGACAATCTTGACGAACAGTGCCTTGATGAACTTGTGGACAGTATGCCACGACGAATACAGGTATGCATCATCGGAAGAGGACGTGCTACTGAGTATTGGAGGTACCGGCGTGTATAGCAATTTGGACCACCACCTCTGAAGGCTTAGGTGTATGCTGGTATAACATGCAATGTGTGGTTTTCATGAGCAATAAAAAGGGCGGAAATGATGTTTATGTTGATCTCTCTTCCAATTTTCTGTACAGGTTCCGGAACTCTTGGAACGGAGGTGATGCGAAACTTTTTTTGATGTGTGTAGAAAAGCATGAATTTTGTTTTGAACGTCCGATTTTTTTTTCGTAATCCCTGCTGGCTGGTATTCTGTTCGAGATATATAACGACATTTGATCTCAAATGTATTCTGAGATTCTCCAACAGACGGACGCTACTGATAATGGACGTTAGTTCGGTGGATCGGTTCTGCTACATTTGTTGTTTTCTGTGCTTTCTCTCGAACTAACGGGCAGAGTTTTTTGTTTAAGAATCTTCTGTACACTTCCCTCAGTACCAAATGACGTGGAGCAGTGGTAAAACCATTAATTTATGTATGTGGTTAAATTTCCCGTGATTTGTCTTAATAGCTGAAGGTGGATGCGGTGATGGTTTCTTCGTAAAGGTATGGTCATTTCCTTCACCATCCTTTATCAGTCCTAGCTTGTGCTCCATCTGTAATGACATCGTCATCGACAAGACGTTGTAGGCTTGTATTCATTCTTTCCTACTCTCGTGATGTCATTGGTCTGAGGACAAGTGTTTAGAAAGCAGCAGCTCGCCTCCCAATAATATACAAAAAAACTTACGTTTGTGTTCGGAGTCATGATAAGAACGAAGAACCAGAATACATACACACATTTTTAATTTCAAAGATACATTTAATTTTATGGTTGTCTAAAATTCACTCTCTAAATAAACAGCAAGCAACAGTTAAATGAAAGCTCTTCTCACTGATCTTGGTAACGGAGCTGCTTATCATTCATAAGCAGACAGCGACCGCATACGTATGGTTGTGTAATTCCTCTTTCTTCCTCACTGCTGATGTCGTTGTTTTGTTTCCGGACAAAAGGCATCCGCAAATGCTGTGGTATCCGCTAGAATGTTGACACATGCCACTATCTACGTTCGCCGGGTTTCGTGTTCCTCCATTTACGTAAACATCCTACGCATATTGGGAAAACTGCCGAGAAGGTCGTGCGTAAGCAGCGAACATTCCGGAACGTGTAAGTTATTTCCTTCATCAATTCGCCAACCAAGCGACAACTTGTATAGTTTCTGAGAAAAGGCCCCGTTTGAGTTAAACAAGTATTACAAAATCTGGCTCATGATTTTGTGTAAATTCCCGTAGTGAAACCCTGAAATCGAACGAATACAGTTCATGTTAACTGTTGCCTTGTAACCTCCCCACTATGTTTATTTATCTATGAAATTTAGCGCAACTTTATCTCTCACTTTAAGAAGATCTACATATTACCGAAGCTACGTATTTACAAATTGTTATCCGACTTAAACTCGTGTGCTAACCTTTGGCTAAACAAAATTTTAATTGAACTGAACTGTAATTGATCTGAGTACAACTTCTCTTTATGTCAAATGCGCAACTGAAGTAAAACAGTTATATGGCCCTAATCATACGTCCCACTTACCTCGCGTCTTGACAACACTGCTGTAGATTTCACGAAAGCACAACAGCAAATAGCAAGCAGGCAGCGGCTAAGCCAGATTTCTATTTCTAAATAGAATTTACAAACTATATCCAAACTTCGCGGGCCGGCCGGTGTGGCCGAGCGGTTCTAGGCGCTACAGTCTGGAACCGCGCTACCGCTACGGTCGCAGGTTCGAATCCTGCCTCGGGCATGGATGTGTGTGATGTCCTTAAGTTAGTTAGGTTTAAGTAGTTCTAAGTTCTAGGGGACTCATGACCTCAGCAGTTACGTCCCATAGTGCTAAGAGCCATTTGAACCATTTGAACCAAACTTCGCGTGATCTTCACGCATAACATTAGTCTGAACAATACTATGCTTAATAAAGTGAACAATGATTTGAATAGGGCATAATGTTAACAGAGAATTTCTATAAAAATCGAAACAGCTTAATCATTTCAAATGTTAATGCATGATTCAAGGAAGTAGGCTGGTCTTTCCCTCAGCTCTGAGCAAGTGAACAACGTTATCTAGATGTCAGTAATCGTTTCCACAAATTAGGTTCGCATTGTTACAGTCTTCCCTCAAACTTCTTCTCTTAAAAATAAAAATAAAATAAAAAACCACTAGCCAAAGTTTATATTACTTTCGCCTTTCAATATATACATCATATTCACCTTGCTGTCTTTTACAATAAATCTTTCTTCATCGTACAGATACAATCACAAGTCAACACAGCGCTACTGAATACGTCCATCACTTACTGCACTTCAACTAAGAATATGTCACACTGCGCAGTCGCAAAGACTGCCACGACAAGACCAAAGATTGATTAACAGTACCGTAACTTACTCCCTCTCTGACGCGCACATCGATAACTTACAAAATCAAAATGGCATGTCCACCTTACAGCATTATTGGATCGGATGCGGAGTAGAATGTGTAGTGTCTCTGCCGTCGAAGCTCGAGCTCGATTGCCGATACCTCCTCAGATTTTTTCCAGGTGCCTAGTGAGGCCAAATGAGGAGCTACCTGCATCCATTAGGATTCATCTAATGGCAGTGACGGCCGGAAGGATTTACGAAATGCTGATCATATGTCCCACGAACATAGATTGCTGTCTTGTAAGCAGTAGTCTCAATGCGCTTAAAGTCTAATCCATGAAGAGTATTTACGTTTCTTTGGAGACATACGCCTTTTCCGTTCGCTAAGGTGACACTAGTGAAATACGTACAGATAACAGATGCCAGTGAGAGCTATACGGCAGCAAAAGTGATACATTATAATGGAATATGAAATCGATCTTCGTGTTCTACGGTTCTGATATGGGCGTGTATGACAATAGTTGTTTTTTGCGCCCTAAAACATAACAAACAGGTTATCTGCAGAGCTAACGAAACGCATCCTTAACGCAGAGGAAAAATCCCGACACTATGACCGTACGATTTGTGGTTCTGTTACACTGTAGTAAGATTTTTTTCGCCCCTTTATACGCTAAAGCTTACCGCAATACATTAATAGTAAACATTGAATTGCACACTTGATTTTGTTAGTATTACGAGACCTTAAAAGTGGTGGAGAATACTGTGCAATGTGGTTCAGCTGCATCCCGTGATGAACATGACACTAATGCCACTGGTTATTGCACATCAAAGTCTCTAAAACACTGAGAACACAAAACCAGAGGATGACCGCTGCCTAAAAGGAATTACACAACCAGTCATACACTAGATTCTGCACTTCGGCTTATATTGACGATAGAATTTTAATCGGTTGCATGGCATGATGGTCGAGGTGCTCGATTTGAAACTGTTCAGAAACCAGGTGTACACTATTTACTGGCGCTTATGTTAGAACTATAGTGCTGAAATTTGATGGCTCGTAATGACTATTTTACTTACACGACAGTCAACATGCTCACATTTTTCTGCATTCAGGTCCTTTCCGATAACACCCATTCCATAGTATGTAGTGTAACTCGGGCTGTTTCTCGTGCTGATACACATGTAGAGTGAGTCTAAACCATCTAGCCGCGGTCTATACACTGAGACGACAGACATGATGGGATAACAATATGCACACACACGGGTGGCGTTAATATCACGTACACAAGATATAAAAGGGCAACACATTGGCAGAGCTGTTATTTGTACTCAGGTGATTCATGTGAAAATGTCTCCGACATGATTATGGCCACAAGACAGGAGTTAACAGACTTTAAATGCGGAATGTTAGTCGGAGCAAGACGCATGGGATGTTCCATTTCAGAAATCGTTAGGTGATTCAATATTCGGATATCCATAGTGTTAAGAGTGTGTCGGAAACAACAGATTTCAGGCATTACCTTTCACTTACGGACAGTGCAGTGGCCGACGGCCTTCACTTGACAACCGACAGCAGCGGCGTTCGCATAGAGTTGTCAGTGCTAACAGACTAAATAACCGCAGAAATCGTGCGAAGAACGTATCGTTAGGACAGTGTTGCGAAATGTAGTGTTAATGTGCACTGGAAGCAGACGATCGACGCGAGTGCCTTTGCTGACAGCACGACATCGCCTGCAGCGCCTGTCCAGGGCTCGTTGCCATATCGGTTGGACCCTAGACGACTAGGAAACGTTGGCCGGTCAGTTGAATCCCGATTTCAGTTGGTAAGAGCTGAGGGTAGGGTTCGAGTGTGGTGTGACGCCCCACAAAGCCATGCACCCAAGTTATCAACAAAGCGCTGTGCAAGCTAATGATGGCTCCGTAAGTGTGTCGCCCGTGATTACATGGAATGGAATTGGCCAGCTGGCCCAACTTTTAATAATATATATATATATATATATATATATATATATATATATATATATATATATATATATATATATATATTATTTATTTATTATGTAAAATGAACGGATGAAAATGGGGAAGAAATGGCTTTAAATATTTTTGTTATTTACTCTTTCAGTACGAACTTTGTTGTAGAACCCTTTTTTTTACGTGTGGTAATACAAATTCATTTAGACAGAATTAAGCACATTTAAAATTACGTGAACTTCAGCAACCCTCTCATGCTGATAAATTCAAACTAACTGATTAATAACATTTATGACTTTGAAAATTATTTAAATTAAATAATTTACGTATTTCGGCCTTGGCACATTTTCTAAATGCAGTGGGTTTTTAAATATTTACTGAATTCTTTCCCGGCGTTAGCTATGGAACACAATACTGTCTCTGTTAGCATAAAGTGGTTAAATATTGCCAAGCCGACCTGAACGTTTAATTATCATTGACAAAACACACTGCACTATACGTTTAAGTTATTTGCTTTAGAAATTGAAAGAACCAACAGATTAACAACTTCAACGTTAATTTTATCCGCCTATGAATGCACAAATGTAAAACCAGTAATAAATTCAGTCAGCCTCAGGATCGCTGTAAAAGAAAAATATTTCGTAATTCACTGCTAATTTTACCTGCTCCAGATTTACGGGTTTGGTTAATTTTATAGCGGAACAATTTTTTAAATGTGCCGTCGCTGCAAATCGTTCGGTCGCGGCACAGCCCAGCAACACCAACGATAATCGCTAAAAGTGCTGAAAATTCTTTAAAGAAATATTATAGATGACATGGGCAAGCTAATTTACTTTAGTAATACACAATTTTGATAAATTATAATGTATTTAGACCACAACAATAATTAAAATTACACACCTTTATAATTTCTCCTCTAATGGCGGCTACCCACGCCCGGGTTCCCGGGTTCGATTCCCGGCGGGGTCAGGGATTTTCTCTGCCTCGTGATGGCTGGGTGTTGTGTGCTGTCCTTAGGTTAGTTAGGTTTAAGTAGTTCTAAGTTCTAGGGGACTGATGACCATAGATGTTAAGTCCCATAGTGCTCAGAGCCATTTGAACCATTTGAATGGCGGCTAAAGACATATAGAGACAAAAGAAGTCTACTCATGCATATAATGCTACGTCACAGGTTCCTCTCTCTCTCAGCTCTCGAGGAAGACGACGAAGAATGCACATTATGTGGTGCTATTTATACTATTGCTGATTATTAATATCTCTTTGTAATCTTACAACATTATTTTCCTATGTGGCTATATTTTACATTTTTTCATCGCAGATATTAACATATTTCGTAATTACATTATGAGTATAGAAATATTACAATCATATATACATCGAGAATATTATTACAGAAAATATTACAATAATAACCAACGTCCTTTATGCAAAATTAGACAATGTGTGTGCTGCCAGGGAACGTTACAAACAGAACCGATCGTTGACTAGAATTGGTTGTGAAAGTCTCTTCGGGTTTGCTGCCGGATCCTAAAATTAACTTGACTCGATATTTCGGCGATCCAACTGGTCGCCATCTTCAGAAGAATGCTGCTGCTGATGAGTCCCGCTGAGAACTGACGCCAGGCTCCAAATCGACGACCTATATAGGCCACCGTTCAGTACACGGACCATTCGCCGCCCATCACGGTTGCTGTCCTTCAAGACAGGGAAGTGGCGCCGCCCTTAGTAGAACATTGGCGGCAACGATATATCGCACTCAGGGCCGCACCGAAGAGCGTTCAATTTTGATGCGAGATAATACATGATTCCACGTCTTGCTAAGCGGAAACCCATTGTCTCTTTTAATTAAATTATCCGCCAACCTAATTTCAATCGCCTCTTTATAGACACTGTTCCAAAATCCGGAAACGTTGGCAAGTACCACAGTTTCATCAAATTTCATACCGTGTCCGTCATTTAAGCAGTGTTCTGCTACTGCCGATTTTTCCGGCTGTTGTAGCATCGTATGACGGCGATGTTCCACACACCTGTCATGAACTGTGCGAATCGAATGGCCAATGTAAGCCTTCCCACATTGACACGGAATTTTGTATACGCCGGGTTTCTCAAGCCCCAAATCATCTTTCACAGATCCAAGTAGTGCCCTAATCTTAGAAGGTGGACGGAACACACTCTCAATGTTAAAATTCCTTTAAATGGTTTTTGGAACAGTGTCTATAAAGAGGTCATTGAAATTAGGTTGGCGGATAAATTAATCAAAAGAGACAATGGGTTTCATCTTAACAAAGCGTGAAATCCTGTATTATCCCGCATCAAAATTGAACGTTCAGTTTTCTACTAAGGGCGGCGCCACCTCCCTGCCTTGGAGGGCAGCAACCGTGATGGGCGGCGCATGCACCGTGTACTGAACGGTGGCCTATATAGGACGTCGATTTGCAACCTGGCGTCAGTTCTCAGCGGGACTCATCATCAGCAGCAGCATTCTCCTGAAGATGGCGACCAGTTGGATCGCCGAAATATCGAGTCAAGTTAATTTTAGGATCCGGCAGCAAACCCGAAATGTTTCAAGACTTATTAAGCCGGGAAAGCCTACGTGGAAATGGTTATGTTCGGATACTTGGAGACTATTTGTAACCAAACAACAATGGAATTTTTATTAATGACAATGCACCATGTCACCAGTCCACAACTGTTCGCGATTGATTTGGAGAACATTCTGGACATTTCGAACAAATGATTTGGCCACTCAGATCGCCCGACATGAATACCATCGAACATTTATAGGACGTAATTTAAAAGTCAGTTCGTGCACAAAATCCTGTACTGCCAACAGTTTCGTTGTTATGGACACCTATAGAGGCAGCATGCTCAGTATTCCTGCAGGGAACTTCCAACGACATGTTGAGTCCACGCCACGTTGAACTGCTGTACTACGCCGGGCAAAAGAGGAGCCGACACTATATCAGGAGGTATCCCATGATTATTGTCGCCTCAGAGCACATAAGAAGTGGAACATCTTCTGTTGCTTCGACATATTACTTAACAATGAATTAGTGTTTACATACGGAAAAAGAATTAAGGTACAGTTTTGGTGGGCGGGGATGACGTCCTTCGAGAAAAGAAAGCACTTTCAAATGGCAATCCTAACGACTGTTGATGCATGATCCAACGAAATGCTTGTCGTAAGTTTTTAACAATAATAGCGTTTGGATCCTCCCCTGAAACACAACACACATCACTGTCTGAGATCCTGTTTACTCTAAATGTTGTCCACTTGTCTTTAATTCACCTCTGTGGTATTAGCTGTGGTATGATGTAGTCATGAAGAACTGAATTAAACACATTTAATCACAGTGTTCGCTTCCCCTCTTCGTGCTGATGCCGGCAGAGAAGCGTCATGGTACGGGGACTCAAGAGATACTGAACCTGTTGGGCAGTCACCCTGATAGATGACTGCCCAACCGTTGTCCACAGTTCACAGAGGTTAATCGAAGTTGGTCCAAAGGCAAGTGCATCTTCCCCAGTGGCGACCTTGGTGTACTCATTAAGACCGTAGTCACGTATCGTGGATAGTCTCCCTCATCTCCGCAAAATTTTCGCTAAGCAATTCCAACATAATGTGAGAGCAACGGTTTGGTGTTTTGGCTTGCTAAATATACAGGTTACTTGCTTGGTCCTGTAGACCAACAAACGGATGCTTGTGATTGATTTGTAGGTTCCTCTGTCGTTTACTGTCAGAATTATCGTTTCATCTCGTTTGTGCATTCGCCTCATGGGAATACCTCCACCACCGGCTTTTACTGGGCACTGTAGACAAGCAGAAAGATTCGCCTTAGTAATTGGCGTGCATAGAAGTGCACTCCGATTTATCGGTGCCGCGACCCGTTTCCAGGTTCCAAGCGACAAATTGATGTTATTGTGCATCAGCATTAATAGCTGTGACGTACCGTATTAAGTGGTACACTTAAGGAGTGACAGCATTTGTACCTCATAGTGAGAAGATAGCTGCTGAATGGTTGTGGGTTTCCAGGATTAAACTGACGACTCACATCACATCATCACTGTGGCCTGTCTGCCCACCTCACAATCCGCGCTTTGTTATAGGCGGTCTCTGTTACCAACACGTTGTTGGACAAGGCAGGCGGCGGCGTTTTCCCCATTATCCAAATGTTCATGTTGCATCCATAAAACGGTGGCATGTGAAAAGCACAGGGTTCCTATCATATTTCTTCCGTTTGGCGATAGGTGTGAGGAACTTGTTATTGTTACAATATAATCCAAAGTTATTGCGGTTGGCATTGCATTTATACATGCCTTAGCATATGTATGTATGTGGCACTAGTTAATGATCATGTAGCCAGAACCGGCCAAAAATAACAAATCTACATCTACAACTACGTGATTAATCTGATGTTCACAATAAAGTGCCTGGCACAGTCTTCAATGAACAACCTTCAAGCTGTCTTTCTCTACCGTTCCACTCTCGAACTGCGCGCGGAAAAACGTGCACTTACGTTTTTCCGTGGGAGCCCTGATTTCTCTTATTTTATCGTGATGATCATTTCTCCCTATGTAGGTGGGTGCCAACAGAATGTTTTCGCAGCCGGCCGAAGTGCACGTGCGGTTAAAGGCACTGCAGTCTGGAACCGCAAGACCGCTACGGTCGCAGGTTCGAATCCTGCCTCGGGCATGGATGTTTGTGATGTCCTTAGGTTAGTTAGGTTTAACTAGTTCTAAGTTCTAGGGGACTAATGACCTCAGCAGTTGAGTCCCATAGTGCTCAGAGCCATTTGAACCAATGTCTTCGCAATCGGAGGAGAAAACTGGTGATTGAAATTTCATGAGAAGATCCCGTCGCAACGAAAAACACCTTTGTTTTAATGATTGCCACTCCAATTCACGTATCGTGTCTGTGGCACTATCTCCCGTATTTCGCGATAATACAAAACGAGCTGCTCTTCTTTGAACTTTTCGATGTCATCCGTCAGTCCCACCTGATGAGGATCCCACACCGCACACCAATACTCCAGAATATGGCGGACAAGTGTGGTGTAAGCAGTCTCTTTAGTAGACCTGTTTCGCCTTCTAAGTGCTCTGCCAATGAATCGCGGTGTTTGGTTGACTCTAACCACAATATGTTTTATTCGAATAAGATAGTCCCGCTGAACCAAGGCTTTTATGAACACTGTGCCATGGATTTCCATAAGGTCATATATACATACATATCACAAAACTACAGGTATTTATGTATGTATATGTATGAATGAGTGTTTGTGTTTTCCACATCTTGTAAACCACTACACCTATTTCCACCAGACTTGGTACACTTATCGCTTACTGTATGGTAAAAGTCGCTGTGGGGTAAAAATGGTTCAAATGGCTCTGAGCACTATGAGACTTAACATTCAGGTCATCAGTCCCCTAAAACTTAGAACTACTTAAACCTAACTAATCTAAGGACATCACACACATCCATGCCCGAGGCAGGATTCGAACCTGTGACCGTAGCGGTCGCGCGGTTCCAGACTGAAGCGCCTAGAACCGCTCGGTCACCAGCGGCCGGCTCGCTTTGGGGTAAGAACCACCTGCCTATCACAGTTCAGTAGATATGACGTCATAAACAACGATATCTGTGAAAAACTGCCTCATCGTGCATAACTTTTAAATTTATTACTTTTGTGCTACGAGCTCTATTCGCTACAAATTTCGCAGGCAGTATCAACATACACCGATAAATTTACCAAAAAAATCATATCATGGTACCAAACATAGTAAAGGAGACATGACGTCACAAGCTGTGAGGTGCGTGAAAAACTGTCGCGTCATGCGCGACTTTCAAATTTATTACATCTTTGCTACTAACACCATTTGCAACATATTTTCAGACAGTATCCACACATGCCACTGAATGTACATACATAATTTACATCACTGTACGACATTTGTTCAAGAGATATCACGTCATAAACGCTGCTGTCTGAGAAAAAATTCCGCATCCGGCATGAAGTTTTAATATTACTCTTTATCATTAAGGTACTCCTAAAATCGAGTAAACTTAAGGAAATCCGTGACACCTGGCAGCGCTTTTGACAGCTTTCAACGACGAAGCGCTGACGTCTGCAGGCGACAACAATAGCTGTCGACAGAACCATGAAGAGGTGTTGTCGTAGGGACATTTACAAAATCACGTTGTCGACACACAAAGTGGCTGCGCCCAGCGTCCGGAAACTGTCTAGGATCTCAGCTCACTCCGAATCTACTGCAGGAGTACTTACAAAGTTTCGTTTCTAATAGAAAATTGGCAAAATGAATACCCGGGAAGTGCCGGGATTGTCAGCTAGTGTGGATTATAAAACGGCCACGCCACTATATGTACGACTACATTAAGGATATACAGTATTTCGATATCCTACATGCGAATTGTTGGAAGAAAGGCGACGTTCTATACCCACCTCAATATCTGCACTTGGCATGCCATCTTGTCACGTGTGGTGGAGGATACTTCAGACAACATTATCATTTCCCCTTACGCTGCTCCATTCGCAAATGATGAGCCAGAAGAACCTTCGTTGTAAGGTTCCCATAGTGACGAATTATATTCAGTAATCGAACGAATGAGAGTGAGGGAACTGCATTTACTTATGTTTCTTCGAGTAACTCTCCGCCTGGAATCTGACTTTTGTGGCATGCTCTTCCAATAGGGATTTCATTTCCAATGACGTGTCAGCTATACAGATATTTATTAGTTTACGTAAAACTGAATCCTTTCCTCTGTGATACATTATAAAACCTGCTACTTAACTGGTTTTATAATCGTTCCGTCATCTTCTTCGGATTATGGGTTGGGTTGGATTGTTTGGGGGAGGAGACCACATAGCGAGGTCATGTGTCTCATCGGATTAGGGAAGGACATTGGCCTAGCCCTTTCAAAGGAACCATCCCGGCATTTGCCTGTAGCGATTTAGGGAAATCACAGAAAACCTAATTCAGGATGGCCGGACGCGCGATTGAGCCGTCGTCCTCCCGAATGTGAGTCCAGTGTGCTAACCACTGCGCCACCTCGCTCGGTTACGGAGTATGATACACAAGCTTTGTGAATAGGAAGAAATTACCTACAAAGTTCAGTTTGGATTATAAAGGCAACTCCTGCTCGAAAATAATAAGATTTTCCTAAAGCCAACTGTTCCATAATGATAAGCCACCTTTCACAGAAATTCAAACCCCTACCACTGCACAGTCACGTCTCTCTCTTACAGCATTCGATACATGTCTCTCTATTACTACTGACTCCACAAGACTGACTAGTACAACGTCTTTTCCCGCCAAGTGCGAGGAAGAATAGCAGATATACTACAATTCTAAGTAAAGAGTCTAACCATTTACACAGCTTTCGACGAAGGCATTTAACTTTACACGAGTTTCTACGTATATGTTACAAAATTTAGTGAAGACATGACTGTAGATAACTTTATAAAATTAACATATTTAAGTTTTTCGTTAATAACTGTACTCTGAGGCTATCGTTAATATTCTCATTAACTTAAGCAGATGTCTCACACATAATTGTAGTTACTTTCTTTTGTATAATAAATTCATTTTGCCTACCTAATGGGTTACCCCACATTATGATTCCATACAACAATGGTGAATAAAAAATGCAAAATATATTAACTTACTGGTTTCTATGTTCGCATAGTTGGGAATTATTCTGATGCCAAAAATAGCTGATCCAAATATTTTTGGCATCTCAACGAAATAATTTCGAGTTTAAGTCTTGTTCAGTGTGCACACTCGAGGACTTAGCAGTTTCTATCATTCTATTATTTATTGTTGCTACAATAGATTATTTGGAAGTAAGGTACTTTTACCAGTGCAGAACTGGATGAACTATGTTTTTTGAAGTTTAAAACCAGTCTATTTGTACAAAACTATTTAACGTCTTCAACAAAAATCCCTGAGAACCATAAAGGCATAAGCACACCATCATCGCTCTTGACATTTTAACATTTCTGCATGTTCCAAACATATTTTGACCTTATGGTGAACCAGCTTTATCTATATTTGTAGGCATACACTGTATATGTGAACATTCGTGAAAAGCGATCTCGCCGATTTCTTGGGTATTAATTTCCAAGAGGGCATAAAGCACAAAACATAATTTTATTGTTCTGCACAGCTCAAAATAGTTATCTAAGATTGGCCACATACATTAGTGTCTAAATCATGTGCGTAGAAGTAGTGAATCGTAATCGTAAGGTACCGGCTGTTTTTATCTGGACCTCAAGCCACAGAATATGCTTAATGCAAAAGATGATAATGTTCTGATTCTAGTGTCAAATTAATTACAATCTTTACAACTGTCAAAAGACTCTATGTGACTAGCCAGTGTATGGAAATTTTATGAATTAACATCAACAATAAATATAATTCTAGATATTAATTAATATAACATCAAGGGGTTACGTCATTTTGTCGTAGGAAATATAGGATGTTGAGACTCTCTTAAAAAAAATTAAAAAATTAAAAAAAATCTCTTCAGACCTTTGAGACTGGTGGTTTGTTTGCAACATTTATTTTCGCAAACATCTATTTCTGTCGAAAGTTAGTTTCTCTTCTTTGGGCCCTTATAGTCCTTAGTGCCTCATTTATTCTTTCTCCTATTGATATATCTTTGCAAAAAGGACTAATTCATGTACTTATGAATGTATCTAGCCTGAGCGCATGTCCACCGTCCTACAACACAGTTGGTCCGAAATTCCGCAAGCTTGTATTTTATTTACTGCGTGGAAGTACAGATCTTTAGCGAATGCCTTCCGAAATTCAAGACAGAGGCCATCAACGTGGTTGCCACTGCCTACGGTCTTTATCGTCTGTATGAGGTCACTGCAGTCGGAGCAGGAGGTCAGATTGAGGAAGGGTGGGACTGGAAATCGATCGTGTCATTTCAAAGGACTCACCCCAGCATTCGTCTTAAGCAGTTTTTGGAACATTATGGAAAACCCAAGTATGGATAACCGATCGGGGACTGGAAACGACTTCTTTTCGAATACGAGTTAATTTTATTAACACTGAGGCACGTAACTCGATGTGCGTTTGAGGAGTATTTCTTTATTCTCAGATGTTATGATCGCATTTGGGTATTTATGACAACTGACTGGTTTCAGCTCTAATGAGCCGTTATCCCAACCAGTATCTTGTTACGAAAGTATCACATCAAGTCGCCATCCAGCGCTTGTCGTGCTTTCTCGAAATGAATTCGGTTTGATCTGAAGTGATCACAATGGGAGGTGGATGAAGACTTGATGTGCTGCTTTCGTAACAAGATGCATTTAAGACATTTGAGAACAAAAAAAATATTTTTTATTTTAAATTAGATCGTGTACTCATATACGGCAATGTCAAATTTCATTGTTAATGACGTCATTAAGCCAAAATATAAAGCGATTTTGTGGTCTTCGTCGAATATTTGGAGGAAGGGCGTTAATAGGAATGATTAGAAAGTGGCAAGTAGCCGTATGGAGTATCCTCTGCAAAGCACGCTAAGACTGTACAATGTCTGATAAAATGCATTCGCACATCTATTAGTGGACATTACTATGGGGTGTATCCACCATTCGCCATTAAGACAGCTTTTAATGAGGTGTCTGAATGTCTGTGGAGGAACTGCAGGACATTCTTCCTCAAGAGCCGAAAACAGAGACGGCAGTGATGTTGCATTCTGTGGTCTTGAACGAAGCCGACGTTCTAAATGATCGCAAAGGTGTTCCATTGGGTTCAGGTCAAGACTGTGGGCAGACTAGTTTATTTTAGGAATGTTTCTTTTTACAACCCATTGCGCCACAGATGTTTTATGACAAGGTACAACGTCATGCTGACACAACCATTGTCACCGAACTGTTCCTCTATTGTGCGCAGAACACAATGCTGCAAATTGTGTTCACATCGCTGGGCATTTAGGGTTTTCTTACGCGCCATAAGGGGACCACCACACCTTAACTACGAAATCACCGCTTTACCGTAATGCTACCTTCATCTGTACTTCACTGTTGACACTACGAGGCTATTTGCCGCAGGATATAAGAGGGTTGCGCAGAAAGTAATGCACTGCATTTGTTTTCTCAGCCGAGAACAATGCAACGAATGCGAAACGTAACGTCTGTATTATTTGAAGTCTCCTGAGTGAGCGCGCCAAGTTTCCGTCACTTCCGACAGATAGCGTAGCTGCAGGACTGTTTGAAAACGGCGTCTGTAGGTGATGTACGTTACAAGCAACGTGGCGTCATTGAATTTCTCACTGCAGGGAAACAAACTGTAGGGAATATTCACAAAGTCTATGGAGCATCTGCTGTCGACAGAAGCACAATTAGTCGCTGGGCACGGAGGATAACGTCATCAGAAGGCGATCCGGTGGAGCTCCACGATTTGCAGCTGTCGGGGAGAGCATCCATGGCTGTCACACCTGTCATGCTGCAGCGAGCTGATGTTGTCATGCGCGAGGACAGACGCATTACGACTCGGCAATTGGCGCTGCATCTGTCAATCAGCACACAGTGAAGCACTGGCTCCGCCACCAGGACAAGGATTGGTACCTTGTTACGCGCTGGAGGAAGACCATAGAATGGGATGGAGATTATTTGCAAAAATAGGGTGTGTAGATAAAATACCATTCTTTCGTGTGTGTAATTCTCATTTTGTTCAATAAAGAATTGTTAAAGAAAAAAATGCGGTGCATTATTTTCTGGGCAACCCTCGTCACTGCAAATCGCTTGTTCCCGTTTATCCAATGTCTGCTGGAGTCGCGCTTTACACCACCTCAACTGTCGGCTAGCAGTGGCTATAGAAAGGGAAGTGCGGCTTACGAGGAGCTGTTCGACCATTCTACCCCATTCTTTTCAACTTACTACGCCCACTCACTGTGCCAGATGGACTCCTGCTGGCACTTTGAAACTCGCAAGTGAGTCCTTCTGCTGATTTGATGCAACTTTTTACTGCTACTCTCAGTCGGTACTTGAGGTCTGCGCGTCTGCCTGCTCTTAGTTTTCATCATACATGAAAGTGGCGAGTTTGGGCTGAGCAACGGCTGATAACCGCGTAGTTGAGCGCCCCACAAACCAAATATCATCATATGGTCTTGGTTTAACTATAGCTGTTTCTTCGCCCTTGCACTTCAGAATCACATCACCAACAGTACTCTTGGGCAACTTTAGAGTGTTTGAAATGTCCCTGACGGCCGGCCGGTGTGGCCAAGCGGTTCTAGGCGCTTCAGTTTGGAACCGCGCGACCGCTACGGTCGCAGGTTCGAATCCTGCCTCGGGCATGGATATGTGTGATGTCCTTAGGTTCGATAGGTTTCAGTAGTTCTAAGTTCTAGGGTACTGATCACCTCAGATGTTAAGTCGCATAGTGCTCAGAGCCATTTTGTCCCTGACAGATTTGTTACAGAAGTGACCTCCAACGACTAGTCTACGTTGGAACACAGTGAGGTCTCCTGACCTGACCGACACATTCTGCTGACATTCTCTACTGACAAAACAACACTCCACGCCTTGTTTTTGTTTGTTGGCATGTCCGCCTCTCGTCACATCTAGTGGTCAATTCTTCTTTAGATACGGATGTCCGGATAGTTTTGGTAAGATATTGCATACATGTGTTAACGCTACCAACTTCTGATGTTGAGGGCGTGGTGGTGAGCTGTGGCTTGTTTCGGCAGCTGGGCCTGGTTTGCTTCCGGCTGCGCGGCTCGGACCAGCTGAACCAGAAGCTGCTGGGCACGATCAACGCGTCGGGGCGCCTCCACATGGTGCCCGCCTCCGTCAACGACAAGTACGTGATCCGCTTCTGCGCCGTCGCGCAGAACGCCACCCACGCCGACGTCGGTGAGTGCTCGCCCCACTCGCGCTGCCGCCGCAAGTAACTGCCTGCTCCCGCTTTCGCTTTCAGGCTGTTCACATCTAGTGCCGCACTAAGCCCGCGCCGCGCTCACAAAGGCGGCTGCCATGGGCCTGAGCCGCGACAATCGTTGGAAATTCGCATTTCCATCGTCGCAAAGGTCGCGTTATCGCCTGGCCTATTGGACAACGTCTCCAAGTAAAATGGGAATCATTTTCACTGCTACAGGTAGTTATTTGGTGCGCGCTACGCTGCAGCCAGCATCACTACAAAATACGCTTATCGACCAAATCTGTAAGGATGCAATAAAATAAATAAAAAACAACAGCCTCACTTAGCGCAAAATTATGAGAACGCATAAAAAAATTACAAAAGAAAGAAAATAGTGTTGTGTGTGTCGCAAACGCTTAGGATCAAATTTATGTAGATGGTAGCGTACCCTAAATTAGGTGATTTCATATTGGATCTAACTCCCGGAAATGATTATTTGTAAACTAAAAAAACTACTCTGCGTTCGAACAGGACTCGGATGAATAAATGTCGTGTGACTAGGGCCTCCCGTCGGGTAGACCGTTTGCCGGGTGCAAGTCTTTCGACTTGACGCCACTTCAGCGACTTGCGCGTCGATGGGGATGAAATGATGATGATTAGGACAACACACAGTCCCTGAGCGGAGAAAAATCTCCGACCCAACCAGGAATCGTACCCGGGCCCTTAGGACTGACATTCTTTCACGCTGACCACTTCCTTTTTTAAAAAAAAAATCTCATTTTGTTCGTTGTATCTGCTCGGGGCGGACGTCGCAAGACACCCATTTCAGTTCGTCGTTGTTCCATTAACTCAGTTTTTTTATTACAGAAAACGCTGAGTTACCGTGTCGGCTACCACTCAGCTACGGGGGCGGCCAGGACTCGGATCACCCTAATGGTACCGACCGGCCGCCGTGTCATCCTCAGTCTATAGGCGTCACTGAATGCTGATATGGAGGGTCATGTGGTCAGCACACCCCTCTCCCAGCCGTTGTCAGTTCGTGAGCGGAACCGCTATTTCTTAGTCAAGTAGCTCCTCAATTTGCCTCACAAGGGCTGAGTGCACCCCGCTTACCAACAGCGCTCGGCAGCCTCGACGGTCAGCCATCTAAGTGCTAGCACAGCCCGACAGTGCGTAACTTCGGTGATCTGACGTCAACCGCTTCGTGCGTTGCAGCTGGTTTCCCACACTCAGAGCGCTCAAAGTCACGCCCGAACCGTTCGCCGCTGCCAAATTGTCACAGCAATTAATTCACTTATAGTTCTTTGTCCGGCTTTCCTTCCCGATGCGTTCGGATCCCGAATCCTGGATGCAGTCCTTTTATTTTGAATTTTATCATACATGGTAACCACACTAAAGTACCCCCCCCCCCACACCCACACCCACACCCACACACCGATGCTAACGATATACACACTTACATTCACAGCACTAGCCAAACACTAATGGATAAATCCGCAGAAAATGCGATTCAGCGTCATTTATACAGTTATTATAATCAAAGAGATCGGCTACCATCAGATAAGCTTAGCACGACATGGCGTGAAGCCGAAATTTTGAAGGCTGTTAATTAACCTTTGCGACTGGGACATCAGCATCATAAATACAAGAGCCGTTTTGCAGTGTAATAGCAAAGCGTGGTAGATAGCGTATAACTCTAACATGTAGAAGGTCGAAGGTCCGAATTTCGTCAAACGCAGCGATTTTTTTTTTATTTTTCTACATCGAATCAAAAGACTTTGATTATCTGTATTATTCAGTTAACTGGTTTAAATGTAATTTTTTATTCTAATCCTTCGCCACGCTGTTTTCATCATGGAGTTGATATTTTTATTGTATCTCGTTTTTATTTCTACCATTCTTTTTTCGTGTCGTCTATAATCTGCAACCAAGTGCGAACAAGCCCGCCTGGTTAGCCGTCGGGTTAGCCGTGCACTGCTTTCGGAGCGGGAAGGCGTGCCGCTCCCCGGCACGAATCCGCCCGGCGGATTAGTGTCGAAGTCCGGTGAGCCGGCCAGTCTGTGGATGGTTTTTAAGGCGGTTTTCCATCTGCCTCGGCGAATGCGGACTGGTTCCCCTTATTCCGCCTCAGTTACACTATGTCGGCGATTTTTGCACAAACACTTTCTCCACGTACGCGTACACCATAATTACTCTACCACACAAAACATTGGAATTACACTCGTCTGGTGTGAGACGTTCCCGGGGGTGTCCATAAGCGGCCGAACTGCACAGTAACCCTGGGTTCGGTGTGGGGCGGCGGTGGGGTGAGTGAACTGCTGTAGCCTGTTGTCGGGTTGTGAACCACCGACGGCTACGCCAGGGACGAAGCCTCTCCGTCGTCGTTTCTAGGTCTCCAATACAATACAATACAAGTGTGAACAAGAACTGTTCATCGACGGTAATGCAGCATCCCGTGTAGCCAGTTGGAGGAAAGTTTCAGGTAACCAAAGACAGCGGGAAATTACAGTTTTCTTTTGCCGTTAAAACTGAAATTTTGCTGCGAAAGATGGCTATGCAAACAAACATATTATGAAATTTTTCTGTCTTGAATTTGTTCGTAGAGGTTTAGCCTTAAACGCCGTGAACAATGCGATCATCGTTTTAGTTCTGCCGCAGAATGTTGATCGGCGTTTTCTCGTATACATTGCACGTTATGAGGTTGTGGTTAGTTTAAGACATGCGTTTAAATTCAAGGGTGCAAAACCAGTCGTTTCCCGCAGTTAAGTCATTGGCAACTTAAAATCAGCTCTCGATGGAGCCTCTCCCATTTCAGTCGTACCCCGCCACGGCCGCTTCCAACATTGCTTGGCGTTACACGTGAACAGCGTTTGTGAAATGATCCACCTTGTTTGTGTGTCGCCTATAACCGAGCAGTAGCCGGCAGCAGATGTGGCAACGTTGTAGCGACAAGTGACAGACGTCAACCATCAGGTAATTTTAATCGGAATGTAGTTTCTTTCTGTCGTGACTTTCAGTCTGAAGACTGTATGACATAACTCTTCACACTATATCTTGTGCATGTCTCTTCACGTAAGCATAGCTGCTGCAACCCACATCCGTTTCCAGCTGCATACTGTAGTCAGTCCGTGGTGTTCATCAATATTATGCCCTCCCCTCCCCTATTCCACCACTTACAAGGTTTACGATTCCTTGATGCCTCACATGTGCCCTATCAATCGATTTCTTCTTTTTATGGTCAACTAAAGCAGCACTCTGTCTTTATGCCCCAAGTGGCCCATCGGGAACATCCGACCGCCGTGTCATCCTCAGTAGAGGATGCAGATAGGAGGGGCATGTGGTCAGCAGACTGCTCTCCCGGTCGTTATGATGGTTTTCTGTGACCGGAGCCGCTACTATTCGGTTGAGTAGCTCCTCAATTGGCATCACGAGGCTGAGTGCACCCCGAAAAATTGCAACAACGCATGGCAGCCTCGATGGTCACCCATCCAAGTGCCGGCCACGCCCCACAGCGCTTAACTACGGTGATCCACTGCGGCAAGGCCGTTGCCTTATGGTCAACTACTGCTATAAATTCCTTTTCCCTACAGTTCCCTTCAGCAACCTGCATCTTCTTTAGTCATCCGATATTAGTAGCTTCTATCACCTTACTGCAACAATTTAAGTTGATGGCAAATGTAAAAACTTACTACCATCGGTTTCAATGCTGTCATTATAATGATTCACACAGTTTTATCGTAGTCTCTAATCTATCACTGTTGCCTGCTGTGAAATATGATAGGCAGCAAGGAGCGCACCAACCTGTTGCTGTTCAGTTTCTGTTCGAGTTTCACACACCGCTAACTTCATAGCGAAAAATCTATAAATGTGATATCAGGTGGGTCAAACAGTGATGTAGTAAGCGGAACCTGCGCTGTTTTGTACATCATTTAAAAAAAGTGTCTGTTCCATGCTTACAAGTGCGGAAAGTTGAAGCAATAGAATGGCAGCTGCAGCTTCCAAACCGCACGGAAAACATAATAATGGATGAAATTATAGGTCCAAAACAACACAAAGTTATACACTGGTACTGTTATGTGGACAACAATATTTGTTTGGTAGATACAAACAGACATTCAGGTAATACAACTACACAGTGACGTAGACACACCCTAAAATAAAGTTCACCACTAAGACAGAAGCAAACACGAAACTTAATATCGTAGACATAATCAAAAAATGGCTCTGAGCACTACGGGACTTAACTTCTAAGGTCATCAGTCCCCTAGAACTTAGAACTACTTAAACCTAACCAACCTAAGGATATCACACACATCCATGCCCGAGGTAGGATTCGAACCTGCGACTCTAGCGGTCACGCGGCTCCAGACTGTAGCGCCTAGAACCGCTCGGGCACCCCGACCGGCACATAACCACATACAGCATCAACAACAACTACAATTTTGGAATACTCAGGAATTCTACAGCTACACGTACAACCACCACAACGATTCCCCATTCCATTCATGGACAGACAAACAAGCTCCCAAGTTTCAGATAGATGCTACAAAGGCTTACCTGAACTCCACTGGACAGGAAGTAAATGCAATACACCAGATAGACAGAGAGAATGGGTACAACACAAAAATAATAAACACACTGAACAACAAAATAAAAGAAATCAATTTAAACAGGAACAAATCGTGAGTAAATTACCGCTCACAACAAAGAGCCAAGGACACCGAACACAGTCAACCTGGAACACTTTACAAAGACCACAGCGTGGCACATACTAACATGCAGCAAAAAAAATCTCCACAAGGTGAAAAACATTTTGAAGGAACAAGGACTACATATATGTTTATGCACATACAACACAGTACAGAAAAATGTAAACACAAAGAACATCTCCACATACAAATTTATCAAAGCAGGAATCTGTTAGTTAATCTGTCTACGCCGATCAAACATGCAGAAATTTTAAAACTAAGTATTCCGAACACATCACAACCTTTAACAGTGACAGTGCACACTCGAATTTTGCAGATCATCTCACACAAAAGAACCGCCAACCTACCAAAACTGAGACTGATGTTAATATCGCCAGAGAAACCAATAGTCTCTACCCATAACTCACAATAGAGGTGAACTACCATATACAGAAAGCAGTGACACAAGGAAAGAAAGTCTTGGATGAAAATACAATAGTGCAAAACAAAACACAGTTTGGAACACTTCCCACATAATACATAGTAAGCAAACACCCTCAAAAATCCAAAACCGTCTGCTTCTCAAACCCATCTCCACCAATTTTCTAGCTCTCTGTCTCTCTCTCTCTCGTTACCCCCCCCCCCCCCCCCCACACACACACACACACGCAAACACACATTCCACATCACTTACGTTCTCCCCCAGCAGACACGCCACAGTAGTTTTCACTAAACATTCAAAGATAGTGCCACATTGAACAGAAGCAAAATTATGAACAAGTGAGCGGTGACAATAAACTCTGCACCTCTCAATGGGTCTAGAGACGTAAGTCGTTGCTCAAATCTCATTGTGTGAAAATTCACGTAAAGAGAAATGATTTGAAAGTGAAATACTAAAAAGTTGTGGAAAATAGTGTATACAATAGCAGTAGAAAGAGATGTCCACCAGAGATACACATCAGGACGGAACATGTAAGTACAGCGACGCACACAAACACTGACCACGAAAAAGTATTTCAAAAATAAGAAAATTTCTTCGTGACTATATGCAGGCGACCTGTTGTCAAAACAATAAAAATGGGCACAAAAACGCCGACCTATAAAAGCCCATTTTTCACTAACAATCTAATTTTCAGGTGATAAATTGAAACAAACTAAAGAAAATGCAGATGTTTTAGTATTCTGGTCTACAATAGATAAACGACCAAGAACTTTGTGTGGTACAGAAATAAATTGAACCCTCAGACACATAGGTGTCGAACCATGTCTGGGTAAATAAAAATGTAAAACAGTATGTTTTGAAAATGGGCAAAATCCTGGAACGCATATTGAAGTGAATAAAAATACATAAAAGAGTGGCTGATCTCAGTGTTTCGTAAAGTAATATAATTCACAGCCTGGGAGCTCAACAAACAGTAAAATGGATAAATTACGGTTCTATTAGGTGGTGCTGTACAGTTACAGCACTCAAGTCGATAGACAATCGTTACAGGTGATAGGGGACGTTTGTGACTTAATGATTTTCATCACTCCGGACATGGATAATGTGGCAGCCGATACCAACATCACGATTGGATGTTGCCTCATCCGTGATCATCACACGGTGCAAAAAGTCAAGAAGTGTGGGTCTCTACTACTACACGGGATAATCCATCGACAAAACTGGGCTCTGGGCTTACTATCATTTGCTCCCCCCCCCCCCCCCCCCCCTGCTTGTACATGTAGTTTATTATCACAGTGTAATTCCCGTTCCGCAAGTACTCTAGACATAATACTCTTCCAAGCGTGCATTTCACGGAGTTAATGGCAGCTTGTTGAGGGACCTTCTTCCACACGATACAACATCATCTTCTCAATTTCTATTGTGTGGAAAATTCTTTGTCGAGAGCCTTGACCAGTTTTGAACGAGTTAGTTTACCTGTCTGTCTCCTAGTACTTTCAACCTGTATTTAAGTAAAAGCAGTGACTGCTGCCCACTAGACAATGAGAAGGTGAAAATATTGTGTTTGAATACTACAGGTTCAAATGGCTCTGAGCACTATGGGACTTAACTGCTGAGGTCATCGGTCCCCTAGAACTTAGAACTGCTTAAACCTAACCTAAGGACATCACACACATCCATGCCCGCGGCAGGATTCGAAACTGCGACCGTAGCGGTCGCGCGGTTCCAGACTGTAGCGCCTAGAACCGCTCGGCCACTCCGTTCGGCTTGAATATTACAGATATGGTGCTTCTAGCAACAGATGAAAAATAGTTACAGGTTGTAGTGGGTACCACTGAAGCTGAATGAAAGATATATGGACTTCATTAAAAAAAAAAAGTAATGACACTGGAAGGAAATAAAAGGGCAAATAAAAAGCTGATTGGAGAAATACTACAATATGTACGAATGTAGGAAGCAGGATAGAAACCGAATGGAAGAGCAGCACAAAAAGTAAAATCAGGATAGGAAAGCTGGAAGAGGAACTCTGTAAGAAAAGAAGATTTTTCTGCAGAAAAATCGACAAGATTTGAGGAAAAGATTGATAAAATATTTTTCATGGAGTGTCCTCTTATACGGTGTTGAAATATAGACAATGAGGCACAAAGGCAGAGAAAGGCTAGAGGCTTTTGGGATGTGGACATGGCGAAAGATGAAAACAGTAAGTTGGATAGATAGTTTGAAGAAATGAGGAGGTACTGAGAAGCGTGGGAGAGCAAAGACAATTACTGGATGCAACAAAAATAAGAAAAGGAAACTAGAGTGGATATACATAAACAAAGAAGGCGATTCTTATAAAAAGCAGTTTTAGAGGGGTATTTGGAAGGAGAGAGGAGACGAGAGAGGAAAGGATTTCAGATGCAGGATGATGTAATGGATGACAGCCCATACACTGGCATTAAGATGGAAGCAGTGGATCGCAGGAAATGAAGACGCAAAATACATGCTACCGTAGCACATAGCTGATGATGATGATGATGATTATGATGATGATGATGACGAGGAGGAGGAGGAGGTGGAGGAGGATGTTTTTAACCACGATCACAGATTTCCTTCAGTTCGTATGACGGCTGTTCGAAAATTTTTGTATATACATCCGTTCGCCGTTCCGTGTGCTACATTTTGCTGCACAAGGCTTTAAATGTTGTTCTGTAAGCTCTTGTAACGAGTAATTCTCCACATTTGACAAACAGAGACAACCTCCATAGTGAACATACCACAGAAGGCTATGTATTCTGCTTCAAGTCAGTAGGGCCACATACGACGTCGATGCTGCAGGCAATTACCAAGCACGTGACATACACGCATCGCCCATTCATGACCCGCATTAGCTTAAATCATCACGACCATTGGCTCCATATCAGACAGTTTAGTAGCCTCTGTTGTTTCCACAATTTTCCCCTTAAGGGTTTCAGAATCTTATACGTATGTTTGTGGCTCCATTTCAGACTGCGACACTTAAAAGCTCTGTTGTTTCGTTATCACATAACTCCATGTGTCGCCTGCACTTTGTTGATTACATATCTGGATAATGCTGACCCATTCTTGACTGTGACCTGCTGTAAGAAAAACATCTACTTAAAAGATTATATTTGAACCTCTCATCGACGTTTATATCATTACTGAGGAGCTACCATATTTGGCCTTGAATATGGATGGAACCTTCCCCATGAACCATGGACCTTGCCGTTGGTGGGGAGGCTTGCGTGCCTCAGCGATACAGATGGCCGTACCGTAGGTGCAACCACAACGGAGGGGTATCTGTTGAGAGGCCAGACAAACGTGTGGTTCCTGAAGAGGGGCAGCAGCCTTTTCAGTAGTTGCAGGGGCAACAGTCTGGATGATTGACTGACCTGGCCTTGCAACATTAACCAAAACGGCCTTGCTGTGCTGGTACTGCGAACGGCTGAAAGCAAGGGGAAACTACGGCCGTAATTTTTCCCGAGGGCATGCAGCTTTACTGTATGGATAAATGATGATGGCGTCCTCTTGGGTAAAATATTCCGGAGGTAAAATAGTCCCCCATTCGGATCTCCGGGCGGGGACTACTCAAGAGGACGTCGTTATCAGGAAAAAGAAAACTGGCGTTCTACGGACCGGAGCGTGGAATGTCAGATCCCTTAACCGGGCAAGTAGATTAGAAAATTTGAAAAGGGAAATGGATAGGTTAAAGTTAGATATAGTGGGAATTAGTGAAGTTCGGTGGCAGTAGGAACAAGACTTTTGGTCAGGTGAATACAGGGTTATAAACACAAAATCAAATAGGGGTAATGCAGGAGTAGGTTTAATAATGAATACAAAAATAGGAGTGCGGGTAAGCTACTACAAACAGCATAGTGAACGCATTATTGTGGCCAAGACAGACACGAAGCCCACGCCTACTACAGTAGTACAAGTTTATATGCCAACTAGCTCTGCAGACGATGCAGAAATTGAAGAAATTTATGATGAGATAATAGAAATTATTCAGGTAGTGAAGGGAGAAGAAAATAGTTTGGACAAGAAGAGAATAGAAATCTTTCGAAATGTGGTGCTACAGAAGAATGCTGAAGATTAGATGGGTAGATCACATAACTAATGAGGTGGTATTGAATAGAATTGGGGAGAAGAGGAGTATGTGGCACAACTTGACAAAAAGGAGGAACCGTTTCGTAGGACATGTTCTGAGGCATCAAGGGATCACAAATTTAGCATCGGAGGGCAGCGTGGAGGGTAAAAATCGTAGAGGGAGACCAAGAGATGAATACACTAAGCAGATTCAGAAGGATGTGGGTTGCAGTAAGTACTGGGAGATGAAGAAGCTTGCACAGGATAGGGTAGCATGGAGAGCTGCATCAAACCAGTCTCAGGACTGAAGACCACAACAACAACAAGAATGGATGGAAATCGAGTGTGGAATTACTGAAGGAATTTTGGCTTGAAGGGATTAATTGAAATGAAGAGAAACTAAACCACGAATTTCGTACACAGGTTTCACCTTTCTCCTCCCTAATGCGTATGCATATGTCAAATAGTCTGGTAAATTTGGTATGCTAATGTAGGCCCAATGGTGTTAGTGAAAATGTAGTAAATTAGTGTCTAAAGTTCAAATTATGAGAATATGTGGAGCATGAATACTTAATGTATGTTACTGCCTCTTTTATATTGTATATCTAGCCGATTACCCTTCTCACCCTTTTGGCGTTGCTTGCTTACTTAATTATTTCAAACCGTTTCAGAAAGTGAACAAAATTTGTCTATAGCGTGCCTGAATGAAATTGAATGGTTCATTACTAAATGTTGATACCCAGTATCGTCTCACTATTGTAACTAGCCTGCCCATACGACGTTATTGCTGATCCACTGACTATATGCTTTCCTAGACAGTAGAACGTAATGGCGGCTGTTCGATTTTTCACTAATTTGAAAGCCATATCAGAACGAGGTTTCGTGCCCAGAAACAACATCCCCCACACGCACGGTCCCACAACACGACTCCCTTCCGCTTTCCCCTTCTTCTTTGCAAAGGAGACCACATAGATCTCGATAACACTGGGTCTCCTCAATTTTGCCCTTTTCTGACAGGCTTCTCTACAAATTTAGAGCCAACCAACAGTAGTTATTTTACCAGTCTTAGTTGCGTGGGCAGCTTACTAGACTGGACTCTTCAAACAAAGAAACAAGTAAACGAAATAACTAAACAATACAATGTTCTTCAAGGTAAGCAAAGATTTGTCAAACCATGTAACACGACTAACAGATCACCGCACATGCTACTCTCTGCGTCACATGAATTGGTCCCGAGTGCGCTTCTCGGAAACTTTTGGCAACTGCATGTCGCAGCCACACACACTGGACTGAAAAGGCTAGCCTTTTCCACGAAATTCACAATTATCATAGGATTTCCACAATCACTTCAGAACAGTAAAATGCAGACGCGGAGTATCACTTTCAACGCTCCCGCTGTCTTTCAAATTATCGTCAGAATATGGCAGGGCCCGCGACAGCTTTCACATTTCACAATAAAAAGAGTAACAAACCAACGAAATATTAGAATTACTATAAAAGAAAACAGAAGTATTTTTTTCTCATAGACAGCAAAGACTGAAAAAATAATAACGTATCTAGAGCCCAAAGAAAGTATGACAACGAACGGCAATGTAAGGAAACGCGTTTCAAAATACATACCAAGACGTAACGCCACAGGAGCCATTTCCGTCACATAGCTGGCAAAAGACGACAGCTGGTGTCGAAAAATTCCTCTTGAACTTCCTTATTTATCATTTCCGATCGTATTGCCAGTCTTTTATATGCAGCCGCATCTATTTTTCCACGTACCTGATCTTTCCCGGCCGTGGGAAGTTCTTCATTTTAAGTCTCAAGCTTCGTTGCAACATTTTCTGCCTCATCGCCGGTGAGCGTACTTTCTGTTAGTGTGATAGCACTGGAGACAGTTAATAGCTGCGGTGGCCCATGTGTATCCTTCGGATGGCCCGGTGGTTAAGTCCACTGCCCCAACTTACTGACAACCTTACATTATCAGTAGCGTCTAGGGTGCCGCGGCGAAAGTTCTAAGTTCTGATGCTGTGCTTCTATCAAAACCAAAAGAGAACTGTAGATGCAATGCAAGTCTCGAATTACCCAATATAATTCAGAATTATCGCAGCAGCGAACTTCACTTGTGGCTTCTATAGAACAACCGTTGCTAGGTAACTGCGTCTCATTTGTTCCGTTTTGCATCCAAAATGTGGTACACTATCACTTGTGATCTTATGCCAATGAAACTGAATTATATGTTTACATACGTATTTCCATACTAGAGAAGTGTGAAAAAACTGATAAAAGATATAGGCAAATCTGCACAGCGTGCCTTTTTTCAACATAGAATAGCAAGGAGAACTAGACAGTGAATTTGAACCTAGTGATACTATGTGGACTGCGTCAGTATACTTCTTGCTTCGCCTACGTAGCATAGATGGCAGCCATGCGGAGGACCCGGGTTCGATTTCCGGTGCCGCCAAGGATTTTACTTTGGTGGGAGGATTGGTACAGGAACCAGTCAGCATCGTGAAGCCAACTGAGGAGCTGCTTGACCGAGTGCTAGCGGCTCCACAGTCTGGAAAATCTGCAAAGCGGCCGGGAGAGCGGTGTACTGAGCACATCCTTCAAAAAATGGTTCAAATGGCTCTGAGCACTATGGGACTCAACTGCTGTGGTCATAAGTCCCCTAGAACTTAGAACTACTTAAACCTAACTAACCTAAGGACAGCACACAACACCCAGCCATCACGAGGCAGAGAAAATCCCTGACCCCGCCGGGAATCGAACCCGGGAACCCGGGCGTGGGAAGCGAGAACGCTACCGCACGACCACGAGATGCGGGCATCCTTCTCCATACCGTATCCTCATCATGCCGCGGCCGGAAGACATCCTCTGGCCCTTCGTGGCCTGAACGAGAAGTTCGTCATTACTTCGGTTGATCGCGGTTGATCGTATTATTACAAATCAAAAATATTTTTATTGCGGAGCTTTAAGTTTGTTAAGAGACTCTGCCTTCATATATACTAATGTATACAAACAGAAATGCATGAAAGTGAAAAAAAAATGGTTCAAATGGCTCTGAGCACTATGGGACTTAACTTCTAAGGTCATCAGTCCCCTAGAACTTAGAACTACTTAAACCTAACAAACCTAAGGACATCACACACATCCATGCCCGAGGCAGGATTCGAACCTGCGACCGTAGCGGTCGCGCGGTTCCAGACTGTAGCGCCTTTAACCGCTTGGCGCATGAAAGTGAAGTCATTTGCATCAATTACTCATTATTGAGAAAAATATTCTATGATTATGTAAAGACAGTGCGTTGTTAACACGAGAACGAAATTTCATCGATTTAGGATACCATTAGATCTTTTATTTCATCCCGTCTGAGAGAAGTGGTACTGCGGTTAAGGCACTAAACTGGTATAGGAAAGAAGTGGAATTCAAATTTCAGTCCGGCCTTTCTGATTTCAGTATTAGAAGTGTCCGTAATTCACTACAGCAAACTCAGGGATGGTTCATTCAGTTAGGCTACCATGAATACTTACCACAACTGTCCTCTCACCCCCCCCCTCCCCCATTTCTTTTACAACGGAGCTAGCATCCTATTTCTAATAATCTCGCAGTCTGCGGGATGCTTAGTATTCCTTTTTCTGTCAGATTTTGGAAACGAGTGATGTAGCACGAAGTGGCATCTGTGCTACAACAGTCTGTCTAGCAATTGCTGTGTCTTGGAGTTATGTATTGCTCTCAAGGGGAAATGATGACTCTTCCTGATTTGTCAGTATATTTCTACTTCAATTCGTTCTAAACTTTAGCATAGTGTCTCACGCTTTTAGTTACACCTCAAGAGTTTCTTAGTGTTCTAAAAGACGGGCGAAGCACGATCTAAATGTTCTTTTGTTATCAGTATTTCCCAGAAAGAAACCAGAATGAATACCGCTACAGCCATTACATCTACCTACTGCAAAGTTGGAAAGTGTTCTGTCTCTTATTCTTCGAAATAATTCCCATTCACTAATTTTTATATTGATCACATACGATATTAGGAAAATAAAATTTACGTTCTTCTTGAGTGTAGTGTTTAAATGGATAATAAACGTTTCAGATATCCTTCTAGAGCATCTTTAATTCTTTCTGTGAGGACGAAGTGACCTCTCCGGTACTTTTAAGTGCTTGCGGAAACTTTTTGCAGTTGTTAAAGCGTTCTCTCTGAGGATGTGTAGGAAGTTCACTTCCGTAGTTGAGGAACTTCATATCATGTGACGTCTACACTAGCATCATTTCCTCTGTGAATTCAGAGAAAAAGTGACGCAGCATCTGTAGTTTTCCGTAATCCTCCACCAATACGGCACAAATTAACATGCCAGTCACCATTTGTGCGTTTGAGATACGCCCTGCAAGGAAACGCCTCTCGTGACTTTTACGAGGACACGCTGAAAAGAAATGCCTCCGAATTTTTTTGTGTAAAGTGTCTTAAGGCTTTTTAAATAAAAGGAATGTTATGAACATAATATGGTTTTAATCTTCATGTCTACATATTTTCAGCCCTCTGTCTCTAGAGGGCCTCCAATTGTAGAGTGTAACATGCCGGTGCGTAAGGTATCTATGTCGGTGGGTGAGAAGCAGCGTGCTGTAATCGAGCTTCGAATTCAAAGAGTTCGTCCACACATGCAGCTCCCTCTCATTCGGCATGACAGGGCCAGACCACACACGAGCGCTGCCACATCTGCAACAATCTGACGCCTTGGGTTCACTGTCATCGATCATTCTCCACACAGTCCCACATTGCCCTGTCCGATTTTCATCCGTTACCATGTCTTAAAGAACACCTTCCAGGACTTCACTTTGATAGTGATGAAGCGTTGTAGGCAGAGGTGGTGATGTGGCTCCATCGACAAAAAGTCCAACATTCTAAAGTGACGGCATCAACAAATTTGTCTCTCGTTGGGAGGAATGTGTTCGTCGCCAGGATGGCAATCTTGAGAAATAAATGTGTGAACTTGAAGGATAAAAATGGAGAATGTTAATAACGTTTGTTTTATTTAAAAAGCCTTAAGAGTTTTCACGTAAGAAATTTGGAGGCATTAATTTTCTACATCTATATCTACATGGATACTCTGCAAATCACATTTAAGTGCCTGGCAGAGGGTTCATCGAACCACCTTCACAATTCTCTATTATTCCAATCTCGTATAGCGCTCGGAAAGAATGAGCACCTATATCATTCCGTATGAGCTCTGATTTCCCTTATTTTATCATGGTGATCGTTTCTCCCTATGTAGGTCGGTGTCAACAAAATATTTTCTCATTCGGAGGACAAATTTGGTGATTGGAATTTCGTGAAAGGTTTCCGTAGCAACGAAAAACACCTTTCTTTTATTGATATCCAGCCCAAATCCTGTATCATTTCTGTGACACTCTCTCTCATATTTCGCGATAATACAAAACGTGCTGCCTTTCTTTGAACTTTTTCGATGTGCTCCGTCAGTCCCACATGGTAAGGATCCCACATCGCGAAGCAGTATCCTAAAAGAGGACGGACAAGTGTAGTGTAGGCAGTCTCCTTAGTAGGTCTGCCAATAAAACGCAGACTTTGGTTAGCCTTCCCACAACATTTTCTATGTGTTCCTTCCAATTTATGTTGTTCGTAATTGTAATATGTAGGTATTTAGTTGAATTTACGGCTTTTAGATTAAACTGACTTATCGTGTAACCGAAGTTTAACGAGTTCCTTTTAGCATTCATGTGGATGACCTCACACTATTCGTTATTTAGTGTCAACTACCACTTTTCGCATCATTCAGATATCTTTTATAAATCGTTTTGCTGTATGTTTTGATCTTGTGATGACTTCATTAGTCGATAAACGACAGCGGCATCTGTAAACAACCGAAGACGCCTTAGTAGTTTTAACACATACTGGTTGATTTTGCGAAATAGGAACAAAGTGCTGGAAACAATCCCTGAGCGGATAAGAAGCAAAAAAGGCCGTAGGGAGATACGGCCGGAAATGTTCCTGAAGAGATGCACCAACTTGTAAGTGAAGATAATACACCAGATTGTAAGTGGAGATAAAAGATCTTTGACAAAGTAGGTTTCAATGATTGAAAGCACATAAGAGAACACACTAGGCAAGCAGGAAAGTTATGTCTGCTCTAGTGTCTTAATGGTACGTTGGTAGCGAACCCTCAGCATTGGTTCAATTTCAGCAGATTGTAATTATTTTACAAAAATTCATCAACCTTATATATAAGAGCTTTTCAACAACTTCTCTACAAGAATGTGCTTTTAAAATAGCGGAAAACCTTTCTAATCTATTTTATGACTTTTACATGCAGTAACAGAGTAAAGGACGTACATAGCACAACATACTACTGAAGAATCATCCACAAAGTAAGTTATAATGCGACTACAGATACGACCTATTCCTATGTCAAAATCACAAGAGTTGCTAATGAATCCATTATATAGTGCTACGGTTTCAGGTATTTAAAAACATCCTAAGGCCGAAATTGTGCAATCGTACATGAAATAAAGAGAAAGGCAGCTGAAGGCATCACGAAATTATAATACCGTAAATGTTTTGTTTTATTAGTGGTGCTTACGTTATACTTGTACAATATTAACCTCCGTCACGTGTATCGCTCCAAAATGTTATTTTCATCCACTAGATTTTTCTAGAGTTTATCTCAGCTACAGAAGGTCGTAGAACAATTATTTTTTAATTCGTGGAAAAATTTCAGCAGTCTCTTTCTATAAAAGTTATTTGCATAAAATAAAGACTGAGATAGTTACTTAAAAAACCACACCTCAAAAGTGCAAGTCATTCGAAGCATTTTTCATCCTTACAATTAATAAATACAGAAAAATTATTTATTAGCATGGGATTTAATAGCATGGTATTGCAACTCTTTGTGAAAAAACTAAGACTTAAACCGTTAGTGTAGGGCCATCAGCTAAAAAAATTTAGCCAATTATCGGGAGCGCTTTGTTTTCTAACAACTACTTTTTTTACTTACTGCGGGCTATACTTACAGCAAAGAGCAAGTATGAGACTGTGAATGTTAACGGACTATAGAGAACACTATTTTTAGTGGTTTCTACAAAATATCTCGAAACGTAACAAAGCAGTCGATACTTATAAAAAAGCGATCGATAGATCTCTTTAAGCCCTACAATTTTCTCCTTTAACAATTTTAGATCGGAGATGCAGCTGTTTACTTGTTTAACAAAAATCGTTTTTTACAACCTCGTGGATTTTTTGGACATGTTCGCTATCTGGGATCGATTTTCATGTAATACAAACTCTAGTTAAAATTTAATTTCCTGTACAATCTTATTTTTTGTTTTCAGGAAATAATTTTTGCAAATTTAACATTAGACCGTCATATAATGCTTGTACTACTTCGCAAACTTACACATTATACAGTTAATGCTTTTAACGAAGAAGCAAGCTTTATTCTAACCTCAGTGTCGTGAAAACCAAACTTAATACTATCATCTTTTTTCTCATTTTGGCGAAAACAAAATTTGTGTTGTCATTTTCTTTAACTTCTTCTTTCATTTTGGTAGGCAGTAACAAACACACGAAAAACAGCAATACCGCTGTGAAGTCTTACTGCTATTTAAACGATCTGAAATCGTAGTTATTCGCCCTTGATAGTGATTGTGACGGAGGCGTGTTGCAACTTCCAGGCACGTATGCTGGAACAGGGAGGATCGAGTTCCCATTAACTCTTTCCGTCTGCCACGTTCAGTGAATGGCGGCATACTTCCCTCAAAAACACAGCGCTTGATGGGACATTATGCTCGAGTTCCATTCGCTGGTGGTGGCTGCGCGTGCCTATTGCAGTGGTCCTCCTTAGCGATATTCTAAATTATTTTTGTTGTTGCTGACTAGTGGCGCACGTTTGGCAAAGTGAATACCACCGGAAACGCACACTTTATGCTACTTTAGATATTTATCTACTACCTTTTTTATCCTAGTAAACACTTAGTCTTAGTGCGGAAATAAATTGTACATTGGCGTAAATCTTAGTGAGGAAATAAATTGTACATTGCGGTTAGTCAATTAGTTTAGGTTGTAGACAAATGCCTCGTGATTCCAAGTCCAGAGTAGCATTCCTATTCATAAATTATAATTACGCCATGCAGTGCCTGGTCTTCCATGAAACAGGTGGTAACGTTGATCGGATAAAAATGGCTTACATACGTCTGGTACTCCCTATAAACTCTCCCGCTAATTTGGCAGTTAGGAATCGCAGGGGAGACATATTAATAGAATGAAGCTCTGAGGTTTTCGTAAAGCGTTCTTGACGAGACAGCACTATCTCTAAGAGTCACACTCAAGGATCAAGCCCCTATCCGACATGTTATTTTATTTTAAGAGGAAAGTTCGACATTTCAGCGTTTCCTCCTTCATGGAGCATTCAATTAGAATGAGGAGTCGCAGATCCAAAGCGGACCCGCAACCTTAAGCATTTTACGGCATATAAGAACTGTTTTAAAACAACGAGGAAGTTAGTGGTATCGTTAAGTTGACGTCATGAACTAAAAAAAAACGTCAAATGAACTATAAACTCAAGGACGACTAAAATGGAAGAAGAATTCGGCGCCGGCCGCAGTGGCCGAGCGGTTCTAGGCGCAACAGTCTGGAACCGCGCGACCGCTACGGTCGCAAGTTGGAATCCTGCCTCGGGCATGGATGTGTGTGATGTCCTTAGGTTAGTTAGGTTTAAGTAGTTGTAAGTTCTAGGGGACTGATGACCTCAGAAGTTAAGTCCCATAGTGCTCAGAGCCATTTGAACCATTTTTAAGAAATCTGCAGTGTTCTAGTTTAAAAAACAATAGAGGTGTTCTAATTAAGTCAGTCGCGGAAACCCTTCGCAACTGTAACCAGGAAGCAGAGGGATATTTGAACACCATTCCCCCCGAATACAAACCCATTTTATGCCGGCCTGTAATGATATTAGTGGAGAATTGACTTTACGTTTTTATTTTTGTAAAATCTTGCAATATGTAGGTAAAATCTCTGATAAAATTAACAAAATTTTCATTAATATTGATGTGAGTGTAGAATTTCGGATAGAGAATGATGTGAGGCGTAAACTTCAAAATATCTTGGAACAGAAGTTAATATATGATCAAGCAAATATATACAAGATTAATTGTGAACAATGTGAGAAGAGGGGCAAACAGGTAGGAACTTACAGATTAGATTGCATGAACATTCCAGCCATTCTGGTTCCTCAGCCCTAGGAGCACATGTGAAATCAGGGGACGCATTGCTGCTAATATAGAAAGTGATATGAAATTAATACCCGCAATTAATACACATATAGTTATAAACTTACTAGAAAATATTTTTATAATACTAAATAACACCCCTGACAGTATTTTAAATGAGCCAAAGAAACTGAAGAATAAACAATTTTAGAGAACTTCATGATGTCTCATATTCTACATCTTCTTTTATATCACTCATGGTAGAAGTGAGCTACTTAGGTAATTCTGGTCATTACTCGTATAATCCTCAATGAACAGATGAGTAAGATGATACTTAGATGTCTTACGGGAGACTGTTAGTGCCTGAGGTCTAGACTGTACTATACCAGAGGTCTAGATCGTGTGCTGTATCTATATTCGTGTTCTTTTGACATAGACGTGAGGTACAGTTTCTTTGTAATTTTTGTTTTTTATTACTTTTTATGCATATAAGATAATTGGTCTTATATTCAGCGGGATAGTTAATTCTATTTACTCTTGATATAACTTCATATTCTTCGTTTTATTGATATAATGTATTTTCGTTATGTATAATACACATTTGTTACTATGAGATGATCTTTACGGTGTAAAGTAATTTAATTTCTCATATATACATAAATACTGTGCTATCTTGTATTAGTAAATTAAATGTGACATGGTAACAAGTTCTTCACATAAAGTTTTCTAAGGGCAGTTATTATCAATAAATTTTTACTGAGATATTTGTATGACCTAACTCATTCTGGACTGTATGGGGGATGTATTCTCGTCTGTCTATCTATATAAGACAATTACTTACGTGAGGCAAACTTTAATAGATATTTTTCATTGTGCCGTTTCTTATGGCTACTATGTGTCTTCATACTGTTAACAACACAGACGCAATGTAAATATTAGTCGCATATTCTTTCAGCGATAGATGTTCATGGTCTACATTTAACTGATAGTTGACAATATACAGTGTTCAAGTGCCCACTTCAGTGTGTTAGTTGTTTTTTCTCTGTGTGAAAGAGTCTTCCCACAAACACCTCACATAATTTACTATCTGAAGTTTCCTGCATGGTCCTAACTGCACCACTCAGTGGACTATGTCAGTATCTAGCCGTTTTGCGTCCACATATCCACACTTCAACACCTGAAGTACATACTGGTGTAATGGGTTCATTAGAAAATGAGACAATCAGACTAGTAAATGAGTTTTGCTATTTGGGAAGCAAAATTCCTGGTAATGATCGAAGTAGGGAGGATATAAAATGTAGACTGGCAATGGCAAGAAAAGCGTTTCTGAAGAAGAGAAATTTATTAACTTCGAGTGTAGAGTTAAATGTCTCGAAGTTCTTTCTAAAAGTATTTGTATGAAGTGCAGCCATGTATGGAAGTGAAACAAGACGATAAACAGTTTAGACAAGAAGGGTATAGAAGCTTTTAAAATGTGGTGCTACAGAAGAATGCCGAAGATTAGATGGATAGATCACGTAACTAATGAGGCGGTACTGAATAGAATTGGGGAGAAGAGAAATTTGTGGTACAACCTGCCTAAAGAAAGGATCGGTTGGTAGGACACATTTTGAGGCATCAAGGGATCACAAATTTAGTACTGGAGGGAAGCGTGGGGGGTAAAATCGTAGAAGGAGATCACGAGATGAATACAGTAAGCAGATTCAGAGGGATGTAAGTTGTAGCAGTTTCTCGGAGATGAAGAGGCTTGCACAGGATGGAGTAGCATGGAGAGCTGCATCAGACCAGTCTTTGGATTGAAGACAACAACAACTACAACAATATCCTCAGTTGTCAATAAAAATATCTGTACTTATGCCCCTAACATCCTGTATATGATACAAATCGACTGCTGAAAGATGATCTTTGCAATGTTAGATATCCAGAGTCTGACACAAGTATAAATCATTTGACATTTACATATCAACAGAGATCATTCCTCGTATATTACGTTAATGATCGTTCAGTTTCATCTCAATGAAATCAGTTTTGTGCTGATTTCGAAATCATGGTGTATTATACGTGTGTCGGTAAACATTTTAGCACTGTGATGGTTTTCAATTCATCCAGTTGAAAGCTGAATTGCAATTCCGTGTAATGTAGCCCACATCTTACTTGTAAGAACTTAGACATGTTTAACTTGATCGGTTGGACAGCTTACTCGTTTTATCTTGTGTATAAATTGTTCATTTGTTTTGGTTGATATAGTTTTCCGTGAAGACGGTCACTATGGCCGAAACCGGTAGAAAATAAATAATTTATTTGTACACCTGACGGCAAAAATGCAGTTCTTCAAATTCTTGACAGCTGTATCGAGTCATTTCATGAAACAGATACTTTTGCAAACGTTTGCCTTAAGGTAAGCCAGTATGGTCTTTGAACTCCAGACATTGTGATTATAGCCATGACACTCAAAGAGAGACTCCAACTAGAAGTTTAACTTTTCTTCTACTTTCCTGTTTTCAACCGAATTTTAAAATCATGTATACTCAGACCTTGAAATCCAGAACTTCATTAGTATTGGAGTTTTGAATTTTTAATATGATTTTAATAGTATTTTTAGGTATATTCACAATACATATTCCAACAGTTCTGTGCATTCATTTTATGAGAAATGTTATTATTGTACTTCCAGTATTTTTACCAGTTTCGAACTTACATTTTCTTAAATTATCAGTACATAAATGTGATAATGAAATAGTCAGACTACATTTTCGATAATGTTAATGCATAGAAGTATGCAAATACCTGACTACTACTTCCTGCAAAAATTTCAACGAGATTAGTTCAAATCAGCGATAAAATGTTGGGATTGAACTTAGAAAACAAACTTACAGGAAATGGATTTTAAAATTTTATTAAAAAAACGAATGTTAGTACGAGACACATACCTTTTAAAATTTACCAGTACGATGTGTTTTTCTTTCTTGCTCCGGCAGGGCTTCTTCGTCTTGTAATTTCAAGACCAGAGTAGCCTTTTTCTTGAATTTTTCCTAGTTCAGCCAGCATCTTGTGGACTGTTTGATCCGTCGTTGATCTACAGATAAGCAAATGTTCTTCTGGGAGGGAGATATAGTAGTGCTGTGACTCCTGCTGTCTTCAGTCTTCAAAACATCCCATACTCAACTGAGAACCAGCGTCTACAAGACCCAAAATATCTTTTTTTGCGTGGGGGTGGGGGTTTGGATGGGTGGTGGTGAGGGTTGGGGCGGTGGGGGACATCTGGGCCAAATGACACTGGGCAAACTTTTTTTTTTTCACTTGGTGCCTTGTCATCATTAGTGCATCTTGCCAGTAGTGTATCAGGTGCAAGTCTCTGATACTGTCTTGAGCTCTTTAGCAGCTGGCAGTGTTCCTCGGGTGCAGTCCATATGTCGAATATTTCGTAGACGTACTTGTAATTCTAATGCATCCAAATCATTTTGTGACCTTAGAGTCGACATTCGAAAGATGTTACATAGCCATTAAAATAATCTTGAAAAAAAAATTTAGGGTGGAGTGTCCCCTTAAGCAGCTGGGTTAGACAATAACCTATGTTGGTAATATTATTCTGTTTAATCCGTATTTTTATTAGCAGTCTGAGAACCTCTCGTTCGCTTAAGGAAGATCATAAAAATACGTTTTTTACATTCAAAGCCATGTTGCGCTATCATTCGGAGTTCACATAAAATTGTACATTTATGGGTAGCTAATTCAAAGATAAAAGAGGAAGACAGGGGATGCAACTTGCAGTAGGACTATGTCTAGTGATGTAACTTCCAGCCCGCCCGGTTGGCCGTGCGGTCCAACGCACGGCTTTCCAGGCGGGAAGGATCGCCGGTCTCCGACACGAATCCGCCCGGCGGATTTGTGTCGAGGTCCTGTGAGCCGGCAAGTATGTGGATGGTTTTTAGGCGGTTTTCCGTCCGCCTCGGCAAATGCGGGCTGGTTCCCCTTATTCCGCCTCAGCTACACTATGTCGGCGATTGCTGCGCAAACAAGTTCTCCACGTACGCGTACGCCACCATTACTCTACCACGCAAACATAGGGGTTACACTCGTCTGGTGTGAGACGTTCCCTGGGGGGTCCACCGGGACCCGAACCGCACAATAACCCTGGGTTCGTTGTGGGCGGGCGGGGGAGTGATGTGGACTGCGGTAGTCGTCGTGGGGTTGCGGACCACTGCGGCTGTGGCGGGGACGGAGCCTCTCCGTCGTTTCTAGGTCCCCGGTTAACATAACATAAAGCAACTTCCGGTGAAGGACATAGTTATACTGAAAATCATTTTCTTACCATTATCGTTACATTACGATTATTTGTTTTGGGTTAATTATAGTATATTCAGGACTATAACTAAACCATAAAACAGAAAACCTATTTAAGGTAACTACAACAAAAAAAGTAAAAGTTCATAACTGAAAATGAAGCTCGCATAGTACCCAGTAATTTACACTCGAACTACATTTTAATTCTAGTAACATTCAGATCGGTGATTATCTAGGTGGCAGTGGCGTTCCACCAGTAGTGTGGAGGAAACTATCTTCAAGTACTCAACTACGATATAAATCATCAAATGTGATCGGCAGCTGCGGTTATGGACAACCATCAGTTGTGTGATGGAATGGCGACATTGAAAATTTGTGTAGGACCGGGACCCGAATTCAGATTTCCCACTTAGCGCGAGCGGTCGCCTTACCATTTGGTTATCATAACACGACTCATGACCAAACTTCCATCCGTCGTCATCCATGAGTCTACATACTGCACTCGTATATTCCCGTACAGGGGATACACTTTACTTGAAAGTCGCTTGCCCGGTGTCAGGCATATCCGAAGGAACTTTGCATCGTATTATGGATAACACGAGCACTATAATACCGTATTTATCCACCAAAACGATATATATATCGTTTACAACTACTCCAGTGTTGTCACTAAAGAATCAACCAGTTTGTTCATAATATCAGCAATAAAATAACCAGTAGGCTCTAGTGCATGTTGGCATATTTGAAGTAGTCAAAAGCTATGCAGAATGTCCCGTTGCGAGTTGATGGTGTAAGAATGGAAGGTACTATGCACTAACTTTAACATGGTCGATTTTAGTCAGGGGTGCGAGGAGCGTTAGAAGCAAGCTGTGCCCCCACGTACTGACTCCTACGGGGGTGGAAGAATGGTGCGAAGAATGCTAGCCCGGTTCCCTCGCCCACTGAAGGCAACAAACAAGTGCTTTGAGTTTCGTAGGGAACGTCTGCGATAACAGAGGTGACGTGTGGAGGCTAAATGTTCCGTGTAATCGAAATTGAAACAGATTTCATACTGAGGTGTGACAAGTTTAATAATCGTACTTACTAATACAAAATATCTACCAGCTCAATGAAATACAGCATTGAAATAGGTAATATAGAGATATGAACACTATTGTTTTACAGGTGAGGATAGCAGCTGCCCCACACAGAAAACAACCGCATCCATCGCCCCACTCTTTTTTATGTCATAACGAAGAGATTCAGGAAGCAATATAACGCACCATTCTGTGCCTTTATCGACATTCCATCTACGTTATCTGTAGGACGTTCATGTAACGCATAGAAAATCTCAAGTGCCTCCCGCTCTCATACGTTAACCAGATTACCAAATTTCGCCCCTTAGTCATCAGTGGCATATTTCTTCTCTAGCAGTCGCGTTCTGTCTGTTTGACCCAATCTCCTGTCAGTTTCACTGTTTCTCGCTCATGTGCTATGCTTGTTTAATTAGTTTCGAAGCATGCCATTTCTCGAATACTTTGTGGATCTCCGTGGCAGGGAATTTGTGAAAGTTTCGTAACGCAGTATGATCCTTAATTGTGGCCTCATATCCTAATTGAAATCTTCGTGTGTTACAGACCATGCGTGGGACGTCATCACGGAAATCGCCACTGAGCTGCTGGAGACCTACAACGTGGAGAAAGATCAGGTAAAACGGTCGATCTGACCTATCCTCATGCTACAGCTAATCTTGGGAATGTATAGTTCACGGTACTACATTGCATCTATCTTTTTTTATTTTTCAATCAAGTTCTTTCACGTGGTTGTTTTTACTGCATTTACTTCTTTTATTAATTGCTTGTTCACTAAATTTTGATTTGACAATAATAGCTAAAAATACCTGCAAATCATTATGGAAAGAAGGAACAGCGAAATACGACAGGGTGATATATAAAACTGAAGTCTGTTGTCTGTATCAAAAAGCTTGCTTCCTGAAGAACTGACTCACGTGCTACGACAAAGAAACTTCATTTGCCAAAAGACGGTTACTATGCCTGTCAGCTAATGTTGTTATGAACTGAATTAAATACATTACTTAACATTAGCCTATGGCTGTTACAAATACTACTAGAAAAATCACCGTCTTCCTGTTGGAACTGAAAATATACTCTTACTTATCGTCACTAAACTAAGCAGACTCCTTTCAATCCTCTCCTCAGCAAAAGTTACTGGCCTTACCGTTTGCTAGAACGATGTTTCATCGAGTGGGAGTAACACACGCTGACCTAACGATCATCACAGTTGACCATGTATATTCCGCGAGCGTTGTAAAAACGATCAAGGATGGAAACCGCTAATCATAACTTTGGAGACTGTATCGATTAGAAAGTCCGATATAGGGAATGTGACGGTTCCTACAATTAGGTAACAAACGGAAAACGTGACTTCGATTTAAATGGTGCAGCAGAAATAACTTCCGCATTTGAAAGGAAAATTCCCATTATTTGGTGGCTAATGAAATTGAACGAAAGAGAAATTAAGTTTCTTATTCAATAATTTAAAAAATCCTTGAATACAACTATTTCACACACACTGAAACGTAATATCGCTGAAGTGGGTGTCGTTAATGACAAATGTTTGAAGAATTTCCTAGGAGCTCTTCATGGGTGTGGGTATCATTATGAGCAGAATGGTTGTGACTGGTTGTACTGCACCATTTTATTATTTTGTAACCTATGTGGGCCTTGCATCGCTTCTTGTACGATGATTCACGGTTTGTTTCCAATTCCAAGAGGAATCAAAGAATATATTAGCATTTTATCACAAATACTTCGTAATAAGAAACATTTGAAAAATTGTTGCTTTGCACAGAGAGATACAAGCAGTAGTCTGTCCTATGAATCAGTCATGATCTAACAGAGCAGGAACTACTCTTAATTAAAGGCAATGGTGCACATGTAGCCAGCATCACACCATGTATCGTGGGTTGTGGATTAAAAGTGTAGGTCTCAGTGTCGTACTTTTCTGTCGCAGACTTATAATTTAAAACATCCCTGAAGAAAATCGGCGCATATTCTGCGATGGAGAGTTTCTGCAGGTCATTAATAGTACATTCCTCCAATTTCTATGCACAGATTCCGACGATATCCAGGATAGCTGCGTAAGTAGTAAACGCCTCTTCCTTCTTCGTTAATCTACAGCTTATCTGCTCCCCCGTTCCTAATGATGTCGACACAGCGGGAGGTGAAAGGTTTCAATTGCCCACTTCCGCAAACAGCCACGTTCCCCGAGAAACAACTGTGGAACACAGTAGGAGAAAACCTACAACTTTACCTGCCGCCTATGCGGTGTCGGCCGACTCGGGATTAATCCAATTCGAAACCTGGTGGTGAATGACGTTTCCACTGCCAGTATTTGGCTTACAGTGGAAGAAGAGGTGGTGGCGTAAAGTTCCTTGTCAGCAGTCTTTGTACCAACGTCCTGGGTTAAATTTCAACTTGTCTGCAATGAGGGCATTTGGCACTGTTGATGGTGACCCGTTCGTCGGACGGGGACGGTAAGCTCGGTGGTCCCCTTCGTGTTATTCGAGAGGAGCGGGATATGCGTTTCACCCCCTCCCTTCTCTCACAAGTATTAATGGTTGGACGAACGTCCAGCACAGTGGTAATTTTGTTTAAGGGCCACTGATTAGAGTTGTAATTAGAGCTCAGAGAATAAAGATAGGTAAACGAATATCATCTTGTCCTCATAACGTAAAACAATTAAAGCAATAGCTGATATATTCTGCATCACAGATCATTTAGGAAGTCGGCAGCAGCTCGCGCCCGTCTCACAGCTCTGACTGGTCTGGCACTGCAGTCATGTGACCTTAATCCCATCTTCTGTGCCCAAGAACCTTCCTCGTGAATCAGTCTGTCTATTAGTGAAAACCATATCAAAATCCTCACAGTAGCGCCTGAGATTAGCCTTTATATAGAGACAGGAAGACGAAGCAGGGGGCTTTGAATTATAAGCATATTTCAGAAATTTAAGTGGAATACAGTGTGTACATAAAGTTCGACAACACTTTCAATTATTTATTGCACAAGAACTAAATATTGTACAGTTGCCATACATATTGCATTTTGAAGAGAAACTCTGAAAGTTTTTTTTAAAAATATTCGATATGCGAACCATGAGTGACCCAGTAGACGTCAGTACCCGTCCCAGCATGGCATCGTCGTCTGTGGCAGTCGCTTCCCGTATTCTCTCCCGGAGCTCTGCTACATCACGTGGTAGAGGCGGTACCTACACCAGATCTTTAATGTGTCCCCACAGAAAATAGTCAAACGGAGTGAGGTCTGGTGATTGGGGAGGCCATTTCATGAAACTACTCCTTCTACAGCACGGTCGATCCATCGATGCGGCAGCTCCGTGTTCAGGTACCCACGAATTTGTTGTGCCCGTGGTAAATGGCCATACTTGTTGGTGGCTTCTTACCGTACTTCGTTCTAAACATTCGTTGAACAGCTATAGCACACGAACCCCAACACACAGAAAGCTCGCTCCGCACCTGAGCTCGTCATGTTGGCGACTAGCGCTGACTACCGGCAAATTACCAAACTACGCTGTGGCGGTACACATGAAAAAAACTTTCAGGGCTTCTCTTCAAAATGACATATGTATGATATCTTTATAATGTTTGGTTCTCACGCAATAAATAATTGAAAGTATTCCCAGACTTTATGTACACCCTGTATTAATAAATTATGCACACAAGCCTTGCTCATGAATCAGTCTACATAACAGTGAAAACTGTATCAAAATCACTACAGTAGTTACAGAGATTCAAATCCATATACAGACAGAAAAATGTTATGAAGAACTTTAATTTATATACTGGATGATTCGGCTGCTCCTACCTATGGGTTTTATGCAACCCACAATGCCTTCAATAGCCACCCATGAGACATTCATATTCTCTCGCTAGCCATGTGCAAACTATAAGTCCTACAGAAAAATGAACGGGACGTTTTGTGGGAAATTTAACTTACGGTAGTTAAATTTTGCACTGGTATACGTTGTCACTGGAAGCCGCAGTTTTCGAGTTATTCAAGAAAAACGCATTTGAAGGTCGCTTTTGTAAGATTTTCATGAATAATTCAACATCTACAATCTCTAGCAAAAACGGATCCCAGTATGAAATTTAACTACATTAAATGTCTTAGAAAAAGGTCCTGTTCATTTTTTTCTGTAGGGCTAATAGTCTGCATGTAGCGACGGAGAGAGTATGAAAATCAAGCACGGTATTTGAGGACATAGCGAGTTGCATACATAGATGGATAGAAGAGGAAGCAGTCACACTCAAACGAGACAGATGGGAGAGAGAAAGAAATCTTATTATTATTTCAAAAGTGATCGCCATAATTGTTAATACATTTATCGCACCCTGCGACAAGACGATCAGTAGCTTCAAGGAAAAATGTTTGTAAACTTGCAGATGCTGTTGCACTGAAAATTGTTTGTTATTGCCTACTAAACCATGATTATACCCACGCTTACACCTCTTTGTCCGAAGTAAATCGATGGCCACGAACGTCTTTCTTCAGGGCTCCAGAAATATGGAAATCGCTTGGGTAGAATCTGGGACTGAGTGTAGCATGTTTAAGGGCAACCAAGAGAAGCTTCTGCAGCATAGTCAAATTAACCTTGGTGACATGTGGGACTGCGTGATGAAGCATCATGACGACCCCTTACAGACAGCAATAGTTACTAATATTGTCATATAGTCTTGATTTTCTCCTCCTGTTCTCAGTAGGCGGTATTACATGATTCTCAGGAAACGTAGAGACCGGCGTTTTTAGGACCACTTCCACGAATTGAATTTGGCGGTAGTGCCAACGTCTGAATAACATGAATAAATCCAATGTCTTCGATATATGGACACACGAAGGATACAAACATTACGTAAAGCAATTTCTTGCTAGATAACCTCAAATGGAACCACCTATTGTTTTCCAATTAACACACCGATAAGCCTGATATTTGGGAAACACTGACAGGCTTAACTATTAAAAATTTTTCAAACTGATATGCTTTCTTCCATCGAGGAGACATTTCTCCCAGATAATTTCAGTTAACTACATCATCCACGCATTAGAAAGACGTTGGACAAAATACAAAGACCTCATACTTAACTACATCGAAAAATAAGTAAATACAATTGTTTAGTGGCAGAACGAGACATTTTTATACCCTTACGTATATTCGCATGTTTGTAAACTCTGTGACTCGTTCGTTGTTACAAAGGTGTATGAGGGCACTAATATAGAGGTATTTGGAATGACGAATAGAAAACTTTATCAAAGAAATTAACTGGTAGAGAAAAACTACATAAATACGAAGAAAAACATTGTGTTAACATCTTTCGATGTGAGATGAACAGATGAACAGACAACGAAAGGTCATTACACTGCTGTGAAAACTTTCAGTAGTTGCTACCTCTCTCATTTCTAATTTTGAAGAAGACTGTTGTTTTGGTAGACACAAGGGAGAGCAAGAGCAACAACAAAAGCATAAATAAACCACTGAATAGTGGTCGACCGTAATATACAACATCGATGATCCAAAACATATTTATAGATTAGGCTAAATTTTCGTGGCACCTTGGAGACGTTAACTTACAATATGATTGGATTTTCATTTGCGCCTAAAAACAAAGAGACTGGAAGTGACAACATGCAGCTATATATATATATATATATATATATATATATATATATATATATATATATATATATATATATATATATATCCCTGCTAAGAAATATTACGCTGTTCCTTTTGCACCAAAATGACAAGTACTAAAGCTGGAAGTTTATGGTCCAGCAAGAACGCAGTTTCTGTACGTCGTAAAATCTTTCATTCATTTTTACGACACAAAACCGGAAATTAGCACTCCTACTAACTCGACGAGCACACTGCGGAGCTTGTTCGGTGAAGCTGACTGCCAAGGGTGAGCAGCGTCGCGTCTTCAGAGGTATAAGACGGGATCTCACAAATGCGTAGGATCAGTCACTTATTACGTTTACTTAGGGGTCACGTTTACCGTTTGCATTAAAGGAGGCTTTGAAGACATCAAGACGATATTAGTCAAAGGGGTGAGTATTGTCAATGTTCATAACTCATTTCTTTTGTCGAGGTCCTGAAATATCGTTAAATTAATTTTAGAGGGAACTACGCATGCTACTTCTTTATCCGAATAAGTATCCTTCCGAAGCTCGACCTACATAGTTCCGTTTGAAAGTACGCGTATGTTATTGCATCACCATCTCGATAAAAAAGGTATAATGAAAACCACACAGCAAAACAATACTTTTCTTTTCTTGACAAAAAGCTAATATCATCTTTTAAGAGTTCTAGAATTGTGCACATAGTACATAGTACCAATCCAAAAATGATCAGATTGTTAGATTGATAGATATAACAGTTTCAAATACTGCTTAAATACGAGGGTTGACTGAAAAGTAATGCCTCCACTTTCGTAACTCTTCAACAGTTGGCAGCATTGGTATGCGGCGGTACTGGCTTGTTCCGTAGCCTCTTCTCTACCGCTCCAGTTGACAGGAAGCCTTAGCATTGAACGGTTGTGTTGTTACAGTGTTAAGTATGAAACCCTGCGCAGACGGTCGGTCAATGCGATTTAAGCAACGTGCAGTCATTGAATTCTTGACAGCAGAAGGTGTCACCACAAGGGAGATTCATCAGAGAATGAAAGCAGTTTATGGTGATTGTGTTGATGTGAGTACTATGCGCCGTTGGGCGAGTAAGTTTAAAGATGTTGAGGCGGGAAAATCTGACCTGCGTGACTAACAAAGAGTTGGGCTTCCTGTGACAGCAACCATTGAGTTTCACAAGCAAAATGTTGACAACTGATTCAGGACGATCCTCGTATCACTCAGAGACAAATTGCAAGCATAATCGGCATTTCACAAGAACGTATGGGTCACATTATTGCTTTGCATGGCTATCGGAAGATCTGTGCACAATGGATACCCTGATGCTGACTCCTGAAATGGAAGCGCACGGACATGAAATTTACCAGGAACTCCTCTCGCATTACGAGAATGAAGAAGACGCCTTACTCCATTCAGTTGTGACAAGAGACGAAACATGGGTTCACCTTTACGACCCGAAGATAAAACGCCAGTCTACGGAATATCGACACAAAGACTCGCCCCAGAAAAAGAAATTAAAGACGCTGCCCTCAGCTGGAAAAGTCATGGCCACAGTATTCTGCGACGCAGATGATATTGTCCATGTTGATTTCCTTGATCGTGGAACAACAATAAATTCAGAGCGTTACACCAAAACTCTGCGAACTATTAAACGATGGTTGACAAGGATCCGAAAGGAAAATGGAAATGTTTTCCTGCAGCACGACAATGCCAAACCACACACTTCACGTGCCACCACAGCAGAACTTCAGAGACTGAATCTCACCACTGTACGGCATCCTCAGTGCAGTCCAGATTTAGCACCGTCTGACTTCCATCTGTTCCCGATGATGAAAGACGATCTGCGGGGACATCATTATGCTTCTGACGAGGACGTTGAGAAATCTGTGAGGCTGTGGTTGAGGAAACAGAGTGTCGACTTCTTCCGTGATGGCTTCAGAAAACTTGTTCATCGATGGGAGAAATGTATCCAATTGGCTGGTGATTATGTGGAAAAGTGAAGATCACATTCTAAGGATTATTTCTGTATTTTATTTATTAAAATATTTATTAAAATATCCCCATCCAAACCCAATTAACTAAGGTGGAGGCAGTACTTTTCGTTCAACCCTTGCAGCAAATGCAGCTTTGAATGCTATTACTGTGAAATACAATCATGAGACATTATGCATAAGTCTGGAAATGTTGCAGGTTGCAGACGAAACAAGTTGCGTAACAAACTCTGAATCAAAGGAATAGGAGTGAACACGATAAAATGTGCAAAATCGACCATGACTTGCACTCAGCTTCAAGAGGACTACAATTGTTGCAGGGTGTTTGCTTTGAGACGTTTCACGCCATACGTCCGAACGGCCATCTGAACCATGGCACATAAAACGTGATCCATCTGTAAAGACCACATCTCGCCACTCAGTGTATGTCCAGTTGCGTTCGTCGCCGATGAACAGCAGTGAGCCGGACGCGGTGGCCGAGCGGTTCTAGGCGCTACAGTCTGGAACCACGCGACCGCTACGGTCGCAGGTTCGACTCCTGCCTCGGGCATGGTTGTGTGTGATGTCCTTAGGTTAGTTAGGTTTAAGTAGTTCTAAGTTCTAGGGGACTGATGACCTCAGAAGTTAAGTCCCATAGTGCTCAGAGCCATTTAAACCATTTGAACAGCAGTCAGCAGAAGCAGACGCCGGCAGTGGAGGCCCATACACAGCAGCGGTCGCTGAACTGTTATTGAGGAGACACTGTTGGTAGCCCCTTCGTTTGTCTCGGCAGTCAGCTGCTCAGTAGTTCCACGTCTATTCGCCTGTGCCCATCTCTGCAGCCATCGTTCACGCCTGTCATCTATGACCGATGGTGCACCATAATTACCTTGGCGCCAGTTTTGGATAGCGCTACTTTGCCATGCACAGTATACCACAGCGGCAAGTGAACAAACTTGCTTCCACCCTTGGCCCGAAAGTCAATGATCATGCCCTTAGTCGGCCGTTGTGACCGAGCGGTTCTAGGCGCTTCAGTCCGAAATCGCGCTGCTGCTACGGTCGCAGGTTCTAATCCTGCCTCGGGAGGACGACGGTTCAATCCCGCGTCCGGCCATCCTGATTTAGGTTTTCCGTGATTTCCCTAAATCGTTCCAGGCAAATGCTGGGATGGTTCCTTTGAAAGGGCACGGCCGACTTCCTTCCCTAATCCGATGAGACCGATGACCTCGACGTTTGGTCTCTTCCCCCAAACAATCCAATCCAATCCAATCCTGCCTCTGGCATGGATGTGTGTGATGTCCTTAGTTAGGTTTTAGTAGTTCTAAGTCTGATGGCTTCAAATGTTAAGTCCCATAGTGCTAAGAGCCATTTGAACCATTTGAACTTGCCCTTTTGGGGGTAGGATAAACCGCTTCGTTTCAGCATTAGAATAACGACTGCACTATTTCCCGCGCCCCCGACAGGCTTTGTATACCCTCCACTGCCAGTGCTGCCACCTCCCGCGTGTGAGTGGCTCTTCCTAAATGACGTCGCACTTAGGCGGTGGTCACATTAGTATGATTGGACCGTGTATAATCTCCGGATACGTGAACAAGCAACATACTTCTGGCGTCGTGGTGAACTTCTAGTTGCCGGCGGATGTGACCGAGCGGTTCTAGGCGCTTCAGTCTGGAACCGCGCGACCACTACGGTCGCAGGTTCGAATCCTGCCCCGGGCATGGATGTGTGTGATGTCCTTAGGTTAGTTAGGTTTAAGTAGTTCTAAGTTCTAGGGGACTGATGACCTCAGATGTTAAGTCCCATAGTGCTCAGAGCCATTTGAACCATTTGAACCTTTTTTTTTTTTTTTTGAACTTCTAGTTTTCATGTGTAAGTTAATGTATACGCCAAATATCAGCCTTCATTCATGTAAAAGATAGTCTTGTGAAACGGGGCGAAACTTTTGAGACATCATACAATTTTAAATGGGGTAAAGGAAAAGTCCCAACAGGAAATTACTGAACTGGCTCTTAATCTCGAGTAGTAAGCGAGTTACTGAATGTGCTTACCGCCCACCATGAAGCTGATGGGTTTGGTTTTGTTGCAGCCGGAACCAGTGGACGAGGTGTTGGACCTGGAGGACCGCAAGAAGCGCGAGACGCTGGCGTACAAGCGCTCCTTCTTCGTGCGGATGGTGAGCGACCCCAAGCTGTACAACCCCAAGATCGCCAAGAGCCTGCCCGGCAAGCGGCACCGCCACCTCAGCGACCGCGGCGCCACCGTCGACAACGGCGTCTCCATCAACGCGCCGCCCCAGTACGTGCGCAGGCTGCCCTCGCTGCCCTAGCAAAGCCAGCCGCCGCTCGCCGCGGCCCACGAGCAGAGTCAGCACCGACAGCGCGGCAGGGTCACGAGACACCTGGCATATCGCGCGCCCTGCGGGACGGGCAATCGTCAACTCAAACACAGCATTCTTCTCATCCTTATGGACAGTACCATCGGCGCGCAGCTGCTACCATACGGCCTTCTATGTCATAGTCGTCGTGCTAATAATATTTATGTGATCCTTTCTCCAGGACCTTTATCATTTATTTAAAACCGCACCCTGTAATTTCTTACCAGACTCCGTGGCAAATGGATGGAGGTGTTTTTGGATTTAGGGCCCTTAACGGCATTGTCATTAGCGCCCTTACTGGTCACCAATATTCAAATTTCGTTGTCTGAGGTATACCTGTTCACACAAGCAAATTTTCCGTGACGATTCTGCAAAAACATATGTTAGCAAATTTCTTTAGAATGTCTGGTTTTGTCGACACAAACATGTGGTTTGCAGGTATTAATATCAGACAATCATTTGGTAAAACGTCTTTATGACACAATCTGTTATCTGCATGGTTAGCTACTCAAACAAGAAAAACAGCGATCGATGCATCTATTCGTAGCTCAGTGACTTCCTCTCACAACGCTGTAGGTAAGAGGTCGCACACGTTACAATTTTTTAAACGCACATTACACTAAAGCCATTCTCAGGTAAGATGGCGAACGCGTCTTCAGCCAAGCTAACGGCTGCCCACACTTCAGCATATGAAACACATGTAGTTAAAATACTCGTTGAGCATAAAGTCTTTATCTGATTACAAACATTTCTAAGGAATATACATCTACCTGGTTTGTTTCAAATGAGGCTCAGATCATAAAGTTTCTTATGGATGTACAACACGTACTCTTTTTGTTGCCCATAGATCGTCTAAGTAATACTCGATTTCTCTCGATGTCTCGAACATTTCTACCGTCACCACTTCCACACCGTCTGGTATTAGTGCCGTAAGAATTCTGCGCAGAATCGGAGAGGAAATAAATATGTGGGAAACGCTGACAAGGAGAAGGGACAGGATGATAGAACATCTGTTAAGACATCAGGGAATGACTTCCATAGTACTGTAGGGAGCTGTAGAAGGCAAAAACTGTAGAGGATGACAGAGACTGGAAAACATCCAGCAAATAACTGAGGACGTAGGTTGCAAGTCCTACTACACCGGGATGAAGAGTTCGGCACAGGAGAGGAATTCGTGCCGTGTAGCGACAAACCAGTCAGAAGACTGACGACTCAAAAAAAATAAAATAAAAATTGCGCATCAGGAACTGGATATTTAACGCAACCCCGCAAAAAACCATGAGAGGTGATGTCTGGTGAATGTGGCTGCCGTGATGTTGGACCGTTTCTACTGATCCAGCTGTCCGCAAATGTTTCATCCAAGAACTAGTGAGCAGGTAACCTCGTGATTGGCGGCGCACCATATTGTTGAAACACTACTCAAGGCTGAGAATTCTTTAACGGTGGTGCAACGTTAAGTTCCAGCATGCCCAGGGTAACTGTTGCAGTAATATAGGCTCTGTCAAAAAGGAAAGAATGGTTCAATAATTATGTTGTGCATTAAGTGCACCATACGTTCACTGTCAGGCTGCCCCTTATGGTGATAAGGTGTGGCTTCTCCGATTCCCAGATCCAAACATTATAAAAAGTTGCTTCGTCGGAGAAACAAACTTTGTTATGGTAGTCATTGTCTGCATCGATTTGTTTCAGATACTCCCAGAAACTTCTGCATGCCTTGGCATACCATCTGGTTGCAAAGCTTACCGGAATTGCTGTTTATGTGTGTGGAAATGCAGATGTTTTGTAAAATCTTTACTACAGTGCTCTGTCATATGTCTGTTTCTCTGGAACCGCGAGGCGTCGATTTCTGCGGACTGCGCTGAAATGCTGCGTGCGTGGTATAAACAAAGCCGTCACTCACACCAGGTCTGACACTTCTTGCCATCTCACCAACACTGCCAGTCTCTAAGCTTTCCATAGCATTCTTCGATGTTCTTCACATCTAGCGAGTATCGTTCATAGGCACTTCGGAACTGTCGCTGAACTGTAATAGGCGACCGTGTTTCATGAAACCACAAAAAACATTGCGCTCTCTCCTGCATAGACGCCATTGTGACAGCAGCACTCATAAATGACGCAATCATTCACAAGATAGAAAAGAAATCAGATTCTGCTAGAGTAGGTGTAGAACATTATCTATCCATCAGTTACGCTACCGTTTCCAAAAAGCTGCATAGACATGTCGAAGTGTACCCATAGAAAACTCTATTAGTTTAGTTACCACTTACAGCAAACTGCATAGCTCTGTATCTAGCATAGTTGCTTAGAAATAAATTTTTGTCGTCATGGAGAGCACTTACGCTCACCCTGTATGTTGTGCCGGAAGTGGTATTCAGCAGACTTCACATATTAAAAGGTCATGTATTTATACATTAATGCTCACGTCAGTCAACAGAACAAAATCTTGCTTAATCTCCAGATTTATCAGTTTGCAGGCACGCCAAAGTTGTTTTCCCAACGATGTTTCGACATATAACACAGCTGTCTTATTGTCAGGTGTGTCTAGCACATCTCGTGTACTCATTATCTGGATTTTACCCAAGTTGTGAAACTCACAGGTTTCGCACTTGCCTAATACATCAGCGATTGTTACCCAAACAATTTGAATGCCAATTTAGTTAAACCGAAGCCTCTATCACAGTTTGTTAAATTACCTGACATCATAACCTCTTTTAGAATACTGTGCTAGGTGTTTGGTGTAAGTACCGCAACGCTGAAATTTTCGTATTTCATTTTATTCTCAAAGACGAGGTAATACTCGGCGATCGCACATTTAGCTGGTTACCTGAGTCGGATTCTTTCAGCTATGTTTCACAGTTGTCATACACACACCAAAGAAAATTTTGTATCACCTTGGTTCCAAGAGTACCGGAACCTGACCAGAAAATTGGATTATAGATCAACAGAAAAGTCTTTTCCGCACTTTTTATTGCTTATGAAAACCACACATTTCACGTTGTACCACCATACAGCGAGACCTTCAGAGATTGTCGTCCAGACTGCTGTATACATCGGTGCCTCTAACACCCAGTAGCGCGTCCTCTTGCATTGATGCGTGCCTGTATTCGTCGTGACATACTATCCACAAGTTTATAAAGGCACCGTTGGTCCAGATTGTCCCACTCCTCAGCGGCGATTCGCAGTAGATCCCTCAGAGTGGTTGGTGGGTCACATAGTACATAAACTGCCCTTTTCAATCTATCCCAGGCATATTCGATAGGGTTCATTTCTGGAGAACATGCTGGCCACTCTAGTCGAGCGATGTCTTCAACCTGAAGGAAGTCATTCACAAGATGTGCACGATGGGGGCGCGAATTGTCGTCCGTGAAGAGCAATGCCTCGCCAATATGCTGCCGAGATGGTTGCACTATGGGTCGGAGGATGGCATTCACGTATCGTACAACCGTTTCGACGCCTTCCATGACCACTAGCGGCGTACGTCAGCCCCACATAGTCCCACCCCAAAACAACAAGGAACATCCAGCTTGCTGCGCTCGCTGGACAGTGTGTCTAAGGCGTTCAGCCTGACTGGGTTTCCTCCGTCTACGGCGATTGCCTGGTTGAAGGCATATGCGACACTCATCGATGAAGAGAATGTGACGCCAATCCTGAGCGGTCCATTCGGCATGTTGCTAGGCCCAGCTATACCACGCTGCGTGGTGTCGTGGTTGCAAAGATCGACCTCGCCATGGACGTCGGGAGTGAAGTTGCGCGTCATGCAGCCTATCGCGCACAGTTTGAGTCGTAACACGACGTCCTGTGGCTTCACGAAAAGCATTATTCAACATGGTGGCGTTGCTTTCAGGGTTCCTCCGAGCCATAATCCGTAAGTAGCAATCATCTACTGCAGTAGTAGCTCCTGGACGGGCTGAGCGAGGCATCTCATCGACAGTTCCTGTCTCTCTGTGTCTCCTCCATGTCCGAACAACATCGCTTTGCTTCATTCCGAGACGCCTAGACACTTCCGTTGTTGAGAGCCCTTCCTGGCACAAAGTAACAATACAGACGCGATCGAACCGAGGTACTGATCGTCAGACAACACGAGTCGTGTACCTCCTTCCTGGTGGAATGACTGGAACTGATGGTCTGTCGGACCCCCTCCGTCTAATAGGCGCTGCTCACGCATGGTTGTTTGCATCTTTGGGCGGTTATAGTGACATCACTGAACAGTCAAAGGGACTACGTCTGTGATATAATATCCAAAGTCAACGTCTATCTTCAGTAGTTCTGGGAACCGGGGTGATGTAAAAGTGTTTTTGATGTGTGTATTTTTTACAACATAGGACATAATACGTTAAAATGGAATGGTGTATGCATCTGTTTTCTGGAGGACGAAAATGGTAACAACAACTCAGCTGCGACATCTGTAATCTTTATATTACCATTTCCAGCGAACGTCGAACATCATACAATCTAGCTTGACAAAGAGAGCAATGTCGCACTGACTCCTGTTCTAGCCAATTTTTATAATGATTGGATGAGAGATGCGTTGTCTAACACAATGAAACCTACTTTGTGATATTATCAACAGAAGATATTTCCAAGAAATATGAGAAACATTCACATAAGCAGACAGATACATTTTGCACTTCTTCTAACCTGATCATTTTCATAATTTATGCGTTATGTGAAAATTTTAGTTTAGATGCGACTTACCCCCATATCCACTAGTAAGGGGCCAGTCCACTTGGAATATCCAGCTCGAGTCTCTGCAATGGAATATGTTTTCATCACTGCCAAGTTTGAATGGTTGCGTTTAGTTGCAGATCAAGAGACTGTACTACAGACTGCCGGGGACTCGTTAGGTAAGCCATTTGCTCGGACCCCGTGCCAATGGTGTGTATACTCGAGACCGCGTCACCGGCAGTTAGCGTCACGGTGGCGGGTGTCTACCACGCTGGAACGCCCATCTGGTGGTGGCGGATAGCGACCCTCTGACCCCTGGGCAGGAACGGCGCTGCTGCTGGAAATGACTCGGGATGACCAGCCGTGCTGTAGCAGTAATTCCAGGGAGGGAGGGAGAGACTAAGCGCGCAGAGCCGTTGCTCTGCCATAGCGTTGATCCATTGACGCCTGCTGGCAGATCATGTGGCGGCCCAGCCCGGCACAGCCCCGTCATCCTGGTTGAGCTTTGAGACTAAGATAATTGTATTACAAAAATGGGCAGTTCTAACAGTCAGCAGCGGTAAGGTTGTTGTACAAGTGTGCCACTACCAGTCACGTATGTTAAAACACTAACTGCCACTGTCAGCGTGCAAATCTGCATTGCCTCTTGCTGCAGTACCGCTGGGTTCGCTGTATCAGCAGGCTAACCTACCTCGCAACGCTGCGCTGGCCTTGTTGAACTATTGTTGTTGTTGTTCTGGTCTTCAGTCCTGAGACTGGTTTGATGCAGCTCGCCATGCTACTCTATCCTGTGCAAGCTTCTTCATCTCCCAGTACCAACTGCAACCTACATCCTCCGGAATCTGTTTAATGTATTCATCTCTTGGTCTCCCTCTACGAGTTTCACCCTCCACGCTGTCCTCCAATACTAAATTGGTGATTCCTTGATGCCTCAGAACATGTCCTACCAACCGATCCCTTCTTCTAGTCAAGTTGTGCCACAAACCCCTCTTCTCCCCAATTCTATTCAATACCTCCTCATTAGTTATGTGATCTACCCATCTAGTCTTCAGCATTCTTCTGTAGTACCATATTTCGAAAGCTTCTATTCTCTTCTTGTCCAAACTATTTACCGTCCATGTTTCACTTCCATACATGGCTACACTCCATACAAATACTTTCAGAAACGACATCCTGACACTCAAATCTATACTCGATGTTAACAAATTTCTCTTCTTCAGAAACGCTTTCCTTGCCATTGCCAGTCTACATTTTATATCCTCTCTACTTTGACCGTCATCAGTTATTTTGCTCCCCAAATAGCAAAACTCCTTTACCACTTTAAGTGTCTCATTTCCTAATCTAGTTCCCTCAGCATCACCCGACTTAATTCGACTACATTCCATTATCCTCGTTTTGCTTTTGTTGATGTTCATCTTATATCCTCCTTTCAAGACACTGTCCATTCCGTTCAACTGCTCTTCCAAGTCCTTTGCTGTCTCTCACAGAATTACAATGTCATCAGCGAACCTCAAAGTTTTTATTTCTTCTCAATGGATTTTAATACCTACTCCGAATTTTTCTTTTGTTTCCTTTACTGCTTGCTCAATATACAGATTGAATAACATCGGGGAGAGGCTACAACCCTGTCTCACTCCCTTCCCAAGCACTGCTTCCCTTTCATGTCCCTCGACGCTTATAACTGCCATCTGGTTTCTGTACAAATTGTAAATAGCCTTTCACTCCCTGTATTTTACCCCTGCCACTTTAAGAATGTGAAAAAGAGTATTCCAGTCAACATTGACAAAAGCTTTCTCCAAGTCTACAAATGCTAGAAACGCAGGTTTGCCTTCCCTTAATCTATTTTCTAAGATAAGTCTTAGGGTCAGTATTGCCTCACGTGTTGCAACATTTGTATGGAATCCAAACTGATCCTCCCCGAGGTCGGCTTCTACCAGTTTTTCCATTCGTCTGTAAAGAATTCGAGTTAGTATCTTGCAGCTGTGACTTATTAAACTGATAGTTCGGTAATTTTCCCATCTGTCAACACCTGCTTTCTTTGGGATTGGAATTATTATATTCTTCTTGAAGTCTGAGGGTATTTCGCCTGTCTCATACATCTTGCTCACCAGATGGTGGAGTTTTATCAGGACTGCCTCTCCCAAGGCTATCAGTAGTTCTAATGGAATGTTGTCTACTCCTGGGGCCTTGTTTCGACTCAGGTCTTTCAGTGCTCTGTCAAACTCTTCACGCAGTATCATATCTCCCATTACATCTTCACCTACATCCCCTTCCATTTCCATAGTATTGTCCTCAAGTACATCGCCCTTGTGTAGACCCTCTATATACTCCTTCCACCTTTCTGCTTTCCCTTCTTTAACTATTATAGTGCTCGCCCTCAGTCAGTGCTACTGCAACACGCTGCTGAAGCTCACACTAATATTTCCATACATTGTCGTTACCCTAGAATACTGCGCGAGCGCTCTTCACTATTCTCGCCAGAGAACCTACCGAGGAAAACTAGGTAGGCCTCTCAAATTTTATAACGATATTTACTTATGTATCGTGTAAGAACCCACTTCCACAGCAAATATCGCTAACAACACAACCACAAAAAGTACGCTTTGCCAGCACTCATCATTGGCCTCCACAAGACACAGTCACATCCTTGACACTGCATAATAGTTTGGAGGAAGACAACGGCAATGTTGTCCACTGCGTATAATTGAAGCTAAAACTGATAGTAAATAACGTTCATGAATGACCTATGGACTTCTTTGACATTAGTGTTGCAGTCTACGTAAACGAGACGCCCAAGAGGACAGGATCTGTAATTTGTGTATTTACGAGTTCTCAATAAGGATCCTCGTGTTAAAAAGTGAGCAATATGTGAGACAATAACCAGTATGGAAAAGTAACGACTTCGCGGAATGTAGATTACATACTGTTTTTGAATCATGGTTGAAATTATAACTGATCACAAAACTTTCCAAAATCACGTAAAATAATTTTTTTAATTGGCACCAGAAATATTATGAGGAATAAGACAGATTTCCAATTAGAAAGATTACATTTAATGAACCGTGCCTTGAAAATAACGAAATAAAGTATTGGGTCAGTCTATTATAAAAATTTATTCACAAAGAAGAGCAGAAATTAAAGAGAGAAAATGTCGCGACGAAACAGGATTTGGTAATTTCTTCGTACCTATAATAACGAAGAAAATGTGAGGAATAAAACAAAACGGTATAATCACCAGCGAAGTGACTTTGTAAGAACTAACATCGTAAATATTCGAAGAAAAACAGTAATTAAGAGATGATGTAGTGCAATATATGCAGAAAGTGATTTCAGCTACACTTTTCATGACTGATTTGTAGACATACCTGCGAGTGCAAACTAGTAACATCGACACTGTTCTGGCATTTTTTGAAGAAGACTCTAAAGGACGAGCAGTTAGCAAGAAAACCAACAACAACTTTCGAAAATTTCAAAATTCATTGTCTGCCCGACTTGCCTTCAATGTCTATCGTCAACTCAGCGATTTACTCAAAAGTGAAATAATTTAAGGAAGGCAGGAAGAAATGAAATGAGGGTTTTATGCTTTGCCATAAAATAATAAAAAACACTTAATGTGAGATTTTCTTTACATCTTTATCTCGCATCTCATAAGATACTGCGCTGTAGGCTTTACAGTTTACTTCTTTCAGGACCATAGTCTTCAAAAACACTTAATGTGAGATTTTCTTTACATCTTTATCTCGCATCTCATAAGATAATGCGCTGTAGGCTTTACAGTTTACTTCTTTCAGGACCATAGTCTTCAAAAGCAGAAGGATATCTCTTTAGCTTGTATCACCTGACAGTCTGCAGATCGCCAGTGAGTATCTCATTCCTATGTGCTGAGAAGTTTCTTATGACTGCTTACATAAGACATTCCCGCTGACGAAGACCGTTACATAAACACGAGTAAATTACGTTACAACTGTCAAATATCACCATCTGCACATTAGTTTAGGATGAATACAGCTAACAATCCGTAGTGAAAAAGTTTACTCCTTATCTCAAGGCATGTTTACAAACAACTCATATGTGATAAAGTATAAATCTGCTAGTTCTTGGTAACTTCACTGTTTACACAATGCTGCATGCCTCTGCTTCTTACATAAGAATTAACAGGAGGAAATCAAAGAACGATGAAAACAACGAGCAAGTAGCTTGTGTAGAAACACTATTTTTCCGACATAAATCGCACTAAAAAGATGCAATGCATACGAATGCACACAAAGCAACTTCGTCGAAACAAAGGATTCGTTTCCTTCTTCGAAGTATTTGAATGTTCAGCGAAAATAACATCCTGCTGATGACTACCCAATTTAGAGCAAGCATTTCAGTTATAAATCTCTTGTAAGGATACAAGGAAACTAAGTCGTCAAATATTTCAAGCAACGTATAAAGAAAATAACAAACATGATTACAATGACAATTACTTCACAGAACAGAACGGAAGGAAATCGTACGCAACCTATTAAGTGGCATAGATTTCAGAAATACAGTAGTTTTCAAGCAGGCAGCAATTGTAAGCGAAATTCTATCAGGCTTTTGATTATTTTCACTGAAAACAGTTACGTAAGTACTGAAAAGTACCACCTTAAAATACAAGGAGAGAGAAGAGAATTACAGTTTATCTAGAAATTAGTGATCATACCTGTAACGCAAGTAAGTTCTAAAATATCACTATTGGTTAAGCTATACTCTATCACGCCAACTGTTTGCTACCATCTTCTTACTGCACCTAACACAAGTGATTAATGCAAAGAAAAATGAGAACATCTATAGACAATATTTACAATACACAGAATAGCTCACAGAATGCCTCAGTAAAAACAATGGTCTAACTGCGGGGGTAGCGCTCAGTACATGCCAGAAATATTAATCATTATCAGTCACTTAGAGAGAGGCAGTCCATCAGGTACTGAAAGTCTGTGGTACAAATTACATCAGGCACAGTGTTTTAAGTGATTCTGGACTTTTTAATCACAAAAAATGGTTCAAATGGCTCTGAGCACAATGGGACTTAACAGCTATGGTCATCAGTCCCCTAGAACTTAGAACTACTTAAACCTAACTAAGGACAGCACACATCACCCAGCCATCACGAGGCAGAGAAAATCCCTGACCCCGACGGGAATCGAACCCGGGAACCCTGGCGTGGGAAGCGAGAACGCTACCGCACGACCACGAGATGCGGGCTTTTAATCACAGAAGTAACAAGACGACGGATCTCTGAACAGTTGTAAACAAATTATATACATCTAAAGGGAGAAAATGGATCATAATTGGTGATTCAGGTCCGAAACTGCACGGGTGTAGGAAAACGTAACATAACTGACAAAAGTTAATGCCCCGTCCATATCTGCCGGATTCCAGGCAGTGAGACGACGCGTTAGCAACACAAGATGAGCCGGATTGAACATGGGGAGATCTCTAAATAACAAATTACGTTATAAATACGTAAATGTGCACATACATTGGGAGATGTGTTCATAAGGGACACGTAGCGTCCACAAAAGTTAGGTTGGAACAGATTTATGTTCTGTGACAAGCAGAACAACACTACGTCTCCGGTAAAGGTTTTGTAGGGCAGTACTGCGACGGTGTAACATGACGTTTTGTTGCAAATTGCAAGAAGCGAGGGCGGAGACTGGTGCGATGTTGGTGCAAGTGCAAGAAACAAAAGCTGCGATGAAAATATGTCGTAAAACAGGTTAAAACGCCTTCGAAGGAAGTAAAGTATATTAGTGTTTGCCGCCCCATCTACTGCGAGGTCATTAAAGACGGAACACAGGATCAGATTAGGTAAAATAATTCTTTTTACCATGCTTACACGTTACATTGAGCCTAATGAAACAGTTTGTGAGAGCCTTATCCAAAGATAGAGAATATATCGATAACCTCTCAAATAACTTTTCTTATCTGTCAGAAGCGAAATTAAAAGAGCTTCTCTGTTGCGCCTCATATTCAAAAAATGATGTTCGAGTCCAACTTCGAAGTTTCGGTATCACAAAACGATGTTGAAGTTCTTCAGTAACAAAAAGAGCCTAGACATATTTCTCTTGCGGTAAACACGCTGAAAAATATCAAGAAGTTTCTTTGCTTGATAAGCCTCAAGATTCACTTTCTGAACTGTTATCATGTATTTTTCTGCAAAAATTCGTTAACATCAGCGAGCAACAAATACGGTATCAGTTCCACTAGTATACCAATACTACTGTTGTTCGTACAACATGCAGTTTATCAGTAGAAAACTGTATTAGACATATTAATTAGAAGGTGGAACGAAAATATAAGCTCATAAGTTATATGTAATTGTAGTTTTTCGATTTGATGCTACAAGAAACCTTTATTTAAGTAGAAAGTTAAATTGCTTTTCATTAAAATTGCACGTATTCGTCTAGATATCTACTTTATAATGGAGCCACATTGTGACCAAATCGAACGCGATAGAAAAGAACTTGAGGTCAGACACGGAAACAATGCCCAAAAAGCTACGCCATTATATTTCCTAAAGTAACTTTGTAATTGGTCAGTCTTTCCTTCTCTACGCCAGTTCAGTCTGAGCCCGTTCTTCGCTTCTAACATCCTCTTCCGAAACAATTTTTCGTGCTAATTGAATTTTAATCGCTGCGTATCTTTCTGTGTAGATGAACGGGTTTACATGACTATACCTTCCCTTGGACAACTGTCTAATGGCGCTGGGAAAAAAAAACAGTCCACTTTTTCTAAGAAAAGAGTCAGTGTTTCTTCGATAGGTCGATAAATGAAAGCTTTCAAGTGTTACATACATAGCATAATTTCCGCAACTTTTATATAATTTCACCTTTTTTCGGTAAGCGTGAATTATAAAATATTCGTGGCGTTAAAGTTAGTTGAGACTGTCTATCCATGAAAATGAACGTCTCTTATGAAATATGTCAGCACACGCGAATCAATCTCCGGCCTTGGAGGTCCTGTTTTCGACCCCAGCTAGGAGAGGGGCTTTAGCTCGTTCCAGTCCCTCCAGGACGCTCTCAGGTCTATTTAGCCAGCTATGAAATCAGTACCAGGGATCTTTCCCAGGGATAATAGAGGGCTTGGGTAATGGATCCGCCACCTTCCCCCAAGGCTGCTCTCTGCCTGCAGTTAGACTAAAAGCCGAGTCACAAGCTTGCATAACGAGTTTTATTGTTTCTTACGTGAATGAATGTTATACGACAAAGATGTACAAGTAGAAAAAAATTTAACAACATTTATCTGCAAGATAATTTTCAAAAGGAATAAAGGGCATGGATAAAGGAATACTATAAGCGGCGGACAGAACTCTAAGTACAGTTTTCAGATTTTAGGAAAGTTGTAACTACATGTAAAGTGAAGATAGATACGAACATGACAGTGCCTAACTCCTGTTCTGTAGGATAAACAGAAGCCTCAATTGCGTAATTAGATATGGAATTTTAGCACGAAGCGTGTAGCAAGACGTGCTGCGCTCAAAATCAACGTTGTGCAGGGAGCACGTACTCCGAAAATAGCCGACAGATACCGCGAGCCACTGTTACCGTGGCTGGATGTTAACAGCCAGCACTCAGAAGTACACAAACATATCTAGCTGTGTACATATCAGAATGTTTTAGTAGAAAATGTAAACACTTCTGCGATTTGAGCGGCAAATGTTGCTGCTTTAGGACGTTGTGTGGTTATCCTAGGGATCCGCAGAATGTGGCGTCCCACCTGCAAAAGTCAAGAGGTGTAAATAATTTCAGAATAAAAAGTCAACAGACTATAAATCCTACATTAAATGGTAAGTTAAATAAACTTCCTCATTTCTAAATGAAAATATCAGGCATTTCATTGCTAGCCGTCAGTTATATATGATTAAACAACGTACAATTCAACATACACTACTGGCCATTAAAATTGCTACACCAAGATGAAATGCAGATGATAAACTGGTATTCATTGGACAAATATATTATACTAGAACTGACATGTGATTACATTTTCACGCAATTTGGGTTCATATATCCTGAGATATCAGTACCCAGAACAACCACCTCTGGCCGTAATAACGGCCTTGATACGTCTGGGCATTGAGTCAAACAGAGCTTGGATGGCGTGTACAGCTACAGCTGCCCATACAGCTTCAACACGATACCACAGTTCATCAAGAGTAGTGACTGGCGTATTGTGACGAGGCAGTTGCTCGGCCACCATTGACCAGATGTTTTCAGTTGGTGAGAGACCTGGAGAATATGCTGGCCAGGACAGCAGTCCAACATTTTCTGTATCCAGAAAGGCCTGTACAGGACATGCAACATGCAGTCGTGCATTATCCTGCTGAAATGTAGGGTTTCGCAGGGATCGAATGAAGGGTGGAGCCACGGGTCGTAACACATCTGAAATGTGACGTCCACTGTTCAAAGTGCCGTCAATGCGAACAAGAGGTGGTGGGGACGTGTAACCAATGGCACCCCATTCCATCAAGCCGTGTGATACGGCAGTATGGCAATGACGAATACACGCTTCCGACGTGCGTTCACCGCGATGTCGCCAAACACGGATGCGACCATCATGATGGTGTAAACAGAATCTGGATTCATCCGAAAAAGTGACGTTTTGCCATTCGTGCACCCAGGTTCGTTGTTGAGTACACCATCGCAGGCGCTCCGGTCTGTGATGCAGCGTCAAGGGTAACCGCAGCCACGGTCTCCGAGCTGATAGTCCATGCTGCTACAAACGTCGTCGAACTGTTCGTGCAGATGGTTATTGTCTTACAAACGTCCCCATCTGTGACTCAGGGATCGAGACGTGGCTGCACGATCCGTTACAGCCATGCGGATAAGATGCCTGTCATCTCGACTGCTAGTGATACGAGGCCGTTGGGGTCCAGCACGGCGTTCCTTATTACCCTCCTCAACCCACGGGTTCCATTTGCTGCTAACAGTCATAAGATCTCGACCAACGCTAGCAGCAATGTCGCGATACGATAAACCGCAATCGCGATGGGCTACAATCCGACATTTATCAAAGTCGGAAACGTGATGGTATGCATTCCTCCTCCTTACACGAGGCATCACAACAACGTTTTACCAGGCAACGCCGGTCAACTGCTGTTTGTGTATGAGAAATCGGTTGGAAACTTTCCTCATGTCAGCACGTTGTAGGTGTCGCCACCGGCGCCAACCTTATGTGAATGCTCTGAAAAGCTAATCATTTGCATATCGCGGCATCTTCTTCCTGTCGGTTAAATTTGGCCTCTGTAGCACGTCATATTCGTGGTGTAGCAATTGTAATGGCCAGTAGTGTATTTATTAAAAAGTGCATATAAACTCAAAAGGGCGTTCTGGTATGACAGAAGCACACTGTTAGAAGAAGGCCAGCTACTGATGTGCCATTAAATTTGTTCGGGAAACACGAAAAGTTTTTGACGTGGCGCGAGGATGGTACCGCGGAATTGTGATGCTGCTAAGTCGGTGCACGTTGCCAAGTAAAATAGTCTAGTTTCAGTTTGTTGAACTCAGTAGTTTCGTTGACGCAGGGATTTAAACTGGTTACCTTGTATTATGATACAAGTGGTTAAATACAAATTTTTGAAGATGGTGCTCACGAAGAACGTCCCAGAACTGGAAACAAAGAGAGAAAATGAACGATATCATGCAGGAAAATCAGTGTTAAAATATTTTTGTATTAGATAACGTCATCACAAATACTATGGCTAACGAAGAATTAACCACGAGTAAGCTTTTTGTAAACAGATTGTCGGATTTGTAGAATGTTGGCAGCAAGTACATGCAGATGCGCATCTTACAGGAATATTTACGGAAGTGTTCAGACACCTATTAGTGATATTAACATAGAGTGCATCTGCCTTTCGCCTTCACTCTGCTGGGAACACTTCCAGTGTTGTGCATGAATGTCTGGGGAGAAATGACAGCCCGCTCTTCGTCGAGAGGAAATCAGATAATGATGTGATGTAGAACGCCGGGATCTAGCAAGAAATCAACGATCTGACTCATTCCATAAGGATGTGATGTAGGACGCTGGGATCTAGCAGGAAACCAACGTTCTGACTCATTCCAAAGGTGTTCGTTTGGGTTCTCTTCGGGACTCGAGTTAGGCCAGTCCATTTCAGGAATACTTGAAAAAAAGAGACAGCATTGGTCGTATATTTTTTACTATTGCAAAATCGATTTTCTGTCACTGAGTGACCATCTTCAGTGCTATATTGTATAACTTAAATTGGGATGCACTGTTGTCACTAAGCTTACGGCGATCACATTTCAGGAATGTTATTACCCACAATACACCGCGGTGAACTGTCATACTGACGTAAACAGTTATCATCCCAGAACTGTCCCCTACTGTGCACAGCACACACTGCGGTAAAATGTGTTCGTATCCTTGCGCATTTAGCGTTTTCTTAAGCGCAATAAGGGAACTACACTCTAACAACGAAGAGCACCCAAGTTCCGTAACAACTCCTCCCTGCTTCACTGTTGACACTACAGATTATGGCACATTACATTCCTCAGGCATTTGCCAGACCCAAACTCTTCCATAGAATTACCGCAGGGTCTAGAGTGATTCATCACCTCAGATGTTCGTTATCTAATGGCTAGCGATGCTGCTTCTGGATCACGGGGTCCTGGGTTCGATTCCCGGCCGCGGTGGGAATTTTCTCCGCCTGGGGACTGGGTGTTGTCCTCATCATCTCATCGTCATCTGAACATCATTCGAGACGTTGCGAGACTGGAGATGGAAAGACTGGGAACTTGTACGGGCGCTGATGAGCACCGTGTTGAGCACCCCACAAACCAACATAATTATTACCTCAGATCACACATTCCCATTCATCATGTTGTCTAGTGGCGTCGTCCCTATGTCTTGCCATCGTCGCTTAACACTGAACATAGGAGTGTGTGGCTTATGGGGAGCTACGCGATCACTGCCCACCACACTTTTTGACTTCCTACACGCATTCACTGTGCTAGCTGGACTGCTGGTAGCACGACGGGAATCACAAGTGGTTCCATCCGCAATGGATGACGATCAATGTCCGCCAGTACATGAGATCTACCTGCTTTTGGTTTAACCGTGATTGTTCCTTCGCGTTTCCACTTCATAGTAACAACACTCAACATGGACCGCTTTAGAAGCGTTGAAATGTCCCGGATGGATATGTTACTCAGGTGATATCCCATGTCTAGACTACTGAGCTCTCCAGACCATTACATTCTGCTGTTGTTTCTTCCCTACCGATAACACAGTGGTCCCCGCCTGCTTTTATACTGGGGTGTCCACCTAAAGTGACATAAGGAGGTAAATTCCACATTACACAGAAGTGGCTGGATATTTTTAATTATACATTGCATGTGTTTTTATAGGTCGATTTATTGCTGCAACTGGGACAAGGATTTATCAGTTTATGTTAGATGTGAAATTTTAGTCAAAGTTGCGCCCTGTATACGATGACCCTGCACCAAAAATGAGAAATAGATTTTATCCACGAGGAAGATTATGACCATTGTCTTCTGGGATGAAAAGGGATCCTTTTTATTGATTATAATTGGGTGAATAACCATAAATACGTGACGAGACGCCTGAAATAAGAAAAAGATTTTTCTGGGCAATGAGGTATCTTCTTACTGAAAGAAATAAGAAACATATTTTATGAATTTTTGAAGCATCAATTTTATCCACCAGTTTGGCATCACTTGACTTCCATCAGGTCCGTCAGCTAATATATTTGTGGGTGGAAACGTTTTCAGTTCATATTCGGATACTTCGCAAATACTCCTACATTACAGTCGGGGAAAGGATTTACGTCCCAGTGAGGCGTTGGCTAAAGTCCCTTGACCAAAACGGGAGCTGACAGCAAAAAAACAGGAATTTTTTATCTACAAACACACCCCTGCACTCTCACTGTACGGTATGTTCTATTTGTCCTGATGACGAGGATGATTACATACTTTTTTATCTAACTCCAGACAATTTGTAGGCCTATGATGCCCTTTGTCTTCACGGAAATTACATGTCTAACATATATTAAAAGTGAAAATGAACATTCCTTCCCACAGCATATAATGACTAGTATTTTTTGGAAGGCTTTGCTCCGCAGCTGCGGAAACTCACTTTCCAGAATAAAATTAGTCGCAGTTATAACTTACCAAATAATCTATTTACCTCTGCATCTAAATTATTATGTTAAGTCTGTTTGAGTCATTTATAAGCAAAATGTAAAACACATTCCTGTTAATGGCTTCAATGAAGCATTTATCATTGCTCCACTTTTTCCGTTAAAGATAAGAACGCGAACTTATCGGTGGGACGTTCAGGCGTGGATCAACATAAGAAATCTACGACATTTCAGGCAAAGGACAACAATACGAAGATAGCTTCGGTATTTACATCTCGCTTGTTTACTACACACAGTGAACAGGTGTAAATAAAGGTAACAAGACAAGGTCAGAGACGTGCTCAAAACTGAGGAAAATCTGGTGGAAAGGTAAGAAACTGTAAAAGATACTATAAAACTGAACAAAAGAATGAAGTTAGAGACATGATACAAACACATTGGAAGAAAATAAAGATGATGACAATGCAACGTTACGTAAAAACTGTTACAAGTCACAGATAGATAGTCTAAGCGAAAACAATGAAAATAATTACAATTAAACGGTTGCAGTCGTTCATAATAATTGATGAAGTGTTTACAGTTTGACAACTCTCTAATATTTTCAAAGAAGAAGATTTCTGATGGAAATTGTATAATAATTAAAATTAAACAAAAATGATACGATACGATAAAAGCATATATCAAGAAATAAAATTCATTAGAGACGGAACAGAAACATGAACTGGGCTCTAATGGGGACGGAAATGAGACCTTTCCTTTTGTAAGTATTCTTCCTGGCACTCGCCTTGTCAACTTAGGAAAACTACGGAATATCTAAATGTGGATGACCGGTGAGAGATCTGAACGCTCCCTACCCGAAGTGTATTCCTTTAATAACTGCCCAACATCGTTCGATAACTATAACTGCACACACTTTAGATAGTGCTTTCTTGGTACATGTATATGTATTGTAAAAAGCGATGAGAGAAATATGTATGTATCATATTCTATAGCATTACACTTCACTTCTCACAAAATATGTGTTAACAGTATACGAGGGTTAGTACTTTAATAGAGGCAACTATGTATTGTAAAAAGCGATGCGAGAAATATGTATGTATCATATTCTATAGCATACGACTTATATTACACTTCACTTCTCACAAAATATGTGTTAACAGTATACGAGGGTTAGTACTTTAATAGAGGCAACTATTTATTTACAGTTCGTACAAAATAGATACGTATTTCAAAGTTTTACTGACGTTCACAATAATCACCAGCACTGTGTATAACTCGTTGCCAGCGATGTGGAAGTCGTAAGACACTCTTGGTAGAGCCAGATGTGTTGACAGTTAGAGCGGAGCGGTCTGTTGCTCGACGAATTTGTAGCAGATCTGCAGCGAATGCCGTGAAGTGTTTCCTTCAGTTTAGAAATCAACTCAAGGGGGCTTAAGTCAGGGGAGTGCAGTAGGTGGTATAGAACATAGCAGCCCCATCACTCAAACAAATGGTTCAAATGGCTCTAAGCACTATGGGACTTAACATCTGAGGTCATCAGTCCCTTGGACTTAGATCTAACCTAAGGACATCACACACATCCGTGCCCGAGGCAGGATTCGAACCTGCAACCGTAACAGCCGCGCGGTACCGGCCTGAACCGCCTAGAACCTCTCGGCCACAAAGGCCGGCGTCTAACAAATCAGTAACAGCTTGCACTGCACGTGATTGAGCATTGTTCTGCTGAATAATGGTGGTCAGGTCCTGCAAAAAAGTGTCATCACTTCTGCCTCTGTGCTGCTCATTTTTGGAACACAACCTACGACCAGCTTAGAGACAGAAGTGATGACACTTTCTGCAGGAGCTGACCATCATTTTGCACGACAATGCTCAAGCACGTACAGTGCAAGCTGTTACTGATTTGTTTGACTGATGGGGCTGCTAAGTGCTATACCACCTACTGCACTCCCCTGACTTAAGCCCTCGTAAGTTCAACTCGATTTCGAAGCTGAAGGAAACACTTCACGGCATTCGCTTCAGAACTGCTACAAATTAGTCGGGCAACAGACCGCGCCGCTCGAACTGTCAACACAACTGGCACTGCTGAGAGTTTCCTACGACTTCCACATCGCTGGCAACGGGTTATACACAATGCTGGTGACTACTTTGGTCAGTAAAACTTTGAAATACGTATCTATTTTGTACGAGCTGTAAATAAATAATTGTCACTATTAAAGTTCCAACCCTCGTATACTGGACTGAATTCGCACAGAAAATGCACGAAAACATACATCGTTGATACGTTGGACTTTATCTTTCTCATTTTCTACTGTCCTCAGGATTTTGTTGCTCAAATAAACAACTGCATTTCCCACCTTTCGTATTACATGGCAATTCAACTGTTTTGTCCTCTCCGATGATGTTTATCTGATTTTGTGGTCTGCATATTCTGACGAAGGAGTTATGAGGCACAGTAATTTTTCCTTCTTTCCATTTTTCCAGTGTAGCTAGCTGTCAGTTTTGTGTAGTGGCGAAGTACACCGTTGGAACTTCCAGGACGAAACCATCCTGTTGTGAGATTTTTTGGAATCAATTTACGTGTCATGGGTTACTGCAGAAACGGCATCCTGATTCTCTGGTGGGAACCAAAAATATAAACAAAGATAAATACTTCCAAAAGAAAGCGCCTAGAATACCACGTTTCATACTCTGTCGTTCTAAAGTCACACGAATCACCATTGCCATGGTTGCTTTTGCCCGAGTGTGGGTGTATTTGGCGTTACGAGCGATGGCGGTCGAGTTTAAGCTCGTTCCGTCAGGGTCGAAGAAATACGGGCCCCACGACAAACTTGTGACGTCAGACTAGTCATCTTGCCTGCCATAGTTTGCGAATGGTCGGATCATTGCAGGGTCCACTGGAAATAAACCAGTCAATGAAAAGGTACCCACTAAATGTCTTAACTCTGTCGTGTGCCATCGAGAGCTTGCTTGCATTTAAACGCGCAGCTAAGAATTATTAAAATAGTCTGAAATAGTTAATCGCTCGCCACCGGAGACGGTTGATGGCACTCGTAAGATCTGCACTGTCACGTGATGTGTCTTACGCACCTCAGCCTGTCTTTCTCGTCGGTCTCATGTTCTGTGCACGTATGCAGTCTCCGACAGCCAATAAGCGTCCAGTAGTGTTCTGAGCAATCTGCTGTTAGTCTCGTAGCCAATGAAAGCATTAAAGATGATCGTAGCGATTTATTTAGTGAATTTTTGCTCCATTTGTTGGGAATGTTCATCGCTGATGATGATGGTAATCGACAGACACATAATTTGCAGCACACACTCTTTCTTCAAGTGCGAAGCACATTCATGCGCGCTGAAACTGTCGCTCGTAACGGGAAACAACGCAGTCACTGTCCGTGCCTCGATCTGCGCGAGCCGCCATTGTTCTTCATTTATTTTCTACATTACAATAACCTGTTGACAAAGTAGGTCGTGGAAACGAGTTTTCAAATGTGAAATATTGTCCACCACCAGATACAAAACAAACTGATTAGCATGTAACCTACTTTCAAAAATTTCAACATAAAATTTGAAGAAAAATAATAAAATCTAATTACCATATTATACACTACCACAAACCAGTGGCGGCCTCGGAATGACTCGAGTCTCACCACTCCTAAAGCTAAAATATGAACAAACTATTTCTAAACTACTACATCAGACCTGCTTTATCAAACGTGACTTGGTGTACTCAAATCTAGTAGACTGCTCTGGGTCTTCTACTATTCAAATGGCTTGGTTCAAATGGCTCTGAGCACTATGCGACTTAACTTCTGAGGTCATCAGTCGCCTAAAGCTTAGAACTAATTAAACCTAACCAACCTAAGGACAGCACACACATCCATGTCCGAGAGCAGGATTCGAACCTGCGACCGTAGCGGTCGCTCGGCTCCGCACTGCAGCGCCTAGAACCGCACGGCCACTCCGGTCGGCTAGTACTATTCCATACACAATATACTACTACTGAAATACCACTTTCTATTACTAAGCTTATGGAACAAATATAATCAGGCGTGACATTTTCGGAGTTTTGTATTCAAAAAATGGCTCTGAGCACTATGGGACTCAACATCTTAGGTCATAAGTCCCCTAGAACTTAGAACTACTTAAACCTAACTAACCGAAGGACATCACACACACCCATGCCCGAGGCAGGATTCGAACCTGCGACCGTAGCAGTCCCGCGGTTCCGGACTGCAGCGCCAGAACCGCTAGACCACCGCGGCCGGCGGAGTTTTGTATTGATGGAATACGTACAGGTTACAGAGTTCACAGTAAATACGTGTATTAAGTTATCTTCCATACGTTTCTGGATCATGAGGTGAGTGATCTTAACTGTAGTTTTCGTTTTCCTGTACTGTAAGCTCTGCATATTGCAGGCCACCTGCAGCTGTAGATCGAGACTCTCTTGTGAAACCCGAGGAACGAGTCGGCGGCTGGGATCGACAAGTCCACGGGGTTATGCAGACATCGACGGCATACCGAAATCTACATTTGTGTGTCTGCTTCTTGTGGTGGTAGTGAGATGACTGGAACTATCTAGTGTTTCTCCCACGCGTTCGAGACTGCCCAGACCGCTGGGTGATGTCCCTAACTGTCATCTTGTGTCTGAAAATGTCTTGCTACATGTTGTGGCAGTCCGTTTTCCTTGGTAACTCCTCAACTCGAACCATTGAAATTTGGTTTGCTGATGTGTCAGCTGCATACCACATTTCTTCATCGTAAACTGTACGGTTCTGATTGATCCCTGTCCGGCAAACGTCGCAAGTGGGGTATTGCAAGACTACATGTTCCAGGGTGCCGTGTACACCACTGTCACACATCCCTGTGTTGCGCTTCTTACTCCTATGCAGGTATACTAGATATACTGTATTGTGTATGGGCCATCTCGCCTAAGAACATGAATCATTTCCCGGATGAGATTGATGTAATCCATCCTCATTCTTTCCTTGATAGGAGCGAAAATTTCACGCACACTAACAGCCCTATCTGATGCGTCCCAGTCGCGTTGCCCCATTCGTCGAATCTCCACAGCTTCAGATGTATCTTAGTGCCAACATTAGACTGTTATTTTCCGAATCTTAGCTTGGTTTTCAGCCCGCATCAGTAGCATCATGCCTTGCTTATAAATGTGATTTTGACAGTATGGATACCTTATATGACAAAAACTGCCAAGGCGGGAGTAGTATTGATGGTCCCCATCAACCGTATGTGCACACTGCTCTCCGCCCATCGCAGGATAGGCCTGTACCGCTGGTAACACAGATGGTCTGCCCAGACAGAAAGACAAATATTGAGGAGAAAATGGCATTGTGGTACAGTCTCACGACATGCAGGGGAGATTTATATTTACTGTACTTTTTCATTATGTTCTGCATAGTCTGAACTATATGGTCCATGAAAGTTCTTCTTTCATCAAACAAAACTCTCAAGTAACGTGTTGTATTGCTGCGACGTATTTGAGACCTGTCCAACGTTACCGTGGGATTTCTTGTGGTTGACAGATGCCCTTTTAACACAGCAGAAGTGGTCTTATGTGCAGCTATAGTCAATTTATTCCTGTTCCACCACCTCTGCATCTGGGAGAGAACATGACATGCCCTCTCTCCAACTTGGTTCTGGAGTCCTTCGAAACCGCAACATCATCTATCACCTCCTCTCCCATATAGGACCTTAAACTGATCCCTGAGGACAACATTTAGTCATTTTCATTAACACCTTCCTTCCACCAGATTGCCATCCCACTGTGCGATCTTTACAGTAATCTAAGAGGCTGTGATAAAGGCATCTCGTTGTCTACATTTCTCTTAAACGCTCGAACATCAAGGGGTCACCACAGATGGTCAAAAGTGCCAGCGATGTCGATCAGTATGGCCATTGAGTATTTCTATCAGCTTACGTCCACGGTCTTGAGGGGCCTCATTTATGGCATCTTCCACTGACTCCCGGAAGCCGAACTGTCGCAGGCTGAGGCCAGTAACCTCTCTGTGAGACACAACCTGTCTCACAGGAGGCGCTCCTGCACCTTAACAAGGAACTGCTCAAACAGATAGCTTTGTAGCTCTTAGGTTCCATAGGATTTTTATATTCCTGTTTCTTAATAATTACAGTGCTGTCTTCCATTGTTGTGTTGTTGTGGGATTCTCCCCTCAAGAAGAGCATCGTTTTTAAGAAAATGTTATGTAGGGCGCCATCATGTGTAAGACTGCTGGATGCACCCCATCAGGACTGGGTGCGCTGACCATCTGTGGATAGCAGGTTCTACCTCCTCTTGAGCGAAAGGGAGAACAAGTGTGTTATTTTCAAATTCTGTGCTTCGGATTCAGTGTGCCTATCAGGCCTATCATCCGGTAAAAACGTATTCAAAAGATACGTTGCTGGGTCTCTCCCACTTTTAGCCATACTTCCATCTTCTATTCACAGTGTTGATAGTGCAAAAGGAGACTTTACTGTCTCAGTTGATAACTTATGTGGTTGCCCACATACGTTCATTTCAATTTAAGTACATAGGTAGCTTTCCCAGTTACGCTGCTTCATCTCACATAACCTATCCTTATAGGTATTTTTAGCACAGGTCAGCCTGCGATCTCTTTCTTCTGCACCAGTAGATCTCTGATACTGCCGTCCCGGTGACCTCATAGGTCTAAGGCTTTTTAGTTCATATGTCCAGAATGTCATTGTTTTAGGCCTCAGTACTCGGACTTGTATTGCTTCCTTCTGCCCTTTGTTATAACACCGTTAAGTAGTTGGCCCTCAAATCTTCACTGCCGTTGAAAGTATCCAACTCGGATGTCATTAGTATTTCAGACATCTTCCGCCAATTTGCATGTTTCAAATCCAGTCTTTAAGAAGAACACAGAACACTCAGTAAACCGGATATACTGTCCAGTGTCATTTTTGTATGGACTGCATTGTGGTCACTTATACGAGTACAGTACTGGTGAAAAGATCAGTTTGTTATTTTCCTTGAAGCTATTCTTTTACCTAGAGAAACATCGATATTTGACGAGGCACCTACTGTACTCTCAAAACTTGCTGGCTGTCCAGACTTGCTCATCAGTATTAGGTATTGTTCGTCAATTACTTCAACTAATTTGTAACCACAATCATTACACGTGCGACTATGCCATTTGGTAAACTTCGCATCTGTATCTGTTGTTAATAAGAAGTTCACAAATCTCCCAAATAATGCCACGACCCTTGTTTTATCTATCTAGTCTTCATTATTACGTGATAACTGCAGGCAGATTTTGACAATAAGCCATTTGAGGACCCAGAGGGAACTCCGATAATTGTGCAGTGACTGTCGCATACCTGGCTGATTTCAGCAACCACTAGTTTCTGATTTAGCACAATTATCAGAGACATAGCATTACCGGTTCCCAAAACCACAGCGGTAGAGAGTAAAGAGGCAGATAGTTTCCCATTTTGTCTTTAAAAAAGCGGCTCCTGAACGCTGGTTATGTCTATATTCATCTCGTCCGTTGCTTTGTGTACTTTTGTCATAACTAGTGTACTTCTCACGATGTTAATTTGCAATATCTTCGTGAATGACTAATATAGACGAAACAATTTGGAGACTTCAAGATAGTTTCGAAGTAAACGCACTCCTGCGCTTTAACTTAGTCTTGGTACAATCGCTCTAAATATGGAACGTTTTGTCTTCTGTTGTATACCTGCTCTATTAGGTCTCCAAGTTCATTGACACCTGTTGGTAGTTTGTTACACCTCAATATAATTCTGTTGATGTCTTCCGCCACTGGAAATGTTACTTTGCTGCCCTTAGGATGAGTGACACCAGTAATGCATGGCAGAGCAACAGGAAGGTTACTGACATCCTCTATCTTGAATACTTTCTTTCCTCGATTTTGCTGTGCATAAGTTTGCATTAAGATGTTCCTCACTGTGCTTCCCTTTTTCCCATCCCAAACATTTGACCGCAGTTGATATTTTCGATAGTAACGACGCCTCTATTTTCTGTAGAGATCTCTTTACTGTGTGTTCTGTACAATTGGTCGTATCACTTGCATCCTTCTTCTTCTTCTTCTTCTTCTCCTGCTGCTGCTGCTGCTTTTACGGCCTCATTAGATCACTTCAGTCATTTCCTGGTCATCTTCTTCAATAGGTTCTTCGACCTAATTGCCCAGTATCTATTCATTCATTCTGATATTTTTTGTCGTTCCTCGTCTGTAAATAACCTTTCTATTGTTTGTCGTTTGTCTCTCTTTGGTTTAAATTATATTTTTAGGTTTTTAAATTTCTTTAAATTTTGCAATTCCCATTCACCCGGGGTAATTCTAGCTCTTTCATATCCTCCCTGATTTCTTTTAACCCCCGCCTACTTGTTGCTTCATGTTCCAAATTTTCCCTACAACTTTTCTTGATAATCTGGTTTCTGGTGTTCTCATAATGTAACCAAAAAAAGGAGATCCTTTTTTCCGTTTAGTATCTGTAATGGACTCCAGTTCGCGGTACCCCACTTCATTTGGCGCTATCCGCCAAGGTCCACCTTTTTGGTATTTCTTGTTTATGAGTGTTGTAGCTATTCTTCTCTCTAGTTTTAAGATTTTGCAGATTCTGTTTTTTTGGGTGACTTTGAAAAGAGTTTCGATTCTGTAAGTCACCTCCAGTTGAACCACAGTCTTGTAATGTTTTAATTTAGCTTTGATTGATAGACGTCTCTTGTTATATGTAGATCATGTTAATTTTTGAGCTTTTGCCATTTATTAGGTCGTACTTGCCATGCAAGTTTATCGTCCTGTACGTTAAAACTTCTCATAGGTATTTAAATTGTTTCACTGTTTCTACTTTACTGTTACTTCCTGTTATGTGACTAATTACTATTGGATCTGCTACCATTATCTCAGTCTTTTTGAATGATATCTGTAGTCCCAATTAATGTACTATATTCTGTAAGCTTGCTATTTGATTGCTGGCTTCTTGAATGTTATTAGCTAGTAACGCTGAGTCATCTGCGAACCCCAAACGAATTTGTATTTGTTTGATCTTTCTATGTTGCAATTCTTGTATGTTAAGGATTTTCCTTGTACCATTCCCTCATCACGTACTCGAGTGCACATTTGAAAAGTAACGGCGGTAAACCATCTCCATGTCTTAACCCTGTTTTAATCGGAAGTGGTTTGGATGTTTCCACTCTGAAATCTAGTTTTGGCGTTTCTTAGAGATTAGTTTTTCATTTTTCTGAATTTAGGATGGAGATCGAAATTCCTTAGTATCTTCAACATTCTGTGGAAACAATCATAAGCGTTTTTTGAAGTCTACAAAGTTTATGACTTACTGTATTCGTCTTTTTTTATAGTAATCCATTGCCAATTTCAAAGCTACCCTGAACAGATATGTTCTGGGCAGCTTCTCCAGGGCCTTAATCTTCCTTAGTATTCTCCTAGTGAGTATTACAATTATTGTATAGAATTCCTGACATGACTGTATATGTGATATCCAAAGGGAAATTCGTCTGTGCTTATTTGAATGTGATTTGTCTCCTTTTTTGTGTAATGGATGGATTATAGCTGTAGTACAATGTCCTGGTAGTTCTTATTTGTTCTAGCTTTTCCCTATGCAGAGATGCAGTGGTATCTTTACTGGTTCTGCTGCATATTTCCAAAATCCCGCAAATGTTTGATCTTCTAGACTTGCTGTGTAAACTTTCAGCTCTTTCAAAGCTTTGTAGACTTCATGGATTGCAGGTTGGTTTATACATTTTTCTGGTGTTTTAATAGGGGTACCTGTGTTTATTTGTAGTAGTTGTCTGCTGAATATTTTGTAGTAAACCCTTGAGTTTGTTTTCTCGCTAATTATTTCTATCATTAGAAGTATATCTTTTTTATATTTAACGTCTGTTTCTATTTTGGGGTTATATTTCTTCGTTCTGTGAGTTTCAAGTGTGATTATTCTGTTTTATGACTCTGACACCTTAACCAGGCCTGGTTTCTTTGTACCACTGTTTTATCACACTCACCGTTCCACCACCGGTGTTCTTTCCTCGTATTTACTGGGGCTATCCGCTCAGTTACTTGTGTCAACTAGGAAACTCTTTTCTCAAGGTCATCTGTTATTTTCATATTTCTTGTTTGTTATTCCTATTAATGTTACTTCTCAATTTATGAGGGTCGTAGGTTCACTTCTTTTTGGGGTGGGATTTTTTGTCAGCTGGGTGATTTTAATTTTTATTATTATCATGTAATGATCCGATCCAGTATCTGTCCCTCTCAGAACTTCCACAGTGTGCTTTCCCTTTGGTTATTTTTACCCTTACAGACACCATTCGGCTGTCATTCTCCTATTTTACAGTTTGGATGTTTCCAAGTTTTGAGTTTATTTGGTTTTCTGTTGAAGTATGTTGACTTTGTGATCACGTAATTGTTTCTACAGAATTCCACCAGTCTCATGCCATTCTTATTTGTTTTTCTTTGTGCTGGCCGTTTCCCTATTACGACTCTATATCTCTTTTCCCTTCCTAAGTGGACATCTCCAATTAAATTCGTGATTTTTATTTATTTTGTTGTGGTCTGATCTAAAAACTCCCCAAATCATCCACAGCTTCTCTGCATGCTGTCTTATTATTTTGCCATTATTTGGGGCATGGGCATCTAATATTAAGTATATTTTATTTGCAGTTTTTATAGTTAGTATTGATATCCCGGGAGAATGTCACTTAAATTCTGTGAGTAATTCAATTATTTCGACACTGAGCACAAATCCCGTTCCGAATTGTGGACATTGATTCATTACTCTGTTTCCTGGTATTTCCTTATAAATTCGGCATCCTTGTGATTCTGTTGGTTTCTGATCAGTGTTTCTCATTTGTTGAAGTCCAGTTAAAAAAAAAATGGTTCTGAGCACTATGGGACTTAACATCTGTGGTCATCAGTCCCCTAGAACTTAGAACTACTTAAACCTAACTAACCTAAGGACATCACACACATCCATGCCCGAGGCAGGATTCGAACCTGCGACCGTAGCAGTCGCGTGAAGTCCAGTTGTTAGAATCCCTTTGCTATCTATTTCGTCTGTCAAAATTTCGTGTTTCCCTGCCTGTATGATGAAGTTTATGTTGTGTGTTCTATGTTGTTTGCAACCATAAAAAAGTGACTGTAGTTCTGATTTGGCTCTGCGATGTGGGCACTGAAGACGAAATTTCGATCCTATTATCGTCTTTGATCTGATGAACTTCACAGGCTTAATGTTGCTAGACAGCGTGTAATATCATAATATTCGTCTGAAGAAGATTGCGATGTTGACCCTACAAGTGTCTTTGATCCGATACAGTTTACAGGTTTGATGGTTCTGGGAATCTTGTAACTGTCGCAATGTTCGTTTGCTGATGTTACAGTCTCATCCTGAAGCAAGTAGCCTCTTCATTGACTATTGGTTACTAATTTAGTACTTGAATGAGCATAAACTAGGTCCTCGTTACTACAGTGCTTCACAGACTGACATTTAGAGCCTAATATTGGTTACTTTCATGAGTAAAACCTAAGCTGTCATCATCACAATAAGTCACACGTATTTCAGACTGTCTTTCGTCATTCCTAGAGACCAATTTAATTTGTAGGATAGCCCAGCGAAACAACCTTCTTCACACAAACAGGAAGAATATGAAACAAACACGATTACGTTAGAATAGTAATATGTAGACTTTACTATTAATCAGGATGCTTAGACAAAACAGGGGAGATAGTGCCACAGACATGATAAGTGAATTGGAGTGGCAATCAGTAAAACAGGCGATTTACGCTGTGACTGGATCTTCTCACGAAATTTCAATCACCAGTTTTCTACTTCGATTGTGGAAACATTCTGTTGACACCCACCTACATAGGGAGGAATGATAAAATAAGAGAAATCAGGACTCGCAGAAAAAATTTAAGTGCTCGTTTTTCCTGCTTGCCGTTCGAGAGTGGAACGGTAGAGAGATAGCTTGAAGGTGGTTCATTGAATCCTCTGCCAGGCAGAGTAATCATGTAGACGTAGATGCACGTAGAGTAGGAGGACCTGATACAAGAAAAAAATAAATAAAAAAAACGAACAATGGAAACTCCAGGAAGGAAATCAACAATGTACGAAAAGACAGATTCCTACTTACCATAAAGAAGACACGTCAAGTTGCAATTAGAAGACAATTACATAAAGCATTCGGCCACAGCCTTCATCAGTGAAAGAGGGACAAGCTCACAACATTCACACACAAGCAAGCAAGCGCACCTCGACCACGAACTCCAGCATCTCGGGCCAGAATGCAACATCCCTTGGGATACAAGCAGCAATATGGAGGGGATGAGGAAGGGGAAGGATGATAGTGTTTGGATGGGGAGAGAGTCGAACGTTGTTTGGTGGAGTATGCAGGGACTAGACTGCCAAGAGCAGCAGCGTCAGAAGATTGTGAGGTACGAGGGAGCAAAAAGGTGAGGAAGGGGGATAGACGGGCGGATATATTGGAAGAGGGCTGAAAATAAACAGGGTGGGAGATGAGAATGGGGAGGAGATGATAGGACAGAGGGAGTGGAAACTATTGGGTGGAGGGTCTGAGGTAGTATGTTACTGTAGGTTGAGACCTGCATTAATACGGGGATCAGAGAATGTGTTGTAAGGATAATGGCCAGCTACGCGGTTCAGAAAAGCTGGTGGCAGATGTCTCAGGTAGTGAAGCAGCCATTGAAATCAAGTGTGTTATGTTCACCTGCATGTTGTGCTACAGGGTGGTTCACTTTACTCTTGGTCACAGTTTTCTCAGTGGCCGCTGATCCTGGTAGACAACTGGTTCGAAGTCATACCAATAAAAATGCTTGTGAAATGTTTGCAGCAGGTCTGGTAAATGATTGACTGCTTTTACAGGTGTCCCAGCCTCTGATGGGATAGGCTAAACCTGTGTTAGGTCTGGAATAGGAAGGGGGGCGTGGATTGGATACGTTTTGCACCTGGATCCTCTACAGGGATATGATCCCTGTGGCTAGGAGATGGGATTGCCAATGGCATAGGGATGGACTAGGATGTTGTGGAGGTTGGTTGGGGAACAGAACAACACTTTAGGAGAGTAGGGGAAGTACCTGAGATCGGATGCCCCTCATTTCATGGCATGATGATAGGCAATCAAAGCATTTGCGAAGGATGTGGTTCAGTTGTTCCAATGCGGGATGGTACTGGGTGATGAAGGGGCCACCCCCTTGTGGATGGTTCATTGGGGTGTGGGAGGATTGGGTGTGTGAGGGAAAATGGCCCGGTAGATTTGTTTGCGGACTACTTCTGGGGATAGTGCCTGTCTGTGAAGGGCTTGGTGCGACCCTCAGCGTACTGAACATGGGAGATTTTGTCACTCCAGATACACTGTCCCCGGGTGGTCAGGCTGTACGGGAACGATTTTTTGCTGTGAAAGGGATGACCGCTGCAATTCCTGTCATGTTTCTCAGAACTTTTATAAGGATTTAGCCCTTCTCTTTGAAAGTTGAGACATATGAATAGAACTAAATTTCGCTGCAAAGTCGCGATGAATCGGTTACAACAATCTGATTATCAGTGAAAGATGGAAACCTAACACTGTGATACTTGGCATCATATAATGAGCACGTAGGCACAACTGAATGTCTTATATATTAAAATATAGATGAAAAGTTCACAGGGAGGCGATGCACCGTCGTAGACAAACATGCTGAAAATCCACACTGTGGCTCAACTTTAAATTAGCGAAAGGAAGATGAAACAGGATTTCAAATACTGTGTGAACTACATACCCATAAACCTTAATTTAAACTGGTAGCTGTCAGCTTTTTGTAGTGTTGTGTCTAGACAAGACAGCCTAGACACAATGAGAGGAAGCCGAAAGGCACGCGCTTAAACTCACGCAGGCTGGCGTGAGGTCTGAAACAGGATACGTAATGAATGCTATAAAGAAAAGTACGTAGCTTCTGGAATACTTAACTTTAATCCACATTTGTAGAACATCGCTCTTGATGATACATTAATAGAATCTCAATATCAATTGAATACGGCGCCTTGTTAGGTCGTAGCAAATGTAGCTGAAGGCTATGCTAACTATAGTCTCGGCAAATGAGAGCGTATTTGTCAGTGAACCATTGCTATGAACGTCAGCTGTACAACTGGGGCGAGTGCCAGGACGTCTCTCTAGACCTGCCGTGTGGTGGCGCTCGGTCTGCAGTTACTGACAGTGGCGACACGCGGGTCCGACGTATACTAATGGACCGCGGCCGATTTAAAAGGCTACCACCTAGCAAGTGTGGTGTCTGGCGGTGACACCACATGTAGTATTCTGATTGCACGATTGTTTTGCTTAGAGGCTTGCAACGCTTGGTGCAATGTTTATCAACAGGTGGCTTTTAGACGAGCTCGGATATAATTGTGAAGCAGCCTCTATGAAAATATTAATACACACGTTCATAGTATTGTACGCCAGAATTCACAAAAATAGAACATGTAGGTAAAACTCCCTTGCAAGTGTAGGACGACGGATTCTGTTGGATACGGTAAAATTATTACGAATGTATACTTGAAACGCTCGAAAGTACATGAAACTGTGTGGTACCGTAAACAGTATTATTACGGAACTTTCAGATCCGAATTGCCAGCACTTGACTTTCGCAAGAAAAACTGGACAGTGTGACCGCGGGCCTCTTGACAGCATTGGGCCCATAGCCATGTGCTACGTGTGCTATATGGATAAACAGTGTCTGCTAAAGGGGCCAACGGCGTTCCTGCACCCATTCCATTCTCTCCATCTCTGTGCTGTATTACGTGAGATGACAAAGGTGCATGTGTCTGGGAGGATTTTGTCTACTATACACCACCGAGGAGATGTGTCTTGATGGTTTGGCTCCTTATCGGCTGTTTCTGTCCAGCATTCAATTGATAAATGGCTTACTGTATTGTGGGCCTACTCTCCGCTATCACATTTCGTGACGGCGTGCGGAGATCCTTGTTATTAACACAGTGTCGACCACGCTAGTTGACTCTGGAGGCAGCGGTTTTCCCACAGTTGAGATAGTCAAGTTACACCTGGTGGCATGTGGAATGCGCAGAGCTGCGCAACCTCATAGACGAACTGTTCCACGATCTAGCCGCGATGAAATGCTCCTATGCACGTTTTGTGGTCGGCTCACACGCCAACGGCGAGTAGAAGTTCTGGCGACATCCCAGATAATTAACGCTCCGAACTATTACATGCCAAGCGCTCTCCCTATCTCTCTCTCCTCTAACAAACGATGATTCATTAGAACTCTATCTTGTTTTCTGTTTATGTAAGTCACTACTCAGTGGAAGCAACTTTACAGGCATCTGAAAATATTTACGAATGCTCTTATTTGCCAGATGACAAGCATCGTCTACGCCCAGTTGGTCAATTTTTTTCGGTAATTCATACACGGTAGAAAAAACTTCGTCAGGGCGAATCGTTACGAATTTGAGTAGTGGGAACAAAAGAGACCGAATAATGCGCTGCACATGTACATATGTCATCGGGGAGTAACTCCTTCTAACAGCCATTCTAAGTACCATGACAGAAATATTTCAGAAATTCAAAGATATTCAAAAATTTACCAGCAATTGTTACACCCGCGAAAAATATTATAATTCAATAGGAAGGGTAGAGAGGTTAGTGCATGACTTTACGTCGACGGCGATTCCAAATGGTTCAAATGGGTCTGAGCACTACGGGACTTAACATCTGAGGTCATTAGTCCACTAGAACTTAGAACTACTTAAACCTAACTAACCTAAGGACATCACACACATCCATGCCCGAGGCCGGATTCGAACCTGCGACCGAAGCGGTCGCGAGGTTCCAGACGGCGATTTCATTACAAGATAAGATAGATACAAGACAACAACTGCCACACACCATACCACGATTCTCAGTTTGCGGCTGTAAACGTAAGCCAGCGAAAAACGTAAGCCGAAGATTTGGAAATAACTGTATGTCATAAATGATGTTGTATAAGAGGCAGTTCAATGAAACTGAGACATACTACATAACGATCATGGCGTGGACCTTGGTAAAGCAGAAAGCTGCGTGTATAAAAGCGCCATCTATTGGGAATCAGGAAGGAACAGTGTGAACACTGACTGCTGTGCCATGTGTTTGCCAAAGTGAGGTCAACCAGTCGTGCGTGCGCCAGACTTCACCATGAAGACTGGGAAAACGGCGAGGTATAGTGCGGTTTTTGACTGCAGAAGGAGCGTCAAACAGTAAAATTCGTACCCCAGTGTCCACCGTGTATGACGAAAAATGTGTAGCGTATGTTTACATGGAATAAAAGATTTCGAGAAGGTCGGGTGTCTCTGAGAGTCAGCAGTCGGTCCGAACAGGCTCGTCGTGTCATTACCCCTTTTGTCAGTCCTGCGGTGGACGCCGCTGTCAGAAATGACCCTGTAAACTTGTGGTTTACGGTCCTGCTGGCGGTGAAGTCAATAAGTATTGTAATTTATGAAACTGTAGCCGTCACTGCGCAGAAATTTATTCTTTCCGAAGATGCCACGAGTTCACCAGTCCTGATTCTTGCTTCTGTTACCACTTCGGATAGAGCACTTCTGTGAAAAGTTGTAGGATAGACTGCGCTTACAACAGTCAGTGGTTTTGGAGCAAAAGGTCTGAACGTGGACTGCTTCAGTGTGCTCGAAATATTATAATTTTAATAAATATTTTCATGAGGAATACCGGTTATGAGGGTCAGTAGGAAAGGATCGTCGCTTGGTATGCGGACTGGCAGCTGACCCTGTTAACCTGTCTAAACACCAACAACAGCAAAATATCTCGGAGTAAGCATCCACTGCCATTTAAAGCGTAATTATCACATAAAAATACTAAGGTGGAGGCTAACTGAGATCTTTTTAGAAAAATCTTAAGGAAATGTAATTTTTTCTCGCTAAAGGTACCTTACGATATTCCCGTTCGACCGAGCATTGACTGTTGCCCTGCAGTCTACGACACTTAAGGCGTATTATTAGTAGACGAAATAGAAAAGCTCGAAGGAAGAGTGGCGCATATATCTTCCCTTCTTTTAGTAAACGTGAGAGCCTCGCGGAGGTCATCTAAGTCCAGTGACAGATACTACAAAAGAAGCGTTGTGTGTTGTGGAGAAGTTCAACTTCTGAGGAAGCACGTTTGAAGATGGATGAAATAACGTAATACTTGCTCTGTATGGAACAGAAAACCAAGAAATTGTGGTGGTACCTGAAGTATCCTCCGTCACACACCTCACGGCTTGTGGAGTATCAATGTAGATGTAGGTTTGCTGACTGAACACCATAGGTTAGTTTTTTCTTTATTTTTGTACCTTTATTGGAAATGAAGTAGTCAACATTTACGCTGAAAGTGAACAACAACTGCAATACACTGAAGAGCCAAAGAAAATGGTACACTTGACTAATATCGCGTAGGGCCCCGGCGAGCATGCAGAAGTGCCACAACACGACGTGGCATGGACTCGACTTACGTCTGAAGTAGTGCTGGAGGGGATTGACACCATGAATCCTGCAGGCTGTCCATAAATCCGTAAGAGTGCGAGGGGATGGAGATATCTCTTCTGAACAGCACGTTGCAATGCATCCTTGATATACTCACTAATGTTCGTGTCTGGGGAGTTCGGTGAGCAGCGTGTTTAAATTCAGAAGAGTATTCCTGCAGCAACTTTATAAAAATTCAAGACGTGTGGGATGACGCATTGTCCTGCTGGAATTGCACAGTGGACATGAATGGATGCAGGTGATCAGACAGGATGCTTACGTACGTGTCACCTGCCAGAGCCATATCTACACGCTACCAGGGGTCGCATATCACTCCAACTCCTCACGCCTCACACCATTACAGACCCTCCAGCTTGAACAGTCTCCTGGTGACATGCAATGTCCATGGATTCATGTGTCCACACCCGCTCGATACAATTTGAAACTAGACTCGTCCAACCAGGCAACATGTTTCCAGTCATCAACAGTCCCATGTCGTTGTTGACGGGCTCACGCGAGGAGTAAAGCTTTGTATCATGCAGTCGTCAAGGGTACACGAGTGGACCTACGGCTCCGAAAGCCTATACCGATGATGTTTCATTGAATGGTTCGCACGCTGACACTTGTTGATGGCCCAGCATTGAAATCTTCAGCAATTTGTGGGAGGGCTGCACTTCTGTCACGTTGAATGATTCTCCCCAGTCGTCGTTGGTCGCGTTCTTGGAGGGTCTTTTTTACTGGATTCCTGATATTCACGGTACACTCATGAAATGGTTGTGCTGGAAAATCCGCACCTCGTCGCTACCTCCGAGATGCAGTGTCCCATCGCTCGTGCGCCAACTATAACACCATATTCAAACTCACTTAAATCTTGATAACCTGTCATTGTAGCATCAGTAACCGATCTAACAACTGCGCCAGACACTTGTCTTACATAGGCGTTGCCGACCAGAGTGCTGTATTCTGGCTGTTTACATATCTTGAATACACAATGCTTTCTGCCTCTTTTCATACGGGCAGTTAAGTCTCCCGTGACACTTAGTGGTCATTTCCGCATTTAATATGGGTGTGTGGATAGTTTCCATTAACTAGTGTATGTAGTATTTATTGATTGTTCAACATTCTCTTACACTTGTTGACTTTCATTATTTTGGGTACAGAATTTCCAATATTTATATACTTTCTCGTTGAGCATTTCGAAACCGGTCGTACCAATAAATCAATATGCAATACGAGCTGCTTAGTTACTATGCGATACAATTCTTAAACCTCTACATTCTATTCCCTTATGTTCTGCAGTAGCAAAAATAAGAAAGTAAGTTTCTTAACTTAATGCTAATGAGTAAGCACTTGCTAATGTTCTACATACAAAAATGACGACATGTAGAGTGTTTACATAGGAAAGCACTGCATTTTTGTCCTGCATATAGCAACTAAAAATGGAAATAAGGTTTTTTTATGTGGAGTTTCATTCAACAGCTGATGAAACATAAAGTCGTATTTACAGTTTTAATCTAGTATGTGCAACTAAAACCTAGTTTAACGAAGGAGAAAAAGGAAATTGAGTTTGGTCATTTAACACTAAGATGAGAGTATTTATTAACAGAATTTAAAACTTCCCATTCAGTGTCATATGACTGATTATCTGTTAGCAAATGATCGGCAAAGATTGAATCTTTCGTTCTTAATCTCCAGCTTCTCTCATGTTTGGATAATCTAATTGATACAGTAGAGTCTTATTGACTGTAATTGATACAGCTGTGCCTAACTAATATATGCTCTTCCACAACGCTTACATGTGATTTTATGCACACCATTCTATGCCAAGGATGCAGCTTGTCTTTACTACCCAATAAAAAAAAATTGATGTACTGGTGGCATTATAAAACGTAGGTCTTTCGTTGCGAGATTTGAGCTTTTTAGAAGGGTAGCTGAAATTTTTCCCATATTGAGACTGATGCACCAGTTTTTGTAATTACTGACTGGTTTCTGTTGCCCAGTGCACAGAAACGGTGCAGTTTTACAAATTTTCTTTTTACATAATACACCGTCGGTCGTGGTACAGCTGTGGCCGCTATTGGAAGCAATATGTCTGATGGTCTATAGTTTTATTTGAAAGGCAGATTCAGATAATGAAACAGCTACGAGGCGATGTACGATCGAATGGAAAGCTGCATGTGTTTGGCTGTATGCATGCTGGGAGCTTGCAGGGATTACCGCATCTATAGCTATTACTTTTCTGTAAATGGTAAATAAATGTCTCCTTACGCTAGTATCTGTATTAAGGTCGAATAAATTTACAGTCCTCCCTGTTTCATTTACAACTTTATAACTTTATTGGCAGATCCACATTACGGTTAACTCGTTAACATACAAAGCTCATCACCATCGTCCTGGAGATGATCTGTCCAAAGTCAGCGTCTAAAGCGTTTGATCATCTGTCGCTAGTGATAATCAGAGAGTGGATTTAATAAGGTTGTTGTGGTTCTAAAAAGTTCCGGATGGTGTTTCCTACTGTTACATAAAAGTCTGCGCTATTAATATAAACACTCAATCTCTGTCAACATGAAATACTGAGGAAGTGATCGGCAAAAGGAAAAAAAAAGAACGTGCTGCCACACAGTCAGGTCCGCCACGCCCAAATTCCATACGCAGTTAATAGTCAGTCCATTAAGAAAGAGGCGAAGCGGGCTCAGTGACCTTCGCATAACATCTTACTCTGGAACTAGAGTGCAAGTACACTATTGACGGAAGCTATGATCACATATTCACGTCTTGTGCTATTTCAGTATATCTCCTGAAATACGTATGTTGTGATAAAAATCAGTCACTATTCCCATAAGTAGCGGTAGTTAAGCCCTGAAATCTCAGAGACACGCACGAAGTATAACTCTTATGCCTCTTAAATTTAATACACATAGTCACACACACACTTTCTTAAACCTACGCACCTAAGAAATGGGCTTCCATAGCAGATATTTGTGTTACACAGTGAGTACTGGTATATAGAGGCAGTGAACCAAATTGAACTATGTAGTCTTAGCATCCTGCTTAAAGTGGCCAGCTGTGCAGTGAGAAAAGTCTTCTCAGTTTTTTAATCATTGATCCTGAATATCGTTTTTACGTAACACGATATTTACAAACAGCAATCGGTGAAATAACACCTGTCCACTTACATAATCGATTACTGAAACCTGATAGTACAAAAAGAAAAACTACTTATTACAATTGTCTCGTGACTTAGCAAAACCTATTTCATAATTCAGGAGAGGGTGACAACTTTGAATTTACAGCACTATATATTTACAACCTATAAGCGGCTTCCATTCAGTTAAGTGAGAGCAACTTAAAAGCCCTTCTACGCTGCGTAGTACCCTGATGAGCCGTAGATGCTTTTCAGCTGACGCCTGCATCTGGTGTTAATGATTGTCTGCTGGGAAGTGTGAAGTTCAGACGCAGAGCTCACCAGGATTGTACATAGAGAAAAGGGAGAAAATGTCGTAACTTTAATAGTATTGTGTTCTTGACAGGGAAACAGCGCCTCCAGAGAAACGTTATAGTCAAAATACACTCCTGGAGATGGAAAAAAGAACACATTGACACCGGTGTGTCAGACCCACCATACTTGCTCCGGACACTGCGAGAGGGCTGTACAAGCAATGATCACACGCACGGCACAGCGGACACACCAGGAACCGCGGTGTTGGCCGTCGAATGGCGCTAGCTGCGCAGCATTTGTGCACCGCCGCCGTCAGTGTCAGCCAGTTTGCCGTGGCATACGGAGCTCCATCGCAGTCTTTAACACTGGTAGCATGCCGCGACAGCGTGGACGTGAACCGTATGTGCAGTTGACGGACTTTGAGCGAGGGCGTATAGTGGGCATGCGGGAGGCCGGGTGGACGTACCGCCGAATTGCTCAACACGTGGGGCGTGAGGTCTCCACAGTACATCGATGTTGTCGCCAGTGGTCGGCGGAAGGTGCACGTGCCCGTCGACCTGGGACCGGACCGCAGCGACGCACGGATGCACACCAAGACCGTAGGATCCTACGCAGTGCCGTAGGGGACCGCACCGCCACTTCCCAGCAAATTAGGGACACTGTTGCTCCTGGGGTATCGGCGAGGACCATTCGCAACCGTCTCCATGAAGCGGGGCTACGGTCCCGCACACCGTTAGGCCGTCTTCCGCTCACGCCCCAACATCGTGCAGCCCGCCTCCAGTGGTGTCGCGACAGGCGTGAATGGAGGGACGAATGGAGACGTGTCGTCTTCAGCGATGAGAGTCGCTTCTGCCTTGGTGCCAATGATGGTCGTATGCGTGTTTGGCGCCGTGCAGGTGAGCGCCACAATCAGGACTGCATACGACCGAGGCACACAGGGCCAACACCCGGCATCATGGTGTGGGGAGCGATCTCCTACACTGGCCGTACACCACTGGTGATCATCGAGGGGACACTGAATAGTGCACGGTACATCCAAACCGTCATAGAACCCATCGTTCTACCATTCCTAGACCGGCAAGGGAACTTGCTGTTCCAACAGGACAATGCACGTCCGCATGTATCCCGTGCGACCCAACGTGCTCTAGAAAGTGTAAGTCAACTACCCTGGCCAGCAAGATCTCCGGATCTGTCCCCCATTGAGCATGTTTGGGACTGGATGAAGCGTCGTCTCACGCGGTCTGCACGTCCAGCACGAACGCTGGTCCAACTGAGGCGCCAGGTAGAAATGGCATGGCAAGCCGTTCCACAGGACTACATCCAGCATCTCTACGATCGTCTCCATGGGAGAATAGCAGCCTGCATTGCTGCGAAAGGTGGATATACACTGTACTAGTGCCGACATTGTGCATGCTCTGTTGCCTGTGTCTATGTGCCTGTGGTTCTGTCAGTGTGATCATGTGATGTATCTGACCCCAGGAATGTGTCAATAAAGTTTCCCCTTCCTGGGACAATGAATTCACGGTGTTCTTATTTCAATTTCCAGGAGTGTACTAACTAAACAACTTCTTCTGGATGTCATAGGAGTTTTTATGGGTAGTTCAAAGCATTTTTGCATTGTTTCGGTCGCCTCGAGGCTTTCATCTACTTCAAAATAAATACAAACTATTTCATATAATATGTGCCAGAATTTCCGGATAGAAACTTTTCAGACAAAAGTGTGAAAGAAATATTAATTCATGATAAGAATGATAAATGTTTGATGTGCATTCATTTACTTCTTATCACTCTAAATGATGGAGCCGATACGTGTTTCTGGATAGATATAGTCGTTAGCAGAGAAACAGTCTGCAGCTGTGTTACGCTGTGAAAGAACAATCAGGGCGATACGGCCGCCAGCAAATGATGACGTGGAGTGCCCATTCAGAGCAACGGCCGTCAATTGCACACTCCCATTGAAAATCTCCGATCGTATCGACCAGAGCCATTAACAACTCTCGGCCGGTTTCGCACCCGCTCTTCAGTTGATCGAACCGGTTGCCTGACAAATGCCCTGGGCTATAAATAACGTTCTGCGGGAGTGCGCAGTAAGAACTCGTATCTGTTTGCCAGGTACGGCGCCCGTTGTAACCATTGCATCTTGTACGTACAAGTTACCGCCTTATAAAACTGCAGACAAGAAGAAGGGATGGAGACTGGGCTTTAGTGCCCCGTCGACGACGAGGTCATTAGAGACGCACCATAAGCTTCCAAAAGAGATTAGAAGGTTGGGGGAAGAAATCGGCTGTGTTCTTTTCAAACAAACCATTCTGATATTTGCCTTTACTGGGTTACTGAAACCTGAACCTGAGTGTCTGGGTTGAAATTTGAAACTCACTTCTCCAGACTGGGGTTGGGCTCCGTAATGCTTGCGCCAGCTCACGCGATGCCCCACAAGAAATGTGCAAAATTTATTTTCGTGTTCAGTTACGAGGTTAGAGTCGTAGTAGTTAGCGAGACATTATCTGACTTGACTAAGTCGTTCTACGCTCACCGTTGTTTCCTGAAATATCTGACATTCAAGGATGAAAGTCTTACTTTCAAATGCCGGGTGAAGATGTAGTATTAGCTGGCGAACCAGAAAAAGCACCAAGTTTCACAACAAGTGTTACGTTGCAAGAGCAGACTAATGCATAGGCAGTTGTTACAGCTTCCAGTGACACGACGTGTGTGGAGGGTGGTAATGTATGCACTAATACAGTGACAGGGAAAAAATCGCCACACCAAGAAGGAGCTGTGTCACATAAACGAAGTTGGTAGGTGTGTTTGTACTAGTACATCTGAAATACAATCTCTGTTCAGATTTGATAAGAGCGTCAGATAAGAGTGACACTAGTAGAACCAAAATTTTTAAGGCTCTCGTGGCCACTTGTTGACAAACTGCTTATTTCCTTCCGTCTCGGGTTCTTCGGCCCAAGTTCGTCTGATAATTTTACTGACCTTCCGCCAGCACGAGTGGCTGGCAGTGTCAAAGCTAGTAGAACTAGGTTTCCTTTAAGTACACTTTCTAACGGTCGTGAGTGTTAGTTACCTTTAAGACTGAACATTGTGAGGTGAAGTTAGTCAAGAATGACTTTAAGCCGACAAAGACGCCACAGAGTTTGAACGAGGTCGTGTAATAGGGCTATGAGAAGTTGGATGTTTCTTGAGCAATGTCCGAATGTTTTTGGCAGATTGTGTTTGTTAATGGAGGTGTAGAAATTGGTGATATTGAAAGAATCTTTCACTTTGTACCAACTTTCATTTCAACTAACTTTCCGGAATAAATTAGAACTGGTTCTCTGTCCTGACGTACGGTCGTGTGGTCCAACCCAATGAAACGTCAACGTTATCGACATAGCTTTGTATCCTGCTAGGGAAGATATAAGCCGTGTAGTGTGTCCAATCTACACATGAAACAGGAATATCCTGCAAATATGCATGAGTTGGTATGACATTCATACAATCTGTTGTTGCAGTTCGCAGGCTACAGGAGCGAGAAGAAAACACCGATGGAGAATAAAGTAAGATGTACTGAAGCAAGATAAACCTACCGCTACATTAATATCGCGGTACCAACATCAATCACATCTCTCATCAGAATACAGTGACAGAAAAAAATTGCAACATCAAAAATCATTAATTTTGGGGCCGGCCGCGGTGGTCTCGCGGTTGTAGGCGCGCAGTCCGGAACCGTGGGACTGCTACGGTCGCAGGTTCGAATCCTGCCTCGGGCATGGATGTGTGTGATGTCCTTAGGTTAGTTAGGTTTAAGTAGTTCTAAGTTCTAGGGGACTGATAACCACAGCAGTTGAGTCCCGTAGTGCTCAGAGCCATTTTTTTTTTTTTTAATTTTGGGAATGGTCTTTGTACCATATGTAAGTGATTAATACTGCAAGGACACATGTTAATATAAGCGCGAGATAAGCCACTGGAAATGTGAAACCCTGGTTTATAAAAATGTTCAAATGTGTGTCAAATCTTATGGGAGTTAACTGCTAAGGTCATCAGTCCCTAAGCTTACACACTCCTTAACCTAAATTATCCTAAGGACAAACACACACACCCATGCCCGAGGGAGGACTCGAACCTCCGCCGGGACCAGCTGCACAGTCCATGGCTGCAGCGCCCAAGACCGCTCGGCTAATCCCGCGCGGCTCCTGGTTTATAATAGACGGTGTAAACGCCGGACTGTTGAACAGAAGCGTGCAAACGTGCATGTATCGTATTGTACGGGTATGGGATGTCAGTTTGTGGGATGGAATCCGAAGCCTGTTTGCACTTACTCGGTCAATACAGGGACGATTAATACTGGTTGTGGATGACGATAGAATTGTCGTCCGATGAACTTCCATATGAGCTCGACTGCAGACAGATCTGGTGATCAAGCGGGCCAAGGCAACATGACGACACTCTGTAGAGCATGTTGGGTTACAATAGCAGCATGTGGTTGAGCGTTACTCTGCTGGAAAACACCCCCTGGAATGCTGCTCATGAATGGCAGCACGACAGGTTGAATCACCAGACTGACGTACAGTTTTGCCGACAGGGTGTGCGGGATAATCACGAGAGTACTCCCACTCTCGCACGAAATCGCACACCAGACCATAACACCAGGTGCAGGGCCAGTGTGTCTACAGAGCAGATACGATACTTGCAGGCTACCAGCTGGCCTCCTTCTAATCAACACACGACTGTTACTGGCACCAATTTTCATCAGAAAATACAACAGGCTTCCACCCTGTCATCCAATGAGCTCTCGCTTGACACTACTGAAGTCGCTAGTGTATGGATGCACTAATACACTGGCGGGAAAAGAATCACAACACCAAGAAGGAGTTGTGCCACATAAAAGTTTGGTTTAGGGTCGGTAGAATGCTCATTACAGAGCGACTGGGTCTGAGCTGTGCTTGAAATAACCGATTAGTTCAAAATGTTCAAATGTGTGCGAAATCTTATGGGACTTAACTGCTAAGGTCATCAGTCCCTAAGCTTACACACTACTTAACCTAAATTATCCTAAGGACAAATACACACACCCATGCCCGAGGGAGGACTCGAACCTCCGCCGGGACCAGCCGCACAGTCCATGACTGTAGAGCCTCAGACCACTCGGCAACCGATTAGTAACAGTTCGTTGTGTCACTGTGGTGGCAACTGGTGCTCAGATTGCTGCTGAAGATGTAGTACGATACCCCAGAGCCATACGTCGAACACGATGGTCTTCCCTCTCTGTTGTGCCATGTGACCATCCGGAGCCCGGTCTTCTTGAGACTGTACATTCTTTTGATCACCGCTGCCGCGTACAGTGGCTGCCAAGTGATCCTCCCTTTATGACGTCTTGGGCTCTGCTGGGGGATGATTCAGTAAGGCGGCGCAATGTCTGCGGAGTAAATGGCAATACATTATTCCTCGAGAGCCGAAACCAGAGAAGGTCGTAAGGTTGGATGCTGGAGCCTGGAGCGGCCTTCTGACTCATTACAAAGGTGTTCCGTTAGATTCAGCTCGGGACTCTGGGGAAGACAGTCCATTTCAGGAATGTTATTGTCCACAAATCATGGCCTGAAAGATTGTGCTTTATGACATGGTGCATTGTGATATTGAAACAATCATTATCTCCAGACTATTCCTCCAGTGCACGCAGTACAAAATGCTGTAAAGTGTGTGCAGATACTTCCACATTTTACGGTTTCTTGAGCACAAAAAGGGTATTGGACCATAACCAGGAAGGACACCCCAATGCCGTAACACCGTCTCTTCCGTATTTCGCTGTTCGCACTACACGTGATGGCCGCTAACGTTCTCCAGGCATTCGCCAAACTCAAACCACTCCATCGCATTGCCACACTGTATGGGGTGATCCACCACTCTAAATCACTCGTTTCCAGTCGCCCTCTGTCGAGTGGCGTCGCACTTCGCACCACCTCAGATCTCGCTTAGAAATGTGTGGCTTATGAGGAGCTGGTCGACCATCATACCTACGGTTAGTCGTTGTGATAGCTGGACATCTAGAAGCACCATGAGACTTAGAAGTGATTTCTTCCGCTGATTTCAGCCGAACACTAGACGGTCCCTGTCCGCCGACACGTGAGGTCTAACTAGTCTTGGTTTATCTGTGATTGTTTCTTCGCATAGCCACTTCACAATCACAAATCACAAATAATCGACTGGGGCAGCTTTAGATGGATTGATATGTGCCTGGTGGATCTGTTACTGAGATAAAAATGGAAATGAGGGCATGGCATCGTTGACCGGAAGGCCCCATCCGGGGAAGTTCGGCCGCCAAGTGCAAGTCTTATTTCAGTCGACGCGACACTGGGCGACTTGCGCGTCGGTGATGAGGATGAAATGATGATGAGAACAACACAATACCCAGTCCCCGAGCGGAGAAAATCTCCAACCCGGCCGGGAATGAAACCCAGGTCTTCTTGCATAGGAGGCGGGCACTTTACCACCCAGCTAAGCAGGCGGACTGTTACTCACAGCCGGCCGCGGTGGCCGAGGGTTCTAGGTCTGGAACCGCGCTATCGCTACGGTCGCAGGTTCGAATCCTGCCTCGGGCATGGATGTGTGTGATGTCTTTAGGTTAGTTAGGTTTAAGTAGTTCTAAGTCCTGGGGAACTGATGACCTCAGAAGTTAAGACCCATAGTGCTCAGAGCCATTTTTTTTTACTCTCATGACATCCAATGAGTAGTCGACTTTGGAAGTCACTGAGCTCTTCTGACTGACCCATTCTGGTGTTACTGCTTCATTACTGACAAAACAACACTCGCCGCCTCTTTTTACAGTGGCAGGCCCAGACCTCTCGTAACATGTTACGGTCAGTTCCTTTATGCATGCAGATGGCCGGGTGCTTTTAATCTGACAGTGTATATTGGTAAGGGATGCGATCGATATTGATACAGGGTTTCATGCAGTGATAGGTTCATCTTGATTCGAAATGAGCTACTCACTTCTCTATCTTGTTATTTTAGTATTTTATTTTCTTTATTGAAATCTAAACTCTGCTCAGGTAGTGCAAGTATCATATCAAATTATTCGTATCTAAAGGACATTTCTGTTTTATTTGCAGCTCAGACCGACTGTGTAGCTTGCCTCTCATCTTGCAGGATACGGAGGTATGTCGATAACGCTGGCGTTTGAAACCTTTCGTCGTGTTGGACTCATACGATCGTACTTGAAACGAAAGGAGAGTAGTATTTATTTGTTCCAAGGTTGATGGGGTGAAAGTCGGTATAAATTAACTATTCTGAAGCAAATCACTATATACCTCTTCATCTACATGTATATTCGGCAAGTGCATTTTGGAATATACTTATGTTAACGATTTTCTATCTTATTCCGTTAGCGAACGAAGCGAGGGATAAATTACTGTCTATATACGTCTCCCTCATGATCCCTAAGCAAGACGTATGACGTTGTAGAAGATTGGTCACACAGTCCTCCTAGGACATGTTGTTGTTGTTGTGGTCTTCAGTCCTGAGACTGGTTTGATGCAGCTCTCCATGCTACTCTATCCTGTGCAAGCTTCTTCATCTCCCAGTACCTACTGCAACGTACATCCTTCTGAATCTGCTTGGTGTATTCATCTCTTGGTCTCCCTCTACGATTTTTACCCTCCACGCTGCCCTCCAATGCTAAATTTGTGATCCCTTGATGCCTCAAAACATGTCCTACCAACCGATCCCTTCTTCTAGTCAAGTTGTGCCACAAACTTCTCTTCTCCCCAATCCTATTCAATACCACCTCATTAGTTACGTGATCTACCCATCTTATCTTCAGCATTCTTTTGTAGCACCACATTTCGAAAGCTTCTATTCTCTTCTTGTCCAAACTAGTTATCGTCCATGTTTCACTTCCATACATGGCTACACTCCATACAAATACTTTCAGAAACGACTTCCTGACACTTAAATCTATACTCGATGTTAACAAATTTCTCTTCTTCAGAAACGGTTTCCTTGCCATTGCCAGTATACATTTTAAATCCTCTCTAATTCGACCATCATCAGTTATTTTACTCCCTAAATAGCAAAACTCCTTTACTACTTTAAGTGTCTCATTTCCTAATCTAATTCCCTCAGCATCAACCGATTTAATTTGACTACGTTCCATTATCCTCGTTTTGCTTTTGTTGATGTTCATCTTATATCCTCCTTTCAAGACACTGTCCATTCCGTTCAACTGCTCTTCCAAGTCCTTTGCTGTCTCTCACAGAATTACATTGTCATCGGCGAACCTCAAAGTTTTTATCTCTTCACCATGGATTTTAATACTTACTCCGAATTTTTCTTTTGTTTCCTTTACTGCTTGCTCAATATACAGATTGAATAACATCGGGGAGAGGCTACAACCCTGTCTCACTCCTTTCCCAACCACTGCTTCCCTTTCATGCCCCTCGACTCTTATAACTGCCATCTGGTTTCTGTACAAATTGTAAATAGCCTTTCGCTCCCTGTATTTTACCCCTGCCACCTTCAGAATTTGAAAGAGAGTATTCCAGTTAACATTGTCAAAAGCTTTCTCTAAGTCTACAAATGCTAGAAACGTAGGTTTGCCTTTTCTTAATCTTTCTTCTAAGATAAGTCGTATGGTTAGTATTGCCTCACGTGTTCCAACATTTCTACGGAATCCAAACTGATCTTCCCCGAGGTCCGCTTCTACCAGTTTTTCCATTCGTCTGTAAAGAATTCGCGTTAGTATTTTGCAGCTGTGACTTATTAAACTGATAGTTCGGTAATTTTCACATCTGTCAACACCTGCTTTCTTTGGGATTGGAATTATTATATTCTTCTTGAAGTCTGAGGGTATTTCGCCTGTTTCATACATCTGTCTCACCAGATGGTAGAGTTTTGTCATGACTGGCGCTCCCAAGGCCATCAGTAGTTCTAATGGAATGTTGTCTACTCCCCGGGCCTTGTTTCGACTCAGGTCTTTCAGTGCTCTGTCAAACTCTTCACGCAGTATCTTACCTCCCATTTCTTCTTCATCTACATCCTCTTCCATTTCCATAATATTGTCCTCTAGTACATCGCCCTTGTATAAACCTTCTATATGCTCCTTCCACCTTTCTGCCTTCCCTTCTTTGCTTAGAACTGGGTTGCCATCTGAGCTCTGCTGCCTTCACTACTTCATCCCTCAGAGCTACCCATTCTTCTTCTACTGTATTTCTTTCCCCCATTCTTGACAATTGTTCCCTTATGCTCTCTCTGAAACTCTCTACAACCTCTGGTTCTTTCAGTTTATCCAGGTCCCATCTCCTTAAATTCCCACCTTTTTGCAGTTTCTTCAGTTTCAATCTGCCTGTTCATAACCAATAGATTGTGGTCAGAATCCACATCTGCCCCTGGAAATGTCTTACAATTTAAAACCTGGTTCCTAAATCTCTGTCTTACCATTATATAATCTAACTGATACCTTTTAGTATCTCCAGGATTCTTCCAGGTATACAACCTTCTTTTATGATTCTTGAAGCAAGTGTTAACTATGATTAAGTTATGCTCTGTGCAAAATTCTACAAGGCGGCTTCCTCTTTCATTTCTTCCCCCCAATACATATTCACCTACTATGTTTCCTTCTCTCTCTTTTCCTACTGACGAATTCCAGTCACCCATGACTATTAAATTTTCGTCTCCCTTCACTATCTGAATAATTTCTTTTATCTCGTCATACATTTCATCAATTTCTTCATCATCTGCAGAGCTAGTTGGCATATAAACTTGTACTACTGTAGTAGGCATAGGCTTTGTGTCTATATTGGCCACATTAATGCGTTCACTATGCTGTTTGTAGTAGCTAACCCGCACTCCTATTTTTTAATTCATTATTAAACCTACTCCTGCATTACCCCTATTTGATTTTGTATTTATAATCCTGTAATCACCTGACCAAAAGTCTTGTTCCTCCTGCCGCCGAACTTCACTAATTCCCACTATATCTAACTTTAACCTATCCATTTCCCTTTTTAAATTTTCTAACCTACCTGCCCGATTAAGGGATCTGACATTCCACGCTCCGATCCGTAGAACGCCAGTTTTCTTTCTTCTGATAACGACGTCCTCTTGAGTAGTCCCCGCCCGGAGATCCGAATGGGGGACTATTTTACCTCCGGAATATTTTACCCAAGAGGACGCCATCATCATTTAATCATAGAGTAAAGCTGCATGTCCTCGGGAAAAATTACGGCTGTAGTTTCCCCTTGCTTTCAGCCGTTCGCAGTACCAGTACAGTTAGGCCGTTTTGGTTAATGTTACAAGGCCAGATCAGTCAATCATCCAGACTGTTGCCCCTGCAACTACTGAAAAGGCTGCTGCCCCTCTTCAGGAACCACACGTTTGTCTGGCCTCTCAACAGATACCCCTCCGTTGTGGTTGCACCTACGGTACGGCCATCTGTATCGCTGAGGTACGCAAGCCTCCCCACCAACGGCAAGGTCCATGGTTCATGGGGGGTCCTAGGACATAGGTTCACTAAATTTGTCTAATATGGTTTCGTGAGAACTATGTCTTCTTTCCCCGAAGGATTCTCTTTCAAACACCGAAGTTTATCTGTCATACTTTCATCGACGATGTATTATCCTCATATGATCCTGTTTTGATACATCTCTACATTCGTTCCATGTATGCTGTCACGCGTACTGGGAAACGACTCCAAAACTAAATAAAATGAACGCATGCAAATTTTGGGTGCGAAACCCCGTCTGGGGTAGTTCGACCGATTACTGCAAGTCTTTCTACTTGACGCCACTGACGATGAGGTGAAATGATAACGACTCCAAACGCTGAAACAACAGTAATGCCGGAAATATTTCCTTTTTACTGATGCACTGCACTTTCTCAGACCCTTCGAAGAAATCGAAATTTTCCATCTGCCTTACTTTCTATTTTACATAACTTCTTAGTATTACCCCTTTCACGTGCTCAACACGCACACCGCTAACACTGTAAGCGTATATTTTCTCGTTCTTTATCTTTGTTACACTCATTATCTTGCATTTACGCGCCTGTAAAGAGAGCTACCATCTATTACACCAAGAGGAAGCTCTGTGCAAGCCCTCCCGCATTTTAGTACGGTCGTTCAACGCCTACAGTTTCCAGCAGACAAGAGCTTCACCAGCAAGCAGTCTTATAGTGCTGCTGATCCTACCTGATAAATAGTTTACGTATATAAGGGGCACTAGAGTTCCTGTTGCTATTCCTTAGAGCACACTCGATGCTACTTTCGTTGTCGGAGGTACTCCGTTTAATAGTGTCATGATTAGCAGTCGACAAGTAGCACAGTGTCGAAACCTTTTGGGGATCTACGAGGGTAATCCCAAAAGTAAGGTCACATATTATTTTATAAGTACATACACCTGTTTATTTCTACAATGGCTTACATCAGTTTACAGTTCGAACATTTAGCTATTTTTCGACATAATCATCATTTCTGTCGATGCATTTTTGTAGACGCCGTGGCAGTTTTTTTATGCCTATGTCATACCAGCTCGCCGCCAGCTCTGCGGTTCTGGCGAAGAAGAATGCCGCCACTAGTGTGACTGTTGCTTGGTCTCAAATGTAAAGGGGTGTGCCCAGGTTTTGTCACCCGTGACAATTGAGTCCAGAAAGTTGTCCTGTTTGGCTGCTAGTCGGTGAAGAAATGCGCGGGAAGCATCAACTCGTTGCCGCATGTGGTCCTCAGTCAGCATGCTTGGCACCTATCTTGCGCACACCTTCCGGTAGTTCAGTGTTTCCGTTAAAATTCTGTCAGCGGTGCTTCGGGAAACCTCAGGAACCAACGTGCAGCGATCATCCAGGGTGATCCGTCGATCTTCACGCATGCTTTGCTCAACATTCAACACTGTCCCCTCAGAAATTGTCTCCCGCTCCTTTGTTCGTCGTGAATTTCGGTCCGACCAGCTGCAAACTCTCTACACCACTTACGAACATTTTTGACATCCATGCATGGCTCACCATACACTTCCGTCAATTGGCGATGGATTTCAATCGGCGCAGTGCGCTTTGCGTTCAAAAACCGAATAACTGCGCGCAATTCGCACTTGGCGGTAACATTCAACGGGAGCTCCATTCTCAACGGCTGCCAAGCCAAGACTGAGCGCCTGAGTGCGGCGTGCGCATGTTTACACACAGCGCGTGAAGCACTCTTCATAACAGTGTGACCAACTGCCACACAAACAGAGTTCTGTACTTATAAAAAAAAATAGGAGACCTTACTTTTGGGATTACCCTCGTACAAACATAAAATCTACCTTTTCATGCTCATCCACTGTTTACAAAATATTCTCTGTGAATAAGGATAGCTGTGTTTCAGACGAGTGTTAACGCTCTTCACGATATTCCTCACTTCTGTTCCATCTTCTACTACCCAGCGTTTTTGTTGTGTACAACTTCGTACACAAGGAATGGTGGCTACAGAGTGCTGCAGCAGCTGTCGTCATAGGAGAGGAGGATAGATGCAGAAAAGATTATCAAACAAGTAAATATAGTAAACAGGAGCTTTCCTTAACTGGTAGCTTTCTCCAAGCGTATAAAGACTCTTCACAAATGAACATGAAGTAATGAAGTCCAGCTAATACGCAGCTGTAAGAGCATCCTAGGATGAGGCTTCCTCAACTAATGCACGAGTGATAATGGGGGCCGTGACTGGGCTGCATCTGCGTGGCGACTCCGTTGCGACTGGGCCGGGCCTCGTTGCGAATGGAGCGTTTGGCTGCCACAGACGATCCTATACTGCGGTGGCAGATGGCGCTCGTGGTACAAAGCTGTTGGAGGTGTGGCTAAGCGGGCATACTCCGTCAGGTCCGCCGGATCCGACACGACTGCTCTCGCCGTCTGATAGAACGTTAGCAACTGCTGAATGTCAGTGGAGTGGTATCGACATATCACAGTTGTAGCCATTTGTAGCTGAGTGCTACAAGAGAATTAACTGTTTCCATTAGAAGCTTATTTCTTAATCTTATTTAATAAAAATAGTATTGATTGCACTTAAGTTGTTCATTTTTGTTTTTTAAATGACTGGTTTCGATCTTCTATGCCATCGTCATCAGATCTACATTCCTTGATGACAGTAGGTATCGGTGGCATGGAGCAGATCCATCCATGTTGACGTGGAGAGCACAGTGCTCATTAAATAAGTTACAATATTAATAGATAACCGTTTTTCCTGCAACGATGTTCCAAAAAATTCATATCTTAATCCGTTTACTGATTCCAATGTTTCCGTAATGTGTGGTACGCCTCTATGGATGTAGAATGGTGACACCTTTGGCCATTTTCTTATCTGAGAAATCATAAAAAATAATCTGCACTAATATTTATTTAAACATTTAGTTCTTCAAGATCTGTTATCTTGAGGATCTTTTCGTGAATTTGTGTTACAACTTAAACTGTATAGTCATTTCAAAATCTGGTGTGATGTTAAATATTCCATTCATTGCCTGATGTTTTGTCTTAAAAGTATCTCTAATACTAATGAGTTGCTGAAGGTTGTTTTGTGTGCTTTTTTTTGTAATTGTTATCATATGTAGCTACTTCATAATACACTATGCAGTGTCATTTGTAAGTAACTCTGCTTTTTCATTAGACGACTGAATTAAAACTGACATATAGAAAAATGACACATATCAGTTGACGGAACATCTTGCCCAGTTTCAATTCGTAATACGCAACGTGCTTTAGTTGCAAAGCGCATCATTTGGTTGCAGGTATTTACGAATATGGCGTATAACGATGCGATGTTTGCGTTTTGTGTCCTTGAATTCAGTCTATGTGAATCAGTGATGACGGTTCAGCGACATTTCGTACCAAATATCAGCTAAAAACTCCAACGAACAAGAGTCCGTAAGAGACGCAAATTGTCCGTGAGACCGGCCGATTGTGTGGTGCGAAGAAAACGGGCTGTCCGTGACCGTCAGAAGGGAATGTGCCGGCTGTGGGAAATCATTCGTCAAGAGCCCGAAGAAGGGAGACAAGGGAGATTATGTTTAACGCCCTGTTGACAATGAAGTCATTAAAGAGGAGAACCAGCTAAGATTAGGGAAGGATGAGGGAGGATATCGACTGTGCCCCTTCAAAGGGACCTTACAGGCAATTGCCTAAAGCGATTCGAGGGAATTACGGAAAACGTAAATCTTGAAGTTTGTACTGGGATTTCAACTGTCGTCCTTTCCAAGTGAGTCCAGTGTGCTAACATTGCGTCTCCTCGTTGGTCGGTGCTCGAAGAAATCGACGACAAGTGCGTACCGCAGTCAACTGTCTGTCGCATCTAAGAAAAGATCTACTTGTAAAACCACACCTTATGGAAAGGGGGATCGTCATAATGTGCATGTTTGGGTCATAAAACATGCAACGGCATTCACCTGAACCTAACGTCTTTTGTAGAATGTCCTCTTCAAAACTTTATCTTTCTTTACGGAGAAAACTGTAACTGGTTTCATATACTTGGACATGCTGCTTATGCCACAATTACAGCAACATAATGGAGACCTCATTTTGCAACGTGACAATGCTTCAAGAACACATTCTGTCAATACATTCGTGATGACTTGAATGTCGAACTGCCATAGCTTTGGACTGGATGGCCTTCCCATGATAACAATTGGACTTGGTGCCCACCACGAATATTCTTTAGTGTCCCTCCTCCTTCACCTGGCGTAACTCCATGCGATTTCTTCTCATGATATTATATCAAACATCGTCTGTTCCTACCTCCACTGCCACTTAATTTGGAAGAGATGAGAAATGTTGGAAATTTGTAGTAAGGTCTTATGGGATCAAACTGCTGAGGTCATCGGTCCCTAAGCTTACGCACTACTTAATCTAACTTGAACTAAGTTACGCTAAGGAGAGCACACATACCCAGGGAGGACTCGAACCTACGACGGGGGGAGCCGTGGGGACCATCACAAGGCGCCCGAGACCGGGCGACTACCCCGCGTGGCCAAAGATGAGAAGTAGGATAATTAATGCGGACGCAGATACCAACTATGTCGTGTTGGGACATGTATGTCAAAACTTTGACTTTCGTATTGACGTTTGCCACATAATGAACGGAGACCATAATGAGCACCAGTCACGAAAGTGAAAAACTGATGAGATGCTCAATCTACTGGTATGTGTCCATTATCTGCACGTCTTCTGAAACACCGGAGGTACTTGTCTACCTCTTATGATATGCTGGAGGTACTCATGAATAACTCTGTATATCGTTTGTTAAAATACAAGTACAGATATTACTCAGTAAACACCAATAATGGGAATCACAGAGACTAATAGAAATTACAAACGCTTTCCTTTAGCGTTAAAACGAACATCAGAGTACTGACAATTTTATTTCAATTTTCTTAGAAGAGAATACTAGTGTACCTTGTTTTGCATTCATGACGCGGCGCATTACGGAATTCTCGCGTGCTCTGTGCCACATGCATTTCTCTTGTACTCCTTACGTGTAGTCACGATTTGCTGTAACCTCTAACGTTGGTTTATTTAACTTTCTTTTTACAGGGCTTCCTGGATCAGCTGGCCGTTAGCGTTCCTCTTCCAAGGCGTCCTGGATGACTCTAATGAAGTCCCTCTCAGGTCAGTATCCAGACAATTTCTAGCGAAATCATAGTATTCGTTAATGTGATATTAGTCGCAATACATAAGGGATACCCAGAAACTACGTCCCATTAACAGTTTTTGCTGCAGATATATTGCTATCGTTAGAATACGCGTCATGCAGGGGCATCCATCAACAGGACAGAGACATCACTCTTAGAGGCTAAGCACATTAATAGAGTTTGATCATACTCATGGAAACTCATTCATACAGCAAATTCGAAGTGTGATGTGAAAGTACGGTTTCTAAATGCACGCTGTCTGCCAACCAGTAACCATTTCCGTCGAATTCAACACTTGCGCCCCCGTTTTTGGGGGCAGACGATCTGGGGAGAGATGATGGGGAACCTAAGATTAACCATAACAACGCTCTCTCTGCATTTCCTGCATTTCCGAACAATTTCCTTATCGCTGCTGCATAAAAGTATGCCATACGGGCTAAATGTTCCAGACATGTCTCCCCAATAGAGTCCACTATCACAATGCATGGTGGGTTTTAATGCCTATAACCGTAGCATGAGGAAGGTGATGATTGGATCACAGGGGACCAGGTACCAGATGTGGGTGCTTCATGAGTCTGCTGAAGCAAAACACGGTTCACGTAACGGAGAATCGTGCCGAAGCCACGAAACCGGAGACAGACACCCATTCTGATCATTCGTAATCTCCCGTGCGTATAGATATGAAAGATACCACTTTCTACCTGTAGCACTGATCGTCCCATAAGACTATGAAGCAAGTATACATCTCAGCCTTTGCCTGGGAAATAGTTCACCCTTTCCCCCTCGCCCCCCCCCCCTTCTACACTGTCCTTACCAGAGTTTTACACGAAAAGATTTTCCTTCAGGACAAGTGATTGTAGAATGCCAGTGATGTCAAACGAGCTGTAAGCACTTTGTTATCATTTCCAGGGGAATAATTTTTGCGGTAAGGGGTATAGAGATTTCTCATCCTGACCAGTATCTGCTTATGTAAGGCGCCGTAACAAGGGTCATAGTTATGGCGAAATATACTCTGACTTACAATGAATGCTTATTTATCATCCAATACACTATCGTTTGAAATAGCCAGGAGTATATTCTAATGGATACCCTTTGTTTAGTCATCTAATAAAAAGTGTTGCAATTATTGTGAGATTACAAGAGCGAAATATACACCCATATGCTAACAGACATTTTGTTTATACGTTACTACACTTTCCTCAAGTCTTAGAGCAGCATTTTTTTTAACAGTTATGGAGTGAGCGCTTTTCTGCAACTTTTGACATGAAAAGTGTGTTTTGATCCGCCACGAATCTGAGTACTATAACTAATTTTGAATCTTTTTGATTCTTGCCTAATGCTCCAGCTTTCCTACTGCGTATTTAGGTGTTAACTTTCTACAAACTGTAAAGCAACGAGCAGCATCTTGAGTATGAAATGGAAAAGCCTGCGCAACAACAACTAATCTACCAGATAAGAGCTAAATCGCAGCCATCTTGAGAGAGAGTGGTAGGTAAATATGAAGTTTTATTTGGCAAATGAATTACGTAATAGCGCCACAAAATTAGGATGCAGGATAAAATCATATGAGTATTCTCGGCATTGAATCAAAGATTGACTAGAAGGACAGTGAAGGAGTTTGTAATGCACTTTTTTTTTTTTCTATTTTGTAATACCAATGTCTCCTAGAATTCCATGTGCACAGAAAATTATCACAATGTCTTGATTTCCAAAATTTAATCATTCAGTATAACCAAAATTAGGAGAACAATCATGCGATGTAAGCATTCATCATGATTAAGAAAATGCCAATGAAGTGACACTGGTCACTGCACTGTGTATGTGTCTTCGTGTGTGTGTGTGTGTGTGTGTGTGTGTGTGTGTTTGAGAGAGAGGAAGAGAGAGAGAGAGAGAGAGAGAGAGAGAGAGAGATGTTTGTGGAAGGAGGGCGTTAGCTAAGTACCATAAAAAGGAATTAAATCATTTATTGGACAATGGAATCGAATATCGCTTAACAATTAGTTAGCTCACTAACAAATAGAGAGTGCATGATTTCCACACGACGAACTGCTGGCAGAAAAGATCCGTCAAATAGGAGGCGATTTCAAAAAGTAAATTACACCTTATTAAGGGAGGCCAAATAGCGAAAAAAGTGGTCCAACTAAAACATTCATATTTCTTTACGTACTAGACGAATATGTAATAAAAAATGGGGGTTCCTATTTAAAAATAAGCAGTTGATATCCGTTTGACCTATGGCGGCGCCATCTAGCTGGCCAACCATAGCGCCATCTGGTTTCCGCCTTTAAGGTAGACATGTTTCGTACTTTGTTGTTTTTTCGTTTGAGGCTTATTTCGTGAGATATTTGGCCCGGTCACGATGAACGGACCACCCTGTAGATGTATGTTACTTTGCCACTGTAGCCCTGTGTGAACGTCCTTATCGTTGGAAAAATGCCTTGTCCCCCAGACGTTTTTTCAGCTTTCCGAGAAGATGGAAATTACATGATACAAGCTCTGGACTTCCCGGTCAGTATCACCCACGTCAGTCCGGTCTTGGACAATTGTCGGCAATACTTCACCATTTGGTCCATATATCTCCTGAATTTTACCGTGAACCTCTGTAGAATTTATATGTTTTACCCACAAGAACCACACTGTCCCGCTTACATTAACTTTGCTGGACATTTCCATTTGCCTCACCATTTCACTGCCAAACCCCTGACGCGCCTGTTATCATATTGTAGTAGAACTGTCTCTGCAGGGAACCCGGAACATGTACTCTCTTCTGACAATGCGCCGCTCTTGTTGCGCAACGGTCTCAGCGTGCGACGAACTTGCTTCCTGGAGTCCGTACCCAATTCAGAGTACTAACTGATCACAAATGTCACAAAATATGTACAAACAGCTAGAAACCCAAAGAATTTCAGAGCAAGTTCTCTGATACATACTTGAAAACAGCCTACGTATGTATTGGTGAAAACATTTAGGATATCAGTAATTCTGTTACATGCTTGGTCAACAACGCGAGGAGGACAGTTTGAAATATATCTGGTGAACATTACCTGCCGCTAGCATTCATAGACGGTGATTTCCGTCTCCTTTCGGCGACTTGCTGGAGTGATGAAGACGGCTAGTTTTGGTAGCTATGTGAAAGCACAGATCGCCATTTGTTGCGTCGCTCCAGAATTCAATGCTGTCCTCTGGCTTGCAGCCTGATGAAAGGCTTATACTGGAGGCGTCATCGACTGTATGGCAGTCTGAGTGCAGATTTTATGATGTACGCTATTATGTTGGAAACTGTGAGGCTTCCAGAGCACGCCGGCCAGTGTGGCCGAGCGGTTCTGGACGCTTCAGTCTGGAGCCGCGTGACCGCTCCGGTCGCAGGTTCGAATCCTGCCTCGGGCATGGATGTGTGTGATGTCCTTAGGTTAGTTAGGTTTAAGTAGTTCTAAGTTCTAGGGGACTGATGACCTCAGTAGTTAAGTCCCATAGTGCTCAGAGCCATTTGAAGCATTTTTTAGACGAAATTGCATGCTCATGAAGGCAAGAACAAGAAAATGACAATATTATCTAACTGTAGAATTGTTGACGATTAGGTGCAATAATACGCTGTGTTATTAAAATACTAGCTGAGTACCCAGCCTGGCCTGGGTGTGTATTTATTATAATTCTATTAGTCCTTCTCCACCTTTCTCTCTGTCCATCTCCTCCTCCTACCTCATCTCTTTACTTCTCCTACTCCCCTCCCCCCCCCCCCCTCTCTCTGTACACCTCCTCCACCTACCACTCTTTGTTCATCTTCGCTGCCATTTCCTGCTCCTCCTCTCTCCATCCATCTCCTCTTCCTCCTCTTAGTCCATTATCTCCTTCCCGTCTCTTTGTCCATCTTGTACTCTATCTTTATCTGTTCGCCCGCATCTCGTGGTCGTGCGGTAGCGTTCTCGCTTCCCACGCCCGGGTTCCCGGGTTCGATTCCCGGCGGGGTCAGGGATTTTATCTGCCTCGTGATGGCTGGGTGTTGTGTGCCGTCCTTAGGTTAGTTACGTTTAAGTAGTTCTAAGTTCTAGGGGACTGATGACCATTGATGTTAAGTCCCATAGTGCTCAGAGCCATTTGAACCATTTTCAATCTTTATCTGTTCACCTCCTCCTACCCCTTTCACTAACCATATCTTCTTCTCCTCTCTCTCTGTCCACATCCTCATGTTCCTTTCTCTCTCTGTCCATCTCCTCCTCCTCATCTCTCTGTCCACCGTCTTTCTCCTTTCTCTGATCATCTCCTCCCTGCCTCTTTGTCCATCACCTCTTCCCTTTCTCTGTTCATGTCCTCCTCCCTGTCTCTCTGTCCATCTCCTCTTGCCCTCTCTCTCTGTCAACCTCCTCCTCTGTCGTTGTCGATCACCTCCTCCCCCTCTATCTGTCCATCTCCTTCTTTTCCTTTCTCTGACCATCTACTCCTCCCCTCTCTCTGTCCATGACCTCTTTCATTTCTCTGTCCGTGTCCTGCCTGTCTCTTTGTCCATCTTCTCCCCCTCCTCATCAATGTTGATATGGTGAATCAAGAAAGCAAAACATGCAATCGTCTTCTCTTCACGGCAGCATGGTAGGAAAGCTAGAGAGGTTAATAAATTGGCCTTCTTAACCAGCAGCTACCCTAGGTGTATGATGCTGCATTTCATTTACCTCCCCATAGAGGTAAGTAATATACGAATGCATCGTCTCGTGATGGGGAACTGGTAGTTGTATAGTTACAAGCCTTGAGTGAAGGAGCTGTGCATTTCATTTTTTAAATTTCTATTTATTACTTTGTATATGTAATTATTTTTAAATGTTGGAAAGATAATGGCGAAATGTGGACTGTGTGACAATGATGTAATTCTTAAATGAGTTGGGTGGTTATTAATGATCACAATCGAGTATTTCAAGACATCGGAGGCTGTCCCTTCGAGAAAATAGAAAATCTTTTCGAGTAAAGCTAACAACTGCCCTTGTTCTGTTTCCCAGTGCCACTGGCGCGAAAAAGAGTGTAACAGGAAATGGGAGGCCTTGTTCTCGAATAAGAAACTCAAATAGTCGACGTCAGTTCTAGAGGAGAGTAGGAAGACGCTCTTGTAGTAAGAGTGACTCGGCTTATGTGTTAATTAACCATGCCCTGTAAGAAGCTCCGGAAAGTAAGCGCTTTGAAGAAAAACCTAACAAAGAGAGGTTCTGTAAAACTGTGTTGTTGTACAGGACGCTGATTGTTAGCAATAGATGTATAGTTTATCAGTAACAGATCTTTATTCTATAAATAAATGTGCAAGTAAATTTACTATCCTAGCTTATTTTAAAGAAAACTGTTTCGTATAACACGGCTGCCATCACTAGAATTACTTCACATGGATAGGGAAGGGAAACTGGATCGTACTAGTTTCTCTGTTATGAAAGATCTGTCAATCCTTTTGAATTTTGAAAAGTAATGCAAAATGCAATAAGGCCATTTGATTACGGCAATGAAGGATACATTGGCAATTCAGCAGTCCATTATCAACAAATCATTTGATAATTCTTCGAAAAACGTTGTTCACAATTTGTTTTGTTGCTTTCTAAAATCATTGTAAATACGGTGCTTTACTTATTTCGTAAAAGATATCGTAAAGGATATCGAAATGAGATTTTCGGTGAATGATACAAAACACAGGTGAATGAAATTTTGTTGCATATTTAATACACTCTTGTATCAACCTAGATTCAGAAGAACGTATTGAACAATACACTTTTTTTAACGTTATTGGAAAAGTTTTGAAAAGATGAATGCGATGATATACAGGCTGTTAATGTTGGCGTTGAAACTTTTCGAAGAAGATCTGAGAAATGAGCTAAAATTAAATGGCAAAAGCCAGGCTCCATCGTTGTATCAAGCTTTTCGATTGTTTACTTGTTTCCACAAAAACTGTACCTTTAAGCATGAGAACATAATCATATTAGAAGCAGTCCACCCTCATACGCTAGAAGTTAGCGCATATTTGCATTTACAACAAACGCAGCTGACCTCGTATCTTACCGTTTCAGTTATAGCTGATTACTCGGATACTTTTGTAGAGAGGTTGGGAGTCAACATTAACAACCTTACATCACTGTACTCGTCTTTTCAAGAGTTTTCCAATGAAGTAAATCGTTCCATTTTTAAGTAAAGTCAGTACTTGTTTCATTACCTTGAATGATTCAAGAGTTAAGTGGATTAACATGTAACACAATTACAAGTCCCTTGGCTTACTATACTAAGCTGTAAAAGTCGTTTTGGTATCTTGAATGTTTCACGAAATAAGGGACTACAAGTTTTAGGTAAGTCAACCTATGTAAGTAACGAGAGTGAACATAAAATTGAGCCCTGTTGGGCAAATAAGTAAAATTTTCCCTCCTTCCAGCACTATCTGAATCACTGACAAGGGAACCTTCCCATACCACCCCCCTCAGATTTAGTTATAAATTGACACAGTGGATAGGCCTTGAAAAACTGAACACAGATCAATCGAGAAAACAAGAAGAAGTTGTGTGGAACTATGAAAAAATAAGCAAAATACACAAACTGAGTAGTCCATGCGTAAGATAAGCAACATAAAGGACAAAATGAGCTGAGAAGCGCCGTGGTCTTGTTGTTAGAGTGAGCAGCTGCGGAACGAGAGGTCCTTGGCTGAAGTCTACCTCGAGTGAAAATTTTACTTTCTTTATTTTCGCAAAGTTACGATCTGTCCGTTCATTCATTGACGTCTATGTTCACTGTAATATTTTAGCGTCTGTGTTTTGCGACCGCACCGCAAACCGCGCGATTAGTAGACAAAAGGACGCGCATTTCCAATAGGAACCGAAAACATTTGATCGTAAGGTCATAGGTCAACCGATTCCTCCACAGGAAAACACGTCTGATATATTCCATACGACACTGGTGACGGTATGTGCGTCACATGACAGGAATAAGTTGTCGACCCACCTAAATTGCACACTTGGCGAATGGGTAAAAGATTCTTCTCTACCTTGCCCGATTTAGGTTTTCTTGTGGATGTGATAATCACTCCCAAAAAAGTGATGAAAACATAAGAGTTTGTCACATAAACTGCAACAAATGAATGCAACAGTTCCACAGTCGCACAGTTTTCCCTGTGCTCTGTCAAAACATATGTTTTCTACGTTTTCAAATGTTTCCGTGTGTAGACCGTCAAATACTGCCTATGTCCAAGCAAATCTGAACATGTCCTGGAATTTTGGAGAGCGAAGTTGATTATGTGTGAGTGCCTGAACTTTGATAATTGTCTGAAAATAAAAAATTAAACATTTCACTGGAGAGAAGACTTGAACCAAGGACCTCTCGCGTTCCGCAGCTGCTCACGCTAACCACGGGACCACGGCGCTCGTAAGCTCACGCTCTCCTTGATGTTGCCTACTTTGTGCATGGACTACTCAGTTTGTATATTTTGCTTATTTTTTTTCATAGTTCCACACAACTTCTTCCTGTTTTCTCGATTGATCTGTGTTCAGTTTTTCAAGGCCTATCCCTGTGCCAACTTATAACTAAATCTGAGGGGGGTGCGATGGGGAGGTTCCCTTGTGAGCATAGCTTTTTGGATTCCTTTCGTTATGTGTCATTCGAAGCATCCACTACATAAAACTTGCGCTTTTCTAAGGGAGCATTGTAGCTGCACAATCCAAAAAAAGGAGTCACCAACTGTCCTTATTTTGCTTTCAAGGTTTCTAGTACTTGATGAATAAGTGCAATTCATCACTAAACAATTCTTCTTAATCTGAAATTTTTAGTCATTTGTTGAAATTATTTGTCATGTGTTTCTTATTAGTATACCCTAATCATGGTTCATTTATGATGTTAAAAGTTTGCACAGCAGAGATACGCTTGCTCATAGTCCCTTATAATAAACTGAGCAGTTTTACAACAGTCATTATAAAACTGATATACTTGGACACGGGCCCCCTTATTCGCGATATAAAGACAATTTATCTGGCAGTGAATGAATCATTTAAATACATCAGATATCACATATTCCACTTGATTGTTACTAGATTGATCTATTGTACGCTACAGTTTCGATGTGTGTACCAATTTCAAGTTATAACTGTAATAACACACAACCACTGAAAACTGTTTAATTGTGGGGATACATTCTGTTTTAAGAATTTCGAAATGTGTTTGTTTGGATATCCATCTTCCGGTGAAGCAATTATTTGTAACCTTTTTTCGTCGTAAGCTTACTATGGTTTAACGAAGTATCACACCAGATGTGTTTTGCTTTTATTTACAAAGTATCATCACAAGTGATAGTCGTTTAGTACTCCCTTTTACATGATTTGCAACCAACGAGTGACAGACTCGTCTACATCACAATATGTAAAAGGGAGTAATAAATGATTACCACCACTGATGATGCTTCGTAAATAAAAGCGAAACACATCTCGTGTAACACAGTCTTAAACTGCAGTACGTTTAAGGTAGAAAAAACAATAATTGATTTTAAATAAAATTATTGTTTTTCAAATTTTCACTACTTTCAACTTGTTTAACTACTTTCTGTGTTAAGATATAAAGTAGTGTGATGAAAAAAAAGCTTATCTTTAAAAAAAATTGGAACAGAATGGGCTCCTATAAATGAACTGATTAATCTTTCATCCTAAAATTTTAATCTCTCATTTAATGCATCTTTCACTACTGTCAGTGTGAAAAACTGCGAATTGGACCATGATCTGGAGTCCACAGAGTCCTCCATAACTGGCTCGGTAAGTCATTTCAAAAGATTAGAGGAAGGTAAAGACATATCGTCTCCAATAGTACCCTGCCTAGTCAACAAACGTTGTGTTGAAAGTTATTAATTTTCGGAAATATCTCTTGATTTAGTCCATTATGTCAGATCTCTTTCCTATTGTTTTAGTGATTAAGGTGAAACAGCTGAATTGTGGTCCAGTGAGCAACGATATGGTGCCACACAATGGAATAACGACGTGTTAGCAACCAGCCGTCGCAAAGTAATTTGGGAGGGGGGGGGGGAGGGGGGGGAGATGAGACACACACGTATCGCATGATGGCATGATGCACTGCACATATTTTAATTTTGGCGTGATTAACACTGAAGTGTGATAATATAAGATCTCTACTACTCTTTCTCATGATGAAACATGTGACGTGGGTAGGATGTTGTCAATGTTCAGAATCCTTTTGCATTAGCTTTGAAATCATTTCATAATTTACAATGACAACATTTTTTTCTCAAGACAAAGTCAACTGGTTCAATGTGCTTTGTATGATTACAGTCAGAACATTACAAAAACACTAAGTGATACCCTAACACGCAATGATTTAAGAATCAGTTAAGAAAATATCAAAGATGCTCTCAGTTGAGGTGGGACTAAGGTCAGAGTTAGTGGAAAAGGATAACGTACTACTCTCTCTCGAGTTCTTCACAGATAAACACGAAAAAAGCCTTTCTGCTAACAACCGTTCACTACTGTAAAACAATGGTGATATACTACGGAAGTACCAATGCCTAAGGCAGTACTGAGTCTAAAAGGCTCTTACTAATTCAAAAAATCACTGTGGAACAATAGAACAACATCAAACGCTTTCCTAACATAACCAAGCTAAAATAAACGTTATAGAACCCGAAATAATCACGGATCTACCATAGCTTTCTTCTAAAAGCTCTGCTAGCGAAATGATTCCTCTGTCCTTAGGAGAGGGGGTGTATGAGATTCGTTAAGTTTGAAACGACGAGTCAAAAACTTTATCACCCGGCGCAACTTTTTCGCCCTTGTCTGAGTCTATCTCCTTCTTTGACGTCTCCACCTCCATGCTGCCAGGAACCGGTTCCTCTGTTCAAAAAGAAAGAGGTGAGGGATTCGATAGTGTTGAAACCTCCAATCACTCTCTGACCTGCGGCCTCATATTTTCTTCTCTGGGTTTACTCCTTTTTCCATCATGTGTAAAACGACAAAAATAGTCTCTCTGTATAAAAGTGTTGAGGAAGAGATCAACTAAGTTTGAAAACCACCAATCAACTTTCCCACCTGTTATGACGCATTCGCTTCTCTGCCTCCACACTACGTTAATTTTCAAATACCTACACAGTCATCCAATGACAATCACACATGGAATAGGGGATGAGAAAAATTAAAAAAGCGTCCATGGAAATATATGAAATAAAACATTTAGTTTGGGTCATATTCTGTCCAGACGTTTAAGTGAAGTCTTGCCAGAGTGAGACTGTAGCGTGGCAGAATCGAAACGGCGCAACAAAAATGATGCGCAAGTGACAAATTTAGTCAAGTTACAGGGGAGGGACGAAAGTGTGGAAACACCCAAACCAAAACACGTTAACACGCCTAATAACGCCTAGGAAAACTATTGCTATTCTAAACAGCTTCAATTCATCTCGGAAAGGATAAATGCAGGTGCACCTTATATCACTGTTCCTGCAGAATAATGGCAATTTCTGGTAATGATGGTGGAGGTGGATAAAAATCACGCACTCTCCTCTCCAGAGTATACTACAAAGGCTGAATAATATTGAAATCTGGTAACTATGGTGGTCAGGGGAGATGTAACAATTCATCCTCGTGCTCATAAAACGAGTCCTGGACGATGCAAGCTGTGTAAACAGCGGCCCAGTCGTTGCGGAACGTAGCATCACTATTTGGGAAAAGATATTGCGCAGTGGGTTGGACCTGATCACATAATCCTTGGCAATAACGAGACCGTGTAGAGTAACCATGGAGCCCATGGAATAAGCTCATGGAATACCGCGATATGGCTGCCCAAATCATCACCAAATCCCAGCTATGTTTCGCGCTTGGGACGTAGACTCGGTCAGAATTTGGAAATAGTGTGCAACCAGCCTTAACCAACCAATAGAAATTGTTCCATTACTCCATAGTCCGGGTTTTATGACTTCAGCAGAACGTTTTTTCGTTTGGGGCATTTTCGTTAATGATGAGTGGTGTTGGAATTCAATTTCCTACTTCTGGAGATCTCTTCGAGTAATTTTCGGTCCTGATCGCGGGGGCGACATTCAGTTCTCCAGTGACTTTTGCAGCTGTCGTCCTCTCATTTATCACCACAGTACTATTTAATGGCCATCTGTCACGATCGCTCAACACACAACATATTTTCGTTTAGGTCGTGATTTAGCGTCCCTCCGTGTATGCGGTATAAATCCTCGATACGATGCTTCTTGAAGCAACGAACACTTCGTTTACCTTGGTTTCGAAGGAACCCTCCGCACGAGCACCAGCTATCTGCGCACGTCCGAATCCATTGAGATCCGACATATAACTGCACGGAACTCTGTTATTACCAGAACTGACACTTGCAACGTATTGAGGACATTACTCAGGTGAAGTTCGTGATCAAATACAACAAGCAACCTATACGCCTAGCTAGTATCTGAATTTGTGTTCAAGCATGCATTTATCACAGTGTTTTTGTCCATCCCCTGTATGCGAAACAAACCGATAGGGCCGCGCGGGATTAGCTGAGCGGTCCGCCAGCACGGTAGCTCAGCGTGTTCGGTCAGAGGGTCGCCGGCACGGTAGCTAAGCGTGTTCGGTCAGAGAGTTAGCTGCCCTCTGTAATAAAAAAAAAAAAAACTGGGTTATTCGATCAACGACGAACTGAAACGGGTGTCTTGTGACATCAGCTCCGAGCAGATGCAACGCACGAAAACGAACAAAATAGATTACAAAAAAAAGAAAAAAAAAGAAAAAAAAGGATTAACTGCCCTCTGTAATAAAAAACTGAGTTAATCGACCAACAACGAACCTAAACGGATGTCTTACGACGTCCGCCCCGAGCAGATGCAACGAACAAAAGCGAACAAAATGAGATTAAAAAAAAAGCGGTCTAAGGCGCTGCAGTTATGGACTGTGCGGATGATCCCGGCGGAGGTTCGAGTCCTCCCTCGGGCATGGGTGTGTGTGTGTTTGTCATTAGGAAATTTAGGTTAAGTAGTGTGTAAGCTTTTGCAGGGACTGATGACCTTAGCAGTTAAGTCCCATTAGATTTCACACACATTTGAACATTTTTTTGAAACCGTTAGGCACATTTCAGCGTCAAATAAAACATCTTTACTTTACTCATATTGTTGTAGTTCTCACTTGAAAAAGGTACCCGCACTCAAACAGCACCTGTTAGACTAAATCCAGTGTTTAAGCGAACCATGTTGTCGTTTCTGACTAACTGGAGGAGTGTGGACCCAAATAAACAGAACGTAAACTGCCGAACGACGTAAATTGTATAGAGGAGAGGGAGAAAGAGCAGCGCGAAGCGACGCCCCCAGGCTGCGACGCCGCATAGTCGGCAGAAGAAGGGGGCAGGAGGCAGAAGGAGGATGCGGACGCGGATGTTGAGTGGGGAGCAGAAAAGGAGCAGCCGGGGCAGGCAGGTGCTTTGTGGGCGGACAGAGGGCGCTCTCTCTGTGCTGCGCCGAGCTGCAAGTCAGGCAGTCACAAAACGACAAGGCCCCTGCGCGGGGAATCCCACCTCTCCACCCTACTGTCTGGTCACGTGGCTCACTGCCGGAGCCTGCTGCGCAGCTGCAGCGATTGAAGCTCGCCGGTTTCGTGTTTTTGCTCTGAGCAACAGGCGTGCAGGTACTCGCAGTCTGCAAAATGGGTCGTTATCTCAGAAACATGTCACACAAAATAAAAATAAAAAATTAAAATGTAATTCCAATGTAAAGCGGCCAGTTCACCCACAAACCAGTGACGTTTTAGTCTCAACAATTTTCCTTCCCTTTACACGGTACCTATACCCACGTATAGATGTACACTACTGGCCATTAAAATTGCTACACCACGTAGATGACGTACTACAGACGCGAAATTTAGCCGACAGGAAGAAGAGGCTGTGATATGCAAATGCTTAGCTTTTCAGAGCATTCACAAAAGGTTGGCGCCGGTGGCGACACCTACAACGTGCTGACATGAGGAAAGTTTTCAACCGATTTCTCATACACAAACAGCAGTTGACTGGCGTTGCCTGGTGAAACGTTGTTGTGATGCCTCATGGAAGGAGGAGAAATGCGTACCATCACGTTTCCGACTTTGATAAAGATCGAATTGTAGCCCATCGCGATTGCGGTTTATCGTATCCCGACATTACTGTTCGCGTTGGTCGAGATCCAAAGAATGTTAGCAGAATGTGGAATCGGTGGGTTCAGGAGGGTAATACGGAACGCCGTGCTGAATCCCAACGGCCTCCGATCACTAGCAGTCGAGATGACAGGCATCTTATCCGCATGGCTGTAACGGATCGTGCACGCACGTCTGGATCCCTGAGTCAACAGATGGAGACGTTTGCAAGACAATAACCATCTGCACGAACAGTTCGACGACGCTTGCAGCAGCATGGACTGACTATCAGCTCGGAGACCATGGCTGCGGTTACCCTTGACGCTGCATCACAGACAGGAGCGCCTGCGATGGTGTACTCAACGACGAACCTGGGTGCACGAACGGCAGAACGTCTTTTTTTCGGATGAATCCATGTTCTGTTTACAGCATCATGATGGTTGCATCCGTGTTCGGTGACATCGCGGTGAACGCACATTGCAAGCGTGTATTCGTCATGGCCATACTGGCGTATCACCCAGCGTGATGGCATGGGGTGCCATTGGTTACATGTCTCAGTCACCTCTTGTTCGCATTGACAGCACTTTGAACAGTGGACGTTACATTTCAGATGTGTTACGACCCGTGACTTTACCCTTCATTCGATCCCTGCGAAACCCTACATTTCAGCAGGATAATGCACGACCGCATGTTGCAGGTTGATTTTCAACCTGCAATATGCGGTCGTGCATTATCTGGTCAATGGAGGCCGAGCAACTGGCTCGTCACAATACGCCAGTCACTACTCTTGATGAACTGTGGTATCGTGTTGAAGGTGCATGGGCAGCTGTACCTGTAAACGTCATCCAAGCTCTGTTTGACTCAATGCCCAGGCGTAGCAAGGCCGTTATTACAGCCACAGGTGGTTGTTCTCGGTACTTATTTCTCAGGATCTATGCACCTAAATTACGTGCAAATGTAATCACATGCCAGTTCTAGTATAATATATTTGTCCAATGAAAACCCGTTTATCATCTGCATTTCTTCTTGATGTAGTAATTTTAATGGCCAAAAGTGTATACTCTGCGAGCTATTGTACAGGGCATGGCCGAGGGTGTATCGTACGAACATTTTAGATTTTCTGTCCTATTCCATTTGCATTTTTAGCGGCGGAAACATGACTATCTATTTGCCTCAACACACGCAAGATACAAGAGATGCACAAAAATACGGGTACACCACAAGAAATGCGTGCTTAAACATAATGTAGTTGCTATGGGAATTGTACTCTCGTATTTGACCATGAAAGTCACCTGTGCAATGCCTTCAGTCTCTGCCGTGCGGGATTAGCCGAGCGGTCTTGGGCGCTGCAGTCATGGACTGTGCGGCTGATCACGGCGGAGGTTCGAGTCCTCCCTCGGGCATGAGTGTGTGTGTTTGTTCTTACGATAATTTAGGTTAAGGAGTGTGTAAGCTTAGGGACTGATGACCTTAGCCGTTAAGTCCCATAAGATTTCACACACATTTGAACATTTTCTTTTTTTACCCTCAGTACGGTGCAAGTGTCAGTCGTGTTAAGAGCAGTGTTCTGTGTACTTGTGAGTGCATTACGTCGAAGCTCAGTGCATTATAACGCGGACAAATCGTTGGTTCTCGTATGGTGTGTGCTTCATGACAAGCCTTCCTGGGCTTAAATTTCAGCAAGATAATGCCCACCCGCACACAGCCAGAGAATCTGTTGCTTGTCTTCGTGCTTGTCAAATCATACCTTGGCCAGCTAAGTCGCTGGATCTCCGCGCATCTGAGAACGTTTGGAGCTTTATCGGATGTCGACGATCTAGCCTACCAGTCGGACAGAATTTGGCACGATATCTCTCAGGAGGACATTCAACTCCTTTATCAATCAGTGACAAGACGAATAACTGCTTGCATAAGTGCCAAAGGAGGACCAACGCGTTATTGAATTGTTTAGTTTGTGCAGCGCTTTCTCCTGAATAAATCTTCCAGTTTTTCTGAAACTGTAATTATTTGTTTGTCAATACATTACATCACGTCTGCCGATTACTGTCTCATTCCGATTATTCCTTCGTGGCGCGTTTTGTAAGTTGGCTGTTTAGATTTTTATGTTGGTAACGCCACATAGCGCTCTGTATGAAAATCACTGACTGTGCTGTGTGCAGTCTGAGGCTGGTTGGCATTGTTGCAATATTTGCTATTGTAGTGTTGGGCAGTTGGCTGTTAACAGCGTGTAGCGTTGCGCACTTGGAGGTGAGCCGCCAGCAGTGGTGGATGTGGGGGGAGAGATGGCAGAGTTTTGAGAGCGGATGATCTGGACGTGTGTCCATCAGAGAGAGTAAATTTGTAAGACTGGATGTCATGAACTGATATATATATATATATATATCAGTTCATGACATCCAGTCTTACAAATTTACTCTCTCTGATGGACACACGTCCAGATCCCTACAAAAGAATGGCCATGACTAACAGTAACCTATACCTTTCATTAATCACTTACCTCACAAAAATGTTCATTACTCGAACTACTGCAATACAGCGAGCACCCATACTGTCAGCTAAATAAAAGATTCTAACTACTGAAGGCACTAACTACTGATAGGCATTGTTAGCAAATGAAAGATTTTAATAGAGAACAAACAATGTATTTACCTTAATTGTGTTCAAAAGTCATAATATATATATATATATATATATATATATATATATATATATATAGAACAAACAATGTATTTACCTTAATAGTGTTCAAAAGTCATTATATATATATATATATATATATATATATATATATATATATATAATGACTTTTGAACACTATTAAGGTAAATACATTGTTTGTTCTCTATTAAAATCTTTCATTTGCTAACAATGCCTATCAGTAGTTAGTGCCTTCAGTAGTTAGAATCTTTTATTTAGCTGACAGTATGGGTGCTCGCTGTATTGCAGTAGTTCGAGTAATGAACATTTTTGTGAGGTAAGTGATTAATGAAAGGTATAGGTTACTGTTAGTCATGGCCATTCTTTTGTAGGGATTATTAAAAGTCAGATTGCGTTGCGCTAAAAATATTGTGTGTCAGTTTAGTGATGATCAGAACAAGTAAAGAGCGAAATGTCTGAGTACGTTCAGTTTTGCTCAGCTGTTTGAAAATCAAATAACGTAAGGCGTTTACCAGCACAATCATTCATAAATTTTTCTAAGGGGACGTTTCAGTTTTTTTCTCTTATTTTCTTCCATTAGAACGTTCTGACGACCAAAGACTTAGTCTTTCGGTGACGATGCACACCAAACTCGAATTCCTGCAGGAATCCGAAATAACAAGTGAGGAATTCATGGGTACGTGACACAACGCTGCTAGCAGGTAACAAGCTGGGAATTCCAGTCTGATGGGAAGTGTTCTATAATGGCTGAGGCGGTTTAGGCGATTTCTTGCGTTATGCGCGAAATCCGGGTTCGGGTCCTGGTCCGTCACAAATTTTCACCTATTACAGTCCTTTCACTTCGATACCGAAACGCGGCTAAAGTCATTGAAAAATCTTCGAACAGTCTAATTACAAATAATAAACAATACAAATCATTTCTTTTGCTTCAGCGGCCTGGTACAAGTCTTACGGTATTTCGTTCCTGGTGAGTCTTCAAACGGCCGAGAGGTGAACGAAGGCTACGTTAAGGGCCTACTGAAAAATTCCGTGATACGACCGGGAATCGATGCCGTGAGCTTTACGTATTCACGAGCGCGCTTCACCACTTTTTTTAAAAGTTTTCAATTCCTTGCAAATGGTGCGTGACCTTTTCCTATCCTTAGAAAATCTGCATTATGCAAATTTTCCACAGAAGCATCCTATACTTAATATTTTTGAGATTTGAACCTTTCTTTAACACGAAATGGAAATATTAACTGTATTTACAAACAAAGAATGCATAATATCAGCAGATAACGTCAAAAATACAAATGGGGAAAACTAATCGTTCCTTGTAAGCAGACGAAAGGTTGGTATGACGGCTCAGTGGCAGCGTGGGGGCGGAGTGGGCAGGGGTCGACCACACGACGCCTGATCATGGCGTCCCCAATAACACCAACCAACTGGAAGTCGACAATAATGGACAGTCAACAAAGGATATACTTAACTATAACAATGAAATTGCATCATACCATTAGACCGTTGGGCCTGACTTCTAACTACAAAAGTGGGGAAGAGGAGAAAAGCCCAATTTCACATCAAGCTACAAAATGAGACACTTGGTTCGACCGAAACGTCGACTGGAAGGCAAAGGACGTACCGTCTATGACTAATTAATCAGTTAATTGGAAAAAGCCTTCAAACAGGATTCCGATGACATGCATTATGTGATGAAAAGTACCCAGACTCCAATGTGTAATGCGGAATTGACAGGAAGACGTCACGTGAGGCAGACCCGTCAGTATAAAAGAAGATGGAGAGGAGTATTGTCGGTGCAGAAACAGTAATAACAGAATGGGTTGGTCAGGAGAGGTCAGTGACTTCAGACGTAGAGCAGTCACTGGATTTCACCTGAGTAACAAAATACATCAGGGACATTTCAACCCCCCTCAGGCTGTCCAGGTCGACTCTTGCTGAAGTGACTGTGAGGTGGAAACGCAAAGAAAGAAGTGCAGCTAGACCAAGACTAGGCGATTCTGATTTACAGACAGACAGGAACCGCCCAGCGATGTGGAGCGTGGTTGTAAAGAATAGAATGAAATCAGCGGAAGGAGGCAGTCGTAAGTTACCAAGTATTACCAGAAATCCAGCTCGTTCAAAGACCGTGCATAAAGAGTTAAGAAGATAATGTGTACAATGGTCTAGCAGCTCGTCACAAGCCACACATATCTGAAGTCAATGCAAGCGACATTTGAGGTTACGTGAAGAGCGACGCCACAGGGCAGTGGATGTCTGGAATGAAATGATTTGGCATGATGAAGCACGCTATACTCGGCTGCATTCTGAGAGAGCGATTTGGGTTTTGGCGAATCCCTCTAGAACGTTAGCTGCCATCATGCGTAGTGTCAACAGTGAATTAGGCAGGAGGTGGTGTTACGGTACGGAGGTGGTTTTTGTGGTTAGGATGTAGTCTCCTTATTGCGCTCCACAAGACGCTAAATGCAGAAAGATGTGAACAAATTGTACAGCACTGTGTTCTGCATACTGTAGATGAGCAATTAGGAGACGATGATTGTTTGTACCAGCGTGACAATGCACCCTGTCATAAAGCAGCATCTATGAGGCCATGGTATGTGGACAGTAACATCAATGAAATGAAGTGGCCAGTCAAAACTCCCGATCTGAACCCAACATACCACCATTGTGATTAGTTAGAACGTGTGCTTCACTCCATATATCCGTAGACATTCAGACACTACATTGAAAGTATATCCAGCAGAATTAAAGTCGTCATTAAGGTGAAGGGTAGACGCCCTGTAAGATGCGCTATTGGTGGACAGGTATGTGATTACGTCTGATGAACTTACGCATTTGAAAAATCTCTAAGACAGAGAACGACTCCCCAGTTGCACTACTGTAAAACTTACGGACTACGCAATCTAAATGCCAATCTCAAATTATTTGGCCCTATGTAGTGAAACTGAAGCTGACATAACGTATGTATTCCAAGACTGTCCCTCTTACTCCCCACATGTATATATGAAATTAATAAAGTTATAAAAGGAAAAGTGTTCAATTGAGCAACAAAAGGCGTTCAGTATTACGACATATTTATTTCCAGAAACATGAATGACATGGAACACAGATCAATAATAGCACGTCGATTACATTCATGTTCGCATTTCATAAAATGTCGTTGAAACTATTTTTTTAATAAAAACTGACCTACAGAATTTTGCGTGACAAGGACAACTCAAACTTAAACTATTCATTTATCACCCACAATATACAAGCCCAACGTAATCTGACTGCTATACATTGACAACGTGACTTCCAATAATCAACACAAAAGAATGGCCCTGAATTTCATCAAATCCTAGCAATAATACAAATCCAAAAAAACATGAAATTAAAGAAATATGAAACTACATCCAACTCTGTTAATTTCCTGACTTAATTTCAGTCACGAATCCCGACGGTGGAAATCCTATTCTTTCTCATAAGTCACTTACCTCACAAAAATCTTCAGAACACGAACTACAGCAATTACAGCAAGTAGCAAAAACGGCCAGCTAAATAAAAAGATTCTGTCGGCTCTAACTACTAGGAGACATATGGTTAGCAAAAAGGAAGATTTTGTTGAAGATCAAAGAATGTATTTAGCAAATTTTACCTTATTGATGTGACATCCAGTTCCAAAAATTATATAGTTGTCAATAACGTCACTGCCTAAACATTGTCAATCTTATATCAATCCTCATACATTCCTTGCGTGTTTTCTTATAAACACATAATTTCGTCTCACTTTACAAATGCATGCCCTACCAAGACAAAGTCTCCACTAAGAATATCATGTCCGTACACTTCCCTATCCACCCGCTAACTGCTAGTCCTTCCAACCACAGAATCTTTTGCCGAGGTCGCAGAGCTCTGTCAGTCTATAGTGCTCCCAACATACAAACAGGTTACATACATAGTGTCCAGAAATACAGTTTAACAGCGGGAGAGGGGAAAATCGACTCTAGCTCTGACTTTAATATCCGATAACACAGTTGAAGTGTAGATAATATGGATCGACAGTGGTTATGAATTACTACTGAAAAACTAACACAATATGCTTATGTCGGACAGCAACTGCTCCTGCTGCAAGAATACGGTGCGGTCTTTGTTGTGTCTAGACCATACAGCCTAGACACAATGCTGTAGCCGATAGGGCACGCAATGCTAACGCAGACGGGCGTGAAGTCTGGAACATGAGAACTTATAAATGAATAAGAAGAAAAGTACGTAGATGCTTGTTACTTAACTTTTAATTAGTCCTTGGAATACATCTCTCTTGAATATTAGTAAGCTATAGGCACTGATACAAATGGCGCCTTGCTAGGTGGTCGCCAGTTAACTTAGCAGAGGGCTATTCTACTGTCTATCTCTCGGCAAATGAGAGCAAGGCTTAGCACGTCCAATCGCTAGCTATGTTGTCCGTACAACTGGGGGCGAGGTCTCCTCAGTCTCTCGAGACCTGCCTTGTGGTGGCGCTAGGTTTGCGATCCCACAGTGGCGACACGCGGGTCCGACATGTACTACAGGACCGCGGCCGATTTAAGTTACCACCTAGCAAGTGTGGTGTCTAGCGGTGACACCACAGTCTTGAAGTATACATTAACGATTCCTCATGCCGGTGAGAAATGCTCACCATACGCATGTAGAAATCTCGAATGCAGTGACCATCGCCCCTCTGCATCGGGTCAAACGATGGACCCCCGCCTCCTTCTTTCGCCAAGGTGCACCTTCATGCCCAGACGTCTAATCGAAAAACGACCTCTCCTCAATCGCACCCACTGCACGAAAAACGAACTTCCCTTCATGGCGGCAAACCGAATCGATCTCTCTCCTTCACCTCGAGAGTCCGAATCCACCTCTGCTTCACGGCCACAGACCCAATTCCCCGCTCCCTCACATTTCACTCCACAAAACACTCAATGTGAAGTACGAGCCGCTAAAAAGACAAAAATCACCAACTGCAAATAGTAGCGCTCACGTGCACCCATAGCATATCCCCCTCCAGAGGACGCGCAAAATATTTTCCTCCGATCCCAACACATCTCATGGCATCAAATAGGCGTCCACTGTTAAGCTTTGTGCCGTCACAACCAGCTATGATCTTCTTACTGCCAGAGTCTTGAAATAAAGGTGCATGTCAGAAATTGAATGCATTTGTAAAATAGAGTAATGAGAAATAAAGCTTGTTATATAATATTTTTGCAACATGAATTTTGTGTCAAGATAAATACTTAAATTACAAAATTACATCAGCAACATCAATAAAAAGGATATCACAAAAGAACTACTTCGTTAAAATTCTATTTATGTTGTCAGGTGTTCGAAATACTCACTGTCTACTGCAATGCACTTTTGAGATCCTGGTGTAAGGGCTCTATACAGACTGAAGAGATTCCTTCGATGTCATTGCACAAGCTACAACAATATGACGTTTCAAATCGTCGTGAGGTCGCCGGACTTTGTGCATAATCCTTGAGTCTACGCTAGAGGAACGCGTCCAGTAGCGTCAAATCAGGCGAAAGTGCAGGCCAAGTGTAAACATTTAATGACTTATCTACTGATCAGGAGAGAACTGGGTGAGTGCTTTTCTAGCCACGAGAGAGCAGTGAAGCAGTTACCTGTCGTGCTGGGACCACATACATCTTCTTTCTCTAGGAGAGCCGGTATTACTTCGGTAAGAAATTGTGCATATCTTTAATCCGTTAAGGCTTCATCAGTGCATACTGCCAAATCACACAGTCACCAGTGATCCCGCATCAAACGTTCACACTCAGCTGCCTGTGATTTTCAACACGCCGAACACAATGTGAATTCTCAGCGGCCCATTGATACGTGTTAACACACTCATCGTGGGTAGTTTAATTGGAAAAAAATTATTCCAAAAAAAAACCTACGGCCCTGATGTCGTATCTAGAGCGAGTGAAGTCTGAAATCCCCGCTAGATAATCTGTTGGGGAAGTGGCAAATGATAGAGATGAATGCGAACTAACAGAACCTTTGTTTCTTTCGCTGCGCTAGTGCAGGTTTGCTCCATATTCCCCCTGTGCATTATTCGAGTGTCCTTCCAGTAACAATTTTGGCGAATCCGCTCAGTTGTCATTGTAGAACACTGTTTATCGGGCTATCCTAGTCTGTACGATCCTATTCTTCGTGCGTTTCTTCTGGATTTTCCTTAAAGAAGTAGCATATCCAGTTTCCCATGGCTTGTGAAAAACCATTTTTTTTTTTTCAATTTAACCAGCACTAGATACACGTGAACGGCAGAGAGAGAACTAAAGCTACTGTTTGCTCTGCTCTCCTTGCATACCGATATGGCAGCAACACTTACGTTCCTTAGCCGAAGTGACTTATTTTCTCGTTTGAGAGTGACTTCACAAGGGACAGCAATCGCTTTAATGTTCTAAACAGATAAATGCTACGTTCTTAATATTGTAAGTACCCTGAAACTAGTTACCGGATTTTGAAGAGCGAAATTTTCTGGCGTAATCACAAGCGCCGGTACGAAGACGCGGAACGCAAGAGCAGAGAAGCCTGTGAGGAAACGGCTGCCAATGGTGCGCGGAATTGGACCGTGCCGCGCCAAGAGGGACACCTAGAAGAAGCGAGTATAGATGCCGCGCCTGCTCGCCTCGGCCGTTCACATCGGATGGCGGACGTTAGTTATCAGTGACGTGTATCAACGTGCCTGAACAGCTCCCATATCGAGGACTCTAAATTAAATTGCTTGTCGTCCCTCGTTTGCGACTACTTGCAAATCTCCAAAGTTAAGTATTGTCAATTGCTTTATAGAACTAAAACTACTAATGTTATTTGTTTGAGTTGTTGTATAGCATTCCGAGAACGCTGCATCCCGCAGGCACCCTATTAGCGACGAGTGGGCAAGACCGCACAGAAACAACGTTAAAACCGCCCCTTTTAGAACCACGATACCAGCACCAGAAGTTACTAAAGTTCCGTTTGAAAAAAGCAAAGTTGATACCAATAACACTGCAATCAAAGAATTATGGAAAGAGATTATTCTTCATCTAGAGACTACTTTCTCATAATTCATCTGGATGAAAATTATGAAAACGGAATTACTACATCCCAAATGGTTCCAGAAGCATCTGAGGTAAATACGAGTGTTGGAACTTTGTTAGTGGCAACTATTTATTTACAGCTCGTAGAAAATAGATGTTGTTGTTGTGGTCTTCAGTCGTGAGACTGGTTTGATGCCCCCTCCATGCTACTCTATCCTGTGCAAGCTTCTTCATCTCCAAGTAATTACTGCAACCTACACCCTTCTGAATCTGCTTAGTGTATTCATCTCTTGGTCTCCCTCTACGATTTTTACCCTCCACGCTGACCTCCAATGCTAAATTTGCGATCCCTTGATGCCTCAGAACATGTCCTACCAATCGCTCCCTTCTTCTTGTCAAGTTGTGCTACAAACTCCTCTTCTCACCAATTCTATTCAATACCTCCTCATTAGTTATATGATCTACCCATCTAATCTTCAGCATTCTTCTGTAGCACCACATTTCGAAAGCTTCTATTCTCTTCTTGTACAAACTATTTGTCGTCCACGTTTCACCTCCATACATGGCCACACTCCATACAAATACTTTCAGAAACGACTTATTGACACTTAAATCTATACTCGATGTTAAAAGACTTCCCTTCTTCAAAAAACGCTTTCCTTATCATTGCCAGTCTACATTTTATATCCTCTCTACTACGACCATCATCAGTTATTTTGCTCCCCAAATAGCAAAACTCCTTTACTACTTTAAGTGTCTCATTTCCTAATCTAATTCCCTCAGCATCAGCCGATTTAATTCGACTACATTCCATTGTCCTCGTTTTGCTTTTGTTGATGTTCATCTTACATCCTCTTTCCAAGACACTGTCCATTCCGTTCAACAGCTCTTCCAAGTCCTTTTCTGTCTCTGTCATCGGCGAACCTCAAAGTTTTTATTTCTTCTCCATGGATTTTAATACCTACTCCGAATTTTGTTTCCTTTACTGCTTGCTCAGTATACAGATTGAATAACACAGGGGAGAGACTACAACCCTGTTTCACTCCCTTCCAAACCACTGCTTCCCTTTCATGTCCCTCGACTCTTATAACTGCCATCTAGTTTCTGTACAAATTGTAAATAGCCTTCCGCTCCCTGTATTTTACCCCTGCCACTTTTAGAATTTGAAAGAGAATATTCCAGTCAACATTGTCAAAACTTTCTCTAAGTCTACAAATGCTAGAAACGTAGGTTTTTCCTTTCCTTAATCTTTCTTCTAAGATAAGTCGTAAGGTCAGTGTTACCTCACGTGTTCCAATATTTCTACGGAATCCAAATTGATCTTCCCCGAGGTCGGCTTCTACTAGTTTTTCCATTCGTCTGTAAAGAAATCGCGTTAGTATTTTGCAGCTGTGACTTATTAAACTGACAGTTCGGTAATTTTCACATGTCAACACCTGCTTTCTTTGGGATTGGAATTATTATATTCTTCTTGATGTCTGAGGGTACTTCGCCTGTCTCATACGAGTACATGTTGCTCACCAGATGGTAGAGTTTTGTCAGGACTGGCTCTCCCAAGGCTGTCAGTAGTTCTAATGGAATGTTGTCTACTCCCGGGGCCTTGTTTCGACTCAGGTCTTTCAGTGCTCTGTCAAACTCTTCACGCACTATCGTATCTCCCATTTCATCTTTATCTACATCCTCTTCCATTTCCATAAGTACATCGTATCGTATCTCCCATTTCATCTTTATCTACATCCTCTTCCATTTCCATAAGTACATCGCCCTTGTATAGACCCTCTATATACTCCTTCCACCTTTCTGCTTTCCCTTCTTTGCTTAGGTTTCCATCTCAATTCATACAAGTGACTCTCTTTTCTCCAAAGGTCTCTTTAATTTTCCTGTAGTCAGTATCTATCTTACCCCTAGTGAGATAAGCCTCTACATCCTTACATTTGTCCTCTAGCATGCCTGCTTACCCATTTTGCACTTCCTGTCGATCTCATTTTTGAGACGTTTGTACTCCTTTTTGCCTGCTTCATTTGCTGCATTTTTATATTTTCTCCTTTCATCAATTAAATTCAATTTTTCTTCTGTTACCCAGGGATTTCTACTAGCCCTAGTCTTTTTACCTACTTGATCCTCTGCTGCCTTCACTACTTCATCCCTCAGAGCTACCCATTCTTCTTCTACTGTATTTCTTTCCCCCATTCCTGTCAATTGTTCCCTTATGCTCTCCATGAAACTCTGTATAACTCCTGTTTTAGTCAGTTTATCCAGGTCCCATCTCCTTAAACTCCCACCTTTTTGCAGTTTCTTCAGTTTTAATCTACAGTTCATAACCAATAGATTGTGGTCAGAGTCCACATCTGCCCCTGGAAATGTCTTACAATTTAAAACCTGGTTCCTAAATCTCTGTCCTACCATTATATAATCTATCTGATACCTTCTAGTATCTCTAGGATTCTTCCATGTATACAACCTTCTCTTATGATTCTTGAACCAATTATTAGCTATGATTAAGTTACGCTCTGTGCAACTTTCTACCAGACGGCTTCCTCTTTCATTTCTTACCCCCAATCCATATTCACCTACTATGTTTCCTTCTCTCCCTTGTCCTACTCTCGAATTCCAGTCACCCATGACTATTAAATTTTCGTCTCCCTTCACTACCTGAATAATTTCTTTTATCTCATCATACATTCAATCAATTTCCTCATCATCTGCAGAGCTAGTTGGCATATAAACTTTTACTACTGTAGTAGGCATGGGCTTCGTGTCCATCTTGGCCACAATAATGCGTTCACTATGCTGTCTGTAGTAGCTTACCCGCACTCCTATTTTTTTATTCATTATTAAACCTACTCCTGCATTACACCTATTTGATTTTGGATTTATAACCCTGTATTCACCTGACCAAATGTCTTGTTCCTCCTGCCACCGAACTTCACTAATTCTCACTATATCTAACTGTAACCTATCCATTTCCCTTTTTAAATTTTCTAACCTACCTGCCCGATTAAATGATCTGACATTCCACGCTCCGATCCGTAGAACGCCAGTTTTCTTTCTCCTGATAACGACGTTGTCTTGAGTAGTCCCCGCCTGGAGATCCGAATGGGGGACTATTTTACCTCTGGGAAATAGATACGTGTTCCAAAGTTTTACTGGCCATCAAAGTAGTCACCAGCATTGTGTATAACCCGTTGCCAGCGATGGTTAGGTCCTGCAGAAAGTGTCATCACTTCTGTCTCTAAGCTGGTCGTAGGTTTTGTTCCAAAAATGAAGAGCAGAGAGACGGAAGTGATGGCACTTTCTGCAGGACGATACCATCAATTTGCAGGACATTGCTCAAGCACGTACAGTGCAAGCTGTCACTGATTTGTCTGACTGATGGGGCTGCTAAGTGCAATACCAACTGCTGCACTCCACTGACTTAAGCCCTCGTGAGTTCAACTGAAGGAAAAACTTCACGGCATTCGCTTCGGAACTGCTACAAATTCGTCGGGCAATAGACCGCCCTGCTCGAAGTCAACACAACTGGCACTGCTAAGAGTAGCCTACGACATCCACATCATTGGCAACGGGTTATACACAATCCCAGTGACTACTTTGAAGATCAGTAAAACTTTGAAACACGTATCTATTTTGTACTAGCTGTAAATAAATACTTGCCACTATTAAAGTTTCAACTCTCGTATATCACTGAATCGCTCTACATCAGAGGCGAAACCAAGACTCTGAACTGCTGATGAACTCTTGGTTTCACTAGGCGCATACTGTAACAATCTCTTTGCAAAATGGGTTTGGCAGCAAGAGCCTTGAAAATACTATACGTGGCTGTCTCTCCTATGGGTCGTCAGCCGCGTTTTCTCTAGTATTTCTGCACATAGCTGCAATTTCATTTTTGCAACGTGTTGTTGGTGACATCTCAAACAAGCTCTGCGCATTATTTCTTTCATACGACACCCATCATCGACAAACGCGTCGGTTTGTTTCCTGTTTCGTACAAAATCTATTTTTAAATCAGAATTTTACGTGCCCATTCGATACAGCGCTACGAGAATAGTCTATTCTGACACTCGTTTTATCGATATGTATTTACGTCGACAGTGAAACACGAAGAGCAACCATTACTCCACCATCGACTGGGCAGTTCGCTTCTGCATGGTGGTAGCAGTCAGCACGGGCCAGGGCCGTGCTGGAGCATTGTGCTGTCCATCCCCGTGACATATCGATAGAACGAATACCGCGCCAGACGTGTTTGGGACCGCTCTAACGATCTGTCACGTAAAATTTCGCTTTAATTTTGTTTCTAACAGGAAACAAACCGAAGCTTTCCGTCGAATCTGGGCATCGCATGAAAGACGGGACGAGCAGAATTTGTTTAGGCTGACTCCAGCTACACACCGCAAAAACTAAACTGCAACTCTCAGCCGATACACCTGAGAAAATGGGCATGACCATTCTTGGAAGGCACCCCCTGTCTGTGTATTCATAGTTAGTTACATGTTCCATTGAAATGATATGGAAAGAGTGAGTTTGTTTACAGGATACTTAGATATGATTAGTTTTAACATTAATGAAGATATTATTTTTGAGTCCTACACATGCAACTGTCCTCATCAAGTAGCAGTTTTTCCAGGTTACTAGGTTTTAAATGAAAATTCGTCTATGGAGTTGTCCAGAAGGAATAATTTCAGGTTGCTACCTGCCACACACGTTATGCAGTTGATCGAATGATCAAAAATTTTTGTCTGAGCATATCGAACTGCTTTCTGTGCCACTGACAGCATTAATAATAGGTGATAACGTTCATTTTGTCTTCTAGTGTTGTGGTTTCATGAGCTGCATCATCGCATATAACGTGTTTCCCCATTAGTCACTATACCTCTTATTTGTGACTGATTATTTATGACGAATTTCACTAATGAAAATGTACATTATGGATGTGTTGTTAAAATGCCTAACTCATTAAAAAGGTACCCACAAGATGACTGCGGTTTAACACCACATTTTATTCTTACTGTTCACTTTTGTGCAATCAGCACTTTCTGGGTGATGAGTTGCCCACAGAGAATCATTCTATAAGACGTTATTGTGTGTAAAAATGGAAAATATGTTGGATAGCTGGTTCGTTTGTTTCCAGGACTAGCAATAATACGAAGAACGAAAGTAGCTATACTTAAGTGTTGTCGCAGCTCAGCAGTATGCTTCTTCCAGTTCAAGTTTTCAGCAATATATACGACAAAAAATCTGGAGCATTCTACTCTGTGTACTAATTTCTGTTCATGTGCTACATGAATTCTTGGTACGACCTGACTTATTACACAGAACTGTATATAGCATATTTTCTTCGAAAGACCTTCTTCTTGTCTGAAAAAATTTGTTAAAAATTTCCCTGTAAGATACTCTTCATGATTTCTCACCAGTCACTAAAATTTTATCTCCTTCCAACATTGTTTGAATTAATCAGCACGAACTTTTGGTTTCTTTTTGTTAAATACGATTCCAACCAGTTGTTTGTAAAGCCATCAGTTCCATAAAACTTGATCTAGGCAATTAAACATCTTCTAATGATCACAAAAGGTAGCAAATGGAAATATTTTATTATTTGAGGCTTGTAATGTTTGGTGAGGGCTTGTGAAAATAACATTATCTGTCGAGCAATCTTTCTGGAATCCAAACTCTGATCTGCTAAGTAAGTTTTTACTTAAATGTTGGACTACCCTTGCTTAGTCAACTAACTGAGCCAATGAAACACCAACCCCAGTCTTGATGTTTCTTCCAGACTGTCTAACCTATGGCAACATATACATTATCCTCCATGACGTCACTTTTACAGTAAACCAAAAAATACTAACACACAGTTAAACTGCAATTGTTGTGTACATAGTTCCGCGTAGTCAGCGCGTACACAACTTTCCCAATAGAGCGCGCCTCGCTAAGCACAACAGCGCAGGCGCAGCGCTCGTCCGTCTCCGCACTATGAGATGGCGCTGTCTTAGAGACGGACCAAATTCTGCTTCCGCCGATCCGCGTATTAATATGTAATGCAGCCAATGAGATTGCTGCTAGCGTAGAACCTTTTCTCCTCGCGGATCACACTCGCGCAGCGATACCTGAACGCTCGAGGTATTATAACGAGTGTACAGACCTCCGATTAGTCAGTCTGCATTAGTCTGCATTAGGCTGTAGTCAAGTTTCAGTCTGCACCTAATAAGATTATCATATTCCTGTACATAGCCATGAAGATAAATGTACAGACACTTTGTCAAGTATCAGAGATATGTGAGAATAAGATTAACGTACCAAGACCAAAGGAACTTCAGATTGTCAATTGTAAATAGCATCCAGAATCAAGTTAAGTAATTTTATGTTGTTATTGTTTTAATAAATGTGTGTGAAAATTAATCAAGTTCTGGTTAAAATTGATCACCGTCAATCTGCTACTCTAAGCGTGCAAGTGGCATTTCTATCGTCTGACCTAACGGCAGAAGATAAACACGCCACGATAAGACCGCGAGACCTATTGCTGACACTCGCCTACTTCGTTAGAGCGACAAGTCAAATAATCTGATGGTGTGTGTACCGAAGGTCTTACAGTACGCACACCACAGCAATAAAATAAGAACTAGTGATAACTTACCTTCCAATGAACTGCACAGCTAACATTTGGACGGCTGGCGGACGTAAACACGAGAATGAAAACGGGACCCAGAGATTACTGAACGTAAGATTTAGATCGCAGAAGACACAAAATGACTGAAAATTAAAAATTACGATATTTTAATAACAATCTTAAACACACAGTATCAGGAAATTATGAAAATCACTGTAATGTATTAAAAAAAAACAGGAAGCATTCCATGTAGTTGACGGTGATGTCAGAGCTCTCAGACTACTTAGTGTTAGAGAGTGCGATCGGCCGCCGCGACTGCCAACTATCAACATGTGCGTTAGTTGTAAGGAAACGCCTAAAAGTCTACAGCCGCCAAAGAAATTTCTTGATAATGCAACTTTCCGCTTTAACTTTAAATCACAAAGATCATGCCAGCCACGTGTCTCGAAATTCTCACAGAGTGTGGTGTCTAGTACTACCACGCCACTTAAGGTCTGACTGAAGATCGTTCGTCTTGTGTGACAGACGCATTTTTCTAACATGGGAACGAGAACTGCACTGTCTACCAGTGTCGCATCTTTCGAAGAGCGGGGGAAATAAACAACAAATGACCTTTCGTGAGGTCTTTACCAATGATGTACTGCTACATATCACATCTTGTGACCAGCCCATGAACCTATTATGGCGTAATATTTGTGGTTTACTGTTCAGCTAGAACTCTGTGATATCAAGAAACTTCCATGGAGATACTCCAGGTCATCACAAGATTTTTTGCAACTGACCTACAAGTATAGCCTGCTTTTGTAATGCGTTGACAAATGAAGAAGAGAGAGCATGTTGGACAAATGTAATGGTCATAGGAATCTCCAAATATTAAGGTAACCGTGTTACAGTAATACACAATATGAAACAAATATGATGATATATAAGTGAACGATTAGACTTTACTAAAAAAATGTTTGTTCAAAACGAAATGACTTTTCGAGTCCTCTGTTCCCACTAACACAGCGTGTAACGGTACTTCAAAGCTGATACTGTGCGAAACGCATGAATACTCTTAACATTACATACCTCCTTTTACTAACTGTGGAACTAATTACCTTAACTGCATAGTTTATTTCATATTTTCAGGGGATAAGTTATGAAACAAATATTTAGTTAAAAATTTCGTGCTTCTAAAGATGAGGCCCTCGAGCCAGTGTCATTGCGTTTATTGGTTGGATCGTAATGCTGAACATCTGCACAATCACTTACCGTGTGGTTATTGCGAAGACTGCTCATCATGTCTTCTCCTCTTCTCAACCACAAACCGAAGACGAAATTTTATTCCGCCGCCGGGCCTCTAACGTGCTATCGGCGGGTTGAACGGCCACGGCAATCACCAGCGTTAGAGGCCTCTGGTGGGCCCATTTGCGTTCTCCTATTTATTTAGGTAGTGTTTAGGATCTGAAATAAATTTTTGACTGATTATTGACAAATAGTGAATATAAAGGAGAAACGGGAGTGGCGCGATATCAGGCAAATCTCATGTCCTCCAACCAGCAACCACTTTCTCCAGAACAGTTTCCCGTTTACATCATGCGTTTAATCCTCGGAATGTAGGCCATAGCCTTCAGCCAATACATTTGGGTAGGTCACTATGCAGGGAATTTGGTACTGTTTGTTTCACAACCGTCTATCTGGAAAGAACTCCCAGTGGAAAATAAGTGACGAACGAGAATTATTCAGAAAATGTTACTGTTCGCAGTTAACTAGCAGTATTGTGATGACGTGTAGCACTTTCGATAAGCTAATGGCAAATTGTAAACGCTCACAGCATTGTACTTAACTTAGGTCAATGAGGGCACGACGCTGACGAATATTTTGATATTACATGCTGTGCGTACTTTCATATCCTGGCATATTGTCTCTGCCTTTGCGTCTTTTCTCGCTGTAGCCTGTGTCACAATATGTGGCACGCTGACGTAAAGGCACTCGATCTAGGGTTCGCTGATTCGGATACTGGTCATGAGTTATGAGTATTTCGTCGGCAAAGAAACGCAAATTCCTGTTCACCAGACTTTGGCAGAGTGTTCTGGGGTAAACGTAAAAGCCTCTCCACAAAACTCGAGGAGCGAACATATCACACTGTCTAATGAAATACATAGACTATACGAACACGATTCGGCGATCCACTTGGTCCTACTCGCGCTTAGCAGACTACGCACACAGTCCGTTTCATTTCCACATAACAATCATCAAACCACCCTAGTTTCCACATACAGTATTTACGTGACACAGTACGTTGAAGACAGAAGGCCAACCCTACCGCGGTAGCCAGCATCTGCCTTGAGCATTCATGAATATGCGCATTAACTTTCAAATTCTCTAAACACAGATCTGTATCTATTGTGAGCCAGAGGACTGAACCATACCCTTGATTTGTCCACAGTGATGACTGCCATTGATATTACAGTAGTGGGGAACAAATGGCCGTAGCTCTTTATGCACTGCACCCCATTCTTCCACTTTTATAAGACATCAGCAGTTCACACCATTTCTTTTTTAGTAAGTGAGTCTTCGACGTTAATGTTTTTGGAGACAAACTCCCGTTTCAGATCGTAATTCATGCTCTCTTTTATTTTTATCTTAATGCAGCCTTAACAATGTAAGAACGTATTTGATGCCTTCATCTTACTATCCCTGCCAACGGGTGAAGCCCATAGCTGATATGCCTTTGCAGTCAATTTGGTTGGAAATAGCCCTGAGATGAATCAACACGATTAGTCAATAATAATACTTTGCATAGCGGGTCTCTCCGTAGCACTATTCTGCAACTCGTGGACTCAGCGCGAGGCGAACCTGTTTCAAAAACTCAAATTTTGGAGACGGTGTAGATTCTGAAAAATCTGAAGCATAGAGGGAATTAACTGCAATCTTGGGAGCCACAGAAGGGAAGTGTGAGACGTTATACTAGGGGCATACAGACAAACCACCAACAGTCTTGTTTAAATTAATATATTGTGAAATGGCAATAATGATAGGGATCCAAAGTACATCAACACTCTTAACACATGTGGTCAATGGCTGAAGGATCACAACCAAATTGGTGACCACGCGTTACTTAAGGCATAATATGAACAACACATCAGAGGACTCATCCTATTTCAAGAAACTGAAAAAAATATAAAACAAACAGCGGACATCATGGAAGAGAAGGAGGAAGCTCGAATGTCCCCCTGGACCAGCATACAACTTGAACTATCAATCACTATAAGTATGTAGCACGAGGCTCCCATTTCAGCACAAAACTCACTCCAGTTATTTGGCTAAGTAGTTAATTTAATTTCTCTGAATAATTATTAAGAGTGAGTATCACATGTATGAACATAATGGAACCACTAAACACTGGAATAACATTGGAATACAGTCCACTCGTGTGTGTGTGTGTGTGTGTGTGTGTGTGTGTGTGTGTGTGTGCGTGTGTGTGGTTCAAATGGCTCTGAACACAATGGGACTTAACATCTATAGTCATCAGTCCCCTAGAACTTAGAACTACTTGAACCTAACTAACCTAAGGACGTCACACAACACCCAGTCATCACGAGGCAGAGAAAATCCCTGACCCCGCCGGGAATCGAACCCGGGAACCCGGCCGCGGGAAGCGAGAACGCTACCGCACGACCACGAGCTGCGGACGTGTGTGTGTGTGTGTGTGTGAGTGTGTGTGTGTGTGTGTGTGTGTCTGTCTGTCTGCAGGGTGTCTCTCCCAAGAGCCGTCAGACGGTTTTCTCCGATTTATGTGGGCTGACTCCACCTTCCTTTTTTTTTAAAGTCATCAGTCTCTTGACTGGTCTGATGCGGCCCGCCACGAACTCCTCTTCTCTGCCAATTTCGTATCGGTTAGGGCACATTTCACAAACACTTTCGTGAAAGGTGCTGTGAATCATAACTATATAGTATTTCCCTACGCGTTTGGCGCAGCAGTATGAGATCACCAGATAAAAAGTTAGTCGACCCTACATAATTTCCTTTTTTTTTTTTTTTTTTTTTTTTTTTTGACATCAGTCTTCTGACTGGTTTGATGCGGCCCGTCACTAATTCCTCTCCTCTGCCAACCTCTTCATCTCAGAGTAGCACTTGCAACCTATGTCAATTATTTGCTGGATGTTGATGTATTCCAATCTCTGTCTTCCTCTACAATTTTTGCCCTCTATAGCTCCGTTTTGTACCATGGAAGTCATTCCCTGATGTCTTAATATACGTCCTGTCATCCTCTCCCTTCTCCTCGCCAGTGTTTCCTATACACTCATTTCCTCTCCAATTCTGAACAGATCGTCGTCATTTAATTTTCAACATTCATCTGTAGAACCATATCTCAAATGCTTAGATTATCTTCTGTTTCGGTTTCCCACAGTCCATGTTTCACTACCATACGATGTTTTGCTCCGAACGTACTTTCTAAGAAATTTCTTCCTCAAACTAAGGCCTATGTTTGATACTAGTAGATTTCTCTTGGCCAGGAATGCCCTTTTTGCCAGCACTAGTCTGCTTTTGATGTCCCTGCTCCGCCTGTCTTTGCTTATTTTGCTGCCTATGTAGTAGAATTCCTTAACTTCATCTACTTTGTGACTATCAATCCTAATATTTTCGTTGCTGTTCTCATTTCTGGTCCCCCCTACTCGTAGAACGTTATCTTTTCGTTGGTTATTTACACTTTTTCTCATGGTCACCTCCCCCTTGGCATTCGCCTCCCGGAGATCCGATGGGGGGGATTATTGCGGAATATTTTGCCAATGGAGAGATCATCGTGACACTTTTACAATTACGAGCCACATGTCCTGTGGAAACACGCTTTTTGTCTTTAATGCAATGATTTCCATTGCCTTCTGCATCCTCATTCTGTTGATCATTGCTGATTCTTCCGCCTTTAGGGGCAATGTCGCACCCCAAAGACAAGAGATTGACCTGAACCTCTGTCCGATCGTCCGCCCTCTTTGACAAGGATGTTGGCAGAGTGAGTGCGACTTCTTATGACGGAAGCCTTCGGCCGCCAATGCTGATTATTAATCGAAATTTAAGCGGGGGCAGTTATCGAACCTTGGAACGAGGACATTTTGATTACTAATCAAAGACGCTACCCCTAGACCATGGACACACAATGCATAAAAAGGAATTGCAGATGTCTGCTGAAGCACAAGAAATAATGTGTCTGGCGACTATTGGGATCCGACAGTTTGATGTTAGGTTTGTGAAGCTATGTTGCGTGAGATGTCTGAGCACAGGTCATATAATTCTCGTAAATAACGGGCCTCTAATTTGTGTACGTCGTGCGGTAGCGTTCTCGCTTCCCGCGCCCGGGTTCCCGGGTTCGATTCCCAGCGGGGTCAAGGATTTTCTCTGCCTCGTGATGACTGGGTGTTGTGTGATGTCCTTAGGTTAGTTAGGTTTAAGTAGTTCTAAGTTCTGGGGGACTGATGACCTCAGAAGTTGAGTCCCATAGTGCTCAGAGCCATTAATTTGTGTACACCGTGATGGCGCCCTATAGCGAGCCACATGATTTCTGTAGGATTTACATCAGGCGAAATTGGTCGCCGAGACATCAGCGTGAGTTCACTATAACGCTCCTCAAAACAACTGTAGCATGCTTCTGGCTCTGAGATGACATCGATGTTGGGGAAGACGTCAAGCATGAAAGGATGCTGGTGGTTCGCAGCTGTTAGTATGTCTTCGATTATTATCACAGGTCCCTTGCAAGCGCAGGAGAATGTTTCCCATAGCATAATGCTATGGGAAACCCACCAGTCCGTGTCTGTGACGCGCTGCACGTTTCGAGCTGCCCTTCACCTCGATGACGGCGTTAGTGGATACGAATAGGGACCTGGTGTAGCAAAAATGTGATTCACCCGAAGAGCCGACACGTTTCCATTGATTGACGGTCGAATTTCGATGGTCCCGTGCTCACCGCAATCATAATTGACGATGTCGTTGGGTCAACATGTGAACACGTAGGGGTTGTCTGCTGCGGAGCTCCATGTTCAAGCATCTACGATGAACGGTGTGCTCTGAAACACTTGTGCGTGCACCAGCATTGTGCTCTTTCGGCAGAGATGGCACTTTATAGAGCAGATAAGTTTCCAAGCCCCACGATCTGTGAAGAGTGGTGGACGTCCAACCATTTAGCGCCTGGTGGTAGTTTCAGTGTCCTACTTCTTTCCATAGACACTCACGACAGTAGCACGTGAACATTCGACTATCATCGCTGTTTTCGAGATACTCGTTCACAGGCGCTGCGCAATAATAATCTGCACGTTATCAATGTCGCTTATCTCAATGGATTTCCCCATTTGCAGCCCATTTTAAATGTTAGTATGACGAGGTGTTTGTGCACAATTTCATTTTAAATGTTAGTGTGACGAGGTGTTTGTGCACATTGAAGGTTTTATGAATTCAAGGTTTAATGAATTCTGCACAGGTAAACAGGCAGTATGTTGTAATTTAGAAGAGATACGTAAAATCAGGATGACTGAGCTGGGATCAGAATACAGTAATGACCAGAAACAATTTTAACACTTTTTCTGTCGCTACGTATAAAATATTGATATTAACATAGTTATTCACCAGTTTAAAAAATTGGTTGCAGTGCTCCACAGCAACGTAAATCTAATATGTTGGAAACATTTTTCTCTCTGCCAGACGCTTTATAGGTCCCTACTAGTTCAGTTAATTCGATGTAGATACAGTGAACAGTAATGTCCAGTTTTTCGAAGTAATACCATTCCCTCGGGGTAGTAAAATTCTGTCCGTGTAAGGGCAGCTATTATAATGCATGTGACTGACTAACATTATTTACGTATTCTGACTGCCGAGATTTGGAAGCGTATAGCTCGCTCGTAACGTACACAATTTGAAGTGAAATTGAGGCGTTTAGCAGGTGCTTCCACGTAAGAGTGCAGATACCGCGGGCGTTCTCCGACCCTGCAGCGGCAGTGCGCCTTGAAGACCTGTTGTAAGGCCGGTTGGTTACGTGAATAAGAGCAGCGTTACCAGCCAATTTACATGCACGGCAAGCAGCACAAGCTCTCAGCGCCCTAACACAAAGCTCAGCCGCTGAGACAAAACAGCTCATAAATTCGTGAAAGTAGCCTATCCAAGGGTCCGGTAATCAAACACATCTTGCAGAATGATTCTTGGTACATGCAACTCGGAGAAAATCATGAGCTTCAGTGTCTTGGTTTCGCATGTTACATATTATAAGAGATTGTTGTATTACTTGTATACGCGCTACTTGCTGCACTCAGCTTGCGTTACTTTATGCACTCCACGAAGTTCAGTATCTGTTGTTGCCAAAGCATTTAAATAAAATAACGTAAAAATTTCTACCGCTACATTTTGTGTATGTGTTTGTGTGTGTGTGTGTGTGTGTGTGTCTGAGTAAATATGTGTGTGAGTGTGTTTCTGTCTATCTTTCTGTGCATGCTTACATGTAATGGTTTTTGTACGGATCAATAATTTCAAATTCCCTTGTTCATATTATCATCGTCATTCATCATCATCATCATCATCTTCTTCTTCTTCTTTTGTGTACGAGCCTTTACGGACTGTATTTGTTTCAACTGTTTCTCCCTCTTTTCTTCTACAGTTATTGATGTTACACTTCTTTCGTCTGTTCAAGTGACACCAGTCTTCCCCTAGAGTTTTTCGTGTGAACTTTGGAATCTTCCGATTTATTTCTGATTGAGAATCGTACTTCAGCATCTTGTGGATCAATTCGGAATTCATCTATGTCCCCTCGAATTCCTTATTACCATGTATTATGTATTTTTAAGTTGTCGTAATAAGGGAACACTCTTTATGTCAATCTGTTGGGTTTTATACTTTGAACGTGGCCGTAGAAAGCTGCTCCACTTTTCCTAGTCACGTATGTAATTTTTTCAGTGTAAGTATGAAGTCACTATTGCGACATCTTCTGCATTGTGTTTACTCTTTATCTGGTCCCACAATTTGCCTTAGTATTTTTCTGTCTGCGATTTCCAGTGCTCTCATTGTCGCCTTTTTGTTTAAAATTAAACATTCTACAGCATAAAGCGCTTCTGGGAGAACTGTTGTAGAGCAGTGACAGATACTGATTCCTTTCTGTATATCCATAGTGAGCTCAATATTAAAATTATTAATACTCTATCCTTACAGGCCAGTTTACTCCTTCATCTGACCCCTTTTTTCCCCTCTCTTCAGCTGTCTACTTTCTTCCCCGTCTCCTTTAACTTTTTTACCTTGTAATCTTTCCCATTTTTTAATAATGTCTTTACAATCTGTTCTGTTTTCACTTTCGTGCTGATTTACACAAATTTTTTTTTACGTCTTCATGAAGGTTCCTAATCCAGTTAAGTTTGTCTTTATATTTTTTAGAACTGTTGTACAATTTTTCCTGTCATTCTGTTGTGACTCATTCTTTGCATATGGCCCTAGAATGTTACTATTTTTTCCAAATTTCTGTCTGCAATGTTTTCTGCTTCTTTATATCCCTTAGTGTTTCTTAACTTATATGCTTCTACTGTTGTTCTGCTTCTTAATATCTTTCTGTCAGTATTTCTTTCCCTCTTCCAGGTTTCTTCATTTTCTTTATTGGTCCTAAGATTAGTAACATTTTGCCATAATTACTGACTTGCAGTACTGAAGTTCGCATTTTTAGAGAACCATCAAACCCTTACAAAATGGCTCTGAGCACTATAGGGCTTAACTTCTGAGGTCATCAGGTGTGGTTCCATTACTGCGGTTAGCAAAACGCTAAATGCGGAAGCTTATGGACGCATCTTACCTCATTGTGTAACAGCGTACAGTACAGTAACAGTTCGGAGACGATAATTGTTTGTACCAGCACGACAATGCCCTCTGTAATCTGTCATCTGTAAGGCAATGTTACATGGGCAATAACATTCCCGAAATAGACCGGTCTGGCCAGAGTCCCGGCCTGAACCCAACGGAACACCTTTCGGATGAGTCAGAAGGTCTACTTCGCTCCAGACCGCAGCGTCCAACATCGCTACCTTCTCTGGTTTCGCCTCTTGAGGAACAATAAGTTGTCATTCCTCAATAGACATTCAGGCACCTCGCTGATAGTGTCCCCAGCAGAGTTGAAGCCGTCATAAAACCGAAGGGTCGACACACTCAACAATAATGTCCTGTAATAGGTGTCCGAAAACTTTTCATCAGATAGTGTAGTATGTACGGAATTTGATCTAATAGTACCAAGATAACAGAGTTGGAAATAACAGTCTCGATGTCTGGAGAAGAAACCCCGTAAACGTCTGTCCTACTGTACCATATGTAATCAGACAGATGCACTTATAATTCGTATGTTTATTATTGCGAGTTTCACATCATGGGATCCAAAAGCTTGCCTTAAGAGTTGATACTTACTACAAAGCGGTAACAGAAGGATAACACTGCATGCTGTAGTTCATCTGGAGATAACGACGCACAGCTCTGCATTATACGGCATTTCATGACTGCAAGAGTCACTGGTGTTTCCTTGTAGATATCGTGATTTTATTCCATATCCCTGGGAGTCATAAGTTTTTGTTGTAAATCTCATGATTTAATTTCATGTATTTGTAAGTGATCAGTTTTTCCTTAAAGACCTTGTGACGCACTTTCATGTTTCTGGGAGCCATCGATAACTGCTTGTAGACCTAACGATTTAATTTTATGACTTTGGGAGTCACCAGTGTTTCTTTGTAGGCCTCACGATTTAATTTTGCATCTTTGGGAGTCACTGTTGTTTCCTTGTAGGCTTCATGATTTAATTTCATGTCATTGGGAGTCATTGGTGTTTCGTTGCAGATCTTGTGATTTAAGTTTCATGTTTTTGGGGGTTATCAGTGTTTCGTTTTAGACCTCACGATTTAATTTTATGTCTTTGGGAGTCACCAGTGTTCCGTTGTAAATCTCATGATTTAATTTCATTTCCTTGAGAGTCAGTGTTTCCTTGTAGATCTTGTAATTTGATTTCGTTGGGAGTCATCAGTGTTTCCTTGTAGATCTCATGATTTAATTTCATGTCTTTTGGAGTCATTGATGTTTTCTTGTAGATCTTGTGATTGAAATCTACACTACTGGCCATTAAAATTGCTACACCAAGAAGATGACGTTCTACACACGCGAAATTTAACCGACAGGAAGAAGATGCTGTGATATGCAAATGATTAGCTTTTCAGAGCATTCACACAAGTTTGGCGCCGGTGGCGACACCTACAACGTGCTGACATGAGGAAAGTTTCCAACCAATTTCTCATACACAAACAGCACTTGACCGGCGTTGCCTGGTGAAACGTTGTTGTGATGCCTCGTGTGAGGAGGAGAAATGCGTACCATCACGTTTCCGAGTTCGATAAAGGTCGGATTGTAACCTGTCGCGATTATGATTTATCGTATCGCGACAATGCTGCTCGCGTTGGTCGAGATCCAATGACTGTCAGCAGAAAGTGGAATCGATGGGTTCAGGAGGGTAATACGGAACGCCGTGATGTATCCTAACGGCCTCGTATCACTAGCAGTCGAGATGACAGGCATCTTATCCGCATGGCTGTAAGGGATCGTGCAGCCACGTCTCGATCCCTGAGTCAACAGATGGGGACGTTTGCAAGACAACAACCATCTGCACGAACAGTTGGACGACGTTTGCAGTAGCATGGACTATCAGCTCGGAGACCATAGCTGCGGTTACCCTTGACGCTGCATCGCAGACAGGAGCGCCTGTGATGGTGTACTCAACGACGAACCTGGGTGCACGAATGGCTAAACGTCATTTTTTCGGGTGTATCCAGGTTCTGTTTACAGCATCATGATGGTCGCATCCGTGTTTGGCGACATCGTGGTGAACGCACATTGGAAGCGTCATGGCCATACTGGCGTATCACCCGGCGTGATGGTATGGGGTGCCATTGGTTACACGTCTCGGTCACCTCTTGTTCGCATTGATGGCACTTTGAACAGTGGACGTTACATTTCAGATGTGTTACGACCCGTGGCTCTACCCTTCATTCGATCCCTGTGAAACCCTACATTTCAGCAGGATAATGCACGACCGCATGTTGCAGGTCCTGTACAGGCCTTTCTGGATACAGATAATGTTCGACTGCTGTCCTGGACAGCACATGCTCCAGATCTCTCACCAACTGAAAACGTCTGGTTAATGGTGGCCGAGCAACTGGCTCGTCACAATACGCCAGTCACTATTCTTGATGAACTGTGGTATCGTGTTGAAGCATCTGGCTCGTCACAATACGCCAGTCACTACTCTTGATGAACTGTGGTATCGTGTTGAAGCTGCATGGGCAGCTGTACCTGTACACGCCATCCAAGCTCTGTTTGACTCAATGCCCAGGCGTATCAAGGCCGTTATAACGGCCAGAGGTGGTTGTTCTGGGTACTGATTTCTCAGGATCTATGCACCCAAATTGCGTGAAAATGTAATCACATGTCAGTTCTAGTATAATATATTTGTCCAATGAATACCCGTTTATCACCTGCATTTCTTCTTGGTGTAGCAATTTTAATGGCCAGTAGTGTAAAATACCGGAGGTGTTGAGTCTGGTGCGCTCATGAACGCTATTTTATGCTTCCCAAGCGACGAGTCCAACGGTCACCATATGTATTTATCTCTGCATAATGGGCCATTTATCCGCCATAATGGTTCCACATGGGCTACTTTATGCCCGGCGGAACGTCTTCCAGCAGTTTCAGCGTCGTATCTATGATGGTCAGTCTCGGCTGTGTCAGAGTGGGTAGCGCAGATCCTGCACGGTGTACGGAGTGGGCAACAGCCGCAGCCACAGCGGCAGCGGCAGAATGTGTGGCGCACGTGACCGCCGGCAGGTCTCGCAGTCCCCCGCCATAAGCCAGGGAGGCCGCGCTAAACCCGCCAGCAGCTGATTGTCTTCTGCGAAGCAATCGGGGCAGCTCGCCCGGCCGCCCGGCTGCCAGATACCATCTGTGTCCTGCCCGCGCTGGCCGCGGCACGCCGCCCAGACCTTCGCCTGCCGCGGACCCTTTTGCGACCTCCAGCTGCTCACGCCTTCCTCGTTCCAGAACACACGGCTGTCGCCGGCAGTTCCTTGTCTGGCACTCAGCGCACAGTGGATCCGGTCTGTCTCGACAAGGGACGAAGAAGGGAAATCCTAATGAGTCAGCGGTTTGCAGTTGTCGCTTCTGCGATATCAACAGCTACGTCAGCAACTTCAGATACACATACATATTATAAAAAAGCATATACAGGGTGTTACAAAAAGGTACGGCCAAACTTTCAGGAAACATTCCTCACACACAAATAAAGAAAATTTCCATGTTAGAGCTCATTTTAGTTTCGTCAGTATGTACTGTACTTCCTCGATTCACCGCCATGATTTCATACGGGATACTCTACCTGTGCTGCTAGCACTTGTGCCTTTACAAGTACGACACAACAATTGGTTCATGCACGATGGAGCTCCTGCACATTTCAGTCCAAGTGTTCGTACGCTTCTCAACAACAGATTCGGTGACCGATGGATTGGTAGAGGCGGACCAATTCCATGGCCTCCACGCTCTCCTGACCTCAACCCTCTTGACTTTCATTTATGGGGGCATTTGAAAGCTCTTGTCTACGCAACCACGGTACCAAATGTAGAGACTCTTCGTGCTCGTATTGTGGACGGCTGTGATACAATACGCCATTCTCCAGGGCTGCATCAACATATCAGGGATTCCATGCGACGGAGGATGGATGCATGTATCCTCGCTAACGGAGGACATTTTGAACATTTCCTGTAACAAAGTGTTTGAAATCACGCTGGTACGTTCTGTTGCTGTGTGTTTCCATTCCATGATTAATTTGATTTGAAGAGAAGTAATAAAATGAGCTCTAACATGGAAAGTAAGCGTTTCCGGACACATGTCCACATAACATATTTCCTTTCTTTGTGTGTGAGGAATGTTTCCTGAAAGTTTGGCCGTACCTTTTTGTAACACCCTGTATGTATGTGTATGTGTGTGTGTGTTTTCCACATCTCCTCCTAAACTACAGTACCAATTTCAACTTAACTTTTTTTTTGTTTTTTGTTTTTTAAAATCTAAAATATGGCTGCGAAATTGTGTACTTCTGAAGAGATTGAAAACACAGCAAACCAGCTGTAAATAAAGGGTTCTTATACCTTGACCATGCTTTCGATATTTGTAAAAATATCTTCTTCGGAACTATTGGCTCTAAAAATATACACATCAGTTACAAAATAATTTTGACAAGCATAATAAAATATTAATAGAAAACTGTTTGTGAAGTAAATGTACTCACTTGTTATATCACATGATGACACAATAGATTAGATGAAGCTGAGAGGCTCTTGTCATAAACTAAATTGATGAAACAAGAATAATTGCAAGCCAGGGCTTTAGATATTGCCAGATTACATACATCGTACTTCAGTAAAGGAAACAAAAGAAAAATTCGGAGTAGGAATTAAAATCCATGGAGAAGAAATAAAAACTTTGTGGTTCACCGATGACATTGTAATTCTGTCAGAGACAGAAAAGGACCTGGAAGAGCAGCTGAACGGAATGGACAGTGTCTTGAAAGGAGGGTATAAGATGAAGATCAACAAAAGCAAAACGAGGATAATGGAATGTAGTCGATTTAAGTCGGGTGATGCTGAGGGAATTAGATTAGGAAATGAGACTCTTAAAGTAGTAAATGAGTTTTGCTGTTTGGGGAGCAAAATAACTGATGATGGTCGAAATAGAGAGGATATAAAATGTAGACTGGCAATGACAAGGAAACCGTTTTTTGAAGAAGGGAAGTCTTTTAACATCGAGTATAGATTTAAGTGTCTATAAGTCGTTTCTGAAAGTATTTGTATCGAGTGTGGCCATGTTTTGAGGTGAAACGTGGACGATAAATAGTTTGGACGAGAAGAGAATACAAGCTTTCGAAATGTGGTGTTACCAGGAGAATGCTGAAGATTACACGCGTAGATCACATAACTAATGAGGAGGTATTGAATAGAATTAGGGAGAAGAGAAATTTGTGGCACAACTTGACTAGAAGAAGGGATCGGTTAGTAGGATAAGTTCTGAGGCATCAAGGGATCACCAATTTAGCATTGGAGGGCAGCGTGGAGGGTAAAAATCGTAGAGGGAGACCAAAAGATGAATACGCTAAGCAGATTCAGAAGGATGTAGATTGCAGTAGGTACTGGGAGATGAAGAAGCTTGCAATGGATAGAGTAGCATGGAGAGGTGCATCAAACCAGTCTCTGGACTGAAGACCACATCGACAACAACTTCAGAATGACTGCTCATTAGTAAATCAGAGGCTCTTGTCAACATATAAATGTAATAGGGGTCAAAGAATGAAATATTTGCCTACGTTACATGTACCTTATGCCAGAGACTAATGCCAACTGCTATAAATACATAGGCTCCAGCGACCGGGAAAAATTGGGCTACCGAAGGCACTAAATACATGCGTGTAAGAACTGCGCCTTGTGTGTGTTGAACGACAGCATTTTATAATAAGTTAAGTTTGAAATTTTCTCTACAAGGTTATTAAAATATAATAAATTTACAGGTGTACATTACGTATAAAATTATTAATGCATTTGCTGACAGAGTAATATTGTACATAAATTCAGCGTGCAGAAGGTAGAGTTCTGTTTACAAAAGATCACTGTTACAACAGCATGGGGAAAGAAGAGCAAATATAAACTAAAACAACGTCACTCATAGGAAAAGGGTTCCGTTTAACACTACGGAAGTTTAAGCGATAAGAAAAATGGGGAAGCAGTGGGCGCTGTGTAAATGCGCGTAAGCACTGCGGTTTGCTGGTGTTAAGTAGCATAATTTTACATTAAAGCAATATGACAATTTCTTATAGAAGGCCACTAGCAAATGCCACAATTTTAGAGATATACATTAAATATAAAATCTGTAATACATTTATGTAGCACAGTGACACTGCGCGTAGCTTTAGTGTACAGAAGACAACAGATAACAGAGCTTGCTTCTGTTACCAAAACGGTGGAGGCCGTTATAAATGGATAAAGTTACACCACAACATAAAAAGATACATGACAACATAAAGTTACATCACAACATAAAAAGAGCATCTTCTGTTAAGCTGTACCAATATCATTTTTGGTACATAAACTGTATGAACAAGTGTTGATAAGGCCACGAAAAATGAAACCCAGTGATATTAAATGTCAGGAGCTCAATAGTAAAAAAAATATATTTTGAGGAAAACGGCATGTTCACCGACATCGGCGGAGACCGTATATATGTATTACCCGGCCGTGAGCGGCGATTTAAATCCAACAAGGAAGTGCTTACTCGCGAGTTGCAACTGGTCGTTCAAAATGTTACCGTCTCGCTTAGCAAGATGTTTATAAATTTCAAGTTCTTCTAATAAATCCAGTTCCCACTCTTTTATTTCCTCACGTAAAACTACGGTTTCTCCCAATGGTCTGAAATAAGTAAATGTTCAGCAGATGAAGAATTATGTACATTTCCCACTTGCTTACCCAACAACTGTTCCTTATATCTGGCTTTAATAACTCTACCGGTCTGTCCTTATAATAGCTAGGTCAATCTTTAAAGACAATTTTATCGACGCATGAATGATAAAAGGATCTTGTTCAGTTTTTTATGTATGTATTAAATTTTTCTCCAAACTATTGTCCGTAGAGACATAACTTTACAACCGTATCTTCTAGGCAGAAAAACGGCTAATCCTGTAGTTTATGTTACATAAAAAAGGTTACGAAATAAAGTTACCATTTCTCTTTTCATTACTCTTCAGTTTGTCACCTAGTCTTGAAAATTTTTTATTTGCTCTTTTGTTGCTAAGTATCTGGTCGACAACGTTTTGTTTATAACCATTATTGCCAGCAATAGTCTTAGTCAAATTAATTTCTTTGTTAAAGTACCATTTATTGCTGAACGGAAAAACGCAACTTTATGAGCCTGAGGGTAGGAAGAATCTGGTGGAATAATATTGTCAGAGTACGTTGTTTCACAATGAACATCGAAAGTGACACTGCCATTCTGTATGCGTAATTTCAGGTCAAGGGAATTCAGCTCACCGTTCTCAGTTTGAATTTCTTTTGTAAATTTAATTTTCTCGTGGAAGCCGTTAAAGGTTTCATCCTGTGACGCTTACTACATTTGTATGTTGACAAGAGCCTCTAATTTACTAATGAGTTGTCACTTTGAAGCACGATATATGTAACCTAGCAGTATCTAAAGCCATTGCTTGCAATAATTCTTGTTTCATCAATTTCGTTTATGACAGGAGCTATTCGGCTTCATCTACTCCATTGTGACATGATGTAATAAGTGAGTACATTTACTTCACAAAGATTTTTCTATTAATATTTTGTTATGTTTGTAAAATTGTTTTGTATCTGGTGCATACGTTTTTAGGGCCAATACTTCTGAAGAAGATATTTCTACAAATATCGAAAATATGGTCAAGTGAGAATAAATCTTTATTTGCAACTGGTTGGCTGATTTTCCAGTCTCTTCAAACAAACTTGGTACACTTATCGCTTGCTATCAGCCAACAATCGCTGTGGTTGTAAGAACCACCTACCTATCATAGTTCACGAGATATGAAGTCATAAACAATAAGATGCGTGAGAAACTGACGCATGATGCATGGTATTTAAATTTATTTGTTACTAGTTCTATTCGCAACGTATTTTGCAGACAGTATTCACATATGCTATCGAATGGACCTACAGAAATATACTATTGTAAGACATATAGTTCAAGAGATATGACGTCATAAACGCTGAGATGCATGAAAAAATGCCGCATTATGCACGAAGTTTTAATACATTTACTCTTTATTACTAAGACATTCCTAAGCCGAGACAGCTTAAAGAAATTTTTGATAGCTGGTAGCGTTTTTGAGAGCTTTCAACAGGGAAAACGATAGCGTCTTCAGAGCTATGAAGGGGCGTTTGGCACTGAGACGTTTACAAAATCGCATTGTAGACACACGAAGCAGCTGCGACCAGCATACGCAAACTGTTCGGAAATATCTCACACTGAGCTTATTACAGGCGCACATATTCGTTTCTAATAGAAAATTGGCAAAATGAATACCCACATAATGCCGGATTTGTCAGCTAGTTGTTAATAAATTGCTGCCCAAAGGTAACGAACACGATGTCCACCGCTGTAGCCGCGCGATCAGTGCTACTGATTGCTAACCGAAGGGGCCTGCATTCGATTCCCGGCCGGACTGGAGATTTTCCCCTCTCGGGGACTCGGTGTTATGTTGTCATCACGTTCGTATCGTCATTATTAACATTCCATTGTAGAGATGGCTGTATGGGCAGGTCCCAAAAGCCAGTAAAAAAAGTAACGAGCACAGAAAGAATAAACCCAACAAAGTTAAATGAAAATGGCCGCAGTGCTGTAGAATTGAACAGTCTTGCAAAAGATCGCGAACATTTGTAAACCGTACGGTGTAAAATGGCGTTCTGGACAAGTAATATAATGAGGTATAATCTGAAGCATGATGGCGGTAAGAAGGTAAATAAGTTTGAAAGATCTCAGTGAATAAAATTCAATGCGCAATCTGTGATGCAAGATATTATTCAGACAGGACGAACATTTTCGATAAGGTACGAGGAACATAAGGATGCATTAGATTAAGTAATTACTACAAATCAGTTGTTGCGAATCATATATACGAAACAGGCCTCCTCCTTAAGGGAATATACGAAGACTTAGAAATTTTGCACACAGAAATAACGAGAGGAATCTCGACTTGCTAGAAGAACTGGAGATCGCCATTCGTTAAAAGAAACGTGGCAATATTCAGAACACACGTGAGAAATACAACGAAATGCGATTTCTTAGCGGATATGGAAAATTATTTTAGGGCTGACATATGATTATTAATTTGTAATACGTCTTTGAAAGAGTAAGTAGAGGCTGATGGTCGTTGGCTTAGGAAATGAGGAAAAGTGGGCTACCAAGTGAACAACACTATGGTTGAGCCAGTAGCTGCAGTTACACAGTAATACCGCTAACATGTCAGTTCACAGCTACTCCCGAACCTCCCGAACCTCTGCAGCAGCGCCAACTTGACATTCATGGAGCCCATAGCAGAACAGAAGGACGTGAGCTGGTGTGGTGTGCTGTGTGAGGTGGAACGACCGCTGACAAATGTCGACTATTTTAATGTAAAACGAGGATTCACAGTCCAATGTGTTTTTATTCTTCTTTTTTTCTCATGAACGCCCAATTATTATTGCTGATAGATGGTTTAGTGTCTCAATTTTATTTTTCTACAACCTGATGATGAGAACATTGTCCCTCGAAACGCATTGTTGAACTGTGTGTAGGACAGAAATATAGTTGAACGCTATTAATTATTACTGCAAAAATTTAACGTTACCTCACATCCGTAATGGATTATACTAAATAACACGAGTGTCCCTCAAATACAATTAAAGTTGCTCCAACATAGAACGTCGCCTTTGACCTATGGTTTAACGGTGATGCATAATGTGAGATTTAGTTGCGCACACGGACAAAAGAACACCGACAGTAAATAGGCGTAATGAACTTTGCCTCTGACTACAATTAAACGCTCTTCATTTCCTTTTGCTATTATCGGGTTCGAAGCTCCCAGCGTAATAATCATCAAATCGATGAGTGGTATGTACATTACAGGATCATGTCTTGTTGACATCATTTGTTATACAACAGCGTGAAATATCGAACCAGGGACTTTTAACACTATTCACTAAGGGACACCCTTACATACCGGTTGTAATTAGTGCACGACTATGTACGACAACTGATGTCTCTCATCTAAGTCATAGATGCTGCCAAATAATAGCATCATCCTGGGCTAAATCACTTTGAAAGTGTGGTCTCTTTTTGTCTGCGGTAGTCTGCTTTTGGCTTCATTCCTTCATCCATCTTGTGATACTTTGCTTCCAACGCAGCATAATCCCATCACTTCGTTTACTTCGTTATCCTCAATTTTGGAATTAAGTTTGTCATGTCTCTCATTTCTGCTATTTATAATCACTTTCGTATTTCTTCGTCTCCATATTCTGCGTAAATTAGACGGTTGATTCCATTCAAGACGTCGTGTAATTGAGGAGTTGGGATTACAAATACTACAAGTGTTTGCTGAAGCGAAGTGAGTAAATGACTGCCAAAGTGAAATGGCTATTTGTAAATTACGTGAGTTACTCTCGAAACATCATATATCTCTTCCTAATGATTAGTTTGTGTACAGTTGTAGGTATGGTTAGAGATTGTAGTACCGTGCATTAATTTTTGTAATGTATTAAAATATTTATTCTCTTTTTACTTGAAATCTTTTAGAGTGAAAAGGCATAAGTCAAAAACACTTTCTTTAATGTGCCTTATCGTGAGGATTTTTTTGGTACAATACACGTAATACTCGTAGTACAATACGTGTTCACTCTAAAACAAGCATATGAAATTAAGAAATTAATTTATACGCTGGAAAGTAGGCAAATAGCAAATAAAATTAAAATACTAAAACCAAAATATATCAGTGTGGTTACAACACATACGGGAGATTATCCATAGTCACTTTCTATAATCCTCTCACTGTCAGTATCTACAGAACCATAACGATTTCGTTCTGTGGTATCTATTGAAGAATTTTCTTCCTGGACAGCAATCATGATGAACTATTGCTTTCTGCATTTTACAGCCTTCCTCGTCCCCCTCTTTGAGCACGTCCTTTTGTTTCTCAGCTTCCTATTCTTACAATAATGGTAAATGCTGTTTGGAAATGGGATATATTGTTACAGAACTCACCCCTGAACATTTTTGCAATTCTGAAATTTCATTTCAAACTCATCTCGATGCAAAGGCTGCAGAAGGGGCAACTATTGTGCCTCCTAAAACCTGATGCCATAAACTCAGGATCACGGTTTAGTGAACTGCATTGTTAGAGGATTCATATCTACATAGTATGCCTGCGCTTTATTTTGTTTTCTTGTGTGCCTTCTCTGTGGCATCCACGACTTTAAATGAAAGAAACCTTTCCGTTTTCATTTCCACTATGAAAGACTTTCTGCTAACAAGTTGCACCGCTTCCATCGTACCTTGGGGAACAAATACGTGCTTGAAGGGTTTGTTTGCCTTTTCAGAGAAACCAAAATGTTTCACATTCCATAAAAGTATGGCCAGGCACAAGGACTGTAAGATTTATTATGCCAGTATGCTGATTTTGTCTCAAAACTTACATGCAGTATTTCAAAATTTGGCCAATAGTGCTATAATTACTTAATTACTGTTAAAGCGTATTCATTAGGCTATTGATGTACTTTCAAAATATACATACCTGAACCTTTATTAAAGTTAGCAGGAATTCTCCTTCTGTACGCCATTTCACTTATTCACTCCTGGAAATTGAAATAAGAACACCGTGAATTCATTGTTCCAGGAAGGGGAAACTTTATTGACACATTCCTGGGGTCAGATACATCACATGATCACACTGACAGAACCACAGGCACATAGACACAGGCAACAGAGCATGCACAATGTCGGCACTAGTACAGTGTATATCCACCTTTCGCAGCAATGCAGGCTGCTATTCTCCCATGGAGACGATCGTAGAGATGCTGGATGTAGTCCTGTGGAACGGCTTGCCATGCCATTTCCACCTGGCGCCTCAGTTGGACCAGCGTTCGTGCTGGACGTGCAGACCGCGTGAGACGACGCTTCATCCAGTCCCAAACATGCTCAATGGGGGACAGATCCGGAGATCTTGCTGGCCAGGGTAGTTGACTTACACCTTCTAGAGCACGTTGGGTGGCACGGGATACATGCGGACGTGCATTGTCCTGTTGGAACAGCAAGTTCCCTTGCCGGTCTAGGAATGGTAGAACGATGGGTTCGATGACGGTTTGGATGTACCGTGCACTATTCAGTGTCCCCTCGACGATCACCAGTGGTGTACGGCCAGTGTAGGAGATCGCTCCCCACACCATGATGCCGGGTGTTGGCCCTGTGTGCCTCGGTCGTATGCAGTCCTGATTGTGGCGCTCACCTGCACGGCGCCAAACACGCATACGACCATCATTGGCACCAAGGCAGAAGCGACTCTCATCGCTGAAGACGACACGTCTCCATTCGTCCCTCCATTCACGCCTGTCGCGACACCACTGGAGGCGGGCTGCACGATGTTGGGGCGTGAGCGGAAGACGGCCTAACGGTGTGCGGGACCGTAGCCCAGTTTCATGGAGACGGTTGCGAATGGTCCTCGCCGATACCCCAGGAGCAACAGTGTCCCTAATTTGCTGGGAAGTGGCGGTGCGGTCCCCTACGGCACTGCGTAGGATCCTACGGTCTTGGCGTGCATCCGTGCGTCGCTGCGGTCCGGTCCCAGGTCGACGGGCACGTGCACCTTCCGCCGACCACTGGCGACAACATCGATGTACTGTGGAGACCTCACGCCCCACGTGTTGAGCAATTCGGCGGTACGTCCACCCGGCCTCCCGCATGCCCACTATACGCCCTCGCTCAAAGTCCGTCAACACATACGGTTCACGTCCACGCTGTCGCGGCATGCTACCAGTGTTAAAGACTGCGATGGAGCTCCGTATGCCACGGCAAACTGGCTGACACTGACGGCGGCGGTGCACAAATGCTGCGCAGCTAGCGCCATTCGACGGCCAACACCGCGGGTCCTGGTGTGTCCGCTGTGCCGTGCGTGTGATCATTGCTTGTACAGCCCTCTCGCAGTGTCCGGAGCAAGTATGGTGGGTCTGACACACCGGTGTCAATGTGTTCTTTTTTCCATTTCCAGGAGTGTACTTCTTGTATTCCAAACCCACTTCAGGCTTTGGCTTAGAGCTTAAACTTCATCATCGCAGTGTGCCAATGTGCAGGCAATCGCTTGTACTTCTTTTACTCAGAAGAGATTCACACTTTAGGCTACCAAATATAACTTGCATCGCTTGTACTCACAGCCCCTCAATTCTTACCCACTTTCAGAGGAGATGGCAGTATATTGGCGAATCTTATCATTCACATCATTTCACTCTGAATTTTAATCGTATTTCTGAACTTTTCTTATATCTCGATGTATAGACAACAATAGGGCAGAAAGACTGCACCTCCATCTTAAATTCTTTTTTAATCCGAGCATTTCTTTCTTGACTTTCCATTCTTATTTTTTCCGTCATGCCATATATTATCCCAGCTTTCCCTGCAGCATATGCCCAAATTCTGAGAATTTCAAACATATTGTAAAATTTTACGTTGTCTAACACTTCTTTAGGTCGACAAATATAATGAAAGTGCCTTGATTTTTCTTGCTTCCGTTATGATGCGGAACGGAGTAGCTTCCTCTCTGATGCCATTACGTTTCCTAAATCCTAAGGAACCGTCATCTCGCACAGACCACCTTTTTTATGCTTCTGTATAGAATCCTTTTCAGCCATATTGATTAGATCATCTGTTAAGCTGAATGTGTGATAGTTCTCACTTTTGTCTTGTTTGCCGTCTTTGGGAGTGTGTGGATGATAATTTTCTGAAAGTGTGGCGCAATATCTGAAGTCTCACAGATTCTAACACCAACTTCAATAATCGTCTGGTTTCCACTTCTGCCAGTGAGTCTAGAAATTACGAAGCAAATTGGCCATCAGGAACGTTCCAGTAATGACTCGAGAAACTATCTGTTTGCCCAGTACCATGTTAAGCTTTTGTTTGGAGAAAAACCCACGCCAACATCCTCGTAAGAATTTTGACGTATATCATCAGCCCCGGTGCAAGTTCGGAAATTTTTTCTGAAAATTTTGTTTAGTCTCGCACCCATCTCAGTGTTTATGGCGTTCCGCCTCGCAACACAAAGAGTACACATAAAATTTACTCTCCCGACTGAAATCAGGATCGAATAATTCGTCCTCCAACAATACACCCCTTCTGACACAGAAAAGGTGCGCTTCATGACTAGTATAATTTTTGGTCAAACTTTTGAGTGAAGCGAAAACAAAGTCTCCCTATAAATAATACAATGGATTTTTGTACGAATTATTTGTAGGAAAAATAGGAAATGGACAAATAAGGTATCAAATTGTCCACCCCAACATGAGACCTATTTTCGTAAAACAATTTGAGGAATTAAATCGTGTTTCAGGCTGGTACTCGAACCTGTGACCTTCGCCTTTCGCGGGCAAGTGCTCTGCCGACTGAGATATCCTAGTACGATCCTTCTCCCCAGGACCATCGCAAAAAAATAAAATCGTCTGTAATATTAGTCAAATCGCGTAAAGGGTTTCTTCTGTAACAGTGCAAAACACATATGGCACTGCTGCTGATCTTACAGCTTAAAGTGCACATGTTGACGAAGATTGTTCGATCCTTGCACCAAAGTGAACAACGATATTCCCAGGTATAAAACTGTGTGTATTATTTATAAAAAACTCATCTTATTTCAATTAAAACTGATATCAAAGTCAGCCAAACATTATAGTAATCCTCATTCTGGGATATTAAATTCATCTTGCATTACAAAACATCTGAAATATTCTGCTGATAACGCCAATTAATTCTGTCACTCATTGGAAACTACATGTCACTTCAATGAAATAATACACTGAACAGTGGTAATACAATGGGTAAGAAATGAAGATTCCTATGCTATCAGGTATGATTTCTATTTTCAAATTCTGGTCAGGCTTCCAAACATTATACAGACCCCATGTTAGGGTATTAACTTTATCTTGCGTTACAAAACATTTGTCACCTTCTACTGGTAATGATAGTCTGACACCCACAGAAGACCGTGCCGGAACTGTGTACTACATTCTTGGACAACGAATGCGGTTTTTTGTACTCGGATGGCGGGCGCAGATGCGAATGGGTTACGGTGTGCTCCGTTTTGGTTATCAGACCGGTACCTTGCCGATGAGTGCCTACTCTAACGTACCCACGCAGTCCAACATCGGGCCACTGTCACATCCTAATGTCCAACAAATCTGGGTATTTCGCGATTCGATCAACCTGCCAAATGGAAATCTACAATCCTTTCAAAAGATATCAGGTGCTGATAATGCTGTCTCATACGAAAACACAGAATCTCTGTGTTTTCACAGTGATCACTCAACAGCTGATGCTGGTCACGCACCTTGTATACTGTAACATCACTATACAGGAACAACACTAATGCACACTGGCCACAGAGAATTGCCACTCTAATCAATTAATTACAAACGCTCTGATGGTGTGCACATGTTGAAAGTTACGCTGTTGTTCACCAAACCTTCTGGATGCTTCACTTTTTTGTCAGGCTGGCCTGATGCCCTTTATCTTGCAGAAATAAATAAATTTATTTTATTTTATTTAGTCCAATAAGACTTACCAGATATCAACGTCATCATTTTTTTTATTTTTCGTGTTGAACAGGCAAAAATTCAAATTAGCAACTAATACGTGCCTATCATTGTTTACTCATAATAATTTTCAATAATACCTGGAGGAAAGGGACTGCGGCTGGTCAATGATTTGCAGAAAAAAGACATACAACAGCAGTAAATTTATGGAATAATTTTATTACACTACTAGTTTGCTGCCTCTTTGGCATCACCTTCAGATCTCTATACACGGAACGAGAGAAACCATTCCATCGTTTGTGTTTTCTAAAGGAACCACTATATGAAACTGGTTTCCGTAAGCATGAACACTCGACATATCTAAAGACAACCATCAGCGCAAGCATTCAAAGAGGAATGTCAAAGATGATTCTCTTTGAATGCTTGTGCTGATGGTTGTCTTTAGATATGTCGAGTGTCCATGCTTACGGAAACCAGTTTGATGTAGTGGTTCCTTTAGTAAGCACAAACGACTGGATGGCTTATATCGTTTCGTATATAGAGGTCTGAAGATGGTGCCAAAGAGGCACCGAAACAGCTAAAGTAATAAAATTATTCCATGAATTTATGGCTGTTGAATAACTGTTTCCTATACAAAAAATTTAGTTTTCTCATCGCATACCGACAATGATTCAGAGCGTCTCCGTCAATGGGAAGCCACGTTGACTCAAATGAACAGCAGAGCTTCCCACTTCTCGGTAACCAAGCGTACTCGGGTTTCGGAGATGAGAGTTAACGAGGCGGTGGGTGGAGCGCTACATCATTTCTTCCTTGGTGCTCCAGCTACGTGCTCGAGCTGTTTCCAGCTAGTAACGGGCTCACACGAGGCAGACGTCATTAAGGCGAGCGCCCTTTTGATGTGTCTCTGACGAAAGTGGCCTACCTGGAAGCGTCCTCGGAAATGAACTTTGAGTGTACCAGAGCGGCTAGGCCTGTGTCCGGGTGGTGTGTCTGACTGCGGACCGTCACCTTGCCGAAGCGATTATCGGCCACCCACTGCGCCGGCAGAATCTGGCGACCCTATCTTGCCGCAGATCCCAGGATCTGATGTAGCTTACGACACGCTCAGTACGACCTACATCAAGACCCTACAATATGTGTTCCAATCGTTGGCACGCGTGACACATTTGTAAACGTTTGAGGACAATATTAACTGTGCCTGTTCTTTGACGAAATACAACTTCAACCGCAACTTAGCGGGTCAAATGCAGCGATCACTTCTTCAAATCATGTAGGGTACCAACAAGCCTAAAAAGTTCCCAAAAAATCATGAATTTGTCTACTACGAACACAGCGCTTGTCAATTGCACTCTCAAGTACCTTCAGCAATAAAATAATATCTTTGTGAGTTGTAAATACTGAAAACTAGTAGTTACAAATTTTCTTGTTACAGTTGATCATCTCCACAATCATCAGCCTTTTGCTATCCATTGCTGGAAAAACGTCTCATCTGAACTTCAGCGTTCATTACGGTCTTCAGTTCTGCAGGGTGATCGCGAATTTCAACTTTGTCTTTGAATGCTTGTGCTGACAGTTGCAATAGATACGTTTAATAAACACAACATTTACACGTAACAGAGCCTTTAGTCTTCAATAATTTATTCTCCTTACTACTTACAACAGTCCGCCAATGTTAAGGTAACTTTTCGATACCGTGACTATAGAAATTACGTGGTTTTGACGGGAAGAATTCGTCAAGCAATGTTCACAGGGCATTTCATCCGGAAAGAAAGTTCCTCGAAGACTGATCGATAGAGAGCGAAAATACTGAAAATCTGAGGACGCAAGATCAGGTGAAAAATATGGGTGCGAAATGACTTCTCAACCCAACACCTGTGAAGTGTTTCTTGTCTAGAATGCGGGCGGTCGTCATCGTGGGGTAGTATCACTTCACGCGGACCCGCTGGTCGTTCTTCTTGGATTGTATCTGCAAGACGTCTCAGTTGTAGACAATAAATGTTAGCAATGATGGTTACACCTCGGTGATGCAATTCATAGTTCACCACATCGTCGCTTTTCCAACAGTTGCATCTTTTATGGATACACGCAGGTCTTTGTACAGGGAGTTACTGCTTTGTTTCGGCTCAACCAGTCCTTTCTTTTCCTTACGTTAACATAAAGACATTATTTATCGTCACCAGTAACGACACAGGATAGGAATGGTCGGTGTTGTTCACCAACCAATTGATGATGAGCAAGCAGAGATGAACATATGGCCACCCGCTGATTTTTGTGATTTTGGCGTAGAGTACACGGTATCCATACACTCGATTCTCTTTTGCAAGCAAATGTGGAATGATCACAGTTCATCACATTTGCCAGTTCTGAAGCAGACTGATGTGGATCATTGTGAATTAATGCGTTTAAACGGTCTTCATCAAACCCCAAAGGTCTTAATGAACATGGGAAGTCGTTCATGTCAAAATGATTCAGTGAATACAGTGGAAAAGCCGTTACGGCAACCACTTCTTAGAAGTTTTGCATCTGTACGTCTGAGGGTTGTTGCAGCGCTCTACATTTTGCGTTATACGTTTCGTTGACTGCATTTTACAGAATTTTTCACTGTTATGAGTTATTTTTACAGAAGAAAGGTAACTGGGGCAACAAACATAGTTAATCGTAAGTGCTTTGTTACTTGAAAATGAGCCACTAGAGACCCCCGAGTCCCTCGTATCGATCTACTCAAAAAGATAATCCTGAACAGCCTCTAAAAATGTTGTCGAGTGAGTCGGTGGTTACTCTGTGTGTGACTGATTCTGTGTTTGTCCAACACTATCCACCTGAATGAGATTTTCACTCTGCAGCGGAGTGTGCGCTGTTATGAAACTTCCTGGCAGATTAAAACTATGTGCCCGACCGAGACTCGAACTCGGGACCTTTGCCTTTCGCGGGCAAGTGCTCTACCGTCTGAGCTACCCAAGCACGACTCACGCCCGGTCCTCACAGCTTTACTTCTGCCAGTATCTCATCTCCTACCTTCCAAACTTTACAGAAGCTCTCCTGCGAACCTTGCAGAACTAGCACTCCTGAAAGAAAGGATACTGCGGAGACATGGCTTAACCACAGCCTGGGGGATGTTTCCAGAATGAGATTTTCACTCTGCAGTGGAGTGTGCGCTGATATGAAACTTCCTGGCAGATTAAAACTGTGTGCCCGACCGAGACTCGAACTCGGGACCTTTGCCTTTCGCGGGCAAGTGCTCTACTATCTGAGCTCCCCCAGGCTGTGGCTAAGCCATGTCTCCGCAGTATCCTTTCTTTCAGGAGTGCTAGTTCTGCAAGGTTCGCAGGAGAGCTTCTGTAAAGTTTGGAAGGTAGGAGATGAGATACTGGCAGAAGTAAAGCTGTGAGGACCGGGCGTGTGTCGTGCTTCGGTAGCTCAGATGGTAGAGCACTTGCCCGCGAAAGGCAAAGGTCCCGAGTTGGAGTCTCGGTCGGGCACACAGTTTTAATCTGCCAGGAAGTTTCACTATCCACCTGTTTTCCATAGACTTGTCACCTTAGACTTTTCTTACTTCTACCAATGCAGGAAATAACTTCCCGGTTCATATATATTACTCAATAGCCTGACTACATGTTACGCCAACCACCATTTCATTTTCGTTGCGGTCATAACTAGATCTGCTGCTCCAGTCTCTTTCCTCATCCATTTATTTCTTTACGCGTTTCGCCTAGTGAGGTCTTCATTCTTCTTCGAGAAACCCTGAGTCTTCGAATGGCTCTCGCATGAAAACTTTCTCATATTGCCATAAATCAAGAAATGGAAAGAAGGTTAAGATTTGGCACGCCGATGGTGAAAAGATCATTAGAGAGATTTAAGAAAATTCTGGAAAACATAATTGGAAGTGGTCGAACTGGGATTTGAACCAGCATCCTCCCTGACGCTAGAAGTTCTACCACTGCTATAGTCTCTCGATGCCGTGAGTCGAAACTGATACTCTCTAGGCTGCCTCTAAACTTTCCTCTTCACACACATCATTAGTTTAGCCTTCAAAACAGAATTCACTTTACTAAAAGCATTACAGCGCATTTTAACTCTTCTGCTAATTTAACACGTGAATTCATCAGCTGCTTCTGTCGCTTCGTTATTGATGGTTAAAATGTCTGTGTTTATACAGTGTCTGTATTTTTACAATACAATGCATGCATGTCTGAAGAAACAGACACTGTTGCTAGCGATTACAGCTGTGGTAAACATTACAAAATAGTTTCGCTTCCGGCGAATATGCACTGACGTCAGCCGTTTGCGACCCATGAAAATTTATGCCGGACTGACGCTGGAACCAGGATTTCCTGCAAATCGAGAGCCGTTAGTTGCCTTAACCAACGACTAACCGAGCACGCCTCCAAGACCGATACAAACTCTCCAACTCTCATGGTCGCACATTTCGTGATTTCCACACAGGGGGACAAATATTATATCGCTCTTTTGGCCCGTCGAGCCATAGATACATCAGTGATGGTTACAATGTCTGGGCTTATACTCTTCACAGTACAATGTCCTTCAGACCTCCATTCATGTGAAGGAACAGATTCTACCACTGAAGACTACAGCTGTTGCAAATATTACGAAATAGTTTCGCAACCTGAGACTATACATTGACGTCAGCCGTTCATGAAACATGAAAATTTATGCCAAACCGGGCATGGAACCCGGCGCGGATAGCGGAAGTAGTTAAGGCAACCACTCGAGATAAGTGGGAAACCCGGGTTCGAGTCCCGATCTGGCACAAATTTTCATGAGACGACAGTGTACAGTCGCAGGATGCTTAACTATTTCTTTTCGCTTCATAATTGGTTTGTTCAGTTTTTTTTTTTTTTTGCATCTTGATTATACAATAGCCTTTTACAACTGATTTTTACGCCGACTTTCAAACTTGCTTCTTACCTTTAACCATTGGTTGTTAACATTCTCTGGACGACAGTCCGCCCCCGTTAGCTGAGTGGTCACCGTGGTGGAATGCCACTTCAAGAGACCCCGGTTCGATTCCCGGCTGAGGCAGGAGATTTTCTCCACTCAGGGATTGGGTGTTGTGTTGTCCTCATCATCATTTCATCCCCGACACGCAAGTCGCACAATGTGGCGTCGAATGCTATAAGTACTTGCCCTCGGCGGCCGAACTTCCCCGAATGGGGGACTCTCGGCCCACAATCGCGTACACTCATTTTCGTTTCTGGACCACAGGCTTATAGTATAACGATACTTCCTCTGTGAGTACGATATTGCGATGCTTAATTTATTCTGATGAGGATGCAAGGTTCCTTATGACATGTATGCCGATACCGGGCAAGCGACTTTCAAGTACAACCTCTTACCTGTACGGGAATATACATAATGGATGTACGAGTACGGGTCGTAGACGCATGGTTGACGGCACATGGAAGTTTGGGTATGGCCTTCAGTCAAAGGGTAAGACGACCGCTCGCGATAAGCCGGAGATCCGGATTCGAGGCCAGGTTTGGCACGGACTTTCATCGACGTCATTCCATGCTACAGCTGATGGTTGTCATTATACCCAATTGCGAATACGTTTAATGTATTCCTCTGTGAGTGGTGAGAATACTTTTTACGATACTGAAACAATGAGAGCTGTACCCTTGGGCGGATGGGGAGTGCGTACACATTCTGATCAAACGTATCTGGAAACCACTATGTGATGCGGAATTGGCCACCAGATGTCACGAGAGGCGGACATCCAGTATCAAAAGTGACGGAGATTATTGTGATGTCAGTACAGACGAAGTAACAGCAGCTAGGATCTGGAAACCACTATGTGATGCGGAATTTGCCACCAGACGTCACGAGAGGCGGACATCCAGTATCAAAAGTGACGGAGATTACTGTGATGTCAGTACAGACGAAGTAACAGCAGCTAGGATCTGTCGGGAGAACGCAATGGCTTCGAACGTTGAATAATCATTGAGTGTTACCTGAGTAACAAATCCAACAGGGGCATTTCAACCCTGCTAAAGCTGCCCAAGTCGTCTGTTGGTGAAGTGGTTATTTGGAGGAGCAGCCATAGCTAAACAAAGACGAGGCGGACCTCATGTAGTGACGGACAAGGACCGTCCATCAGAGTGGAGGGTCGTTGTAAAAATGGCATGAATTCAAAGGAAGGAATCATTCGTGACTTCCAAAGTACTACCAACATTCCAGCTAGCAGAATTACCGTGCGTAGCGAGTTAAAAAGAATAGAGTGCAGTGGTCGATCAACTGCTCATAAGCGAGACATTTCCGTTGTCAGTGCTACGCCACACTTGAGGTGATGTACAGAAAGACGCCGCTGGACAATGGCTGGCTGGAAACGAGTGATTTGGATCGATGAATCATGCTATACCCTATGTCAGAGCAATGGAAGGGCTTGGGTTTGGCGAATGCTTAGAGAACGTTACATTCCATCATGTGCAGTATGGGGGAGATGGTAATACAGTATAGGGATGTTTCTCGCGGTTAAGGTGTGGTCCCCTTATTATGCTTAAGACTCCGCTAAATGCGGAAATATGAACAGATTTTACAAACTTTTCTGGTGTGTACAGTAGAAGAATAGTTCGGAAACGATGATTGTTTCACCATGACAATGCACTCTGTCATAAAGCAGAATCTGTGAGGCTGTGGTTTGGGGATAATAACATACGTAAAATAAACTTGCCTGGGATGAGTTAGACCATCGACTTAGCTCCAGAACCCTGTGCCCAACATGAATACCTTCTTTGTTTTCGGCAACAATGTGCTGCCATACCTCCACAGACATTCAGATATCTCACTGAAAGTGACCCATCAGAATTCAAGTCGATGTAAAAGTGAAGGGTTGACACACTCCACAAATTAGGGGCCGTATACTTTTGATCAGATAGTGCACATCTTCATGAGTACACAAACGCAGGCCATATCATTGACTTCTTTCACATTTAAATAAATCTTGAAATGGTTGTGTAGTTTTTTGTCTGTTGTCAGGTACTGTGTTATCTGCCATGTTAGTAGATTAGAGTTTATATCTATCCAGCGTAAATTTCAGTCTTGATTTCTTGATATTGTTATTCTTTACAATTGCTACCCTCACTAAATTTTCATTCACTTCTCTGGAAGACAGTTTTGTCTTACGCTGAACATTCGATCGCTTTTGCATTATCGTTTGTTTGAAAATCCTTCCTTCTCTTTAATAGCTGACTCGTTTCTTGCGGGATTCTATTTTGTTTTCTTCCCTTCGTATCTGCGACATGTTTTGCTGTTTGCACAAATGCCTATGTTAGATAAATGATACCTTTCGTCTATGACTGTATAGTCTTCATTCTCCAAGAATGAATAACCTACGACCTTTTTTTATTTGTTGTCCATCGAGACTGCTTTTCTTCTAATTTTGAAGTTATTTCTACTGTGCATCTTCCGAAAAATATTCTTGTCAGAAGTAAAATACCATTTTACATCTCTGCAAAGCTAGACTTTTGAGTAACCTTCCACGTCACCAAAGGAGCAGAGGAAGTCATTGTAAACGCTTCTAATGCTAACAGAGGCAGAAAGAATGTTCGGGTGATGAATGTACTCTGCCCTACGGCGAGACATTAAGTATGCATAGCCAGCGTCCAGGAGAAACCAGCGAACACACCGTCATTATAGGTGGCCGGCGTCTCCACGGCCGTGCAATCACCGGAAATTCTTGCGAGGGCCTTGACAAGCATCCGGGAAAACTGGTTTTTCTATCAGTGGCATGGGAGGCACGATGTCATAGAAAACTATTTGCCGCTCTAGTTTGTTAAGCGCTGGCAGCACTGTGTATGTTGACCGACACGCTCTGTATCTCACATAAGTACTGGAAATTGTAAAACTACACTAGTATGTAATGTTTTCCGGTAGTTTGCCGTTGTTGTTTCCTCGTCGTCATGAAGCGACGCCAACGCAAATCTTCGACTATCGGAGTATGATTCTTTCCCATCATTACGACGGTACAGTGTGATCATTGGAGCTTACACATAAACTTAATGATAGTCGCACTTTCCATGCACCGTTTTTAAGCTAGTAGGAGACGGGTAAATGATATACGACACACATTCGCCTATAAATATAACAACAAATAGGATTTATATCTTTAGGTTGTATAGCAAACGTTTACCAACATCTTGTAAACAGGCACTGACTATAACCAGATTGTTAATAATTAATGTTGTTTCTGCCTGGTGAGGTAGAACAGTATTATGGCATCTTATGCAGCTCTGTATAATTTAGAAGATGAGATCATCGGTATTGATTCGGTCAACTGATGCGTTTACTGACGTAAAGGACTTCGTGAATCCTCTATCTCTCACTGCTTATGTCAACATTTAAAAATTGTCTTTTTGAAATCCAAATTGCTGCAATAGGAGTCTAGTGTTTTTAAGCTGATGGATCCATTTCGGCTAGATTGCCATTCAGACTTAATGCGAAACTTACATAATATTTTTGTTTTGTTTTATTATAGCTAGGTAGTTTTACGTTATAAGCTGTTTTGTGGTTTGCTGCTGTTAATCGTCATTTCTCGTATTTTTATGATTTGACGTTTTATTGTCAGATTTGACGGAGTGACAGTTATGACATTGGCCGAAGTTGCTTCATGATTACAGTTGTTGTGGTGTGTTGATGCAATCATTTTGGGCTGCATGTATGATCTTGGTAATCAATGTGTCTACTGCTAATTGTTGTTTATATCCATTACCTTTGGTTAGGAGTTCAATACAATTTGTATGAAATGTTTAAGTTTTAATCCGCTTTTTCATTTGAAATGTCATCAGGGTGTTGTAATGTACGTATGTAGATTTTTTATCTCTTCGTTAGGTAATATGTGGTAAATGTTCGTTGCTAAAGCTATTCGTTCTGCTTTGTGGTTACCGTTCTTTAAGTGATTGAAGGATGTAGACGTACTGTTCTCTTTAATTCTCGTATGCTCTTGATATCGTGTATTCATACTGCGTCCTGTCTGTACTATATAAAATTTATTGTAATACTGAGAGTCGATTTTGTATATGGACTGGACGATTAACAACAGCAAACCACAAAACAGCTTCGAACATGAGTCTTAAATCTACATCACGCTGTAATAGAATGTAGAGTGTCTCGACCACTGATGATGTGTAGATCTAAGTACAAAATTATTGTACTGAAACCACGACAACCAACATTATAATTAATTAAGACAAAAATATTATGTGACTTTCGTAGATAGTATGAAGATTGTAATCTAGCTGAAATGGATCCATCAAAATAAAAACATTTAATTCCTACAGGAGCAATTTGGAATTCTTTACATAATGTTTCTAAGAAATATCTTCAACGCTGCGGGCCCATTGGATCGTAAAAATTGTCTGTTGGTATCACATCTGGAAATGCTCACAGCTTTGAACAGTGACAAAAATCCTTACCTGACTTTGCCAAGATAGAAGAAGAACACTAATGTTATTATAGATTTGTCATGCAATAAGAGAAATTACGAAACTGTGTATTCTCCGTCGTCAGCTACTGCTGAAATCTGTTGTTAATGCTATCAGCTTGTTACTTCGTGCCATAAATTTCCTTTAGTCACATTTGCCTCCTATTAACTTGGAGCAACGCATCCCAGGCGTAACTAGTTTAGACTTTTCATCTGTTTCGTAGTTCAGATTTTTTTATTGTGGGCTACACGCAATGCTGAACACGCAGCGCTATGGGTTGTGAGACAGAAGCGTGCGCCAGACCATGGTCGAATCTTGGCAACGGATTAACACCCACTGGTCTAGTATACCGTGTAACGTTTATATGTAATCGTTTAGAATGTAATGTGACTGTGAGACTTTCTAAATGTGACCTAGTTACTGCGAATGAGAATTCAGTGGGTGTAACCAGTTCATGTGAAACGCTTTTAATAATTGCTACCCTCTTACTGCAACAGACCAAATTCATAAGCTGAAGGTGGTACTGCATAACTTAGTGACAGAGTGCTTATTAAGTGAAATCAAAAGCTGAAATTTAAATCTGTTCTTTGCCTTTAATATTTCGTGATTCAATCATGAGAAATACAACAATCTGCAGCTTGCCTTTCAACAGCTAAGCCTTTGTAATTTGAAACATATACTGAATCGCCATGCCGTTACTAATTCCACTTTGGAACTATACAGAAGCAGATACATTTCTGTGGCTCCAAAAACACGCCAAAGAATTGTTCGTTATGGTCCTGGAATAAAACATTACCTGTGAAATGGAGGAAATTCTCTGCTGCAGCACCTGGAATATATCACATTGCTGCATATGGACCCGAACGAAATCACGCTGGTGTGCAGTGTGTCTGCTTATGCTTGTGAAACCAATCACGCTGCTATGCATTGCATGGGAATATCCTTATATCAAACAGCTCTTCAGTCGTCGAAAGGAAATACGGGTGTGCAGGATAAAGTGAATTAATATCTATCTCAAGTTAATTGTTACGTTTTAACTAAGAAAACATGGACGGTCAAAGAGCTAAAATTTGAATGAAAGTGAATGTCTCTCTTAAACAACGTTATTGTTAACAATATCTTCGACACAAGGTTGGAAACAAAGAGCTGTGATGTTATGTTGGGTAAATTTTGTTAAGAAAAAAATAGAATGATGTAAAGAATTCATGAAAACATGCGTGGAAATTGTGAAACGGCTACAAAGACAAGGATATACTATTTACTAATCTCGCTTCTACATAATAACTCTCGACATGGATAACACTAACCAAAAGTGAAAACGTTTCAGTATCCAAAAAAACGCTTATTATTTTGTATTTCCATCTGCTGAATTCAAAAACCACCATAAAAATGGCCCATTAGCTCTTGCTTTGAGGAACGACGTGTCACTCTAAGTTTCTGCAGCTGCCATACCTGTGAACTGACAAAACACAACGTTCTTCAGCTGTTTGTAGATTGTAAACATTGTTACTGTTGCTATGGCTGTGAGTTTCATATTGTTTGTATTGTAATCAGTGTAGAATTTCCGGTTTTCGAGTGCTTCTGAAGTCTAAACTGTTTTTAATCAAATACCACGAAAATGCGTAAAATCAGTGAAACTTTTTCTACATTTTTTCTGAAATCAAATTTTCATCACTAAAATGCAGTCTGACATCTCTTGTGAAGACTGTTTATCAGCAACATTTTTGTATGGGGGTAGGGACCTTGACACTCTATGTAACTCAACATATACGTTGCACCTCTTATTCAATTATACCATGAGAATGGCTGAAAAAATTTACAGCTTCAGCTGTCCCTATGGTTTGAGGGAAACCTGCAAACCATACAGGTAACTGTTGCTTCTATTTGACTCCACGTGTAAAGAGAAGATTGTCAATGAAGAATAGAGAAACGGTTCAGTACCCCAATCTGCCATCTCCTATTCGACCTGGTCCATGCTCAGATAGTTTACCAGTTCTTGCACCGCCCCAAGATATGAACTTGAAGTAGATGAAGACAGTGAGGAAGGAGAAGAACGCGACAAGCTTCCCACACACTAGTGGGTCTGATTTTGACGAAAAAAGGTGATAAATTTCACAGACAGGCAAGTGGAATTGAATGATCTCATCGAAGACCTTGATTTGTAGAGTGGAAATCAATAAGCGCTAAGTGCAAAAAAAAAAAAAAAAAAATTTTTAGTAATATCCGAAAGACCAATCTAACTGCTGTTGATAACAACCTGAAAAGCGGGCAAAGCGCTACGATCATTTCTGGTAGCGCATATAATGCCAAAAAGATAGCATGAGCGGTAAGTGCCGGCGCACTGGTGAGTATAACGCGGGCTAAGTGTCGACAATGCTTTCTAACTGTTTGCAGCTTGTGACAGAGGTTTTGCACAGACTGAAAAACGTAAGAGACTGGAAGAATGTCAGAGTACCTAAGGATCCTGTAAAACGTGTGGAGAATGTGACACCAAATGTGTAACCATTTGTGTTTACTACGCTCCAGACAAAATGGTTCAAATGGCTCTGAGCACTATGGGACTTAACATCTGTGGTCATCAGTCCCCTAGAACTTAGAACTACTTAAACCTGACTAACCTAAGGACATCACACACATCCATGCCCGAGGCAGGATTCGAACCTGCGACCGTAGCAGTCGCGCGGTTCCGGACTACGCGCCTAGAACCGCTAGACCACCGCGGCCACGCTCCAGACAGGGAACCTTGTTATTTTAGAAAAATCAGCCATTACACGCATTAGCACAACGAAAATACATATTTCCAAATGTACTTGGACACAAGTGAAAAAAAAAAAAATTGCACCTGGTGTCGTCAACAGTGTTTAACGAACTTGAACGCTGGAGCACCTTCAAGATTTTCAAGAAAGAGATTACCACTGACATAATAAAGAACATCGTTTTACTGTCACAACGATATGAAAAAAACTTGTCAGATGAAAAGAAACAGGATCTGCAACAGGTGCTGCCATATTTGAGAGTAGCTAACTGAACTCTTTCCAACAGTTAATCAATTAGAATTGCTTTGTGCTCTATAAAATTAAAAGTAGGATTAAAAATAATTTAATCACAGGATCGCGTATGTGTCAAATGTATCTGTAAAATGTTTATTAGTAATAAAATCGATAAATACTTGAGATTTCTTTCATTGGCAGTTACAGCGTTCTGCCGATACCTTTTTCCAGAATAAATTATTTATTTTCGTTGATAGAAGTAAGGAACCTTAAAAATATTTTGCAACAGTTGTGTGACCCTTACTACAGACAATAAATAAAAGATATTGTTCAAGATTTTTATTGAAATGTTTTTGTCAAAACCGAAATAACTGAACAAATGGTAATCGGTCTTTCGGCACTTAGCCCATTATTGATATCCACTCTACGTTTGTCGAAGAAGACCCAGCTTCTAGGGTCAAAACATAGCAATGGCATCTTCTTCATCGTGAAGTCAGCATCTCACAATCGCAGGGATCTTATTGCTTGAAACTGCGACTTGATGAAATATCTGAATAATGATTCCAATGATTGAAGGCTTTTCCAGATTTAGTATGAAAGCTTCATTATTGCACAACGTCAAGTCTGAGTGTACTGATGCTCCGGATATCACTTACAAGAAACAAACCAGAAGACAAAAATTGCATAAAGCCATCACACAATTGTCTTCAGGCCCAACCAAATGACAGATATTCTTCCATTAATTTAGAACACTTAGGATGCAATTGTCATTCAAAAACATGAACTAGACTTCCAGTGTTGTTGATGCATGCAATTAAAATGTATCTATCCTCCTGTTAAAATAAAATACCTCCATCTGCTGTTTATCACAGAAACTAAAGCTAATAAATTTATTTCTTTGTCATATTCATTCTGACCATTCCAAAATTAGTGAGATCTGACCAATGAAGTAAAGGAAACAGTATCGGCGATAGCAGGAAGTTCAAAAGCATTCATACACGAATCTTGGTAGCCAAGATAACTGACATCAGCTATTATCAACATAAACTCTGGTTGTCAAAGAGATCAACTCAGTAATGTGCTGAGCCATATTTCATAAGCAACCGTCTTTCAACTGGCTAGCCTGTGGTTTTCAGGCACATTTCCACGATCATCGAGCAAACGCTGAGCTGGTACCCACCCCGCCTCAGAAAATACTATATATGAACATCTAAAACATGATATCACGAGAAACAAAGTACACACGATTCGCAAACAGAAGTCGTACAAGGATTCCGTCCCTTACTTAAACTAACGACTGTGGCTTCAAGAAGAGCACCCAACAAAAATTTTTAGTAAATCAATTAAAATAGTGGAGCCCGTGCGATGGGACGAGCTGTGTAAAAGACCTTTCATACTATCGTCACCGAGATATCGGCCCACTGTAGACTGTGGATCTTTTCAACCCAGATATACACGAGCTGAGATTGGGACCGGGGTTCCTAAGTGGAAATATATGAATGTAGGTGTCCAGTTTCAACATATGCTTAAAGACTAATAATAACCTCCCAGTTATATGTTGGTGACTGAGCGCTGTTTTGAATCATCTCTCTCCTGAACAAGTGAATTTTAGGAAAGATGTACTGTTTGTATTCCAGTCCCTGTCCGTGTGGACGATGACTTTTATGTCGGTGATGTAGATGTGTTGAAGTAATCGGCGTCTCTACCAAACCATGTCACGTCGAAACAACAATGCTGTACAAATCTGAAGGCAGTGTCGTCAATGAAGTTAAACACCTAGAAATGAAAGCACGTTTATTACTGACACCAAGGTACAGCCAGAACAGAACTAAATTCGTGGACGGAAAGTGCACATCGAATATTCCAGAATGCCGGTAATTATACAGACATTGAATATTCAAGAATATACAAGCATTACGAACATAATACATTTCAAGAACATTCCAGAAATGATAAATACTGAATATTGCTGCCGGTCAGTTTTGAACTGGTGACCCGTAGTGTGTCAGCCAGCGACGCTAATCTGTGTACTAAAGTTCCTACATAATAGGCTGAATCGGCCTCCATGTTTTCCCTGGCTTTGAGAACTGGGCAATGTTTCCTTGTGAGCGATTAACCAATTCACGCAACGTCTTGCAATATTTCTGATAAAATATTTTATATTACATATATGAAGTATTGCGAACCTTATTTAATGTGTATAGAGATATTTACAAAGTTGTTTTCATATAACAAAAAAACTGAAATGTAATATTATGTGGCTATCGAAATTTAGTCTCAAAATTTGCGTGGTAGTTTGCAAATATTTGATGCAATGAGGTAGGAACTCGGTACCAATCTTCAAATACGGGTTTTATGCAGTAACAGCCTGTGCCTATTTATTAGTTTATGACAATATATAAGAACTTGCAAAAATGATGTTTGTTTTTTAATAATTAGCAAGTACTTTAAGAGATGTGAAATTTTTATTGTATAGAGGGGGGAAAAGTATAGTTTCATATTAGAGTGAAACACTTTTTATTAATAGTTCGTCTATCATTTAAGTAGTATTAATTATGTGTGCTTCATGTGTGGTTTATGATAACGATATATAAATACATCGCAATAAATATTCCTCCTCTCCACTTTGCCAGTTGCGAAAATATCTCAGGACACGAAAAAAAATTTTTTGGATGAAATGCTTCAGTACAGTTTTCTACTGGAGGAAGGAACGTAATTTTGTACAAGCATTTTATTGGCATACACTACAATCAGTGCTTGATTCGTGACGGTACGCACCTGTACTCCCTACCGGTACCTCTGACGAAAAAAAAAGTGCTTGTTACCAGCACAAATTTTGTATTTGCACTTTTAAAATGAGCAGAAAAGCATCGAAATAACGTTTTAAGAGGTATAAATGTCAACCTTCTGCCCCATGAGGGTCGCAGTATCGAAGCCTCTTTTTTTTATAAAGAAAGCACTGCATACAATACACAACTGAGAGTCAGGTTCTGGCTCCCACTTGTCTCTACGACAATTGATGGCCCATCTATTTCTTCGTTCGGAGTCACCTGGAAATCTAAACATTTGAAAACAATTTTTGTAATGGTAAGTGCAGTTCACATCTGAGCAGTCACCGATATTTACGACGAATTGTTCAATACATTTCATTAGAAATCTCCACTCGCATCGTGACTCATACTTAACCTACTATGAATATCCTAGGCTTCGGGGAAGTATGGCGGACAGTTCAACTCCGGTTATAGGAATTTCACTGTAAGTCACAATACGTGCGCTAAAGTCGCGACGACATCAAGGTTCTTACAAGATGTTCGAAGGAAGGGAGAACCATTAAGCAGACCATCTTAGATTAATGAAGTGAATACTTTTCGTCAAATATCGGCCGAGAACTGGAAATAGTGCTTCTGATATTGCAGGCTGGAGCACAGAGCAGTTTATTCGTAAAACGGACTGTGGCAAAACTGGAAAAGAAAAAAAGACTGGCGAGGAAAAAATCTGATGCAACAGAAGCCCTAAGAATTAGGTTGGCTCTTAATGGATAAGTTTAGAAATACTACACAAAAGAGACGAAGAATAATTTCTACATAACACTTTTTTATTGTAAAGAACTGGTTGTGCTGAATCATCAGGATAAAGAAAGTTGGGGAGAGATGAAAGGTTCATTGGTTGTGATATTTCGATTGTTGTTGAAGTAATGTTCCTTTACTAGTAATCTCGTTAACGACAGAATGCTACATCCCTGGCCATTAATGTTTAGCACCACGAAGACGACGTGCAACAAACGTCAAATTCGCGCATACTACATTCTTGGATATGCGAATGCTCAACACTTCAGCGCAATCACAAAATTAGCTAAGAATAATGCCATCTACATTTTGCAGATATGGTAAGATTTTGCAACGGATTTCTCTTTCAGAAATCTAACTGAAGATTATTAGTTAGAAGATCGTGATATACTTCGTGTAACAAAGAGAAACGTCCACCAGCAGTATTGTCAGAATCCTGCAGCGGCAGGCTTGTGACCCATCGAGACTTTCTTTTATCGTTCCGCGGTACTGCTGCTCGCGTTGATAGGGACCTCGCGCCTACCATACAAGTATGGAATTGATGGGTTCAGAAGCGCTCTACTCAGCGACATGCAGTGGCCCAGAGCGAACAGTGATCGAGACGATAGGCATGTTGTTCACTCGGCTGTGCGGAATCGTGCACGTACGTCACATACTTTGAGTCAGGAAATGGGCTTGTTTGCAGAATACAAATACCCATATGGACGGCGCAATGACTGTTAGAGTGACATAAGCTGTTAGAACGGCTACCACTGTTGTGGCCTTCCTTGACGACATCACCAGGGAGGGAAGCGCCAACAGTGCTGTTCCCAGTGATAACAGCAGACACAGCAATGGCACCCCGTCATCCTTGCAAGTGCGGGGAGCGAGTGAGGTGGCGCAATGGCTATCACCCTGGACTCGCATTCGGGAAGACGACGGTTCAATCCCACCCCCGGTCATCTTGATTTAGTTTTTCCAGGATTTCCCTAAATCGCTCCAGGCAAATGCCGGGATGGTTCCTTTGAAAGGGCACAGCAGACTTCCTTCCCTAATCCGATGAGACCGATGACCTCGCTGTCTGGTCTCCTTCCCCAAACAACCCCAACTTTCAAAATAAGTCACTGTTCCACCCACACCATAACGATGTATCTGTGGAGGCACCGAAGAGGACGAATGTTGCCAGACTGCTTTAGTCATCGTCAAACAGATTCAGCACCTGGTGTGATGGCAAGGGGTGCTGGCTGGTACACTACATTATTATCTCTGGTTCGCAAATATGGTAATTTGGACAGTTACATTTCTGAGGTGCTCATGCCGAAGAATGAGCCCTATCTCCAAGATAACCGTGACTTATCTTCCAACAAGATAGCGCAAGACCTCGTGTTGCCCGTACTGTCTGGATTTACTCCCTTTCAGAGGGTGTTCGACAGCTGCTCTGATCAGCATGTTCTCCAGATTTCTCACCTACTGAAAACATCTACCGAGAGAGTTGCACAGCTGCACGCACTTGGCATTATGACTGATGATTTCTGGCATAGAGCTGAAGCAGCGTAACATGACGTCTCATATGTCAGCCAAACTCAGTTTGGCTCGATGTCCACTCATGTTAGAGGCAACAATGGCAGCTCTGTGTACTAAATTTCCCACCATGTACATCCCAAATTGCCTTCAGATTTGATCATCTGTTCTTCATTTTACAGTGTATGCGCATTATAAGTAAAATTTCGTTTTTTGATATCCTTCCTGGAACTGCAATTTTAATGGCCCGTAGTCTAGATCTTATAAAAGAAATCAGTCCAAACATAGCCTTCTGCTTTGTGTTGCACCGTGTTCCATTCACTACCGAAAAAGTGCAGAGTAGTTTGCGCTCGAGTCTTCTGAAAGTACTGGAACTATACGCACGACGTATCTCACTCTCTCCTGTGACACCGGATGAGGCGCGTTAAGAAAGGTGACACACTCACTCTGTTTCCTCAAACTGCCTGATTCACGGAGCATCTCAGCTTCTATGAAGATGACTAACAAGTGCCGATGGCCCAGCTACTCTGCATGAAAATGGGCCGTAAAAAATAATCTCTCCGTTGTGTTAAACAGTTAGAGCCTACCTACTCATACTTTATAGACGTCACGTTACAGCCAACTTTTATTTCTTGTATCTGTTGAATAAGCTTACACAATTCCGCTGTCAACGGTCTAGTGTCGACAATAGTTACACATTTGATATTTTTATTCCAGCCCGATTCCAGTCCCGGATGGAACGAAAAATTTCCTGTTTTAAGACATTGAACTCTCAATTCCCGCAAAGAAAATGGCTCATTAGATCTCAGCATCAGTTTATATGAATAGTTGTTTGGTTATATACATTATACGAATGTTATGATAGTTACGTTAACGGGACGACAATCTGTTAACTGTAAACTACCTCCAAAGCTACAAGTCTCAACTATTTCGTCGTTGCCAGAATGAGAGTTTCACTCTGCAGCGGAGTGTGCGCTGATATGCAACTTCCTGGCAGATTAAAACTGTGTGCCGGACCGAGACTCGAACTCGGGACCTTTGCCTTATTTCGTTGTTGATAAAAGTCAGACACGTACCAGCCCGATACCAAATCATAAACACTTAGCACAGTTTTCTCCTCATTCGTTTTTGTGGGAACTAGAAAAGGAAAATTCGCAGTCAAACACAGGGCATAATTAATTTTTCTTGAGTTCCATGGATGCTAAATTACATCGCTGACTTGTGTTATCTCATGGTGTACAATACTAATTTAACATGAATAACGATTCCTTGTGAGCATTTCTCGACAAGATTACCTTAATCCACCCATCTTCTAAGAGAGAGATACACTTTCTCCTAAATTCAGTTATACGACCTTAAAAGATGTGTCGAAATTATTTCGGCTTCAGCTACACTGAAACGCAACACTTCGGTGTGAATACCTATTCGATCGACCATGCCGTAGCCAATTAATTTATGTATCTACATAAACAATAGCTTCGTGACTGAACTTACTTTAGAACTGACTGCTACGGTTATCTGCGGTTTTTTGCAATTACTTAACAACATTGCATTGACTCGGACACACATCTCTTTTATTGTTATGAGAAGCGCTTTCGTTATGAAACTTGGAATATCCTGCAGTAGAGACACAGATCCTACGACAGTTCTCACAAGAAAGCCCTTGAGTACGAGGTCGCAAGTTCAATCTTAAGTAAGGTTCATTTGAAAGTGTTAACAGTTGTCACAGGAAAAATATTAGCTGCTAATGACTGCCCAGTTGCATCAGGAGAGCGACAGAAGATGCGTGTCCGTGAGGTGCAGAGGTCAACCTGCTTTGGGAACTATGTATTACACTTCACAAAATGGACATCGTCGGTATTCAAGAAATGTTCAAAACAAACTATTAACTTGCACAATGAATACCAAGTTAAAAATGCGTGCCACAGTGATCACAAACGTTCGCACCATCAAGATCGGAGGCGAACTTCTTGGGAGATACAAAGCAAGCAGGACGTCCAGTTAGGTATCCACCCTAGAAGAATGCATATAGAATCATACTGGTGTAATGAGGTGATGAGAACTGATGGAATGTGATGGCAAGCAGACGAAGATGAGACAGTATGTCGTAGAGCCTATCGTGAAACTGGCTATCCTCTAAGGCGTAGCTGCAGGTAGTGCGATAATACAGTATGTTTTACAGAGACGGATAAAACAAACCTCCAGGGGCTGAATTTGTCCATTGGTTCCAGGTGGCTTGGACTGCAATGTCACAAACTTTTCAGGAGGATAGTAATATGATTTTTATACGCAGACCAGGAATCAAGCAAAATAGAGTAATTTTAACCAACTATAGCCCAAAAGAATAGTTCTCATTCTCTTACGGCCATTTTCCCTCTTTTGCTTCCTGTGACGTAAATATTCGCTATTGCTCTTGCAAGATCACGTACACAAGAAATAATCGTAGGGTCCAGAACAACCTCCAACCTGATTAACAGTCGGCGTAATTGTACACGAATGCGTGAAGGTACTGATGTTAGCTGATCTTGATGAAATTCTCTTGATACCTCTAATTTCCTGGGTTCGTTTCATACTCATTGCCTCTTCAAATCCAGATTGCTCGCAGTTGAAAACAAAGTCGTTACTGAACGATGGCATAAGTTTGTTTATCTCATCTGTAAGGGACGTTCAAAAACAAACGAGCCGGAGGCACAATTACAGAAACTAGTACCTGTATGTTAGAAGTATTGACCCTGGCTGTTGAGACACTTGTCCCGTTGTGACACAAGGCGGTGAATAGCTGTCTCATAAAATTCCCGGGGCTGCGATGTTAACCAGTTCCGAACGTACAGCTGAACGTCGTCGTTCGAGGTGAATCGTTTGCCCTTCAGAGCCTTTTTAAGGGGACCAAAAATGGCGAAATCACAGGGAGAGAGGTCCGGACTGTATGGAGGGCGGCCGAGGAGCTCCCACTTTAATTTCTGCAGGAGTGCCGCGACTGTGTTGGCCGTATGAGGCTTTGCATTGTCGAGGAGCAGTATGACCCCACTGGTGAGATTGCTTGATCGTTTTGACTTGATCGCTTGGCGAAGGGCGGTCAAAGTTTGCGAGTAACGCTGGGCATTCACTGTTGTCCCGTGCTACAAGAAGTGAGTCAGAAGTGGGCCATCTTGGTCAAAGAAGAACGTCAGCATAATCTTTACTGCACTCGTGTGGATGGCGACGTCCAACTGTACGTGCGGAACTGGTTAATATCGCAGCCCCTGGAATTTTATGAGACAGCCATTCACCGCCATGTGTCACAGTGGGACAAGTGTCTCAACAGACACGCTCAATACTTCTAACATACAGGTACTGGTTTCTGTAATTTGCCTCCGGCTCGTTTCTTTTTGAAACCCCCCCCCCCCTTTATACAATTTTTCGGGCCGATTCCGCAGTCTGCTGTGCATCGTCAAGTTAACTCTTTGTTTTTTCGTTATCTTACGTCTTCCAGTTCTGTGGCACTGTTTGAAGTTATGTAACTACCCACTTCTTCCCTTGAATACACTGCATTCTATGTCGCGCACAGGTTGATGTGCATAACGTTGAAGGTCACTATCATCCTTATCCTATGAACTGTACAGAGCAACCTTTGAACGCTCAAAGACTAGTTTTTGTAACAAGTGCGGCTTGTCCTCCGTTGAATGGCGAACGGCTATTGTAGATTCAATAACGAAATGTTTTCTTTGTTTATCGCTGTCATTACTCTGCTTTATATCAACACCATTAGCACTGTAGCACTGTTGTGAGTTACTTGTCGACTAAGCAGTTCAACTACGCTCCGTAGCCTCATGTTGACCTCACCATCAGATACCTCACTTCCCGCCCACTGTTGCCATTAGTAGGCAATATTGTGGTTGCAAGATAGACAATATATGGGGCCCCAAACGCCGTAAACGTCGTTGACCTTTGGCGACCTCACACTGAAGGGGTTCCTAGTCAGTATTATGAATTTATGTGGCAGCCATGTACTCCATGCAGTTCTGGAAATCGTTTTTATTCATATCACGTGTCAGTATTTATAAGGTTTCTTAGGAGAGTAAAACTACTTACGTTACGCATTTACTGAACAATGCTTGTGGTCAGTGTGTTCTGGAAGTTTGTTCGACAACAAATACAAAATTTCTGTCTTCAAACGAGGCAGCTATTTGTTATCTTTTTGCGGCGGCAATCATTGAACTTCATTGTCGTCGCCGTCTATCAATCGACAGAATTGTAAGCGTACAAAGTTCACTTAATACAGGAAAAGAAATGCATTCTCTATAGTTTTCATTCAGTAAGTAACAACCTCTCATAATTCTTAATTACAGTAACTGGATTATGTTCTTGTACAATAGTGTGGTGCTGAACTCCACTGACCAATTTTGATTTAGCTGTACGTGTAGTTTGAAGGAAGTTTATGTGCCAAGCAATCTCCTTTTCTCAAGAAAAGCAGATTGCTGTTTGATATAATTTACTTACAACACTGGTCGCTTAAGTATGAAAAGCTATGAAAACTTGGGCTCAGAGCTATCTGCAATAGGGCCAAGTAACTAACAGAGTCGTATTTTAAACCTTAAAGAACAATAACTTCCTCCAAATTATAATACGTCAGCACTGATGCAGAAGCTGATCATTCAAGGAGGCAGCAACAAAAATTGAGGTACCAGTTACGACTTAAAGTAAAAATCTCAATCAAAAATCAATCTCTCTCTCTTTCCAAACATATATATAAATATTCATATTATTAAGATAAAAGTCATTTTATAAATGGTGAAAACTGAAACCAATAACACGTATGATTAACAAAGTGCAAGGCATAACGCGATTACGTTCGATAAACACAAAAACAGTTATTTCTTAAAATATTACTGTTACAAAAAAAATTTATCCTCGTCCACAGGCGCCATACAAAATTTCGCTTAGAACGATTCTTTTTGGTCGTGTAAGACCATGTGCTAATATGCTTGTGATAAAAGTTAACTCGTGGAATATCTATAATAACTGTGCGAACTGCTTCGTCGCTATAAGACCTTATGGATATTCTTCCACACTGTTCGTCCACGACATGTAAGTTGACGATACGCGCAGTGACTACCGAGAACAGTATGAGTTGCGCCTTGCCCCCACATTAGGAAGTAGTGCCGATTTTATTCCCTTTTCGTGGGATTAGTAAAATCTTTTAGCTATCGTAGCCAGTCTTTACATTACCGAAACAGGTCACTGAAACGAAAATTTTATGTTGTTGTCGTCGAAAGAGTAAAATTGACTCCTACTGAATTTTATTCAAACGCTTATTCTCACAGGCATCATGGCTGTTCATATATATGCAGACTTCACGTGATAGGTACAAGCCTATACGTACTGAACAGGTTGTCGATTTTATTCTGAAACATCCACCAAGTACACAACTACATGTACATGTACTAGGTCTTCATTTTTTCTATTTGATAATATTGTCCAAACTACAAAGTTGTAAATAGTTGGTTGCTAGGCAAATGCCGGAACTAAGAATATTTTCCCTGAGATTCCCTACTGCGAAGCCGCTATCCCACTCTCCCAGCTGGCCAGGATATATCTGAAGAGAGAGGAAAAATGAGAAACTTAGAAAGACCCGCCACTACTGTTAGGATATGGATTTAAAGATAAAAGGCGCTGTTTCATTTTTGCACCGTAGTCTCGTAAATGTATACAATTTTCATTACCTGTGGTTCCACTGATATAAGTCATACAACTTTACGAATTTCATTAATTTTCACATCTAATTTTTGACTGTTGTAGTTTGGTATGGCAAAGACGTGATGTTTTTCTTTGTTGCAGTCGAAAGCTCTGTACTTCTCCTACTGTTTTTTGCATCAGAATTAAAATCGGAGGCCAACAGCTCAGGTTTTACTTCGACCATGATTCAAAACACGACGTGTTCTTCTAAATTCTCTGGGGCTTTCAAGCGAACATCTTCCTCTCGTTTTCTACCACTATAGACTGTATACAGGATTGGTTGTGTTTTCAGTAAGTACTATAAAATTCTAGGTTACTCTCACCACCCTTATGCTAATGAACCCAATGTCATCGTCCACGTATGAAATGAAAGAGGAAGTTGTCTAGAATATAAATATTGGAATATGAACTGATCTGTAAATATTCAAGAAGAAAACAGAGTAAAACTTTCCATACAGCTGCTGTTTACAGTTTCGAAGTCAACATTCTCTTATTATTGGAGTCTATTAATAATTTCACATGCTTTGCAGCCCTCTGTTTTCAAATAACAGCAGAAACTGAACCGCTTCAAATCAACAACATAGAGGACAGTACAAATTTCTGAAATATTTATCCCGCTGAGATCATAATATCTCGTGAAATTCGGAAGTACCGCATTATTCGAAGGGGTACGGGGAAGGGATCGTCCGCCAACATGTTCACCAGAATATAAGGCATGTGCCGGAAGCTATTTAGAGAACCATGGAAAACGTAAATTAAAATGGCTGGACAGGAAACCTGTCGTTACTCCAATTGAAGATCAATCCAGCTGGAAATTCCTGGCAGATGAAAACTGTGTGCCGAACCGGAACTCGGACCAGAGACGTTGCATTTCGTTGGAAATGCTCTTCCCGAATGAGCCACCCTGTCACGAAGCTGTGAGGGTTGGTACAGAGTTGAGCTGAGTTGATTTTGGGGAAAGAGACCAAACAGCGAGGTCATCGGTCTCATCGGATTAGATTAAGAAGGGGGAGGGAAGTCGGCCGTGCCCTGTCAAAGGAACCATCCCAGCATTTGCCTGAAGCGATTTAGGGAAATCACAGAAAACCCGAATGCGGGTCCAGTGTGCTGACCACCGCGCCACCTCGCTCGGTGTTGGTACAGAGCCGTACCTTTGTCTGTATAGCTTGTCGGTAAGAAATACATCCTCCAAAGGCAATGTCTCGTTTTCAGTTCCGATTCAGCGACAGTTTTAATGTAGCAGGATGCTTCAAAACATCGCACACTCCGCTGCAAACTGAAATTCTTTTTTCTTACGTAGCATCTACATCTACATACATAAGTACGTACATCACCTACGTTCATGTAAAGACAAGCCGTACGCAATCGTTATTGCTTGCTGCGCACTATGTAAGATTAATCACTGATTCAGTAAATAAATGCACTGGTAAATGAAGCCTACATTTTCATTAATATGGGGCTGTACTACTGGTTGCAGAGAACAAAATTACAAGGAAAACCTTTCTTCACCTTTTTCCCTGTTGCCTGCTATTAGAGTTCTGAACAGCTAATTCGGCCTGATGCCTCCTGCACGAAGAGAAACGGAGAATATTGTGGGTCGTGGTTTGCCTACTTTCTGCCTCTGACCCACATCAAGTGCTGCACCTGTTCTCTCTCCTCGAAAATAACAGTACTACTATATGCACAACCAAGAGGCGCTAATTCTGCTTCCCACATTCTCTTCTCAAACTTACTTAACAAAAAACCTTAACATTCCCTGTTATTTGTGTTGTATTCGCTATATCTCGTTTAAGCCGCCCATAATGACAGCGTTATGGCTCGGTAATCGTCACTATGTATGTACTAAAAGGAAAACTGATACATTTTCAAAGACCACACAGAATCGACAGAGCAGTGATACTGGCAGGTCACGTGGCATACTGAACCTTGCTACTGTGCACCTCCCCACGATCCCCTTCCTCAGCTGTGTGCCACAGAGTTTCACAATTATTAATAAGACGCTTCTTCAACAGTATTAGCAACAAATATTTTCATAGAAGGAAAAGGAGACGATGTTTCTGATGTATAAATAATGGATGGCTTACAAATTGCTGCTTTGCTCTTCATAGCGACCGATGAAGGTGTTGATATTGCCAAGCATAATCGTGTCACTTCATTTACAGAAATTACTTGTATGCCATTTTCATAGCACTAAGAACTGAAAATAGCCTTCTTTAAAATGATTTCAGTTATTATACACCTATTAAAACTAACTGATACACCGTGATCGTCCACCAGATAGTATTTTTTGCTGTAAATTAGCATACATGATCCTACATTCCATAACCTGAATGGTCCCTGAGTTTGCCGATACTCGTTTCTAAATATGTTCTGAAATTTAGGTAACCATTAAGCGCACCTAAACACTATACATGCCTTATTTTATCACTTCAGGGAAGCAAAATAAGTGATAGCATAAAACCTTTACAACGTTATTGCAATTAGCACACGGCTATGCCCAAAGGCTGTGAATTTTTGCATCTAAGAAAAACATATTGCCAGGGGATAAACAATAATAATTAAAATCACCGAAGCTATAGCAATTAAACGTGCAGTACTATATACTAACCTGAGACTTGAACCCAGAACCTCAAAAGTAAAAGAATAACAGATTAAGGAAAGGATGCATTTCGAGCCTCCATCTAGCATGCAGTCACAAAGTGTCAGGAAATAACACAACAGCTCATAATCTTCTGCAAAACAGACTCATTCCGGAAATTTTAAGAAAATTCGTCCCACTAATTTAAAAGTAAACGACAGTCAAGTTTAGGAATTTTTTTTACATTATTAATTTTTATAGCTAAAATAATAGCTTATTTGCGTACTCTGCGGTTTCATAACAATACCTGTGTGTGCAAACCCTTTCCACATCTCGACATTCTGAGTGCATTTGACGAAATGCAGGACAGATTCACGGGTACATACCACGAAACTTAGGATTGCCAGAAATATGATATTTAGAGCGTTTCTGATCGCTGTACTTTACAATAAAATCACTAACTATGTAGGTAGGCTTACTTTCCTGAACGTTGTCTCACAGTGGTTTCTTGTGTTGGAAGAGCCCAAGTATGTTGTTTCCAGGGATGTATCAGCTATTTCTAACGATATGAAATAACCCATTATGGAAACCTTAACAGAACGTTTATTCTCAAATGCTATGTGCAGTGAAACGATCATTGTGTGCAAGAATATAAAGGTGTAGCACGCCTAAGGGTCATCGTTGTGAACTGACGTGGTTAATGGATACTTGCTGCCTTTACTGCTAAAAATGCGCGGTTGTAGTGGAGAGCAAAAGATTGCTAGAGTTTAATGACAGTAATGGCATCTTCTGAGTTACATGCACTAGAATATTTTAACAAATTCCCTATGAGGCAACTTGCATCTGCAGTCAGTTCTGCAATAAAATTTAAGGGTAGTTCCATGTTTTAATAAACGTAATGATAGTAAGCATACTTCGCATCATGGTTGTAACTGTTGCGTAATTTATCGCTGTGGTCACCTGTGTGTTCTATTTTTCATTCTGTGAAAACATACCATTAATGTCGGCTCTCCTATGCGAAATGGCCGCAGTGGTCGTTTTAGGGAAAAAAAAGAAAGAAAGGTTGAAGTTTAACGTTCAGTTCACGACGAGCTCATTAAAGCAACGTTACACTACAGATCAACAAGTGACTGGTTTTGCAGACCACATTTGAATATAATACTGAAAAATAAACCGTAAAGAATGTTGAAGGGAAATCCTCTAACCACAGACCATGACTTTGTGTCTCGAGTGTTGCATCATCTCCGTCACAACGTCTTGGAATCCGAAACCGTAGCCTGCTTTACTCTGGCAATGTTCACAATGGTCCTTAGGTTGCTCGACACGTAAATTTGGTTAATAATGTATGACTGTGGTTCTCTACGTCGTCTGTACTTCATATCATGGATAATGGCTACTAAAGACACCAGTACCGTAGAATGGGCTCTTACAGCCAAGTGTGTAGGCTCAGGGTGAACTCAAAGAAGTAAACAGACGCAACCACCATCCGAAGCCGTACTGAAAATGCCAAGGAACATTTAAATTTTGTCATCTTCATTCAGGCATGGCTGAAAAACAGTTTTTATCAGCGCAAGCACGATTCAAAAATACTGGAAGATGATTATGTTGCAATATTACCTAGTGTACCAAGCAATGGTCGTTCTCATGAATGAAGTCTCCTAGACTTCAATTTAGGTGTCATTCCTATTTCTCATATATATATATATATATATATATATATATATATATATATATATATATATCGACTAAACATATATGAAACACTACTTTCTGCACTTGATCGAAGCGTTATAATTAATTCTGTTAGAGAGAAGGAAAGAAACGGAAGATTTAGTTAACAACGTATTTAAAATAATTATTAAAAGGTGCTCTGGAAGTGACTCTTTTAAGTTAAATAAAAAAATACTCAGCCTTTTTTACAACAAATAGAACAATACCAACAATTAATGTAGTAAATAAGCAGGACTCAATTAAGAGAATGTTCCAAATTTTAGGATGTATGCATTGATGAAAAATGAACTGGAAAACACATGTTACTGAACTACTTAAACAACTAATTTTAGCAACTCTTCCTCTTCATATTACTGCCAGCTTTGAAAACAAACAGATCAACATTCTAACACATTTTGCATGTTTTCACTGATTAGTATCTTCTTTTATAATTTTTTGGGGTATCCGATTGAAGAAAAACGATTAGTGAGAAAATGTATTTTCCTCAACCACATAAATATAGACACCTCTTCCAGCTGCTATACATCTTAAGCGTTCCTTCACGATATGTATGTACATGTATATAGCGCATTCGCTAATGAAATTCGTCATAAACGATGCACTACTGCTTGAGAAGAGTTTGATATCCCAGATATTCAAGATGAGAGAATGACCTATATTACTCAATACAAAAGCTGTCATTCGCTTACAGTGTAAATCAACGTGCATCAACAAAAGTCTTTGCTCATTTGCCCAATAACATCAAATGTTTGACAAGTACCAAAACAAATTGTAAATCTAGTATAAAATCATTTCTTCTGGCGGACTCATTTTATTATACCGATGAATATTTATTAAAACATGAAAGCAGATACCAGTTTCATTACCGAGCGAGGTGGCGCAGTGGTTAGACATTGGACTCGCATTCAGGAGGACGACGGTTCAATCCCGCGTCCGGCCATCGTGATTTAGGTTTTCCGTGATTTCCCTAAATCGCTCCAGGCGAATGCCGGGATGGTTCCTTTCAAAGGGCACGGCCGACTTCCTTCCCCGTCCTTCCCTAATCCGATGAGACCAATGACCTCGCTGTCTGGTCTCCTTTCCCAAATAAACCAAAAACCAACCAGTTTCATTGTTGGTGTGGTAAGAATCGTACAAATGATCTACAAAATATGTGAGGACTAACGAAGAACTCCGTTTTCAAATGTTTCTTTACGAAGGTATTTATAGAAGAACTGCCACAGTTTAACACTCGTACCACTGCAGATATGATTGACATAGGTGCTGAGAAATATTTGAAACTGGTCAAATTAACTAAGGCTTCAGGATGCGATGGAATCTCTGCCAGACAGAATCCAGAATTTTCAACTGTGTTAGCACCCATTTTAACTATAATATACCGTAGATTCCTCGAACAAAAAGCTGTGCCAGAAAGCACTGATTACACCGGACTGCAAGACGAGTAGTAAAAGTGATCCAGAAAACTGCTGTTCAGTCTCATTGACGTCCATCTGTTGCAGAATCTTAGAGCTTACTCTGGACTCAAACGTAATGAAGCATCTCGAACACAACGACCTCTTCCGCGTCAGCCATTATCGATTCCGAAAACATCAGTCATGCGGAAAGCAACTCGAATTTTTTTCACATGACATCTTAAAAGCCATGAGTGAAGCCATTCAGACAGCTGTAGTATTTCTTGACTTATAAAAAGCATTTGACTCTGTACTACACCAAAGCTTATCAATGAAATCACGATCATATGAAGTTTGTGACTGGGCTGAGAATTTCTTTGAAGAAAGTATATAGCCTGTTATACTGAAAAGCGATAGAACGATGTGGAATTAACTTGGCGCAGGAAAGTATATCCGGATTCTTGTCGTTCATGTTGTATATAAATAAATTAGTACATGATATTAACAACAACCGTAGGCTTTTCGCAGATGATAATCTATAATGAGATACTATCTGAAAAAAGTGTACAAATATTCAGTCAGATCTTGATAAGATTTCAAAGTGGTTCATAGAGTGACATTTTGCTTTACATACTCAGAATTGTGAAACTGTGCACTTCGTAAAAAAAAAGAAGCAGGTAGCATCTTATGACTATAATATCAGTGAGTCATAATTTCAGTCGATTAACTCATGCCAATACATGGGTGTAACGCTAAGTAGGAATATGAAATGGAATCATCACACAGGCTCAATCGTAGGTAAAGCAGATGAGAAGCAGCGGTTCTTTGGCAAAATACTGGGAAAATGTAGATAAGGAGAATTTAGATAAGGAGAAGGAGAATTTTTGCAGAACACTTGTACGTCGCTTATTAGAATATTTCTCAAGCGTGTAGGACCCATGGAAAATAGATCTAACAGGGAATACTGAGTATATTAAGAGAAGGGCAGCAAGAATAGTTACAAGTTTGTTTGAGCCATAGAAGTGAATTATGAAGATGCTGAAAAACTTGACCTGGCATGACCATGAAGATAGACGCCAACTAGGAATCCCTTGAATTCCTTACAAAGTTGCAAGAACGGGTACTAAGCGAGGTATCTAGAAATACACTTCAACTTCCTATTCATCGCTCCCGTAGGGAGCCCAAAGACAACGTTAGTCTTTTTAGAGCGCGCACACAGGAATTTCAGCAGTCATTCTGCCAACGCTCTAATGCAGTTAGAACATAGAGATACGTTAACATTCGTTAGAGTAGAAAGGATATCTTGCCACACTCTTCGTAGTCTCCTGCAGTATATTTACTATCTGATGTAAGATTACCAGACACTCCCATGTAGCGCGGAACTGACTACAAGACGTCACAAGAGGCGTATCAGCCAACAGAAAAGGAGGTGGGGAGGACCATGTTTTTAGTAAAGAATCAGTAACAGCAGAATGGGTCGGTCAAGAGAATTTAGTGACGTCCGATGAGCAACCGTTACTGAATACCACATGTGTGAGAAACCCTTCCAAAGCTGCCATATCGACTGTTGGCGATGTGTCTGTGGAGTGGAAACGCGAAGGAAGAACCGCAGCTAAACCAAGCACACCCCATGTAATGACGCAGACGAACCGTCGAGAGTTGGGAATGGTCGTTGTTAAAGTCGCATCTAGTCAACGGAAGGAATCACTTGCATGTTCCGATGTGCTATCAGCTATCCAACCAGCACGATGACTATGTGTATGTAATTAAAAAGCATGGGGTACAATTTTCGAGTATCTCCTCGTTAGCCACGCATTTCTGTAGTTAATTCTAAGCGACGCTTGAGTTGGAGTTAAAAGCGGCAACACAGGACTCTGGATGACTGCAAACGATTTGGAGTGCTGAATCACGCTGTACTCTGTGGCAATTCGATGGAAGCATTTGCGTTTGACTAACGGCTGGAAAACGTTACTTCCCATCATATGTCGTGCAAACAGTGACCCGACCCACGGTGGAGGTGGCACTACGGTGAGCCTAGAAAACACTAAACACAGAAGGATGTTACTTTTTACAATATTGTATACTGCGTATAGTAGAGGAACAGTTCGTAGACGATGACTGTGTATCAGCATGTCAATGCATCCTGTCATAAATCAGCATCTTTGGGGCGATGGTTTGTGAATAATGACATTGCTGAAATAGATTGGACAATGGAGAGTTCCGGCCTGAACCCGACGGAAAACCTAAACGATGAGTTAGAACTTCGGAACCGCTTCACAGTCCAGCGTCCATAATCACTGCCCCTAGTTTCGGCTTCTCCGTCTTGTGGCAGAATGGGGTGCAGTTCTTGGACAAACATTGAGACGCAGGATGTTTGGAGTCCCCAGCAGAGGTCAAGCAGTAGTAAAAGCGAAGGGTGGACGCACCCCATACTAATGTCTACTGATACGTCCCGGGTACTTTTTATCAGATAGTGTAGATGTTAAGCTATAGGTTGCTTCTGTATCTCAGGCCTTAGAAACCTGACACCATACCGGGTACGTCAGTAGATTGCGGCGCTGTGGCTCAGGCTGTGACGGAGACACAGTGGCTGATGATATATTGAAAGCTTTCTATAAAAATTTAGCTATAAATGAAAATACTGTATATTCTTATTCAAAACATTTCTCTTCGTGTGACTTGAGCGTGAGACGTTGTATTCAGTTACTGAACAATACTGACCGTTCGTTAGCCCTGTGTTGCTCATGCTAACAGTGTCGTCAAACAAAACACACTGAATTTGAAATAATGAAAACTAATCTAATAAAATGCCAAAAGTAACTGAGTGCTCTTTGAAGATTATTTTACTGAAACTCAATGCTGAAAAGTACATTATAAAAGCTGCGTGACATGAATTGCAATTTATGACTTGAAATGTCCACAAAAATGAAATACTGCTCTACTCAGAAGAAAAACAACTGTCTGAGGTTACCTACACTGTTCACTGCAAATTAATCTGCTTGCTCAGCACAATACCTGATAATTTTGAATACAAACTGTTTCCTCAAAAGAATGGGAAGTATCATCTGTCCTGATATAAAAGTAACTTACCTCATGCACAACTTGCTGTTTCGTGTTTGATGTACTAACGTTATCGAAGGCAAATTAAAATCTTCAAATGCAGCAGCAGCCAATGAAAAAGGTAATCTACTCATTACGAAATTTGTTTTTTGCTTCTCAGAAACAACCTGTGGCTTCGTGTGGAGCAAGGTGCAAGGTATACACGACAAAACATTTAAAAATTTACTAACAATGATGGAGGAGCGTTTTATTTTAAAGAAAATAGTTCTTGAAGAATTAACTCTGATTATTTTCAAAAAGACTGTATAGCATAAAAAGACTTTGTTATGATGAAGACGAACGAGTCGTCGCCGATGATGACTCGTGGCCAATGCTAAATAGAAATATATAAATCACAACGGGTTTGGCAGTAACATCGACAAGGTGCTTGCTGCATGGTCTGGATCTGCAACGACTAAAATAATTAGAAGTCGTTGATAAAAAAATAACATATTTATTGTACTTAACTGGTTCTACAGGATTCTTCTTGGCTGCATACATATAATTATAAACAGATAGCTATTGACGCCTCACTTAGGCCATACGTTACTAAGCGCCTTTTTAGAGGTTGCTTCCTATCACCTGAAGGCTGTGCTCCTTTACTACTTGACGTCCCGAGCAACAGTGGACGAGAGCTCTCTAGAAACTTTATGCAAGCCGTGGAGCGGCGCTAGCGGCGCTGGTCGCGACTCGCGGGTCCAACGATACTAATACGGACCGCGGTCGATAACTGCAACCCCTAACAAGTGTGATATCGAACGTTGATACCACACTAACAACTACAAAATTCTCTCATTACTAAAAAATGTCACAGACATTTAAACTAAGTGCGCAGCTTCTGACACAATGAAAAAAGGAGATCAAACTACACTAATCACGAATGTTATTAGTTGTCTGTGGGACAAAGATTTCCTTCAGTTAATACACTACTGGCCATTAAAATTACTACACCAAGAAGAAATGCAGATGATAAACGGGTATTCATTGGACAAATATATTATACTGTAACAGACATGTGAGTACATTTTCACGCAATTTAGGTGCATAGATCCTCAGAAATCAGTACCCAGAACAACCACCTCTGGCTGTAATAACGGCCTTGCTACGCCTGGGCATTGAGTCAAACATATCTTGGATGGCGTGTACAGGTACAGCTGCCCATGCAGCCTCAACACGATACCACAGTTCATCAAGAGTAGTTACTGGCTTATTGTGACGAGCCAGTTGCTCGGCCACCATTGACCAGACGTTTTCAGTTGGTAAGAGATCTGGAGAATGTGCTGACCATGGCAGCAGTCGAACATTTTCTGTATCCAGAAAGGCCCGTAACGACCTGCAACATGTGTTCGTGCATTATCCTGCTGAAATGTAGAGTTTCGCAGGGATCGAATGAAGGGTAAAGCCACGGGTCGTAACACACCTGAAATGTAACGTCCACTGTTCAAAGTGCCGTCAACGCGAACAAGACGTGGCCCAGACGTGTAACCAATGGCACCCCATACCATCACGCCGGGTGATACGCCAGTATGGCGATGACGAGTACACACAGCTTCCAATGTGCGTTCACCGCGAAGTCGCCAATCTCCGATGCGACCATGATGATGCTGTAAACAGAACCTGGATTTATCCGAAAAAATGACGTGTTGCCATTTGTGCACCCAGGTTAGTCGTTGAGTACGCCATCGCAGACGCTCCTGTCTGTGATGCAGCGTCAAGGGTAACAGCAGCCATGGTCTCCGAGCTGATAGTCCATGCTGCTGCAAACGTCGTCGAACTGTTCGTGCAGATGGTTGATGTCTTGCAAACGTCCCCATCTGTTGACTCAGGGATCGAGACGTGGCTGCACGATCCGTTACAGCCATGAGGATAAGATGCCTGTCACCTCGTTTGCTAGTGATACGACGCCGTTGGGATCCAGCACGGCGTTCCGTATTACCCTCCTGTACCTACGGATTCCATATTCTGCTAACAGTCATTGGATCTCGACCAATGCGAGCAGCAATGTCGCGATACGATAAACCGCAACCGCGATAGGCTACAATCGGACCTTTATCAAAGTCGGAAACTTGATGGCACGCATTTCTCCCCCTTACACGAGGCATCACAACAACGTTTCACCAGGCAACGCCGGTCAACTGCTGTTTGTGTATGAGAAATCGGTGGGAAACTTTCCTCACGTCAGCACGTTGTAGGTGTCGCCACCGGAGCCAACCTTGTGTGGATACTCTGAAAAGCTAATCATTTGCATATCACAGCACCTTCTTCCCGTCGGTTAAATTTCGCGTCTGTAGCACGTCATCTTCGTGGTGAAGCAATTTTAATGGCCAGTAGTGTAGTTCTGACAAACATTTCATTCTTGCGCTTGCATCGTTTACCTTGAAAAATACCTCCTAATCTTCGCCATGAATGGAATCAAAGAAATTTTCACCTCCATAATTTCTCTCATATTCACAAATATCGAATCCCCTTCTCTAAAAACTCAACTGCTCGCTGCTTTGCCTCAAGTAAAAAAGTCACAGCGCTGAATAACCGACCGGCTAGCAACCGAATCACAGATAAATTTAAACACAGAGTCAAGGATCTTATTCAGTACTTTGTAACCTCCCCGCAAGAAATAAGAAAGTCAATGATTATAAAAAAATGATGTGCCAAATGTTGTCTTTCCACAAAACTGAATAATAAAATTGTGAGCCAAGCGTAACCTCCTTGCAAAATTAATGAATAATAATGGCCCAAATGTAAACTCCACACAAAAATTAAGGAATGATGATTGCTCATTAAACCCACAATAATATTAATTAGCTAATGAACCATGAACTGAATGTAACATCTCAACACAAATAATTAAACCTGATAAATTTTATAAGGGCAGCAGCGCTGACCTTCGGCCCTGTGAAATAATTAAATCTGATAATTTCTTACCTCAGTAAAACTGCATCTATATCTGCTCTTATTTTTCGGCACAGCTTCGTGCAATGCTGGCGTATATTTAATTTTGATTCTTGGAGGGAATGCATAGGAAATATTATTTAACTTGAAATGAATCTTTTTATTTAAAAAGTTACTTTATAGAAAAATTATTATTGGGGCATTTTTTGAACAAATTAATTACAATTAACATACGTTATTAGCTGAGCGCAATGCTGCTTCATTACCTTCTACAATAATACACTCATCGTCCACCACAATCCTGACCAGATTCGGAAGAACAGCACGCCGTCGACGCATCGCGACGCCCGCTCGGTACAACCGTCCACTCGCTACAACTACTGCCGACAGACTACTACTACTGCAGACAGAGTGCAACTACTGTTTCTCTGCCGACTCGCTACACACAACTGCACCAGACTCCTACTACTATCCAACTGACTACTCTCTCTGCCCACTCGCCACACACTACTGAACTCTCGCGCGGTCAAGCGCAGACTAGCAACGATAAATAACTCTCTGGTCAGAGATTCTGTCATGCCTCGCCATCGCTGGTAATGAATACATACGTGTTTCAACTCGCGCAGCGCACTCATTCATGTTTATCCCAGTACGGTAAAGGCGAATTATTTACATGGCGCAAAACATATGACAGCCTTAACAAGACGTACCGCGTGTTGCAGGTTCCGGCACCTGGACACGATGGTGCGGCTGAAGGCGCAGCGCGGCAGCAACAGCGGCCAGGGCAGCGGCTCCTCCAAGTCGCCCTCCCCGGAGCACGAGAGGGACCGGGATAAGGAGCGCGACAAGTCTCCGCGCCGCTCCCCCATCATGGGCCGGCGCCAGCCGTCGCCCTGCAAGGAGCACCACTGAGCCGCCCTCACACTCGCTCTATTTTTTCTTCACTCCGCTCTTATACTTCTCGAGCCCCTTAACTCTCCGCCTGACTTTATAGCGCCTCCGTTTAGCTTATGTTAGAGTGCCTACATACAGGGTGAAGCAGCTAAGACAGGGAACCCCAAATTTATTCTGAATGAATAAATATATTGATATGCGGCTGTCTCCAAGCGTGAAATTTTCTGACGTACACAAGTAATATTTAACGTTTATAGCTATCTTATTATGATAGCGACTTTTCTTTTTCAAATTGACCTATATTAATTGGCACTGGAAACAGCCTTCGAAGAGGACTTCCGTTACATAACAGAGTCAAAACTTGATTGCGTATTAACAAGATGACAGTGCCGCAGGCCATTGATCCGACTTCAGCAGAAGAGGATTCACAAACATCTATTTTATTGTACCTAATGTAAACACACACATAATTCAGGTATGGTCCGTGTGTTCATTATTATGACTGTCATGTGAAAAGGTCAAACGTTGACCTGGTGCACTGCTGCATGCCATGCAGCGGTTACGAACCGACAGTAGTGCATCCTCAACATCTGGTATTACTGCAGCGCAGTTCCGCATGTAATGACGGAGACCAACCATCGATCATTGTGAATGGTCGTTGTTAAAGTCGTCTCTAATCAACGGAAGAAATCACTTGCGGGTCCCGAGGTGCTGTCAACTATCCAGCCAGCACGATGACTCTGAGTAGGTAATTAAAAAGAATGGGGTACAATTTTCGAGTAGCTTCTCATTAGCCACGCATTTCTGTAGTTAGTTCTCAGCGACGTTTGAGTTGGAGTTAAAAGCGGCAACACAGGACTCTGGATGACAGCAAACGATTTGGAGTGCCGAATCACGCTGTACTCTGTGGTAATCGAATGGAAACATTTGCGTTTGACTGATGGCTGCAAAACGTTACTTCCAATCATATGTCGTGCAAACAGTGACTCACGGTGGAGGTGGTGGTGGAGAAACAGTTCGGAGACGATGACTGTGTATCAGCAAGACAACGAATCCTGTCATAAACCAGCATCTTTGAGGCAATGGTTTGTGAATAATCACATTGCTGAAATAGACTGGACAGTGGAGAGTTCCGGCATGAACCCGACGGAAAACCTAAACGATGAGTTAGAACGTCGGAACCGCTTCACAGCCCAGCGTCCATAATCACTGCCTCTAGTTTCGGCTCCTCCGTCTTGTGGCAGAATGGGGTGCAGTTCATAGCATTTCATAGCTTTGGAAGGCGTCGGTGTTCCCTCGTATATGCCCACATCCAGAGGTGTTAATCCAATTTTGCGTATCCCGAACGTCCATCCCTACGATGCCCATCTGTTCTCTTAAGAACTGCGTAGAATAATGGGGACATTCCTCATGTTGGTACCACATGTATTGCCATACGTAGAGTGGTATGTGATCCGACATTTGTGGGGCCTTATCTGCTCTTGTAGAGACTGTTCTTGTAGCGCTGTTGTCGCGCTCATATTTTATGAAGTTCGACCCATCTTGTGTCGGGGTCTTCTTCGAACGCTCTTTCCGATGCTGCAGAACAATGTACACATTTCAACTGAAAAAATAAAGAAACATTCAACGAAAATGTCAGGTTGTTGACATTATTAGATAGCTATAAACAGATCTACTGGTGTACGTCAGTCTGCCTGCTATAAGTTAGCGCAAACTGAACCTACATTGTATTTATTCGTTTTGGACGAATTTCAGCTGGTCTGTATTAATTGCCTCACCTTGCAAGGAGAGAATGGCTAACGATAGTATCGCTCCTGAGTGGTTGACAGCTCAGGACGCCATGTTTGTAGAGGTTTGATGTATGCTTCGGGTAATGTAAGGCGTATGGTACTGTTGTAAATTGTTTTAACACTTTGCACCACTGCTTGGTATGCTACTTGTATATCGGGATATGGTACGTCTCGTCGCACAATTGCGTGTCTATTGTGCTTCCATTTTCCGTAAAGTAACATAGAGAAACCCTCATTTTGTGAAGTGGTTTTTTTAGCGATAGTTTGCAAATACGGTTTCCCACAACAGGTTTTCTAGAATACATTTTGTCCGAAGGTGGTTTACTAATAGCTACTACTTCGACTTACGTGATTGTGACCGACAATATAGAGCCGTGCCACGTTCTTCCACTGTTGGCTGCAAAACTTGAAATGAAGATGTCTTCGTGATGCTAACATTTCCAGCAAATAAAGATGGACAAAGAGGAAAATTGCAATTAACCGACAAGAGAGAAATAATAAAGTCGCCTTAAGACGAACTGAAAATGCTTCTTTTCTGTACGAAGTACTATTTTGTCCTGTAACTGGCACTAGCAACATCCAACCAATAATATTTCGCAGGTACCTATCCCCCAAGTTCTTGTTAGAACTGGAGTGAACAACATTATGTTGTTAATAAAGGAACAAAAAATTCCATAACTTTGCTCCCAAACAGTTGTCCTAGTGTGATTTTTCCAGTACAAAGACAGTTAAAATCGTTTCTTATTTAGTACGCAACACACTGCAGTTTATAGGAATCTAACGCTATTATATCGCTATCGCTTGCGCCTTTATCCCGCGGTTGCGCAGGGTCGACGTGGTTAGGTACGGATTTGACAATGTTAATGTTAAGCGGTGGCCGGATGCCCTTCCTGCCGCCACCCCGTACCGCCCGGGATGGAATGAGGGTACCCCAGCAGTCTGTGTCTAGTATAATTCATGGAATAGTGCGAACGTATTCAGATATCTGCGAGTCATGTAACTGAGGCAAGACGTGGGGATCAGCCCGGTATTCACCTAGGGGGATGTGGAAAACCGCCTCAAAACCACATCCAGACTGATCGGTACACCGGTCCTCGTCGTTAATCCGCCGGGCGGATTCGATCCGGGGCCGGCGCGCCTACCCGAGTGCAGGAAGCAGCGCATTAGCGCTCTCGACTAACCTGGTGGGTCATAAGAAACTAAAGCTATGTTGCTTACTAAACCACGCTCTGACGTTTCTTGGTTCTTTCCACGCTTCTGATGTCAAAATTTTGGTAAATTTGTGACTTTTATTCGTAACCACTGGTTGGTTTGTTTTGTAATAATTAACGATTCGTCCGTATAACCATCTAAGTGCATCAGGAGATTACTGTAGCAGGCTGCACCTGGGATTTACATTATTTTACCATTATCCTCACCTATAAACTCCCATTTGCTCACCTAGGTCAACGTTGTCTGGATTCCGCCAGTCCTAAATCATTCCAGTCTCATGAAATCCTGAAAAGACATGCATTCTGCCTAGCCTTCCGCATCCGCCTCCCTTCACCAACTTGCATCATGTACCATCTGACCCACATTCCATACCTTCTTCTCTCACTAGAACACCTTCGGATCCAATATATTAGTCGCAAAACCCAGTCCTGGTACCCAGTATCTCACCCACTAATCAGCAATCCAGCTATGCTGCTGTGCCATTATGTCCATATTCAAGATTCCATTCACCTACACGCCGTATCCATTCTCTCCTGCCGGAATTTCATCCAACTCCCATTCCCCAACAATGAAATCCGTCCCGAGATATACATCCTTTTACAACTCTTGTCACAAAGTTCCACCTCACACCAGCCTTCCAGTCACCCCCCCTCCCCACCCCTACCTTTCTCTCCTCAACCTTGCTGCCTTCCACCACAGCATTATTCATACTATCATCAGTGATTATATTTTAATTGTAATGTATAATCATTTATAAAGTTATATTATGTAATCAATATTGTCAATCAATGGATCTCTTAAAAATCATTTAATGTCATCTGCTATTATATAAAAAACCACACACGCACACAGGAGCGAAAGTTACCTTCTGCCAACAGCGTTACAAAATGCGATGAAGGCCACTTACAAAAGTGACCATAACGTTGGTACGTCATTTTACAACACGTTGCAGTCTATAACTACAAATAAGTGTACAGGAAATAAATGATACAGGAAAAATTAGGCCTTACTTTTCCAAGTTTCCGTCTAGAAACAGAAGTATGCGTCTCATGCTGGATATCGAAAACACCTCTCACAATGTGATGAAACCAAGTTTAGTCTTTGCTAAGGTGACAGAGCCGCCGCTTTAACATTCTAGAAAAACAGACGGAGACAGACAAGTACGGTACGCTACAGAGCGCTGTCACGAATAAATGTGCTACAACAATACAAACTACATTTATTTACTGTCTTTATTTGCTGTTCATATTATCTACGAACTTTAAATAACCAATTCACTCAAGGATAGCAACGATGAGTTTACAAGTAAGCTCGATAGTGGATAGTACTTTACTTTCAGTTTCATCTTCCATCCGAGCAAGAGCTACTTCTTTTTGTCGAATTACGTAACATAGAGCGAAAAGCACCAACTGCGATAAGTTCTAGAAGGATTGCGAAATAATTTTTACGCCAGAATTTAGCGGAATTCAAACCGTCACAGATGTCAAAAGTAATTTACCTGCAAAGATGTACGGACTGAATACAAAAGTGTAGAGTGCAGAGTGCATTTCTTAGTACCAAGTGATGCACTTTCCTTAAATCTTACTCAGAACGTACCCAGTTTTTGGTTCTCTCCTTTCCCAACTCCATTTCAGAATCGCATATCGCCATTGCGCTAATATCCATTTGCGTCAAAAACAAAAAATTTTTCATCATTGCATTTGTGCGAGTCTAATATTTGCCTGAAGAAACTTGTGGAGATTTTAAAATTAGAATTCCATTTTCTTTCTCTAGGAAAAATGAAATTTTATAACAGTATTCTGAGGTTCCGTCGGGCGCCTTTCAGAACGAAGTCTTATATTCACAATATTACTTCTAATTATTTTTTAAAATATTATAATCCTGTTCACAAGCTTTAACAGTATCAAAGCGACAGGTATTTTTCTTCACTGTTGTCAGTATGGTACAAGGAATTGCCTCATAGCTCATTCATAGAAAATACTGAAAATAAGTATTTTTTCTAGGTTTCCGTGCGTCTATTTTTTGCTTTTTTCCTTCTCCTCACACAGTTCTCATCTTTGGAGTAGATATACGGACGCTCCGTAGCACCATTTACATAGCGCGGTGTTTCAACACTTTTAACGTCGTGGGAGTAAGTTCATAAGCTTCTCTGTCTCTTCTGTAAATCTTTCCATCATATTGTAGGCAGTAAACATAATGATGTTACCAGTAAATCGCCGTGCTGCTCCATTTGCTATGCTGACGTTACGAAGTAACAAGACACACTTCCTAGTTCTTCTGTATGAGCGTTCGTTATAACGTGACCTCATCTGGTTCCTCAGACTGTTAGGGTGACAGCTGGATTTGTCTGGAGAACAACAGTTCCTGCAAACACAGCTCTTACTCAGAACTGTCTTTCTTTCTCGTCTTTCATGCAATTTCGCGGAGAAAATATAGTCTCAACAAAACGTTTATAAAATCTGAAGTGTTACGTGCGATTTGGGTTACAAACAAAGGTGCACCTTTTTTGTATTTATGTGTGAGGGAGAAGACCAAGATAAAAATCGTAAGGAACGATAACACCACCATTCATTTCAAAGTGGCATAAAAGAAAAATGTTATCCTCTCTTCGAGTTCATGTTTAAGATCGTTTAAAAATTTAAGAATCTTGGATTTCATTTTTTCTATAAGATCACTTGCTATTGAACAATACGATCTGACTTTTAAAGGACTCTAATCTATTAGAGAAGACAAAAGCCAAAAATAACAAAATCTGTAGAGATTAGCAGCTTTCAATTTGCATGAAAATGCACCGCATTTGCTGATAAATGCAGGGTTCTCATATTTTAATCCCCTCAGTATCAGCTGTTCTGTAATCTCAAGCCCAGGCATGCAAGCATGTGTGTGTGTGTGTGTGTGTATGTGTGTGTGTGTGTGTGTGTGTGCTGTGTTCATTTTCTTTATTACTGAAGATTTAAGTAACTAAACTTTCAGACTGCCGAATTGATTTCGTTTTATCTGCCATTCCTTTTATTCAATGTAAAATCTAAATACTGAATATTTGTGTACATATTTAATGATGTTGTAGTATTAAGTGTTATAAAAATTTCGAATTGTGTTCTCACATAAAACGGAAGTAATAAACGACAATACTGCATTATTATTATTATTATTTCTTCATTTATATGACATACAAGTCTCTTTTGGAGGTAGCTAATATTATTCAGTTATTCGTCTTATAATAAAGTACTTGCTGAATAACATGTCAATTGGAACTGCATTTTATTTAAAAATGAGTGAATACATATGAAATGCTATATCTGCTCACAAAGGCAGTACAGAAAATCTTACGTAGTTTGTGACTTTGAAGCTGTAACACTTTCCACTGTCTTCCTTACATCGACTTTTGCAGCAAAGAGAGAAGTATCAAGAAGCGGAAAATAGAAGAATTTTGACATCTGCAAAAGAATAACCGGAATGGGAAATTGTAGTGAGAAAAGTCCTTCGTGTATATCAGTGGGGGTGGTATAAAACAGTATTAAAAGACAACAAAATGTAAATAGGTGAGTAACTGACATTTAATTCACAGCAATGTTAATACCATGATTCATTGACGTCCATGGAGTTAGTGGAAACCTGCACATTATTGACCATCTAAACGACGTGCGTTTGTGTGTGTGTGTGTGTGTGTGTGTGTGTGTAGAAAGTATAGGTTTTTGCAGACAATATTAAACAGGAATATCTCGTCTGGTTCCACCCGTCTTCTGACACCCTGAGTTTCTTTCTGCGACTAGGAACTCATTCTTGCAATAACCTACGCACCTTAACTTATACTGCATCAGCCTACAGCAACACTATAATACATCTTTTCCCTGCCAGCATATATTCTATAGAATTTTTTCTTCGAACAACACCCCAAATTTTCGTCTCATTGACAGAGCTGGCGAAATTTACTGAAATATCGATATTTCGACTTGTCGTTAAATCACCTAAATTATATCGATGTTAATGTTAGAAAACTATGGGCGTTAACAAAGAGAGGAATATTACCACTTATTCATCGTCCGCAACGAAGCCCCCATTTTCGTAGTTATTTCCAATACGAGTGACTTGTGATGGGACCAAGTATATGACGGATCTGTTAACTATTACTATTTCAGTCTCTGACACCCGTAATGATACATTTACTAACAGCGCTGCTATGAGTTTTTGAATCTATTTTAGAGTTCGCGACCATAAATTTGTAATCAAAATGGTTTGCTTTTTAACCCTGAGTCCAGAAACATTGACCTAGGAAGTAAACGCGTCTGCTGCCTGTTTTAAGCATACTGTCAAATTTCTTCAGATGAGCAGATTTCAAGCTGGACGTTAAACTCAGTTTTGGAGAGTATGCAGTTACTGACAGAAAGAAACAAATAATTCGTGGAATTTCTGTAATAAGTATGATTATAGGTTTCTCCTGAACATTCTTAACTCAAACACTCAAATTATGGAAATTTCTGTTCCTTAGCAGTTACGTCTGCAAAGTGGCCAACATGGATGGAGGTTATAGTGTAGAAAGAGTAATGTGGTTAACAATCTTTGACGAAACTAAACATCTTTCCATCATGTAGACTATAGAGATGCAATGAGTCCTCACGTTCAGGGTTGTTTTCAAAGTTTCTCCTTCAAGAATTCCTCTCATGTTCGTGTCTCAAATGAACATGAATTTAACAATGTCGTTATCTTCTTTATTACGTGTCATACATCAATATGGTAGTAGAAACGCTTACTGGATCTGTGTTTTGTCAAGTTTATTTAGCATGATCTGTGAATAAACAGTGATTACGTACAACCAAGAGCCAGTAACATTATACAGAAAATATAATTATGAAATCTCTATATATGGGCAAATGTCGGCAGTATAGCACTGATATAAAACAATCAATACAATTTCTTCGAAATATTGCTATTTCCAATATGTCAGTAATTCCTACATATCGATGTATCGTCACCTGCTCATAGATGAAGATAACACCACCCATCTCAATGGAATAACCATCAACTCTATCGTCACACACCATTGTAGATTTTTAAATCTAGTGCTCACCTTTAAACTTATGATAGTTCCCAGACGAAAATGTCTAGTCTGAAGGCTCTGACAGCCTGCTTCTGCGAACAGAGTAAGATTAGAAATGAAAGTAAAGAGCAAGCAGAATAGTGATATTGTAGTCTTTTCTTTACAACGTGAAAGAGTGGAACCACCATCAGGAAAGATATACCCGAGCACGATTATAAAAAAAGTGATAGGAGTAATCATTCGTTTAAAATAAATATAAAATAAATATATTCTAATCCACAACTGCCATGCTCATCAATGTAAAAACTCCCAGGGCGTAACGTATAACAGTTTTCCCCTTATTCTGATAGTTATTATTTGTGTAGCAATCAGAGAACATGAATTAGGGATAGCTGAGGAGTTATTAACAAATAAAATCCTTATATAGACACTTCATCCTTCGTTTCATAGTTTATAGCTCTTAGGCTCCATTTATAGATACTACTCTGTTTTCCGTGACGACGGAATATGAAATGTTTCGTATTTCTAGGCCAGCTAAGTTTGCTATAACAATATGTTTGAGCTTATGAATTAAAAAGAGAAAAAACCTAACCTCACATTAACACTTACTGTTGTTCAATACACGTGTGTCACACGTTTTATATTCGTACAAATTTATTGTCCCTGAAGTGAGACAGTGACACGTATAACAAATTACAAGCATTCCCGATCTTAAGCTGAAAGATGAGCACAATAAAAAATATAAACATATACGTGGCGTTAATAAAGGTACCCAAGGTGGACTCCATTACGTCGACTCAGGGCGAAGTGAGACACTGCTGAATTTAAACCATTTCAAGTCAAAGGTAAGTTCCCCAGCGTCATACCACTGGCCTACAGAATACGAGTTATGAGCGTTTCCACTACTTTCGTACGAGAGTGAGACAGTAAGTAATTTACAAGTTATTGTAGATGATAAACAAAGAATAATACTGCTACAGAAAAAAGTACACATATTTCACAACAAAATCTTCTTGTAGGTGGGGGTTGAAAATTGACAGGGTAAAACTGTTTACGATAGCTTCGGAGCCAGGCTGTGCTTTCCATTCCCGCAGCTATGTCAAATGGATTTTTTTTAAATATACAACATGATATGAAGACCTCGGTTGTAACGAATGGTGAGGGATAGTCAATGAGAAACAGAGTTATTACCTGTAAAACATGGTATACGACGTGCTCATTCATATTAGATGGCAGTCCCACGATCAACGGACAAATGGCGGCTCTGTCTCTAATTCCATATTTTTCGCTAGTGGCAGCTCTGTCAGGATGTGTGTATGCAACCAGTGGTAAGTGCCAAAAACGTGAACACCAGTAGTAGTAACGTGTGCGGTGATCGTACCAGGAGAATGCTTTTGAGAGTCGGTCTGTACGAATTTGAGGATCTTGTGTGTAACCACGTCACAGATAAAGATCATGAACATGCTCCTGAACACAAATGTGCTTCAAAAATTGTTGATAATCAGCTAATGTGAATATTTAATTAAACAAGTAAGCAATATTGTGCCCCTTGCCACAGTATACGTGTTGGTAGAAATGTTAAGACCGCTTTTAACATCATTTACTGTGTAAGGCACTTGTTAAAATTAATTTTAGTATTATGCTGAATCGTAGATTAATTTTTGATGTTGTTATACTTTATTACGGCAAAAATTGTTAACGAAAGTCTTAGCAATAAAAACGGAAACAATTCGAATTTTACATTTGTATTTTTGAGAGTTCACAGCAATGTTTCGTTAACCGGCTCACAAAGCAAACAATGGTAAGGCAGTGCTAACCTACGTTAAGTGCACACAATTTGCAAGTAAACAGTGATGAGTACAAAGTGACGAATTTTTAAGAATAAAATTTTGCGTGTAATTCATCACTATAAAAATATGTCGTTGGTACAGATATATTTTAAAACAATGACTCATCTAAATAAAAAAATCGCATTTCATGTACCTGAAATATTTGTGATATTTTCTTGGAACTTTACCGCGCAGTTTCGCAAAACAACAAACTTTCTCCTTACCATTATTTACAGTCGAGGTTTTAATATTAAAGAGGAAGGGACAAATTTTACTCGGATGGGGAAACGTAAATGATTTGTGGCGTTGCCTTACGATTTTGTTCTTCAGAACAACACAGTTTCTTTATTCGTCTCATTTGGCAATATGGGGACGGGTATTCTCACCGAAGACCAAGAGCCCTTCCGTGAAGCATACAATGAAAAAGGATTTTCGTTTATTAGCTTTACTAATTTTTGTGAGAGCGTTGTAGCAGAAGTCAACTTTTAAAATGTCTCTCTGAGGTCGGAAAACAGTGAGCGCTATGTTTTCGTAATCGGAGAATACGCTGAACATCACTTTCCCCGCGAAAACTTTCACTCCGGTGGCGGCGTGGTATCTTTCCATTGCATTGACGCACGCGTTGTCCCTGGCTGTTGATGCTTTGACCCCATCACCTGTGAGACTTTGCAGACGGTGCCCTTGTTCATGATGACCAATAAAATGCTGCAATGCGAGACCTATCATTGTACTTTAAGTCGCGGGGCTAGTTTGAGTGCCAACTGTCGTTGGTAAATATTGTAAATTTGTGGTAAGATCTTATGGGACCAAACTGCTTAGGTCATCGGTCCCTCTTACACACTACTTAATCTAACTTAAGCTAACTTACGCTATGGACAACACACACACCCATACCCGAGGAAAGACTCGAACCTCCGACGGGAGGAGCCGCGCAGACCGTGACAAGACGCCCTAGACCGCGCGGCTACACCGCGCGGCGAATGTCGTAGGAAGACTAGGTTATAACGTGGCGTATTCATGCTACTTTATGAAACGTTCAAACTCATCAACTTTGAAGTATTGTTTTGTTTGCTCAGATCAAGTGTTCTTTCTCTCGACCATGGTCAGCTGCTAAAATCTTCACAAGCCAACCGACGCCCTGTTTGATAATTCACGATGTCTGCCACTCAGAGTACACGTGCAGATAAGTGTAAATAAGCTCATGTAAGAATTAGCACACCTAGGATGCATTTCTGTAAGAATGTTTTCCAAATTTTACATCTTTTTCGCACAGAAATCCCATTGAATATCACTTCTCGAGGGGTCTACATTCAGAGTCGCCACCATTTGCTAATACTGCGTGACTTTTGAGACGTCAGCTGCCTTGTGCTGAACATCATTAGTTGCTATAAAATTAATTCTAACATGTAGTGGAGTGCCTCACAATGTTTAACTTATGTAGTAAATTACTTTGCTATTCCCCACGTATTCCGGATCCAAGCAGTCATAAATGAATAATCGGTAGGCCTAAGTAAAGAGATGAAACAAGGATACAGTTTATCCTTAACATCATTTAACATAACACTGAGCATTAGATAAATGCATACTATAATTAGCGCTTGGATACAACTGGACGAATCCTCAAGAGTGAAATCACTTCATGATGATGAGGATCTCACACTGTTTTTCATAATAGTGGACAACAATTAACATGCGAATAATCTGAACGAAACAATGTATTACGGGGGCATGTGGAGCGAGGTCTGGATGAAGCATGTGTTAAAAGACAATCACAATCATTTATTAACTAAAAACATACGTTTGATAAACGGAAATAAGTTTTTAAAACGAATTTTATGCACCCAAAGATCAACCAGAAGTTTGTACGATACCACTAGTTAATAACGATATTAAGAATGGAATGTTCTCATTGATTTTTAAATTTATAAAATGATTTTAAGATCCAGTCTCAGTTTGTCAATCTGAGAAAATACGATCAGATAGCATAATAATCATAAGCAACCGGGTTCAGCGGTCAAACGAAAGCTGTATAAGCCACTGTACTATATTATACTACAACAAATAGCGCTGGGAACCGCTTGAAGTGCGTCGACAGGAAATCATATTCAGTCCGTAATTATGACATGGCTGTCACAACATAATACATAAGACGGTATCTTTGGTCATGTAAAAAACAACAAGTATTAGCCTTCATAAAACAACCATTATCTTCGGTTTTGCGCCACTCTGGAACTGTACTTATTATTCCATAAGACTGCGCCATGAGACTAGTTATAATAAACCAATGGTACCCAAAAATTACTCTCCAAATTACAACACGAAATTTTAAATAACTTCTTCAATATTATTATTATTATGTTCCATAAGATATGTGCCAACTCACAGTAGCCAGCTTAAAATGTTTAATAAACTGGCGAACAAACAATTTAAAACCATACAACATTAAGTTACTACCAAAGGGAATTGCATTTATCTCCTTAAAGGTCACAGCATCCGATAAAAGGAAATCATGGTATTCAAACAGTACTAATTACGAAACAGCTTTTAAAATACGTTCCTCACTGGGTGCGCTAAATATCAACGTTAAACTTACGGAGATAATGACTTATTATACCTGACGACTTATACATTAGTGCCAATTATGTATAGAAAAAACGTTCATAATACAAGGCCCAAAGTCTGATTACGAAAAAGACTATAAATATCAAAACGGAGGCCTCACCTGCAAGCACTGCATCAATAATTTGTTTAGCCGAAAAGTAGAATTCGGCAAGAAATTTGAAATGTAATACTAGGAGGAAACGTAGCAATATATATGATGTTATTTGTATTCCTGTGGCTCAATAAAGAAATTCCCCCTCAGGAAGTTTAGCTGTACCGATGTAATGCCCCACGGTATCATAGTTAATTGCACTTCAGTCAATAACGATCGGTAATTCTGACTCTGATACAAATTACGTTCAACTACCAAGTCCAAGCACCGTATGCAAAGCAGAGCAGAACGACAACTTCACGTAGCCCCTCAGCTACCCAGGCCCCAATCTACGAGTGCTTGCCGGAACGTGCTTCTCCACGGCTCCACACATACTGCCATTTCCACACTCCTCTCGAAGGGCTACTGCGTAGCGTTACAGTCGCGAGCCAAATATATTCATTACAATGTGAATGAATCTACTATCGTTACAACTAGTACGGGCTATAAATGAAATTATGTTTTTGTGGTCTTCAGTCCTGAGACTGGTTTGATGCAGCTCTCCATGCTACTCTATCCTGTGCAAGCTTCTTCATCTCCCACTACCTACTGCAACCTACATCCTTCTGAATCTACTTAGTGTATTGATCTCTTGGTCTCCCTCTACGATTTTTACCCTCCACGCTGCCCTCCAATGCTAAATTTGTGATCCCTTGATGCCTCAAAACATGTCCTACCAACCGATCCCTTCTTCTAGTCAAGTTGTGCCACAAACTTCTCTTCTCCCCAATCCTATTCAATACCTCCTCATTAGTTACGTGATCTACCCACCTTATCTTCAGCATTCTTCTGTAGCACCACATTTCGAAAGCTTCTATTCTCTTCTTGTCCAAACTGGTTATCGTCCATGTTTCACTTCCATACATGGCTACACTCCATACAAATACTTTCAGAAACGACTTCCTGACACTTAAATCTATACTCGATGTTAACAAATTTCTCTTCTTCAGAAACGATTTCCTTGCCATTGCCAGTCTACATTTTATATCCTCTCTACTTCGACCATCATCAGTTATTTTACTCCCTAAATAGCGAAACTCCTTTACTACTTTAAGTGTCTCATTTCCTAATCTAATCCCCTCAGCATCACCCGATTTAATTTGACTACATTCCATTATCCCCGTTTTGCTTTTGTTGATGTTCATCTTATATCCTCCTTTCAAGACACTGTCCATTCCGTTCAACTGCTCTTCCAAGTCCTTTGCTGTCTCTGACAGAATTACAATGTCATCGGCGATCCTCAAAGTTTTTACTTCTTCTCCATGAATTTTAATACCTACTCCGAATTTTTCTTTTGTTTCCTTTACTGCTTGCTCAATACACAGATTGAATAACATCGGGGAGAGGCTACAACCCTGTCTCACTCCTTTCCCAACCACTGCTTCCCTTTCATGCCCCTCGACTCTTATAACTGCCATCTGGTTTCTGTACAAATTGTAAATAGCCTTTCGCTCCCTGTATTTTACCCCTGCCATCTTCAGAATTTGAAAGAGAGTATTCCAGTTAACGTTGTCAAAAGCTTTCTCTATGTCTACAAATGCTAGAAACGTAGGTTTGCCTTTCCTTAATCTTTCTTCTAAGATAAGTCGTAAGGTTAGTATTGCCTCACGTGTTCCAACATTTCTACGGAATCCAAACTGATCTTCCCCGAGGTCCGCTTCTACCAGTTTTTCCATTCGTCTGTAAAGAATTCGCGTTAGTATTTTGCAGCTGTGACTTAATAAACTGATAGTTCGGTAATTTTCACATCTGTCAACACCTGCTTTCTTTGGGATTGGAATTATTATATTCTTCTTGAAGTCTGAGGGTATTTCGCCTGTCTCATACATCTTGCTCACCAGATGGTAGAGTTTTGTCATGACTGGCTCTCCCAAGGCCATCAGTAGTTCTAATGGAATGTTGTCTACTCCCGGGGCCTTGTTTCGACTCAGGTCTTTCAGTGCTGTGTCAAACTCTTCACGCAGTATCTTATCTCCCATTTCATCTTCATCTACATCCTCTTCCATTTCCATAATATTGTCCTCAAGTACATCGCCCTTGTATAAACCCTCTATATACTCCTTCCACCTTTCTGCCTTCCCTTCTTTGCTTAGAACTGGGTTGCCATCTGAGCTCTTGATATTCATACAAGTGGTTCTCTTCTCTCCAAAGGTCTCTTTAATTTTCCTGTAGGCAGTATCTATCTTACCCCTAGTGAGACAAGCCTCTACATCCTTACATTTGTCCTCTAGCCATCACTGCTTAGCCATTTTGCACTTCCTGTCGATCTCATTTTTGAGACGTTTGTATTCCTTTTTGCCTGCTTCATTTACTGCATTTTTATATTTTCTCCTTTCATCAATTAAATTCAATATTTCTTCTGTTACCCAAGGATTTCTATTAGCCCTCGTCTTTTTACCTACTTGATCCTCTGCTGCCTTCACTACTTCATCCCTCAGAGCTACCCATTCTTCTTCTACTGTATTTCTTTCCCCCATTCCTGTCAATTGTCCCCTTATGCTCTCCCTGAAACTCTCTACAACCTCTGGTTCTTTCAGTTTATCCAGGTCCCATCTCCTTAAATTCCCACCTTTTTGCAGTTTCTTCAGTTTCAATCTGCAGGTCATAACCGATAGATTGTGGTCAGAATCCACATCTGCCCCTGGAAATGTCCTACAATTTAAAACCTGGTTCCTAAATCTCTGTCTTACCATTATATAATCTGATACCTATTAGTATCTCCAGGATTCTTCCAGGTATACAACCTTCTTTTATGATTCTTGAACCAAGTGTTAGCTATGATTAGCTATGAAATTATATATACATTAAAATTAAAACAATGGCTATCGGACACCAAAGCTCTTTTCGGGTTATCAATCTTGTTTATAACAGTACACTAAAACAAGTAGAAAAAATGAAAGGTTGGTTTGACAACTCTTTTGATTACGACAAGAAGCACAAAAGGAAATAAATAGGTTCGCTACTTAGAGAAAAAGCACCTGAAAACATTATACACTAAGAGACAGTTTTAAATTTTGTGAGACGGCCGTTGTTCCGACATTACTGTTCGGAAGCAACTCGTTTAAAGCGAAGTAAAGAAAAAATACTCGTAGATTTAAAAACAAAAAAAGACGTTACGTCTTTGAGCTAACTTAATTTTTGTAATCCTCGTTCTTAAAGAACGTACTATTACTGAAAGAGAGTCATTTTTGTCAGCATCCAAGTGAGATGCCGTTGCTTTGAGGTACTGTTGTCGTGTTCAACAGAAATTGGATTCAAATGCCCACTATTTCGCCATGAATTATGTTTTCCTGATTTCTCTTAAATCACTTAACACAGCATCCATAATAGTTCTTTCAAAATGACTACGGCTGATTTCATTTCTGAGTTAAACTCTAATTGAGCCAGCACTCGTGTGAAATGCCCTAGATATTGAATGTAAGGTAACATACCATACATAAATGTTGGTAAGTATTTGGGTACAGTCCTTCAGTAATATTATTTACTTTGGTAAATTAAAGCAAATCAAGTATTCACGTTATTTGAAAGAGATGGCGATTAAAAGTTTCTAAGTATGTTTTTGGTAAATCATGATTTACACGACTGCTATATGCCAGTTTATCAAAAGTTTCTACTCTAGGTCAAACAACGGAAAATCCGCAGGTATCTACATACAATGAGCGAGACCATAATTAAGCACAAAGACCACAAACAAAAACAAACATCATATATCCATAACATATTCTTTATCTAATCTATACTTGGAAAATGGCATCAATTACAGTACGTCTGTCAAGGATTACAATTTGTATCAACATCAGCTCTGAAGACCGACTGCATCAAAATATAGAACGCACGAAAGCACCTGGACTCCCACAGAATGCAAGATGTTAATGCGACAAAACACATGGGTATACTGGAATGCCATATAATACTCTATCGAAAAACCAGTACCAGATAAAGCAAAGTACATTCTTTTTTGATTCCAGCGAAACATTCAAAATTATTAATGACCATTTTAAATGTGGTAACTACTCTTTAATATTACTTCATAAAATATTAATGTATCTAAAGCAATCAAAAATACGAGCACATATTGAAACAAGTAGAATGACGGTGTACACAGCAATGTCAAGACATTTGTATCATCTCAAGAATGCATTTAACCATTTGATATTGTAAAATTTGTGCTGTATAATGATATAGGAACTGAAGCATAATTTTTATGTACAGTAACGACCAGTTTCGCGCCCCTGGAAGACGCATCGCCAGGTGATAAAAATACTTTTTAACAAGTCATCGCTTAAAGATAACTGCACTAGAGGTGCTCCCCATCATTCATGATAAGTTGTAAGCAGACAGTGCGCAGCCACTTGCTGCTCTTCCTGCTGCCGCTCAACCATCTTCCTGCTTGTGTCGCGGTTCTGCTGTCCCCTTCATTTTAAATATGGACTACTGCTTTAAGTGTGTCATTTGTTTATAGTTTTGCATGAATGATCGGGAGAGGCTCTAAGGGTGTTACCTTTCGGCGATGACGTTTTAGAAAAAAAAATATTATCACCTGAGGATGCGTCTTCTAGTGGGGCGAAACCGGTCGTGGCTTTTAATAAAAAGTATTCTGCAGCCAGTGTAGATTATTTCTTTCAAAATGTGGAAGTTTGGCTGTAGTTACCCGCAATTTTAAATATCACGCTGCATCACAGTACTTATTAATGTCTGTCGTACTAATACATAAAGAAAATGGATAACATATCAACTTGTGTGAAAGTAAACAAACCACTGAACAGCTGATACAATCTTTTAGCCTCACCAGAAAACTTTTCAGATAGTATATCTGCAGTTTCTTGGCCTTCAGTACATTATTTTATAACTTACTATTTTCTCAGACATTATATGAAACATAATAATTATCTTATACAAGCAACTGAATCTACAGAAAATTGAAATTAAAAATTGAGTGACAGAGTCAGAACCATATAATGTAAGGTAAAATACACTCCTGGAAATTGAAATAAGAACACCGTGAATTCATTGTCCCAGGAAGCGGAAACTTTATTGACACATTCCTGGGGTCAGATACATCACATGATCACACTGACACAACCACAGGCACATAGACACAGGCAACAGAGCATGCACAATGTCGGCACTAGTACAGTGTATATCCACCTTTCGCAGCAATGCAGGCTGCTATTCTCCCATGGAGACGATCGTAGAGATGCTGGATGTAGTCCTGTGGAACGGCTTGCCATGCCATTTCCACCTGGCGCCTCAGTTGGACCAGCGTTCGTGCTGGACGTGCAGACCGCGTGAGACGACGCTTCATCCAGTCCCAAACATGCTCAATGGGGGACAGATCCGGAGATCTTGCTGGCCAGGGTAGTTGACTTACACCTTCTAGAGCACGTTGGGTGGCACGGGATACATGCGGACGTGCATTGTCCTGTTGGAACAGCAAGTTCCCTTGCCGGTCTAGGAATGGTAGAACGATGGGTTCGATGACGGTTTGGATGTACCGTGCACTATTCAGTGTCCCCTCGACGATCACCAGTGGTGTACGGCCAGTGTAGGAGATCGCTCCCCACACCATGATGCCGGGTGTTGGCCCTGTGTGCCTCGGTCGTATGCAGTCCTGATTGTGGCGCTCACCTGCACGGCGCCAAACACGCATACGACCATCATTGGCACCAAGGCAGAAGCGACTCTCATCGCTGAAGACGACACGTCTCCATTCGTCCCTCCATTCACGCCTGTCGCGACACCACTGGAGGCGGGCTGCACGATGTTGGGGCGTGAGCGGAAGACGGCCTAACGGTGTGCGGGACCGTAGCCCAGCTTCATGGAGACGGTTGCGAATGGTCCTCGCCGATACCCCAGGAGCAACAGTGTCCCTAATTTGCTGGGAAGTGGCGGTGCGGTCCCCTACGGCACTGCGTAGGATCCTACGGTCTTGGCGTGCATCCGTGCGTCGCTGCGGTCTGGTCCCAGGTCGACGGGCACGTGCACCTTCCGCCGACCACTGGCGACAACATCGATGTACTGTGGAGACCTCACGCCCCACGTGTTGAGCAATTCGGCGGTACGTCCACCCGGCCTCCCGCATGCCCACTATACGCTCTCGCTCAAAGTCCGTCAACTGCACATACGGTTCACGTCCACGCTGTCGCGGCATGCTACCAGTGTTAAAGACTGCGATGCAGCTCCGTATGCCACGGCAAACTGGCTGACACTGACGGCTGCGGTGCACAAATGCTGCGCAGCTAGCGCCATTCGACGGCCAACACCGCGGTTCCTGGTGTGTCCGCTGTGCCGTGCGTGTGATCATTGCTTGCACAGCCCTCTCGCAGTGTCCGGAGCAAGTATGGTGGGTCTGACACACCGGTGTCAATGTGTTCTTTTTTCCATTTCCAGGAGTGTAGGTAGTTATAAACTGTTAGATTTTAGGAATAAATTTAGCAGACACACTGTTCAAAAAATTTATGACGAGACAAATTATTAATCTCGGATAAGTAGGTGTCTTCATTAATTTATTGATTCGACGTCTTTCATTGTGCATTAAAGTTGGTGTTAATATGGGTTTGGTAGTTTTTTTGGTAAAGTTGTATATTTAATCTCCTTTCTGGCGTTTGACATTTGTTTCTCACACTTTACATCATACGGTGATACTCTTCAAGATAAGTTTGTAGATACCTCTATTGCAGTAATGCAGCAATGGGCAGAATGAAGGGATGAGCATACAGGGTGAGTCACTAACTACTGCCACCTAGAATAATTCCGAAAGTATGATAGGAGCTGAAAAGTTTGTGGGACGAATGTTTCATGGGACAAAGGGGTCCATATTTGTTGCTAGGTGGGGTCGCGTCAGAGGTATGAAGGTCAACTTTGTTTTTTTTTAAAATGGGATCCCATAGCCTGGTAGCGGCCATCGAGACGAATCCAATTATGTGTAACAGTAAGGTCTTTTAGGATCAACGAAGGTCACGAAGATGGCATGAACGTCCATTTACAGAAGGTGTTCGAAGTGATGACCATTGGTATCAATCCAGTGTTGCAATCTACTTATCATGGATTGAGTGGTATTCCTTATCACATCAGGACTTATCGAAGCACATGCTCTGACAAGTCACTCTCGTATATCGTGCAAATAGTAAATATTCACCGAGTAGGCCGTATCATCTGTGTCTAAAAAGACCAACGAAGAAAAGTTGTCATGTTCTCCGGTCTGTAAAAGATAAACGCGCTCCTCTATCAGCCAGTGGCGTATATAAAATTCCGTGTACATGTGGAAAATTTTATATTGGAACAACAAAAAGAAGTGTAAATACACGGTTAAAAGAACACAGAAGTCTTTGCCGATTAGGAAAAACAGATAAATCGACTGTAGCAGAACACGCTTTTCAGTCAGGAAATCAACAAGTGAAGTTTTCCGAAACAAAAATTTTATCTACGACGACGAACTATTACCTACGGCTTTGTAGAGAAGCAATTGAAATATGTAAACATAGGGATAATTTTAATCGGAAAGAAGACACCATGAAACTTAGTGATATTTGGACAGTAGCACTACAGAATTGCTAGACAGTTTTATCCGTGACGAGATCACGATCGATAGTTAAGTTTTATCTCTGACAAAGATTATCTCTCCATATCATGTGTAACCCTGGCCATGCCCACTTTCTACGATATATAAGTCGCTCTCAGACGTCCGAACCGTCAGTCGGCAAGACTCACCGGAGGAGAAACACCCCTCTGAAGATGTCCAGCGCAGCTCTGGACGAAACGTTAGGAGCTGAAGAGTTTCATGGACCACGACCTTACATCCCGGAAGGTTTACCAGAAGATATGTCATCCGGTCGTGAAAGCCTTCATATTATTAACAATATTTTTGCAATACTAGTTTAAACTTACTCTACAGTACAACTGTTTTTTGTACTTTAATCGAAAACTTATATGAAATAGACATAGGTCGAGAAAAAAATGTTCAAATGTGTGTGAATTCCTAAGGGACCAAACTACTGAGGTCATCGGCTCCTAGACCTCCACACTATGCTACGAACAACACACACACCCACGCCCGAGGAAGGATTCCAGCCTCTGGTGGGAGGGGTCCAAATGGTTCAAATGTCTCTAAGCATCAGTCCCCTAGACTTAGAACTAATTAAACCGAACTAACCTAAGGACATCACACACATCCATGCCCGAGGCAGGATTCGAACCTGCGACCGTAGGAGCCGCGTGGTTCCGAACTGAAGCTCCTAGAACCGCTCGGCCACAACGGCCTCGCAGTCCGTGACATTGCGGCACAACCACGAGGCCACTGCGTGCGGCTATATTTCGAGAGAGACACTACTGTTGAAGAGGAATCTATATACTACCATGTTTCCCACTGATTATTTACATACATATTTCTTTATACAATACAGTTTTTCTTCTTTATATGATTCAGTTTTTTCCTATATGCAGATTTTTATGCAATACACGCAAAATGAGACCAGCTAGTATGACTATCAGCAGGGAAAGAGAAAAACCATACACATGTACACACACATGTACACACACACACAGTCACACATATGGTATGTAGTACTCAAAACACACACACACACACACACACAGTGTGCAAGCATGCAACCATACGTACATGACTAATGGCCTACATTACTATTCCACACAAACATACACTATAAACAGCATGAGAACAGAGAGATGACAATTTTGACCCCTCAGATGAACCACCTGTTGTCACAGCATCACAGACAGACTTCCAGCTGCATTACAATATGTGCTACATGGCCTTGTGATTGAAAGGCTTCTTGTCGCACTAAGTGCAAAGCCAAAGGCAAAGCACTGCCAACACCAATGAGCTTTGTATACTTCAGTCATTAGAGCCACTGAGGCCAACGAAAGCACGTTGTAGCATTATCTCTTATATACACTCCTGGAAATGGAAAAAAGAACACATTGACACCGGTGTGTCAGACCCACCATACTTGCTCCGGACACTGCGAGAGGGCTGTGCAAGCAATGATCACACGCACGGCACAGCGGACACACCAGGAACCGCGGTGTTGGCCGTCGAATGGCGCTAGCTGCGCAGCATTTGTGCACCGCCGCCGTCAGTGTCAGCCAGTTTGCCGTGGCATACGGAGCTCCATCGCAGTCTTTAACACTGGTAGCATGCCGCGACAGCGTGGACGTGAACCGTATGTGCAGTTGACGGACTTTGAGCGAGGGCGTATAGTGGGCATGCGGGAGGCCGGGTGGACGTACCGCCGAATTGCTCAACACGTGGGGCGTGAGGTCTCCACAGTACATCGATGTTGTCGCCAGTGGTCGGCGGAAGGTGCACGTGCCCGTCGACCTGGGACCGGACCGCAGCGACGCACGGATGCACGCCAAGACCGTAGGATCCTACGCAGTGCCGTAGGGGACCGCACCGCCACTTCCCAGCAAATTAGGGACACTGTTGCTCCTGGGGTATCGGCGAGGACCATTCGCAACCGTCTCCATGAAGCTGGGCTACGGTCCCGCACACCGTTAGGCCGTCTTCCGCTCACGCCCCAACATCGTGCAGCCCGCCTCCAGTGGTGTCGCGACAGGCGTGAATGGAGGGACGAATGGAGACGTGTCGTCTTCAGCGATGAGAGTCGCTTCTGCCTTGGTGCCAATGATGGTCGTATGCGTGTTTGGCGCCGTGCAGGTGAGCGCCACAATCAGGACTGCATACGACCGAGGCACACAGGGCCAACACCCGGCATCATGGTGTGGGGAGCGATCTCCTCCACTGGCCGTACACCACTGGTGATCGTCGAGGGGACACTGAATAGTGCACGGTACATCCAAACCGTCATCGAACCCATCGTTCTACCATTCCTAGACCGGCAAGGGAACTTGCTGTTCCAACAGGACAATGCACGTCCGCATGTATCCCGTGCCACCCAACGTGCTCTAGAAGGTGTAAGTCAACTACCCTGGCCAGCAAGATCTCCGGATCTGTCCCCCATTGAGCATGTTTGGGACTGGATGAAGCGTCGTCTCACGCGGTCTGCACGTCCAGCACGAACGCTGGTCCAACTGAGGCGCCAGGTGGAAATGGCATGGCAAGCCGTTCCACAGGACTACATCCAGCATCTCTACGATCGTCTCCATGGGAGAATAGCAGCCTGCATTGCTGCGAAAGGTGGATATACACTGTACTAGTGCCGACATTGTGCATGCTCTGTTGCCTGTGTCTATGTGCCTGTGGTTCTGTCAGTGTGATCATGTGATGTATCTGACCCCAGGAATGTGTCAATAAAGTTTCCCCTTCCTGGGACAATGAATTCACGGTGTTCTTATTTCAATTTCCAGGAGTGTATGATTCAGATTCATTAAGACTCGCGTCATATGAGCATACAATATGATATGCAGCCATGCATATTACATGTCATTCTGTGAAGTTACTCTAGGAGGCGGTGGGGGGGGGGGGGGGGTGGTTATCTTTACAATGCACCACAAGAACTGGGTTGCACTCAAAATACACAAATGCAGCAAAGGGGCAGTGCTCCTGGTAAACGGCAATCTTATTCTTTAATAACTTGTTTGCCTCAGTAGGCATTTCCATATGTACCAGTTCCTGGCTCCAGCAATCAAGCAGATTCTTTTCTGAATGTTCACTCCTAGTAGAGAAGTTGAAGCCTCTATGACAAAAATACCATGCACTTTTTTTGTATTTGAATGGGCAAACCATGTGCACGTGATGCTTTTGATCCAGATGCAGTGTTATGCCCCACTCTTGGAGAGTAGCAACACATCTGCATATTTAGGGCGCTGATCAACTACTTTTGAAAACAGTGAGGTCTTATTACTTCACGTTTTACATCTTTTGTGTTTTGCACAGTGTGCACGTCATCATCTTCTTCTGGCTTGCTTTTATCTTCATCCAGGACGTAAACATGAAATGAGTAATTGGGTTCTGCCTCTCAAATTTCGGTAAATCCTGGAGTTTAATGGGGAGTGAGACACCAATAATGTTTTAATGCTCACAGGCATTAGCTGTTTCGAATGTACACATACGTTATGTACGTTTTGGATAACTTCTCTCACAAACCAGGGGGAACCACGTAAACCAAAATTCAAGCCCCTCATCAATATTTGGACTTTAATACACAGTTGCTTAGCAGCTGTATCCTCTGGAAGTGGGATTAAAGTTTACCTCCAGACAGCTGGATCATAGGCATGTGGGTAGTCATCGAGAGACAATACATGGCTGAGTGCTTTACTGGCTCCCTTTCTTGCATTCGGAAAAATAATGCAGTACGACATTTGTGGTAAAAGTTCTGATGCAACGTGTGATTGAGTCACCCCAAGACAACACACCATTTTTAAGTCGAATATAGACATTGGTCTTTTCCTCAACACCATTACTACCTTCATTTATGGAGAGAGAGTGAGTTCACAGCACAGCGCCACTTCGCACATATTGATGGGATACCGCGATCGTTGACTATTTTGGGGATATCACTTCCCGCCACAGTAAAGTGATGAGATATTAGTAGCCCACGTTAGAGTTGTCCACGCAAGCTTGTGAGATCCAACCTCCAAAAGCACCAGCAACCACAGAATAGTTCAATGCAGATGGAGGACTGCTGTTAGATCGAGCATAATGATGTCGAGATGGTCCAAGATGATGTAACGATGAAACACGATAATGGTAAGATGTCCAGGGTGTCAGGAGCATGGTTGCGATAGCCCAGACCACTGCGAACATGCCGGTGTGTCAATCCATAACAGGGTGATAGAATGGACCTCGACACTGACAGGCTGGCACATGGTGATGGTGATGGGATGATGGCATCATCAATGGTGTTTTTATTGACACAAGCCCATCTCTGGACTGTTCCGATACTTATGCAAGGAAAGTAGTGATAAGTATCGCGTATGTATAAGAGGCATATGAAGTTGTCAGTAATTATGATAATAATAATAATGAAATTTCTAGTACTTACATGCCTAACATTGGTTTTGGTGCTGCTACATACAGATTTCAGTCATTCATCATCACCATCATTAATCGGAATAATTGATTCGAATATTTTATCCAGCTCAGTGTCAGTATCCATCTCGCTGTGATTGGTTATGCCATCAATTCGTTCAGCCCCCACATTATCAGCGTCATTCAGAATAATGGATACTAATATTTTATCCTGCTCAGTATCAACATCAGTCTGAATGTGAGCTAGTGTGGCATCAACCCATTCGGACCTCACAACATCAGCAAGTGAAATACTACTTATGTATTCAAGGGTCATGTCCTGAGAGCTCGTAGTAGGAACATGGTCAAGTCTAGACATTTCTATGTAAAAACATGCCATATAAGTGTGATGCATACATACATTTCTTCTTGTACTCATCTTGACACATATGCATTCATGGTGTCTAGTACAGACACAACACATTCATATAATTGATTTACAACGATGGAAAGGGACTGCAGATATGTTGCACTGTGTAGTAATGTGGCATAGCTGTGATTCATCCAAGATGCATGCCAAGATAGTACACTAAATGGGAGTAAACACCATGTTGGGTGGCACAATGGTTAACGCAACAGTCTAGTATGCAGGAGATCCTTGGTTCAAATCCCTGTCTGGAGCACATTTTCATTCGTCGCCATTGATTCCTTACCTTTCCTTTCCTTTCTCCGTCCTCCACCTTCACTTTACATAACTCTGATATATTGGTGCAGGTAGAGTGACAGTTACTGTGTCCATCACATTCTCGCGTCCGTCGGCCGTCGTAATTTAATATATTATTATTGTTATTATTATTTTTTGATTGTTGCCGACTTACGTGGTGGGCCTTAATAAAAATGATATTTCATTTAATTTTGATTTTACGATTAAATGATTTCCTGAAGTTCTCCTTTTTAACAATATTAATCTTAAATTATTTGTTACGTTAATGAATGTTAGACTCGCTGAATCTTAAAACATGAGCATATAAGTTGTACAATGTAATAAACTTTTCATATTAATTTCCTCGGCTAGTCAGTTCACCTTAAAGCAAGAAATCTTTAGTTATTAATTAAAATTGCCGCCCACACACGCGCGAGAGTATTTTTCTTACCTCCGTTAACCATTGTATTGTAGTCAGAGTCCTGGCTCTAGGTCTCGGCTATGGTACTAAAAATAAGAATCTTAAAGCTAAGTATTTTCTGCAACGTCGGGCGGCTGTGGAGAAAAATTAGTATTATGTTAATAGCGGGCGAGTTTTCCGCTTCCGCTAATTTTTCATAAGTTAATATCGCCACGTAATGGCGTCGTTGGCTGCATTGGCCGCTGCGATTGTTGAACTGTAAATTACTTGAATGCAGGTTAATTCAAGGAAGGCGGACATGAAATCGGGATCACCTCTTACAAATTAAAAGTGCACAATAATATTAAATCAGTATATTATATGCTTAACTCATACAAATATGCTTACATTTGCCAGCACTCGCAAGATGTTCGTCTGTACATCATCAAGACAAGTGAAGAAGTGAAGTCGACTAAAAAAATTAACAAAAGAGCGTATCTTGTCGTCTCTTTAGATCATTTTGTCATAAATTATTTCTTTGCATTGCATTTCTTTGCATTTCTCGACAGAGAAATTATTGTTTTACGGCTACATGATAAAAATATATTATTCAATTTTTGAATGTCTCTTCTTTATAAATATTGTTTTTTAAGTCTTTTCGTAATATAGCACTGGGGACGCTATAACATGCTCCACTTCTTCCACTCCCATGACTGAAATCTCGTTAAAAAGTTCTGAAAGAAACAGAAAAAAGGATTGGATTAGAAATTAGGTAATCATATTCTTATTATTCGTCCATAGAGAGAGAGATAGCTAGAGGAAAGGCGTATACTGACAGTCACAAAATTCACTTTTTAATGGTTCTGGAAGCTATCCAGCGTCCTCTGAAGCACCAATCAGATCCATTAGGTTTTCTAATTCGCTGTATTGCATTTGATGGGGCGTCATTAACTGTTTCATATCGAGGACATTTTCCCACTCCTGCTGCGGTAGCGTTATCAGTGGCACTGCGTTTTATCTTCGCAGATGTTATCTCGACGCATACTGGAACACAAGTCATATATTGAGGCAAAATGCCCCTTATTTAGAGCTAGCTGGATCCGCTTCTGCTATGGCAGGTGCGAACCTATAGAGATAAGAGTGGCAGATGCAGGTGCCTAGCCATACGTAACAGTGCTTTTATGTAACCACTCATGACACTCGTTCTCGCATTCCCACTCCCTTGACTGCCATCCACTGTGCCAGTACAAGAACCAAAATCGAGGTCAGCACACCACTGTGCCAGTTCTAGCCAAGATAATGTTCTAGGACAAAGTCATGCACATTACACAGGCCACAACCAGCACTCCCAGTACCACAGCAAAGACTGGCCTGCATGCTATGCGGGTCTATGACCGGCCTACTCTGTGTGGAGGACGCACTTCTGTCACTACAAAAACACTGGATGAGAATCAGTATATAAAGTACATCTCGCCCCCCCCCCCCCTCCCCCCTACTCCCCTGTGTGTGTCTCTTTCTCTCTAACATAGTGGATGTATGAGGATCACCTGTGAATGCTGAGTCAAATTTTACACAATGAGCCACATTTTTTTTTGAGTCTGTATAGAATGGAAGTGCATCTGAATACAGCTTCTGAATCTACATCATCGTGTGGTTCAATAGATGAAGTGCGGAAGAATGCTTCAGTTCTCCCTGTGTACAGAACATGTAAGACATGGTTGACATCCTTCGATGACTGGTTGATAGCTACTACACAACGTCTTTGCAAACTAAGCGATGCTGGATTCTTTTATACTAATAACGATTATCAAACAGTGCATTTCCACTTAGATGGGAGGTTAAGAGATTTGGAAAAAATCGCATAATCCATGAACTGAACACGCTGAGTGGTTTTTACGAATCTCTGTTTGTGATTCTTACGAAGGATAGTGGTAGTGTATAACAATTGCCAGAACAGAGATGCAATAACCAGCACAGAGGATGTAGATAATATTAAGATTCCTGCAAATCATATGAAAGCTTCAGTGTGTGACTGTGAGAGCTTTTGACGATGCTTGGCTCTCCAAAATCTGGTACCAGAATTTGACACCTGTGCTATTCCTTCCATGCGGACATACTTCTGCTTGTCTTAAATTCACATCTCTCCTTTCCTCATGTTTCGTGTGTAGGAACCTGTTTCAGCTACAGTAAGAGCATTTCTGACGAAAAGGTCAAATGATTCAAATGGCTCTGAGCACTATGGGACTTAACTTCTGAGGTCATCAGTCCCCTAGAATTTATAACTACTTAAACCTAACTAACCTAAGGACATCACACACATCCATGCCCGAGGCAGGATTCGAACCTGCGACCGTAGCGGTCGTGCGGTTCCCGACTGTAGCGCCTAGAACCGCTCGGACACCCCGACCGGCCGAAAAGGTCAATCCTCTAAGAAATGTTATTATTTTATTAGATGTTCTTTATACATTGTGGAAAATAAAGATTTATCGTTTCAATAGCTAATGTTCTTTAGGTCAACTCTTAATATAACTACATCATGATCTGAATACTTCCTCTCAGAAAAATGGCCAGCATTAAGCAATCATGATTTTAGTGCTACAACGCTGATAGAAGTGACAGAAAATATCTCTGTTTGTCGATATTGGCGACATTCGACACGCTGAAGAAGACGCCATTTTATTCGTCACATAATATTATTGGCACAAAATTCAGCCTGTATCATCTGGCAACAAATTCTATGCGGTCAGTAGATAGTAGTCGAGAGGCAGCACCATGTTCACTCCACCAAGCTAGTAGCGACTTGTTACAGTACTGGGGTGCATTGCAGGAAAACATATCTGATTCTTACACCATACACCACCCACCTCATACCAATTATACTTCCTTACTTGTAAGGATTTATAGATATTCTTGAAAAAAAAAAGATTTATACAGAAGGGATAAGTGGAATTTGTGTTAGATGCTGTAGGACTTTAATGTAATCACTAGGTATGTGAGAGGGATGGCACCCTCTCTTGCTTTACAAGTGGAAACATGGGACACTCTAGAGACATGGCGTCATCAAGAACAGACACATTCTCCTACATTTGGTCAATACTGTGGCATGAAGAGGTATGTATTGGGAAAATATTGGCAAGGAGACGCTGGAAATATTAAAAGTCGATAGCAATGTCATATAAACTGGAGTTGACCAACATTAAAATGAACTACTGCAACAGCTTCGCATAGGCGACAAGTAACTTAGGCATTTATCGTTAGATATAACGCAAGATTCTAGTATAGGTTTTTAACAAAGTGGAGATGTGTGACTATCTAACATCAGTCCAAGACATCTATGTGTAAGAGGAAGACTACCAGGGAAGAGGTAATATTATTGTAAACAACAAAAAGACTTACATTTTCCTTGACTTACGACCATGGTATACTACACTAGAATCTACAATTTCTGACTATGGAATGGACTGTGTGTGTGTGGCGCTGTAAAAGCTTGCCTAAATGTATTAATTGCCAACAAACACTATTTATTTTTAAACTATGCTCACTGCAGGAAGTGGGAAAATCATTATTCAGACTCCAACAAGGACGACAGATGTGTCATACATAACTGTCGTACTGAAGTTGGAGAAATAAATTTTTTTTTCCTAAGTTCTTTACAATACCATCACATGTGAAAATTACTGAGTTAGGATTCATTCCTACAAACAATCATGTTCCATTTTTTAACTTTCATCAGCCACATACATAAATACAGAGTCATAGTATTTGAAATTGTAGTTCCATATATTCCAAGTTAAGGTTTACTGTTTGATCAATATAATACCTCTGTATATGTCAAACTGTCAAGCTGTCAAACAAAAGCGAATAGAAAATACAAATTCAAAGACGTTTACATTTCAATGTGTACAACGAGGTGACGAAAGTAATGGGATTCCTCCTAATATCATGTCAGACCTTCTTTTGTCCGGTTTAGTGGAGCAACTCGCTGTGGCATGTACTCAACAAGTCGCTGGAAGTCCCCTGCAGAAATATTGAGCCAATCTACCTCTATAACTGTCTACAATTGCGGAAGTGTTGCCGGTGAAGGATATTGTGCATAAAGTGACTTCTAGATTATGTAGCGGAAATGTTCGATGGGATTCACCTTAGGCGGTCTGGGTGGCTAAATCATTCGTTCGAATTGTCCATACGGTTCTTCTACCAATCGTGAACAATTGTGGCATGGTGACATTGCACATTGTCATCTATAAAAATGCAGTCTATGAGTGGCTGCAAATGATCTCCAAGTAGCTGTACATAACAGTTTCCAGTCAATGATTGGTTGAGCGGGATCAGAGGACCTAGCCCATTTCCTGTAAACATCCATCAGCTTGCACAGTGCCTTGTTGACAAAATCCATGGCTCCGTGGAGTCTGTGGAACACTGGAATCCTGCCATCAGCTCTTCCCAACTGAAATCTGGACTTATGTGAGCTGTCCAGTCGTCTGGAGTCCAACCTATATGATTACGAGCCCAGGAGAGGCGCTGCAGGCGATGTCGCCCTGTTAGCAAAGGCACTCGGTCGGTCGTCTGCTGTCATAGGCTGTCATAGGCCATTAACGCCAAATTTCCCCTCTCCTCCCCAAAGAAAAGAAACTCGCGGACTCGAAATTAATCTACGTGGCATAAAGGCAAGATTAGAACAAACCCTTCCAGTCATCTATGGGCCAGTAAAGGCCTGTAGCACATCCAGCAAAAGCATATCAGATGGAATTTTTTTCCTTATGACAGACGTGACCTTCTTATGACATAACCAGGCATAAACATTAGCCTTACTGAACTTCGCTTTAGAGAAAACCATCGATAACGTCACCCATCAGTACCTAACGAGAGTGTTATATCATCTCAGAATTCAGAAGCAACAATAGATTTACTACTATCAAATGAATACCGTATTGTTTCCACCAAAGAAGTGGTAGAAAAATTAGGATGTGCACTGATACCGAATAGTACAAGGATTCTGAAATCATTCAAAAGATTGAATGCAACGACACGATGGCTCTGCTCAAAATGTTGTATGTTGCTGAAGTCATACCGCTGATAGAAAATATGCAGCGCAGGTAAAAAAAAGCTCTGCTGTGGCTGCTAGTGTAGTGGTTATTCTACGTGTTTTACTGTATCTGTTAATACGTATCACTAAAATGAATATCGCACTAAAACTAATTCTGAACGCTGTATGGAATGGCACATAAAATTCGGCTTTAAAAATAATTTTATTCGCGACGGGAAACAAACTGACGCTTTCCGTCGATACTGGGCGGCGCACGAAACATGTGATGACCAGTATTTGCTTGGGCTTACTCGAGCCACTCATCATTGCAAAATCGAAATTGCAGATATCTACCAAAATACCCAATAAAATGCGCCTGGCGACTCTTACAAGGGAACCTCCCCATCGCACCCCCCTCAGATTTAGTTATAAGTTGGCACAGTGGATAGGCCTTGAAAAACTGAACACAGATCAATTGAGAAAACAGGAAGAAGTTATGTGGAACTGTGAAAAAATAAGGAAAATATACAAACTGAGTAGTTCATGGGAAGATATGTAAAATCGTAACGTGAGCAGCTGCGGAACGAAAGGTCGTTGGTTCTAATCTTCCATCGAGTGAAAAGTTTTAATTTTTCATTTTCAGTTTATGTGACCAACTCTTATGTTTTCATCACTTTTTTGGGAGTGATTATCACATCCACAAGAAAACCTAAATCGGGCAAGGTAGAAGAATCTTTTTACCCATTCGCCAAGTGTGCAAGTTAGGTGGGTCGACAACATACTCCTGTCGCACATGCCGTCACCAGTGTCATATAGAATATATCATATGTGTTTTGCTGTGGAGGAATCGGTTGACCTATGACCTTGCGATCAAATGTTTTCGGTTCCCATTGGAGAGGCGCATCCTTTCGTCTACTAATCGCACGGTTTTACGATGCGGTCGCAAAACACAGACACTAAACTTATTACAGTGAACAGAGACGTCAATGAACTATAACAGATAATAACTATGCAAAAAAAGAAAAAGAAAGTAAAATTTTCGCTCGAGGAAAGACTTGAACCAAGGACCTCTCGTTCCGTAGCTGCTCACGCTACCACAGGACCACGGCGCTCCTGGGCTGCGATCGTCCATGATGTTGCCTATATTGCCCATGGCCTACTCAGTTTGTATATTTTGCTTATTTTTTCACAGTTCCACACAACTTCTTCCTGTTTTCTCAATTGATCTGTGTTCAGTTTATCAAGGCCTATCGACTGTGCCAACTTATAACTAAATCTGAGGGGGGTGCGGGGGGAGGTTCCCTTGTTAGAAGGGACATTCTGTATATACACTAACGTGACGAAAGTCACGGGAGAGCTGGCGGTAGTATCGCATACACAAGGTATAAAAGGGCAGTACGTCGACGGAACTGTCACTTCTACTCTGGTTATTCATGTGAAAAGGTTTCCGATGTGGTTATGGCCCCACGACGGGCCAACAGACTTTGAACGCGGAATCGTAGCTGGAACTATACGCATGGGACATTCCATTTCGGAAATCAGTAGAGAATTCAATACTCTGAGATCCACAGTGTCAAGAATGTGCCGAGCATACCAAACTTCAGTCATTACCTCGCACCACAGGCAACGCAGTGGTGACGGTTTTCAGTTAACGACCGAGATCAGCGGCGTTTGAGTACAGTTGTCAGTGCTAACAGATAGGTAACACTGCGTGAAACAACCGCAAGAATCAATGTGGGGACGTACGGCGAACGTATCCGTCACGACAGTGCGGCGAAATTAGGCGTGAATGCGCTGTGGCAGCAGGTGGCCGACGCGAGTGGCTTTGCTAACAGCACGACACCGCCTGCAGCGCGTCTGCTGGGCTCGTGATCCTATGGGTTGGACTCTAGACGACTGGAAAATACTCGCCTGGTCAAATTGAAACGTCCCCTTTAAACAATTTTACAGGACTGTGCTTAAACTGACACACAATATTTTGTTAACGCAACGCAATCTGACTCTCAATAATCCCTACAAAAGAATGGGCCCTGACTAACATTAAACTATACCTTTCACAAATCACTTACCTCACAAAAATCTTCGCTACTCAAGCTACTGCAATACAGCGAGCGCCACTACTGCCAGCTAAATAAAAGATTCAAAGTACTGAAGGCACTAACTACTGATAGCCATAGTTAGCAAATGAAAGATTTTGATAGAGAACAAACAATGTATTTACCTCAATAGTCATAATATATATAGCAGTTCATGACAAATTTTAAAACTCCGCCATCTCTCTCCCCACATCCACCACTGCTGGCGGCTCACCTCCAACTGATCTTGTACTTCTCGGATTTCTCTTTTGTATTGCGTATTAATTTGATTCTGATTTTGTTTGAATTTCTTAATTTGTTCATACTCTTCTGTGTCAGTGATGGCTACAGGTCTTGTGTCATTCAGATCATCATCTACCTTTGTAGATAAGTTAGTGACCTGATCCGAAAGTTCGGCTACTTTCTCCGATAGTGAACACATTTCCTCAGTGTGTTTTTCTGAACCAAGTTTCAGAGTGTCCATTTGTGTTGAAATCGAATCTACTGTGTCCTTCAAGTTTTCCTGAGTTTTTGCAAGTTGCGTAACCGAATCGGTAGATGCAACTGAGTCAATTTTAGCCCACAAGGTCTCATGATTTTCATGAACAATGGTTTGCAGTTCTTTTATGGCTGCTTCGTGATTCTGTAATGCATTTTCATGCCGCGAAAAAATAGGTTGAAAATGCTCACAAATTTGTGTTTTTACATCATTACAGACTTTTTGACATTTCGATTCGATGTTATGTAACTCACTAGTTAAATCTTCACGTGTTTGTTCAAGCGTCGTGTCTAACTTTTGAAGATTTTGTTCCATTGTGTCTAACTTTTGAAGATTTTGTTCTATTGTGTCTAACTTGTTAAGATTTTGTTCCATTGTGTCTAACTTTTGAAGCTTTTGCTGTGTTTGTCTCTGGTGTTGTTCCATTTGTTGCATTAGCTGTAATAACAATGCATTAGTGTCTGGAATCTGTTCCTCTACGCTTTTCGGCAGTGCATTTGCACCGGCAACATTCACATTTTGACAAGCAGAAAATGTGTCTTGACTTATTTGAGAAAACGGTGAGGACGCAAAACCTGAATCTACAGTATTTGAAAAATTGTGTCCTGTCATTTCGGATCCCTGAGGCGAGCTGTTGCCGAGCGATTGATCGATAATGCTTCTCTGTTCACTAACTGTTTCAAAATGAGTCCCGATTTTAGTTAGTAAGCGCTGATAGTAGGTTTCGAGTGTGGTGCAGACTCACGAAGTCATAGACCCAAGTTGTGAAGAAGCCACTGCATAAGCTGGTGTTGGCTCATTAGTGGTGTGGACTGTGTTTGCATGGAATGGACTGGCTCCTCTGGTCCAAACGAAACGATCATTGAATGGAAACTATGTTCGGCTACTTGGAATCCATTTTCAGCCATTCATGGACTTTATGATCCCAAACAACGGTGTAATTTTTATGCACGACAGTCAGCCATGTCATTGGGCCACAATTGTTTTGAAGAACATTATGGCCACCCATATTGCACGCATGAATCTCATCGAAAATTGATGGGACATAATTGAGAGATCAGTTCGTGGACAAAATTCTGCACCGGCAAGACTTTCGCAGTTTATGGACGGCTACACAGACAAAATGGCTCAATATTTCTGCAGGGGACTTCAAACGACTTGTTGAGTCCCTTCCACGTTCAGTTGATGCAGTGTACCGTACAAAAGGGACTCCTACACAATATTAGGAGGTATCCCATCACTTCTGTCGCCTCATTGTAATATCCAAGCTTCCGTAGCAGTGATAGACTTCTATACTACTTATCTTTCAACTGCGGAAAGTGTGCGTAACGCCGACTTCGATTGAGATTATTCCAAGAAAGTGTAGCTCATCCATAAAGGAACCATCGAACAGAACATTTATACAACTTGAGTACTGATAGAGTGTTTGGAACCCCGAAGAGCTCGTTTTAAAGGAAGACATCGAAGTAATTCAGAGATGTGCTGCTAGATTTTTTGCCGGTAGTTTGGATGAACGCGTGAGCATTACGGAAATGCTGCAAGATCTGGAATGGGAGTAATTGGAGGGAAAAAGAAGTTTTTTTCAGAAAACACTATTGTGCTATAGGTTGTAGAATGACAGTACTGCGACAAACGTACATTTCACGTAAGGACCGTGAAGACAACGTAAGAGAAATCATGGTTCTTACAAAAGCATATGGATATGTTGCCCCCTCGTTCCATTAGTGAGTGGAACAGGGACCGATTTTAAATGATAGCAGCGTAAGTTCCGTCTTCGGGACGATGTCTAAGTAATGGATATGTTTCTATATGGATCTGTTTCTACATTAACTTTTTTTCCCGACAGACGAAGACCTCATGGTTACCGCCGCATATGGAAGAGATATGGGCTACTCTACCCTGGATCCGCTCTTGAATAGCATACGGGAAAATGGACAGTGCGCTAAATCTTCACATATATTGCTGCTCTGCGGGTAATATTTTTATGCTACACAGACTGAGAACTGTGAAATTTGTTTTTGGCCTCATATATCTCATTTATCGTATTCCTCTTACCTTCATATCAGATATACAGCGGCTGGTGTAGAATTATCGTGCATCCTACCTTAAATGCGCGTTCCCTAAAAGTTATCCAGTAGCGTTTCGCGAAAACTGTATTCTTACTTTTCCATGGAAGGCTATTTTTATTCTGGAGAAGGGACTGCATGTGCGTATGTCAGAGCAACTGTCAGAGTGAATTGTGAAACAGGAAACTCTCGTAAATCCCTGTCTTTTCACTCGAGATTTTCTCTATTATTTTTAAAAAATACGGTCCGCCTTTCGGCTAGAGGGCAATACTATTTCCCCGTAGTATGTCACTAGATGCTAACTTGGAGCATTGTAAGCCGTTACACTAAGAAAAATACTGAGGTTATAAACACAGAATACACGTATTGGGTGTGTTGCGTAAGGAGCATCGAACTGAGGAGCTTACATGTGTACACTGGGTGTCCTAGAAGTTTTCCCTGTTTGCAGACAGGCGTAAGGCACAAACTACGTCACACACGCACATATCTGTAATCTTGAAGTGCAGGTAACATATTCTAGCTTTATTGGTATATTCACACATAAAATTTAAAAATTTCTAAGAGTGCATCTTTTTCATATTTAGATTAAAATTCAGTCTTGATCACGTTATGTCTGTTTTAATGAGTAACCGGTTTCGGTTTTTTCTATAAAACCATCATCAGACCTGTGAATAAATTTTAAGAAATACTAGATACCAATCTTTAAATGAGATAGTCTAACGATGTCAAAAATTTTTAACAAAATAAAATAAAATTAATTATACCCATTGGCTCCCTTGGGTTGGTAGGTGGAGCTCTCCTTGCTGCTGTGCAGTCAACTGATGGTTATGAGTGCTGAGCACGAGCTTAAATATGCAGAGGCTCCGCCTACTTCCTGTCACACTACTTCATAACTGCAAATCATCAATGCTGCTCAATGAACAATTAGATTTTCGCGAAAAATATTATTATGACCTTTTTGACGAAATTTTATAATAAAAACATCTACTCTTTTGTTTTTTAAAAATATAAGATTAGTTATACCCATGGCAAAAGCAATATATGTAAAATATGCTGCATCAGCAGTCTCATCAGTTATACAGATATACATAATGTGGAACGTACTATTGGCTGCTAACCTAATGCTATAAAGAACATTGCCATAAAAACTACACTTAAAACAAGACGATTCTGCAGCATCCAACAAACATGCAATTGTGATGTAGGCGACTTGGTATAATCGATATATACCACAACGCCAAGGATTTTTACATCTTTGATGTAACTGGCACTGTAATAGTATTAAGGTTGTCCATAGAGGGCACAGCTATCACACATCGTAATTCACTGTTTTCATCCAAAATATAAATAAGTTGTAGACATAACTACTATCTGTTAATCAGATATTTAAATCAATCAATTTTATGTTATTAGTGTGTTTCCTACTTTTATACTTTGACGATGGCGTCATATTATGAACGCTGATTGGCAGTTATGAAGTAGTGTGACAGGAAGTAGGCGGAGCCTCTGCATATTTAAGCTCGTGCTCAGCACTCATAACCATCAGTTGACTGCACAGCAGCAAGGAGAGCTCCACCTACCAACCCAAGGGAGCCAATGGGTATTATTAATTTTATTTTATTTTGTTAAAAATTTTTGACATCATTAGACTATCTCATTTAAAGATTGGTATCTAGTATTTCTTAAAATTTATTCACAGGTCTGATGATGGTTTTATAGAAAAAACCGAAACCGGTTACTCATTAAAACAGACATAACGTGATCAAGACTGAATTTTAATCTAAATATAACAATTAATTGATCACTGTATTCCAAAAATGTTTACCAAAATTGTGCACCTTTTTCGTTTCTCGAAGGCTATCCAGGCGATATTCCAATTGCAGCGATTCGTTTGTCAAAATTTCGTGGGGAGTGGATGTTATGACGTGAGTAACTCTGTGCCGTAACACTGCGACATCTTTCACTGGTGCTTGGTAAACTTGGTCCTTGACATAACCCAGTGGTATTAAGTCTGGTGAGCGTGGAGGCCAACTGATGGGACCACCACACCCTAACCATCTTCCTGGAATTGTTGTATCTAAATAGGCACGAACATCTAACCCACAAAGAAATGGCGCGCCATCTCATTGGAAAGTTAAGTTCAGAACATTCTGAATCTGTGGCACAACAAATAATTGCAACATATCAAGACAGATATTGACTGTGATTGTCATTTCACTGAAGAAAAGAGGTCCTATTATTACAATGTGCATAAGACGACATTACGTGATCAGGTTAGGTCTACCTCTGACGGTCTCAAACACAGCGTTGGGATTCTCGGACCCCCATATCGTAGCATAACAGCAAAGTCATAACGAGCACTCTAATGCGATGATTGAAGGGACTGCACGATCTTGACTTTTTAAGAGCGCAAAATAAGTTGCTAATGTAGGATGTGGTGTGCTGATGTCTTCGGAATCTGCGACTCACGTAAGGCTCTGCAGACTGACTTCTTGGGACTTCTCACGAAACTATCCCCCACTGTCTGAATTGTTTGCACACTAGGTCTAGGCCTGCCTGTTCTACGAAATCACAGACGCCCTCTGCTTCCTTAAACTTCGCATACTACATCTTGATGCTTTTAACATCTGGTGGCTGTCTATTTTATGCCATATGAAATTTTCTCTGCACTGCCTTTAGTGATTTTGCCTCGTGATACCAGAGTACACAATGTGCTTTCTATTGGTTTTAGTACAAGTTGTTTGCAATTGGTGCCCGATTCCACTGTTGTTATTTTACTGGGCCTGTATCAAACACAAAAACTGGAATAAGTCACATGCATTCAAGATAAAATGTATTTCTTTTGAATGCATTATGGGAACAGCAGTGATCAATGTCTTATAAATAATTACTACTAAAAGCAGTCTTGATCACGATTTATTTAACAAGGTGACCGGTTTCGACCACTACTGTGGTCATCTTCAGACCATTGAGTAGGAACCTCTTTCTGTTGGAGAATCACTACAGTAGTGATTCTCACCTTGTTAAATAAATCGTGATCAAGACTGCTTTTAGTAGTAATTATTTAAAATGTATTTGTCTGTGTATTATGCTTCATGTCTTACGAACGTTTGTAATCAGGGAAAGACTTCTGGGACACCTAGTATGTTAGCACTTTGAAATGCTGGAAGTAGTGGCTACAATTCGTGTATTTTAATACACCTGTTAATCTGTACCGACTAAACGAAGGGTTTGAGACCGATGTGCAAAAACTCGTAAAAAAAAGGTCAGTCTAGTAGTTGTTCAATTGTGCACTTATTTTGTGGATGATGAATTGCATTTCCTTATGATTCCTGCAGTTGTATTTGAACCCAGAATATGCTTTAGCTCGCTCCAGATGCTTATTCTTCAGCATTTTACGGTGTTCATTGGTTCTAATGACTGTGAAACATCAGTACTGGGTGTTGGCCATCACTTTTTAAATAAGATAACCCTGTTGCTTCCTCTCGCCCATATTTTGTTTAAATATCACAGTGTGTTAGCCGTTCAGTCACGTAATTACATATATCATAAAATGGATATATAAAATTAACCAATGGGTGGTATTGGAAGTGCTTACAGTAAATGTCCTAACGTTAATATTTTAAAATAATTCAAGAACATACCGTAACGTCAGTGTGTCTTATATCGTACATTATACCATCATTTTGCAGATTATGTCATGCCATTATTGACTTCTAGTAATTCGGTCACATACTATAATACTCTCCAACCTCCTCTCTTTCCAGTGGGCTGTGGCTACATAAAACTTATTAATGACAAGTTGGGGAGACGTAAAAACAATTTTGTGGGAGATATTATTATTATTATTTATTTGTATTATTACATATTTACAATCATTCTTGAACATTTCTTTCATTTTTCAACAACAAGTTTCATTCTATTCATTGGCATCATATGGAAAATTCTGTATGTGCCATTCACTCCACCACTCTTACAGAAATTTATCATTCAATTCTCCAGTCGCTGCATCACGTTTATCGCTATGCATTTTCATTGGAGTGCAGGAAGTGAGGGACGCCCTTTCTCCTCAATAACATGCTCATCATGTTCTGGCAACATGTCTATATTCCACTTCACTTGGTCCAGCCTCTTCACATGGACACGTGACTGGTGGCATAAATCAACGTATACTATTCACTGAATTCTCCAATGGCACACTGACTGAGCCCATTAATAGTTTTGAAGAAGTTAAATCAGACTTATAGTAGAACATTGTCCACTCTATTAAGAAATTACCTGATTTGATCATGCTACTTTGAGCACCATCCAGAATCTGAAATGCAAGTTTATTTAGAAGATATGGAATATGGTGTGGAATCCCTGGTAGCCAAAGAAATCATCGAAGATGTTTCTGGAAAACACATCAATTACCAAACTCATGCAGTATCAATCCTTATGCATGAGAGATGTGTTTTCCCCCTTACCGCTTCTTGAACAGTAAATATAGTCTGTCTCAATAATTTCAAACATGTAAAAAAAATTTCTCTTATTTTTGGGTAACCTCTCCTGCTGCAGGCTCTTAGAACAGGAATAACGATGCTCATGCAATTGGGCTTATAATAGGAAAAGGGAAACGGAGGGGTGCATGTTTCTTCTTTGCCCAGGGATAGTTCTAGATCGTTACGTGGTCCAGCACCAGCACGGTGGTTTGGCAACCTCGCCACATGTTGGGGGGGAGGCTGCCCTTGATTTTGGTTCTCGCATTAGTACTGTGGGTGGATGACCTTGATTGCGGTTCCCTAACTGATACACGGATGAGTGACCCTCATTTGGAATTGTCCAAGAGGCAGTAGCGGTAGCGATGGCGATGCCATGTTTCTGATTATATTGAGGTGTTGGCAGAAGAGCCAACACAGGGTTGCTAGAGGAGGCCGAAATGCACGCGTTTAAGCTTACGCTGACTGGCGTGAGGTCTGGAACAATCAAAGGAGTTGAGTCTAATAAATAAAGTACGAAGCTCTTGGAATACTTAACTTTAATCCATAATTGGTGTACATCACTCTTGACGGTACATGTTTTACAATCTCAATATTAACTGGTAATGGCGCCTTGCTACGTCGTAGCAAATGACGTAGCTGAAGGCTATGCTAACTATCGTCTCGGCAAATGAGAGCGTATTTGTCAGTGAACCTTTCCTAGCAAAGTCGGCTGTACAACTGGGGCGAGTGCTAGGACGTCTCTCTAGACCTGCCGTGTGGTGGCGCTCGGTCTGCAATCACTGACAGTGGCGACACGCGGGTCCGACGTATACTAATGGACCGCGGTCGATTTAAAGGCTACCACCTAGCAAGTGTGGTGTCTGGCGGTGACAGCACATATATCATATAACTGTCTGAGATGCAGGGATTCCTCATGGGGAGGTGCTGACCTTGAAGATAATAAGATTCAGTTAATACGATAACAAGTTCAATTGCTTCATCATAAGGAACTGAACCTGAGCTCGTACCCGCTCTACACCTCTGTAACCTAGTATTTGGGCTCATTCCCACCCTAAATCTCAATGACTTTGAATCTGAGCTCATACATACCCTGCTACTTTCGAGGCATGTGCTGTGGTGGAAAGATGATGGCCGGCCAGTGTGCCCGAGCGGTTCTAGGCGCTTCAGTCTGGAACCGCACGACCGCTACGGTCGCAGGTTCGCATCCTGCCTCGGGCATGGATGTGTGTGATGTCCTTAGGTTAGGTTTAAGTAGTTCTAAGTTCTAGGGGACTGATGACCTCAGATGTTAAGTCCCATAGTGCTCAGAGCCATTTGGAAAGATGATGGCGTAACACTCTGCTACAGTGGTCCTTGCGGTAATGTCCTGTATTAAATTCAAAACCTCTCTGTAGCGTCTCGTGAAGTGACGGAGTGTGATGTTGTTGATGATCGATTTGTCATACGGGTACAATAAGGTTCAAATGGTTCAAATGGCTCTGAGCGCTATGGGACTTAACAGCGGAGGTCATCAGTCCCCTAGAACTTAGAAATACTTAAACCTAACTAACCTAAGGACAACACACGCATCCAAGCCCGAGACAGGATTCGAACCTGCGGCCGTAGCGGTCGCGCGGTTCCAAACTGAAGCGCCTAGAACCGCTCTGCCACTCCGGCCGGCGGTACAATAAGGTCCGCAGCCCCGATGCTGCCATGTGTCGGCAACAGGTTTCACCCTCACCCACCTCTGTCATCACGATCATAGAACACAAACGTAAAACTACGTTATATATTGAGGTGACAAAAGTCATTGGATAGCGATATGCACATTTACAGCTGGCGGTAGTATCACGTATGCTACATATAAAAGGGAACTGCAATCGTGGAGCTTTCATTTGTAGTTAGGCGATTCATTTGACAAGGTTTCTGAGGTAGTTATGAACAATGGGAAGTACCAGACTTTGAACATGGAGTGGTTATTGGAGTTTTATAGATGGGGAATTCAGTTTCGGAAATCATAAGGGAATTCAACATCACAGTGTCAAGAGTGTAACGAGGTTACTAAATTTTATGCATTACCTCTCAGCATGGACAACTCAGTGCCCTACAACCTTCACTTAACGCTCGAGAGCAGCGGCATTTGCCTAGAGTCGTTAATGCCAAAGGACAAGCAACACTGCGTGAAATAACCGCAGAAATCTATGTGGGATGTACGACAAACGTACCCATTAGGATTGCGTGACGAAATTTGGCATTAATGGACTATGGCAGCAAATGACTGACGTGAGTGCCTTTGCTAACAGCACGACATCACCTGCAGTGGCCCTCCAGTGGTTCTAACCATATTGGTTGGATTCTAGACTACTGGAAAACCGTGGCCTGGTCAGCCGAGCTCGATCTCAGATGATAATAGCTGGTAGTAGGGTTGGAGTGTGGCGCAGACCCCATGAAGCCATGGGTCCAAGTTCTCAATAGGTGAACCGATCAGTGACCGGAAATGGTTGTTAGCTTACTTTTCCTCAGACAATGATGGAATTTTTATGGTTGACATTGTGCCATGTTTCCAAGCCACAACTGTACGTGATTGGTTTGAAGAACTTTCTGGACAGTTCAAGCAATTGATTTGGCCAACCAGATCGCCCGACAAGGACTTTCAATGACTTGTTGAGTCCATGTCACATCGAGTGGCTGCAGGACAGGATAAAAGAGGTCTAACACGATATTCAGACGTATCCTATGACTTTTATCACTTCAGTGTATGTGCATGAATTAGACGCATGTACACTCTACAAGTCGGCCGCTGTGGCCGAGTGGTTGTAGGCGCATCAGTCCGGAACCGCGCTGCTGCTACGATCACAGGTTCGAATCCTGCCTCGGGCATGGATGTGTGTGATGTCCTTAGGTTAGTTAGGTTTAAGTAGTTCTAAGCCTAGGGGACTGATGATCTCAGATGTTAAGTCCCATAGTGCTTACAGCTATTTGAACCCTTTACAAATACACATTCAACACAAATCTCATATATCCGTAAAAATGGCGGCCAATGTATGCAGAAGTAGAACATGCTTTCTGGAAGGTGGCTCAGCCACCACATGGGATGTCCTACCCAAGAACGGCATAGTACGTTTACGTTTATATATGTACTGTAACTGATGTCGTTTTGTAAGTATGGATTATGTGACGAATGTGTTATAGACACATGAAGATTTTTATTGTTAGCGATTACTGTGCCTAAGTATGGACATTTCCACTGCATATAGATACTGCATCTGAGGATGGTGAAAGTGATTTTTTTAATAAATGTATGTACAAATTGTAACATTCATGTCAAATAATGGGTACATAATATTGTACAATATGTTTTGTGAAAGACAGGGAAGGTACCTTTGGATGACGTGGAACTTACAGCGTGTCATTTGGGTAGTAAGGCTTGACGTCAGTCACGTACAAGAGTGCCATTCGCGGAGCGAGGCAGCTCTAAATAGAGACAAACTTTTCGCGCCGTTGGTTGACCGAAACACAAGGCAGTACACTTCTACCCTGTGTCGCGAAGAGCCGATGGGGCAATTACAGGAGGAGGCCACCATGAGCGAATGTGTGCCGGCCGTAGCTCTCGCTCATTATGTTAATCATATACGTTACAATTAACGATAGAATCATAATCAGTAGCCTACTTAGCCAATATATCGAAAGTGACTTTCAGTTTATTGCTCATATTGTATATTCGCGGCGTGTGAGTGTTAGGTCGCATATGAGCATCAAATAAGTGCATTCTGGCCGGCCGGAGTGTCCGAGCTGTTCTAGGCGCTACAGTCTGGAACCGCGCGACCGCTACGGTGGCAGGTTCGAATCATGCCTCGGGCATGGATGTGTGCGATGTCCTTAGGTTAGTTAGGTTTACGTAGTTCTCAGTTCTAGGGGACTGATGACCTCAGCAGTTAAGTCCCATAGTGCTCAGAGCCATTTGAACCATTTTTTAAGTGCATTCTGGACAATCTGCCTACAGTTGCAGACTGGATGTTCAAAAATGGTTCAAATGGCTCTGAGCACTATGGGACTCAACTGCTGAGGTTATTAGTCCCCTAGAACTTAGAACTAGTTAAACCTAACTAACCTAAGGACATCACAAACATCCATGCCCGAGGCAGGATTCGAACCTGCGACCGTAGCGGTGTTGCGGTTCCAGACTGCAGCGCCTTTAAGCGCACGGCCACTTCGGCCGGCAGACTGGATGTAATGGTGTAAACAAGTGTAAAGTGAAGTGCATGTGACAACACCACTGGATAAATGGAATTAAGCTCGAATGGCATTCCTTTTTAAATCGTTAATGCTGTTTATGGTCTAAAGAGTTCCCTTCACATTTCATCATTGCAGCTATGATTTCGCATTCACATCTGGAGATTTCACGACCAGTGCTTCCACTACAGCGAAATGGACATCATCCGAAAGAAGGGGGTTAGTGAATTTCTGATCAATTTCCACGAGATGTGACGAACCTGCATACCTCGAACGACTAATATAAGTAGAGACTGACACAGGGGTTGCAGACTCAAAGCGAATGTTGCAAGCTATTGCTCAAATCACGATATTTCCAAAATGAAGTATCATCTACAACCTTATTACATTCTAAGAAAAAGAAAAAAAAGACGCACCACGAATATATTATCCTTATGGGTCGGAAATTGGCAAATGTGATGTGCATGTGTAGACCAGCAAATGATTACAATTTCAGAAAAACTGAATGATTTTTTTCAAGAGAAAGGTCTTCACAAAGCGAGTGAATCAGTAGCACTTTGATCCACCTGTGGCCCTCGTGCGAGCAGTTATTTGGTTTTGCATTTACTGACAGAGTTGTTGGATATCCTCGTGAGAGGTAACGTGCCAAATCTTCTGTCTACTTGGCGCTTTAGGTCGTCAAAATCTCAAGCTGGTTGAAGGCCCTGCCCATAGTGCTCTAAATGTTCTCAAATTGGGAGAGATCCGGCGACCTTTCTGGACAAGGTAGGGTTTGGAAAGCAGTAGAAACTCGCTGTGTGCGACTGGACATTCTCTTGCTGAAATGCAAGACAGAGGGTGGCATGGCATGAAGGACAACAATGGCCTGCAATCTCATTGACTGGAGTAGAATTGTCTCCAGTGATGAGTTTCGCATCGAATTGAATCCCGACAACCAGCGAATAAGTTCCTGGAGATGCCTCAGGCAGCAGTGGGATACCAATTTGGCTGTCGCCCACCGTACGGCCCTACACCCAGCCGTGATGGTCTGGAGAAGCACTTCTTTTCATTGCAGCGGCGCTTTGGTTGTCATCCGCAGCACTTTTACAGCACAGCGGTACATCGACGATACCCTGCGTTCCTGTTTGTTGTCTTCACGGCAAGCTATTTTGGGCTTACAAATCAGCAAGGTAATGACCAACCGCACTCGGCGATTTTCTGCTGCTGGTCTTCGTGCCTGCCAAACCCTACCTTGGTCAGGAAAGTCACTGGGTCCCTCCTCAGCTGAGAACGTTTGGAGTATTATGGGCAGCGCCCTCCGACCAGTTCCATATTTTGACAATCTAGCGAGCTGGTTGGACACAATGCCCACGATATCCCTCACGAGGACATCCAACAACTCAATCAGTCAATGTCAAATCGAATATCTGCTTGCATAAGGGCCAGAGTCGGCCCATCGCGCTACTGACTAGCTCAATTTGTGACGCTATTTCTGTTGAATAAATCATCCATTTTTTCTGAAACTGTAATCATTTGTTTGTCTGTACACGTACACCACATCTACCGAATCCCGTACCATTCAGATAAGTTCTTCGTGGCGCGTCCTTATGTTCGTGCTAATATCTGCCTTGTTTAATCCCATTATCGTAAGATAAATTGCAAAGCTGCTAAAATGAGCAGAAAAGAAAATATGCATCAGAACACGAGAAACAACTGAGGTAGTAAAAGTTGCGTAAAAGTCGACAAGGTCTTGTGGCCGAAAGCAGACTGTTATCGCTTTAGTAACCATAACAGTAACTGTTTCTGCGTTATTGTTTATTAAACAGTTCCCTCGCCCTCTCATAGGTTTCCTTTGTGACGCAGCACTGAAGTCAACCGTTTAGCAAAGTCGCTTCCCGTTGCACAGGAAACGGGTAATACATTTTTAGCCTACTAACGACGCTTAAGACTGTCAGACTTACATACGAAATACTATATAGCACGTTGTGTCATTATGCCAACTCTTTATGCCAATTTGACTATCACAAGTTTTAAAAGACTGAATGAATCATTTATTTACTTCAGGTGGTGATGCTAATGGAGCAGGGTACCATGCCATCCCATTATTGCCATCAACTCGACCGCACCAAGTAAGGGAAAAAATAAGAGCCTCCGACAACGTGACGAGCCAATTTTAAAAGGCAAATTGAGTGTGTATACAGGTGGTGACGCAAATTCTCTAATTTCATAAAGTACTCATTACGGATGTAACTACTGAAATCCATAAATCTTGATTCATGTGGTCACCAATTTACTTAAAAAAAAACAACCAAGAAAGTTCATCACCTTTGAAAATTAGAACGAAAAAATTACGTAATTATAGTTACGAGGGCCGGCTGAAAAATAGTGCCTCCGAATTTTTTATGTGAAAACTTTAAAAGCTTTATTAACATTCCACATCCATATTCTTCACGTCTACATATTTATTTGTCAGCTTGGTCACAATGGCGACGAATTCATTTCTCCCAACGACGGACCAATTTGTTGATACTGACACTGTAGAATATTCGACTTTGTTGACGGATCCACAACTTCGGCCTCTGCTTCCACCCCTTCATCACTCTCAAAATTAAACCTTCGAAGGTATTCTTTCATGTCTGAAAACAAATGAAAATCGTATGGGCCGAAGTCGGGACTGTATGGAGCATGATCGATAACGGTGCACCCAAGCCGTCAGATTGTTGCAAATATCGCAAAGCTCTTGTGAACTTTGTCATGCTGAAGGAGACCGTCTGACATGTATAGACCAACTCTTCGAATTCGAAACTCGATTATAGCAAGCTGTTTCTCAAGCACCAAAATAGTACGTTACGCACCGCCATTCTCTAGCGGCGGAGGGTTGCAACTTGCGTCAGCAAAGCAGGAAAGTCGACCGTCTAATACCTACGACATATCATATCTCAGCTGATATTGAGAGAAGGAAAATTCCGACGCATTACTTTTCAGGACGCCCTAGTATAGACGGGGAACCACCTAAAACTTGCGCCGCGAATACTGCGGAAATGGAAAGTGCCATTGAGGTGTGGTTTTCACAAATTGGACTGGTAGTCAGCGGTTCATATTGTTAACCAATAAACAGATTGTAATAATACTTAGAAAGTGTATTTTTGCTGCAAACACACGCTTTTAAATAGAACAATGCCTATTGTCATTAACAAACTAAAAGTATGGTGAATTAGAACGTCAGGGAGTTCTTTGCAGGATTCTAGTCCGACTCGTTTACGAGATATCGTACTTTAATAAGTTCGCACACTGACATTTGTACAATACCCCTATGGTAGCAGACACTAAAGAACAACATAAGTGTATAAAGTAGTTATGTGGATTCTGATCAGTAGCGAGACATTTGACTGTCACAGGTTGTGTTCAAAATGACCACCGGGAGCGGCAATATACGCTTCCAGTCTGGTATGGAACGACTGTTGCCTTTCAGCGGAGATGTCCGAGCAGGCTGCAGTAATACGTTGTGGAATATCATCAGTTGTAGTTGGTATGCCCTTGTAGACAGCATCTTTCTCCTTTCCTCACTGAAAAAAGTCTACAGCCCTCAAATCAGAGGAACAGTCCGGCCAAGGTACAGCTCATCTGCGTCCAGTCCAAGGATTTGGAAACAATTCGTGAAGATACGCTCTAGCACTTCGTGCAACTACGGGCTGCACAGTCGTCATGTTGGTACCACAGGTTCCCCCTAACTTGCGGATGAATGTCTTCTGGCATCCGTGGAAGACGATCTGTAAGGAGGCTGCATTACTTCTGCGCATTCAGTGTTCCGTCTTTAAACCACGGGCCTATGAGGTGATGGTTCACAATCCCACGCCACATGTTTACATTCCGTGGGCGCTGACGTTCCACCTGACGAAGCGAACGGACATTGTCAGCAGAACAATAGTATATGTTTCGGCGGTTTACCTGCCCTTAGTTGGTAAATATGGCTTCATCACTAAGTAAGATACATTATACATCTAGAGCATCCTGTTTTAATGCCCAGGTACAGAAGTTAACGCGGTTCTCATTATCGTTTCTATGCTGCTGTTGATAGAGAGCCGGCCAGAGTGGCCCAGCGGTTCTAGGCGCTACAGTCTGGAACCGCGCGAACGCTACGGTCGCAGGTTCGAATTCTGCCTCGGGCATGGATGTGTGTGATGTCCTTAGGTTAGTTAGGTTTAATTAGTTCTAAGTTCTAGGGGACTGATGACCTCAGAAGTTAAGTCCCATAGTGCTCAGAGCCATTTAAACCGTTTTGTTGATAGAGATAGATGTGATTGGTATGTAACTATGTCGATGGAGAATGCGTAAGGAACTTACGTGACTCATGCCACTTCTCCGTGCGACTGCGCGAAGCTAACGTGCGGTTCAACTGCAATAGTAGCAAGAACATTAATTTCCCCCTCTTCTGTCGTCATTTGCTTACTTCCGTTACGTTTTCTTGATGTTACACTACCGCTTTTACGTAACTAGTTGAAGAAGCTGATAAGTAACTGCCGAGATGGCTGACGTCTATTGGGATATCTTGCCGCATACACTGTACAAGAATGGCCGGCCGGGGTGGCCGAGCGGTTCTAGGCGCTACAGTCCCGAACCGCGAGACCGCTACGGTCGCAGGTTCGAATTCTGCCTTGGGCGTGGATGTTTGTGATGTCCTTAGGTTAGTTAGGTTTTAGTAGTTCTAAGTTCTAGGGGACTGATGACCTCAGAAGTTAAGTCCCATAGTGCTCAGAACCATTTGAACCATTTTTTTTTGTACAAGAATGAACTGTATTCTTCCTACACTCTCCATACTCGATGAGATGTCGGCTTTTTTGCATTGGAAAATCCCATTGTCCACTCACGACCTATTGCTTGGACTGTCACACACTAACTGACTAGCAAGTCACAGTACACTCAAGGTACGTGGAAGCAAAGTGTAAGCGAACATGACAACATCGTACCTAGCAACTATGCACAAACATGTGCCGGTGAGGAAACTTTTCAAAATAAGATATCTGGTAAACGAGTTGGACTAGAATCCTGCAACAAACACCACTGACATTCTTATTTACCCTACTTTTATTTTTTTAATGACAACAGGCACTGTTCTATTTAAAGATGTATGTTAGCAGCAGAAATACACCTTCTAAGTATTATTACACTCTGTTTATTGGTTAACAACACGAATCGCTGACTAACAACACATTCTGCAAAAATCGCACTTCAATAGCACTTTCCATTTCCGCAATATTTGCGATGCAAGTTTTAGGTGATTCAACCTGTTTATCCTTAGACAAAAAAAATGATTATCATGGATCCACAAGTGCGTTTACTTATAAGAAAATGCTTCTCAGACATAAAAAACTCCCTTCAAAAGTAAATAAAAAACCAAGTACATATTCTCGAGCTGTGAAACTTTGGCGTAGCGACTGTTGCGGTTCTCAGCCAATAAATACAGGTCACAGATTATGATAGGCCAGCACATAGCCGCTGTTATGGCGGACAACAAGTTTGATCGCTTCAAATTTAGAAATGTGCTCTCTGATCAAAAATTCTCGGACACCTGTTAGTGAAAGTTAATATGGGATGTGAAACTTCCTGGCAGATTAAAACTGTGTGCCGGACCGAGACTCGAACTCGGGACCTTTGCCTTTCGCGGGCAAGTGGTCTACCATCTGAGCTACCCAAGCACAACCCATGCCCATCCCACGCCCCATCCTTTACTTCCGCCAGTACCTCGTCTCCTACTCTCCAAACTTCACAGAAGCTCTCCTGCTAACCTAGCAGAACTAGCACTCCTGAAAGAAAGGAGCCTGGAGGATGTTTCATATCAGAGCACACTCCACTGCAGAGTGAAAATCTCATTCTGGAAACATCCCCCAGCCTGTGGCTAAGCCATGTCTCCGCAATATTCTTTCTTCCAGGGGTGCTATTTCTGCTAGGTTCGCAGGAGAGCTTCTGTGAAGTTTGGAGAGTAGGAGACGAGGTACTGGCGGAAGTAAAGCTGTGAGGACGGGGCGTGAGTCGTGCTTGGGTAGCTCAGACGGTAGAGCACTTGCCCACGAAAGGCAAAGCTCCCGAGTTCGAGTCTCGGTCCGGCACACAGTTTTAATCTGCCAGGAAGTTTCATATCAGCGCAGACTCCGCTGCAGAGTGAAAATCTCATTCTGGAAATATGGGGTGTGTCGACTCTTCACCCTTATGGCGGCTTGGAATCTACTGGGGGCACTCATGATGAGGTATCTGAATGTCTGTGGACGGAAGGTAGCCCACTGTTCCGTCAGAGCCGGAAACGGAAAAGCTAGTGATTTGGATGATGGGGTATAGAGCTAAGGTGACATTATAACTCGTCTCAAAGGTGTTCCTTTGATTCAGGTCGGAAGTCCGGGCTGGACAATCCATTTCCGGAGTGTTATTGTCCATAAATCATTGGCTCATAGATGCTGCTTAAGGTCCACTGTCGTGCTGATACAAATTTCTTTGTCTCTGAGCTGTTCCTCTGTTGGGTTTATGTAGGTCTACATTTAGTGTTTTCTTAAGTGCAATAAATGAACGACACTCTGTTCACGAAAATTAGGCCCATACTGTACCAGCACAACCTCATCCGTACTTCACTGTTGACAGTATACAAGATGGTGGGTAACATTCTCTAGGCATTCGATAAACCCAGGCTATTGGAATGACGCAGGGCATAACGTGATTCGTCACTCCAAACACTCGTTGACAGTCATCCACTGTTCAGAGGAGTCGCTCTTTACACATCACCTCAAGTGTTGGTTAGCACTGACTCTAGAAATATGTGGCTTATGAGAAGCTGCTCGACCACTGTGCGCTATTCTTTCCAATTCTCTGCGCATAGTCATTGTGCTAAAGGGGCTATTGTTAGCATTTTGGAACTCATTGGTGGCTCCTTCCATTTATTTCACGCGATGTTTTACAACCTCCCTCCACAACCCTCGTCTATTCATGTCCGTCTGGTCTTCGTTTAGCTGCGGTTGTTCCTTCGTGTTTCCACTTCACAGTCATATCACCAACAGTCGACTTGGGCAGCTTCAAAGGGTTGAAATGTTCCTGGGACCTGTTACTCAGGTGACATCTAATGACCAGTCTACGCTGGAAGTCACTGACGTCTTCCTACTGAGCCATTCTGGTGTTACTACTTCTCTGCTGACAACATAATACTCTCTACTTCCTTTGATACTTATGGGTCCGCGTCTCGTGACATGTAGCGGTCAGTTCCTCCTCACATAACGGTGTCTGGATTCTTTTGACTAGATAGTGTATTTAGAACAGGCAAAATAGCAACCTGGTGATTTTGTAATCCACATCAAGCGATATTTAGTATGTTTGCCGACTGCTAAAGAAATTACCAGAAAAGTTATAGTAACTAATTTTGAGAAATTGGTAAGTTTGTAGTGCACTTTGTTGGTGCGGTACGTAATAGCAGGGACGATTAAATTCAGTGGCTGTAATTTATCGGTGGCAGTTTCGCACCTCTTCTCAACACGAACCATTCTTTTATAAGCTCTTCAGATATCATCAGACATTAGTTACAACTATTTGGTAATCTATGACCACCATGAGTTTCGAAAACATCGGTCATGCGAAATCAGTCTCTCGCCTTTTTTTCTCATGACATCGTGACAGCCGTGGATCAAGAGTTCAAGGCAGTCACGTAGATGCAGTATTTTGTGACTTACGGAAAGGTCTCCACCTACACTTGTCGAAAGTGCGATCTTATGGGGTATCAAGCGAAACTTGTGACTGGACTGAGGATTTCTTGGTAAGCAGGAGGCAACGTGTTATCTTGAAAGGACAGTCACTGACCAAAATACACGTGTGCCCCAGGGTAGTGTGTTGGAACTCTCTATAAAAAGTTTTCGATGCGTGGCACTACAGTCATGCAATAAATTTAAAGCAGTAAACCGCCATTAGACTGTGTATTACTGTATTTATCTACTGTACTATTTAGATTACGGATTTTATGCCATTATCAAGTCAAATGCTAAAAGTTGTTAGACCATTATCATGCCATGTCTGTTGATGTAACAACTTTTAGCATTGTACCTGATAAGGCAAAAAATCCGAACTCTGGACAGTACAGAAGATGGCTGTTTGTTCTTCTAAAAAGGTGTCCTGTGTGCTCATGTTGTATATTAGTGACCTTGCAAACAATATTACAACGTTAATAGAAACCTCAGAGTTTTCTTAGATGCTGCAGTTAACTGCAGTGAAGTACTGTCTGGAAAAAGCCACACAAATTCTCAGTCAGATCTTGATGAGATTTCAAATTGGTGCAAAGAGTGGCTTCTTTTTTAGAAGTTCATAAATGTAAAATTATGCACCTGACAAAACGAAGAAACGTAGCGCCGTATGACTATCATATCACAGAGTCACATCAGGAATCCGTCAATTCACAATAATACCTGAGTGTAATTATTTGTTGTGATCTGAAATAAAATGACCACATAGGCTAAGTTGTAGGAAAAGCAGGTGAGAGATTTCAGTTGGTTCGTAGGATACGAGGAACATGTGATCAGTCTACAAAGAAAACTGTATAGAACACCCTTGCAGTAACTAGAAATTGCTCGAATAGTTGGGCCCGTACCACATGCGACTATTTAGGGATATTAAGCTTACACAAAGAGGGGGAATACTAACGGTCATATGTTCGGTTTACCCATGCGAGAGCGTCAAGGAGATGTTCGAAACCTGAACTGGTGGACGGTTAAAAAAATACTGTCATTATTGCCCGAAACAAAAATCAAAACTTTGTACGTATGTTTCGTGTGTGTATGGAATCAACGTGTGTTACTGCACAGAGTGTAATACATTGTCGTTTCATTCCTGGGATAACATCGTCATTAACCAAAACAGAAACCAAAGCTTTGTGTGTATGTTTTGTGTATGTATGGCATCAACTGTGTTACTGTACAAAGCGTAAAGATTGTCATGATGCCAGTGTTTCTCAGTCTTCGGGCTGCTGATATTTGTACTGTTCACATATTGTTTCAAGCACAAGTACACGGCTGCTGTCTCTAATACTTGTGTAATCTTATTTGTACATCCAGCTGAAAGTCGCATATCACAGCTTACTTACTTATTTACCGTTAATTAATGTTCTCATGTTGCCTATAATAAGCTAGTTGCTACGTTAGTTTCATCATTTTCACAGCGTCGCGGCATACATAAGGAACGATCAACCAAGCGATTCTGTCACTGACTTGCATCCCACTGGGCTCTACAGATAGTTCTTCTTCGCTCACGTACGAGGACAGGTATAAAGCAAAAGGAACAGAAAAGAAAAAAAAATACATTTGCTTCCCAGAGTTATAGTATTACAACTATTGGAAAGAGCCTGTGTATTCGGTTTTGGGACAGATGCGGTAGAGTACCGATAGCCGTTTTAGAAGACAATGTAACCATAAATACCTATATTTACACATAAAAGCCTATTGAAACTATGTCTAACAATCTAAAGTCAGGACATAGCATTTTCAGAGAGTACTGTTTTCATCCACATCAATATTCGTCCACATGTTTCTGCTGCAACGCAACAATTCATTTAGGACTTTGTCCAGTAATTTATATTCCTCCCTCTTTGCCACGGAAAAACTCCCTTGATGGCAAGAGATGATAACACAACACTACAGCCGAAGGCACTATTACATGTTTATTATTTCAGGCACATCGTTGCTCAATATGGGGATATAAAATGTGGCGCCTCGTTAAGACAAATAACTGATCACAAATTTTAGTTGTGCTGGAAAATAGACAAGGATTGTACTTCAATTTACAACAAAATGTTTTGTTCCGTTAAATTACTTGTACTTATAAATGACGAGTGAAATTTACTTCGGCATACCATTCCAACATTTAACTGAAATGTCACTGTAAATCTTAGTTAATTAGCATTTGTCTGAACCTAGTGCCGCTGTGAAGTATCTGACTGTTCACTTTCAGCTTAGTCATCAACTGAAGCAGCCTCTTATCGTTATAATGTGTGCTGTCACCACTTCCCCAGAACTCGATTTGGCAGCCACACGTAACTTGCTTGACACTAGTTCATTGACATCAATTTATTGTCATGTGAGTTATATAAGACACGAATTTGGTTTATCGTTCACTTCTCGAAATAGTGCCGATGATGCTTCGCGGAGAGTGAAATGTCGATGGACGTCTCAGGGTAAAGGAACAACTAAATGGGCATGGGAAAGGGTGCGCCGTTTATCAAAAGCTATTTGTTACTTCACAAGAGTCCAGCAATATTTTATTGCACAGATAAATACTATAATTCAGCTGCCTGGCAAAAAAAACGCATTTCTTCTGAATACTCTTACTCCATCTTACCACAGTAAATATAGAGCATTTTTCAAATATACATTAACAATGGAAATTCTTCACTTCAGGTTTACAGGTAAACAGCACACAAATAGGTTCAATATAAATAAGTAAAAAATTTCTTATAACACTGGCCAAAGTAAATCATATAACTCTGAAAACATATTTGCTCAATCAGGGAAGCCTCTTAGGCACATTCAAGACACTGACATGGAAAAATAATAAAATACCATTTATCAATTGAGCATCACATCTATATTAAAACTATTATGTTAAAAACCAAACTTCAGCTAGGGAAACCACAGAAGGGACAGGTTCGGCAGGCCAGGTCTAAATAAGATGGTTTAGAATAACAAGCACTGGTGAGTAAATTACGCCCGATTGCTAAAAGATAGAAATTCAACTTATGAGGGACGCAGCAGCAAACCAATAGGCCGTAACGTCTCAGAGGCTACGGTGAGACGGGAAGTGGCGTGCCGCCCGCGCGCACGTGCACAGCCGACACGGACAGCCCATTCCCTGTGGACCGGCGGGTAACAAACAAACGCTACGAACAGCTCCGAAGACCGAGAGAAAACAGGCAAACATATAAGTCATGCATAATAATCATGGAACATGCGAAAATGCTCAGACCAAGGCAAGAAGCTCAATGTGAAGGTGGCCCCAAGCCCCAACCAAACCTTACGTGTAACAACAACAATTTTACAATAAGTATTACTAAAAAGATTAACAGGTTAATCTAACACTAAAATATAGCAAGTTAATCTAATAATCACACAGCCCACAGGCACATTAACTTAAGTGTCTTAGAAGGTAACGGGCAATTCTTGAGGGCTAACAAACAACTACAATCGTCCAGCACGGTGTGTAGTTCGACAGCTTAATGTATGCTTGCTTGTGGGCGCCCATGCATTTTACGTTTGCATTGAACTCCTGGTTGTGTGCTGGTCGAGTGAAGCGCAAGTTACCTTCTCGGTGGTCCGTTGACTGTCTGTTGGTTGGCTTGTCGTCGGATCGAAAATGGTTGGGCCAACTGCCTGTCGCACGTAAGTGAACGTTAGTATTTCAAGTGCTGGCCGACCCCCGAAACTTCTGAGCTCCGTTAGCTGTACTGCCTTTTCTTATTTTCTGTTGTGTGTATTTGTATGGCTCATAGCCGATGGTCTTGAATTAAAGTTGAATTGTTTGTTAGTGGTGTTTTAAGTCATGGGCCTTCAGTTGATTTAAAATTAAAGTTCCTTGCTTTCCAAGTGTTACATTGTTTGGGCCTTAAGCCTGATTAAAATATTGTTTAAAGATGAAGTCTTGAGCCTTCTGCCTACTAAAAACTATTTTAGTTGAGTTTTGAGTTATGTGCCTTCAGCCGTTTTAGAATTAAAGTTCCTTGCTTGTTAAGTGTTAGATTGTTTGCGGTCTTCAGCCTAATTTGAGATAAGGCTTTGTTGTTTAAATTTATTGTACATTGAGTTTTAAGTCATGGGGCCTTCAGCCGTTTTTAAATTGAAGATCTTTGCCTTTCGAGCAACAGACTGTTTGGGGCCTTCAGCCTTACATAAGACAAGGCCTTCTGTCTTGTGTTTTTTATTTAATTTACCTTGAGTCATAAATCATAAAGCCGTCTTTAAATTAAGGTTGTTGCTTTTCCAGTGTTAGATTTTTGGGCCTTCAGCCAAATTATAGAACCTACTTAACGTGAGGCCTTCTGCCTTCTAAATATTCTTTTTGGCGTCTTAATTTTGAGTTAATCGCTTTTAGCCTTTTTTTAAAAATTAAAATGGTTGTGCCCTTAAGGCATAAGATATTGTGGCGTATTCAGCCGATAACTAAGTTCAAGAATTTGTACTGTAACGTTCAGTCAAATAAATAAAGTTATGTGTTCGAGTGTATCTGATAGCCGCTCATTTTGGCCCCTTTCCACAATTCCAGCTACTTGTTCTGTCCTGCGGGTTTAGCAGGACGTTTTACAAATATTATCAACCATACATCCATTAGCGTACCTTTCCTTGCATCTTTTCTTCTAAGAAATTTCTTCTCACTTTTTATCGCATGTCCTACCAACACAAAGTCTCCACTAAGAAAAACATGTCCATACACTTCCCTATCCACTCGCTAACTCTAGTCTGTCCTTCCACAGAATGTCTTGCGAGGATGTAGAACGCTGTCAGCGACATTAACACAGTCTACAGCGCTGCCAACATGCAAACAGACTACTTACTTTGTCGCCCTGTTCCCCTCAAAAAAATTTACAAAGTGCTTTGGACAGTGAACAACGCTAAGTTGTTAATTTTTTATATATTAACAATATCAAATAGACCAGATGCACACAAAGGCTAAGTAACATGTTGTTGGTCACTAAAGTAAACATTCTCCTCACAGTCCCTAAAGACAGTCCTAATAATTCATCAGAAGAGAAGTCTACGCCTGTTTTACGCACAAAGGCTGAGTAGTATATGAAAATGCACAAGTAAGTAGTGGACAACCATGCAGTGTTGAAGAAGTAGTGTTGTCCTCCCCACAGAAACACGGTACTGTTCTTGATATGAAATTTTCAATTGGTATCGTAAGACTGGTAATGGGCCACAATAGAGTATACTCACTGTAGTATCAATCCAAGTCTTGAAGAATATTGTTAGAATATGTGGGTCCCACAGAGCAGCCCCACTGTAATATCAATCGAAGTCTTGAAGAATATTAGTAGTATTACTGGGCTAGCACAGAGAGACCCACTAAGTCTTAGTAGAGATTATGATAGTAGTGGGCCACCAAAGTGGCAGACCCACTGTGATCGTTGTAGAGATGGCCAGCAGCTATCCGTTGCGACTGTGTGGGTACGCATTCACAACTGAAGAGTCTTGAGGATAATATAGCAAGTCCATGAACCACCATTGTGTAGTCAGTATTCATGCATATTACCAAGTCCCTTAGCCACCGCTGGTGCACTCACCAATTTTTCCTTTTTATTTGCAATGTCCTTACAATCAGCAGTGATTTTAACCGGTCCCTTGCAGAATTATCAACATATGTGCAAGCACTAACACAGTCATATAATCTCTGAGATTTGATACATATAGTATCATAAGAATAAAGTTACAAATGTAAAGAATACATCATTATACAAAAGAACATGATAATTCAAAGAACATTTGTAGTAATACAGGCTTTACAGAAAGAATAGAAATAAGCATATGTGTGAGTATTACAGGAATTGTGACAGAAGTAAATAAATGAAAAATGAGAATATCAGTAGAAACATTAACTTGGCACATGAAAATTAAAAGAAAAGATAACAGAAGGAATAATGTCTGAACATCTTCCTAAAGTAAAGAACATGGTACAAAAACAGAGATTAAGTTTGGGGATAATAGCATTCCTCATCATACTGAATACAGTTTAGTATTAGAAGGAAAAAATTCTACCAAATTTATCATATCAAGTAAGCAGAAAGAGGAGAGAAGAACATAGAGACACAAGGTTACACATAAACATATCGGAAAAACACAAAGGAAATGACAGGCTCATTGCCCTCACATACAGCTTTCTCTAATATTGCAGTCAGTTTTTCAAATTTATTTGGTGGTTGATGTAAGTTCATCACTGAACAAAATGTTCTCCCTGCAGCCATGCCCTTGCCAATGGATTGTGAAACATAAACTAATCCAGTATCGATTTCATAAGGGCCACTTGCATCTTGTTTTGAAGAACTCATAAATGAAATCACAGCTGAGCATTTAAGGCAAATTAAATCCAAAGCAATTGCTAGGCCTCTTCTCCCATTGGCACTCTCACAAATTTTCACACTCTGTGACTCACCATACTGTCTACGTTGTGCAAATTTAGAATTACATCTGATAATATTCTCAAATTTATAATAATGTTGCTGCACCCCTTGTCACTTACAGTAAATTCGTTGTAACTATCTTGAAATGGTGAGAGCTTCTTCGATGATGCACTTGTTGAAGAACTACAATTAGACTCATCGTTGCCAGGTAACATAACCTTGTACAGAAGGCCTTCTAAATTTGTTTCCTCTAAATTGTCCTTTCTTGATAATGCCTTTACGTTTCGTCATCTTCAATAAACACAACGAAACAGACGTAAACAAGCACTGCAAATGTAAGTATAAAAACTACTCGCAATCACACTTGAACAAAACTAACCGATTGTTTGAAAGTGTGTTGTTTACAAAGAGCAGAAACAAAAGAATACCGAGCTTTGCATTACAAGGATAGCCAACACACTCGGGAGTAAAAAAAAGTACCTAACGTGCAATGTAGGTGATATAAAGATCTAAAATATATGCAGAAAAGTGAGTGACAGAAACGTGGGCGTGGCACATAAACACACGTGGTAGGAAATTCTCTTTGAATACTCGAAAAAATTTGTTTTCAGCAAAATCCTTTTCAGAGTACTTAAATAAAACCTTAATCTATCGAAATATGATGAAAACCGAAAATCGATTTTTTTCGATCTGAACCACGGTGTGGTCCCCTTAATTTCTTTCATAATGCGTTCAGACGGATAACAATAGGGATAGTGCAATCAAATAAAAACAGGTTTGATTATACGAATTCGAAGCATGCGTGACCAAATAGCAGATCAGAATTGTGGTCCGTTATCTGAAATGACCTTGTCAACGTGTCCAACTTCACATAAGAAATTTTTAACAAAGGCGTTGGATACAGAACGTCCAGTGGCTTTGCGTGATGGTGTGAAAGTAACAAAATTCAATAGCCAGAAAAACTTACGAAAATCCATTCAATGTTTTGACAAGCGGTCCCAGAAGATCAACTGCCGCTTATTCTTTTAATCTAGTGGGAATAATAGGAAACAATGGAGCACGATATGTGATGTAGACCGTTTAGCTTCTGGACAAAGTTTTCAAATAGACAGAACTCTCCTAATTCTCTTTTCCAATTTGTTAAAATAACAAGTCGTCCGAAGTATATGATAAACTTTTCGTGGATCAAAATGCGGGTAGCTGAAATGAATGTACCAGATGAGCTTATTAACAAAATCGTCAGGAATACAAAGTACCCATACCCTATCATCAACAGTGCAACGTTTGAAGAGAATGTTATTTCTAACCGGATAATAATAACGTTTATTTGTAATACCTTTCCAAATCAGATCCTTGTCTTGCTCATTAGCAATATCCTTTAAAGATGCAGTGGCGAAGTTTTCAGAAGCTACGTTTTGAATGTAAAGAATACTGAAATTTTTCTCATGGTTAGCTTCTGTGTTGCTTTTCTCAAGTGCCGGTGCACTTGAAAGTGCGTCCGCAACAATGTTTTCCGTGACAGGAATGTAGACTATTGTGAAGTGGAATTCTTGCAAAAATAATGCGCAGCGTTTCAACCTGTCATGATTTAATTTTGAAGACATTAGAAATTGCAATGCTCGATGATCACTATAAACTTTTATATGTCTGACGGAATAACTTTTCTCAGATTTTGTTAGCACGCGGCTAGCAAAAGCGATGGGTTTCTGAACAGTAATGTCATTTTCTATAGCTTCTTGAAATAAATGTGATGTGTCGTTTTAAAAACTCAGCTAATATGGAATTTAGCCCACGAATGAATGCTGCCGAAGAAATGTTCAGACCAAACAGTTGTTTCCAAAACTGATAACAAACGTCGAATCAAAGAAAAGTCATATATTTTCTACATTCTGGATGAAGTTCAATTTGATAAAAGCTGGATCTGAGATCAATAGAACACAACACTTTTATGCCATTGAAATTTTGAAGCAGTTCTTCCAACGTTTGCGGCTTGTCTGTTTCAGGAATGATTATGGCATTTACTTGTCGGGAATCTAAGACAAACCTGATCGATCCGTTTGTCTTCTCAACAACATGTAACGCATTGTTGTATGAGCTTATCGCTGGTTCAATAACGCCCTCGTCAAGCATAGACTGTATTTCCGTTCTAACACGGTCCTTATAATGTGCCGGAATTACATATGGTCTGATGCAAAATTTTGTATGCTCACGAACACACGATTTGTACTGAAATCCTTTAATTGTTCCTGTTTTGTGAGAAAAAACCGTGGAATGTGATTATAAGATGTCGGAAAGGTCCTGCCTATCAGTGTCATTACAATTCTCAATCGTTTGAATTTTTTTCTGAATTGAACCGTTACTATCTAATACGTCATCAATATCATCCCTGTCAATACTTGCAAAGTGATTATTAGTGTCTAATTCCGTCGAAAGTTCCAAACTGTGATCTGACCAAAGGTAAAGCCGATTGATTTCCTCGTCATAGTTTGAAAGCCAATCTTCAAATTTCGAAGCTATTGACTTACCTTCTTTCTGTAAATTTATTTCAGCGTCGTGAAAGTTTAAAATTGCTTTACACTCATTCAAAAGATCTACAACTAATACACTCCTGGAAATGGAAAAAAGAACACATTGACACCGGTGTGTCAGACCCACCATACTTGCTCCGGACACTGCGAGAGGGCTGTACAAGCAATGATCACACGCACGGCACAGCGGACACACCAGGAACCGCGGTATTGGCCGTCGAATGGCGCTAGCTGCGCAGCATTTGTGCACCGCCGCCGTCAGTGTCAGCCAGTTTGCCGTGGCATACGGAGCTCCATTGCAGTCTTTAACACTGGTAGCATGCCGCGACAGCGTGGACGTGAACCGTATGTGCAGTTGACGGACTTTGAGCGAGGGCGTATAGTGGGCATGCGGGAGGCCGGGTGGACGTACCGCCGAATTGCTCAACACGTGGGGCGTGAGGTCTCCACAGTACATCGATGTTGTCGCCAGTGGTCGGCGGAAGGTGCACGTGCCCGTCGACCTGGGACCGGACCGCAGCGACGCACGGATGCACGCCAAGACCGTAGGATCCTACGCAGTGCCGTAGGGGACCGCACCGCCACTTCCCAGCAAATTAGGGACACTGTTGCTCCTGGGGTATCGGCGAGGACCATTCGCAACCGTCTCCATGAACCTGGGCTACGGTCCCGCACACCGTTAGGCCGTCTTCCGCTCATGCCCCAACATCGTGCAGCCCGCCTCCAGTGGTGTCGCGACAGGCGTGAATGGAGGGACGAATGGAGACGTGTCGTCTTCAGCGATGAGAGTCGCTTCTGCCTTGGTGCCAATGATGGTCGTATGCGTGTTTGGCGCCGTGCAGGTGAGCGCCACAATCAGGACTGCATACGACCGAGGCACACAGGGCCAACACCCGGTATCATGGTGTGGGGAGCGATCTCCTACACTGGCCGTACACCACTGGTGATCGTCGAGGGGACACTGAATAGTGCACGGTACATCCAAACCGTCATCGAACCCATCGTTCTACCATTCCTAGACCGGCAAGGGAACTTGCTGTTCCAACAGGACAATGCACGTCCGCATGTATCCCGTGCCACCCAACGTGCTCTAGAAGGTGTAAGTCAACTACCCTGGCCAGCAAGATCTCCGGATCTGTCCCCCATTGAGCATGTTTGGGACTGGATGAAGCGTCGTCTCACGCGGTCTGCACGTCCAGCACGAACGCTGGTCCAACTGAGGCGCCAGGTGGAAATGGCATGGCAAGCCGTTCCACAGGACTACATCCAGCATCTCTACGATCGTCTCCATGGGAGAATAGCAGCCTGCATTGCCGCGAAAGGTGGATATACACTGTACTAGTGCCGACATTGTGCATGCTCTGTTGCCTGTGTCTATGTGCCTGTGGTTCTGTCAGTGTGATCATGTGATGTATCTGACCCCAGGAATGTGTCAATAGAGTTTCCCCTTCCTGGGACAATGAATTCACGGTGTTCTTATTTCAATTTCCAGGAGTGTATAATCTACCTCGACAATAATGGAACAATAAGAAAATTCGTAATAAATCTGTGGCTTTGAAAAAAGAATTCTAAATTTTTTTGGTGTGCATCTACACTTTTTTCAAAACTGCGCCTTGTAATTTAATTTTAAGTAAACGAAGTGTGGGGCAATCGTTAGATTTGTTGCATTTACTGAAAATAGTTTCACTAATTACGAAATAGGACTGCTGCAGTCAAGTACTACTGTAAATTTTATGTCACTTCTTGTGATGTGAATTACGGGATATGCAGCATTGTTCTGTTTTATGTCTTGTTCCTGGGGTAAAATGTCCCTAATGCCTTCCATTTTCAAAAATGGTTCAAATGGCTCTGAGCACTATGGGACTCAACATCTTAGGTCATAAGTCCCCTAGAACTTAGAACTACTTAAACCTAACTAACCCAAGGACATCACACACACCCATGCCCGAGGCAGGATTCGAACCTGCGCCCGTAGCAGTCCCGCGGTTCCGGACTGCAGCGCCAGAACCGCTAGACCACCGTGGCCGGCTCTTCCATTTTCACGTAACTGACAGTCATGGCAGCTACGTCGTCAGCTTCATAAGTACGTTTTGTGGCTACCTGCGGTGCGAGTCATTGTCTTTTATGTCTACGTTGCCCGCCTCCGTAGCGTAACGGTAGCGTTACCGTCCACCACGTAGGGGGCCCGGGTTCGATTCGCGGCACGGGACTGGGTGTTGTGTGTCCATCATCATCAGTTTCATCATCATTGACTTGCTAGTCACCGAACCGGTGAGAAGGAGTTGCAATACAGCGGCCGAACTCCCCCGAACGGGGCCTCCCGGCCAACAATACCATACGCTCATTTCATTTCCATCTCTTTGTTGTCGCGCGTCGCTACTGGGGTTTAGGGGTCTAATTTCTACAATTTCAGCTTGTCGAGAGGGCCCTGCCCTATTTGAATCAAGACAGTTCTGATTAAATTCAGGTCTGTTGTCATGACTATAGCGTCTGTCGTCATGTCGGTAATTTCTGTAGGTTCTTTCTTGTCGTTTAAGTGGTGGGGAATTTCTCCCGGAATCGTAATTACGAGGTGGACTGTTGCGTCTGAAGTCATTTTGTCTCCCTTGATAATAATTATTCTGGTTCCCATATTGTCCATTTCTAGGGATGTCTCTGTCATAGCCATTACCACGGAAATGTGATCTGTCTCTGCAATTATTGTTATTCTGCCAATGGTTGTCATATGGGTAGTGTCTGTTTTGCACATGATTTGCGTTATAACGGTAGACTTGTCATGTACGGTTATTGTTTCTAACGTCACGAAATTGTGATGGATGTGACATGTATTTGTTGTTTTCCTGTTTTCGCATCATGCGATTGGCTGTGTCGATTTCTAGTTCTTACAACGTCCAACCAAAATAATATGTGTAAAGGGTTCAAGCAATTTAATCAAGCAAATGCAATAAGTTCCGAGTGGCTGTACAGGTTTGACAAATACTGATTCTTGTGTAATATATCTTCAAAATATTTTACAAGGATGGAAAGTTCAGACTGTTCGAAATGCTTCGTCATTATAGTGCTGTGTTTTACTCCATGTTGTGTAGCCTGAGAACAATATGCAGTAAGGAAGGCACAATCAAGACTCAATTTGCTTTGCAGCCTAGTGTTATGCTTTTCACACACTATGGTTATCACACTATTTTAAACAATAACACACAAAAACAACTTGAAAAGCAAAAAATAAGAAGAAACACTACAATAGCACTGAAAATGAATATCTAATTAGTTGCAAAAGCGACAGCGAAATACTTATTGCAAACGCACATGCATGCCACAACTACTTCGCTCATGACAATACAGTAAAAAATAAGAAACCACAACTACAAAGGAAATTACATGTATACAATTACGCGCTAGTAGTAAACAATAGCTAATTTCTAATCATGCACTAATTATTCAAACTACAAGGAAATCAGAAGATTCCAGTGAAGTATCCTTGGCTAAGGGTCGACAGGTGAAAATTAGTCTTTAATTTTTTTTAAATTAAATGCTGATCTACAGAATTTTCTCTGACAAAGAAAACTCAGACTTAACCTATTCATATATTACCCACGACATACAAGCCCAAACGCAACCTGACTGCTGTACTTTGACAACATGACTTCCAATAATTAACACAAAAGAATGGCCCTTAATTGAAAGAAATTCTAACAATAATACAAATCCAAAAACTATTAAATTAAAGAAATATGAAATTACCTCCAACTTTGTTAATTCTGTAAACTCATTTCAGTCACGAATCCCAACAGTGCAAACCCTATTCTTTTTCGTAGGTCACTTACGTCGCAGAAAATCTTCATAACACGAACTACAGCAATTACAGCAAGCAGCAACCACAGACAGCTAAATGAAAAGGTTCGAACTACTTTAGACTCTGACTACTAGGTCAGCATATGGTTAGCAAAAGAAAGATTTTGTTGAAGAACAATGTATTTGGAAATTTTACCTTATTCATGTGACATCCAGTTTCAAAAATCATGTAGTTGTCAGTAATTCCACTACCCAAATATTATTGCTACGTGGTGGTTACGTGCAAACCGGTGACAAGTGAAATAATAACAAGTACAGAGGACTTGCAACATACAACTAATTTATTACTGATCAACAGTTTAACCCAAAGGGCACAGTATTTACCAAAAATTTTCTACAAGTATCTCTTATTCACAAGTCAGAAAAATACTTTACACAATACCTTTCTAATTGAATTAGGTGCAAACAAGAACTTCTTATAACTTCTACACTAACTGTAAGCACTTCAATAATAAAAGGTAAAATCAGTTTCATTTAACAAAGGGCACTTGAGTAATAAAGGTGAAATAAGTTTTTTTTTAAATAGGTCACCTGGGGAAGTGCAATAGGACAATTGACATAATTTCCAAATTCCACTACCCATCAAGTATTTCTCTTTAACATGTACATAAGTTCAACTCCTGCTGCACGTAAGGTATAATTCAGAACACTAGTCTCCTTCCTTTATGGTTTTGAAGGTAAATATATAAGGAGTATAGCAAACGGAACAGACGCCTTGGCGTCCCAATGCAGAGGAAACTTAACTTAATGCAAGATCCCCTCTCACTGCAACCCGAAGAACTCAGTGGCCGCCGTATCGGTTGCCATTTTCCCCCGCGGCCAAAAGAACCTCCCGTTCCCTCTGGTACTGGTCGGCCAAGGCGTCGTACTCCAGACATCGATTTAGACATGGACTAGGCGCCCGCTGCAGTGCTGCAATAGAAAAGCACAAACACACAGCCACAGCCAAAAGAAACAATGTTAACATCCAAAGAATATAGTAAGATAAAATTCTGCAAGATAGATCACATCAAGACAAAGGCAAATTAAAAATGGTTAAAAGAATTAACTGTAGACCTCAAATTTCAAAATATGTAAAATTGCCCCAGCACAAACAGACTAGTTTTAAAAAAGGGCAACGATAAGCCGTTCCGAAACCCAGTCTGCCCGCCAGCCCATCAGCACCACCACGGGCCAACGAGGCAAAGATAAGCAACGCCAGAGAGAAACAATCGATCCGGGTGAAACGAACGGAGAAAGCGACTGGCGCCAGCGCCTCCCCACATATCAATTATCAACCATACATCCACTATCACACCTTTCCTTGCATCTTTTCTTATAATAAATTTCTTCTCACTTTACATTGCGTGTCCTACCAACACAGAGTCTCCACTAAGGCAAACATGCCCATACACTTCCCTCTCCACTCGCTAACTACTAGTCCGTCCAACCACAGAATCTCTTGCCGAAGGCGCAGAGCGCTGTCAGCGATATTAACACACTCTATAGCACTGCCAACACACAAACAAGCTACTTAACAACCGCATCCCGTACACTGCCTCTGCATCACCGGGTAAGAAGGCTCTCAGAACTTTCGTCTTCAGCATTTTTGGGTTGCACAGCCAGTGAGCACGCACATGAGAAAGGAAGGAATACATATAGTATCAATAGTAAGAATACAAAAAAGACAAAGGATAACGTTCACGCTTGTCCGCCCTCTTCTAGGGTACTGCTGTGCGGCGTGGGATCCGCATCAGATGGGATTGATGGAGGATATAGAAAAAGTTCAAAGAAAGGCAGCGCGTTTTGTACTATCGCAAAACAGGGAAGAGAGTGCCACGGACACGATACGTGAATTTGGGTGACAATCATTAAAACAGAGCGGTTTTTCTTTGCGGCAGGATGTTCTCGTGAAATTTCGATCAGCAACTTTCTCATCCGATTGCGAAAATATTCTATCGACGCCCAACTAAATAGGTAGAAATGATCATCGCGATAAAATACGAGAAATCAGGGCTCGTAGAGACACATTTAAGGGCCCGTTTTTCAAGCGGCCGTTCTAGAGTGGAACGGTAGCGAAATAAGCTGAAGATGGTTCGATTAACCTTCTGCCAGGCACTTCATTATGAATTGCAGAGTAATCATGTAGATAGATGTAGATGGGAGTAGAGGACATTGAAATGATTTAAATGAAAGAACGGTTTGACGAGATCTACAAGGTATAGAAAAGACCATCATGTCAACAGGCTGTTCTCTAAGATTCATAATTATGATCGAACGCACAATGATTGCTCCGATCGTACCAGGAAACAAGGTGTAGGATTCATATTCTAATGCTCGGACATCGATGAGCCCCTGACTGTAAGAATCGATGCTGAGTCTTGTTGTTTGCCCGTGTTTAATTCGAAATGAATCAAAAACATCTAGTCATAATCCTGCCGTGGTAAGCTATTCTCACCAGAATTGACGACTCAAGGTGACAAGACCTGCACCTCCTGAGGCCTGCTGGCAGGAACAACTCGTCACTGGTGGTGTGATGAGCTCGCTCTCGAAACAGCAGGCTGCGGCTCGCACTGGTTCCAAGCCAAGTCTGTCTTCTTCCGCATCTTCATTCAGTCTGGCTCAAAAATTTTGTATTTCTTCTCTGTCCAATACAAAGTCTGCGTCAAAGCTCTTTCACGAATGGGAATGACTATGCCATTGATTAAACAATAAAGATATTATACTTTCTGGTCCTACACCCCACTCTGCAATATTTTTTTAAGTTGTCCAGTAATCTGTCTCCCAATGTATGAAATTTTGTGGAATGAAGTCCCGTACTTCCATCTAGCTAGTTACCCAATAGCCTCCCATTGCATGTTGTGTGTATAGGACAGAAATTTGCAGTCCACATGCATTGGTGTCTGCACGATACCAAACCACTCTCACTGGGAGGAGAAGAAAAAGTGTTAACAATGTCTTCCATAAAGCTACTCACTTGAAACCAACAAGACGACAATCTTCCAGTCAGCACGGCTTCCTTCAGTTTTCGCAGAAGGCACGGTTGACAAGAAACGTACTCCTAGGATGCCCTCTGAGCAGAGATGCCAATTCACAAAACAACTTTTTTGCATTTGCCGAGTTGTTTGTCGTCGGCCCAGACTGAGCTTTTTAGATGGAGCTCCCGGCTGCACAGAAGGGGGGAGGGGGTGGAGGCTGCAGTCCTAGAGAATTCTGGTTGCTCGCACCATGGCTGGTGCTATTGTCCACCCACATAGGTATGTGTAGACTCGAGGACTGCCGAGGCAACAAATACCAATGTGGCTGACGTATAATAGTGTAGCAACAATAGATTTAGAAATGGATATAGCTGTATTTAGTCGGCAAATCTCGAGTTTTTCCGAAGCTACCAGTAACATATCTAATATTGTAATATAAGATGGAAGTCATCCACTTGGAAGTTTAGTTAATTCCTATTATTTTATGTCATTTTTTAAAAGTAATTGTTATTTTTCAAATGTTCTCTTTTATTTCTACATTAATATTACTAATGGTTGCTGTTAACATGATTTACTACTACATAGATTATATCAAACATTGTAAGTCACCATGATTAACGAATATGTGTCACCTGTTTAATGTTTCCAGATACAAGCTCAAAAATTCGTAGCGATGAATGGAATTGAATTGTACTGAACAGAATTGTAGCCATAGTAGACAATACAGCATGTCCAGTCACTCTTCGTGTTGGCCAGGGGTCAGACCAGTGCCTCCTTCTCCAGGACGCCCATTTCTTGTAAGTCACAGGGACTCGGCCGCTGGCCACGAATGGCCTCCCCTTACTGCCTTTCGCGACGTACCCACGACCCTGTAGAGACGTGCAACTCACTGAATACAGAACATGCAACTAAATCTACGGAACGAAAAAATGATGATCTTCGCTAATAATGATCTTTGCAGTCATTAACGTTCCCTACGATATCAATACAGATACCCGTCAGTCGGTACAATCATCATATTGATTTTGATAAATTGATCTAATAGCAACAACATATGAAATGTATTAGTCCCAACTTGACCGATGTGTTTCAGGGTTTCTAACACTTGCAAAATTGCATATCACTGCCATTGGATTTGTTTTGTGGTATGTTAACGACCTTTGGTATCGGCATCGATTATAGGCTGTTCTATACTTTTCAAAGGTTAATGCCTATTTTAATTAATATTATCAGTTTCCATAAATTTTTATTCAAAGGCGTGAAATTTGTGAGGTCTATTTGTTTGTTAAGTTGTCTGATTTCTTACCCTTTTATTGTATGACCTTGTTTATTGTCATTTTTTAAATTATATTGCCTTCTGAATGTTCTAGTACAACTGGTTTACTATGAGATACTCTGAAGTTTTCCTTTTAGAGTGTGTGTCCAGTCTATCTGACAGATGCCAGTTCCGGATTATATTTTGCTTGCTTTAATTTACGTTGCATTAACTGTATCGTGCCACTTTGACAGCGGCTTTATTGGTTGTCTCTCAAGCCCCATGGCCATTTCGCAGATTAGGTTTTCCAAAAATAAAATACATTGCTCCTTTGCACAAACATTTTTTGTTCTATCTCTTTCACTCTCACTACTTTTCACTACTATGTCTCCCACAGCTTCTCGCGTATAACCAAATAAAGAATTCCATGTTGCATCATGATGCTTCCTATGACCCGATTATTTCTATCAAACGACTTGTGCCATAAATTTCTTTTCCCCCCAAATCGATCCGTTAGTTATTCGAACTACAGGTCTGATCTTCATCTTTATTCTGTAGCACCACAAAAGTCCTTGTTCTCTTCTCGTCTATACTGCTTATCGTGCACGTTTCACTGCCATATGAGGCAACATACCAGATAAATACTTTCAGAAAATATATCCTAATAAATAATTGATGCCTGAAAAAATGCTTTTCTTGCTTTTTATACAGTTGATATTTTATATCTTCACTACTTCGTTCAGCGTCCATTGTCTTGCTGCCCAAATAGTAGAATTCCTCTACCACTTTTAGCATCCTATTTCCTGTCCTGATTATCTCAGCATGACCTAATTTTACTATATTCCATCACCATTTTTTAAAATTTTATTCGTGTTAATCTTCATATTCTTAACATCTACGTCTACGTGATTACTATGCTGTTTACAATAAAGTGTCTGGCAGAGGGTTCAATGAAACACCTCTCTACCGTTCCACTCTCGAACGGCACGCAGGAAAAATGAGCACTTAAATTTTCCTGTGCGATCCCTGATCTCTCATATTTTATCATGATGATCATTTCTTCCTATGTAGGTGGGTGCCAACAGAATGTTTTCGCAATCGGAGGAGAAAACTGGTGATTGAAATTTCATGAGAAGATCCCGTCGCAACGAAAAAAGCCTTTGTTTTAATGATTGCCACTCCAATTCACGTATTACGTCTGTGACACTATCTCCCCTATTTCGCGATAATACAAAACGAGCTGCCCTTCTTTGCACTTTTTCGATGTCTTGCGTCAATCCCAGGCGCTATTCATTCCGTTCGGCTTATCTTAAAGTGCTCTGGCGTTACTGACGGAACTTTAAATTTATTGGCAAACCCTGAAGTTTGTATTTCTTCTCGCTGAACTTTAATCCCCTTTTCAGCGTTCTCTTTGGTTTCATCTGTTGCTTGCTCAACGTACAGATCGAATAACATATGGGCTTCACTGCGTCCTTAACTAATGACTCCTTGTCATTTCCTGTAACTCCTATAACTGCAATCTAGTTGCTGTACTGGTTGTAAATTGTTGCTTGCCTTACTTTGTATCTGTTACCTTGAGAATCTCAAAGAGTGTATTTCATTCAATATTGTCCAAAGCTTTACTTAAATCTACAAATGCTATAAACATAGTTTTACCATTCTTCAGCTTGTCTTCTAAGATAAGTCTGGGGGTCAGTATTGCCTCGAATATCCGTACTTTTTACGAAATCCAAACCTCTCTCGAAATCGGTTTCTACCAGTCTTTCCATTCACTTGCAAGTGATACGTGTTAATATTTTGCAACCATCACTTGTTAAATTGATATTTTACTAATAATCCCACCTGTCCGCACTTTCATTCCTTGGAATTGCTTTTATTATATTCTTTATAAAGTTGACTCATATACACTGAGGGGACAGAAGTCAGGGGATAGCAATATGCACGTATATACACTCCTGGAAATGGAAAAAAGAACACATTGACACCGGTGTGTCAGACCCACCATACTTGCTCCGGACACTGCGAGAGGGCTGTACAAGCAATGATCACACGCACGGCACAGCGGACACACCAGGAACCGCGGTGTTGGCCGTCGAATGGCGCTAGCTGCGCAGCATTTGTGCACCGCCGCCGTCAGTGTCAGCCAGTTTGCCGTGGCATACGGAGCTCCATCACAGTCTTTAACACTGGTAGCATGCCGCGACAGCGTGGACGTGAACCGTATGTGCAGTTGACGGACTTTGAGCGAGGGCGTATAGTGGGCATGCGGGAGGCCGGGTGGACGTACCGCCGAATTGCTCAACACGTGGGGCGTGAGGTCTCCACAGTACATCGATGTTGTCGCCAGTGGTCGGCGGAAGGTGCACGTGCCCGTCGACCTGGGACCGGACCGCAGCGACGCACGGATGCACGCCAAGACCGTAGGATCCTACGCAGTGCCGTACGGGACCGCACCACCACTTCCCAGCAAATTAGGGACACTGTTGCTCCTGGAGCATCGGCGAGGACCATTCGCAACCGTCTCCATGAAGCTGGGCTACGGTCCCGCACACCGTTAGGCCATCTTCCGCTCACGCCCCAACATCGTGCAGCCCGCCTCCAGTGGTGTCGCGACAGGCGTGAATGGAGGGACGAATGGAGACGTGTCGTCTTCAGCGATGAGAGTCGCTTCTGCCTTGGTGCCAATGATGGTCGTATGCGTGTTTGGCGCCGTGCAGGTGAGCGCCACAATCAGGACTGCATACGACCGAGGCACACAGGGCCAACACCCGGCATCATGGTGTGGGGAGCGATCTCCTACACTGGCCGTACACCACTGGTGATTGTCGAGGGGACACTGAATAGTGCACGGTACATCCAAACCGTCATCGAACCCATCGTTCTACCATTCCTAGACCGGCAAGGGAACTTGCTGTTCCAACAGGACAATGCACGTCCACATGTATCCCGTGCCACCCAACGTGCTCTAGAAGGTGTAAGTCAACTACCCTGGCCAGCAAGATCTCCGGATCTGTCCCCCATTGAGCATGTTTGGGACTGGATGAAGCGTCGTCTCACGCGGTCTGCACGTCCAGCACGAACGCTGGTCCAACTGAGGCGCCAGGTGGAAATGGCATGGCAAGCCGTTCCACAGGACTACATCCAGCATCTCTACGATCGTCTCCATGGGAGAATAGCAGCCTGCATTGCTGCGAAAGGTGGATATACACTGTACTAGTGCCGACATTGTGCATGCTCTGTTGCCTGTGTCTATGTGCCTGTGGTTCTGTCAGTGTGATCATGTGATGTATCTGACCCCAGGAATGTGTCAATAACGTTTCCCCTTCCTGGGACAATGAATTCACGGTGTTCTTATTTCAATTTCCAGGAGTGTAGTTGCCGTAGTATCGCGTACACAGGATGTAAAAGGGTAGTGCATTGGCGGAGCTGTCATTTGTGCTTAGGTGATTCGTGTGAAAAGGTTTCCGACGTGATTATGGCCGCTCGACGTGAGTTAACAGACGTAGAACACAGAATGGTCCTGGGAGCTAGACGCATGGGATATTTCATTTCGGAAATCGTTAGGGTATTTAAAATTCCGAGATCCAAAGTGTCAAGAGTATGCCGAGAATACCAAATTTCAGACATTACCTCTCACCACGGACAAAGTAGTGGCCGACGGCATTCACTTAACGATTGAGAGCAGCGGTGTGTGAGTAGAGTTGTCAAAGGTAACAGACAAGCAATACTGTGTGAAATAAGTGCGAAAATTAGTGAGAGTCGTGCTGCGAACGTATTCGTTGGGGCCATGCCGCGGAATTTGGTGTTAACGGACTATGGCAGCAGACGACCGACGCGAGTGTCTTTGCTTACAGCACGACATTGCCTGCAGCGCCTCTCCTGGGCTCGTGACCGCAGAGGTTGGACCCCAGGCGACTGGAAAACGTAGCCTGATCAGATGATTCGAGTGTGGTGCAGAACCATGGAGGCAAGTTGTCAACAAGGCACTGGGCAAGCTGGTGGTTCCATAATGGAGTGAGCTGTATTAACGTGGAATTGACTGGGTCCTCTGGACCAACTGAGACGATAATTGACTGGAAATGGTTTTCCTCCGCGACTTGGAGAACATTTGCAATCTTTCATGGTCTGTTGCGAAGCAACGATGCAATGTCCCGGGCCACAATTTTTCGCGACTAGTTTGAAGCATATTCTGGACAATTCGAGAGAATGATTTGGCCATCCCGAGTGCCCGAGACGAATCCCATCGAGCAAGTATGGTACATAATCTAGAGGTCAAAATCCTGCACCGGCAACACTTTCCCAATTATGGACGGCTGTAGAGGCAGCATGGCTCAGTTTTTCTGCAGGGGATTTCCAAAGACTATTTGAGTTCATGTCACATCAAGTTGCTGCACTATGGCGGGCAAAAGGAGGTCTGACACGATATTAGAAGGTATCCCGAGCGTTTTGTCACGTCAGTGTATCTTGCACTGCACACAAACGACAGAAACTGAGATGATCGGTAGGCAATTAGATGAAGTTTCGAGAGCGTAGGGTTGTATGTGTGATGAAAAACCTGCAACGTTTCAGCAGGCTGTAAAGGTGAAAATGTGAAATAGTCGACCCTGGGGATCCAGTGGTGAAGCACATTCCTGGAAATCGAAAGGTCACGGGATTGGATCCCGGTCGGACCACGGATTGATTCAGTCGGCCTTCAACTTATCCTCCTCCTCTCAATGATGTGAAGTTCAGCACGGAAAGATACGTAGTTCGGAATCCACTTTAAACTGTAGGCATCGTTACCACGTTAGGTTTACTGGGGTAGGTAATCCGAAGTCGAGCCCAATTGATACACTTGGCAACTGACGGTTGAGCCACAAGGAACTGTTGTTATAATGATGGAATAACAAACGACAATGACCAGCCAGTTTCATAATATCTAAACGGATGTCTTGAGAATAGCTTTACTGTGAAGACGCATACCGATCCGTAAAGGGAATAGAGATCTCGGATGTTATTACGTTACTACTGTGCTCTAGAAAGAAATGTTCAACGTAGTACAGAGTACTTAGAGTCCCGGAAGTTTACACTCGAGTCTGGCGCTAGAGATGCTGAGGCCGGAGTCGGCAATTAAAAGTACTGCTTGGCCGGCGCGGCCGCCGTGTTTAGAGAAATGTCAGCCGCGCGACTCGACAGGAGGCCAAATATTTGGCGGCGGCTCTTTGCGTGGGAGGCGCACCGCGGCGCCACCTGTAGCGGCCGCAGCGCCGCCAGCCTGGTCTGCGCCAGCGCACTCTCACCGTCAGCTGCTCCGTGACGTCGATACCCCATTCCGCCGGGCAGTGTTTACAAAGTTAAGATGAAACTGTTTCACATTCATCATTTATGATGTAACAAGAGATATTTCTGGATCTTCCGCTGAATAGATCTCATTTCATTATACACTACTGGCCATTAAAATTGCTAAACCACGAAGATGACGTGATAAAGACGCGAAATTTAACCGACAGGAAGAAGACGCTATTGATCTGCAAATGATTAGCTTTTCAGAGCATTCACACAAGGTTGGCACTGGTGGTGACACGTACAACGTGCTGACACGAGGAAAGTTTCCAACAGATTTCTCATACACAAACAGCAGTTGCCGGCGTTGCCTGGTGAAACGTTGTTGTGATGCCTCGTGTAAGGAGGAGAAATGCGTACCATCACGTTTCCGACTTTGATAAAGGTCGAAATGTAGCCTATCGCGATTGCGGTTTATCGTATAGCGACATTGCTGCTCGCGTTGGTCGAGATCCAATGATTGTTAGCAGAATATGGAATCGGTCGGTTCAGGAGGGCAATACGGAACGCCGTCCTGGATCCCAACGGCCTCGTATCACTAGCAGTCGAGATGACAGGCATTTTATCGACATGGCTGTAACGGATCGTGCAGTCACGTCTCGATCCCTGAGTCAACAGATGGGGACGTTTTCAAGACAACAACCATCTGCACGACCACTTCGATGACGTTTGCAGGAGCATGGACTATCAGCTCGGAGACCATAGCTGCGGCTACCCTTGACGCTGCATCACAGACAGGAGCGCCTGCGATGGTGTACTCAACGACGAACCTGCGTGCACGAATGGCAAAACATCATTTTTTCGGATGAATCCAGGTTCTGTTTGCAGCATTATGATAGTCGCATCCGTGTTTGGCGACAACGCGGTGAACGCACATTGGAAGCGTGTATTTGTCATCGCCATATTGGCGTATCACCCGGCGTGATGGTATGGGGTGCCATTGGTTACACGTCTCGGTCACCTCTTGTTCGCAATGACGGCACTTTGAAAAGTGGACGTTACATTTCAGATGTGTTACGACCCGTGGCTCTACCCTTCATTCTATCCCTGCGAAACCCTATATTTCAGCAGGATAATGGACGACCGCATGTTGCAGGTCCTTACGGGCCTTTCTGGATACAAAAAAATGTTGGACTGCTGCCCTGGCCATCAAATTCTACCGGTCTCTTACCAATTGAAAACGTCTGGTCAATGATGGCCGAGCAACTGGCTCGTCACAGTACGCCAGTCACTACTCTTGATGAACTGTGGTATCGTGTTGAAGCTGCATGGGCAGTTGTACCTGTACTCACCATCCAAGCTGTTTGACTTAATGCCCAGGCGTATCAAGGCCGTTATTACGGCCAGAGGTGGCTATTATGGGTACTGATTTCTCTGGATCTATGCACCCAAATAGCGTGAAAATGTAATCACATGTTAGTTCTAGTATAATATACACTCCTGGAAATGGAAAAAAGAACACATTGACACCGGTGTGTCAGACCCACCATACTTGCTCCGGACACTGCGAGAGGGCTGTACAAGCAATGATCACACGCACGGCACAGCGGACACACCAGGAACCGCGGTGTTGGCCGTCGAATGGCGCTAGCTGCGCAGCATTTGCGCACCGCCGCCGCCAGTGTCAGCCAGTTTGCCGTGGCATACGGAGCTCCATCGCAGTCTTTAACACTGGTAGCATGCCGCGACAGCGTGGACGTGAACCGTATGTGCAGTTGATGGACTTTGAGCGAGGGCGTATAGTGGGCATGCGGGAGGCCGGGTGACGTACCGCCGAATTGCTTAACACGTGGGGCGTGAGGTCTCCACAGTACATCGATGTTGTCGCCAGTGGTCGGCGGAAGGTGCACGTGCCCGTCGACCTGGGACCGGACCGCAGCGACGCACGGATGCACGCCAAGACCGTAGGATCCTACGCAGTGCCGTAGGGGACCGCACCGCCACTTCCCAGCAAATTAGGGACACTGTTCCTCCTGGGGTATCGGCGAGGACCATTCGCAACCGTCTCCATGAAGCTGGGCTACGGTCCCGCACACCGTTAGGCCGTCTTCTGCTCACGCCCCAACATCGTGCAGCCCGCCTCCAGTGGTGTCGCGACAGGCGTGAATGGAGGGACGAATGGAGACGTGTCGTCTTCAGCGATGAGAGTCGCTTCTGCCTTGGTGCCAATGATGGTCGTATGCGTGTTTGGCGCCGTGCAGGTGAGCGCCACAATCAGGACTGCATACGACCGAGGCACACAGGGCCAACACCCGGCATCATGGTGTGGGGAGCGATCTCCTACACTGGCCGTACATCACTGGTGATCGTCGAGGGGACACTGAATAGTGCACGGTACATCCAAACCGTCATCGAACCCATCGTTCTACCATTCCTAGACCGGCAAGGGAACTTGCTGTTCCAACAGGACAATGCACGTCCGCATGTATCCCGTGCCACCCAACGTGCTCTAGAAGGTGTAAGTCAACTACCCTGGCCAGCAAGATCTCCGGATCTGTCCCCCATTGAGCATGTTTGGGACTGGATGAAGCGTCGTCTCACGCGGTCTGCACGTCCAGCACGAACGCTGGTCCAACTGAGGCGCCAGGTGGAAATGGCATGGCAAGCCGTTCCACAGGACTACATCCAGCATCTCTACGATCGTCTCCATGGGAGAATAGCAGCCTGCATTGCTGCGAAAGGTGGATATACACTGTACTAGTGCCGACATTGTGCATGCTCTGTTGCCTGTGTCTATGTGCCTGTGGTTCTGTCAGTGTGATCATGTGATGTATCTGACCCCAGGAATGTGTCAATAAAGTTTCCCCTTCCTGGGACAATGAATTCACGGTGTTCGTATTTCAATTTCCAGGAGTGTATTTGTCCAATGAATACCCGTTTATCATATGCATTTCTTCTTGGTGTAGCAATTTTAATGGCCAGTAGTTAGGATTTTGATGTTTAAGCTTCCACCCCCTCTCTTCACTTTTTCGAAGATTATCGTTCGTCTTAAATTTAATAAAAGGCAATTCGAAATTTCTTAGATTGCGGTGAAGAATTCATACAGGAAAGCAAGGGCCAGTTAAGAGCCTTAACTTTGTGCCTAGTACCACTCCCCCAGACCCCATTTCGCTCTTTTAACAGTTGGGTGGATTGTTCATTTTAATCAACAGTAGTATCTGCCTGGATTCTATTCAGAAACTAAGAACAAGCACTTCTGATCATATATACTGCATATCAGAGAGAAATTCCAACCCTAGTAAGTTTCACTTCGCACCCACACTGCCTTACAATACTATTTTCACTCTGGTTAGTGACATTGTGGAAATTTCGTCATGACAATTACCAAAATTTGGATGAAATGTAGTCCACGATGGCTACTGTTTCTTATCGCCCACACTGAACATTTACTCGAGTTTAAGCCAAGTCAATTTGTTTTTCTTATCAGTCTTTTGACTTCTTTGATGGGGCCCGCCACGATTTCCTCTCCTGTGCCAACCTCTTTATCTCAGAGTAGCACTTACAACCTCCGTCCTCAATTATCTGCTAGATGCACTCTAATATCTGTTTTTCTCCACAGTTTTTGCCCTCTACAGATCCTTGTAGTACCATGGAAATCATTCCCTCATGTCTTAACAGACGTCCTACCTTTCTGTCCCCTCTCATTTTCAATGTTTTCCACATATTCCTTCCCTCTCCGATTCTGCACGGAATCTCCTCATTACTGACCTTATTAGTGCACCTAAACTACTGTTCATTAAAATTGCTACACCACGAAGATGACGTGCTACAGACACGAAATTTAACCAACAGGACAGAAGATGCTGTGATATGCAAATGATTGGCTTTTCAGAGCATTCATACAAGGTTGGCGCCGGTGGCGACACCTACAACGTGCTGACATGAGGAAAGTTTCCAATCGATTTCTCATACACAAACAACAGTTGACCGGCGTTGCCTGGTGAAACGTTGTTGTGATGCCTCGTGTAAGGAGGAGAAATACGTACCGTCACGTTTCCGACTTTGATAAAGGTCGAAATGTAGCCTATCGCGATTGCGGTTTATCGTATAGCGACATTGCTGCTCGCGTTGGTCGAGATCCAATGACTGTTAGCAGAATATGGAAACGGTGGGTTCAGGAGGGTACTACGGAACACTGTGCTGGATCCCAACGGCCTCGTATCACTAGCAGTCGAGATGACAGGCCAGGCATCGTATCTGCATGGCTGTAACGGATCGTGCAGCCACGTCTCGATCCCTGAGTCAACAGATGGGGACGTTTGCAAGACAACAACAGATGCACGAACAGTTCGACGACGTTTGCAGCAGCATGGATTATCAGCTCGGAGACCATGGCTGCGGCTACCTTTGACGCTGCATCACAGACAGGAGTGCCTGAGATGGTGTACTCAACGACGAACCTGCGTGCACGAATGGCAAAACGTCATTTTTTCGGATGAATTCAGGTTCTGTTTACAGCATCATGATGGTCGCATCCGTGTTTGGCGACATAGGGGTGTACGCACATTGGAAGCGTGTATTTGTCATCGCCATATTGGCGTATCACCCGGCGTGATGGTATGGGGTGCCATTGGTTACACGTCTCGGTCACCTCTTGTTCGCAATGACGGCATTTTGAACAGTGGACGTTACATTTCAGATGTGTTACGACCCGTGGCTCTACCCTTCATTCGATCTCTGCGAAACCCTACATTTCAGCACGATAATGCACGACCGCATGTTGCAGGTCCTGTACGGGCCTTTCTGGATGCAGAAAATGTTGGACTGCTGCCCTGGCCAGCACATTCTCCAGGTTCTCACCAATTGAAAACGTCTGGTCAATGGTGTCCGAGCAACTAGCTCGTCCCAATACTCTTGATGAACTGTGGTATCGTGTTGAAGCTGCATGGGCAGTTGTACCTGTACACGCTATCCAAGCTCTGTTTGACTCAATGCCCACGCGTAACAAAGCCGTTATTACGCCCAGTGGTGGTTGTTCTGGGTACTGATTTCTCAGGATCTATGCACCCAAATAGCGTGAACATGTAATCACATGTCAGTTCTAGTATAACAATTTGTCGAATGAATACCCGTGTATTATCTGCATTTCTTCTTGGTGTAGCAATTTTAATGACCAGTAGTATAATTTTCAACAATCGTTTCTAGCACCACATCTCAAATGCTTCAATTTTCTTCTGTTCCGGTTTTCCCATAGTCCATGTTTCACTATCATACAATGCTTTGTTCCAAATGTACGTTCTCAGAAATTTCTTCCTCAAATTAAGGCCTGTGTTTGATACTAGTAGACTTCTGTTGGCCAAGAATGCCCTTTTTGCCAGTGCTAATCTGGTTTTGGTGTCCTCTTTGCGCCGTCCGTCATTGGTTATTTTGCTGCCTAGATAGCAGTAGTCCTTAATTTCATCTACTTCGCGACCATCAATCCTGATGTTAAGTTTCTCGTTGTTCTCATTTCTGCTACTTCTCATTATTTTCGTCTTTCTTCGATTTACTCTCTATCCATATTCTGTACTCACTAGACCATCCATTCCATTCAGCACACCATGTAATTCTTCTTCTGTTTCAGTCAGGATAGCAATGCCATCAGCGAATCGTATCATTGGTAACCCTTTCACCTTGAATTCTAATTCCACTCCTGAAGCTCTCTTTTATAACCATCATTGCGTCTTCGATGTACAGATTGAACAGTAGGGGCGAAAGATGACAGCCCTGTCTTCCACCCTTTTTAATCCGAGCATTTAGTTCTTGGTCGTCCACTGTTGTTTTCTCTCTTGGTTCTGGTGCATATTGTATATTACCCGCGTCTCCCTAGAGCTTACTCCTATTTTTCTTAGAATCTCGAACATGTTGCATCATTTTACATTGTCGAACGCTTTTTCTAGGTTGACAAATCCTATGAACATGTGTTGGTTTTTCTTTAGTCTTGCTCCCATTATCAACTGCGCAACTGCGCTCATCACAGCAATGTCATAATTGCCTCGCTGGTGACTTTACCTTTCTTAAAGCCAAACTGATCGTCATCTAACACATTCTCAATTTTCTTTTCCATTCTTATGCACATTATTCTTGTCAGCAACTTGTATGCATGAGCTGTTAAGTTGATTGTGCGATAATTCTCGCACTTGTCAGCTCTTGCAGTCTTGGGAACTGTATGGATGATATTTTTTCCGAAAGTCAGGCCGTTTATACATTCATGCTCATATATATACCGGGTGATCAAAAAGTATGTATAAATTTAAAAACTTAATAAACTACGGAATAATGTAGATAGAGAGGTAAAAATTGACACACATGCATGGGATGACATAGGGTTTTATAGGAAACAAAAAAAAGTATCGCTAGACGCGTGAAAGATCACTTGCGCGCGTCGTTTGGTGATGATCGTGTGCTCAGCCGCCACTTTCGTCATGCTTGTCCTCCCAGGTCCCCAGACCTCAGTCCGTGCAATTATTGGCTTTGGGGTTACCTGAAGTCGCAAGTGCATCTCCAGGGATGCTGAAAGACAACATCCGACGCCAATGCCTCACCATAAGTCCGGACATGCTTTACAGTGCCGTTCACAACATTATTCCTCGACTATAGCTATTGATGAGGAATGATGGTGGACGTATTGAGCATTTCCTGTAAAGAACATCATCTTTGCTTTGTCTTACTTTTTTATGCTAATTATTGCTATTCTGATCAGATGAAGCGCCATCTGTCGGAAATTTTTTGAACTTTTGCAGTTTTTTGGTTCTAATAAAACTCCAAGTCATTCCAAGCATGTGTGTCAATTTGTACCTCTCTATCTACATTATTCCGTGATTTATTCAGTTTTCAAATTTATACCGACTTTCTGATCACCCGGTATATACAGTCATACTCATACATTCTACACATCAACGTGAATAGTCGGTTTGTTGCCACTTCCCCTAATGATTTTACAAATTCTGATGGAATGTTATCGATTCCATCCACCTTATTTGACCTTAAGTCCTCCAAAGCTCTCTTAAATTCTGATTCTAATATTGGATCCGCTGTCTCTTCTAAATCGACTCCTGTTTCTTCTTCTATCACATCGAAAATTTTTAAAATTTTTTTCGTCTAATCCATTTAATAATTGTCCTTCCTCTCACCCCATTTCCAGTACTTACCTATCGCAAACATCTATTTTACTATACTGTTGGGAGAAAGTGAAATTCCAAGACCGTGAGATGTTCTCACAACGGAACTTATGCCACCGTTCATGGACGTCTCGTAAATATACTGTCACTGTGAAGATTCAGTACGGAGTAGTGTCACCGCGTGCTGCAGTCAGAGCCACTAGATGTTTGCCATGGAATCGAAGAGCGCCTGAATTGATGCTGGGGAATACTAGACACGTGTTTTGCAGTCGCGCCCACAAAGCATCATCTGTGGCTGCATGACCTGAAAGAAGAAGTTGGCGACCGACTATATTCCACACATCTTCGAATGGAGACATGTCAGGTCAGGGAAGCTGTTGTAGTCATTGTTCTTCGAAGAAGTCCTGGCCACATGCTGCCAGACGTTCTCCTGCTGAAGTATGGTATGTGGAACGGCCTGGAGGAGGGGCAGTTCCTCGGGCTGTAAAACCTCCCTGACGAAGTGGAAGCTGTTCAGATTGCCCTCAAGACCTAGGAGGTGAGAGCGCATGTTGTAGGCAACGGCACACCAAACCGTCACACTTGGCGTTTGTCCGCTGTGGCACTCAACGTCAGTCTGCCCGATTGCGTTCCCCACGACTGTGTCGGACCTGTGCGCGGCCATCACTGTATGAGAAACTGAAGCGGAATTCGTCCGAAAATACTAAATTTTGCCACTCAGCACACCAGTGTCGGCATTCAGGTGCCCACTGCAGTCTGCGGCGTTGGTAGGTTCTGGTCAGAGGAAGCACACGCAATAGCATGCGTACTACCCGTCCAGCCCGCAGAGGACGCCTTCGAACCGCGGACGCAGACACGTCCACAAGCAACATATTCGCCGGGAAAACGACCACACATTTCCACAGACGTTGCGGCGCTCCGACTTCGCGTCATCAGTGTGGGCGAAGGAGTTCCGTCCGTTAAGACGAAGCGGATAAGATGGCGGTCATCTCGTGCTGTGGTCGCGTTGTGTCATCCAGTGCCAAGTTGGCGCTGTGTCCGGTCCTCTACTTTCCCCTGGTTTCATGTACTCATCACAGTTGAAGCAGCGTGTCCTGTACGACCCTCAGTGTCACGGAACAACGGACCCCAGACCTATCATTCTTCCCACTTCGAACGCACTCACATGTCGATATTCCATCCTATGATATCGGCGAGGCACGGTGGCACTTGTTTACACAATTCCACTTCGGATGACGGCTCCGCAAAGACTGAGCGTTGCGTAGCACCGACCTGTCCGGTCACACAAAAGAGAGCGCTGCTGGCCTATGTGCATTCCATCTCTCCGTCATTTAAATCACTTAAGTTCCGCTGTTCTGCACGCCCTCTTATCGTAACGTGTAGCCGAGTGTTTCACTTTTTGACAAACAGAAGTGTACTTTTAATTTTCAGTAATATACATTAAAATATTGTATAATAATTTTCTTTAATATACAATATAAATCATTTCCACTCCACATTATGTCTACCCTCACTGCTCCATGTGAATACATTTACCAGTCAGTTGTGCACATCAAAAATAGCATTGGTAATTACTGCACAAACAGTTCTGTCCATGACCAAGGAACTTACATTTGCCAAGAAAAAATAAACATAAAACTCAAAACAGCATTTCCTACCAAGAAATAAAACTCTACAATAAATTACCAGAACATATAAAATAACTTGCAAAAATACACTTATTTAAAAAGGCAGCTAAAAACTACCTGTTATGCAACGCATTTTATACATTAAAGGATTACTTAGACAAAACAGAGTAGCGGTTTGGTAAAAAAAAAGTTATACAAATAAATAATAATAATGATTACGAAACATTTAACTTTCCACATAACATCTTCACATTATGCTATGTTTTTTTTCCTTCTTTTTTTTCCTTTTCTAGAAAAACTTACGCCCAAGCTATGCATTGCACAAGCTTTCTGAGCTCAACATCTCACTCATTATAGAGGGATGCTGACTCTGTTTTTCAGGATAACAAATGGAAAGTTGTGGTACAGAAAATGGCCCAAAGATCACCAGTGTGTGTGTGTGTTTGTGTGTGTAGTGAGTGAAGTGTTATGGAACAACGTGTGTATAGTATGCACAGTGGCTGATAGTGAGATAGAGTGAACAGTGTGGCATTACATTATTTAATAAGTTATTTATAAAAAAAGTATTGTATACCAGGAGTAAATGTAATGATTCTCTCTAACTAGAAATCTGTAATTGTATCTGTATACGAATTTGCTTACTTTAAATTGGTCTAAACTTCTAAATACTTTGACGTGTCCTATATCTTTGTAAAAAGAGATCTACGGATGAATAAAGCTACTACTACTACTCACTCACGAAGAGACCTACTGGCTCTCTCAACTCATACTTGATCACTCAGGTGCGCACAAATTGTACAAGTCGTGCTGTCAGCGCGACAATGTACAATGAGTGGCCGTTTCCCAAAGAACTTGTCAGCCGTTAGGTATGTTACTAAAAATGGTTCAAATGGCTCTGAAAACTATGGGACTTAACTTCTGAGGTAATCAGTCCCCTAGAACTTAGAACTAGTTAAACCTAACTAACCTAAGGACATCACACACATCCATTCCCGAGGCAGGATTCGAACCTGCGACCGGAGCGGCCGCTCGGTTCCAGACTGTAGCGCCTAGAACCGCTTGGCCACTTCGGCCGGCAGGTATGTTACTCTTGCAATCACTGACGCAGTAATAGTTCTCGACAAATGATGTGATCAGTAGTCCTTGGGCTCTGGCCGGATTGTTATTTATTGTCCATATTATTGATGTATTCAGTTCTCGATCTCATTTTGATCAGAGACTAGTGTCGTTTCAGTCCAAATGGTTGTATCTGAGCTGTCGGCTAGGAACATACCTTACTTAAGTAAACACCACTCACGGATTAGGCCCTGTGTTTGTTCCAACTGCTGCCTACAAGGCAGTACGAAGAGCCATCTCTGATCGTGGGACACGTGATCCGCATGTCGCGAATCCCTCCAGTCGTTATTGCCTGTACATCAATCCTTATGATGCTGCTGCTTCTTTATTCAATCAGCTCCTCATATGGCCTCACTAGGTCTTTTTGGATCCTGTACCACGCCTCCCTACCTCAGAGAAGAAGCTGAGAAGGTAAAGGGAATCGAGCTCGATATACATGACCTCTAATAACGTATTTGTTGGGTTTATGGTGGTTTTAATTACTTGTATGTTGAATTCATGATGAAGGAGTAGTCTAGACTATTTTGTAACAGAATTAAATGGGATATTGATCACTAAAATCCACCCTCTCTTCCAGACAGTCCAGTCCAAGACATTTACTTAGCAGTCAATATCTCGTGATTTGCTAGATCAACTGAGGTGCTATAAGGTGCTGTTTGCCAAACCAGAAACGTATGCGTGCCGCGCTTGGACACGGCTTTTTTATCTTGGAAAATGGGAATGTCCCCATCATACTCATCACGAAGGTGCAGAAGAAAGCACCGTGTGGTCAACGAGTATGTTTGAAAATGCATCTTTGTTCACGGTAACCCGACTGAATAAGCCCAACTTATGTAACGAAAACTCCCATAAAATACTGCAGAACGCAGATCAAACATCTCATTGGGTCGCTGGCGCACTCTGTGTCTGGCATGATATGAAAACTGGCAAAATCGCGACTCACCGGACCACACCACAGGCAACCAATCAGCTTCTGTCGAGTTTCTGTGTTGGGTCGCTGCTTTGATACGTACAGCTTTACACCGAGGTGACAAGAGTCATGGGATGTCTTCTAATATCGTGTCGGACCTTCTTCTTCCCGGTGACATTCCATGGACTCAACAGTTCGTTGGTAGTCCTCTGCAGAAATACTGAGACATGCTGCCTCTTTATCGTCCATAATTGCGAAAGTGTTGCCGGTGCAGAATTTTGTGCACCAACTCATCTCTTGATTATGTCCCATAAATTTTGGGTGGGATTCATGTCGGGTGGTCCGGGTGGCAAAATCGTTGGCTCGAATTGTCCAGAATGTTCTGGAAACCAGTGGCGAACAATTGTGGCCGGCTGACATGGCACATTATTATCCATAAAAATTCCATCGTTGTTTGGGAACGTGAAGTCCATGAATGACTGCAAGTGGTCTCAAAGTAGCCGAACCTAACCATTTTCCGTAAATGATCGGTTCAGTTGGACCATAGGAGCCAGTCCATATCATGCAAACAACACCACATCATTATGGAGCCACCACCAGGTTGCACAGTTCCTTGTTGACATCTTGGGTTCATGACTTGGTGCGGTCTGAGCCACAGTCGAACCCTACCATAAGCTCTTACCGACTGAAATCAGGCCTCATCTGACCAGCCCACGGTTTTCCAGTCGTCTGGGATCCAGGAGGGTCGCTGGAGGCGATGCCGTGCTGTTGTTAGCAAAGGGACTCACGTCGGTCATCTGCTGCCTTAGCCCGTTAACGACAAATTTCGCCGCACAGTTCTAATGGATACGTTTGTCGTACATCACACATTGATTTCTATGGTTACTTCGTACAGTGTTGCTTGGATGTTAGTACTGACAACTCTATGCAAATGCCGCCACTCTCGGTCGTTAAGTGAAGGCCATGGTGAGAGGTAATGCCTAAAATTTAGTATTCTCGGCACACTCTTGACGTAGTGGGTCTCGGGATATTGAATTCCCTAACGATTTCCGATATGGAATGTCCCTTGCTTCTACTTCCCACTGCTATTCCACGTTCAAAGACTGTTAATTCCCGTCGTGTGACCATAATCACGTCGGAAACCTCTCACGTGATTCACCTGAATACAAACGACAGCTCCGCCAATGCACAGCCCTTTTGTACCATGTGTACGCGATACTACCGCCATCTGTATAGGTGCATATCGCTGTCTCACGACTTTTGTCACCTCAGTGTATGTGCCGCTGTGAGCAGTTGTCTTTTAAAGGGCATGCACTTGCCTTCGCAGTATTTGGTCGAAAACTACTTTTTGTAAGTAGGCTGTTTAGGTTTTTATGTTCGTAACGCCACGTAGCGCTCTGTATGAAAATCACTGACTGTGCTGTGTGCAGTCTGTGGCTGGTTGGCGTTGTTGGAATATTGGCTATTGTAGTGTTGGGCAGTTGTATGTGAACAGCTCGTAGCGTTGTGCAGTTGGAGGTGAGCCACCAGCAGTGGTGGATGTGGAGAGAGATTACTATGTGAGCACGATCTGGACGTGTGTCCGCCAGAAAAAGGAAATTTGTAACGATGGATGTCATGAGTTGATATATATATATATATATATATATATATATATATATATATATCATTTGCTAACTATGCCTACCAGTAGTTAGTGGCTTCAGTAGTTAGAATCTTTTATTTAGCTGGCAGTATTGGCGCTCGTTGTATTGCAGTAGTTCGAGTAACGAAGATTTTTGTGAGTCAAGTGATTCATGAAAGGTATAGGTTATTGTTAGGGCCATTCTTTTGTAGGTATTATTGAAAGTCAGATTGCGTTACGATAAAAAAATATTATGTATCAGTTTAGTAATGATCAGAATAAGTGGAGAGAGAAATGTCTGAGTACGTTCAGTTTTGCTCAGGTGTTTGAAAATCAAATAACCTAAGACGTTTATTAGCACAGTCATTTATAATTTTCCAAAGGGGACGTTTCATTTTGACAATGTGCATTTCCTTACAGCAGCAAAGCCTGTCTGGTTTGCAACTGATTGTTATGACAAGGCGTGACCTTTGTCTACGATCTCTGTCCGTTAGTATCTTTGCAGGGCTACTGTTCTTACAGCGTGTTACTTGGCTGCGGGGAAAGCAACATTCCGTGTACGAATGTTGAACATGAGCGTTGATACAGAAACAAATCGTGTGACTGTATTCAAATTGTGGTCAAGGACACGTCGATACACTGTAGCTCCTTTCTGCCATTGTGTGCCGGTTCCAGGTTGACCCATTTTACTGCGCTGATTCCGTTCAACCGACGGGTCCATATCACTGTAATGTCACGACTTAACGTCAGAAATGAATGGTTGCATGACAGCCTGATACCAGTTTTACCCTAAAGCACTCCAAAGCTGTTACTGTGCTCATTTAAAGGGGTAGCTACTACTTTATGTAGTCACCTATGTTTTCGGGCTGGGGCTTTTATTTCTCATTAATGGATACGTTTCAGGTAATAGACCAACTCCTTGATTTTTCCATTATCTGTGGGATTTTCTGACATGCACCTAGTAACTAAACAGATTGTAGACCAAATGAGTGTTTTGTCTGTCAGCCGTTAATCTCTCAGTATAGAAATAACCGTGACCAGTTATACAAGTGGCTTCGGAAAGTAAGAAAAAAAAAAAACTCCTTCCACGTAGACAGACAGCCAGATAGGAGCCACAGGCAAGCAATAATAAATCCTCCAACCTCAAAAATCGGTTGGAGCTAAGGTCAGAGTTCACCATACATATCCACCGACAAGATCAGTTTGCCCCTTCTTTGTCACTACCTATGTAATCCACGGATCCCGTGTCTATTTATGTGATCACCTACCTCATTTGCTTTAAGGGGGACATTCATGAAATTCACCGAAAATGTCAATTTGTTAGTGGAACTCATTGACAATAAGGTTTAATCGTTTCAGTGATAAAATCACATCCGAGGAGCCTGAAAGATAATAAAATGTGTGACGCAACCTACTAACACACATTTTGACGCAACACTTCAATATCTATGTACATGCTCACGGGGTTAACAGCCGCTACATTCACAAGAAGACACTTCCAAACTGTGTCCTGGATGTTTTCAAGCCCACTTATCGGCTTCTGGTCGGCTTCTGAACTTCTAAAATAGAGTGTTCATGGCAAACCCCAGAATAAAAATGAATTTCTAAACTGATTTATATGGAAACGATGATCTGAAATCACATTTTTATTTGCTACAGTTGTCAGAATTGCAACTTCTGATGGAGTTATTGTATTTAATTAGGGGAAAGTAGGGAGTTTGAAGGTATTAGAAAGTATGAAACTTAAGGTAGGAAATTTCACTTAAGACGTCTTGAAAAAATAGATTTACAGCGCCTCTCTGCACCTGAAAAGTCGGTTGAAGAGCTGGAAAAGAAAAGAAAGCACAAAACAGATGAGAAGCCTTGAAGAGAAAGAGGACTCCGAGTGCAAATTTGGGGCCGTCTTAAAACGTGACGTAAGAAAAACACGTTCGGTTGAACTTTAAATTACATTTGCTGAAGGTTATGTTTCTTAAAGTTTCTTAAAGTTTATGTACCTTTTCTCCGAATCTATGGAGGCTATAATTGTGAAACATTGTGGATTCATTTCTATAAATCCAATAAATGTTGTCTCAAGAGCAAATTTTGAAATTCTGAGTGTAAGCTGAGATATGGGACAAAGTCTTCGGAATTTTGCATGAATATTATATTGTACTTACAGAACTATAACTAAAAATTTTTTTTAAATTTTCTATTTGATACGTTCAAAAAACTTAATAAGAAAAGCTTACTGCATGCAAACAGATTAAACAGAGAAAATTTTGTAGCAATATCTTGAACAGTTTCTGAGGAAAAGGCACATATTTTTTGAAAATAAAATTTTTAAATTCCATAAAAATGTTATATATAATCCAAGGAAATTAACAGTACATGTGTTAGTTTCATGAAAAGCATGGCATAAAATTTCATCGCCGTATCTTCTTAACTGTGGATTTGGTGCACCTTTCAAATAGTGTTTGGTTTTTATGAACGTCTCTCGTTTAAGAACAATGGATGGAGGGCATCGATACGTTTGTTAACGTTTAATCTTAACGCCCACTACAATAGTTGGAGTGAACACCTGCTAATTCAGGAATCTGTTTGCAGGTTTCTTTGTCTCAGAGCATGCTATATCAACAAACCAAAGTTCTCAGCTTCACTTTTCTTTGTGACGAATGGTGATGGGTCGTAATATTAAGATGGGTTGACATGTAGAACATTTCTGCGCATGCAGTCTCGAAATCGGCTGCGCCACTTAGTTATGGCATCTCTAGCGAACCGGTGAGGTACTGTGGTGCGGTGATCTCAAAACTCGCATACTGTGCTACAGACATCCACCTCTAATCAAACAAAAGAGACTGTATAACTTAATTTTTTGGACTTGGTGATTCAAACTTTATAATTACCATTTCCACTTACTTTCCGCCCTGGAGACCAATTCTTGGAGATTTCGATGCAGATTGCCACGTGGTACACACCATCTGGTCAAAAGTATCGGAAGATCTGTTAGTGGACATGAATATGGGGTGTATCCACACTTCGTGAAGTCAGCAAGGGAGGTGTTTGAATGTCTATCGAGAAATGGCAACCCGTTGTTCATCAAGAGCCGAAAACAGAGAAGTGTTGAGCGATAGATTAGTAACGAAACGGCAGAGTAAAATTTTCTAAGTTCCAACAGCCAACGTTACTAAGTCACGCGGAAGTATCAACAGCTACCAGTCGCGAAGCGCAAACATTTCAGCACAGTTACTCTGTTCAGAAGACAGCAACCTCGACACTCTTGAATGTGACCGCGAACCATTTCAGCAGAAAATGGTTAGAAGTACATAGACCGAACCGCTTTTGTTACTCTCTGAACGTTACGTAAGAGATACTAGATGGTACACAACATCGCTTGTTGGTAGTTTTAAAAATTAAATTAGTAAAGACACTGCAACAAATTCGTTAAGCAAGTATGGCTGAACTAAAGACTGCTGAAAACTCGAGAAGCGCAGAACCGGTTCGGTTATTCGGTTATTACGAAATTCGTCGTAGATCGGAACCTCTTATCGACAACATGAATACACTGAAGAGCCAAAGAAACTTGTACACCTGCCTAATATCGTGGAGGGACCCCGCGAGCACGCAGAAGTGCAGCAACACGACGTGGCATGGACTCGACTACTGTCTAAAGTAGTTCAAAATGGTTACAATGGCTCTGAGCACTATGGGACTTAACTGCTGAGGTCATCAGTCCCCTAGAGCTTAGAACTACTGAAACCTAATTAACCTAAGGACATCACACACATCCATGCCCGAGGCAGGATTCGAACCTGCGACCATAGCGGTCGCGCGGTTCCAGACTGTAGCGCCTAGAACCGCTCGGCCACACTGGCCGGCTCTGAAGTAGTGTTGGGAGAAATTGACACCAGGGCTGTCCACAAATCCGTAAGAGTACGAGGGGGTGGAGATCTCTTCTGAACAGGTCGTTGCAAGGCATCCCAGATATGCTCAATAATGTTCATGTCTGGGATGTGTGGTGCTTAAACGCAGAAGAGTGTTCCTGGAGCCACACTGTAGCAATTCTGGACGTGTGCGGTGTCGCATTGTCCTGCTGGAATTGCCCAAGTCCGTCGAAGTGCACGATGGACATGAATGGATGCAGCTGATCAGACAGGATGCTTACGTACGTGCCAGAGTCGTATCTAGACATATCAGGGGTACCATATCACTCCAACTGCACACGCCCCACATCATTACAGTGTCTCCACCAGCTTGAACACTCCCCTGCTGACATGCAGGACCTATGGATTCATGAAATTGTCTTCATACCTGCACGCGTCCAACCGCTCAACGCAATTTTAAACGAGACTCGTCCGACCAGGCAACATGTTTCTAGTCCAATGTCAGTGTTGAGGGGCCCAGGGGAGGTGTAAAGCTTTGTGTCGTGCAGTCATCAAGGGTGGGCCTTCGGCTCTGAAAGCCCATGTCGGTGATGTTTCATTGAATGGTTCGCACGCCGACACTTGTTGACGGCCAAGCGTTGAAATGTGCAGCAATTTGCGGAAGGGCTGCACTTTTGTTACGTTGAACGATTCTCTTCAGTCGCCGTTGATCCCGTTCTTGAAGGATCTTTTTCCGGCCGCGGCGATGTCAGAAATTTGACGTTTTACCCTACTCTTGATATTCTCGGTACATTCGTGAAATGGTCGTACGGGAAAATCCCCACTTCATCCCTATCTCGGAGATGCCGTGTTCCATCGCTCGTGTGCCGACTATAACACCAAGTTCAAACTCACTTAAATTTTGACAACCCGACATTGTAGCAGCAGTAAGCGATCTAACAACTGCGCCAGTCACTTGTCTTACACAGACGTTGCAGACCGCAGCGCCGTATTTTGCTTGTTTACATATCTCTGTATTTGAATACGCATCCCTGTACCACTTTCTTCGGCACTTCAGTGTAGTTTAGTCCACTAGAGAACTCGTTCAGCAGGATCGATGGCGTTCATGTCGTTCGCACTCGATTCTCTGCCTATGGTATGGTAACATCTTGCATGTGAGACTGTTCTAGTGTTGACATTTGCTGGTTCGCGAGATCAGCGATCCATAGCCGCGGATAATGAAGTCCAGCATCCAGTACAGAACTCAGTAGAGAAGTCGGCACTGAAGGGTAGTAGTCCAAGGTTCCGGTCCAGGGCAGAAGCTGGCCTAAAACTCCAGTGTCGCACGAGACTCACAGCCTATTGTACTGCCGGGCCAAGTTCAGCATTCAGGACATCACGGCATCCAACATCGCGGTCCACGTGAGGGGACAACAGCGGTATTAGTCTGTGAGGGAGGGATTTAGTACTCCACAAAACGAAGTGTGAATCAAACACCCACACTGCGGTCACCACCAGAAGTGCCGTGAGCCCGCTATTTGATTCAGCAATTCCTCTCCAGATTACTTGGACACCAGCCGTCTCAGAAGACACTGGCAACGACTTGTATTCTGAGTAATAAATGAAATAGTTTTGAATACTGTCTCATTGCGTCCATCGACGACACAAAGGTTCTCGGTCTGCATCCTAACAAAACAGTAGGGGTTCCCAGCGCGTCAGCGGCTACCCTTACAAAATGTAAGCTTCTCAGACGCTGGAGCCTGAAGCGAAGTCGATGTGCTGACTCATCCAAAAGATATTCCATTGGGTTCGGGTTGTAGCTCTGGGTAGGCCTGTCCATTTCAGGAATGTTTCTGTCCACAAACCGTTGCCTCGTAGACACTGTTATATGACAAGATTCACTGCCGTGCTGATACAAACAGTCATCGTCTCCGAACTGTTCCTCTACTGTACGCAGAACATAATTCTGTAAGATGTATTCATATACTTCGACATTTATTGTTTTCTTAAGAACAATAAGGGGACCTCGCCCTAACCACGGAAAACACTCCCATACCGTAACATCCACCTCCTTCATACTTCAGTGTTTGCACTACATATGATGACAAACACCGGTTTCCAGGAATTTGTCAAACTCAAACCTTTCGATGAGATTTTCACAGGGTACAGCGCGATTCATTGTTCCAAAACACTCGTTTCTAATAATCTACTGTCCAGTGACGTCACTTTTACACCATCTCAAGCATACACAACAGGAATGTCAGGCTTACGAGGAGCTGTTTTGCCATTCTAACTCCCTACGCACACTCTTTGTATCAGCTGGTATGTTGGTAGCACTTTGGAACACAAGAGTGATCCCTACCACTGGTTTAACGCGATTCTTAAAAGTCCTTCCTCAGAGCTCGACGATCCCTGTTCTTTAGTACATGATGCCTGCCTGATCTTCCCACTGTACAGTCACATCACCAACACTCGATATAAGTAGCTTTAGAAGGGCTGAAATGTCCTTCCTACCTGACCCATTCTGCGGTTCCTACTTCTCTACTGCAATACAGTACTCCCCGCCTCCTTTTACTGTCAGTTCCAAATATGAGCCAACTTTTGCTGTGAAATGGAGTGACGACAATTTGTGCACTAGTATACAGCCGAAGGTAGTTCATATTCGCAGTTGCGAATACATTTTCTATATTTCTTGACGGCTGTAGTCGGTGCAGTGCTTGTTCATTCGGACATTCATGCCTGTCCGAAGGAACAAAGCATCGTGCTTCTTAATAATACATACACTACTATTTCGTATCCTTTTATACAGGTGGGTCCGCCTCTCGTGGTGTCTAGTGGTGAGCTACACATTACATTGGGAAGACCGGATACTTTTGATCAAACAGTGTATACGGTGTCTTTCTTAGAGTGTCTGTCAGTTTAGATTTTTCAACATTTATGTTGTTTTTACTAAACAAACGCTGCATCATTTGCACCGTTATTCTTTGTATACCGTCGATATCGCCGATTAGTGCTATGTAATATTTGTTTCAAACAATACATTAGTATTCCATTGTGGGCAGTACAAGTGCTTTGTCTCGAATCTCTTTAGTGGACAAACCCAATATCTTACTAACAAATCAATTATTTACCAACAACTTCGTGCCCCAGCATATTTTCCCTCCAAGTACACAAAATTACTGTCTCTAATTGTGACTCATTGATCATGTAGTTAAAGGCTGCATTACTTTTCAATATCACGAAGTATTCAACATTACATTTCTCTGCGTTATGAGCTAATTGACATTTTATGAAATATATTCATATTTCTGTCAACAATGACGCCCACTCCAGCTACATCGTTTACCAAACCAATTAAACTTTTTATGGAACACCAATAGGCAGACAAGAGCGTCTGTTTATCACTTACTTGAAACGACTGGCACGAAAAGAGAGCAGAATAGCAAGAGCACATGAATGCAAAATATTTACATCAAAATCTGCCCAGCCCTTCTCAAATGTAGAGCTGGCAGCTCGTAGCGGTAAACATTGTGGCGTGCCTGGTATTTAAGGACCCGATTAAAAATAGAAAACAAAGTTGAAATGACGATACCGCAGAGAGAAGGCAACAGCTTCAGTCAACTTCTCGATACATCTTAAATGCGAGCATTTCGAGGGCAAGGTCTAATATATCTACTTACAAACACAGTCCAATTGATTTATCAGTTTTCGATTTTGTTCGTGGAATCAGTGACTTAGTGACACGCTAATGAAGAGAATTTGGGTTTCTTTTTTCTCCTTTTCTTTTCAAGTGATATTAATAGCAAATGTAAGTACATCGCGAATCTAAGAATGAGAGGGAAGTTTCAAACTCGATATAAGTAATAAGAAAAGTAAGCAGGACAGCGGTAGCCACAATTGATAGGATTATATTATAAGTGAGAAATTTCTGGGGAGTTTACACACCAATGCTGGGGACCAGATACTATCTCTCTGAACTGCTTCAAAGACCCAAACAGTCAAATAAGAAAAAAAAAATGGTTCAAATGGCTCTGACCACTATTGGACTTACATCTGTGGCCATCAGTCCCCTAGAACTTAGAACTACTTAAACCTAACTAACCTAAGGACATCACACACATCCATGCCCGATGCAAGATTCGAACTTGCGACCGTAGCGGTCACGCGGTTCCAGACTGAAGCGCCTAGAACCGCACGGCCACACCGGCCGGCAATAAGAAAACAGGCTTATCATGACATTTGAGTTTTGCAAATAGTAAAACGTTCAAAATATAGTATTATTATTTTTATTTTTACACGAGCGAAGTAATTAACGACGGTTACTTGTTACTAGAAAAGGTGATAGCTAATTACACTGCAGAATTACCATAAATGCACTGAAGTAATGCAACGGAGAACTAGAAGGGAATAGATTCTGTGCTCGTTCAGAGTGTAGCAAAGGCACACAGAGCAAAGAAAAGTGTTACATACCACATGAGACATATACACACTTATTTAAAAATGATACCGCGTTCTACACTATATATAGCATTTACCGTTACCAAATAAGATAAAAGTTATAATGATAGACTGATAGTGATAAAAATAATTGTAGCATGTGGCTGAATGGTGCAGTGGCGGAGTGGAAGTCTTTCGATGAAACGCCAAATCGTGACTGGAGAGTCCCTAACCTACTGCAGTTATCCAGCCTAAGATAATATCTCCCGAAATCTAAAAACATTTGCTTTGTCCTCAAGCTTCTCCACTGAATGTTTTCGCTGACGCTGTTGGACAATAATCTCGCTAGTTGAAGTCAACCCTGGGTAGATAATTATACTTGAAGGCCTGTACAGAACGTCTTTACCTGAAGAGATACTTTCTGTTGTCCTCGGGCCTGCTTTGTGCAGACACGTTATAAGTGACTTGACTACTGCGCCATCAATCTCTTTCAGGCTATATTTGCAGTAGATTCTCTTTTCACTCTATCAATGATGCAACAAGCCATTGTCAGGTCCAGTACAGCAGTGGCTCGAAGACTAGTCTACAAACAGCCATGGTCTTGTGTAGCTCCGCAATTTCATATATTTCGACTCTATAGAGTCACTACATGGTCTTACGCAATGGGTCATTAAAGCATTTGACAGTTTTATCACCTTCGTTACGACAACGAAGGGCACATTCAAGCAACGCAGTCAGCCGTACCACAAGCCATCTCATTGCAAGACTGGCACCGTACTGTGACCAAAAAGAGTGCCACTGCAGTATTATTTGTTCGTCTTCTGGTTCATAACTCTTCAACCATTCTCGCTAGTTATATAAAAATCGAAAATTCCTTATCGTTAATTATCTCGCTTATGTATATCGCAGCCGGCCGCTGTGGCCGAGCGGTTCTAGGCGCTTCAGCCTGGAACCGCGCGACCGCTACGGTCGCAAGTTCGAATCCTGCCTCGTGCATGGATGTGTGTGATGTCCTTAGGTTGGTTAGGTTTAAGTAGTTCTAGGTTCTAGGAGACTGATGACCTCAGATGTTAAGTCCCATAGTGCTCAGAGCCATTTGAACCATGTTTATCGCATCAGACGTCCATCTTTGACATTTCTTCTCAACTGTGCCTTCTAGAACTATGTGCAGTTGATCTTCGTGATATTCATTTCAGACGCCTAACTTCTTTTTTTTTTCCATGTCTGAGACTCATACGGCAAGAGGCTAATGTTATGGTCAACGTCAATGTCAATTTAAAATACAACAGCATTTCTTTTAAAAATATATAAATTTCTGTCTCGTTTTTTAAAATTTTTTTTTCCACTTTTCAGCACATAACACTAACTTAAATTTGTAGGAAATAGCACTGGAGATGCATGATGATCTCTTTTGAAAATTTACTGTGTTTCAGGCTCTCTTATCTTTGTTCGTGTTAGAAAAATATGACAATATAATTGACAGGACGTACATCAGATGTATATACAACTTTTTTCAATAATCACACTGAAATAGTTTTAAAGTAATCCAAAAAAGGAAGCAATGTTTTAATATAGGTAACGAAACGGTATATAAACAAATTAGAAACTGTACTAATTTAAATTCCCGAACCACAAAACACTACAAAAAGAGATTGTGAACAGCACTGTGTACAACTAGGGAATCAAATTACATCTATTCAGTTAAGTCTCGCTTCTACAGAGTTTTATCTTGACCTCGTGAACATCTGAGTGCAACATGAGGTTGGCTGAGCGCCCTGGAGTAAAAAGAGGTGTTGAGTCTTTTCTTACTACACCGAATCAGTCTTATAGAGAAATCTTCTCAGACTGTACGTTCAGAGCTAACTATGCGGTCTGTTCAGTGACTTCCATATGGGACATGGGTGGTCATAACCGAGAGAATAGCTGTCACATTTTCCATGTCTTCCAACGTACTCGCATTCGGGAGGACGACGATTCAATCCCGCGTAGGGCCATCCTGATTTAGGTTTTCCGTGATTTCCCTAAATCGCTCCAGGCAAATGCCGGGATGGTTCCTTTGAAAGGGCACGGCCGAATTCCTTCCCCGTCCTTAAATAACCCGATGAGACCGATGACCTCGCTGTTTGGTCTCCTCCCCCAAACAACCCAACCCAACCCAGCGTACTATAGTGGACAGCGGCAAGCCACAATTAGGTGGAACAAAGGTGCTCAAGAGACTTTCCGTAACTGACAGTTTTATGAGAAAAGCAAAACTTCGTATATTTTAACTCTGGTCTGTCCTTTCTGTGCATCGCTTTTCTTCAGTGTTTCGAAGGGATTTTAGGCAACGCGCAACAAGTTTAGCTGTGTCCTGCATATGTACGCACATCAAAAAAAAGTTTTGCATCTCCACAGAACTAGTGAAGAGAGACGTTGACTGTCGATATTGTATCACAGACACAGACCCTTTGACTGTTAAGAGATGTCACTAAACCCACCCAAAGATGTAAACGACCATGCATGAGCAGCGGCTGTTAGACGGAGGGGGTCCAACAGCCTAACAGTTCCAGTCATTCCATAAGGAAGGTGGTACACGGCTCGTGTGTCTGTAGTTCAACCATGCCTAGACGGTCAATACCGCGGTTCTATCACGTTCGCACAGTTACTTTGTGCCAGGAAGGGCTCTCAACAAGGGAAGTGTCCAGGCGTCTCAGAGTGAAACAAAGCGATGTTGTTCGGACATGGAGGAGATACAGAGAGACAAGAAATGTCGAGGACATGCCTTGCTCAGGTCGCTCAAGGGCTACTACTGCAGGAAGCCAGACAGCAACGCCACCATGTTGAATAATGCTTTTCGTGCAGCCACAGGACGTCGTGTTACGACTGAAACTGTGCACAATAGACTGCATGATGCGCAACTTCACTCCCAACGTCCATGGCGAGGTCCCACCATGCAGCGCGGTACAGATGGGCCCAACAACATGCCGAATGGACCGCTCAGTCCTGGCATCACGTTCTCTTCACCGGTCAGTGTCGCATATGCCTTCAAGCAGACAATCGTCGGAGACGTGTTTGGAGGCAACCCGGTCAGGCTGAATGCCTTAGACTTTCCAGGGAGTGCAGCAAGGTGGAGGTTCCCTACTGTTCTGGGATGGCATTATGTGGGGCCGACGTACACCGTTGGTGGTCATGGAAGGCACCATAACGGCTGTACGATACGTGGGTGCCATCCTCCGACCGATAGTCCAACCATATGGGCAGCATATAGGCGAGGCATTCGTCTTCATGGAAGACAATTCGCGGCCCCATAGTGCAAATCTTGTGAATGACTTCCTTCATGATAACGACATTGCTCGACTAGAGTGGCCATGTTCTCCAGACATGAACCCTGTCGAACATGCCTGGGATAGATTTAAAAGGCCTCTTTATGGACGACGTAACCCACCAACCACTCTGAGGGATCTACGCCGAATCGCCGTTGAGTAGTGGGATATTCTGGACCAACAATGCCTTAATGAACTTGTAGATAGTATGCCACGACGAATACAGGCATGCATCAATGTAAGAGGACGTGCTACTGGGTATTAGAGGTACTGGTGTGTACAGCATTCTGAACCAACACCTTTGAAGGTCTCGATGTATGGTGGTACAGCCTGCAGTGTGTGGTTTTCATGAGCAATAAAAAGGGCGGAAATAATGTTTATGTTGATCTCTATTCCACTTTTCTGTACGGGTTTCGGAAGTCTCGGAACCGAGGTGATGCAAAACTTTTTTTGATGTGTAGTTTTGTACCATACAGATTCCCCTGCGGAATACTATAAGGGAAGTGCAGCAATTAATCTGTAGATGATAACAGAATTAATAACTGGTACTCCTTTTCTCATCGTCTTTATGGCTATAATTCGTTTGGTGTTAAACAAAGCGACTGAGCGAAGTGGCGCAGTGGGTAGCACACTAGACTCCCCTGCACGAGGACGACGGCCATCTTCATTCAGGTTTTCCCTGACTTCCCTAAATCACTTCAGGGTAATGCTGAGGTGGTTCCTTTAAAAGGGCACTTCCTATTTTTCTCCTATTCTTGAAACATTCTGATCTTGAATTCCGGTCCTAATGATCTCGATGTCGAAGGGACGTTACACTCAAATCTTCTTTTTTTTTCTGTAAAGTGGGGCGCAAAGGTCGTGGTGTGGTCCAGAGCACCCTAGATGATTCAGCGCATGGTAGTGCTTCAGAATCATGTCCCTTATTGTACTATTAATGTTATTGCTTGTCAAATCACCGAATAGAAGGTACAAAAACGTTTCCTACTAGCTTGACATTAGGTAACTTCTTTGTATGATCAAAGAGGTGAATGCCAACACACCACCCTGCGACAGCTCATTTTCTGTAGAACTGAGATCGACTGCTTTGACCATGAAAATCAACTAAATCCCACGATAACTAAGAAGATACTGTACCGGGATTTTTAAAACAGAATCCTTTTTGAGTTGGTACAGATACTTCAAAAAACGTCGTTTCCTCCTTTAATAAATTTCCTATCCTAACGTACTAGTTTAGGTTGCCGGCATGGGAAATATCGCTCTGCTAGGTAAGAGTTTGGAGCCAGTTGGTTCTTAGACTGTGTTGTTATTGACAGTCAGTTCAGAATGTACTGTTGACATATTACAGCTTCTCGTGGTCTACGACAACAGCTGTCAGTGTTAACGTAGGAAAAACCGAGAAGCGAAATCAAAAGCGCTAGTTGAATCAGTGTACAAGCAGTCTAAACGCAGATGCAACTTTTCTGGATCCTACCGGGTACGATTTCCTCGTTAGAATTGACTGTGTTGGTCACCAGGCTGGCGTCACTGGAGACAGCGGTTTTCCTACCCGAGGGACCTCTGATAGTCACGTTGAAGTGTATCGTAACACATTCGTGTCAGGCCTATTGTATGTGCGTGTTGCTATATCGCCGTCGAGCGAGCTCATAACTCAGCATGAATACTTCGCGTGAGAACGCTGAAGGAAGGTCTTTGAGCAGACGGGGGCCTCCACTGGAGCCCCATCAAGGCCGTATAGACGACAATTGTCACTATTATTTACATCAAAATAGGCAAGGTACAAGCCGCTCACGACCACAGACGCCAGTTCCACCATGCTTTCGGAAATCTGTCAGGCGGGACTGGCCGATTGTCCCCACCAGAAGCGGAGGAGGAGAACAGAGAACCTAGCCTATAAAATCCTACGTCTCCTACAAAGAAAGATTCTCTCGGAGTCAGTAGCACGGACGCCGAACCTGCGACGGTAGATCACCAATGTAGAATTTTACATTTTTCTCGTATGCCTCCTGGCAGTAGGTAGCAACTTTACCCATCGTAGGAGATGAATCTTTCGTGTAGTTCCTCTGTACCTCCTATCTACTCTTTGCACAGTTGTACAAAGACTGAAAGTACATATCCATTAAACTTCGGTGTAGCATATTCGGATTTGTTTTCTCCGAAAGTTTCTTTTATAGCTGAGTCAAATACAGGTATCTCTATCAAGGACGATTAGCCACCTCAGTTCTTGACATTAACTCTGCAGGAGGTAGGTGTCCACTGCTCGCGACACTTACCGATGAAGAACAGGCCCCAGGTGACAACAAAATAACTACACGAGGTACTGATCTAGAACTTTTAAGATCATCTATAGGCTCACCCTGCGCAACTGCGACGACATGAGCTCTCTGAGAACCTGTATATCAGTATTATCCTCCGACTTTTGGCTTCGAAACAGAAATGCTTGAGATGTTCAACTCGGATCTCACAAAAATCATCGGCCACAGGCATACTAATGCAAAGGCACTTACTCCAACAGGACGAAGTAACTACTCCTGCTGCACTGCAGAATGTGACGTTATTCACCAGCTGTTGGAAGCCGGTGTGTGGTTGGCTTTCGCGGAGGCTGTCCCGGGAGTGGCTCGGTTTTATACGCCAGAGCTTCCGTCCGCATTCACGACGTGACGGAAGAAGCAAATATTTGGCGGTACGTCATGCGCAGACGGTTTCTGTAACGGCGTAAGCGAGTGAATCAGACAAGAGCTTGCGAGGCCTGGCAGCGCAAGTGGGCGCACGATGCTCTCCGCATGCCAAACACATGCCACAGTGCAACACATCGTCAGAAAGAGCTAGATTTCAGTGTGGAAGGAACTACAGTGGGCGCTGTCTTGGAATAACGCTGATATTCATTCTCTTAAAACTTCTATGGCGCCAATGTCATACTATTTCGTCTCGTTTAGGGGAAGGTGCTGCGACATACTAATGCAGCGTGGCCCAAATGAAATTTTCCCGGAAAATGTTTCTAAATCTGAAATGAAATAAGCTACCGTTTTTAACTGACAGCAGAACTTGCCATTAGTAAATGTGCTGAATGAACCCGTGATCTGTAGGTAGCGTCTTTAACTAGTAATAGAAACGTCTTTGGTTTCTGTTTAGAACTCCGCCACCGCTTAAATTTTGAGTAAATATCAACACCAATGGCGGCCGAAGCTTCCGGCATAAAAAATCATTCTCATCCAGCGTGTCAGACAAGGTGGAGGACCGGATAGAGATTTAGGGCACTCTCTTGCCCTTGACATGGAAACTCCCCCAACAGGCGAAAGGATCAGCAATGATCACCGGCATGAGGATGCAGAAGGCAATGGGAACCACTACAATAAAACACAAAGTGCATCCAGAGAATAAGTGGCCAGCAATGGCAAAAGTGTCATAATAATCTCTATATTGGCAAAAGATTCCGGACTAGTCCTCCATTCGGATATCCGGAAGGGGACTGCCAAGGAGGATGTGACCATGAGAAAAAGGCTGAGTAACCAACGAAAGGATAACGTTCTGCTAGTCGAGACATGGAATGTCAGAAGCTTGAACGTGGTAAGGAAGCTAGAAAATCTGAAAAGGGAAATGCAAAGGCTGAATCTAGATACAGAGAGGGTCAGTGTAGTGAAATGGAAAGAAGACAAAGCTTTCTGGTAATATCAAAAGCTGCAGAAAATGGTATAACGGGAGTTGGATTCGTAATGAATAGGAAGATAGGCCAGAGAGTGCATTACTGTGAACAGTTTAGTGATACGGTTGTTCTCATCACAATCGACAGCAGACCAACATCGACAACGAGGGTCAGTTATATATGCCAACGTCCCAAGCAGTGGATGAAGAGACAGAGAAAGTGTATGAGCATGCTAAATGGGTAAATCTAGATGAAAATCTAATAATTAGGGATTGGAGTGAAGTTCTAGGGGAACGAGTAGAAGAAAGGGTTATGGGAGACGACGGGCTTGGGACAAGCAATGAAAGAGGAGAAAAACTCATTGAGTCCTGCAGTAAACATCAGATAGTAATAGCGAATACTCTGGTCATGAATATGTAGAGAAGGAGGTGTACTGAAAACGGCCGGGAGATACGAGAAGATTTCAGTTAGATTACATCATGGTCAGGCAGAGATTCTGAAATAAAATGAGGGAAATAAAAGAAAGGGTACGATTAAAATTCAGAATAAAAGGATATCAGTTATAAGATTTGTCAATCACATCAGTGAAAGTGGAAGAATTACAGGATATACTGAATGCAATGAAGAGTTTAACGATTACAGAATACACATTGAGAGTAAATCGAAGAAAGACAAAAGTAATCAGAAGTAGCAGAAGTGAGAACATCGAGAAACTTAACATTACCATCGGAGATCACTAAGTAGACGAAGTTAAGGAATTCTGCTACCTAGGCTGCAAAGCAGCTTATGACGGACGGATCAAGGTGGACATAAAAATCAGTCTAGTGCTCGCGAAAAAGACGTTCCTGGGCAAAAGAAGGATGCTAGTATCAAACAGAGGTCTTGAGGAAGAAATTTCTGACAATGTACGTTTGTGTGTATGTGAGACATGGACTATGGGAAAACCAGAACAAGACAGAATCGAAGCCTTAGAGACGTTGTGCTACAGAAGAATGTTGAAAATTAGGTGGTTGATTGAGGTAAGGAATGAGTAGGTTCTTCGCAGATTCAGCGAGGAAAGGAACATATGTAAGACATTGACAAGAAGAGGAGTCAGGATTATAAGACATCTGGAAAGAATTTTTTAAAAGGCATCTGTTAAGGTATCAGGGGATAACTTCCATTGTGCTAGAGGGAGCTGTAGAGAATGAAACCGATAGAGGAAGACAGAGATTGGAATACATCAAGGTCGGCCGCGGTGGCCGAGCGGTTCTAGGCGCTTCAGTCCGGAACAGAGCGACTGCTACGGTCGCAGGTTCGAATTCTGCCTCGGGCATGGATGTGTGTGATGTCCTTAGGTTAATTAGGGTTTAAGTAGTTCTAAGTTCTACGGGACTGATGACCTCAGATGTTAAGTTCCATAGTGCTCAGAGCCATTTGAACCAATACATCAAGTAAATAATTGAGGTCGTAAGGCGATCAACGAAAGTAATTAATTGTGTTTATCACGTGAGATGAAAACATTACAACAATCAGCATTATCAAATCGATCGAGGTGGCGCAGTGGTTAACACACTGGACCTATATTCGAGAGAACGGCGGTTCAAACCCGGGTCCGGCCGTCCTGATTTAGGTTTTCCGTGATTTCCCTAAATCGCTCCAGGCAAATACCGGAATGTTTACTTTGAAAGGGCACGGCCGGTTTCCTTCCCTATCCTTCCCTAATCCGATGGGGCCGATGACCTCGCAGTTTGGTCCCCTCCCCAAACCAACCAACCAACCACCATTATCAAGAACGTTTGCCTACCGACCGTAAAAAGAGCCACAATTTGGTAAAATAATCAGTAATTAAATGCATTTTCAGCGCTGCAAGAACAATTATTAGACACACAAGTGGTGGGATTAATTGAGACTTGAACTATGGATGATACACAAAATTCAAGAAGAGCTGGTCTCGGTGTTAAACATCTTCGGCAACGTCCGACGGATACAAACACAGCCTTCGACAACTAGACTAGAGTTTGCAGCAGCCTTCCGGATTAAGGTGAAGATTATCAATTGGTTATAAAACATGCCTGCAGACGTAAGGGATAAATTAGGAACCTCTATGTTATCATCATAAAAGAAATATTTTATTGGCCACTACTTCAAATTGTCTAATTGTGTAGATCCGAAGAGGTGGAATCCCTGTTTATAAACAATAGGTGAATAATACGTATTAAGAAAGAAATCATCAAATCATTTCTCTGTTGTTCGGATATGTTTGGCGCTAAAGCCACCATAGAGCTAGCGGCGTATTCCACTTTAAGGCGCAGACTATAGCTAGTCAAAGATTTGTGCGATACTGGGTGTGTTCAGCAGAAAAAATAGGTTACAGAACTCATCACTTAACACTTCCGGGCTGAGATGCCGTGGTCCATACTTAAAACTCTCCCCTGACGTTTCGCCTTCGACTGCGGAAGGCATCCTCCGAGGACAAGCGGCGAACTTCAACGAGAGCACGAATGAGCGCCGTATATATAAGCCAGCCAGAGGGCGCCGCTATCAATCACGTGACGTCGGCTGTTTTATAATCTCTGATATTGCAACTTTCTCAATTGAAATTAATCGATTGTCGCGCTGTTACTGCAATGTTGAAATCCATATCTTATTCAGCTTAATGCCTTCATCTTTTCTATTAAAATTATTGCAGTGTTTGGCAATCTCAATAGCCTCTCTGTACATTCGCGCATAATAATGCGACGTCTTTGCTACGATGGTCGTCTCACTAAACTTTATTTCATGATCACCTTCCTGAAACACATGATCCGCTACAGCCGATTTATCAATGTGTCCGAGGTGGCAGTTCCTTTTATGTTCACCCAGACGGGTGTTGACGCTTCTTTTTGTTGTGCCTATATAGACCTTTCCACAACCGCACGGAATTTTATAGACACATGGTGTAGCTAGAGGATGTCGTTTATCTTTTGCGGATCTTAAACATTCTTTTATTTTCGTGGTGGGTCTGAAAACAGTTTCCACGTCGTACTTCCTTAAAAATTTTCCAGTGCGATCAGCGACCTTACTGATAAATGGTAAGAACACTTTCCCCTTGGGTTTGTGTCGATCCTCGCCCGTCCTGGTTGTCAGTCTAGGGCATAGTGCACGATCTATCTCTCTGTTGGAATACCCATTCCTCTTGAAGGTCGCTCTAAGGTGTTCAATTTCATCATCTAAGTGAGCTGGTTCACATATCACATATTTTGTGCGTCCTGTCTATTAATGTTTTAATCATCCCTCTTTTATGTCTTGGGTGGTGGTTAGAATCTTTCTGCAGATAACGATCAGTGTGTGTGTCTTTTCTGAAAACCTTATGACCCAATGATCCGTCCTCTCGTTTGATTACAGTCACATCTAAGAAGTTCAGGTGACCATCGATTTCCTTTTCCATAGTGAGGGATGAGGGGATGATTAAAACATTAGGGAGGGATGAGAGAGGGATGATTAAAACATTAATAGACAGGGCGCACAAACTATGTGAACCAGCTCACTTAGATGATGAGATTGAACACCTTAGAGCGGCCTTCAAGAAGAATGGGTATTCCAAAAGAGAGATAGATCGTGCACTACCCCCTAGACTGACAACCAGAACAGGCGAGGATCGACACCAACCCAAGGGGAAAGTGTTCTTACCATTTATCAGTAAGGTCACTGATCGCATTGGAAAAATTTTGAGCAAGTTCGATGTGGAAACTGTTTTCAGATCCATCAATAAAATAAAAGAATGTTTACGATCCGCAAACGATAAACGAGATCCTCTAGCTACATCAGGTGTCTAGAAAATTCCGTGTGGTTGTGGAAGGGTCTATATAAGCACAACATAAAGAAGGTCAACACCCATTCTGCCGACTGGAGTGGCCGAGCGGTTGTAAGCGCTACAGTCTGGAACCGCGTGACCGCTACGGTCGCAGGTTCGAATCCTGCCTCGGGAATGGATGTGTGTGATGTCCTTAGGTTAGTTAGGTTTAAGTAGTTCTACGTTCTAGGGGACTGATGACCTCAGATGTTAAGTCCCATAGTGCTCAGAGCAATTTGAATCATTTGAACACCCATTCTGGGTGAACATAAAAGGAACTGCCGCCTCGGACTTATTGATAAATCGGCTGTAGCGGATCATATGTTTCAGGAAAGTGATCATGAAAAAGTTTAGTGAGACGACCGTCATAACAAAGACGTCGCGTTATTATGTGCGAATGTACAGAGAGGCTATTGAGATTGCCAAACACTGCAATAATTTTAATAGAAAAGATGAAGGCATTAAGCTGGATAAGATATGGATTTCAACATTGCAGCAACAGCGTGACAATCGATTAATTTCAATTGAGATAGCCAATATCAGCGATTACAGCACGGCAGACGTCACATGATTGACAGCGGCGCCCTCTGCATGGCTTATACGGCGGTCACTCGCGCTCTCGTTGCAGTTCGCCGCTTGTCCTCCGAGGATGCCTTCCGCAGTCGAAGGCGAAACGTCAGGGGAGAGTTTTATGTATGAACCACGGCATCTCCGTCCGGAAGTGTTAAGTGATGACAACACCTACCGTGAAAGCCTTCATTCTATGATCAAACGCCCCTACGGGTTACAGAACTTTTTCTACTGTTATTTCCGGTGTACAAAGTCTAAATGAGTCTATTGTTGATCTTGAATTTTACAGCTGGTAAAAATCGTTGCTAAAATCTAGATGGCTTTAAGTCATCTAGATGGACTTTCATATTCATAAAATAAACCATAATAATTATGTATAACCTTTCTAAAAGTAGTTTCCTGAACGTAATACTTTAGTTATTAAATTAAAAAATTACTATTAAACAAATCACTGGTATTTTTAAACTGTATTTGTAACACAGCTGTGTAGAAGGCACAGGTATCGACAAACGTTTCTTGTGGAATAATTACGTCTAGCTGACAACTGATTATCATTCTACAGTTTCTAAGTTTCATGCAAGTTATACAAAAATCAGAAAAATTCGGAATACACCAATTGACAAATGCTAAAGCCTGATAATAGGTAAGTAGATACCTATTGTATATACTTTGGATACACTTGGGGCTTCGAACTAAAAACTGCTTCTTATTTACTCATCATATTTTGGCATTGTTTGGGATTTGATTAAAAGTGGTCTGGTCCTGGAGGACCTCCAAATCTGAAGGCTTTCAGATGTGATGCCGCCCCAGGACCAGAGCAGCAGGTGGGGCGGTCTCCCCACCACCTACGTCCCCACCGCCCTACTGCCCCCCCCCTCCCCCTCAGCCCACCACGTCTCCTTCGTTCTTTCAGTCCGGCACAGTCTATGGTCATGTTACTGACGTAACGCACACAGGCATTAATGCATCACTCAAAGTTACACCTGACATTTCCCTGTGTTATAAAACACTGTTGGGCTACTGTCTAGAAAACAGGTGTCAGTTGTTCGTGGGTTTGAAAGATAATTAATTTCTGATGGGATACGAAAATTACTTCAGACTTTTCCGCATTTCCTTTTATGTCCCATGTTCTGCGCTCATCTGAACCCTAAGATAGATCTTCATTCATCTAGATCAGTAGTTCCCAACCTTTCTAAGACCATTACCCATTACCCATAGCTTGCATCAGACATTAGCTAGTACCCTCGCCCCCAACTTGCCATCTATTGCCCCCCCCCCCCCTCCCCGATATAATCGCCACATTAGCACCTAACTAAACTGTAGAAGGACTTTTCGTGGAACACTTTCATTTTTAAGTGATGAAAGATGAATGATACTTAGTGTGTGTGTGTGTGTGTGTGTGTGTGTGTGTGTGTGTGTGTGTGTTTATGTGTGGTTTAGAATGAATGACGAAGGAATTCGTGGTGCATCGCAAGTACTACCCACAACTTCGTCTCAGAAAAGAAAGCTGTCTATCCACAGTAGGGTACACACTTGTTACAAAACATGCTTCTCCTGCATTATTCCTCTCCACAGTGGCATGTGCTTGACCAGCACATTGCAACCCCATTTAAAATCAAACAGGTTCAGATACGTGCACTATACTTACTGTTTTTAAATCACTTCATTGCTGCGATTTTTACTTCTGAACTGGCAGAAATTGGACGATATCAAGCTGTTTATGCTTTATGTCAAATCATTCTAATAACAACAATAAAACTGTATACAGCACTATAGTAGTCCTTACGTAGTTACTGCTGTGTCGTGCTGTCAATCAATTCATTTATCTGTTTCGAAGCGAGTAAAGAAGAAATCTCTGGACTACTTCAGGTACTATCAACAACTTGGAGAAGATATTTTCTTGAGATATTTAGCATTTCTTACGTATACGTCACTTCTATCATCAGCGACGTGCGGGACAAAGCACAATATATGTGTGTAGTGGATGGACTACGTGAGCAGCCTGTAACATCCACCATATTAATGCTACTAACTGAGGAAAAGAAATAATTCATAACTTATACAATCTGTATCATAGTCTCACAAAAATGTGATAATAGTAATGATCTGTTGAATATAGTTTAGTGATTGAAACAGAATCGAATCGTTTAGTTTTTACCCCTGAGAAAATCTCATTTTACCCCTCACGTGGTAATTACCCCCAGGTTGGTAACCACTGATCTGGATGATAGGAGTTTTGATAGCTTCAGATCTGGTACTTTCGTAAAGCTGGGCGGAAATGATTTTTACGGGAGGAGTTTCACTGAATTGAATGTCCCCCCACAGTAAGCGGGATCGAGGTTTACTTTAGTGACTCTTTCAGTTTTTCTCTGTTCACGGCGTCTCGGCAATGAAATACAACTTTATTCTTTGATAAAACAGATAAGAAATGTTAGGGTTTGACGAGCGGTCATCGACAAGGTAAAAACAGAAAGAACCCACGCTCATATTGGAAAATGGAGACATAAAGAAATCACTGCTGTCCTTTTTGAAAGGACAGCTATTACAGAAGTACATATCGTACCCTAGGGCGGTATCAGCCCTTCGGAAGTATGGATCACCGTCAATAATGTCACACACACGTGTAGTAAGATCCTTTGGAGACATTTGGAATCTAATCCAGGGCATTGGCGGTCAGTTTTCTGATTAGGAACTTCACGACAGCTAATTCTGATGATGAAGCTTTCTTCGAGTGCCAAGTTCTGAACTAGTTGCCTCCGAAATTCAAACATATAGAGATAATGAATTATTTTGTGGATTGTTACAATGCACGTTTTAATATGTAGTTTGGAACTTAAATAATAGCAACTATTTATTCACAACCGATACAAAAGAGTTACATGTTTGCATCTGTTACTGTCTTTCAAAGTAGTCACCAGCGTTGTCTAGAATCCGTTGCCAGCGATGTGGAAGGCGTAGTATACCGTTAGTAGAACCTGTTCTGTTGTTGGTGCGAATGCAGCGGTCTACTGCCTGTCGAATCTCTGGATCAGTTCTGAAGCGAATGCCTCGAAGTGGTTCCTTCATCTTCGGAATCAAATCAAAGTCACAAGGACAAGTCCCGGGAGTATGGTGGATGGTATAGTACTTCCCAGTCCCATCGACCGAACAGAGCAGCCACAGCTTGCGCTGTACGCGCCCGCGCATTGTCGTGCAAAATGATGGATCGGTTGCGCAGAAAGCGTCGCCGCTTCTTTCGGAAAGCTGGTCGTTTTTGGAGCATCACCTGCCACCATCACTGTCATCTGCGTAATCATTTCTTAGCAATGAAATATTGCTGCTGAAGTTAAAATCTTCTGCGTTATTGGGTCGCCTCATATTTCTACTAAAATGATCGAAGTTTAGACCCCTCTGCTGGGATATTCCTCAGGATCTTACGGTGTCCACTGCTACTCTAGCAGTAGTGGACACCATAAGATTCTGAGGAAGATCACAGTAGAGGGGTCGAAACGTCAATCATTTTAGTAGAAATATGACGCGGCGTAATAAGCTAGAAGATTTTAACTTCTTGACAACGGCCGCCAATGGCTGCAGAATTACGTAAATATTGCTGCTGTTCGTCTAAACGTATACCATGCAGGTACGACTTTGCGGACGACGTCTGCTGTTATTTGATGCGCATTAGTACAGATTTTGCTATGGAATATGGAGATGCACAAAGCTAATATTTTTCTGCACATGATAGCAAAACTCAGTTCCGCATCGAACTTACGTAGCTTTAAGAAAGCTTGATTATAACAATTAAATTTAAGATCGATGTTTTTTTTTAGAATGAACAAAAGCGCTTGAAGATGGCACGAACCTCCTGAAGCGATTCATCATTTTATTATAAATTCCAAGCCTCTCGCTGCAACTGCTTTCTTCAGTCTTCCGCTTTAGTTTAACTCACTTGAAAGACTCTTTTATCCCAGGGCCCTCATCAAGTATTTGGAGAATTGTCCCTGTGTCATCCTCAACCTCCTATACAAAGTGTTTTGCATTAAAAATGTTTGTTATTCACTGGCAAAATCTCAGCATTCTGTTTTTCTCGTTCCTTTCTCCTTTGGAAATTTACTCTTCTTATTTACTTCATTTTTGGTTCTTTACTCTGTGTGAAGTTGGTCCTGTCGAATCTCCTCCATAGAACATTTCTGTCGCTTCTAGCTGCTGTTTCTCTTTTTTTACCTATTGGACAGCTCTCATTTCCTTAGAACTGCACACTAAAGACGAAATATTTGCCAAAGGCCTAGAATTCACTGTTCATGACTTTCCTCGTTAATAGAATTCTTTTATTAGAAACGCACATTTAGAAACGGCTACTCGATTGTTAATTTCAGTACTGCGTATGTTATCTTAAAAAAGGGCACTTAGCAGTGGCATAAATGAGTAACAGGCACCAAGCGAAATATACGTATGAGTGACAGCGGCCCATTTAAGAAGTATGTGCTACAGTGCGGGCAGTACAGTGTGTTGTGATGAACAACTAGAGCTGGCTGTACACAAACTGAGCAAGGCACGAAACAGCAAAAATGAAGTAATTTGTCTTAATTTTAGCCACTTCAGTCACTTTTTTTGTTAGGACGACGCGTGTCAGTAGCATTTTGTCATCACATGTACATTAATCTGAAGTGTGAGGAGAATTGTTTGCTGGGTGTTCCAGTGAGCTTATGTTCCGGAATGTAACTATTTTTGCTGGAAAATTATTTGTCTAGTACTCATCACACAGTAACGTTTATCGAGCGAGGTGGAGCTGTGGTTAGAACAATGGACTTGCATTCGGGAGGACGACGGTTCAAACCCGCGTCCGGCCATTCTGATTTATGTTTTCCGTGATTTCCCTAAATCGTTTCAGGCAAATGCCAGAATGGTTCCCTTGAAAGGGCATGGCCGATTTCCTACTCACCCTTCTCTCATGCGATGGGACCAATGACCTCGCTGTTTGGTCCCCTCTCCCAAATTAATCAACCAATAGTAACGTTTATCCTACAAGGTGCCTCTGGGGTACGCACGACATTTCCTTTGCCTCTGAAGATTTCTCTCCATTAAGGGTGTCATGCTGCTTCAGTTTCCTAGGAACATCTCAGCACATCACGTAGCTGGTCTGATATTTCGTACGCTCCTCTTTCTTTTACTAAGCGACAATGTGGAACTCTATCGACCGCCTTTCGGGAGTCAAGGAACATGGTGTGAGGCATGTCGCCGGTCTCTGGGTCTCGAGGGAGAACAGAGCCAGACAGGTTGCACACGAGCTTTGTTCACAGAATCCATGCTCATTTCTATAGCGGAGATTTTTAGTTTCCAAGAAGGCAGTGATAACACATTCCTAAAATCTAAAACAAACAGACGACAGTGATACTCGCCAACATCTGTTTGCGTCTGTTCGGCAAATTTTCTTCAAAACATGTATGTTTGTACCCATGTTCCAATCACTTTCGAAAGCTCCGTTCCTAAAGCAACCTACGGTAGATGGCTGTTAGGTAAGATGCAATTTCTTTGTCATACTGTATGCGGAAACTTATTAATTCCCATCAGGCGCAGCTGACGTTTCTCTGTCAACTGGTTTTAGTTGATATTCTGGACCGCATTCTGCTGTCTCAGTATCTGACATACCAGGTGTACCGGTATGAAATGAGCGTTTTTTGTGAAAATGAAAAACTAATTTTGAATAGAAAAGTAAAAACATTTTATTCAAAGTACTGACCATTGCTTTCTATACATTTTGACCACCTTTCTGGCAATTTGTGGACACCACGCCAATAGAAATGTTCCTCTTTTGAAGCAAACCAATCAGACACGCAATTTTCGACTTCTTCGTAGGAATCGAAGTGTTTCTCAGCCAATGCGTGTCCCATTGATGAAAACAAATGGCAGTCGGAAGGGGCCAAGTCTGGTGAATACGGCGGGGAGGGGTAGTAGCTCCTAGCCAAGTGTTTTAATTGTATCCTGAACCAGTTTTGCTTTGTGTGCAGGTGCATTGTCGTGTAAATAAATTACTTTGCCATGTCTTCTGGCCCATTCTGGTCTTTTTTCGATCAATGCATAATTCAAATTGATCATTTGTTGTCTGTAGCGATTAGTATTAACAGTTTCACCGGGTTTTAGAAGCTCATGATACACCACACCTTTCTGATCCCACAAAACACAGAGCGTTGTCTTCTTGCCGAATCGATCTGGTTTTGCAGTCGATGTTGACGGATGTCCCGGATTAACCAATGATTTTTTCCCGTTTAGGATTCTTAAAATAAATCCATTTTTCATCGCCAGTAACACTTCGATGCAAAATTGATTTTCTTTCATATCTTTGAAGCAAAATTTGACAAATGGTTTTTCGGTTTTCCATCTGTCTTCCATTCAGTTCATGTGGCACCCATTAACCACACTTTTGGATCTTTCCCATAGCTTTCAAACGGTCAGAAATTGTTTGTTCTGCAACATTTAGCATTGCTGCCATTTGCTTCTGACTCAAAGTATCATCTTCATCCAATATTGCTTGAAATTCGGCGTCTTCGAACTTTTTTGGTGGTCTTCCACGTTCTTCATTTCTCACATCAAAATCATTATTTCTGAACCGTTGAAACCATCTTTTGCATGTTGCTTCTGATAGAGTATAATAACCTATGCCTCGAAAGGCATTCGATGTGACTCTGCAGCACTTTTTTCAAATGAAAACAAAAAATTAACGCTTTCCGTAAATCATCACTTTCTGGTACAAAATTCGACATTGTTAACACGATGAAAACATATGATGTTTGTTCCATGACTTGTTGTATACTAAATATCTTTGACAGATGTCATACCAACAAAAAAAATTAAGGCTCGTTCACAACAAATGTTACCTATTGACACATTTGTAACTTAACGCTCATTTCATACCGGTGCAACTGGTATTGGTGCTCGTGCACCGATGAAAGGAAGGATCTCAGAGCGATTTTCGTAATTGGTTTTTGAAAAAGGTATTCAGGATTTCAGCCTTCTCTCTGCCATCATGCGTTTATGTGACATAATGGTCAATGGACACATGGCAGTAATTTGTTCACTGATTCAAAACAAGATCGAAACATCTTAGAATTATCTGTCGCTTCTGTAGATGGAATTTTACTATCAGATTCGTTGACTACTTCATGATGACTCTCCTAAGGCTAATTTGGCTTTGTGATACATTGGCCAGTCTCATCAATGAGACAACCTGCCAAAAGCCCAAATAACCACCTTTTGCAGCGCCAGACGTGCAGCAACAACATCAGTGAGGTTTTGGAATGTACCTATAGGGATGTGAAACCATGCCTATTCCAGTGCCACGGTCAGCAAAGCTAGGTTTCTCGGCTGTGGACCCACAGCACGAACAGCCTGATCGAGGTGGCCCCACAGATTCTCGGTTGGGTTTTAATCCGCAGAGTTTTGTTTCCAGGAGAGTATGGTAAACTGATCCTAGTGTCCTTCGAGCCCCGCACGTACGCTGCGAGCTGTGTGACACATTTCAATGTCCTGCGGGTAGATGCCTTCGTCCCGAGGAAAAACAAACCGCATGTAGGGATGGACATGGTCAACAAGACTAAATGCATACTTGTGTTGATCACTGTGCCTTCCAGAATGACGAGATCACGCAGTAAATACTACGAAAAGAAGATTCCCCAGATCATAACGCTCACTCCTTGCATGATTTCAGACGTTTCACGCCGTAAATACCAACGGCCATCTGTCCGATGGAACATAAAACGTGATTGGTCTGAAAATGATGTCCAGTTGCGGAATTGGGGTGCAAATTCCAGCCTTTGTAGGCAATGAACAGCAGTCAGCATCCGTGAATGAATCTGGCGCCTGCAGCGGAGGGCCGTAAGTAGCAGCAGTGTTCGCTTAACGGTCTTGTTTTATCTGGGCAGTTACATGCTCGACATTGCATGTCTGTTCACTGGTACACACCTCCCCAGTCGTGGTTCCCCCGCATCATCTATGGGCCATGCTGCACCAGAGCTTCCTCGGCGCTAGTTTTGGGCAGTGCCATTTTGCCATCACGGTATACTTTAACTGAGGAAGCACGTGAACAGTTTACAAACTTAGCCTTTTCGGAGATGCTTCCACCCTTGACCCAGAGACCAATGATCATGCCCTTTAGAACGTCAGATAAATCGCGTAGTTTCTGCACTAACAAGGGGAGGCCGCCAATTGTGAAATTCAGATTCGATTCATACTCCGCATAATAAAAGCTCATGGCCAGAGGTGTAATGTGGCAAAGCACCAAGATGCACTTCTCAGCCGTTGTCGAGAAAATCGACAGTTAAAATAAACCGTTGCGGTGAAATACTCTCTACGATTTATAATTTTCTACAGCGTCGTGGCGCAGCGGTAAGCGCTCGGGTTCGTAATCCGAAGGTCGGCGGATCGAATCTCGCGCCATGCAACTTTTTCTGTTTTTAGTATTTGTTTTTTGTAATTCAAATGTGTGTATAAACACACACACACACACACACACACACACACACATATACATACATATATATATATATATATATATATATATATATATATATATATGCAATTTTTTTATTATTATTTCTTTGTAATTCAAATATATATATTTGAATTACAAAGAAATAATAATTAAAAAATATTGCATGGCATGAGATTCGATCCGGCGACCTTCGGATTACGAACCCGAGCGCTTACCGCTGCGCCACGACGCTGTAGGACATGGTTCATCGTAGAGAGTATTTCACCGCAATGGTTTCTTCTAACTGCGATTTTCTCGACAACGGCTGAGAAGTGCATCTTGGTGCTTTGCCACATTACACCTCTGGCCATGAGCTTTTATTATGCGCTGTATGAATCGAATCTGAATTTCACAATTGGCGGCCTCCCCTTGTAAGACAACGACTGCACTGTTTCCCACATCACTGATTCCTGCTCATTGGAATGACAGACCATACCTGGCGTGAGATGGCATGGACCAAGCACTGGAGTGCTATTCTTCCATAATCCTGGCTGGTAGATCTTGTTGTTTGCCTCTGTCGATGTACCGGCTGCAGCTGATTCTGTAATCAAGGAAACAATATACATATTTGCTAGGAAACTAGAGGGACCTGGCAGGTTGGTACTGTACGCTGCCTAGGTTACCGCTTCTTCTTCCTCCGGCTGAGTCCCCATACCGTCCCGCAATGGGCAGTGTGGTCCCGCTCTAAGGAAGTGAAGTGCGTTGATGTGCCTCAGAACTTTTCAAGTGAGGACGGCACTTTCCTGCGTTCCCCAGACGTGCTTCATATACTCTCCAGCGGTAGTGACGCCATCTGCTGTGAGTGGTTATTTCACGTTGACGTCGGACTAGAGCAGTTGGTCACTTAATGTGGCTTGACCGTGTACAACAGATTCGAATGGCGTAGATTACTGCCTGTGCTGCGCTCCTGCTGAGGAGATGTTAGCGCTGGCGTGCTGTTGACAGGAGGCTGAGCGTAGTATCAGTACTTGTTATCAGCTAACAGAACTTGCGCCATCCCGCGCAGCTGCCTGCATAGTCACACGCACCCAGGCGCCGGCCGCTGAGGTGACCCAGCCAAGCGCGGGGGCGTCCCGGCCTGTTCTGTCGTAACGCGGCGCAACGCGTGGCCCGGCCAGAGCACGTAATCATTAGCTCGCCTGCCAGTGGGGGGGAATCTCGCCTCAGCCTGAGACGACACGAGACGAGGCGAGGGGCTGACTCACGGCCGCGTGAATCACAGGCCTCCCCGGCCCGCCTGCTGAATGGAGACGGGCAAACTCGGCGTTGCCGCACTCTCGTCTTCGCGGCGACGATTTATAGCACCGCCGACGTTATCTGCCAACTACGCAGTACCGTCAACGCAACGCGAGCCAGTATAGTTAACATTCCGTTGCTTAAATTTCAACGTCACACAAGTAGGGCGTCGTCCAATACTCGACAGCCCACTGAATTTGTACAATTTACGACTCGTGAATTTCATCTCACGAAATGTGTAATAATGCAACAAATTTTAATTTAACACCGACAGTCTACATTCTATCCTGTTTAGGAATATCACTGTGTTTCGTCAGCAGGTCGTTGTCACGTACTGCTTGTGAACTTTGCCAAAATTGACATACATTCCAATGGAATTCTTCTTCTTATTATTATTTTTATTATTATTTTTTTTTGACTCATCAGTCTTCTGACTGGTTTGATACGGCCCGCCACGATTCTCTCCTGTGCCAACGTCTTCATCTCAGAGTAGCACTTGCAACACCTGTCCTCAATTATCTGCTGTATGTATTCCAATCTCTATTTTCCTACACTGTTTTTGCCCTCTACAGATCCCTCTAGTACCATGGAAGTCATTCCCTATGTCTTAACATATGCCCTATCATCCTGTCCCTTCTCCTAGTCAGTGTTTTCCAAATATTTCTTTCCTCTCCGATTCTGTGCAGAACCACCTCATTCCTTATCTTATCGCCGGCCGAAGTGGCCGTGCGGTTAAAGGCGCTGCAGTCTGGAACCGCAAGACCGCTACGGTCGCAGGTTCGAATCCTGCCTCGGGCATGGATGTTTGTGATATCCTTAGGTTAGTTAGGTTTAACTAGTTCTAAGTTCTAGGGGACTAATGACCTCAGCAGTTGAGTCCCGTAGTGCTCAGAGCCATTTGAACCATTTTGAATCTTACCTTATCAGTCCACCTAATTTTCAACATTCTTCTGTGGCACCACATTTCAAATGCTTCTGTTCCCTTCTGTTCCGATTTTCCCACAGCCCATGTTCCACTACCATACAATTCTGTGGTCCAAACGCATATTCTCAGAAACATCTTCCTCAAATTAGGGCCTATGTTTGATATATTCAGCATATCATGTAATTCTTCTTCACTTTCACTAAGGACAGCAACATTATCAGCGAATGGTATCATTGATACCCCTTCACCTTGAAATTTAATTGCACCCCTGAAGCTTTCTTTCCTTTCCATCATTACTTCTTCGATGTACAGATCGAACAGTAGGGGCAAAAGACTACATCCCTGTCTTACACCCTTCTTAATCCGAGCATTCCTTCTTGATCGTCCACTCTTATTATTCTCTCTTGGTTCTTGTACATATTATATATTACTCGTTTCTCTCTATAGCTGAACCCTATTCTTCTCAGAATTTCGAAATCTTGCACCACTTTACATTGTCGAATTCTTTTTCTAAGTCCACAAATCCTATCACCGTGTCTTGATTTTTCTTTAGTCTTGCTCCAATATCAGAATTGGCTCTCTTGTGCCCTTACCTTTCTGATCGTCATCCATTCTTCTGTATATTATTCTTGTCAGCAACTTGGATGCATGAGCTGTTAAGCTGATTGTGAGATAAGTCTCGCACTTGTCAGCTCTTGAAGTCTTCGGAATTTTGTGGATGACATTTTTCTGAAAGTCAGACGGTATACTGCCAGAGTCATATGTTCTATACGCCAACGTGAATAGTCATTTAGTTGCCACTTCCCCTAAAGATTTTAGAAATTCTGATGGAATGTTATCGATCACTTCTGCTTTATTTGATCTTAAGTCCTCCAAAGTTCTCTTTAATTGTAATCCTAATACTGGACCTCCTATCTCTTCCAAATCGACTCCTGTTGCTTCTTCTATCACATCAAACAAATCTCCCCTCCCCCACCCGTCCAGAGCCCTTCAGTGTCCTCTTTCCACCTATCTGCTCTCTTAATTAACGAGGGTAAAACCTAGTTCTCATTCATAGAATTTGGGGACCATTGCTGAGTTTTCTACAGTGAATATCAACAGAGGAACTCAAACTTCCTGGCAGATTAAAACTGTGTGCCGGGCCGAGACTCGAACTCGGGACCTTTGCCTTTCGCGGACAAGTGCTCTACCAACTGAGCTACCCAAGCACGACTCACGCCCCGTCCTCACAGCTTTACTTCTGCCAGTACCTCATCTCCTACCTTCCAAACTTTACAGAAGCTCTCCTGCGAACCTCGCACAACTGGCACTCCTGAAAGAAAGGATATTGCGGAGACATGGCTTAGCCACAGCCTGGGGGTTGTTTCCAGAATGTGATTTTCAGTCTGCAGCGGAGTGTGCGCTGATATGAAACTTCCTGGCAGATTAAAACTGTGTGCAGGGCCGAGACTCGAACTCGGGACCTTTGCCTTTCGCGGGCAAGTGCTCTACCATATCAGCGCACACTCCGCTGCAGAGTGGAAATCTCATTCTGGAAACATCCACCAGGCTATGGCTAAGCTATGTCTCCGCAATATCCTTTCTTTCAGGAGTGCTAGTTCTGCAAGGTTCGCAGGAGAGCTTCTGTAAAGTTTGGAATGTAGGAGATGAGGTACTGGCAGAAGTAAAGCTGTGAGGGCGGGGCGTGAGTCGTGCTTTGGTAACTCAGATGGTAGAGCACTTTCCCGCGAAAGGCAAAGGTCCCGATTTCGAGTCTCGGCCCGGCACACAGTTTTAATCTGCCAGGAAGTTTCATATCAGCGCACACTCCGCTGCAGAGTGAAAATCTCATTCTGGAACACAGGAACTGTCCGCTTTGTCGACGCTATGGAGTGAATGCCAGTGGCCAACCTGCAATACAGACAAGTATCTCTTTTCTACTTAGTGTATCCAACAGAATACAGGGTGTTGGGCTTTTAAGTGCAGATATGATGACTTAGGACGGTGAACTGAACAACATTACATGGGTATTTACTTTATTTGCAGATTAATAATTATAAGTATTACGAGTAGCATGTTTTTATATTGGTTAGTGCATTCATGTACGCGTGGAATAAGTGAACCATTAAAGTTTATTTTGGCCTGGACAGCAAGTCGGTTTCTGAACTGTGGACGTCTGGACTCAAAATTTTAGTCTATACTGACAGGAACAGTCCACGTCGTGGTGCAGTTACGAACATGCGGAAAACATCAGATAGTAAGTTATGTGATGTGTTTGGGGGAAGACTGTTAGACATATAGAAAAAACAGCTAATACACCGAAGTGAGTACCCGTTAAGTTACCAATGATAACAATATCTGTACCTATACCCTAACAGCCTGTATACATTATCATACCAATAGTGCTGTAACATACCAGTTTTCAGCAGCGCCTGTGTACTCGTCCTTTTGTCTATTGTGGATGTCAGGGAAAATCTCCTGTATCTGAAGACGTAAACCTTCGTACAACTTTCAGATGACGGCCGGCCTTGCCATAATTCTTCTAAACGGCTTAAACTCACACCTTCATCTCAATTTCCCTTTCTTAAATCGTCAGAGTTGCCCAGACTTTCTGACATTGGAATAGCATCCCAGCTTTCTACGTAATGGAAAAATCCTGCCGGTACCTCAAACATAGGTAATCTATTGATGTGATGGAATTGCATTTTCCTGGAGACATATGTGTCTCAACTTTATCTTATAAATGACTATAGCCGTCATATTCGTCCCGAGAGAATCAACAACAGTATTGATATTTAATACAATTCAGTTTCAGCTGCACATCATGCGGCTCCACTGACGTGTTGCTGTCCAGCAGCGTCGGTTGGCCAGTTTTTGGATTAGCTTTTGGTTTCAATAAAACCCCAAGTCATTTCAGATATGTGTGTAAATTTTAACCTCTCTTCCTACACCATTCCGTGAATTAGTGCATTTTGAAACGTCAACCATTCTTGGGTTAACGTGTAGTTGTTGTCATGAGGTTGCTTGCCTGCATGCAGCAACCATACTGCCTGGTCACAGGGCTAGGTAGGTTTAGGCAATAGCTAAACAAAAAGTTAACAACTGAATGTAGCGACAGTTTGCAATAACAGTAGTGTGATGACAGTGGTTAGGGACAGTTTAAAGTTCACTTACACTGATCTGTCCTTAACTCTGGCCTCTAGTGAGCGAATACCTATGGTCACCTGTAAGAAGTCCAGTTTGGCTCTTCTTGGCGGCTACTAACACTGCCTTGAGGTAGACCTTGTTCACACTATGCTGATACTGCGTTGATACTGGCGCTTATACTGACCGACAGACGACGACACAAGAGTCAGTACTGGAAACGCTTAACTTCCAGTTTAAGACTATGTTTTAACTCTTCGTGTTTTACCTTTAGTCTTCTTGTGTGGTTTTACGTCGCTTGGCAGTAGAAGCACCTCACAGAAGGTATGGGAGCGCAATATTTACCAGACCCGAGATGCTGCTCTCTTCCACGAGTAAAACAACCACCAACAACATTGAAGTGTTAGCGATAGAGAGTGGATTATTTACAATATGCTCCGTATATAATCCCCCCGGCCAGAACTTACACACTTCAACGCCAGAAAGCTTCAACAACTAAAGGACACACTTCGTTGTGGGCGACTTTAACAGCCACAGCACCACCTGGGGCTACGACGAGACAGACGCCAATGGTCAGCTGCTAGAACAATGGGCTGAGGCAAATAACCTCTCACTTCTCCACGACCCCAAGCTCCCCTGCTCCTTCAACAGCAAATTCTGGAAGCGAGGTTATAATCCCTATATTTGCTTCGTCAGCCGGAACATCTACGACACCTGCTGCAAAAGAGTATATGATGCAATCCCAAAGACACAACATCGACCTATTGGAATCCAAGTCTACTCAACAATCAAAACAACCAAAATACCTTTCCGTAGGAGATTCAACTTTAAAAAGGCTAGGTGGTCAGAATATTCCTAAGCGCTGGATGAGGAATTAGCCAGTCTGACCCCAACACCAAATAATTACCTTACCTTTGTTGAGACTTTGCGAAAGGTATCTAGACAATATATTCCTAGGGGTTGCAGACAACACTATATCCCAGGGCTCTCAAATGCCTCAAAGGACATCCTGGAGAAGTATCAAGTATTGTTTGCGGAAGACCCATTCAGCGACCAAACCATCACCTGTGGCACAGCTTTAATGTCAGCCCTCAGCGAGGCACGCGAGAAGAAGTGGATAGCAACCCTAGAAAGAATGGATATGTCCCACAGTAGCAAAATAGCCTGGAACCTGATTAAGAAACTGGATGGTGACCCAAGGCTAAGCAAGGCCCCGGCCAACGTAACTAAAAACCAGGTGGCTAACCAACTCCTTCTAAACGGCAAGTTCAACTCCAAACATCAGAAAATAAAATCACACGCCTACTGCCAACGGAAAACACCAACTTCCACAAACCATTTAGCATGAGAGAGTTGAACAATGGCATAAATACCATGAAGAATGGAAAAGCCGCTGGGTTTGATGATATTTGCGTGGAACAGATTAAAAACTTCGGCCTTGGCGCCAGGGACTTGGACTTTTTAACGTGTGCCGTGAAACCTTTCAAATCCCGAAACTGTGGAGGAAGTCAAAAGTGGTGGCTCTCCTTAAACCCGGGAAGGACCCAGAGTCTCCGAAGAGCTATCGACCCATAACCCTTCTCTGCCATCTGTTTAAGCTCTATGAAAGATTGATCCTCAACAGAATAGAGAATATCGTTGACTCGAAGGTAATTCCACACCAAGCAGGTTTTAGACCTGGAAAGTCCTGTACCAGTCAAATTCTAGCATTGACGGAACATATCGAGGATGGGTTTGAGAATAAACTAATCACCGGGCTGGCACTAGTCGACCTAAGTTCCGCCTATGATACAGTACATCACCGGACACTACTGCATAAAATCTACGAGACCCTGAAAGACTACCATCTAGTCAAGATAATCGAATCCCTGCTCCAAAATAGACAGTTCTTCGTAATGCTTGAGGGGAAAAAGAGTCGATGGCGGAATCAGAAAAATGGGCTCGCCCAAGGGAGCGTGTTGGCGCCAATCCTATTCAACATATATACAAATGACCAACCAACTCCAGACAAAACCAAAACTTTTGTATATGCAGACGACCTGGCAATAACAGTTCAAGGCAACAGGTTTGAAGCCATCGAGGAGAAACTAGAAACCGCCCTTTCTATAATGTCAACCTACTACAAAAAGAATTCTCTAAAACCCAATCCCTCCAAAACTCAAGTGAGTGCATTCCATCTGAACTCGAGGCAGGCAAAGTACAGGCTCAATGTTACCTGGGATGGGACATTACTAGAACACACAGATACTCCCACCTACCTTGGCGTCGTGCTGGACAGAACATTGACATACAAATATCATTGCGAAAAAACACGCAAAAAAGTAGAAGCACGAAATTCCCTAATAAGAAAGCTGTCCAACAGCAAATGGGGTGCCAAACCTACCGTTTTAGAACTTCAGCCCAAGATTTGCGCTTCTCAACTGTCGAATATGCCTGCCCGGTATGGTGCAGATCCGCCCACGCAAAAAAGGTAGATATTAGCTTGAATGAAACATGCAGGATAGTGACAGGCTGCATGAAACCTACCCTCATAGAAAATCTTTACAGGGCCGCAGGTTTCACAAACCCTGACTCACGTAGGAAAGCCCATGAACATACCGAGAAGCTAAAACAAACCTTTGATGCTCGTCACTCAATATTTGGCCTAGAGTGTGGCCCCAGCAGACTCAAATCCAGACGCCGTTTCCTAAGTTGCGCCTTAGATGAGGCCCCCATCTACTATCCACTAAGAGAGGACCCACCAAGCGGCGTTTCTGGTGATTGGAAAACCTGGAGAATGCTTAACCGCATCAGAACTGGGGTGACTACTGTGAAATCTAATCTGATCAAATGGGGTTTGTTGGACGAAAATGACGACAAATGCGACTGCGGCACTCGACAGGACATGGAACATCTCCTACAATGCCCAGCCTGCCCGCACAGATGCACCCTCGACGATCTATGGCTGGCTAAAGAAGAAGCATTGGACATTGCCCAATATTGGGCAAACAAATTGTAGTTTCCAGACACGAAAAAGTAAAGTAAAGTAAGTTGTTGTTAAAGTCTCCAGTCCCAAAACTAGTCTGATGCAGCTCTCCTTGTTAGTGTATCCTGTGCAAGAATACATCTGTGCTACGTTTATCCATTTGAACCTCCTTAATGTAGTCAAACCTCGGTCCCACTCCACAGTTTCTCTTTTCTAGAAATGCTTTTCTTGCTATTGCTAATCTGCATTTTATGTTTTTTACTTCAGCTGTCACCACTTACTTTGTTGCCCAAATAACAAAACTCATCTCTCATTTTCCAGTCCAATTTTCTCAGTATCGCCTGATTTGATTCGACTACATTTGTTTTACTTTGTTGATGTTCATCTTGTGATCTCTCTTCCAGACACGAGCCATTTCATTCATTTGTTTTTCAAGTTCTTTGCCGTTTCTCACGAACTTAACAAAATAATTGGCAAAACCTCAACTTTTTATTCCTTCTCCCTGAATTAAAAATTCCTTTCCAAATTTACTCTTACTTTCCTTCGGACCATGATCGGTGTGAAGACAGAATAACATCTGTGATATCTAAAATATGTCTCACTCCCGTCTCAGTTACTGCTTGCCTTTCACGTCATTCGACTCTTATTATTACTGCCTGGTTTTAAAAGTTTTCTCTAAACATGCAAATGGTATAAAAGTAGGTCTGCTTTTCTTAAGCCTAGCTTCTAAGATAGGTGGTAAATTCAGTATTACTTCAGGTGTTTCTACATTTCTCCGGTACTATAACTTATCTTCCCTGAGCTTGGTTTCTACCAGTTTTTCTCTTCTTTTCTAAATAATTCGCATAAGCACTATGGAACCATAGCTTATTAAACTAATAGTGCAGTTATATTCAAACTGTTCAGCGTCTAGTTTGTTTTAAATTGATGTTATTACACTTCTCTTCAAGTTTGATGTCATTTCGCTTGCCTCATCCATCCTCAATGTGGAATCCCAGGGATCTCAATAATTCTGAGGAAATGTAGTCTATTGCATAGACGTTGATCCTTTTTAAGCTTTCCAGTGCTCTGTCAAATTGTTTTCGAAGTATCACATCCCCTTCTTATCTTCATCTACTTCTTCCCTTTCTGTAATATTGCCATCAAGTTCATTTCCTTTGTAAAGCGTTTCTGTATATTCCGTACATCTTTCAGCGTTCTCTTCCTTGTTTAGTACATATTTACCATCTGGCCTTCATACACGTGATCTGTTTATCTCCAAAGGTCTCTTTACTTTCCCACAGCAATGTATGTTTCCACAGCTTTTCATGTCTACTCTAGCCATTCCAGCTTCACCAATTTGCGATTTCGGTCAATATCATTTTTATACGGCCATTTTAATTTGCTGAATTGCAATTTCGGTCAATATCATTTTTATACGGACGTATTATTTTGCTGAATTTTTATACTTTTTCCTTTCGGCGAATACCCTAGAGGCCTTCAGTAAGCCTTTCCTGGTACCCCTGCTCTCCGGAAACCAAACCGATCTTCTCAGACAACGATTTCAGTCATGTTTTATATCCTATCTACTACAACAGTATTCGATATTTTAGAAGCATAGGGGGCGATGATCAGTGTTTAGCACTGCTCACGTTTTTTTGGTCGACATTTTCCTTGGTAGTGGTACCATAAGCTATAATGGACTCCGTGTAGGTAACATACCAGTCTTTCAAATCTCATCCACTACATAATGTAATTTGCAATGCACTTATTCCCTAGACATTAATAGCAACTCTCGCAATTCGTCTATGTCACTTTCATTATTGTTGCTACCTCAATAAGTGCTTTGTCAGATTTTCGACTGTTATGTTTTCTCTCTCTTCGTCTGGATCGATGGAAGTATCTGGGAACCATTACAAATTCAGGGAGATTATCTTCGCTGTCATCTTAATTTCCTTTTATTTACAACTGAATGTGTAACTATCCCAAATGGTGAATAACGTTTGTTATCTTCCACAAAATAGCCTCTATGGTCTTCACATCTCACCTTCCAGAAAGCTTGTCGGACTGTAACATATTCTCTATTGATTTCAATTCTGAAGGTGCAGCCTGAGTTGCCTTTATAGTTCATCGTCAGTTTTAGTTTCCTTCGTGTTTATTTACTAGAAGATAACGAAGGCATTCTTTTTTACGAGAGGTCTTTGTTCAAGGTTCTTCCACTGAGAAGACTGCATCTTTGGAGAGCAGTTCTGGAATGTCTGCAAATTATTTACCTACTGTTGCCACAACCTCTTATTGGACTCCAAGCATTTCTTCGCAACGAATTTCATCAGATATGGCAGTAGATGGCAGTCAGAGAATGCCAACTTGGATGTACTGGGTAGCTGTTGCAACAGTTGTATTTGAAAGCTCTCAATTTTGCCCTGTTGCAAAGGACATTTTGTGAGCAGACGTTTTATCTAAATGATAGTTGACTGTGTTATTATTTCAGCAGTTTACTGTAACATAGAGAGCAATTTATTATAATTTTGATGTAACATGGAGTGAAATATGTTAGCTTATGAGTAGTAAATCGTATGCAATACAGAAAAGAATGGAATGGGTCGATAGTTCCACAATTCATTTCCCTCACACAAGTCATTAAAATGAAATGAATTAGAATGGAATTTCATTAACCCAAACCATTACAAAACTGAATAGAAATACGACCCCCCCCCCTAGTAGCTGACACCACAAGTGGTTGGTACCACCCAGAACTGACACCACTGAAACATAGTGCACATACACCCTGCCAGCTTCTGGTATTAGGATACGGTTTCAAGGACCATCGGCTGGCACACACTCTCAGGTTTTGGTACATGGCATCTGGGTGACACACGACGATGCAGCCTTCTAAATACAGGAGGCATAATTGTAAGTGCCGCAATCTTGGATTCTTAGAGCATATAACACGCCTTGATAACCGCAGCTGATCAGTTATCCATGGTAATGGAAATGTCAACACGGCTTCCTCCAAAATGGTAACATCGCTCATCGTTGCGAAAAGGACAGGACCAACCGATGAACACTTTGGTTTATTGTTACTATTGGAGAATCTGTATAATCTTGTGACTGACATTGGCAACATAAATTACACCAAAAAAAGGCATGCTACTTAATAAGAAAAACTTAAATGTGCTTACGACCATTAAAGAACTATTAATGACACTATTATTGTGGTTAAAATATTTGATCAAACGGACTGCCAAGACCAGCTGACGAAGGAACGGTGTGTAACGTTAAACAAGAGAAGTGTGGTGCAATGAACAATTCTCTACATGGTAAATTCTCCAAATTCACATAGATGTGAAACACAACATCAAGGCGACACTACTACTTCTCCTATACAGGACCTACAATGTGGCAGCAAGAGAAACACCAAGAGAAAAAACATCAAAGAAACACTATAAAACATTTTGAGGAAATATAAACGTTTTGTGCCTGTACCATAAAAAGTGGAACTGGCCGAAGTGAAAATGGCTTTATTACAGATGAAGCGTCTGAGATATTGTAGCAGTTCTGTGTAGACGACTATTAGCTTGCAGACCTGGATATAATGCAAGCTTTTGCTGGATTTTTTAATAAAACTGAAATGTGTGATTACCTAATATCAGATCACAATTTCTGTGCGCAAGAAGGCTACTAAGTAAATAGCAATGACATTGTTAATAACAATAAGACAGTTGTAATAAACATTTGATATGGACGAGCTCCAGTTCTAAACATATGGAGAATGTCTGGGTTAAACATACACACATCAAAAAAAGTTTTGCATCACCCCAGTTCCCAGAACTCCTGAAGATAGACGTTGATTGTGGATATTGTATCACAGACACAGTCCCTTTGACTGTTCAGAGATGTCACTAAACCCGCCCAAAGATGTAAACAACCATGCATGAGCAGCGCCTATTAGACAGAGGGGGTCCAACATCCGATCAGTTCCAGTCGTTCCACCAGGAAGAAGGTACACGGCTCGTGTTGTATGTAGTTCAAACATGCCTAGACGGTCAATATCGTGGTTCGATCGCGTCCGAATTGTTACTTTGTGCCACTCATGGACTGTGCGGCTGGTCCCGACGGAGGTTCGAGTCCTCCCTCGGGCATGGGTGTGTGTGTTTGTCCTTAGGGTAATTTAGGTTAAGTAGTGTGTAAGCTTAGGGACTGATGACCTTAGCAGTTAAATCCCATAAGATTTCACAAATATCTGAACATTTTTTTGAACAATGGAAGTGTCCAAGCGTCTCGGAGTGAACCAAAACGATGTTGTTCGGACATGGAGTAGATACAGAGAGACAGGAATTGTAGATGACAATCCTCGCTCAGGCCACCCAAGGGCTACTACTGCGTGGATGACCGCACCTACGGATTATGGCTCGTAGGAACCCTGACAGCAACGCCACCATGTTGAATAATGCTTTTCGTGCAGCCACAGGATGTCGTGTTACGGCTCAAACTGTGCGCAACAGGCTGCATGATGCGCAACTTCACTCCCGACGTCCATGGCGATGTCCATCTTTGCAACCACGACAGCCGGCCGGAGTGGCCGAGCGGCTCTAGGTGCTACAGTCTGGAACCACACGACTGCTACGGTCGCAGGTTCGAATCCTGCCTCGGGCATGGATGTGTGTGGTGTCCTTAGGTTAGTTAGGTTTAAGTAGTTCTAGGGCATTGATGACCTCAGCAGTTATGTCCCATAGTGCTCAGAGCTATTTGAACCAACCACGACACCATGCAGCGCGATACAGATGGGTCAAACAACATGCCGAATGGACCGGTCAGGATTGGCATCACGTTCTCTTCACCGATGAGTGTCTCATATTAGCCATTGTATTAGAGGTACCGGTGTGATCTGGACTACCACCTCTGAAGGTCTCACTGTATGGTGGTACAACATGCAATGTATGGTTTTCATGAGCAATAAACAGGGCAGAAATGGTGTTTATGTTGATCTCTATTCCAATTTTCTGTACGGATTCCTGAACTCTTGGAACCCAGGTGATGCAGAATTTTTGATAAGTGTATTAAACAGGTTATGGGATAATTTTGTAAAAACCGCCATGTAACAATCACTCTGAAGGGCAGAGAGATGTTGTGTACTCGTATGAGACAGCATTGTAAGCGCCTTAGATTCATAGAAGCTTCTCTGTGAACCTCCATTTGTCTGGCAGGTCGAACTGTGCAATATCCAGATTTTTTTAGTATTTGGATGTGACAGTGTGTCACTGTTGGACTGCGTGGGCACGTGAGGGCAGGGATATTCATCGTTCAACATATCGGTCGACAACGTCTCACCACCACAACTGAGTATCGCTGTATTATACACCAAACACATTGTAACCGACAGAAGATAACTTCCAGCAAAAAAAGACGAAACGCGTCTGGGAAGAATAAATTACAGTCGCAGGAAGAAAATGCGATTTTATTTACAAACCAAGTACACTGCAACCCCTTCACATCTGCGCCTCCCATCCAATAACAAGTAATTGACCCCCTGCAACATTCTGTATCATCCTGCACCTATGGTCGGAGACTGACAGAACCTGAACTAGAGAATTACCACCTCGTGTGTACGCTGACGTGAACAGCACAACACGATGCCTGTTTAGGAGGGGTGCCCCTATTGAAAATCATGGGCTGTCGATAAATGGCGTCGCCCTGTGTTCATTGATAAATCACAGTTCTGCACTACTCTCGATGATCATTGTCAGTGAGTTTGGCAGCGATATGGGGAGAGGTTCATTTTTACTTCCAGTGATTTTCTGAGGAACAGTAGTACTATTCCTGGTGTCATAGCATTGAGAACCATCAGATAGACTTCTGGTCGTGGCTGGTAGTGATTGTGGGAAATCTGACAGCTCAACGACACATCACGGGCATCCTGCACCCTCATGTGTAACGCCTCATGCAACCGTATCGTGGTAGCAGTTTTCAACAAGACAATGCTCGTCCGCACATGGCATGGGTCTCTATGAACTGTTTGAATGATGTTGAGGTACTCTCACGACCAGGAATTTGCTCAGATCTGACCCAAACAGAATTTATGGGGGACCAGGTCGAACATCAGCACCATCACAATGCAAGTATGTGGCAAATCGAAGTCCATTTACGACTGTTGGGAGCCATCTTGCCTCTGGACAGGGTACAAAAGCTTATGGCACCCTTCCCAAACGAACCAATGCATCCAGAGTAGAGGGTGTGCAGCATCATACTGATAAGTGAGTTGATACTGTCACGTTCTTTGTAAACTTGACCCGAAGCTGTAATCGCTGAAATCAAACTGTCAAGTTCATGTCATTTTCTCCTCCGTCCTTGGGTGTTTCACTTTTATTTTGTCTTGCAGTGTATTTGATTATATTGGTTATCACACCGTTTTTTATAAACTCGCAGTACATTCCGTTCTTGGGTGTTTCACTTTTATTTTGTCTCGTAGTGTATTTGATTATATTGGTTGTCACACAGTTTATTATAATCTCACAGTACATTCTTTTTCCAAAAGGCACAAATGAATTTTAGAAAGCAGAGATACTGTGTAATCCAACATCAGTTATTGAAACTATTTCTTCACACGAATATCTAAAATGCTAACCGTCGTCAAAACTATATAAAGTGAAAATTCATTACTGAAGTAAGAAAAAAGTAATGTTTCACTGTATACCAACCAATGTTGGCTTACACTATAATGAAGAGGCAGACGAACTACACACCAATCAAAACGTTCAACACTCACATGCGACTCTACAAAACAAATTACTGAAAATTTTCACCAAGCCCATATAGAATTTCTTACGCTGTAGAGTGAAGGTAAGAAGGGCAAAGACCTGTACATGAAGAGAAAATATTTTTCACTGTCGACGGAACGTGACAGCAACAACATTGCGAATGGTTACACAGGTAATTAGTGCCTTTCCGGGAGCTTACATTGTACTGGTGTGGATTCAACGAGCAAATGTGTGATACGTGATACAGAAACGGAGTGGCACTTGCGAAAAATTACAAAAGCATAAAATACTATCAACTGGAACATAGTACTGGAAACTCCGAAAGAAATTGGTTCTGTCATACTGTGAGGATAATGAAATCAACAAATGAAATAAAAGAAACTTTTTCCCACGAGCTACTGTGTCGTTTTTCGTACGGACTCTGCTGGAAAAAAAATTAACTGCTATGAACGAGAAGTTAGAACACTATGAAATATTATTTTAGTAACACCTGTAGTGTGAGATTCTTATTTCATTGGTGTCCACTGGGGCACAGCATGACAAATGTGCTTACCATCTTTACTGGCAGGAATGACTGTTGCCGTGCCTATATCCACACAATATACTTTGTACACGATGTAGCATAAATAGTTCCCAACTTCGAGTCACATATGAACTATAACTTATATTAGGAGTTGGAAAAATCCGTAAAATTTCCATAGTTTTTTGCTTCGCTTATCAGCTTCGAATCAATTTCACTGTTCGAACGGGTTTCTGTTCAATCGTTATCCATACCACTCATTAAGTATGTCACCTACTATTTCTAACCGCGCCAGAAATCTATACTACTGGCCATTAAAATTGTACACCACGAAGGTGATGTGCTACAGACGCGAAATTTAACCGACAGGAAGAAGATGCTGTGATATGCAAATGATTAGCTTTTCAGAGCATTCCCACAACGTTGGCGTCGGTGGCGACACCTACAACGTGCTGACGTGAGGAAAGTTTCCAACCAGTTTCTCATACACAAACAGCAGTTGACCGGCGTTTCCTGGTGAAACGTTGTTGTGATGCCTCGTGTAAGGAGGAGAAATGCGTACCATCACGTTTCCGACTTTGATAAAGGTCGGATTGTAGCTTATCGCGATTGCGGTTTGCCGCATCGCGACATTGCTGCTCGCGTTGGTCGAGATCCAATGACTGTTAGCACAATATGGAATCGGTGGGTTCAGGAGGGTAATATGGAACGCCGTGCTGGATCTCAAGGGCCTCGTATCACTACAGAGATGACAGGCATCTTATCCGCATGGCTGTAACGGATCGTGTAGCCACGTCTCGATCCCTGAGTCAACAGATGGGGACGTTTGCAAGACAACAGCCATCTGCACGAACAGTTCGATGACGTTTGCAGCAGCATGGACTATCAGCTCGGAGACCATGGCTGCCGGTACCCTTGACGCTGCATCACAGACAGGAGCGCTTGCGATGGTGTACTCAACGACGAACCTGGGTGCACCAGTGGCAAAACGTCATTTTTTCGGATGAATCCCGGTTCCGTTTACAGCATCCTGATGGTCGCATCCGTGTTTGGCGGCACATTGGAAGCGTGTATTCGTCGTCGCCACACTGGCGTATCACATGGCGTGATGGCATGGGGTGCCATTGGTAAAACGTCTCGGTCACCTCTTGTTGGCATTGACGGCACTTTGAACACTGGACGTTACATTTCAGATGTGTTACGACCCGTGGCTGTACCCTTCATTCGATCCCTGCGAAACCCCACTTTTCAGCAGGATAATGAACTATCACATGTCGCAGATCCAGTACGGGCCTTTCTGGATACAGAAAATGTTCGACTGCTGCCATGGCCAGCACATTCTCCTGATCTCTCAGCAATTGATAACGTCTGGTCAATGGTGGCCGAGCAACTGCTTCGTCACAATACACCATTCACTATACTTGATGAACTGTGGTATCGTGTTGAAGCTGCATGGGCAGCTGTACCTGTACACGCCATCCAAGCTCTGTTTGGCTCAATGCCCAGGTGTATCAAGGCCGTTATTATGGCCAGAGGTGGTTGTTCTGGGAACTGATTTCTCAGGATTTACCCACCCAAACTGCGTGAAAATGTCAGTTGTAGTATAATATATTTGTCCAATGAATACCAGTTTATCATTTGCATTTCTTCTTGGTGTAGCAATTTTAATGGCCAGTAGTGTAGACAGGTTATAGATTGACGATCAATTAGAACTGATCGCGACAGCATTTCAAATTTTAAATTCATTCAACAACTATGTGAAGTACCGGAAAGCAAATTTTTTCGTTGCCTCTGGAGATCGCTAGATAGGCAACATGCAAATAGATTTGAGTGAACGCTTTAGCCCTTTAGTAGTAAAGATTATGGATAAATACTGGAATACTTCCTCAAAAAACGAGTACCAATCGTCTCATCTGTCACTTTCTTTGCTCGTATGTAAGCGTTGAGCGAACGAAGAGAATCACGGAAGACATCCGTTATCAGCGGCGAGACATAATAGCTCTGAAATCGCTTCGGTTTAGTTCGTTACTAACTGTTTTCCCTCTGACATGACGTGACTTCCACTGAATCGTTCCTGCGTGACGATAGACGTGCCACTGCCTCACATCACGTGACATAAAATATTCCACTTCCCCTGTTTCGGTAATGTTGACCGCTTCTCGGAAGCGTCCCAGACATTTCTTTGCTTCGTAGCCTCCGGCTTTGTCAACAAAGGAGAAGTGAGTCCAAGATATTGTTTATCTCAGAAATGTTCCAATCTGCTATTCGAGAAGCACTCTTGGTACGCTATGTTCCCATTACCAGACACGTTAGCAGTGACTACTGTAGTCTTTGCCAATGGGCTGCAAATCAAGGCTTTGTTTCTGACTTGCCACTCAGCTCGGGACTTACTACTGACCACATCTTCCAAAAGGTGATAGAAATGCACCAAATAATAAACTTACTGTTCAGGTCCACCCCTTACCCCCTCCCCTCCTTTACCAAGTAGTTATAGGATTCTCTTCGGAAGCGTTTTTGTGTTACCTCAGTGGGATTTTTCCTACCCACCAGTTTATGTACTACATTTTACTTCTCTTTAGGGCTTTAATTTCTGAACTAATTTCGGAGTTGATAAGGATATTCTCTTCAAACTCTGTATTTATCTTTCAATTTAGACGTTACTATTATTTTGTCTGTGACCAAGCAGGATATTCCAGAATGAAATTTTCACTCTACAGCGGAGTGTGCGCTGATATGAAACCGAGTTCGAGTCTCGGTCCAACACACAGTTTTAATCTGCCAGGATGTTTCAAGCAGGATATTGTTCCAACGTCTTTGTTTGTTGTTTCTTATTTTGCAACACTCTTCTGTTCTGTTTCCTATGTTTCTTTTTCCTGCTTTGCTTCTTACTGTTTTCACTATCCTCTCATTATAAAAGAAACTAGCGACCCCAACAATGGTTCACAATTACTAAATATATATGGGAATTGTATATACGTCCCATCTCATTCTCCACCCACTTTCTGTCGATCTCCTTCTCTTCCCCCACTCTTTGTACATCCCCTCCTCCTCTATCCTCTCAGTCTTCATGTCCTCCTCCCTTCCTCATCTCTCTCCATCTGCTCTTCAACGCACTCTGTCCATCTTCTTCTTCGCTCTACCTCTCTCTGTCTATGTTCTCCACCTCCCCCTCTCTGCCCCTCTCTGTCTGTCTCCTCTCCCCCCCTCTCTCTGATCTTGAGCCTTGTTTATTGTTACTGCAATGATATCTCACTTAAAACGAATGGGTAAGTCGCTTGGGACCATTAACATAACGGGTAGAGGAGATAGCTGTCCAACTGAATCTGCGAGGATAGTAGCTTCAATGACAGAACTTCCTGTAATATTAATCTGTGAACGGGGATGACTGCAAAGTTTCGTATGATTCGGATTCCATAGTACAGTAGTATTCTAATCATAAGTCGATAAGCTATAAATACAATATTCCTCTTCCTTATTAAAACTGACTGCAACGAAGAAAACGAAGCAGCATACTTTCGCTTGCGTATATAGTTTTTGTTTAAAATTATGTACAAGAAGAAAGAATATATGTGGAAGGAGCAATTTGCCCTGATATATAAGTCAAAACTCCAAGAAAGAAAACGGAACTTTTTCACAGCACAGCACTTTCCTTCTCGCAGTCAGTTTTAACAGAAAATCTGTACATTATCGTTTAAAAAAAATATACAGCATACATTAAGAATGTAGCCAACGTCAGCCTGAACATTTCTTGGAATATCGTGTAAAAATCTGAAATAAATCGGGCAAGAACTTTTTAGATTTTGGCTAACGTTTTATATGCTATATATCCATTTATGCACAATAAATATAAAAAATATTTAGCATATGTCCATCATAAAGTATATTAGAGTATCATGTAAAATCTGAACTAAATTAAACAAGAACTTTAGTAGCACTTGCAACCTACGTCCTCAATTATTTGCTTGACGTATTCCAATCTCTGTCTTCCTCTACAGTTTTTGCCCTCTACAGCTCCCTCTAGTACCATGGAAGTCATTCCCTCATGTCTTAGCAGATGTACTATCATCCTGTCCCTATTCCTTATCAGTGTTTTCCACATATTCCTTTCCTCTCCGATTCTGCATAGAACCTCCTCATTCCTTACCTTATCAGTCCACCTAATTTTCAACATTCGTCTATAGCACCACATCTCAAATGCTTCGATTCTCTTCTGTTCCGGTTTTCCCACAGTCCATGTTTCACTACCATACAATGCTGTACTCCAGACGCACATCATCAGAAATTTCTCCCTCAAATTAAGGCCGGTATTTGATATTAGTAGACTTCTCTTGGCCAGAAATGCCTTTTTTGCCATAGCGAGTCTGCTTTTGATGTCCTCCTTGCTCCGTCCGTCATTGGTTATTTTACTGCCTAGGTAGCAGAATTCCTTAACTTCATTGACTTCGTGACCATCAATCCTGATGTTAAGTTTCTCGCTGTTCTCATTTCTACTACTTCTCATTACCTTCGTCTTTCTCCGATTTACTCTCAAACCATACTGTGTACTCATTAGACTGTTCATTCCGTTCAGCAGATCATTTAATTCTTCTTCACTTTCACTCAGGATAGCAATGTCATCAGCGAATCGTATCATTGATATCCTTTCACCTTGTATTTTAATTCCACTCCTGAACCTTTCTTTTATTTCCATCATTGCTTCCTCGATGTACAGATTGAAGAGTAGGGGCGAAAGGCTACAGCCTTGTCTTACACCCTTCTAAATACGAGCACTTCGTTCTTGATCGTCCACTCTTATTATTCCCTCTTGGTTGTTGTACATATTGTATATGACCCATCTCTCCTTATAGCTTACCCCTACTTTTTTCAGAATCTCGAACAGCTTGCATCATTTTATATTGTCGAACGCTTTTTCCAGGTCGACAAATCCTATGAAAGTGTCCTGATTTTTCTTTAGTCTTGCTTCCAGAATTGCCTCTCTCGTCCCTTTACTTTTCCTAAAGCCAAACTGATCGTCACCTAGCGCATTCTCAATTTTCTTTTCCATTCTTCTGTATATTATTCTTGTAAGCAGCTTCGATACATGAGCTGTTAAGCTGATTGTGCGATAATTCTCGCACTTGTCAGCTCTTGCCGTCTTCGGAATTGTGTGGATGATGCTTTTCCGAAAGTCAGATGGTATATCGCCAGACTCATATATTCTTCACACCAACGTGAATAGTCGTTTTGTTGCCACTTCCCCCAATGATTTTAGCAATTCTGATGGAATGTTATCTATCCCTTCTGCCTTATTTGACCGTAAGTCCTCCAAAGCTCTTTTAAATTCCGATTCTAATACTGGATCCCCTATCTCTTCTAAATCGACTCCTGTTTCTTCTTCTATCACATCAGACAAATCTTCACCCTCATAGAGGCTTTCAATGTATTCTTTCCACCTATCTGCTCTCTCCTCTGCATTTAACAGTGGAATTCCCGTAGCACTCTTAATGTTACCACCGTTGCTTTTAATGTCACCAAAGGTTGTTTTGACTTTCCTATATGCTGAGTCTGTCCTTCCGACAATCATATCTTTTTCGATGTCTTTACAATTTTTTCTGCAGCCATTTCGTCTTAGCTTCCCTGCACTTCCTATTTATTTCATTACTCAGCGACTTGTATTTCTGTATTCCTGATTTTCCCGGAACATGTTTGTACCTCCTGCTTTCATCAATCAACTGAAGTATTTCCTCTGTTACCCATGGTTTCTTCGCAGCTACCTTCTTTGTACCTACGTTTTCCTTCCCAACTTCTGTGATGGCCCTTTTTAGAGATGTCCATTCCTCTTCAACTGTACTGCCTACTGCGCTATTCCTTATTGCTGTATCTATAGCGCTAGAGAACTTCAAACGTATCTCGTCATTCCTTAGTACTTCCGTATCCCACTTCTTTGCGTATTGATTCTTCCTGACTAATGTCTTGAACTTCAGCCTACTCTTCATCACTACTATATTGTGATCTGAGTCTATATCTGCTCCTGGGTACGCCTTACAATCCAGTATCTGATTTCGGAATCTCTGTCTGACCATGATGTAATCTAATTGAAATCTTCCCGTATCTCCCGGCCTTTTCCAAGTATACCTCCTCCTCTTGTGATTCTTGAACAGGGTATTCGCTATTACTAGCTGAAACTTGTTACAGAACTCAATTAGTCTTTCTCCTCTTTCATTCCTTGTCCCAAGCCCATATTCTCCTGTAACCTTTTCTTCTACTCCTTCCCCTACAACTGCATTCCAGTCGCCCATGATTATTAGATTTTCGTTCCCCTTTACATACTACATTACCCTTTCAATATCCTCATACACTTTCTCTATCTGTTCATCTTCAGCTTGCGACGTCGGCATGTATACCTGAACTATCGTTGTCGGTCTTGGTCTGCTGTCGATTCTGATTAGAACAACCCGGTCACTGAACTGTTCATAGTAACACACCCTCTGCCCTACCTTCCTATTCATAACGAATCCTACACCTGTTATACAATTTTCTGCTGCTGTTGATATTACCCGATACTCATCTGACCAGAAATCCTTGTCTTCCTTCCACTTCACTTCACTGGCCCCTACTATATCTAGATTGAGCCTTTGCATTTCCCTTTTCAGATTTTCTAGTTTCCCTACCACGTTCAAGCTTCTGACATTCCACGCCCCGACTCGTAGAACGTTATCCTTTCGTTGATTATTCAATCTTTTTCTCATGGTAACCTCCCCCTTGGCAGTCCCCTCCCGGAGATCCGAATGGGGGACTATTCCGGAATCTTTTGCCAATGGAGAGATCATCATGACACTTCTTCAATTACAGGTCACATGTCCTGTGGATACACGTTACGTGTCTTTAATGCAGTGGTTTCCATTGCCTTCTGCATCCTCATGTCGTTGATCAGTGCTGATTCTTCCGCCTTTCGGGGCAATTTCCCACCCCTAGGACAAGAGAGTGCCCTGAACCTCTATCCGCTCCTCCGCCCTCTTTGACAAGGCCGTTGGCAGAATGAGGCTGACTTCTTATGCCGAAAGTCTTCGGCCGCCAATGTTGATTATTTATCAAGATTTAGGCCGTGGCGGGGATCGAACTCGGGACCGAAAACGTTTTGATTACGAATCAAAGACGCTACCCCTAGACCACGGGTATATCATATACAATACAAATTTTAAAAAGTGTAGCCTATGTCCGTCCGAACGTTTTTTTTTTTTTTTTTTGTAGTATCGTGTAAAAATCTTAAGTACATCGGTCAAGAAGTTTCCGAGAATTCTGGTAAGAACTTTAAACTATAACTTGTTTTTATATGGTAGTACAGTTATATGTTAGTTCTGATTCTTTGGTATTGTTTCTCTACATATATTGTTTGTTTACTTAATGCAAGCTATTGTTCATATCTTTTAGCAGAAATACTTCTTAGTGTACTCCGACTAAGTCTGTAAATGTGTTTAGAATGACACAACTTTTTCTTCCATCTCCACTGCTCTCGACATATGCTGGCAAATCTACTCACTATGTATCTCTCTCCCATCTTTACTCTTTTTAATTTGATGTATCATGAAATATTCCTTTAATTCTACCTTTCATTCTATCGAAATTACAGTTCATCTTTTATTTCATTCGATTTTCTTTTTAAAGTTTTTAACTTAACTGTCGTTTGATTATCCTTTTTATCATAAACCTTCCTCCTGCCTTAGAGCAATGAAGACTTTGGCAGCCATAGAGCCCTCGCTGAACCACAGGCATCCCCTGAGAGAGTGATGGGGAAAATAGGGGTGACTTGCTCCCTGCTGGAATCTTGAATACAAACAATTGATTGTTTTGAGTACAGACAGTTAACTTCTAGAAATTATTTCTCCTAAACATCAGGTTTTGCGTTCACGAGGTTACCCACATCTAATTACCTAAAGACCCCAGAAAATGCAGCTTTCAAAACGCGTATGGTTGAACACTAGTTATGGTAATGTATGTAAGAAATGGAAGGCATGAAAATAAGACGACACATACATAGAAAGATCAGATGTGAATTTTTGCAATCAATGTATTATTCATAGCATCACATAGCATCAAAGTTGTAATTGCAGTCTTTCAAATTAATTTCATCTTTCTCCAGAATTTTAACCAAAGTAATTTTTTATTGGCTATACGATCTTCTCCGTCGTTTTCTTTTTCCCACTGGCGATTTTTAATTTTCAGCACAACCTAATATTGTTGACGTATGGATGTAAATATCTTTTGTGAATTTTCTTAAATTTATTTCTTGAGGGAGGGGGGGGGGGGGGTGTATGTAAAAATGTGTCAAAAATGATGAAATTTTTTTTGACCAGATTATTCTGTAGCATGTTAAATATTTCGTGCCACAAACGCTCTAAAAGCCATCGTGTATCAACCACTACAACTTTCTACATGACTCTGTCCTTGGTGATATTTTATTATTTCCTACTATCAGAGAAGATATCCGTAGTGTATAGAAGGCTGTGAGTCTACTTACGAGTGCTTATTTACGACCTGTTAAAAAAATGCAAACATGGTGGAAGGAAAAACACGAACTAAAGCTTCAGTAACCTCATTTAGAAGAGACCCCAAAGACATCATTTTCTCATTTACTGTTGCCAAAATTTCCTCATATGATTGCGACACTGGAAGAATCAGGACCATTATGAAACTAGGATTTGATGCAGATTGCATCACTGAAAACCTGTTGAAGAAGACTGATGATATGCGTATTGCTAGTTCTCAAAAGTCAATGAAGTATATTGCCGAAAAGGCACGGCAAAAGGATCAAACTAGAAGAAAATAGCGTCATGAAAACCAAAAAGACCAAATGTATGGTTATGGCTAAGATTAAGGTGCTTTTTTTGGCATAAATGCTAATAAAATCTTTTTTCTGCACACCCACAACTTCCATTTTTCAGTGTATGAGGAACATTTGCGGCTGAACCATTGCAGATAAAAGGTTGAAATTTACTACAGATTTTGTAAATACTGTGACACAACTTCCTGTGGCATAAAATTTTTCTCAGTGCGTTACCATCAAATTTATTTAAATTCTTGTGAAATAAAAACTACTGTGTATCATACACATAAACATAAAAATGTGTTGCAATATTTCTAAGAATAACATTAAAAAGCTGGTTAACATATTTATGTATCTAATTACTAAGAAAAACCTTGCAAATTTTGAAAGCGACATGTGAAACTGTTCCTCATTGGTAGTTTGTGTTCCAAAACTACCCAGAAACGTCCTGGTCAAACTATCTGACAAAAAATGAAAAGAAATCTACATTATAGCCAGTAACATAATGACAACATTTCCAAAATTTGATTCAGTTATCTCTCAACCAGTGAAAGCTACATTAGCACATATATACCCCAATATTTTCACATTCGTCGTCCCTTAACTTGTTCGATACTGCTGAAAAAATAATATGAGGAAATTATTTTATATAATTAAGAGAAAAAATCCTGACAATATAAAAAAATTTGCTATCCGGATCTTAATGATATGTGCTTACCACTAAGGTATCAAAGAAAGTGATGTTCGAAAATGTATTGAGTGGATAACTACCAAAAGTCTAGATGTTTTGTATACCTCTTGTTACGTTTGGTTCTTCGGACACGACACGTCTTCAGATTTACCGAAATAGTTACAAAAAAAATGGCCGTTTTAGAATCCTGCCCCTCCCACCTCATGCTTAAATTTCTGCAAGCGCCCATGAATATACGTGCTGAAAAGTACACGTGGACTGTGTTTATCTTATTTCAGTAACTAGTACAGCTCATAACTTAAAATCTCCAAGAATACGTTCGCCATCTTGGTGTTGTACTTGGCGCTTGGTGCCCGTAAACTACAGCGGAGCAGTTGGTATCCAGCGCGTGGAGGCAGACTGTCCGTCCCTGGCCGTGCGGCGGCTGCTCACTAATCGCCGCTGACAGCTGGTGATTTCATTCCAGAGGGCGTTCTTCTGCTGTCGGCGGGAAAGTAATATAATCAAAGCGGGCGTGTGCAAACAAGGCCCTTAGTCGGGTCGTGACGTCAGCTGCCGCAGGCTCTTCCCCGAAGCCGTATTTCGGGCAGTGACAGACAGCAGGGCGAGAGGCGTTATGGACAGCGGGGCACGACTGGCCTCTAACCCGGTGCTTGGCATATGATGCGAGTGCCGTGCATAACCTTGGCGTACCGGAAGAGGTGACTGTACTACTGAAAGGGATCGCTGATCCTGCTCACTGATTTTTCTGATACTGTACAAGCGAGCATAGAGGTCTAAAGCAATTTCATGTATGATTTGCAACAAAGAAAATTAATACAAACTGTCTTATCTACTTGAAAGAACCATTTTCACTTGTCATACAGGACAAGGAAGCAACGTCGTTGTTCTTAACCTACGTTTTCCTGTAATTCATGGGCTAGCCACGAACTTCAAATTATCCCTAAGCTTTGAGGATGTGAGGGTACAATTTGTCATGGCTCTGGCTCTGAGCACTATGGGACTTAACATCTGAGGTCATCAGTCCCCTAGAACTTAGAACTACTTAAACCTAACTAACCTAAGGACATCACACACATCCATGCCCGAGGCAGGATTCGAACCTGCGACCGTAGCAGTCGCGCGGTTCCGGACTGCGCGCCTAGAACAATTTGTCATGCCAACTGCCAAGTTGTTACAGATGGAACACTAGGTGAAAAAGGAAATCCGCGAAGCATTTTCGAAGTAAAAATCCCCGTATTTCCCTGAGATGATATGAATCAAGGAAAAACGTCTGTAGTATCCAGACAGTTCAAATAAATCAAGTGTCTTAACTACTGCGTTTTTCGTTCGCTGTTTAGTTTCAGTCATGCTATAGTGGTAAAATCATCTAATGGCATACAGCATGTTTCACGAGGATCAGTAAATATTTCAGGATAAATAAATATGTGACTAGGGCCTCCCGTCGGGTAGACCGTTCGCCGGGTGCAAGTCTTTCGATTTGACGCCCAGAGCGGAGAAAATCTCTGACCCAGCCGGGAATCGAATCCAGGCCCTCAGAATTGACATTCTGTCGCGCTGACCACTCACCTACCAGGGCCGGACAATATTTTAGGATGTGCTAGGATAGAATAATTCGAATAAAATATGCCGTATAACATGTCGCCCATTTTATTGATTACAGAGGTACAGCTGGTTACAGATATAAGTTTTCATTTTACCTGTTGCTGCTCCAGTAGCTATAACTTCGTTTATTGGTTATCATTTTTGTTTTGAAGGTTAAGTTACAAAGTTGTGCTTGAGTTTACATAACCGGATTTTTCAACAGTCATTGCGTTTTGTTGGACACCTATACTGTATTGTTTAAGCACGCTAAGCAAATCATGAATATGCTGACAGGGCATTTGTCAACGGTTTTGTAAAAGATTGTGCTTATAGAGGATACTGTGGACGATTTCCGGATCTCAGAGTACTAACTACAAGATTGTTCACTCGTGTTTTCACTACATTGTGAGAGTCCACTGCAGCACCCAGCAGCCATTTTTCATCTCAACGTGTAAATGAACATTGTGGGAAAAGTAGAAGACATTATTGATTGGTTAGCATGTAGTCTTCAACAGGCATTGTAGAATTTTTACGCGTGTGGGTGTTCCACATACAAGAACATGGCGAACATTATGTAATCACACCTCTATCATTATAACTCACAAAGGAAACAACGCACTTGAGAAGGAGATGAAAGTAGACTGTTGCAATTTTGTCGTTCGCTAATAGCTAAACCCTGAGTAATCCCATTAATACTGTTTGCTTACGAAGATACTTCCAGTCGTGACGATATAAATAACACTCGTAACCAACATCGATGACCCGACTAAACTCCGCATGTCTTTGTGGAGACATTTTCAGGAACGTCTCTTTGTGAATGTGTGTCGTGGAATGGTAGATAATCATCTAGCATACCACGACACACATTCACAAAGAGACGTTCCTGAAAATGTCTCCACAAAGACATGTGGAGTTTAGTAGGGTCACCGATGTTGGTTCATTGGTTTGTTGTGAGACCATTCACCTGAAAGGGCCCCCTTATCTAGACTTCATTGAAAACAAACTTCCAGCATTATTGGAAGAGTTTCCTTTGGGTACAAGGTTGGGTATGTTCTCCCAGCACATTTTCCCTGCACGTTCTAGTTGTCAGTTTACACACCATCTATGCCTAATAACCCTCGGAAGATGGGTCGGGAGAGTGCTCACTTTTCTTGGCTACCAAGATTTCCTAACATTACCGCGTTCAATTTTTGTCTCTAGGGATAGTAGGAAGGTGAAGAAGACAAAGAACAAGTACACACAAGAGACGTTCGTTCGGGTTATGAATAGCGCTCTCCCCATAAAAGAACACCAATACGAACTCAGAAGAGCTAAAAGTGTTTTTGTTGGTTGGTTGGTTGATTTGGAGGAGGTGACCATCGGTCCCATCCGATTAGGGACGGATGGGGAAGAAAGTCGGGCGTGCCCTTTCAAAGTAACCATCCCGGAATTTGCCTAAAGCGATTTACAGAAATCACAAACTCTTGTGTGTGTGTGTTGTGTGTGTGTGTGAGAGAGAGAGACAGAGAGAGAGAGAGAGAGAGAGAGAGAGGGGGGGGGGGAGGTAGGGGCAGGGGGTTTGAGAGAGGCCCCTCACAAATTCCTGTCTTATGCAGACCGCTTCACATCAGAGTGGCACTATTACCTTACGTCCTCAATTTTTTCTTGCGTGTACTTCAATCTTTACCTTCCTCTACAGCTTTCAGCCTCTACAGCTCCCTTTAGTAATATCGCAGAAGTTAGTCCCTGATGTTTTAACTAATGTCCCATCATATTGTCCTTTCTTCTGGTCGATCTTTTCCATGTTCATTTCTTATCCGGTTCTGCAGAGAACCTCCTCATTCCTTATCTTATCAGTCCAGCATATTTTCAACCTTTTTCTGTAGCATCACAACTCAGAATCTTCGATTTTCTTTTTTTTTCCAGTTTCAGTACCATACAATGCTGTGCTCCGGATGTATATTATCATAAATTTCTTTCTTAGATCAAGGCCAATGTTCGACATCAGCAAACTTTTCTTGGCCAGGAACGGTCTCTACGTCTTTGCTAATCTACTTCGTCCGTTATTTTGCTTTCAACGTAGCAGAACTTCTTAACTTTCTCCACTCTGTGGTCCCAAATTTTGAAGAGCATACAACCGCACCGCTGCGCTGCTCTAGTAGTCTGGCGACATTCGACTATAGTATAGCCTACGTTGTGAATGTCTCAATAACTTTACGAGCAAATTATCATTAATACAACGACAGAACGCAGACTGATGGGCTTCAAACGCGCAGGCAAACACAAGAATCATACCTATGATACATGGTTGCTTACATTTGGTATAATAAGACAGACGTTTGTCGAACCCCTTCTCCCGACGGTGGGATAGTGTTTTTTGGTGCTGTTATCTTGTTACTACTTGATCAACTCCGAAACGTGTTAGGTCATTGAAGTTCTGTTGGAAGCTTCGTTCAAATGCCACAGGAAAGAAGAAACAAAAACAAAAACAAAATCGGTGTTGTAATTCGGTGATTACAAACGATAAAAATTATTTGCGATTGTCAGGAAATTCACCATGTTGACCCTATAACTTAGCGAAAACCATACCTCGATACATTCATTCATTTTGGTTAGATTTTGGGCGGCCTGCCTTAGCTGCCACACCCTGCGTAGGTGAGGTTCTTCATTGTAGTAATTCAGTGGCGTGTTATTTTAAGGTATTCTCTTTGTATGCTTTGCAATCGTTGATCCATTCTCTGAGTGATTTTTGTTTTAAGGCATATTTTCCTGTATAATAATATGATAGTGCAGTGCCAGAGTTATTTCGAATTACTATTCGTCATCTACAGCCGTCGTGAAATACATGAAATGTATTCGCACTTGCGAATGTGGACAACCGTCAGCTATATAATAGAGTGACGGCGTGAAAATCTGTGCCGGACCGGGACTCGAACCCGGATTTCCCGCCTATTGGAAGCCGTCGCCCCAACATTAGGTTATTCGAGCACGATTCACGGTCAGGCCCAAACTTACATATGTTGTCAACCATGTGTCTACATCTGCACTCGTATATCCATTACGTGTATTCCCGTACAGATGAGACACTTTACCTGAAAATCACTTGCACGGTTCACGATAAGTGCGAAATTCGCGTTCGAGTCCCGGAGCAGCACAAATTTTCATCGTCGCCATTCCATTATGCAGCTGATGGTTACCCATATTCGCAGCTGCGAGCATATATCATGTATAATAATAATACAGCGTCACGCCACCAAGCGGATTTCAATCTCGCAGTGGGCAACGGTCATAATGTTTCGTCTATAAATGGATCTGTGTTACTGAAATGTAGGAAAGAATAATATCTACCGCTAAAAATCATTAAAATTTCCTTACCGTAAGATGAAAATTACATTTTAAGAAAAAAAGTGAAATGTGGGATAGCAGTATGCTGTTGACTAATTACATACCATGGCGGAATTAATGACAGAATTGCGTTAAATGAAACAACAAGTTCACTGTTACCAGTCACCGTTTTATTTATTTCCACGACGCGTTTCAAAGGTTTAAACCTCCATCATCGGGTGGATTTACATTAGTTAATATGACATTTGTTTGTGTGTTGTGTTACGATTTTTTGGAGGAACTTGTGGCACTGCCTAGTGGAGAAACAAGATACTATTTCAGAACATGGTTTTGGATTTCTTCTGACAAAAAAATTAAATTGATATCTAATGGTAAACATAAAATAACTAAACTAGAGTACCTCCAGTGGTCACAGGTTACTTTCGCTGTCGTAAGACGTCACATGTATACTGCCACATTTGTAAACAAATATGACGTCTGGAATCTGCTGGGTGCAAGGTTCGTATAGCAGAAGAGAAGACATAATCGCAAAGTGCAAAGAATATAGATCGTAACAACATTATTAGAGAATAATTGTTTAAAGCATTTGGAGGTGTTTGTTTTGAGGTGTCGAATATATGTGTGTGTACTTCAGGTGGCATATAAATCCATTTTGACAAGTTAAAACAGTTTAACATTCGTACTCGTTTATACAATCAGGTGAAATGTTAAAATGGTTTAAACTTCATACTTGTTAATAACAATCAGGTGAGATGTTACAGACTTGAAGTACAATAATCGTATTGGCTACAGCAGTAAAATGATACATAGATGACACTATTTGATTGGGACTAATAGACAACAGATGAGAGAGGCAGGAGGCAGAAGGAGAGGGAGAGAGAGAGAGAGAGAGAGAGAGGGGGGGTGGAAAGTGTAATTATAGCCGGCCGGAGTGGCCGAGTGGTTCTAGGCACTACAGTCTGGAACCGCGCGACCGCTACGGTCGCAGGTTCGAATCCTGCCTCGAGCATGGTTGTGTGTTATGTCCTTAGGTTAGTTAGGTTTAAGTAGTTCTAAGTTCTAGGGGACTGATGACCACAGCAGTTATGTCCCATAGTGCTCAGAGCCATTTGAACCATTTTTTGTAATTATGTGAGAGCAAACATTTACATGGCAAAGTGTCTTAAGATTACATGTCACATATATTAGCTGCCTAAAGGTTGGGGTAATATATTGGTTAATGCTATAAAATATGCAGATAGATATACAATTTGTGCCAGTAGTTGATGTATAAAACGGTGACGGGTAACAGTAAACTTGTTGTTTCATGTCAATAACAGTCACGGTAAAGCCTAACCTAAAATGTTCGCATTTAAAGACAAAATTTCAGTCGATAAATGTCATTTTGACGTGATCTGTAGGAATACAAACGTTGCCATAACGAATTATAAATATGTGCAACATGATACATATCGGAACGAACAAACAAAATTTAGATTTGCCCTTAGGTCCCAACCTAACAGCCATTCCGGGAACCACCATCGATTCCGAAGAAAGCTGTACGCCATGCTTCGTAACAATCTGTTACCGAAAATCAAAATTCCTGCGGTATTATAAAAATAATTTCCCAACAAATTCCATTTATTTCATATATTTTCGGCAAGAGTGCCATATCTGCATCGATTCGAATCCAGTTAGTGAATTGGCCAGAACAGGCATTACCAGAGTCCTTGCTTACCTCTGCCAACTTTTCTTTTGTCTGGACTAATACTCAAGCTCATCGCTACTTTAAAGAAAGACGTGATATGCGGAGAAATGCCAAGGTTCTCTTTCTCAGAAAATGATGATACACTCTAATGAAAAGGCAGTCTCTATAGACGTAAAAAATTAGCATGTGCCAAATAATCCGTGCAAACAAATCCTAATTTCAAAGCGTTTGAAGCCCCGCAGTATGAAAAAATCACTAGCGGACAGATGAAACATTTCTTCATCAAGAAATATGAGCATGCTTACCAAAGAACGTTGCTCAGAGGTTAAAACAGTTCGCAGAAAAGCACGCTGCGGAACAAAAGATTGGCGCTCCTTGCGGAAGTTATTCTTTATCAGAGTTTATTTTCATCGAACAACGCTGACGTGGATGCATAGCGCCTCAGAAACGTCGCAAATTTCTTTCTGTGTTACGCAGGAATACTGAAAGCGTGTTATAATGGTGAAAAATTATTCGGAACACAAGTAAATTTGGATACTAGTATGACTTAAAAGATGTTCTCTTATCTGTGCAAAAAGAAATGAGCACAGAATTTGAATTAGATCCAAATTGGAGCGTGTTGATGACAAGAAAAGTAAATTAGTATCAACATTATCTACGATTAGCTTAGTGCCCACTGGTCTACACAGATTGTTTCGTTTCTCTTTAATCGAATTTTTATGTTGTTCAGAGACTGCAACACCTTCTAAACATTCCACGCTGATTATGGCCATATAAGCGTGGACTTCTCCCAACGTACTTCTAATTAAAAAGAAATTCTGGCAGCTTGGGTCCAAGGCTGTTGTTAATGATGCTTTTTGAGTTCTTGTGATACTTCAATAGATACTTTCATCCTATAACACATAATTATTTATATATCGAACCGATAAGTGAAATACCAGTTTTCATAGATTTAGCTTTAAAAATTTTTTAGTGTAATGAAATATTGTCTTAGAAATTTTCATCCCCTATTTCACCCCCTTAGAGGGTGAATTTCCAAAAACAATGAAACAAGTAATTGTGATTTCTAACAGGGAAGTCAAATACAAATGTTAATATATTATCTTTCAAAACGTTTTCATTTTGAAATAATTTCATAAAACTTTCCATCTCCCACTTCATTCTCTTAGGAGGTTGAATTTCTAAGAAGATTGTAATACGTATTGTTTTTTTTTTTATTTCTGACAGAGAAGTTTCAAACAAATGTAACTTCAAAAATGCATTAGTAGTTCTTTAATAACGATTTAGTTTCAAAAAGAAATCTTTCACCCACTATTTTACCTCCTTAGTGGTTAAATTTCCAAAAACGCTGAAACACTTATCTTTATTATTATTATTATTTCAGACTGGAGACAAAATACCAGTTTTCGTAGTTCCAGCTTCAAAATTGCCTTAATACCGATCTATTTTAAAACAGACTTTCATCCCCTATTTAACCCCGATTTTGAGCAATACCTTCTTAAACGATGCCTACACTGTAAGATCCTCACTCTCTCCATATTTCAAGTTTCTATCTCTAACGGTTGGGGTTGGGCAATCATGAATCAGTGAATCAAAGTGGCGCTATTTAACCCCCTTAGCGACTGAATTTCCAGAAACAGTTTAACGTATTTTTTCATTTCTAACAGAGAAGCCAGATATCACTTTTCATAGATTTAGCTTTGAAAATGCTGCCACAATTACATATTTACATAAAACGACCCCCTATTTCAGTCCCTTGCAGTTGAAGTTCCAAAAACAATGAAGTGAATGCCTTTTTATGCCTGATGCTTGCGTAATGAAATATTTCCATAAAAACTCTCATCTCTTATTTCACCCAAATAGGTGTTGAATTCCAAAAAAGTGTGTAAACGTACTTTTTTATTTCTAACCCAGGAGTCAAATATAAATTTTCATATATTTCGCTTTTAAAAATGATTTCATAATGAAATATTTCATAGAACATTTCGTTCGCTGTTCCATCTTCTTAGCGGTTTTATTTTCAAAAACACTGGAACACATATTTTTTTATTTGTAACCGGGAAGACAAATAGGAATTTTCATTGATGTAGCTGTAAAAGACTTATGTAGCTCTTTAATAACGGTTTATTTTTTAAAAAGCTTTCATCCCTATTTCATCCTCATAGAGGTTAAATTTCCGAAAAAGCTGAAACAAGTACACGTATGTCTTTGTTTTTAACCGAGAAATCAGATACCAATTTTCGTAGGAGTAATTTCAAAATTGCTTTAACAGCGACATATTTTCAAAGCACCTTCCATCCTCTGTTTCACCTCCTTAGGGATGGAATTTCTAAAAATGCCTTCTTAAACAACTCCTGCAGTATAAGATCAACAATGTCTGCAAATTTCAATTTTCTTTTCTTCGTGGTTTGGGCTGGTCGATGATGAGTCAGTGAGGCAGTCACTCCGGACATTGCCTTTTACATAGGGAGATTTTCTGCCGTAGAAGCACTTCTCTCCGAAGACAAAATATTGAAAAACTCGCATAATTTTTAGTGGCTCAGCTTTTTTATCACTATCTTTTCGATAGCTCCTAATTAGTTTCCATAACCAAGTGTGAAGTCGATTTTTTTAGATTATGGTACGTGTACACACACGCAGACACACACACACAACCGAGCGAGGTGGCGCAGTGGTTAGACACTGGACTCGCATTCGGGAGGACGACGGTTCAATCCCGCGTCCGGCCATCCTGATTTAGGTTTTCCGTGATTTCCCTAAATCGCTCCAGGCAAATGCCGGGATGGTTCCTTTCAAAGGGCACGGCCGAATTCCTTCCCCGTCCTTCCCTAACCCGATGAGACCGATGACCGCGCTGTCTGGTCTCCTTCCCCAAAACAACCCAACACACACACACACACACACACACACACACACACACAAATAAAGATACAAATTTTCTGCTGCATGTGATTGTGTGTGAATGTGAAACGATTTTTACTTTTTCATTTTACTACGTAGAATAAAAATTATTTACTCAATTTTATTATTATTTTTGCTGACTGTTGTGGCAGAACAATCCACAGAAGCTAGAAAGTATCGGCTCCAATTATAATGGGTTTCACAACTTCCCGAATTTTCGACACTTTTCAAACTTTCGCCAAACGAAACATTACGTTTTCCCTGAGTTTCGATTTTTCAATACCAAATAAATAAGAAAGCGTTATTGACACAAGATGTTATGTCATAACAGTTTCATGCGGTGTAGCTACCACAAAATTAACATCTGCAAACATTTGATGCAACATATCATCTGAACAACAGTTATTAAACTACATACTGCTCATCCATCATCGAATTGTGAACCGAAATTTTGTCGGAAATTAATTACATCAACAGTCAAAGATGACAACCATTATTCCATCCGAAACTGCTTATGTAACATCAAGCCATCATTTAGGCCAACGAAACCACACTTTCCTGCTACTGAATGAGATGATATGTATCGTGTATTCCATCATCCACAGCTGCTCTTTTGTAGCGGTCTGCCCAATTGTAAACAAAGTTAACATTTCTGCTTTAAGAGTGGGGTATGAAGCAAAAACTATCTAACACGTACAATGTGAGGCTTTTGTATTATTTGCTGTGAACACATTCTGTCCAAAAAGTTACAAGGCTCATTGTATTCCTTGGTGCATAAGCGACGGCAGCGCATCAACCACGGCGGCAGTTTGAATCAACAACTGTAAACAACAGACGTACATTCGACTATTCAGTTGCGAGCATGCTGTGTTAAATAGCGGTCGTGCGTCCGTAGCGTGTCAACGTTGTTGTGTCACAAATCGCGATGGAATGACGTCCCTAAACCAAAGGTTCAAGACATTCTCCAAATTAAATCTGTGAATGGCATATCTGGTCGGGAGCCACTTCTGGGGAGTAAGGTCGCCATGTGAAAGTCTTGTCATTCTGACGCCACTTCGGCGACTTGCGTGTCGATGACGATGAAATGATGACGAGGACAACACACGCTTCCAATCCTGAGCAGAGGAAATCCTCGAGCCGGGCCGAGAATTGAATACGGGGCACCCTGATCAATCGTCAGTAGTGCTAATTTCAAAATCTCGAGCTGTCGACGACAATCCGTAGGTTTTCAAGAAGAGAAAAGTGTGTGAGAAGCTTGGCCCGAACACTTTGACTCACAGAAAAAAAAAAAAAAAATACGTGAACGTCTGCCGCGACATGAATGAAATGCAAAACACAGACAATTCTTTTCTGAAAAAAATCATCACGGATACGTTATCAAATCGAACCTACAACAAAAAGACAAACTGCAGAAGTTCACGAAAGGGTCAATGCTTTGACGACATAACCGACAGCCGCGCGGGATTAGCCGAGCGGTTCTGGGGCGCTGCAGTCTTGGACTGTGCGGCTGGTCCCGGCGGAGGTTCGACTCCTCCCTCGGGCATGGGTGTGTGTGTTTGTCCTTAGGATAATTTAGGTTAAGTAGTGTGTAAGCTTAGGGACTGATGACCTTAGCAGTTAGCTCCCATAAGATAAAAAGAAAAGAAAAAAATACATAACCGACATTTAAGCAAATGCAAAGCGCAACTTGAATTACATCCGAATGCAGGATTTATGTCACAGGTATCATATGCTTGTTTGAGCGTTCTGTGGGGTTGTGCTAAATGGAGGAAATGGAGGGGGGGGGGGGGGTAGGGTTTGGGGCTCAGACTACGTAGAGCACCGATGGTCACTTTTCTCTATTTATTATTAATTCAGTCTCGAAACCATTTATACGGAAGGGGTTTCTACACAAAATTTGTCTAGCGAAGAAAGATAAACACCCGGAAGTGGAGGAGGAAATACAGACTCAAACTGACAGAGATGTTGGTAGTAATACTTTCGCAATTACCTCGCAAACGGATTGTTTGCGGAGCCATGCTTACAGGAAAATTTTGGTTTCTGGTATGGTGTACTTTCACCCATGTCAGTTTTCGCTACTAACTATGGGACACCCTGTATACAAACTTTGCAGTTGGCCGTCTCTGACACCCAACGGCCAGATAGAGAGGTTTTGGTTTAAGAAGCACGTAACGAAAAGGTTTTACCGGGCAATGTGACGCATTCCGAAAAGAAAAATAATAAAGCCTTGCAGAGTTAATTCGTTTCGTACATAGAGGGATTCATATTCCTGTTGTTGGACGTGGAAATGACACTGGTTCCAGTTAAAATGGTATCCCTTTCTCCTAGCTGATATCTGCAACCCATGAGGAAATAGCAGCTGAGTGTTCTACTTATCAGAATGACAGACGAATCGGTGACGAAACATTGCGACCTCGAGTTCCGTCAACCATTACTAGCCGTGACCTGCCGATATTCGCCCACCATGGTGCCAGGAGTAACACCGCCGTGCCTCTCCGAAACATTGGAACAATGGGACATCTGCCCATGTCACAGACATACTCGTCGGCTACGGTCATCCGGAGCAGTGTGTAACAGCGATTCGTCGGCAGTCCATGCTTCCTGGGGCCCTATTCGGTATCGTTCATATCGATCAGTGTGGTAGCTTAACCTCAGTAGTAACGTCATTTTCGGTTCTTTATCGGAATTTGCTATTCTGCAAGCTTCTGAGATCTGTTAACGATCGTCCCTGCTGCCGATTTTCCGACAACTGTACCGAGAAGTTGGTAGTTTCTTTATGGTCGCTCGTTCGATTCGGCGTGATATGTTTGCAGCTAGAATTTGTTATTTTAGAATTATTGAATGGTTTTAGTTTCGGATTTAGTGATCATGTTTTACTGAAGTATCACCAGGATGCATCCAAGTGAAAAGTAAGTTCATAATAGACTGCTTTCCTTTGTTAGAAATATGGTTTGTATTGTTACTGCGAATGATTGTAACATGAAAAAAACATTTTCGGTCAATATTCTCACAAAATACTCGTTATTTTTATGTCTTCGCGTATTTTTCCCCGCAGATGGTTTACTTATTAATAATCGAAACGCGTTTAAAACTTTTGAGTAACAATGGAAACGAATTTTGTGAAACCTGATAGTGAAAACCCAAAATTTCATTCGTTTATGGCTTATGGCTTACGCTCGCATCATTCGGCAACGAAGTCAGGCTGTGTCTCTCGATTAGAATTAGGAAGAAGAAGATGCCACCTGCATGTGAGTTGTAGTAGCCAAGCGGATAAGCCAATGAATTGCAGTACCAAAGTTCGTAGAATCGTATACCGCTGGGTATGAAAAACATTTTTTTCCTCTTCGTGTTTATAATTTCTGAAATATTCGTTGTTATTTACATTTAAGAGCGCGCTTTCTCAGTGGTGACTGTCTTCGATTTCGTGATTTCCATACGTTTAAGAAATGAAAGATGAAATTTCTGTGCATGAAACAACTGACAGTGACATTTATATTTTCTCTTGTCAAAAATAATTCACTATTTTTCCCGAATACGTAGCGATTTCCGGGTGTATTGTCATACAGGAATCTAAAAGCACAACTTAAATTACTACGAATGAAAGTAGCAGCAATCATCTTTATACTCTTGCTTGTCGCAAGTATTTATCTGTGATCGAATCCTTAACAACAGTAGACGGAGTTGAAAGATCTTTGCCATTTTCAGACTATACCACCATATATGAAACGTTTTGATTCATCAGTTGCATGTTATAAACTATGATGAACTTCAATAGCTGCACTCGCCACATGCCTTCGAAAAGGCGTTTTTTAAATTTTGTTTTTAAGACCTAAATCGTTGATGTAACATGTAGGGAAGCAGGCAACTTCATCTTTTGGATCCCTAGGAGAGAGTTACAAACACATTCCATGCATCTTCTTATTCTTTGACACTCTCTTAAACAATGTTTCGGGTTCATGGAGGTAAGTTCTGTCTATGCAACTAATTGTAGGCAGTTTGTTTATTGCTATATACGTTACGCTTCTTTTATTTGTGAAGCATTTTCACAAGCAAAAGAAGCGAAAAGTGTATGGCTATAAACGAACTGCCTTCAATTAGTTACCTAGATGAAAGAACCTCCATGAATTTCGAAGGAACTAAAGAACGACGGAAAACAAAGAACAGAAAAAAATTAAAAAATGATGAATTTTTTGGGTGTTTTAATAGATGGTACTACACACTATTCCTAACTCAGATTCCGAAACGTAAAATCCAAAACAAGACGTCGATCTGAATGAGAATAAAATGACATAATATGACATTTATGACAGTTTCCAGAACAAATATCCTATCGTTATTATACATGCATGGAAACACGTGGTCAGCGAAATCTGAACAGTACTATGTACTCTAAACACACTTTTCGGTACTGCAAAGAATAGCATGCCTGTGGCAGCTGCTAGCCGCTTCGGGTTCGTGCCGCTGTGCGCGCTGCAGTGCGCATGCGTGGCAGATTGCTTTTGATTGGTTGGCATGAGGAGAACTGACAACAGCATATCAGTTCGCTAGCACCGTACGGCCTCACTTCCGAAAGGCTTACTGAATAATGTGGGAACTATCCTTCGAAAACAATGCCGCTCAGCGCGCTCGCCTACCAATACTATCGGCAGAGCGGCCGAAAGATACAGGAAATGGCCCCTGGTCACAGCACCAAGCCAAATGCAGCACTATGTGCAGTGGTGTTGACGGCAACCCACGCATGGGACGGTAATTCCCAACCCGGGTGCTGATAGTCTCCGAGCAACAGTGCAGGATGATACAGAATGTTGCAAGGAATTCAATACTTGTTCTTGAATGGCAGTTACAGATGTGAAGGGGTTATAGTGTGATTGGTGCATAATATGGAGAGCCTCCCTTGTAGTAGCCAGACATGGTGGACCAGAACCTTGACAACGGTTACGGCTTCCATCACGTTCCCATCGTGTTTAACATCAGGCTGCTGTCATATCTGAATGCTTCACAAATCTGGATATTGCATGATTCGACCAGCCGGCCTAAATTTGACCTACAATGAGGTCTCTTCCAAATTCTGTCAGATGCTGATAACGGTGTTACACATGAGTGTGTGTCCTTCGCTGTTCACGTCTCTTTCAACAAACGCTAGTGTACTCTGGTCGCCGCACTATCTGTCACAGATTTACATATGCGCCGATGGTGTGAACTTGTAAGAAAGTTATAGTTTACTTAAAATGCTATTTTAGTATTATACGAGTATTTTCAGCTTGTCGATGGATAAATTTACGAGCGTCACAAAGTTCTGTAACTAGTTTAAGTGTGTCACCACTTAACTTCTTAAACCACAAAGAAATCAAATTTTAAATATAAGATGGATGAAAATCATGTAAAATGATTAACCCAACTTTTTGATCAAATTTATGTATCTGGAAACATTCCATTGGAGAGGCTGAATTCAGAGATCATTCATCTGTCCAAAAGACAAACGTAAAATAATGCGGAGATTATCGTACGATAAGCTTAATGAGCTACATCTTGTCCATCTTGAAGTTGTTTTTGAGAGCGATACACGGAAGAATATAAAGATTACTTGGGGAACAGATAGCCCCTAATCAGTTTGGGTATATTAATGCCGTGGATACGATAGCAGCCTCGTTCAGTGTATGAGCATGCAGAGATGTAAATAAAAATATACTTGCTTACCTAATAGACTACCAGAAGGCTTTTGATAGCGTGAAATACGGCAAATTGATGGAGATTTAGAGAAATATTGGAATGGAGGAAAGAGATCTCCGAATCATCAAGAACCTATACTGGAATCAAACAGTAGTGTTACGTATTGATGGCGAACATACTGAAGCAGTTCACATTCTCAAGGGAGTAAGACAGGAATGTATCTTGTCACCCACACTATTTAATATACACTCAGACTTCATACTAAGAGACTCGCTGGAAGAGGTAGAGGAAGGAATTTTGATAAATGGAATGAGATTAAACAACATTCGATACGCTGATGACAGTGTTGTACTTACTAACACTATCCAAGTGTTACAATTATTAGTGGCTAGAACTGCAAGAGTTAGCAGTCAGTATGGGCTTGAAATAAACACTAAAAGACAAAACTCGTAGTCGTAAGTAAGGAAAATATTGCAGGAGTCAACTTAGTCATAAACCAAAGAACTATACAAAAAGTAAAACAATATACATACCTTGGACGAATAATATATGAAAATTGGGATAATCCACAAGAAATCAAGATTTACATCGGGAAAGCAAGAAATGCGTTTCAGAAAATGAGTGTTTTCTTCAAAAGCCATAACCTAACTGTAAAAACAAAAATCAGACTTCTGCATTGCAGTGTATATTCTGTTCTCCTATAGTGTGTAGAGACATGGACCTTAAATAAAAACACAGACAACAAGCTAGAGGTCCTTGAATTGTGGCTTTATCGGCAGATCCTGACATACCTTGGATTCGGAGAGTAACAAACGTTTAAGTTTTGAGAAGAATGAACGCATCACCTAAATCAATGAAGATAGTGAAATGTCGAAAGTTGCAACATCTAGAACATATCATAAGTTATACAAATAGATATGATATGCTAGAAAAAATATTTCAAGGAAAAACCAACAGCAAAAGAGGTCCAGGAAGAAGACGAGTACCTTAGTTTGACAACCTTACACACTGATTCAGTATGTCTTCAACAGAACTATTCCTGTTGCAGCCAACAAGAAAAGAACAGCCTTCATCATCGCCAACATCCGAACAGATAGACACCGAAAGAAGAAGAAGAAAGTATAAGATAATAGTACAATCTCCTCGATTCTCTTGTTACTTGTAGCATCGTGTTGCATTTTCCATGTATAGCGCTGGGAGAAAGAAACATTAGCGCTATGTACGATAAATCTAGTTGTTAGAGACTACTTAGGACATAGCTGTCAGGCATAATAGGCTGCATTAGCTCTTATATGTGCACGTTTTGATTAAATAAGCGTGCTTTGGTCGTTAGTGATCTAATTTTCCTTCTTCTTCCCAGCTTTTTATTCGCATATTATGATTTCGAGATGCAGAGGTAGAAAGCCCTTCCGTCACATGTCACAGGACGTCACACGACTTCTTTTTCTTCTTGATAAATATTGTAATGAATAATTTCTTTGTTTGTAATATGATAAGTAGGCCCTAACGCACCTTGAAGTAGACTTTCCAGAGATGAGGTCATGTTTAAATATTACAAGTGCACGCCCACGGTTCATTCTTTTCGTTGAAACATTTCCTAAAATTATCAGAGACTGGTGAAAATCGTTAACTGTTTAAAACTGAATTGTTGAATATCCTTAATTTTCTATACAACACAAATATTTCTTCCAATAGCACTTACTCGTTATTGTTATTGACGGAATGTTTCGTTCAGTTTCCCGCATGATTAAGATTACCTTCTTCGTCAATTTTTATTATCCAGCATGTCTGAGTTTTCGAAAACACTGACATTTAATGCTTTGCTTTTCTGGGAGCTTGGTAAAACTACGTTCCATAATAAACAAGTTGTCATCTTGCTCCTCGTGCTGTTGATGACACCTACCGGTCACCATTGACCAAGCCATCCCATGTAAACATCCTCGTTTCTGTCCGGTCAGGTCCATGAGAGTTCACGTTGACTCACCACGGCGCTTCTACACAATGTGGCCAGAAGTCTTCATTAACCGCTTCTGAACGGATTGGGTATATCATGCTATTCATCGGATGACATACGAACACGGGCACACGTGTCAACACCATAAATGTGTCTTCTGTCAGGACGAGCCAACGACGAGAATACCAACATCTCTTCTAGCAAACCTCAGAAATCACTTGAAAGCGACACCTGAACTCAAAAGTATACTGTATGAGACAGTCGTCAGACATACGTATTCGGCCGCTGCTCAGCTATAAAGGTCAGTGGTCAGTGGAAAACGATGCATCCTGTAACGACAGCACTTCAACTTCACAGACGTCCTGTTGTCTCCAAATAACTGACCTCGAAAACTAATTTGTGACAACATTCATAGTAACGCAAAGAACACTATCACGCATTATTTCAGCCATGAAATTTATGGTTAAACACCTTGACTGTGTCTTAAATTGCTTGAAATTTGGCAATAAAGTTCAAAAATTCAATAAAAATGAAGTTCAAAAGTTGTCTGTATCCTGTATTTCTTCAAGTACTATAATCATTGATTTATTGAGCCATTGAAGGGGTTTTCTAGAGTGATGAGTCGCTATATGGGTTCGTAGAAATTCAGATATTTCTCCTATCTGGTTGTTAAGAGTAACAATCATTCGTTTTTTGTGAAAGAAACTTATTTTGTATCTTAGGCAACACGTTTCACCTAACTGTTAAACGCATGTTCATTGGTGCAAAACAGAAATGACTGTTACAATAATTATTTTCTTATTGCGAACATATTATTTCAAGTCACTGGTTTACCTAATAGCATCAAAAGTCTGAAAGATAGCCATATAGCATTTAAAAGGAAATTAAAAGAATTTCTTAATGGCAACTCCTCCTACTCATTAGATGAATTTTTGGATATAATAAGTGGGTAATTTCCCCAACACCCACAAAAAAAATATTAAGTGTCATGTAATATTTTGTGTAATGTAATATCTCGTATAGACACCTTTTATTAACCTGACACTTTCCACATCATTACCAAGCGTCATATTCATGATCTATGGAACAAGTACTAATGCAATCTAATCTATCGTTATTGTACCATCTCTGCTTACCAGTTAGTTTCAAACGGAACGTTGTCATTCACTTCAGTAGGTAATCTGTAGATAGTTGAAAGAAATGTGCAGAAAATGGACAACTATGCCGAGAAGAGTGGAGTAAAGTTGAATCAAGACAAAACGGAGTTCATGCAAATAGGAAGAAGACATGAGCAGCGAGAATTTCTTGAGATAGGTGGCATGAGGTTCAAAATAGTTCACCAATTAATATCCTTGGGGGTCTTGTTTTACCAGTGACGGCAGCATAGAAATGGACGTCAAGGAAAGAATAGTAGTGCCAACGAGATGCACGTATTCCTTCAGGAAGACGCTTGGCTCAGAATCAATATCAGTGAATACTGAGATAAGAATATATAACACTGCGATATGACCAGAAGTCGTGGACTGTTCAGAAACCTGAAGATGACTTAACGAGAAAAAAAAAAAAAAACTTTCAATACTTGAAAGTAATGGGGAAGATATGGGTTCCGAGCTTAGATAAAGGAGATCGGAGAAGTAGGAAAAATGAGGAAATCTACCTATTGATGCAACAATCGGCAACACTACACAAGCTGAAGAACAAAAGGATCCAGTGGGTAGGACATGTAGCCCGTACGGCAGAACGAAGACAGGTAAACAGCGCACTTGAGGGTAAACCAAACACCAGACGTCCCACAGGACGACCAAGGCGGCACTGGATGGACGACCTGGCGAAGGACCCGGCAGCTCTGGAGACTGAAGACATCTAGAGGAACGGAGCACAAAACAGAAAGGAATGGAGGCAGTTTGCGGAAGCAGTGCATGTCCTGAAAGGCTACTGGATATTTTTCTCAATTTTTTTTACAAGTTACCATAAACGGAAGCACATCTCAGACACTAACTTTGCATTTAAAGTGAAACAAGGCTCTGAATTTTTTAAAAAAAGGTTTAAAATTACTTACTTCATTAAAATGTCGATGAATATTACGGCAGAGTAAAACAAATATTACAAAAATTGAACGCGAACGCATATAGGACAATTTTCAAAGATTATGACTCCGAAAACGTCGGAGCACAACAGAACCCAAGACAAATGTGGTGTCACCGCCAGACACCACACTTGCTAGGTGGTACCCTTTAAATCGGCCGCGGTCCGTTAGTATACGTCGGACCCGCGTGTCGCCACTATCAGTAATTGCAGACCGAGCGCCGCCACACGGTAGGGCTAGTCTAGAGAGACTCCCTAGCACTCGCCCCAGTTGTACAGCCGACTTTGCTATCTATGGTTCACTGTCTACATACGCTCTCATTTGCCGAGACGACAGTTTAGCATAGCCTTCAGCTACGTCATTTGCTACGACCTAGCAAGGCGCCATATTCAGTTACTATGGATGTATTCTGAACAGATAATATTGTGAATCATGTACCATGAAGAGCGACGTTCATCATTAATGGATTAAAGTTAAGTATCAAACTAATTACGTCCGCTTTCTGAATTCTAATTGCTTGTCATGTTCCAGACCTCACGTCAGTACAGTCCTTCCCTCCTCACACCAGCCTGCGTGAGCTAAAACGCGTGCATTTAGGCCTCCTCTAATAACACGGTGTTGGCTCTTCTGCCAACACAACAACAAAAAACTGCCGCGAATATAAATGCGTATAAGCTTATTAGGTGAGAAGGCATCTCTCAAATCTGAGTACTGCATTTTATTTAATTTCAGTATTGCACACTATCGGAGAATGTATTTACATTTTTTTTCTTTTTTCACTGTCAGTGAGAAGTGTTTGCATTAAAGACCTTATCTTCCACAGAAGGGTTGACTGAACTGCAGAATAGCTGAAACGAGTTATCTGTTCACAAGTTAAGGACAACATCCAGCTAAAACTCTGCAAGATCAATGGTTGTCACAGGAAGCGACTTGAAACTTTTCAAGTATATCAATATTGTCCCTGATTAGTTCGTCATTGACATTATTTTTTCATTATACGACTTTTTGAGGCGATCATTTGACAATGCAAATTTTCATAGTCGCTCTACCATAAACTGAGTTATATGATGAATTCTAATTGGTGACATGTTCACGAAACAACATTATTGAACTCATCTGTAGTACCAGAGAATTCCGACTTCTACATTTATATTTACATCTATACTCTGCACACCACCGTGAGGCGCATGGCAGAGGGTACGTCTCATTGTACCAGTTATTAAGTTTTCTCCCGTTCCATTCACGTACGGAGCGCGGGAAGAATGATTGTTTGAATGCCCCTGTCCGTGCAGTAATTATCCTAATCTTATCCTCACAATCCCTATGTGAGCGATACATAGGGGCTTGTACTATGTTCCTAGAGTCATCATTTAAAGCCCTTTCTTGAAACTACTTTAGTAGACTTTCTCTGGATATTTTACGCCTGTCTTCACGAGTCTGCCAGTTCAGTTCCTTCAGTATCTCTGAAACTCTCCCATGGATTAAACAAACCTGTGACTTTTTGTGCTGCCCTTCTCTGTATACGTTCAACATCCCCTGTTAGTCCTATTTAGTGCGGGTCTCACTCATTTGAGCAATATTCTAGAACCAGTCGCACGAGTGATTTGTAAGCAATCTCCTTTGTAGACTGATTGCACTGCCCCAGTATTCTACCAGTAAACCGAAGTCTGCCACCTGCTTTACGCACGACTGAGAGTATGTGTTCATTCGATTTCATATCCCTGCAATGCGCTACACCCAGGTGTTTGTGTGAGTTGGCCGCTTGCAACAGTGACTCATTGATATTATAGTCATAGGATACTACGTTTTTACGTTTTGTGAAGTGCAGTCTTACATTTCTGAACATTTATAGCAAAGTTGCCAAACTTTTCACCACCTTGAAATCTTTTCAAGATCTGACTGAATATTTATGCAACTTCTTTCAGACAGTACTTCATTATAGATAACTGCATCATCTGCTAAAAGTCTAAGGTTACTACTGATACAGTCGGCAAGGTCATTAATATACAATATGAACAGCAAGGATCCCAAAACACTTCCTTGGGGCACAGCCGAAGCTACTTCTACATCTGACGATGACTCTCCATCCAAGGTAACGTGCTACGTCCTTCCTACCAAAAAGTCCTCAATTCAGTCACAAATTTCACTTGGTACCCCATATGATCGTACGTTTGACAATAAGCGTAGGTTTGATACCGAGTCAAATGCTTTTGGAAATCTGTAAATACCTCACTTACCTGACTGTCTTGATGCAAAGCTTAGACCACATAAGCTACCTCCGCAAAATCTGTGCGAACTGCAGAACTATTATACAGACATATTCATTCACCTAGTTCCAAACACGTGTCAGTGACTTTCAGGATCCAAGCCACTACGAACTGTAGACGCTTTATAAACTAAAGGTGAATTAGGGAAGTGATAAATGGGTTTCTTGATGTTCTGGCTAATCATTGTATTGATGGTAGTCCTTCGTTGCTTTCCTGGACCGAACGGAAAGTTTTACACATGGGCCGACCAAGGCCGTCCAGTGACCCCGGCTGACTCAGCGTCGGAGCATTGACAAGGCCAGAGATTACGCTGCAGAACATCCTGGGAGCTTGCCCGTAGCTTCCTCGTGCAGCGACTGCCTCCTGTGGACGGATCACGTGGTAACCGAACTCGCCGCGCGAGGGACTTCACTGCCTCTTGCACAATGTTGACTCACGTCCTGGCAGGCACACATTCTGACATGAAGAAGACACTGGGAAAATTTGCCAAGGTGTCATTGAGTGTGATGCTTCTGCTTTGATAAATGCTTGTACTGTGCTGTCTTGGAGCTGAGTTGCTCCGCACGAATGGAGAATGACAGGAAGTGAGAAGGCGAAGCCTAGTGTCGGCAAGTAGTAAAGCTATCGCCAACATAGTGGTTGTTTGGTTACAGTAGCTAATAACAAGGCACCCTGTCATACAGGCTGTGTTATGTCCCTGACTTTGAATTTACATTCACCCAGCTACAGAAGTTCCCATAGTTTTAACGTGGTCTCCGAATAAGACGGTGCAACTTGGGATTTTTCTCCACCGGAAGAAAAAAAAATGCAACATCCTCAAGGACAACGTCATTTAACTGAGAAGTGTGGTTCCAGGTAACTCATCATTGAAGGAGTATATGATAACAAATTCAGACCAAATGAAAGACATATGTCACAGTAAAAAGTGTCCAGAGAGTTGCATCAGTGCAACACTGTACCCCCCTGTGAGGTATGACATTCTGCAACAGAATGTCCCAAGCATCTTGCACCGTTTTTTGAAATTCGGCAATGGTTCTTGCAGGCCCCGGAAAACGAGTAAGTCTTCCTTCGCCATGCCTCATACGTGTTGAGTTTGCTACAGATCTAATGATCTTGCTGCCCAGGGAATTCGTTGTGCACCACGAAGAGTACACTGGGCCGCAGCAGTCGCATGCGGGCGCGTATTGTCCTGCTCAAAAAGGGCATCAACTTCTTGTCGAAAAAACGTCAGTAGCAAAGGGATAACTGCCTGTATAGTGTAGTGGGTACTGGTTGCTTTACCCTGCATAAACACTAAATGTGACCACGATTTGGCACCTTCGCCCCGACACTAAGAAGTCTGGGATGGAGTATACTGGGCGAATGCACTTTGGAATAGGTAGCTTACCAGGTCTAAGACATACATGTGTACGTCCATCACTCGCGTACAGACAGATTCTCCTCTTATCACTGCAGACAACAGAGTGCCATTCCACTCTCCAGTCAACTCTTTCATGACGCCTAGTAGCCATGCTTGACTGTGTCATTGTGTCAGCGGTAGCCTGGCTAGAGGTACGTGTGAGCTGTCGACTGCTTCAAGTAGACGGTTCCCAGTGGTCTCTGATGACTCAGAAGATGCAATGCGTTCCCCGATTTCGTCCCTGCATGACGTTCCGCTGCCTGCACAGTGCGTCTACGTCGACGTGCGTCTGTCTACGCAGACGTCCAGAGCCTGGTCTACAGATATGGAAACGATCCCCGGACCACTACTGAAAGCCGCAACACACCACCGATACGTTGTCCCCAACATGAGCAGCAGTCCGTCGATAGGATACGTCCATCGACTTACTACAAGCTCATAGTGTGACCCCGTTAAAATGGCAGGAGGTCTTCAACAGGAGTACGTAGTCGTCGGCAGGTCATTATTGAACTCTAGAATGAATGTTGCAAACACTGTTCGCTCAACTCAGCACAATTACTGCTTGTAGAGTTAAAACAGTGCACAGACGGGCCCCCTGAACTACATTTGATCACCGATAAGCATGATAGATGGATCACCAATACCACAAATCCTCAGTGTGCACATATTATACCCTGGTTCCACTGAACACAGTCCTTGAGGGTGTGGCATTCTTTTTCCTGCAAAATAGTAATCTTTGCTAGATATGAAAGAGGAGATGTGATACAATAAATGCTAGCACCTACTTCGATGTGAACCGGAACCTTTAGATTTTATATTTGACACTTATCCACTTGGACGCTGGACCAAGCAACGCAGATTATTCCTCTGTATAGTACAACACTGCCGCGTGAACTCGACGGATAGGCATGCGATTTAACTGAGTGAAATGGCGCATAGTTGATGATCTGGAACAGTACGGCACTGCTTTTTCTTCCCTTACCTACCAAATACTGCCAATGTATATGTCATAAACCATATGGATACGAACCAGCTATCTCCAAAACAGGTCACTGCGTCAGCCTACTGCACTTCCTACACTGACGCAATCTCCATCGTTTGGGATATAACTGGTTTTCCCAACGTCAGGTTGATATACTTTAATAGACATCGTCTTTTGGAAGGGAGTAGACTTTTATTTACCGAAACATATTGCCCTCTAATATATGAGTTACAATGAATTATACATAGCACAGAAGTTATGGGCGCATCTTTACACATATCTCTCAGTAGACAGTTGTAATATACGGTAGCTTCTTCGATAATAAAATAAGCTGTTAGTAGAAATTATGACAGGGGTACGGTGCTAAATTAAAGGACAGTATAGATTTTAAGAAAATTACCGATTCCGACAAGACTGAGATAAGCGCAAAAGCCAGGTGTCGCCAATCTGAGGCATACGAAGGGTGAAAAATGTTTTATAGTGTGTATAAAAGGACTACAACGGGTTTCTAAATTCACCACGCAGCCTCTTTAGACGAGCAGTATGTGGAAACGAATCACATTACTGGAACACACTGAAGGATGTAAACTAATGTGTTCCACTCCCTTTCATCAGCTAGACTGTGAGTCTGAAAGTTACTACATTTTTATAGCCAACTTGCTAATGCGGTAATATCGTCCAAAGCTAATCACTATTGTGGGAGCAGAGGTGGATCATCACAGGAAGAAGATTCACCGAATATCAAACGTGGCACGTGAATAGCAGTACGTGTCGACTGTGTCTTAGCTATGGGTGTTGTCACCCCATTAATTAGGTGTGCCAAATGTAGTAATTATCAGTCACAGACAATTACTATCAAACTTTCACCACGCGGACGAAGAACAATGGAACACGTTGTTCAACAAGTTGGTTGCAAATCATTATTTAATTGGCCCCCTCTGAACGTCCTAACAATTCGTAATCGGCATTTGGAGCACTGTAGGCAATAGGTGCAAATTTTGTACCGTTAAAACCTTAAATATATTTACGATGCATTGTATACAAAAATAATTTAACTGATTTTCTGTCGGCTAGTGATCTAATCTGCTGAATACAGTCTCATTTGTGAATGTTGGGCTCCATAAGGTTCCCTTTCTGTGCAGCGACCGTGGAATATAAAATTGTAAAGAATGTAGCAACCAGTCGCGGAAACATAATTTATTTATCTTGTTGCAAATCGGATTCGACTGATGTCAGTCATCAGCGGTGCATCGTTGCACCAATAATGACTTACATCAGACGAATCGATTTGCAACAAGGTAAATAAATTATATCTCCTCGACTGGTTACTACATTCTTTATAATTTTAGTCTCAATTGTGGTATAAAAACTATGGACAAAGCAAAGCTTATCTCAGCTCTTTTGATTTTGAATCAGTCGAGGATGAATGATATATGTATGACGCATTATGTCAATATATTGATCTTTGTGTAATCCATTTAGCCTTTTCTGTAATAAAGTCTAGTATAGCGTACTGCAGATAGACCAGTACATTGACTTTCATAGCCACTTGCAAAGACGCTACCAAGCTAGTTTGCGCAGTGGTTAGCAAACTGGCCTGACAGTCGGGAGGACAACGGTTCAAATCTGCATCCGGACATACTGCTTTACGTTTTTGTGATTGCCCTTAATCGCACCAGGAAAATGCCGGGATGGTTCCTCTGAAAGGTGACAGCCGATTTTCTGCCGCAGTACGAGCTTATGCTGCATCTCTAATGACATCGACGTCGACAAGACATTAAACCCAAATTTTCCTTCCTTCCAAAGATGCCCACATCTTTCACAGAAACTGCAGGCGTGAAATACCGTTACCAACATCGAAACATTGCACGAGATATTAATGTGTATTTCACGTACCACAAACGGTTCAGTGTGGAAACGTGAACACCTTGGCCATCAATTGCTCCTATGCTACAGTTTACAATGATAAATCCTAACCTCCGACTTGTTTTTATCTGCGAAAAAAGAGATTGAACTACGAAATGTTTGAAGTTTTGGAGATATTAATTATTGTATGCATAACCGGTTCGCAAACATTTTTCCTCACAAGTAATATATAACTTGGCGCTCACTCATCCCCCCCCCCCCCTCAGACATTAGTTGATTTTTATTGAGTTCTTCGTAAGCCTTTTCAAAATAACTCTGAACCTAGTGATAACGTTAATGCGTTTTTTATTTTAAAATAAGCATTACACAGAAAATCTTCTGTAACAGGAACAAACCACTTGCTCTTAGTCGAGAGCTAAATGTTCACGAAGACTCTCCGAGAAAAAATTAGGGCAACGTTCCTAAACAACTGTCAGCGTCTACACAAGACAAGAAACCATTCGAATCAATTTAAGGCGCTTACTGAGATCATTAAATGCTTTTAGTGAAAGCACTAATCTTATTGTATTGTTCTACTGTCTACAAAAGTATGCAATCTGTTAATCAGTGGAAGGAATAAATTTTTATTCCCTTCCTTAATTTTTTATTTTATAACACAGATTTATAATTTTCACACAGTTTCAATTTGTGTTACGAAAAGTGTGACATAAATAACAAAAATATCACTTAATTTTATTTTATGTCTTAAAAATAAGACACCTTTTAACTATGTAACGTGTATCTTATGTATGAAGAAAACTCAACACACCCAGTCGAAGGTTCGAATCCTCCCTCGGGCATGGGTGCGTGTGTTATCCTTAGCGTAAGTTAGTTTCAGTTAGATTAAGTAGTGCGTAAGCTTAGAGACTGATGACCTGAGAGCAGTTTGGTTCCATAAGACCTTACCACAAATTTCCAAATTCAACAGTAAGAGCTTAAACTTTAGAAAAATTGCGATGAAAATAGTTCAGAATTGGTAAACATGGTCAAATATTTTATTTGTGTAATTCAAAAGGAAAAAAAAGACTGTGTGGGATACGAAAGACAAATAACTAAAAAGGCCATGCATAATCCCCACAGTGGTTCGGTATAAGCACTATCAATTTTTTCCTTGGATAAAAACATTAGTGATGTTTTTCTACCCTTAAATCAGCAAAACCTTTCCAAACAGAATCTGAATTATTTATTTCAAGGTGGTTGGCTGCACAAAAACCAACAGCGGGCCGCGTGCGGACCGCGGGCCGCTATTATCCCACACCTGATCTAAGGTGTAACTTTATCAAGATGAGTTTTGAAACACGAGTTTCACCATTAGCTACAGAAAGCTATTAAAAATATTCCGAAAAATTACAGGAAAATTAAATGAATGATTTGAGAAAATTAGTCAATCAGTTGCAAATAAAAACTTCCATAAACAATCCTTAACCGTGGTTTCAACATTATAAAATTATCTCCTTCAGAAGTTACATGGACCTATTGAGGAAATTTTACGTCATAGTGAAAAGGAATCATCAAGGTGTAAAGGATGCACAAAAATCAATGGAAAAAAATAGAATAAACAAAAATTACTTACGCATAAAGTCACATATTAGCGAAGACAAATTTCAGAGCAAATAAGTACATATTAAATAACATTGTTTGTGGAATCAACAGTAAAACCAAATAAAATCCATTAAAAAACATTCCCATTGGAGCTGGCCTAAGTGTGAAAGTCTTCACTTTAAAAGTTACATCGAATTAAAGGACAGTGAAACCGCTTATTTGTGACCGATGCCACGCGACGACTGTCAAAGTTGTCACAGAGCACGAAATGGGAAACAGCGTTAGGTGGCTTACCAGCACGAAAACATATGCTCACAGCAAACAAATCAAGTGTAAACTATCAGTCGCCACGTTGTATCGAAAAGGGACTGAGAAAAATTTTAGGTAGGAAAATGGGGTACGTTGGGAGGCAAGTAGGAGGAGGGGAAACTTTAAAATGATGTACACCAATAAAAATGAGGAAAAATAGAAACAGATAAAATATTTTACAAGGAGAATTGAAATCTGGTGAGAATGAATCTTAATTGAAGGCCGCCAACAAACTGTAATTACATTTACCCGTCTGAAGTACTGGCTTAAAACGTTAAAGAAACTGTCGATTCGCAAGTTGCAGCTGGTCATCTAGCATGTTACCATATCTACTAACTGTGTGTTGAAAAATTTCCAGTTCTTCACATAAGTTTAATTTCTGTCCTTTAACCTCCTTATACAAAATTACGGCTTCACCCAGATCTTAAGGGAAACTGGCAGGGCGATCAGAGTAAGGTATCAAGAACTTTTACTGGAGAAAAAAAGGGTGGCAATGTGCACCACTCCAAATTCGCAGAACATTTACTGTTTAATTATTATTTTCAGAAAAGAACTGGCTAATAGACTTCATGAAAGCATTCGACAGTTCACGTTCAGTACACTTGCTGGAGCTGAAATTGTTGGAAAGAGTAGGTGTGGACTTAAATAGTCCTGAAAATCAAAATAATGGGGGGGGGGGAGGGGGAAGGGGAATAAAGTTTTGACCATAATCTCGAAAAAATAGTTAAATAACTTCGTTAGAGAGTAGTCAAAACAAAATGGCGCAGCCCACTGATAAGGTGGAGTATCGTCTGTGTTGTGTCGTCTAAAGCTCGCTGTGCCACACCAGTTGCCTACACGCATCGATAACACAAACATTAGCAATCTGCAACGACGAATGAAAGGCGGTCCTGAAGATAAGCCCTCTCTCTCAGCACCACAGCGCCATCACACGGAGGTCAATATAGTACCGAGCTTGAGCTCGTTCTGCCCAGATTGTGACCTGCGATGAAGCAGACAACATCATTTAGTTAGGACACAAGTGCTATTCAAGTATCAGACGGAGCTGTACTTTTGTAAATATTGGACTTTACTTCACTGTTGAACGACAGCTGTAAATATTTGACTCAATCCTGTGGCAATGGAATGTATAAAGTAAATCCTTCCGTCATTCTTGTAATAAAATATTGTAGAAACGATCAACCGCCTCCCATAGCCATCAAAGAGCCCACAATTATGACTGGATGATTGTAGTTGGGTCAGTTCATAACATTCTGGTAATTTGTTCCCTGCATTTGAACGTGACAACGTTGCAACAGTCCATGCAGCATCATGGTTATGTACCAAAGGTGTTAAAACCAAAGTCTAAATGACAAGTATTAAGTAGCAGACACCTGTCTCTGTGAACAACTGGGGGGGGGGGGGGGGGGGGCGTGCTGAATGATGACCAACATACGGCAATCGAAGCCATATTGGAGGAAGTATAAATCGGCCACAGATCAGTTTACAACAAATTGCACCACATTTTAAACGTGACAAGGTTCCCCACTTTTCTCCAGAACTACTAAGCCCGTCGAATCGAGGCAGCAGTGGAGGAAATGTTAAGATGTTCCAAGCGAAACAAGACGTCTTCTTTTGTAGCCTAATCAGAATGTACGGATTCTGGAAGTATCATCATGACCACGAGATAAAAAAGCAGAAGAAATACTGGAAAGATGTGGATTCACTACCCCCAAAACGGTCCAATATTCAACTACAAGGGGAAAAGTGAGGCTGACCGTTTTATGGGACAACATTGGTGTGATGCTAACCCACTAGGTCGCAGCAGTGCAGCACCTAAATTTACTGTGTAGGTTTGTAAGCTGCAGTGATGAAGTGACTCAAGGATCCTAGAATGTGTTTGTTCCCCATGACAACGACCCAGTTCATGCAGTACTGTATGCAGTCACACAAGCTGCTTCTTTGTGCTATCAAATTTTGCCTCACTCTACGCATTATCCCAATGACTTTTTCCTCTTTCCTTGAATGATTAAACTATTGTGAGGTAAGCATTTCCGGAATGATGACTAGGTGATTTTCGAGGTGTTTCCTGAACAGCCAAAATGCAGACTTCTACAACCAACATCTCTACTAAGTCATTAATCGTTGGGAAAAAATATTTCGAACTGACTGGTGAATATGTGTAGAAGAACCAAAACCATCATCAGGCTTCACGGTTACAGATTGAAATTTTCGAAGTGATAATTAAAACTTTACAACCACCCCTTGTACAGGAGCTGTAAGGAAAGGAAGCCAAAATTCAGCATCACTTAGACATGGAGTGCTAGATTGTGTGTAGGAAGATGGAGGAAGAAATAAGCCGTGGCCATAAAAAAGAGGCCATTTTTGCATTTGGGTGGACTGGCTGAAGTAGTTTTGGAAAACGAAGAAATTTCTCAATCAGAATAGTGTGGAGGTTCACCCATCTAACTTGTGGAACCTGTTGTGCACAACTTCATACACAATGGTCAGGAGTGGTGGGCTACAGACTGGTGTAGCAACTTTCATCGTAGGAAAGCTGGACAGAAACAGAAATGATTAGCGAACACATTAGCATAGCAAACACAATATTTAGTTATCTTGTATTTCTCTAAGCATATGAAAAATCGAAATCCCGTGTGGCTAGGGCCACCCGTCGGGTAGACCGTTCGCCTGGTGCAAGTCTTTCGAGTTGACACCACTTCGGCGACTTGAGTGTCGATATGGATGAAATGATGATGATAAGGACAACACCAGTCCCTGAGCGCAGAAAATCTCCGACCCAGCTGTGAATTGAACATGGGCACTGAGGACTGACATACCGTCACGCTGACCACTCAGCTACCAGGGGTAGAATAAGCATATGAAGACTCATTATAAATAATGCAGGAAGAAACAGAGTCCATCTCGTAGTGTCACTGAGGAAGAGGCTCTCTGAACTAAAAATGGCTCTGAGCACTATGGGACTCAACTGCTGTGGTTATCAGTCCCCTAGAACTTAGAACTACTTAAACCTAACTAACCTAAGGACATTACACACATCCATGCCCGAGGCAGGATTCGAACCTGCGACCGTAGCAGTCGCGCGGTTCCGGACTGAGCGCCTAGAACCGCGAGACCACCGCGGCCGGCTTCTCTGAACTAAAAGCACGAACGATGGTGTCAGAGGTGTGACCAGATGGTGTCTGAATAGCGCAAAGTAGTGAAGAGGCTCAAAGAGTGAGTAGGCCGAGTGGCTGCCGCCAGCCATCCTACACTACTGGCCATTAAAATTGCTACATCAAGAAGAAATGCAGATGATAAACGGGTATTCATTGGACAAATATATTATACTAGAACTCACATGTGATTACATTTTCACGCAATTTGGGTACATAGATCCTGAGAAATCAGTAACCAGAACAAACACCTCTGGCCGTAATAACGGCTCGGATAGGCCTGGGCATTGAGTCAAACAGAGCTTGGATGGCGTGTACAGGTACAGCTGCCCATGCAGCTTCAACACGATACCACAGTTCATCAAGAGTAGTGACTGGCGTATTGTGACGAGCCAGTTGCTCGGCCACCATTGACCAGACGTTTTCAATTGGTGAGAGATCTGGAGAATGTGCTGGCCAGGGCAGCAGTTGAACATTTTCTGTATCCAGAAAGGCCCGTACGGGACCTGCAACATGCGGGCGTGCCCTTTCTAAAATGTAGGGTTTCGCAGGGATCGAATGAAGGGTAGAGCCACGGGTCGTAACAAATCTCAGATGTAACGTCCACTGTTCAAAGTGCAGTCAATGCGAAGAAGAGGTGACCGGGACGTGTAACTTATGGTACCCCGTACCATCACGCCGGGTGATACGCCAGTATGGCGATGACGAATACACGGTTCCAATGTGCGTTCACCGCGATGTCGCCAAACACGGATGCAACCACCATGATGCTGTAAACAGAACCTGGATTCATCCGAAAAAATGACGTTTTGCCATTCGCGCACCCAGGTTCTTCGTTGAGTACACTATCGCAGGCGCTCCTGTCTGTGATGCAGCGTCAAGGGTAACCGCTACCATGGTCTCCGAGCTGATAGTCCATGCTGCTGAAAACGTCGTCGAACTGTTCGTGCAGATGGTGGTTGTCTTGCAAACGTCCCCATCTGTTGACTCAGGGATCGAGACGTGGCCGCACGATCCGTTACAGCCATGCGGATAAGATGCCTGTCATCTCGGTAGTGATACGAGGCCCTTGAGATCCAGCACGTCGTTCCGTATTACCCTCCTGAACCCACCGATTCCATATTGTGCTAACAGTCATTGGATCTCGACCAACGCGAGCAGCAATGTCGCGATGCGACAAACCGCAATCGCGATAGGCTACAATCCGACCTTTATCAAAATCGGAAACGTGCTGGCACGCATTTCTCCTCCTTACACGAGGCATCACAACAACGTTTCACCAGACAATGCCGGTCAACTGCTGTTTGTGTATGAGAAATCGGTTGGAAACTTTCCTCATGTCAGCACGTTGTAGGTGTCGCCACCGGCGCCAACCTTGTGTGAATGCTCTGAAAAGCTAATCATTTGCATATCACATTATCATCTTCCTGTCGGTAAAATGTCGCGTCTGTAGCACGTCATCTTCAGCCGGCCGAAGTGGCCGTGCGGTTAAAGGCGCTGCAGTCTGGAACCGCAAGACCGCTACGGTCGCAGGTTCGAATCCTGCCTCGGGCATGGATGTTTGTGATGTCCTTAGGTTAGTTAGGTTTAACTAGTTCTAAGTTCTAGGGGACTAATGACCTCAGCAGTTGAGTCCCATAGTGCTCAGAGCCATTTGAACCATTTGAACGTCATCTTCGTGGTGTAGCAATTTTAATGGCCAGTAGTGTATATTGCGACGTCAGAGGGCGCTCATGGTACAGAGTTACAGGTGGCACGGCTCAGTGGCCGTGCTCAGTTGGGTTCAACGTATCCTGCACGACCGCTATCGATGTCTGACGGAATTTTGGAATTCCGCGGCCAACGTCGACACTCGTGGGATCAATACGTGATACCACAGAACCCAGGACCATAGATTCTGTTCCTTGTAATTTCGTAAGTACACTAACTACTTGACGCAGACGTTAAGTGTTAACTGTTCCAGGAAACTGACAAAAGAGAGGCTGAGTGATCCTCACGGGTGCTGTTTACAGATTCCGGTTCCGTAAGTGGTCGTCACTAGAATAGCAAGATTTCTTCTACATGTGAGTTGTGAGGGAACTCCACAGATCTATTGGACTGTCACTATTTGACTATTCTTTACAACTACCTATTTCCCAGCAGAGGTATCCTTATGCTCATGCACTAAAGTGACAAAAGTAATGGGATAGCGATTAGCCATGTGCACATACACAGATGGGGAAAGTTTCTTGTACACGAGGTATAAAAGGGCACTGCATTGGCGAAGCTGTCATTTCTACTCAATTGATTCATGTGAAAAGGTGGCCGATGTGATATGGCTGCACGACGGGAATTAACCGACTTTGAATGCGGAATGGTAGTTGGAGCTAGACGAATGAGAAATTCCGTTTCGTAAATCGTTACAGAATTCAATATTCCGAGATCCACAGCGTCAAAAATGTGCCGGTAATATCCCCTCAGGCATTACCTCACACCACGGACAAAGCGTTGGACAACAGCCTTCACTTAACGACCGACTGCAGCAGTATTTGGGCAAAGTTGTCACTCATAACAGACAAGCAACACTGCGTGAAATAACAGTAGAAATCAATGTGGGTCGTGCGATAAATATATCTCTTTGGACAGTGCTGTGAAACTGGCGTTAACGAGCTATGGCAATAGACGACTGAAGCGAGTGGTTTTTCTAACAACAGGGACGTCATCTGCAGCGCTTCTCCTGGGCTGGTGACCATATCAGTCGAACCGTAGACTACTGGAAAATCGTGGCCTGGTCGGATGAGTCGTGATTTCAGTTGGTAACAGCTGATGGTAGTGTTCGAGTGTGATGCACACGCCAAGAAGCCATGGACCTAAGATGTCAACAAGGCACTGTGCAAGGTGGTGGTGGCTCCATAATTGTGTGGGCTGTGTTTACATAGAATGCATTGGGTCCTCTGATCCACCTAAACGACAATTGACAGAAACAGGTTACGTTCGGCTGCTTGGAGACCATTTACAGCCATTCAAGGGCTTCATGTTCCCAAACAACGACGGAATTTTTATGTTCGTCAATGCGCCATCTCACCGGGCTACAATTGTTCGCCATTTATTTGTTTATTTACTTGTTTGTTTGTTTGTTTGCTGTTCATATAACAACTAGTTTCCGAACACTGTGATATCTTTTAGTTCACGTATACAAAGGTTTAGTTAACATACATAAGTGCACAGATTGATATAAACAGAGAAGCTCAGAAATCATCATTTTTTTGCTGCAAAAACGAAATTATGCTATATACACTGTTTTACAAAGGGAGATTACAGATTTGCCTCAAGCTATCATGGTCCAGGAAGGCTCAGATCCTTTTCAGTTTCTACACATTTTTACTGATTTTATTACAAATATGGTCTTTATGTTCTTTCCACGACAGGGGTTCGCCAATAATTATACACAGAAATTTGTGTTTGTTTGTGTAGCTAAAGGCCTATGGAAGAGTAGATAGAGTTCTGTTTATGCTCTGACCATCGCTAAGCATAAATTCCATTGCGACTGTCTACTCTTTATTTAAGAGTGAGTTATTTGCAGTAACATAACTTGACAGAAATTATAATTGATTTCACTACTGTTTGTACTAGTTTGCATATCATGGCCCCAGCTGACAAAAATGGTCTCATCAGCTTAGCTTATATCCTTGCAGTTTTGGGTTCAATTAAATTATTTATGTATACAAGAAACAGAAAATGCCCCAGTATACTTCCTTGGGGCAGGGCACACCACACTGAAATATCTTGTGGGTTGATTTGGTTGTTACTGTTTATTCCTTTTACAAATTAGATTGACACACTGGTTCCCGTCATTCAAATAGGAAGTAAGTAGTTGTAAGGATACCACTCTCATCCCACATGCTTCTAATTTATGCAGTAGTATTGTGTGGTTCACAGTATCAAAAGTTTTACTCATATCCAGGAAGGTGCCTGTTACCTTGCCTCCTTTGTATAGCTTCTTTTATATTTCATGTATAAAAATTGCTACTTTTGTTACAGTAGATCTTCCTTTTCTAAAACATGGTGTAGATTGTAAAACTGATTATGCTCGATGAAAAATGCCTCAAATTTATTTACTATGTCTTTCTCTAATAGTTTCTCAAACTTTGAAGTCTATAGCTTTTCATGTCATTTTTATTCCCTTCTTATACACCGGATACACCGGTGGTATTTCAGTGATTTTCAAAAGATCGGGGAATTCTCCATGGCAGAAGAAGATATTTATTAGATGTGTCAGAGGCTTCACTAATTCTCCTCTGCATTCCTTTGGCAGCTTAGGTAGAATGTCATTCAAGCCACTAGACATTTTAGCTTGAAGTTTTGAAATGATTGCTTTACCAAAGAAGACGAAGTAAATATTCCAAGAATTCGAATCAAGAACAGGTGCCAATATGAGTAAGGTGCAAGTAGATATCCTCGGAATAGTGAAGCAACTTAAATCATTTGACAAAAGCAAGTCTTCCGGTCCAGACTGTATACCAGTTAGGTTCCATTCAGTGTATTCTGATACAACATCTCCATACTTAACAATAATATACATCCGTTCGTTCAACGAAAGATCTGCACCCAAAGACTGAAAAGTTGCACAGGTCACACTAATTTTCAAGAAAGGTAGTAGGAGTAATCAACTAAAGTACAGGCCCATATTATTAACGTCGATACGCAGCTGGATTCCGGAACTTATATTGTTTTCGAACATTATGAACTACCTCTAAGAAAACGGTCTATTCACACACGGTCAGCACGAATTTAGAAAACATCGTTCTTGTGAAACACAATTAGCTCTTTACTCATACGAAATGTTGAATGCTATTGATAAGAGATTTCAAATTGATTCCGTATTTCTAGATTTCCAGAAGGCTTTTGACATTGTACCACACAAGCAGCTTGTAATAAAATTGCGTGCTTGTGGAAAATCGTCTCAGTTATGTGACTGGATTCGTGATTTCCTGTCGGAAAGGTCACAGTTCGTAGTAATTGACGGAAACTCATCGAGTAAAACAGAAGCGGTTTCTGGCGTTCGTGAAGGTAGTGTTACAGGCCCTTTGCTATTCCTCATCTATATAAACTACTGTATTCAGGAGACAATCTGAGCAGGATTTGTAGGTTGTTTGCAGATGACACTGTCGTTTATCGTCTAGTAAAGTCATAAGAAGATCAAAACAAATTGCAAAACGATCGAGAAAAGATATCTGTATTATGCGAAAATTGGCAGTTGACCTTAAACAACGAAAAGTGCGAGGTCATCCACATGAGTGTTAAAAGGAATCCGTTAAACTTGGTTACACGATAAATCAGTCAAGAATAAAGGCCGTAAATTCAACTAAATATCTAGGTATTACAATTACGAACAACTTAAATTGGAAGAAACGCACAGAAAATGTTATGGGGAAGGCAAACCAAAGACTGCATTTTATTGGCAGGAACTTAGAAAATGTAACAGGTCTACTAAAGAGACTGTCTACAGTACGCTTGTTCGTCCTCTTTTGGAATACTGCTGCACGGTGTGGCGTCCTTACCAGAAAGGACTGACGGAGTACAACGAAAAAGTTCAAAGAACGGCAGTACGTTTTGTATTATCGAAAACAGGGGAGAGAGCGTCACTGAAATGATACAGGATTTAGGGCGGACATCATTAAAACAAAGGCGTTTCTAGTTGCGGTGGAATCTTCTCACGAAATTTCAATCAACAACTTTCTCCTCCGAATGCGAAAGTATTTTGTTGTCGCCGTCGTATATAGGGAGAAACAATCACCAATCAGAGCTAGCACCGAAATATATAGGTGTTCGTTTTTTTCCGCATGCTGTACGAGATTGGAATAATAGAGAGTTATAGAGAAGGTGGCTCGATGAACCCTCTGCCAGGCGCTTAAATATGTCCAGAACGAAATTTTCACTCTGCAGCGGAGTGTGCACTCTTATGAAATTAAATTTCCTGGCAGATTAAAGCTGTATGCCGGACCGAGACTCGAACTCGGGACCTTTGCTTTTAGCAGGCAAGTGCTCTACGGACTGAGGTACCCAAGCACGACGACTCCCTCCCCCCCCCCCCCCGCCCCCCCTCACAGCTTTCATTCCACCTGTACCTCGTCTCCTATCTTCTAAACTTCACAGAAGCCTCTCCGTGAAACTTGCAGAACTAGCACTCCTGGAAGAAAGGATGGCTTTATCACAGCCTGGAGGATGTTTCCAGAATGAAGTTTTAACTCTGCAGCGGAGTGTGCGCTGTTACGAAACTTCCTGGCAGATTAAAACCGTGCGCCGGACCGAGACACCAGAGTGAAAACTTCATGCTGGTGTGTTCATGAGATTGCTGTTTCCCATATTCTTTATACATTATTTTCCAGGCTGTTTTACTTGCACAGGTTTAGTTGCTTATTTGTTAGGCATATTTCTGAGCTTTAAGGTTAGCCAATGAATCTCTGTATTTTTTGTGAGCAGTTTGTATTTTGTGAAATAGTATTGTAATTTAGTATCACTATAAAGTCTGTAACAGTCTTTCATGTTATCTCTCAGTTCAATGATTTCTGGAGGGAAATTCTCAGCTTTGCGAGTAATAGCTTTGTTTGCTTGTTTTACTAAAGGATATGTTTCATTTTAAGTGTTATTGAATAGTTCACAATTTTCCCATTTATCGTTCACATTTGTTGCACTGTAAACTGGTTCCCATTTTTCATTGCCTAATGCCCCCTTAAGTTTATTATAATTAAATTTTCTTTTATACATAAATGTGTCACTTTTAGTTATATCAATATCCCTTACATCAACTGCTATAGTAAGGGCTCTGTGGTCAGAATTGTTTTTTTCTAAGGTGGTTATATCTATGTTCTCCATTGTTATGTTTTCGAGGATGTGGTCAATGCATATCTGTGTTTCTACAGTAAGTTTTGTAGGTTCTGAGTTTATGTGGTAATAGTTATAACACTGAAGTATGTAAACATAACGAAAATTATTATTGCTTTTATTTAAAGAGTCTATGTCGATGTCTCCAACATGTTTTTTATACGCTGATGTCTCCTCTTGCAGGTTCTCCAGACAACTGAAAAATTTGCAATATTGCTTCCAGGTGGCCTACACAGAGCTGGTATAACCAGGCTGTTGTTCCCTAGTTTTAAATTTATTGCTGCAACCTCAAGAACCATTTTGTCATATCCTAGCCAGTAATGCCACCCGAGCCCGCTGCCAAAAGGTTGGCAGCATCAAAGTCCGGACGCCGTCCGCATAAGCAGCGCCAGCGAGACAGGAAATCGCCGCAAGTCTGCGCGCGCCACCGCTGGCTTCTGGTTTCTTAAGCGCTGGAGTCGCGAGCGCTAGGACAGTTCTGTATTCTCCGCTCAGTTGTATACTCGCCATCGAATTGTGTACTTGCTAGTCAGTTGTGTGTTCATCGCAGCAGATTTGTTGTTTGTCGTCAGCCGACGCTGACCTAGCCGCTCCGACTCGAACTAGACAGATTTCTGTAGACCATGTTCACCACTGTGTTCTCTTTCTTCGTTAATAAAGATAAGTACCGACTTTTATTTAATCAGAGTGTTTGGGTTTTCATCTTTCTGTTCACTGTTCCAGCGGACCGGTCGGCCCGCTATTAAAAGTGTGGCGGTGACTTCGTAAGCCGTTTCTACAGCGAATTGTTTGTCGCTACGAACGCCGCCACAAAACTGGCGACGAGGGCTTCCGAACTCGTGTGCAGGGCTGGTTCAACTTGTTTCTGGTTATACTAATTATAGCGATAAAATTTTGGGGGCTGGTTTAATTTGTGTTCACTATGTCTGCCGAATTACAACAGTTGATCTTGTTACAGAGTCAGCAAATACAAAGTCTGGTGGAAGCAATCGCGAAACAAGCGGCTAATCCTCCAACACAAAAGAAACAAGCACAAGCAGCACCGCCTTTCCGTGCTTTTGATGCATCAAGAGAAGAATGGCGAGAATATTTCGCGCAGTTGCAGGCGCACATGACAGTCTACAAAATCACGGGTACTGAGCGGCAGCTTTATTTAATTTCCACTGCAGGCGTGGAAGTCTATCGACTACTTTGTAAGTTGTTCCCGGAATCCAAGCCAGAAGCTTTAGACTATGACGTTGTTGTTAACAAGCTTGCTGAGTATTTCGAGTCGCGAGTTCATGTGGCAGCAGCCAGATTCAAGTTCTTCAGATTAAAGAAACTGCCACATCAATCTAATAAACAGTGGTTAACAGATTTACGGGGCCTCACCCGTCAGTGCCGATTTAATTGTGTGTGTGGAGCTTCCTACAGTGATGCCATGTTACGAGACGCTATTACTCAAAACATTGCAGATTCTCGTATTCGTGCTGCTATCTTAAAGTTGCCTGACCCGTCATTAGAGACTGTGATGAACATTATTGAAGCCCAAGATACTTTTGACTATGCTGAGTGTGAGTTAGATCAGCCATGTATTTCTCAAATTGCCTGTGCTAAGCAAGTTATGTCACGCCCGCGGCCCCACCGGCAGAGTCAGACTGTAAACACTAGCCGGCCGCGTCATGTTAAACACATTCGTCAGCCGCGTGTGCAAAATGATAGAGTTAAGTCTTGCCCTAAGTGTGTTCTTGCTCATCCTCGTGCACGTTGCCCGTTAAGAAACGCGGTTTGTCACTTTTGTTAAAGGAAAGGACACATCCAGACTGTTTGTTTGCGTAAACGCAAGAACAATTCTAGTGCTGCCCAGCCCATGGATATTCATGTTCTTCAAAGCCAGCCCGCCCAGAAGGTCGCGTTTAAAGACTCTTCCACGGTTCGTGTGGGTAATAAACTTGTTCGCAATAAGCCACCCACCCAGCCCTCTGCTATGCGACCCAAGCGTAATTCAAACGCTGTAAAAAGTAATGTACAGACTGCAAGTGAAGCGGGAGTTGTTGTTCCACCCGCCCAACCCACGAGTTGTCGTAAGCAGCGAACACGCGCTAAACGCGCTGATTTTGTGTCTTCCGCCTCCGCTGCACCGATCCAGAGACAGTGTAATAAACTATTTGTGAAGCTACGCATCCAGGATAAGACCTTCAATTTTCAATTAGACACTGGTGCGTCTGTGACTCTCATAAATAGTGCTACGTATGCGGCTATCGGCCGCCCTAAACTTTCAGCGGCAAAACATTCTTTGGCTACTTATAGTGGAGAACAAAGTCCTGTGTTAGGTGTATGTAGCGTGCCAGCCACATTCCGTGGCAATACAAAAACAGTTTCATTCACAGTGCTCCGCGCTACAGACAGTGTAAACATTTTCGGATTAGACTGTTTTGACTTGTTTGGCCTGTCTATCCAAGACAATGTGTTGCAAATTAATTCTGTTGTTGTTCCTCAAGACAGCATAACCGATTTGTGTAAACAATACAGTGACATATTTAAAGACGAACTAGGTTGTGCTGCGAACTTTGCCGCTCATATTACGTTAAAAGATAATGCTCAGCCTCGATTTTTTCGTGCTCATCCAGTGCCTCACGCCCTCCGGGCACCTGTAGCAGATGAACTTCGTCGTTGGCAAAACAACGGTGTTATTCAACCCGTTTCAGCGAGCCAGTGGGCTTCTCTCTTAGTTATTATAAAGAAACCGTCTGGCAAGTTACGTTTGTGTGCTGATTTTAAGTCGACAGTTAATCCTCAGACTGTCATCGGTTAGACCGTCAGTGAGAGAGCACTTCGATTTCCTGCTGCTAATAAGGCGAGTACACCGTTCGCTTGTTACACATTTTTACGAGCTTCAAACAGGTACAACTTATTTCAGTTATCTGGGTAGTTACTATTTTATTTTTGTAATTTCTTGCGTGTTTGAGTGCCTACTAGACACAACCTTTTATTTTAATAACAGTGTAGTGTACAGTATCGCCGTTGCTATCGACCCTCGTATCGTACAGGCTTTTGTTTGTTTGGTTAGAACAGCTCAGTGTCGGTTAGACCGTCAGTGAGAGAGCACTTCGATTTCCTGCTGCTAATAAGGCGAGTACACCGTTCGCTTGTAGGGTAAACATAGTCATGTGTAGGGACTGTGGTTGTTGTGAGCGGACGCAAGGAGAATTGGCCACTCTTCGGGGGCAGGTGGAGGCTTTGTCTGTTAGGCTCATCGAGCTCGAGGCGCAGGCGTCGGCTCGTAGTGGCGTTGGGGCAACTGTGGTGAGACCTATGCCTACTTCGGTGGCCTTGGAATCGCATGGAACCCCTGATGTCGCTGCGTCTTCCGGCAGTGAGCATCTTACCGGTCAGCCATCACTCCAGGGTGAATGGCGGACAGTGGTGGGCTCGCGCGTGCCTGGCCGAAAGGCGAAGGTGGGATCTGGCCGCGTGGCAGCTGCCTTACCCCTTTCCAACAGGTACGGGGTACTTCCTAGTGGTGATGACATCGTTTCCGAGCCACCACAGGATGCCTCGCCTGTTGGGCCAGTGGCCGATTCTCCGGCAAGGTCCCGACAGTCACAGAGGGCGGGCCTATTAGTTATAGGGAGCTCCAACGTTAGGCGGGTTATGGAGCCCCTTAGGAAAATAGCGGGTAGGTCGGGGAAGAATGCCAGTGTGCACTCGGTGTGCTTGCCGGGGGGTCTCGTCCGTAATGTGGAGGAGGCCCTTCCGGCAGCTATTGAACGCACTGGGTGTGACCGGCTGCAGATAGTAGCACATGTCGGAACGAATGACGCCTGCCGCTTGGGTTCTGAGGCCATCCTTGGTTCCTTTCGGCGACTGGCTGATTTGGTGAAGACAACCAGCATCGCACGCGGAGTGCAAGCTGAGCTTAATATCTGCAGCATAGTGCCCAGAGTCGATCGCGGTCCTCTGGTTTGGAGCCGTGTGGAGGGTCTAAACCAGAGGCTCAGACGACTCTGCGACTATAATGGTTGCAAATTCATCGACCTCCGTTATTGGGTGGAGAACTGTAGGGCCCCCCTAGACAGGTCAGGCGTGCACTACACACCGGAAGCAGCTACTAGGGTAGCAGAGTACGTGTGGCGTGCACACGGGGGTTTTTTAGGTTAGAGGGACCCCCCCTTGGGCGAAACGATAAAATACCTGACGGCTTACCAGAGAGGACATCATCATCGTTGATAAAGAACGTCCGTCCTCAGAGACCAAAAACAGGAAAAGTCAACGTAATATTGGTAAACTGCAGGAGTATCCAGGGCAAGGTTCCTGAATTAGTATCTCTTATTGAAGGAAATAGTGCGCATATAGTATTAGGAACGGAAAGTTGGTTAAAACCGGAAGTGAACAGTAACGAAATCCTAGACACAGAATGGAATATATACCGCAAGGATAAGATAAACGCCAATGGTGGAGGAGTATTTATAGCAGTAAAGAATTCAATAATATCCAGTGAAGTTATTAGCGAATGCGAATGTGAAATAATCTGGGTTAAGTTAAGTATCAAAGGTGGGTCAGATATGATAGTCGGATGCTTCTATAGACCACCTGCATCAGCAACCGTAGTAGTTGAGCGCCTCAGAGAGAACCTGCAGAACGTCGTGAAGAAGTTTCGTGATCATACTATTGTAATAGGGGGAGACTTCAATCTACCAGGTATAGAATGGGATAGTCACACAATCAGAACTGGAGCCAGGGACAGAGACTCTTGTGACATTATCCTGACTGCCTTGTCCGAGAATTACTTCGAGCAGATAGTTAGAGAACCAACTCGTGAAGCTAACGTTTTAGACCTCATAGCAACAAATAGACCGGAACTTTTCGACTCCGTGAATGTAGAAGAGGGTATCAGTGATCATAAGTCAGTGGTTGCATCAATGACTACAAGTGTAATAAGAAATGCCAAGAAAGGAAGGAAAATATATTTGCTTAACAAGAGTGATAGGGCACAAATCGCAGAATATCTGAGTGACCACCATCAAACGTTCATTTCTGAGGAAGAGGATGTGGAACAAAAATGGAAAAAATTCAGAAACATCGTCCAGTACGCCTTAGATAAGTTCGTACCGACTAAGGTCCAAAGCGAGGGGAAAGATCCACCGTGGTATAACAATCATGTACGAAAGGTACTACGGAAACAAAGAAAGCTTCATCATAGGTTTAAGAGTAGTCGAATCATAGCTGATAAGGAAAAGCTGAACGAAGCGAAAAAGAGCGTAAAGAGAGCAATGAGAGAAGCATTCAACGAATTCGAACATAAAACATTGGCAAACAATCTAAACAAGAACCCTAAAAAGTTTTGGTCATATGTAAAATCGGTAAGCGGATCTAAATCCCCTATTCAGTCACTCGTTGACCACGATGGCACCGAAACAGAGGACGACCGAAGAAAGGCAGAAATACTGAATTCAGTGTTCCGAAACTGTTTCACTGCGGAAAATCGTAACACGGTCCCTGACTTCAGCCGTCGCACGGACGCCAAAATGGAAAATATTGAAATAAACGATATCGGAATTGAAAAACAACTGCTATCACTTAGTAGCGGAAAAGCATCCGGACCAGACGAGATACCCGTAAGATTCTACAGTGATTATGCTAAAGAACTTGCCCCCTTTCTATCAGCAATTTATCGTAGATCTCTGGAAGAACGTAAAGTACCTAGCGACTGGAAGAAAGCGCAGGTCGTTCCCATTTTCAAGAAGGGTCATAAATCAGATGCGAATAATTATAGGCCTATTTCGCTTACGTCAATCTGTTGTAGAATAATGGAACATGTTTTATGTTCTCGTATTATGACGTTCTTAGATAATACAAATCTCCTTCATCATAACCAACATGGATTCCGCAAACAGAGATCATGTGAAACTCAGCTCGCCCTATTTGTCCAAGAAATTCACAGTGCCGTAGACACTGGCGAGCAGATTGATGCCGTATTCCTGGACTTCAGGAAGGCATTTGATACGGTTCCGCACTTACGTTTAGTGAAAAAAATACGAGCTTACGGAATATCGGACCAGGTTTGTGATTGGATTCAGGATTTCCTAGAAGAAAGAACACAACATGTCATTCTTAACGGTTCAAAATCTGCAGATGTAGAGGTAATTTCGGGAGTACCGCAAGGAAGCGTGATAGGACCTTTATTGTTTACAATATACATAAATGACTTAGTTGACAACATCGGTAGCTCCGTGAGGCTATTTGCAGATGACACGGTTGTCTACAAGAAAGTAGCAACATCAGAAGACTCGTACGTACTCCAGGAAGACCTGCAGAGGATTAATGAATGGTGCGACAGCTGGCAGCTTTCCCTAAACGTAGATAAATGTAATATAATGCGCATACATAGGGGCAGAAATCCATTCCAGTACGATTATGCCATAGGTGGTAAATCATTGGAAGCGGTAACGACCGTAAAATACTTAGGAGTTACTATCCGGAGCGATCTGAAGTGGAATGATCACATAAAACAAATAGTGGGAAAAGCAGGCGCCAGGTTGAGAGTCATAGGAAGAATTCTAAGAAAATGTGACTCATCGACGAAAGAAGTAGCTTACAAAACGCTTGTTCGTCCGATTCTTGAGTATTGCTCATCAGTATGGGACCCTTACCAGGTTGGATTAATAGAAGAGATAGACATGATCCAGCGAAAAGCAGCGCGATTCGTCATGGGGACATTTAGTCAGCGCGAGAGCGTTACGGAGATGCTGAACAAGCTCCAATGGCGGACACTTCAAGAAAGGCGTTACGCAATACGGAGAGGTTTATTATCGAAATTACGAGAGAGCACATTCCGGGAAGAGATGGGCAACATATTACTACCGCCCACATATATCTCGCGTAATGATCACAACGAAAAGATCCGAGAAATTAGAGCAAATACGGAGACTTACAAGCAGTCGTTCTTCCCACGCACAATTCGTGAATGGAACAGGGAAGGGGGGATCAGATAGTGGTACAATAAGTACCCTCCGCCACACACCGTAAGGTGGCTCGCGGAGTATAGATGTAGATGTAGATGTAGATGTAGATGATTCTTTTCCTTTGCCTAGACCGGACGAGCTGATGGATAAGTTAGGGGAAGCTCGTTTCTTTTCCAAAATTGATCTCTGTGAAGCATATTTGCAATTGCCCCTCGACGAGCAATCACAACAGTATTTTGTCATAAACACGTCGTTGGGGTTGTTCCGTTTTCTGCGTTTGCCTTTTGGTTGTGCGTCAGCTCCAGCTGTTTTTCAGCGTTTTTTGTCACAACTTCTGGCTAATGTGCCATCGTGTTGCAACTATTTAGACGATATTGTTGTGTCCGGTCGGACGCCTGCTGAACATTTCCGTAATTTGGAGTGTTTGTTTACAGTGTTGTCTCAGGCAGGCCTACGTTGCAACATCGATAAATGTTCATTTTTCCTTACGGAGATGGAGTCTCTGGGACATGTTATTAATGCTCAAGGCATTCAACCCTCCCAGTCACATTTAGCAGCTATTCGTGATTTGCTCGCCCCTCGCAATCTGCATGAATTGCAAGCAGTTCTTGGCAAATTGACATATTATATTAGGTTTATACCTAATGCATCACAGATTGCTGCACCGTTGCATCGTCTCCGCCGTAAGAATGTTCCGTTTGTGTGGTCAGCTGATTGCCAATCAGCCTTTCAGCAGCTTAAAGAGGCTTTATTGAATGATCGTTGTCTGGTCCATTACGACCCTAACAAGCCTCTGGTGTTAGCTTGTGATGCCTCTTCTTTCGGCCTCGGTGCTGTGTTGTCTCACCGAGTCGGTAACACCGAACGTCCTATTGCGTTCGCATCTAAATTGCTAAACAAAGCTCAGTGTAATTATAGCCAATTGGACAAGGAAGCGTTGGCTATTGTGTTCGGTGTCACAAAATTCCATCACTACCTCTATGGTAGACCATTCTATTTAGTAACAGATCACAAGCCCCTGACGTCACTGTTTCATCCGTCTAAACCAGTTCCTCAGCGGACAGCTCAGAGACTACAACGTTGGGCTCTTTTGTTATCACAATACCAGTATGAGATACTGTATCGCCCTACAGCTCAGCAAGCAAACGCTGACGCGCTTTCTAGATTGCCGATTGCTGCGGATGATGTCTTCGATTCCTCTGACGACTCTTGCCATCAGATTGACGCCGATGAGCATCAATCCCTTCGGGATTTTCCGATTGATTATCGTCAGGTGGCACGTGAGACAGCTACGGATCCTCATCTGAGTTTACTATTACGTTTTTTTCAACGTGGTTGGCCGTCCAAGGCAAAGGACATATCGGATCCTGTGGTTCGTCGCTATTATCCGCAACGTCATCTGTTGTCTGTTTCGCACGGAGTTTTGCTGTTACGCACCGAGAATGACCAGCTTCGTGTAGTGGTTCCCCAAGTGCTCCAATCCAAGGTCCTCGACTTGTTGCATCAAGGTCATTGGGGAGTGGTCCGCACCAAGCAGCTTGCCCGCCGTCATTGTACATGGATCGGTATTGATAAGCAGATTACGCAGATGTCTACAGATTGTTCGACGTGTGCCGAACACCAAGCTGCTCCGCCTCAACGCTATTTTGAGTGGGCACGCCCTGCCGGTCCCTGGCAGCGAGTACATATTGGTTTCGCTGGTCCATATTGGAATTCTCGTTGGCTCATCGTGATAGATGCATTTAGTAATTTTCCGTTTGTTGTGCCCATGCAGTCTACAACGTCTGCACGAACTATACAGGCGTTGACTTCAATTTTTTGTATTGAGAGTCTTCCAGAAGTTTTAGTGTCTGACAATGGTCCACAATTTACCTCTGCTGAATTTGAAAGTTTTTGTTCTGCCAATGGCATTCGCCATGTTCTTACTCCGCCGTTCCACCCTCAATCGAATGGTGCAGCGGAACGTTTTGTACGCACATTCAAGGATCATATGGACCGCCTTCGTGCTACGCACTCTCGTCAGCAGGCCCTCATCACGCTCCTGTCGTCGTACCGGACCACGCCACGCGACGGCCCTTCGCCTGCGGAGCTTCTCCACGGCCGTCGTCATCGCACCCTACTACGGTTGTTGCACCCCCCGGATCGACCCGCCGCTTCTGAGCATCGCACGCGTTTTCAGCGCAACGACGCCGTTTTTTTCAGAGTTTATCACGGTCGCCGTCGTTGGGAACGTGGTACCGTGATAAGTGTCCAGGGTCGCGGTTTTTATACTGTTCAAGGTGCTACTGGGGTGCACAGGAGGCATCAGAACCAGTTGCGCCGCGCTGGCCGCCCGGATTCTGCCGCTCGTTCTTTGTCCACAGATTTGGTCCGCTGCGGGTTCCAGCCGCGCCTTCAGACTTCGCTGCCGCCCCCAGGGCAGCAGCAGCAGCCGTCGCCGCTACCACGCCGACAGCCCGTCCCGTTGATGCCTCCCGCGCAGCTTCATCCGGTAGCGCCCCAGGTGGTCGCTCCGGCGCCTGCGGTCCCTCTTCAGTCGCCACCGCCTTCGGAGCTGATGGACGTCGACCCCTCAGCCGGGCCGCCTTCCCAAGCGGTGGCTGTGCAGCCTGTCCTGCAGCCGCTTTCCTTGGGCACCCCCAAGGAGTCTGACACCGCAGCGCCTTGTCCGGCGCCCACTCAGCAGCCGTCGACGCAGCGTCAGGAGACGCTGCCTCTCTTCGTGGGTCCCGACGCCCCGTCGCGTCCAGTACCAGAGGCTGCGCCCGTGGTCACAGGCGTGCACCCTGACCTCGGTTTTCAGTCGGTGTTTCCCGAGGCCCCGCGCAGCCAATGCTGGGGTGCGGACCGGGGACTGCCACCGACAACAGTCTCCGCCCCGGTCTCTTCTGCTACGTCTGCGGCCAGACCCCTCCCCCGCCGTCGACGCTCGCCACGTCATTATTCAACGACGGTGCGGCGATTTGGGGGGGGGAGGAGTGTTATATCCTAGTCAGTAATGCCACCCGAGCCCGCTGCCAAAAGGTTGGCAGCATCAAAGTCCGGACGCCGTCCGCATAAGCAGCGCCAGCGAGACAGGAAATCGCCGCAAGTCTGCGCGCGCCACCGCTGGCTTCTGGTTTCTTAAGCGCTGGAGTCGCGAGCGCTAGGACAGTTCTGTATTCTCCGCTCAGTTGTATACTCGCCACCGAATTGTGTACTTGCTAGTCAGTTGTGTGTTCATCGCAGCAGATTTGTTGTTTGTCGTCAGCCGACGCTGATCTAGCCGCTCCGACTCGAACTAGACAGATTTCTGTAGACACGGAGTTCACTACTGTGTTTCTGTATATTCGTTAATAAAGATAAGTACCGACTTTTATTTAATCAGAGTGTTTGGGTTTTCATCTTTCTGTTCACTGTTCCAGCGGACCGGTCGGCCCGCTATTAAAAGTGTGGCGGTGACTTCGTAAGCCGTTTCTACAGCGAATTGTTTGTCGCTACGAACGCCGCCACAAAACATTTCTTTACTCAGATCATCAACCCATTTGACTTTTTCACATGCTGTATCATTTCTACTATAAATGCCTACCCCTCTACCTTTCTGTGCCCTTCTACAGTGCAAGTTTATGAGTTTGTAATTTCTTAGCCTGTGTCCATATACCTCCTCTTCCTTGCAATCTAACTCACTCACTATGTACAATGCGGTTTTGATTCATTTAAGTAAACGTCCAAGTGCTCCGTTTTATTCGCTGTATACTGAACATTCTGATATGTAAGAATTAAACTGCTACGTTTTACTCTAAAAAAGCATCCCTATCAACTACGTGATTAATAATTTTGTTTAAGTCTTCTGTCTCTGCGATAATTTTGCTTATTTTCTCACATAAAAGTTTCTTCCCTTCGAAATGTAGATGCACCTCATGTTCGATATTAGGCATTTGTCCATTTTACCTATATCCACTATTCTATATTTTCTAAACGAAATCACACATCTGTTTGATTTTTATGTTCGTTTTTCGTATTTCCTTTTCAACACACGAATTGCATTTTAGGTCATGCTTGTGAGGTAGCTTTGTAACTATTGTGTTTAGATATTCGTTGGCTTCTAAGAACTTTTCCAGACTTGCTAAGGAATTTTGTGCCTTGTATTTTTGCGACATCGTTGGCACCAGCTATACACATGACATATTTATTTTCATGTTTTATTTTTTCCTGCAGGTCGATATCGCCAACATATTTCATAGTTGCACCTGGGTTTACGATTTCCATTGCATGGAAGTCTTTGTTATAGTCCATTAAAATACTCGTCAGGTTTCTGCCGTAGTTGTCTGTTAAGAAAAGAACATTGTACCTTTTCTGCGACTGATTCTTGGTTCTGTTGTCACTGTTTCTCGTTGCTGTTTCGTTTGTGCCACCGCTAAGTTGTTTACGAACTTCGTTGCCATCACACTTCACACTTTCATGTTTATCTCTAACACTTGTTTAAGTAGTAATAGCAGTACACTTATTTGGGAGAGTTTGACTATCATCCGTAAATGTACGCGATTTTCATAGCGATAACGGTTCACACATTTTTAATTTGGTTTTTTCGTACTCATATTTGGAGCAGTTCGGCTATCACTCGAAAGTATACGTGATTTTCGTGAGGGCTCACACTTTTCAGACGTAAGTATCACTCATTAGAACGTTAATTGTTAGTTGAAGACTACTTACACAATTATTTAACTTTCTGTTCTGATCACAACGATTCGTGCACACGCAGCTATTACCGGTATAATTTTCACTTTCTTTCGCGTGTGTCTATACAAGCCGCCATCGTTCCTCAAGATCGGTTTGAAGAACATTCTGGACAGTTCGACTGAATAATTTGGCCACCTGTATCGCCCGGCATGTGACATAATCGAGGGATCAGTTCGCGCACAAAATCCTGCACCGGCGACACTTTTGCAATTATGGACGGCTATAGAGGTAGTATGACTCGGTATTCCTGCAAGGACTTCCAACGACTTGGAGGGTCTATCTCACGTCGAGCTGCTGCACTACGCTGGGCGAAAGGAGATGCGACACGATATCAGAAGGTATACCATGACTTGTGTGACCTCAGTCTAAGTTACTTTGTCATACAAGAAAATTTATCAAATGGTCACCTCCATTTTACATAAAATAAGCTCGAAGGACATTCATGCAAAAGGACTTCCATACCTACATGATAACATTATCAAATTTCCGTCGCTCTCTTTCTTTGTTATCAGGAACGTATACAACATCGCTATGCAAACGTAAGCAATTATTGATTAATAAGTTACACATCAACAAAATTACATATTCCGGTTTTAACAAGTGCCTTGAATTTTTGTTACACAAGCTTATCAAATTAGCCACCCCGCTGGATGTTTCACTGCAAGGTTATTGAACTCTCTCCAAATGAATACATCAGCTGTACCCATGGACAAACTATGATTACTGACTGTACAGTATGATTACAGGTATATACATTTCATAGTGATAGTTGGCTTCAGGAACAGGTTTGTGTTCATTTTGACCTCAGCTCGTTCCCGAAGGATTCAACTCCCGAACTGACCTATCGCTGCGAAATTCTCGAACTTTGCTCACAACTTGCCGATAGCATATTTTTGTACACTGATGGTTCCAAGTCCGCCCACGGTATTGGCTGTGCTTTTGTAGTCGGAGATGATAAGTTTCAATAACGGCTTCTCGACCAGTGAACAATTTTTACCGCAGAGCATTTTGTCCTCTATCGCGCTGTTTTCTACGTCCGGAGGCACCAACTCACTCGCTGTGTGATCTGCTCCGACTCCGTTCGACGGATCCAGGACTGCCTCCATTTGTTCCCGGATAGGGGAGGCCAAGTAATGTTCATGCGGGTTCCTGGTCATCTTGGTGTGCCTGGGAATGACGCTGCTGATGCTGCAGCCAAGGCCGCAGTCCATCTCGGTCGTCCCGCCTCTTACTGTTCTCTCGCAAGATATTCGTAATTTTCTCTATCGGCGGATCACGTCACTTTGGCATGACCATTGGCACTCCCTTCATGGGAACAAATTCAGAGAAGCCAAACCTCTTCCAACAGCCTGGTCGACTTCCTCCCGGCCGTCTCTCCGTAGGGAAGTAATTTTAGCTCGGTTGCGAATAGGTTTCTGCCGCTTTAGTCACCGCCACTTGTTGAGAGACGACTCTGCACCCAGCTGTCCTTTCTGTAGCCAGCCATCAACAGTCAGACATTTCCTGATCCTCTGCCCCTATTTTAGCCAGTCTGGCTGCCGCCCGCCTTACCGGATATTTTAGCGAATGACGTGCGAGCTGTGGCTCACGTTTTAAGTTTTTTAATAAGCAGTAATGTGACAAAAGAGATCTGATTTTTACCTTGTGACTCCGGTGTCTTGTCGACGTCTTTTAGATACTCTTCCGTGACGTCTTGACGTTTTACATTTGGTTTTTCTTCCTTTCTGTACTGAACCTCAAAACGGTTTTTTACCCTCGCGGTCCCAGTATTCTATGGTTCCATAATGGGCGCTTGTGACCTTAGATGTTTTGCGCCCTAAACCCCCACCCCAAAAAAAAATTCATAGTGATAGTGCAGTAAGCGTGGGTGAAGACCAACAGTGAATGGATCAACATTTTTACCAAAATTGGCGATCGTGGTGGATATTTTTCTTGTACATAAGTGAATGAACAACGGTTACTTAAAATTAATCTTTTACATTACAGATACACCGACACTAATGATGAAAAAGTCTTCCTTCAGGTGGTTACGTAATAACAGCGATTGTGCATATGTGCCCATTCCAATAAATAATGCAATTGTTGCCATAAAATGGAAGACTAACACATGGACATCTTCAACTTTTGTAGTCCTATCTTCCTAACTTGCGAGCAACATTTCGGTATATTAATAATTTTTACTTTTTGGACCGTCTACTACAACTGAATGAAACACAATTTTCGTGCCATACGAGTTTCACCTTTATTCTCTGCATGGCATCTTCATCTTTGATGCACTGTTTAACCTAAACATTGCATCAAAACGAGTGGTAAATTCCTAGTGCTGTGAAATCTGGAAAAAAAAACCAAGTTACAATTATAAGATGAGGAAAGGCACCAAAAATGGATAAGTTATATAATATGTAGAAAATCGTCCGCGCAACCTGCCACTGAAGATGCCTTGCAGAGAATAAAGAAGAAACTCGTATGGCACGAAAATTGTATTTCATTCAGTTGTAGTCAGACGATTAAAAAAGTAAAAATTATCAATATGCGTAATAAAACTAACACATTGACATAAACTTGAGCAACCATCAGACAACTGAACGTAAGTTCATTACGTGTTACAACAGCTGTACTGCACATAGCACATAGCTACCACATGCACGCCAGCGACACTTTATTTCGCTAGCAGCATGATTAAGGCTGCGACAGTTGCGCGTTTGAGACTAGCTCAGCAACTGGTGGTATATGACACACGTCAGCTACAACAGCCATCTTGGTCGAATGGCATCGGGGACTCATTCACCAGAGTCAACGACAGGCTGACACAGATCAAATTCAGCCTCAGGTGAGTAAATATTCATAGATCTACTTCCGCCGTTCACTAACTATGACAACTTCAGATTACTAGTTCAGCATCCAGAAAGTCCAGCCGACAACAATCAAGGGTTACTTCGCGTGTCAGCGAGCAGTAGGCCTGTACAGTGAGGTGGCTAAAGTCAAGAGACACTTCCTAATATCGTGTCGGCCCACCTTTTTCCCTGCATAGTGCAGCAGCTCGACTTAGTATGCACTCAGCAAGTCCCTGGAAGTTCCCTGCAGAAATACTGAGCCAAGTTGCCTCTGTAATTGTCCATAATTGCGAAAGTGTTGCCGGTGCAGAATTTTGTCCAAAAACTGGCCTCTCGATTATGTCTCATAAATGTTCGATAGAATTCATGTCGAGCGATCTGGCTGGCCGAATCATTGGCTCAAACTGTCCAAAATGTTCTTCAAACCAATCGCGAACAATTATGGCTCAGTGACATGATGGATTGTCACCCGTAAAAATTCCACCGTTGACTGGGAACATTAAATCCATGAATGGCTGAAATTGTCTCCAAGTAGTCGTGCGTAATCATTTACTGTCAATGATAGGTTCAGTTCAACCAGAGGACCCAGTCCATTTCCTGTAAATACAGTCCATGTCCTTTATGGAGCAACCACCAGCTTGCATAGTGCCTTGTTGTCAACGTGGGTCCATGGCTTCGCAGGGTGTGCGCCAAACTCGCGGCTCATACCAACTGCAATCGAGACTCATCTGACCAGGCCACGGTTTTAAGGTCGTCTAGAGTCCAACCGATATGGTCACGAGCCCAGGCGACGTAGAGCTCTTAGCAAAAACACTCGTGTCCCACGTCGCGAACGCTAATGCCCTCAGTTGTTACGTGAACTCCGTCGGCGACTGCATTGTCGGTGGTGAGAGGTAATGCCTGAAATCTGGTATTCTCGGCACACTTTTGACACGTGTACCTCGGAATACTGAATTTCCTACAATTTCCCAAATGGAATAACCCATGCGTCTAGCTCCAACTATCAGTCCGCCTTCAAAATCTGTTCGTTCCCGTCGTGTGGTCATAATCACGTCAGACACCTTTCTCATGAATCACCTGAGTAGAAATGACAGCTCCGCCAATACACTGCCCTTTTATAAGGCGTGTACGCTATACTACTGTATTCTATATATGTGCATATCGCTATTCCACTACTTTGTTACGTGATTGAATGTTGTTACATACCGAAGTAATTACACGACGTTCCTGTAGAAATTATGACTTGTCATTGCCGCAGTCACCGAAAGAATGTACGCCATGATGCCACTTCAAAAGACGATGAGAGGATTTTACTATACAACAAAGTTTGATCGAATACGTCCCGTTTCATTGACTGCTATCTTAAACCGCTATTATAATCTGAATGAAGCAGTCTCACCAATCTCCAAAGCAACTTTATAACAAGGTTATATGAATGAGTAGTGTCCCTTCATTTCCTTCAATTTACATAGTTTATAACAAGAGTGTCAGACGTTCAGAGGGCTCTTCCTGAGAAGATAAGTCCTCACTGCTGACAGCTCCTCAGTTCTTGAGGTCTACATGGCAGAATACAAATTGTACGGATAAAGTAAATCGTGATTAGGAGACAGTGAGTACAGAGCTCAAAAATGGTTCAAATGGCTCTGAGCACTATGGGACTCAACTGCTGAGGTCATTAGTCCCCTAGAACTTAGAACTAGTTAAACCTAACTAACCTAAGGACATCACAAACATCCATGCCCGAGGCAGGATTCGAACCTGCGACCGTAGCGGTCTTGCGGTTCCAGACTGCAGCGCCTTTAACCGCACGGCCACTTCGGCCGGCAGTACAGAGCTCCTCTAGTTGTGACGTCATTGGATCCATTTGTCTGCCTTATACACCAGTAGTGTGACTGGGTGATAGAAGAAGGGTGGGGAAAGGACTGTGGTACGTCACTGAAGATAATTTCAGTTTTGAAATACGTATATTCCGATCGCCATTCATAAATTACTCTTGCTCTAGGTATGAGCTTAGCATCATGTACACTCTTTGACATAAAACTTGACCGGCGGCCGGCCGCTGCAGAGCCTAAGTCCGCGCCGATCGCGACATGGGACAAGTAAACTGACGAACTCGCTAATTCTCTAAGTCCGGCTTTCTGCACAATCTGGCAACACTGTAGACTGCGGCACTTCCTGGAGGAAGTCTTGTCCCATGTGAAAGAAAACATAAACTGTTTACGCCCATGGTCTAGCGGTAGCATGCGTTCTTTCTATCTACAATGTCTGTGGATCGAGACCAGCTGGCGCAAAACATTTTTATAGCCTCTTCTGTTTGAATGCTGAGGACGTGAATTAAATGGTAGTGCAGGTTCAACCTATTTCACTTTCTGACACACAGATACCAAAATTTTATCCAATAACCATTTTGCGGCAGATTTCTCCTCCTCTGGACGCCGTATGCGGTAAGGCTTCGGGATCCACTTGCTGGCTACCGGCAGCGGCCGTGGCGACAGAGGCAGCGCTGCACTCCTCCGTTCTTTATCGAAAGCGCCTGCTACCGCTCATCACTTTTGATAATTTAAAACGCTTTATTATTATTATTATTAAATGTTGCTCCACAGAAAATTTCTACGATTTCCATTCACGCTCGAAAGCAACGGAGATTACTGTATTACATTAATCGGCAAGAGCTGAGTACGGCTCGAAATTAATTTTATAGACTGGGACGAAATTAAACCACCTGTGAAAGAAACGGGCATAATTTATTCAGACAGAATCAGCACAAGACTATCAAACAAACCCTTCCATTTACAGTTGCAACACTCTGACCAGCAGCTGACCCAAGGGTAATTCACGGTCATGGTCCGAAATTAGCAGCTCTCTGCTACTGTGGCAAAGTCCGTAATACATTTTCGATCCCGCAGCACCAGTTTATCTGGTAACACTGTGTTAAATCAACAGGAGTAGTTCCAGAGTTGTGCCAGCGTATCTGTCCTCCCATTGTCAACTTTATATATCTCACTTCTCCTGTAGCGTTGAACACGAGTGACCGAAGTAAAGGAGTGTATTCTGCATGACGTAACATTCAGTATTCCCTTCTTCCATAGCCACTCTTCATGTGTATCGATACCAAATAGGGATGTGAAAACTCTTGCGAGTGAGAGAATGACAGCAATAATCGTAATAAGATCAAGCAAATAATGAGTGAATTTCATTGCAATGCAAACGAGAATGGTTGTGAAAGTAAAAATCTAAAAAAATTGGTTGATCGTTGAGTTGGCACAATGCAAATATCTTCTTAGCATTTTATTACTGAATTTTGTTCTGGATGTTTGCAGGGAAAAAGGAAAATTCGGTACTTTGTGAACCAGCAACTACCCTTTCCTTAGACCACGACTCAAGCAGGTACCCAAAGCAACCAAGGCATTGCTGCATTCTGTTGCCTGACATTGCTCTGATGACGTTTAATGCTGAGAGTTCCGATTCTGAAATACTAAACCTATTGCAGGTTAGTTCCTAGGATCGTAATATTAAAATTGCGATGTGAAGACTATCCAGATTACTTGTCAATATAAAAAGACAATATTATGGGAATTTAGCATGGTCCCTCAGCCACTTCCTCTTTTCCATTCGTTATAGCCCCTTTGATGGTATTCTTTCCACCAGTGTCTAGCTGTTCTTGCCGGTACTCCACACTTTTCTCCAGCTTCTGATGCCGAGTAGTTACCATGCTAAATCATTGCAACCACACTCACCCTACTCCCTTGATTCCAAAGCGACTGCATTGCGACTGTCGCCCTTGTGACGTTACCATACGTTTTATAAAGAGCACCAGTGGAGAAAGGAAGAATGACAAAATAAAAGAATATCTTCTTTCAGTTATCTGACACACAAAACTATAAACTCCGTTAAAGTGCTTTGTCAAGAATCACTATTAAGAAAGAAACGACAATCATTAGGCAAGATATTAATCGATGCTGTTGTTCATTTTAGTAAGACCACAAATATGCAAGAAAAGGTAAATTAAGGTTTCTGTCCCACGTATAATATTCATGTAATCTATTTGACTTATTACTAGAGTAGCATTTTGAAAAAACACTGCGCCCTCTTGACACTGCCACTCGCAGCATGGGACGTGATGAGCAGTGTGCCCAGTCACGTGGTGTTTGTGTTGACGAAACAGGAACGCTGCGGCAGCCACTGTGATGTAGAAATAGCAATCGGTCTTTACCATCAACACGTCACTCGACTATCCAAAAACTGACTCCCATTCTCAAATCCAACGAAACGAGTGGAATCTGTGTTGCCCAACTTTTTACCAACCCGAAGGCACCCGTCCCAAGAGCATATAAATCACTTCTGCATCTTGTGACGTAAAACATGGGCATTGCTGCCAACAGACCCTTCTTCAGAAGTGGTCTTTTGTATTTTCGAATCACTGCTCAAATGATTTGATACTCTGCATCAAGTCAGAGTTTTATGGTTGTCTAACTTGCGGTGTGACTAACATACGATATAAAGCTTTAAGAAATCTCTATGGTAGGAATCAATGATTAAAGTTCCAAAACATTTCATGGTAGGAATCAATGAGAAAAGTTCCAAAACATTTCAGTGTGTCATCAAGGAATGGACTGAAATTAAAATTGCCCACATCTCGTGGTCGTGCGGTAGCGTTCTCGCTTCCCACGCCCGGGTTCCCGGGTTCGATTCCCGGCGAGGTCAGGGATTTTCTCTGCCTCGTGATGGCTGGGTGTTGTGTGCTGTCCTTAGGTTAGTTAGGTTTAAGTAGTTCTAAGTTCTAGGGGACTGATGACCGTAGATGTTAAGTCCCACAGTGCTCAGAGCCATTTGAACCATTTTTGAAATTAAAATTAGTGATGGCCGCAAGCGAAACGCTACCTAACGTGACCAGCTATTCTATCAATTACATGTTGGAAGTAGTTCCCATATGAGTACACTGATGCTTTTGTATCAAGATCACATTTTGGTCTATCAGGAACTAAATTCGGCAGAAACTGGTCTAGCATCACGGCACTGCATCAAACCCTCCCCACGCTGCCTATGGTCAACTTGCTCGTCTTAATATTATTTTCTTTCATTCGGTCTGGAGTGTGCTGCAAATTGAAAGGCTCGTTCAGCTGTTCTGAGCGCTTTTATAAGCACAATTTCCTGATTGAATCACGGTAAACATTACATGTAGATGTTATTTCTCTTTCCTTGGTGTATAGTCTTTGATAAAAGGGTAATGAGCAGTAGTAAAATTAAGTAAGGCTGTTGTGGTCTTCAGTCCTGAGACTGGTTTGATGCAGCTCTCCATGCTACTCTATCCTGTGCAAGCTTCTTCATCTCCCAGTACCTACTGCAACCTACCTCCTTCTGAATCTGCTTAGTGTATTCATCTCTTGGTCTCCCTCTACGATTTTTACCCTCCACGCTGCCCTCCAATGCTAAATTTGTGATCCCTTGATGCCTCAAAACATGTCCTACCAACCGATCCCTTCTTCTAGTCAAGATGTTGAGTAAGGCTATGCAGAGGAAATGAGACGATGGTAATCGTAGGCGTGGTTTCCCATGTGGACAGCAAAATAACTGCTGCAGCAGAAGTAAGAAGGATATGAAATGTTGTCTGGAAATAGAAACAATATCTTTATTGGAAAAGAAAACATGCTACATCCGAAAATTAATTCAAATATCAAGGCGTCTACTCCGAAAGTATTTCTCTCCTTTCCTGTTGTTATTTGATGATGTAGGTAACAGTCGGTAAGCATGAACAGTGGTAATAAATGGGCTTCAACCATGATACGAGTCACAGACGTGGGAATATTAATCAGAGGGTTAACAATTAGGTTTTCTGCTCTTTTTAGACATGTAGACATACATCCATATCTGTCATTCGGATTGCGTTGTATCCCCATCAGTTCGTGAAGAATTCCCGCTAAGGAAATGGAATTTTCTTGCCACTATCGTAGTCAAGGACTCACAAGGTCATACGCCTTATTTAGCAACTGTCTTGGTATGAGAATGGTTTGCGGCTCTGGGACTGTGTTTCATCTGCTACATCCTTTTAATATTTTCTTGTCATGTCGATCAAATATTGTAAATAATTACCACAGAAGGAGTGGTTTTGAGTTAGAAAAAGGAATTTCAGTTCAACATGGTCGCTTCATGCAAGAGGTGGCCATACTCTCATGTTTCACGTTGCGAGCTGTATGAGTGTGCTACGATTATGGTAAGGGCAGTATTTACTACTGTGAGAACGAGGCACTGCTACAATAAAGTGTTCAAATTACATAAATATAGCTGTTTTTCCATTAGTTCCAGTTTCTCTGCAAAAGCTTTATCTTATTAATTCCTTCCGCTACTGCACTTTTTTTAAGTTCTAATGACAAAGGAACCAAACTGCTAGGGTCATCAGTCCCTAGACGTAGAAACTACTTACATTAACTAACTTATTCTAAGGACAACACACACATCCATGCCCGGGGGATTGCTGCACCCCGCGCGGCAATTGCGATTCTAAAGATCACAACTAGGAGACTATTCTTAACCCTCCGTTTCATAGTGTTCTGGAAACCTATCAGGATTTGCGACAGTAGTATTCTTCGCGAATAACAATTTGCATCAGCAACAAAACAAGACTAAGTCCCTGAAGAGACTACAATTAACTGTCGGTGACACGAATTTGTGTTGTTTATATCATCTCGGTGTCAAACAAGAAGTTAACAGTTACTGAAGCAATAAACGAGGTTATTATTGATGTATTAACTATGGCAGCTATGAACATAAAAACGTATGAAAATGCACATCGGCGCATTTTCCCATTGTTTCCTTTCTTCTACAGTACTCTGAAAAATGGCTCTGAGCACTATGCGACTTTACTTCTGAGGTCATCAGTCCCCTAGAACTTAGAACTAATTAAACCTAACTAACCTACGGACATCACATACATCCATGCCCGAGGCAGGATTCGAACCTACGATCGTAGCGGTCGCTCGGTTCCAGACTGTAGCGCCTAGAACCGCACGGCCACTCTGGCCGGCTTCAGTACTCTCACATTACATTTTTGTTTGAATATCCACCAAATGATTTCGATGTGTTGGTCTATTATCCATAATAACATCTGACATTCTAGTGATGTATAACAAATTTCACTGAAGCTGATCAGCATAAGTACACAATTCACTAGTAGATCTCAGTGGTATAATGTGCTATCGGGTTGGCGACTGGCAGCGCAGCTCCACTAGGGCTGACAGAAACAGGCTGTGGATAACAGTGAGGCCTTTCTGATCTGTCCAATGCTTTCTTCATATTGCTACTGTCTTTGGTACTTGGCAGACCTTTTGAAAGTGTTGGGCACGCCTGTGGTCATTCACTCTCTTTCAGCATTGGTGCCGTGGAACAATGTTCAGTTCCCATAATATTGTCTTTTTACATTGACGAGTAATCTGGATAGTCGTCACGTTCATGTGCCATCTACATCGCAAATTTAATATTACGATACTAGGAACTAACCTGCAATACGTTTTGTATTTCGTAATCGGAACTATCTGCATTAACCGTCATCAGAGCAATGTCAGGGAACAGAACGCAGCAGTGCCTTGGTAGCTACTTGGGGACCTGCTTGAAACGTGTTCAAAGGCAAGGGTAGTTGCGGGTTCACATTATATGACACTAGCGAGAAGTACCGAATTTTCCTTTTTCCCTGCAAACATCCAGAACTAAATTCAGTAATAAAATTCTAAGAAGATATTTGCATTGTGCCAACTCAACGATCAACCAATTTTTATACATTTTTATTTTCATAGCCATTCTCGTTCTGCATTCCAAAACTTCACTCGTTATCTGCTGTTCTTATTACGATTATTACTGTCATTCTCTCACTCGCAAGAGTTTTCACATCCCTATTTGGTATCGATGGCTATGGAAGAAGGGAATACTGAATGTTACGTCATGCAGAATACACTCCTTTACTTTGGCCACTCGTGATCAACGCAACAGGAGAAGTGAGATACATAAAGTTGACAATGGGAGGACAGATACGCTGGCACAACTCTAGAACTACTCCTGTTGATTTAACACAGTGTTACCAGATAAACTGGTGCTGCGGGATCAAAAATGTAGTACGGGCTTTGCCACAGTAGCAGAGAGCTGCTAATTTCGGACCATGACCGTGAATTACGCTTGGGTCAGCTGCTGGTCCGAGTGTTGCAACTGTAAATGGAAGGCTTTGTTTGATTGCCTTGTGCTGATTCTGTCTGAATAAATTATACCCGTGGATAAAAAAAAAACGGTTTAGTTTTGAGACCTAACCCTCGAGAGGGGGGGGGGGGGGTCTGCTTCATGAATTCCAAGCAAAAAAGCACAAAAAACAACGCAGGAAGGGTTCGAACAACTACGTTCATTTAGAGACATGCATTTGGAATCTATTGATCGTGTAGGGCAGGGCCGCACAAGGTGCATGCACCGGTGCATCGCACAGTGCAGAGTGTAGAGGGCGGCTGCGCGATGTTGACGACGGTGCAGACCCCCCACTCCTCGGCTTTGCGCAACAGTGCTGCCTCTCACTTCCTTAGCTTGTGTCGCTCGCGCCGCCTGTCTCGACCTGTTTCAAAGCTTTTACCCTGTTGTCTTCGTCATTGCCAAATACTAATGTACTCTAGGTGGAGAGCTTAGTTTGGTGTACCGGTGCAAAAGAGATTTATATAATAACTGTAATGGTAACAATTTTAAATTTGGTTTCAACACAAATGTATCTTCCTATGTGCTCTTTATTTTATTTGCAATTATGCTACTAAGATCTGGAACAAGAGATTGGCACACAGCAATTGGGAGAGAATTTTTTAAATTACAATTAGAAATACTCACACGCAATTTAGTTTTTGTACAAGACAAAACAGAAAAAAACCTTTCACATACACAAGTGGAACCAAAAATAGAAATAATGAAATAATCTTCGCTGCTTCTCTGTGTAACTTGGGAAATTCTTCCTTCGGCAAATTCTGGTAGAATTGGAGCAAACCTTTTGTATTGTAAAACACATTCTTTCGGTGAACATCGCTGTGCAAATCAATTAGTTCGAAATGTAAATCTGAAGGCGCACTTTCAATATCCATCGAAAAAGGCTTCACAAAAACATCGAGAATTGGCTGCAGGTAGGTAATTTCCTGAAACAATAACAAAGCCAATGTTAATAAATGAAAGTAATGTAAGCCGTTGTTTCGAAGTACTAAAATGCGATAGATTTTAATAAACATGTAATGTGTACTATTGGTTTTAATGTAATGTTACACTTGGATATGTAACGCAATCTCCTTTATTTATCTGTATGTCATATACAGGCACATTACCTGGAATCGGTCGTTAAACGCATTTTCAAGGGATTGTAGCACCTCGACGTATTTTTCAAAGCGCGCTCCTTCCTGCACAGATGCTGTCAAACAAAAACATAGTACCGTTTTGATTAGAGCGGTTATAAAAATCAGGCTGTTTTAATAAAGGTACAATTTATATCTCGCTTACCTAGTTCAGGAAAGTGTTGCGAATTTGTCTCTGAAAGGATGTTTTTGAGGAGCTTCAGTTTATACTGGAAAGCGTTTATTTTGCTGATCATATCGTTGATGAGATTGTTTTCTTTTTGGAGTCTCAGACTTAAATCATTTAGGAGAGCCGTAATGTCTGCTAAAATCCTAAATCAGCTACACATTCAGGGTCATGAAAAGGTGGCTCCGGACGTCCTTTGCTCTCCAAAAACTGAGCCACAGTGTGGCGTAGTCGAAAAATTCGGGAAATCACTTTCCCTTTGCTCAGCCAGCGCACCTCAGCGTGGTAGGGAATATCTGGATACTCCTCTTCAAAGGAAATCAAAAATTCTTTGAATTGACGATGAGTGAGTCCATGAGAACGAATGTAGTTCACGATACGCACCACTACCTTCATCACATCTTGAAGACCGATAACTTTCCCACAAAGATCCTCTTGGTGTACAAAACAATGAACGGAAGGTAAATTCGGCATGTTAAGTTTTTCCCGCAGTAGGCCAATAAACCCTTTTGCTTTACCGCACATTGCTGGTGCCCCGTCTGTGGTTACGGAAAACAGCTTTTCCCAAGGGAGTCCTATTCCTTCAGCTGCCATTTCAACAGCTGCTAAAATATCCGCCCCTGTAACAGTGTCCTTCAACGAAATCATATCCAGGAGCTCTTCCGTTACATGTAGCTCGTCGTCCACGCCACGCAAAAATATTGCTAACTGAGCCGTGTCCTTAATATCCGTGGACTCATCAAGTGCGATGGAGTACGCTAGGAAGTTTTCAATTTCGGCTGCCAGTTGTTCATGCAAATTCTCAGCAATGTCGTTGATTCTCTGATGTATTGTCATTCTGGAAAGTGGTATTCTGCTGTACGCGGGAGCTGATGTGGGATTCATTGTCTCTACTACATCCAACATAATGTTTTTTATTAATGGCCCGTCCATAAATGGCCTCCCAGCTCTTGCTAAACGTAGAGCAACTTTGTAACTAGCTCTGAGAATCCTATCGCAACACCCCTCATCTTCTTCACCCTAAAGTAGAGAAAAAAAGATATGTTAGAAATAGTTTATGCGAAAACGAAAACTAAGGAATCTAAACAAATGTTATTTCGTTTCGCATGACCTTTAACCAAAATATACATGCTAAAGTACTTGCAACAAACCTCGTTTGTAGATACAGAATTCTCTTCTGCAAGAGTTTGTAACGTCCGTAATTCTTCCTCTCTGGCATCCCCTGTTATATCACTATACTTTTCTCAATGCAATTTGCTGTAGTGCCTTTCAATAGACGATTTTCTGACACACGTAATTAGTGTACCGCAGATTAGACATTTGGCTTTATCGTCACAACGCACAAAAAAGTAGGAGAGTTCCCATTCCGGTTTAAATTGCCTTTCGGCAATTTTCCCTTCTTTTGGAGCAGATGGTTCCATTATTCGGGTAATTGTCTTGCGCTTACGTATTCCAATGTTGACTAAGCCGTCTGGCAGCGCATTCGGCAGCGCACAGCGTCGGCCTCACCTAGCAAGCCGAGTTGAGGCGAAGTATGCCGAGTTGAACCGATGCACTGTGCAGGCACTCGCTGCATCTCGCTTTGCACGCGTGCGGTTTTCCGTGTTTGTGCGGCCCCGGTGTAGGGGCCAAACAAGAGGAAACATATGGAAACAATGATCAGGCTACTTAGTATATAATAGAACATACACATTTTAACGATTAACCGTATGAAGACGCAGACTTCCTCGTTATCCATATGTACAGCATATCTTTCGTGTTAACGAAAGTAATATCCCGCTTTACCACTTCTTAAATCTCAAATGAAATGAATGCCATGAGGAATTGAATATTTGTTAACTGTGTCTCTCCTTGCTTCCATCCCTACCAACATATTTCTTCATTCTCGTGGTAATCGTGACATTCTATATGTATGCTGCAAATTATATTCAATTAAAATTAGCTTTCGATGTATTTTTACTTATTCTGTATTTTGAGATGATTATGAACGTTACGGAAAATTATTTCACATGGTTTATGCTGAATGAGAAACACTGAATCATCCGTTTTGATTTCCCTATTTTGAAATGATATAATGTCGGGTTCAACAGTCTTCTTCCCTGCCGGAAGCTGAAACTTGTATCATTCTGGATTAATGATTATTGAATGCGTCAAATGAATACATAGCCCACAAGGTGACGTCAGAAACTATCAGGGGAGAACGCCGCATAAAAACCAAACGTTCGCGCGCGTCTCCCGTCTGAAGAACCGTATCGGACAATCGCGACAAGCATTTCGCTGAAGAACTGCCTCGTAAGAGAGCTGAGAATTGGCAGCATCCTAGCAAGTATTTGTCTATTTGTCAACACTGTGATAGTGCGTTTACTTCCGGGTGTAGCCCGGCATTACCTCGCTAAATTCACTTGGCATTCGTTTTTCACATCGAAGACTCATACGATATAATCCACTATAAGATGAGACACTTAGAAAGTATATTTAATTTCTGGACTCCAAGAACGGCGTTCTTCACATGAGTAACACCTGTTAGTGTTTTTAATGTTGCGTTTTGAGGCTCAGTCAATAGCTCAATGACTATAGGCCGCCTTTTATCGCTAGCGTGTCGTTAGCTCAGTGGTTCCCTTACGTGTTGTGCTGCCGGTGCTATATGAGGTGTCAGTTCCAATCTCGGTGAAAGCTACAGAAGACGACCTTTTATTTTCCATTTTAATTAATGGAGTTGCAAACTGCTGATAAAAATTCCTTATACGAAAGCTGAAGAATGCCTTTACTCACACATGTTCGTGCAATTTCGAATTAGTAAATTACGTTAATATCATGGATGGCTGCTTTGCAACAACCAAGGTGCATCACTGTAAACTAGTTTCTGAAAAGATTCAAACCGACTGTCAACGATACGAATTTTAGCTTTGTTCGTCATATAGGTCTAATATGTCATGGAGGTTGCTTATGAAGTGAACATGTTGATTAATATACTTCCTCTCCTCTAAATTTTTGCAATAGCATTTAACTGTAGAGGTTTTCTGACACCGACGTTAGCAATTCCTTTCCGTTCTCTGAAACATCAAAAACGATAACTTTTTCTGGTTGAAATCTGATGACCTTTACTATCACTTCCGATCAACGTTAAATACTTCATGAATCCATACATTGAACTCCAAATGTGCAGTGTTCCTGCACTGCTACAGAGCACGCATTGCAAGGTATTGACACATTTTATCGCATAGACTTACCACAAGGAATGTAAGAAAAAATGTAATACACTTTACGCCACAGACGCTCACTCTGCCTTGACGAAAACATCCGAATATTGGCCTAAAGTTGCACAAATAACTGAATTTGAAAGAATAAGAAACGACGTATGAAGCATTTACAAATTCATCGAATGTAGTGAGGTGGTTTAATTTCGTCCCAGTCTACAAAATTAATTTCGAGCCGTACTCAGCTCTTGCCGATTAATGTAATACAGTAATCTCCGTTGCTTTCGAGCGTGAATGGAAATCGTAGAAATTTTCTGTGGAGCAACATTTAATAATAATAATAATAATAAAGCGTTTTAAATTATCAAAAGTGATGAGCGGTAGCAGGCGCTTTCGATAAAGAACGGGGGAGTGCAGCGCCGCCTCTGTCGCCACGGCCGCTGCCAGTAGCCAGCAAGTGGATCCCGAAGCCTTACCGCATACGGCGTCCAGAGGAGGAGAAATCTGCCGCAAAATGGTTATTGGATAAAATTTTGGTATCGGTGTGTCAGAAAGTGAAATAGGTTGAATCTGCACTACCATTTAATTCACGTCCTCAGCAGAAGGCTATAAAAATGTTTTGCGCCAGCTGGTCTCGATCCACAGACATTGTAGATAGAAAGAACGCATGCTACCGCTAGACCATGGGCGTAAACAGTTTATGTTTTCTTTCACATGGGACAAGACTTCCTCCAGGAAGTGCCGCAGTCTACAGTGTTGCCAGATTGTGCAGAAAGCCGGACTTAGAGAATTAGCGAGTTCGTCAGTTTACTTGTCCCATGTCGCGATCGGCGCGGACTTAGGCTCTGTAGCGGCCGGCCGCCGGTCAAGTTTTATGTCAAAGAGTGTACATTTAATGCCTGTATATGTATTAATCACAGACATCTGTAGTCTATTAGACCCTGTGTCTGGTTACCTACTTCTTTTGTGTGTCAGTGTTTACTTTCCAGTTGGAACTACGTTAGCGTCTATAGATGTGTTATGTAACGTAGTTTAAAACTCTTTTGATGTAAATAGTTGCTTAGTAGATTCTTAAAGATAATCATGTACACAACGCTGCCTCAGTTTGGTGGCGCCGCCTGACGACCAAGCTTGAAACCACTTAACATGGGCTCTAAGACGCATGCGGTCAATCTTCCGGAGTTGTCGTCGACACATCATTTTTGCTGATGTCTTTACTCCTGTACTCCTTACTGGTACTATGTATATTTTATTTAGCAAGTTTTATAAATATGACAGTCGAGTGAGCAGCTGTATTATTATTATTGGTGTATTTCTCAATACGTCGACGAGACTGATTGGTAATTAGCTTTCTGGAAGCTATTTAATTTTTATTATTCAGGTAATGTTCCCTTATATATCATTGTATGGTCAAACAGAAAACTACATTAACTTTATATTGACCTCAGACATGAGAATCTTAGGGTGATAGCTTGTTACTGTCGAAACTTGTCATAAATAATTTCACATAAAGCGATCTTGGTTTCTAATATTATAAATTCAGAAATGAGGTGAGGAAGAGCATGTATCTGTGTATCGGATACAGACCGTGCACATCTAAATATTAGCGAGATAGTTTAAGGCATTGGACAATTCGTGTGTTCCACTGCCTTCTGGAAACAATGCTAATAAATATTACGACGTTCTATTAGCTTTAACGTTAATGTTGAGGAAGTGTACACTAAGCAAACGATCACGATTGAGAATTACGGCTTATGAAACGCAGATGTTGCGAAAAACTGCTAAACGTGCCAAATAGGCGTCGTCGAGTGAGTCACATTAGGAAAAGTGACGCTGTTAGCGATGTTGTACGCGAGAAGCCGTGAGTCGGTTTAGCGTTAATCGAGTTAGAACGTGGCACCGTGGCCTCACCAGTGTGTAGCCAGCTCACAAGCTCACATGGGGGCAGTTGCCGAGTTCATCTAAATACCTAATGCTCGGACAAATCTGATGGAAGGTTAATATAGGAGGGGGGGGGGGGATGGCTATAATAATCAATACGATATTTCATTGCCTGTGTTGTTCAAATGTACGATGCAATATCGTATTTATCCTCGGACACCGGGCATGCGGCTTTCAGTTAAAATGTCTCCCCTGTACACGAATATATACATAATTGGTGCACGAATGCAGGTTGTTGACAAATGGTTAATGACATATCGGAGTTTGGGTCTGGCCATGAAGCATGCTCGGATAGCCTAATGGTAAGTCGACCGCTCGCGGTTTCGAGTCCCGGTTCGGCGCATATATTTTAATTGTCGTCATTCTGTTATACATACAGCTGATGGTTGTCCATGTACGCAACTGCAAATATTTCATGTATATAATAATCAATGAATGTGTTTCTCTTGTGACGGGATGCACATATCAGGCCTCCTCTTTCACTGAAGCCTGAAAGTTCATTGTTTTCCAGTCTATCTTAGGAGAGCGCTGAGGTACACTTAGTGGCCCGATTTCACTCTGTCCTGAAGTTTAATTCCTCACAACAGTCTCCTAGTAACTCTGAACAGTGCTTCATACCTCTTCCACACGAAAGATTCGGAATTTGTCGCGCGGGGTAGCCGCGTGGTCTGAGGCGTCTTTTCACGGCCCGCGCGGCTCCCCCCGTCGGAAGTTCGAGTCCTCCCACGGGGATGGGTGTGTCTTTTGTCCTTAGCGTAAATTAGTTTAAGTTAGATTAGTGCATAAGCTTAGGGACCTCCGCAATTGGGTCCCATAAGACCCTACCACAAATTTCCAATTTTCGGAATTCCAAATCCTTTACGTACTGTTCAAGTCCAACATTCGTAACAATTCATACTTAAAACTAGTCACCTTTTTAAAGGAATACCATTCTGTTGTAATTATTATCTGTGGTGTCACCGCCAGACACCACACTTGCTAGGTGGTAGCCTTTAAATCGGCCGCGGTCCATTAGTATACGTCGGACCCGCGTGTCGCCACTGTCAGTGATCGCAGACCGAGCGCCGCCACACGGCAGGTCTAGAGAGACTTACTAGCACTCGCCCAGTTGTACAGCCGACGTTCATAGGAATGGTTCACTGACAAATCACGCTCTCATTTGCCGAGACGATAGTTAGCATAGCCTTCAGCTACGTCATTTTCTACGACCTAGCAAGGTGCCGTATTCAATTGATATTTATATTGAAGCATGTACAGTCAAGAGCGATGTACACCAATTATGGATTAAAGTTAAGTATTACATCATCTACGTACTTTATTTGCAATTCTCAAGACATTGTCCTGTTCCAGACCTCACGCCAGTCTGCGTGTAATTAAACGCGTGCATTTCAGCCTCCTCTAGCAACACGGTGTTGGCTCTTCTGCCAACACTTCATTATCCATCTCTCATTTTATGTCGTTTGAACATACTGGCAATTTTTTGAGAGATATTACCGAGGAAGGGGATGCGTGTTGTTGGTGTAGTTTCCTGTTTCTTGGTGGTTATCTCATTCATTTTCTGTTTTGCGTTTTTTAGTTAAATTAACTACTAGTGTTGGATTATACCCATTAGTTGCAGCTAATTGTGCTATGATTCTCATTTCATTCTGGATACTCTCTTCCGAAGTGGGATTTTTGGAGCTCTGTGAATCACTGAGAGCTACGCTGCTGGCTTGCGCATGTTGGGTGTCTTCCAATTCATTGTCAATGTATTCAGACGTTGAATTGCATTCCAAACAAACAATTAGATTTGCCACAGACTGCTTCATAACCTAAAACGCAGGCAAGACAAATTTTCATCTTATGGCATACATAAAATATGTAGTATATGCCCAACTCAGTACGCAGGTCAAACAGACGTGACTTCTACGCTGTCAAAGAACACCTCAACGCCTTCGATACATTACACCACACAAACCTGCAACGCCTCCCATATAAAAGATGGTTCAAATGGCTCTGAGCACTATGGGACTTAACATCTGTGGTCATCAGTCCCCTAGAACTTAGAACTACTTAAACCTAACTAACCTAAGGACATCACACACATCCATGCCCGAGGCAGGATTCGAACCTGCGACCGTAGCGGTCACGCAGTTCCAGACTGAAGTGCCTAGAACCGCACGGCCACACCGGCCGGCCATATAAAAGACACGGGACGTCCATCTGACAGTGTACAAAGCAACCTTAACTACACGCAATGAACAAAAGACACAAGACGTAACTTTATTAGGAACTGTAAATCTGTATCCACAGAAAGAAACTTGGGGAAAATCTACTCATCAACAATGAAATAGGCACAACCAACTTTCTGAAGAGCTTTGACAACGTGCTTGAAGTCTTTTCATAATTTACAATAAATTTTAGTGCACAGCAATTCATTCAGCCTCTTCCATTCATATTCAAATAATGTCCACGGACATTATATATGTAAGATCTGTATTAATACACATGCAGTATATGTGTATTATTGGTTTTAATCCACCCTTGTTCAGAAGACAGAACTTACGAAATATAAGCACATAATACATGACGAAAATTTTATTAATACAAAAATATAAACAATCAACATTTGGCACCCACAACTCTAAATTGGTAGTGGTCCCGCTTTTGTGTTCCGTAAATGTATAATACATTTGTAGGATAATTAGCTGGAAGTTTAAATTCAGTAACAATTCACTACAGTAAATCAATTTCGCTTTTGCCATTGATAATTTTCTCTTCTGCTTATGCACAAGTCCAGATTCTGTTGCAACCTATTCCTATATTTTCTTTTAAATACAAGGAAAACACAGTTATGTATACATAACCATTTACTGAAAGAATTGAACTGTGTAGTACATTAAACAAATGGACAGGCTCCACCAGTTGTATCTCTCTATATTATTTGTACTCACTGTGAGCAAGGACATGTATGACATGTATAACATCTTTCAAGTGATGGTTCAAGCCTAATGTACAGTAAAAAGAGCATGCAACAAATAGCAGTATGCAGCATTTTCTTCGGCTCTACTTGTCTTGTAAGTTCCTCTTAGTTAACTTTAAGCCGGCCGCGGTGGCCGTGCTGTTCTAGGCGCTGCAGTCTGGAACCGTGGGACTGCTAACGGTCGCAGGTTCGAATCCTGCCTCGGGCATGGATGTGTGTGATGACCTTAGGTTAGTTAGGTTTAAGTAGTTCTAAGTTCTAGGGGACTGATGACCTAAGATGTTAAGTCCCATAGTGCTCAGAGCCATTTGAACCATTTAGTTAACTTCAATAGTACGTTTTCTGGGAAACCAGATATATAACTTGCAAAAGACGAAACACATCTTTCCTTGTAATTGGTCTGGCTGCTGTGAAAAGGCGTCTGTGCTCTTCACTAAAACCAAGAGTGTCACTACACAATTCTCCGCAGCAATATGGTGGTGTGAACCATCGAAATGCAATTTTAATTGCCAGTGGTGTATTCCTGCTACCTGCATTACATTGTATAACATTCATTTTACAACCTGAAATTCGTAGATTGCTTTATGAGGGAATAGATGGTGGACGCGAGGGAAGACACGAGCTGCAACAATAAATGTAGTGATGAAGAACTGCGAGTAGCCGCTCGGAACAGAAAGATAAGTTAAGACAATTAAAGGGAAAACTATCCAGAAATGTATGGGCCACAGAGCTGGAAAAAGAGACAATAGGACCGTCGAAATACTGAAACCTTTGAATGAATGTAATGGGAATGCCAAAGAGTCAGGTTCATTTCTGTCACTAATACAGATTGTTCGTAATAACACTATAAATTTTTAGTTCAAATACCACGATGATTACGGCCGCCCTTACATGACTCTTATACACAGGTTTAGATGGCTGTATGAACGCACAACTAAGGAGCAATCCGTATTTACTGTCAGAGAAAATACACTAAAAATACTGAGACTGTAACATAAGGCTGTATTTGAGGTGTCCCAATATTTCTCGCACTGCGGGTCCCAATATTTCTCCCAGTGCGACTATTTTATGCCACCTTCCGCTTAGGAAGTCAGAGGTGAACTAAAAGTATCGGTATCAACCAAAAAAGGCAAAATTATAAAAACACAAAACATTAAATAATACCAACCAAAATCAGACAATAAAGGAAAATATAAAGTACTAGTGAAATCATAAAGCTTAAACAAAACCAACAATAAAGGTAATCTCCATATCTCTCTCTCTTCCAGTCTCCCTCCCCCTTTCTTCCCTCCCCCCTCCTCCCCTCTCTCACTGCCTCTTTCTCGCTCCCTCCCTCCCTCCCTCCCTGTCCGCCCCTCTCTCTCTCTCTCTTTCTCTCTCTCTCTCTCTCTCTTTTTCTCCTGTTTATCTTTCGAAGATTTTATTAGCTTTTACACGTGTGTTGTCACAAACAAACCGTAACAGCCACCTACGTTTCCCAAAGCGCCCCTGCGGTTTATTGTGATAAAAATGTTATGCGCTGTAAAGTGCGCTACCAAGTGGTGCTTTTCCAGCTGTTTGCTCCGTAGGGAATAAATGTTATACTGAAACTGACGGCTTACAGACTATAACAGTTACTAAGAGCTTCCATAATACTTGTTATTAGCTGCAGTCACTATTTTCATTACTTTGTTTAGAATGTGCCTCGGCTGTCAGAAAAGCAGACTTTCATATTAATACTGTGATAGTAACATTTCTGTAGAAGTTGTAATGCTATCGATGCTAAATGCAAATGAAACGATAACTCGCCAGTCTACCCGCGAACACAAACGCATGTTGGGAACGATCCTTTTATCCTTCTATTGTATACTCTGAGGTTCATGAACTGAACTCTCTTACTGTGTAAGTAGAACACAAAAATTGCTTACAGATATAGGAAGATCAGCGAAGAGAGATGTACTCACAGTGCTGGTAGTAGGTAGAATATCATAGAGCTGTCAAAAAGTTTGTCTACTGGCATGACATCGATTATACTGTAAAATTAGGCGACTCACGAGTGCTCTCTGTGGAGAGAAACTATAGCACTCGTTTAGTCAGCGAATCGATTAATAAGCAAGAAAAAAATTCAACCACAAATAAGAGAGCCTCAAGCACAAACGAACTTTAGCAATTGTTACCGGTACTCGAAGAGAACTTTGCTTTTTTACGAACAAGTGATCTACTGAATTTTTTTTAAGGTATGAATCACTGATATTCATAGTAAAACATTAAACTTTAAATTCTCAACTAGCACCTCATTTGCTGTACATGATTTCGTCAAATGTACCTTCTGATCTACACTCCTGGAAATGGAAAAAAGAACACATTGACACCGGTGTGTCAGACCCACCATACTTGCTCCGGACGCTGCGAGAGGGCTGTACAAGCAATGATCACACGCACGGCACAGCGGACACACCAGGAACCGCGGTGTTGGCCGTCGAATGGCGCTAGCTGCGCAGCATTTGTGCACCGCCGCCGTCAGTGTCAGCCTGTTTGCCGTGGCATACGGAGCTCCATCGCAGTCTTTAACACTGGTAGCATGCCGCGACAGCGTGGACGTGAACCGTATGTGCAGTTGACGGACTTTGAGCGAGGGCGTATAGTGGGCATGCGGGAGGCCGGGTGGACGTACCGCCGAATTGCTCAACACGTGGGGCGTGAGGTCTCCACAGTACATCGATGTTGTCGCTAGTGGTCGGCGGAAGGTGCACGTGCCCGTCGACCTGAGACCGGACCGCAGCGACGCACGGATGCACGCCAAGACCGTAAGATCCTACGCAGTGCCGTAGGGGACCGCACCGCCACTTCCCAGCAAATTAGGGACACTGTTGCTCCTGGGGTATCGGCGAGGACCATTCGCAACCGTCTCCATGAAGCTGGGCTACGGTCCCGCACACCGTTAGGCCGTCTTCCGCTCACGCCCCAACATCGTGCAGCCCGCCTCCAGTGGTGTCGCGACAGGCGTGAATGGAGGGACGAATGGAGACGTGTCGTCTTCAGCGATGAGAGTCGCTTCTGCCTTGGTGCCAATGATGGTCGTATGCGTGTTTGGCGCCGTGCAGGTGAGCGCCACAATCAGGACTGCATACGACCGAGGCACACAGGGCCAACACCCGGCATCATGGTGTGGGGAGCGATCTCCTACACTGGCCGTACACCACTGGTGATCGTCGAGGGGACACTGAATAGTGCACGGTACATCCAAACCGTCATCGAACCCATCGTTTTACCATTCCTAGACCGGCAAGGGAACTTGCTGTTCCAACAGGACAATGCACGTCCGCATGTATCCCGTGCCGCCCAACGTGCTCTAAAAGGTGTAAGTCAACTACCCTGGCCAGCAAGATCTCCGGATCTGTCCCCCATTGAGCATGTTTGGGACTGGATGAAGCGTCGTCTCACGCGGTCTGCACGTCCAGCACGAACGCTGGTCCAACTGAGGCGCCAGGTGGAAATGGCATGGCAAGCCGTTCCACAGGACTACATCCAGCATCTCTACGATCGTCTCCATGGGAGAATAGCAGCCTGCATTGCTGCGAAAGGTGGATATACACTGTACTAGTGCCGACATTGTGCATGCTCTGTTGCCTGTGTCCATGTGCCTGTGGTTCTGTCAGTGTGATCATGTGATGTATCTGACCCCAGGAATGTGTCAATAAAGTTTCCCCTTCCTGGGACAATGAATTCACGGTGTTCTTATTTCAATTTCCAGGAGTGTATTTTATTTCTTGTTTTCAGACAATATTTTTTTAGAAAGCATGAAATATAATAAATTTTGCAAAACTAGACCTCACGCTGGCTAATTTGATACCCCGTTTGTCCATTCCTCACTCTTACATTGACTATGAAAGTTTGGACGAAAATCCATTGCGTAATTTTTAAGAAGTCGTGTTTTCGCTCCACTCAAACGTTTATGGACAGTTAAATATCACACCAGTTTAACTTTTTATGCACAAAATATGTAGGCCTTTAATCGATGAACTTTTTGACACTTCTTTTCCACACCTAGGAGCAGATTTCGGTGAAATATTTCAATTTTCCCCTAAATCACTAAGTAAGCTTTGTTTAACTTCCTGCTTCCTTTCCAGGAATTAAATATTTTCTTACAAACCTTCACATCTCAATGGTCAATTTGATATTCCATTTCTTCATTTCCCGATCCTCATTCGGCTATGAAAATTCCACCATAAATCCACTGTGTTATTTTGTATCAAGTAACTAGTTACTTTTTCTTAATTACCCAGATCTCTCTTTATAAACCTAGATCTCACACTGTTTACCTTGGTAACCAATTTGTCCATTTATCAGTCTTAATTTGGAAATGAAAATTCGGATAAAAATCCATTGTGTAATTTGTAGACATCCTTGTTTTCCCTCGCCTGTAATATTTCACTAAAAAGTGAAATAAAGGTAATGGAATGTAGACGAATTAAATAAGGCGATAATGTGGGACTTACATTAGGAAACTTGGCACTAGAAGTACTAAATTAGTTTTGCTATTTGGACCTTAGTAGAAAGGATATGACATATAGACTGGCAACAGCAAGAAAATCATTTCTGAAAAATAAATTTGTTAACATCTACTACAAACTTAAGTGTTTGGTAGTCTTTTCAGAACACATTGGCCTAGAGCAGGGGTCTCCAAACTTTTTAGTCCGCGGGCCACATTGACTCCTCCACGAAGTCATAAGGGCCAAGATCTACCTAGCGGGATTAAAGCACCCTAGCACTCCATGATCACCGTAATGTAAGGCTAAAGGAAAGATGAAATCGCAAAAATCTAATGTTGTGCGAATAGCTAGCACTGAAACGAACTACGATTTTTATTTAATTACATAATTTTGATTGGTGGACGTACCTGACCGAAATTCTGGCGTATTTATTTTGGCGAATTTCACCGACAAAAAAGTATGTCACTGCACATTCGTCACGAAAGCGTCCTGCAAAGTTAACGAAATCTCAAAATCATTGTTAGCAACACTATTACTGCAAGACGTAATAGAGGTAGAGTATGTCAACGCATTGTTATTTCAAGCGGCGCAACAATAAGTTTAGTTATGTAGTCTTGAAGCGAGTAGCAGAGCCAATGTCGCGGTGTTTTGATCGCGATAGGTCTCGAAACTCAATTGTTGGCAGTATTGGTATCACCTCAAATATTTGGCGGGCCTGATACGGCGAATGTCCGGCCAGCTAACGCGGGCCGGTTTCGGCCCGCGGGCCGTAGTTTGGAGACCCCTGGCCTAGAGTGTAACTTTGTGTGGAACTGAAACATAGACAGCAAGCACAACAGATACGAACAGAAATGAAGCTTTTGAAATGTGATGCTACAGAAGAATGCTGAAGTGTAAATGGGTAGGTGGAATAATAGATGAGGAAGTACTGGACAGAATTGGGGGAAAAATAAATGTATGGTATAATGTGACTAAGTAAAGGGGTCGGTTGGTAGGAGACATCCGGAGACATCAGGGAATATTTAGTTTGGAACGTATGGAAGTTAGGTGGAAAAACTGTAGGTAGAGACCTGGGTTCGAATGTAGCTCCAGGGGTTAGACAAAAATATGGAATCACCGGAAGAAATTAATTCGCATGATGTCTTTTATAAAGAAATGCATCCTCGAATGTAAATGTAGATTCTAACCGGACCTGCAAGTTGCTCTGTTGAATTTGATCATAAACAGAACCTGCGAAATGTCCTCAGTACATTGCAAACGTCAGTCGTTGTCGTGAATTCGAACGTTGGCAAATTATTCTTATGGAGGTGTTTGGTATTTCAAGAGACACTGTAGTGAACTTTTATATCGAATGCAGGAAAAGCGGAAAACTTCATCCGCTAGGTCACAACGCGGACGGAAGTGTGTTTTGAGTGATTGTGATAGACGGCCACTGAAGAGAATTGCAACGAAAATAAGTGGACGACAATTGCAAAAGTCAGTGCAGAAATGAATGTCGCATTCGCGACCACTGTCAGCACCAAAAAAACACCAAGAGAGATACATAAGCTGGGAATTACAAGGCGAGCTGGAATTCCAAAACCACCCATGAAAGATCGAAATTCCCGTAACAGGAAAACGTGGCACCGAAGCCGTATAACCTGGACTTTAGAGCAATGGAAGAAAGTCATTTCGTCGGATGAGTCTTGTTTCGCACTGTTTTCAACTTCTGGCCGAGTTTACTTTCCAAGAGTGAAACTTGGCGGAGTTTCGGTGATGTTTTGGCCGCCGTATCGTGGTATTCCATGGGTGCCATGGTTACCCTGCGAGGTCACATTACTGCCAACGAATACACAAGTCTGCAAAAAAATATTTTTTGTAAGTTGTTTGAAATTTGATAACTGAATTTTATGTAACTTTCAGCGCTGATTTCAAAAATGAAATCCATTTTTTTCTATCACGTCAGGTTTTCTCACAAAAAAGGGAGTATTTTTGGGTATAATAACGAAATTTAAGCAACTTGTCACATTTTTTCCAACGTTATAAAATTTTATTTTATTTATAAATCATGTTCTAAACTACATTTCCAGTACACTTCCATTTCTCTTTAAGCTCATAAGTCCTTATAATAACGCTTTCGCTTTCTCTCGAAACTTCTTTTATTTCTTTTTCGGCTGTGGACTCGTTGAGGATCATCTCTTTTTATCGTCCAGCAGAAGTCCGCGATCATGTTGACGTTCCATCTTCCTTGATGCCTTCTTTCCATTTCTTTGATGTCTTGGTGGAATCTTTTGCCCTGCTCTTCACTTACATCACCAAGGTTTACAGGGAAGTAGTCAAGATGTGAGTGGAGAATGCTTCAGGTCCATGAGGAACAGGGCGAATAGCTTATTGAATGTTAGGATATTAGGGTAAAAAATTTACTTTTTGTTTTTCAAATTGGAACCTCGCACGTTGCAAGAACAAAAACGGCAGTCATCACTACGATTTTTGGACTCCCTCCAACCCACTGGTATTCCCAAACATAAGGACTGCTTTTTACGTTGAATCTATTGCGTCAGTTCTTCAAAATACACTGAACAAACTTTGTGTGGGGCCCAAGGCTTATCTTGATCGTCAAACTTTATACCAAAATAGGCAAAATATAATTTTACAACAAAATCGGAAATGTTTCTTTGTTGCATTATAACAGTATAGTTACCACAAATGTTGTTGTTGTTGTTGTGGTCTTCAGTCCTGAGACTGGTTTGATGCAGCTCTCCATGCTACTCTATCGTGTGCAAGCTTCTTCATCTCCCAGTACCTACTGCAACCTACATCCTTCTGAATCTGCTTAGTGTATTGATCTCTTGGTCTCCCTCTACGATTTTTACCCTCCACGCTGCCCTCCAATGCTAAATTTGTGATTCCTTGATGCCTCAAAACATGTCCTACCAACCGATCCCTTCTTCTAGTCAAGTTGTGCCACAAACTTCTCTTCTCCCCAATCCTATTCAATACCTCCTCATTAGTTACGTGATCTACCCACCTTATCTTCAGCATTCTTCTTTAGCACCACATTTCGAAAGCTTCTATTCTTTTCTTGTCCAAACTGGTTATCGTCCATGTTTCACTTCCATACATGGCTACACTCCATACAAATACTTTCAGAAACGACTTCCTGACACTTAAATCTATACTCGATGTTAACAAATTTCTCTTCTTCACAAACGATTTCCTTGCCATTGCCAATCTACATTTTATATCCTCTCTACTTCGACCATCATCAGTTATTTTGCTCCCTAAATAGCAAAACTCCTTTACTACTTTAAGTGTCTCATTTCCTAATCTAATCCCCTCAGCATCACCCGATTTAATTTGACTACATTCCATTATCCTCGTTTTGCTTTTGTTGATGTTCATCTTATATCCTCCTTTCAAGACACTGTCCATTCCGTTCAACTGCTCTTCCAAGTCCTTTGCTGTCTCTGACAGAATTACAATGTCATCGGCGAACCTCAAAGTTTTTACTTCTTCTCCATGAATTTTAATACCTACTCCGAATTTTTCTTTTGTTTCCTTTACTGCTTGCTCAATATACAGATTGAATAACATCGGGGAGAGGCTACAACCCTGTCTCACTCCTTTCCCAACCACTGCTTCCCTTTCATGCCCCTCGACTCTTATAACTGCCATCTGGTTTCTGTACAAATTGTAAATAGCCTTTCGCTCCCTGTATTTTACCCCTGCCACCTTCAGAATTTGAAAGAGAGTATTCCAGTTAACGTTGTCAAAAGCTTTCTCTAAGTCTACAAATGCTAGAAACGTAGGTTTGCCTTTTCTTAATCTTTCTTCTAAGATAAGTCGTAAGATTAGTATTGCCTCACGTGTTCCAACATTTCTACGGAATCCAAACTGATCTTCCCCGAGGTCCGCTTCTACCAGTTTTTCCATTCGTCTGTAAAGAATTCGCGTTAGTATTTTGCAGCTGTGACTTATTAAACTGATAGTTCGGTCATTTTCACATCTGTCAACACCTGCTTTCTTTGGGATTGGAATTATTACATTCTTCTTGAAGTCTGTGGGTATTTCGCCTGTCTCATACATCTTGCTCAACAGATGGTAGAGTTTTGTCATGACTGGCTCTCCCAAGGCCATCAGTAGTTCTAATGGAATGTTGTCTACTCCCGGGGCCTTGTTTCGACTCAGGTCTTTCAGTGCTCTGTCAAACTCTTCACGCAGTATCTTATCTCCCATTTCATCTTCATCTACATCCTCTTCCATTTCCATAATATTGTCCTCAAGTACATCGCCCTTGTATAAACCCTCTATATACTCCTTCCACCTTTCTGCCTTCCCTTCTTTGCTTGGAACTGGGTTGCCATCTGAGCTCTTGATATTCATACAAGTGGTTCTCTTATCTCCAAAGGTCTCTTTAATTTTCCTGTAGGCAGTATCTATCTTACCCCTAGTGAGACAAGCCTCTACATCCTTACATTTGTCCTCTAGCCATCCCTGCTTAGCCATTTTGCACTTCCTGTCGATCTCATTTTTGAGACGTTTGTATTCCTTTTTGCCTGCTTCATTTACTGCATTTTTATATTTTCTCCTTTCATCAATTAAATTCAATATTTCTTCTGTTACCCAAGGATTTCTATTAGCCCTCGTCTTTTTACCTACTTGATCCTCTGCTGCCTTCACTACTTCATCCCTCAGAGCTACCCATTCTTCTTCTACTGTATTTCTTTCCCCCATTCCTGTCAATTGTTCCCTTATGCTCTCCCTGAAACTCTCTACAACCTCTGGTTTTTTCAGTTTATCCAGGTCCCATCTCCTTAAATTCCCACCTTTTTGCAGTTTCTTCAGTTTCAATCTGCAGTTCATAACCAATAGATTGTGGTCAGAATCCACATCTGCCCCTGGAAATGTCTTACAATTTAAAACCTGGTTCCTAAATCTCTGTCTTACCATTATATAATCTATCTGATACCTTTTGGTATCTCCAGGATTCTTCCAGGTATACAATCTTCTTTTATGATTCTTGAACCAAGTGTTAGCTATGATTAAGTTATGCTCTGTGCAAAATTCTACAAGGCGGCTTCATCTTTCATTTCTTCCCCCCAGTCCATATTCACCTACTATGTTTCCTTCTCTCCCTTTTCCTACTGACGAATTCCAGTCACCCATGACTATTAAATTTTCGTCTCCCTTAACTATCTGAATAATTTCTTTTATCTCGTCATACATTTCATCAATTTCTTCATCATCTGCAGAGCTAGTTGGCATATAAACTTGTACTACTGTAGTAGGCATGGGCTTTGTGTCTATCTTGGCCACAATAATGCGTTCACTATGCTGTTTGTAGTAGCTAACCCGCACTCCTATTTTTTTATTCATTATTAAACCTACTCCTGCATTACCCCTATTTGATTTTGTATTTATAACCCTGTAATCACCTGACCAAAAGTCTTGTTCCTCCTGCCACCGAACTTCACTAATTCCCACTATATCTAACTTTAACGTATCCATTTCCCTTATTAAATTTTCTAACCTACCTGCCCGATTAAGGGATCTGACATTCCACGCTCCGATCCGTAGAATGCCAGTTTTCTTTCTCCTGATAACGACGTTCTCTTGAGTAGTCCCCGCCCGGAGATCCGAATGGGGGACTATTTTACCTCCGGAATATTTTACCCAAGAGGACGCCATCATCATTTAATCATACAGTAAAGCTGCATGTCCTCGGGAAAAATTACGGCTGTAGCTTCCCCTTGCTTTCAGCCGTTCGCAGTACTAGCACAGCAAGGCCGTTTTGGTTAATGTTGTGGTGTCACCGCCAGACACCACACTTGCTAGGTGGTAGCTTTAAATCGGCCGCGGTCCATTAGTACATGTCGGACCCGCGTGTCGCCACTGTTAGTGATCGCAGACCGAGCGCCACCACACGGTAAGTCTCTCGAGACCAGCCGTGTGGTGGCGCTCGGTCTGCGATCACTAACAGTGGCGACACGCGGGTCCGACATGTACTAATGGACCGCGGCCGATTTAAAGCTACCACCTAGCAAGCGTGGTGTCTGGCGGTGACACCACAAATGTTACAAGGCCAGATCAGTCAATCATCCAGACTGTTGCCCCTGCAACTACTGAAAAGGCTGCTGCCCCTCTTCAGGAACCACATGTTTGTCTGGCCTCTCAACAGATACCCCTCCGTTGTGGTTGCACCTACGGTACGGCCATCTGTATCGCTGAGGCACGCAAGCCTCCCCACCAACGGCAAGGTCCATGGTTAATGGGGGGAAATGTAGCAGAAGCAATCTGGCGAGTTTATACATCCTCTGGTAGCCATTGTCCATTGTCCATAAACAACTTCACAATACCAGAAAACAGTCACTACTTTAAAGTACTAATAACAACAACACGTGAATAGCACAGAGTGAAGAGGTACTGTGAACTGAAGGACAATAGCACAAGCTCACTGCTTGGTGATGGCGGGGGAAGGCGCAGCGCGACAGACAGGCACTGACATGAAAATAACTGCTGGTTTCTCCTAATTACTCTTAACGTATAACTAGTATATAAACGGCTAAATAACAGTTTATGGAGATCCTAAAAATCAAAATTCAAACTCGCTACAGTGTTGAAATATCGAGAAATGCTAAAATTAGACAAGCAGTTTGTGAAATAACTGTAAGTGATTGAGTTTTTCATCACTATTTTCCCCAAAATCTGTGTTGAAAACACTATAAAAATCACTTAATAAATTTGAAACAATTTTTATGTCGCAGACCTGTGTTATACGACCATTCTGGCTCATGGGGTCATTCCCACTGCACAAAGTTTGTTCCACAATTGTGATGCTATGTTTCAAGAAGACAGGACCCCAGTTCACACAGCTCGTATGATCCAGGACTGATTTTGTGAGGGCGATGATTAACTGTCGCATCTCCTCTTGCCACCACAGTCACCAGATCTCAACATTATTGAGCCTGTGTAGTCTACTTTGGAGAGAAGTGTTCGTAATCGCTATTCACCTCCTTCATCTTAGCCTGAACTTGCCACTGTTTTGCAGAAATAATGGTAAAAGATCCCCTTGCAAACCATGCAGTACCCGTATTTACCCATTCTGAGATAACTGGAAGCTGTTTTGAATGCCAACAGGCTTAGTCATGGTAATGTGTTGTGATTTTTGTGTTTCCACTGAGCCGTGCGCGGCTCGTGTTCATTCCGTTTATTGTTTGTCATCTTCTCTTGCCGTACTGCCGCCTCGTTTTCTTATTTCATTTAGTGGCGTCACTAACTTCCTGCCTTACCTGCCCGTGAGTGGCAGCAGCAGCGTCTATCGATAAGTGCACTGTCCTACTATCTCTGGAGCGACCGAGAGTATTTCGGGGTCTTCGTCTGTCGAGGGTTCAGTCGGGACGCAGCAGCAGTGAAGTTGGGGACGGAGCGCCAGTGAGGTGCGGACAGGCAGTGCTCGCCGACCGCTGGCGACACTCACACACAAACTGTCCGACGGAAGAAGATTGGAGCGGAACGACCGTTGGTCGGTCGTTCGGTTGGTCGCCCCCCGTCTCACCTGGCGACGTGTATTTGGCTTTTTGGCCGTTTGTGGGCTTGGCAACTCGGTCATCTTGCCGGACGTGGTTCGGTTCCTTCCTTGTGTAGAGATGTCGTGGCCAATGGGCAAGAGTTACCTCTGCATGGATGGTTCCGAGCCGGGGTGGGGTGCCCGGGTCGCCGTGTCTCCGAGTTCCGAACGGACATGGAGTTGAGTCGGGTTGAAGCTGCAGTCAGCTTCGGACAGCCAAGACTCGCCCGACCGTCGCCGACACACGTAACTTGTGTGGGAACGACCTGGGTTCGTCGTTCGGTCGGTCGTCTCATCGGACGACGTGTATTTGGTCGCCGACCGCTCTCCATGTCGAATTGATTCGTCCTTGTTGTTCCGCAGTGATTGCTTTTACGATTGTCCGAGTTCTTGTGCAAGTGTGTTTACGTCGAACTGTGTGTAGCTTCTGTGATTTCCACTGAGCAGATGAATGCTGTCTGCGTACTGGAATAGGTAGTTGGTCAGTTGCGACAGAGCGAATTGATTAGGTTGTTGTTTGGTTCTTCAGCTGTCCGTAGGTCGTGTTGCAAACCGATTGTTTAATGTTACGCTTGCCTGCCTGTCTCACCTAAACTGTGCTTAGAGTTTCCTTCCCGGGCCGACCCTCGGAACACCTCTGAGCACCACAGTTTGTTGTTTGTAATTGTCATTTTATGCCCGGGTTCCCGGGTTCGATTCCCGGCGGGGTCAGGGATTTTCTCTGCCTCGTGATGACTGGGTGTTGTGTGCTGTCCTTAGGTTAGTTAGATTTACGTAGTTCTAAGTTCTAGGGGACTGATGACCATAGATGTTAAGTCCCATAGTGCTCAGAGCCATTTGAACCTTTTTTTTTTGGCATTTTATCTGGTCGCAGATAATGTGCCTGGCCTTCAGCCGTGTGTTAATATTGTCTGTTTTATGTCTAGTCTATGGCCTTCAGCCGAACATCATGACAACTATTTTAAGTTTAGGCCTTCAGTCGTCTTTTATTTCAAATTCTTGTTGCTCTGTATTTACGCCTTCAGTCGCGTTTGTTTCAGAATCTGTGGCTTGAATATGTAAATCCTTGTCTGTGTGGTCTCTCTTAACTATCTTGAATTCTTGAAACGGCCTTCAGCCGTGGTCTGCAAATGTTTATTTTAAGGTGGTCTTTAATTATTCTTGAGTAATTGTATGGGCCTTCAGCCGACAAGATACTTCAAGTTTTCTTAAGATGTTTTTCTGTTGTACCGTGTAAAAGCTTATCTCTAAAGCCTCTCTTTTATTATGTAAAAAAAAAAATATTGGGTTTTCAGCAGAAGAATTGATTTGAATTTTCCTTGATACGGTCTCTAGCCGAAATTTGTAAATGCTTTGCTTTTGAAGAATTTGCTGATCTCAAATATTATTTCAGTCTTTAGCCGAGAAGATGTTGCAGTTTTACTTAAGCAAGGTCTTCGGCTGTTACCCTAAATACTGGTGTTTTAAGAGGAATCATTTAAACTTATTGTGGAGAAGTTACTTGGGCCCTCAGCCGTGAATTGTTCTTTGTAGTTTCAAAGAGAAAACTGTGAATTGGTTTGAGGAATAAAGTTGTGTGTGTTCTTGTATAACTAACAGTAATTGACCTTGACCCCTTTCCACAGCCTGATTCGCTGCGTCCTGCGAAACCAGATTTCATCCACACTTTCAGCCACCCTCTCTAGACTGCAGTAGTTATTCAGACATGAGGAAGCTAGCACATAATACTCTAGCATGGAGTGCTTCATCAAACCAGTCTTCGGCCTGAAGGCCAGAACAACCCATCACTCTAACGACCTTCGTGTGCTTTACCGGACTGTGGGCGCTTTCGAATCTGTTAATTTAGGTTCACCGTTTGGTTAAAAGCCCAGTCGACTCGCCAAGCTGCAGAATGGATGTCGCAGTGTGACAGGGGCTGAGCCAGTGCAGCGCTGTTAACGTCAGTCAAGGCCGGCAGCCGCAGCGGCATTAAGCGGTCTGAGCGACTCCTCAATGGACGCCGGCCGACAAGCCGCCAGCCACCGTCCCCGAACTGCGCGGGTCACGCACTGATCCCATCTGAAGGCTGCAGCAGGCAGCCTCCGCAAGTACCGACCGCCGGCGAACGTTTAACATTCGCGAATTACGGTCACGAAAGTGGCTCAATCTACGAGCCCGTTTGTCTGCGAGAGGTACGCAGCGTAATCTCCGGAGGACATCAAAGGAACGCCGCCGCTCAGACTGTGTGTATGTGTGTGTGTGTGTGTGTGTGTGTGTGTGTGTGTGTGTGCGAGCGCGCTCTACCTGCTATTGACGGTGCCCTTACACTGTCACTTAGCCTGAGCCTCTTCATGCAGCATTCAGCAGACGACACGCACGACGAAGCGTGCCAGCACTAACTCAGGCTGTCAACGGCTTCTCTTGTCGTCCTCTGCACGTGCCTTGTCTTCGAGAGTCTACGTCGCTACTTTATAGACCCAACAGCAAACTAAAGAAGAAATATTCCTAGTTTAAGTATTCTAAACAGGCTTATGACCATTTGCTCGAACAAAGTTTACATTAATATGGTTGAGATACCTTTCGCAATGGAGTCCTTGCCACAACAGATTCATATAAAATACGAGGCTTTCCATGATGCTGTCCATCATTGTCCATCATTGCCTTTTTTTTTAATTTTTTAATTTTTTTCCAGGGGTTTGGCTGGACCACTAAAAGCGTCAGCTCTATCGGGCCTTTGCTGCACACAGACATTTTATTTTAGAATTTTTATTTTCTTGTTACAATGCAGTTCCTTTGCAGTCTCAATTCGAAAGAAAACGCGCAAATCACGACAAGCAAAAGTTAACAGAAATTACTGCGTCAGTAAAAAGATCGATGCACGAAGCTTACATTAACTACCACCGTCATACCTCAGCTAAAAATCTTGCCGAACCCGAGAAAGCTGTGGTCCTATGTAAAATCGGTAAATGGGTCTAAGACTTCTATCCAGTCATTCGTTGACCACTCTGCTGTGGCAGCAGAAAATAGCAAAAGTAAAGCTGAACTTTTAAATTTCGCATTTAAGAATCGCCCGCGCTGGAGAATCTTACAAATATACCGCCGTTTCACCATCACACAGACTCCCGTGTGGAGGACACAGTAATAAGCATCCCTGGCGTAGAAAAATAACTGAAAGGGTTGGAAGCAAATAAGTCGGTACGTCCTAATGGAATCCCAGTTAGGTTTTGCACTGCATTGGCTCCTTACGTAGCTTGCATTTATGGCGAATCTTCCGCCCAGCGCAAAATCCCAAGCGACTAGAAAAAAGCGCAGGGAACTCCTGTGTACAAGAAGGATAAAAGAATGGATCCTCAAAATTACAGACCAATATCCTTGACATCAGTTTGTGCAGAATCCTTGAACATATTCGCAGGTAGAATACAATAAACTCCCTTGACAGGGAAAAAATTCTGTCCACGAATCAGCAGTGTTTTAGAAAGCATCTCTCGTGCGAAAGTCAGCTTGCCCGTATCTCGTATAATATCCTGCGAACTACACATGAAGGGCAACAGGTGGAATCCATATCTCTAAACTTCCGTAAAGCATTCGATACAGTCCCATAATGCCGACTGATAACAACGGTACAAGCGTACGGAATAGGTTCCCAGATTTGTGAGTGTCTCGAAGACTGTTTAAGTAACAGAACTCAATATGTTGTCCTCGACAGCGAGTGTTCATCAGAGACAAGGGTATCGTCAGGAGTGTCCCATGGAATTTTGATAAGACAGCTGTTATTTTCAGTATACATGCCATACTAAGCAGTAGTCGGGGCTGTATTCTGATGGTGACGTGATGTACGGGAAGGTGTCGTCGTTGAGTGACTGTAGGAGGCTACAAAATCAGTTACACAAAATTTCTAGCTGGTGTGGTGAAAGCAAGCTAGTTGTGAACGTAGAAAAATGTAATTTAATGCAGATGAGTAGGAAAAACAAACCCATAATGTTCGGATACAGCATTAGTAGTGCGTTGTTTGACACAGCCACGTCCATTAAGTATTTAGGCGTAGTGGCCTGATTGGCTAACTTCAATGCTAATTAACTCGGAAATGGTTCAACATATCGATTTTTTTTCTTAACATTGTTTCTCAACAGAACCTACACTGCAACACCCTTACAAGACTCTCAGACCGTTTCTGACCGTCCCGTATACACTGGCGGGGTCCTACGGCTCCCGACACATCCCGCATCTCAGCATCAATAATTCCCTATTTTGTTCAACGCCCAAATTTCTGTTGGCTACATTTATTTCTATCCCTTGAATCCATTTAAATCTCTGTCTCCCTCTGTACTTTCTTTTTCTCGGTCTATATTCAAATATATTTTGGGTATTCTTTCTTGTCCCATTTTCATTAAGTGTCCAAACCAAAAACGTTGGCTGCGTGCTATTTCATCCATTATGGTGGCTTTCTTGTGTATTATTTCCCGTACATCGTCATTCGTTCAATGTTCCGAACGGCAGATCCTTCATGATCGTCTTAGCTTCGATCCTCTTGCGTTCGATCATCCAGCTCACCGCACCGTAGACGGTAATAGGCCCAATAATGGTTTTGTATATATTAGATTTCGTTTTCAATCCGATTTCTGTGGGCCCCGAAAGGGACTTCAGTTTTGATGTTGCTATCCTTCCTGAGCTCAGTCCTTTTCTCATCTTCACACGTTCCAACTTTACTTATTGTACTCCCTACATATTTTTAATTTTCTCAATTACCGATGGATGCATTGCCTTATATTTCAAGATCTACGGGTGGCCTTATCGTGGTTAACTACTCTGCGTACTTGATGTTCAGCTTCAGTCCCCAATGCCTATATTTTTCTATTAATTTTCTCATCATGTAGCAGATATCTTCCTCATCAGTCGCAACCACCACTTGGTCATCTACAAATGAAATAATAAGCACACTGTGGTCTTCTAACTGAATTCCCATTCTCCTGCATTCATTTTTCCATTTCAGCAAAGTGATTTGTAGATATATTTGAATAATGCTGGGGATTAACAACAGCCTTGTTTTAATTTTTTATTTGTTTTAGACGACTTACAGATGATAAATCCTACCGTTATTCTTCCGTGCACATCTTTATACATGTTATATAAACTTATTATTTGTAACGGGTCAATGCCACATATTTCCAGTGTTTCGAATATAATGTTTAGTGAGACGTTGTCATATGCTTTTTCGAGATCGATGAACACTAAATGAATCTCCAATTTTTTTTCAGATATTTTTTTCTGTCAACGGGAGAAGAGTGAACGTATTATCAATACACCGTCTGCCTGCTCTAAATCCACTCTGTTCTTCGGTGTCCACAGTCTTATTAACCAGCGTAAATAATAATTACAAATAAAATACGCTGTTTTTTATTTAGTTTGTAAGTGGTCTGCTGTGTGTAAATTTCGGCTTACTAGTGCAAAATAAACTCAACATGCTCTGATTTGAAATATCTATGTCCTATCATAGACGAAGTTATGACCCATGCAATAAATTAATGAATGCAGTCTGACTCTGACAAGACAAATATGGGTTAATTGAGCAGTACACACTTACATTAATCATGTAACATAAAAACGAAATACATAGTGTCCATAAATTGTACATTAGCGAAACGGAAAAAGTACTTTTAAGACTGAAGCAATAGTGAATATTTTGCAGCAACCAACTTACAGTTGGCCATAGTGCCATGGTACGTAGAAGACGTACTATAATCGTTACTGTAATTATAATAGTCAAGTATGAAATACCAAGCAAAAACAGTTCGGCAGAATTACATACGGCATGTCTCCAAACTGCAGTAGCATGAAGACAAAAATATGTTAGTTCTAAAATAAGGTACGTTATCTGTGCTGTGAAAAATTAGACAAATTTACCAAGTACATCAGTTTATCAGAGACAAAGGTTGTATCTCACAACATGCGATCGTGTAATGGCAACAGATTGAAGATTATGCCAACTTGTATGTAAATATCAAATAAATGATTAGGAGAGGGGAAATGCAAAGAATATTTAACGTTCCACGTTGCGCAATTAATTCAAATAACAAAAGAACAGAAAACACATGACCTCCGAACAGTACAGACACACGTGGTATATACGACAGATAAGCAAACATCATTTGAGGACAATTCTTTACACGACACAAAGTATTTAATAGGCTAAACAGAGTGGAAGCGTGACTTAATTGACCGTTCTCCTCTTCAGATTAAATGACTGAATTCGGATTCTGTACCAAACATCATGACTGCTGATCTCATAAGACAAAGAATCTGCAACTGCAAGCACAACATAGTTCCCTTCGTGGCGCTCATTGCAACTCCAGTACGTAAACCAGTGAAAATTTCACGATGAAGTGCAAGTGCCTCACGAATGCTCAACAAAATAATTCACATCATCTGCATAGGGAGAAATCACAGCGGGAGTCCCAAAGGCTTCGATCGTCACCCCACTACTTGCTTTGAGTTAACGACCTTACATTTTATTTGAATCAGGAGGCACAATTAGCCCTGGTCGCATATGATACAAGCACTGTTGTGATGCCGAGCAAAGAACCATCAAGAGAGAAAATAGTAAATGATGTTTTTGTGAAAGCTATTGAATGGCTTTTCCATAAATGGGCTAGCTTTAAACTTTGAACAAACGCAGTACATTCAGTTTTGTACTGTCAAAAATTCCACCTCCTGTTAACCTAGCATACCAACAAGAAATAATAAATAGGATAAAAAATTCTATGTTTTAAGGTCTACACGCTGATGACAACTTAAACTGGAAAAGCCGTGTAGGAGACATGCTAAAACGTTTAAGCGCAAATACTTTTGCCATAAGAATAATTGCTCATTTTGGGCACACAGGAGTACGTAAGTTAACATATTTCGCATATTTTCGTTCATTGATGTCTTGTGGAATAATAGTCTGAGGTAATTCCTCGCTCAGGTAAAAAGTATTCATTGCACAAAAGAAAATAATTAGTGTGTTCACATATGTCTGCCTTATAGCTATCTCGTTAAGCAGGTGGGGATATTAACCACTGCCTCACAATACATTCGTTCACTTATGAAATTTATTACCACCTATCTGTCAAATTTGAGAGCAACGGAGATATTCGGGAGTAAACATTAGGAAAAATTATCTCCATTACCCTTTCATGTATCTAACTTTGACAAAGAAAGGGGTGAAATATGCAGCAATAAAACTCACTGGTAATCTTCCCATGGAAATAAAATGACTGACACACACTGACGGAAAACATTCACAACACCAAGAAGGAGTTGCGTGACGAAAACGAAAGTTGTTTCTACAACTGGGAGATGATGGTTCAAATGGTTCAAATGGCTCTGAGCACTATGGGACTTAACTGCTGTGGTCATCAGTCCGGTAGAACTTAGAACTACTTAAACCTAACCAACCTAAGGACATCACACACATCCATGCCCGAGGCAGGATTCGAGCCTGCGACCGTAGCGGTCGCGCGGTTCCAGACTGTAGCGCCTAGAACCGCTTGGCCACTCCGACCGGCTTGCGAGATGATGTCTCATTTAGATTTCGTACCAGTTGCATAAGAGTGGCGCTAGTAGCACCACTACGAGGATGCAAATGGGGTTTGCTTTAAATACATGCTGTACGTGCAGCGAGTGTCAGTTATCTTTGATATCGGACGTGGCGAGTTGATATTAGTCAAGAATGTATTTAAGGCGACAAAGACGCTATTGTCAACACCTCACTGAGTTTTAACGAGAGCTACCAGAGGCTCCATGTTCCTTCTGCGATACTCCAGAAAGACTTGGCAGGAATGGTGCCGTTGTACATGAATGCTGGCAGAGAATGAACGGTCGCAAGAAGACCAGGCTCCGGACGGCCACGTGGAACTACCGACAGGAAAGACCACCGTCTTCCGCTTATGGCTCTGGCGCATCGTACTGCATCTGCAGCAGCAATTTGAGCGGCAGTTGGCACCACAGTGACACAACGAACTGTTACAGATCGTTTATTTCAAAGGCAGCAACGAGTCAGGCGCCATGTAGCGTGCATTCCACTGACCCCAAACGACCGCTACTTGCGACTTCCGTTGTCAAGCGAGGGCTCATTGGAAGGTGGGCTGGAGGTCTGTCGTGTTTTCTTATGAAATATGATTCCGCCTCGGTGCCAATGATGGCCGCATGTTGGTTAGAATGAGGTTAGTTGAGGGCCTGCAAGCAGCCTGCTAAACACACTGGATCTGCACCTGGAGTGTGGTCTTGGATGCGCTTTCACGTGTCAGCAGCAGCACTCTCGTGACTATCCCACGCACCGTGACCGCGAGTATGTACGTTAACCTGGTGATTCGACCTGTTATCCTGTCTTCCAGGGGGTGTTTTCCAACTGGATAACGCTCGCAGCATACCTGAAATGCTCTTTGCTGCAGGTGTGTAGTGCCCGTCGGGAGAGTCCTTGATCGGAGTAGTTGGCAACAGAGTTCACATGAAGGGTCAACACTTATTCAAGCCAGTGTAATGCACGAGTTGAAGGTCTTACCAAAGAAGAACTTTTCTGATAGTTTCGTTTGGTTTTATGAGCTTTCTGTAGGCTGTACTCAAGTGGGAAGAAAGGAGGGGTAGAGGGACATCTGAAACCTTAAAACACTATTTAAACTTGTCTCTACTGTTTATTAACCTAGTCTCGAAAGTTTTTGGATTGACAGTGTACAGATACAGTAATCAATGGAAAGACACTTGCCGGAGCTACCGTAACTTATGTCTATCGGTTGTCGGCAGCAACACAACCGGGTACATCTCTTTAAAATCACACCCGACAACCAAATACAATACGTATAAGCTCCAATAAGAGGAACGTGCGACTGAAAGCCGATATATGACAAGTGATAACAACCCTTGTCCATCAAAAGACAGAGGTCTCTTCACAAGAGGAATGTTGACAATATCTGTCGTTCAATAATACACATTAGCAAGCCCGATGTATTACAGTCACAGCCTTACATCCATTCATTCCACCCGCTTTCTCAGTGACAGGGCGACCAGTATGAGTAATTACGTAATGACCAAGTGGCTAGTAGTCTTTGCAAACAGTCGTCAATTAATGGACCAGGGACCACCAATTACGTTTTCTCTGTTGTTTCCCTAAACCACCAAAAGCTCTTTACTTTCTTGTAAGCAGTCTTGCAGAATCTTCATATAGTGCTGATGATTCCCAATTCCATCTTGTATATACATGTTCTACAAGAGAAGCCGACAGGCAACCGCCATCTCTTCCATACTTCATTGTCCCACGTCCACTGTTGTAGTACTCTATCTCGTATGGTCGACGTCGAAAGTCCGCCATCACTATGAGCTAAGCTTTACTGTCATATACAAATAGAACGCTGCCCTAAGAAGTTTTAGTCTTACACAAACATGCTCCTTGGCCGGCCTTACTAATGTAGCTGAAGGACTGCTCCTTACTGCATAATGTATCGCTGAATACTGCACCTCTGTGTACCCTTACAATTGCTCTCCTTGCAGCACATGAAAATTACCATAGCGACTGGCCCCTAAAATTATGTGGATATTTTATATATCCAAGCTTACGAAGTGAGGTAATGGTTCTTATTCACTAAACGAGAATGATGTTGCAGTATCAACAACACTGTAAAATATCCATCATCTTACACACCTTTCAAGATTCAAAGCTATCGTTTTCAAGTTACTGACACTTACAGGAGTTGGGCAAAAATATGGAAACAACGCAAGAAATGCATGCTTGAACATAAATTCAGATATACAGAAAGTATAGATAAAAATGCCTTCAGTCACAGGTTTTTGTGTTTTATTAAGTTAAACGATGTATTTCGGCCCTGTGGGTCCATCGAAAGGTTAAAATCGTCTAGTACATAATTTACGTTTGCTCCTGAGATGAAATCATGTTCCTTTTATGAGAAAGTTACACGTTAGATTTTGTATTACGTGGATAAAGTGCGGACAATATGTGAGAAACAGTGAAAGAAACAGTGAAAAACTTACCGAACAAACAAGGACGAACGTTTTTAACCCTTTCAGGTCAGCACACGTGACCTGATGTACGACGACAGAATGAATAAACCAGTCCCTCATGCCCGTGTTGTTTCAGTTGACATAATTTGACACTTTATATAACATCGGGTCCCAGGCTCCCATGTAAGATATTTATTGTCTTCTCAGTTAATAATTACAGATATAATTGACTGGATTTTAGAAAAGCTGAGTAGTCCCAAACGAACAGGTACTAACTGATTTTTGGTGCATTTATTCCAAATGCCATGTCTCAGGCTCTGCTCATCATCAGATTTCCTGGTAAAAACAATATAACAAATAATTAGTTATAATTTTTTAAAACACGAATTTTTAATAAGAAAGCGCAAAATCGGACTAAGTGTCAGAACCTGTACATATCATATCATAGCAAAAATAACTTTGACAGCTTGTTCCTTACTTATACATTTACGAACCAAGATGTATGAACATCTAATTTAAAGTTGGAGAATGGGAATGCTGGTCGTGAGAAGTACTACGAAAGACTGCTACTTCAGTGTGCTCGCACTTGCTAGGTAAACCAGACGGTGCAGGAGGGCACCACCGTACGGCACTGTGGCTGTGCAATTCCCAATATGTTTACTAAAGATGAAAGCAGTTACCAATAACAACTAAAAGTACATGTTGTATGACTGCACACAGGCACATTAGAAAACACGACACAGTAGTACAAATTACAAGAACGTACATTAGAAAATTGTAGAAAAAATATTTTGACTTGGAAAGGCATGACTTGTCGACGATTACAAAAGGATTTGTTTAAATTTGCTATTACATTTCTTGACTATTCGGCAAACATAAAATCTTAAGACGTTTGCCCCATCCTGTGGTTTATTATTACGGCTATCTATATGTGAAAATGATACTGCCCGTTACGACAGTAAAATACAACAACAATTTCCCCCTAATACATTGCCTACGTATGGACCAGGCGCATAATTACAACTTTAACATCTTACAACAGTTTCAACATTCCTTACATTTCCATTTTGTTATAATATTGCTTGCAATTTGACATAAACATTAATATTCACATCGAAAATTGGTTACAGTTCCTTTAACATCATGGCATGAAAAGAAAAAGAAATGAAATCAGAACATCTATTACACTAATTTAACGAAAATCAGAAGAAAAAAATTATTATATGTACAGTTGTTGTTGTTACACATGCCCCTGTTTCCAGTAAATTTCACTAAGTGCAAATTTGATGGGAACACTAATTTTTATATTTATACAGTAGTTCTGAATCTTTGTGTGAATTTCCCATCCAAAAAAATTTATACCACAAGCTTCCTTTCACTCACATTATATAGGTCTACACTTTTTAACATATGAAGAACATTTACTTATCATTTACTTAAGTGCCTTTGGCACAGTCCAATCTCCTATCACAACATTATTTAAATAGCAAATTACTTATTTTTACTAAATTTCTCAAAAAAATAATTTCAAAATCTGGAACACAAACATTTAACTACAAAAGCAAATGCAAATATCTATATACACTATAAGACAATTTGTTGCTGCTGGCATTGAATGGCAGTTCATTTCCTTACTTACTAATAAACACACAATAATATTTAGAAAAATCACTACATATATTTGCTGCCTATTATTCAGATTTGGGCAGTCCATTTCGCATCATTTTACCACATCACCTGTACCACACTTACAATTCTCCATTGACTATTTATCTGCCCTCATTGGTGTTTGGCAGTCCTTTATATTATGACTCATATACTGCCCACTTTGATTTTTGACAGTCCCATCTTTTATTTGGCTTGCAGCATTTACCCTTTCTTTTCATCCCTTTTCTCCATACATCTTTACATTTACAGTACATTTGGTAATCTGAAACTCACATAAGTACATTAGCACACTGATATTGGTACACGTATATTTACAAAGATTAGTTACATTTGGAATAAAATAGTTTCAGTATAAAATATAGCATAGTTATTGCAAATTGCTTTCTGAGTGTACTTAGGTCACTCACTCCTAGGAACATACAGTTTCAGGTCCACAACATTTCTTACACCTAAAGGTTTTTTGGATTTTGGGTAGATCAGGTAGTAAGCATTATCGTGTGGAATGTTCTGTATTATATACGGTCCATTATAAATGTATTTAAATTTGGAAATTTCATGATTCAGTTCACTAGACTTTTCGTGGGTTTTTAAAAGAACATAATTTTTATCATGTCTTTTAGATCTAGATTCAGCTTTTTGCTTTGCCCTTTTTCTGACTAATTCTTTCTTTTGACTCAACCCCAAACTTGTACAAGGTGGAAACTCTAGTTTTTCCTCAATTAAACTTTTACTTCTGCTGCCTAACAAAATTTCTTCCGGTGGGAATCCAGTAGATTCATGATGTAAGGTGTTCATGACGTTCTCAAAGTCTAATATAAATCTGCCCCAGACTCTAAATCATGCCCCTTCCTGCTTTTTCCGCAACGCACCTTGGTTTTCCCGCGCTCGCCTGCCATCCACCTTTTACCGCTCCCCTACAGACAGGGTATTCACCAAAGGTTTTGCATTCCACATATCCTAATACATTGCCTACGTATGGACCAGGCGCATAATTACAACTTTAACATCTTACAACAGTTTCAACATTCCTTACATTTCCATTTTGTTATAATATTGCTTGCAATTTGACATACACATTAATATTCACATCGAAAATTGGTTACATTTCCTTTAACATCATGGCATGAAAAGAAAAAGAAATGAAATCAGAACATCGATTACACTAATTTAACGAAAATCAGAAGAAAGAAATTATTATATGTACAGTTGTTGTTGTTACAGTGTGACTGCACGTAAACAAAATGAAAGAAGCATCACTGTAGAACATGGGAACGGGGTTGTTCCTTTCAGTATATCAAAATATTTATTTATCTTAAAAGGACAACGTACCAATGTTACAGAAAAAATTGTCTTGATTAACTGATCAAAGCAGTACATAGGGAAGGGACTCCACATTTCAACGTTTAATTTTTTTGTATTGCAAAGATAGCATATCATAATTACAAAAGAACTTGTTTTGAACCGTCAGTGCACTTCCTGACAAAACGTCAAACGTGGAATCAGAAGACATTTTCCTCCTGAACCATTGATGAAATTAACTAACGTGGTATTCACTAGCCAATGAAGTTGGGTTTATAGACACCACCTTTCCTGTAGCTATATTTTGTGAACTACATTGATACTTCTTTCATTGTGCGTACGTACAGGAACACTACATGTACTTTTGTTGTTCTGTTTTACAGTCGTAACTGGCAGTAAACATTTTCGGATACGGATAGCCGTAATAATAAGCCACAGGATGGGGCAAAAGTCTTAAGATTGTATATTTGACGACTAGTCAAGAAATGTAATAGCAAATCTAAACAAATCCTTTTGTAATCGTCGACAAGTCATGCCTTTCCAAGTCAAAATATTTTTTCTACAATTTTCTAATGTACATTCTTGTAATTTGTACTACTGTGTCGTGTTTTCTAATGTGCCTGTGTGCAGTCATACAACATGTACTTTTAGTTGTTATTGGTAACTGCTTTCATCTTTAGTAAACATATTGGGAATTGCACAGCCACAGTGCCGTACGGTGGTGCCCTCCTGCACCGTCTGGTTTACCTAGCAAGTGCGAGCACACTGAAGTAGCAGTTTTCCGTAGTACTTCTCACGACCAGCATTCCCATTCTCCAACTTTAAATTAGATGTTCATACATCTTGGTTCGTAAATGTATAAGTAAGGAACAAGCTGCCAAAGTTATTTTTACTATGAAATGGTATGTACAGGTTCTGACACTTAGTTCGATTTTGCGCTTTCTTAATAAAATTGGTGTTTTAAAAGATTATAAATAATTATTTGCTATATTGTTTATACCAGAAAATCTGATGATGAGCGGAGACTGAGACACGTCATTTGGAATAAATGCACCAAAAAACAATTAGTACCCGTTCGTTCGCCACTACTCAGCTTTTCTAAAATCCAGTCACTTACATTAATAATAATGGTCGCATACCTCAACCGGCAGCTTCAGTCCGACATAATAAAAATAACTATAGGTTCTCTTTTAATGAAATTTTATGGCATTTCCTAACTTGTCTTCTTAGTCGTAATTTTATAAAATAATTACAAACATTTGTTATAACTTTGTGTTGGTTCAAGTTTCCTTTTGTACGGGCCTCGCAAGCCTGTTCGGTTAGAAATGATTTTTAAGTAGAAGAAAAAACAACACATACTCCGCGAGACTGTTGAAATAAACATCGTCGATCATGTTCACGAATAAGGGAGTTCATGTCCTGCTGCCGAAAACACTCTCTAAACATCACAGAACCACCTCCGGCCTAAACTACTCGTACACCATCCATACACTGCTTACTAAACTCCTCATTGGGATGCCGGTGCATACCTTATGATTTGAAAAGAGGCAAAACCGCGACTCATTCGCTCATACTGCACGTTTCTAATCGGCATGCATGCGTAAGCATGCGTATCTCATATATTCAAAACGCCGCGTATAAAAACGGTATTTTCCGGCGCTCATACCCCGCGTTGTATTGGTGATGAAAAGGTAAGGTCAACTTTTTTGGATAGCACTTGTGCTATGGACCAACTGTATGCCCAACGGAAGGATAGTGTTAGTGCAACTATCCTACAGGACAAGGTCAAAATATGAATGTTATACACTTCCTTCTGCTTAGTAAATTGGAGCAAATCCGTTGATTCTTTTTGATTTGATGTAGTATACAGTGGAATTGATGGTCCTTACGTAGGCACCATTAGTTCATGGATAGTTTCTCGGAAAACCTTAAAAATGTATTTTTTTACTATATTTTCGCTTTCAACAGCGAACCAAAACCGGGTCAAGGATTCAAACACGGCTATGCACAGCAAATGGCTGAAGTTTTTACGATAAATTCCCAAGATCCCCATCTCGAACTACATTGAGAATTTTAGTTTTTATCCGTTTGCAACATACAGAGATAGAAAGTTACCGTACTTATAATGTAAAATACGCACTTAAAATCCGGTGTGAGGCGAAAACATTGTCTAGCTCGGAGAAAAATGCTACTGTATAGTGTCTCTGTTGCCATCTGGAAACCCAGTTTGTAGTACTGAAGCACATGCAAACATTTTTTGCACGTAAAACTTGGTCTGAGGTGTTTAAATAAGTAAACTATCTAAATTTTACTGGCCAATGCATTTCTTTTTCTAGGAGTTACATGCCCTGCTGCAGCAAGGAAAAGAAGAGAACCAGCGGAAAAACGTTGTTATCGGAGAGCAAAAAATGCGAATATGTTCCATTTTCTTTCAAAGACTACGACTGAAAAGTGGGGTACCAACTGCCTCATGCTACCTTCCTCAGCACCTTTAATTATTTTTCCAAACATTTTGCCATGCGACCATGTTCACGCTGAGAGAGAAGAAGATGCAGTGGCAAAGAGTTGGAAAAGTAATAAAGACTGGGTGATAGAAGACATTGATCGTGTTATAGAAAGAGGGAAGGAGACAACTGCGGTATCAGAGAAAGAGAGGGACAGAGTGGCAGTGGAGAGGAGACTGCAGTAGTAAGACAGAGGGAAGGGAACTGTGACTGTGGCAGCAGAGACATTGATAGAGAGACACAAAGAGATTATGAGAATGAGTTGGGCTGAATGTATGAGAAACTGCCAGCGGATGGGTATGAGCGACTTGCAGCCATGGACTAGCGGGTGAGAGTGATTAACAGTTAGAGGAGACTGTGGGACTGTGAGGTGAGTTGTATACTAAAAAAAGTGGGAAAATGTTCGCATGCCAAAATTTTCGGGAAAATTTTTAAAGATGCTGAAGAAGGTAGAATAAGACGGCTGGTAACCTATTTCTCAGTGTCTTTTAAATAAACACGAACACAGTCGCATTTTTGTGCTCCGATAGGAACATTTCTCCGCTGGTTAGTTACTCCCCAGTGTCTGAGTTGTGTGGCCCAAGGAAGATATGCAGCTTTATGGACCGCTGTGAGCAAAGGCCTTTTGCGATCCACCTGACTGGAAATGTCCACTTCGCAAATGTTGCTTCGTAATGTTTGTTTGTAAACTGGTACTGATTGAGACGGACCTGCATTCACAGACAGCGGCAATTTCTTTAGGGTTTGAAACTGTTTGTCATCGACAAGGCGCGACATGCGTCACCGATCCCTGTCGATTAGGATCTTGCTACGGCCACTGTTCTCACGCCATGTTACATCGCTGCGGTGAAACGCCGTAAACACGTTGGACAGTCTGCGTTGATATACCAAAACAACGGGCAGCTTCATTGATGGTGTGGTCATGGGCACGTCTAAATCGATAGCTGCTTTCTGCCATTATGTACGTCTCCACATTGAACGATCTTACTGACATGATCCCATACAACCGACTGGCACAGACGCGTTTTCACTGTCATGATTCATGTCAGGTTGCAGGGTCACATGACCTGTTGGCACCATCTCTAAACCGTCTACAGCGCTACAAGGCGAAATGCGTGATATTTTAAAAGTGTTACTATTATTTTGTACGACGAGCTTGTATCTCCATCAATAACAAAATATTCGTGTTTGTCAAAGATCGATCAGCACTTCCAGGTACTTTCCTCTCCATATGTTCAAATGTTGAAATGTGTGTGAATTTCTAGGGGACCAAACTGCTGACGTCGTCGGTCCCTAGACTTACACACTACTTAAACTAAATTAACTTTAAGGACAACATTCACACCCATGCCCGAGGGAGGACTCGAACCTCTGGCGGGAGGAGCCCTGCCCATCTCCCCATTCTTTTAAAACTACGCACTTCGAAGGTATTGCTCTCAACGCACTCTTCAGCAGGTTAATCCTATCAGCTGTAAGATGCACAACAGGCAACGTGGAAAACTTACGGCGATTTATGACGAGCGTGCAATAAGTAATGCAACACTTTTTTTTCTGAAAGCAGGTTGGTTTTATTTAGTATTCGAATACATTATATTAAGCCCTCTCTTTTGGCTATAAAATCCTGTTTTCCAACATAACCTTCCGTGTATGTGGCGGCCTTACTCCATCTTACTGGGAGGGTCTGAACGCCGGCAGGGTACCACTCTTCTGGTCGACGTCTCGCCGCATCAGTAACCTCCACATCATCCACGTACTGCTTCCCGCAGTGTGTATCCTTCAATGGGCCAAACAGATGGAAGTCGGAAGGTGTGAGATCCAGGCTGAAGGGTGGATAAGAAAGAACAGTTCATAGATGTTCTGTGAGCTCCTTTCGGGTGCGCAGATTTGTACCATGCCTTGAGGTGTCATGGAGAAGTAGAAGTTCGTTTGCATTTTTGTGGCGACGAACATGCTGAAGACGTTTTTCCAGTTTCGTGACGGCAGCCCAATATGCATTTCACACTTGATCATTGCACCATGAGGGAGGATATCAAATAGAATAATCCCTTCAGAGTCCAAGAAGACCGTCCCCATGATTTTACTAAATCAGGGTGCAGCTTTGAAGTTTTTCTTTGGAAGAGTAGTTTATTTATTCGTGCCAAAAGCGTTGCATGAAAATAGACAAAAAGAGAAAAGCAGACTAAATACACACAAAGAAAATATAGACACAACGTGAGACAAATAGAGCCATATGACCACAGTTATATATGTGGTGTCACCGCCAGACACCACACTTGCTAGGTGGTAGCCTTTAAATCGGCCGCGGTCCGGTAGTATACGTCGGACCCGCGTGTCGCCACTATCAGAGATTGCAGACCGAGCGCCGCCACACGGCAGGTCTAGAGAGACTTCCTAGCACTCGCCCAGTTGTACAACCGACTTTGCTAGCGATGGTTTACTGACAAAATACGCTCTCATTTGCCGAGACGATAGTTAGCATAGCCTTCAGCTACGTCATTTGCTACGACCTAGTAAGGCGGCATGTTCAGTTACTATTGATATTGCAAATAATGTACAGATAAGAGCTACGTTCAACATTAATGGATTAAAGTTAAGTATTCCACCAGCTACACCCTTTTGTTTCTAGTCTAAATTCCTTGTCCTGTTCCAGACCTCACGCCAGCCTGCGTGAGCTAAAACGCGTGCCTTTCGGCTTCCTCTAAAATTCGTAGGTTCGCTCTCCTGCCAATCCACAACAATATACACTGAAGCGCCAAAGAATCTGGTATAGCCATGCGTATTCAAATACAGAGATATGTAAACAGGCAAAATGTGGCGCTGCGGTCGGCAACCCCTATATAAAACAACAACTGTCTCGCGCAGTTGTTGGATCGGTTACTGCTGCGACAATGGCAGGTTATCAAGATTTAAGTGACTTTGAACGTGATGTTATAGTCGGCGCACGAGCGATGAGACGCAGCATCTCAGAGCTAGGTATGAGGTGGGCATTTTCCCGTACGACCATTTTACGAGTGTACAGTGAATATCAGGAATCCGGCAAAACTTAGAAGACGAGGTACTGGCGGAATTAAAGCTGTGAGGACGGGGCGTGAGTCGTGCTTGGCTAGCTCAGTTGGTAGAGCACTTGCCCGCGAGAGGCAAAGGTCCCGAGTTCGAGTCTCGGTCTGACACACAGTTTTAATCTGCCAGGAAGTTTCAAAAATTAAAATCTCCGACATCACTGCGGCCGGAAAAAGATCCTGCAAGAACTGGACCAACGACGACTGAAGAGAATCGTTCAACGTGACAGAAGGCAGCTCTTCCGAAAATTGCTGTAGGTTTCAGTACTGAGCCATCAACAAGTGTCAGCCTGCTTACCATTCAACGAAACATCATCGATATGGGCTTTCGGAGCCAAAGACCCACTCCTTTATCCTTGAAGACTGCAGGACACAAAGCTTTGCGCCTCGCCCTGGGCCCGTCAACACCGACATTGGACTGCTGATGACTAGAAACATGTTGCCTGCTCGGACGAGTCTCGTTTCAAATTGTATCGAGCGGATGGACGTTATCGGCTTTGGAGACAACCTCATGAATCCATTAATCCTAATGTCAGCAGGGGACTATTCAAGGTGGTGGAGACTCTGTAGTGGTGTGGGGCGTGTGTACTTGGAGTGATATGGGGCCCCTGAAACGTTTGGATACGACTTGACAGGTGACACGTACGTAAGCATCCTGTCTGATTACCTGGATACATTCGTATCCATTGTGAATTCCGATGGACTTGGGCAATTCCAGCAGGACAATGCGACATCCCACAGGTCCAAAATTGCTACAGAGTGGCTCAAGGAACACTCTTCTCAGGCTAAACACTTCCGCCGGCCACCAAACTCCCATTATTGAGCATATCTAGGATGCCTTGCAAAGACGTGTTCAGAAGAGATCTCCACCCCCTCATACTCTTACGGATTTGTGGACAGTTTTGCAGGATTCATGTTATCAATTACCTCCAGCACTACTTCAGACATTGAGTCCATGCCAGGTCGTGTTGTGGCGCTTCTGCGTGCTCACGGTGACACTACACGATATAGGCAGGTGTACCAGTTTGTTTGGCTCTTCAGTGTATAAACAGGTTACAAACATTAAATCTAATTAGACAAAAAGTTAGTGAACCTCGACAGCATTGTCCTGGGTCTCCAGCGTGCAGGAAACTTGGCAATGGGGGACTGTTATACAGATGTTTGGTGGATTGTTCTGTTCCACATTCGCATTAAGTTTATAGGCCCCGAAGATAACTCCATTTGGCCATACTATCCTTTGTTCTACCTACAACACTTCTTAGTCTGTTGAGGGACTTCCACGTTTTCCATTGTAGGTTTTCGCCTGGAGGAGGGCCTCCGAAGGTGGGATCCATGATGCGATATCTGCGTTTCTGTTTGTCCACCTGTTTTGTCGGTGCCATTGACGGCGATGTACTGTCTTTGGTGGATAGTTTTAGAAAGCTTTTCCTAGTTTTCTGCCTGTTTGGAGGAGGATGGTGTCCATGCAGCGGGCGAGTAGCGTTTAGTTCCACTTTGCTTCTCATTATGTTCGCGGCAACTTTCCGTCTTATATTTGATGTCCGCAGCTCGTGGTCGTGCGGTAGCGTTCTCGCTTCCCACGCCCGGGTTCCCGGGTTCGATTCCCGGCGGGGTCAGGGATTTTCTCTGCCTCGTGATGACTGGGTGTTGTGTGCCCTCCTTAGGTTAGTTAGGTTTAAGTAGTTCTGAGTTCTAGGGGACTGATGACCATAGATATTGAGTCCCATAGTGCTCAGAGCCATTTGATTTTATATTTGATGGGGCTATCCCCGCCAGGCTGTAGAGCTTGTAGGTAGACGTTGTCCTCAAGCATCCTGATGTTATTCTACATGCCTCGTTGAGGGCAGCATCCACATGCCTGGCATGAACAGAACTGTACCAGACAGGGCAGGCGTATTCAGCGGCAGAGTAACTTAAGGGGAGCCGGAGGTGGTCAAATCCAAAAAATTACGATTTTTTTTTGCTGTCGAAAATTAATTGGAACATTCCTCTTTAATGTAAACTTTGAATTATTGTTCTACTCGCCCTAGAAGTGCAGTTATTACCATTTTCCCCCACGCCTGCAGAGGAAATGGGCGGCCGCTGAATGCATCTAACACCCTCTCGTGACTTCCTGGCGAACTGCTTAGGATTTTCTCGGCCTGTTACGCATACAGCGCCTTATGTTACGCCTACAGCGAGTGTGCAAGGTTTGGCTACATTGTTTTCTGTGATAAATGAAGCGCTAAAGAGCGCGGAACATCGTCTCTTTGCTGTTTACCGTTTCGAATTAGTTCAGTGTTGCGCCTGTTGTTGGTAGTATTATACTTCTTGTGTAAAGCGTTGTTCTGGTTACGATACCACGTTTTAGTAACCGTGTATATAAGAAGAAGAAGAACGCAGGGAAAAGAAAATTAACACTAATACCAAGTTGCGATACTACAATTACTGAAACAGTGCGTTCTTCTGCTAAGCAACACATGGCCGCCCATAGCCCTGTGACATCTTCTAGCAAGAAGCTGACTGGTGGAAGTGACAGATTTCGTGAATATGTTAGTGACAGTGATGATATTAACGAAGTACTGAATATTCGATTATTATCTTCTGTGCTGAAAGAAAGTGTTCTGTGCAAAATGTGTTCAAGTGTAGGAGTGGGACTAGAGATAACAAAGCAGTTTGGTTTAGCTTGTGAGATGAAGATAATCTGTGCATGTTGCAAGTATCAAGTGACTTTCTACAATTCACATGCCAGTCTCTTTGGTGAAAATGGACGATCTAGAGTGTTTGATGTGAATGTTCGACTTGTGTATGGTCTTCGATCCATTGGAAAAGGGTCTGCTGCTGGTAAACTGTTTTGTGGTATTATGAACTTGCCATCGCCTCCAAGCAAATTTGGGTACTACTGTGAACTGGTAGGATCATCTGTTGAAGATGTGGCTTTGAAAACCATGAAGGAAGCAGTGGAGGAATCTGTAGAAATGAACGGTGGTTCTAGGGATTTGGTAGTGGCATTAGATGGTTCCTGGCAAAAGAGGGGTCATAAATCCCTGAATGGGGTTGTAACTGCTACTTGTGGTGATAGTGCACAGTGGAACCTGTGAGGCAAATTTTTGTGGATCAAGTGGAGCAATGGAAGTGGATGGAGTGAAACAAATTTTTGAACGTTCAGTTCCCAGATGGTGACTCCAAAGGTTTCAAGACTATAGAGGAACTGAAACCATATGGAAATGAATTTGTAGTTGAAAAGTTGGAATGCATTGGGCATGTGCAAAAGCGTATGGGTGCACGGCTTCGAAGGCTCAAACAAACTTTGGGTTCAAGTAAGCTCAGTGATGGAAAGACAATAGGAGGGAGAGGCAGGCTTACTGATGAGGCGATTGAACGTCTACAGAGATACTATGGGTATGCTATAAGGCAAAATACTAGTAATGTTAGTGACATGCGAAAAGCAGTGTGGGCATTGTTCCTTCATACTGCCTCTTCCAATGAATACCCTCAACACAGCCTGTGCCCAAAAGATTCCTGGTGCAAATATAATGCAAAAAAGGACTATGACCACAAACATGGTTTGCCAGCAGCTGTGATAAATGCTATAAAACCAATTTTTCATGACTTAGCACAGCCAGAATTGTTACACAAATGTCTACACGGAAAGACGCAGAATCCTAATGAGAGCGTAAACAATTTGATTTGGAAAGTGATTCCTAAAAGGGTGTTTGTAAGCATAAAAACACTGCACTTTGGCATTTATGATGCAATAGCAACCTACAACCAAGGGAACAGTGTGAAGTGTGAAGTTCTGAAGGCATTAGGATTTACAGCTGGGGTGAACACTGTACGAGCACTAAGAAATATTGACAGAGAAAGGATAAGAGGAGCAGAAAGAAGAGAAAAGCATATGAAGTATGATGGAACAACAGGCCAGAAAAGAGGACAGAAGAGGAAGCTTTCGGAGGATGAAGAAGAAGACCCTGATAATCCATCCTATAGTGCAGGAATGTATTGAGAAACTTTGATAGCCATTTCCCGTAAATTAGAATTTTTCGAATATAAGGAACATTTTCTCAAAATCCAGTCAAGCTAGAGAGATGAAATTTTTATACAGCACTCCTAGTGGTCAAACTTACATTGTAACACAGCCATTTGGCAATATGTTCAGTAGTTTCATTTCAGTTTAATTATAAAGCTATTATTTGTAAAAAAAATTTGGGTCATTAATAAAAAAAATAATTGGAAGGAAACTAGAAAAGGTACTCCAAAATCCCTCTGTCATAACTGCAATACTAAACCACTCTATATGCAAAAAAAAATTCTAGTTGGTAGTTTATTCATAAATCTTCCTCAAACTTAGTGATTTTAACATGGGCAGCATAGGCACCTCCGGCTCCCCTTAATCAAGTGCCGATGTTCTGAGTACTGTCGGTTGAGCATTCCATCCACTACTTGTGATATTTCTGATGACGTTATTGCGGGCGGATACTTTTTGTTTTGTATTTAGGCAGTGCTTCCTAAGTGTCAGCGCACCGTTCAGCGTAACCCCCAGATATTTTGGATTATGACAGTGCTCCAGTCCACGCCATCCCATACGACCTTAATTTTCTGTTGGAGTCTTTGTTTCGTAGATGAAAAGCGCACACTTGGGTATTAGTCAATCTTGGTTTCACGTAGCTATTTTGGTAGTATGCCACGAGAGTGTGAAGTCCATTTGTTAGATGTCTCTCTACTGTTTCGAAGTTTTTTGCTTGAGATATTACATCGTCAGCATAGATGAAGATTTTATGTGTTAAGAGGTTGTGGCTAATTGTTGCTATAGACGTTAAACGCTACCTTGGGGCAGACCGCTATTTTGTATCCTCTATCTACTTTTTTTGCTGTCTTGTTTGACACAAAAAGGGTTCAAATGGCTCTGATTACTATGGGACTTAACTTCTAAGGTCGTCAGTCCCCTGGAACTTAGAACTACTTAAACCTAACTAACCTAAGGACATCACACACATCCATGCTCGAGGCAGGATTCGAACCTGCGACTGTAGCGGTGGCGCGGTTCCGGACTGTAGCCGGCGTTTGACACAGAATCTACGGTCCTGACGGAGAGTTCTTATGAAGTCGGTAAATTCATAATCTGTTGTTAATTGACACAGTTTGTTCACAGTGATATCGTGCTGCTCAGTACCATGTAAGCTGCGGAGAGATATACGCATACTGCTCCTGTAATCAAACTCCGATCAAATCCATTCCCTATATTCTGTGTCAGATCGAGAATTTCTGCTGTACAATCTTTATTTGGTCTGAAACCAGTTTGTTGCCGAATCAGTTGTCGCTCAGTGATAGGGCTGAAACGATTAAGCAGCATTCTTTAGAGGATTTTATAAATATGGCACAAAAGAGATTTAGGGGGAAAGTTCTTGGCTTGCCGGATTTCAGTATGGCGATGGTCCTCGTCCTTCTCTAGATTTTAGGGATCTGCTGTCGTTTTAGGCAGTTATTATAGAATTGCAGTAGCCATCCCATAGTAGCAGGTACAAAATGATTTTCTGCTCCACCAACAAATCGTCAAGTCTTGACGCGTTGCCGAATTTACACTTTCTAAGAGCAGCTTTCAGTTCTTCGAAAGCAAACTTGGCGGACAGCAAGTTTGTTTCTGGATATTGCCAGGTTATCCCTACGTTTTTCTTTCTACCTTCAATTTCCCATTCAGCAGTACCTGATGGGCAACTTCATTTAGGGTAACGTTGAGCCTTACTTTGGGGACAGGAGAGTCATCACTGAGTCGTTTGAGCAGGTTCCAAGCTATCCTGCTACACTTAGACATGTCAACACTCTCTACGTTTCAATCCATCGATTTTGTTTTGCTTTCACCAATTCCTGGGATAGTGTCCGTCCTGATTTTACTGTATCACTATTGAACCGGTCTTCATCACAGAGTCTAAGGTACCCTGGCAGCCTCTGGCGATCGAAGCGCGACAGCATCTTTTCACATCATCTACAAAACGGTCGTAGGAGTGTGGCACGAGTTCGACGCTTAGTATTGCCTCATCCAGAGTTTCCGCAAAATTCCTCCAGTTGGCCTTCTCAAATTTGAACCGGTTATGGGATGGGATCATCTGTGGTTTGATGGCTCTAAACACTTGACAGCAGAGTGGTGAGGGGCCACTCCGTGGATTGCCGTTTTGTTTCGGTTCGGAATGATGAACCCACATTTCATCGCCTTTGAGAAAGTCCGACAAAAAATTGTCACGATCAGCCTAGTACCGCGCAAGCAATTCCGCACAGGTTTCATTGCTTTCATGGCCTTCTGTTAGGCGGCGAGGAAGCCAGCGAGCGCTGACCTTCGAGTACTCCAAATGGTGGACGAGTGTGTGAGCCCTACCAACAGAGACGTGTAGCTGAGGAGCGTGCCGTTTGTCTGTGATCCGCCGATCACAGTGTCCCTACTTTGCAACATTGCGGGAGTTACAACTGTCTGCGACCGGCCGGCACGCGAGGGATCGGACAGGTTTGCGCGACCTTTTCGCTGTGATAGAGGCATCGTCCAATGACTCGCCGTTCACTGCCAGGTCTCAGTAGACATTTTGCAACCACCTACAAACATCTACAATGCTCTTGTTGTCCACCAAACGAAACTAAATGACAGTTCCCTGCTGGAATCGCATCTCCGTAAAACGTCATTTTGAAGGAAACGTATAGAGTCGCCACCATCATAAAGGTACAGGGGTTGAAGCGGAAATATTCCCCGACATCCAGCAACAAGTTCTGCGTTTTTCAACCGAAATTAGCACAGAAAAAAAGTGTTGCATTACTTATTAAACCCTCCTCGTACTAGCAGGTCTAGACTTCGTCGGCATTTCCCATGTGTAGTGAGTGGTGATCATAATTACGTGAAGCTACTCTGGATTACATCCATGTATATACAACCCGACGGGCGGACTTTCAACGCTGTTCGTGACACGTCACCTGAAATGGCGATATCCGCCGCTTTGAAACGTCATGTGTGGGAGAGAGTGTGCTAACACCGGCATGTAGCTTCAGCTGAACCAATATTTGCTCAACAGGTGAGCACGTTAACGGTCCGGATCCCCGCCTACGAGCAGCGCAAACACATTTGTCGCGCATTAGCCACATCACAAATGGCAGCTGAATGATATGAACAGAGCCAAATGAATTGTTCAAGGGCAATAGTAAAGCGACGTGAGTGCATAAAGATCACCTTGTTCCTTACTTCACGTTATAGCTATGTGTCGTTTATGATACTCATCACTTTCTTGGACAACCTGCGGACCCTGTACAGGCAGAAGGTGCACAATCAGCCAGCCACCATAATTTTATTAGACTATTTGTTGCTGCGGATGGCAGCGAGACATCACTAATGTCAGTGGTATGGATGCACGTTGGTGTAGCACCGCGATCTTTGGACGATACCACAACTATTCTTCGAATTTTGGTTTACTATAGATGTGAAAATCGTTTTAAATTTATCTCTGCATTTCCTATTCAGCACATAATTATTTATCGATGTTAAGTTACGTGACATGAAACGACAAAGCCAATTTTGCAACGAGACACAGCACATTTCTACTTCAAACGATATTCAACATGTTTTATCACAATATTTGTTATTCCTTTGTCCTGAGGGATTTATTTTAATGAAAGTCACAGTTCATATGTCCGCTCGCATATTTATAAATCATACTTTTCTCCATATTGTCTCGTTTAGTTGTCTTTGTATTCGTGTTTTCTTTATTTTGTTGCAACATTGTGATATTTCCAACACAAGAAACAATACTGAGTGGTAACACAATAGTTACAGAAAGTCTAACGTAAATTATCTGCAGGTAGTTGTCAGAACACTCCTTCTAATTGTCATTTGTTGTTAAACTTGTATCTCTCCCAGTCTATAGATAATAATTTCCAAGCTTTCTGTGAAGCGCTTCACCATTCAGACAGCCCATGGGAATGGGCAATAGAACACTTACTTATTTTGATCCCCTTTCAGATTATATTCGCACATGTTATATTGAGATACTCCAGTTACATTAGAAGTCGCCGAAGAAACAAATACGCTGCTGGCACTGGTGGCTAGACTTCCTTACGATAAAATATACCACAGTGAATTCAACATTTGATTGTCAGTTGTTCTAGGATGCGGCTAGTTCTTAGTTACACGCGCATTACTATCGTTTATAAAGTGTCATTTGTGACAGCGTCCAGTAGGGGGAAGAGAGAGGCTTATCCCCTTGGGTATTATTGATGCAAGAGCTGGTTTCCGGTATCTTGGTGGAAGGATCCGTGTCTAACATGAAGATGATGAGTTGCTCTTTCAAGAATCCTTCTAAAAGGGTTGTGGTCCTGTCCTGCTGTGCAGAATTAAAGACTAGTGATTTTCCCGTAATTACAGGTGTTTGCCAGCATCTGTTACATATAGATTTTTATAAGACCTCGGAAAATGGTACACTTTGCAAAGGAGAGTTTTCAGCATGAGTGTAAAATGGCCAATGAAACTGCTTGCACTCTGCTCCTGAATCTTATTGATTGAAAGGCTCGGATGTGGAAATACTTTTCTCGGAGTTACTTGACTCTCGGGAAATCGAGATGTCGTTTGGCAGCCTTCGGGAATGTAGGTTTCAGCTCGAGCCCCTGTCGGGTAGGGATGACATTCTGAGTGTTGAGTGTATGAAATTGTGAGTGAATCGGTGTGGCCGAGCGGTTCTAGGCGCTTCAGTCTGGAACCGCGCGACCGCTACGGTCACAGGTTCGAACCCTGCCTCGGGCATGGATGTGTGTGATATCCTTAGGTTAGTTAGGTTTAAGTAGTTCTACGTTCTAGGGGACTGATGACCTCAGACGTCAAGTCCCGTAGTGCTCAGAGCCATTTGAACCATTTTTTTGTGAGTGAATGATCCTTAGTCTTCTTCTTCTGCCATTCCGAGATTAGCCGTTACAGCCTGTTGCAGCCTAACCATCTCTTCCTAGAACATCCTCGGCCTTGCCAGGCTCCGCAGTAATGGATAAAATTGTTATACTGATACGGTAGCCTACAGGAATTGAAAGTACTTTCCCGTGCTCGATCGTAGAATCCACCCTAGTCACTTCCAGTACTCCAGACGAGCGTTGCGTTTTAGTAACCAAGCACTTTCTCAGCAGGCAAAATATAGAGCCAGTGGTTACTTCGGGGCGATATTTGATAAAAGAGACAGGCTTAGCGATGTTTAAGTGAACCAATAAATGAAATTCCTTCCGCGGACATTTGAAGTGTGCAGTTTTTTGCGTGATTTATTTCCCTTTCAAGTTTTTTCATGTGTTCGTCTTGGGGGAGATTTTACCGCCGGGAATGCCTAGATAGAGCCGGAGCCGGTGTGGTGACTGTTGGAACGTACGTTTCCCGGTGTAGTGATCGGATCTGAGAGTCTTTCTGAAAGTGGTTTGATTGTTAAAGCCCCTTTGTTAATGGTGTGAGAGTAGTGACAATTTTAATCCTGTCTTGTAGGCGAATTCGAGGTCGGCGACCGACTTTTAGACTGATTTCGTGGTATCGTCCAGAGATCCTGGTACCGCCCCAGAGTCGGCAACACGAATCGCTACCAGAGACCTTCACGAGGGGTGGCTGCAATCCGCAACGACATGTGGGAGCCGCTCCAGAAGGCCACACCTCCCAACCCAGCAACAGCAGTGCCCTCGCACCAGAGGTCAATATAATGTCGAGAATGCTAGAGCTCATCCCACTTCGACACTTCAGCTACTGTAATTAACATCGTCATGTAGGACAAACGAATAGTTAAAGTTCCTGATGAATTGTACTGTTGTGAATACCGAGCATTGCACTGCAAGAAAACAGTTCGTTAAACTATGCATCAAGTGTTGCATTAACAGTCAGTGACAGACGTAAATTATCAATAAATCCGGTGGCAAAGGTCTGCTCAAAGTTAATTAAATCTTTTGTCCATTCTCGTAATAAAATGAACTAGTGTTTCGTGTGTTCTACTTTGATGAGCCTTCTCCCAGAGCAATCAAACAACCTACAGTTATGGCCAGACGAAGTAGTTTCGTCTGGTCACAACAGATTTAATAGTGCAGAAGTACAGAGCATTAATCTGGATACGCTATTAAATGCTTCGGAGTAAATCTGGCGTTCTACACATCTACATCTACATCTACTCTGCAATTCACATTTAAGTGCTTGGCAGAGGGTTCATCGAACCACAATCATACTATCTCTCTACCATTCCACTCCCGAACAGCGCGCCGGAAAAACGAACACCTAAACCTTTCTGTTCGAGCTCTGATTTCTCTTATTTTATTTAGATGATCGTTCCTACCTATGTAGGTTGGGATCAACAAAATATTTTCGCATTCGGAAGAGAAAGTTGGTGACTGAAATTTCGTAAATAGATCTCGCCGCGACGAAAAATGTCTTTGCTGTAATGACTTCCACCCCAATTCGCGTATCATATCTGCCACACTCTCTCCCCTACTACGAGATAATACAAAACGAGCGACCCTTTTTTTGCACCCTTTCGATGTCCTCCGTCAATCCCACCTGGTAAGGATCCCACACCGCGCAGCAATATGATAACAGAGGACGGACGAGTGTAGTGTAAGCTGTCTCTTTAGTGGACTTGTTGCATCTTCTAAGTGTCCTGCCAATGAAACGCAACCTCTGGCTCGCCTTCCTCACAATATTATCTATGTGGTCTTTCCAACTGAAGTTGTTCGTAATTTTAACACCCAGGTACTTAGTTGAATTTACAGCCTTGAGAATTGTACTATTTATCGAGTAATCGAATTCCAACGGATTTCTTTGGAACTCATGTGGATCACCTCACACATTTCGTTATTTAGCGTCAACTGCCACCTGCCACACCATACAGCAATCTTTTCTAAATCGCTTTGCAACTGATACTGGTCTTCGGATGACCTTACTAGACGGTAAATTACAGCATCATCTGCGAACAACCCAAGAGAACTGCTCAGATTGTCACCCAGGTCATTTATATAGATCAGGAACAGCAGAGGTCCCAGGACGCTTCTCTGGGGAACACCTGATATCACTTCAGTTTTACTCGATGCTTTGCCGTCTATTACTACGAACTGCGACCTTCCTGACAGGAAGTCACGAATCCAGTCGCACAACTGAGACGATACCCCATAGGCCCGCAGCTTGATTAGAAGTCGCTTGTGAGGCAGTTTCTCGACATAGCTACGAGCGGGGCCCCTCACGCGACAGCACGGGTCCGTGGAGAAGACAGACGGAACGTTTCACTTACGTGAGAGTAATTCTGGACGCTTCCAGTTGATTTATTTCAATTTCAAGTTTTCCTTCTGGTCTGGAACGAAGTGTGTTCCCCTCTAATACTACAAATGACGTGATTTGCTCTTCAGTGTGTAAAATATTACACCAAACACATGTTTGGCCTCTAGAGAACTTTGTCTATTGTAAATATCGTCATTAGTGCTGCGCAAATGCTCTACCTTTCCAGTAGATTATTCCTGCGAGCAGGGTATCCCTAACCTCACAGTTCTCCATTCGGTAACATGAGAAAAGAAATTTTACATACAGTTTTGACATAGAATAGATGGAGCTACTGGTTTAAGCTCTCCAGCCGTTCCCAAACAAGAAGACTGAGGCTCTTTCTCAGGACGACCTTAAAACTGGCGAACTCGTCCTCAACATCACAATCCAAGGCAGCAATCATCAGTCCGTTCGCCAAGACACTGAAAGGAAAGATGACTTCTGAACGCAAATGACAAGAGTGTGTAAGTAGGCTGTTTAGGTTTTTATGTTGGTAACGTCACGTAGCGCTCTGTATGAAAATCACTGACTGTGCTGTGTGCAGTCTGTGGTTGGTTTGCATTGTTGGAATATTTGCTATTGTAGTGTTGGGCAGTTGGATGTGAAGAGCGCGTAGCGTTGTGCAGTTGGAGGTGAGCCGCCAGCAGTGGTGGATGTGGGGAGAGAGACGGCAGAATTTTGAGAGCGGACGATATGGACGTGTGTCCGTCAGAAAAAAGAAATTTGTGAGACTGGATGTCATGAACTGAACACTATTAAGGTAAATACATTGTTTGTTCTCTATCAACATCTTTCATTTTCTATGCCTATCAGTAGTTAGTGCCTTCAGTAGCTAGAACCTTTTATTTAGCTGGCAGTATTGGCGCTCGCTGTATTGCAGTAGCCCGAATAACGAAGATTTTTGTGAGGCAAGTGATTCATGAAAGGTATAGGTTATTGTTAGTCGGGCCATTCTTTAATAGGGATTATCGGAAGTCAGATTGCGTTGCGCTAAAAATATTGTGTGTCAGTTTAGTGTTCATCATAATAAGTAAAGAGAGAAATGTCTGAGTACGTTCAGTTTTGCTCACCTGTTTGAGAATCAAATAACGTAAGAGCTTTACCAGCACTGTTATTCATAATTTTTCTAAGGGGATGTTTCAAGTGACTGGTGGCACCCTCTTCCTGTAAATGCTTTCTGCATCTGCCCTGTGGCGATTTTTCTCCTTTATGGCCAGTAAGACGAAGACCAACCTCCAGTTCTAGGGCGCTCACGTCACACACAATACCAGTTCTGCTAATAAAAGTCCATACAAAGTGGCCTAACATAAAAATCATCGATTACGGCAACGGATCCAGAAAACCCACTGGGACCCAAAATTTGCATCTGACTGCCTATTCTTATGTAACTTGAGCAACAACAAAAGTTGCGTCATCCCAGACGTATAATGATGCAGAGAATAAGCCATCTTAAGCAAAGTATCATCACCCCACCCTGAATACGAAATATTCATTCAATAAATACAAAATCTGTACTGGATCCTAGCAGAAATAAAAGTTCACAGGCGCTCAAATGTAACACCACGTCAAAGAAAAACAGTGAATCATTGAAATTAATCTTTCACATATATTCTGAAAATACATGTACAATTACTGCGCCTCGTAATATCTAACTAAAAGCTGTCTTTAAGTGAAAATCAATTTATATTAGTGTCTTTTATCGTGACCAGGCGGATATAATGAGTTAACATTGGAATTGACACGAGACACAGATTGATGTTTTACAAGCTTCCTTCGGTAACAACAGCTGTATGTTCTATGCTATCCAGGCGATGTTATGTTGCCATCCCCGGTCACTCCCCCTCTGTCCATCTACGCTGTCCCCTGGGTCTAAATGCAGCATGGCGGTTCGTTACTCAATTTTAAACAGATACACCCACTTGCAGCCCTATTTGCATCAATCAGCAAACAACTTTAATGCATCAGCCTAGCGTTAACAGTTAAAATGTCGATAAAACAGCGCATGTACACCGAATACAGTCAAGCCGTTACAGCCTCTTTAATTCGGACGAGACTTAGTAGTGAATCATGGACAGTGGATTTCGTACCTCAACGCATCATCCTCGTGATACTGGATCTCTCAGTAAAGAATGGAATAACTATCTCTGAGCAAGTCCGTACCTTACGCGTAAACGGGCTACAATCCCTCCAGATAGGTGGTTCGTGCTTGCACAAGCGTGTTATCAGCAACAGCCAACACCCCGTATCTTCCGTTGAGCCGAGTGGTTACAGCCGAGCGCTTAGCATCCGTATTTACCTTGAGTCCCGAAATACGCTACTGTGCTCGGTTCGCCATTCACCAACCTGGCGAGGTCGGAACCAACTGGTGGCGTGAGAGCGTATGATGAGAGCTCCCAGGTGACGCAAGCGCCACATGACGTATCACAGCCTTTATTACGAGCGTTCCACCGCCGCCGAAACCAAATGCTTGAAGGCTGCCAATCACAGCCACATCAACTTCCGATTCCTGACAAACAGAGGCTACTGCTCCTTCATCCGTACGCAACAATCACTGTCCCTTGGATTCATTCACGATCGGGTACAGCTAAATGTCCATGTGAAAGAATTAAAAGACTAAACGCTGCATAATCTGATTTGGGAAACTACAGAACTGAATGATGATCTGGCACACACTATCGGCGGTCACTAGCAGAGGTTAAGTATGTGTACAAGCGGCTGAGCATCGGTGTGCTGTATACAAATGAACCGGTGAACTGGATGTTTTAGTCGTTAACCCTATGAAAATGGCTCCAGGCACTATGGGACTTAACATCGGAGGTCATCAGTCCCCCTAGACTTAGGACTACTTAAACCTAAGGACATCACACACACCCATGCCCAGGGCAGGATTCGAACCTGCGACGGTAGCAGCCGCGTGGTTCCGGACTGAAGCGCCTAAAACCGCTCGACTACCGCGGCCGGCTAACCCTATGACTGTGAAAGAGTGGTGTATAAAGTCTTGAGCCTGTTGCTAATTTTATATCGGGATTACCTGAGGTCCCTCAGATTTCGCACATACACGTCATATTCATAGCCCTGAATGCCCATCGGATAAGTTATGCTCAGGCAACGGATCTGGCCTAACAAGTAGTGTTACAGCGTAAAGTCAGCGCCGGCACGCCAGTCGGGAACGACAGAGAAGAGAAGACTGTGAGAAGAGGTCAGCCAATAGCACGCTGACCGACCTCCTTCCAGGACGACAAGGCGACAGCAGCGGCCCCTAGGTGAAGACGATATAAGTGCCAAGCCAGACTGGTGGCAACCAACTTCGATAGCAACTTCAACGTTAGCCACTTCGTTAGCCGATGCATCGTAGCCTCTATCATTAGCGATCTTTATGTAGCACACTTAAAGATCAGCAGTCACTGCAGTTCAGTTGACAGACTTTTGTAGTAGAAACAAAGTTATTTATACTTGTCTTGCTGTGATAAAACTCATTAATACGAGTTGTTTGATTGTTTGTTAGCAAACCGAGTATGCAGGATAACTGGGGTAACCGGTGAACGCCTTCTGGATACTCGACGGAATGTGGGCGGGGGGAGAGTGAGGGGGGGGGGGGGGAGAGAAGGAAGGTGACTCCATGACCAGTATTTTCTCTTTCGTCATCAAATTTCATTACACAAAACCACGCTTTCCTTAAGGCACGTCAAAGGCAAACCTGTACTTTGGAGTCTCAGGCAGTGTGGATGTGTGAGAGAGATAACGGATTTACAGAATTCGAAAATTATCGCGAAGCACAAGATGAGCTTCATTCATCAGTTACCATTTGTCACAAAACATGAAGAGGGTCACGGTTCATAATCCAAACCATATATGAACACCATGAAGAAAATACTATTCTACTACGATCACTCTTCTTGGCTACCAAAGCACGATAAAATGAGAAGGGTTTGTGTGCCGGGGATCTCAGGTCGCGACTGATTTCAAAATACTTTTTGGCAACATTGTCACTGAATGAAGATATAATGTTGTGGAAGTACAGGAAATGATATGAAGAAAACTCGTAGCCGCTGAAATATGCCCACCGAGATACTGTCATATTGCAAGACAGATCTGGTGTCTGGTGTACATAGCTATAAGAAATAATGGTGGATACTTACTCGCTGCACTTAAAGGCATGTTGAAAAATTATTTCGATATCGACCAAAAAAGAATATTATGAATAAATTCTCGAAACCTCACTGGAAAATTTATTTTGCGAAGTAGCTGAAGAGTAAATGTTAAATCTCTTCTTGGAGACTAAACAAATAGGAATGAAAAGGATGATCCTCGTAATGAGGCAAGATTCGAAGAAACACACATATTTCAACTGGGATCTCTTCTCATTCTTGCAGAGGTTCACAATATTCCTTGACGTCAGGTGTACGCTTAACAGGTTATCAGACGACGGTTGATAAGTAGTTGAAGGCTTCTCTTGCACAGGTCAAAGCTCATTGTCTGTCTATCCCGTCCTAAATGTCTACATTTTATGTCCGTAGATGGTACGCCTCCTTCACACATTCGGGTCAGTACGAACCTGCTGTTTAAGGCTGCGCAACATGTGTTTACTCGCGCCTTCTTGTCAGTTGGTACTAGTGTTGCTGTTTTCCGTAGAATCTCCTGATCAAAGGCAACCGCGCTCGTAGAACGGTGAAAACGTATGTTCCAGTGCAGCCGATTCACGCAAGAGCCACTTTGAGAGACATATTGTGCTTTCACACGTCGTTTTCCTGGCACATTTTAAGTATTTAAATGTCCGTCACAGCTGCAAAGTGGGTGTGAGAAAATCCCACATAGTCTGAGTAATCGTCTTCTCCATATGTACAGTTACTGCGGAAAAAATGTTTGCTTCTATCAGGCCTATATATCTTCGAGGGAAGTTAGCATACAATCGCTTGCTACAGCAGAAGCTTTATTAATGTAAATAGCTCCCAGTCTTCAGAAGACGCAAAAAAGCAAGAATAGATATTTCAAGCTGTCTCGAAATTCTTGGGAAGCGAGAAGTGAGAGCAGCTTTATTCATTCCATATGGACCTCTTCATTATTTTGTCAAAGCTGTTTGCTTCTTATATGAGGGATTTCCAGCACTGTATTTTTCTGATTTGATGTAATTTAGATTTATCAACATCCACTGTTATGATCGCTTCCCTTCATGGAACAGATTTCACAAAACTGTTAATCGTAATGTCCAGATATCCGTCTCGTCGTCTTTGTGGAGTTACACCCTGGTCGCCGGTACAGGAGGACAGAAGGCAGCTTTCTGTTTTCAGGAACCTCAAGTCTGCATGGAAAGTTACGCTGTTAAATAACCTTAGCGCTTTGTCAGTACTCAGACTCACGCAGGAGGAGGGAATTTCGTCCGGCGAGTACATCCGGCAGAAAAAGGAGGTTAAAGAGTGGCAATCTGGTAACACTGTAATCACATGTATGGTAACTAACTCTGTCAGCACATATTAATTGCGCGGTATAGGTGGTGCAGTTTTAGGTTAGAATGCAGGAATTCGAGGGTTCAATACTGGGTAGGGACGCATTTTTTTTTATTTGCTAATTTTATTTTGACATTTCATGCTGTAATATACACCATTTTTAGGTCACATTTATCCTAAATTTTCAATATTTTGTAACGCTAAACATAACAAATAAGAGGGTAGACAAATAATAAATAGACAGTTGAAACAAATGACCTGTCATAGGACAGAATAACTTCAAAATCAATACCAATTTCGAGATGCTAAAGCTGATAGCACAGTACAATAACACATCTACTTGTCATATGTTACAAGTAATATGAGCTCTCAGATGTCACACGTTAGCAACCAGTGACAATAATTATGTCCATACTAATGACCGCATGACCTTCACAACAGAATACGTTGTCCTCAGAATAACAGATGCTCTACATTGCGCAACCCGCCGGATCATACAGCTCTGGACCCTTCGCAGCAAAGCTGTGTTCATAGTAACAATAATAATAATAATTAATGCACTGAGATATGTACTAAACAGCATGCGGTTACCAGACTCAGTGTCGAAAGGCATAATTAGTGGGACCATAGTGATAACACACACAAACAGTAGCCGAGTTTCGACATTACTCACAAGCACGTTGGTAGTCCTACTGGTAACGGAAGGCCCTAACGAAATGTAATGGGCCTGAACGACGCAAGAATAATAATGGAATCATTGGAGGTGGGTACAAAGAAAACAGGTTTCGCATCTAGTAGATGAAGTGGTGCGAATAAACACATGTCCACAATGTGGAAAGGGCTTCTTTCAAAGCGAACCAATATCCATTTCTACTATTGAAGTATGTAAGTGCAGATGTTTTCTAGAGGACTCGTTGCAATCGTTGTTGACGATTAAGATGCCAGATACTGTACCATCTGGACTAAATTTACCAAAAAAAAAAAAAAAAAAAAAAACAAATGCGTTAATACAGGAAATTATTTTACTATGCATTGACCTCCTGCGTGCCAACCCAAAACTCTACCCACTGCAGCAACTGCACAGCACAATTTGTATTTGCTGAAAGAGGTGGTTACCATACATGTGGTTACAGTGTTGCCAGATTGTCACTCTTTAACGTCCTTTTTCTGCAGGGTGTACTCGCCGAACGAAATTTTAAAAACAGACGTGTTTTTTATCACTGGCATGTGAGGAATCGCGCTGCGAAGCCCGAGTGCGCGAATTTCGCTTCACCCTGTATACTAGCCTTCCAAACAGCTTGTAGCAATAGCTAAGTAGAGCAATGGAGCGATAGCTTTCTACCATGTTGCTGGGTTTTCCAGAACAGATATTATCTTCGCTTTTTTAAACTCCAGTGGAAGTTTACCAGTCAGCAGGATGTCAGTGACGAATTCTGCCAGTCATTTCTTAGCTTTTCCTCCCATATGGATCAGGAATTCTGGATGAATACCATCGAATCCAAGCGCGTTAAGAGTTTTGAGGTCCTTCAGTTCAGAGTCAATGTCTGAAACTGTGATGGGACGGGCTTACTCAGATGAGGGGGATGCCGTCTTTTTCCGCTCACGAAGCTGTCTTGTATGTTTCTTGTCGGGACGCACTCTTGAGGTAGTAATGATGTGAGAAGCAATTTGGTCTGGTGTTACTTCAGAATTTTTTCTGCATGCTGGTGCACTTCCTCCCAGTTTTCTCAGAAGACTCCATGCTTCCCTGCTCGAGTGGGTAAATTCCATATTTCCGACTGTTTCTGCCCATTCCTGCCTCCGAGACATATCCAAGCTGGACAATAGTTACATAGCTATCTCTGGGTCACCACTTTGCTGTAAGTGTTGGTACAGTGTTTCACTTTCATCATTCCATCCTAGAACATATTCTTTTCGGTATCCTCTTGGCGTACACTTTTTAGCTGTTGCTGTTACTGCACCAATGAAGCGTTGATAGTTCTTATGTGATGGAGGGATCCAGCGAAAGGTCTTATCCAGTTCCGTTGAAAACTTTGTCCAGTCAGATTTCTGGAAATTCCAACGAGCACGCAGCGTTCATCATATGACGGGAACCGTGCAACCAATTTGTAATATTACAGGTCTGTGTTGGCAGTGAGGAAAGTCATCTATCACTTTTCTTGTGCTGTTGATGGGAAAGCCACTTTCGTTACGGATAACAAAGCATAAGTCAGGATTTGAATCCTTGCTCCAAGCAGCTGACCTGAAAGTCCCTTGATCTTTGGCATCAAATACTAGATGAAGATTATTCTCTTCAACCCATTTTGCAAGCGTGCTCCCATTTTCATCATTTTGAAAGTACTTTCAAAGTTCATGGTGACTATTGAAGTCTCCTTTGTAAATTTCAGGATGTTCTGCAGTGTGTAGGACAAAATAGGATCATGTTGTTATAGGTGGTTTGTAAACATTTGCAATAGTAATACCGTGCAATTGTATGACAGATGTATGTATATCTGCCTCCACACTTACAGAAATCGGTGAAGCTTCGTTTATGTTGTTACGGACATACGTAGCAATTCCATACACCTCGTGGTAAGTTACACCAAGTGCAGAGTATCCAGGAATTCGACCTCGGCTTCGGAATGTTTCTTCGCTGGAAACGCGAGTTTCCTAAATGGCGACGACATCGATATTGTTGTCCAGCAAAAAGTTTGACCGGTAGTCACACTTTGCCCTGCTAATGCTTTCGATATTCAGTTGAAAGAGTCTGATAGTTGGTCCAATGTTTCTTGTTAATGAGCTCTGAAAAGAACTGTTTCTGCTATTTAGTTGATATGTCATTGCCAGGAGATCCTGTGGATAGTGTGGATGCCTGTAATCACTGTTGCTCAATTAGCACCACCCAGGAGGTACGTGTAGGGTATTTTAAGACTAAACCTACGGACGTGAACAACGCTACCTCCCATTTAGAGACTATTCTCTCATTTAATATGTTGGCACAAAGAAGCTGATGATAATATTCACAATGTAAGGCTTATGGAAACGAAAAGTGTCATGGTCTATCAAACTTCACCTGCATGTCCAGTTGGATATTATGTGACTACGAATTTTAGTTTGGACATCTGTATCTGTTTCACCGTAAGTTTTCATAGTTTACAGATGATTGAGCACTGACGATCGTTCACTACTTTCTTGTGATAAAATATTAGAAATCCGCTTGTCTTACATAAATAATGTAAGCATCTCAGAAAGAAGGTCGTCCCTTGTGGTTACATGTACATCCGTTCTAAATGGAGTCGTGCTTCAAATATATCTCTGCCGAGATATCAGAAGAAGTGGCTTTTGCTATCTGTATACGAATTTCCGGCTAATATCAACCGTGATATTAGTCGTTAGACAGACATTTATACTGGAAGCTGCTTTCATAAAGGAAGGCTTCACTTAGAAGGAAGTGCAGTTTGACATTATTACAGAAGAACACTGTACTTGACCGTGTTTACACTGTCTTGCTACATAAGCCAGCTACTGGTGCCGTGAAGACGGAGGAGGAAAATTGATGGGATACCTAGTAAATGTGTCTTTATGTAACGACGTCGGTTCTACAGTGGACTAGTTCTGACCGACGTTAATCGAGAAGAACTATTTTCGGGAAAAGCGTAGTGTTTCCAAATGATTTGTAAACGTATATTATTCTGAGTCAGAGTATGCATGTATGCATGTTTGTTACAAATTCTTTCTCGAAGACTCACGATCTTGTCGAATAAAGAAAAAAAAATTATTGCTGATACTTGTTTTTCACGAAGCGAAGGCGAAGTCTCGCGGAAGAAGTAAAACTGGAGTTGTATGAACAAGCCGCATGTGAAGTCGGAGCTAGTATCTGTTACCAGACTATGATTACTGATAATGTTGTCTACTTCTGTTAATCTTTTTGTCATCTAACTCGCAATACTCTCTGTAATGAATTTACGTAACCATAGCCTTTTAAAAACCGATCTAAGAACATTCAAAGTTTCTGTCTTAAATTGTATTCAGATCAGATTTTGATACTCAGCTGCTGCAGCTCCGTAGACGTTACGTCTAAAACAATTGATCTCCTGTTTAGTTGCAAGTTTTTATAAGATAATTTCAAGGAAAACCTTTTTTGCTGCCAGAAGCAAATGATGATTAATGGTATTAGGAGAAAGTCGATAAAAAAAGCGAAAGATTAGTGTACAGAACTCTAATTGTGTTCCCTGTCAATGACGGTTCCGCGACTTTTGGCAGCCTCTCCGTTTCTTCAATGAAGTTCTTACTTTATGCCTCATGTCACTCTTCAGCTGGCCCAGTCCTGCACTGGAGTAAAAATATTCGCAAATCATTACGAGGGTAGTCATAAAACTTTAAGTATTACAGGAGATACAAGCTACGACTGTCGACGTTGGTGATGGTTTTAATCTGGCTTTATATATTAACCCTCTAGTGCAACACAGCAATCATAACGGTGGATGACTTTGCGGAATCATTGACTGCAGAAATCTGCATTTTAGTTTTTCGTGAAATGTTCGACCTCTAAATTCACCGTTGTTCCAGAAATACATACCACGCATTGGTATCTTCATCCGTGGAAAAAGGAAGGCGTTGCTGGGTGCCATGTCAAGAGAATACAGCGGATGAGGCAGAATTTGGCAGCCAAAATACGCAGTACGTTTGGTGTGAAGATTGAGCTGGGTGATTGTCGCGGAGGAAAACGTCTTCCTCTTGTACGTTTGACACGAGGTTCGCCTTCACTGGCCTTCCGTAATTTCGTGACGATATTTTCGGTAGTATATTCCTGTGACGGTTTGTCCTTTAGGGTCATAATATGTTAGCATTACTCTGTAGCATCCCCAAACCCTACTCAGCATCAGTTTCCCCGATGATATTTCGGTCTTTGCCTTTTTCGGCGATCTTGAATCGACATATTTCCATTACATACCCTGCTCCTCCGTACCGAGGTCATAGTGATACACATAGCAGACGTCCATGGTGATTAGCTGGCTAAAGAAGTCATGTACATTGGCCTGAGACAGTTGAAACCTTTCCGTTACTGACGGGCTTTTTGAATAGGTGTCAGAATTCGCGGAACCCAGCGGCCACCGATGTTTGTCACGTGCAAAAATGTTGAAAATTGATCCATGACTGATTTTCATGTTTTCCACTATCGCCTAGATTGTGATATACCGGTCTTCGAGCATAGGACCTTCACTTCCCTCTTCACAGAGAGATGGTCTGCCGCTTCGTTCTTCACCATTCCGACTTGTCTCACCACACTGGAAGCGTCTGTGCCACCAGAACATTGTATCATGTGATGACATACTGTTGACGTACACTTCCGCCAACTCAGCTTGGTTTGTTGCAGCGTTGTTAAATGCAGAAAACCGATTACCAAACGGCACACTATTTTATCAATGGGATGTGCCAGTTTGTTTTGGCTTTTGCTGCAGTTCTGAAGCGCTGGAGTTAACTGTTTACCAGGATTGCAGACATGTACTGGCAAACAAACCAACATTTAATTGCGTAACTTTATCTTTTCGAGGGAATATTTATTTATTACTACTTCTCGTAACAGGTTGGAGACTATGGGTCAAGCTGCTGGAAAACCATTCTGGAGTGTAATTAGCAGTCATCGAAAGGGAGGTAAGAAGGAAATGACAAGTATTTTGGACAGGTCAGGAAAACTGCTGGTGAATCCTGTGGATGCCTTGGGCAGATGGAGGGAATATTTTGAAGAGTTGCTCAATGTAGGTGAAAATACGATCAGTAATGTTTCAGATTTCGAGGTACAATGGGATAGGAATGATGATGGAAATAGGATCACATTTGAAGAAGTGGAGAAAATGGTCAATAGATTGCAGTGCAATAAAGCAGCTGGGGTGGATGAAATTAAGTCGGAACTCATCAAATACAGTGGAATGTCAGGTCTTAAATGGCTACACAGGATAATTGAAATGGCCTGGGAGTCGGGACAGGTTCCATCAGACTGGACAAAAGCAGTAATCACACCAACCTTTAAACATGGAAACAGAAAAGATTGTAACAACTACAGAGGTATCTCGTTAATCAGCGTTGTTGGTAAAATCTTCTCAGGTATTGTTGAAAGGAAAGTGCTTGTATTAGTTGAGGACCAATTAGATGAAAATCAGTGTGGGTTTAGGCCTCTTAGAGGTTGTCAGGACCAGATCTTTAGCTTACGGCAAATAATGGAGAATTGTTATGAGTGGAACAGGGAATTGTATCTATGCTTTATAGATCTAGAAATGGCATATGACCGGGTTCCTAGGAGGAAGTTATTGTCTGCTCTACGAGATTATGGAATAGGAGGCAAACTTTTGCAAGCAATTAAAGGTCTTTACATGGATAGTCAGGCAGCAGTTAGAGTTGACGGTAAATTGAGTTCATGGTTCAGAGTAGTTTCAGGGGTGAGACAAGGCTGCAACCTGACTCCACTGTTGTTCATATTATTTATGGATCATATGTTGAAAACAATAGACTGGCTGGGTGAGATTAAGATATGTGAACACAAAATAAGCAGTCTTGCATATGCGGATGACTTAGTTGTGATGGCAGATTCGATTGAAAGTTTGCAAAGTAATATTTCAGAGCTAGATCAGAAATGTAAGGACTATGGTATGAAGGTTAGCATCTCCAAAACGAAAGTAATGTCAGTAGGAAAGAAATATAAACGGATTGAGTGCCAAATAGGAGGAACAAAGTTAGAACAGGTGGACGGTTTCAAGTACTTAGAATGCATATTCTCACAGGATGGTAACATAGTGAAAGAACTGGAAGCGAGGTGTAGCAACGCTAATGCAGTGAGCGCTCAGCTACGATCTACTCTCTTCTGCAAGAAGGAAGTCAGTACCAAGACTAAGTTATCTGTGCACCGTTCAATCTTTCGACCAACTTTGTTGTATGGGAGCTAAAGCTGGGTGGATTCAGGTTACCTTATCAACAAGGTTGAGGTTACGGATATGAAAGTAGCTTGGATGATTGCAGGTACTAGTAGGTGGGAACAATGGCAGGAGGGTGTCCACAATGAGGAAATCAAAGAAAAACTGGGAATGAACTCTATAGATGTAGCAGTCAGAGCGAACAGGCTTAGATGGTGGGGTCATGTTACACGCATGGGAGAAGAAAGGTTACCCAAGAGACTCATGGGTTCAGCAGTAGAGGGTAGGAGGAGTCGGGGCAGACCAAGGAGAAGGTACCTGGATTCGGTTAAGAATGATTTTGAAGTAATAGGTTTAACATCAGAAGAGGCACCAATGTTAGCACTGAATAGGGGATCATGGAGGAATTTTATAAGGGGGCTATGCTCCAGACTGAACGCTGAAAGGCATAATCAGTCTTAAATGATGATGATGATGATACTACTTCTCGTTTATCTACGAGCAGTGTATCCACATTTCACCTGTGGCCTACATTCGGTACCTATTCTTTGAGAATCTTTTGCATAACCCCTACTTGTACAACGATCAGAGACATCCCTACCAGAGTTCTTGTCAAGTACATATAACTGCTTACTATATGCAATAAGAATGCCCTACATCTGGTGCTTTTTACGTCAGCTGCTTGATCCTAGTGTCTCCCACGGAGTTTCTCTGGTGTCCACCAACCTCGCGCCTTCCTTAACTGTTGCTCTGCAAGTCTTTTCCTACTACATATACGTACTGATTGTTTAAAACTGACTTTTCGTCCATAATATCTTACAGTTGTCATATCTATTTATTGACAGCCGTGCATTACAATTACCATTCTTGCGTTAAGAATCAGTTATATAAATTCTTCAAGTCTTCAGAACAAACATCTTTCTTTGAACCAGCTGGACTGCTCAACAGGGGTTAACACATAAGGTCATATGAAACACATTAAAACAGTGCAGAATATCTTCTTCCAGTGCGTTGCAGCTATAACATTAAATTAAACATCAAACAGTAAAATTGTTTCTATGTACGAATTCAACGCACTCCGTCTTCAGGCCACGAGTGGCCTACCGGTACCATCCGACCGCCGTGTCATCCTCAGCAAAGGATACGGATAGGAGGGGCGTGGGGTCAGCACACCGCTCTCCCGGTCGTTATGATGGTATTCTTGACCGAAGCCGCTACTATTCGGTCGAGTAGCTCCTCAACTGGCATCACGAGACTGAGTGCAACCCGAAAAATGGCAACAGCGCATGGCGGTATAATCTTCACATTCTTCTACTTCAAAAGTGTGTTGGAATTAGAACTGTCATGAACTGAAGTGTTGCATAAATTATTGCCTCACAGGTTCATACTTGCTGCGAGAGAGGGACAGATAGTTTAGGTCTCCGACCAATGCTTTGTCACAATCAAAAAACGGTGCTGCAGAGATGCTGATTCTATGTAGGGAAAACACAAAAAAATCCATGATAAAATCCCATCCTGCACATCGTATTGATGGTCAGTTTTGACAAATGACGGTCTTTAAACAGGGTCTTTGTTGGGATGGCAGTCTGTACGGTAGCGATAGTACCTTCCCCGAATGAGTTTTGACGTATTCCAATGTTGTTGCCTCTCGCTGCCGGGTAGATATAAAATTAGATCCAGAATGAGATTTTCACTCTGCAGCGGAGTATGAGCTGATGTGTAGGAGACGAGGTACTGGCGGTAGTAAAGTTGTGAGGAGGGGGCGTGAGTCGTGCTTGGGTAGCTCAGATGCTAGAGCACTTGCCCGCGAAAGGCAAATGTCCCGAGTTCGAGTCTCGGTCCGGCACACAGTTTTAATCTGCCAGGTAGTTTCATAAAATTAGTTATATGGAAGCTTAACACGAAGTTATAATCCATTGGAAGTTGCCTCCAGTGCCACATGGTCAATACTCTCATTATTGATTATTCCACTGTGGATTTTAATCCAAACTGCTTCCCCTATCTGACTGCGGTCTCTACATCTTATAAACCCCTATATTACGATAATAAAGTAGTTCTCTATTGTGGGCCAGTTTCTGGCTTCCATGTTTTCTCTCCAGACATTGGGTCTGTTAATAGCAACTCCTTTCTTACTAAGGTTCCTCAAATGGCTCTGAGTACTATGGGACTTAACACCTGAGGTCATCAGTCCCCTAGACTTCGTACTACTTAAACGTAGCTAACCAAAGGACATCACGCACGTCCATGCCCGAGACAGGATTCGAACCTGCGACCGTAGCAGCAGCGTGGACCCGGACTGAAGCGCCTAGAACCTCTCGGCCACAGCGGCCGGCTAAGGTTCCTCTAAAAAATAGCTTCAGTACCTCTACTATCACAACGCTTTCGGGTGTAAAAAGAGATCTCAAGGAATATGGAACAGTTTTCTACTGAAATCAGTGTACACTAAAAGACACGTCCCATGCTACTTTCATTTTCGAATCGTCTATGAAAGCTGTAAAACAGTCTGGCCACTTAAACTGTAGTGTTAAAAAACGATTGAATGTAATAGAGAGATCTCTAAATCAGTCTGCTGCATATAAAATAATCGAATTCAAAGCGATGTTGCAGAGTTTGTACACTGTAGCAGAACTCCATCTGACAGTTGACTCTAATAGGTGGTTCCACACCAAGTAATTGTCATACAATGCTGCTAACTTCCTGGTACTTCTTTCGCCATTTGTGGAACCGCATCTAAGTGTATTTAGGTAAGCTAGATGTTTCATAATCGATAATGTGGACTGAACTGATCTCCTCGCCTTAAACTGCAACTTTGACCAAATAAATTTTTCGTAAGGCTCTCTCTTACGTCTTCTACATTTATCGATCACTCATGATTCATACATAGCAAATATCAAGAGAGTTATATTGGTCTTATTGCGATATAAAATGTTTGTACAAGCTATGCACTGTAACTGATACTTCGTCTTGCAAAAAGCTCTGATGGTTAGCGTTTATCGGCTGCTTATCTTCCGATGATGTAGTAGGTTGAAAAAGTTGCGCAAAATATTGCAGCACTGGTTGTACGAGTAAGGGCATCTTTTAAAAAAGTCTGTTAACAAAGCCATGTCGTTGTGTTAGTAGCTATATCAGTAGCGACAAAACTGTAATACACATTCATATGCGAGTGGAAATATATAGATTAGGGACTGAAAAACTTCTGAAATAGTTTAATCTCTATGCGGTATTCTGAATGGTGTTCTGCCTTCTGGCAATAATGACTGTTCAACCATAATTTAATGATGATAAATGATCTGCATCTATAGGCTAACCCGAAGTTAACAGAACAAAAGAGAAAACTACAATTCGAAAAAAGTTTCTTAGATTCGATGTGAATTTCACAAAAACTTGGATATGGGAATCTTTCAGCAATGATAAATGCACTGCATAATTGAAAAGTTTACCGCGAGTCGGTGTTGTTTCTGAGCCAGTATCTCGTATAATGGTTTAGTATAGTTGACTGTTGAGAACACGTACACTTCCATTTAGTGAAAGCGCTTCCAGTCTTTTCGTAAGTGGTGCAACATTTAGTACGCGCAATTCTTCACTTCCAACAGACAGTTGTGAAGTTTATAGACTTTCACTTGTGTCTTACGCTTCACACATTACGTTTTCCTACTTTACGACAGCGTACGCTACTACGAGGGCCGTTTTTTTTTTCTCGGCCAATTTCGGTTGAAAAAATGTGGAATTTGTTTTTGGACATCATGGAATATTTCGGAGTCAGCTCCTATATTTTCATGAAGTTGCGCTGGGTAGCGGCACTGTGCATAGCCTTCAAAGTGGTGTCTGTAACGGTGGTGCGCTCCAAGCAGAGAGCTGTCACTGAGTTTCTTTTGACGGAAAAATAGGGCATCGGAGGTATTCATAGGCGCTTGCAAAATGTCCACGGTGACCTGGCAGTCAAAATAAGCATGGTGAGTCACTGGGAGAGGAGTCTGTCATCATCACAACAAGCTCGCACAAACCTGACAGATCTCCCGCGTGCCAGGTGTCTGCACACAGCTGTGACTACTGCAATATTGAAACGTGCGTACCCTCTCTAACATTATGCGTGGTGTCTGTTTGTTCTAAGTCGTGTCTCCCTACCACTATCGCGCAACGACGCTCTGAGCGTGTTTTTTAGGGGATTGACTAGTTTGAACCTGGGACCTGTTGCTGGTAAGGAGACGCCAGACCACACATGACATGTAGAGTTCAGAAGAGTTCAGTGAGACTAGCGATGATATAATCGAATACTTAATGATTCCAGCGTCAGCTCCACTGCACTCCCTGTAAAAGAATCTTAATACTAACTAAATTTACTGAATGGGGTTCAAGGCTTTCCTATTTTTAGTTAGCTGGTAAAATAACGTCGAAAAAGCAGTTAAGTTTACCATTGGAATTTTTATTCTACTTACAAAACATTGTTTATAATTGCGCCATTGATGAAAGGAAATATTTTAATACAGGATGATAAAAACCAACTACACTCAACAAAAATGTGAACGAATATTCCCTGAATGGGTTTTCAAGTTCTACAATGGATTGAAGGATGACCTATGCCATATCACATCTATAATCTAGGTTTAAATTAAGTTTCACAAAAGAGAAAACTATCAAAATGGTCTACAGTGACCCTCAATTATCTTTAATTATTATTATTATTAGCGAATGTCCCCATGGGAGAACGATAAGCAGGTGATTAACATTTCTTAATGTTCTTCTTATTTTCCCAGTATTTCTTCATTGCCTCCCCAAAGGCCTTCTTCCTTTCTTCGGTCCACTTTGGTCGGAAAGGTTTAGATTCCGTCTCTGGAGTAAACTTCCACTTGTCGATTTTTCTTCTGAATGTATCCCGGTCTGATGTGTTTGTTATGACCTCAACGGTAGTGAAGACGGAGATGAAGATCATCGGTACGGCGGAACTGGCGGAAGAAGCAAGCATTATCAACAAGATAAAGCATATTGAAAAGCCCAGACACGTCTGTGTGGCAACCACCGGTACTCTGGCCAGCGTCTGTTCACCATGTGAGGTGCGGCTGAACACCAAGCTCCAGGAACTAACAATCCCTGGTTCTAACTACCCAGCATTAGCTGGAACTTAATTACAAGCAGTATCTTTAATTACTTATTTAACTTGTCATAAATTACAGTGGCTGATGTGGCTTCTCAATAATTATATAACAGAAAAATCATCGCGTTTCAGATTTTAACTTCCAGTAGCAAATGTGAGTACCACGAAGTTTAATTGACGATCGACACGAGTATTACGTTTAAAGGGGATGTAACAGATGAGACTTCTGCAGTTCTGAGTGAAGCCTTATGCACTCTTGTGCAGCATCGCGTGCGTTCATTACCTTGTCGTTGGTTAGGCAGCGTCAGGGAGCGGCGGGCGGCGCAGCTCCACACACCTCGCCGTCTCGGAAGCAACTCTCTAACTTCTCTTTACTACAATTTACTGAAGTGGGTTTAAGAAAAAGGTATCTGGCTGTGTTTTCAACTGACCAATCAGGATCTCAATGTTAACCTTAAGCTCCGCCTACAACCATTCTGTCTATCCAATGAGAAACGTCATACTTTTCGTGGTGGGGCAATGTTTTTAATGTTTGCAACGTAACAGAGACGCGTATAGTCTCACGCTAAAACTTGCAGCTGGTGTGGCCCTTTTAGTGTTATCGTAAGATCTATAGTGTTCTTCTGGAGGGCTCTATATTTTAACATGGGCTGGGGGCTGCTCTTGGGGGTTGGCCGGCGATGTGGCTGTCCTTTATCATAGGGCCTTCTAGCTTACACGACTCTGCTCTCGGCTTCTGGTCTCGTTTCTCCCCTCGGAAGTGCATCTGTTTCACGGTGGGATGGTATGACATGCATTTGCTGCCCGGTGAGGCCGTGCGGTTCTAGAAACTTCAGTCTGGAACCTCGTGACCGCTGCGGTTGCAGGTTCGAATCCTGCCTCTGGAATAGATGTGTGTGATGTCATTAGGTTAGTTAGGTTTAAGTAGTTCTAAGTTCTAGGGGACTGACGACCACAGATGTTAAGTCCCATAGTGCTCAGAACCATTTTTTTATGACATGCATTTAGGCATTCTTGTCCCAGTCTGTGGTATTCCATTTGCTCACTCGTTGATCGTATTACTTTGGTTCATTTAATGTCATGGTTTATTCGGAGCTATGTGACATACTGCCGGATTTGCTATCATGTCAGGAAGGTGTTGGATTTGCCTGACACCTTACAACTCTCATTCGAGGTGATGGAAGTGTCGTGGTCAAACACCCTGCTGCGCAGCTGGACGTCTCTGATGGTAGTGCTGACACACTTGTCTACCTGTTGGGATGTTCAAAGGTGTGTGGTCTCTGGGTCCCTCGCCGTCTAACAGAAGACCATAAAGAGCAACGAAGGAACATCTGTGAGAAATTGTTTGCACGTTACGAGGCTGATCGTGACAATCTCTAATTGAACATCGTCACAGGCGATGAAAATGGGATCACTTCGAACAGCAAACAAAACGGCGAGCCATACAGAGGCGTCACACCACACCTCCTCCGAAGGAAAATTTCAAAGCCGCACCTTCACGCGGTAAAGTCGTGGCGACGGTCTTCTAGGTCTTTGAAGGGCTTATTATGTTTTATGTCGTCCCTCATGGTGCAACGATCAACTCTGAAGTATATTGTGCTATCTTCACGAAATTGTAGAAACGACTTCAGCGTGTTCGTCGCAACAAAAATGCAAACGGACTTCTCATTCTACATGACAATGCAAGGCCTCACACAAATCTGCGCAACTGAGAGGAGCCCACAAAACTACATTCGACTGTTCTTCCTCACCCGACCTAAAGTCCGGATTTCGTACTCTCCGACTTCCATCTATTTGGCCCAATAAAGGATTCACTCTGCGGGAAGCAGTACGTGGATGAAGGGGAGGTTACTGATGCAACAAGAGGTTGACTCAGACGTCGACCAATAGAGTGGTACCATGCGGCCATACGGGCCGACTCAGTAAGCTGACGTTAGACCGTCACCTTAAACGGAGATTATGTTGAAAAATAGGATTTTGTGGCTAAATGGGAGAGGAGTAGTGTGGTGTATTGGAAACCTGAATAAAACGTACCTGGTTTCACAAAGAACAGGGATGTATTACTTATTTTGTTCGTCCCTCGTGTGCTCATTTGTCTTACGTTTGCCACCTGTTATCGTGTCACGTTATCTAGTTTATTCCTAGCCACAGCTTTAAACAAGACATTGCTTTCTATGTTACTGCAATATCATTTTAGGGAAAAAACTAATTCTGAAATTATTCCGACTTGGCAAACTGCCGTAGGAGAAGACAGTGGGTGTTTTGTAAACATAATTATTTTATTGTTCGTTCCCACCTTGGACTCATTAACGATATCATAATCAGGTTTGTCTACCTTAGTAAATTTTCATCGTTTGATGTGAATAATTTACCTAATATTCATCAAAGTTGTACATTTACATATGACCAAGTCGTCATTATTTGATTTGAATACGTTGTATACTAACTTGTCAAAGTTGTAGCCTATTTTGAGCTCTTAGGAAGTTGTCATCATTTCATTTTCATGCGTTACATAGCAACTTATCACAGTTGTATTTGTCTATGTAACGTACTCATATCATTAGATGATGATTTGCCAAGAAATGGGAACCTGTCACGATACCATTTGTATAATTCAAGGCTGAAAAGTACAATAAAGGAATTCTGAGATTAGCGTGTCCATTCCCACAGTCACAGTACAACGCTACACTCTAATGATACTCCTAAAATGACTTAAGTCCCCTAAGCACTTTTTAGTAATGATATCATTCTTTTTCTCTGACGGACTCTCCGGGTAGCTTTCTCAGTCGACAAAAACTTTATTTGGGATACAATCGTATATTATTTTAAGATCCAAGGTTTATAAGTGATTTTACCTCTCAGTTCCAAGTTGTTCTTCTTTCTCTTGCAATTGTGACTCGTTTGGAGTTCTTTACGAAGACACCCTGATCGTTTCTGCGGCTTCCAATAGGGGGAGCGATGACTTACATATAATAGTTTAAATTATAAACCAATGGAACGCAATATTCACTGAAATTGATTGTTCGAACTTTTTCTCCGAGAAAATAGTTGATTATAATTTTATTAATTGTTGGTAGGAAAAAGCAGACACTGTACAAAACACTACGCTATTGGTTCCATGACAAAGGAAGGATGCAAACTTTTAATCTACCGCAGAGAAGGCAATGGAACTGTTCTGGGTGATGTGGATGATATCGGTGAATAGCCCAACATCCGTAGGGGCACTGGGTAAAGTCGCTAGTTTTCCGCAATGACACGACGCTTTTCGTGGCAATATTCCGATTGGTAGGATAAAACAAATAATTGCGTGAAAGTTGCTTTGTCCATAAACTACATGACCACACGCACCCCTCTTTGGACGTAATGCGCTTTATCAACGATTCTATAATTTAGATAATGATTGACGCCGTCATGTTAAAATTTCCCGCGATCGACTTAAATACTACAAAGTTATGTTGTCATTCATGTTCCAAACTGAACATCGTTGGATCATGATCGAAAAACCCACTGGGACCTGATAGCGTCCACCAACAACGATCAAGTATTTCTAAAGGGAGACTGCAGTTTTAACATCCCGCAGTCAACCTGTCCATTTGAGAGGTACTAGAGTCCAGGATTAGGGAGGATGAAAAAGGAAATCGGCTGTATTTTCAATAAGGGAATCATTCCAGTATTTGTCATAAGCGATTTAGGGCAACCTCTGAACACCTAAATCCTAACAGAATTTGAACCGTTGTCTTCTCGCATCTGGGTCCAGTGCCTTATAGAGATATTTGTAGACAGCTGCTGAGACGGTATTGCCGATTGCATCCCACGACGGCATCTACCAAAGGACGCAACTACATAACGAGACATTGTCACAAACTGCAAGAGATATCTCATTTTTTGTTGTATTCACATGTGTTTGAATTTCGTTTTTGTCATGAGAACGGAACTAGATATGTTTGTTGCTCTTCACAGTCTAACTATGCTTTTTGAGACGGCCGCTTCCGAATGTACGATTTTTTTCCATATATTGTGTGTTGTTGATCTAGGAGACTACCGTCCCCTGTACTACGAATTTTACCATAACATAGACCTTTGAAGTAAGCGACTTGAATATCACACTTGGTAACTCACTTAGCCTATATCTGCTGCATATTCGGATTTCCTCGTGCCATTTGTTTTCAGATTGTGAGGTAACGGGCGAGTTGTGGCGCCCTGAAAATATTCTGAGTTCGGAGGGGAAGAAGCAGTGGCCGCACGGGCCGCTTGGATGGCGCGGGCCGCTCGGCAGGCCGATCACGTGGTGCCAGACGCTGGCTGAAGCTCGAGGGGTTCAGCCGCATGGTTGGGAATTCCACGGTGACGCTATTTTGATGAAGGAGACACGCCGGGAGTGCCAAAGGTGGCGGACTTTGTGAAACCTCAATGGCAGTCATTTAATAGTACGTATAGAAATTAATAGTAACCAGATGAATCGTGAATACTTGCACGACGCTTCTGGTGGTATAATCAGATTTTCAATACCTTTATTAGTTTAAATTTTAGTATCTAACGGTAAATTATACAAGTAACACCCAGCAACGAATTTCCAAAATATAAACGCTTCATCCGATTTTGTTGATCGCTGTGTCCGTAGTAAGCTATTAGTGTAACCCTAAATTTGTATGAATTACAGGCATGTAACTTGAATAATACATTACTGGAGGCCAAAGTGGCCGATTACTATCGAACGAGTCTGGCCTTAAGTACCCCACAGTTACACGAAAAAACAGTAGCAGCATGCTAATAAATATATTTATTCATCTACATCTTTGTTTATATCCGATATATACTATACACGAAGAAATTCTATTTTATAGAAAGCACAGAGACATTAGGCATCTGACCTACATTTTGTTCTATTCCTTTGATATACGTTTATTTAATTTGTTTATGTATCTAATAATGTGTGTCACAGCGTGTTTATGGTCCAGCGATAGGAATATTTATATAATTTCAAGTTATTTAAATGTAAATTCAGTATTTCGCATGTATTTCATTATGTTTGTGTGGGTGCGTTGGCATGAAGACATGACGCAAGCGCTCTAGCCAATCACAGCGCTCGTGAATGGGGAGACTGTATGGAAGCGAGTTTGGGTGAAGTGTTCTGGAAAGGACGGCACTGGACACGGGAAGTGCTGGACGTGACGGCGCGACGGACACTCGGTCGCGGGAGAGACTTGGAGACTGTGGAGCAGTTTGCGCGTGGTCGCGGCAGATAAAAATACTTCGGAGTGCCGATTTGTGCACTTGTGAGATTTCCGTGGTTTCTACAGTGAAGACATAGTATGCGTTTAGAACTGAGTATCTCGCGAGCTGGGTTTTCATAACTAATTACGTGCTGTAGGAATCTATCGTTTCCCTGTTACTCAACTTATATTTTTGCTGGACCATCGACACCAATAAGTGTCTTGCAGAAATATACCACATTCTCAAAATTACGTCTACTGTCGTACTCATCATTTAAAGTCGCTTAGATAGAACCTGCAGATTTTATTCAATTGCAATCTTTCATTTGCAAATGTCTATATTACGTTCAAAATTCGCAATTGCCGAGTGATAGGAACCTTCGACTATTCGATTCGTGTGTCTGTTCATATTATATACTGTAGACTCAGCACTATTTGGCCTGTAATGCGGCAACTAGGCATTCCAGCCCCTAGACAACGGAACCAGCCAAAACTTTTACTATTGCAACGTCGAGTCTGAGGGTGCGTACTTATTGGAAAGCCCGCAAGATCACCACAACTTTTCTTTGTTGCGCCATTTTTCGGTGCAGATAGGAACAAGGCCATTTGGTTAAATATAGGGAGATTGCGCGCAACTGATCCGTGCAATTTAGCGTAAGGATAGTCGGAGAAAAACGAGACGTTACTAAAAATGAAAAAGACTTAGTAGGAGAAGTACCGAATTTTACGGACTATACGACTTACCTTAATTTTACAGCAATTTAAAAAATAACTTTTTTACCATTTGCGTTATTATACTGCAAAGCCAGACTCAAAAAATTATTAGTTTATAAAACTGAACTGACCTTTAAAATCACTGTAAATCATCATCTGGACTTCCTTCTTTTTCTTTTTCCTCTTCGTCGTCATCGTTGTACTCTTCATATATAAGATGGTCTTCATTGCCATAGACAGTGTTACTTACGCCGAAATTCTTGAAAGATTTAACAATAATGTCTTCTCTCACTCTTTACAAGGAGCGTTTTATCCACTGAGACACTTGTTTGATTGTAGATCATTTTAAACCTCCCTTGGGCGTGAACTCGTGTTGGGTTTGATCCATCATCCATTTGGTCCACTCCTCTCTCATATAAACTTTAAATAGTTTACTAACGAGAGATAAAGAGGTTGCAATTGTGAAGTAAGTCTTTCGTGAATAACTGCAAGCTCTGTTTTTTCCTGTCTCAGTTCTGCTTCACAGAGTTTTTCAAATCACTACTTAACTGCTCCAGCACAAGAGGAGAGCTCTTATTCAATAATCCACCTTTCCTTCTCTCCCGTACTTTGTTAATCCATAATTCCATACTAGCCTGATCCATTCAACCTTTGTCATATACGTGAACAACACCTGGCAGTATTTAGGAAGGTTTTTGAATTTTTTGAGCTTCAAACTGATTATTGTATTAAGTTTAGTACCGTCAGCACAACATGAAAGGACTAAAGTGTGTGCATTTGTTCGTTCCCACCTGTCTTTATAGTTACAGTTTTAGTACCTTCCATGGTAACAGTTCTGTTACTCGGCACATCAAATGTCGGATGAGTTTGGTCCATATTAGCTATTTGGCTTAGTTCCTCATTGGTTCCCTTTCGATGGTGAATAATAAAGTAATGGAAAGATAATATTTTCTCTTCATATCGTCATGGCATTTGCTGAGATATTTTGGTGTTAGTTCACATGCTAAATCCATGGCGCTTCATAAAGCTGTAGCACAAAACAATTCCACCCTTAAAGTCTGTTAAGTTCCGCTGTAGTGCTAGCTTACGATAATGTGTTTGAATCATTTTTGTATTCCATTGCCATTTTGACGGTGTCCTTGAATCCATTTCAATAGGTCATCTTCTAGTTTTCGCCAATTTGCATTCAGCCCTCTATATGCACATTTAGTCTTTCTCACTTTTTAAAAAAATTCTCCTTTACTAGCCCTACAATCGCGAATGGTTTTTCTGTTGGTGGAGAGCAGAAATGCCGCTCGGCTGCTCTGGTTCTATATTCTTCTGCGTATGCTGTTGTTTTCAATTTATGGCCCATATCATATGAATACTATTTATTCCTTTTCCATTACGAAACTAGCTACTAAAAAAAATTATTGTACTGTAACCGATAGCACAGATCACTTTCAGTTCAGATTCACTGACACCGTAGACTGCAATGACGTATCCTACGCCAGAAAGTATTCTGGGTTTGTGATGGCAGGACGGGAGGGAGACTATTAGCGACCTTGCTGTTTGGTCCATTCTACCCCAATCAATCAACCCCACAGGTCATATTTGTCGCATCGATGCACTGCTGCTGACAGTTGAATCCATTGTGACAGACATTGTACTGCGGCATCGAATATATGGCCATTTTTTAGACTGGCGGGAATTTTAAACCAAACTGGACATTTTTATATTGATATCGAATATAAGACGCGCCTGACTTTTGGAAGCAATTTTTCGAAGAAAAAGTGCGTGTTACGGTCCGTAAAATACGGTGCATATTTCCTGATCTGTTGGAAAGATATACAAGAGAACAACGGGGACATCAGAAAAAGACGCCTCAGATAAAGAAAGTTTTTCTCAACAAAAGGATTCTACTGGTATTAAATATTGAAATCTCTGGGCTGCAGCGACATATGAAAGTGATACGTGCAGGTGGCGTAAGCTGGAGAAGAGTAAACTGGAAACATATAAAATATGCAGCTATAGGTGGATGTCGAAAATTAAACGGACGGGGCGAATACGAATTTTTGAGGTACTATGGAGAACAACTAATGGGAAACATCAATGAAAAGCCCTTACTAGAAAAATAGACACATCAGGGGCATACGCGACAAAGTTGACAGCGATTAAGCAGACAGCACAGGAAGGAGCTTGGTAAGACACTAACGCCCAGACAAAGACTGTAATATAAACACAGAGTATAAAGGGCGCTGTATGCATTAAATGTGCAGCAAATAAAATATCAGCAAAGGACAGAAAAATATCGTGGAAGGCAATAAGCTTTCAGATGTGAAATCTGCCATAAAAGCCGCTCTGGAGCACAGCATCACGAGTGCCTGTCCTTTGAAGAAACAGTTCCGTTTAGGAACGCTGATATGGACCATACAATCGAACGATTTCCTGCAACAGTTTCGTTGTTCTATGAACCAGCTTACATCTTGTATTTCAATGTCGGGTAAAGAACCGCTGTCTCGAAACACAATAATTTTAATGAAGACAGTAAATATATCTTTACAACTGATGTATTTGATAATGGAAGTTACAATATTGAAGAAGGTTTTGTTCAGATGGGTGAATCAAATATTGGAACAGTGCATCAGCACGTTTGTTTTACAGTTACCTAAAGACAGAAATCAATTCATAGCATGAAAGAGAATGGCAGAAGAAATAACAGTTCAGCAACATACAGTATCAAATGAAATTGAAAACTTTGACTTTAGCGTCTCGTCGACGATGAAGTCATTGGACAAGTAAACGTCTTGTTGGAGACCGTAATTTGTCTCTTCATCAAAAACATAAACAAAAACTACTCCTTTTCATTAATGACAGATATCATGTCACACTGAGAGTCTGTGTTCACAGTGACACTTTTACTTTTTTTAAAAAGAGTATTAGGTTAGTGCATAAGTTGTCTGCGTCAGTGCACTCGAGAACTGGCAAATGTGATGAACTGTGATCATTCCACCATTGTGCGACATTTCCATCCAGTGGGGAAGGTTCAAATACTGGGTGTATGGGCGGGTGGCCAAATGCACATCGTCATCAGTTGTCTCGGGAACAACACCGACTATTGCTGTCCTGTGTCGTTACTGGCGATGAAAAATGCCGTCTTTATGCTAGCGTAAGGAGAAGAAGGGAATGGCTGAGAGCAAAGTAGCAACTCCGCCTACGAAGACCTGCACATGTCCACAACAGATAATGTTATACACCTGGTGGAACAGCGACAATGTGGTATATTACAAATTGCTTCCGCAATGTGCAATCATCACTGGTGACATTTATTGTCAACAACTGCGACGTCTTGCAGACGCAGTCCAAGAATATCGACCAGAAAAACTGCATGAAGTGGTGCTACTCCATGATAACGCCCGCCCGCATTCTGCTAGACTGACAAGAATCACTACACAGGTGTTGGGTTGGCAAGTCATTACGCACCATCCTCTTACCTGATCTTGCTCCCCCAGATCACTGGCAGTGATCGCAGACCGAGCGCCACCACACGGCAGGTCTCGAGAGACGGACTAGCACTCGCCCCAGTTGTACGACGACTTTGCTAGCGACTACACTGCCGAAGCCTTTCTCTCATTTGCCGAGAGACAGATAGAATAGCCTTCAGCTAAGTCCATGGCTACGACCTAGCAAGGCGCCATTAGCCTTAGATAGCTTGTATCTAAAGAGCCTCACTTGTATCGCCACATTCTCCAGATGTCTCACTTGATTCATCAAGAACGAAGAACTTCGACTGAAAATTCGCTCCGAGCATGGTTCGACGTGTTTTTAAACCCAAAACCACGTGTTTTCTGCAGTCTTGGAATCGAAAAGTTACTCCAGCGTTGAAAAACTGTTGAAAATAGTGAAGGAAAATACATTATTGATAAGTAAAGTCTCTGATATGTGTGTGTATCCGTTGTGTTTATTAAACCTATGCAAAAACGCTACGAACCTATGCACCATCCCAATATGTTATTGAGAATACCAGACTTTATGAAGAGCGCCACCTACTTGTCTACGTGTAATTATGTAAATATGCCAATATAGTCCATCTGCAGCCCTTGTAAATTGTGATCCGTACATGCTGTACCGAAAAACTAACGACTAGATTCATTTTGCATAGGGCAGCGAAAAGAATTGATATGCTTGCACATGGTACGTGTACTACTCATGTAGGCTAAACGAATGTGAACTGTAGTTTCCGTAGGTGTTAATTGTACCTTTTCTTTTATAGAGTTGTAACAGATCTGGAGATGGCAAACGCAGAAACCGCTAATCAAAATATTCGATCAGTTACTGAAAATAACTGTACTGAAAACTACAGTCTAACTTAACTAATTAATCATCAAGGATATATTTTGAAAGGACCCAAAGTGCGCTAAGGATGCAGTCCCTTTTAACCTCGGGACAGCTCGCGTGCTCCAAGACAATTCACCCACACAGTTCCTTCTGCCGGCCGCGGTGGCCTTGCGGTTCTAGGCGCTGCAGTCCGGAACCGCGGGACTGCTACGGTCGCAGGTTCGAATTCTGCCTCGGGCATGGATGTGTGTGATGTCCCTGGGTTAGTTAGGTTTAAGTAGTTCTAAGTTCTAGGGGACTGATGACCTAAGATGTTAAGTCCCATAGTGCACAGAGCCATTTTTTTTTAGTTCCTTCTTTCTTTAGCGACATAAGTTCAAAGAAGTGTCTTTATGTTAGGTAATGCTATTTACATGAATGTTTGTCCCGTAGTATCATACTTCCTTCCTAATGGAAGCCGACGGACTGTACCGAAAGATACTCTTAAATTTAGAACACTGAGTCTATCTGCGACACTCTAGTTCCTCGATTTGGCCTGTGAAGACAGCGTATTTGACTCAGACAATTCATGTTTTCTCGAGACAAAATAGAGTACTCTCTAGAGCCTCTATTATTAACGGTTCTGTCCTGCGGTAACGAATGGTCATGACATTATAAATATCGACGGCTATTCTGTCTGTCCCGCCTGAGCGATGTCAGGTACATATTCAAGAGAATTTTATTTAATTGTATTTGTGGTATCTTTATTTTAAAATACACAGTTTTATTTTCTGTTCCATAAGGAGTTTACGAGTGCCTGACAATGCGACATCATACTTTGCTTGTTGGGGCGGCTCTTACAGTGTTGGTCGGCGCAATGTTTTAGCCGACAGCCAGCGACCTTGAGAACACAAGAGCGGCTTTGTCAAGAGGCTCTTTGTGCTTTTTAGGATAATTAAAAAACTGAAAAAGCTTTGAATCTGAACACGTAATTAATCTAATGAAAATGTTCAGTCTCCACTACGAGTGGACTGACGGCAGACATGGTCCGTCTGCACTTTAATATTTGTATAATGCGAGAGAGGAATTTATCTAACAAACATTCAATAAATATCACTGAGAGAACATTTATTAGAAAAAAATATAAGTGAATTAAATGTTTTATTTCAATAGTGTTGAATACCTCACATTCCTAAAACTGAAATTACTGGAATTACTCCAAGTGAAAATACTAAATATACTGAATTCAAACGTTATGCGTACATATCGCCCAATTTCGAGCACATCATTATTCGATGAAAATTATCTCTGACTTAATAACTATGAAATTTTAGTTCTAAAGAGAATTAAAACTTGAACTCGCGTACTGTTCCCTACTTAGACACTTGAATTACGAGGGTCACTCCAAAAGAAATGCACACTATTTTTTTTTAAATCCATCTTTTATTCTAGATGTTTGAAAATCTTACAGTGTGTAGATAAAGCCTTTAGGAACAATATTTTCATTTCTACACATAATTTCCATCCCTTTCAACTGCCTTACGCCATCTTGGAACCAGCGCCTGTATACCCGCACGCTAAAATTCTGGACCAACCTGTTGAAGCCACTGTTTGGCAGCGCACACAAGAGAGTCATCATCTTCAAACCTTGTTCCACGAAGAGAGTCTTTCAGTTTCCCAAAGATGTGATGGTCACATGCAGCCAGGTCAGGACTGTAAGTAGGGTGTTTCAGTGTTGTCCATCCGAGTTTTGTCATCGCTTCCATGCTGTTTTGACTGACATGTGGCCATGCATTGTCGTGCAACAGCAAAACATCCTGCTTTTGCAGATGTGGTCGAAGACGACTCAGTCGAGCTTGAAGGTTCTTCAGTGTCGTCACATATGCATCAGAATTTATGGTGGTTCCACTTGGCATTATGTCCACAAGCAAGAGTACTTTAGAATCTGAAAACACCGTAGCCATAACTTTTCCAGCAGAAGGTGTGGTTTTGAATTTTTTTTCTCTTTGGTGAAATTGCATTATGCCACTCCATTGATTGCCTCTTCGTATCTGGTGAAAAATGATGAAGCCATGTTTCATCACCTGTCACAATTGTTACAAGAAATTAATCTCCACCATTCTCGTACTGTTCCAAAAGCTCTCTGCATTCCGTTTTTCTCGTTTCTTTGTGAGCCACTGTCAACATCCTGGGAACCCACCTGGCACAAACCTTTTTTAACGCCAACACTTTCAGTATTCTACAAACACTTCCTTCCCCTATCCCAACGGTTCTAGGCGCTACAGTGTGGAGCCTAGCGACCGCTACGGCCGCAGGTTCGAATCCTGCCTCGGGCATGGATGTGTGTGATGTCCTTAGGTTAGTTAGGCTTAATTAGTTCTAAGTTCTAGGCGACTGATGACCTCAGAAGTTAAGTCGCATAGTGCTCAGAGCCATTTGAATTTTGAACCCTATCCCAATGTAGAGTGACAATTCGTTCACTGTGATGCGTCTGTCAGCAGTCACCAATTCGTTAACTCTCTGCACATTGTCTGAAGTGTGTGCAGTAAGAGGGCCAGCTGGAGTGGCCGAGCGGTTCTAGGCGCTACAGTCTGGAACCGCGCGACCGCTACGCTCGCAGGTTCGAATCCTGCCTCGGGCATGGATGTGTGTGATGTCCTTAGGTTAGTTAGGTTTAAGTAGTTCTACGTTCTAGGGGACTGATGACCTCAGAAGTTAAGTTCCATAGTGCTCAGAGCCATTCGAACCATTTTTTTGTTTCAGTACGAGGCCTGCCGCTGCGAGGACAATTCTCAATATTTCCGTGCCTGCTTTCATCACGTAACCTGCTTTCCCACCGACTAACTGTACTGCAATCGACAGCAGCATCTCCATACACCTTTTTCAACCTCTTGTGGATGTTTCCCACTGTCTCGTTTTCACAGCACAGGAATTCTATGACAGCACGTTGCTTCTGACGAACGTCAAGTGTAGCAGCCATCTTGAAGACATGCTGTGACGGCGCCACTCGCGGGAACAGGTTGAACTAAGTTTGAAAACAAGCGGCAACGATGTATCTACACACTGTAAAACTTTGACACATGCATAATGAAAACTGTATTTTCACAAAAATAGTGTGCATTTCTTTTGGAGTGACCCACGTAGTGTACTGTTCGCTACTTAGAATTGTCAGCTGAACCTGCGTGATTACGACAAACGTAGTTCCAAGCTATAAGAAAACAAACATTTTACGAACATACAGAATAAAATTAAAGCGAGATGGCTCCAAATGTGTGATTTTTCATTGAGTTTCCTAGAAGTCTGATGCCGATGATTTAATTAACGGTGCAACAACAACTGTAAGAGAGAAACATTGCATGGTGAACTATTAAGTGATGGTGGTGGGTCTCTTCACCATCGGTTAATTGCGGGGATCTAACATTGCACAACGCGAGGACATAACTCAAGCACTAGTTCAAAGCTCATCCGTCGACACGACGTCTTGCACAATCTCAGCGCGCTACGGCTAGCTCTGGTGCGGCATCCCACTTAACGCCTGCTAACGGTCTTGGCCAGGGCAACGAAATTCTGCTGCGTAGCGTGACGCCGCACATCAAGGCTCGCTACGCATCACAGACTTGTGAAATACGTGAGCTATTAGCGTACAATATAGAACGTCTAGATCAGGGCTTCCCAACGTGTGGTCCGCGGACCCCTTAGGGGTCCGCCGGGTCTTTCTAGGGGGTCAGCGGCCACCTTTCACCAGATCGTGTGAAATAACGAATACAATTATTCAATAAAAATGTGAAAATCAAATTCATCACTTTTTTTTTTCGTGTGAAAAACATGTGTACTTTTACTTCAGGTCGTATCCCCAAGCAGCCTTTGCGCTTCCTAAGTGAGAACGTATGCACAGTTTAGTGCTGGAGAATGCTGCTTCTCTGATCGACTATTTCGCAACAATATGAGGGTCGTTATGCGCCGGCTCACGGCGCTAGATGCGCTGAAACCTTTTACGCATGCGCGGAGCGAGCTTTGTCGACCAATCACAGCGCTCGCTGGCACATATGCGGCCCCAGGCATCATTAAATGTTAAACTTGCCTTGTCAGTGCACTACCTGTTTCATAAGTCGATTTATGACAAGTTTATTACTTCTAACATGGATCGGTGGCTGCAGTCAGGATCATTGAAGAAGGGTGCAGTTTCTCCATCGCCTTCACAACAAGGGAAGTTTCCAGTTGAAATGAATGAGGAGGGAGGACGACCAAAGGAAGACTTTACATAAATTTAAACATTTTTCTTTGGATTTCACGTAAAACCACACACACACACACACACACACACACACACACACACACACACACACACACACACGACTGTTACGAAATATGCATGCTCCTTACACAACAGTAGCCAAATAGTGGAAGTGAACAGACCATAAGCGACAGCTTGTCAACAGCGAACAGTTTGGACGTGACGTTGATTGCTCTTGGAGGAAGAAAGATCCATCGTGTGAAATTTCAATTACCAAGTAATTTTAATCAGGCTACAGTGTGTTGAACAAAGGAAGTAAATCCACTAGTAAGTGTCTCGATACAGTGGGAATTTAAATTGGATCGTTAATTTGAAGTTGTTTTCATTCATCTCTAAACCAAAGACTATTGATACTTCGGGTGGAGGGGGTGGGGGTCATTGGGAACATGGCACCTGCATTAAGAAGCTTTCAGTTCCCACGGTTTTTGCTCTGAAATTTGAAGTTACTGTGCTCTTGACTGACTAGGGGTCCGCCATGGATTTTCGACTGAAGAAGGGGTCCGCCAGCTGTAAAGTTTGGGAAGCCCTGGTCTACATTATTCGAAGTCACCGCTTCCCCCTGAAAGCCGGCCGCGGTGGTCTCGCGGTTAAGGCGCTCAGTCCGGAACCGCGCGACTGCTGCGGTCGCAGGTTCGAATCCTGCCTTGGGCATGGATGTGTGTGATGTCCTTAGGTTAGTTAGGTTTAAGTAGTTCTAAGTTCTAGGGGACTGATGACCACAGATGTTAAGTCCCATAGTGCTCAGAGCCATTTGAACCGTTTGAATCCCCCTGAAAGCTGAAAATGTTCAAATGTGTGTGAATTACTAAGGGACCAAACTGCTGAGGTCGTCAGTCCCTAGACTTACACACTATTTAAACTAACTTATGCTAAGAACAAGACACACACACACTCATGCCCGAGGGAGGACTCGAACCTCCGGCGGGAGGGGCCGCGCAATCCATGACGTGGCGCCTCAAACCGCGAGGCCGCTCCGCTAGGAAGCTGACGACTGACTCGCGTCGCAGTGCCTTCCCGTATCATTTGGCACCGTCATCTCTACGCAGAGTCCTGGTCTTGTGAATAAAATAAATACTCGATTACCGTACACGACGGCAGGCTCACAAGTTTGTATGCGCTAGGGAGAGGATGTGGGCTCATACCATCAATTCACTAAATAAATATTGGAATGAAAGATACTGAAATATGCCGCTTCCAAGAAAGCAGAGTGGACGTGACGTCTGTTAGCCAATTATTTATGATTGTTCTATTCTTCGGTTTAAGCGTTTACAAACATTGTACGGTATCACATAAATATTTTATCAAGAATTTGCAGAGATCGATAATTTGCAAAGAGTAATAGCGCGAATTTTAAAACCGCTGTCTACCGTGTTCTTACTTGCGGCTTTAGCGAAAAATAAAAAAATATCCATAACTTTTTAGACTCACACTTGTCTTGGAACCAAACGAGTATGAAGCTGTTGAACGTATGTACAAGTGTATTGGTGCCACATCGTCTTGTATGTTAATTTAATAAATAATGGTTCTGGGCCATTTAGTTTTACTTTATTGGATTTAACCATGCCAATAATACGTGCTTTGATGTATTTCTTTTCAGAAATTAAATTCTTATGTATAAGGTTTCGAGAACGTACAAACTGAAGAACAACGACCGATGTGCGATTAATCAGCGAAATATAGGAGAGAGTTACCTAAATTGAACCGGGTTGTAATTTGCCATAAAATTCGTAGCTCTTGTACTCTCTGACATTTAATGAAGTCAGTGTGATCTAGGTGCTCGTTGCAGCTGTATTGTCAGCTATCAGCTCTGTGTGTTCAGGAATGGGTCGTCTGAAAACTGCATTAATTTTGTTGTAGTTTTCACCTAACTTTTTGTTTACATAGCAAGGGGAATTACTCTAATAAGGTAAGTGGCAATACAATGTCTTATTTAAGGGTGAATAACACGAAATAACCTTAGTTTCCACGCTGTTATGAATCTGTATTCGTTCTGGTTCGTTCGTAAGGAAGTCATAAATAAAAATGGCGATGTCCCCTATAATTTATCCCTGCAACTTTACAGTGTATTGCTTTACGGAACTCGCACGAATAGTGAGCTGTAAAAACGCGTTCAACATTATTAGTTCAACACAGTCTTAAGAAATGATGTGGCGAATTTTCGAATGCATTGTTTATCCTAAGTTACTAATTAAATAATTAATTGGTATTACAGTACGGCAACAGAAAGGCATTACGGAAAGTGGAACCCAGATGTATATCTAAATGGAGATCATGCACTAAACGGATTCTCACGCACATAAAATGTTCCTAAGGCAACAAGTAAGAGTCATGCTGATTATAAAACAAAAAATAAAAACGGGGATATACAAGATTCTGGCTGCTCTAAAGTATTTTCAAACCAAGTTGGAAACGCATTCGATGAGCATATTCTTACATTCGAAGAGGTCATATACGACGAACATTGTACAAGGAAACTAACTGACCCGTAATTTCAATGCAGAAGAAGCCATGCCAGGCAAAAACTAGGTGCCCATCCCGTCTAAGAAATATCGTCGAATGCGAAGCAAATAATGAACAGCTCCACCTGTGAAAAGGGTTGTTTGGAGACTGTGCAACATTTCCATTGCAGAAACTCATTTGTAAAACAGAGGAATTGTATAGCGGGTTTCGCGAGGAAGATCAAATGAAGAAATTATCAGATGTATTAAATGAAAAATATGGATTTGTGCAAAGTGTGCAAGGGTGGGAAAGGATGTGAAAAAATTATTGCAGAAGTTTAGAAAATTAGGCGTCGTGTGTTTATTTTTCCCAGAAATTCCTTTATTTAAATCAGATAACAAGAACAACGCCATACAGTCGGGGACGGCATTGTTTAAATAATATTGTAACTTACTGTTTAGGTTACAATCAGTTAACTCTTAAAAGTGGTGCCATTTGGGCAAATGTCCCCTATTGTTTATTACATATTATTATAAAGTGGCTAAAAACTGAGAGGATATTTAACAGTAGAAGTGAAATAATTGTATTAATTAATTTATATGTTGTAATTACAATCGCTGATTTTTCTGGTTCGCACTAAAAAAACCATATTGTGTTGAAACCGATTACAAAGAGAAACTATCGCGCAGAATTTTCTGATTCAATGTTTGCTCCAAGAGGAGCCGACTTCCGCTAGTGGAACTGCACGCAAGTTCGAAAAAATAAATGGTAAATATTTCTTTCTGTCCTCCTCGCTACGAAGCTGCACTTTCAAACAATAATTCAAAATTCATCTAGCAGATTGGGTAAAAACTTTCTCTTGTAGTTAACTGTTGTGATCAGAAAATTTTGTAGATTCAATATGGACGTTTGTACACATCATGTGACCAGGAAGGTGCTGCTGGCTTGTTTCATTATTATTATTATTATTATTATTATTGTTTTACTAGCTCCACATTCTGGGCCGATGTGCGAATCGGAATCGACTGACAGCTGTGTCATCTTCCGCCAGCGGCATCATTGGCTGCTGTATGGAGTGGCGTGAGGTCAGCACACCGCTCTCCCGGTCGTTGTCGGCTTTCTTGACCTTGGAGCCGCTACTTCTCTACTCGAGCAGCTCCTCAGCTGGCACTACGTGGCTGAGTCCAATCCATACCAGTCCTCATACCAAGGGAAAGTCGCTGGCAGTGCTGACAACTGCACACGTCTTCTCTGCATGGCAACCAGACATGTTGATTACTGAGGTATGGAGGCACTGGCAAAGCTTATTGCCGTAGTAATCATAGTGTTTCCAGTAAATTAGATTGCATAAAGAGACTAATAGTTATTAATTTCACACTGACTTTAAAGATTTAGTTCTTTTTTTTCTGAACTGATTTATTGTGAAGATTGTTAACCACACGAACTTGGAACATTCCGATGACAGTGATGCTGAATCTAGCCCTAAAATACGTCAGTCAGCCACCAAGGCTATTATATAATAGATAGTTTAACATAATTATCAAAAATGGATGTATTAGCTCGTCCTGTAGGTGAGCTTTGTGCTACACAAACTGTCATGATGAAGGAAATCACAAACGAGACCTAATCTTTAAAGAAATATGCGAAAAGGAGGACGCATTGGTGTCCGCTCAAACAGACATGTCGGCTGAAATTAGCGAAATTAAATTAGCTAATTCTGGTTTGCCTGAAGCTGTAATGAAATGAATGGACAAAGTACTAAGCATAAACCAAGAGCAAGCTGTATTGTCAGAAAGCATGCAACAGTTGTATGGTCGAGTTAACAATATAACTCCTGAACATGGAAAAAAAACACACAAACAATTCATTATAAAGAGCAACGTGATAGCAAACAAATAAGCTGCCTGGACATCTAAAAAGGAAACATATAACTGAGACAGTCGATAGATAGTTCCAAGCAGTCATCACAAAATTTAATGACACATTTTCTTTTGAATGTTGAAGCTCCATGACCTATGTTCAGACAGAATTCCAAGAACTCAAATATCTTTTTAAAAGAACTCCAGCCATGAGAAGTCAGTCAACTCAAAAATCAATCCGAATCAGAGGCTGAGACGGTTCTGCGACCATGTGGGCTGCAGATTCCTCGACTTGCGCCATAGGGTGGTGGGGTTTCGGGTTCCGCTGGATAGGTCAGGAGTCCACTACACGCAGCAAGCGGCTACACGGGTAGCAGGGGTTGTGTGGCGTGGACTGGGCGGTTTTTTAGGTTAGATGGCCTCGGGCAAGTACAGAAAGGGCAACAGCCTCAAAGGGTGCGGAGCAAAGTCAAGACATGCGGGGACCAAGCAGCAATCGGTATTGATTGTAAACTGTCGAAGCTGCGTTGGTAAAGTACCAGAACTTCAAGCGCTGATAGAAAGCACCGAAGCTGAAATCGTTATAGGTACAGAGAGCTGGCTTAAGCCAGAGATAAATTCTGCCGAAATTTTTACAAAGGTACAGACGGTGTTTTGGAAGGATAGATTGCATGCAACCGGTGGTGGAGTGTTCGTCGCTGTTAGTAGTAGTTTATCCTGTAGTGAAGTAGAAGTGGATAGTTCCTGTGAATTATTATGGGTGGAGGTTACACTCAACAACCGAGCTGGGTTAATAATTGGCTCCTTTTACCGACCTCCCGACTCAGCAGCGTTAGTGGCAGAACAACTGAGAGAAAATTTGGAATACATTTCACATAAATTTCCTCAGCATGTTATAGTCTTAGGTGGAGATTTCAATTTACCAGATATAGACTGGGACACTCAGATGTTTAGGACGGGTGGTAGGGACAGAGCATCAAGTGACATTATACTGAGTGCACTATCCGAAAATTACCTCGAGCAATTAAACAGAGAACCTACTCGTGGAGATAACATCTTGGACCTACTGATAACAAACAGACCCGAACTTTTCGACTCTGTAAGTGCAGAACAGGGAATCAGTGATCATAAGGCCGTTGTAGCATCCCTGAATATGGAAGTTAATAGGAATATAAAAAAAGGGAGGAAGGTTTATCTGTTTAGCAAGAGTAATAGAAGGCAGATTTCAGACTACCTAACAGATCAAAACGAAAATTTCTGTTCCGACACTGACAATGTTGAGTGTTTATGGAAAAAGTTCAAGGCAATCGTAAAATGCGTTTTAGACAGGTACGTGCCGAGTAAAACTGTGAGGGACGGGAAAAACCCACCGTGGTACAACAACAAAGTTAGGAAACTACTGCGAAAGCAAAGAGAGCTTCACTCCAAGTTTAAACGCAGCCAAAACCTCTCAGACAAACAGAAGCTAAGCGATGTCAAAGTTAGCGTAAGGAGGGCTATGCGAGAAGCGTTCAGTGAATTCGAAAGTAAAATTCTATGTACAGACTTGACAGAAAATCCTAGGAAGTTCTGGTCTTACATTAAATCAGTAAGTGGCTCGAAACAGCATATCCAGACACTCCGGGATGATGATGGCATTGAAACAGAGGATGACACGCGTAAAGCTGAAATACTAAACACCTTTTTCCAAAGCTGTTTCACAGAGGAAGACCGCACTGCAGTTCCTTCTCTAAATCCTCGCACAAACGAAAAAATGGCTGACATCGAAATAAGTGTCCAAGGAATAGAAAAGCAACTGGAATCACTCAACAGAGGAAAGTCCACTGGACCTGACGGGATACCAATTCGATTCTACACAGAGTACGCGAAAGAACTTGCCCCCCTTCTAACAGCCGTGTACCGCAAGTCTCTAGAGGAACGGAGGGTTCCAAATGATTGGAAAAGAGCACAGGTAGTCCCAGTCTTCAAGAAGGGTCGTCGAGCAGATGCGCAAAACTATAGACCTATATCTCTGACGTCGATCTGTTGTAGAATTTTAGAACATGTTTTTTGCTCGAGTATCATGTCGTTTTTGGAAACCCAGAATCTACTATATAGGAATCAACATGGATTCCGGAAACAGCGATCGTGTGAGACCCAACTCGCGTTATTTGTTCATGAGACCCAGAAAATATTAGATACAGGCTCCCAGGTAGATGCTATTTTTCTTGACTTCCGGAAGGCGTTCGATACAGTTCCGCACTGTCGCCTGATAAACAAAGTAAGAGCCTACGGAATATCAGACCAGCTGTGTGGCTGGATTGAAGAGTTTTTAGCAAACAGAACACAGCATGTTGTTATCAATGGAGAGACGTCTACAGACGTTAAGGTAACCTCTGGCGTGCCACAGGGGAGTGTTATGGGACCATTGCTTTTCACAATATATATAAATGACCTAGTAGATGGTGTCGGAAGTTCCATGCGGCTTTTCGCGGATGATGCTGTAGTATACAGAGAAGTTGCAGCATTAGAAAATTGTAGCGAAATGCAGGAAGATCTGCAGCGGATAGGCACTTGGTGCAGGGAGTGGCAACTGTCCCTTAACATAGACAAATGTAATGTATTGCGAATACATAGAAAGAAGGATCCTTTATTGTATGATTATATGATAGCGGAACAAACACTGGTAGCAGTTACTTCTGTAAAATATCTGGGAGTATGCGTGCGGAACGATTTGAAGTGGAATGATCATATAAAATTAATTGTTGGTAAGGCGGGTACCAGGTTGAGATTCATTGGGAGAGTGCTTAGAAAATGTAGTCCAGCAACAAAGGAGGTGGCTTACAAAACACTCGTTCGACCTATACTTGAGTATTGCTCATCAGTGTGGGATCTGTACCAGATCGGGTTGACGGAGGAGATAGAGAAGATCCAAAGAAGAGCGGCGCGTTTCGTCACAGGGTTATTTGGTAACCGTGATAGCGTTACGGAGATGTTTAATAAACTCAAGTGGCAGACTCTGCAAGAGAGGCGCTCTGCATCGCGGTGTAGCTAGCTCGCCAGGTTTCGAGAGGGTGCGTTTCTGGATGAGGTATCGAGTATATTGCTTCCCCCTACTTATACCTCCCGAGGAGATCACGAATGTAAAATTAGAGAGATTAGAGCGCGCACGGAGGCTTTCAGACAGTCGTTCTTCCCGCGAACCATACGCGACTGGAACAGGAAAGGGAGGTAATGACAGTGGCACGTAAGGTGCCCTCCGCTACACACCGTTGGGTGGCTTGCGGAGTATGAATGTAGATGTAGATGTAGATGTAGAAAATTTGACTACGAAAAGAGACTGTCTAAAACAAAGGGACATTTAATATGAATCTGTCGGCAACGCACAGTTCAGAATATGTAATGAATCCTAAATCACTGTTGAATAGACAGAATGTCGCACAGTTTGCCACTATTCCTTGCGCACTGATGTTATTGATGAATAACATGGGAGGTGAGACTTGACGATCATGGAAGAAAAATTGTTTCAACATCAAAAATTTCACATCCTTATGCTGGCCCAGAAGACTATCCACCCGCTAATATCCAGGAAGTCTCTCCATGGTGTACTACCACACATGTTGTCAGATGTGCATAAAATTAATTTTGTGAGTAGATACATCCGGGGTGAAGTAGCACTGTGGACAACTGAAGCAACGGAAATATGCCATTCATGTTATGAATTTCTAAGGATACTTTCTTGCTAAATACTGATCCACTGGTATTCAGGGGGAGCTAGGGAAGGAATTTTGCAATTCTAAATCACACAGAGAAGTCTATGAAAATATTACAAGAAATATATACGCAAGACCAGGTATTGGAATGAGCTAATCTCTTTTCTGAACATATTGTGGATTCTAAATCCTCAGGTGCATGAAAGTCCATGAAATATTAATAAACATTTAAGAAAACTAACTTGGAAAGCTTTAGGGCAGTAATTGACTTGACTGATTCGAGCAACGAGTACACCAAAGCCACCACAAATCATTATGCAAATCAATCAGTCATGAACAAAAATGGACAACATCACAATGGTATTGCAAATCACAAAATATCTACCCATTACTCCAACTCTGATCATCGTGCATGCCACAATAAATCAACAGAACATGTGCAAGTTGAGCAATGCAAAGATAATAACAATTATATTTCATCTGCTAATCATAAACAGAATCGCCAAGAAAACAGGTACAGCGCTGGCTATGAAAACAACAGCATCAAAAACAACAATCACTGCACAATGAAATCCGAAAACTAAACACGACCTTTTTGTGCCTTGCTATAGTGGTCGAGAGGGAAAAATAGGGACTGGAGCAGAAAGATACTTCTGTTGCGGCGTTAACGACGGGATTGACGTTCAGCTATACAGTTAACTATCCAGTCACAATCATTCTTGTTACAGGTGGTGCTGTGAATGTAATTTCCACCGGTTTCTATTAGAACATAAGTAAGTATACAACGTACCCACTTTGCCTATCAGCAAGTGCAAGATTGTGAAAGCTATAGGCACCATGCCTGGGGAACCAGACATACAAACCCGCCCACCTATAGAACTGGAAATGTAGCTACAGATTTCATGGAATGTGGCTACAGATTTGATGGACTAGTGGTGGACTGTATTATAGGCATGTTTTTCCTGCGTGAAAGTGAAGCAAGGGTTGACCTTCCTGCAGGTAAGTCCTATTCTCTAATACATGTGTGAGTGGTTCCATAGACTTGTTAAGGACAGAAACTCACAATGGCACATACTGCCATTGGTTGAAATTAAAAATAATTAACAGTGAAAGTAACAGTCAACCGTGTAGCAACATGAATCAATTGCTTTTCCTTGTATTTCGGAGTAACGAAAAGTAACAGAGTACTTTTTCGCCATAGACTAGCGATCTGGTCTGTCTAAGGCACTGAGGAAATGTAATGATGTTTTCACATAGACACCAAGTATAATCCAACCCTATGAGTGCTACTTAGATGACACCTCAAACAAGACTTACTGTCACATCTCTTAATCCTTTTCCTTAAGTTAAAGACCTATGGTTAACAAAGAATGAAACATTGTAGAGTCATCAAGGAGCCCATGCAGTAGTCTGTTACTTGCTGTCAAACTGGGAGATAATGTAAGACCTGTGCTAGATGCCAGAGCTATAAATAGAATCATTAGTCCTGTCCCAACTAACTCAGAGAATATAAAGAGCGAATTCCAGAATATCATGGGGTAATATTTTTAACTAATATTGGTCTCCATACCTTTCTTCTAACTGCGGAGACTGGTAAATATACAGTTTTTATTTGTGATGCTAGGATTTACCAAGTTGACATGGTGAAAAAGAAAAACATGCATTTTTGTAGTTTCGACGATAGAACGAAAATACCCTCAAGAACTGCAAAGCAATAACGGACAACATGGCCACACCAACAAAAGTTTAACATTTGGCCTTTCAGCTTGACGGTTAATTCTGATGTTTTCATTGCAATCATTAGTTTTGTAGTAGAACCTGAGTTGCTTGATAGTGTAACCTGTTCGTGAACGAAATTTTAATAGCAACAGAAAGACGAAAGGATCATTACGATCTTATAGAGAAAGTATTAAGACGATTTTTGGAGGCTGGTGTTACTGCCAACTAACAAAAACCGAAGTTTGAGTACAAGCAGATAAAATTCTCAGTACATTTGATTCCATCTCATTAGATACTTCCAGTCAGTGAGAAGATAAGTGATAAAAAAAATTCTTGCTTCTCAAACTGAAAACAGTCAAGAGATTTTCATGGACTGGCATCATTTCGTAGAAGATCTGAGTCTACTCAAGTGCTACACTGGGAACTTCTTTTAAATTTGTTAAAGAAACATGTACAATGGCACTGGATGAAGGTTTTTCAAGGAGCAATTGACAAACTCAAGCAAGTTCTCGTAACATCTCATATGTTGTATCATCCTGATAGGTCGGTTAAATTGTGTCTTTTGCCTGACTCTTCTTGAGCAGGATTAGGAACCTCTCTATTCGCAGTAGAAAATGTGGACAACAAAGCTACAATTTGCACTATAGGATTCGCCGGTCGGATTTTATGTGACAAGTGAGCCTACTCAATCACTAAGTTGAAACCAATGACAGTAATTTGCTTTTCAGTGACTGCATTATCACCTTGCAGGGAAGTACATGAAAGCATACTGTGATGCTGTATTACTAAGTTGTTAACCCAGTGCACTGTGTACAGAGCTTGGAGGTTGCCTTTCTAATGGCTTCCTGGGGCAACAGAAATTTCATTTTCAATATTTCATATAATTATTGATAAAATTTAAAAATTTAAAACGCTGTCACAATTTACTCATTACTAGTCATAGTTTTGTATTAAAAGTTTGAAACTGTAAGTTAACTAATAACGGCAGAAACTGTGTAGATATCCTGAGGCAGCATAATTGATAGCATGCAAATTATCAATATTATATTTGTCTAGTATTTGAAAATAAGAGCACTTATCGACTTCCAACAAATTTCACACTTAATTCCAAATCTTTTTAATTCTCTTTCTTACTATGACACTTAGATCAGGAGATATAACGTTTTACACAGGGTGTCCAGAAAAGGACTCCCTGATTTCAAAATTAAATATCTCGAAAACAAAGATCGATAGAGGAATGCAGTAAACGGTATGTTTATTGTGAAAGCTGTAAGTGGTTTATACAGCAGTTTGAAATAATAGTTACAAAAGCTGCTAGCAGATGGCGCTGTAATCGCCATACGTAATGCCTAGTATAAACCGAGCGAGGTGGCGCAGTGGTTACCACACTGGACTCGCATCCGGGACGACGACGGTTCAATCCCGTCTCCAGCCATCCTGATTTAGGTTTTCCGTGATTTCCCTAAATCGCTTCAGGCAAATGCCGGGATGGTTCCTTTGAAAGGGCACGGCCGATTTCCTTCCCCATCCTTCCCTCACCCGAGCTTGCGCTCCGTCCCTAATGACCTCGTTGTCGACGGGACGTTAAACACTAATCTCCTCCTCCTCCTCCTCCTAGTATAAATAGTGATCCGAAGCCCAGAGCGATGAGTTCCACTACTGAAACGTGAAAGGAGGTTAGCGTACCGAAGGAAGAGATTAAAACCATGTACTCCATTGAACAACGCGTTTTTCTGGTGCTAGAGTACAACAGGTTAAGGCGAAGTTTTCAAGCACGATTTAATGTTCCAAAAGGACCCGATGCGAAAACCATTGGTACGCTCTTCGCAAAATTTCAACGAACAGGCAGCGTAACTGATGATCTAGTGGGGCATGTTGGCCGCAAGCAAACCGCTGTTACGCCTGAAAATATCGCCACAGTTTCTGGAATTATTCAGCGAAATCCAATGTCATCCGTCCGTAGAATTGCATCTGAGACTGGTTTGAAGCGTTCCAGCACGCAGAAAATACTGAGAAAGAGCCTACACATGTTTCCATTCAAAATTCAAACGCACCAGGCCATACCCGTACGAGCTGTGCAACAAAGGGTTGCCTTTGCTAATCAGATGCTCACAATTATTGATAGTGAAGGATTTGATATTGGCTGCATCTGGTTTACAGATGAAGCACACTTCCACCCGAATGGATACGTGAATAAGCAGAACTGGCGATTTTGGGGTTCCGAAAAGCCATATTGGCGTGAAGCGAAACCCCTGTATTCTCCTAAAGTTACTGTGTGGGCTGCAGTATGCAGCAGAGGCATTATTGGCCCTTTTTTCATTCGAGAAACGGTCACTGGTGCCCGATACGTTGCAATTTTGGAACAATTTGTCGCCACGCAGCAATCGTTAGAGGATCGACCAGGTACTGAATGGTTTATGCAAGATGGAGCCAGACCACATCGGACTGAACAAGTGTTTCGCTTTCTTGAGGAATACTTCGGGAATCGAGTCATTGCTTTGGAATATCCCAAATTTACTGGTGCAGGCATGGATTGGCCTCCATATTTGACGGATTTGACTCCCTGTGACTTTTTTTTTGTGGGGCACAGTGAAAGACATGATCTACCCGAAGCATCCCGCCACGCTGGACGAGCTTGAATCGGCGATCTCTGTGGCATGTGAATCCATTTCGGTTGAGACACTACGAAATGTGATGGCGAATTTCATTCTTCGTTTGCGCCACCTCTGTAGTGCCAATGGTGAACATTTTGAAAACATTGTGATGTGATTGTTTGCAAAGATTGTTTTCATACTATTATTTCACTTATGTATGGTGATATGAGCTGTACAGCGTACAGCGCTATCTGTTAGCAGCTTTTGTAACTATTATTTCAAACTGCTGTATAAACTTCTTACAGCTTTCACAATAAACATACCGTTTACTGCACTCCTCTATCGATCTTTGTTTTCGAGATATTGTGGCCGAGCGGTTCCAGGTGCTACAGTCTGGAACCGCGCGACCGCTGCGGTCGCAGGTTCGAATCCTGCCTCTGGCATGGATGTGTGTGATGTCCTTAGGTTAGTTAGGTTTAAGTAGTTCTAAGTTCTAGGGGACTGATGACCTCAGCTGTTAAGTCCCATAGTGCTCAGAGCCATTTGAACCTTTTTTTTTTTTCGAGATATTTAACTTTGAAATCAGGGAGCCCTTTTCTGGACACCCTGTGCATGGGAGTTCGATTCTTTAAAGAATCGGGGATGGGGATTACTGGTCAAGCTCTAAGGTTCCTATTTAGCTGCAAGGTTTTGAAAGTTCGGTTCACTACGTGGTCAGTACTACTGCAAAGGTACGATCTTGAAATAATTCATGTGAAGGGAGAGTAACATAGTAGCAGATGCTCTATTCTACCTTCCTGAAGCACTAGAAGATATAACAAATGTTACTGTACAATCTGTGTGCTTACAAGTTCTTTCGATGAAAAATGCAATCCATATGACATTTATCATGGTCAGTGTATGAATATATCGAAACTAAGAGATGCTAATCGAAGGTGATATGATGTGAAACAGCTGGTACAACAAGCTCCATCCAAATAACTTACAGGGCACTACGTAATTTATAACAATGTACTGCTTTACCAATGCAGCCCATAATCTGACCGGTAGTGTATATGTCTTTCTACTGAATATGAAAGCAAAATTATATGGTATATGTATTATGTATGTGGATACTTCTGTCTCATTAAGTATGCAAAGAAAACTAGATCATAATGTTACTTTCTAAACATGGTACAGAGGTTACAAGAGTTAGTTAAATTCTGTTGTTTTCTCAAAATACCAGAATTATTGAACAAAGGTTGAAAGGACGAGTTTCAAACTATTCTCCTTAGCAGATCTTTACAGACAATGGCAGTGGATGTGCGTTGTCCAATAGCAAGAGCTCATGCAGGTGCAAAGTATGAGGTAATCCTATACGTCGTATTTACAAACTATATTAAGTTATATGCTATAAATAGTAGCATGAGCTTCCCTATTAATAGGAGACTGCTGGAAGATTATATTGCAAAGGTTGGAAAACCCACTGAACTAGTTTCACAGATCTGGAAAGAAAGAATGGCTAACTTATGTACATAATGTAACAGTACTGTTTACAGTTTGTCAAATGAACAAAAGATAAAAACAAAAAGACATTCCTCTTCCACATCCTGGCCTAGCAAAAGGAAAAGAATCTCTCATTAGTATGGCCATAAGTCAGAGAGAATTAATCTTAGAATGAAGAAAAAATAGTGTGGCCTTCAGTTATAAAGGATTATTTCAAAGATAAAAAAGTAGTATGGCCTCCAGCCAGGAAAAACCTCTTGCTTAAAGCAGACAAACTAGAACTTTGGAAGCGATGTTTATTAAGTGAAAATGTCTTCTTTCATTGGGGACACTGCAGTATGACATAAACATTATGTCAGGGACTTGTATATTAAGATTTGCAGAGACCTATTCTTGTCTTGGAACCGAACGAGTATAACGCTGGTGATCGTATGCACACTTTCACTGTGCCATATTGTCTTGTACCTCACGTTAATAAATAATTGGTTCAGGGCCATTTACATTTGACTTCAGTGTTATTGGATTCATCCAGGCCATTAATATGAGGGTTGGAACTTTAATAATGGTAACTATTTATTTACAGCTCGTACAAAATAGCTGACCTTCAGACTAGTCACCAGCACTGTGTATAACCCGTTGCCAGCGATGTGGAAGTCGTAGGATACTCTTAGCTGTGCCAGCTGTGTTGACAGTTCGAGCGGCGCGGTCTATTACCCGACGAACTTGTAGCAGTTCAAATGGCTCTGACAAGGGGAGGCCGCCAATTGTGAAATTCAGATTCGATTCATCCTGCGCATAATAAAAGCTCATGGCCAGAGGTGTAATGTGGCAAAGCACCAAGATGCACTTCTCAGCCGTTGTCGAGAAAATCGACAGTTAAAAGAAACCGTTGCGGTGAAATACTCTCTACGATAAATAATTTTCTACAGCGTCGTGGCACAGCGGTAAGCGCTCGGGTTCATAATCCGAAGGTCGCCGGATCGAATCTCGCGCCAAGCAACCTTTCTTTTTTTAGTATTTGTTTTTTGTAATTCAAATATATATATATATATATATAATTCCCGCCAATCAGTTGCATATATAAACTATTAATGAATTGAAACTTCCTGGCAGATTAAAACTGTGTGCCCGACCGAGACTCGAACTCGGGACCTTTGCCTTCCGCGGGCAAGTGCTCTACCAACTGAGCTACCGAAGCACGACTCACGCCCGGTACTCACAGCTTTACTTCTGCCATGAATTGCTTATGCATGTTGGTGAAGACGGATCGCTCTCCAGTTGTACCGCCTCCATTTTTCCGTTTTTTTAACAGGGTGTACCAAAGCTCTCCCGTCCGCACTGATTTTCGACAACGTTATAAGTTGCGCGAGGGACCGCATCTACCTTCTTTCGAAGTTAGCAGGCAACTACGCTGTTATGCGGCGGCTCGTTTCGGCCCATTCAACATCTGTCCTTCAAGTGTAACGAGCGAGTAACGGAGTTTATATTTCATACCTGCCACAGCAAGTTTGTGTTCGTGGGGTCTCTATTCTAATTCGAACGTTTGGCTTACGCTATACGTATTCGTTTCGGAATATCGTTTCTACGTCTTCCGTTAACTATAGGTGGTTAAAATTATGAAGACAATTAATAACATTTGTGAAATACAACTTTGTTTGCGGAAAACATAATGATTCGAAGTCGCCAGTTTTTCCACAACAAACGACTTTCAACAACTTATTATATGCATAATTGTTGCAACTGATTGCCGGGAATTATATATATTACAAAAAACAAATGTTGCATGGCGCGAGATTCGATCCGGTGACCTTGACCTTCGGATTACGAACCCGAGCGCTTACCGCTGCGCCACGACGCTGTAGAAAATTATTTATCGTAGAGAGTATTTCACCGCAATGGTTTCTTTTAACTGTCGATTTTCTCGACAACGGCTGAGAAGTGCATCTTGGTGCTTTGCCACATTACACCTCTGGCCATGAGCTTTTATTATGCGCAGTATGAATCGAATCTGAATTTCACAATTGGCGGCCTCCCCTTGTGAGCACTATGGGACTCAACTTCTGAGGTCATTAGTCCCCTAGAACTTAGAACTAGTTAAACCTAAGGACATCACACACATCCACGCCCGAGGCAGGATTCGAACCTGCGACCGTAGCGGTCTCGCGGTTCCAGACTGCAGGGCCTAGAACCGCACGGCCACTTCGGCCGGGGAACTTGTAGCAGTTCTGAAGCGAATGCCGTGAAGTGTTTCCTTCAGTTTAGAAATCTAGTTGATCTCACGAGGGCTTAAGTCAGGGGAGTGCAGTAGGTGGTATAGCACTTAGCAGCCCCATCACTCAAACAAATCAGTAACAGCTTGCAATGTACGTGCTTGAGCATTGTCCTGCAAAATGGTGGTCAGGTCCTGCAGAAAGTGTCATCGCTTCTGTCACTGTCCTGTTCATATTCGGAACGCAACCTACGACCAGCTTAGAGACAGAAGTGATGACACTTTCTGCAGGACCTGACCGTCATTTTGCAGGACAATGCTCAAGCACATACAGTGCAAGCTGCTACTGATTTGTTTGACTGATGGGGCTGCTAAGTGCTATACCACCTACTGCACTCCCCTGAGTTACACCCTCGTGGGTTCAACTCGATATTTAAAGGAAACACTTCACAGCATTCGCTTCAGAACAGCTACAAATTCGTAGGGCATTAGTGCCGCACCGCTCGAATTGTCAAAGCAAATGGCAGTGCTAAGAGTATCCTACGACTTCCACATCGCTTGCAACAGGTTATACACAACGCTGGTGACTACTTTGAAGGTCAGTAAAACTTTGAAACACGTATCTATTTTGTACGAACTGTAAATAAGTAGTTTCCACTATTAATGTTCCAACCCTCGTATATGCTTTGAAGCTTTTCTCTTCAGAAAATGAATTTTTACTTTTACGCTTTCAAAGTTCGCAAACTGAGGAAAGAAGTCTGATTAATAGGGTAGTTCACTCCGGGAAATGGGAGGGAGCCCGCATCTGGTGGTTGTGCGGTAGCGTTCTCGCTTCCCACGCCCGGGTTCCCGGGTTCGATTCCCGGCAGGGTCAGGGATTTTCTCTGCCTCGTGATGGCTGGGTGTTGTGTGTGATGTCCTTAGGTTAGTTAGGTTTAAGTAGTTCTAAGTTCTAGGGGACTGATGACCATAGATGTTAAGTCCCATAGTGCTCAGAGCCATTTTGAAATGGGAGGGAGAACAACATTGGCGCGCTACTGTCTAAACGTAGTGCTTGTGGAGTGTATATAGTGGTAGTTCGTTTCGGTATTCTTTCTAGTGCCATAGCTTCTGCCGAATCGTTAAAACTTTTGCTACGCTGCGATCACCAACATGGACAGTGGCGATTGCAGTCCCCCTGCTCCATAAGCTTCACAAAACAAGCAGCTTCATGCACCCATCAATGAAGTGATTACCGACGCAGTCATCGCGTTCCACAACGCAAACACACTCCATCACTTCCACCTGTCGATGCAACTAAAGCAAGAGACCTGCAACACTCGCAGAAATGCCAACGGGATCACAAGAAGAAGGAAGGAGATGACGACCAATGAGACAAAATGGAGAAAGTACCACATGTCGACCCCGACCAGGAAGGGACGGTCAACCACTAACATGTAAACTGTACTGCTAAACAAACCGTGGAAAAATGGAGACTGTGTTAGGATTAACTGCCAGTGCCTTAGTTAAACACTCAAACGAATCTAATTTGAAGGCCAACATTCCGAAGTCCTTCAATACGAAACAAGGTATTATCGATGACTTTGAAACCTGCTTTACGGAGAACGATTTACTCACGGAAATGGCGTGTTGCTGTGAAGGGACTGCCATGAACAGACTTAATAAAATTGTAATTCTGAATGAGAGAAAGGTAACAAAGCCGTCGCCAGTTTCTGTTGTGATTTTTACATCACAGCGACTCCTACAGTTCAAAAATGGTTCAAATGGCTCTAAGCACTATGCGACTTAACTTCTGAGGTCATCAGTCGCCTAGAACTTAGAACTAATTAAACCTAACTAGCCTAAGGACATCACACACATTCATGCCCGAGGCAGGATTCGAACCTGAGACCGTAGCGGTCGCTCGGCTCCAGACTGTAGCGCCTAGAACCGCACGGCCACTCCGGCCGGCTCCTACAGTTCATTTATTCTCATGGAGTCGATGTCCAGTGGACTTGTATAACTTACATCCTCCATCTTAAAACGCTCTAATTCTACACGATATGGACATGGCAGCAAAACGCGCAGAAGTAACACAAAAAGTGCTTACTGTACACGGCCACACAGAAGCGATGGCTGTGGGAGGGCCAGTCACCCACCCTGTAGTCATTGTACCGGTGGTCACGGTGTCCTACCTCGAACCTGCCCCATGTATCTTAAACACAAGGAAAATAATAAAATAAAGCCTGTCAATAACATTAGCTTGCGAGAAGCAACAGCTGTGTTTGAAAACAGGCCGTAGGCGAATGCAGTTACTTCTCCCTCAAAACATTGCGAGACAGGGTACAGAATTCCCACCCCTCCCGACCCAACAGCAGCTCAATGCATGTATCAGCACCGTCACTTACGATCCGCAGCAACCAACCCATGTTATGACGACATTGCCGCAGCCATCAGGAACGGTTGATCCAGTGGATTCACCGCCGATACCATTGCCCCCTACTCTAATACAGCATGCCAAACCATCTCAACAGCAACGCGTAAATTCTGTAGAACATAGGTGACCCTACCAAAACGCGGTCCCGTGGGACCAGTTATACCAACCAGAACTTTGTCTTCCTTTTGCTCCAGCGGGTACCAACCCCTACCCACAACAATTTCACAGACTCACTGATGTTGGTAACTATCTTATTAACAACATTTTAAGTATAAATATGGCAGTGGTGAATGACGTATCTTACCAGCAAGCTACTAATGAATCCACTCCATTACTGTAAAAATATTCGATCTGGATGTCACTCCAAAATATGTTGACCCCACTCCTTACACCCAAAATGGCCCCTAAAATCACCCAATTTAAAGAAAGATCGCTCAAGGTAAACAAAGATAGCCTTCGACATTTTCTGCTTGAAAGTCAAGTAGATGTTTATGCCATCACCGAAGCTGAACGAGCCGTTCGAACGTCCTGGCTTCTCTCTCATTAGAGAAGATAGAGACGATGGCTACAGTGGTGTACCATTGTTGGTGAAACAAGATACCCACTTCTGCGTTGTCGATAGTGGCACTCGGCATGTACCATAGTAGATGATGGGTATTCGTCTGTAGAAGAACGACCTCTCCATCTCACTTAGATCTCAGCATTCAAAGCATAGGCTTTCCAAACAACAGTTCACAATAATCATTGCCTTCCTTGGAAAATCCCTTTCTGGCACTGTTGTTGTGGTCTTCAGTCCTGTGACTGGTTTGATGCAGCTCTCCATGCTACTCTATCCTGCGCAAGCTTCTTCATCTCCCAGTACCTACTGCAACCTACATCCTTCTGAATCTGCTTAGTGTATTCATCTCTTGGTCTCCCTCTACGATTTTTACCCTCCACGCTGCCCTCCAATGCTAAATTTGTGATCCCTTGATGCCTCAAAACATGTCCTACCAACCGATCCCTTCTTCTAGTCAAGTTGTGCCACAAACTTCTCTTCTCCCCAATCCTATTCAATACCTCCTCATTAGTTACGTGATCTACCCACCTTATCTTCAGCATTCTTCTGTAGCACCACATTTCGAAAGCTTCTATTCTCTTCTTGTCCAAACTGGTTATCGTCCATGTTTCACTTCCATAAATGGCTACACTCCATACAAATACTTTCAGAAACGACTTCCTGACAAATCTATACTCGATGTCAACAAATTTCTCTTCTTCAGAAACGATTTCCTTGCCATTGCCAGTCTACATTTTATATGCTCTCTACTTCGACCATCATCAGTTATTTTACTCCCTAAATAGCAAAACTCCTTTACTACTTTAAGTGTCTCATTTCCTAATCTAATCCCCTCAGCATCATCCGATTTAATTTGACTACATTCCATTACGCTCGTTTTGCTTTTGTTGATTGTTGTTGTTGTGGTCTTCAGTCCTGAGACTGGTTTGATGCAGCTCTCCATGCTACTCTATCCTGTGCAAGCTTCTTCATCTCCCATTTCTGGCACTAGGTGACTTTAATGCCCACAATGCACTATGGGGCTGCAGAAATGCTAACGCAACGGGAAAAATGCTAGTGGATGTATTATATTCGGAAAAGCCTTACAGTATTAAATGATGGCTCTCCCACACGAGTAGTCTGACCAAGTGAAGATCCGACAGAAGTGAACTTGAGCATAGCATGGTCTGAGGTGTTCACAGGAACAACACAGGAAGTGATATCAGATACTTTCGCCTCGGATCAATTGCTAATTCAAATTATAACGAACGCACAACCCAGGGAGACTGTTAATCATGTAGTCAGCCGGCAATGTAACACAAACAAAGGCAATTGGAATCTACACGAAACGCTACTGGAAGATTAACTGAAATCGGTCATCGAAACTAGGAATCCCGAAAGAGACTATAAGGTCTTGGTATGGCTTATCAATGAAGCAGCGGCAGCCTCAATACCTCAAAAAGGACATAAGCGGACTACTCTTCGGCCATCACCTTGTTGGTGGGATTCAGGAAGTTACACAGTCCTCAAGGAACGAAGAGATGCATTAAGAAAACACAAAAATTTCTTACCCTTAAGAGAGCACAACCTGCAGCCAACGAAATATTGAAGCACAAAAGAAGAAAATGTTATCATGATTTCTGCACTACAGTCTGCAAAGAAAATCTATTAACTAGCATCTGGAATGTAACATGGAACATTCAAACCGGTCTGACAATGGATATGCACACACGTGCACCATCCAACGAACTTTTAGAACCGTTCTTGTGTACTATAGGTCCACCTGACATAATGGTCAAGGAAGATGAAGCAGAATATGAAGAGGACAGAAATGTAATTACACAACCCGTTTCGCTAGAAAAAATCTAGATTGCGCTCTCCCAAGGGATGGGTACGGCACCTGGCCCGGATTGTACTGACTACTCAGTGCTACAGCACATCCCACACAAAAGGATATTTCAGCAGCTCAAAATTTACAATAGTGCGTGGACAGAAAAGGTCAAAAACGATTCGCTAAAAACATGTCGTTTCCTCCCCATCCACAAAGCGGAAAAAGGATGTGACAAGGGAGAGTCGTATCGACGTATCGCCTCACTACCGTGTTCGGTTAAGGTAACGAAAAGGGTTATCAAGCAGCGCTTAGAATGATGCAGTGAAAACAAGAAACTTTTACCAGAGAAACACTTTGGGCTTCGAAAACTAAAAGCGACAACTTAAATCCTTCTACTGTTAGTTCCCTCATAATTCGGTTGAAGGCAATGGCATACCACCTCCAACAGGATTATGCCCAGTAAAGCACTGTGGTGATCAAAACAACTTTCTGGTTGAAACTTCCTAGCAGATTAAAACTGTGTGCCGGACCGAGACTCGAACTCGGGACCTTTGCCTTTCGTGGGCAAGTGCTCTACCATCTGAGTTACCCAAGCAAGACTCCCGCCCCGTCCTCACAGCTTTACTTCTGCCAGTACCTCGTCTCCTACATTCCAAACTTTACAGAAGCTCTCCTGCGAACCTCATTCTGGAAACTTTCGGGTTGACGACAATTGTGCCATCCTTTATGTGGTGTCACTGCCAGACACCACACTTGCTAGGTGGTAGCTTAAATCGGCCGCGGTCCATTAGTACATGTCGGACCCGCGTGTCGCCACTGTGTGATCGCAGACCGAGCGCCACCACACGGCAGGTCTCGAGAGACGTACGAGAACTCGCCCCAGTTGTACGACGACGTTGCTAGCGACTATACTGACGAAGCCTTTGCTCTCATTTGCCGAGAGACAGTTAAAATAGCCTTCAGTTAAGTTAATGGCTACGACTTAGCAAGGCGCCAATTGTCACAGTGCATGTATCTTACGAGTCTCATTTGTATAGTCAAGAGAGATGTATCACAAGGATTGATTAAAAGTTAAGTATATTCCAAAGCTACGTATTTTCTTTATAGTATTCAATACGTATCCAGTTCCAGACTTCAAGCCATCCTGCTGTAGCTTAGCGCGTGCCTTTCGGCTTCCTTCTCAGTGTGGCGTAGCTAGCTTGTTACGCCACAACACTTTACATTAAACAGTCAACAACCTGCATATGTGCTATGAGCGTCATTTAAGATTTCACAACTACTTTTTATTTATTATTATCATTATATTCATCCAAAACTTCAGTAAGTGGACTTGAATCACTTGCTTGCAGAACAAGAATGAACAGGAAAGAGGAAGAAATGGCCTCTGTTGCTCAAACAACATGTGAGATTATGACAACAACACAAATTAAAAACATTTTCCTGAAAATTCTTGCCGGATATTTCCTTTATCGCGAGGTTCAAGAAATCTGAACACATTACCTCCGCTTTGTGGCATTCACAAGAACTGGTTTCTGCCTCCACAAGGAAAATGCAACACACTCACATTTACATAATCACTTACATATAATCGCTCCGACGGCAGACGGGAATTTTGCATCCGTAAGTGTACGCGACACTCGTATTATTAATTTACGTTATTCACCTGCGTCAGAGCGAAATTACACATCCGTCTTCTAAATGAACGATGACTCTTATAATCGCACAGACGTGTCTGCCCAGACTGCCTTTACGTCATGTGGAACTGTGTTTTGCTATTGGCGTTGCTGATGGCTCGGCCACCATTATTGCCCGTACAGCTCACGTCAATCGTTATCTATTAAGAGCAAGTATAAAATAACTCTATCTAGACTTTCTGATTAAAAACACCGAAGGAATACCCGTATAACTACGTTTTCTTTCTTTTCTCTTGAACCTCCTCAGACAGCTTTTGGTAATTTATCGATTCTCAAGCTGTAGGTCTACTGTGTTTCAGAAAATGCCTCACACTTATATGATGTTAGCACAGTTGGTACGAGCAGACTTCCTCACTACGTAACTTGTACAGTCGTTACGAATCCCCTGAAGTTTTGGCACCTTACGTTGTTATTCTCGTTTTCGAGATTCCTGCATTGTGAGGAGTTAGTTACATAGTCATTCAGTTTCATACTTCATGAACCGTTGGCACAATCAATCGTAATGATGCAGAAAGATTCATTTTACACTCATCATATTCATTAATGTGTAAATATGACTACACGCTGACCAATTACAGTTTTTTAGATGTAAATCAGTAATTCTATCAAGAAGCCTCCACTTATTAAAAAACGAAAACTCGGTCCACAAGCCCTGACGGGCCTATCAGTAGCGACAGACCGCCGTGTCATCGTCTGCCGGTGTCGTCACTGGATGCGGTGTGGAGGAGCGTGGCTCGACACTGCTCTCCCGGCCGTTATCAGTTCTCGTTACGAAGAGTAGCTACGACTCGGACAAGTAGTAGACTGGCTTGTTATTGCTGCTCGAAGTACGGAATCCAGTTACTTTTGCCGCTCTGCATACGATTCCGTTCATCGCACATGAAAACGGTTGTGAATGGTAGGTTACGCTTCGGTCCTGACGATGACACCATATGGTGTCGAAACTGGCAGCATGTGTTAAAAAGAACAAACGACGTGGATTCAAATACAGCCGCTGGTTTTGTTATCATTACTCAAATAATTCGTGTCCGGTTGTAGTCCCACTTTCTTTGATGGGTTATCAGAGACAGTAGCAACTGTTCACACTTTATTGCTAGTTTGTGGATTTTTACAAAAAAAAATCGTAACGTTCGCCAGCCACGACCCCATGTGACTTTCTTATGTATGCAAAGTAAAGGAAACCTTAAAGGGCCATCTTGGAAAGCACAGATGATATTAAAACAGCATCACTTAGCTAGCAGTTAACGCAAAGATGGAGTCCCAGCAGTGTTCCGGAGATTGGAAAAACCGCTGGCACAAATGTATAATATCCAAAGGATACTGATCTGAAGAGAATAGCATTGATGAGGGCAAAAAGACTAGAATTATTTCCGAAAAAAAAAAAACATTCCTTTTTTTTTTTTAGCACAACTCATATGTAAAAATATAAATCTTTATACGAAAAAGAAATTTTGGGGGTGGGGGGAGGTAGTATTGACCACCATGACACCTCCCCCCCTTCGGCTGCCCCCCCCCCCTCCCACCATACTGTGCCCCCGCCTCCCTCCTTCACTTTCTCCTGACTTGTAACCAGCGACTTCTTCCTCTTTTCTCGGATGGAGCAATCCTTGAAAAGCAGGCATTTCCAGAATGACGACTAAATGATTTTAGAGGTGGAACGTTCTCTGAAAAACCAACATGTCGACTTGCACAACCGAGTTCTCCGCTAAGACGTGCACCGTTGGCAAAGATGTGTCGAATTGAAACGTGATTATGTTGAGAAAGACTAACATTAGGATTCATGCTCGCAGCTTGTTTCCTGTAAGGCGGTAGTTAAAAGCTTATGACTACTCCTCCTCGTCATTGTTTGATTCTTATTCTGAACTTTTGAGCTTATTTTCTGTAAACTTAAGCAAGAAGCGCAATGATGATACACGGAGTAGTTTCTGAAAGATGTAAGAATGCCATTGTTCTAAAGAAAATGAGATTTGTTTGCGTTTGACAACGACTCTTAATGTATTACGGCTTTATTGCCATGTAGTTCTACCGATTTGCTCTAATAGATTGTTAATTATCATCATTTCAAAATATTTTGTGTACTGAAAAAAGAATTAGACCGGAGAACGATTTTAAATCGTCATTAACACCCAAGCAGTGTGATTATCGGCTTCGAAAGGCAGTAGGAGGAGAGTCCCCATCTAGAACAACAATTTATAATCGGTACAGAGAATTCAAAAGAGGTTGATTTTTCCTTTGTGATGAGTTTTGTGGAAGTCACCTAGGAACTGCTGTTACTGATGAAAATGTTGCCGCTCTTGGAGCAATATTTGAAGAAGATCGACGGACATCTTACGAATTTTTTGGGCCCCATTATACCCTTGTATGAGTCAAATCCAAAACATATTACATCAACAATTAGATGAGAAGAAAATTTGTTGTCATTGGATTACACATAAACGCACTACAGATCAAAAAAATCTACAAAAATTCCGCGGTGGCATTTAAAATATTTATTGGAATTTCGTTAATGATGAATTTGAATTTACTGTTATGAGTCTGAAAATGATAGAGGCTACACGTGCCGTTATTTCCATTTGGCATAAAAATATCTGTCTATCAATTTTTTGCAAAATTTCGTGAAAAACAAACACAAGGAAAAATAAATTTATATTACGACGAGCATCGACGCATACAGCGAAACTAACAACCGAGTATCTGGATGTCCTAAAGATCAGCACCATGGAAGCTCCACCACATGCTCCTAGCAGCATGTATTTTCTTTTTATTACCAAAATTAAAGGTAAAATGCGTGGTATAACTTTCGCCATCGGATGAGGCAGTAGAACGTTATAAAAACCTGGATTCATGAGTACGTCTAGAAGAGTGGCATCATTGCTTTAATGACTAGTTTCATCGAATGCAAAATGTGTTGATGTTAGAGGCGAATATTTTGAAAAACAATCATTTATTTTTTTAACCTAATCGTTGTTATTATCTAAAAATTTTCGCTGGCCCCCTCTTCATGTAGAACTAACACACACTACTCTCATAATTGAGTCATAGTTTTCGTGACAAAAGATCGCCAGTTCTTGGTCATCGAAGGAACAGTGGGGGACATTTCGCCCTTTGTCAGAGGTATAGAACAGCTCTAGTGACGAGAACAAAACTATTGGGCTGCAGGAGACTCAATAACACAACCGCGTTACCTCTCACATTACTAAAACAACGAGAATGATTCTCGCACCATCGGTGGTCGGCCAGTGAAGTGAGGTAGTTAAACGCCATGTGGATAACGAACAGAGATGTTAACTGTAGGTGCAAACCACTTATTTTGAACTACTGGAATCAGGTATTTGAAAACACTCTATCCTGAATTGATAGTACGCATTCATTTTTTGTGTTTATGTTCTCAATAAATGTAAAGAAAACGGCGAAACATTAGGGTAGCTGCTCATTCGAGAGAGAGGCGACGCCTGTAATTTTCTTTACAGCTCGGCACTCGCCGACAGAGAATCCGATAGACCGCAGGACGGGTGTGACAACCCGCGGCTGGGAACGCGACACCGCGGTCGCAGCCCACACTGGCACCTGCTGTGACGTGGCGCCCGCGACGTCTCAGATGGGCGGTGGCGGGGTATAGCGGTTCCTGCTGGCACGACCTTGTCGCCCAGTCGGCGCGACGGCTTCCTGCTCGCTCCACTTCCCTGAAAAATGCGACAGCGCACCGCGGAATAAGTGCTTCACCGCCCAGTTTCGAGAATCGAGCGTCATTCTGAGTCCACCACGGCGATGTCCACAGGATGTTTCCTTCGAACGATTTTATTTCATCAATATGGAATGGAAATTTTGAATCTAGTGCCTCGATACTAAATTTGTTCAGTGCTTCTTACTCTGCCAGACTAAGTCAAAATTTTAGTTTCGTGTCGCTGAGGGCACATTTCACAACCACTTTCGTGAAAAGTATTGTAAAACACAACGACATAGTATTTCTTTACGAGTTTGGCTCAGCAATTTCTTAGTCACCGCTAGATAATTTTTTTTTTTTGGCATAAGTCTTCTGACTCGTTTGATGTGGTCCGCAACTAATTGCTCTCCTGTGCCAACCTCCTTACCTCGGAGTAGCACTTGCAACCTACGTCCATTATTCGCTGGATATATTCCTGTCTCTGGATTCCTCTACAGCTTTTGCACTCTACAGTTTCCTCTAGTACCATGGAAGTCATTCCCTCATGTCTTAACAGAAGTGCTATCATCCTATCCCTTCTCCTTATCAGTGTTTTCCAAGTATACCCTTCCTCTCCGATTCTGCGCAGAACCACCTAATTCCTTACCTTATCACTCCACCTAATTTTCAACATTCGTCTGTAGCAACACATCTCAAATCCTTCGATTCTCTTCTGTCCCCCTTTTCCCACAGTTCATGTTTAACTACCATACAATGCTGTATTACAGACGTACATTCTCAGAAATTTCTTCCTGAAATTAAGGCCTAAGTTTGGTACTAGTAGACTTCTCTTGACCAAGAATGCCCTTTTTGCCGTTGCTAGTCTGCTTTTGATGTCCTCCTTACTCGGTTCGTCATTGGTTATTTTCCTGCCTAGATAGCAGAATTCCTTAACTCCCATCTACTTCGTGACCATCAATTCTGGTGTTAAGTCTCTCGCTGTTCTCATTTCCACTACTTGTCATTACTTTCGTCTTTCTTCGATTTACTCTCAATCCATATTCTATACTAATTACACTACTGGCCATTAAAATTGCTACACCAAGAAGAAATGCTGATGATAAACGGGTATTCACTGGACAAATATATAATACTAGAACTGACTTATGATTACATTTTCATACAATTTGGGTGCATAGATCCTGAGAAATCAGTACCCAGAACAACCACCTCTGACCGTAATTACGGCCTTGACACGCCTGGGCATTGAGTCAAACAGAGCTTGGATGGCGTGTACAGGTACAGTTGCCCATGCAGCTTCACACGATACCACAGTTCACCAGGAGCAGTAACTGGCGTATTGTGACGAGCCAGTTGCTCGGCCACCATTGACCAGACGTTTCAATTGCAGCGAGATCTGGAGAATATGCTGGCCAGGGCAGCAGTTGAACATTTTCTGTATTCAGAGAGGCCTGTACAGGACCTCCAACATGCAGTCGTGCATTATCCTGCTGAAGTGTAGGGTTTCGCAAGGTTCGAATGAAGGGTAGAGCCACGGGTCGTAACACATCTGAAATGTAACGTCCACTGTTCAAAGTGCCTTCAATGCGAACAAGAGGTGACCGAGACGTGTAACCAATGGCACCCCATACCATCACACCGGGTGATACGCCAGTATGGCGATGACGAATACACGCTTCCAATGTGCGTTCACCGCGATGTCGCCAAACACGGATGCGACCATCAGGATGCTGTAAACCGAACCTAGATTCATCCGAAAAAATGACGTTTTGCCATTCTTGCACTCAGGTTCGTCGTTGAGTACACCATTTCAGGCGTTCCTGTCTGTGATGCAGCGTCAAGGGCAACCGCAGCCATGGTCTCCGAGCTGCTGCAAACGTCGTCGAACTGTTCGTGCAGATGGTTGTTGTCTTGCAAACGTCCCCAGCTGTTGACTCAGGGATCGAGACGTGGCTGCACGATCCGTTACAGCCATGCGGATAAGATGCCTGTCATCTCGACTGCTAGTGATACGAGGCCATTGGGATCCAGCATGGCGTTCCGTATTACCCTCCTGAACCCACCGATTCCATATTCTGCTAACAGTCAATGGATCTCGACCAATGCGAGCAGCAATGTCGCGATACGATAAACCGCAATCTCGATAGGCTACAATCCGATCTTTATCAAAGTCGGAAACGTGATGGTACGCATCTCTCCTCCTTACATAAGGCATCACAACAACGTTTCACCAGGCAACGCCGGTCAACTGCTCTTTGTGTATGAGAAATCGGTTGGAAACTTTCCTCATGTCAGCACGTTGTTGGTGTCGCCACCGGCGCCAACCTTGTTTGAATGCTCTGAAAAGCTAATCATTTGCATATCACAGCATCTTCTTCCGGTCGGTTAAGTTTCGCGTCTGTAGCACGCCATCTTCATGGTGTAGCAATTTTAATGGCCAGTAGTGTAGATTGTTCATTCCATTCGGCAGATCATGTATTTCTTCTTCACTTATCCTCAGGATAGCAATGTCATCAGCGAATCGTATCATTGATATCCTTTTACCTCGAATTTCATCAATATGGAAATAAATCATTACAAGCGTCAATTAATATAGTTACTTCCGACGCTGGACTTGATAACCGCCTGGGATCTGCTAGGAAGTGAGTTCGCAAGTTTGTGTGTCGATTCTACGTTAAGCCACCTCCTGGGTATTTGATGGCGTTGTTCCACCAAATTGCCGGGATGCTGATGTCGGCGTTATACCTGCCGTTCCAACATATCCCATAGATATTCTGTCTGGCTTAAGTCAGGTGATTTCACAGGTCAATCGAGATGTAATCGGCTGGGAGAGTGTTTAGAAAACCACTCACATCTTATTCCAGTCAGATGAACTTCGCTGTTGTCTTTAAGTGCCTGTGTCAGCAATGGTCTCTTCAGAGGTGACCTACTCCAAATTTTTATTGCATGCTGTTTCTGTTGCAATTTTCTGTCGCCAGCAGGTTGGGACGGACATTTATTCACTGCCTGGAGCAGTTCCCGTCGATTTGGAAAGTAGTTTTGACCCACAAGCTCGTGAAACGCGTCCCCGGCCCCTCTCAGGAATTTTTTCCTACTATAATTCTGACTTAGTGTTTCAGGGTAACGTGTGTTACACCATTGCTTATACGAGTATACACGTTGAATAGACCACCACAGAACACCAACAAATCCAGGAACTTCACACACACACTTCACTGCAGACGGTCATACAGGATCACTGCTTTCTGCCACTCGACCACGTCCTTCATATATCCATGTTTACCTACAATTTCCGCTTGAAATACACTCCTGGAAATGGAAGAAAGAACACATTGACACCGGTGTGTCAGACCCACCATACTTGCTCCGGACACTGCGAGAGGGCTGTACAAGCAATGATCACACGCACGGCACAGCGGACACACCAGGAACCGCGGTGTTGGCCGTCGAATGGCGCTAGATGCGCAGCATTTGTGCACCGCCGCCGTCAGTGTCAGCCAGTTTGCCGTGGCATACGGAGCTCCATCGCAGTCTTTAACACTGGTAGCATGCCGCGACAGCGTGGACGTGAACCGTATGTGCAGTTGACGGGCTTTGAGCGAGGGCGTATAGTGGGCATGCGGGAGGCCGGGTGGACGTACCGCCGAATTGCTCAACACGTGGGGCGTGAGGTCTCCACAGTACATCGATGTTGTCGCCAGTGGTCGGCGGAAGGTGTACGTGCCCGTCGACCTGGGACCGGACCGCAGCGACGCACGGATGCACGCCAAGACCGTAGGATCCTACGCAGTGCCGTAGGGGACCGCACCGCCACTTCCCAGCAAATTAGGGACACTGTTGCTCCTGGGGTATCGGCGAGGACCATTCGCAACCGTCTCCATGAAGCTGGGCTACGGTCCCGCACACCGTTAGGCCGTCTTCCGCTCACGCCCCAACATCGTGCAGCCCGCCTCCAGTGGTGTCGCGACAGGCGTGAATGGAGGGACGAATGAAGACGTGTCGTCTTCAGCGATGAGAGTCGCTTCTGCCTTGGTGCCAATGATGGTCGTATGCGTGTTTGGCGCCGTGCAGGTGAGCGCCACAATCAGGACTGCATACGACCGAGGCACACAGGGCCAACACCCGGCATCATGGTGTGGGGAGCGATCTCCTACACTGGCCGTACACCACTGGTGATCGTCGAGGGGACACTGAATAGTGCACGGTACATCCAAACCGTCATCGAACCCATCGTTCTACCATTCCTAGACCGGCAAGGGAACTTGCTGTTCCAACAGGACAATGCACGTCCGCATGTATCCCGTGCCACCCAACGTGCTCTAGAAGGTGTAAGTCAACTACCCTGGCCAGCAAGATCTCCGGATCTGTCCCCCATTGAGCATGTTTGGGACTGGATGAAGCGTCGTCTCACGCGGTCTGCACGTCCAGCACGAACGCTGGTCCAACTGAGGCGCCAGGTGGAAATGGCATGGCAAGCCGTTCCACAGGACTACATCCAGCATCTCTACGATCGTCTCCATGGGAGAATAGCAGCCTGCATTGCTGCGAAAGGTGGATATACACTGTACTAGTGCCGACATTGTGCATGCTCTGTTGCCTGTGTCTATGTGCCTGTGGTTCTGTCAGTGTGATCATGTGATGTATCTGACCCCAGGAATGTGTCAATAAAGTTTCCCCTTCCTGGGACAATGAATTCACGGTGTTATTTCAATTTCCAGGAGTGTATAAATGTCTCACTAATCGCTAGTGCCTTATGCTCAAGTAGAGGCACTACGTGCGCGCTTGAGCACGGGACTCGATCGCTGCCTCATCTGTAAAGGCTTAACGATTCATCTGTGTGTGAGCACTAAGGTGGCTAATTTTTTACACAGTGAGCTTAGTTTTTCTGCATGAAATGGACCACTGCCTACAAGCGGAGTACTAAATTCGATTATGTTCGCTAAAGTTTTCTATAAATTTCTTGAAAACAATTACCTTTCTATAACATATATGTGATCTTAAAATGCACGCGAACAAAACAAGTGATGTAAGATCTTTCTTCGATTTACAAAATATGGACATACAAGTAGACGACTTAGCGACGCAGTTCAATACAGAAAAAACACGCAAAACCTTGGTTTTCATATTTTGCTGCCAAAATAGGTTGTTTATCTCGCTGTTGTGGTCTTCAGTTGGATTTGATGCAGCTCTTCACGCTAATCCGTCCCGAGCAAGCCTCTTCGTCTCTATCTGCACCTCGGCCACAAATTTCTTTTTTCCCAAATTCAGTTCGGTACCTCCTCAAATGGTTCAAGTGGCTCTGAGCACTATGGGACTTAACATCTATGGTCATCAGTCCCCTAGAACTTAGAACTACTTATACCTAACGAACCTAAGGACATCACATAACACCCAGCCATCACGAGGCAGAGAAAATCCCTGACCCCGCCGGGAATCGAACCCGGGAACCCGGGCGTGGGAAGCGAGAACGCTACCGCACGACCACGAGATGCGGGCTCGGTACCTCCTCATGAAGTATTCTATCTACCAACACAGTCTTCAGCATTTTCTGTAGGAGCGCACTTCAAAAGTTTTTATGTTCTTGTCGTCTGAACTACTCATCGTCCACGTTTCCCTTCCATAAATGGCTATTATGGAGAAAAGATTGGTTACATGAATGTTGCTTACCGCTGGAAATCCTGGCAGACTTCAATAAATTCCGATGTTTATAACATGTATGCTTTCGTCAAGCAGATCCCTGTGATACGCATACTTCAGAAGATGGCTTTCCACCGAAATATCTTGAATTATGTTTATATATCACCTTACATTTTTCAAGCCATTTTCTGTCAACGGCAGACCGTGGCTAGATGTTTTCCATCTGGAGAACGTACTGATCAGGGCAACAGTCGAAAACCTACCGTATAGAGTTAGCACGGGCAAAACATAGTCTGCCGTTACCTTGTTGAAAGATACGGAGATCTCAAACATAGAGATTAGCGATCGGCCTTGGAGCAAGGGAATTGTAATAGCTGCTGTCCAAGTTATCGAAGATGCTATTAAGATCCGTTTCGTACTCCGCAGCTTCACGCCAGGTGGTGAGCCCTTATGACTAATTCAATCTGGTATCGTTCGTTCTGCTTTGAGCCACCACACTCGGTTACGTCCGTAGTAATGCTGTACGCAGAGGCAGGACTTATCACGAAAGAGGACGCGGTGCCACCTCTGTGTTCAGTGTTGCCACTGGGAGCGCCACTGTCGGTGCGCCTCGCTTTGTTGCTGCGTCAAGCGCAGCCACAACAGTGGTCGCCGTGCTGAGTGTCTGTGGCGCTCCAGAAGCCGCCGCACTGCCAGGAGTGATTCGTACGTTGCTGCAGACGAGTCCATGTAGTAACCCAATATAAGTGACGTGCCTGTTATAATCATACTCCGCCGAGAAAACGATATACGAGGGTCATTTCAGAAGTCCTGCACGCTGCTCTTCCGCGACCTTTACGGTTGCGTGATCATGTTGAAATTCATGTCAGTTGTGAGTGATACTTTAGCCGTGACGGTCAAGTACGTGTTTGCTGGTTCGTGTCGCTGTGTAGTGAGTAAAACGGCTATAAAATGGAAGCCGAAACCGAGTCATGTCGTATTACACATAGTGATAAACGTTCCTAGATCAATATTGAATCGCTACGTCGAAAGAACTCAACGGAAATGTAAAATGCTTTGAGGGAGGTGTGGGAATAGCGTAGTGGCTCGTAGTATTACAACGGTGTGCTCGTTTCCGTGAATGTCGAGTATGCACTACGGATAATCCAAGAAGTGGAAGGCCATCAACGGCAGCAACTTCACCTCTCAGGTTATTGTTGATGATATTTTGAGAGAGGATCGACGAGAAAATTTGAGGAAACTGCATATAAGTCCAGAACGTCACTCACTTCAGTTTCAGTTATAAGTTAAAGACGAGAAAAGTTGCTGCCAGATGTGTTACACACGATCTGAGTGAAGAACAGAAAGCAGGTTGCAAAAGAATCATAGAATTAGTTGCTTCCACGATATCGAGGAGAAGGAGAGCAATTTGTTGCACTTGATGAAATATTGACACGGGATTTTGAGGCAGAATGGAAGTTTCTGTCATCACAATGAAAAAGTTCCGATTCTCCATGTCCTAAAAAATCCGCCGCCGACAATGAAAGGTGAAACTGCTGATGATCTTTGCGTATGACATGAATGGAGTCATGGCTGCAAATAGAGCGCCCCAGCGGACGTCCGCAACAGGCGAGCACTACAAGTTGTTTCTGCAAAATGTTTTGCGTCTGAATATACGTCAAAGAAGGCCTGACATGCTTAAAGCTGGTGTCCTCATTTTGCACAATTATGCAAGACCGCGTATTTCCCTACCAGTGAGAGAAATCGTCGACAAATATAAATGCCAAACACTTCCTCACCCACTATACAGTCCTGATGTGAGCTCATCAGACTATGTTTCCCAAGTTGAAGGAACAATTCCATGGAAAACGTCTTGATACAATTAATGAAGATTCCAGTGAGGTGACCCGAGTTATCAGGCAGCTCAGCAATAAAGGTGTCCTATCCGGAATACAGAAGTTGCCAAAACGATGGGAAGCTGTCGTAAGCAACAGTAGGGATCATATTGAGGGCCGCAAAGGTATTTTGTAAAATGATTATCTTAAATTCTGTCTTACAGTGTGCAGAACACTTAAAATTACCCTCGTGGTCTCGATATGATACTACACTGAAGAGCCAAAGAAACTGGTACACGTACCTAATATCGTGTGGACCCCCTGCGAGCACGCCGAAGTGCTGCAACACGACGTGGCATGCACTCGACTAATGTCGGAAGTAGTGCTGGAGGGAGTTGACACCATGAATCCTGCAGGCCCATCCATAAATACATAACATTACTTCTGAACAGTACGCCACAAGGCATCCCAGATATTCTCAATAATGTTCATGTCTAGGGAGTTTGGTGGCCAGAGGAAGCGTTTACACTCAGAAGAGTGTTCTTGGAGCCACTCTGTAGCAATTGTCGATGTGTGGGGCGTCGCATTGTCCTGCTGGAATTGCCCAACTCCGTCGGAACGCACGATGTACTTGAATTGATGCAGGTGTCACCTGTGAGAGTCGTTTTTAGACTATCAGGGGTCCCATATCACTCCAACTGCACACGCCCGACACCATTACAGAGCCTCCACCAGCTTGAATAGCCCCATGCTGACATGCTGAGATTGTTTCCATACCCGTACACGTCGATCCACTTCATAAAATTTGAAACGAGGCTCGTCCGACCAGGCAACATGTTTCCAGTAATCAACAGTCCAATGTCGGTGCTGACGGGCCCAGGCGAGGCGTAAGGCTTCGTTTCGTGCAGTCATCAAGGAAACACGAGTGGGCCCTCGGCTCCGAAAGTCCACATCGATGGTATTTCGTTGAATTGTTCCCAGCATTGAAATCTGCAGCAATTTGCGCAAGGGTAGCACTTCTGTCACGTTGAACGATTCTCTCCAGTCGTCGTTCGTCCCATGCTTGCAGGATCTTTTTTCGGCTGCAGCGATATTAGAGATTTGATGATTCCTGATATTCAGAGTACACTCCTGAAATAGTCGTACGGGAAAATCCCCACTTCATCGCTACCTCGGAGATTCTGTGTCCCACCGCTCGTGCGCCGACTATGACATCACTTTGAAACTCAAGTCTTGATAACCTGACATTGCAGGAGCAGTAACCGATCTATCAACTGCATCAGATACTTGTTGTCTTATATAGGCGTTGCCGACAGCAGCGGCGTATTCTGTGTGTTTACATGTCACTGTATTTGAATACGCGTGCCTTCACCAGTTTCTTTGCCGCTTACCTGTATATGACGTTATGGTCCTCCCGAGCTCACCGATTTCAGATTCGCACGACAGTCGTGAGGTTCTGAGAAACGCGAGCAGCAATATTGCAATCCCCATAGAGCACTATCCCGCCACTGTCGAATTCCGATACGTGCTGGTACAAACTTCCTTCTTTCAATCTGAATCAAGATTTTAATAAAAAATGGCAAAGGTAATGTTAATCAGAATACTGGGAGGAGTTGTGGTCTACATATGAATAGATTTATTCATTCTTAACATCACATGACAAAAGATGGCTGTAGAAATGCCACACAAACATTTTTATTTGTTAAACACTTTCAATAATATACGATCTATGGTGAACAAAGTGATCAGCTGAGGGATCGACACACCACACTAATCAGAACTAATCGCTTTATCTGACTACATAAGTGTGAATCCGTAGCATGGCCCAAAAACTACGCTACTGTCAAACATCTATAGTCTACTATTCCATAAAGAAAAATATAGTTCCAAAGAGTAGGGTGCTGAGAAGCATATATTGCAGCCCTACGCCGTAGCAGTGAATACTTTACCCGTTCTCAGGCGGCACACCACGATGCTCTCGGCGACTGGAGTCATGGACGGCAGCAATCTGTTATTAATGGCGCGCGCCCAAAAAGATGCAAGTACGCAATCTCGCGTTTAGCTAATTCGGAATGCAGGTACTTCCCTATGAGCCTCTGAAACCCTGGATTCCAGTGTGCAGGTGGACCTGTTTGCTGGTGTGCCAAACCAACTTGACTCCGTGCCACGACTATGCGTGATGGAATATGTCAAATATTTAGACGGCTGGCTCAAAACAAATAAGTACACCCACACATCACTTGTTGTGTGTGTGATGCTAGAAGCAGTACCTCTGACGTTTCAGATGGTGACTGGCGCAGGCTCTAAGTGGCACACTAGCAAAGGACGCAAGTCTCACCGTTAAGGTAAAGACCTGCTGTTCTTTATTAGCGAAGCACCAGTACAAGAGTGTCTTCTTCTCTTTCTCTCATCTTTTCTCGCCGGCTCGGTAACATAGCACATTTACATCTTAGACTACTCTCACTTTAGCACAAGCCAATCACGAGCTGGAGTACCGCATTCGAAGCTGGGAGACCGACCCTTGCTCTACATACACAGATTTGACCAACCAGCGACTTTAAAAATTAATTGGGAGAAAATGAAGAAAGATTCAGCTTCGTAGCATCTTCCCATGCGTTTACGCCATGTCTTTGCTAAAAGCATGACCTGGGTGGAACCACAGCCCTTCATAAAATGATCGTTATATCCCCTGTTGCGTCCATTTCGATCTTTCCAAAGAACGGCCATAAACTCGCTAAAAGCCTCAGGCCTTCACAAATATGTTTTGTAACAGAGTCTTGACATGTGGGCGCCACTTACCTGTCCCTCGGAAATTCGCAGTAACTCACAGTAATCCCGTCGGCCTTCTGCCTAACAAGGGCCCATCCTCTGCTTTATTGCCAGTCATCAATTCTCTGCTCATAGAACCAGCGAGTCCTTGGCGTTAGTCAGCCTACCTGGACGTGGCGGCCGACCGACAAGTACCATCCAACGTGTCTTCACAGTGAGACCAAGGAACTGGGCAGTCCGCAAACGTTTACACACAGGTTCCACAGAAGAAACGCTCTCTTGTCCCTCAGCCGCCGTACACTTTTACTGCAGTCAATTAAACCGGCAGCCTCTTCCTTTGAATTCAGGTAAAGCTTACCACTTCACTGGAGCACACAAGCAAGGGCGTTAACAACTGCCTACCATTTCATCATACGAATGAAACCAGATCGTATCCAGTATAGCAACCAAGTAATAAAGATGATCTTCCCTAAAAACATTAAGCAGCATAATATCGTATCAGAAGTGAGTGCCCTGCAATCTCTCACTGGTACACGTTTCTTCTTCTTACACAAGACACAATATTGTCTTATCAAAAACAACCAACAGTCAAATCTGATTTGTTCTTGCTCTTTCTTATTATGCCGCATGTAGATGGCGTTACTCCTACCCACTTTGTCAGTTGCCCTGAAATGCTAGTCATTTGATAATCTAAATGGGTGACGAGAACTTCATGCCACCTCCAAGATGTTGCAGTTTTAATGACCAGCAGTACAGGTTTAGGATAATCAAATGCCACGCTGACATTCATGGAGCTATGTTATGTGATCGAAAGTATCCGGACACCTGGCTGAAAATGACTTACAAGTTCGTGGTGCCCTCCATCGGTAATGCTGGAATTAAGTATGGTGTTGGCCCACCCATTGCCATGATGACAGCTTCCACTCTCGCAGGCATACGTTCAATCAGGTTCTGGAAGGTTTCTTGGGGAATGGCAGCCCATTATTTACGGAGTGGTGCACTGAGGAGAGATATCGATATGGTTCAATGAGCCCTGGCACGAAGTCGGCGTTCCAAAACAAAAAATGGCTCTGAGCACTATGGGACTCAACATCTTAGGTCATAAGTCCCCTAGAACTTAGAACTACTTAAACCTAACTAACCTAAGGACATCACACACACCCATGCCCGAGGCAGGATTCGAACCTGCGACCGTAGCAGCTCCGCGGTTCCGGACTGCAGCGCCAGAACCGCTAGACCACCGCGGCCGGCGTTCCAAAACATCCCAAAGGTGTTCTACAGGATTCAGGTCAGGACTCTGTGCAGGGCAGTCCATTACAGGGATGTTATTGTCGTGTAACCACTCCACCACAGGCCGTGAATTATGAACAAATGCTTGATCATGTTGAAAGATGCAGTCGCCCTCCCCGAATTGCTCTTCAACAGTGGGAAGCAAGTAGGTGCTTAAAACATCAATGTAGGCATGTACTGTGATAGTGCCACACGAAACAACAGGGGGTGCAAAAACACGACGACACCATAATACCATCGCCTTGGAATTTTACTGTTGGCACTACATACACGGGCATGTGACGTTCACTGTGCATTCGCCATACTCGCACTCTGCCATCGAATCGCCACATTATGTACCGCGATTCGTCACTCCACACGTTTTTCCACTGTTCAGTCGTCCAATGTTTACGCTTCTTACACCAAGTGAGGCGTCGTTTGGCATTTACCGGCGTGACGTGTGGCTTATGAGCAGCCGCTCGACAATAAAATCCAAGTTTTCTCACCTCCTGCCTAACTATCATAGTACTTGCAGTGGATCCTGATGCAGTTTGGAATCCTGTGTGATGGTCAGGATAGATGTCTGCCTATTACACATTACGACCCTCTTCAGCTGTCGGCGGTCTCTGTCAGTCAACAGACCAGGTCGGCCTGTACACTTTTGTGCTGTACGTGTCCTTTCACGTTTCCGATCATATCGGAAACAGTGGACCTAGGGATATTTAGGAGTGTGGAAATCACGAAGGATGTTCCCAAAATGTTCGGACATCAGACTTGGAGGAAAATGTGATTAACACAGTGGAAGGCGACCGCCGTGTCAGTACCAGGTAGTTGGTCCGCCAGTACAGGGTAAGCCAGACGACTGTGTGGTACATTCTCCATGACAACTGTTACTACCCTTATCGCTTACAGCGTGTGCAGGGCTAACTAGCGACAGAGTTTCCACATCGGGAGCAGTTTAGTCACTGGTTTCTTCACCAGGCAACCACGATTCCGGGATTTGTCTCATCCATCCTATTCGCAGGTGAGGCCACCTTTACGCGGAATGGTATCTTCATCTTTCATAACAGTCGTCAGTGGGATAGTATGCAGAACCCTCAACAGCAAATCATCAACATCGGTGCAACCAGAATGTGTGGGCCGGGATAATTGGCGACCATATTTTGGGACCAGTCTTCCTTCCATGTCGGCTTACACGCCGGAACTATAGGCGCTTCTTGAGGGTGACTTTGCCTCTCCTGCGAGAAGAAATGCCATTGATGATTCGAAGGATTATGTGGCTGCTACATGATGGTACTCCAGCCCACTTCGTCGTTAACGTCCGGACTCACCTCAGTCGTATTTCCCCTGGTCGATGGATCGGACTAGGAGGTCCAGTTTCATGGCCTGTTTGTTCGCCGGATCTCAACCCGTGCGATTTCTGGTTATGGGACCATCTCAAAAGTATCGAGTATGCAGAGCCCATTCCAGATGTGGAGACACTGGAGCAGCGTATTCATGCTGCCTTTGACACTGTTCGCCTTTGACACTGTTCGGATGCAGCGTGGCCGATGTGAAGATGTGAGACAGAACATACTATGGCGCGTACACACATGCGCTGAAGTACATGGAAACCATTTTCAACACATACTTTAACTGTGAGTGCATGGTACAGTGCGTACTATACCGCAGTCTACGTAACAATATAAATAAAATGAATGAATTGTCTCTAGCGTGGAAATCATGCATTTCCGGAAGTAAGTTCATTAGGCCTTTCTTGTTCTGTATCCTCTCGTCGACCAAGCCCTAGCGTTTGTACACGGCGGGTGGAAAATATCACCTTTTTCACCATGTGTACAACACATGCACGCACTCTATTGCCCAAGTGAATAATGTGCGTACGGTAGGGTTTCGACACCATCAGCACAAATGGCCTGCCTGTTGTTATCCCGGGACAGTCCGGTTCTCAGTTGTGAAGCAGTATGCATCTCACGTCTTTGGGACTGAATACTGAACCACGGTAATGTTGAGTGATGATATTGTTCTTGCACAGTTTCAAGCCTAGAGATTTAAGGGACTTGCAGTTCTTCTGTGTAGACACATCATGATTCGACTGTGAAGTGAAGCGCCGGTGGTTATGTGTCTGTTTTCTAACATACCACCAGCTTGCTTCACATGAAGGCTTATTACGATCTCTTCACCGCGAAAACCGACGAGACGGTGGCTCTGGTCCACGATCCTCAACTCAAGATAATCTAATGTGCGAACATGCATTGAGAAGTAAATCGCGTTACTTGGCGTCTCCACAGTTTTATATCCTGGACCTACTGTAGGGAAAAAACCCGTAGATGCTGTGAATCAGTTTGTCGTTGAGAAAAGAATTCTTTCCAATATTGCACTCGAGTCGTGCCAGTAGTGTATCTACTGAATAAGCTGACTCATAAAATATTTTAGCATCTTTTGGTAGACTTTCATCCTTTGAGAATCCTAGTGATGATTCAATAGAATTTTCCTTTGTAAAGTCTGCTATGAGCTCGGACGTTATTATTTCAGTTTCAAGTGTTCTGTTGACCGCACGTAACTCGAAACCTGGTACAGCCTGTTTTAAATATTTGTTTAAGTCGCAGTGCCGTACGTGCTGTGAGGTACTTGCACAACTTCATCACTTCCCAGATGTAGCTCGCCGTTTGATGCATACATGATTCTAATCGTTTTGTATCTTGCTAAACCTATCAGCGCAGTACTCCTCCTTTGCCCAGCTCAATTGTTGGGAAGTAATTTGGGTTAAGTACTGATGATCGACCATTTAAATTCATAGTGTATGACTTCGTCAATTGATGAACTGTTGTGTGTGATGACGGTTTTTATATATTCCCTGACATCGATATCCGTAGAGGTATGTACTGAACATTAGGTAGCGTTGAAAATTGTAAAATAAATGATTCCTGGGAAAGTAACGGCATATTTCTCCAGGTGACTTCAAATGAGCAAATGAATCGAAATAATAAGCAACACTTTGGCTTCTTCTTCAAATATATGCAACCCATTGACTTGCAGGTCGCCCCACAACATCTAAATTGGAATCGATGGGTTACTGTTGTACATTCCCCACATTCTTCACTGTTCTGGCGATAGCTGCCGCACCACCAGCCAGGCAACAAACCACTGATTGCCCGGCCAAGGCTGGCATTAAGAAAAGGCATCCGCCTGATGTGCTTCGCAGTGGTAAAGGGTCTGGGCGTTTAAATCAGCTTTCCTTTTCAGGCTCTTGTAGCTGCAGCCAGTGATAACTGAATATACACTACTGGCCATTAAAATTGCTACACCACGAAGATGACATGCTACATACGCGAAATTTAACCGACAGGGACAAGATGCTGTGATATGCAAATGATTAGCTTTTCAGAGCATTCACACAAGGTTGGCGCTGGTGGCGACACCTACAACGTGCTGAAATGAGAAAAGTTTTCTCATACACAAACAGCAGTTGACCGGCGTTGCCTGGTGAAACGTTGTTGTGATGCCTCGTGTAAAGAGAGGAAATGCGTACAATCTCGTTTCCGACTTTGATAAAGGTCGGATTGTAGCCTATCGAGATTGCGGTTTATGGCTCAAATGGCTCTGAGCACTATGGGACTCAACTGCTGAGGTCATTAGTCCCCTAGAACTTAGAACTAGTTAAACCTAACCTAAGGACATCACAAACATCCATGCCCGAGGCAGGATTCGAACCTGCGACCGTAGCGGTCTTGCGGTTCCAGACTGCAGCGCCTTTAACCGCACGGCCACTTCGGCCGGCTGCGGTTTATCGTATCGCGACATTGCTGCTCGTGTTGGTCGAGATCCAATGACTGTTAGCAGAATATGGAATCGGTGGGTTCAGGAGGGTAACACGGAACGCCGTGCTGGATCCCAAAGGCCTCGTCTCGCTAGCAGTCGAGATGACAGGCATCTTATCCACATGGCTGTAACGGATCGTGCAACCACGTCTCGATCCCTGAGTCAACAGATGGGAACGTTTTCAAGACAACAACCATCTGCACGAACAGTTCGAAAACATTTGCAGCAGCATGGACTATCAGCTCGGAGACCATGGCTGCGGTTACCCTTGACGCTGCATCACAGACAGGAGCGCCTGCGATGGTGTACTCAACGACGAACCTGGGTGCACGAATGGCTAAACGTCATTTTTTCGTATGAATCCTGGTTTTGTTACAGAACCATCAAGGTCGCATTTGTGTTTGGTGACATCGCTGTGAACGCACATTGGAAGCGTGTATTCGTCATCGCCATACTGGCGTATCACCCGGCGTGATGGTATGAGGTGCCATTGGTTACACGTCTCGGTCACCTCTTGTTCGCATTGACGGCACTTTGAACAGTGAACGTTGCATTTCAGATGTGTTACGACCCGTGGCTCTACCCTTCATTCGATCCATGCGAAACCCTACATTTCAGCAGGATAATGCACGACCGCATGTTGCAGGTCTTGTACGGGCCTTTCTGGATACAGAAAATGTTCGACTGCTGCCCTGGCCAGCACAGTCTCCAGATCTCTCACCAATTGAAAACGTCTGGTCAATGGTAGCCGAGCAACTGCCTCGTCACAATACGCCAGTCACTACTCTTGATGAACTGTGGTATCGTGTTGAAGCTCTGTTTGAGTCAATGACCGGGCGTATCAAGGCCGTTATTACGGCCAGAGGTAGTTGTTCTGGTTACTGATTTCTCAGGATCTATGCACCCGAATTGCGTGAAAAGGTAATCACATGTTAGTTCTAGTATAATATATTTGTCCAATGAATACCCTTTTATCATCTGCATTTCTTCTTGGTGTAGCAATTTTAAAGGACATTAGTGTATTTTATAAAACACCCTGAATCGCTCTTCCTCTTCTCCTAATGCTTCTTATTCTTCGGTAAGCGTCCAGCGGTGTTCATTGCTGAACGGGAATTTAATCCAATACTCAATTTAAGTTTTGCATGCATTGTTTTATCAGCCAAAAGTGCGGCAATACGCTGGCCAATACCGATATCCCTTCTTGAACGTATTTTCTTGGCTCAGTGAGATAATATTGTACCTGCAACGTGACGTCCTGAGGGATCTTTATTTGCTGCGTAAGCAAAGTCATGGTGTAAGCAGGCTTCGTATAAGAGATTTATACCCTTGTCACCACACACGAGTCATTTTTAAAGCTTGGTTCCAGGTCCAAGGAAGTTGTATGTAGGTATATGAAGCTCAACTCGCAGATTATCGAAGATGCTAGTACCTCTGCAGGTTTCTTTCCCATCATGTATGTTACGCTACTGTGCTGTTTGAGGTTTGCACGCCTTGTTATATAGCATGTTGGTGCCATCCATCCAACTGTGATGCGATGAAGGGAATCCTAACTATTTAACAATAACCTTTTTGCCAGGAACGTGTCTTCTGGTTCACTGCTCGTCTGTAATTCTTCTGTGTAAAAGCTACCAGCAATTTCACAACTGCTGCAATCTTTTAAGGTGTTATTACTATTTGTACATTGCAAAAAATGGTTCAAATGGCTCTGAGCACCATGGGACTTAACTTCTGAGGTCATCAGTTCCCTAGAACTTAGAACTAGTTAAACCTAACTAACATAAGGACATCACACAGATCCATTCCCGAGGCAGGATTCAAACCTGCGACCGTAGCGGTCGCGCGGTTCCAGACTGTAGCACCTAGAACCGCTCGGCCACTCCGGCCGCCTGTAAATTGCACCTTGGAAACTGTAAATATTTCTGTTGATCGGTTTGAAAGGTATGATTTCTCAAATGGTGTCTTATATTTTGAGTACATACAAAATTACGCTCATAAAATTTCTATTTGTGTGGATACACCATTTTAATATGACAGTAAAATATACTTAAAGCCCTCTGTCACATATGTCATGTGGACATATCGATTGTACATTGATGATGATTTGTGGGAGTGCATCAGTCCATTTGAAAGAATCGTGAAGATTAAAATGCATTCATATTTGCCCTTTCATTGTTCATGTCAAATATTCCACAATACATGCTTTAATCCGAGAGAATGTCGATTAGTCATGTGTTCCATACTGCTCTACTACTGTCTTGCAATATGTATTACAGAGCTTACCATCATGTTCTGTTTGTAGAATGTTTAGGGTGCAGTTGGTTCCTGTCTGTAATAGCTGTTCAAATAGACGAGTAGTAGCCATCCCTATCTTTATATTCACAGGTAGAGCACATGAAAATTTCGAGTACGTATCAATGACCATTAAAATGTATTTCAAAGCATGATTCTCCCGTGAGTATTGGCTCATATCTACAAGTTCCGTCCGCTATAAGTCACCCAATCCTCGAATTATAACAACACTATGGGAAAGCCCCGCATGCCGGTTTATGGAGTTCTTGAACAAACGTCTCCATGAATATTATTGACTGATATGTCTTTTTCTAAGCTCGAAAATTACAGAAATAATTTCATTCGAATGTGCTGTATTTCCAACCGCAGGCAAGGCTGTGAGCAAGCGTAATCGTTCAACTATTTCGTTGGGGTCGTCGTAATAGATGGGGGGATCTGTTGGTAATTTTCTTTCAAGAATACCGCTGCCAGGTACGCCTGCTAACGCATGTTTAATAATGGTTTTGTATTTCGAACTGCTGATACATTTCGCCCCTACGTCATTGGCTTTCTTGTGGACTTTCATCACACATACTGTCTGGCTGTAATTTTCATTATCTCTCAATGATGAACTGCATAGTTTTGTAGCTTTTAAGAATATAAGATTCAGTAAACTTGGAGTTCTTAAACTTGATGCTCTTTCGAATTCTCTTTCCCCAGTCTGTAAAGCATTCTTGGTTAAGCTCATAGGTTGAGTACCCAGCAAACATGGCTTGTCCTTGCCTACACAGTAAGTTCTGTTTACACGACTATCGCTGTAATGTTTAATGAAATCAACAACAGCATCCTCTTCGTGTTCTCCCTTCTCAGGCCTTAGAGAGCCGTTCGGAGAGTCTGTGACAGGACTAAACATGTCTCTGAATGACTGATCGCTTTCAAAATGCCGTAACTTCAGCAATCGAAGTTTCTCTCGAATAGCCTTACGTGGTTCCACGACTTTACGTTTTGTCCACATGTTGTTATCTACTAAGTATACTTTGGAACGATATACAGCTTTTGCAGGGTGATTCACAAAGATATGCAAATATTGTGATAATATGTTATTTTACAAGTAAAACGAAAGAAAAAAGTTCATATAAACATAGGTCAGCGAATGTTTAGTTACGGGGTTACAGCTAATATAAGATTTTGCCTGAAATTTAGCAGCTTCACTAACATGAAGCCACCGCAAAACTGTACGAGGTTAAAGTAAAGCACGTTTTCCATTTATTTTGTTTTTATTGGCCTGATGAATCTAATAAAACATGTGCCAGATGTGTATCTGCAGTAGTTTTCCAGAACATCCTGAGAAGCAAAGATATTATACAAGTAAATTTGTTTACTTTCTATATGAATTTAGAAACGTTTATGCCATTATTGGCAATCGTTATCGAGTTGTTTCAGTCGTTTCCTAACCTTGAAACGAGTTAGTTTTCTGTATTGTTCAGTGAAAGAATATAAAACCTACAGTGTATTTAAGTGAAACCGCATAGTAACTGTTGTAATTTGTAGATGATTTATGAAATAGGGATGCGTTTCAAATTTATGACAGAGGAATACGCCGATATCGTGTTTATTTATGGCAAATGTGATGGTAATGCTACGGCTGCAGTTAACGAATACCGCGTACGTTGTCCAACTCGGAGGGTTCCGAATGCACGAACCGTTAGCGGAGTATTTCGAATGTTACGGGAGATAGGTTCTCTACCTAGCGTTCATAATCAGTACGAGCGCTCGATGCGTGAAGACGAAGATGAAGATATTATGAATGCTGTTCAACGTAGGCCGGGTACCAGTACACGACCTATCTCTCAGTGATTAGGCTTTTCACAATCTAAGGTATGGTGTACACTGAAGTACAATAATCTATATCCTTACCATAAACAAAAAGTGCTTCATTAACATCCGGGTGATCCTGCCCTTTGCTTGGAGTTGTGCAACTGGTTAAATACTAATCGGCAGTTACACAAATACATTTTATTTACTGATGAGGCACAGTTTACTCGAGATGGTATAAGCAATTAACGTAACGAGCACGTATTGTCTGAAGCAAACCCTCACGGCAACAGTGCAACGCAATTCCCAGCAGCGATTTATCTTAAATGTGTGGTGTGGTATAATCAACACACACTTTATTGGACCATTCATTTTCCCAGGACGTCTAACTGGCGAGACGTACTTACAATTCCTTCAAGAAGAAATGCCCTGCTTGCTCGAAGATGTATTTTCAACATGGCGGTGCGCCTCCACATTTCACCAACGCCGTTACTACACACTTAAATGTACATTTTCCCCGGAAATGGATTGGTCATGGTGCTACACGTCTGTGGCCACCCAGATAGCCAGATTTTTGTGTATTGGGTTGAATGAAAGACATGGTTAATGAGGACAAAGTCAATACACGTGAGATATTACTTCCTCGCATTATGAATGCAATAGACGAAATTAAGAACAACCCTGTGAAACTGAAACGAGCAACAAAATCTGTTCATACACGTGCAGCTGAATGCATTGAACTCGGTGGAGACATTTTTGAACATTTATTGTGAATGTATTGTAAAATTGTATGTACACAGTACGACTTCTTTAACACTAAGCTTTGTTTTTCCGGTTTAACATGAATTAACGTGTGCTGTGGTATTAATAATATCAGACTATGACACATTCATACAGTTTCAGTTAACGTTATTACCATCATTTTTCCAAAATTAAATTCTCTACAACTTCTGCTGAAAACTTTACGCAGTTGTAAGGAATTTAAAAAACAAATTGGGCCAAGTAGTTAATAAATTTACAATTTTACGAAATTACGTCTTTGCTTCTCTGCATGTTCTGGAAAACTACTGCAGATACACGTCTGGGACATGTTTGATCAGATTCACGAGATCAATAACAACAAAATAAATGGAAATCGTGCTTTACTTTAACCCCGTGCAGTTTTGCAATGGCTTCATATTAGCGTTGCTAATTTCAAGCAAAATCTTTTACTAGCCGTAACTCTGTAACTAAAAATGTTGAGGAGCTATGTTTATATGAAGTTTTTTTCTTTAGTTTCACTTGTAGAATAGCATATTAGAATATGTGCATATCTTTGTGAATCACCTTGTATACACTCCCGTTTCCCTTCTTTTCAATTACAATAAGCTGTACAGTTAACTCTTTTTCTTCCTTTGCATAAACTCTTGCAGTTAATTCGTTGATTAACCTCAGAGTGGTTTGAGAGTAAGTATTTAACTCCTTGATACTTTTGTTGAGGGTTTCAGGTCTAATAGTATGACGTTTAATACCGTCGTTGAGCGTCTAATCTTTCACGTCAACTTATAGACGAATGTTCCGCTCACTCCTCTTAGAGTGATCATGGGCTGAGGATCTCACAAACTTATCCACTTTGTAAAGTAGAATGGCGTAATTAGCATGCTATTTCACAACACACACACACACACACACACACACACACACACACACACACACACACCGACGCACGCACGCACGCACACTCTTCTTTTAATTACAGCCTGAAAGTTTTGGAAGTATCGTCCTTCATTCAACGGTTTAGTTTTATCGATAACAATAAAGCTATACCGTGAATGACCCTAACAATCTCCACATAAATTTGTAAATTCGTCGAGTGTCATGTCATGTGCTTCGTAAACATGCGTTTTAAATTCATATTATCCTGTTTGAAGGCAATTATAAAATTCGCATTATTTCGTATCAGTTGCTTTGGGATCTTTCAATTTGTCTGGCTCACGTAGAAGATATCAAGACCCCTTTGCCTGCCAAAACAGAAATATTTACGTATGTGATTCTGACTTTCCACAATGACGTCGTCGAATATGGATATGGTATTAGGACGTACTTCTGCAGTTACTGGGGGCTCATCGCTTTCGGAGAAAGTCTTATATGTAATACTGTCAGCAACTGAAAGAATTTCCTCAAGTAGTTGGTATTGGGTTGAAACAACGTTTTCAAAAATACACTACTGGCCATTAAAACTGCTACACCAAGAAGAAATGCTGATGATAAACGGATATTCATTGGACAAATATATTATACTAGAACTCACATGTGATTACATTTTCACGCAATTTGGGTGCATAGATCCTGAGAAATCAGAACCCAGAACATCCACCCCTGGCCGTAGTAACGGCCTAGATACGCCTGGGCATTGAGTCAAACAGAGCTTGGATGGCGTGTACAGGTACAGTTGCCCATGAAACTTCAACTCGATACCACAGTTCATCAAGAGTAGTGACTGCCGTATTGTGACGAGCCAGTGGCTCGGTCACCATTGACCAGACGTTTTCAATTGGTGAGAGATCTGGAGAATGTGCTGGCCAGGGCAGCAGTCGAACATTTTCTGTATCCAGAAAGGCCCGTACAGGACCAGCAACATGCCGTCGTGCATTATCCTGCTGAAATGTATGGTTTCGCAGGGATCAAATGAAGGGTAGAGCCACGGGTCGTAACACATCTCAAATGTAACGTTCACTGTTCAAAGTGCCGTCAATGCGAACAAGAGGTGACCGAGACGTGTAACCAATGGCACTCCATACCAACACGCCGGGTGATACGCCAGTATGGCGATGACGAATACACGCTTCCAATATGCGTTCACCGCGATGTCGCCAAACACGGATGCGACCATCATGATGCTGTAAACGGAACCGGGATTCATCCGAAAAAATGACGTTTTGCCATTCAAGCACTCAGGTTCGTCGTTGAGTACACCATCGCAGGCGCTCCTGTCTGTGATGCAACGTCAAGGTAACCGCAGCCGTGGTCTCCGAGATAATAGTCCATGCTGCTGCAAACGTCGTCCAACTGTTCGTGCAGATGGTTGTTGTCGTGCAAACGTCCCCATCTGTTGACTTAGGGATCGAGACGTGGCTGCACGATCCGTTACAGCCATGCGGATAAGATGCCTGTCATCTCAACTGCTAGTGATACGAGGCCGTTGGGATCCAGCACGTCGTTCCGTATTACCCTCCTGTACCCACCGTTTCCATATTCTGCTAACAGTCATTGGATCTCGACCAACGCGAGCAGCATTGTCGCTATACGATAAACCGCAATCGCGATAGGCTACATTTCGACCTTTATCAAAGTCGGAAACGTGATGGTACGCATTTCTCCTCCTTACACGAGGCATCACAACAACGTTTCACCAGGCAACGCCAGTCAACTGCTATTTGTGTATGAGAAATATGTTGGAAACTTTCCTCATGTCAGCATGTTGTAAGTGTCGCCACCGGCGCCAACCTTGTGTGAACGCTCTGAAAAGCTAATCATTTGCATATCACAGCATCTTCTTCCTGTCGGTGAAATTTCGCGTCCGTAGCACGTCATCTTCGTGGTGTAGCAATTTTAATGGCCAGTAGTGTATATATACATTCTTAAAGCGAAGACCATCTTGATGCATCAGCAGAAACACGAGGATATTTGTTTCTCGAGAAGAGAGAGATCCGATGCAGCTGGCAGTAGTGCTCCACTCTTGTTATTCTGTTTTCCCGAAGCGTTCTCAGAGCAGTCAGTTACAATGAAGTCGTTGTCGAGAGGACGCCTCGTCCGGCCACTCATGCTGAATATTGTATAACTAAACTGGCACGAAACTGTAGAAACGGAAGAAGACAAAAATAGGTACAGGAAACTGGATAACGAATTAAGAAGAGAAGCTGAAGAAGCAAGGGAAAAATGGATGAAACAGATATGCGACGAAACAGAGAATGGAGAAAGAGAAAAAGTAAGAAATGATGTATACACTGGTTAGTGAGATAGTTTATGAACGTAAAAGAAAGAGGAATAACATGGAAATAGAAAGAGCGGATGGTACTCTAGCAGAAGAACCACAGGAGGTTTTGTGCAGATGGCAAATATAGATGGAATGTCTGTATAAGGGTATGAAATAAAAAGCGAAATTAAGGTTGAAGAGGAGTAATATGTACCGAAATATGGAAAGGGATTCACCATCTTGAAAGCAGAAGTAGAAAATATGCTGAAGGAGATGAAGAATAGGAAGGCATGTGGAATTGATGATTTGCCATCAGAACTGTTGAAAAGTCTTGGAATCAAGGCAAGAAAAGAAATGGTCTATCTCTGTAATGAGATATATGAGAAAGGGGACTGGCCTGAGGACTTCCTTGCAACAGTTATGATACCAATAGGGAAAAAGAGAAACACTGAAAAGTGTGAAGGGCATAGGACCATCAGTCTAATTTTGCATGCAGCCAGTTTCTGAGAGTGTTGAATAGAAGGCTATATGGCAAGCTGGATAGAGAGGTTCCAGAGGAGCAGTTCGCATTTAGAGGAGGAAAAGGAACAATAGATGCCATTGGCCTGTTAAGAACTGTAGTGGAAAGATATATGAAAAAAGGTAGAGGAATCTTTGCTGTTTTTATTGATTTAGAAAAGGTTTTAGCCAGAGTTCAGTGGGACAAGCTGACGGATATTTTGAAGAGGAAAGGAGTAGATTGGAAAGAGAGAGTGATACAGAATCTATATTTACACCTGAAAGTAAGAATAATGATTGGGAGTGGAATGTCAGAAGGAATCAGCGTTGGACGAGGTGTTCGACAAGGTTGTTGCCTTTTCCCACTGTTGTTTAATTCATACCTTGAAGAGATTATTGCGAAAGGCTTAGATGGGAGAACAGGAATATGTATTGGTGGAATGAGAATAGAATGTATAAGATTTGCTGATGACATGGTATTAGTGGCAGAAAGTGAGTGGACAGTGAATAATATGCTGAAATATATGAATGAGGCTCGTGTGGAATATGGGATGCAAATAAACACAGCAAAAAGAAAGAGTATGGTCATCACTACAAGACGTAGGCTGTCCTATATTAAAATAAGACAAGCTACCATTAGCCAAGTAAACGCATTTAAATATCTTGAAAGCACAATAACTGAAGACTTGAGATGTCACCAGGAGGTGAAATCTCGAATTTCCATAACGAAGGAGGCATTCAACAGAAAGAGGAGACTGTTATATGGCAAATTAGATAAACTTCTAAGGAAAAGGCTTGGCAAATGTTTTGTCTGAAGTGTGGCACTATATGGGGTAGAAACATGGGCGCCTATAAGAGAGGATGAAAAAAGGTTAGAATCATTTGAGATGTGGATGTGGAGGAGAATGGAGAGTATAAGCTGGATAGCAAGAGTGAGTAATGAAAGAGTATTGGACAGGGTTGGTGAGAGAAGAAGTCTGCTGGAGGTTATAAGAGAAAGGAAAAAGAACGGGTTGGGACATTCAGTGAGAAGGGAGAGCTTGCTAGCAGATGCTTTGGAAGGACTGGTTCGTGGGAGAAGACTAAGAGGAAGAAGGAAATACAAGATGACAGAAGACACAAAGGGAGGAGGAAATTATGCGGACCTGAAGAGGATGGGAGAAGACAGCCTGGAGAACTACCATCTGAAAACCTGCCTTGGCAGAACACTAATGATCTTGATGACTGGTATGAAAGGGCTTCTATAGGGTGAATAACAACACTGATGTCATGTACACGCTTCATCTATTTCTACAGATAGCTGGATGTATCTATATACGTACTCAAATAAGATCGCAATTCTATAATTATATCAAGTGTTGTAAAGTCATACATATTCCAGCGCCATGTCTGAAAAATCCTGTTAGTTTCATCTTGCTAGATGAGAATCGCTCAGGGAAAGATCCCCTTTCAGTAATTCAGTATATGATCAATGAAAAGTCGCAAATGGGAATGCGATCTGCCTTGTATGTGTTATACTTGACAAATTTTCAGGGTGGTTAGAACGGAACTTTGAAGTTAGAGCGATGAAGTGTCGTTGTGTCCTCCATGGCTGTCCCCCACAACACCGACCTTGTTAAATCCCGTGTGACGGGTGAAGTGTTTTACATGTGACACACTGAGCTAGACTATGATAGTTGATTGATGCTCGTTTAGGCCGAGCCACTTTCATTAACAAACTTTTTGCAACGACTACTACCAGACAACTTTTCCGGTTACATAAAAAGTTACTTTTGCGAGATCTGGAAGACCATTGTTCATAGTAAGTTTTCTATTGCTCCACTTTTAAGTCGAACACAGAGTAAAGAGTACTGAATGTGTAGTTATTGATTCATTAATATGATCTCGTTGTTATGAAACGACGGCCGCGATGACCGAGCGGTTCTAGGCGCTTCAGTCCGGAACCGCGCGACTGCTACGGTCGCAGGTTCGAATCCTGCCTCAGGCATGGATGTGTGTGATGTCCTTAGGTTAGTTAGGTTTAAGTAGTTCTAAGTTCTATGGGACTGATGACCTCAGATGTTAAGTCCCATAGTGCTCAGTACCATTTGAACCAATTTTTTTTTTTTTTTTTTTGTTATGAAACAGTGTGTTGAGACTGTCAATAGACAATAGTACTTCCTAACTTAAAAAACCAGTCCTAGGTTGCACAGGACTCTTTATTTGTTCAGAAACGATGGGTTTCACCCGGGTAGGGCTTAACAGGCAATCCGTAAATACAATGAAAAATTGACATAATAAATAACCGAGCGTGATCCTATCCTGAGCTAGCATACTCAAAAGAGAAACCAAAAACGTAAATATTTAAAGCGTGAGGATGGGAAAGCAGAAGAAATATTTTACAATTACTGCCAAAGAGCTTTCGTCAAATGTGGTCCAGTAAACGAATGAGGACACCGTAGAAAATGGTTGTTTCTACAAAAATGACCCAATTGAACTTCCAAAAATATTTCTGGCCCTAAACTGTACTTTTACTTACTTAGTGTCTTCACAAACATTTTTTTCTGTTTTATGAAAGAAGTGCACAGCAACAGCAGCAAACCAACATTAACTATTACGACTGAAAACTCCGTACAACAAAGTGCAATGTGCGTTCGTACATAATAAAGTGAATGTAGGGTCGAAATTTTAACTGGTACGAGATGCCTTCTGACAAAATTGAAATGAAACTCTATAATCAAAAGTAAAGCTTTCAAAATCAACTGAATGTCCAGAATAGTATTGACATAATATGTCTTTAAGACATAACTTACAAACAAGGGGAATCTCATCTTCCTATCAAAGCAATCCACATAACAATTCCTACTGTCTGAGCTTCATTACTTAAAATGTAACTTACTATTTGTATTTTACTTGAAAGAATGTTAAATCTTGTTAAATAGAGAGAATATTTTATAAATGAGATGACTTCTATTGACAGTAAATAGTAACTTTTATAAGTTAAGTTAGTAACATAAAATTTACCTTTTGTAGTTTCTGTAGCGAAGTTCTGGAAGAGGTCATTCAGCGGTAAATATTTTTTTTGGCTGGTATACCTACTAGCTTTTAAAGAGCAGGGTAAAACTTAGCTAAGAAAATATTTTTTCTTATTACTGTCCAGAAATGGGGTCGACTAACGATGAAATATAGTATATCTAAGACTGTGGAAATCTAACTAATAAATAAGTTTGTGAAAACCATCGAGTTTTTATTTTACAATAATTCAGATTATCATTTAGAAAAATTGTTTCGTACATTTACAAGTTTCATTGTAGACTTTATCATTTACGAAGTTTAGTCCTGTTTAGAAATTAGAATGCTCATCAGCAGAGGAAATCATCGTGGAAAATAATAATATCGCAGTAATTGCGATGCATGATACGTCATAAGACACAAGGAATAATTAAAATATTAAGAAACAGAACTCACTAGAACTAAAATGTCTGACAAGATAGAATCTGATAGTTCGAGAGGCTAACAGAAAGGCGCTAGAACAACAGAGATTATTTATAGTAGTAACAGAGATGTTAATGCCGCGCCGATCACAGTAAGCTTGGCATTAACACTCAATCGGCGTTACATGATCGCTGTAATTAACGCAAAATATATCTCTCCTTAAACATAAATAATTAATTATTTCTACCGGGTGACGGGAGGTGTTATTTCACATACTACAATATCAATAACACAAAACAATGCTATGCGCCTGCGTGGCGTGCTTATCTCAATATCTCAAAACTCCATAAAAACTGAAAAAAACCTCCTTAGCTTCTCCCTCCATAATTGCATCAAAAATATTTATATTCCAATTCCATCAATCTCATATCACACTTATAAAGAAAGTTTCTTGACCATTCTTGAAAACATGTCTGCTACTTAACACTGCTCAACTTAGAACGCGTGTAACTTTACCAGCGCCCTCAGGCAGAGGCGATGTAATAACACAAAGATATTATTGCAACAGCCAAAGGTTACTTAGCTACGTGGTTTTGCTCTGTGTGCGCTATGCATCTCGATATTTACGCAAGAAATAGAATTTGGTTGGTTCGTTGGTTGATTTAGGGGAGGGGACCAAACAGCGAGGTCAACGGTTCTATCGGATTATCGAAGGCTGGGGAAGGAAGTCGGGCGTACTATTTCAGAGGAACCATCCCGGCATTTGCCAGTAGCGAGTTAGAGAAATCACGGAAAACGTAAATCAGGATGGCCAAACGCGGGTTTGAACCATCATTTCCCTGAATGCGACTCCAGTGTGCTGACTATGAGCCACCTCGCTCGGTAAACAGAATTTACAGAATGACCAAAATAATATGCATACCTTACAGTTGAGTCAGGGGGCAGCACTAGGATTACTAGATTATGATCAAAAAACAAAAACATGGCAAGCTAGTAATGCTGAAGCCTTGATTTAAGAAAAGTTCCATATTCCTGGGCTTGAACGTAAGACGGGCTATACCTATGGTAAGGTGATGAGAAATTCTGTTGGCAGCTCCTGGTCTTGTGGTTAGCGTTTCTGACTCTCAGTCACTGGACCCTGGGCTACATCTTCAGCTAGGTTGGGCGTTTTCCCCGCTTGGGACTGGGTGTGTGTTTTGTCCTCAACATCGTTTTGTCATCATCGAAGCAGAAGTTACCGAAGTGGCGTCAAATAAAAAAACTTGCATCAGGCGGCCGAACCCCCCAGATGCGGAAATTCGGGGATCACCTGCACACGATAGCTAAGGAGAGAGAAGTTGTGTGGTGAGGACTATGAAACTGCAACCCATTTCATCTTCCATAAGACAGTGAATAGTTGGTTCATTAATTCCTGAAGAAACTGTGTCTACTAAAGACCCAGTAAAGTCTCTCCTGCCGCTCTATAACGATACTGGCCGTCATCACTAGAATGACAAGGAAGGAGCCGGCCGCTGTGGCCGAGCGGTTCTAGGCGCTTCAGGCCGGAACCGTGCTGCTGCTAAGGTCGCAGGTTCGAATCCTGCCTCGGCCATGGATGTGTATGATGTCCTTTGGTTAGTTAGGTTTAAGTAGTTCTAAGTCTAGGGGACTGATGACCTCAATTGTTAAGTCCAATAGTGCTCAGAGCCATTTGAAGAATTTGAACAAGGAAGGAAACAACAAACTCAGTTTGGTTGCGGGCTAAGAGCACTGTTGCTTTGTCTCCCTGTGTAAATCAAATTAAATCAGCCACCAAAAGTTCCACTGCATCCCCGCACTTTGTTAGACAAGCGGAGCGTCATCAGTGCATCGTGCTGTAGTCGAAACTGCGTAAGGGGGTTCCTTACAGTTGATAGCGCTGTTGCCACCTTGCAATTGCGAAACTCTAACGGCTGTAGGAGAAAAACAGCGGCGTCTACAGATCTGTGACAACACTGAGACGTTGCCATAGGCACGTTTACAATATCGCGTTACGTTATTGGTTGAGGCAAGCCCATGAAACTGCCGCGCCCAACCGCCTGCACTTGTCACGAACAACTCACGCTGACCTAACTATACATTTCCTTGATACACTTTAGCCCATTACTTAGCATTGTATCTTTTTTGGGGCGCAAATATTTTATTTATTTCTACCTAAGCTCCGATTGTTGTACCTAAAGATTGAACTGACTGCTGTAATTTCTGCAAATAGAAAAGAAATAATTTTTCTATAATTATATTAGGAAAGAAAATTTAGGAAAGAAATTTCCTATTTCTGTCTTCGAATTTGACTGTGCTCTGTGCCTGATGGTAGTTTCTGTACAACAGTCAATTGTGATTTAGCTCTCTATGTGTGTTTGTTATGAACATATAGATGTCCAAGTAACACCAGTATATTTCAGATTTCCTGAGTTTATTTTATGCCTCCCAATTATTGGACAATGGCATGTTACATTGTCACTGCTTTGTAAATAAGCCTGTTTGTAATTATCTTATATAAAAAAATTACTATTTACATTATTGAGGTCTGTTTTCTTTACGTTGTATGAGATTTTCTCCAGGGTTGGGTTGTAGAATGAAATATTCCCTTTCACATATTACGATTCCAATTGGATAGAAGTATGCCGCGTACATGTAGAATTGATGAAGTTCTTGCACAACTGATGACGTTAAGAGTCGTGATTATTCCACCCAATGTAAATGAGATAGTAGATGCGGAATACAGAAGAAAACGCACTCAACGATGACTATTTTGCTTAAGTTGTAGCAGGTACTTTCGACCCTATAACCAGAAAGGATAAAATTAATGTTACCGATTTACCGCCAGAAGCAATGCGAAGAAGAGCATTAAGACATGGACTGGAAAACACGAAACACAAACATAAATTGTATAAATGTGAACCAACGGAAATTATGGAGAAGAATGTCTAGCAAATAACACAGTGCATCGGGTGTTTGAGGAATTTTTTCCTGAGAAACTAGTGCATATTATTACAGCACAGAGCAAAATCTATGCTTGCCAACAGAAGAACATACATTTTCTTATAGCCATAGAAGAGCTAAAATCTTTTATAAACATGCTATTTGTGAATGGGTATCATAAGCTTCCCCAAGAGAGTAAGTACTGGGGACAACCGTTGATCTAATGGACAAGCGCCGCGCGGGATTAGCCGAGCGGTCTGGGGCGCTGCAGTCATGGACTGTACGGCTGGTCCCGGCGGAGGTTCGAGTCCTCCCTCGGGCATGGGTGTGTGTAAGCTTAGGGACTGATGACCTTAGCAGTTAAGTCCCTTAAGATTACTCAAACCTTTTTTTTTTTTTTTTTTTTTTTTTTTTGCTGGACAAGCAGACATCACTTTAATAGGACGAGAACAAGATCAAAGGCGTGGTGGTGGCCACTGTTAACCCAAATGATTGATATCTACGTAGTAAACAACTGCCGACTGTGTCAAATTGCTAACCTCAATGGGAAACTCTTGATTTTGGATATCCGAAGGAGAATAGTAATGTACCTTTCAAAGAAAACGGGGTCAGCACCTAAATACAGAAAAAAAGCACAAAAATGTGTGATAGGTGCAATACTGTTGTACATGGCAATTGTTTTGTTTCATTTCATACAGAAAAGTGTTTTTATTCTGTTCTGCGTTGACATTAATACTGCGTAGTTTGACAGCTAATTGTGCCAATGTCCCAAAAATGGGGTTGTCTATAGTTATTGTACCAACACGCTGAGTTTTTCCAAAACAGCTTTTTCTTTCATTTATCAATCAGGGTATCATATTAATGCCAAAAGGCGTTGAAGAAATAAAACAATAAAGCGTCGGCAAGTAATGGACTAAAACTTGCAGAACGCAGGTATTCACGCTACTTCAAGATTTAGTTGTTTTCCCACGACAATAGCTTTTAAACCGCTGGCCAGTCTCTGGCGTCGCTAACCTGTAGCGGCGCGGACCCGGATCCGCGGCAGTTGACCCGGACAGCGCCGCATCGCTAGGCGGCGCTGGGAAATGTCCACTCGGACGGGCGCTCTCCTACACCCAGTTCGGCACCTGCTGAGTCAACACGGTTAGCTGCAGCTAACTCTATTAGCTCACTGCCACGCCCTCTGCGTCACATCGCGGAGGCTCGACGCCAGCGAGCTCTGGGCACGTGTGACGTGGCGTGTGACGTCAGTGGCGGCGGCGGCGCGGCGGCCCTGGGCGGGAATCCCGCGTCAGCTACGTTCGCGGCTGAGCGCGCTCCACAAATGGGAACGCGCAGAGCTGGGAACTGGCGAACGCCGCGCGTGCCGAGGCGTGGCGCAGTGGCGCCTGTTTTCGGGAGAATCGAGAGCTGCTTGCGTCACCACAGCGGAAGCTGCTGGCGGGGGCGGGAGCGCGCTTATATCCGCAAAGTAAACAATCGCCCGAGCCGCGGAACGAATCTCTGGCTCTCAGCCGTCATTATTAGACGAGGAGGCGCGCGAAAACAAACAGGACAGCTCGTTTGCATTGCCGTAACGTATCACCGGATCAACGTCGGGGCCGGGGGAGTTGCGGACAGGGTCGAATCTGCAGATCGGGCTACTAATAGCGTTGATGCAGTGAGTGCGATATTTCAAACTCATCCACGTCGGGTTCACTGGCGAGGTTTCGTATGAGTCGCGTGGGGCGTAGATCCGGGAAGTGAGCGAGAAGCTTCTAACGCTCCAACGAAGACTGCCTAGTGTGGATGCTGTATAAATCATTCACAGCAGATATTATCTCCTTTCTCGAGTCTTTGTAAGATGGTGTGTAATTTTCCCGTTTTTAGACCTTGCTCGCCGCGCGGAGTGGCCGCGCTGTTTGAGGCGCCATATCACAGATTGCGCGGACCCTCCCGCCGGAGGTTAGAGTCCTCCCTCGGTCAAGGGTGTTTGTGTTGTTCTTAGCATACGTTAGTTTAAGCTAGTTTAAATAGTGTGTAAGTCTAGGGACCGATGACCTCAGCACTTTTAGTCCATTAGGAATTCAACACATTTGAACATTTGTTTAGACCTTTTTCTAAAATAGCGATGAACACTTAATTCCACATCTGTACTGCACAATCAACCTTACGGTGTGGGGCGGAGAGCAATTTTGGGACTAGTATCATTTTTCTCCCAATCTCTCTCTCTCTCTCTCTTTCACTCTCTCTTTGTCTCTCCCCCCTCGCCCCTCTTCCGCCGCCCCCTCCCCCCTCCTTCTTTCCATTCGCGAACGCTACGTCACTTGTCACGGTTACACAGATACAGCCCTTCCCACTACCGCAACACCTTATTTTTGAGTACTATTAGTAACCTACGTGCAGGTGTTTTTTGTAGGTGGCAGTTTAAATTCTATTGGTTGCTTTTATTTTATTCGGAACTGATCAGACAAGTTCTCGTCTGTCATGAGCATACTACGAGGCCTGTTCAGAAAGTAAGCTCCGATTGATTGCCAAATTGAAGCCACAGTGAACATCAGAAATGTTTTACTTGTAACAATTAGCTACACCTTTCAGCTACTTCTCTACGTAGTCGCCGTTCTGACTTAGACTTTTGTCATAGCGTTGTACCAACTTTTCAATAGCCTCATCATAGAAGGCAGCCGCCAGTGCTTTCCGCCAATTCTCCACGCTGGCCTACACCTCGTTGTCTGTGTCAAAATGTTGTCTTCAAAGACAGCGGTTCATGTGACCAGAGATGAAACTCAGGGGGAGACAATTGCGGACTGTATTGTGGGTAATCTCACATTTCCATTTGAAAACGATGCAGGAGCATCTTCATTGCCCCTGCAGAATGCGGCTGAGAATTGTCTTGAAGAAGAAACAGCACGACAGTTATGTAATGTTAGCTGCATAGCTTCAGGCGAAATTTCTCACCAGGCCCTCGTACTTGGCGGCAGACACTATTTTCTAGACATCTTTACGCACTCACTGCGAGCTCAGAAATGAGAAGAGTGACGTGATGCTAACTGGGGTTATACTAGAGACACTACCCAACACATCTGTGCAGAGCTTTATCGGATTTTCATAGTCGTTTCCATTTCGCGACCGATCGGAGCTTACTTTCTGAACGCCGCTCGTACATACAAGCATTCCTCCAGGCATAAGTGTGAAGAAGTATTACGTACTGCCGGCCAGGGTGGCCGAGCGGTTCTAGGCGATACAGTCTGGAACCGCGCGACCGCTACGGTCGCAGGTTCGAATCTTGCCTCGGGCATGGGTGTGTGTGATGTCCTTAGGTTATTTAGGTTTAAGTATTTCTAAGTTCTAGGGGACTGATGACCTCAGAAGTTAAGTCCCATAGTGCTCAGAGCCATTTGAACCATTTTTTTGGAACGTACTTTCTCGGAATTTCAGTAGTAGACCTCTTCATGATACACAACGCCTCTCTTGGAACGTCTGCCATTTGTGTTTGTTGTGCGCCCCTGTAACGATCCCGCGCTTCCTCAATTAATCCGCCACAAAACGCTTCGCTCTTCTTTGGATTTTCTATTTGTCTTCTATTAATCCAATCTGGTAAGAGTCCTAGACTGATGGGCAATAATCTCGCAGACGTTTTGTAAGCCACATCTTCGCGAATGAACTACATTTCCTTCTAATTCTTCAGTTGCATCTAAATCTGGCTCAAATGGCTCTGAGCACCATGGGACTTAACAGGTGAGGTCATCAGTCCCCTAGAACTTAGAACTACTTAAACCTAACTAACCTAAGGACATCACACACATCCATGCCCGAGGCAGGACTCGGACCTGCGACCTTAGCGGTCGCGCGGTTCCAGACTGAAGCGCCTAGAACCGCTCGGCCACACCGGCCGGCTCTAAATCTGGAATCTCCTACTATTCGTATAATTCATATTATGTGGTCATTGCACTTTACCAGGGGTAGTCATCAGGTTTTGATTATCATCTCGAAAAAATAAAGTTACCTAATTCAATTTCATTGGTTACAAACACCCTTTATAGGTCTCTCCGGATGGGTTATTACCATCTCTCGTGATTTTCCTTCAAAAGACTAATAGAACAGTAATTGATTGCCCTTTTCGCCTGTTGACTTACAACAATTTTTCAGGGTCAATTCCCCGTCCAGGCATCAATCACTGATCGTCCACAAGTCTTCCACAACTTCCCTGGACTCTTTTTGCGGTGCAAGCTTTCCGTGGACAACAGCAGCGTCTGTGAACAGTCTCATAGAGTTTCCGACGTTACCCTCTAGATCTCTGATATGTAGCCTATTGTAAACAGTTACGGTCCTACAACACTTTCTTGAAATAATCCTGAAACTACATTTGCATCTATAGATTTCGTGAAGTTGAGAGGAATGTGTTGAGTTCTATCTGCTAGGAAGTCCTAAGTCAATTCACAAATCGGGTCCGATACCTGGTAAGCTCTATTTTGTTTAGTAAAAGACAGTGCGGGATGTATCGAGTACTTTCCGGAACACTGCATCAATCTGGGCGCCTTTCAGCAGCTCACCTTCGGCCTTAGAGCCGAATATTTAATATTGACGATACTACGGCCATTTTCCTATTTCTTACTTTTCTTTACATTCCTTGTAAACTTGCAGTTACTGAAGCTATAACAAGGTTATGGTCTGTGATGACCTCCTCTACCTTAACTGATTCGTGAAGTTCGATTCGCAGACTGAGACACTACCTTCAACAGACGGTTCTCTAACTATCTGCACGAAGTAACTTTGAAACAAGAGATTCCGCACTATCTCACACGAATTCCTATTCTGGCACGAGTTTAATCACGTGACTCCTCCATTCCTTGGATGGCATATTTCAGTCAGCCGATGTTACAGTGGCGTGATCTCGTATCTTAGTCATGAGATTCTCCAATTTTTTCTGAACCGCTTTGCCACTACGATTCCTGAGGGTTTTTTTTTTTTTTTACTTATTAAAGTTTTCGATTACCGTGTTTCGCCCACCTTCGATAGTTACAGCCAGCTGTAACAATCGAATTTGGACTCTTTAATAACTTCATTAGATATTATTTAGTTATTCGCAGCAACAAACTGGATGCCGTTATTGGCGTCTAGCCTATCGTTGCGATATACCTCCCAGTCTGAATTTAGAGAGCGGAAAATTTCAAGGAATCCAGACCTCTGTTCTTAACAATCGAATACACATCCGAGAAACGAGAATCGAAAACCTTTACGAGTACAGCCTGGCTGCCAGTGGAACAGGACGCTTCAGTCACGCAGCCAGCTGGACTTCTCGTTCTCACCATAATTTGGGATTTTATGTCACTGGCTGAATGTGCCACAGGAAGATACTACAGGGTGAAAAGAATTTAAACCGACAAACTCTGGGAGGTTGTAGGGGACATCAAAACAAATATTTTTCCCTAAAGTCATTTTTTCCTATGAGGAGTATTTAAACCGGTAGAGGCTGTATTACGCTCTTCAGTTGTTAGAGGCCGTATTACGATCTTTAGTTGTTAGAGGGCGTAGTACGCTCTTCAGTTGTGGGCAACTGCTGTCTACCAGTGTAGTAGTGCATTGTCTCTGTTAACTAATGGAGCGATACACCTGCAGTGAGTACACTGATGCGATTGGTGCGTACTACGTAGCGCACCGCAACGGACAAGCCGCACAGCGGATTGATCAACGAGTGCGGTTCTTCGTTAATGTGTGAGTCCGTGTTGTTGGGGACTGTTTAATTGGGCCGTATCTGCTACCTAGGCCATTAAATGGCAGGCTCTATTACAATTTTCTCCCCAGATCATTTCCAGACTTGCTGGAAGACGTCCCCCTCCCTACAAGACAACGCATATGGTTCCAACATGACGGGGCGCCAGCACATTTCACTCGTCGTCTGCGTCGATTCCTGGACAGACGGTTCCCAGAAACGTGGATTGGCAGAGGTGGTCCTGTATCATGGCCTGCTCGATCCACAGATATGTCCCCTCTGGACGTTTTTGTTTGGGGAGAGATGCGCAACCTTGTTTACACAACTCCTGTTGAATCAGAAGAGGATCTGGTAGCCCGGATAGTAGCAGCAGCAGGAACAATTCAAGATACTCCTGGGGTTTTTGCCCGTGTCAGACAGAACATGATCCGACGGTGTAAACTTTGTTTACATGTCAATGGAGGCATTTTTGAAAATCTACTGTAATTCAAATTGGGTTGTGTTAATGTGTTGCCTCTTGGTCATTAAAAAATGGAGAAGTGTTTGTTGGTTTAATTAATTTGCCGCCAGACAAATCTTCCTCTACCGGTTTAAATACTCCTCATAGGAAAAAATGACATTAGGAAAAAAATATTTGTTTTGATGTCCCCTACAACCTCCCAGAGTTTGTCGGTTTAAATACTTTTCACCCTGTATAACCATCACTGGTGATCTCAATGGTCGTGTAAGGTCAAGAATGTGCCCCTGCAGACATGGAGCAAGTGTAATTAATGAAAATGGTAAGAGAATAATAGATTTTGCGGAATCTCAAGAGCTGCTTATCACAAATATGTTTTCCAAGAAGCGAGCCTCGCATATTTGAACTTATCATAGTGACGGCAACATCGGGCAGGCTGACTTCCTATTTGCGCAAAAATGTAATAAAATCCTAGAACTAGATGCAAAATCCATTCCTCAGCACCGCCGGAGTTCGAATGCGCATCAAAATAACGACTCGAAAGGAAAGAGAACGAAATGGCCCAGCACGGATAAAATGGCGACAGTCCAAAGTAAAAGAGAAGTATATCATCTCGAAACTCATTCTCTCACACATTACTAAAGCCATAACAACTGTTTTATTTTTAACACAATTACCTTTTGTGTCAAAATCATAACTGTTTCGATGCACAACGGCCATCTTCCGCTTCTATGGGCGGCATTTGGTATTATGTATTATAAGTCTGACAACGCATGAAGGTTTGTTTACCAAATGCTCCTGATGGCATCTATTGTCGATCGAAACTGGTTATGATGGTATCACAAAAAGTGATTGTGCAAAGGCAAAACAAACTTTAAAGTCGGTCACCGATCTCCTTAAACGGAACGTCGTTTTTCTTCAGCAACATGAAGTGTATTAAAAGGAACTTTTGAAGCAGATACCGGTGATCAAATAGGCATGTCCAAACACGGCTGGCATAAAATAGGTCGTAAGACGAGGTTATGAACAGGAAATGTTAACGACAAAACGAGAGCGAAATATGGTATTGGAGAGTGTTGTCCCGGAAGGAACACATGATTTTTCTTTGTCGATGTTTCATTCTAGTGACCAACTTTGGAATTACGTGAAGGAACGTGCACTAGAGACCACCATAAGCAGTTTCCGGCATTTGCTACTGTTTCTGTTGTTGTGAGACACGAGGTTGCGTTTTGTGCAGAGTTTGTAAATAGTAAGAGTCACACATATTCAAGTGCTGTGAAATATATTAAAGCTATTTGGAGGATACTGTTAATTCTTCAGTTACTGAGTTCTATGGCGAGTAAAATCCTGTATGTTTTTAAAACTAATTACATAATGTGTGGATGAATAAGCAGTACTTTGTCAATCGTGGACCATCTTGTACTTTGAAACGCAAGGTCTGCCTCATATTAGGAAACGGGCTGAATTTCTGTAATGTTTTTAACAATTTTCGCTGTCTTGAAAACGGAAATTTGTGTTAGTCACTGTACTGTAGAGTCTTTGTCACCACTGTAGAGTCTTGTACCGTAAGGAAGCAAGGGAGAGGATATTATTATCGGTGGCCGGTATCCTGTCTCTAAAACACAAATGCACAAATAGATTAACACGGCTCTTTATTTATTTGTACTTGATATTTAACTTGAATAGAAAATGTTGTGGTACAAGCTCATCAGTAGTAGCCTTGTTGCGCACTATATCGGTAATATTGCTATTACACTGCTGGAAAAGTACAGGACCTACTGTAGTCACTGACCTGGTCGCTATGTACTGTCATAGCCTGTGATGTGAACTGAGCCTGCTCTGCGAATGAATGACAGGAGCCAAACTCGACGAGTGAGTCAGTGCGGTCAGCGGCGCCAGCCTGGCTAGAGGCAAGAGCCAGAACATTTTTCCAAGTTACAGCATTCTCCACTACTATGACAAATTCCTTGCTTCAAAAACATCTGAAAACTGGAACGCCTATTGTAATGCCACATGTGAAGCAAAGAAGGCTGTTAGATCAGTCAGATTGAAACGTCCCCTTTGAACAGTTATACAGGACTGTCCTTAAACTGACACACAATGTTTTTAGCGCAACGCAATCTGACTTTCAAAAATTCCTACAAAAGAATGGCCCTGAGTAACATTAACCTATACCTTTCACAAATCACTTACCTCACCAAAAATCTTCGTTACTTCAACTACTGTAAAACAGCGAGCGACACTACTGCCAGCTAAATAAAAGATTCAAACTACGGAAGGCACTAACTACTGATAGGCATAGTTAGGAAATGAAAGATTTTAGTAGAGAACAAACAATGTATTTACCTTAATAATGTTGCAAAATCATAATATACATAACAGATCATGACATCCAGTCTTATAAATTTCCAAACTCCGCCATCTCTCTCCCCACATCCACCACTGCTGGCGGCTCACCTCCAACTGCGCAACGCTACGCGCTGTTCACATCCAGCTGCCGCTGCCCAACACTACAATGGCAGACAACAATGCAAACTACCCACAGACTGCACACAGCACAGCCAGTGATTTTTCATATAGAGCGCTACGTGGCGTTACCAATAAGAAAACATAAACAGCCTACTTACATAGCCCCCATGCTCCCCACAAAAAATTTTACAAATTGTTTTGGTCAGTGGCCAATAATGATTTGATAAAATTTTTCATAATTACAATAACAAAGATATCAAATGCACACACTTATTGGTACAATGTTGGTCGAAAGCTAAAATTTTCTCACAGTCCATAAAGACAGTCCTCATCATTCGTCACAGTAAAATTGCAGTGTTTTTCTCAAAATCTGAGCAGTAAAAGAAAATGCACACAGAAGTAGTGGATTTCCATGCAGTCTTGAAGAAGTAGTGTTGTCCTTCCAACGGAAAGACGGTGCTGACTCTTGACATGCAGATAGGTAATGGGCCACAACAGAGCAAACCCACAGCAGAGTCAGTCGAAGTTGAAGAAAATTGGTACGTAGGTCATCACAGAGCAGACCCACAGTAGTCCTGGTTGAGATTATGGTATTGGTGGGCCATCAAAGATGCAGACCCACTGTAGTCCTTGTAGAGATGGCTAGCAGCCATCCGTTGCGACTGTGCAGGAGCACAATCACCATCGAAGATTCTTGCGGAGAATATAGCAAGTCCATAAACCACCACTTGTGCACGCACAGAATTTTTTTTCTAATTGTCCTTAGAACCAGTAATGCTGTTAACCAGTCCCTTGCTGAATTATTAACACACATGCAAACACTATCAGTCCCTACTTCTCACATGTTGTCCATATACTATGACGAACAGAAACGTGTGCAGTGAAATGTAACTTACAAGTTACTTAATTTGATGAACTGGTGTCAATTACAATTTTATAACATAAGAATACAATAATAATGGTACAAAATACATCATTAAAAACATAATAATACAGATAACATTTGTAGTAATACGGGCTTTACAAAATAATCGAAATAACATATACATCAGTGTTACAGGAATTATGACAAAAGTACATACATAAAAGATCAGAATAACTTTTGAAACATCAACTTCACACATGAACAACAAAACAGAACAGATAAATAATGTCTAAACATCTTTACAAAGTAAATAACATATTATTAGAAAAATTCCACAACAAAACTCATATTAGCTAAACACATAAAGACAGGAAAAACACAAATACACAAGGGTACACAAACACATAGCAGAATAACACAAGAGGAAAGGACAGGGTTTGTTGTACTGCAGTATTTTGCAAACAAAACTTTCTTTACTTCTCGGAGATCTCCCTTCATTCGTCATTATTCCCAAAAAGCCCTATCTATACCTGCTTTCTGTATTCTATTCATATTTCTTTCAAAATAATTATGTCTAAGTGTACAATACTCATTTTGGCCCAAATCTTTTTCATATAACTTCTCAATGCATTTTTTCCCTATTGTCCATAGTCAGTTTCTTATATAGTCTACCCCCTCTTAAGCTAACTTAAATCTACTGAGCTCAGATGCTAAACTAAAGGACGAGGCAATGCAGCAACACAAAACAATTAATACAAGTAGCAATGACAAAATATTCAAATTGGCCAAGCAAGCAGCAATATTACAACTAATATAACGCAATGAGCAGCAAACAAGACAAATAAATCAGTAGTAAAACTGTCTTAACAGAGTAATGTAAAGTGAAATTTAGTAGCACTATGCCTGGCAAACAGCAGAAGCAAAAGCAATAAATTATATCTAAACATGACAAAGCTCAAGCAGAAAAAATATTACATTAAAGACAAAAATGCAGACAAGGGAAATGTATATTCACATCTTAATGTCTATGTAATTAAAGTGGTGCACCACAACTTACTCTACCATAAAAATTACCAAGTACTTGAAAAGTAAATTATGTATGCAGTTACTGTTATTAATCCCTCCTTATTGTTCTTTCCTTTCCAAGTGCTCCTTTTTTTTAAGAATGTGAATTACAAAATTATTATTTAATAGATCTGTTGACAGAAAGTGTTCACCTTAGCAAATGCATTTTATTTTATTTTATAAAACCAATGCTGCAACACAGCTGGAAACTAGATATCAAATGAAATAAGCGACTATGAAAAGCAAAGCATAAAAATATCATTCAATAGTCATGTGACATTTCATAAGTTAGTAGAAATTCTCTCAACTCTCGTAGAAAGACGCTTGTCATAATCAGGTGTGCAGATGTATCTTTCCAAGTAATGAGCGTGTCGTTTTTGCGATGCTTTCTCTAAAGGAATGTCAATAGCGAGGATAATGGCCTCCTTTTTTTTCTACACCTAATGGCTTTCTTTTGTCAGACGACTACCTCTCAGCTGGGCGCCCAAAACGCATTACGTGCAGGTGGTCACTTAACTTTCTTACCGAAATATTTACGACACCAGTTTCTGCTACAGTGGTAGTCTCATATAAAAAATTTCACAGGTCAAGAATTTGCGTTGCAAATGTGTAGAAACAAAATCCTATGAATATAACAGTGTCCAAAAAATTTTCGCCAGCATTGTGATACATTCACGCATATACACCCATTTCATAACTCTTAAAGTACGATTCTTGGTTTCCAACAACCTTTTTCATAAACCAGAGTCCCTAACCACTACTCATTATTCCTTACCTTATTCGTCGACACTTCTTCAATATTTCATCATAACAGATACGTAGCATAATCAAATAACTCATATAGCATCAGCTTACTGATCATAAACATACCGCAACAGCATAATACACATAGTTATCGTAATAATACCATAACACCTCAGCCAAACCTCAAAAACGTCGTAGCTTCCTCCAATAGTTTCAAAACCTAAAAAAAAATTCTCTGCTCATTTCAAAAGTGTCATCTACCTGAAACGTACTTTAAAGATCATGCTCCCTTACCAAATACATCATTCAAAACTCTCATAGTATCACAATGGTTCCGAAAAAATATGAGCATTTCACAAAGTACAGACAAAATACAATTTCATAAGTGTGAAGTTATCCAACTGTGTAATTACGTAAACATCTGTCACTGATGTAATAAAAAAAATGTTTATCTCTCAGTTACATGATCAGATAGCTGTGTAATTTGTGTGTTAGAGAAATATGGTACCGATGTGTAAAGTTGTATAAGCAAATACCATATTAGCTAGGGCTCCTTGTGCTTGCCAAACACATGGTACACAAAGTAAGCATGTACCCCCCTGAGGATCAATGTAATTATACCCTCAGGTGTTACAGATTACAGCAATGGAATGAAATGTATCACGGAAAACCTTTGTATCATTGTACTTCAAATATCTTTAAAAATAAATGATTTAAGTGCAAAATTAATCACTCAAATAGGTGTCCTGTAGCGCTAAACTGTGCGTCTTGTTGCAACATAATCTCTGTGGAAGTGTCGTAGTTATCGTCCTCCGAAAGCTAAGTTCTGCAGAAGTCAATGTACTTACCTCATGATAAACAAAAGTGAAATGCTTTGCGTATAGATATCGTAGTTATTATGCTTATTGGCGTGATGAAGAAAGTACTGTACAGTAACATATTGTTGTGCCACGGAAAAGGCAGTCTCATTGTAGCTATACCACAAAAGTTGCTACTAAAACATGTTTTACTTTCCAGAATAATTCAGAAAAAACTGTGCAGATATAAAACAGATACACCGCAAAAGCAACATTGTAAATTGTCACTCATTAGTAGCGTCGTAATAAAACCGTGTAGTTGTCACATAAACTAACCACTGTGTCACCTGGTATCTCTCAGAAAGCACCTTGAATCCATAATGTATTTTCAAGTAAACCAAAATGTTGCATTAAAATCTCATTAGCAGTACTGGTAAATGTTCTAAGTATGTGAGCCTTATAGTCGTTACGTAAACGTGCAAATAACAAGCAAGAATGTACACACACAATAACACTGTGTCGTCTGTTCACAATAACAATGCATTCGTAATTTCTGTTTAAATAAGTTCTCTTGGTTCTTGACTGGATATTTAACTTCAAACATTGTTGCATATTAACAGATTCTAAGTCTGACAAAGCATACTAGTAATGTAAAGTGAAAAGTTATATGGCAAAGACAAAGTTAAAAAGCAGATTATCTTTCAATAAACGGTTTTACATGTGAAATGTGGTGTAAACCTTTACTCTTCCTAGTACGCAGAGTTTCAACTTCAACGCAATTATCATGTGGTATACGTCGGATTCTGTAAGGTCCATTGTAAACTAGAAAGAATTTGTGACAAGTGTTTCTTCTTATGTGACAATGAATGAGCTTTAATGAGAACTTTCTGACCAATATACAATTTCTTTGCATTTGCTTTACCGTGTAGTTTTCTCCTTTTGTCTGCTGCAGATTTTATATTTTTAAGAGCCAAATCAATTATGTCTTTGTGTCGAAGTTTACGTGTATTCGGGAAAGGTACAAGCTCGCTGATTCTCTTCGGTGGTTCTTCATTCTTCAGTACAAGAATAGGTGGTAAAGCAGTGGAATCATGAGGCATTTCATTCAGCACATTTTGAAATAAGTGTAAATATCTGTCCCAATGCTGATGCTTTCTGTGACAATAAAGTCTGCAAAGCTTATTGATTTCTTTCATAATCCTTTCAGACGGGTTGCAATGTGGTGAGTACAATGAAATAAAAACAGGTTTGATTTTATGATTCCGAAGCATGCGTGACCAAACAGCAGATCTAAATTGCGGTCCGTTATCTGAAATGACTTTAGCAACGTGGCCAACTTCACGTAAGAAATTTTTAACAAAGGCGTTGGATACAGATCGTCCAGTGGCTTTACGTAACGGAGTGAAAGAAACAAATTTTGAAGTAAGTTCAACAGCGTCTAGAACGTACGAAAATCCATTCGATGTTCTGACAAGGGGTCCCAATAGATCAACTGCTGCAAATTCTTTTAATTTAGAAGGATTGATAGGAAACAACGGAGCACGATGTGAGATAGTAGATGGTTTCGCCTTTTGATAAAATTTACGAATAGACAGGACTCTTCGAATTCTCTTTTCCATATTGTTAAAATAACAAGTCGTTCGAAGAATATGATAACATTTTCGTGGACCAAAATGTGCGTAGCTGAAATGAATGTACCAAATGAGCTTATTAACAAAATCGTCAGGAATGCAAAGTACCCATAGCTTGTCATCAATAGTGCAGCGTTTGAACAGTATGTTGTTTCTAACCAGATAATAATGCCGAATCTGTGTGTGTGTCTTTTCATGCCATTTGCTTTTGATGTCTTTTCAAATCGGATCTTTATCTTGTTCATGAGCAATGTCCTTTATAGATGTGGTGATGAAGTTTTCAAAGGCGACTTTCTGAATGTAAAGAATACTGAAATTTTTCTCGAGGTTGCCTTCTGTGTTACTTTTCTCAAGCCCAGCCGGTGCGCGTGACAGTGCGTCCGCAACAATGTTCTCCTTGCCGGGAATGTAGACTATTGTGAAGTGCAATTCTTGCAGAAACAATGCCCAAAGTTTTAACCTGTCATGATTTAATTTTGAAGACATAAGAAATTGTAATGCACGATGATCACTGTATACTTTTACGTGCTTACCAGAAAGAAAGAAACGGAATTTGTTAAATGCCCAAACGATTGCTAAAGCTTCTAATTCAGTAACGGAATAATTTTTTTCAGATTTTGTTAGCACTCGGCTAGCAAAAGCAATGGTTTTCTGAACAGTAGTGTCATTTTCTGTGGCTTCTTGAAATAAGTGGGCACCAAGACCGACTTTAGAAGAATCCGTGCTAAGGCAGAAATCTTGTGACAGATCTGGATGAGCTAGTATTGGCGCGTTAAGTAGCGATTCTTTCAAAAAATTGAATTCCAACTGTGCTTGTTCGTCCCAGTTCCAAATAGTATTTTTTCCAGTGAGAGAACAAAGTTTTGGTGTAACAAGAATTTGCATATTCAGAAAACGACGGTAAAAATTTACGAGACCTAGAAAACTGCGGACTTGTTTTTTTGTGGATGGAACTGGAATGGCTCTGTTTGCTTCTAACTTTTCAGGATCCGGCTGAATGCCTTCAGAGGAAATAATATGTCCCAAAAACCTCACCTTTGACCTACCGAATTCAGACTTTTCCAAGTTAACTGTAATTCCAGATTCTACAAAAATACGTAACAAACTGTTGAGGATGCAATTATGTTGTTCCCATGAAGCTTCTGCTATTAGAATATCGTCCACATATAAGGTGATGTGACGTTTTAAGAACTCAGGTAATATGGAATTTAGCCCGCGAATGAATGCTGCCGAAGAAATGTTCAAACCAAAAGGAAGTTTCCGAAACTGATAACAAACGCCGAAACAAAGGAAAGCTGTGTATTTTCTACATTCTGGATGAAGTTCGATCTGATAAAAGCTGGATCTGAGATCAATGGAAGACAACACGTTTACACCATTAAAATTTTGAATAAGTTCTTCCAACGTTTGCGGCCTGTCTGTTTCAGGAATGATGATAGTATTGATTTGTCTCGAATCTAAGACAAGCCTGATTGATCCATTTTTCTTTTCAACAACATGTAATGGATTGTTGTATGAGTTTACTGCAGGCTCAATAATGCCCTCATTAAGCATAGATTGTATTTCTGTTCTAACACGGTCCCTATAATGCGCCGGAATTATGTATGGTCTAACACAAAACTTAGTATGCTCACGAACACGAAATTGGTATTGAAATCCCTTGATTGTTCCTGTTTTGTGAGTAAAAACTGTGGAATGTGCTTGTAAAATCTCAAAAAGGTCTTGCCTATCATTGTCATTACAATTCTCAATTGTTTGAATTTTATTCTGAATTAACTCCTTAGTATCAAATATGTCGTCGATATCATCCCTGTCAGTACTTGCAGAGTGATTGTTAGTGTCTAGTTCCGTAGAAAATTCCGAACTGTTGTCTAGCAGAAGGTAAAGCCGATTAATTTCCTCGTCATGGTTTGAGAGCCAATCTTCAAATTTCAAAGTTATTGACTTACCTTCTTTCTCTAAACTTATTTCAGCATCGTGAAAGTTTAAGATTGCTTTGTATTCATTCAAAAAGTCTACTCCCAATATAATTTCCGTCGACAATAATGGAACAATAAGAAAGTTCATAGAGAAGCAGTGGCTTTGAAAAAAGAATTCTAAGTTGGTTTGTTAGCGTACATCTACACTTTTTCCAATGATTGCACCTTGTAATTTAATCTTACGTAACGGAAATGTGGGGCAATCGTTCGATTTGTTGCACTTGCTAAAAGCTGTTTCACTAATTACTGAAATGGAACTGCCAGAGTCAAGTACTACCGTAAATTTTACGTCATTTACTGTAATGTGAATCACAGGATATGCAATGTTGTTATGTTTTACGTCGTGTTCCTGGAGTAAGATGTCCCTAATGTCTTCCATTTTTACGTAATTACTAGCTACGGCAGCTGCGTCGTCAGTTTCATAAGTATGTTTTGTGGCTGCCAGCGGTGTGAGTCATTGCCTATTGTCTCTTTGTTGGCGCGCGTCGTTATTGGGATTTGGAGACCTAACTTCTACAAATTCACCGTGACGAGAGGGCCCTGCCCTGTTTAAATCCCGCCAGTTCTGATGCAATTCAGGTCTGTCGTTACGATCATATCGTCTGTCGTCATGTCGGTAGATTCCATAGTTTCTTTCTTGTTGGTCACGTGGTGGAGAATTTCTCCCTGAGTCGTAACTGCGCGCTGGACCGTTGCGTCTAAAGTTATTCTGTCTCCCTTGATAATAATTATTTTGGTACCCATATTGTCTGTTTCTCTGATTGTCTCTGTGATAGTCATTACCGCGGAGAGGTGATCTTTCCCTGTAATTATTACTACTCTGCCAACGGTTGTCGTACGGGTGGTGTCTATTTTGGTCACGATTTGCGTTGTAAGAATAGACCTGTCGTGTCCAGTTATTGTTTCTGTCGTCACGGAATTGTGACGGATGTGACCTGTAGTGATTGTTTTCCTGTTTTCGCATCCCACGACTGTCTGTGTCAATTTCTAATTCTTGTAAGAGTCCCTGAAAAGCTTCAATGTCGTCTTTGCAACGTCCTGCCAAAATAATATGTCGTAAATGTTCAGGTAATTTGATTAAGCAAATGCGGATGAGTTCTGAAGGGCTGTATGGGTTTGAAAGATATTGATTCTTATGCAACATGTCTTCAAAATATTTGACAAGACTGGAAAATTCAGATTGTTCAAAGTGTTTCATCATCATGATGCTATGTTTTACTCGGTATTGTGTAGCTTGAGACCAATATGCTGAGAAGAACGCATGATAAAATCCTCCTTCACTGTGGCAATCGTGAATGACCGATCGCATTCGCACAGCTGATTCATTCTCTAAGTAGCCACACATAAATTCTAATCTATGCTCTAATGACCAGTTGGGAGGAAAACAATGAGAGACTTGATGGAGCCACGCTTTAGGATGAATGTCGTTGCCAGAATTCTTAAATGTTTTGAATTTACGTGTAGTAATGAAGAGCTTATAGTCAAAATCATCATGTCGGCGAGTCGCATGTCGGTCATTGTTACGTCGTTTCGGCGGTTCCATCTCAAAATTCGGTGTACCTTGCCAATTTCTTTCATAATTTCCGAAGTGCCCTGTGTTATTATTTTGTGGCTGTTCCGTATTTCTATGTCCCTCTTCCCGTATTGGGGCGCGAGTGTCCTCTGAAATACGTAATTCTTGTATTACCTGCGTCAACTGATCTTGTACTTCCCGGATTTCTCTTTTGTACTGTGTATTGATTTGATTTTGATTTTGTTTGAATTTTCTAATTTGTTCATACGCTTCTGTGTCAGTGAAGGCTACGGGTCTTGTGTCATTCAGATCATCATCTGCCTTTGTAGATAAGTTAGTGACCTGATCCGAAAGTTCGGCTACTTTCTCCGATAGTGAACACATTTCCTCAGTGTGTTTTTCTGAACCAAGTTTCAGAGTGTCCATTTGTGTTAAAATCGAATCTACTGTGTCCTTTAAGTTTTCCTGAGTTTTTGCAAGTTGCGTAACCGAATCGGTAGATGCAACTGAGTCAATTTTAGCCCACAAGGTCTCATGATGTTCATGAACAATGGTTTGCAGTTCTTTTATGGCTGCTTCGTGATTCTGTAATGCATTTTCATGCCGCGAAAAAATAGGTTGAAAATGCTCACAAATTTGTGTTTTTACGTCATTACAGACTGTTTTGCATTTCGATTCAATGTTATGTAACTCAGTAGTTAAATCTTCACGTGTTTGTTCAAGCGTGGTGTGAAGATTTTGTTCCATTGCGTCTAACTGTTGCTGTGTTTTTCTCTGGTATTGTTCCATTGAGTCTAACTGTTGCTGTGTTTGTCTCTGGTATTGTTCCATTGTGTCTAACTTTTGAAGATTTTGTTCCATTGTGTCTAACTTTTTAAGATTTTGTTCCACTGTGTCTAACTTTTGAAGCTTTTGTCCCATTTCTTGCATTAATCGTAATAACAATGCACGTCTGAAACATGTTCCTCAGTGCTTTTCGGCAGTGAATTTGCACCGGCAACATTCACATTTTGAGAAGCAGAAAATGTGTCTTGACTTATTTGAGAAAACGGTGAGGTCGCAAAACCTGAATCTACAGTATTTGCAAAATTGTGTCCTGTCATTTCGGATTCCTGAGGCGAGCTGTTGCCGAGCGATCGATCGATAATGCTTCCCTGTTCACTAATTGTTTCACTGCCTACACCATTGTTTGCCGCCCGCTCCATTTCCCTATGCACAATTACCAAGTTACTATGTTGAACATTAGTTAATTCATTACACAGTGGCGCTAACACACTGCTTTCGTCTTCGCTGTCATTTCTCAGTTTACTTTGGAGCCTAGTGTTACGTTTTTCACACGCCATTATTGTCACAATATTTCACACGACAACACAGAAAAACACAATTTGAAGAGCAAAAATAGGGGAACACATTAACATAGCACGGAAAATAATATCTAGTTAATTGCAAGCGCAGCTGTGAAATACTTGCTGCAAATCTACATGCATGCCACAACTGTTTTACTGTACAACAATGAAAGACTGCAACTACAAAGGAGATTCTCTCTACAATTACGCGCTAGCAATAAACAATAGCTACACTAATTACACAAACTACAAGAAAAAAATCAGAAGATTCCAGTGAGGTATCCTCGGCTAAGGGTCGACATATGAAACGTCCCCTTTGAACAGTTATACAGGACTGTCCTTAAACTGACACACAATGTTTTTAGCGCAACGCAATCTGACTTTCAAAAATTCCTACAAAAGAATGGCCCTGAGTAACATTAACCTATACCTTTCACAAATCACTTACCTCACCAAAAATCTTCGTTACTCCAACTACTGTAAAACAGCGAGCGCCATTACTGCCAGCTAAATAAAAGATTCAAACTACGGAAGGCACTAACTACTGATAGGCATAGTTAGGAAATGAAAGATTTTAGTAGAGAACAAACAATGTATTTACCTTAATAGTGTTGCAAAATCATAATATACATAACAGATCATGACATCCAGTCTTATAAATTTCCAAACTCCGCCATCTCTCTCCCCACATCCACCACTGCTGGCGGCTCACCTCCAACTGCGCAACGCTACGCGCTGTTCACATCCAGCTGCCGCTGCCCAACACTACAATGGCAGACAACAATGCAAACTACCCACAGACTGCCCACAGCACAGCCAGTGATTTACATATAGAGCGCTACGTGGCGTTACCAATAAGAAAACATAAACAGCCTACTTACAAGATATGTACATTACAACGTCATCAATGAAAGGTTTGACACACCAGAGTGCGAGTGTGATAACTACGCCCAGCAAAGCAGCAGCATAGGTAAACGGCAGACAAATTCTATGGCACAAGGTATAAAAGTAGAAGATAAATTTATTGTGCACTGAAAGTAGGTGGCAGAGAGTTGGCGGCGGTACTTTGAAGCACTCTCCAAAGAAGAGTTCCCACATCCTCCAGTACAACAGTTGGTACGCGATCAACGATTCGTCATGCCGATGAATCCTGAAGCTCTATAAGCATCATCTTGGGGAACCGGCTGGGCCGAATGAACCGCCATCAGAATTACCCTGATCAGCCAGAACTTTATGACCACCGACCTACTATCAATATAAATCCGTCAAGGTGATAGCAGTGACACCTGGCGAGGAATGAGTACTAGTCAGGCACGGAGCATTTAGAATCAGTGAGCGTACTGTCTGTGTGTAGAATGAGGAATCCATGCGTTATGTCTGAGTTTGACCGAGGGCAGATTGTGATGGCCGGCCGCTGTGTCCGAGCGGTTCTAGGCTCTTCAGTCCGAAACCGCGCTGCTGCTGCGGTCGCAGGTTAGAATCCTGCCTCGGGCTTGTATGTGTGTTGTGTCCTTAGGTTAGTTAGGTTTAAGTAGTTCTAAGTCTAGGGGACTGATGACCTCAGACGTTAAGTCCCATAGTGCTCAGAGCCATTTGATTGTGATGGCCCGAAGGTTCGGCACGACTTGTCGGGTGTTCGAGGAATGCTGTGGTGAGTTTCTCCAACACATGGCGAAACCAAGGTGAAACCACGTCTAGACGTTGTGTGGTTGGGAGGCCACCCTCATTACAGATGTCGGACGTAGCAGGCGGGGCAAACTTTTAAAACAGTAAATGCGGCGAACTATGGCGGAACTAACATCAGGCTTTCATGCTGGGCAGAGTACATGTGTATCTGACCACACAGTGCACCGTACACTCCTAACCTAGGGCCTCCACAGCCGACGACTCATGCTTGTGTCAATGTCAACACCACGACATCGGCAACTAAGACTAAAATGGGCATGAGACCACAGGCAATGGACGTTGGCGCTGTGGGAGAGCGTTGCATGGTCTCATGAATCACGATACCTTCTTCATCATCCCCATGGGAGGACGCGAATCGGTCCTCTTCCAGGGAAACAGTTTCTTGACAGCTGTACCGAAGGACGGAGACAAACTGGCGGCGCCTCCATTATGCTCTGGGAAACATTCACGTGGGCATCAATGCATCCAGTGAAGCTCGTGCAAGACACTATGACGGGCAATCAGTCCGTACACTGGTTGCAAACCACGTACCCCTTTTCATGACGATCATGTTTCCCGACACCAGTGTCATATTTCAACAAGATAATGCGCATGACTTACGCGGTGGACAACGACTGGGGTGCTTCGTGATAAGAAGATCCTAGACCGGCTCACGTCGAAAATACTCCGCTCTGGAATCCACCCAGTTGCTTTATACTGTGCAGAATATTGGCCTGCAACAAAAGTGGAGTAATGATTTGTTACAATGCAAACCAAAATGCTTCTGTGGACATCTAGTCTGACACTTTGAAATTTGGATTTTCCTTGAAAGTCGATTGTAAACGACCTGTTGGGTTATCGAGACGAAGTTGGCTAGATACCCTCCATACAGACCTCATCAGATATCCACCCTGACCAAGAAAATATCACAATCAACGGAGACAGAGAGCCAAAAGATCAGACACTTCTATAGTGCGGGACAAGATGCCCCTCTAAAGAAAATCAAACAAATTCGGCATTTACATCAGAACTTGGTTTCAAAATACTTTGTCTTCTTGTGTTTCCATAATCATTTCTTAAAATTAATGGTACTATGCTCACAGCTCTGTGATCTACAGTCTGAACGAGAGATCTTTTCTCGGATGTGATACCCGAACATTTGATGTCAGTTCTTCATAAGGTACAGACACGTTGGAATCCAAAACTTTTCAGTTCTTTAATTGCTCATCACTGGTCTAGAAGCTGACGTATCGGAGCACTATTAGTTTTCCAAAAGTGCCACACCTGAAGTCCTAGCCACGCGTAAACGATATGTTTAACATAAAGGATATAAAATAATGCTATGGAGCCGTTAAGGAAACACAGTGTCTTTTACTTTCATCGGGTTATGTTACAATAGTGGTGCATCATCATCACTGGATTCTTTTATTACTGAAAAGAGTGTGTAAAGGAGAAACCAAAAGATATACTGGTAAGCGTATGAACTCGACAACATTTGCACTCAAGATGTCCTAAATCTGTTCTGTATTCCAACAACAGGCTATGTATTATGCTGTCGTCCGTAGTTGATACAAGCGTCAATTTTACGTAGTTTTCCGGGTGCAACGATTGTTTAGCTTATTTACAAAGAGCGCCACATTTATAGCAGATTTCAATGTTATCTAAGAGAGTTCTAATTTACTATTTTCAGTGTCAGCCTTTACATCTGAGTTTTGGGAGATTAACGACCCACTCATAAATCAACAATCAATTAATTAAGATCGAACCTGTGCCGTTAACAAGTGAGAAAAACATTAACAGATTGAAAAAAATCTTATTATCATTCCTATCTGTAGTGATAATAAATTACTGTATTGTCTGAAGGCACACGAAGGTTCTGAGGTGGAAAGAATAGTCTTTCTTGAGAAGAAATTGTTTCCGTGAAGAATGATAGAAAAAGGCGTGGAATTTCTACTTTAAACACAGTGAGGACCGAAGTTTGAACATTATTGATCTTGGGTTTTTTTTAATGAGTTGACTACGCACTACTTCACAAGATACGACCATTAAAAAAGGCTCCCCTCTTTAAGGCTGTGTGGGCGTTTAGAAAGGTCGAGGCGGTGTTTAATCCACCAAATAAAGGTCACTGCTCTCCTTCAGATATCCTGTGATAATACCCACATACCTATAGTGAATTTTAAAACTGCAGGCAAACAAGCACAAGTCTACAGAATTGCTATCTGATGTTAACTCAGCAAGAGACGCTCAGCTGCGTTCTAAGAACGCAGAACTCTGTAAACACACAGTGCAACCGATCCATGTCACTTCATGTCTGTGTCAGGTTTCTCGTTCATTTGTCTTAACTCCACGCCAGACACAGATGCCGCAGAGCTGGCAGACGACAACTCCAAGTGCCTCATTTTCCGGAACTACGACTTGTCTACGAGTTCTTCGAAATTTAAGGTCACAAGAAGAACAGAGAGCCTGCTACAAAGACGGAATAAACTGGTTTCTTGAATCCTGTATCGGGCATTAGAGCCATGAGCAACTCGCTATCTTTACACGAAGAAAAAGGCACAGATGTGCTGAGGATCTCTGTACATAACTCTTCTAGGCTGGCTGAGGCAACCCCGTATATAATTTTCACCTCAGTCTGTTATGAATTCGGTTAAATGAGTTCTTTCTTTTCGCTTCCACAATGAATCCATTTTTGATCATCGATACTTACAAATCTTTAACGCCATAGGTCAGTTCTTTCCATCATATGACAGTCCGCTCCAAATTTATCCTACAAAATCCATCATTAATTTTTATTCCTCTTTTCCTGTCTGTTTCTTTCTCGATTATTAAAATAACTGATGCCGACACGTAACTACCTGCCTCTTTTCTTGCCATGGGTTTTCTTACTCTTTGCCTATTCATTCAGAAACCACTATCAGCGCTACAAATGCCACGGAATCCTTCTTCCATTTTCTTAACTTGTGTACACGTAGAGTACGGCTTTAGCTTCAGATTATCTTGTCATTCTTGAAGCCAAATTAAACTTCACCCAAATCTTGCTGAGTTTTTCGTTAACTTTTTATGTGCGTTTTCTAGAAACAAATTTAGTAACTACTGTTAAACTGCTTGTGATATACTTCTCAGTTATTTGATCATGTCCTCTTTGTCAGGAAAATGGTCATTTTTTCTGGATATTTGATTTTCCTAACATGAGAACAATAATTCTGTAACTCCGATGCTGATAATGAGTACAGCATTTGCTCAAACAATAGTTCGTATGATATTTACTTCCTCCAGTGATATGAATGGAAAAATGTTTTCTCTAGGTGATGTGATGGGGAGTTGAGCCTTACTTCTCCTGAAAGCAAGTCAGTGCCTTAACTACTACGTCACCTAGTTATCTGCAGCAGAACGGTGTACACAAGAGAATAATGTGAACAGGTCTTGAGTGCTGTTGTTTTTGAGATCTGCTTTACCGCGGACTAATAGAATTTGCAAACATGCTGCTACATTGGAAGTAGCTGGTTCCGTCAGTATGCCTTCTGCGTGTTGCAATGTTTTATACCTTATCCATTAATACTCCAAATTTTCAGTACTAGTTATGAATGATATTGAGTACTTATATAATCTACTAACTTTCAGGTCGTGTATACTAAGTAGATATGTGTGCTTACCTTTCCTAAAATAACCTTAACTCCCTCGTCAATAATATTACAGAATCCTTTCCGCTGTCATTCTATCCTTTACTTCAATAACGTAGAAAAATTCGTTTGTTTGTCATCAGGATATCAGTTGTTACCCTCACGAATTAATGTATTACTCCGAAATTTTCGACTATGACGCTTAGAACAATGACATGAATCCCTGTCCCTGTTGTTATGGCGTAAGTCCGCCAGTGTGTATTAAGTTGAAATCTATCAAATGTTCAAATGTGTGTGAATTTCTAAGGGGCCAAACTGCTGAGGTCATCGGTCCCTAGACTTACACACTACTTAAACTAACTTATGCTAGGAACGACACACACACCCATGCCCGAGGGAGGACTCGAACCTCCGGCGGGAAGGGCCACGCAATCCGTGACATGGCGCCTCAAGCCGCAAGGCCACTCCGCGCGGCTGAAATCTATCCCTAATATCTTAGCACGGTCAGTAAAATAACGCGGACATCCTCAGTTTTCAATGGAGTATTCTTCCACTAAGAATTCTTAGGAAGGGAGTCTATTATTAACATATGATTCACATGTTTGGTCCACTTTTACGCTTATCTTCGCCCAAATTATTTCGCGTTCGGAAACTGCAACAACGTTATTGGATACGATCATATTCTTAATGGAAATATAAACACCTCCAGAATTTATGTAATCCTAGCCTTGTGGTGAGGACTTCAACCAGAATTTACGATGTCATTGGTAATCACTTTAGATGTAAGATAGCTTATGTATCCTATCTTCACGTTCAAAAGTGTTAAAATGGAGTGTATGGGATCACAACTTCTGAAGACCCGTAAGGAAAATAAGTTAGGTGGTAAAGAGAGCTTCACAGCAGATTAAACAGACAGCATCCAGTATTATTACAGAATGGCAATTAGGAATAATTGCAAAAATGCAGAAGCCATGAGTAGAGTTATCTGGGTTATATTCTTTCATAAAATTTCAACGGATCAGACACTATATCACCTTTGCCCACTGGGATCCGACAGCTGGTGCAAATTAAACATCCCGGCAACAGCTACCAATTATAAGCATAAACATCCATTCCATGAATTATCCTACCTGATGCCAAATCAAGTTTCAGAGATCTTAGCCAAGAAGGCCTTTTAAAAACGTGTCTCCATCGTAAAACTTAGAATCCGAATGAAAGTTTGAATTCTGTCATTTGGACAAGGCTGCCAAAAACTGTTTTGGTTAGAAAAGAAACGCCTTAATTTGGTGTTCATGATGCAGTGATGTGCTTTAATTCTGGTGTGTGAAGAATACTGAGATGATAGGGCTCTTGTGAAGAAAGGATGGTATCAATACTGAAAGTGTACTGAATAACATCGACATGGACCGCATCAACTATGCTAAAATTTTTATAGAAAATGCTACCAAGGAGCAGGACAGCCAGAAGATCAAAGAAAAAATTAAAGAAGATATAGAGGATGATGCTGAGCTACAGTATTGTTCTGGGACGTTTTAAAAGTGCTTCTGCATAGCAATGACATTAGTTTTTTGTATGTAAAACCTTAATACAATTTCTCTTAACACTACATTTTTTGGTATATTGGTACACTTTTCTCAGAAACTAAGACTGATAAAGACATCAAAATTACGGTATCTATGGTTAATAAAACTGTGATTAATCAGATAAGGAAAAGTACCTGTAGTGACACCAAGAACAAATGTACAACCTCCAAGGTGTTTTTAAAAGGTTATATTTTCACTTTTAGAACAAAGAAACGAATACTTATAACATGAATAAAATACAGTAACGAATTGTTATGTGAACTGAGTATGATGTTTCATCTGTATTCTCTAAAATTTTGGGATCATTATCTCTATCAGTTTCTTAAGAAAGTATACCTGAAGTTTCCTCATTGTAACATTGATTCTTTATGAGAGTTCCTTCGCCACAGGTCTCCTTGAATCAAAATTTTTATCCTCATCAATAACGTGTAATAATGAAAGCAGTTTTGTTGAAAATAAGATACCTATTTTAATTAATTAAAACTGTTTCACATATTTATTTTGATTCGTAAGAGTTGTTTCCCACACAATGTGCGAATGTTGGCAATTAATTTTCCATATCGGGCATGTTGTGTGTAACAAATTATGTTGCGTCCTGCGTGGATGAGTGATTCACAACGATTCGATATAGAATCACGATTTTTTTCCATACACTTCTACAGCGGCATTCGGTCACAAGCAAATGTATTCACAGCATTTACCCTGTTAGCCATAGCGCTGAAATAACAAATACATGGGAGTATTATAAAAAAGTCTTATGTATGATTTTTGTTTCATTTATTTCCAAGTGAAGATGCCATGAAAGCCACCGAGCTAGGTGGGGCAGTAGTACAACACTGGAGTCTTATTCAGGAGGACGGTGGTTCAAATCCACGTCTGACCATCCAAATAGAAGTTTTCCGTGCTTTATTTAAGTTATTTAATATGGGACTCTACCTTTGAAAGAGCACGGCAGTCGTTCTTTGCGCTCTCAAGACGCCTGAATTATACCACAGGCGAATGGTCTTGGGGGCCGAAACAGGTCGTGGTTTTCAAAAGAAAAAGAAAATTGCATCTTGCTGGAGTTTTATTCTAAAACTGTTCACAATCGCCAGACTGTTGGCCAATATTCTAAGTTAAATTTCGAACCTTCCGCGGTATCTTATGGAGTGAAAAAATGTGCAATACTGCTAACAGCGATTCGCTACACTTGAACATTAAGTTTGGTGGGCCAACGGCGTTTCAGAAGAGGAGTGGACTAAATAGTGGTACAAGCTGCCACCCTCTCCTTTTCTTCCATTCCACATACATTCATACAAACATAAACACAACGGAGCATGGAAAATCACCAATTGAAGTAATCTGGACGATGCACGTTCACATGCGACACTACATAAAATTTCGAAGAAAGCAACGGCTAGTAACTTCCACTACTGCCTCCCAACGACGACGCCAACTGCGTAGGGGATTCACTTAAAATAATAAGAACCAGTGTTACTATAGCTGCTGCAAAGCATTTCTCGTTAACTTCATTTCATCCATTACCGTCAGTGTTGCTTCTGTGACAGTATTTTCGTAAAATAAAAATAGACCACCCTCAGTCACAAATCAGGGTTTTAATTTCAACACTCGATGCATTTTAGTCCAGGGGGCTCATCGTCAGGTGCCTGATCAATATGCATTAATTTTCAGATTTAACTTACTACCTGTCCTTTTAGTAGTACGTAGGTGTATTACAAAGTGCCTCATTATGATCACAATTTTTACTAAGACAAAATGAAAAAATTGTTTACTGTTTCCTTTAGTGGTCACACTGTTTATGAGCACAGTATGAGTAACGTATTTACATATGCACTTTTCGTTTCACAGTGCACTTCTAAACACAATTCAAACAACTCAAAGAATATTCAAATGTATAGATGCTACAATTTTTCATATTTAATAAAAGAAGTCCATCAAGTTCACCTTTCGTGCTGTCAAATAGCAAAAATGTTCAAATGTGTGTGAAATCTTATGGGACTTAACTGCTATGGTCATCAGCCCCTAAGCTTACACACTACTTAACCTAAATGATCCTAAGGACAAACACACACACCCGTGCCCGAGGGAGGACTCGAACCTCCGCCGGGACTAGCCGCACAGTCCACGACTACAGTGCCTCAGACCGCTCGGCTAATCCTGCACGGCTGTCAAATAGCAGTAGAGTGTCATCCACTTATCTCCTGTAATAAACCATTTTTTCAGAAAGTTTATTATTCCTTTAAAAATTATTTTCTAAGTGGTTGCATTATTAAATTCACTATATAGTAAATAAAATTCACAATAGAACATGAATCAAAATAGTCTATAAATTTCTTAGACCTCACAGTTGTTAATGAACAACAATAACATAGCTTTTACATTTTTAGAAAACCAGCCTACACTGATATCACAATACACAAATCATCACTCCATCCAAACGTACACAAGTATGCTGCATTTAGGTCCATGTTGAGCGCAGACACATTACCTTCAAAACCCAAAGAACTAGCACAAGGAATAGATACCATCAAATCAGTTGCAATACAGGTATTCAGTAAAATCCATTGACAAACTATTCAACAAAATACAGGCCGATGTCAGTGGTAGATGCACTGCAGAGAAAATAAGTGACACATTTCAAATCTTCACAAGTATTCTAGGTACAAAATTGCTAACTTATTTAGTAATAGCAGTGTAAAAATACCTTTCTCTACAACCAACAAACATGGACACCACTTCTCTCACACAATAAACATAACTACCCCAATATCACAACAGTGTAATATATAAATTGCAGTCTAACAGTTGCACTGCACTCTTCAGAAACAAAACAGGAAAAGCAGGATGAACTTTCCATGTACGTTTCAAAGAATACAGTGATGCTTTAAGGCTCAACCACATTGACAACTCCTCAATAACAAACCGTATGTACGTTAAGAGACACAGATTAAGTGACATTCACAATGGCTTTCTGTATTCTGCACAGAAAATAATGGCAGAAAACTTGATCTGCTAGCATAACTATAAATACTGTTACACAAAGAAATATTTCCTGAAACCATGTTAAATAAACAACCAGATTTCACAGCCATTGTTTTTCAGAAATTTTAAAAGTTTCTTTTATTTCTGAGGAAACAAATATCTAATATAGAAACCATTTCATAACACAGAGTCAGAGCTGATGTCTATAAAAGTAATTCTGCAAATGATATCCATGTATAAATAATAATACAGCTGCTTTTTATTGTATTAGAAACAACAAAATCTGTATGAATGTAAAAATATATCATCTTTGCATGTGGATATTCTTTGCATGGTTTGAACTGTGTTCACAAATGTACAATGAAACGAAAAGTGCTCGTATGTATAAGGACAGTGGAAACGTCTTGGTATTTCAATTTAAGAACAACAAAAATAAATGAATTCACACGTACAGACTTGACAGACTTACAGGTCTAATTTGACAAGAGATTTATAGTAGAAACCATTCTGGCATTTGCCTGAAGTAATTTAGGGAAACAACAGAAAATCTAAATCAGAATGGCCGAAGGAAGATTGGAGCCTGCACCCTCCAAAATACAAGGCCACTCTACTTAAAACAGTGATAACCTCATTAAGTTTATCACTAGTGTACAATACTCTTTTACAAATAAGTTATTTAATAACGAAAAAGATTAATGTCTAATTTCCCACACCAAGTCACTGTACACACGATATACACATTGTTTCAGAGCTCTACCTGCACTATCAGCTGATGTCAGGACCATTATGTGCCCCGCAACATACCACTTTCTACCCTGGAAAACTAAGTCAGCATCCCTCTATAACGAGTGAGATGTTGACCTCAGAAAGAGGATGAGGTGTTTGTGGTATACAGTATATTGCATAGCTTTGGGAGTGAGTTTTTGCAGAATACAAAATAATGAAGGAAAATTATACTGTGAAAGTGTTCAATGGAACAGTAGATGTTTTGCTATCGTTATTATTATTTGTTTGGTATATTTTTTACCAAAGCCTAACTCTGTGTTATCTAAATAATCGTTGAATATATATAAAGTATTGCTTAATGGGTACTTTTTAAATGCCTTTTTAAATAAATTTGTTTTAGCAATGTATTTAATCTCCTTTTGCAATTTCTTGTACAGTTTTATTTCTTGGTAGAAAATTACTTTTGAATTTTATGCTTGTTCTTTCTTGGTAAATGTAAGTTCATTTTAGATCTTGTTCCATCGCCATAGACAGAGCTGTTTGCCCAATAACTACCAATGTTCTTTTTATGTGTACAAGTGATTGGTAAGTATATCCACACGGTGCACTTAAACAGCCGAGTGTTTTGAACAGATCTTTACAATGAGCTCGGTTAACATTTTTGGTTATATATCTTATGGCTCTTTTCTGCGGTTTGGAAATTGTGTTCGTATTTTGTGCATTTGTTGTGGTGTCACAGCCAGACACCACACTTGCTAGGTGGTAACTTAAATCGGCCGCGGTCCTTAGTACATGTCGGACCCGCGTGTCGCCACTGTGTGATCGCAAACCTAGCGCCACCACAAGGCAGGTCTCGAGAGACTGACGAGACCTCGCCCCAGTTGTACGGACGACATTGCTTGCGACTAGACATCCGAAGCCTTCCTCTCATTTGCCGAGAGACAGATAGAATAGCCTTCAGCTTAGTCCATAGCTACGACCTAGCAAGGCGCCATTAGACTTACAGTGATTGTAATTAAAGTCTCCTTGTGTGATGTACCACAACACCAGATTAAAGTTAAGTATATTATTCCCGCTACGTACTTTTCTTCAACGCCTTAATTACTTATCCTGTTCCAGTACTTCAAGCCCGTCTGCGTTAGTTTAGCGTGCACTTTCAGCCACTTCGATCTACAAGGTGTTGGCCCAGCTGCCGACACATCATTTGTTGCCCAGAAAAGAATGCCATAGCTAAGGATTGAGCGTATATATTAATAGTAAGACATTGGTTGTTACACACTGATGTCAGGACTATAAGGGTATGACGTGCTGATGACATTCTGTTACCAAATATCTTTGTGTCTTACTACCATTTTAACTGAGAGTCGATACTCATTCCTAGAAATTTTGCTTTCCTTACATTGTCTATAAAGGAGCCATCTGTATTTTAACAGTATCATTTTCCCTCTTCAAACGGAAATTCGTTGTATTGGTTTTCTTTATGTTCAGTATCACTTTATTACTCATTGACCAACTTTAAACTTCCTTGGTTGTTTCATTTGCTATCTCGGCCAGAAAAAGATATGTCTGATAATACAGGACTTAAGAAACACGTAACCACTATTGGAAACATTAGGTAACTTTTCAGTTCTGTCTTAGTTTTGTTAAAATTGTAGTCACAATGTGGCACTTTTGGAATATACCTATGTACTCTTAAGAAGACCAGTAGTAAGCTAAATTCGAAAAACGATATATACCGATCATGCACTTGAAGGTGGGCCCCATGTCTGGAAATACATAGTGTATTGAATTAAGAATCACGATCTGTTACTGAATGAGGTTTCTTTTTTATTTTTCGTTAACGTACATTGTACAGAACACAGTAACGCCTCTTCTGCTACCTGAAAGGTCCAGTGTTTTTCACAGTGAAAGTAGTAACGCGTGCGACTGTAATGAAATGTTTCCATATAAGCATTAGGAACCATTCGTGAGTCCCAGCATAAACTGTTATTAGATGTACAAATTCTGTGAGTTATCAGGTCCGTTGTACAATATTATACATCTTGTATAAACACGAAAAGGGGGGGGGGGGGTAGGGGAGATGAACTGTCAACAGATTCGATGCACCCTGTGACAATCTGTGACGCTCCATGTGATGCCGAAGGGAAGGTCATAAATGGGAATGGTTTGCTATTGGTTTCTACTTACCTTCGGATGGTGTGTCATGTAACTGTATACTGTTTCTGTGACATGGCCGCTTATAATGTGTGCTGTGGTGAAGGCAACTATATGCTACAGGGTAGAACTGAGAGTTTGGGTTATCATGGGGGAATGTTTAGGATGTTATGGGTGATTATCTAACGGAAGAAAGAGAGAGGGTGAAACCCGATGCAGCCACATGCCGCCGTATTTTCTAAAAGCACGAAATGCCATATTTAAAACAATTAGATGCTGATCAGAGACTAGTACGAACCAGCCAGAGCTCGGTTAACATTTTTGGTTATATATCTTATGGCTCTTTTCTGCGGTCTGTACTGGCTGCTGCCGTATAAGAATGAGCTTCGTAGCTATGGATGACCATCAGACGTGTCCTGTATTCTCTTTTCATGAGACTTGAAATACAGGACGGAGTAGAGGAAATTCATTTTTGAGAGATATAGACAACTTCATTATTTAATTGTGCGATATGCACATATACACAGAAAGGAGACTAAACACAGAATTAATTTGACATCCATATTCAGTGCTAGAATGGACTATCTGTCCCAACGTTTCCACTTTTCCGTCATACGATACCCTTCGGTAAAGTCGTGTGGCTTCCACTTTGTCCTGTTTTCTGCTGTACGAAACACATCAATCAATCTGAAAGATGCCATAATATATCAATCGTTGTCGTGTAATAATACAGGAGGTGGATGGGACTCTGTGTACTAGTCACGGATTGGTCAGTTGCTTCAAACTGCTTCTCGGCAAATTCTCAGCAAAGCACAGAGCGCCGTGGCTATTAAATCAGCAATGCTGTACTGGCTGCTGGCCGAATTCTGACGTAGAAAATTCCTTCCATCTGGAGTCGGACCAAACTCTTATGGACTGCGGACTATTGGGTTTCCGCTATTTAGTGGCATCAGTCATGAGCTGCTATAGGAAATGTATGTTATCATTTTTTTTAAATCCAGGGTAATGAAAAAAATGTCCGAACCCTTGTCTTCCGACGTTGTGTTGATAATATCTTCAAAGTTGTTGAGCTTCTCCCAGTTAGAAAAATAAATTTTATCTTTGTGTCGTCTTTCTGGTAAGCGGGCGTCGAAGGAATCAGTACATTCGTAGCTCCTTCTAAGTCAAAAATCTGTGACTATCTTGTCCCAAATCTAAAGACTACGAGTTACGTGATGTATACTCAGGTGGTTCATATGGCTATCAACAGCTGCGTCACGTAATACTTTGCATTCCGGACGCTAAGTGTCCACTTCTACTATACGCGAAAACATTTCTTACGCACTAATTGTAACCTTCACGTTTAAAAATAAATGTCGTTTCTCAACCTTGGGATGTTTCAAGGATACAGCAGGATTTACATCAATTTCGAAAGAAGTTATCAGTAGCAAAAAAGTCGATGCTCAATTTGATATTTTATGTTCTGCTGGAAGGAAGATGGTTTGAGATGACTGGTCATTCATTACCCGCGTCTACTCACTGTTTCTCTTAACGAAACGCGACCCTGGAGGAAGAAGTACAGATGTGGCCGTGAGAGGTGAAACAGTGCTTACGTATACCAATTCAACTTCCTCCTACTGCGTCTCTTCTTTACGTAACACGAGTAGGAGACTATAACAAGATTTTATTTTCCGTTTCTTTTGTATTAATATGGTAGCATGATATGACTGCACATCGATGATTATATGCTTATTAGACTCTTTAATTATTTAATACGATATCTTTTGTAGCTTTCGCTTTATACTCTGATATGTACAGTAATAGTAGCTGAAAACAGAAAAACGTTTACACCGCATTCGTCCATTCGTCAGTATTATCGTAAACCACTTTGTATTTTCAGATATGTGATACAATAAAAAATCCACTGATAATGTCACCCATGTGTTGACAAATTTTTAGACAAAAAAACGAAGATTAATTTGTAGCTAAAAAAGTCCCCTAGTATGCCCAGGAGTCCCCCCCCCCTCCCCCAATGTACGAGAAGGAAGCAGACATAGGCGGCAAGCTGGCCCAAACGAAGAAAGATTGAGACGTCTACGATCGTAATCTGTTTTACTAACAGCGACACTTCATGAACGTTAGAGAAAGTTACTCTCGTTATATAACTAGCGAACGTGAGTGTAACATACGTAATACGTCAGTTTCTCTATACACTGTTCGGCACACAGCTTATTGCGTATACGTCATCTTTCTTACAAGGACAGACTGAAGACATCTAGTCTTGAAAAGCGATGGTGCTCATATCAGTGAGTTTTATTTTTATGTTGGTAACGTAGGGGAGAACGTGTGTAGCTGGCAAATGGCGTGAAGTTGATACATAACTTCTTTTTTTGCAGCGCTGTAAGCGTTGAGAGCTCGTATCACCACAGTCCCACAGTCTAAAGACGTTGCATCTTCCATAGTAATTCAGTGTGATGAGAACTGTGCGAGAGGAAGGACCGCACGTTTCCTCGCTTTCAGCTACCTAAATATTGTCTTTCATACAAAACTTTTCGTAGTTTGTTAAGCTCTTGAATACTTCGTGATGTTTTAAACAGTTGTGTTAGGTATAGATGTCAATAACAATAATATTCTAATCCTGAAATGTTATATAAAACTCTTGTGAAACAATGAAGCGTCCATCTTGTTTAAAAAGTTTGTCTGGGGCAATTTGGCATATTAATTTGCACAGAGCATGTGAGATGTGTCAAATTGTCCTTCACTCGCTCTTTTTTTGCGGGTAAAAATCTGTCAACGTGTTTGTAACATGTTTTTGATTAATGTAGTCGCAGGTCTGGAACGAGGAGTAGCAAAAGGAAATATAAAAGAACGCAGCACTCATATCAGATGTTGTGATTAATCCACATGTCATCTTCGAGCAATTTACATACTACAAGGACACTAACATCGAGACGAGTTGTGACAGCGAAATATCTTTACCTTTTCCGTAAGTAGGCCGCAAAGTAATCCCACTGTCGTACGAAAATATAGTACACTATTACTTTGACGAAGATTCTGCACAAAAAAGCACTGGCACTAGAATCATCTAAGATGAAGGAAGAGTCATTTTGTAGGCTTGTTTTTAGGCAAGAACGAAATAAGTGGTGCAATGAAATAAAAAATGAAGATCAAATGTTCTCAGGAAAATTACTCCAAAATAGTCTGGTGATGTAACAGATTTAGCAAGTTACACTGATTCTGAAGACATCCTCGGTTACCTGCTAGACACATACGCTGAAGGCAAATGCGAAGCTAGCCTAAAGGATCTCAAGAATTCCTACCCACGCCAAATCCAAATGATAAGACCATGTATGTTGTTTGTGGAGATAATTCGCAGCTGTATCACATGGATGACCGGATGACCTCGTAGTGATAAAATACAGAGTCCAGTTATATACTGCAAACATAATGGAAATCGATGGTTAAGAGGCTCGCGGAGTGGCCGCGCGGTTAGAGGTACCATGTTACGGATTGCGCGGCCCCTCCCGCTCCCTCGGGATTGTGTGTGTGTGTGTGTGTGTGCGTGTGTGTGTTGTTCTTAGCAGAAGTTAATTTGATTAGTGCGTAAGTCTAGGGATTGATGACCTCAGCAGTTTAGTCCCTCAGGAATTCACACGCCATACATTTGAACATTGTGATGGTTATGAATTGTTTCTTTATACTAAGATGAAAGAAAAGCAATTTTGAAAGTGCAGGAGTTCCCTTGCCATCTTACACAATTACAAAAAAATTGTGCGAAAGTAAAACAACCAGTCCAAGTGAGCGGTGGAGCTACTTTCTTGTTGGTCATGAAGCTGCAGTTTATGACTTCTTTGTTCTTTTTTAGCTTTTTATTTAACTTGTCTGTACATTATTGTTTTTACTTTATTTAACTTTAGCATTGATGCTTAACATTCACATAATTTTTCTATATTTTATGGTGAAATAAAAATTTCGCCGTTATTAACTTACGTTCATTTCCCAGATTCTAACAATTACCATTTGTCCCAAATTGCTTCAGCGATATGACAGCATGTCCTCACATCTGGGGTGGGCTGGTACAGTTGTTAACGTTTTTGTACAGAATTTTTTACAAATGCAGCATACGAAGTGATATTTTCATCGTTAATTAATAGTGAAAGACAAACACTACCTGCAGCATCAGAAACGTAAGCAATACGAATTACAAGGAAAAATAGAAAAATCCAAAGCTCGAGGATGGGCCATTTAATACCACTCTGCCTTATGACATCTACTTGATTCGCTGAGGAGTTTTATTCATGCAGCATTTCAGAGTACTCGCGTTTCTTGTGCTTGATTTAAGTAAGATTCGTTGTCTTGGATTGTTTCTCGTCATCGAAAGATCGTCAGAACTTAGTGAATGTTTATACTAGGGTTACTCATGGAAGTAATAACCAAAAATGTTCCGTAACATCCTCTGAATATAGCACGAATTAAACAATAGTCATAAAATGATATGATGTGACCGAACTGCATCCTTACATGGGACATGGTGTACATATACGCATTTAGTTTCTGTACATCGATTTATTTATTCTTTGAAGTCATGACTGTATAATATCGACCTCCAAGCGCATAGAGTAAATATCTCTGGAGTGAGCACTCACATGCGCAGAACAGATTTTGTGTTGTCAACATACATTCCCGTCCTGGTCACGTGATCTCGGGACGTCGTGTGTTTGTTCGTATAGCGCCCTGTATATTTAGAATGTCACTACATCCCTAGTACAGACGGATTCTTTTCGTACGTGTCTTGGATTATTTATATATGTTGCGCAGACATTTTAACAGTGTCCATTTGATACCGGGAATAAACCAGCTACGTAACTTTTAAGGGCAAGTGATATTATATTCAGCTTCTTTGCGATAGGTGTCATAGTTCAGATGCACTCGATTTTTGGTAGTTTTTGGTATGGTAGGGGCACCTGAGCGCTGCAGCACAATACAGAGGCGACCGGCCGGTGTTGAGCAGGACTGGAAGGATAACCGGATAATACTTTAGAAACTTTGAAAATCTTGGACGCAACAGAGAGGAACAAGGAAGCGTTACCTCGAACATCACGCAGGCTGGGTTATTTCCGAGGATTTTTAATCTGAGAAGCATAGCATTGTATGAATTCCTAATTAATGGGGATAGGTATTTCCTCGCAAACTTTCCGTGCTGGACGACAAAAGACCAAAATATGGTTGGTCGGCATAAAGAAGAATCTGTAGAGAGGGAGAACATTCCGTGGTTTCGAGAATATGATTCGTCTTCTGCAGTTACGAGGGAGGGGACCCAAGCTTTGCTGGGAAGCCAGCGGTGGAGAGAAAGAGGTCTTCCGTTTTGATCGCCTGTGTTTGACAGTCAATCGGTATCAGCTTTTGTTGGTACAGACGGACTTGCTGTCTTTGCTCTCAGGAGATTTTATACTTAGAACGGTTAGGCACTGTAGTGTTGTGAACTTATACGATTTTGGATCCCGCCCCCGGGTAGGGAATCGTCGTTGAGTATGCACCGTTCAGTGATTGAGAGCACTTCTTCTGTCTATTCTCACATTGATACGTTATCTGAATTCCGTCTTTGTGGCTGGGAGTTCGCGTTTCTTGCTGTAGACCACAGAGAGGAGAAAGTATTAGACTACACTAGTCAGAGGACCGCCTTCTGCCGTCCTAGCGTTTGAATGAGTTTACATTTTGTGGCTGGAGCTCTTCCATCGTTGCAGACGTGTACGAGAACCATCACTCCGACGCACAGGACGGAGTACATAAGGTGATATTGCTAGGTGCTTCAACTTATTAGGGCTATAAAGCTAAACAGCTACAGCTGTGATCACGTAAGTTTTATTTCCACTGAAGTTGCACACCACTGTAGATCATCTTTGAAAGTAGTGCCTTCTAGTATTTGGTACGTAAATGATGTCAGTCATCTCGCGTTATTTATGTTACGTCGCGTAGCTATAAAAAGGGACGGATTTGGGCAATTAATTAGTAATATTAGTTAGGGAATTCATTTGTATCTCTTTATGTCCACTGGACATTGATATATAAAAATTTGTAATATATAAAGGAGTTCTAATCTACAATAAATGTATAAACAGAAACAACAACAAAAATATGTTCAAATGTGTGTGAAACTGCAAAGGTCATCAGTCCCTAAGCTTACACACTACTTAACCTAAATTATTCTAGGGACAAACACACACACACATGCCCGAGGGAGCACTCGAACCTCAGCCGGGACGAGCCGCACAGTCAGAAACAACATTTATCATTTAGTAGTTACTAGTTCCAGTAATGATTCATTTATGTTTATTTTGTAATTTATATGTTAATGAGTAAGAAGGAGGAAATAATGTCACCATTAAGAGATCCTACAATCTCCTTCAGGGGGTAGGCAGACAGGACCAAATCTTCATTTTCGCGTTCAGCATTTTCCGTTGCGCACATTCATTTTACACCCGCCTGGAGCGGCATCTTGGACACTGTCTGTATCCCGAATATACCGAATCAGTTACAACAATTTTGGGTCAGCTTGCCTCAGGAGATTTACAACGGGTGTACGACACACACTTCCCATCTCAAGCTGGACATGCGTCCAAGCCAGATGGGGTGCAACGTCATACTGATAATGGGCTCATACTGCCAAAATGTTTGTAAATCTTACACGATTTTGTAATCACTGAAATAACGTGACATACCCTCTCAACCCGTGTATTTCATTTTCCTTCCTCCTCCCCTTCTGGGTACTCCACTTATTTCGGTAAGCAGTGCATATGATGCACGTAGTATCTAGTAACGCATCTGGAAATTGGACCCTGTAATGAAAAGTAAGCAATTACTGATACTTCATTTAAATGAGAAATGTAATTTAGAAAATGGTAAAAAACGATCCAGAACAATCACGGTGACCTTCATCTACATCTACACACATAGTCTGCAAGCAATCGTATGGTGCGTGGTGGATGGTGTCCTGTACCACCACTGCTCATGTTCCTTTCTGTTATATTCGCAAATAGAATGAAGGAAAAACGACTGTCTGTTTGCCTCCGTACGAGCCCTAATCTCTCTAATCTTATATTCGTGGTCCTGCGGCAGTAGAATCACTCTGCAGTTAGTCTCAAATGCCTGTTATCTAAATCTCTCAGTAGTGTTCCTTGAAATGTACGTCGTCTTCCCTCCACTGATCCCCATTTCTGTCCCCGACGAATCTCCGTAATACTTGCGTGTTGTACGAACCTACCAGCAACAACTCTAGTAGCCCGCCTCTGAAATGCTTCAGTGTCTTCCTTTAATCCGACATGCTGCGAACCCAACATACTCGAACAAGACTCAACAATGGGTCACATTGGTGTCCTATATACGGTCTCTTTCACAGATCAACAACAAATTTCCTTTACTTCACGTGTAAGTAGGCTGTTTATGTTTTCATGTTGGTAACGCCACGTAGTGCTCTGTATAAAAATCACTGACTGTGCTGTGTGCAGTCTGTGGCTGGTTGTCATTGTTGGAATATTCGCTATTGTAGTGTTGGGCAGTTGGATGTGGGCAGCGCATAGCGTTGGGCAGTTGGAGGTGAGCCGCCAGCACTGGTTCAAATGGCTCTGAGCACTATGGGACTCAACTGCTGAGGTCATTAGTCCCCTAGAACTTAGAACTAGTTAAACCTAACTAACCTAAGGACATCACAAACATCCATGCCCGAGGCAGGATTCGAACCTGCGACCGTAGCGGTCTTGCGGTTCCAGACTGCAGCGCCTTTAACCGCACGGCCACTTCGGCCGGCCAGCCCTGGTGGATGTGGGGAGAGAGATGGCGGAGTTTTGAGAGCGGATGATCTGGACGTGTGTCCATCAGAAAAAGAAAATTTATTTAATTTGATGTCACAAAATTATATATATATATATATATATATATATATATATATATATATATATATATATTATGGCTTTTGTGCGCTATTAGGGGAAATACATAGTTTGTTCTCTATCAAAATCTTTCATTTGCTAACTCTGCCTATCAGTAGTTAGTGCCTTCAGTAGTTAGAATCTTTTATTTAGCTGGCAGTATTAGCGCTCGTTGTATTTCAGTAGTTCGAGTAACGAAGATTTTTGTGAGGTAAGTGATTCATGAAAGATGTAGGTTTTTGTTAGTCAGGGTCATTCTTTTGTAGGGATTATTGGAAGTCAGATTGCGTTGCGCTAAAAATATTGTGTGTCAGTTTAGTGATGATCAGAATGAGTAAAGAGAAAACTGTCTGAGTATGTTGAGTTTTGCTCAGCTGTTTGAAAAGCAAATAACGTAAGAGTTTTTCCAGCACAGTCACGCTTAATTTTTCTAAGGGGATGTTTCACACGTCTATGGTCACAAATTTTTTGTCATCGGACTACCGGTTTCAGTCTATAATGGCCATCTTCAGATTTGTTTTATAAAGACTTGGCTCCAGTATATTAGAACATCTGAAGATGGACATTACAGACCGATACAGATACCTACAGATCGTTCTTAAAGGTCAGTTAGTGTTAGAGTTGTAATGTCAGAAAATCTACAACTAGGAGTATTCATGTCTGTGGGGTTTGGGCGGGTATTGCCGTAGTTTTTGGTTGTAAGGCAGCTGTCAGCGCAAGTCGTTTACTGCACAATTTGTAGTCAGTGAAGAACATTTTGTAGCCTACAGCAATAAATAAATTCTCTACACTTACAGTATTTACTGGCCATTAGATCGCCGACCATTAAATCTCCTGATCTCTGTATCCAGGAAAAATTGGGGCGCACAAGGAAATAAACAAAGTGCATAGAAGGAATTGACACTTGTAGCGTCTCTCGCAGGTTGCAGTCAGAACGAGTTCAGAACGGAGCAATGTCACGCTCAGTGTCCAGCGGCAGTGGCTGTAAGGAGACGGTGGTTTGGCGTAGTTAGCGAACATCTGCTTGAAGTGGCCGCTATGCAGCCGGTAAAAGTATAGCAGGCTCCAGAATAAAACGATGGCAAAATTAAAGACATAGTATACAGTGCATCATTATTCTGTCTTTCTTATTCTTCCTTTGAGGCTTTCAGCACGGTCCACGGTTTTACAAATGAAAATCACTACCATGAACCACAGCATAGAGACAAGAAATAATAAAAAAAATACACACACTCTTCCATATAAATTCCCTCTATAACGATTATCAGCGTTTACCAGCTCTTGTATGTAGGTTGCTAAGGGATGTAGTATAAGCAGTTTCGTAACACATGACCAGGTTTTAAAATTTAAGCATCTCTTGGATGCTTTTATCACCAACGCCCATCACAGCTCCTGACCTATACAAAAACTACAAAGATCAAACAGGAAAGCAAAGACAAAGTATATAACTGAGGCGATTAAGTCGAGTTTTCGGAGTTTTAAAATTTCTCACTCAGTGACACAACCAAGACTCAACAACGCATAAAATTAATCATTATTTTAGCATGATTGAAGCGATGAAAATTACTTTTTCTGTTAACTGTATACTCTACACACAAAGGAACTTCAGTGAGAGTCACCTAAAATCTAAAAAAATGCCTGATGAAACTGATGTTTGTGTGCATACCTACCTTATTTCAGTCCGTTTTTGATTTCACGTCTGTGGATACATGCAGACAGGAGATAGCAGTATATTTTCCCCAAAGTTACGTTTGGTGTCACTGGAAACAAAATAGAAGCTTTTATATTAAAAAATGAGCTTATAGCCATCGAAAATATTAACAGTAGCAGATTACGTGCATTGACAACTTTGATCTGATATTTCGCATCTTTCAATATCTCTTAAAATATGCATTCGCTAACCGCTGATTTACGAACATTTTCGTAAAAATGTTTTGGTGGCAAATAAAACATTTTAATATCTGTATTTCTTAGATATTAATTTAGAAACACATTTCCATTACTTCATCAAATGCATAAAACGTTGTGTTTTACCACGTATTATACCATCTCTCACCGCCCCTAAAACTTACATTACTTACTCAGAACCTACACTACTGGCCATTAAAATTGCTACACCACGAAGATGACGTGCTACAGACGCGACATTTAACCGACAGGAAGAAGATGCTGTGATATGCAAATTATTAGCTTTTCAGAGCATTCACACAAGGTTGGCGCCGGTGGCGACACCTACAACGTGCTGATATGAGGAAAGTTTCCAACCTATTTCTCATACACTAACAGCAGGTGACCGGCGTTTCCTGGTGAAACATTGTTATGATGCCTCGTGTAAGGAGAAGAAATGCGTACCATCACGTTTCCGACTTTGATAAAGGTCGGATTGTAGTCTATCGCGATTGCGGTTTATCGTATCGCGACATTGCTGCTCGCGTTGGTCGAGATCCGATGACTGTTAGCAGAATATGGAAGCGGTGGGTTCAGGAGGATAATACGGAACGCCGTGCTGGATCCCAACAGCCTCGTATCACTAGCAGTCGAGATGACAGGCATCTTATCCGCATGGCTGTAATGGATCGTGCAGCCACGTCTCGATCCCTGAGTCAACAGATGGGGACGTTCGCAAGACAACAACCATCTGCACGAACAGTTCGACGACGTTTTCACCAGCGTGAACTATCAGCTCGGAGACCATGGCTCCGGTTACCCTTGACGCTGCATCACAGACAGGAGCGCCTGCGATGGTGTACTCAACGACGAACCTTGGTGCACGAATGGCAAAACATCATTTTTTCGGATGAATCCAGGTTCTGTTTACAGTATCATGATGGTCGCATCCGTGTTTGACGACATCGCGGTGAACGCACATTGGAAGCGTGTATTCGTCATCGCCATACTGGCGTATCACCCGGAGTGATGGTATGGAGTGCCATTGGTTACACGTCTCGGTCACCTCTTGTTCGCATTGACGGCACTTTGAACAGTGGACGTTACATTTCAGATGTGTTACGACCCGTGGCTCTACCCTTCATTCGATTCCTGCGAAACCCTACATTTCAGCAGGATAATGCACGACCGCATGTTGCAGGTCCTGTACGGGCCTTTCTGAATACATATAACGTTCGGCTGCTGCCCTGGCCAGCACATTCCCCAGATCTCTCACCAATTGAAAACGTCTGGTCAGTGGTGGCCGAGCAACTGGCTCGTCCCAATAGGCCATTCACTACTCTTGATGAACTGTGGTATCGTGTTGAAGCTGCATGGACAGCTGTACCTGTACACGCCATCCAAGCTCTGTTTGACTCAATGCCCAGGCGTATCAAGGCCGTTATTATGACCAGAGGTGGTTGTTCTGGGTACTGATATCTCAGGATCTATGCACCCAAACTGCGTGAAAATGTAATCACATGTCAGTTATAGCATAATATATTTGTCCAATGAATACCCGTTTATCATCTGCATTTCTTCTTGATGTAGCAATTTTAATGGCCAGTAGCGTAATAGTTTTATAGAACTACTAAAGGGAGGCTTGTTTCGCTAAAAGCTTTCTTTGGTGTTGGAATACATTGGACTGTATAACAGAACTCATAATAAATTATGTTGCTGAAAGACTGCAAGCGCAGAATAACATCATTCTATCTGATACGTTTCTGGAATTATATTGAAATGTGCGATGGGATATCAACCTCAGAGATACAGTCCACAGATAACTGAGTCACAGAATATCAGATTACTTAAACTGTAAAAGCACCAAATTGCAGTAAAGATAACGTGGGCGATTGATTATATTTTATAAATGAAACTAACCGAACACATCCTATAACAATATGCTACATAAGAGCTCGCAAGTTTCACTGGCTTAATTTACAAAACATATTCTCTAAGCACGAGCAAGCAATACTCTGCACTATCACTTTAATCATTCTCGTCACGGAAATAAAAACAATCGCGTATCGATTTCATAATTTTCGCTAGATTGCACCTCATAGGCTCAGGAGTGACCTCGTCTGGGTCGCTGGCTATTTGTGCGTAAACATGACACGCTCCGGTACCTCTGAAAACTCCCACGCATACCGACAAAGGCAGCCCTTGTGGTGGCGCTGGTGATATTTCCGTAACAGCTCCTAGCGTAAAATGAATTTATGTGAGTGATATCGTTGACATACATTATAAAAACATTCCATACATTTTTTTTTTAATTTGCAATATTTCTGTATTTATATTCTTTCAGCCCTTCCACCCTCATGTAATAGTTTTCAGTCATCATGTTATAAGCCTTATTTACACACCGACAAGGCTAAAACTAGGTGAGTGACTCATTCTCATTATGACGCACTGAATGTTGCATTAAATCGTCCTTCAATTTGTTTAAAATTATGTAAATTAAAATTCAATTGAAAGACTTGTCGAAACTGTTACGTGTATCTTAGCTGACGCCTCAGTTGAATGCTGTAGTGTGTCTGACCGTATCTAGAGGATTGTTTATTGTGTGTTAAACTGGAGACCTAGAAACGACGGAGAGGCTTCGTCCCGCTATAGCCCTTAGTGGTTCACAAGCCCACAATAGTCCACTCACACCACCGCCGCCCTACACTGAACCCAGTGTTATTGTACGGTTAGGCCCCCAGTGGAACCACTCAGTTCCCTCCCGGGAACGTCTCATACCAGACGAGTGTAACCCCAAATGTTGGCGTGGTAGAGTAATTATGGTGTACACATACGTGGAGACAGTGTTTGCGCAGAAATCGCCGACATAATGTAACTAAGGCGGAATAAGGGGAACCAGCCGGCATTTGCCGAGTAACATGGAAAACCGCCTTAAAAAACCATCCACATGCTGGCTGGCACACCGGACCTCGACACTAATCCGCTGGCCAGATCCATGCTAGGGACCGGCACGCCTTCTCACTCGGGAAACAGCGCGTTGGACCGCGCAGCTAGCCGGGTGGGCCTATCTAGGAGATACTTCAAATGTATGAAATGCATGAAAAGCATTCGCTGTTGTGAATATGGTCACCATCAGCAGTATTGTATCGCATCACATCGTATCGAGGGGAGGTAGAGACATGTGTGTCGTACGACTGAGGCAAACTTTTAACAGTGCCTACACTACGTCAGCCATACTAAAATCCTAGCCAATGAGTGATTCGGATGTTGTTATTTGAGCTGCATGTGAAGGCATTTTTTATTTTGTTATTCAACATAAATAATTAAATAAATGTCGTGTGGCATAGCGGCCTGGTGCAAGTCTTTCAATTGGACGCCACTTCGGCGACCTGAGTGTCCTTTCCCCGAACGGTAACCCATCTAAGTAACAGCCGAGCCCAGCGTTGCTTTAACTTCGATGATCGGGCGGGAACCGATGTTAGCAACGTGGCTATTGAACATTAAAATAACATCAAATGTGAGGACAACAACTATGACGTCGATAGCAATGGGGGTTGTGGGTTTCGATATACACTTAAGTAATTTCAGGCAAGATCATCAACTCGTTAGAAATGAACATTATGTGGATCTCAAGTTGCTCACCCTTAAGAATATCAGGATCATTCAGTTTTTCGCGTCCAGATTAGCAGTATTGACGATGTTATTGTCACCGACGGCTTAAAATTCATGAAAAGGCGACAATGACGGGTTCCGTGATGATGTTCATGGCAGGAGTTACATAAATCGACCTCTCAGTGTTCAGCGTCCAACGATGATTTTGGGATATTATTGTTACTGATTACTGCCCGGACTCATTTCCCGTTACATAATTCCTTTCTATTTACTGTTTTGGTCCAGTCTGTGCCCCCTGCACATCTCTGCATACACTTTACACTGCAATGCTTGTATTCCTGGCTACATCAAAAGTTTGCTCTAGTGGCATTATATATATATACAGGGTGAGTCACCTAACATTACCGCTGGATGTATTTCGTTAACCACATCAAATACTGACGAATCGATTCCACAGACCGAACGTGAGGAGAGGGGCTAGTGTAATTGGTTAATACAAACCATAAAAAATGCACGGAAGTATGTTTTTTAACACAAACCTACGTTTTTTTAAATGGAACCATGGAACCCCGTTGGTTTTGTTAGCACATCTGAACATATAAACAAATACGTAATCAGTGCCGTTTGTTGCACTGTAAAATATTAATTACATCCGGAGATATTGTGACCTAAAGTTGACGCTTGAGTACCACTCCTCCGCTATTCGATCGTGTGTATCGCAGAGCACCGAATTACGTAGGGATCCAAAGGGAACGGTGATGGACCTTAGGTACAGAAGTGACTGGAACAGCACATTACGTCCACATGCTAACACCTTTTTATTGGTCTTTTTCACTGACGCACATGTACATTACCATGAGGGGTGAGGTGCACGTACACAATTACGGAGTGGAATAGAGTGTGTCCCGACATGTCAGGCCAATAGATGTTCAATGTGGTGGCCATCATTTGCTGCACACAACTGCAATCTCTGGCGTAATAAATGTCGTACACGCCGCAGTACATCTGGTGTAATGTCGCCGCAGGCTGCCACAATACGTTGTTTCATATCCTCTGGGGTTGTAGGCACATCACGGTACACATTCTCCTTTAACGTACCCCACAGAAAGAAGTCCAGAGGTGTAAGATCATGAGGACGGGCTGGCCAATTTATGCGTCCTCCACGTCCTATGAAACGCCCGTCGAACATCCTGTCAAGGGTCAGCCTAGTGTTAATTGCGGAATGTGCAGGTGCACCATCATGCTGATACCACATACGTCGACGCGTTACCAGTGGGACATTTTCGAGCAACGTTGGCAGATCATTCTGTAGAAACGCGATGTACGTTGCAGCTGTTTGGGCCCCTGCAATGAAATGAGGACCAATGAGGTGGTCGCCAATGATTCCGCACCATACATTTACAGTCCACGGTCGCTGTCGCTCTACCTGTCTGAGCCAGCGAGGATTGTCCACGGACCAGTAATGCATGTTCCGTAGATTCACTGCCCCGTGGCTTGTGAAACCCGCTTCATCGGTAAAAAGGTAGAACTGCAACGCATTCTCTGTTAATGCCCATTGACAGAATTGCACTCGATGATTAAAGTCATCACCATGTAATTGCTGCCGGCCGAAGTGGCCGTGCGGTTAAAGGCGCTGCAGTCTGGAACCGCAAGACCGCTACGGTCGCAGGTTCGAGTCCTGCCTCGGGCGTGGATGTTTGTGATGTCCTTGGGTTAGTTAGGTTTAACTAGTTCTAAGTTCTAGGGGACTAATGACCTCAGCAGTTGAGTCCCATAGTGCTCAGAGCCATTTTTGTAATTGCTGATGTAGCGACACATGAAACGGGTGAAAGCGGTGACGATGCAGTATGCGCATGACACTACTTTGACTCAGTCCACCGGCTCTCGCAATGTCCCGTGTACTCATGTGTGGGTTCATGGCAACAGCAGGTAACACACCAATTGCACCCGCGTCTCCTGTGACGGGCCTGTTACGGACCCGTTTGCGTGCTACGACCATATCTGTTGCATAGAGTTGGCGGTAGATGTTTTGCAATGTGCGGCACGTTGGATGCTCTCTGTCCGGGTACCGTTCTGCATGCACCCTGCAGGCTTCAGCTGCATTTCGTCGACACTCGCCATAGATATCATCTCCGCCTTTTCAGAGTTCGAATACACCATGGTCACAGTTCCTACAACACTACACTATCACAGACGTCTGGTAACACGGTGTACTACAGTTGGTCTGCGTGCGGAGACGAATGTAGAATAACAATAGCAGCAAGCGCTACATGCGGACACTGCGACAGCTAGACCAAACCACAACAGTGCACTACAGCCACACTCGTAAACACGGTCGTCATCGTAAACATGTCCCTGCAGATGCTGCTCGCCGACCGTGGCCCGTCTTTGTTACAACACGCAACTGAACGTCGGAGGTTTCAAGCGTCAACTTTAGGTTACAATATCTCCGGATGTAATTAACATTTTACAATGCAACAAACGGCACTGATTGCGTATTTGTTTATATGTTCAAATGTGCTAACAAAACTAACGTGGTTCCATTTAAAAAAACGTAGGTTTGTGTTAAAAAACATACTTCCGTTCATTTTTGTATGGTTTGTATTAAACAATTACACTAGCCTCTCTCCTCACGTTCGGTCTGTGGAATCGGTTCGTCAGTATTTGATGTGGTTTACGAAATATATCCAGCGGTAACGTTAGGTGACTCACCCTATATATATATATATATATATATATATATATATATATATATATATATATATATATACACTCCTGGAAATGGAAAAAAGAACACATTGACACCGGTGTGTCAGACCCACCATACTTGCTCCGGACACTGCGAGAGGGCTGTACAAGCAATGATCACACGCACGGCACAGCGGACACACCAGGAACCGCGGTGTTGGCCGTCGAATGACGCTAGCTGCGCAGCATTTGTGCACCGCCGCCGTCAGTGTCAGCCAATTTGCCGTGGCATACGGAGCTCCATCGCAGTCTTTAACACTGGTAGCATGCCGCGACAGCGTGGACGTGAACCGTATGTGCAGTTGACGGACTTTGAGCGAGGGCGTATAGTGGGCATGTGGGAGGCCGGGTGGACGTACCGCCGAATTGCTCAACACGTGGGGCGTGAGGTCTCCACAGTACATCGATGTTGTCGCCAGTGGTCGGCGGAAGGTGCACGTGCCCGTCGACCTGGGACCGGACCGCAGCGACGCACGGATGCACGCCACGACCGTAGGATCCTACGCAGTGCCGTAGGGAACCGCACCGCCACTTCCCAGCAAATTAGGGACACTCTTGCTCCTGGGGTATCGGCGAGGACCATTCGCAACCGTCTCCATGAAGCTGGGCTACGGTCCCGCAAACCGTTAGGCCGTCTTCCGCTCACGCCCCAACATCGTGCAGCCCGCCTCCAGTGGTGTCGCGACAGGCGTGAATGGAGGGACGAATGGAGACGTGTCGTCTTCAGCGATGAGAGTCGCTTCTGCCTTGGTGCCAATGATGGTCGTATGCGTGTTTGGCGCCGTGCAGGTGAGCGCCACAATCAGGACTGCATACGACCGAGGCACACAGGGCCAACACCCGGCATCATGGTGTGGGGAGCGATCTCCTACACTGGCCGTACACCACTGGTGATCGTCGAGGGGACACTGAATAGTGCACGGTACATCCAAACCGTCATCGAACCCATCGTTCTACCATTCCCAGACCGGCAAGGGAACTTGCTGTTCCAACAGGACAATGCACGTCCGCATGTATCCCGTGCCACCCAACGTGCTCTAGAAGGTGTAAGTCAACTACCCTGGCCAGCAAGATCTCCGGATCTGTCCCCCATTGAGCATGTTTGGGACTGGATGAAGCGTCGTCTCACGCGGTCTGCACGTTCAGCACGAACGCTGGTCCAACTGAGGCGCCAGGTGGAAATGGCATGGCAAGCCGCTCCACAGGACTACATCCAGCATCTCTACGATCGTCTCCATGGGAGAATAGCAGCCTGCATTGCTGCGAAAGGTGGATATACACTGTACTAGTGCCGACATTGTGCATGCTCTGTTGCCTGTGTCTATGTGCCTGTGGTTCTGTCAGTGTGATCATGTGATGTATCTGACCCCAGGAATGTGTCAATAAAGTTTCCCCTTCCTGGGACAATGAATTCACGGTGTTCTTATTTCAATTTCCAGGAGTATATATATATATATATATATATATATATATATATATATATATATATATATATATATATATATATAAAATGCCTTTCCCGTATATATCTTTCTTCATAAATTACAATAATCCTAGTCTGTACGTGTTGGCCCACTCCCTTTCTTATTCTAGCGAATCTTACGTGACTCCTGGAGACCTGGTTGTATTGCTGTCGTACTAAGCCTAAGAAATCAGTACGAAAGGAGTCTGAATACTAACGCCCTTCATTTTCTTTCTGTGTAATTTAACTCAGTTATTTGATACTGCAGGATGAAGCGATTATTTCGCAGTCGTAAATCGTTTTGGTTGCGAAGCATCGTTTGGAACCGTGAGGTTTGGACTGCGAACCGTGGTGACTGGCCCTTGTCTAATTTGCATTGACGCACTACAGCAGCATTGCTGGTCTCAGTTTCCTCAGTACTTTCTCTCCCAGACGTCAATGAAGAGTGAAAGTAGAAACCACAAGCGGGACGACTGTGACTCCAGTTGCTATTCCCCCACTGCCTAGACGTTAACCGTTATATAACATATAATTACCAACAGAAAGAGATGTAGGGACTTTTATCCTTCAAGATTTTGTTAGTGCCAATTTCATATCTTAATTGAAGTCTTGAGGAGGAGAATACGTTCAAAGCTAGGCACTATCACAGCTCAGCATTACGAAAGCAATGGAAAAGTTGTGAGAATCACCTGTAAATGAAATAACAGACGAAACGGGATACCCGATCGCTACCACCGACGTTGTTCCAACTTCTCAGTCGTTAGCTCAGTGTTACCCAGCTGTGTGTGCGCCCGCATGTTGCATAAAAGCCTTTAAAATGTGTGACAACATCGAAAATAAAACATAGAATAAGGTTCACAACGTTTTAAGCTTTTGGGGAAACTATATAAATTAACAGATAAATATCAGAAATTTATGGAAACCAGTAAATAACCTTTATTGTAAAAGAGGTATGAGATGTGAAGCAAGATCAAACGAGATCTCTTTCACAGAACACATATTGTAAATTTTCCGAATGACAACAGTCAGTTAAGATATCCTTGGTGTGTGACATGGAAGGAAATCGGCCATGATCTTTTCAAGGGAACGATCCCAGAAATCGACGTGCGAGATTCAGGCAACAGTTTCAAAAGCTAAATGTATGTGACACAACGGGTATTTGAACCCTGTTCCTCCCGAGTGATGTTACTGCGGACCTGAGAGAAATTCATTTAATTGCTCGTACTATACTCGTCGTCGCCTTTGTCGATTTCAGTATTTGCTTATTTAATTCTACGTTGCAGACAACAGATCACTATTTCCGCAAGTCAGATGCGTTTCTCATCGGCCTTACTTAATCATTGCCTTTCCTGGACTTCATCGCCTGTCTATGTAATTGTGGTGTTTCTGTGCCATGTCTTTAGAGGCCTAAATTTTTCATTCTTAATCATCCTATTTTCTGGTTGGTGCCTCATTCAGAGTTTCAGGCCACACACGTACATGTTGCGGTAAGCGTGTCTGCATGGTAAACGATTTGGTAATGAAAGCGACAGGACGTCATACATCACCTCGCCTAGCCGATTTATCACGAGGGATTCATTGGAGATTAACCAAAATCTCTCGTCTAAACATTTTATATGGGATATTTAGTTCAATGTATTGGGTTTAGACACCCTCAATTTTATGCAAGCAATACATATGAGGCAACAGAAAGACGATCTACAAACGCCAGAATCCTCTACTCCATTCAAGAAGTAGAATAAGTGTTATTACCATTTACCGTGCCAAATATACATGTGAACTAGATTGTCTTGGGAGAGGATGCATCACCTCAGATAACGGTTCTTTGTCAGCTGATGTTTACTGTGGTATTATTGTTTAGGTAATGTCCCAACTAACAGCAAATAAGACAGTCATGTTAATTTGCTACCAAGGTACGGGTAGGTGACGGAGATATAATCGTAAAAGATTGTCAACAATATTATTACTTTACACATGAATTTGTTACAAGTTATCTTTGTCACACTAATGTTTTAGAAAATTTTAAATTTTTAAGTGCATTTGGAAAGCTGCAACAAGGCTCTATGTAGTCTGCGCATTGCTCACCCTAGGTGTAACACAGGTTTTTTTCGCAAAATTCATTCGCATCTCAAAAGCGTACCACATTTTGTTTTACCTTACAGTACTTTAAGACGGGTAATATACAATATGTGCAAGAACTAAGAGGGAGCAGTAAGACTGGAACACCGAAGAGGAAATGCTCGGATTAAAAAGTGTGAACGACAGGGATGTAGCCTTTCGACCCTGCTGTTGCAATCCATACATCGAAGAAAGAGGGAGATTAAAATTCAGGGTGAAAGGATATCAATGATAAGATTCCCTGGTGACTTCGCTGTCCTGAGTCGTCCGCAGCTCGTGGCCTAGTGGCTAGCGTTGCTGCCTCTGGATCGCGGTGACCCGGGTTCGATTCCCGGCCGGGTTCGGGATTTTCTTCACCCAAGGATTGGGTATTTGTGTTGTCCTCGTCATTTCTTCATCATTCTTGAAAAGGGCGAGATTGGACTGAGTAAAGACTGGGAATTTGTACGGGTGCTGATAACCACGCAGTTGAGCGCCCCAAACATTAATCTTCATCATCACCAAATATATTATACTAGAACTGAAATGTGATAACATTTTCACGCTTTTGGGTGCATAGATCCTGAGATCTATAGATATAGTGGGAATTAGTGAAGTTCGGTGGCAGGAGGAACAAGACTTTTGGTCAGGTGATTACAAGGTTATAAATACAAAATGAAATAGGGGTAATGCAGGAGTAGGTTTAATAATGAATAAAAAAATAGGAGTGCGGGTAAGCTACTACAAACAGCATAGTGAACGCATTATTGTGGCCAAGATAGACACAAAGCCCATGCCTACTACAGTAGTACAAGTTTATATGCCAACTAGCTCTGCAGATGATGAAGAAATTGATGAAATGTATCACGAGATAAAAGAAATTATTCAGGTAGTGAAGGGAGACGAAAATTTAATAGTCATGGGTGACTGGAATTCGTCAGTAGGAAAAGGGAGAGAAGGAAACATAGTAGGAGAATATGGATTGGGGGGAAGAAATGAAAGAGGAAGCCGCCTTGTAGAATTTTGCACAGAGCATAACTTAATCATAGCTAACACTTGGTTCAAGAATCATAAAAGAAGGTTGTATACCTGGAAGAATCCTGGAGATACTAAAAGGTATCAGATAGATTATATAATGGTAAGACAGAGATTTAGGAACCAGGTTTTAAATTGTAAGACATTTCCAGGGGCAGATGTGGATTCTGACCACAATCTATTGGTTATGAACTGCAGATTGAAACTGAAGAAACTGCAAAAAGGTGGGAATTTAAGGAGATGGGACCTGGATAAACTTAAAGAACCAGAGGTTGTAGAGAGTTTGAGGGAGAGCATAAGGGAACAATTGACAGGAATGGGCGAAAGAAATACAGTAGAAGAAGAATGGGTAGCTCTGAGGGATGAAGTAGTGAAGGCAGCAGACGATCAAGTAGGTAAAAAGACGAGGGCTAATAGAAATCATTGGGTAACAGAAGAAATATTGAATTTAATTGATGAAAGGAGAAAATATAAAAATGCAGTAAATGAAGCAGGCAAAAAGGAATACAAACGTCTCAAAAATGAGATCGACAGGAAGTGCAAAATGGCTAAGCAGGGATGGCTAGAGGACAAATGTAAGGATGTAGAGGCTTGTCTCACTAGGGGTAAGATAGATATTGCCTACAGGAAAATTAAAGAGACCTTTGGAGAGAAGAGAACCACTTGTATGAATATCAAGAGCTCAGATGGCAACCCAGTTCTAAGCAAAGAAGGGAAGGCAGAAAGGTGGAAGGAGTATATAGAGGGTTTATACAAGGGCGATGTACTTCAGGACAATATTATGGAAATGCAAGAGGATGTAGATGAAGACGAAATGGGAGATAAGATACTGCGTGAAGAGTTTGACAGAGCACTGAAAGACCTGAGTCGAAACAAGGCCCCGGGAATAGACAACATTCCATTAGAACTACTGATGGCCTTGGGAGAGCCAGTCATGACAAAACTCTACCATCTGGTGAGCAAGATGTATGAGACAGGCGAAATACCCTCAGACTTCAAGAAGAATATAATAATTCCAATCCCAAAGAAAGCAGGTGTTGACAGATGTGAAAATTACCGAACTATCAGTTTAATAAGTCACGGCTGCAAAATACTAACGCGAATTCTTTACAGACGAATGGAAAAACTGATAGAAGCGGACCTCGGGGAAGATCAGTTTGGATTCCGTAGAAATGTTGGAACACGTGAGGCAATACTAACCTTACGACTTATCTTAGAAGAAAGATTACGAAAAGGCAAACCTACGTTTCTAGCATTTGTAGACTTAGAGAAAGCTTTTGACAATGTTAACTGGAATACTCTCTTTCAAATTCTGAAGGTGGCAGGGGTAAAATACAGGGAGCGAAAGGCTATTTACAATTTGTACAGAAACCAGATGGCAGTTATAAGAGTCGAGAGGCATGAAAGGGAAGCAGTGGTTGGGAAAGGAGTGAGACAGGGTTGTAGCCTGTCCCCGATGTTATTCAATCTGTATATTGAGCAAGCAGTAAAGGAAGCAAAAGAAAAATTCGGAGTAGGTATTAAAATTCATGGAGAAGAAGTAAAAACTTGGAGGTTCGCCGATGACATTGTAATTCTGTCAGAGACAGCAAAGGACTTGGAAGAGCAGTTGAACGGAATGAACAGTGTCTTGAAAGGAGGATATAAGATGAACATCAACAAAAGCAAAACAAGGATAATGGAATGTAGTCAAATTAAATCGGGTGATGCTGAGGGAATTAGATTAGGAAATGAGACACTTAAAGTAGTAAAGGAGTTTTGCTATTTAGGGAGTAAAATAACTGATGATGGTCGAAGTAGAGAGGATATAAAATGTAGACTGGCAATGGCAAGGAAATCGTTTCTGAAGAAGAGAAATTTGTTAACATCGAGTATAGATTTAAGTGTCAGGAAGTCGTTTCTGAAAGTATTTGTATGCAGTGTAGCCATGTATGGAAGTGAAACATGGACGATAACTAGTTTGGACAAGAAGAGAATAGAAGCTTTCGAATTGTGATGCTACAGAAGAATGCTGAAGATAAGGTGGGTAGATCACGTAACTAATGAGGAGGTATTGAATAGGATTGGGGAGAAGAGAAGTTTGTGGCACAACTTGACTAGAAGAAGGGATCGGTTGGTAGGACATGTTTTGAGGCATCAAGGGATCACAAATTTAGCATTGGAGGGCAGCGTGGAGGGTAAAAATCGTAGAGGGAGACCAAGAGATGAATACACTAAGCAGATTCAGAAGGATGTAGGTTGCAGTAGGTACTGGGAGATGAAGAAGCTTGCACAGGATAGAGTAGCATGGAGAGCTGCATCAAACCAGTCTCAGGACTGAAGACCACAACAACAACAACAGATCCTGAGAAATCAGTACCCAGAACAACCACCTCTGGCCGTAATAGCGGCCTTGATACGCCTGGGCATTGAGTCAAACAGAGCTTGGATGGCGTGTACAGGTACAGCTGCCCATGCAGCTTCAACACGTTACCACAGTTCATCAAGAGTAATGAGTGGCTTATTCGGACGAGTCAGTTGCTTGGCCACCATTGACCAGACGTTTTCAATTGGTGAGAATGTGCAGGCCAGGGCAGCAGTCGAACATTTTCTGTATCTAGAAAGGCCCGTACATGACTGCAACATGCGGTCGTGCATTATCCTGCTGAAATAAGGTTTCGCAGGGATCGAATGAAGGGTAGAGTCACGGGTCGTAACACATCTGAAATGTAACGTCCTCTGTTCAAAGTGCCGTCAATGCGAACAAGAGGTGACCGAGACGTGTAACCAATGGCACCCCATACCATCACGCCGGGTGATACGCCAGTATGGCTATGGCGAATACGCGCTTCCAATGTGCGTTCACCGCGATGTCGCTGAACACGGATGCGACCATCATGATACTGTAAACAGAACCTGGATTCATCCGAAAAATGTCGTTTTGCCATTCGCGAACCCAGGTTCGTCGTTGAGTACACTATCGCAGGCGCTCCTGTCTGTGATGCAGCGTCAAGGGTAACCGCTACCATGGTCTCCAAGCTGATAGTCCATACTGCTGCAAACGTCGTCGAACTGTTCGTGCAGATGGTTGTTGTCTTGCAAACGTCCCCATCTGTTGACTCAGGGATCGAGACGTGGCTGCACGATCCGTTACAGCCATGCGGATAAGATACCTGTCATCTCGACTGCTAGTGATACGAGGCTGTTGGGATCCATCACGGCGTTCTGTATTACCCTCCTGAATCCTCCGATTCCATATTCTGCTAACGGTCATTGGATCTCGACCAACGCGAGCAGCATTGTCGCGATATGATAAACCGCCATCTCGATAGGCTACAATCCGACCTTTATCAAAGTCGGAAACGTGATGGTACGCATTTCTCCTCCTTACACGAGGTATCACAACAACGTTTGAGCAGGATATGCCGGTCAACTGCTGTTTTTGTATGAAAAATCGGTTGGAAACTTTCCTCATGTCAGCACGTTGTAGGTGTCTCCACCGGCGCCAATCTTGTGTGAATGCTCTAAAAAGCTAATCGTTTGCATATCACAGCATCTTCTTCCTGTCGGTTAAATGTCGCGTCTGTAGCACGTCATCTTCGTGGTGTAGCAATTTTAATGGCCAGTAGTGTAATTGGCTCATACATCAAAGAACGTTCAGCGCTCGTGAGCCAATGACCTCATTTGCCACAAGTTATCAGTGACAGAAATTCGTCAAGCTTCAATTCGTGCATATTGAAAGGATGTGACCGATGACGAAAAGGGGGAAGGTCAATCATCAAAAGAGTTCCTCTCCAAATGTGTGTTGTACATGTGGCTTGGCGTCTGGACCCGTCACTATACCAGTAGCACCCGTTGCGCAGTTAAGACAACAGATAAAAGTAGCATGGAATTCTGTCTCCGGCAACTCTAACACAGTCGGTATTCATGGCAGTATGATTCGTGCGCTTTATCACAAACCAAGTAATGAAGGATTTCCTCCATTTATCGCCACTACAGCTCCACATCCGTCATCTGTACGAGCCCCCGACCATCTCTGGAGACAAAATAGGATAAAATAGGAATAGCAACTAGACACACAAATGTGAGTTTCATGGAGGTCCTGCAGCTCCATGACCAGCCCTGCGTTAATACTGCTGTGAGTAGTGTCAGCTCTAAGTAGAGCAGGTTGCTGCTGCCTGAAATGAATTCTCGTATGAGTGCAGTGCCCGTTGCTACAATTGGGAGACCGCATCTCGTGGTCGTGCGGTAGCGTTCTCGCTTCCCACGCCCGGGTTCCCGGGTTCGATTCCCGGCGGGGTCAGGAATTTTCTCTGCCTCGTGATGGCTGGGTGTTGTGTGCTGTCCTTAGGTTAGTTAGATTTAAGTAGTTCTAAGTTCTAGGGGACTTATGACCACAGCAGTTGAGTCCCATAGTGCTCAGAGCCATTTGAACCATTTTTTACAATTGGGAGATGGGGTTATATTAGACATGGGCTGCACCTGTATAGGACAGGGAAAGATAGGTTGGCTGAACATCTTGCAGGAAATGTACGGGGGCCACTATCACACAACCGGCCGGAGTGGTCGAGCGGTTCTAGGTGCTACAGTCTGGAACCGCGCGACCGCGACGGTTGTAGGTTCGAATCCTGCCTCGGGCATGGCTGTGTGTGATGTACTTAGGTTAGTTAGGTTTAACTAGTTCTAAGTCTAGGGGACTGATGACCTCAGAAGTTGAGTCCCATAGTATTCAGAGAGAGCCACCGTCACACAATGCAAGATCCCTGTGAGTACTGGTGTCAGAGAGCCACCGTTTTTAGGTTGAAATCAAGCTCCAGGCACATTGATTTGAAAGAATTCACTATAACAGAAGAGCCCCACAAAGATGCACAGAAAAGTAAGGTTAGCTTATTTCACCAAAATATTGGAGGATTGAGTAATAGGTTAGAAGAGCTTGTTGGCTGCTTTCAAAATTTAGAGGAAAAGATATCCTGTGCCTATCTGAGCGCCACATAACCACAGGGTTAGATAAGTTGCATATAAGAGATTACAGTCTAGCAGCTTACTCATGCAGAACTAATATGGGAAAAGGAGGAGTTCTTGCATATATTAAGACAGAACACAGGTTCTAAAGCATTGACACAAGTAGATTTGATAATTAATGCTAAAAAACAGTCCACTTTTAATTGTAACAGTATATACATCCTCACTGGGAAATTATGAGGAACCTGGATTCCTTACTGTGCTGTCTGTCAGACATGAGCAAGCAGTTAGTAGTCTGTGGTGACCTCAATGTAGATTTTTCTAAAGGATTCTGATAGGAAAAATGATCTGAAAACCTTATTTGGATTCTACAATTTGCTCTCAGTAGTTAACTTTCCAACAAAGGTGGATAACGGCAGTAGGTCCCTAATAATGTTTTCTTTGGTGAGGCACAAAACAGAAAATAAATGTTTACCCAGTAACAAATGCTCTCTCTGATCATGATCCACACTTAATCAGTATAAATGACATAGTGCCTTATATTGTTGATACATCTCAGTGGAAGTCAGTTAGAATCATTAATGACTACAGGGCAAATGTTTTTAAGAATAGTTACAGGAAACCATCTGGGACGAAATTTATAAAGAATCAAATGCCAATATAAAATTTAATCTATTCCATAATAAATTCAAATCAATATTTGAAAATAGCTTTCTGCATAAGCTAATGACAAGGGACATTAAAAGTGACGAAAAACACAATGGATTACTAAGTATCTTGTGAAAGGAAAAGGGAAATGTATCTTTTGACAAGAACAAGTAGAGACACTGCAGTAGTTGAGCACTGCAAAAACTACTCAAAATTACTAAGAAAGGTTGTTAAAAAAACGAGAAACATTCACATAATGTCAGAAATCAGTATGTCTGTCAACAGAGTTAAGGCAATATGGAATATAGTGAAGCAAGAGGATAACATTACTATTGAATTGAATGGGCGGGTTATAAATGACAATTCACATGTAGCAAATGTATTTAATAAGCATTCCTTAAACATAGGAGAAAGCATAGGGACCAACAGTTCAAGAGAAAGATCACAGCAATATGATGAAGAAGTAACTCTCATAAAATTACATTATATGAATGTACCGCCAACTTCTGAAATTAAGAGGGTCATACGTTCTCTCAAGAATAAAGCTCTTCTGTTTTCGAAGGTGTTTCCAATAGAGCACTAAAGATTTGTTCCCATACAATAGGTCCAGTGCATTACTAAGTAAAGGCATTTTTACAGAGAGACTAAAATATGCCATTCTTAAACCCCTCTCTTAGAGAGGTAATAAGAGAGACGTCAGTAACTACAGACCTACTTCACTTCTAACATCATTTTCCGAAATTTTTGAGAAGGCGATGTATTCTAGAATAGTATCTCACCTTGACAACAATAATATCCTCAGCAAATCACAGTTTGGGTTTCAGAAGCGTTGCTTTACTGAGAATGCCATTTACATGTTCACACACCAAATATTAAAAGCATTAAATAACAAAACAGCACCGGTAGGTATTTTCTGTGACCTACCCAAGGCATTTGATTGTGTGAATCATGGTACACTCCGAGATAAATTGAAGTTTTATGGGACTGATGGTATAGCTAACAAACAGATCACGTCATATCTAATCAAAAGAGTGCAGAAAATTGTACTTAGTAGTAACTAAACCTACAGAATCCACGGTCATAACTATGGCTGGGGAGAAATCACGTATAGGATTCCCAAAGGCTCAATCTTAGGTCCACTACTGTTTTTCATATATGTAAATGATCTACCGTCTCATTTGCAACAAGCAGAATTAGGTCTTCCCTGAATCCTTACTTGAAGGAGTAATTCTTTATTCATCATTACTCGTTTGTAGTATAAATTTTATATTGATTTTTCTTACAGTCAATAAATTTTCTAATATCTTTCTGAGGTACTATGTAACCACGCAATGGCCTAAATCTGCACCTTCGACTACCTAGTTGTCCATGAATAGTTTTCAAATGTTTTCATCAGTTAGGAATTAATGTGTAACACGAGTACTTGACTGTGCATGTGAATCTATGTCAATTTCTTCTTGTATGAAGAAGGTGATAATTACTTTCATTATGTTCGAGGCAGGAAAATCTCGAAAGATTTTCGTACTAGACTACTTCTCATGCTAGTTTATCATGATTTCCCAAGACGTTTTCCGAAGACTGATTGCCAGTAAATGTCAGGACGCCTTTTTTACCCTTTGTCAGGAGTATATTAACGGCTGTAGATGTTCCCTTGATGAGTGACTCTCTATCTCTCTCTCTCTCTCTTTCTCCACCACCCTCCCCCCACCCGTCCACCTCTCTGTCACTGTCTCTCTCTTTCTCTTTTGTGTTTACAGACACCAGTTTCTGTTATCCATTTATAGGCTGTTATTTCATTCGTTCCATCTTCCATACAGTGGAATAGCGGCCCAAGGTGTTTCGTCATGTTCTTTTCATACACTGCGAGATATCACTGCTTAATTGTTTAAGACTTTAATTCCTTTTAACTTCTTTTTAGTGTCGGTTGTAAACGCTAGAGCTACACATTTTGTTCCTTACCTTTCTGTAAGAGCTTGTACATTTCGCGAGATGGAACTCATGTTCCACATTCACATTTTAAGAATATATGGTATCCTGAATCGTTTGCAAATAATCACCATAAGACCCGTTGTACTTTCTGTCTTCACGTGTACTATTATGAGTATGTGCTTTAACTCTCCATAAGGGATCTTAGGTCCAGGTCTTGGCCGGGTAGTTATGTGGTGGGACACCCACCGTGTAGGTCTCCCAAATAGCCCAACACAATAAAAAGAACAATATTGAACATAGCTAGAGATATAGCCATGTATAGCTACGATCTTTACATGGGTATGTATCAAACAAGCGGTGTAACATAAGAGAGTTAGTCATCAAATTTTAAGTTATTGTTGTTGTGGTCTTCAGTCCAAAGATGGTTTCATGCAGCTCCCCATGCTACTCTATCCTGTGCAAACCTCTTCATCTCAGAGTAACAACTGCAACTTACATCCTTCTGCATCTGCCTAGTGTATTCACTTCTTGGTCTCCCTCTACGATTTTTACCCTCCACGCTTCCCTCCACTACTAAATTGGTGATCTCTTGATGCTTCAGAACATGTCCTACCAACCGATCCCTTCTTCTAGTCAAGCTGTGCCACAAATTCCTCTTCTCTCCAATTCTATTCAGTAACTACTCATTAGTTACGTGATCTACCCATCTAATCTTCAGTATTCTTCTGTAGCGCCACCACATTTCAAAAGCCTCTATTCTCTTCTTGTCTAAACAATTTATTGTCCACGTTTCACCTCCACACAGGGCTACACTCCATGCAAATACAAATTTCTCTTCTTTAGAAACACTTTCTTTGCAATCGCCATGCTAAATTTCTATCCTCTCTACTTCGACCACCCTCAGTTATTTTGCTGCCCAAATAGCAAAACTCGTTTACTATTTTAAGTGTCTCATTTCCTAATCTAATTCCCTCAGCATCACCTGATTTAATTCGACTACATTCCATTATCCTCGTTTTGTTTTTGTTGATGTTCATCTTACATGTTCCTTTCAAAACACTGTCCATTCCGTTCAATTGTTCTTCCAAATTCTTTGCTGCCTCTGACAGAATTTCATCGGCAAAGCTCAAAGTTTTTATTTCTTCTCCCTGTATTTTAAATCCTACTCCAAATTTTTTCTTTGATTTCCTTTTCCGCTATTAGACTGTAATTCTGGTTTCTATGTGCAATTATAGTATTTCTGGTTTTTCAATTAGTTCATTGTAAATGGTGATTAAAATATCTCGTCGTGTTGAGGAAGAACCGTGCCAGATACGTGTACGTTGAATCACACTTCCACACACAGAACAGTTACACTTGTGCTTTGTTGTTTCGTAGCTTTTATAGTTGCTGGGGACTTAATTAATCAATTGTGTTATCGGAAATTTCCTTTCATTCTTTATTGTTATTTTATGCAGCGAGATTTCGTACTAATACTAGTCAGGGCCAACCGGTTGCGAGACTTCGCAACCGGACACACAGCTACTAAAATTATTGCATTTTCACCATCTTTATAATTAAGCACCCATGCAACGTTTGTATACCTTTCCGTCTGCTTCATTTACTGCCTTTTTATACTTTCTCCTTTCGTCAATTGAGTATCTGTTGGGTCACCCAAGGGTTTCTGTTAGCCCTTGTCTTTTTACCTACTTGATCCTCTGCTGCCTTCACTATTTCATCTCTCAAAGCTTTCCATTCTTCTTCTACTGTATTCCTTTCATCTGTTCTTGCCAATCGTTCCCTAATGCTCTCTCTGAAGCTGTTCTAGTTCTTTCATTTTATCCAGGTCCCATCTTCTTGAATTCCTTCCTTCCTGCAGTTTCTTCAGTTTTAACCTACAGTTCATATCCAATGAATTGTGGCCAGAGTCCACATCTACCCCTGGAAATGTCTTACAATTTAAAATCTGGTTCCTAAATCTCTGCCTTACCATTATATAATCTATCTGAAACCTTCCGGTATCTCCAGGTCTCTTCCACGTATACAGCCTTCTTTCATGATGCTTAAACCATATGTTAGCAATGATTAGGAGGATATGCTCTGTGCAAAATTCTATCAGGCGGCTTCCTCTTTCATTCCTTACCCGCAGTCCATATTCACCTACTATTTTGCCTTCTCTTCCTTTTCCTACTATCGAATTCCAGTCTCCTATGACTACTAAATTTTCGTTTCCGTTAACTACTTGAATGATTTCTTTTATCTCATCATACGTTTCTTCCATCTCTTCATCATTTGCGGAGCTAGTTGGCATATAAATTTGTACTTCTGTGGTAGGCGTGGGTTTCATGTCTATCTAGGCTACAATAATGCGTTGACTATGCTGTTCGTAGTAGCTTATCCGCCTTCCTAACTTTTATTCATTATTAAACCTAATCGTGCATTACCCCTACTTGATTTTTTATTTATAACAGTGTACTGACCTGACTAGAGGCCCTGTTCCTTCTGCCACCGAGCTTCACTAATTCCCACTACATCTAATTTTAACCAATCTTTTTCCTATTTTAAATTTTTCAACCTACCCGCTCGATTAAGGTATCTGACATTCCACGCTCCGATCCGTAGAACGCCAGTTTTATTTCTCCTGATAACGGCGTGCTCCTGAGTATTACACGCCTGGAGATCCAAATGGGGGACTACTTTACCTCCGGAATATTTTTCCCAAGAGGACGCCATCGTCATTTATCCATGCAGTAAAGCTGGATGCCCTCGGGAAAAATTACGGCTGTGGTTTCCCCTTGCTTTCAACCATTCGCAGTAGAAGCACAGCAATGATGTTTTGGTTGATGTTACAAGGCCAGATCAGTCATTCATCCAGACTGTTGCCCCTGAAAAGGCTGCTGCCCCACTTCAGGAACCACAAATTTGTCTGGCCTCTCCTCAGATACCCCTCTGTTGCGGTAGCACCTACGGTACGGCTATTTGCATCGCTGAGGCACGGAAGCCTCCCCACCAATGGCAAGGTGCATGGTTCATGGGGGGGGGGGGGAGGGGGGGGGAAGAAAGTATCTCCTCGAGAAACTTAAGCTGAATAACTAATATTTGTTTGTTTGTCAGTACATGTCTGCTGTCCTGATACACACTGAAATCTGCGAACTACAGTAAAGCTAGACGAGCCAAAACAAAATGGTAGACAGAACTGATAATGTGAGGTGTCGTGCGGTAATTGTTCTCTGCACTTGAAGGGCAAATAATGCCGTAACACGCTGCTTAGATAGCGCAGTCGTCCGGTGTGGTAAGAACAGTCTGAGTGTCGAAAAACAAAGTGGAGACGCCCCTCTCTGCGAAGAACAGAGAATCGCGATAGAAGTGGAAGCCCTGGTGCTCCAAGTCTTGGGGATTGCAACTGAGACGATAATGGGAAGACTGGAAACCACTCATGGATTGATGACATTTCAGTAAGTCAAAATACGCGGCCCGCTGTTTCGCGCACTACTTGAACCCATTCAGAAAGCCCACCGAACCGATCCAACAGCGGAAATTTAACAGCTGTACCATAACCCAATTCATATGACATCTTTAGTCACCTAATTACCATGAAGAAGTACTGAGTATATCGCTACGACCACGAGACAAAGGAGCATCAGGGAAACTTGAAACATGTGGATTTGTTACCGCGCCGGCCGAAGTGGCCGAGCGGTTCTAGGTGCTACAGCATGGATCCGCGCGACCGCTACGGTCGCAGGTTCGAATCCTGCCTCGGGCATGGATGTGTGTGATGTTCTTAGGTTAGTTAGGTTTAAGTAGTTCTAAGTTCTAGAGGACTAATGACCTCAGAAGTTAAGTCCCATAGTGCTCAGAGCCATTTGAACCATTTGAACCCATTGAATACCGCCATCGGGCGAGGTGATGCTGAGTGTTTCTTTTTTCTTTTGTTTTCACTGCTATGGAGTGGTTCTGACAGTTTATCCTCCTAAGTGGCAAGCAGTCAGAGGCGCATCCTATCGGAATTTTCTGACGAGGTCGCTGGAAGTTGTCGAAACGAAATGTTGCGGAAAGCTGTCGGCGGATGGGGAGGTGGGGGCTGAGGAGGATGGATTGATTATGCTCCAGGACAGCGTCCCATCCCTGTCTGCACAAGGCAAGGTCACGAATGCTCCATCTCTGCGCCATAAAAGTTTGTCTCCCCTCCCACCCTCTAATCTTCCATCGTGACACCAAGTGACTTCTGCTCCTTTTCTAGAGCACTATCTTGGCACTTATCACTTCTTTCACCACTGGCACCATTGTGTGCCAGGCAATTTTAGAATGACGGCGAAATCCTTTGTGGTGGAAATTTTCCTGCGCAGCCAATTCTACAATTAATTTCTCCACCAGTGATTCATGTTTGGGAAAATGTGTCACATTGAGTGATTGCAGCTCTTTTTTCTCTTGGCCTTTTTTTTTTTTAATTCGGGGTGGTAATTAAAATTTGACGGCTATCCCACATGTGGTTCGGTGGCTGTTATAATAAAGTAGCGGCGATTAGCCTCATTCCACCTATCAACGTCAACCATACACCGAACGGACTCTTTATCATTTACAGCATTTCTCGTTGAATCCAGTGCAAGTAGCAACACCCGATAACAAATCGACAGTCGTGAAGGAAATATAGCATAAATTAACGGAACACATACTGGAACATCATAGATGACAAATAAAAGAGCACAAACTGTCAAGCGATATGGAACAACATCCATAACCGACAGTTACAACGACTGAGAGGGCCCAGCGGTACGCCGCAGTGAATCGGAAAATTCCAAAGAATCCCAAATTATACACAGTACGCCTCACCGACTCATACTTATGCTCCACCTGTAATCTTATCTAAATAAGGAAATAGATTTACATGTTAAAACACGAGAGCGTTATGGACTACAACCAGAACGGTGCAGGGGAGTGTCAACTACACCTCTTGCAATGAAAACAATGGATTTCCTCAACCTTTACCACGCCCCTATTCCCAAAAAGAACAGGAATGTATTGAACCGGTTAAAAGGTCATGCTGTACATTATTTTCATGCAAATAAGGAAAAGAGTGAACATGACTTTCTGATGCACCTCGCTACAGAGCAACATAAACTGCAACGGATAAGAAACTGTAAAGAAGAATTTGCCAATATTTTATTCATAGTCTTAAGGAAAATATTTAGTTTCTAACAATTTTTAAAGACAAATACGCTTTACACCAGATAATAATTGTGTTACGCTGCATAAATGATAATTTCGAAAGGTATACTGGACAATATCTAAGGCTATGAGAAATCAAAGACCTCGAGTTCAATATCTGGCCAATCCCAGGATTTTTATCTTGGCACTTATCACTTCTTTCACCACTGGCACGCACTGTTTTTTCATGTAGAAAATACCGAGTTGCACTGTTGTCCGGAATCCATGTTAAACTTTAGGTCCCCCTATATCTCGATGACCAAGTCAGTTCAAAGATCGGAGGAAGGCAACGACATTCTGTTCCCAACAGGACCATGCCTAAAGAAGCACCACGGTGTCAAAAAAAAGTCATCGGAGTCAGGACAACTTTATTTTTAGACTACCTCTCGTATGAATTAAATCTTCATCCAATTGAGAACATTGTGTCAGTAGTATGTAATACTCTATTAACATTATCCGGTTTCTCGTTAGGTCGTACCCTTCATGTTGTATTGCATTAGACAATAACAGACTACCAGGGCTCACTTCTGAGTTCAGCATAATATTACAGTTACTAGTGAAACGTAACATAGACAACAGAGGTATAAAGTAAACTTTGTAAACCTTCTCCCATAGGTATTAAGGATTCCGAAACCACAGCATATTGTATACAGCAGCCTCTTCCAGTTGCCTACGGATGAAACGCACACTGCAAAAAAGTATGGATTAAGAGTGGGTGTAAACGCCTAGAATAGTACTTGGAAGTGCGTAAGAGCTAGTGAAACACGGCTGTCGCCGCGGGACTGGAGGAAGTGGAGTCCACGTATCTGTGACGCCAGATAAGGGGAAGTACTGGAGGAAGTGTGGTTCAGCGCTCTGAATCTGCGCCTCTGTGGAACAAAAAGAAATCATCACGTAAAAGCCAGTACTGGGTCTCCCACTCTCTGTTGGCCCTAAACTCCTCGCTGGCAACAAAAAATGAAAAATCCCAGCAGGAAAAATGTCTCAATAGAGGGTCACGACCATTATGGAATTTTCAGTGCGTGGACGTGTAAGGACATGTAACTCAATAGTTTCCATAAATAACGAAAAAAATCCGATAATTCTGGGAAATGTACAACAGTTAACAGAAAACTGTCGCCGCAGTAGTTTAAGGTGGACTACGCTTGCGTCATACACTGAGGTGACAAAATCATGGGATAGCGACATGCACATACTATATAGATGGCGGTAGTATCGTGTACACAAATTATAAAAAGGGCTGTGCATTGACTGATCTGTCATCTGTACTCAGGTGATTCATACGAAAAGGTTTCCGACGTGATTAAGGCCTCACGACGGGAATTAACAAATTTTGAATGCAGAATCGTAATTGGAGCTAGACGCATGGGACATTCCATATCGGAGGTCGTTAGGGAATTCAATATTCCAAGATCCACAGTGGCAAGAGGGTGCCGAGAGTACAAAATTTCCGGCATTACCCCTCACCGCGGACAACTCAGAGGCCGACGGCCCTCACTTCACAACCGAGAGCAGCGGCGATTACGTAGAATTGTCAGTGCTAACAAACAAGCAACACTGAGTGAAATAACCGCAGAATTCAGTGTGGAACGTACGAGAAACGTAGGGCAGTGCTTCGAAATTTGGCGTTAATAGGCTATCACCCCAAACGACCGACGCGTGTGCCTTTGCTAATTACGAGGCATCGCCTTCAGCGCCTCTACTGGGCTCGTGATCATATCGGTTCGACGCTTGACGACTGGAAAACCGTGGCCTGGTCAGATGAGTCTGAATTTCAGTTGGTAGGATTCGAGTGTGGTGGAGACCCGACCAAGCCATAGACCTAAGTTGTCAACAAGGCACTGTGCGAGGTTGTGGTGGCTCCACGATGGTGTGGACTGTCTTCACATTGACCAATTGGAAATGTTTATGTCCAGGTACTTGGAGATCATTTTCAGCTCATCATGGACTTCGTGTTCCCAAATAATGATGGAATATTTATGGTGACAATCCGCCATGTCACCGGGCCACAGCTGTTTGCGATTGGTTTCAAGAACATACTAGACAGTTCGAACGAATGATTGGCCACCAGATCGCCCAACATGAATCCCATCGAGCATTTATGGGAAATAATTGAGAAGTCAGTTCGTGCACAAAATCCCGCACCAGCAAGATTTTGGCAATTATGGACGGCTATAGAGGCAGCTTGGCTCAATACTTCTGCAGGGGTCTTCCAACTACTTGTTGAGTCCATGCCACGCGGAGTTGCTGCTCTATGTCAGGCAAAAGGATGTCTGACACGATATTAGCAGGTGTCCCGCGCCTTTTATCAATGTATGTGCCTAACACGTATTTGCATACTTTGGAGTAGGACAGATAGTGTTAGGAGAGTGACTACCAGCAGCGGTATGTCATGTGGTGAAGATCCATAGGCTTCATAGGCCGCTTACCTCAGGAGGCAGAAAGACGCTGAAGAATCATTACACGGAGAACTGTGACGGAAGGCAGTCAGTAAATCGGATTCGGGTGAAACACATGTAGGTGCTCAGGCGTTTCAGATGTTCGTTTCTTATTTGCTCAGAGACTGTGGTAAACAACTTCTAGCCACAGGTTATGCATTCAGAGAGTCCAGAAGACCGATATTTGGTGAAATTCTCTCTCAGGATTAGGAACGGTACTCGGTCATAACTGTTATCCTCGGTGAAGTTATCGAGAGGTTGATGTGATCGACTGCTGCGTCTGGAATCTTGCACGAAAGTGGTAATGTTTGACAGTAACTGAGTTTTTCACGAATTATTCATCTAGTGCCTAGTGTGCAATATCGGGAGGACGACGATTAAAACCCATGTCCGGCCATCCTGATTCATGTTTCTCTTTGTTTCCCTAAATCGCTTCACGCAAATGCCGGGATGGTTCCCTCGAAAAGGCATGGCTGATTTTCTTCTCTATCCTTCCCTAAACCGAGTTTGTGCTCCTTGTCTAATGACCTCGTTGTCGACGGGACGTTAAACACTAGTCTCCTTCTTCTTCTCCTCCTCTTTCTGTTTACCAAACTTCTGCGCATTTTACAAGAAAGAATTTTAATTTTTTTCGTGAATTTTACTGATTTTTAGAAATTAGTGTCGTACGATTCCTATCTTCACTGTTATGCCTCCCCTGAATGTCCAGTGCAGCTTCTATGACCGCGTCCAGCAACTCGTCGTTCAGGTGACGTCGCCCTCTCTGTTTTGTAGTTTACAGTTCGCAATTTTTTTTATAAAGTTGCAAGTGTAGAACAGTTCTTTTTCTGTAACGAGTACTTCTCATTTTTCTTTGGAATCATAAGCTACTGACACCAACAAAAAGAAGAAAACTCTGTTGGCTTCCAGTTGGTAGAACCTGTAGGCGTATAGTATGCAGGATGTCCCAAGAGAAACTGTCAATATTCAGGGATATGAAAGGAACGATCATCCGAGGCAAAAATGTGTAGTAAACATGGGCTCTAAAACGCGTAGCTTAAGAACTATTAGCACTTCTTCAGCTTCGATGCTGTGAAACAAATCTCTTCTACCGCAATTTCTTTGCTTTCCATATACTGAGTGGTGATAGTGCGGACCAAAGCAAGAAAAAAGTCCCCAGTGAACATAGACTCTCAAGTGCATACCTTAAGTGCTATGCGCGTCTGTTCATCTTCGTTACTGAAACCCGTCTCAACTATTCAACAAGTGCTCAGAGCTCTTAAGATACGCATTTTAGAGCCCATCTTTACTCGACAATTTTTTCTTGTTTTGGTCTACACTATCTCCTCCCAAAATATGGAAAGCAAAGAACTTGCAACAGAAGATATTTCTTTCACAGTATCGAGTATAAATAAATGCTCATCGTTCTAACGGTGTACATTTTAGAGCTCATGTTTACTAGACCTTTTTGCTTCGAGTGATTGTTCCTGTCATATCCCTGATTATTGACCATTCCACGTGAGAAATCTTGTACAGTTTCCAACTGTTGCTAAATTCATTCTTTCACAACAAAAGACAAAACAGTGTCTACTTTAAGGTAAAATGGTCAATATAGTTCTTCTAAGGATGACTGATGGAACACAGGTAAAACGGTGATGCAAACAACCGATTTCTGCCTTGGATACCTAACGCTAGTTACATTTTGCCGTCGATATTGCACATCGACTGTATGATCTTTATTAAAAACCGATGGCATTTACGTTACAAGTCGTTTCTGCGTCCCTTCAAACACGATAACAATAATAACTCGGGTAAATCACCCCTGATGTCATATAATAAAACGACACGTTCTCTATTGTTCTTGACTATAGACAATGGCAATATGCTGTCTGTAAGAAAAGAAGTAGCATTGTAGCAGCGGTGAAAACACCATCCGCGTCTGAGGTCCACTTGAAACAGCAGCCAAAACATCTCAATAGAACGACGCAAACTCATACCCGGAATACTTTTACTGAAAAATTTTCGTCCCAGCAGGCCACGGCATAAACAGTCATTCCCCTTCTATTAGGTAGGAAACGTGGTCAAAAAAATGCGGCCAATTCGAGTCGTTCCTTTTCCGTAGTCATTCAGCACCAGCTCTATGTACTCACCATTCGTAACAGTCATTCTTCCCGTGGCTTTCCGTGGTTGCGTTATTATCTGCGCAAATTTTGTGGTTTCGTAGTGTGAGCCACGCTACCTTCCGTTGCAGGACAATTCCCTTGTCTAGTACAGTTGACATCAGTGGCTCAGCATAGTTCTTGCAGATTCCTGCAGTATCTGCTCCTGTTCCGCCAGTCAGTTGTGTACTATTTCGGCACTTGATGCGTTTAGTATAGGCGTAATTTTAAACCATTATTAGCTGTGCGCAAAACGTTCATAGTACGACAGTAATCATATTGTATTTGCTAACGGTACATGGGTAAACTGTCATTTCCCTCATTTAAGACGAAATGCAGTTGGAGGAAAGTAATGGGCAGTCAGAAAGTTTCGGGACTGGATTAATGCTTCAAATGTTCTACATAGTGTCCCCCCACTTGATTAAAACGCACAGAACATTCAAAGAACCTCAGAAAACTCCTTCTTTCGGATGTTATTCAATTCGCGTGCCAAACTGACGTGAACGTCGGTTATATCACGAAAACATTGACGTTTCGTGTGAATTTCTGCACTTTGTCGTAGGTTCGCTCTGAAAACGCCAAGTCTGGTCACCCGGGATTATTTTTTCCAAAAAACAAGCGTCTGCGTTTTGCATTTCAATCAAGTCGCGGCAGTCAAGGTATGGGGTACAAACTTTCAACACACTTTTCTCTTCTTCGAAACAGTTGGAGAATTTCTTGAACATTAGACTTACAAATGTTGCTCGATTGCGACTTGTGACACAACGGCATCTTTACACTACCTAAGGTCGCGCGCCAACCACAAAAAAATTGCCCGCTGACTACTAACAACTTGCTGTTTACAGTTACCAGTTCAGGTTGCCACCGTACTTACTGCGGTGACGTCGCTTTTGCGTGGATGGTGTATGTTCCTTCATATGTTATTGGTGCGTACATTTTCCACATGTTACGAAACCGTGACGAATAGCGCAACTCTTCTCTGAATCCACTCTATTTCTTCCATTAATCGAATTCGTTAAGTGTTTCAAAACTACGAAATCAGTCTCCTTGAATACATTACAATTGTTTTTAGGACTCTGACAAAGGAAGTCTGACATACGAGTTTTCCGCTCCACTTAGATATTCGACAGCTGCGACCAATACCAGCGACTAATTCCAATAACTGATTGGTGATACCCTTATTAAACAATGTCATCTTGTTCCCCTATTTACATATATTTCATTTAATTGATTTACACTGCATCAAGCATTTATCATCGGCAATTTAAATTCCAGTACACAAAGAATTTTTAACGACGCATTCACCCTGTTTACGTCTGCGCCAGTTCCTAACAGCCTCGGCGAGCTTCTGACATAAGTCTCCAGGTCACCTACTCTTTGGCTAGTAATTGTCCTGTCACAATTTATTGAGGCACATCTAACTCTGCTTTTCATGCTTTTACCACCAAAGACATGGGATTTGTTTACTAAGAGATTTTCAGCCCAGTCATGTTATTCATCTGATGTTCAACATGTAAGTATATTGTTTATGCTGTAATTAGGTGATTTACATGTGCTTTTACTATTTTTATTGTCTGGAATTTGTTTTAAATTGCTCTGTAATACCAGACTACATGAGGTATGAAACTTCCTGGAAAATTAAAACTGTGTGCCAGATCGAGACTCGAACTCGGGACCTTTGCCTTTCACGGGCAAGTGCGCTACCAACTGAGCTACTCAAGCATGACTCACGACCCATCCTCACAGCTTCAATTCTGCCAGCTGTGAGGATGGCTCATGAGTCATGCTTGAGTAGCTCAGTTGGTAGAGCACTTGCCCGCGAGAGGCAAAGGTCCCGATTTCGAGTCTCAGTAAGGCACACAGTTTTAATCTGTGAAGACGTTTCGTATCAGCGCACACTCCGCTGGTGAGTGAAAATTTCATTCTGGATACACGAGGTATGATTCTATTGTTCATCGAATAGTAAAAGACGTAATTTGCACTGTTTTGGGTGGATAGCATTATTCTTTGTTTCTTTTTACATCTGCCACGGAAATAGTGACTGAAGCCCTGCTGGCGTAAGCTGTCGCCAACACACCCGGTGGCAAAGACGTAGCGCGAAGATCGATAGTAGGCGCTGGATCAAGCGCACGTATTACGAGAGAGGCCAGAGACAAACCGACAAGCAACAGGCCACCAACGCCCTCTCGACAGCACGTATTTAGGCCGCCGCCGCAGACCGGAGGGCCCCACTAACTCACACTCCAGTTTGGCGTCTGTCAGTCCACTCACAGAGAGGCTTAGATTAGCACAGGCTACGACAGTGCATCGCGACCAGAGTAGCGACTTAAGCAGTACTAGCCCTGAGACTGAGGTTTGAAATAGCAAGATAACCGATACTGTCTGCAAGATGACTATTACTGATGAGCTTGTACCACGAACATGGTCTCTGTTCAAGTTAAGTAGCAGCTTCACGTAAACAAAAAACCCTATTAATTCGATTTTGTGTTGTAGAACGAGGATACCAGCTACCCATAACATCATCTCCCTTCTTTCCTTGCGGTAGAAGGCTGTACAGAAGCAACTAAATCCTGTCTTAAAAGTACATAATTCGATTAGTAATTTTCCTATGTTGCTGTTATCACATTGACGACCTTATTATCAGTTTGATGACATCAGGATGGCAAGTTACGTCATACTACTATTAGGGAAATATATCTCACTTTCAAGTCAGGAATCTCTTCGCAGATCATTGTTGCATCCAATGAAGAATAGCCGCAGTTCGCGAAGAGCAGCGAGGCGTTTGAAAAGCACATCGTCGGCCTTCTGCTGCCCCACCAATGCAGCGCTGAACGTTCTTCGTAGCCGACATGTGTATCACGCTGCACAGGAAAAACGGCGGCGGCGGAAGTGAGCAAAAAAAAAAAAAAATTGGCAGCTGACAAGAAAACGTTCCGGCGCAGAGAGAAGCAGCGGGCTAGGCGCTTCTTCACATCTGCCGGGCGGGACACCAAGGCCAACTGGGAATCCGACTTCTTGGTAGACGCCTCTCCAGAAGATCGTTTCCAAGAACGCCCCCTTATCTGCAGTTTCATGTCGCTTAAAAGAAACCGACTGGCTAACAACGTAAGTTTATGACAGAGGCATTAAGTATTATTTTATGTGATCTGCGGCCTGTACATTAGGTACGTTACTTCATGACGAATAAATTAGCTGCTCTTTTGCATACAACGTTGTTTGCGTGATTTACGTCGCAGCATTAACTTACCAAGCTTTCATTTTTAATACTTACTGATGTTCTAAAAATTGCTTCCAGTTCCTACGTTTCATTTTTCTGAGACTTGAAATTCACGTGACCTGCATATACCGCTTGAACAATTGCAGACCGAAATATATTCCTCATTTGCTTCGAAAAACCTCGATCTATTTATAAAACTGAGGTGCGAAAGCAGGGCAGTTTCCGTGAGTTATTTCTAAGTCATAAGATAAAAAGAGTACAAATGAATTGCTTTACGGAGTGGTCCATTGATCGTGACTGGGCCCGACCAAATATCTCACGAAATAAGCGTCAAACGAAAAAACTACAAAGAACGAAACTTGTCTAGTTTGAAGGGGGAAACAAGATGACGCTGTGGTTGGCCCGCTAGATGGCGCTGCCATAGGTCAAACGGATATCAACTGCGTTTTTTTAAAATAGGAACCCCCATTTTTTATTACATATTCATGTAGTACGTAAAGAAATATGAATGTTTCAGTTGGACCACTTTTTTCGCTTTGTGATAGATGGCGCTGTAATAGTCACAAACATATGGCTCACAATTTTAGACGAACAGTTAGTAACAGGTAGGTTTTTTAAATTAAAATACAGGACGTAGGTAGATTTAAATATTTTATATCGGTTGTTCCAGTGTGATACATGTACCTTTGTGAACTTATCATTTCTGAGAACGAATGCTGTTACAGCGTGATTACCTGTAAATATCACATTAATGGAATAAATGCTCAAAATGATGTCCGTCAACCTCAATGCATTTGGCAATACGTGTAACGACATTCCTCTCAACAGCGAGTAGTTTGCCTTCCGTAATGTTCACACATGCATTGACAATGCGCTGACGCATGTCGGGCGTTGTCGGTGGATCACGTCGCTAAATAGAGCGCGTGCCAAAAATCTGCCATCGTCCCGTAATTTCTCTTGTACCCAGTGGCAGAACTGTACACGACGTTCAAAGTCGTCGCCATGCAATTCCTGGTGCACAAAAATATGCTACGGGTGCAATCGATGCTGATGTAGCATTCTCAACACCGACTTTTTTGAGATTCCCGCTTCTAGCGCAATTTGTCTTCTACTGATGTGCGGATTAGCCGCGACAGCAGCTAAAACGCCTACTTGGGCATCATCATTTGTTGCAGGTCGTGATTGACGTTACACATGTGGCTGAACACTTCCTGTTTACTTAAATAACGTAACTATTCGACGAACGGTCCGAACACTTGGATGATGTCGTCCAGAATACCGAGCAGCATACATAGCACACACCCGTTGGGCATTTTGATCACAATAGCCATACATCAACACGATACCGACCTTTTCCGCAATTGATAAACGGTCCAACGCAATTTGTCTGCTACTGATGTGCGGATTAGCCGCGACAGTAGTTAAAACACCTACTAGGGCATCATCATTTGTTGCAGGTCGTGGTTGACGTTTTCACATGTGGCTGAACAGTTCCTGTTACCTTACATAACGTAACGTAACTAATGTATCACGAAGCAAATACCGTCCGCAATGCGGAATGTTACCTGATACCACGTACTTATACATTTGTGACTATTACAGCGCCATCTGTCACAAAATGAAAAAAGTGGTCCAACTAAAACATTCATATTTCTTTACGTACTACAGGAATATGTAATAAAAATGAGGGTTCCTATTTTTAAAAACGCAGTTGATATCCGTTTGACCTATGGCAGCGCCATTTAGCAGGCCAACCATAGGGCCATCTGGTTTCCCCCTTCAAGCTATACGAGTTTCGTTCTTTGTAGTTTTTTCGTTTGATGCTTATTTCGTGAGTTATTTGGCCCAGTCACTATCAATGGACCACCCTATAGAGAGAAAGGCTGACATCTAACAAATACCAAGGGCGTTCAATAAGTAACCCAACACATTTATTTCTTGTCGAATTTTGTTTGAGAAAATGCGGAAGTTGTTGTGGGACAACGTGGAATATGTCCTCTTCCGACAGGTGGTGGCCTACACGTAGCCTTCAAAATGGTGTCTGTAACGGAGGTGCGTTCCATGCAGAGAGCTGTAATTGAGTATCTTTTGGCGGCAAAAACAGAGCATCGCAGATATTTGTAGGCGCTTGTCGAATATCTACCGAGACCTGGCAGTGAAAAAAATAATAGTGAGTCGTTGGGCGAGGCGTCTGTCACCATTCCAACAAGGTCGCGCAGTCTTGCCTGATCTCCCGCTTGCTGACTAGACGCACACAGCTGTAACTACTTCAGTGTTGGAACGTGCGGACACTCTCATTCGAGGTGACCGACGGATCACGATCGAACACCTCGCTGCACGGCTGGACGTCTTTTTCCGTAGTGCTGACACGCTAGTCCATCAGTTAGGGGACGGCAAATGAATGAGTCCGCTGGGCTTCTCGCCGCCTAGCAGTAGACCATGCAGAGCAACGGAGGACCGTCGGCGCGGGGTTGCCTGCGCGTTACGAGGCTCATCGTGACAATGTTTGTCAAACATCGTCACACGCGATGAAACACGGGCTCATCGCTTCTAACTGGAAACAACAAGGCGCTACATCCCTTTTCTCCGAAGAAAAAGTACAAAGGCGCCCACTCTGCCGGCACAGTCAAGGTGACGGTCTTCTGTGACTCTGAAAGGGTTATCCTGTTTGATGTCCTCATTCATGGTGCTACGATCAACTCGGAAGTCTATTGTGATACCATCAGGAAATTGAAGAAACTGCTTCAGTGTGTTCGTCGTCATAAAAATGCAAACAAACTTCTCGTTTTCCATAACAACACAAGGCCTCGCAAAAGACCGAGCGAGGTGGCGCAGTGGTTAGACACTGGACTCGCATTCGGGAGGACGACGGTTCAATCCCGCGTCCGGCCATCCTGATTTAGGTTTTCCGTGATTTCCCTAAATCACTCCAGGCAAACGCCGGGATGGTTCCTCTGAAAGGGCACGGCCGACTTCCTTCCCCATCCTTCCATAATCTGATGAGACCGATGACCTCGCTGTCTGGTCTCCTTCCCCAAAAACAACCCAACCCAACCCTCGCACAAGTGGACTCGCACAAAGCACCAGAGGGAAGCCCACAAAAATGCATTGGACGCTTCTTCCTCTTCCATTTTATAGCCTGGATCTCGCACCTTCCTAATTCCACATGTTTGGCCCAATGAAGGATACACTCGGCGGGAAGCAGTACGTGGATGATGGGGCAGAAGACGCAGGCTCCGACGTCGACCAATGCATGCGGGCATACAGGCCCTCCCGGTAAGGTGGCATTGAGCAAAGATTATGCTGAAAAATAGGGTTTTGTAACCAAAAATATGGTGTACTGGAATCCTGAATACATGCAGACAATCATATATAATTTATTTGCGTATAAGGGACAGTCGAATGTAAAGAAGACAGACGATATCACGAGCATGATGTGGACGTTGGCAACGCGGGTAATTGTATGTATATGAGGGTCACTCCAAAAGAAATGCACACTATTTTTTTCAAAAACCATCTTTTGTTCTACTTGTTTGAAAGTTTTACAGTGTGTAGATACATCTTTTAGGAACAATATTTTCATTTCTACACATAATTTCCATCTGCTCTTAACTGCCTTACGCCATCTTGGAACCAGCGCCTGTATACCCGCACGGTAAATTTCTGGACCAACCTGTTGGAGCCACTGTTTGGCAGCGTGCACAAGGGAGTCATCATCTTCAAACCTTGTTCCACGAAGAGAGTCTTTCCGTTTCCCAAAGAGATGATAGTCACACGGAGCCAGGTCAGGACTGTAAGGCGGGTGTTTCAGTGTTGTCCATCCGAATTTTGTGATCGCTTCCATGGTTTTTTGACTGACATGTGGCCATGCATTGTCCTGTAACAGCAAAACATCCTGTTTTTCCTGATGTGGTCGAACACGACTCAGTCGAGCTTGAAGTTTCTTCAGTGTCGTCACATATGCATCCGAATTTATGGTAGTTCCACTTGGCATGATGTCCACAAGCAAGAGTCCTTCGGAATCGAAAAACACCGTAACCATAACTTTTCCAGCAGAAGGTGTGGTTTTGAATTTTTTTTTTCTTGAGTGAATTTGCACGATGCCACTTCACTGATTGCTCTTCGTCTATGGTGAAAAATAATGGAGCCATGTTTCATCAACTGTCACAATTCTTCCAAGAAATTCATCTCCACCACTCTCGTACTGTTCCAAAAGTTCGCTGCATACCGTTTTTCTTGTTTCTTTGTGAGCCACTGTCAACATCCTGGGAACCCACCTGGCGCAAACCTTTTTTAACGCCAATACTTTCAGTATTCTCCAAACACTTCCTTCCCCTATCCCAACGTAGCACTGTGATGCGTCTGTCAGCAGTCAGCAATTCGTTAACACTCTGCACATTGTCTGGAGTGTGTGCAGTACGAGGCCTGCCGCTGCGAGGACAATCCTGCCGTGAACACATTCATCACGTAACCTGCTTGCCCACCGACTAACTTTACTGCGATCGACAGCAGAATCTCCATACACATTTTTCAACCTCTTGTGGATGTTTCCCACTGTCTCGTTTTCACAGCACAGGAATTCTATGACAGCATATTGCTTCTGACGAACGTCAAGTGTAGCAGCCATCTTGAAGACATGCTGTGACGGAGCCACTCACGGGAACAGGTTGAACTAAGTTTGAAAACAAGCGGAAAGGATGTATCTACACACTGTAAAACTTTCACACATGCAGAATGAAAACTGTATTTTTACAAAAATAGTGTGCATTTCTTTTGGAGTGACCCTCGTAGACCTCCCCTCTACTAGGAATGATGAAGGAACAGCGTGAACGTTCACCGCTGCGCCGTTTGTTTGTTGGACATGCTTAACGTGAGGTCGGTGAGTCGTGGGTACGTCCGACTTATCTATGTTAGCCGGTAAAGAGGAACAGCGAGCTGTAGTGCGGTTTTTGACTATGAAGGCGTGTCAGCAAGCGAGACTCATGCCGAAATGTTTACCGCGTACAGCGAACACAGTATGTCACGTGTGCGTGTGTTTGAGTGGAATAAAGGATTTTGAGAAGGTCGGGCTTCCGGTGTTACCGAAAGGCAACAGTCGGCCTGGACCGACTAATCGCGTCATTACCTCTCTGTCATTGCTGCGGGTGGATGCTGCCGTCAGAAATGACCGACGGCGGACGGTGGAAGACACTCGGCTCTTTTTGAACATCAGTCACGGAACCGCTCTCTCCATCACAACAGAGCATCTGAAGTTCCACAGAATCTATGTGCAGTGGTTACCCCAGAGACTGGCGGGGGAGGAGAAGTTGAACAGACTGACGATATCATTGCAGCACCTGGAACAGTATCACAATGAAGGACATCGTTTCATGCCCTATACTGTCGAAGGACCTGGTTAGTTGGTCGATTTGGGGAAGAGGCCAAACAGCAAGTTCATCGGTCACGCAAGAGATGAAACATGGTGTCATCATTTTGAGGCGGAGAGAAAGCGTCAGAACCAGCAATGGAAGCACATGGATTCAACCCCACCGAAGAAATCACAAGATCATAATCAGCTTTTTCTTTGACTGCAAGGTCCCGCTGCTCATTCATTTTCTGGAACACGGTGCCACAATGAACGTACAACTGTATGTGGATACTTTGCAAAAACCGACGGCATCATTCTATTGCAGGATAATACCCGTTCAGGTGTTGACAAGGTTGTTTCGACTACGAAGCAGAAGTTTCACTGGGAAGCCCTTACACATCCTCCATTCAGTCATGTTTTCTCCTCATGCTATTTTTCATATTTTTGGAGACTTGAACAAAGACATTCGTGTTCGTCTGTTTGCTTCGGACGAAGAGGTGTACCGCTGGGTGCAATCGTAGTTCAGTAAGCAACCGAAAAACCTTTTTCCATGTGAGCGTCGCTGTCTTGTCTCACAGAGGGATAAATGTATTAACAGTGAGGACACGGAGCGAGATGGAGCAGTGGTTAGCATATTGGACTCGCATTCGGGAAGACGACAATTCAAACCCGCGTCCGGCCATCCTACTTTAGGTTTTTCGTGATTTCTCTAAATCTCTTCAGGCAAATGCCGGGATGGTTCCTTTGAAATGGCACTTCCACCAAATTAGTCAACAGTTAAGCCGATTAGTTTTGAAATAATAAAGAGTTTACATACTTTTTTCCATCTGTCCCATTTTCATTTCACTGCCCCTTGTATTTATTTGTTTTAACTTGATCAGACTTTGGCCTTCACGCTCTCCCTTACCTCAGACCTCGGATTTACACATACAGTATTTTTACATCACAGTTAATAAAGAAATAACAATAACTTTTACACCTTAACTAGTGATGAAATGATGTCATAATTAAAATCACCTGAATGCATCTAATGACACTGAATAACAGTGCTGACTAAGAACTAATAACGTAAATACCGATGGTAGTACTACTTCGCCTACCACTGCCGCTAATTATAGTAACAAGAAAATAAATATAATAATAAACATAATAATTGTAGTAACAGATACAGAATGTACTTATAGCCGTACAAAAATGATATTATGAGATATCGATTTCAGAGGAAGAGAATTTATGTAAGCTGAACCAAATTCATCTTTAGGTTGAAGCTCACTCTTACGTACGTGTTCGCTTACAAATAAATTTGTTTCTAGAATGAAATTTTCACTCTACAGCGGAGTGTGCGCTGATATGAAACTTCCGGGCAGATTAAAACTGTGTGCCGGACCGGGACTCCAACTCGGGAACTTTGCCTTTCGCGGGCAAGTGCTGTACCAACTGAGCTACCCAAGCACGACTCACGCCTCGTCCTGACAGCTTTAATTCCGCAAGTACCTCGTCTCCTACCTTCCATACTTTACAGAAGCTCTCCTGCGAACCTTGCAGAATTAGCACTCCTGAAAGAAAGGATATTGCGGAGACATGGCTTAGCCACAGCCTGGGGTATGAGAACTTCTGTGAAGTTTGGAAGGTAGGAGACGAGGTACTAGCGGAATTAAAGCTGTGAGGAGGGGGCGTGAGTCGTGCTTGGGTAGCTCAGTTGGTAGAGCGCTTGCCCGCGAAAGGCAAAGGTCCCGAGTTCGAGTCTCGGTCCGGCACACAGTTTTAATCTGCCAGGAAATTTAAATAAATTTGTTGTTGAATAGGCATCGCCCGCAACAAACACACGTAAATGTGTTTCTCAAGAGTGTAATTTTTAAACTGATTTTATTATCAGCCACATACAGATTATATTTGGATATTCTGTCTAGTAAGCGCTTTAAAAATATTATCCAGCTATCAATTTTACGAGACTTAGAATGACTGAATAATCCAAACGATACAACGATACGTAAAAATGCAACGGAATGAGTCGATTATTTTCCAAAAGGCGAATGAATCGATTGTTTTCATTAGGTTGTTCCCATCGCTAGGGGCGCCCCCCCCCCTTCCCTTCCCCCTTAGTCCACCACTGGACAGACTGCATGGCGGTGCTCATCTGATTGGTTTTTGCTGTGGCAACTGTCATGTAAACAATTATGTAAGTCACTCTGTAAATCTGATTTAGGTATAGTATGTAATAATCCAGGAATGTCATGACGAGCACTGGTTGTGGGTTGCAGTACGGCTCAAGGACCACATCAGGCAGCAGATTTAGTTCGAACCGCCCCCACCAGTGACGTTCCTGAGTCAAGTTTTACGAAGCACAGCAGACAGCGCGCACCTATCCCGCGTCACCAGCGTCCTCAAAAGCGGCGGAGAGCGGCTGCGCAGAACCGGTCGCCTCTCACCTGCTGCCGACACGAGCGTCATAGGCCCCTCCCGCTCGTGGCTTTTAACGGTGAAACGCCCGCCTGCTCGCTGTGCCGGCTTTTTGCCCTTGAGAAAGCGCGGCCAGTCCCCCGAGCTGCGGGGATCTCCCGGTATCGCTGACGTCACGCGGTTCCCTGCACACACCACGCTGCACGCGACCTCTGGTGGGCTCCAGGCGCGCAGCCAGCATCGTGTGGTATGCGAGCTCCGCACGTGTATGGGACCCACACGCACTGCGTCACTGGGCGAGCTTCAAGGCGAGACGCGCCCGCGACGAGGAAAACGCAACGCCGCAGACTCCGAGGATCCCCGGCCGAGTTCTGTTTGTCCAGATGAACGACGTACTTGCAGGAAGCTGTGTGAATTGTGGTGCCCCAATGCTCTTGCAGCAGCCTTGTCACCACTGGAAACGACTTGGCCACAGCAGAAGTTTCGCTTTTATCTTACTGGTTTCTTTCGCTTTTCTTTTTCTGGTTTCTCCAGCCTAGTTTAGAACTGCTCCTGAACACTAAAACTGCTTCAACTGGAATTCACTTCTTGGTCGGTGACTCCTTTTCCTCCAATTCACTCACCATTCAACTGCTTTGCATCACTATTAACTCGTCTTTGCTGCCTCCTCCCCCCCCCCCCCCAAAAAAAAAACAGGCACCTCAAAAACGAGCAAGCAGACGACATTTCCTGACGTGAGCAAAAACTAGGTATAAAAAGTTGTAAGTAAAATCCACATCTTTTGTGACGAACTGTTACTCGACTAACAAAGCATACAAAATTATAAATACCTTTCATTACAAACCATTCCAGTAAAACGAAACGCGTTTCTTGTAGTTACAAAGACGGATTTAAAATACCTTCAATAATTATTAACCCACTACGGGTATTATCTCCACACAAATGATGATCTTGCATGGTAAAGAAATTTGCAGGATTTCAGATGAATACTTTCAATAGTAAAATGTATGTTATTGTTTTTCACTATGTGTGCTACAGGTTCAAAAAATGGTTCAAATGGCTCTGCGCACTATGGGACTTAACATCTGAGGTCATCAGTCCCCTAGAACTTAGAACTACTTAAACCTAACTAACCTAAGGACATCACACACACCAATGCCCGAGGCAGGATTCGAACCTGCGACCGTAGCGGTCGCGCGGTTCCAGACTCAAGCGCCTAGAACCACTCGGCCACACCGGCCGAAGTGCTACAGGTTTCTAAATGATAATTCATTAGTGGAACGGAACGACTGTTAAGAAAAAACCTATTTATTATACAATTTTTACCCCCCATTCTTCCCTCCAGTGCTAAATTGGTGAAGTCTTGATGCCTCAGAATGTGTCCTACAAACTGATCTCTTCTTTTAGTCAGGTTGTACCACAAATTTTTCCCCAATTCTGTTCAGTACCTCCTCATTATTTACGTGATCTACCCATCTAATCTTCAGCATTTTTCTGTAGCATCACATTTCAGAAACTTCTGTTCTCTTCTTTTCAAAACTGTTTATCGTCCATGTTCCACATCCATACAGAGCCACTCTCCATACAAATATTTTCAGAACGGATTTTCCGGTACTTAAATCTATACCCGAGGTTAACAAATTTCTCACCTTTAGAAAAGCTTTTCTTGCCATTGCCAGTCTACATTTTATATTCTCCCTACTTCGCCCGTCATCCGTTATTTTGCTTCCCAAATAGCAAAACTCATTTATTAGTTTAAGTGTCTCATTTCCTAATCTAATTCCTCAGCAGCACCTGATTTATTTCTACTACGTTCCATTATCCTCGTTTTGCTTTTGTTGATGTTCATCTTATATCCTCCTTTCAGGATACTGTTCATTCGGTTCAACTCTTCTCCCAAGCCCTTTGCTTGTCTGACAGAATTACAATGTCATCAGCAAACCTCAAAATTTTATTTCTTCTCCCTGGACTTTAAATTCTACTGGAAATTTTTCTTCTGTTTCTTGCTCAATTTACAGACTGAATAACATCGGGAATAGGCTACAACTCTGTCCCACTCCCTTCTCAACCACTTCTTCCCTTTCGTGGCTCTCGACTGTTGTAAATGCCATCTGTTTTCTGCACAAATTGTAAATAGCCTTTCGCTCCCTGTATTTTACCCTGCCACCTTCAGAATTTGAAAGAGAGTGTTGCAGTCAAAATTGTCAAAAGCTTTCCCTAAGTCTACAAATGCTAGAAGCTAGGTTTGCCTTTCCTTAACCTATCTTCTAAGGTAAGTCATAGGGACAGTATTGCCTCGACTGTTCCTACATTTCTCCGGAATCCAAATTGATCCACCCCGAGTTCGACTTCTGCCAGTTTTTTCACTTTTCTGTAGTGTTAGTATTTTGTAGGCGTGACTTATTAATCTCATAGTTCGGTAATTTTCACACCTGCTTTCTTTGGAATTGGGATTATTATATTATTCTTAAAGTGTGAGGGTATTTCCCCTGTCACATACATTTTGCTCTCCAAAAGGAAGAGTTTTCTCGTGGCAGGCTCTCCCAAGGCTATCAGTAGCTCTAACGGAATGTTCTCCACTCCCGTGGCCTTGTTTCGATTTAAGTCTTTCAGTGCTTTGTCAGATTCTTGACGCAGCATCATATCTTCCTTTTCATCTTCCTCTGCGTCCTGTTCCACTTCCATAATATTGCCCTCAAGTACATCTCCCTTGTACAGACCCTCTGCATACTCCTTCCACCTTTCTGCTTTCCCTTCTTTGCTTAGGACTTGTTTTCCATCTGTGCTCTTGATATTCATACGGATGGTTCTCTTTTCTTCAAAGGTTTCTTTAATTTTTCTGTACGCAGTATCTAATTTACCTATAGTGATATATGCTTCTACATCCTTACATCCTCTAGCCATTCCTGCTTAGTCATCTTGCACTTCCTGTCGATCTCATTTGTTATACGTTTGTATTCCCTTTCGCCCACTTCATTTACTGCATTTTTATATTTTCTCCTTTTCATCGATTAAATTAAATATCTGTTGTGTTACCCAAGGATTTCTACTATCCCTCGACCTTTTACGTACTTGATTCTTTGCTGCCTTCGCTATTTCATCTCTCAAAGCTACCCATTCTACTTCTACTGTGTTCCTTCCCCTTTCCTTGTCAATAGGTCCCTAATGCTCCCTCTGAAACACTCTAAAACCTCTGGTTCTTTCAGTTTATCCAGGTCTACGTTTTGTAAAATATGACTATTAAAAGAGGTGTCTATAAGATCATCGTCGGTGAACAATACACAACGTCTATGGATACACATTTACGGAGTACAAACTTTGTAAAAGATGTTTCACCTCTGAATACCACTGTATATGACATCAGCGGATGAAAACAGTCGAAACATGACAACTTATTGATTTATTTGTATTTGAGACTTGCCAAGATACAACGCCCAAACGTTGCAGAACTTATAAGTAAGCTACAGGAATTGGTTCGTCTACATTACATTTTCATGCGCACGCAAAAGCTGAAATTTGAAAGCTTCGGTCGTACAACCTAGTTCCTGACTACTAATTTAATCTATGATTAGTACTGTACGAAAACCATCAATGTAGTCACTTATATGTGAAGCGTGGGAACAGTTACGAGAGGAATGTCGTTTTTTGCGTAGGTAGTCAGAGACGAACGAAGGATTACAGAACTGATCTAAATTAGAGTGTATAAATGTCCAGGAACTGACCCGTTTCATTTGGTTGCGCTCGGACTCCAGATTAGGATCAAGTACAAGTCATTTCACAGCTTCCGTTGTCTTAGGACCAAAAACATGCTGCCGACAAGAGTCTAGCATTATTAGAGCATGTTACATTTAATGATAAGATACATAATTTATTAATTATTGTTATATAGTTTGTCGTCACCACGAACGCACTACGGTGTCGTAGCAGGCGGAGAGGTGATACTCCGACGTGGCGCGTCCCAGGTGGCGGATAGGGGGGTCCTCACCAGTTTACCGGCGGACTTGAGCGAAATAAAATAGCTCTCGCGGACCAAACACTAAACAACCTCTACGGCTAACAACCGTAGTTGTAACTCGGAGCTTGCTCCATACAAGGTTGACTACCTTTGAAAGTCAAACATGGAAGGAAATCTTTCAAGGAATAATCCACCGCTTGGCAGTAACCAAGGAAGACTGCACTCGGATACGGTGGGCAGTCACCTGAAAGATAACTTGGATGAGTCGGAGCATCTGAAAATACCCAAAACGGACAGACGACCAAAACTCAAGACAGGACAAATAAACTACATTGCGACACACAATATAAATTCCCTCATACAACCAGGCAAACTCAAAATTCTGACGGATGAAATGGATCGCAAGGGGATTCTCATAACCGGACTTCAAGAAATGAGAAATACTGATCAGGAGCCGATACTATCACAAGGATATAGGATTTATAAGGGAATACCAAGGAAAAGAGTCATGAAACAGTGTCCACAATTTGGAACAGGATTCGTGGTGAGTCTGAAAATAATAGAGTCCATAATAGAATTTAAAGCACAATCTCCCAGGCTCTCAACATTAACTCTAAAAGCTGCAAATAAAATGTATACAATAATAAATGCCCATGCCCCGACAAATGATAAAAATAATAAAAAAGAACACAGAGAAGAGGTAGAAAAATTTTGGGAGCTCTTAGATCAAACGACGAATAACATTAATAAAAATCACATCAAAATTTTAATTGAAGACTTCAATGCCCAGTTAGGAAGGGAAAAGAGATATAGAGACATAATAGGGAAATGGACAGCACAAAGAAGAACAAACAAAAATGGCATAAGACTAGTGGAATTTTGCAGAAACCATGACATGATCTCAAAGTCGACGTATTTTAAGAGAAGACCAAGTAAACTAAAAACTTGGAAACATCCAGACTGGAAAAAAGGAGAATGGCAACTGGACCATGTCTGCATGGATAAGAATTACCACAAGGAAATTTACAATGTGAAAGTACTGAGAGGGACAGATGCCGGATCAGATCATTACATGATAAAAATTAATAACCCCATTAGCAAAGAAAAAATCCCACCAGAAGAAGAAGAGAACCTATGAGGATTATGAAGCATAAACCAGGGATATAAAAATAACAGATGATCTGGAAGAAATAATTCGCAAATTGAAACAAATAGCTGAACAAGTTGCCTCTATAAATCCAAGGAAAAAACACCAGTGGTGGAACGATGAATGTGATGAAGCAGTGTTGGATCGTCACCAAGCCTGGTTAAGGCATCAAAATGAAAAAACAGAAAAATCATATTTGGAACTCACAAAACAAAGGAAGACAACACAAAAAATAATAAGGAGAGTTAAACGTCAGTACCAAAAAGATATACTTCTAATGATAGAAACAAATAGTGAAAAAACAAACTCAAGAGACTATTACAAAATATTTGGCAGACAATTACAAAGATATGATCCTCCAACATTAATGTTAAAAGATAAAGATAATAACCTAGCCCATAGCAATAGTAAAAATACAGAAATTCTAGCAGAAACATTTAACAAGTTACTAAATTGTGAAGATCCCCCAGAACTTCTTCAGATAAACACAGAAACCCCAATTAAAACACCAGCAGAAAATATAAATCCACCTACAATTAATGAGGTCTACAGAGCTTTGAAAGAACTCAAAAACTACAAAGCAAGTGGAGAAGATCAAACGTTTGCTGAACTTAGGAAATATGCAGCAGAATCAGTAAAGATAGCATTACACCAATGCATAGTAAAAATCTGGAATGAAGAGAAATTACCAGAAAATTGGACTACTGCTATAATACATCCATTACATAAGAAAGGAGAAATATCAAATCCAGACAACTATAGAGGAATTTCCCTTTTGGACTGCACGTATAAGATCATGTCAAGAATACTATACAACCGCTGTAAAGATCAACTAGAACTGGAACTGGGAGAATATCAAGGAGGATTTAGATCCTGGAGAAGCTGCCCAGAACAGATAATCACCTTGAAGTTAGTTATGGATGTCTACAAAAGAAGGCAAAAACAACTAGTCATAACCTTTGTAGATTTCAAAAAGGCGTATGATTGCATCCATAGATCTTCAATGATGAAAATATTAAGGAATTTTGGACTTCATCCTAAATTAATAAAAATGATACAGTTAACCTTAACAAACACCAAATCCAAAGTAAAATTTAGAGGAGAAATATCTGAACCATTTACGATTAAAACAGGGTTGAGACAGGGAGATTGTTTATCACCATTGCTATTCAATTGGGCTCTTGAATATGTAATGAGAGAATGGTACAAGGAAAATCCTATGAATATTAAAATTGGAACTAAGAAAGATAAAATAAACCTAAATTGCTTGGGATTTGCTGATGACCTAGCATCACTAGCTAATAATATTCAGGAAGCCACGAAACAAATAACAAGCTTACAAAATATAGCACAAAAATTAGGACTCCAGATATCATTTGAAAAGACTGAAATAATGGTAACGGATCCACTTGTAATAGATCACATCACAGTGAATAATAGGGAAATTAAAATAGTGAAACAATTTAAATACCTGGGTGAAATTATAACCCATAAATTGGACGAGAAACCTGCATGGCGAGCAAGAACTAATAAAATGATAAAAGCTCAAAAACTAACATGGTCTACGTACAATAAAAAATGTCTATCAATTAAAACAAAATTAAAACATTACAAGACGGTGGTTCAACCAGAGGTTACATACGGAAGTGAAACTCTTTTTAAAGTCACCCAGAAAAACAGAATTGACAAAATTTTAAAAGTAGAGAGAAGAATTGCTAGAACATGCATAAATAAGAAATATCAAAAAGCTGGGCAATGGCGGATAGTTCCAAATGAAGTGGTATACAGAGAACTGGAGCCCATCACTGATACTATACGAAAGAAAAGGATCTCTTTTTGTGGTCACATTCTGAGGACACCAGAAACCAGATTATCAAGGAAAATTATTGAGAAACTCTGGAATTTGAAACAACAAGGAGGATGGCTTAAGGAAATAAGAGAGGATATGGAAGAACTGGAAATAACTCTGGATGATTTGCAGAACAAAACGCCAAATTTAAAGAAGTTGAGGGACACAGAAATAAGATTTAAACCAAAAATTGGCAAACGACATACAATGAAACGGGTATTTACAGATAAGGAACGACGAAAAGCATCGGAACGAATGAAGAGATACTGGGCCACTCGGAAGGGGAAAATACCAAAGAAGAGGACCAGAAATGATTGACTGAAGTGGTCCAATGAGGCCGTAAAAGCAGAAGAAGAAGAAGAAGTTTGTCGTCACCGAGAGGACATAAACGTGTTTGTCAGATATTATTACATTTAATTACATTGAATTTACGAGTAGTTTACGCTCACTGTGAATCAATAATTCTACTGTATTGTGAAATTATACCTGTTTGTGGGGCCAGCAAATACTGATCGTGAAAAAAGCATGTCCTTTCTTCCAACATGTCAGATATTTGCATCGCAGTCGCAATATATGAACTACACGCGGAATGAAATTCATTCACAGCTTCATCTCCCTTCAGTCAGCATATTGGGCAAAGTACAAAGCACCTTGAGTCACTGAATGTCGATGCGGAGGGTTGCATCCAAGGCCGGAGTTTGGAGGTCTTGGCGGCAGCGCCATATTCGAGGTCAGCCCAAGCTGGCTCGCGCCTCGGGACCAATGAACCCAAAGTGTCTGCGGCTTTCGCAGATCCAGGCATTCCTCGGTTATGTACATACCCTGCCTCTCTCTTTCTCTCCCTCTTAAACACACACACACACACACACACACACACACACACACACACATACACAGAAGGAGCGGTTTCTTTTTTGCCTTCCCCTTGGCACTGTATGATGTATGACGGACGGAAATTGATACCTGATCTGTTGGCCTCATTTCCTATTTTGTTCACTGATGGCGCGATTACCTCTGTTCTCCCGCACAGAAGATAACTTCTCTGACTATATCATCATGGTCCTTGGGCCTTATGTTCTGTGTGTAGTGGTGGTATAACGTGGCGTCTACTTACTACTTTTTTCCGAGCTTTTAGGTGTTAATTTCTGAGATGTTTATTTGCGCGATGTATTTTTTTCAAATATGATGGACATATGATGTAATCTGACAGCAATGAAACGCTAGTGCCAGAAGCAAACTTTAATCTTGATTACTGTAATTTCCGAGTCTTTACCTTAGTGTTCCGACATGTCATCTACCAAGAAGGAGTACTCTGCCGCACATACGTATACGAGTAACATGCTCTGTTTTACCTTCAATATCATGGCGATCTCTGCTTGAGCGCATTAGCGTTTTCTTGTTGTTGATCCTCAGGTAAATAATTAAATGAAATAAGGCACCTTCAGCTGTTCCTTTCGAGTTATAACTTAATGTTTACATTTTGTTTCACGACACCTGCTGTTATCATTCAATATTACCACTGGTATCGAACACTTTGTTAAAAATAAAAAAATTTCAATAATTTTCTTATTTAACAGTCACACCTATCGTGTGACGTCAGTGTCGTTCCGAAATTCTCAGCTATCTCAACATTTTTATAGCACTCCCATAGCATTCGTCGTTGTTCACTTATACGACCACCATTCCCCCGTCGTCCTAGGCCGCTCTGTTGTATTGCGACGTTAGCTTGGGTTCCCCCCCCCCCCCCCCCCCTCCACCGAGATTTTCCGTCACTAAACAGCACGCTACACTTTTCAGTCGATTGCGCCACACTGTTTCATCTGATCTGAAGATTATTTTAAAACCCTACGGAACAATTTCCTTTTCTTATCGGGGTTTTTATCGATAAATTATTATTACATAAATTTGGGACTCAGTTCAGGGAGAATTTAAATATTTATTTACCAATAAAGAAGTTTCAATCACTTGCCAATTAACAAAATGTAGGCTGAAATCGAAAGTTTCCGAAAATGTTGTCACCTTACAGTATTAACATGTTCCTGGATCACATGTGAGGTCTAGGTTTCTGAACAATTGAGAGAAGTCCTTTTCATGACGGGAGAATAATTTGTCCCATTGGGGTTCATAGAACACGCCTGTAATGCTCTCTTCCTGCACAAATGAATCCTCACAATTAGAACGATTTCTCTTTGGTCTTCCTTCATGTTTTCAGTTATTCTGACTTGCCAGACACCTCAAAAATACGAAAAAGGCTCAAAATTCTTGAGAGAGGGTTCTAGACGCGACCTTTGTAACTGATGAGCTACGACTATATTGATCGTCTCCAATGACCTCGATATCAGTTGGTCGTGAAATTCTGATTTTCTGCAGTCACTGTAATTTTCTGCTATTACTCTAATTTTCTGATATCTTTACCAGCGACGAATATTCAAAAGGAATAATAACGGGTCTACGTTATCCACGGTGTAATGTTACCGGTCATGGTTACAATGTTCATCGCTTGGAATAATTACCACGAAAGTATTTCACGACCCGGCTGACCTAGTGACTTACCAATTTAGAGGACACGTTCTGTGGTACACTTTGAAATGCTTTCCTGCTTTGCGTTCCACTCATTTATGCTGAAAATTTGCTGCCAGTGAGCGGGCCCATAGCAGTAATTCTGTATCTGTTACTGGATTTCACAGACATGTCCGTTGACTACAGCTATTCTACAAAAAGTCACCTGAGTACAAAATATAAATCGATGTAATGAAGTAAGAACTGTCTGATCGCGCTTTCCTTGTTCATTTTTTTCCACCGGTGAAACGAACCGCTCCTACACGTATTTGCTGGTATTCCCATCAGCGACTTCACATTAGAAAAAGTATGATGCCCAAAGAACTAATCGTTCTTCAACACATGATTGCAGCTTTGTCCTGTGGTATCCTCGTGACAACTGGCATAGTTTCGTGCTGAGCAACTATGTTCACATTTATCGAAATCCAACTAAGACAATGTTTCCAAATGGTACTAGCAAATAAAACAGGCCTTGACTCGTTGTTTACACTGGAAGACCAGGTCATGGAATATGTACTGTAAGTAAAAGCTAGTAACGGGCTTGATGGAAATTAAGTTACATTAACAGCCATCGCAGCAGTAATAGTGTAGCACAAACAATATCCTGCACTATCGTGATGGATACAAAACTTGGAGATAGGTGTGGAGATAATGAAATCGGGGCCAATGTTAGGTGGTGAGTGAACTGTTCAGATAGCGCGATGAGATCTGGCTTAGAGCAAGATGACGCAGTTCTTTGCACGCACCGAGGAACAAATACTGTCGCATGATTTCTGCGCCAGTCGCTGTCTCGCTCTACATGAAGATGTTCTTCGTAGCATACTCTTTCAAAGTCACAACAGAAAAATAACTTAAATACATCATAATTGCAAAAGATTTAAGAAGTAGATAATGGAGTGCAAACATACCAAATCTTTAATTTTTTACGAGATAATCACAAGAGCGTTTCACATTATTGCTACCGGTTCGACCTGTCTGTGGTCAACATCATACTAGAAGAGCATGCTGCAAGCGGCAACGAAATGTTTCCATTGCGTTTTATAGATGTTGACAGGTCGAAACCGGTGGTAGCATTGAGAGATGCTCATGTGATTGTGTCGTAAAAAACAAAATAATATAATCAATCAGTCACTCAGTCTTCTATGGACAGTATTTCATTTTCTTCCAAACTATTTGCACACGTCAATTTCATTTCCTAGTAGTCTCAAACGAACAGTGTAAGAGGTCCATGACTCAGGAATTTATTGCTAGCGCATTCGAGCGGATGTAATTTCGATGGATTGCTCGCGCGCTGCCTGTGATATGTAAGCTACAATAGAATCGCAGACCAGAGAGCAGTGTCGGCAGCAGTAGCAGAAGTAGCTCGCAGTCGGGCGGTTGGGTCAGGCCGCTCTTACAGAGAAGCTGTCTACTTGTATAGCTCACAGAGAGTACTTGTGTCCTGTATGGAGTTACCGGGGCCGGTAGTGGACAGCGGTGGCGGTGCCTGAGCGATGTGCGATGTAGTATGAGGCAAAAAAAACGTTAATTAATATTTATTGCCGCTCGAATATTTAATTTGCAACAAGTCATTTTGTACTATTGTTATATCAAAGTTACATGTAAATAATTTTCAATAATTTTTCAATAATAATCTTTCTTATAAACATAACTTTTGACAGTCATTCATCTGAATTTATAGTTTTTACTAATTTCTCTTATCCATAGTCATGCCAATTATCGTAAATAAAATCAATGGTTTTTCATACATAACAAAATCCAGTGGCCAGCATTGCACAGGGCTGTGCCAGAAAAATTTCTTGTAGGAGAAGATATATACGCTTTATTCGGCGACTTAATTGAGGTAAGAATTTTCAGTTTATCAGAATGACTTTTCAGGGCTATGACGCAGCATTGCTGACGTCCAGATTTACCAGTTTAGGTTCACAGTCACTTTATTTTTTTGAAATGTTATATATGAGTCACATTTTTTTGAGAGGTTAGTCGCATTATTATTGCGAGGTTACGGAGATAATTTAACTTGTTGGGAGGTTACAACAGAATAGATTAAAAAACACAGACAAGTGGCAGTAGGACTCTCTCTCCGAGATATTACATCCAAGCCAAGAACCGAGAATGTCTACGATTTATGACTGTTACCGATATCGATACGGTCCCGGAAATTACAAGAATTAAATATTTTGTAAAATTCCGCGTTCGCTATTGTAATTTTTCATTTATTTCTTTAAGTTTGTAGTTATATTACCGTGCTATGTTAATTGGAAATTGATTTCATCTGTTCTCGTCCCTGTTGCGACTACTTGTAAACTTCGACGGATGTCTGCAAAGAAGAAGTCAGTGCAGCCGGCCATAGGGTTATTGTTGTTACGTAAATGTCGAACTGTCCTATGAAATGCTTCAACGGATATTATACACCGAAGTGACGATAGTCACGGGGTAGCGACATGCACATATACTGGTAGCGGTAGTATCACGTATACAAGGTGTACATCGGTAGTGCATTGGCGGAGCTGTCGTTTGTACGCAAGTGATTCATGTGAAAGAGTTTCCGACGTGATTATGGTGGCACGACGGGAACTGAAACAATCTGAACGCGGAATGGTAGTTGGAGCTAGACGCAAGGGACATTCCATTTTGGAAATCGATAGAAAATTCTATATCCCAAGGTCCACAGTGTCAAGAGTGTGCCGAGAATACCAGGTTTCAGGCATTACCTCTCACCAAGGACAAACGCCGGTGGCCTTCACTTAACGACCGAGACCAGCGGCGATTGCGCAGAGTTGTCAGTGATAACATACAAGCAACACAGTGTGAAATAACCACAAGAAACAATGCGGGCCGTACAACGAACGTATCTGTTAATGCAGTGCGTTGAAACTTGGTGTTAATGGGCTATGGTAGCAGACGACGGACGCGAGTGCCTTTGCGAACAGCACGTCGCCTGCAGCACTTCTCCTGGACTCGTGACCGTATCGCTTGGACCCTAGACGACTGGAAAACCATGACCTGGTCAGATTAGCCCAGATTTCAGGCAGTAAGAGCTGATGCTTGGGTTCGAGTATGGCGCAGACCTCCCAAAGCCATGAACTGATGCTGTCAACAAGACGCTGTGCAAACTGGTAGTGGCTCTATAATGGTGTGGGCTGTGTTTACATTGAACTGAACGGATCGGAAACGGTTAAGTTCAGTCACTCATGGCTTTAATGTTCCTAAATAACGATGTCATATCACCGGGCCACAATTTTTCTCGATTGGTTTGAAGAACATTCTGGACATTTCGAACGAATGATTTAGCCACGCGGATCATACGACATGCATCACCTCGAACACTAGTGAGACATAATCGAGAGGTCAAAATCCTGCACCGGCCACATTTTCGCAATTATGGAGAGCTATGGAGGTAGCATGGCTCAATATTTCTACAGCGGATTTCCAACGACTTGTTGAGTCCATGCCACGTCGAGTTCGTGCACAACGCCAGGCAAGAGGGGGTCCGACATGATATTAGGAAGTATCCCATAATTTTTGTCACTTCAGTGTATGGTATGTCGTAATCCTATCCCATACAACAGAAATGTAGTTCTGCATCAATTACCAGTATTACTTTGCCTTGAAACTTTACAGGTGCTGTACGTGTCATAGGCACAGAATGTCAGGGGATGTTTATATGTAGAACGAACGGTTCTTAAAGGACCAGCGATGCTTGCACCGGCGTGGTGTTTTTGTCAGATGAACTTATTTATTCTTATCATCGCTAGATGGCAATGGCAGCGTTCTCAAAGCAGCATGGAACTTCACGTCATCGTAGTTCAGCCAATTGGCACAAAAATTTGTAAATTGTACGCACAAACCTTCCTCGTGAATAATTATGCCGATTACTGAAAACCATATTAAAATTACTACTGTAGCTCCCGAGATTTTTGACCGATTACAGGTGCAATGTAAATTTGTAAATGACAAAAAACGTATGTGATGTAGGTACAAATTAACATTTTCTTCTTGCCGAATATCATGATCCTAGATCAACAATAAGTACAGTTTAGGTATTGATGAGTGTGACTGCGAGTAGCATAAATTGGTCTACTTTTTATTGCAGTGACTTAGAAGCTTAAACTTTTACACCACTAAGCACCGCAAACCTTAGTGTGTAGCATAAATTTCAACTAGATACTTCTACCCGTTCCTGAGAAAAAGAGGTCAGCAAAGTGATCCTATACGGGTTCCACTTTTACCGAGTGAGATACATAAAAAAAAGTCCCTCCGAAGTTGTAGACAGTACCTCATGGGAGATAAGTAGTACAAACAGTTTACAAATTAAGTAGGCTCGGAATGAAAAGACAGGAAATCAGAATGAATGAAATACATGCGCAATTAAGCTGGAAAAAGTCTAGCCTTAGAAAATACAGAATCTGCTCTTAGAAAAGTTAAAAGTTAGGTGTTCATCTACGAAGTGGAAACGGCAGCTTCTGTTAACCGCAGGAGAAACAACAGAGAATGGTAGAGAATATCGAGGGTCGTAAGACAGTGAATAGTTGTGCTTCGACGTGGCAAAAATGGGTTTGAGGTTGATGTAAGGAAGTAGGTGATGCACTAATGCGACCGAGCTCGATAAAGAAGTGAATAAGAATTACAGCTAGTCAGCATGAGCGATTAGTATACTCTTCGAATCATTAAAATCTGTGGAAGTTGTAAAACAAGGAATTTGTTTGATTTAATGCCGAAAATAATAGAAATTGGAGATGTTGCACCAGATTTCCGTTGAAGAATGTCATCATGCTGCCAAACCTGCGTCAGCTGGTAGACGTATGAACTATCAGAAAATCTTTCTTATCCCTGACGCTTGTAAATTAAAGATTAATTTTATTACAGGAAAGGTGTAAGTACGAGGCAAAAACACTGACATTGAACTTAACAACCGCCAAAAAAATTTAAAAACACTGATTCCTCTGCTGGATTCGAGGATTTACGGATAACCTTCGACGCTCCAAGGTAGAATGATGTCTTCAACATTTGGAGATACATTGAAAATTGAATAAGGAGAGAGATACGTAATCCACAGTTCCCAAGAAACGAACTAGCATTAATAAAATTTGGTAGTTGAAAAAGACACGCTCGCTCTGAAAACGCTGAAAGAACTTCTTAAAACGATTATTTAGACTGGTTGCAATTTCAGAACAAAACTAAAAGTAGCTACTGTAAAGGTTTCTGACAAGTAAAAAAAATGTCAGGAAAGAAGTTTGGTAGTAAGGAAAACAACCATTACAGTGAATAAGAAATAAAAAACAGAGAAAAGCTTTTCCTATGAGGAAAGTAAGACCGCACAAAACTTTAAAAGTAGGAAAGGTGAACAAGTGGAGAAAGTTTTCATCAGCAAAATGGATCTACTATTACAAAAACTGACAAAGAACTGGATGTTAGTAAATGGTAGGTTGTGAAGAACCTGAAAAACAGAAGCTAGAATTATTTTTGAAGGCGATGCGGCAGATGGATACTGCACATCAAATAGACAAGTACGAAATGCGAAAGTACAATCAACGGTGAAGGGAAGAAATATAGAGAAATCCCTTTCTAAATCACTTCGTAATCTTTGTCATTCCAAAGTTTTCAAGGGCATTATGTGTACCAGATATGCAAGTATGAACTGCCTAATACAAGATAGATAGAAATTGGAGACTACATAAAACCAAGCAAAAGACGAATAACTAAAGGAAAACCAAAGAAAGCTCATCGTGGAGTAAGTTTCATTCAGTTTGGATTATTCCATCATCTTGCGATTCTGACTAATAGTAGTGTGTAAGCACTATCGCTTCCTAACTGCTATAAAGCTGATTCATTTTTCTTTAAAGGAAGGTTGTCATGCTTACAAAAAGTGAATTTATTGGACCATTTGTATGCAGATCTGCCGTCCTAGTTGCTGTTGCTTTATTGATGAGAACCTAAAATCATTTCTCTGTCTTGTAGCATTAATGTAATTTGATTATCTCCGGTTAGAGACATGAAATACCTTTTGCCGATCAGGTCCATGAAAACTGGCGTGTAGCACGAAGCAGACGTGTTGCAGAACACGTAATGCAAACTACCAACCGATAAAGGCTGGTCCGCCTCCGAAACTGGTTCCCAGCCATTGAGAGGGAGTGTGTATGTGAGTCACACTGTGCAAAAACCAACAGTGCTGCATCATCAGCAGAACTAATGTGATTTAAATATGTTCCATCAACAGGTATTCCATCTCCGTTTTCCCAATGTGAAAACTTCCTGTAGGATCGCTGAGAACAGTTTTGTGTTACAGACTCTTTGTACCTGATCTCTCTATTAATTCAGAGTCATTCATTACCCTCATAGAAGTCTACTGGAAGCAGTAATACTGACGTATATATACTTCAGTATAATCTGAAAATGAATCAAAGTCTTTTTTCTTAGTAGTTGTCATTACCAATTTCTCTGGAACCAAGTGAAGGCTTCATCAAAACCTATGAAACTCATACAAAGAGTTAACTGATATTCGTTGATCTGCATACATGACTCGCAAACCGTTCTTTGTGCATTATCCATTTGTAAAGTCGGATTTTTTCTTTCAAAAAATTTAAATAAATTACAGTATATTGTTTCTTCTGTGTGGTAAATGACAATTATAGTGAGTCTGTTGTATACAATGGAGAGGAAGCTATTAGTCAGTTATGAATGGAAATATTTATTATTTTACAGACGAGGTTTAGGCTGTTACATCATTGTCAGATACAAAGATAAATATTTATCTTTGTACCTGACGATGGAATAACAGCCGAAATCCAGTTAGTAAAATAATAAATATTGAAGAATATTACGCCAGTGTCAGACACAAAGATAAATATTTATCTTTGTATCTGACGACGGCGTAAGAGTCGAAAACCGGCTTGTAAAATTGTAAATGTTGTAAATATTACACTAGAGTCGTACTTCACACATAATGTATACAGTATCCTGCTAAGAACCAACGGAGCAGTCATTTATTTCTGACTTATAGAGACCAGAAAATTGTCACCGTGAGGTCCACATACCACCAGTCATGGTCAGGTAAGGTCTAGACACTGATACAGCACGTGTTGTTGGGCTACATGGACGCAGATATTTGCTCAATAAAGATGTCAGTAGAATAAATCTAACAAACTGGCGACACGATCAGAATCAGAGCTTGTAGTTATTGGAAAAAGTGAATATAGCTTGAGTTAGCGATAGAATGGTAACAGAAGAAAACTTTCTTGGCGAGTTTGTGTGCGTATTTTAGAGAAGGGAAAGAGATCACTGAGCAACAGCTACGGACGTTACTATTGAGAGATGAAGGACATGAATTAACTAGCTGAAGTCCAAAACAATTTAGATTGTTGGAACTGAAAATGCTGCATTCAAGTTTTACTACCTTATAATTAAGAAGAGTAATCGATCTTAATTAACTCACAAATGTCCCCATACACTTCATACCGTTATCTTCGCGTTTAACAAGCCACATGTAGAGTGAGTCCGTCTATATCTATATCTACATACATACTCTGCAATCCACCATACGGTGCGTGGCGGAGGGTACCTCGTACCACAACTAGCATCTTCTCTCCCTGTTCCACTCCCAAACAGAACGAGGGAAAAATGACTGCCTATATGCCTCTGTACGAGCCATAATCTCTCTTAGCTTATCTTTGTGGTCTTCCCGCGAAATGTAAGTTGGCGGCAATAAAATTGTACTGCTGTTAGCCTCAAACGCTGGTTCTCTAAATTTCCTCAGTAGCGATTCACGAAAAGAAAGCCTCCTTTCCTCTAGAGACTCCCACCCGAGTTCCTGAAGCATTTCCGTAACACTCTCGTGATGATCAAACCTACCAGTTACAAATCTAGCAGCCCGCCTCTGAATTGCTTCTATGTCCTCCCTCACTCCGACTTGATAGGGATCCCAAACGCTCGAGCAGTACTCAAGAATAGGTCGTATTAGTGTTTTACAAGCGGTCTCCTTTACAGATGAACCACATCTCCCCAAAATTCTACCAATGAACCGAAGACGACTATCCGCCTTCCCCACAACTACCATGCTTGTCCCACTTCATATCGCTCTGCAATGTTACGCCCAAATATTTAATCGACGTGACTGTGTCAACCGCTACACTACTAATGGAGTATTCAAACATTACATGATTCTTTTTCCTATTCATCTGCATTAATTTACATTTATCTATATTTAGAGTTAGCTGCCATTCTTTACACCAATCGCAAATCCTGTCCAAGTCATCTTGCGTCCTCCTACAGTCACTCATCGACGACACCTTCCCGTACACCACAGCATCATCAGCAAACAGCCGCACATTGCTATCCACCCTATCCAAAAGATCATTTATGTAGATAGAAAACAACAGCGGACCTACCACACTTCCCTGGGGCACTCCAGATGATACCCTCACCTCCGATGAACACTCACCATCGAGGACACGTGTTCATAGCTCTTAAGGTATGCATTTTAGACCCTGTGTTAACATGATATTCTTCCTTTTTTGGTCCATACTACCACCTCTGGACGTTGCTTCTCCTACAATCATAGCAATATAATTGCCGGTGTGTGTGTGTATTGAACCGGAGATCTAGAAACGACGGGAGAGGATTTATCCCCGCCATAGCCCTCAGTGGTTCACAACCCCACAACAGGTTGCAGCAGTCCACTCACCCCACCGCTGCCCCACACCGAACCAAGGGTTATTGTGCGGTTCGGCCCCCAATGAACCCCCCCCCCCCGCTCCCCTCCCCCCTCCCACTGCCGCCGGAACGTATCATACCAGACGAGTCTAACCCCAAATGTTTGCTTGGAGACAGTGTTTACGTAGCAATCGCCGACGTAGTGTAAATGAGGCGGATGGAAAACCGTCTTAAAAACCATCGACAAGCTGGCCGGCACACCGGACCTCGACACTAACTCGCCGGGCGGAATCGTGACGGGGACCGGCACGCCTTCCCGCTCGGGGAAAAGCGCGTTAGATCGCGCGGTTAGCCGGGCAGGCTGATTACCGGTACACGTATTGCATTTCATCAGAATAATTGTCTCTTATAGCCTTCGACTCGGACATATCTGGACCAGGGTCTCTTACCTCAAATTGATACATTACAATTCTCCATCACCCCTGAAAGTTTGTAACATCATCATGGAATCACCAAGTATACGTAAGATTTTAAAAATAATAAAATAGGCACATACTATTGTATTAAAACGTTGTAGATTATTCGTTTACGATGGTGCTCAGTGCATCGTCTCAGCATAACTCACAAGAAATTGTAATGGAGACAACGCCATCATCTGAAAAGCGTTTGATAAAACATTTGAGAAGCACGTGTGACATGTAATTGCGTTTATAACTATAATAGCAACACATTTTCACAACTTTGAAAACTTCGTAATTCATACGGAATAAAATCGAAGTATGCACTCATCGTTATCAGTATTGTCACAAGTCTGCAGACTACGACTGTGCGAGCGTATAAAAGAGAGGAACCTATCAAAGGGAGGAATCTTTTTTCCACATACGTTGTTGGTTGATCATGCTTATCCTCCTGTCTTGCCTTTCCCCAACTTCCGATGGTTTGTAGCTGCACCTGTGGACTTACGAAATATTTCAGGCTTGTTGGCAGCGGGTATGGTGAACATGTAAACGCCCGCTTTTCCATAGACTGCAAACCAGTCCACGTGGGCTGACCCTCAAAGACTCAACTCAAAAGTGTCACGTGCTAAATTAAGCTCGTAATTTGTTACTGTTTCTTGTGATTTTCGATTCCCTTAGTTCTGACGATTCTCTATACACGAAGGTTAGCTGGAAATAGTGGAAATTAATATGTGCAAATATATTAACGCTTTTTAATGAAATGTAGTTTCTGATAAAATTTTTGGGAGGACACTGCTCAGCGTGTGCACGTGCTGCTGCTCGGTAATTGTAATTACCTTGCTCTGAATGCCTTGTTAGCATACTGTTGTGTGGTACTTATCTTTCCTTCAAAGTATCTAAAAACTGTGTAGCATACCACTGAGGCAGCTATGGGCAACCTTAGGTGACCCACGGGCCTGGTTCACACCCCCACTTACGCCGCCTCGCGACAACAACGTTAGTACAGCATAAAGCCAAACTATAGCGCCCGTGACGTTCATGTTTATAGGATAACGCATCGGTATGTATGATATGCCGTTCCCGACAGATCACGCCAATAAATTATGCTTCGAACCACCATGTTTTTGTGATTACGAGGGCAGTTCAATAAGTAATGCAACACATTTTTTTTCTCGGCCAATTTTGGTTGAAAAAACCGGAAATTTCTTGTGGAATATTTTCAAACATTCCCGCTTCGTCTCGTATAGTTTCATTGACTTCCGGCAGGTGGCAGCGCTGTACGGAGCTGTTAAAATGGCGTCTGTAACGGATGTGCGTTGCAAACAACAGGCAGTGATCGAGTTTCTTTTGGCGGAAAACCAGGGCATCTCAGATATTCATAGGCGCTTGCAGAATGTCTACGGTGATCTGGCAGTGGACAAAAGCACGGTGAGTCGTTGGGCAAAGCGTGTCATCATCGCCGCATGGTCAAGCAAGACGGTCTGATCTCCCGCGTGCGGGCCGGCCGTGCACAGCTGTGACTCCTGCAATGGCGGAGCGTGCGAACACACTCGTTCGAGATGATCGACGGATCACCATCAAACAACTCAGTGCTCAACTTGACATCTCTGTTGGTAGTGCTGTCACAATTGTTCACCAGTTGGGATATTCAAAGGTTTGTTCCCGCTGGGCCCCTCGTTGTCTAACTGAACACCATAAAGAGCAAAGGAGAACCATCTGTGCGGAATTGCTTGCTCGTCATGTGGCTGAGGGTGACAATTTCTTGTCAAAGATTGTTACAGGCGATGAAACATGGGTTCATCACTTCGAACCTGAAACAAAACGGCAATCAATGGAGTGGCGCCACACCCACTCCCCTACCAAGAAAATGTTTAAAGCCATACCCTCAGCCGGTAAAGTCATGGTTACAGTCTTCTGGGACGCTGAAGGGGTTATTCTGTTCGATGTCCTTCCCCATGGTCAAACGATCAACTCTGAAGTGTATTGTGCTACTCTTCAGAAATTGAAGAAACGAGTTCAGCGTGTTCGTAGGCACAAAAATCTGAACGAACTTCTCCTTCTTCATGACAACGCAAGACCTCACACAAGTCTTCGCACCCGAGAGGAGCTCACAAAACTTCAGTGGACTGTTCTTCCTCACGCACCCTACAGCCCCGATCTCGCACCGTCGGATTTCCATATGTTTGGCCCAATGAAGGACGCAATCCGTGGAAGGCACTACGCGGATGATGAAGAAGTTATTGATGCAGTACGACGTTGGCTCCGACATCGACCAGTGGAATGGTACCGTGCAGGCATACAGGCCCTCATTTCAAGGTGGCGTAAGGCCGTAGCATTGAATGGAGATTACGTTGAAAAATAGTGTTGTGTAGCTAAAAGATTGGGGAATAACCTGGTGTATTTCAATGCTGAATAAAACAACCCCTGTTTCAGAAAAAAAATGTGTTGCATTACTTATTGAACTGCCCTCGTACATTCATTTTATGTCCACCCCATCTACAGATGGTTACATTTATTTACCCGTTGTGAAAATGGTATCTTTACTTACGATCTATTGACGTAATTGTCTTGAAAACTTTCTTTGCCGGTGTTGACAGATGTGAAAATTACCGAACTATCAGTTTAATAAGTCACAGCTGCAAAATACTAGGGCGAATTCTTTACAGAAGAATGGAAAAGCTAGTTGAAGCCGACCTCGGGGAAGATCAGTTTGGATTCCGTAGAAATGCTGGAACACGTGAGGCAATATTGACGTTACGACTCATCTTAGAAGCTAGATTAAGGAAGGGCAAACCTACGTTTCTAGCATTTGTAGACTTAGAGAAAGCTTTTGACAATCTTGACTGGAATACTATCTTTCAAATGCTAAAGGTGCCAAGGGTAAAATACAGGGAGCGAAAGGCTATTTACAATTTGTACAGAAACCAGATGGAAGTTATAAGAATCGAGGGGCATGAAAGGGAAGCAGTGGTTGGGAAGGGAGTGAGAGAGGGCTGGATTGGAATTATTATATTCTTCTTGAAGTCTGAGGGTATTTCGCCTGTTTCATACATCTTGGTCACCAGATGGTAGAGTTTTGTCAGGACTGGCTCTCCCAATGCCATCAGTAGTTCCAATGGAATGTTGTCTTCTCCGGGGGTCTTGTTTCGACTCAGGTCTATCAGTGCTCTGTCAAACTCTTCACGCAGTATCGCATCTCCCATTTCATCTTCATCTACATCCTCTTCCATTTCCAAAATTTTGTCCTCAAGTACACTGCCCTTGTATAGACCTTCTACACTCCTGGAAATTGAAATAAGAACACCGTGAATTCATTGTCCCAGGAAGGGGAAACTTTATTGACACATTCCTGGGGTCAGATACATCACATGATCACACTGACAGAACCACAGGCACATAGATACAGGCAACAGAGCATGCACAATGTCGGCACTAGTACAGTGTATATCCACCATTCGCAGCAATGCAGGCTGCTATTCTCCCATGGAGACGATCGTAGAGATGCTGGATGTAGTCCTGTGGAACGGCTTGCCATGCCATTTCCACCTGGCGCCTCAGTTGGACCAGCGTTCGTGCTGGACGTGCAGACCGCGTGAGACGACGCTTCATCCAGTCCCAAACATGCTCAATGGGGGACAGATCCGGAGATCTTGCTGGCCAGGGTAGTTGACTTACACCTTCTAGAGCACGTTGGGTGGCACGGGATACATGCGGACGTGCATTGTCCTGTTGGAACAGCAAGTTCCCTTGCCGGTCTAGGAATGGTAGAACGATGGGTTCGATGACGGTTTGGATGTACCGTGCACTATTCAGTGTCCCCTCGACGATCACCAGTGGTGTACGGCCAGTGTAGGAGATCGCTCCCCACACCATGATGCCGGGTGTTGGCCCTGTGTGCCTCGGTCGTATGCAGTCCTGATTGTGGCGCTCACCTGCACGGCGCCAAACACGCATACGACCATCACTGGCACCAAGGCAGAAGCGACTCTCATCGCTGAAGACGACACGTCTCCATTCGTCCCTCCATTCACGCCTGTCGCGACACCACTGGAGGCGGGCTGCACGATGTTGGGGCGTGAGCGGAAGACGGCCTAACGGTGTGCGGGACCGTAGCCCAGCTTCATGGAGACGGTTGCGAATGGTCCTCGCCGATACCCCAGGAGCAACAGTGTCCCTAATTTGCTGGGAAGTGGCGGTGCGGTCCCCTACGGCACTGCGTAGGATCCTACGGTCTTGGCGTGCATCCGTGCGTCGCTGCGGTCCGGTCCCAGGTCGACGGGCACGTGCACCTTCCGCCGACCACTGGCGACAACATCGATGTACTGTGGAGACCTCACGCCCCACGTGTTGAGCAATTCGGCGGTACGTCCACCCGGCCTCCCGCATGCCCACTATACGCCCTCTCTCAAAGTCCGTCAACTGCACATACGGTTCACGTCCACGCTGTCGCGGCATGCTACCAGTGTTAAAGACTGCGATGGAGCTCCGTATGCCACGGCAAACTGGCTGACACTGACGGCGGCGGTGCACAAATGCTGCGCAGCTAGCGCCATTCGACGGCCAACACCGCGGTTCCTGTTGTGTCCGCAGTGCCGTGCGTGTGATCATTGCTTGTACAGCCCTCTCGCAGTATCCGGAGCAAGTATGGTGGGTCTGACACACCGGTGTCAATGTGTTCTTTTTTCCATTTCCAGGAGTGTATATATTCCTGCCACCTTCCTGCTTTCCCTTCTTTGCTTAGAACTGGGTTTCCATGTGAGCTCTTGATGTTCATGCAAGTGGTTCTCTTATCTCCAAAAAAAAAAAAAAAAAAAAAAGCTCCGTCTTTAGGCCACAAGTGGCCCTTCCGGGACCGTCCGGCCGCCGTGTCATCTTCCGAGGAGGATGCGGATAAGGAGGGGCGTGTGGTCAGCACACCGCACTCCCGACCGTTAGGACGGTATTCTTTGACCGAAGCCGCTACTAATCGGTCGAGTAGCTCCTCAATTGGCATCACGAGGCTGAGTGCACCCCGAAAAATGGCAACAGCACGTGGCGGCGGGATGGTGACCCATCCAAGCGCCGGCCACGCCCGACAGCGCTTAACTTCGGTGATCTTACGGGAACCGGTGTAGCCACTGCGGCAAGGCCGTTGCCTCTCTTATCTCCAAAGGTCTCTTTAATTTTCCTGTAGGCAGTATCTATCTTACCCCTACTGATATGCGCCTCTACATCCTTACATTTGTCCTCTAGCCATCCCTGCTTAGCCATTTTGTACTTCCTGTCGATCTCATTTTTAAGGCGTTTGTATTCCTTTTTGCCTGCTTCATTTACTGCATTGTTATATTTTCTCCTTTCATCAATTAAATTCAATATTTCTTGTGTTACCCAAGGATTTCTACCAGCCCTCGCCTTTTTACCTACTTGATCCTCTGCTGCCTTCACTACTTCATCCCTCAAAGCTACCCATTCTTCTTCTACTGTAATTCTTTCCCCCATTCTTGTCAATTGTTCCCTTATGCTCCCCCTGAAACTCTTTACAACCTCTGGTTCTTTCAGTTTATCCAGGTCCCATCTCCTTAAATTCCCAGCTTTTTGCAGTTTCGTCAGTTTTAATCTACAGGTCATAACCAATAGATTGTGGTCAGAGTCCACATCTGCCCCTGGAAATGTCTTACAATTTAAAACCTGGTTCCTAAATCTCTATCTTAGCATTAGATAATCTATCTGAAACCTGTCAGTATCTCCAGGCTTCTTTCATGTATACAGCCTTCGGTGTTGTTAGTGACAAAAATTTTTGATAAGGTTTGAAATTATGTGTTAAGTTTGTTGCAGCCCATAAAATGCTCTCGTTTTCAAGTACTGGAGGACCAAAATCTGGATATTCGCTCGTCGTGGGTTACACTTCTTTTTCTCCCCACCCTCACCCCTTTGATAGGCATGTGGTTTGATTGAAATCGGTCCAGTTGTTTCGGGGGAGGCATGGGACATATCATGGGCAGTCAAATGAAAACTGAACATCCACCACAACGGGACCATGGATTGATTCCCTTCAACGGCTGAAGACGTTTATCCCACTGGAAGATGGGACAACCAACTCTTGTTTCGTAAAACGCAGTCGGTCGCTGACGATCCACAAACGCGCCTACTCTTGCTCTTCCTCTTCCAAGCGAAACCGACGTCTACGTATATTTTTCGTCAGGTAGCGAAAGATATCAAAATTACACACTGAAAAATCATTGTTGTACGGAGGATGTTACTCTGTTTCCCAACCAAATCGCTCGAGCGTAACCTTTGTCCAGTTGGCCGCGTGGGGGCGGGCATTATCGTGCGACAGGCTGATTCCACCCAATAAAATTCCGACAGCCCGAGGGTGTACGAAAAGCTGACACTGGAAACATCCCAAACGTCCCACGCAAAAGAAATCCAAAACTGTTCACACAAGTTCCGGCAGGACGATGATGACCTACTTCGTCAACTGGTGGGGCCCTCTGCCCGTCGAGTTTCTCATGCATGGAATCACAATCAATGCGTGGTGCTATGAAAACATTCGGTAGAAAATGCGACGCGCAATAAAGGCAAAACACCCATAAATGCTGCACGAAAACGCCCGCCCCCACACTGGTAATTTGATCACGGTTACACTTCACCGATTTGATTGGGAAACACTATAACATGTTTCGTATAGCCTGGATCTTTGACTGTGTGATTGTCGCATCTTTCGCGACCTGAACAGAGGCGTGCGTGGACGTCGGTTTCAGTCATTGGAGGAAATGCTAAAGCGGATCCGTCAGAGGACGTCCGTGTACTATGAAACAGGAATTGATCGTCTCGTCTCCGAATGAGATAAATCTCTTAACACATGGGTGACTGCATTTGAATGGTCCCATTATGGCGGATGGGATGTTTGGTATTCATTTGACTCAACCATATATATATATATATATATATATATATATATATATATATATATATATATAAGTTTTGCATCACCCCGGTTCCCAGAACATCTGAAGATAGACGTCTTCAAAGACAGTCAGACAGACGCGTCGGTTTTATAGATTTATTATTGGTATAGAAGAAAAAATTAATATGAGAAAATAAATGCAAAAATAAAATCGCGGCAATGAGGCAGCCAATACGAGTCGACAAGCAACTAGAAATTTCTTTGCAATTTTTTGCCACTCGCAGGTCATTTGAGTTTTTGAAAGTTAATGCATCGATGTCCTCAAACACTATTAGCGAACATTTTTTTAAATATTTGTCCCAAAATACATAGGTTGTTTCTGTAACGTTAAATAAATCAAGTTACAATTCCTTTGTTCATTTTAAAAAGTGGAATTTGAGGAGATGGGACCTGGATAAACTGAAAAAAACTAGAGGTTGTAGAGAGCTTCAGGGAGAGCATTAGGGAACGATTGACAAGAATGGGGGAAAGAAATACAGTAGAAGAAGAATGGGTAGCTTTGAGAGACGAAATAGTGAAGGTAACAAAGGATCAAGTAGGTAAAAAGACGAGGGCTAATGGAAATCCTTGGGTAACAGAAGAAATATTGATTTTAATTGATGACAGGAGAAAATATAAAAATGCAGTAAACGAAGCAGGCAAAAAGGAATACAAACGTCTCAAAAATGAGATTGACAGGCAGTGCAAAACGGCTAAGCAGGGATGGCTAGAGGACAAATGTAAGGATGTATAGGCGCATATCAGTAGGGGCGAGATAGATACTGCCTACAGGAAAATTAAAGAGATCTTTGGAGATAAGAGAACCACTCGCATGAACATCAAGAGCTCAGATGGAAACCCAGTTGTAAGCAAAGAAGGGAAAGCACAAAGGTGGAAGGAGTATATAGAGGGTCTATACAAGGGCGATGTGCTTAAGGACAATATTATGGAAATGGAAGAGGATGTAGATGAAGATGAAATGGGAGATACGATACTGCGTGAAGAGTTTGACAGAGCACCGAAAGACCTGAGTCGAAACAAGGCCCCCGGAGTAGACAACATTCCATTGGAACTACTGACGGCCTTGGGAGAGCTAGTCCTGACAAAACTCTACCATCTAGTGAGCAAGATGTATGAGACAGGCGAAATAGCATCAGACTTCAAGAAGAATATAACAATTCCAATCCGAAAGAAAGCAGGTGTTGACAGATGTGAAAATTACCGAACTATCAGTTTAATAAGCCATGGCTGCAAAATACTAACACGAATTCTTTACAGACGAATGAAAAAACTGGTAGAAGCCGACCTCGGGGAAGATGGGGAAGATCAATTTGGATTCCGCAGAAATGTTGGAACACGTGAGGCAATACTGACCCTACGACTTATCTAAGAAAATAGATTAAGGAAAGGAAAACTATGTTTCTAGCATTTGTAAGAGAAAACTTTTGACAATGTTGACTGGAATACTCTCTTTCAAATTTTGAAGGTGGCAGGGGTAAAATACAGGGAGCGAAAAGATACTTCCAATTTGTGCAGAAACCAGATGGCATTTATAAAAGTCGAGAGCCACGGAAGGGAAGAAGTGGTTGAGAAGGGAGTGGGACAGAGTTGTAGCCTATGCCCGATGTTATTCAGACTGTATATTGAGCAAGCAGTAAAGGAAACAAATGAAAAATTCGGAGTAGGAATTAAAATCCATGGTGAAGAAATAAAAACTTTGAGGTTTGCCGATGACACTGCAACTCTGTCAGAGACAGTAAACGACCTGGAGGAGCAGCTGAACGGAATGGACAGTGTATTGAAAGGAGGATATAAGATGATCATCAACAAAACCAAAACGAGGACAATGGAATGTAGTCGAATGAAATTGGGTGATGCTGTGGGAATCGGATTAGGAAATGAGACACTAAAAGTAGTGAATGAGTTTTGCTGTTTGGGGAGCAAAGTAACTGATGATGGTCGAATTAGAGAGGATATAAAATATAGACTGGCAATGACAAAGAAAGCGTTTCTGAAGAAGATAAATTTGTTAAAATCGAGTATATATTTAAGTGTCAGGAAGTCTTCTCTGAAAGTATTTGTATGGAGTGAAGCCATGTATGGAAGTGAAACATGGACGATAAATAGTTTGGACAAGAAGAGAATAGAAGCTTTCGAAATGTGGTGCTACAGAAGAATGCTGAAGATTAGATGGGTAGATCACATAACTAATGAGAAGGTATTGAATAGAATTGGAGAGAAGAGAAATTTGTGGCACAACTTGACTAGAAGAAGGGATCGGTTGGTAGGGCATATTCTGAGGCATCAAGGGATCACAAATTTAGTATTGGAGGGCAGCGTGGAGGGAAAAATCGTAGAGGGAGACCAAGAGATGAATACACTAAACAGATTCAGAAGGATGTAGGTTGCAGTAGGTACTGGGAGATGAAGAATCTTGCCGAGGATAGAGTAGCATGGAGAGCTGCATCAAACCAGTCTCTGGACTGAAGACCACAACAACAACAACAAAACTCTAAAGCACCTGAGCTTATCATAAATCGGCTATATTCAACAGAAGCCAAACCTGAAGAATGCGAACAACAGAACGGCGAATATCGCAAAATGTGTACTCGTTCTCTTTGTCACTAATTACTTCCGCGTGCCGGAGTGAAGGCAATCGCGGGCTGATAGCCATATTTGTCCAACATCTAGTGAACAGTTAGCGATATTCCATAAGGCGAGACAAATCCCAGACAGCTGGCAGCGCTGTTGCCAGTTTTCATTTATTAGTGTAATCGGATTTAATTTCTGATTAATAGTCGTATTTCAGCATCCCGGCTTAACATTTTCATAATTCGCAATAACCAATCCAAATTAGAAGGTCACATATTTCTTTGTTAATCTCCAATGAGGGGATCCGTTCACAGGAACAACGGAAGAATAATATAAGCATTGAGACTGTCGACATCCTCTTAAGATCGATTCAAGTGTAGGAAGCACATTCTTGTGCCTCCTGCACGGCTTCACTCTAAGTCGTAAATCAGCCAAAACGAAGTAACGGCGAACTACGTGTGTAAGTGATTGTTCTGTAGAGCAGCGCATGGAGGGGGTATTACGAAAATTATCTGCCTTTCGACGACCCTGACTAAATATTTATACCCTTCAGGTCACTCACTGCCTAAACTGCGACTTCTAGAGAAATAACTTAGGGTATACGAGCTATATTTGTTTAAAATCCACAGTAGTTATTGTGGACATTGCATATCGCGAAGAAAAAACAGTCTATAGAAACACTCTAGAACACATGCAAAGTAACTTCTCCAGCTCCTTATTCGGATGCTGACAAGCACTCTCCACGTTACCGAAGTAACTGGTTTACGGAATGCAACAAACAGAAAGTTTAAAAAAATATGCAGTCCCATCTGTACTTAAATTTTTATTCCAAAACCCGTATTTGCTACGGAGAAGATGAAGCAGTGGAAAGTGCTTGAAAGCCAGTCTGTTGTACTGACGTCCGTATTATAGCCATTAGTGAACATTTCCTCCCAGTCCATTACAGCACGAGTAAATTGTTCTCTCAGCCGCAGCTAAAACTCTTATATCGAATATAACATAACTGCAATGAACTGACAACACTAATGATACCCTGTGTTAAAATGTAACGTTAACTTGGTTATTTTAGTGAGAAAGTATTTTATTCTTACAGAATGAGATTTTCACTCTGCAGCGGAGTGTGCGCTGATATGAAACTTCCTGGCAGATTAAAACTGTGTGCCCGACTGAGACTCGAACTCGGGACCTTTGCCTTTCGCGGGCAAGTGCTCTACCAACAGAGCTACCGAAGCACGACTCACGCCCGGTACTCACAGCTTTACTTCTGCCAGTACCTCGTCTCCTACCTTCCAAACTTTACAGAAGCTCTCCTGCGAACCTTGCAGAACTAGCACTCCTGAAAGAAAGGATATTGCCGAGACATGGCTTAGCCACAGCCTGGGGGATGTTTCCAGAATGAGATTTTCACTCTGCAGCGGAGTGTGCGCTGATATGAAACTTCCTGGCAGATTAAAACTGTGTGCCCGACCGAGACTCGAACTCGGGACCTTTGCCTTTCGCGGGCAAGTGCCCTACCAACAGAGCTACCGAAGCACGACTCACGCCCGGTACTCACAGCTTTCTTATTTTATTCTTCCTAGAGCCACAAGAAAAACTAAAATAATAAATGTAACGACGTGGGATTCAAGTTTTCCATCCTCGAAGACAATTACAAAGAGTGAGAAAGATTTTTGTTGCACAATTACTCCCAACTCTCGTAAATGGAGGATCATTTTTCGTCTCAGCAGCCTCCCATTTAAGAAGATCGGTAGCGTTAATGGCTTTTAGCACTGAAAATGAGGTGAATTTAAATACATCGTTTCACTGTTCGTCTACTGTGTAATGCAAACTGTTTTTGTAAAAAGTGTGTCAGGGTGAAATAAATGAAGCTACGAAATAAATTTGCAGTATATTGTACTAGGATGGCTCAAGGTTGACAGAGACTGTTTCCTGTAACACGGAGATGGAAAGCAGTACGGTTACCAAACGCTGTCTGTTTTTTGAAGACTTTCGTCGGGAATGTCCACATATCGCTGGTACCGTCGTGACAGCCCCGTGTTTCCTTTTCTGTAGAAAAACTTTGTTGTAAAATCCTCTATACCCATTCGTTTGTAGTGCTCCGCATATGTTTAGTTTCTTGCAGATGCTCCGCGGAATACAAACAAGTGATTTCTGAGAGGGAAGGTTGAGTTATAAGTAAGCTGAGACATGAGCTATTAATACGTCATACGATCTGCAAAGACACTGTGGTGTCACCGCTAGACACCACACTTGCTAGGTGGTAACTTAAATCGGCCGCGGTCCTGTAGTACATGTCGGACCCGCGTGTCGCCACTGTGTATTCGCAAACGTAGCGACACCACAGGGCAGGTCACAAGACACGGACTTGACCTCGCCCCAGTTGTACGGACGACATAGCTTGCGACTAGACCTACCAAGTATTCCTCTCATTTGCCGAGAGACAGATTAAATAGCCTTCAGCTAGTCCATCGCTACTACCTAGCAAGGCGCCATGTGTATCATTGCTAATTGCTTACTACTATGCAAGAGATGTATTTCAACAAGAACAAGACTACATTAAAGTTAAGTATATTAAAATCTCTCTTCTTTTCTTTATAGTTTTCATCCAGTCTCCTGTTTCAGAATTTACGCCCGTCTGCGTTAGTTTCGCGTGCACCTAGCCACTCATTGTGTCGAGACCTTAGGGAATCGACACAACAATATTTTGGCGACGAGGATGGGATGCCGCGCCCACGTTGCAGTCTTTGTGTTATACTTGCTCTAATTTGCTTGTGTCATGGCTTCGCCGCAATCTCCAGATGTACTGTCCGAATTTTTTCGCTTGCAGAATCAGCAGACGCAGGCGTTATTGGAAGCCCTTGGACAGCTCGTCCAGGGTCAACGTGCGCTGCAAACCGATGCGGCGGCAGCCGCTTCTTCGCTACCGCAGCCACACAACGCTGTCGCACCGCCATTTAGGCCCTTTGAGGCCACAACCGAGAGCTGGACTGAGTGGGCCGATCAGTTCCGGTTCCACCTCACAGCTTATGGAATTCAAGGTAAAGAGCGGCAGCCGTTTTTGCTTTCTTGTGTCGGTGTGTCTACCTACCGGGTGATAGTGAAATTGTTTCCCCGACGCGACGTAGCAACTCTGACCTACGAGGAAATTTTGTCGGCTTTAGATGCCTATTTCAAAGAAACAGTTAATGTTGTTGCCAAACGGTATACGTTTTTTCGTACAAAACGTACGGCCGGTCAGACTAACAGGGAGTGGGTAGCAACTTTGCAAGGCCTTACTAGAGACTGCGCGTTTGCCTGTGAATGTGGCCTCCCATATTCAGATACTATGGTGCGTGATGCAATTGCACAGAACGTTTCTGATGTTCGCATAAGGGAACAGATTTTGAAACTAGTTAATCCCTCCCTGCAACAAGTGATAGACATATTGGACAGGCAAGACACACTTGACTTTGCTCAGGCATCATTTGAAACTTCGCCAGCAGTGTGTCACGTTAATCGGCCCGCCGGGCCCGCTGCACGGGACGCTAAGCGGCCCTCGCGCCCGACTTCGCAGCGGCCGCCTAGCTGGCAACCACGTGCGCCGCGTAAGCAAGCAAATGCAGTGAAATCTTGCCCGCGGTGTGCAACTAGACATTCGCGTGAAACTTGCCCGTCACGCCAAGCTATTTGCTTTTACTGTCACAAGAAAGGACATGTACAAAGTGTTTGCCAGAAAAAGCTTAGATCAGACACTCGCAATAATTCCAGGCCTTTTGCTTCGCGCCGGAATCGAACCCAGGACAATCAGGCTCGTGGACCTTCGCCCATGGACATTCATGTAGTTCATGCCCACCCGTCCAGTGACACTTTAGCTAACAGTGACTGTGTTCGTCCCACCCAAAGTGTGCGTCGACGTCGCCGGAAATCCCGTAAAGTCGCAAGTGCTTCTGTACCTGTCTCCGTTCAAATTGCACGAGACGGTCGCTCTTGTCGTCAACAAGACAATAAACTTTTTGTGGACTTAGACTTTGTAGGAAAAGTGATCCCATTCCAGCTCGATACCGGAGCTGCTGTTTCATTGCTCAATCACGACACGTACAAACAACTGGGCGCCCCGCCATTGCGTGCCGCAAATGTTACGTTAACTGGTTACTCAGGACAGCATATACCTGTGTTAGGACAGTGCAGCCTTCTTGCCACATACAAGGGACAGACAAAACTTGTGTCATTTTATGTTCTTCGTTCCTCTAGTGCAGTGAACTTGTTTGGTTTAGATTTGTTTCAATTGTTTAATATGTCTATTGTAAATCAGGTCCTATCAGTGAATCAGACTGTGCCTTCCGCCAGTGTTTCTAGTCTTTGTGAAGAATTTGCAGACATTTTTGCACCGGGCCTTGGTTGCGCTAAGAACTATGAAGCGCATTTGGAACTGAAAGACAACGCGCAACCAAAATTTTTCAGAGCGCGCAATGTTCCCCACGCATTGCGTGATGAGGTCGCAAAAACATTAGCCGAATTAGAATCTCAAGGTGTAATTGAACGTGTGCAGGCTTCTCTCTGGGCCTCACCCTTAGTCATTTTGCCAAAACCTTCCGGAAAACTGAGACTTTGCGTGGACTTCAAGGCAACTGTGAATCCACAACTTGTGACTGCTACTTTTCCTTTGCCCCGCCCGGAAGATCTTTTTGACAAACTGTGCCCGGGAAAATATTTTTCAAAATTGGACCTAGCAGATGCGTACTTGCAGATACCTGTGGACGAAGAATCCCAGCGCGTCTTAGTGGTAAACACGCATCTTGGCTTGTATCGCTTCAAAAGACTGCCATTCGGGTGTGCATCCGCCCCTGCTTTATTTCAGCAATATTTACAAACTATTTGTGCGTCGGTCCCTACTGCTGCGAACTATCTGGACGATATTGTGATCTCAGGAAAGACAGAAGCCGAACATTTGCAGAATCTCCGGACATTATTTCAGGTATTGCGTCAGAATGGTCTTCGCTTGAGGAAGGACAAATGTGTGTTTTTTGCTCGTGACTTACCGTACCTGGGCCATGTCCTTAACGCCCAAGGTATACATCCGAGTCCAGAGCACCTTCGTGCCATTCAGGACTTGCCGTCACCGCAGAACTTAAAACAGCTACAGAGTGTGCTGGGTAAGGTAAATTATTATCATCGGTTTGTGCGCAATGCTTCTTCCATTTCAGCTCCGCTTCATCGCTTACGCCGTAAAGGTGTTCCGTTCGTCTGGACGACGGAATGCGAACGCGCCTTTCGCCAGTTGAAATCGGCGTTACTTTCAAATACTTGCCTTACGCCATTCGATCCCCGAAAACCCCTTTTGTTGATGGTCGATGCATCGGATTTCGGGATCGGTGCTGTGCTTGCGCACACAGATGGTTCGCATGATCGCCCTATTGCCTTTGCGTCAAAATTGCTCTCATCTGCGCAAAGAAATTATTCCCAAATAGAGAAGGAAGCTTTGGCTCTTGTGTTTGGTGTAACAAAGTTTCACGATTTCTTGTATGGTCGTCACTTTACAATCATCACGGACCACAAACCTTTGACGTCGCTTTTTCATCCGAACAAGCCTGTACCTCCTCGTACAGCGCAGAAATTCATTCGCTGGTCTCTTTTTCTCTCGCAGTACCGCTACGATATCTTGTATCGGTCCACTGCTAAGCACGGAAACGCTGATGCGTTGTCCCGTTTGCCTGTTGCTGAGGATAAAGCATTCGATTCTTCCGAACTTGCTTGCATGTTCATTGATTCGGAAGCCGATGAAGTGGTCGCATCGTTTCCGATTGATTTTCGTCGTGTAGCTACTGCCACAGCTGCTGACCCTGTCCTTGCTCCCGTTTTGCGTTTTGTTGCTACGCAATGGCCCTTGTCAAAGTCACGGATCGAGGATCCTTTGGTTCGCCGTTTTTTTGCTCACAAGGAGAGACTTTTTGTACGACGTGGTGTTTTGTTGTTGCGTTCCGATAATGATCAATCCCGAGTCGTGGTCCCACGTTCGTTACAGTCCTCTGTCTTAAAGCTTCTTCACCAAGGACATTGGGGTATAGTGCGAACGAAACAACTTGCTCGGCAGCACTGTACTTGGTTCGGAATCGATGCTGCGATTACGAATATGTGCTCCTCTTGCGTGGCGTGTGCCGAACAACAATCCGCACCGCCGCGGAAATTCTTTGCTTGGCCGAAAGCCACTTCCCCTTGGCAACGATTGCACATCGATTTTGCTGGGCCGTTCTGGAATGCTCGATGGTTGGTTGTGGTCGATGCTTTCAGTAATTTTCCTTTTGTTGTCCGGATGTCTTCCACGACGTCTTCTGCCACCATCCAAGCCTTGTCTGCTATCTTTTGCATTGAAGGTCTTCCGCAGACTATTGTTTCCGACAATGGCCCACAATTCATGTCCGCAGAATTTCAGTCATTCTGCACGGCCAATGGTATTCAACATCTGACATCCGCGCCGTTTTCGCCTCAGTCAAACGGTGCCGCGGAACGATTGGTCCGGACTTTCAAGTCACAGATGTTGAAGTTGAAAGAGTCGCATTCTCGGGAGGACGCTTTGTTGCTCTTTTTGTCCTCATATCGCTCTCAGCCCCGCGATGGTCGCTCGCCGGCTGAGTTGCTCCATGGTCGTCCTCATCGAACTCTGATGTCTTTGCTGCATCCGCCACATCCGGTTCCTGTGCAGCGGCAGACTCCTGCTTTTGCTCCTGGCGACGTTGTCTATTATCGCAACTATCGCGGTTCACAGCGTTGGCTCGCAGGGCGCATTCTTCGCTGCCTCGGCCGCGCGATGTATTTGGTTTTGGGGGCCTCTGGTGAGGTGCGTCGGCATCTCAATCAGCTGCGCCTCTGTCGTCGCCTGGGTTCTGCCGCTCCCCGTCTGCTTTCAGCGACGGAGCCGTCAGGTCAGCGCCCTGGGGACCCATCTACTGGCTCGCCTCATCCCCAGGTGTTACCGACGATGCCTTCCATTTTGCCTCATGGCGTCGCGCCGCCGCAGCCGCCGCCGGCGCCGCCCGCAGAGGACGCTTCGCTGCAACCGCATGGCGCCTCCCTGGGTCACGCGCCGCCGCTCGCTTCCCGTGACCAGCCGTCCTCCGCCATGGACTTCTTGCCCGCTCCGGACCAGATGTCGTCTTCGCCCGTAGGGTGCTCCGACCACATGGAGGTCGACCCTTCTATATCATTCCGTGCGCAAACACCTCATGTTGACGTGCACCCTGGACTAGGTTTGCAGGCGTTTCCTAGCTCCCCTCGGACCGAATGGCCGGGTGCGGGTGGCACAGCCTCGCCTGTTGTTAGGCTCCCCACCTCATCGCATACGTCAACATGGGGTCCTCCCCACGGCGGGCGGAAGCCTTATCTCACGACCGTTCGCCGATTTGCGGGGGAGGAATGTGGTGTCACCGCTAGACACCACACTTGCTAGGTGGTAACTTAAATCGGCCGCGGTCCTGTAGTACATGTCGGACCCGCGTGTCGCCACTGTGTATTCGCAAACGTAGCGACACCACAGGGCAGGTCACAAGACACGGACTTGACCTCGCCCCAGTTGTACGGACGACATAGCTTGCGACTAGACCTACCAAGTATTCCTCTCATTTGCCGAGAGACAGATTAAATAGCCTTCAGCTAGTCCATCGCTACTACCTAGCAAGGCGCCATGTGTATCATTGCTAATTGCTTACTACTATGCAAGAGATGTATTTCAACAAGAACAAGACTACATTAAAGTTAAGTATATTAAAATCTCTCTTCTTTTCTTTATAGTTTTCATCCAGTCTCCTGTTTCAGAATTTACGCCCGTCTGCGTTAGTTTCGCGTGCACCTAGCCACTCATTGTGTCGAGACCTTAGGGAATCGACACAACAGACACCATTAGTGTTTGAGACTTGAATATGTCTCTTGAACCGTATATTCCCCATTTCGTTCGATGCTGAGGTGCTGTTCCAATACAGCTAGTGAGCCTCTGCAATGCTGTTCGAATTTGGGGGGGCTAGCAAGTAGGCTGAGGAGTGATTGGGAACTTGGATTGAGGAGGGAAGCGTGTAAGAATAGCCTGTGCGACTGTCCACAGCCACTGTTCCAGCGTTGTGCGGTGGTTAGCGTATCTGACTAGTGAGCAATAGTGCCAAGTTCGAATCCTGGTTGTGGTACAAATTTTCATTCGTCGCTTCAATCTGCGTATATACTAATACGAGGCTGCCAGTTTTGTTAAGTTATCGTGTATCCCAGAGATGTTCTGAACTGTAGTAGAGAACATCACGCTCCAACATTTAAGATCTGTTCTTGTGAATGACGTTTCTCTTTGTCATTGTGAAGTTCTAGTGTGTGTAATATTTGTGGATTCTGTCTAAAAAAATCCACTCGAAATACTATTCCGAAAAGCTCCCAAACGGGAGAGTCTCGCTCATGCGGTTTTCGAGCGCAGACCTATTGCCTTCTCGAGCCGCGAAAGTCGAAAAGTAACAAATTCGTGTAACCTACTTCCTTCGGGTTTCAGCTGCTAAGTAAATCAGCAAATACTATTGACTGATGGAACACATAACTGTGACAACGTAAGCTCAGAAACGACATGATCACGGACTTACGCGAAACAACCTGACACTGGTCAGGTGATAGGCTCTGCCTTGCGTGTCTGTTACCCAGTATCAGACTAACCACAACATAACAAACTGACCGAGATACATAATCAAGATCACACATGTGCGGCGGCATTTGTGAGCAACGCCACTGCAAAGCAACCGGAACGAGAATTATCCTCGTCCACAGCAGATGTCACTATAACAGTCGACAAACTGAGGCAAGAATGCATTGAGCATCGCGTCGTACAGAATGCAAGATACCAAGATGTTCATACCATTTCATCTCAACAACTACAGACTGTAGGAAGCTAGCTTCTGAAACAAGTTGTTATTGACACCGCTGAAATTAGTTCTCAATCCCCCCCGCCCTTCCCCTGACTTACGAGATAAATCTTCCAAACCACAACAAATACAGTATTCAGCGACAGGTGAAGGACCTTAGTATGTGTTTATAGAAAACTGTAATTCTAACTTTGGCAGACTTCATCCAATGGCCTCCGGTAAGCAGCTATATTATGAAAGTATTCTTAATGTGATAACAGCTGTCATCACTGTAGGTAACTCCGAAAGAAATAGAAATAAGATGGAACTGTGTTCGCGTCTGCTGCATATAGATTAGTGTATCTAAAGCTTTTCCCCGGAAAATCACTTAAAGTACGTTCCATGACTACAAAGCAAGGAGTCATAAAGAATAAGATTCTTCAGCAGCGGATGACGAAATCAAGCAGGAAGTTATCTGACTGAAATTTTCACCCATACATCTCTCATTCCATGACTACAAGGCAAGGAGACCTAAAGAATAAAATATTTCACCAGCGGTTGAAGAAATCAAGCAGGAAGCTACCTGAATGAAATTTTCAATCTCCAGCGGAGTGTGCACTGATGAAACTTTGTCAGATTAAAACTGTGTGCCGGACCGAGACTCGAAGTCGGGACCTTTGCCTTTCGTGGGCAAATGCAGTACCAAGGTAGGAGACGAGGTACTGGCCAAAGTAACGCTATGAGGACGGCTTGTCAGTCGTGCTTGGGTAGCTCAGTTGGTAGAGCACTTGCCCGAGAAAGGCAAATGTCCCGAGTTCGAGTCTCTGTCAGGCACACACTTTTCATCTGCCAGGAAGTTGCCCATCAGAAAGACGTGATACAACAGCTACTACAGCTGTTTCGTTTAAAGGACAAACTTTGGATTGTAAAGACGTCGTCGAAGACTGAAGAACACGTACATAATTGTCCCAGTCGTGACAAGAAGCAAATACTGCTGCCAGTCAACTTCGTATTGGCACCCTGCGCTTTCCTCTTGTATTGAGAAAACACTGGAACGATTAGTTAAACAACAACTGAAGTGGTGGCTTGCATCATACAATCTCTTGAGCTTCCCAGTTGTGATTTAAAGAGGGGAAAAGTCGCTACTGGGAATACCAATCTTTTACCATATTTTGACAGTCTTTTTGAAGAACGAAAAGATCACAACTATATTCCTGGATGTCAAAGAAACATTTGACAATGTAAATATAGATCTTTTGCTGCAAAGTCTGAGAGCTGTAGGTGTCCCGGAAAAAAACTGTTGATTGACTCTGACGTCTGATTTCGGAAAAGAAAGGTTTTCATCAAATTCCAGGGTAAAGTGCGGGCCCTAGCATTGTCTCGAGTTGCATCCCATAAGGGGCAACTCACAGTCCTTTACTATATGCTCTGTACACCGTCAATCTGGAAACATATCGTCTCACATGTAATAAAATAGTTCAAGGCGCAAACGACATCTGTGTACTCACTTTAGTTCATCTGCGGAATGTGAAGCCACACTCTCTTCCGCCATGTCCCTTCCGAAAAACTGACTCCGAACACACGGCACGGAAGCTCGTTGTAGTTTCTCCTAGTGTTCCTATCTAAGGATTTGCGACAGAATGGCGCTACATTTTGAACGTTACCCAGAGTCATCGCAGGCTTGAGTCTTACGCGTCGTGTTTTATTCTCGGCTGTCATGAGTCCCTGACATCAACCATGTAATAAGTGACTATGTAAAAACGTTAAATATTGTCCGTACAGTCTCCCGAGTTAGGTGGGGCTCTCATCCCACCTATTTATCGAAACTGTGCTAAGTCTTAAATAGAGCTAGCCTTGACTACGGTGATGTGGCGTTCCATATTGGGCGAAAGGACATCCTGAGACTACTAGACAAATTTCAGTTTCGTTATATTCGACAACGTTTAGGCGCTATGAGCTCTACTCCTGTGAATGAAAGCCTTCATTACTCAAACCCATGAAACGTCGATATAACGTGATAATATCAAAAAGCAGATGGTAGCATATAATGTGCCACGTATACCTGAAACGGTCGGATTTCTGTACTTAGATAGCGATGTCTCCACATTAAAACAGAGAGACAATGTGGGACGTTCCTTTCTCCGTCCACAATAAAAAGCCCCTAAAATATTTCAAGTGCCGAAAGAAACTTCGTTTTTTTTCTGCGAAAGTTGAAGCTATAATGGAAACCTTAAAATATGTCAGTTTCCTTCATATTTCTAATATCCTCATTCTATTTGATTCTATTGTCGGTTTGCAATCTCTAAAGCATAAGAACTGGAATCCCAAAACCGGCAACCAAATCATAGCAATCATTTGGCAGTGCATCTTGTGTGATATCCAAAGTCAGATGATAGAATTCCTGTGGGTTAAATCTCACTGCGGCACCTTTCATAATGAAGAAGTTGACGTGCTTGCTAAAGAAGCCACAAAATCCGGAAATTAAAACGACCTCAATCTTTCACCTTCAGAATTCTACCGTCTGGCCCCCACAGAATGCCTTTCAACAATGACAAGAGGACGGGAAAATGTCTGTTATTTTGGGGAAGGTATTATGCCTGTGTTCAGCTTGTTATTTGAAATAGAACCTGGTTTCGCGACATTCACCTGCCCATGTTGTTGATACACACGGCCGTTTTCCGTCACAACTTCACCACAGTGGAATTACTTCAACTCCATTCTGTGATTTCTCTAGCACTGCACAAGGCATACACGTCCTCTATGCATATGCAAAATGGGTGAGCATCAGACTACCATTTTTGCAAACAATTACGTCGTCTGAAAGTAGACGTTCCTATGATTGCCGGTATTCTACTTTCTCTTGGTAATCCCGCTTATAACAAAGAGCTTCTGAACTTATTTGTTAAACTTGTTTCTGTTTCCTCTCGTATTCTGTCATCAAATTATATTTTGTATTGTATATCAATTATTTGTCTTTCAGCTGGATAAATGGCGTCGGCCGCTGAAGGGCAAATTTTAAAACAAAATTAAGTTAAAGGAATAGACGGGCCGTGGTGGAGAATTTGTATGGATCTATTCCATGTAGCTAGTTCCAAGACATTCGTTTCTCATCAACCGATTGCGGTAAATCAAGTCCTTACTGTTGACATCAATCTTGAAACTACACTGAGGAGCCAAAGAAACTGGTACACCTGCTAAATATCATGTAAGACCTCCGCGAACACGCATAAGTGCCGCAACACGACGTGGAATGGACTCGAATAATGTCTGAAGTAGTGCTGCAGGGAACTGACACCATGAATCCTACACGGCTGACCATAAATCCGTAAGAGTAATAGGGGATGGAGATCTCTTCTGAACAGCGCGTTGGAAGGCATCCCGGATATGCTCAATAATGTTCATGTCTGGGGAGTTTGGTGCCCAGCGGAAGCGTTTAAACTCAGAGGAATGTTCCTGGAGCCACTTCGTTGCAATCCTGGACGTGTGGGGTGTCTCACTGTCCTGCTGGAATTTCCTAAGTCCTTCGAAATGCACAACGGACATGAATTTATGCAGCTGATCAGACACGATGCTTACGTACGTGTCACCTGTCAGAGTCGCATATAGACGTATCAGGGGTCCCATATCACTCCAACTGCATACGCTCCGCACCATTATAGAGCTTCCAACAGCTTGAACAGTTCCCTGCTGACATGCGGGGTCTATGGATTCATGAGGTTGTCTTCATACCCATTCACGTCCATCCGCTCGATACAACTTGAAATAAGACTCGTTCGACCAGACAACATGTTTCCAGTCATCAACAGTCCAGTGTCAGTGTTGACGGGCCCAGGGGATGCGTAAAGTTTCGTGTCGTGCAGTCATCGAAGGTACACGGTTGAGCCTCCGGCTTCGAAAGCCCATGTCGATTATGTTTCGTGGAACGGTTCGCAAGCTGACACTTGCTGATGGCTCAGCATTGAAATCTGAAGCAGTTTGCGGAAGGGTTGCACTTCTGTCACGTTGAACGATTCTCTTTAGTCGTCGTTGGTCCCGTTCTTGTAGGATCTTTTTCCGTCCGCGGCGATGACGGAGATTTGATGTTTTGCCGGATTTCTGATACTCACGGTATACTACTGAAATGGTCGTACGTGAAAATTCCCACTTCATCGCTATCTGGGAGATCCTGGGTCCCATCGCTCGGGCGCTGGTTATAACACCAAGTTCAAACTCATTTAAATCTTGATAACCTCCCGATGTAGCCGCAGTAACCGACCTAAAAACTGCGCAAGACATATGTTGTCCTATATAGACGTTGCCGACCATAGCGCCGTACTTTGGCTGTTTACATACCTCTTTGTTTGTATACACGTGCCTGTACCAGTTTCTTTGGCGCTCCAGTGTATTTTCAGATTGAAGAGCTTGTCCACTTTTGCCGGCCGCGGTGGTCTCGCGGTTCTAGGCGCTCAGTCCGGAGTCGTGCGACTGCTACGGTCGCAGGTTCGAATCCTGCCTCGGGCATGGATGTGTGTGATGTCCTTAGGTTGGTTAGGTTTAAGTAGTTCTAAGTTCTAGGGGACTGATGACCACAGATGTTAAGTCCCATAGTGCTCAGAGTCTTTTTTTTTTTTTTTTTTGGCTTGTCCAATTTTGATCAAATGTGATTTGCTAAGGCACCCAACTACTCACATACTTTCTTTTTTTGCTTTTATTTGACTGTCACACATTTATCTCTCACATATACAATTACCGCTGTTGTTTACAGCATATATTCACAAAACATTCACCTACGCTGCACGGATACTCGTTCACTCCCAAGAATCTCCACAAATTACTTACAGTATTTGTATGCTCATGCTGCTGATAGAATACCTTGACCATGTTATGATACCAATCACTTCTAAATTTCAATAACATAAGAAGTTTAGAGTTAAACGTTACGTCCAATAGATGATCATTAACACGGAGCGCAGGTGAACAGTGGATAAACATGGGGCAAATAATCTGTCATGTCATTCCAATGTAATCTGGTCGGCGTTCGTCCGGAGTGGTTAAGGGAAGATCAGGAACGCCCAGGAATCACATGCCTTAACCACTGTGCTCCCTCACTTGGATCGGCTTTTCCAAATTTCAAACGTCTTCATGGCTTCTCCTTCAGACATATTGTTCACAGCACATTTTATCACAAACACGATCGCTACATTCCATCATTTCCTGCTACGTATGCGCAGTCGCAATCGCATAGTCCTTGTGCAGGGTCAAGATATAAAACAGGTGTGTTCTGCATGTTCATAATTTTCTAATGTTTAAAGGTGTTGTGGCAACCTTGAACAGTCATCAGCATCATTTGTCGAATAAAATTAAAATGAGCGCAAGGCGTTTACTCGAGGTCAAGATCAGCGTACGTAGTCAGGACAGAAGCATTCCCATAAGCAACCCTGACGAACAGTCTGTGATGTCAGTAGGTAAGATTCAAAACTAGCCATTTTTTTGCGTTGAAAACAGTTTAATTTTACTTAATTTTACGACTTTCCTCGCGACGAGTGTTTGCATAACCCTCATAAGATCTGTATACAATAGTAATACTTGTGTGTAGGAAACAGTACAATGCACAGGACTGGAGAACAAATGATACCGTATCAAGATGGACATATGGCTATAACTAAGAGAGAAAGAGAAATATAGATATAACGTGTCTCCTCAAAGCGTGCCATGTAGTACACAGACCTGCGTACCTAGAAACCACATCCGAGTTTGTAACTTTCACATACAATTTGTTTTGCGGATTAAGTTACGCTGAAGGTCAGGAACACAAAACACCAAGATATGAGGGAGGGGCCTAGGAATGCCTGTCCTGACACCTAACCACGAGAACCAATTTAACATATTTTTTACTTAAAATAATTTAATCCATGGGAAATGTAGATGGCGGTCCTTCCGTGATTAATTTAAACATGTGACGGTTTTTTTCTCACTGTACAGCTTTCGTAAATACAACGAAGGAAATTATCGCTGTGGTAACAGCCTGTAGCCGTTAATGAGAGACATATTTTCCTCAGTTTTTCGTTCGGCCATTATTAAATTTTTATTCAGAGCTTCTTAAATGCTGGATTGACTTCTTCTAAAGAATACAACAGTGTTTCGTCTGTATGACTAACCCACAATTACCTAACTTTTTCCTAACACACGATGACACTCAACATTCGCGGATACAAGAGTGCAATAAAGAAAAATGGATATTAAAATTTTACTAGCTAGATTTATTCAGTGAACAGAGAAGAGAGAACAGTCTTGGTCAAAGCAAACTTCGTGCCTAAGTAACAAAAGATAATGAAACCAACATTTTATCTGGGAAAAACTGGCTTGCAGCAGAAGCGAAGTAAAGGTAGTTGATATCCCGCTACACACGAGTACTCACTTTCGGGACAGACTGAGGTATGGATGCAAATTTCACCACTGTGGCTCAATTTCTACACGGAAAAACTGTGAGGGAAGCGAAAGAAAATTTGAGAAGAGGAATGAAAGTTCAAACGGATCAGATATCAGTGCTGAAATTCACAGGCGACATAGGCCTTTTATCCTGGTGTAAGGAGCTCTCGGACGAGCTGCTGAAGGGAATAGACAGCATATTTAGCACAGAGCATGGCTTAGGGATAAACCAGGTTAACACGAAGCTGACGACGAGTGCTAGAATGGAAAGTAACCACTTGCTTATCATTAAACGTGCGAACGATACAGTAGTAGAAGAAGCAAGAGAGTTCTGATATGTAGGAAACGAGGTTATAAGTGATGGCCGAAGCAAGGCAGAACTACGAAGACTGGTACCGGAGAAGAAAGCCCTCTTCAGTAAAAGACTTGCGCTGGTATCGGCTACCTCTGGAGCACAACATCGTATGGAAGTTAATCGTGACCATCAGAAATCCGAAGAACAATAAAATGGGAACATTAGAAATGTAGTGCTATCTAAGAATGTTAAAAGTTAAATGGACAGGTGAAGTCCGAAAAGAAGAAGTGCTACAAGAATTGATCAGGAAAGAAGTCTTACCAGAGAGAGAGACTGGTTGGCGGACATCCGCTATGGCGGTACGGCATCCACGAACATGCAGCTGAGTAAAAAAAAAATAATAATAATATCATGGTTTTAAAGCTTCATATTTTCTACATAGTCTCACATCGCCTGAGTACAAGGCGCAAACGTTCATTCATTTACGTGAAACTGTCAGAAAAGTCCTTCTTGGCTGTTGTTCAACTTGCGCTTCACATTCGCACTTTCTTTGGTCTTGGCGAACAACCAGAGACCTACTACGCTCTTTCCCTTTTTGTGGTTGTTTCATGTTGATCACACCAAGTCTCCTAATGCTTTATTCCGAAAAAAAAGTGTCCGCTTTTTTCATTTCATTCGATTCGTGGCAGGCGTCCGTGCACCGCTATTTCTCTTCACGAGTCAAGGCGTGTGGGACAAACTTTGAACAGATTTCTTTCTTCTCAAAACCATTCTGCAGTATGCCTTAAAAAGTTGATTTAAAGATGTTGAGTTCGCCACTCCATTACGATTTATGGCATAACACGACCGCACTATGTAACGCTTCCTGCTCACAACTGACTGGTCGAATGCAATTCTTTTGTTTACAGTTGATTGTTCTTGTTTCCACCGTAATTACTGTGCTTACGTCGCTTTTACGGCAGTAATAAAATATGTCTCGGAACTTTATGAACGGATGGAGCAGAAGAGGAAAAATTAGTAGGGACAAAGAAAGAACATTATATTCGAAACAGGTTATAGAGGATGATGTGATTAGTTGTTACGTAAAGAGAAAAAGATTTGCATGAGACATGCACATCATCAAACCAGTCACAAAACAGATGACTTAATAAAAACTTTTTAAAAAAAGAAAAACTCAAGCTCGTAAAACATTCGTGCGCTAATACACGACGACAAATACTACATTAACAGTGTGATCAATCTTGTTTCGTTTGTGTAGAGCTCATATTTCAGCTTCATAACTACCTGTGAATGACGCACCGCTTACTCTCGTAAAACATAGCAATGCAGTCTGATGCACTTATGCGTCATTTAGCAATTGTGAAGAGTAGGCTGAAGTTTAAGAAAAGAAATGGAGTAATGAGGAATAATGATATGTCTTTAAAGTTCTCTGAGGCTTCAGACACTCTGATAAATGAATATTTCTATAGGCAGTTCAGTTGAAACGAAATAAACATCCCTACAAACATCAATCACAGAACATGGACATATGAATATAAGTACGAAGAAGAAGCCTTCGGCGAAAGAAGAAATTCTTCAATTGCCCGACGAAATAAGTAAATGCTGAATTGTTCGGAAAAAGAAAGAGATACAGCAATGTAAGCCAATTAGGAATGAAAACAACAGAAAATGCAGGGAATTTAAGACGACATAGCTGCAGGAAAAGCGTGGCGAAATCGAAAAATAAATTGTCGTTGGAACGACACGTTCAGTACCTCTCACTGCAATTAAAAGCAGGGGTGTCATTATTAATTGTGCAAACAGAATTTTGCTGTTAAGCGGAGGAGGAACAATCAAGTCAAAATAATATACTGAGATACGAGGGGAGGAAGTGTTCTGGCGTGACACAAGAAGCACCGGGTGTTGGTTTGGCAGACATAGGTGATCCAGTATTGGAGCCATAGCTTGGAATAACTTCGGAAGACTTAACAATCAAACAAGGGAGATGGCATGGAAAAAAATCATACACATTTTCTAAATTTTATTGAGGGAATCGGTCATTCAAGCTATAGTGGAGAAGGTATGAGACTGGAAAAAATCATTACATTCTGGTTTAATATCACCTACACAATTCCGAATACCTGTATAGCAAAGACAGATTCTCGTATAAGCGAGAGCAAACGCTCACTCCGCTTAAAAGTCATGCATGTAAATTGACCGTAAGAATAATGTACAGAGACAAGGAAAAAAATTTGAAGATTTGTTAGATGATCAGTTGGGCTTTGTAAAGGAACCAGAGAGGCAAATATGAGGATGCGCTAGATAATGAAGGCAAGACTTAGGAAATTCAAGACACCTTTCTTCATAGAATTTGTCGACCCAGAAAAAGCGCACGATAACTTAAAACGGTGCAAGAAGTTTGACACTGAAGAAACAATATGTATAGGCCATAGCGAAAGACTGCTAACATACGTCGTGTACAAGAACTGCGAGGAAACAATGAGAACAGAATTTTTACTGGCTGACGGTGATCATATTAGTTTTCACTAAAAAACATATTTCAGTCGTTGCAAAGATGACATTTCTCACTTAAAGAAGATTGATGGTATCAAAACTAGCTCTTAATCTGAGAAAGAATTTCAAAGAATGGACGGATGATGCACAGAATTGAATGGAGGAATGGAAGTTTATCATTCTGTAAATGGGAAAACCAAAAAAGAAGAGACTTTTAGATTTTGAAATGTGTTTCAGAAAGATGCTGAAAATGAAGTAGAATAAGCTACGAAATGATGTAGTCCTCTATAGAATCTGTAAGGAAAGGAATACATGGAAAGCACTGACTAGGAGATGAGACAGAATGATAGAAGATGTGTTAAGAAATCAAAGAATAACTTCAGTGGGACTAGAGGGAGCCGCAGAGGGCAAAAAATTGTAGAGAAAGACGGAGATTGCAATACATCCAACAAAGAATTGGTGTAAGTGCTACTCTGAGATAAAAAGGTTGGCACTGGAGAGGAGGTCGTGACAGGCTTCGTCAAACCAGTCAGAAGACTGAGCACCTAAAAAAGACCATCCCTTCAAATGGTTAAAACTAAAGTCCTGATGACAAATGGTGCATTAGGGACAATTGTACTATTGAAATCTGTCGGTATTAGAGTTAATGATGACATCGTAACGTAACTGTTAAGGTATGTTCAGCATTGGAGCTGGCATAGGCTGCAAGGGTGACCCATGTGAGATAAACAGGGTGTTTCAAAAACAGAGAGCATAATTTCAGGTACGTATTCCCACATAAAGATAAGAAAAAAGTTCATTACAACATGTGCCCGAAAATGTTTGGTTTATGGGTTATGGTCTTCAAAACAGTGATATTTACCGGAATGTTCTTCTTCCCGGTGGTAGCTGCCGTGGCAGAAGACATTAACAGGACAGTTAATTGCGAGGCGAATGGTAGCTCAGTGTTATGTTTAGCGTTCGACATTTACTCAAATCGGGAAATGGTAGAGGTGTACTTCATGTACACTAAAGCGGCCGGCAATGCTGTGGTGGTTGTCGTTTGTACAAGGAGAGGTACTGCACAGAGAAAATGTCCATATCGGAGGACATTTAAACCTCTCCATCGCCGACAATGAGGTCATGATTTGGAGAGGGAACGAAGCAAGATCTACAGCTCCAGGTGTAGAGTTTCTGGATTCTGTGCACACGACTCCTTCTATCAGCACACGAAAGTTTGCGTTAAAACTGAATGTTACTCATGCGACTGCCTGGAAAGTTGTGAGAGAAACAGTTGTGTGTCTGTCATTTAAACGTTTACAGACCGCGTGACCACGTTGCACGAATTATGTTCTGCCAGTTGTTCTCGCACCACTGGGCTACAAACTGCGTTAGTATCGTTAATAGATGAAGCACAGTTCACGAAATGGCAATCTCAAACTACCACAATCAGCAAGTATGGGCAGTTGCTTCGTATTGCCAATAAGTGGGGTTTTCCTTCAATATGTGGGCCGATCTCACTGGTGATAGATTTTATGGATCTCATGTGTAGTTTCAAACAGGCTTACGGGCAGAGCTCCACAAACTTCCTGGAAAACATCGTACCTCACGTTTTTGACATTCCAATGATCATTCGACAACAAGCACACTTTTTGCATGATGACGACCCTGCACACTTCATTCGTAAGACCCATCGATGTTTCGATCAATCTTTCCTGAGCGATGGGTGGATAAAGGTGACATAACTGCTGATGTGAACTCTATCTGACATTTTGAACTTCTTCTGTAAAGGAAACTAGCTGCGAGAAAAAAAGCGTCCTGTGATTATGTTTTGAAGGCCATAATTTCGTAAAGCTATCATTTCAGGACGCTTGTAGTAATGAACCTTACATAATAGGGGTATATACCTGAAATTACGTCCTTTATTTTTGGACACTCTGTATGGCGGGGCGTGTGACGGAACACTTCTAAACTTGAGTGCGACCTCCCTCTTTCACATTTTATTGTTTATAGTACAAATTTGGTCGGGCTGTATGCCGAATACTGACATATGCTATCGATTGGTGCCCACAGTGACTGATGGAAAAAATATATGACGGATGCATGTATAAGTGACATGCTGCAACTGATAATAATTATGTACCTGACGTTAAGGAACCATCCTTTCACCTGACGTTATGCTGAGGATGGTCGGTTAACCGGAAGACATTGGAGCAGGTTGTTAACGATGTACCCTTCTATTACAATCAAGGCGCATAATTAGACTATGTAACAGGTTTCATGCTGAGAAAAACATTAAATGATGTTCTGGTGAGAAAATTAACTTATTTAGCATAAACCAGTTAGCTCCAAAACTGAAATAAAACACACTTCATTCGATTCTAAACTGTCAAAATTGTACCGTGTGGGGCTAAAATTAAGTATATCAGAGAAATTATAAAAGGAGCAGAAAATTCGGTCTTTTGACGCGCATACTACCGTTAAGGTAATACGTAAAAACTACACAGCATGCCTCCTAAAACGTTTTGGTTTCGCTTACTGTCGCCATAAGAAAGATTTCTACGTAGACATTATTAACATAGCACGTTTATCGTTATTCACAGTTGTGAGTTTATATGTTACTGATGCATATTTTATGCTGTTTATGAAGGGATTGGTTACATGTATAAACATTACCAGAAAAACTATACAGCATACCTCCTAAAGTGTTCTGGATTAATCTACTGTCACCATAAAAAAGATTGCTACATTTGGTAACGTAGACATCAATAGCATAGTACGTTTATCGTCATTCACTGATGTACTATTAGACAATATTTTGAGAAAACATCCTGGCTTACACGCTTACAGCGTTTGTCTGAGAGAATGGACAACTTTACTGACGTTGTTTCCAGGGTTTTTTTTTTTTTTTCCTTTATTGTATTTCAATTCCCCATCGGGGCGGGCTGGCAGCAGCATAGGCGCTGCTCTTCAGCCGAAAGACATAGAACAAAACAATAGAAGACATTTAAAAACAGCAAAGGAGAGAATAAGGTGAACATAGATATAAAAAAGGGGAACATCATGGAAGCCAATAGACAAAAACCGGGGTGACTGTAAAATGGAGATAAAAAAAAACTGTTTGAAAGTAGCACACACAAAAAGCCACACACTGTGACGGTTAAAAGAACACAAGGCACAGTATGACTGGAGCATAAAGGTAGCGACGGATGGCATAGCACATAGCATAACACTGACGGCGAACCTCAAGGCAGGACACAATTAAAAGCACACCTCTTGACGCACACGAGAAACAGCACTAAACAACACTGATGTGGCACACTGATGAAGAGCAATACAGAGGATCTGCCAGGCGCTAGGAGATGAGGGAGACCTGAAGAAAGGAGGGAGGGGAAGAGATGGGGGAGGTGAGCAGGGGGCGCGCGGAAGAGGGCCAGGTAGGGAGGGATGTGGGAAGGAGAGAGGCAAGTATGGGGTGCAGGGTCTCAGGGGAGGGGGAGACGGAGGAAAATCCGCTCTGGGAGAAGGAGGAAAGAGGAAAGGGGGCCCTGGGGAGAGGGGGGGGAACAAGGCCAGGTTATAGTTGGAAGGAAGGGTAGATGTCACGGCGAAGTTCGTCATCCGGGAGGGCGAGGCGTTGGAAATTGCCCTGATGAAGGAGATGGAGGGTGTGGAGGTGGAGAGAGGGAGTGATACAGCGATAGAGGTGCGGCAACGGGCGGGGGGTGGAGAGGAAGGAGGAAACCAGAGGGTGGGGGGGATCAAGCCTGCGAACAATGTAAAGGATGCGGAGATGTTGGAGGAACAGGAGGAGGTGGGGGAAGGGGATCAGTTCATACAGGAGCCGTGTGGGGGAAGGAAGGTGGATACGGAAGGCAAGGCGGAGCGCATGGCGTTCAAGGATTTGGAGGGCCTTGTAAAAGCGGGTGGGGGCGGAGATCCAGGCAACGCTGGCATAACAGAGGATAGGACGGATGAGGGATTTGTACGTGTGAAGGATGGTAGAAGGATGCTATCCCCATGTCCGGCCAGACAGGAGTTTCAGAAGGCGGAGGCGGGAATGGGCTTTCTGCTGGATGGTCAGGAGATGAGGGGTCCAGGTGAGGTGTCGGTCAAGGGTGAGGCCAAGGTATTTCAGGGTGGGGGTGAGTTGGATAGGACGACCATAAAGGGTGAGGTAGAAATCATGGAGGCGAAAGGAGCGAGTGGTGCGGCCTATGATGATTGCCTGGGTTTTGGAGGGGTTGAGACGGAGGAACCACTGGTTACACCAAGTGGTGAACTGGTTAAGGTGGGTTTGGAGGGTACGTTGAGACCGTTGAAGGGTAGGATAGAGAGCCAGGAAGGCGGTGTCATCAGCATACTGGAGAAGGTGGACTGGTGGGGGTGGCTTGGGCATATCAGCTGTATACAAGAGATAAAGGAGAGGGGAGAGGACAGAACCTTGGGGGACGCCAGCCGTGGGATAAAAGATACGGGAGTTGGTGTTGTGGAGGGTGACATAGGAAGGACGGTGCGAGAGGAAGGAAGCGACCAGACGGACAAAATTGATAGGCAGGGCTTAGGTTTGGAGTTTAAAGAGGAGACCGGGATGCCATACACAGTCATAGGCATTTTGGAGGTCAAGGGAAATAAAAATGGTGGAGCGACAGGAGTTGAGCTGGAGGGACAGAAGGTGAACAAGGTTGAGGAGTTGGTCGTCAGCAGAGAAGGAGGGTTGGAAGCCACACTGGGTAAGGGGGAGGAGGTGGTGTTGAGCAAGGTGCTGATGGATACGGCGGGAGAGGAGGGATTCAAAGACCTTACTGAAGACGGAGGTGAGGCAGATGGGACGATAGGAAGAGGCGGCAGAAGGGGGTTTGTTGGATTTGAGGAATAAGAGGACGCGGGAGGTCTTCCACAGGTCAGGGTAGAAGCCAGTAGAGAGGACGACATTATAGAGATGGGCGAGGACAGTCAGGAAGGAATAGGGGCTTTCGCGAAGGTGACGGTAGGTGACACAGTCGTGACCAGGGGCCCTGTTGTGTTTGGACCGGAGGATAAGTTTAATGTCTTGTGCTGTGATGGGAGTGTTTATGTTGGAGGGGGGGCAACTGCCCCAAGCACTGGAGACTAGGAGCAAGTGGAGCGACCGAGGTATCGGCACGTTCCATGACTGTGGGGAAAGGAGAATAATCAAAGTAGGGATCATTGGGGATGGAGAAGACCTTGGAAAGGTGGGAAGCGAAGTGGTTGGCCTTACTGAGGTTGTCAGGAAGGGGGCGATCGTTATGGAGAAGGGGGTAGTGGGGAGCAGAAAGGGAACCAGTAAGACGATGGAAGGCGGACCAGTACTTGGAGGAGTTGATAGGGAGGGTGGCGTTGACTCGTGTGCAGGTCTGGCGCCAGTCTCGGCGTTTCGTTGCTGTAATAAGGTTCTGTACGTGTCGCTGTATTTGCCGGTGGCGTTGGAGTGTATCCCTGTCATGAGTGCGCAGGAAGGAGCGATATAGGCGGCGGGATTCACGGAGGAGGAGGACAGCCCGCGGAGGGAGAATGGGATGGTGTGGGTGGATGGTTTTAGTAGGAACATGGGCCTCCACGGCGTCAGTAATTACCTGCTGAAGGAAGGACGAGGCGTGGTTGATGTCAACAGGATGGCGATAGGTAAGAGGGTGGCTTTCGACCTGGGTGGAGATGGAGTCCCGGTAGGCATCCCAGTTGGCACGGCGATAGTCGTGGACGACCTTGGGAGGGGGTGCAGGGTGCGGAGCCGGAGGGGGGCGGTTTGCAGACGTTATGATGAGAAGGACAGGGAGGCGATCGCTACCTGTGGGGTCAAGGACGGCAACAGCGATACGCCCAAGGAGGTTGGCGGAGGCAAAGACAACATCGGGGGTGGTGTTACTTTCAGGTCGGGTGTGCTGGGGAAGAGGAACAAGGTCACCTTGGAGTGTGGAGAGGAACTGATGCCACCGCCGAAGGGCAGCAGGAGTGCGGCTATGGATATTGAGGTCGGCGGCAATCACATAGGTGGAGAAGGTGTGGTCAATGTGTGAGATGAAGTCATAAGGAAGAGGAGCAGTGGTGCGGACATAGATGGTGGCACAGGTAATGGTGAGGGAGGGGAAGAAGACGCTAAGGATAAGGTGTTCAGTGGGGTCATTGAGGAGAGGTTGTGGCCGGACAGGGATATGCTTAAGGTGGCCAATCGCGACTCCACCCTGCGCACAAGGACCAAGAGCGTCAGTGCAGTGGAGGATATAGGGGGAGGTGCGGATAGATTGGTGGGGCTGGAGAAAGGTTTCGTTCAAGAGGAAGGTGTCGACCTGGTGGTGGGAGAGGGTGTGCAGGAGGAGGTATTTGTTGGAGCGGAAGGAGCGAATGTTCTGGAAGAGGATGCGAGACTCGTGCCGCGCCATGACAGGAGGGAGGGAGGGAAGAGAGGGAAGGGAAGAGACTTAAACTAGGGTGTCGAGGCGGGTAAAGGTGAAGTGGGCTTGGTTGTGGGAGTAAGTGGCGAAGGCGTTCAGGTGGAAAACAGAGCGAGCAGCAAGGGATATTTGTTGGAAGGTGTGGGGGCACTGAAAAGGGGGAATGTTTTGATGTACAAAGGTAATGAACCGGATGATGTCCTCGGCCGTGGGGGGTGGACGGAGGGAATTGTTGGGGTGGACAGGGGGATCGACGGGACGAACTGGGACTGTAAGTTCAGGGGTGGCTGGAGGGGGTTTAGCTTTACACTTGTGGGAGTATGTGGGATGGGGGCCATTGTAGGTATTACAGGAAGGAGGAGCAGCGAGGTTGGGGCAGTTCTGAAGAAAGTGGGAGGCCTTGCAATGGGGACAGGTGGGGGGGTTTTTGCAGTTGGGAGTCAGGTGGTCATTGTACATCAGGCACCGCTGGCAACGGTAGGATTGGGGAGGGGATTTGGAGGATTCAACAGGGTGGCGACGGTGGTATATCAGGGCACCCTGGGTGAGGAGATGGTCTATGGATGGGGCGGATTCAGAGAATACCCGCATGAGGTAGGCGGGACCAGAGGCATTGTGGATACGGCGGGCAGAGCGGATTTCCAAGTGCGGGTGGGAGTTCAGTTCTACCAACACTTCATCCTCTGTGATCACCGGGCTGAGCTTGGTGATCACAGTGGTGGAGGTGGGGGGGGCGACGGGGAGGCTGGGGCTGACGAGGAGTGGAAGCGGAAAGGAAGGGTGTCAGAGAGGCGTGGGGGCCAAACATAACTCGTGGGAGTTTTCGCAGGAGGTCTGTGTGAAAGGATGGGGACGGGGACTTGATAAGGACTGAGTCCCTGCGGGGAATGAGTTGGGAAATGGGAGCACCAGTTAAGTACTTTCGTATATTCTTGGTGAGGGTGCGAGCGTCGAGGAACTTAGGATCGGGAGTTGACAGGACAAAGGTGTGGAGGGTGGGGGCCAAGGTATGGGTGGCAGGAGGAGGGGTGGTGTCCATGGTGACGGCAGGGGGAGGGGGAGGTGGTGTTGATTTTTTGTGGGAAGTGGCGGGAGCAGAGTCGGTAAGGACGCGCTTTTGGGGTTTTTTGGAGACTGGCGGCTGTGAGGAGGGGAGAGGGACGGGGAGGAGAGGGAGGTGGCGGGAGGCAGATCCCTGTGGCGTAGTGGAGGCACCGGGAGAAGCAGCTGGCTCAGTGGTGGCGATGGTGGCTGGGCGCGACATGATGCGTGCGGGAGATGCAGAAGACGAAGCGACGGGTTCGGTGAGAGAGGGGAAGCCAACCACCTGAGGGGCGGCAGCAGAGGCGGCAACAGAGGCGTACGTGAGGGCGGGGGTAGGAGTGGGAGCTGTTAAGGGTGTGGAGGCTGGAGGAAGGGTGTAGAGGTGTGGGTATACAGCAGGGGAGGAGATAGGGGGATGGTTAAGTGGGGGAAGCGAAGGGGAGGTGTTAGGAGGGAGGCCAGGAGCGGCACTCCAGGAAGTGACTGTGGGAGAGGGGGAGGGGGAGGTGTAGATGACGGTGGAGGTGGGAGTACTCATTGCACACGAACGGCGACGGACAGACGGACGTGCAGCAGGCAGCGGCAGCGGCGGCGTCGGCGTCGGCGTCGGCGTCGGCGATGGTCGGCGGCGAACAGACGGACGAACAGCAGGCGGCGGCAGCGGTTACGACGACGGCGATGGACAGCGAGCAGGCAGGCGGACGGACGGACGAACGAACGAACGAACGAACAGCGACAGCAGCAAGCGGCGGGCACACAGACAGACAAACACAATCTTCGAAGACGGAGATTCCGCCCTGAGAGTAGCCCAGGCTTTGCAATCTGACGCTTTCGAAGGAGGGGATCCAACCCTCTAGATGTTTCCAGGGGACTGAACGTGATTCTTTATACTTTTATTTTATGTCGTTTTGATTCGAGAAATCACAAATGCATTCGCCTCTTATCAACAGTATTAAATCACCTTTTTCTTTAGTGGTTGGCCAGAATTGAATATATTATATTTTATCGTCGCTAGGCAATGAAAACCTCGTAACTCCATCTGACAATGAAATCCACGTAACTGCATTACCAAATGTAGAAAATTATGCCACATAGGCTGTTGAAACCTTCCATCTTCGAGTTGAACGGTGTTGCCATCTAGCGGCAATAATGAAAACCTCACATCTCCAGCGATATGTAGTTTGTGCTGTAAACCTCGTATCTCCGATAATCGCCATTGTTAGTGTGCAGGGCGAACTCATACTCCGAGATTTAAACGTTTTTTGACGTGATAGTAACGTTTTTGACTGACAGACCCAACACTGCTTTATTGCTACAGGTACGTGTTAGTATTTCTAGGTATTTATGTATTGTATTTTAATATACAGAATTAATAATGACCTCGTTAAATACAATGTTGACTTACGAGTTCTTCATCGCGCGTAAAGCAGGATGCGCTCGGTACATAGGAGGTTCTAATTTTAGAACTGAACAGAATCCTATACATTCTACAGTAACTACTTTGTTTTCAGCTATGGGTAAAAAGAGTAAATTCACTCTTCACCTTGTGAAACAAGCCGACGCATCATATCGCATAAAATCACCGGAAGAAGATTCTAGTCAGGTTCCTCCTTGTCCTACACCAAAAGAAAGGGTAGACCTACAAAATGAAGGTAAACCGTAGTTTATATTGTTGTAACTGGAAGTAAGATCCTTGTTTGGAAGTTGGGGTGATTAAATTATTTAAATGTTATTGATGACGTTATGGTTTACACTACAGATAATGCGGAAAAAGAAGCCAATACAGAGGCGAATTCCACTTCTGAGTTTGAAAGTCTTTTCGAACACAGCAGCGAGGATGATATCTCCAGTGGCAGTAGTGATGCGTACGATCCAGATAAAAACGAAAATGACCATAGCAGTAACAAGAGCAAGGAAGACGACGATGACGAAGTTGATGTGGGAGTGAAGAGTACTAAGCAGCGCCGTAAAAGGAAAAGCAATCAATCACTTCAAAGTTTGCAGAAAGAAAAACGTATGAGGGGACAGGATTATTTAGGAATGCAAAAAGATGAGTTTGGCAAAAAGAGACCAACAATGAGCAGGAGCAGGAGGGAAATGAAACCACGATGTACTTGTAAACATTCTTCCTTAAATCGGAACAGGAATTGCAAGGATATTACAGAAGAGCAGAGACAGCGAATATTTAATCATTTCTGGCAGGATATGTCTTGGGGTGAAAGAAAAATTTTTGTTAGAAGCCATGTCTACTACGTTCCAGTTAAAAGACGCAGAAATAATTCAGAATCTAATAAATCTCACCGTTCTAACACACTATATTACAATTTTGTAGTAGAAGGACAGAGAAAAACTGTCTGCAAGACTATGTTTCTGAATACTTTGTGCTTAGGCGAATGGAGTGTCAGAACATGGGCATCTAGTGCATCAGGAAGAACGCTTGCAGAAGGGCCTCAAATGCAGGAGAGACCAACGAAAGTTTCAGGTGGACGACAATCAGCATCAGAATTTTTTGCAGAGTTGCCGAAACTGGAATCGCATTACTGCCGTCGTTCTTCCACAAAACTCTACTTGGAACCTAACTGGCAGAGTAAATCAGAACTACATAGGGAATATATACAATTTTGCAAGAAAAGAGGACAAATCCCAGCTGCTTACAAACAGTTCTGCGAGGTATTCGATGAAAATAATCTTAACTTATTTTCGCCTAAAAAGGACCAGTGCTATCTTTGTTGTTCTCACCAGACAGGCAATCTCTCAGACAATGAATACTCTTTGCATATGGCCCGAAAAACTGAGGCAAGGGAAGCGAAAAACAGTGATAAATTAGGACCAGCTAGAGTGTTTACAATGGACCTTCAAGCACTTCTCCTTTCTCCCAGACTAAAAGCATCTGCACTGTACTATAAAAGCAAACTGAAGGTCCATAACTTTACCATCTATGATTTAGAAAGTAACGATGGTTATTGTTACCTTTGGCACGAGAGTGAAGGTGGACTGACAGCTTCGGAATTTGCCAGTATACTCGTGCATTTTATAGAAACGTACGTCAAAAATGATTCAGAAGCTATTTTCTATAGCGACGGATGCACGTACCAGAATCGAAACTCAGTCATGAGTAATGCACTGGCTTATCTCGCGAATCAGAAAGGCATTACAATAGTGCAAAAATTTCTGGAGAAAGGTCACACTCAAATGGAGTGTGATTCTATGCACTCCACCATAGAAAGGAAGTTAAAAAACAGACACATTTATACTCCTGCTGGCTATGTAGAAGTTTGTGCTACCGCAAGACAAAGTCCTAGACCTTATGTTGTCAATTATTTGGACCACACGTTTTTCAAGTCCTATGATAAACTCTCGTTGTATTCATCCAAAATTGGGGATCCAACAGTGACTGATATCCGGTGTCTCAAGTATGATCCCTCCGTAAAAATGGAATATAAATTGAAATTCAGCGATACATGGGAACCACTTCCAAGAAGGATGTCAAACATACCCAGCTCACTTACAGTGCCCCCTCTCTACAGTTCACCACTAAAGATCAGCGCAGAAAAGTTTACGCATTTGCAACAGCTAAAGCTGGTCCTTCCTAAGGACGTGCATTCATTTTATGACACACTGCCTCACATTTGTAATGAGAGAACATGTCCGTGCATAAAAAAATGCAGCCGAAATTAAACTTGTTTACAGCCACCTCTGACTGTCAGTGTAACAGCAATAGTAACAATAATAAATGTTAATAAACTGCACAAATGTTTACAGTAAGAAAAGGTTAATTAAAGCTAACAACATTGTTTCTATGTTTTTTAAACACTGCAATTTATTAACATCCAGATTCCAATATTTTGATCAAAGTGAAATTATTCATTTCACTTTATATCTGTAACAATGTATCGTTACAGACGTTTCATAATACACAAATAATGTAAAATTTAAGTACGTTTTTTTTTAAAACAAGGTCATTTCAATTCTTAACCGTGCACTCGTTACATGCCTCTTATCTCCATCACTACCAAAAAAATAACTGTGAAAACCTCGTAACTCCAAAAACCAGCAGACAATTTGAAGTGCATAATACAGTCTTATGTACCAATGACCGGATCCATATGGTGTAGCAGAAACCACTACATTTAACTAATCAGGTCCTCATGTGATTTCTATAATTAGTTTTTTGTTTCTCCAGTAAAATTTGACCAATTTGAGTTACGAGGTTTTCATTGCCTAGCGACGTTATGCTGTTTATTAAGGTATTTTTTACGAGTATAAATAAGAGAAACCGCGCGGGATTAGCCGAGCTGTCTTGGGCGCTGCGATCAAGGACTGTGCGGCTCGTCGCGGCGGAGGTTCGAGTCCTCCCTCGGGCATGGGTGTGTGTGTTTGTCCTTAGGATAATTTAGGTTAAGTAGTGTGTAAGCTTAGGGACTGATGACCTTAGCAGTTAAGTCCCATAAGATTTCACAGACATTTGAACAAATAAGAAAAGTTGGATAATCTTGTGTACCACTACCAACTCAAGTCGGTGCTCCATTTCCTGTAGTACAGTTGCCCTAATTAGCCCTCAGATGCAACGCTCAGGGGCGAATTTTTTAGCTGCTTCAGTTACTGTAGCAAAGACTAAGCTATATATATATATATATATATATATATATATATATATATATATATATATATATATGATACGACGTTAAAAACAATAGCAATTGATCTCGGACGCGACAGACCATGAACGCCCTCTTGCTTCATTCCTCTGGCGTATAGTGGCTAGAAACCGGATCGTTACATATCGCCAGACATTTGAATATATTTAGGTGCCGTTTATTCATGAACATAAAGGTATTGGAATCTGAAAACCAACGGGAAGAGAATCATTTGTACAGTTCATTAAGGTAAGGACTGACAGTCGAAGTTTGCCCTGAAAATAAGGAACTCTGTCTCATATCTAAGCCACGATGTTCTGTCATTCCATTCTTACACTGAAGAGCCAAGGAAACTGGTACACCTGCCTAATATGGTGTAGGGCCCGCAAGCACGCAGAAGTGCCGCAGCACGAAGTGGCATGGACTCGACTAATGTCTGAAGTAGTGCTGGAGGGAATAGACAACATGAATCCTACAAGGTTGTCCATAAATCAGTAAGTGTACGCGGGGGAGGAGATCTCTTCTGCACAATACGTTGCAAGGCATCCCAGGTATGCTCAATAATGTTCATGTCTGGGGAGTTTAGTGCCCAGCGGAAACTGTAACTCAGAAGAGTGTTCCTGGAGCCACTCTGTAGCAATGCTGGACGTGCGGGGTATCGCTTTGTCTTACTGAAATTGCTCTAGTCCGTCGGAATGCACGGTGGACAAGAATGGATGCAGATGTTCAGACAGGATGCTTACATACGTGTCACCTTTCAGAGTCGTATCTACACGTATCAGAGGTTCCGTATCACTCCAACTGCACACGCCCACACAATTACATAGACTCCACCAGTTTGAAGAGTCCCCTGCTGCCATGCACAGTCTATGGATTCATGAGGTTGTCTCCATACCCATTCACGTCCATCCGCTCGATGCAATTTGATAACAATCAGGCAACATGTTTCCAGTCATCAGTCCAATGTCGATTTTGACTGGCCCAGGCGAGGCGCAAAGCTTTGTGTCGTGCAGCCATTAAGGGTACGCGACTGGGCCTTCGACTCCGAAAGCCCATATCGATGATATTTCGTTGAATGGTTCGCATGCTGACGTTTGTTGATGGCCCAGCATTGAAATCTGAAGCAATCTGCGGAAGGGTTCCACTTCTGTCACGTTGAACGATTCTCTTCAGTCGTCGTTGGTCCCCCGGTTGCAGGACCTTTTTCCGGCCACAAATATGTCGGAGATTTCTGATATTCACAGTACACTCGTGAAATAGATGTACGGGAAAATCACCACTTCATCGCTACCTCGGGGATGCTGTGCTATCGCTAGTGCGCCGACTATAACGCCACGTTCACACTCACTTAAATCATGATAACCTGCCATTGTAGCAGCAGTAACTGATCTAACAACTGCGTCAGACACTTGTTGTCTTGTATAGGCGTTCCCGACCGCAGCGCCGTATTCTGTCTGTTTACATGTCTGTATTTGAATACGCATGCCTACACTAGTTTCTTTGGCGCTTCAGTGTATGTATATAGACTAACCTTGGTGAGGTATGGAAATTCATTTCAGTCGATAAATGTAAGAGATTGAGAAACTGTTTTTCAAATAATTCCTGACGGAATTTTGGTGTAGGAGTCATTTGTTATTGTTTCCAGTCCGCAGTGCTTGTAACAAATATTAGTTGCCCTCAGTAGACATCATGTAACATCGACTCTAGCCTGAATAATAGCCTTATTTCGGCGAGGTAGATAGTCCATAAGTTTCTTTATATATTCCATACCCATCCCATGCCACTCATCGCTCGAAGAGCTACCAAATTGCGGGGACATTGCTTGCTAAGTTCAAGTCGCTGTTCCCAATATTAACAGACATTTTGTCAGGAACTAAGATCGAGGTGCTTAGCGGGAATGTCGAGGGGCACCTCAGGGTGACTGAGTGTTCGTCAAAACAGTATCGTATTAGATTATATTAGATTAGTACTTGTTACATAGATCATGAATACGACACTTCGTAATGATGTGGAACGTGTCAAGTTAATAAAAGGTGTCTATACAAGAAATTACACTAGACAAAATATTACATGACACTCAATATTTTAATTTTTTGTGGGGGTTGGGAAATTACCCACTTACTGTATCCAAAAATTCATCTAATGAGTAGAAGGAGTTGCCATTAAGAAATTTTTTAAATTTCCTTTTAAATGCTATATGGCTATTTGTCAGACTTTTGATGCTATTAGGTAAGTGACCAAAGACTTTTCTGGCAGCATAATTTACCCCCTTCTGAGCCAGAGTTAGATTTAACCTTGAGTAGTGAAGATCATCCTTTCTCCTAGTGTTGTAGCCATGTACACTGCTATTACTTTTGAATTCGTTCGGACTGTTAATAACAAATTTCATAAGTGAATATATATATTGTGAGGCTACAGTGAAGATTTCTAGCTCTTTAAATAAGTGTCTGCAGGATGATCTTGGATGAGCTCCAGCAATTATTCTGATTACACGCTTTTGTGCAATGAACACTCTTTTACTCAATGATGAGTTACCCCAGAATATGATGCCATACGAAAGCAGAGAATGAAAATAGGCGTGGTAAGCTAATTTACTCAGATGTATATCGCCAAAATTAGCAATTACCCTAATAGCATAAGTAGCTGAACTCAAACGTTTCAGCAGATCAACAGTGTGTTTTTTCCAGTTCAACCCCTCATCAATGCATACACTTAGAAATTTTCAATATTCTACCTTAGCTACCGATTTCTGACCGAAGTCTATATTTATTAATGGTGTCATTCCCTTTACTGTATATACCGTGTTTTGTCAAAGTTTAATGAGAGCCCATTTGCAGAGAACCACTTCATGATTTTCTGAAAAACATCGTTTACAATTTCACCAGTTAATTCTTGTCTGTCGGGTGTGATAGCTATACTTGTACCATCGGCAAAAAATACCAGCTTTGCATCTTCGTGAATGTAGAATGGCAAGTCAATAATATATATTAAGAACAGCAGAGGACCCAAGACCGAACCTTGCGGTACCCAATTCCTGATTGTTCCCCAGTTTGAGAAATCACCAGTTTTTTGCATATTATGTGGTTTATTTCAACTTTCTGCACTCTTCCAGTTAGGTATGATTTAAACCATTTGAGCACTGTTCCATTCATACCACAGTACTTGAACTTATCTAGAAGTATTCCATGACTTACACAACCATTCTTCTTGCGTGTTTTTTATGTCTGCGAGTGTACACCATTTCTTGTAGATACTTTAGGCAGTCTACTCTGATACACCAACAAATCGGGCAACTTCATTCAAGGTGTGTCCATTGGCGCATCTAAGCACGATAGTTTCATAATTAGATTGGAATTAATTGGATGCCGGTGGTGCACATCTACCATTGAATGTTCAAATATTGAGAGGGTCAGCAGTCAGTCGTAAAACATTACGGACTTCTGAGACTGACTGCTCTCCTTCAATACATTTGACGATGGCTTGTTTCTAGCATTCTGTTTGGTCTCCACTTGGACCCAAGACGATATATGCAACTGACTGGCACAGAAACAAATATCACGACTTAAAGTGATGGAGGATCACATGACAATCTGGTTGCAGCCCTACATCTTTTACGAGGCCCGAAAATGAATACTTCACTCTTGTAAGTGACTGAATAATATTTTTTCCGATAGGTTTATCTCGATTCCTGTAGTCATAACAACTTCGTATCAACACTTCCTGCATTCGTTCGACATCTATACAAATGACTAATACACTGAGGTGATAAAAGTCATAGAATAGCGGTGTGCACGTATGTTGATGGCGTAGTACCGCGTACGAAAGGTAGCTGCCACTTGTATTCAGGTTATTCATGTGGAAAGATTTCCAACGTGATTATAGCCGCACGACGTGAATTAACAGTCACCGAACGGAGAAAGGTAGTTGGAGTTAGACGCATGGGACATTCCACTTTGGAAACCGTTAGGAAATTCAGTATACCGGGACCCACAGTGTCAAGGGTGTGCCGAAAATACCGAATTTCAGGCATTACCTCTCACCACGGACAACGCAGTGGCCGACGGCCTTTGCTTCAAGACCAAGGGCAGTGGCGTATCCATAGAGTTGCCAGTGCTAACAGACAAGCGACACTACGTCAAATAACCGCAGGAATCAAAGCGGGACGTACGACGAAACTATCCGTTGGGACAGTGCGGCATAATTTGGCGTTAATGTTTATAGCAGCAGGCGACAGATGCGACTGCCTTTGCTTGCAGTACGACATCGCCTGCACCGCCTCTCAGGGCTCCTGACCATATCGATTGTATCCTAGACGAATGGAAAACACTGCCCTGGTCGGATGGGTCCAGATTTCAGTTGGTAACAGCTGACGGTGGGGTTCGAGCGTGGCGCAGACTCCACGAAGCCATGGACTCAAGTTGTCAAAAAGGCACTATGCAAGCTGGTGGTGCCTCCGTAATAGTGTGGACTGTGTTTACACGGAATGTACTGGGTCCTCTGGTCCAACTGAACTGATCAGTGACTGGAAAAGGTTATGGTGGCTACATGAAGACCATTTGCAGCCATTCTTGTATGGAATTTTTATGGACGATAGTGCACCATGTCACCGGGCCCACAGTTGTTCGCAACTGGTTTGAAGAACCTTCTGGACAGTTCGAGCGAATGATTTGCCCACCCAGATCCCCCGACATGAATCCCATCGAACGTTGATGGAACACAATCGAGAGGTCTGTTCGTGCACAAATCGTGCGCTGACGACACTTCCGTAATTATGGACGGCTGCAGAGACTACATGACTCAGTATTTCTGCAGAGGACTTCCAACGACTTATTGACCCCATGCCACGTTGAGCTGTTGCACTGCGCGGAATAAAATGAGGTCCGACACGATATTAGGAGGTATCCCACGACTTTTGTCACCTCAGTGTGATTATATCCAGAGTAATGCAGTCATCGTCATAAATTGCAATGTGTACTCATAGATATGATTTTGAGGAGGATACGTTTTGTGGAGGAGGTGCCTCGTCGCATTAAAAAAGGTAAAACGAAGAGAAGAAAAGGTAAGTTAAGGAAAGGAATAGAGCTACATCCAAACGTCTCATAGACGTTGAGGTTTTCAGATGCGGAGCACAAGCACACACTGGACAAAGGCGAAGAAGGAATAGAGGGTAGTATCGTTTAAGGAGTCACCCCATTATTGTCTTCAAATCACGGGAAACCCAAATCTGGGTAGCTGGACGATGGAGGACTGTCCCTGATCTCTATGAAGTGTCCATTCTCTAAACCGGTGCACCATTTTGCCGGTATTTTGTGAACTATGTCACACATAACGGTTTCCTTTGTAGCATTATCGTCAGGATGAAAACTTAAAAAGCACAAATGACAGGCGTACCTAGGGGCTATTACGTGAACATCTACACAATCGCATAAAATACTGGAATGTACACGAGCTGATGATGGATCAAGCGTTTTTTTTTTTTTTGCAATAAGAATATAAAGCGCTGTATTTCTTTTTGAAAAATTTAGTGAAATATATTGCAAAGCGGAGTATTGGCCACTACGGATGGAATGAATGAGTGTGGGCGTTTATTGGTCGACTTTAGTACTTTCATAGCTTCGCTGAGAATGGTTGTAATACAGTTGATGTGCTCTCGCTTTCCTGCCACGTGTTTCCGTATTCAGTGGACGGCGACCTGGACTATTACGTAGAAGTGGAACGACGTCACTGCTTATCACAGAGCGTAACGTGGCTCTGTTGCAAGGCGGTAGCGGAAGACAGGCTCCCGGTATCTTCCATCCCGCCGCTGCAGAGGCATCCGCCACAGCGAGCCGCACTATTGAATGATGGCGGGAAACCCCGCCTGGGCTCCAGAGCGAAACAGAAAGGCTAGAGATTAACAAGCGGTCAACAGCGATGTTATTTAAGGCAGAGCGACAACTAGATTGTGGACGAGCGGAGGAGCGAAACGACATTTGTCTTGTTGGAGGAGTTTTCCAGGCATTGCTCCGGTTCAGAGAAACCATGGAAAACTTGCCGCGTAATGTTCTGCGACCCGCTTCTCTGGAAAGGAAATCTAGCAATTTAAGCAATGCGAGACTCTGAGACACATTATGTGTTTAATTAGCCCCACGCCCTTCTAAAGCCGACTGAATAGCATTGTTGCTTCTTAAGAGGAATCACTGGAAGCATTGTCCATTTATTTTTCTACGCGGTACACATCATTTATGTTAGAAGGAACCCACTGTGCTATGTTAGTGGTGAGATGTATCCTCCGCTGTGGATTGCGCAATAGGTTGAGGAATATACGACGGGCAGTCAAAATTTTAATTATTACATTGAAAAAATAAAGTTATGTAATTAATTGTTTATTTGTATGCAGTCGTGCAACACGGTTGAATTCCGGATGGGATAATACCGTAAGAAGTCAATAGAGCAGCCAAAAGAAAATGGTGTAGCTCGTTCATAAAGTGGAGTATCTTCTTGTCCTACTTCTTCTTATTCCTTCATGGATTATATGACTTCACCTATTCCAGGTAACGAGGTCCAGCCATGTCTTCCGTGTACGTGAAACGTGTTCGCAATTATGAATACGAACAACCATCAGCTCAGCTGTATATAGGAATGACGACAATGAAAATTTGTGTCGGACCGGGACTTGAACCCGGGTTTCCCACTATACGCGAACGGTCGTCTTAACTGCTTTGGCTATCCGTTAACAACTCACGGCCAGGCCCAAACTTCCTTGTGCCATCGTTCCTGTGCTACAACCTGTTCTCGTACACACATTACATAATTCATGTAGACGGGAGGACATTTTAATTGAAGGTCGCTGCCTGGTGCCGGCGGATAAATACGACATTGCAGTGTCTATACTGTCAAGAAGAACGATGCATCGTTCCTCTTAACAGCACAGGCACTGCAGTATCGTATCTTTTCGGTGGTCTTCCGCTCTCTCTTACCGAACGATGTGGCGCAGTGGTTAGCACACTGGACTCTATTTCGGGAGGACGAAGGTTCAGTCCTGCGCCCGGCCATCCTGATTTAGATTTTACGTGATTTCCCTAAATCGCTACAGGCAAATGCCGGGATGGTTCCTTTGAAAGGGCACGGCCGACTTCCTTCGCCGTCTTTCCCTAACCCGACGAGACCGATGACCTCGCTGTTTGGTCTCTTCCCCCAAATAATCCATCTCCTCTCTCTTGTCCCTCTAGGTTCGTAGTCAAGAATTTGTTTTGGAAGTCTATTTTCATGCATCCTATATACACGTTCGCCTCATCTGTTGCTGTTTAGATCTGTTTTCTTGTGCACTGAATCAACTTGTAATCCATTTCGAATGTTTTCATTTCTGAAGCGATACTCTCTGGTGCTCCCATTAACTCTACGGGGAAATCTCATTTCCGCAGCCTGGATCCTGCTCACGTCCTTTTGCGTGGGAATCCTTGTTTCAAATCCATAAACTGTACTGACTTCGTCTGTGTCTCTTTCATGATTTTATTTTTGTAGCGTATTTTTAATTGTTAGATAGACTGCGTTAAATTATGGGGTATTGTTATCAATTTCATCATTTTGTCCTATGCCACGTGTAACACCTCCGTTTATTTATCCCGACCTGATCTGATCGAATAGCAGCCCAATATTTATTATAAACATGACCGTGTACCTAATGGGGCTGGTAATCGGAATTGACTGCTACGGAAGTTGTTACTTTCCAGTTCGTCCTGTTCAACTGTAATAATGAAATGTCTCGTAACAAGAAAAAACACCAACACAGTTTCACTAATTACGAACCTATATTCGTCTCAAAAACACAAAAAGGAGGAGACAGCCACTGCCTTCGTCATACATATCTGATTACGACTAATCTCAGCACAGGCTTCTTCATTTTCCATTATCGTCACACGCTAATCCATCACTGCATCCAACACTGCAATCCAACACTGCAATCCAATGTGATGCCGGCGCGGTAGACGCGAAACCAAAATATCGTCACTAGAAATGTCACTGACCACTTCCGTAATGATACTTCTTCACATTCCCGGTATTATTTCTAGTACAAGGGGTCTAACCACGGCGATGGCGACACCCTTCTCCGTTAAAGCCTTGCATTACAACAACTGGCCTCCACACACCTCTACCCGCAACATGGCACTCGTTCAACTCCACACTCGTTCTCGCAACACGACACAATCGATTGTTCGCCCTATCGACCTGTGCCGAGTGCAAATTTATAGTAAGGGCCTACGGACCCCTTACACACAGCCCAGAAACTGAAGGTAGGTCCCCTGTTCTAATATTACGTTAATTGTTATAATTTTGGATCTTGCAGCTGATTTTTCGTTGAAAGCAGTAATTCGTTTTCTGAAGAGAATAACACCGTAATAATCTTTGCAGAGTTGGTGGAATTGTACGGAAATGACGCATCGTCTTATAAAAATACAGTTAGTAGGCATACAGACGTGTAGTGTGGTCAAACAAGTACAAATAACGAATAAGGAAGTGGCAGCTATCTCTCTCTCAAGAACCGAGAATCACAAATATATATCCCAATCGAAGCTACAGTGGGAAAAGTGAAATCAGTCATGGATCAGTTTACAACGTGAGATTTTGAACGTGACAAAGGCAACCCACCCGTTGGATTTCGCGAATGTTCACATCCATTCAAAAAGTCCGCCGGTAGTGGAAAAGTTTCAGCTGTATCAGGCCAGTTCGAGTGACTTCCTTAGCCTCCGAATCAGCATGACGTGTGTTGAGTGAATGACTAAACTCCCGAGACAAAGGAGCACCGTAAGGCTTGGAAACATGTGGATTCGCCACTGCCAAAAGAAGCGAAGACACAGTCACCATAGAGTAATGTGGGGAGGAGTATATAGAGGGTCTATACAAGGGCGATGTTCTTGAGGACAATACTATGGAAATGAAAGAGGAGGTAGATGAAGATGAAATGGGACATACGACACTGCGTGAAGAGTTAGACTGAGCACTGAAAGACCTAAGTCGAAACAAGGCCCCGGGAGTAGACAACATTCCATTAGAACTATTGACAGCATTGGGAGAGCCAGGCCTAACAAACCTCTACCAACTGGTGAGCAAGGTGTATGAGACAGGCGAAATGCCCTCAGACTTCAAGAAGAATATAATAATTCCAATCCCAAAGAAAGCAGGTGTTGACAGATGTGAAAATTAGCAGTTTAATAAACCATGACCGCAAAATACTATCACGAATTCTTGACAGACGAATGGAAAAACAGGTAGAAGCCGACCTTGGGGAAGATCAGTTAGGATTCCGTAGAAATGTTGGAACACGTGAGGCAATACTGACCCTACAACTTATCTCAGAAAATAGATTAAGGAAAGGCAAACCTACGTTTCTAGCATTTGTAGACTTAGAGAAAGCTTTTGATAATGTTGACTGGAATACTCTATTTCAAATTCTGAAGGTGGCAGGAGTAAAATACAGGGAGCGAAAGGTTATTTACATTTCGTACAGAAACCAGATGGCAGTTATAAGATTCGAGGGGCACGAAACGGAAGCAGTGGTTGAGAAGGGAGTGAGACAGAGTTGTAGCCTATCCCCGATGTAATTCAATCTGTATATTGAGCAAGCAGTAAAGCAAAAAAAAAGAAAAGAAAAATTCGGAGTTGGAGGCAGCAAAGGACCTGGAAGAGCAGCTGAACGGAATGGACAGTGTTCTGAAAGTAGAATATAAGATGAACATCAATAAAAGCAAAACGAGAATAATGGAATGTAGTCGAATTAAATCGGTTGATGCTACGGGAATTAGATTAGGAAATCAGACGCTTAAAGTAGTAAATGAGTTTTGCTATTTGGGGACCAAAATAACTGATGATAGTCGGAGTAGAGAGGATATAAAATGTAGACTGGCAATGGCAAGCAAAGCGTTTATCGAGAAGAGAAATTTGTTAACATCGAGTATAGATTTAAGTGTCGGGAAGTCGTTTCTGAAAGTATTTGTGTGGAGTGTAGCCTTGTATGGAAGCGAAACACGATCATAAATGGTTTAGACAAGAAAAGAATAGAAGCTTTCGAAATGTGGTGCTACAGAAGAATGCTGACGATTAGATGGGTAGATCACATAACTAATGAGGAGGTACTGAATACAATTGGAGAGAATGGAAATTTGTGGCACAACTTGACTAGAAGAAGGGATCGGTTGGTAGGACATGTTCTGAGGCATCAAGGGATCACCAATTTAATATTGAAGGGCAGCGTGGAGGGTAAAAATCGTAGAGGGAGACCAAGAGATGAATACACTAAACAGATTCAGAAGTATGTAGGTTGCAGTAGGTACTGGAAGATGAAGAAGCTTGCACAGGATAGAGTAGCATGGAGAGCTGCATCAAACCAGTCTCAGGACTGAAGACCACAACAACAACAATAAGCGATTTTTGTAATTTCCATGGTTTGGTGCTAAGAGATTATGCTCGTGATGTTAGAGGATCGTACCACAGAAACCTCCTAACCACGTTACGGGAGGCTGTCCAGGTGACATGTCACATGAAGCCGTCCGGCGACGTGTTTTTGCTCCTTGGCAATACCCCAACTTATTCTGCACAGCACGCAGTCACACATGCTGTCTATCTGGGCTACCAGATTCTGCCCAACCTCCTGTATTCTCCTGACATGTCATTCAGTGATTTCTTCCTCTTTCCTCGACGAGGAAGCCATTGTGTGACAGGCATTTCCAGAATGACGACGAGGTGATTTTCGAGGTGGAATGTTTCTTGACAGGCCAATTGCAGACTTCAACAACCAAAGTTTCACCGACTCATGTATTTTTGGGGTAAATAAGTTGGAGGGTGGAAATATAGAGAAGGCCTTGATACCATCACCGAAGTTCATTGTCGCAGCTCGAATTTTTCAACGGGATAGTTAAAGCTTTATCACTAACCGAGAATGCATTTGAAGATGTCTGCACGTACCCCCCTCGCATTTGATTCTTTTATTGGTCCTTCTCCTGAATAGTTATGGGTTTCCTACACCAGGAATTTTTGTTTGCACTACACAAGAATATATTACAGATGTATATTTTGGCCTTACTTCAAGAACGTCTGGAGTAGAGAGACGTCGGGTGCTCCTTCATTGTGTATACATGTTGTAAGTAGGCTGTTTAGGTTTTTATGTTGATAACGCCACGTAGCGCTCTGTATGGAAATCGCTGACTGTCTATGTGCAGTCTGTGGCTGGTTTGCAATGTTGGAATATTTGCTATTATAGTGTTGGGCAGTTCGATGTGAACAGCGCGTAGCGTTGCGCAGTTGGAGGTGAGCCGCCAGCAGTGGTAGGTGTGAGGAGAGAGATGGCAGCATTTTGAGAGCGGACGATCTGGGCGTGTGTCCATCAGAAAGAGTAAATTTGTAAAACTGGGTGTCATGAACAGGTAAATACATTGTTTGTTCTCTATCAAAATCTTTCATTTGCTAACTATGCCTATCAGTAGTTAGTGCCTTTAGTAGTTAGAATCTTTTATTTATCTGGCAGTATTGGCGCTCGCTGTATTGCAGTAGTTCGAGTAATGAGGATTTTTGTGAGGTAAGTGATTCACGAAAGGTATAGGTTATTGTAAGTCAGGTCCATTATTTTGTAGGGATTATTGAAAGTCAGATTGCGTTGCACTACAAATATTGTGTGTCAGTTTAGTGCTTATCAGAATAAGTAAAGAGAGAAATGTCTGAGTACGATCAGTTCTGCTCAGCTGTTTGAAAATGAAATAACGTAACAGGTTTACGAGCACTGTCATTCTTAATTTTTCTAAGGAGATGTTTCAATGTTATATTCCGAAAATTTACGTATAGCGTCTAGGAAGCGAACGATTTCATTGTACCACATGTTAATGATTTTTCTTGTTTCTGTATATGGATTGTAATTATTTTACCCTGTTTTTCACTACTCTTATACGATCGTTATGGAGTAGACTGCAGACTGACGCTGACGCTGAAAAGACGAGTCTATCCTTGGCTCGAGGTGGTGCAGTTGAGACAAAATTTGTCATTCCTGCGGTTCCTGTAAAAGAGATAAAGATATATTACCACTCTTGTTGATTGGTCCTAGCAGGTGTAACCTGAAAAAGAGAAAGACACACTCTACTAATCCCTCAACAGAGTGTTGAAAGGTGGCTACACTGAGCCACAGCGGCAGAGATCGCTAGAGAGCATTGTTCCGCCGCCTCCACGGGAGTCATTATTGAGATGTGCTAGAAGTCAGTGCTTGTCCAGGACTCGTAGTAGTCAGTTGGTGTTCAGATGTGCTAGTAGGGAGTGCTTGCTGAGATGTGATACTGAAAGGTTCTTGTTCAGATGTGGTAATAGCGAGGCGGTGTGGAGATATATTGTAATTATGAGAGTGATTTTGGTCAATATATGAAGGTAACGAAACTTGATTTATTTTTCATTATTTCCATGTTTTAAATAATGTGTCATTACAGGTTCAGTCAACAAAGCATCTGGCTTGTGTTCTTGGATTAGAGTGTAATTGTGGTTCTCTTGAGTAATTATGGTATTTGTATTTTCTTTAATTAATTCAGTATAATGTTATTTAAAAATTGTTGTGTTGTTGAAGAAGAACCGTGCCAGATGCGTACGTTGAGTCACACTCCCACACACAGAACAGTTACTCTTGTGCTTGTTGTTGCGTTGGTTTTATAGTTGCTGGGGGCTTAATTAATTAACTGTGTTAATGAAAATTTCCATTTCATTCTTTGTTATTGTTCTAAGCAGTCAGATTGCGTAATAATAATAGTCAGGGCCAACCGTTACGAGACTTCGTAATCGGACAGACAGCTACTAAAGCAAAAAAAAATTAAAATTATTTGCATTAATATTTTTATTAAGCCCCCATGCACGTGGCGACCACTGCTTCGGATCGTCCCTTGGAATTCTTCTGATTGTAAAAATAGTGGACAGTAGCATTGTTGTAGTAATTTGTAGTTTAGTAATTATAGTCTATTTTGCATGTGTAGATTTGGTAATTGTCATTCTTATAATGGTATTTTTTTCTCTGAATTTGATTGTTGTCTTGTATACGCGTTGACGATTTAGCGCAATTATTTCAATTGTTCGTTAATCGTGTTTTTTGGGAAACATTTCGAGTGAATGGTATTGTTGATTATAAAGAGTCATTGTGTGTAATTTTCGTACTGTGACGAGTTTTGTATGTTTTGTAAATGATTACGCGATCGATGAAAAAGGCAAAAATGATGGATAGTCAGAATGACGAAATTGTTGACATGGCGAACTCGCCAACACAGGACAACAGTACGATAAATAATGAAGTTGAAAACAATTTAATAAGCAGGGAAAATAGTCCAGAACCCTTTCAAAATTTTTCTCAATCAGAAAATTTAGAGAATACGAGATTAACGATAGAAGATTCTGGAATAGTATCGAACACAGATAGCTTTACAGCTATGACGAAGGAAACTGGTTTTGCGGGAAATGTTAGGGGCGAAAAGAATTTCGAACCGGCTATTATGGAGCAGTTGTTGGGTGCAATATTAAATTTGGGATCACAGTTACGATCTGAATTGAAAACAGATAGGGAAACAATGGGATCACAGTTACGATCTGAATTGAAAACAGATAGGGAAACAATGGGATCACAGTTACGATCTGAATTAAAAACAGAGATTGGAACTTTGGCAACACGGTTAGACTCACAAATAGGAACAATTAAAACTGAGATAGGAACAATGGAAACACGATTAGATTCACGAACAGGAACATGTTTCAGAAACATGAAAGATGAATTAAAGAAAGAAATTAGAGAGGAAGTACAACCGATTTTGAATTCTCACAATAATAGATTAATTGCAGTAGAGATTAGACAAAGGGAACAGGATAGAGAACAGGAAGAAAGAGATCGCGTGATAGTACAAAAATTTTCAGAGCTAAATTTACAATGTGCACATGATAAGGAAGAGATATTTGAGAGAATCGAGGAATCCGTACCAAATGACAGAATAAATAATCTAACACAACAATATGAACAGTTAACTACCAAATGTGTCAACACTGAAACCCGAGTCGCGACACTTACGGAAGACGTAAATAAACAGAAAGAACAATTAGGTGACTTATCGGAAAGAGTTGAGGAGATTTCAGATAAATTGACAAATCTTAGTTTACATGGGGACAGAGATTCAGATGATACAGCTCCATTACCATTTGCAGAAACCGAAGAGTACCAGAACATAAATAAGCATGTTGAAAATCAGGGAAAATTTAATGAACGCGTTAAAAGGGAAGTTGAGGCATTACGAAAGCAAGTCAAACAAATTGAAGGCGAAATCGTAGGAAAAGACAGCAGAAGAAATTTAGAATCACAGATAGCAGAGGGGTTTGAAGAAAGTAATTTATTTCATTTACGGGACACAACAAGAGAGCGCCAGGCGCGCGAACTTGACAATAATCGACATTCAAACTGGGACAGACGCGGTAGGTCTTTGTCGCCACGAGGCGAAAACTTTGACTATAAACACTTTTTGACTGTTCGGAAATTTAAGATCTTCCGCAATTCTAAAAATGACATACATCCATGTGCATGGTTAGATCAATTTATGTATGCACTCCCACCAAATTGGCCACTAAGTCACAAACTGGAATTTATGTGTGGATATTTAGAAAACGAACCGGCGACGCGGATGCGTGCACTCATTAGAGATTGTAATAATCTGAATGATTTTTATCATGCATTTCTATCGGCATATTGGTCCGAAAACACGCAAGACAGAGTCAAACACAGTCTTATTATGCAGAGTAATTTCAAACAGTCTGAATTCCGCACGCCAGCAGAATATTTTGAAGACATGATTCGAAAGAATCAGTTCCTTTCCAACCCTTACAGTCCGACTGAATTAATTCGCATTTGTTTAACTAAGCTGCCACAATCCATAAGACAAATTGCTTTAGCCGGAAGATGTAAAGACGACATTGAGACTTTTAAGACTTTGCTACAAGAACTTGAGTATGACAACGACGACGGGACTTCTTGTAATTTTTTCAGTAGCAGTAATTACAATACATTTTCAGAGAAAAGGGATAGTGATCGGAACGGACGTTATTTGGGTAACTTTGAGAATGACAGACGTAACAGACAGGACAATAGATACCAGCCTTATGACAATAACAGACGTTCTAACAGAAATTACACAGACAATTATAATAACGGTAATTCCTACCGGAATGATCAACCATACGGAAACAGTAATCGGTATCATCAAGATAGAAATTATTCATACAATAACAGAAATTCTTACTACAGAAATAACCAGGGTAGTAGATACAACAATAATTTCAGAAGTGACAGTCGAAATTACACAAGAAGTAGTTATGCAGACAGACAGGAAAACAGAAATTTTAATAACAGACACAACCAAGAATTTGCATCTAACAGACAGGAAGGACCTAATTGACATCCTCCACGTGACAGAACTTCAGAGAGACAAGTGCAATTAGTAGAAATTGATCCGCGAAATGACGCGAATAATCAAAGACGTGACGCAAACAATCGACAATGACTAGCAGCTTCGGCTTCTGGCAGCAATATAGACGGTTCAGAAAGTAATGACACTTCGACTTTACACTACGTACGACTGGAAGACATGAGAGACATTTTGTTAGACGAAAAGGAAACTAATGTAGACGCATTTTTACATCCTGTTATTGAAGTATGTGTGGGTAAGAATAAGTTCACTGCAGTTTTAGATTCTGGGAGCCCATTGAACGTCATTAGTGAATCAGTTTTTCGTATATGTGAAAGAACTATTGCCTGTCCCGTGTTACCTATTTCTAAAACTACAATTCGAGGAGCGATTTCTGGAAAAGGTGTGGAAGTTAAACAACAGACCAACCTAAATTTCATTTGTCAAGGATACGAATTTTCTGCTAATTTTATTATTGTTCCATTACTCAGTACACAGATTATTTTAGGTATGGAGTTTCTTAACGCACATAAGGCAATTTTGAACTTTAAAGAAGGAAGTGTGAATTTGACTGTTGCCGGAATGCTGAAATGTTTGAAATTTTTCGAGTGTTTAGCAAGATCTGAATCAGATACAAAATGTTTAAGGTTTCTTACTTCTGATGCTTTTGTTGAGCATTATGACGACAGTGTGTTTATTCATGACAATGACAATAGATACAGGGACGCGATGGATGATGTAATTAATAGCGAAGAATTAATTAATGAAAAGGTTAAGAAAGCTGAAGTGCCAGATGACGTTGCAAGAGAAGAGCTGCACCATATTTTGACTTCACATGCTACAGTGTTTAGTCATCACACAGGAACTATACAAGGCTTACAATATTTATTTAAAGTAAAAGAACACACACCATTTCGCGGAAAAACGTACGCTATTCCTTTGGCTTACAGAGACAAGGTTAAGAATGAACTTCAATACATGTTAGATCAGGGCATTGTTGAGCCAGCAGTCAGTCCTTATACCAGCCCATTACACGTTGTTCTTAAAAAGTATGGGTCAATTCGTTTGGTTCTGGATTCCAGACAGATAAATAATATTATTATTCCTGAAACTGACCGTCCACAAAATTTAGATGAACTTCTTCAACATTTCCATGGAATTAAAGTTTTATCCACGATTGATATGCGCGCAAGTTTTTGGCAAATAGAACTCCACCCTGATTGTAGAAAATATACTGCTTTTTTTAGCCTTTGGTAACTGTTACCAGTTTCGGAAATTACCGTTTGGACTTACTGTATCTTCAGCAGCATTCATTCGTAGCTTAAATGAAATTTTACCTGTTTATCTTCGTGACAATATTACTTCTTATGTTGACGACATTCTTATTGCTAAACGTTCTTGGAGTGAGCATAACAATATTTTGGATTCATTATTACGTATTTTTGCACGAGTTGGCATGACAGTGAACTTGGAAAAATCTGAATTTGGTCGTTCTCAGGTGAAATTTCTCGGTCACATTATTTCTACAGAAGGTATTCTCCCTGATCCAGAGAAACTAGACGCTATTCATAATTATGCTGTTCCTACCACAAAACGTGATGTTCGTAGTTTCCTTGGTGTCTGTAATTTTCTTAGACGCTTTGTTAGATTGGACAATTTGGCCACACCTCGTTTATGTGAATTATCTGGAAAAAATTCTAATTGGTGTTGGGATGAGGAAGCTCAGTCAGAATTTGAACAACTTCGTGATGCTTTAGTTGCTGCCCCACTTCTTTCACATCCGGATTTATCTAAAGATTTTTGTTTGGCGACGGACTCATCATACAAAGGCCTAGGTGCACATTTATTTCAAGAGATAGAAGAAAACGGCTTTGTAGTACAGAAAACTGTTGCCTTTGGAAGCCGTGTTCTCTCTAAATCAGAGAAGAATTATTCGATTACGGAACTTGAAGCTTTGGCTGTTGTATGGGCCTTCACAAAATTTCGCACATTTTTGTTTGGCAGACATACTAAGGTTTACACCGATCATCGAGCTCTGGAATTTCTTATGTCGACAAAATTAACTCATGGCAGATTGTCACGATGGGCGTTGTACCTACAGGAATTTGATTTTAGTATTGTTTACATACAGGGATCTTCAAATATTGTTGCTGATGCTTTATCACGTGCACCTATGGGTTTGAAACAAAGTGCCGAAGAGGACGGCAAAGAAAACCATTATTGTTTGATGTACATTCAAGGTGTTGCGTTTGAGAACTTTATTTCGTCTTCGCTCCAGGACATCGCTAAGGAGCAAAATAAGGATCCAATCTGGAAGGACATTAAGGAGAAGTGGAGGAGAAAGGAAAGCGTAGCGATCAGACAGTATTATTTAGTTCGCAATGATATTCTTTTCAAACGAAAATCGGTCGACAACTCTGTTTGGTTAGTTTGTATTCCTGATGAGTGGGTCAATAAATTGATTTGGTACACACATTTCAGTTATGCGGCCTTTGGTCCCAGAAAATGCTTTCATAAATTACGAGAAAATTGCTACTTCAGTAATATGGAAAAACGTATTCGATCTGTTCTTGCCAAATGCAAATTATGTCAAAAGGCTAAGCCGCCAACTGTTTCTCACAGAGCACCGTTGTTTCCTATCATTCCAGCGAAATTAAAGGAGATGGCTGCAGTCGATTTGTTCGGTCCAGTGGTTCGTTCTACTAATGGTTTTGCGTATATTTTCGTAGCAGTGGAATTAACATCAAAATATGTGTGTTTTACACCTTTACGCAAAGCAACAGCTCGTTCAGTATCTAATGCTTTCATCAAACATTTTCTTAAGGAAGTTGGTCATGTTGATAAGGTTATATCAGATAATGGATCACAGTTTCGCTCTAAAATTTGGCTTCGTACTCTACGGCGTCGTAAAATTAAACCAATTTTCATTTCACTTTTTCACCCTCAATCTAATCCTTCAGAGAGATGGATGAAGGAAATCAATAAATTGTGTCGTCTCTATTGTCATCAGAATCACAGAACGTGGGATCAGTATCTTCATCTTTTTCAAAACATTCTGAATGAACTTCCTAATGATTCAACTTCTTTACCGCCTATACTGATATTAAAAAATAAAGCACCGATAAATCGCATTTCTGAAATCGTTTCTTTTCCGCCTTCACCGAAACTGCGGCATTCTGAAGTTGTCAACCTGGCTCTACAAAATATTGCATCTGCGGCTGCTAGAAGAGAGAAATCAGCTAAACGTCCTGGTCGTTTAAAAATCTTGTCAGTTGGTCAGAAGGTGTTAATTAAATCTCATCGTTTGTCTCATAAAGGAAAAGGCTTATGTCGCAAATTTTTTCTGCTTTATAACGGTCCATATAGAGTTCGCAAAATTATTCATGATAACACTGTTGAAGTAGAAACTCTTAAAACTCGGCGCTCTAAGGGAATACATCACATATCTAACGTAAAAATTTTTGTGGAATGACATACTTGTGAGAAACCAACAGTTTACGTAAACATGGAGAGAGTACAAGGATACCGCGCTGTGTTTGGCGGCGGCACATACTCAAAGCAACAGTCAGTCTGCGCGCCGCACAAGGCAGTCGTTGACCGCAAACAATTACCTTCCTACCTCACGCGCCTACAGCTGATCGAGCGCTCAGTGCGAATGCACTGACAGACGTAAACAAATACACAGTCTAATTTCTCCGACTAAATTCTGTATAAAGCTATAAGGACTTCATAAATTATGTTATTAACGTTCAGTATTTTTCAGGATACGGTTGTCTAAAGTATTTAAGACCTTCAGGTAAATTCGGTGCGTGTCCGACGTTAAGACGACTTGCTATCGAGAAAATTTCAGGAAGAATGGAATTTCGAAAAAAAAAAAAAAAAGTAATAAATTAAAAAGGGTAACTATTAATTGAGTTTATTTTTCAGGTAACATAATTCCACTTAGGTACGTACTTTAGACGTAATTTGCTGCTTGCGATTACGTGACTCATACTTTGTGCTAATTTCATGTTCTATGAATTTACTTGTGAAGCGACGTGCTTGCGCACATTAACTGATTTTGACAATGATTGACTAATGAACAGGGTTGTTATTTGTATATATTATGCATCGCTTGGCTGCTATGCTTTTTCACTGATGTCATATTTTTCTATTATGTGCCTGCTGTGCTTATTTATTTAAATTATAATTGTCACCTGATTAATTGTGCTGATGTGGTTAGATATGTAAGTTATACTTTGTGATTTATCTGCTTGCGCCTTCATGTTTACTTATTAAGATTACATATAAACATTTATTTGCTTATGCTGATATGATGCTAATGACCTGTTTATTATGATAGATAACATATTTGCTGCCTTGCTTATGGATTGCATATTTACACATTTCTGTTTTGTTGTCATAACTACTCTTCAATTTAGAATATAGCAATGCTGATGTACAGTGTACGAACATAGAGTTTAGGTTACACTGTGGTATTAATTATAGATTGTTCGCTTGGCAGAGCCTCGTTGTAAGAATTGTGCTGCATCCACTTGTTGACATTCTGTTCTCTACTGGTATATTTACTCGCTATTGCATGTTTTGCTTACGCTCAGTGCCTTATATTTTTAAGATAAGAAAATGAACTGCTATAATTCGACGAACGACATTAGTAAAAGAAAGTCATAGAAGTCACATGAGCTGAGGTTTTATGGAAGCTGTATAAATTTATGCTAATAGGAAGGAAGCTAACGACATGACATACCAAAACTAGGTTTAGACCATTGACAGTTATTACACTGCATTTTTCGTGAGCAATTGAAATAGGAAGTGACACTTGACACAAAAAATACTCCACATGTTTGCTTCTGCTATGATTCTTGAAGTGGTGTACACACTGTGAAATATTATGATCATTCACACTCCGTAATCGTACTTAATTACTGAGAGTTATTCGAACTAAGTCTGTTAGAGGTCATGTATGCATTTCTTTTATTTAATGATGGACAAGGAACCAAAATGTATCTTATAATTTATAATGAGTAGAAAATTTGGGTCAGATGGATTACACAGAGGTTGTGTGTGGACACTGTGTCTTCGGATTGTATGGGATGATGAATTGAAGTTGCACTAGGATTTTGTCTGTACTTGTTCGAGGAGACTGACTAGAGGAAAGAGTTGTTATGGAAGTGAAATGATATTGGCAATAAGGTTTATAGGTATCGACGTATTGAAGATTTATTATTGAGGTATTATTGAGATTATGTGAAGTTGAAGAGGTATTAGTGAAGTATTGAGATTATGTGAAAGTAAATGAGGAGCATGTTGTTTTTGTGGGTTTATATGGAACAAGGAGGATGAAGATGGCAGACTAGAACACTAAAGTGGAAGGAAGATTGTCTACACACACACTTTGTCAAATCACTAAGCAGTATATCCTTTTTTTTTGAGGGAGGAAGTATTTGCATATCTTGGTACAGTGACAGTTGTTCAGCAACAGTACAATTTGATCTGGCTTGGCAAACATTGGTCTTGACATGATGACTATGACGTTGACTTAACTATTATTGACTGTTATACATTGCTGCCACTACTACTTGGTACACATGATGAACATCAAATCTTGGACAGAGTTACATTTACACAGTTAACACTATTCAATTACACAGTAGCACTAATGTGGATGAAAGATGAGTGAGTGTGTTTTGTGTGTTTTCCTTTCCTAATCCTACCCACCTATCTCCTAAATATTATTTTATTTGTTGGTAGTGGCTTGCACTGACACCCATAAATATTATAGGTTAACTGTATTTGTGTATTGTAATAGTTAATAGGACAATTATCTGATATCATTTGTGTGTTTGTTATGATTTGTATGTTTAGTGTAAAAGCATTGTATGTGTATTCAAACTATTGTTCATGCCTGAACCGTCTGGTTAGTGATGGTGCTGCACTTTTCAACATGATGTGTGACATTTAGGCATGTTTAATTTCTGCTGATGAACTGTGTGATCAGTGATTGTAAAAAAATTATGGACTGTTACTTGTACCTTCTCTACATGATTGGTGCCACTAGGACATGTTTAATTTCTGCTTATAAACTCTGATGAACTGTGTGATCAGAGATTGTAAAAAAATAATTATGGACTGTTATTTGCACTTTTTCTACATGATTGGTGCCACAAGGACATGTTTAATTTCTGCTGATGAACAGTGTGATTCGTGATAGTGATAGTCCATAAAGACTGCGGTCAGCACCTGATCAACATTGCTGGTGCCACTAATGGACTGCTTCTACTGAAATGGTGTTACTTGTTGGTGTCTGCACCTACTCAACATTGCTGGGTGCCACTGATGGACTGCTTCTACTGAAAAGATGTCACCTGTTGATGTCTGCACCTGCTCAACATTGCTGGGTGCCACTGATGGATTGCTTCTACTGAAATGAAGTCACCTGTTGCTGTGTGCACCTGATCAACATTGCTGGTGCCACTAATGGACTGCTTCTACTGAAATGGTGTTACTTGTTGGTGTCTGCACCTACTCAACATTGCTGGGTGCCACTGATGGACTGCTTCTACTGAAAAGATGTCACCTGTTGATGTCTGCACCTGCTCAACATTGCTGGGTGCCACTGATGGATTGCTTCTACTGAAAAGATGTCACCTGTTGATGTCTGCACCTGCTCAACATTGCTGGGTGCCACTGATGGATTGCTTCTACTGAAATGAAGTCACCTGTTGCTGTGTGCACCTACTCAACATTGCTGGGTGCCACTAATGGACTGCTTCTACTGAAATGGTGTTACTTGTTGGTGTCTGCACCTACTCAACATTGCTGGGTGCCACTGATGGACTGCTTCTACTGAAATGAAGTCACCTGTTGCTGTGTGCACCTGATCAACATTGCTGGTGCCACTAATGGACTGCTTCTATTGAAAAAATGTTACTTATTGGTTTTTGCACCTGTTGACCATTGCTGGGTGCTATTGCTGGAACTGTCAACTGCTTATTCTTGGGCTATGGAAAGCGTTTATGTGAATATTTGTATAAACTGATTTTTTTGTGTATTACTGTTTGTGGAAAGTTATGAGACTCTTACCTGCACATATTCGTCATTGCTGACGCTATTGACTGAACTGTTTAACCACATAATACTTGTGAAAACTATTATGTAAAGTCACATGCATGAAAGAATTTGTATTGCTTACTGTATTCTATATAATAGGTTATTGAAAGGTCAGTGCAAAGCCAAAATTTTATCTAGTTATATGGTATTTACGTATTAATATTATCTTTTAATTTTGTCTGTATTTTTTTTGACGAATTTGGTGGTATTTTCACCACCAATGCTGGCAAAAATACCATCAAATTCTAGCCGTGGAGGAAGGGCATATGAAAGGTGGCTACACTGAGCCACAGCGGCAGAGATCGCTAGAGAGCATTGTTCCGCCGCCTCCACGGGAGTCATTATTGAGATGTGCTAGAAGTCAGTGCTTGTCCAGGACTCGTAGTAGTCAGTTGGTGTTCAGATGTGCTAGTAGGGAGTGCTTGCTGAGATGTGATACTGAAAGGTTCTTGTTCAGATGTGGTAATAGCGAGGCGGTGTGGAGATATATTGTAATTATGAGAGTGATTTTGGTCAATATATGAAGGTAACGAAACTTGATTTATTTTTCATTATTTCCATGTTTTAAATAATGTGTCATTACAGGTTCAGTCAACAAAGCATCTGGCTTGTGTTCTTGGATTAGAGTGTAATTGTGGTTCTCTTGAGTAATTATGGTATTTGTATTTTCTTTAATTAATTCAGTATAATGTTATTTAAAAATTGTTGTGTTGTTGAAGAAGAACCGTGCCAGATGCGTACGTTGAGTCACACTCCCACACACAGAACAGTTACTCTTGTGCTTGTTGTTGCGTTGGTTTTATAGTTGCTGGGGGCTTAATTAATTAACTGTGTTAATGAAAATTTCCATTTCATTCTTTGTTATTGTTCTAAGCAGTCAGATTGCGTAATAATAATAGTCAGGGCCAACCGTTACGAGACTTCGTAATCGGACAGACAGCTACTAAAGCAAAAAAAAATTAAAATTATTTGCATTAATATTTTTATTAAGCCCCCATGCAGTGTGTCTTTCTCTTTTTCAGGTTACACCAGCTAGGACCAATCAACAAGAGTGGTAATATATCTTTCTCTCTTTTACAGGAACCACAGGAATGACAAATTTTGTCTAAACTGCACCACCTCGAGCCAAGGATAGAATCGTCTTTTCAGCGTCAGCGTCAGACTGCTGGAAAATTCCTCTCCGTAACGGCGTTTCATGTAACATAGAAAATACGTTTTTTCTCGCATCATTCCGCGTTCTTCCAACGTCCGAACATTTAAATAATTTTCCTTTTGCACACCAAACCTCCTGAATATATGTGTTTCCCTCCCTTACATGCGCCTACACTAAATATCTACCAACAGCGCAGTTTGTTTTTGCGCTCATATTCCGCACCAACATTTCGATATAAGTAGTGCATATGATTTATAAATAGTCTTTTTCGCCGTTGGACGAGTTCCCAGTGCCCTTCAAGGAACTCAAGTATGCCTCTTCTTTATCCGCAAGATCATTATTTCATATTATACACATTGTGATCAAAAGTATCCGGACACCCCCAAAAACATATGTTTCTCATATTAGGTGCATCGTGCTGCCACCGGGTACTCCACATCAGCGTCCTCAGGAGTCATTAGACATGTTGAGAGAGCAGAATGGAGCGCTCCGTGGCACTCACGGACTTCGAACATGCTCAGGTGATTGGGTGTCACTTGGGTCATATGGCTATACGCGAGATTTCCACACTCATATACATCCCTAGGTCCACTGTTACCGATATGATAGTGAAGTGGCAACGTGAAGAGTCACGGGTATCACAAAAGCGTACAGGCCGACCTCGTCTGTTGTCTGACAGAGACCGCCGACAGTTGAAAAGGATCGTAATGTGTAATAGGCAGACATCTATCCAGACTATCACACAGGAATTCCAAACTGCATCAGGATCCACTGCAAGTACTATAACAGATAGGCAGGAGGTGAGAAAACATGGATCTCATGGTCGAGCGTCTGCTCATAAGCCACACATCACGATGGTAAATGCCAAACGACGCCTCGCTTGGTGTAAGAAACGTAAAGATTGGACTATTGAACAGTGGAAAAACGTTGTGTCGAGTGACTAATCACGGTACACAATGTGGCGATCCGATGGCAGGGTGTGGGTATGGCGAATGCCCGTTGAACGTCATCTGCCAGCGTGTGTAGTGCCAACAGTAAAATTCGGAGGCGGTGGTGTTATGGTGTGGTCGTGTTTTTCATGGAGGGGCTGCACCCTTTGTTGTTTTGCCTGGCTCCATCACAGCACAGACCTACACTGATGTTTTAATCTGCGGCTGGTCCCGGCGGAGTTTCGAGTCCTCCCTCGGGCATGGGTGTGTGTGTTTGTCCTTATGATAATTTAGGTGAAGTAGTGTGTAAGCTTAGGGACTGATGACCTTAGCAGTTGAGTTCCATAAGATTTGACACACATTTGAACATTTTTTAATGTTTTAATCACCTTCTTGCTTCCCACTGTTGAAGAGCAATTAGGGGATGGCGATTGCATGTTTCAACATGATCGAGCACCTGTTCATAATGCACGGTCTGTGATGGAGTGGTTACACGACAATAACATCCCTGTAATGGACTGGTCTGCACAGAGTCCTGACCTGAATCTTACAGAAATCTTTGGGATGTTTTTGAACGCCGTCTTCGTGCCAGGCCTCAAAAATGGCTCTGAGCACTATGGGACTTAACTTCTGAGGTCATCAGTCCCCTAGAACTTAGAACTACTCAAACCTAACTAACCTAAGGGCATCACACACATCCATGCCCAAGGCAGGATTCGAACCTGCGACCATAGCGGTCCCGCGGCTCCAGACAGTAGCGCCTAGAACTGCTCGGCCACTCCGGCCGGCGCCAGGCCTCACCGACAGATATCGATACCTCTCCTCAGTGCAGCACTCCGTGAAAAATGGGCTGCCTTCTCGAAAAAAACTTCCAGCACCTGATTGAACGTATGCCTCCGAGAGCGCATGCTGTCATCAAGGCTGAGGGTGGGCCAACACCATACTGAATTCCAACATTACTGGTGGAGGGCGCCGCGAACTTGTAAGTCATTTTCAGCCAGGTGTCTGGAAACTTCTGATCACATAGTGTATATCCGTACAACGTTAATTATAAGTATCTATATTAAATCACTACCTCTAACTCTGATTTTCTCATACTGTTCTGAGTACTAATTACGTTTTTAACTTGAGCGAGTTATGCAGCTACACATATTTTTAGTAATTAGACTCAGATGATAGCACTTGTACTTGGCAGCATTGTGGTCAGAATCAGTCTAGGTATAGATATGCTCTTCTTCGGACAAGAAAAGTCAAGGAGTGGTGTCTTATCCAAGAAATCTCAAAATGGTTCAAATGGCTCTGAGCACTATGAGACTTAACTGCTGAGGTCGTCAGTCCCCTAGAACTTAGCACTAGTTAAACATAACTAACCTAAGGACATCACACACATCCATGCCCGAGGCAGGATTCGAACCTGCGACCATAGCACCTAGAACCGCTCGGCCACTCCGGCCGGCAAGAAATCTCAGACTGCAGCTACCCACAAAATGCGGTTAGTATAAATCCTGCTCTGCACGTTTCAATAAAATTCAGTTTCGGATATCGGACCTTTTATGACATAAACAAAGCTGTCAGTGCTGCAGCTACTGTCACAGGCAGCCGTCTTTTGAGTCACTACTTGTGAGATGTCATGTCAGTTGTATTTGTGCCACTGGTTCAGCGTTACTCTGTCACGTGGACGGAGAGCCTCCCCATCCCACGTGTTATTTCGATTACAGTATGAAGAGAGATCAACGTGTTATTGCTGCCAATGTCTGATTTTAATTACTGTTGGTTTGATGAATCCGGTGGAGACTACCGCCGTAACGAAGTACAGCTGTACACATATCGTGGTGGCGCCAGCGATACTTGTTATTGCTAGTGTGGGGTTTATTAGGAAGGAAGATAATCACCAGTAGATTGATAAGCCTGTGTCCAAAGCTTGTGACAAAGAAGGAAAGACTGTGCGTTGATCATTCCCCAAGCCGCTCAACTAAAGAAAGAAAAAGAGATTTCCCCGGTGTCTTGAGTTTCACACATCAGGAGCCAACAAACTCAGTTGTGTTGCGGAATGTTATACATTGGCGAGGCGGGACACCGCTTCAGCTATGTACCGCAGCGGGCGAACGCTACTTGCGGCTCGGTCATCGCAACCATGTGGCGGTGGCGGTACTCGAAGACAGAGGTGACAGCTATGAGCGGTTCAGGCAAACAAATATCTCAACAAGGGATTTATTATTTTAAATCTATTCCGTGGAACCCATTTTGCCAGGTAGACGTAATTACGTTAACTCAAGAATTAGTGTCAAATAATCAAGAATCATCGCTCTGAATTACATAAATGGCACTAATATATTTACTGTCATTCCGAATAAGAAGATATATAAATTCCTACAGACCACAGTGTCTCTTGATGCTAACAGTGTACGGACTGCGGGCGACAGCTAACGTAACAGGTGGGAGAAGCTCCTTTGTAAGGCTGTTGACCTCTGTTTCTTGAATATGCTTTCAAAGGATATACGATCTTCTTCTTCTTCTTCTACGCAGTTGCACAGTGAACATGCTAAGATAATGATGCGATGGAAATATTGCTCCAACCAGCCGTGACTAAATGTTAATCGGAGTATAACGAGTTAGAATTCCCTATGGCGTTAATGTCTGGTTAGTATCGTAATTATCATGCCGTAATGTTTACCTCTCGCCGCTTGCGAGAAATTGATTAAGTTATGGAATTCTACCGATGGTGCTAGATTGCCTTCATTTTTGCCATCGTAGACCAGTTTCTTCCCTAAATTGTCAGTTGTTTCATTGGCAGATTTAGTAACGCGTACTTTTATCCAACAAAATGCAATGTGACGTCCCTTCTCAATTAGCCGACACACACTGATCGCTATCAAGTAGCCTTTCAGGTAGTTTGTGTGCCCCTACCTCAACTTTTGAAGCAAGTTCGGCCGGCCGTTGTGACGGAGCGGTTCCAGGCCCTACAGTCTGGAACCGCGCGACCGCTACGGTCGCAGGTTCGAATCCTGCCTCGGGCATGGATGTGTATGGTGTCCTTAGGTTAGTTAGGTTTAAGTAGTTCTAAGTTCTAGGGAACTGATGTTAAGTCCCATAGTGCTGAGAGCCATTTTGAAGCAAGTTGATAGCAGATGTAGAGCTGAATAGAATGATGACATGCTCCCCTGATGAAAAGCTGCAGTTTTCAAGATCTCCACAAGCCCTTCTGTCATGATTATGTAGTCATATTAGTACTTGGCCTCATATCGTCAGACTAGCTCCGAGAATAGGCATCAAGTGCGAGTTATCCAGCTGCCGCAAAGGAGAAGAGACAGAAGAAATCAAGATCGAAAACGGCCGGCCAGCACTATGGGCGAATAGAAACTCCTATTGTGCTTTTTGCAGTAATTGTGGGACAAGGGCTAAGTAAGCTTGCGGAGCTACCAAATTACGCACAGTTGTAAACACTAGACTAGGAGGAACACGAAGCGCTGGCCGTTTGTAGGTGCCACCTGTAAATGCGGAAGTAGCATTAAGCCACGTCAGTAGTTTTCACCGGGAAAAACAATGTTAATGAATGAAAACAGAAATCAAACATCTGCAGTAATAAACACATGGTCTCTCTCCCCCTTCATCCTCTTCATAAAACTGTGCCGTAAAACGCCAAGACGCGCTTTCCAAGTAACATCTGGAGGACGGGCACCCAGTAGCACATAAAAGATTGCAACGATACAAGCAGCAATACTGATAAAGGCTGCCCGTAACAGTACTCAGAAGGCTAGTAGTTTTATTTGCACAACGACGCTGTAGCACACCCAACAGCAATATACACTTCCCGACAACGTACATTATGTGATCAAAAGTATCCGGACACCTGGCTGTAAATGACTTACAAGTTCGTGGCACCCTCCATCGGTAATGCTGTTCAATATGGTTTGGCCCACCCTTAGCCTTGATGACAGCATCCACTCTCGCAGGCATACGTCCAATCAGGTGCTGGAAGGTTTTTGGGGAATGGCAGCCCATTCTTCACGGAGTGCTGCACTGAGGAGCGGTATCGATGTCGCTCGGTGAGACCTGGCACGAAGTCGGCGTTCTAAAACATCCCAAAGGTTTTTTTACAGGATTCAGGTCAGGACTCTGTGCAGGCCACTCCGTTACAGGGATGTTATTGTCGCGTAACCACTCCGCCACAGGCCGTGCATTATGAACAGGTGCTCGATCGTGTTGAAAGATGTAATGGCCATCCCAGAATCGTTCTTCAACATTGGGAAGCAAGAAGGTGCTTAAAACATCATGTGGGCCTGTGCTGTGATAGTGCCACGCAAAACAACAAGGGCTGCAAGCCCCCTCCATGAAAAACACGACCACACCATAACACCACAGCCTCCGAATATTGCTGTTGGCACTACACACGCTGGCAGATGACGTTCAGCGGGCATTCGCCATACCCACACCCTGCCATCGGATCGCCACATTGTGTACCGCGATTAGTCACTCCACACAACGTTTTTCCACTGTTCAATCGTCCAATGTTTACGCTCCTTACATCACGCGAGCGTCGTTTGGAATTTACCTGCGTGATGTGTGACTTATGAGCCGCTCGACCATGAAATCCAAGTTTTCTTAGCTCCCGCCTATCTGTTATAGTACTTGCAGTGGATCCTGATGCAGTTTGGAATTCCTGTGTGATAGTCTGGATAGATGTTTGCCTATTACACATTACGATCCTCTTCAACTGTCGGCGATTTCTGTCAATCAACAGACGAGGTCGGCCTGTACGATTTTGTGTTGTAAGTGTCCCTTCAGGTTTCCACTTCACTAACACATCGGAAACAGTGGGCCTATGGATGTTTAGGAGTATGGAAATCTCGCGTACACATGTATGACACAAGTGACAATCAATCACCTGACCACGTTCGAAGTCCGTGAGTTCCGAGGAGCACCCGATTCTGTTCTCTCACAATGACTACTGACGTCACTGATAAGGAGTACCTGGCAGTAGGTGGCAGCACAATGCACTTAATATAAGAAACATATGTTTTGGGGGTGTCCGGATACTTTTGATCGCATCGTGTATGTAAAACACCCAGAAGACATGCTCGGATGTCCATGTAACTTTGTACACGTACTCACCATCGGCGAAAATGTGAATGATAAGAGTTGCAATTCTAAGTGACGAGTAATTCGGCCACCAGATGTATTAGTGTTATTACCGGGCCTGATAGTATATACAAAGCGCGTGAAGTCCAATAGCCGGCCGCTGGTGGCCCAGCGGTTCTGGCGCTACAGTCTGGAACCGCGCGACCGCTACGGTCGCAGGTTCGAATCCTGCCCCGGGCATGAATGTTTGTGTTGTCCTTAGGTTAGTTAGGTTCAAGTAGTTCTAAGTTCTAGGGGACTTATGACCTCAGCAGTTGAGTCCCATAGTGCTCAGAACCATTTGAACCATTTTTTTTGAAGTCCAATAGTTGTTTAGTGACCACTGTGAAGGACACGAGATTCTGTGTACTCGCGTGAGACTGCAGCTGAGAGAGTTTGAAAGTGTTCTCCATTTGGCCGCTTGGTCGAATGGTGCTATATCCATATATAAGGAGAATTTAGATATGTCAGTGGCCGAATGTTCGTCTGCATTGGAACGTGACGGCAGAAATACTCGTCGTCAATATTCCGAATGACCACATGGTGGTTATGGTGATAAGTTCCTATTGGACCAAACTGCTGAGGTCATTGGTCCCTAGGCTACACAGTACTTAATCCGACTTACGCTAAGGACAACACACACACCGATGCCCGAGGGAGGACTCGAACCTCCGACGGGGTGCGCCGCGCGAGCCGTGGCAAGGCGTGTGATAGACCATGTCTGACCACCGTAAGGCCCCTCCACGTCCGTACTCCCATCCGAGAACAACTACCGAACTTCCTGCAACGTTCCGTGTCTTCCCAGACCATTGGTCAGAGACTAGCAGGAGCCAGATAAGGGAGTAGACTACCATTAACACCAGAACACTATCGCCTGTGTTTATAGTGGTGACTTGATTTGTAAGCACGGAATGCTGCCCAATGGCGTCGCATTGCGTTCAGCGATGGATCACGGATCCTCACTACCAGCATCGGTGAGTATGGTGGCGACATGGGGAGACTGACCCCTTTCCTTTTAAAAACTGCCCACCTCGTCCACATGAGTTCGTGTCCGCTGTATAGAGTGCTCTGTTGACGTAGGGGATGTGGTGGTCGGGGAAGCGAGACGTTGACGTGAAGATTAGTGAGTCGGGACTTGCGGTGCTTGGGCGTCGACGTCCTACTTTTTCGGTGTAAAGGAGGCCACGAAGCTCGAATTTGTGAGTTCTCGAAACGCGTTGTGCTGAGGTTCAAAAAGTAAGTGGTGCACTTTTCATTGTTCAGATCATGAATGAAACAGTTGCAGGTTTTACTGAATCACGTAATATGAACAAAATGAAGGTAATAAAGTTTTTCAAATGGTGAATGCTGTCTGTCTACTCCAAACCATGGGTCAGTCTTTTAACGTGTTTGATTTTGGTCAAGCGGCACTCTGAAAGGCCTGATTTGAAAGAGGTCCTATTCTTCCAATGTTTTGGAGCGACACTGCGGTGTTACTCATGGCGTCATGACATGGGTAAGGAATCGAATATGACTTTACGAAGAAAAGGAAGAAATAATAGAGTTTAACGTCGCGTCGATTTTGATGTCATTACAGACTGAGCGCAAGCTCGTATTAGGGAAGGATTGGGAAAGAGATAGGCTGTGGTCTTTCAAAGGAACCATGCCGCCATTTGCGTTAAGCGATTTGGGGAACTACGGAATGACTTCTGGTTACGGCGGGTAGTGATTCAGTGAAGTCTGACGGAAAAATGGTACGTCACGGGCACGCTGAGTACACATATGTTTCTTCTCACGCGACAGTATCGTGGTGCCATTTTTCAACTGTACAGTGATGTTCTCTGTTAACTGTCCGCGTGATTTGGAGGTACTTCCGTCGCCTGCAAGATCTGGATATCTGTCCACGATACAGCGTGGGTGGGACTGGTTCAGAAGTTAACCTCATCGCAGTGCCAGTATCCAGAGGATCAAGAACCAGTTATGAAAGTTATCGATGAACTCGCCTCAGGACAAATGCTTTTATGACACTCTTCCTAACCGAGTCAGTACATATAGTCAGGCCAGAGGGCGTACATGGTGATACTGATAAGTTGACTCATACAGATAAGTTCTTTGTAAATGTGACTCGATTTCGTAATCAATGAAATAACATCACATACCCTTTCATCTCTGTTTCTCCTTTTCATCTGTATGCCTCACTGTTCTGGAATGCATTATATTGCATTATATTAAAATTGCATCTGACCACAAAAATCTATCTCTATACAGGAGATCTAAAGCCTTAGGCTCAAACTAATATAGCCAGTAGCGAATTCTAAAGCGAGTGCTTTGAGATTACAGACTATGATCAGAAATGAACATTTCGGATGGTGCAAGTCTTGACTGAGCCAGCTGAGGCGAGTGTTTATAAACTGCTTGTGTTTCAAAAAAAAACAGCAGCTCTACCCTGAAAAATGCAATGTGCAATAAAATTAAATGATCACTTTTGCGAAACCAGCCCCTAACTGTCTCCAATTCCGACGCTTCAGACAGCTCAAAGGTGCCTATAACTTTCCCCTGTAGTCGTGTAAAACCGTGGCGCCTTGCGACGTCAGCTTCGAGCTCGCCGACGCTTCAAACAGCAAGGCATCGACAGGTCCAAAAAAAGTTACAGAAGAGAAGTTCGTGGGAGTTTTAAGGTGGGTTAAAGATGTCACATTGGCACCAAATTTCACCACAATTCTGTCCAACGCCGTCGTGGACGTGTCACAAGATTTGAAGGTCTTTACAGCCCCTCTTACTCACGCTTCACCTCTACTCTTGCAGCCTCTGCATGGGAGGTCGGAACTGAGACACTAGGAGTTGAAATCACGTGGATTTCTTATGGGTGGCCAAGGAGAAGATTTCAGACACACCACTGAGCCGTGGCGCGGCTCTCGGGCGCAAGACGCGATCGATTACTCCTCTGGTTGAGGTTGGCACTATGGGTGATCGCGAGCGCCTCCTGACGGAGCGGGTCCTAACGGGGGAGTGAGTACGAGTACGGGAGTCTGGGGCGGACAGGAGGAGAGAACGGACATTGCGGCCGCATGCTGAGGCGACAAGAGAAGAGTTGTGCACGGCCGAGAAGGGAGCGTTGAGCAAGGCGGCAGTCAGCATCGCTTTCCGGGGGACAGAGAGTTGCGGCAGTCCAGCGAGCAGACACCAGCTCCGGGAGCAGTGCTCCGGGTTGTGGACGTGACGTGGGTCGTATTTTGGCGCCGTATAGTTTGCTTGGTACTCATCTGCTGCTCCCTTATGCCCACGTGTGTTGCTCTGTCCGTATGTGCATTGAAAAGGTTACGCTCCGGCTGTAACAGTGGCTTGTGCTTTACGTTCATGCACCCTGACTCATTTGTTTTGCTGCAGGCAGCTGTAATTTCAAAGATTTTTTTTTGTCGTGAACAACACGGCTAACGTGTGACCTGTTTTGGGTTTTGGAGTCCTATTTGGGAAACCTAGTTATCATGCACACAAATGTATTGCTGCCGAGTGAGGTTAGCCCTAATCTTGTGAAACTGAGTTTTCAGTGACTGGCTCGTCTGCAAATTAATTAATTTAACCTTTGTGGTGTGTTTTGCTTTCAATGGTGAATTTCTTGTCATTCATTGCTGTATGTTTCGCCGTTAATGATAACTGTAAGATAGCAAGGTCTTGAAGGGCTTGCGTATCGTGACTGTACTTCGGCTACTGTTTAATTTGATTTCTTGTTTATCGGTCTGGTGAAGACTTATGCCAAGTTTACTAATTTCCGCCTGTGGTTCGGAAGTTAGTTTGAAGGTATATCCGTGGGTAAATCTTTACTGCACCTAACTGTTAACTGATCTTGCGTTGAACTAATGCCATTATTAAATCGTTTCTTGTGTGCTATAAATTGTATTACCATAGACAAGGAGACAGGGCATATTCTGTGGTCGAGGGGTAGGAACGGTTGCTGCTTTGCGCGTGGCGTCTTGTCGCTCGCTATCATTTCCCGCGTTAGTACGGACGGCGTGAGGTTTGTTTGCTCGCGGTTGTATGGCCGCTAGTCAGCTGTGCCTGCTCCCGCTTCAGGGTGTGCCGTGTTTCGTAAGGCGTACGACGACTTTGTCACTGTCACTCCTGTGTTGTGTCGGTCGCTTAACGAAACGTTAGTCTGTTTTAGCACGGCGGCCACTGGGCCGTGACGATGTCGGTTGATGACCAGCGTTGGGGCGGTCGTCCGCTCAGAGTGGCTTCGGTCGCTTGGACTTGGCAGTAACCTTCTGATTAAATAAATCAAATTTGTTTATTTGCAGTAAATTCCTAAGTAGTTTGTGAGAAAGGTTGTAACTGAGCTTTCCATGATTTTACACAATTCAAGCATTTTGGTAAGGCATTTTCCTATTTATGTTTTATTTAAATGAGAATTATTTATTGGGGTTATTCACCTGTTGAAGCTTAACATAAAAATTGTAACTTAGCTTTCATGATTTTATTTAATTTAAGCATCCTTTATCTACGTTATATTGATTGGTAATTCTTTATTGGTGTTATTCGCTGGTTCAAGGTTAACATATGTTTGTAACCAAGTTTATGTCCTTGCTTAATTGACATTTGTTAAGAGCCTTTATTGCTGGAAGATCATTAAAGCATAGATGCTTGTAATTGTGAATACTGTTGTCTATGTTGTGGGCTACCCTTCCACTTCCACAGCCAAGCTGTCCTACCAACCAGTGCAACCACCGTTCAGAGTCTAAACGGAAAGGCCTCTGGAGATCACATAAAGGGCGTGACCCACACATTTTGCTGTGTGCGACTTCATACATAATGGTAAGGGGAGGTGAGCTGCAGAGTGATATGGCAATTGTCGTCGTAGGAAAGCAGGACAGGAGCAGAAATGATTAACGAACAAGTTATCACAACAACTGAAGGTTTACTTAACTTGTATTTCTCCAAATGTGCGAAGATTCGTTACAAATAATGCAGAAAGAAACAAAATTCAGCTACCACAATGTTAACCCAGGATGAGGCTCTCAGTACTAAGCACAAACTAAGGTGTCGTAGCGATGAGGCTCCAAGAGCAAGTGGAGCTGCATCGCTGCCGCCAACTGTCCTATACTGGAGTGACAGAGGGCGCCCATGGTACGGAGCTTCTGGAAGCATGGCTCAGCAGGCGCGCACCATTGGGTCTGCAGATCCCGCACGATCACTATCGGCGTCAGATGGAAACTTGCAGTTTTGTTGCTATAACGCCCGTGGTGTGGCATCGATATGTGACACTACATCCCTCCCCCGCCCTTCAAACGTTCTTACCGCTGTTGTGTAGTGTAGATGAGTGAACGACGACGGCGGGGGGTAGGGGGAGGGGAGGTGGGGGGAGATCCGCATGCAGGTGGCAGTGAGAAGACGGGAGAGGAAACAGAGGCTGCTGCCGACTCCCGCAGACGCCCCAGCATATCATGGAAGAGTTAATAACAGTTAACAATACTGGTTGTCGAAGTTGGAGTATTGCTCATTATTCGCTGATATACGCTAAATGTTTGGTACGCCAAGGAGTACTGTCCGGAAACCCGAACTAACATAGAATGAAATGTTGCAAAAGAAGTGTCATCCTAATTACAAGAAAATCTATCATGATGTGTAGAAATTCTGTAAGTTTCATGCCTCAACCATTGATAGACCAACATGGAACATGTGAGAGAATGGTTCAAATGCCTCTGAGCACTATGGGTCTTAACTTCTAAGGTCACCAGTCCCGTGGAACTTAGAACTACTTAAACCTAACTAAGGACATCACACACACTTATGCCCGAGGCAGGATTCGAACCTGCGACCGTAGTGGTCGCGCGGTTTCAGACTGTGGCGCCTAGAACCGCTCGGCCACCCAGGCCGGCCATGTGGGAGATACAAACCAACAAGACGTGCATCCAAAAAGACTAAAAAAACTAAGTAGGAAACACAAACTAATCTCCATAGTGTTTCACCAACGATCATCAATTCGGTGAGCGAACAATAGTGCGTACCTTGCACTTGACGAGCAGTAATTAGAGTGCGTTAGGTTTTAGTAATGAGCACAAGGTAATGACTGCCTCCCAGCCAGTACAGCGTTTTCACGTTTTCAAAATCATAACGGGTTCTCTTTTAGTAATTTAATATGGCGATATGTGACGCTTGTTTGATCTGTGACGACTCTCAAGTTTAGAGTTTTTTAAATCCAAAATAGATAGATCCTTGGCTGCATTCTATGTAACTAATGGACCAACAACCTTCAGCATCTTCAGGAGTAGCACGAAAAGTGATCTTTTATGTCGTATCTGATCATTGTATTTTGGGTAACTCTCGTACGATGACTCTAACCACCAATTTGGTTAAAACACATTCATGTGATTACATCTTTGATTTGTTGCTGACCCGAAAGTTCCTCACAGGAAGGGCGCATTTCGTTATCCTGTACAGAGAATCAACAACAGTTGTCTCTAACCTACATCTCCTCTCCTTCATGGACATACACAGGTCTAACGTAATCCATTGGAAGATCCTAATCAAAAGTAATTCACCTACGATGGACGTCGCTTACAAAACCCTCTTATTCGACCTTTAATTGAGTGTTATTCATTGGTACGGTACCATTATCAAGTTGGATTAAAAAAGTGTGGTGTGCGTACTGTAAGACCTTCGGTACACACACCATCAGATTATTTGACTCGTCGCTCTAACGAAGTAGGCGAGTGTCACCAATATGTCTCGTGGTCTTATTGTGGCGTGTTTATCTTCTGCCGTTAGGTCAGACGATAGAATTGTCACTTGCACGCTTAGAGTAGCAGATTGACGGTGACCAACTTTAAACAGAACTTGATTAATTTTCACACACATTTATTAAAATAATAACAAGCATAAAATTGCTTAACTTGATTCTGGATGCTATTTACAACTGACAATCTGAACTTCCATTGGTCTTGGTACGTTAATCTTATTCTCACATATCTCTGATACTTGAAAAAGTGTCTATACATTTATCTTCATGGCTATGTACAGGAATATGATAATCTTATTAGGCGCAGACTGAAACTTGACTATAGACTGGTACAGACTAATGTAGACTGGTACATACAGGTGCAGATAAATGCAGACTCGTACAGACTAATGCAGACTGACTAATCAGAGGTCTGTACACTTGTTATAATACTTCGTGCGTTCAGGTATCACTGTGCGAGTGTGATCCACGAGGAGAAAAGGTTCTACGTCAGCAGCAATCTCATTGGCTGCGTGACATATTAATACGCGGATCGGCGGAAGCAGAATTTGGTCCGTCTCTAAGGCAGCGCCATCTCGTAGTGCGGAGAGGGACGAGCACTGCGCCTGCGCTGTTGTGCTTAGTGGGGCGCGCTCTAGTGGGAAATTTGTGTACGCGCTGACTACGCGGAACTATGTACACAACAAAAAGGATGTGAAGAAGATTCGAAGAATTTCGTGTTTCATCGCAGGTACGCTCAGTCAGCGGCGACTGCCAAACGAACATAAATGCAAAACGTTACAACAATGGCAGCTACAATCAACCGTACGTGCATGGAGCGCGGGTTGCCGCATCTACAATCCACTGGCAACACTACTACAGACGGTCGTACACAAACAGAAACAACACAAATAACACGGGCTGTTTTCGGATTTTCTCCCGCTATCGTGACGGCTTCGGATGGTGCCAGCCGTGCTGCTAGCGTCTTGCATGTCGCAGTCCCCAGCGCTGGGATCGCGGGCGCTTCTTCCCTTCTGCGATGTCACGTGCCCGCTGTATGCACGCGTGTACTCTTCCGCCATGCGAATATTTAGAGCACCGCCCGGCAGCTCCTCGGCAAAGTGCTTAGCGTGCGCTCGCCGTGTACATCCCCGAGCTCGTCGAGGATGCATCACCGCCGCTTTCGAGACATCAAGCTAGGATCGAGTGCTTCCTCTGCGCCTCGTCGATTGACTTCGCCACCGGACCATCCTCCAGTCAGCTCGAGTCGCTGGACGTCGTCTCAGGTCGTACAGGACTGCCGTCTCGCTGGACCTTAACTGCTACTCGCCCTCGAGCGACCTACCGCTCTCGGCCTCACAGACTGCACCTCCGTTATTGTAATTCAGTTCACTATTTCCAATATAAGCACAGTTCTCTACTAACGGTGCGCCTCATTTGCAGCACATCGCTCCTTCTGGTCACGAACACGAAGGTGGGGTGCCTTGCTGGGAAAAGTATTCTCCGAGCTGCGAGAGCCCTCGTTGTAATTGAGCCCAGAAACATATTACTTCCTCCAACTTACATCTCGCATAATGTCAACTATTTGAAACGTCCCCTTAGAAAAATTTATGAATGACTGTGCTGATAAACCACTTACGTTATTTGATTTTTAAACAGCTGAGCAGAACTGAACGTACTCAGACTTTTAGCTCTTTACTTATTCTGATCAACACTAAACTGACATACAATATTTTTAGCGCAACGCAATCTGACTTTGAAAAATCCCTACAAAAGAATGGCCCTGACTAACAATAACCTATACCTTTCACGAATCACCCTGTCGAAACCGAGGAAATAAGTGACAGAGGAATCTGCAAGTTGGGGAACAGTGACAGAATGGCAGAAGCATCTGGTTACTAAAGGAAAATCCTGATTCACGGCTGTAGAGGAAAAGCTAACAATACTTTATTATGACAAGACATAGATTTGAGCCCTGCTTCCAAATATGAACCCTACGCAAGTCCATTGTCCCGTCTCATTTGAGCGTGGAGCAACAATTAGCTCTAAATCCACAAAACTGTGAAGCTGAGGCTTTCACTAAAGGCGAAAGTTCAGTGTCCGTGAACACAGAATTAACCACTTGAAACCTAAATCGCTTAAGGCACAGTGTGTAGAACAATGAGATGGAATGATAGTATTGATGTAGAGTTTACATAAAATTTGAACAAATTGTAATATTTACAGACTGCGTTAAATTTTTGCCAACTTATACTAACAAGTTTAATGCTGAGTGGATATGCTTTCAGGTCTTTTGGCTCTAAGGAAAGTTTCACAGAACGGGAAAATGAAAGAAAAAATCTTTTCCACAGAAACCAAAGAACCGTCCACTTAAGAATTTAATAATATTCTAAGGCCGGTAATTTCGTCCCCAATTGGAATTTATATATAAATCACATATCGTCCACTACATCGATGACTGGTAGGTCTCGACTAAGAAGTGTAACAGGCCTATGCCCAAATGTTTAAATTTATACGTCTACGCCAGAGTCATCAGTATTGTTGTGTACCAGCTCGTAGACGCCACTGACGGCTGTAGTGAATTGGAGCCGAAAGTAAACCGACATCAGAGGGCGTATATAATCACTTATACTCACATACCACATCCACATACAATATTCAGAAAATCGTGTGTTGAAGCTGCGTAATGAAAACAGTTTCATCGGAGAGATCACTGGCAGCGTTATCATGGCGAAATAAACGTAAACCGGGGGAATTCAACTGACACGACAGAACGACCACTTCCGTCTTTATATCAAGCTCTAGAGGGTATATTTTGTGGATTCCATTGACAGCAAGCAATGCGCGTCTTCTCGGACTGTGATGGTTAGGCAAGGACCTATCCTTGTCCAATGCGGGGTCGCGTTCAGTGTTAGATGATCTTGTTGTAGATGGGACGCTAATATCTCTCCATTCATCCTTTACTCCGTTTCCTCGGAGACAATAAGAATCAGGAGGATATCCATATGGGCAATGCGTCAAGGTCTACCGCCACATCCTCCTTCCGTTTTTACCGCGACATGCAGCAGTGAGCTACCTGAAAAGAAAGCTGCGCAAGTATTCAGCCAGATCTTGATTTCGAAGTGGAAGCAAAGCTTGGCAACTTGCTTTGACTATTCAGAAACGTAAAACTGTGCAACTGTTAAAACGCTAACGTAATCAGTTAACTCATTCAAATATGCTGATGTAACAGTTGATGGGACTATAAAGTGGAATGATCGCATAACTCGATAGAGGGCGAAACTGGTGACGTACCTCGGATCATAGGTAAGATACTGGGAAAATGCACGCTGTTTATAAAACAGGCTGTCTGCAAAACACTCATGCATGCTTCCCATCCTAGAGTATTGCTAAACTGGGACCAACATCCAATCGAACTATACTTAGAAACACTATTTAGAAAATTTCAAGTACTAGTATCAGGAGAGGAATTTAGGACTACGCTACAAGCCCTTTCATAGAGATCACGCAGACAACTTAGACTAGACACATTACCTACATAGGTACTTCAGCACTCACTCTAGAAGGAACACTAATACGTGACAGTGTGAGAAGTACCTCCTGTCATGCACTTCACACTGATGTGAATGTACACGTAGAGGTATAAACAGGAATTCATGGTACTCCGTTTCGGAATATATTATAAAAAGCCTTGAAATCACATCATTGATGTATCTGGACCACTAAAGTTACGTTTATAACATCACAGTTAGCGCAGTCAATGCCCTGTAGCAAGTCTGAAGGGAAGTATTGGATGTAGTCCATATTCTCGTGCTTCATCGCATTTTCAAGGGCACCGTGACCACACAGGATCCGACAGAATGAATGTTAGTATGTAAGAAGGACAGAACTTCGATACAAATTGACAAGTTTATTAAAATACACATTGAAAAGAAAGAAAAACATATGTCATTACATATCATATGCGGCTTTACTTAGTTCTGATATAACACCAAACATGGACCAATGATGCCAAACGTAGCCATTATAACATATATTTGATAAAACCAGGAAAGTGAACTCTTATGCCTGATTCAGTGGTCCTTAAGGGACATGATAATGATATGTCGAGTGGTATTTCTGGTTATGGAGTCCTAATTAATAATTCCTGTCATTGTTTCAGCTAAAAAGATTGCGGAATTATATTAACTACACTGAATGAACAGAAAAACTATTTCTTTCAGCTGTACTTATAAAAAAAGCAGTCTTCAGTAAAACATATGTAAACTCGTTATACGATATCAATCTTTGTTCTACGAAGTTACAATTATTTTATCTACGAAGAAAGCGACATTAGATCGTTTCCTTCTTCCCTTTGTGGCAGCGACACGATACAGATATAATGTCTTCACTGTAACGTTTTGCTAGTAATAATTGGACCATGACGCAACGATCGGGCGCTTATGCGCTCTATCGTTAATTTTTTTATTAATAGGAAGTCGAACCTGCATCTTAATTCGATGTCTGATTAACTTCTTACAAAATAATCTCTTTTGTATGAACATTAACTGCGTATACGACCGTTCGTCACCAAGTGCTCCGTTAACCGTTGGTGACCACTTTGGCCTGAATATAATTTTCACTCAAGCTAGCAAAGCCAACTATTTAAAGTAAAAAAATAATCAGTATTTATGGTTCAAATGGCTCTGAGCACTATGGGACTTAACATCTACGGTCATCAGTCCCCTAGAACTTAGAATTACTTAAACCTAACTAACCTAAGGACATCACACAACACTCAGTCATCACGAGGCAGAGAAAATCTCTGACCCCGCCGGGAATCGAGCTCGGGAACCCGGGTGTGGGAAGCGAGAACGCTACCGCACGACCACGAGGTGCGGACAATCAGTATTTAAAACTGTTTCAGATCCAGATAACGATAATTGTACTTTCTCTTTTTTTACCGCATTTGAAGTGGATTTTTTTGTTTGAGACTTCATGACAGGCATGATCGGGAAAGTTAATCACATAATACGAAAATAACCACTACACCAAGCCGCAGCAAACAGCCACACATTTGCGCACGGGTTTCTCATGCAACCGACGAGAATTACCTCGGTCACGTGTTGTCCAGTACCTGTAAATCTGTTTATTTCGTCTAGACAAAAACGGGCATCATCCGACATCATTATGTTGTTCCGCATCTGGAGGTCGGCCGCTAAAATTCCCAGGAAGCGGAAGGCAAAGGTTCGTCGGTCAATTTTATCTTATTCGTTTAGTTCCTGTATGACTTGCAATTTACGAGGGTGAAAATGCAGGTTTTCACGTCGCGGGGAACGACGTGACATTGTTAGCGCCGAGACGTGTCTGGCAGCAGAATGGTGAAGACTTCGAAGAGTGTCTCGTATCCTCAACTCGTTCAGCGGTGTGCTGTGTCCATCGTCATTCTGGACTTTCCTTCTTTACACAAGATACAGTAGTCCTCAATTCTTGCAGCCCACCGAATAATCTTCCAATCGTTCGGGTCTTTATTATGTCGTCTGAACTAGAAATGGTGACGGAAGAGTCACTGGACTGTGATGGGAGACTTTGTCTTTGAAATACGCCTCGATGGTGAATGCTCGGCGCCCTGCATTCCACAAGGCCATAATTACAAATTGCCATCCTTCCTTAATACAGCGTCGGCCGCTGTGGCCGTGCGGTTCTAGGCGCTTCAGTCCGGAACTGCGCGATTGCTACGGTCGCAGGTTCGAATCCTGCCTCAGGCATGGATGTGTGTGATGTCCTTAGGTTAGTTAGGTTTAAGTAGTTCTAAGTTCTAGGGGACTGATGACCTCAGATGTTAAGTCCCACAGTGCTCAGAGCCATTTAAACCATTTGAACCTTAATACAGTGCACGCATACGTATTTCGCATAGGAGCAACAGCGACGGCGTAGTGTGTGACTGAAGTCCTACTATTGATTCTGCCAGACCCTGTACAATGAATAAAGGCAGACACCGTCTGATTCAGTTCTTCTGTTTATTCAGATTATCAGTTTCTATTTTACAACTAAAATTCAGATAAATATCTAATTCCTGCGAACCGCAGTTCGTCAGCAAGGCGAATATTCAGTTAAAACTGTATTTTCAAATTGCCACCATGAATGTAGTCTATAATGGTCCAATATAACACAACCATCGGTCTAGAACGGCTCACAGAGCAAATTCGAGGTATGATCAAAACGTAACCGGATTTTTTGTTTTTCTTAAAGATTCTCCATTTGTTCATCAACATCAAGTTTGTCCCCTCTAAAGTAATCCCCCCCCCCCCCCCCCCAGGTACAAGACACTTGTGCCAGCGCTTCTTCCAATCTTGGAAGAGCTTTCTGGAACCCATTTTCCGTTATGGTGTTCAGCTCCTTCAACGACTCTTTTTATGTGATCAGAGGTGGCAAAACGACGTTCATTCAAGGTTCTCTTCAGCCTCGGAATAGAAACAAGTCGCACGGAGCATGTCCGGCGAATACGGTCGCTGAATGTTTTTTTACCAAAACATCACGAAGAAGCTTTGAGGTGAGAGCGGGAGCATTATCGTGATACAACTCCCACGTGTGGTTTTGGCGTTTTCTTCGGGTTGCTTCACGCAAACCGCATACAGCTTCCAGGAAGTATTCCTTACTGACCGTGCGACAGTAAGGTAGGAATTCATTATGCGTTGTCCCATTGCAATCGAAGAAAACAGTGACAAGAATCTTCATATGTGATCGAACTTGTCGAATGTTTTTCGGTGTTGGCTCATCGGCCAGTTTCCTTTGGGACGACTGGGCCTTGGTTTCGACATCATTCCCCTTGTTTCGTCAACTGTTATAACCTTCTGGATCGTTGTCGATTTCGTTCAGGAATTCCAGAGCGATGCCTACGAGACGTTGTTTTTGTCGCAGTTCAACAGTTTCAGAACAAGCTTTGCTGCTACACGTTTCATATTAAACATCAGAAAAAAATGTTTGGAATGAGCCAGAGGATATGCCGATATCATTAGCAATCTCTCTGTTGTTGATTCAGCGATTTTCCAGAACCATTTTCTTTACCTCTTTCACACTCCCGTCAGTAATTGACGTGCTAGGCCATCCAGGGAGGTCGTGGTCTTCAATGTCTCCTCGACCCTCTTTGAAACGTTTATACCACTCGTAAACTCTCGTGTTACTCGTAGTAGATTCGCCAAAAGCCACAGTCAACATTTCGAAAGTGCTGCACCTTATTCCATTTTTCAAGCAAAATTTAATGAAAATTCTTTGATCCATCTTTTTCGAAATTAAAAATCGCCGACCACTCGAAAACACGTATAATCTTTTCATTTGTCAACAGTAAACTAAATATTCAAAACAACTGAAACTGCAGACATACCTGTACGTCAGGAACATGTGTAGAAACAACTGAAAATCTGATATACACTGGAGCGAAAAAAAATGGCTCAAATGGCTCTGAGCACTATGGGACTGAACATCTGAGATCATCAGTCTCCTACAACTTAAAACTACTTAAACCTAACTAACGTAAGGACATCACACACATCCATGCCCGAGGCAGGATTCGAACCTGCGTGGTTCCAGACCGAAGCGCCTAGAACCACTCGACCACACCGGCCGGCACACTGAAGCGCCAAAGAAACTGGTATAGGCACGCGTATTCAAATACAGAGGTATGTAAACAGGCAGAATACAGCGCTGCGGTCCGCAACGCCTGTACAAAACAACAAGTGTCTGGCGCAGTTGTTAAATCGGTTAATGATGCTACAATGGCAGATTATCAAGGTTTAAGTACGAGCGATGGGACACAGCATCTCCGAGGTAGCGATGACAAGGGGATTTTCCCGTACGACCATTTCAAGAGTGTACCGTGAATATCAGGAATCCGGTGAAACATCAAATCTACAACATCGCTGCTGCCGAAAAAAGATCCTGGAAGAACGGGGCCAGCGAGCGACGACTAAAGAGAATCGTTTAACGTGACAGAAGTTCAACTATTCCTCAAAGCTGGGCCATCAACAAGCGTCAGCGTGCGAACCATTCAACGAAACATAATCGATATGGGCTTTCGAAGCTGAAGGCCCATTCCTGTACCTTTGATCACTGCCACCGAGCGAGGTGGCGCAGTGGTTAGACACTGGACTAGCATTCGGGAGGACGACGGTTCAATCCCGCGTCCGGCCATCCTGATTTAGGTTTTCCGTGATTTCCCTAAATCGCTCCAGGCAAATGCCGGGATGGTTCCTTTCAAAGGGCACGGCCGACTTCCTTCCCCGTCCTTCCCTAATCCGATGAGACCGATGACCTCGCTGTCTGGTCTCCTTCCCCAAACCAACAAACCAACCAACCTTGATCACTGCACGACACGAAGCTTTAAGCATCCCCTGGGTCCGTCAACACTGACATTAGACTGTTTATGACTAGAAACATATTGCCTGGTCGAACGAGTCTCGTTTCAAGTTGTACAGATATTGAGGCAGCCTCATGAATCCATAGACCCTGCATGTCTACAGGGGACTGTTCAAGCTGATGGAGGCTCTGTAATGGCGTGGGACGTGTGCAGTTGGAGTGATATGGGACCCCTGATACGTCTAGATGCGACTCTGACACGTGCCACATACACAAGCATCCCGTCTGATCACCTGTATCCATTCACGAAATTAGAATTATATTAATACCTTCAGCTGCTAACGGGCGTTGATATATATCAACGGGGACAGGTGAAAATGTGTGCCCCGACCGGAACTCGAATCCGGGATCTCCTGCTTACATGGCAGACGCTCTATCCAGCTGAGCCAGCGGGGGCACAGAGGATAGTGCGACTGCAGGGACTATCTCGCGCACACCTCCCGCGAGACCCACATTCTCACCTTGTATGTCCACACAGTACATTCGTAGTGTCCCACCCCAACACACTCATTCTCGTGGAAGACAATCTTACCAAGTCCCGTAAGAGTTCGGGGAATATGTGTGTATCCGCACAGAAGATGAAGGTCATGGCCGGTATTGCCAGAACTATATACTTATATGTCCGAAAGTATAGACACCATATCCGTGTAAGTATATGTATCCATTCATGTGCATCGTGCATTCCGACGGAGTTGGGCAATTCGATCAGGACAATGCGACACCCTACACGTTCAGAATTGTTACAGAGTGGCTCCAGGAACACTCTTCTGAGTTTAACCGCTTCCGATGGGCACCAAACTCCCCAGACATGAACATTATTGAGCATATGTTGGATGCCTTGTGGAGTGCTGTTCAGAAATCTCCACCGCCTCTTTCTCTTACGGATTTATGGACAGCCCTGCAGGATTCGTGGTGTCAGTTCCCTCCAGCACTGCTTCAAATATTTGTCGAGTCCATGCCACGTCGTTTTGCGACACTTCTACGTGACCGAGGGGGCCCTAAACGATACTAGGGAGGTGTACCAGTTTCTTTGGCTCTTCAGCGTATAAAGCTCGCGAAAATAAAAAATTCGCATTAGTACATGATCACACCTCCTACAAGTTAATTTTAACAAATCTGACGTTTGTAGCCCTGTCACCTTTCGGTGTAAGGCACAGTGACAGTGCATTCTTGACACGCAGTAACTTACAGTGTACGCCTTTCGTATCGGTCGTAGATCGACTACCTTGCAGGAAGAAAAGGGATCAGTTCACTCATTGATAGTTCCACTGCATCGCCCCATACAGATCGAATTAATCATGCGGCGGTTTTTTTGGCGGACGGGAACTGACCGCGGATAGGAAGCGAAGAAAAAACGAGCAAAACGGAAGGCGGGAGGCGGCGCCGGGTTGCGGCGCGGGGCTGCCCGGACTGTGCGCTTGCGTGGTGGGGGCAGGCGGGCGTTCTTATATAAGCCGAAGAACCACGCCGACAGCCAGTCAGTGGCTGCCCGCCCAAACCCGCGCTGAGTTCAGAGGGCTGTTTGCTGCATACAGGCACACTCTTCGCTCGCCTTCGAGATCCACACAGCACAACAGTAAGTGTTACCTCGAACCTCGCTCTGGCTGTTCCTTGATCAGCAGTGGCACGCCTCGCTGTTGAGTGTTGACTGCCTCTTCTGGAGATCAAAATCGTTGCACTGGTTTACCGCGTGGAATTCCTCGACAGCTAGTGGTATTGCTAGGATGGAAGCAGTAGAACTTCCTTGCACAACTGCATGAGGTTTCCAAATTTGAAAGACACGCCAGTTCTCGCGTAAAGTAGAAATCATTCTTTTTTTCTCACCTTGGAGAGTTATACACATCGATGTGATCAAGTGACGATAGTTTTCTACGATAAATTCAGCTTCCTTTTCAGATTCGTGTATATAGAATCGTATGGCACTAACAATGCATGACAGACCGAAAGCGTATTACTACCTAATTATGAATCGTGTGAGTTTATCAAGCACGAAATTATCCAAATTGCCTATTGTGGAATGGCATTACGAGATCCAGTTCACCTGCGGTTAGTGACGTGGCTTTATCAGCCCGAGTAAGATAGGTTCGAATTAAACGTTCGTCGACATCCAGATCATTAGTGACGAAACGTTTGCTCGAATGTGATAACGCATGGGATCGGCCACTATATTTTGAAAGAAACGGTTTGCATTCGCCTGTTCTTTTTGGAAAGCACAGAAAACTAAGAGTTGAGTGGCTGGCTGGATAATTGGTCCCTGCTCCTCCCGGATGTGAGTTCAGTACTTCTAACCGTTGCGTCACCTACTTGGGTAGCGGGTTTAGAGCAACAGGAATATTTCGGAATGTCAGTATCTTCTCTGCTCACTTGTGGTAAAATATATATTACCTTTATCCGCCGTCTTGAAATTTGCGTGTAAAATGGTGCAGTAACTCTCTGTTCTTAAATGTATAGGCAATCTTCTTAAATTTCAAGTACTCCTCTAAATTTTAATTGCCAAATCAAATAGCGACGCAGCTCTTAACACAATATCGCATAATTATTTCAGCATAACTGTTCATGCTGTACGCGACTAAAGATGTCCTTCCTTATCTGTACCTGGGAGCTGTACACCTCATGTTTGAAGAGATAACGCATAATGCCACCGGTATGGCGACACAAGCAGAATGAAGCGTAGATACTGGCTTAATATTCTCAGTCAGCGAATTTTGATAATAACTTACTGTAATTCTTCAGCATTCACCAACGGTTAGACAGTATCGATTATTTCGATAGTTCCCGTCACACTTCAATGTATAAGTCTGTTTCCGAGAATTCAGGTACCAACGCCACATCAAACATTCCTCAGACAAGGTGGAAGAAACTACAGATAATTAAATTTTGCCAATTTCATGAATATTAACTACTCAGTCGGCTGCCTAGAGAAGCATACTTTCTAAAATTCAGTTCGACAAAAAATAATGTGTCGAAAATGGAACAGAGGGTGAATTTTTTGTTCACGAGACTGGCTGCTACTTAAATTGTACTATTTATAGATTCGTAAACTTACATTAAACACACAGTTACGGTAACTTGTCACGCAGAGGAAGTTCATTCCAACCCCAAGCTCTCCTGAAATTTATGCTGCTGTTAACACAAAAGTTTTTCATCAGATTAACACAGCGTAGTGAGACCCATTGTCAGGACTCCCTGAGTTTACAATTGATGCGCGCAATAGATTTTCGGTGTAAATTTCTTATGTGGAGTACTCAAAGAAACAAACTTCATCTACATGCCCGATATTCTCGTTAACATCTGACTGCTAATTAAAGCTTGGTATCAGACAAAATAGCTACAATATTTTCACATTTTAATTTTTTTTTTCGATGGCATTCCACAGTTTAAACTAAGGACGTAAACATTCAGTAGTACAAGTAGTGAAGTTGTTCATTCTGTGTCGTTTCATATAAGAATTTATTATGTCATGATCGGCTAATTACTATACATGTGAGCACTACCGGTTTCAGCAAATTCTTGCCATCTTCGGATGTGATAATTAATCCAGAAACAGGTTTGTAATTTTGTATGAAGTCGAGTTACACACATACTGATCATAATGAAAGTGGTATGACATATGTCAAAATATGCATCATGAGACTCTTCGCTCTTCCCTCTCGGCCCCGTGCTCTGCCGCTAGCCACGTGGAGTCGTGTCCGGGCAGTCCTTGAAAGCGACAGCGGGGCAGCCGCGAATTCGGGAGGGCGACTAACGCGTCGGCAATGCCGTTCACACAAACTGACATTAAAGTTAGCAGTTCTATAAATACCTGCGCGGGTGTCAAAACATAGCGCGTGGGCTCAGCCACCGAGACAAAGCAGTTTACGCCGCGAGACGGCAGCGCAGGGGGCGCTGATTTGGTTCGACTGCCTCTAAATACTCGTACGTCGTCGTACTACCGAGTAATGGTGGCAGCTAAGTGTAATAAGTACGCGTATCCTTAAGCGAGGCCCTGTGCGAGTATGCTACAAACTCTAGGCAGAGCCGTACTGCGCCTCGCAGGAGGAATTTCGCCGAAGCGTCGTGTTTGCCTGGATCTATTTGTTAGCGCTAATCCCAAGGTCGCGCGTATTAGCAGTCCCTCCTCCTGCCCCCACCACAGGCTCCTTTTTTTCTTGTCATCGCTGTTAGCGCTTTGTAACTCCGGGTCTCTCATACGCCACAAGACGCGAATGACGTAGCCTAACCGGGCTACAGTATGGTCCTCTTCGCAGGTACGCAAATCCTTCGGCTCACAAAGGATTCTGTGGATAAATCTCAGCAGGAACGCCAGTTTCTCGGAATAAAAAGTTCCGAGAAGTCCTTGAGCAGCGGCAGCGCCTGTTTCAGCGCCTTCATCTCGCTCTCATACAGGTGCCCTGGATATATCAAGAATTGTTAGTAACCATATCGCCGAAATCAGCTAGTTGTGTGAAACAAAAACAATGACTCTGATCCTACTCAGTAAAGGTGGAAAATGAGTTTTTCTTTTAATAACTTGTGACTCTGGTACTCGAAATCAAAAATGTTAATAAATACAGAGTATCCCCGTGTCGTTTACCTTTTGGGGGTGGGGGGGGGGGGGCGGAAGCAATAAAATTCACCAAAATAATTCTGAATACAGTGTGATGGTGCAGTAATTCAGGTTGACTTGTGCAGCATAATCGATTGATTTGAAGCCAGCTACCTCTGTATTTAGTCCCAGCTTCATAGCAATTACAGTTGCGTCTAAATACAAAACATAAAAAAGCAAACCCACGTAAACAATTTTACCCTGTGCTCGATCCATTTTCTTAACAATCTCAGTGTAAGCTCCAAAGGCATCAGCATTATTCCAAATTTGCACCATTTAAGCAAATGAGCCAACACGGAATATTCAAATTGGTTCAAATGACTCTGAGCACTATGGGACTTCTGAGGTCATCAGTCCCCTAGAACTTAGAACTACTTAAACCTAACTAACCTAAGGACATCACACACATCCATGCCCGAGGCAGGATTCGAACCTGCGACCGTAGCGGTCGCGCGGTTCCAGACTGTAGCGCCTAGAACCGATCGGCCACCCCGGCCGGCACGGAATTTTCCTACACATTTTATCAATGCTATTATTGGCTCAGACGCATACGCTTCTTTCCTGTGGTGCTCCTTTTGAGGGGAAGGTTCTTATTGCCTCGTCATTCATACAGAAGTAGAAATATTTCATGATAACCGTCAGTTACGATGTTTTGCTACATACGAATTGGGATTCTGTTACAGTAACGTGCAGAGTATCGGAACTGCGTCGTAGAATCATTGCAGAGCATAAAACTTGAATATGAAATGTTGCGCTGTGGCCTTCTGTCAAAAGACTGGTTTGATTCAGCTCTCAGACACAAGACAAAATCTTTTTGGCTGAGTACTCGCCTCGACTCCACTCTGTTTAAGGAAACGGAGGCGACGACTTAATCGCTCGGAAAATTATACCTTATTGTAATGGAGACGTCGAAATATTGCTATACTATAGTGCTGGTAGGTGCGGTATTTGCAATCCGCTACACACTCGTACACTGCACTCGTGTGGACACTGCAGGTTGTCGGCAACGGCGCTTAGTTCGCATCTGCAAAGTAGGTGAGAGGATGCTGCGGGCAAGTCATTTCCGTTAGCACGTCGGCCTAGATACTTCAGTCTGGTCAACGGCCAGCAACTGACCTCGACAGTTCCTTCTTTGTAATTACTACCTCGTATCATAAACTAAGACATTTCTCTAGAGGAAGAGTCTGTTACGTCTTTAGAATAAGAAGTGGACACAGGTACTTGTATTTAAACACGTCGCTGGAATCTATGTCGGGTGACTACCATTGCTCACCAGTGCTGTGGGTAGCAGATGAGGACGAAGAAACCTTTGCAGGCTCTTGTCTTCAGACACTGTTGTGACGCTCTGCCTTTGTTTCTTTGCAGGAGCCATGGACAGCGCCGAGTTCCGGGTACGCGGCAAGGAGATGGTGGACTACATCTGCGAATACATGGAGACTCTGGGCTCCCGGCGCGTCACACCCAGCATCGAACCGGGCTACCTGCGACCGCTGCTGCCGGAGGAGGCTCCGCAAGAACCGGAGGACTGGGAGAACATCATGCGGGACGTCGACTCTAAGATCATGCCCGGGGTAAGTGACACCAGCGGGTCTGTCACGGCGTCTTCTACTCGAAAGTTTCTGCTCTCCTATCTAGTCTGTAGGCAAAAAATTTTAACTGGCAGATACTGCGTGCTACATCAAATCAAACAAACTAGTTGATCTACTGGAATAATACCTGAATATGGACCTTTGATTATCCACCAGTGGTAGAGAATATTGTTTTCGGCCAGACCACTGCTCCATTTCCGCCAATGAAAACTTGTGATCTGTTAAAATACGCAGCTAACTTCACTGATTACCCAAAAGCTTTCCTAAACGTGAACATAGATCTCTACGTTTTCCTTAGCCTTCACAACGAAAACAGCTTGTAGTGGATAAAATGAATCATCCTCTAAATAATTTAACGGAAGATGTACCACAGAACTTCTTCATATAACTAGAGCCAATAGGGAATAGTGAAAAACAGAGGGTATCAAATGTAATTATGCTTCCATGTAACCACTATCTTCGATCCACAATTATTGTCTCTCACACTTTCCCCACGATACGACGGAGTCACGAGCAGTATCAGGGTACAGAATATTAGCGTTACCAAGGAGCACGGTGCTCACAATTCGAACATTGCTGTTGTTTGTCTTTGATCACAGATTATGATTCGTATCAAGAAATCCACGAGATAAGAAATGCAAAAAATAGAATTAGCATACAGTGCAATAAGACCAACGAAAGAAGCATATTGGCAATGTTCAAGTACTGCCTTCCAAAACAAAGAGGCAGATTCTGTTGTAACACATAACGTTTGATTCTCGTCACTTAACACTTCCGGGCTGAGATGCCGTGGTCCATACATAAGACTCATAATGTTTGATTGTATCACGCGAGTCTGATCGCAGATGCCTTTGAACGCAATGTATACAGTTCCAGCGTCTCTGTTTACTTTTGTTTTCTCTGTTTCTGTTAAAGCTTCATGTACAATATGTGCTGTTCATGTTTCAGGTGACACACTGGCAACACCCCAGGTTCCACGCCTACTTCCCGTCTGGCAACTCGTATCCTTCAATTCTCGGGGACATGTTGTCCGATGCTATCGGTTGCATTGGATTCTCATGGGTTAGTACAATTTTGAGTGCACTTTTCAAGACTCTAACAACTATTAATAAACAAGAAAGCGACTGATCGAACTGAATTGTTAATGTCGGTAGGGTGAGAGCAGACTTTAGTCGGTTTACACTTCTTCGCTGCCTGTTGTGCTTCGTACAGTAAAATCAATAAACACAACGGGTAGAAAAAGTTCGTGACGCTGAAGAAGTTAAATGTTTATTCAAAATAGTATTGAAAAATGTTGAGAAAAGTTGAGTTGTTAGAAAAAGCACATTTATAACAAACACAGCATTCGGAAGAGTGAATCGTAACTTTGGTTAGGATGTCATCTGGTGGTAATGAGCGCCAGATTATTGTTGACCGGCATGTAACTGTATACCGCGGCCATTTATCATTACTGGCATCTTCCAAATAAAAAACCTAGAAATTAACAGCAAAAAAGTTAGTGATTACGTGTATTACTTTGTAGATTCTTGCCATTAACGGCGGATTTCTTTTGTTACAGGCATCAAGCCCAGCCTGTCAGGAGCTGGAGACTATCGTTCTGGACTGGTTCGGTGAGTTTCTCGCCATAAACAGTTACATAAAATTTTTCAGTACATTTTACATTCGGAAAACTTGCCAAAACCTTATTGAGATGAAGTCCTAATTCCAGTATTCTGTTTATTTACAGGCAAGGCTATTGGTCTTCCCAAGACTTTCATATCGAGCGCGGAAGGCAGTAAAGGAGGAGGAGTCATACAGGTGAGCCTCATAACCTACCATTACAACTACAGTTAGCTAAAATATTTACCTATCGTACTAAACTTACTTCGGATCTTTTAATGAAAATAGGGAAATCTTTACACTGTATTGATGTCATCTTCATTTCCATCCATGCTGTGATACCATCTTAATCCAATGATACACTTTACGTGCATCGTACTCGTTGATCTGAGCTACTTGTTACTTTTTCATCAACCGTAACGTTTTCTCTCTAGTGTCCTGTCTACTTGCTCTAGACACCCGAAGTCATTTACCACTAAATTCTCCCTACTTCAGGCAAAATTTTCACTCTTACTACTCCTTCCCTTTTTTGTAATGCCTATTTATTTTATCCACTGTCTGGCACCATATTTTTACACCTGTTTATTTAGCATCACTCTTTCAGATACCAGAAATTTCTTCTGTTGCGCGTGTCCCACTGCTCTCGATACAATCCAGTAGATCTCTGCATTCCAGATATTCAATTTTAAAAACTTCTCATATTTTCCGAACGAAGTTTTCTTTACTTATTGGAGTCTAGACATTACATTTTCCTCGCTTCTCCAATTAATGAGGTCATTCTTCCTGCATATTTCCCCTTTTTCCACTTTATCGGTTGAAGTGATGGAGCAGTTAAGTGATTACACTCATATTTTACGGCAAGCGAGATTCAAACACTTGTCCAGCCATTTCGACGTAAAGGAAATAGATACCAATAGCCTCAAGCCCCTAGTCATGAAACTAGGAAGTCATTTAGTCGTTTGTGTTATTATAGGGACAACTGTATCCAACTGGTTTCCGTAGACTTCTTCTCGGTAGGTGTGGACCCTTGACACCTCTAGCGACAACTGCGACAATTGTCGCTAGAGGTGTGAAGGGTCCAAGTCTACCGAGATGAAGTTCAAATGGTTCAAATGCCTCTGAGCACTATGGGACTTAACATCTGGGGTCATCAGTCGCCTAGAACTTAGAACTACTTAAATCTAACTAACCTAAGGACTTCACACACATACATGCCCGAGGCAGGATTCGAACCTGCGACCGTAGCGGTCGCGCGATTCCGGACTGAAACGCCTAGAACCGCTCGGCCACAACGGCCGACCGAGAAGAAGTCTACGGAACCCAGTTGGATGTAATGGTCCCCATGATAACACAAACAAGTAGATAACTTATCTAGTTTCGTATACAGGGACCTTGAGATCGTGCCAATGAGGCACCGAAACTAGTAGCTAAATATAATTATTATGTAAAATTACGGCTGTTGGTATATATCTTCTTCAAGTCTTCGACCAGCCCAGTCCCATTTCATCATACAAGATGGAATTACACAAACAGTGCGACTTAAGGTTTCCATGAATTCTTTGTATAACAACAGGCGAATGGAGAGGCGATTCTTTCAAACTCTGTTCGACAGGATTAGCCCATTTCTCTACTGGTCTCGCAGTCGACAAGAAAACTCTGAACCTTGTCGCTTTTAATTCTGTGCTAGGCAGCCTGTCCATTTCACAAAGTTAACTCGATTTAGCAGTCTTGCGTGTGGTATGACGCTGAGCTGCTGGCGGGACGAAGGTGACGAGCAGGTGGTTCTCCTTTGCAGTCGTCTGCGAGCGAGTGCATCCTGGTGGCGATGCTGGCGGCGCGCACGCAGGCCATCCGCGTGCTGAAGGCGCAGGCGCGCGACCCGGACGCCGAGGACAGCGTGTTCCTGCCGCGGCTCATCGCCTACTGCTCCCGGGAAGCGCACTCGTGCGTCGAGAAGGCCGCCATGATCAGCCTCGTCAAGCTGCGCGTGCTCGAGCCCGACGAGAACGGCAGCCTGCGTGGCGAGACGCTCAGGAAGGTGAGGTTCAGCAGCTCACTTCTGGTTCAAAAATGGTTCAAATGGCTCTGAGCACTATGGAACTTAACATCTGAGGTCATCAGTCCCCTAGACGTAGAACTACTTAAACCTAACTAACCTAAGGACATCACACACATCCATGCCCGAGGCAGGATTCGAACCTGCGACCGTAGCAGCAGCGCGGTTCCAGACTGAAGTGCCTAGAACCGCTTGGCCACAGCTCACTTCTGGCTCCAGCACTGTAGCACTGTAGGGACTGACCCGACGACGACGCTCTATGGGAACAATGCACACAGCCGCTGGCAGAAAACAGCACAGCGCATCGCAAAGACTCAGTATACGTGAAAATCTAGACCTATGCCAGCACTGGAGTCCCCTGACCGTTAACCACCAGTAACTCATTTTCACATAGATGGTTGGAGTAAAAGAATTCTTAAGTGAAAGTCCGATCGGGTTAGTGAGTCACAGGAATGTCTCGAAACAATTTCTGCCGATGCCCAGTAATACCCGCCACAGAAACAACAATCGGAATGGTGAGGTTTATCATCCATCTCATGAATAACAATGATATTTCAGACTTAAACAATTACTGTAAACCGAACGAGGTGGCGCAGTGGTTAGACACTGGACTCGCATTCGGGAGGACGACGGTTCAATCCTGCGTCCGGCCACCCTGATTTAGGTTTTCCATGATTTCCCTCAGTCACTCCAGGCTAATGCCGGGATGGTTCCTCTGTAAGGGCACGGCCGACTTCCTTCCCTATCCTTCCCTAATCCGATGAGACCGATGACCTCGCTGTCTGGTCTCCTTCCCCAAACAACCCCAACCCAACTACTGTAAAATTTCTCATGATATTTTCAGAACTTCTCAGATAAAATTGTTGTGGGTTTGCAGCTAATAACATTTCTGGAAATAACTCTTCAACGACCATGACCAGTTGATAATAATGCATTGGATTTGAAACTTGTCGTGACTTAATAAGTGAAGTGCACTATAGCCGACATATGCGTGGCGAGAGAATTCAGTAACTATATTCATATTTTAAAAAATTGTACGTCGTTTATTTTCCCATGCCTCTGGATATTTTTATAGTGTAGCTAGTTTCGACCACAGTCGATCATCTTCAGATCTATATTGATGTGTAAACGAGCTGCCGTGTCTGTAACGGAATGACACATCAGAATATTGTATTCTGATACGCACTTTCCTTACAGACACTTTGGGTTCCTTACGCAACTATATATATCTGAAGACGATCGAGTGTGTCCGAAACTAGTCATGCTGTAACAAACGTGCAACGGAGACTGTAAAATAAGCGATATTTAATTGTTTTGTAAATGAAGTGTAGCTGTGAAAGAATTATTTAGTGAAATATTGCAATGTTCTTTGTACTGCCTAACTAAATTTTGTTTTCAGTATCTGTTTTACTTGTAGCTCTTCGTTAGTTCCGCGAAAACAAAACAAAAATTTCTTATACATCGGTTACGAAGAAGCTACAAACTGATGCGGACTGCTTTATCCAACGCTATATTTATCAGTATGTTTCCATAACTTTGTTCCGCCCAAAATTTGATGTCGGTTGGTGTTTTGGGTAATGCACGTATCTTATACAAGTATTCTTTTGCCATAATCTTCATGACTTAACAGATTCCGTCCAAAATTACGGGTATTTAGAGATCAGTATTGTGGTACCCTCTGCTTGGTTCCTAAATATCCCGTTTGCAAATAACTTTTCTAGTTATATAGTGCATTGCTATGGAACGCTGTCATCATCTGAGGAAGTTCTTAAAACACACACGCAATACTCGCATACGAAGGTATGTACGGTCCAAGCTGTCTACGAACTAACTTGCAAAACCGGAAGCAATAAAACGAACGATTCCTCCTCCAGACCTTTCTTTGCACGTCAATAGATCACTATTTCCACAGAAACGATAGTACTTGTGTCTGATGTAAGCATTAGAGACGGTGTTGCATGATTATCTCTGTGGTGTCACCGCCAGACACCACACTTGCTAGGTGATAGCCTTTAAATCGGCCGCATTCCGTTAGTATACGTCGGACCCGCGTGTCGCCACTATCAGTGATTGCAGACCGAGCGCCGCCACACGGAAGGTCTAGTCTAGAGAGACTCCCTAGCACTCGCCCCAGTTGTACAGCCGACTTTACTAGCAATTGTTCACTGTCTACATACTCTCTCATTTGCAGAGACGACAGTTTAGCATAGCCTTCAGCTACGTCATTTGCTACGACCTAGCAAGAAGCCATATTCACTTACTATGAATGTATTCTGAACAGATAATATTGTGAATCATGTACCATGAAGAGCGGCGTTCATCATTAATCGATTAAAGTTAAGTATCAAACTAATTACGTCAGCTTTCTGAATTCTAATTCCTTGTCATGTTCCAGTCCTCACGTCAGTATAGTCCTTCCCTCCTCACGCCAGCCTGCGTGAGCTAAATCGCGTGCATTTCGGCCTCCACTAGTAACACGGTGTTGGCTCTTCTGCCAACACAACAATCTCTTCTTTGTACTTCATGTTTTCGGCGAGCCCTGTGAAGGTAACAGCGACGCCCGTTTGCTTACAGGCTCTGGAGGAGGACGTGGCTGACGGAAGGGTGCCTTTCTTCGTGTCGACGACGGTGGGCACCACGTCCAGCTGCGCGTTCGACAACCTGATGGAGTTGGGCCCCGTCTGCAAGGAGTACGACACAATCTGGATGCACGTGGACGGCGCGTACGCCGGCAACGCCTTCATCTGCCCCGAGCTGCGCTACCTCATGAGCGGCATCCACTACGCCGACTCGTTCAACACCAACACCAACAAGTGGCTGCTCGTCAACTTCGACTGCTCGTGCATGTGGGTGCGCGACCGCATCCGGCTGACGTCGGCCATGGTGGTGGACCCGCTGTACCTGCAGCACGACCACTCCAACCAGGCCATCGACTACCGCCACTGGGGCATCCCGCTGTCGCGCCGCTTCCGCTCCCTCAAGCTGTGGTTCGTGCTGCGCCGCTACGGCATCAGCGGCCTGCAGAGCTACATCCGCAGGCACTGCCGCCTCGCCAAGCACTTCGAGGAGCTCGTCAACAAGGACAACCGTTTCGAGGTCATGAACGATGTCAAGGTGAGTCCCGTGCCCTCTCTCCTTAAAACTTTCCTCATATCCTTCTCCTTCTTATTCTTCTCTACAGCAGATGAGCAAACACTCCGGCGGTAACTCTTCCTTATTCTCAATCGCTTCTGCTCAACAGTTTCCTTAAGTCGACTAAACACCATAGCAACCACAACACATGGCACCATAGCACATGCAGTATACTCAGTCTTGACAGTGGTGCCTGTAACATGATGCCATCAGAGCAACGAACATCTGAAAATGCCCTCGACTGTTATTAGCGAAACTAGTAATAACCTCTGGCGATTTATTCTAAAGATTGATGTGTCCCGTGCAGGCAATGTCTGTGCGTTCTAGGGTAAACACTATAGTATTTTACAAGAGTAGCTCTCAGTCCAAGTCGCAGGACTTCCAAGGACAAGATGCAGCTTAATGGGACACACAGTTTAGCTTTTGAAGCTAATACATCGTATATAACATCCAGGAACCACGTTGACAGTGTCCAAGTTTAAATCAGTCGCTCAGAAATGTTCATTCGCGACTATCTCTACTTCCGAGAATTATTTCTGTGACTACACTGAATTTCAACAGCGATTGTATGAAGACTGCACACACGCCAATCACTGGCACCAACTGCAGATCTGACGCAATGCATTATCAGAGACGACTATGTTAATAATTCCTACTTGAGAAATTCCCTATGGCCTTACATTTTATGAACAGTTTGGTTGCGCCATTCGTGTGTTTCATTCCCGTCAATGTTTCGGTCCCGATATTTCGATCTTCTTCGGCATCTTCCTCGTGAAGAAAACTCCATACAATTAGGCTGTATCACTGAAGTGAAGAAAACTGATGAACGACGCGGCCAAACTGTTCAGAAGATGTTATACTGTACTAGCTCATCGCGTTTAAGTGAAAATTTCTCTGAGAAAATTCTTTAGCCGTCTGTTTTCCTGAGGCTTCCACCGCTATTTTGAAGCCCTCACTGTATTTCTTGCAGCGTACAGTTAGCCAGATTTGCATGAGGAGACTTTGTTTTGCCGTGCACTTCTAGAACATACGTCTGTTGGTATGCTATCAGTATTGAACACCATTTCTGCAATCCTATCCCTCTAAATTTATTGACCAGAAGGGGAGGGAAACATCCTTTTTGCTGTTATTTGTATACTCTGACTTCAGAGCGACGAGTTTATTAAAACACATTCAAAGCACAATGTAAACTAACCTGTTTTCTTTTTGCAGCTGGGCCTTGTCTGCTTCCGACTGAAGGGCACAGACAGAATCAACCAAGATCTGCTGGCAGCTGTAAATGCTTCGGGGAAGTTGCACATGATCCCTTCCGTCGTCAAGGGGAAATACACCATCCGCTTCTGCGTTGTCGCTGAACACGCGACCGAGGCCGATATTGGTGAGTAGCACACTAATTCTCTAGTGTCTGCAAGTATCTGTACAGTTAACTGACTACCCCTCCCTATGTACGACTTTACACATTACATTTTCCGAAGAAATGTTTTCAGTCTGTAACGATTGTTCTCGTCATTCTCTGTAATTAGATAACGTGATCGTTTACGTTAAATGAGCTACTTCTCATTAGTGTACACCACTGAAATATCGTTGTTTCGTTTATTACAATTTTGTGGGCCTGGTCATGTGTTTGTAATGCCTTGGGAGTTTTCCGTCAAAAACTAGGTAACATCCGGCGTCAAAATACTTTCACGTTCATTTTGAAGACTTGCACTTTGAATCAATCCGATTCATGTCGTGTTTTATGTATCAAACATAGACACATACCGTACAATGAAATGTAACTGTGTTATGTTGTACGCGTTCGACATAGTTCACGAAATAACATAAGATGGACAACTAGTAGTTCAGTCGGTAGAAAGTGGCCTCTTTCTTTTAGCTGTGGATATATTAAATGGCATGGGCACTATAAAAGCAAATGCATTTGTACCTCGATCAATGTAACAAAGTGATTGACACTCGGGCACTGAAGGAGGCAATGTTGTCGGTTCAACTTTCTCAGTGCAACAGCTTTGCTTTTCCGTTCTGGATACATTCACATGCTACGTGTTGATGAACAGTTCTGAGTAGGTTTCCTGCCTATTGTGGGTAGTTACCTTAACCATTAGGCTATCTGAGCACCCTCCAGGTTCGACATAAGCCGTTGGCTACAATTATTTCCGAACACTGCATTGCATGCTCAGAATATTAAAATGAAGAGAGATGAAAGATTAGAGTTTAATATCTCGTTGAATACCATATCTCGTTGAATACCAGAAAGGTTTGCACTGGTATCATTTCACACCAATGTGTTTTCAGTGATTTACGCTCCATGGATGCATTCGTGTCATTTCAGTCCATGTAATTCATTTTCTAAACCGCTTTCAATCACCATGTTTTCCTGATGTGCATACAGTAACATGTAATTCTCTCTACGGTTCGTAGCGAACGTGGCTCCTTTTCACAGTATTTTATGCTGTGCTACGTTGGGTACTAATTTCAACAGCCCTTTTATACGGTTACGAATCTGTCTTTCTTTTAACAGTTTTTTTTCTTGAGTACCTAAAGCGTGGATTATGCGAAGTATTTCGTAATTGGGTTAGATACAGCATCAATCAGTTGTGGAATTAAGTTGCTTTAATGTTCAGATTTCGACCTGTATCAGGTCATTATCAATGCAGTGCGGAATTGCAGCAGTTGTTCGTGCTCAAGAGAATGCTTACACAGTTCAACCATTAATGGTTGTTTTTTTATTTATGTGGGAAATGATTGGTGCAGTTGCAAATTTTTGTACAGTGGTAAGAGGGTGCGCCAATAACTATAGAACTACGGCCACCAGCACAAGCGTATGCCAGTACTAAATTTAAATACGTTAAACTTCCTACAAGAAGGTCCTGTTCATTTTTTCTGTAGGACTAATAGTTTGCACGTTGAGAGCGAGAGGAAATGAAAATCTCACTCGTGGTTTTTGAAGACCAGGTTGCACGCTGCACAAAACGATATCGGTAGGGGCAGCTGAATCACCGCTATATGACACTCGATAATAGCCAAGCATTCTAAATTGGCTAACAGTGACGAAAAAACCGTTTTACTCAAGCAAGAGACAGCAACCGTAGGAATCGTGACGGCTTTTAGTTGACACAGCTGTTGACGCTACTCTCTCTATCAGTGTACTATTCCTGCTTCTATGCCGATGTAGTGGCGGCAGACATTGAGTTGTAAACGGCGGTGTGTGTTGCTGTGCAGAGCACGCGTGGGAGGTGGTCCAGGAGCACGCCAAGGACCAACTGGAGGCGCTGCACATCGAGAAGCTGCCGTCGCCGACGGAGGTGGCGCCCGGCAAGGGCGGCAACCCGCGCAAGCTGACGCGGCGCTTCAGCTTCACGCGCAGCGTGTCGCGCGAGGTCTTCAAGCGCTCCATGTCGCGCTCCAGCCTGCACGACGGCGCCACGCCCATCATCGTGCCCGAGGACGACGACTACATAGACGCCGACGACGTCTTCAACTCCATCCCCATCAAGGAGGAATGAGCAGAGCAGCGCTGCCGCCGCCGACAGCCGGCCTTCTCACCCCCCACCGTTTATTTATTGTCCTCATCCTCACTCCATCGGCAGACTTTTTAAGGGAACGACAGCGGTTGTCCGCCATCGCGGACTGGCTCCGTCGCGTCTCTGCGTAGGAGCCGACCTCGTTAGGAGGAGGTCGTTAGGAAAATGACGAGACACTGTGAAAGAGAACTTTCTCGGACATTTTGGAAAGGAAAAGAAGGTTCTCGCAGAGGGTGTTTATAAACAATCGTGTTTCCTCGTTGCCCTCCTCGTGCTTGACTTTCACATAAAGAAATTTCACTACTCGTGAAGTGTACTGACTCGACGCAGCGAGGGACGCTGCTGTGAAGAAGAAAGCATTTATTCTCGTGGTAATTACCACTCCTGTTTTCGAAACAGTATCAGTATTATTTATTATTGAACATTCCACTGTACTTACTGCATGTTGAAAATAAAATAAAAATGTGTTTTCTTAATACTGTTGCTATAAATTCCTTGGATGAACGACGCTTCCCAATACCTGCCTCCCACCATGTGGAACTCTGAAGTTAGAAGTGTGCTTTTACCACTTTATGACGTAATGTAATTAAATTTTCCTCGGAATTCAAAGACCACGAAAACAGTAAAGATGTATTAATTTTTGCGGGAACCCTTTTCAAAAACTAACACGCAACGAGCTCCCGATTATCCGGGTTAATATGGAGCCGAGACTACACGGATAACCGAGAAAAACCAAAAATGGGTAAAATGGCTCCGAGCACTATGGGACTTAACTTCCGAGGTCATCAGTCCCCTAGAACTTAGAACTACTTGAACCTAACTAACCTAAGGACATCACACACATCCATGCCCGAGGCAGGATTCGAACCTGCGACCGTAGCGGTCTCGCGTTTCCAGACTGTAGCGCCTAGAACCGCTCGGCCACCACTGCCGGCCGAGAAAAACAGATAATTTAAAATCTTTCATAACTTCAACAACAAGAAGTGTATGATACATGGTAATACTCACAGTGAATTCTCCGTTTTAGAAACTATATTAGTATCAGAGTAAGGTCAATAATGAGATCCCCTTGGCGCTATAACAGTACCGCTTTCATTTTCTATCAAAACGGGGCAAGAATTCTGAAGAGTACTGTTCCAGAAGAAAATCTAGATCAATAATATCCGCTTTAAATTATTTGGTAATTTTCATCTTTTGTCTGCTAGGCAAGTAGTTCGGCAAGCATACAGAAAGGATATCGGCCTCTGACATGTTACAGGGTAGAATCCCCTCATTTACCTAAAGTTGAAATGGAAACCAATAGAAAATATTTCAGAGAGAACGAGATTGGGGCCTGCCTTGTCTTCCGATGATAAAATACAGTTCAATCTCTAATAGTAAATTCTAGACGAAAATATTCTTTCCAGTTATAACAAAAAACTTCAAGCCTTGTTTTTCATTTTTTTTCTTTTTTTTTCTAGACCGACCGACTATCCATGGATAATTCAGAAGCCGAACAATCAGTAACCTGATAATGGGTATTTCTAAACCATGTCATCCAAATCCTTCTAAATAAGAATGTCTGTAACTCAATGTGGTAAGCGTTTTATGATACCTACACAAAGCGCACCGTTTTCTGCAGGTACGTAAGGAAATGCACAAAATAAAGGAACCTCTGTCGTCCAAGAGCAAAGTCAAAAGTTGTTGCAATCGCACACACACACACACACACATACACAAATACTTCCATTTGATGCCTGACGATACATCCTATTATCCTAACTCTTTTTTTAGTGCTCAGAAGTTATGATCCAAAATAGTTTCCAGAAGCCAACGGTAACAATACCCGAAGCCAAATAACACGAGACCATGTAATTCCGCTGACACGAGCGGTACATTACGAAATGGTGGACAAAACGGGCGCCAATGGCTCGATGAATGTATCATGCATGGTTGACCTCAAACATATATTAACTTTTCTTAATTCATTCTGTGTTTGTAGAGAAGTTAGCAAAACGCCACAACACGATTAAGAAAAGAAACTCTCAAGAAACTTGCTGGTATGATAAAAAAAAGGGAGTTCAATGGTAAAATCGCGTCGACGACTAGGTCATTACAGACGAGGCATACGCTGGGACAGGGCAAGAATGAGGAAAAAATCGAATGTTCTCTTTTCCAAAGGAGCTATTCGAGTGTTCACCTTAATCAATTTAGGTGAACGATGGAAAACAACGACAGTCCGACTGGGGTTTTCAATTCCGCTCATCCGGTGGGAAAGTCCAGTGACTTAATTTCAATTTCACCTCTCTCGGTTTCTTGCAGTAGGCAAGCAGAAAGACTACGAGGCAACATTTATTGATCCCATTTCACACCAATTGTTAATAAAAGCTTGATGAACTGCGCGTGAAATAAATGGGGCAAATAGTGCGCATGGGAAATACTGCGAGAAAACCACCTCTTATCATTCAATCCAAAGAGAGTTCGAATAATTTAGAGCCTCACGTCACGTTTAGTTATTCGTTACTACAGCAATGTGTCATCGAATTTCAGTTTTATGGCATTGAACCATTTGCTGATAAAGTTTGTTTAAATAGGTATATAATAATTAATTAATTAATAGGTGAAATAAACGCGCATGTGTGGGTTGAAAACACAGTGGCCGGTTTTGGAGCCTTCTAGAGACCGTGTAGACAGGTATCTAGAACATCACTTGACAAACCAGTATCCGTTTCTATCTTAAATAACTGAAGAGATGACTGTGTGGGAGCAACATGCAGATTTAACAGAATGTGCTCTCTTGTTTGTCTGTACACACATACCCTAAAAACTACTCTGAAGTGCAAGGCAGACGGCAATTGCCATTGTGTAACATATTAAGGTTTTCTCCCATGTTATTCGCATATTGAGCACAAGAACAACGGCTGTCTACGTGCATCTGTGTGTGCTATAATTAGTCTAATCTTGTCTTCTTGGTCCCTAAAGGAGTGATACGTAGGGTATTGCTTCTTTGAAGTGCGAACTTTTCAAGAAGCAACCCCATTTATGGAACATTTTGGCTGGATTTTTGCTGCTGATGGCACTACTCAAACTTGGCAACAGTGCAGAATACATTTGACAACTCTTTGACCATCAAGTTACTTTCTCGATGACACAGAAACATCCCGTTAAATTCACTTGATATTTCTTATCATTTTCATTGAGGAATAAACTAAGTGACCTTCGCTTAACGTGTGTCATAATGTTATCAGTTTATAGTTTTGAGTGCAGAAAGGTCGTTTCACTCAGGAACTGTAGTTAAACTCGTCTGTCCTAGCCACTCTTGTGGCAATAAGGGAGAGACAAATGCCGCAGTTCTTCACTGCCTCTGAGATAACAGGGTCGCCTATAAAGTAGAGACTGATTTCGCTCATAGTTCCAGTCTCGCTGAAAGCCAGATTTCTATCCATTTTGTGACAGACCTACAAGCAGCCAGTTCGAAAATCAATTAGGAAAACCTAACAAAACTTCTCCATCAATAGTCCTCTCACTACTTCCAGTACCTCATAGTGCAAAGGCGAAAAACTTATGATACTGCACACTTCATAATGCCTCTTCCCCTATCTGCTGACGTAATTTTTAATATACATTTTTGTTTTTGAAATGCCATATTTTCATACTACTTGAGTATGACACAGGACAGTAAATGAACACAAACCGTTTCGAAGTCTAAATTAAGTAACATCTTTCTAGTTAGTAACGATATAGCTACACTCGTGTTACATATAGTTTATGTTTTATTAAAATAGATTTCAGTCATACGGTTACCGTGGTAGGTTGTAGTTCATTTATAGCAGTCCAGTGGATATTTTAGCAGCGTTTTCCATTAGTTTATTAAACGCAGCAGGGAAGTAAACGAGAAACTATCCACAATATATTCACTCACATTGTCTGAAACAACCTGACAATGCTTTGGTTGTTGTTGTTGTGGTCTTCAGTCCTGAGACTGGTTTGATGCAGCTCTCCATGCTACTCTATCCTGTGCAAGCTTCTTCATCTCCCAGTACCTACTGCAACCTACATCCTTCTGAATCTGCTTAGTGTATTGATCTCTTGGTCTCCCTCTACGATTTTTAGCCTCCACGCTGCCCTCCAATGCTAAATTTGTGATCCCTTGATGCCTCAAAACATGTCCTACCAACCGATCCCTTCTTCTAGTCAAGTTGTGCCACAAACTTCTCTTCTCCCCAATCCTATTCAATACCTCCTCATTAGTTACGTGATCTACCCACCTTATCTTCAGCATTCTTCTGTAGCACCACATTTCGAAAGCTTCTATTCTCTTCTTGTCCAAACTGGTTATCGTCCATGTTTCACTTCCATACATGGCTACACTCCATACAAATACTTTCAGAAACGACTTCCTGACACTTAAATCTGTACTCGATGTTAACAAATTTCTCTTCTTCAGAAACGATTTCCTTGCCATTGCCAGTCTACATTTTATATCCTCTCTACTTCGACCATCATCAGTTATTTTACTCCCTAAATAGCAAAACTCCTTTACTACTTTAAGTGTCTCATTTCCTAATCTAATCCCCTCAGCATCACCCGATTTAATTTGATTACATTCCATTATCCTCGTTTTGCTTTTGTTGATGTTCATCTTATATCCTCCTTTCAAGACACTGTCCATTCCGTTCAACTGCTCTTCCAAGTCCTTTGCTGTCTCTGACAGAATTACAATGTCACCGGCGAACCTCAAAGTTTTTACTTCTTCTCCATGAATTTTAATACCTACTCCGAATTTTTCTTTTGTTTCCTTTACTGCTTGCTCAATATACAGATTGAATAACATCGGGGAGAGGCTACAACCCTGTCTCACTCCTTTCCCAACCACTGCTTCCCTTTCATGCCCCTCGACTCTTATAACTGACATCTGGTTTCTGTTCAAATTGTAAATAGCCTTTCGCTCCCTGTATTTTACCCCTGCCACCTTTAGAATTTGAAAGAGAGTATTCCAGTTAACGTTGTCAAAAGCTTTCTCTAAGTCTACAAATGCTAGAAACGTAGGTTTGCCTTTTCTTAATCTTTCTTCTAAGATAAGTCGTAAGGTTAGTATTGCCTCACGTGTTCCAACATTTCTACGGAATCCAAACTGATCTTCCCCGAGGTCCGCTTCTACCAGTTTTTCCATTCGTCTGTAAAGAATTCGCTTTGGTATTCCATCATTTTTGAGACGTGTGTCTGGGAAACTATTCTGGTTCAGATATTTCGGTTGATATCCTATCAGCCATACTGAAGATGAGTCTCTTTCAAGACTTATAATCACTTTGCATAATTCTGTGAAATACACTGAATGGGCAAAGAAACTGTTACACCTGCGTAATATCGTGTAGGGTCCTCGAGAGCACGCAGAGGTGCAGCAACACGACGTGGCATGGAAGCGACTAACGTCTGAAGTAGTGCTGGAGGGAACTGAAACCATGAATCCTGCAGAGCTATCTATAAATCCGTAAGAGTACGAGACAGTGGAGATTTCTGAACAGCAAGTTACAAGGCATTCTAGATATGCTCAATAATGTTCATCTCTGGGGAGTTTGGTGACCGGCGGAAGTGTTTAAACTCAGAAGAGTGTTCCTGGAGCTACTCTGTAGCAATTCTGGACGTGTGGGGTGTCGCATTGTCCTGCTGGAATTACCCAAGTCCGTCGGAATGCACAATGGACATGAATGGATGCAGGTGATCAGACGGGATGCTTACGTACGTATCACCTGTCAGAGTCGTATCTAGACGTATCACGGGTCCCATATCACTCCAACTACATACGATCCACACCATTACAGAGCCTCCACCAACTGGAACAGTCTCCTGCTGACATGCATGGTCCATGGATGTTGTCTCCATACGCGTACACGTCCATCCGCTCGATACAATTTGAACCGAGACTCGCCCGACTAGGCAACATGTTTCCAGTCATCATTAGTCGAGTGTCAGTGTTGAGTCAGTCATCAAAGGTACACGACTGGGTCTTCGGCTCCGGAAGCCCATATCAATGATGTTTTGTTGAATGGTTTGCAGGCTGACACTTGTTGATGCCCCAGCATTGGAATCTGAAGAAATTTGGGGAGGGTTGCACTTACGATGAACGATTCTCTTCAGTCGTCATTGGTCTCGTTCTTGCAGGATCTTTTTTCGGCCGCAGCGATGTCGTATATTTGATGTTTTACCGGATTCCTGATATTCACGGTACACTTGTGAAATGGTCGCACGGGAAAGTGCTCACTTCATCGGTACCTCGGAGATGCTGTGTCCCATCGTTCTTACGATAATTTTTGAATAATGTATATTTTATGACAATGAAAGAGTTCCTTGTTTATTCGTCATAGTAGTCACAATAAAGTAATGTCATTTGAATGACGAAAACATTTTCCTTGCACCAGGAATGCAATTAATGCTTTCAGGCACGTCACAGTAATTGCTAATTTTATTTAGACAGAATCGCGGTGGAGTAAGAAACGCTCCTGGCCGTTGCACTGCTTATTGTGCTGCATACCGAGCATACTTAAAGCAGTTCGTAAAATGTGCCATTGCAACTGATAATACACAGATGACTGAAATTTAAAAATACTGTTCTCCTGATAAACCTGAAATGACGTGGAGCTATCAGAAATTATATTTGTGGTGTACTGAGATACCACACAAGAAGGGTTTGCTGTAGTTGGTACCAGAAGACCCGTTGACGTCCGGCCGCAGTAGAAACATCGCTGCGCGCAAACCAATCACACTGCCCGCGAGAATCATGCTCCCTCGAGCGTCTGTATCACCAGGAAAAGATCCGCGCCTACGTAACCGTGCGAGGGCAGAGGTTGGAAGTTGCAAGGAAGTTCCCGCAGAAGGCTAGTCGTGTCTTAAAGTCGTCGAGTGAGACAGAAACAGTGGCCGATAGATAGACAGTGGTTAGTCTTCAGTCGAAACAAAACAGGGAATAAAATTACCGCGAATGAACAGAAGCTGCCTGCCTAGGGATTTAATTGAGTACTGTAAGTTTGGAACTATTCTTAGAATAGTACATAAAGGATTAGTTTTCTTTCGACTTTAGTTCAAAGAACATTATTTAGTTTGAGTTCATGGAAGTGCAGTCAGCGCAGGACAGATAGGCTCTAACCAGCTTTACCATAGTTGAGTAATATATTTCACTACTCAATATTCTGTATTACTTTCATTGTGTGTGTACAACCCTAGAACCCACGCATCCGTCCTACCACCGCCCGCTGTGGCCGAGCGGTTCTAGGCGCTTCAGTCCGGAACCGCGCTGCTGCTAAGGTCGCAGGTTCGAATCCTGCCTCGGGCATGGATGTGTGTGATGTCCTTAGGTTAGTTAGGTTTAAGTAGTTCTAAGTTCTAGGGGACTGATGACCTCAGATGTTAAGTCCCATAGTGCTCAGAGCCATTTGAACCATTTGAACCTTCGGTACACACACCATCAGATTATTTGACTTGTCGCTCTAACGAAGTAGGCGAGTGTCAGCAATATGTCTCGTGGTCCTACCGTGGAGTGTTTATCTTCTGCCGTTAGGTCAGACGATAGAAATGCCACTTGCACGCTTAGAGTAGCAGATTGACGGTGACCAACTTTAAACAGAACTTGATTAATTTTCACACACATTTATTAAAATAATAACAAGCATAAAAATAACTTAACTTGGTTCTGGATGCTATTTACAATTGACAATCTGAAGTTCCGTTGATCTTGGTACGTTAATCTTATTCTCACATATCTCTGATACTTGACAAGGTGTCAGTACATTTATCTTCATGGCTATGTACAGAAATATGATAATCTTATTAGGCGCAGACTGAAACTTCACTACAGACTAATGCAGACTGACTAATCGGATGTCTGTACACTCGTTATAATACCTCGCGCGTTCATGTATCACTGCGCGAGTGTGATCTGCGAGGAGAAAAGGTTCTACGTTAGCAGCAATCTCATTGGCTGCGTTACATATTAATACGCGGATCGGCGGAAGCAGAATTTGCCAAAACCCAGGCGATCATTGTAGGCAAAACCACCCCTTCCTTCCGCCTCCTTGATTTCTATCTCACCATCTATGGCCGTCCTATCGCCCTCACTCCCACCCTTAAGTACCTTGGCGTCACCCTCGACCGTCGCCTCTCCTGGACTCCCCACCTCCGGACAATCCAAGCCAAGGCACGCTCCCGACTCAGTCTCCTCAAGCTCCTCTCCGGCTGTACGTGGGGTCTGGACCCCTCCACCATCCTCCACACCTATAAATCCCTCATCCGCCCTATCCTTTGTTATGCCAATCCGGCTTGGATCTCTGCCCCACCTACCTTTTATAAATCCCTCAAAATCCTTGAACGTCATGCTCTCCGCCTCGCCTATCGCATCCGTCTCCCCTCCCCCACGCGGATCCTGTACGATCTCATCCCCTTCCCCCACCTCCTCCTTTTCCTTGAAAGGATACGGATCCTGTACACCTCCCGCAAACTCGATCCTCCTCACCCGCTCATCTACCCGATCCTCTCCCACCCCTGCCCGCTGCCGCGCCTGTATTCGCACGTCCCACCCGGTCTCCATCTCTCCACCCTCCTTACCCTCTCCCAAGGTGGCTTCTGCCAGCTCCCCCTCCCTGATGATGCCCTCCTCCCCTCCATCTACCCCTCCTACCAAATTTGATCCTCCCGCCCTCCTCCTGTGCTTGCTCCTCTGGGCACCCTCCCTCCCTTCTCTCCCTTTTCCCTCCATCCTCCCTTTCTCCCCCCTCCTCCCCCAGGCCTCCCCTCCCCTGTCCCTCTCCTCCTGCCCCCGTCTCCTCAGCCATTGGCATCCTTTTTCTCCCCTCTCCCCCACCTCACCCCTGTTCCCCTCTTGGCAGGTCCCCAGACTCGCACACGCTAAGTGGACATTCGCGCGCCGGAGATCACCGCCATCAGTGTTTCGTGTGTGCCGTGTTCAGTGTTCACCGTCACACTCCATCGTTCACCAGTGCCATCGTCTTCTTCAGTGTTTGTGCGTCGTATCAACAGTTTGCAGTGTGGATTATCGTCGAGTGTGAACGGCTCCGTGTTTGTCTTTATGTGTCTACTGTTTTATTGCCCACCGTTCTGTAACTTATGTGTCTTCTCAGTGTTTCTTCTCTTTGTGTATCCTCTGGCTGAAGAGCGGCGTAGAATGCTGCTGACAGCCTGCCTGTTGTACAGGTTTAAAATAACAACAAAGAAAAAAAAAAAGAAGCAGAATTTGGTCCGTCTCTAAAGGCAGCGCCATCTCGTAGTGCGGAGACGGATGAGCGCTGCGCCTGCGCTGTTGTGCTTAGCGGGGCGCGCTCTAGTGGGAAAGTTGTGTATGCGCTGACTACGCGGAACTATGTACGCAACAATACCAACACCCTTTTCGTCGCCCTCCTGAAAGACAGAGGTATCGCTATGTCCAGGCCAAAAGCAACGAATTAATTTCTGCAAGTTAGAAACCTATTTTTTCATATTTCAATGAGTCCATTAAAAGATTTTTGCCATCAAACAGTCCTTCTTTAATTTGTGGTCCTAATATTCTGTGCGGTCCCTGAAGACACACATAAAGCTGTGGAAACAGTAATCCACTCATACAAGGGTCACTCCAAAAGAAATGCACACTATTTTTTTAAATCCCTCTTTTATTCTATTGAAAGCTTTACAGTGTATAGATACATCCTTTAGGAATAACATTTTCATTTCTCCACATAATTTGCATCCCTCTCAACTGCCTTACGCTATCTTGGAACCAGCGCCTGTATACGCGCACGGTAAAATTCTGGACCAACCTGTTGGAGCCACTGTTTGGCAGCATACAAAAGGGAGTCATCATCTTCAAACCTTGTTCCACGAAGAGAGAATTTCAGTTTCCCAAAGAGATGATAGTCACACGGAGCCAGTTCAGGACTTTAAGGCGGGTGTTTCAGTGTTGTCCATACGAGTTATGTGATCGCTTCCATGGTTTTTTGACTGACATATGGCCGTGCATTGTCGTGCAACAGGAAAACATCTTGCTTTTGCCGATGTGGTCGAACACGACTCAATCGAGCTTGAAGTTTCTTCAGTGTCGTCACATATGCATCAGAATTTAGGGTGGTTCCACTTCGCATGATGTCCACAAGCAAGAGGCCTTCGGAATCTAAAAACACGGTAGCCATAACTTTTCCAGCAGAAGGTGTGGTTTTGAATTTTTTTTTTCTTGGGTGAATTTGCATGATGCCACTCCATTGGTTATCTCTTCGTCTCTGGTGAAAAATGATGGAACCATATTTCATCACCTATCACAATTCTTCCGAGAAATTCATCTCCACCATTCTCGTACTGTTCCAAAAGTTCGCTGCATACCGTTTTTCTGGTTTGTTTGTGAGCCACTGTCAACATCCTGGGAACCGACCTGACACAAACCTTTTTTAACGCAAACACTTTCATTATTCTGCAAACACTTCGTTCCGCAATCCCAACGTAGCGTGACAATTCGTTCACTGTGATGCATCTTTCAGCAGTCACCAATTCGTTAACTCTCTGCACATTGTCTGGAGTGTGTGCAGTACGAGGCCTGCCGCTGCGAGGACAATCCTCAATATTCCCGTGCCACCTTTCATTACGTAACCTGCTTGCCCACCGACTAACTGTACTGCTATCGACAGCAGCATCTCTGTACACCTTTTTCAACCTCTTGTGGATGTTTCCCACTGTCTCGTTTTCACACCACAGGAATTCTATGACAGCACGTTGCTTCTGACGAACGTCAAGTGTAGCATCCATCTTGAAGACATGCTGTGACGGCGCCACTCACGGAAACAGGTTGAACTAAGATTGAAAACAAGCGGGAAGGATGTATCTACTCACTGTAAGACTTTCATACATGCAGAATGAAAACTGTATTTTTACAAAAATAGTGTGCATTTCTTTTGGAGTGACCCTCTTATTTATCACTGTCATTGTTGTTTACAGATGTATCATAGCATTAATCGACTGCACAACAGACTTTCTTTTTAACTCGAAATGATAAAGTGCAGTTTGCTCGCAGTTCTTTCACAAAAGCTGATTGATTAGCGGTAGAGAATAACAGAAGCTTCATCTTCACGTCAGTCATGATTTAAAGGCATGTCCGCTACACTTCTGTTTGAGGCACAGATCATTGTTCTGCGTCATCCTGTACCGTATGATTTCTTGAATCTGTTTAATCATTTCAAAGAACACTTGAAATCTGCAATGTTCATCTCAATTGTGATTCAGAGGGACTCGTCTCGTAAATCTTCATTGGCAACGGTGCACTGCCTCTCATGAGCAGCTCTACACAATTCATATCTCACGAAATTTTATTTATAAGATTAAGGGTTTGTTCAAAAATGTTCAAATGTGTGTGGAATCTTATGGGACTTAACTGATAAGGTCATCAGTCCCTAAGCTTACACACTACTTAACTTAAATTATCCTAAGGGCAAACACACACACCCATGCCCGAGGGTGGACTCGAACCTCCGCCAGGACCAGCCGCACAGTCCATGACTGCAGCGCCCAGACCGATCGGCTACTCCCGCGCTTGGGGGTTTATGTTGAGTTATTATTTGGTGGGGGGTTTCTTCAATTTATACAGTTCACGGTCAGATATCACGAAGCAAAACCAGCATTGCACATTACTTTACATTAAGCTTTAAACACAAAGAATATTAATCGATTTTATCTATATTGTTAACACTTAACGATGCCGCAAAAGTAGCTGGTAATCATTAAGGATATAAAATGAGTTGCAAATTTATGTGAACAGTAACTGCAGCCAATTCTTTCAGTGGAACTATCAACGGAAATTGAAATTCGCTTTACAAATAACGATCGCACTGTGTAGTGTTACACTATGTGATCAGAAGTATCCGGACACCTTGCTGAAAATGACTTACAAGTTCGTAGCCCCCTCCATCTGTAATACTGGAATTCAATAGGATATTGGCCCATCCTTAGCTTTGATGATAGCTTCCACTGTCGCAGCATACGTTCAGTCAGGTGCTGGAAGGTTTCTTCGGGAATGGCAGCCCATTCTTCACGGAGTGCTGCACTGAGGAAAGGTATCGATGTCGGTCGGTGAGGCATGGCACGAACTCGGCGTTCCAAAAGATCCCAAACGTGTTCTATAGGACTCTGTGCACGCCACTCCATTACAGGGTTGTTATTGGCGTGTAACCATCCCAACCACAGGCCGTGCATTATAAACAGGTGCTCGGTCATGTTGAAAGATGCAGTCGCCATTCCCGAATTGCTCTTCAACGTTGGGAGGCAAGAAGGTGCTTAAAACATCAATTTACGCCTGTGCTGTAATAGTAACACGCAAAACAACTAGGGGTGCAACCCCTCTCCATGAAAAACACTTCCACACCATAACACCATCTTTGTTCAATTTCTACGATTATTACAGAAAATATGTTATTTTTTCAGGAACCGGTTATTTAGTTTGGTTCTAAGAGTTAAGTTAAACTGGCGTTAAAAATGGATTTAACCGAAAACCGGTTGTTTCAGTGATAAACGCCCCAGAAGTAAATAAGAGCTTTCGAACAACATCTCCTTCACTAAAAAAAATTGCTTGTCATCTATATACCTCGTATAAACGTCTTGAATCGACCTCGTTGTTTCAAAAAAGCTATATAACCTTTGCCATCTAAATAAAAAATTTTACGTGTATACCATCTAAATGACTGTTTAATTTTTAAACATACTTTTTCGCGTTATAATCTCCTGGGTTGAGAACAGTGGCAGATGGTTCTTCATTTCCGTGAAATTCTTGATCTTCTTGTGAAGAAACACGCGACGATTACTGTTTCTATTCATCTCACAATTTCCGAAAATACAGTCCTACATTTTCTATTAACCGAAACATAAGTCAGATTAAGTATACTTTAAAACTGAACGTTTCGTTAATTAAACAGAATTGTTAATTTGCTTATTATATACTTAAATTAAAACAACACAAATTTAGATTGGTACTCATAGATGAAGTTGGAAGAAAGCAAATTCAGCATTATATCACGTTCATCATAGAGTGAACAAACTATCAACTGAGAGAGTCGCCAACTTTGAAATTCGTAATTCCCGTGTTAGGAAGGTTCACTACTAGCATAGACAAACATATCTTTGAGTGATATTCCAATTTGTCTTCCGACTTGGTAGCATAGAACTTTTTGAAAGTTTCGTTTCTGTTCACTCCATTCTTTCTATTCACCCCATTTTACGGTAGTTTTAATGGCCTGCAGTGCTAAGTATTGCCAGGCAGTTGCTTGAGAAAGAAGTTTCGTAGACAGATTAGGGCGCAATGGCCGCATTACGATGTGCTTTGTACGTTTTACTGCCGCTTGAAGCGTGTGACCTTTCCTCGCATGGAGAGAGCGGGCGGATTTCTCACGGCCGGCTGCCCGCGGTCTATAAAAGGGTCGCCGCTGTTTATTCCCCCAGTCGAGCTTCATCAGCCGCCTCCGTCTCCGGGATCGGAAAATAATGGAACGCAGTGACTCCGCAGCGGAGGAATCTGACTTGGGTCCTGGCGGTTGAAGAAGTCCCGTCCTCCTGAATCGCCCAACAGTTGAAGCAAACGCAGTGGCGTACAACCGGCAGCCATTAAACTTTGCTCCTCGAAAAATCAAGTTACAGTTATGAAACTTGATGCTCGTACCAGTTCTCCTCTACATTTCCAGCGTTCACTGTGACACATTTTGGCCAATGACCATGGTTGTAAATGTCTGCATTCTGGTTGTTCAGGTAACTTTCTACCTCGTAAATCACCACATAATCGTTCTGGCAATGCAAGAAGGACAGTCGTTCGCCCCTCAAATCTTGTGTACAGACTTGCTATTCATTTTGCGTTTCCAGAAAGCGTTGTCCGCCATTTTACTGAAGAGTAGATTTAACTCTGCTGGAACGAGAATGCTATGGCTGCAGCAATCGCTACAAATCTCTGGTTTGATTCATTGTTACACTGCTGACGTAAAACTATATCGTAATCCGTGCCCCAGTTCGGGGATGTCTTGCAATCAAGGCGGATGCAAACCTTTCCATAACATTCCCGGAAAAGATTTGCAAAATTTTCTCATCCTCTTCTGCGATCCTTACGAGGGAAACACAGCACAGCATGCAGTTATAGAGTTACAGACTCTGCACCCCTCTTGACGAACTCACACAATAATGTGTCTAGCCGAGGAGACGAACACCGTCTTGTTTGGGAGACTGCTGGGGCACGGATCAAACAACCCGAAATTATAGCTTTAAAAAATGTTCGGTCAACTTTAATTATGCCGTTGAATACAAAAAATAGAAATTCTGGCGACAGAAATGATGTCGAATTTGAATAACCTATTCTTAAGGTTCATTTCCCGCTCTCTCACTATGACAAGTACAATCACTGGCATTCTTTATTTTTTTCTCAGTCGTTGTGACTGAGGACATCATTTCAGACTTTTACCTTGAAAGAGTTGCCATCCATAATCAAACTGATAATTCGATGTTATAGACTCTGCATATTTTAATGAAGTATGTTTACCTCATAGCCTCTTAAGTAATACGTTGTTGGGGTAACTATCAGTCTTTTAAGATACAGTAAATTTTGTGTAATTTCTATCAAATTTAGTCCTTGAGTTACAACACGTCGTAAAACTCACTGAATCACTTACATGAAGGATGAGATGTTTCCCCCTCTTGGATAAATATCTATGGGCGGCCATGCAATGACTTCTTCATCCGTGGAAAGATAAGATGTTTCAATATGTCAGGTCAGAATAATATGGAGGATGGTGCAAATTTTGATAGCCCAAAGAAGCAGAATTTTTGTGTCTGTGCTCTGTGGGAACACAGTCGAGGAGATGGTGCAGGGACTCAGGGGGAGGGGGGAAGGAGAAAAATCCGCTCTGGGAGAAGGAGGGGAGAGGAAAAAGGGGCGCCCTAGGGAGGGGGTGGGAAAAAGGCAAGGCTACAATTGGAAGGAAGGGTAGATATCATGGTGAAGTTCAACATTCGGAAGGGGGAGGTGCTGGAAATTGCCCTGATCAAGGAGATGGAGGGTGTGGAGGTGGAGAGAGGGAGGGACACAGCGATAGAGGCACGGCAACAGGCGGGGGGTGGAAAGGAAGGAGGAAACAACAGGGTGGGTGGGATCAAGCCTCCAGATAGTGTAAAGGATGTGGAGGAAAAGAGGAGGTGGAGGAAAGGGATGAGGTCATACAAGAGTTGCATGGGGGAAGGAAGGCCGATATGGAAGACAAGGTGGAGGGCCTTATAAAAGTGGGGATGGGGAGTGGAGATCCAGGCAACACTGGCATAACAGAGGACAGGACGGATGAGGGATTTGTCAGTGTGGAGGATGGTGGAAGTAGCAATCCCCATGTCCAGCCAGACAGGAGTTTCATGAGATGGAGGCAGGAATGGGCTTTCTGCTGGATGGTCAGGAGATGAGGGGTCCAGGTGAGGTGATGGTCGAGGGTGAGGCCAAGGTATCTCAGGGCGGGGGTGAGCTGGATGGGACGACCATAACTGGTAAGGTAGAAATCATGGAGACGGAAGGATGATTGCCTGGGTTTTGGAGGGGTTGATATGAAGGAACCACGGGTTACACCAAGCGGTGAACTGGTCAAGGTGGGTTTGGAGGGTGCATTGGAACCATTGAAGAGTAGGATAGAGAGCCAGGAAGGCAGTTTCATCAGCAAATTGGAGGAGGTGGACAGGAGCAGATGGCTTGGGCATATCAGCGGTGTACAGGAAATAGAGGAGAGGGGAGAGTACTGAGCAATGGGGTATGCCAGCAGTGGGATAAAAGATACTAGAGTTGGTGTCATGGAGGGTGACTTAGGAAGGATGGCGTAAGAGGAAGGAAGTGACCAGACACACAAAATTGATAGGCAGGGCTTAGGTTCGGAGTTTATAGAGGAGACCATGATGCCATACGCGGTCATAGGCATTTTGGAGGTCAAGGGAAACAAAAATGGCGGAGTTAAGTTGGAGGGAGAAGAGATGGACGAGGTTAAGGAGTTGGTGTTCCGTGGAGAAGAAGGTTTGGAAGCCATACTGGGTAAGGGGGAGGATTTTGTGTTGATTAAGGTGCTGATGGATACAATGGGAGATGATGGATTCGAAGACCTTACTGAAGGCAGAGGTGAGACAGATGAGACGATAGGAGTAAGCGATGGAAGGGGGTTTGTTGAGTTTGAGGAATAAGAGAATGCGGGAAGTCTTGCACAGGTCGGGGTAGAAGTCAGTATAGAGGATGACATTGTAGAGATTGGCAAGGACAGTCAGGAAGGGGAAGTGGCTTTCTCTAATGCTGCGGTAGGTAACACAGTCATGACCAGGGGCCATGTTGCATTTTGACTGGAGGATAAGTTTAATGTCTTGTGCTGTGATTGAAGTGTTAATGACCTCAGAAAGTTGGAAAGCAAAGTGGTTGGCCTTACTGAGGTTGTAGGGAATGGGGTGGTCATTACAGAGAAGGGAGTAATGGGGTGCGGAATGGGAACCAGTAAAGCGATGTAAGGTGGACCAGTACTTGGAGGAGTAAATAGGGGGGGTGGCGTAGTGTCATGTACAGATCTGGTGCCAGTTCCAGCGATTCTTTGCTGTAATAAGTTTCTGTAAGTGTTGATGTATTTGTCAGTGGCATAGGAGTGTATCCCTGTCACCACTGAGCAGGAAGGAATGATAGAGGCAGCAGGATCTGCAGAAGAAGACAGCCCAAAGAGTGAGAGTGGGACGGTGGGGGTGGATGGTTTTAGTGGGAACATGGGGCTCCACAGCAATGGCCTTCTGAAGGAAGGATGAGGCGTGGATGATGTTTTCAGGATGGTGATAGGAAAGAGGATGGCTTTCAACCTGGGTGGCGATGGTAGGCATCCCAGTTGGTGTGATGGTAGCCATCCTTGGGAGGGGGTGCAGGGTGGGGAGCTGGAGGGGGCTGGTGAGCAGACATTATGGTGAGAAGGATGGGGAGGTGGTTGCTGCCTGTGGAGTCAAGGATATCGATGGCAATACATCCAAGGAGGTTGGCAGAGGCAATGACAACATCAGGGGTGATGTTGCTTTTGGGACAGGTGTGCTGGGGAAGGGGAACAAGGTCACCTTGGATCCTGGGGAGGAACTGATGCCACTGCCAAAGGGCAGGGGAGTGGCTATGGACATTGATGTTGGCAGCAATCACATAGGTGGAGAAGGTGCGGCCAGTGTGGGAGATGAAGTGATTGGGAAGAGGAGCATTGGAACATACATAGATGGTGGTGCGGGTAATGGTGAGGGGGCGATGAAGACACTGAGAATAAGGTGTTCAGTGGGGTCATTGAGAAGGGGTTGTGGTTCAATGGGGATGTGCTTAAGGTGGCCGACGGTGACTCCGCCCTGCAAGGACCAGGACCATCACTGCGATGGAGGATATTGAGAGAGGTGAGGATAGTATGGCAGGCTGGAGAATGGTTTTGTATGGGAGGAAGGTGTCGCACCGGTGGTGGGAGAGGGTGTTCATGAGTATGTATTTGTTGGTGCAGAAGGAGCGGATGTTCTGGAATAAGATGCAACACTCATGCCACGCCATGATAGGAAGAGATGAGGGTGAAGAGAGCGGACGGTAGAGTCTTAGGGTGTTGAGGCAGGTGAAGGTGAAGTGGGCTTGGCTGTGGGAGTAAGTGACAGAGGTGTTCAAATGATAAGCAGAGTGAGCAGTAAGGGAGATCTGTTGGATGGTGTGGGGGCATTGAAAAGGGTAAATGTTTTGGAGGACTATGGTGAGAAACTGGATGATGTCTTCAGCTGTGGGGGGGGGGGGGGGGGGGTGACAGAGAGAATTGTTGGGGTGGACAGGGAGATCGATGGGATGGACAGGGACAGTAAGCCTGGGAGTGGATGGAGGGGGTTTAGCTTTACATTTGTGGGAGTAGGTGGGATGGGGGCCATTTCAGGTATTACAGGAAGGAGGGGTGGCAAGGTTGGGGAAGTTTTTGAGAAAGTGGGAGGCCTTGCAATGGGGACAGGTTGGGGGGGGGGGGGGTTTACAGTTGGGGATCAGGTGATCGCTGTACATGAGGCACCGGTGGTGGAGTGTTCGTCGCTGTTAGTAGTAGTTTATCCTGTAGTGAAGTAGAAGTGGATAGTTCCTGTGAATTATTATGGGTGGAGGTTACACTCAACAACCGAGCTAGGTTAATAATTGGCTCCTTTTACCGACCTCCCGACTCAGCAGCATTAGTGGCAGAACAACTGAGAGAAAATTTGGAATACATTTCACATAAATTTTCTCAGCATGTTATAGTCTTAGGTGGAGATTTCAATTTACCAGATATAGACTGGGACACTCAGATGTTTAGGACGGGTGGTAGGGACAGAGCATCGGGTGACATTATACTGAGTGCTCTATCCGAAAAGTACCTCGAGCAATTAAACAGAGAACCGACTCGTGGAGATAACATCTTGGACCTACTGATAACAAACAGACCCGAACATTTCGACTCTGTATGTGCAGAACAGGGAATCAGTGATCATAAGGCCGTTGCAGCATCCATGAATATGGAAGTTAATAGGAATATAAAAAAAAGGGAGGAAGGTTTATCTGTTTAGCAAGAGTAATAGAAGGCAGATTTCAGACTACCTAACAGATCAAAACTAAAATTTCTGTTCCGACACTGACAATGTTGAGTGTTTATGGAAAAAGTTCAAGGCAATCGTAAAATGCGTTTTAGACAGGTACGTGCCGAGTAAAACTGTGAGGGACGGGAAAAACCCACCGTGGTACAACAACAAAGTTACTGCGAAAGCAAAGAGAGCTTCACTCCAAGTTTAAACGCAGCCAAAACCTCTCAGACAAACAGAAGCTAAACGATGTCAAAGTTAGCGTAAGGAGGGCTATGCGTGAAGCGTTCAGTGAATTCGAAAGTAAAATTCTATGTACCGACTTGACAGAAAATCCTAGGAAGTTCCGGTCTTACGTTAAATCAGTAAGTGGCTCGAAACAGCATATCCAGACACTCCGGGGTGATGATGGCATTGAAATAGAGGATGACACGCGTAAAGCTGAAATACTAAACACCTTTTTCCAAGGCTGTTTCACAGAGGAAGACCGCACTGCAGTTCCTTCTCTAAATCCTCGCACAAACGAAAAAATGGCTGACATCGAAGTAAGTGTCCAAGGAATAGAAAAGCAACTGGAATCACTAAACAGAGGAAAGTCCACTGGACCTGACGGGATACCAATTCGATTCTACACAGAGTACGCGAAAGAACTTGCCCCTCTTTTAACAGCCGTATACCGCAAGTCTCTAGAGGAACGGAGGGTTCCAAATGATTGGAAAAGAGCACAGGTAGTCCCAGTCTTCAAGAAGGGTCGTAGAGCAGATGCGCAAAACTATAGACCTATATCTCTGACGTCGATCTGTTGTAGAATTTTAGAACATTTTTTTTGCTCGAGTATCATGTCGTTTTGGAAACCCAGATTCTACTATGTAGGAATCAACATGGATTCCGGAAACAGCGATCGTGTGAGACCCAACTCGCTTTATTTGTTCATGAGACCCAGAAAATGTTAGATACAGGCTCCCACGTAGATGCCATTTTTCTTGACTTCCGGAAGGCGTTCGATACAGTTCCGCACTGTCGCCTGATAAACAAAGTAAGAGCCTACGGAATATCAGACCAGCTGTGTGGCTGGATTGAAGTGTTTTTAGCAAACAGAACACAGCATGTTGTTATCAATGGAGAGACGTCTACAGATGTTAAAGTAACCTCTGGCGTGCCACAGGGGAGTGTTATGGGACCATTGCTTTTCACAATATATATAAATGACCTAGTAGATAGTGTCGGAAGTTACATGCGGCTTTTCGCGGATGATGCTGTAGTATACAGAGAAGTTGCAGCATTAGAAAATTGTAGCGAAATGCAAGAAGATCTGCAGCGGATAGGCACTTGGTGCAGAGAGTGGCAACTGTCCCTTAACATAGACAAATGTAATGTATTGCGAATACATAGAAAGAAGGATCCTTTATTGTATGATTATATGATAGCGGAACAAACACTGGTAGCAGTTACTTCTGTAAAATATCTGGGAGTATGCGTGCGGAACGATTTGAAGTGGAATGATCATATAAAATTAATTGTTGGTAAGGCGGGTACCAGGTTGAGATTCATTGGGAGAGTCCATCAACAAAGGAGGTGGCTTACAAAACACTCGTTCGACCTATACTTGAGTACTGCTCATCAGTGTGGGATCCGTACCAGATCGGGTTGACGGAGGAGGTAGAGAAGATCCAAAGAAGAGCGGCGCGTTTCGTCACACGGTTATTTGGTAACCGTGATAGCGTTACGGAGATGTTTAATAAACTCAAGTGGCAGACTCTGCAAGAGAGGCGCTCTGCATCGCGGTGTAGCTTGCTCGCCAGGTTTCGAGAGGGTGCGTTTCTGGATGAGGTATCGAATATATTGCTTCCCCATACTTATACCTCCTGAGGAGATCACGAATGTAAAATTAGAGAGATTAGAGCGCGCACGGGGGCTTTCAGACAGTCGTTCTTCCCGTGAACCATATGCGACTGGAACAGGAAAGGGAGGTAATGACAGTGGCACGTAAAGTGCCCTCCGCCACACACCGTTGGGTGGCTTGCGGAGTATAAATGTAGATGTAGATGTAGAGATAGGTGGGACTGGAGGTGTTGTGGATACGGCAGGCAGAGTGGATTTCCAGGACTGGGTGTGAGTTCAGTTCCACCAATACCTCATCCTCCGTGATCACCAGGTTGAGCTTGGTGATCACAACAGTGTAGGTGGGGGATGACAGGGAGGCTGGGGCTGATAAGGAGAGGAAGAGGAGAGGAAGGGTGTCAGGGACATGGGGCGGCCAAACATAATGCACGGGAGTTTACAGAGGAAGTCTGCATGAAAGGAGAGGGAGGGGGACTAGATGAGGACTGAGTCCCTTCAGGGAATCAGTTGGTAGATGGGAGCACCAGGTAGATACTTACGTGTCTTCACGGTGAGGGTATGAGCACCGAGGAACTAGGGGTCTGGGGTGGATAGGACAAAGCTGTGAAGGGTGGGGGCAGGGGAATGGGTGTCTGGAGGAGTGGTGTACATGGAGACGATGGTGGGAGGAGGAGGAGGCGGTGACTTTTTATGAGAAGTAGCAGGAGCAGTGCTTCTGGGGTTTTTTGCAGAGAGGAGGCTGGGAGGAGGGAAGAGTGAGTGACAGGGAGGAGAGGGAGGTGGTGGGCGGCAGATCCCGCAGGCACAGTGGAGGTGCTGGGAGATGTGGTTGGTTCAGTGGTAGCGATGGTGGCCCAGCATGACGTGATGCGGGCAGGGGATGCAGATAATGAAGTGATAGGGGGGAGATGGGAAGCCAACCACCTGAGGGGTGGCAGCAGAGGCAGCAGCGAAGGCATACGTGCGGGGGGGGGGGGGAGAGGAAGCAGTTGCTGGAATGAAGGCTGGGGGAAAGGTGTAGATGTCAGGGTAAACAGCAGGGGAGGAAATGGGGGAGGGGGGAGTGGAGGCGAGGTATAAGGAAGGAGTCCTGGGGCGGCACTCCAGGAAGTGAGAGTGGAAGTGGCTGAGGTGCAGATGACAGTGGAGGTGGGAAGACAACGACGGACGGCGACGGATGAGCGGCAGACGGACAGCAGGTAGACAGCAGGCGGCGGCGATGATGGACAGCTTCAGACAGACAGCAGGTGGCAGCGAGCTCCGGGCGGCGGCTAACAGACAGGCAGGCAGGCAGGCAAGGTAGATGGACGGACAACAGCGGCAGGCAGCGGACGGCGGCGACCACCGGACGGCAGCGATGGTGGATGGACGACAATTACCAGCCGCCAGACAGGCAGACAGACAGACAGATGGACAGCAACAGCAACAGCTGTTTAGAAATCGTTTTCAACGTTTCTCATTGCTTTAAAGCAATGCCCACTCACAGCCAATGTCTGTAAACCCTTATTGCCTTAATTCATAGTGGCTACTGGATGAAAGTGGTGTCTGTTTTTTCAAACATGTCTGAAAGAACAGAAACCACATGTATACACTGATCAGTAAGAACATTATGACCACCGACCTACTATAGATATAAACCCGCCCAGGCGATAGCTGCATCACATAGCGAGGAATGACTGCTTGTGAGACATATACACAGTGCATTAGGTATCAGTGAGCTTGCTGTCCATGTGTAGAATGTGGAAGACGTGTGATCTATCTGAGTTAGACTGAGGACAGACTGTAATGGCCCGGAGGCTCGGCACGAGAATTTTGGAAACTTCGTGACTTACTGGGTGTTTGAGGAGTGCTGTGATGAGTGTCATCAACACGTGGCAAAACCAAGTTGAAAGCACATCCAGACGTCACGAGATTGGGCGATCACCCTCATTACAGATGTCAGACGTCGTAGGCTGGGCAGACTGATAGAACAGGACAGGTGGTGAATATGGCAGAACTAACTTTTGACCTTAATGCTTGGTAGAGCACAAGTGGGTATGAACACAGAGTGTACTGCACACTCCTAACAACAGGCCTCCGCAGCTGACAAACCATGCTTGTGCCAATGTTAACACCAGGACATTGGCAACTAAAACTGAAGTGGGTACGTGACCATTTGCACTGGACCTCGGCGCAGTGGGAGAGCTTTTCATGGTCTGATGAGTCCCAATAACTTCTTCATCATGCCGATGGGAGTGTACGAATCAGTTGTCTTCAAGGGAAAAAATTATTAAATTTGAAAGTGATCTGAAGGCACACAGGGTGTGGAATGTAGCAGATAAAGCTGCCACTTCTTGCTGTAGCAACAACTCTAACTTGGCCGGGCAATGAGTCGAAATGAGCTTAGATAACTGATAAAAATGCGGCATTCCATCCCACTTCAATTCTGTGACGGAGATCACCAATCACAGGGATCGGCGAATGGTGATATGTCACTCTCTCGAAGTTTGTGACTGGATTTGCTGCAATGGGTGAAAGATCTTGAGAACGTGCTGGTCAGCGCCACAGTCGGACACACTACGTATCGAGTAAGGTCAGGACATCATGGGCAACACGTCATCTTGTTGAAAGATAGCATCACGGATAACTCGTAGATATGCACAGCCACTGGACTCAACACGTCAGAGCGCACGCTACCTAAATTACCAACTATGCGAACCAGAGGTGATAGTGTTGTGTATCCAATGGCATCCTATACCATCACACAAGGTATTAGTCCAATATGACAATGACGAATGCAATCTAGTGACATGCATTCATCTCGTGGCATCCCGTCATAATACTGTTCATAGAGCACAGACCCGTCCGAAAAATAATATGGTTTGCCCCTCCTGTTTCCTGTATTGTCTTGAGCGTACGACTGTTGGCGCTCCTCTCTCTGCTTCCATGTCGAGGGAAGCCGCAACGATAGCCGCCGTGCTGACAATCCCTGATACTCGTAACATAACTGTACTATCTGTGTGGATACTGGTCTTGGTGCAAACCAGTTCATTCCCTGATTCAAAGTGCATCTCATGGGTGTTCCTTATAAAAATAAAAATTGATTCCGCAAAGGAAGATCTCACGCAATTACACCCCCTCCGTCCGACCGTGAGATCCACAGAGCCGTAGACACATGCGTTCAGGCTGATGTCGTGTTCCTCGACTTTAGGTACGCATTTGAAGAGCAAAAGGCAGATTCCATATTTGTAGGTTCCCGAAAAGTGTTTGACATGGTAGCTCTAAACGTAAAAAAAAGTATGAGTAGGAAAATCAAGCACCTAATACTCGGATACAGAATTAGTAATGTCCTGTTTGACACATTCGCGTTGTTTAAGTATCTGGGCGTTACGTTGCAAAGCGACGTAAAATGGAACGAGCATGTGAAGATTGTGGTACGGAACGTGGATGGTCTACTTCCGTTTATCGCGGGAATTTTTGGGAAGTGTGATTCATGTCTGAGGGACATTGCATACGGGACGCTATTCTTCAGCGCTCCTCGAGTGTCTGGGATCCTTACCACGTCAAATTAAAGGAAGACATCGAAGCAATTCAGAGGCGGGCTGCTAAATTTGTTACCGGCAGGTTCGAACAATACGCAAATGTTACAGAGATGCTTTGGGAACTCAAATGGGAATTCCTGGAGAAAAGGCAACGTTCTTTTCCAGGAACACTATTAAGAAAATATAGAGAACCGGAATTTGAAGGTGACTGAAGGATGATCCTTCAGCTGCCAGCAAACATTTGGTTCAAATGGCTCTGAGCACTATGCGACTTAACTTCTGAGGTCATCAGTCGCCTAGAACTTAGAACTAATTAAACCTAACTAACCTAAAGACATCACACACATCCACGCCCGAGGCAGGATTCGAACCTGCGACCGTAGCGGTCGCTCGGCTCCAGACTGTAGCGCCTAGAACCGCACGGCCACTCGTGCCGGCTAGCAAACATTTCGCGGAAGGATCACGAAGATAAGATACGAGAAATAAGGACTCATGTGAAGCCTCGCCGTATCTGCATGGAACAGGAAGGATACCCTCCGCTGCGCAACTTAACGGTGGCCTGCGGAGTATGTATGTAGAAGTAGATTTGATATTATGAGCTTATCAAGTTTCAGACCAGATTTGAGACTGGATTCAAAAATTCCACCAACACGCCTATTTTACTGAAAAAATTCGACAAATGTAAAGGTAATTTGAGGTGTATCAGAAGGAAGTGTCGTAGGACAGTTACTGTTTACATGATGGTCCATTAATCGTGACCGGGCCAAATATCTCACGAAATAAGCGTCAAACGAAAAAACTACAAAGAACGAAACTTGTCTAGCTTGAAGGGGGAAACCAGATATGGTTGGCCCGCTAGATGGCGCTGCCATAGGTCAAACGGATATCAGCTGCGTTTTTAAAAATAGGAACGCCCATTTTTTGTTACATATTCGTGTAGTTCGTAAAGAAATATGAAAGTTTTAGTTGGACCAATTTTTTCGCTTTGTGATAGATGGCACAGTAATAGTCACAAACATATGGATCACAATTTTAGACGAACAATTGGTAACAGGTAGGATTTTAAAATTAAAATACAGAACATAGGTACGTTTGAACATTTTATTTCGGTTGTTCCAATTTGATACATGTACCTTTGTGAACTTATCATTTCTGAGAACGAATGCTGTTACAGCGTGATTACCTGTAAATACCACATTAATGCAATAAATGCTCAAAATGATGTCCGTCAACCTCAATGCATTTGGCAATACGTGTAACGATATTCCTCTCAACAGCGAGTAGTTCGCCTTCCGAAATGTTCGCACATGAATTGACAATGCGCTGACGCATGTTGTCAGGCGTTGTCGGTGGATCACGATATCAAACATCCTTCAACTTTCCCCACAGAAAGAAATCCGGGGACGTCAGATCCGGTCAACGTGCGAGGCCATGGTATGATGCTTCGACGACCAATCCACCTGTTATGAAATATGCTACTCAATACCGCTTCATCCGCACGCGAGCTATGTGCCGGGCATCCATCATGTTGGAAGTACGTCGCCATTCCCTCATGCAGTGAAACATCTTGTAGTAACATCGGGAGAACATTACGTAGGAAATCAGAATACATTGCACCATTTAGATTGCCATCGATACAATGGGGGCCAACTATCCTTTAAAATAATGGTTCAAATGGCTCTGAGCACTATGGGACTTAACATCTTAGGTCATCAGTCCCCTAGAACTTAGAACTACTTAAACCTAACTAACCTAAGGACATCACACACATCCATGCCCGAGGCAGGATTCGAACCTGCGACCGTAGCAGTCCCGCGGTTCCGGACTGCAGCGCCTAGAACTGCACGGCCACCGCGGCTGGCAAATTATCCTTCCTCCCATAATGCCACACCATACATTAACCCGCCAAGGTCGCTGACGTTCCACTTGTCGCAGCCATCGTGGATTTTCCGTAGCCCAATAGTGCATATTATGCCGGTTTACGTTACCACTGTTGGTGAATGACGCTTCGTCGCTAAATAGAACGCGTGCAAAAAATCTGTCATCGTCCCGTAATTTCTCTTGTGCCCAGTGGCAGAACTGTACACGACGTTCAAAGTCGTCGCCATGCAATTCCTAGTGCATAGAAATATGGTATGGTTGCAATCGATGTTGATGTAGCATTCTGAGCACAGTCGTTTTTGAGATTCCCGATTCTCGCGCAGTTTGTCTGCTACTGATGTACGGATTAGCCGCGACAGCAGCTAAAACACCTACTTGGGCATCATCATTTGTTGCAGGTCGTGGTTGACGTTTCACATGTGGCTGAACACTCCCTGTTTCCTTAAATAACGTAACTATTCGGCGAACCGTCCGGACACTTGGATGACGTCGTGCAGGATACCGAGCAGCATACATAGCACATGCTCGTTGGGCATTTTGATCACAACAGCCATACATCAACACGATATCGACCTTTTCCGCAATTGGTAAACGGTCCATTTTAACACGGGTAATGTATCACGAAGCAAATACCGTTCGCACTGGCGGAATGTTACGTGATACCACGTACTTATACGTTTGTGACTATAACAGCGCCATCTATCACAAAGCGAAAAAAGTGGTCCAACTAAAACATAGATATTTCTTTAGGTACTACACGAATATGTAACAAAAATGGAAGTTCCTATTTAAAAAAAAAAAAAACGCAGTTGATATCCGTTTGACCTAAAGCAGCGCCATCTAGCGGGCCAACCATAGCGCCATCTGGTTCCCCCTTCAAGCTAGACGAGTTTCGTTCTTTTTAGTTTTTACGTTTGATGCTTATTTCGTGAGATATTTGGTCAGGTCACTATCAATGGACCACCCTGTGTTTGAATGAACGAGTTGATAAAGACTGTTTGTAGACGATGCAGTCCTCTGTAAGAAGGTAGCAATGCCAGAAAACTGCAGCGAACCCTAGGAACAGCTCCAGAGAATTCATCAATGGTGCATGGACGGCCTGTTAAGCCTGCAGCTAAATAAATATAACGCATTGCGCAAACGTAGGATAACAAATCCACTTCTGTACAATTACACTTTTCTTCTTTTTGTTGTACCTATGTCCCGCATCGGCGCAGGGTCGGCATGGTTAGTAACGGATTTGCTATGGTTAATATAAGGGGTGGTCGGATGCCGTTCCTGCCACCACCCCGTTACCCCCAGGAAGCAAGACGTGTGTCCTAGCTGTTTCCGTGTAGTGTTACGCATGTGAAAGCGAGCGAAAGTTTCTAAATATTTGCCATTTCTGTAACTGAGGCGTGGCTTCGGTACTCACCAAGTCAGATGTGGGAAACCACCTAAAAGCCGCATCGACGCCTGGCACACCGATCCTCGTCATTAATCCACTGGGCGGATTCGATCCGGGGTCGACGCACTGCTCGTCCCGGAAGCGGCGCTGTAACAAGCAAGGCTACCCGGGCGGGTTACTGTACAGTTACACTATCGATGACAAATCGCTGTATACTGTAACTACCGTAGAATACCTAGGTGTAAGCATACTGAGCATCCCAAAGTGGAATGATCACATAAAACACAGTGTAATACAAAAAAAAGAAGAAAAAGACGCAACCCCCCCCCCCCCCCCCCAAGAACCATGGACCTTGCCGTTGGTGGGGAGGCTTGCGTGCCTCAGCGATACAGATAGCCGTGCCGTAGGTGCAACCACAACGGAGGGGTATCTGTTGAGAGGCCAGACAAACGTGTGGTTCCTGAACAGGGGCAGCAGCCTTTTCAGTAGTTGCAGGGGCAACAGTCTGGATGATTGACTGATCTGGCCTTGTAACACTAACCAAAACGGCCTTGCTGTGTTGGTACTGCGAACGGCTGAAAGCAAGGGGAAACTAAAGCCGTAATTTTTCCCGATGGTATGCAGCTTTACTGTATGGTTAAATGATGATGGCGTCCTCTTGGGTAAAATAATCCGGAGGTAAAATAGTCCCCCATTCGGATCTCCGGGCGGGGACTACTCAGGAGGACGTCGTTATCAGGAGAAAGAGAACTGGCGTTCTACGGATCGGAGCCTGGAATGTCAGATCCCTTAATCGAGCAGGTAGGTTAGAAAATTTGAAAAGGGAAATGGGTAGGTTAAAGTTAGATATAGTAGGAATTAGTGAAGTTCGCTGGCAGGAGGAACAAGACATTTGGTCAGGCGAATACAGGGTTATAAATACAAAATAAAATAGGGGTATTGCAGAAGTCGGTTTAATAATGAATAAAAAATAGGAGTGCGGGTAAGCTACTACAAACAGCATAGTGACCGCATTATTATGGCCAAGATAGACACGAAGCCCACGCCTACTACAGTAGTACAAGTTTATATGCCAACTAGCTCTCCAGATGAAGAAGAAATTGAAGAAATGTATGATGAAATAAAAGAAATTATTCAGTTAGTAAAGGGAGACGAAAATTTAATTGTCATGGGTGACTGGAATTCGGTAGTAGGAAAAGGGAGAGAAGGAAACGTAGTAGGTGAATATGGATTGGGGCTGAGAAATGAAAGAGGAAGCCGCCTGGCAGAATTTTGCACTGAGAGCAATTTAATCATAGCTAACACTTGGTTCAAGAGTCATAAAAGAAGGTTGTATACATGGAAGAAGTCTGGAGATACTGACAGGTTTCAGGTAGATTATATAATGGCAAGACAGAGATTTAGGAACCAGGTTTTAAATTGTAAGACATTTCCAGGGGCGCCGGACACGGTGGTCTAGTGGTTCTAGGCGCTCAGTCCGGAACCGCGCGACTGCTACGGTCCCAGGTTCGAATCCTGCCTCGGGCATGGATGTGTGTGATGTCATTAGGTTAGTTAGGTTTAAGTAGTTCTAAGTTCTAGGGGACTGATGACCACAGATGTTAAGTCCCATAGGGCTCAGAGCTATTTGAACCATTTTGAACCATTTCCAGGGGCAGATGTGGAATCTGACCACAATCTATTGGTTTTGAACTGTAGATTAAAACTGAAGAAACTGCAAAAAGGTGGAAATTTAAGGAGATGGGACCTGGATAAACTGACTAAACCAGAGGTTGCACAGTGTTTCAGGCAGAGCATAAGGGAACAATTGACAGGAACGGGGGAAAGAAATACAGTAGAAGAATGGCTAGCTTTGAGAGATGAAGTAGTGAAGGCAGTAGAGAATCTAGTAGGTAAAAAGACGAGGGCTAGTAGAAATCCTTGGGTAACAGAAGAAATATTGAATTTAATTGATGAAAGGAGAAAATATAAAAATGCAGTAAATGAAGCAGGCAAAAAGCAATACAAACGTCTCAAAAATGAGATCGACAGTAAGTGCAAAATGGCTAAGCAGCGATGGCTAGAGGACAAATGTAAGGATGTAGAGGCTTATCTCACTAGGGGTAAGATAGATACTGCCTACAAGAAAATTAAAGAGCCTTTGGAGAAAAGAGACCACCTGTTTGAATATCAAGAGCTCAGATGGAAACCCAGTTCTAAGCAAAGAAGGTAAAGCAGAAAGTTGGAAGGAGTATATAGAGGGACTATACAAGGGTGGTGTACTTGAGGACAGTATCATGGAAATGGAAGAGGATGTAGATGAAGATGAAATGGGAGATACGATACTGCGTGAAGAGTTTGACAGAGCACTGAAAGACCTGGGTCGAAACAAGGCCCCGGGAGTAGACAACATTCCATTAGAACTACTGACGGCCTTGGGAGAGCCAGTCCTGACAAAACTCTACCATCTGGTGAGCAAGATGTATGAGACAGGCGAAATAATCTCAGACTTCAAGAAGAATATAATAATTCCAAACCCAAAGAAAGCAGGTGCTGACAGATGTGAAAATTACCGAACAATCAGTTTGATAAGTCACGGATGCAAAATACTAACGCGAATCCTTTACAGACGAATGGAAAAACTGATAGAAGCCGACCTCGGGGAAGATCAGTTTGGATTCCGTAGAAATATTGGAACACGTGAGGTAATACTGACCCTACGACTTATCTTAGAAGCTGGAGTAAGGAAAGGCATACCTACGTCTCTATCATTTGTAGACTTAGAGAAAGCTTTTGACAATGTTGACTGGAATACTCTCTTTCAAATTCTGAAGGTGGCAGGGGTGAAATACAGGGAGCGAAATGCTATTTGCAATTTGTACAGCAACCAGATGGCAGTTATAAGAGTCGAGGGACTTGAAAGGGAAGCAGTGGTTGGGAAGGGAGTGAGACAATGTTGTAACCTCTCCCCGATGTTATTGAATCTGTATATTGAGCAAGCAGTAAAGGAAACAAAAGAAAAATTCGGAGTAGGTTTTAAAATCCATGGAGAAGAAATAAAAACTTTAAGGTTCGCCGATGACATTGTAATTCTGTCAGAGACAGCAAAGGACTTAGAAGAGCAGTTTAACGGAATGGACAGTGTCTTGAAAGGAGGATATAAGATGAACACCAACAAAAGCAAAACGAGGATAATGGAATGTAGTCGAATTAAGTCGAGTGATGAGGGAATTAGATTAGGAAATGAGACACTTAAAATAGTGAAGGAGTTTTGCTATTTAGGGAGTAAAATAACTGATGATGGTCGAAGTAGAGAGGATGTAAAATGTAGACTGGCAATGGCAAGGAAAGCGTTTCTGAAGAAGAGAAATTTGTTAACATCGAGTATAGATTTAAGTGTCAGGAAGTTGTTTCTGAAAGTATTTGTATGGAGTGTAGCCATGTATGGAAGTGAAACATGGACGATAAATAGTTGCAACAAGAAGAGAATAGAAGCTTTCGAAATGTGGTGCTACAGAAGAATTCTGAAGATTAGATGGGTAGATTACATAACTAATGAAGAGGTATTGAATAGGATTGGGGAGAAGAGAAGTTTGTGGCACAACTTGACTTCAAGAAGGGATCGGTTGGTAGCACATATTCTGAGACATCGAGGGATCACCAATTTAGTATTGGAGGGCAGCGTGGAGGTTATAAATCGTAGAGGGAGACCAAGAGATGAATACACTAAACAGATTCAGAAGGACGTAGGTTGCAGTAGGTACTGGGAGATGAAGAACCTTGCACAGGATAGAGTAGCATGGAGAGCCGCATCGAACCAGTCTCAGGACTGAAGACCACATCAACAACAACGAAGGAATTATCAGAATGGCACGGAAATCGGTAGATATGATGTACATGAACTGACAAATGATGATTACAATATCGGAAAAATTGAACGATTTATTCAAGATAAAGAGCTTTACAAATTGAGGAGGTCAACAGCGCGTTGGTCCACCTCTGTCCATTATGCAAGCATTTATTCGTCATGGCACTGATTGATGTCGTCCTGAGGGATATCGTGCCAATTTCTGCCCCGAGATGGCTGAAGAGTCCTACTCATAATGCACCAAACGTTCTCAATGGAGGAGAAATACAGCGACCCTGCTGGCCAAGGTATGGTTTGAATGCGTAAAGACAAGCAATATAAATTCTCGTCATGTGCAGGCGGACGTTATCTTGCTGCAATGTTACCCTAGGATGGCACGTCGTGGAGGGCAACAGAACGAGTTGTAGAATATGGTCTACGTGTGGCTTTGCTGTAAGGGAGCTGCGGATGACAACCAAAGAGCTCTTGCTATGAAAAGATATAGCACCCCAGACCATCAACCGGCCGGTGTGGCCGTGCGGTTGTAGGTGCTTCAGTCTGGAACCGCGTGACCGCTACGGTCGCAGGTTCGAATCCTGCCTCGGGAATGGATGTGTGTGATGTCCTTAGGTTAGTTAGGTTTAAGTAGTTCTAAGTTCTAGGGGACTGATGACCTCGATGTTAAGTCCCATAGTGCTGAGAGCCATTTGAACCATTTTGAACCAGACCATCACTCCTGCTTGTCGGGTTATTTGGCGGGCAACAGTCAGCTTGGTATGCCACCTTCATTCGGGGTGTCTCCAGACATGTCTTCGCTAATCGTTGGGACTCTATTCGAAGTCTAACTCATTGTCGAAGACAATTCTATTTAACTCAATGGGATTCCATGCCGCAGACGTATCTGGAGGCACCCTGGATAAAGATGTGATACCAGTCTGTCACCGCCAAACGGCCCGAAAACCAGGGGTGATGGTCTGAGGTATCGTTTCAATTCATAGCAGGACACTTTTAGTTGTCATCCGCGGCACCCTTGGAACACAGCAGTACGTCATGTTCTACGCCCCGTTTTGTTGCCCTTCATGTCAAGCCATCCTGGGCTTACATGTCAGCAAAACAATGTCCTTCTGCGCACGGCGAGAGTTTCTGCTACTTGTCTTCTTGCTTGCCAAGCCCTACCTTACACACCAAGGTCACCGGATCTCTCCACAATTAAGAACGGTTGGAGCATTATGGACAATGGTCAACCCTCTCAGGATATGACTGGTTTGGTGCGGCCCACCACGAATTCTTCTCGTGTGCCAACATTTTCATCTCACAGCGGTACTTGCAACCTACGTCCTCAATTATTTATTGGTTGTAGACCAATCTGTTTTCCTCTACAATTTTTGAACTCTGCAGCTCCCTCTAGTACCACGGAAGTCATTTTCTGATGTCTCAACAGATGTCCTATCATCCTGTCCCTTCCCCTTGTCTGTTTTTTCCACATATTCCTTTTCTCTCCGACTCTGCGCAAAACCTCCTCATTCCTTACCTTGCCAGTCCACCTAATTTTCAACATTCGTCTGTGGCACCATATCTGAAATGCTGTGATTCTTCTCTGTCCCGGTTTTTCACTGCCATACAATGCTGTGCTGCAAACGTACATTCTCAGAAATTTCTTCCTCAAGTTAAGGCTTATGGTTGGTTCTGGTAGACTTCTCTTGGCCAGGAATGCCCTTTAGCTTGTGCTAGTCTGCTTTTGATGTCCTCCTTGCTCCGTTCGTCATTGGTTATTTAGCTGCCTAGGTAGTAGAATTACTTAACTTCATCTACTTCGTGACAATCGACCCTGATTTTAAGTTTCTCGCTGTTCCATTTCTGCTACTTCTCATTACTTTCGTCTTTCTTCGATTTACTCTCAATCCAAATTCTCTACTAATTAGACTGTTCATTTCATTTAGCAAATCATATAATTCTTCTTCACTTTCACTCAGGATAGCAATGTCAACAGAGATTCGTATCACTGATATCCTTTCACCTTGAATTTTAATTCCACTTCTGAATCTTTCTTTTACTTCCATCATAGCTTCATCGATGTACAGACTGAAAAGCGGGGGCGAAAGACGCATATCTGTCTTACACCCTTTTTAATCCGAGCATTTCGTTCTTGGTCGTCCTCTCTTATTATTCCCTCTTGGTTCTTGTATTTATTATATATTACCCGCCTCTCCCTATAGCTTATTCCTATTTTACTCACAATTTCCGACATCTTGCATCATTTTACACTGTCAAACGCTTTCTGTAGGTCGACAAAGCCTATGAGCGTGTCTTGGTGTTTCTTTCGTCTTGCTTCCATTATCAACCGCGATGTGAGAATTACGCCTTTACCTTTCCTAAAACAAAACTGATCGTCATCTAACACATCCTCAGTTTTCTTTTCCATTCTTCTGTATATTATTCTTGTCAGCAACTTGGATGCATGAGCTTTCTATCCGATTGTGCGATAATTCTCGCACTTGTCAGCTCTTGCAGTCTTAGGAAATGTGTGGATAGTATATTTTCGAAAGTCAACTGGTATGTCGTCAGACTCACACATTTTACCCACCAACTTGAATAGTCGGTTTATTGCTACTTTCCTCAATGATGTGAGAAACTCTGATGGAATGTTATCTATCCCTTCTGCCTTATTTGATCTTAAATCCTCTCTTAAAGTCTGATTCTAATACTAGATCCCCTATCTCTTCTAAATCGACTCCTGTTTCTTCTTCTGTTACATCAGCCAAATCTTCCCCCTCATAGATGCCTTCAATGTACTCTTTCCACCTATCCGCTTTCTCCTCTGCATTTAACATCGGAATTACCGTTGCACCCTTAAAGTTGCCACCCCTGCTTTTAATTTCACCGGAGGTTGTTTTGACCTTCATATATGATGAGTCAGTTCTTCCGACAATCATTTCTTTTTAGATTTCTTCACATTTTTCATGCAAACATTTCGTCTTAGCTTCCCTTCACTTCCTATTTATTTCATTCCTCAGCGACTTGTTATTTCTGTATTCCTGAATTTCCTTGAGTATTTTTGTACTTCCTTCTTTCGACGATCAACTAAAATATTTCTTCCGTTATCCATGACTTCTTCGCAGCTACTTTCTTTGTACCTATGTTTTTTCTCCATCTTCTGTGATTTCCCTTTTTAGAGATGTCCGTTCCTCTTCAACCGTACTGCTACCTGTAGCATTAGAGCTCCTTACGTTGGTTGAGCAGGCAACTGGAGCGCTGGACCGTAGAGAGTACCTTGGAGTGGTACTTCTCCACATATCCAAGGCATTCGACCGTGTGTGGCTTAACGGCGTCGTGTACAAGCTGCTTGTACTGGGGGTACGGGTGTCACATGTCTGCCTGCTCAAAGCCGGTCGTAGGTTGTGTTCCTGAAATGAACAGCAGAGAGACAGAAGTGATGACACTTTCTGCAGGACCTGACCGTCATTTTGCAGGACAATGCTCAAGCACATACAGTGCAAGCTGTTACTGATTTGTTTGAGTGATGGGGCTGCTAAGTGCTATACCACCTACTGCAATTCCCTGACTTAAGCCCCCGTCAGTTCAGCTCGATTTCTAAACTGAAGGAAACACTTCACGGCATTCGCTTCAGAACTGCTACAAATTCGTCGAGCAATAGACCGCGCCGCTCGAACTGTCAACGTAACTGGCACTGCTAAGAGTATCCTACGACTTCCACATCGCTGGCAACGGGTTATACACAATGCTGGTGACTACTTTGAAGGTCAGTAAAACTTTGAAACACGTATCTATTTTGTACGAGCTGTAAATAAATAGTTGTCACTATTAAAGCTCCAGCCTTCGTATGTAATTCTTCGTCCCTGTCCGGTTTCATCATTGCTTCGTAATCAACTTTGGAGTGCGTTGTAACTTTGTACAAGTCGCATTAGGTAAGACGAACGGTACAATTATTCTGCACGACCGATTAGATTTTAAGTCGGAGGGACTTGTAATCCCCTTTCTAGTTAATAAGTACCGGTGGTTGAGATGGTAATCTTTTTCCTTGCTCGACTGGCAAGGTATTTCCATGTCAGTACATAAATATATATTAATACTTGTTGCATATATCATGAATATGACATTTCGTAATGATGCAGAACATGTCACTTTAGCGTAAGTTTTCTTTACACAATTTTTTTCTTTTTTTAAAGCTTCAGTGGCATTGTCGTTCAGGCTACAGTAACGGTTGTGTTTCCACTTGCTGCGTTAGTAGTAACTGCCCTTCCGGTTTGGCTTGACATAACCATCTTCATCAGGCATTTCCCGCGTTTGTTGGGCTCTATTGCCTTTCTAGGACGCTTCGCTACTAGTTCCTGCTCGCGGCCTCACAGCACCAGAACTTTTGGTGAGTTTGGAAACCTCGCTCACGTCGGCAAGGCGCTTCCGTGAATTTGTTTCGGTTTCCATATCTACGTCGGATGACCTGGTAGCGGGAGTGAGTCCCATCACAATGGTCAGGTTTGCTTCCAAGATCTGCTAGTTGTCAGCGCTAGCGTTTGCTGTGGTCAGAGATGGTGTGTTTGCGCCGATATGAAGCAACAGCTGGCGGAGCAAGCTCAGCACCAGACAGGCGCAGGAGCGTGCGAGACCGTGGTCCCGTCTGCAACACCATCTTGTTTGGAACGAGCGGTCTGCCGGCCCCCAAGGTCCATGTTGTGGCGACTGCATGTGAAGGCATTGCCATCAATACAGGCCGCTTCTGAACTACTTTATGTGCGTGCGAGCCTGAAGACCCGTCCGCGGTTGGAGCAGCTGCGGAATGGCAGCACGCTATGGAAAGTCGGTGGATACATCACTGGTGCTACCGTCGATTCTTGCAGAGGTTGTTACAGCGTCTGACGCTGCCAATCGAGGGGAAGCATACTCTGGAAATCCATCAGGCACATCAAAGGTGCTACCGTCACCGCTTTACGCGTGCATGGCCGCAGCCACATCTGCAGGGTGCGTAGATGCGTGCGGAGCTTGAGCTCTGACCGTGTAGCGTACCACCTTCCTTGACGACACGCTTACTCCTAACTGACGATAGCATCTCCACGACCAACGATGCTTGGCTGCGGGCGGCGGACGGAGCGCCTCGCGGAGGCGGGGGATGTTAGTGGGGCGTGCACCCGCAACAGCTGAGGACCACAGCGCACCTGACGATGGTCTTAAATATTGTGCCCACTGGACACTATGAATCGCCAGTATAGTCGTGGACTTTTTGATCGACTTGGGCTTTGATGGCTGTCCGACAACACATGTCATGGAACAGCAGTGCGGGCTAGGACCTGATGACCTCAGAAGTTAAGTCCCATAGTGCTCAGAGCCATTTGAACCACTAGCTCAGGTGCCAGCTAAATAGATAGTGCAACATCATCAGTTACACCTATTGCTTGAGTACACATTATGTCAAGGTATCTTTTATATCTAGAACCAATGGTGAACAAATTCCTGCTACGAATCTCCACTCAGTCTACGGATATGTCAACACTGATCTGCTAGCCAATTTTTTTTAAGAAAAAAGCAGGGGAAAATCAATAACGAATTCACAAACATTTTCGAGGCAGTAATAAAAGAGTGCAAGGAACTTGACGTAGATATAAAAACCCCAACACAGGTTACTAGGCAGAACCGCAGATACAATGTGATTGTCCATTTCTTACCGCCCGAAGACTATACAAAGTGTGTCAAAGTGGTAATTTACAATGAGTACATCGATTCCATAATCACGTCAATTATCAGAAGATTTTTTAAAAGATGAAGACATACCAGTCAAATGTGAAATTCTTCAGCCACATTTAATGAAAAAGGAGAAGAGAGAAGATTCCATGAGAGACAGAAAAAGTTGGCAAAAATTTTATCAATCAACAATTTGGAAGCAGAAGCCATGTCATGGCGTAATGTCTGGACAAATAAGGAGTGTTTGGAAAAAACAAAGTTCCATGATATACTTGCAGAAACCACGTTTTATCCAGCAGTAAGGAGATTGCTTATATTCTACCCTTTCATCACACTGCATAGAGTGGAAACGTAGCTGAGAAGTAGGCCTACCACAGGCAAAGACAAATTGTTAGGCTTGCGCCTTCTTAGTGTCCACAGGAAAAGAGAGAAAAACCCTGACTGCGGGCACAAGTGTTTGACCAGTTCGGCGAGAAAAGAAATTTACCGTTTGTTTTTTTCAAATATGAGTAATGTAAAATCCATAATTTACTTTACAGTTTGTTTTTTATATCAGTAACAGTGTACAATCTTATGGGGTGTAGATTTTTAGTTTCTTTTCTATTTTAAAATATAAGGACCTTGCCCATGCATTTGTGTTGAAAACACTCACTCATTTCAATAAAATAATTAAAATAACGTGTTATACGTTTTTATAGATTATGAGTACTGTGGCCTAGTGTTTTAGTCAAGAAAAAGTTTTTAACACCATCAGAATTGGAACACTGTTATGGCTACTTACAAGTCGCCATTCGTCTTTCACAATACTAAAAATAGGGGTAACCCCAGGTATAGCCTCCCTGTCCCCCTCTATACACTACCATATGGATGCCCTCTGAATACATTGGTCATTTGCCGCCTGTCCAGCACTTTTGTGAAGTTACTCTGTCTTCATGACTGAGTGAACAAACGAAAATAGGTCTGAAAAGGAAAAGCAACGTGATTCGTATTATTGAAAAGAAGAGCGCCAGAAAGGAAGAAAAATGAAAAACAACCAAAGGCTGTGAAGATATTTTTTCGTCTCCTTTTACAAGTAATGGAAAATTTTGTGAAGATGTTATTTCTTCAAACTGACGAATTGTGAGCTTAGGTGATGACCTATCTAAAGGCAGGGCGTACAACCGTTTCTTCGAGAACTGAATAAACGCTGGTGCAAGTCAGAGCTTATTTTATTTACTTGTACTCAAACTTTGCTCCATGTCCTTAAAAAATTACGAATGTTATATAAAAACGGTATTTTATTAGTGTAATTCTTTATCATCACAATAAGCCGTCAAGTTTGTGTTCGAGGAAGTAAAAGTAATACGATCTTTAAATGCTGACGATACAGCAGAGTCTCGATTATCTGGTTCACAACTATTCAGCCCTTCGTACTAAAAGATAAAAAAAACGGCTTTCTGAATGTATTGCAAGCTGTCGTCTGGCTCGATTACCCTGAGTGTGAGTATCTGTTGCACTACTAAAATTGTCTTACCAAGCTCCCAGCCAAGGAATGGCAACAATAATCTGATGACGGGCTGAGAACGGCGGCATGTGTGTGTGTGTGAGCGGCGGGGCAAAGGTAGGGGGGGGGGGGGGGGGGGGGCAAAGGTAGGGAGCATCCAAATGATATGTTGCTCATATGGAAAAATGCTCTAGAATCGGCCCTGTGGACATTCGATTAAAAGGCAACCAAGTTTTATCTCGAATGTTTCAAATGCCGGAATTTGATAAATAACGGTACCTACCTAGATTTATACGTTCTTGTATTATTCACACGATAACGGATTTCTCGTTTTGAGACAGAGATGAACGGGATCGCTTTTTGCAGAGAAAATTTGTGATTGTTTTACAGGGCGCAGCGAAAACCTGAGACCATTCAGAGATGTTGCGCTAAAAGGAGCCTAAAAATAAATTCGTCGATGGTCAACTGTTTTGTCCATCAGTGCCGTTCAATGAGTCGCCTTCAGTAACTTTTTGCCTTAAAAATTTCTAGTTACTTAACTAATGTAATGTTAATGTGAATTTAAGTCTAACGCTCACAGAAAGCAGTTCAAAATGAGGAAAAGTACCATTAATGATGCAGCAATTTACAGAAGCGGAGGTAAGCGAAATCTCGTGAAACACAAATAACAATAACTGTAAAAATTTTGTCGTCGTTAGATCGTTTCTGCAACAGCCTACATCAAACACATTTTACAATAATTACCAGTACGCCTAAGTATGCAGTACAAGGTGCAGTAGATCAGCCAGTAACATTACAGCATTATGTTGTAATAATGGCACCGCTACCTTGACAAATTCCTACAACTCATAGATATAGTAGGTAACTAACCAGTCATATAACGTATGTTGAAATAACGTTAAGGAAAAACATACGCAATTAATGGATTCTAATCGAATACCGTAATTTCTAATATGTTGGATAACAGCTAATGACTCCGTCAATCTATGGTATTATAATAATAGACATTTTCTGTAGAGTTTACTTCTGGTAACTTCTTGTTCATGTAGGTGTTGCTAAATCAGCTTTTGTAGAGTTAACTCTGGTTTCTTTTTAATACCATTTATCTGGAAGATGAGTAATTCAGCGGAGGTCCGGAAGTATGGCTTTATTCACAATCATTTGACTTTTCAGGTTTTCTCTTTCTGGACTGTAGAAAAGTATTAAAATACATGTTGATTAAAGGAAAAGTATTTGCACTGAACTAAGGTTTCAAAGCATGCTTTAATATCCCATGAAAATGTTTATTACTTGGGATTAAAAAGCACAACAACGGAAACTAATGCTGTGTTGGTGTGTGTTCCGAGCTGATCAGAAAACACATACACAAGACCAGAAACTTAACTACGAAATATAAATAGCTGATAGTGTTACTCGGAACGCAATTACATCTGAGTTGACGTCAGCTCAGTATCGGGTCTACACAATTACGATGGAAACTGTTCTATGCAAAGCATGCTTTGATTTATGCACGATGAATCAGAAGTCCTGTACTTCATTCCAGTAAGGAGTGTGCTAGCAACTAGGCTGAGGAGAGGAACAGAGAAGTTCTATTCAGTACAGTAGCTTGCTACGGTATCAACCTCACGACAATGCATGGATGATTTGGATGAAACAACACTAAATATACGTTTTATGGATAAAACATCATGTTTAAATTATAACTGGATAGCGATGCATATTTTCCGTTTTGTACTTCAAGTGTGCCGATTATTGTTTCCCTAATATCAAAGATATGTAATTCAAATATGTCATATATTCACAGTTAATTGTATATATAACTGTAAGTCTAGCAGATTCCAAACTAGGAAAATTAATGTGAACTCCTTCTTGACTGTTACACATTATAATTATTACAAAAATAAGACTGTGCGTAATAGATCTTATTTCGTTTCAGATATTTTCTGGCCTTTATAGTTTTGGAAAGTTGGTTACACTTTTCCCATAATTCTTGAATTACGATTGTCGAAAACTCTTCCATCATTGTTGTTTTTGCCTGAAATAATTTAAAACAGGCACGAAATTATCCATATCATAATGAAAAAATCGAAAACATAGTGCCGCACTGCCCGCTGAGCGCCTGGCCTTTATAGTTTTGGAAAGTTGGTAACATTTTTCCCATAATTCTTGAATTACGATTGTCGAAAACTCTTCCATCATTGTTGTTTTTGCCTGAAATAATTTAAAACAGGCACAAAATTATCCATATCACCAAAGAAGAAATTATATTTCATGTAAGAAGATAATGGGAAACCTTGAATTCAGTATGTGGTACCTACCGTGTGTTCTGTGGGTACCAAGAGGCACTGCCTTAAAATCACTTTTCCCGACACTTTCAGAGAAACGCCACATTAAAGGTCTCTCCAAAACATGGCATTTTTAGTACGTACGGTTAGTTGCGTTAAAGTGTGGGCACAGATGACGCCGGCGCATTAATACAGTACCGGTTTTCACATCTCCCACACTTCACTGCACCATACCGCACTAAAATGACGTATTTAAGGGTGATCTGCACATTTTTGTAATACGCAAGTGCAAATACCAAAATGACGAAATATGAGATGTTAGTTGCGCGCAGTAATATTTCAGCAAATAAATTATCTTTTTGGTATATACGTAGGGTGTCCATTTCATTTTCATTGAAAAAGGGGACATTTAAAATAAATTAGAGAAAAACCTGGGACAATGAAGAAAAAAAAACGGGACATAAATATTGTATTGACTAAATTTAATACACATACAAGTTTACCTTTACAACGTGCACTCAGATAACCCCAAATCTCTTTTTACAAATTTCTGCCACACTATCACCGTACTTTTCACTTTCATGTATTTTATCAAGAAGTGCATTTTCGTTTGTATCATCAAAGTCAGTACACAATACACCATTAAAGTGTGTTTTGACAATGAGCAAGGCCCTCACTGTTTCAACTTTCATTCTGTTTTTTTCATCTGACCACAAAGAGTTCACTAACGAAAACACACGTTCCACAGCAGCATTTGACCCAGGAATTGCCAGACAAAACTCCACCAAAAGAGTTACGTTTTTCATGTTAATGTTTTTACTTTTGAAATAAGCAAATAGTTGGCACCACGTTGCACTAACGCTATCTTTGTCTCCTTCACTTTTTATGAAGTTCTGTGCACATGAAAATTCATCGAACAGTTCGTCTTCATCAACAGGAAAATTTAGTACAATACTTTTAACAAAACCACAACTGTCCTGAATATCCTTCCAATGTAGCTGTTCCTTTTCAGTATTAACCCAGTCAAATGCTTTAAAAAGTGTGAGAAATGGTAAACACCATTCTTTAATACACTCAGTGCAAGAGTCACAGAAGATGTCAGCATAAATATGAAATTGTTCTACAGTAATTTCACCCTCTTCTTCCAGCTTTCTTTGTCTCATGTACAAAGGATGTGAGAAGTCTTTCAGATTTTCTACATTGTAATTTGCCCAATAATTTGTTTATTTCTTGATAAACTTCCACTATTGTGATTTCTTGTTTCTCAATACATTTAATTGTTGTGGAGAAAGGTTTTAGCTGGATAACAAGAAAATGTAGAAGAACAATAGACACAGGGTTATCAAAGAATTGTTAAAGGATAACAGGACACTTATCAAGGGAAATGAAATATGATTTCAAAGCAAGAAGTATCTTTACAGTTCTTTCCAATGCTGGTAGCAGAGATAGCCACCTTGTCTTGCTGTGCCCAAGCACAGTTTTGTATTCAGTTTCAGTAAACTTACAGAATGACTTCAGAGATTCAACCCTTACTGTATATATGTGGAAATGCTGGTAGATTTTGCTTACAATTAATTGGCAGTCGATGGGTAGGCAATCTGAGCTAGTTTGTAAGGAATTGTGCACCACATGTGCTGGACAGCCAACACCTACTATATTATTCATTGTGTTCTGTTGCAGTTTATAGAACAAATTGTTTTTTTTTTTTTCTTTCCTCTGCTTACCACCAAAATTGGTGTTAGTGTTGTCTGCAGAAACTGCAATCACCTTTCCCTCAAGATCATATTTCTTTAAAACCTCCAGCACATAATTCTGAAGTAAATCTGAAGTTTCTTCAGCTAAATTAACCAATTCGAGCACTTTCACCGTCAAGCCATTTTCAGGGTGAAAATACCTGATAAGGGGAGGAACCAACTTCAAATCCACATGATTCGATGTATCAATCATTACAGAAATGAATCGAGCGGTTTTCAGTTCATTTAAAACCTGCTGAGCTGCATACGGTGCAATAACATTTGAAATGATTGCATTACATTTTGTATGTCCACATGTGAATTTAGGAGTGAAAAGTTTTTTAACAACTGCTGTAGTACAATCCATTGACTTAAAGCTATGGTTATGCATTGCACTGTGGTATGCAAACGTAGCTTCTTGTGCTGCCAACTGCCTATCCATTTCTGTTACTGATTTTAGATTTACGTAGTAGTCACTCACGCATTTATTTGCTCTTTTCGTTTGACCACTCATGCGATGTTTCTTCATCTTAATGTGATTCACAATGTCAGACCTTCCACCATGACCAATAGCAAATTTTGATCTGCACAACGTACATTCTACAGTTTCTCCACTACCAGTGGTAAAAGGAAACTCGCTTTTTATATTACTGTTAAAATTACACTTTCGCTTTGGCATAATGAAACAGTGATTGCACAGTGCAAAACATTAACAGTGTGGTGACGAAAGCCAGACAGCAAGTATCAGTGGTGTAGAGTATCTCTGGACCGAAAGCACCTATTCAATGGATCGATTTAGAAGAGAAGAATCTTCGTTGTTATTCGTAACCTACAGCGCGTTTAAAATTACTTACAATTTTTTACAGTTCGGAACATGTTTGGGGTATGCTGAAAGTCATCACACGCTTCCTAGCGTAAATAATTGCGCAGTTAATAGCAAGTCAAACAATCAAACAACCAGTAGCGTAAAATACTCTAGCCAAGCGGAATCATAAAAAAACGGGACATTTGAGCATCCCCAAAAAAACTTTCGGGACAGCGGGTCATTTTGGTAAAAAACGGGACTGTCCCGGGAAAAACGGGACGAATGGACACCCTATATATACGGTATATACATAAACCGGCTTTCACTGCTAACAGTAGCTGTGTTTACACGACGGTTTTTTTATGTCTATAGTGTTTCACATGGTCTAAAACTTCTGCTACTGAATAGAAACAGTGCATGAACAAGAATGAGTTTAGGTAGCTGAGTGGACAGTCGGCTTTCGGCTGTGGTCGCGTGCGGAGCGGTACTGCGCGCCGGACAGTGCACCGCAACTGTTTACTTCCGCGTCGCGATACTTCGTGTTACTGCACCTCATGGCGCACTGTTACCGCCGAGCGACACTTAAAAGTAACATTCCAAGCCGAACTTGCACGACCACACGCGATTACGAAATTGAACTATTCATTCGCAAAGAGCTACGTCTGAATCCCCAGGAGGTGATAGGTATTCATTTCTTCATCACTGGCAGTATATGAAAATGACGACGGAGGAAGCATGTGCTGAGATAGCTCGACAACACGCACACGGAATCAAGTTGAAGCATTCTGACGGGCATATTGGAGAGGTAACCGTAGATCACGATGGTTCCGGTCTTTGTACAATACGGGTGTTTGAACTCCCTTTCAAAGTGCCACAAGACGCGGTCGTCGAAGCTTTCCGACCCTACGGCAACGTTGTGAGGCACATCACGGAAAAATGACTGACTTTCACGACATACCACGTGTTGAATGGTGTCCACCAAATCAAAGGGCCATGTTCGGTCAGACTGTCTCCGCCAAAGTTTGCTCCAGGTCCCGACCAGTTGCTCAGCTCCCTAAGCGACAGTCACTTCTTGACCAGACAGCTACGCCACAGCCATATGCAGCCCCGATGCGTCACTTCAGGATGCGCCTGTTATTCCCCCGGCACTCCCCACTGGAAATGACGGTGCTGCCACGGCCTCACCAGCACCATCTTCTCCGACGGCTACGAGATCACCACCTCTCCAGAGCTCGAGACCTGCCCACCGCTGCAATGGGCATCGATGCGAGTGCAGTGCCTACATCTGCTTTTCTTCAGATGGGCGCGACCTCGGACATTGAACGTCCACATTCTGATACAGAACAGCACCTCCGAAAGCAGCGGTCGCCACAAAAACGGAAGAAGAGAAGTCAAACGCCGACACACTTCTTCATGTGGCATCACAGGCAGTGGAGTGGATAAAAGACAGGATCTCCCTTAAGTGCTCTGACGACAGGAGTGGCCGCTCCTGATGTCCCATCTAAGGAACAATTCCACCCGATAACGATGGATCCCATGGAGGGAGAGTCCCTGGGCCCCACTACAGCAGTGTCACCACAACTCATCCTTGATGAGTGTGACAGTCGCTTGCCACCTGTTCCAGTCTCCTGGGCTGATGAAGTCGACGATGGAGCAGATCAAGATGGTGGCTCCCCCATCAGGCACTGCCCCTTGGCGGTGCCTGACCCACCTTCCACCCAGTGATTGCGGCTACAGTGGCTGTGCCGATTGTTACATGCCAGCCGGACTTCTCTGCCGGAACATCTGTGCCAATGGTGGGAGCACGCCCACAATACTACCACATCATGATGATGAATCTGGTCACCATTCAGGCTTCCCACAAACTGGCAATGTTCAAAGAGACCATTTATGTTGCTGATGTCGACATTGCCCTCCTCCAAGAAGTGTTTGTCACTGATTTCTACACCCCCACCGGCTACACAGCACCATCTCCCATTCTTCTGACAACGGTAGTAGGGGAGTCGCCATCCTTCTCTTATCTGGATTCCCTGCTGAAGATGTAGTGTACCTTCCTAATGCTAGAGGAATGGCTCTCACGCTGTTCGGTGTCCACATCCTCAATGTATATGTGCCGTCCAGCTCCAGTCGACATGTGTTAAGATTATTTTGTCCAGAAATGTAAAAAGGTCACAAACTTAATCTTTTGAAGGGGGCAGAATTTTTGCGGAACATTCCACTAGGAATGATAAACTGTCCCTACATCAATCAGCAGAATGACATCATAGAGTGGAGAAGCACCCATATGTTCGGGATGCAAAAACACTCATACACGAAGCTGATGAGATAGAAGACGTGAGCCAGTGGCTCTTAAAACCAAAGTCGTGACATCTTACAGCTCCAGCAGGGCTGGTGGAAGAGTGACTAGACGGGGAAACCAGAGCAAATGAAGTCATCGTTATCAAACAGCAACTCCCAGCTGCTCCAGCCTGTTGTGTTTCCCATGGTGGGAGTGTGGACACTGGAGAAACCTTAGCCAGCTGGCTCACACATTTACCACCCAAATCAGGCCATATTTCTCAGTCTGAGCACGTTGATGTCCAGGTGAGTGTTATATGCTGAGCGATGCAGTTAGTACCAGTCAGTAGCTACAAGAAGAAGAGCACTTGCAGCTAAGATGAAGCAGCAGGCTGTCACTCCCTGGCTTTATCACCATTAGCTTCATGTCCCTGCCTGAGTTGAAGTCTGGATATAGACAACTTGGTCCCAACACACTGTCGAGTCACCCAGCGGGTGACTCGACAGTTTGATGGGCCACGTTGTCTACATATGTCTGCTGGGTGACGCCCTTCTCCTGATGGGCACTTTCCTGATGAGCTGTAGATTCAAGCCTGGGCCACCTTGTTGCCTAAGTAGACCCTAGCTGTCTGCCAACCCATGGGGGCCTACATTCTTACTGTCCAATGACCAGAGCCATCATCTCCAGCAGGCCTGAAGCTACAAGATAGCACCCCCTGATCTGGTGTGTTGTATGCTGCCGCTAAAGGAATGACCAAGCAATCAGTGCTGTTCTCTGTCAGGCATGATTGAGAACACTCCACCTTGCATTGGCTCTGTGTAGCAGTCCTTACACCAGCAAGCAATGGTATTAGCATGTGCCACCTTCCAGGCAGACCACTGGTGATGCTGCTGCACTTCAATGACTGTGATGGCCTGCATCACAGAGGGCACTGACCTCCTCTCCAGCTACAATTCCTTCTCTTTAACTGCCATGAATAAAGGACTGACTTAACAAGGGAGGTTTCACTGATAGTTTGCTGTTCAACTGCAGCTGACCACCATCACTGCACCCATGTCCAGGCAAGGGAATGGCATGCCATCCTGACATACCAGCAGCCAGTCAACTCATCACTGTAGGGGTCACATTCTGACTTGTACATTACTTTTATATATGTCCCTTAAATTTTTTCTATCATTTTTACAAGTTTCTAGTACGTACATACCAGGGGAGGATCTACAACCTTGGAAGATGCGTTTGCAAGAATCCGTTTGTTGAGCATGTTGCATTTTTCTTACAGTTCTATTCTGAGTTAAGAAAATGACTGAACTAGGTGGTGTAATACCCCAAATAATTATTCTGTGCAGCAGAATGCTGTGGATTTCGGTAAAGTATGAAAAATTGTTGTAACAGAAAGTAAATCTGGACTATGAAATATTTTATTTAGAGTTCCCTGTACTTTGGTTATATGTGTATGTCATTTGAAGTAGTTTTGAAGCCAAATGTCTAAAACTTTTGCTTTCAAAGGATATGTAATATTGTTGGAGTTTATTATCACATTGGTGTTGCATGCATCAGGTATAAAACAGAAATTTAGTGATTTTTTTTGCCACATGTCAATAAGTTATTCCCCTAAAACAATCCACTTAGTTGGGCTGCAGTTTTATTTACAGCTGCTTGTAGTTGATTTGGTGTGCTTCCTATAATAAAGATGTATGAGTCATCTGCAAAACCAGTAATTGTTTATACTCAGTGTTCAGGTCTAGGTCATTTACATACAGGACATTACAATGCAAACCATTTTAATGCAGTGTCTCTAATGCCATATACTTGGAGCTTTTCCAACAGTGACTTATGCAATGGTGTAAAAAGTGCCAGTGGTATTTTAATAACAACATGTTCTTCGGTTTCATGTCATGTCAAGTGGTTAACTGCCCACAAGCTTTTGGCAGAGATCTCCTCTGCTATCATCAAGTGGTTGACTTGTGGATGCCACTGCTGCACGTATATAGCTGCAATGTCATCAGTGACATACTGGTGCTCAGTTTCACACCATATATGGTGACGTTTTGCTGGCACAACTCCCATGCCCACTTTCAGCTCCCTAATCACAGGATCCCAGGCCATACTCAACAGCAGTCCACCATTTTTATTGAGTGTGTTGTCCAATATTTTGATCACTATCAGACAACGCCCTCAATAAATATGGTTCACTGCAACTGAGTATGGCTTGGCATTTTTTCATTGGGAAGTTGAAGTGGTTGCAGCAATCACACCATCAAAACATTACCATATGACACATGGAACTGAGCACCAATGATGTCACTGATGACAACATGACTACACAAGTGAATTAGCGGCATCCACATGACAATCAACCACTTAACAATGGCAGAGGAGATCTCTGCCAAAAGCTTGTGGCAGTTAAGTACTTGACATGGCTTGAAACCCAAGCATATTTTATCAGTGGATATTGCCATGAGAACATTCATTCGTACAGTGGTATTTTGTTTTTCTCTCCACTGTTTCTAAAGCATATTGTATAAAACCATAGATGGCTCTAGATTTTTCTTTTATTCTTTTTTTTTTTTTTTTTTTTTTTTTTTAGCATCAGAAAGTAATTTATTTTTGTCCAAAAATTTCATTAAGCTGTTATACATTAGACAATAGCCTTTCTGCAGTGGCCACACTAGTTCCCTTCAGCTCACTGAAGATGAGTGTTGTCAGGCTTGGCCAGCACTTAGATAGGTGACTGCCCAGGCCTGCCAAGTGCTGTTGGCAAGCGAGTGTGCCCTCAGCCCTTGTGAGGCCAATTGCGCAACTATTTCATTAAGAAGTGGCAGCTCCAGTCCTGAAAACTGTCAGTGGCCAAGAGAACAGTGTGCTGACAGCATGCCCCTCCATATCTGCATCCATTGACATCTGTTGGCTGAGTATGACAAGGCAGTCAGTACCATTGTGCCTTTCAATGCCTGATTAGACAGAGTTTCACTTTGTTATACATTACTTTTTCCATGATTTTACTAAAGCGTGATAAAAATGTGACTGGTGTATAGTTTTCTCTATAGGGTGTGCCTTCTTTCTTGTGAACAGGGACCAGTAAGAAATCTCTAGACAGTTTGAAATTGTCCGTGTCGGAAAAGATAAGGTGGCTGTATCTGCAAGAGGCAATGAAATGTCAGTAACACATTGTTATGAAATAATATGCAATAGCATCAGTTCCTGATGACATTTTCTTGAAAAAGTTTGCAAGATGTATGATTTCATCTCGAGTCGTTTTGCAAATATAGGCTGAAGAATGACAAGACTGTAGTTTGTTCTTTTGTCTCTTTGTACTACAGGTATCTCTTTTATCACTGACCATTTAATTGTCTATGGCATCTGTATAGTAACACCGGGAAAAATTTACAGTGTCCTGGGAATCATGGTTCAGGGTGATATTTTCCATTTTGGGGTTGCTTTATTTACCTCCTTTTTGTTACTTTCCAGACTGCTTGACTTTTATTTGCTGATGCTGTTATAAAGTTATCACTGGCTGATTCTGAATGTAACTGTTCATGGAAGGAGGTATGTTATTGTCTTTTTCTATCTTTCAGCAATTCTCTTTTCCCTGCACTTGAGATTTTGATTCCTATTATTAACTGTCTCTTTTCTTTTGGGGTTGTGCCTTTTACTACTTGTGTTTTGAGCAGGAAATCAGTTTCAAAATAATCACTGAAAATGCTACAGAACTCCTCAAACTTTTTGTTGGTGTTATCTTTTCCCAAACTGTTTCTCACCTTTCTCTTGATAATAGGGAATTGACTGTTTGTTTATTATGTGTGTTGAACATTTTGTTGTACAGTTCATTTACACAAATGAAACTACATGGTTCCAGATAGTTTTGAAGGAATACCAAGTGGACTGAGGTGTGAATGGAAATTTGGATTGGGGAAGATCGTGCAAAGCCACTGTGCCGAGGTGGCACAGCAGTTAGTGCATCTGATTAGTGAGCAGGAGACTTGGGTTTGAATCCTAGCCTTGGTACAAATTTTCATTTGTCACTTCAGTCTACAAATACAGTTCATTTATAATTCTGAGTGGACAGCAAGTAACTTGTGAGGGTAACAACTCGAACTTCATGATCACTGACACTTTTATTTACACATTTTGCACTAAAAACCATGTTTGATCCAGAGCAGTACTAGTAGCAGTGTTTCTCTGATTTTTCTTGGAGCTGTTATTTTCTGTTTAAAGCTGAATGTATATTTAAGCTTCAGCAATAGTTCTTATCTTTTGCTGATTCCGAGAAAATAAATGTTGAAGTCTCCACCCAACACTGTTGGTTTGTTATGTAGATGAAGCCCATTAGAATGTATTCATGTTTATGAATGAGACCAAATTTCCAAACGAAAGAGATAAGTACAAGCTTCAAGTATATTTGAATCACTGACTCGATAGAGTGTCAACTCAAACTCCCTTTCTGCATTGAGATGCTGAAATGTGCTAATAATTTTATAATTGAATACTTGTTTGATTAAATTTCCAGAACCTCCATTTTTCTAACTGTTTCTACAGAAATAATTTTTTGATACATAGCCTGGTATAGAAAAAGAGAGTCTGGTTAATCGTTAGCCAGTGTTCTGTGATGCACAGAACATTAATAAAATGTGCTTCATTATTAGCACATTCTCTATATTTGAAACATTTTCTGTGACCAATTGAATATCTTCATGGCAAACAGAAAGAGAATGTAGAATGTGGACTTCTGTTGACGTAATTTGTTTGAGTACCAGTTGTGATTTTTACATAAGCTTTTAAATTTTGTACAGGTATTTTTATTACATCACTTAGAGGATGTCCATCAACTGCATGAGCTCAAAATGGGGAGGGGGGGGGGGTCCAGCAATATCTCACCAAATCTCATTTAAAATGTGAAAGAAATGTAAATTTCATGTCAGCTTTTTAATTTATAGAATATACATTATTATAATAGCCAATGTTAAAGTGCCCACCAAGCTATATGGTCTGTCTGAACTGAGCTCAATGCTTTGCACATGTGTATGCCTGGTATTTCTGATTTGAAACAAGAGACATGTAAGTGTTGGATTTCATTCAGGAAGTTCTCAGTTGCACCAGTTGAAATCACTGTGTGTTCATCAGTGAGTCAGTTGTGATATTTCTACAAAGCATATAGAGCCAAGGTTATTCTGTTCAATGTGAATTTGTATAACAACTTTTACAATGCATCTTGACAAGTCAAAACAAGTGTGCCAGCAAGTAGTTAGCCATGCCATAACTAAGTATAGACATGGATTTTGGGAATTCTTGAAAATTTTGCACAGCTATGGACAGAAGGTTAAAGTTGATGACCAGTGGACACATCCTGTAATGGGGACTGGCAATGTTGCTATTAAGTAAACAGTTCTGCAAGGCAGATTTATGGCTCCACTCACAGGTGAGGCAGAATGGCTAGCTAGGCCATTTAAACAAATGTGGAGATGAGTGTGTAGTAATCAGGTTCAAATGGGACACTGACATGTTATGAAAACCTCTATAGTGTAGTTACAACAGTGCCTAGCAATGTGCATCTGGGGGCCAAAATAGACTAGAAGGAGTTGACATTATTATTATTAAGGAACATTTCACTTATCCTTTCCAGATGGACTATGTCAGAGGTATAAGGAAAGTAATATCAATAACAGAGCCCAGAGGCTCAAGTCAGGCAGTCGTGTCTCCATTCTGTCTACCACTGGAACCGGAGAGTGTTAAGTTACAGACCATCCATGATGACGAATCAGTGGCCAACCCATGTGCTGAATCAACTGCCTAGCTCTGCTTACCTGTAACCCACCTCCCTACCTAAGAGACAACAACCAGTTCCTCCTCCAACTCTCCACAGCTACTATTATTTTACCAACTGGCACCCTTCTTGTTACTGTAAATGATCTCCCTCTACCAAATCTTCAATGGCCATGGTCTTTCTGCTTTTGAGCACCACCTTTCCTGAAGTCTGACCAACTGCAAATCTATAACCTCCTTTCTGGTTGCCATGACCAACTATATTCACACCCACAACTATTTCTCCCTTGAAGGCATCACCTGCAAACAGACCTGCTATAGAGCAATTAGCACCAGTATGACACCATCCTATGCCAACTTATCCATGGACCATCTAGAGTGCCAGGCTGTGTGGCCAAGTGGTTCTAGGTGCTTCAGTCTGGAACTGCATGACCGCTACAGTTGCAGGTTTGAATCCTACCTCGGGCGTCCTTAGGTTAGTTAGGTTTAAGTAGTTCTAAGTTCTAGGGGACTGATGACCTCAGATGTTAAGTCCCATAGCGCTCAGAGCCATTTGGAACATTTGAACCATGTAGAGCAATCCTTCGTAACCATCCAGAATCCTGAACACCTCACTTGGTTCAGATTCTTTGATGACATCTTTGTGATCCAGACCAAGGATGAAGAAACACCACTGACATTCCTCCAAAATCTCAAAATCTCCCCCATTTGCTTCATCTGATCCTCCTCAAAACAACTGGTCCCCGTCCTTGATGTTGGCCTCCATATCTAGGATGGCTACAACAGTATCTCCGTCCACATCAAGCTTACCAAATAGCAACAACACCTCTGCTTCGACAGCTGCCATTCATTCCATACCAAGAAGTCCCTTCCATACAGCCTAGCCAGTCATGGTTGTCAAATCTGTAGTGACAACCAATCCCTCTACAAGTATGCCAAGGGTCCCACTGAGGCCCACACAGAGTGAAATTACCTTCCCAGCCTTGTCCAGAAACAGATATCCTGTGCCTTGTCTCTTCTGTCACCTTCAACCTCCCACATACCCATCACCTAGTAACAAAGGAGAACTCCTCTCATGGCTTAGTACCAACCAGGACTGAAGAAACTGAATAATGTTCTCTGGCAATACCACTCGCCATGCCCTGAAATGAGGAATATCCTCCCCACTATCATCCCCACCCCTCCCACTGCAGTATTCCACTGCCCACCAAATCTACATAACATCCCTGTCAATCACCACTCCACCCTTTCTCCCCACTCCTTGCCTCATGCCTTATATCTCTGCAAAAGAAGTAGATGCAAAATCTGTCCCGTACATACTCCCACTGCCACCTACTCCAATGCTCTCACAGGCATCTCCTACCATAGCAAATGCAGGGCTGCCTGTGAAAGCAGCCACATGATCTACAAACTAGGCTGCAACCGCTGTGCCACTTTCTACATGGACATGACAAGTAGTAAGCTGTCTGTCCAGTTGAATGGCCACTCCTAGACTGTGACCAAGAAACATCTGGATTATCCAGTTGATGAATTTGCTGCCAATACATTGTGCTTCACTTTAATAACTGCCTCACAGCCTGTGCCATCTGGATTCTTCCTATCAACACCAGCTTTTCTGAATTGCACAAGTGGGAACTCTCCGTACAATATATCCTTTGTTCCTGTAAGCCTCCTGGCCTCAGCCTTCAATAGTCCCTGTCCTCCACCCACTTATCCCCTTCCCTGCTCCCACTCTAGTACTACACATGCCTTCTATCCCACCATTACTGCTACTAGCCTTTCTTCTTCTCTATTTATCCCTCCCCCCCCCCCATCCCCCCCCCCTTAAGCACTGCTTTCCAACACAGCACCTAGTAGCCCTCTCCTGTCCACACCATGTCCCTGCACACTCCCACAGGCAACAGAGCATCTTCCTCCACTCCTATCCTGCTATCCCCCACTGCCCACTCTTCCTCCTTACCCCCACCATCCAACTGACAGATTGCTGCTTGTGGCAGGTATGAAATCCCTTGGGTTCCAGAGTGCGGAGACAGTAATCACATGTGTGTGTGTGTGTGTGTGTGTGTGTGTGTGTGTGTGTTATTTGGAAGAAGGACTTTGCCCATAAACTTTATATTTTAGTAGTCTCTTTCATAGTGCCTACCTGTGAATCAGTGTCTGCTCTGTGTGGTGAGTAGCAGTCTGATCTTTCCATATTTTCTTTAAAGACGTTATTTATCAGAATACATTGAGTCTAATAAAGGACAAGTGTGGAAACTGCCACAGAATTATCAAGGATGGCAATGTGTGTGAGGAATGTGAACATGATTTTCATTTTAGATGTTGTGATATAACCTACATCAGGGAAGATGCTTGCCAGTTCTGAATAAGATGTGAGTGTCACTGCAGGTGCTACTACAGAATACTGAAAAAAAGCTTATCTTGAAACTTTGAGCTGTTTTGGCAACACGAGTAATGTAAGAGGAGTTAGTTTTGTGAGCAACTGTAGCAATGTTATAATGAGATCAGAAGACTACAATACAGTCAAGCCTTAAAAACAGTGGAAATGTCTAGGGGACACTGGAAGCCTGACAGCTGCATCTAGCTGTGTCCAATAGCTACATTGCGTTGGAGAGTGAGGGCTAAAGCATTTATTTATTTTCTTCTTTATTTATTTGTGCTTTGACCATTAACACAACAATGATATATAAACTTGGATCAGATTATCAATTATAGGGCAGGAACTTAGCCATGGCCTTTTCAGTGGATATGACCCAATTGATCCAGCATCCCACCATCCAGGAAACCTGTGAAGCTCAGAGGCAGTCTTGACACTACAGTGTGCAAGGTGCAAGAAAAGTCCAGGGAGATAAGTTTTAAGATGACCTAGGAGGCTTTGTTGCTGTCTAGTAGTCATCAGGGGGCAATTCAGGACCATTACAAGTAATTACCAGGTACGTATAACTGGTATTTTTAAGCAAAGTGCAGCAGTCAGCAATTTCATCTGTAACTTATGCACTTTGTGTAAGGATTTTGGAAAAGAAAACCTTTGCACTTCACATTGTAACAATACAACTGAAGATGATATCAGGCTCATGGCTGGGAATGGAGCCCCCCATCAATGTGAAGCACTTGCCATTCTTTGACCAGCATTGTGAGCCCTTGATATTTCGGGAAGTAAGTGTACTACTGTGACCTTTTTTTTTTTTTTTTTTTTAAGTGATAAGAGGGATCCCTTGATCAGAATGAGCTTCACATGAAAACAATTGTAGTGTTGAGTTGTGTGAAAGATGATGTTGATAAGAAAGCCTGCCAAGTGTGAGCCACATTCTACTCAAAGCAGAATAATACCTTCCGAAAGTGTTTTGGGGATCAAAACAGTTTACAGAAAAGGTGTTATGAACTGAATGAGTGTGTTTAAGTGGTGTGAAAAGTTTATTGGAGGCAGAACAAATGTTCATGGTGAAAAAAGGAGTGGGAGACTCTCCATTTTGCTGCTGATGAGTTGCTGCAAAAGATCGAGGAAACTTTTTGTGAATACCGGCAATGGGCAGTAGATGAAATTCTTGTGTTGTTTCCTCCACTGTCCAGAACTCTCTTATATGAGACACTCACAGAAATGCTCAGATAGTGGAAACTGTGTGCAAAATGGGTCTGATATCAGTTGACAGAGCAGCACAAGAAAATTCAGCTCAGTAGCACCTGCGAGTTTTCTGAGCTACTTGAATTGCAAGGTAAGGATTTTCTGAGCTCTGCAGTGACTGGAGATGAAATGTGGGTGCCTCATTACAGGCCTGAGACAAAAAGATGGACATCACAGTGATGTCGCACAAATTTCCCATGTGCCAAAAAATTTAAAGCCAAAATTTGGGGCAAAAAATCATGACCTTAGTGTTGTTGGCCCAAAAATGCATAATTTTGTTCAAATTTGTGCCTCTATGGAAGACCATCAGTGCCCAATGATACTGGGCACTGATCTCAAAAAGAGAATTCAGGACAAAAGGAGAAAAATGCTGATGAGAGGAGTGTGCATGTTTCATGACAACACCTGTCCTCACACAGTATTTTGGATTCATTTGGTTGGGAATTTTTTGAACCATCCCCATATTCCACCGACTTGGCACCTTCAGATTACCATCTTCTACATCTACATATGTATACCACAAGCTAGTGTAAGGTGTGTGTGGTGAGGGTACCCTGTACCACTACCTGTCTTTCCTCTCCTGTTCCACTTGTAAATAGAGTGAGAGAAAAATTACTATCTGTACATTTCCATATGAGCCCTAATTTCTCATATCTTATCTTTGTGGTTCTTATGTATGATGTATGTTGATGGGAGCAGAATCATTCAGCAGTCAGTTTCAAATACCAGTTCTCTAAAATAAATATTCTCGGTAGTGTTTCCTGAAAAGAATACCATCTACCCTCCAAGGATCTCCATTTGAGTTCCCAAAGTATCTCTGTAACACTTAAGTTTTGTTCACACCTACCGGTAATAAATCTAGCAGCCCTCCTCTGAATTGCTCCAATGTCCTCCTTCAATCTGACATGATACAGATCCCAAACACTTGAGCAGTACTCAAAAATAGATAGCACCAGCATTCCATATGCAGTCCCCCTTTACAGGTGAACTACTCTTACCTAAAATTCTCCCAATAAACTGAAGTTGACCATTTGCCTACTGTAGTTTTCACATGCTCACTCCACTCGTATCACTTTGCAATGTTATCCCCAGATACTTAAATGATTTGACTGTGTCAAGCTGGATACTAGTAATACTGTATCCAAACATTATAGGTTTGTTCTTCCTACCCATCTGAATTAAATAACATTTTTCCACATTTAGGGCTATCTGCCATTCATCACACCATCTGGATATTTTGTCTAAGTTGTCTTGTGTCTTCCTACAGTCACTCAACTTTGACATCTTAGCATACACCACAGCATCATTGGAAAATGAATGCAGAGTGCTGCCCACCTTGTCCACCAATTCATTTATGTATATAGAGAACAACAGCTGTCCTATCACACTTCCCAGGAGCACTCCTGATGATAACCTTGTCTTTGATGAATGTTCATCATTGAGGACAACATACTGGGTTCTATTATTATTATTTAAGAAGTCTTCAAGCTACTCACATATCTGTGGACTTATTCCCTATGCTTGTACCTTCATTAACACCGTGCAATGGGGCACCATGTCAAATGCTTTCCGAAAATCTAGAAATATGGGATCTGCCTTTTGCCCTTCACCCATAGTTCTCAGTTATATCATGTGAGAAAGGGCAAGCTGAGTTTCACATGAGCAATGTTTTCTAAAACCAAACTGATTGTGGACATGAGCTTCTTAGCCACCAGAGAGTTTAAATATTCAAATTGAGAATGTTTTCAAGGATTCTGCAGCAAATGGAAATTAGGGATATTGGTATGTAATTCTGTGGGTCCATTCTTTCATCTTTCTTATAAACTGGACTCACCTGCACTTTTTTCCAGTCACTGGGGACTCTGTGCTGGGTGAGAGCTTCATTATAAATGCAAGCTAGGTAAGGTGTCAATACTGTTGGGTACTTTTTATAAAATCAATCTGGGATTCCATCCAGATCTGGTTATTTATTTGTCTTCAAATCCTTAAGCTGCTTCTTTATGACAGGTATGCTTATTTCTATGTCATCCTTATAGGAGTCTGTATGAAAATCCCCCTCCTATGACCTCTAATCTGCCTTTGCAATATATGTTCCATGGATCACTAAATATCCCATAGTTTTCCACTTTGTGTTTCAGCCAGCTCTCAGTCCCAAGAATAATTTGAGTGTGAGAGCTTGCCTGGAGGGCAGTAAATTTGGAAACTTTATTACAAATACTTCAATAGTTTCCTGATAAAATTGTGACAGTTGAAGTGTCTTTATTCTCACCTCCCTGAAGGCACATATGCGTGGAACTAAAATTTCAAAGACAAGCAGGTGGAGAAAAAGGTTCTGAAGTGACAGGGGGGGGGGGGGGGGGGGGGGCTAGTGGGAGAGTTCTTCAAGGAGGACAAGCTTGCACCACAGCTCATCATGTGCAATGAATGGAATGATGATTATGTTGAAAAACAGTAGACAAGTGTATCAACAATAACCCTATTTTTTTCAAATACAATTTTTCTAAAAATCTATAAAAATCTAATACACTTACTTTCTGAATGTGCCTTGTACCTATGATAAGAGGCTACTCACATGGAAAATTGTCAGCAGCACTCAGTCTGACCAAAGCACTAGTCAGCCTATCCCACTGGTTTTCAAAGTGTTCCTTAGACCTTTTTAGTCTACTTGCTCAACTAATTTATAGAAATATCCAACCTGACCAAAACAGTATCCTTCTTATTCTAGTGATTTTCAGTGTGTTCCCCAGACCTTTATAGAGTAAATGCCTCTGAAACACAACTCTGTACATTTAATATGGTATAATTACATCTGAAATAGCAATAGCTATAGCAAAACAAAATACTGCACTCTGAATAAAGCCAAGGTTATTAAAGAAAATGCATTTAGTGTTATGTGTCAAAACATCAGAACACTCACAAGAAAAAAGAAATGAACTTCAGCAGATTAATTATGCATATTCATACTTCACAACTGAACAGATTCATCTTAATGGATTCACACTAATATCATACAACTACAGGACCAATAAGAAGAAAAGTATAGTAGCTACATATGTAAGACAAATCAAAGCATCACAACCCTCACAAATAAACATAAATAAAAAAAGGATTAACTTCAGCACCTTAATTGTGAATATTCATACTTCACAACTTAACAGATTCATCTTGATATATTCAAGCTAATACCATATTACTACAGGACTAAAAAGAAGAAAGTTTGAGTAGCTATACATTTAAAGGAAAAAAGAAGAAATGTTGAACTATGAAGGAATTATCCAAATGAGATGGAAACTGACTACAATTTCAGAAAAATTGAATGCTTTATTCAAGAGAAATACTGGACACTAGTAATACTGTATCTAAACACTGCAGGATGGGTTGCCATGAAGTGGAACATAATGGGGTGTAGAATATCATTGACATACTGTTGGGCTGTAAGGGAGCTGCAGATAACAACCAAAGGGGCACTAATATGATAAGAAATGGCATCACAGACCATCAATGCTGGTTGTCGGGCCTTATGGTCGTTGACAGCCAGGTTGGTATCTCACTGCTGTCCAGGACATTTCTAGACACATCTTCACCACTCATTATGGCTCAGTTCGAAGCCGGACTCAACACTGAAGACAATTTTACTCCAGTCAATGAGATTCCAGGCTGAACACATTTCTGGAGATGCCCCAGAATGCAGTGGGATACCAAACTGAATGTTGTCCACCATGTGACCTGGCAACGAGGAGTCTTTTCACAGCAAGACACATTTGGTTGTCATCCATGGAATCTTTACAGCACAGTAGTATGTCAATGATGTTCTACACCCATTTTTGTAGCCCTTCATGACAAGCCATCCAGGGCTTACTTTACAGCAAGATAATGATCTCCCGCACATTGCGAGGCTTTCTGCTGCTTATCGTCACACTTGTGAAACCCTACCTTGGCCAGAAAGGTCGCCAGAGCTCTCCCTGATTGAGGACACTTGGAGCATTATGGGCAGGGCCCTCCAACCAGCTTGGGATTTAGACAGAATTTGGCATTACAATCCTCATGCGGACATCCAACAATTATTTCAATCAAAGCCAAGCTGAATAACTGCTTGTGTAAGGGCCAGAGTTGGACCAGTGTGTTATTAAAATAACTAAAACTAAACTCCTCCCAAACAAGCCATGAAGGCCCATCGATACCGACCAGCTGCCGTGTCATCCTCAGCCCACAGGTGTCCCATTGTGTTATTGAGTTGCTCAATTTGTGAAGTTGTTTCTCTTGAATAAACCATCCAATCTTCCTGAAATTGTAGTCATTTGTCTGTCTGCACATGTACATCACATCTCCTGGTTTCCATCACATTCAGATTATTCCTTCATGGTGCATCATTTTTTTGTGTTAGAGTGTATTAAATAATTGGAGCTAAGGCCCAGGTCCTTCCATTTAATAAGCATTGTGATGAACAGTTTTTAAATTCCTGTGCCACAATAGTGGAATAGGAAACACACAAGAATGTAACACTAACAGTTTACATGTCACCAGCAGGAAGTATCACCTTCATAAAGCACTAGAAATGACTTTAATAATGTCATGCAAACTGAAATAGAGAATCCAGAATGAGATTTTCACTCTGCAGCGGAGTGTGCGCTGATATGAAACTTCCTGGCAGATTAAAACTGTGTGCCCGACCGAGACTCGAACTCGGGACTCTTGCCTTTCGCGGGCAAGTGCTCTACCAAGTGCAGGAGAGCTTCTGTAAAGTTTGGAAGGTAGGAGACGAGGTACTGGCAGAAGTAAAGCTGTGAGTGCTGGGCGTGAGTCATGCTTCGGTGGCTCAGTTGGTAGAGCACTTGCCCGCGAAAGGCAAGGGTCCCGAGTTCAAGTCTCGGTCGGGCACACAGTTTTAATCTGCCAGGAAGTTTCATATCAGTGCACACTCTGCTGCAGAGTGAAAATCTCGTTCTGGAAACATCCCCCAGGCTGTGGCTAAGCCATGTCTCCACAATATCCTTTCTTTCAGGAGTGCTAGTTCTGCAAGGTTCGCAGGAGAGCTTCTGTAAAGTTTGGAAGGTAGGAGACGAGGTACTGGCAGAAGTAAAGCTGTGAGTGCCGGGCGTGAGTCGTGCTTCGGTGGCTCAGTTGGTAGAGTACTTGTCCGCGAAAGGCAAGGGTCCCGAGTTTGAGTCTCGGTCGGGCACACAGTTTTAATCTGCCAGGAAGTTTGAAATAGAGAATGTTCATTTGTGGAGACTTTAATGTTGATTTTCTGTCAAATAGAACAGATTGAGAGGGCATCTAAAATTGTTGACGTCCAGCTTTGGATTATGTTCCAAAGTAAAATTTCCTGTGAGAATTTACGAAGATAGTGTAAGAGCTTTTGACCCAACAACATGTAGTGATTTAGCTATAAAACAAATAGTAGTATGTTGGCAGCACTGGGTGGTTGATGTTTTGCCAAACTGTTTCCCATTCAACAGTACATAGCCTAACTTCCAGCTTGTTATGTTATAGTCATTCCAGCATAACAGAACAGAGGCTTGCAGCCAACCAGTGCCTGCCTGTAGCTATTCCTAGAATGTAGCTCCTGTTTAAGAAATATCCTTTAATGTAAGATAGTTGAATAGCATGCCTGTGACATGTACAGGTTCTTCCTTAAATCTACAATCTACCATACTGTTTGTAGGATCATACTTTTGTTTTTATTCAAGTACAGTTGAACGGTTTTTGTTGTGGCCTAAGTGGCATAAGGAGGCAACGAACAAATATTTGTACACTGTTGGTAGAATTAAAGTGTGCTTTTCTTCCAGAAGTACTCCTCCCTTGCATAACACATTGTGGTGTTCCTCAGTTGTGGTTTTGCAAGACCAGTCCACAATTCAGGTGTTGAGCTATAAGTGTCCTCTTTTTCTATGAAGTTCTTCCACACAGTTTTCATAGGCCATCCATAACCAGTAGACTTGTCTTTAGTTTCCAGAAGTGCAAAGTGGTTACCTTTGTACTACCTGTTAGTTTCTTCACACACAGGAAACCACAGTGATTGTTAAAGGTTATTACTTTCTTTTTCTACTTTTTGTAAATTGTCTTTCAATTATTGAGAGACATATATTCCATCTATCAGTGGAATGTCCATGTTGGAATGTCAATGGATATGAAAGGATAGATTACTGCTCAGTGTAAATATGCCACCATGAATTACAGACACATACAACAAAAAGACTGTTATACACTCAGCTTTCTGCCCAATCATTCTTTAGAAAAGAAGGGAAAACAAACACACATTCACACCCCATACACATATGACCCCCCCCCCCCCCCCCCCGTGAACCATGGACCTTGCCGTTGGTGGGGAGGCTTGCGTGCCTCAGCGATACAGATAGCCGTACCGTAGGTGCAACCACAACGGAGGGGTATCTGTTGAGAGGCCAGACAAACGTGTGGTTCCTGAAGAGGGGCAGCAGCCTTTTCAGAAGTTGCAAGGGCAACAGTCTGGATGATTGACTGATCTGGCCTTGTAACAATAACCAAAACGGCCTTGCTGTGCTGGTACTGCGAACGGCTGAAAGCAAGGGGAAACTACGGCCGTAATTTTTCCCGAGGGCATGCAGCTTTACTGTATGATTAAATGATGATGGCGTCCTCTTGGGTAAAATAATCCGGAGGTAAAATAGTCCCCCATTCGGATCTCCGGGCGGGGACTACTCAAGAGGATGTCGTTATCAGGAGAAAGAAAACTGGCGTTCTACGGATCGGAGCGTGGAATGTCAGATCCCTTAATCGGGCAGGTAGGTTAGAAAATTTAAAAAGGGAAATGGATAGGTTAAAGTTAGATATAGTGGGAATTAGTGAAGTTCGGTGGCAGGAGGAACAAGACTTCTGGTCAGGTGACTACAGGGTTATCAACACAAAGTCAAATAGGGGTAATGCAGGAGTAGGTTTAATAATGAATAGGAAAATAGGAATGCGGGTAAGCTACTACAAACAGCATAGTGAACGCATTATTGTGGCCAAGATAGATACGAAGCCCACACCTACTACAGTAGTACAAGTTTATATGCCAACTAGCTCTGCAGATGACGAAGAAATTGAAGAAATGTACGATGAAATAAAAGAAATTATTCAGATAGTGAAGGGAGACGAAAATTTAATAGTCATGGGTGACTGGAATTCGAGTGTAGGAAAAGGGAGAGAAGGAAACGTAGTAGGTGAATATGGATTGGGGCTAAGAAATGAAAGAGGAAGCCGCCTGGTAGAATTTTGCACAGAGCACAACTTAATCATAGCTAACACTTGGTTTAAGAATCATGATAGAAGGTTGTATACATGGAAGAAACCTGGAGATACTAAAAGGTATCAGATAGATTATATAATGGTAAGACAGAGATTTAGGAACCAGGTTTTAAATTGTAAGACATTTCCAGGGGCAGATGTGGACTCTGACCACAATCTATTGGTTATGACCTGTAGATTAAAACTGAAGAAACTGCAAAAAGGTGGGCATTTAAGGAGATGGGACCTGGATAAACTGAAAGAACCAGAGGTTGTAGAGAGTTTCAGGGAGAGCATAAGGGAACAATTGACAGGAATGGGGGAAAGAAATACAGTAGAAGAAGAATGGGTAGCTTTGAGGGATGAAGTAGTGAAGGCAGCAGAGGATCAAGTAGGTAAAAAGACGAGGGCTAATAGAAATCCTTGGGTAACAGAAGAAATATTGAATTTAATTGATGAAAGGAGAAAATATAAAAATGCAGTAAATGAAGCAGGCAAAAAGCAATACAAACGTCTCAAAAATGAGATCGACAGGAAGTGCAAAATGGCTAAGCAGGGATGGCTAGAGGACAAATGTAAGAATGTAGAGGCTTTTCTCACTAGGGGTAAGATAGATACTGCCTACAGGAAAATTAAAGAGACCTTTGGAGATAAGAGAACCACTTGTATGAACATCAAAAGCTCAGATGGAAACCGAGTTCTAAGCAAAGAAGGGAAAGCAGAAAGGTGGAAGGAGTATATAGAGGGTCTATACAAGGGCGATGTACTTGAAGACAATTTTATGGAAATGGAAGAGGATGTAGATGAAGATGAAATGGGAGATACGATACTGCGTGAAGAGTTTGACAGAACACTGAAAGACCTGTGTCGAAACAAGGCCCCCGGAGTAGACAACATTCCATTGGAACTACTGACGGCCTTGGGAGAGCCAGTCCTGACAAAACTCTACCATCTGGTGAGCAAGATGTATGAAACAGGTGAAATACCCTCAGACTTCAAGAAGAATATAATAATTCCAATCCCAAAGAAAGCAGGTGTTGACAGATGTGAAAATTACCGGACAATCAGTTTAATAAGCCACAGCTGCAAAATACTAACACGAATTCTTTACAGACGAATGGAAAAACTAGTAGAAGCCGGCCTCGGGGAAGATCAGTTTGGATTCCGTAGAAATACTGGAACACGTGAGGCAATACTGACCTTACGACTTATCTTAGAAGAAAGATTAAGGAAAGGCAAACCTACGTTTCTAGCATTTGTAGACTTAGAGAAAGCTTTTGACAATGTTGACTGGAATACTCTCTTTCAAATTCTAAAGGTGGCAGGGGTAAAATACAGGGAGCGAAAGGCTATTTACAATTTGTACAGAAACCAGATGGCAGTTATAAGAGTCGAGGGACATGAAAGGGAAGCAGCGGTTGGGAAGGGAGTAAGACAGGGTTGTAGCCTCTCCCCGATGTTATTCAATCTGTATATTGAGCAAGCAGTAAAGGAAACAAAAGAAAAATTCGGAGTAGGTATTAAAATCCATGGAGAAGAAATAAAAACTTTGAGGTTCGCCGATGACATTGTAATTCTGTCAGAGACAGCAAAGGACTTGGAAGAGCAGTTGAACGGAATGGATGGTGTCTTGAAGGGAGGATATAAGATGAACATCAACAAAAGCAAAACGAGGATAATGGAATGTAGCCGAATTAAGTCGGGTGATGTTGAGGGTATTAGATTAGGAAATGAGACACTTAAAGTAGTAAAGGAGTTTTTCTATTTAGGGACCAAAATAACTGATGATGGTCGAAGTAGAGAGGATATAAAATGTAGACTGGCAATGGCAAGGAAAGCGTTTCTGAAGAAGAGAAATTTGTTGACATCGAGTATAGATTTAAGTGTCAGGAAGTCATTTCTGAAAGTATTTGTATGGAGTGTAGCCATGTATGGAAGTGAAACATGGACGGTAAATAGTTTGGACAAGAAGAGAATAGAAGCTTTCGAAATGTGGTGCTACAGAAGAATGCTCAAGATTAGATGGGTAGATCACGTAACTAATGAGGAGGTATTGAATAGGATTGGGGAGAGGAGAAGTTTGTGGCACAACTTGACCAGAAGAAGGGATCGGTTGGTAGGACATGTTCTGAGGCATCAAGGGATCACCAATTTAGTATTGGAGGGCAGCGTGGAGGGTAAAAATCGTAGGGGGAGACCAAGAGATGAATACACTAAGCAGATTCAGAAGGATGTAGGTTGCAGTAGGTACTGGGAGATGAAGAAGCTTGCACAGGATAGAGTAGCATGGAGAGCTGCATCAAACCAGTCTCAGGACTGAAGACCACAACAACAACAACACATATGACTGCTATCTCTGGCCACTCTGGCCAGACTGCAGTTCTCACACTGAGTGGAAGCAGCAGTGAGGAGTAGGGCAGTGAAAGGGGAGAGATAGTAAAGTACGAGTGATGGGAGAGAAGAGCACTGCCTGGCAGAGTGCACAGGGACTAGAAGGTGGCAGGACAAAGCTGTCAGTGATAGGAGTCTATGGGGGAGGATTGTAGCAGAAAAAACAGAAACAGAGATGGGAAAAGATGGACCTGGTGGGTATGGTGACAGAGAATGGTGCACAATGATGAGAAGGGGATGTGAAATATGAGGAAGTAATAGGACAGAGAGGGTAGATACTATTCAGTGGGGGATGTGGGGACAATAAGTTGTTTTAGGCTGAGGCTGCGATAATTTTGTAAGTGAAGGGTGTGTTATAAGGATAACTCCCTTCTGCACATTTCAGAAAAGCTGGAGGTGGAGGGGAGGCTCCAGCTGGCTCAGGTTGTGAAACGGCCATTAAAATCAAACATGTTATGTTTAGCTGCATGTTGTGCCACAGGGTGGTCCACCTTGCTCTTGGACTCATTTTGGCAGTGGCCAGTCATCCTGGTGGACTCAGGGCCAAGACACTCTTTCCTCATTGCTTCACAACCTCACCATCTTCTCTCCTACCTACTTCACCTGGTCCTCCTCAACTCAGTGTGCCATCTCCTTCATGTTGACCTCCTCCTCTCCGATGGCTCCATCCACATTTATGTCCACATTAAAGCCACCAACCACTAACAATACCTGCATTTCAACAGCTGTCATCCCTTCCACACCAGAAGACCTTGCCATGTAGCCAAGCCATGGACTGCATATATGCAGTGACAAGAACTACCTTGTCCAGTATGCTAATGGTCTCACAAACACCTTCACAGATGGGCATTATCCCCCAGACCTTATCTGCAAACAGATATCCCATGCCATATCCTCACACACCCTCAATCCTCCAACCACTCTAAAGCACCAGCTACCCCCATTCCTCACCCAGTGCCACTCTGGATGGGAACAACTGAACCACATCCTTTGTCAGGGCTTTGATTATCCATCATTGTACCATGAAATGAGGTACACCATATTGTATCGTAGCCCTGTGGAAGACCCAAGCACAAGATCTGCCCAATCCATTCATCTAGAACTTCCTTTTCCAGTCCTGTCACAGGCTTGTCATACCCCACCAGAATCCCAACCACCTGTGAAGTCAGCCATATCATATACCAGGCCTACTGCAGTCGTTGCATAGCTTTTTATATTGATATGATTACACACGAGCTGTTCACCCTGATGAATGGCAACACCAAACTGTCACCAAGAGCGTGGTGGACCACCCTGAGGCCCAAAACATAATTATCCCAATCATCCCAACCTCAACCTATGGCCCCCCACCACCACTCAACAGTTTCTACCCTCTCTGTCCCATGAACTCCTACACATACTCCGTTATCCCTCCCCCTTCACTGCCCCACTCCCAATTGCAAGAACTGTGGTACAGACTGAGCAGCTGGGAATAGTGGCCATATGTGTATGAGGTATTTGTGTTTGTGTAGATGTGTATGTATTTTCCTTTCTTTTCTGAAGAAGGCTTTGGCTGAAATCTTAGTGTGTAACAATCTTTCGATTGTACCTGTCTGCAACTCAATATACCATCTTGAAGGTGAGTAGTGATCTATCCTTTCATAATTATTTATATTCAATCCATCCTACTTGCACCACTGTTATCTAAGTGTGTGAACAGTGTTGTGCTCGGGAAAAAATTGCATCAGGTATCCACTAATTTTTAATAGCTACATCTGCAAGCTCCTGGCATTTTGTAGGATTAGAATACTGATCTACAGACTCAGTTATGGAATTAAAATTGCTACCAAGATTTATGTGGTGGTTTGTTGTCAAGAAAGGATAGATGTCTTTATTGAAAAAAAGGGGGCTTGCTCATCTGTTATTTGTACCAGACAGTGTGTAGATATTTATGAGTTGCACTTCCTGTCTATTACAAGCTATAGGCTATAGAGGGTGGCAGTATGATATTGCATCATACAATACAAAAAACTATACTGCCAAGACTGCTGGTTGGATGAGGATATTGGCCTTGGGTGCAGGGTTAGCCCAGTGGATCTTGGCATGCTTCTGAGTAGTAGACCCACCTCATTTCACTCCTGTTTATTAATTTTCTATTGATATTTCATCTTCTCGTTATCTCTTGTACACCTCAAATGAAACTGTGAACTAGTTTGATTTGCAGCGCTTTAAACTTTTTAAATATTTTTATATTTGATCTTGCTTTCATAATTATTTGTTATTCCAGATTTTAACATTCTTGGCAACATCCAAAATTCTGTGTTTATTTTACACTAACTAGGAGACTTCCAATTTGGTAGTGGAGTTTTCCTTCCACTGCAGGTCTAGTAGGTGGTTGGGTGGAGGTCGTCATCTCAGCTGCTTCTGGCTGGTCCACTTCTCCCACCTCACTCTGTATTATTATTTTTTTATTGTTTTTTTTTTCCTTCCCACTACTTTTCACTTGTTCCTTTGCATCAGATGACACTGCAAAGTATAAAATTCACTGTTCACTCATTTCTCCTCATGTAATCCTTTAGGCTCTCAATATTAAGAAAAAAGGAACTTATGACCACACTGTTTAATCCTTTTTCACCTCATTCATCACATATCATTGTAAACACTTGTGATTATTCTTCTCTGGAAGAGAATAAACTTGTTTTAACTGTTCAGTCATCAAATATTGCATAACATTGGTGAAAGGGTGCACAATGGGCATCTGTAAGCATTTGTATTGTAACATGTTAAAATAATGTTTCACTCAAACCACCAGGAAGCACCCCACTGGTGTTAATGTTGGGAGACAGTTTCAGAGTTCAAACCTTATTAAGTATTAATAAATTCAAAGTGTGTTTTTAATTAAAAAAGATAAGATAGTAGTGACAAAAATATAGGAAGAATTATTATACTAAATTTTGGTGTTTTCACAAACCTTACAAGGTATAAATTTAGTTTAGAGACCAAGCAGTTTGGAATCAAACAATCAGAAAGTGTCTTCAGATTGAAGAATGGTTGAACCAATGCTATAGAAGCTGTTCTTTGTCACATGGTAAAGAGCTGTATAAGTCAGTTACAGGGGCTGGCACTGTTGGTGGTGCAAGTACACAGGTGGCATACTGGAATACCTATACCACAGTGACGGCTTGAGCTGACTATGTAATAGTCATGCAAGCTGTTCATTTTGAGGGCTCATTTAGAAGAGTTATGCATAGTTAACACTCATTTTAACTTGAACATGCTCATTCCTACAGTTGTCAGTTTTAATTTGGAGACACATAACAATGCAGAAGGTTGTGATACCATCACCATTAAACTCACAATAATCGAACGAGTATAGAAATTTAACAGTGAATAACAGTGAAATGTATTCAGTGGTTCTTGAATTTGTTGCTGTCACCTTCAAAACTCCAGAATACTGAGGTAATTGTGATAATTATCAATGTTAACAGATTAGCACTAGTTGTAATTGGTTGTTAGTACAGTTGCAGATCATATGGTATATGATGCATGGTGTAAGCCTATGGTACAGAAGTAATCAGCAGTGGCTACTTCTGCCAGCTAATATATAACTGCACATTTCTGAGTACTCTAATTTGTGATGGGATTTATGGAACACTGTGTATTCAAATGAAACTTCGTGTATAAATTCAGTATTTGTGTTAAGAGGTGCACACAATCCATAGGGCACTGGAACAAATAAGAAATGTTCAAATTACAAAATTCCATATCTATTCTGATTCACAGTGTCCTCTCCACACCATCCAATACACATATGTACAACAGAAGAACTTTCTAGTTAGCCCATGAGATCTTTCATTGCAACATCTAGGGAAGGATGCAATATTCTACTAGGTATTACAGCATGTGTGAATTAAGGAAAACACATCAATGAATAACACATACTTTTTCCAATCAGTGAATGTAGCAGCCAAGAGAACTCTTGTCAGTGTATGGTTACAGTATTTTTAATACAGTATTTTCAAGCAGAAGGTAAATCAAACAATGGGAACTCCAGGTGGGAATATCAACAATGTAGAGGGGAAAAGATAGGTTGCTACTTACTATACAGAAGACAAGTCAAGTTGTAGACAGACACAATTAAAAGACACTCTCATATAGCTTTCACACACACATACAAGCAAGCATAACTCATGCACACACAACTGCCAATTCCAGCATCTTGAGCCAGAATGGAACATGTTGCTTGTGTATGTGTGAATGGTACTTGTGTCTCTCTTTTACTGCTGAAATCTGCAGTCAAAAGCTTTATGTGAGTGTCTTAATTGTGCCTGTCTGCAACTTCATGTGTCTTCTTTATGTTCAGAAGGTAAACTGGATGGAAATGATGGAAAGCAAGCAGTGACTAGTGAGAACTGCCTTGGCATGTTGTATCTCCTTTGAGCTACAGTGGTGGTGTGATGTGATGTTGATGTTGATGTGTTTCTGGATGAATCACTGCCCTTTAGCAAAGCTTTGGGCAGAAGTGCATCATTGCATGGTGTTTGAAATGTACATATACAGTAAAACCCCAAATTAAGGAACCCACTTTTAGCAATATCGCCCTTTACATGAATACTTCCATTGGTCCAGCAAAACTCCCATTAGAACAGTATTATTCTTCCGCACTTTTAATGAACCTTGCCTTAAGAAAAAGTCACTTTTAAGGAATAAACATGAAACATTCTGTAAATTAAAATCTTTCCTCAGTAATTAATTAAACCTCAAGCAGGCAAGCCATTTGTGTAACTCGAGCAGGTGTGTGACATAGTTTGTTCATATGTAAAGAATAGCTGTCTTTATGCTACCAAGGTAAAACATTTATGAGCAAAATCACAGTTTAATTTTAGTGTAATTAAACAAGAATAAAATAAAGTTGCATTATATGACAAAATCACTGTTTCCTCTGTTGCCTTATGGAAATGATACACCCTGTTAATTATCAACTCGAAGCATTAAACAGCCCAGTTGCATCAGATACCAGCCAGCTGCTTATTTGATTGCTAATAATGTTATAGAAAACTGCCTCATTAAGCAACTGTGATGTTAACTGATGTGTCGACAGAGGTGCCGACACAGTGTGTTTGAGGGGGCCGAAATGCACGCTATAAGCGCACGAAGGATGGCGTGAGGTCTGAAACAGGATACGTAATGAATGCTATAAAGAAAAGTACGTAGCTGCTATAATACTTAACTTTAATCCATTTGTATACAGCATTCTTGATGATACAAGTGAGACTCTTTAGATTCATGAAGTAACTAATGGCGCCTTGCTAGGTCGTAGCCATGGACTTAGCTGAAGGCTATTCTAACTGTCTCTCGGCAAATGAGAGAAAGGCTTCGTCAGTGTGGTTGCTAACAAAGTCGTCGTACAACTGGGGCGAGTGCTCGTACGTCTCTCGAGACCTGCCGTGTGGTGGCACTCGGTCTGCGATCACTGCCAGTGGCGACACACGGGTCCGACATGTACTAATGGACCGCGGCTGATTTAAAGCTACCACCTAGCACGTGTGGTGTCTGGCGGTGACACCACATTAACTATGAATATGAACTATTTTCTTGCATGGAGCTTACATTTTTCTCACCTGGCTCGCTGTTTATTTTATGTTGCTGCTGCTCTCTTGGACATATGAGAGCACAACTTATCACTGTGTTAGCTAAAGCAATAACAAAGGAATAGGCATAGCCTCACAATTGTAAAACAATGCCAGAATGGTACAAGACAATGTTATTTGTGGTTGGCACACTTTGTACATAGGCAGACCTACTCAATTATTAAAAAGGGGTTTTAAAGTTATTGATAGTTTTAGAGTACTGAGTAAAACTGTTTCTGTATACTGTAAGTGGGCTATAACAGCCAAGTTTTAAAATCGTGTGATTTTTGTTCCTTTTTATAAATTTTAAGCTATTTTTCAAGTATTCCTTCACTTCCAGCTACTTTAACTTCCAACTCTGGATTGTTTTATACCTCAATATAGACAACAGAGTATTTAAAATAAGTTTCTATTTTATCAAGTTTTCTTTGCTACTATATTCACTGATATTTTGTCTTTAATTTTCACGTGCTGTGATACCCAGCAAACTGTAATTACTATGCTTTTTGATTAGTTTGTTTTCTGCATAATTTATTTTCTATTAAAGTGTAGTGTGCAATATTTAAGCTTGAAAAGTGCCTTAGACCAAGCAACAGAAACAAAACAGTAATAAATGTCATCTCAAAGTAATTTACAATATCAAAATACCATTATCATGTGTTATTCAAGTAATATTGCCACTTCCAGTCATCTTCAATGTAAAAAGAGAAACTACACGCTAAATTTATTTGGTATTTCAACAGTATAGATCTCACGAAGAAAAACTGTGTGAGAGACATTACTTCCAGGAATTTTTGAAATGGCATATAGCCTACTGAAGAGAGTAAAATTCATTCTGCAAAATACCACTTGGCTGTGTCTCACCCGTTTCTGTGTGATGTCATTCTTTCCAAAGGTACTAGTCCAGCAACATATGTGGGAGGGTTCTTGGGAAGTTGGGAAGATAGGAGAGAGGTACCAACAAAACTGAACCCATGAGGGTGGGTCATGAGTCATGCCTGCATATCCCAGTAGATAAGCACCTTACTTACAAAAGCCATGGTTCCACACTGGAGTCCTCGTCCAGCACACAGTTTGAATCTGCCGGGAAGGAAGGAAGATCAGTATTTAACTACACATTGACAACCAGTTCATTGGATATGGAACACAAGCTCAGATTAAGGAAAGATGGGGAAGAAAATCAGCCATACTGTTTCAAAGAATACATCCCAGTGTTTGGCTTAAGCAATTTAGAGAAATCATGGACACACTAACCCAGAATGGCTGGGTGTGGATTTAAACTGACATCCTACCAAATGTGAGTTAATTGTGCTAACCACTGCACTACCTCACTTGGTTAATCTGCCTGGAATTTTCAAAACTATGCACATTACACCGAAGCGTCAAAGTTTCAGTTTAGAAGGACTGATGACCATAGATGTTAAGTCCCATAGTGCTCAGAGCCATTTCAGTTTAGAACAATTTGTCTCCTAATAGATAATAATGAAATGACTAGTAGCTGTTATATTACTTCATTATCAGTCACTAGAGTCAAAATTTTGGGTACTGGTAATGCACCAATATGTGAACAGTGCACAGAGTTTCACTGTATCTCATCATACTGTATTTAATAAAGAACAGCAAGAAGTGCAATCAGTCCTTTGTGATGCAGTTATTGTGATCAATTTGATAGATGTTGTAAATCCTCACTACACAAAGCAGCAGCCATAGTATCTGATGTAAAACTGTGTTGACTGTATCTGGCTTCATTGCAGTGCAGTCAAAAGTAGTCCCATATTCAGGGAATGAGAACAGAGAAGCAGATGCTGGAACCTGCATTACCATTCCAGGCAATGTCCTAGTGGAGGCAGTTTGCCATGGCCTTCCTCCATGGTGTGTGCTTACCTGCCAGTATAGTGCATGCTTGTGCAGTATAGTTTTGCATTAACTTATTATGGATGAAGGGAAGGAAGAGGATGAAACCCAGTGGCAGAACATAGCTTACTATCCTTGAATAGCACCAATGTGGCCACCAACCTTCATGTCTCCATCCTTCAGATGGATCACTGTCAACAGAGTCGTCATTTTTTTCACAAACTGTGGAGAGGGTTGGAATTTAATTCAGGACTTTGGCACAAATACTGATGATCAGGAGCTTGACACCACCATCTCTCCTCTGTTTTACAGTCAAATACTGACAGAAAGTTTCCACCACCAGGATTTGAGCTGACGTACCTCTGAGTCAAGTGCCACTGCACAAGCATGCATAAGAAACCTCAGCTCTGGAGGAATGTTATAGAACTGTATGATGCCCATTTACATATTTACATTTATTCACTGTTATATATCCTAAACATTCTGCGACTATTTGTAGAATATTTTATGGATACAAATAAACATTGTGCCTTCCATTGAGAGGAATTGTGTCACTGAAAGTTGCTCTAACTCTGTAATTATGTCAGCTATTTTGCAAAACACTGTACTTGTGTCACTACAAACACCATTGATTTAAGATCCATACGTCAAAATTTGAATGTAATTTTTTCAGCTTTTTTTCTTCAGTTTTGGGTGTTTGTAAACATATGATTCTGACTACAGTTTAGCTTTGAGATTAAATGCTGTATATTCACTCTCAACGTGCAGGGATGGGGAACACTGTATTGCTACTTGTCTTGGCAGTATGAAAACATACACCTACTGAGCTACTGAGAGAAAACATGCATTCATATTATCAGGTGTGGTAAATGTTGGTTAAATTTTTAGATGAACATTTAAATAGTATAGACATATGGTTAGAAATTACTGAGCACTTGACATTGTGTATGAACCAAAGTGAAAATTCTGAAGATGGCTGTACTTATAACTGATCTGAAAGTGATGATGTCACTTTTGATTATCAGCTATTGCTGAAAGGAAATTTAGAAATTGAAATTACTTTATCATTCACAGAAAATGCAATGCTATGATTGACAGTGCTAAGTAACACCCTTTTGTCAGCATTCTTTAAAAGAATTTTGCTTTATCATTGTAAACAAACACTCTCTAAGTCAAAAATGATGAATTTGTAATAAATAACAGCAACATTAAATGTGTGTCTTTTTGAACATTTTCCTGAATCTAGACAAAAAATCATTAGTTGCAGCAACACAATGTTGCATGACTGGACTTTAAATATTTCATATGATATAGGCACAAAATAATTTACAGTTTTTCACTTCTTTATTATACAACTTCAAGACATCACACACACACACACACACACATATATATATATATATATATATATATATATATATATATATATATATATATATATATATATATATATATATATATAAAAAGAAAGATGATGAGACTTACCAAACAAAAGCGCTGGCAGGTCGATAGACACACAAACAACCACAAATATACACACAAAATTCAAGCTTTCGCAACAAACTGTTGCCTCATCAGGAAAGAGGGAAGGAGAGGGAAAGACGAAAGGATGTGAGTTTTAAGGGAGAGGGTAAGGAGTCATTCCAATCCCGGGAGCGGAAAGACTTACCTTAGGGGGAAAAAAGGACAGGTATACACTCGCACACACACACATATCCATCCACACATACAGGCACAAGCAGACATCTGGAGTTAAGGATGCTTGTGCCTGTATGTGTGGATGGATATGTGTGTGTGTGCGAGTGTATACCTGTCCTTTTTTCCCCCTAAGGTAAGTCTTTCCGCTCCCGGGATTGGAATGACTCCTTACCCTCTCCCTTAAAACTCACATCCTTTCGTCTTTCCCTCTCCTTCCCTCTTTCCTGATGAGGCAACAGTTTGTTGCGAAAGCTTGAATTTTGTGTGTATATTTGTGGTTGTTTGTGTGTCTATCGACCTGCCAGCGCTTTTGTTTGGTAAGTCTCATCATCTTTCTTTTTAGATATATTTTTTCCACGTGGAATGTTTCCCTCTGTTCTAATGTTGTATTAAAGAACATGTCAGAAAAAGGAATGATGCTAATTCAGGGGAGAACATCACTGGTTGTCATGAATCATATGTATGTAAATACACATCAGTTTAATTTTGGAAAAAATTGTGCTAAAATGAGTCTTTCATTCAAAAGAAAAAATGTAGCAATGACTAATTAGTTCTTGCTTGTAGTTATAAATTTATACACAACAATCCATGCTATTAGTCATCATTGTTAATTGAGAATCATGTGCCCATAAACTTTGGACCACATGTAAAAAGATCAATGTTCTGCACAATGCAAAAATAACAGGGCTCTGGATAGCATCTATAGAGCAACATTCTGCACAAAAAACATAATATGACAGAATCTCGACTTGAACCATTAGGCCAAGAGTTTTTGAAACAGCAAAATACATCTTACAGGATATTGTTATGAACAGATCACAGCAGTTTCCTATCTGTTACCTAGACAATATATTTCCATTCAATAGCTAATACACTATCAATTTTCCTCTTCCTGGTTTTAAAATATGATTCAATATGCGTGGCACCCCTCAAAATTTATTAACAATGGCATTAATTTATCCTTAACTCCAGCCCAATTTTCTGTAAATATGACAAAAGCTGTCTGTGACTCATACTGATGCCACACAACACCCTTAATTATATGCTCATGGAACATAAAAAATACACATTTGGAGAATTCTATCAATATTTCAAACTTTTCCAGCAGTTGACATGTTGGAAATATCACACTTATTTGTGTCTAAACTATACCAGTTTGGAAGTAACATTATGAATTTACATACACTGAAGAACCAAAGAAACTGGAACACCTGCATAATATCATGTAGGGCTACCACAAGCACACAGAAATGCCACAGCACAACATGGCATGGATTTGACTACTGTCTGAAGTAGTGTTGAAAGGAACTGACACCATGAATCCTGCAGGGCTGTCCATAAATCCGTGAGAGTACAAGGGGCTGGAGATCTCTTCTGAGCAGCACATCGTGAGGCATTCCAGATATGCTCAATAATATTTATGTCTGCAGAGTAGCCAGCAGAACTGTTTAAACTCAGAAGGATGTTCCTGAAGCCACTTTGTAGCAATTCTGGACATGTGGGATGTTGAAATGTCCTGCTGGAATTGCCCAAGTCTGTCAGAATGTGCAATGGACATGAATGGATGCAGGTGATCAGACAGGATGCTAACGTATGTGTCACCTGTCAGAATCATAGCTAGACATACCAGGGGCCAATATCACTCAAACTGCACGCACCTCACACCATAACGGAGCCTCACCAGCGTGAACAGTCCCCTGCTGATATGCAGGGTCCATAGATTCATGAGGTTGTCTCCATACCCATACATGTGCACCTGATTGATACAATTTGAAACAAAACTTGTCTGACCAGGCAATATGTTTCCAGTCATCAACAGTCCAATGTTGATGTTGACAGACCCAGGCAAGGTGTAAATCTTCGTGTTCTGTAGTCATCAAGGGTACACGAGTGGGTTTTCAGCTCTGAAAGCCCATATCAACGATGTTTTGTTGAATGGTTCATGTGCTGACAATTGTTGTTGGCCCAACATTGAAATATGCAGCAATTTGCGGAATGGTTGCACTTCTGTCATGCTGAATGATTCTCTTCAGTCATCATTGGTCCCATCCTTGTAGGATCTTTTCCTGGCTTCAGCGTGTGAAGATCTGATGTTTTACCTGATTCCTGATATTCATGGTACACTTGTGAAATGGTCATACTGGGAAATCCCCACTTCATTGCTACCTCAGAGATGCTGTGTCCCATTACTCATGCATCATCTGCAACTCCAGGTTTACACTCACTTAAATCTTGATAACCTGTCATTGTAGCAGCAGTAATTGATATAATAACTGCACCAGGCACTTGTGGTCTTATACAGGCATAGCCGACCACAGTGCCATATTCTGCCTGTTTACATATCTCTGTATTTGAATAGATACATCTATACCAGTTTCTTCGGTGCTTCAGTGTATAGATTGTATTTGTCTACAAATATTTCATAATCTTCTCCTTACTTTCAATAGGTGATTCAGTACCATCTTCCAAGGCTCTGTAACTAGTGGTATGAGCTCTTTAGAATTCAAGATTGTATGGTAGGCAATTTCAAGTCTGTAAACTATGGAAAGTCATAGTTCATAAATTGTCTGAATAGCTTACAGTTCATTTGACCAGTAAAATGTTTGCATACAGAATTTATGCAAAGATAGAAAACAGCAGGGGAAAAAATTAAAACAGGATTGGACAAGACAAGTCTGTCTTCCTCTAATAGTTATATTAAATGGTTCAATAAAAGTGGCTAACTTTGAATTGAACATTTTGCATCAGCATTTCAAGAGCGAACAAGTAGAAGGCATTTGTTTCTAATTGCTCTTAATACTATTTTGTTTTGAAGTTTTAGAGCTGTAGTATCTAGCATATAATAACTCAATGACTGATGAGAGAAAAATAGTAACAAAGATATATTCCAATTTTTTTCCAAGTCAACATTCATTTGACCAGGAATGTGTAAATTAATATACATATAATATATGATTTATCTGTGTCAACTGCTGAATGGTCAGTGTGGCTGACTGCCATTGCCAAGGAATTTTTCTCAGTGGCAGGGCTAGTATGGGGTGCACTCAGCCTCATGAGGCCAACTGAGGAGCTACTCAACTAATTAGCAGTGGTTTCAAGGTCGAGAAACCTGACAGCAATTGGAAGAGTGGTGTGCTGACCTCATGCCCCTTTATACTACAGCCGATGATGCCACTGGCTGAGAATGATAGAGCAACTGATCAGGTCCAAATGGTTTATCTAGGGCCAGAATGCAGAATGTGGGAAAAAAATATGATTTACTTTGTGAGGCACAAGCATAATGAAGTTCACCAAACTTCTAGTGGCTGAGACAAAAAATAGATTCGGTATCCATAGCCATCTGTACTTTTGTTTTCTCTTTCATAAATGATAGAAATACTTCTCTTTTTTAGAGGGAATGTCAGTTCATGATTTCAAGAAGCATGGGAAAGACTTGATTGATTACATATACCAGTTCATGCAGACTATAAGCTCAAGAAGAGTCAATTCTGATGTAGAACCTTTTTATCTTGTAAAATTACTCCCAGATGAAGCACCTCATGAACCTGAGGAGTGGGACAAAATAATGAAAGATGTTGAAGACAAAATAATGCCTGGGGTAAGTTTCTTTAACATTACTACCTACAGTTTTCAATAAATAGTGTTGTAGAAAATGTTTTTCACTTATGAAATTTGTTATAAATGATACAACACAATTGACCAGAGCGGTCATGTCAACAGAACAACACCAGAAGAAAAAATTACCATCTTTACTTATCATTAAAGCTGTCACTTGCTCAAAAAAGTGTTAGGTATGTAACACCAAAATCTCAGTTTTCCCAGTAATGTAATGATCTGACAGCTAGGGAAACAGATTTTAAAAATTTTTTGAAATAGGTTTTTCTGGACAATTGTTCTATAGAAGGAAATCAAAATTACAAACCAGTAGCATACAATATGAACTTTTGATTTTCCTGTTAAAAATATGTTTTAGAAAGCCAATCTGTTTTTAGCAGATGTGTTCATCTTTGTCACACTAGTGTAAAAAGTACCATGAAATCAGCTAAGGAAAAAATCTTTGCGTTTCACATACACTGAAAAGCTAAAACATTATGCCTATAGCCGACCATGAAATTGGATGCTGCCTAATGGTGTTGCGGGCACATGATACAATAAAAAAGTATGTAAGCAGAGCAGACGTGGATAGGGGATCACCCTAAGTCTAGGCGCAAATTGAGACGCGTATAGCGCGTGTGGCGCGACGCAATGCAGCGCGCGTTTTTGTAACATCACAGGTTCAAATGGGACCGCGCAAATTGCGACGCTACGCGACTGGGACGCGACACGCGCCTGCGCCAGGTCGCGCGGCGTTGTGGTTGAGGCACAGTTTCTCGCGCCGCGCGTCGCACGTGCATCGCTATAGCACCGTGGGAAATTTGAGGCGGGGAGCGGAAAAGTAGCCCGGCCATATGCTCACATCGGAACGGCGCATATGAGCACTGGTAGTATTGCCCATACGATAAATTTTGCCTTACTGTATACTAAATTTTATTGCCTTTGGGTAGTGTTTCATTTTTCGCCATTTAAATGCTCCAGCTTTCTTCGTTAGTACATTATACTTCTCTGTTATTTGTATCTGTATGGTTTTGCTTTGTTTTTCTTCTGTCAAGAAAAATTCACACTTCAGTAACTGGTGAGCCATTGGCCGCTGGAATTGTATCATATGCCTCAGCGATGTTTTCAGATCGCAAGATGGGACAGAGAGTAGTGAATAAGGAAGCAAGGAATATTATAAAATCATGTGATTAAGAATCAAGGCAGGAAAGTAAAGCAAGGTTATGTTCTCGGTGCCTAGTAAGCTAGCGTATCTGTACGATCTGTTACAAAAATTTAGAAAGGGATAATCTCCACAGGTGTGATCCCTTTGTTCTTGTGGTAAAAAGCGTCCAAGATCTGAAGTATAGAAGTTTCACTGTGACTACTCTGATATGTATGTAACAATGTAATACGACGCACTGTACTACATGCATGTGAACAACATATTTCCACTGCAAGCTAGAAACAGTAGAAAAGCAGTCACAAATAACAATGTTTTAATTGGTTCGCCGTGATGAGAAAAAGCATTTCAATTGTTGCATGGACATTATCAGCATTAATAAACTAATTATACAACAACAGGCTACACAAATGAAGAAAATGGTCGGTATTATTACGAAAGTAGGAATATCCTAAAAGAATGTTATGATTAGATATATTTAATTTGTTGAAATGTGCTGCTGACAAAGGCAGATCTACTTTCATGACAATGTTTTTCGAACTCCATCTCACAAGGCACACATGGCTAACTTGTGCATTCCTGTCGCGCGTTATCCTTCGCTGCTGTCAATACACTGACCATTGTGTTGTGCGACAGATCAATTGTTTATTTTTCTCAATAACAACTATTTTATTCGCGATCACGCATTGTCAGTTGGACAATCCCTAGGGGAATAAACAGTATCTGGCATGTGCCTATCATTCCGCCTGAAGGAACGCTCGTCATTATTTTAATGCTGCTCAGATCAAGAGAAGGAATAAAATCCTTTGGTAAGTTTCCATTCCCGTCGCGCAGTGTTAAAAATACGATGGGTTACGGGGATTCCACCAAAATTCCAACAGAATTGCCTATCTGTTTTTGTGTGAGTTGTTAACCTTTTCTCATTCGAAGAAGCATCACCATTTGTGAGTAAAGGCCACATTTCTCTTGGTGACTGGTTTAATTGTACTTCCTTTGTCACAAGGTAATTTGCCAAACTCATCTCACAGCAGCTATTGAGACAGAATTCCGAAACGTAGGGCCTCATTAAACAAGTAAATGGCAATTACAGAGCTCAATAGCTTACGAAAAACCTCATAGTATCGGTTTGCAGTAACATAAAAGAAGAAAATTCATGTTTATTTTCATACTAGGAAGCTCTTGTTTCACTAGCTGTCGATAACTCTTAAAAATTACAGTCACTGGAGTGAAATAAATCAAAAAAGAAGTATAAGTAGTGATATATCGCCATAGATAAGAAAGTTCCGTGTGTTTAATAACTGGTAAAACACTCTCCTCCTTGTGTGCTATCATTCGCCAAACTTTCGTTTCGATGTCTCGAGCGGCTTAGGAGATACGAGAGATGTTGCGAGTATTTCATTCTCGCGGGGGTGAGATCGGAAGTGAGCGCGCTACATGGGATCCATTTTCTCGAGATCGGAGGCAGATAGAGACCTCCTCCCAAGTCTAAACAAAAATTCAGCATGTTAGCTAAATTTCATACGCAGCAACATATGGTGTAATATGCACCAAACGCAAAATCATAGCGACCCCTAATTTTCGTTGCAAACTTTTTGAGTTTTGCATAGTGTCTTACTAAAATGTGTACATCACAATAAGAATGGTCATTAGCGAGGTGATGGGCACGAAGCTGACATATAACGCTACAAGTAAGGCAAAACTCATATATTTTCAGAGAATAGTTTCTGTAAAATCGTTTGAGAAAGATAAGAGGTTGCGCGCGCTTCGGTTCAGTCAGCGCAGAGCGTCGCCAGTCGGTGCGTGCGAAGTATGGTGTACGCGTCGCAATATGCGCTGCACCCGCGCGACCCGTGCTGCACGTGCGTCTCGCTCTGTAGTGTCGTGTCACGTCACAGTGCTATACGCTTCTCAATTTGCGCCTAGCCTAACAAAGATATGGGCTACAAATGGGGGAATCCATTGAGATAAGCAACTTTGACAAAGGGTAGGTTATTATTATGCAGAGCCTGTGAATGTATATCTCTAAAATGGTGAAGCTGGGCATACATTCATGTGCTTCTCTCATGAGCATCTACAGAAAGTGGTAGAAGGACAATGAAACTACCAGTAGGTGCTAAATGGTTTGACATCTGCAACTCTCCACAGAATGTTGGGCTAAGAGGCTTGTCTACTGTGCAAGGTAAGGTAGATGGTGATCAGTGGCATCTCTGCTGTAAGAACATAATGGTGGTGCACACACAAGTGTTTTGGAGCACACCGTTCATCATATGGTGTTGAACATGGAGCTCCATAGCAGACCACCTGTACGTGTTCACATACTGATCCAATGACTTCATCAATTATGATTGCAGCAGGCAAGGGACCATCAGGATTCAATCATCAATCAATGTTAGCTCATTGGGTGAATTGCACTTTTGCTACAATACGTCAATGGTTGTCTCCACAAACATTGTCATCAATGTGAACGGTGCCTCATACCATGTAGCGTTCCACAGACACAGGCTGGTGAGAGCAGTATTACTATATTTTATGGACAATAAGACTCACTTTTTTCTGTGAAAAATTGTCTCCAAAATTCTGGTACATCTCATACTCAAAACTAAAATAAAAATGTCCAGTGTTTGATTTAAGATTCCCACCTCTCAAATGTGGCCATATATTCAGTGCCATGGGAAACCTACCTCTATCTAGCAACACTGGAATCAACTGGAATTGTCTCCATCCTATTCGAGCACCTCAAACACACAACATTGCCAAGCCTATGATGCATTGCTGCAGTCTGTGGTGCCAGTGAACCTGAACTGAAAGTGATTTGTGTTATTGGTAACAGTACAATACTTTTGCCAGTACCTAGTTTTGTAATTGAAGAAAATAGAAAGTATTCATATGATGTGGACTATAAATTGAAAGTAATAGTATATGCTGAAGAATATGGAAACAGGGCAGCTGAGTGACATTTTAGCCCTCCACCAACAGAAAAAAATCATTTGCTATTGATGGGCTAATAAAGAAAAATTGATAAAAATGAGGAGGACTGAATGCAAAATGGCCAAAACTAGAATAAGGTATATTGAAATGGATTCAAGGACACAGTCAAAATTTCACTGGAATTAATACAAAAATAATTGAAATACACACTCATAAGCTAGTGCTACAGTGGACCTTAACAGACTAGGGTGGAGTGCTACAGGCTTATGAAGCATCATGGACTTTGTATGTGTTGTTGTTGTGGTCTTCAGTCCTGAGACTGGTTTGATGCAGCTCTCCATGCTACTCTATCCTGTGCAAGCTTCTTCATCTCCCAGTACCTACTGTAACCTACATCCTTCTGAATCTGCTTAGTGTATTCATCTCTTGGTCTCCCTCTACGATTTTTACCCTCCACGCTGCCCTCCAATGCAAAATGTGTGATCCCGTGATGCCTCAAAACATGTCCTACCAACCGATCCCTTCTTCTAGTCAAGTTGTGCCACCAACTTCTCTTCTCCCCAATCCTATTCAATACCTCCTCGTTAGTTACATGATCTACCCACCTTATCTTCAGCATTCTTCTGTAGCACCACATTTCGAAAGCTTCTATTCTCTTCTTGTCCAAACTGGTTTTCGTCCATGTTTCACTTCCATAGATGGCTACACTCCATACAAATACTTTCAGAAATGCCTTCCTGACACTTAAATCTATACTCGATGTTAACAAATTTCTCTTCTTCAGAAACGATTTCCTTGCCATTGCCAGTCCACATGTTATATCCTCTCTACTTTGACCATCATCAGTTATTTTACTCCCTAAATAGCAAAACTCCTTTACAACTTTAAGTGTCTCATTTCCTAATATAATCCCCTCAGTATCACCCGATTAGTATGTGGAACAAACCAAAATACCTCAGAAAATGCCACAAGAGTATGAAGAGAAAATATTATCTTTCCAGTGCTTTATTATTCAGCATCAAAAGAAAACCAGTGTGGAACTAAGCCAGATAACAAGTAAAGATGAAACTCCTCTGACATCTGATGTGCCGAGTAACAAGTGTTGCTATGAAAGTGGCTAAAACTGTAACTATAAAAACAAGTGAACACCAAAAAAGCACTACACTGTTGTCCTTTCATGTTGTGCTGACAGCACTAAACTTAAAAAAATGATCATTTTCAAGCACAAAACAATGCCAAAACCTTCTGAAATACCACCAGTTGTTGTTGTTCACATACATGACATCGGCTGGATGGATGAGGCTAGTGTGAAACTACAGATTAGCAGAGCATGGGACAGAAAGGTGGGTGCTTTGTTGATTTCTCTTCTTGTGCTAGATCAGTTTAGTAGACATTTGAAAAATTCTGTGAAAAAGGATTGAGACAGGTAAATACAAAGCTTTCTATTATTCTGGGAGGACTTGTTTCGCAATTGCAACCCCTTGGCGTCTCAATAAACAAGCCATTTAAAGTGAATATGAGGGAGGATTGGAACTAATGAATGATAGACGAAACCAAACATGAATTCACATGGAAGAGAGCTTTAAAATAACCTACAATCAAACAAGTGTGTCATTGGAAAAAACAGTTTTGATCTAGAGTGAGAGAAGATATTATTATTAAACGTTTCAAGAAGTGTGGCATAAGTAACACTCTCGACAGCAGTGAAAGCCATCTTACATATGAAGAGTACAATCATGATGATGAAGAGGAAGAAAAAGAAGAAGAAGAAGAAAGTTCAGATGATGTTTTCCAGGGATTTTAAAGGTCAGTTTGCTTTTCTAAACTAAGAATTTTGTCAAAAATATGACTTTTCAAACTAACAATAAAATGGTAAAAAATGGTATTTCTAAAAAAAATTCCTTAAAAATTCTATCAATTACTATTAGTCTGTAGCATCTTATAGTCTGTAAAATATGGTATGCTATGGGAGACATTCTCCTGTGCTTGCATGGGACCCATGATAGTAATCAAAGATACAACAACAGCTGAGAACCACTTGCATCCCCTCATGTGTTATGTCTTCCCTCATGACAATATCACCTTACAGCAGTATAATTGTATATGTCTTGGAGCCAGAATCATGCTACAGTGGTTTGAAGAGCATTATAGTGAACTTACATTGATGTCTTGAGACCAAATTCATCTGATATAAATCCTAAGGAATTCATACGGGTCACTATCAGGCAACATCACCACATATGCAAATTATGTGAATTATATGACCTGTGCATAGATATTTAATGCCATGTACCTCCACAAATCAACCAACAAACTTTTGGGTCCCTGATATGCAGACTTAGTGATATATTACACTTAAAAGATGGACAAATAAGCTACTAAGCAGGTGGTCATAATGTTTTGGCCCATCAGTGTATTTATTTATGTATATCAGTATAAGCCAACTTTAGGAATTTCCTTTGTGTATCAGATAAATTTGCTTCAGAAATCTAAATCCTAATTTTCAGATACTGTTTAAATGTGATTTTTGTGTTGTTTCACCATTACATTATTTTTAACAACAAAACATGTGTATGTGTTAGGTTTCTTGCATAGTTTTCAAATGCTGAGAGTCACAAAAAATGTAATTTGGACAGTCATACCTTAATTCAGACAATCATTCTCACTAGTTGCATTTGAGGAGTAAAGGTATAATTCTGAAAATTTTTGGAAATTTTTGTATTGTAGTAAATTAGAGGTTGTAAGATACAGTTGCATATATCACACAAAATGTTTTTCATGGTAAATAGACAGTTTATCTCACAGTTGCACATTCTACAAATATTAGCAGCAAATCTGATTTTAAAAATCATTTCCCCTTAATTGTAGTGTAGATAGTTATGTAATTACTACAATATTTCCACCTTTTCCTGCTAGTTGATCAGTTTACTTTAAGACAGTGTTGAAAGTTTGCAATTGCAAGGTGAGATTTTACAAAGTCCAATGCTGTAATATAGTAGTGTGTTCTGTGGAGAGTATAATTATATCAGGTTTATTTAGGTTCCTGTTGTAAACTATCTGAATTTGTCATAAATTTCTCCACTTTTCCTTTTTTACATCAGTTTAGTAGGGACTATACCACAACAAAACAATAGTTTTGAAACTCCACATTCTCAAGTAGCTTCAGGGAATCAATAAGTTTTTTCACAGGATTTTCTATTGTTAGGAAAGAAAATTATTTTCTTGAGTGTGTACTGCCTCTGTTCTCAAAATGAATATTTAATCCTCGTGGTGTAACAGATCCAGAGATTAAAAGAGAATCAACAAGATTAATATAAAGTTATTTGTTTACCAGTAAGAAAAACATTGTAACTGTCAGAATGCAGAACCCCACTGTGAATGCTGCTCTATATGCAAGATGAGGTTTTTGCTCTTTGTAAGTAACTGTAAAACCCTTGACCACTGTCAAGTGATGAATAGTGCTGCAAATGGTTGTGCTCAGTCTGCTATCAAGAGACATGTACCAGAGATAACAAAGGTACTTCAAGTACTGACCTCTCCCTCAGATACTGTCGCCTTTCCAGGAAGTAAAGAACCTATCACCACTCATCAACTTGAGTATAAGTGGCATCTCCATGTTAGGTCTGAGGGCCCTGTACAGGGGAGGCAGGGATGAGGGAGAACATGAAGTATAGTACTACACAGTAAATGATAATAAGACCATTATAGCATAACTGACTATAGGTGTCAATAAAAATTTAAAGAAAAGTATGACACTATTCCTGCTTGTGAGCAGTGAACTTTAAACATTTATATCCAAGAAAGAAAATGTTGATTACAAATGGATAAAGTTTGAGAGTATTCTACAACATACTATATCCACGTATTCACTGAAAAAGGAAGGACTTGCCGTATTAGCTAGCTGTTCTAAAACCAGCTTCTCCACAGATTTCAACACAGCTTAAGTGTCATAGGCAAACAAGAAGTGGACAAAGCAAAAATTACTGTAATGAAAGTCAAGCAAAAATTGATCAACAGTTTTTGAATGGAAAATTCTGTCTCTCAGTTTGACACAAAATGCTAAGGTTTGTTGATAAGTTAAATCAGTAATCAGGTGAAAGCCAGCTGTCCAGACACTCAGTGACCATAACAGCATTGGAACACAGCATGATAGGGTGAATGTCAAAATACTAAATTATTTGTTCTAAAATTGTTTGCACTGAGGAAGATTATACTATGGTTCCACCTCTCAATAATTCTATGAACAATAAAATGACCACATGATAGAACATCAATAAAAATTGCTCAACAGAGGAAAGGTGGCTAGAACTGATGGGATACCTACAAAGTTCTGCCTGGAGTATGTGAAAGAACTTTCTCATGTAGTAGCAGTCTACCATAGGATTCTGGAGTAATTATTATTGTTTCGTTTGGCATCAAGCATACATTACTTGAATTGAACAGCAATGATGTTACTGGTAACACAACATGCATATACTACAAATAAAATAGATTACATTCATTTATGGTAATAAAAGTCTTAGATTAGATCGATAAATCAATAATATACGTATGGATAAAAACACTAGGATGAGTTACATGTAAAAAAACAAAACAAAAAAACAAAAAAAAAACAAAAAAGTGGTTTTTATAAACAGTAATATTGACAAACAGAGCTTCATGTTGTAATAAAAATTATAGGTTAATATCTAAAGTATCCAGCCAGGAGATTGCTTCCTCAGAGACCTCATGTATGCTGGTCAGAGTTCCAGCATATTTCCATAGGGGACACTCTGTGACTATGTGGTGTATTGTTTGTCGTTGGTGTCTGCAGTCACACTTGGCACTTTCAGCAATTCCCCACTTATGCTTCAAGTTCTGGCATCTTCCGTGCTTGGTGCGTATGCGATTTAGGGTGGTCCACGACCTCCTAGGTAGGTGGAATCCAGGAGGGACTCGTGTAGGATCAGCAATGAAGCATTCCAATTGATTGTGTGAAACTGTGCTTTCTCCACAAGTCTGTGAGACCCAGAGGGCATCAGTTACCAGTGCACAGGTTAATTCCATGTTCTTTGGTTCCTAGAAGGTATTTGATACAGTTCCACAGTCTTATCCAGTGGACAAAATATGAGTAAACGGAATATCAGACCAGCTGTTTGATTAGATTTAGTAGGTCCTAGCAAACAGTACACATTACATACCAATCAGAATATATAGCCAATCAGATACCATTAGAAGCTCCGAAAGGCTTTTTTTGGATGATGCTGTCATATTGAGAAATACCCCACTGTCAGAAAATTGTAGCAAAATGTAAGAAGACCTGCAGTGGATTGACACTTGCTGCAAGGATAAACAAATGTAGCATGTTGTGCATTAATACTCATAAATCTTCCTTATTATATGAGTAGATGATTTCCAAACAATTACCAGAAAGCAGTCACAAACATTAAGTATCTGAGAGTGTGCTTACAGAATGTTTAAAGTGGAAAGACCACATAAAACCTACTGCAGCAAAGGCAGATGCCAGATTGAGATGGATTAGAAGAATCCATAGGAAATGTAGTTTACCCATCAAGGAAGTGGCTAACAAACCTCTTGTTCAACAATTACTTGCATATTGCTTATCAGTTGGGACTCTTATCAGAATGTATTGATGGAAGAAATAGAGAAGATACAAAGAAGAGCAGTGGGTTTCATCACAGGTTTGTTTAATAAGCTTGAAAACATCACAGAGACACTTACACATCACCAGTAGCAGATGCTATAAAAATGAATCAACATGCGGTTTAGAGTAAAAATTCTGACTGCATACATTCCTATATATGTTTCGAAAGAGATGAAGGTAAAATCAGAAAGGGTCACATGGAGGTATACCATCTGTCGTTCGTCCCGTGTGTCATTCACATCTCAACTGGAATGTGTAGATGCAACAAAGGTACACAAAGTGCCCTAGACAACACACTACAATGGGGCTTCAGGATTGTAGATGTAGCTATAGGTGTAGATCCCCTAATCAACTTGTTTGTGGTGATATCTCCCTCTGAAACTGAATCTGAGCTGGTAGAACCCATTCCACCTCTTGGGAAGCCTGGGTGTCTCATGTGTGGGTAAACAAGAATGAAAGGATTAATCATCAGTAGTTTGCATGTGTGGCAAATAATGGTATTCCTTAAAGGATTTATTGCAACAGATAGGAAAGATCACCATGTACACTCAGTGCCCATACCTGGAGGCCTCTTTCAGTCTGCTGAAGAAGCTGCTCTAGCAACCATTGAGGAAACTGCCATTGTGGCCCATGTTGGAATGAATAATGTCCATAGTCTGGATTCTTATGTTATACTTGGTTCTTTCCAGCAAACTGGTGGAGAAGCTTGAGAAGACCAACCTTTTTCATGGAATTTCAGAAAAGCTCAAAACCCACAGGACTATTGCCTGAAATGAAATGATTATGATTCTTGTACAGAGTTGAGTGGGAGGCTCGAACTAGAGACTTCTAAGGCTCTGTGACAAGCTAGGCTGCAGATTTCCTGGACTTGTGATGTAGGATTGAGAGCAGTAGGGCCCCAGGTAGCTGACTGTGTGTGGAGACCACTACATTAGTTTCTTTCTTTCTTTAAACAAAAAGATTAAATGACACTCCACTGAGTCCATTTTATATTAGCTATAGGGACCTATGAAATAGTTAGATAATTAGTACCATGTTCCATGGATTATTTGCATGATAAATTGTTGTGATATTGACCAAGTTATTTTATATTCACCTCACAAATTGTTTTGTAAATATTGCTTGCTATAGGCTGATCATTTACAACATTTTGTTCTTTTTCTTTTTTTCTATTTTTAAAACATTCAGATGAAAGCTAGTAATTCCTACCAACCATCTTTTACTCATTACAATAATAGAAATTAATTCCACAGAATAGAATTTTTTTTTTTTTAAAAGGAGAAACTTCTTCAGTTTGATTTCAAATATTACTTTACTCTCTGTCAAACATTTTATATCACTGGTTAAGTGATCAAAAATTTTGGTTGTAGCACTGTGCACCCCTTCTCTGCACTAAATAGAACCTTAAATGCAGTTTTTTCTTCTGGTTTTGTGTAATGTACACCATTGTTACTTATGACTGCAGTGGATTATTGACAACAAACCTCATGAGGGATTAAATATACATGAAGCAGTAATCAAAATGCCCAACTCCTTAAACAAGTATCTACAAGATGAGCATGAATAAGCACCACATATTATTCTTACAGCACATTTTTGAGCAATGAAGACTTTTCTTCCTTAAAGATGAGCTACCCCAGGACTTTATTCCATACCAATGTGTGTTGCACTTATTATTGGTGTAGTGTCTGTAGATGTGCAGAACTGAATATACTGTGTCTTTTAAAAATTGAGAGTGAGACCATTCAAAGGAAACCAGTCAAAGATACTTTTAGGACCACTGTTTACCTTTTCTTATGTTACTACGTGTTTGCTTGGATTGATTACAGTTCTAGTGTCATCCACAAAAGAACTAAATCTGCTTGTAGTATATTAGACAGGAGATTGTTTACACATATGAGGAACAATACCAGGCCTAAGATTGAGCCTTGAGGACCCCAATATGTGATTTCTCCCCAGTCAGAATAATATCCCTTGATTACATTGGCTGAATTACTAAGAACAACTTCCTGGATTCTTATCCATTGATTGGCTGCACTATCAGTCCCATGCAAACTCTGTTTATCTTGGAGAATACTATGATCCAGACAGTCAGTTGGCTTCAATAGGTCACAGGAAATAATGGCTGGTGTTATTTTGTTAATTAATAATTGTAAAATTTGGTGAGTGAACATGTAAATATCATTCTAAGTAGAGCAGCTCTTCTGAAAGCGCACCTTTAATTTAAAGAGTATATTATTATTGGTCAGTTGGACTATTATTCTAAAATACATCATCCTTAAAAAATCTTGTAGAATCATGGCAGTGGTGGAAGAGGATTGTATTTACTGACATCTCTTCTATCACCACTCTTACAGAGTGATTTGACAACAGCATATTTCAACCCCTGCAAAAATGTCTTGACTTAGTGACACATCACATATTTCACATAAGACAGGCCTTATTGTATGGGAAAAAATTTAATAGTCTGTTGGAAACACCATAAAATCCAGTTGGGCTTTAATTCTTGGTAGAATATATAATTTTCTTAATTTCAGGAGGAGATGTTGATGATAAGTTCATATGATTGAATTTTATGAGTTATATGATTGAATTTTACGAGAATAGATTTTTAACATACTGCTGTGTTATTTCTATTGAACTGTCCATCCCTATATTTTCTACATTTAGGAAATGATTATTAAACATATTTGCTATGTGTGATTGATCTTTACATCCATTTCCTTTCAATTCATTAGTGATATTATCTCATTCTGTGGCTGGTTGTCCTGTCTCCCATAAAACCCCATTTCATATAGCTTCAAGTCTGTGCACACAATTATGGTTTCTGACAAATGTGCCTCTTCTTTGATTTTTTGATAACTTTCCCTGATAATTTTGAGTGGCCTTTGTAGTGTGAGACTAACTGAGGTCTCTACATGTTCTTGCCAACAGATACATTTCCCTTTTCCTTTTACAAGGTATTTTAATCTCTCTAGTAATCCATGGTTTTTTACATGGCTGTGTAGTGTCCTTTCTGATTAGCTGGTGTGAAAGCTATTTTGAAGAATTACATGAATTTATTAGAGAATAGATTATATTGTATATCACCATTTGGTTCGTTATAAATTTCATCCCATGTCATCTCTTGTAAACTGTTATTAAAAACATTTGTTCTGGAATATTTAACTATTCTTATTTCCAATGAGGAGTGTCAATACTGTAAGGTACTATCTTATTTATCCTAACGGTGCAACATCATCTTCATCAGAGAGAGTATTTGTTACTGGGCACACAGTTAGTTTCTCGCTTTGAGCTTCATCAAAGAAAAAATTATCAATTAGGGGCCTACTGTCTTTATCCACATGTGTTGGAAAGTTAGTTACTGAGATGAAATTTTAGGATCCAAATAAGGTTTCCACATCATTTTTGATGTCAGAGTCTTTTAGGAAATCTACAGAGAAATCACCATAGACTACTGTCAGACTGCTGTCTGACAGATAGAGTATTAAGGAATCCAAATTCCTCAAAAACAGTCCAGAATCTCCCAGTGAGTATTTATGTACAGTTACAATTAGAAGTGAACTGTTTTTCAGTGTTAATTTACAAGCACACTTTACCATGCCTTTCTCAATATTTTCGGATATGTATTCTGTCTTTACATAAGTAATAGGTCCTCTTTTTCCCATATTATTTCTGCTTGAGTAAGATTCAAGAGTGCAATGTTTTATATTTAAATTCTCTAATCCTGTGGTTAAGTGGTGCCCAGAAAGACAGAGAGTGTCTGTCTTTTCAGAGATCTCTAAATTTTCCAAACGGACAAAAGCTATCTTGTTGCTCAGTCCTTTAATATTCTTTTGGAATAAACTGACCTTACTTTTCTTTGTATTCATAAGCATTTTGTTGGACTCTTCTGTTATCTTAACTTCCTTCATAACAGGTGGCCTAAATTCTGATTCCAATCTAGAAAAAGGATATCTCTCTGACACCAGTTATCACAGGGATCTAACTTCATGTAATGGTAGCCCCCTCCACGTTTTCCACAAGAGAGCCAGCCAACCTATAGTTCCTTCTCTTATTCAGGTCTAGGTCATGTTTACTATATCCTCATGTCCAAAATTTCAGTCAGCAGCAGCCTCCTCAACTCAGTGTTCACATGGCTTGCAGTGGTGTTCTCTCAGGGTTGGTCATGGCCCTGAAATGTCTACAAATTGGTGTACAGTTGCTACTCTTATTTCATCCAAGTCACTCCTAATGCATTACTTTCTGTCTTTAGCCAGGTTGTTTCCTGCTCCACTGACTATGATAGCCTGATTCTCTTTATCAAAGTATTTACACAAATTTTCTATCTCATCTGTCAACTGGCTAGGCACTTGGCTCCACAATACTTGTGACATTGTACCATTTTCCTAATTTTCCCTGTACTATCTTTCCTATATCCCTCCCATGGCTACTGCCTAGCAGCAAGACTGTTTTCTCCCTACTCTCTTTTAGTACTGATCTACACTTAAAAAACTTTCTTTGCTAGAAGTCTGCTATACCCTACTATGACCTAGAGCTGGATGAGACTATTCCCCTCCTAATTCAGGTAAGAAGTCAAACTTATTAGATATTGTAAGTTCAAATATAGATGAAGAAGTTGAAGACATGTTCCTCTTTCACCCATTGTTGTCAAAGATGACAACAATGGGTGAAAGAGGAACATGTCTTCAACTTCTTCATCTATATTTGAACTTACAATATCTAATAAGTTTGACTTCTTACCTGAATTAGGAGGGGAATAGTCTCATCCAGCTCTAGGTCATAGTAGGGTATAGCAGACTTCTAGCAAAGAAAGTTTTTTAAGTGTAGATCAGTACTAAAAGAGAGTAGGGAGAAAACATTTTCCCCCTTCCATGTATCTAATTCGAATTTCACATTCTCTATCTCAGCTTGAAAGGCACAAATCATTGTCGCCTGTTCAGAAATTCTCTTGTCTTTTTTGCAAAGCTTACAGTTCCAATACGTTTCTAGCATTTGTAGACTTAGAGAAAGCTTTTGACAATGTTGACTGGAATACTCTCTTTCAAATTCTAAAGGTGGCAGGGGTAAAATACAGGGAGCGAAAGGCTATTTACAATTTGTACAGAAACCAGATTGCAGTTATAAGAGTCAAGGGGCATGAAAGGGAAGCAGTGGTTGGGAAGGGAGTAAGACAGGGTTGTAGCCTCTCCCTGATGTTATTCAATCTGTATATTGAGCAAGCAGTAAAGCAAACAAAAGAAAAATTTGGAGTAAGTATTAAAATCCATGGAGAAGAAATAAAAACTTTGAGGTTCGCCAATGACATTGTAATTCTGTCAGAGACAGCAAAGGACTTGGAAGAGCAGTTGAATGGAATGGATAGCATCTTGAAAGGAGGATATAAGATGAACATCAACAAAAGCAAAACGAGGATAATGGAATGTAGTCGAATTAAATTGGGTGATGCTGAGGGAATTAGATTAGGAAATGAGACACTTAAAGTAGTAAAGGAGTTTTGCTATTTGGGGAGCAAAATAACTGATGATGGTCGAAGTAGACAGGATATAAAATGTAGACTGGCAATGGCAAGGAAAGCGTTTCTGAAGAAGAGAAATTTGTTAACATAGAGTATAGATTTAAGTGTCAGGAAGTCATTTCTGAAAGTATTTGTGTGGAGTGTAGCCATGTATGGAAGTGAAACATGGACGATAAATAGTTTGGACAAGAAGAGAATAGAAGCTTTCGAAATGTGGCGCTACAGAAGAATGCTGAAGATTAGATGGGTAGATCAAATAACTAATGAGGAAGTATTGAATAGGATTGGGGAGAAGAGAAGTTTGTGGCACAACTTGACCAGAAGACGGGATCGGTTGGTAGGACATGTTCTGAGGCCTCAAGGGATCACCAATTTAGTAGTGGAGGGCACCGTGGAAGGTAAAAATCGTAGAGGGAGACCAAGAGATGAATACACTAAGCAGATTCAGAAGGATGTAGGCTGCAGTAGGTACTGGGAGATGAAGGAGCTTGCACAGGATAGAATAGCATGGAGAGCTGCATCAAACCAGTCTCAGGACTGAAGACCACAACAACAACATACAGTTCCAAGGGAGAGTCTCACTGAGTTCCCCATTTCTGACTGTTCACCTTCCTCTTTTATGAAAATGCAGGTTATATTCACGTATGTTAATGGTAATTGGTTAAAAGTGAAAAAACAAATTTAAGGAGGCAGATGGCAAAACAAGGGGGGAAGTAAAAATATCCCATATATACAAAGACAGTAACTTGTTCTCGAAAGAACAGTTATTGTTGATGACCGTGCAGCTTTTCCCTGAAATAAATGATGACTAACTGACAACCTCAGCTGCTGACAGGTGTTGTTGTTATACCTCGATGTGGACAGCTGAAAATGTGTGCCCCGACCGGGACTCGAACCCGGGATCTCCTGCTTACATGGCAGACACTCTATCCATCTGAGCCACCGAGGACACAGATGAATAGCGCGACTGCAGGGACTTATCCCTTGCACGCTTCCCGTGAGACTCACATTCCCAACTGTCCACAATTCTACATATGTATTGTACCTTATAGACATTTGCCCACCCACTCATTACTCGCGCACGCGCTGGCGATTCCCGTAAGAGTTTGGGCAACCTGTGCGCATTCGCACAGACAAAGGTCAATGGCTAGGTAGCCTTTAACTATATATACAAAGACAGTAACTTGTTCTCGAAAGAACAGTTACGGGAATCGCCAGCGCGTGCGCGAGTAATGAGTGGGTGGGCAAATGTCTATAAGGTACAATACATATGTAGAATTGTGGACAGTTGGGAATGTGAGTCTCACGGGAAGCGTGCAAGGGATAAGTCCCTGCAGTCGCGCTATTCATCTGTGTCCTCAGTGGCTCAGATGGATAGAGCGTCTGCCATGTAAGCAGGAGATCCCGGGTTCGAGTCCCGGTCGGGGCACACATTTTCAGCTGTCCACATCGAGGTATAACAACAACACCTGTCAGCAGCTGAGGTTGTCAGTTAGTCATCATTTAAAAATATCCCAGCTTGCTTTGTCACATTACCCCCTCATTGGATTGGACAGATAGATATTGCAAATAGCTAACTGGGTAATTCAATGACCACTAGTGACCCCACACAGTGGATTAAAAATCTACTCAAAATTTTTACAAAAGAAATCTTATCAAAAACTTAATCCTCATGAGTAGCAAAAAGTTAAATTACACAATGCCTTGCATTTTACTTTTTAGATAGGAAATTTCACTTTCTCAATGTTTAGTATGTTTCACAAGCACTTTCACACTTTTAATGAGCTTTATCATATTTTCTCACCAAGTTGTCCACACCTTCAACAGGTCCAAGTGGCAGTTAGTTATGAAATGCACTGTGATCAGTTCCCTTGGTTCTCCTATGTCACAGTACATGAAAAAATGAGACAAAATACTCTACTTTAGAACATTTACTTTTACTTCTAACTTAAGTCTAAAAAAAAAGGTTTAACATTAATGGCAAATGATAGTCATTACATCATAAATAAATACATTACATAGCTCTCATTACATTATAACTAGTAGCACTAAAATTGACTGTAGTGCGAAAGGCGTGGACTTGTAAAACTTGAAAATCAAGTTTACTTTACACTACAAAACATTACTCTAAGTCATAACTGTCTGAAACTGGTTAAACTTGAAAGATTTTTGTTTCTTTCCTATTTGCAAAATAGCAAAAACTCAAGATGTGCAGTAGCACAGATTTACTAATCATTACATTATGAAGAAAATAGTCACCATAACATAACTTAATTACTGTCCAAATCAAAATAACTGGGATGTAAGTTGTATCGAATCATTGCCCCACTTCTCTGCTCCACTCTGAGAACTACTCTCACTCAACCAGAAAATTAAATCATCACAAAATCACAAAATGTTACCAAATGGTTGACTTGTCCGAATATTCACATCACTCTTGCACCACAGTTATCAGTTAATCAGCAAACTTACTGTTATTTGTTCCAGTATTACCACTTCAAGCTCATAATTCCTCAGAACACAAGTAGAAGTTTTCCAGATAACGTATTGGTCCAATGATGCAGCATAAGATTTGTACCGCATTAAAATATTACTCTTTCTGTTAAGTTCTCATTCCCAGCTGCATTGTCATGAATTGCACAATATACATGGTACCCAAAGTTGCCTAGATCAAATTTAGATCGTCAATACAGTTACACCACATTTGTTTGCATAAGTTATTTTTTTCATTAATCATGTCTGTCAGCTCCATTATTTCACTTACATTTCTTAGTTTGTTAGCCAATGGAGTGCATTCTCAAAAAATATCCCTCTGCAGAGACAGGCGCCCTAACCATTAATACCCTAACATTATTCATTATTTCATTATTGCATTATTTAATAAATTATCTAATAAATAAACAGCTGCTCTGCTTATCTAATACAAAATTGATTCTCCAGAAAAACACTCCACAGTAACAGATCCTTATGCTAAGGAAAACTTAACCCTCATTACCGATCAGACAAAATTATCACTTAGAAAAACTATTATTTCGCTGTATTCCATCAAATTACTTGATATTCTAGCCTGAAGGGTGATGTACATACAAATCTTGCTTACACTTTCCACACACATTACTCCAGGCAACTATGTTTAAAGTTGTAATTCCTTAATGTTCTATAGGTAGATAGTTATCTCCATATACTGATTGCACTGAACACAAAAACTTCTACTATACCACAATTAATATTAATATATAGTATTTAAGATGGTTTATACCGCACATTGCCTCTGCTGTTGCACCAAATTATACTAATTTCACACGAGTTGATAGGCTGTTGCACCACTGAATTGTAAACAGTTGTTGAGTTCACTGTTCAAAGTTCACTAGTCCTTGTTTATTGTGCCTACGTACAATATTCCTCACTTGGGGCACCAAATGTAATGGTTTGCCTTCCTCTTTTATGAAAATGCAGATCATATTCATGATGTTAATGGTAATTAGTTAAAAGTCAAAAAACAAATTTAAGGAGGCAGATGTCAAAACAAGAGGGGAAGTAAAAATACCACAGCTTGCTGCTTCGTCATACATTGAAATCCCAACTACAACTGCCCCAATGGAATTCCAATCAACAACTGACAAATACCACTCCCTTTCTGTGTGCTACATCTGCAATTATCTTGCACTGCAGCAGAGATTAAATGCTACAACTAGAATTAAATCACTTAACATACTTTATGATGCATGAATTTTTGTTTTTATGAACCATAAAAATGAGCTCTATAGATTAGTGCTTCATCTGTAAAATATGATGTTAACTTTTATATCCACTTAAAGCAAGAACTCAGCACTCACATAATTGCTGTATCTGTTAATTAACTTATTCACAATAAAATGTAGTCTTAAACTTCAATGTACACAAACTGTATGTAAACAGACTACTAGTGTAAAATTTCTGAATCAAATGACTTAAAATTTACACTACTTCCCAGAAATGAACTAAACAGTCTAGGGATAGGCAATACTTAAATTGCTGGACAGAAAAATAAGTAAATGAGATTCTGTAAATTTATTGCACCAAAATGTAAATAATATATATATCTAAAAACAAAGATGATGTGACTTACCAAACGAAAGTGCTGGCAGGTCGATAGACACACAAACAAACACAAACATACACACAAAATTCAAGCTTTCGCAACAAACTGTTGCCTCATAAGGAAAGAGGGAAGGAGAGGGAAAGACGAAAGGATGTGGGTTTTAAGGGAGAGGGCAAGGAGTCATTCAAATCCCGGGAGCGGAAAGACTTACCTTAGGGGGAAAAAAGGACAGGTATACACTCGCACACACACACATATCCATCCACACATATACAGACACAAGCAGACATATTTAAAGACAAAGAGTTTGGGCAGAGATGTCAGTCGAGGCGGAAGTGCAGAGGCAAAGATGTTGTTGAATGACAGGTGAGGTATGAGTGGCGGCAACTTGAAATTAGCGGAGATTGAGGCCTGGTGGGTAACGGGAAGAGAGGATATATTGAAGAGCAAGTTCCCATCTCCGGAGTTCGTATAGGTTGGTGTTGGTGGGAAGTATCCAGATAACCCGGACGGCGTAACACTGTGCCAAGATGTGCTGGCCATGCACCAAGGCATGTTCAGCCACAGGGTGATCCTCATTACCAACAAACACTGTCTGTCTGTGTCCATTCATGCGAATGGACAGTTTGTTGCTAGTCATTCCCACATAGAATGCATCACAGTGTAGGCAGGTCAGTTGGTAAATCACGTGGGTGCTTTCACACATGGCTCTTCCTTTGATCGTGTACACCTTCCGGGTTACAGGACTGGAGTAGGTGGTGGTGGGAGGGTGCATGGGACAGGTTTTACACCGGGGGCGGTTACAAGGATAGGAGCCAGAGGGTAGGGAAGGTGGTTTGGGGATTTCATAGGGATGAACTAACAGGTTACGAAGGTTAGGTGGACGGCGGAAAGACACTCTTGGTGGAGTGGGGAGGATTTCATGAAGGATGGATCTCATTTCAGGGCAGGATTTGAGGAAGTCCTATCTCTGCTGGAGAGCCACATTCAGAGTCTGGTCCAGTCCCGGAAAGTATCCTGTCACAAGTGGGGCACTTTTGTGGTTCTTCTGTGGGAGGTTCTGGGTTTGAGGGGATGAGGAAGTGGCTCTGGTTATTTGCTTCTGTACCAGGTCGGGAGAGTGGTTACGGGATGCGAAAGCTGTTGTCAGGTTGTTGGTGTAATGGTTCAGGGATTCCGGACTGGAGCAGATTCGTTTGCCACGAAGACCTAGGCTGTAGGGAAGGGACCGTTTGATGTGGAATGGGTGGCAGCTGTCATAATGCAGGTACTGTTGCTTGTTGGTGGGTTTGATGTGGACGGACGTGTGAAGCTGACCATTGGACAGATGGAGGTCAACATCAAGGAAAGTGGCGTGGGATTTGGAGTAGGACCAGATGAATCTGATGGAACCAAAGGAGTTGAGGTTGGAGAGGAAATTCTGGAGTTCTTCTTCACTGTGAGTCCAGATCATGAAGATGTTTTTAAGTATGATATTTCCAGTTTTAGAGTAACATACCTTTTTCGACACAAAGATGAAATTAAAGAAAAGCTGCCACTGTTCATTAAAATGATAAAGACTCAGGTTGATGTTACTGTGAAAGAATTACATACAGATGGTGGCAAGGAGTTCCATAATAAAGATGTGCAAAAATTTGCTTTCTCAGTTGGACTGAAACATTCGATCACAGCACCATATATGCCTCAACAGAATGGAATTGCTGAATGGGAAAATAGAATCCTGAGTGAGATGACATTTTATTTATTTATTTATTTATTTATTGTTCCGTGGGACCAAATTAAGGAGAAATCTCCATGGTCATGGAACGAGTCAATACATGAAATTATAACACGATATTAGAAACAGATAAAATGAAATATAGAAAAAAAAACATATTCAGGTGACAAGTCATAAGTTTAAATGAAGACAATCAACAATGTAACACTGGAATTTGCTTAATTTTTTAGCTCTTCCAGGAGCTCCTCGACAGAATAGAAGGAGTGAGCCATGAGGAAACTCTTCAGTTTAGACTTAAAAGAGTTTGGGCTACTGCTAAGATTTTTGAGTTCTTGTGGTAGCTTATTGAAAATGGATGCAGCAGAATACTGCACTCCTTTCTGCACAAGAGTCAAGGAACTGCATTCTACATGCAGATTTGATTTCTGCCTAGTATTAACTGAGTGAAAGCTGCTAACTCTTGGGAATAGGCTAATATTGCTAACAACAAACGACATTAAAGAAAATATATACTGTGAGGGCAATGTCAGAATTCCCAGATTTTTGAATAGGGGTCGACAAGAGGTTCTCGAACTTACACCACATATAGCTCGAACAGCCCGTTTTTGAGCCAAAAATACCCTTTTTGAATCAGAAGAATTACCCCAAAAAATAATACCATACGACATAAGCGTATGAAAATATGCGAAGTAGACTACTTTCCGTGTTGAAGTGTCACTTATTTCAGATACTGTTCTAATGGTAAATAAAGCAGCATTTAGTTTCTGAACAAGATCCTGAACATGGGCTTTCCACAACAGCTTACTATCTATCCGTACGCCTAGGAACTTGAACTGTTCCGTCTCGCTTATAACATGCCCATTCTGTCTGATTAAAATGTCAGTTCTTGTTGAATTGTGAGTTAGAAACTGTAAAAACTGAGTCTTACTGTGATTTAGCATCAAATTATTTTCCACAAGCCACGAACTTATTTCATGAACTAAATTATTTGTTACTGTTTCAATATTACACACAAGATCCTTCACTATCAAGCTGGTGTCATCAGCAAACAGAAATATTTTTGAATCACCTGTAATACTAGAAGGCATATCATTTATATAAATAAGAAACAGCAGTGGCCCCAGCACCGACCCTTGGGGAACGCCCCACTTAACAGTGCCCCATTGGGACTGAACATCACTACCACTCTCAATATTGCGGAGAATTACCCTCTGCTTTCTGTTCTTAAAGTAAGAGGCGAACCAATTGTAAGCTACTCCCCTTACTCCATAATGGTCCAACTTCTGCAGTAATATTTTGTGGTCAACACAGTCAAAAGCCTTCGTTAAATCAAAGAAAACACCTAGCGTTCGCAACCTTTTATTTAATCCGTCGAAAACCTCACAGAGAAAAGAGAATATAGCATTTTCAGTTGTTAAACCATTTCTAAAACCAAACTGAACATTTGACAGCAAATTATGTGAATTTAAATGCTCCAGTAACCTTGTATATACAACCTTCTCGATAACTTTAGCAAACACCGATGGCATAGAAATAGGTCTAAAATTGTCAACATTATCAATGTCTCCCTTTTTATAAAGTGGCTTCACTACCGAGTATTTTAATCGATCAGGAAACCGACCACTCCTAAAGGAAAAGTTACAGATATGGCTAAGTACTGGACTAACATACATAGAACAATACTTCAGTATTCTGCTAGATACCCCGTCATATCCATGAGAGTTCTTGGTCTTTAGTGATTTAATTATTAACTCAATCTCCCTCTTGTCAGTATCATGGAGGAGCATTTCAGGTAACAGTCTCGGAACACTTTTTTCTAAGAGCGCTATATGATTCCCTGTTGGAATTAGGTTTCTATTTAGTTCACCTGCTATATTCAGAAAGTGATTATTAAATACTGTACATATATGCGACTTATCAGTAACACGGACATTCCCACTACGCACTGATTCTATATGCTCGACCTGTCTCTGCAGACCAGCAACTTCCTTTACCACTGACCATATGGTTTTAATTTTATCCTGAGACTTAGCTATTCTATCTGCATACCACATACTTTTTGCCTTCCTAATAACATTTTTAAGCACCTTACAATACTGTTTGTAATGGGCTGCTGCATTTAGATTTTGACTGTTTCTAACGTTTTGATATAATTGCCACTTTGTTCTACAAGATATTCTTATCCCTCTAGTCAGCCACCCAGGCTGCCTGTTTGTGCTAGTACCCTGTTTTAAACGTTGTAACGGAAAGCAACTTTCAAAGAGCATGAGAAAGGTCTTTAGAAAAGCATTATATTTATCGTTTACTGTCTCAGCGCTATAAACATCTTGCCACTCTTGTTCCTTTATAAGGTTTACAAAGGTCTCTACAGCAACCGGATCAGCTTTCCTGAACAGCTGATGACTATATTTAACACGAGTTGCAGCATAAAAATCTTTTAAAGTTAAAATTTGCGCATCATGATCTGAAAGGCCATTCACCTTTTTTCTAACAGAATGCCCTTCTAGTAATGAGGAATGAACAAAAATGTTGTCTATGGTTGTTCTACTGTTCCCTTGCACTCTCGTTGGAAAGAATACGGTTTGCATAAGATTATATGAATTAAAGAGGTCTACCAGCATCCTCTTCCTTGCACAATCACTTACACAATTAATATTGAAGTCACCACATATAACTAACTTTTTGTATTTCCTATAAAGTGAACCTAGAACCTCCTCTAGCTTTAGCAAAAATGCTGTGAAATCGGAGTCTGGGGATCTATAAATAACAACAGTTACAAGTTTAACTCCGTTAAATTTAACCACACCTGCACAACATTCAAACACCTTTTCAGTGCAGTACTTTGAAACATCAACTGACTCAAATGCGATGCCGTTTTTCACATACATGGCTACTCCCCCACACCGCAAAGAGCTCCTCGAAAAGCAGCCAGCCAACCTGTATCCTGGTAAAGGAAGCCTCTGAATTATCTCCTTATTTAAGAAGTGTTCAGATATACCAATAATTTCAGAGTCAACATCTATAAGCAGTTCACTAACTTTATCCCTAATACCTTGTATATTTTGATGAAATATACTAATTCCCTCATTACTCGGATACCTAAACTTTGTCAAAAGTGATTCCCTTGTTAGAGAGACTTCCCTTAAGCAGGAATACCTATCAGCTGACTTCAATCTAAAAAAGGTGCAGCTCTAACACACACTACTGCAGGAATTTTCCCATGAGTGATCCCACCAACCCCACCTATGCTGTCACCTATAAGCTTTGCCAACCTCCCCTTCCCATACCTGTTGAGGTGCAGGCCGTGTCTAGTGAAACCCGTCCTGCTGATAGACTCCACCGACACCACTGAAATGTGACCCATGCTTTCTGTCGTCAGCGCACCCCCAAGTCTCATGTTATTACGCCTGACGGCTGTATTAAGATGAGGCCGATCGTGACGCTGAAACAGTTCCACGAAATGCACATTCGTGTTGCCAGTCTGAGTGGCTATCTTTTCCAGGTCACCATCTATGTTATACTCCCCATCCCTACCAATACTATTACCAGCCCCACCCACAATCACTACCTGATCCTCTTTAGTAAAATCCCTACATAACCCCCCTATGTTAACAGTCACCTGAGCCAACCCTGCATTAGGCTTCACAATGCTGGTGACCTGGTACTCACTTCCCAGCACTTCCTGCAACTGCTGGCCTACACCTCTGCCATGTGAACTACCTAACAGCAGAACCTTCTTCTTCCTCTTCGACTTTGCAACTGTTCTAGGCGCAGTAACTACTGAGGTCTGCTGCATACTTCCTACATCTACAGCTACTAGAGATTCCTCTCCACTAGACTCTGACAGTTGGTCATATCTATTATAAACACCAATAGTAAAACTATCTGAAAATCTTCTTCTCCTAGCAGATCTCTTGCCAACAGCCAGCTCCCATTCCCCAACCCCCTTCTCCCTCCTCATCCTATCTAGCTCCTCCTGTGCGTTTTTCAACTGCACCTGAAGGGCACAGATCTTACGCTCCTGCTCCTCTATCAGTTTACTCTTGCTACATAACCTGCAGTTCCAGGAGAGGATCTCACCAGAATGCCCACTGGCTTCCCCACTGCATTCCCCCCAGTGAAAATACTTCGAACAAGTGTCACACCGCAATCCACTACTCACGAACCTACGGCAAAGCCCACACTTCTCACTCATGGTAAAATTTTACTTTTTCTAAGTTCCGCTACTACAATAAGAAGATGCTAAAAACCTGACTACAATAATCACAAACTTACTCTACAAGGGAAGTAACTACTATTATTAACAGTATTAATAAACAACAAATGTGAATATAACAAAAGACTAATACAGAAAGAGAATCAAACGTCTAATCACACAGTAACGAGCTGTAAACAGTTCCCAAAAGGTTCTTCTGAAATTATTTCACCAGAAAACACCACGAACACCGGTTGAAGACTACTAAAGTTCCTAAATAAATCACTATGCACAAACAATTAATTAGTACTTAGCTTTCGATGCGCCGCTACAGCTGCAACTGGTCAGCGCGGAATGTAAACACAGGCAAGAGGTTAAGTTGCTCGATACGAAACACTCACCTCTTGGCTTTGCTCTGCTGAACATCTGCCAAAAGCATTGTGGGGTGAATCTGTTCTGGCTGCAACATACACTTTTAATTGGACAGGTCCCACAAAAATTAAAGGAAAAACTCCAATTGAAATATTTTTGTAGAAAGAAGATTGTTTTGATAATTTGGTGATATTTGGAACTGAATGCTATGCTTGGATTCCTACACAGAAATGGAAGAAGTTTGATGCTTCTTCAAAAGGATATGTGGTTTATTATGAATATTGTGGATACTGTGTTTATTTTTCTGAAAAAAGGTGCATGTGTGTTTGCAGAGATGTAAAGTTCAGTTGTAAGCCATTACAGAAACCTGTTATCAGTACTCAGAAGTCTAAAAGGGTTGTTGGAATATCACCTATTGATAAGAATGCAGATATTTTGGAGAGGATTGCATGAACCAAGATGTTGCTACAAGTGATGAAAGTGTTAACAGCCAGTCATATGACACTGAGGTGGAAGTTGGAAGTAACTTGGAAGCAAGAAATGAGGAAAGAGGAAGCCACACTTTATGTGAATGGCGAAATTTGAAGAAACCATCTTGTTACTGTGAAGATTCAGTTCATCAGTGAAGAATGATCTTTCTTTGTGAGACACCAAGAAGCTACAAAGAAGCATTACAGTCAGAGAATTCTGGAGAATGCAAGAATGCAATGGAGGAATAGATGGATGCTCTAAAGAAAAATGGAACATGGAAATTAGTTTATAAAATTAAATCAAACAACGTGATTGGAAATCGATGGGTCTTTGCTACAAAATTAAATGCAAATAATGATGTTGTTCGATATAAGGCTTGATTGGTAACAAGAGGATATACTCAACGGTTTGGAGTAGATTACGTTGACACGTTTATCCCTGTTGCAATATTTGAGACACTGAGACATCTTTTGAGTGTTGCAATTCAACATGATAAGTGAATAATACAATTTGATGTGAGGACAGCATTTCTCGATGGTATTTTGAAGGAAAAAATCTACATGAGTCAACCAGAGCGATCTGATGATGGTATAGGATGGGTATGTAAGTTACTGAAGAGTCTATATGGTTTAAACCAAGCCTCAAAATACTGGTATGAATGTCTTGTTGGGTCCCTTACTGAATGTAACTTACTGGAGGGCAGTTTGGATCCATGTATGTTTTATGGTGAAAACCTGGTATTATTGTTTTATGTTGATGGATTGGCTATGGGTTCTACTGATGCCACAGCTAAGTTCACTGAACAGTTGGGTCAATGTTTTCAGATCAGTGTAGAAAGAGTTGATTATTTCTTGGGTTTACAAATCAAGAGGTTTGACAACTGTATTCAAATAAATCAATCTGCATATGTGAAGAGGATTTTGGAGAAATATGTCATGATGGATGCAAAACCATTGTCTTTACCCACTGAACCAGGATGGACACCAGGTGAGCTACCTCATTTTAATAATACTGGACTGTATCAAGAAATGGTTGGAAGTTTGATGTATTTAACATAAGGTGCAAGACCAGATATATCATATGCTGTTAATGTTGACTCAAGAGTTCAAGACTTACCAACTCAGGTGCACTTTGCATAACTCAAACAAATATTTAGGTATCTTAAATCAACAATTACAGATGGCATTAAGTTTACCAAGGATAAAGACTGTACAATTTGATGTGAGGACAGCATTTCTCGATGGTATTTTGAAGGAAAAAATCTACACGAGTCAACCAGAGCGATCTGATGATGGTATAGGATGGGTATGTAAGTTACTGAAGAGTCTATATGGTTTAAACCAAGCCTCAAAATGCTGGTATGAATGTCTTGTTGGGTCCCTTACTGAATGTAACTTACTGGAGGGCAGTTTGGATCCATGTATGTTTTATGGTGAAAACCTGGTATTATTGTTTTATGTTGATGGATTGGCTATGGGTTCTACTGATGCCACAGCTAAGTTCACTGAACAGTTAGGTCAATGTTTTCAGATCAGTGTAGAAGGAGTTGATTATTTCTTGGGTTTACAAATCAAGAGGTTTGACAACTGTATTCAAATAAATCAATCTGCATATGTGAAGAGGATTTTGGAGAAATATGTCATGATGGATGCAAAACCATTGTCTTTACCCACTGAACCAGGATGGACACCAGGTGAGCTACCTCAGTTTAATAATACTGGACTGTATCAAGAAATGGTTGGAAGTTTGATGTATTTAACATAAGGTGCAAGACCAGATATATCATATGCTGTTAATGTTGACTCAAGAGTTCAAGACTTACCAACTCAGGTGCACTTTGCATAACTCAAACAAATATTTAGGTATCTTAAATCAACAATTACAGATGGCATTAAGTTTACCAAGGATAAAGACTGTAGTATTGAAGCCTATAGTGACGCTGACCATGGTGGGGACAGAGGCACTAGACGATCAACAAGTGGCATCCTGCTCAAGTTCCATGGGGGGCCAGTTGTGTGGAAAAGTAAATTACAGCAGTGTGTTGCTCTTCTTTCAATGGACGCAGAATATGTGGCTGCAAGTGAAGCATGCAAATCACTTGTATGGTTAGACCAACTTCTGAAAGAAGAGCTGTTGATGAGCCATCAGTTCCTGTTTTACAAATTAATAACCAAAGTGCTATCAAATTTATTAACAGATCAAAGTTTTATGAGTGATCAAAACACACAGAGACAATGTATCATTACATTCATCAACTGGTTAGAAAGAGGAAGATTGATGTGAATTACACACCAACTGATGGACAGGCAGCAGATATTCTGACAAAAGAGGTACCATTCACAAAGTTACAAATGATGAAGGAACTTGTTGGTGTAGTGTCTACTTCATCATATATATAAAACATTGCGGGAGAGTGTGAAAGTATTAATGTTTCAATGTTGTTATATATATGTTTATGTATGTATCATTCATATTCTTTGAAGGTTGTCTGTCACATGTCTCATAAATTCTTTGGTTCATTTTTTGGTCTAGTTGTGATTATCTCTGGCTATGTTTTGAAATGTGCAGTTGGTGTTTCATATCATATTGTCGTACTGTGTGATGCTTAATAAATGATTCATTTCTAAAATGGCATTTGATAATTTGTCAACATAAATAAATAAATAGGCATGTAGATAGTGAGGTGTTTAGTGAAGTGCATTTGTAGATCAAAAACATAATGTGTGAACCGTTCAGTAGAATCAAATAGAAAGACCTCTCACAAAACCCAAAGAAATTCTGCTCATATATTAAGGTTGCCAGTGACACCAGAGTTAGTGTCCAGTGTAATACTTCTGCTTGTTGTATAAACAGAACATTTACAACAAAAGTTTTGGTCATAAATTGCAGTCTATCAAGTAATTAAATGAGATTATTGAAATAGATTAAGAGTTTTGAAGCAGGGAAAGTGGCACATTTTTCTTGTATACTTAGCTTATCAAATGGGGTAGCATTTTTTCAGGCAGACTGGCTTTCTTTTTCTTTTGGTGTGGGGGGGGGGGGGGGGGGGGGGGAGGGGTCGAGGTCCCAGTATTCATCTGATTATCCCAATTTAGGCTTTCGATGGTTTCCCTAAATTACTACAGGTGAGTATTGGGATGGTACATATGAGGCTATGGCCAACTACCTGTCCAATCCTTGTCAAAAATATCTCTTAGTATGTTAATACATGTATATATGAATTAATAAATTATGATACCAAGACGTGCCCTATAATCCTGAATGAATAAAACTTCTACCACTATTTTCTTGAAAAGGTCAATGCTGACAACAATTGTTGATTGTGATAATTCCTGTAATGCCTGAAATATGAATTATTTTATCTTTGTTGCTCTTAAATTGTGATCCCAAGAAATGTCAAATATCCTTGAAAAATTGGAATGTAACAATAGGAGGTTCATTCAAATGAAACCGGGTCAGTGTGTCTACCTTTACCTTACACTTAAGGTGGCACCACGTAACTACGTGTATGATGATGGTATCTATGGTAGAGACACTGACGTGTGTGCACCATTTGGTGTTGCATAGTGACTGTGATTTCACGTCGAAGAGAAGGTGGTACACAAGTTATCGTCCACTACCGAATATGCAAGTGAGTAAGCAGGAATAACAACGAGTGATTTGATTTTTGCTGGAGGAGGGAGTTGGAGGCCATGTAATGTATCAGTGGTTGAAGGATGTGTACGTTGAGTACAGTATGAGTCGCTCAAGTGCTGTGGAGCAGTGCAAACGATTCCTTGAGAGGCATGAGTCACTGGAAGATGATGCTTGTCCTGGAGAGGCTCATCATGTCATCAAACCAGAAATGGTTGTGGAGGTGAATGCTTTAATCTTGGACAACTGCAGAATCACTGTATATGAGTTCCATCAGTTACTGGATATTAGGGTGGGTACTGCCCACACCATAATGCATCAACAATTGAGGTTTCGAAAAATCTGTGTGCAGTGGCCTCCCCACCAACTGACTGCCAAACAGCAGAATACTCAAATGGCACTGTCTTTGAGTCATGTGCAACCTTATCATCAGGAGGAATGCTGCTTTCTGTCACATATTGTCACAGGTGACAAAACATGGTGTCACCATTTTGAACTGGAAAGCAAGCATCAGAGCAAGCTGTGGAAACATGCAACTTCACCACCTCCAAAGAAATCAAAGGCCATGCACACCAGTTTTTAAGGTCATGATGTCCTTCCTTTTTGACCACAATGGTCCACTGATTGTTGAGTTCTTTAACCTACTGCACGATAATTGCCACCCACCCACAGTCAATCCAGTGAAGACGACATTGCAGCAGTTTTGGTGGGAAATGTAGGAACTTCCACCGTACAGTCTCGTGTGACTTTCATGTGCCTGGACCTCTAAAACAAGCTATTCATGGACACTGATTTGCAACAAATGACAAATTGTGTGACTGGGTCCAGACCTGGGTCTGACAGCAACTTACTAGCTTCTTCAAGGATGGAATCGACTGGCTAGTGTCGCAATGGGATAAATGTGCCAACAGTTTGGCGACTATTTTTGAGTATGTGTACTGTGTATAACTAAATTTTTGAGTTAATAAAATCATCACCATTGCTATATACTAGTGACCAGGTTTAATTTGAATCCCCCTTAAATGTTATGAAAGGGAAAGTTGCCACTCACCATACACACATATCCAGTAGTGCGTTGTGTGTGTGTTTGTGTGTGTGTGTGTGTGTGTGCATCGTCTATTGTTCATGAAGGCCTTAAGGATAAAGGGTACTTATAAATGGTGGAAAAATCGATGTTTTTTTATGAGTTTATTAAATTTTAACTGTCTTTCCTGATTACATCAAATGAAAAATGACCTGTATATACAAAATTTTAAAGTTACAGTCATGTATGCCGCCACGTCCCCTTTATTTCTGTTACAGAAACCAGTATTATTTCAAAAAGAACTGTGAGCTTTCTGTTTCCAGTGATTACACATATGATACAATGTATATGTTGGTAACATTGCAGGTTTCTAGTGTTTGTAAATCATTAACTTTGCCAATATTTACTTTTCTTTCACTGAAGCAGTTTGTTCACATGTTACTGAATGTTTGTTGCCCAAGCACTACATATATTTGTGGAAGTACATATCCTTTAGTGTGCAATAAATATGAACTATACTATGCATCAAAAAATTCAGTAAAAGGAAATTCTATGGTAACCAGTTCACAAACAAAGCAAGCCACACTGTTGGAAGTAATCTGTCTTCAGGGAAAAAACTCCCACATGGCACACTTCCTGATGATTCAAATTTTTGTGTTAACAGTGACACTGTTTGTAGTGGATTTGTTGTTGGTGATGTGGGCACCTTGTATTCTTTGATAAAGGAAGTGGTGAAATGTAAACAATGTGATGGCATAGACTGCCTGGAAATAACTGAACAACAAAGTAGCAGGAAGGGTTTAGTGTCAAAATTAGTTACTCTGTGTAGATTCTGCAATAAATCTACCTAAAAAATGACTTCAAACATTGTGCATAATTCACATGATGTGAATTTGAAGTTAGTGCATGCAATGCATGCAAGTTGCAGAAAACACAATAGAAATTAAAACAAATGATACCATTCATGACAATGTTGAAATAATCACCAACATTTTTAACAACCAATTTCTGGCATCAGCAGTACAAACTGAAAAAACATGTTCTGTTAATGAAGCCATGTTATCCCTTCAAAAATCTATTAATAAAAAAAAACCAAGCAGATTAAAGTGTCTCCTCCATCACAGTACATGAAATTGAGAATATAATTAGAGAGATGAAGAGCAAGAATTCTGTTGGCATAGATGGTATCTCTTCAAGATTACTGAAGGACTGCTATAAGTCGATAAGCAAAATACTGTGCCACATATTCAATGAATCGATCCAGCATGGGATTGTTCCTGAGAGACTAAAGTTTGCTATTGTCAAACCTCTCTTTAAAAAAGGTGATAAAGCCAACGTTACCAACTTTCGGCCTATCTCCCTTTTAACAACCTTTTCTAAAATTCTTGAGAAATTGGTTCAGGAAAGACTTATTGAACACCTCAAGCATTATAAGGTATTAAACAGTAGCCAGTTCGGATTTCAACAGGGTGTATCAACAGAACAAGCTATTTTTTCCTTCACCCATCAAATCTTAGAGTCTTTTACTAATAAATTATCTCCTGTTGGTATCTTCTGTGACTTTTCTAAGGCCTTTGATAGTGTTAACATTAAATCCTCTTAGCAAAGGCTGAATATTATGGTATAAGTGGCTCAGTTGGCTCATGGATTAAATCCTACCTAGCTGGATAAAGCAGAAGGTCATGTTGAATGACTCTGAGGGGTACTCTGTGTCATCTAGCTGGGGCTCTATTGGCTGTGGTCTTCCTCAGGGCTCTGTACTTGGCCCCCTTCTCTTCCTCATCTTTATCAATGACCTTCCCTTGCATACTAGTTTTAAAACTCACTTTACTCTTTTTGTTGATGACACCTCTATCCTCATCAACAAACCTCCCAACCTCAATCTTGAGGAATCAGCCAATATTGTCTTTAGTGAAGTATGTAATTGGTTTGTAAATAATAGGTTATCACTAAATGTTAATAAGACCCAGTTTGTACATTTCCAAGTAAGGAAAAAAGTTGAGGAGCAATTAAGTATTACATTGAATGGTAGTGAGTTACTACAAGTTGAGTCAACCAAGTTTCTGGGTGTACACATTGACAACAGTCTAAAATGGTCTGAACAATTTTGCACCTCCACAAAAAACTCAGCTCAGCAACATTCGCTGTTTGTATTATTTCCACTGTATGTGACCGAGACACCACAAAAACTGCTTATTTTAGTTATTTCCATGCACTATTGCTGTATGGCGTGGTTTTCTGGGGTAATCAGCCACTATCCAAAAAAATATTCATTGCCCAAAAGAGAGTTATTAGGATAATGAGCAGAGTCCAGCCTAGACATTCTTGTAGGAACCTTTTCAGAAAATTAGGGATACTGAAAACTGCATGCCAATATATCTACTCCCTGTTATGTTTCATTGGTAAAAATGGACAATCGTACAAAATCAATGATTCATACCATACCCACAACACCAGGAGGAAGATGGACCTCCATTATGAATCAAAAAACCTTACTATTGAACAAAAAGGAGTCCATTATATGAGCTGCAAGGTGTTCAATGCTCTCCCACCATCACTGAAATTACTTATCCACGAGCTTCCAGAATTTAAACAACAGCTCAAACAGTATTTATTAGATAATTCCTTCTATTCGGTAGAAGAATATTTCAGTAGAGTTAACTGTAATTGAGTTTTTCATTTACTAATTTGACGTGCTATTCTGCATTACGATACTCACAATTACTGTAAACGTTACTGTGTCTTTCATTTAGCTATTAAGATCTACCATTTTTTTCAACGTAATTTTTTCTATACCTATTAATGCGTATTTTGTCTTATACCAGACATCGTCTTGCAAGAGGTACATACTTTTATGTATTCCTTTTGTATTATTTGTAATACGTCTGACACATCCTACATCCATGCAAATGCCTTGCAGTATTGGATTTATGGGATATAAATAAATAAATAAATAAATTGGAAAAGGAAAAAAGGTTGCTCAAACATTTTGTGGTTTGATGGACCTTCCTCCTCCTCCTCCCAGTAGGTTAAGCAAGTACATAAAAATACTTGAAACTTGTGCCTAAAGCATCTGTGAAATGTGCAGTAGAAGAAACTGTAAATATTAGTGGAACCAGGAACATTGCTGTTGCACTTGATGGGACATGGCAGTGTCAAGGACATTGTTCCTTGAATGGTGCTGTAAGTGCTACTTCTCTGGAGAATGGAAAAGTTGTTGATATTGAGTGTTTATCTAAGTACTGCCACACCTGCCATGGAAACACTGAAGGACATATTGAACATCAGTGTTCTTAGAATTATGATGGTTACAGTGGAGGTGTGGAGTGTGGTGGAGCTCTAAAAATATTTCAGAGCTTGGTGCCTGTTTATAACATTAGATATACAAAGTACCTAGGTGATGGGAACTCTAAAGCTTTCAATAAAATTAATAAGTTCAATGTTTATGGTGATACCTTGGTAACAAAACTGGAGTGTGGTGGACATGTGCAAAAGAGGATGAGTGCTAGATTGAGGAATCTACAAAGAGAAATGAAAGGAAAGTTGCTATCTGATGGAAAATATCTGTCTGGACAAGGCAGATTGACAGAAACTGAAATATACCCTCTTCAGAGGTATTATGGACTGGCCATTAGACGAACTGCACCTCTGAATGGTGTTACAGCAATGAGAAAAGCTGTATGGGCCACCTACTTTCATAAGTTGTCCACAGATAACCACCTTGTTCATGAGCTTTGCCCTAAAGGGACAAATTCTTGGTGTGGTTACCAAAAAGCAAAAGAAAGTGGTCAAATATACCATTATAAACATTCTCTTCCTGAGTCTGTTATTAACTAAATAAAAAAAAAATTTTAGAGACCTGAGTGACCCTGTTTTGCTCAGTAATTGTCTTCATGGTGGCACTCAGAATATAAATGAAAGTTTCAACCATTTCATCTGGTTACAAAAGTTGATGTGCTAGATGCAGTGATATGGTTCAATTATGGAGTGATAGGAAGGTTGGAAGTTCTGAGAAATTTAGGAATGAAATGTGGCTCTAATATGGAAGATCAATTGCTTGCATGTGACAGACAATGGGTGCATGAAGCTGAAAGATTCGCTCTTCACATTGCCAAACATCTACATCTACATCCATACTCCGCAAGCCACCTGACGGTGTGTGGCGGAGGGTACCCTGAGTACCTCTATCGGTTCTCCCTTCTATTCCAGTCTCGTATCGTTCGTGGAAAGAAGGATTGTCGGTATGCTTCTGTGTGGGCTCTAATCTCTCTGATTTTATCCTCATGGTCTCTTCGTGAGATATACGTAGGAGGGAGCAATATACTGTTTGACTCATCGGTGAAGGTATGTTCTCGAAACTTTAACAAAAGCCCATACCGAGCTACTGAGCGTCTCTCCCGCAGAGTCTTCCACTGGAGTTTATCTATTATCTCCGTAATGCTTTTGCGATTACTAAATGATCCTGTAACGAAGCGCGCTGCTCTCCGTTGGATCTTCTCTATCTCTTTTATCAACCCTATCTGGTACGGATCCGACACTGCTGAGCAGTATTCAAGCAGTGAGCGAACAAGCGTACTGTAACCTACTTCCTTTGTTTTTGGATTGCATTTCCTTAGGATTCTTCCAATGAATCTCAGTCTGGCATCTGCTTTACTGACGATCAACTTTATATGATCATTCCATTTTAAATCACTCCTAATGCGCACTCCCAGATAATTTATGGAATTAACTGCTTCCAGTTGCTGACCTGCTATTTTGTAGCTAAATGATAAGGGATCTATCTTTCTATGTATTCGCAGCACATTACACTTGTCTACATTGAGATTCAATTGCCATTCCCTGCACCATGCGTCAATTCGCTGCAGATTCTCCTGCATTTCAGTACAATTTTCCATTGTTACAACCTCTCGATACACCACAGCATCATCTGCAAAAAGCCTCAGTGAACTTCCGATGTCATCCACAAGGTCATTTATGTATATTGTGAATAGCAACGGTCCTATGACACTACCCTGCGGCACACCTGAAATCACTCTTACTTCGGAAGACATCTCTCTATTGAGAATGACATGCTGCGTTCTGTTATCAAAGAAGCAAGAAGTGCTAAAAGGAATGTCAAGAGGAAGCTTGAAGATGAAGAAATGCTGCAGGATGAAGAATATGCTTCAGGAATGTTCTGGGGCACAATTTTGTTGGACTCATATCTTCATTCACAATTTCCCACAAGCTGAAGTTTTTTAGAATTCAGGTACAAATATTTCGTAAGGTTTATAAAGCATTGCTCTAATTTTTTTCTGTAATTTGCAATAGTCCATACTTACGTAGTAGACCTAAGCTTTATTGCAGAATCAACTAAATTATAGAAATAATAACATTTTTATTAGAAAAAATTTTAAAATTAAAATGTAAGATGCAATATTTTTTATCCTTGTAATGTATGTAATAGGTGGAATTAAATAGATCTAGTCCGTCAGCCATCATGTCATGCATATCTGATAAAAATTTGGTCTCCTTCAAATGCATAACATTGGATTAATTGGTACCTCAGTTTAAGGAAGCATTTTGGAACAAATAATTGCGTCAATTTCTTTGTAATTTCTTTAATTACCCTATGCAGGTTCAAAAATATTCAAAATACTTCTAATTTGTTTAGAAAGTGTGCTGCATTACCTGATCAACAAAAAATATGTAAAACATATACTTTATAAACAGTGCCTGAAAGAAATAGGTGTTGATTTTTACATAACATTGAACCAGAAAAATATCCTGTATCCTTAATGGCCAAAAACTTTAATTGTGAGTCTTTTTGTTGTGCCTATCTGCAACTCTGCATCTCTGCTATATGGTGAGTGGCAACTTTCCTTTTCATAATATTGTTATAACCTTGAAAAAGTGATCCATGGATGACTAAAATTATTACTTCTACTGCAGCTACTACTGCTACTGCTAGTTGAAAGATCACTGCTGACAAAAATTGTTGGTTATGTAATTCTTCATTCATTTTCACAGTGGAAGTCCTGGATTTTCTGAAACTGCTAGCAAGGAGTTAAGTGATCAGAAGATTAAAAAAATCACAGCTTTTATTTCAATTCTTGATGTAGCAAATTTCACAAGTAATAGCAAAGACTGTTGAACTTCAACCATTTACGCATGTTTAACCACATTGACCAGGTGGTCTTGAAAACTTGAAATCAACAAGCATAATGATAAAGATGTTAATCTGAATTTTGTGTTCCACCCAGGTGGACTCTGCAATGCATGTTGGCCCATGATAGTGTGCAGAGATGATCACAGTCAATATGTAGCACTCAAGACAGCACCAAACCGGCTCATCCTGGCCCATTTAATCTACCACTTGGGGTGGAACATGGTCTTGACATGAAGCTGGGACTACTTCCTCTTGCTGCCCAGCTGCCTTAACTTGACTCACATGAGCACAACTTTGCTTGCCCATAGCCAGGTTCACAACCAGTAATGTAACTAAGGTGATATCTCAACAATGTGAATGGTTATGACAGAGCTCAGAAGCAGCTTAACCATTATCTTGTCGGTAGCACTACTGTTGTTGTTGTTGTTGTCGTTGTTGTGGTCTTCAGTCCAGAGAGTGGTTTGATGCAGCTCTCCATACTACTCTGTCCTGTGCAAGCTTTTTCATCTCCAAGTAACTACTGCAACCTAAATCCTTCTGAATCTACTTAGTGTATTCATCTCTTGGTCTCCCTCTACGGTTTTTATCCTCCACACTGCCCTCCAGTACCAAATTGGTGATCCCTTGATGCCTCAGAAAATGTCTTACCAACCGATCCCTTCTTCTTGTCAAGTTGTGCCACAAATTCCTCTTCCCCCCAATTCTCTTCAGTACTTCCTCTTCAATACGTGACCTCCTCATCTAATCTTCAGCATTCTTCTGTAGCACCACATTTCAAACGCTTCAATTCTCTTATTGTCTAAGCTATTTATTATACATGATAATAATAATAATTTTATTGTCGTTCAGCTGATTACAGCAATAGACAAAGTCAAGAGCATATATTTCTACATAAACTACTATATCGAAGTGAATTGGTTTACATAAAATAGGTACACGTTAGAATACAGTATTTTCATCTTCAAAGAATTCATCAATGGAGTAAAACGGATTGTTCACTAGTAGCTTGTATAATTTAGCTTTAAAGATATTTACAGGCAGTTCTTTAAAGTCAGCACTTAGTCTATTAAACATCCTTAGTCCAAGGACTAGGTAAGAGTTATGCGATTTTGATAATCTATGATATGGTACGTCTACAGATGTTCTGTTTCTAGTATTATGGCTATGAATATCACTTCTCAACACAAAACTAGACAAATTGTTTCTGATGTACATTAAAACATTGTAGATGGTTATGTTTACTACTGTAAGACACTGCAATTTAATAAACAGAGGTTTACTATGTTCTGTTTTATCAGAATCCGTTATTATTCTTATTACTTTCTTCTGTAAAAGTAAAATGTCATTTACATGACAGCTACTACCCCACAGTAAAATTCCATAAGAGATGATGCTTTGGAAGAAGGCAAAATATGCTGATCTCACATAGTCATTGGGAACATGTCTCTTTAAATTTCTAATTAGATAAATCACTCTTGAAAGCCTAGCCAATATATTTTTAATGTGTGGTTCCCACGTCAATTTATTGTCAATAGTAACACCTAAAAATTTAACAGTTTCTAATTCCTGGTAGTTAGGAATCTCTCTGAGGCTAAAGTAAAGTGTCTGGGTTTTGTTTTCATTTAGCAAGAAGCCATTAGCTTTGAACCATAGTGAGGACTGAGCAAGGGTATTTTCGGTCAGTGTTTTCAGTGTACCTAGATCAGAGCTTTTATGTAGAAAATTTGTGTCATCAGCATACAATATTGTATGAGATTTTATGAATAAGGGCAGGTCATTAATCATTAGTATAAACAGTAAAGGTCCAAACACCGACCTTTGAGGCACTCTGTACCTAACATTAACCAAATTTGATTTCTCCCTACCAATGCACACAACTTGTTGATGGTTCTGTAGAAAAGACCTGAACATATTTATACTGTTGTCATCAAAACCATAGTAAACTAGCTTATTCAGCACAGTGTCATGCTCAGGGGTTTCACTTCTATGCATGGCTACATTGTAGTTGAAACAAATGAACCCTCTGAACCCTCTGAAGCTATTATTACACAGGACGTGACTACCACATCTGACAGAATTTTGGCAACTCAAATCAAAATCATCACTGTGCAGCTTGCAGACATTTGATTTAACTGTGCTAGTGCTAAGCACACATTGACACTCAGAATATCAGTTTTATGTCGCTGAGGCTTCAGTGTCTCAGTAATAGCTAAGCAAGACCATAAGAGGGTTCCCTAGCCACGGACAAGACGGAATCACAATATTTGTAGCACCACTGCCATGCCACCTAGGTGGATGCTACAATGTATTTTGGCCCATGATAATGTGCAGAGATGATCACAATTGTTGGAATTGTGTGAACAATATATTTCGTGTGTGTCAGCTCAAAGTGCACTGTGTAAAATAGACCTCTTTGGCATTGTCTAACACTCTTTGTGTGCGCTAATTATTATGTTGTGTTCGCTGTAAATTTTTTTTTGTTCTTGAATGTGCAAATATAGTTATTAGTAAAATGTCCTTTTTTTCTCCTTAATACTTATTCAGCTGCGCAAATTCCAATAGGTTATGGGCCCAGGCTGCATTTGGAATAAGTATATCAATAAAATAGTAGGGAGAAAGTATTGGAAAAGTTCCAATTTACGTGAAGTGTGAGTTATCCTTACAAGACGATCACAATTTTTTTTCCGCATTATTTTTTGGTGTTCTTTATGGCAGTAAAAAGCAAGTTACCGTTAAGAATGAGTGCGACACAAATTCCACAGATTGAAAGACTTATAGGTCGCGAAAACTATGCAACCTGGAAGTTCACAGTAGAAGCGTATTTACGTTTAGACGGCCTATGGGACATGGTAGAGGGGACAATGAAATCCACAGATCAGAATTATTCAAATAAAGATAGGAAAGCAAAATCAAAATTGTTATTACTGATTGATTTGGTGAATTATGTTCACGTTGAAAAAGCTGCTACAGTGAAAGAAGTCTGGGACAATTTACGAAGTGCATTCGAGGATGGTGGTCTTACGAGAAAAGTAGGATTATTACGCGAGTTAATTACCACTCGTCTATACAACTGTAAGAGTGTAGATGAATACGTTAACAAAATAATAACCACGTCAAACCGACTGAGAAACATCAGATTCGAGATCGCTGATGAATGGATAGGAACATTGCTGTTGGCAGGACTGCCCGAAAGGTATGCACCTATGATTATGGGACTTGAAAGCTTGGGTATACCAATCACAGGCGACAGTGTTAAGGTGAAAATCCTGCAGGATGTAAAGAGTGCTCCAAGCTGTTGTACATTGGAGAAGGAAGGTGTGTCTGCTCTCTACTCAAAAAACAAAAAGGAGAAACCGGTGAGGTGCTATAAATGTCAGAAGATGGGACATATTGCGTCTCAGTGCAAAGGAAAAGTAAGCCCAAGATCAGACACTCAGCAAAAGAGGTATGTTACTGATAGCCCAGAGAGAAGGACCAATAACAAAGGTAAGGCACTCTCATGTTCTTATTCTTTTGGTGGGATGAGTAATCATGATATGGAATGGATTTTAGACTGAGGTGCATCTGTGCATATTGTTAAAGATAAATCACTTCTTTATGACATCAAAGATAAGACTCATATGGGAATATCTACTGTTGATGGCAACAAGCTCCAGTGTCACCTGGCTGGGAAACTAGATCTACATGTAAGTGTAAATGGTGAATCAGATATGGTTACAGCACACAATTTTCATTATGTGAAAAATGTTGTCTGTAGGGGAAATTGTCAAGAAAGGAAATACAGTCACTTTTCACATGCAGGGTGCAAGAGTAATCAGTGAAAGTGGTGAAGTTATAGCTACAGCAAGTAACGAAAGGGGTATTTTTAAGTTGGATACCATTGACATAAACATAAAAATGTTAGTGATTCAGTATATTCAGCAGAAGGTTTTTTATGGCACTGGAGGCTTGGACATCTAAATAGAAAGAGTATGTCTATAATAAAGGATATGGTAAAGGGAATACAGAATTTTAGTGTGTCCAAGGATCCTTGTGAGACATGTATAAAGGGAAAACAAGCAAGGTTACCCTTCAAGACAAGTAAGAGTAAATCCACAAATGTCTTACAGTTAATCCACACAGATGTATGTGGCCCGATGGAGTGTGAATCCATAGGTGGGAGTAATTATTTTCTTATGTTTATTGATGATTACTCTCGATATACTCATGTTTATTTTCTTAGTTCTAAAGACCAAGTGAGAGATATCTTTGAGGAATATTGCAATATGGTTGAAAGGTGGGTGGGAAAGAAGATCAAGATCATCAGGTCTGATAATGGGAGAGAATATATTGACCAGAAATTGAAGAAACTTCTGGCAGAAAAGGGAATCAGGCATCAAACTACCATAAGGTACAGCCCATCTCAAAATGGGGTTGCTGAGAGGGTTAATAGGACCATTGTTGACAAAGCAAGGAGCATGATGACTGACGCTGAATTATCCAAAGATTTTTGGGCAGAGGCAGTGTCAACAGCTGTATATTTGAACAATAGATCACCTACAAAAGCATTAAAGAATAGAACCCCTTATGAGATATGGATAGGAAAGAAACCTGATCTAAGCAATATAAGAGTTTTTGGGTGTGATGCAATGGCACATACTCCAAAACAGTTAAGAGGAAAATGGGATCCGAAAGCTAAAAAGTATATTTTTGTAGGCTATTGTGAAAATTCAAAGGGCTACCGATTAATGGATCCATTGACTAAAAAGATTGTCACAAATAGAGATGTAATATTCCTTGAAAATAGAAAGGACTCAAAAGAGAGCAAAACCACTAAGTCAACTGCACCTAGTTCAGAAGGTGAAACCTTGTGTGAGGAAATAGAAAGTGAAGAAGAGGAAGACGACAGCCAAGGACAAATGGATACAATTTATGGCGACAATGAGTTAGAGGATGAAAAAAATGAAGAAAACAATGTAAGGCATTCTTCTCGTGTACCAAAACCAAAGGAATATCCAGATTTTGAGATGTATACAGCACAGTCTTTTAATGATGAGCCAAGAACAGCAGAAGAAGCAATGAGTGGCCCAAACTCTCAAGAATGGAAAGAAGTGATGAAGAGAGAATTAGAATCTTTATATCAGAACGAAACCTTTGAATGGGTAGATATGCCAGGAGATAAGAAACCACTGCAGGCATGATGGGTATTCAATTTGAAGAACCCTGAAAGCTCATCACCAAAATACAAAGCAAGACTTGTGGTAAAAGAATATTCACAAAAACAAGGGGTAGATTACGAAGAAACTTTTTCACCTGTAGTCAAGTATGCATCATTGAGATATCTTTTAGCCTTGGCAGTAAAACAAAATTTAATAATTCATCATATGGATGTTAAAACAGCATATTTAAATGGGAAATTGGAGGAGGAGATATATGTCATTCCACCAAGGGAAGCCATAAAAACCAGATCAGAAAGTAAAAAGATTTGGCGTTTGAGAATAAGTATTTATGGACTTAAACAAAGTGGACGTTGCTGGAATCAATGTCTACATGAAACTCTAATGAATATGAATATGAAGCAATCCAAGGCAGATCCCAGCATTTACTATAAAGGGAGAAAAGAAGAAGTAATAATAATGGTGATATGGGTGGACGATATCTTTATCCTGACTGAAAGTGAAGGCCAAATGAAAATTTTCAAGAAACAGCTGCAAACTAGAGGGATATAGCGATGCGGACTGGGGAAGTGAATTAGGAGACAGATACTCCACCACTGGCTGCTGTTTTAAATTAATGGGGGGCCTCACATCATGATCCTGTCAAAAGCAAAAAACTGTTGCATTGAGCACCGTAGAGGCCGAGTATATAGCACTATCTTACACCACACAGGAAGCATTATGGCTACGAACATTAATAAGTGAAATAGAACCCAATTTAATTGAGGAACCTACAACCATCTTCTGTGACAATAAGGGAGCCATAAACCTAGCTAAAAATGATGTTACTAGTGCTAGGACAAAGCATATTGATATACAGCACTATTTCATTCGGGACCACATAGAGCGACAGAACATTGCCGTGGACTATCTGCGCACAGAAGACATGTTAGCTGACCTTCTGACCAAACCCTTGGAAAGGGAGAAGTTTGAGAAGATTGTGGGACTATTTGGTTTATCTTGTGGAAGCAACACACAAAATATAAGTTCAAGGAGGGGTGTTGGAATTGTGTGAACAATATATTTCGTGTGTGTCGGCGCAAAGTGCACTGTGTAAAATAGACCTCTTTGGCATTGTCTAACACTCTTTGTGTGCACTAATTATTCTGTTGTGTTTGCTGTAAATTTTTTTTGTTCTTGAATGTGCAAATATAGTTATTAGTAAAATGTCCTTTTTTTCTACTTAATACTTATTCAGCTGTGCAAATTCCAATAACAATCAATCTGTCACACTAGAGACATGATCAATCTGGCTCATTTTCCTTTTGTCTGTTATATACATAATGTTAACAAATTTCACTTCCAATTATTCAAATTTAGGTCATTACCACTGCTGCCTTAGCAGAACTCTGTGACAACTCTACAATAAACTGTTCTGGCCTAATACCAGCCCTTATATAGGATTTTACAATAGCTTGTACTAGTGGTGGCTCATGCAAAATTTTACCAATATGCTACATCAGTACAAAAACAGAAAGACAACAAATTCACAGAAAATACAATAAAATTAAAAGTAGTACCCACTCAGTGCCAACAAATGAAGTCCATATGCCACTGTTTTCTGCTGCAGAATTCATTTATAATGTTGGAGTTGAAACCCTCAATGTTGGTTACCATATTCTTCTCAACTATTTTTCATTATTGCACTCTTGGAATTCATGACATATTCTGATGAAACGGGCAAATATTTGTGACATGGAAGAATACAAACATCATTGCTGATCACTGAATCTGTTACAAATGTGGAGAGTAGAAAAAATAATAGCATACAATAGGATGTGAACCTACTTCCTTCAGTCTGATACCCTGACATCACTAACCACCCAGTCACACTAAACACACACAACATTCAACAGCATTATTATTTATGTTAGGATTTCCTGAAGGCTTTTACCACTGATGCATCATTAGCTGACATTTAATTATAAGAAATAGTATCAAAGGTAACCTGTTTGTGATAAATCTTCAGTGTTCCAAGAACAATAATAGTAATATAAACCTGCATAAGGGTGAAACATTCTCTTTTCAGTTTCGCTTTTTTATTGGGCTGTTGGTTAGAGCTCAGATAGCATGGTTGGGGTTATTAGTAGACTCTGTTTCATTTCTGTTCTTGCCTCTACTGAGGAAGATACTAGGAGGATTGTAGCACAATTACAGCCATCAGTGATAATGTGACATCACAATCAAACAAAGACATCTGCACCCCTTCTCTGAGAGAACCATAGCATGGCTGAAATCATTTCAGCAGTACACACTGTGCATTCTAGTTAGCATAGAGAGAGCACTCCAAAACATGTTTTTGTCCATTTTGTTTGTATACTAGCATGCATTCAAAGAGGAATGGCATAATTTTAGTGTAATATTTACAGTGTGTTGTTTATTTATTTATTTTATTAACTTTATTGCCAGTTCCATTAGTCCTGATACCAATGGAGTTGCAAGGATATGGAATGAGTCAGTATTTTTACAAAGTTAACAAAAAATGGTTCAAATGGCTCTGAGCACTATGGGACTCAACTGCTGAGGTCATAAGTCCCCTAGAACTTAGAACTACTTAAACCTAACTAACCTAAGGACAACACACACATCCATGCCCGAGGCAGGATTCGAACCTGCGACCGTAGCGGTCGCGCGGTTCCAGACTGTAGCGCCAGAACCGCTTGGCCACCAGCGGCCAACACAAAGTTAACAATACAGAAGCAGACAATATGGTTAATTCATGACAAGACTCATAGTAACAACACGGAACACTAGAAGATACAAAAACATATTACATACATCAGAATTAATACTTATGTGTACACATTCAAATTCACAATATCAAAGCATTTGGGCAACAATATAATGCTACAGCAACAAATAGTTTACATTTATGCTTACATTGAATGGCTAATTCAATTGTATGATAAAAACATGCTCCTATGCGCTAAGAAATTCACTAATTGAATAGAATGACTTTTGTATTAGCTATTCCTTCAGTTTGCTCTTGAACTTTCAGGAGCAAGACTTTTGGTGACACTGGGTAGAGCACTGTAAATTTTGATGCCTGTATAACTTACTCCTTTCTGTACAAGGGTATAATTTGACTGGTTGCTATGAAAGTCCTCTTTTGACAATGTGTTGTGACCTTGATAGTCACTATTGGTTTTGAAGAGAGAGTGGTTTTTGTTAATGAAACATAAAGGAGAGTATATGTACTGAGATATCATTGTAAATATCTGCAGTTTCCTAAACAGATTCCTGCATGAGTGCCCTGGTTGCATACAACTCATGATGCCTATAGCTCTTATCTGAGCAATAAAAACGTTTTTTATCAACAGATGGTTGTCCCAAAAGATGATTCTGAAAGACAAAATTGCATAGAAATATTCAAAATAAGCAGCTCTTATGGCATCATCATGTGTGGTCGATGCAATTATGCCTAAGGCAAATGTTCTAGAATGTAACCTTTTTTCTAAATCTAGGATATGGTCGGACCAATTTATTTTGCAATCTATGTACACACCCAGAAATTTGGCTGAGTCAACTTGCTTTATTTGTTGTCCATTACATTCTATATTTATATCCCCTGGTTCTTTATGTGCTATATGAAACTGTACATAATGAGTTTTTTTTAATATTCAGAGAGAGTACATTACAGTTAAACCATTTCAGTATCTCATCAAATGCATTGTTCACAGATGTTTCCTGCTTGTTTCCTGTTACTCTATCAACTAGAAGAGAAGGATCATCAGCGAAAAGGCAGGAACTTAATCACTGATGTGGTGCAATGTAGATCATTTATAAATATAAGAAACAGTAAGGGTCCCAATACTGAGCCTTGAGGCACTCAAGTGTTGACTGTGCCCCACTTGGATAAAGCTGGGATTACATTACTGTCAGTAATTATTACCCTTTGTTTCCTGTCTGTAAGTAAGGAATTAATCCACGTCCTCAAGAAGAATATAATAATTCCAGGACCAAAGAAAGCACGTGTTGACAGATGTGTAAATTACCGAACTATCAGTTTAATAAGTCACAGCTGCAAAACACTAACACAAATTCTTTACAGATGAATGGAAAAACTTGTAGAATCTGACCTCAGGGAAGAACAGTTTGGATTCTGTAGAAATACTGGAACACGTGAGGCAATACTGACCTTACGACTTATCTTTGAAGAAAGATTAAGGAAAGCCAAACCTATGTTTCTAGCCTTTGTAGACTTAGAGAAAGCTTTTGACAATGTTGACTGAAATACTCTCATTCAAATTCTGAAGGTGGAAGGGGTAAAATACAGGGAGCGAAAGGCTATTTACAATTTGTACAGAAACCAGATGGCAGTAATAAGAGTCGAGGAGCATGAAAGGGAAGCAGTGGTTGGGAAGGTAGTGATACAGGGTTGCAGCCTATCCCCAATGTTATTCAATCTGTATATTGAGCAAGCAGTAAAGGAAACAAAAGTAAAATTTGGAGTAGGTATTAAAATCCGTGGAGAAGAAATAAAAACTTTGAGGTTCGCCGATGACATTGTAATTCTGTCAGAGACAGCAAAAGACTTGAAAGAGCAGTTGAACAGAATGGACAGTGTCTTAAAAGGAGGATATAAGATGAACATCAACAAAAGCAAAACGAGGATAATGGAATGTTGTCGAATTAAGTCAGGTGATGCTGAGGAAATTAGATTAGGAAATGAGACACTTAAAGTAGTAAAGCAGTTTTGCTATTTGGGGAGCAAAATAACTGATGATGGTCGAAGTAGAGAGGATATAAAATGTAGATTGGCAATGGCAAGGAAAGCGTTTCTGAAGAAGAGAAATTTGTGAACATCGAGTATAGATTTAAGTGTCAGGAAGTCGTTTCTGAAAGTATTTGTGTGGAGTGTAGCCATGTATGGAAGTGAAACATGGATGATAACTAGTTTGGACAAGAAGAGAATAGAAGCTTTCAAAATGTGGTGCTACAGAAGAATGCTGAAGATTAGATGGGTAGATCACATAACAAATGAGGAGGTACTGAATAGGATTGGGGAGAAGAGGAGTTTGTGGTACAATTTGACTAGAAGAAGGGATCGGTTGGTAGGAAATGTGTTGAGGCATCAAGGGATCACAAATTTAGTATTGCAGGGCAGCATGGAGGGTAAAAATAATAGAGGGAGACCAAGAGAAGAATATACTAAGCAGATTCAGAAGGATGTAAGCTGCAGTACGTACTGGGAGATGAAGAAGCTTGCACAGGATAGAGTAGCATGGAGAGCTGCATCAAACCAATCTCAGGACTGAAGACCACAACAAACAACAAATAAACAACACATGATGTATAATACAAAGAACAAGGTACATGTTTAGTGGGCACACTATGTGAGAAAAACCTTTGGAACTTTTCAGAAGGAAATTTATTTCTTATGCTTGTAGGAGAAACGTGTCCACAAACAACAACACAAACACACACGCACACACACACACACACACACACACACACACACACACACACACACACACATGCACATGCCTGTCTCTCTACATTGTGCTGATTGTCAGATCTATCCTGGTCCAGATTGAGTGAACTGGGGTGAGGATGGGGTGCCGGTTGGGATTGGGTGAGGGATGGAGAGAGAGGGGAGGCAGGGGGAGGGGAGGGAAACATCTAGTGGCTTGTGGGATAGTGGGAGCCATCTGTGGGCTATATAGGTGTGCACGTAGAGAGGACAGGTGCAGATGGCTGGGCAAGTGATTTCACAGAACAGGGTGTGAGATGGCAATACATAACTAGCTGGCATAGATTGGACAGGGGTACTGGGACAGGGGATGGGAGCTATCCTCACAGTACATCGTTTGTTCACTTAACCTCTGTGGCCTAAACCTAAAGAAACTCATTGCCCCCCCCCTCCCCCCACCCCCACTCCACTCAATTGTGTGTGTGTGTGTGTGTGTGTGTGTGTGTGTGTGTGTGTGTGTGTGTGCGTGCGTGTGTGTGTATACACAGGCCATCCCATGTCCCAGTACCCCAACCCAGTATGTGTCAGCTAATTGTGTGCTGCCATCTCATGCCACAGTCTATGAAATCGCTTGCCCAGCCACCTGCCACCTGCCCCCTCTACCTGCAGCTTAGCTAGCCCATATATGGCTCCCTACTCTCCCATGAGCCACTAGGAACTTCCCTCCTATCCCCTCCCTGCCTCCCATGTCTCTCCATCCCTCACCCCATCCCTCACCCCATCGCATCCTGCACCCCCACCTCATCGCAGTACACTTACTGTGAGCATGTGTGTCTCTGTATGCATGTTTCTCCTACAAGCTTGAGATAGGAATTTCATTCTGAAAGCTAGCAAAGCAAAGCTCTGTACCTTTTGTTTGTGTACCTGTCTACAATGCAGCACTTCAGCATTTTGTTGAGTGGTCTCTTTTATTCCTAAATAATTCGTTATTCTCAATCAGAACTTCCCTATATTATTGTTCATACATACATGAGAAAAAAGGCATTGTTTTTATATAAGTGAGCAGCAGTGAAATTTATAAGCTTGCTTCTCTCATATATTTGTCTGTTGCTTCTGAATATGTCACAAATTCCTATCACTAAAATTTATCATTACTAAAATTTATAATTTTGGATGTCACAAATATTTGCCTGTTTCCTCTGAGTATCTTATAATTACCATGGTTGTGGCTATAGTGAGACCTGAGAATATAGCTGTTTTTTCTGAATATATAGTGGATTTCATTTCTATATTTACATTTGAATGTGGTATTATTTCTTCATATCTTGCTCCCAAACATGTCATCTGCCTGCTGCTCTCTCACTGACTGAGTGCAACCAGGAGCTGACAGACCTAGACCTCCTATCATTTCCATCGTACCTCATCATGCAAGCTGACAACATAGCTGCATGAAACACATAAGTAAACCACTGGCTTCTATCTTGACTTCTACCATCTCCTGCAGAAATGTGTAGTGTTTTTGAGTATTTGTTCAATATGAGAGTTAATTCAGTTCAGACTATAAATGCATTCAGGCAAACTGCATTTCAAATGTAGTAGATATTCACAAGAAGCAAAGGTGCATGGTTTACCTTCCCATGATTGGCAGCAGCTGACCACACCCCTATCTACATTCATCCTAGTTCTCATCAAAGCTGATGTCATTGTGGCAGTGTACTAGCAGTTGATATGGGCAGTCCATTTTTTTTCAGCTTCTGAAGTTTGAAGCATTTGATTTTCTTTGTACTTGAGAATTTTATTTTTCTTTACTTCCCCATGCCAAGTTACAGTTGGAAACCTGAAACAAAATAATATGCTAAGCTGAAAGGCAGGCATAGTTGACAGTTCCAAACAAATATGCATTCAGAACTCAAATACCATGCACCAAAAACTGACAATAGGTAAATGGAAATGCTGTGTGCTAGGGCCTCTCGTCGGGTAGACTGTCAGCCTGGTGCAAGTCTTTTGAGTTGACGCCACTTCGGTGATTTTCATGTCGATGGGGATGAAATGATGATGCTAAGGACAACACAACACCCAGTCTCTGAGCGGAGAAAACCTCTGACCCAGCCGGGAATCAAACCCAGGTCGTTAGGTAGGACATTCCGTCACACTGACCACTCAGCTACCTGGGGTGAACACTGACATTAGGTGACAGCTATGGGATCTTGGATAATATTCTAATACTAGAAGGTGATGGTGTGTATGTGAAGTGGGTGTCAACTTCTGAATCTTAAAACTGCATTTCAGCACCAAAAGCTGACACTGTATATGTGCAGTACATGTCAGCTAATAAATCTTAAAGCTAACCTAACCTAACCTAACCAACAGTATTCTCTATATGCATTAGGCATTGGCATTTTTCCAGCTTTCAAAGTTTGAAGCATTTGCTTTTTCAATTGATGGAAACTTCAACAACTGCATGGAAGTGACTTATTAAACAGAACTAGTTTTATGACAGTGCAGTCACATCTTCAGGTACCAAACGTTGACCTAAAGAAGACACAATAACCATAATTAGAACTATTTTAAAACATGACAGAAGACTGATGAAACTCTGACTAATGTGATGTATACAGACCTTTCAATACATAACATACTTAATACTCCATAAGGGTAACAGAAGTCTCCTATCTTCCAGCATGGAACCGGCATCACTAAGTACTCAACCATATATACTATCATATAAAGACAAGATGTTGTTTTCATTGTCACCAAAAATCTTGAAAAGCTGCTGACTGATGTATTTCAGATTTTTACACAATGCTCTGATAAACATATGATGAACATAAGCAAACACACACACACACACACACACACACACACACACACACACTCACTCACTCACACACACATCGAAAATGTTATTAATAAAAAGTGTCAAATCATTCTTGACTGATTTACTTCAGATTTTTACATGTACTGTAGTACATATTCAGTTGTACATAGGCTATGTCTATTCTAAACTAAAATGTACTGGTTTTATCTTAAAACTGACTCTGAGAAATGTGCTAACCTGTACTGTGCTGTGAAAACGTGTGGTTTCATTTTTCTTGATCACAGTCAATTTTAAGTATGATATCAGGTCATTTAAACCATTAGACAAAGTGTTTCTCCCATATATACTCTTTCCCCATGTATAGAATTTTAAACAAAAGTGTTACACAATAATGTGCTGTTACATTTCCTTTCTTACAGCTGGTTTTAACATAAAACAGAAAGGTTGAATTTATGGCTTATCAACCAATAAACAAGGCTGAAGGTCAGAGAGAGGGGAAAAGAGGAGATGGACAAAGAGGGGGGAGTAAATGGGCATAGAAAGGGGGAATGAGGAGATGGATAAAGAGAGGGGGAGGAGGAGATGGGTGGGAAAGGGGGTGGGGAAGAAAGGGTGGAGAGGGGTGGGGGAGGAGCTGATGGTTGGAGAGAGGAGGGAAGAGGAGGAGATGGAAAGAGAGAGGGGGAAAGGAGATTAGCGTGTACCTCAAATTCCCATACATATTTAGCATTTGCAAAGCATTGTGCGGTTCACTAGTCATGAAGAAAATAACCAGAGGAAGATGTGGCCCAAGGAACAGGGCTAGTTGAATAAGAACCACATTCTAAACTTGGAAGCAAGCCCTAACCCAAAACAAGCTTACTGAAAATATGTAGGAGCCTCCTCTAGGGAAACTGCATAGTGGTGCATGTGTGGGAACCAGAACTGACCTAGTGAGTCAAGTGCTACCAGTTGACACAAGAAGCAACAGAAAAGTGCCAAACTAAACCAATTTAAATATGCTGGTAAGCATTGCAAGATAGGCAAAACTCAGTAGGAACCAAAGATGTCAGGAAACTATTCATGATTAATAAATAATTTTGATACAGCAGTTGTGGTTTTTATCTACTGAAATATAACATCACAGCTGTGGTTGCCCCTCGTACCAAGTGATTTGCACTTGATTTTCTTCACACTTAAGAATCTTCTTTCCCTGTACTTTCTCCATGCCTGATTATAGATTGAAACCTGAAAGAAAATAATATGCTAAGCTTGCAAGCAGTGATAAGTGACATTCCAAACAAATATACATTCAGAACTTAAATAGTATGAGGCAAAACTTGACAGTGAGTGGTGGCTACTGGATCTTGGGTAGTATTCTAACACTAGAAGGTGAAGGTGTATTTGTGCAGTGGATGTCAGCTATTGAATCTTAAAACTACATTTTATCACCAGAAGATGAATGTGTGTGTGTGTGTGTGTGTGTGTGTGTGTGTGTGTGTGTGTGTGTGTGTGTGTGTTTGTGTGGACAGTAGACGTCAGCTATTGGGTCTTAAATATTCTCTATGTGTAGTGGGTGTCAGCTACAGGAGGGTGGATGTGCGGAAAATGTCAGTCACTGGAGTTGTAAGCTAATGGAGATGTGTGTCAATGCACATGCACAGACATCAGAAACTCTAACCATGATGTCGACTAATCCAAGTTGAGACTTGTTTCAGCATATTGTGGCTTATTCCAACAAGCAAAAGCAATTAATCAAGGGGTTCAGATTAATAAAGTCAAAGCCTGTTGCCACCAGAAGCTGACAATATGTATGTATAGTCGGTGTCTGCTACAGGGGGTGTGGAGTTGTCAGCTACTATGTGTGTCAGCTACTGGGGGTGCCAGCTACTTGTCAAATGGGTGTGTCAGCTACTTGAGGGGATCAGCTACTAAGGAAAACTGTATTTCTTTCATTCCCTCCATAGCATTGTATATAGAATATTATAATTTTGTTGCCTCATTTAAGTAAGCATTACAGAGAGGGGGGAGGGGGGAGGGGGGGGAGGGGGGAGGGGAGAGAGTAGTGGAGAGGGAATTAACTGTGGTGCATAAATCAGAGAGATGAAATCTGATGATGATAATGATGAGACAGGTATGGAAATATTGTACATAATACAACTTGCTGGAACAATTCTCATCTTGATTAGTTGACATCATGGTTAAACTTGCTGACACCTATGCACATGCATTGATCAACACTCCAAACAGCTGACAGCCATGGTAGCTGACACCCACTGCACATACAGAATATTTTAAAGATGCATTAGCTGATGCCCACTGCACATACATGCTGTCAGCTTCTGGTGATAGAGTAGCTAACACCTACTGTCAGGTATGTACTATTTGAGGTTTGAGTGCACATTTGTTTGGAAATGTTAACTGTCGCTACCACTTCTTGCCAGTTTACAACATTATTTTGTTTCAGGTTTCCAACTGTAACCCGACAAGAGCAAAGACAAGGAAAAGAAGATTCTCGAGTATAAAGAAAATCAAATGCTTCAAACTTTGGATGCTATAAAAAATGGGATGCCCATAGCAGGTGCTGGCAAACTGTAAAGAGTTCACAGAACAACTCTGATGTATACAAATTGTGGAAAATATCCAGTTCAAAGACAGATGAGTTACTCCTGCATATTGGATGAAGAATGTTAAGTTTGGTTGATCAAGCAGATTTTGGAGAGTCAGAAGAATGGATTACTTATTAATAGAAGTCATCTAATGTAAGGTGTCCCAGGCTAATTGCATAGTTGAGCCTGGATACTCTATTCAAGGACTGAAAACCTGGCGGGAAGTGGATAGAATTGTTTTTGCAAAGACAGCCAAACATTACACAAAAAATTCCAGATACAAGAACTCCATCAAGATGCAGTGTTATTAATGAAAGGTCATGGAAAGAGCGTGTACCATAAGTTGTGACTTAGAAGAAGGAGAAGAAGAAGAAGAATACAGAGCAAGACAAAAATGTTAAAGCCAAAGAGAAAAATGTACTTATGAAAGCAGAAGCTGGAAATATTGAAGTAGTAGAAGAAGAAGAGGATGATGGTGAAGTTAATAACATAGATGATGATTATGAAAAAGAAGATGACAATGAGGAAGATAATGTTCATCACTGGAAGACAGTCTCCAATAAATCGCGAGGAGGTATTGAGTATGTTTAGTGGGATGACCCAAATGTACTGATAGAGTGATTAGTTTGCCAACTTCAGAAGGAGTATGCACATAAATGACATAACATCTGTTGAAGAGAAACTTCAAGAAATATCAGTTATTGCTTGTTCACAATGGCTGTCAAAGATAAAGTGAAAGACAGCTGTAGAATGGAAAGCTGCATATTAGTACATTCAGCCAATGGAAAGACAATCACAAAATATGCATTTCACAAATTTGAAGGATTTAAAAAAAAGTAAATGTAAGTAATTATTGCATGGGATTTTGTGTATCAAACAGCAGTTTTGGGAACATTAAAAAAGATCAATTTCAAAAAAGAACTAAACATACAGGCAAAATTATAGTGCCAATATTATAAGCTGGGCACACTGTCAGCTACTGCTGTTGCAATGTAGTTTTAAGATCCAGTAGCTGACACCCATAGTCAAGTTATGATACATACTCTGTCAACTTCTGATTTTAGAATACAGTTTCAATACTGAATGCCTGTTTGTTTGGGTCAACAATCACTGCCTTGCCTGTTTAGCATTATCAGCAAAGGATGACATACATTTTATGGTGCAAGGTAACGTTAATACCCTAGCATTAAGTCGCTATAATGTTCAAATGACTCCAAATGTGGTAACTGAAAGTATAGCAACCCTCATTTCTTACCTGTATGAATGTGTATTATTACTATTCAGTATGCAGTTTTATCAAAGTATAATCTAATCTCCAATGAGTGATGGCACATGTTGGCATTGCCAGCAGAAGTTGACCAATATTTTGTACTGCAAGATAAAATTAATACCTGAACATAAGGGTTGATTTAATGGTTGGCATTATCACGAGAAAATGGCAAATATTTTATAGTTCAATGTAAAGCTATACACTAGCATGGCGTATTACAGTGTTTGAGTGACATTGAAGTATAGCAACACTTATTACTTATCTATATGAATATTCATTACTACAGTTCAGTATGCTATTTCTTCAAAACATTGTGTAGTTTCCCTTGCTTGACAGCAGAAGATGACAACATTTTGAAATGCAAGATGAAGTTAACACCTTAATGGGTGATCACTATAATGTTTGGCTGAATTTTATATTGGTTTTAGTGATGAGTTTTATTCACTAATTTGATAATAACATTGATAACTTTGGTAATTCTCTCCAACAAGTGTACTTTAAGCAATAGTGCCAATACTTGAGCCACCTGTGTTTTAATAAGCAATACAGACTGGAGCTAATGTTGCAGATAGTGTCAACATCTGTTGATGGAAGACATATCGAAGTAGGGATATAAGTATCATGGAGTTGTGTGTAAATGTTGTCCCATAGCATTTCATCAACAAGCAAGCTCACCTTACATAAGTTTGTGTTAATTCTCTCATAATCCTGGCAAACATAATGATGGGTCAGTTGTTATAATTATGCATACCTCCAGCTAGGCCACTAGAAACTGTGCAGAGTGGTACAGCTGCAAGTGTCAAGTCCCTTGGATAAACAACAGTGGCTAATTTGCCTCAGCTCACTGATGTGTAAGTTACTATTTGCTCTCTGGTGAACTTATTTATGATCATCATGCAATATTTGCCAATTTTCTGAACATTGATTTCTACTTTGTTGTTCTCAGCTGTCAAGTTATAGCTTTGCCTATTGACAGGTCTATGAAATGATACCCAATATCTGATAATTTCATTGTACTGGTAAAACCAGTATCTGTACAACATTACAAGGTACACACCTTAGCTACTGCTGCACAAAGTTGTGTCATTTTTGGCACATGCAGTGGTGCATGTCAGAATGTGTTTCAGTGCTTCTGCAAATTATGAAATGAATAATGTGAAGGAGCAATGGATTTGCATCAAATTCTGTTTAAAGTTGAAGAAAACTGCAACTGAAACCCACCACATGTTGACAGATACATTTGGTGAAAGTGCACTGTGTCAAGCAAGAACATTTGAGTGGTTCAGGCACTTCAAGAGAGGCAAGCAGTGTACATGGCTACAGCACTAGGAGAAAGGATGATCTTCACTACACAAGGTTAAATCTAACTTTGGCTCAGAAGGGGGTAAATTATGCTGTCACAAAAGTCTTTGGTCACTTACCTAACAGCATCAAAAGTCTGACAGATAGCCATATAGCATTTAAAAGGAAATTAAAACAATTTCTTAATGGCAACTCCTTCTACTCATTAGATCAATTTTTGGACATAGTAAGTGGGTAATTTCCCCAACTCCCCCACAAAATAAAAAAAAAATTAAGTGTCATGTATTTTTATTAACCTGACACGTTCCACATCATTACGAAGTGTCGTATTCATGATCTATGGAACAAGTACTAATCTAATCTGTGGAAGATGATGAACATTCTGGTTGATTGCCAATTTGCACAGCACTGGAAATGATCATGAAGGTGTGTGACTTGGTTCATGGATAACCAACACAGACAGTTCACTATGTTTGTAACAGGCTTGGGCTGTTGGTACTGTACATGTCAATGAATTCTAGCTGATGAACTGAACATGAGATGAATTGTAGCGAAGTTTGTCCCTTGCCTTCTCAGCATCAAACAATGAAACCTCAGCATTCAGAGGTGAACTAAACTGCAATGAAGACTTGAAGAGTGTGTAAAATTCTTAATCAGAGTCATAACAGGTGATGAATCTTGGGTCTACAGTAATAACCCTAAAACAAAGCAGCATTAATCACAATGGAAAACACCATCTTCTCCAAGGCTGAAAAAAGCTTGACAAGTTTGCAGACATGTGAAGTCAGTGCTGATCACCTTTCTTCTTCTTCTTCTTCTTTTTTTTTTTTTTTTTTTTTTTTCACCTGGTTAGATGGTCAGTAGGCAGTTCTACTGAGATGAGGTGTGGCGAATGGAAAATGCTCAGTTAAAATGGCCAGAGTTGTGGAGAAAGGAAGCCTGGTTGGGACTGTGACAATGCACCTGCACACACCTCACTCGTGAAGGAATTTCTGTCCAAAAACAACATGACAATGGTCCCCCACCCTCGTTAATCACCTGACCTAGCCTTGTTTAACTTCTGCCTGCTCACAAAGATGAAAATCATGGTGAAAGATACTTCCATTCTCCATTTGACTGCATGTTCTACCTACTTTGAGTGCACTGACAATCTGTGCAGGCACCAAGAAAGTGATTATTATTAGAGTGCTTACCAGCCTGGCAAACTTACAATGTTCTCCAACAATACCTTTGAGTTGTTCACTAAAACACCAGAGTACATTAATTGCCAAGAGTTACACACCACAAGAAGTTTTTGTTTCTGTTTAATTCAAGAAAATTCAGAAACTACTGTTTTCATGGATTTAAAATCTTTGTTGTTGAATAATCAGCCTTAAAGTGCATTGGATTCTAATGCACATCTTTTTTTTTATATGCAATATAAGAACTCACTTTTGAAAAGTCAAATACACCATACATATTTTGATTGAATCTTTGCTAGTAAGGAAGCAATAATTCTGAAAGTCAACCATACCTCTATATTGATGCTGATATAAGATTAAAGTTGACTAGGATATAGTCCAGTAAGACACAGTCTTACAACTCATTGATGGAAAAAAATATAAGTAAGAACTAGCACCTTTCACACTTTTGTTTGTAACAGCAGTGCGCTGAATAAACATTACAATATCAAGCAATGAAACGCTTGTGACAAATAACTGTTATAGACTCTTCTTTTCTACTCTGTTCCAACATAAGACAGTATGCACTGAAAAAAGTTTACAGTTACATGCCTGTGGAATAACTGTTAGCTTGCATTTAGCTTTATATACCTATGTGCTGTCCAGTCTTTTGTGATGATTATAAGTACTTTACTATTAATTCAATATCTAGAAATCCACATACTATTTATACTAATTCTTATGTTTTGCAGGTCACACATTGGAATCATCCCTATTTCTTTGCTTATTTTGCAAGTGCAAATTCATATCCTGGGATTCTTGGAGACATGTTATCAAGTGCCTTAGCATGTCAAGCATTTAACTGGGTATGTCAAATACTCATATTCTCACTTACAGCAAATATAAAAATGCATGATTTCCAGCTGAAATTAATTTTAAGAGGATTTGAATTACCTGTATTCCTTTTAACATTTAATATATACTTGTTGTGATGTAAAAGTCAGTTAACTGCAACTGGTTTCCTGCAGAAGTTAAAAACTGATTGATAAACTCCAAGATTTGGATTTAAGTTGAAAGGTTTCTTTTTGGCAACCCCTGTTCTGTGCAGGAGTTCATTGCTTTAGTTGATACCTTTTCTTTGTAAAGTACTATCTACCGTGTATCCTCTCTTCTGTGTCTTCATAATTCTTTAGTTTATAATAGAGAGAAACATTCCACGCAGGAAAAATATATCTAAAAACAAAGATGATGTGACTTACCATATGAAAGCGCTGGCAGGTCGATAGACACACAAACAAACACAATCATACACACAAAATTCTAGCTTTCGCAACCAACGGTTGCTTCATCAGGAAAGAGGGAAGGAGAGGGAAAGACGAAAGGATGTGGGTTTTAAGGGAGAGTGTAAGGAGTCATTCCAATCCCGGGAGCGGAAAGACTTACCTTACTCGCACACAGACCCATATCCAACCACACATACACTTGGTGTCTGTGTATGTGTGGTTGGATATGGGTGTGTGTGCGAGTGTTTCCCCCTAAGGTAAGTCTTTCCGCTCCCGGGATTGGAATGACTCCTTACCCTCTCCCTTAAAACCCACATCCTTTCGTCTTTCCCTCTCCTTCCCTCTTTCCTGATGAAGCAACCATTGGTTGCGAAAGCTAGAATTTTGTGTGTATGATTGTGTTTGTTTGTGTGTCTATCGACCTGCCAGCGCTTTCGTATGGTAAGTCACATCATCTTTGTTTTTAGATATATGATTCTTTAGTTTCTTTTATTTGTATATTTTCTAATTGGCACATTCTGTAGACTATGTCCTGGCCCATTCCATGACCAAGTAGCTTTGACTTGTATTGCACCAAGGCACCTGATAAATAAATAATATAAAATAATTGTCTCTGTTTTAACACAAGCTACCAGTTTTGCATCAAAATGCAATTATTCATGTGTTCAACCCCCCCCCCCCTCCAATTACACTAGGATAACTCTTCATTAAGCACCTTTGAGCATAAATAATTATTTTTCTCTCTAGTCCACCATGGTAAGAGTAAAACAAAAATATCTTGTCCCATGAAACAGTTATGAAGTGGCAGGCGTATGTAATCAGGCACATGATAGTTCTGCAACTTTCTTTGTCTCAAAAGAACAAGAATGTCTGCAGCCCTACACAAAAGAGTCCACATTAGTGAAGATCCTAAATATAATTTTAAGCATTTATGAATTCACTTACATAGGTGTATAAATTCTGGGACTGGGGTCACTGCTAAACTTTAATCTTCTCTGCTATTATGCAAGAAATATGTCACTTTTAACAGTTTGAATGACATATTGTGTTACTGGTGTCACTATCCTTCATCATTTTTGCTGTATCTTGTGGCACTCATAATTATATTCAAATTTCCTTGTAATTCTGAATATTTCTTCCTTTTCAGTTTGTGAGTCCAGCATGCACAGAACTGGAAATGGTTGTCACTGACTGGTATGGTGAGTTCATATTTTTGGAAGTTGGAGTGCTACAACTGTGTTCCTTTTGACTCATATGTGAACTCTGATGTGTTTGTAGGTAAAGCACTTGGGTTACCAAAGTCATTTCTCCACTCCAGCGGACTAAAAAAGGGTGGTGGTTGCGCACAAGTGAGTTTATGAGAGATTTCTATAACATTGTTATTCTAATATAAAATGCTATAGAAAAGTACATTTACTGCTGTGGAATTACTGTAAGCATTGAGAAGCACAGTAAAATTGTTTTAGATATAATTGCCAGCAGCAATCAAAAGTCAGGGATTGTAACATTTTGATTTTAAAATCTAATAGCGTTGGGTTTTAATATGAAATAGGCTGGGTAGCACACTTCTCTCTTTCCCCCTCTCTCTTTCTAAGAATAGTCAGATATTGGATGCATACTTTCCAGATACACACCCCAGCGCATTTCCAAAATTTAGAAGTTTCATATCATCGTCAACACAAAATAAACATAATAAATTTTTCTGTTACCATATACTTACACTAAAACAAACACAATCCAAATTTTCCCTAAATATGATAGTATTGTGATAATAATGAATAAGAGTATATAAGCTGCTGGCCATTAACACTGCAGCACTATACAAATGGTACACAATAAATGTGTTTCATCCAGAGTCTCTGCCCACACATTGATACTGAGATGAGCCAGGTCAAGAAACGATTTTAATTTGATTAAGTTTGTTTATCATGTTCATTAATTATCCCACATAGTGTGAATCTTGCCTCATCTGTAAATAAAATGAAAGCTGTGGACTGCAGCTCTTCAGAGTTAATTGTAAGAATTCATTGACAGAACTATAATCTGCACATTTCTATTGTGGCTTGAGAGCTTGCACAACTTATAAATAAAGCAAGAGTGTGGTTGATGGATCCAGCAGCTCTGATTTTTCACACATTTGTTCAGTATCATCTTCTATTTGTTTCAATACACTCTTTCTAGATTTAACCACTGATATTAACCTCTATAAATATGGGACACTTTTTAAACAACCTATATAGGTGATGTACCCACAGCACACTCTATATTTGTGGGAATGATAAAACAGTTGTTAGCTGGGGACTTATTAAGAATGCTCTGACAATGAATCATTTTGCTGCATCTCAGTTAGGAGCATCAGATTGATCTTTTGTACGAAAAATTAAGAAATCTTGTTTACTATACAACTAATTTTAAAATACAAGCAGTACAGTATTCTAAATAAAGATCTGCATTGTAATAACACTAACAGAGATTGTAACTATCATCTCACAAGGTGTAACACAAAAGGTGCAGGCAGTAGCCCCTATTGCATGAGTATTAAATTGTGTAACAAACATCCAATTTCCTTAAAAATCTTTTTTAGAAAAAAGACTTTATAGTGGTTTTGAATGACACTCTGTTTTTAGTATTAAAGAATTCTTTTCAGAGAAGCAGATTGTCATCTTTCATACCACATTATTTATAGCAAGTTGAAATATATCACACTTTGGTAATGGCTTCCACAAATCTATGATGTGAATTGTAACATATATCCACAATCAAAAACAAACCTTGTATTTGTCTTTGAAGATTAAAAAAAAGACTTTAGAAATGTGCAAGAGGAGCACATACACTTGTAACTAAAGACTGTAATGCATGAAGAAGTCTGCAGGTAATCTTGAGTCTGATGTAGATGTCTGATGGGTAATGGTGATGAAAGTGATCTATTTTCTCACCTGTGGAATTTCCACCCTGCACTTTGGATCTAACTAAAAATTTTCATTAATGTACCCATTTCCCTAAATAACATATCATTTCATGTCCACACCCGGTAGCTGAGTGGTCCAGTCTGGCTTTAGCTGTCGCCGCGGTCGCATGATCCTCAAGATTGCTCCGTGAACATTCAGTGTTTACGCCAGTGTTTCATGATTGTTTATTGGCGTTTTGCACATGAATTAAGTGTTATAAATTGAGCTATTGGTCTTTGTTCATGTCGTCTTTCTACGTAGTGCCGTTGGGATTTCGGCGTTGTCCGAAATTTCTTTGCTGCAGAACACCATGGCAAACTCCGTGAGAAAAAACACCGTGATTTTCACCTTCGACAAGTATACCCATCAAGTACAGCCCTCTGCACTTGAAATACATGACTGGATTACTGAGGTAATTGGCCTTCATTCTGAATCTGTTCACACCATGCAGCTATATTCTGATGAATACTGCATTTTTGTAAAGTTTAACGATCCCGTGAGTGTAGACCGCTTTCTGGAAAAATTTGGTTATGAAACGGAATTTATACGCCATGATGGTACTGAAAGTACTGTAAAACTCAGGAATTCTGAGTCTGTAGTTAGAAATGTTAGGGTTTTGAATATTCCCATAGAAGTAGACAACTCGAAAATTAAAGATGCCCTTTCAAAGTATGGGATTGTCAGGCAAACAGTAAATGAAAGGTGGGCTCCACATTTCAAGCTGCAGTGCTTTAACGGCATTCACTCTGTGGAGATGGAAGTGAAGGCAAACATTCCCACCCACATCTTTGTTGATAGGCACAAGGCGCATGTTATTTACGCAGGGCAAACCCCTACATGTCATATATGTAACGAGTCTGGTCCCCTCCGTAAGGACTGCTCTCGCCGTGTTTTTGTGCATCAAGTGCACAGCCCATACAGTGTGAACAGTACAAGGAAGTACCAAGTAAACAAACTGCTGACTCCGAAGCACAACACCGCACTGAAGGAGGAAATAAACAAGCATCACAACCTCGCCAGCAAGACAACACAACAGACAACACACTGGAGCCAAATATTGATGACTCGCAAGCCACCGCCGTTGCGCCAGACGGCCACCGTCGGAGGCTGTGACCGAAACCAGGTCTTCCTGTCACGCATCATCAACCGAAAGCCACACCAGAGAAGAAAGACATCAAGAAAAAGAATATTAAATATGAAGTCATCAGGGCCAACACTGACGAGGAGAGAGAGAAAGACCACAGTGAATTATAGCAATGCATTGTCAGTATTTCAGGATAATTTTCTTTTCAAGCACTTTGTTTAAAAGCAGTAAAAATTTTTCTAGCAAGTTAGTACATTTAATGGGAACACAGCTTGTAAAGATCGTAACTTGTAGAGAAGCACGTTGCTGCTATAATCATACCAATCCTCATCCCAAATAGCTCCCTCTGATATGTCTGTTGTTAGGTTGGCAGAAGACCCAACACCGTGTTACTGAAGGAGGCCGAAATGCACGCGTTTTAGCTCACGCAGCCTGGCATGAGGAGGGAAGAACTATACTGACATAAGGTCTGGAACATGAGAAGGAATTAGAATTCAGAAAGTGGACATACCTAGTTTGATACTTAACTTTAATCCATTAATGATGAACGTCACTCTTGACGGTACATGATTCACAATATCATCAGTTCAGAATACATTCTTGAAGAATATGACACCTTGCTAGGTCGTAGCAAATGATGTAGCTGAAGGCTATGCTATACTGTCGTCTCTGCATTTGAGAGCGTATGTAGTCAGTGAACCATCTCTAGCAAAGTTGGCTGTACAACTGGGGCGAGTGCTAGGGAGTCTCTCTAGACTAGACCTGCCGTGTGGCGGGGCTTGGTCTGCAATCACTGATAGTGGCGACACGCGGGTCCGACGTATACTAACGGACCTCAGCCGATTTAAAGGCTACCACCTAGCAAGTGTGGTGTCTGGTGGTGACACCAAATTCCTCCCCCGCAAATCGGCGTACGGTTGTGGTATACGGCCTCCGTCCGCCGTGGGGAGGACCCCATGTTGACGTATGCGACGAGGTGGGGAGTCTAACAACAGGCGAGGCTGTGCCACCCGCACCCTGCCATTCAGACCGCGGGGAGCTAGGGAACACCTGAAAGCCTACTCCAGGATGCACGCCAACATATAGTGTATGCACCCGTAGAGAGACAGGAGGGGCCGAAGGGTTGACCTCCATCGGGCTGGGGCAGCCGATGGGCGAAGACGACATATGTTCCGGAGCGTGCGAGAGTTCCATGTCAGAGGACAACTGGTCACGGGGAGCGATCAGTGGTGCATGACTCGGGGGGGGGGGGGGGGGGGTGCCCAATGGCTGCAGCGTTGCATCCACTGCGGGCGTCGCCGGTGGGAGAACCTGCGGCGGCGGCCGCGCGCCGTAGTGGGACAAAATGGTAGGCAGCGTCGGTAACACCTGTGGCGGAGGCAAACCAGTAGATGGGTCCCCGGGGCGCTGACCGGACGGCACCATTGCTGAAAGCAGATGGCGAGCGGCAGATCCTGTGCGATGACAGAGACGTAGCTGATTGAGATGCCGGCACACCTCACCAGAGGCCCCCAAAACCAAGTACATAGCGCGTCCGAGGCAGCGAAGATTGCGCCCTTCGAGCCAATGCCGTGAACCTTGATAGTGGTGGTAGTAGACAATGTCGCCTGGGGCAAAAGCAGGTGTCTGCCACTGCACAGGAACCTGATGCGGCGGATGTAGCAAAGACATCAAGGTTCAACGATGGCGACAGTGGAGCAACTCAGCCGGCGAGTGACCATCTCAGGGCTGAGAGCGATACAAGGGCAAAAAGAGCAATAATGCGTCCTCCCAAGAATGCAACTCTTTCAACTTCAACATCTGTGACTTGAAAGTCTTGACCAATTGTTCAGCGGCACTGTTTGACTGTAGCCTTGCATAATGACTGAAATTCTGCGGACATGAATTGTGGGCCATTGTCGGAAACAATTGTCTGCGGAAGACCCTCAATGCAAAAGATAGCAGATAACGCTTTGATGGTGGCAGATGATGTTGTGGAAGACATCCAGAAATCAAAAGGAAAATTACTGAAGGAATCTATCACAACCAACCATCGAGCATTCCAGAATGGACCAGCAAAATCGATGTGTAAGCGTTGCCAAGGGAAAGTAGTGGCTTTTGGCCATGCAAAGAATTTCTGCGGTGGTGTTGATTGTTGTTTGGCACACACCATGCAGGAAGAGCACATATTCATAATCGTGGCATCGATTCCGAACCAAGTACAGTGCTGACAAGCAAGTTGTTTCGTTCTCACTATCCCCAAATGTCCTTGGTGGGGAAGCTTTAAGACAGAGGACTGTAACGAACATGGGACCACGACCCTGGACTGATCATTATCAGAACGCAACAGCTAAACACCATGCCAAACAAAAAATCTCTCCTTGTGAGCAAAAAACGGGTCCCCGATCCGTGACTTTGACAAGGGCCATTTCGTAGCAACAAAATGCAGAACGGTAGCAAGGACAGGTTAGGCAGTTGTGGCTGTAGCTACACGACGAAATCAATTGCAAACGATTCGACCACGTCATCGGTTTCCGAATCAATGAACATGCAAGCAAGTTCGGAGGAATCAAATGCCCTATCCTCAGCAACAGGCAAACAGGACAATGCATCGGCATTTGAGTGCTTAGCAGTGAACCGATACAAGATATCGTAGCAGTACTGCGAGAGGAAAATAGACCAGCGAATGCATTTCTGCACTGTACGTGGAGGTACAGGCTTGTTCGGTTGAAAAAGCGATGTCAAAGGTTTTTGTTCTGTGATTATGCTAAAGTGACGACCATACAAGAAGTCATGAAACTGTGTAACACCAAATACGAGAGCTAATGCTTCTTTCTTGATCTGTGAATAATTTCTTTGCGCAGACGAGAGCAATTTGGATGCAAAGACAATAGGGCGATCGTGCGAGCCATCTTTGTGCGCAAGCACAGCACTGATCCCGAAATCCGATGCATCCACCATCAACAAAAGGGGCTTCCGGGCATCGAATGGCGTAAGGCAAGTATTGGAAAGGACGCCGATTTCAACTGGCGAAAGGCGCATTCGCGTTCCGTCGTCCAGATGAACGGAACACCTTTACGGTGTAAGCGATGAAGCGGAGCTGAAATGGAAGAGGCATGCGGCACATATCGGTGATAATAGTTTATTTTTCCCATCACACTCTGGAGCTGCTTCTAATTCTGCGGCGTAGGCAAGTCTTTTAGGGCACGGAGGTGCGTAGGACTGGGATGTATGCCTTGGCATTGAGTACATGTCACAGGTATAGCAAGTCACTAGCAAAAAACACACATTTGTCCTTCCATAAGCGAAGACCAGTATGTTGCAAGACCTGGAATAATGTTCTGAGATTGGCTAAATGTTCTTCTTCCGTCTTTCCGGAGATCACAATATCGTCCAGATAGTTTGCTGCAATAGGGACCGACGCACAAACAGTTTGTAGGTATTGCTTAAACAATGCAGGGGCGGATGCACACCCGAATGGCAGTCGTTTGAATTGATACAAACCAAGATGCATGTTAACCATCAAAACGCACTGGGATTCTTCGTCCACTGGTATTTGCAAGTATGCATCTGCTTGGTCCAACTTCGAAAAATATTTGCCCGGGCACAGTTTGTCAAAAAGATCTTCCAGTCGGGGTAAAGGAAAAGTTGCAATCACTAGTTGTGGATTCACTGTTGCCTTGAAGTCCACACAAAGTCTCAATTTTCCCGAAGGTTTTGGCAAAATTACTAAGGGTGATGCCCAGAGAGAAGCCTGCACACGTTCAATTACACCTTGTGATTTCAAATCATGTAATGTTTTTGCAACCTCATCATGCAATGCGTGGGGAACATTGCACGCTCTGAAAAATTTTGGTTATGCGTTTACTTTCAGTTCCAAATGTGCTTTATAGTTCTTAGTGAAACCGAAGCCCGGTGCAAAAATGTCGGCAAATTCTTCACATAGACAAGAAACACTGTCTGAAGGCACAGTCTGGTTCACTGATAGGACCTGATTTACTATAGACAAGTTAAACAACTGAAATGAATCGAAACCAAACAAGTTCACTGCAGAAGAAGAACGAAGGATGTAAAATGACACACGTTTGGTTTGTCCTTTGTATGTTGCAAGAAGGCTGCACTGTCCCAACACAGGGATCTCTTGACCTGAATAGCTAGTTAACGTAACATTTGCGGCACGCAACGGAGGTGTGCCCAGCAGTTTGTAAGTGTCTTGATTGATCAGTGAAACTGAAGCTCTGGTATCGAGCTGGAATGTTATCACTTTGCCGTTAATGTCCAAGTCTACAAAAAGTTTATTTTCCTGCTGACGACAAGATCGACTGTCCCGTGCAACATGAACTGACACTGGTACAAAATCACTTGCGACTAGACGGGAGTTCCGGCGATGTCGACGCACACTATTTGTGGGACAAACACAGTCACTGTTAGAGAGAGTGTGATGAATGACATGAATTTCCATGGGCAAAGTTTCGCGAGCCTGAGTATCTATGCTTCGATTCTGATTCCGGCGTGAAGCAAAGGGCCTGGAATGGTTTTGAGTTTCCGATCTGAGCTTTTTCTGGCAAACACTCTTAACATGTCCTTTTCTATTACAGTAAAAGCAAGTAGCTTGGCGTGATGGGCAATTCTCACGCAAATGTTTAGTAGCGCACCGCGGGCATGATTTGAGCACTGCATTTGCTTGCCGGTGTGGCACAAGTGGCTGAGAGCCCGGCGGCAGCGGCGTGGCTGGGCGCGAGGGCTGTTTACTGCTCCGTGCAGCTCCCCCGGCAGGCCGGTTAACCTGACACACTGCTGGTGAAGTTTCAAATGATTCCTGAGCAAAGTCAAGTATGTCCTGCTGATCCAATATGTCCATCATTTGTTGAAGGGAGGGATTGACTAGTTTCAAAATCTGTTCCCTTATACGAACATCAGAAACATTCTGTGCAATTGCAACATGTACCATAGTATCTGAATATGGGAGTCCACATTGACACTCAAAAGCACAATCCCTAGTAAGGCCTTGCAAGGTTGCAACTCACTCCCGATTAGTCTGACCTGCCGTACGTTTTGTAGGAAAGAAGGTATACTGTTTGGCAACTACATTGATTGATTGTTTGAAATATGCATCTAATACAGACAAAATTTCTTCATAGGACAGAGTTGCTACGTCACGTCAGGGAAATAATTTGACTGTCACATGGTAGGTTTGCACTCCAATGGACGACAAAAGAAAAGGCTGCCGCTCGTTACCTTGAATTCTGTAGGCGGCGAGATGGAATCCAAATTGGCGTGACCACTCCGTCCAGCTTTCCAGTGCAGCATCAAAAGTTCTGAATGGTGGTGCAACTGCGTATTGTGGCTGCGTTTGTGGTGGAGCGGCGGCTGCCGCATCGTTTTGCATTGCACGTTGACCCTGGATGAGCTGTCCAAGGGCATCCAGTAATGCCTGCGTCTGCTGATTCTGTAAGAGATAACATTCGGACAGTACATCTGGAGATTGTGGTGAAGCCATTACACAATTAAATCAGGGCAGTATAGTTAAGAACATCATTTTAACTCGTCGCCAATGTTGGGTTGGCAGAAGAGCCAACACCGTGTTACAAGAGGAGGCCAAAATGCACGCGTTTTAGCTCACGCAGCCTGGCGTGAGGAGGGAAGAACTATACTGACGTGAGGTCTGGAACATGAGAAGGAATTAGAATTCAGAAAGTGGATGTAGCTAGTTTGATACTTAACTTTAATCCATTAATGATGAACGTCGCTCTTGATTGTACATGATTCACAATATCATCAGTTCAGAATACATTCTTGAAGAATATGGCGCCTTGCTAGGTCGTAGCAAATGATGTAGCTGAAGGCTATGCTATACTGTCATCTCTGCAATTGAGAGCGTATGTAGTCAGTGAACCATTGCTAGCAAAGTCGGCTGTACAACTGGGGCGAGTGCTAGGGAGTCTCTCTAGACTAGACCTGCCGTGTGGCGGCGCTCAGTCTACAATCACTGATAGTGGCGACACGCGCGTTCGATGTATACTAACGGACCACAGCCGATTTAAAGGCTACCACCTAGCAAGTGTGGTGTCAGGTGGTGACACCACATCTGTGATGCAAGCTTATAGCATTACTACTATTAACATTAATAAAATACAGTCACCCTTGAAATTGGCAGCACTAAAAGAATTCTTGTACGAGTCTGGGACAGATATCATGTTGCTAAAAGAAGTTGCAATAACGGAATTTCGGATCCCAGGCTTTTTTGAAATGGTTAATGTTTCTATGGAAGCCAATATCGGTACAGCCATTCTTATAAGGGAAGGCATTCTGGTGACTGAAACTGAATGACTAGAATCAGGAAGAGCCGTAGGCATAAAAATTTTCGATGTGACTGTGCTTAACCTTTACGCCCCATCAGGAAATTCCCATAAATTGGATCGTGCGAAGTTTTTTCAAGATGAACTTATTTATTTATTGAGTAAAAATCCATGTCCTCTTATACTGGGTGGAGATTTTAACTGTGTTTTAAACCAGAAAGATCAACAACCCAATTTCAACTACTCGCCACAGTTAAAAAAGTTAGTGAGTGATCTACAACTTAAGGATGTGTGGGAACTTCAGCACCCGACATCAGTCGAGTTCACGTATATAACCAGCCACTCCCGCAGCAGACTAGACAGAATTTACATGTCACCAAATTTGCAAATTTTTTTATTAAACGTTGAAACTGTTCCCGTGTATTTTCGTGATCACAGTACACTTTTAACTTGCTTTAATTTAAGTGTACAGCCAACCCCTCAATTCAGAGGCCAATGGAATTTCAATATCTCTGTTTTAACAGACGAAGAACTGGAACAGAAAGTAAGAGTAGTATGGACTATGTGCCTCCGCACAGCAACAAGCACCCAACAGTCATTGACTGGTGGACTAGGAGGGCTAAACCAAGGCTGTGGAAAGTTGTCATGCAGTATAGTGTAGCGAGCACAGGGAGTTGAGGAATACAATGGAGTTTTATTATAAAGTTTTAAGAGACTTATATCAACAGGCACAATATGACGTAATTCATCTGAATGATATAAAAAAAAAAAATAAAAGCCAAGTTATTAAGCATTAAATGGCAGTAGATGGAGGGACTAAAAATTAAATCGAAAGCCACATCAGTAGTAGCAGATGAAACAGCTTCTCATGCTAAAAATAGGCATCAAACTTTTATTGATGAAGTCCAGACACATACTGGTACAAGGCTCACATGCTAGAAAGAAGTACTGGACGAAGTCCATAGGTACTATGACAACTTATATGACCCTACCACAGTGGACGATGCAGCTCTCAAGGACTTTCTCACTATTTTAGGTCCACAATTATCGGGAACAGAGAACACTGACATCCCGTCACCTATTACTAAAGATGAAGTGCATGAGGCAGTGCGGAACTCACCTCTCAAAAAATCTCCATGCCCACTACTGGTCTATAATTGGGGACAAGATCGTTTCCATGGCGAATGAGGCCCTGAACAGAAAAGCGGTCCCTACAGAGTTTAAGGAAAGTAAAATAGTTCTGATTCCTAAGAGTAAAGGCAAAACCAACTTAAACAATTTTTGGCCTCTTTCACTACTAAATTCTCATTACAAAATAATTTTGCGTATTATCAACAAAAGACTCTCTGCCTTTTCCAACAAAATAATGAGTCATCATCAATCTCGTTCTCCAACCAGAATGATATTCAAAAGTCTATCTGCATACAGAGACATAATAGCAATTACCTCAGTGACAAGTATAAAATGTGCTTTAATCTTTATAGATTTCAACAAAGCTTTTGACCGCGTTAGTCACAGATACCTCTCTGCGACGCTGTCAAGAATGGCTTTCCACCCTCAGATTGTCAACATGTTAAGAAATATTGAAACAGGTATAAATGCGAAAATAGCAATCAATGGCAAAACATCTAAACCCATACAGATAAGGCGAGGGGTTCCACAGAGCAGTCCCTTATCTATGTTTTTATTTTCCGTCTCTTTAGAGCCCTTTCTCCGCACTGTCCACGCAAGATTAAGAGCCATAACAATGAGTGGTGAGAAAAATGTTATACAAGCTTATGCTAATGATGTGGGTGTTGTAATAAGGAATAAGGAGGAGACAGTTACACTGGAAAGAGAAATCCAAAAGTATTGTCCAGCATCGGGAGCAACAACAAATGAAAACAAAAGTAAAATATTGAATCTGCAGGGCCTAGATCACCTCCGACTGGCTTGGGCAAAACAAGACAACAAACATAAAACTTTGGGAATAACCTTAATGGCATGTCCAATGAGGATGGCAGCTTTTAACTGGATGGAAACTAGGAGGAAAGTTCATGGTGCTGTAATGGAGAACATACTTCGAACTATGGACCAGGTGCAAAAAGGCAGATTCATCAACTCCTGCATTTTGTCTGAAGCATATTTCATTATGCAGGTATTTCCAATCCCCAAACTAGTAGCGAAAGGGATCATGTCCACTGTTACCAATTATTTATGGCGAGGAGACATTTTCAGGGTTGGTGCGATTATCGTTATACTGGATGTCAGAAACAGGGGCCTCAGTTTGGTGGATATTTGAAATAAAGCGTCTGCTCTGTTCCTCAAACAGACTTTCCAAATACTCAGAGAACTGCCACAATGTATAACAGCAAAGCTCTTTGAGACTGTGACACCCCATAGCCTGCAAGCACCGATTGATGTACGAAGGATTAATGCCCGTTGGCAGTATGTGAGGAACTTTTTCCTCGAAGAAAGTTATCTTAGTGACAAAATCAGAAGGTTCACATGTATCACAGCACGCAACATCATATTTGAAAGAAATTAAATGACAGCGGAAACAAAATTGAAAAGAAATTCCCTAATTGTGACTGGAAAGCTGTATGGCGGAACATCAACTATGCCGGGCTATCTACAGATGCTATTTCCGCATGCTACAAAACAGTTAACAACATCATCAGCACCAATGAGAGACTATATGGGATCAGTTTAAACCAGACACACCTTTGTGGAAAATGCAATCTGGTGGATACACTCATCCACAGATTCACCTGTGGGGGCAATGTGAATAACTGGAATTGGATCAGGCAACAAATCGACTTTCTCACCAGTTCCTCAATGGAATATATAATGCCATCGCTCCTCCTGAGACCAGACATGACATACTTTCCAAAATTAAAAACCAACGTCATTAGCTGGTTACTGGGAAAATATGTTAGTTATGTCATCAAAAAACTTGGGTCGGACAACGAGATAGAATTCCGCGTTTACTTGAAGTGTGAATACGCAAAAATCAGCATGTATCGCAACCACAAGAAGCACTACAGCAACATGCTGAAGATCATTTTTGAAAGAATGGGTGTCTCTTAGAAATGTGGAACCACTACAACACCTTGAACGAGAATGAACAGAAGATAATGAAAAGTCACTTGTGTTCTTATTATTATTTACTATTACCTTGCTTCCCGAACTTCTATGTTACACGAAGTGTTTTTTCAAAACATTTTGTTCCGAATTACTCATGTTCGACTTCCAAAGTATTTGTGTGATTCAAGAAGACAATGTCGCATTGCACGTCGAGCGAGCAGGTCATAGAAGATAAAGAAAAAAAAAGTGGTCAGTGCGACAGCATGTCAACCCTAAGGGCCCGGGTTCAGTTCCTGGCTAGGTCAGAGATTTTCTCCACTCAGGGACTGGATGTTGTGTTCGCAACAGAGTCCTTGCATAAAAAGATCTCGGTTTACTTGCCGCGTCAAATTTGGATAACATCCCAAGCTATCGATGACTACCTCCGTCATCTTCATCAGGGGTAAAACTGACTGTCATGGACCGGTTGTGAAAACATCGTTATTTTGCTATAGATATATATATTTATCTTGTTTTTTTTTTCCCGTCTGTTCATATATCTTTGACGTTGTAGCGCATTTTTTCTTTTGTCCTGTAATATAGAGATAAAATTTGTTTTCTAGATGTAATATGTAACTGGAAATTATTTCTTTTTTGTAAGTAGATAAATATGTTTAGAGTTTATTGATTGTGGAAAGCTTTAATTTTTTTGTGTTTATCATTTACTGTAATAAGTTTGGTAGAAAATAGTTGTGTGAAGATATATGTAATTTACCTTGATGTTGTATAAACTGTGGGCGAGAGTATTGAGAAAGAGAGAGAGCAATATCAATAGTCGATCCAACAAAGGGAGTGTGTGTTGTTGGGTAGCGACTAGGGAGAGAGGTGGATACATGTTTTACTGTGGGAGTTGTGACTTTTACGAACTGGTGAAGACTGAGTTTAGTGGCAAGCGATGTACGTTTTGAATGACTGTTTTATACCAGTACGTGATATGATAATAGTGAGTGTAGAAACTGGGCGAAGTAAATACTGAGACTGTGACGTGAGACGAAGTAACTATGACAATGCAACCGAGAATGGGCGGTATTGTAGCTTTGTGTCTGTGAATTGAACTGCACTTGTATTTTGACTGTGTTTTCGTACACTCAAGTACTGTGAACTTACATATTTATTTGCGTTTCGAAGAACTGTCGGACGCCTATAATCAGTAACAGTCGTTCTGAACTTAGGCGAACTGTCTATTGAGTGCGAGTACATTCCCGCCCAGGACGGCTTTTCGCGATCGCGACAGACATAATACGAATTGACTTTCTATAGAATTCGCTGTCTGCAAGTTTTATAAACTGTGTGTGGCATAAGTAAACTTAAATTGTGTGTGCCAGAAACATTAATACTGTGCAGATACGGACATCTGTAACAACAATTACATCGACCAACCTGTGGCCTGCAAAACGCCACTGTAATCAGATTTGCAGCTTAATGAATACCACCGCCTGCCCAATTACAAGGAAAAAGCATCAGCTGCAATCACACGACCGTGGGAGCAGATCTCAGTGTTTCACCAGGACCAGCCAGCTGCCGTCGATATCGCGAGCATCGTCACAACATGCAAGATAAGATTTAAAAGCAGCGCTCTCCTCTCAAAGACTCCCGTCGATATCGCGACCATCGTCACAACACGCAAGATAAGATTTAAAAGCAGCGCTCTCCTCTCAAAGACTCAAAATTATTGCAAACAATTTTAATTTCCTTTTGGCTGACATACACGTAACATTTGTCTTCTTTAGAATAAAAGTGCTCCCCACGAAGTGGTGTGTTCTACGTAGACATTGTTGACTTCCATTAGCAGTAGCCATTTCCCTTATAATTATTTCCATTTTATTTTTTCACGTTTTAAATCTGCTGCCACTGCATGTGTATGTTTTTATAACTTTTGGAGGGTATGTGTCTAAATTCGTGTGCCGTAGCATTTACCAGAAGTATTGTAATGCTTTGCTACTTGGACAAGGGTGCCCGCCATTAATTTCTTAAACATCGACCAATGACAGTGAAGCTCGCTTGCTATTGGTGCTAACATTCTATAGTGGGTAATTCAAAGGTGGGTAGCTGTCAAACCACGCGGGTTGTGATTACTTTGAATGAGAGTCGTGTAAAATTGTGGGTTCATTGCTCAAGTTTGGTATTCTTTTGTTTATTGATGTTAGAAACAAATTTTTTTGCCTATGTCCTTAAATCTTATTTAATATGGTTATTCTATGCTAAACTGGGGTAAATGCACGGTCAGATATTGTGTTGGGAAGTAAAATTTGGAGAATCGTCTATTTAGATACGACTTGATTTGGACTGCATTAGTTAACACGGTACTTTCGGGTATTTTGGGGATACTTAGTGACAGGGTAGAATCACAGTCGTCACACGGTGAGGCTTCCGCTTTTATAAGCAGTGGATGGCTTCTCATTGGCTGGATGATGTCATGGTGAATACGACGAGTACCGAGGTGGTGGCCTCTATATCCATAGATTCTCTTTGCGTGCTTTATCCAGCGTTGCTTGCAGCATCATCCATCGCAACAGGCGGAGAACTGCATGGAATGTAAGAAGTCTCCCTCTGCACTCTTTCTTCGTCAACTGCATGCTTCCATGCATTGCTGAGTGCATAACCGGAGTCTCTGTTGAAATTATTTTCACAGAGTCTAATTTCAACTGCTTCCCTGATGACAGAGTCCCAATAGTTTGAAGCAAGAGCAAGTAGTCTTGTTTCATCGAATAAAATCTTATGTTTATTTAACAAACTATGCTCAGCCACCGCTGATTTTTCTAGATACCTGTTTTTCAGGTGATGCTGATGTTCCACACAGTGATCGGCAACAGTTCTTATAGACTGGTCCACATAATTTTTGCCACACTCACAAGGAATGCTGTAAATTCCTGGCACTCTCAGGCCAAGATTATCTTTCATGGGTTGTAACATCTCCTTAATCTTCCTAGGTGGCCAGAAGACTGGTCTGATTCCCTGTCAGCTCAGGACTCTGCCGAACTAGCTGGTCATTGTGCCACAGAATGGTAGCCCCCGGTGTGTTGGTCCTCTTCATCTGTTCGAACAGCATCCTTCCTAGGTTTCTTCACCAGAGTAGATCTGATATCCCTAGGAAGGATGCTGTTCAAACAGATGAAGAGGACCAACACATCGCGCGGCTACTGTTCTGCGGTGCAACGACCAGCAAGATCGGCAGAGTCCTGAGCCAGCAGGGAATCAGACCAGTCTTCCGGCCACCTAGGAAGATTAAGGAGATGTTACAACCCATGAAAGATAATCTTGGCCTGAGAGTGCCAGGAATTTACAGCATTCCTTGTGAGTGTGGCAAAAATTATGTGGGCCAGTCTATAAGAACTGTTGCCGATCACTGTGTGGAACATCAGCGTCACCTGAAAAACTGGTATCTAGAAAAATCAGCATAGTTTGTGAAATAAACAGAAGATTTTATTTGATGAAACAAGACTACTTGCTCTCGCTTCAAACTATTGGGACTCTGTCATCAGGGAAGCAGTTGAAATTAGACTCTGTGAAAATAATTTCAACAGAGACTCCGGTTATGCACTCAGCAATGCATGGAAGCGCGCAATTGATAAAGAAAGAGTGCAGAGGGAGACTTCTTACATTCCTCGCAGTTCTCCACCTGTTGCGATGGATGGCGCTGCAAGCAATGCTGGATAAAGCACGCAAAGAAAATCTATGGATATAGAGGCTGCCACTTCAGTACACGCCGTTTTCACCGTGACGTCATCCAGCCAATGAGAAGCTGTCCACTGCTTATAAAAGCGGAAGCCTCACCGGTCCACGATAGTCACTTTTACCCCTGACGAAGATGACGGAGGTAGCCATCGAAAGCTTGGGATGTTATCCAAATTTGACGCAGCAAGTAAACCAAGAACTTTTTATTCAACATGCAAGTCGCCAAAGTGGTATCGAAGCCAAAGTGGTATTGAATCAAAAGACTTGCACCCAGCGAACAGTCTACATGATGGGAGGCCCTAGTCACATGCCATTTATTTATTTTTATATCCTTTCATTATTTATCTTCCCTCTACCTTCATCACATAGGCCTCACTCTTGTATTTAAAAGAATCACCTTCATGAATATTGTTAGTGTGTCTTCTTCTTTTTCCTGCAAACTTCCAGAGTTTGTCTTTAGTGTGGCTGCAGGTTTTCCAGGTAATTTATTATTCTGACTAGTATCTCTTCTTCTATTAGTGCATCTTGCTTTTGAGAATACATAGCACAGTGTATCACAGTATAGCACTTCGTGCAAATTTGGTATGCACCATTATGCTTTGAAAATTGGGAGGATATTAGGCAGGATGTGTTCTTGGCCCATATGTGGTGTTGCATCTCTCCCTTGAAGAATAACATAAAATCTATGTTTCTCACACAGACCAACTAGTTTGCAAAGTAGAGGAAACCAAAGTTTTCATGCTTAATGTCTTTTTTCAGCATATCATGCTTTTCTTCTGGCTTGTTCTCCTTCTTCATGCTTTAAACAATAAATGATTTACACAGATTATGCCTCTCAAATGTAGGTACATCCTGCAGTTTAATGTGGAAATTTATTCCATCAAAGTTGTAAAATCCATGAACATCATCCATTTCATATGTAGTTAGATGACATGCATTTTTCATATGATTTCTTTTGCAAGACAGTATTGACCAAAGTGAAATTTGTCTTCAATATTTTGGACATTAATGCTTCCTGTTTTAGCAACTATATGCTATTGGAGCAGGATAAAGGAGCTCCCCCCGTCCCCCTTTCCACTTTAATGTGTGAAAAACATGCGAGTGGATGTGCAGGTGGAACATGCTGCTGAATGCTTTACCAGACCTCCTTTCCTACATGCTGTACAATTGGCCCAGTATAACACTTGAGGTGAAGTCATGGCAAGGTCTGTATCCCACAATATCACCAAATTTCCTTCCACATATCAATAATGGATTTCTTTCCAACACCATTACCATGTGATTTCAGGACATACGTAAGTTTACAATATGGAGCTCCACTGCACTTAATGATGGGATTCTGCACATCATAGATTAGTCTGGAAGCTTCTTTTCCAAAATGGATGATACATATTTAGGAATTGGGATGTTTCTCAGTAGCCAGCAGTAAAGTTATGTATAAGAGCATATGACATACTGTCCCCAAGTGTGCCCGCACCCAAGTAATAGCTGTTGATAGTCAGCAGATGATTGTAACTGGCTGTTGATTGTGACATCAATAACGGAGTTGATTGTGAGTTTGGTGGTTCCAGCTCAGACAAGTACACCATCAATGGACCAGGAAATATGGAACTCATCATCAACAGTCCAGGGAATGATGAACACATTGTTGATGGATCAAGGTACAGTGCATGATGTCAGACCAGACCACAGTGTTGTTGCTACAAGCCCACCTCCAGAATCCTCCAGGGATGAAGAAATTATTTATTTATTTATTTATTTGTGTACTTACATAGAAATTCATCAGTATTCATATTGCTAAATACAGATAACAATCCCTCATCATCCACTAGTATGATGCTTCTTACCATTTGATCAGGGTCTGCATGGGGATCTGTGTCATCCATAGCAATAACATATCCAAACTTCTTAGGAATAAAAAAGAAGAAATCTCATAAATGGTACATGCAGGTGTAAGTTATTATTGTAGAAGGAGAAAAATTAATATTTTATGTCCACCCTTCTATAACAGGAGTCCATCCCTGTGAACTCATACTAGAGAAAGAAGTCATAGCCTGGGATGGGTAAACCACCATCTCATTATCAACAGCACCTAGAAAAAACATCCCGTAAGTAGTGCATGCAAACCCATCCCTCAGTGAACTCATACTAGAGAAAGGAGTCATAGCCCAGATGGATGAATTACCATATCATTAACAAAAACGCCTATGAAAAAATCTCATATGTATTGCATTATTATAATTATAATTATTATTATTATTATTAGTAGTAGTAGTAGTAACAGTATTGTAGAAGAAATATGAATTACTACTACATACATATTCAATCGTCTCTCATTGGAATCCAACCCTATGCACTCAGTGTGTGGAATTACATCATAGCCTTTATTTCCATGAAACACAACAATGACATAAATATCAGACATAAGTATATAAACACACACATATAGATGGTTTGTATTTTTAACTGTTCATTATAAAGACCTGACACAATTGTCTCAATAATAGCATACGCTTACACTATATATAATAGATACAGATAGTGTGTTCATTCCATAGATAAATACATTTAATGGTGAATTTATTACTTCTGGCAAAGCAACTTGTGCTATTAAAACCTAAGACTATGCATTCATTCAATTAATTAATGCTGAAATGCTGTGGTGTGCAGTTAGCAGACTGGCCCCCTATGGGATAGGTGTTGCGGCTATATCCCAGGCTGCTGCAATGCCTGTGTTACTCTCATGACAATGTACTTCAGCAACCACAGCTGTTAACAAAACACATCAGATGAATTCGCAGTTGCGAATAATGACTACCATCAGCTGTAGAATGGAATGACGGCAATGAAAATTTGTGCCGGATTGGGACTCGAACCCGGATTCCTCGCTTATTGCGAGCGATCACCTTACCATTTTTCTATGTGTGCATGACTCACAGCCAGGCCCAAACTTCCATATGTCATCAATCATATGTCTATGATCTGTACTCACACATCCATTGTGTGTATTCCCGTACAGATCAGACATTGTGCTTGAAAGTCACATGCCTGGTATTGGCAGATAAATATGTTGCTACAGTGCCTGTATTATTCTGATGACAATGCACTGTGGTGGCTACAGCTGTTGTGAAACACATCAGATGGATTTGCAATTGCATGGAAGTTTTGGTCTGGCTAAGGCAACCATTCGCAATAATTGGGAAATCCATCTTCGAGTCCCCGTCTGGCACAAATTTTCATTGTCGTCATTCCATTCTACAAGTTGATGGTAGTCATTATTCTCAATCGCAAATACACCTGATGTGTTTTGTATTAGTTGTGGTCACTGCAGTGCCTTGTCATGAGAATAACACAGTCACTGCAACAGCATATTTATCTGCCGATATTGGGCATGTGCTTTTCAAGTACAACATCTGGTCTGTATAGGAATACACATAATGGATGTGCGAGTACAGATTTTAGATGTGTGGTTGACAACATATGGAAGTTTGGGTCTGGCCGTGAGTCATGCACACATAGCCAAATGGTATGGTGATCGCTCGCTATAAGTGGGAAATCCGGGTTCAAGTCCCAATCTGGCACAAATTTTCATTGGCAACATTCCATTCTACAGCTGATGGTAGACATTATTTGTAATTGCAAATTCATCTGTTGTATATCCCAGGCATTAATCTCACATAGAGCCTGTGGAATGGGTGGAGAGGGTACATTCTGGAAGCACACAGTCAGAGGGTTGGACGTGACAGCACCAGCCCCATTTCCACATCACTGAAAAATACTGCAAGGGAAAAAATCATTATGCCAGATAACAATATTTTTCACTCACACATGGAGATATTAAATGTGAGTGCTCAGGGTTTGTGATCTTCATTAGTTAAAGCTGTTTGCTTGCCTCATCATCAATGAATCTGGCCCACTCACTCTTCATAATTGGTGCAACTGTCAGAATAAGACTGAAATGGATTGCGAGCATGTTATTTACACATGCGTAGTGTGGTGTGTGTGTGTTTGTGTGTTAATTTATTGAATTAATGCAGTCTTGGGTACTGATAATGCACATGAAAATGAATTTATTTATTGAATGAACACACTGTCTGAATCCATTATATATAGTGCAACCACATGCTATTATTGAAACCAATCTGTTGGGTCCTTCTATTGCAGGAACTGAATTTGCCTCTATTGCCTCAGGGCAGACTTTTGTATATGTATAATATTACCTCAGCAAACTACCTAGGGTGGGCCATCCAAGGCTGCTGAGAGCTGATGCATCTTTCTCTTTGAAATGCAGAAGCAGCAATCCAAAGCTCTGATGCAGAGGCTCTACTCTATGTGCAGCATCCACATGGGTTTGATAAGCAGAGTGCCCAAACATTGAGCAGCTTTCAACTGCAATTCATGCTGTGTCTGTGTGAGCAGACCAGACACTATTTTAAGTATTGTGTGGGGGTGAACTCCTGTATCCTAGTGCACTGCTAGTATAAAAGCTTGAGACACACACACATCAGGAGTGTGTGCATGCAATGGAGAAGAAACTGCAGTTTGCAGAAGATGAGTATAACTGGGTTCATCAAATAATTGCATGGGAGTTTGTGTATCATGCTGCACATATTGGCAAATGGGAGCAGGAAGTGTGTAGTCTATGCCACTTTGAAGAGCTCGTTGCAGTCTTCTGTACTAGATGAGCAGTATAGAAAACATATCTGGACAAAAATATATGCTTACTGTGAATAATGTTCTTATTATGATATGTAATTCCTTACTTGTGTACATATTGAGCTGCTTGTTGAAACTTGTCAGTGGACATGCTGGAACTTGCTCAGGGTTGCAGGTGGAGGATAAATTGATCTTTTTTAATTTTTTTTATTTCTTTATGAAACACATCACTTTTTGTCACTTAACTTAAAGGTATTTTTACATTATCTCTTTTCCTTACTTCTGCTAGAGCCCCAGGATAGATAGGTCTAGGTTCTGAATAGAAACATGCTTTTCAATTTTGTGTATCCATGAAGTCTTCTCACTGCTTTTGATGTACCTGATTGTGTCTACCTGGTTGAAAATTTGAAGTGATGTCAGCATAACTTTGTAAACCATTTCAGCAATGAATGGGAAATGTTTGTTAGTTTAATACAATTCTTCAAGTCTTGCAAACTTTGCTCCTCTGAACAGTCTCTGGGTGATATGACATTTGTGCAGCACATAGTAACAACATGTCCAACATCTGTGAATGGGACGAAAGCAGTATCCTTAAATACAAACTGTCCACATTCATCATGAAAGCCTTGAGTATCAGTAATTGCACTCCGAGGTATCATTGTGAAATGCCTCAGATGTGAGGCTGTACCGGTTAATTTATACAAAAACTGCAGAGTCACAGTGAGCAGTGAATAGTTATTCGCACAATTATGTAGTAATAATGTGTATGCTGAAGTTTCCCTGGGAAAATTTTCTTATGATTCAAATTCTTTACATTGTCTAACAGCCCAGATTTCACAATTTCATTCTACTTTGAGCAATCTGTCATGATGATGGGTGCTAATTACTCAAATTTCAATTGGTTGTAGATGCATCCAAATTTATCATCACAAAGCAGAATCATGTTTTGGTAGTGGGTGGAGTGGGAAACAGTATCGTTGGGAATCAGGGCTACAATATTAAATTTGATCTGGTAAAAATAGCATCTACAGTGAACCATACAAATGTTGGCTTGGTTCCTTCTTTACATCTACATCTACACCCATACTCCGCAAGCCACCTGACAGTGTGTGGCGGAGGGTACTTTCAGTACCTCTATCGGTTCTCCCTTCTATTCCAGTCCCGTATTGTTCGTGGAAAGAAGGATTGTCGGTATGCTTCTGTGTGTGCTCCAATCTCTCTGATTTTATCCTCATGGTCTCTTTGCGAGATATATGTAGGAGGGAGCAATATACTGCTTGACTCTTTGGTGAAGGTATGTTCTCGAAACTTTAAAAAAAGCCCGTACTGAGCTACTGAGCATCTCTCCTGCAGAGTCTTCCACTGGTGTTTATCTATCATCTCCGTAATGCTTTTGCGATTACTAAATGATCCTGTAACGAAGTGCACTGCTCTCCGTTGGATGTTCTCTATCTCTTCTATCAAACCTATCTGGTACGGATCCCACACTGCTGAGCAGTATTCAAGCATTGGGCGAACAAGTGTACTGTAACCTACTTCCTTTGTTTTCGGATTGCATTTCCTTAGGATTCTTCCAATGAATCTCAGTCTGGCATCTGCTTTACCAACGAATAACTTTATATGATCATTCCATTTTAAATCACTCCTAATGCGTACTCCCAGATAATTTATGGAATTAACTGCTTCCAGTTGCTGACCTGCTATTTTGTAGCTAAATGATAAGGGATCTATCTTTCTATGTATTCGCAGCACATTACACTTTTCTACATTAAGATTCAATTGCCATTCCCTGCACCATGCGTCAATTTGCTGCAGATCCTCCTGCATTTCAGTACAATTTTCCAATGTTACAACCTCTCGATATACCACAGAATCATCTGCAAAAAGCCTCAGTGAACTTCCAATGTCATCCACAAGGTCGTTTATGTATATTGTGAATAGCAACGGTCCTACGACACTCCCCTGTGGCACATGCAGTTTCATTGGCCCTGATTGAACAGCTCTGTCAGGAGGGTCAATATGGGGCTACATCTGCTGCTTCAGGCAGCTACTTTGACAGGCATAGGTTTGGTTCCTGGTGATATTGGTAGGTGGGACTTCACAAGACATGACCTATATCTCAGTAGGAAAGGGAAGGGCAAATTGGTTGGGATAACAGCATAATCTTTAAGGAGTGGGTGGGGGGTGGCACTGAAACTTGTAGGAGTACTTCTTTCTTAGGCTAAGATCAGTGTCCAATCATCCAACATTGACTGAAATTAAGCTTAATTAGAAGCACAGACTGGCGGGTACTAGACATGTTAAAATATCACAAATAGAAGTTTCAGATAACTTATAGCTCTGATGAAACAGCATTATATGACTTGACCCTCACTAAAATATTGCCCTATCTGTTAAGCTCTCATTCCCAGCTGCAGTGTCATGAATTGCACAATATACACAGTACCCAATGTTCCCTAGTTCAAAAATACAGTGAAAAATAATGTTAGTATGTCAGAAGATTCTCATAAAACCACAGTGAAAAATAATGTTAGTATATTGCATAAGAAGATCAGGGGATTAAAAAACAAAGTAGATAAGCTTCTTGTTTGTTTAGAAGATTTAGAAACTGAGGGTGGAATATGTACTATTACTGTCTAAACAAGATATAGTCACAGGTATGGAAATGGTAATGTAGGTGGATATAAGCTTTCAGCACATGTAAGTAGAGACACTATGGAGAGAGGAGGAGTTGCCCTATATGTTAAAATCTGTCATAGGGTGAAAAATTTGGAAACTAAAAAATTTTATGTAGAGAAACATATAGAAGTATGTGCATGTGACCTTCAGCTAAATAATGGTACTTTTCTACTTGTAGCCATTTATAGGACCCCATTGGGAAATTTTCAGCTATTTTTGAAAAACTTGGATTCTTTGTTGTGCTATCTGACAGACAGACAAAAGCAAACTATTGTTTGTGGGGATTTCAATGTAGATTTCCTGAAAGAGTCTGATAGAAAGCTTCACTTTGAAGTACTACTTGTTTCTTTCAATTTGAGGTCAGTTATTGATTTTACTACTCAGCTGGTACAGGAAAGCAGCACACTGATAGATAATGTTTTTATAGACCAATACAAATGTAATCAATTAAAAACTTTTCCTGTTAAGAATGTGTGATGGTTCACCTTCTTTTATTTCTTTGTTTGTTGTCCTCAGTGTCAGCGTACTGTGTTGTGATACTGGCTGAAAAATGGGGTGTGGAAGTACAACACTGACTACTTTAAATAATGTAGCTGACATGTGCACAACTGTATTTCACAGTAGCTTACTTTCACTGTTCACAAACCCCCCATAAATACACAGTTATATATGGCCAGTGCACTATTGTTTAACTTTCAATAAGCCTCATTAATAGTTTGCAGGCAAACATCCACATACTGCTACAATAGTTTACCACTGAACATCTACAAGCAGTAAAAACCTAACCATGAAGTTCACAGATCTTGAAGAATAAAAGGTACATATGGAGTAGACACTGCCATTGTTTTAACACACAGCCTAATTGTGTTACACTTATTGCAAGGATGCATTTTTGTTGATCTAACCAATACAGGTTCCTTGTCTGAAAATTGGTCATGGACTGACTGTCTTGGGACCAAAGTTTGGGCATTATATATCCTCACAATAATAGGTACTCAAACTTCACATTGTTCAATGTTTAAGTTACAGAAATTACTGTTAAAACTTAACTCATTAAATTAACCGAATACATGAAAAAATTCTGTCTTTTTCACAGTTTCTTCTACTGCAAGAGTTAGTCCAAATTATTTGTTTGAATCGTGGAATTAACAAATATAAGTACAAAAACAAAACTTTGGACAAAACTGTTAATTACTTTGGGATTAATTAAGAGCTGGCTTTGCTAACAAGTTTTTGGATGGAGCCAAATATTTACTTTAAGAATACTATTAGCTGTTCCTCCAAATGTTTATTATTAGTACAGAATTTATATCTGTCTATATGTCAGCAATAGAATTTAAGTTACAAAACAATTACTTATTTCACCCTATAATGAAAGATACTAACTAGGATTAGTTAAAATAAATTAGAAAATCAATTAAATACATGAAACTAAGCATAAAATTAGATCTTGTGTTATATTCCTTAAAAACTGAGGGCCAACCTTTCTCTTTTATTAAAATGCAGATTATACTCATGTATGTTAGGCAGATGGCAAAACAAGAGGGGAAGTAAAAATATCCCACCTCACTTCGACACAAATGGTTTGTCTGTTCCTGATGCACAGCTAGTTACAGTGCATGACATAGCACCCGACAGTAATGCAAAACAGTCCTCCAAAATGGTGTGTTTAATTAATGATTTAAAAATTGAAAATTTTAGGGAAAGCTTGCAACAGTTACACTGGGATGAAGTGTACAGGGAACCTGATGATAATTTAAAATTTAACCTATTTCATGATACTTTTGTGCGTCTATTTGAAAACAGTTTCCCTAAGAAAACAGTGAAATATAATTGTAAGGAACCATCTAAATAGCCATGGCTCACTGAAGGGATAAAAATACCTTCTAAACAGAGAAGTTAACCGCATCTTCTAGCTAGGAGGAGTAAGGATCCAGAAGTAGCAAAAAATTATAAAAAATACTGCACTGTATTAAGAAAAGTTATTAAAAAGTCCAGGAATATGTACATTATGTCTGAATTAGGACATATGATAATAAAATTAAAAGAATTTGGAATATTGTTGAAAGGGAAACAAGGCAACTGAGAGCACAGGAAGACTGCATTTCTATCAGACTCAATGAAAAGTTTGTTAATAAGAAGTCAGAAGTAGAATACATTTTTAATAATCATAATTTTTAAGTGCTGTAGAGAAAATAGGATCCAGCTATTCTTTATAAAATACAAGGCATTATATGGAAGAGGCAATACCTATGCAATTTGATAAAATTAAAATTCAACTCACCTCTTCTACTGAAATTAGGATAATAATAAATTCACTCAAAAGTAAAAGCTCACATGGAATTGATGGCATTTACAACAGAGTACTATAAGCTTGTTCCCAACAGGTAAGTAAGATTCTCAGCCACATATGTAGTAGCTCACTGAAACAGGGCATTTTTCCAGATGGACTCAGATATGCTATTGTTAAGCCATTGCATAAAAAAGGAGACAGGTCTGATGCTAACAACTACTGCCCAATCTCACTTCTGATGGATTTATCCAAAATTCTTGAAAAAGTAATGTATTAAAGAGTAGCATCACATATTTGTAAAAATGAAGTACTAACAAAATGTCAGTTCAGTTTTCAGAAAGGCTTTTCAACAGAAAATGCTATATACGCTTTCACTCAGCAAATATTAAATGCATTGAATAACCGAACATCACCCATTGGGATATTTTGTGATCTCTCAAAGGCTCTTGATTGTGTGAATCATGAAATTCTTCTAGATGATCTTAAGTATTGTGGTATGAGTGGGACAGTGCACAAATGATTTAATTCATATTTAACTGAAAGAACGCAGAAGATTGAAATTAACAGTACAGATAGTCTGCAAAAATCAGCATAGTCCTCTAACTGGGGAGGTATCAAGATTGAGGTCCCACAGGGTTCAATCTTGGGTCTCTTATAGTTCTTAATGTATATTAATGACTTGCCACTCTATATTCATGAAGACGCAAAGCTAGTTATTTTTGCTTATGATACAAGTATAGTAATCACATCCAACAAATAATAATCAGGTGAGGAAATTGTAAATAATGTCTTTCAGAAAATTATTAAGTGGTTCTCGGCAAATAGATTCTCACTAAATTTTGAGAAAACACAGTATATACAATTATGTACAATAAATGGCATAACACCATTGATAAATATAAACTATGAACAAAAGTCTGTTGCTAAGGCAGAATATTCTAATTTTCTGGGTGTGTGCATTGATGATAAATTGCATTGGAAGAAACACATCGATGATCTGTTGAAACGTTTAGGTTAAGCTACTTAAGCTATTAGAGTTATTGCAAATTTTGGTGATAACAGTTTCAGTAAATTAACCTACTATGCCTATTTTCATTCGCTGCTCTCATATTTCCATCATATTTTGGGGTAATTCATCATTAAGAGAAAAAGTATTCATTGCACAAAAACATGTAATCAGAATAATAGCTGGAGCCCACCCAAGATCACCTTGCAGACATTTATTTAAGGAACTTGGGATATTCACAGTACCTTCACAATACATAAATTCACTTGTGAAATTTGTTATTAATAATCCATCCTAATTCAAAAATAACAGTGATGTGCATACCTACAACACTAAAAGAAAGGATGATCTTCACTATTCTTCATTAAATCCAACTCTGGTACAGAAAGGGGTTACTTATGTTGCCAAAAAAAATCTTTGGTCATTTTCCAAATAGCATTAAAAGTCAGACAGATAGCCAACAAATATTTAAAAACAAATTAAAAGAATTTCTGAATGACCACTCCTAGTCAATAGATGATTTTTTAGATATGAAGTAATAACTGTAAAACAAGTAATTATTTTGTGTAAAGGTAACTTTTGCTAAAGTGACATGTTCCACATCATTACGAAATGTTGTATTCATGTTCTGTCAAACAAGTATTTATGTATGTATGTACACTCATAATATGGAAGGTGGGACCTTGCACATATGCCATACAATGGGCTGTAGACATTATATACTCAGTTCAGCTGTAAGCTATTGTATGGATAAAACTGTGTGTTTAGGTAAACTTAAGCATTATTGAATATACTTTAATCCCTTTTTGGGTCATTTTTATATCAGTTTCTAGCCCCAGTAATATTAATCTTGATGTTTGTGGTTGAACACCTGTTTTAGCAGCCCATGTCTATTTGGATGTAGTGCATAGAATTGGGTGTTCAAACAGTTCCCATGACTGGAAATTTACTGGCAGCTGATTACCAGAATTTAGTACCTTTAAAAATTTCAAATGCTCCTTGTCTTTTACAGAAATGTGAGGCGTTTTCCATATTAGCTTTTTCAACATATTTTATTCTCTACAGACTGAGTCCTTCCCTGAAGATATGAGCACCCTGTACCATAATAAGTTCTTGCATGCTATTCAAGATGACATATTCATGTCTTTAAAGTATCCCATAAGCATCTGATGTGGTTTACACACACTAAAGCAATTGTATTCACTAACGGAGCCATCTATGAACCATTCTGCATTTTGTAAACCATTCAAGTCCACAGCTGATGCAAATACATAGGGGAAGCCCAGCAAAAATTTTATACCATTTTGTTTTTAGCACATTATTGCTTCATAAACCATGATGTTAAATAAAATTTGTATCAGAACTATGCCTCATTCACTTGTAGGTTTCACTGTCTTGGTGCCATGTTTTTAAATTAATGTAAACCATAATTTTTACATTCTTGTAAAAAGTGCATAATATGTCATTTTAGTTCCAGATTGATTCAGGGTAAAATGACATAGGAGTAAGAAAACATAATAAATCTGAATAAACAATGATATTTGATATATTTAATAGAGTTTTATTTAAGAAAAAATAAAAGACAGTATCAATTAACATTTGTCAGTTCAGTCATCCAAAAAGTGAAGACTGAAAGCAGAATTATGAATCTCAGACCATCAGGCAACAAAATTAGTTCTGTTTTGGAAAAAATAATTCTCATCAATTCTATATAACTGTAGACATTAGAAATAAAGTGTTTTGTTCTGTGGCTTACTCCAGCACATTCAGTGTGTGTCCACAAATTACACTGCTCACACCTTAACCAGAGTTCTCCAGGTTTCAAATGCAAATATAGTTTCATACAGTACAAACAGTGACAGTCTTCAGAAGCACCACTGTTGTCACAAAAAAGGTCTTTTTCATTTCTTTTCCAAAACTAAGTTTCCTTTTTGCTTTTCTCAGGTATTTGGAATGCAAGTTGTCTCACCTTCTTCATAATCATAGCAAACATGTGCGACTTCTATAGTTTCATGAGTTGTACCAATTCACACTCCAATGCAGTGTTGACAGTTGGCTGGAATCTACTCAATGAACATCAGTGAAGATCTGGTGAACTCCGAATGTTTTTGACGCACCTCTGGTAACAGCATCTATAGCCTGCTGCATCTCTACCATATCCCAAGACTGTCTTGACCATTTCCTTGCTTTATTGCCTGGCATCAGAAAGGGGAAATTCACTACTTATATTTAGCCTACATAAATTCATTGCATTTGTGCATCATTGCACAGTTATTAATTCATGTTTACTGTTTTGTTTAAGTTATGTTATTATAGAGTGACCTACTGCTATTGCTGTTACACTTAAACAGATATATAAAATAACTAGCTTGATTAATATCAAACATCATGAAGAATAGAACTAGATGCATACAGGCTGCAATGACACATGTAGCCTGAAACACCTTCTCATTTGAGAAATGTTCAATTACTGTGTGCTCTAGCAGAACCTTCAACCTCTCAAAACAAAGCTAAAAGTATGCTTTAGAGAATAACCACAAACCTATAACTATCTACAATACTAATGAATGAATATAACTGAATAAAAGTAAAAAGTTGGAGGCTTACCTAAAGTTCTCCATTCACAGTAGCAAGATGGAAGCTGGCAGCTCATCGGCATGTATGTAGGAACAGGGTTCATAGTCAACCTTCCTATATAGCTTAGTGCAGTTGGCGCCATTCAACTAGTTTCATCCATAGCCTTGCTACATGATTTTACCCTCATACATCATTATAGCTTGGATCCAACTATTTTTTGGGGACTGATGAGATCCCAACATTTCTTGTGCAGTTACTCTGAATGCCAGTCAGTTAGTATCTAATTAATAGAAACAGAAAGACAAAAGCATTACATATGAGTTGCCATATCATTGTAGGTTCTCCACAAATTTTCCTTTGAGGTACAGGAAACTGTAGCTTTAAATTGTTAAGGTGTCTCTGTATTCATTGAGAATCCTAATGTTGTTTGGAGAGGTTCAGTGTGTATGAGCACAATTATTGCAGGTTTGGGCCTTGATGGGGCAATGGGGTCAGTGCAACAGTCCATTGGTAGTTCAGAAAAATATTATCAAAAGGTAAAACATTTTATTAGCATCCATTTCACTACATTGGTAGTATCAGTGAAAGTGGTAGCAATGCCCCATTGGAGCACATGGTAAGGATGGCACGTGGCATGATGCTGGAATCCCAAAAATTGTAGCATTTTTATGCTTGTATGCTGCACTATATCGCATGGTTGTGTGGTGTGGCCCTTTCATCCCTATGAAAGCTGCTGGATTGCTCATCTTGTGCTCGAATTAATAATTACTTATACATGTTTATGGATCACTTGTTTTTCTGACACAATTTTTACAGCCACATCCACTACAAAAAAATTTGAGGCCTGGGAGTATGGTAAGGACTTGGCACACCCTGTAAGAGCTCCATTTGGCCACTGTAGTTGCAATATTGTTGTGTTTGTCCTGATATGCCTTATCCTGAGTAAACGGCCCTGACACTGTGATCAGCACATGTGCACATTAGTGCCTGTTGGCTGACTTCCACTGCTGCAGCTAATCTGATAGTTTCTGAAGAAATGTCCACAAAACAGTGATGGTGTTACATTACCTCTCTCTTTGGAAGATCTGACCCCTAGCAGCTCAACCCCAGGCCGATCTGCAACAGAGAGTATAAGTGGAACAGTGTACAGTTTTCCTTCTAAGTACTAGGTGGCTTGAGCCACAATGTTCAGAGACTGTGAATTTACTGTACCAGTTTAGCCCTTTCACCCTCACCCTGAAACCAACTTCAAGATATGCATGTCATTAGCTGATTAGCTCCTGTTCTGGCATGATGTCTGTGTTTGTTGTTTTGTATCTTTACACTAATTTTGTACAGACCCCGTGAACCCCATGTAAGCATCTAAGAGCTCTTATTGTATTAACAGTTTCAGTATTACAAATTATTTTGGAATAAAGGAGATGACTTACTGAAAGGCAGAAGTGCTGTGTTGTTGATAGGTACAGAACTTTGCTAGCTATCAGAATGAAATTCCTTTTTCATGCTTGTTAGAGAAACATTCACACAGACACACACTCACTGATTCGCATGCACATCCCCATCTCCCTACATTGTGCTCAGTTCACTGGCAGCTCTTTCCAAGACTATGGTGAGTGTACTGGGGCAATGTGGGGATGGGGGTGAGGGATGGAGAGAGGCAGGAGGTAGGGAGAGGTTTGGGAGGAAGTGTCTAGCTGCTTGTGGGAGAGTGGAGAGCTGTCTGTGGGCTAGCTAGGGTGCAGGTAGAAGGGGGCAGGTGGCAGATGACTGGGCACGCAGTTTCACAGACTAGGGCATGAGATGGCAGCACACGACTAGCTGACATAAATTGGGCATGGTATTGTCACAGGGGATGGTGCGCGCACACACACACACACACACACACACACACACACAGTACTGGGTGAGTGTGCAAGGACAGTGAGTTATCTTAGGTTATGGAAGCGAAGGATGTGCTGTAAGGCTAGCTCCCATCTGTGCAGCTCAGAAAAGCTGGTGGTGATGGGGAGGATCCAGATGGCATGGTTTGTGAAACAGCCATTGAAATCTTGCATGCATGTTGTACTCTGCTGTATGTTGTGCCACTGGGTGGTCCACTTTGTCTTTGGCAACAGTTAGGTGGTGCCCATTCATTCTGGTTGAGAGTTTGTTGGTTGTCACTGTACAGTGGTTGCAGCAGAGCTGGTATACAACATGGCTGCTTTCACAGGTGGCCTGGCCTCTGATATGGTATGGTAAGCCTGTGATGGGACTGGAGTAGGTGGTTCTGGGTGGGTGGATTGGGCAAGTCTTGCATCTGGGTCTTCCACAAGGGTATGATCCTAGTGACAGGGGATGGGGGATGGGAGCGGCGTAGGGATGGACTAGGATGTTGTGAAGGTTGGGTGGGTAGCAGAATACCACTTAGGGAGGGGATGGAAGTATCTTGGTTTCAGTATTGTATTAGTTATTGCTCTTGTACTTTTTTTAAAACCATGGCATTTTGCTGTATGCATCTTATTGCTTATTATATCCCATCTCATAAGTCTTCCCTGACACAGAGTTCTGGGTGACTTTTCCTTCTCCCAACTTTCTATCTCTTCAAGCCTTCTGCCAGCAACAGGAGCCACTAGCTTGAAAACCAGGCAAATTTCAGTAAATTTATATGTATTCTCCTGCTGCCACTTGGTGAGCACATTTTTTATCTATCCCATTACATCATATTTTCAAAAACTGATTATTTTCATATTAAAAAAAAAAACACAAATAATAATTTCATGAAAGTTTTACAACACAACTGGCAATTGTTATCATACTCTTACTCTTAGTCATCCCATCAGGGCACTTTGACCCCCACGCCTGTGCAATAGTACTTAGCATAACCTTAAATATGAGGGAATACATTTGTTAACATTACTCCTATTTCTATTTTCATGCATGCAATAATGTTCATGTCCAGTCAACTGGGATCTGCACTACCATGGGTTCACTAGTTTGGTCAGCTGTATGCCCCCAAGTAGACAAAGGCTATACAAAAGTGTCAGAGTTGTCCACAGCTCGTGGTCGTGCGGTAGCGTTCTCGCTTCCCACGCCCAGGTTCGATTCCCAGCGGGGTCAGGGATTTTCCCTGCCTTGTGATGACTGGGTGTTGTCTGATGTCCTTAGGTTAGCTAGGTTTAAGTAGTTCTAAGTTCTAGGGGACTGATGACCATAGATGTTAAGTCCCACAGTGCTCAGAGCCATTTGAACCATTTTTTTGTCAGAGCTATTTGGATGCCAGATATTGTGACACTCTAGGACATGACTGTACAACATAGTTTCTTGTGATTCTTCAGGGCTTGCTGTAGCATCTTTTCTGCCAAAATTTGCCCTTCTTGCATTTGCTATGAGCTCGTTCAGAGAGAGGATCAGGTCAGGTTTCCAGGTGTCATTGAGACAGAATAAATTCTGGGCTGGAAACATTTCCATTACTTTTACTGCTCAGTACAGCTAAGGCAGGTTATGTTCAATCAGAAATCCTAAAAATAGCAGCTGACAGTTGGAATGTTGGTTCCATTATGTTACAAGCTGTCCCATTCATTAATTAACCCACTACCATGCAACTCTACTTTCTTTGTCCCTTTTCTAGTGCTGACAATGATGAACAAAGATGCCTGTGTATGGCACAAAGAGTGGGCTTCCTCCATGTTTGTCAAAAACACTTGTGCAGCCCAGACACTATCAGCCAATGGTTGTAACTGTCCACTCGAGTCTGTATAATTACAAAATTCCTATTTGCAGTGTCAACCAATGCCTTTGCATATTCCATCACTTCAGTCATCAGTTTCCATAATGCACCTAGTACATACTCACAGACTTTTCTATTTTACTGTTGAGTGCATAAGGGCAAATCAACTTTACCCAGTGCCCCAGTCTAACTTTCCATGTGATTACCCACTTTCTGTTCCAGTTTGTGCTGTGGTGTTTGCTTTCTGCACCTCTTTCCATATTCTTTTAACGTTTTGGTAAAACTGTGAAACAGCTTTCTGTACTTTCCATTCTTTGGTCTGATTGTTTCAAATGATAAAGGAATCTTGCTACCATACACTATGTCATGATAAGATAGCCCAACACGAGTGTAATCTTCAAATTGCACACTGAAATGACAAATGATAGGTATGCATCCCACTCATGGTGGTGAGAGTTTACACAGTAATTCAGTATCTTACCAACAGTTCAATGTGCATGCTCCATTGTCCCATTGGTTTGACAGTAAACTGACTAGTTCTTAATTTCTGAACCTGTAGCAAATGATACAACTGAGGGACAAACTAACAATGGCTTACACCAACACTGCTGCTTGTTGATTCAGTAGTACTGAAGACTGCCAAGTTACTTGCAGTAGATGTCACCCACTGGTAGTAGTACTTGCCCTAGTGGGTGACAACATGTGGCATTTAGATGCCTGCACCATCACAGAAGACTGTATCACCCACATTTCATTCAACTGCCCTCCAGAGCAAAAGTATGGCAGCTGCTGTAGTGAGCTAGTAGACAGCCTGCCAATGGAAAAGTACCAATTACAATGAAGAGGAGGACTTGGTCCTACTAGAAGTTGTGTCAGTGGAAGCTTGCAATATTAACTGTCACTAGGATCATACCCTTGTGGAAGTCCCAGATGCAAGACTTGCCCAATCCACCCACCCAGAACCACCTACTCCAGTCCCATCACAGGCTTACCATACCATATCAGAGGCCAGGCCACCTGTGAAAGCAGCCATGTTGTATACCAGCTCTGCTGCAACCACTGCACAGTGACAACCAACAAACTCTCAACCAGAATGAATGGGCACCACCTAACTGTTGCCAAAGACAAAGTGGACCACCCAGTGGCACAACATACAGCAGAGTACAACATGCATGCAAGATTTCAATGGCTGTTTCACAAACCATGCCATCTGGATCCTCCCCATCACCACCAGCTTTTCTGAGCTGCACAGATGGGAGCTAGCCTTACAGCACATCCTTCACTCCCATAACCTAAGATAACTCACTGTCCTTGCACACTCACCCAGTACTGTGTGTGTGTGTGTGTGTGTGTGTGTGTGTGCGCGCGCACCATCCCCTGTGACAATACCATGCCCAATTTATGTCAGCTAGTCGTGTGCTGCCATCTCATGCCCTAGTCTGTGAAACTGCGTGCCCAGTCATCTGCCACCTGCCCCCTTCTACCTGCACCCTAGCTAGCCCACAGACAGCTCTCCACTCTCCCACAAGCAGCTAGACACTTCCTCCCAAACCTCTCCCTACCTCCTGCCTCTCTCCATCCCTCACCCCCATCCCCACATTGCCCCAGTACACTCACCATAGTCTTGGAAAGAGCTGCCAGTGAACTGAGCACAATGTAGGGAGATGGGGATGTGCATGCGAATCAGTGAGTGTGTGTCTGTGTGAATGTTTCTCTAACAAGCATGAAAAAGGAATTTCATTCTGAAAGCTAGCAAAGTTCTGTACCTATCAACAACACAGCACTTCTGCCTTTCAGTAAGTCATCTGCTTGTCATCCATTGTGGCCCTCCCGTCTCCATCGGCAATGCTGGACTGGACAACCTGTTATGAAATTAATGGTTAATTTTACGTGCTTTGGCTCATTTTCTGATGTTTCCAGCTCTGTTTCCCCATTTTGATTGCATTACTGTGTTGCTTGATTTGGTCCACTGCATGCTGTATAAATTCCCTGTTGCTGCAAGTGCATGCCTACAAGCTAATGCCTGTCAGATGCCTTCCACTGCTATGGCTGAACTGGTAGTCTTTTTGAGGTAATGTCCAAAAAATAATGCCAACATTACACATCATTATTATTAAACATTGCTGAAGCAAAAGGTTTTAGAAGAAATATTCCTGGCAGATGTTTCACTCATTACTCTGAGCTGCAGCTGCTATATCGAGTAATGTTATTGCATGGTTTCAGTCTCTCAGTTTGAGGAACTTATAATTCTCCTGTGTTACCACATGGTAATTCCACTGCAGGTTGTGTTCTGTCAGCAGTGTGCATCAGTTTTATACCTAATACCCATGCTGCTGCTGCTGGTTCAAGTGTAAGAGTCTCACAATCTCTGTATCATGAAAGTTGACTAGATTTCTGTGTTAGTCTACAATATTCAACTCTAGATGGTCTAATGTCGGAACAGTCACTGGGAGATATATGGCATTGGTAGGTGCCTCAACAATTTTATTTGCTGGGCCCACTGTGGTGAAGAATTGGTAGATTGTGCAAATCAGTCTATCATTCAGATATGAATTCACTGCAATTATCACACTTGACATGAATCATGGTAATCACTAGTACATACGCAGGCTGTATTGACAAGTAAAATTTATCAGAATTCTTCTCTGAAACACGACCCTTTGAGAAACCCTGTAGTGGTCCTATTGCAACTTTCTGGCTAAAGACTATTGTCTGTTCTGTAGTTTTTATCTCTATTTAAAATGTATTAACATTAACATGCAACTCAGAACCCTTATTTAGATTGTTTTATAAGTGCATTTACATTGGTCAATATAGTATGAGCTAGCAAGTATTTTCACAATTTTACTACTTCCTAAATATAGCTCATTGTTCACCTCTGTGACACTAGGAATGCTTCAATACATTTCCAAACCAATCAGTGCAATACAGCATACCCCACTTCTTGGACCAATTGGTGGAAAGTTATTACATACACAGCTGATAATTACTCTTTTAAAATTAAGTGTATGACATCTCATCCAAATCTCAACTTACACAGTCCTAAACATGTTGCTTTGAACACTTACATCTACAGCCACATACATGCTCTGCAAGCCACTGTACGATGCATGGTGGAGGATACCCTGTACCACTACTAGTCATTTTGTTTCCTTTTCCATTCACAACTTGTCTTCATAGTCCATATGCAAAATGTATGTTGGCAAAAGTAGAATCAATCTACAGTGAGTTTCAGAGGCTGATTTTCTAAATTGTCTCTTTACTGATCTTTGGAAATAACATCTCCTTCTTTCCAGGGATTTCCATTTGATTTTTTGAAGTAAAATCGTGGAGATACGGTAACAGATCTAGCAGCCCACCTCTGAATTGCTTTGATGTCTTCCATCAGTCCTTCAATACAACACATATAAACACTCCAGCAGCACTCAAGAATGGGTCTCCTTTACAGATGAACCACACTTTCCTAAAATTCTCACAATAAACTGAAGTTCACCATTCACTTTCCCTAATACAATCCTAACATGCTCATTCCATTACATATTACTTTGCAACGTTATGCCTAGGCATTTAATCATTGTGACTGTGTCAAGCAGCACACTACTAATGCTGGTGTATTTGAACACTACAGGTTTGTTTTTCCTACTAATCAGTATTAACTTACATATTTCTACATTTAGAGCTAGCTGCCATCCATCAAACCAACTAGAAATTTTGTCCACATCATCTTGTACCCTCCTACAGCCATTCAACTCTTTCAGCTGCTACTCTATGCTAGGGATTCTTATTACTGTGTCCTCCATATGGGAGTCTGTGTGACGACCATGCAACATTATGTTTGTACAATTCTCTTGCATGAATGATTTCTTAAGTACGAAATTTAAAACTTTGGCTTTTCTTTTGCTGTCTTCTACTGGCATAACAGACTACTAATGAATGACTGGATAGAAGCCTTAGACCAGCTTAGCACCATTACAGTTGAGATCCTTGGTTAGAAAGAAATTATGTCATGAGAAATAGTGTGATTTTGTGAAACCTTTACACCTAATGTTGTACCGGATGGCTATCTCTTGCAAGACTCATACATATCACAAGAAGCATGCACATATTATGCATGACAATCTGTGAGAGGGGAATTAAAGCAACATAAGGCTTCTAAACCAAATTGTTTGATATGGGATTTCTTCTAGATGAATTATTTGATGACACTTTGGTTGAATTCTTGCACTCTTCAGTTTTTGTTCAAAAATTAGTTTTTCATACTTTCATCCTGGTTTGCTATTCCATTACTATTTTGTAAGTTATGAAAACATGATTTACATTAAAAAAATAGGTTGACTCCAAAAAGATAAAAATCATGATATAGATTTTTAAAAAATTAACGGAATGATACGGAAAAAAAGTAAAAATGTGTTTTAGTGTAGCAAACTATTACATGAAATCCGAATTTCATCGATGTTGTCAAAAATACGGAGACCATTTATTTTACTGAAGGTACTTGGAAACATATCTCTGACTTGTGGCTGCTTTGGAGTTGTTATTTTCATCTTTACTGCTTGTAGTTACTTGGAAGTTGGTTTTGAAAAGAAAAGAAGATTGGACATAATGCTCCAAAACTGTTAATTGATGAGTGTCATAAGACTGTGAGATCAAGAGCCAATTTATATGGAAATGTATTTGATGTAAAATGTTACTGTTGTTGAAACAAAGAGCTGGCAATAAATCAGTGATGTTAAAATGGCATTAATCTTCTCAGTCATTTCAAGACGAAAACCCAGACCAACTAATATCAGATCACAAAGAAACTGAGTCTACCCATCGATGATGGCAGTCATTTCAAAATGTAAGCACTGATATAAACATAGAACAGGCACACAATATTATTATTATTCATGTTGCAAAATAGTGATGACTGACTAAAATACACATTGTGATTTTGTTCAGTTTTTAATTTGTTATATGTTATGTGTGCATGTTATAAGTTCTTATTGGACTAATGTGTTGTGTGTACTCAACATTCTTCCCACACACAAATCAAATTGGCTATTTCTGATAGGGATATCAGCAAACAAATGTGCTTTAGTGACCTCAGCTGGATATTGTATCAGATTTCTGCAGATGAGTGTGATGCCCACTGGGTTGTGCTCTTACTGGACCAGTGTGTACCGTGAATTTCTGGCTTAAATGTACTCTACTTAGCACATGGTGGACATGGCTCTGAAGTATGGACTTTCAAATTCCAATGCATCTGAAGCCTAAATTTGTATGCTGAAAGATTTCCTAATTGGCATTTAGCATACAACAGAACCTTTCAAAGAGCGTATGAACATCTTGTGGGAACAGGCTTTTTAGAAAAGGTCATTCCATTATGGAATACACCAGATTTAGAAGGCCAAATGATTCGTCATATTAAGGGAAACAGTAGCAGGAGTACTGGAAAAATACCAGAAACTGAGAGTGTTAATGTTGCTCTGCAAATATGAATAATTTTAAAAGCATTTCAAAAATAAATGGATAGGTTGTGGGGCAGCAAAATCTTGGCCTGCTTGGTCTTCTGATTTTTGTTTTGGGGGATTTAAAGGTACAGTGTATTCAAGACATATTGTCAATTTTGAAATTCTTTGCCACCTTGTTCAAGGATTTCAGCAGATACAGCAGACACTTGAAATACAGGAGCAAGTAAGACAGTCGATGATGTGATATTTAGAAGGTTGTGTTGGAGCTTATGGTAGATGTTTTGAGCATTTCATTTAGCTGTTAGAAGACAACTTTTGAAAAGAAAAAAACACCTGCGGAACTACAACACTCTCCTTTGATTGGCAAGATATGCCTCAGCCTCTCGTTGTGGTAAAGTGACCATACACACAATGTTGTTGTTGCAGATGTGCAAATCTGTCCTCTGAATTCCACTAGCCTTACGTATTCAAAGATGTCCCGTCACTGCAGTGGAATTCTTGAAGTAGTAGATGCAGTGCTGTAATGCTGATTTTTGTGGAATATCCTTAACAACTTGGCTCACAGTAAAAAGCACACAGTTTAGCATTTTTAAGAGATGCCATTTAACAAATCCTGTGGTTTTTTACATCACATTTCACTCACTGTACACTTAACATGTTTCACAGTATTAATTATTAATGCCATACCACAACTGTAAGCAGATGACACTATAAGTATTTCCAACACACATACGTGACTGCACTCTAGACCTGCCCATGCCCACACAATCATAAATAACATTTTTAATGATTTATATTATTTACACTCCTAGTTCCATAGGACCAAATTGAGGAACAAATCTCCAAGGTCATGGAACATGTCAGTACATGAAATTACAACATAAAAGTAATAGCAGATAAAATAAAATGTATATGAACCCAAAACAGTCAAGCCATAAGTTTAAGCAACCACAATCAACAATATAATATAAGAATCAGCTTAAACTTTCAAGGAACTCCTCAGCAGAATAGAAGGCGTGACCTATGAGGAAACTCTTCAGTTTCAATTTGAAAGTATGTGGATTACTGCTAAGATTTTTGACTTCTTGTGGTAGCTTATTGAAAAAGGATACAGCAGTATACTGCACACTTTCTGCACAAGAGTTAAGGAAGTGCAATCCAAATGCAGATTGGATTCCTGCTGAGTATTAACTGAGTGAAAGCTGCTAATTCTTGGGAATAAGGTGATATTGCTAAAAAGAAATGACAGTAAATAATATGTATATTGAGAGGCTAATGTCAAAATACCCAGACTAGTGAACAAGGGTTGACAGGAGGTTCGCGAACCTACACCACTCATTGCACGATCTGCCCATTTCTGAGTCAAAAATACCATTTTAGAATGGGAAGAGTTACCCCAAAACATAATGCCATACAACATAAGCAAATGAAAATAAGCAAAGTAGACTAATTTTCATGTCAAATGATCACTTGCTTCAGATACCATTTGAATGTCTGCATTAACCCTTTCCACTCCAATGTCGAGTCCCACTCGACATTATGAAATTTGTTTTCCGCTCTGAGGTCGAGCCTCATTCGACACGACTTTTCGAAGCTCTCAGACGTATTTTGAGTCTACTAGGCATTATTGCTGCAGTGTGCTGCCATCTAGGAGAACTAGTGTTAACTCGGTGTCGAACAGTAGCAGCTGTGTTAAGTCAAAGATTGTAATTATTACGTTCAAGTCCACGCGCTCGAAATGGCTAGTTATTCACATACAGTCCTTTATGAAGAAGAGATGTTAGATCTTTCAGAGCAATCTCTAAGTGAAAACGAGAGTGAAAATTATTTTGATTATGATAGTGATTCATTTCAAAACAATTCGAGTGACAGTGACGAAGAAAACAGTGGCAATGTGCATGTTTCTAATGATTCAGCAGAGGATTTGTGGTGAATGTGGAGCAACACTGACACTGACTTCACAGATTTTCCTTTTGACGAATCAAAGTGTGGTTTTATAACAGAAAGTAGTTCTGTTCCATCATCGCCCGTCGGATTCTTTCAATTAATTTTTGCAGATAACCTATTTCAACCAATAGCAGATGAAACAAATAGGTATGCTACATCAAAAATATGTAAAGCGACACCACTTCCACAACATTCTGCATGGTGGGACTGGAGAAATGTTACCATGGAAGAAATGAAATGCTTCCATGGTGTGCTACTGAATATGGCATTACAAAAGTGTAAGAACTTGCAGGACTTTGAAAAGAGAATGGTTACAATCATCCAACTTCTTTCCAGACTGTTTTAGTCTCCAACGATTTTTGCAAATTTCTGGGCACTTCATGTTTCTAATCCAACGAGTGCTACACGTGTCAACAGTCAGGTTCAGTCACGTCCGAGTAAAGTGACAAATGTACTGAATTACTTGTCTGGCACGTTTCTCGAAATTTATTGACCATATCAGTATTTAGTTGCTGATGAATCTACAGTATCGTTCAAGGGTCATGTATTATTCAAAATGTACAATCCTCAAAAACCAACAAAAGGTGGACTCAGAGTTTATGTAATTTCGGATTCATCAAATGGTTATATCTGCAGTTTGATACCCTATTTTGGTGCTGTAACAACTGAGTCATTGATTTGTCCACACTTGAATTTTTCTGAGAGAATAGTTCTTCAGCTTCTAGCTAATATCAGAAATGCTACAGGGCAATCAGGGTATCATTTGTACACTGACCGTTTTTATACAAGTGTTGCATTAGCTGATGAGCTGTTGAAACAGAACATGCATCTCACAGGAATGATTCAGGCCAATTGCAAAAACCTTCCAGCTGCAATCAAGAAAGGAGCTCTGCATCTAAGGAAGCACAAAATAAAATGCCTCCGCAACAACAAAATGATGATTCTGGCATGGCAAGATAAACGAACAGTTCTCATGCTTTCTACAAAAGCCAATAACTCTGTGTCATTTATAGAAGGAGAAACAGAAAGGAAAGGGTAGAAATAAAGAAACCAAATGTGATTATTGATTATACTTCAAAGATGGGTGGAGTGGATCGATCTGACCATTTTATTTCCAGTTACGGTTTTCTAATGAAAACTCTCAAGTGGTGGCAAAAACTATACTTCTGGCTGTTGGAGGTAGGATTTGTAAACAGCTATTTACTATACAAGAACCACTGTGAGAAAAACAACTTGACAATACCATCTCACAAAGCATTCTGTAAAAGTGTTAGTTGCTAAAGAAAGAACTCAAGGACAGAAATGAGGATGTCGTTCAACTTCTGATGATGAGGAATGCTTCAACGGAAAGTTGCACATTATCAACAAGCTTCCTGGGAACAAGCATAAGGATTGTGCAGTGTGCTCAGACAGAAAAAGAAAGGTGGCAGGCGTGAAACTGTGTATTACTGTGAAACATGCTCACGAAACCAAGCTCTCCACCCTGAAGAGTGTTTCAAAAAATATCACACAATGGAAAGTTTTGTACTATAAAAGCTTATGTAAATATATGAATGAAAGCACACATTTTGTTTTAATGTATACCCCAATTGTTGGCCAGTGGCCACATTGTTTCCACAAAGAGATCCATGCAAATCTCTGCGGTGCACTGCCGCCCAGGTGGCGGCGATTTAAATAAGAGCGCGGAGCCGCCCTGTGTCTGCCTTACGGAGCACAAAGTGTTAAGTCTTTGAACAAGATCCTGAACGTGGACTTTTCCACGACAGTTTACTATCTATCTGAACCCCTAGACATTTGAAATGTTCACTTTCACTACTCATATGACCAATCTGTGAAATTAAAGTGTCAGGTTTTTGTTGAATTGTGCTTTAGAAATTGTAAAAACTGAGTCTTACTGTGATTTAGTGTTTGTTTATTTTCTACAAGCCATGAACCAATGTCATGAACTGCACTATTTGAAACAGAGCCAATGTTGCACACACCATCCTTTACTACCAAATTATGGTCATCAGGTGGCAAAGAGAAATATTTTAGAATTACCTGTAATACCAGAGAGCATATCATTTATATAAATGTCCACCTCGATAGCTGAGGGGTCAGTGTGATGGAATGCCTCGCAAAGGGGCCCAGGTTCGATTCCCGGCTGGGTCGGGGAATTTCTCTGCTCAGAGACTGGGCATTGTGTTGTCTTCATCATCATTATCACATCCCCATTGACACACAAGTCGCTGAAATGGCCTTCACTAAAAAGACTTGCATCAGGCGAGTGGCCTACCTGACAGGAAGCCCTAGGAAACAACATTTCATTTTACTTATATAAATGAGGAACAGGAGTGGCACCAACATTAACCCCTGGTGCACCCCCCATTTGACCATACCCCACATCACAGCCATTCTCAGCACTTTGAGAAATGACCTTTTGCTGTCTGTTGTTAAAGTAAGAGGTGAACTAATTGTGAGCTACTCCCCATATTCAGTATGGTTCTGGAGTAATATTTTGTGATCAACACAATCAAATGCCTTAGTTAAATCAAAAAATATGCCTAGTGTTCGAAATCTTTTGTTTAATCCATCCAGTACCTCGCCTAGAAGAGAGAATATAGCATTTTCAGTTGTTAAATGACTTCTAAAGCTGAACTGTACATTTGATAGCAAATTATGTGATGTAAAGTGATCAATTATCCTTACATACACAGCCTTTTCAATAACAATAGCAAGCACTGATGGCATAGAAATAGGTCTAAAATTGTCTACATTATCCCTTTCTCCCTTTTTATAAAGTGGCTTTACTATTGAGTACTTTAATCGTTCAGGGAATGGACCATTCTTAAAGGAAAAATTACAAATACGGCCAAGTACAGGGCTAATATGTGCAGTACAGTACATTAATATCCTGCTAGGCACTCCATAGTCTTCAGTGATTTAATTATTGTCCCAATCTTCTCCTTGTCAGTATCAGAGAGGAGTATTTCAGGCACCAATCTCGGAAAGGTATTTTGCGAAGAGAGTTATATGATTCGCTGCCAAAACTAAACTTTTATTTAATTCACCAGTAATGCTTAGAAAGTGATTGTTAAATACTCTACATCAATCTAACTTAATCAGTAACAGAAATATTTTCATCATGAAATGACTTTATGTCGTCAACCTTGTGCTGCTGACCAGACACTTCCTTCACAACTGACCATGTGGTTTTAATTTTATCCTGTGAATTAGCTATTCTATTTGTGTACAACATACCCTGTCTTCCTAATAACATTTTTAAACACCTTACAATACTGTTTGTAATGGGCTGCTGTAGCTTGATTGTGACTACTTCTGACATTTTGATATAATTCCCACTTTGATCTACATGATATCCTTATTCCACTAGTTAGTCACCCAGGCTGACTTTTACTGCCAGTATGCCATTTAGAATGTTCTAATGGAAAACAGCTCTCAAACAGCATAAGAAATGTGTTAATGAAAGCATTATATTTGTCATCTATGTTATCAGCAGTATTAGTATGCCATTTAGAGTGTTCTCTCAAAGAGCATGAGAAACTTGTTAAGGAAAGCATTATATTTGTCATCTATGTTATCAGCACTACAAACATCCTGCCATTCCTGTTCCTTAACAGGGTTTAAAACAATTCTTTATTGCCACTGGATTAGCTTTCCTACATAGTTTGTAATTATATGTGACATTTGTATGAGTACAAAATGCTTTTAGTGTTTAAATTTGTGCCTCATGGTCTGAAAGGCCATTCACCCTTTTATTAACAGAATGCCCATCTAGTAATGAAGAATGAATAAAAATATTGTCTACAACTGTGCTACTGTTCCCCTGCACCCTAGTTGGAAAAAATGCAGTCTGCATCAGATCATATGAGTTTAGGAAATGTACCAACATCCTTTTCCTTGCACAGTCATATACAAAATTAATATTGAAGTCACCACATATAACTACTTTTTGGTACTTCCTATAAAATGAACTAAAAACCCTCTCTAGCTTGAGTAGAAATGCTCTGAAGTCTGAGTTAGGGGACCTATAAACAACAACAATTAGAAGTTTAGTTTCACTAAACTCAACTGCCCTTGCACAACATTCAAATATCTATTCAGTGCAGTGCCATGATACATCTATGGACTCAAATGTAATACTGTTTCTTATGTACAAGGCCACTCCCCTACTCCACAAGGAACTCCTTGAAAAACAGCCAGCTAATCTGTATCCTGGTAAAGGCAGCCTCTGAGCTGTCAAATTATTGAAGTGCTGGTCAGATATACCAATAATGTCAGAGTCAACACCTATAAGCAGTTCACTAACATTATCTCTAAGATGTCTTATATTTTAATGAAATATGCTAATTCCTTCTCTACCTGAAAATCTGACATCCTCTTTAGGTGATTCCTTAGAGGGACTTCTTTTAAGCACGTATACCTATAAGCAGACATCAGTCTAAAAAGGTTGCATTTCTGACACCAAATAGCACAGGACTTTTTCCATGAGTGATCCCACCACCACCCACTACACTGTTACCTTGCCAGCCTCCCCTTCCCTTACCTATTGAGGTGCGGGCCATGCCTAGTGAAACCCGATCTACTGATAGACTCAGCTGGCACCACTGCAATGTGACCAATGCCCTCTTCCATCACTGCCTCTTCCAGCCCCATGTTAACATACCTAACAGCCACATTAAGTTGAGGCCGGTCGTGATTCTGAAACAGTTGCACTAAATGCACATTAGTGCCACCTGTTTGAGTAGCTATCTTTACCAGGTCACCACCTACATCATATTCCCCATTCCTATCAAAACTGTTCCCTGCTCCACCCACTATCTCTACTCGATCCTCTTTTGTAAAATTCCTACATAGCTCCCCTATGCTGTCAGTCACCTGAGCTAACCCTGCATTAGGCTTCATAATACTGGTGACCTGGTACTCACTCCCCAACACTTTCTGCAACCGCTGGCCCACACCTCTACTGTGTAAACTACCTAGCAGCAGAACCTACCTCTTTTTGTTAGAATTTGCAACTGACTTAGGCCTCCTAACTGCTGAGGACTGCTGTATGTTTCCTACAACTACAGCTACAAGAGGCTCCTCTCCACTCAACTTTGACAGTTAGTCAAATCTATTGTACAACTGTCTGAATACCACCTCCTCCAAGCTGCCTCCTTGCCAACTGCCAGTTCCCATTCCCCAGCACCTTTCACCCTCCTCAATCTATCTAGTTCCTCCTTTGTTTACTGTAACTGCACCTAAAGGGTACAGATCTTATGCTCCTGCTCCTCTATCAACTTATCTCTGCTACAGATTCTGCATTCCTAGGAGAGTATCTCGCTAGATTGCCCACTGGCTTCCCCACTGCATTCCTCCCAATGAAAATACATTGAAAAAATTCCACACAATAACCCATTACCCACAAACCTATGAGTGAGCCCACACTTTTCACTCATGGTAAAATTTTACAGTTACTGAAAAAAAACTAAATATCTATGTTACCTAAGTTCAATTACCTCAGTAGAACTATTTATAGAACTAGCAATAGTGGTCTCAAAATTCTCTCTCTACTAAGAAAGCAACAACTTTTATTAATACCACTAAACCACAACTAATACAATACCAACAAAAATTCACAAGATTTATTAGTTAAAACCAAAAATTCAAGCAGGCACTGGAACACTCAAAGAAGTTAAAACAGTGAATGAAAATTGTACTGAAATATTTCACTAGAAACAATAAGAAACATCAGCTGAAAACTACTACATGAAAATGAGTTCAACACACAGAAAACTCTAAAAGACACAGCAAGTGAATGTTTCCAAAAGTTTATTAAACTGTTATTTTGCCACAAACAGCATGAGACACCATTGAAAACTTTTAAATTTAATAACTATTGAACAGTGCACAAATAATTCTAGGTTTACTAGCCACTTCAAATTTGAATAAAATCCCAAGCTTTCGATGACTACCTCTGTCATCTTTGTCAGGGGTAAAACTGACTGTCATGGACTGATGAGGCTTCTGCTTTTATAAGCAGTGGGTGTCTTCTAACTGACTGGATGATGTCACGGTGAAAACGGCATGTACGGAGGTGGCAGTCTCTATGTCCATAGATTTTGTTTGTGTGCTTTATCCAGCATTGCTTGCTGCATCATCCATCGCAACAGGCGGATAACTGTGAGGAATGTAAGAAGTCTCCCTCTGCACTCTTTCTTTATCAACTGTGTGCTTCCATGCATTGCTGAGTGCATATCCAGAGTCTCTGTTGAAATTATTTTCACATAGTCTAATTTCAACTGCTTCCTTGATGACAGAGTCCCAATAGTTTAAAGCGTGAGCAAGTATTCTTGTTTCATTGAATAGAATCTTATGTTTATTTTAGAAACTGTGCTCAGCCACTGCTGATTTTTCTAGATAGCTGTATTTCAGGTGACGCTGATGTTCCACACGGCGATCGGCAACAGTTATAGACTGGCCCACGTAATTTTTGCCACACTCGCAAGGAATGCTGTAAATTCCCAGTACTCTCAGGTCGAGATTATCTTTCACGGGTTGCAACATTTCCTTAACCTACCTGGGTGGCCAGAAGACTGATCTGATTCCCTGCTGGCTCAGGACTCTACCGATCTTGCTGGACGTTGCACTGCAGAATGGTAGTCGCACGATGTGTTGGTCCTCTTGATCTGTTTGAACAGCGTCCTTCCTAGGTTTCTTCACCAGAGTAGATCTAATGTCATGATCAGAATATCCATTTTTTCTGAATACCATCGTCAGATGGTTAATCTCGGTGCCGAGATGATCCTCGTCCAAAATAGTCCTTGCTCTGTGTACCAACGTATTCTCTTCTGAGCTGGGTGGTGAAAACTATGTGCATTTAGATATAAATCTGTATGCATTGGTTTTCTGTACACAGAATGTCTGAGACATCCATCTGATTTTAGCTCCACCAGCACATCTAAGAAGGGTAACTTCCCATCGTTCTCCACCTCCACTGTAAATCTTATGTTCTGGTGTATACCATTCAAATGATCAACAAACTGCCGCAGTGCCTCATTGCCATGTGGCCAGATTAAAAATGTATCGTCAACATACCTCAAGAAGCAGGATGGATGTAAGGGAGCACTGTTCGACACTCGTTCTTCAAAATCCTTCATGGAAAAGTTAGTTATGGCTGGTGACAGTGGCGAACCCATGGCTGTTCCATCAGTCATTTCATAATAATTTCCACCATACATTAAATAGGTGGTCATCAAAGTGTGTCGAAATAACTTCAGTATTTCAGGAGAGAAATGAGTAGCCAACAGTTTTAACTGAAAGCTGCTTATTTCTCTCCTGAAATACTGAAGTTATTTAACTGAAGAAGAAGAAGAAATGAGCAGCCAACAGTTTTAACACAAGCCGTGGCACACAGCATCTGTACCGTGTCTACATGTGCGGCAGTATCTGAATTTTGTTCCACAGCTGAAACAGGAGCTGCCTTGCCACAGTGCCCCACAACATTTGAAGGGAACACATTTTCTGCCAGCCTGACACATGAGCATATACTCCTGCCCAACTTGCACGTCATTACGTTCCAGCATCAACAACCTGCGACCTCGTTTGCAGCCACTGCAATGCTCACACCTGCCACATTGTCTCCCACATTTCCTGTGCCTTATGTATTGTGTAGACAGATACTTACTTGTGCTGCATTACATACTGATCGTTTACCAGTTTCTGGGTACCCGCCGCCCCACCGCCCCCACTGCCATCTTCCAACGACTCTACAGGAGCCACATGTTGGGTGGTTTCTGAAGATTCCACAACTTAAAAAGGACAACCCTACAACATGGTTTGTGCTGGTGGATAATATCCTGGACATCCATGGTGTGTTGGGAGATGATGCACATTTCATCTGTTTGATGAGCCACCTACATGATGAGCCAGACTTGGTCAGCGATCCATTCCTCATACCACCAAGCCAGCACAAATATGCAACTGCAAGAGCCTGATTCATCAAGCCCTTAATGCATCCTCCTGCAGAAGCTGTCCAATCTATTGTCCATAAAGTGTCTTTAGAGAACCGTATGCCTTCTCAACTTTGGTGCCACTTACGAGCTCAGGTCAGCATGGATGAACTCCCTGACCTCTTACTGTCGTACTTGTAGCTCAAGAAATTGCTGCCAGATCTTCAGCTACATCTGTCGGCTCATAAACATGTGACCCTGGAAGAAAAGCTGCACCTGGTGGATTAGACATACAATGTCATTAAACATGGCCAGCTCACATCTTCCTGTTTTTTGAGTGCACCAGAAGTTGGTAGCACTGCGCCATCCCCAACTCACATGTTTCATCAGCTGGCCAGTAGCTGACAGTGCCACCTGGCAGCCAAACCACCACACCTGCTGCTGCTTCTCGCCCAGCTGTCCCACACACCTCACCCAGCTGGCTCACCTACCCACATGCCGCAGCAGAACACTCCACCCCATGCCACCAGCTCACTGGACCATGTGCTGCACACAACATGCCCACTATGTTCATACCACGTTACATTTGTGGACACCACACGTTCTTCTCATGCATCCTGCAACTATCAGAACATGAAGCACGAGTCCAAATAGGCACTACAGCTCACACCAACACTTCAGGGTGTAAATCACATACTCGACCAACCACTCCCATCAACCATTACACTGGCAGATTATACATGTATGACAGTATCAGCATGATCTATTTCCTTGTGGACATGGGTGCTGATGCTGGTGTCATTCCCAAGTCAAGTGCTCGACCTGTGCTCTTGCCATCTGTTATACCACTCCATGCAGCCAACAACTCCACAATTCATGCCCATGGTTCAGCCGAACTTTAACTGCATCTCTCATCTGCCTTAAGCTGCACCTTGATATTCTGTGTCATGGATGTTAATTGCTCTGTTACCAGCATGGATTTCTTATGCAACTTTGGGTTATTACTGGATCTCAAAGCACCATGCTACCGGCAGCCAATACCAGGAGTCTTCACTACCACCCCACCAACTCCTGCCACACACTGTGATGTGCTGTCTGCTGCTACAGCTGAATGTACCCACCTCACCTTACCTCACCTCAGAGCCCACCGCTAAACTGATCTGCCTAACAACTCAGTGCCACGAGACCACTGACATTCGCACTGAGAACACACACCTACAACAGCTGATCAGTGCTGTGTCAGCTGACCTGACTCACGTACTTGAGGCTGCAGAGTATGTGGCTGCACCATGGGGACATCACCTTGCCAATGCTGCTATGACACAAACACCACAAACACCTTCGCAGGAGTGCCTACTCCCACAGATCAGTGACATTTCAGCCTCTAGCGTTGCAAGTGTTCCTATATCTCTCACACTGTTGTTGCTCAGGGAATTCCATTGGTGGTAGGCATGATTACCAGTGGTACTTGCCACTGATTGAGCACCATGGAAGCCCCCCCCCCCCCCCCCAAGTAAGCCACTGGACTCAAAGCCAGAAAATTGCAGTATGCAAAATCCATGGTACAAGAACTGCTAGACTCTGGTATTGTCTGCCCATCCAACAGTAAATGGTCCTCATTGATCCACTTAGTTCCAAAGAAGGATGGTTCATTTCACTTGTGTGGCACCTACTGACCACTGAATGCCCAGATAATCTATCCCATAATGCACATACGGGAAAGAACACTTCAAGACTTCACAAGGTTCTGTGATGGGGTGGTACGCGATGTGCATTTGACACGTTAAAAACTGCACTTGCAAATGGTATCACTCTCATTTACACAGTCTCTAACACTCCCATATTGATCACAGCTGACGTGAGTGACACAGCCATCAGTATGGTGCTGCTTCAGCAGGTCAAGGGACAGCAGGTCAAGGGAAATGTGCAACCACTTTCTTTTTTCTCATGAAAGTTGTCCACCTTCCAGTGTAAATAGTCCACTTTCAACCAAGAACATTTTGCTGTTTATGAATCAGTTCAACATTTCTGCAAGGACATTGAGGGTAGGTCAGTGACTATAAATATGGACCACAAGTTGTTGGCCGAAGTAGTGCGTAACCCCACAGCTAACCTCCCTCCCTGATGCTTTCTACTTGTGGGCCTAATATGTCACTTCACCACTGATGTCCATTACTTCAAGGGCATGGACAATGTCAGTGCTGACTACAAGTCTTGAGTTGTTTTGATCCTGTTCTCTTGGGACTTTGGCAAACTATTGGCCCAGCAACTTACAGATGATGACACACAGCAGTTGCTCTACTGCAAGTCTACCTTGCTCTCAATTGAGCGTCACCAAGTTCTGGGTTCTTCCCTTCCAGTCCTCTGCGATGTTTCCACAGGCATGGCTCATTCCCTAGTTCCAGCCATCTTGTGCTGTAAGATATTTGCTGCTGTCCATGATCTCACACATCCTAGTATGCAGGCCACCATGTGCCAAATAAGGGAGCTTTTTGTATGGACAGCAGTTAGGGCAGACTGCAAAAACTGGATCTGTGCATGTGTACCCTGCCCATGCTCCAAGGTTGGTCGCCAGGCATACCCACCATTGAGCTTGTTTGACATTCCTAAAGGCAGGTTCCATCACATACATCTCGATCTGGTCAGCCTGCTCCCCATTCAGAGGGTTTTCAATACATTCTGTTTATCATTGATTGCATTGTTCGGTGCTCCTAGGCCATTCCAATCACAGATATAACAGATAATCACAGATATAACTCTGCCACATGGGCATTTATTGCCTCCTGGATTGTGTGGTTTGGCTGCCCATCTTCAGTCAAGATGTTGGGGGTACAATTTGAAGCTTTTAGTTTCTCAAAGCTATGCAAACTCTGTGGTGCAAACAGACTATGTACAACGGTCTACCAGCCACAGAGCAACAGGTTGGTCAAATTCTGGCACCACACTTTAAAAGCCACACTGATCTGCCATGGCACATCTTGGGCAGAGGCTCTCTTCTGGGTCCTGCGTGGCCTCTGTACAGCCTACAAAGAGGATTTAAAAGTCTCCCTGGTTGACTTATTGTATGAGGAACCTCTCATACTTCTGTGCCATCCATGGCATGCCGTGTGCCCTGCCCAAGCATAAGCCCTGTGGTGGTCACCAGCTACAAGAATTGAGTGTCGACAGAATGTGCTATCTTTGAACTAACAAAATCTTTGACTATTCAAACTAGTGTCGCCATTGCAGTTTGTTCTTCAGTCTTATTCCACCACTTGGCATTTGATGGTTTTTGTGTACACTGTTCTTAATAAATACACAGCTAATATATAAAGTGTTGTTCAGGTTTCCAATGTGATGATTGTATGACCTGTTCCCCATAGACTAATGAACTACCAAATCAGTCATGCAATACTGATAACAATGTAATGCATGAAACTGCAATTGAATTAGAGTGTGCTAATCCTTTTGTGCATTCTTTCACTGTAATGAAAGATTATTCTGTGAGAATGGAAAATGAAAATAGAGAAATTTGTGTTGTTATTACAAGTTAGTAAAATTTAGACCTAGAGAATATGCTGATGCAATTCAAACTGATGTTAATATTTTTAATACATTTGATTGTGAGTAGCCATTCAAAAGAAACACATTTTTTTCTAAAAAACAAAAAAAAGTATAATATAGCCTGGAAATAAAGTTCTATGTTGTGATATGGATGCTATCACTTTTCAATTAGACAGTGATTTCAGCCTTTTACATCATTCAGAAAAATTATTTTTGCAGTGGTTTGTTGATATGTATGTACATATTAAAGATACAATACTCCATTTCATAAGGCAAAATCAGTCTGTTCTAAGGTCAGAAACTTATAATACAGTACTTACATGACAATTTACAACTAAACCTGATTGATACTGTAAATATTGGAATAATAGTTATTTTGCCTTCTTCATTTAATGGTTCTCTAAAAAATATGTCCATTGTCCAACACTTGGGGAACCTTCATTATTTGTTACAATGATTTACAATCCTAATACTTTCCGGAGTACCTAAAACAAGCAAAAGTTATACCTATCCTTAAAAACGGAGATGTGGAAAATGTAGAGAACTACAGGCCGATCTCTATACTGTCTATCATTTCTAAAATAATAGAAATACTAGTCAAAAAGAGACTGCTAAATTACCTGAATAAATATAATCTTCTTTCCAATGACCAATTTGGTTTTAGGCCCGGAAAAGGCACACAATATGCTATAGCACAGTTCACTAAAGTAATTTTAGAAGCACTGGACAAAGGTGAAAATGTAAGTGGTATCTTTTTAGACCTGTCCAAGGCCTTTGATACAGTTGACCACAAAATCTTACTTCATAAATTAGGGCAAATAGGAATAAGAGGTGTGACAAAGAAGTGGTTCAAATCATACTTGGAAAACAGAGTTCAACGAGTTGAGATATCACAAGTTTCAAACAATTCCCTTATAAAACACCTGTCTGACCCAGAAAGTGTGAATATAGGCGTCCCACAGGGAAGTGTATTAAGCCCAATATTGTTTCTTATATACATTAACGACTTCCCACAAAGTATCAGACATGGCGAAAAAATACTTTTTGCTGATGACAGCAACATAGTAATAACAGGTGAAAATCCAACACAACTGTCAGAAAGAGCAAACGAGGCTCTCAATGATGTCCACAACTGGTCATTAAAAAATAAAGTAAACCTAAATGTAAAGAAAACTAACTATATTAACTTCCAATTGAACAAAAAACACAATGCCACTAGAATAAAAGTTAATAATAATGAATTAGAATGTGTAACAAGTACCAAATTCTTAGGGATGAATGTAGACAGCCAACTGAAATGGACAAACATGTCAACAATTTGGCAAAGAAATTATCCACAGCATGCTATGCTCTTAGAATCCTGGCACCGGTACGCAATAATACCTGTCTTAAAATAACATATTACGGATATCTACACTCAGTCCTCAGCTATGGGATCATGTTTTGGGGAACAAGTGCCAGTAACATACAAACGGTGTTCAAAGTACAAAAAAGAGCCATAAGGATAATAACAAATAGCAACAACAGGGCCCACTGTCTAGAATTATTTAGAAAGCTAGGAATTCTAACTGTTTCTTGTGAGTATATCTTTCAGAACATAATGTTCATTAAGAAAAATCTCAACATGTACAACACAAACAGCCTAATACATGACCATGAAACAAGAGCTTGTCACCACCTCCATCTAGATAGAAAGAACAAGGCAAAGACGCAAAAAAGTACATTTTATAATGGGATAAAACTGTATAACAAATTACCACAAGAAATTAAAGAAATAAATGAGCCCCTCACTTTCAGACTAAAGCTTAAAACCTTTTTAGTAAGTAAAAGTTGTTATACAGTAAAAGAATATTTAACATAGATGTAGATTATTAGCAACATATGACATTATCACCAAAACATTATGTAATTAGAAACCTGTTTAATTGTAAATGTATGTGTGCTCATGTGTTGTAATCTGATGACATCCATACAATATTTATTGTTCCACGGATGAATAAATAAATAAATAAATAAATAAATAACTGGGCAGAAATTGTTAACAACATTGATCCATACGAATATGCTAATTTCCTCACAGAAATTATTGTACAGATATTCAAGACCAAATTAACTGAGGCAGTAGTAATGAGACATACTTTTGGTAAAGTTCAGGAAATCATTAACGCAACTGAATTTCAAAAAAGAGCATTGCCACATGCCTACATCTGTGATATTGATGAAGTCGTATTGCTGATATTTTATGTATTAGATTAGAACACATGTAGACAATATGAATATGTTGCTATGTTGCAAAACATATGATACATGGACCATGTGGTACACTTAACCAAAATTGTATGTGTATGAGAGATTGAAAAAAAAAAGAAAGAAAGGAAAAAAAAACTGTGAAATTACACGAATGTCATTTAATAAATATCACTTGTACAGATGGCATGATAATGGTGTTAGTTTTAATGTTTGACTACAATCACATGACAGTTGTTATGCAATCCATATTTACTTGCTAAATTTGCTTCTCAAGGAAATGTTGAAGTTTGCATTAAAGTTAAAAGTATTAAATACATTTATAAACACATATATAAAGCATGTGATAGAGCAACTACAGAAGCAGGCAGTGAAAAAGCACATGGCAGTGATGAGAATTTCAGATTGATGAAATGAGAAATTTTGTGACTGGCTGTTATATCAGAGTATCTGAAGCTGTATAGCATATTTGTGAATTTCCACCATGTTCTCAGTCACATATTATCTTTAGGTTTGATATTCTTTTATGATGTGGGCAAAATTTTTAGTTCAGGTTAGTACATGAATGGAATATGCTTGAATATGTGAAAAAAATCATCATTCCTTGTATTAAATGAAACCGATCCATCAGCAAATGTTCCCCATCATACTGACATTACTTTACACTATGTTTGGTAGATGTTGAAGAAAATCAAAGAAGAGAGTATGTGGTGGTGATAAAATTATTATACATATGTATGTAGTGTCTCCAACAAACGTAGAACTTTTCCATTTACATTTGCTGTTATTCCACATTTGTGGTATTAAATCATTTGAAGATGTTAGAAGTTATGATGGAATTGTGAGCAGTAGTTGTACAGAAGCATGTAATGTTTGTGGTAAGGTATTGCTTCAAGTGACAATGAATGGTGTGAATATTCAAATGAAGCAAAGGCATTGAATTGACCAAAGCAAATGCACCATTCATTTGGTATATTTGGTGCATGGTACATACTAGCAGACACCTTAGCATTGTGGCTTGAGTCTAGAATATTTCTTTGTGAAGATTTCTTCAGGGAATACAATGAAGAATCTTCTTACAACAGAGCACTATGAGAAATGGATGATATTTTGAATGGTCATAATTTGACAGGGGAATTACTTGGGTTACCTGTTCCAGTGTTTAAGCCAAAATTTTCTGAAGGAGATATTTTAAATCCAATACTTAAATAGTTACAACTTAATGAACTTTATTAAGGAGCTAACTAGGAACAATGTACTACATTTGACCATGTTATTTGTGTTTTGCCTAACTCCTCATGCAGGTTGTAAAATATTCATACAAACTGCAGTTATTAATAAATTAAATTCTTTGAATCTTCATTGTATTGCAACAACAATTAGTGGCATGGAGGTAGTGTTGTGGCGTAACAAGCTAGTCATGCCACACTCCTCCCCCGCAAATCGGCGAACGGTCGTGTTATAAGGCTTCCGCCCCCCGTGGGGAGGACCCCATGTTGACGTATGCGATGAGGTGGGGAGCCTAATAACAGGCGAGGCTGTGCCACCCGCACCCTGCCATTCGGTCCGAGGGGAGCTAGGAAATGCCTGAAAACCGAGTCCAGGGTGCACGTCAACATGCGGTGTATGCGCCCGTAATGAGACAGGAGGGGCCGAAGGGTCGACCCCCATGCGGTCGGGGCACCCGACGGGCGAAGACGACATCTGGTCCGGAGCGGGCAAGAGTTCCATGGCGGAGGACAGCTGGTCACGGGAAGCGAGCGGCGGCGCGTGACCCAGGGAGGCGCTTGGCAGCTGCAGCGAAGCGTCCACTGCGGGCGGCGCCGGCAGCGGCTGCGGCGGCAGCACGACGCCATGGGGCAAAATGGAAGGCATCGTCGGTAACACCTGGGGATGAGGCGAGCTAGTAGATGGGTCCCCAGGGCGCTGACTGGACGGCACCGTCGCTGAAAGCAGACGGGGAGCGGCAGAACCCAGGCGACGACAGAGGCGCAGTTGCGATAGAAGACAACGTCGCCAGGAGCAAAAGCAGGAGTCCGCTGCTGCCCAGGAACCTGATGCGGCAGATGCAGCAAAGACATCAAGGTTCGATGAGGACGACCATGGAGCAACTCAGCCGGCCAGCGACCATCGCGGCGCTGAGAGCGATACGAGGACAAAAAGAGCAATAACGCGTCCTCCCGAGAATGCGACTCTTTCAACTTCAACATCTGTGACTTGAAAGTCCGGACCAATCGTTCAGCGGCACCGTTTGACTGAGGCGAAAATGGCGTGGATGTCAGATGTTGAATACCATTGGCCTTGCAGAAGGACTGAAATTCTGCGGACATGAATTGTGGGCCATTGTCAGAAACAATAGTCTGGGGAAGACCTTCAATGCAAAAAATAGCGGACAACGCTTGGATGGTGGCAGATGACGTTGTGGAAGACATCCGGACAACAAAAGGAAAATTACTGATGGAATCCACCACAACCAACCATCGAGCATTCCAGAATGGACCAGCAAAATCGATGTGTAAGCGTTGCCAAGGGGAAGTGGCTGTCGGCCATGCAAAGAATTTCCGCGGCGGGGCGGATTGTTGTTCGGCACACGCCACGCAAGAAGAGCACATATTCGCAATCGCAGCATCGATTCCGAACCAAGTACAGTGCTGACGAGCAAGTTGTTTCGTGCGCACTATACCCCAATGTCCGTGGTGAAGAAGCCGTAAGACAGAGGACTGTAACGAACGTGGGACCACGACTCTGGATTGATCATTATCCGAACGCAACAACAAAACACCACGTCGTACAAAAAGTCTCTCCTTGTGAGCAAAAAATCGGCGAACCAACGGATCCTCGATCCGTGACTTTGACAAGGGCCATTACGTAGCAACAAAACGCAAAACAGTAGCAAGGACAGGGTCAGCATCTGTGGCTGTAGTGACACAACGAAAATCAATTGGAAATGATTCGACCACGTCATCGGTTTCCGAATCAATGAACATGCAAGCAAATTCGGAAGAATCAAATGCTTTATCCTCAGCAACAGGCAAACGGGACAACGCATCAGCGTTTCCGTGCTTAGCAGTGGACCGATACAAGATATCGTAGCGGTACTGCGAGAGGAAAAGAGACCAGCGAATGAATTTCTGCGCTGTACGTGGAGGTACAGGCTTGTTCGGATGAAAAAGCGATGTCAAAGGTTTGTGGTCTGTGATGATGGTAAAGTGACGACCATACAAGAAATCATGGAACTTAGTAACACCAAACACGAGAGCTAAAGCTTCTTTCTCTATCTGGGAATAATTGCGTTGCGCAGACGAGAGCAATGTTGAAGCAAAGGCAATAGGACAATCATGCGAACCATCGTTGTGCGCAAGCACAGCACCGATCCCGAAAGCCGATGCATCGACCATCAACAAAAGGGGTTTCTGGGGATCGAATGGCGTAAGGCAAGTATTTGAAAGCAATGCCGATTTCAACCGGCGAAAGGCGCGTTCGCATTCCGTCGTCCAGACGAACGGAACACCCTTACGGCGTAAGCGATGAAGCGGAGCTGAAATGGAAGAAGCGCGCGGCACAAACCTGGCATAGTAGTTAATTTTTCCCAACACACTCTGGAGCTGTTTCAAGTTCTGTGGCGAAGGCAACTCCTGTATGGCACGGAGGTGCTCTGGACTCGGATGTATGCCTTGTGCATTTATGACATGGCCCAGATATGGTAAGTCACGAGCAAAATACACACATTTGTCCTTCCTCAAGCGAAGACCATTTTGTCGCAAGACCTGAAATAACGTTCGTAGGTTGGTTAATTCCGGAGATCACAATATCGTCCAGATAGTTTGCAGCAGTAGGGACCGACGCACAAACAGTTTGTAAATATTGCTGAAACAATGCAGGGGCGGAGGCACACCCGAATGGCAGTCTTTTGAATCGGTACAATCCAAGATGTGTGTTAACCACCAAGACGCGCTGGGATTCTTTGTCCACTGGTATTTGCAAGTACGCATCTGCTAGGTCCAATTTCGAAAAGTATTTACCCGGGCAAAGTTTATCAAAAAGATCTTCCGGGCGGGGCAAAGGAAAAGTTGCAGTCACAAGTTGTGGATTCACTGTGACCTTGAAGTCCACACAAAGTCTCAATTTTCCGGAAGGTTTTGGCAAAATTACTAAGGGTGAGGCCCAGAGAGAAGCCTGCACACGTTCAATTACACCTTGAGATTCTAAATCGTGTAATGTTCTTGCGACCTCATCACGCAATGCGTGGGGAACATTGCGCGCTCTGAAAAATTTCGGTTGCGCGTCCACTTTGAGTTCCAAATGTGCTTCATAGTTCTTAGCGCAACCAAGGCCCGGTGCAAAAATGTCTGCAAATTCGTCACATAGACGAGAAACACTGGCGGAAGGCACAGTCTGATTCACTGATAGGACCTGATTTACGATAGACAAGTTAAACAACTGAAATAAATCTAAACCAAACAAGTTCACTGCCGTAGAAGAACGAAGAACATAAAATGACATAAGTTTTGTTTGTCCCTTGTATGTGGCAAGAAGGCTGCACTGTCCTAACACAGGTATCTGCTGTCCTAAATAACTATTGAGCTGAACATTTGCGGCACGCAACGGAGGTTTGCCCAGTTGTTTGTACGTGTCTTGATTGAGCAATGAAACTGCAGCTCCGGTATCGAGCTGGAATGGTATCACTTTGCCTCCAAAGTCTAAGTCTACAAAAAGTTTATTGTCCTGCTGACGACAAGAGCGACTTTCACGTGCAATTTGAACTGATACAGGTACAGAAGCACTTGCGACTTTACGGGATTTCCGGCGACGTCGACGCACACGTTTTGTGGGATGAACACAGTCACTGTTAGAGAAAGTATGTGCGGGACTAACACAGTCACTGTTAGATAAAGTGGCACTGGACGGGGTGGAATTAATGACATGAATGTCCATGGGCGAAGGTCCACGAGCCTGATCGTCCCTGGTTCGATTCCGGCGCGAAGCAAAGGGCCTGGAATGGTTTTGATTGTCTGATCTTAGCTTTTTCTGGCAAACACTTTGAACATGTCCTTTCTTATGACAGTAAAAGCAAATAGCTTGGCGTGACGGGCAATTGTCACGCGAATGTCTAGTTGCACTCCGCGGGCATGATTTGAGAACTGCATCGGCATGCTTACGCGGCACACGTGTTTGCGAGCTAGGCTGCAGCTGCGCGGACGTGCACGAGGGCCGTTTAGCGTCCCGTGCTGCGCGCCCGGCGGGCCGGTCAATGCGACACACTGCTGGCGAAGTTTCAAACGATTCCTGAGCAAAGTCAAGTGTGTCTTGCCTATCCAATATGTCTATCACTTGTTGAAGGGAGGGATTAACTAGTTTCAAAATCTGTTCCCGTATGCGAACATCAGAAACGTTCTGTGCTATTGCATCACGCACCATAGTATCTGAATACGGAAGTCCACATTCACATGCAAAATCACAATCCCTAGTAAGTCCTTGCAATGTTGCAACCCACTCCCTATTAGTCTGACCGGCCGTACGTTTGGTACGAAAGAACGTATACCTTTTTGCAACTACATTAACTGTTTCTTTGAAATAGGCATCTAAAGCAGACAAAATTTCTTCGTAGGACAGAGTTGCTACGTCGCGTCGGGGAAACAATTTCACTATCACATGGTAGGTGGACACACCGACACAAGAAAGCAAAAATGGCTGCCGCTCATTACCTTGAATTCTGTAGGCGGCTAGATGGAACGCAAATTGTCGGGACCACTCAGTCCACGACTCGTGGGCTGCTTCAAAGCTACGAAACGGAGATGCAACTGCATGTTGAGGCTGCGGTAGTGATGAAGCGGCGGCGGCCGCATCGTGTTGCAGCGCACGTTGACCCTGGACGAGCTGTCCAAGGGCATCCAATAACGCCTGCGTCTGCTGATTCTGCAAGCGATAAAATTCGGACAGTACATCTGGAGAATGTGGCGAAGCCATGACACAAATAATTCAGAGCAAAGCAAGTAGAAAGAACCCGATCCTTTAATCCTCGTCGTCAATCTGTTGTGGCGTAACAAGCTAGTCACGCCACACTGAGGAGGAAGCCGAAAGGCACACGTACACACACGCCGACTGGCGTCAAGTCTGGAACATGATACGTTATGACTGCTATAAAGAAAATACGTAGCTTTGGAATATACTTAACTTTTAATCAATCCTTGTGATACATCTCTCTTGACTATACAAATGAGACTCGTAAGATACATGCACTGTGACAATTGGCGCCTTGCTAAGTCGTAGCCATTAACTTAGCTGAAGGCTATTCTAACGGTCTCTCGGCAAATGAGAACAAAGGCTTCGTCAGTATAGTCGCTAGCAACGTCATCGTACAACTGGGGCGAGTGCTAGTACGTCTCTCGGGACCTGCCTTGTGGTGGCGCTCGGTCTGCGATCACACAGTGGCGACACGCGGGTCCGACATGTACTAATGGACCGCGGCCGATTTAAAGCTACCACCTAGCAAGTGTGGTGTCTAGCGGTGACACCACAGGTAGAACCTTGAAAAATATGTTTAAAGTATCCATTCCAATTAGTAAAATCCACTGGCAAATATAATATCAAACAGTAACTATGCTCAATAAATTAATTTTTATTTATTGATACCTGATGAAGTTTCCTTGTGTCCACTTGAAGTATTGAAACTTACACATGGATTATTTAGAGATTTGTGTACAGATGATTGTAATAAACATAAAACTTATGGAGGTAAAAATTTTGTTTTGTGTGGAGATTTTCAACAAATTTTTCCGGGCAATGAAATTTCCACAGTTCGGTGACAACGTTATTGAAATACCACACACATTAGTCATTTATCAAAATAATATCATTAATGATATTTACGGCAATATTGGAGAAATCATTTTACCACAATCCATGTTAAATTCAGCTATTCTAGCATAAAAAAAGAAAGAAAAGCTATGCCGATTCTGCTCTAAATAAGTAACGCTATGCCAGGTGAAGCAAAAATTTATCACTGCTATGAAAAATAATTTGTGATAATGAATATGAAATTACTAATTACTATCTGGTAATTTCTTGAGGGTTGTTGGAGATGGTGGTGGGAAAAGCCACAGATGGTGGTGGGGGGAGAACAGAGGCACACTGGAGGGACCAATCCAGGGATGTCTGCATGGTCTCTAAAAGATACACGAGAAGGAAGTTCCACTATGTCCAATAGTGGACATGATAAAATCACCAAAATATGGGACAGCTAAACACTTGGTGCAGCTACTAGAGCCTCTCATAGGTCACTGTTACCACCATATGAAAAACTCAATGGAGATTGTGAAGATGCTTTCAGGAAATGTATCTACAGGGCTGATCTCCTTGTCAGTTTTGATGTCGCATCACACTTCACATTGGTATTGCAAAAGGACTCTTGAAATTATTCAAGAGCCACTTCAGCCAAGACACCATGGAATTGTTCTGCCATGTGCTCACTAACAACCACCTGTTTCCAATGTGCTGGAAAGTTCCCCCAACAGTTAGACAGTGGATGCCTGACATCACAAACCAGTACATAGAGCACTTCGAGGAAACAGCTGTTGAAACCACGTGCCTGGAACCCAAGACATTTTGCCAATATATATGGCCAACACGATCATGTGGCCACATGGTGAAGAAAACCTCAACAGCATACACGAATATACAGAAAAACATTCTCTATGGAGGGGGAAGAAAATGGATGCCTACCTTTCTAATATATCCTGATATAGAAGAAAACTGATGGCTCACTGGGACATCCTGTCAACACTCACCTTTACCTAACCCCCAGTAGCTGCCAACATCCAGACCAAAGGAAATCCATGCTCACCACTTTGGTGCACTGACCACAAGACATAAGCAACAAGGAGAATCTACCCACTGATTTGCAGTGTCTTTGGTAAATCTTTTGCAGGAGCTACTTGGAGACAAAGATAAGATGCACTCTACAGCTGAACAAGAAGAAGAAAATAGATGATCCAGAAGAAGATTCAAGCATCTGGCATTCTTTCCATATGCTAGGCCATCCACTGCCAAGAATACCAGGACTTTGGAAAAAAACATCAGAACCATTTTCTGTTCCATCAGTTAAAAAGAAAAATAAACTCAGCTCAATGAAAGACAAATTAGGACTCTGCACACCTAGAGTCTATTGCATCAGTTGCAAATGTGGCAAACACTACATCAGCCAATTACATCGATGTATTTCACAATGCCACACAGAACATGTGAGAAGTGTTCACCTCAGCAATATGGGCAAAACTGCAGTCATATAGCACAGACTCAATGGAGGTCATACATTAAGTGTTGAACAGACCAAAGTGCTGTGCTGGGCAAACAGGTCCTGGGACTTGGTCATCAAAGAGGCAGTGGAGATACTGGTCCATGATGATCTAGTTAAGTGGGATAGGGGTTTCCAGCTGAGCTCCACATGGGATGTGACAGTTACAAGAGTATGTCAGAGTGCTGTGATGTGAAGGATATGAAGGTGGCAGATGGAATAGATACGCAGTGCCAGAAGGTGAGACCTGGACCTCAAGCATGCCATGATGACCCCCCCCCCCCTTTCACTGCCACATTCGCGGCTCTTCCTACCTTTCCAAAGGTACACAATTGCCACAACTGTTGCAGATGAGGCAGAGGAGCCTGCAGTCCAGCAGCTATAAAGACATGCTGTGGGCATCAACTTGGCACTTTGCTTGAAGATGAAAAGTAGGAAATTTGAAACATTTCCACAGAAAGACGCCTTGACTCGGCTGATAACCCAAGAAAACTTCATCATATATTGTTCCTCTTATTAGAAATATATATAAAACAAGGATAAGTCAATGGAACCAGTATGCATGTCAAATGTTTATATCATAATACCATTGATTGTCAAGTTTTAACTGGAATCATGCAAAATAAGCAAATTTTGATTCTGCATGTACCATATTTTAGAGACTATAAGGCACTACGGACTATCAAACACACTTTAATTTTTAAGCAATTTAAAAAAATAACCATTTATATTATTATGTTGCAAAGCTAGAGTAAAAAAGAAATCTTAGTTTATAAAACCAAACTGACATTTAAAATCCCTGAAAATCATGATCTGAACTTTCTTTTTCTTCTTCTACTTCTTCCTCTTCATTGTCATCATTGTCCTCTTCAAATATAAGATGGTCTTCACTACCATTGAGAGCATTACTTATGCTCCACTTCTTGAAAGATTTAGCAGTAATGTCTTCTCTCACTCGAGACCACAACTGTTTCATCCAGTGACATGCTTTTCTGACTGTAGGTTGTTTTAAAGCTCCCTTTGGAATGAATTCATGTTGGGTTTCATCTCTCATCCATTTGTTCCATTCCTCTCTCATATGCACTTTAAATGGTTTATTTATTAATACATCAGAGACTGCAGCTGTGAAATAAGTCCTCCCAGAATAACAGCAAGCTCTATATTTCCCTGTCTCAATTTCTGTTTCACAGAATTTTTCAAATGGCTACTAAACCGATCTAACACAAGAAGAGAACTTCTTCTATAAAGCACCTTTCCTTCTCTCCCACACTCTGTTAATCCATAATTTCATACCATCCTCACCCAACCAACCTTTGTCGTGTAATGAACAACTATACTTGGCGGTATTTCAGAAGATTTTGTCATTGTCGTGTGCTTGAAAATGGTCACTGGATTAAGTTCATTACCAGCAGCACGACATGAAAGGACAACAGTGTAGTGCATTTTTTCATGTACATTTGATTTATAGTTACAGTTTTAGCATCTTTCATGGCAACAGATTGTTACTTGACACATCAAGTATCAAAGTTTTGTCCATATTTGCTATTAGGCTAAGTTCCACATTGGTTTTCTTTCAATGTTGAATTATAAAGTTAAGGAAAGGTGATATTGTCTCTTCATACTCTTGTGGCATTTTGGTTTTGGTTCACATAACAAGTCCATGATGCTTCATAAACCTGTAGCACCAATGAATTACACCTTTAAAGTCTGTTAAGTTCCACTGTAGCGCTAGCTTATGAGCATGTAATTGAATTATTCTTGTATTAATTCCAGTGCCATTTTGATTATGTCCTTGAATTCATTCCAACATATCATTCTATAGCTTTGGCTATTTTGCATTCAGTTCTCTATTTACACATTTAGCTTTCCTCATTTTTATTCAGTTATTCTTTAGCAGACCACCAACTGTCAATGGTTTTTCTGTTGGTGGAGGGCTGAAATGCCACTCATCTGCTCTCTTTCCATGTTCTCCAGCATATGGTATTACTTTGAATTTATAGCCCACATCATATGAATGCCTTTTATTTTTTCAATTATGAAATTAGCTATTAACAAAAATATTTTACTTTACCGCTAACACAAATCACTTTCAATTTGAGTTCACTGCCACTGTAGGCTGGAATGATGCATCATATGCTTGACAGTGTTCTGGGTTTGAGGCAGCAGGGTAGGAGGGAGACAGTGTTAGCAGCCTTATGAATCCTACAATTCATGTTCATTGCATATGTGCACTGCTGCTGCCAGTTGAATCCATTGTTTCCAGATAGGGATAGGTTTCTCACAGCATTGAATATATGACCATTTTTAAGAATAGTAGGAATTTTAAATCAAACTTATTTTGAGTTTAAGACATGTATGAATTTTGGAGGTTATTTTTCAAAAGAAAAAGTACTTTTTATAGTCCATAAAATATGGGACATATTTGGGTGATATTTTACTTTTTAAATTTTTAAAGAACACAATTCCCAGTTATTGCTGCATTTGCTTTTACCATTAATAAGTCACAAAGACAAATATTTGAAAAGATGGGATTTTATAAGACAATCAGTTTTTGCACATGGTCAGTTACTTTAGAAATACAATTACTTGAATTTGAACCAAGGGGGTCACTAGTAGTTGTTACTACATTGACTCACAATGAATAGTATTTCTCCTGATATCTTCCTTTATACCTACCTCAAAATGTTCAGTATTACATTCCTAACTCAGTACTAACACCCTCACTCCTTCCTCATTTCTTATGGTGGAATTGCTTGACCTACTAACTAACTTCTTACTAAAGTGGCACCTTACCTGGTCACCTACCTAATGAGTTCATTTTAAACTAATGTGGCCCAGTTCTGGCTGCCTACATTAATCTTCTCTACCTTAATAATCTGTGATCCACTACCAGTTATCTACAGTATTTAATTTTCTTTCAAATGGTACAAATGGCTCTGAGCACTATTGAACTTAACATCTGAGGTCATCAGTCCCCTAGAACTTAGAACTACTTAAACCTAACTAACGTAAGGACATCACACACATCCATGCCCAAGGCAGGATTCGAACCTGCGACCGTAGAGGTCGCACGGTTCTGGACTGAAGCACCTAGAACCGCTTGGCCACCGCGGCCAGCAATTTTCTTTCACTTTCTGCTTCTTTACATACCAGTACCTTCATTATTTGTAGCCCATTATTAGTTACCTGCACTATTTCATCTTCTTTCTCTTTTTCCATGCCTTAACAATCTGAGCAGTTTGCTTCTTCACTTATTAATGCAAGCTTTGATTTATACTTTCATAATGTTATTCACTTACCTATTGACTTATACTCATAATGTCTAGTGTGTTTCTTTGAATGCTTATGCAATTTTTGGCATGTGTTAAGATAATAATGAGTTCGTAGTAGTTGCGTCATTGATAATATGTAAAATATTCTCTATGATCTTGTGATAGTTCCTATCCAAACATGTGACTTTAGCATTACACATATCTGCACTTACTGTGTTTTATTTTGTCTTCAGAATCTGTTCCATGTTTGTGGATTCCACATCTTCTAAAGGTTTCACATGTGTGTTTTTAAGTTGTTGAGGAAAGTTTCTCCTTTTACTGTACTCAGTCTTTGACTCTATAAATGAGTTTTACATACCATTCATCCTCACTTTACATAGAATGAGAGATAAAGAGTATTTTTGATAGATTTATAGAAAGTAGGAGAGTAGACAATAGTGCAGAAATTTAAAATGAGGGAAGCAGCATTTCTGTAGCTTGCAGCTCCATAATCATCAATTACATACCCACAAAGAGCTGTGAGCTATCTGAGGATTTTTAGTGTCGACTACTCCAACATTAACAAGGTTGTACTCATTACATCTTTCCAACATCTAATATGTCCATTTCCTCATAAACAGCATCCATACTCTTGTTACCAGGTATCAGATCGATATAACCATGACTTACCTTTTGTTTATCATTTATCCTTCCTTTATAGTATGGTCTATCATTCTTGCTTCTCTCATAATTTTTCAAAGTTACAACTGTTCAGTGATTTGTCTTTCCATGGATTCATCCATAGATTACCAAAAGAATTGACGTTTATGGAATCTACCTTGTGTACCACATCATAATATGCATTACTCCTGTCTTCTGTTTCTTCAAGATAATCATTACCTCAACCCTCCTAACTGTAATAATAATGTCTATTTTCTTTACACATAAATGAAAAGTTTGTTTTCATGCATCTGAACCAAATTTGTTTTCTTGTGCTATTTTAGTGTTACTCTTATTGGTTGATTCAAGCATTTTATTTTGTTTAGTTCCTTTGCCATCACTATTACAGGTTGAGTCTCTTCTGGGCTTGATATGCTAGTCCCCAGTTTTCTGTCTCAATTCATCTTCCCATTTGTTATGATGTTCATGACTTTACACTGGCAATGTGTAAATTACCGATAGCTATGTGTTATTTCACATGTGCATAATGCTTCATTTTTCAGTACACCATGCTTAGCTGCTTGAACTTAGTTAGTAAAAACAACCATCAAATCTACATCTTCAACTGACCTGCTCTCTATTTTACCATGAAACACTCTCAGGTCAAAAGAATGTTAGATTGCATTAACATTACATTTGATTTTAAGAAAGTCTCTGTGAACTTTTACCTCAGATACTTTGGAGCACTGCTTCATATGTGAGACATGATAATTCTCAGTTATCAGTTACTTTTTAAGTATCTGAACACCATTCATCTCATCTAATAAATATTACTACCTTTAAAAACAGTCACTTGAAACTCATTTGCTTCCCTTATTTCAGTTGCTTGAAACTCATATGCTTCACTTATTTCTTTCTTACTCGATGCTTTTATCTTAATGGCCAACTAATGTTTCTAAGTGACTTTTATTCACTAATGATGCCCCATTAGATCTTAAACAAGACAACGTAGGCTCACCTCCTTCAAATAATTCTCTACTCTTATCCAGTTCTGTTTTCAAAGTATTAATTAGTAAATTTTGCATTTTTTCATGTCTCTTAAATGCTGTTGACATTTCTAAGAGACTTGTCTTTCACTTTGTCAGTTTTAATATTTGTTTATTTTAAATGCTTGTCTAGTCTCTTTAACAGAATTCTTGATTGCATTTGCTTTAGTCTCCATTTTTTCATCTATTTTTTGATTCTGCTTCCTCAGAAACTTAATTATATCACCTTTATTATCAGTGACATTACTGCAATATCAACTGAGTTTGACTCTTCCAAAACATTTTACTGTGATGAACTATAACCAAGTAATTCTAATGTGTTTAATTCTGACATTTCTTCCCATAGATCTGACAAATTTCATCCTCATCATTTATTTCTCTAGCAAATAATATATATCCATATTCCATGAGACAATAACTTTTTTGCTGTCATCCATCTTTTAATTTTTATGATTCCTTATTCTAAAATTAAAAGCAAATCTAACTGCTATTTGCAGCATGCATATAACTGAACTAACGTTACAGTGAGTTTTACTCTGCTCTGCACTATGTTACCATGGGTCTGTGCCACTGTTCAGCTGTACCTTTTAAATGATAAGGGCTGACAACCTTATTGTGTTTTACAATGCAAGGCCACCTGCTAAGGCTGCATGTGCTGGCTGGCTAGGTACAAGTGGACTTCCATTTCCAGTGGGTGCCTCCTCCTGTGACAAGGGTCACTTGCTTCCATGTTGTGACATCCCCATGCCACTGTGGCCCTTGCCCACATTGAAGACTTTACCATTAGGTGGTGCTGTTATTATTCATCCATTCCCACAAGGGATGGCATATACAGCAGTCTCGTTATATTGCAGGATGTGGCCTGGCCTAGTTGTGATAGAGTGACTGTACATATGAGGTTGTCATTGGAGATGTGCAAATCCATCATATCTCACAGTTCAGTTATTTTAAATTCCATCAACCTTGAATCTGTAGAGATGTCCCTTCAGTGTTGTGGAAGCATTCAGTCATATAGTTGGATATATGGACATGTTTAAATAAGAACATAGTTTAGGGCATACATAATTCCACCTATTTATGCACTGCATGAGTCATAGAGCTGTCCAATGATTTATTTCAGTATATGAAGAGTTTGGTTCACTAACTGCATCAAATTAGTCCATATTTTTATGTAGAGAATGTACACACATGTCTAGAGTATGCTGCATTGCATAATTGGCCCACAAATTTTTTTTTTAAATGTTTGCTCTCACAGGTGACTGCACACTCTCCTGTTAAAAAGTTTAACCATTTGTGGGAAGTCCCCAGCATCCCTAATATCACTGAGAGAGTTTTAGCAATTGAACCTGGCAACAATTTGCATTGAGGTATCACATAGATCAACCTTCTCATCCAGAGATAATGTGACTTTCATATTACTGTATTGAGAATTTTCAAAAACCACCATTGGAATTAACTCAGAATCCAACATAATACCCATACTGATGTGTTTGGGATCACTGCTGTTTAAACCATATTTTGAATTAAACAGCATTCTTTTTACTTTGGTTTGCTGTAATGGATTCACCTCACCTGCACAAAAAAGAAAGGAAAGAAAATCTATTCTTATATGTGTGGCTACATTCTTCTACTAACATCACAGCCATCACTACTAATACTTACTTGCTACGTGCATTGAGGTGGAGGAGAAGGAGAACTATGCTGTATGTTTTGACATGCTCACACACTGAGAGTTCTTATGCCACAGGGAGAATCCTTCTTCAACTGCTGTCAATATACAACATTCACAACAATGTATGCAACTTTAAAACATGAAAAAATGCATGCCATCTTTGCTTTCAGGTGTAAAAGAAGCACACACTGAGCTCCACAGTCATTTCATCATTATTACTTGTGTAGATTCTGGCTGAAGAATTGAATAAGGTTATAGTACTTGATGATAAAGGTGATTATTGCACAGCAGTAGGATTAGTTGTTAATTTAAGTAATGTTAACGAGTGTAGTACTACAAGTATTGAACAATGGAGCATCATTCAGCACTTTGAAGTCATCAGTTAAATTGCTGCTAAAGGAAAACAATGCCTGTGGTGCACTGATGTTTTCAAATAGTCTACTAAACCCAAATGTCCTAAACATTGTGGAGCAAATTATTTCTGAATATATCATGATGCTGCAAATGGAAGACTATTGATTTGACAAGAAGGGGAGTGTTAATGCTTAGTAATTGTTTGATTGGCTTAAACCTAAAAATGTGTGCAAGCCGCTTCTTGAAATTTATAAATAACTTGTGGAGGAGTGCTATAATTTAAACGTTGTTGAATATTATTTATTTCCAGAATAACTGACACCTGCTTTACATAACATTATGCATAGATTTTATGATTACTTACCTCAACAAAAAATTGGAATATCATAGAGTTTACTACAATGATGTCTTATAGTACACCCACTGAGGTTTGTACGATACCTTATTAATAAAATAAACATGATTCCTTGTGAAAACACGAATGATTTTGGTTAGTTACAAAAAACTCATTACAAAACAAAGGAGGCTTTCTGCTAAGTGTTTACCTCGAATGCAAAAACAGTGAAAACCTTTATTTCATGATGTTTATTGTAAGTCTTTCACAGTGAGTATGTCCTCCCCACACACAGATGAGTTCTTCCACTCAACGAGTCATGCTCTGGATGACACCATCAACTTCATCTTCAGCTTCAGTAACGTCCTGAAGATTGTCAGAAGGATTTAGACACTGTGCAATGGCCACCTTTGAAAGGTGCCATGAATGCCTAGTTGCGTTCATGTCGTGAGACTGTGCTGGCCAATGCATTTGGATGATGTTGCATCCTTAAAGATACCAAGACATTGAGAGTACAGCCCAGTCTTGCATTGTCATCAGCTAGGATGAAGTTGTCTCCAACTGTAGGACCTTACAGTCTTTTGTAGGATCTCTTGGATATATTAGCAACCCATCTAATCACCATACGTGGGAATTAGAGTGGTCTGCTGTCCCATCATTATTGCCTCCCATTACACTTCCACCTGTAAACTGATGGACTTCCTGAATGAACTGGCATTCCTGTGTGTTTGCTTCTCCAAACCCTAACATGTCTAGATTCTGTTTAGAAACCAATCCTGGTCTCATCAGCAACAATGATGTTATTCAATTCTGCAATGGTCCAATGTCGATGTGCAAGAGCCCAGGTCCTTCAACTGTGTTGGTTCTGTTGGTTCAGTGCAAAACTTCTCATTGGTCTCCTGGAATGAAGACCACCCTGACAATCTTCTATGCACTGTTTGGTCTGAGATATGAAACCCTGTTGTCTGGGTGAAGTCATTTCCAATATTTCTGGCCATTGATATTGGGCACCTGTGAGTCAACAGCTGGTGTTGTCATATGAGGACGACCACTGTGAGGCCTGTCATTCACATTTCCCATCTCTCTGTACTTTCTCCACTCCTTAGACACACCACTTTGAGTGACATGTATCCAGTCTGCAACATATTGCTGTGTGTGACCTGCCAAAAGTAAAGGCACTATCCTGATTCTATCAGAGTGTTTTATGCCTCTACATGACATTGCTGAATCCAAACTGAATGAAGCTGTTGTTAATACTGGACTGCCTCTGCAGCAGCAGTGTGTTTACATGATTGGGAAATGGCTACAAAGCCTGCCAGCAAACATTGTCTGACCAAAGCACTGGGCAAGTTCATTTGTTTGTTTGGAAGGGGAGACCGGTGAGTGTTTTCCACCTGTTGGCCAGTCAGTGATAACAGACATAGGTGCACACACTGCAGTCTTTCTCAAATGATTTTACAGTAACTGTTTGGTAAAAAAAATTCATTTTTGCTTTACTTATAGCTTTATACATCATGTTCATGACTATGTGCCCATCATTTCATTAATGATCATAGTTATTGTGATATTTGTGGGAAAAGACAGTGTGCAAAATATGCAAAAGTGTGCAATGAAAAACATAGGTCACTATGATTTTACGCTTGGTGCATATTACATAATACATTGTTGTATACAAAATTGAGCTAACATATTGAATTTTTCTTTAGACTTCGGTGCAGGTATCTGCCAGTCACCAATCTCAAGAAAACTGATCATATGTAGCACACTCCTTTGCGATCATGCTGCACCAGTGATAAAGCCAGTGATATCCACATTATTCCTCATATTTCATAAACAGTTTCAGATATTGAAATGAGATTTTAGTAAATGATAGCATGCAAAGAGAAGAGTATTCTACCATATTGTTGTTATGTAAAACTTCATTATCTACTATGTTATTCCAATAACTCCAGGCTTATTCAGTGGACTTTACTTTTCCTCAGTTCCTCACTTAATAAACCACTGCTTCAGAATTCTCTCGAAATTGTGTCTGCCCAACATTTTATTAAGGTGAGACAGTGTAAACTCTGATGTGTTTTGGCAAAAGAAACAAATTTTGTCATGTGTACGTTTTACTCAAATTCGCCACACTCATGATGTTTCTCGAAAATTACAGATGGCTAACAAGCCAGGCAAAAATAAATCACTGTATCTTTGGCGGAATTCCTTTTAGATACTAATGAAAGCAGAGGTGACGATAGATCTTGTTGAATAGTCACCATGCAAGTGTGGGCATGGAGGAATCCCACTTAATATTTACAAAAAGTGTGAGTGTGGGCTTCAGTTTACAATGGCACTTCCCCTCCAGTGCTCTGAGTGAACCACTACTATTGCCGCTCTCCCCATGATTACCCAGTTGACTGCACATCTAGTGGCCACAGTATCTTGCACCCACTATATATACTGCGTATAGAAGCACAAAACACATCAAAATTAGTAGCAAAAATGTCCTTTCTAGTGTTTGATGGGTAGGCTTCGTGAGTACATACTTTCAAAACATCCATGTACATACTTCCACCACCTGAGATGGTCATTCAGAGCACACTGGATGGCAGACCTATTACACATCACATTCCTGATTGTCAATCATTGAAAGTGAGTGCACAGCATGATATTCTCATTGTTGTATATTTTAATTGATCTTGGGTAGTATAATTTGTACCATTCATAGGAAAGCACTACTTTCTTGCCACTAAATTACAATCTTCAAACACTAACATTATGTTGGACTCAACACTAGAAGATGTGCTTACAGACTAATTCCCACTCACATTTATATTGTACACCACAACCAGAAGCACTTTGATGGGGGAGATGTGCCTTCATTACCATTTGATAAGTGGTGTCAGGAATGATGACAGCAGGAATTCAAAGGTCTGGAAAGAAGAGTTCTTGTTTGTCATGCTCCAGTATACCACAGGTCACTGTTGCTGCTGTGCTGCAGACTCAAATTTGAGTGATAGACCAGGTGGTTGCTTTTGTTCTTTGGGGCCTGCAGTGCAAAATACGCTCTGTAATGACATGATTATGATGAATATCAGTTAACTACATTGCTCTTTAAATGGTTTTTATTTTATAAAACACTCACAAGAGCTCATTTCAGCATATTGCCATCATCGGGTGCTCTTAAATGTAATAATGTTGCTGTCATGACCTGTCTTTTTTTAGAATTACTGGTAGCAATGATATTACATGTAAGAGCACCTTATGATACCAGTATGCTAAAATGGGCTCATTGTGAGTGATTAATGAAATAAAAACCATTTAAAGGGCAGTGGCTGGTATTGATATTAATCAAGTGGTCTCTGCTGTTGTGGTAGTGGAAGCCTGAAATCAGGGAACAGTTGCTGCATGTCCTAATTCCCTAAATCTGGCAGGTTCATTGTGAGCTGCTGTTGGTCCATTGTATCATTAGGGTCCCATTGCACTGTGGAAGAAATAATAGTAATGAAAACACTCATAGCCAATAATGAGAGAGAGGGAAGGATTAATAATACCTTCAAAATTGTCAGTCTTCTTCTTTTTATTTTGTCTGGGGGTAACGACTAATTGTGTTGTTGTTGTCACTTCACAGTGATTGACCAACACACAGAGCATGAATGAAGAGTCCATCTCTAGATGAGGGACACCATACCGTGTTAAGTGATGAGAGGGCTGTGTTAGGTGTTAAATTGTGTCAGTAGGATAACAATCCCTGATGAAAGAAGTGGGGTAGCAGATACAGCCATTTTTTTGGGTCATAAACTATGATAATTAGTATAACGCTAAAGGCAGTTATGTTATTATAGTGGTTACAAATTATGACCAAAAAGACAGGGCTAAAAGCATCTGGTCATAACTTCGACTTGTATAAGCATAACTTAAAAGCATATGTACCTTATCTGGTTGCATTAGGGTCATAAATAAGCAATGGAGTGACTTATTGGAATGTAGTTTCCTTACACAAGAATGATAGGCCAAGTGATTTCTTTACATAAGGAGAATAATGAGTGGTTTTTTTTTCCAGGACCCATTCTACTCCATTGACCTCCTACCTGTTTCTTACAACTTGCGCTACTACGTGACAGTGACTGATAGGTTCATGAAGTGGCTAGAACAGAGGGAGATGCAAATATTTACTTTCAGTTGAATAGCTCATTTGTTTGCTCTAGATAGGTTACGTTGATCATAGATCACCACTGTTTGATGACTGTATGGCTTTGCATTACATTACATTAATATTTGTTTCATAAACCATGAATGTGTTATTTTGTAATGATGTTGAATGTGTCAGTTTAACACAAGATTTTTTTTACACAATACAATTTTTTTTTCTTTGTACAATTGTTACTTCACATCTAAAAATTCATCTATTGAGGAGAAAGAGTTGTCGTTCAGAAACTATTTTAATTTTTTTAAAATGCTGGTTGGCCATCTATCAGACTTTTAATGCTGTCTGGTAAATGACCAAAGAGTTTTGCAACAGCATAATTCACCACTATTTGTGCCAAAGTCAGATTTAATGAAGAATAGTGAAGATCATACTTTCTTCTAGTGTTGTAGCTATGCCCTTTGGTATTATTTTTGGACTGGGATGGGTTATTAATAACAAAGTTCAAGTTCATATGTGAACATATGTATTGCAAAGGTACTGTGAATATCCCTTTTTTCTTAAATAAATGTCTGCAATGTGATGTTGGGTGGGCTCCAGCTAATATTCTGATTGCACACTTCTGTGCAATGGCTACTTGTTCTCTTAATGATGAGTTACCTGAAAATATGAGGGCCTATGAAAACAGGCATAGCAGGCTAATTTGCTGATATGTTTATCATCAAAATTTGCAATAACCCTAACAAAGTAAGTAGTTAAACTCAAATGCTTCAGCAGATCATCAATGTGTTTCTTCCAATTCAGTTTACCATGAATGCAGACACACAGGAATTTTGAATACTCTGCCTTAACAACAACTGTTCAAGTCTATATTTATCAATGGTGATGCCATTTACTGTACAGAACTCTATGTACCATGTTTTCTCAAAATTTAGTGAGAGTCCATTTGCAGAGAACCACTTAATTTCCTGAAAGATACTATTTACAATTTCCTCAGCTAATTATTATTTGTTGGGTGTGATTATTATACTTGTATCATCAGCAAAAGTAACTAGCTTCTAGAATCATTAAAAGATAGTCTATTGTCAGTAGTGTGCAAAAACTAGTTTGAGGCAACTTAAACCTACCAAGCATAAACTGGGATGTAACTTGGATGCCTATGGATTCATTCTGGGGGAACAGGCAGACAGTCATACAAATTACTTCTGAACAAGTCTTCTGAAAACTGTCTTGAGCAGTTAGCTCAGCAACCCACACACAACAGAAATATCTTAGACCTCATAGCTATGAATAGGCTGGACCTTATTGACAGTGTCAGTATAGAAACAAAGATTAGCAATCATGATGTAATTATATCAACTATGGTTACAAAAGTTAATAAATCAGTCAAGAAGGCTAGGAGAGTGTTTGTGCTAGATAGAGCAGATAATCAGTTGTTATCATGTCACTTAGAAAGTGAACTGATATCACTTAGTTCCAGTAAGCTGGATGTAGAGGAATTATGAGTGAAGTTTAAGCACATTGCAAATTGTGGTCTGGAGAGTTATGGATAAGGGATGGAAAAGACCCACCATGGTTTAATAACAAAATTCATATGATGCTGAGAAAGCAGATGCTTCTGCACCCACAAATCTAAAGAGAATGCACAAATAACAACAAGCAAAGGTTAGTAGAGCTTCTAGTGCCAGTAAAAGATCTATTCATGAAGCATACCCCAACTACCACCGTCATACCCTAGTAAAAGATCTAGCAGAGAACTTGAGAAAATTCATATGTAAAATTGTTAAGTGGGTCTAAGACTTCCATTCAGTTTGTTGTGGAACAGACTGGTGTGACATTTGAAGATAGCAAAACGAAAGATGGAGATTTAAATTTCACAATCAAGAAATCATTCATACAGGAGAATCATGCAAATATACCATCTTTGACGTCAGACAAAGCCTTGTATGGGCAAAATACTAATAACCATAGCTGGCATAGAGAAGCAACTGAAAGATTTGAAAGCAAATGTATCACCATGTCCAGATGGAATCCCAATTCGATTTTATGAAGAGTACTCTATGGCACTGGCCCTTACCTATCTTGCATTTATTGTGAATCTGTCACCCAGCACAAAGTTCCAAGTGACGAAAAAAGTGCAGGTGACTCCTGTATATAAGAAGGGTAAGAGAATGGATCTACAAAATTACAAACCAATATCCTTAACTTTGGCATGCTGCAGAATCCTTGAACATATTCTCAGTTTCAACATAATAAACTTTCTTGAGACTGAGAAGCTTATGTCAATGAATAAGCATGATTTTAGAAAACACTGCTTGTGCAAAACTCAGCTTGCTCTTTTCTCACATGGTATACTGCGAACTATGGATGAAGGGCAACAGGCTGATTCCATATTTCTAGATTTCCAGAAAGCATTTGACATGGTGCCCATTGCAGGCTGTTAATGAAGATACAAGTATGTGGAGTGTGCTCACAGGTATGTGAGTGGCTTGTAGACTTCTTAAGTAATAGAACCCACATGTTGTGCTAGACGGTGAGTGTTCATCGGAGACAATGGTATAATCAGCAATGCCCCAGGGAGGTGTAGTAGGACTGCTGCTGTTCTCCATGTACATAAATGATTTGGTGGACAGGTTGAGCAACAATCTGCAGTTTTTTGCTGATGATGCTGTGGTGTATGGTAACGTATCAAAGTTGAGTGACTGTAGGGAGATACAAGACAACTTAGACAAAATTTCTAATTGGTTTGATGAATGGCAGCTAACTCTAAATGTGGAAAAATATAAGTTAATGTGGATGTGTACGAAGAACAAACCTGTAATGTTTGGAAACAGTATTAGTAGTGTCCTGTTTAACACAGTGAAGTCATTTAAATATCTAGGCTAATGTGCAAAGTGATATGAAATGGAACGAACATGTGATAATTATGATAGGTAAGGTGAATGGTCAACTTCAGTTTATTGGGAGAATTTTAGGAAAGTATGATTCACATGTAAAGGAGACCAGACATGGAACACTATTGTGACCTATTTTTGAGTACTACTCGAGTGTTTGGTATCTGTACCAGGTCAGATTGAAGGAAGACATCGAAACAATTCAGAGGTGTGCTGCTATATTCATTACCAGTAGGTTCACACAACACGTAAGTTTTTGGAAGGTGCTTCAGGCACTCAAATGAGAACACCTGCAAGGAACATGACATTCTTTTTGAGGAACACTATTGAGAAAATTTAGAGAATTGACATTTGACGCTGACTGCTGAACGATTATACTGCTGCCAATGCATATTCTGCTTAAGGACTGCGAAGATAAAGTACGAGAAATTAGGGATCATTCAGAGGCATACAGACTGTCATTTTTCCCTCACTCTATTTGCATGTGGAACAGGATAGGGAATGACAAGTAGTGGTACATTGTGACCTCCACCACATGCCATACAGTGGAGTGTGGCATATTTTTGTAGATGCAGATGTACCTTTGCATCTTCATGAATACAGAGTGGATGTCATTAATATATACATTCCTGGAAATGGAAAAAAGAACACATTGACACCGGTGTGTCAGACCCACCATACTTGCTCCGGACACTGCGAGAGGGCTGTACGAGCAATGATCACATGCACGGCACAGCGGACACACCAGGAACCACGGTGTTGGCCGTCGAATGGCGCTAGCTGCGCAGCATTTGTGCACCGCCGCCGTCAGTGTCAGCCAGTTTGCCATGGCATATGGAGCTCCATCGCAGTCTTTAACACTGGTAGCATGCCGCGACAGCGTGGACGTGAACCGTATGTGCAGTTGACAGACTTTGAGCGAGGGCGTATAGTGGGCATGCGGGAGGCCGGGTGGACGTACCGCCGAATTGCTCAACACGTGGGGCGTGAGGTCTCCATAGTACATCGATGTTGTCGCCAGTGGTCGGCGGAAGGTGCACGTGCCCGTCGACCTGGGACCGGACCGCAGCGATGCACGGAAGCACGCCAAGACCGTAGGGTCCTACGCAGTGCCGTAGGGGACCGCACCGCCACTTCCCAGCAAATTAGGGACACTGTTGCTCCTGGGGTATCGGCGAGGACCATTCGCAACCGTCTCCATGAAGCTGGGCTACGGTCCTGCACACCGTTAGGCCGTCTTCCGCTCATGCCCCAACATCGTGCAGCCCGCCTCCAGTGGTGTCGCGACAGGCGTGAATGGAGGGACGAATGGAGACGTGTCGTCTTCAGCGATGAGAGTCGCTTCTGCCTTGGTGCCAATGATGGTCATATGCGTGTTTGGTGCCGTGCAGGTGAGCGCCACAATCAGGACTGCATACGACTGAGGCACACAGGGCCAACACCCGGCATCATGGTGTGGGGAGCGATCTCCTACACTGGCCGTACACCACTGGTGATCGTCGAGGGGACACTGAATAGTGCACGGTACATCCAAACCGTCATCGAACCCATCGTTCTACCATTCCTAGACCGGCAAGGGAACTTGCTGTTCCAACAGGACAATGCATGTCCGCATGTATCCCGTGCCACCCAACGTGCTCTAGAAGGTGTAAGTCAACTACCCTGGCCAGCAAGATCTCCGGATCTGTCCCCCATTGAGCATGTTTGGGACTGGATGAAGCGTCGTCTCACGCGGTCTGCACATCCAGCACGAACGCTGGTCCAACTGAGGCGCCAGGTGGAAATGGCATGGCAAGCCGTTCCACAGGACTACATCCAGCATCTCTACGATCGTCTCCATGGGAGAATAGCAGCCTGCATTGCTGCGAAAGGTGGATATACACTGTACTAGTGCCGACATTGTGCATGCTCTGTTGCCTGTGTCTATGTGCCTGTGGTTCTGTCAGTGTGATCATGTGATGTATCTGACCCCAGGAATGTGTCAATAAAGTTTCCCCTTCCTGGGACAATGAATTCACGGTGTTCTTATTTCAATTTCCAGGAGTGTATTAAGAACAACAAAGGACCCAACACTGAAACCCGTGGAACATCATTCTTGATGCCTCCCTAGTCAGAGCTGGTTTTTTGCATACTATCTGTACTGTTAATTTCAACCTTCTGCATTCTTCCAGTTAAATATGAATTTAACAATTTGTGCACTGTCCCACTCATACCACAATACCTAAGCTTATCTAGAAGAATTTCGTGATTTACACAGTCAAAAGCCTTTCAGAGATCACAAAAAATCCCTGTGAGTGATGTTTAGTTATTTAGAGCATTTAATATTTGCTCAGCGAAAGCGAAATCATATATAGTATTTTCTGTGGAAAGGACATTCTGAAAACTGAATTGACATTTTGATAGTATGTAATTTTTACAAATATGTGATGCTACTCTTGAATATATTACTTTTTCAAGAATTTCGGATAAAGCTGTCAGAAGTGAGATTGGACAGTAGTTGTTAGCATCAGACCTATGCCATTTTACATGCAATAGCATATTTTATTCTATTTGGAAAAGTGCGCTGTTTCAATAATTTACTTCATATGTGGCTGAGAATCCTACTTATCTGTTGCGAACAAGCTTTTAGTACTCTTTTGGAAATATCATCAGTTCCACGTAAGTTTTTACTTTTGAGTCAACGTATTATTTCCCTAATTTCGGTAGGCTAGATGGGTTGAAATTCAGTTTTATCAAAATGCATAGGTGTTCCCTCTTCCATATACAGCCTTGCATTTTCTTATGAATGGCTGGATTTTACTGTCTCTACACATTTTAACACTTAGCATAAAAGAGAGGTACACCCATGAGCTGCATTTCCCCTCCCCCACTTAAAGATTTTACTATCATCCTGGTCAATTTACCCTTTCCTATTGGGATGCAAGACATGACTTGTAAATTCCCACTTATCAATAGTACCATAAGGAACCAAACCAATTCCTAACAAGGCACCTGATCTAATTCCATATTGTCCCTCCTGGCAGAGCTATTCAATTAGGGCTGATCATACTGTATCAAACCACGAACAAAGCCAATATTTGTATGGTTTGTTGCAGGTGCTGTTTTATCAGCTCAGACTCAATATCATAGACCTGATTCCTACCAATACTGTTTCCCACTCCAAATTCGGTAAACCGGAATTGTAGTAAACCTCAAGAAGAAGAGGAAGAATTACAGCCAAACCTTACTTTGCACCAAAACAAACAAACCAAATTTGTTTTTGCATATCTGGCTATGATAAAACACATCTTTTTTCATCAAGGTCCATTCTGTAAACTTGTAGAGGTACCTTACCACGATCTCTACCCAGTCATAAGGCATGGTTTCTGGACACTGCATCTCCAGTTAGAAGGAGAAAAGAAAGGCATGTACATCAATCAATGTAAACCAGTACAATAGCACCAAGACACTATCACAACATGATCCTGCTTTGTAAAACCCTTGCACAATGATCCTGTGTTCTCTGTCACTAGGCTAAGACAAGCACCGGGTTTGAAAAAGCTTGTGACCTGGTAACTGTCAGCTAATTTTTTCTCCAAGATCTGTCCCACACCTCTTCCATGGCTACTATGTAACAACCTAACATTTCTTATACTCTCAACTTGTTTGAAACAGTTAGTTTCGTAGTGATACTCTGCTGAGTATTTACTTTCTGTAGGTACTGTATATTGTATTGAAGGAGAGTTGTAAGGTATCTACAGCAGAACTCAAGTATGATGAACATTTGCAGTTGCCAGGTGAATTCTTTCTCTTGTCTGCCATGCCCGGAATTGTAGTAAACCTCAAGAAGAAGAGGAAGAATTACAGCCAAACCTTACTTTGCACCAAAACAAACAAACCAAATTTGTTTTTGCATATCTGGCTATGATAAAACACATCTCTTTCATCAAGGTCCATTCTGTAAACTTGTAGAGGTACCTTACCACGATCTCTACCCAGTCATAAGGCATGGTTTCTGGACACTGCATCTCCAGTTAGAAGGAGAAAAGAAAGGCATGTACATCAATCAATGTAAACCAGTACAATAGCACCAAGACATTGCTGCATCACTGTCCTCCACCGAACCTTCCTATGAGCATCCTCCATCCCCAGCAACCCATCTGAGACACAAGCACCACACCATACCATACATCATGAGGATGGGGCTCAGTTGTGATTGTGTGACAGATTTAGCTAATAAAGAGTTTGCAGAATGGCAAATGTAAATGCAATTATACTATTCAGAGGGAATTTACAGGATGAACAATGAAAGAAATTTACTAAGGGCTTATACTTAATGATAAAGTTACTTCTGCTCTAAACTATTATTAAAATAATATAAATCAACAAACAAAACCCATCAATTATACACAAAAATATAAATCTATGAAAACAAAGCAAATCTGATAGGGCATAATATTTGGCATGCAATGAATAAACTCTGTTAAGGCAAATGATGTTCAACTCCATGGTAATGGTAATTTCAAGACACATCATATTAGATTCAAACCATTGGCTAATAAGTTCAATAAATTCTTCCTAAAAGGTACAGAAAACAAACAATAAAATAATTAACAACTGTAAGAAAAACAATTAGATTCATTTAGACATTGCTTACACCACGAACAGACACAAGGCTTTGCAAGAAAAAATCACAAAAATTGCTAGGCCTCTAAAGAACAGTAACTCTTCACATTATGAAGTTGTAACCAAACTACTAAAAAATAGTGTTTATTGCAGAGTGACCCCATGAATTACCTATGTAATCGGTCATTCTATCACGATGTATTTTCTTAAAGAGTGAGATATATAATAATAATGACCTATAAAGGAGCTGGTTAGTGGTATATACTTTTAGTTTAGTACAGAACTTGACACATCCAATACAATGACAAATTGACCCAATAACATTCTTCACACAACACTAAATTTTAATTTTCATTTATGTTCAAACAGACGGTCAAGTATAATTTGTTTGTATTCAAATATGAAAACATTTAACAAAAATATGATTCAGAGAGAACAGTAATAAAAAAATGTGTCAACGTAGTTTATAATTTCAAAATCATCAGTAATAGTTATTAATATTATAACTATTACATTACTATTTCTCCAATTATTAGGTCTCTTATAACATACACTCCTGGAAATGGAAAAAAGAACACATTGACACCGGTGTGTCAGACCCACCATACTTGCTCCGGACACTGCGAGAGGGCTGTACAAGCAATGACCACACGCACGGCACAGCGGACACACCAGGAACCGCGGTGTTGGCCGTCGAATGGCGCTAGCTGCGCAGCATTTGTGCACCGCCGCCGTCAGTGTCAGCCAGTTTGCCGTGGCATACGGAGCTCCATCGCAGTCTTTAACACTGGTAGCATGCCACGACAGCGTGGACGTGAACCGTATGTGCAGTTGACGGACTTTGAGCGAGGGTGTATAGTGGGCATGCGGGAGGCCGAGTGGACGTACCGCCGAATTGCTCAACACGTGGGGCGTGAGGTCTCCACAGTACATCGATGTTGTCGCCAGTGGTCGGCGAAAGGTGCACGTGCCCGTCGACCTGGGACCGGACCGCAGCGACTCACGGATGCACGCCAAGACCGTAGGATCCTACGCAGTGCCGTAGGGGACCGCACCGCCACTTCCCAGCAAATTAGGGACACTGTTGCTCCTGGGGTATCGGCGAGGACCATTCGCAACCGTCTCCATGAAGCTGGGCTACGGTCCCGCACACCGTTAGGCCGTCTTCCGCTCACGCCCCAACATCGTGCAGCCCGCCTCCGGTGGTGTCGCGACAGGCGTGAATGGAGGGACGAATGGAGACGTGTCGTCTTCAGTGATGAGAGTCGCTTCTGCCTTGGTGCCAATGACGGTCGTATGCGTGTTTGGCGCCGTGCAGGTGAGCACCACAATCAGGACTGCATACGACCGAGGCACACAGGGCCAACACCCGGCATTATGGTGTGGGGAGCGATCTCCTACACTGGCCGTACACCACTGGTGATCGTCGAGGGGACACTGAATAGTGCACGGTACATCCAAACCGTCATCGAACCCATCGTTCTACCATTCCTAGACCGGCAAGGGGACTTGCTGTTCCAACAGGACAATGCACGTCCGCATGTATCCCGTGCCACCCAACGTGCTCTAGAAGGTGTAAGTCAACTACCCTGGCCAGCAAGATCTCCGGATCTGTCCCCCATTGAGCATGTTTGGGACTGGATGAAGCGTCGTCTTACGCGGTCTGCACGTCCAGCACGAACGCTGGTCCAACTGAGGCGCCAGGTGGAAATGGCATGGCAAGCCGTTCCACAGGACTACATCCAGCATCTCTACGATCGTCTCCATGGGAGAATAGCAGCCTGCATTGCTGCGAAAGGTGGATATACACTGTACTAGTGCCGACATTGTGCATGCTCTGTTGCCTGTGTCTATGTGCCTGTGGTTCTGTCAGTGTGATCATGTGATGTATCTGACCCCAGGAATGTGTCAATAAAGTTTCCCCTTCCTGGGACAATGAATTCACGGTGTTCTTATTTCAATTTCCAGGAGTGTATATAATGTATTATCAAAATAAGTAATTAGAGGGTAAGTGTTCCTAAAATGACATATCGTAATGGAAAACTTCTACTGTGGGTACATTTTTGAATTATAAGCTTCATTTTTGGGAAGTTAACATTAAAGCTATTAGCTACACAGTGATTTATGGGAGAAAACTATATTATATCCTGTGTGATTATTACATTGTATTATCTGGAAGTTTATACAATATCATGTCATGAGAGTTGTTTGGCAAAATGGCATATGTTTAGTGCTTTTAAAAATAATCAGTTTTATTTTCAAACATCACTTGTAAACATCTCAAAAATATGGTTAATGAATTATAGTTAGGTTATTAAATGCTTATTGTTTGTGTGATTAAATTAAATAGCTATTTACCTGCCATGAATGTCTGCTTGCTGAATCGATTGCCAATTTCATTCCTCTTGGATAGCTCAGATGCCAATGGCCTTGCCACAGTGGTAACACCAGTTTCTGTCTGATCATCAAAGTTAATTGCTGTTCTGCTTGCTTAGCATTTGGATAGGTCACCATCCAGATCTTCTGAGCACTGTTAGCAAGGAGGGTGCACACTGCCCTTGTGAGATTGTGGTGCCGATGGGGTCGACACCAGCATCAATCTGAGTATCGTCTTTGAACTAAGCTAAACATTATCTTTTTATAATTCCACCATGTCAGTTCTTTGTAAGCCTTTGATGTATTTAGGTGAATGAATGAACTACTGCAAAATGGAAGTGTTGTTTGGTGTGGCCGAACCTTCCTTCACGACATCTACCCACACAGCTCCCCGACAATGCTCTGTCGAGTGGGGGGGGGGGAGGGGGGGGGTATGTGACGCCGATGAGGTCGACACAAGCATCGATCTGAGTACTGAGTATCATCTTTGAACTAAGCTAAACATTATCTTTGTGCGGTTCTGCCACATCAGTTCTTTGTAAGCCTTTGATGTGTTTAGGTGAATAAATGAACTACTGCAAAATGGGAGTGTTGTTTGGTTTAACTGACCCAAACTTCCTCCTCAAGATCAATTGAGCAGCTGCTTGACTGAGAAGTAGTGGCTCCTGTCACAAAAACTAACAAATGCTGGAAGAGCAGTGTGCTGACCCTGTGCCTCTCCATATTCTCCTAGAGTGATTCCTATTGGCTGCAGAGAAGGAGAGAGAGAGAGAGAGAGAGAGAGAGAGAGAGAGAGAGAGAGAGAGAGAGAGGCTAACTCAGATATCAGGTTCCACAGCCTGGATTCAAGGTCTTTAATGTGATGTAATTGCTCAATTTCTAGCTCTGTTGGAAGCATTTTCTGTACTCAATCTAACCATTATTGACTCCTACAATGTGCTTGTTCTTGTCTTGTACTCTCCTTCTTAAAGTAGCTTGAGGAACTCTGAACATTTCTGAGGGAAACTTCCAGCTCATTTGCTTATTATTAAGAGTCTTCTACATGCTCACTGAACCTCCTGACTTGGCCATTACTGATTCTCTTATGATTTATAACCATTATTACTCAAATGATAACAATAATAATAATAATGAACTACATGTTATATTACAGTCAACAGAAATGAATGGAAAGATAGGAGTTACATCATTCCGTATACAATGACAGTAATCATAAATACACAGTCCTAAATACCAAGAAATATTCTTAAAATGAATGCTAAGGAAGTGTTTACTCACATTTTGTGTGAAAAATATTATATATCAAATGAGCCAACTGTAATATGTAACACAAGAACAATTGTCACAACTTCTAAGCCCAGTGTACAAGGATTCTTCACATAATTACTGAATTGTACTGGTGACACTGTTATGCCATCTCTGGCATAACAGTGTCACCAGTACAAGAATATATCCTTGTGTCCTAAAGTGTTGCCTCTTGTGGTAGTAATAAGAAACATGAGGTACAGTATGTCATTTTATGAGACTATGAAGTCTATGCATAAAACAGGACTGATGCTGTCACAGAGTAACTACCATATGCACTAAAGATGAATGACAAATATCTGTAAAGCATGAAGCCTTCTCAGTCAAATGTGGCCTCTCTGGTTCTGTATAAAATCAGTTTGCTGTGGCATTCATTTGTGTAAGAGCCGTTGACATTGTTGCTCAACTCTGTGACAAAGTAATAAAAGCTCTTGCCATGTCCAGGCAGGTGTAATCTACTGAAATGTAAGCCTAGGATGGCTTGCCATGAAGAGCAGTATCATCAGAGCAGGTGTGTAATATCATCAGCATACTTCTGTGCCATAGGTGTGCTAAGATGACAACCAAAGGGGTCCTGCTATGAAATAAAATGACACTCCTCGTTGTCAGGTCATGTGGTGGGCAACAGTCAGACTGGTATCCCACTGTTGTCTGAGGAGTCTCCAGACATGTCTTTTCTGGTCACTGGGACTTAGTTCAAAGTGGGACTCATTAATGAAGAAAATTCTATTACAGGCAATAAAATTCCAGGCTATAGAAGTGTCTGGAGATGCTCTGGACAGCAGTGGGATAGCAAACTGACTGTTGTCTGCCATATGACCTGACAATGAGATTTGATGATCTGGGGTGCCATTTTGTTTTATAGCAAGACCTCTTTGGTTGTCATCCACAGCACAGTGGTACCATCCTGGGCTTGCATCTCAGTGAGATACCCACCCACACAAAGCAAGAGTTTCTACTGCTTGTCTTTGTGCTTGCCAAACCCTACCTTTGTCAGCAAGGTTGCTGGATCTCTCTCCAATTGAGAATGTTAGGAGCATTAAGGGCAGGAACCTCTAATCAGCTCACGATTTTGATGATCTAACATGCAAATTGCACAGACTTTGGAATAATGTTTGTCAGGAGGACATCCAGCAACTCTGTCAATCAATTCCAAGCTGAATAAATGTTTGTATAAGGGCCAGAGGTGGAAAGCTTTATTAACTTGCTCAGTCTCTGAAGCTCTTTCTCCTGAATAAAAGATTATTTTTTTCTGAAATTGTAATGTACACCACATCCACTGATTTCCATCCTATTCAGATAATTCCTTTATGGTGCATGAGCTTTTTGTCTTAGAGTGTCTTTATCAGTGCTTCTATTAATACACTGTATCTTACATTTTCTGCCACACTTTCTTTCAAATAATGACTATGCTACATAAAAATGTTTTAGTGGTTTTTCTTCCTTTGACTTGACTCTAAGGCTTCTGCTTGTGTATGTGTAAATAAAGCTCTGATTTCTAATCATGTGTGGAAAAAAATTGTTTCACAAACTTTTGGTATTTTTCTCAATGAAACAGAATGACAATTTGTCATAAGTAAACTTGTCAGTCACTTTCTGAGTTTTAGCACTTACTATTTTGTTTCTGAATGCCATGTTTTGTGCAGGGGTCAGCAAGTGAAAATATCTTTGCTGCAATAATGGCAGCTCGTTACCAAGCCATTAAACTGTGTTTGGAAGATAAAGAAAATTATAATTTCAGTGATGAATGGGACGTACTGAAAAATCTAGTTTCCTACACATCAAAGGCAGCTCATTCATCTATAGAAAAAGGAGCAAAAATGGCTTGTTTAAGACTGCGTATTCTGGATGTTGATGAAAAATGTTCCTTGCGGGGTGATACATTACAGCAGGTCAGCAAATTTCATGAAGACAAAAACAGATTTATTTGTATGTTATTTTAAAATTTACTGTTCCATTGAGTGGTTTCTCATTTGTTATGCTTAGATTATTATTTGAGGGAATAATGTCATACATATATATAATGCTTCTTTTCATATCTGAGTTTGAAACATTTCTTTTCCTTTTTGATATTTATTTGCAGGCAATAGAAAAAGATCTGCAGCTTGGGCTTATTCCGTGCTGTGTGGTAGCAACACTAGGTTCAACAGGTGAAGCCGCATTTGATAACTTGAAGGAAATTGCTATGGTCTGCAGAAAATATCCTCTGATATGGTTGCATGTTGATGCTGCTTATGGAGGCAGTTCATTTGTTTGTAGAGAATTCAGATACTTGCTAAGTGGAATTGAAGATGCTCATTCAATTAATGTTAATCCAAATAAATGGTTTCTTGTGAATTTTGATTGTAATTGTATATGGTTAAAAGACTATCAACAATTTATTGAAGCACTTTCTGTGAATCCCCTTTACTTGGAACATGAATGGATGGAAGAAACTGTTAATTTCCATGACTGGGGAACACCTCTCTCCCGTAGATTCCGTGTACTGAAATTGTGGTTTGTAATGCGAACCTATGGAATAAAAGGCTTGCAGCACTACATTAGAAGGCATTGCCACTTAGCATCAGTGTTTGAATCACTTGTCAGAAAAGACAGTCGATTTGAAGTAATGAATGATGTAAAGGTAGGTTAACTGTTAGTTCTTCAGATTTGTTATTAATTTTATTAAGTTAACATTATCTGTTTAATGTCCATCAGAGTAATATGTTCACCTTTTTTTTTTCTTTTCAAGGTAAATTAGGCACACCTTTATAAAATAGTTAGTATGTTGTATCTCAGCAGTTGCACTAGTTTTCTTATACTACTGTAGTTACTAAATGTTTAACCAATTCTTCAAAATTACTTTCAGCACCTTCTTTCTGTCAAAATTCTGGCCTCCCATCCACTTCTTCATTTCTCAAAATAGATGAAACTTCTTCCCCTCAGATCTAAATCTGTATTAGATAGCAGATTATTCAATACAGCCCATTCATATCTCAGCAAGAAATTTTCTAGCACCATTAAGTGTGATGATGATAAATGATGACTTTCCTATTCATAATAAATTAAATTTTACTACTGATTTTGGTTTTAGCTTGTTTCTTTCATTCGTATTTTGCTATGAACTGTGCAAATGTCTTACAATAGTTCTGAGCCAAGATATTAGTATGAGAAATCAACTACTGGTGGAAGTGGCTAAAAGTGTACCTTTCATCAGTATTTCAGGAAAAGCATAAAGTTAATATTCATTTGTGTTTGCTATGGATTAACCTCCATAGACAATGAAGAGCTTTCCAGTAAAAAGTTTTAGTGACAGCACTGCTTCCATGCATTTAAACACAAATATCACCTCGTAATCTCAGATCATGGTAATTATGTACCTATCTTTTCAGTATTCATTCCTACTTTTTTATGCTACTAAGTGGCCAATTCTTTTCTGTTAAAAATTAGCACAAATGATGAGGCTCGGTGTTATCAATACGAACCCAACACAAAACAACAATGTGCAGAACCAATGATGGGTCAATGCTCTGACAGCAGACTGATATTCAGTCCAGTGTGACATGTGAGTTGAGCAAAATCCTGAAGAAGGACAGTTTTACTTGGTTGCATGAATGTTCTGTGCATTGTACTCAAGTGGGGGCAGATAAAGTAAAACACCCGAAGCAAAGAACCATCATCTTAACTTTTCTCAATCTTTTATTAATCCACTCTCAAAATTTTATGGATTGAATGGGACATAAATGAAAGCTAAGAACTTCAGGCCATTGGGGATTTTCTTTGCTCACTACCATATTTTGTGATAAAATAATACTGTAGCACAGAAGTGGCTGCTTTTGAATGTTGTGATTTGTTTCATTTTGTTATGTTTTATTTATTTGTGCTAGAATGTTCGAAGAAACAATTCCTGTTCTAACAAAGGCATCTGTAGTGCTACCAGTTACATGTCTCTCTATATTTTTTGCAATCTTTGCTATATGAAAATTATAAATGTACCATAGTTAATTACACCAGTGCCCAAAATTAAAGCAACAAACTGCTGTTTCCCCTTCCTGTTACTAATTCACGATATAATCTTGTAAACTGTCAACAGATGTCATCACAATAATGTTCCACACAGAAGATGGCATTGCAATCAACAGACAACCATAGCAGAAATGGCATCAGGGCATCTATCAAATGGGGTAGTGTTTGCAGGGTAGTCCTATATCCACAATCACTGTGTACACAGTCACAGATGGTGCAGTATGACACAGAGAAGACGTGTACAGACTCTCTGCTATGGAGGGCCATAGGAATAATGGAAGCAGGAGAGTGTCAAACTGATGTGGCCTGATGGCTTAATGTGAATTGTTCTGTTGTTTCTTGGATGAGGTGTCAGTTTATAGAGACTAAAACTGTATTCTGAGCAGGGCTGAACATGTATGCCATCAGAAAGAGTGGACTGTTACTTGGCTGCAAGGGCATGGCAGTACTGCCTCAGTACTGCACTGCAACTGGCATCTGACCCAGCATCCCCATGGACATGTTGTATTGAGGCAAACAGTGTACAGAAGCCTTCAGCAGAGAGGCCTTTATTGTTTGAGACCTGCTGTCTATTTACCTCTGGTGTTTCTTCACAGAGAGGAACTTCTAAGAGTCAAGCCATCAACATACCACCTGGATGGTCAAATGGTGGGCCAATGCTCTTTTCACAGATAAGTCCCAGTTTGGTCTGGAGAGTGATTCTTGATGGATTCACATCTGGAGGGCACATGGATCACAATTTTGGGAACCAAACATTGTGGAAAGAGACCAATATTGAGGAGGATTCCTAATGGTGAGGTCAGGGATTATGTTGACCACTCGAACATCTCTTCATGAAGTTGTATGGGTGAATCAGCAAAATTTAACTGCTGTCAGGTACTGTGAGGAAATCTTGGGATCTTAAGTGCGGTTGTTGCAAATTGTTATGCGCCCAGACTTCATATTGATGGATGGTAATGCCTGACCTCAATAGCATGGGTGGTTGATGTTTTTTTGGAAATGGAAAATGTTGCACATTGCACACATGGCATGGCCTGCTCACTCTACTGATTTGAATCCCATACAGCATATCTGGAATGTGCAAGGGGGATGGGTTGCATCATGTCAGCATGCACCAACCACTCTCCAAGGCTTGTGAGTGGCTCTGTGGGAAGAATGGGCATTATTGCCTCACAGGCCTGTATTGGTGCCAGAGGTGATCACACCCCATACTGATCATATTAACCAGTTGTCAGAATGTGTGTGCAAATCCGTTAAGTTGGAAAAAATGGAGAAAATTTTTGTCTACCATTATGCATGTTACAGTTGATTATTTTCTGTATTATTTACACTGTTTCTACTTCACTGTCACCAGTTTATATAGTTTTGTGGCAAAATAAAGGCAAATTTGTAAAAATTCTGTTTGTTGCTTTAATTTTGGACACCAGTGTATATCTGAAGCAAAATAACTTACTGTACATGACTTGATTCCTCCTGGCATTATTTTATTTGATTCACAAAAATATCACATTGTTTTGGACATCTTTCCAGCCAACACTCTGTTCAACCCAAAAAGTAACATCAGCAGAATAATGCTGATCAGCTCACTGCAATAAAGGGCAGCCTTTGAGTGAACAGTTATATCTGAGAACTAGCTTAATATCTATTGGCTATTGAGGAAGATGAGCAAGCAGCTTTCTTGGAGTGTGAGTGAGACCTTAGTTGGAGTGAAACATGAAGCCTTAGTCTGAGTGAAACATGTCAAATGAGTCTCTGATTTAATCATAACTAAACTAATAAGTTGAAATGATACCTGTCCTTTTGGAGAAATAATGTAAAGTGAAAGAAGTAATTTTAAAACTGTTTCCATTCTCAATGCATCAGTGTCACTATAAAGGAGACCTGCTTGGCATAGATTTCATTGTTTTTCCAAAATGGAAATGGCAACATGTCAAATTTTTGCATTTTTTTCTAGTAATTAAAAATACCAGAGAAAAGATATGGGATCTGGGAATATAAACATTTTCTATTTTCCAACAAATTTGGTGTTCACATTTCAAATAAAACTTTTAGTTATGAATGAATTATGTTGAACCAATTGAAAAAACTGTGTTCTGCTCATATACGAAATACTGGAACAGTTACACAAGCAACCAAAAAGGAACAAGTTAGCTGTGAACTGCATATTTCCACATGTGCCAGTTTTATTTTCCATTTATGCAATTATGAAACAGGTTTTTCCATTTCTCATACTTCCTATAGGACACCCTTTTACTGTAGAAGGGAATTCATGGAGGAGGGTAAAGGGCATTTGTCATAGGTTTGAAGTTAACAAAATCTCCCAAAATTAGATAAATCTTCACAATCTGTGTGTTCTCCTTATCTCTATCTCTAAAAGATCTTTCTCTTTAATTTTTTTAAATCTTATATCTCTCAGCTCTCTTTATCACATCCTGTAACATTACTTTCAGAATGCCACTGTTTTCATTATTAACTGTATGCATATATAATTTGCCTCTTAATATATTCTTTCAAAGAAATTTTAAGATGCTTGTAACTTTTTTCTCTGTTGTTATTTAATGTGCCATTTAGCATCTTAAATGATGAAATGTGGTATCTCAATCAAAGGAACATTAAATCATGGAACCTAGTAAATTATGAGACAGAATTGTTGCTTTCCTTCAGGAGATGAAATGTCTGGCACACTCATGAAGACATGCAAAATTGGTACATGTCTTAGCTTTTGAAACCAATAGTTCATTGCTCTGGAAGAGGTGAGGTATAGATTCAAGAGGGCTAAAAAGGAGTGGCAGGTCATTCAGGTGCCAGAATGTGGGAAATGTTGTGAGGATGAGGATGAGGGTGGACAGAAGTGAGAGGGAGGTTGAAATGTAGCAAAATGGAATAACTCCATTTTTTATAATTATACTCTTTCCTCACTTTTTTTTTTCCTTTTTCTTTTATACTTGCAGTAATGATACCACACTTCCTTAAAATATCAGTATTCCTATCTAAGGTATCTTTCATTAAAATTTGTAATACACAGCTTCATTTGAGCTCTACAAATTCCAATAATATATTTAGCTTATCGCTAAATACTTAAGACAAATTTGTAATTTACAGTGTTCAGGAACCGTGTGATCATAAAAATATCATGACCTAATGACTGTTTATTTCCACAATTGATTTGGAAGCCCTAATTTCCCTATTTCAAATAAATGGTTTACTTTGCCATAAAAGTTACTAACTAGAAAGTATTTTTGTAATTAAAATTTCCACCCTTCAGAAAATACTTTCATTAATTTGGCTTTTAAGCATGTTTAATTCCAAGAACTAATGTCATGTTTATGATGCACTATTTTTTTGTGAACTAGAAAATACTTTTGGTTGTAGGAATAATGTGTTAATCTAGGAATCAAGCAAATTAGGAAAATTCATAACCTTTGAATTTCACATGAATATTGGCATATCCCCGTACAAGTGTATGTTATAAACAATATAGTACATCCCACTTTCTCAGTTTTCTAGTTATCCACCCAAATTGCTATTTTGCTCATTGTGATTCCATCACCACCACTGTTGACCTGTTTTCCATTTTAAATCAAAATGTATTTACAAATTTCACTAGTCAGTGTCTAAACTGTTGACATCTCTAAGGCAGACAATGCCATCATAAATATCTTTGCAAAAGTTCTTTAAGTCAGTCCATATCCAGTTATCAACTGGTTAACATCTGATGATCATTTCAAGTAAGAATCTATTATTAATTTGTGCTGTAACCAGTTTGTCTGTTCATCTTCACAAAGTATATACATGAACTGTGTGTAGTAACCACAACCAACAGCAGGAACGCCTTAGGCTGCGGATTGGAGCAGCCAGGCGGGGAAGCCACTGGCGGTGGAGCACGCACCACCGGGTAAACACAGGACGAGTCGAAAGACAGACCAACGACAACTGACAACAACTGACCATGACCGACTATGAGCGACACAACGAGGAAGAGATAAACAACGGAGGCTTGTGGAAACCACAACACCAAACATAAATCCACTCGCAACCAGAGCCAGGCAAATGTCAACAATGAGCAATGACCAGAACGCAGTACCGCGGAGATAGAAACGAAATCCAGAGTGAATACCAGACTGGCTGGACTAGGGCAGAGTGGGTCCCTATATACGAAACCGGAGGGAGCGGCTATTGGCCGCTGTCTGCACGTGGCTTAGCGGTGGCGGCCTCACTGCACGAGAGCCGCTGCGCAGAATAGCCGCCGCGGAGGCGGAGCCCTCTACGGCCTGACCACGTCCATTTGTTCTGCTGCGTGTTCGACTTCCGCGGTGGAAGCTACTAGATCCCTCCTTCCTCCCCCCCCCCCCCCCCTCCCTCCCGAAATTGGTGCATAGGGGCAGAAATGCCCCGGACGACACCGAGGTGAGTGAAACGAGGGCACGGGTTGTGAGACGTCCGGAGGGACCACTGGGGGAGGGGAGGGCAGACTGTCTGCGGCATCCATCAAGGTGTCACCAGAGGGCAGGGGGTCAATGGGCGTCTCTATACCCCAGTGAGGCGGAAGCGGTGTCTGCAGAGCCGGCGAGGAGATGGAGATTGAAGGGAAGGGCTCCACCTCGAGGGACGTGTCCGCACCAGGAAGCAGGGAAGGCGGTGGGGGAGGAATCAAGGCAGGGGCCCGAGGGCGGAGTTGGCTATGGTGGCGACGCTCGAGCCCTCTGTGTGTCTGTACGGTCGTCACTCGCCGCCCATGAGCCGCTGTCACCGTAGCGGGCGTCCATGCAGGTGTGTTGCCGTAGGAGCGGGCCCACATGGCCATGCCCGGGGCATAGTGCCGGGAGGGGCGAGAGCGGGGCCCAGAAGGGGACAGTGTCAGCAGGTGGAGGAGGGTCCGAGGTTGTCGCCCGTGAAGGAGTTCAGCAGGACTAAGACCGGCCACTGGTGTAGTGCGGTAGGTGCTTAGAAACAAGGTGAGGGCCGAGGTGGTGGTCGATGGCTCCACTGATTTCATCAGCTGCTGTTTGAAAGTGCGGACCAGGCGTTCCGCCGCGCCATTGGATGAAGGATGGAAGTGGGGAGAGTGAATGTGTTTGATACCGTTAGTGGAGCAGAAGGTCTGGAAAGAGGACGCCGTGAATTGGGGCCCTTTATCTGTGACCAACGTCTGAGGAAGGTCTTCAATGGCCAACGCTTGGGCCAAGGCAGTGAGGGTGGCGTCAGTGGTGGTGGACACCATGCGAACCACATATGGGTATTTGGAATAGGGATCAATGATGAGGAGCCACATGGAGCCTAAGAAGGGGCCTGCAAAATCGAGATGGATCCTGTCCCAGGGTTGGCTGGGTGTTGGCCAGGGCACAAAAGATTGTGGAGAAGTAGCCTGATGACGTGCACACACTGTGCAACCACGGACCAGGTGCTCGTCGAGCCAACGCCTTCATGCGAGACATCCCCCAGTGTCCGCAGTGTAATAAGTGCAGGACGTGGTGGCGAAGTCTGGAGGGATGACCGCCCGATGGGCTTCCGAGTCCGTGGACAACAGGAGGACATCCTCCATCACCGAAAGTCTGTGTGAGACGTGACGCCACGGGCTGAAGTCAGTTTTCAAACATTGGGTAAGGTAGGGAGGCCAACCATGGGTCACATAGCGGAGGACTTGCTGCAGACTGGGGTCCCTGCACGTGGAAGCGGCGATTTGCGTGGTTGTCAGAGGAAATCCATCGAGAGTCTCCCAGCGGGCAGAGTCGATATGGAAGCACAGGACTTCCTGCTGGTTGAACGCCAGATCGGGTCCTGCTGGGAGACGTGACAAGGCCTCTGCAATTGTGTGTTGACTGGTGAGCTTATAGCGGATGGTGTAAGTGTAATTACGCAAGAACAACGCCCAGTGCTGAAGACGCTGAGCCGTCCATTCTGGGAAGTGCGAATGGGGCCCGAAAAGCGACACTAAGGCCTTGTGATCCGTGAGGAGGGTGAACTGTGCCCCAAACAGGTAAATGTGAAATTTCTGAATTGCAAAAATAATGGCAAGAGCCTCCTTTTCGATCTGAGAGTAATTCCTTTGCGCTAGGGTTAATGTCTTGGATGCATATGCCACAGGTTGTTCCGACCCATCCTCATTCCTGTGTGCCAGGACTGCCCCAATCCCGTACGCTGAGGCATCGGCTGCCACCACCAAGGGACGATCCAGAGAGAAAGGCATCAAGCAAGGGGCAGATTTCAGCATCGTCTTCAAGTCCATGTGTAAGGTACCCCTTTGCGACACAGGCGATTTAGGGGATGCGCGACGTGGGTGGCTTGGGGTAAGAACTTTAAGTAATAATTGACTTTCCCCAAAAATACCTGGAGTTCAGATAAGTTTTTTGGATGGGGAAGGGCATCGATGGCTGCGAGATTGCGGTCCGAAGGGCGAATGCAATTTTTACTGAGCCAATGTCCTAAGTACTCCACTTCCAGTTGAAAAAAACTGCAGTTCTCCAGTCAACAACGTAAACCCACAGCCTGCAGGGCATGAAATAAGGTACTGAGGTTGCTTAGATGTTCCTGGCGCGTGCGCCCCGTGACTAAGATATCGTCAAGGTAATTGACACAAGCCGGTATTGGTTGCGTAAGTTGCTCGAGATACCGCCGGAAAATCGCAGGGGCAGAGGAAATGCCAAACGGAAGATGCTTGTATTTATAGAGACTGAAAGGCGTGTTGATGACGACGATGGCCTGCGATTTCTCATCCAACATCAATTGGTGATAGGCTTCTGCCAGATCAATCTTAGAAAAGTACTCGCCACCTGCCAGTTTAGCGAGAAGGTCTTCCTGTCGAGGAATGGGATAATTTTTGACCAAAGACTGAGCGTTGACCGTAGCCCCAAAATCCCCACAAAGACAAAGTGATCCATTTGGTTTCTTGATGACCACTAAGGGCGTTGCCCAGGCACTCGATTTTACTGGCTCGATAACCCCCGCAGCCTGGAGCCGATCGAGTTCCTGCTTGACGGCCACATGCAAAGCTACCAAGATAGGCCGAGACCGACAAAAGCGAGGCCGTGCATTCAGCAGTAAAGCGATGTGTGCGTGGAAATCGGAAGCACAGGTCTGCCGAAACCAGGGAGGAAAAGGACGCGCACAGATCGTCTAGGTCCTGAAATGGAACCGTAGTTGAAACAAACTGCACTTCATCTTGAATGGAAAAGCCAAACCGTGTAAACGCATCTAGTCCAAAAATGTCCAAAGCCGAGGGTGGTCCACCATAAATAGGGTAAGGGGCCGGAGAACGTTTTTGTAGATGGTCATGACAGAAAACTGCCCACGGAGAGGGATGGAACCGTCGCCGTAGGCGACCAACCTCCGAGAGGGTGGGGACAATTCTGGAGACCCGAGACGTGCATACGTCGTCAGATTGACCAAAGAGACTGTGGCCCCCATATCGACCTGGAAACGGTCGTCCATGTTAAAGATGCGTAAGGTGAGGAATAACTTTTGAGTCAATGTGTCGGTCCGAGGGGCGACTGCGTGTAAAGCATGGACGGCCTCCTGCTGGCCCGCAGGGGCGGGACGTTGGCGGGTCGAGCAGCTATGACAGACAGATCGAAGGTGGCCCTCTTTCTCACAGAGCGAACAGGTCTTCCAGTGATGGGGACAGTCAGCACGAGTATGGGCGGAGAAGCACTGGGGGCACGACGGGAGGGGCGACCAGTGGTTCGGACGCCATAGAGACATCAGACAGCGAGGAATCTTGACGGCGGTGCCCTCTGGAGACTGCGCCCCGTCGACAGCGATAAGGAGTGGAATGCGAAGAGGACTCGACAGCTGCCATCAGGGGCCGCGCCTTGAGACGTTAGTTCACCACTTGAGCAATTTTGAAGGAATGGGCTATACGCAGAATGTCTTCGAACGAGGGGTTGTCCAACTTTAACGCTGCAGTGCGGACCTCTGGATCGGGCACCAGTTGAATGACGACATTCCGAACTGACAAATCTGCATATGACGCCTTGCACTGCTGATTGGTGCACGTGAAGTTGCATTTGCGGCTGAGGCCTTGCAAATCCATCACCCAGGAACGGTAGGGCTGACCTGGCTGCTTGTGTTATTGATGGAATTCCAAGCGAGACGCAACCACGTGGTATCGCTGGGAATAATAGTTAGTTAGCAACACACAGATCTCGTGAAAGGAGAGAGCCACGGGGTCAGCCAACGGTGCCAACTTGCGGAGCAAGAAAAACGTGTCCGGTGAGGCCCAAGACAAGAACAACGACCACTGCAGAGAGCCATCCGACACCTGAAAGGCCATGAAATGTTGCTTCAGACGATCCTCTTTTGCGTCGTTGAACAGTGGGAACGACGGCAGACGTGGGAATGTATCTGAAAGCATGGCACCTGGGGAAAGAGGTGGGAGGGAATCCCACTTATTGACCCTGTCCAAGAGCAACTGCAGTGAGGTCTGTAAGACCTCCAACTGCTGCTGCTGCTGTCGCACGAGCTGCTGCTGTTGCTCTAAGAGAGTGAGTAATTTATCTTCCATACTCCTATGTTCCGTTTACCTCGTCGCCAAATGTAGTAACCACAACCAACAGCGGGAACGCCTTGGGCTGTGAATCAGAGCCGCCAGGCAGGGAAGCCGCCGGTGGTGGAGCATGCACCACCGGGTAAACACAGGACGAGTCGGACGACAGACCAACGACAACTGACAACAACCGACCACGACCAACTATAAGCGACACAACGAGGAAGAGATAAACAACGGAGGCTTGTGGAAACCACAACACCAAACACCAAACGTAAATCCACTCGGAACCAGAGCCAGGCAAATGTCAACAATGAGCAATGACCAGAACGCAGTACTGCCGAGATAGAAACGAAATCTAAAGCGAGTACCAGACTGGCTGGACTAGGGCAGAGCACGTCCCTATATACGAAACCGAAGGGAGGGGCTATTGGCCGCTGTCTGCACGTGGCTTAGCAGTGGCACCCTCGTTGCGCAAGAGCCGCTGCGCGGAATAGCTGCCGCGGAGGCGGAGCCCTCTATGGGCTGACCACGTCCATTTGTTCTGCCGTGTGTTCGACTTCTGCGGTGGAAGGTACTAGAGTGTGTTAACCAGTCTCCAATTGATATTCATGTTTTTACCTTCTTATTGTTAAATTTTTGCATGACTCAAACTGAGAACTATCAACACTTGATGGTCTTCTTTTAACCCGTTTGCAGGCTGTGGGGGATATAATTTGCACTAAATATATTTCTTTATAGCATTTAAGGGAATATGTGTTACTACTTCTGTACAGTCCTGGTTTTGTGACGGCCTTCGTGGTGACAACACTTCGCTGTAGAAACAGCCTACGAAGTCACCGCCACACTTTTAATAGCGGGCCGACCGGTCCGCTGGAACAGTGAACAGAAAGATGAAAACCCAGACACTCGGATTAAATGAAAGTCGGTACTTATCTTTATTAACGACGATACAGAACACAGTGGTGAACATGGTCTACAGAAAACTGTCTAGTTCGAGTCGGAGCGGCTAGGTCAGCGTCGGCTGACGACAAACGACAACTCTGCTGTGATGAACACACAACTGACTAGCAGGTACACAATTCGGTGGCGAGTATACAACTGAGCGGCGAATCCAGAACTGTCCTAGCGCTCGCAACTCCAGCGCTTAAGAAGCCAGAAGCCAGCGGTGGCGCGCGCAGACTTGCGGCGATTTCCTGTATCGCTGGCGCTGCTTATGCGGACAGCGTCCGGACTTTGATGCTGCCAACCTTTTGGCAGCGGGCTCGGTTGGCATTACTGGCTAGGATATAACACTCCTCCCCCCCAAATCTCCGCACCATCGTTGAATAATGACGTGGCGAGCGTCGACGGCGGGGGAGGGGTCTGGCCGCAGACGTAGCAGAAAAGACCGGGGCGGAGACTGTTGTCGGTGGCAGTCCCCGGTCCGCACCCCAGCATTGGCTGCGCGGGGCCTTGGGAAATACCAACTGAAAACCGAGGTCAGGGTGCACGCCTGTGACCACGGGCGCAGCTTCTGGTACTGGACGCGACGGGGCGTCGGGACCCACGAAGAGAGGCAGCGTCTCCTGACGCTGCGTCGACGGCTGCTGAGTGGGCGCCGGACAAGGCACTGCGGTGTCAGACTCCTTGGGGGTGCCCAAGGAAAGCGGCTGCAGTACAGGCTGCACAGCCACCACTTGGGAAGGCGGCCCGGCTGAGGGGTCGACGTCCATCAGCTCCCGAAGGCGGTGGCGACTGAAGAGGGACCGCAGGCGCCGGAGCGACCACCCGGGGCGCTCCCGCATGAAGCTGCGCAGGAGGCATCAACGGGACGGGCTGTCGGCGCGGTAGCGGCGACGGCTGCTGTTGCTGCCCTGGGGGCGGCAGCGAAGTCGGAAGGCGCGGCTGGAACCCGCCGCGGACCAAATCTGTGGACAAAGAACGAGCGGCAGAATCCGGGCGGCCAGCGCGGCGCAACTGGTTCTGATGCCTCCTGTGCACCCCAGTAGCACCTTGAACAGTATAAAAACCGCGACCCTGGACACTTATCACGGTACCACGTTCCCAACGACGGCGACCGTGATAAACTCTGAGAAAAACGGCGTCGTTGCGCTGAAAACGCGTGCGATGCTCAGAAGCGGCGGGTCGATCCGGGGGGTGCAACAACCGTAGTAGGGTGCGATGACGACGGCCGTGGAGAAGCTCCGCAGGCGAAGGGCCGTCGCGTGGCGTGGTCCGGTACGACGACAGGAACGTGATGAGGGCCTGCTGACGAGAGTGCGTAGCACGAAGGCGGTCCATATGATCCTTGAATGTGCGTACAAAACGTTCCGCTGCACCATTCGATTGAGGGTGGAACGGCGGAGTAAGAACATGGCGAATGCCATTGGCAGAACAAAAACCTTCAAATTCAGCAGAGGTAAATTGTGGACCATTGTCAGACACTAAAACTTCTGGAAGACCCTCAATACAAAAAATTGAAGTCAACGCCTGTATAGTTTGTGCAGACGTTGTAGACTGCATGGGCACAACAAACGGAAAATTACTAAATGCATCTATCACGATGAGCCAACGAGAATTCCAATATGGACCAGCGAAATCAATATGTACTCGCTGCCAGGGACCGGCAGGGCGTGCCCACTCAAAATAGCGTTGAGGCGGAGCAGCTTGGTATGCGGCACACGTCGAACAATCTGTAGACATCTGCGTAATCTGCTTATCAATACCGATCCATGTACAATGACGGCGGGCAAGCTGCTTGGTGCGGACCACTCCCCAATGACCTTGATGCAACAAGTCGAGGACCTTGGATTGGAGCACTTGGCGAACCACTACACAAAGCTGGTCATTCTCGGTGCGTAACAGCAAAACTCCGTGCGAAACAGACAACAGATGACGTTGCGGATAATAGCGACGAACCACAGGATCCAATATGTCCTTTGCCTTGGACGGCCAACCACGTTGAACAAAACGTAATAGTAAACTCAGATGAGGATCCGTAGCTGTCTCACGTGCCACCTGACGATAATCAATCGGAAAATCCCGGAGGGATTGATGCTCATCGGCGTCAATCTGATGGCAAGAGTCGTCAGAGGAATCGAAGACATCATCCGCAGCAATCGGCAATCTAGAAAGCGCGTCAGCGTTTGCATGCTGAGCTGTTGGGCGATACAGTATCTCATACTGGTATTGTGATAACAAAAGAGCCCAACGTTGTAGTCTCTGAGCTGTCCGCTGAGGAACTGATTTAGACGGATGAAACAGTGACGTCAGGGGCTTGCGATCTGTTACTAAATAGAATGGTCTACCATAGAGGTAGTGATGGAATTTTGTGACACCGAACACAATAGCCAACGCTTCCTTGTCCAATTGGCTATAATTACACTGAGCTTTGTCTAGCAATTTAGAGGCGAACGCAATAGGACGTTCGGTGTTACCGACTCGGTGAGACAACACAGCACCGAGACCGAAAGAAGAAGCATCACAAGCTAACACCAGAGGCTTGTTAGGGTCGTAATGGACCAGACAACGATCATTCAATAAAGCCTCTTTTAGCTGCTGAAAGGCTGATTGGCAATCAGCTGACCACACAAACGGAACATTCTTACGGCGAAGACGATGCAACGGTGCAGCAATCTGTGATGCATTAGGTATAAACCTAATATAATATGTCAATTTGCCAAGAACTGCTTGCAATTCATGCAGATTGCGAGGGGCGGGCAAATCACGAATAGCTGCTAAATGTGACTGGGAGGGATGAATGCCTTGAGCATTAATAACATGTCCCAGATACTCCAACTCCGTAAGGAAAAATGAACATTTATCGATGTTGCAACGTAGGCCTGCCTGAGACAACACTGTAAACAAACACTCCAAGTTACGGAAATGTTCAGCAGGCGTCCGACCGGACACAACAATATCGTCTAAATAGTTGCAACACGATGGTACATTAGCCAAAAGTTGGGACAAAAAACGCTGAAAAACAGCTGGAGCTGACGCACAACCAAAAGGCAAACGCAGAAAACGGAACAACCCCAACGACGTGTTTATGACAAAATACTGTTGTGATTGCTCGTCGAGGGGCAATTGCAAATATGCTTCACGGAGATCAATTTTGGAAAAGAAACGAGCTTCCCCTAACTTATCCATCAGCTCGTCCGGTCTAGGTAAAGGAAAAGAATCAATGACAGTCTGAGGATTAACTGTCGACTTAAAATCAGCACACAAACGTAACTTGCCAGACGGTTTCTTTATAATAACTAAGGGAGAAGCCCATTGGCTCGCTGAAACGGGTTGAATAACACCGTCGTTTTGCCAACGACGAAGTTCATCTTCTACAGGTGCCCGGAGGGCGTGAGGCACTGGACGAGCACGAAAAAATCGAGGCTGAGCATTATCTTTTAACGTAATATGAGCGGCAAAGTTCGCAGCACAACCTAGTTCGTCTTTAAGTATGTCACTGTATTGTTTACACAAATCGGTTATGCTGTCTTGAGGAACAACAACAGAATTAATTTGCAACACATTGTCTTGGATAGACAGGCCAAACAAGTCAAAACAGTCTAATCCGAAAATGTTTACACTGTCTGTAGCGCGGAGCACTGTGAATGAAACTGTTTTTGTATTGCCACGGAATGTGGCTGGCACGCTACATACACCTAACACAGGAATGTGTTCGCCACTATAAGTAGCCAAAGAATGTTTTGCTGCTGAAAGTTTAGGGCGGCCGATAGCCGCATACGTAGCACTATTTATGAGAGTCACAGACGCACCAGTGTCTAATTGAAAATTGAAGGTCTTATCCTGGATGCGTAGCTGCACAAATAGTTTATTACACTGTCTCTGGATCGGTGCAGCGGAGGCGGAAGACACAAAATCAGCGCGTTTAGCGCGTGTTCGCTGCTTACGACAACTCGTGGGTTGGGCGGGTGGAACAACAACTCCCGCTTCACTTGCAGTCTGTACATTACTTTTTACAGCGTTTGAATTACGCTTGGGTCGCATAGCAGAGGGCTGGGTGGGTGGCTTATTGCGAACAAGTTTATGACCCACACGAACCGTGGAAGAGTCTTTAAATGCGACCTTCTGGGCAGGCTGGCTTTGAAGAACATGAATATCCATGGGCTGGGCAGCACTAGAATTGTTCTTGCGTTTACGGAAACAAACAGTCTGGATGTGTCCTTTCCTTTGACAAAAGTGACAAACCACGTTTCTTAACGGGCAACGTTCATGAGGATGAGCAAGAACACACTTAGGGCAAGACTTAAGTCTATCATTTTGCACACGCGGCTGACGAATGTGTTTAACATGACGCGGCCGGCTAGTGTTTACAGTTTGACTCTGCCGGTGGGGCCGCGGGCGTGACATAACTTGCTTAGCACAGGCAATTTGAGAAATACATGGCTGATCTAACTCACACTCAGCATAGTCAAAAGTATCTTGGGCTTCAATAATGTTCATCACAGTCTCTAATGACGGGTCAGGCAACTTTAAGATAGCAGCACGAATACGAGAATCTGCAATGTTTTGAGTAATAGTGTCGCGTAACATGACATCACTGTAGGAAGCTCCACACACACAATTAAATCGGCACTGACGGGTGAGGCCCCGTAAATCTGTTAACCACTGTTTATTAGATTGATGTGGCAGTTTCTTTAATCTGAAGAACTTGAATCTGGCCGCTGCCACATGAACTCGCGACTCGAAATACTCAGCAAGCTTGGTAACAACAACGTCATAGTCTAAAGCTTCTGGCTTGGATTCCGGGAACAACTTACAAAGTAGTCTATAGACTTCCACGCCTGCAGTGGAAATTAAATAAAGCTGCCACTCATTACCTGTGATTTTGTAGACTGACATGTGCGCCTGCAACTTCGCGAAATATTCTTGCCATTCTTCTCGTGTTGCCTCAAAAGCACGAAAAGGTGGTGCTGCCTGTGCTTGTTCCTTGTGTGGTGGTGGTTTAGCCGCTTGTTTGGCGATTGCTTCCACCAGACTTTGTATTTGCTGACTCTGTAACAAGATCAACTGTTGTAATTCGGCAGACATAGTGAACACAAATTAAACCAGCCCCCAAAATTCTATCTCAAGAAACAAGTTGAACCAGCCCTGCACACGAGTTCGGAAGTCCTCGTCGCCAGTTTTGTGACGGCCTTCGTAGTGACAACACTTCGCTGTAGAAACGGCCTACGAAGTCACCGCCACACTTTTAATAGCGGGCCGACCGGTCCGCTGGAACAGTGAACAGAAAGATGAAAACCCAGACACTCGGATTAAATGAAAGTCGGTACTTATCTTTATTAACGACGATACAGAACACAGTGGTGAACATGGTCTACAGAAAACTGTCTAGTTCGAGTCGGAGCGGCTAGGTCAGCGTCGGCTGACGACAAACAACAACTCTGCTGTGATGAACACACAACTGACTAGCAGGTACACAATTCGGTGGCGAGTATACAACTGAGCGGCGAATCCAGAACTGTCCTAGCGCTCGCAACTCCAGCGCTTAAGAAGCCAGAAGCCAGCGGTGGCGCGCGCAGACTTGCGGCGATTTCCTGTATCGCTGGCGCTGCTTATGCGGACGGCGTCCGGACTTTGATGCTGCCAACCTTTTTGGCAGCGGGCTCGGTTGGCATTACTGGCTAGGATATAACACCTGGCATCTAGGGGCAGTCTGCTGCACCAGATTTAGTTTCTGTTTGTTGTGAAATATTCGCCTTCAGGCCTGTGGGAAGTATATATCCCACTAAACAATGGTGTTTGACTGGTTATTGGGAAGTATTGTTACCACCAAAGTACTTTCTGGCAGGGGCTTGGGAAGTATAGTTACACAATATTAATCTGTCATTTGTTGTCCTTGGAAAGCATACTCACCACCATATTAGGGGATCCCAAAGCTTTTGGGAATGCATCTTACCATCTCTATCTATGCCTGACTTCTTGTGGTAGTACACTGTACCAGGTGTACAAAAACTGCTACAGCAATCAGCTTCCGATTGTCATGGGATCACTACTATTGTCAGAACACATTGCTTCACTTCTGCAATATACATTATTGTGGCCTGTATTAACTCTTACCTTTACTGGATGATAAAGTTTCAAGGACTATTTCCACATTGTGTTAAGTAAACTTTAACATTGCTAACAATTATTTTTGAATAAAGTAGAAGAATACATAAAATGAAAACAGAAAACATTCTTCATTATTTTTTATGTGTAGTGGCAGCACATAACAGCTCACAAAAGGGAAGTGGGAAATACATTTACCCCAATAGTGCTAATACCTCACAATGGTTCCATGGTGATATATTTACCAATATAGTTTTTGGTCCTAAATCACAAAAAATAAAATTATCAAAAAATAAATATAGTCAGTTTATCACAATTCTAATAGGATAGCAAAAAATTATCTTTGCTTAGTTACTAGAAAAAACGCACCCTGGAAAGTATTAGATTGTTCTTTATGGAGATTTGTTTTGTGTAGAGACTTGGGAGCTAAAGTTTTTTATGGAAATTTTCCTTAAATATAGTGCCACTGTTAAAAGTTTGTCATCTATAGTTGTTAGCCTGTATTGTGTAAATTATGCATGAATTTAATAGATGAAGTTGAGCATCATATTGTGTAAAGGAGTCAATAAGTGTGGAATTATTTCAAGTTTATCTCAATACAGTTGTATCATTCACTAAACAATCAGATTACAAATCCTTCCAGTTACAGAGAGGGAGATGTCAAAATTTTAGGACTACCTAGGAACTACTGTTAGAGCCAGGGTAGTAAATTCCTATATGGTGACTTTCTGTGTGAGACTCAGTACAGTCAATCACGATGCAAGTGGTAGGAACATTTTAAGGACTTGTGAAGTGTATATTGATAAATAACTCAAACTGTTACCATTGAAATATAAAACTGTGTATATAATAAAAGAGACATGTGAAAATAAGGATGGTGCTATATTTGGAACCAACCAATGGGAAGTAACAAAAGTGCAGCCATATTGGCTGGACTGCAGTCCGATGTTCTGGACATAACATGAGAGAGAGGGTGTGTTTGAGAATAGGGAGCAAAGACTAGGAGTTGATGACAAAAAAGATGTGGTAGTTAAAAGTGATCTTCCTGAATATAGTGGTACAAAGTGAGAACAATCAACCTTTTATCACAAATTAAATCCCAGTCAGGTTATTGATAAAATGTCAAATGCATCACCTATGTAGTAGTAGTAGTAGTAGTAGTAGCTTTATTAATCCATAGATCTCATTTTGTGAGGATGTAGTACATGTCAAATATTATGACATTAGCAGTGGAAAAACTGATGTAGGAATGTTGAGTGAAGTTAAATGGCATCAATGGCACAATCGGGAGGATATATAGGATACAGACCCTTAAATATTAACAATGATTGGCTATTTAATCCACTGAGTAATGTGAGTAAAATATATCTACATCCACATGGATACTCTACAAATCAACTTAAGGGCCTGGCAGAGAGTTCACTGAACCACCTTCGCAATAATTGTCTATTACTCCACTGTTGAACAGCATGTGGAAACAACACACACTTATATCTTTCCATGCAAGATCTGATTTACCTTACTTTATTATGATGACCATTACTCCCTATGTTGGTCAGCATCAATAAAATATTTTTGCATTTGGAGAACAAAGTTGGTGATTCAAATTTAGTGAGGAGATTCCAATGCAACAAGAAACACCTTTGTTTTAATGATGTCACGCCAAATCCTGTATCATGTCCATGACATTCTCTCCACTGTTTCTTGATCATACAAAACATGCTGACCTTCTTTAAACTTTCTTGATGTTCTTTGTTAACCCTATTTGGTAAGGATCCCACACTGTGCAGCAGTACTCCAACAGAGGATAGAGAAGCATAGTGTAGGCAGTTTCCTTAGCAGATCTATTGCATCTTCCAAGTATTCTGCCAATAAAACACACTTTCAGTTCACCTTCTCCACGACATTTTGTGCGTATTCTTTCCAACTTAAGTTCTTCATAATTGTAATTCCTGGGTATATAGTTGAATTTATGGTCTTTAGATTTGATTGATTTATCCTGTAAATACAGTTTAATGGATTCCTTTTAGCACTCATGTGGATGACCTCATGGTTTTCATTATTTAGGGTCAATTGCTTGCTCCATACAGGTATCTTTTCTAAATCATTTTGCAATTTATTTTGATCTTGATGACTTTACTAAGTGATAAGTGGTAGCATCATGTGCAAACAACCTGACAGATGCTCAGATTGACTCCTAAATCATTTATATAGATAAAAATTGAACCTAATGGCTGTAAATTCAACTAAATGCCTCGGAATTACATTTACAAATAACTTAAATTGGGAAGAACACACAGAAAAGGTTGTGGGGAAGGCAAACAAATACTGCATTTTTTTGGCAGAAAACTTAGAAGATGCAATAGATCTACTAAAGAAACTGCCTGCACTATGCTTATATATCCACTTTTGGAGTACTGCTAGGATTAACAAAGTACACCAGGAAAGTTCAAAGAAGAGCAGCATGTTTCATATCATCAAGAAATAGGGGAGAGAGTGTCACAGATATGATGTAGGATTTGGGGTGGACATCATTAAAACAAAGGCATTTCTTGTTGCAGTGGGATCTTCTCACTGCAGTTTCAATCAACAACTTTCTCCTCCTAATGTGAAAATCTGTTATTGATGCTGACCAACACAAGAAGAAACAATCATTATAATAAAATAAGGTAAATCAGAGTTTGCACAGAAAGATATAGGGGCTCATTTTTTTGTGTGATGTTAGGGAGTGGAATAACAGACAATAACATCAGACACAGAGTTGTTTACCAGAACCCTTGAAAATTTAAGCTCTACAAAATGTCTTGGAATATGGATCCAAGAAGATCCAAGATGGATCCAACATGCAGAATACATTACAAAAAATTGAATACCATTTGTTATACTATCAGAATTCTTTCTGGTTGCACATCAAAAGAGATGGTAAAAATGTATACTTCACCCAGGCAGAATATTTACTGTGATATGGCATAATCTTTTGGGAAAATGCATCTGCCAGCAAAAGTTGTTTTATATGCCAAAAGAGAAATGTAAGAGCCATAGAAAATGCTGCCCCAAGAAGCTCATGGAATCCCTTATTTAAGAAACTTCGCATCCTTCCACTACCATGTCTATATATCTTACAAGTAATAATATTTGTTACAGAAAGCTTAGAAAATAACCAGTCTTGTATCGACTAACCAGAGTATCCATCTGTACAACACAAGGCAAAAGCAAGATATACATCAGGGGCGGGCAGGGATGCTGCATGTGTGCAGTGCACTTGCACGTGTGCAGTTAACAGGTGCTCTGCGTGCACATAGGGCAAGCTGGCCATCCGCTTCTGTCCCCTCCCAACATACCATCTCTTCGCTCCTTCCTCTGTAATGCGTTTTGTTTCCTAGCTTGTTTTATTGAATGAAGGAATAAGGTTAGTAGGAGTGCTTGAAAGAAATCATGTTTTGAAAGAGTGCTTATTACCTACAATATATTTTATTTAATTATCACTGGTGCAGTTTACAATATGTTTAATGTCTGGAACAAAATTTCTACATACAGACAAATGCAAACAGTTACATAAATTTTCATCACTGATGTTTGATCTTAAGTGGGGAAAAAAAAAAAAAAAAAAAAAAAAAAATCTCACAAATGTATGTCGAGCAAAACTCTGACATTATCTTTGCGGCTTCATGATGGAGATGATAAAAGTCTATTACACGTCCTGCCAAAAGGAACTTGTCTCTCAGATGAGAATTACACTGTAGATATATTAATTCCATTTGCAAACTCAGATGAATGTCATCTACAGAAACAACAAATGGTCTCAAGAACCATTCAAAAGCTTGGGATAAATATGATATATCCCCAAATCACTTGAGAAATACCTCTTTTATTGCACTAAGTACGGAAAGATATTCTTTGCAATTCTGTTCTTGCACAGTAGACAGAGTAAGGAAATAGACTGCATTCCCTTATGAGAGCTGTCATTCCCCCAGCTCAAGCTTGCTAGCGAAAGCTTGCACCTTTTCAGCCATTTCACAAATTATCTAATTTTCTCCTTGCAAACTTGTGTTCAGTGCATTCATGTGTCCGGTAATGCCCACTAAAAATGCAAGGACAGGATCCCACTCTGGATCTTCTAACTTGGGGTCATACCTTTCTTTGTCCTTTAAAAACTGATTTATTGGTATTCTCAGCTCAAAAAAATCTTTTGAGTACTTTACCATGGCTAAACTAGCTGACTTCACTGTGCTATGGTATGTCACCGTACTCTTCCCCAATTTCGGCTAAATACACTCCTGGAAATTGAAATAAGAACACCGTGAATTCATTGTCCCAGGAAGGGGAAACTTTATTGACACATTCCTGGGGTCCGATACATCACATGATCACACTGACAGAACCACAGGCACATAGACACAGGCAACAGAGCATGCACAATGTCGGCACTAGTACAGTGTATATCCACCTTTCGCAGCAATGCAGGCTGCTATTCTCCCATGGAGACGATCGTAGAGATGCTGGATGTAGTCCTGTGGAACGGCTTGCCATGCCATTTCCACCTGGCGCCTCAGTTGGACCAGCATTCGTGCTGGACGTGCAGACCGCGTGAGACGACGCTTCATCCAGTCCCAAACATGCTCAATGGGGGACAGATCCGGAGATCTTGCTGGCCAGGGTAGTTGACTTACACCTTCTAGAGCACGTTGGGTGGCACGGGATACATGCGGACGTGCATTGTCCTGTTGGAACAGCAAGTTCCCTTGCCGGTCTAGGAATGGTAGAATGATGGGTTCGATGACGGTTTGGATGTACCGTGCACTGTTCAGTGTCCCCTCGACGATCACCAGTGGTGTACGGCCAGTGTAGGAGATCGCTCCCCACACCATGATGCCCTGTGTTGGCCCTGTGTGCCTCGGTCGTATGCAGTCCTGATTGTGGCGCTCACCTGCACGGCGCCAAACACGCATACGACCATCATTGGCACCAAGGCAGAAGCGACTCTCATCGCTGAAGACAACACATCTCCATTCGTCCCTCCATTCACGCCTGTCGCGACACCACTGGAGGCAGGCTGCACGATGTTGGGGCGTGAGCAGAAGATGGCCTAACGGTGTGCGGGACCGTAGCCCAGCTTCATGGAGACGGTTGCGAATGGTCCTCGCCGATACCCCAGGAGCAACAGTGTCCCTAATTTGCTGGGAAGTGGCGGTGCGGTCCCCTACGGCACTGCGTAGGATCCTACGGTCTTGGCGTGCATCTGTGCGTCGCTGCGGTCCGGTCCCAGGTCGACGGGCACGTGCACCTTCCGCCGACCACTGGCGACAACATCGATGTACTGTGGAGACCTCACGCCCCACGTGTTGAGCAATTCGGCGGTACGTCCACCCGGCCTTCCGCATGCCCACTATACGCCCTCACTCAAAGTCCGTCAACTGCACATACGGTTCACGTCCACGCTGTCGCGGCATGCTACCAGTGTTAAAGACTGTGATGGAGCTCCGTATGCCACGGCAAACTGGCTGACACTGACGGCGGTGGTGCACAAATGCTGCGCAGCTAGCGCCATTCGACGGCCAACACCGCGGTTCCTGGTGTGTCCGCTGTGCCGTGCGTGTGATCATTGCTTGTACAGCCCTCTCGCAGTGTCCGGAGCAAGTATGGTGGGTCTGACACACCGGTGTCAATGTGTTCTTTTTTCCATTTCCAGGAGTGTATGTGTGAAACTGTCTATGCGTAAGCCCATGGGATATCAAATAATTAACTGCTCAAATAACCACTTGCATGACGTCCCCCAGTTTTGCTGCTTTTTGCACAGAGTACTTGGTGCAAAATGCAGCGGATGCTGTACAATGAGTCTTCTGTACGCTGTAGCTTTTTTGTGTGTGTGTGTGTGTGTGTGTGTGCGTGTGTGTGTGTGTGTGTGTGTAAAATCCAAAAAATCCCATTAGTTCCCCTTTCACTGCAGGTGCTCCATCTGTTGTCACTGACACCAAACGTCAGCTGAATTGACAGCTTCTTCAAAGGCTTTTAGGATGTTTGTGCCAATGGTCATGCTTTTTAAAGATATCATATCTAAAAAATCCTCTGTTATGTGCAGAGCAGTGTCCATGCCATGGACATAAATCACTAATTGCACAGTGTCTGAAATATCTGTGGACTCATAAAGTGAGATGGAAAACGCAATAAACTCTTGCACTGCACTACTTAATTGATGGTAATCGTAACCTGCCATGGCACTTATACAACGACTTACAGTCAGCCGAGAAAGAGAGATAGCACGAAACTGATTTGCATTCAGTGGGCAAAGTAAATCAGCAGCATCATTGATGCACAGCAAATGGTTTTCCATCTCTTGCTATATTAAGTGAAATCTTATAACTTGCACGTACCATGGGACATCATTGTTGTAGTCCTGAAAAATTGAAAACAGTGCTCCATAAAATGTTAAATCAGGTAGATGACAAAAGAAAGTTGCAGATCTCTCGTGACAACAGCAAATTAGTCAGATTTATCTCGTATCGTCAGATCACTCTTCTTAAGCTCAGTCAATTTCCTCATCTGCTCAGAATCTGACAGTAAATTGTACTCCCCTTTGTGAAATTTATTACAATGGCGTTCAATACTAAATTTCCGCTGACCAGTGAGAATACTGCCACATATTAAACATTTCAAATTTTCATGTTTTTGCACAAAGAAAAAATGATTCTCCCATTCCTTTTTAAAAGATAGCAAATATCCACTTCTCCATTTACTTGATTCACTCTGCATTTTCCGGTTCTTGAAATACAACATTCACTACGTAGTGGTCACTTCACATCAATGTCCGCAGCTTTAGCCTGGTACTACACTGCCACAACATGCTGGCTGTTTCCATTGCCCTGGTCGACGATTGCACACAAGCAGCACACGTGCTTTGCTGTGCACTCATGAGCTGTGTGCAATGTTTGCCCACCCCTGGTATACATGTTCAACATGCGTACACAACACTAAAGCAGAATGGACCACTGCAAACAGGAAACAAACTGTACAATAAGCTACTACCTAATAACATTGAAATAATAAAAGACACTTCAAAATTAAAAACTGCTGACTATAAATATTTATTGCAAAAGTGTTGTTACAGTATAGATGAATATTTTGAAATATAAAAATTTGTTCTGTCCATGTTCTGTACTTTGTATGTAGACCTAAACACAATATTGTCAACTTTACTGGTTTACCTTATAAATGGATATTTAAATGTACATAATACTTTCGAATTTCCATGTTATTTGCTTATATATTTCTCTCCCTTAATAATGTGAACTTATTTAGAAATAGTGTGCAATTCTGAATTTTTCACAAGATATCCACCTATCACTTTTCTGATTCTTGGTACTACACATGTATTATATGTACATTTGTATCATTATAAGATCACTGTCATAATCATTTAAACCCTCGAGCAGACATGCTGGCACACAAAGTGCACCAAATTTATATAATCGGCATATCCAAAGTGTTGGCAACAATGGACACCTTTGAAACCCAATGTATTCCTTCATTATTGTTCTGATGACCGTTAGTGCAGTGCAGTAATTGTTGATGCTAAGGAATTTGTTGAACAGAGAATTTAGTGTAATGCTGTCACTTTTGGTGCACTCAGTACACTGTGCAACTGTTCATGTAAGTACTTTTTTACACCTTTGAACATAGTGGTTATTTTACTAACAACATTTCTAGGGCCTATGTTCAATATAAATTTTTATTTTAGAGCAAGAAACCATCCAACTAACGAGGAACTCAAATGACTCTTGAATGAAAATCCAGAATTTACAAAAGATGTAGACAATATATCAGATGATGTGAGGAAGTGGAGGTAATTGCTCATAGTGACCATGACACTGAAAGTGAACAAGAGTATGAGTCAGGCGAAAATGAAGACAATAATTGTCAACTATGTCCTATTGGTGATTGGTTTGTTGGAAGAGACAAAACTTCTAAATGGAGGTAAAGTCCTAGCTCTGCCACAAGCAAAGTGAGAAGGTAAAATATTGTAAACATTTTTACTGGACACAAGGCTATTTCCAGAGATGTAACAACCAAGATTTCTTGATTCCTTAGGATAATTGACATGGAAATGATCTATACTATTCTGGAATATACAAACAAATATATTTAGCTAAGACCAGAATTTTCTGAATATCAGAGAGAAAGAGACCAAAAAGAAACAACGAGAAGTGAAACACTTGCACTCCTTGGGTTACTTTATCTTTTAGAAATGAAGAAAGTTAACCACATGAATGTAATGGAACTGTGGCATACTGATGGATCAGGAATTGAAATTGAAAGAGCTGTGGTGAGTTTCATTCAGTTTCTATTCTTGCTGCAGTGTATTCATTTCTACAAAAAAAGCACAACAGAAGAGAGGAGAAGATCTGATAAGTTGGCCACAGTACATTCGTTTCTGGATGAGTTTGCAACCAATTGCAAAAATAAGTACAGCATTGGTGAGTTTGTAGCCATTGATGAGAAATTTCAAGCTTCTTGTTGTGTTTTTGGATTTGTGCGATACATCCCCATCAAACCTGCTGAATGTGGCATTAAGATATTTGTGCTTTGTGATGTGAAAACATTTTTTTATGAGCAACCTGGAGGTATATTGTGGAAAGCAGCCCGATGGACCTTATGCAGTCCCAAATTCAACATCGTAAATAGTTCACAGACTTATGAATCATATAGAGGGATCCAACAGGAATATAACTCTGGACAGTTGGTATACAAGTTGCCCCTTGGCTATGTCACTATTGGGTAAAAGGCTTACATGTGTTGGGACATTCAGAAAGAATAAATAAGAAAGTTGCTTGGAATTCCTGCCTTAGAAAAATCGAGTGCCTGGTTCATCTCTCTTTGAATATAAAAATGATTTGACATTGGTTTCATACGTATCGAAGAAGAACAAGGTTGTTTTTTTGTTGTCCACTATGCATGATTCAGATACTATTGATGAAGATTCTTGAAAGTCAGAGATTGTGTTAGATTACACTGCCACTAAGGGTGGCACTGATACAGTTGATCATATGTGTGGTAAACATTCTGTGGCTTGTATAATGAGAAGTCGGCCTTTGGTAATCTTTTTCACTGTAATGGAGATTGCTGGTTTCAACCCCCAAATACTTTTTTACTCAAATGTACTAAATCAAAAGGTTCCAAGAAGAGTATTTCTGAAGAACCTGGCTTATGAACTCATGAAACCACATCTAATAGAAAGAGCTAAAATTCAGAGCTTTCCCAAGGACATATCGCTGTCCCTTCAAAGGTACTGGACAACAGCTGAGCAAGTTGAGAAGCATTCGGTTAATAAATGGGCATGCTATGTTATTTATTGAAGGGCCAAGAATATTAACACAACAATAAAGTGTGATTCTTGTAATAATTCTGTTTGCAGGAAACATACGAGTGTTTGTTACACCTTTAAAAAGTGTCAAGTTACACCTGCAGACTCAGATGACTAGTGATTTGAACCTCAACATCTTTTAAATTACTAAATAGTGAACATGGCCTGTCTGCAAGCTGTTATAATACGGTTTCTGTAGGCATTCACTATGAATATGTTAATTTTCAATGCTGACAGCAAAATATACTCACAGGCTTTTTAGAACTATGTTGTTCATGTGTTTAGATGCATACCATCTTTTCTAAATAAAGTATAATTAACATGTTAAATAACAAAACATTCTTTCCCACTATCAGTGAGCAACAGTGTATAGACATTTCTCGGATAGATATGTGACATTATTTCTTAGTATTTTCCACTGTGTCATAATACATTATTTGTGTTACTTGCACAATAAAATTTGTTTTTTGACATTATTAATATCATTTTGAGTGATACTATGGTTACCCTTAAAAGCAATAGACTAATTAATATCAATACTAGCATGAGAGCATGTGAAAGTAATTATTGAAATGAGCAGCGAAATTGGCACACAAAATACGCCGTGTATCTGCTCATGCAATAAAAAAATGCACGCCTACTAGAAGGTTAACCTTGTATCATCTCATCTCCATTTTTGACTATTGCTATATCATCACGTGCTTCTCTGCACATAATGTATGATCTACAGGATAAATAAAATTATAAATTACAAATTATGAAGGTGGTTCAATAAACCCTGTACCAGTCACTTATTTGATTTGCAGAGTATTCATGTAGATGTAGAGGAACAGCAGAGGGCCTATAACACTATCTTTGGTAATGCCAGAAATCACTTCTGTTTTACTTGATGCCTTTCTGACAGTTACTATGAACTATGACCTCTCTGACCAGAAAATATGAATTCAGTTGCGTAACTGAAGTGATATTCTATAAGCACATAATTCGATTACTAGCCACTTGTGAGGTACAGCATCAAAAGCCTTCTGAAAATGTATAAATAAAGAATAAATTTGAAATCTCTTATTGATAGCATTCAACACTTCATGAAAGTAAAGAGCAAGTCAAGGAAATTCGTAATGTATCAACACAATGTTGCAAAATCCTGCTGCATATTGAAGTTAATGATATGGTCCTGTAATTTAGTGGATTACTCCTATTGCCTTTCTTGAATATTGGTGTGAACTATGTAACTTTCCATAGATCTTTCATTGGGTGAGCAGTTGTATGTGATTGTTAAGCATGGAGATATTGCATCAGTATAGTCTGAAACGAATGTTATTGGTATGCAGTCAGGTCCAGAATACTTGTTTTTGTTAAGTGATTTAAGTTGCTTCACTACTCCAAGGATATCTACTTCTAAGTTATTCATGGTGACAGCTGTTATTGATTTGATTTCTAGAATATGTACTTCATCTTCTTTGTTGAAAGAATTTTGGAAGGTTGTGTTTAGTAGCTCTGCTTCAGCAGCACTGTCATTGATAGTATTTCCATTGCTGTTGCACAGAGAAAGCATAGTGTGTGTCATGACGCTAGCATACTTTACGAATGACCAGAATATCTTTGTATTTTCCACCAGGTTTCCAGACAAAGTTTCATTGTGAAAACTATTATAAGCATCTGTGCTAAATTTTGAGCCTCTGTAAAAGATCGCCAATCTTGGGCATTTTGTATCCAAGTAAATTTGGCATGCTTTTTTCATTGTTTCTGCAATTATGTTTTGAACTATTTTGCATACCATGAGGGATCACCTCCTTTGTTTGTTTATTTATGTGTTTAGCACATTTTGGATGGTGTTTTATGTAAACCTCCATATTGAAACATGTATTTTTGCCAACATATTAAGAATAAATTGAAGTCACCACCATCTATAACTGTACGAGAGAGTTTTCTTTGAACTTTTTAGCAATTATATAATCCGAGTAGGCAGGTCAAAAAAAGGATCCAATTATTATTTTATTTCAGTTGCCAGGGATGACCTCCAACCACACTAACTCACAGGAACTATATACTTCAATTTCTCTACAAGATAAACTACTTCTACCAGGAAAAAACAAGCCACCACCAACTGTATTTAGCCTATCTATTCTAAAAACCATTAGGTCCTTCACAAAAATGTCTGCTGGACTTACCTCAGGCCTTAGGCAGCTTTCAGTGCCTATAGCAATTTGAGTATCAGTGCTTTCTATTAGCCCTTGAAGTTCTGGTACTTTACCAACACAGCTGCGACAGTTTACAACTGTTACACCAATGGTTCCTCAATCTATGTTCTTCCTGTGTTTGACCTGCACCCTTTGAGACTGAAGGTCCTTTATGTTTCCTTTAGGCCCTCTAACCAAAATTACCACCAAATCCATGCCACACAGCCCTGCTACCCATGTAGCTGCCAAATGATATTAAAAGCGACTTCATTAGATTACATTTTAAAACAGACAACTATAGTAAGGTAGAAACTGGTGAAAACTGTAGCAACATTTAAAAGGAATTTTAAAATGACATCTTAATTTAAATTTAAAAAATGGACAAAAATGAAGTTGACCTTAAAAATTAGATTAAAACTGATAGACTTAGAATCAAAAATAAATACTATGAGTAAGGAATATGTAATCAGGGCACAACTGATTTAAAAATATTGCTATAAAATGGTGAAAGCAGTTATTAATTCCTATCAGGAAAAATCTGAATGATTATTAAAAATATGTATGGAAAATAAGAATGAATTCCAATCTCAGACCAAAGGGAGAAAACCAGTTAGATTTAAGTAATATAATAGCAACAGGAGGAAAGAAGGTGGAAGAAAATGTATGATAACTTTTGAAGAGAGAATTGGAAATGAAACTATAGAAAAATATTGGATTGTAAAGGACTCTAGGTCACTGAAATGGAAAAAAGTTAATAAATCTCAAATTACAAATGACAGTGTATGTACATCGTCTAATGAAGTTGCATTTGTTAACTATCAGAAGTTACATAATTTGAACCCTGTGCTTAAATTCATGCTCTTAATAATCCTATAGAATTTTATGATTTGCCTTGGAGTTGGACCAACAAAGAAAAAATAGCATTTGTCAATAATTATTTGAAAGATTATGATTATATATGGGCAGCATAAGTCAGATTCTTATAAGTCTTGGGAAACACACCTAGAATAGCTTTCTGTCACCCTCCCAATCTCTGCAATATTTTTGTCAGACCCTATGCTCCTTCTGCACCCATCTCCATGCCATATGGTCCCTACCCCTGTGACTGTCCCCACTGCAAGACTTGCCTTATGCACCCTCCTACCACCACCTATAATATCCCTGTAACTGGCAAAACATATACTATAAATCCAGCTATACATAAACACTGTCTTTCCTTCTACATCGGCATGACTACAGCCAAATTATCAATTAGGATGAATGGGCATAGGCAGATGGTGTACAATGGCAACTCAAAATATCCTGTTGCACAGCATGGTCTACAACATGAGGTTTGTGACCTCAGCACTTGTAGCACCACAGTGCCATCTGGATTCTTCCCCAGTTTCTCATAACTCTGCAGGTGGGAACTAGCACTACAACATGTCCTTGGTTCTTGCCATCCACCTGGCCTTAATTTACGTTAATTTCTTCTGCTCAGTTTCTTTACAGTAATTACTCTTTGCTTCAGTCCGTTTTAGTTTTCTACATCATCCATTTTCTTTCCCGTCTATTTTTCACTGCCCCCCTCCCACCTCTCCTATCTCTATTACATACAGTGCACTTAGATGTTTACTCTTATTAACTCATGCATGATGTTTAAGCAGTAATCGCTGTCTGCATATTACCCTGTCATCCACCTTTAAGCTCTCAAGTTTTCAGGTCTTGTCCACTGCAGGCCCCAACAATCAGGCTTTCGTTCTCATCCCATATGGTAAGTCTCCCATGACCCACAGTCCTGGGTGACTTTTCCAAAATCTATCCCTTTTTCTAGACCTCCCCAGTCCTTTTCCTTCACCCTTCTTCCTTCCCCTTCAACCCTTATGCCTGAAGAAGGAGACACTGGCTCCAAAATCTTGCCAGTTATAACAGTCTTTTATGTGGGTGTTCTGCTGTCGCTTGGTGAGTAGATTTTTTATCCATCCAATTAAATAATTTTGTCAATAATTGATTGTTTTCATTGTTATACTGATTTCCTAAGTTATGTATGGAAGGTAGAAAGAGTCAATCAGACAGGAGAAGAGAATGTAAGGAATCCTTATGCATATCCCAAGGCAACAAGGGAAACAAAAAGCCCCAGTGAAGATAGGATAGCCAAAAGAATCAAGATGACAAAAGTATGGGGAGCAATAATTATTGAAATGACCATGGAAACTGAAGTTTGCTCCACTTGGGGCTCCCACTGCAGCAAGATCCAGTAAAGACACACCAGTAAATCAATGACAGTATTATGAAAAGGACAGATTGCTACTTCATCATATAAAGGATATGTTGAACTACAGACTGCCTTGGGCCAAAAGGCCTTCTTCTTATGTATAAAACACATGCAGACATTCATGCGAGCACAAGTCACACACACATGACCATTGTCTTTGGCTGCTGAGGCCTTTGGCCCAAAGTTCATATGTACAGCAGTCTTTTTGTTGTGCCTGTCTGCACTCAGCATCTCCTCTGTATGGTGAGAAGCAGTCTACCCTTCTCATAATATTGTCATTAATACTTCTGGAATTTTCTGTTGTTTTACTTTGTCAGTAAATCAAGTTACTCAAACATCAAATGCGGCATCATTATTAAAAGTACATAAAAAGCAAGAGGAGCCTAGACAACTTCTAATAGTAAATAAAATCAGTTACATTGCTCTGAGTTAGGAGATATTATAAACAGGAAAATATGTGAAATAGGGAAATTAATTGTTGTCCCTTCTGAAAGATCACATTTGGGTCTTCGGTGATGCCAGATAAAAAATATGTAACAAATAATAGTGGTTAAAACTTGGACAAGTATGTACTTCAATATTCATGTTGTCTAAAATGTCTATACAATGTTTGATCTAATAACTGATCAATACATTTTTGTCCTTGATGATAAGTTTCAAAAACAGGAATAAATACTCTTGCACAAATATAAGTTATAGTATATTGAATACTCTTAAGAAACTCCCTTCAATTGGAGAGAACACCATCATTTACAGGTGACATTTACTCCCTGCACTCATAATGGCTGGTTCTGAATGACTCCTACACAGATGGTGACTACAGCTTACACATGTTAGCTTGGCTTTTGTGATGTTATCTCTGGCTCTCTGATTAGTCGTATACTTCAAGCATATGTAAAACTTGCTTTGCCAATTGGTACTTCATTTGGAGTAATTTTGATTTGCATTGATGTCTCCCATAGCATAAACGATCAGCAATTTGATATCTTCAAAGCCCTTAAATTGCTCTTCTCATTTCATTTCACATTGTTTCAAAAGTTCAATGCCTAATTCATGCAGATACAATATTTTGGCATTTTATTTCCCTACATTCCACTTCAGAATATTCATCTCTACCAGTGTATATGAGTTTATTGCAGCTACATCAAGGAGGCTATTGAACCGTCTCCTCAGCCTCTTTTTGTAGACTATGGTCTATGGTACCCATTATTCCCTTAATGGAATTATGATATAGCTTTATGTGGGTTTTCTTCTTTGATGTGTCAACTTCTGCTCATGCATCTTTGTGTTGTGTAGTCAACAATAACAGATTTTTCTTTGTTTTTTTTTTTTTTTTTTCCTTTGTAATGTAAGAGACATCTGTTACTGGAGGGGTCTTAGTCAATTGACCTGTGAATACAAATTTTGAGCAACACTGCTCTCTGCCAGATGTCATCTTAAGTTCTTGCAGTATGTGTGTGCCATTGCATGTGAGTGTCCCAACCAAGATAAGTTTGTAATCTGCATACAGAGTGCCCACCAGTGCCATGGAAGTGCAGAAATACTCTGTTGTGATGTTGTAGCATGTATTCTTATTGGCTCTACCAGCCTCTCCACAATTTCGAAGGAACCTTGTTCATGGGCAGGTCTGCTGTCTTTTTCAGCATACACTTCCATTTTTATTCTGTAGTATTCAATTGCATTACTAAGAATTCTAATAAGTATACCATATTTACCATGTTTTTCTTCGAGGAAAGCCTTAAATGGACAGTGACCTCTGAAAAGATGTAGTATTTCATCAGTTTTATTTCAGGTCCACTTCTGAAGTACCTTGGAATATTCCACACAATTCTTTAAATACTGCACAAAGTGGTACTGATTTGTCACTTATATGTCCTTCTGCCCTGGCACCCTTATCATCAAACTGAACAGTTTCCAATGGTTGATAAGTTCTTATCTTAGTCATAGTTCATCTATATATGGCTCTTTCCAATAAATTTGACCATGTATCAGGTAATGAAATATTGCTCTCCTGGTAAAATCCCTTTAAAATACCCATCAAAGCATATATTTCGTAATGACTAACAGGAGATACACTTTTTCTTTCAGCTTCATTTGTATGGTCAAAAATTTTCCTAGAAAATTTCAATAGTGAAAAATTTCTTGAATGATTCACATACAGCATTTACTTTCACAGCAGTAGTTGTTCCCTGAGGTTCACAGACTATACTGGAAAAATCCCTTTTACACTGTCGTGGAGCTTTGGCAAGGTACACTCTACCAGAACTTGTAACATATTTATTTGGAGTGTTACCTGTGTGGTTTGTTTCTTCATTTACCTCTGTTTCTTCTTCCTTTGAATCCTCTTCAGCTTCTGAGTGATCAAATTTGAAATCATTGAACTGTTACAATTCATCATTTACTAAAAGTTCAGCAAGAATTTCTGCTTCGTTCAAACCTCTATAGTTCATTAAAGAAATTTGTCTCTACAAGAAACACATTTTCTCTACTGTGACAAACTGCTAATAATAATTATTAGTCTATAAATTTTCAGTGAAAATTAAACTCAACAATTAGACTCTCAACAGTGCACTATAAAAATCACATTCAAGGTTGCCAAATGAAATTTAATCCAATCTGAATTATGGTCATAGACAGTATCAGTCCAGGGCAAAATATGCCTTCAAGCATAAAAGTTGTATTTTTTCCTAATTTTTAATGTTTTAACCTGATAAATGCATGCTATAGTACTTATAAGGCGAAAAGCAAATGGAAAAAGGCCTATAAACATAGAAGGGTATTTGTTATGATTCTTCGATAAGATAAAAATACACAGGCAATTTTTGCCCATGCTTGGTGATACTAGCTTTAACACAGTACAGAGCCTCCTAATTCTGTCAGTCAAATGCTGTTTATTGGTTATATGCGGATGAATTATTACATTTTTAATTATACTACTTGCAAACTATAACTTGGAATGTGGCAACCAGGGGTTGCATGGAGCAGGGATACAGGATAGTTCATGAAGTGAAGATAGGTGGTATGTGGGAGGGAACAAACTCCACCTTCATGTACTGTAAGTAGACACTGCAGGCAACAGAAACCTGCATTTTGAGTTTCCATTAGCCCCTGATAAAGACTTCCTTTTCTGGGATAGAGTAGAAGATGACCCCCATGATGGACCAGCAACTGTGTCACCACTCATTTTCAAAAAATTTGCAATGAAAATAACACAAAAAAATAAATGTCAATGATCGTCATAATAAAATAAGAGAACTCAATGCTCACATGGAAAGATGTAGGTGTTCATTATTTCCATGCACTGTTCAAGAGTGAAATAACAGATAACTATTGTAAAGGTGGTTCAATGACCCCTCTGCCAGACACTTAAGTGTGATTTGTAAAGTACCCATGTAGACATAAACGTAGATGGAGAACAAAGACAGTGATAACACAGCTGAACAACAGAGCAGACGACAATGCAATCAACACCAGCTGGCGACAAACTTAAGGAAATCACTATGGCACTAACTGTCGCAGGTGCTGCTGATTCCTACCAATTAGATCTAGGCAGTCTGCATGCCAAATATTTCCCAAATAGTAAAAAACAATATTCCTTCCTTTAAAAAGTTAAATAAAATTAAAGTTGTTAACTTACAAAGGGTTACTAACATTTTGTATAGTTTTTGAGTGATTAAACTTCAGCCTTAATCTTGGAAAGTACAACCAATTGTATCAAAAAATAATTAATCTACTCAACAAGCAGCAGCAGGAGGTAACAAATGTGAAGGTTAAATAATTGTCATTACTTGCCACAATTATCTTCAGGAGGTCAAGTGCTTAGTACTATATACAGGGTGTTTCAAAAATGACCGGTATATTTGAAACGGAAATAAAAACTAAACGAGCAGCGATAGAAATACACCGTTTGTTGCAATATGCTTGGGACAACAGTACATTTTCAGGCGGACAAACTTTCGAAATTACAGTAGTTACAATTTTCAACAACAGATGGCGCTGCAAGTGATGTGAAAGATATAGAAGACAACGCAGTCTGTGGGTGCGCCATTCTGTACGTCGTCTTTCTGCTGTAAGCGTGTGCTGTTCACAACGTGCAAGTGTGCTGTAGACAACATGGTTTATTCCTTAGAACAGAGGATTTTTCTGGTGTTGGAATTCCACTGCCTAGAACACAGTGTTGTTGCAACAAGACGAAGTTTTCAACGGAGGTTTAATGTAACCAAAGGACCGAAAAGCGATACAATAAAGGATCTGTTTGAAATATTTCAACGGACTGGGAACGTGACGGATGAACGTGCTGGAAAGGTAGGGCGACCGCGTACAGCAACCACAGAGGGCAACGCGCAGCTAGTGCAGCAGGTGATCCAACAGCGGCCTCGGGTTTCCATTCGCCGTGTTACAGCTGCGGTCCAAATGACGCCAACGTCCACGTATCGTCTCATGCGCCAGAGTTTACACCTCTATCCATACAAAATTCAAACGCGGCAACCCCTCAGCAGCCGCTACCATTGCTGCACGAGAGACATTCGCTAACGATATAGTGCACAGGATTGATGACGGCGATATGCATGTGGGCAGCATTTGGTTTACTGACGAAGCTTATTTTTACCTGGACGCCTTTGTCAATAAACAGAACTGGCGCATATGGGGAACCGAAAGGCCCCATGTTGCAGTCCCATCGTCCCTGCATCCTCAAAAAGTACTGGTCTGGGCCGCCGTTTCTTCCAAACGAATCATTGGCCCATTTTTCAGATCCGAAACGATTACTGCATCATGCTATCTGGACATTCTTCGTGAATTTGTGGCGGTACAAACTGCCTTAGACGACACTGCGAACACCTCGTGGTTTATGCAAGATGGTGCCCGGCCACATCGCACGGCCGACGTCTTTAATTTCCTGAATGAATATTTCGATGATCGTGTGATTGCTTTGGGCTATCCGAAACATACAGGAGGCGGCGTGGATTGGCCTCCCTATTCGCCAGACATGAACCCCTGTGACTTCTTTCTGTGGGGACACTTGAAAGACCAGGTGTACCGCCAGAATCCAGAAACAATTGAACAGCTGAAGCAGTACATCTCATCTGCATGTGAAGCCATTCCGCCAGACACGTTGTCAAAGGTTTCAGGTAATTTCATTCAGAGACTATGCCATATTATTGCTACGCATGGTGGATATGTGGAAAATATCGTACTATAGAGTTTCCCAGACCGCAGTGCCATCTGTTGTTGAAAATTGTAACTACTGTAATTTCGAAAGTTTGTCTGCCTGAAAATGTACTGTTGTCCCAAGCATATTGCAACAAACGGTGTATTTCTATCGCTGCTCGTTTAGTTTTTATTGCCGTTTCAAATATACTGGTCATTTTTGAAATACCCTGTAGATACATATAAATGTAAAAGTGCTGATGTTATCATAGTTTTTGGAACTATTAGTTCCTTCCTTGGGAATGAGAGAGGGATAGAGTGGGTATGGTATGGAGTGGGGATGGGATAAAGTTGGGAAAATTAAAAAAGAAAGACAGATCACACAGACATCAGGATGTTGGGAATCCACCTGTAATGAGGCAGAAGTAGACCGAAATGAGGACGAGGTATCAGAGTGATTATGAGGACAAATATAGTACGTTGGTAAGCACTTTGTCAGTTCCCATTTGTTGTCATCCTAGCCAACTTCATTCTTACACATTTGAGGGCCAGATCTATAAATGTATTAAAGGGACAGCCATGGAAACCAGGCTTACTCCATCCTATGCTGACCTTACCATGGGTCTTTGAAAGATGCATTATTCAAGACTTTTGGGCTGGATCTCTGTCTTGGTATGGATTTATCAATGATGCTCTGTGGTCTAGATTTGTATTGAAGGAGATCTCTTCCACTTACAGCAACAATATAGCTGCTTTTCCCAACTGAAATTCATCTAGCCCTTTTACAAACCCAAAGCACATTTCTTCATGTAGACTCTGTGATCTCCCCTTTCCTTCCTTTTTCCATCTATTGTCCACATTAAATAATGCTCAATCCAAGTAATTAATAAGCAAAGTCTTTTATGAAGACTTGAGTGCAGTGAAGATTACAGTAAACTTTCAAGTTTACTCAGCTCCTTATCTTGAAATGGCTCCAGTTCTTCTTGTCTAGGGGTCTGATTCTTGAAGCTGAAAATCTAACATCAGGTACTCAAGTTTGGTTTGAACTAAATAAATTCCACCAGTTTTTCACATTTTAGTATATCATAGAGTATTTTGATTTTTCACATTAACAAAGGTGAAATTACATCATTTACACCTAATATACAAAAATGCATATGATCATATCAGAGGTAAGCTTATGACTCCCACACTCTGCGGAAATAACATATTCCAGAGGGTTTACAATTTTTCTTAGCAAATGAATTCCTACTAGTTTTCATTACATTTTTAATTTTGATTATTATTTCACAACTGAATAAGGAAATAAACATAGTAAACAGTACAGGATTCTGTAATTAGTAATAGAAATTTGTAATTTCAAATGTTTCTAAAAAATAATTTCAACTGTACATTCAGAACTAGTACTTATCAATTATAACATCAAAACTAAAATATTTTATCAAGTAATTCCTTTTCATAAATTTGAGCTTGAAATATAACATACCTTGTAGAAAATTATATGCAAGTTTTCATAAAAGCAACTGAGATAATATTGACCTGTCCAAAATTCAAAAAATAATACTGGTATCGACAACTACTGTTGAGAAAAAGTAATGCTAGATGAGGATGTCCCATTACAACTCCCATTTCACTGAATCCCAGATCCAAACCTTAGTCCACATAAAACCAACCAATAAGTAACAATACTCAGATTTTGACAGCTGTCAAGCTCCACAGTAAGTGTCTGCATCCCTACAGCATCGGCATCTGTGACAAATCTCTCTGCTCCACCACTGAATCCAGCCCCTGCACCACCAACATCTTCCAGGCTTTCCCTGCCCACAACCACTCTGCACATCTTATTCTGCTTTGATTGTTCAGACCCTGCTGAATGAGTGGGCACTTGTCAACTCACAGGATGAATGGGTGAGACCAGATAGCTGGCCCCCACTTTGACTCTCCACCTTGAGCAACACAGGAAGTGTCTGCATCCAACAAATGGATTACCACCCACTGTTTCACCAGTGTGGATACACTGCGAGGTGCCTGGATAGCAGAGGCCATGGGTAAAACATCCCATGTGACATGCTTGATTCTCTGCCACTGTTGCACACTGAGACAGCAGCTCAAAAATGGCTGACCATGGCCAAAAGCACCCTCAGTTGTTCACAAACACAGACCAGCTCCTCCTGTGTCACCACATGGCATGCACATGCATTCTAGAACTACTAACTTAAGATTTAACTATAAAAGCATTCACAGGAGTAGACCCATGTAACTTGCTACATTCCTGATGTGTCACAATTGAAGGTTAACACCTCACTGAGCTGATATTTGGCAATTCAAAAGAATTGACAACTGTGCTACCTAATGTGTGAATATACACTTTGTTGTTGTTGTGGTCTTCAGTCCTGAGACTGGTTTTATGCAGCTCTCCATGCTACTCTATCCTGTGTAAGCTTCTTCATTTCCCAGTACCAACTGCAGCTTACATCCTTCTGAATCTGTTTAGTGTATTCATCTCTTGGTTTCCCTCAACGATTTTTATCCCCCAAGCCTGCCCTCCAGTACTAAATTGGTGATCCCTTTAACTTTATAGTTACTAAAATGTGATATTACACATCATCAATAAAGGAATGCATGTGAAATTTAAGAATTAAACTACAAAAAACACTGAAAAATCTAAATATGTAACTTGCTGTTCTGCTGATGAATCACAGTCAACGGCTGGCATCTAACTATTCTGAAGCAGATGGTACTGGTTGTCCAAAGACAACTGTGCTACAGACTGTGTGAATCTATGCTTTACATTTACTGAAATGAGAAACTATACCTTTTAAATACAAATACTTCCACTGAATTTAATAAATAAACTACAAAAGAACACAGAAAAAGTTGAATACAGTATATAATGTGCTGGTATGTGAAGGTGCTACATATGCTGGAAAATTGCTAGGCTGAAATGAATGATCACTGACTGTCCATAGTAAGTTAATGGCAACTGCTCTACAGATTGCATGAATACACACTTTATAGCTAGTGCAAAACCCATCCTTTACAATCATCCCCATATATTACCACCTACTCCAGCCTAAAATATCAAAATCAGAATGACTTGTGTAAGCACATCTGTTTCTATCATATAACTTGTGTCCAGTGCACAGCATGGCTATGTACAAACTGGCTAAGCACCTCATAGAAGAAATTTGGGAACAGCCATTACTCATTTACCTAACATGCTCTGCAACAGGTCTGTTCAGGAGGCTGCTGGGTGATTATGAGTGCTCATACTCACTTGCTGCCTGGGAAAAACTGAGTGCTGTCTCCAGATGAACAATCTGTCAGGTTTGCTGTAGCCTTAGAAACAAGCATATAAACTTCCAGTGCAGTGCTTAAGGTAGAGTGCAGCTCATTTTAAATCAATGAAAGCACCATGATGGCCAGATTACAAACTTCAAGCCAAAGATCAGAGACATCAACATAAATTTGCAACATTTAAATGTAGGGTGCCTATCTCCAGTTAGAATTAACAGAGTCAGTCATGTGCTAAGTTTCATAATAAAAGAAGTCTTGTAGACTAGCATATATATCTTCTTCAGCATAAATTTCCACAGTTTTACAAGTTTGTATCTACAACTGTGTCTCTGATCTAGCACACTCCACTTCGGATGAACAAAGTCTGATGGCAGAACTGTGGCATCCTGAATCCATCTCTCATGAGAATAGATACAGCAACTGACAGATCTGCATGGCTCTGCAATGCAAGAGCCCCAAGAACAATCCAAAAGATGAAAACATGGAATAAGAAGATAAGAACACTGCTTTCATAACCTTTTTCTCACAATAAATCATTGAAAAAATGGTGTGATAAACTATTTTGTGCAGTGAAGGGAATGACATGCACACACAGAAGCTTACTGACAAACATTAACTTGGAAGTTTGTCTTCAAATTAGAAGTGTTCAGAAAGACCAGACATTGATCCTATTGTGACAAGCAAAAAAAGTGAAACATGATCTGGGACTTTCCTGGTGTATATTCTGTTAACACCAGTCTCAGATGTGCTGCCAGATATTTGTCATATAGCCACATTGCCTGAAAAGCTACAAAATTTCTTAGAACATCTGAAATCCATCCACAAAATCATCCATTTATCATCAAAATAGAAAAGGATAGTGAACTTCCTTTTCTTGACATTGTAGTTCAGTGTAGGCCTGATGGCTTGCTTGCCCACAGTGTGCATTGTAAGCCAATGCATATGGATTTATGACTCCATGCCTCCAGATGCCACCATCCCTCATAGAAGAGCAGCAGGCTCAGCACTCTAGCACACTCCACTTCAGATGAACAAAGTCTGATGGCAGAGCTGTGGCACCCTGAATCCATCTCCCATGAGGATAGATACAGCAACTGACAGATCTGCATGGCTCTACAATGCAAGAGCCCCAAGAACAATCCAGAAGATGAAAACATGGAATAAGAAGATAAGAACACTGCTTTCATACCATTTGCTGGCAATAAATCATTGAAAAAAATGGCAGATTACTGTGGAGACACCACATAACACCAGTTTTCCACCCGCCAGCCAAAACATGATTCTTTGTTAATGACAGTGAAAGATGATCTTGGTCTCAATAAAATGGGGCTGTACCACACACTGTATGAATACAGAAAAACTTGTGTCAGACAAATTATATACACAATTAAAGATTAATGTATAGAACATGAGCACCATCACCACTTATTGCAGCCCTACAAGTCACCAGCAAACCTGGCTACCACTGATAAGTTTTGAGACAGAGATACAGGCTTCAAACTCAGCAAGGCAGTGGAGAGAATACTTAGCTGTATCAAAGCAAAATGTGATACCCAGATGCAAGATGTGACAGGGACAGCAGGCAGAAGGCAACTACAACTCTCCCCTAGAGATGTTTCTGTTGATTAATTCCAATCACTTTGTGACATAAAATCTACTTTTCTAAAATAATATTATATAGTGTAAACTTGCTACAGTTGAAATAATATAAATTTGCTTCAACTTTAAACATGAGGAAATATGAACAGTCTATGTGGGTGGCGAATCTCAGGTTACTTAACTTGGTATCTGCTCATTGTCTTCGAGTTCTTCCTACAAACTGGATTCATTTTAGAACCATTCAGTGTGCTGTGTAGATTAAGGAACAGATACACCTTTATGCTTTTCACTCATTGGTGGAGTGTCACAAAACCTCTGATCAACAATGATGTCCAACAAGCCAACTCCTATTCTTATATATCTTTCCAAACAATTCTTTCATTGTTAAAGCTACATTTTTTAAATGACAATTAAAAATTACCACATCAAAACAATTTTACATATGTTCATAATAGTTTCAAGTACACTTAACAGTTCATCCAAATTACAATGTTTTACTGAAGTTTACACAGAACTGTAATTTTCTATTAGATTCTATTAGACTCAAACTATAAGTACTTTTTGATAATTTTACTGAGACGTTTCAGGCTGCATTATTTAACAAACTATTTTAATTACTTTGAAAATTAAAGAAATGCAGTACAAAATTTTTTTGTAGATTGACAGTAGCAGTTTACATGTTACTCTAGGCATTTTTGGCTAACAGTCGAAAATGAGCAACATTTTATTACATGTTTTCATTAAGTGTTAATTACAACTAAATATGACAATGTCTGACATTCCTACCAATTGATACAATTCCATAAGTTAGATATGTTGATGTTTCATAGCTATTTATATTTTGTATCACCCAGAAGGTCAGGGTCTCTGGTTGCATCATTGTTGTGACATTACAATTATCCTCTCAATTGACATCTGGATGATTACTTGGCTTAAAAGAATAAAGAATTTTAGTATCAATCATTGTAATAAGCTTCCATAACTGGTTTCTTATGTGTCACCCTGCTTCTTACGTGTCACTCTGCACTATGGATTTTCAATGATTGGATCCAGCTTTACAACTGAGACCCACAAAAGCAAAAATAATTAATATTTCCGGGCATACAATATTATTATATGTAACATGTGAATAAAATAATCATGAAATATAGGTTGATGTTAATTTAAACTTGGTTTGGAAAGACATATATCATAAGGCTGTATTAATCAAGAAGTATCATGTTTTGTACTTAGCTACCCCACATTATTTGTTTTGTCAATTAGTAGAAAAGTATGTTTCATTCCATTGTTATTACTCATCAATGCAGCAGTTTTAGGAAATAAATTTGCCACAAAAGCAATAACAAGCCACCATGAAGCAATGTATCAGCAAAGAATGAACATTAAGGGCCATAGAATAGACTCATTGTGAACAATTTCTTATGTGAAGCTACCTTGTTCTGGTTCCTCCCAAACCTCCCCTTCCTCCACCACTAGTCACAGCCATTTGTTCACTGTTGCAGCATGAGCATGAGCCTGCTCACAAGAGCGGAGCAGTGAACAGGTCTGCTGTACAGCATGGCTCAAGGGAAGTAAAAAACCTTAAGGCAGTTCCTATTGCAAGGTTCCTATTGCAAGGATCATTTTATACATCAGAAGAGTTCCTGAACTACAGTGTTTAACATTTCTTGTATTGTAAATTGCAAATGTATGCCCAAATTTGTATTTGTAATACCAAATATTTTTATTGTAAACATATATTTTGCAATATTTATTTCTCTGTAACACTTATTATTTTGTAATCTTTATCTATCTCTAAACCGAGCGAGGTGGCGCAGTGGTAAGACACTGGACTCGCATTCGGGAGGACGACGGTTCAATCCCGCGTCCGGCCATCCTGATTTAGGTTTTCCGTGATTTCCCTAAATCACTCCAGGCAAATGCCGGGATGGTTCCTCTGAAAGGGCACGGCCGACTTCCTTCCCCATCCTTCCCTAATCCGATGAGACCGATGACCACGCTGTCTGGTCTCCTTCCCCAAAACCAACCAACCTATCTCTAAAATGTATTTTTGTAGTGGGACCTAAGTTACTGTTTACTGTTTTTGTTTTGTTTTATGTATTACCATAAATTCTGGCCAAAAGCTTGTAAAATTGACACGTTCCATATCCTGTGATAGTGTCACAACATGGATCACAGGAACAGGAGATAAATAAATAAATAAAAATAAATAAATAAATACCACATGTGCTAATTGGATCATCCCATCTGATACTAGTTTCCCTGAACTCCGGAGATAGGAATGTTTCCTCCAACAACCTCCTGAATTTAGTTTTTGTTACCTCATCCCCCCCCCTCCCCCCCCCCCCCCAACCTCTTTTAGTTCACCCACTATTTTTATCACCATTGTTCCCATACTCCCTTATTTTTGTATCTGCTGTTGTAATTCTAAACCCTTAACTCACAAGGGTGACTTCTCTATAATGGGACCCTATGTTTAAACTGAGATTGAAGGCATAAATCATTTTAAAATTATACTTTAACCCTTGAGGGATGTCCATGTGTACAAAGTGTGCCAGCTACAAATAACTTTGTCTTATACCTTTCCACTGTTGTTGTGGCGTCAACAAGTACAAACAACATATCTCTGCCAACGCAAGATCTTTGACTCTTTAACCTAACGGCCCATGCCATCTTGCTTGTTCAGTTCACCATATCTCTTGCTGTAATGCAGACATTTGTACTTACTGATATGAAATATATCGAGACTTACAGTATCAAGTAAGTTTTCCTTGGGCTACAACTCAACCAAAATCCTACAGAGGTGATCCTCAGTAAGAATTCACACGCCGTTTCATCATAGTGCAAGTATTTTCTTGTCTACCATGCCTGCTTTGTTTACACCTTTGTTCATTCCACTTGGTCATGTATTCTGCCGCACAGCACTTGGATATCAAAGCTCTTGCACCTAAAATGGGACATTTCATTGCTTCACCACTACCTAGATTTTACAACACATTTCCCACTGTTTTTGACACCTCTGAACACGTTCGCCACTCAACAGTGTAACATGTGACTTTAGTCTCAGGCTTTGCCTCTCCAACAAGTGTCCATTGATACGTGCATTCTGAAAATGATAATAAGGTGAGAAAAATTCCTGCATTTCATTCTGCATTTTGTGCACAAACTATGTATCAGATGCTTGCTGACCGGGTGACCATTACAACAGTACCACGTGCAACCTCATCTTTGTTAGGACAGACCACGTGTACTGATCATGCTCCTGCGACACCCAAGTGCTTTACGAGTTTACAAAGTGGACAATGCCCAATGTATATCACAAAAATTTTCAGGTACGTTTCTACCCGCAGTGACTATTCGGCCCCTCAATGAACTTTATGGGCCCCCACCTGATGTGAACAATGTGCCATGTAGTGATACTACCTGTAGTTTCCGCACCTCCAAACATGCCCTGGCTTGTCACATCGACAGCCCTGTGGTAACATTTAACTGTGCTCCTCTGCGCACATCTGCTCTTCCTCCCCCACCCCCCCTCCACCCCCACCACCCTGCGGCCATTGCAAGTAAACTTTTTCACATGGCACTGGCCATGACTTCCACATTGGACTTCCTAGCTGTAAACATTGCATCAGACATTTCTGCAGTATCATTTCCTAGTGCTTTGGTGCCATTCTCATCAGCTCCAACAGACTACTTGCCCGCACCCTACTCGGTGGTGTCGGTGTCAACTGCGCAGGTCCAGCATCCACATGATACAAGTGATATGAGGGACTCAGATACAGAACTAGATGCGCCCCCATCTCCACCACCAGGTTGCTTATCGACCCCACCCTCGCTATCCGAGGACAACACAACAACATGATGTGCACTGGTGGAGAACTTGTTCAAACTGTACCACATCACTGATAACAATTAAAAATTCCTGTGCCTCGTGGCTCATCTGCACTGGCACACAAACCTGATCTGCAACCAACTTCTGATGCTACCATTAACTTCGAAGTACGATTTCGAGAAACAGACTGTCAATGAACGCCTCTTCTCATTCCCCACAAATCTGCAAACACTGTATCAGGAACATCTTGGCGATTGCACCCCATGCCAACTTTGGTGCTAGTTATGCATGCCAGATGAAACCATGTGGTTATCAAAACTGCCTACATATCTACAGGTTCATCTCCTCTCCCACACCCAGGAATCCATCAGTTCATGTGTGCGGATGGTTGACTAGGTCTGTTCACTCACACACCATTGCCATCACCAGGAGATCATGCTACAGGTTGGCACACCTGAACCAGCAGTTCACCCAGCTGCTGGCAAAAGCAGGCTCCACTCTGCTCCTAAGACTGCTGTGCCACCTGACACTCAGCACGTGCACTCTCCAGCCACTGAGCCACTGCATATTGTGCCTGAGTCATACGTCCATGCGGCTTTTCGCTGATGATGCTGTAGTATACAGAGAAGTTGCAGTACTAGAAAATTGCAGCGAAATGCAGGAATATCTGCAGCGGATAGGCACTTGGTGCAGGGAGTGGAAACTGACCCCTAACACAGACAAATGTAATGTATTGCAAATACATAGAAAGAAGGATCCTTTATAGTATGATTATATGATAGCGGAACAAACACTGCTAGCAGTTACTTCTGTAAAATATCTGGGAGTGTGTGTGCAGAGTGATTTGAAGTGGAAAACTTCATATAAAATTAATTGTTGGTAAGGCAGGTGCCAGGTTGAGATTCATCGGGAGAATCCTTAGAAAATGTAGTCCACCAACAAAGGAGGTGGCTTACAAACACTCATTCGACCTATACTTAAGTATTGCTCATCAGTGTGGGATCCATACCAGGTTGGGTTGACAGAGGAGATCCAAAGAAGAGTGGCGCGTTTCATCACAGGGTTATTTGGTAAGCGTGATAGCATTACGGAGATGTTTAGCAAACTCAAGTGGCAGACTCTGCAAGAGAGGCGCTCTGCATCGTGGTGTAGCTTCCTGTCCAGGTTTCGAGAGGGTGTGTTTCTGGATGAGGTATCGAATATATTGTTTCCCCCTACTTATACCTCGCGAGGAGGAGATCACGAATGTAAAATTAGAGAGATTCAAGCGCACACGGAGGCTTTCCGGCAGTCGTTCTTCTCACGAACCATACGCGACTGGAACAGGAAAGGGAGGTAACGACAGTGGCACGTAAAGTGCCCTCCACCACACACCGTTGGGTGGCTTGCAGAGTATAAATGTAGAAGTAGATGTAGAATTATGAACCTGAACACATCGAGGACGAATGGCTGCCTCCTCTTCCAACATACCCTCACTGTTGGTACCACACCATATTCGGCAATGATGCTAAAAAGTGCCGCCCTCCATGCAAGCATCTGAAAAGCCAATTGGCCAATATGAGAGATTCATTCCATCCATGCCCCCATCTTGTCAAATGGCGGCCTTTACGTCAAAGACTATTCTTTGAGTCGCAACTTCCTATGGACACCAATGCTGACATCTCAATTCTACTTAAGTTGATAGTCCCATGCCCCCTCACATGCACACACTCTCTCCTGCAATCTGTGAACTCACCTACACTCCAGACCTGCAGCTCCATCGAGCTTCAACTCTGCCTCTCTAACAGCCTCTGCCTCCCCTGGATCTTCCATGTGGTGGACATTGCAGAACCAATCCTGGGAATCAACTTCTTATCCCACCACCAACTGTCAGCAAATGTTGTTTGAGGTTCTCTGTTCCACTACACTTCTAACTCTCACATCCTGTGTGTATGTCCTCCGCCACCTTCTCCAAATATAAAAGCTATTAACTGTTTACTGAGTCAGTGCATGGCTCTCACGAGCAGGACTCGTGCACCCGTGGATCGTGTCCAGGTAGAAAGTGTCAAGATGTGTGCCCTCTGCTGTGAGAACGCCGTTTTGGAATATCACGTTGCACGTGAGAAGAATGAGCTTGCTGTGATCACAGCCCGCACCAACTCACACTGCTTGGCAGTGCCAGCACCTGAGCCTTCTTCTGCTGCACCTGACAGCTTTGCCAACAACAGCACACAGGTTAGCAATACCACACCTATCTCATGTGACTCCAGTCTTCACTCAGTGTTACCTCTGCCTTCCCCGCCCCCATCTAGTGTGTTACACTCAATATCTCACCTGTTTTGCAAACTGACACTCGCACGCCTCTTGATAATCCAGCTATCTGGGCTCCAACCAAGCCCCCCTGCCACACTCGTGCCCACCCAGTGTGTTGATAAACATTCCTCCCCTCTGGCACCTCCTTGCAAGGCTCGCTCGAGAGTCTATGCACGCCAGCAGTGCCACCACCACCGGGCGTGCCTCTCTCGGGCACTACAGACAATAGAAGTCTCTATGCACACCGCTCACACTCACCACATGCTTGGCACTCACAAACTGCCAACTGTGCTGGCATAAACATAAAAAACATGTGACTTTTTTGCTGCCATTCCCTCTCAAGCAGACGAACTACATTGCTTTCAAGCCATGTGCACCCCTAAAAATTCAACCAACACCATGGCCCTCCCACAAGCAGTCATTCAACATGCAATTTCCACTGTCATGAATGGAACTGTTCACCACATCACACGTCTGAGGGCCCAGCTATTTGCCACAAGGCTCACTGACTTGACCAACTCAAGTTATACTCACTTCGCCATCAAATACAGGAACTTCTTGAGGTGGGAATTTTACAGCCATCTGATAGTAACTGGTCATCACTCATACAACTCAACCCTAAACAGGACAGCTCCTTTCATACGTGTGGCAACTACAGATGCTTCAATGCTAGAACTGTGATGGACAGTTATCCTGTATTGAACAATTCTGACTTCACTCACCTTCTTGCTGGTGCTACAATTTTCAGCGTACTGGATTGCAAATGCACTTATCACCAAATCCCAATTGCAGCCAAGGGCATTCTGAAAACGGTGATTATCACCCCCATCAGGTTGTAAGAGTACCATTTCATTCCATTTGGGTTAAAAAATGGTGCCTAGACATGGTAAAGCTTTATTGACTATCTCTTGCTCCAGTATGACTTCTGTTTCGTATATCTCGATGGTATCGTGATCTTCAGCAAATCTGCGCAAGATCACAAATGCCAAATCATGATAGTAAAGGACACTCTCTCATCTAACAGAGTAAAGATTAACGCTGACAAACTGCAACTATGACAACAATCTGTCCAATTCTTGGGGTATACAGTCTCAGCCACTGGTATACGAGGTGTGGCTAGAAAAAAACCGGACTAGTACTGGTGAAACAATAAAACGAATGCAATAAGGCTGAAAGTCGCGTGGCCTGTCACGTGACTCTCGCTCCACCTACTGCTCGAGTTTCATCTGCCTCCTGCACTCAGTCTGCCCATGGCGTCTGTTTTAAGTAGTTGACGTTTTGTCTGTGCGTCGGAAAATGTTAACATCAAATTTTGTTTCAAACTAGGAAAATCTGCAAGTGAAACGTTTGTAATGCTACAACAAGTGTACGGCGATGATTGTTTATCGCGAACACAAGTGTTTGAGTGGTTTAAACGATTTAAAGATGGCCGCGAAGACACCAGTGATGACACTCGCACTGGCAGACCATTGTCAGCAAAAACTGATGCAAACATTGAAAAAATCGGTAAACTTGTTCGACAAGATCGCCGTTTAACAATCAGAGCAGTGTCTGAGTTAACAGGAGTTGACAAGGAAAGTGTTAGGCAGATTCTTCATGAAAGTTTCAACATGAACAAAGTGTGTTCAAAAATGGTTCCAAAGTGTCTCACAATTGAACAGAAGGAACGCCGAAGAATGATTTGTTCTGACATCCTGGAAAACATGGAAAGTGATCCCACCTTCTTACAAAATGTTATTACTTGCGATGAATCGTGGTTTTTTACTTACGATCCCGAAACTAAATGCCAATCGATGCATTGGAAAACTCCTGGTTCTCCACGACAAAAAAAAGCACGAATGTCAAAATCGAAATTCAAGGCAATGATGATTGTTTTTTTTGACATCAAAGGGATTGTGCACATTGATTGGGTACCAGAGGGACAAACAGTGAATCAGCATTACTACATTAGCGTCCTGGCTACCCTACGTGAGCGAGTACGGAGAAAACGGAACGATTTGTGGAGAAAAAAGTCATGGATCCTTCACCAAGACAATGCCCCAGCTCACAGTGCGTTGTCAGTGAAGACGTTTTTGGCAAAACACAACATTCCCATCTTAGATCATCCACCCTACTCACCTGATTTGGCCCCCTGTGACTTTTTTCTTTTCCCTAAAGTCAAGTCAGCTTTGAAAGGAACTAGATTTGAGACTGTTGAAGCAGTAAAAGAAAAAGCGACGGAAGTAATGTATGGACTTACCGAAAATGATCTGCAGCATTGCTATGAACAGTGGAAAATTCGTATGGAGCGGAGTAGAGACCGAGGAGGAGAGTACATTGAAGGAGATAACATGAAATTGTAAATAAATGTTTTTTCCAGCATCAGTCCGGTTTTTTTCTAGCCGCACCTCGTACACCTTCCTGGATTGAAGGTGCAATCAATCTTGTCCATGCCACTCCCTACCTCATACAAAGAGCTCCGTTTGTTCCTGGAAATAATAACCTACTACTGTTGTCATTTGCCTGCAGCAGCTGACACCCAGGCCACCCTCACTAACACCCTCTCCAGCAAGCAGACTTCAGGGATGCACCATGTTCCGTGGACTGAACCAATGTGCGCAGCCTTCCAGGCCCTGAATGACTCTCTTGCATGAGTCGTCACCCTTGCTCATCCAATCTCAGATGTTGAACTCTTCATCATCACAGATGCCAATGACTGTGGTAGGCATGGTCCTACAACAATGTGACAACAATGTCATCACACCACTTCAATTCTTTTCGAAGAAGCTTTCACATACCCAACAAAAATACTCAGCCTTCGACCACAAATTTTTAGCAGTTTATGAGGTGGTGAGTCACTACTGCCTTGATTGATGACCACCTTCACACAACCTGACCAACGATAAACCAGTAGCAGATGCCATACACAACCCCACTCTTGTGTTGGCTGTCTTACACCAAAGCAAAATTGAGTGAAGGTCTGGTGCAACAACTCCACCAGCACCCTTTACCGCCTCATACCCACCCCCTTCCACCATTCAGTGTTTGTTACACTACATTCCCTAGCACACCCTGAAATGAAGTCATCGAGACACCTCATGGCCGAACAATTCGTGTAGCAAGACATGAAACGTGATTGTCAGACCTGGGCCTGGAATTGCATCACCTGCCAGCACAACAACATCACCCGGCACATTGTTCTTCCTCTCCACAAATTTGACATTCCATCTGGCCACTTTCACCACATACATCTGGAGCTCATTGGCCCTGTCCCACCCCCCCAGATGGCTTCCATTACATTCTTTATTAATCAATCATTTATCTTGGTGGGTAGAGGCATACCTCTCACCAGCATAATCACTGAAATCATGGCTAAGGGTTTTGTTTCTTCCTGGATTTCCCTCTTCAACTGCCCTGCTACGATCACCACTGACCATGGCTGGCAGTTTTAATCACCACTCTTCACCCAGTTCTGCCAGCTGTGTGGTATAAACAAATGTCACATAACTGCCTACCACCCCCAAGGAAACTGACTCTTAGAATGGTGGCATAGCACTTTCAAGACAGCACTGCCGTGTCACAACAGTCTTTGGACCAAGGTCCTCCCATGGGTACTCCTCGGCCTATGGTCGGGGAGCTGTTACAACCTATCCCCCCCCCCCCCCCCCCCGCTCCCCCTGACGCACCCGCTCCCTTTCCCGACCTCATAAGCTGGAACCAAATGCATTTTCCTGATGCCCCCCTCTAGCCATACTGCCCCTCTGCCTCCTCCACAATCCTCCGTGCCCTCTGATATTTCATTCAAGTTCGGTTTTCTCCACAACAACACCATAAAAATGGTTCAAATGGCTCTGAGCACTATGGGGCTTAACATCTGAGGTCATCAGTCCCCTGGAACTTAGAACTACTTAAACCTAACTAACCTAAGGACATCACACACATCCATGCCCGAGGCAGGATTCGAACCTGCGGCCGTAGCAGCAGCGTGGTTCTGAACTGAAGCGCCTCGAACCGCTCGGCCACAACACCCAGCCAACAACACCATCTGGACTCCAATTGCCCCACCATATTCAGGCCCATACAAGATCATAAAGATCATAAACTGCAGTGCTAACATGATGGACATCCAGGTTAAAGGTTCATCACTCACTATTTCTCTCCACTGCATGAAACTGGCACACCTCAACCCAGTGTCTCACACCCAAAGACATTGTGCAGCCTCCCAGCCTTGAGAACTGGAACTCAACCTATGACCCCTCAGAGCTGCTGTTGCAGCCCTTACCTGAACATGTGCTTGCATCACCATCAACGCTGTTTCTCAGGTATTCACCCTCTCTCTCTACCTCTTCCCCGTTACCCCCTCTAATGGTTCTGCAATTCCGATGTCCCGCCTGAAAGTGTGGAGGATGTCACCATCCTTATCAACGACAACTACATTTCACTCTGCTGCAAAACAACTCACCCCACCCAACCAGGGTACTGGTTCGTTAGTGGATCACTGGCTTCTACCCACTTCCACAAGGGGTCAACCACACACTCCTTCACACTAGATGATCTCCCTAGGGAGGGTTACAGTTTGGATGCTGCCAGCTGATCATGTGGGGGACACAGTCCCTCCCCACACCAGTCAATCCTCATGCACAGGCTGACGCCTTGTCCACCCACACCACCTACAGGAGTTCCACATCGACCTCCCAGTGTGGTCCCTGCTGCAAGAACTTCCAGATATGGACATCTGGGGATGGGGTTTCCTGTGTGGCATTCATATGTATGAACAACATATGTCTGCCATCGCAAGATCTTTGACTCTTTAACCTAATGGCTCGTGCCATCTTTCTTGTTCAGTTTGCTGTACGATTTGCTGTAATGTGGACTTTTATACTTACCGATATTAAATATATCAAATCTCACAATATTAAGTATGTTTTCCTTGGGCTTCAACTCAACCAAAATCCCACATAGTTTTACAGTTGCAAGCCCATATCTACTCCTCCATTATTGCTTCAGATAACACTGTGATAAGTTGTGTTGTTATACATCCAAGACAGCAGCAGTAATGTAAAATAAATAGCATGGTATGTAAGAAAAAATTTATGATCTGTGCAAGAAAATTACCCACATTCTGAGCTAGCAGCACAAACCCACAATGAGGGGGTTGTCTATGAGATAATTGGCAATCAGATAAGCAGTTGGTTGAAATTTGAATCAATTGCACTGTTTAATTCTTTGAGTGGGTGGTTACTGTGTGATAACACTTCTTCTATGTGGCAATGGAGTGATATAATGAAAATTTATTTTATTATAGTTTAATTAAACAGTGATTTAGCTCATATAATGTAAGTTTATTTTATTGTTGTTTAATGAAACTAATACAAAACAATAATATTGTTCATATACATTTATTTTGGTGACATAAAGGTAGCTATTCTTGACATGTGTACAAAGTAGACTGTGTGCCTGCTCATGTTGTAAAAAATGTGCCCACTCAAGGGTTAAGTTATATAATATTTATTTTCACTGTTGTATAAGTGTTATTTAAATACCCCATGTTGAGTATATGTAGCAATAGGTAAAACCACATACTTAAGTGCTGTTTTTTTTTATTTTTATTTTTTTTTTTTTTATAGTACACGTAATTGAACAATAGAGAATTGAATTTTAAACTTTGAAGAATTGTAACACCTTTGTAACAAGTAAGTTTTCACATAATGCTAAATTTGTGGGTTTACATTTGCACAAAAATTGCACTCAATAGGTTCATAAAGTAGTCTGTGAAAATTGACATTCAGTGCAGAGCTCCTCTACAGTTTTCTTTAGCACCCCTTTTTCAAAATTTTTGAAAAAGATCTGACCACATATAAAATATTATCCAAGTCACAATTTGGATTTCTAAAGGATTTCAATATTGAGAAGGCTACCTACACACACAGTGAGAATGTACTTAATTCATTATATAATAAATTACAGGCTGCTGGTATACTTCGTGATTTGTGAAAGGTATTTGACTGTGTAAATCACAGTATCCTTTTAAGTAAATTAGAATGTTATGGTGTAAAAGGAAATGCTGCAAAAAGGTTCAGATCCTATACCTCTTGACAGAAAACAAGTGGTATCAATAGGAAAGAGACATGTATTAAACTGTTAGGTATCATCCACCTGGGAATCAATAACATGTGGTCTCCTGCAAGGCTTCATCTTAGGGCCATTAGTTTTTCTTGCGTATATCAGTGACCTTTTATCAGTAACACTACCAGATGCCAAGTTTGTTTTGTTTGCAAATGATATAAACATTGCAATAAATAGTAAATCAAGTGTAGCCTTAGAAAGATTGGATAATGAAATTTTCATGGACATTAATAAAAGGTCCCTAGCTGTTTCTCTGTCACTAAACCTTGAAAAAACATACTATATGCAATTAAGAGCTTGTAAAAGTTTCCCTGCCAGTATATGGCTAAAATTAGACAAAAAACAGATAGAATAAGTTGACAGTGTTAAATTCTTGGGATTACAGCTTGATAGTAAATTTAACTGTGAGGAGGATATCACGGAACTGCTGAAGTGCCTAAACAAATCTTTGTTTGTAATGTGAATGTTGCCAGCCATAGGTGATATAAAAATAAGAAAGCTAGTGTACTATGGTTACTTTCATTCAATAATGTCATACAGGATTATTTTCTGGGTTAACTCATCAAGCCAAGCTAAAGTTTTCCAAACCCAGAAATGTACAATATGAATTATTAGTGGGTGGACTCAAGAATGTCCTGCAGAGGGCTGTTTCGGAAACTGGGGATAGTAACTACTGCTTCCTAACATATTTATTCCTTAATGAAATTTATCTTTAAAAATATATCTTTTTTTCAAGTCAACATATCAGTTCATGGAATCAATACTAGAAATAAAAATATGTTTACAAGGATTTAAAGTCACTTACTTTGGTTGAGATAGATGTCCACTAGTCAGCAATAAACATTTTCAGTGACATTCCAGCAGCAATAAAAAGTTTAACTAATACTAAAGTTCAGTTTGAGAAAAATCCAAAGGATTTATTGGTGGCCAACTCCTCCATCTCCACTGATGAATTTCTTAGAAGAACTGACAGCTTTATTTGGGATCTGTGGAAAGAACATTAGTATATCTGTTCACATTTTGTAAATATTTATTTTGTTTTCTTGTTTTTTGACATGTTCCACATCCCAGAGGATCTCCTCACTACGGGTCAGTTGGAACGAAAAGTACATCTAATCTTATCTAAACAAATGTGATTCTAATTAACCTCTTTAAGTATTTTATTGGAGAAACTGAAAGGCCCCCTGATCACTGTCTATTGCAAAGTCATCTTTTCACCTGTTTTTTTATCTGTATCCTTGACATCTTCCTTCACCAACTACCTAATACTTGTATTACACATAAGATCATTAAAATTGACACATTCCTGTGAATTCACTATATATCATACTGAAAAAAATAGGTACGTAGTTTATGAAACACAGTCTAGTAAACCCCAAGTAGCAACAACACATATCAGTAACAAACAGAGAAAATGCAATTGACAATAAACCACAGTGCATTTGGTGATTTAAGTTGGGTAGGGAGAATACAGAAACATTCCACCAGACTTGACCTTCGATAGTGAGTTTAAAAATTCTCGTATTGTCTTAGAGACCATACCTCATAAGTTAAGGGTTAATTGCATGTTTCATTTCTTGTCCCACTATCATTACTTCCCACCCTGTCATTATCATCATTGTACTGAAGCTGGTAACACACTTACCAACATACCATATTTGACTTCCTACTCTCTTAGCTGCCTCTGTCATTATCTTCGTCAGTTCTCATTTTCACTACAAGTGGACCTCTCTGATCCTGGGTTCTGAGTGACCTATCCTTTATTTTTAACCTTTTCAATCTGCCCCTCTCTCCTCTTCGAGAAATTAACTAATAGTTATGTTAACTAAGTTACTGTGATCAACATTACCTTTATATATGTCTATCTGATTTATTAAATGTTTCTTCTCCTTAAGGTAAGTACTGGCAATTCTGTCTCATATTTATTTAATATTAATATTTTGCATATTATAATTGTCTTCATTTTGTTGTAAATACATTTCAGAGATTATTTGACTTATAAACCGAGTGTATGGCTGCAGATAAGTATGATATAACTCTCATTTCTAGATGAGTCTAGTATGCTTCCGACTTATTAAACTGAATGTTGAAGTAGAGCTAACAGAAGATGAGATGACAGAGCTCCTGTTAGCTTATATCAACAGTACAGGAGAACTCCATATGGTTCCTGCACATATACATGATTGCTTCTCAATCCGATTTTGTGTAGTCTACGAGTATGCAACAGAGGAGATGATACGTGAGTGTTTATATCAACTTTAGTGTGAACACAAAGTTTTCTCTTCATTTTTAATAATTCAGTTATGATATAATAATTTATCATTCTTTTGTTACTAATTTTAAATATGTTTAAACACACACACACACACACACACAGAGAGAGAGAGAGAGAGAGAGAGAGAGAGAGAGAGACAGAGAGAGAGAGAGAGAGAGAGAACAAAACATTGGGAAATCTACCACTGAATAACAATAATACGAAATAGAATAGATTGCTACTTACTACACAGAGCAGACACTGAGGAGCAGAGAGGTAGAGTTGAAGCTACTCATTGATGATTAGGATGCACAAAACTACCAAATCGTGTGAATTCTGAATACTATACTTCATCTGCTGTTCCCAATTGTCCCAGAGATTTTCTATGAGATTAAGATGGCTGTGGTAGGGTTCTTGAGTGTTTGTCAAAACAGAACCTATGTGTGCAGCCCTATGAGCATATGGCTTATGTCATACAGGAAGATAAGGTGTACACAATAATAATAGTAATAATAATAATAATAATTTTATTGTAATTTGGCCATTACAGCAATAGACAAAATCATATACATACTAAAATACAATTAATAATTTGAAAGAAACAAAAGGTTTGTTGTTAACATTATAGTATTATATTACAGTTGATAAATTCTCTTATATCATAGAATGGGTGGAGGACTAGGCAGTCACGAATTGTTTGTTTGAATAATTGTTCAGGTAATTCTTGAACAGATTGAGAAAGATTATTAAATAATTTGTACACAGCACATTCACCAGTAAGATGTAGAAAAAAGGACAGCACTTGATCACCAAAAATGTTGATTTAGCTCCATCTGAATGAGTGGGCCCAAGCCATGGTATGAAAAGCATTATGAAACCACTTCCAGCCTCAACTATACCCTACATACCATGCAGATTATGTGTGCAATTGGGCCATTGGTGCCTCTGACACATTGCAGCATCTGAAAAGATGTGAAATTGTAAGTCATGACACCATACTTTATTCCTCCAGTCAGCTACTTTCCAATTTTGTGTTGTTTTCAACTTCAGATGTCCATTGCATGCAGTTACCTTCATTAAATCTGCCTGGACTCTAGCTGAGACTCTAACCTATCTCCCATTTTACTTTAGCAAAAACTGTGATCTATCTTTTGTGATTTCATTTGTACCAGTTTTTGTCACAAATTGACGACAAATTAAAGAAAATGGTGGGTTTTCCATAAATTTAAGTAATTTAAAGTACTCGTTTTACTTATCTTCTTCTGGTTGTTAAGTTAGTATTCATTCTTATTGTAAGCACATTATTTTTTATTGGAATGATCCTGCTTGCTAAATTATAATTCCAAGGTTTGGCTTGTATCCATATAAATATTTACCTTTTTTCCAGTTTAAACATTTTGTTGACAGGGAACCAGCAGCTTTCTTAAATTTCTTAAAGCTTTTATTAACAATTCTGTCAACAAATGCAGCATTTATATTAGGTCATTAGTTTCAAACCTCATATGTTCATTTACAAACCTGGGCTTCTGAGGCTGCACTGACAGTCCCTGATCTCAATAGTAAACATCAGAGTGACAATACATTCTTCATAAAATGTTTGCATAATGAATGTCACAATCCACATGTGCCTTTCTGCATGTTGAGAACAAGCTGTAGGTCAACATAGACAACAGCATCAGGAGTTTCCTCCATATTGAAAATTTCAGGAACATTATGGAAAAATCTTAATTAGTGACCTAATCAATTAATGAACTGTATCACCTTGTGCATAAAATTCAGATCTACAAAAGTATTATGACAAAGGTGGGAACCTAACAAGCACAGAGACAAAATCTGCAATGGAAAATATAGCCATTTCGGAAAAGGAATGTTAATCATCTCATAAATCACTTTCATTCACAGAATTGAAATACATTACCTGAGGATTGCCTTTCCAATCTGGGTAACTAGTGATGTCACTGTGTCCATAAATATGCATTAGCTCACAAGGTTTTTCTTATTATGTAATGAGGAGGATTTTGAATTAGTTATAACTTTTAATTAACTGATTTCCCAGTGCAGCATTAGGTTTAGCTGGTTGTTGCAGATTATTGTAAAATAAAATATACTACTGAATTGTATACCTCAAGCAACATGTTTTCATTATAGTATATAGGAATCTGTCTTTTTCTACATTGCTGAATTTATTTCTTTTTCTCCATGTAGCAAACATATTAATTTCAGTGTTTCCCAGTTACAGGGTCCATTGAAGTGTGGCATTAAAATATTACATCATTACTTATACAGGGTACATCAAATTCGACATAGCACACAATATCAGTTTTGCATCATCATTATCATACTACTGTCTGTGCTAAATGCAGGAGATTTTCTCTCAATATTGCAACATTTCACACCTTCAACATCAGCAAGACCTCATAATAACAGCAATAGTGGAAGTAGTTTTATGCGTCCATAGGTTACTTTTACAAGGATAGTGGGCATTTTGTGGCATTAAAATTTAAGAACAACAAAAATAACATAAGAATGGAAAATCCAGGATGGCATAGTGACAATATTATGTAAAGAATAGATTGCTGCTCACCATACAGCAGACAAGTTGAATCACAGATAGGCATAATAAAAAGACTGTCAAACAAGCTAGCTTTTGGCCAATAAGACCTTCTTCTGAATTAGAAAAAATACACATGCACACACATACTAATGCAACTCACGCATATGTGACCACTGTGTCTCACTGCCGAGGCCAGACTGTGAGCAGCTGTGCATGATAGGAGAAGCAGTCTGGGTGGTGAGGGTAAGGAGGAGGCTTAAGCAGGGAGAGGCAGGGGCAGCAGGGTAGGGGAGGGGGACAGTAAGGCAATGAGGAGGGGGAAGCAGAAAATGAGAGAAGTAAAAAGACTGTGGGTGCACTTGTGGAATAGAGGGCTGTGTGGTGCTGGATTAGGAAGATGGAAAGTGATATATGGTAAAGGACCATGATTAATGAAGATTGAGGTGAGGAGGGTTACCGGAATGTAGGATATATTGCAGGAAGAGTTCCCACCAGTGCAATTCAGAAAAGCTGGTGTAGGTAGGGAGGATCCAAATGGCACAGGCTGTGAAGTAGGTATTAAAATGAAGAAGTGTTGGGCAGTGTGCTCAGCAACTGGGTGGTCCAGCTGTTTCTTCACCACAGTTTTTCGGTGGTCAATCATGTGGAAAGATGGCTTGTCAGCTGTCATGGCCACATAGAATGAAGTGCAGTGGTTGCAGCTTAGCTTGTAAATCATATGACTGCTTTCACAGGTAGCCCTGCCTCTGATGGGATAGGTGATGTTTGTGACTGGCCTGGGAGGATGGGGGAGGATGTACGCAACAGGTCTTGCACTGAGGTCTGTTACTGAGATACGAACCATGAGGTAATGGGTTGGGAGCATGGGTTGTGAAGGGATAGATGAGGATATTGTGTAGATTTGGTGGATGGTGGTATACCACGGTGTGAGGAGTGGGGAGGATAGTGGGTAGGACATTCCTCATTTCAGAGCACGACAAGAGGCAGTTGAAATCCTGGCAGAGAATGTGATTCAGTTAAGCCTGTCCTGGCTGTTACTGAGATTTCCAGAAAGCATTTGACATCGTGACCCACTGCAGGCTGTTAATGAAGGTACAAGCATGTCGAATATGTTCACAGATATGTGAGTGGCTCAAAGACTTCTCAAGTAATACAACCCAGTATGTTATCCTTGATGGCAGGTGTTCATTGGAGACAAGGGTACTGTCAGGAGTGTGGAAGAGTGAAGGACTGTTGTTGATTTCTATATACTTAAATTATTTGGTGGACAGGGTGGGCAGCAATCTGTGGTTGTTTGCTGATGATGCTCTGGTTTAAGGTAAGGTGTCGAAGTTCAGTGACTGTAGGAAGATACAAGATGTCTTAGACAAAATTTGTAGATGGGTTATGAATGACAGCCATCTCTAAATGTTGGAAAAATGGAAGTTAATGTGGATGAGTAGGAAGAACAAACCTGTAATGTTCAGGTACAGTGTTACTTGTGTCCTGCTTGACACAGTCAAGTCATTAAAATATCTTGGTGCAGTGTTGAAGAGCGATATTAAATGGAACAAGCTTGTGAGAACTGTGGTAGTGAAGGCGAATGGTTGACTTTGGTTTATTGGCAGAATTTTAGGAAAGAGAAGTTCACCTATAAAGGAGACCATATATAGGATGCTGGTGCAGCCTACTCTTGGAGTACTGCTTGAGTGTTTGGGATCTATACCAGGTTGAACTGAAGGGAGCTATCAAACCAATTAAGAGGGTGGCTGATAGATTTATTACTGCTAAGTTCAAACAATATGTAAGTGTTACTGAGATGATCTGGGAACTCAAATGGGAATCCCTGGAGGGAAGGTGACTTTCTTTTCAAAAAACACCATTGAGAAAATTTAGGGAACCAGCATTTGAAGCTGACTGCTGAAATATTCTACTGCTGCCAACATACATTGCATTTATGGACCAGGAAGACAAGATGCAAGAAATTAGGGCTCAGACAGAGGCATATAGGCAATCGGTTTTCTCTCACTCTATTTACAAGTGGAGCATGAAAGGAAATGACTAGTAGTGGTACAGGGCACCCTCCACCCATGCATTGTGTGGTGGCTTGCAGAGTATCTATGTAGATGTGGATGAGGGGAATGCTCCTGTTGGCTGGATGGTTCCTCTAACCCTCCTGGCCTCAGCCTGCATTAATCATTGTCCTTCACCCACCTATCCCATTTTCTGTTTCCATTCCAGCACTACACAGCTTCTATTCCACCACTGCACCCACAGTCTTTTCACTTCTCTCTTTTTCTGCTGCCCCCTCCTCCGCCCACTGTCTAACCTCTGGATGGCACCTAGAAGTCCTACACTCTTGCTGCCCTGTCACAATATGCTCCCACAAGCACCACTTTACCATCACCCATCCGTACCATGCTATCCCTCCTCCTCCTCCTTACCCCCACCGCCCAGATTGCTTCTGCCATCATGTGCAGCTACTTGCAGTTTGACCTCGGCAGTCTGAGACAATGGTCACGTGTGTATGAGTTGCAGTTGCATGAGTGTGCATTTGTATCTTGTCTAATTCAGAAGAAGGACTTTTTGGCCAAAAGCTAACTTGTTTGACAGTCTTTTTGCTTTGCCTATCTATGACTCAACATCTCCATTATATAGTGAGTAACAATCATCCTTTTCGTAATATTGTCAGAAATAACATAATTCACACATACAGTAATACTATACCTGGAAAATTCAAATACATACACCTTCAACATCAGCAAGACCTACTAGATATCTACAATTAAAATTCATAAACTGTTACCATAATCATCACAGTAAACCTTTTTATAACTTCTGCCTTAGTGCTACATTTGACTTCACAATTATGGGAAAACCTTCTCTTCTAAATAATGCTTACTTCTGCTTGATTCAAGCTCAATTAATATTCATAAAATACTTTGCAATAATAGTAACAAGGTTACTCAAGATTCAATGTTTGTGGAGACACTAATATTGATTTTATGTCAGATAATAGTGACTACATCCACATCCATAGCTGAGTGGGCAGTATACACTGATCAGCCAGAACATTATGACCACTGACTGTTGATATAAACACATCAAGATGATAGTAGCATCACCTTACAAGGAATGACTGCTAGCCAGACATATGCATGACATGTATAATATCAGTGAGTGTGCTACCCATGTGTAGAATGGGGATGGCACATGATCTATCTGAGTTTGATGGAGGGCAGATTTTGTTGGCACAGAGGCTCGGCAAGAACATTTCAGAAACTGCATGGCTTTTCTGGTGTTCGAGCAGTTCTGTGGTGAGTATCTTCAACATGTGGTGAAACCATGATGAAACCACGTCCAGATGGCATGGGGTTGGGCAGCCACCCCTCATCAGAGACTACTAAAACAGGCAAAGCACCAAACAGTGGTGGAACTAATATCTGAAGTTAATGCTGGACGGATTAGAAGTGTGTCAGAACACACAGTGTACTGAACATTCCTAACAAAGGACCTCCACAGCTGACATAGGCAACTACGACAGAAATGAGCACGTGACATCTGCACTGGACACTTGTGCAGTGGCAGAGCATTGCTTGGTAGCACGAATCCTGATACCTTCTTCATTATGCCAATGAGAGAGCAAAAATCCATTGTCTTCCATGGGAACAGCTCCTTCACACCTGTACTGCAGGATGGCGACAAGCTGGTGGCAGCTCCATTATACTCTGGGGAACGTTCACATGCGAGTTCATGGGCCCAGTGGAGCTCATGCAAGGCACCATGATGGCCAAGGTGTATCATACACTGGTTGCAGACCACGCAAACCCCATCATGACGATCATGTTTTCTAATGGCAGCTGTATTTTTCAAAAAGAAGAGAATGTCCTCCACTGTGCCAACCAGCACAGAATCTGAAAACAATGATCATGTGAGACCCAACTCACACTTTTCTCACATGACATACTGAAAGCTTTGTATCACAGCAGTCAGATAGATGCAATATTTCTTGATCTCTGAAAAGCATTTGACAGTGCTACACCTACACTTGTTGCACAAAGTAATATCATATGAAGTATCAAGTGAAATCTGTGGCTGGACTGGTGATTTTTTGGTAGGGAGGATGCAGTAATTTATCTTGAATGGAGAGTCACTGACAGATGTAGATGTAACTTTGAGTGTGCACTACAGACTTTTTGCAGATGATGTAGTTGCCTATTATGAGGTAATGTCTGAAAGAAGCTGTGTAAATATTCAATCAGATCTTGATGAGATTTCAAAGTGGTGCAGAGATTGTCAACTAGTTTTCAACATTCAGAAATGTAAAACTGTGCACTTCACAAAATAAAAAGACATAGTATCATATGACTATAATGTCAATGAATCACAGTTGGGATTGGATGACTCATATGAATACCTAGATGTAACTCCCCCATGAACCATGGACCTTGCCGTTGGTGGGGAGGCTTGCGTGCCTCAATGATACAGATAGTCGCACCATAGGTGCAACCACAATGGAGGGGTATCTGTTGAAAGGCCAAACAAATGTGTGGTTCCTGAAGAGGGGCAGCAGCCTTTTCAGTAGTTGCAGGGGCAACAGTCTGGATGATTGACTGATCTCCTCTTGTAACAATAACCAAAACGGCCTTGCTGTTCTGGTACTGCGAACGGCTGAAAGCAAGGGGAAACTACAGCCATAATTTTTCCTGAGGGCATGCAGCTTTACTGTATGGTTAAATGATGATGGTGTCCTCTTGGGTAAAATATTCCGGAGGTAAAATAGTCCCCCATTTGGATCTCCGGGTGGGGACTACTCAAGAGGACGTTGTTATCATGAGAAAGAAAACTGGCGTTCTACGGATCGGAGCATGGAATGTCAGATCCCTTAATCGGGCAGGTAGGTTAGAAAATTTAAAAAGGAAAATGGATAGGTTAAAGTTAGATATAGTGGGAATCAGCGAAGTTCAGTGGCTGGAGGAACAAGACTTTTGGTCAGGTGAATACAGGGTTATAAATACAAAATCAAATAGGGGTAATGCAGGAGTTGGTTTAATAATGAATAAAAAAATAGGAGTACTGGTAAGCTGCTACAAACAGCATAGTGAATGCATTATTGTGGCCAAGATAGACACGAAGCCCACACCTACTACAGTAGTACAAGTTTATACGCCAACTAGCTCTGCAGATGACGAAGAAACTGATGAAATGTATGATGAGATAAAAGAAATTATTCAGGTAGTGAAGGGAGACAAAACTTTAATAGTCATGGGTGACTGGAATTCAAGAGTAGGAAAAGGGAGATAAGGAAACATAGTAGGCAAATATGGATTGGGCTAAGAAGTGAAAGAGGAAGCCGCCTAGTAGAATTTTGCGCAGAGCATAACTTAATCATAGCTAACACTTGGTTTAAGAATCATGAAAGAAGGTTGTATACATGGAAGAACCCTGGAGATACTAAAAGGTATCAGATAGATTATATAATGGTAAGACAGAGATTTAGGAACCAGGTTTTAAATTATAAGACATTTCCAGGGGCAGATGTGGACTCCGATCACAATCTATTGGTTATGAACTGTAGATTAAAACTGAAGAAACTGCAAAAAGGTGGGAATTTAAGAAGTCGCGACCTGGATGAACTGAAAGAACCAGAGGTTGTACAGAGTTTCAGGGAGAGCATAAGGGAAAAATTGACAGGAGTGGGGGAAAGAAATACAGTAGAAGAAGAATGGGTAGCTTTGAGGAATGAAATAGTGAAGGCAACAGAGGATTAAATAGGTAAAAAAGATGAGGGCTAGTAGAAACCCTTGGGTAACAGAAGAAATATTGAATTTAATTGATGAAAGGAGAAAATATAAAAATGCAGTAAATGAAGCAGGCAAAAAGGAATACAAATGTCTCAAAAGTGGTATCGACAGGAAGTGCCAAATGGCTAAGCAGGGATGGCTAGAGAACAAATGTAAGGATGTAGAGACTTATCTCACTAGGGGTAAGATAGATACTGCCTACAGGAAAATTAGAGAGACCTTTGGAGAAAGGAGAACCACTTGTATGAATATCAAGACCTTTGATGGAAACCCAGTTCTAAGCAAAGAAGGGAAAGCAGAAAGGTGAAAGGAGTATACAGAGGGTCTATGCAAGGGCAATGTACTTGAGGACAATATTATTGAAATGGAAGAGGATGTAGATGAAGATGAAATGGGAGACATGATACTGCGTGAAGAGTTTGACAGAGCACTAAAAGACCTGAGTCGAAACAAGGCCCCCGGGAGTAGACAACATTCCATTAGAACTACTGACAGCCTTGGGAGAGCAAGTCCTGACAAAATTCTACTATGTGGTGAGCAAGATGTATGAGACAGGCGAAATACCCTCAGACTTCAAGAAGAACATAATAATTCCAATCCCAAAGAAAGCAAGTGTTGACAGATGTGAAAATTACCGAACTATCAGTTTACTAAGTCACAGCTGCAAAATACTAACGCAAATTCTTTACAGACGAATGGAAAAACTGGTAGAAGCTGACCTCGGTGGAGATCAGTTTGGATTCCGTAGAAATGTTGGAACACGTGAGGCAATACTGACCCTACCACTTATCTTAGAAGAAAGATTAAGGAAAGGCAAACCTACGTTTCTAGCATTTGTAGACTTATAGAAAGCTTTTGACAATGTTGATTGGAATACTCTCTTTCAAATTCTGAAGGTGGCAGGGGTAAAATACAGGGAGCGAAAGGCTATTTACAATTTGTACAGAAAACAGATGGCAGTTATAAGAGTCGAGGGGCATGAAAGGGGAGCAGTGGTTGGGAAGGGAGTGAGACAGGGTTGTAGCCTATCCCTGATGTTATTCAATCTGTATATTGAGCAAGCAGTAAAGGAAACAAAAGAAAAGTTTGGAGTAGGTATTAAAATCCATGGAGAAGAAATAAAAACTTGGAGGTTCGCCGATGACATTGTAATTCTGTCAGAGATAGCAAAGGACTTGCAAGAGCAGTTGAATGGAATGGACAGTGTCTTGAAAGGAGGGTATAAGATGAACATCAACAAAAGCAAAACAAGGATAATGGAATGTAGTCGAATTAAGTCGGGTGAAGCTGAGGGAATTAGATTAGAAAATGAGACACTTAAAGTAGTAAAGGAGTTTTGCTATTTGGGGAGCAAAATAACTGATGAGGGTCAAAGTAGAGACGATATAAAATGTAGACTGGCAATGTCAAGGAAAGCGTTTCTGAAGAAGAAAAATTTGTTAACATCGAGTATAGATTTAAATGTCAGGAAGTCATTTCTGAAAGTATCTGTATAGAATGTATGGAAGTGAAACGTGGATGATAAATAGTTTAGACAAGAAGAGAATAGAAGCTTTCAAAATGTGGTGCTGCAGAAGAATGCTGAAGATTAGATGGGTAGATCACATAACTAATGAGGAGGTATTGAATAGAATTGGGGAGAAGAGGAGCTTGTGGCACAACTTGACTAGAAGAAGGGATCAGTTGGTAGGACATGTTCTGAGACGTCGAGGGATCGCCAATTTAGTATTGGAGGGCAGTGTGGAGGGTAAAAATCGTAGAGGGACACCAAGAGATGAATACACTAAGCAGATTCAGAAGGATGTAGGCTGCAGTAGGTACTGGGAGATGAAGAAGCTTGCACAGGATAGAGTAGCATGGAGAGCTGCAGCAAACCAGTCTCAGGTCTGAAGACCACAACAACAACACTTTGTGTTGATACGAAATAGAATGAGCACACAGGCTCAGTTATGAGTAAAGCAGCTGGTAGAATTTGGTTTATTGGTAGAATACTGGGGAAATGCAATCTCCATATACATAAGGAAATGTGCTCACTGATACAACAACTCTTTGTTGCCTAGTAATAATAGAAACTCGAAATTTGGAAGGGTGTTGATCATACACTGTAGACATTGTTTAAGATGGAATTTCTTAAAATTCCAGCCATAAAGAAGTGAAACAGGGAACGAAATGTTCGTGAAAGTATGTTGCTGTTAATGCAGTTTTTAAGATAGAAGTATGAAATTTGGTATTTTGTTTCTCAGTCAGAAAAAAAAGTGCGGTTTAGCATTTGTAAAAATTCAGCCCCTAAGGGAGTGAAATCTTTTGAATATATAATCACTAAAGAACTACTAAAGCATTCTTAAGGTTACATCTATGAAAACTGATATTTGACTTCTCTGTTAGAGGGGGAAAAAAATCCTTGTTTTGGTGTTTTTGGAAATCGAACCCCTAAGGGGCTGAAGTAGAGGATGAAAGTTTTTATGGAACTGTTTCATTATTAAAGCATTTTTGAATCTAAATATGATAATTTGTATTTGGATTCTCGGTTGGAAATAAAAAAAAATACATGCTTCAGTGATTTTGGAAATTCAACTCCTCAATTACGAACATTTTTGTGAAAATATTTTGTTATATTAAATCACAGAAGGTGTTGACTTATGCTGTAGGCATCATTGAGAAAAGGTTTTTCAAAATTCCATCACTAATGCAGTGAAACAGGGGACAAAAAGTTTACAAAAATATTTCATTATGAGAGCATTTTTAAAATTAGTGCTATGAAAATTTGTATGTGACATCTTGACTGAAAATAGATAAATATGTGTCACATTGTTTCTGGGAGTTCACCCCTTAAGGGGGTGAAGTGTGGATAAAACGTTTTATGAAAGCAGAATTGCGGTTTGATTATAAGTACATTCAGGAAAGACCATGCTTCTATACCCTAAATTAACATGAAAAGCTTAGAAGGTGTGAACTGAATCAGAAGAAGGTATTTAACAGTCACCACAACTCTTAGTGTTGTCAGCAGTGCATAGAAAAAGAAATGATCTTTTATAAACTATTTTTTCAATAGGCCTAATATATGTTTATAAAATGATTTTTATTGTAAATAATACGCAAACTAGTCATTATTAATCAAAAGATAGATACCTTGATTAAATGTGATTCCATGTTCAGCAATATCCATTTGAGATTCAGTACCAGGTGTAAAACAGGTACTAATGTCTACAGAACCACTTGTCTGATTTGTCTCTTTCTTTCTTAACTCAGTATATAAAATTAAATTTAACCAATTGGAACACATTAATTATGCAAAGACTGACAGCCATATAAAGGGTTGCTAACTCTTTCCTAGAGTGTAGATTTACACATCAGTAATAGACATAACAACATACAAATTCGATTAAAAAAATGTGTAGACCATAGAGTCTACATGAGCCAAGCAGTGGCTGGACTCTAAGTTACTCAGTCTATGAAGGAGAATGCTTACAAATCACTTGTGTGACCCATCCTAGAATATTAGTCAAGTGTGCAGAACTGTACCACACAGGACTATCAGAGGAGATTGAACATATACAGAAAAGGGCAGCATGAATGCTCACAGTTTTGTTTTATCCTTGTGAGAGTATCACAGATGTAGTGAAGAAACTGGATTGGCAGACTCTTGAAGATTGTTGTAAATTATCCTGTGAAAACCTACTTACAAAGTTTCAAGAACCGGCTTTAAATGAAGACTCCATGAGTACACTACATTCTACCCATGCTCCATGCATGAATGGAAAAGGAGAAAACTCTAATAACTGGTACAGTGGGATGTACCCCCTGCCATGCATTTCACAGTGATTTGCAGAGTATAGATGTAGACAGTCTGTTCACCAAAATGATACATACAAAAACAATATACTAATACTTCAGTTGCCAAATTCAGAGTAAACTCAAGGTCATTATGCAAATATGAGTTTACAGTTATTTAACATGTATCCAGCATAGAAAGAGAGACATCACACAAAAATAAGTCAGCAGAAAAACATTTTATTCAATAGAAGAATTTGAAGAGTATGACTAATGTTGTTTCATTTATATAGTGTTTGTAATGAATATGTAACACAATGTTTTGTGGACAAATTGTATTTTGATAAGAAAATGTACTGGCCTATAAATATACGTATCTTACCTTATCTTCTTCATAACATTTGTATATATTTTTACATATAAGTGCATTTGTACTCACAGTCATGCTTTTGGTTGCTTTTATATGCTTAAGGATGAATGAGAAATAACTAAAACAACATAAATAACACAGGAAGTACATGACTGATTGGAGTTTGTAAGAAGAAATATAGGCTCGTCACTAGTTTCCTTCCAAACAAGACAAGACAAAGACAAATAAAATGTAAAAAACAGCAACATTATTAGTAGGCATAGAAAAGTAATAAAAATGCACCACACAGTAGCATAGCTAAACATTTATGCTGTTCATACTACTGCCAGATTGATATTTCTGTCTATGATCCAGAATTAGCCAATTCTTACTCTAGAACTTCCATCATTATTGCTCAAACAACAAATGTTCAGTGTTTATCAGGTGAATTATAAGAAATAATGAAAATGTCAATATGTACACTTATTTCACATTCATCCAAATACAGAATGGAGCCATCTGTCATTACAACTATATTGGAGTCATTATGTTTATTTAGAAGTAAGTATTAAAATTGTACAGAAACAGCAGCACTTGAAAATGTACAACTAGCCAGTTTTTTACATGTTCCCCTCAAACAAACAGAGCAGTTTTTTTATTATTATTACTGCCTTCTTTGTTACACAACCCATTCACAAAGCACTGATGTCATCTGTGTGTTATAGAACTATACATTATGATGTTTCAATTCAGTGCTGCATTACTATGCTGTAAGATTACTTTTTTCTTTTCTTTATTTTTAAAGTTTTGTTAAAGTAGCTGTTTCTGGGCTACTCGCTAACACAAAGATTTTAATTCCATGGTACACAAAGAATTTTACAAGAAAATTTTATAGAAAACATTGACTGTGAATATAATAACTGTAGACACTGTCACTTGGGAACTGAAGCAGTAATATTATAAAAGATTTGTGAGTCGTGAATGAACATTTTCTGTTTTTGCTGAGTAAAAATTAATAGCTGCATGAAGGAGAACCACAATACAAAGTTTTTCTTAATAAACTTATATGTACTACAAATTATCTGACAAATAATCAGGCTCTACTGGAGACTTCAGTAGAACATAAAATTTTTAAACTTGAAGTCGATATACAATGATGAGCCAAAACATTATGATTAGTGCTGACCAAGAGATTGAATGCGGCTTGGTGGCATTATGGGTGTATGATGCAGTACATAAAGTGTGGTACAGGGACAAATGATGAATATTATAGTGTTGATATTAGCTGCAAATGTGGAACTCCACTGAGATAAGCAACTTTGACAAAGGGCAAATTGTTATGGCCTGGTGCCTGGGAGCAAAAATCTTGAAACACCAAAGCTGATGAGATGTTCAGAAGTTACTTTCATGAGAATCAATAGAAAGTGGCTGAAACAAGATGAAATCATGAGTAGATGACAAGGTATTGGACAACCATGCCTCATCACAGTATGTGGAGGTTGGAGGCATGTTCAGGATAGACAGAGATCCCTCATGGATCTGAAACAAAGAAAATGATGGTGGTGCATGTACAAATGTTTCAGAGTGCACTGTTCAGCATACATTGTTGAACATGGGGCTCCACACCAGAAGATTCTGCCATGTTCCAGTTTTGACTCAATGAGATTGTCAGTTACGATTTCATTGGGCATGGGATCATAGAGATTGGTTTGTGGATTGAAGGAAACAAGTTTCCTGTTTGGATGAATCATGATTATTGTTATACCAGGTCAGTGGTCATGCATGGATATAAGACATGCAGATGAGCGACAGTGGCGAAATCTTGCTACAGTGGTTTGAGAAACATTATAATGAACTCACCCTAATGTCCTAGCCACCAAATTCATGTTATCTGGACATGACAGAACACATCTGGGATGTTATCAGGTGCCAGCTTCTTGTCCACAGCCAGTTGATCTGTAATTTACTCAAACTGTTTGATCTATGTCAGTAACTGCTGTATTGTATTCAATGGACAAACAGACACACTATTAGCAGGTAGTCATAATGTTTTGTATCATCACTTTATTATAGCTGTTGAACACCCATTCATAATAAATGCCCACATTTTCACTTTTAACTAAATAGACATATTTATTTTCTTCTCAAAAGATCTAACAGAAAAAATATCATTATATTTTAGGAACAGTATAACTCGGATATAGCCTACAAGCATTGATTTCTTTTTGCTAACCTAATGTGTGCTACATTTGTCATTTAAAACTTCTTCTTTCTCCCTCAGTTACTGCTTGGACATTCATACAAGAAAGTGCCACAAATATGGAGACGCATATTAAAAACCAGGAAGATTATTCAGGTGTAAGGAAACTGGACTCTAAAGAACGTAAAACCCTGACAAACTTAGTGGGTAAATATGCCCATACTAGGACTGTTCCACTGTCAGATTACAGGCAGCAAGCAGAGCAGCCATCACTCCATGATTGTCATATACCAGTTTTGGTGCCACTAAGTAATGAAAACATTGTCAAGATGGTTGATGTTGCTGGACTTATAAATGACAAACGTGATAGAATTGCACCATGAAGTTTCTAATGGCTGCAGTTCAGTGTCAAAAATTTTTAACCAAGTTTTGTGCCCCTCTCAAATGTAACATTGCAGTAATTTTAAACAGTTACTGTAAATCATGCCACGAAAATTCCATAAATATAAACATCAAAACAACCTCTGTTTTTTTTTTTTCTTTTTGAGTAGATTGATTTATCAAACAGACACATGGTAACTGTTACCTTTTCTGAGGTGACTGGACACCATGTTGTATGCCTGAAGAATCCCAACCTTTTCTGAGGTGACTGGACACCATGTTGTATGCCTGAAGAGTCCCACGAAATTCAGGTATTTCTTAGTGGTTAAAAAATACTTACCTTACTTCTGTGCACACTTTTTTCTTATTTATTGTGTTTTGTTTGTGAACACATGCAGCAATTGAAACAGTATGGTCATGGTGCCATACATTCATACAATACACTATTGCCTGGCTTTCCCACTCCATCAAAATGTAACATAATTAAAAAATGGTTCAAATGGCTCTGAGCACTATGGGACTTGTCCCCTAGAACTTAGAACTACTTAAACCTAACTAACCTAAGAACTTCACACACATCCATGCCCGAGGCAGGATTCAAACCTGCAACCGTAGCGGTCATGCGGTTCCAGACTGAAGCGCCTAGAACCGCTCAGCCACTCCGGCCAGCTGTAACATAATTTAAAATATTTAAGAAAATTAGTTCAGATGGTGCAACTTCACGTGTTCATGATGCTATAACTGCTCCATTAAATTTAAGGTGTGCAGCTGCATTAATTCAATTTTTTCTTCTAATATTTTGGCCATATACCATTCAACCAACTTTAGAGTGAGCTGAAAGAGACTTATGCAGCTGCAAAATTTAATGTTGTCATTTAGTGGATGATTTACTTGGCCAAATAACCAAATCACCCCACTACATGCAAGAGGTGAATATGTTAATTTTTTAGAAAAAGTCTTGTTTAGTACTCATTTGGAGCAGAATTGTCTGGTTCTGGGATTTTTAGTTCCAAATAATCTGACAACATTGCTTCAAACTTTTTCTTTCATTTTCTTTTCACACGTAAGACAACCAAAGAACAGAGTCAGATACACAGTTACAGTCCCAGTCACAACTGCATACAGAGTGGCCTCCATGACATATCTTTTTACAAAAGTTTACCAAGGATAAGGGAGGTCATTAGAGATGGAGCACAAGCTCAGAACACAGAAGGATGGGGAAAGATACTGGTCACACCCTTCCAAAGGAACCATCTTGGCATTTGCCTGAAGTGATTTAGGGAAGTCAAGGATGGGTGAAATTTGGGTCCCAGGGCATGGTGGAGGTGGGGGTGTGGGTCATGGGAATAGCAGAGATTGAAGCCATTAGTATTATGTGAGCAAAGGATGTTGAGACAGTAAGTTGGCACTACTCCATCTCTTATGACTTCAACTCCTGACAGTAATTAATTTCTTGCCTCTACTTGCTGTTCTGAATTTTTGCATTTTCTAAGTAGTAAACATGTGGTAGATCCTCAGATATTCAAAAACATAGCTAAACTTTTCCCACACTTCGATTCATTATTCAAGATGCTGATTCTTGTAATGTACATAGAAGTTAAGGTAAGGTAAGGTAAAGTTAAACTTTCTGGCCCTAAATGGGCCAATTGGTCCTGACCAACTGCGTTGTAATCCTCTGTCAGTGGTGTCTTTGGATGTGGTATGCTGGGGTAAGTGGTCAGCACACAGCTCTCCCAGTCATTGGGGGGTTTCTTGACCTTGGAACCACTGTTACTCAGTCAAGCAGCTCTTCAGTTGGTCTCATGAGTGCAATCCATCCCATCCCTCTCACCAAAGGAAAATCCCTAGCAATATCAGGCTACCCCGCATGGCAATTACGGAAGTGGATAATGAAAAGTTATTCATAAGTGAAAGTAATACTACAATTTTCATGTGAAATTTCTGGCTAGCTAATCCACATAGTTAGATAAATTAACATTAGAAAGGCTGGAATTACAACTTTTCAGCAACATATTTTGATTTTCACAAAACTGATTAAGTTTCAGAATAATTAATATAAAGGTCAGGCCCATCCTAATTTTCCATTACAGATTTTGCCTCTATGGTTGTTAGATTCCAAACTTTGACATTGCATTTTTATTGCCATAATTTTAGGAACAATGTGAAATACTTTACTAATTGATTAAATTGATAGTTAAGACTTGGAATAATTTATTACAATCTAAAAAATTTCCAAAATGGCAATCATAGTAAAAGTTAAGGCATTCCTGATTTGGATGCTTAAAATGGTTCTATTAACTTTTGTAATTTCATAATTCCTACGTTATTTCACAAACCGCATTACTACCTTGGTATATAATCCATTAGGATTAACAATACTTAACCTCAACATGTTTCAAACAATCATGTAATTTCCAAAATCAACACATATCTTTATATGCTAGTCTTTAAATAGTTGAACCCTACCCAAAATCCTCAGTTTGTGGGCCAAAGGTTTGCAGCCAACACCTATGTCAAAAGCTGTAAGAAAATCATACACCTACATGTCACTTATTGTGTAGCTACCAGTTTCAGCACTTTAGTGCACCATCTTCAGGCCTTAGTTGACACTGTAGGGGTTTACTCCATCCACATACACAATGCATCAGTGGCCAACATAAATGGCTTACACAGACTACTTGTAACTGTTAGATTAGATTAGATTAGATTAATACTAGTTCCATGGATCATGAATACGATATTTCGTAATGATGTGGAACGAGTCGAATTTTCCAATACATGACGTAATTAGGTTAATTTAACAACATACTTAAGTTAATATAACAACTTTATTTTTTTGTGTTTTTTGTTTTTCTTTATTTTTTATTTTTATTTTTTTAATATTTTTTTCTTTTTTTTCTTAATTTATATCTAAAAATTCCTCTATGGAGTAGAAGGAGTTGTCATTCAGAAATTCTTTTAATTTCTTCTTAAATACTTGTTGGTTATCTGTCAGACTTTTGATACTATTTGGTAAGTGACCAAAGACTTTAGTGCCAGTATAATTCACCCCTTTCTGTGCCAAAGTTAGATTTAATCTTGAATAGTGAAGATCATCCTTTCTCCTAGTATTGTAGTTATGCACACTGCTATTACTTTTGAATTGGGTTTGGTTGTTAATAACAAATTTCATAAGAGAGTATATATACTGAGAAGCTACTGTGAATATCCCTAGATCCTTAAATAAATGTCTGCAGGATGATCTTGGGTGGACTCCAGCTATTATTCTGATTACACGCTTTTGTGCAATAAATACTTTATTCCTCAGTGATGAATTACCCCAAAATATGATGCCATATGAAAGCAATGAGTGAAAATAGGCGTAGTAAGCTAATTTACTAAGATGTTTATCACCAAAATTTGCAATGACCCTTATTGCATAAGTAGCTGAACTCAAACGTTTCAGCAGATCATCAATGTGTTTCTTCCAATTTAATCTCTCATCAATGGACACACCTAAAAATTTGGAATATTCTACCTTAGCTATATGCTTCTGATTAAGGTCTATATTTATTAATGGCGTCATACCATTCACTGTAAGGAACTGTATGTACTGTGTCTTATCAAAATTCAGTGAGAGTCCGTTTACAAGGAACCACTTAGTAATTTTCTGAAAGACAGTATTGACAATTTCATCAGTTAATTCTTGTTTGTCAGGTGTGATTACTATACTTGTATCATCAGCAAAGAGAACTAACTTTGCCTCTTCATGAATATAGAATGGCAAGTCATTAATATATAATAAGAACAACAAAGGACCCAAGACTGACCCTTGTGGAACCCCATTCTTGATAGTTCCCCAGTTTGAGGAATGTGCTGATCTTTGCATGTTACGAGAACTGTGATGACATCTCTGCCTATGCTTAAGCATCACACCTGTTACATCTGTGTCAGTTTGCATGTAATAAACCTTGGACATGGTAGCAACCATGAGGCATCTATGTTCAACCTAGCTGTGAAAATTTATGCCTTCACATCCAATGAGCCTGCTGTTGGAATTGACTTGGGCAACATCTCTGTAGTGGAAAGTCTTGATCAACAACCATTGATATGACATCTATGACAGTATGTGTCCACCATTTAACATTTGGATTTATACAGTGATTAATGTACAATTTGATTCTTTCAATGGTATGACGTCATTGAAAACATTATCATCTCCATTGTTTTGATTCATCATGTTACCACTGTGTCAAGCTGTTATTGTGTTTGATGATTACTGTGATGCATCACTGAGATGGTGTTACTAAGTTTGTGTCTGGAGACAGAAGTAAGGAAAATGTCTACCTGTATAAGACATGTGAATGTCAAACTGGACATGGCAATCATATTGTTTACATTGTGATTACATGTGGAAAGAGCCACTTAACTGTAAAAGCTGAGTAGTGTACTTCATGTGCATGATCCTTGAAAACAGCTTTCACTTAGGTCACTGAGACTTCATGCTACGAAAAAGCAAAGGCTTCACAGGACGTGCAGTTGGGGGGCCATTCCAAGTAGTGCCCTGATCTTCGGATCAGTGACAGAAGCACTGTAAGGCATTAATGAGGTTGGATATTCCTTAATACAGTTACTTCATTAGGCAGTTTAATTGAATTCATACTGGACTGTTGTTCATGGGCTACAATTTTGTCTTTAACATCCCATAGATCTTGGCTTGTTAAATTGTCAAATACAATACAAAGCACACTTCCTCCAAAATAAAACCAGGCACATTTGCACCTAATAAAAATTTTGTGTGGCAAAAGGTTTAAGAAACAGTTAATCTCTTTTTCAAAATTCGTAAATGTAGAATCTACCTGCATTTTGTGGTAATTTTTATACCAAGATGTTCCCATTTCCAAAACCAAGTCTTTATCTTTGACTGAATGAATCAAATCAATTTGCTTATTAATAGAATTGATTTTTTGTTGAATCTCACTCAAATTGTATTTAAGTACAAGCTTAGTTAGCATTATTTGTTGAAACTACCATGTCTGATCATGGTTCAAATAAAACGCCAGTTGTCTGCAGCACTACCACCATAGCATTAACAGAACACATGATCATAGCAAAAATTAGAATTACCATAAACATGATGAATTATTTCTAAACATTAGAGTTAAACAATAACTATCATACAAATGTGTCTCTTGTGGTAACCTGTAGAGTAAGATTTAGTTACACTTGCACACTTTATGCAATAGCTGCAATCTATATTTGCACAACACATTCATATATGCCCATGGCTAGATATAAACACCTGTTTTACATTCACTCACACTACATATGTCTACAAAGATTGTAGGGGTTTCTGGGACTGGATTACTTGCTGTTTAGTGGTGTCTCAGCTTCAAAGTCTAGACTGTGACCTCACGCTGCTCATGTACTAGCTGTCCGGCCCCTAGGTCACTCCTCATCGTAGTCTCATGATGCTAAAGGACATCTACCCAGAAATGCCTTTACAAAGTTGACATGAATGACAATCAAACGAAAAGGCAGCTGGAACTTAAGAGTGACTGGTGGCAACACCTCCAAGTTGGATAAGGTCCTTTCCAAAACTTCTTAAACTTCTGACCTGACTCTCCTTTAACACTACATTACTCAGGTAGACAAGATATCCAAGTCAGTACTTTGGTGCAACTGCTTGGCGATCGTGTTGTTTTGCTTGCTCCAAAAAAGATTGATGATTCTGCCATTTCACTCCCTTCCATGCTTCCTTTAGCTTGCACGCTAATTCCTTTACATATTCATTGCTGATTCCAGCAGTCAGAATCAGAATCAGAATTTTTATTATCCCATAATATACAAAGTCAAACCACAGATCTGATGTACTGGGGACTCATGAACATTACATTTACAATTTGTATATACAGCATTACGAAAACAATATATCAACACTCCAGTTTTCATGTATTACTAATTAATATATAAAACAGCGTTTATGTAGTAAACATATTTTTACAATCATTTATTTGACACAAAACTGCTAAGCTTAATTTACAGGTGATGTTTCCTTGCTCAGACTTCCACATCATCATTCATAAATTCTTCTACAGATTAATGACATTTCTCCACTAATAACTTGTGGAGCTTTGGTTTCAGTTGCCCTAGCTCCATGCGATTTATTTATTTCTTTTTTAGCATGTTGTAGATTTTTATGCCTATATATTCAGGCGTTTGTGCATATGACTTTAATCTGTGAGTAGGAAGCATGAAGTTTGTCTTATTTCTAGGGCTGTATTGATGCTTAAAATTGTTGTCTATGAATAGATAGGGTTACTGTATACAAAAATAATCAGTTCATAAATGTACAAACAGGGGGCACTTAACATTTTTAGATTTCTTAACAGTGGGTGACAAGATTCTTTTGGTCTTGCATTACACATATTTCTAACAATTGATTTTTGTAATTTTAATATTCTAATGATTTTGCTAGTATTACCCCAAAAGATAATGCCATGCCTTAAAAAACATCAAAATAGCTGTGATAAACTACTTTCCTTATCTCCATGCTAGTTGAATATGACAAAATCTCCATAGCAAAGGTCAGGCTGTTTAACTTATTTGCTAAGTATTCTACAGGGGAAGACCACGATAAATTTTGGTCCAAACGTGCTCCTCAAAATTTAACACAATCGGCTTCTTTCAGTTCCTGATTTCTGCAGGTAATATGAATTTAATTTATCTTGGAGTTTTTAGTTTTAAATGTGGTAAATGTGTTTTTCCAATATTCAGTTTTAACCCATTTCGTTGGAACCAGTTTTCTAAACTGTCAAGTAGATTTGTGACAGTTGAGGGAATTTGTTCTGACTGATTGCTTTCGATGAGGGCAGACGTATCATCAGCGAATAAAACTGAGTGTGAATTTATGTTTAGTGGAAAGTCAGTTATGTAAAGTAAGAATAAAACTGAACACCGAATCGAGCCTTGTGGAACGCCTTGTGAAATAATCATCCATTCAGAGAAGAAATTTCCCTTGCTTGATGATATAACCACTCTTTGTTTTCTCTTTGTGAGGTATGACCTGAACCACTCGAAAACATGACCTCCAATTCCGTATTTTTCCATTTTATACAAGAGCAATTGATGGTTTACGCAATCAAATGCTTTTGTGAGGTCACAGAACAAATTTTTTTCACAAACTGATTTATGGCATCTCTCGTGTTTTTGCCTTTCTGAAAGCCGCCTATTGATTATCTGACAGTATGTTTGATTTTTCTATAAATTTTTTGATATGCATTACTACTACTTTTCAAATATTTTTGAGAAATTTGGGAGAGTAGAGATTGCGCTGCAATCCCCCATATCTTCTCTTGAGCCTTTTTGAACAAATGTTTTACCTCTGCATGCTTCAGGGCGTCTGGAATGTGGCCTTCTTTGAGTGATTTATTGATTATTGAGCAAAGGGGGTGAGCTATTATCCTGGCAGCTGATTTAACTACTTTAGTAGGTATGCCATCCCACCATGCAGAATTTTTCTTTTTGAGGTGTAATATAGTGTTCTCTATATCTTTGGCTGAAATTTTTTTAAATTTGTTAATGCATTCTTCCGCCTTCTGACCTAATTGTGCTTTTTCAGTATAACCATCTACATCTGCAACTGATTTTGAAACACTTATAAAAAATTGTTAAAAGATCCTGAAATCAGAGCAGGTTTTGTTATAGTTTTATTTCCCACCTTAATTTTGGAAAGAACTTTGCTGTTAGTTCTCATCCCCAGTTCTGATTTTACGGCAGACCAGATTGCCTTTGATTTGTTTTCATGAGCGAATATATAGCTGACCATGCAAAGTCCAAGGGTGAATGTAACCTCCTTTTAAATAGAATTTTGTATGGACTTAGGCCATTTGACATGCATATTTGCACATTGTAAGTGCTCATGATGTGTGGAAGACACACATCCCAATTGTCATGCCTGCTACTTATGTAGTGGCTAGCCATCTTAATGATTGTTCTGTGAACTCGGTCAGTGCATCCATTTCCTTCTGGGTGCACTGGTGTAGTTCATAGTTGCTTTATTTGCATTAGCTTACAAGTCTGTCTAAGCAATTCACTCATGAAATGTAATCCTTGATCACTTATTATGCTTGAAGATGAACCAAACTTTAGAATCCACTCTTTTACAAAAACCTTAGTCACAGTCTCAGCACTCTGATCAGGTATTGGTAACAGGAGAAGATATCTGGAGGAATTATCTGATACGGTCAATATGTATTTATTCACATCTTTAGTCTAAGCAAAGGTCCAATGACATCAAGTCCATGTGTCTGTCACTAGTGTCTGGCAGTTATTGTAATGGTGCCTTAGTTTCCCCGAATTATCCTGTCTGTTGCAGGAATCACACTGTGAAACAACCCAGAAACGTCAGCTTTACATCTTGGCAACCAGTATACCTCAGCTATTTTAATGTTTGTTACTTTCTTACCACAGCTTCCAGATAATAAAGAATCATATTGTTCCATAATGATTTGCTCTCTCATGCTTTCCGGATTAACTAGGTGGTTTCCTTTACTAGTGATCTTCTACAGCAACCCACCTATTTTGAACACAGAAACGTTCCTTTCAGCTCATCGCATCAGTATTTACATGTAGTTTGCCAGGTCGATGAACAACTTTAAATTGAAACTCACTCAGTCTCAAAGCCTACCTTGTTAGTCTGGAACTTGGATTCTTTAAGCTCAGTAGCCATTTCAGTGCAGCATGGTCTATAATCACTGTGAATTCTCTTTCTGTCAAAATATGTCTCTTATGTGTTATACAAAAAACTAAAGCACATAGATACTTTTCCGTTGTAGTATAATTGCATTCTGCTTTGTTTAATTGTCTGTAAGCAAATGGTATTGGATGATCATGGCCATCAATTTCTTGAGACAAAATAGCACCAACAGCAAAATTTGAAGCATCTGTTGAAATAATAAAGGACTTGCTGAAATCTGGATAAGCTAACAGTGGAGCTGTGGTCAGGGCAGTTTTAAGTACTTCCATTTCCTTCCTGCATTCTGTTGACTAATTGAATGTAGTTTCCTTTTTCAGTATCTGTGTCATTGGGCATGCTATATTTGCATAAGCGTAAATTTGCATAGGAATTTGCTAATCCCAAGAATGTTTGTAATTCCTTTAAAACCTGTGGTTCAAGAAAATTCTTGACAGCTTCAGTTAATTTTGGATCAGCACAGACGCCTTTACTAGTTATAATCTGTCCAAGGTAGTTCACTTAATTTTGCATCTGGATACATCTGCTTGTTAGATCGCAAACTGAAAAAAGTCAAGATCTGCCTGAGTAATCCAGGGTTTGTACCAGGTTTAGTATGGGGTAAGTATCTGGTGTGGGTATTGGATTCAGAGCATGATAACCCACGGAAAAACAGAACTGTGGTTTTCTGGAAACATATTTCTTCTTAACAATGACAACCGTATGAACACCATGGTGGGTCTGCAAATTCTGGCTTCCAGTCGTTCTCTAACCATTCCTTCTACTAGCTTTCTCTGACTGAATGGTATTCTATAAGGTCTCTGAGTGATTGCTGCTGCATTTGCAGTATGTATATAATGGGGTTAGGTTGTTTGGGGAAGGAAACCAGACAGTGAGGCCATCGGTCTCATGGGATTAGGGAAGGATGGGGAAGGAAGTTGGGCGTGACTTTCAAAGAAACAATCCCAGCATTTGGCTGGAGCGATTTAGGGAAATCATAGAAAACCTAAATCAGGATGGCCAGACATGGGATTGAACCGTCGTCTTCCCGAATGTGAGTCCAGCATGCTAGCCACTGCGCCGCCTCGCTCGGTGTATGTATATGATGCTGAACCAGATGAGTGACAGGTAAATTTGAATGTTCTCGGAAAAGATCTGCATACTCCAATAAAACAGGCGCTAAGATCTTCTTTTCTTTAACTGACAAATGCTCTATCTTCTTCCAAATCTTGCTCTTTGTTTCATTATTAATTCCGACTTCTGACTGCAATTTTTGGTACCACTAGAAAATTCTTCATAACTAATAAATTTGAAACTTCATTTGGAATCTGTATGACATCACTTTTACTTATGCTCGACACTTCATCAACTTCATTTCCTCATGGCAAGCCGGCCGGAGCGGCCGAGTGGTTCTAGGCGCTTCAGTCTGGAACTGTGCGACCACTATGGTCGCAGGTTCGAATGGATGTGTGTGATGTCCTTAGGTTAGTTAGGTTTATGTAGTTCTAAGTTCTAGGGGACTGACGACCTCAGATGTTAAGTCTCATAGTGCTCAGAACCATTTGAACCTCATGGCAATACAACATCTTCATTGTTGTGTGTCTTCTCTTTTGTGGAACCAATTAGCAAGGCCAAGAGGGTGGCGCAAGTACTGGGCAAGCCTGCTAGCACCTAAAACGCATCCCAGGCGCAGCAGCATCCAAAGAGAGGATACTCTGTACATCTGCAATTGGTGTAGCACTAACACAGATAGTGGCAGATTAACGGTTATAAGTCTGCACAAATGGACGTATGTACAGACGCCAGGGGTCGCTACCAACAGCTGGAGGGCCCATCTTAGGTCCATTGACCAGTTACCACCCAAGCTGGGCAGCCCCCAGTTAACTAGATACAGGCCCATCCCGTATAGATTGTTTGACTTGAGAATACGTATTACTAGCCTTGCAAGGAGTTGTCGCCAATAATGTCAACACATGTTGACACAAAAAAGAAACATAAACCTACTTCACTGTGTTTTGGAACATGTAATACCAGTACTATGATGCAAAGTTCCCCCGACGTCTGTGAAAGCACTCAAGATTTATGGTAAACAGCCGTCATTGACCTGGAATTAGTCATGCTTAATGTTGCTGTAACAGCCTTGCAAAAAACCAGGCTACCAGATGAAGGTTCAATACGAAACAAAGTTTACACTTTTTTCTGGACAGGACAGGACGTTGACACTTCCAGACGCTGGGAACTTTGGCAGAGTGTATTCAGGTATCAAAATGGACATAGTGCCAACCCCTAAGAAGATTGCTCCACTTGTGGAGATCAGTGGAACAGTCATCACAGATTGTAACTGAGAATTGCAATGTTAGGTAGAAAACTTTCCAACTCTATTCACATCTAATCAAAATAAGCCCTAAAGCAATAGAAGTAATTTCTCAATGATCAACTTGCCATGAGCTGCATGCTGTGACAACTAAGGAGGAGTTTCGGATAGGTGTTGCACGGCTCAAATGCAAGAAATGACCTGCTAAAGACAACATCCACACAGAATGTATCAGACTGGCTCCACTCCCCCCCAGTGTTCTATGATATTGCATCTTTTCTGTCAGTCATAGGTTATGCTGAAATGAAATGAGCATACGGCATTGTCGGCCATGAGTCTCCCATTCGGGGAAGTTTTGCTGTTGAGGGCAAGTACTTATTGCATTCGATGCCACGTTGGGTGACTTGCGTGTTAGAGATGGGGATGAAATGGTGAGGACATCACAACACCCAGTCCCTGAGTGGAGAAAATCTCCTGCCCCAGCCGGGAATCGAACCCGAGCCCCTTGTCATGGCATTCTGCTGTGCTGACAACTCAGCTAACGGAGGCGTACATAGTTTATGCTGTGGGCTTGCTGCAACGACTTTACTTGCTGCCCCAAGTCGCGTGACTTAGATGTTGGTTACAAACATCAACACAGCAGAGATTGTTGCGCGGTCTATCTGTGGTCTATGACTACAGGCATCGTGACCTCGTGAGTGCACTATTGGTTCGTCTGTTGCCCAATCTGCGATGAGTAGATAAGTAGGCAGGTCTCTTTTCTGTCACACATCTCTGTCCTGTGCAGCAGCCACTGTTCCAAAGGTGATTGATTGCCCATTGCTCACAACATCCCCCAAAAAAGTGCAAAGTTGTATAGTTTATTTAATCTTGAACAGCACAGAATGATCCGAAGCATATGCTGAAGAATAATTTAAAACAAACTTTCAGCATGCAGTCTGTCTTATCTGTGGTCTGCGCCAATAACGGTGCTATAATGGCGTGCTGCATTGTTTCCTACCTAAATTTGACAACGAGTGGAAACAGCCCGTACTTAAAGTCATCCAAGTTTTTAGCCTACAGCTGTTCCTCTCTTCCCTGAAAAGATCCGAGTTACATTGCGAATATATCTGCATTTACTCGTGTTTAGCTGTAATTCACCCTATAAAACCAAGAGAAACCTTTGCTTCTATTACTCACTCTTATTCTCAGTGTTAGTTGCTGTCTTGTGCGCTTTCCCAATTTACCCTACAAATCTATTGAGTTTATTTTTTCTGTTTACACATTGACTGATCTAACAGGAGAGCTGACACAAATATCCAATGGTGGTCTGTTTCTTCTGTGAACTGATGGGCTACTTATGACAGTCACAGTAGATGCAAAAGTGTCTGTGTGGCAGACGTGCCGGTTTTCAGCCTATAGTATCGGAAAGACTGACTCATGGTGACCACATATCTACACTATAGCTTTCAATCGTTGGTGAATCGTCTGACGATTAAATTCAATGAAACCTATCTTTAAAAAGTTTAGGGTCAACACTCTTTTCTTTTTTTGTCATAATTTACTTTTGTTTGTGCTTGGTTCTTTGGAATATACGCCGGAAGCGAACTGAATAATTTGCTAGGAAAAACTGCAAAATATACTATAAATTATATGCACAAAATAATCTTTTAGGAATTTAAGAATCTTTCAGTCGATGAAAAGTTTTACATTACGTACTGGCAGACTGTAAATATTTACATAAATATAAGTTTTTCTGTTACAGTTATAATTATCTAATTTCCTAATATCTTTCAGTACTCTTCATAGGAAACAAATGACGATTCAAGAACATAACGTTGGTTTCACTGTTTATCTTTTGTTTACATTGTATACAAGAAACTCTTATATACTAAAAATCAATGCAAGTTAAATAAACACAGTACAAAATTTTGGAGTGATGCCATTTATGTCAAAATCTTGGAAGTAGCAACAGAATCAGTTCAATATGCAACGCGTTAGTGGCAGGAGACTTAGGAAGGCCTATACTGATGAAGGTAAGTGATATTTCCCGAAGTTCGTATTTATTGGTTGCTAAATCAATGAATTTCGTTCGGTTTGTATTTTGTATATACGAACTTTTAACGTCTTCACACCATGCGGCACTATACGCCACGATTCTGCAGTTTTGACAGAAAATATACTGAGTAGAAAACTATTGCAGCGTTGACATCTACGGATGTCGACTTTTGCCCTCTCGCAGAATACGATACAGTTGGAACAATAATTAACTGAATATCCATCACGGACCGGTACTGTGATAGTGGCTCGATGTATTTAGACGACGTAAATTGGGGTGACCAGTGGAGTGAAATTGTGACACCGCCCTTTTTTTAACCTTATCCGAATTTTCGGGTCTAGTGTAGCAGGGAATACAACCCGTCGGCTTTGAACAATGACGTCACAAGTCGCCAGAGAGCATGTATTACAAAGACGAAAGAGCTGAGGAGAATGTTGAGAAACAAAGGAATGCGAGAGAGATAAACTGTATTTCACATATGTAAGGGCCAGTAGTATTTTCACGTTAACGATATCGCGGAAATACAGAAGCGTCCGATCTTACCCGTCGGCTTTGACCCATGACGTCACAAATACCGCGGAAACGACCATAAACAACAATTCCAATATGGCGGATATAAAAACATCGAATACGTATTGTAAACACTGAAATACACAAGTTTCACAAGAAGCCTAATGACTGTAACGGGACAAGCGTGGGAAATTGGGGGTTTTTGGGTGGGGAGAAACTAAATATGTCGTTATGCGGTGGGGGGAGTCTGCAGTGCCCCCCCCATCCCCCCACAGGCTTCATTAGTGTCAAATCAATATTTTCGAATCATAGGCGGCCGCTGCCGCGGCCGCATTCCAAAAAAAAAACTCCCAACCTAACCTCAAGTGGGCTACGCTACAGATCAATATGTTCATCAAATTGCTTCATATCACGTATACATGTTCTTTAAACAAGAGTACATCAAACCATGTATTAGGTTTTCCGCGCCGTAATGACGTCACACACCACAACACGCTTACGTCACGGGTCAAAGCCGACGAGTAAGATCGGACCTTTCTGTTGACCCCGATATCGCGGGTTTGTATCTTAGTATTTCTCCGCAAAATGCAATGGAAAGAAATGAATGAAATTACTAGCAAAGAATACATCACGTTACATGTATGTCAGTTGTATCTCGAAAGTCTTTCGAACTGTATTGCTTAAGAGCAGTACGGGATACAAGTTCAGCGTAGTCGATTTCTTAGTTTCAACTAGCATTGCTGTCCTGTTGTTCACTTGAACTATGTATCCCCTGCTTCACTAAACCGCAAAGGAAACCCGATACAAATTAAAAGCTCATTCGAAGTGTGTTGCTTAAGTACAGTCTGGAATACGAGTTTGTCGTAAGGCGATTTCTTCGTTTTCACTAGCATTACTGTCCTGTTCTTCACCTGAACGATGTATCCTCCGCTTCAGTAAACCCTAAGTGGAACACGGGATACAAATTGTAGATGTGCTGTTTATTTCATATCCGCTATTACTAACATAAAGTAGTATCAGTTTATTCTATCTCGTGAGATTTTTTTTTTAAGCCAAAAAACACTTATCAGCTAATGAAGCATCTGTATCTTCTAATGGGTGCGGGAGTTCCGACTGCTGGGGAGGTGGGTGGGTGTGAGTCGGAACTCCCGCACCCATTAGAAGATACAGATGCTTCAGTAGCTGATAAGTTTTTTTTGGCTTTAAAAAAAAAATCTCACGAGATAGAATAAACTGATCCTAAGATACAGATGCTTCAGTAGCTGATAAGTGATTTTTGGCTTTAAAAAAAAATCTCACAAGATAGAATAAACTGATCCTACTTACGAATAGGTGGAAATACACGTACGTTACATTTGCAACCTGTTTCATTTTATATGTTTTGATTGTTTATTTAACCTTTGTGTTTCACTTGTCTTTTGCTGTTATGTTTTAGTTTAGGTTTTTTATTGATTGCTTAATAAAGTAGGATCAGTTTATTCTATCTTGTGAGATTTTTTTTTTTTTAAAGCCAAAAAACACTTATCAGCTACTGAAGCATCTGTATCTTAGGATCAGTTTATTCTATCTCGTGAGATTTTTTTTTAAAAAGCCAAAAAACACTTATCAGCTACTGAAGCATCTGTATATAATATCAAGCGATCGCTTTTAGATTCACATTCAATTATTTTAATGACAGCGCTTATTAGAAAACAGAACTGCTTTATTATCTATGCCTCGAAGTGAAGACATTACTATCTATGACTAAGGAATGACGTCATTGTTCAAAGCTGACGGGTTGTATCCCCTGCTACACTAGACCCGAATTTTCGCCATGTTTCTTGCTGATTTCACTCTCGAATCAGCAGTTTTCGATGTCTATCGATCCTCCATAGTGAAAGAATGGCTTTGGATGTTGCTACCTTTAACCTTATTCTTTGCCATCTAAATATGCATTTGTCTACATTCGTTGTTTCTTCTGAAGATCCCTATGGGTTAGAGATATCGCCAAATAGGAAAGGAGACTATTTTAAGTATGATTTACTGACAGTATGCGTGTGTGATCAGTATCTTTTTTTCAATTTCACTGTGAAGAGATAATTACTTTTTATTACTATTATTTTTTTATTACTATATCTTCGTCATTTACCAGCCATGGCTGGACAGACTGCGTCACAAATACAATGTTTATCAACTAACATTTATAGAACACCATATACAAAATTTATATTACAAATAAAAGAAAATATTTATGCAGTGCACAAAAACACATAGAACATAGCAGGAATGAAATATAACTAAACAGGAAAGTAAAACTTCATAGCAGCAAATGAAAATACCATAAAGCAAAATGTCACACACACAAAGTTTCATTTTGGCAAAATATGTACTTTAAGTAAAACACAAAATTAAATGTGTAGTTAAGATAAGAAGAAGATTAAATTTATGCAAAATTATATATAAAACATAACAATATTTATTATTTTGTCCATTCAGTAGAACCGCTGTTGAAAAACTCTTCCAGTGAATATAGTGGATGTTGTTTCAAGTTCTGAGCAATTTTTTTCCGAAATAATTCAGGTGGCAGGGATTTCACTTCTGGAGGCAGTTGATTGTACATTTTTAGGGCGACTGTTGGAAAGCTGTCTTGTGTACTTGATAGGCGACACCTTGGCACTTCAATGTTCCTCTTACAGCGAGTGTCATGATTATGTATTTCTTGTCTTATGCTAAAATTCCCTTGATTTTCTTTTATATACATGAGGCAGAAAAACACATACTGGCTAAAGACAGTTATTATGCCTAGCCTGGTGAAAATAGGCTTACAGTGGGCCAGTCTTTTGCTAGAGGATATGATCCTGATGGCTTTTTTTTTTTTTTTTAATAGCAACACATCTTTGCTGCCTGAGGAGTGTCCCTACAACAACAGTCCATAGCTAATGTGGCTGTGGAAGAGTGCATGGTAGACTATTGTGAGAAACTTGTCAGTTATTACCCTCTTCAGCTTCCTCAGGAGGTATATCACACGAGAAAGTTTGGTGCACACATATGCAGTGTGATCATTCATGGAGAGTTTGCTGTCAATCCTGAAGCCCAGTAGTCTGACAGTCTCCATGTTTTCTTGGTCTTCAATGTTGGTTAGACCGCATATCAAATGTTTGGTTTTTTCTTCATCGATCTTCATTTTGTTTATTACGAACCATTCTTTTATTTCTTCAAACATAAAATTTGATGCACCAAGAGCTTCTGCGGCTGTATGTCCTTTGGCAATAAGGGTAGTGTCATCTGCAAACTGCAACATTTGACTATTACAGCTCATATCATTGACATATATGAGGAATAGGAGAGGTCCTAAGACTGACCCTTGGGGCACTCCATGTTCCAGTTTTTGTTCAAGAAAAGTTGCTCCATGCACTGATACTACCTGCTTTCGGTTTTCCAAATAAGATTGGAGTGTTGATAGAACAACACCTCCTACACCATAGCATATTAACTTGGCTGTTAGTGTTGTGTGTGAGATGCAGTCAGAGGCTTTGCTGAGGTCACAGAGTGTCAGTGCCACACTCTCTCTCTCTTCAAAACTTTGTCGAATTGTTTTTAATAAGTCCAGTGTGGCTGTCACTGTTGATCTCCCTTTTCGGAATCCGTGCTGTGTGTTTTGGAATAAGTTGTTTTCCTCAAAGTAATTCAGTACCTGGCGGTGCATCACAGACTCAGTAACTTTGGCTAGTACTGGTACCACTGAGATTGGTCTGAAGCTGGACACCTCACAAGGATCCCCCTTCTTATATATTGGTACTGTGCGCACCAGTTTAAGGAAGTCTGGGAAGACACCAGAAGATAGACATTTGTTTATTGCTATGGCTAGTAGCTGAGCTAATTCTGCAATAATTTTCTTTAGCAGTGTGCAGGACATGCCATAGATGTCTACACTTTCTGAGTGTTTCTGCATTTCTTATGTTTGCATTTGGATCTAGGTCAGAGTGTGGAATTTCACTCACTGACTTTTCCACTATTCTGACAAAATATTCATTGAAGTCATCAGGGCTACACGAATTTAATCAGGAGGTAGTCTTCTTTCTGTTCTCATTTACAAGATTCCAGGCAGCTTTACAAGGATTTTGGGCCTCTTTAATGTATGTATCATTATATTTCTTTTTTGCTTCCTCTACTGCCTTCCTATAAGCTTTTTTGGCTTTTAGGTAGTTGCGGTGATGTAATTCTTTAGCTGGAATGTCTAAAGCTGATTTCATTGGGTCCTTGCACATTGTTACAATACACTTCAATTTATTGAGCTCGGAGGTGTACCATTCTTTCACATTGATAACTTTCTGCCTGCCTCGTGATTTGTCCAGAGTATTCTTCACTGGTCTTACCGGAAACATGTCATCAAATATTGATTTTAAGGTTTGGAACAGACATAAGAAAGAATCACTCCCTACTAACTCTGCAATTTACTGCTGCCAGTTTACACAAGACAGAGATGCTTTGAGATCATTTAGTCTCTCTTCTTTAACAAATCTTCTTTTGAATGTGTAATTTGAATGCCATGTGCTTATCTGCGGTTTGCTCCTCATACTGGTTTCCATTACTGGTGCACAGTGATCTGCTATCATAGGTTCAACTACACTGAGTTTATAATCCCAGATGTTGAGGTTGGTAATTATGGTGTCCAGGCATGCACCACCCGTTGTTGGGAGCTTATTTGCAATAAACAACCCATAACTGGTAATTAATCTCATAAAGACCCTCTCTCTGGCATCTCCATCACCTATGTGTATGTTAAAATCTCCACACAGTGCTGTTTTTGACTTTAGGCGTGTTATGTAACACAAACAGTTCTCCATATGTCCAATAAAATTCTCAAAGTCACCATCTGGGGAATGGTACACAGAAACAACAACTAAATCAATATTTGTTAATAACAGTGCAGCTAATTCAAGATCAAAACCCACACAAAAACTGCTTAAATCAATTTCCTTGATGCTATGATCTCTGTTGGCATACACAGAGACCCCACCGTGGGTTGCAGTTCTTCGAAACCAAGCACTGGCCATGTCTAAGTATTCAACAGATTTATAGAAATCACCTTCTGCTTCAGCTAGCCAGTGTTCACAAATACATAAAACATCTGGTTTAATTTCTTCTATAAAAAATGATAGGAGGTCCATTTTGGTTCTTATGCACTGCACATTTACACTTGCAATGATTGTAGGCATATTGTTTTCAGTACTAGAAACATTCTTGTGCAGTGATCCTTGATCCTTGTTTTTAACTTCATAATCTATTTTATTGGCATAACGGATGGTCTCCGGAACAAAAAACGCTTAATTACAACATTTTTTGGGCCATACAGCAGTGTCAATTAGCTTGTCTTTTAGATGAAAGTCTACACCAATCTTAAAACTACTATTTACACACTTAGATTCCGATTTTTATACGTGAAAGTTGCTATGACCTGGTAGGATTTTCTTCAAAAAGTTAATTACGTTTTCTGCTGTCGTTCCACTTTTCACCTTTCCTAAATGAAACCATGCTCTTTTTTCCCCATACAGCATTCCTTGGTCATCAGTGCCTATTATTTTATTTTTCCTGTCACTAACACTTGAATTTCCAACTACTGAGATGGCATTGGTTGGAGGAGTTGATCTGATAGTCACTGTCGGTGGCAGTTTGCATGGTATATCTGTATTTAGCGCTGTATTATTTGTTCGTTGTTCTGCAGAAGTTGTTGGGGTTTTCTTGTCCATATGGCGAAAACTTCTTTTCCTAGAACTTACTACACGCCACTCTGTATTGGGTGAGACTTTATTTTCTGAGGAATCTGCAGAATTGTAGAGACTTTATTAACGCCAGATCCTGTTTTGTTGACCGATACATTGTTTACATCTAAACACTCATTTGATTCCATGATATCAGTTTGATTACAATTTACGGTTGGAGATTTTTCGTCTAGAATGATCTGTTTTTCTTGTTGTAGAAAGGGATTTGAACAGTTTCTGTCACTACTTACATTATTACAGCATTCATCAGCGCCGTTTTCTCGATCACCTTAATTAGTATTTTGCCGGAAACCGAAAATTGGGAGGCTGAAATTGTGACACTATAGGGGTCAATCGTGTAAACATTGCTAACTATAGATCAAATTTGACATTGGATCAAAAATTTAACTATGTTCAGGACTCAGCTCTATTGTATAAAACTAAACTTGGATCCACAGCAGCAGGTTCAGATTTGCTCTAAGGCAGCATGTAACATCCTTGGCAACACGACTGAAATCGGCTATCGACACGATTATTTCGCTTCTATCGCAGATACTTATCTTACATAGTAGGTACACACTATTATTATCGAAGGTGTCGTGCTGTAAAGATGGAAGCAGCAAACAGGAAAAGCAGTGATAACCGAACATTTTTCAATTCAAGAAAAATTTATTAGGCCTACTGGAGATTGTGTTGGGCCAGTATAAAGATACAATTGATTGATATAATTAATGGATAAAATCACTGCGGCCAACAAACTAAAGGCATGGAGAGAAGTTCCAGTTGACTTTAATTCTCGTAACATTGCAACAGGACGTGATTAGGAAGACTTTGAAAATGTCATACGAAAATGTTAAGAAAAGGAGTTAGAAATCATCTGCACATGACAAGATATAATTTCAAGACGAACTTTCTAATTATTGCATTTCATTTTTTATGTATGTGGTATGTACATTGGTGCAAAATAGTGTCAAAACCTTTCAAGGTTGAAATGTGCGAAACTGAACGCGATAATTCCGTAAGTTCTACTGTCAGAGAAAGTGGACAAAAGTTAATTGCAGCACTGAAGCCATAATTTTCTCCTATTTCAAACGCATACAATGACGATGCAGATTTTCGTCCCGATGTTATGTGCATAGGTTTGTAAACATTTTTATGCGAATGCATAAATTCTTTTGAAGCACATTTTCTGCGTAAAAGATAATAATGTTATTCATTACGTTCTTGTTTTGACTCGGATTCACATAACATAGGTTGCAGTTCAGTCACAACATTAGTAAACTGGGAGACAGCTGTAACTTCAAATGGAAATATTGCTCTTGTTAATGAAAATGAAAACAAAGGAGGAAATGTTTATGTTGAGCTGATAAGAACCGTAATGCACCAAAACAATGTACTAACTTTACTGTCGCTAAATAATATTACGTATTTTGCACTGAAAATAATCTCTAATTACAGATAGATGTGCAACACTCAAGACAGGATTCTGTTATAGTGTCAGACTCTCGTTCCAAACGCAAAAGAACAGGAGATGTTCTCTTTAATAAATACCAATTTTACAAGAGAAGATTAGACTGCCTCGAGTGTGAACATAAAATCTAGGTACAGTGCTTGTTTGCAGAACATGAAACGGTCTAACATACACTATGTGATCAAAAGTATCCGGAGTCCTGGCTGGAAATGACTTATAAGTTCGTGGCGCCCTCCATCGGTAATGGTGGAATTCAATGCAGTGTTGGCCCACACTTATCCTTGATGACAGCTACCACTCTCGTAGGCATACGTTCAATCAGGTGCTCCGAAGGTTTCTTGGGGAATGGCAGCCTATTTTTCACGAAGTGCTGCGCTGAGGAGCGGTATCGATGTCGGGCGGTGAGGCCTGGCATGAAGTCGGCGTTCCAAAACATCCCAAAGGTGTTCTGTGGGATTCATAGCAGGACTCTGTGCAGGCTAGTTCATTACAGGGATGTTATTGTCGTGTAACCACTCTGCCACAGGCCGTGCATTATGAGCAGGTACACGAATGTGTTGAAAGACACAATCACCATCCCCGAATTGCTCTTCAACAGTGGGAAACAAGGTGCTTAAAACACCACTGCCTCCGAATTTTACTGTTGACACTACACACGATGGCAGACGACATTCACCGGGCATTTGCCATACCCACACCCTGTCATTGGATCGCCACATTGTGTATCATGATTCGCCACTTCACACGACGTTTTCCCACTGTTCAGTCGTCCAATGTTTACGCTCCTTACACCAAGCGAGGCGTTGTTTGGCATTTACCAGCGTGATGTGTGGCTTACGAGCAGCTGCTTATCCAAGTTTTCTCACCTGCCGTCTATCTGTCATAGTACTTGCAGTGGATCCTGATGCAGTTAGGAATTCCTGTGTGATGGTCTGGATAGATGTCTGCATATTACACATTATGACCCTCTTAAAATGTTGGCGGAATCTGTCAATCAACAGATGAGGTCAGCCTGTACGTTTTTGTGCTGTACGTGTCCCTTCATGTTTCTACTTCACTATCACATCGGAAACAGTGGACCTAGGGATGTTTAGGAGTGGAAATCTCTCGTATAGAAGTATGACACAAGTGGCACTCAATCACCTGACCACGTTCAAAGACCTTGAGTTCCAAGGAGCGTCCCATTCTGCTCTTTCACGATGTCTAATGACTACTGAGGTCGCTGATATGGATGCCTGGCAGTAGGTGGCAGTACAATGCACCTAATATGAAAAACGTATGCTCTTGGGGGGGGGGGTCTGGATACTTTTGATCACATAGTGTAAGAACGCGACAGTCCATATATATATATATATATATATATATATATATATATATATATATATATATATATATATATATATATATCTTTTTTCAAGAGGCCAGGAAGTACCATAAAGTTCGTCGGCATCCTGTGAAAGCGAAGGCCAATCATAATTCTTTATATTGGCCTGCAGAATGGTTTTTACACAGGGGATCGTCTATTGCACAATAAATTGCAGCAACAACATAAGGAGACACCACTTTGTCTTTCTTAGGTTTCCTAACGACTCTAGAAGGCGTGAACCGCTACATTACACGACAGTTTATTAACGATTTTCTTGTAACCTACAGATATTAACTGGAGGATGTCGTGTTCTTCAAGAAGAAAAAAATCACTAATGAACAGCAGAAGACCTGACCTTTTGCTAAAAGGCGTCGTAAACCTACTCAAAAACGTGACGTTGTCTTTATCACACTTAGAAAGAACATAAGAAACGTGTATGGAAAGCAGTACCTACATTATTTACCGTAGCAATAAGGTACCACAACTGTAGCTGAAGGAAAAATCACACAGATGTGATAATAAGAGAATAAAGGCGATATAACTGTTTCCCAACACAGAAGAAACCAATTCCACAATTGTTGCTGCGTCTGCGCCGCAAACGACAAGAATTCTCAACACATTCGCTTTTGAAGCGAAGGTAATCATATTTACAAAAATATTTATGCATTACAACGTCGTGTGAAGAGTAAGGCTGTGTGAAATATGAGGCTCCCTACAAAGTTGTTATGTATCAAAGAAAGTGCCTGTCGTCATAAGAACAGACAAGAAAAGAAATATATTCTTCACATGCATGAAATATTTGTTTATACTTTCTTGTTTTCAGCAGAGAAAGCTGCGATTATACTCATATTTGAAAGTATTTCTTCATTATAGCTTACGTCACTGAATCACGGAGATGTAGCTGTTTTCACACTATTTCATGATCATTCACATCTCTTGATAATTTACTTTTACTTGAAACCGAAAAATGTAATAACAATTTCGCTGCTTAGCTAGAAAAATAATTAAAAACAAAGTTTAATTTTACTGCTTTCTCGTCGCTTGGGGCATTAGTGTAGAACCAACTGTCACATGGTAACAACAATCTTCACAGCAGTGATATCGCGACTGTATATGTGTGACATGAAATATTGGAAACCTCAAAATAAAATGGTTCAAATGGCTCTGAGCACTATGGGACTTAACTTCGAAGGTCATCAGTCCCCTAGAACTTAGAACTACTTAAACCTAACTAACCTAACGACATCACACACAGCCATGCCCGAGGCAGGTTCCAGACTGTAGCGCCTTTAACCGCTTGGACACCACGGCCGGCACCTCAAAATAGATAAAGAAATTAAAGAAGTGGAACTAAAAGAAATGAAAAACAATCAGTCTTTTAATCTGGCGCATTGTAAATTTCTTCCAGTTTTGCAGATTTTTGTATAAATACCTCGTCAGTAAATATCGCTACTCATTGCTTTTTTACTGCTATCTTCGTTTCCTCTTGGTTTGTAGCGTACTGAAATTTCTTCATGGACAGGTTTTCATCCTGAAGTTATATACGTTTTTTTTAATACGGTTTTTTTTAATACGCTCTGATCAATGTTTTAAGGCGAATTTGTTGCGTAAAAGGTAGTTTATAAAATTATTCATGGTATTCCAGTTCTGATTCAGAATTCAATAATCAAGAGACAGAGAGGTAACTAGAACTAAAAGAAAGAAAAAGAAAATCTGGCTCTCAAACACATTTTGTACATTTTTTCCAATTTTTAACTTTTTACATAACGACAGTACTGGCCATTAAAATTGCTACACCAAGAAATAATGTAGATGATAAACGGGTATTCATTGGAGAAATATATTATACTAGAACTGACATGTGATTACATTTTCACGCAATTTAGGTGCATAGATCCTGAGAAATCAGTACCCAGAACAACCACCTCTGGCCGTAATAACGGCCTCAATACGCCTGGGCATTGAGTCAAACAGAGCTTGGAGGGTGTGTACAGGTACAGCTGCCCATGCAGCTTCAACACGATACCACAGTTCATCAAGAGTTGTGACTGGCGTATTGTGACGAGCCAGTTGCTCGGCCACCATTGACCAGACGTTTTTAGTTGGTGAGAGATCTGGAGAATGTGCTGGCCAGGGCAGCAGTCCAACATTTTCTGTAATCAGAAAGGCAGGTACAGGACCTGCAACACGCAGTCGTGCATTACCCTGCTGAAATGTAGGGTTTCGCAGGGATCAAAAGAAGGGTAGAGTCACGGGTCGTAACATATCTGAAATGTAACGTCCACTGTTCAAAGTGCTGTTAATGCGAGCAAGAGGTGACCGAGACGTGTAACCGATGGCACCCCATACCATCACGCTGGATTAAACGCCAGTATGGTGATGACAAATACACGCTTCCAATGTGCGTTCACCACGATGTCGCCAAACACGGATGCGACCATCATGATGCTGTAAACAAAACCTGGATTCATCCGAACAAATGACGTTTTGCCATTCGTGCACCCAGGTTCATCATTGAGTACACCATCGCAGGCGCTCCTGTCTGTGATGCAGCGTCAAGGGTAACCGCAGCCATGGTATCCAAGCTGATAGTCCATGCTATTGCAAATGTCGTCGAACTGTTCATGCAGATGGTTGTTGTCTTGCAAACGTCCCCATCTGTTGAGTGTTGACGCAGGGATCGAGATGTGGCCGCACGATCCGTTACAGCCATGCGGATAAGATGCCTGTCATCTCGACTGCTAGTGATACGAGGCCGTTGGGATCCAGCACGGCATTCCGTGTTACCTTCCTGAACCCACCGATTCCATATTCTGCTAATAGTCATTGGATCTCGGCCAACGCGAGCAGCAATGTTGCGATACGATAAACCGCAATCGCAATAGGCTACAATCCGACCTTTACCGATGTCAGAAACGTGATGGTACGCATTTCTCCTCCTTAGACGAGGCATCACAACAGCGTTTCACCAGGCAACGCCGGTCAACTACTGTTTGTGTATGATAAATCGGTTGGAAACTTTCCTCATGTCAGCACGTTGTAGGTGTTGCCACCAGCACCAACCTTGTGTGAATGCTCTGAAAAGCTAATCATTTGCATATCACAGCGTCTTCTTCCGGCTCGTTAAATTTCGCGTCTGTACCTCTTCATCTTCGTGGTGTACCAATTTTAATGGCTATTACTGTACATTATTAATAAATTCCGCCCTCACTGCTTTGTGACTGCTATTGGCTTCATATTCTGCAGACACTTCTGGCAAACACAGTGTCATCAGTTTCGGCTCCTCTTCCACCATATTGTGTAGTAAAAATGATGCAACTAATATAATTGCTGCAAGAATTACTTTCGTTCCGAGTCCTAAACTCAAACAGGGTAATCGTCATTTTATTGCTCCAAACATTCTTTCAATTGCTGATCTGGTTTTCTTGTGGCACGATTATCGAGTCGCTCAGTCGCCTTTTTGTCACGAAGTACCGGCTTTAACAAATACAACGCTGGTAGCCAGTCCTCCAGAAGTATGCTTTCCGGAATTTCTCGTGTTTCCAGCTGAGCATCCAAGCGTGAATTTCCGAAAATGTTGCTGTCATGTGCAGATCTGGCCAGTTAGCCACGATATTTAAACATCGCAGCTTAGCATCTGAGACCGCCTGTATGTTTAAAGAAAACCCCCCTCGACAGTTTGTAAGGCCCTCAGTATTTTCCCCACCAGGTGATGTGATGGGCTTATGAGCGCAGTCACTAGCGCCTAAAACGCCAGGAAAATCCTAAATTTGATAAAATACAAGCTGGTCGTTCCTAAGCCCATTTTCATCAACTAGTATTTTGATAAATTCATTTTTCAATGAAGCAGTGCAGGCCAATACCTTCCAGACAACTCTGCAGGCTGTTTCTACATCTACTTTAAACATATCCCCAACCACTATTTGAAAGGTTCCTGTCTGTCATATATATTACATCTTAAGGTTAACAGCAACATGCACATTGCAGTCAGTCAGTTCCGGTTTCTTTTGGTTGGTTCCATCAGACAGTCTCTCAGCCTTAACTCCAACTGCTCTACAGTACTTTTCTCCAAATGATACCTCAACTTAAAAGACTTGTGTTATTTAACGCCTAGAATAGGTCTGCCTTGTCATGGAAACTTCAGGGAGTTCGTTGGATCTCGTCGTCATTATCCTCTGTGGTCGCATCTGAATACTCAGATGTCTGTAAAATAAACGAAAGGAAACAACGTAATTCACATTGGCTAGGGTTGTAGCAAACAGAATTCTGCCTAACAATGGTCCAGAACGCTCGCAAAATGGAGACTATGGTACGATTTCAGTGGTATGCATGGCATGGTAATATTGTTATAATTATCTTTCGACCAATAAAATAGAGAAAGTAGTAATAAATGGAAAAAAAACCCGAGAATTGGTGTGGGTTCGAACATGTTATCAGCACTGAAGTCTACAACGCAACCTTTGGGCCATCGAAACAAATTATGGGAACAGGATATAAATAGCGGTATATGGAATAAACTGTCCCCACTAATATCTGCGCATACATATATTTCGACAATTATCATACGTGTGCACACAGTACAAGGTATAACAGACTGAATTAAAATTGCAGCATGGATGAGCGACCTGAGTCCCAAAGATTAATGTTGTCTATGGTTGATATGACCTATCGACGTCACACAGCCCCCTGCCCCCGCGGTATGTGATTCTTGAGGGAAGACCATGTGTGCATCGATGCTGTTGGTGGTCGTACGAGCTACGAGCTGGTAGATGCACGACTGTGACCTCCACCCGGACAGGGACGGGGTGCAGAGGCGGAACGACGGGAGGTGGGTCCACTTCGAAGTTGTTGAGCCAGTGATGATGGACGATGCGGCGTCCAGCCCAAGAGCAGGCGGGTTGAACAACAGATTGCGGGGTGAAGGTGTGGCATGCCCGGATGCTAATCAAGCCATCTGGCGACATGAAGGTGTGAATTGTCGTCGGGTCGCACTCACGTTTAACTGGGCATTGGGTGGCAGGGCCGTGAGTAGAATGAGAACTTGGTCGTCAGGAGTGACGATTCAGATGTTGTACACTTGGTATGGGGGTGAACAAGGATAATTTTTCCATCGAAAATGTCCGTCGTTAGTCTGCAAATGAGGCAAAACCGGAACAGGACACGATTGGTAGTGGCTGGGTGCATTTTGCACAAATGGCAGCGTTGCCCATGGCACAACAGTAACTGTTGTCGTGGCCCATTGAGAGTCAAAGTACGTGTGCGAATGTAGATCGCTTTGAACATTATATGATCGATCACTAGGTGTACAGTTCTGAATATTATCCACTTCACACTTCACATGTTGGCGAGCACAGTCCGGCAACATGAAACCTGAGTCCATTGTTTGAGTGAACAGTGTAGCACTCGACCGTTGTAGAACAACAAAGCTTGAGGTTAACATGGTTGGAGATGGTGAATCACTATGGAGTAATGGAGAGCCGGCTATTGGCGAAGGATTGAAGGAGCCTGGCGGTCGCAGCTGGGCTTCCAAGTCTTCGAACAAAGCATTGGGTGAGGTGGCCATGGCGGCGTGTGCATAACCTGTTGATTTACAACATTCGGCACGGAAGTCGCAGAAGACGCAGAAACTTTGGGTCACCAGTATGGAAACAGGATACGAGTAGCAGTATACGGAATAAACTGTCCCCACTAATATCTGCACATACATATATTTCGACAATAACCATACACATGCACACAATACAAGGTATAGGAACAGACTGAATTAACATGGCGGCTCGGATGAGCGACCTGAGTCCCAAAGATTAATGTTGTCCATGGTCAATATGACCTGTCGACGCTACAAAATGAAAAATGGTAACGTGGTAGTTTATTTCGAAATACTTGCATATGTCCTATTGATCAACGATTGTGGAATTTTCATAGCAGTTTAAGGATGTGTTTGGAAGCTAAAAATTTAATACGAATTGCATTGTTACTGCTACTCGAGCCAAGAGAGAACATATATAAGAGATGTTGAATCGTTATTGGCTTCTGTCAAAATTTCCATACTTAACTGTTCACTACAAATATTTCGAATTTTCCTTTATTACTCTGCTGCTAATGTCTATAAAATGCCTTTGAACTAACTGCATAAATTACTTAGAGCTGTTATAAGATTGATTATTATGAACACACGGTGGCTGGTAATTTCCTTAACCTAACCTATCAAATCGAAAAAAAGTATTTCGAGCATTTTTTTTTTCAATTTAAATCTGCTCCATACAAAAGCGATGAATTGTAATGCCACTACACTATAAACACGATTAGAGTTTAACCTGACTCTGAACCACGAATTTTCGTCAGTCAAATAAGATTCGACTTCACAGCAATATGATTTGGGATTAACGTTTATACAGTGCAGATTTTCACATTAAGCTAGATCTGAGATAATTTTCTATCTTAATATAAGGTTATATACTTTATACAATCAGTACTTAAGTCTATCATAATTTCGCTCCAGTCTGTAGAATTTCATTTTCAGACCTTATGACTATGTTAAATCTCCCTTTAAAGAAAATGTTCAGTGGAAATATGGTTCATACACATAAAAGGACGCCATGTTCCAGATGTTACCATAATTGTACTGAAGCAGCGATGATGGTAGCTATTGATGAAATACTTAGAGAAGCCCAAGACGTATTAGTCTTGTGATTTTTTACTAAATATGTGTATAATAACTACTTCTTATAATTGTTTTGATTTACTGACACATACTGACACATTTGCAGGTATGGAATCCACAGAAATACCATTTGGTTGCGAATTAAAGGCAAAACTACTTCAATGAATAGTCGCAAAACAGCTTTATGAGATGACGAAGAACACAGCAGTTTGTGCTCATTCAGTAACCTTGACAAGTCCTGGCTTCCCATTGACATCTTTTGAGCTGAGATGTGCTATGATAGCCTACGTTGACAGCACTGGTAAAACTATTCCTTGTTTTAACAACAGTTTTCCTGGAACAGAGTGGGCATCATTCTGTTTGAAACGACACAATAAAGTGCTGTCAGCAAGGACTGCTAAAATATGACTTATTCTCGAGCTGTCCAGTAAGACCCAAATTTGCTTACAGTATTTGGAACTTTGATGAAACAAATCTTGTAGATGACCCTGGAGCTAAGAAAGTCATCACACGGAGAGACATAAAGTACCCTGAGCAAATAAGCAATGCTTCCAAAGTAAACACTTCCATTATGATGTGTGGGAATGCAGAGGGTACATTAGCACTCTTGTATGTTGACTAGAAGACAGAAATAATTTGGAACACTATGACAGAGAATGGCCCCAATGGCGGTCAGCATAACAGAAGCAGATCTGGTTGGTTCGACCATAAAATCTTTGAAGATTGGTTTACCTTTTTGCTTTTACCTATATTAAAGAAACAGGTGGGGCTAAGGTACTGAGTGGTGACTCTGTGTGAGGAATTTGATATTAAATTTAATGTACTGCCACCAAATGCACCTCACTTATTTCAGCCTCTTGATGTTGCATGTATCCATCCAATGAAAGGCTAGTGGAGACAAATTGTGGATGAATGGAAGCACACTGCATCAGGAAGTCGCTGCACTTCAGTTCCCAGGGATTATTTTCCACAACTAATAAAGAAACTGATGGATTCACTATGCAGAAGCGAAAAAAATCTTATTTCTGGCTTCCAAAACCAGCAATATCCCCTCTTAAACAGTAAAAGATTCTGGAAAGATTGCACAAGTGCCTAATGAATGATTAAAAAATTAGTGGGAAAGACTTTTTTTGAGGAAATAGAAAAAAAAGAAAGACAGTACTGGTCATTGGCAGATAAAGAGGTTTAGGAGACTGGAGGTACCTGTGGTAAGAGCATATTTTCCAATGATGATGTCATGGACTGTCAGCCATCTACCTCAAGATGTGGAGGAAAAATATATATTGGAACATGTAGAGAGTAGAAGCAGTGAGAGTGAACAGGAACATATTCATCACGCAGAGTCAAAGAGAGTATGAGAGGATTATGGAGTGAAGACGGTGCTCCAAATCATGAAGAAAATTAAGATGCTACAAGAAATCATTTAGAACAAGAGTTGGGAGACAATGATTATGTGCTAGTTGTGTATTTAGGAGAAGTTTGTCCTAGGAAAGTGACAAGAACTACAGAGAAAGGTGCCCTTGTTAGTGTTATGCAGAGATCTCTGCTGAAATGGAAGTGGCCAAAGGACGTGGATGAAATGAAATATGGAAGAGAAGATATGTTTAGAAAAATTGATTGTTCAAAACTAATGTCTGAGAGAGGTATATTTGCACTGCCAGAATACTCTACATACAGCTTTTATTTTTGGTGCAGTTAGAATGTATTCTTTCAAATGTAATTTTTAAGTGTTGTGTCACTAAAAAAACATTATTTTGAACATCTGGCTAGTAAGAAAAGATCAGAATACACATTACTGTACTTATTCAACTCTTACTTAGTGTCAGAAGTGATTTTATATTTTTTATTATGAGAAACATAGCTTGTCACAATTTCACCCCAATTGTCAGGGTGAAATTTTTACAGAAAAACTGGATTCTGTTGCTAAGTTTGTGCAGCTAAACGAACAGTATTTGATCAACTTATAGATGAAACTCTCTGCTTCAAGAGAGTATACTTACTTTTAATTAATATAAAAGTATTTCTTGCTAATAATAAAAAAATTCTTACAAATTGTCACAATTTCACCTCAGCTTATGATGACAGCTTTCCCAGAAAATTCATTGACAACAGGACAAACGTTATATACCAGTATGGCCTGGTTTATTCATGTTCATGAAACGATGCTTGAATGCGTCCTACATTTGAATTAGCCAATTCTAATGACAGCATCAGTTTCTCTGAGAAAGACATTCATTTTAAAAGTTCACATGGTGAATGTGGTGTATCTGAGGGAATTCATTTGGCCAAGAGTACTTGCATATCCACCAAATGTCTGTTGGGTTTCATGTTTCCATTGTCACTGAAAATTTGAACGTGCATACCTTTGCCCCACCTGTGTCAGCTAATGTGCACATATCTGGATTAATCCTGTAGTTTGACTGCGGGTAAACCTACCCACTGGTACCAGCATTTACAATTGTTTCTCACTCTAGATGTGTCAATAGAATGTTATCAATAGTGGTACTGGCATTTACAATTGTTTTTCAGTGTAGATGAGTCTATAGAAATGTTATCTATAGGAACACTGCTGGTTTTCATAGCTCTTGTTGTAAATTGTATGAGGACAAGTAAGATTACATGAAATCACAAAGGAGTTAAGTACTGCTGTTGAACTGATACCATATGCCCTAAGGATCTAAATTAAAATATTCACTAAGTAATATACCATTTTGTGTTCAAAGTTAAAAATCTTAATAAATTTTCTAGCCATTCATAAATATCAGTAACTCAAAATTGCCAGTTTGAGTCCAATATATCATGATTATTTCTATGAACTTCCCACAGATTTTTGCTTGTACAGCACTTCTTAGTATATGTGGAAAGTCCAGCTTCAACTTCACTTTGCAGCAGTGGCGGGTGCTGTGTAAGAGCACATGAACACACTAACTTTTGACATCTTGTGAATTTACTGGTTATTTTTCTTTTAATTCTGCTAAATGTGATGTAGGTGCAGTAGTCTGAAATACATAGTACTAAATCTACTACTATGTGGTACATATTGCTCCTCTAGACTTGGTGAAACTTGGCATAAAGGTTACAAGCACACCTTCACTCAGGCACATTTTAAGGAGCTCTCGCGTTTGTGCAACTGGCTTGATGTAATTACCTTACGGGCAAAATACGTGCAGATCTGATAAACAATGTGCACCATTGCCAGTGTGCACTTACACTCAAATTACACCCCTGAATGGTAGCTCAGAGAGCTGGCTGGGCGCTGTGATAAAACTGAAGGGATCAAAAACGAATTTGAACAGATGTTATATGATGTCTGCTGCGACCAGATAAAAAAAGAACAAAAAAAACGTTCAAGTTTACACACACTGCAGCAGGCTTTTATCTATGTTCACTTGACATAAATCCCACTAGGTGATAGCACGCTCCACAGATATGCAAATTCATTCACTATGTAGTAAAATTGGAACAGACATATATATACTGATAGAAAAGCCTATTTTTTGGGATTCTGAAGGAGATACAGTACATAAAGTTTTGGATTTTGTCATAGAGTGATCCATTTGAGGCACTGAGAACCACAAAACATATCTTCATGCTTCTGAAATCTGTTGATCTTTTGATGGGTCAGGTTTATCTGTACTGTAGGGCCACATTGTATGTACCTCTGAATATTCACGAAAAGCTGTCTCACTGGTTTCTCTGATATTCACTTAAATATGGTGGTCGAAGATGTTGTGCTTTTGGCCCTTATGGCTCTCAGCATCTCATTTTCATTTTAGTCAGGTGATCTTGTTGGTAGATAGTAATATTGGAATTTAATCACTTCTGCAAACGGCAGTTTGTGTTTGGAGTTGGTTGTGTACTGTGCAGGAATCCACTTTCCTGTGGAGTGTCAACATGGACTCTGTTGAACCTGTATTAAGTGCTTACAGAAAAAGAAATTACCAGGAAAAGTTATCTGCAAAGAAACTAGTGTATTCCAGACCAGACCCGTTGTCTCAGAAAGTGACAAAATCAAATAAGAGTGACTGCAAGCAAACATTTAACAAAGAAGTTTATAATAAGCATAAATTGTTATGTGGGTGCAACATGCCTCATTTTCAGTCCAGAAGTTGTTTCATTAACACTTTGAGGAGTGGAAGCTTAGACACACTCTTGGTCCAATGGACCGGCCATTTTTACCGTTTTTTGAAATGCCATTGGCACATTTCTGTTTAAGATATCTTGAAACAGAAAACATATTATGAAAGAACAGTCTTTAAGGTATATTTTAAACGTTTATTTTAATTATTTTGGTTGATGACAAAATTAATAACAACAAACATAAAATGTATGATTAAAGTTTCACAAAAAAATGCATTTTTTAGTTTTGTGTAAATTCACAGGTAATTCGCTTCAGTGTTGCAGATTTTGAAGCATTCTGGCAAGCATAGTGGTACATTGTAGTATGGACACCACCAATTGGTTCCCTTCCAACCTGCTTAACCACTAGATTTTTTTTTTTTTTTTTTTTTGTTCTCTCCGAGCAAACTTTACACACTCTAGTTGGACACTCCTTCTTCTCAGTGGCTGGAATTTTTTCTGCAAAGTGTTGTCCTAGAAGTCTGTTGCTGAGATTTTCCCTAGGAACATTGTCTAGTGCCAAATTTTTACCTTTGTGAATCAGTCATTCATCAATTTGTAAAGAAAAGTGGGAAAATGGCAGCTCTTTCTTTGAGCAGGACTCCTGGTTTCCTGGCATAAGACAAATGCATGTGTTGCAGCCATTATAAGCATGTGGAAGAACAATTTCTACCACCACTTCATCTGTTTCCTCCTAAATGCATAGTAAGAAATCTTTTGATCACTCCTATCGACCCCCGTTTTGTAAATATTATAGTCAAGAATGGCATCTGGTTTTGATTTTATTTGGATGCCTTCCTTTTATGGACAGACATGTCAGAGATGGTCATTTTGTGCACAGTGGACAGGCATAGTACATCTCTTGTGTCTTTCCACTTCAGACAAAGCAGATGATTCCTCCTCATTGACACAGACTCAACCTTTTTCAGTTTTTTGGAAACAATTTTGTTTGGTAGTTCTTTCCGGTTAGTCATGTATGTACCTACTGCTTTCGTTTCACGTTGCCACAGAAAATCAAATACTGCTGGTGAACTATGAAATCTGTCAATATAAGCACTGTGGCCTTTTCCCAGGTAATCTGCTAGCAACCTCTCAAATAATGGTAGTCTGGAGTTGTCATCTGTTCCTTTCCCAGTGTATATCTCCAATCTAAGAACATAACCAGTTTTGGAATCACACACAATAAACACCTTGATTCCTACATGCCTTTGTCAATAGTGAGGTTTTCTGATGGGTAAAATGATTTTTGTTATTTTAATAAGAAATGAACCTGGATTGGCCTGATTTTATGCATGGCGTCATGCCGAGCTTGACTTTTAGGAACGTAAGTTGCATTGTCATTCAAATGCAGGTTTGATAATATTGCCTTGAATCTGTTTCTGGCCATAACAGAACTTGGGAAATGGGTTGAAATAAAACTGTTGGTAGACCAGTAATCTGTCAATTTTGGTTTTTTCACAAGACACATGTGTTTAAATATGCCAAAAAACAAATATGTTTCATGCAACTTTACTCCCATCACAAAAAACAAAAACTGTGAGGCTTTGCCCTGGAAGATACTTTGAGTTTGTCATAAACAGACATCGCATATCTGTGTTTTTTTTTTTTTTTTTTTTTTTTTTTTTGGGTTTTATGTGTTTCATTATGGAATCGGGGAAAAAGAGGAGCAGAATTCTGTTGTACAGCTGCCATTGCTCACTTTTCTCTAAAAATTGTGGCATAGTAGGCTGATCGTCAGCAAATTTCCAGCCAAATCAGCATCAGTGGGTTTTTTCCACGAAATTCGTTGCCAGTTTGTTGGAGGTCCAGACAGCTGTGTTGCAGCCGATGCCTGTGTTGCAGAGAATTTACTTTGTTCAGTAAACACCAGTTGCACAGATGCAGATTCATCAGATTCCTCTGCAAGATTGACGAGACGAATAGAAATAAATTTTCTGCTAACTGAAGCAACTTGAGCAATATAAGTCATAATAATAATACTGAAGAAAAACTGCACTAGACAGCTCCTTACCTGTATCTGAATCCTCTTCATTCTCATCACACTCAGACATTTCCCACTCAGAACCAGAATCATCCAATTCTTCTTTTAAGGCTTCTAAAATTTCTTTCTCACTCAGAAAACGGGACATATTTGAGAGAAAAATTAACAAGAAGTGGCAAACAGTAATGAGAACATTTGAAACTCATGGCTACAACAATGCACATTGGCACAGCATGTCATGAAAGCTGCTACGCATGGCTTGCCATTTATTTTGCTGTAGTTCTAAAACCAAAACATAGAGGGGAGCAGCAGTCAAGGGACATATAGACAGGTGTTCCACGCATCATTACCATGGTAGCCACTAGCCAGCCTGCTTCTGGATGGCTAGTAGGCTGTGAGCTTTGTGCAGCAGCCACCTGACCTATACTCAGATGCGATCATTTCGAAGCAGTTCTGTAGCCCGACCTATGCTCGGGCTCGGTCACCAAAGTCTCAACTAATCCATGAATTAGGGATCTTGTACATTTGGTGGTCCTTCCTATCCCATCGTCCCTCCTATGTCACTATCCACAATTCCAACTCGCGTACCTTCTATCCCTCTGCCGGCGTGCCCCGAGGCTCTGTCCTTTCCCCTCTCCCCTATCTCCTGTACACTGCTGATATGCCCAAACCTCCCCCGCCAGTTCATCTCCTCCAATTTGCTGATGACAGCGCCTTCCTAGCCCTTTATCCTGCCCTTCAATGGTCCCAACGTACCCTCCAAAACCACCTTGACCAGTACACCGCTTGGTGCAACCAATGGTTCCTCCGTATCAACTCCTCCAAGACCCAGGTGATCATCATAGGCCACACCACCTGCTCCTTCTGTCTCCATGATTTCTACCTCACCATGTATGGCTGTCCTATCCACCTCACTCCTACCCTCAAATACCTTGGCCTCACCCTCAACCGCCACCTCACCTGGACTCCCCATCTCCTTACAATTCAACACAAAACTCACAACAGACTCTGCCTCCTGAAACTCCTGTCTGGCTGCACATGTCGACTGCATCCTTCCACCATCTTTCACACCTACATATCCTTGATCCGCCCCATCCTTTTTATGCCAGTGTTGCTTGGATTTCCACCCCTCCCAGGTTTTTTAAGTGTCTCACTCTGTGTGATTTTTATACTGTGGCTGACTTCTAACTTGTGTTTGACTCCAGTACACAACGAATTGCCAGCTGTGTTCTTTTAACTTAATGCCAACTTTTTAATTGCCCCCCCCCCCCCCCAATGTCCCCATATTAGTATACTTTTTAACTTCCATCATCTCCAATTACTGTATTTTTATGTCCCCCTTTTTACCCTCGTTTTTTGTGGTAGAGTTCCCCTTGTATTTTTGTTAAAGCCTTTTGGCTGAAGAGTGGTGGACTGTGCCGCTGCCAGCCCTCCCCTGTCCATGTGGGGGAGGGGAGTGAAATTACAATAAATGGAAAAAAATTGTACATTTGGCGAAAAAAAGGCAAAAAAACTCCCACTTGCACAAAAATGCAAAACGGAGAGTAGTGAAAGCTTAAACATTTTTTCATTCTTGCCATAAACTGTACTTAATTACATATAAAACACCAAAATTCCCCATGGACAATTCTTCCTTTTTCTAGACAAGTTATGCATATTGTTGTTACTATTATTATTGTTATTATTATTACTAACAACAGCTGAAGTTGTAGAAATATGTTGATAAGCATAACTGTTATACTGCAGATGCTGAAATATGTTGATAAGCATGCTGTTATACAGCAGATGCTGTTAATTTCACTCTCATGTTTATCTGAATTTAAAAATTTATGAACATCCAGGATGTATTCCTATGAGCCCTCACTGCATTGCACTGTGGTTCGTGCTCCCTGAGTAACTCTAAATTCTGGCATAAAAGTCTTAAAACAAGTTGGCAAAGTGAAAAGAAATAAAAATGTCCAACCACACTTACTAATTAGACAAACAAGAAACATACTGGTAGCCATATTGCTAGAGTCTGCACAGGATTCAGTGGCCAGTGCATGGGCGAGTTCACATGTTTGCCCCATTTGGGCCATCGGCAATGACAGAATTGAGGGACATGCCTTGCAGTCTTTCTCAAAGCATTTTACCGAAACTATTCAGTGCAAAAATTTCATTTTTGTGTTACTTATAGCTTTATGTGTCAGGTTCATGATGATGTGCCCATCATTTTGTTTATGGTCAAGTTATTGTAATACTTACATTGAGAAAATTAATCTGATGAAGCACACATACTTGTGATCATGCGTACCAGCAATAAATTGAGAATGAAATATCCACAACATTCTACACGTTTCAGAAACAGATTGAGATATCGAATTGAGATTTTGGCAAATGATAGCATGCAAAGAGGAGATAATTTTGCCATATGGATATTATGTAAAACTTCATTATCTGCCATGTTATTCCACTAACTACAAACTTTTTTAATGATAGTATGTAATTTTTAAGGGTAATCAATAGCTGGTGAAATGAGAAATGTGATGGGTTTTGGAATAACATAAGTAAAGGCTTTATGCATTTATTTTTGTGCCAAGGATGTGCTTTTTCATAAGCTATTGACCTTAGTTTTCCTCACTTAATAAGCCACTGTTCCAGAATTCTCTCACAATTGTGTCTGCACAACGTGTTAGAGAGGTGACACTTTGTAGATTCCGCTGTGTTTTGGCAAAAGAAGCAACAAAAGAAACGTAGGTTTTACTCAAAATTCACCACTCATGATACTTCTTTGAAAGTTACAAATGGTTAAAAAAGCAAGTGAAAATTAATCACTGCTTTTGTTACATTTTCAGCAGAATTATTTCTAGATACTAACTGAAGATGAGCTACAGTGGATCTTTTTGAATGGTCACCATAAAGGTATGAGCATGGAGGGACTCCACTTACAGTTTACAAAAAATGTGAGCATAGACTTCAGTTTAGAATGGCACTACACCTCCACTGTTCAGCAGCATTTCCCCTACAGTGTCTGTTTGTTACCTCCACCACTACAGCTCTCCCCATGTGTGCCCTACCAATTTCACATGTACCACCCATGTCATTCTGCATGCACACTACAAATGGAAATTGCAATTCATCAGCTTACTGATCACACTCTTTTACTTGGCCCTTCTGTGATCAGTGGAAGTCCGCTGACTTCATGGCAACCCAGAATGTTTCCAGACTCTGCCAGCATTAGCTACACAATGGTATTGCGCACCATTACAGTAAACAGCCATTGGGAATTGGTGTTGATCCATGTGTGGAGTTGTGTCTAGTGATTGTTAATATAATTTACAGAATGAGCAAAGAGGCTGTAACTGGCTCATGTAGTGATGCACCATCAACTTTTGTGTCACTTCTGCAACACATTAAACTATCATATCTTCATTCCTTTTATAAGCTGTTAGCTGGTTGTTCTGTGAGGAGAAGGTAGGGTTTGTCTCACAGGAGCCAAGTAAAAGTGTGTGAGCAGAGAACATGATGAACTGGAATTTCAAGTGATCAGTGATAATGCTTCAGTTTTTAAGGAGAATGATTAACACTTTTAGCATAACAGTTCCATAAATTAAAACAGAATCAGCAGACATGTTTGAAAGTTATTTATTTACTGTTCAGTAAAGTATTGCATCGACCACAGTTCAGCCTCATTTTGAATGCCGTTCCCGAACAGTAGATAAGTTGATTGATGTTTTATAATGTCAGATTTCCTACATTTAACGTCAGAGTCAGTGTATGCACATGAACTGTACATGAAACCTTACTTCACATTAACTAATTGTATCTGGAGATACACTATAATAATTCTTATCAGCAGTATTTCCTATTAGCCTACTCATTAGAAAGTTGGAAACAGTTTGAGATGTACAGATTTTCAGCAGAAGACCCAGCTGCTATGGTGATAAAATTGAAAAGACTGCCAAAATGGTCAATGCAGAAGTAACTTTTACTAGTGCATAAGTTCAGTATTGAAAATAACAGCACTCTCAATCTGAACAAACATACACCTTTTTAAGGGCAGAATACTACCACCTTTATTCTTTCATACCTTTCAAAGATTTTTAAATATGTGTAAGATTTAGTTATCATGTTTCCTTCTTGTAACATGATCATGATGTTACTTCTTTATTTTGTAAATTGTACAGTACATGTTGACAAAGAAATATGTGAAAAAATGTACAGTCACAGCATGGTAAGGATTCCCAGGTATTTGAATACATTTCTGCAAGTCTCTAGGAATGGAGATAAGATAAGATAAGATAAGATAAGATAAGATTAGTACTTGTTCCATATATCATGAATACGACACTTCGTAATGATGTGGAACGTGTCAGGTTAATAAAAGGTGTCTATACAAGATATTACATTAGACAAAATATTACATGACACTTTTTTTTTTTTTGAGGTTGGGAAATTACCCACTTACTATATCCAAAAATTCATCTAATGAGTAGAAGGAGTTGCCATTAAGAAATTCTTTTAATTTCCTTTTAAGTGCTAGATGGCTATCTGTCAGACTTTTGATTCTATTAGGTAAGTGACCAAAGACTTTTGTGGTAGCATAATTTACCCCCTTCTGAGCCAAAGTTAGATTTAACCTTGAGTAGTGAAGATCATCCTTTCTCCTAGAGTTGTAGCCATGTACACTGCTATTACTGTTGAATTCGTTCGGATTGTTAATAACAAATTTCATAAGTGAATATATATATATATATTGTGAGGCTACAGTGAAGATTTCTAGATCTTTGAATAAGTGTCTGCAGGATGATGTTGGATGAGCTCCAGCAATTATTCTGATTACACACTTTTGTGCGATGAACACTCGTTTACTCAATGACGAGTTACCCCAGAATATGATGCCATACGAAAGCAAAGAATGAAAATAGACGTGGTAAGCTAATTTACTCAGATGTATATCGCCAAAATTTGCAATGACCCTATTAGCACAAGTAGCTGAACTCAAACGTTTCAGCAGATCCTCAGTGTGTTTTTTACAGTTCAACCCCTCACCAGTGCATACACCTAGAAATTTTGAATATTCTACCTTAGCTACCAATTTCTGATTGAAGTCTATATTTATTAATGGTGTCATTCCATTTACTGTGTGGAACTGAATGTATTGTGTTTTGTCAAAGTTTAATGAGAGCCCATTTGCAGAGAACCACTTAATGATTTTCTGAAAACATCGTTTGCAGTTTCACCAGTTAATTCTTGTCTGTCGGGTGTGATAGCTATACTTGTATCATCGGCAAAAAGTACCAGCTTTGCATCTTCATGAATATAGAATGACAAGTCATTAATATATATTAAGAACAGCAGAGGACCCAAGACCGAACCTTGTGGCACCCTATTCTTGATTGTTCCCCAGTTTGAAAAATCACCAGTTTTTTGCATATTATGTGAACTGTTTATTTCAACTTTCTGCACTCTTCCAGTTAGGTATGATTTAAACCATTTGAGCACTGTTCCATTCATACCACAGTACTTGAGCTTATCTAGAAGTATTCCATGATTTACACAATCAAAAGCCTTTGATAGATCACAAGAAGTCCCCACAAGAAATCAGAGCATTTAATATTTCATTAGTGAAACTATATATAGCATTTTCCGTTGAAAAACCCTTCTGGAAACCAAACTGACATTTTGTTAAAACTTTATTTTTACAAAGGTGTGAAGCTACTCTATAATACATTACTTTTTCAAGAATTTTGGATAAGGCAGGCGGTAGTTCTTGACATCAGACATATCCCCCTTTTTATGCAGTGGTTTAACAATGGCATACTTCAGTCTCTCTGCTTCAGAGAGCTATTACATATGTGGCTAAGAATCCCACTTATTTCTTGGGAACAAGCTTTTATTATCCTGCTGGAAATGCTATCAATTCCATATGAGCTTTTATTCTTGAGAGAGTTTATTATCTTCCTAATTTCAGAAGGAGAGGTGGGTGGAATTTCAATTGTATCAAATGGTGTGGGTAAGGCCTCTTCCATTAACTGCCTTGCTTCTTCTAATGAACATTTAGATCCTATTTTCTCTACAATATTTAAAAAATGATTATTCAAAATGTTTTCGATTTCCGGCTTGTTGTTTATCAAGTTTCCATTCGCTTTGATGGTGATGCCGTCATCCTGTACTCTCAGTTGTCCTGTCTCCCTTGTAATAATATTCCAAATTGTTTTGATTTTGTTATCAGAGATATTAATCTCAGACATGATGCACATGCTTCTAGACTTTTTAATAACCTTTCTTAATGTAGCAAAGTAGTTTTTATAATATTTGGCTGTTTCTGGGTCATTACTCTTTCTTGTTGATAGATACAGTTCGCTTTTGCGGTTACAAGATATTTTTATTCCTTTAGTAAGCCAAGGTTTTTGTAGGTTTCTTATAATTAGATTTAACTACTTTCTTGGGGAAACAGTTTTCAAATTCTCTTACAAGTGTATCATGAAATAAGTTATATTTTAAATTAGCATTGGGTTCCTTGTACACCTCATCCCAGGCTAACTGCTGAAGATTTTCTCTGAAATTTCTAATTGTTGAGTTATTAATTGAATGCACAACTTTGGAGGGTAGTTTTGAATTACTGAATGGAGCTATGTCATATACTGTAACTAGCTGAGCATCATGATCAGAAAGCCCATTCTCAACAGGACAAGCATTAATGTTTTTAAACCTATCTTTGTCTATAAAAGTGTGCTGCTGCCCTTTACTACCTGAGTAGGAAAATTAATGACAGATGTCAAATTGAAAGAACCGAGCAAGACTACCAGGTCATTCTTCCTATTACACTCTTTCAGTGAATCAACATTAAAGTCCCCACAAATAATAATTTGCATTCCCCTATCTGACAGATGGCACAACAAGGCATCCAAGTTTTCCAAGAATAAATGAAAGTTTCCTGAAGGGGACCTATATACTGTTACAATTATAAAAGATCCCTCCTTCAGTTTAAGTTGACAGGCACATGCTTCTATATGTTGCTCTAAACAAAACTTTTTTGTATCTAAGCTTTCTACACAGTGATAACTTTTGACATATATGGCAACTCCTTCTCCCACCTTATTCTCTCTACTCATATACGCAGCTAGTTTATAACCACTGATATTTACCTTTTCCATATCAGACACAATGTGATGCTCAGACAGGCATAGTATATCTATTACATTATCAGATTCAGTGTCATCTAAACAAACCAGGAGCTCATCTACTTTTTTCTTCAATCCCGGCATATTTTGGTGAAAAATGGTAATATTATTTTTTACTTCACTTTTGTGAGAATCTACTTTTTTCTTTAATCCACCAATATTTTGGTTAAATATGGTAACATTATTATTTATTTTACTGTGGTGAGACTCTTGTGAGTTTTGGACCTCTTTAGAACCTGCCTGCCTGAAATTCTCATTGGACACTGATATTAGGCTAAAAAAGAGGTACATCCATGAGTACTAATGTCCCCCCTTATGGGTTTCACTAACAACCCCGCCAGTTTACCCTATTGGTTGTGCCAATTGGGAAACTGTCAGACACTGTCCTCTTTCTGTGGCCCCTGTTCCCAGCTACCACTTCCCATCGCTGTTTGCTCTTCTCCCCCTTAACCTCTTCAGTTCCTCCTTTGCTCTGTCCAAATCAGCCTGAAGGGCTCTAATTTTCTCCTCCTGTTCAGCTATAATCCTATCTCTTGAGCAAACCCTGCAAGAGAATGGAAGAGTCTCATTTGCTTCCCCAATTCCCACACCCCTACAATTTCCCCAATGAAACCACCTGTCACAGCAGCTGCACAAAACCCCCGAAGTAACTTTCCTACTACAGCTCACACACTTAGTATCCATGGTAGTTTGGAAATTAGTTAAGAGATTTACTAAGTGATAATGATAATATATTAAATACAGATGCAAAAGGACACTAAATATGTCTTGGAAACTAATATGTAAGTAAACTATTACCAAATGCACTTAAATTTGTGGTATAACTCTAAATTTGCATGATCAAAAATTAGGCCTAAACAGCCGAATGTAACCAAAACGAACTTTTTGCGATAAGTGGAAGAATACGTAAATAAAAGAAAAACCTTTAATGGCAAGCTTGAAGAGCACACTAATGAATGTATTTAATTGGTTAATCTATACCAAATGCACGTAAGATTGCGGTATAACACTAAGTATGCACACTCGCAAAGTAAGGCAAAGCTGCGAAATATAAACAAAACGAACTTTTCACGATTAAAAAAAAAAAAAAAAAAAAAAAAAAAAAAAAAAAAAAAAAAAAGCCTCCTTAATGGTGAGCTGATAATTATGATGATTCTTCCCTGTCCCATAAAGACTTCATTTGCTTGTGAGTTCATTTGCTTCCCCAAAATAATATAAGTGAAGGGAAATATCCAACATGTGAAGCTTTGATTGTTTCCAAGCCACCAACAGGTACAATCAAGTGAATGCCAATTTCAGTCTTTTACACTGCCTGACAAAAACAGTGGAGTGACGAGAAAGGAAGGAGGAAATGAAATAAAATTTTAAACTTGAGAGGGTATCTAGCATTATTTCAGTGATTACAAAATCGAGTCAAATTTACAAAGAACTTGACAGTATGAGTCCAGTTATCAGTATGATATTGCATCCTCTGTGACAGGCATGCACTGATTTGGTTGGGAGTGGTGTCATACAGCTTGATCTACCCTCATCTGAGGTAAGCTGACCAACATATATTGTACCTTGTCCTTGATGTCCTGGATACTGGCACTGGGATGAAGATGTTCTAATGGGGACAGATCTTGGGATCTTGCTGGCCACAGGAGTATCCCACCATCAAGCAGTCAGTTCTTAGGGACATATACTATGTGTGGACGAGCATTGTCATCTTGAAAAACTGCAGCAAGAAACTGTCACATGAAAGGTAACACATCACTGTGCTCTCACAGTTCCTTCAATAACATCCAGCTATGACCTCAAGCCATACCTGTTGGCTTCCCACACCACAGACAATGCCACTGTACCTCTTCAAAACATTGGGATCTCTCCCAGATCAACAACCACACTCACCAATGACAATCATCCAGGATAGTACTGAACAGTGATTCACTGCTGAACACAGTGCAACACCAGCCCCACCTTTCCAGTCATGGCCTACTCCAAATGCAGCCGTTTGTTTTTTGGTGTTAACAGCAACCTGGAATGGTATTTCCATAGTCTGGCTGCTGCCAGTCTCTGACCAGTGGTGCAGAATGACACTGAATGCTGCAGGGAGTCCATCAGCTCATCACTTGTTCTCAGATGGCAGACATGCATGTCGACAGTTTACAATGGACTTAGTGCACAGTACAATGATCGTCCCTAATTATAGTAAGATATAGTTGATCAGAGCCTTGATGATGAATATGCCAGCACTCGAGTAGCCATGCAATCCAACATCAGACCAATGTGACATCTTAATGCCCCTTAAGTGTTGTACTCCAGCCCCTCAGAGGTCTCACAGTTCTTTTGTGAGTTTGCATGCGGCGCCCACCAGTCTCTGAACTATTGCAATCCATTCTTCCTTCCAGTGCTGCCCCATTCCCCTCCCTCTCCATCCTTGTTCCTTCCCCACTGCTCCCCCGTTCCCCTGCCTGTGTTCTTGCTTGTGTTGACCTGGCTATCCACCTGGTTTCTTGTATTCCTCACATGTTTGTTCCTTTTTCCTTTATCTGCTTCCTCCTTCCCCTGTCTGTGTTCTTGCTTGTGTTGACCTGACTATCCACCTGGTTTCTTGTATTCCTCATATCTTTGTTCCTTTTGCCTTTATCTTATATCCTTCATTTTTGGCATTTTTGAACCCCCTTTGGAGTTTGATCTCCACTTCTAAATTTTCTGTCTGTAGTGTGAGCTGTTTGGGGAAGAACTCCCTCCCTAGTGTCTGCAGCATGGATTTCCCTTCTCCCTTCCTACCCCACTTCCTTTCCTGCCGCAGGCCCCCACCACCCTGCTAGGTCACCAGCATGTGTAACCAGCTCCTTGGGCAGGACTGTATGTACCCATCTGGCTGAGCCCCCTGGCAACACAGGGTTCACACTTCTGACACCTGAGCTGTTGCCTCCCCATGTGTGCCTAGGAGTGGCTGCTTGTCATTCCAGTGCATTGGAACTCCCAGCAATGATCACAGTGCCAGACAGGCCTTGGTGTGGTTGGGTGGTGCGTTTGGGGAGAACCCCAGATCAGAGTGGGTGGTATCAGGGCAGATGCTTCGTGCATGAAGCGTATCAAACTCCAAAAAACTGGCCGTTCTTCTACGGCTGTCTCTTTAAGGGGTAATGGATCACTGAATGATGTTTCTTATGATCTTGTGGTCTTCCCTTCCCTGTCTGCACCCTTTAAGGAGGGCCAGTGTCACTGGCTTGGATTGAAATATTTGCCCTGCTACCTCCCGGTCTTTACTAGGATGGATGGAGACACATTCACCACCACAAAGCTGGTAGCTGGTTTTATTTTTTTATTTTATTTTCTTTATTTAATTTAATTTTTTTTTGTGTGTGGAAAATATCAAAGACAAATTTGTTGGAGTCTCTAAATAATATGTGGTCTGGTTCCCTGTTGGTCAATACTTCTTCTGCCCCCCAATCTGCAGCTCTTCATGCTTGTGATCATCTTGGCAGTGTCCTGATGCCCAATACACTTCAGCAGTTTTTCAATATGGCCCAGGGAGTCATTTTTCATAGAGACCCCATCCTTCAAACTGATGATGAATTATGAGCCAATCTGGAATTTATGGGGCATTCATTTTGTTCAGTGAGTGCAGAAAGGTCATAAGGACAGTTGCACCAATTCTGGCACTTTTATTCTGACATTTGAGGAAGATTACCTCCCAGAGAAGGTCAAGGTTGTGTGTTATTAATGTGACTTCAAGCAGTGCATTCCACTACTTATGAAGTGCTTGCATTTTGGGCATATCTTCTCGATGTAGGGCGGACCCTCTATGTGGTGATTGTGGACATCCACTGCATGAATGAAGTCCCTGTGTTCCACCAACCATGACATCACTCTCCATGCTCAGCAGATTGCCCAGCTTATAAGAAAGAAGAAAAGATACAAGAGTATAACTCCCTGGATCATTTGTCTTACACTGAGGCTCATCAGAAGTTTGACTGACTTCATCCTGTGTCAATGTCTTCTACTTTTACCTTTGTTATGTCCTCTCCCCCTCCACGGGCGCTGATAACCATGCAGTTGAGCACCCCACAAACCAAACATCATCATCATCATCATCATCCTCTCCTCCTCCTTCCTCTTTCTTATCCCCTTCTCCTTTCACCCTCCCCTGCAGTTCCCTTGGCCTTCCCTCCAAGTGCAGCCCTCCCTCCCTGACTGGAGAAGTGCCACCCTCCTTCAGCATGTGCTGGTCATGGGGCTCCCTCCTAGGAGCCCTCCCCCCAGGCTGGATGCCTGCTGCCACATCTCAGCCATGGGACACACAGTCTCAGATCCTGCAGAAGCTTGCTCTCCTTCAGTACTCTGCCATCCTCAACCTATGAAAAAGAAAAAGAAGAAACACAAGTCCCAGGACAGGGGTCCCTTGGTGCCCCTGGAGGTTTTATCTCCCCCCTTGCAACTCAGTTTGACTTCTTATTAATGGATGTCACCCAGTCCTTGTTGGTGATGGATGGTGAGCTGGCAGCATGTTTGGTGACAGCCTGTTCACCTCCCATTTCAGTACCCATTCTATGCTTATCCAAGGGAACTGTAATGGATACTACTGCCACCTCCCATAGTTGCAAACCCTTATCACTTCTAACTCAGCAGCTTGTGTCATTTTCCAGGAATCTCATTTTACTGATGCTCACTCACCAGCACTTCGTGGGTTCCATGCTTTCCGTCAGAAAGTCCGATGTCTGCATGTTGGTGCATATGGATATTGTTAGTACATGGATCCCACTTCATACCCCATTGAAAGCAGTTACTGTCTGAGTCCACTTGGACTCTATGGTCATAGATCACAATCTCCGTCTGCCTCCTGACAGGCTACCTACATCTCTTATCCTAACTGCCCTCTTTCAGCAACTCCCCCTTCCCTTCCTTCTCCTTGGGGATTTTAATGCCCATACCCTTTGTGGGGCAGTGCTTTTTCATCTACAGGGTGGCACACGAAAAGTGTTACCAATTATTTCTTTCACAATTTACGACGCACATTAGATATCCTGCTGGGATCTCTACAGCAGTACCAGCAGAGCTTGGAAAAACAAATGAGTTACAAAATGACGTGTAATTCATGATACTGCCGTAGGAGAATAGTAAGCAGTGATGGCTGACAATGGAAGACTGACAACACAGCAACGATCGGCAATTGTGTTACTTTTTCATGAAACGAAAAGCCTTGTTGTAACTCGGAGGCATTTTCGACAACAGTTTAACACACGATGGGTCCCTTGCAAGAAGACCATCCACAGGTTGTATGATAAATTTGTACAGGAAGGAACAGAATTGGAAGCAAAGTGACCTCGGCCTAAGCGTGTTTGTTTGCCGGAGAATATTGAAACGGTACGAGTTGCTGTACAGAGAAGTCCCGGGAAATCATGTAGAAAGGCAGCAGTGCAACTGGGAATATTCAGATGCTCCACTCAACGCATTCTTAAAAGTGACCTCCGTATGTACCCATACAAGATGAACTGTGCACAGAAGCTCACTAAAGAACACAAGCAGAAGAGACTACTGTTTGCTCAATGGGCGGAGGATAGGGAAGAAACTCTCAACAACGTTTGGTTTTCAGACGAGGCGCATTTTCATTTAGATGGTGCGGTTAACAAACAAAATGTACGCTTTTGGGCCACTGAAAACCCACAAGTGCTTCATGAACGACAACACTATGCTCCGAGGATTACAGCGTGGGCAGCAATTTCCAGTCACGGACTTATTGGACCCTTTTTCTTTGAAGAAACTGTGAACAGTGAGTGTTATTTGAGCATGCTTCGCAATAGCTTTATTCCACAGCTTCTTGCTACTGCCTTGCCCTTCAACATGCAGTGGTTCATACAAGATGGAGCAAGGCCACATACTGCAAACACTGTGTTGGATTTTTTACACGAGCATTTCGACATGCGGGTCATTTCACTCAGGTTTCCAGGTCGCTTCAATGACGGACAAAATTGGCCCCCCAATAGTCCAGACCTCAGTCCATGTGACTTTTTTCTTTGGGGGTACCTAAAGGAAAAAATTTTCCTGAAACGTCCATGTGATTTAATGGAGCTCAAAAGACTTATTCTTCAAGCTTGCAGTGAAATTACAGAAGACATGTGCTGTAGGGTAATCACTAACTTCAGTGTTCGTTTGAAGGAAGTTAAGAAATGAAATGGCGGACATATTGAACATGTGCGGAGTTAGAACAAATCTCCATGGACGGCTCTTCATTGCAGTATATGTTCCTTTCAGATTGTACTGACAATGAAGTTTATATTCAAAAACAAAAGGGTAACACATTTTTTTCGCCACCCTGTAGTTGGGGGCTCCTCATTGATCAATTTCTTGTGACCATGAACTGTGCCTTCTTAATAATGGTTCTACTACTCAGTTTAGTGCCACATATGGCACTTTCTCTCCCATTAATCTTCAGCTCTCTCCCCATCCCTTTCTTACTTCCTTACACTGGTTGCCACACAATGACCTCTGTGATAGTGACACTTCCCATCATTTCTCTCATTCCCTTACTGCCTCCGGATGACCAGGTTATCCCACAGAGCATTCCATTGTGCTGATTGGCCTCTGTCTACGTCGCAGGTCCTTTTTGCACCTTCTATGTTGGGTTGTGCTGATGGAGTCATCCATGGTCTTTCTTGATGAAATAAGCCATGCTGCTGGCATTGTCATCACCCACTTGACAGGTCCTGTTTGCCATTGGCCAGCTCCGTGGTGGAGCAAGGTCATTGTCACCACTATGCATGATCATCATCATGTCTTGCAACATCTTAAGCAGCACCCATTCCCCACTGGTCATATTACCTTTAAACATCTTCACATCAAACCCCGTTGCTTAATTGACACTTTGTCCCCTCTCTGGGTTTTTCTGTCCTTTGTCTGAGGTGCGGTCTACTCTCCGCACCATCCAAGGTTGTCAGCAGCTGTCTTCAGGTTGGACGGGCAATAGAACACCACTTTAGGAGGAGTGGGAAGTATCTTCAGAAGGATGTCCCTCATTTCAGGGCACGATCTAATCTGAACACAATGCAATGCATTCATCAGTAGCTGATGTTTTCCAGTCATAACACAATAAATCTAGCTGTCTATGTTGTGGCATTAATGGCAGCCTACACATGGGACAGTAATTCCATAGTCTAGCTCCTGGTAGTGTCCAACCAATAGCCTAGGATGATGCAGAATTTTGCAGGCAGTCCATTACTTGTTCTCAGGTTACAATGTGCTTGGTGCACAATATGGTGATCCTCACTTTTTGTGGTCATATGTGATCAACCAGTGCCTTCCCAACCAGTACGCCTCATTGTGGATCTCCATTTGCCCAACTGGCTGAATCATGCAATATCCAGATTTGTGAGTCATTCACATGTGACAGTGCCATGAAGTTGGCCTACATGGGAACATGAGGAAAGGGATAATTGATACATTATGTTTTGGTCTTGGAAGCATACTGTTGACAGTTTCTCCACAAAGATCACAAATCATTTTAAGATTAAGTAAAGTCTGCTGTATTAATTAACTCATTAAGTGGTGTTTAAGATAAGTGCTGAATATTGATACTAAACTTACTGCTGCATGCGTTTATAAGCAAGAGGGAATGTAATTTAATGGACTCATTGTATGAATGACAGTTAAGTTTGGCAGATCAAAGCCATATTTGCCAGTACACTTGTCTAAGCCATTTATATGCTAACACTAGAGAAATTTTGTGTGCTGGATAGTTTCACTAAGACCTCTCCTGGACTGTAAACAGCGAGTCCATTGAAAGAAGGTACCCAGTAATAAAATAGCAGTGTTGTAATGGAAAAGCTGAGGACACGAGTGGTTGAAGACAGATAATGGCTTCCATCCTTAAGCTGTCCACCACGATAGCTGAGTGGTCAGCATGATGGATTGCCGTTCTACAGGCCCGGGTTCGATTACCGGCTGGGTTGGAGATTTTCTCCGCTCATGGACTGGTTTTTGTGTTGTCTCCATCATCCTTTCAACCCCATCCAGCATGTCATTAGCCCAATGTGGTGTCGAATGTAATAAGACCTGCACCAAGGTGGCCGGACCTACCTCGCAAGGGCCCTCCCGGCCAATGACACCAAACCCTCATTTCATTCATCATCCTTAAGCTGAGCCATTGATCCATCTGATCTATCAGATTATGTAAAGTGATACTCCAGGGAGGTAGTCATTCCCTGTTTTTGACTCTTCAGTACAGTTCATGTATTCATATACTAGTGGTACACACTTTACATTGTGGCACACAGAAATTCTTGTGTTTACATAGAGTCAGAGATGGAGTGTTTCACATGTCAGTTACCCATTATCTGGCAATGAAGAAATGTAATGTTAACATTAGCCGATGTGCTCATGGTTGTCATGCTGGTACCTAACCAAGGTCTGATAAAATGACAGTCACTTGATCTTCAGTTAGTACTTTCTCACTACAGTACAACAAATATCGCTAATGAAATAACTGATGAGTCGTACAGTCCTTATATTCATTTTATTACCTATGCCCTAATTGTACACTTTTGTGGGGTGGTTATAAAGAATTGTCTACATCAGCTGTTTTTACATGAACATAATAAAAACAGCCTTAAGGTTGATTGACTTCATAATGTAGTGTCAGATCATTAAGAGAATGAAACAACACAACTGTGCTATCTTATTAGCTGACTCACTGTTGGTACCACACACATGCAAATGCAACTCACACACACGACTACAGTCTCAGGCAACTGAAACTACGCTTCGAGCAGCAACACCATCATACACTGGTGCTGCTGCTCACAGTGTGGTTTCATTTGCCTGAGACTGCAGTAATGTGTGTGAGTTGCATTTGCATGTGTGTGTGTGTGTGTGTGTGTGTGTGTGTGTGTGTGTGTGTGTGTGTGTGTGTGTGTGTGAGGGTGTGTGGGTGGGTGTAAGTGCATATGTGAGTCTATTGTTGAAGAAGCCCTTAATGGCCGAAAGCTTTAATTGTGAGTCTTTCTGTTGCGCCTATCTGTGACTCAGAATCTCCACTATGTGGTTAGTGGCAGCTTTCATTCTCATAATATTGTTAAATTCATCTATACTTTATTTGCTACCACTGATTACTGAAGTTGTGAGGAATCTATATACAGAGCATGTTAATGTTTTTCCGTATTTCACTGCATTTATTTGAAGAAGTACTACAGCCACAAATAACTCAAGTGTGTGCTGGTTACTTTATTTATTCTCCATTTACTGATTTTAACACATATCTCAATAGGTCATGTTTTTCCATAACAGTATGTATTTGCCTTGTTCCAGATGGAATGGCCATTGAGGAGTTCAGAGAATGTGGTGAACAGATAATTGACTTAATACGTGATTATATAGAGCATATCAACTTACTGAAAGCACGATCAGACAAAAAGCCTTTCTACCTTCAGCCACTTATGCCAGACCATGCTCCTGAGAAACCAGACGATTGGGATTCAATAATGTCAGATTTTGAAGATCATATATTGCCTGGTGTATGTTTTCTTAATTATGAGAGTGTTTTAGGCTTAATAAATGCTACACTTATTTTTTTGCCATAAATTTTCCACAAATATTGAATGGATGGTTTCTTTGTCTGAGTGGAGAAAAATAATTTTCTTATATACGCCAACATGAGAGTAATTAAAAGGAATCACATTCAAAATAAAGATTTAAAGTATCATGCACGATTTCCTATTAAAAATATGTGATACGCTGAGATGGAGCATGATGTGATAGTCCTACTTGCTACAATTTTACTCCTTAAAAATGGTCTTTTCCACTTTTTATACATTTTACTGGTAACATATGTACAACAGTTATTTGAATTATTCATTTTCTTATTTAAGCTGTGATTATCAAAAAAAAAATTTTTTGTGTAGTTTGTGGATTATTACTAATAATAAGATCAGTAGTTCATCTGGAAAACTCCCATTAAAATGTATTTGTGATCAATTATAAATGTAAACAACACGAAAGTGAAATTTGCAATCAGCAAATAGCTGCTTCTTTCTAACTAGGGTTAGTTTATTTGAAAGATCTCATGCTCCTTTTCTCAACAAACACCTTACTTTCTTCAAAAACTTTATATGTTAAAATTCATTCATGTTTGAAAATTTCTTAACTTATTATTTCATTTCTAAAATTCAGTACCACAATTTTGTAGAACTGATTTTCCTGATTCCAAAAATGCCTGCTTTCTTAAAAGAAAGACATTGTCAGTTTGTTGCTTATTCTTTTTGGAAAATTTCACCTACTCATAACTTACTGGTGGGCATAGTAAATCCCTGCATAAAGACAAATTATCATCAGAAGATGGTAACCATATTTTTTTTTCATTTTCTAGTTATCCTGCTCACAGTTAAACTGATTTGCTTCTGTGGAGATTTTATCTTTGTGACCTCCAGTTTTGCTATCTTTTGTGTTAATGTTAAAGATGTAATAACAAATTTTAATTTTTAATCTTACATATATCTGTAAATAAGTGTGATGTATAAAGACTCACCAGTTAGTGGCCAGTAGCCTAAAAGTATATGTCTTACGTTTAAGTCAGTCTGTGCCAACATCTATTCATTGTTGTCATTTAGCCTGTGCCAGGCTGTCAGAATGTAATGAACAATATGACTTAATTAGTACAATAAATATCTTCATCAAAGTCATGATTGCTGAACAGTAAAAGTATGCAGCTACTATGTAACAAACATAAACCTCATTTTATTTGTCAGACAGAATTCAATAGTGAAAATGTACAGTAAATGTGTTCCCACTCTGTCAGAACAATTATAGCATAGTGAAGTGCTGAGCTTTGATACATGAACAGTCTTGGCTCTTGAATAAAATATATTATTCATGTCAATAAAAGTGTGAGGATTGTGAACTGATTTCTACAGTGTTACATTTGTTATTTAGCAACTAGTCACCAAATCAAATAATTAGAGGAGGACTGACAATGAAGAAAAGCAGCAAGACTGCTGATGTAAAATCTAGGTCACTAACACTTTAAATGGTGCCCATTTGGTGTAAACGTGTTTTATTCAGGGTCCTACAAAAGGAATCCAAGAAGGGTAGAATGATATAACGTAACTGAAAGAAATATGAGAAATATGTTGGCAGTGGCATTATATTTGATGTGTACTCAACAATAAGTACTGAAATGAGGAACTATGATTTATGGACATATGATAGTGTCAATGAAAATGACTTAAGACTGTGAAAGTGGTAGACTTTATTCAAAGTGGCTATATTTGTGACTGGTATTGAACAGTGCATTGACAAATACAGTAGGGGAAATGGAGAGTAAATTTGATGCATCACAGACAAACTGTATGAGGATTTCAGCTGACAAGCCAGAGAGATTAAGCAGCCAATCAGAAGCCAAGGATGTCACTAAAGTGTTGGCAAGTTGTGGACCAGTAGGAGCCTTTAGAAGTAGTTGTCATATTTCAAGAAAACTGATCAATGAGGGTTATCCAGATGTAAACACAACTGACTGGTGGGAAGAAACCAGCAATTGATGTCAATAGCACCCAACACTGGTAAAGGTGTTTATGTTTCTGTTTAAAGTAAAGTACGAGGGCAGTTCAATAAGTAATGCAACACATTTTTTTTCTCGGCCAATTTTGGTTGAAAAAACCAGAAATTTCTTGTGGAATATTTTCAAACATTCCCGCTTTGTCTCGTATAGTTTCATTGACTTCCGACAGGTGGCAGCGCTGTACGGAGCTGTTAAAATGGCGTCTGTAATGGATGTGCATTGCAAACAACGGGCAATGATCGAGTTTCTTTTGGCGGAAAACCAGGGCATCTCAGATATTCATAGGCGCTTGCAGAATGTCTACGGTGATCTGGCAGCGGACAAAAGCACGGTGAGTCGTTGGGCAAAGCGTGTGTCATCATCGCCGCAAGGTCAAGGAAGACTGACTGATCTCCCGCGTGCGGGCCGGCCGTGCACAGCTGTGACTCCTGCAATGGCGGAGTGTGCGAACACACTCGTTCGAGATGATCGATGGATCACCATCAAACAACTCAGTGCTCAACTTGACATCTCTGTTGGTAGTGCTGTCACAATTGTTCACCAGTTGGAATATTCAAAGGTTTGTTCCCGCTGGGTCCCTCGTTGTCTAACTGAACACCATAAAGAGCAAAGGAGAACCATCTGTGCGGAATTGCTTGCTCGTCATGTGGCTGAGGGTGACAATTTCTTGTCAAAGATTGTTACAGGCGATGAAACATGGGTTCATCACTTCGAACCTGAAACAAAACGGCAATCAATGGAGTGGCGCCACACCCACTCCCCTACCAAGAAAAAGTTTAAAGCCATACCCTCAGCCGGTAAAGTCATGGTTACAGTCTTCTGGGACACTGAAGGGGTTATTCTGTTCGATGTCCTTCCCCATGGTCAAACGATCAACTCTGAAGTGTACTGTGCTACTCTTCAGAAATTGAAGAAACGACTTCAGCGTGTTCGTAGGCACAAAAATCAGAACGAACTTCTCCTTCTTCATGACAAAGCAAGACCTCACACAAGTCTTCGCACCCGAGAGGAGCTCACAAAACTTCAGTGGACTGTTCTTCCTCATGCACCCTACAGCCCCGATCTCGCACCGTCGGATTTCCATATGTTTGGCCCAATGAAGGACTCAATCCGTGGGACGCACTACGCGGATGATGAAGAAGTTATTGATGCAGTGCGACGTTGGCTCCGACATCGACCAGTGGAATGGTACCGTGCAGGCATACAGGCCCTCATTTCAAGGTGGCGTAAGGCCATAGCATTGAATGGAGATTACATTGAAAAATAGTGTTGTGTAGCTAAAAGATTGGGGAATAACCTGGTGTATTTCAATGCTGAATAAAACAACCCCTGTTTCAGAAAAAAAATGTGTTGCATCACTTATTGAACTGCCCTCATATTATTTTAAAACTGAGTGACAAAAAGGTAAAAAATATTATGTTTTGCTACAGCAAGAAAGGACCAGGAAATATGAAGTTAAAGAAGAGATAGTTAAAAGTGAACTTTGTGAGAACAATGGATTCAGATCTGAATCACGATTAATCCTGTGTGATGAAATGAATGGATAATCAGGCAATTAATGAAATGACTAAGGCTTTGACGACAGAATACCGTGATATTAAGAGTGAAAAATGTAATTCAGACGTTATGGAAGGAGTTAACATTAAACATGACGTGTGTTAAGAAAGTCAAGGTTTTGAGAAGAAGTCTATTGATGATGATATTAAGTTGTTATTGATGGTGGCAAAGCAGGACAAAATAATAGTGTACTTAATTTAAATCCAATAATGTTCTCTAAATTGGACAGTTTAAGGGAAGAAATGAAAGAAACCAATCAGAGAGTTAGTAATGACCTTATGAGTGACATTCGTAATTCAAGGGTATAAACAAATTCAAAATTTGATTTAACATTTGACAGTTTCTAAAAAGAAGTTAGTTGTGTGTGAAACTATCTTAAGGAAATGGACTACTAAATAGCTTTTGTTAGTAATGAATATGAATATGTATATAAAGAAAAGGTTATTGCAAGTGTAATACATAGGTCAATAATTTTGCTCAAAAAATAAACAGGATTCAAAAACTAAAACAGTGTAAGATCAGATTGATATGCATAATAAAATATAAAATGATATCAAAAGTGAAGAAGAAGATTGTGAAAATATGTTTGATGAAAAGATAGAAGAAATGTCCCAAGTAGTTAAAATTATCAGGCTATGAATGATTATTAATTGTAACAATGTTATGAAAAGGATAGTTGTTTCTATCATATAGTGGAAATGCTGAGTTGCTAAGCATGATGGCTAACCAAGATGGCTACATCAGTACCTCAATCCATATCAAACCCCTGCCCTCCGTCTAACCTCCTGACTGCATCTAGCTGCCCTACCCTCTCTCCACCTCATCCCTGCATGCTCCCCAGCAGCATTTCACCATCATCCACCCCTACCCTGCTACCCCTCTCCTTCCCCACCCCAGCATCCTCCTTAACCTCATCAAGTTGACTCTCCCATCATGCACTGCTCCTGCTACTCGTAGTGTGGCTTCAGCTGCCACAGATTGTGGTCATGTGTTTCTGAGTTGCATTTCCATGAGTGTGTGCATCTGTTGTCTATTTTTGGCAATGGCCTTGTTGGTGAAAAGATAGTTTTGTGACAGTCTTTATGTTGGTGCCTATCATGACTCAGCATCTCCCCTATATGGTGATAACAACTGTCCTTTTCCTAACATTGTTACACTTCCATCCTGGATTTTCCATTGTTTTATTAGTTGTACTAACCACCAGCAATATCTCCACTTCAACAGCTGCCACTCGTTCCATGCCAAGAAGTTGCTTCCATACTGTCTAGCCACCCATGGTTGTTGCATCTGCAGTGATGAACAGTCACTCTAGAAATATACTGAGGGTCTCACTCTGGCCTTTGCAGACTGTAATTATTCTTTCAACCTTGTACAAAAACAAATCTTCCCTGCCTTATCTTTCCAGTCACCCACCACCTCCGAAAGTATCACCATTCAGCCACAGAGGAGCATTCCATTCAAAACTTAGTACCACCCAGGACTGGAGCATTTTGATTACTTTTGTCATGCCCTGAAATGAGAAATGTCCTGCCCACTATCCTTCCCGCCCCTTCGACAGTGGTATTCTGCTGTCAATCGAACCGACACAATATACTCGTCCATTCCTACATGACCCCTGCTCCCAACCCCATATCTAATGGCTCATATCCCTGTAAGACCTAGATGCAAGACCTGTCCCATACATCGTCCCACCACCACCTACTCCAGTCCAGTCACAAACATCATCTATCCCATCATAGGCAAGGATACCTGTGAAACCAGTCATGATCTACAAACTAATCTGCAAACCCCTCTGCTGCATTCTATGTGGCATGACAACCAACAAGCTGTCTGTCCACATGAATGGCCACTGATAAACTGTGGCCAAAAAGTAAGTGGACCATCCTGTTGCTGAGCATGCTGCCCAACATGACGTTCTTCATTTCAATGACTGCTTCACAGCCTGTGCCATATGGATCCTTCCCACAAAAAGCAGCTTTTCTGAATTGTGCAGGTGGGAACTCTTCCTGCAGTACATCATACAATCCTGCCTCTCCTTTTCTGCTACCCCCCTCCCCCTCCCCTCCACCTCTCCCCAGCCATCCATGTAACCTCCTGACTGCACCTAGCTGCCCTACCTTCTCTCCACCTCGTCCCTGCACAGTCCCTAGCAGCACTTCACCATTCCCCATCTGTACCCTGCTACCCCTCCCCTGCCCCAGCCTCCTCCTTACCCCTACCCAGTTGCCTCTCCCATCATGCACTGCTGATGCTGCTTGTAGTGTGGCTTCAGCTGCCACAGACAGTGGTCATGTGTGTGTGAGTTGCATTTCCATGAGTGTGTGCATCTGTCATCTATTTCTGAAAAAGGCCTCGTTGGCCAAAAGCTTATTTTGTGACACTTGTGACAGTCATTTTGTTGTGCCTATTGTGATTCAGCATCTCCACTATATGGTGAAGAGCAACTATCCTTTTCATAACATTGTTACATTCCATCCTGGATTTTTCATTGGTTTATTATTTGTAAGAACTTCAACAAATTTTAACCCTATGAGAGTGTGTATCCTAAAGATTTTATGAGAAAATTCAATATTCTACCAAATACATCATCTGAGCAAGGAAATATTTCAGTTGTAAGGGGGTACTTATTGTGTGATGCTATTGAAGGGGCCTATGATGTAGCTACTTCATGGAAAAGGGGCAGTTCAGAAAATTGGTTTAGGTAAATACTAATCATGAAATTTTGGGGAGGAGAGAAGTATAATTCTAGAAGAGGAACCATTAGAGGATTTTGTTGATCGGGGATTAATAAAATAAAATACTTGGATAGTGAATTAAATAGTAACTCCATAAATCAGGTTTAGGAAAAATGTTTCCACCAGAAATAAGGCATTTGTTACTTTTTGCTCCAAGGCGAAATCTTAAAGAATTTTTGCATTGTTTGGGAAGGTTTAAATGGCTTAACTGCCAAGAAAGGTACGATCGAATTTAAAGAAATTTAGGAAGCCTGTGAAAAAGGGAAGTACAGTTAAATATAATGGGAAGAGTGGTACAATACAATAATTCATGCTCAAGAAGAACTAGTTGGCTAACCAAATTTCTAGAAGTACGGAAAGCAATTAGTTATATAGAAATAACAGGAATTGTGAAGGTACTGGCTAAGCAAATAGTCAGGGAAACTGAGAGTTGCTCCAGTGGGAGAAATATTCAGTTACAAGAAAACAAATTGAGTAACAATAGTACAAGTCAGGATTACAATAAGATAAGTGTTTCCTTAGTGAATACCAAAGATAGCTCCTATGATAGAATGATAAACAATGTAGAAAAGATGATGGAACATGTAGGTCACATAGAGGCATTAGCAATAGCAAACGATGGTAATTCTTATCAGAAAGAATTCTGTGTCGATTTTATGATGGCTAAAAAGGGGAAAGGAGTAATAATGAATTAAAGTGCTTAAAATGTGCTCAAACCAATAGAGGAGAAACATTGCAAGAAGAAATGGAAGTGACAACTGTAGTGACATATATAGCCAGGATAGCAAAATTAATGGTGATTCAAATAGTGACAAAGAGAAAAAACAATCATTGGATTTGTTTATGAGGATGGTATTTTATTAGGTGAGGTCAAGCTAAGTGAACTGTATGTGAATGAGGAGTTGAAAAAAGTGCAAACATAATGGAACAGAAAATGGAACTAGCAAATTAACTATGCAACTAATTGTAAAAACAAAAGGAGGCATTAGAAATTTTGGGGAATTAGCTATGATATTTAGAGATAGGATAAATGAAGGGTTGTTACATAAAGAGAAAGACATGGTCAATGGTAAAGAAATGAGCACCCAGTTGTTACTAAAAGGAATTCCAATAAAATAAATTCTTCTGGATGATGGCAGGACCAGATCTAGGAGTTTTACAAAGAGGGGCAAGCTTAAATTTGTCACCCCTTCTATCATCCCCACTCTTAAAAATCAAAAATTTTTGAGAGTAATTTGGGTAATATATTTTGAAATAAATGTCAGTATCTGACAACATTAACTTATTTTATTAAATGAATTAAGGTCAAAGGAAACAAACACAAACAATTTTAAAATATACAAGAATGTACCATAAATCTCATACAATAATCAATTTAAAACTTTGCTTTCCAAGCTTTTTTGGCTGCAAAAACGTTTATGATATCATTATAGTTTATGGAAGCAGCTCGTTTGTGCTCTATGTAGATTATACTGAGATTTGTTAATCTTTGTTTAGCAGTCACACTCCTCAAATGATTTTTAATTAGTTTCAGCTTGCTAAAACTTCTTTCTTCAGAAGAAACAGAAACTTGTATGGCAAGGAATATTCTTAGGGCTGTAATAATGTTTTTATACCCCTCTACCAATTTATTTTTATAAATCAAACTTAATGTGGATGATACAGTGGCATTTTGCAAGTCTCTCTCTTTTACCAGGGCATGGTGTTTGAAACTTTCAATTTCAAAAATAAATTCTTCCTTGTTTAGATCTTTTGCATAGGTATCAGACAGTTCTGCTGCTTTGGCCTTTAAGTCCTCCACTTCCATTTCTTGAATTTGGGCACCACACAGAAAACTAAATTTTGCACTAATGATCTCCAGTGCAGTAAACTGGGTACTCAGCTCCTTTATCACTCTGTCAGTTATTGCTAACAGGGACATCCTGAATAAATCTTCCTGTGAATGTTTGGATACTTCATCCTCACAAAGCTCCTCAGTCATTTTTTTTCTTTCTTCTGAAACTTTTTTTCTGAGAATACCATTGATACCTCATTATCTTCTACTAGAACTTTGGCCTCAAATAGCTTCAGAGGTACAAGAGTCTCTGGAAGTTTTCAGAAAGTTCAAAAGGCCGTGAATGTTTTGAACAGCTTTATCGGCTGTAAGGTCTTCTCTCTGCAGTAACTGATTAACATGAGCTATTTTTTTCTCAATATTGCATACCAGAAACAAGTTAAGGCAATAAATTTGAGTTTTCTCATATATATATATCCTTTCGTCTTTCCCTCTCCTTCCCTCTTTCCTGATGAGGCAACAGTTTGTTGTGAAAGCTTGAATTTTGTGTGTATATTTGTGTTTGTTTGTGTGTCTATCGACCTGCCAGCGCTTTTGTTTGGTAAGTCTCATCATATATATATATATATATATATATATATATATATATATACCTTGCCTCTGTTTTTGTTTCTGGTGTTGAGAATTTATAAGTTTCAGTTTCTTCCACAGCCTTTACAACTTTATGAAAATGCTTATAGACTGCTTCAACTGCCTCTACTCTTGCAGACCATCTAGTCTTACTTTGGGGTTTTAATGTTGTGGGTACGTGTTTTTGTAAGATTTCCCATCTTGATGTGGAACCCACAAAGAATAGATAAAAACGACGCACAGTTCCAAAAAATGTTTGGGCTTCAGCAGATGTGTTGACTGCATGTGCTCCTACTAAATTTAAAGAGTGAGCAGCATATGGTACGAAATAGGCCAGGTTATTATTCTCAAGTCTTTTTGACTGGATCCCTTTGTACCTTTCAGCCATGCTTGCCCCATTGTCATAAGACTGGCTTCTGCAGTATTTAATATTCAACCCATCTTGTTCTATTTTTTTCAGCATTTCTTGACTAAGACCTTCTCCTGTTTTGTCTGTAACTATAAAAAAGTGAACAAAACTTTCCATAACCTCTGAGTCATTTCTCTTGACATAGTGAACTACTGGAGTCATATGCTCATTGTGGCTGATATCTGGAGTGCAGTCAAACATCAATGAAAAGTATGTAGCATCTAAAATATGTTTAATTATGTCTTGTCTTATTTTGTTGGCAATCAAGTCAAGGAACTCATCTTGTATATGTTTGGAAAAATAGCTAATCTGCCCTTTCTTGTGATGTTCAATATGCAGACAAAGGGGGAAACTATAGTGTGATATAAAATCAATGGTATTTAGAAATTTCCCACTCTGTGGATCACCAAAATCACCAAGATGGTCATTAGGTGGCGGCAGTGGAGTTCAGGTGACTTCGAATAGATGAGGATGTCATCAAGGTATGCGAAACACCATCCAGGAAATGCTGCCAGATCTGGATGGTATTCTGAAGGCTGAACATCATGTATAAGCTTTCAAAATGCCCAAAGGGTGTGATAAAAGCTGTTTTCTGAATGTCTTGAGGCACCACAGGGATCTGCATGAACATCTTCACACAATCAGTTTTGCTAAATACAACTGAGCCAGCCAAGGCATCGCTAAAATCCTACAGGTGCAGTACCAGATATTGCTCTAACACTGTAACTGCATTAAGGCATGATAGTCTCTGCATGTGTGCCATGAATTATCTATCTTTGGCACTAAGTGCAGGGCAGAAGAACATGGGCTGCATGATGGTTGAATGATGCCCTGTCACAACATGGCCTCAAACTCAGCCTATGCTTCATCAAGTCACTCAGGTGCAAGATGATGTGGACAGCATGAGGTGGGTGGGCTCAGCTTAGTCACAATGTGGTGGACTGTTGAATGTTTGACGTCCCTCGGTGCACCAAGCTAGCTAGTGAACTCTGGAAATTTGCCCAGGATGTCTGTGTATGGTCTGAGGCACTTAACTGGTTTAACACTGAAGAAGGCAGCTGGCCATCATTGTGCTGCTACTTTCAAACTTGTTATTGAATCAATCAGCAGGGCATTCACAATGTTGGTTAATAAGTTGTAGTGGCTGAGGAAATCCACATCTAAGATTGGTTCATTGACATCAGCCACAGTAAACATCCACAGGAATGTGCAGTGTAGTCCAAGGTTCAAATTTTGCTGATGAGAGCCGCACATTTTTATTGTTGAATTGTTTGCACTGTGAGAGACAGTGCCTTAACCTTCTCAGAGTCTCTTAGCATAGATTGGGGGAAAATAGACAAATCAGAACCCTTGTCAGCAAGGTACTTCACACAGCCAGACCATTCAGTTACTAAGAGACACCTGGATATTGCAGGGCAGCTGGATGCACCTGGGCCCAGTTGCAGCTAGCATTTGTGTGTGAGCAGGAAGGCCAACACTTTGTTGCTTCCTTACCAAAGCAGGAATGATACCGACAAACCCATTCAGCTGCTGCTCCATATCCGGCATATCGATAGAATGGCTGGCACTGCTTTGCTGATTGTGGGGGCCAGATCAGTGGTATCAGGATCTGCTGCTGCTATGGTGCATGCTGCCCGCTGTCTGGGTGCACCAACTGGTTGACTTGCATGCTGAGTGCTGCTACCTATGTGGCCAAGTGTTGGACTAGATGGAGCAGGTCAGCATCCATGCCAGTGGCTGTGGGAGATTCCACCATGTGGAAATTTGCTGGCAGGGCTACAGCATTGCAGGCTGCAGCATCAGTAGTATTGGGTGACATTGCCAGTACGTCATGTAGCTAATTAGCCAAGTCTCTGAAGGCATCCAGTTGCATTTCTGCTTGCGTGGAATAAACACTTGCACTTGTGCATCAAGATAGCACACAACAAGTCTAGGACCATGTTAGACTGTGGAGCAACTGAAGTGGCCTGTCATCGCAGTCCTCTTGGTGCAACACCTGTTGTTACTTCAATGATGAAATTCACTGGATAAACTCCTATTTTAGTGATTTATATGAAGACTGCATTGATAGGGTGATGATTATGTTCTGCACTTCAGCCATGTAATCTTGATGTAGCTGGGACATGACATGTCTGAATTTGGTGAGCCCACAGGTGATATTGTTGCTCAGAAAAGCCACCTACACCTAAATGAACTGCATGACTGGGTTGTGAGGCCGAAGGGTGACAGTGTAACCAACACTCATTCTGTGCTTGCCACCACTCCCATACCAGTAGGAGGTATTGGTGTGGCCATGCCTTATGCACAGAAGTTTTCCTCAGCTTGTTCCAGGTGGGCAGAGTCTGTGCATATGGACAGTGCCTGTAGCATACTCTCTGGCCTCTGGTTGCACTCTAGCAGCTCATATGTTGTTTTTTATCTACTATTTATTGTCTTTTGCAGTTCTTCCGAAGTTCTCATCTTGCTTTAGCACCTAGTTCATGGTGGTTTATTAACAAACTTACTCTTTGTACACAAGGATATAAGTGGTAGATCACTTATGGCCACACATCACTCCAACTGATGAAAGTTTGCCACCACTTATTTAGCCCCGTGATCACATCGGGGTAGTGAAGCAGGAACAAGAAGGTATCACCATTTATATGCCAATCATTCAGTGACCTGGCTTCAGTGTCACACCCATGCACTTTGTTCAGGATGTAGGTTATGGTGACAGTGAGGTAGTGGGAACTGATAAGTACACTTGCCAAAAATGTACTTATTCTGCCAAATGAGTAAATTAAAAACTGGCAAAAAGGAAATAATATCACCATGTCCAGTAACCAGCAATCACTGTAACTCTGTTTACATAAATAGTTCCACTCAAACTCTGATCCTGCATGGTGTACACTCCTCAGTCATGAGAGCATCATCCAGTTGCATGAGCACAGAACAGTGGGCATGTTTCCAGAACAAAACGGACCTTTTTGTTGTGATTGCATGGCACTGTGTACTTCGCGGTTGCAACAAAGTGAAGGCAGCAAAAAACAGAGAGTGCCAAACAAACTTCTGTACACATCTATGGGTAACTCACATTAAGCTTGACCCATGAGGTCCATGGACTGAAGCTATATACTCTAAAAAAAAACACATCTGTACTGTATGGCAGCTCAGTTCACACTGCCGTTGCTTTTTTGCTGAGCCCTGTCCGTGCTTGCCACACACTGCCACAGTTTTGCCTATTGGCAGATGTGCACGCCAATAGGTATCTGATGCAGCTAGCTTTGGCCGGCTGTGAGCAGCCCTGGCCCGTCAATGTATTTTGGTGGCATGGCTGCAACAGCATTGTGTGATGTAACATGTGGATATTGGAATATTAGAATGGCACCAGATTCTGGAAATATACAGCCTTTCTGCACATACTGTCTCTTGGTCTTAATATATGAGAGTGTGTTTTTATTAGGGCTATGGAAAAGATCTAAGGATATGAATCACTAGGTAAAGTAGCAAACAATGAAAAGTCTAGGATGGAACAACAACAGTATTTTGAAAAAGATATATTACTATTTACCATGTAGAGGAGACACAGAGTCACAGAGTCACAGACAGGCACACTTAAAATACTGTTAAGTATTTTCATTGTGCCTGTCTACGATTCAACATGTTCTCTATGTAGTGAACTGCAATCTATTCTTTTCATAACATTGTTGTAAGTAAAGTAATAGTGTATGTGGACTTTATTCTTATAATAAGAAGAGACTGTTTTCTTCAGGTTGAGGATATGAAGGCAGTGTCAAGAGTTGGTATGAAGTTAAAATTGAGTAAGTCAGAGTATGCAAAAAAAGATTTCATTTCTGGGCCATATTATTAACAAAAAGGGTGTAAAGCCAGAGCAAAGTAAATTAAAGGCAGTTACCTGCCCTGAAAATAAGAGAAAACTTAAAGCCATGATAGGATTATTTGGGTTTTATCAGACGTTTTTCATTGATCAACAAGGATTATTTGGGTTTTATCAGACTTTTCACTGATCAACAATGTAATGAATCATGTCTGAATAAGTTATTAAAGAGAATTTTGGTACGGGTGATAGCAATGAACAGTGTGAACAAGTTCTCATGAAATTAAAGTAATTATTCAAGAGCAAAATTTTGTACATCTACATCTACATAGATACTCCACAATCCACCATTTTGTGCACGATGAAGGGTACCCTTTACCACTACTAGTCATTTTCTTTCCTATTCTCCTCACAAACAAAGCAAACGCAAAATGTCTGTATATGCATCCTTGTGAGTCCTAATTTCTTTTATCTTATCTTTGTGGTCCTTACCTGCAGTGTATGTTGACGGCAATAGAATCTTTTGGCAGTCAGCTTCAAATGCCAGTTCTCTAAATATTCTCAATAGTGTTCCTCAAAAAGAACATTGTCTCACCTCCAGTGATTCCCATTTGAGTTGGCAAAGCATCTCTGTAACACTAATGTGTAGTTGAAACATACCAGTAACAAATCTAGCAGCTGATCTCTCAATTTCCTTGACGTCCTCAATCAGTCCGACCTAGTACAGATCCCAAATGCTCGAGCAGTATTCAAGAATAGGTTAAGTCATCTTGTATCTTCCTAGAGTCACTCAACTTCGACACCTTATCGTATACCACAGCACAATCAGCAAACAATTGCAGGTTGCTGTCCATTCCATCTGCCAAATCATTTATGTGTACAGAGAATGAGAGTGGTCCTGTCACATTTGCCTGGGGCACTCTTGACAATGCCTTTGTCTCTTATGAACGGTCACCATTGAGACAACATAGTGGGCTCTATTACTTAGGAATTCTTCACGCCACTCACATATCTGTGAACTTATTCCATATGCTCATACTTTCATTAACAGCCTGCAGTAGGGCAGTGTGTCAAATGCTCACTGGAAATTTAGAAATATGGAATCTGCCAGTTGCCCTTCATCCATAGCTTGTAGTATATCATTTGAGAAAAGGGCAAGCAGAGTTTTGCATGAGTGGTATTTATAAAACCATGCTGATTTGTGGAATAAGCTTCCCAGTTTCAAGAAAGTTCATTATATTCAAATTGAGAATATGTTCAAGGATTCTATAGCAAACCGAAGCTATGGATATTGGTCTGTAATTTAAAGGGTGCATTCTTTTACCCTTCTTATGCACAGGAGTCACCAGTCCTTTTTTGGAGTGACTTGGGACTTTGTACTGAGCGAGATTCATAATAAATGAAAGTTAGGTAAGGCTCGAATGCCATAGAGATTTTTCTTTTCGTTACCATTTTGTATGTCGACTGATTCAAGTTTGTGTGGTTTGTAAGTGATATTGTTACGACTGGAAAGGACAGATGGTGGGATAATACATAAAACTATTGAATTTTCTAGTAGAACCTTACATCAAAATGAAAAGCATTATTATATTACATAACCTGAAGCATTAGCAGTAGTATATGGATTTAAAAACTCTGCAGGATACCCATTAGGTTGCAAGACAACTCTGTTTGCAGGTCACAAAGCCTTGAGCTTCTCCCAAGATTAAAGATTAAAACATGGAAGATTGATGTGATCAGCTATATTTCTACATTTGTTTGACATCAAAATTAAACAATGGAAAATCCAGAATGGAATATAACAATACGAGAGAAGGAAAGTTGCTACTCACCATATAGCAGAGTTGCTGAGCTGTGATAGGCACAATAAAAAGAATCACACAATCATAGCTTTTGGCCATTAAGGCCTTTGTCAGCAGTAGACACACATACACACACGCACACACACACACTCACACACTACACTAGTGTGTAGTTTAAGCTCTCTGATACTGCAGATGTTTGTGCAAGTTGCACTTGTGTGTGTGTGTATGTGTGGGTGTGTATGTGTGTCTACTGCTGACAAAGGCCTTAATGACCAAAAGCTATAATTGTGTGAATCTTTTTATTGTGCCTATTGCAGCTCAGCATCTCTGCTAAATGGTGAGTAGTGACATCAAAATTAGGTATGCAAAAGGGAAGGAGCACATCAGTTAGTTACATCTTCCATGGATCATTTGACTGATTCTTTTTATCAAAATACTTTGGAAGAGTTAGTTTACAGGATATGTATACATTATTACTGTTTACATTAAGCAACACATTATTTTTAGTCCTACTCATGCAACTATTTTTAAATAGAAATTGGTCCATAGAAAATAAGATATTGTCCAGGAGAAATGATTTCAGGTTCAATTTAAAATTTACTTTGCTACCTGTGAGGTATTTTGTGTTTTTGTCCAAATAATAATTTTTATTGTGGTATACTGATGTCCTTTCAGTGTCACTGACAGCTTTAATAATGGGAATAAATGTGATTTTGTCTTCTATTGTTTTATTGTTGTTCTTCTCAGATTTTAATGGAATAGATGTATAATTTGTTAGAAATTTCGTTAGTGAATGTTATGGCAGGGCAATTTAAATGCCCAGCTCCTTGAAGAGGTACCTACATAACATCTGTGGGTGAACACTACATATTATTCTTACAGCTGACTTTTGTGCAATCAATGCTTTCTTTCTAAGTGGTGAGTTATCCCAGAAAATTATTCCATAAACCATTACTAAGCGGAAATATGCAGAATATGCCAGACAAGTGAATGGCTAGTGGCTTATAAATAGGACCCAGTACACCATCCTCAGTGACAAGTGTTCATAAGAGGCAAGGGCATCCTCAGAAGTGTTTCAGGGAGGTATGATAGGACCACTCTTGTCTTTCTGTATACATAAATGACATGATGGATAGGGTGAGCAGCAATCTGTGACCGTTAGCTGATAATCCTGTAGTATGCAAGAAAGCATCATCTTTGAGTGAATGCAGGATGATACAAGATGACTTAGACACAATTTCTGTTTGATATGATGCATGGCAGCTAGCTCTCGATGTAAGTTAATGCAGATGAACAGAACAAAACAAACCTATAATGTTTGTATACAGTATTCAGTGTCTGCTGTTTGACACAGTCACATCAATTAAATATCTAGGCATAATACTGCAAAACAAGGAGAACTGGACCAAGCATGTAAGGGCAGTACCATGGAATGCAAATGATCAACTATGGTTTATTGGGAGTATTTTATGAAAGTGCACCTCATCTATAAAGGAGACCATATGTTGATCACTAGTGTGATCCATTGAGTAGTGCAATTCAGAGTTGTGCTGCTAGATTTGTCACTGTTAGGTTCATTCAACAAGCAAGTATAATACAGATGGTGCACAAGCTTACATTGGGACCCTAAGAGAAACGACAAGAAATTGTATTTGCAGCTGACTGCAGAATGATTCTCCTACTCGCAATGTACATTCCACGTAAGGGCAGTGAATACAAGATGAGAAATTAGGGCATATAGACAGTTGTTTTTCCTAGCTCATTTGCATCTGGAACAGGAAAGGAAATCACCAGTAGTGTTACATGGTACCCTCTGCAATATGCCGTCCCATGGCCTTCTACAAACCAGGCTTTAGTGATATAGCATTGTGGTAACATTTGTTGCATTGGATGGCTGGAATCACATGCTGGATTACATGTTGTGTGTAATTGCTCTTGCACACTGTTTATTAGTTATAAAGTGAGATGTTATCCTTCACACAATAGATCTTACTGCCAACATACTTCTTCTGTAATCTTGAGAATTATAACAAATGGCAAAATGATGTGTTAGCAGTTAACATATAGTATCAGAACACTTTTATTTTGTGTTCTTGTAGCTTTGATGTAATTGAATTTTTGACTGTTCCAAAATTGTCCCTAGATGTTTCAGAAACTATTACAGCATCATTAAACAGGCTACATAAATGTATTCTGATTTCAGACTGATGAGTACAATACAATTGTATGTTATAAGGCTATTCCTTAGAATGACTGGAAACCTTCAAACTAGGCAGTGGCTTACGTAAAATTTTTGGTGAAAGTGATTTCAGGAATAAGGACATTTCTTGCAGCTAGGAAGGAAATTTGATAGGAATAGGAATCTATTGAAATGCAATGCAGCACCAAGACTATCCTCAGGTTTCAACAATATGTAATCTCAGTACTTCATCCGATTTTACAGTGTGAAGATATACCTACAAGCAGCTGACAGGAACAGTGTCTGTGTTTCTGGATGTGGGCATGCACCCTGTGACTGGTTTTTCACCTAGTGTTCCCAGTTGCCCTTGCAGTGTATACCAGGGTGTGGATAAGAAGTTGCCATCAGCCACAGCTACCCTCCCTGCCTCTGCATTTGTGTCCGCATTCAGTTTTCCACCCAACCATCCACACATGCTTATACCCTACACTATGATGGTTTGGAGGTTCAGTGGGGGATCAATGTAGTATTTTGCAGAGATTCCAGTTATGCACCAAAAGTCCAAAAGTGGCAGTGCAAACTGATATGACAGACATTAGCAAGGGCTCACTGCAATCCACAACAACCAATGGGCGGTGCTCCAGGAGACCACACTTCCCAGAATAGCAGTGCCTTCACACTAGGGTCAGTATCATGTTGAGCATGCAAGAGCACAGCAGCCCAGTTCTAGACCACAACTACAGCAGTAAACATCATCATGCAGGATAGTGACAGTGAAAGTTTCTGATGAAATGCACTTTTGTAAATGTTGCATTTTGTACTGCAAGTGAACAGTTTCTTAGTAAGTGCCTGAAGTGTGGCTTTGCTAGTCGATGACAGTTGTAAATTATCTAGCAGTCCTGTGGCAAAGAAGTCTGCCACAGCTCAATAAAACTCTTATGCATTAACCCTCAACTGGGAGCACCATTTTTCATAACACAAGTGGGTGCATGGCACACTTCATACACATGTAAAGAATAGCTGTCTTTGTTACCAATGTAAATGTGTATGAGCAAAATCACAGTTTAATCTTTGTGTAAGTAAACAATAATAATGTAAACTCCCATTATATGAGATAAATGACTGTTAAGTTAAACAATAATAAAAACTGTCATTTTATCACTCTGTTGCCACATACTAGTGGTACTACACAGTAATGACCCACCTGAAGTAATAAACAGTGCAGTTGCATCAGAACCTTGCCAACTGCTAATCTGATTACTAATTATCTTGTAGATAAAGGCCTCATTTTGGGATAATACTGCTAGCTTAGAGTCTGGGTCATTTTCTTGTGTGGATCTTAATTTTTTTTCACATAGTCTGCTGTTTGTTGTATATTACTGCTCATTACTTGAACTTATGGGAATGCAACTTATGTGTTAGATGAAGTAATAGGCATGAGTTTCAGTTGTAAAATAACAGTACCAGACAATGTTATTTATAATTGGCACACTTTCTGCATATGCACTCCCATTTCAGGGTTAATGTAATAAAGTGAACTAATATTTCATGTGTTCTAGTTTGATGAGCCTTCTCCCAGAGCAATCAAAGAACCTATAGGCATAGCCAGATGAAAGTAGATTCATCTGGTCACAACAAATATCACCTTTTATATGATGCACACTCTCTGACACTCTTCAGACCATGCAAACTTGATACATTTATTTAATGACTGCATAAGGAGCCATGCTAGATCTCCAAATCCTCCCACAAACATTCTATAATAATTCATGAGGGCCAGAAAAGACTGTAACTCCTTGCTCATTCCTGGTATTGGGAAATCTCACACTACCTGTATCGGTCTCAGAGGATTTTAAGCTTGTCGTTTGTGTTAAGAATTAAATTCTTAGTGCATCACAGCTGTCAGAAGCTTCAGAGATTGTCTCAGTTACAGAAAATATTGGCTACATATGTTGACACAGGAAATTTTGATGGTATAAGAATTGCTAATTACATTACCCAAATAATTTACTTCTTGGAACAGGAAGTGACATTTTTCACACTCAGTATTAAGTGCAGAGCTCATAACCTCTTGATCACCTTCCTCAACCTTTGTCTTCATTGCCTTGAGAAAACAATTATGTCATCTAGATACACTAAACATGAATTAGGCTTCAATCCTTTCAACACCCATCCAACAAACACTGGAAATAGCTGGAGCATTCTTTAAACCAAACAGCATTCTTATATACTAATAATGTCCCCAAAGTGCTGAAAATGTGGTCTTTGCTCTATCTTCTAGAGCCATTTCTAACTGATGGTACTCAGTCTGAACATCCACGGCTTAGAAGTATTGGCATATTGGCACTGTCCAAGATTATCAATTGTCCCCGTGATATTTAAAGGTGGGTCATAGTCTTACCATCCACAGACTTCTTTGGTACAGATCCAACTCCACCCCCCCTCCCCCCCCCCCCCCCTGCACTGCAGGAGCTACTGCTCTCTTCTATTATGTCATTGGCCAGCTGTTAATTAATAAATTGTTCTGAAACTGTCTGCAGTGACCATGGCATTCTGTATGGCCTCTGGTACACCAGCACTTCATTCCCTGTTCAAATACTGTGTCACATCACAGGTGTTGCAGGCACTGACCCTCATGGAAAAAATAATTCCTAAAACTGTAACAACACCTCTTTCATCTCTCTGTTCCCTTCAAATGCTTCACCTTTTGTTCAAATGTAGTCTGAGCAGTGTCTCATCCCCTCTTATAGCCTACACCTTCTGTGCTGCAATCCTGCAGCATTCTGTGTTCTCTTTAGTTGTTCTTTGTTCTCTCCAGCAATTTCACTGTAGTGTACCTCTTCATTATTTAACTCACATATCTGGAAAGTAGCGTAAAATTTAAATTGTTGTTTCAGAAACTTTGCACTGTTGTTTTTGTTTACACACAGCTGGGGATAGGCCAAATTAGTGGAACCATATTTTCGTGTTTATTTGTAATTTAACTGACTTATTCTCAATAAACTATTATGTTTATCATGAGTGAAAAGTGCTTGACTTGCCATAGTATTGTTGGGTCAGGGCTTTGGTGTGACGGGTGCTGTAGTTTTTTCCATGTGGGTGACTGTAGTGGCGTGGGAATAGGGGAAGTAAATGAGACTCAGCAGTGGTTTTGTAGGATATGTAGTAGAGATTGGAAGATACTAGAACAAGAGGGGAAAATTTCTGCCCTTCAGGCTTAGTTAGACAAGGCCAGGGGAGATCTTGACAGGTTAAGGAGGGAGAAGGGTAAAAAGAGGTGGGAGGTGGCAACAGGAGAAACAGGCCTAGAACTTCGTCTGACAGCTTCATGGTGAATGTGGAAAATAGATTTGACCTGTTGCTTCAGTTAGAAGTTGGTGAGCCTCAAGCAGTTGCAGGAGTAGACAGGGCACAACAAACTTTCAGCAGAAAATTTAAAAATAAGAATGTAGGGAAATCAGTAAAGAGAAAGAAATGTTGTTGTTAGGTAGTTCCCATGGAAGAGGTGTTGGCCAACTTTTTCTAGATGAACTAGGATCAGAATACCAGATCACCAACTTTTTTAAACCTAGTGCTGGTCTGGAACAGGTGACAGAGGCTTTAGGATCACTTTGCAAAGATTTCACTAAGGAAGACACCGTGTTTATAGTGGGTGCGCCAGGAAATAGTATTGACAGAGATCCTGGGTACAGTATAGTGTGTGACCTGGCAAAGACTGCATCAGCATCGAAGCATAGTTTGTGTCTGTTCTTGGACACCATGACCAACCTCATTTGAACTCTTTTAATAGAGTTAATTTGGAGTTGGAACTGCTTCTTATGTCGGGTGCAGGGTCACATGTTGGTGTGGTTCCTGTTGATTCTCTCAATAGGTAGGATTATACTAGGCATGGCCTTCACCTCAACAGGAAGGGGAAGGGTAAACTGGCTGGGAAAATAGCATGAAAGTTAAAGGGGGGAGGCACTGTCATGAGAGATAAAATACCAGTGGTTATAGGGTTCAGAAAAGACACTTTTTTTAGGGTAGGGAGGACAGAAAGAAACCAAATTTTAAGAGAGATTAGGACTGAGACAAACCCTCAGTTTGAGAAAGAAACCAAAAAACATAATTCTAGCTTATTACATCAGCATAAACAGCTATTGGTTAAGAATTTTCAACAATCAGCAGAAATTTCAACTCTACCCAATTTTAACTGAGTCAATGTGAAATGTCAGCTATCTTTATTGCATGAAAATATTCGAGGACTGAGAAATAAAATTAATCAATTAATTATATGCATAGATGAGTTAAGAGTCCTCAAACCCAGCTGACATATTCTGCCTCTGAACATCATGTGACCACCGGTATAGAACTTTTAAGTGTTACAGGGTTTAGGTTAGCATCTCACTTTTGTAGAGCAGAAATAGAGAAAGGAGGAGTTGCCACATTAATCAGGAATTGTCATAAATTTAAGAACTTAGACATTCATAGATTTGGCCTAGAACAGCATATGGAAGCATGTGTATCAGAAGTAGAATTTCACAAAAAATCCTTCATAATATTAAGTGTATATTGAGCACCTGCAGGTAACTTTAATCTGTTCATAAACCACCTTGAAGCTGTACTAGCCCATTTAACAACCAAAAACAAAGAAATAGTGGTTTCTGGTGATTTCAATGTAGATTTCCTTAAAGACTCTCCCAATAAGAACTTATGTGACTTAGTAACACTATCATTAAACTTAATTCCCACTGCAAAGTTCCCCACTAGGGTAGCAAATTGCTCACAAACAGCCATTGATTATATCTTTATAGAAAAGTCCAATGAACAAAATTATATTACAAAACCAATAGTCAATGGCCTCTAAGACCATGACATGCAGTTTCTTCTGTTAAATGTTAATACTGATCAGGATATAAAATATGTTAAGTCTGAGCTCAAGAGGGTAATCAATAAGACAAAAATTGATTATTATAGGACACTCCTCAGAGACATTCAGTGGATGGACTGATGTTTACAGTGTTCATGGCATGAATGAAAAATATAACACTTTGTTAATAAAGTGTTTACCTTATTTGAACACTGTTTTCCCCCAAAATTAACCAAGGTTAGAGCAAAGTCTACAAAGAAGTCATGGATTACTCAAGGAATAGGGGTATCTTGTAAAACAAAAAGAAAACTCTCTGTCAATCCAAAACAGTTCTGATGTTGATGCTATAGCACATTACAAGAAATACGGCAAAATATTAAAGACTGTAATACAAACATCAAAGCAAATATATTACAAGGAAAAGATAGCCATATGAGATATCAAAATAAAGACAATATGGGATATAGTGAAGGAGGAGAATGGTAGAACCAGACATGAAGAGGGACAAATAGCATTAAGAGTAAATGATACATTGGTGACAGATATGTATATTTTGCAGAACTTTTTAACAAACATTTTACAACACGGGATTGTCAGGTTCTGTAGATGCTGTTATGGAATACACCAGACATTTCAAGTAACTTCCATGATATGAATTTGACCCTCATTACCCCAGCAGAAATAATGTCCATCATAAATTCTTTAAATTCAAAAACATCTAGTGGGTATGATGAAATATCAACGAAGTTAATTAAAGAATGTGATTCTGAGTTAAGTAACATATTAAGCTATCTGTGTAAGCAGTCTATCAGTGGAATATTTCCTGAATGGTTGAAATATGCTGAAGTTAAGCCACTGTTTAAGAAGGGAGATAAAGAAACAGTATCAAATTTCTGTCCAATTTCACTTTTGCAGCATTCTCAAAAATTTTAGAAAAAGTAATGTACAGTCAGCTTTATAACCATCTTATCTCAAATAACATACTGTCAAAGTCGCAGTTCGGATTTCTAAAGGGTTCTGATATTGAGAAGGCTATCTACATTTACAGTGAAAATGTGCTTAATTCATTTGACAAAAAATTGCAGGCAACTGGTATATGTTGTGATCTGTCAAAGGCATTTGACTGTGTAAATCACAATATCCTTTTAAGTAAAGGAGAATATTATGGTGTAACAGGAAATGCTACAAAATGGTTCATCTACATCTCAACAGGAAAGGGAAGGGGAAACTGGCTGGGGTAATAGCAGGAATTTTAAGGGGGGGAGGCACTGCCATGAATGGTAAAATACCAGTGGTTACAGGTGTCTTTTTTAGGATAGGTAAGACAGAAAGATGTCAAGTTCTACGAGAGGTTAGGATTGAAACAAATCTTCAGTTTAGGAAAGAAATTAAACAGCACAATTCTAGCACATTGGATCACCAATCACAGCTGTCAATTATAAATTTTCACCAATCACCAGAAATTTTATCTCCACCAAGTTGTATCTCAGTCCTAGGTAATTGCATTGATGAATTAAAGTCACCCAACCCAGTTGACATAATCTGCCTCTCTGAACACCATGTGACCACTGGTATAGGAACTAGGCCTAAGCACAATGAGAAACTCAGACAGGAGAGTACTGCAAATGTTAGAATAAGGAAAGGTTCTCATAAAAGTATAATTAAAAATAATGTAAGTATATTTCATCAAAATATTGGGAGTTTAAAGAATAAAGTAGATGAGCTTCTGGTTTGTTTAGAAGATTTAGAAGCTGAGAATGAAATAGATATACTATGCCTGTCTGAGCATCACATTGTTACTGATATGGATAAGGTAAATGTAAGTGGATATAAGCTCTCTGCACATGTAATGAGAGAAAATATGGAGAAAGGAGGAGTTGCCATATATGTCAAAAGTTATCATTGTGCAAAAAGTATAGAAACAAAAAAGTTTTGTGTAGAGAAACATATAGAAGCATGTGCCTGTGAGCTTAAATTAAATAAAGGCACATTTATAATTGTAACTGTATATAGGTCCCCCATCTATTTCTGAAAAATTTGGACTCCTTGTTGTGCTATCTGTCAGACAGAGGGAAGCAAATTATTATTTGTGGGGACTTCAATGTAGATTCTCTTAAAGAGGGTAATAGGAAAAATGACCTTGAAGTATTACTTGGTTCTTTCAATTTGACACCCGTTATTGATTTTCCTACTCGGGTGGTAAAGGATAGCAGCTCACTGATAGATAACTTCTTTATAGACCAAGATAAGTTTAACCAGATAAATGCTCAGCCTGTTGAGATTGGTCTTTCTGATCATGGTGCACAGTTAGTTACAATATATGACATAGCTCCATTCAGCAATACTAAACAGTCCTCCAAAGTAGTACATTCAGTCAACGATTTAACAATTGCAAATTTCAGGGAAAGCCTACAGCAGTTAGACTGGGATGAGGTGTAGCGTGAACCTGATGCCAATTTAAAATATAATTTATTTCATGACATTTTTGTAAATGCATTTGAAAACTGCTTCCCCAAGAAAATAGTTAAATATACTCGTAAGAAACCTTGTAACAAACCATGGCTTACTAAGGGTATAAAAATATCTTATAACCGGAAAAGGGAAATGTATCTGACAGCAAGAAAGAGTAGTGACCCAGAAACTATCAAACATTATAAAAACTACTGTGTTATATTAAGAAAAGTTATTAAAAAATCCAGGAGTATGTGTATCATGTCTGAAATCAGCAACTCTGATAATAAAATTAAAACAATTTGGAATATTATTAAACGAGAAACAGGTCAACCAAGAGCAGAGGAAGACAGTATTACCATCAAATTGAATGAAAACTTTATGAACAAAAAGTCAGAAGTTGAAAATATTTTTAATAATCATTTTCTAAATGTTGTGGATATAGTAGGATCCAGGTGTTCATTAGAAGATGCTAGGCTGTTAATGGAAGAGGCCATACCTATGCAATTTGATACAATTGAAATCTCACCCACTTCTCCCTCTGAAATTAGGAAAATAATAAACTTGCTTAAAAGCAAAAACTCACATGGAATTGATGGCATTTCCAGCAAAATACTAAAAGCTTGTTCTCAACAGATAAGTAAGATTCTCAGCCACCTGTGTAATAGCTCTCTGGAACAGGGCATTTTCCCTGATAGACTGAAATATGCTATTGTTATACCTTTGCATAAAAAGGGGGATAGATCTGATGTCAACAATTACCGTCCAATCTCCCTTCTAACAGCTTTATCCAAAATTTTTGAGAAAGTAATGTATTCAAGAGTAGCTTCACATATCTGTAAAAATGAAGTACTAACAAAATGTCAGTTTGGTTTCCAGAAAGGTTTTTCAACAGAAAATGCCATATATGCTTTCACCAGTCAAATTTTGAATGATATGAATAACTGAACACCACCCATTGGGATTTTTTGTGATCTCTCAAAGGCTTTTGATTGTGTAAATCATGAAATTCTGCTAGACAAGCTCAAGTATTGTGGCATGAGTGGGACAGTGCACAAATGGTTTAATTCGTACCTAACTGGAAGAGTGCAGAAAGTTGAAATAAGTAGTTCTTATAACATGCAAAGATCAGCACATTCCTCAAACTGGGGAACTATCAAGAATGGGGTTCCACAAGGGTCAGTCTTGGGTCCTTTGTTGTTCTTATTATATATTAATGACTTGCCATTCTATACTCATGAAGAGGCAAAGTTAGTTCTCTTTGCTGACGATACAAGTATAGTAATCACACCTGACAAACAAGAATTAACTGATGAAATTGTCAATACTGTCTTTCAGAAAATTACTAAGTGATTCCTTGTAAACGGACTCTCTCTGAATTTTGATAAGACACAGTACATACAGTTCCGTACAGTGAATGGTATGACGCCATTAATAAATATAGACCTTAATCAGAAGCATATAGCTAAGGTAGAATATTGCAAATTTTTAGGTGTGTCCATTGATGAGAGATTAAATTGGAAGAAACACATTGATGATCTGCTGAAACGTTTGAGTTCAGCTACTTATGCAATAAGGGTCATTGCAAATTTTGGGGATAAACATCTTAGTAAATTAGCTTACTACGCCTATTTTCACTCATTGCTTTCATATGGCATCATATTTTGGGGTAATTCATCACTGAGGAATAAAGTATTTATTGCACAAAAGCATGTAATCAGAATAATAGCCGGAGTCCACCCAAGATCATCCTGCAGACATTTATTTAAGGATCTACGGATATTCACAGTAGCTTCTCAGTATATATACTCTCTTATGAAATTTATTATTAACAACCAAACCCAATTCAAAAGTAATAGCAGTGTGCATAACTACAATACTAGGAGAAAGGGTGATCTTCACTATTCAAGATTAAATCTAACTTTGGCACAGAAAGGAGTGAATTATACTGGCACTAAAGTCTTTGGTCACTTACCAAATAGTATCAAAAGTCTGACAGATAACCAACAAGTATTTAAGAAGAAATTAAAAGAATTTCTGAATGACAACTCCTTCTACTCCATAGAGGAATTTTTAGATATAAATTAAGAAAAAAAAATATTAAAAAATAAAAATAAAAATAAAAAAATAAAGAAAAACAAAAAACACAAAAAATAGAGTTGTTATATTAACTTAAGTATGTTGTTAAATTCACCTAATTATGTCATGTATTGAAAAATTCGACTCGTTCCACATCATTACGAAATATCGTATTCATGATCCATGGAACTTGTATTAATCTAATCTAATCTAATCTCTGGGAGGAAACAAAGGATGTTATTAGGAAAGAGACATGTATTAAGCTCTCAGGCATCATCCAACTGGGAACTAATTATATGTTGTGTCCCCACAAGGTTCCATTGTAGGCCCTTACTTTTCCTTGTGTATATCAATGACCTTTCATCAGTAACATTACAAGATGCCAAGTTCATTTTGTTTGCCAATGATACAAACATTGCAATAAATAGTAAATCAAATGTAGTCTTAGAAAGATCAGCTAATAAAGTATTTGTGGACATTAATCACTGGTTCCTATCCAACTCTTTATCTCTAAACTTTGAAAAAACACACTACATGCAGTTCAGAACTTGTAAGGGGTGTCCCACGAGTATATGCCTAACATACGATGACAAGCAGATAGAAGAAGTGGGCAGTGTTAAATTTTTGGGATTACAGCTTGATAATAAATTCAACTGGGAGGAGCATACCACAGAACTGATGAAGCATCTTAACAAATCTCTATTTGCAATGTGAATTGTCTCAGACATAGGGGATATAAAAATGAAAAAGCTGGCACACTATGCTTACTTTCATTCCGTAATGTCATATGGGATTATTTTTTGGGGTAATTCATCAAGCCAAGCTAAAGTATTCTGGACACAAAAACGTGCAGTAAGACTTATATGTGGTGTGAACTCAAGAACATCCTGCAGAAGCCTGTTTAGGGAACTATGGATACTAACTACTGCTTCCCAATATATTTATTCCTTAATGAAATTTGACATTAAAAATGTCACTTTTCAAACCAACAGCTCAATTCATGGAATCAATACTAGAAATAAGAACAATCTTCACAAGGATTTAAAGTCACTTACTCTTGTACAAAAAGCTGTGCAGGAACACACATTTTCAATAACTTACCAGCAGTCATAAAAAGCTTAACAACCAATGAAATTCAGTTTAAGAGAAGCCTAAAGGATTTATTGGTGGCCAACTTCTTCTACTCCATTGATGAATTTCTCAGTAGAACCAACTGATTTGTGTGTGTGTGTGTGTGTGTGTGTAAGTACAATCTAACTTCTGCACCATTTCATTGTAAATAAGTATTGTAGTAGTTCTATTACATGTTTATTACCTTATAAATTTAAAAAAAAATATTTTAAATTCAGTGCATTAGTGTTTGCAAAATGATTCTTTTATATAGTATTCATTAAAAAAAATTTCACTTGGGCCTGTGGAAGGTACATTAGCTTATTTGTTTCAGTTGTAAAGATTTGTCATGTATTATTGTTTTTCTGACATGTTCTACATACTGGACGACCTCCTCACTACAGATCAATTGGAATGAAAGTAAATCTAATCTAATCTAAACACCTTCTGTGCAGCAATATTCCTCCTCCAGAAGTCCCCTTTGACAACTTTATCTCCTTGGCACCGAAATTATCCATATTGATGAGTACTACCTTACCTCCATCCTTCTCCTGTATGCGTATGATACTTTGATTTACTAAACAACATGCTGCATCTAATGAATCACTATCTTCCAGTGGTTCCACTACACAGAACATACCTACTTGTAAGTCAGGCTCCACAGTCAGCTGTACCAACTTCCCTGTGTCACTTGACACACATTCATTCAAACTAAACCTTAATGTGATTGTTCATGGCTTAATTAGATTGTCTGGTACATCAGATTCACCTCACAACAGCTGAACATTGATGACAGGTTCCCCTAGCTGGAATGCTTTCCCTCCGAATTCCAACACATGTCATCAAAGATCAGTTATGGTACGATGCTGATACAGAAAGTCTGTGCATAAGATTACGCTGTAGCTGTCACTTACATGACACACCACTTCCACAAGCTGCCTAAGCTTGGTTTCCTCCAACAGAAAAATGGTTCAAATGGCTCTGAGCACTATGGGACTTAACAGCTGAGGTCATCAGTCCCCTAGAACTTAGAACTACTTAAACCTAACTAACCTAAGGACATCACACACATCCATGCCCGAGGCAGGATTCGAACCTGCGACCGTAGCGGTCGCGTGGTTCCAGACTGAAGCGCCTAGAACCGCTCGGCCACTCCGGCCGGCCCCAACAGAAAATTCAAAGTTATTAACCCTAGTGGTTGTGTATCACTACCCTCTACCGCACACTTATGACATGATGGTTCCACTGCCTCTTACCCACTAACTAACTCAAGGTTACTGACAAATGCACCCTTGTGTCTAACAAAAACGTATACCCATTACCACTTATTACACCTGCTGTGGCACATTCCTCCTCTGCATTTACTTTTACTTGGTATGCCTTTGGTGCATGTAGAGTTCCCTCTTAAGTTTAATTAATGCTTATTACCACACTGACCACCCATACCATTATTCCTATAATACTGTTGCTGGTCTATACCACCCCTATTGTTATTCAGACCAAACTACTGATGTTTCATACCTCCCCTATTATTGCAAGGGTAGTGGCACTGCCTCTGCACATGTCCATATGCCCACAATTAAAATGTCTTACATTTGCAGTGAATACATTTTGACAGTCTCTTACTTCTGTTGCAACTTTGATCTCCTCAGATTCCATTGCCAACCTAACTGCTACATGGAGATCCCTAGGCACTCCAGTGCACACCTGCCTAGACATCTCTGGTGCCAAACCCCTCAGGAAAGCATTGAGTGCCCTTTGCTCAGCTTCCCTTGCCTTCTCACTACATATTAAGATTTATTATTCAATCCACAAAATCCTCCATAACTTTGTTAGGCCTCTTAGAAATACCAATTGTTCATGGAAAACCCATGCACTATTTTGTTCTGTGCCAATCCCTGATTAAGATTCTCAAAAGTTTCTGCTTTGTTGGGTACCTCTGTACAATGTACAAATTACTTTGCTTCCCCTGACATGCCCAGTATTGATATCTGTAGCAACTGTTTGTCCAACCGATCCTCTACCTCAGCCAATGACAAGGGACGCTCTGCAAATATAACACATCCTCAGATGATCTGCTGGGAAAGGGAGAAACAAGGGTGGTGACTGTTCTGTTCTCATCCTCATCCGCTAATTTATTATTCACAGAAGTATTTTCTGCTCTTGGCTGTACTACCTGATCAGTTACCCTTATTCATATTCACAGCACAGAAATAACAACTCAAAAATAATATGAACAACACACTTGTCAGCCAGTAACACTACCCTGCTCACTTCCTCTGTCTAATCATGAGCCACCTGGACTCCCTACACTTCCTAGTTACGTGACCAAAATGGCAACATGTGAAGCAAACAACTGCCAAGAACTCAGTACAATGGTCAGAATGTCCAATTAAATCACACTGCATGTACTGCACAGTTTCCTGCCATTCATCATCAGAATTACCTTCAAGCTGAGAAGCATCTATTAGTTCTTTCAGTCTCACAAAAGTAACTCTACAATTATCATAACCCTTAACTTCTCTTGATGCCATGAATGTCCAGGCCACTATTCATCTGATGGGCTGCATGGGGGATATACTCTCCACTGTTGACACCACTGGTTAGCACTGGCTGCACTCAATAGGGTGAGTTGCGGTGGTGATGGGCTGGTGGGCTCCAGTAGATACACTGATGACAGATAAGCAATACTTTATTAGCTTCAGACATACTTTGGATCATTAGCAATGTGAGTCAGACCTGCCTCACTCCAGCAACCAATACCAGTAAAGGCTCACAGCAGGCAGCTTCCACCCTGGTGAGAAGGGATAGCATCAGTGCCCCATAATGCTCACAGCAGGCGCAGCAATGGTCAATGGCCTGACAGAGGGCCATAGCCTTGATGTCAATTTACCTCTGTGTTGTGCTGTGATGGCATTCTGCAACAGCAGACACCGGCAGTTAGGCAGCTAAGGGCCAGCGACATGCACCACAAAATTGAAGGAAGGCTGCTGTGCATGGGGCATGACCCACTGCCTCCTGACAGGAGTCATACAGTAGTAGACATGGACAGCATATGTTACCACACAATGCTTACTGCCCAGTGGTAGCTTCATGCAATGCTACACTGTTGTCCCTTACAAATTATTCCAAGTTCTAATAAAATTAGATAGTAACATTACAATAGCTACTGAAAGCTTATATGTCTTTAATACACGGTGAGTCAAAAAGGACTTTACAACTTTGCAATGATATACAAATTTATTGAGATAATTTACAGAATCAATACATGTATCATTTTGTAAAAAACTTCAAGTTTGATATATCTAGTGCATCCATACCCCATTCTGCCACCAGGAGCACCAGCATAGTGCACAGTTAAAATAGTTAGTTTTATTGGTGTGGAGCATGCTTCCTCCCTGGACTTGACACCATTAGATTTCTTTCTCTGGGGTTCCAGTGAAAACTGTGTGTATATTCCTCCCCTACCAAACAATTTAGTCGACCAGAAAAATCAAATCTACACTGCCATTGCACAAGTTATGCCCAATTTTCTGCAGTGAGTGTGGGAAGAAATTGATACCAATGGGATGTTTGCTACATCACAAATAATAGTGGCATTGAACCAGAATGACATTTGACACTTTTATGTGAAATGTGAGGTTTTTTGTTATAAAAGGACACGTCTACTGATTCTGTAAGTTATTTCAATAAATTTCTATATCATTCCAAAGTTGTAAAGTTCTTTCTTTCTCATCCAGCATATAGTTCCACAGTGTCTTTTTATGGTTTGATATTCAGTTAAAAAGTTGGAGCAGTTGCCAAGTCACTGTGTTTAAGGCAAAAACCTACACACAAAATTAGTCATCAACTCAAAATGTAAGGCTGCTTGTGCACTGCTTACACCGAATGAGCACTCTCAGACCAGTCCACAGCTCTACCAGATCTTGCACATCTACCAACCACCTGAAGGAATAGTGTAGAATCCATTATAGAAGCACAGAGTAGGAAAATCTAATCACCCTTTCATGAACCAGTAAACAGTGAGTCATGCTACAGACCTGACTAGATACATGATCCCCTCCCTGCACCAATGAGTACAAAATGAATCAGTTTGGTGAGAGCTGGCTGTACCAAGGAGGAAGGGAAGATACCATGATTAGTGTCCTGCCTGCTAGAGCAGACTTTATTCCATTGTCATTTAAGACCATGTGAGATTCTTTGGAAAAAGGTAGTGTCATCCCAAGTGAATGACATCTATGCAGAATCAGACACAATACATAGCAGTGGCCAGGCTGTCATGCAAGATTACATCCAGGAGTCATGCCTGCTGACAGGGTAACAAAATTAAGTCCTGTGGTGAGACTGCTGTGGAGATAACAGTTGTAAAGACTTGGGCTGAGTGACTACCTTAACAGAAGATGTCTGCATGAAAGAGCAGATAAAATAACTGCCCTTAAACAGCTTTGGCGTGATGTTTGGGTATGTTGGTGCAAATGGTGGCAGAGTAATTAAAAATTGAGACCATCCATTTGCTACAGGGCTATATCAATATGGCAACATGCATTGGCAGTCCAATTGAAATCTGGGTGGGATATCATGTGATAATTACTTAACACACACCTCATAGCATGCTGGTGTCTCATGAGGTAATGAATCTGACTCATAGATATATAAGAGGTGCAAGCCATGTTGGTTGTGTTGTGTGGAGGTAGCAGAGAGGCATGGGCAACTAGATGACTCCAAAATGAAGATTCATAAATCATTCTTGAAAGAAATAGCTGAAGGGCATTGTTACTCCTGTTCAGAAAGATAAGTCTAGTAAAGCTTGACCAGATGTTTTTAGAAGTCCACAAAGCCAGACTCACAAGGGAACTATGAAACAATGACTCTTCTGAGAAATAAACAGATGATGGTAATTGACGGCAAATATTAGTATACTTGTATGACAATTTCAGAAGAAAAAAATAATGCATAGTCTACTGTCCCAACTGGAGGTCATCCTATAACTGACACTCTCCAATAGACCTATTACTAAAGAGTGTGCCCATCTTAATCATGTTTTCAAGCAACTTGTAAGTGACATAATATGACTAACAGAAGTCCAGTTCTTACAATCATTCAAGCATTCACCATGTTCTATAGGTCTCACCAGGAAAGAGAACATTCAGGGACTTGGAATGAGTCAAGGTATATATCAACAAATGACAAGTAAGTCATACAAAGATAATCTGTGTGCTTTATATACAGTAAAATATAAGTATAATCTACATGCTTATGCTAGCTAAATCTAAACAAGAAAATTGGAAACAATCACTTTGATGTAAAGGGAAACCTTCTCAGTGAAAATAAACTGTTGCTGTTTGTATCCTATTGATAGTCTAATATTTATCTCTTACACTGGTAATTTTCAAAGAAATTAATTACTTACATTTTTAAATATTAAGTCCTGTTGTTGTTGTGACACTTTATTTATTTATTTATTTATTTCGAGTTCTGTAGATCCATATGAGAATATATCTCTGGATATAGAACAAGTCAGATTTTTACAAATTATTGTTTATTGCACAAGTACATTGTTTGCATCATACAAATAACAGGAATAGATTAGCTAACACATAACTTTATGTGTACGTTATCATACTTGACTTCTGGATGAATATACAGTTAAACATACAAGTATACATATATTTCAATTTTTAAATTACACTGTAGATAGACAAAGAATGATGATTAAGGCCATAAAGACCACAAAAATAGATTTAAGCATACTCAGGAGGTATTATGCATTTTGGATTAGACATTTGTCTATACTATTACATTACATTTATTGTTTTCCATGGATCCTTTGGAGATGATACTTTTTTATTCAGATACATGGATATTGTACAATTCTAATGCAGACATAGCTATGAGCTATAATCCTTGTGAAGATATTCATCGATGGAGTAGAAGGTGCTGGCCAACAGTTAAGTTCTTTAATTCACTCTGAAACTGATCTTTATCACTTACAAGACCTTTGATATGCTCTGGTAAGTTATTGAATATATGAGTGCTCATGTATTTGACTCCTTTTTGTACGAATGTTAAGCTTTTATAGTCCTTATAGAGATTGTTTTTGGTTCTGATATTATAATCATGTTTTGCACTATTTTGTGTAAAAAGAAACATGTTGGAAATGACAAAGGACATCATTGAGTATATGTACAGAGAAGTAGTAGTTAGAATACCAAGTTTCTTAAAGAGATCTCTGCATGATAATCTAGGACTGACACCAGATATAATTCTAATTACTCATTTCTAAATTTTGAAAATGTTCTCTTTGTGAGAGGAGTTTCCCCAAAAGATGATTCCATAACTCATTAGTGAATGGAAGTAGTCCAAATAAACTAACTGCTTCATTTTTAAATCACATATTTCTGGTATCATGTGTACTACAAATGTAGCTGAACTAAGGTATTTCATTAAGTCTAGACTGTGAGTTTTCCAATTTAGGTTGTGGTCAATTTGTAGCCCCAAAAATTTGACACTGTCTACAGCTTTAATTTAATTGTTTGAATACATTATACTTATGGGGTCAGGTATTCTTCGTGAGGTACTAAATAGTATGTACTGGGTCTTGTCAAAATTCAGTGACAATCCATTTGCTGTGAGCCACCCATTGATACTTACAAATATTTTGTTAGCTGATTGCTCAGTGAGATCATGGGTACTGTTTTTTATACTAATACTTGTATCATCTGAAAAAAAAAATAAAAATGCATTTTGTGGCACTGCGTATGGAAGGTCATTAATATATAATAGGAACAACAAGCGACCTAAAATAAAGCCCTGGGGCACCCCTTGTCTAATGGTTTCATATTTCGAATGACTATTGTTACGTGGTGAGCCTGATACAGACACACACAGTTTTATATTAAAAAGATAGGATGAGAACCATGAGCTTGCTACTCCTGTTATCCCATAATATTTTAACTTTTGTATAAGGATATCATGTGTAATACAATCAAAATCTTCAGCCAGATCACAGAATATTCCAAGTGGTAATAACTTTGATTTATTGATTCTAATATATCATCTGTAAAAGTGAATATAGCTTGATCAGTTGACAATCCTTTCCGAAATCCAAACTGATTGTGAATGAGAATATTTTTCTGCTCTAAGTGTTTATTAAGTCTATTGTACATAACCCTTTCAAACACTTTTGAAAATATTGCCAATAATGAAATGGGACGGAAGTTTTCCACTGATGATTTGTCTCCTTTTTTGTGTAATGGTTTGACAACAGCATATTTAAGCCTATCTGGAAAAGTACCATGGTGGAGGTATTCATTACATATGTAACTCAGTATGTCATAAAGTTCTGAGGAGCAAAATTTAATTACGGTAGTACTGATTTCATCATAACCACTGGAATATTTATTTTTAAGAAAGCTAATAATATTATAAATCTCTTTTGGTGAGGTAGGATATAGTTGAATTTTGTCAAACTTTTGTGGAAATGCATTTTTTAAATATTTTAAGCTGTCTTCTGAGGCACTATGCAAAACCTAAGTTGTTTGCTACTGAAAGGAAAAAGTTGTTGAAAGTGTCTGAAATTTTGGAGGTATGTCTAATCAGCTCATTATTTACATTTTTTTGAAATCCAAGGTTTTGAAACATTTAATCTATTTGCTTTGATTACTTTCTTAGGGCAGCAGTTTTCAACGCGACCTATGACTGTGTAGTAGAAAACCTAAAATTGGAAGGAAATAGTCAAAAACAGAAGGGTATGAAGGTACCAAAAAGATCATGCAGTACTATGTTCTTAAGACTAGTCATGGAAGATGAATTGCGGAAAACTATACAGAAACTGAAGTCCAAGAAATCAGCTGGTGATGATAAAATATCAAATCATGTAATAAAGCTGGTATGTGAGGAGATAATAACACCACTGCTGAACATAGCAAACTGTTCTTTCAGAGATGCAATTTTTCCAGAAAAACTGAAGATAACGAAGGTAGTGCCAGTGTACAAGAAGGGGTGTAAGGATGATCCCAACAACTACAGACCAGTTTCACTGATATCAGGTTTCTCAAAAATCCTAGAAATGCTTATGTATACCAGACTAGTTAACTATTTGGACAAACATAACATTCTCATGCCCTCACAACATGGTTTCAGAAAGGGTAAATCTACAGAATCAGCAATTGTCAGTCTAACAGAATACATTTTACAGTCTTTAGATGAGAAAAATGTTGTCTCTGCAATGTTTCTGGATCTTTCAAAGGCATTTGACACCATTGACCATGAAATGCTGATACAAAAATTAAGCAACTATGGCATTTGGGGGCAACCAGGTGAATGGATAAAATCATACTTGTGCAACCGCAAGCAGTATGTATCATTAGGAAACTCGTACCAATCAGAAACCAAATCCATCAAATATGGACTGCCGCAGGGTTCGGTAATGGAGCCATTGTTATTTAATGTATTTGTTAATGGTATAGGTGTTGAGGAGGAAGAAAAGAAAATATTGTATGCTGATGACATGACAATACTAAATAGAGACCAAAATGTGGAACAGCTTGAGAGAAGAGCATACATATCTGCAAATGAACTGGAAAATGAACTGGTTATAAATCTCAAAAAGACTATGTATGCAGTGTTTAAAAACAAGGAAAAGGCTGTAGACATGGATTTAGAGGTTGATGGAACAAGGCTGGAAGAAGTAGAATCTGTTAGATTCTTAGGTATTCTTGTGGATAATGACCTGAAATGGAAAAAACATATTAATAATGTCTGTAAGAAACTGAGCTCTGTCATATTCTTAATGATGCAGCTATCACAGTATTCAGACGAGAACCTTCTGTGTACAGTGTATCATGGACTTTTCGAACCATACTTACAGTATGGAGTGACTGTGTGGGGAAACTCAAACGAACAAGAGACAAAACGAGTCTTCACATTACAAAAAAAAGCAATTAGGACCATTTTAAGAAGAAAGACCTCTGAAACATGCAGAAACTGTTTCAAGAATTTAGGTATCTTAACTTTCTCATCATTGTATATATACAAAACAATAATGTACATCACAAAAGGTAGTGAGGACTGGATTACAAATGCTAGTGAACACACCCACAATACAAGAAAGAAGAATGAAGTACGGAGCATACCCCACCGACTAGCAATGCTAGAAAAAGGACCCCAGTACTCTGGTATCAGACTACTAAGAAGTCTGCCCAAAAACCTGCAAGACATTGTACTTCATAATGACTTTCCAAAGAAACTTAAAGACTATCTCTTTGAAAAAGAGTTTTACAGTGTTGCAGAATACTTATGCCATTAAATTTGTATATATTGTTACTCATTATCAGTGATGTAAAAATGTAAGCTAAAGGTGTAGAAAAATAAGTGATAAAGAATGTTAATACTTTGACATGTCCTATATTACACGTACATTTACTGTACACAATGTAATCTTACATGATCAAATAAAATTCAATTCAATTCAATTCTCTCTCTCTCTCTTTCTCTCTCTTTTTCTCTCTACCTCTGTCTCCACTACTGCTTATACCATCACACAGTTTCCTCATATGTAATTACAGTGCACACTTTCAATTTGTTTAACAGTAACCTTATCAATAAGTAAGATAGCATCTGCTGTATTTATTAAAAAAGTTTTCAAGCTTGTGAAGAAATATTCACTTAGTTTCCTATTGTTATCTTTTTGACAATTATGTAACTGCGTTAATATTTTCCAGGTGAACCATGTAAACCATCCATGTTGTTTCTCTTATACTCCTGCAGCAAATTCATATCCTGCAATTCTTGGTGACATGTTATCCAGTTCCATAGCATGCCATAATTTTTCATGGGTATGTCAAGTATTATTAAAACACCTACAATTCCTGTACATTTGAGACTTGTTCTAGATTTCCAGTATAGCATAGGTTCTGGCTTGTTTTACAATTACATGCTGGTTGCCTTTCTATTTAATTTCTGTAGCTGATTAAGTGATTATTTAACTAACATATTCCACAGACCTGATTTACATTGATGTCGTACATGTTCCAGTTTTCAAGTCCAGCCGCCACTGAATTGGAGATGGTAGCTTTGGATTGGTATGGTGAGTTTTTATAAATAAAGGTAACAGAGTTACTTCTGTAGTTCAGTCTCTGATTGGGAAGCTCAGTGTACTTTCATTTGCAGCTAAAGCAATAAATCTACCAAAAACATTCTTTCATTCATTTACAAGGAGCAAAGGTGGAGGATGTATTCAGGTTAGTTTACAGCTTTCATTAAATTCCCATTTTTAATGTATACCAGTCCATCTGCCATCACAATACATTTCAGAAGATTTAATAATATGATAGCCAACATTTCCGTCATTTATCTAAAAACTGATAAAATTTTACTTATGATTATCTTCCATAAACAATATGTACACACTAATGGTAAATTTATATGTACAGTGTGAGTCAATAAAATATGAGATTAAGCTGGCTGTTGCATCATTAAGTAATTACAGGAAGACAATGATTTTCAAACCAACATTAATTGAATTTTTTCACTTTTCTAGATGTGTCTCCTATTACCCGGAAGGCATAGCCTTGAGACACACTTTTGCTTTCTTCACAGCTTCTACAGTATATATACCTGCCATAAAGTTCTGATTTCAGACAAAGAATTTGAAAAACAAATAAATTAGAATGATGGGGCCCCATGTAGTTTGCATTTAACGTACAATATCATAGGGAACACTGTTGTCAATGTGATATATATGTGAAACTTCTTAAGGCTTTACAAACTTCCAAATATAATGCAATTTTGTGGCTCGTGATGTCAAACACCTTTAGAAAATACACAAATGTTGTGAATACATTATCTTTATTGCATAGAAATATCATAGACATAACATCTTGAGGTGTTGGGAAAGTCTGAAGAATTATATTATGGACGTATTCTCTGTGTGGTGTATCATGCTTCACCCAACTTTCCTGAGGTTCCCTGTAAGAGAGTTCCTTCTGACATTCCTTACTTCAGACAATTTCTTAGCAAATGTGAAAACAAAGAGACGTAAAACGTATAGAAGATGATTACAGTGATTATATTTGTCACAAAATCCTGTTGTCAGACAAGATATGTAAAAAAAAAAAAAAAAAATTAAAAAATTAAAAAAAATTAGATTGAACTAGAAAAATTAGAATGAACTCCATATGAGATCCACTTTTTTTGTCCAAAATCATGTAGCACTGTTGACACTGTGATGATTTGCATACATAATATGTAGGAATAAAACAGATGAACTTAGTTCAAAGCATTTCATGTGATTGTTCAGCTATGATTTTCAGCATATGATCTCTTTGTTGTCAGTCTTTCAGCTGGTTAACAGTTCTTCATCTAGATATATTAGAACCTAACATCTCCATTCCTGCATAATTAGAGACACCTAAATTTTGTATAGTTTCCTTTCAAAATGCTAGTTACAGACTTTCTTAGGTCATCTTCACTAAAAAAGACAGCTGAGGCATTCTTAGATAAAGATACCAGAAGAAGGAGTAGTGCAGTTTTTGTATAACTGCTTAAAAAAATTATTGTGCTGAAAGTATCTTACTAAGCCCCATATTATTCAAGACAGTTGTACTATTACAATTTCATTGTCTGTATGGGATATTGAAAACAAGATCTAAATAAGGACAATGAGTTTCTTTATGTTTGGAAAGAAACCAAAGCTTCATAACAAGCAAATGAAATAGCACCAGCAGTATATGATTGCCTCTGTAATACTAAACATGGTAAAGATGACAGATAAGTTAAGCTCATATTGAATGGTTGCAGTGACCAGAATAAAAATTTCTTTATGGTCATGAATATTTCTTACTGGGTTACCCATGATGTACCATAGAATATAAAAGAAGTTCAACTGACTTTTCCTGTGATTGGACTTTTCCTGTGATCAGACAGTCATACATCCACCCGATCATGCTTTCAGGCAAGTTGAGAAGGATTTGTGAAAGAGAGGCACAGTCATACTTCCGGAGAGTATCTGACCATGTTTAAGGGCCATAGAACAGTAAGAAAATGAGTGGAAAACGTGTAATTTACAACTGGAGTCATGTTAAAGAAGAAACTATTAAACCACCAGGAATATGACATTTTGGTTTCAATCCTTCAAAATGCATTTTCATCAAAAGGTCAAAAACTGGAAATATGTCAGTGAGATGTGAACCAAACTATAGAACTGGCTTTGGTCAATATGAAAAAGTGTGCAAAAGGGGGTATGAACAAAATACCAATAATTCTTGAAGTTAGAATCAAGAAAGAGAAACTGAAAGATATACATAATTTGCTTACTAAGCATTTTGGTGAATACTAGGAACAGGTTGGCTGTTTGGTTTACTATAAAAACTTAATTGGTGGTGCAACTAATAATGCAGTTGGAATGGATGAAAATTATTCTGACAACTTTGTTGTACTTGTGGGAGGCACAAACGATGTCTACCAAAATGAAACAGTGAGTGCAACACGCGGTCTTAAACAGTGTCTGAGGAACCTCACTCACACTAATGTAATACTGGTCAATATTCCGCATCGCTGTGATCTTGTAAGATGGTCATGTGTTAACAGGGAAATAAAAAGTGCCAACAACCAGTTTGCAAAAATCTGCAGACATTTTAAAAACATGAAATGCGTTGATATAAGCAGTATTGGACATAGATTCCACACACAACACAGACTTCACCTGAATGGCTTGGGGAAAGAATATCTGGCAAACCTGATAACCAAGGTAATAAAAAACCACCAAAATAAATTCAAAACCAAAATGGTAATTGCATCGCCATTGCAGTTGTCTATGCAAAGAGGTAAGAGACTCACCAGACAGGAAGCAAAGATTCGTGCCTTTCAGGCAGGTAACAAAGGGAAACAGCTGTTCAAATTCATCCACATTTGAGCTTACAGTATTGGATAAATTTGACTTGTTACCTTGTAGTTTACCAGGGAGTAGCATAAACCAGTGAACACCAGATGAGTGTATGAAATTTCAATAACACGAACCACCACTACTTTTCTACTGAAGTGGCAAGTGAACACCCTAAAATTATCAGATGGCTTGTCTGCTGAGGGGAGTGGTTGTTTACCATTGCATTTACAGCCTAATGAACGTGTTATAAGTTTATCAAGTGGCCAGCAAATCTCAGTCAGTGAATCGAGAAAACAAACACATTAACTATTGAAAACACTTGATTTAATGATAATAGTTCATATTTTAAAGATTCATCAACAAGATACTATTCCAAGTACAAACTGAGTTGGTCATGTCTTGCCAGCATATGAAAGCAGTTTGCTGACAAATTACATATGTGAGATAATATACATTTCAGTTATAAAGCCAAAAGACTTCCAAAATGCTGTACTGAGCTCACCTATCTGAGCAGCACCCTGTCACCTAATTGATCTTACACAATTGGCATCCACTGGAAAAAGACACGATAACATCCCCACATGCTCTCAGTCCTGTTTGTCACATGATCACTACCCTAGTGAAAACACCATCTGTAGCCAACCTCATTTGGTCACAAATGGTCATTTGTATTTAACATCTAAATCATATTCATTAAAATTAGTTATCACAAAAGTTAAAGTATTCTTTCATCATAATTGATATAAAATTCACTTCGTTATTTTTTAATTAATTAATTTATTTATTTATTTTCTTTAGATCCTTACATTGCCAGAATCTATATAAACTAGTCAAGAGTCTTACTACAAGGTTTGATCCAGAACTAAGGTTCCCTTCATTTTATCAAATAGACAACATTGTTTTTCCTCATAGAAATTTACGTCATTGGAAAGAAGAAACTTAGCTTTATTTTTCTACATAATTGCCATCTTTTTTCTATGTATTTTTGTAGATGGTGCTCCAATTTCTGCATCCCCTTGTCATAGAACTCCCTTGCGAACTCATTGAGGAAGCATTTCATCTCTTCTTTGACTTCATTGTCGCTCTGGAAGTGTTGGCCACTGAAGTGTTCCTTTAACTTGGGATCAAATGATAATCAGTAGGCATGAGACCCAGGCTGTCAGGTGGGTGGGGCATGATGACCAACCAAAGTTTGTCAAAAGTTCCTGGGCTTCACAGAAGACACGAGGTTGGGTATCATTGTGAAGCAACATTACACCTTCTGTCAGTCATTCTTTCCGGTGGTTCTGAATAGCTTGTCAGAGTTGTCATAGCGTTTCACAATAACTGTTTGAGTTGGTTGTTGTCCTGGGTTCCACAAAATAGATCACCAGTACCCCCTTCAAATTGTAAAACACAGTGGCCATGACTTTGCCTGCAAGAGAAATTTGATTGCACTTCTTTGTGGCTGATGATCATCGATGAAGCCATTGTTTGGATATTTTTCCTTTCAGTAGTGAAATGAAACACACACGTTTCATCTTTCATGACAATGGAGTCCAACAATGCTTCCTTATCATCTTGACACTTTTGAAGAAATTTGTAAGCACAGTGAAGGCATTTCTCCTTGTGTTCTGCTGTCAAAATACATGGTACCCATTGAGCACAACACTTGTAATACCCAATTTTCCTGTCAGCTCTTTCAACCGTACCATAAGAATTCACAGGAATCTTAGCAACAAGTTCATGGATGGTGATTCTCCTGTTTCGAAGTACTTTACATTGGACCGCCACTGAAACTGAAGGTCTTCCACTCCATTCTTCAGCATGGACCTCCTTCTGAGCAGCACTAAATTCTGTGCACTGGTTTTGGACTTGTTGAACAGACATACACTTGTTACCATACACCTATGTCAACTGAAAGTGAATGTACATGGGCGGTGTCCATTTTGTGAGCAAAAACCGAAATGCGGAATTAATCTCACACTTGGTGGGAACAACAATGGGCACCTCCATTATGGACAGCTGCTGAGCCAATACTGAGAGGCACAGCGAAGTGCTACGGGGTGAAATCAAGAGTGGGGGAACAGCAGCGCACACTAGTGTTGACAGATTTCGCTTAGCACCTCCCCACGCAGCTGGAGCACTTTGGGATCCTTTCTTCTGGATCAACCCTTGATATTTACAGCTTCCATACATTGCATTATTCAGATGTTATTTTTTGTTCTTAATATCAATTTTTACCTTATCATTCAAAACATAGTCAAATCTGATATGGATTAAAGTAGAACTGTTTCATTGTGGAAAATTTGTCTCAGTACCTACTTTTTTATAAATCACTTCTCTTGGCAAAATTTACCACAATACATATGTTCCAGTAAATGGTGCCACAGCTGTGATATTATCATGCGACACTACTCCCTGTTATAAGACACCCACATCATGAAGATATTACATCATCATAATAAAATAAGGGAAATCACAGCTCACATGGAAAGATACGAGGTGTGGCTAGAAAAAAACCGGACTAGTACTGGTGAAACAATAAAACGAATGCAATAAGGCTGAAAGTCGCGTGGCCTGTCACGTGACTCTCGCTCCACCTACTGCTTGAGTTTCATCTGCCTCCTGCACTCAGTCTGCCCGTGGCGTCTGTTTTAAGTAGTTGACGTTTTGTCTGTGCGTCGGAAAATGTTGAGTGTACAGAAAGAACAGCATGTTAACATCAAATTTTGTTTCAAACTAGGAAAATCTGCAAGTGAAACGTTTGTAATGTTACAACAAGTGTACGGCGATGATTGTTTATCGCGACCACAAGTGTTTGAGTGGTTTAAACGATTTAAAGATGGCCGCGAAGACACCAGTGATGACACTCGCACTGGCAGACCATTGTGAGCAAAAACTGATGCAAACATTGAAAAAATCGGTAAACTTGTTCAACAAGATCGCCGTTTAACAATCAGAGCAGTGTCTGAGTTAACAGGAGTTTCCAGGATGTCAGAACAAATCATTCTTCGGCATTCCTTCTGTTCAATTGTGAGACACTTTGGAACCATTTTTGAACACACTTTGTTCATGTTGAAACTTTCATGAAGAATCTGCCTAACACTTTCCTTGTCAACTCCTGTAAACTCAGACACTGCTCTGATTGTTAAACGGCGATCTTGTCGAACAAGTTTACCGATTTTTTCAATGTTTGCATCAGTTTTTGCTGACAATGGTCTTCCAGTGCGAGTGTCATCACTGGTGTCTTCGCGGCCATCTTTAAATCGTTTAAACCACTCAAACACTTGTGTTCGCGATAAACAATCATCGCCGTACACTTGTTGTAACATTACAAACGTTTCACTTCTAGATTTTCCTAGTTTGAAACAAAATTTGATGTTAACACGCTGTTCTTTCTGTACACTCAACATTTTCCGACGCACAGACAAAACATCAACTACTTAAAACAGACGCCACGGGCAGACTGAGTGCAGGAGGCAGATGAAACTCAAGCAGTAGGTGGAGCGAGAGTCACGTGACAGGCCACGCGACTTTCAGCCTTATTGCATTCGTTTTATTGTTTCACCAGTACTAGTCCAGTTTTTTTCTAGCCACACCTCGTATAGTTCATATTTTCATGTGCTATACATGATTGGAATAATAGAGGATTATTGTGGAGGTTGTTTGATGAACCATCTGCCAGGCACTTGAATGTCATTTTCAGAGTATCCAAATAGATGGAGATGTAGATCAACATCTACATCTATACTCTGCAAACTACTGTGAGGTGCATGGCAGAGGGTATGCCCTATTGTACCAGTTGTAAGGGTTTCTTCCTGTTCCATTCATGTGTGGAGTGTAGAAAGAATAATTGCTTGAATGAATCTGTGCATGTACTAATTATTCTGACCTTTTCTTCACAATCTTTATGTGAAATTCAAACAATGGAAAATCCAGGATGGAATGTAACAATAGGAGAGAAGGAAAGTTGCTACTCACCACATAGTGGAGATGCTAAGTCGTGATAGGCACAATAAAAAGATTCACACAATCATAGCTTTTGGCCATGAAGGCCTTTGTCAGCAGTAGACACAGATACACACTCACTCACACACACACACACACACACACACACACACCACACACACATACTCATGCAAGTGCAAGTTGCGCTTGTGTGTGTGTGTGTGTGTGTGTGTGCATGTGTGTATTTGTGTCTACTGCTGACAAAGGCCTTAATGGCCGAAAGCTATGATTGTGTGAATCTTTTTATTGTACCAATTGTGACTCAGTGTATCTGCTATATGGTGAGCAGCGACTTTCCTTCTCTCATATTGTTACAATCTTTATGTGAGTGATACATGGGAAGGGGTGGGGGGTGGGGGAGGGGGTTTGTAGTATATTCCTAGAGTAATCATTTAAAACTGGTTCTTGGAACTTCGTTAATTCACTTTCTCAGAGTAGTTTATGTCTATCTTCAAGATACTTCCAGTCCAATTGCTTCAGTATCTCTCTGACACTTTCCCACAGATTGAACAAACCTGTCACCATTCATGCTCCTCTTCTCTGTATACATTCAGTATCCGCTGTTAGGTCTATCTGGAACAGGCCCCACACACTTGAGCAATATTCTAGTACTGGTGATAAAAAGTGATTTGTAAGCAATCTCATTTGTTGACTGGTTGCATTACCCCAGTATTCTACCAGTAAACTGAAGTCTACCAACTGCTTTACCCACAACTGGAAGTATGTGATCACTCTCTTCCATATCCCTACAAGGTGTTACACCCAGGTATTTGTATGAGTTGGCTGATTCCAACAGTGACTCACTTATATTATAGTCATAGGATACTACATTTTTTTCTTTTTGGAAAGTGCAAAATATTACATTACTGAATATTTAAAGCAAGTTTCCAGGCTCTGGACCACTTTGAAATCTTGTCAAGATCTGACTGAATATTTGTGCAGCTCCTTTCAGACATTACTTCATTATAGATAACTGTATCATCTTCAAAAAGCGTGATTTTACTATTGATATTGTCTGCAAGATCATTAATGTACAACATGAACAGCAAGGGTCCCAACACACTTCCCTGGAGCACACCTGAAGTTACCTCTACATCTGATGATGACTCTCCATCCAAGATAACATGCTGTGTCATCACTTCCAATAAGTCCTCAATCCAGTCACAAATTTCATTTGATACCCCATATGATTGTACTTTTGACAATCAGTGTATATGTGGTACTGAGTCAAATGCTTTTCAGAAATCAAGAAATATGGCATCTTCCGGATTGCCTTGATCCAAAGCTTTCAGTATGCCACATGAGAAAAGTGCGAGTTGGGTGTCACATGATTGATGTTTTCAAAATCCTTGCTGTTTGGCAATGAGGAGGTCACTGTGTTCAAGAAACCTCATTATGTTTGAGCTCAGAACATGTTCTTAGATTGTACAACAAATCAATGTCAAGGTCATTGGAAGGTAGTTTTGTGGATCCGTTCTATTTACCTTCTTTTGGAAGGATGTGACTTGTGTCTTTTTCTAAGAACTGGGCACAATTTTTTCTTCGAGGCATCTATGATATATTATAGTTAGAAGAGGGGCTAACTCAGCCACAAATTCAGTATAGAATCTGACAGGGATTCCATTAGATCCTGGAGCTTTGTTCAGTTTTAAGGATTGCAGCAATTTCTCAACACTACTGACACTAGTACATATTTCATTCATCTTTTCAGTGGTATGAGGATTAAATTGGTGCAATTTTCATGAGTTTTCCTTTGTCAAGAAAAATTTGAAAATAGAATTAACCATTTCAGATTTTGCTTTGCTGCCCTCAATTTCAATTCCTCTCTAATTCGCTAGGGACAGAAAACTAACTTTGGTGCCACTAGAAGCCTTTACATATGACCAGAATTTCTTTGAGTTCTGTGAAAGATCAGTTGACAATACCTAAGCCTTTACATATGACCAGAATTTCTTTGAGTTCTGTGAAAGATCAGCTGACCATATTTTTCTATGGTAGTCATTTAAGATTAGATTAGATTAGATTTACTTTCATTCCAACAGATCCATAGGGAGGAGGTCCTCCAGGATGTAGAACATGTCAGAAAAACAACAATACATGACAAATATTTACAACTCAAACAAATAAGCTAATGTACCTTCCACAGGCCCAAGTGAAATTTTTTTTAATGAGTACTATATGAAAGAATCATTTTGCAAGCACTAATGCACTGAATTTAAAATAAAAAAAGTTTTTTATTTATTTATAATGTAATAAATGTGTAATACAACAACTAAATACTTATTTACAATGAACACATTACTGCACTGATATACGAGGGCCGTTCAGAAAGTAACCTCCGGTTGATTTAAAAAAATACACCAAGTTAAATAAAAATATTTTAATATATACATCTTACAACTACATCTTTGCACTATTTTTCTACATAGTCTCCATAGCGATTGAGGCACTTATCGTATCTCTTTACAAGCTTTGAAATTCCTTCTGCATAAAAATCACCCGCTTGTGCCTGAAGCCAGCCTGTGACCGCATCTTTGAGCTCTTCGTCGTCATCAAACCGCTGTGACCCGAGCCATTTCTTCAAATGCATGAAGAGGTGATAATCACTTGGCGCCAGGTCTGGGCTGTAAGGTGGATGGTTGATAACGTTCCACTTGAAGGACTCAAGAAGGGCCGTTGTTCTGCGAGCAGAGTGAGGACGGGCGTTATCGTGGCAGGGCTTTTCTTGGTTTGGTAGGCGAATTTGAATGTGCCCACATCTTTGATTGTTCTTTTGTCTCAGGGTTCACGTACTTAATCCAGGTTTCGTCACCGGTCACGATTCTGTTTAACAATGGTTCTCCTTCGTCCTCATAACGTGACAGAAAGTCTAATGCAGAGGCCATTCTTTGAGTTTTGTGGTGGTCGGTAAGAATTTTGGGCACCCATCGTGCACAGAACTTACGGTAACCCAATCTTGCTGTCACTATCTCGTACAAGAGAGTCTTAGAAATCTGTGGAAAACCAGTAGACAACTCCGACATTGAGAAACGTCGATTTTCACGAACTTTTGCATCAACTGTCTGAACGAGTTCGTCAGTCACCAATGATGGTCTACCACTCCTCTCTTCATCATGAACGTTTTCTCGTCCACTTTTAAATAAAAGTACCCATTCACGGACAACTCCTTCACTCATAACTCTTGGTCCGTACACGGCACAAAGCTCACGATGAATAGCTGCTGCAGAATATCCTTTGGCTGTAAAAAACCTTATGACAGCATGCACTTCACATTTGGCGGGGTTTTCTATTGCAGCACACATTTCAAACTGCCACAAAAACCAAACTAGCGCAGGTACGACGTTCACTCGACCACGGCTTGATGCCGACTGACCTGTTGAGTGCGTGAACGCACAGATGGCGTCGCTACTCCCCCCACAACCCGCACTGTGACCAATCGGAGGTTACTTTCTGAACCGCCCTCGTATATATATATATATATATATATATATATATATATATATATATATATATATATATATATATATATATATATATATATATATATATATATATAAAAAAACAAAGATGATGTGACTTACCAAATGAAAGTGCTGGCAGGTCGACAGACACACAAACAAACACAAACATACAGACCAAATTCATGCTTTCGCAACAAACTGTTGCCTCATCAGGAAAGAGGGAAGGAGAGGGAAAGACAAAAGGATGTGGGTTTTAAGGGAGAGGGTAAGGAGTCATTCCAATCCCGGGAGCGGAAAGACTTACCTTAGGGGGACAAAAGGACGGGTATACACTCGCACACACACATATCCATCCACACATATACAGACGCAAGCAGACATATTTCATTTGGTAAGTCACATCATCTTTGTTTTTAGATATATTTTTCCTACGTGGAATGTTTCCCTCTATATATATATAGGGAAACATTCCACATGGGAAAAATATATATATGCGAAAGGATGTGGGTTTTAAGGGAGAGGGTAAGGAGTCATTCCAATCCCGGGAGCGGAAAGACTTACCTTAGGGGGAAAAGAGGACGGGTATACACTCGCACACACACACATATCCATCCACACATATACAGACACAAGCAGACATATTTGAAGACAAAGATATATTTGAAGACAAAGAGTTTGGGCAGAGATGTCAGTTGAGGCGGAAGTGCAGAGGCAAAGATGTTGTTGAATGACAGGTGAGGTATGAGTGGCGGCAACTTGAAATTAGCAGAGATTGAGGCCTGGTGGATAACGGGAAGAGAGGATATATTGAAGAGCAAGTTCCCATCTCCGAAGTTCGGATAGGTTGGTGTTAGTGGGAAGTATCCAGATAACCCGGACGGTGTAACACTGTGCCAAGATGTGCTGGCCGTGCACCAAGGCATGTTTAGCCACAGGGTGATCCTCATTACCAACAAACACTGTCTGCCTGTGTCCATTCATGCGAATGGACAGTTTGTTGCTGGTCATTCCCACATAGAATGCGTCACAGTGTAGGCAGGTCAGCTGGTAGATCACGTGGGTGCTTTCACACGTGGCTCTGCCTTTGATCGTGTACACCTGCTGGGTTACAGGACTGGTGTAGGTGGTGGTGGGAGGGTGCATGGGACAGGTTTTACACCGGGGGCGGTTACAAGGATAGGAGCCAGAGGGTAGGGAAGGTGGTTTGGGGATTTCATAGGGATGAACTAAGAGGTTACGAAGGTTAGGTGGATGGCAGAAAGACACTCTTGGTGGAGTGGGGAGGATTTCATGAAGGATGGATCTCATTTCAGGGCACGATTTGAGGAAGTCGTATCCCTGCTGGAGAGCCACATTCAGAGTCTGATCCAGTCCCGGAAAGTATCCTGTCACAAGTGGGGCACTTTTGTGGTTTTTCTGTGGGAGGTTCTGGGTTTGAGAGGATGAGGAAGTGGCTCTGGTTATTTGCTTCTGTACCAGGTCGGGAGGGAAGTTGCGGGATGCGAAAGCTGTTGTCAGGTTGTTGGTGTAACGCTTCATGGATTCCGGACTGGAGCAGATTCGTTTGCCACGAAGACCTAGGCTGTAGGGAAGGGACTGTTTGATGTGGAATGGGTGGCAGCTGTCATAATGGAGGTACTGTTGCTTGTTGGTGGGTTTGATGTGGACGGACGTGTGAAGCCGGCCATTGGACAGGTGGAGGTGAACATCAAGGAAAGTGGCATGGGATTTGGAGTAGGGCCAGGTGAATCTGATGGAACCAAAGGAGTTGAGGTTGGAGAGGAAATTCTGGAGTTCTTCTTCACTGTGAGTCCAGATCATGAAGATGTCATCAATAAATCTGTACCAAACTTTGGGTTGGCACGCCTGGGTAACCAAGAAGGCTTCCTCTAAAATTGTTGGTATGTCTGGTCTTCTAAAGTGAAGAAGTTGTGGGTCAGGATGAAGCTGGCTAAGGTAATGAGGAAAGAGGTTTTAGGTAGGGTGGTAGGTGATTGGCGTGAAAGGAAGTGCTCCATTGCAGCGAGGCCCTGGACGTGATATATATATATATATATATATATATATATATATATATATATATATATATATATATATATATATATATATATATATATATATATAAAGGTGATGTGACTTACCAAATGAAAGTGCTGGCAGGTCGACAGACCCACAAACATACACACAAAATTCTAGCTTTCGCAACCAATGGTTGCTTCGTCAGCAAAGAGGGAAGGAGAGGGAAAGATGAAAGGATGTGGGTTTTAAGGGAGAGGGTAAGGAGTCATTCCTATCCCGGGATATATACATATATATAAAAAAAATAGAGGGAAACATTCCACGCGGGAAAAATACTATGGATTTGTGTGTGTGTGCGAGTGTATACCTGTCCTTTTTTCCCCCTAAGGTAAGTCTTTCCGCTCCCGGGATTGGAATGACTCCTTAGCCTCTCCCTCAAAACCCACATCCTTTCGTCTTTCCCTCTCCTTCCCTCTTTCCTGATGAAGCAGCCGTTGGTTGTGAAAGCTTGAATGTGTGTATGTTTGTGTGTATACCTGTCTATTGACGTGCCAGCGCTTTCGTTTGGTAATATATATATATATATATATATATATATATATATATATATATATATATATATATATATATACAAAGATGATGTGACTTACCAAACGAAAGCGCTGGCAAATTACTTCAGGTATTCCATAGCAGCATCTACAGAACCTGACAACCCCATCTTGTCAGAAACAGTTATAAAGTGTTTGTTAAAAAGTTCTGTAACACTATATACATCTGTCACCAAAGTATCATTTACTCTTAATGCTATTTGTCCTTCTTCATGTCTGGTTCTTCTGGTCTCCTCCTTCACCATATCCCACATAGTCTTTATTTTGTTATCTGATATTACTATCTTTTCCTTGTAATATATTTGATTTGATGTTCATATTACAGTCTTTAATATTTTGCAGTATTTCTTGTAATGTGCTATAGCATCAACATCAGAACTGTTTCGGATTGACAGATACAGTTTTCTTTTTGTTTTACAAGATACCCCTATTCCTTGAGTAGTCCATGGTTTCTTTGTAGACTTTGCTCTAACCTTGGTAAGTTTTGGCGGAAAACAGTGTTCGAATAAGGTAAGCACTTTATTAGCAAAAGTGTTATATTTTTCATTCATGCCATGAGCACTGTAAACATCAGTCCAGTGAATGTCTCTGAGGAGTGTCCTAAAATAATCAATTTTTGGCTTATTGATTACCCTCTTGAGATTTAACAGATTTTATATCCCTTTCAGTATTAACATTTAACAGAAGGAACTGCATGTCATGGCCTGAGAGGCCATTGACTATTGGTTTTGTAATATAATTTTGTTCATTGGACTTTTCTATAAAGATATAATCAATGGCTGTTTGTGAGCAATTTGCTACCCTAGTGGGGAACTTTACAGTGGAATTAAGTTGAATGACAGTGTTACTAACTCAAATAGGTTCTTATTGGGAGAGTCGTTAAGGAAATCTACATTGAAATCACCAGCAACCACTATTTCTTTGTTTTTGGTTGTTAAATGGGTCAGTACAGCTTCAAGGTAGTTTACAAACAGATTAAAGTTACGTGCAGGTGCTCGATATACACTTAATATTATGAAGGATTTTTTGTGAAATTCCACTTCTGTTGCACATGCTTCCATATGCTGTTCTAGGCAAAATTTATGAATGTCTATGTTCTTAAATTTATGACAATTCCTGATTAATGTGGCAACTCCTCCTTTCTCTATTTCTGCTCTACAAAAGTGAGATGCTAACCTAAACCCTGTAACACTTAAAAGTTCTATACCGGTGGTCACATGATGGTCAGAGGCAGAATATGTCAGCTGGGTTTGAGGACTCTAATTCATCTATGCATATAATTAATCGATTAATTTTATTTCTCAATCCTTGAATATTTTCATGCAATAAACATAGCTGACATTTCACATTGACTGAGTTAAAATTGGGCAGAGTTAAAATATCTGCTGACTGTTGAAAATTCTTAACCAATAGCTGTTTATGCTTATGTAATAAGCTAGAATTATGTTTTTTTTTTGTTTCTTTCTCAAACTGAAGGTTTGTCTCAGTCCTAACTTCTCTCAAAATTTGGTTTCTTTCTGTACTCGCTACCCTAAAAAAGGGTCTTTCCTGAACCATATAACCACTGGTATTTTATCTCTCATGACAGTGCCCCCCTTTAACTTTCGTGCTATTATCCCAGCCAGTTTACCCTTCCCCTTCCTGTTGAAGTGAAGGCCATGCCTAGTATAATCCCACCTATTGAGAGAGTCAACAGGAACCACACCAATGTGTGACCCTGCACCCAACATAAGCAGCCGTTCCAACTCCAAATTAACTCTCTTGACAGAAGAGTTCAAATGAGGTCGGTCATGGTGCCCTGTTGAAGTGAAGGCCATGCCTAGTATAATCCCACCTATTGAGAGAGTCAACGGGAACCACACCAATGTGTGACCCTGCACCCAACATAAGCAGCCATTCCAACTCCAAATTAACTCTCTTGACAGAAGAGTTCAAATGAGGTCGGTCATGGCGCCCAAGAACAGATACAAACTCAATACTAGTATGCTTCGATGCTGATGCAATTTTTGGCATCATGCATAGCTCTCTTTACAGCCAAATGTGTTTCATTCAGTGTGTCTCTGTCTACTACTTCAGTAATGGCTGCAGGAAGTAGCAGCATGACTTCCACACCTAATAATCAAATGTGAGCTCAAACAAAACTGTGCCAAAACATGAATAGGAACTTCATGTGATGAACACTTCAGCATTGAAATATGAGATATGTAAGTAATTATACATCTAAACTACCAGTGATGTCTATGTTCTATACGTGTTTATAAATTTCAATAATAATTGGTCTCTGTGGCATCATTCAAACCAATTTTAAATGGAACTGCCTATCTTCAATTCTCTGTGTCATTACACATCACTTCATTGGTTATGCCCTCACTGGAGTGTTCCATTTGTTTCCACAGCATGGACATCCTCCTTGAGTCCCAGCTCCATCTGTGCATCAGCAAGACCACCTCTCTTGCACTGAAGTACAGCCACCAGTGCATTGTACTCCTTGTGAGTCAAGCCATGTAATGACAAATGGCAAAAATCAATAGTCAGCTGTAACTGTCACCCCATGGCTTCCCAGTGATCAGGCTACTGAATCCCATCCTGGTTTACCATGTGTCCACTGCACCAGCTCACAAATGAAGGATCTTAAAGCACAGGGTAAAATGCACAGAAAAACTCCCAATAAATGCAAATTCCATATGAATCTATCTCAGAACCAAACTTCATCCACAGACATCACAATCTATAAACAATTTCATGTAAACATAAATTATGTGCTATTTTCCCCAGCAAACACACTATACAATCAACGCTATTTTTTAACTCATATTTTTCCTTATAAAATGACAATTGAATTTTACCCATCTCACAACTGGCACCAACCCCAAGCACCTACCTCAGGCTCTGGGTGCACCTTCTTTGCCATGTTAAGAGACAACCTATTGCCCTCACAAGATTTCTTCCTGTACCCCAGTATAATTACTGAATATAATTACATTTACATTATATACACCAAAATTCCTGCAAAATTTCTTACAAGTACACACAGAACAATAAGTAAATGTATTAGGGTATAATAATTTCCCAAAATACTTAACCTATCACACACATATATAATTAATATACTGGAACACAAATTTGTCCATTTATCACTACCCTATTACTTGCCAACATACAGCCTCAGTTCAGTCACATTCTGGAGACCAAATGATTTCTTTGTATTAGGCTACACCAGCTCATATGCATTTTGGTGTGGACATTCAGCAACCTTGAATGGTCCATGATAGAGTTCAAACAATGTTGCTTGATCTTCCTTTAGTCCTGACTAGAACTCTATCCCCAATTTTGTATTTCTGATTATGTCACCTCTTTCTTTCCATGCCTTTCCTAATCATCCACTGCTAAACCAAGACAACTCTCTCTTTGTTATTTATTATGTCGCCCAGATGAAATTTCACCTTTTCAGCTTTGAAATTTGCTGGCCTCTGACCCATCATGACTTCATAGGGAGAGAAATCGGTGGAGAAACTCTTCATAGTGTTCTTGAGGTCCTCAGGTACATATCCAGCCCAACCACTGTGTCTCTTGCTACAGTATGTTCTGCACAGTCTACCTAGTTCTTGCATGTAACTCTCAGCAGCATTACTTGCTGGGCAGTACACTCAGATCCTTAAATGTGTTGCATCCATGAATTTATCCTATATCCCTGAAACTAATTGTGCCCCATTATCTGAAAGAATTTTCTCCACTCATTTTATTTTTACTATATTGTCCTCCTCTGACTTATTGATAATATTCTTACTTGTGGCTCTTTTTAGTAGATAGCACTTTACATTTTTGAGAAGATATCCACAGCTAGCAATATGTATTTTACACCACCTCGACCAATGGGCAGGGGACCACACAAGTTGATGACAAGCAGCTGTCCTGTTTTACTGGGTAAGATGTTTTGCTTTTCACCCTGTATTGCCACAGTGCTATGTTTCACATGTTGACAGCTATCACAGCTAGTGAGCTGTCTTCTAACTCTTTTTGGCATATTACTGAAGTAGATATATTCCTGTATAACATCTGTATGTTTCTGGGCTCCGTAATGTCCATGTCTGTTATAGATATGCTTTATCAATATTTCACCCTGCTCATCAGGGAAACACAACTTCCAGTTTTTCTTATCTAGCTCCTTATGCATAAATAAAACTCCCTTATAAATCTTCACATCTTCTCATACCCTTTACATTTTAAATTCACCATAATGAATTTCAGGTTTTGGTCCTTGTTTTGCAATTTGCAATTATCTTTGCAAATCAACTTCATGACCTTCTCCTCCTCTACACTTTTCATGTACATTACATGATACTTCTCATCACCTTCTTCCCCACGTCCATTCTGTTCTGCTGGCATTCATGACAAAGCATCTGCCACATGGTTCTCCCACCCTTGAATGTGTCTTATATTGTAATGGAATTGCTGGAGAAACGTTGCCCATCCCATCAGCCTTTTATTTAAAAGTTTGCAATCCTGCAAATAACTCAGAAGTTTATGGTCCATAAATAATAAATTTACCCCCCTGTCCCCAAAGTACATCCTAAATTTTGGAAACCTGAACACCACAGTCAAAAGTTTCTTTTCCAAGATCCCGTACATGAGTTCATGTTGTGATAACATCTGCCTAATGAATGTTATTGTCCCCTGTTCCACGTTCCGCTACCCCATCTATTATCTTCTCTTGGAGTAGCACAGAGTCCACACCAAAATCTAAGCTGTCACAGCCAATGCAAAATGGGAGTGTCATGTCCAGTTAATATAAGATTTTTCATTTCAAAGGCTTTTTTTTTATTGCAGAAAATCTTCATCACACTCAAGTGTCAAGTTCCAGGAAAGAGCTTTCGTTAATAATTTACACAAATTTGGAGAGTTCATACTTTAATCACTCATGAATTTCCAGTAGAAATTACACATCCAACATGAAATATATTAACTATTTTTTTGCTCTTCAGCCTCATACACTCTGAAATGGCCTTGATTTTGCTCTGTTAGGCAATATCCCTACAACTGTTAATGGATGGCCTAGAAAAGTTAATTCTGCCTGAATAATTTCACATTATCTAAGTTTGAGTGTCATTCCCTGTTCTGTAATATCCTGAACACCTCTTCTGACAACAGACAGTGTTCATGCCCTGCACTGCTAGTGTTCAGTGTATCATCTACGTATACTGTAAACTGCCTCATCAATTCACACCCAAGTACATGATTCAATGCACTAATAAAAACAGCAACTGATATGCTCTAATAAAAACAGCAGTGATATTGACAGACCAAATGGAACAACCCGAAACATGAATGTCTTTCCCTCAAACAGTATATGAGTATATTTTCTGCTTTCTGTAGTAAGTGGCACCTGCCACATCCCAGAGGTCAGATCCACACTTTACATTAGCATTACATTATTGAATTTTTGCAACAGCTCATTAATATTTTCTGCTTGATCATTTTCTCTTACTACATCAAAATTTGCCAAAATCTATACCTGACTGCATCTTTGACCCTCATTTCAATAAGGAAAGGCTTTACCTTAATGACAGTATGAGGTGTCACCTTTGATGTAATCTCAAAATTCACTACCTCTCCTGGCTTATCTGATAACACACTTTTACATTTATGCAAAAGTTCACCCAGTTGAAGCCTTCTCCTTTACTTTACTATCTACTTGTTCATGCACTCATGACTCCTCATATGCTTCATTTTCCTTCTGTAAATGTGCCATCATGTCATCTCTCTTTAATATTCTTTAAACTTTATTCTCTTTCTGTACCCTCCAGCATCAAAATCCAAAATTATATCATTAACCCCAGTGTTACAACCACATTTATGCAGTAAATCCATGCCCAAAATAACATTGACAGACAATTCTGAAATGGTAAAACAGGACACATCAAAACAGTGATAATTTATATGAACTCTAAAATGATTTCCTTTCTGATGGGCTTACTGCATGCCCCAGTTACAGTAGTTATCTTTACCCCACTTACAATTGGCTCTACTAAATTCCTATTTCTTATTCATTGCCAAAAGGATTCAGACAAAGCTGATATATTTGAGCTAGTATCCAGCAGTACTTCACTTTCAACATTCCCCAGTATTACCTTAACAACAGGCTGCACCTTCTGTACTTTTATGATTTTTAACTCAGTTTCCTCCATCAAATCAGCCTCAATGCAGTCCCTAGTCTCTTTATCCATTACACATGCAGCCCAACACCTATGCCCATATTCAATATCTGTATCCTCTTTAAATAAATCATTAAATATTTCACTTGCATTACCATCATCCAATTCCTGTATCTTTCTAGCCACTTTGAATTTTAATGCTCCTGTTCCTCTGGCAACACATCTGATGCACCTTTATATATGACACCCAATCATTTGTATTATACTCATGCTCCTCCTTTCCCATCTATTCATTGTTATTATCCCAACTTAGTCCCACATGATTTCCATCTTCACCAAACACGAATGTTTCCACTTCATTTACTGAGCAGATCTTATCACATAAAAAATCTGTCTCACACATAAAAAATCTGTCTCAGCACCTTCTTCCTTTTCCAGTTCCTTATGAATACAATTGATATCACCTTCCACTACCTTCGGCACTGGCACATTCACATCTTTCACTTTGACTAGATCATTACCACATACAATATCATCTACCCCGTTTTTGATAGACTTGTTTACAATACACAAAGAACTCTTGAGATCTACTCCATCAACACTATCAGCAACACTTACTAAATTTCTAGCAGGCTGGGCTCCAGTTTCCAGTCCCACTATATCTTCCATTGTAACCGTTCTCATTCCCTCTATGCCCCACCATCTCACCTCTTTTAAATAACTCCTTTATGAAATACAGTTCACTGTCACTCAAATCACTGAGACCTTCCCCCTTTTTACCTTTATTTCTTCTATTAAATTTTATAAAACCTCTCCATGTATCAGTGTTAACCAGTGCAGCATCCATATGGCATATGGTCAACTCCCTCCTTTCCCTCTCATGGTTATTGTACCCTTCTCTGGTCCTATTCATAGCATAAGCCCTATCCCCCTTGCGGACCTCAAGTGAGCCTCTGTCTAGGTTTCCATCTGCCTGCTTTGAAATTCTGCACCCTGTGGTCCCCCTTGCCTGTGTTCATTACCAGTTCTTCTCAGTGGATAGTCATTTCTATCCCCTTCATGGTATCTTTCTTATCTCTCCTGTCTGTTTTGCCAGTCCCTGTCACTGTCACTCCCCCATTTCTATTCCTATTACTTGACCACCTGTTCCCACTGTCATTGAAATTATTTGCATAATTGTTACCTTTATTATGATTTCTGTTACCTTCCTTGTGTTCTACCAATTTTGGTGTATAACACAGTGCCCTGTCCATGTTCTCAAAAAATAAAAAATAAAAATAAAAAAATATAAAAAATTCAAAACTCTCCCACTGAATTAATTGGAAGTTCTGTGGCAACCATCTTTTTAATGTTGATATTTCTGTTAGGTCCTCTAATGATCTGTCAAAATGTATTAGTTTGCTGAGTGCTCTCAGAAAGAATTCTTTCATAGTTTCTCTATGACTTGTATAATTTGCCCCATTTAAGAAATAATTATGCAACCTTAATTGCTTGGTCTGTCCCTGATATTTATGTAAGAACATTGCTTCAAATTTTTTATAATCTACAAATTCCACAGCATGCTGGTTAGCCCAAATCTGAGATGGTCCCTCGAGCTGTCTCTTTACAAACTTAACTTTTGCCTCCTCGCTCATCCCTGTTACATAGCTATCTTTGCATGTACCCAAGAAATCTACTGCATGGTACCTATTTCCATGACTGAATGGCTTTATTTTACTACCAATTTCCAGGGAACACCCTATCATTATACCTGCATACCTGATTGCTACATTACTTTTGGTTTCCTTCAGATTGTCTATTTTCCCTTGAATAATTTCTTCCTCCTCTTGTGCAGTCTGCTTTTGTTCACTGCAAGGTCTCCATAGCTGTTCTTCAAGTACTGAATTTAATAATGACAGATTCAATTTCACCATTTGCCTGGAGTTCAGATTTCCTGCTCTCCTTCTCCTGTGCTTCAATTTTCTCTCAAGTTCAGATTCTGCAGTCTCCACTTTGGTTTCCAGCTCTTTTTCTGCTTTGTCTATTTGTTTGCCAACCCCTTCCACAGTTTCTATTTTATTTTCAAGTTTTCCAAATCTGAGCTCCAACATCTCAAACTTTTGGTTTACTATGTTTATTTACTCTCCAAGTTCAGTTTTTAAACGCCAGTTTCAGATTTTATACTTCCATCTAGTTCATCTTTTACGTTTTCCAATTTTGAATCCAAACTTTCAACTAATTTCTTGCTTAATTTATTCAATAATTGAGTGAGTTCACTTCCCAGCACCCAACCATGCTCCTTTGGGATACCAGGCTACTACAGTCACTCCTAACATCCTCTGATCTGTGTTCACTTGGAAGTTTCTGTATCTCATCTGCATGGCTGATGACTAGCAATGTAAGATATATTATGCAACTGGTACTTGTACTTAAGTTGTGGCTGATGCAACATCAACTGTTACTGTGACACAGTAGTGGGAAATGATAGAAATGCTGTGATGATGGCAGCACAGAAACAATAGTGTGATGAACATCTGTGACAGCATAGCTTGACTGTGGCACGAGCATGGAGAAGGCCAGGCAATGGTGGAGAGAAGGCTGCGTGAAGGCATGGAGATGGTCATGGCATGTGTGTGTGTGACACAGCAAGTGAGAACAGGAAAGCTCATCAGCACGTGTATAGTTCGCAGAATCTCACTACAACTGACACAAGAACATGACAGCTCTGTGAAATTCATGCAGACCAGCAGGGTCCTGAATTTATGAAAGTCAGTTTCATAAATGTGGTGCCACAAACTAGGCCTTCACTGCAGACTCTCTTAGGCTACAGCCTACTGGTATATCAATGTTCACATATGTACAATGATTGCACTGCCAGACTGTTGCTGCAGTGCACTGCCTATAGTTCTGAGCCCCCACACTGACTTTTCTCAGGCCTATACATTTCCTGGTATTTTCGAATTTTAAATACTTTTGGAAAGAAAACAGTCCAATCCAGGAAAAGCATACCCAACTGCAATGTACCAGAGAATAGCATACACCAATGAACACCTGTTTAGCCTATGAACTTTGATAACAGAAACCAACACTACTTTTCCATTGGAGAGGCAAGTGAAAAACCTAAAATTAGCAGATGACTCATCTACTGAGGGAAGCAGTTGTCAAGCATTGAATTTACACCGTAATGGGCACATTATAATTCAGTCAAGTGGCCAGCAAATCTCAATCAGTGAAAACACACATTAACACATTTTAAAACACTTGATTTAATGATAATAGTCCACATTTGAAGACTCGTCAACACAATATTATTCCAAGTACAAACTGAACTTGTCACATGTCTGCCAATGCATTAAAGCAGTTTGCTGAGAAATTACATACATGTGAATCCAAAAAAGATGTTATTCAGCTTCTGTTTTGATACTGCATTATTCAAATGTTATCTTTTGTTCTTGATACCTGTTTCTAACTTGTCATTCAAAATGTAGTTAAATCTGATATGGATTAAAGTAGAACTGTTTCATTGTGGGTAACTTGTCCTGGCATTTGTTTTATTCTAAATCACTTTTCTCTCTCGTCAGGAAATTCTTGGCAAAATTTCCCACAGTGCACATGTTCCAGCAGATGGTGCCACAGTTGTGGTATTTATTATCATGTTACGCTGCCCCCTGTTATCTTACAATCTGAAGTAGGAGTGGAAGTGCCTCATCCAGCTGTAGGTAACAGTAGGGTGCACCAGACTTCTAGCAAAGAAATTAAGTGTAGGTCAATACCAAAAGAGATTAGTAAGAAAAGAGTCAAATTAGGAACAGAATACCATGTCACAAGTATTGTGAAGCCAAGTGCTAGCTTTAGCCAGGTGACAGAGGATGTAAGGAATTTGTGCATAGATTGTGACAAAGAGGATCACATTATTGTAATAGATGGAGTAAGAAACAGCCTGGCTAAGGACAGAAATTAGAGGATTAGGGGTCACCCGGAAAAAATAGGAGCAGTGACTACATAAAAATGTAAGTTTTGTGGTGGTACTACAGCGTCATGACCTGCCCTAGGTTGACACTGCTGTGAGCCGTATGAACACTGAGTTGAATAGGCTGCTGCTGACTGAAAGATACCGCATATGAGTGCAGTGCCTGTGCTACAATTGGGAGATGACAATATACTGGACATGCCTTCCATTTGAAAACGACATGGAAAAATAGATTGGCGGAGTTTCTTACAGAAAATGTAAGATCCTTTTGTTATAATGCCAGAGAGGTACCTTTTTAGATTAGAATCAGGATTCAGGCTCAAAATGCTTAAGAATGTTTGGACAAGTAAAGTTTTCTTACATCACCAAAACTTTATAGAAGACTGAATAATAAAACAGAAGTGTTTATTGTCTGTTTAGAAAATTTAGAGAGTTCTGAAAAGATGTACATCCTGTGTCTACTGGAGCACCACATAACTACAGGGTGTGATAAGTTACATATGATTACAGTCTAGCAGCTTACTCATGCAGAACTGATATGGGAAAAGGAGAAATTGTTACATATATTAATACAGGACACAAATTCAAAAACATTGAGACAAGTATATTTTATAGTGATCAGCACTTGTGAATTAATAATGAAAAATAATTCATTTTAAATTGTAATTGTATATAGCCCCCAAGTTTCCAACAAGGATGGATACAGACAGTAAGAATGTAAAATGTAATTGATAATGTTTACTTTGGTAAAGCTCAAAGCAAGAAAATAACTATTTACCTTGTGACAAATGCTCTCTCTGATCATGTTCAGCAGTTACTTAGGATAGATAAGATAGTGCCTTACAGTATCTATACCTAATCCTAAGTGGAAATTGGTTAGAATAATTAATGACTCCAGGACAAATTTTTTTAAGACTAGTTTAGAAATGGTGACCTGGGATGAAATTTATAATGAACCAAATGCTAATTTAAAATTTAATCTATTCTATGCTAAATTTAGATCATTATAATTTGGAAAACAGATTTTGGTAAAAGCTAATCAGAAAGGACATTAAACAGACATGTAGAAAACCATGGATCACTACAGGGACTAAAGTATCTCCTGAAAGGAAAAGGGAAATGTATATGTTGGCATGACTGACTAGAGATCCTGCAATGGTTTCACAATACAAGAACTATTGAAAATTAATAAGAATTTCATTAAAAGGTTTAGATAACATGCACAAAATGTCAACAATCAGTCCTTCTGACTACAGATTTAAGGCTATATGGAATGCAGTGAAACAAGACACAGGACAACCATCCACAGAACAGGATAACATCATGACTGAACTGAATGGAAGGGCTACAAATCATGTGTCACAGGTAACAAATACATTCAATAAACATTTCCTAAGTATACCAGAAAGTATATGGACAAACAGTTCAAGAGAAAAATCACAGAAGTATGTTAAAGAAGCAACTCTCATAATAATCAGTCATAGGAGTATATCACCAACTTCTCCTTCTGAAATTAAGAACATTACATATTCTCTCAAAAATAAAAACTCATCTTGTTTTGATGATTTTTGCAATAGCAAACTAAAGATTTGTTCCTATATAATAAGCTCTGTTTTATCTGAAATATGTAATGCATAACCAACTCAAGACATTTTTCCAGAGAGATTGAAATATCCTTTTGTTAAAAACTTCTGCAAGGACAGTAATAGGGAAGATGTCAATGGCTGGCTGATTGATTTGGGGGAGTGGACCAGACAGCGAGGTCACTGGTCCCATCAGATTAGGGAAGGATGCACAAAGAAGTCAGCTGTGCCATTACAAAGGAACGGTCATGGTATTTTCCTGAAGCAATGTAGGGAAATTTCCGAAAACCTAAATCAGGTCGGCCAGATGTGGGTTTGAACTGCTGTACCCCAAAAGGTGAGTCCAATGTGCTCACCACTGCGCCATCTCACTGGGTAGATGTCAATGACTATTGATCTGTTTCACTGCTGAAATAATTTTCCAAATTTTATGAGGCGATACATTCTAGAACAGTCTCATCTGAACAACTATGATATTCTCAGTAAATCACAGTTCGGATTTCAGAAGAACTGCTCTGCTGTGAATCCCATTTACATGTTCACTCACCATATTTTGCAAGCATTAAAGATAAAATAGTGCTGGTTGGTATTTTCTGTGACCTTTTTAAGGCATTTGAATGTGTAATTCACAACATTCTCCTAAATAAACTGAGGTTCTATGGGATTCATGGTATAGCCAACCGATAGATGATGTCATATGTAGCCAAAGGAATGAAGAAAGTTGTACTTAGTAATCCAACGAATGTAGTCTGGGGACATTATTCTGCCTAGTGAGAAATCATGTAAGGGGTTCTCGAATGAACAATATTAGGTCTGCTATTATTTCTCATACACACTTAGGTGTCAAACATTATGGGATATCTCCCAATATTATGTCAGACTTTCTTTTACTTGACATAGTACAGCAGCTCAAGTGGCACACAGTCAACAAGTTGCTGGAAGCCCCCTGCAGAAATACTGAGCCATGCCGCCTCTATGCTGTCTATAATTGCAAAAGTGTTGCTGGTGCAGAATTTTGTGCACATACTGGCTTCATGTTTATGAGCTGTAAATGTTTGGTAGAGTTCATGTCAGACAATCTCAGTTGCCAAATCATTTGCCCAAAATGTTCTTAAAATGAATTACGAATGATTGTGGCCCAATGACATGGTACCTTGTCATGCATAAAAATTCCATTGTTGTTTGGGAACATGAAATCCACGAATGCTGCAAATGGCCTCCAAGTAGCTGAACATAATCATTTCCAGGCAATGATCAGTCCATTACATGTAAACACAGCCTGGAGCAACCATCAGCTTGCACAGTGCCTTGTTGACAACTTGGATCCATGGCTTCATGGGGCTTGCGCTACACTTGAACCCTACCATCAGCTCTTACTACTGAAATCAGAACTCATCTGACCAGGTTATGGTTTTAGTCACCTACGGTCCACTTGATGTGGTCAGTAGCCCAGGAGACGTGCTGCAGGTGATATGCTGTTAGCAAAGGCACTCACATTGGTCATCTGCTGCCATAGACCATTAATACCAAAATTGCCATGCTGTCCTAATGGATATGTTTGATATCCATCCCACATTGATTTCTGTGGTTATTTCACACAGTGTTGCTTGTGTGTTATCACTGACAACTTCACACAAACGCCACTGCTGTCGGTCATTAAGTGAAGGCAGTTGGCCACTGCGTTGTCGGTGGTAAGAGGTAATGCCTGAAATTTGGTATTCACAGAACACTCTTGACACTGTGGATCAGTGAATATTGAATTCTGTGGATAAGTGAATATTGAATTTTCAAACATTTTCTGAACTGGAATGGCCAATGCATCTAGCTCCATCTATCATTCCATGTTCAAAGTCTGCTAATTACCATCATGCAGCCATAGTCATGTCAGAGAACTTTTCATATCAATCAGCTGAGTACAAATGTCATCTCTGCCATTGCACTGCCCTTTTATACATTGTGTATATGTTATTACCACCATCTGGATATGCACATATCACTATCCCATGACTTTTATCACCTCAGTGAATGTAAACCCTCTATCTAAAAACAACAGTCACCATTAGGTCTTCTTACAGATGGCAGTAGTATTGTTTAATGACAGTAATTTGTTTCATCCCAATTGAACTACCAAATCAGTGTCATTTTTCTTGTGGACAAATTGATAATACAAATACTTTATAGTCATAGTATATTATATTTTGAGCCAAGTACAATATTTACAAATTCTACCTCCTCCTCCTCCTTCCCGCCTCTTCATCATCCTTACTAATTTACTCTAACATACAGTTCTGCAAACCATATAGTTACATATATTCAAATTATTCATTTGAATAATTTCTTCATGGAAATAGGAAAGCACAAAATTTCAAATACAGAGATATGTAAACAGGCAGAATACGGCACTGTGGTCGGCAACACCTATATAAGACAACAAGTGTCTGGCACTGTTGTTAGATCAGTTACTGCTGTTACTACAGCAGATTATCAAGATTTAAGTGAGTTTGCATGTGGTGTTCTAGTCAGCACATGAAGAATGGGACACAGCATCTCTGAGGTAGTGATGAAGTGGGGATTTTCCTGTACCACCATTTGATGAGTGTAATGTGAATATCAGGAATTCGGCAAAACATCAAATCTCTGATGTCGTTGCAACCAGAAAAAGATCCTGCAAGAATGGGACCAACAACATCTGAAGAGAATCATTCAGCATGACAGAAGTGCAACCCTTCTGCAAACTGCTGCAGATTTCAAAGCTGGGCCATCAACGAGTGTCAGCATGTTAACTAGTCAACAAAACATCATTGATATGGGCTTTTGGAGCCAAAGGCCCACTCTTGTATCCTTTACAACTGCACAACACAAAGCTTTATGCCTCGACTGGGCATTGGACTGTTGATGACTGGAAACATGTTGCCTGGTCAGACGAGTCTCATTCCAAATTGTACCGAGTGGATGGACATGTACCGATATGGAGACAACTTGATGAATCCATGGGCCCTGCATGTCTGCAGGGAACTGTTCAAGCTGTTGGAGGCTCTGTAATGGTGTGGGGAATGTGCAGTTGGAGTGATATGAGACCCCTGATATGTCTAGATATGACTCTGACAGGTGATACATATGTAAGCATCCGTTCATGTCCATTGTGCATTCCAAAGGACTTGAGCAATTCCAGCAGGACAATGCAACCGCCCACATGTCCAGAATCGCTACAGAGTAGTTTCAGGAACACTCTTCTGACTTCAAACACTTCCTCTGGCCACTATATGCCTTGCAACACACTGTTCAAAAGAGTTCTCCACCCCCTCATACTCTTACAGATTTATGGACAGCCCTGCAGGATTCATTGTGTCAATTCCGTCCAACAGCACTTCAGACATTAGTCAAGTCCATGCCACATCATTTTGTAGCACTTCTGGATGATCATGGGAGCCCTACACTATATTAGGCAGATGTATCAGTTTCTTTGGCTCTTCATTGTAGTATCTGCATTTATCATAAATTAACTCTGTTTTTGAGTTTGCTAACTAGCAATTTTTACGGCAGGTTTTTGTGTTGCCTTAATAGAAATCTCATTTTGTGTATCTGCTTCAATTCTTATAGGGAATTAGCAACTTCTTAGCTCATCAGATTAAAAGATAATCATCAAGTTTAACTTAAAGTTATTTGTTCACTGCTTTGTAATACATTCCACAAGCAAAAATGCAGCCCCACTGTGAAATCTGTTCTCAAACATGGGATGAGATGGTTGGCATTTGTAAGCATCTGGAAATTGTTCTGACTAATGTCAAATGATTGGCAGCTGTTGCGAATTGGTATATTGGAACAGTACCCGAGAGTTGCGTACCTGTGATTCCTGTACCATAGGTAACTCAAGTACTATCCTGTCCTGTGGATCCAGTCTCCTCTGCAAAAAGTACAGGGTCTGTCATTACTCATCCACTTGACTGCAAGTGGCATGTCAATGGTAGAGCTATGTGTCCTGTACAGGTTGGATGGGGACCAGGGAGGGCTCAGGGTATTGTACCGATCCCCATAACCAACAAGTGTGAAACTGAGCCAGTGGGGCTCACATTAACTATTTCGGGAAATTTGTTTTGTCTGGTGTCAGGAGGAAGCAAATGCAAAAGAGTATGGGTCTATTAATTGTTGACAGTTCAAACATGTGGTGAATGATGGTACTCCTTAAGGAAATGGCAGCAAGGGACAGGAAAGGAAATCAGGTGTGCTCAATGTTTATGCCTGGGGGCCTCATTCAACATGTTGAAGAGGCTATCCAGCAGCCATTGAGGGAACAGGGTGCAACTGACTGAATATTGTGGTGCAAGTTGGAACAAATGATGCCTGTCGTCTGGGTTCTGAGGTTATTCTTGGGTCATTTCCACGACTGGCAGAGAAGATTGAGAAGACCAACCTTGCGCATGGAGGCTCAGTGAAGCTCATAATTTGCAGCATTGCCCCCAGAACTGATTATGGCCCTTTGGTACTGAGTCGAGTGGAAGGACTGATCCAGAGACTTCAAAGGTTCTGTGACAAGCTAGGATGCAACTTCCTGGAATTGTGCCATAGGGATGGGAATTGTAGGGTCCCCTTAAATAGGTCAGGTGTGCACTACCATCAGTGGCTGCTACTGAGGTAGTTAAATATGTTGAGGTGCACACAAGGGTTTTTTAAATTGGATGACTCTCCATCCAATCCAAATAATGGTACCTGTAGGAAACCCACAAGATTCAGTGTATGCTTGAAAGAAATGCCTTCCATAGGTGAGAGTATTATAATCCTAATGGTAAAATGACAAAGCATTTGCAACAAAGTGCCAGAGTTTGAAGCGCTCATGAAAAGCAATGAAGCTCACATAATACTAAGTACAGAAAGCAGGCTGAAACAAGAAATTGATAGCAGTAAGTTTTTTTGGGAAATTTAAGTGCATATGGAAAGGATAGGCAAATGGGAAATGGAAGTGGAGTATTTGTTTCAGTAGACAAGAAACTCAGATCCACCGAGATAGAAATTGAAGATGTATGTGAGATTGTTTGGGCAAGCCTCAGTATTAGGAATGGGCACAAAATGATAATTGCAACCTTCTATTGCCCACCAGACTCATCTCCTGACAGAAACAAAAACTTAAGAGAAAATATCAGTTCACTTGTATGTAAGTTCTGCAATCATCAATACAGACTTTAACCAGCAAACAGTTAATTGGGAAATTTACAGTTTTGTTAGTGTGATAAGACATTCTGTGAAATTTAACTAAATGCCTTCTCTGAAAACTAACTAGAACAGATAGTTAGGAACCCCATTCATGATGGAAATATATTGGATCTATGTTAACAAATAGACTTGATATCTTTGAGGATGTCCACATTGAAACTGGTATCAGCGACCATGACATGGTCGTTGCAACAATGGTTACCGAAGTACAAAAGACAACTAAAACAGAAAGATACACATATGTTCAGTAAACTAGATACAAAATCAGTTGTGTCATGTCTCTATGAAGAGCTTGAAACTTTCAGCACAGGTCAGGAGCATCTTGAGGAACTCTGGCTCAAGTTTATAAGAATAGTTGGCCGTGCACTGGTTAGATATGTATCCAATAGAACAGTTCATAATAGGAGGATACCTCTGTGGGGTACAGTCACTGTAAAGAAACTTCTAAATAAATAGAGATTACTGCATAATAGGTGTGAAACAAAATGTAGGACTATAGATAGAGAGATACTGAATGAAACATGTTTGTTTGTAAAGAGAGCAATGTGTGATGCCTTCAATGACTACCAAAGCAGAGTACTGTCAAGTGACATTTTACCAAATCCAAAGAAATTCTGGTTATATGTAAAGGCTGTTAGTGTTCAGTCCATAGTGAATGAGGTAGGAACTGAAATTGATGGTGGTAAAGCAAAAGCTGAAATGCTTAATTAAATTTTCAAAGGAAAACCTAAGAGAACTGCACCAATTTAATGCTCATACTACTGAAAAGATGAAAGAAATAAGTATTAGTGTCAATGGTGTTGAGAAACAGGTGAAATTGTTAACACTGAAAAAATCTCTTAGGGCCCAATGGAATCACTGTCAGATTCTATACTGAATTTGTGATCAGCCTCTCTTCCAACTATAATTGGCTGTAGGTCTGTCGAACAAAAACTCATGCACAGTTCTTAGAAAAAGACACAGGTCACACCTGTCTACAAGAAGGGTAGTAGAAGTGATCCACAAAACTACCATCCAATATCCTTGACATCAATTTATTGTAGAATTTTAGAACATATCCTGGCTCAAACATAATGAGGTATCTTGAACAGAATGACCTCCTCATTGCCAACCAGCATAGATTCTGAAAACTGTGATGTGAAATCCAATTTACACTGTTCTCACATGACATACTAAAAGCATTGGATCAAGACATCCAGTTAGATACAGTGCTTCTTGATTTCCAAAAAAGCATTTGACTCAATACTGCACCTACACTTATTGTCAAAAGTATGATCAATAAGGTATCAAGTGAAATTTGTGACTGGATCGAGAACTCTTTGGTAGAGAGGACACAGCATGTTATCTTGGATGGAGAGTGAGCATCAAATGTAGAGGTAACTTCGGATGTGCCCCAGGGAATTCTGTTGGGGCCCTTGCTGTTCAAGTTGTTTATTAATGACCTAGCAGACAATACTAGTAAGACCATTCATTTTGCAGATGATGCAGTTATCTATAACAAATTACTATCTGAGAGAAACTGCATAATTATTCAGTCAGGTCATGATAATATTTCAACATGGTGTGGAGACTGGCAACTCACTCTAAATATTCCTAAATGTAAAATTTTTTGCTTCACAAAATGGAAAAAAAAACATACCATCCTATGACTATAATATTAATGAGTCACTATTGGAATTGGCCAACTCATATAAATAACTGGTTGTAGCACTTTGAAGGGATATGGAATTGAATGATCATATAGGTTCAGTCATGGATAAAGCAGATGGTTGACTTCAGTTTATTGGCAGAGTACTGGGGAAATACAATCAGTCTACAAAAAAGATTGCTTAAAAATCACCCATCCCAGAATATTGCTCAAGTGTGTGGGATTCATACCAGATAGGACTAAAAGGGGACATTGATTGTTTACAGAGAAGGTTAGCACAACTAGTCACAGGTTTTTTTAATCCATGGTAGTGTGTCACAGAGATGCTAAAGGAACTGAACTGGCAGACCCCTGAAAACAGACATAAACTATCCTGAGAAAGTCTATTAACAATGTTTCAACAACCAGCTTGAAATGTTTACTCTAGGGATATAACAACCCTCTACTTATCACTCACATAGGGATCATGAGGATAAGATACAATAATTACTGCACACACAGAAGCATTCAGTCATTCTTCCCATGCTCCGTATGTGAATAGAACAGGGAGAAATGCTAATAACTGGTACAATGGGACATACCTTCCGCCATGCACCTCATAATGGTTTGCAGAGTATAGATGTAGATGTAGAGTCATTTAATCAAAAGGTTTATCTAAATGTGCTAATTTCTTTAATTTTTTCTGCAAAGGTTTTCATTGTTCCATTTCTCCCTCTAGAAACAGGCCCATTCAAAAATTCATCCTTAATTTTAGCTTGTTCAAACTCTGACCAAAACTTGTTCAAAATAATTTTCTTAAAATCACTAATTATGTTCCACTAATCAAAATTTTTACTGTCCCATGGCAATACCTCCACTTCAAGAAATTTTTCGACACATTTAATCTTTAAGTTATGTAACTCATCAGGCACAAAATTATCTTTATTGTATTGCAAGAACTCAACAGGATATAAATTTTCACAAGGAAAGTTTTTCATTGATAAACTGGAAAACATGGCACCACTAATAACTCATTAGTTTTTTGGCACAAAATATTTCTGGATTTCATCAACTTTTTTTATTCCAACCAATGACATTGCTTGTGACTATTTGTTGTGATACATATTTTTGCCTCTATTTCAGAACTTAAACTATTAACCTTCTCCTCTACCGCTTTTTGTACAGATTTTAAGTCTCCAATGTCCTTTCCCTGCTTTGAACTTTCTTTCACAAGCTTATTTTCTAAAAACTATGACTCTGTGTGCAACTACATATATTCTAGAATTCACAGCCTCAGTCCTTTCCAGTCCAATTTTTCTACTTGCTGCATTCTCCCCAACTCTTATTTATTTTACACAGTTATTGATGTACAGGAATACAGGAGATTAAAAAAAAAAAGAGGGTCATTGTGAAGTAATGCCTCCTATTTCTTTGTGGGGCCTCTGGATGTCCACACCAGATATCATGTGTGTAGTGCTAATGCTTGAACCTTCCTCTTCCATTTGCAGGTGGTTCCGTTGCTCTGAAGTAGTTGGTGCCAGCAGAAGAGTCTTCCAAAGTGGAGTTTGATATGAACTTCCATATAAAACTGCACTATGTGATTGAATTCCTCACTGCTGAAGAAATTGCACTGACTGAAATCCATTGACACTTTCTAAAGGTCTATGGAGATGATACAATACATATGAGCAATGTGAGGCAATTGGTATGGCATTTTCAAGGTGGTGAAGAAAGATGCGCATGACAAGCCATGATCCGGTTTACACTGCACAGCTGTCATCCCTCGCAACGACGGGTATCTTGATCAACTCATCCATGCTGATTGACAGATAATGACCAGAGAGCTGTGCACAAAGCTGAATGTTGGCTATAAAGCCTTGGCAAAAATGTTAGAATATCTTGGTTATCACAAAGTCTCTGCGAGATGGGTCCTGCAGATGCTTGCAGAAGAACAAAAACCTCATTGAATGGAAACCTGTTGGGACCTTCTGGACTAATATGAAGCTGGAGGTGACAATTTTCTTAATAGCATCATCACCGGAGATGAGATGTGGTGTCGCTCGAATTCATAAGACAGTCCATGGAATGGCAACATGTGAATTCACCACCAAAGAAAAAATTCAAGACACAACCATTTGCAGGCAAAGTAATGTGCATCCTCTTCGGGGATAGCTAAGGTGTGGTTGTTTTGGATGTCCTGGATTCTGGAAAACTGTCAATTCAGCATACTACAAGATGACACTGACTAAACTGAACACCCAAATTTCCAGGGTAAAGCTAGAGAAGAAGACCAATTTTCATCTGCAACATGATCATGTCAAGCCCCACACCAGTTTTGTGACTACACAATTCATTGTGAAGTTTGGCTCTGTCTAATCACATCCACATTACAGTCCTGATTTAGCACCTTCAGACTTCCATCTCTTTGGGCTTCTGAAATATGGACTACTTGGTGAACATTTTCAAGATGTAGATGCTGTTGTTAAAGCTGTAAGGAAGTGGTTAGCTTCAGCCGGTTCTGATTTTTACAAGCGCAGCATGCAGGCTCTGGTTCATCATTGACAAAAGTGCATAATGAATGGTGGTGACTATGTGGAAAATCTGTAGCTGAAATACTGCTCTATTTAGCTGAATCTGTTGCTGAAATACTGTTCTATTTAGTTGTGATGTTGTGATTTATGTACCTTCTGTAGCTTTCATGAATAAAAATAGGAGGCATTACTTCAGAATGACCATTGTACATTATGAGGTCACTAGACAACTTTATTTTCTTTTACAGTAGCTTATCAAATTTTGTATACTGTTTTTGTTCATTGTTGTTTACAATTTTTTTCTGTATGATACTTCTTCAAACATTCTCCTGCGTGAAGTTCAGGCTTCCACTTACACATGTTTTACAGTAGAAAGCTATTTCTCTTCTTCCTCCTTTCTCCTTTTGTTCATTGAGAAGCATGCAATCCTCTGTTGATTGTTTTACATTTTATGTTATAAAATGCATCTTCCAATTTAGTCTGTCCTTGGTCTTCTTCTTATCTTTGAATTTGTTTTTCCTACATAACCATCTAATTGTCCAACTAGATTTCTTCTGTAGAAAAGATGAGTCTACACTCGCTTTCCACATTCATTTTTGCCCATTGAGTAAAGAATATAACTGTTCAGTACAACAACTTCAATCAGCCAGAAGAATAATTTTTTCCATCACTTGTATCACTGTCTTTTAAAACCATAGGAACCAGAGTACTGATCAGCCCTGTTGCCTCCTTCCATAAACTTCGTGTATTCCTAAACAACAGTGGGTAATGGGTGTCAGTAACTACAGAGGCTCATTATTCCTGCAGACAGTGATCATTGGGGTTTGAGGACCAAAGAATATGTTCAACATTGTCACTAACTTCTTGTCATGGAATGATAGACACATAATTTTCATCGACTTTAATAGGAACATAACTCATATTCAGCAAGTGTCATATATCTCAAATAACATGGAAAATCTTTCCTAGAAGGCATATTGGTACCAGTTGGATGAAATTTCATTTTATTTTAATAAATAAAGCAACCAGCTACTTTGTTACATAGTTTAATTTATGATGCTATGTGTTCCATGGCTTCACCCATCTTCAGTTAGTGTAATACATATCTCAGTCTTCAGTCATACATAGTTACAAAATTAACAGAAAATTGGAAACTGCCGCTGCCTTTCACCTCTGCATGTTGTTATTCTGATTTTCACTCTTATGGCTGTGACACAAACACTTTCTTGTCCTATTTTGCACAAAAACAGACTAATATGTGCCATGTTGCTAACTGGTTTAATGTTTAAGTTATCTGACATACTAGGCACAAATTATCTTTACAGTGTTGCAAGAAGCTGCCCCCCCCCCCCCCCTCCCCAACCACCACTGCATTTCTGATTCCATCTGGTCATTATTGGTTTTCATAGTTGATTATATTTGTAACATTTAAGAATTTAATTCCCCATTTGTCCTAATATTGATCTGATCAACTCACTCAGGTCTGGTTTCTTATCAAGTTGCTGTTGTTCTGCATCCTGATGCACAGTATCTTTGTTAACTTGATCACAAATCAATGAATGCAAAAATAGGAGATCTTGAACTTGATATCATTACTTTTATTCTAACTCTGGTTTGCTGTTTGCAAGTTCTCTGATAACTTTTTAATTATCATATCTCATTTTGATTGTTCTTTAACCCTCAAGCAGGCATGCTGATTTTTGTCACACGAGTGGGCGCGTGGTGCACTTTGTACACAGGTAGTCAATAGCTGTCATTATGCTACCAAGGGAAGTGCATGAGCTAAATAATAGTTTAATTTTAGTTTATTTAAACAACAATACAAGAAACTTGTATAACATCGCTAATTTACTATTTTATTAAACGAATAAGAAACTTTCATATCATTCTAGTGCTGCAGCTGGCATATCCCCTGTTTTAAGCACATGCTGAACAAGAACATTCCTTCATTGCAATATAAAAGAACAAAGGCTTTATGTATTGAAGAAGTATCAGTTATCACAAAGTTACTTCCATCTACACAGTTAACTTTCTTGCACATTTTCGGGAAGTGCTTTACACTTCTCGCGTGTATGCACTTTTTCATGTCCTTTGCAAACGAAGCTAAAGCATGAGTTGCACCTTATGGTAGTAGTTGGGTTTCTTGCTCATCCACATGTCACACTGACCTCTTTTCTTGGTGGTCAGCTGCTCAATTCTTTCAACACTTTAATCTTTGTATTTCATGAGGAAAGTTGCAATGTTGGCAGGAAGTGAATAAATATTAGCTCTTTCCACTAGCTGAGGCTTCATAAGATACAGTGCTACATCTTACAAGAAAAATCTTCTCTTCTTTTTTGGATTTGCCTCATTTCCATGAAAAATTATTTGAGCAATGGTTCCTGCTATATCCATTAGAGCATAGAATACAACCAATGGTCATCTTCTTGACACCTGTGCAATGGAATATGCAGTTGATCGACTGTGTCGACTCCTCCCTTTGTTATATTGTAGTCCAAAACTATCTCTGGTTTAGCTGTAACTTCATCAATGGTTCCAAAATAATGCATAGTTGAAAGTAATATAACTGCCTTGTTTTGTTTTAGCACATACGAAACTAGTGTCATATCATTCTGAAAACCTAATAAAGAGGAGTGTATAGCCCTACATTTCCCTAGTAAAAATTGTTGTGGGATCTCGTGTTTGTTTTTTCTCAATGTGCAGATATGTGTTAGTCACTTTTTCAAAAGGGAGTTGGCTAAGGAATAGCTAGTGTACCAATTATCCATTGAAACGTTTCTTCCTGAACCTTCGGTGTGAGTAACTATACTTCCTACAATATCACTGGGAGAATTAGAAATTTTGTATGGTCCTTTATGTTGTTTTCTACAATATACTTCAGTATTATCTTTATCCTGTACTTCGCTGGTTTGTTCCGGATATACTGAACAAAAAAACAGCAACCCCAGAGAGCTTGTAACTTTTTGTCTACTGACACAAATTGTCCTACACTACAAGCATTCTTGCAGTTCACCACAATATTTGCCTGATTGCAGAAAGTGTATCAGTTATTCTTCTTCCTTGCCTTGTAGTCTTGTCATCAAAATGGATATGTCGTAAAAGGAACAGAAATCTTCTGTTTCTCATCACAGCTCTCATAATCTCCATACCAATACCATCTGCTGTCCACAGTTCAATGACATTTGTGTGGTTTGCTTTCTTACTTCAGATGAGACACAGAAATCCCAACAATGACATTATTTCACACCTTGTAGTTTGCTTAGTGTCCCTTTCTCTGGAATATTGTATGCATTCTTTCTTAGATTGAATGTATATGTTCATGCATTTTACAGTTTCATCAATCATTTCCAGACTAAGTATTGTCCATAAAGCCTCTGTTTCACTTGTGAACCCTCTGGCAACACATGTAGGCCCATGGAATATTTTTGCAATATTCTTTTCTTTTCTTTTCAAAGTCACATTAGGCCATTTATTCCATTTACCCGTTTTATTCCTCCCAATAAAAATACCACTAGTGGAGAGTGGCTCTTCACATTTATAATCTGAATTGTGGACTTGATCAGAATTTGAACTGTGGTCACTTTGTGCGATAAATTCCTCTACTTCTTCAGAGTCGTCATAATTTTTGTTGTCTGGTATAGAGTTGAAGTCTGGATCATGTTGAGTAACCAATCAAGTATGTTGTCTGTAGGCTTTGATCTCACCCTGCAGAGTGATATACCCACTTGTTATGTGTTATCTTTTGATTCAATTAAAAAGGAACAAAATAAAAGTGAAGGAAAAATTGCTCGCATGACCGGGCGCATAGTGTATTTTGTACACATAGATGACACACGTGCAGTTTATTTTAAATTACTCTTACTCACGTTAACCTATGACAGCACTACTTCTCACTATGCTAGATGAAACAATAACGCAGGAATAGGTAGGGGCTTTCTATTGCAAAACAGCAATGGAACTGTGAACGACAATGTTATTTGTGGTTGGCACACTTTATACAAGGTTCGAAGGTTAAATCAACATGGTCCAAAAAGTTCACGTCTCGGTCCAAACTTTTTACATATTTCTGCTGCAGAGTCTCTTTTTTTTAAAATCTTGTTGCAGTCATTGAGTTCATATTCCTTTTTCTTGTTGTAGAGTCATAAAAATTGACATTTCATATTATACACAGTGTCACTGGTAATATTCACAAAATAATTCATCACTCCATCTTATATGAAAATTGGGTCAAGACTTGACTTTTTATGACTGTTCTCTCTCCATTCCTCTTGAAGTCTATTACTCAGAAGTTAAACACAGTCAGAACAACTTGTTGGCGCAGAGCATCAGAGGCACAGTCTTACAATATTAACTTTATGATCTTTTCTGTTATTTATGAAAAATTATAACAGCTATTATTTTTATGAATAGTGAAATTTTATGCAGAGTTTTCATTATTAAATATTTGACAACATAAAATACATTTCAATTTCACTTGGAAGAAATAAGTGAAATCTGTAGAATAATTAATGTTTTTAAAAGTCAAAGACAAAAATGATTTGCCAAAACATTATAGAAAATATGAGAAATATAGAAATTTTGAATTAATTATCTTATATAGTACATTGATCCCAAAGGTTCCCTTACTGAATATCTGATTTGCAATTTTCAAAATAAAAAAATTAAAAAGTTGAAAAATGGATTGAATAACAGATTTCATTAATCAGAATAAGTATCATAATCTACTATAGAACTGAAGTGCCTGTAGTGCAGATACATTATATCAAGTAAAACCTCTACCCATACTAATTCACAGTAACTATACACCTGAATTTCACTACATGTAACTCTACATCTACATCTATACTCTGCAAATCACTGTGAAGCTTGTGACAGAGGTGGTTAATATTTTGTTGTGTCAGCTTATTTTTAAATTTTAATATAACAGACAGCGAAGAAATTCTTTAAAATGACTGTAAGCAGGGAAAGACATGTTGGACAGCTAAGGAGAAGATCAATCAACATAGTTAAGATGGGCATGACTGGAAGTTGCCTTCTTTTGGATAGGATTCATGAGGAAGAACTGTAAAGAACAGGAAAAGATGGAAGAGTCTCACCACCAGCACCTGGGAAACTGGAACTTTTACCTTGTGATGATGAGCACAGTTTCAATAAAAAGGGTAGTCACAAACATACATTACACTTGGGAAAAAAGAAGAAGCACTTAAATTGAGATACAGTTGTAAAATTAGGAGGAAGCTCCTAGCAACCATGAAGCATCTGTTTCCATTAACTAAAATTTATCTGTTCATAATTGGACAGAAGTATGGGAACTAGAGCACTGCATCTATGTGACAAATCCATGTGAGTAGTGTTTGTTTATGTCCCTTTCTATGCACGCACACATGGAATCACGTGACTAACAGTCGACTCACCTGGTACCATGCAGTGCTCACTCACTGAGCGATGGGCAACAGCTGTGTGGACCTGCCATGAAGGTAAGAAAACATGGACTTTACTCAACTTCATGAAAACATAGCAGCACTGATGGAACTGGCAGGTGAACAAATGTATTTAGAATTAGAATTTATTTTTGTTGACGATTTTCCACACTTACTAGGAAGAACATGTATGTTGTGTACATGAGGTTCACCAAGTGTGACCTCAGTATAATGAAAATTAAACTGATTATCGAATATTGAATATTTTGAAAGTCATTGTTTCAGACATGGATCTTCATATTTGAGTGAAAGAGTAGCTGATGAAATACTGCTCGCTTTCAGTGAGCTGCTAAAACTTCACTGACACATAGATAATTATTTGAATAAGTAGATTATTCAAACAAATTTATTTGCCAATAAATTATTTGAAACATAAGAAATGAATAACATATAATGCCACCATATTTTCTTTCTTTACTTCTTGAACAGAATTAGCTTTTCTTCCCGTGACACAGTGCAGTTTCTGTGTGATAAATAACATATTAATGGATTGTCTAGAAATTTGCCTTTGTGGTTCAGTGAATTAAGTCCCAGACTACAAAACTAAAGCTTTACGGTTTAATCCCTGGTTGACTCTGTGATTTCCTCTGTGACTTATCACTTCTTTCACCTATCTTAGAGTATGTACTATGATGTGGCCAATCAAAATACAATAATAGTTTTAAAAACAAGGACAAATAAACCTGGAATGGCTAGGCAAGATCCAGGGAAAACAGCTTTCACCCTTTAGTTTATGCACTTTGTTTAAACAAGACCAAAATTTTTCAATGAGGAAATGTTTACAGTGTTTTAAAAACTATAATAACGAAGTTTAAAAGATTTAAATAAGAAACACATAGTGTAAACTACAGACCTACTCTAGCACTGAGAAAGTTTTACAATGCCCAATTCTTAAAAGAAGTGTTAACCACTAAAGAGAAAGAAAAAAAATTTCAAAGACTCCCCAAAAATTTACACAAGATGTACTCACAAAGGTTAAGAGCTCACCAATTACGCCCCCAATTTGCTGACAACATCTGGGAAAGGAAGGTATGAACTCCTTTCCCAACTTCCAACACTGTCACCTGTCTACCTCCCCCTTTAATTGAACTGGGCACTCGTGAACAAAATGTTCCACCTGCTAGCAACGAAAACAGACTTTAGATCATTGTTGCAGGACATTATCAAATTTAGGTTGCAATGAACAGCCTGTAGCTTCCACACATCCAAAGGATGATTAAACCCACTGACTATCAGAATAACTACATCCCTCTCTTCTAGAAACCAAAGCATTTAATTGATCAAAGGTGGAGGGTTTACTAGCAAAGGTGATTCGAGATTGATCCTCAGGTTTCATCCCTTCCAATATATTATCAATAATTTGACTCTCGGTAACTTGCAATTCTAAAGCCAAAACTGTGGTTCAGATCCACTCAATATATTCACTCAAGGGCTTGAACCTACCAATAATGTTTACACTGCAACTTGTAGTTCAAGTGGGATGACAGTTTGAAACTAATCACCCATTAACATAACTCCTTCAACACCTTTCCTTCACACAAAATGTCAGCAAATATTTGACTCCATGTTTGACTAATTAATGGGTACAATAACTGAAGAACCTGATAATGAGGCAAATTCAGCATGTCAGCATGACGCTCAAATTTAGCAGAAGGCCATAGAACTAACTGCCTCAACGTCGCTTATGCACTCAATGGACTACTTACCAATTTCCCCCAGTTAATTGGCTCTGAGCACTATGGGACTCAACATCTTAGGTCATAAGTCCCCTAGAACTTAGAACTACTTAAACCTAACTAACCTAAGGACATCACACACACCCATGCCCGAGTCAGGATTCGAACCTGCGACCGTAGCAGTCCCGCGGTTCCGGACTGCAGCGCCAGAACCGCTAGACCACCGCGGCCGGCCCCCAGTTAATTCCCATAGAGTGTGGTAGTTTGCTGAAATTACTCATAGCAAAATTATGAGGTGAAGTAAGTGGCTGAGCAGAATTATTCAAACCAGCTTGAGTGTCAGAAACCTGCTCCCCACTCAAACTTGCTACATCCTCTAAAGCAAGCTGATTTACAACACCTTGCAATTTAGCAGCTGGCCCTGCAGCTGTTGAATAACTTGCACTTGCTCAGCACTAGTCTTAAGATGGTCAAGACTACTACCCTGATTTTCCCAATGCAGTAGTTGTGCCTGAAGACAAGCAAGCTGTTTACAAGTGGGAGGAGCAATGTCAAGAAAATCAATGTTCTGCCATAACTGGCCAATGCAGTGGTATAATGTGGCAGTGCACCACCTACCTTTCCAACAGTTTTCATGATGATGATGAGCAGCTTATCCAATGCCACCCTCACCAACACAGTGAGATTGGCAACTCTTCCCTCACCAACTTGAGAGTGCATCTTAGCTTTGCTGGTGAACTGTTCTTTCTTTAACAAGTTGAATCCTTGGCAATGCCACGCTTCCATAATGAACTGTGGCCTGAAAATTACAAACATATAAGTAACAATCATTTACCTTAAATACTATATCTCTAAATAAACCATCAAGTTGTAAGCTGCTTAAAAGTCCCTCCCCTCAGCAATAAAAACCACCCTCTGAATAACCAGTTGACATGGCCAATTAAAATGTAATATTAGATTTAAAAACAAGACCAAGAGAATTTGGAATGGCTAGGCAAGGTTCAGGGAAAACATCCTTCACCTTTTAGTTTACACACTATTTAAGCAAGACACAAATTTTTCAATAATAAAACTTTTCAAATGATTTAATAACTATAATAACAACGTTTAAAAGATTTAAATAAAAAATACATAGCAAAAAATTCAGGTCTACTCAAGTGCTTAAGAAAGGTTTACAATTGTCCAATTCTTAAAAGAAATGTTAACCATTAAAAGGAAAAAAAATGTCAGAGACTCCCCAAAAATGTACTTTCAACCCAACTTAGCAGATATGTATAAAATCCTTTAAAATATTAAGGTCCAAATGAGTCCAGAATATTTATCAAAATCTTACATTTTTCTCTCGGTTAAACAAGCAACAGGATCTTGTTTTTAAGGGTAACAACCATTTAAGAAAAATAATCATTTAAGAGACACCCCAGGCGTATGCCAAGTTTCCAGCTAAGATATTAACAATTTAAGAAAAAACAGCCCCCCTCAGATTAGATTAGATTAGATTAGATTAATACTACTTCCATGGATCATGAATACGATATTTCGTAATGATGTGGAACGAGTCGAATTTTCCAATACATGACATAATTAGGTTAATTTAACAACAAACTTAAGTTAATATAACAACTTTATTTTATTGTGTTTTTTTTTTCTTTATTTTTTATTTTTATCTTTTTAATTTTTTTAATATTTTTTTTTTCTTAATTTATATCTAAAAATTCCTCTATGGAGTAGAAGGAGTTGTCATTCAGAAATTCTTTTAATTTCTTCTTAAATACTTGTTGGTTATCTGTCAGACTTTTGATACTATTTGGTAAGTGACCAAACACTTTAGTGCCAGTATAATTCACCCCTTTCTGTGCCAAAGTTAGATTTAATCTTGAATAGTAAGATCATCCTTTCTCCTAGTATTGTAGTTATGCACACTGCTATTACTTTTGAATTGGGTTTGGTTGTTAATAACAAATTTCATAAGAGCGTATATATACTGAGAAGCTACTGTGAATATCCCTAGATCCTTAAATAAATGTCTGCAGGATGATCTTGGGTGGACTCCAGCTATTATTCTGATTACACGCTTTTGTGCAATAAATACTTTATTCCTCAGTGATGAATTACCCCAAAATATGATGCCATATGAAAGCAATGAGTGAAAATAGGCGTAGTAAGCTAATTTACTAAGATGTTTATCACCAAAATTTGCAATGACCCTTATTGCATAAGTAGCTGAACTCAAACGTTTCAGCAGATCATCAATGTGTTTCTTCCAATTTAATCTCTCATCAATGGACACACCTAAAAATTTGCAATATTCTACCTTAGCTATATGCTTCTGATTAAGGTCTATATTTATTAATGGCGTCATACCATTCACTGTACAGAACTGTATGTACTGTGTCTTATCAAAATTCAGTGAGAGTCCGTTTACAAGGAACCACTTAGTAATTTTCTGAAAGACAGTATTGACAATTTCATCAGTTAATTCTTGTTTGTCAGGTGTGATTACTATACTTGTATCATCAGCAAAGAGAACTAACTTTGCCTCTTCATGAATATAGAATGGCAAGTCATTAATATATAATAAGAACAACAAAGGACCCAAGACTGACCCTTGTGGAACCCCATTCTTGATACTTCCCCAGTTTGAGGAATGTGCTGATCTTTGCATGTTACGAGAACTACTTATTTCTACTTTCTGCACTCTTCCAGTTAGGTACGAATTAAACCATTTGTGCACTGTCCCACTCATGCCACAATACTTGAGCTTGTCTAGCAGAATTTCATGATTTACACAATCAAAAGCCTTTGAGAGATCACAAAAAATCCCAATGGGTGGTGTTCGGTTATTCAGATCATTCAAAATTTGACTGGTGAAAGCATATATGGCATTTTCTGTTGAAAAACCTTTCTGGAAACCAAACTGACATTTTGTTAGTACTTCATTTTTACAGATATGTGAAGCTACTCTTGAATACATTACTTCCTCAAAAATTTTGGATAAAGCTGTTAGAAGGGAGATTGGACAGTAATTGTTGACATCAGATCTATCCCCCTTTTTATGCAAAGGTATAACAATAGCATATTTCAGTCTATCAGGGAAAATGCCCTGTTCCAGAGAGCTATTACACAGGTGGCTGAGAATCTTACTTATCTGTTGAGAACAAGCTTTTAGTATTTTGCTGGAAATGCCATCAATTCCATGTGAGTTTTTGCTTTTAAGCAAGTTCATTATTTTCCTAATTTCAGAGGGAGAAGTGGGTGAAATTTCAATTGTATCAAATTGCATAGGTATGGCCTCTTCCATTAACAGCCTAGCATCTTCTAATGAACACCTGGATCCTACTATATCCACAACATTTAGAAAATGATTATTAAAAATATTTTCCACTTCTGACTTTTTGTTCGTAAAGTTTTCATTCAATTTGATGGTAATACTGTCTTCCTCTGCTCTTGGTTGACCTGTTTCTCTTTTAATAATATTCCAAATTGTTTTAATTTTATTATCAGAGTTGCTGATTTCAGACATGATACACATACTCCTGGATTTTTTAATAACTTTTCTTAATATAACACAGTAGTTTTTATAATTTTTGATAGTTTCTGGGTCACTACTCTTTCTTGCTGTCAGATACATTTCCCTTTTCCGGTTACAAGATATTTTTATACCCTTAGTAAGCCATGGTTTGTTACAAGGTTTCTTACGAGTATATTTAACTATTTTCTTGGGGAAGCAGTTTTCAAATGCATTTACAAAAATGTCATGAAATAAATTATATTTTAAATTGGCATCAGGTTCACGGTACACCTCATCCCAGTCTAACTGCTGTAGGCTCAGAATGCACTTTCAAGGAAATCTTCCAGTTATGTATAATTGAAACTTCCTGGCAGACTAAAACTGTGTGCCTGACCGAGACTCGAACTTGGGACCTGGCAGAAGTAAATCTGTGAGTACCGGGCGTGAGTCATGCTTCGGTAGCTCAGATGGTAGAGCACTTGCCCGCGAAAGGCAAAGGTCCCGAGTTCAAGTCTCGGTCGGGCACACAGTTTTAATCTGCCAGGAAGTTTCATATCAGTGCACACTCCGCTGCAGAGTGAAAATCTCATTCTATGTATAATTGCTTCACATAACCCTAAATTCGGTGAGCCATCTGCAGAGCTGTTGTCCCTTGGTTGTCACAGGTCCAGGCATCCTTCCAGGTTCTTCCAGCCTATCAGACCAGCATCATCTTCTGTAAGGCATGGTTCTCGTGCCAGCAAAACTAAAACACACAAAGGTGTGTGTTTACAGCTGGTTCTATATCACTTGCCAAAAGGTAGTTTTAATAAATGCACAAGGGAGGCTACAAGTTCAGTGCAAAATAGCACAGTGCCTTTGTGAAACCAGAGCCAATATGGAAGTACTGAGCTACCAGGGGCTCAAAAGACAATGAGCAGAAACCAAAGCCCACAACCCCCTCGCAGCCGTATTGAATCAAAACACAACAGAGACGTTACAGAGAGACAGAATAACTGAAGAGGTGGGTGATAAACATGAAGGGTAAACCAAACAGCCCCTCAACTTAGGTTAACTCCAGAGAAGACAGCAACTTGCACAGTTCAGGGGTAGGTTTTAATGATACACACCAGTTACCCCAAAGATATCAGGAAATATTTAGAATAGAAAACAGGGGGGCCTTCAGATTAATTGAATAAATACAAAACAGCTGTCATCAGGGTGACACTGTTCAGATTCATTCTTTCAGAAATTCATGTCAGCAAGCAGCCAAGCCATCAATCAGAGTTTGTAACTAGGATCAAAATTTGTATCTACGATCACAGGACTACAACCACTCCACCAAATAACAGAAGTTAAAGAAGGTCAGTAAATAGTGGAAAAGTGACCAGAGAGGACAATGATCCCCTCCAACTGAACGGAAACACCTGTGGGCCTCTTGTTCTGAAAACCAATGGGGCCTCTTCCTATCCATTCTGGTGGTCACATCATAACTCACATTGCCACTTCTGTCTGGCCAGAGTTGCCTCACATTACTACCTTGCATTGATTACCGTATGGCTGATTGTGCCCTCTTGCAGCCACTGTCACTGTAATTGAGCTGTTGTCACGAGGCCAGCTTCTCCACCAGAACAAGAACATCTCAGAAGTGAACAAACAAAGGACAGACAGACCCCAGGAATTTGAAGGAAGCAGAGCTGCACGGCTCATGATGAAATGTTCGTCTCCCTGTAATCTCTATGTATAAAAGGCAATGTCCTGACTGACCAACTGACTAACTCATCATTGACCAGCCCAAACCACTAAGGATAGAAACTGGAAACTTGGAGATGTGGATATTATACTGCAGGTGTCATTTAGGAAAGGGTTTTTCGAAATACCAATCCTAAGAGGGCGAAGTACGGGATGAAAGTTTTTTGAAAAATGTCATTATTAAGGCAGTTTTTAAGATAGACCCACAAAAATTGGTATTTGGTTTCTCAGTCAGAAACAAACAAATACATATTTCAGCATTTTTGGCAATTTAACCCTATGGGGGTGAAATAGTGCTGAAAACATTTTTTTGAAAAGACAATATTATTGAAGAACTGTTAAACTATTTTTAAAGCTAAATCTATGGTCATTAGTATTTGACCTCCTGGTTACAAATAAAAAGGTATGTGTTTCAATGTTTTCTGGAAATTGAACCCCTAAGGGAGTTAAATAGAGGAGGTGTTTTTTATGAAAATATTTTATTATGAAAGCATTTTAAAGCTAAATCTATGAAAATTTAAATTTGGCTTCTCAGAAATAAAATAATGTGTTTCACTGGAATAATTCTGAGAGGCTTAAGTATGCAGTTGTTAAACTGCTGTATAAGAAGGGAGATAATATGTATGCTGCTAACTACTGACAAGTTCACTACTTCAGAAACAGAACTGAACTAAAGACAACAGATCATAGTCCTTGGATTAATGACCAGATATGGTTTAACAAACTGCCTAGTGCTATAAGTTGCCACAGAGGTAAAATATTCAAAAGGGAATTAAAATCATTGTACTCACTGAATGAATACAGATATTAAAATGTAGCTATTCTTAAATGTAGGCCTAACTCTTCCATCTATATGATGTACTATTCTGAGGTGATTGTAATATATATTATTTTTGTAACAACATGCTGTAAATTCAAATACCTATACTATGTAACAACTGTATGTTGCATTATGAAGTACTGTACCATATATTGCCAAGTAAGTGGCTTCTTGTACATGTGAATTGCAAATTCCTACTGTTTATACAAAAATTGTATAAAAATGCTATGTCATTTGCAAAAGTCACCAATTGGTGACTATATGCAAAAATAGATAATAAATAAATAAATAAATAAATGTGCTACCACTTATTTCTGAAATGTCCATATCCTGTGATATTGCCACGGCGTGGATCATTAGAACAAGAAACAAAGAAATAAATAAAAACTGGGTAATTTGACCCCTGTGGGGGGTGTAATGGTGGATGTTTTTATGGAAATATTTCACTGTGCAAGCATTTTTGAAGTTAAATCTACGAAAATTTGTATTTGGATTCTCTATCAAAACTGAAACATAAACATCTTGGAAAGTCAACCCCTAAGGGGGTGAAATATGGTTAGGATGATTCACTGCCTCATCATTGCCCAGCCCAAACTGCTAAGTTGAAGTTTGTAGAGGGTATGGATTTATAGTGTAGGCATCATTTAAGTTTGGAGTGGGTGTGTATCTTATACTGTAGGCATAATTTAAGAAGGTATTGTACAAAACTCCACTCCTAAGGAGGTGAAATAGGGGATGAAAGTCTCTTTGAAAGTGTGTCATTAGTAAGGGAATTTTGAGGCTAGAACTACAAAAACGGATATTTAGTTTCCCAGTAAGAAAATAAAAAAAATATGTGTTTCAGCATTTTTCGAAATTCAACAACTAAGAGGGTAAAATAGTGGATGAAAATTTGTTGAAAGTAAATGTTGCATTATGAAGTACTGTACCATATATTGCCAAGTGGCTTCTTGTACATGTGAATTGCAAATTCCTACTGTTTATACAAAAATTGTATAAAAATGCTATGTCATTTGCAAAAGTCACCAATTGGTGACTATATGCAAAAACAGATAATAAGTAAATAAATAAATGTGCTACCACTTATTTCTGAAATGTCCATATCCTATGATATTGCCACGGCGTGGATCATTAGAACAAGAAACAAAGAAATAAATAAAAACTGTGTAATTTGACCCCTGTGGGGGGTGTAATGGTGGATGTTTTTATGGAAATATTTCACTGTGCAAGCATTTTTGAAGTTAAATCTACGAAAATTTGTATTTGGATTCTCTATCAAAACTGAAACATAAACATCTTGGAAAGTCAACCCCTTAGGGGGTGAAATATGGTTAGGATGATTCACTGCCTCATCATTGCCCAGCCCAAACTGCTAAGTTGAAGTTTGTAGAGGATATGGATTTATACTGTAGGCATCATTTAAGTTTGGAGAGGGTGTGGATCTTATACTGTAGGCATAATTTAAGAAGGTATTGTACAAAACTCCACTCCTAAGGAGGTGAAATAGAGGATGAAAGTCTCTTTGAAAGTGTGTCATTAGTAAGGGAATTTTGAGGCTAGAACTACAAAAACTGATATTTAGTTTCCCAGTAAGAAAATAAAAAATATGTGTTTCAGCATTTTTCGAAATTCAACAACTAAGAGGGTAAAATAGCGGGTGAAAATTTGTTGAAAGTAAATAATTTCTAAAGAACAAGAAAAGGATTTTTAAGGCTGCATCTACAACAACTGGTATTTGACTTCTCAATCAGAATTTTAAAAAATACATGTTTCAGTGTTTCTGGAAATTTAACCCCTAAAGGAGTGCAATAGGGAATAAAAATTTTTATGAAAATATTTCATTACATTAAAAAAAAATCTAAATTTATGAAAATAGGTATTTCACTTCTCAGTTAGATATAAAGAAATACTTGTTAGGGGATGAATGTTCCTATGCACATATCTCCACAATAATGCAAAAAGGCATGATTAACAAAAACTTTGGACCTCAGCTACCAGAATTACATTTGGTCACAAGTACATTCAGAAAAGACCATGCTTATACGGCTTTAATTAACATAAAATGTTAGAAGGTGTTCCAATTTGCAAACAGTATAAAAATTCAATCAAATAAAAACCAAAAACCAAAAATCTCTGCAGGCCGTACAGTCTATGTGAACAAAGCAGCGGGTGCTAAACTAGTTTCTTTATATATGACACTAGGCTGTTTTCTCATCCAGATGAACTGATATTTCATACTTCAAATATTTGTACCTATGTTTACAAACTCATCAGTTCCTTATCATTGTGCCCTTTTGACAGCTTCACTTTCAGTTTTTTGTATCCATCTTTCTCACCGGTAATAAGCCTCAAGATTTTTCAAAATTCATACGGGTCTGAGACAAAGTCATGGGCAAAAGTTATTTGACTGTGTAAGTCTGTTCGGATGTGGAAGGATGTCAAGTGCACACCATTATGCATAGTAAAGCACTGCAGTGCTCTAACCAACTTTCAAATTGAGCATGGCTTGATTTACAGTGTGACAAATGAAATATAAAAATATTATTGGCAGATGGCCTTAGCAGTTAAAGAGCTGTAATGCACTAGGCAGCCTGGCTGAGGCACCGATAATGTTGAGCAGTAAGCTGATGCCCAGATGTTACTGATTAGCTGAGCATGATGGCCATGGAATATGTTATGCCTTTTTCCCTAATAACAGAGGCAAAGCCATATTATTCAGCTTCAGTTTATTATAATTATAAAAATTGTTTTTCTGCTGTTTTACTTGCTTTACGTGATGCATATTATAAGTTTACTTACATACAGTAGATGCTGGAGCATATAGAAAATATAGTGACTCATCTGTTTTTAAGCAATCAATTTTCCATGAAGAACCCATTTAAAAACGATTTATGAATATTGGAGAAAAGCATAATATCAAACAATGGAGTACTAATGCTGGACATTGTTGGAGGTGAGGCTTTTGATTTTATTAGGAAATTTAATGTGTTCTTATGCAGGAAAGAATTCAACAAACAACAAAAGTCTCTGTAACTATCGACTGTCTCAGAATGTGGTGGTTTATGCAATGCACATTTAGCACTTGTGTTGCCTATTATTGCTTCCTACTGGCACTTCCATGATCAGCAAAATTGTAATAGACTTTTTCTATGCTCATCCAGTATTCTTCACTTCATCGAGATACATGAAAGTGAGGCAACACAATACTATCTCTCATTGCAGTCAATATTTGTTGATCAGTAAGTTTAAATTCGAATTATTACCATTGGCTAGCTGCATTGTTTGGCAGTTGCTGTCAAAGATGTTCATTAATAGTTACTGGGTGGCCAATTTGTGCTTCAAAATGAATTGATATATTTGATTTTTGTGGAGCACATGTACACCAAATTAATTCCTTCAAAAGTCACAGGGTTCATTTAACACAGTTTATTTGATATGATTCACTATGATGCATATTCATACATAAGCCCAATAATAAATGTCTAAGCAGGGCCTATAACTGGAAGTTATTTGCTTTTAATTACACCAGTTTCCAATGAGGCTAACTTTTTCATGCAGTGGTGCATGAACTTAACAGTCATGAATATTCATGATTACAATGCTAAAAGCTAGGACACTAAAATCTCGAATGCAAAGTCTCCCATATGCTAGAGACTGACAGATGCTAGAGACTAACAGATGTGAAAGACGTTAACAATATTTGCATTGGGTTTATATAATAGTTACAAAACAAAAGGGTCATTTGTTAGAAACTATTTGAATAAAGCTCCTTGCTACTTTGCATGCAATACTCTATTCCATTGGTTCTTATTATTTTTTTTATTTAATTTTTTCACTTTAAAATGAGAATTCATGTTTTTGTCTGAAATATGCGAACTGTTCATGGCCAGTTTGAATAAATTTTAGTTTCCAAAAGGGCCAGATATGCAACAGGGGCTACACACTCTGGCAAGTAAATGCTCTACTTTTCACTGCGCATTTGAGAAAAATTTGCAACTGCTGCAATAAAAGCATGGTGTGTTTTACAAAACTAAGTGCCAGAAAAGGATGGCTATAAATTTGAAGACATATCATACATCCCTCCAGAAAGGAACATACCTCCAGTTCCTACAAGCTGTCAAAAGTCATTGGGAATTTTATTTCAGGATGCAAGCAAGGTCTGCTTGCTTTAACAAGTGCACAGACACTGAATGCAGCCACATAAATTCTCTAAAAGAACTCTGTTCACAACTCGCTGCACAGAGCCAGCTGGATGCCAAGTAGTCTGATGTGTTCTGATGGCTGTCACAGAGAAGCAATCATGGCTGCCCAGTGTGTGGGCTGCAATGGGCTGTCATTGTTTTTTGACTGCCACAGCATAGCTGTTGAAGAGGGGGACACTGAGAGTGTTGCATCCCTATTACACTACTAACTCAGTGTCATTCAACAGCCTTGGCACCGGCCATTATGTCTCCCCCTCCCACTGCTAGCATGTGCACAAACTCTACATAATTGCCAACAATGAGAATGCACTCAGCAAAACCTTTAAATCTTCGGTACCTTTCTTAGATTAACACTAATGAATATGCATGTCATCTTGATATATTTACACTTTTTTTGTGGTGCTACAGAATGAGTGAACCAAGCAAGAACCCAGTGGTTTCTAGTGACTAACATCACCAAAGTTTTAATCTAAAGACTCCTAAAACGTTTTTAAAATGCTGCTAGATGTCCAGAGTCATCCAAAGTGTTCTAGGATTAATTCTGGGTAGGCTTGCTGCTAGAGTACAGAATAGTTTTTCAATCTGACATGCATCTAATCAATTACATAGAGCTCTGAGATTCAAAAATTACTGAAGAGAAATTGGGTGTGAATTCATAAAAGATTTCATAATAATGCAGCACACTTGCAACTTTTGCATAGTGAAAGTGTCACGATATGATATGAATACAACTCTCACCTTTTTACGCCAATTATAATTATTGGATCAATATCCTACCCAGGAATTAAATCAAGTACCATAGTTCAGCTGTATTATTTCCCATGCCCAAGGGAGGCTTACAACAATCGACAGAGGTATAATAGCCAAAGAAATTTCAAAGAAAATGAGTCACAAGTTTTGAATGATATTATGGCATGAAAAGTAGATTGTATTTTGAATGTGATTTGGCAAATGAAGTTAAAGTGGAATCACAATGAATTATTTGCTAGAAACTACAGCAGAATTGATGATTTCTCAGTTTCTGCTGAAGAAGGTTGTGGATGAAAGTCATATATCATTATAGTGATTAAAGATTCAGGAGAGCATTACATATGAAGAATGTATTTTCTTTAGTGGCACAATGGTAAATCCCTGGAAATCGAAATAAAGTTTCTGATGAGACGTTTGACAAAAAGTGTTGTTCTAAAAACTAATTTAAATGAAACAAGAGGTGCATTCATTTAATAAATGACAAAGAACTGGAGCAGTAAGTGGCACTGGATTTAATATTTATCTATTGTTCTTCACACTTTTTATTCAGAGTTGATGAGTAAGTGTTTTTATTCATATAGGTGCATAATGTTTTGAAAAATATTGGTTATTCATGAATAATGCATAATAATTTATATGTGTATTTGTTATTCCTTATTTGTCATTCACGTAAATTTCTTCCAAGTCTAGCGGTAAGCAAAGCTCATCACACATGCACACACTGCAAATTCGAAGCCTTGTGGAAGTAAGAGTAAGTACTGGTGCCTGAAATCCACATGGTTGTGAACAAAGGCCTCATGCATGGCTGCACATAACATCTGTTCATGAGGCTGTAATTAGCATCAGTAATCTTCAGCAACTTCTTCTAATGTATGCAAAATGTATTCATGCTCTCATTCACACACTGCAGGCAAGTGTGGGCTATATGAACAGGCCATGTGCTTGCAGGGCTCTAATGTGGACTTCTTATTTTCTCTTCTTTGGTAATATTTGCTATGTAATCTACCATACCTTAGATGACCTGAAAGATAATTGATTAGAGACCCTAGTCTGGAAAGATTTCAATTTCGTGTCCTTCACAGAGGAAATGTGTGTGTGTACATGTGTGTGACTGTGGGTGTGTGTGTGTGTGTATGTGTGTGTGTGTGAGTGAATATTACAGTAACTACTTACCAAAATAGCAAAATAGTTACGGCTTCCAAAACTGTGCATAGAAGGTTGTAAGTCATCACAGAGGACCTACATAATTTTTATATGTTTCATTTAAGTTGTCATAATTTTATGTGTCTACATGTACAACTATACTCTGCATATCCCTGTGAAGCACATGGCAGAGGGTAAGAGTTTATTGGTACACTGAATGATTTATCTCTGCTTTTGATTATACAGGTTTAAAATACTTTCTATTCCTTAGGGTTCACCAAGTGAATGTATCTTTATATCACTCATTGCTGCACGCCATCAGGCTATTAAAGCATTGATGGTTGATAAAAAGAAGGATGAAATAGTAGAAAGCTGTAAAATTCTGAGTAAGCTTGTAGCTTATACATCAAAAGAATCTTGCCCAAGTATTGAAAAAGCAGCCAAACTGTCTTATGTGAGACTACGTCTCTTGAATGTTGACAAGAATAATTGTCTTCGAGGTGACATATTAAAGAAGGTAAGTCAAAAGTAGAAGTTATATGCAGAGTATCTGATTGCTCCACAAACATATCCTCAGAGTTATTAAGAGCTTTGGGAGAACCAACTACTACCAAATAAATTTGCTTGGTTTGTGAGTTAAATGAAACATGCAAAGTATCATAAGATTTCAAGAAGAATTTAATGGTCCTAATACAAAAGAAGGCTGGCTCTGACAACCGAGAGTAGTAATGAACACCAGTTTAGTAAGACATGACTGCAGAAAAAAAGAATTATTTACAGAAGAATGGATGGATTTGCAGAAGCCAATTATGGGGCATATCAGGGTGGGTACTGGAGAAATGTAGCAACATGGGAGGCACTACTGGCCCTACAACTCTTAGAAGACAAGACTGAAAAAAAGCAAACCTACTTTTATAGCATTTGTAGATTTAGACAGTGTTGAATGGAACACACTCTGTAATTCTGAAATGAGCAAGGTCAAAATACAAAAAAAAAAAAAAAAAAAAAAAAAGGAAATTTATCTACAATTTGTACAGAGACCAGACTAGTTACAAGAGACAAGCAATGTGATAGTGAGCAGTAATTGAAAACAGTGTAAGAAAGAGTTGCAGCCAATCCTCAACATTATTCAATCAGTACACTGAGCAAGCTTTAAGGATATCAAGGAGAAAAATGGAAAGGGAATCTAAGTTCAGGGAGAAGAAAGAACATTGTCATAACATTGTAATTCTGTTTGGGAGGGCAAAGTACCTGGAAGATCAGCTGAACAGAATGAGTAGCCTCTTGAAAAGAGGTTAAAGATGAATATCAACAAAAATAAGACAAGGGTAAAGGCATGTAGTCAGATTAAAACAGGAGACACTGAGAATATTGCATTAGAAACTGAGGCACTAAAATAGTAGACTAGTTTCACTATTTTAAAATAAAAATAACTTACAAAGCCAGAAACAAAGAGAATGTAAAATACCAACTTTCCCTAAAAAAGAGATATATGTTAACATCTAATACAAATTTTAATGTTAGAAAGTCTTTTCTGGAAGTATTTGTCTTGAGCAAGTGAAACATGTACAGTAAACTGTAAAGGCAAGGAGATATTAGAAGCTTTGAAACTAGGGTGCTGCAGAAGAATGCATACGGTTAAATTTGGTAGATTGCATAACTAATGAAGAGGTACAAAATCAAATCAGGGAGAAGAGAAACTTGTGGTAAAATGTGAGTAAAAGAAGGGATCAGTTGATAGGAGACATTATGATGGAGCAAGGAGTACTTAATTTGCTGATTGAGGGAAGGGGAGGTAAAAATTGTAGAGAGAGACCATGGTTTGAGACAGTAGGCTGACTTAAATGAATGAAGGATGCAATAGTTATGCAAAGATGGAAAGATTTGCACAAAATAGCTTAGCATGGAGAGCTGTATCAAAAGTTTTTGGACTAAAGGCTATAACTACATTACAACAGCATTAGTTGCCTGAGAGTTTTTACAAAAGAATTTCACCAGCAATAACAGCATTTTTTAAATTTTAAGACGTTCCAATATTTCAGTAAAAATAAAATAAAAAAATAAAAACTGGATGGCAGTATTGTTCACTGTTAACAGATTATCAGCAACAGCAAAATGAATTATTATTTTTAATTGTACAAGTTTCTGGTCTCACTACAATCATTCTGTTATATTTTTATATTTCTTATAAAACTTTATGTTCTAAATAAGAACCTTGCTAAAATACTGCAATCTGAATTTAAATTGCATTGAGTGAACCATTGTTAAACATTTAATACTAATATGCTGCTAAGTACTGCTTAATTTGTTTACATTTCAACTAAACTCTATCACTACTTCTGTTTAATATAGATAATTTTGTTTTAAATTTGTTGCTACTGTGCCAGTTTTTCTCTTCTTTATTGTCCCAATTTTCTGTTTCAGGCAATAGAAGCTGATATAAGGGAAGGGTTTGTTCCATTCTATGTAGCTGCAACACTTGGTACAACCACAGTATGCTCATTTGATAATGTAAAGGAAATTGCTCAAGTCTGTAGTGACTACTCTCTTATCTGGCTCCATGTAGATGCAGCATATGCAGGCAATGCTTTTATTTGCCCAGAATTTAGATATTTGATGAGTGGTATCGAATATGCACGATCAATAAATGTCTGTCCCAGCACATGGCTTTTAGTCAATTTTGACTGTTCATGCCTGTGGGTCCAGAACTATCAACACCTTATTGAATCACTGGCAGTAAACAAATTGTATTTGCAAGATGACTGGGAAGATGAAACTATAGAATTTCGTCAGTGGGGTATACCACTCTCTCGGAGATTCCGGGCTCTAAAGCTGTGGCTTGTATTGAGATGCTATGGTATTAATGGAATACAATACCATATCAAGAGACATTGTCATTTAGCCAAACTCTTTGAGTCCTACATAAAGAAAGATAAGCGTTTTATACTGATGAATGATTGCTTGGTAAGTCATAGATTTAAAATAAGAACTTAAATGTTAATTACATCTGCACTTATAACAATAATGGAAATTCTTGAGTGGAGCAATACATAAAATAAGAGAAAGGCAATCACACCTATAGTGGATCAATGTGTAAAGCACAATTACACATAACAGAAAACAGCATTCACACTAGCTCTTTTTCTAGCAATAGTACTTGATTATTGAACTCTTTCATTTCAGTAATCAAGTATAAATAATTGCTCAAGGGAATGCATGTTCAGATGTCTGTACGATTGTGTGTATATGTGAGTATGTGCACTGTTGTTAGGGAAAGAACTGGTGCTCGAAACCTAGTGTCAATGCTGTTTTCTGTCATGGGATACTGTGCTCCATGCATCAATCTGCTGTAGGTTAGTGATTGTCATAGAGATATCATAATCAAAATACTTTGTGTAACTAGTTACAATCCATTAATTTTTTAGTTGTGATATATAATTTTACCTACTGTTTTATATGTCTTAGTCTTAGTAATTTCACTTGCTCATTTTCTGCAACATTAAATTTGTATCATTAAACTACAATAAACCAACAATATATGCAGTAAACTTGAATGAAATGCATCCATGAGTACAGGTCTAGGTTTTTCTTTTTTTTTTTGTTTTTGTTTTAAACACAAATGTTCACCATGCTCTCTAAGTAGGTGAAGTGTCAGTCAGTCTTATGTGATAAAGAAGTATCTGTTTACTTACAAAATAAGAAATAAAACGAAATTGTGCATAAAACAATGTAAATGAAACTCATATTGTTAAGGGTACAAGCTGCTATTGGACATTTCAGAGAATCAGATTCTAACACAATTAAACAATTAATTTTATTTGTTTAGTATATATTGTAACTTATGCTTTTGTGCATCACTAGTTTTGTTTGAGTTACAAGTTGAGGCTAACAGTAGGATACGAAGAACCAGGGAACACTGAAACTTTTCCATCTTTTACTTAACTTTGTATTTCAATCATCTGCAACTTCAAAAATCTCTGATTTGCTGCTTACTTACAGTTTCTATTAAGATATTTCACATTCTGACTTTGGAAACACAAATGTTAGATTTTTACATCTTGAAATTCCATGAACTTTGCCACACATAATTGGAGAAACAATGCAAAGCCCTGAGTGCTTCAATACAGTACTTTTAAGATCCCTATCCACTACCAACATGAGATAATGTCAAAATGATGACACCAGTGGGACTTTCATGCAGCCATTGTCTTCTGTAATTCCCATAATGGGTCAAGTTAGTCATTAACAGATAGAAGCAGTTACTGTTGGCTACTTTTGTAATGTGTACTAACAACATATTATGACTAGAGCTAAACTACTCAAACTCATACTTATGAGAATTGCTTCTAGATTAGTTTATACGTGTATGTTAAGAGGAAAATGGCTATTGAATAAAGCCACTGCTCCTCCTAAAATACTACTTAGCTGCTGTTTCAATCTAATACTTAAAAATAAGCTTTATGTAATACTACGCAGGCAACAACCAGATATCTGTAAAATACAAAGTCAGGATCTATGTAATACAAATATTAGATTTACATGGAATTTACATTTCTGAGTCCAAGTGTTCCTGTGGAAGGAGCAGGTAATTAGGTATTATTTTACCTTATTTTTAAGTAAGTATGTTTTTAGATTTCTAACCTGATGTCCATTGGCCATCTCTTACAGACTTTTGCATCAGTCTATAAAACTGCATTCTAAACTTTAGATTTGGATGAATACTCTATATGCAGATTATTTCTACTTGTAGTATTGTGGTTGTGACTTGCTGAGTTCATCCTAAATTCAGGCTTGTTGTTAACCTCAGATATCACTAGGGATTGCCTGTATAGCCAAATAACTGCAAGAATCCATAGGTTCCAGAAGAACCTTTTGCAAGATGATTAGTTATCAAATTTACTCAGTATTCTTATTGCACAATTCTGTACAATAATACTTATAGGCTTAATTGTAGTGCCCCTGAAGATTACGCTACAGAACATAACTTAGGAACAGTATGCTATGAATCCTGTATGCAGGTCAACACAGTGAGAGAGATGTGTGAGTGGAAAGTTTATAGAACAAAGCTTTTGGTTAACACTTCCACACTGTCATGTCATCACAGTTTATTATGCATGTGGATGCTCTGGAACTTCACACATGATACCTCATCCAGTGTATGTCCATTGACCTCTTTGTATGGTACCTGCAAGTGATTTTTATGTATTCGTTGTTGACCAATATGTTTACTGTGCTGATACTTTAACATGACATTTTTACGTGGAGATGGGGGTGAGTGGAGATGGGGGAAGGGAGCATTTTGAAGTTTGACTGCATAAGATACCTGTAGAGGTTGTGTTTACACTACCTCATTTATAGCACTGCAAGCTATTGTGGCATTCATTATTGAATGCTTGGTGTGCTTCATTTTGCTTTATTTTGCGTGTTGTTTTGAAGACACTAGTTTGGATCCATTACATGTTCAAGATTGACTCTCACAGTGCCAAATAGTGAGAGACAATTGACAATCATTATTGCCATGTGTCTTTTCTACTTTTGCGGATTCACAAAGTGTGAGAATATCGTGACAGTCCTGTTGAAGAGAGGGACAGCTTATTCTACAGTGCTGCTTATCTCCCTACAGCAATGTAAGTCCCCATTTGTTTTGCTCATGGCCAACTGCCATTTTAGAGCACCCTCACTTTAGTAAGTTATAGACCACAAGCACTTTGGCACCACTTCATTCACCTGGAAATTTCATGAGTGCAGTTGCGTCACAGTTGCTATCATCTACTACAGAGCCCGAAACAATTAACTATTAGTCAAGTCAATACAGACCACACAAGTACAAGCAGAGCAAACTCAAATAAAATAGAAATAGGCTTCATAACCTTAAAGGAGCAACTGTATCTTTAATTTTCTCTGTGACATCCTACAGTCACAAACTAAATATTCCTTTTCAGTGTCACAGCAACTTTCTACATAGTTACTTAAATGTCAAACAAATGTGGTTCCTCCTTTTTCAGGTTATTTCAGTCATCAAAAACGTGGAAATAGTTATTTCATTTATGCATCACAGACCTTTATGACTTATTAAATGTCAAACAAATGTGGTACCTCTTTTTTCAGGTTATTTCAGTCATAAAAAACGTGGAAATAGTTATTTCATTTATGCATCACAGACCTTTATGACTTATTATCAGCTCCAATAATTAAAAAAAAGGTATTTTGTAGCTCTATGCATGCATGACAGTAACACCTTCACTCCATTCAAGAATCTAGCAATCATTTTCACTGCAAATCTTCTAAATCCATTTTCCGATAAAGTATTCATTGAAACCCTACAGATGGCATACCATGTAGGTGCTACCATGTCAAGGTAGCAGAGAGATTTGGGCATGTTACTGATTCCAATAAGAAGATTTATAAAGTACTCATAAAAGAAAGAGTCAGAGTACAGGACATTGTTACAGTCCTGTTCAAGTGTATAGGACTAGTAAAGCTTGTACAGGGATTTTTGAAATCCCACAAAGCCAGTCTCACAAGAAAAGTAAGAAAAAGTAACAGGTGGTGCTTAGCAATGGAAAGCATTAGTATATGTAAACTTCAAAGAAGAAAATGAAGCTGAGTCTTCTGCCTTCAATGGAGGCTAGTCTCTAATACATTAAGACTAATTCATATTCCTTACGGGAGTTTTCCAGGCTGTTATGGTGTTTGCAACTCTTATCTGAAATTGCATTTACCATATAATGTTTTTACCCTTATAGTTTGAAAATTCATTTCTTTTCATTTTCACCTTACTCCAGAAATAGTTAATTATCCAATGAAATCAATTTTTATATATATGTGATGACTATTAAGATCATGTCAGTGTGGGTGCACTCTCTCTCCTGAACTCTTGTGGGAATCCAGTGATAAAAGAGCATGGTGGACAGGGGGTGTTATGTAAGTAGACTGCAACAAGTTGAGAATTTAGGTCAGATGGAAAGCATGCTTGGATAGCCAAACCTGTTAAGACAACTGCTCGCATAAAGCAGGAAATCCCTCATCCGGCACAAATTTTTCCTTGTTGCCACTGAATTCATTTCAATGCCCAATTGTGGCTGATGTCAGAATTTATTTCATTTCATCATGAAGTCATTTAAAAATTACATAGTCATTCATTCCTTACAAAATATGTTTGTGTTCTGATTAATATTCTCTGTATAAAGGTTATCACAGTCTTCTTGTGATGTCATCTAACAAACTTGTGTACTGTCAAAATGTAACATCTTTGTGTACTTTATGATTTTTGGAGAGAATTGGAAAGAGTCTTTGTGAAGTGATGTAGTGGACCTGTCTCCATTCTAAATATCTAAAGTGTGCTTACAGAAGTTCTACACATTTATATATAAGAATTTTTTGGATTTTTTCAAGATGAAATACACAAAAAGTGGATGATAAAAAGCTTATAAGTTTATCTAGTATCATTTTTATGCAACTGAACAAAGTCTGTTATTGACAGATTTTATTTCATGAATTCATTATGATGAACCATCATTAAAAGGAAAATGTTTTGCTCTTAAACACATTAAGACCTAGGCTATCATAGAGATCATGCCTTGAATTATTACAAGACAATGAGCCAAGCCAATATCTACAACAATGAGAATTCAAGATGAATATATTTTGACTTTTGCCTATTTCAACAAACAATGTAGGCACTCTCTGTCTACAGCTTTGGTTCCAAAGTTCAGTATCATACATTTCAACGGACATGAAGGCAGGAAAATAATTTTGTGCTCAATAAACTATTGTTGTGCTTGTTGGACTGTGAGAACCAGGTTGTTAGAAGTCTTAGTCTGTTACATGACACTTATCCCCAGAATGTCATAAGTAAATTTTATCCATGAGACTCTGCCAGAATATGTGTCCAATAGAAAGAAAAATACAAAATTTTATGTGTCAGAATTTTGTTTTACAGTGATAACTTGGATTTCTGACTGGAATTAGAGCATTCTGTCATGTCTAATGTGAGTTCAGAAATCCTCAATCTGACAATGCTCAGGAAAACTGAGTGGTCATAGTTTACATATCTTTTTTTTTGAGAGGATCTTGATGACATAAAAACTCCAAGTTCTCATATAAGATGCAGATTTTGCAATATTATAGTCAGTTTCCAGAAATAAAAAGTTGTCCATCAGTTTAGATGATTTTTCTGGTTTATTCACTCTTCATATTTCACATATAAGTCAAGGAGGTTGATATATGTGTTCGATATTTCACTATACTATGACATATGTGTTCGATATTTCACTATACTATGACATATGTCTTCCCCCATGAACCATGGACCTTGCCGTTGGTGGGGAGGCTTGCGTGCCTCAGTGATACAGATGGCCGTACCGTAGGTGCTACCACAACGGAGGGGTATCTGTTGAGAGGCCAGACAAACATGTGGTTCCTGAAGAGGGGCAGCAGCCTTTTCAGTAGTTGCAGGGGCAACAGTCTGGATGATTGACTGATCTGGCCTTGTAACATTAATCAAAACGGCCTTGCTGTGCTGGTACTGCGAACGGCTGAAAGCAAGGGGAAACTACAGCCGTAATTTTTCCCGAGGACATGCAGCTTTACTGTATGATTAAATGATGATGGCGTCCTCTTGGGTAAAATATTCCGGAGGTAAAATAGTCCCCCATTCGGATCTCCGGGCGGGGACTACTCAAGAGGACGTCGTTATCAGGAGAAAGAAAACTGGCGTTCTACGGATCGGAGCGTGGAATGTCAGATCCCTTAATCGGGCAGGTAGGTTAGAAAATTTAAAAAGGGAAATGGATAGGTTAAAGTTAGATATAGTGGGAATTAGTGAAGTTCGGTGGCAGGAGGAACAAGACTTTTGGTCAGGTGATTACAGGGTTATAAATACAAAATCAAATAGGGGTAATGCAGGAGTAGGTTTAATAATGAATAAAAAAATAGGAGTGCGGGTTAGCTACTACAAACAGCATAGTGAACGCATTATTGTGGCCAAGATAGACACAAAGCCCATGCCTACTACAGTAGTACAAGTTTATATGCCAACTAGCTCTGCAGATGATGAAGAAATTGATGAAATGTATGACGAGATAAAAGAAATTATTCAGGTAGTGAAGGGAGACGAAAATTTAATAGTCATGGGTGACTGGAATTCGTCAGTAGGAAAAGGGAGAGAAGGAAACATAGTAGGTGAATATGGATTGGGGGGAAGAAATGAAAGAGGAAGCCGCCTTGTAGAATTTTGCACAGAGCATAACTTAATCATAGCTAACACTTGGTTCAAGAATCATAAAAGAAGGTTGTATACCTGGAAGAATCCTGGAGATACTAATAGGTATCAGATAGATTATATAATGGTAAGACAGAGATTTAGGAACCAGGTTTTAAATTGTAAGACATTTCCAGGGGCAGATGTGGATTCTGACCACAATCTATTGGTTATGAACTGCAGATTGAAACTGAAGAAACTGCAAAAAGGTGGGAATTTAAGGAGATGGGACCTGGATAAACTGAAAGAACCAGAGGTTGTAGAGAGTTTCAGGGAGAGCATAAGGGAACAATTGACAGGAATGGGGGAAAGAAATACAGTAGAAGAAGAATGGGTAGCTCTGAGGGATGAAGTAGTGAAGGCAGCGGAGGATCAAGTAGGTAAAAAGACGAGGGCTAATAGAAATCCTTGGGTAACAGAAGAAATATTGAATTTAATTGATGAAAGGAGAAAATATAAAAATGCAGTAAATGAAGCAGGCAAAAGGGAATACAAACGTCTCAAAAATGAGATCGACAGAAACTGCAAAATGGCTAAGCAGGGATGGCTAGAGAACAAATGTAAGGATGTAGAGGCTTGTCTCACTAGGGGTAAGATAGATACTGCCTACAGGAAAATTAAAGAGACCTTTGGAGAGAAGAGAACCACTTGTATGAATATCAAGAGCTCAGATGGCAACCCAGTTCTAAGCAAAGAAGGGAAGGCAGAAAGGTGGAAGGAGTATATAGAGGGTTTATACAAGGGCGATATACTTGAGGACAATATTATGGAAATGGAAGAGGATGTAGATGAAGATGAAATGGGAGATACGATACTGCGGGAAGAGTTTGACAGAGCACTGAAAGACCTGAGTCGAAACAAGGCCCCGGGAGTAGACAACATTCCATTAGAACTACTGATGGCCTTGGGAGAGCCAGTCATGACAAAACTCTACCATCTGGTGAGCAAGATGTATGAGACAGGCGAAATACCCACAGACTTCAAGAAGAATATAATAATCCCAATACCAAAGAAAGCAGGTGTTGACAGATGTGAAAATTACCGAACTATCAGTTTAATAAGTCACAGCTGCAAAATACTAACGCGAATTCTTTACAGACGAATGGAAAAACTGGTAGAAGCGGACCTCGGGGAAGATCAGTTTGGATTCCGTAGAAATGTTGGAACACGTGAGGCAATACTAACCTTACGACTTATCTTAGAAAAAAGATTAAGAAAAGGCAAACCTACGTTTCTAGCATTTGTAGACTTAGAGAAAGCTTTTGACAACGTTAACTGGAATACTCTCTTTCAAATTCTGAAGGTGGCAGGGGTAAAATACAGGGAGCGAAAGGCTATTTACAATTTGTACAGAAACCAGATGGCAGTTATAAGAGTCGAGGGACATGAAAGGGAAGCAGTGGTTGGGAAAGGAGTGAGACAGGGTTGTAGCCTCTCCCCGATGTTATTCAATCTGTATATTGAGCAAGCAGTAAAGGAAACAAAAGAAAAATTCGGAGTAGGTATTAAAATTCATGGAGAAGAAGTAAAAACTTTGAGGTTCGCCGATGACATTGTAATTCTGTCAGAGACAGCAAAGGACTTGGAAGAGCAGTTGAACGGAATAGACAGTGTCTTGAAAGGAGGATATAAGATGAACATCAACAAAAGCAAAACGAGGATAATGGAATGTAGTCTAATTAAATCGGGTGACGCTGAGGGGATTAGATTAGGAAGTGAGACACTTAAAGTAGTAAAGGAGTTTTGCTATTTAGGGAGTAAAATAACTGATGATGGTCGAAGTAGAGAGGATATAAAATGTAGACTGGCAATGGCAAGGAAATCGTTTCTGAAGAGGAGAAATTTATTAACATCGAGTATAGATTTAAGTGTCAGGAAGTCATTTCTGAAAGTATTTGTATGGAGTGTAGCCATGTATGGAAGTGAAACATGGACGGTAAATAGTTTGGACAAGAAGAGAATAGAAGCTTTCGAAATGTGGTGCTACAGAAGAATGCTGAAGATAAGGTGGGTAGATCACGTAACTAATGAGGAGGTACTGAATAGGATTGGTGAGAAGAGAAGTTTGTGGCACAACTTGACTAGAAGAAGGGATCGGTTGATAGGACATGTTCTGAGGCATCAAGGGATCACAAATTTAGCATTGGAGGGCAGCGTGGAGGGTAAAAATCGTAGAGGGAGACCAAGAGATCAATACACTAAGCAGATTCAGAAGGATGTAGGTTGCAGTAGGTACTGGGAGATGAAGAAGCTTGCACAGGATAGAGTAGCATGGAGAGCTGCATCAAACCAGTCTCAGGACTGAAGACGACAACAACAACATGACATATGTCAGCTTTACAAAAATATTATGTATTCTGTAAAACCCAAAAAGTCTCTCTGTCTCTCTCTCTCTCTCTCTTTGTCTCTGTCTCTCTCTCTCTCTCTCTCGCTATGGCTTCTCCATACCAAACATAGAACACTTAGTATTTAGTCCAGAGTCAATATGTTACTTACATTTTAGCCCCTTTATGCAGGAGACCAGTGAAAGAATAGATTTATGATAAACAGAAAACAGTTTTTGTCATTTTCAGATAATAACTCTACATTTTTATAATAATCAGTACTGTCAACAGAGGTGAATAGGGACAGATTTTAAGGGATTTAAATAACAAATCCAGAAATACAAACTGCAATAGATACTTTAGTCACACAAGTGGAAGATGGCATTGTTACTCATCCTTGAAACCAAATATATTTGGTACTACTTAATATAATTTGTACTACTTAGCAATTAAGAATCATCCTTATTCACCCCATGGACAGGGTCAACAGGGACAGTCATAAATATAAACATAGAACCCTATTGCAACAGGCACTGGGATTGGTAGAGACACAAAATACTTTTTTGAGGTACAAATTAACCTTTAGAATACAAAAACATCATTTAAATGTATATCTGCCTCATCTTTCTTTCATGACTTGTATCACTTGAATGTGTGGTGGTGATAGGTCACATTGACCACACAAATTACAATCTTTGGAATATTAACTGCTCTGACAAGCCACCATCTTTAATTCAGTCTGCCTTTGTACTTCATGCAGTGTTCATGTGTATCGGTCTTTACAGTAAAATATATATGTATACTGAAAACTTGGGAACTGTTTATTACTTATATTACGATCTGTATCCAGAATTCCATATTGGTGACCCCGGACAAAAAAGTTCTATGTCTTCCGCGACTTCCACACCGGTCATATAGAATCAACAGGCTTCACATCCAACGCCATGGCTACATCACCGAATATTCTTTATGAAGATTTGGAGGCTCAGCTCTTTATGACCAGGCCAACACAACCTTCCGCCGTTGGGTATTTCACAGCTAACGGACAATGATCTACCATCTTCGACGAGGATAACCTCTACTTTAGCAACTTCACAATGACTGAGTGTTGTGCAGTTACCTCAAACAATGGCCTCAGGCTTTGTTTCACTGGATTCACAATACCAAGTGAAAAGTGAAGTGGATGATCTACTAAATAGTGTGACGATTGATCACTCATACGAAGTTCAAAGGGACCGAAATTCGCACATGTGCTTTGATCCTCTATGTGCCATGAAATCGGTTGCAGTAGTGCCATGTGCAACACTGCCATTTGTGCAAAATGCACACACAGTCAGCTATTACCAAGCTATGCCAGCCTCGCCTTCCTCACAAGTCGGTAGCAGACATTTTTACACATCCAGTTTGCCACAACAAACCACTGGATCGGCAGCCCAGTTTCGCGACCACTTGGGTATGAGTGCACCCAACATAGCCTCTTCACCCAGCAACTTTGTACTATGACAGTGAGACCGCAAACAGGTTTCACCAGTGTTTTTTGGCCCTACTGCGAAGGGTGCAGGGCCAGTGTGCGCGGAAAACTCACGTTGTTGCCACTTTAAGCTCCAGGCCACCCCTTCTCTTCATTTCCCTTGAACCTTCTGCATCACCAACATTGATGAACCAATTCTTGTTATGGATTTTTTTGTCCCATTGCAAGCTCTCCCCAAACCAGATACTGTGCTCCGGCACCCATACTCCTTGTTCCGTTACTGCCGCAACATGGGATATAGTTCACGAGTGTTCCACCCTCACTGGTAAGATTGTGACCTGCATCACTAACCTACTTTCAGAATACGGCTCAGCGGTGCACCTCCGCTGGGAGAATGACAAGCTGAAACAACGCATTACTCACACTTACAATGAGCTTGCTGCAGCCTGCACCTCGCTGTGGAAACTGGAATCCACAGTTCTTTCACTGGATCAAACTTCATCACCAAGCATCAGTTTGAACACTCATCAGGTTCGTTCAAAAACAATCATTGCGTGTGACGATTCGCATTCAGTGACCTCCGCACTGCCAAAGTGTCCACTACGCGCAGTGCCTCATGTTTCAAACAGTGTCTTTAATAACAGTTGCTCGCACAGCATGACCACACCCACTATGTAGGCAGCCACACTGCTTGTTGATAAACATTCTGCCTCTCCTGTGCACCAGCCAAGCAACTCGGTGGTCATTGCTGTACCTCGCGCGACGCCAGTGCCTCTCTCGCCCGCGCCGTTTACCCAAGGCAAAGTTAACAACAGAGAGTCACTGCACACACCATTCCACTCCATGCTGTGTACACAGCTCTCCTCTACAAACAAGCGCACGCTGCGCTCGCGTAATAGGCATGTGACTTTTGTGCTGCCTTTTCCCACTCGCGCTAATGGCTATGCCTCATCGCACCCCACTCGTCCCAGAACTCCACATCAGAACATTACTCAGCCTTGTGTGCAGCTCTCAGTCTCTTCCATCACTGACGGAACAATGCACAAGGTAATAACCACTGCCGGCCCTCCTATTAGACACAAGGTTAGATGCCTCAACCCCATTAAGTTGTGTGTGGCCCAGCAGCAAATTAATGAACTTCTGGAGGCAGGCATTCTAGAGCCATCAGACAGCAATTGGTCTTCACCAATTCACCTCATCACCAAACATAATAGTTCTTTTTGAATGTGTGGTGATTATAGACATTTAAATGCTCACATTGTCATGGACAATTAGCCCATGCCAAACATAAACGATTTCTCTCATATGTTATCGGGCACCACAATCTTCAGTGTGGTTGTCTGCAAACGTACTTATCACCAGATTCCCGTAGCACCAGAAGACATTCCAAAGACTGCAATACTCATACCACTCGGTTTGTTCCAGTACAACTTCATGCCATTCGGTTTAAAGACTACAACACAAATGTGGCAACGTTTCATTGACTCAGTCTTATGACGCTTCAAGTTCTGCTTTGCATACCTGGATGACATACTCATTTTTAGCAAATCGACTGAAGTCCACAAAGATAATTTATCCCAGGTCCTCCAGACTTTGCATCCCATGGTGTCGGGGTCAACAAAGAAAAATTCCAATTGCATCAGTCTTCTGTGACATTCCTGGGTTACACTGTCTCTGCAAATGTAATACAGCCTCCCAAATCCCATGTGCAGTCTATCATGTCATTGCCACCCCCCTAGCTATGTGCAAAGAACTCAGACATTTCCTAGTTACTACAAATAAATTACTACCGCCATCATCTACCTTCTTCCACCACCATGTAGACCCCGCTGACGGACTCGCACTTCGGCAAACAAACTTCGGGCGTTAAATCAGTCTGTTGGACTGAACCCGTGCTAGAGGCTTTCAGGGCTCTTAAAACAGCTTTAGCTCAAGCAGTCATACTCGCCCACCCTGATCCATTTGCCGATTTGTTCATCACTGTGGATGCCAGCGACATCACGACTGGGGCAGTATTACAACAGAGCAAAGGCGACACAGTTTCACCACTTCATTTCTTCTCCAAAAAACTGTCTACTGCACAGAAGAAGTATTCCTCTTTTGATAAAGAGCTTCTGGTGGTGCACGAGGCCGTCAAACATTTTCGCACTGACATCAAGGACCGTCCTTTCTTCATTCTTACTGATCACAAACTGCTGGCGGATACCTTCTGCAACCCTCCAGAGGATGCCCCCCCCCCCCCCCACCTCTCTCGATGTTTCCACCACTTCGACCTGGTCTCTCAATTTACTACTGACATTGTCATGGCACCTTCTCTACTGTGCTGGAAAAATTATCTCCATAAGGACACCATTACAGTGTGGCTAAGGGCTGTACAGTACTTTAGTAGGGCTGACCATGATGTCTCCTTTGTTGATGCTGCTGAGTCTGTGTTGTCCATGTGGCTTCTCGTTGTCTAGGCGATGATTCCTTTGCTGATCTGGGTCCACAAAAAGGTGCGTTTTTTTTTTATTATCACTGGACTATCGAAATCATGATGCAGTATTTCATGGTTTATTTGTAACAAAAACACATATTTATTGCCAAAACTAGAAAAACAACTACACTCAACTGCAGCCAACACTCAAGTGGCTGAAAACCCATTGTAGACCAAAGATCATGGTCATAAGCTACAAGGAACATACAATTCCAATATTGATTATTGATCGCAACACCTAACTTAGTATTATATTAAGCAAAAGCTTTTTTAACACAACTTAAGTGTATACTATAACAAAATGATGTCTATTTGTCAGTTCCATTACAATAGCCCCCCAAGAATTTTGTAAGTATGAACATGTGAAGATAATTCTGTCACCAGAGTAATGGAACTGCCAAGAATATGATTTTAAATAAATTATAATTTGTAACAGGACTGACTGTTTCTTTTGAATTATCCTAACTTTCTGCTCATAGTGATTGACATGACATTAGGTTTAACATTGAAATTGTCGCACAAAGTAAAGGAAAACATACAATTGTTAATCTTGTGGTAAATGAAATACAAGAGAAGTTTCACAATTTTCACTTAGAAGAGACCATAATGCTGCAGCACTTCACATTAAGCAATTGAAAGATTGTAACTTTTAACTACTGGTTTGTTTTATTCTCTTTTGTTACCCAATTTTCACACTACTCACAGTAATGTCCCACATTGTCCATCTGCACATAGGTGACTTCCATTAATAGGTCTGATTTCTACTTGTCCTGCAGCGCGTCTGTTTCCAAAGCTTAGCTGTTTGTATCACTTCATTGACTATAATGCCATGTTATCTAAAAATCATATACAGATATCACCTTTTGGTTACATAATATTTATATGTAAGTACATGGTTAGGATACATAGTTATCCTTCTGGTAATGTTTATCTAGTGGGGAAGTTTACAGAATCTGCCTGAGTAATACTACACAGATAAGGACTGGTCCAAAAAAGATCCTTTAAATGATAATAAATTCAATAAACATGTAATACAAATGTATTAACATATTGGGTGTAAAATGTCTTATCACAAAGACATTACTCCAACGATAAAAAAATTAAATTGTTTTCAAAAGTAAAGTTACAGGCAGTTTGCTACAAGGGTTCATATTCACAGTAAAAGTGCAAAGGTAGAATCATGGGTGAAAGTTTTAGAATGGTATGTATATATCAAAATTAAAAAATATTAATGCCTATGCTTTTGCAGTGGTTGAGAAAGAAATATACAGTAATTCATGTGGCTTACTAAAAATTATTGTCTCCTAGTAGATTTGGACATTTCAAACACTTAAGTGTGTAGTAATTAGGACTCTGCCTTTAAGATTAAAAAAATTAAAAAAAAACTGTTAATTGTTACAAGACAGATTTAGTGCTGATTAGTGGCTTGCATTTTAAATGGTGCCTCAACAAATGTGGCATGAGAAAGTTATTACACAAGCTAAAATTACACAAATCATCAAATATCAATCAAATTGCATAAACATACAGAAATATCAAGAACTAACATGGCAAGCATATTACACAGAAAATTCATTGCAAACACTTCATGCGGTGAATACATATTAAATGAATAATAAACATTTTCAAGGGCACAAAACTGTATCAAAATCAGACAATTTTTATATATAAAATTTCATAATTTCCAGTGAAAAACTTTTGTTGAGTCACCTTTTAACTTTCTCAGAATAGTCTTACCCCTTTTCTTTATACAATTTCAATGAAACAATATTCCTTAGACCGAGAACTTTCCTGGATTTAGGATACACCAAACGGTATGCATTAGGGTGTGGATGCTCTACAATCTCGAATGGACCCATGTATGTATCAAAGAATTTCTTTATTTCAGAAGTTAGAATTTTTGATGTCTCATGTGATTTTACTAAAACATAATCTTCAACTTTAAACATGGTTGCTTTGATCTTGCCATCATGTTGTCTTTTTCTAATTTCCCCCTGTTTTATCATGGTTTCTTTGACTATGGCTTCATGTTCATGCATAGTCATCATTGTGCATGGTGGAAATTCTAGGAGTTCAGTGATAATGTTGTCTGGTTTTAGGTGAAACATAATATCATAAGGTGAAAATTCTGTGGAAGTATGTTGCAAACTGTTCATAACATCTTCAAAGTCTCGTAAATGATCGTACCATGTAGGATGTTTATGACTGCAATATGTACGACATAAATGACCAATCTCGCACAAGTATCTCTCAGCTGGGTTTGACAATGGATTATATACAGATATTTGAATATGTTTGATTCCCGATTTATCAACGAAGGCTTTACAAACTTTTGACAAAAACTGAGAACCGTTATCCGACAAGATTGCTTTTGGTTTCCCAACGTTTAAGAAATAGTCTTTTTCAACTTTTGTAACTATCTCTTTACCTGTGGTTTTTCTGACAGGATACAACTTGAATAGTTTAGAAAATACATCTACCACGGCAAAAATGTAGCAGTGGCCACTTCTACTCCTTGTAAGAGGCCCATAGAAATCAACAGCGACTAAGTCTAGAGGTTGCACAGGAATAATGTTTTGCATTTCACCTTGACATTTTCTTTACTTACTTTGACTCATTGGCACTTATCACAAATTGACAATTCTTTTCTAACTTTCTTGGTCATGTTGTAGAAGTATACGTTTTCTTGTAATTTCTGCATACACTTCTGTATGCCACAATGACCATAGTTCTCATGAATATACCTAATTAACCTCTCAGCTTCATCCTCAGGCCAGCATAGTTTCCAATTGTCCGAGTCTTTGTCAGTTCTCCTAAACAGAGTACCTTTAAACACCTTATAGTACTTGTCTAGTTTTTCATATTTCTTTTTCCCTAAACAGCTCTTTACTAATTTCCAATTTGCACAACGGTTCTGGCTCCTCATGATTTTATCACACAATGATCTAACAACTTTTTCATCTGTGACCCCTTTCATATACCTCATTTTAAACTGTTTTTCTTCATTCTGATCAAACATTTCTGTTTCCCCTCCTACTGGTAGCCTTGATAGAGCATCTGCAACTATGTTGTCAGTGCCTTTAATATACTTAATTTCAAAGTTGAATTGTTATAAACAGAATGCCCATCTTGTAAGCCTATCATGATAGAGCTTGCATTCCTGTATATAGCTTAAGGCTTTATGATCAGAGTACACTATTACCTTATGTCCAAGTAAATAGGTCCTGAATTTGAAAATGACCACTGTATGGCTAATAACTCTTTTTCTGTGACTGTATAGTTCTCTTCATGCTTCAGTATCATTCTGCTTGCAAATGCAATTTTAGCATTAACTGTCTCCCCATTGACTTCTTTTACTTGAAATAATTCAGCACCTAACCCAAAATCACTGCTGTCAGTATGTAAACAGAAAGGTAAATTGAAATATGGCCTGTGTAACAGGTTTTGGTTATTCAGTTTCTTTTTTATTCTGTCGAAAGCCTCTCGACAATCTTTACTCCATATCCAAACAGTGTCCTTCTTTAACAAGTTACTTAGACAGGGTGTGTTTAAGCTTTGTTTACTTACAAATTTTCTGTAGAAGCCACATAGCCCATAGAATGATTTCAGTTGGTTTCTGTTACGGGGTATAGGAAACTCTGCAATAGCTTTAATTTTGTCTGAATCTGCCAAAATTCCTTTTTCTGTTACAACATGTCCCAAAAATTTTAAATCAGGTACTGCAAATTTGCACTTTTCTAGGTGTAGTGTCATTCCCCCTGTTCTAAGTTTCTCACGTGCATGTCTTAAAAGCCCAACATGCTCATTCCAATCTTGTCCAGTTACTAAAATGTCATCAACATAAATCACTAATTTGGATACAAGTTCCTGCCCAAGCACATGGTCTAAAGCTCTAATGAATTCTGCTACCGATGAGTTCAAGCCAAAAGGGACTACACAATACTGATAGCAATGGCCATTGTAAAGAAAAGCAGTGTATTTCCTAGATTTGGGTGCCAGGGGTACTTGGTGAAAGCCTGAGGTTAAGTCTAGACTTGACATTAATTTTACATCCTTGAACTTGTGTAACAGCTCATCAATGTTTTTAGGGTGGTCTGTTTCCCTGTATAAGATCTTGTTTAAAGCCTGGAGTCAAGAACTATTCTCACTCCCCCATCTCTCTTTGACACAACTACCAGTGGGTTATTATAAGCACTGATACTCCTTTCAATAATGCCACACACTTCCATCTTATGTAATTCTTTCTCAACTGCTGTACATTTTGCTATGGGCACACCATATGGTTTTATGAAAAATGGGTCATGGCATCTTACTAGCAAAGTACTTTCGTAACCCCTAACTTTCCCCGGAATGTTGCTAAAGACATCACTGTATTCCTATAACTCTAGTTCCTGTTTTTGCTCATCGTTTAGACTGCTAACTTCTGAAATCTTAGTGTTTACAAGTGTGTTGAAATCTACTTCACTTAAATCTAGCTCTGTTGTGTGTTTGTCAACATATATATTCTCCTTTACAAGATTTATAGTGTTAAATTTATTGTTGCACAAAACTGTATTTGATCTGACAAACTTGGTGGAGATACACCCCACATTTGGTGTTGTTATGATAAGTTTTTGTCCTCCCCAGTCAAATCTTGCATCTACACTCCGAATCTATGACATCCCGAGAATACAGTCCTCACTGAGGCCTGGTATAATTAGTCATCCATGTGTAAATGTGACGCCCTCAATTGTAAAAGGTAACAAAGTTTGACTTTTCACAGTTTTACTATGTTTTCCTGTAGCACCTCTTATTTTCACCCCAATGGCTGGCATTTCAATGTAATCTTTCTCGCACTTCAGCTTTTTGCTTAGTATTTCAGATATTCCTGACACTTGACTCCCTGTGTCTATAAGGCACCTGACTTCCCAGGTATCAACTTTTGCTCTAATGAATGGACTACCTATGTCATCACTTTTTTCAGGCTGAACATATTCATACAATAAATCATTTTGAATTTCACTAAAACAGTGACTTCCTGACTCACAAGTACCTATATTACTGTCACCTTTATTATCTATGGTCATTACATTAACACACATATCATTAGCACTGTCACTTGCATTGATAATTTCATTAATCCAAATATTTTCACCCATATAACATTGTTCATCACTAAGGTATTTATCCTTCAGTTGTTCAACAATAATATGTTTAGTATTTTTCCACCAATCAGGATATAAAATTTGAGACATATTAAAAATCATTTTTCTAAAACTGCTATCATTTATAATTGCATCACTATTTAGCCATATATTATAAAGAAATAGTTCACCTTTGTTCATTGCAAATGGTAGCCTTCTTGCACAGTCAGTATTACTGTTCACGGAATCTTTATCATCTACCCAGGTTCCTTCGTAAGATGTTGGATTGCAGAACCTATTGGTTGTGACATTGACATTAACACCACTTAAATTGCTAATAACATCCTTGGGTACATCTGCAACATGCATATCAGTTTCTCCCACAACACCTAATGCCTCCATTTCCTCTTTCAAGCAAACAAAATATTTTTCACCATCATCATGTATCATTAAATCATCATTTTCCCAAATACTACCATCATCAACATCTCTCTCCCAAAAACTTAAAATGTTGCTTTCATACCCAAGTGTATTTAATTCTTTGCTCATTAAATCAGTGTCAACAATTTGCTCGCCAGGTTCCCTCATCAGTGCATTAATTCCTCAATCATTTAAATTGTTAACCTGCTGGTCCTCTGACAAACTAAAAGGTTCTGCCCATTCATAAAATTCAGCGAAGTCAATTATTTCCATTGGCTCTTTATTACAACCAATGTGTTCATTCTTAACAGGTACTGTGTTTAGAGGGTAGTACACATTCATAAGATAACTACTCATTACTTGAGATGTATCTTTTGGTATAGTGTAGTCACTGTTATTGATCCATCTATTATGTATGCTTTTCACCCCTACCTTGTGGACCAACAATGGAGCGCATGATAGTTTTTTACGTCATGACTTCCCGTAGCATTTTGACTCTTGGTGTCACTATGCTCTTGCCAATTCCTGTTTTCAGACTCCCTGTTATTACTTCTGTTCCAATTGTTCCCAGATTGTCCTCCGGAATGGAAATTATAGTTTTCCCTTGAATGGAAATTATTATTATTATTATTGTGACTATTTTGTTCCCTATGATGAAAACTATGGTTGTTAGAACTACTGTTTTGCCTTCTGTTAAAATTAGTGTTTCCCCAACTATAATCCCCACCTCTCTTCATGTGATTGAAATAGTTTTTTTTTGTTTCCCCACTTTGTCTATAATCCTGTCTAGTTTGTCCATATAGTTTAGAAATTGTTCAATGTTGTCATCTGGTCCATACACTTGGTCCCATTGCACATCTGTTGGCAACTTTCTCTTTAAAACATCTATCTGTGTGAGCTCATCAAAAGGTTTACTCAAATGTACAAGTTTCTTCAATTTATTTTTACAAAACTGTTTCATTGTCCCTTGTGTTTCCCTATAATTTGGTCCATTCAGGAACTCGCTCTTTATCCTGGCTTGTTCAGTTTCAGACCAGAACCATTTTAAGAACTCAATTCCATAGAAAAATTTTGATTGGCCCATGACAAAGATTCCCCCTCCAAAAATTTTTTAAGAAACTTAATTTTGAAACTTTCACTCATAATGGGCAAAAAATTGTCTCTACAACCCTGCAGAAAGTCAACAGGATGCAAACTACACTCATTTGAAAAGATTTTAACTGGAAAATTGGCAAAATAAAATATTGGAACAAAAATAATTTGTGTCTCTGTAACTGATTTTCTTTACTTCCAATGGCAACTATGAAGGTTTTTCAGTGCATTTTTCATTCTAAAAGCTTTGAAAATATGTAATACATTTACCAGTTGCATATCAGTCTCTTGGGTTTTGTCTGAATAACATTGTTACAAAGTGTAGAAAACTGAACATGTTTGACATAGGTTCATAGGACTATCACAGTCTTCAAAATGTCTGAAGTTGATGTTCATTATCTATTGACCCATTCTGCTACATTACATTGATTTATTGATTCATCCCATAAATTTTTCTAGATTTATTTCAGCAAATACATGACTTTTAGCTTTATACACAAAGGTTCTTGCAGTAGCTGCACTGTCTTATTTCAAGTCTTTTGTATCTTAAATGATCAAGAAATTCTGCCACTGAATAGAAGCAATGATACAATAAGAATGCGCTTAGGGTTTTACAAAAGAGTAAGAATGATGATATGTCTTTTACTTTATATGGAAGACTATTGTAAATTTGTATAGCACTGTTTACTGTGAACATTTTATAAGCTGATGTCCTTATTGACTGGACATGAAACTTCCTTTTGTCTTGTATCATGTTCATGGGTATTAAAATTTTTATTTACATCTTTTTAATTCTTTCTAATATATTTACAGATTTCTAGTATATAAATACATGAAAGAAGGAGAATTGACAACTTTTGAAAGAGGGGTGTACGAGAATCTGTTTGTCAAGCATGTTGCATTGCTCTTACACTCGTTTTTTGAGTTAAGAAGATGACTGAACTAGGCAGTGTATTACCTCAGAATATAGTTCCATACAGTAGGATGCTGTGGAAATGGGCAAAGTAGGCAGTTTGGACAGTGCTATAACTTGCTTTGACAGAGACTGTAACATATTTTATTTAGTGTTCCATTAATTTTGTTTATATGTGTGTGCCATTAGAAGTTATTTTGAAGCCATAAGCCTAAAAACTTTGTTTCTGGAGTAGATGAAATTTTGCTGGAATTTATTGTCACACTGGTGCAGCATGCATCACCTTTTAAACAGAAATTTAAGAATTTTTTTTTTTTGTCAAGTTTATTCCCCTCAAATGATCTATTTATCTGTTCTGTAGTCTTATTAATGGCTGTTTGAAGCTGACTTAGGGTATTTCCTGAAATTAGGTGGCTTGCGTCATCTGCAAAAAAGTGCTTGTTTGTGACTCATTGTTCAGATCTAGATCATTTATATGCAGGAGAAAGAGGATTGGCCAAAAAATGCATCCATGAGGGAATCCTTTATTTAGAACTTCTGCATCTGAGAGGTATATCCTGGTGTTTTCATTTAGTTCATGTTTTGTTTGAATTTTTTGTTTCCTGTTTGTCAAGTACAAAGTGAAACATTTTAGTGCAGTGCCTCTAATGCCATATACTTGGAGCTTCTCCAACAGTATGTTGTGGTCCAGTATGTAAAAGGCTTTACTTAAGTCTAAAAAATGCCAGTGGCTCTTTGCTTTTTGTCTATTTCTTGCAGGGCATTTTCTATAAAATCATAGAATGCACTGGTTGTTGATTTATTTTTCCTGAATCCATGCTGAGAATCAGTGAGAATTTTGTTTTTTTCTAAGAATTTCGTTAACCTGTTATGCATTACTTTTTCTATGATTTTACTACTTGGCTTTTATTTGCTGATTCTGTTATGAACTTATCATTGGCCATTTTTTTCTGTTGTAGGGTGGGGAAAAGTAAGTTAGCTTCCCTATTAGCAGAAACTGTAAGGGGGTCCACAGTCACACAAGGGGTGATCTCTGTGGTTAATGGGTCCAGGCAGACAGGTTTTTTAGGTTAAAGCCAAAGTCCAGACAGATGACAATCAAGATAAATAGAATAAAAGAAACTTCACGTACTGTTAATTGGGGTAAAGCTAAGGGCAGTATCATCATACTTCATCAAAATATCAGGTGAATTAAAAATAAAGTAGATGAGCTATCAGTGTGTTTAGATGATCTCAAAAATAAGAATGAGATTGATATAATCTGTCTGTCTGAACACCATGGAACTGTGGGCATGGATAGTGTCAGTATAAGTGGGTATAATTTAGTACCTTACACTTGTAGATCTAGGATGGATAAAGGAGGAGTTGCCATTTTCATAAAACAAAAGTATAAATGCAAAACTGTAGAAGTAAGCAAATTTTGTGTTGAATGCACTTTGAGGTTTGTGCATGTGAACTTCAGCTAGATAATGTAGTATTGATATTAGCAACAGTGTACATGTCCCCATTAGGAGACTGGGAGCTGTTCATCAAAAAGTTTGACTACCTATTATGCTGTCTGTCGGACAAAAGGAAGTTATTAATCTGTGGTGACAGCACTTCAGAGAAAGCTTAAGAAATGTTAATTGGGGAGATGTATATAATGAGCCAAATGCTAATGATAAGTGCAACATATTTCTTGATAAATTTATATCCCTCTTGGAACATTCTTTCCCAAAGAAAATTACTAAGTGTAACACCACGCACTTTTCAAAGAAACCTTGGATTACTACAGGTATTAAAGTGTCTTCAGAAAGAAAAAGAAAACTGTATGAGACAGCAAGAACTAGCAAAGATCCAGAAGTAGTCTTACACTATAAAAATTATAGTAACATACTGAGAAAAGTTGTAAGGAAATCAAGAAATATGGATGTTGGAGAAGAAATTAACAACTCTGGCAATAAAATCAAATCAATATGGAATGTTGTTAGAAGGGAGATACGAAAAGTAACCACTGGGGTAGGTAGTATTACTGTTAAAGAGAACGAGACCATCATAACCAACAGTACACAAGTAGCTAATGTATTTAACAATCGTTCCTTAAGTGTAGGAGAAAAAATTGGTGAGAACAGTTCAAAAGAACAAGCTAGGCTACATGGAAGAGTCTGTTTTACAAAAATTTTGTCAGATTAAGTTTCACCTAACAACCTCTTGTGAAATAAATAAAATTATTAAATCTCTGGAAAATAAATGTTCTGTTCAAGTAGAGGACATCTCTAATAAGATATTGAAACAATGTGGAGCAATTACAGCTGATGTTCTGAGTCACATATATAATGAATCACTAACTCAAGGTATTTTCCCAGACAGGTTAAAATATGCCATTGTCAGGCCTCTCTACAAAAAGGGGGACACCACAGATGTCAATAATTATCAGCCAGTATCCTTGCTTACAGCATTCTCAAAAATCTTCGAGAAAGTAATGTACTCAAGAGTGGTTAGCCACCTCAATAGTAATGGGATGCTTAGTAAATCACAGTACAGATTTCAAAAATGCTGTTCCATAGAGACAGCAATATACAGTTTCACTGTCCACATAATAGAGTCTTTAAATAGTAGAATGTCACCAATAGGAATTTTCTGTCCAAAGCATTTCATTGTGTGAACCATGACATTATGTTACAGAAAGTACAATTCAATGGTATAAATGGAATAGCATATGAGTGGTTTAAGTCATATGTACAGAACAGGAAGCAAATAGTTTCCTCATATGGGTCAAGTGATTTAAGTTCACCACTTCATCTAACTGGGGTGAAATTACTGTAGGTGTTCCACAGGATTCAATCATGGATCCCCTTCTGTTCTTGATATATGTGAACGACTTCCCTTCCTATCTGAAACAGGAAGCTGAACTGACACTGTTTGCTGATGATATGCTTGTATCATTATTAATCCAGTAAAAGAAAGTCCAACTGAAAATGATACAAATAATGTCTTTGGAAAGTCATTAATTGGTTTTCTGCAAATGGGCTTGCTCTAAACTTTGAAAAAACACAGTACATCCAATTTTCTGCTGCAAAAACTACAGTTCCTTCAATAAATATAACACATCAACAGAAGTCAGTAGACAGGGTAGAGCATACTAAGTTTTTTGGTGTACATATAGATGAGAATCTTAATTGGAAAATTCATATGTTTGATCTCCTAAAGTGACTAGGTTCAGCAACTTCTGCAATCAGAATAATTGCCAATTCTGAGGATACAAAAATTAGTAAGCTAACATACTTTGCATACTTTCACTCTCTGATGTCATGCAGAATAATATTTTGGGGTAACTCAACATTTAGACAAAAAGTATTCACTGCTCAAAAGAAAGTGGTTAGAGTAATGTGTGGGGTTCATAGTCACACATCTTGTAGGCATCTTTTTAAAATATTGGGAATTCTTACAACAGCCTCACACTACATCCACTCACAAATGAAATTTGTTCTCAACAACATGGACTAGTTTAAAAACAACAGTGACATTCATGATTATAATACCAGAAAAAAGAAAGACTTACACTATCCTTTGCTCAACCTATCTTTGACACAGAAAGGGGTAAAACATGCTGCTATAAAATTTTTTGACAAATTACCAAATGAAATAAGATGTCTGACAGACAGCAGTAATAGCTTCAAAAATAAATTGAAATTGTATCTCCTTGGCAACTCCTTCTATACCATAGATGAATTCTTCAATAGGAATAAATAAATCTATAAATATAGTATATGCATTTTGTGCCATTTAAGGGAATGGGGTAAATAATAAAAATATTAATCTTTAACTCTGTATTGTAATTTATATATATTAAAAAAAATTTTGTTTCATATGTGCATTTCTTGTGCACTTGACACGTTTCACATCATAATGGCTACCATACCGTGCGATTGATCAATGGAACACGCAACCAACTAACTAACTAACTCTTCTGTAGATATGAATGTATTCCTGTATGTAACTGTTTAGAAGAGGGGATATGTTATTGTTTTTCCTGTATTTGAGTAATTCTCATTTCCCCGCACTTGATATTTTGACCCCTGTTGTTATCCATAGCTTTGCTTTTTTAGTTGTGCCTCTTATTTCTTGTGTTTTGAGAGGGAATGCAATTTCAAAGTAATCAATGAAGATGCTAGAGAATTTCTCAAACTTTTGTTGGTGCTATCTATTTGCAAAACTTCTTCCCACCTTTCTCCTGATAACAGGGAGTTGAATGTTTCTATATTGTATGTATTAAACTGTCTTGCTGTATAGTTCTTTTATAGTTCTGGTTGGGCAGTAACTGACTTTGGATGGTGACAACTTGAGCTTCGTGATCACTAAGGCTTGTACTTACATATTTTGCAGTACAATTTATATTCACAAATATTTGATCCAAGGCAGTAGCAGTAGCTTTTGTGCTTCTTGTGGGGATTGTTATAGTCTGTTTTAAGTTGAAACTATCGAAATATTCTTCTATTAGGGAATAGGGAAACAATAGGAAGGACTGGACCCCTTTTGTTTTATGTAACAATCATATCAACAAATTCCTTTAAAACAACAATATTTTAATCCTGATTACTAATAGAATAGTAAGTCACAGGAATTCAGTGAATCTGCTACCAATGTCTTCTTATGAAACAAAGTCTATCTCATATATAAGAAAATTTTAAAACCACTAACAATTATGCACCTGACGGTTTAAATTAAGGCACACAATATTTCTGACTAGTGTTTGGACACTGAGAACTGAAGTTCTCAAAAACATTTACCTAAATAACAATCTGCCAGAGATGCACCCAATAAATAGTAGGATGAAGTTAATACAAAGGCACTTGTTTCACACTCAAGAGTCAATCAATATCACTAAGGCTTACTAAGGCTTCAAACTTCGGCTCCAAGGCCCAGTAACACAATTGGTCAGTGCAAAGTCTTACTAAGAGTTGCACAGCAACAACCTTTACAGTTGTATGTTGCTCTTGAGACAAGGTTTAATAAATATCATACATACCCAAGTAAACATAATTAGCACCAGAATTAATTAGTGAGGAGTGACACCAGGTCGCTCGAAGGCAGAAAGAAAACTTAACTTGGAGAAGCCAAGACGGAAGGTGGAAGGCGACAGTTCGTACAAGGCCCACTTCTCGAGCTTCGACCCGGAGTCACCTCCCACTACCCAGGATTTCTCTGCCCCAGTACCCATAGGTGGAAAGGTAGCACTTACTCCAAAACACCAGCCAGCCGGCTGTAACATTTAACATGTCCTTGGCGAGAGTCTCCAGTTAACTCCTCCAGCAAAGATAAGGCAACCAAGACTCAGTACACGCCACAAGCAAAGATATGAGCATGAAGGCGAGGTACTTGCAAATATGCTGGCACACCAGCAAAACGTCATGGCTCAAGTATGTGTGAGATTGAGCAATAGTTCTTTTCTTTTGCTGGTTCCAAGAAAATCAATGTTGAAGTCCCCACAAAACACTATTGTTTGTTGTCTAGATGAAGCCTATTTAGCACATATTCAAGGTTATTTAGAAATGAGTCAAAATTGCAATTTGGGGAGCAATAAATTTGTGCTATAATTGTATATGCCTCACTGACTTCAATGAGAACCAGCTCAAGGACTCTTTCTGCACTGAGGTGTTGAAACTTATTGATTGATTTATATTTTAATGCATGCTTGATGGAAATTGTGGTACCTCATTTTTATAGCTGTTTCTACAGAAATAATTTGCTACTGTGTAATTTGGTATAGAAAAAGAGTCAATTTGGTCATCATTTAGCCAGTGTTCTGTAATGCAAAGAACATTAATAAAGTTGAGTTCTGTATGAAGTAAGATCCCTACATCTAAAACTTTCTTTGTTATTGACTGTATATTTTGATGCCAAACACAAAGATGTTTGTTGCTGTAATTTATTTGATTGCCAGTAATGGGATTTACATCAACATTTGAGATTCCTAAGGGCACTTTTAGTATATCACTGACCTCATTCTTGCTTGGTAAGGATCTGTCATTAAAAAACCATCTGTGTGGGAATCTGGAGGTTTCTTCTGCATTGATGGAGTCTGCTTCTTTCCTTCCAATGTGCTGTGCACCACTTCTGCATAACAGGGAGACGACTGCTGTTTTGGCAAACAGGGAAGATGTGATGATTTATCAGTTTTCTTTGATGCTGTATGTCTTATCTCCGATTTCTTGACAATGCATGTGTTTATTTTTTCCACAGCAAGCTGCTTTCCTAGCCCATGACATGACAGGACATGAGCACATAGAATGTACCACTTCATTTTTAGGTTGCTATAGCAGTTCACATCATACACAAAATAGCCTTTCTATAAAAGCTTCCAGGCCAAATAAACAACTTGATTTAGGAATTGCACAAAATAATAAAATTTGAGCAAACAATATTATGAAAAGAAAAGTTGTTACTCACCATATAGCAGAGATGCTGAGTCACACAGATGAATAACAAAGAGACTGTCACAATATAAGCTTTTGGCCATCAGGGCCTTTACACATGACTGCAGCCTCTGCCAGCTGAAGCCACACTCAGCCGACCAACCTGGGTGGCACAGTGGTTATCACACTGGACTCACAATTTGGAGGACAACAGTTCAAACCCATCTTCGGCCATCCTGATTTAGGTTTTCCATTATTTCCCTAAATTGTTTCAGGAAAATGCCAGGATGGATTCTTTGATAGGGTATGGCTGATTGTCTTCCCAATCCTTCCCCAATCTGAGCTTGTGCTTCATCTCTAATGACCTTGTTGTCGACGGGATGTTAAACACTAATCTCCTCCTCCACACTCAGCTGATTTCAGCTGCCAGAGGCTGCAGTCATGTGTGTGAGTTGTATTTGTATGTATGTGTGTGTGTGTGTGCATTTGTTGTGCCTATCTGCAACTCAGTGTCTCTGCTAAATGAAGAGTAGCAACTTTCCTTTTCGTAATATTGTTACATTCCATACTGGATTTTCCATTGACTAAAATCTGAACAAATTATTAATTATACAGAATTCCTTGCGTGTACTCCTGTCCCCAAAAATCAAAAGGAGTAATACCATTTAAGGTTTCCAATGTAACTGAAAATTTGTGAATATTTGCCATAATTGAACAAAAGGGGAAGTCTATTGTCAACTTATTTATTTATTTTTAATGGAAATTCTCCATGCATTTGTAGTTATGAGTATGCACCAAAATATCCATGTGAATTTAAACAAAGTCCTAACGTCAGTGACTGAAAACAAATTAGCACTCAAGCCTGCATCTGCTACTGTCATGGCCAATGACATAGCCAAGTTGTCAAAATATTTAAAACTCCTTCTTAGAAAGGTATCTCCATGAGACAATCAGTGTTTCTTAATCACAGGTCAGCTGAGACATGGCAGGAATGCCCTCTCAAAACACCTGTAAATCTGCTTCTGATTGGTTTCTTAATCAGTGATTATTTGATAACAGGTATAAAAATAAAAACTAATTACAGTAAAAAATTATCCAGGGGACACTTTAACCAAAGCTGACTTTGCATCTATTTTACCTTTAAAAAATTGACTTGTCAGTGTATAAGCTTTAAAATGGTTCCAGTTTCATTTATTTCATCTATAAATGATTTTATTCTTTAAATGTATCTCTTTTATTCTTCAGATGGGAGTGGTATGCTTCCGAGTAGCCCAGTTGGATGATTATGAGTCTGTTACTGAAGATCAACTGACACAGCTGCTGTTGGCTCTAATTAATATATCAGGGAAAGTTAGTGGAACACCAGTTTACGTACAGAGTTTCTTTTCAATCAGACTTTGTATATGCTACGACAATGTTACAGAAGAACAAATAGGTAAGTTTCAAGTATACTTTTGATTAACTTTGTGTGTATTGATGCTCTGCTGAGCTGTAATTAATGTATGCAGGCATGAGTGCATGCGCGCACACACACACGTACACACACACACACACACACACACACACACACACACACACACACACACACACACACACACACACATTTGCATTTTGTAAAGCTTGTTCCTTGTTCCAAAAAGTAAGGGAAGGCACTGGATTCAGATGTCCATTGTTTGACAGCTACAGTCCTTAAATAGGGTGCCTCATGATGTTTTGTCACAAAACTGAACTGGCTGACACTTCACTTCAGGATAGATGTCAACTGTCAAATGAATGCCTATGTATAAAGTCTCCAGGAATAATGAATTTAGGAATATACTTCAGCCCCTTATCTATCGTACCTGTAGGGACTGTGAATCAGCGCCACAGTGAGGTGATCTTAGGTACATGGCAGAGCTGTCAGAGCTGCCATCCTCCCCCTCCCACTTCACCCTAATAAATACTTCCTACATTTTACTTTATAATTTTGTAAAGGAATTTAATAAACAAGATAACTGTTGAAAAATATTACTAAATGAACTAACAACAATGTGGAAAGAATAGTTACCTGCTGACCATATAGAGGAGGCAATGAACTGCAGACAGGCACAATGACAAAGACTGATAAAATATTAAATCTGTAGACAAAGTACTTCATCCTGATTAGAAAACACACGTACATGTACACAAGCACAACACATACACACATAGCTACTGTGTAAGGACAGTAGAATCCGACTGTGACTGCATCTGACAGAGCAGCAGTCTGTTGGAATCGATGGTGAGCTTAGGAGGCGGCATGAGATTGGGGGGGCGGGGGGGGGGGGGGGGGGGAGGGCAGTTGTAGTTGGGTGTGGGTGGAGAAGATGCTTTCTGAGCATGCAGGGACTTGGTAGGGTGGTAGGGACAGGAGAGAGCTGTTAGGTGCAGTGACTATCAACTGGATGGGGGTGGGGAATAACAGGGCAGAGAGAGGAGAGAAGTAGAGAACGGGAAAGGTCTAGTTGGTTCATTAGTAGGATACAAGTATGGTGGCATGTCCAGGGGTAAGAAATACAAGGAGCAGGAAACGTGTAATTCTTAAGGATTTTTGGTACCCAGCCTCGGCAAGGAACAGCCGGTAACATTGGGAAACATAAGTACAAACTCCTCTCAATCTCAATCTAATTTCAATAATTTAAAAATAATGAACCTTAACATACAATGCATTAAAAATAAAATATTAGAACTTGAGATTGCAGCTAGTGAAGTTAGTATAGATTGTATTTGCATTCAAGAACATTGGTGCACGAGTTATGAACTAGAAAATATTTGCATTTCCCCATACGAATTAGTAAGTCATTATTGCAGGAAGGAAACAAGACATGGTGGTGTTTGCATTTATGTAAAACCTGGAGTAAAGGTTAAAAATATGACTGTAACTGAATCCTTGAGTGAAGAAAAACATTTTGAGGCTGCAGCAATACAGTTGAATATGCAAAAGAATAAATTAATAATTGTGTCAGTGTACAGATCACCATGTGGTGATCCTGAAATTTTTAGAAATAAGTTAGAGGCATTGCTCAAAATATTACATCATCAAAAATTAACAGTAATTATAAGTGGAGATTTTAATGTCAACTTATTGACTGAAGGTGCATCCAAAGATCAATTCCTGAATGTTTTACAGATCTTCAATTTGTATCCACATATAACTAACCCTACAAGAGTAACAAACTCTTCAAAAAGTCTCATAGATAATATCTTCACAAATATACACTCCTGGAAATGGAAAAAAGAACACATTGACACCGGTGTGTCAGACCCACCATACTTGCTCTGGACACTGCGAGAGGGCTGTACAAGCAATGATCACACGCACGGCACAGCGGACACACCAGGAACCGCGGTGTTGGCCGTCGAATGGCGCTAGCTGCGCAGCATTTGTGCACCGCCGCCATCAGTGTCAGCCAGTTTGCCGTGGCATACGGAGCTCCATCGCAGTCTTTAACACTGGTAGCATGCCGCGACAGCGTGGACGTGAACCGTATGTGCAGTTGACGGACTTTGAGCGAGGGCGTATAGTGGGCATGCGGGAGGCCGGGTGGACGTACCGCCGAATTGCTCAACACGTGGGGCGTGAGGTCTCCACAGTACATCGATGTTGTCGCCAGTGGTCGGCGGAAGGTGCACGTGCCTGTCGACCTGGGACCGGACCGCAGCGACGCACGGATGCACGCCAAGACCGTAGGATCCTACGCAGTGCCGTAGGGGACCGCACCGCCACTTCCCAGCAAATTAGGGACACTGTTGCTCCTGGGGTATCGGCGAGGACCATTCGCAACCGTCTCCATGAAGCTGGGCTACGGTCCCGCACACCGTTAGGCCGTCTTCCGCTCACGCCCCAACATCGTGCAGCCTGCCTCCAGTGGTGTCGCGACAGGCGTGAATGGAGGGACGAATGGAGACGTGTCGTCTTCAGCGATGAGAGTCGCTTCTGCCTTGGTGCCAATGATGGTCGTATGCGTGTTTGGCACCATGCAGGTGAGCGCCACAATCAGGACTGCATACGACCGAGGCACACAGGGCCAACACCCGGCATCATGGTGTGGGGAGCGATCTCCTACACTGGCCGTACACCACTGGTGATCGTCGAGGGGACACTGAATAGTGCACGGTACATCCAAACCGTCATCGAACCCATCGTTCTACCATTCCTAGACCGGCAAGGGAACTTGCTGTTCCAACAGGACAATGCACGTCCGCATGTATCCCGTGCCACCCAACGTGCTCTAGAAGGTGTAAGTCAACTACCCTGGCCAGCAAGATCTCCGGATCTGTCCCCCATTGAGCATGTTTGGGACTGGATGAAGCGTCGTCTCACGCGGTCTGCACGTCCAGCACGAACGCTGGTCCAACTGAGGCGCCAGGTGGAAATGGCATGGCAAGCCGTTCCACAGGACTACATCCAGCATCTCTACGATCGTCTCCATGGGAGAATAGCAGCCTGCATTGCTGCGAAAGGTGGATATACACTGTACTAGTGCCGACATTGTGCATGCTCTGTTGCCTGTGTCTATGTGCCTGTGGTTCTGTCAGTGTGATCATGTGATGTATCTGACCCCAGGAGTGTGTCAATAAAGTTTCCCCTTCCTGGGACAATGAATTCACGGTGTTCTTATTTCAATTTCCAGGAGTGTAGATGCCATAGATATAGATGTAATAAATGTTGACCTAGGAATATCTGATCACAATGCACTCATCCTTAAATTTCCCATAGCCCCTGTGACCAAAAATAGTTCATACCAAATGTACAAAAGAACCTTCTCCACAAATAGTTGCAGTCACTTCATAAATACACTAACTAACCAATCATGGGCAGAAGTACTGTTACAAACTAGCACAAACACTGCATATAATGTTTTTTCTTCCCTGTTTATGTTGACTTTTGAAATGTGTTTTCCTAAGAAACTTGTCAAAACATGCTAACTCCTGGATCACAACAGATATTAGAAATTCCTCCAGGGCCATGAAAATGCTTAACTATAGACTGAAAAGTTGGACTGACCCCAAGTTTGAAGAACATGTAACAAATTACAAAAGCAAAATTACTAAGTAATGATAAATTAATAAGAAAATCAGGTAATAAATCAAAAACTATTTGTGAAATTGTGAAAAGGGAAACAGTTAAGGGCCTCAAGGATCAGGAAATAGTACTCAAAAATAGTGAAAATATTGAATTAAAAGATGAAACTCTGGCAAATTACATTAATAATTACTTTTTAAGTGTACCAGTGTCATTAAGTAAAAAATTTACTAAACATGAGAAATTAACAGCCCCAAAAGTAGACATTAGTATGTTGTTAACTCCCACAAATGATAATGAAATTGTGGGAGTGACTAATCTATAGTCAACAAGACACTGAGAGATTCTCTTTGCGAGCGGGGTTCTTTGGAGGACCCAACCAGTGTTCGTTTCCTGCGTTAACGTATGTATCTATTGTGTTTGTGCGGTACAATAAAGGTGGTCGTTCACAGCATAAATTCCACACAAGTGATTTCTTTTATGTAGTGAAATTATTCCTACATCAGTGGTGATCCGCGACGTCTCGTATCGAAATGGTGTCTGCACAGAACCTCTTCTGCGACATTGACGGTGTCATCCAAAATATCAAGAAGGAGCTCGACACGGACGCCTACATCTCAAACCGACTTCGCCCACGATGTTACGTTCCCAACCGCGCCGCGTGTGCCGGCGGGTCCCGCGCCGCCGCCACAGGATATTGTCTCGCAAAACCAGCCCGCAGGACAGAAAGAAGGATCCGTTATTGTATGATTATATGATAGCGGACGCGACCGAAGATTTCCGATCTCTCCACGATGCCATCGATCAGCTGACCGCCTAGCTGCAGCGGCTAGAGCCACGCGACGTTGCGGCGGCTGACACACACACGCGTCGTCGCCAGCCGACGCGCCCGCCGCGTCACGCAAACAACGGTACCGGTTATTGCTGGTTCCACCAGCACTTCGGCGCGCAAGCTATAAAGTGTAAGGTGCCGTGCTCGCACCCAAACGCATCCCACGGCCTGCTTTAGGCGCAGCCAACCGTGACAACAAGCAACTGCGCCTAAACTCACGGACGCATGGAAGGAGAACACCCCCATTTCAGCACGAGCCTACGTTATGCGGATCGACGTCTCCCACAGCTGTAAGGTACACTGCTTCACAAAGACTTTTCGTTCCTGATCGCTCTACAGGATGGATGTTCTTGGTTGACACTGGCTCAGATGTCAGCACTCTGCCTGTAAATTTCTTCCCTTCAGACAAATGCACTGAAGAGACCACTTTGAAAGCAGTCAACGATTCAGTCATCCACACATATGGACAGAAAACACTGCCAGTGGACATAGCGCTACCAGGAAAATGCAACTGGACCTTCGTTATGGCCGATATCGACTAACCTATACTAGGTGCTGATTTCCTGGCAAAACATGCATTGTCCGTGTATGTACACAAGTCACAACTCGTCCATTCTGCCAATCGATGGGTTATTCCGGGAATACAAGGACATCCGACCTCTCATGCATGCCAAAGGGTAGATAACCTCAGTGCACCGACCTGGGAGGACACCATAGATGGCTCAAATGACATCAAAACAGTTGATGACGCAACAACGGGCTCCTGCTGTTTCAACCACAAAGGCGACACCCAAACCACAACAGGGAACAAGAAAGAGCAGAGCGAATAATGAGACAGTGCACCACATCCGTACGACTCCAGACCCACCAGTCTCCTCACATGTTTGCAGGCTTGCACCTGATCACTTGCGGGAAACCAAGGCCATTTTCAACGAGATGCTACAGGAAGGAACTATACAGCCATCCAACAGTCCGTGGTCCTCTCCTCTGCATCTCGCCCATAAAAAGAATGGGTCATGGCGCCCGTGCGGTGATTATCGAGCTTTGAACGCCCGAACTGTTCCAGACAGATACCCTGTGCCAAATATACAGGATTTCACCCATTCACTGGCCGGGGCAACCATATTCAGTGTTTTGGATTGCCGTAAGGCTTATAATCAGATCCCAATGGCAGAGCAGGACATACCAAAGACTGCAGTGACAACCCCATTCGGGCTGTTTGAATTTTTGGTGATGCCATTTGGACTGAAAAATGCTGCCCAGACATGGCAACGGTTCCTAGACAGCGTGCTAAGAGGACTACCATATTGTTTCGCCTATTTAGACGATATTCTGGTGTTTTTGGGGAATGTTTCTGACCATCAGAAACACGTAAGCGAGGTGCAAAGCAGGCTTAGTGCTCATGGAATAACACTTAACAAGGACAAGTGTGTGTTGAGGGAACCCGTGGTAACCTTCCTGGGTTATAAAGTGTCAGCTCAGGTCATTTCCCCACTGCCAGAGAAGCTGGAGTTGTTGCGTACCCTACCACGGCCTCAAAACTACCACGATCTCCTACGATTCCTAGGGATGATAAATTTCTATCGCCGCCACCTCCCTGGAACAGCAGCAATCCAGACGCCACTGAACAATGCCTTGGCCGGACACAACGAAATTGGCAAGCGCCCACTCCCATGGACACCCGAGATGGACTCAGCTTTCAAGGCACTGCAAAACAGCCTTCACAATGCAGTGGGGCTTGCACACCCTGCACCAGGAGCTCAGCTAGCCCTAGTAGTGGACGAAAGCCAAGTTTCAATCGGTGCAGCACTGCACCAGAGAGTGAAGGGTCATTGGCAGCCACTAAGTTTTTTCTCACAAAAACTACAGATGAGTCAAACTCGTTGGAGTGCATATGACAGGGAACTCCTCGCAATGTATAAAAGCGTCAGGCACTTCCGTCCCTTCGTTGAGGGCAGGCAATTCACCATATACACCGACCAAGAAGTGGATAGTTCCTGTGAATTATTATGGGTGGAGGTTACACTCAACAACCGAGCTAGGTTAATAATTGGCTCCTTTTACCGACCTCCCGACTCAGCAGCATTAGTGGCAGAACAACTGAGAGAAAATTTGGAATACATTTCACATAAATTTTCTCAGCATGTTTTAGTCTTAGGTGGAGATTTCAATTTACCAGATATAGACTGGGACACTCAGATGTTTAGGACGGGTGGTAGGGACAGAGCATTGAGTGACATTATACTGAGTGCACTATCCGAAAATTACTTCGAGCAATTAAACAGAGAACCGACTCGTGGAGATAACATCTTGGACCTACTGATAACAAACAGACCCGAACATTTCGACTCTGTATGTGCAGAACAGGGAATCAGTGATCATAAGGCCGTTGCAGCATCCCTGAATATGGAAGTTAATAGGAATATAAAAAAAAAGGAAGGAAGGTTTATCTGTTTAGCAAGAGTAATAGAAGGCAGATTTCAGACTACCTAACAGATCAAAACGCAAATTTCTGTTCCGACACTGACAATGTTGAGTGTTTATGGAAAAAGTTCAAGGCAATCGTAAAATGCGTTTTAGACAGGTACGTGCCGAGTAAAACTGTGAGGGACGGGAAAAACCCACCGTGGTACAACAACAAAGTTAGGAAACTACTGCGAAAGCAAAGAGAGCTTCACTCCAAGTTTAAACGCAGCCAAAACCTCTCAGACAAACAGTAGCTAAATGATGTCAAAGTTAGCCTAAGGAGGGCTATGCGTGAAGCGTTCAGTGAATTCGAAAGTAAAATTCTATGTACCGACTTGACAGAAAATCCTAGGAAGTTCTGGTCTTACGTTAAATCAGTAAGTGGCTCGAAACAGCATATCCAGACACTCCGGGATGATGATGGCATTGAAACAGAGGATGACACGCGTAAAGCTGAAATACTAAACACCTTTTTCCAAAGCTGTTTCACAGAGGAAGACCGCACTGCAGTTCCTTCTCTAAATCCTCGCACAAACGAAAAAATGGCTGACATCGATATAAGTGTCCAAGGAATAGAAAAGCAACTGGAATCACTCAACAGAGGAAAGTCCACTGGACCTGACGGGATACCAATTCGATTCTACACAGAGTACGCGAAAGAACTTGCCCCCCTTCTAATAGCCGTGTACCGCAAGTCTCTAGAGGAACGGAGGGTTCTAAATGATTGGAAAAGAGCACAGGTAGTCCCAGTCTTCAAGAAGGGTCGTCGAGCAGATGCGCAAAACTATAGACCTATATCTCTGACGTCGATCTGTTGTAGAATTTGAGAACATGTTTTTTGCTCGAGTATCATGTCGTTTTTGGAAACCCAGAATCTACTATGTAGGAATCAACATGGATTCCGTAAACAGCGATCGTGTGAGACCCAACTCGCTTTATTTGTTCATGAGACCCAGAAAATATTAGATACAGGCTCCCAGGTAGATGCTATTTTTCTTGACTTCCGGAAGGCGTTTGACAGTTCCGCACTGTCGCCTGATAAACAAAGTAAGAGCCTACGGAATATCAGACCAGCTGTGTGGATGGATTGAAGAGTTTTTAGCAAACAGAACACAGCATGTTATTATCAATGGAGAGACGTCTACAGACGTTAAAGTAACCTCTGGCGTGCCACAGGGGAGTGTTATGGGACCATTGCTTTTCACAATATATATAAATGACCTAGTAGATAGTGTCGGAAGTTGCATGCGGCTTTTCGCGGATGGTGCTGTAGTATACAGAGAAGTTGCAGCATTAGAAAATTGTAGCGAAATGCAAGAAGATCTGCAGCGGATAGGCACTTGGTGCAGGGAGTGGCAACTGTCCCTTAACTTAGACAAAAGTAATGTATTGCGAATACATAGAAAGAAGGATCCTTTATTGTACGATTATATGATAGCGGAACAAACACTGGTAGCAGTTACTTCTATAAAATATCTGGGAGTATGCGTGCGGAACGATTTGAAGTGGAATGATCATATAAAATTAATTGTTGGTAAGGCGGGTACCAGGTTGAGATTCATTGGGAGAGTGCTTAGAAAATGTAGTCCATCAACAAAGGAGGAGGCTTACAAAACACTCGTTCGACCTATACTTGAGTATTGCTCATCAGTGTGGGATCCGTACCAGATCGGGTTGACGGAGGAGGTAGAGAAGATCCAAAGAAGAGCGGCGCGTTTCGTCACAGGGTTATTTGGTAACCATGATAGCGTTACGGAGATGTTTAATAAACTCAAGTGGCAGACTCTCCAAGAGAGGCGCTCTGCATCGCGGTGTAGCTTGCTTGCCAGGTTTCGAGAGGGTGCATTTCTGGATGAGGTATCGAATATATTGCTTCCCCCTACTTATACCTCCCGAGGAGATCACGAATGTAAAATTAGAGAGATTAGAGCGCGCACGGAGGCTTTCAGACAGTCGTTCTTCCCGCGAACCATACGCGACTGGAACAGGAAAGGGAGGTAATGACAGTGGCACGTAAAGTGCCCTCCGCCACACACCGTTGGGTGGCTTGCGGAGTATAAATGTAGATGTAGATGTAGACCATAAACCTCTCGTGGCAGCTTTCTACAAAGTCAGCGATTCATGTTCCCCCCGGCAGGCCCGCCATATAGAGTTTATATGCCAGTTTTCAACAGACGTGCATCACATGCATGGTGCCGACAACATTGTGGCAGACTATTTCTCACGTATTAATGGGATAAGTCCAATGTTGGATTATTCTGAATTGACAAGGGCTCAAGCTTCAGATGCGCAGCTGCAGTCCTTATTGGTGGACCTGTCCACTGGCCTACGTTTACAACTTGTGGACGTCCCCTGCAGCCCCTATAAGGTATGGTGCGACACCTCCATGGTTAGACCACGCCCATACATCACTCCCAGTTCCGACGAAAGGTATTCGACAGCATTCACAACCTGGCACACCCGGGAGCCAATGCCTCAGTGAAATTAGTGACGGACCGTTTTGTGTGGCCTTCAATCAAGAAAGATACACGGGAGTGGGCCCGCAGCTGCTATCAGTGTCCACGTAGCAAAGTGGGATGCCATGTTCACGCTCCAGTAGGACAATTCCCAAACCCAACGGCACGTTTTGGGCATGTACACATTGCCTTGGTCGGACCCCTCCCCCCTTCAGAAGGTTACAGGTACTTGTTTGCGGCGATGGATCGTTGGACACAGTGGGCAGAGGCTACACCAATTCGGGACATTTCTGCAGAGACTACTGCATGGGCATTCTTGGAAACTTGGGTGGCTTGTTTTGGATGCCCATTTTTCGTTACCACCGACCAAGGACGCCAGTTCGAGTCGACACTGTTCCAACAACTGTCAAAACTCTGCGGCTACCAACGGAACTGTACCACTAGCTACCACCTGGCCCGCAACGGTTTGGTGGAAAGGTGGCACCAGACTTTAAAGGCTGCCCTGATGTGCCATGAGGACTCATGGACTCAAGCGTTGCCATTGGTTTTGTTGAGGTTACGGACCGCATTAAAAACAGACATCAATTGTTCCTCGGCAGAGTTGGTATATGGAAAACCACTCCGTGTTCCAGCAGAATTCCTTGCACCAGTTCCTCTCCCAGATGACACACAACTACTCCACCTCTTGCAACAAATGAGGAAGCAGACAGAGACGTTATGTGCAGCCCCGACGTCTCAGCACGGTACGCATCCAGTGTTGATACACAAGTCCCTCTATAGTTGTTCCCACATCATGCTCCGCACAGACCTGGTACGTCATTCGTTACAGCCACCATACACTGGACCATACCAAGCGCTAGGATGGGACACACACACAAAGGATATCCTTCTCCAGGGAAAGTCAACCAAGGTTTCCATTGAGCGAGTGAAACCCGCTTGGACAATGACAGCACCGACTACAGTCTCACAGATGACTTCAGACACAACTTGCAACGAACCCACATCTTCCACAGAACCAGACAGCTGTGACCCACAGGAGCCCCACACCAGGGGACCTAATGCAGCAATGGAATCATCAAGCAGCACCCACACCTGCACTATCCGCACTCGGGCAGGCCGAGAGGTGAAGTTTAAGTACCCCACCATACCGGGTGCTCCGCACTTCAGGGGTGGGGGGCTGTGTGGGAGTGACAAGTCGATAGTCGACAAGACACTGAGAGATTCTCTTTGCGAGTGGGGTTCTTTGGAGGACCCAACCAGTGTTCGTTTCCCGCGTATCTATTGTGTTTGTGCGGTACAATAAAGGTGGTCGTTCACAGTATAAATTCCACACAAGTGTTTTCTTTTATGTAGTGAAATTATTCCTACAAAATATTAAAGGTGATAAAGAGAATAAAATCAAAAATGTCTGCAGGTGTGGATGAAGTGCCTGTGCCAATAATAAAAAAAGTTGCCCAACAAATTATAAAGCCCCTACTACATATTGCCAATTTGTCTTTCAGCGAAGGTGTTTTTTCTGAGAGGTTGAAAATCTCTAAGGTTAGACCTCTGTTTAAAAAAGATCTATACAAGGTAGAAAATTATAGACCAATATCCCTTCCTCAATCATTTTCAAAAATTCTAGAGAAATTAATGAAAACCAGACTCATAAATTACTTAGATGCTCACAAACTTCTAAACTGCAATCAACATGGCTTTCGCTCAGGCCACAGCACAGAATCAGCTATCCATGCCTATACCAAAGAGATTGTCAGGAGTCTCGACAGTAAAAAATGTGTAGTGGGAATTAACTTAGATTTATCTAAAGCTTTTGATACAGTAAATCACAAAATTCTGTTAAACAAGATGGAGGCAACAGGTGTAAGGGAAGTTGTGAAGCAGTGGTTTGAATCTTACCTTCAAGATAGAACTCAGGTGGTAGAAATCATCGCAGAACATAAAAACCAGAAAATCAAATGGGTGTTAGATGCAAAGAAATTGGAAATAGGTGTCCCACAGGGCAGTGTTCTTGCTCCCTTTTATTCTTGCTTTATATAAATGACATAAAAATCCTAATATTTCTACCAAAATAATGTTGTTTGCAGATGACACTAGCATAATAATAAGTGATGATAAAAAATCATTAACCACCACAACTGATATAGTCCTGAAATATATTCAACATTGGTTTAATGCTAATGAGTTAACACTTAATCTAAGTAAAACAAATTATATACAGTATGCCAAAGCAACCAAGATATGGACCTCCAGTTAAAACTAATGGATTTGAAGATAGAGAGTGTACAATCCACAAAGTTTTTGGGCATGCACATTGATCAAAACTTAAGCTGGAAAGACCATCTCAAGCACTTATCCCACAGGCTCGATTCGGCATGTTTTGCATTGAGCCTATTATCTAGAGTATGCAGCACAGACTGTACTAGACTAGTGTATTTTGCTTACTTTCAGTCCATCGTGTCTTATGGTATAGTGTTCTGGGGTAAAACTAAATCAAGCTTAACAGATATCTTCAAATTTCAGAAAAGAGCAATACGAATCATAACACATAACTCTCCAAGAACTCATTGTAGGCCCCTTTTCAAAGAACTGCAAATACTCACAATACCATCAATGTATATTTTTAAAAGCATTCTGTTTACAAGAGCACATATGAAAAATCTACGTACAAATGAGGACTGCCATAATTATAATACTAGAACTCATAAGAATTTGTATGTAGAAAGGGTAAGGGCAACACAAACCCAAAAGCATGCAAGTTATTTTGGAATAAAACTTTACAATGCTCTGCCAGTGTACATGAAGGAAATAATAGATGAAGTAAAATTTAAGACTGAGCTTAAAAATTACCTTTTAAGCAAAACTTTCTATGACATAGATGAGTACTTTGATTGTGTGTACAATTATTGCCAAAAATTTTAATTTATATGTCTAAATTTGTACGTTTAAAAAATGCCTTGAAAGTGATATTCCATTATTATGTCTGTAGTACTTGTACTAGTATGATAACTTTGTTGTGACAATTCCTACATCATGTAAATGATTTACAGGAAGATAATAAAATGAAATGAAACACAGAGCATTGTCTTCTTTCCAAAGCGATTTGGTCTTGCAGTGGATGTGGATGGTTTGCCTGGATTCACCCATTTTTCATCACCTGTCGCTATTCGATTGAGAAACGAGCAGCATTCCAAAGCGGTCTTTCGAGTCGCTTGCTGTCTTTCATTCAGTTCATGCTGAACCCATTTTCCCAATTTCTGCACCTTTCCCATAGCTTTCGACTGAAGATAAACGGCTTTCTGCGTCACATTCAATTGTTCCGCGAGTTCCTGTTGAGCCTGAGTATCATCTTTATCCAATAAGGCCTGCAATTTGTTGTCTTCGAACTTCTTCGGTGGTTTTCCGCACTCGTTGTTTCTCACGTCAAAATCACCACTTTTGAATTTTTTTGCGCCACTTGAAACACTGTGTTTCCCAAGAGCATCTTCGCCGAAAGCTTCGACAAGCATTCGATGCAATTCTGCAGCAGTTTTCTTCAAATGATAACAGAAAACCAATTCTGCCCGCAAATCGTAATTCGTAGGCACAAAAATCGACGACATCTTTACGAGTTTGAACGTTTGAAGCAGATACCAATGTATGGAACTTGGGTTACTGTGTGTCGACATTCGTCGTCAGCCGTTACAGCCAGCAGATGGCGCCGCAGACGCGGTCTCACAGGCCCTACACTGGCGGCTAGCACCATCTGTTGGGGAAATTTCAGTTTCATACTTCTACATCTGGTACATGCTCTCATGGTACTTCCACGCCCAGGCTCTACATTTAATACGCTACTGACTCCAAAGGCCACGAGCAAAACTGAAGTGCTTCCCACATAGAAGAGATGAATGTCGAAATCAAGTCAAGGTGTAATCGGAAAATGACGCAAAGAGGTCTCCTGTAATCGATGTGAGAAATATGTGAAGGAAGGCTGATTCAACAGACACCTTTCAGGCTATAATGAAAATAAAGTAAGTGTAAAATTATAAATACATACATGCATTTATTGTACTTAGTTCAGCTGGACATATTTATCAATCAAAACATACTGATACTTACAGGGGCGATTCTAGAAGTCGGTCAAGGGGGGCGGGGGGGACGCTAATGGAGGGGGGGGGGAGGAATGGAATATGGCTTAACAAAAAGGAGAGTTGGGGGTCCTCTACTGACAAATTAGTAAAATTTGGTGTTGCTTAAAGTAGTTTATGGTAACTGTTTTGGAGTTCAGGGTAAAAAATGTGTATTAATAAATGATAATATGCCTATTTTAAGTTAAATGATATTTATTGGTTTAGGTAGTAAGCTATTTGCCACTCCTTTTGTTTAATGTTTGGAATTCATTGCAACCAGTAGCTATTGCTACATAATTATTTAAAAAAATGATTCAGTCTGTTGGAGTAATATATTCACTGATTTCTGAAGTCATTTTATCCAGTGTAATATGATACTCCATGGGCAGGGTTGGGGGGGGGGGGAGATATAGCCCCCATAGCCCCCCCTCCTTGCCACTTATACACAGAGTATTTAGTGGGTATCCAGTCTTGTCTGTGAACAGCCGATATCCATTTATATCTCAGATGCTCCTCATTTCAATGAATTCGTTCAAATATCCTACACAAACTAAACAGATTTCCAGGAACTACGAGCACAATGAACAATATGGAGCCAACAAATGCTTCAAACCGTGCTGCTTCCTTCAGATAGCGGCAGCTATAGCTGGACTCATGAACGATGGCAGCTGAGTTCAGGTTCTTTCTGTGCACCTACGTCACGCGTTCTCCAACAGTCAATGAGCATTCAGTTGATTCTGAGTTCTCTACCGTGAATATTGTATCCAATGCGAGCATTAAATGTCGATCATAGCGATTTATATACAAAATTTTTATGTTACGAGTTGTCATCCCTAAGGGTAGTGGTAAATGACAAATTCTACCTAAGTAAGTGAGAGTCATAATTTGCAATCTACACGCTTTCTTCAAGCGCAAAGCACATATATGCAGGTACCACAACTGTCACTTGGAACTGGTAACATTGCAGTCCCCATCTGTGCCTCCGTCATTAGTGAAGCAGATCTCTATCTACAAAGTTCCTGATGTCTGCAGTGCCTCAAGTGAAGTGCTCATATTTTATTAGATTGCAACAGGCATTCAATAAGCAATGCAACACTTTTTTTCTGAAAGCTGCTTGGTTTTATTCACGGTTTCAATACACCATATTATTCACCACTGTTTTGGCTACAAAACACTGGTTTTAAACATCGTTTCTGTTTAATGTAATGGCCTTACACCACCTTACTGGGAGGACCTGTATGGTCGCATATTATCTCTCTACTAGTCGACATTAGAACCAACATCTTGCCACCAACACCATGCGATTATCCATATACAACATACTATGGTGTGCATCCTTCATTTTCCAAATGGATGACGATTAGAAGGTGCCAGATCTTGGCTTTAGGGTGGATGGCGAAGAACAGTCGAATGGAGTTTTGTGATCTTCTCTTGGATGCGTAGACTTGTGTGAGGCCTTACGTTGTTATGGAGAAGGTATTGTCCATTTGCACTTTACGGCCATGAACATGCTGAATTTGTGTCTTCAATTTCCTGGTGGTAGCACAATACACTTCTAAGTTGATCGTTGCAGCCTGACAGAGGACATCAAACAGAATAACCACTTCAGGGGTCCAGAAGACTGTCACCATGACTTATCAGCTGAAGGAGAAGCTTTGAACGTTTTCTTCGGAGGAGAGATGATGTGGTGCCACTGCATGTTTTGCCGTTTTGTTTCCGGTTCGAAGTGATGAACCAATGTTTCATCGACTCTGACAATGTTTGACAAAAGATTGTCATGATCCAACTCACCACGCACGAGCAGTTCTGCACAGATGGTCCTCCATTGTTCTTTATGGTCTTCTGTCAATCCACGAGGAACCCAGTAGACACACGTCTTTGAGTACCCCAATTGGTGGACGAGCGTGTTGGCACCACCAACAGAGACGTCAAGTTGTGCAGCAAGATGTTTGATTGTGAGCCGTCGGTAACATCAAATGATTGTCTCTGCACATTCACATATTGCTGGAGTAACAGCTGCATGTGGTCGTCTGGCACTCGAGAGGTCAGACACACTCTTGTGCTTTTTTTCTTACTGCTAGGTCTCCATAGACATTCTGCAAGTGTATATGAATATCTGTGACGCTGTGAAAAACTTAATGACAGCTCTCTGATTGGAACGCACCTCTGTTACAAACTGCACATTGAAGGCTACATCTAACACCGCCACCTATCGGAACTTAATGAAACTATAGCAGCCGAAGCAGGAATAATTCACGATATTCCGCAGCAAATTCAGCATTTTTTTCAACCAAAATGGTTTGAGAAGAAGAATGAGATACGTTACGTATTGAACAGCCTTCGTATTAATGCTGTTTTTGGGCCACTGAAGATTTATCACAAACACGTCACCCTTGGCACGATTTCTCATAATTAAATGCTGATTAATGGCGCATTGGCGGTAGAAAGCATTTAGGAGATTTGAAGACGAATGATGAAAGTGGGAACTTCTTCTTTTTTTTTCGTCTTCCTCTTCCTACAAGATTCTGGGAATGGCAATAACATTTGTATTCGTCCCTGCACGAAGCTAACATGCTTATAGTGACTTTTATTTTTATACTGGCATATTTCGAACATATGCAGTTTTAGTGATACATTGCATTAAAGTTCTCTCCGAAACACTTCATTTTTAGTACGAATTGTTCTGCTAAAGTGTCGGGAAATGTGTGTAAACGTGAAATATGTAGAGGTAGTGTACTTATCACTGGATTACAGTTCCAGCTTAGTGTTAGAGATAAGCATATGTATGTGGATACTTTTTCTCGGCTTTTCATTACAGCTGAGGAGGTAATTGGAAAGCAGAATACTAATTACAGATGACCATCATAGCCTGAAGAAGGGCTAGCACTGACACTTTGGTTACTAGCAACCGGGGATATTTACGTTAATGATGTTTTTGGATTTCAGCAGCTGCTATATATGCGACACTTTGTGGAGTCTGCATTGACATACGGGTATGTGAAGCACTTCAGAGTTTTTCTCAAGTGTATATAAGGAAGATAATGTCGCATAGGTCACTTGACAAAATCCTCTATACAGGGTGATTCAGCTACCCCTCCCTACAGGTTTTATGCAACCCACAACGCCCCCAAATACCATGCACAGGATTTCACATTCTTTCGCTCACTATGTGAAAACTATTAGTCCTGCAGAAAATATGAACAGGACCTTTTTTTACGAAATATCAATGTAATTAAATTTGGTGCTGGGATACGTTTTCGCTAGATGCTGTAAATTTCGAATTATCCAAGAAAAACGTACAATAAAGACCTTAAAATGCGTTTTTCTTGAGCAGCTCGAAAACTGTAACCTTCATCGAAAACGTACTTCAGTACGAAGCCTAACTATTAAATTTCCTATTCATTTTTTCTACAGGAGTAGGCCTAATAGTGCTTAGTGCGCAAGGGAATATGAAAATCTCGCAAATGATTTTTGAAGGTGTTGCGGGTTGCATAAAACCCATTGGTAGGGACAGTTAAATCACTCTGGTTTGTTTTATTTTAGGCGATAAAAACAACAAAGGTCACACGCTCCCATGTCAGAACCTTAGACCACTAACACGAAAAGGATTTAAAAGCGACTACACGTGAAGCCCAGTCAGTGGGAGGGAAGAGGGCTAAGAACAAGAACTTCCCCCTGGAGAAAAGTCAACAAAATGTGCCGTAGAGACAGCAGAGGTTCCGAAATAAAGATTAAATGTCCTTCCAGGTATTAATACGACGGATAAATAGTAAAACACCATCGACAGCCCGCGAGTCGTTCGCTAAAACGGATGATAAGTCAACGGCAAACATACTTTATAACCTAAGTGGCTGAAAAAAAAAGGGCGTTCGTTCAGGAATTGTTGAACCGTCAAAGGTTGATGAAAATGAGCACAAAGTGATGAGTGATCGCCACTTAACAAATGGCGATGGTTAAAACGACAGTGTCCAAAACGCAACATCCGCAAATGATCTCGTCGCGGCGAAAGGGCGGAGAGGAGGTCGGGCAAGCCGTTGTGAGAGGTTTAATTCCCCGGATCTTGTTCCCATGAAGGAGAGACTAGTAGTGGTGATCTCCTCGCGACGAGAGGGCCGAGATAAGATCGGACAAGCGGTTGTGAGAGGTTTAATTTTCCGGAGCTTGTTTCCGTGAAGGGGAGACCAATGTTGATGCCAAAATGACACCACCTGCTGACAGACGGCAACTTGGAGATCACTGGAAGAAATGGAAGAACTAGTGGGCCAGGGTAAGAGGACTGTAGCCTTGGCATCAGCGTCAGCGGCCTTGTTTCCCGTCAGACCGACGTGACCAGGAACCCACATAAACACCACAGTAGCTCTGTCAAGAGTGAGCACGTGGAAGCTTTCTGGGAACCGTTGCACTAAGGGATGGACTCTGTACAGCACACAGAGGCTCTGAAGGGTACTGAGAGAAACAGAGCAGATGACACAATTGAAAAGTCTGTCTCGCCAAATGTACTGCATGGCCCGATACAGTCCAAAGAACTCTGCTGTAAATAGAGAGCAGTATTTCAGAAGCCGATGCCAAATAACTCTGTACAGCTTCTTAGAGAGCAGATAGTGTGAGCCTTGGTAAACTATTCTTATTTATCATAAAAAATGTCTAACAAAATAGTGATACATCAGCTATGAAATTGTAGATAGCATGAATGTAAACAATGATAACAGTCAGGTCTTTCATATATCTTTGATTTTAATCAGCATAGTAGATCAGTATACTCGTACTTGTTTATTTTTATGGAAAATTATTATGCCCTTATTTTTAACGTACTTAATCACTCTGTTTCCACCTGGTGCAAGCATCTAATGAAACTGTCGTCTTTCTCATGTCGCCAGTTGGATCCATGAGTGATTCAGTAATATTCTACGAATCATACTTCTTTTCCTTTGACATTTGCGCTGTGTATCTCTTCGATCATACAAGCACTATAACATATACACTGGCAGAAAAAAATCGCAGCACCAAAAAATAATTAATCTATTCCAACGAAATTTCGGCAATATTTTTGCCTTGGTAACATATTTAAGTGAGTAACATTGCAAGATCACCGGTTAACGCGAGCGTGAGTTAAGTCATTGCAAATATGAAATGCTGGTACATTAATAACCAGTGTAACCGCCAGAATGTTGAATGCAAGCATGCAGACACGCATGCATTGTGTTTTACAGATGCCGGACATCAATTTGTGAGATAGAGTTCCATGCCTGCTGCATTCGGTCGGTCAGTACAGTGACGAGTTAATGCTAGTGGTGGATAATGCTGGAGTTGTCATCCAATGACGTCGCAAATGTGCTTACCTGGAGACAGATCTGGTGATCAAGCAGACCAAAAGAACTTTTCTACACTCTGTAGAGCAAGTTGGACTGCAACAGCGGTATGTGGGAGTGCGTTATCCTGTTGGAAAACACTCGCTGGAGTGCTGTTCATGAACAGCAGTGCAACAGGTCGAATCTCCAGATCGACATACGAATTTGCAATCAGGGGGCGTGTTATAACAAAGAGAGCACTCCTGCTGTCATACGAAATCACAGACCATAACTCCAGGTGCAGGTTCAGTTTGTCTAACAGACAGACAGATTGGTAGCAGACCGTCAACTGGCCTCCTTCTAACCAATGTACGACCATCACTGGCACTGACACAGAACCAGATTTAATCAGAAAACACAACTGACCTGCACCCTGCCCTCCAACGAGCTTGTGCTTGACACCACTGATGTCGGTCACAAGTGGGGGTGGTTTGAGGTCAGTAGAATGCATGTTACAGGACGTCTGACTGACTTCCATGAAGTAACTGATCTGTAACAGTTTGTTGTGTCACTGTGGTGCCAATTGCTGTTCAGATTGCTGCTGTAGATGCAGTACGATTCGCCAGACCAATAAGTCGAACATGATGGTATTCCCACTCGGTAGTGTCACGTGACCATCCAGAGCCTGGCCTCCTTGCGACCATACATTCCCGTGATGAACGCTGCCAGCAATCATGTGCAGTAGCTACATGCCTGCCAAGCCTTTCTGCAATATCGCAGAAGGAACATCCAGCCTCTTGTAGCCTTATTACACGACTTCATTCAAACTCAGTGAGGTGTTGATAATGACGTCTTTGTAGCATTAAAGGAACTCTTGACAACATCAACCCACAATGTCCAATCTCAAACGTAACTAAAGCCTAGTTTACACGACGACACTAGGTTGCATGCAACTGCGCTGCCGGCCACTGCGCATGCGCGATACGCGTTTGCGCAACTCGTTGGTGAAACTAAACACTTTCGGCGTGTTCCAACTTTGGCGACACTAGTTCCATGAGTTTAGAGGTTATGTGTATTCGTAGAGTGTAGACATTTGAAATATGAAGTGGGAAGTGGAGAATAATGTTCGCTTTTTAGATATCTATGCTTCTATGCTTTGAATAGGTGTTTGTGGGATTTCAGTGATGCTGATTACAAAAATAAGCAACATATTGCTGCCGCTGAGACCGTCATGTGCGAGCATAACGTAGATGGTTTGACAATATCTGAACTGCAGGGCAAAATTTATTGAGTTAGGAGCAAATATACAACTGAATTAAGAAAAATACAAACAAGTGTAATTCTAGCTGTGGCAATGCTCTCGTTTACAAGACTAAAATCCCATCATTCGAGTTGTCCAACTCTTTGTTAAGGAATACTGTTGACAGGAGAGAAGGCTATACAAATTCAAGAAGCTGCATTCTTCATTAGATATTCATCTATTTAAAACGTAGCTGTAGTGCTCCCCATTCACATATGTTAGAATTTTGAAATATTGCCACTGTGCAGATCTATCTTCAAGAGAGCAGTTTGCAAACCATTCTCTTCTTAATGCGGCCTACTTCGAATAATTACTGCTGTTAATGTTAATAATTATTACTGTTAATAATTATTGGTGTTAGATAATGAAAAAGCCCCCCATGAACCATGGACCTTGCCGTTGGTGGGGAGGCTTGCGTGCCTCAGCATTACAGATATCCGTACCGTAGGTGCAACCACAATGGAGGGGTATCTGTGGAAAGGACAGACAAATGTGTGGTTCCTGAAGAGGGGCTGCAGCCTTTTCAGTAGTTGCAGGGGCAACAGTCTGAATGATTGGCTGACCTGGCTTTGTAACACTAACCAAAACGGCCTTTCCGTGCTGGTACTGCGAACGGCTGAAAGCAAGGGGAAACTACAGCTGTAATTTTTCGTGAGGGCATGCAGCTTTACTGTATGGTTAAATGATGATGACATCCTCTTGGGTAAAATATTCCAGAGGTAAAATAGTCCCTTGTTCGGATCTCCGGGCGGGGACTACTCAGGAAGACATTGTTATCAGGAGAAAGAAAACTGGCGTTCTAAGGATCGGAGTGTGGAATGACAGATCCCTTAATTGGGCAGGCAGGATAGAAAATTTGAAAAGTAATTATCTGTAGTAGTCTGTGTGTGTGTGTGTGTGTGTGTGTGTGTGTGTGTGTGTGTGTGTGTGTGTGTGTGTGTACAAGATTTAGAAACCCATGATTTTCCCGATGATCTTGAAAGAGCTTTGAATGAATAAATAATATGTAACTAATATAGCGAGTTGTACAAACTTCGTGATATGTGAGACTACGCTCTGTACAGGTTGTGGATTACAGTTGGGAAACAGCGCCCGAGTGTGATATGGCAGCTGTTAAAATAAAAATTAGTTATTCAAAATGTCTACATCAACGAAGACAATAAGATTCTAAAATCTTGGAAGATGGCATGTCTGCAGATAACATTTACATGCCAGCTTTTGGTTAGTTTGCCACTGTAGATAGCATTTTCTTCTTCGAGTGTTATTTCCTTTATAAATATATTTGTGGCCCTTGATTTATCGTTGAGCAAAATCTGTTTTCAGATCCAACATTTGAGTGTCGTCTCCCTTGTATTTAACTCTTGTCACAGCTCTAATGCCAAAACCTGCACTATAACATTGTTACCTGTTCATATGATTTCAGTTGACGCAACTACGTAACATTTGTAGCGTCCTGTGTGAACGGTAGCTCACTGTACCACTACAGAAAACCAAATGTTGTGGCGATGCATTAGTTTCGTGTGAAAACCCGACTTTATGGTACACTGAAAATTCGAAAATTTGAAGTTCAGTACAATACTTCGTGGACTGTAGTATTACACTGTTACTGACTTGATAAAGAGAATACACTTAACAAAAATAAAAAGTAAAATGCAGTTGGGATTAACACCACCAATATTGTGCACATCACATTGTTCTCAGCAAGAATCTTAAATTTAAGCTTCTATCTATGGGCAGTCGAAACAAATAGTCTCTATAGCATGCCGTTAGGGGTGGAATAAATTATTCCAGCTACAGGTGAAAGAAACAAATTTTACTATCTAGAATTTATCTATGGAGGGCAGCGTGGAGGGTAAAAATCGTAGAGGGAGACCAAGAGATGAATACACTAAGCAGATTCAGAAGGATGTTGGTTGCAGTAGGTACTGGGAGATGAAGAAGCTTGCACAGGATAGAGTAGCATGGAGAGCTGCATCAAACCAGTCTCAGGACTGAAGACCACAACAACAACAACAACAAGAATTTATCTACCAACATCGCAATGTCTTCACTTCCAAACAAAAAGCAAACAATGTATTTTCAGTATAATTTTACCAATTTTGATTCGCTGAAGACGTAGTAAGTTTATACCTGGCACAAACTGTCGGCCCACGGACAGGCGTAGACAGTTTCGAAGATTTTCATCACTCAGGTTGACACGTAATCTTAATTTATTTGGTTTCGTAATTGGAAAGAACCTTTTATACACATTCACCGATAAGCCAAAACACTATGACCACTGCCCACCGCCACGTGGTGTTGCAAGCAAGTGACGCAGTAGCATAAGTATAAAAGTGGAGCAGACACGGACGGGGGCTCACCCTAGTGAAGATATGGGCTGCAAATGGGTTATCCATTGATATAAGCGACTTTGACAAAGGGTAGATTATTATTATGCAGAGCCTGTGAACGAGTGTCTCGAAAACGGCGAAGCTGGTCGAACGTTCACGTGCTACTGTCGTGAGCACCAGGGAAAGTAGGACAGTGAAACTACCACGAGGCGCTAAATGGTTGAACGTCCACGACTCTTTACAGATCTTGGGATTCGGAAGGTTGTCTGCTCTGTAAAGTAGGATAGATGGTGATCTGTGGCATCTCTGCCGAAAGAGCACAATGCTGATGCATGCACAAGTGTTTCGGAGCGCACCATTCATCGTACATTGTCGAACACAGAGATCCGCAGCAGATCGTGTTCACATGTTGGCCCAACGACATCGTCAATTACGATTGCAGTGGGCACAGCACTATCGGGATTCGACTGTCGATTAATGGAAACTTGTCGGCTCTTCGGGTGAATCACATTTTTACTTCGATGGTCGTCTCCACAAACGCCGTTATCGAGGTGAACGGTGGCTTGAAACGTGCAGTGCGCCACGGACGCAGGCCGTTGGGAGCAGTATTATGCTACGGGAGACATTCTGCTGCGCTTGCATGGGGCCTGTAGTAGTAATCGAAGACACGCTGACAGCTGCGAACAGCCTGCATCCCTTCATGCTTGATGTCTTCCCCGACGCTAATGTCAATTATCCGTGTCTTGGAACTATAATCGTGCCACAGTGGTTTCAAGACCATTATAATGAACTCACATTGGTGTCTCGGCGACCAAATACGCGTGATGTAAATCCTATGAAACCCATCTGGGTTGCTATCGGGCGCCGTCACCGCATACGCGGATCAGCGGTCCCTTATTTACGCGAATTACGCGACCTGTACGTAGCCATCTAATGCCATATACCTCCACAAACATATCAAAAAACTGTCGGTTCCCTGATATGTAGAATACGTGATATATTTAGTTTCAAAGATTGACAGACAAGCTATTAAGCAGGTAGCCATAATGTTTTGGCCCGTCAGTGTATGTTCACCCAAACATTGAAATCCCTTTTGCAGACTCATTATGGACACATGGAAACTCTTTTTGAGGAAAATTTTGATAGAACTGCTCGACAGTTTTAAAGTAAAATAATTATACCATAGATCCAACGATTCCATCTGCAAATGCACGGGTGCGCTTTCAGCTGGAATGGTAGGCGGTCTCGAAAAAATCTAAAAACAGATGTGAGATTGACAATGTCATGAAAACGTTTAGAAATACTTTCCTGTATTTCTTCCAACACAGAAATAGATTCTTCGGAATTCGCATTTTCTGTCATCCCAGAGACCTTGAGGAAAAGGGTAGTGTTCTTCGTTAGATGTTGTTCCTCCCACAGTGAGATTTTCTTTTTATAGCTATCCACTTTTTCCATCAAATCATATGTTGCTTCTCACCTTGTAACGTCTTACTGAGGACGTTCAAGTGCGCGTTTAAGTTCACTAAAATTGTGAGGTCTGGAGTACAGGGTGGTTATTATGAAACTTTCGCTACTTGAAACTGCCTCATGAAAACCGAGTGATCGTAATACAATGAAAGGATATGCAGAAGAGAAACAACGAAGTGAGCTTCATCACTTCCACAAAATGTTCCGAGGCCACATAACGTCCACTTCAACCCTAGCAAGAAACGTTAGAGTAATGTCTACTCGAATATCTACGTCACGCGGCAAAAGTTGGTGAGTGATATGACATTTGTACAGGCACCATTTCACAATAATTGGCAGCACTTTTCGAACGGTGGACCATGGAATGTTCAGGTGTCGTGACAGCTCGTGCACTACTTGAAAACTGCACATTGCGTCTATCATTCTCAGCCATGGTAGCAGAAGTTCTTCAAAAATTTGTGACGCAATTGGCCATCGACCTCTCGCAGGTACAATTCCCAAATCACCAGTTAACTTCAACTTCCGAATCATGTTGTTTAACTCTGACATGGGGAGAAGATCTCTACATATTCCTATGAAGCGAAGATACTCGCGAAGAGCAGTAACCCTATTGTTGTTAGTTTTATGAGACAGTTTTACGAATATATCCTTGCTGACTTTGTCCAGACTCCTGTTAACTGTCCGCAACAGTAATGTACATTGACGCTTGTATTTCAACTATTTCAATCTTACGCTGCTGCACCAGTACCGGCGCTAGCGGCAAGTCATGACACTGACACCACTTACAACGCAAATACATGGGGTAAATAGTTTTACATCTACGCTGACTCAGGTAGCAAAAGTTTAATTATAACCTCTCTGTACATAATGGAGCGTGCAATTTTGATTCCTGCTTTCCTTTCTCCTTAAGATATTGAACGATAACGAGTTTTAAATTGAAAAAGCGTTCTAGGCACGCCCCTCGTCGTAACCAACGTATTGCACAGCAGTAAATAACGGCAACATACGCTTGGTTCAATTCCATCACAAACCATTGAAACTGACAGTGTAATAACGCATGCGACTTGAAAGTTTACTATACAGACCACCAATTTCATGACGTGTTCCAAGTGTGCAAATTTAACAAAAAGTGCTTCTTGATTGCAAAACAATGAATCTCCTACAAGTAGTCTCTTGATCGGTGTAGTTTTTTTGCGTAAAATGCTGCAGGCTTATTTTGTGTCCTTCGAATCGCTGGCGCTCCATCGATGACAACTGAGACCAACATGTTCCAATTCAGGTCAATGGCTTCAGATGCCACTTCAACAGTTTTCATTAAGTCGATACTACTCATGTGTCTTTCATTCACAGAAAATCTAACAGTTCTTTTGAAACGTGCAGTCTCATGTTGACTCCAAGAACGTAAATCGCAAGTTGTGGCATTTCCGAAATGGACGAATCGTCCAAAGCAGTCGAGAATGCAACGAACTTGTTGGCATTGTCAGTTAACTACTGTAAACATCCACTTGCATGAGGGCTGTGCAGTCGAGTTACTGTTTGTCGCATAAGACTAAATTCACAAACCTCTACCTCCAGTGGCGTCAGACACCATAGTTCCATTTCCTCAACAATGCAGTCTGTGTTGAATTCGGTAAAGCTGAAAGCTTATTTGACATGGTAATTTTGAGCGTTATTTTGCAACTTTGTTTTAAATACGAGCCTGTAGAGTTGTTTGCCTACTAATAAGAAGAATCAGTGGGATGTTAAATAGACTGGATTTCTACAAACAAATACAAAACGCCCAAACACCATTATTTGGATAGGTTATTTGGATCGGTTCGCTTTGCCCTTTCATGTTCGCTGACTAACAACTAAATCTTTATATTTTTGATGCACTGTGTTGTAAAGCCCTTCTATAGCAAATTTGTGAGGCCCGCTGATTTTGTGACTGCATAATAGACGCAGAGAATCGTCAACCTTCTTTTCGAAAAAGAACTGTGATTCCCATTCATTTTTAAAGGCCTCTGTCGATAGGTCATTTAACGACCTCGCTTTGAGTATCTTCTGAATTGCAACAACTAGTATAGTTATAAACTTTCATTATACCACCGTGTAATAAATACAGTCACGACGCTGGTGCGAAAGCTGTTACCGTTTGACAGCTGGAGACACACTAGCGTTCCAAGATGTGTGAAAGGAGTCACTTGCGTCGTAAGGATAATGTTTGTTTTTAATTATTTTCTATTTAATTAACGGAACAGTTGTTATATTTTTGCGTTCCATACATTAGGTAGTTACTAAGGGACATGAATTATCGTGAAATACGTGTAAAAACAGCCTTATCACACTGATTCAATGACGCAAACTATAACTCATTCATGATGGAGTACTTTCGAATATGTCTATACTTGCAGATTATTCAGTTGAAAGCAAGAGAATATAAAAACATTTCAAGCATGAGAAGCACGTATTTCTGTTGTGTTAAATTACAATGAAATCCAGACCTTTAACTGCTTACAGGCGTTGCTAAACATTAACAGGGACAGTTGAAAATGTGTGCCCGACCGGGATTCAAACCCGTGATCTGCTTACGTGGCAGACGCTCTATCCGACTGATCCATCGAGGCTTCCCGTGAGACCCACACTTCCAACTTACTGTCCACACACTACATTTGTACTGCCCCTGCCCACTATACTCATTACTCGCGGCAGTCGATCTACCGATATACGTCTTTCCGTAAAAGGTCAGGTCTTCTGCTGTTCACTAGCATTTTTTTGTTATTTAAGAAAAACGCCATTACTCAGTAAATGTCTGTACGTTACAAGAGAATCGTAAATAAACTGTCCTGTCTTGCACAGTTTCGTATCTCCCATGGTCCTCACAGCACTAAATAATCACAAATGCGATGTAATTTCTTAGTTACTGTCGATTTTTACAGCACTGCATCCGCACTCATGCAATATCGTATTCAGAATTGTTGGTTGGTTGCCACTTGGGGCGCTACTATAACTGGGCGTAACTAAAACGAAACGTAGTGTCGTGACTGTTATGTTAGACTGTGGTTATACCTTGAGTTACACCACGAGCTAATAACGAGGAATAAACAGCGCTACCACATCAAGAAACAGTGTCGCATCAAACTGCTACATGAAATGTCGGAGAGCACCAGGTAGTCCTGACGGAACTAAATGCCGAGTAGTGCCGGGGCGGGCAGAGCTCTGGCAAGCATGCATGCAGCTTACTGTGCACGTATTGTCAAGTATCATGCATAAAATGTAACCAAGAAAACATAGCTCTAGCTTGCCTAATACAGGGGAACCTGTGGCAGCATGGGGTACTTAATATTCAACAGTCATTCTGAGGTACAAGAAATGTATAATAAGCTGTTAAACTGGTTTGGATCTCTTTATTATAATGTTAGTTTCGAAAACATTACAACATGACACCTAACATCTTTTATACATTTCACAGCCATGGCTGGAGAGAGAGAGAGAGAGAGAGAGAGAGAGAGAGAGTTTACCGATGACGCTGATGTGGGAGGGACTTGACTGACATGACGGTACAGTGTGTGTGTGTGTGTGTGTGACAAATGACTCCAGTTTACAGAACTAAGGTGATACTTACTTTTTTTGGAAAAGCTGTGTCCTGGCAATACCTTTTTTTTTAACATGACAGCAATTTACACAATTCAGGTGCAGCTTATATAATTTTCTTCTTTGTCATAGAAACAATGTAGTGCTGTGAATATCTCTGATAAATATCTGAATTAATTTCAACATGGCGACTAAATATAGTTTGGCTGATTCATTTTAATGGGTTGGTAAAGTACTGCAGTGTAATTGGCTGTTCCATTTTAATGGTTGTTTAATTTTTGTTTTCAAAACATCCAACCTGCGCCATCTCTGTTTCGTTTTAATGCTGGTAACATACTACACTCTGACTGGTTGTTTCATTTTAATGATTGCTACAAAGATTGTAATTTACCATCAATGCTATCTTCCATTTTTAAATTTCCACTCATCGTCGTCTTGATAGCATAAAGCATTCAAAGTTACTGAGAAAGGTTATTGATGATGTCATTGTCCCTGGCATGTAGGCAAGCGCCTGCCCTTCCCTATATGTAACCCACCAAGCAGAAGTCAAAGGGGGGTTAAATGCCTATAGCCCTACTATTGGCATGTATAGTAAATAAAAAAGGTTTCACAAACGCTAATAGAAATGGAGCTTAAGTTCTAAATACTAGATAACTAATTTATAAAAATGAGTATATTGATTAATGTAATACAGATATTTTTTGAAGTTTGATCTGTTTATTCTTCTTGTTCACAGCTAATGCATGGACAGCTATCAGTAATTGTCTGACTATATTAGAAACATATTTTACTGAGCGTGCTCAGTTTTCTGTGAGAAAACCTCTCAGCTATAAAGAACAAATTGAGTATCTGGACTTCTTAAGAAGTAACAGCTCCACTAGAAGCATACCACAGTCGGAGTACAGAAGACTGGCTTCTGGAGCGAAAATTAATGATTTTTATTCGCCAATTTACGTCCCTGAAAGCGACGATGACATAGCTGAGAAGATAGACTTGGGCAAGCTTCTGAAACGAGGCGGTAGACTTTCTATCTGAAGAAAGTCAGATACATAAAATATTTAAAACTACACATCTGTACTTCGTTACATTATGATGAATAAAATAGATGAGATTTACTTTCTCAGTGTGTATTATTTCCATGTCACTCATGAAAGAGGGCTGTACTTCACCGTGAGAACTCGTCTTTCAAAATACCCTTTTACGATTGACAACTGACACAGGCCATTGTTCAGTAATGAACAATCGTCAATAATCAGCTATGAACAAGCGTCAATAATCAACTACTACCTCCTAGAAACTGGTGGCTGTATAACAAGACACTCACAATATTGCGTTTCCTACGTCACAACACATACAACAGCTACGCCATAAGTTTGACTCTGAAATTTGAATTCGTGAGATAATTTAGACAGATTGGTCTTTTATGCAGCTACCCTCGTGTTGTACGCAAAAAGTATCTGCGTAGCCTAGAGGAGATTTCTCATAACGCCTTCAGAACCACCTATACCTTCATCACACAAACCTTCCTTGACATAAAATGTGTTACATATGATTACGAGGGCGTGCTGGAAAGTAGGGCCTCCGAACTCCTTTATGTGACATCTCTTGAAGCTTTTTAAATACAGCAAACGCTATTAACATTTATTCTTCATGTATACATATTTGCAGTCCTCTGCCACTAGAGGGCTCCGAATTGTAACGTGTATGATGACGGTGTGTAACATAACGACGTCGGTGCGTGAGAAACAGCCTGCTGTATCAAGTTTTGAATTCAAAGAGTTCATCCGCACATGTCTTCAGCATGACAATGCAACACTACACACGAGCGCTGCGACATCTGCTCACTGACATCGATCATCCTCCACACAGTCTCGACTTGGCCCCGTTCCATTTCCATCCGTTTCCAAAACGCAAAGAACACCTTCGAGGAGTTTACTTTGATAGTGATGAAGCGGTGCAAGCAGAATCGAGGTTGCGGTTCCATCAACAAAAATCAAACACTCTACAGTGACAGTATCTACAAACTGGTCTCTCGTTGAGAGAAATGTTTTCGTCACCAGGGTGACTATGTTGAGAAATAAACATGTAAATATGAAGAATAAAGGTGTAGAATGTTAATAACGTTTCTTTTATGTAAAAAAGCTTTAACACTTCTCATATAAAATATTCGGAGACATTACTTTTGAACACGCCTTAGTATCTTTTTAAACACTGAGAAAGAAAACTCAGTTGGACTAAGTTTTAGGCTGTATCATCGATGTACAAAATTTCTGTATTCTTTTTGGCTAGATATTTGTTAACAATATAGCCAATGTGAGGGCGTACGCTGCCTTATGTAGGCATCAAACAAGTGAACACATTGCAGAGTGTTTCTCCAGATACCTATGTCCACCCAGAGTACTTACAATTAAAGTCTGGATAATCGTTGTATTTGTAGACCTTTACGTTCCAAGCTAACTTAAGAATGAGTTCACCTTTTACTTTTCCAGATAACCATACGGCTATAGGGTTTCTTTCTTGATTTTTCTATGGTTTCAGGTGGCTGATGAGAGAGACGTTTCACTCCTCCAAACGTCCTCAGCAGCTGACGTAGCGCTCTGTCTCTCATGACTTTTTTACTGATTAGGTCGACCAACACTGATGTATTTCCCTCTTATCCCAAGATTTGTATGCTAAGGGCATTAAAACACAATTTATACTTGTCGAAGTGGTACACAGTTCACAGCATAATTTATTAATTAGTGCTACATAAATCTAAGCTACTTTTACTTACCAATATACTGACAAATGAATGTATGACTCAGTAGGAGCGGTTATTAGATGAATCTTCAAGGCAAGGAAGAAACGACAAGGTAGCTGAAAAATGTTCTTGGGATCTGACGTGAAAACTGGTTTCGTGGAATTTTCTAATTAGGCTTACGCAGTTGTTAGAGAAAGAAAGGAAGACTGGATTTTAACGCCACGTTGACAGCAAGATCGTTATAGACATAGTGCACGCTCGAAATGGAAAAGTAAATCTGTCGTGACATTTCGCGTCGAATGATTTAGGGAAACTACAGGAAACCTAAATCCGGATGGCCAGATGGGGATTTATAGCGACAACCCACCAAATACGAGTCCAGCCACCTTATTTGGTCAAATTGGAAGTCATTCTTTCAGTGTCTGACGAGAAACTTTTTTTGTCAGGGCTGGTGTAATGTACAAGTGACGCAAGCAGCCACCTGGGGCGTCAAACTGATGCAAAATTTGTACACTGAGTGTATCTCAATTAGAAGTGGCAGCGCTTCATTTCCAGGCTCACTGGGCTTAAAATCATTTTTAATCTTATCAAGAACCCAAGGAACCGAGGGAAGGGGTAAGGGTTGGCGTCAAATGATACATCTCTCGTGTGGAAAAATGGTGAAGAGTGGGTCACCAAATTACATGTCACTTGTGTCGAAAACTGTTTTCCAACCAGCCTGGCTTGTGTAACACACTTTGCTGCGCCAAACAAATCTGTAACCAGTCACGTTGCACATCTTTGCATACTCTCCGCGACGACATGATTAAAAATAAATAAATACACAAGAAATAAAATAAAAAAGTTAAAAATCAAGAGCATGTTCATTAAATCAACTGAGAGTGCAAATAATAAAATAAAAACAATTTGGAAGATTGTAAAAAAGAAGACAGACAAAACTTCAAAGGATACAGACGGTATCGAAATGTATCATAACGACGGCGCAGTAGACGAAGATGAAATAGTTGCCAATATCTTCAACAACCATATTTCGACAGTAGTATTATTAGCTTGATTGTGAAGGATTCATGGCTGAAGTTAATAACGTTCCACAAAAATCAATACAGAACAAAATCAGCTAGATGAAAGTACCCTATATCACAACAGATAAGACTGAAAAAGTGATACGACAAATGAAAAACAAATATGTCATTGTTGTGGACAATATACACTGAAGAGCCAAAGAAACTGATACACCTGCCTAATATCGTGTAGGGATCCCGCGAGCACGAGGAAATGGCGCAACACGACGTAGCATGGATTCAACTAATGTTTGAAGTAGTGCTGGAGGGAACTGACACCATGAATCCTGCAGGGCTGTCCATGAATCCGTAGGAGTACGAGGGGGTGGAGATCTCTTCTAAACAGCACGCTGCAAGGCATTTCAGATATGCTCAATAATGTTCATGTCTTGGGAGTTTGGTGGCCAGCGGAAGTGTTTAAACCCGGAAGAGTGTTCCTGGAGCCACTATGTAGCAATTCTGGACATGTGGGGTGTCTTATTGTTCTGCTGGAATTGCCCAAATCCGTCGGGATACACATTGGACATGAATGAATGCAGGTGACCAGACAGGATGCTTACATACGATTCACCTGTCAGAGTCGTATCTAGACGTCAGCGGTCCCATATCACTCCAATGGCACACGCCCCACACCATTACAGAGGCTCAAAAAATGGCTCTAAGCACTATGGGACTTAACATCTTAGGTCATCAGTCCCCTAGAACTTAGAACTACTTAAACCTAACTAACCTAAGGACATCACACACATCTATGCCCGAGGCAGGATTCGAACCTGCGACCGTAACGGTCGCGCGGTTCCAGACTGAAGCGCCTAGAACCGCATTACAGAGCCTCCTCCAGCTTGAACAGTGCTCTGCTGACATGCAGGGCCCAAGGATTCATGATGTTGTCTCCATACTCGTACACGTCCACCAGCCTGATACAGTTTGAAAGGAGACTCGACCGACCAGCCAACATGTTTCCAGTCATCAACAGTCCAATGTTGGCGTTGACAGGCGCAGGCGAGGCGTAAAGCTTTGTGTCGTGCAGTCATCAAGGATACACGAATGAGCCTTCAGCTCCGAAAGGCTATATCAATGATGTTTCGTTGAATGGATCGCACGCTGACAATTGTTGATGGCCCAGTACTGAAATCTGCAGCAATTTGCGGAAGGATTGTATTTCCGTCATGCTGAAAGATTCTCTTCAGTCATCGTTGGTCCCGTTCTTACAGGATCTTTTTCAGGCTGCAGCGATATCGGAGATTTGAGGTTTTACCAGATTCCTGGTGTTCACGGTACACTTGTGAAATGGTCGTGTGGGAAAATCCCCACTTCATCTCTACGTCGGAGATGCTGTGTCTCATCGCTCGTGCGGCTACTATAACACGGCGTTCAAAATCACTTGAATCTTGATAACCTGCCATTGTAACAGCAACAACCGACGTAACTACTGGGCCAGACATTTGTCTTATATAGGCGTTGCCGACCGCGTCGCCGTATTCTACCTATTTATATATCTCTGTATCTGAATACGCATGGCTATACCAGTTTCTTTGGCGCTTCAGTGTGTAAAGGGCAGTCAAATGAAAACGAGACAGACAGGAAAAAAGTAAGGGAGCTGTATATTATTTCAAAAGCAATAGCAATAATCGTTAATACGGTTAAGCCTCTGTGAGACAAGACGGTCATGCCTTAAGTGAAAAATATCCTGAGTTTGCTATGAAACCATGATTGTACCGAGGCGTGCACGTCTTCATTGGAAGCAAATCAAGGGCCACGAATGTCTTTCTTCAAGGCTCCAAAAATACAGAAGCCGCATGAGGAGAGATCGGGACTGTTAGAGGACGTTAAGTCTTTCCCAGCGAAACTTCTGTGGCGTAGTCGAAACAACAGCCACGTCATCTCCGAGAACGTCAAAGTCAAGATCTTTCCCATTGACTGCAAGGGCCCGCTGTCCATTGGCTTCCTGTAACAAGGCACGACAATGAACGCACAGCGTTACGTGAACCCTTTGCAAAGTCAAGTCCAAAGGCCCAGGAATCTTGACGGAGGGCATCATTCCATTGCATGATAATGCCTACCAATATGTTGCCAAGGTTGTTTCGATTATGCTGCGGAAGCTTAGCCCTTACACATCCTCCATACAGTCCCAACTCGTCCTCAAGCGATTGTGATATTTTTGAAGCCCTGAAGAACTGTGTCTGGGTACAATCATGGTTCCATAGTGAGACCTCTCTTTTATTTCGATCTAAACTGCGGTGCTAAGATTCTAATTAGCAAACATAAGGAAATAATATTTTAAAAGTGTATATTTAAATAATACTGAGATCGACAAAGTCAAAAGAACTAAGAACAATGTAGTACAAGGAACATGAAGCTATCTGTTGTGTCTTGTTTTTCAGTTTATATACAACGCATTATTTCACTCTATGCTGTTCAGTTCTTCGACTGCTAAGCTTCAGCTCTGTTTTTCTTATGCTCGTGTATTGTGATGAGTGAAAAATATAACTGTTTTAAAGGAAAATTAATTTCTATCCCGATTTATCGAAACCAAAAGTATTGGGAAAATAGTTAAAGAAAGAGGAGTTGGGTGTACGTACAAAGTTAACACCTTCTGCAAGCAGCAATTAACATCTCTTGTTGTGTTTACAAGCCATTCTGAAATTTTCGTTATGAATACTGCATTTTACGGACTTCTCGTTACTTTTGGGAAACTAATGTGTTCACAATTACGAAAGTGCATTGTAACTTGAAAGACTCAAAAATATTGACAAAGTATTTTGAAAACTAATTTTGTTTTTGATACAGCTTCTTCCATACAAAGAATACAAATGTTTTATTCCATTATTGAGCATATTTACATGCAATTGGTGTCGTCAGTGTTTACATAATAATAATAACAATACTAATAATATAAACTTCGACATGACAAATGTTATTAACTACAATATAATAATCCAGGATGGATACAATACATATTTGTGCAAATGTCAAAAACAACAAGAAGTTTCCTAATAGATCAATTACAAGATAAATGAACTACATATTTCAGCGTATGCCAAATAATTAATCAAACAGAAATTAACAATAAGCACATGAAACAGTAATAAAATATGAGACCTGAGTTTCTCCTGGCGTATACAACTTTCAAATAACTTCCGGGAATTCAGCCAGGTAACACTTTCAACTACTGCCGATATTTCGGCGGGAGAACACCCCACCATTTTCAAGGCAAACTGCAACGGACAGGCAGCGTACATGCAAATTTAAAACCTCGTAGCATTGCCTCTGTCCCTCTGTTTCTTGACAAGGGAGAGAGCCGGATTCCAAACAGAGCTGAAACAGAAACCTGATAGTTTGACCAATATATGACATGCCAAATGTAGGCCTTTTTGCCTTACGTAGGAAACACGTTCAACAAGATCGGTCGTTCTTTACGGAAATACGATGTGAAATGTGTTTTGCTACCTCTATCTAAAATTAGAGTACTTTTGAGTTCCGTTAAGGATGATCTTGGACAGCGTAAAGGCGGGTCCACACTGAGCACGCCGCGCCGCGCCGTGCTGCGCCGCGCTGCTGCACCCCGCGCACAACTGTAACAGAGGGGAGTGCGCCGTCCGCGCCCCACCGTGCCCCTCAGAGGCGCGCACTGTGTTCCAGTTGTAGCGCGCGCACGTTCTAAAGATGGAGCGAGCCGAAGCCCCGTCTAAACTGAGCGCGCGCAAACGCGCCACTTCCTTTGATGTACCGACAGCAGCCCGAACACTGCGCGGCGCTGCGCGGCACGACGTGGCGCAGCGCGGTTCGCCGTCCACATTGAGCACGCAGAACCGTTTTGCGCAGCGCGGCGCGGCACGGCGCGCTCAGTGTGGACCCGCCTTAAGGCGGGTGTATATCGCATGCCTTGTAGCTGTGGCATGGCATATATTGGTCAAACTATCAGGACCGTGGAGGACCAATGTACTGAGCACAAACGGCTCACACGATCACAGCAGCCAAATAGATCTGCTATGGACGAACATTGCTTGGATACTGGTCACCCCATGTTATATAATAACACCGAGATATTGGCATGCACGTCCAGTTATTGGGACAGTGTTATTAGGGAGGCAGTTGAGATTAAATTAGCGAGCAACCTCGTTAACAGGGATGGAGGTTTCTGTTTAAACTCTGTTTGGAATCCGGCTCTCTCCCTTGTCAAAAAAACAGAGGGACAGAGTCAGTGCTACCTCACCTGCGAATTCATAGTCTCACTATCGATAGCTCTGACTTTGGTCATCTTTGGTGGCACTAGTGTTCAGTGTGTGTGTTATCTTTCCTGCTTCAGTCTTTGATGAGAAAATAAAAATATTTATTACGTAAAAATGAATGGATGAAAATGGGGAAGAAATGGCTTTAAATATTTTTGTTATTTACTCTTTCAGCACGAACTTTGTTGTAGAACCCCTTTTTTTACGTGTGGTAATAAAAATTCATTTAGACAGAATTAAGCACATTTAAAATTACGTGAAGTTTAGCAACCCTCTCATGCTGATAAATTCAAACTAACTGATTAATAACATTTATGACTTTGAAAATTATTTAAATTAAATTTTTTACGTATTTCGGCCTTGGCACACATTTTCTAAATGCAGTGTTTTTTTTTTTTTAATATTTACTGAATTCTTTCCCAGCGTTAGCTATGGAACACAAGACTGTCTCTGTTAGCATAAAATGGTTAAATATTGCCAAGCCGACCTGAACGTTTAATTATCACTGACAAAACACACTTCACTATACGTGGCGTTACCAATGAGAAAACCTAAACAGCCTACTTACATAGCCCCCATGCTCCCCACAAAAAATTTTACAAATTGTTTTGGGCACTGGCCAATACATATTTGTGAAAATTTTTTCACAATTACAATAACAAAGAAATCATATGCACACACTTATTGATACAATGTTGGTCAAAAGCTAAAAATTTCTCACAGTCCATAAAGACAGTCCTGATCATTCATCACAGTAAAATTGTAATGTTTTTCTCAAAGTCTGAGCAGTAACAGAAAATGCACACGGAAGTAGTGGATTTCCATGCAGTCTTGAAGAAGTAGTGTTGTCCTTCCAACAGAAAGACAGTGCTGACCCTTGACATGCAGACACGTAATGGGCCACAACAGAGCAAACCCACAGCAGAGTCAGTCGAAGTTGAAGAATACTGGTAGGTAGGTCATCACAGAGCAGACCCACTGTAGTCCTGGTAGAGAGTATGGTATTAGTGGGCCACCAGAGGTGCAGAGCCACTGCAGTCCTTGTAGAAATTATGATATTGGTGGGCCATCAAAGATGCAGACCCACTGTAGTCCTTGTAGAGATGGCCATCGAAGAGTCTTGCGGAGAATATAGCAAGTCCATAAACCACCACTTGTGTACTCACAAAGTTTTTGGAATTGTCCTTGGAACCAGCAATGCTGTTATCCAGTCCTTTGCTGAATTATTAACACACGTGCAAACACTAACAGTCCCTACTTCTCACATATTGTCCATATACTATGACCAACAGAAATGTGTGCAGTGAAATGAATGCTTACAGGTTACTTAATTTGATGAACTGGCGTCAATTACAATTTTATAACATGAGGATACAATAACAAAGGTACAAAATACATCATTAAAGAACATAACAATACAGATAACATTTGTAGTAATGTGGGCTTTACAAAAGAGTAGAAATAACATATACATCAGTGTTACAGGAATTATGACATAAGGACATACATGAAAGATCAGAATAACTTTTGAAACATCAACTTCACACATGAGAAACAAAACAGAACAGACAAATAATGTCTAAACATCTTTACAAAGTAAATAACATATTATCAGAAAAATTCTACAACATAACTCGTATCAGCTAAACACATAAACACAGGAAAAACACAAGTATACAGTACACAAACACACAGCGGGATAACACAAAAGGATAGGACAAGCTTTGTTTTCAATGTAACATTTGGTACTGCAGTCCAACCCAAAACTTCATTCCATAGATCTTTCGTCGTATTTCAACATTTGTTTCCACCAAAAAAATCCTTTCCAAGCATGCTTTCTTTATTTATATGTTCACATATTTCTTACCTCATTATTTATTTTCCATTATCTTACCTCATCATTTATTTCCAAGAAAATCCTACCTAAACCTGTTGTCCCTAAACCCTACTTTTTGTTCACATCCTCTTTCAAAATCCTTTTTTTGGCCAAACCGTTTTCTTATAGCTCCTCAATGCATTTCTTCCAATTCATCACAACTCGTCCTCTTATATAGCCTACCCCATCTTAAGCTAACTTAAATCTACTGAGCTCAGATGCTAAAATAAGGGACGAGGCAATGCAGCAGCACAAAACAATTAACACAAACAGCAATGACAAAAAAAATGGAAATTGGCAAAGCAATTGCAATATTACAACTAATATAAGGCACTGTGCAGCAAACAAGAAAAATAAATCCGAAGTAAAACTGGCTTAACAGAGTAATACAAAGTCTAATTCAGTAACACTATGCCTAGCAAACAGCAGCAGCAAATGCTATAACTTATATCTAATCATGACAAAGTTCAAACAGAAAAAATATTGCAGTAAAAATGGCCATGTCTAATACCTATGTCACATCTTAACACTAGAGTGATGCATCACAACAACTTACTCTAGCAGACAAGTTACCAAACCATTAAAAAATTATTTTTGCAATTCCTGAGAAGGGAAATGTCTATTTATGTTCCATCGTTTTCTTGGAAGTCACAGGTCGAGAATTTGCGTTGCAAATGTGTAGAAACAAAATCCTATGAATATAACAGTGTGCAAAAAATTTTCGCCTGCTTTGTGATACATTCACGCATTTACACACATTTCATAACTCTTAAAGTACGATGCTCAGCTTATTTGTCATAAACATACCTCAACAGCAAAATACACATCGTCATCGTAATAATATCATAACAGATCAATCACATCTCAGAATCGTCACAGCTTCTTTCAATAATTTCAAGACCTTCAATAAATTCATCTACCTCAAACGTACTTCAAAAATCATGATCCCTTACCAAATACATCATTCAAAGCGCTCATAGTATCACAATGGTTCCGAAAAATATATGAACAATTCACAAAGTACAGACAAAACACAATTTCATAAGTGTGAAATTATCCAACTGTGTAATTGCATAAACATGTGTCACTGACATAGTAAAAAAAAGTTTGTCTCTCTTAATTAAATGATCAGATAGCTGTGTAATTTATGTGTTAGAGAAATATGGTATCGATGTGTAAAGTTGAATAAGCAAATACCATATTCGCTATGGCTCCTTGTGCTTGCCAAAACATGGTACACAAAGTAAGCGTGTACCCCCCTGAGGATTAATGTAATTATACCCTCAGGTGTTACAGATTACAGCAATTGAATGAAATGTGTCACGGAAAACCTTTGCATCTTTGTAATTTAAAAATCTTTAAAAATAAATGTTTTAAGTACAAAATTAATCACTCAAATACGTGTACTATAGCGCTAAACTGTGCGTCTTGTTGTAAGATAATCTCTGTGGAAGTGTCGTAGTTATCATCCTCTGAAAGCAAAGTTCTCCTGAAATCAATGTACTTACCTCACCATAAACCAAAGTGAAATGCTTTGCGTATAGATATCGTAGTTATTACGTACCTTACCGTGATCAAGAAAGTACTATAATGTAACGTATTGTGCTACAGAAAAGACTGTCTCATTGTAGCTATACCACAAAAGTTACTACGAAAACATGTTTTCCTTTCCAGAAGAATTCAGAAAAACTGCAGATATAAAACAGAAACACCGCAAAAGCAACATTGTAAATTGTCACTCATTAGTAGCGTCCTGATAAAATCGTGTAGCTGTCACATAAACTAACCTGTGTGTCATCTGACATCTCACAGAAAGTACTTTAAATCCAGGATGTATTTTCAAGTAAACCAAAATGTTGCATTAAAATCTCATTAGCAGTACCTGTATATGTTCTAAGTATGTAAGCCTTATAGTCGTTACGTAATCGTGCAACTAACAAGCAAGAATGTACACACACAATAACACTGTGTCGTCTGTTCACTATAACAATGCACTCGTAAATGCTGTCTAAGTATGTTCCCTAGGTTCTAGACTGGATAGTTAACTTCAAAACATTGTTACATGTTAACAGTTTCTCAGTGTGACAAATTGTACTAGTAGCGTGAAGTGAAAAGTTTTATGGCAAAGACTAAGTTAAAAAACAGATTATCTTTCAATAAACGGTTTTACATGTGAAATGTGGTGTAAACCTTTACTCTTCCTAGTATGCAGAGTTTCAACTTCAATGCAATTATCATTTGGTATACGTCGGATTCTGTAAGGTCCATTGTAAACTAGAAAGAATTTGTGACTCAAGTGTTTCTTCTTATGTGATAATGAATGAGCTTTAATGAGAACTTTCAGACCAATATATAATTTCTTTGCATTTGCTTTACCGTGTAGTTTTCTCCTTTTGTTTGCTGCTGAATTTATATTTTTAATAGCCAAATCAATTATGTATTTGTGTCGAAGTTTACGTGTATTTGGGAAATGTACAAGCTCTCTGATTCAGTTCGGTGGTTGTTCATTCTTCAGTACAAGAATAGATGGTAAAGCAGTGGAGTCATGACGCATTTCATTCAGTACGTTTTGAAATAAGTGTAAATATCTGTCCCAATGCTGATGCTTTCTGTGGCAATAAAGTCTGTAAAGCTTATTGATATCTTTCATAATCTGTTCAGACGGGTTACAATGTGGTATGTACAATGAAATTAAAACAGGTTTGATTTTATGGTTCCGAAGCATGCGTGACCAAACAGCAGACCTGAATTGTGGTCCGTTATCTGAAATGATTTTACTAACGTGTCCAACTTCACGTAAGAAATTTTTAACAAAGGAGTTGGATACAGACCGTCCAGTGGCTTTACGTAACGGAGTGAAAGAAACAAATTTAATTTAGAAGGAATGATAGGAAACAACGGAGTACAATGTGAGACAGTAGATGGTTTAGCCTTATGACAAAGTTTACAAATAGACAAGACTCTTCGAATTCTGTTTTCCATATTGTTAAAATAGCAACCCGTTCGAAGAATATGATAACATTTTCGTGAACCAAAATATGCGTAGCTGAAATGAATATACCAAATGAGCTTATTAACAAAATCATCTGGAATGGAAAGTACCCATAACTTGTCATCAACAGTGCAGCGTTTGAAGAGTATGTTGTTTCTAACCAGATAATAATGCCGAATCTGAGTGTGCGTCTTTTCATGCCATTTACTTTTGATGTCTTTCCAAATCGGATCTTTATCTTGTTCATGAGCAATGTCCTTTAAAGATGTGGTGATGAAGTTTTCAAAGGCGACTTTCTGAATGTAAAGAATACTGAAATTTTTCTCGAGGTTGCCTTCTGTGTTACTTTTCTCAAGCCCAACCGGTGCGCGTGACAGTGCGTCTGCAATAATGTTCTCCTTGACTATTGTGAAGTAGTATTCTTGCAGAAACAATGCCCAACGTTTCAACCTGTCATGATTTAACTTTGAAGACATAAGAAATTGTAATGCACGATGATCACTGTATACTTTTACGTGCTTACCAGAAAGAAAGAAACAGAATTTGTTAAATGCCCAAACGATAGCTAAAGCTTCTAATTCAGTAACGGAATAATTTTTTTCAGATCTTGTTAGAACTCGGCTAACAAAAGCAATGGTTTTCTGAACAGTAGTGTCATTTTCTATGGCTTCTTGAAATAAATGGGCACCAAGACCGACTTTAGAAGAATCCGTGCTAAGGCAGAAATCTTGTGACAGGTCTGGATGAGCTAGTATTGGCGCGTTAAGTAGCGATTCTTTCAAAGAATTGAATCCCAACTGTGCTTGTTCGTCCCAGTTCCTAATAGTATTTTTTCCAGTGAGAGGACAAAGTTTTGGTGTAACTAGAATTTGCATATTCAGAAAACGACGGTAAAAATTTACGAGACCTAGAAAACTGCGGACTTGCTTTTTTGTGGATGGAACTGGAATGGCTCTGATTGCTTCTAACTTTTCAGGATCCAGCTGAATGCCTTCATAAGAAGTAATATGTCCCAAAAACCTCACCTTTGACCTACCGAGTTCAGACTTTTCCAAGTTAACTGTAATTCCAGATTCTGCAAAAATACGTAACAAACTGGTGAGGATGCGATTATGTTGTTCCCATGAGGCTTCTGCTATTAGAATATCATCCACATATAAGGTGATGTGACGTTTTAAGAACTCAGGTAGTATGGAATTTAGCCCGCAAATGAATGCTGCCGAAGAAATGTTCAAACCAAAAGGAAGTTTCCGAAACTGATAACAAACGCCGAAACAAAGGAAAGCTGTGTATTTTCTACATTCTGGATGAAGTTCGATCTGATAAAAGCTGGATCTGAGATCAATGGAAGACAACACTTTAACACCATTAAAATTTTGAAGAAGTTCTTCCAACGTTTGCGGCCTGTCTGTTACAGGAATGATGATAGTATTGATTTGTCTCGAATCTAAGACAAGCCTGATCGATCCATTTTTCTTCTCAACAACATGTAATAGATTGTTGTATGAGCTTACTGCAGGCTCAATAATGCCCTCGTCAAGCTGTAGGGCGGCGGGTGGAATAATTGTCATATCATGCTCCTACTATTTATGCTGTTTGCCGTTCTCAACACTGGCTCTCTAACTACAATATTGGCAACCAGAAAGTGATTAGCAAAACGTGAAGCCTGTAATTAGAATTCCTAGTGCCCACATCATCTGAGAAATACATTTATAGCTACAGCTTATAGCTCTGAGGAATTAGGAGATTGTCTGGGATTCATAATCAAAAACCATTTTCTCTAAAATGTTCACTATATTCTGAAAGTCACAGACCAAAATGAATCCACACAATCCAACTAACAGAGCAGTTCAGAGTCTAATGCGCTGATGCAACTATAACTGTTCAAATTAAATGTTTAAGTGAATGCTGCCATAATTTGATGATAATGTTCATCAAACGCCACGCTAAATAATGGTAGAATGTCTGTCCCACGGCGGCACGTGAAAATACGACATACGCAAACTGAAGATACATCATTAAAGTCATCCCAGAATTAACACTTCACTCGAAAACGATTTCATGGTTACGCGTATCCTGAGTAACATATTACGGCATCCGAGGCTGTTTATAGCAATGATACAGACGCGACGCAACTCCGGGCACAGGTGGTGCGCTAATCAGCATCTGGAGAGAACTGGGGCCTTGCTCTCTAGCACAGCGTTCTTACATATAAAGCCGCGGTGCGGGCGGCTAAGGGAACGCCTGATCAAATCCGCTCTACCGACTAGCCGCTGGGCTAGTAATGTACCACTTTAAGTTATGAAATAAATCATTGCTTCCTTTGCTGATGGCCGATGAAGCTCTCAATTTAAATGTGCAATCAGCACACAGGTAAGTAATCATAATAAAAGTCTGACGTGGCTAAGTCAAATATTTTGGACGAGAGAATTAATTTAATTACACTACAAGCAGTAGACGAGCTCTGAACTTGCCCTTTGGATATACGCTATCGCTATAGTTTTATAGTTATTCAGTTGAAACTTTGCACATCTTTATGATTATAGTGGATCTCCCTTCTACTTAAATTTAAACATCCTAGCCTTATTTATTCGCCTACTCAATCTATCTTGCTTCCTTAATTTCTAAGACAAAAACCAGAATGTAGTGTCGGCAGACTTGCCAACACTACGCACAATAATTGAAAGAGGCGGCCAAGATGCACGCGCTAACTCACGAAGGATGGAGTGAGGTCTGAAACAGGAGACTTAATGAATGTGATAAAGAAAATACGTATCTTTGGAATATACTTAACTTTTAATACATCCTTGTATACATCGTTCTTGATGAGACATCTGGAGGTTGTGGCGATACAAGTGACTCTTTATATACAAGCTATTTAAGGCTAATGGCGCCTTGCTAAGTCGTAGCCATTAACTTAGCTGAAGGCTATTCTAACTGTCTCTCGGCAAATGAGAGAAATGGCTTCGTCCGTATAGTCGCTAGCAACGTCGTCGTACAACTGGGGCGAGTTCTCGTACGTCTCTCGAGACCTGCCGTGTGGTGGCGCTCGGTCTGCGATCACACAGTGGCGACACGCGGGTCCGACATGTACTAATGGACCGCGGCCGATTTAAGCTACCACCTAGCAAGTGTGGTGTCTGGCAGTGACACCACATTCCTCCCCCGCAAATCGGCGAACGGTCGTGTTATAAGGCTTCCGCACGCCGTGGGGAGGACCCCATGTTGACATATGCGATGAGGTGGGGAGCCAAACAACAGGCGAGGCTGTGCCACCCGCACCCGGCCATTCGGTCCGAGGGGAGCTAGGAAACGCCTGGAAACCTAGTCCAGGGTGCACGTCAACATGCGGTGTATGCGTCCGTAAGGAGACAGGAGGGGCCGAAGGGTCGACCTCCATTGCGTCGGGGGATCCGACGCGCGATGACATCTGGTCCGGAGCGGGCAAGAGTTCCATGGCGGAGGACAGCTGGTCACGGGAATCGCGCGGCAGCGCGTGACCCAGGGAGGCGCCAGGCGCTTGCAGCGACGCATCCACTGTGGGCGGCGCCGGCGGGAGAACAGGCGGCGGCGGCGGCGGCGCGTCGCCATGAGGCAAAATGGAAGGCAGCGTCGGTAACACATGGGGATGAGGCGAGCCAGTAGATGGGTCCCCAGGGCGCTGACCGGACGGCACCGTCGCTGAAAGCAGACGGGGAGCGGCAGAACCCAGGCAACGACAGAGGCACAGCTGATTGAGATGCCGACGCACCCCACCAGAGGCCCCCAAAACCAAATACATCGCGCGGCCGAGGCAGCGAAGAATGCGCCCTGCGAGCCAACGCCGTGAACCGCGATAGTTGCGATATAAAACAACGTCGCCAGGAGCAAAAGCAGTAGTCTGCCGCTGCACTGGAACCTGATGCGGCGGATGCAGCAAAGACATCAAGGTTCGATGAGGACGACCATGGAGCAACTCAGCCGGCGAGCGACCATCGCGGGGCTGAGAGCGATACGAGGACAAAAAGAGCAACAATGCGTCCTCCCGAGAATGCGACTCTTTCAACTTCAACATCTGTGACTTGAAAGTCCGGACCAACCGTTCAGCGGCACCGTTTGACTGAGGCGAAAACGGCGCGGATGTCAGATGTTGAATACCATTGGCCTTGCAGAATGACTGAAATTCTGCAGACATGAATTGCGGGCCATTGTCGGAAACAATAGTCTGGGGAAGACCTTCAATGCAAAAAATAGCGGACAACGCTTGGATGGTGGCAGATGACGTCGTGGAAGACATCCGGACAACAAATGGAAAATTACTGAATGAATCGACAACAACCAACCATCGAGCATTCCAGAATGGACCAGCAAAATCGATGTGCAAGCGTTGCCAAGGGGAAGTGGCTGTCGGCCATGCAAAGAATTTCCGCGGCGGGGCGGATTGTTGTTCGGCACACGCCACGCAAGAAGAGCACATATTCGCAATCGCAGCATCGATTCTGAACCAAGTACAGTGCTGACGAGCAAGTTGTTTCGTTCGCACTATACCCCAATGTCCTTGGTGAAGAAGCCGTAAGACAGAGGACTGTAACGAACGTGGGACCACGACTCTGGATTGATCATTATCCGAACGCAACAACAAAACACCACGTCGTACAAAAAGTCTCTCCTTGTGAGCAAAAAATCGGCGAACCAACGGATCCTCGATCCGTGACTTTGACAAGGGCCATTGCGTAGCAACAAAACGCAAAACAGTGGCAAGGACAGAGTCAGCAGCTGTGGCTGTAGCGACACGACGAAAATCAATCGGAAACGATTCGACCACGTCATCGGTTTCCGAATCAATGAACATGCAAGCAAGTTCAGAAGAATCGAATGCTTTACCCTCAGCAACAGGCAAACGGGACAACGCATCAGCGTTTCCGTGCTTAGCAGTGGACCGATACAAGATATCGTAGCGGTACTGCGAGAGGAAAAGAGACCAGCGAATGAATTTCTGCCCTGTACGTGGAGGTACAGGCTTGTTCAGATGAAAAAGCGATGTCAAAGGTTTGTGGTCTGTGATGATGGTAAAGTGACGACCATACAAGAAATCATGGAACTTAGTAACACCAAACACGAGAGCTAAAGCTTCCTTCTCTATCTGGGAATAATTGCGTTGCGCAGACGAGAGCAATTATGAAGCAAAGGCAATAGGACGATCATGCGATCCATCTTTGTGCGCAAGCATAGCACCGATCCCGAATTCTGATGCATCGACCATCAACAAAAGGGGTTTCCGGGGATCGAATGGCGTAAGGCAAGTATGTGAAAGCAACGCCGATTTCAACTGGCGAAAGGCGCGTTCGCATTCCGTCGTCCAGACGAACGGAACACCTTTACGGCGTAAGCGATGAAGTGGAGCTGAAATGGAAGAAGCGCGCGGCACAAACCTGGCATAGTAGTTAATTTTTCCCAACACACTCTGTAGCTGTATCAAGTTCTGCGGCGAAGGCAACTCCTTTATGGCACGGAGGTGCTCAGGACTCGGATGTATGCCTTGTGCATTTAGGACATGGCCCAAATATGGTAAGTCACGAGCAAAAAACACACATTTGTCCTCCCTCAAGCGAAGACCATTTTTGTCGCAAGACCTGAAATAACGTTCGTAGGTTGGCTAAATGTTCGGCTTCTGTCTTGCCGGAGATCACAATATCGTCCAGATAGTTCGCAGCAGTAGGGACCGACGCACAAACAGTTTGTAAATATTGCTGAAACAATGTAGGGGCAGATGCACACCCGAATGGCAGTCTTTTGAATCGGTACAATCCAAGATGCGTGTTAACCACCAAGACGCGCTGGGATTCTGCGTCCACCGGTATTTGCAAGTACGCATCTGTTAGGTCCAATTGCGAAAAATACTTTCCCGGGCACAGTTTGTCAAAAAGATCTTCCGGGCGGGGCAAAGGAAAAGTTGCAGTCACAAGTTGTGGATTCACAGTTGCCTTAAAGTCCACTCAAAGTCTCAATTTTCCGGAAGGTTTTGGCAAAATTACTAAGGGTGAGGCACAGAGAGAAGCCTGCACACGTTCAATTACACCCTGAGATTCTAAATCGTTTAATGTTCTTGCGACCTCATCACGCAATGCGTGGGGAACATTGCGCGCTCTGAAAAATTTCGGTTGCGCGTTTACTTTCAGTTCTAAATGTGCTGCATAGTTCTTAGCGCAACCAAGGCCCGGTGCAAAAATGTCTGCAAATTCTTCACAAAGACGAGAAACACTGGCGGAAGGCACAGTCTGATTCACTGAGAGGACCTGATTTACTATAGACATGTTAAACAACTGAAATAAATCTAAACCAAACAAGTTCACTGCGGTAGAAGAACGAAGAACGTAAAATGACACAAGTTTTGTTTGTCCCTTGTATGTGGCAAGAAGGCTGCACTGTCCTAACACAGGTATCTGCTGTCCTAAATAACTATTGAGCTGAACATTTGCGGCACGCAACGGAGGCTTGCCCAACTGTTTGTACGTGTCTTGATTGAGCAATGAAACTGCAGCTCCGGTATCGAGCTGGAATGGTATCACTTTGCCTCCAAAGTCTAAGTCTACAAAAAGTTTATTGTCCTGCTGACGACAAGAGCGACTTTCACGTGCAATTTGAACTGATACAGGTACAGAAGCACTTGCGACTTTACGGGAGGTCCGGCGACGTCGACGCACACTTTGTGCGGGACGAACACAGTCACTGTGAGATAAAGTGGCACTGGACGGGGTGGAATTAACGACATGAATGTCCATGGGCGAAGGTCCACGAGCCTGATTGTCCCTGGTTCGATTCCGGCGCGAAGCAAAGGGCCTGGAATGGTTTTGATTGTCTGATCTTAGCTTTTCCTGGCAAACACTTTGAACATGTCCTTTCTTATGACAGTAAAAGCAAATAGCTTGGCGTGACGGGCAATTGTCACGCGAATGTCTAGTTGCACATCGTGGGCATGATTTGAGCACGGCATTGGCCTGCTTATACGGCACACATGTTTGCGAGCTAGCCTGCAGCTGCTCGGACGTGCGCGAGGGCCGTTTAGCGTCCCGTGCTGCGCGCCCGGCGGGCCGGTCAATGCGACACACTGCTGGCGAAGTTTCAAATGATTCCTGAGCAAAGTCAAAGTCTTGCCTATCTAAATTGTCTATCACTTGTTGAAGGGAGGGATTTACTAGTTTCAAAAGCTGTTCCCGTATGCGAACATCAGAAACGTTCTGTGCTATTGCATCACGCACCATAGTATCTAAATACGGAAGTCCACATTCACATGCAAAATCACAATCCCTAGTAAGTCCTTGCAATGTTGCAACCCACTCCCTATTAGTCTGACCGGCCGTACGTTTGGTACGAAAGAACATATACCTTTTTGCAACTACATTAACTGTTTCTTTGAAATAGGCATCTAAAGCAGACAAAATTTCGTCGTAGGACAGAGTTGCTATGTCGCGTCGGGGAAAAAATTTCACTATCACACGGTAGGTGGACACACCGACACAAGAAAGCAAAAACGGCTGCCGCTCATTACCTTGAATTCTGTAGGCGGCTAGATGGAATCCAAACTGGCGTGACCACTCAGTCCACGACTCGTGGGCTGCGTCAAAACTACGGAAGGACGGTGCAACGGCGTGTTGTGGCTGCGGTAGTGATGAAGCGGCAGCGGCCGCATCGGGTTGCAGCGCACGTTGACCCTGGACGAGCTGTCCAAGGGCATCCAATAACGCCTGCGTCTGCTGTTTCTGCAAGCGATAAAATTCGGACAGTACATCTGGCGAAGCCATGACACAAGTAATGTAAGCAAAGCAAGAAGAACGAAGACCGTTTTTACGCTCGTCGCCAATATTGTAGTGTCGGCAGACTTGCCAACACTACGCACAATAATTGAAAGAGGCGGCCAAGATGCACGCGCTAACTCACGAAGGATGGAGTGAGGTCTGAAACAGGAGACTTAATGAATGTGATAAAGAAAATACGTATCTTTGGAATATACTTAACATTTAATACATCCTTGTATACATCGTTCTTGATGAGACATCTGGAGATGGTGGCGATACAAGTGACTTTATATACAAGCTATTTAAGGCTAATGGCGCCTTGCTAAGTCGTAGCCATTAACTTAGCTGAAGGCTATTCTAACTGTCTCTCGGCAAATGAGAGAAATGGCTTCGTCCGTATAGTCGCTAGCAACGTCGTCGTACAACTGGGGCGAGTTCTCGTACGTCTCTCGAGACCTGCCGTGTGGTGGCGCTCGGTCTGCGATCACACAGTGGCGACATGCGGGTCCGACATGTACTAATGGACCGCGGCCGATTTAAGCTACCACCTAGCAAGTGTGGTGTCTGGCAGTGACACCACACAGAAAACCATGAATTTCAACTAAAATTTTAATTTGTGAGATCCAGAATACTGTATCTACAAAATTATTATGAAAAACGAATCTAAATATAAATTTTTAAGTTTCAAGCTCTTTTCTGTTGCGCCAATGATTTTTACAGAAAAACATCCAAATTTCGAAAATGGTTAAAGTTATTGAACTGATATTCAACACATATTGATTTAGTATTACTCCTGACATGCTAGAAACGTTTCAGGTTATTTACTTGATTTGTAAAGTATTGCGCAACATTTATGACGTCAGAGCTAGTTACAGCGGACTAGGCTGGCACACAATGGAAAGACTGATGTGAATTTTATATGCATGAGTAGTCTGCTTCCCTACATCACCCTCTACTTAATTTTTTTTAATGTAAATGGGAAAAGAAAAAAATTAATTACAAAAAGGGAAACAAGAGTACAGCTTAACTCCCTATGAAAATTAAAAGTGAAATGTAAACATATAGAAATATTAATTGAACACTTATTACCTACTTCAATTATTTAAATTGCTGGTATGTTCACTGCCTCTTAAGCAACATTATCACTCAAAATTTAAGCAAAATCAATGAAACACTTTGGCATACATATTGCCTTAGACAGACAAACACATAAAATATCTAAAATTATGAAGATCTTAAATCCATTAAATACATTTTTACATACACAAATTCAAATAAAATAACATAGTTACTCATGATACATAAACAGATAATTATATCTTATCAGTCTTTTCTAAACCTGAAAGAAAATTTCACAAATCATGACAATTTCATTTTTACACATGTGGTTGTAGCCGCTTTGGCTGGCGTTCTACACTTCCATTCACAAGGGTAGAGGAGGGGAAGTTGTATGGTGTGCGTCCTTCACTTTCACTCTTAATTAGATGGGGAAAGGGGAGGGGTCACTGTGAGTTGTGTCCAAGTCACTCCACGCTTTCACGCAGCTACCAGGTTGCCATTATCTGGTTTGTCCTGTAGAACAAACAAAAAAGAGTGCCTCAGACTCTGTTCACTTAATATCTAAGGGTGAGTCACAATGAAATGGGGATATATATATATACATTTTATCTTTTAATATGTTACTGGAACAAAGTTAACAGAACTTTTTTCAAGTTTACTCTCGCGGTTACTTAACTGTCATAAAATCGGTAAACAAATGGCTCAAAACGCCGTTAGTCACGTACTAGAGCAATTTTTATGCTCAAGGCATAGAATCATAAATCCTATTTAATTTCAATTTATTATTTCTGGGCCGGAACACTGAACCAATGCTCGGTACATTGCTTATACATTTGTATTTTATTTACTTAACTGACTCCTCTTCGATTACCTTATTCTTAGAGATAGTATGAGCATATTTGATTAGTAGTTGTCTTCTCAGCCTCTTTGTACATGTGAGTAGCTTGTGGTAATAGTACAGTTCTGAGTGTTCAAAACACACTACGTTTAGTTGACTACTAAATCCACTTATTGGTCGTCTGCTGCTGTGCCGGTTCCACATCTGTAATTATGTACTTACTTCATCGAAGTGTATTTATGCTGAGCTATAAATAATATTTCACATCTGCCATTATATTACTCAATTATGTTGCTAGTGTATGTACTTATTTAACACTCACTCTATTAACATTTAACACATAGGATAGCACATTTATTTCATATGTATAGTGTATTGCAGCTGATCAGTTTGCTCACATGGCAATCCATTTCCATTCGATCGGATGCTGAAACCACAGGTAGTCCCTCTCGACCTACCACTAAAGTGCGTTAAGTAATTATGGATGAGCGTAATGCTAAATTCCTTAAACCTATAGGACACCATGAGCTGCTCTGTCTCATCTAACATAAGGGTACCTATGGTCGCATTCACGCCTCCAACTCTTAACCTCAATACGTGTAGGTGTGTTCTGTCACACACTACACCAAATAACGGCCAGCTCCAACCTTATAAATATTTCAAGGACGTGTCCTTCACGTCTCAACCACAAACACTACTCAATTCTATTACACTGCCATTCCTTGCTACAGAAGGTGAGTTCATTTTTACAACTTATCTGTCTATTTTTCATAACACTAAGCAATCTCTTTTACTATTAATTAGATAGCTCTACAGCATACAATAGGTTTCACTGCCACTTCAGATCCTGCTTGTACACGAATTTGTATGTCTTTTTTAAATTACTGTTGGTGGACCATTTCCAATAAAACAACAACTTTGTACTTATAATATTACCAGGGTTCTATACATACTTGTTACTCAAATACCTTTGTATCTTAATTACATCATACTTCTCTGTTGTTTATGTCACTGTTAGGTTCGTCACATTAGGAATTTTCTTCACTAATCCGTGGATAGAATGGTTACAGAACTCATGGCTAGATAGGCATGACGGAAAATTTTCGTATTGGAAAGAAGGCGTCGAAATTTTAGGTGGATAGGAAAGATGAAGAATGAGTGAGATCTGAAATGGGAAAGAAGATCTCACACAGCTGGGACTGCACAGCTGCCACACTGTGTAGAAGTTACAGAACAACCTGCTCCCTACAGAATTCATTAGTTTATTATTGGATTGATAACCATAACGGAAAATTTAGTATTTCAGAGTAAGAGCCGAAATTTTGGTGGATAGGAAAGATGAAGAATGAGTGAGACCTGAAAAGGAAAGAAGATCTCACACAATTGGGACTGCACAGTTGCACTGTGTAGAGGTTACAGAACAACCCCCTCCCCACAGTATTCATTAGTTTATTGCTGGCTTGATAATCATAACGGAAAATTTTAGTATTTGAGAGTAAGAGCCGAAATTTTGGTGGATAGGAAAGATGAAGATAGAGTGAGACCTGAAAAGGAAAGAAGATCTCACACAGCTGGGACTGCACAGCCGCCACACTGTGTAGAGGTTACAGAACAACCTCCTCCCTACAGAATTCATTCACTATCTATGAACGTCTTTAGGTCGATCACGTTCCTGAGACCTAATAGTTTTTTACTCTTAGGGTACTCTAGCCTATATGCATTGGCATGTGGTTTTCCTATGATCCTGAAAGGTCCTTGGTATACGAACATGAATTTCTTTGTTTCTGCATTTATTTTCTCTGATTTTTCCTTGGTTTTGACAAGGACTAACTGACCTATTTCAAAACTGGTGGGTACAGCTTTTCCATCATAACGCTTCGTCCTTTCCAACGTTCTTTTTCTTATATTTGCCCTAGCCTTTAACTTCTTCTCGTCTGTGGATAACTTACTTTTACTAAGATTAACATCTTCGTCCCAATATCTCCTATTTTTCAGAACTCGTATACGCAGCTCCCAAGTTTCAACATTCGTTACTACATGTTTATCAATAAAAGGTACCGTAATTACTCCGGTTATCGGCAAGACCATTTTCAACTGGCTTCTTTCAAAGTCAACTACACTCTGATATTTTGACAAGAAATCAATGCCAATTAAAACCTCAATACTGAGATCATTTACAACTAAGCATGGATGATCAATTAAATTACCATTAATGTTAAAGGGCAGCAAAGCTTCTTGTTTTACCGTTTTTGACACCTTGCCAGTAGCATCAATTATTCTTAGTTCTGATACCCTCATTACTGTAAGCTTGCCTTTAGCAGGTAATGCATCAAAGAAGGACTGAGATATCGCACTCACCTCACTTCCACTGTCTAAGAGACAACGTACATTGATACCCAACATATTCACTATTATTATAGGGTGGCTTACTCTAGTTTGTACAGGTGGTTCCTCAAACTCATCCAATAGTTCCTTTTGGATTTGTCTCCAAATAAAGTGATCGACATCTGTCTTCATTACATTTAGGTCAAAGTGTGTAGGGGTTTCCTGAATTACATTTTCAGCTGCCTTTTCCAGTCGGTCTATTAATTTCCAATCGAACTACCGCACGACTTCATTACATTTAGTTTGCTAAACATGACCCAAATTACTGTAGTCTGAGCGATTCTTCGCCTCCAGACCGGGCATAACACTAGTTACAGCTAAACCACTTTCACTATTATTGTCGGGTTCCTTCTCAAGTGACAACTGGACACAGCTACTGGGTTCATCGACCCCCAACAGGCTATCCTCTACATTCTCACTTACCTCCTGTCCTAAATCTATTAGTACAGTATCAACATCCTGCACAGTGTAACGGAACATATTAAAGGCTTTACTTTCCCGAAGTATGCGATACCCTCCAAATTCAACCAGTTTAATGAGTATTTATGATTATAGAAAAGTTATTGTGTATGTTAACAATGATTGCACAACATGTCTCCATAAGCAGTCTACCCATTAAATTATACTGAATAACTGACCCACACAAAAGTTTATATCACTTGATCACTGATACAGCAAATGTCATCATGAAAAACACTAAGTTTATCTTAAATAAATAATATGAAGTACGAAAAATAGTGGCCAACTTAGGTATTTTGGATCTCCTTAAATAAAAATCACCCAGTGAAACCTATTTGTTCACTAGGAGCGTTTTCACTCAGTATTCACGTAATCAATTCTATTTAAGACAAAAACCAATGAAATTCTTAATAATTCATGTTACTTACTTATTTATGCAAATTAGAGAAGTCAGTTGACAAACTTCTAAAAAACGGCCTTTTTGTAACAAAGAATTATTCTGTCAAGTCAACAAATGTCTGTCATTTTAATAACATGTTAAATTATGTCACTCGATGCAAATTAATAACTTTTCTGCACAAATTATGATAACAGATGTACATGTGACTTATAAACTATATCTCTTTTTAGTAGTTCTTTGACAATGTTATAAATACAAGCAGTCGGAGGCAGTGGGGCAGTCGAAATGTCACTTTGGTGAAGTGTGTTTCTGTGTTATTGTTTGGGAAGGAAAAACAATGCAAAGAACATGTAAAGGAAGTACTACTTTGTGTTGTGTTATGGTCTTTGGTGGACAGTGGAGTTAATATGGCCACCAAAGTAATAAATATTTGATGTTTACATACGTGTTGGTTTCGCTCGTTCTTTATCATCAAAAGCACATGAAAAACACGGGACCTCATGTGTTTACCCTAGACAACCAGATTTAGAGCCAGCATCAGCATCGAGACACAGGAGCGATCCAGCAAGCAGCAGCGATTACTACAATACAATACATTGTAATGGCGCCAACCTAACACCAAGTGCTAACAAGCTCCGTAAATTGGAGTGAAATAGTGCGATTATAGCAAATTAGCAATATCAACGACTTAGGCGGACCACTACAAAAGTGGGGGCTCAGCCGGGATCTTTAGGTGCATCGATGATAATAGTGCAGCGATAAATTTCGTAAGTACTTAGCATTCCAAAAAAGTTTATTTGTGCAGTGTGTCAACAGTGAAAATATGTCAAAAATAAATAAATAAATTGTGTTTGTGCGACTACGAAAAACTATCATCACACCGCTCGGAAGATTAACGTCTGGATTATGTCAATGGAATTCCTCAATCAAGACTTCAGCTTCGATAAAACTGAATATAAGTGAAGAAAGCCAACAAGAACACCGATCACGACATCATAGCATAAAGCAAGGTATTTTGTTGATGTCATTTAAAATAATTAATAGTGAAGATGTCTCTACCTGAGAGTGATGAGATCGTAGGAAATGTAAAAATTGAACCAGGGGATGGGGAACAATTAAACTTAACAGAGTGGCTAGCAGGGTTTGCAAGTCAAATAAGCTCGCAACTTAAACAATCAAGTGAAGAAGTACGTTTGGATTTTAAACAATCAAGTGAAGAAAACACAGATAGACTGGATGAGTTAAGTTTGGATTTTAAACAATCAAGTGAAGAAAACACAGATAGACTGGATAAGTTAAGGTTGGATTTTAAACAATCAAATGAACAAGTAAGTTTGAAACTTAAAGAAAACACAGATAGACTGGATAAGTTAAGTTTGGATTTTGATCTATTAAGTACTCATCTCAATGAGAAGTGTGAGGAATTTAAAACTACTCTCAGTAAGAACACTAGTGAACAGTTGATACACTTCAGAAAAGAATTTCAAGTTAAAGTTGAAAGCTTAAATGACAACATACAAGCTAACACAGACAGCATTGCGGTCATCTACAACAGAGTAGATACTGAAGTTGGAAGATTAGATCAGAGAATAGACAAAACATCAGAAAACCTTAAACAAGAATACAACCTGTACACCACCAATGTAGATACAAAAGTAGAAAATATACACGCTAAATATACACAATTGGAGGACGCATTGATGTCCAAACAAACGATTTACAATCAAAATACAATGTATGGGCACATCCAAGTGAAATGCTTTCCTGGTGAAAATCTGCACCCTACTGACTTTATTCACCAATGTAAGGATATGTTTGTTGTAGGAATGTCAGATAACATAAAAATTAAGTCAGTAAAACGGTTTCTAGAAGGGGAGGCCCTGTCCTGGGCAAATGAGAATAATGATTCTTGGAATACTTTTGAAGAGTTTGAAGCTAAATTTATTTGTAAATTTTGGTCACAATCCATACAAGCCAGATTAAAGTCAGAATTTCTAAATGGAACAGTGTATAGAAGGAAAGTAGGGGGAATGCAAAAATTTTGCAGAGATCAATTGAAAAAACTTGCTCATTTAAATAACTCTTTTGATATAATGACACAAATTGATGTTTTAAAAAGAAGATTACCAGAGAGACTGCAGTGGGAATTGGTCCATGGACCAGACGATTCAATGGAAGAGTTCCTGAAATTTGTAGATAGATTAGATAGGGCCTTGGAAAGAGAAAATAACCAAAGTTTTGGCTCTGGCAACAACCAGTATGGGGGGTGGAACAGGAATGCAAATAGAGATTATTATTGGAGGAGAGACTTTGAAAATTCTGGAAATAATGCTCCAAATAGGGGAGATAGGAGATATGAAAATGATTTCAGAAACAATACACAGGAGGGAGGATGGAGGAGAGATAACAGGAATGATAGAAATAGGTATTGGGGAAGAGAACAAGATAGAAGGAGGTTTATTGAAACTAGTGAACAAAACGACAACTACAAACGGACAGACCGAGGGAACCAGCCGGGAAACGGTGGACAGTCCCACTAGATGTCCGTAGTTTTGGGGCTAGACAATATTATGACAGGACAACACATAACCGAAACTGGAAAAGGAGAGGATACAATGTAAAGAGTAAATACCATGAAAATACTGATGTTGTTAGAATGAATAAATTAGAATTTAATAAAAGGTTTTGGGATACTATGAGTAAAAGTGATACAGTTAATAAAAACTGTGTTCAAGCACAGGTAGTTAGTGAAAGTGCAGAAGTTGAAGGTATTGCAGAGTTCCATAGTTGGGCTGAAAAAGATACTGGTGTTAATAACAAGTCAGACACACCACAAGTAGAATCTATTTTGGGGGGTTTATTTGATAAGAAGGGGGATGACGATGTGTTTAATGGAGCCAAAGACTCAATTGCTGAGATTCAGATACAGAGGGGGAAACTGAAGATGGGGTTGTTGTGGAGGAGGAGGAAGAAGTAATAGAGGGACATTTAAATAATGATCCTAAATCAAGTGATGTTATTGATGAGAGTGTGAAGGAAGAAATAAAAGTATTTGCAGAATTGAAAAGTGATTATGTGGTAAAGGTAAGTGATGTGACAAACATGGGTAATAATGAGGTTAATTTAAGTGAAATGCAGACTAGGGAATGTGTATCTGAGGACAAGCTATTGCCTATTGGGAACTATGAAATGCTTATCTATGAGAATGGTGATAAGAATAATATTAAAGAAAATATAAAGGGATGGAATGTAAATGTTGGTGTTCAAGAAAAAGAGGAAAAGTTTTTAGAAGTTTTGTGGAACAACTATGGAAACTGTATCAACAAAGATGCCTTTTGGAAAGAATTAGCAAAGGTAAGTGCAACCTTGTATCCTATATGGTGGATAAGAATCCGTAGTGGACTTTATAAAAAATGGGGTGAAAACAATAATTTGTTGAGTGGCAACACAGTGTTAAGAGGAACAGATGAAAACAAAGGTTTATGTTTAAATGTCAATGCTTTGCAAACAGAGAGGGATGTGTCTAAGTGTAGGAAAGAGACATTAGACTTAGGAACTAAAGAAATTGAAAATGATCTATTGTTTGAAAATACTGAAATAGACAAAGATGTTGATCTAGGTTATCCATATGTTAAAGTAAACATTGATATTTGTCCATTTGAAATAAAAGAAAGCCCATATCCTAATGCGTATAGACTTATCTTTCCCAGATCAAGAAGGTTGTTTGGATTAAGAAACATCACTGAATTGAAACCATATAAACATGATTAAGCACATTTCCCTGTTTGAATACAACAACTTACCCATTTTCCGTAAAGCGTTTTACCAGCAAAGATTTTCACTGGGTGTGTCAAATAGCAACTACCACTACAGACCCTGGAAAAGTTCCAGATATCTGAGACAATGTTTTTATATTTTTATTGTCACTATTGAATATTAAATATTGTGATATCTTCTTTACTTGCAATGGGCAAGAAGGTGACAAACATTTATTACTTTCTTTTTGTATTGTTGAATATGGGACATACTTGCACCAAATATAAAAGACAATGTAAAAATTGTTGTGCAAGACCCATCATTTTGTTACTATTGTTTTCTTAGGCATAACATTTGTGTACAATTTTCTACAGCTAATCAGATGTTCACCAAGTTTGATGTTTGTGTTATGTTGTGACCAAATTGAAGTGTGCAATTTTGGTATTAATATGTTCTTGTACTATCTTGACTATGTGTCTCAATGGGAGACAAGTTTTTTAAATATTCTCTTTTTTAAATGCATATTATATTCATACATGTGACTTCTCTAGTGTTTGTGTTTATATATCATGTCCATACTTATAATTATGTTCGTTTTCATTTCCTTTATGTGGCTCAAAACTAGCAGACAGTTCCAATATTTTCCTAAGGACATCTGACCTGTCCATCTATGTAATATATTTATGTTCCTTCTATTATCTTGATTAATCTGTGACTCAATGAGAACTAACTTTGAAATAATTTACATTTATTTTTTATATATCTTAAAATCGCATGTGATATATTTGTGTCTGTTTTTGATCATTTTCCATGTGGCTCACTGGGAGCAAAGATTAACATTTTTTTTTTACTTTCATATTTTACTAAATATTTTTATGATGCTGTCATACTGAGAGCCATAACACAAAGTGCATTTGAAACAACACAACTAAAATATTTGCAGGAAAAAGTCATTTTGAAACGGTGTAACGGTCGTTGTATACATACACATTATGCATAGTAATTGACACATTTGTCCTAGTCGGCTAATGTCATTAACATTCTGTAAATGATATTACCCGAGGGGGGTATTGTAACGGAATATATTAAAGGCTTTACTTTCCCGAAGTATGCGATACCCTTCAAATTCAACCAGTTTAATGAGTATTTATGATTATAGAAAAGATATTGTGTATGTTAACAATGATTGCACAACATGTCTCCATAAACAGTCAACCCATTAAATTATACTGAATAACTGACCCACACAAAAGTTTATCTCACTTGATCACTGATACAGCAAATGTCATCATGAAAAACACTAAGTTTATCTTAAATAAATAATATGAAGTACGAAAAATAGTGGCCAACTTAGGTATTTTGGATCTCCTTAAATAAAAATCACCCAGTGAAACCTATTTGTTCACTAGGAGCGTTTTCACTCAGTATTCACGTAATCAATTCTATTTAAGACAAAAACCAATGAAATTCTTAATAATTCATGTTACTTACTTATTTATGCAAATTAGAGAAGTCAGTTGACAAACTTCTAAAAAACGGCCTTTTTGTAACAAAGAATTATTCTGTCAAGTCAACAAATGTCTGTCATTTTAATAACATGTTAAATTATGTCACTCGATGCAAATTAATAACTTTTCTGCACAAATTATGATAACAGATGTACATGTGACTTATAAACTATATCTCTTTTTAGTAGTTCTTTGACAATGTTATAAATACAAGCAGTCGGAGGCAGTGGGGCAGTCGAAATGTCACTTTGGTGAAGTGTGTTTCTGTGTTATTGTTTGGGAAGGAAAAACAATGCAAAGAACATGTAAAGGAAGTACTACTTTGTGTTGTGTTATGGTCTTTGGTGGACAGTGGAGTTAATATGGCCACCAAAGTAATAAATATTTGATGTTTACATACGTGTTGGTTTCGCTCGTTCTTTATCATCAAAAGCACATGAAAAACACGGGACCTCATGTGTTTACCCTAGACAACCAGATTTAGAGCCAGCATCAGCATCGAGACACAGGAGCGATCCAGCAAGCAGCAGCGATTACTACAATACAATACATTGTAATGGCGCCAACCTAACATCAACTGCTAACAAGCTCCATAAATTGGAGTGAAATAGTGCGATTATAGCAAATTAGCAATATCAACGACTTAGGCGGACCATTTACAACAGGCACTTTAGATAAGAGCACATCAGCCTCATCGTAAATGTAAGCATGAATTTCTTCTGCTTCTTCACCTGAGAATTCAGTATTTTGTAGCTCTTCCCTACCGTTACACTGCTGCGCCTTCTCTTTCTCTTCCCACTTAGAAAGCGTCTCTAACATGGTATCTATTAAATACTGTGAGTGATCTAAAATTTCTGCTGTATCCTTAGATACTACCGACTCCTCATCCACATGTTCAGTCTGAATATTCTGATCTGTCTTACCAATTACTGTAATTACTGACTTAGGAAAAGTAACCACCTGGTGAGCGCCAGTGTCCTCATAGACGGGAACTAGTTTTCCTGCCTCGGCCTACTACTGTTTCCTTCATTTCCATTATAGTTAACTGGCACAGCATTGCTTTCCGCACTGTTGTTTACCTGCATAATTTTGTTCGGAACAAAATTACTGTCATTTGAATGTCATTGTTGGTTCTGATAATTATTTCTCCAATTCCTACCTCTCTTAGGATGGCGAACACCTACTGTTCTGATGTTTACATTGCCATTCTGCTCGTTCTTAAAATTACTACTAGTGTTATTACCATTTCTGTTACTATGTGCTTGCTCCTTATTGGCAGCAACACGCTCTACACGTTCCAAATATTCAATGAAACAATCCAGATTGTCTCTAGGGGCAGATATAATTCTAGTTTGTTAATACCATGGCAGTTTGGCTTCAAGACCTCATATTATCGTTTCAGGTTTCAGATTTTCCGCCAAATGTGGCAAACGTGAAATCCATGACCTAGCAAACTCTTTAATATATTCCTTGCCTGCATTGAAGCGTTTTCCACTCCAAACTTCACTCAACACTTCATTTTGCTTGTTGCTAGACCAATACTCATTAATGAAAGCTGTTTTAAATTCCGCTAATGTTTTACACTTCAACATAACATCAGCTGACCAACGCATGGCATCACCTGCTAAATGGCTTCTAATAAATGAGATTTTCTCTCGTTCAGACCAAGTTGGTGGAATCACATCTTCAAAATCGTTCCAGAAATCTAGCGGGTGGATATTTTTATCTGGATCGAACCGCAAGAACTGCCGAAACCCGAAAAAAGCGGCGTTTGCAGCTACAACTTGTTGTATACTACCATTACCAGAAGTTACTGAAGCTACTTTACTCTCAATGTTAGCAATGTTAGTACAAATATTTTCTACTCTCATTTCAACATTATCTACTCTTTGCACAATATGAGTAGTATCAGTTTTAATTGCACCTACTTCTACTTGACATATGTTTACTTTTATATTAACATCTTTAAACCTATCTGAGCACAGTTCAGATTCCGCCTCGATCTATTCTGTTCACTTGTGCTCCAGCCTCGCATCTTCCATTTGAAAGTCTTTGCGAACCTCAGCAACTTCGGATTTTACTGTTTTATACATTTCAGAAAATTGTTGAGCAACCTTTTTCTTAATATCATCATGATTGTAATCAATTTTATAATTCAAACTGTCCAGATCCTCTTTCAACTTATTGCAACCAGCCTTGAAGGTATTGTCCATTACCTCCAATCGTTTATTAAAATTAGTTTGGCTGGCCACAGTCCAGTTATTTACCTCAATTATATCAGATTTTAATTCAGCTGTCATTTTAGCATTACTGGCCAACATTTTTGCATTGCTTCTTTTGACCTCAGTTATTTCAGATTTTAATTCAGCATTACTGGTAGCTATTGCTTGTAATATAACATTTAAATCAATAGCCCCAGGATCTTTGGGGTGCTCACTAGCTGGCTTTTTATCACACTCAGATGACGAAAAACTATGTCCAACACCAGAATCATCAAAACTAAATGAAACTTCTGATTGACCAGTCATACCTAACTTCTCCTTTTTAAACTCTACCATCTCTGATGACTGTTTCATTTTTAATTCATCAATTTCTTATTTCTGCTTTACTACAAGGTCTCTATTATTTAATCATTGCCCCTTTTCACACTACTGTCAGGAGACAATTATTCATATTTCACTTTAACATTACTATTTTCATGCATATTTACACTTGAACCATTGTCTGGATTTACAGTTCCCTCAACAGACATAGGTTCTGATTCAAGTTTAACCACAGTTTCTTCTGGCGATTCCATCTCCAACAGTCCTTTAGTGCAGGATAGTAAAAATTTTAACAGCTTTTCACTTAACTTAGTTCCTTCTGCATGAGGTATGGCGTTTTCGGCGCGGCGTACCAGGATTACTGATACGCTGCAGCGCGTTGAACTGCAGACGGCACTTTGACGGCTGCTGTGTGTTTGCGTGGCCCGCAACTGCAGGTGCGTCTCCAGTTGCTCCACCGGACAACTGCAGTGAGGCAAAACTGGCTTCTTGCGATGCCGGCAATGCCGCTAGACTCAGTGCCAGCTCCGTCAATCCACATGCGTTGTTAATCCAATTGCGTCATCCACATGCACACGTAACACTATCACTGTTCTATTACTCAGTTGTGTGTCGCACTTCACTCCCGAATCCGAATATTTAAAAATCACATTCACTTTTACTCAGTTTCTTTACCGGCCGATGCACCATATGTGGGGCGGCGGGTGGAATAATTGTCATATAATGTTCCTACTACTTATGCTGTTTGCTGTTCTCAACACTGGCTCTCTAACTACAATATCGGCAACCAGAAAGTGATTAGCAAAACGTGAAGCCTGTAATTAGAATTCCTAGTGCCCACATCATCTGAGAAATACATTTATAGCTACAGCTTATAGCTCTGAGGAATTAGGAGATTGTCTGGGATTCATAATCAAAAACCATTTTCTCTAAAATGTTCACTATATTCTGAAAGTCACAGACCAAAATGAATCCACACAATCCAACTAACAGAGCAGTTCAGAGTCTAATGCGCTGATGCAACTATAACTGTTCAAATTAAATGTTTAAGTGAATGCTGCCATAATTTGATGATAATGTTCATCAAACGCCACGCTAAATAATGGTAGAATGTCTGTCCCATGGCGGCACGTGAAAATACGACATACGCAAACTGAAGATACATCATTAAAGTCATCCCAGAATTAACACTTCACTCGAAAACGATTTCATGGTTACGCGTATCCTGAGTAACATATTACGGCATCCGAGGCTGTTTATAGCAATGATACCGACGCGACGCGACTCCCTGCACAGGTGGTGCGCTAATCAGCGTCTGGAGAGAACTGGGGCCTAGCTCTCTCGCGCAGCATTCTTGCATATAAAGCCGCGGTGCGGACGGCTAAGGGAACGGCTGATCAAATCCGCTCTACCGACTAGCTGCTGGGATAGTAATGCACCACTTTAAGTTATTGAATAAATCATTGCTTCCTTTGCTGATGGACGATGAAGCTCTCAATTTAAATGTGCAATCAGCACACAGGTAAGTAATCATAATAAAAGTCTGATGTGGCTAAGTCAAATATTTTGGACGAGAGAATTAATTTAATTACACTACAAGCAGTAGACGAGCTCTGAACTTGTCCTTTGGAGAGTCGCTATCGCTATAGTTTTAAAGTTATTCAGTTGACACTTCTCACATCTTTATGGTTATAGCGGATCTCCCTTCTACTTAAATTTAAACATCCTAGCCTTATTTATTTGCCTACTTAATCTATCTTGCTTCCTTAATTTCTAAGACAAAAACCAGAAAATCATGAATTTCAACTAAAATTTTAATTTGTGAGATTCAGAATACTGTATCTACAAAATTATTATGAAAAACGAATCTAAATATAAATTTTTAAGTTTCAAGCTCTTTTCTGTTGCGCCAATGATTTTTACAGAAAAACATCCAAACTTCGAAAATGGTTAAAGTTATTGAACTGATATTCAACACATATTGATTTAGTATTACTCCTGACATGCTAGAAACGATTCATGTTATTTACTTGATTTTTAAAGTATTGTGCAACATTTATGACGTCAGAGCTAGTTACAGCGGACTATGCTGGCACACAATGGAAAGACTGATGTGAATTTTATATGGCGTGAGTAGGCTGCTTCCCTACAAAGCATAGATTGTATTTCTGTTCTAACATGGTCCCTAATATATACCGGAATTATGTATGGTCTAACACAAAATTTAGTATGCTCACGAACACGAAATTGGTATTGAATTCCCTTGATTGTTCCTGTTTTGTGAGTAAAAACTGTGGAATGTGCTTGTAAAATCTCAAAAAGGTCCTGCCTATCAGTGTCATTATAATTCTCAATTGTTTGAATTTTATTCTGAATTAACTCATTAGTATCAAATACGCCATCGATATCATCCCTGTCAGTACTTGTAGAGTGATTGTTAGTGTCTAGTTCCGTAGAAAATTCCGAACTGTTATCTAACAGAAGGTAAAGCCGATTAATTTCCTCGTCATGGTTTGAGAGCCAATCTTCAAATTTCAAAGCTATTGACTTATCTTCTTTCTCTAAATTTATTTCAGCATTGTGAAAGTTGCTTTGTATTCATTCAAAAAGTCTACTCCCAATATATTTTCCGTCGACAATAATGGAACAATAAGAAAGTTCATAGAGAAGCTGTGGCCTTGACAAAAGAATTCTAAGGTGGTTTGTTGGCGGACATCTACACTTTTTCCAACGACTGCACCTTGTAGTTTAATCTTACGTAACGGAAGCGTGGGGCAATCGTTCGATTTGTTGCATTTGCTAAAGGCTGTTTCACTAATTACAGAAATGGGACTGCCAGAGTTAAGTACTGCCATAAATTTTACGTCATTTACTGTAATGTGAATCACAGGATATGCAATGTTGTTAGGTTTTACGTCGTGTTCCTGGAGTAAGATGTCCCTAATGTCTTCCATTTTTACGTAATTACTAGCTACGGCAGCTGCGTCGTCAGTTTCATACGTACGTTTTGTGGCTGACAGCGGTATGAGTCATTGCCTATTGTCTCTTCGTTGGCGCGCGTCGTTATTGGGATTTTGAGACCTAACTTCTACAAATTCACCTCGTCAAGAGGGCCCTGCCCTGTTTCAATCCCGCCAGTTCTGATGCAATTCAGGTCTGTCGTTACAATCATACTGTCTGTCGTCATGTCAGTAGATTCCACAGTTTCTTTCTTGTTGGTCACGTGGTGGAGAATTTCTCCCTGAATCGTAACTGCACGCTGGACCGTTGCGTCTGAAGTTATTCTGTCTCCCTTGATAATAATTATTTTGGTTCCCATATTGTCTGTTTCTCTGAATGTCTCTGTGATAGTCATTACTGCGGAGAGGTGATCTTTCCCTGTAATTATTACTACTCTGGCAACGGTTGTCATACGGGTGGTGTCTGTTTTGGTCACGATTTACATTGTAAGAATAGCCTTGTCGTGTCCATTTATTATTTCTGTCATCGCGGAATTGTGACGAATGTGACCTGTAATTGTTGTGCTCCTGTTTTTGCATTCCGCGATTGTCAGTGTCAAATTCTAATTCTTGTAAGAGTCCCTGAAAAGCTTCAATGTCGTCTTTGCAACGTCCTGCCAAAATAATGTGTCATAAATGTTCAGGCGATTTGATTAAGCAAATGCGGATGAGTTCTGAGGGGCTGTATGGGTTTGACAGGTACTGATTCTTGTGCAACATGTCTTCAAAATATTTCACAAGACTGGAAAATTCAGATTGTTCGAAATGTTTCATCATTATGATGCTATGTTTTACTCGGTCTTGTGTAGCTTGAGACCAATATGCTGAGAGGAAGGCATGATAAAATTCTCCTTCACTGTGGCAATCGTGAATGACCAATGGCATTCTACAGCTGGTTCATTCTCTAAATAGCCACACATAAATTCTAATCTGTGCTCTAATGACCAGTTGGGAGGAAAACAATGAGAGAATTGAAGAAGCCACGCTTGTGGATGAATGTCGTTGCCAGAATTCTTGAATGTTTTGAATTTACGTGTAGTAATAAACAGCTTATAGTCAAAATCATCATGTCGGCGAGTCGCATGTCGGTCATTATTACGTCGTTTCGGCGGTTCCATCTCAAAATTCGGTGTACCTTGCCAATTTCTTTCATAATTTCCGAAGTGCCCTGTGTTATTATTTTGTGGCTGTTCCGTATTTCTATGTCCATATTGGAGCGCGAGTGTCCTCTGAAATATGTAATTCTTGTGTTACCTGTGTCAACTGATCTTGTACTTCCCGGATTTCTCTTTGGTGTTGCGTGTTAATTTGATTTTGTTTGAATTTCCTAATTTGTTCGTACTCTTCTGTGTCAGTGAAGGCTACAGGTCTTGTGTCATTCAGATCATCATCCATCTATGTAGATAAGTTAGTGAACTGATACGAAAGTTCGGCTACTTTCTCCGATAGTGAACTTATTTCCTCAGTGTGTTTTTCTAAACCAAGTTTCAGAGTGTCCATTTGTGTTGAAATGGTATCTACTGTGTCCTTTAAGTTTTCCTGAGTTTTTGCAAGTTGCGTAACTGAATCGGTAGATGCAACTGAGTCAATTTTAGCTTGCAAGGTGTCGTGATTTTCATGAACAATAGTTTGCAGTTCCTTTATAGCTGCTTCGTGATTCTGTAATGCATTTTCATGACGCGAAAAAATAGGTTGGAAATGCTCACAAATTTGTGTTTTTACGTCATTATAGACTTTTTGACATTTCGATTCGATTTTATGTAACTCAGTAGTTAAATCTTCACGCGTTTGTTGAAGTGTTTCTTTGATTTGTTTCTGATTTTGTTCCATTTGTTGCTGTGTTTGTCTCTGATTTTGTTTCATTTGTTGCATTAATTGCAATAATAATGTATTAGTGTCTGGAATCTGTTCCTCTATGCTTTTCGGCAGTGCATTTGCACCGGCAACATTCACATTTTGACGAGCAGAAAACGTGTCTTGACTTATTTGAGAAAACGGTGAGGACGCAAAACCTGAATCTACAGTATTAGCAAGATTCTGTCCTGTCATTTCGGATTCCTGAGGCGAACTGTTGCCGACCGATCAATCGATAATGCTTCCCTGTTCACTAATTGTTTCACTGTCTACACCATTATTGGCCGTCCGCTCCATTTCCCTATGCACAATTACCAAATTACTAGTTTGAACATTAGTTAATTCATTACACGGTGGTGCTAACACACTGCTTTCGTCTTCACTGTCATTTCTCAGTTTACTTTGGAGCCTAGTATTACGTTTTTCACACGCCATTATTGTCACAATATTTCACACGACAACACAGAAAAGCACAATTTGAAGAGCAAAATAAGAAAACACATTAACATAGCACTGAAAATAATATCTAGTTAATTGCAAGCGCAGCTGCGAAATACTTGGTGCAAATGTACATGCATGCCACAACTGTTTTACTGTACCACAATGAAAAACTACAACTACAAAGGAAATTCTCTCTATAATTACGTGCTAGCAATAAACAATAGCTACACTAATTACAGAAACTACAAGGAAAAAATCAGAAGATTCCAGTGAGGTATCCTCGGCTAAGGGTCGACATATGAAACGTCCCCTTAGAAAAATTAATGAATTGCTGTGCTGGTAAACCTCTTACATTATTTGCTTTTCAAACAGCTGAGCAAAACTGAACGTACTCAGGTATTGCTCTCTTTACGTATTCTGATCATCACTAAACTGACACACAATATTTTTAGCGCAACGCAATCTGACTTTCAAAAATCCCTACAAAAGAATGGCCCTGACTAACATTAACCTATACGTTTCACAAATCACTTACCTCACAAAAATCTTCCTTACTCGAACTACTGCTATACAGCGAGCGCCACTACTGCCAGCTAAATAAAAGATTCAAACTACTGAAGGCACTAACTACTGATAGGCACAGTTAGCAAAAGAAAGATTTTGATAGAGAACAAACTATGTATTTACTTTAATATTGTCCAAAAGTCATATTATATATATCAGTTCATGACATCCAGTCTTACAAATGTACTGTTTCTGATGGACACACGTCCAGATCACCCGCTCTCAAAAATCCGCCATCTCACTTCCCCACATCCACCACTGCTGGCGGCTCACCTCCAACTGAGCAACGCTATGCGCTGTTAACAGCCAACTGCCCAACGCTACAATAGCGAACAACAATGCAAAACAGCCACAGACTGCACGCAGCACAGCCAGTGATTTTCATACAGAGCGCTACGTGGCGTTACCTATGAGAAAACCTAAACAGCCTACTTACAGTACATTTTATGTTAATAGCATTATAATTAAGCACAGGCACCTCTTCAGATCTGAGCATGGATAATTCTATCCTCCTACTCGTGTTCATCAAACTTAATTTTCCCCGAGAAAGGTCGATTACTGCGTCCCTTTCTCTCAAAAAATCTACCCCCAAAATGCAGGCTACCTTTAAACCCTTTACTACCAGGAACGAGCACGCTATGGCTTCTCCCTCTATATACATCACTACCCGCACTTGGAGTTTAATTATTTGTCGCTGTGCACTGATGGCTCCAGTGACTTTGCAATTCAAATGTTCAAATGGCTCTGAGCACTATGGGACTCAACATCTTAGGTCATAAGTCCCCTAGAACTTAGAACTACTTAAACCTAACTAACCTAAGGACATCACACACACCCATGCCCGAGGCAGGATTCGAACCTGCGACCGTAGCAGTCCCGCGGTTCCGGACTGCAGCGCCAGAACCGCACGGCCACCGCGGCCGGCGACTTTGCAATTGTTCACAGGAAAAGTCAGCATACGCTTTTCTTTCCCCAGTACTCGGAATAGGTCCATACTCATGACACTGACAGTAGCACCTGTATCTACGATTGCTTGCACATCAATATTGTTAATTTTGATCTCTATTATCGCTTGTACTTTGTCTCTGTGCTCCTTTATGCACGTGGGTGGTTCAGTTATTAATTCATGTCCCGTCTGTACCCCGTCATTATACCTGAGGATACAGATTTCCGATGTTTTGTTCTGTGTCGGGCTGCTCTCACTCCAAACCTCAGCCGACGATGGAGAGTGTATCTCGGCTGAATCTAGTTTGTTGGATTATTACTGGTGGATGGGTGTGGCTGCTCTGTGTCGCTGACCTCCACTATGTGTAAGTTGTGTTGCGTCGGCCGCCACGGTTGCGCAATTGGCGCATTTTGTGGTGGCGGTCGGTTATTGTCATATCTTTCACTGTTTTGCCGGTCCGGACTGGGCCTCTGGTTCTGTGGCCAAGTTCGGTTTGCATCGTTATAGGTATTGGTGTTCCACGACCCCCTGGCATTTTTCCATCTACTATTGCTTGGTGGGCCTGTTTCATATCGGTCATCGAACCTCCTTTTCCGGTCATTGTTCACCGGCGGACTACTGCCGTTCCGGTCTCTACCTCTATTCCCGTTTTGTACATAATCTTGTTTCCTATTGTTACCTCCGCCGTTTCCATTATTTAGTGGAGGCGTGTTATTTCGACCATTTCTGTAACCGTTTCCGTTACTTCTAGCCTGTTCAGAGGCTGTCTTAACATCCTCCTGAATCAGGTCAATTGAGTCCAGAACAGACAAGAAATGTTCCATGTCGTTCTCCGGTACGTGTATAAGTTTTTCCTTTACCTGTATGGGCAAGTGTGATTTCAAAAGTCTGATCAAATCCCGGGATGAAATCTGCTCGTCCCAGTAACGGGTCTTATTAATGAATTTCTCAAAATATTTTCGCAAATTGCCTAATCGTGGAGAATACGGCTCTGGATTATATACCTCTTTCCGTAATCTCTCCTTAATGCGTGTTGACCAATATTTGGCCAAGAATGCCTTTTGAAATTGCTCATATGTGTCGCAACTGTCAGCTGCTTCGGTTGCCCATAATGCAGCATCTCCTTGTATGTAAGACATAACGAACTGTATTTTCTGTGTATGACTCCAAACATTAGGCAAAATGCTTCTAAATCCCTTGATAAATACTACAGGGTGAACAGATTTCTTCTCCGTTGTAAAGGAAACTGTCGGTTTTTAATCAGGCTTTCTTCAATCACTATTTTGGAGTGACATTTGTTTGTTTCGCTAACATTGGTTGCCTGTTCTGTCTCGCAGTCGCAATTTTTCACTGCTGTATTTATATGCCTATCATTGTTGGACCTGGCTGGCGTCACACACGCCTGTGCGTCGCCATGCAACAAGCTGTTTTCCAGCTCCGCAAGACGACGGTCGACAGTCCTGTGCCATAGCGGAATGTCAGTGTGCACTGCCCTTCTTGGTCCTGCACTTCCGCACTCGAGCCCAAGTCCTTGGCCTCAATCGCGGCGTGCACCTTCTCGTCTATTGTTTGATTAAGGTCGGTGTCTTTTGCCTCTAACGCCGGTCGAAGTGGCCGTGCGGTTAAAGGCGCTGCAGTCTGGAACCGCAAGACCGCTACGCTCGCAGGTTCGAATTCTGCCTCGGGCATGGATGTTTGTGATGTCCTTAGGTTAGTTAGGTTTAACTAGTTCTAAGTTCTAGGGGACTAATGATCTCAGCAGTTGAGTCCCATAGTGCTCAGAGCCATTTGAACCTTTTTTTTTTTTTTTTTTTTGCCTCTAACCAGTTCGTAAATTCCTTTTCAATTTTGTTCGTCTGTTCTGACATTTTCTGCTCTATTGCTTGACTTGTGTCAATTTCTAATTTTTCCATCCTGTTAGCCAGTACACTGATTTCATCTACGATACTGACGTTAGCCAACTAGATATTATCTACTCTTTCGCTCAGTTCTTTCACCGCTTTGGGCATGGTTTCATAGTTTTGTCTCAAACCAACAATCTCACTTTGCATAGCTTCCAAAGATTGCATTAACTGCAAGTCTCTCTCATGCTGGCATCGATCACGCTCTGCTTGTTTAGCATCACGTTCAGTTTCTCGTTCTGCTTGCATACGTGCAAATTCAGCTACCAATCTCTGGTCACGCTCTGCTTGTTCATGCACAAACGTAGCTTGGAAATTGAGCATGCGCTCGAACATAACTCTTAATGATTGCACTTCTGACACCTCACCACTCTCTGGTCCGTGTCTAGTGCTTGCGGGTGGCACAGTATTTCTACTTTCTACTGAATCACTGGCTGGCAGTGGCAACATTTCTTGCTCTTCTGCACCCAGATTCTCTCATTGTACTTTCTGAACTACACCACTAACATTACTTTGTGCCCCACTTTCTAACTCGGTATCACTGCTTGCTAACTGTTGTTCACTATCCATGTTTTTATTTTTCTGACTACGCAATCTAACCATAGTCAACAAAAGAAACAAAATCTGAACTAAATATCCTAACACTCAGGTTTCACTGACATAATCACACAAGAAATGGTCATTTGTTGAAACACACTTATTATATACTACGATGACTAACTACTCAAATGTCCCGTTATTTAAAAAAAAACTAACAACAAGCACACCACTAATGATCCGAGAACACCGCACTGAGGCTACTTTACTACCCACAGGACAACTACACAGTAGCTTTACCTTTTGGTAATCTATCTTGGGTGCAGCTGCCCCCTGGTATTGTGGTAGGTAATTAATTTTTTGATATAATGAGCCCTTTTCTTCAGCTTGCCTCTGGGTATATAGTGTTCTCATGCAAAAAATCATTTACAGGTATTACCACACAATATTGGTTAGGCAATACATGAAAAAAATTATTAATTGTTCTCCAACAAAGTTCGACTACAATAATTCCCTAATTATCTCATGGGTATTTTGTGGCAACGCTTATTCGGGCCCCACGTTCGGCGCCAGTTTGATGAGAAAATAAAAATATTTAGTATGTAAAAATGAATAGATGAAAATGGGGAAGAAATGGCTTTAAATATTTTTGTTATTTACTCTTTCAGTACGAACTTTGTTGTAGAATCCCTTTTTTTACGTGTGGTAATAAAAATTCATTTAGACAGAATTAAGCACATTTAAAATTACGTGAACTTTAGCAACCCTCTCATGCTGATAAATTCAAACTAACTGGTTAATAACATTTATGTCTTTGAAAATTATTTAAATTAAATTTTTTACGTATTTCGGCCTTGGCACACATTTTCTAAATGCTGTGGGTTTTTTTAAAAATATTTACTGAAGTCTTTCCCGGCGTTAGCTATGGAACACAAGACTGTCTCTGTTAGCATAAAATGGTTAAATATTGCCAAGCCGACCTGAACGTTTAATTATCATTCACAAAACACACTTCACTATACGTTTAAGTTATTTGTTTTAGAAATTAAAGAACCAACAGATTAACAACTTTAACGTTAATTATCCGCCTATGAATGCACAAATGTAAAACCAGTAATAAATTCAGTCAGCCTCAGGATCGCTGTAAAAGAATAATATTTCGTAATTCACTGCTAATTTTACCTACTCCCGCTTTACAGGTTTGGTTAATTTTATAGCGGAACAATTTTTTAAATGTGCCGCGACTGCAAATCGTTCGGTCGCGGCACAGCCCAGCAACACCAACGATAATCGCTAAAAGTGCTGAAAATTCTTTAAAGAAATATTATAGATGACATGGGCAAGCTAATTTACATTAGTAATACACAATTTTGATAAATTATAATGTATTTAGACCATAACAATAATTAAATATAATTATAATTTCTCCTCTAATGGCGGCTAAAGATAGATACAGACAAAAGAAGTCTACTCATTCATATAATGCTACGTCACAGGTTCCTCTCTCTCTCAGCTCTCGAGGAAGACGACAAAGAATGCACATTATGTAGTGCTTTTTATACTACTGCTGATTTTGAATATCTCTTTGTAATCTTACAACATTATTTTCCTCTGTGGCTATATTTTACATTTTTTCATCGCAGACATTAACATATTTCGTAATTACATTGTGAGTATAGAAATATTACAATCATAAATACATCGAGAATATTATTACAGAAAATATTACAATAATAACCGATGTCCTTTATACGAAATTAAATACATTTTTTTGTTAAACAATTACAGTACATATGAATTGCTTCATACCGGCGTACATAGTACATTTAAATGTCATTTCATTTTATTAATAGTGTGTGTGCTGCCAGGGAACGTTACAAGTCCGAGAACCGCGGTTTTAAATTTGCATGTACGCCGCCTGTCCGTTGCAGTTTGCCTTGAAAAAGGCGGGGTGTTCTCCCGCCGAAATATCGGCGGTCGCTGAAAGTGTTACCTGGCTGAATTCCCGGAAGTTATTTGAAAGTAATAAAATAGTTGCACAGTGTATCATACGTATAGTTTGCAGCTAATTTATAGTTCATTCTCATAAAGAAAGTGGATCATTTGTCACATACTTAAGGAACTCTTGAGCAGAGCAAGTTACTTTACTTTTGATCCACCTCGAAAGACTAGTTTTAAATTTATTTACTGGCACTGTGTAGGCATTTTCAGGTAATTTGTTGAAGTAGACAGGACCAAGATATTTGTAGCTGTTATATGTCTCTGCAAGCCTAGCATATGGCATATTATTTGTATGTCCACTTCTTATGTTATGGTCATGAACTGTTCTTGTTAAGTCAAATTTACTCAGATTCTCTTTAACGAAGACAAGGCAGTTGTAAATATACATGCCAGGCACTGTCATTATATTTAGTTTCTTAAAATAATCTCGACAAGATTCATACGGGCAAAGTTCAGCTATGCCCCTTATGGCTTTCTTTTTCCATTTAAACATAAATTTTGAGCTTACGGACACAGCATGTTGCTCTCAATGGAGAGACGTCTACAGACGTTAAAGTAACCTCTGGTGTGCCACAGGGGAGTGTTGTGGGCCCATTGCTTTTCACTATATATATATATATATATATATATATATATATATATATATATGACCTAGTAGATAGTGTCGGAAGTTCCATGCGGCTTTCCGCAGATGATGCTGTAGTATACAGAGAAGTTGCAGCATTAGAAAATTGTAGCGAAATACAGGAATATCTGCAGCGGATAGGCACTTGGTGCAGGGAGTGGCAAGTGACCCTTAACTTAGACAAAAGTAATGTATTGCGAATACATAGAAAGAAGGATCCTTTATTGTATGATTATATGATAGCGGAACAAACACTGGTAGCAGTTACTTCTGTAAAATATCTGGGAGTATGCGTGCGGAACGATTTGAAGTGGAATGATCATATAAAATTAATTGTTGGTAAGGCGGGTACCAGGTTGAGATTCATTGGGAGAGTCCTTAGAAAATGTAGTCCATCAACTAAGGAGGTGGCTTACAAAACACTTGTTCGACCTATACTTGAGTATTGCTCATCAGTGTGGGATCCGTACCAGATCAGGTTGGCGGAGGAGATAGAAAAGATCCAAAGAAGAGCGGCGCGTTTCGTCACTGGGTTATTTGGTAAGCGTGATAGCGTTACGGAGATGTTTAGCAAACTCAAGTGGCAGACTCTACAAGAGAGGCGCTCTACATCGCGGTGTAGCTTGCTGTCCAGTTTTCGAGAGGGTGCGTTTCTGGATGAGGTATCGAATATATTGCTTCCTCCTACTTATACCTCCCGAGGAGATCACGAATGTAAAATTAAAGAGATTCGAGCGCGCACGGAAGCTTTCCGGCAGTCGTTCTTCCCGCGAACCATACGCGACTGGGTGGCTTGCGGAGTATAAATGTAGACGTAGATACAGATGTAGGCATCACTGGATGCGGAAATGGAGGAGGCATGTGGTCAGCATATCGCTGTCCCGGCCTTATGCCAATTTCCGAGACCGCAGTCGCTAATTCTCAATCAAGTAGCTCCTCAGTTTCCCTCACAAGGGCTGAGTGTACCCCGCGTGCCAACAGCGCTAGGCAGACTGTATGGTCACCCATCCAAGTGCTAGCCCAGCCCGACAGCGCTTAACTTCGGTGATCTGACGGGAACCGGTGTTTACCACTGCGGCAAGGCCGTTGGCTATTGTCTATATCACCCAGGTGAAAACTAATACAAATTTATATTTCTTCCAAAATACTACACTCCTGGAAATGGAAAAAAAAAACACATTGACACCGGTGTGTCAGACCCACCATACTTGCTCCGGACACTGCGAGAGGGCTGTACAAGCAATGATCACACGCACGGCACAGCGGACACACCAGGAACCGCGGTGTTGGCCGTCGAATGGCGCTAGCTGCGCAGCATTTGTGCACCGCCGCCGTCAGTGTCAGCCAGTTTGCCGTGGCATACGGAGCTCCATCGCAGTCTTTAACACTGGTAGCATGCCGCGACAGCGTGGACGTGAACCGTATGTGCAGTTGACGGACTTTGAGCGAGGGCGTATAGTGGGCATGCGGGAGGCCGGGTGGACGTACCGCCGAATTGCTCAACACGTGGGGCGTGAGGTCTCCACAGTACATCGATGTTGTCGCCAGTGGTCGGCGGAAGGTGCACGTGCCCGTCGACCTGGGACCGGACCGCAGCGACGCACGGATGCACGCCAAGACCGTAGGATCCTACGCAGTGCCGTAGGGGACCGCACCGCCACTTCCCAGCAAATTAGGGACACTGTTGCTCCTGGGGTATCGGCGAGGACCATTCGCAACCGTCTCCATGAAGCTGGGCTACGGTCCCGCACACCGTTAGGCCGTCTTCCGCTCACGCCCCAACATCGTGCAGCCCGCCTCCAGTGGTGTCGCGACAGGCGTGAATGGAGGGACGAATGGAGACGTGTCGTCTTCAGCGATGAGATTCGCTTCTGCCTTGGTGCCAATGATGGTCGTATGCGTGTTTGGCGCCGTGCAGGTGAGCGCCACAATCAGGACTGCATACGATCGAGGCACACAGGGCCAACACCCGGCATCATGGTGTGGGGAGCGATCTCCTACACTGGCCGTACACCACTGGTGATCGTCGAGGGGACACTGAATAGTGCACGGTACATCCAAACCGTCATCGAACCCATCGTTCTACCATTCCTAGACCGGCAAGGGAACTTGCTGTTCCAACAGGACAATGCACGTCCGCATGTATCCCGTGCCACCCAACGTGCTCTAGAAGGTGTAAGTCAACTACCCTGGCCAGCAAGATCTCCGGATCTGTCCCCCATTGAGCATGTTTGGGACTGGATGAAGCGTCGTCTCACGCGGTCTGCACGTCCAGCACGAACGCTGGTCCAACTGAGGCGCCAGGTGGAAATGGCATGGCAAGCCGTTCCACAGGACTACATCCAGCATCTCTACGATCGTCTCCATGGGAGAATAGCAGCCTGCATTGCTGCGAAAGGTGGATATACACTGTACTAGTGCCGACATTGTGCATGCTCTGTTGCCTGTGTCTATGTGCCTGTGGTTCTGTCAGTGTGATCATGTGATGTATCTGACCCCAGGAATGTGTCAATAAAGTTTCCCCTTCCTGGGACAATGAATTCACGGTGTTCTTATTTCAATTTCCAGGAGTGTATCTTTGTTCCCCTGTCACACACTGAATTACAAGTACGATGCAGCCCCAGACAAAACCCATTGACTTATCATGACCTTGCAATAAAACAAAAATACTGCACTCACACCACCATGATTCGATGACTGTACCGCTGCAGTAGTCAAGGCACCTTCTCCATCCACAGATGGCAGTTTTATGCGTTGTCTGCAGTCACCAAAACAGTGTGATGATGGGCTCAAAGTCCCCTACTGCATTCGAGGGGTGCTGATGGGGACGAGGTGCCCAGTGGAAACACTGTCAACCTTAAAGAACGAGTTTATTTAACTCCAGTACATGATGTGTCATGGCTCATTGAGGCAAACACGCCACCTACAGTTGTCACTGGCCGGCGCTGAACTATAGGCAGCAGGTTCTGCCCTGGATGCAGAGCAGGCGCTCTGAAACGCTGACGTCCGGCCCATGGTAGGCTGGCGACCTTTGGAGACCACGGCCATTGACGTCAGCAGTGCGCTACTTTCCTCTGCAGCACGAAACCCTTGCAGCCCCTCGCTCCACATATGTCACCACGATGGCACGTGGAGGTGGCTGTGCACAGGGTGCTACTCGCTGCCCTCTGGCAATAGTTTGATGGGGCTAGCACTGAGTTGCCATGTCCCACTTAGAGCTCAGCTTCGACGGCGGGAGGCGCGAAAGGCAGGTTGGTCAGGCTGAGGCCCCAAGTCCCGTGAAAGACTTAGTAATCATGGCAGGCGCTATCTGGTCTTGAACCAACGGCTGCTGCTGGCGATGTCCAGGCATTTCACTATCTGATGTAGCTCTGGTGCTGTAGTGGCATTGCTGGTCACCGACGGTAAGAAGTACCCCTGCTTCAAAATTCAGACTTATTTATGTGCCTCTGGTGCACATTTGTTTCGCAAAGACCTGGTTCCTAGTCAAGTTGCCCATAACATGAGACCTGTCCTGGTGTGGTGACACTGACCCATTACCGCTCCACAGTGCAGTTTACTGCTGTACTTGCCTATCCTCTTCTCACAATCCCCTTGCCTGTCTGTTACTGTGACCCACATGTCATCACACTGGCACTTACTGGCCCACGACTGCTAATGCAATGTTCTAGAGTGGGTTTCTCAGTACTTCTCAAAACTTTTGTCAAATATTTATGACTTTTGTTGGAAAAGTGTGTAGCGAATCTATACAAAGCTGAAAGTAGTATTGAATAATTCTGCAATGGCACCTGCCTGTTCCGGCTGGGGTACAGTAAAATGTGGAGTCCTGTGGGTTCAGGGGTTGGGAAACTTACGTTCTTTAATATTTATCTGCGACCTCCTATGATCTATGAGCCATAAAGCACATTTCACCTTATGTGCAGGCTACACACGCATTGTGATTGACGAAGTATCCCGCTGCAGTTTTCGAAACACTGTGGCTACTATATTCAAAAAAGCTATAAACTGTTTCACTTCAAATAGTTTCTCTCTAAGTCTTAACAAGACTCTGTTTGCCGGCCATTGTGGCCGAGCGGTTCTAGGCGCTTCAATCTGGAACCGCACGACCGCTACGGTCGCAGGTTTGAATCCTGCCCCGGGCATGGATGTGTGTGATGTCCTTAGGTTAGTTAGGTTTAAGTAGTTATAAGTCCTAGGAGACTGATGACCTCAGATGTTAAGTCCCATAGTGCTCAGAGCCATTTGACCCATTTTTTTTACTCTGTTTATTCATTTCGACACAGCATAAGAAAAACAGGAAGATATCGAAATAAAATGTAGTTACATATTAATAACAACCTAACCTGCTCAGTTCACCTCTCGAAACTATGTAAAAAACCGAATATGGCAGCATTTGCCATTTTCTCAAAAAATGGTTCAAATGGCTCTGAGCACTATGGGACTGAGGTCATCAGTCCCCTAGTACTTAGAACTACTTAAACCTAACTAACCTAAGGACATCACACTCACCCATGCCCGAGGCACGATTCGAACCTACGACCGTAGCCTAGAACCGCTTGGTCATACCGGCCGGCGCCATTTTTTCAGTTGCTTCGGTTTGTGACTTGGAAACAATCAGAGCTGCATACCTTGGATAGTTCCATTCACTTAAGACCTATGGCGTCATAATCTGGGGAAACCAGTCACAACCAAATAAATTCTTTATTTCACAGACGAGTTATCAGAATCCTGAGTGGAGCTGACCCTAGATGCTTTTGCAGAAATTTATTCAAACAGCTGGGAGTTCTCACCATACCATGCTGCTAAATGTTTTCGCTCATGTGCTCTGTCAATTAGAATCATACAACTTATAAAATAAACAGAGCGCACTAAGATCATGATGCAAAAAGTAAACTTCATCACAAAGACGTAAAAAGCTCTTCTGATACTACAGAAAGGAGTACATTTATCAAGTATAAAAGTGTACAACAAACTTCCAGTTATGTCAAGCCATTCATCAAGGATCTGACTAAATTTAAAAAGTAGCTGAAACTTTATATGTTGGACAGTTCTTTATATTCTTTACAGGAATGTTTTGAAAGTGTGTCATGGACGAAGGCGTTTGGGTGGATGTGGTGTTTACTTGCTCCCGAATAGCATTTGACCAATGATAATTAACAAGGGTACTATTATATGAAGAAAAAACATAAAAATGTCATCAGCCTGAAGGATGGCTTTATCACTGCAGTGCTTTACTAGACATCATGCTATTAGGGGTGATATTTCATTGCCTTCCTCTGATCTATGAACTGACTTACCCAGATAGCTATAGGGAAACCTGCAGTTCAACGTGGATTCCAAACCAATTTGCAACTCGGCATTTTTCACATAAATTAACAGTGCCAATGGTGAAAGAAGTGAAACATGACAGTTGGAAATGTTGGGACTTACAAAGGGTCGAAACGAAAAATCTTTTGTTCTGTATTCTGGTACTTTAAGTCACTGGCTACGGCATTTAACGTTTGTGATTGGATTTAGGATTTGTCTGTAAGGAAGACGCAGAATGCTAGCTTGTATGGACAGTAATTGGCAAAAGTAACTTCGGGTGGGTCCCAGGGAAGTGTGTTGGCGTCCTTGCTGTTCATATTGTTTATTAATCAATGATTATTATGACGATGTTTGGTTTGTGGGGTACTCAACTGCGCGGTCATCAGCGCCTGTACAAATTCCCAATCTGTACACAGTCCAATCTAGCCACTTTCACGAATGATGATGGAATGATAAGGACAACACAAACACCCAGTCGCAGGAAGAGAAAGTACCCAACCCGGTCGGGAATCGAATCCGGGAACCTGTGATCCAGAGGTAGCAACGCTAGCAACTAGACCACGAGCTGCGGACGTGTATTAATCACCAAGCACACAATGCGAATAGTAACCTTAGACTTTTATTGATATAATTGTCTATAACGAAGTACAGTCTAAAAGATGTGAAAGTGGTACAAAGGCTGATAACCTGAAGTAAATGTTCAGATATGTAATATTGCATGTAGGGGCAGTTAAATGAAAACGAGACAGATGGGAAAAAAGTACGAAAAATGTTCATTATTTCAAAAGTAATCGCCATAACCGTTGATACATTTATCCTATTGTGAGATACGACTGTTCGTGCCTTCGTGGAAAAATGTCTGTGATTGTCGACGGAACCAAGAGTTTACCCATGCACGCTCCTCTTTGTCCAAAGCAAATTGATGGATACGAATGTCTTTCTTCAGGGTTATAAAAATATGGAAATCGGATGGGGAGAGATCTGGATGGTATGAAGGATGTGTAAGGCTTCCCAGCGAAATTTTTGCAATCTTAGCAATGTGTGTAGGGCCCTTTGTTGGCAGGTTGTTTCGACTATGCTTCAGAAGAGATTGTTATAATCTGAGAACTGATTCTGAAAGAGGGTCTGGTGAGTTTTGTATGCTGGTCTTTGAAATCAGCACTGCTGATCAAATACCACGATAGAAGAAGTGACGGTATGCATGTGAACAAATTTACATTATTCATCCTTTGCAATATCTGTCTCCTCGCCCATCTCCCTTCTGGGTGAGGTGACATGTCGTGACGTCACCTATCTGAGCTCCCAGCTACAACTGCTGTTTGTTTTATAGGGTGATTTTTTATGCCAGTAACCCATTATGGGGTAGCTTAGAGACTACTGACTATGGCCATTTCTTAAAGCACGTGTTTTCAAACCTGGACGTTTGTATATCTACATCTACATCTACGTCCATACTCCACAAGCCACCTGATGGTGTGTGGCGGAGGGTACCTTGAGTACCTCTATCGGTTCTCCCTTCTGTTCCAGTCTCGTATTGTTCGTGGAAAGAAAGATTGTCGGCATGCCTCTGTGTAGGCTCTAATCTCTCTGATTTTATTCTCATGGTCTCTTCGCGAGATATACGTAGGAGGGAGCAATATACTGCTTGACTCCTCGGTGAAGGTATGTTCTCGGAACTTCAACAAAAGCCCATACTGAGCTACTGAGCGTCTCTCCTGCAGAGTCTTCCACTGGAGTTTATCTATCATTGTAACGCTTTCGTGATTATTAAATGATCCTGTAACGAAGTGCGCTGCTCTCCGTTGGAGCTTCTCTATCTCTTCTATCAACCCTATCTGGTACGGATCCCACACTGGTGAGCAATATTCAAGCAGTGGGCGAACAAGTGTACTGAAACCTACTTCCTTTGTTTTCGGATTGCATTTCCTTAGGATTCTTCCAATGAATCTCAGTCTGGCATCTGCTTTACCGACGATCAACTTTATATGATACTGAATAATGGCTCCCCTACTCGTTTTAGTATAGCATCGACCTTATGGTTTGTAGCCCTGGTATTTAACCCATTTGTTCGATGGATAGTAAGTGCCATCTGTCGAAAGATGCTCTCAGCATCTTTAAATACCAACGAGATAGAGGTGAGAGAGATTTATTCACGATCCAAATTTCGGTGTATTTTTGATCAACAAAAAGCGAATGATTTTTCACACATCTGTCAGAATAGCATAATGAAATTTGACGCCTCTGTCATCGCTGACTACCCCAAGTGTTTTCGTATGACAAATGGTTCAAATGGCTCTGAGAACTATGGGACTTAACATCAGAGATCATCAGTCCCCTAGAACTTACAACTACTTAAACCTAACTAACCTAAGGACAGCACACACATCCATGCCCGAGGCAGGATTCGAACCTGCGACCGTAGCGGTCGCGCGGTTCCAGACTGAACCGCTCGGCCACAGCGGCCGGCATTCGTATGACAACTACACCACCACACACCCTTACAAAAAGTGAGCATGCAGTATCACCCTGTCCGTCAAAACATCTCTAGCTGTAACACATATAGTACTTATATTGCAATTGTTGGATTTTGCGTCAGAAATTAATAATAACAAATAATTAAAACTCTTGGCACAGAGAACCATTGTAACACTTTTGGAGCTCAGAGATCGAACTTACGAGAACAAGTTTGCATAACAGATGTCAGAGATTAACCTACGAGAATAAAGATGGTGAAGCAGGGGGTCAGATATCAAACTGCTTTACTGAGTGGAACTACTCAGTGCACTTATAATGTGCGGAAATACGGCTCGAGTCGCTGACTGAACACTTCATCTAATGTTACACCTTGCCATGTAAACTGTTGTAAAGTCCACGCAGGATATGGTGGCCAATGCGCAGTGACCAGTCCTCGCCCAAAGTGCTGGGCGAGTTCATTCATTTGTTCGGAAGGTGAGGCCTATAGTGTTTGCCACCTTTCAGCCAGTCAGCGCTGACGGAATCTAGGTGCACGCCCTGCAAACTTTCTCAAACGATTTTACGGGAAATATTCGGTACAAAAATTTCATATTTTGTATTACTTATAGCTTTATATATCGAGTTCATGATGACGTATTCATTATTTCGTTAATGGTCATAGTTGTTGTGATATTTAGGTGCAAGTTAGACACAGCACGAAATTCGAAAACCTTTTCAATGAAAATTAGGAGTAGCTAAGCTTTTGCATTTGGTGCATATTATATATTGCTGTGTCTGGAATTTGGCTAACACATTGAATTATTCTTTAGACTTGGATGGAGGTCTCTATCTGTCTCCAACCAAATAGTTGATGTGATGTGGCACACTCATTTGCGATCGCGGCGCGCCAGGAATAAAGTCAGAGTTAAATTTTCACAACGTTCCTCATATTCCATAAACGGTTTGAGGTATTGAAATGAGATTTTAGCAAATGATAGCACTTAAAGAGAAGAGTATTCTGCCTTATGATTATTATGCTAAGCTTCATTATCTACCGTGTTATTCCACCAACTACAGACTTCAGCGATGGAAGAATGTACTTTTTAAGGGCAATCGATATCTGGTGAAATAAGAGCTGCTATAGGTTTTGGGATAACCTAAGTGAAGACATTACACGTTTAATTTTGCCGAGGATGTGCTTCTTTATACGCTACTGACCTTTCTTTTCCTCTGTTCCTCACTTAAGAACTTGATAAACCACTGTGTCAGAATTCTCTCACAAATGCACCTGCACAACATCTTAGTGAGGTGACACTGTGGAAACTCCGCTGTGTTTTCACAAAAGAAGCACATTTTAACAACGCAACAAAATAAAATTGTAGGTTTTACTCAATATTCACCACGCAATATGATTTTCTGAAACTTACAAAATGCCCAACAAGCCAGGAGAAAATAAATCGCTGCAATTTCAGCGTACTTTTTTTTTTAGATAGATACCAAGGCAGAGGTGACAGGTCTTTTTAATGATCACAATGCAAGTGTGGGTGTGGAGGGGCTCCAATTAAGATTTACAAAAAATGTGAGCATAGGCTTCAGTTTAAAATGGCACTTTCCCCCCAGCACTTGGCATTTCCCCTTCAACAAAGGGCCAGCGACCCCCACCACTACTGCTCTCCCCGCACATGTCCTGCCAACTGTGCATCTACCATCCACATTATTCTGTGTGGACTGTACCTTCAGGATAGTATACCTAGGAAACCATTATGTTTCTGATAGGTGTTCAGTCTGCTGACTGGTTTTAGAATCACTTAAAGGAATGTACAGTAGAAACTGCCATAAACATTTTCTGCTGTTTTTCGTGTTGTCAGACATGAGCTTGTGTTTTATGCAGCATTTGTAAATATTACGAGTTTTATAGATTTAAGTACCGAATAGTATAGTTAAGCTATTTGGAGGATACTGATAAATCTCCACTTACAGAGCTTTATTGTGAGTAATATCCTGTATATTTTTAAAACTGTTTACTTAACATGTTCATTGGTCTTCTGCCATGGAACACCTGATATCTGCAAATGAACTGAGTTTCTTTGATATTTTCTATAATTTTCCCTGCCTTTAAAATGGAATTTGTGTTAGTTGAAAACAGCTTCTATTTAAAAATGTTTCTATTTTGCAACTGATTTTTGATCATACTTTTTTGTTAATTTGATTTCACTTACTGATTATTAGTGTGTAGCAGAGTAATAATGTAAAACATAGACTATTAAATACAATACTTAGAAAATTTTCTCTATTGCAATACTTTGTAAATAGAATAGAATATTTGTTCCTAGGTAAATGACTATGTTGCACCTTGGAACAGTTTTTCACATTTGGAAAACCTCACTTTTCTGGAGTAATTGTTATAATTTCAGAAAAAGACTGCAGCGTATATAAAGTGAATGCTATCATTTCTAAATGGAATTAGAAAATATTTAAAACTTCTATTACAGGAATGGCTAGAGGTGGAAGTGTGAAAAGTGACCCAAGGTACAACTCTCTCCAGTGCCTACAGAATGTAAGCACCACATTGTCACTATTTTTAACCAAACGTGGTTTGAGGACGAGTCCCATTCCTCCTCCAAAGTAGAGGGAGAGCACGGTTATCACAATTTTGGAACCACATAAGATTCAACTGAAAGCTGTTAGCTAGAGACCAAACTATTATCAATGCCATCTGTAAGTGGTATGGGTCGACGGTGAGCTGACAACTGTGCTGGATCCTCGAGACGAAGGGCCTCTTGTCTAATTCACAGTGTAGATTTCGGGAAGGCTGGTCCACCATAGATTACCTACTCTACCTGGAGTTTTCCACCAAAATGGCCTTACCTATCATCAGCATCTCACTACTGTTTTCTTTTATATGCGTGCAGCCTATGACACAACATGGTGTAACTGTATCATGAATGCTTTACATTGAGGTGATGGAAGAGCAGTGCATTGGCGGAACAGTCGTTTGCATTTATGTGATTCACGTGAAAAGTTTCTGGGGTGGTTGTGTCTGCACAATGGGAGTTAACAGACTTTGAACATGGAATATTAGCTGGAGATAGACGCATGGAAGATTTCATTTCGGAAATCGTGAGGGAGTTCAGTATTCCGAGCTCCACAGTGTCAAGAGAGTCGCAAGAACACCAAATTTCTCGCATTATCTCTCACCACGAACAACGCAGTGGCTGAAGGCCTTCACTTAACGACTGAGAGCATCGGAATTTGAGTAGAGTTGTCATGCTAACAGACAAGCAACACTGCGTGAAACAACCGCAGAAATCAATGTGGGACGTGCGACGAACGTATTCGTTAGGAGAGTGAGGCGAACTTTGGCGTTAATGGGCTATTGCAGCAGACGACTGACGCGAGTGTCTTTTTTAACAGCACGACATCGCCTGCAGCGCCCCTTGTGGGCTCATAACCATCAGTTGGACCCTAGACGACTGGAAAATTGTGGCCTGGTCAGATGAGTGCCGATTTCAGCTGGTAAGAACTGGTGGTAGGAATCGAGTGTGGCTCAGAGCTGGCGAAGACATGGACTGAAGTTGTTAACAAAGCGCTGTGTGAGCTAGTGGTGGCTCCATGATGAAGTGGGCTATGTTTACATAGAATGGAATAGGTCCTCTGATCCAAACGAACAGATCAATAACTAGAAATGTTAATGATCAGCTACTTAGAGATCATTTGCAGTCCTTCGTTGACTTCTGGTTCCCATGACAACGCACCACCCTATCGAACATTTATAAGAACCGAGAGGTAAGTTCGTGCACAAAATCCTGCACTGGCAACACTTGCTCAATTATGGACGGCTGAAGAGGCAGTACGGCTCAATATTTCAGCAAGGGACTTCCAACAACTTGTCGAGTCCATACCACATCCACTTGCTGCACTAAGGCGGGCAAAAGGAGATCCGTCACGATATTGGAGGTATCCCATGAATTTTGTCACTTCAGTGTACAAGACTGGGGCTTCCATGGCCGCTCACGACTTCATCCAAAATTTCCTTCTCCTTCAGAGTCCAAGTCGGTAATTTATACAGTATGTCCTACATAAAGGAAAATGCAGTCCCACAAGGCTCTTTCCTGAGTATGACATCCTTTAGTGGATTCACAGAAGCAGTGAGATCTAATCATTTCAACATCATTACTTATTGATGACTTCTTCCAACTCTCTGTTTTTTCAACTTGAAGATCGACAGGCGCCGACTACAGGGCACCATAACAAAAACAGAATATTGGGGACGCACATGTGGATTCCAATCTACTTCTACCAAGATATGCAACATGTAACTTGTTAACTATGAACTGCTCATCCACACACGGAGCTGTGCCTACGCAATGAGATGCTTCATGTGGTCGAGGTATGACTTCTTAGGACTCATATTCTAGTACAAGTTAACTTGGTTACCTTATTTATAACAGCTTAATCGGACATGCCAGTTCCAACTTAATGTCCTAAGCTGTCTCACTAACACGTTCTGAGGTGCGGATTGTGATGTCAGTCATACGACCACACCGCCGCCTGAGAGATGGATCCGCCGGATGCGATTCTCTCGATGAACGGAACAGAAGAACGGCTGTGCTAGCCCAAGAGTACACAGCCAGTCGCAGTACTTACGTTGGCCGCGAGGCGCCGCTACACCACTTCATGTGTAGCAGGAGTGTAATGCAGTTGTGCCAGTCTACGCTTTTTAGCCCAGTTCAGTGATCAGCCAGCCTCGATGTTAGTCAGTCATCGTCTGCAGCTCAGTCATTGCTGCCATCAAGTCTTTGTAGCCCAGTTGTAAAGTTCCTAAATAGTTCTACAGTAAAGTCAACAGTACTAAGTTGACAGTTATAAACAATTCTACATTCTGTCATGTCGGCAGCCAAGTTAGTCTTGAAATTCCCCGGATTCGACATTCAAGATTACAAGAGATTAATCCGTCACTGCAAGATTTGTGACTTGTAAATTATGTCATTCTACAGACTATTAGTCTAGTCGCGTCTTCGATAATTTTCAACCAACAGATCATGGACTACAACAAAGTTAAGTAATAAATACCAGCTTATTTTGTACTCCTGCTAATTAATTGTGTTTTCCTGTTGTAGCTACCAAGCATTCTTGGCATAGTAGAATCCAAGTTTCCACCTCCTTGGCTACCTGATGTTGATGGACTCGGTTATGGTGGAAGATCGAGAACCTACACGGATCGTTTCACAATTTTTCAACTCAAAGGAGCTCTCAATTTTCCACATTTAGATTATGGAAGTATGGCCTGTGATTGGCTGTATCCTCTGCGTTGCGACTCCTCGACCTGATCCACCATGGTAGTCTTGCAGCAACGTGGCTCAGAGCAGACTTCCCAACTCCTGGCTAGATGGGCAAACTATCCGCCTGTGAAATCCTGCTGCCAGGGTCAGAATTTTGCTGAGGTGCCTTGCTGCAACAGCCCCGTCCGCCACAGTGGCGAGCTAAATTACCTCATGCCATGGTCTGACGTTGTGCCGCCTTGTCTCCTTACTTCACCAAAGGTGGCGTCTGGTCATAATAATGTTGTCGCTCAGACCTAACAGTATCTTGTTTACGACTACCACCATGTCAGCTGACACTCCGATGTGGGTCAGCCAGATTTGTCAACATCTAGGCACTCTGTGAGCAGCTGCTGGAGCTGACGATTCCAGGACTCAGGCCAGAGCCATCAAGACAAGGTCACCTCTAGGTTTATTCCAAACGATCTCTAGTTTGTTGGGTTGTTTGGGGGAAGAGATCGGATTAGGGAAGGACGGGAAGGAAGTCGGCCGTACCCTTTCAAAGAAACCATCCCAGTATTTGCCTGGAGCAATTTAGGGAAATCACGAAAAACCTAAATCAGTATGGCTTGCATGGGGGCTTAATTAAAATAAATGCAAATAATTTTAATTTTTTGCTTTAGTAGCTGTCTGTTCGGTTACGAAGTCTCGTAACGGTTGGCCCTGACTAGTATTATTACGCAATCTGACTGCATAGAACAACAACAAAGAATGAAATGGAAATTTTCATTAACACAATTAATTAATTAAGTCCCCAGCAACTATAAAAGCTACGAAACCAAAGCACAAGTGTAACTGTTCTGTGTGTGGAAGTATGACTCAACGTACGCATCTGGCACGGTTCTTCTTCAACAACACAAGAAATTTTAAATATCATTTATACTGAATTAATTAAAGAAAATAGAAATACCATAATTACTCAAGAAAACCAGAATTACACTCTAATACAAGAACACAAGCCAGATGCTTTGTTGACTGAACCTGTAATGACGCATTATTCAGGACATTGAAATAATGAGAAAGTAAAGAAAAGTAGTTTGTTACCTTAATTTATATTGATGAAAAGCACTCTAGACATTACAATCTCTCCACACCGACTCGCTACTATCACATCTCAACAAGAACTTTTCAGTATCACATCTCAGCAAGCACTGCCTACTAGCTCATCTCAACAAACACTCCTCACTACGACATCTCAGCACTGACTACCACGAGTTCTCCCAAAGCACTGCCCACTACGAGTTCTCAATAATCACTGACTACTACGAGTCCTCGACACGCACTGCCTACCATGACATCTCAAGAATCACTGCCAGTGGAGACGGCGGAACAATACTCTCTAGCGCGATCTCTGGCGCTGTGGCTCAGTGTAGCCACCCTTCATATGCCCTTCCTCCACAGGCTAGAATTTGATGGTATTTTTGCCAGCATTGGTGGTGAAAATACCACCAAATTCGTCAAAAAATACAGACAAAAATAAAAGATAATATTAATACGTAAATATCACATACTAGATAAAATTTTGGCTTTGCACTGACCTTTCAATAACCTAATATATAAAATACAGTAAGCAATACAAATTCTTTCATACATGTGACTTTACATAACAGTTTACACAAGTATTATGTGGTTAAACAGTTTAATCAATAGCGTCAGCAATGACGAATATGTGCAGGTAAGAGTCTCATAACTTTTCACAAACAGTAATACACAAAAAATCAGTTTATACAAATATTCACATAAACGCTTTCCATAGCTCAAGAATAAGCAGTTGATAGTTCCAGCAGTAGCACCCAGCAATGGTCAACAGGTGCAAAAACCAACAAGTGACATTTTTTCAGTAGAAACAGTCCATCAGTGGCACCCAGCAATGTTGAGCAGGTGCCGACACCAACAAGTGACATCATTTCGGCAGAAGCAGTCCATCAGTTGCACCCAGCAATGTTGAGCAGGTGCAGACACCAACAAGTAACACCATTTCAGTAGAAGCAGTCCATCAGTGGCACCCAGCAATGTTAAATAGGTGCAGACACCAACAAGTAACATCATTTCGGTAGAAGCAGTTCCATTAGTGGCACCAGCAATGTTGAACAGGTGCAGATATCAACAGGTGACATCTTTTCAGTAGAAGCAGTCCATCAGTGGCACCCAGCAAATGTAGAACAGGTGCAGACAGCAAGAAGTAACATCATTTCAGTAGAAACAGATCTATTACTGGCACCCAGCAATGTTGAACAGGTGCAGACATCAACAGGTGACATCTTTTCAGTATAAGCAGTTCCATCAGTGGCACCAGCAATGTTGAACAGGTGCAGATATCAACAGGTGACATCTTTTCAGTAGAAGCAGTCCATCAGTGGCACCCAGCAATGTTGAGCAGGTGCAGACACCAACAAGTAACACCATTTCAGTAGAAGCAGTCCATCAGTGGCACCCAGCAATGTTGAGCAGGTGCAGACATCAACAGGTGACATCTTTTCAGTAGAAGCAGACCATCAGTGGCACCCAGCAATGTTGAGCAGGTGCAGACATCAACAAGTAACACCATTTCAGTATAACCAGTTCCATTAATGTCACCAGCAATGTTGAGCAGGTGCAGACACCAACAAGTGACATCATTTCAGTAGAAGCAGTCCATCAGTGGCACCCAGCAATGTTGAGCAGGTGCAGACAGCAACAGGTGACATCTTTTCAGTAGAAACAGTCCATCAGTGGCACCCAGCAATGTTGAACAGGTGCTGACCGCAGTCCATAATATTCACTTTCACTAATCACACTGTTCATCAGCAGAAATTAAACATGACTAAATGTCACACATCATGTTGAAAAGTGCAGCACCATCACTAATCAGACAGTTCAGGCATGAACAATAGTTTGAATACACATACAATGCTTTTACACTAAACATACAAATCATAATAAACACAAAAATGATATAAGATAATTGTCATATTAAATATTACAAATACACAAATATCAGTAAACCTATAATTTTTATGGGTGTCAGTGCAAGCCACAACAACAAGTAAAATAATATTTAGGAGATAGGTTGGTACCAATTTGGGATAGGGAAAGGAAAACACACAAAAAACACTCACTCATATTTCATCCACATTAGTGCTACTGTGTAATTGAATAGTGTTAACTGTGTAAATGCAATTCTGTCAAAATTTTATGTTCATCATGTGTATCAAGTAGTAGTGGCAGCAATGTATAACAGTCAATAATAGTTAGTCAGCGTCATAGTCATCATGTCAAGACCAATGTTTGCCAAGCTAGATCAAATTGTACGGTTGCTGAACAACTGTCAGTGAGCCGAGATATGCAATTACTTCCTCTCTCCAAAAAAAAAAAAAGTATATACTGCTTATTGATTTAACAAAGTGTGTGTGTAGATAATCTTCTTTGTACTTGAGTGTTCTAGTCTGCCATCTTCATCCTCCTTGTTCCATATAGACCAACAAAAAAAATATGATCCTCACTTACTTTACCTCTTATCCACCAAAACTCCAATAATCATCAGCATCACATCAATAATACCTTTTACATCTACATATAAACCTTATCATCAATATCATCAATAGTACATCTTCAATACGTCGATACATATAAACCTCAGCACCAATATCATTTCACTTCCATAACAACTCTTTCCTCTAGTCAGTCTCCTCGAACAAGTACAGACAAAATCCTAGTGCAACTTCAATTCATCATCCCATACAATCCGAAGACACAGTGTCCACACACAACCTCTGTGTAATCCATCTGACCCAAATCTTCTACTCATTATAAATTATAAGATACATTTTGGTTCCTTGTCCATCATTAAATAAAAGAAATGCATACATGACCTCTAACAGACTTAGTTCGAATAACTCTCAGTAATTAAGTACGATTACGGAGTGTGAATGATCATAATATTTCACAGTGTGTACACCACTTCAAGAATTATGGCAAACAGAAGCAAACATGTGGAGTATTTCTTGTGTCGAGTGTCACTTCCTATTTCAATTGCTCACGAAGAATGCAGTGTAATAACTGTCAATGGTCTAAACCTAATGTTGGTGTGTCATGTCGTTAGCTTCCTTCCTAGTAACACAAATTTATACAACTTCCATAAAACCTCCAGCTCATGTGACTTCTATGCAGTTTCTTGTACCAATGTCGTTCGTAGAATTATAGCAGTTCATTTTCTTATCTTAAAAATATAAGGCACTGAGCGTAAGCAAAACATGCAATAGCGCGTAAATATACCAGTAGAGAACAGAATGTCAACAAGTGGATGCAGCACAATCCCTACAACGAGGCTCTGCCAAGCGAACAATCTATAATTAATACCATAGTGTGACCTAAACTCTATGTTTGTACACAGTATATCAGCATTTCTATATACCAACTTATAGTTATGACAACAAAACAGAAGTGTGTAAATATGCAATCCATACACACAGCAGCAAACATATATCTTACGTAATAAACAAGTCATTAGCATCAAATCAGTATAAGCATACGTAATCTTAATAAGTAAACATGAAGGCGCAAGCAGATAAATCACAAAGTATAACTTACATACATAACCACAGTCAGCACAATTAATCAGTTGACAATTACAATTTAAATAAATAAGCACAGCAGGCACATAATAAAAAAATATGACATCAGTGAAAAAGCATAGCAGCCAAGCGATGCATAATATACACAAGTACCAACCCGGTTCATTAATCACTCATTGTCAAAATCAGTTAATGTGCGCAAGCACGTCGTTTCACAAGTAAATTCATAGAACATGAAATTAGCACAAAGTATGAATCACGTAATCGTGAGCAGCAATTTACGTCTAAAGTACGTACCTAAGTGGAAATATGTTACCTGAAAAATAAACTCAATTAATAGTTACCCTTTTTAGTTTATTACTTTTTTCTTTGAAATTACATTCTTCCTGAAATTTTCTCCATAGCAAGTCGTCTTAACGTCGGACACGCACAGAATTTACCTGAAGGTCTTAAATATTTTACACAACCGTATCCTGAAAAATACTGAACGTTAATAACATAATTTATAAAGTCACCATAGCTTTATACAGAATTTAGTCGGAGAAATTAGACTGTGTATTTGTTTACGTCTGTCAGTGCATTCGCACTGAGCGCTCGATCAGCTGTCGACGTGTGACGTAGAAAGTGATTGTTTGCGGTCAACGACTGCCTTGTGCGGCGCGCAGACTTCACTGTTGCTTTGAGTATCTGCCGCCGCCGGAACACGGCGCGGTATCCTTGTACTCTCTTCGTGTTTACATGTAGCTGTTAGTTTCTCACAAGTATGTCATTCCACAAAATTTTTTCAAAAGTATATCATTCCACAAAAATTTTAACGTTAGATATATGATGTATTCCCTTAGAGTGTCGTGATTTAAGAGTTTCTACTTCAATAGTGTTATCATGAATGATTTTGCGAATTCTATATGGACCGTTATAAAGCAGAAAAAATTTGAGACATAAGCCTTTTCCTTTGTGAGACAAACGATGAGACTTAATTAACACCTTCTGACCAACTGACAAAATTTTTAAACGACCAGGACGTTTAGCTGATTTCTTTCTTCTAGCAGCCGCAAATGCAATATTTTGCAGAGCCAGGTTCACAACTTCAGAATGCCGCAGTTTCCGTGAAGGCGGAAAAGGAACGATTTCAGAAATGCGATTTGTTGGTACTTTATTTTTTAATATCAATAGAGGCGGTAAAGAAGTTGAGTCATTAGGAAGTTCATTCAGAATGTTTTGAAAAATATGAAGATACTGATCCCAAGTTCTGTGATTCTGATGACAATAAAGACGGCACAATTTATTGATTTCCTTCATCCATCTCTCTGAAGCATTAGATTGAGGGTGAAAAAGTAAAATAAAAATTGGTTTAATCTTACGACGCCGTAGAGTACGAAGCCAAATTTTAGAGCGAAACTGTGATCCATTATCTGATATAACCTTATCAACATGACCAACTTCTTTAAGAAAATGTTTGATGAAAGCGTTAGATACTGAACGAGCTGTTGCTTTGCGTAAAGGTGTAAAACACACGTATTTTGATGTCAATTCCACTGCTACGAAAATGTACGCAAAACCATTAGTAGAACGAACCACTGGACCGAACAAATCGACTGCAGCCATGTCCTTTAATTTCGCTGGAATGATAGGAAACAACGGTGCTCTGTGAGAAACAGTTGGCGGCATAGCCTTTTGACATAATTTGCATTTGGCAAGAACAGATCGAATAAGTTTTTCCATATTACTGAAGTAGCAATTTTCTCGTAATTTATGAAAGCATTTTCTGGGACCAAAGTGCGCATAACTGAAATGTGTGTACCAAATCAATTTATTGACCCACTCATCAGGAATACAAACTAACCAAACAGAGTTGTCGACCGATTTTCGTTTGAAAAGAATGTCATTGCGAACTAAATAATACTGTCTGATCGCTACGCTTTCCTTTCCCCTCCACTTCTCCTTAATGTCCTTCCAGATTGGATCCTTATTTTGCTCCTTAGCGATGTCCTGGAGCGAAGACGAAATAAAGTTCTCAAACGCAACACCTTGAATGTACATCAAACAATAATGGTTTTCTTTGCAGTCCTCTTCAGCACTTTGTTTCAAACCCATAGGTGCACGTGATAAAGCATCAGCAACAATATTTGAAGATCCCTGTATGTAAACAATACTAAAATCAAATTCCTGTAGGTACAACGCCCATCGTGACAATCTGCCATGAGTTAATTTTGTCGACATAAGAAATTCCAAAGCTCGATGATCAGTGTAAACCTTAGTATGTCTACCGAACAAAAATGTGCGAAATTTTGTGAAAGCCCAAACAACAGCCAAAGCTTCAAGTTCCGTAATCGAATAATTCTTTTCGGATTTAGAGAGAACACGACTTCCAAATGCAATAGTCTTCTGTACTACAACGCCGTTTTCTTCTATCTCTTGAAATAAATGTGCACCTAGGCCTTTGTATGATGAGTCCGTCGCCAAACAAAAATCTTTAGATAAATCCGGATGTGAAAGAAGTGGAGCAGCAACTAAAGCATCACGAAGTTGTTCAAATTCTGACTGATCTTCCTCATCCCAACACCAGTTAGATTTCTTTCCAGATAGTTCATATAAACGAGGTGTGGCCAAATTGTCCAATCTAACAAAGCGTCTAAGAAAATTACAGACACCAAGGAAACTACGAACATCACGTTTTGTGGTAGGAACAGCATAATTAAGAATAGCGTCTAGTTTCTCTGGATCAGGAAGAATACCTTCTGTAGAAATAATGTGACCGAGAAATTTCACCTGAGAACGACCAAATTCAGATTTTTCCAAGTTCACTGTCATGCCAACTCGTGCAAAAATACGTAATAATGAATCCAAAATTTTGTTATGCTCACTCCAAGAACGTTTAGCAATAAGAATGTCGTCAACATATGAAGTAATATTGTCACGAAGATAACAGGTAAAATTTCATTTAAACTACGAATGAATGCTGCAGAAGATACAGTAAGTCCAAACGGTAATTTCCGAAACTGGTAACAGTTACCAAAGGCTAAAAAGGCAGTATATTTTCTACAATCAGGGTGGAGTTCTATTTGCCAAAAACTTGCGCGCATATCAATCGTGGATAAAACTTTAATTCCATGGAAATGTTGAAGGAGTTCATCTAAATTTTGTGGACGGTCAGTTTCAGGAATAATAATATTATTTATCTGTCTGGAGTCCAGAACCAAACGAATTGACCCATCCTTTTTAAGAACAACGTGTAATGGGCTGGTATAAGGGCTGACTGCTGGCTCAATAATGCCCTGATCTAACATGTATTGAAGTTCATTCTTAACCTTGTCTCTGTAAGCCAAAGGAATAGCGTACGTTTTCCCGCGAAATGGTGTGTGTTCTTTTACTTTAAATAAATATTGTAAGCCTTGTATAGTTCCTGTGTGATGACTAAATACTGTAGCATGTGAAGTCAAAATATGGTGCAGCTCTTCTCTTGCAACGTCATCTGGCACTTCAGCTTTCTTAACCTTTTCATTAATTAATTCTTCGCTACTAATTACATCCTCCATCGCGTCTCTGTATCTATTGTCATTGTCATGAATAAACACACTGTCGTCATAATGCTCAACGAAGGCATCAGAAGTAAGAAACCTTAAACATTTTGTATCTGATTCAGATCTTGCTAAACACTCGAAAAATTTCAAACATTTCGGCATTCTGGCAACAGTCAAATTCACACTTCCTTCTTTAAAGTTCAAAATTGCCTTATGTGTGTTAAGAAACTCCATACCTAATATAATCTGTGTACTGAGTAATGGAACAATAATAAAATTAGCAGACAATTCGTATCCTTGACAAATGAAATTTAGGTTGGTCTATTGTTTAACTTCCACACCTTTTCCAGAAATCGCTCCTCGAATTGTAGTTTTAGAAATAGGTAGCACAGGACAGGCAATAGTTCTTTCACATATACGAAAAACTGATTCACTAACGACATTCAATGGGCTCCCAGAATCTAAAACTGCAGTGAACTTATTCTTACCCACACATACCTCAATAACAGGATGTAAAAATGCGTCTACATTATTTTCCTTTTCGCCTAGCAAAATGTCTCTCATATCTTCCAGGCGTACGTAGTGTAAAGTTGTAGTGTCATTACTTCCTGAACCGTCTATATTGCTGCCAGAAGCCGAAGCTGCAAGTCATGGTCGATTGTTTGCGTCACGTCTTTGATTATTCCCGTCATTTCGCGGATCAATTTCTACTATTTCCACTTGTCTCTCTGAATTTCTGTCACGCGGAGGATGCCAATTAGGTCCTTCCTGTCTGTTAGATGCAAATTCTTGGTTGTGTCTGTTATTAAAATTTCTGTTTTCCTGTCTGTCTGCATAACTACTTCTTGTATAATTTCGACTGTCACTTCTGAAATTACTGTTAGACCTACTACCCTGGTTATTTCTGTAGAAAGAATTTCTATTACTGTATGGATAATTTCTGTCTTGATGATACCGATTACTGTTTCCGTATGATTGATCATTCCGGTACGAATTACCGTTATTATAATTGTCTGTGTAATTTCTGTTAGAACGTCTGTTATTGTCATAAGGCTGGTATCTATTGTCCTGTCTGTTACGTCTGTCATTCTCAAAGTTACCCATATAACGCCCGTTCCGATCACTATCCCTTTTCTCTGAAAATCTATTATAATTACTGTTACTGAAAAAGTTACAAGAAGTCCCGTCGTCGTTGTCATACTCAAGTTCTTGTAACAAAGTCTTAAAAGTCTCAATGTCGTCTTTACATCTTCCAGCTAAAGCAATTTGTCTTATGGATTGTGGCAGCTTAGTTAAACAAATGCGAATTAATTCAGTCGGGCTATAAGGGTTGGACAGGAACTGATTCTTTCGAATCATGTCTTCAAAATATTCCGCTGGCGTGCGGAACTCAGACTGTTTGAAATTACGCTGCATTATAAGACTGTGTTTGACTCTGTCTTGCGTGTTTTCGGACCAATATGCCGATAGAAATGCATGATAAAAATCATTCAGATTATTACAATCTCTAATGAGTGCGCGCATCCGCGTCGCCGGTTCGTTTTCTAAATATCCACACATAAATTCCAGTTTGTGACTTAGTGGCCAATTTGGTGGAAGTGCGTACATAAACTGATCTAACCATGAACATGGATGTATGTCATTCTTAGAATTGCGGAAGATCTTAAATTTCCGAACAGTCAAAAAGTGTTTATAGTCAAAGTTTTCGCCTCGTGGCGACAAAGACCTACCGCATCTGTCCCAGTCCCAGTGTTGATTATTGTCAAATTCGCGCGTCTGGCGCTCTCTTGTTGCATCCCGTAAATGAAACAAATTACCTTCTTCAAACCCCTCTGCTATCTGTGATTCCAAATTTATTTTGCTGTCTTTTCCTACGACTTTGCTTTCAATATGTTTGTCTTGCCTTTGTAGTGCCTCAAATTCCCTATTAACGCGATCATTAAATTTTCCCTGTTTTTCAACATGCTTATCTATGTTCTGGTACTCTTCGGTTTCTGCAAATTGCAATGGTGCTGTATCATCTGAATCTCTGTCCCCATTTAAACTAAGACTTGTTAGTTTATCTGAAATCTCAACTCTTTCCGATAAGTTTACGTCTTCCGTAAGTGTCGCAACTCGGGTTTCGGTATTGTCACATTTAGTAGTTGACTGTTCACACTGTTGCGTTAAGTCATTTGGTACGGATTCCTCGATTCTCTCAATTATTTTTTCCTTATCGTGTGCACGTTGTAAATTTAATTCTGAAAATTTTTGTACTATCACGCGATCTTTTTTTTTCCCGTTCTCTGTCCTGTTCCTCTTGTCTGATTTCTGTTGAAATTAAACTATTATTGTGAGCATTCAAAATCGGTTGTACTTCTTCTCTGATTTCTTTCTTTAATTCATCTTTCATGTTTTTGAAACATGTCCCTATTCGTGAGTCTAACCGTGTTTCCATTGTTCCCATCTGTGTTTTTAATTCAGATCCAAACCGTGTTTCCATTGTTCCCATATCAGTTTTTAATTCAGATCGTAAAGTTCCCATATCAGTTTTTAATTCAGATCCCAAAGTTCCCATCTCGGTTTTAATTGTTCCTATCTCTGTTTTAATTGTTCCTATTTGTGATCCCAACTGTGATCCCAGTGAGTCTAACCGTGTTTCCATTGTTCCCCTTTGTAAGTCTAACCGTGTTGTCACTGTTTTTAATTCAGATCCCAAATTTAATATTGCACCCATCAACTGCTGCATATCTTCTGTCGTTAATCTCGTATTCTGTGAATTTTCTGATTGAGAAAAATTTTGAAATGGTTCCGGACTATCTTCCCGACTTATTACATTATTTTCAACTCCATTATTCATCATCCTGTTCTCCTGTGTTGGCGAGTTCGCCATGTTAACAATTTCGTTATTCTGACTATTCATCATTTTTGCCTGTTTCATCGATCGCGTAATCATTTACAAAACATACAAAGCTCGTCACTGTACGAAAATTACACACAATGGCTCTTTATCTCCAACAATATCATTCACACGAAATGCTTCCCTCAACCACGATTAACGAACAATTGAAATAATTGCACTAAATTATCAAACCCGTAGACAAGACAACAACAAAAAAATTTGCAAAATACCATTAGAAGAATGTCAATTACCAAATCTACACATGCAATATAGACTACAATTACTAAACTACAAATTACTACAACAATCCTACTGTCTACTATTTCTACAATCAGAAGAATTCCAAGGGACGATCCGAAGCAGCGGTCGCCACGTGCATGGGGGCTCAATTAAAATATAATGCAAATAATTTTAATTTTTTTTTTTTTATTTAGTAGCTGTCTGTTCGGTTACGAAGTCTCGTAACGGTTGGCCTTGACTAGTATTATTACGCAATCTGACTGCATAGAACAACAACAAAGAATGAAATGGAAATTTTCATTAACACAATTAATTAATTAAGTCCCCAGCAACTATAAAAGCTACGAAACCAAAGCACAAGTGTAACTGTTCTGTGTGTGGAAGTATGACTCAACGTACGCATCTGGCACGGTTCTTCTTCAACAACACAAGAAATTTTAAATATCATTTATACTGAATTAATTAAAGAAAATAGAAATACCATAATTACTCAAGAAAACCAGAATTACACTCGAATACAAGAACACAAGCCAGATGCTTTGTTGACTGAACCTGTAATGACGCATTATTCAGGACATTGAAATAATGAGAAAGAAAAGAAAAGTAGTTTGTTACCTTAATTTATATTGATGAAAAGCACTCTAGACATTACAATCTCTCCACACCGACTCGCTACTATCACATCTCAACAAGAACTTTTCAGTATCACATCTCAGCAAGCACTGCCTACTAGCTCATCTCAACAAACACTCCTCACTACGACATCTCAGCACTGACTACCACGAGTTCTCCCAAAGCACTGCCCACTACGAGTTCTCAATAATCACTGACTACTACGAGTCCTCGACACGCACTGCCTACCATGACATCTCAAGAATCACTGCCAGTGGAGGCGGCGGAACAATACTCTCTAGCGCGATCTCTGGCGCTGTGGCTCAGTGTAGCCACCTTTCAGGCTGGACGCGGGATTGTACCGTTGTCCTCCCGAATGCGAGTCCAGTGTGCTAACCACTGCGCCACCTCGCTCGGTAAACGATCTCTAGTTATCTCCAAGGTCTCTAGCGTTCAGAGCCTGAACACCAGTGCATCACACACTTGACCAACTGCCAGAGCAGTCAGGTGTCTCCACACACATGCCCACTGTCTGCCATACCTGATGTAAGCTGCAAGTCTGCAAGACCAAATGCTGATAGTGACTCTTCACTAAGTCAATGCTCCTGCCGAGCAGCCCCACGTTGCCATGGCCAAGTGCACTGCCTTGTGCTATGCTGAGGTAATCACTGCCACATGGGGTCAATATAACCACCAAGTTGCCTCCATCTGCCAATGTATGAGTGCCTTACTAAATAAAGAATGTATTGTCTAGCTGTGCTCTATTCATTCCATGATAGCCGAATTGCTCGTGTTATACAACTCATCGTCCTTCACACACCATTCTATGTTAAGAGATGCCCTCCTAGGTTAAAAGATGCCCATCTTGGTGATAAATTGGGTCTGCATCGTCCACTTCATTATGCTTTGGTTCGAAAAGAGCCAATCACAATGAGTGACATTGTGTGTCCATGCCCAGCAACATCACCTCAGTATGGTGAGTGAACGATTTTTTTTTCAATGGCTTACCATTCGAGTGACTGGCAGTGGTAGAATGACTGAGTCGGAGGGTCAGCCTAAAGACTCAATTTGTACCCAACTTAGCTGTCATTACCACTACCTCATCGTTTCCTTCTTAGGGTAAAGCAGGGCAGAATGTGTTAGCATCTCTAGACCACCTGCTGACAGCCACAAAGCTGGATCGTTGGTTGGAAGGACAACTGTTGCATATGGCGAAATTACGCTTGACTGAAGATGTGAAAAGATATGTGATGTGTCACGAAGAGTTAAGAAATGCTCAGGCATTTAAAATTCTGAAGATAGGGTTGTTACAGCGTTATAGGAGGTTGACTAATTGCTGGTAACAGTATACACTGTAAAATATCTAAGAGTACCAGCTATACCCGGCGAACTTCGTTCCGCCTCTGAAAATCTTTATATGTTATAGCTGACCCGGCAAACGTTATGTTGCCATATAAATTATCTCTAGTCTATAAGACATGTATACGTGTAACGCAATGTATACCCGGCAAACTTCATTTCGCCTCTAAAATCTTTATACGTTATAGCTAACCCGGCAAACGTTGTTTTGCCATATAAATTATCTCTAATCTACAAGAATAATGTATACTTGTAACACAATAGCCGTTGTTGGCGGGGAGCTCGTGTCACAAACAATAATAACGGCCGAAAACTGTGTAGGGAGTAAGAAAAGGCTTAGGGGGAAGTCCGGCAGTATCGGCCAGTCCATGAGCATAGAAACATAGCGGCAATTTCGTGTCGAAACGTGTTCGCCAGCATTATGAATAAGGCCAAGCGCACAAGCATCGATTTTTATCGTACGTAAAAATATTGTACGATTAAATTGTTTAGAGGAATAAAGGAGAGCCTAGGAACTTCTTTGTTCCACTAAAAGAATTTGATCGTACGATATATTTCCATACGATAAAAATCGATGCGTGCGCGCTAGGCCTAAATGTCGGTTTGGCGAATGACGCGTGGTATCTAGTTAAACTTCACGGTCTAGTAACGTCGATTCAAAGAGGGATATTCGAGTCGTTGCTTTTGGTACGTTTTCTTCAATTGCCTATCTATCGAGTAGTGAAAGACTATCACCGGTACACAACTGGCGGGGATAACTGATCAAGTGATAATTGAACAGTTATCGACCGGGGTTCAAAATTATTCAGTTACTAAAATCGCTATTAAAAATATGGGTTGGTGGTAGAAGGGTGAAAATTTAGGGTTGCGTGTATTTTGTAATGCCACACCATAAAAAAAATAATAAAATAAAATGTTCTATCCAAAAAATAAGAAAATTTTTTTTGTGGTGGACCACCCTTATCACTTAGGGGTATGAAAAACAGGTTACGATCGATCCTCAGACCTACCGAATATACACGTAAAATTTCATCAGAATCGATTGAGCCGTTTCGGAGGAGTATGGCAACTAACATTGTGACACGAGAATATTACATATAAGGAAGTATCCAGAGCAAGCTTAGCAGAAGGACGATATAAAACAAGTAACAGGAAAAGCAGACGCCAGACTGAGCTTCATAGGACGAATCTTAAGTAAATGTAACTCATCCAGGAAAGAAGTGGCTTACTAAGGCACTTGTTCGACCGATTCTTGAATACTGTTATTCAATCTGCGATCCTTACTAGGTAGGAGTTGTAGAAAAGAGAGAGAAGATAGAACTAAAAGTGACACGTTTTGTCATGCGATCATTTTGTCTGAGCGAGAGTGTAACGGAGATGCTCAACAAACTTCAGTGGCAGATGCTACAAGAGAGGCGCTGTAATCATGGAGAGGTTTACTACTGAAATTTCTAGAGAGTACGTTTCTGGAAGAGTCAGACATATTACTTTGTCCCCCATACATCACGCGAAATTACCATGACGATTAAAGGAGGTATTGGAGAGGTTACGTGCAACGCACTAAGCTCTATTATAGAGAAGTGGCACTTTGCGCCGCAAGAAGTTTGATATTTAACCCATGTGATTAGTCATGAACGGGTTCAGACAGATCCTAGACTAGTAAAGGCCCTACAAGATTTACCGGCACCTCATATGGAGAGGGAGTTGCAGTCATTCATTGGGTTAGCAAACTGTTGTAGAACGTTTTGCTCAAAATCTGCAAAAATAGCATGACCTCTCACTCAGTTATTAAAAAAATGGTGTGTAGTTCCAGTGGACATCAGAGTGTGAAGACGCCTACAGAAAATTAAAAGAATTGTTGACAACTAGTGCGGTGTTAATATTTCTAAATTATGAGAAGCAGTTTGCATTGTCTTGCAACACAAATAATCAAGCACGTGGCTGTGTATGAAGTCAGAAAATGAACTACGTGGCGTCCCCAGTAGCCTATGCCTCATTTCATTTGAATAAAGTGGAAAGGAATTCTTCTGCTCTGGAGAAGGAAACTGCTAAGCCTCTTATATGATGAAATATACTTCCAGTGTCACCTGAATGATGGAAAATTTAAGGTTGTAACGAATTATGCACCATTAAAGTGGCTACTGAGGTTGAAAGGTCCATGAGGTAGGATGATGTGTTGGGCACTGATGCTTAGTCAATCCTGGCACGATTCATAGGAATGTTAATGACCTCAGTGGGAGGATCTGTATATTATGGAGAGTGGGTCACATCATTGTGGTGTGGCAGAAAGTGAAAGCAGCTGATGAGGACTCTGAACTATTTGCAACACAATCACAGATACATTGGGGTAGTACGCAAGAAAATGAAACCTGGGACTCTTGCTGTAATTCCAACCAAGATATGTGAGGAAATATTGAGACAGGGACATGACATGTGTTTTCAGGCCACAGGCGTTTAACAACCATGGAAGGATAATGAGGGCACAAAAAAAAAAAATGGTTCAAATGGCTCTGAGCACTATGGGACTCAACTGCTGAGGTCATAAGTCCCCTAGAACTTAGAACTACTTAAACCTAACTAACCTAAGGACAACACACACATCCATGCCCGAGGCAGGATTCGAACCTGCGACCGTAGCGGTCGCGCGGGTCCAGACTGTAGCGCCAGAACCGCTCGGCCACGAGCGGCCGGCTAATGAGGGCACAGTCTGTTGTCATTCGAGGTAACATATGACCAAGAGATGCTGTCAACACTTGAGACAGTCAAACCTAAAATAGGGAAATATTGAGAATCAGTATGAAATTTTGCAGGAGATATGGAAGCAAGTACAAAATGCCAATACAAAATCCCTCACACAGTAGGAAAGAATGGGATGGTGGGATGCAAAGTTGCCAGAACAGCGTGTAGGGCAATGGGTGATGTTAAGATACCAGTACACTTCCAAGGGAAAGACAAAGAAATTCTTCACTTACTGTCACGGTCCATATCACGTGACTGGAATGGATTCACCAGTGATAATAAAGCTACAACTTCCTACCTGCAACATAGTCATCCATACTGGGTGCATTCAAACTCTTTACTGCCATTATCGGCACCAGTCCCAAAAAAGGATGGAAGAGGAAAAAACAAGAAGACAATACAGAATGTGGTTCAAATGGCTCTGATCACTATGGGACTTAACATCTATGGTCATCAGTCCCCTAGAACTTAGAACTACTTAAACCTAACTAACATAAGGACATCACATAACACCCAGTCATCACGAGGCAGAGAAAATCTCTGACCCCGCCGGGAATCGAACTCGGGAACCCGGGCGCGGGAAGCGAGAACGCTACCGCACGACCACGAGCTGCGGACCAGAATGTGGGTTTTGTTGAGAATGTACCAAAGTCTTCGATCACAGGGATGTACGAACGATTAAAGAATTTTTGTGTATTTTACTTGAGACATTGATTTGCAGGAAGAGTTGCATTCTTGTGGTATGTTAATAGTTGTGGACTGTTTGTTTGTCTTGTTAGTGTAGAAATTTGGGAGTTTATTTATTTAGTGTTTGGTTGTAGTGTACATACTGGTACATTTACCATTGGCGGACACTAATGCTAGTTACAAGTATTATACAATTCATCCATATCCTGCAGAATGGGGGACTTTGGAATTATTTATACATATTAGGAAGAAGGAAATTTTTCTGGTCACACCAGACAGGAAAAGACACTCATTTTTATCAGCAGAGAAACTGTTGCAATGTCACCATTTACTAGTCTCTATACACTGTACCGCAATGTATACAATGAAGGAGACAGCCAGTGAAGAAAGTATAGATAAGAGTGTAAGAAAAGTATACAGTACTACATTATTTTAAATAATCCGCCGATAGTAGCATTCTGGATTTCAGTGGGCCATATCTTTTGAATGTGGGAGAAGTATTGAGACAACCCCTCTCTGAGCAGCCTTTTCAACCCTTGGTGAGGTGCGTAGGCTAACTATCATGTTATACAGGTCTGTAGCCACCCAGAAAACCCGAATCAGCACTTTCTACTTCCTGATATGTAATTAAAACTCCAGAAAATCAGCATCGATCCAGAACTGGCCTCGTTACAGTCTGCCTGGTGTGACATTTACTTACCTCTTCTCAATCCTTTTACAAATATTGCTCTTTTGAGCATCCCACAGAGCATGCCTTGCATTCAGATTCCTCTGGATCTTTTTAATTTTACCCAAAGAATATGACAAATCCCTCAGTTTTCACCAATTTTTCATCCCAGCAATTGGTGAGTACCCTAATTTAGATATCATTTTTACAGATGGCTCAAGAATTGAAAACGAGATAGGCTTTGCTTTACATATAACTGGGGCAGTGGACAATCCTTCATTCCTACAGGATATAGCGTATTTACAGCAGATCTGGTGGCCATCACGTATGCTCTTCGTTACAACAATACAAAATCACATGAGTCTTCACTAATCTGCAGTAGGTCTATGAGCAGGTGACAGATTATAGGCCACCATTACTCCTGGGGTCTATTAGAAGTGTGCTGAATATTCAAGATCCCCTCTTACATCTCCATGGGAAGACAGCATTCTTCTGGACTCCCGGCGTGGTCGGATTCCAGGGAATGAACCCATTCATTTGTTTACCAAGGAAATAAAGACACCAGTATCCGACATGCTGACTACACGTTACTGTCTCTTAGCGGCAAGCAAAGAAAAAATAATGGTAATAATGGATTGTTGGTTGGTTGGTTGGTTGTTTTGGGGAAGGAACCAGACAGCGAGGTCATCGGTCTCATCGGATTAGGGAAGGACGGGGAAGGAAGTCGGCCGTGCCCTTTGAAAGGAACCATCCCGGCATTTGCCTGGAGCGACTTAGGGAAATCACGGAAAACCCAAATCAGGATGGCCGGACGCGGGAAAATAATGGAGTGTCACAGACAAACGAGAAGCTACAAACATAAAAGAGTGTTCGCCTTTAGTCTCTTTGTTGGTCGCACCAGAATGACCCATTAATACATCCAACAACAAGCTGCCCTTCTACTTTGTAGTGGTACCCTTCACAAATGGCGTCCATACCCTGTTGAAGTGCTTCGTATTCACTGTCACACGGCAAGCTTTACAGCTAGCCAAGCCACTCCCCTGACTAATAATGCCCAGGTGGCGAATCAGATTTTAAATTTTATTCATCACAGTGGACTGTTTACTTTTATTTTAAGTCTTCATTGTTACAGTTCTGCTGGCTGCTGAACAGGGATGGAGGATCGCATCCAGCCAACTTATTAGTCCCTTGGGACTCTGGCTGCCTCTGGATAAAGACCTGGTTCGATTTCTGACATAACTGAACGGTTTAAATACACTTGTGTGCCGAACTTAAGGAAGAAAGTAACTGTCACATGATGTGTCACTGCCAAGAAACATTGTTCGATGAAACTAGGACCATACATAGTAAGGGCTTTTAGAGTATAGTACAGAAGGTAACAGAAAGAAGTACTCAAGGATACTAACAGAAATGACACTTTTATTCAAAGACAACCATTACACTGAAGCATCCACAATTCACAATCGTCCTCTGAACATTAGAAAAGGTGGAACGTGATTGATAACAGAGTGTGTGATCCCCACAGATGGCAATTCATGAACTGCAATGGTCTCCCATGCTGGCCACGAAGTTGGTAAAAAGTTCTTGTGGTAGGGCATTCCATTTCTCCATCAGCCCATTTGACAACTTCTGCGTCGTAATTTGTGCATATGGAGATGCAACGGCACATCTCCTCAACACATCCTGTTGGTGCTCGATGGGACTGAAGTCAGCGGAATGGGCAGGCCAGTCCTTTCGCTAAATATTCTCTCGTTCCAAGAGCTCCCCCAGCTGCGTTTTTGATGCGATCGCGCTTTGTTCTCTATAGAAATTAAGTCAGAATCGAATGCAACCCTGAAAAGAGGAACGTGGGCAAGGAGTACGGCGTCACAATAACCCCGACCGGTGAGTGCGCCATGTTCAAAGATTTAGGGGTCAACATCCCCACTCCATAACACCTGGATCACCAAAATGATGACGCTCGACAACGCTAGACATACCATATTACGGGGAGAGATGGGCACACATAATTCACCCATGAGCATTGTTGAACATAATTGTTTTGGTTGTCAAGGTATTATAGGTTGGGGATGCATAATGTTGCATGCATATACTGACCTCAAATCTTTGAAGACGATACACTCACAACTCAACATTATTTGATGCTGTACTCCTCCTTTACATGCGTCTTTCGGGGGTGCATTCGGTTCTGACTTCATTTTTGTGGATGATAATGCACGACTGCATCGAACGGCTCAGCTGAAGGAGCCCTTGGAATTAAAGGATATTCGGAGAATGGTCTGGCCTCACCGTCCCTGCGAATGCATCCCATCGAGCACGCGAAATATCGACGACCCTATGATCTGGTATCGAATTTCGTTAGCGTTCGATATGGGCCCCTCACAAGATTTCATGCATGCTTGTCGAAGATTTATAAAAAACATGTTATTCTGAAATGATTTATTCTAGTTATTGTTATAATTAAACGTCACATCATGCTTTATTGTCGATTAATGCTGTCATATAAGAGCACTGTGTCAGGAGTGAGCTGTTACCGTCAACACTTCACAAATTAAGCATGAAACGTGCTTGTATTATAATTTGCAGTATGCCTTTCAATGGTAATGGAACATTGAAAATTTGTCTCTAACACATCATCATTGTCATTAAATGTCAGTTAATAACGCATCAACAATACAAGCCTTCAAGAGGTACTAAGATAACGAAGACAGGCGACATATACCACATGACTAAGTGCTAGCGTGCTGCGTTACGTCCTCGTTACTGGAGTCGAAGATGTAGATTCGCATCTCGCCAACTGCAATGTTTTTTCCATGTTAGCGTTGTTAATTCAACCTGGGACTTTTTTTTAAACGTAATACAAGTATGTTCTGCAACATTCAATGTTATTTACATTTCCGCCTGAATTTTTTTTTTTTAAAGGAAACACGAATAACACAGAAAGAAAACTGGGAATATTACAGTGGGTAGTAACGAACAGCTTGATTTAGATGCTGAGAATTTCAGCACTGAATATTGTTCTTTTTCTAAGCATATAGGCGTAATTAATACTCTAAATGAAAAGATGCAGAAGATATTAAAATAGAACTGGACAAGAGAAACGTGCAATATTAAATCCACTAGAACAATACCCCAAATAATACTGAAAATATTACGATCCAGACACTAGTAGAAGGCTTATGTATATGTGAGTCAGAAGTTTAAGAAACCAGAAAGAGAGAAAACGTTAACTGCTAACTAAGCAAATGAGTTACTGGCGAAGAAGTAATGGATTCCGTAAAATTAAATCGCATAATACATCAAGTAATAAGAAAATTATGGAAACGGAATGATAGATCTACATAGAAGGCGTGGAAATGGATCTCAGAAGGAAAAAGGGAACCAAGGTCGACCGCATAGATGATGGCTAACGGATGAGATGGCTGGTGAGATCTCAGTTAGTTTTGTGCCATTATTCCAACCTTGTTTACATTGAACCGCTGGCTTTGTGTATTAGATTTTTCAACGTTCTTATTTGAGATGCTACTTCAGTTACGTTCTCCACGAACGTTCACAATTATTCTCCCTATCGGAAACAAATGATTTGCAAGGCTATTTCAGTAGTGTCGCTCACTTACTTTACAAGCCAAGTGTTTAACAGTGTCGTCAGTTTCACCTGCATCTACATCTACATACATACTTCGTAAGCCATCGTACAGTATATGGCGGAGGGTACCACGTACCACAACTAGTAATTTCCTTTCTTGTTCGACTCGCAAATATAGCGAGGGAAAAACGACTGTCTAAAAGCCTCAGTATGAGCCCTAAATTCTCGCGTCTTATTTTTGTGGCCCTTATGCGAAACTTACGTCGGCGGCAGTAGAATCGTTCCGCAGTCTGTCTCAGACGTCGGTTCTGTAAATTTCCGCAATAGTTTATCGCAAAAGGAATGTCGTCTTCCCTCCAGGGGTCCCTATTTCAATTCATGAAGTATCTCCATAACACTTTTGTGCTGACTGAATCTACCAGTAACAAATCTAACAGCCCGCTTCTGAACTACTTTTATTTCTTCCTTTAAGATGGCCTGTTGGGGATCCAAAACACTCGAACAGCACTCAAGAATGGGTCGCAATAACGTTCTACTTGTCATCTTCTTTGTGGATTAGCTACACTTTCCCAAAAATCTCCAAGTAAAACGAGGTCGAGCATTCGCCTTTCCTACTACCATCTTTGCGTGCTCATTCCACTTTATATCACTTTGAAACGTTGCACCCAGGTATTTAATTATTTAATAGATGTGACTGTATCAAGCAGCAGCTCGCTGATGCTGTATTCGAATGTCACAGGATTGTTTTTCCTACTCTTATCCGATTAAATTATACTATATATATACCAAATAGAAATTCTGTGTAAGTCATCATGTATACCAGGCTGTTCCAGCTCGTCGGCTCCGTTGTGTGCCGCGGAGCGCTCCCTGCTCCAGGGAGCCGTGTCGCCCGCTGTGACCATTCAAGTGGGCCGGCACGTGGCACGGTTGGCTGAGGCAGGCGGCAAGGCAAGCGTTTTGATGTGCCAGCTGTTTCTTAGAAGGTCGACAACCTCATACTCTTAGCTGCTAAGACGTGGTGACATGCTACACCAGGAAATACGATGTTCAGGAAATAAATAAGAAACAACTGTTTTACAAGAAATTGCATACTAAATTTATTGGGCCTCTGTAGCTTGACATTTTCTTTTCATTACAAGATCGGAAATATCAGGCTTCAAAGTGTTCGCAGCGTTAATGCTGAGGATGGCGTCCTGAAGAAACGATCGTTAATTACGTTTTACTCTTTTCATTGATGAGAAAAGCTGCTCACAACAATACGTAGATCTAAACATGCACATGATCTGAGCGGCATTGTTGTGAAGCTTGGGAAACGTTTTTTGCTGTAATGAATGATACCATCGCGACAAATCCAACGTGTTGTAGTACCTCTCTTTCAACAAAGTTGAATTTTGTAAATCAATAATCTCCAATTGAAGTGACGATGACAAGTCATTGGGGGAAACTGAAAAGGAGTGCTGAACACCTTAAGTTCCACTTCCAAACTAGTGAGGTCTCGGAATCGTGTTTCAAACGACGTGATGAGCTGCTTTAACTTTGCTTGGTCATCGCCGAAAGTAGTACCTTCAGGTAGTTTTAAAGAAGCAAGATGATCGAAGAACGTTAAATGTCCATTACTCATCTGCCCCTCAAATAAATGTGACTTTTCCATGAACACTTTGATCTGGTCGTGCATATCAATGATTAGCTGCCCTTTGCCCTGCAATGACAGACTTAAATTATTCAGATGCATGGTCATGTCAGCTAGGAACGCAAGGTTTGATATCCATTTTATATTTTTCAGACAACGCATTTCTTCCCCTTTCATTTCGAGAAAAAGGGATATTTTCTCACGAATGGCAAAGAAAACATCAAGAACTTTTCCCCTCCCCTACTCAGCCATGAACTGTACTGTGGTAAGGTATATCCCCATACTCCGCTTCCATATCTTCAGGAATCCTTTGAATTGGCGATGATTCATACCGTGACGCCGCACAAAATTCGCATACTTCACGACATCTTTCATTACGCCACCTAGCTCTACTGTTTCAGCACACAGTGCATCTTGGTGAATGAAACAATGAAGAGTCAAAATGTCTTTCCCGAATTCGTCCCTGAGTTTATTTTTCAAAGGAGAAGCAAAACCTTGGTGACGCCCGATCATTTGTGGTGCACCGTCTGTCGCTACAGAATGGAGCTTATCTCATGGCAAATTCATATTGTCCACTGATTCACAAACAACTTCAAAAATGTCACGTCCTGTTGCGGTGTAATTGAGTGGTACCACATCCTAGAGATCTTCAGTTACTTGCAGCTCCATGGCGACACCACGCACAAAGACTGCAAGCTGAGCACAGTCCGATACGTCAGTGCTTTCGTCAAACGCTAGTGCAAATGCAACAAAGCTCTCCGCCTTTTTCCTGAGCTGTGTCTCTAAATCGGCTGCCATGTCCAGGATTCGACGAGACATTGTTTGCTTCGACTGGCAAACCCCTTCAATTGCCTGCGCCTCCCTTGGAAACAAACATTCTGCAACTGCTACCATTCACGATTTTACGAGTGGCCCCACCGAAAACGGCTAGCCACTCGTCGCAATGATGTGAGCGACCCTGTAGCTTGCTCGAATTGCAGATTCAGTAGTGTTTTCTCTGCTCTCATTCACCTGAAAATTATAAACGCATTACAGAACATGAACTATGTTGCATGTTTTGATACCCTCCGTATTACGAAACTGTTTTTAAACGTATGTCTCCTGGTATGTCGTTCTTAAGCCTGGCTACCATTTCTCTGCGTGCAACGCCTTCTACCTGATCGTAGTGCGCTGCGTGAAGACGTGTATAATGTCGTTGTATATTGTACCTCTTCGCAGAATTAAATACTTTATGACATACAGAGAAATTGCGGACGACAATCCCTCTCAATGAATAGAAAGGTATCCTCCAATAGAGGTACAGGGCTATCATTGAACACGGATTATTCCGTCATTTGAGGCTGCATACGGCCAGGGGGCAGTAAGTTCGTTTTCCCCCTCCACACGGGCTCCGAGATGCCGCAGTGAGCGCTCCGGAGCGCTCTGGTTCCCTGGGGCTCGGTTGGAACAGCCTGATGTATACCCCTTCAGTCACTCAACGACGACACCTTCCGCACGACACAGAGTAATCAGCAAACAGCCGTTAATTTCTCTCCATTCTGTCCGTCAGATCATTTATGTATATAGAAAATAAGAGCGGTCGTATCATGCTTCCCGGGGGCAGTCCTGACGGTATCCTTATCTCTGATGAAGACTCGTCGTCGAGGGCAACGTGGTGTATTCTATTACTTAAAAAGTCTTCGAGTCACTCGCATATCTGGGACCCTAAACCGTATGTTCAGACCTTCGTCAAAGTCTGCAGGTGGGCACCGTGACAAACGCATTCCGAAAATCTAGGAATATGGCATCTGCCTGTTGCTCTCCGTTCAAATGGCTCTGAGCACTATGGGACTTAACATCTCAGGTCATCAGTCCCCTAGAACTTAGAACTACTTAAACCTAACTAACCTAAGAACATCACACACATCCATGCCCGAGGCAGGATTAGAACCTGCGACCGTAGCAGTCGCGCGGTTCCGGACTGAAGCGCCTAGAACTGCTCGGCCACAGCGGCCTGCCTTGTTGCTCTCCGTCCATGGTTTGTTGGAGATCATGTGAGACAGGGCAATCTGAGTTTCGCAGGAGCGATGCTTTCTAAATCGGTGCTATTTATGGACAGAAGTTTTCCTGTCTCACCGAAATTTATTATGTTCTAACTCAGAATGCCTTCAAGAATTCTGCGGCAAAGCGATGTTAAGGACAGTGGTAAGTAATTTTTCGGGTCAGTTCTTTTACCTTTCTTATGTATAGGAGACACCTGCACTTTTTTCCAGTCTCTTGGGACTTTGCACTAGGCGAGAGATTCGCAATAAATGCAAAGTAAGTAAAAGGTCATTGTCGCAGAGTGCTCTATTTAAAACAGAACTAGGATTCTATCTGGATGTGGCGACTTATTTGTTTTCAGCTCGTTCAGTAGCTTCTCTACGCTAAAAAAAAAAAAAAAAAAAAAAATGGCTTTGAGCACTATGGGACTCAACATCGTAGGTCATAAGTCCCCTAGAACTTAGAACTACTTAAACGTAACCAACCTAAGGACTTCACACACACCCATGCCCGAGGCATGATTCGAACCTGCGACCGTAGCAGTCCCGCGGTTCCGGACTGCAGCGCCACAACCGCACGGTCACCGCGGCCGGCCTCTACGCTAAAGATGTACTCCATACGGGAGTCCGTAAGTCAGTCAAAAGACGGCATGTTTGTGCAATCCTCCTGCGTGGACGATTTCTTAAACGTGAAATTTAAAACTCCGGATTTCATTTTGCTGTATTCTATTGCCCTGATCGACGGGTGACTGGACAGAAGCCTTCGATCCGCTTAGTGATTTTACATATGACCATAATTTTCTCGGGTTCCCGGCTCACACTATGAGTGTTATTGTTGTTGTTGTTGTTGGTTAAGCACCGTGACCGTCATGCAGTTGGTGCTAAAGCAATTCGTTGTAATACGTGACATAAGAGCAGATACAGCTGCAAATGCTCAAGACAAATCTGTTGCATCGTTTGGGAAGGACGCTCCTGGCCTCAGGTAACACAGTTGTTGCTCAACACGAATTATAATAGACTAAGCACTGCAACAACAGAACAGTTTTAACGTTCATCTCATTGCAGCCCTTGCGAGCAGACGGTTCAAGGTCATATTTGTCCCAGAGAGGATTTTGCTTTCCTGCTTATCTCTCAATGAATACACAGATTCCCATGTCTCTAAAAAACGCGACCGTTGAAGACAGAGAACTAAGTCGGAATGAACACTGAGGGGAGGAACAGGCCGCAGAGTTGCTGAAGGAACCTAACCAGCAATCGGAAAAATCATAGACAAAATGGACTGTGTTTCATGGACGGGGATATGAGCATTGTTCCTTTCGTATGTGTGTCAAATGTCTCAATCACTAACGCAGGATCCCTCGGGATGCATTTACGAAAATTTGATTGTTTGTAGCGGAATTAGTAGTTAGAAATACGCAAGAATGTTTAGCAACTCACTGCAGCCGAGACTCTAGGAAGTGACAAATTTTGCTCTTTGGGACGTTTCCTTCATGAAAATAACAAATGCACTCCAGAAATTAGAAAGTGGGTAACACCTGTGTGTCCAGGGCAAGCGAAATCTCTTACGAAGCAAATCCATGAAGATCCTGTCACAGAAGACTTTTGACAAATATTTTATTTGGAATGTAATGATAAATCAAAATGAGACCTTGTCAATAAGTTAAATAAGACAGACAGCTGCTATCAGAAACAGAACTGTGGCTATCTAGGCGTCACAAGAGCGATTTCGAGCCAGGAAAAAAACAAATAAATAGGTCTTAATTGAAACAGATGAAGAAATAACTCTTCTGGGAAATGGAAAAGAGTAAAATAAGTCATAAATCACATCCACAGGCATAATAAATAGATAAAAAATATTTTAGATATCAAAATATTAGACAAAAAAAGAAGGGGGTAGCCCCACTTCAATAAAAAACCAGGAGAAGCTACTGGAACACAGAGACAAGAAATGGTGCAAAGTACATTCTCATATTACTAGAGGTATTCAACATCGGTAGCTGTAGAGTTTCTCTGTAAGGTTTATGCGAACATAGTAGCCTACAACGAAGTGCAAGAACGAGCATTTGCTCTGGTATCTCATCTACCAGCCACGTAGTGACATACTTGTAGCTCAGTGTCGAATTTAAATTGATCTACAGAAAATTAAGCTACTATTATTACAAGTTTCCCTTCCTAAGTGAACGTATCATGCAGCAAGATCATTCACGAACCTACCGCAATGTTAAATGAGAACTTCCATTATTAAACTGACAGTATTATTAACCAATCGTTGTTCATTATACCTGTTGTCAAATATCCGGAGAGTTTCGGTTTAATCACTAAGTGAAAAAATGGGATTGTGTTCTGTTGGCAGCCTATGTTATTTCACCAGTGTATACACAAACCATAGATGCTTGTACCCAAACGTCAACTACAGAATGAATATACTCTGTGACGTTCGGTAGTGTATAACGTCTTTGGAAGATACGAAAACTGCAATGTGTGTCTCTAAGCGTTCATAGTAGTTGTCAAATTTAATAGTATGAAGGTCAGAAACATCGGTTAACATCGGCGCAAATAGTGTCATATATTTGAGGATAGTACCATAAATTTCTTGTTTACGACGCAGTCATGGACTACTACGACTCAAGAATGAAAGCATCGAAAGGTAAGTTGTGGACAGTTTATTTACCTGCTTGCATAGTATGTATACTTAAGAATCGTTCACTGTTCGAGTGCCGAAGGACTTAACAGAGCTCTTAACGGTGTTTTCATTGCATGTGCTCAAGTGGTAGTAAATCTAAACAACAAACAGACGATTGTCATTAGTCAGTTCAGGATACGAGCTGTATTTGCTTAGTATTATTCCACGTACACTTATGAGCAATCGAATAAGAGCCTCTTGCGTAGTGGTGTACAGCACCTTTCGTGGCATGGACGCCACAAGACACTGAACACAGAAGAGAGCTATCTTAATCCGTTAACGATCAGCTGGAGCCCACTGCTCAAAAAGGTTACTGGGAGCACATGATTTCGATGGAAAGTGTCTCAAAACTATTCTGACATATGAGAGGTGGTGCATCAACGTGCTCATTTCGCACCCACCGCCTTTCGTGGTGAAATTTGTTAGTTGTCACTTCTTCTTTACATAGTGAAACACTTCCCCTGAGCGATGCTGGGAGCCACGGCAAAAGAGAAGTCGCACCCTCTGTAGCGAAAACCACGAAGATGGTTAGAACATGACGTCGAGACCATTAGAACCTGAGCTGTAGCTGGGCAGGACAAGAATGTTTGAGGAAACCATCTGTGATCCTGTTCAAACTACAGCCCCAGCATGTAGGTAGAATAATCATAAAAACCTCATGGAATATAAACCAGGATTGCGAGAATGGTTAATTGAATCTTATTTCTGCTGAAAATGAATCCAGTATCTACATCTACATGGTTACTCAGCACTTCACACTTAAGTGGCTCGTAGAGGGTTTATCGAACCAATTTCATACTAACTCTCTACCATTCCACTCTCGAATGGCGCGTGGAAAAAAGGAACACCTAAATCTTTCCGTTCGAGCTCTGATTTCTCTTATGTTATTATGATGATCATTTCTCCCTGCGTAGGTGGGTGTCAACAAAATATTTTCGCATTCGGAAGAGAAAGTTGGTGATTGACATTTCGTAAAGACATCTCGCCGCAAAGAAAACCGCCTTTGTTTCAGTGACTGACACCCCAACTCGCTTCATATCAGTGACTCTCTCACCCCTATTGCGCGATAACACGAAGCGAGCTGCCCTTCTTTGCACTTTTTCGATGTCTTCCGTCAATCCTATCTGGTAAGGATCCCACACCGCACAGCAATATTCCAGCAGAGGACGGACAAGTGTAATGTAGGCTGTCTCTTTAGTGGGTTTGTCGCATCTTCTAAGTGTTCTACCAACAAAGCGCAGTCTTTATTTCGCCTTCCCCACAATATTATCTATGTGGCCTTTCCAATTTAAGTTGCTCGTAATTGTAATTCCTAGGTATTTAGTCGAATTGACAGCTCTTAGATTTGTGCGATTTATCGTATACCCAAAATTTATCCGATTTCTGATTTACCCATGTGGATGACCCCGCACTTTTCTTTGTTTAGTGCCAATTGCCTCTTTTCGCACCATACAGAAATTCTCTCTAGATCATTTTGTAATTGGAATTGATCGTCTGATGATTTCACTAGACGGTAAATTACAGCGTCATCTGCAAACAATCTAAGGTGGCTGCTCAGATTATCACCTAGATCATTTATGTAAATCAGGAACAGCAGAGGGCCAATGACACTATCCTACGGAACGCCTGATATCACTTCTGTTCTACTCGATGATTTGCGTCTGTCACTACGAACTGTGACCTCTCTGAGAGGAAATCACGAATCCAGTCACACAACTGAGACGATACTCCATATGCACGCAATTTGATTAATAGTCGCTTGTGAGGAATGGTATCAAAAGCCTTCTGGAAATCTAGGGATAGGGAATCGATCTGAGATCCCTTTTTGACAGAACTCATTACTTCATGGGAATAAAGAGCTAACTGCGTTGCACAAGACCGATATTTTCTGAATCCGTGTTGGTTATGTATCAATAAGGCATTTTCTTCAAGGTTCAAAAAATGGCTCTGAGCACTATGGGACTGAACAACTATGGTCATCAGTCCGCTAGAACTTAGAACTACTTAAACCTAACTAACCTAAGGACATCACACAACACCCAGTCATCACGAGGCAGTTTTCTTCAAGGTGATTCATAATGTTCGAGTACATTATATGCTCCAAAATCCTACTACAAATTGAGGTAAGTCATATGGGTCTGTAATTCAATGGGTTCTCCTATTTCCTTTCTTGGATATTGGTGTGACATGTGCTACTTTCCAGTCTTTAGGAACAGACAATAATTATCATAACAACCAAGCTATATATCTCCGTCTTGATGTGGGAGTTTAACGGAGGTACCCTGAAAGTAATAATTGCACTATTTGGATAGAACTTGTTCCATGATATGTTCTCGAAATACGCGTCATTAACCTAAAATCGTTTCTTGCCTTAACTCTTTCAGACCTTATTTTTGTTTTGCAGGAGAAAATTTTTCTTTATCTTGCAATACTCTTAGATGATTTTTTAAATTAGTTCAGATGCAAGATTTATACAAAGATATGTACCCATTTTCAAAACGTACTTTGTACACTTGGCTTCATTTTATGTGCTAAGATAATTAGTTACAAAATATCCTTTACTGTAATGAATAGTAACATGAGCATTCAATAATTATCATGGAAAATAACAATTTTCAATTATATATTAGCCTATAGTGAACTAACCAAATCTGTGTATCCTGGTGGTCACGAGTTGCTATGCACTGCTGCACTTTCTTTCGCTGACGCCATAGTCCCGCAGCGATCGCAGGGTCGGCGTGGTCACAACGAATTTGGCAATGTTAGTGTTAGGGATGGCCGAATGCCCTTCCTGCTGCGACCCCGTAGCCCCCAGGACGTAATCAGTTTACCCCAAATGTCTGCATCGAGTGTAAATCGTGAAATAGTGCGGACGTGTGTCAAATGTCTGTGACGCGCATAACTGAGGCGGAACGTGGGGACCAACCCGGTATTCACCTAGCGGGATGTGGAAAACCACCTAAAAACCACATCCAAGCTGGCCGGCACACTGGCCCTCGTCGTTAATCCGCCAGCCAGCAGTAGCTGCCACACATTTTGCTTACTCGCCTCCACTCAATAGAGCATCCACCACCACTGTGGCAACAAGGCTCCCAGCTGCTCCAAAGCACAGCTGGAGAGGGAAACACCACCTGTGCCTCAGGACACACAGTCCAATTTAGCACCCATCATGGCTTGTTTGAGCAGTGAAATGGCCAACTTAACTGCCGCCTTCATGTCCTTGCACCCGCCCACCTCCACCCCTTCTTCCTGCCCCATCCTTCACTGCCCCAAGGCCACTACCCACGTGGCTCATTCGACCACCTGCACGTACGTTCGTGCAGATGACAACCCTACCCTTTTCCCCACGTGCCTGGCAAGCAAAAGAAGGACCCTGTGTGCTGGTACCATGAACACTTTGGCAGTAACACAGCCATCTGCCACCCACTGTGCTCCAGGTGCACAAATACTGTCGGTGACCAGTGTTAGGTGCACCCAGTTACTGTGCAGTTTCACAGCACCTGTTCATATCGGACCACCATTATTCCACTTTGCCCATATCCTAACTCATTGACACTGGTTCAGAACTGCCCATCTTCCCATGCAGGCTCCTACCGTTGTTTGGCCACAACCCCCCCTCCCCTTTCCTGCTCATCGCCACAAACAGTTCTGTCATCACCACGTACAGTCCCGACAACTGTCTTGTTGACCTTTGCCTCAGTGAGGAGTTTCTCTGAACTTTCACAGTCACCGACATTACTGACATGATCCCTGGTTCAGATGCTCTTTCTCAGTTCAGTCTCCTGCCCGACCTCACACAGCATCACCAGATCAACAGTGTGTTGTGTTGCTCTGCACCCTCCAACACCTACCCTGCCTTCCACTTTACCGTTAAGCAGCTCTCTTACTCTGGTCCTTGTACCGATCTTCTCTCCAAATTTCCGCTCCTTACCCCCGCAAGGGGCACCACAAAACAGAGAAGTTGCTGTCCATGCATCAACACGACTTTAGAAAGCATCGCTCCTGCCAAACGCAACTCGCCCTTTTTTCACATGATATCTAGCGAACCATGGATGAAGGGTATCAGACGGATATTCCTTGACTTCCGGAAAGCGTTTGACTCGGTGCCACACTGCAGACTCCTAACTAAGGTACGAACATATGGGATTGGTTCCCAAATATGTGAGTGGCTCGAAGACTTCTTAAGTAATAGAACCCAGTACGTTGTCCTCGATGGTGAGTGTTCATCTGAGGTGAGGGTATCATCTGGAGTGCCCCAGGGAAGTGTGGTAGGTCCGCTGTTGTTTTCTATCTACATAAATGATCTTTTGGATAGGGTGGATAGCAATGTGCAGCTGTTTGCTGATGATGCTGTGGTGTACGGGAAGGTGTCGTCGTTGAGTGACTGTAGGAGGATACAAGATGACTTGGACAGGATTTGTGATTGGTGTAAAGAATGGCAGCTAACTCTAAATATAGATAAATGTAAATTATTGTAGATGAATAGGAAAAAGAATCCCGTAATGTTTGAATACTCCATTAGTAGTGTAGCGCTTGACATAGTCACGTCGATTAAATATTTGGGCATAACATTGCAGAGTGATATGAAGTGGGACAAGCATGTAATGGCAGTTGTGGGGAAGGCGGACAGTCGTCTTCTGTTCATTGGTAGAATTTTGGGAAGATGTGGTTTATCTGTAAAGGAGACCGCTTATAAAACACTAATACGACCTATTCTTGAGTACTGCTCGAGCGTTTGGGATCCCTATCAGGTCGGATTGAGGGAGGACATAGAAGCAATTCAGAGGCGGGCTGCTAGATTTGTTACTGGTAGGTTTGATCATCAAGCGAGTTTTACGGAAATGCTGCAGGAACTCGGGTGGGAGTCTCTAGAGGAAAGGAGGCGTTCTTTTCGTGAATTGCTACTGAGGAAATTTAGAGAACCAGCATTTGAGGCTGACTGCAGTACAATTTTACTGCCCCCAACTTATATTTCACGGAAAGACCACAAAGATAAGAGAGATTAGGTCTCGTACAGAGGTATATAGGCAGTCATTTTTCCCTCGTTGTGTTTGGGAGTGGAACAGGGAGAGAAGATGCTAGTTGTGGTACGAGGTACCCTCCGTCACGCACCGTATGGTGGATTGCGGAGTATGTATGTAGATGTAGATGTAGACATGTGACGATACAGTTTTGTCCTGGAGATTATTAAGTGATTTTCGCTTGTGCCTAGCGACCACGTGTATGCCGCTTCCTCGCTTTCTGGACTCACAGGGTTTTGATTTCGCCCTCCACATACGTCTGCATCTGGTGATAGTACTCGCTTCGATCAAGACTGTGTTTCTCGCGTCCTAGGGAGATATGAAGTTAAAACATGTGTCAGCGGTTTGAATTTCTGTCTGGAACTTCATTTTGTGTCATGACAGGAGAAACTAAGAATTCTACAAGCATGGATCCGAATTTTAATAACCAGATTTCTAAACGATTTTCTAAATAGTTTTCGATAGCGTGTAGTTTATGGATAAATAAATAATCATGAGGCTGAAATTCTAACCTAGTTTCGTTCTACTGCACTGCCGTCTACTTTTCCTTTTAAATTTATGGGAACGTGCGCCGTGCGGTGAGCACTGACAGCACAGCACATGTACCCTAGTTCTGAAGGTTAATGGCAACTGAAGGATCTGACAGAGGAGTCGAAATACAACAACTTTGGAATAGGAACTTACGGTCATGGAAGTAAGCGTGAGCCAGAGAAAGCTACATGGAATGTCAGGAACAATCAACGGTCACATATATAGCTTAAGGAAAGATAATATACTGCTTCTGTATAAGTACAACTGATTGATCATGTGCGTCCCGTAAGTTGTCATGCCGTTGAGGTCTTGTGTAAGTACATCATTCTGCTTTTCATTCGTATGCTCTGAGAGAAGTGAGTTGTTTGTACTGCAGAACTGCTGTGAATCGATAGAGTACCCCACGACATTACCGACTGTAACTGCAGTGTTTATGATACGTACACTACTTTGTGAAATCAAACGGTACATGTTTGCAGAACTGCGAGACATGTATTACATGTATGGCAGGGCCACAGACAATGCACATGAGGCTCAACGCATTTACCGCGCTCAGTATCCGAACAGATGTCAAACACTGTCCCGAACGCCTCAAATCACTCACCGCCAGCCCTGAGATACAGTGAAACTTACGGTCAATGCCAATGCAGGCCGTCCACTGACTGTTCGAACAGTTGATACGGAGGATGAGGTATTTGCACATGTTATCAACAGTCATGCATGTCATCGCTTATGCAGCGGGTAAACCGGATCCAACCCAAGGAAGAAATTCGCAAAGTTGCTCCAAATTGTTTATCGACTGGGATTGACTATGTCATTACCTTAATTTGTTTTTCTGTTTTTTCCCTTGGTAATTAGTAGGCCTAAATAATTTTTTCCCAATGTGGACGTACTAGAACATTGCAGCTCTTGAAACTGAATATAATTTACAATGACTCAACTGCACCCAGTTCCTTTTATTGGCGTTTATTTAAAGATGATGACATTTCAACATGTCTGGCAAGTCAACCTCAAATGTTTACATTTCTTTACGTGTCGCGGACATTGTTTCTTTACTATGTTCATTGCAAAATTTTTAAACGAAAGTTTTTAGGACAGCTGTTGTAAAACATCACAAGTAAAGATACTATATTCAGATTCATGGAATGTACATAACATGAATGTACTCTCGAAAACGTGTGTTTTTAGACGTTTGTTGGCATGGCATATCGGGAAAGGGGTGTCGTTCATAGTACATAGGTGGATTACCTCATAAGGGGACATCCATTAATAATGCGAAGTTTTCCCTTTTTTTAATTTGGACGCCCCCTTCCCCCTTGGTGAGGTTTGGTGAGATGTGGAGAGACCTCTTCTCTCCCCCTCACATGAGGTTTGCCCTATGATTTTAGAGTAATTAAATTTATTTCATATGTTCATGCTTTTTCTTTATACTATTAAAAATACCTATTACGTTGCTTGAAATTAATTTTATAAAACCACATTGTAACCGTTACAATAATGGATATTTTCTGAATATTCGCAGTTTTCAAGACAGTTAATTTAATTAATCTCGTTATAGTGCACCTTAAACGTGGTTATGAATTTCACAGAAAAAAATTAGTACATTGATTTAGGAAGTGTATTAAACAGTATTTTTGAGATACGATTAAAACAATTGTTTTAAACAAGCCAAACCTGAAGAGTATATGGATGGACACACAGGCTGACGAACAAAAACTATCCATGAAAATAGTATTAACTGATTTGACGAATCCTAAAAAAGGTGATCTTTCATTGATATACACATTAAACGTCATTGCACTTTACTTACTTTGCAAATGAAACACATTATTTCTTGTACCTTTCTTTGAACCATATGATTACGTAGCTTTTTAATATCTTCATTTATGTGATCACTAAGATCCAACCGATTTCTCATACACAAACAGGAGTTGACCGGCGTTACCTGCTTAAACATTGTTGTGATGCCTCGTGCAAGGAGGAGAAATGCGTACCATCACGTTTCCGACTTTGATAAAGATCGGATTGTAGCCTATCGCGAGTGCGGTTTATCGTATCGCGACATTGTTGCTCACCTTGGTCGAGATCCAATGACTGTTAGCAGAATATGGAATCGGTGGGTTCAGGAGGGTAATAGGAACGCCGTGCTGGATCCCAACGCCCTCGTATCATTAGCAGTCGACATGACAGGCATCTTATCCGCATGGCTGCAACGGACCGTACAGCCACGTCTCGCGATCCCTGAGACAACAGATGGGGACGTTTTCAAGACAACAACCATCTGCACGAACAGTTCGACGACGTTTGCACCAGAATCAACTATCAGCTCGAAGACCATGGGTGCGGTTACCCTTGTCGCTGCATCAGAGACAGGAGCGCCTGCGATGGTATACTCAACGACGAACCTGGGTGTACGAATGGTAAAACGTCATTTTTTCGGACGAATCCAGGTTCTGTTTACAGCATCATGATGGTCGCATCCGTATTTGGCGACATCGCAGTGAACGCATATTAGAAGCGTGTATTCGTCATCGCCATACCGGCGTAGCACCCGGCGTGATGGTATGGGGCGCCACTGGTTACACGTCTCGGTCACCTCTTGTTCGCATTGGCGGCACTTTGAACAGTAGACCTTACATTTCAGATGTTTTACGACCCGTGGTTCTACCCTTCATTCGATCCCTGCGAAACCCTACATTTCAGCAGGATAATCCACGACCGCATGTTGCAGGTCCTGTACGAGCCTTTCTGGATACAGAAAATGTTCGACTGCTGCCCTGGCCAGCACATTCTCCAGATCTCTCACCAATGGGAAACGTCTGGTCAATGGTGGCCGTGCAACTGGCTAGTCACAATATGCCAGTCACTACTCTTGATGATCTGTGGTATCGTGTTGAAGCTGCATGGGCAGCTGTACCTGTACACGCCATCCAAGCTCTGTTTGACTCAATGCCCAGGCGTATCAAGGCCGTTATTATGACCAGAGGCGGTTGTTCTGGGTACTGATTTCTCAGGATTTATGCACCCAAATTGCGTGAAAATATAATCACATGTCAGTTCTAGTATAATATATTTGTCCAATGAATACCCGTTCTTATCATCTGCATTTCTTCTTGGTGTAGCAATTTTAATGGCCAGTAGTGTATAATGCACATTCTCTGAATTAAGAAGTTGACATGAGATTTTTATTGTCCCCCTTCCTTTGAATGAGATTTGGTGAGATTCTGACGGACGCGTCCCCTATTATGAGCTCACGTAATTAATGGACTTTCCCTAAGCATTAAGGTCACGGTAACTGTGCTGATGACGTCATGTGGTGATGCGGCATGTAAGGTTAACTAAGTATGTGAGTCAGGCCCGTGGGTCGCCAGAGTTTACCCATGCCTGTCCTATACAATGGATAAGTCTCAAAGTAGTACGAGGCGTGCCTTGTGTGACAACCAGTTGCACCTCCATCGTCACCAACGAGCCCAGGGTTTGGTTGTGGATGATTACCTACAAAGAGTTCAGTCTCGTGTAGGGATTGTTCAGCGTTGTGAGACTGAGCCAGCGTTTTATGTAATGTGTCTTTCATAGATTAGACACAGCTCGCCAGACAAGGGTTCTTTAACTGTTATAACAGCCACATCTGAGTGCGGTACAATCCTCGCGTCCCATTCGAACAGCACCACCAACAGCAATTTGTGGTGAATGTACGGGCCGGTATTATCGGTTATCTCTTGATCGAACTACACCCTTTGCCGACAACCCCCCCCCCCCCCCCCCCCGCCCCACACACACACACGTCTGAATGGAGTGAAATACAAAGCCTGCGTCGAACAAGTTCTTTCGTCGAACAAGTTCTTTCGTCGAACAAGTTCTTCCTGAATTGTTAGAGGCTGTACCATTTAACATGCATCTCCAGATGTGGATGAAATTAGACGGGGCACCTGCATACTTTTCTGTGCAACCACGTGACGTACTCACATATCAAAAGCCTCGTGTACATGTTGCCAGTTCTCGACAAAGCTAAATTCCTCGCAGAGATACGTGTGGCGTCTGATGAGGTTCGTATGATTTTTGGTGTACTTGGTGTAGGGCGTCAGAATGCGTGTATTGAATTTAGCGGTCGCCATTTTGTACACCGTCGTTAATGTACAGCCTTTTTGAGTAAAAAGTACACTACCTTTTGTGAACTTAGGGAGCATGTGCACTAACTGCTCTCGCTGCTCCTGACATTCGAAAGCCTTCGCTGGCGTAGGATCACTTCCAAGATCATAAATTCCTGTTCCAAAGTTACTGTATTTCGAATCCTCTATCATCTTCTTCAATTTTCTTACAGCTTTTTGAATCACTATTTATAAAATAGAATGTTTAACTAATGATAATGGTATTGTTGAATAGTTACAGAGTTTTCTAATGATACGTCCATGCTAAATTGACATATGTGTTCATGTCCAGGATGTCAGCCATGAAATGATTACAGTGACGGAAAAAGAGTCCAGTATTTGTGACTGTATTGAATATAGGCTATCCGGCATACATTACGGAATTCTCTATCGATGCAAGTAGTCATGTATTTCCAAGGGGCGTGAAAAACCAGAGGTCAACTTATGCTTGCGAGAAACCTTAGACAATAGGCGATATAGACCGCCAACGGTGTGATTAGACTGATACCATCATCTCGATGATCTGATGGCTGGATTCCACCTGCAGGCGCCTTAGGAAATAAACATTGATTTTTCTTTGTTGAAGTATTTTCATTAAAGCGCTTTGTTATGACAATGATAAAGTCTTGTGCACCGTTTTGTTGCACCGAAAAATATGCGACAGTACTATCTGAAACAACTTTTAGCTGAAGTGTGGCTTAGTTTGCATTAAAATCAGAGATGTGAATTGTGCCAAATACATGCATTTGAAATAAAAGTAGAAAATGAAAAATACCAATTTTTCTTTTGCGTTTGAAATACTTTTTTCTTAAAAACATTTTCTATTTTATCAGAAATACTTAAAAAATAGATATTTTCAGTTTGCAAAATGCAAAAAGCTTTTGTTGATTTTTTATTTCAAACTTTGCAGTTTTCATCTAATGAGCCATTTGTTTAAACAAAATTATTTGCATGATGGATACAGATAGCACAATAAATGTCAAATGCACATGACCATGAGCCTAATTATTAGAAACCTGGTTAGACTTTAGTACGTTTTATATATTTACCATTATTGTTAATGTTAAATGTACCGAAATAATCCGATAACGCTAATGGATCTCAAAAGGAAGTCAATGAAGGAGGGAGCGAAGTCACACACATTGGATTTAGTAGCTTCAAGAGATATGTATAAGTCCAGATCTTAAAGCGATTAATACAAAAAAAAATTATGATGCAGCCATGTCAACAAGTTAGGCACTTTGTAATCTGTAATCAAGGTCTCCTAAAACTAATGAAAGCTTTTTGGAATCAACTGGTAAATCCCATACTTAACAATGCCCAACACAATGGAATACATACTACAATTCTATTCAGGATCTACTCATCATAAAGAATACTCTAAATGAAACTTTGGAGATGTCGCATTAGCAGTTTTTAAATAAATTGAAATACAATTTCTTAAGGAATACATAAGCTGTTAAAAACCTCTTGCTGATGGCAAAAGAAGTTTAGAAGGGGACAAAGTTACCTACTACGCATGTCTTCCGCCAGAACTAAAGAGAAAGCAAAGAATGCTAGGCAACTTAAAAATGGATAAACCTACGTACTATTGTGCTGATAGAAGTTATTAAAGTCTTAATCAGAGGAACCAAAAGAAAAGAATGGCGTATTAGCATCCATATCTTGTCCTTTCTCGAACTGAAATGGTACTGAAGGCTAGCAGAGAATACGTTAAAACAATGTTTATTTCAGAAATGTAAAGATGAAATAAGAAGAAGAAGATGGGAGAGCTTGCAACAAACTGGTAAAAGAAGTAAATCTTACTGTATGAATATTGAGGACTCTGTTTCTTGTGTAGCCAGTGAGAGTGCCAACACTACAATAGATCTGGAAACACTACAGTATTTAAAAGGTAATTACAGTATTTTATATTTCTTGAACAGATGTACAATTGCTAAAAAGAAAATTTTCCTGATACATAATACTTGTTTACCAAGCTATGCTGCTGTTGAACGACTATTTTCCTTTGGAGGGATAATAATGAGGTCACACAGGCGAAACATGACAGATGAAGTCATTGAAATATTATTAGTGTTAAAATAAATGAATCAAATGACATGTAAAATATTCACTAATTAGAGATGACATTGTAATTCTGTCAGCGACAGCAAAGGACCTGGAAGAACAGTTGAATGGAATGGACAGTGTCCTGAAAGTAGGGTATAAGATGAAATCAACAAAAGCAAAACGAGGATAATGGAATGTAAACGAATTAAACCAGGTGATGCTGACGGAATTGGATTAGGAAATGAGAGCAAAATAACTGATGATGGTCGAAGTAGAGAGGATATAAAATGGAGACTGGCAATTGCAAGGAGAGTGTTTCTGAAGAAGAGAAGTTTGTTAACATCGAGTACAGATTTAAGTATCAGGAAGTCTTTTCTGAAAGTATTTGTATGGAGTGTAGCCATGAACGGAAGTGAAACATGGACGATAAATAGTTTAGACAAGAAGAGAATAGAAGCTTTCGAAATGTGGTGTTATAGAAGAATGCTGAAGATTAGATGGGTAGATCACGTAACTAATGAGGAGTTACTGAACAGAATTGAGGAGAAGAGGAATTTGTGGCACAACTTGACTAGAAGAAGGTATCGATTGGTAGGACATGTTCTGAGGCATCAAGGGATCACCAATTTAGTATTGGAGGGCAGCGAGAGGGGTAAAAATCGTAGAGGGAGACCAAGAGATGACTACACTAAGCAGATTCAGAAGGATGTAGGGTACAGTAGGTACTTGGAGATGAAGAAGCTTGTACAGGATAGAGTAGTATGGAGAGCTGCATCAAACCAGTCTCAGGACTGAAGACCACAACAACAACAACTATTGGAAACGAAAGCAAAAAGTATTGTGTTCCTAATGAAGCAGAGACCACAACAATAACAGAAGTTAGATAATCCACGCTTCTACACGGTCCAGTCACGTTAATGTGACGATCGCCTACGCTCGACGTCAACGTGCAGTAACAAGTCCAGATGGCAAGTGGCAACACTGGCAGTGGAGAGCACACAAAAGTGTGACAGGGGGACACGGAAACTGTTGTTGTCGCAATGCGGAAATGGAGCGATTTATATGACTGTCAAAAGATCATGGTCATTGGCTTTCGGGCCAAGGTTGGAAGCATTTCAGAAACAGATAAGTTCGTAAACTGTCCGTGTGCCGCCGTGGTTAAAGTATACCGTACATAGCAAAATGGCGGTATCGAAAACCGTCAACGAGGCTACTATGGTGCACCGCATGCCATACATGACAGGGGCGAATGACGGCTTGGAAGAGGCGTACACGTTCAACTGTTGATCAACTAACCACCCAGACGGACGAAGTGGCTAAAAGGGCTGCCAACAGTGTCTCCTCAGCGACCATTCTGCGAACATTGTCGTGTATGGGCCTCAGCAGAAGGCGCTTCGTTCATGCACCCATGTCCGCTGATGTTCACTGGCGACGCAGGCTGGAATTTGCACGCCAGCTCCGAAACTGGATGTCCACTAAGTGCCGACAGGTGACCTTTTCAGATGAATCACATTTTATACTCCATCGGACAGATGATCGTTGGTGTGTATGGCTTGAAACGTCTGGAAGAAAACAAAGAGGTAGTGTTATGGTCTGGGGATTTTTTCCGTAGCTTTCTCTGGGTGACCTCGTCATTCTGGAAGGCACAGTGTTCAACTCAAGTATGTCTCTCTCCTTGGGGAGCATGTCCACCCCTACATGCTGTTTGTCTTTCCCCAGCACAATAGCATCTACCAGTAGGACAACGCAGCATGTCACAAAGCCCACAGTGTACGTGCATAGTTCGAAGAGCACACGGATGAGTTTAGAGAACTCCATTGGCCACCAAACTCCCTGTATTTAAACCCAATCGAGAATCTGTGGGACCACCTCGATCTCGCCATTCGCGCCATGGATACTCACAAGGGGAGGCCGCCAATTGTGAAGTTCAGATTCGATTCATACTGCGCATAATAAAAGCTCATGGCCAGAGGTGTAATGTGGCAAAGCACCAAGATGCACTTCTCAGTCGTTGTCGAGAAAATCGACAGTTAAAAGGAACCGTTGCGGTGAAATACTCTCTACGATTAATAATTTTCTAGAGCGTCGTGGCGCAGCGGTAAGCGCTATGGTTCGTAATCCGAATGTCGCCAGATCGAATCTCGCGCCATGCAATTTTTTTAATTAGTTTTTTGTAATTCAAATATATATATATATATACAAAAAACAAATACTAAATTAAAAAAAAGGTTGAATGGTGCGAGATTCGATCTGGCGACCTTCGGATTACGAACCCGAGCGCTTACCGCTGCACCACGACGCTGTAGAAAATTACTAATCGTAGAGAGTATTTTACCCCAACGGTTTCTTTTAACTGTCGATTTTCTCGACAACAGCTGAGAAGTGCGTCTTGGTGCTTTGCCACATTACACCTCTGGTCATGAACTTTTATTATGCGCAGTATGAATCGAATCTGAATTTCACAATTGGCGGCCTCCCCTTGTCAGTTGAGAAACCTAACGCACCTGGACACAGCACTGAAGTCAGTATGGCTCCACATAGCTGTCGGTTATCTTCCCTTCCAGCACATGTCACAGCAGTCCTCTCTGGAAAAGATTGCTATTCAGGCTCACGTTAATGTGAGTGGATTGCGTAGTTACACCACGTCGACTGCCGTGTCCAGATACGCCGTCATTCTGATCAAGAGAATGTTTGAAAGGTGCGCCATATCATGGGTGCAGGCTGGTGGGAGCAGTATAGGCCTAAGGCTATGGAGGAAATTTCCGTATGTTTCAATGGAACCTATGATAGTAATCGAAGGCATCGAGGCAGTTATTGGAATACTTGTACACTACTGCAGACCACCTGCATCCCTTCATGTTAGATGTATTCCCCAGTGGTGGTGGCATCGTCCAGCATGATAACTGCCCCTGTCACAAGGCCAGAATCTACTAAAATGATTTGAGGAACATGACAGTGAAATCACCGTGTCTTGGCCATCAAATTCGTCCGATTTGAACCCAGCGGAAAATATCTGGTACGCTAGGAGTCGCCAGTTCTGCGCTCATCAAATACCAACCCGTAAATTTACAGGATTTCTGTGGCTTGTGCGTAAACATCTCCAGATACCTGCCAGGGACTCGTCGCATTTACACAACACCGAATCGATACTGTATTGCGTTCCAAACGTGAACCACACGCTATTAATCTGGTGCCCATAATGTATTGGCTAATCGGTGTTTCTCTGCCGTGCTGAAGTTTGAAATCAACAAACGTGAAGATACGGTAGACAGAATGGAATCCAAACATCGCTATGTTTCCGCTGTCACCTAACCGTGAGTGCTGTGGCTGGTGTTGAACTACGAATGAACAGGGTATCTTTACGTTTATACATTGTAAAGTATGCGAATATAGAGTGAGTAGCGTGTTCGGTGACTGGTGTCGAGAAATGAATGAGCAGTGTAACATTAGCTTTTTACACAATCTACATCTACATCTACATCCATACTCCGCAAGCCACCTGACGGGGTGTGGCGGAGGGTACCCTGAGTACCTCTATCGGTTCTCCCTTCTATTCCAGTCTCGTATCGTTCGTGGAAAGAAGGATTGTCGGTATGCTTCTGTGTGGGCTCTAATCTCTCTGATTTTATCCTCATGGTCTCTTCGCGAGATATACGTAGGAGGGAGCAATATACTGCTTGACTCTTCGGTGAAGGTATGTTGTCGAAACTTTAACAAAAGCCCGTACCGAGCTACTGAGCGTCTCTCCTGCAGAGTCTTCCACTGGAGTTTATCTATCATCTCCGTAACGCTTTCGCGATTACTAAATGATCCTGTAACGAAGCGCGCTGCTCTCCGTTGGATCTTCTCTATCTCTTCTATCAACCCTATCTGGTACGGATCCCACACTGCTGAGCAGTATTCAAGCAGTGGGCAAACAAGCGTACTGTAACCTACTTCCTTTGTTTTCGGATTGCATTTCCTTCGGATTCTTCCAATGAATCTCAGTCTGGCATCTGCTTTACCGATGATCAATTTTATATGATCATTCCATTTTAAATCACTCCTAATGCGTACTCCCAGATAATTTATGGAATTAACTGCTTCCAGTTGCTGACCTGCTATTTTGTAGCTAAATGATAAGGGATCTATCTTTCTATGTATTCGCAGCACATTACACTTGTCTAAATTGAGATTCAATTGACATTCCCTGCACCATGCGTCAATTCGCTGCAGATCCTCCTGCATTTCAGTACAATTTTCCATTGTTACAACTTCTCGATACACCACATCATCTGCAAAAAGCCTCAGTGAACTTCCGATGTCATCCACAAGATCATTGATGTACACTCCTGGAAATGGAAAAAAGAACACATTGACACCGGTGTGTCAGACCCACCATACTTGCTCCGGACACTGCGAGAGGGCTGTACAAGCAATGATCACACGCACGGCACAGCGGACACACCAGGAACCGCGGTGTTGGCCGTCGAATGGCGCTAGCTGCGCAGCATTTGTGCACCGCCGCCGTCAGTGTCAGCCAGTTTGCCGTGGCATACGGAGCTCCATCGAAGTCTTTAACACTGGTTGCATGCCGCGACAGAGTGGACGTGAACCGTATGTGCAGTTGACGGACTTTGAGCGAGGGCGTATAGTGGGCATGCGGGAGGCCGGGTGGACGTACCGCCGAATTGCTCAACACGTGGGGCGTGAGGTCTCCACAGTACATCGATGTTGTCGCCAGTGGTCGGCGGAAGGTGCACGTGCCCGTCGACCTGGGACCGGACCGCAGCGACGCACGGATGCACGCCAAGACCGTAGGATCCTACGCAGTGCCGTAGGGGACCGCACCGCCACTTCCCAGCAAATTAGGGACACTGTTGCTCCTGGGGTATCGGCGAGGACCATTCGCAACCGTCTCCATGAAGCTGGGCTACGGTCCCGCACACCGTTAGGCCGTCTTCCGCTCACGCCCCAACATCGTGCAGCCCGCCTCCAGTGGTGTCGCGACAGGCGTGAATGGAGGGACGAATGGAGACGTGTCGTCTTCAGCGATGAGAGTCGCTTCTGCCTTGGTGCCAATGATGGTCGTATGCGTGTTTGGCGCCGTGCAGGTGAGCGCCACAATCAGGACTGCATACGACCGAGGCACACAGGGCCAACACCCGGCATCATGGTGTGGGGAGCGATCTCCTACACTGGCCGTACACCACTGGTGATCGTCGAGGGGACACTGAATAGTGCACGGTACATCCAAACCGTCATCGAACCCATCGTTCTACCATTCCTAGACCGGCAAGGGAACTTGCTGTTCCAACAGGACAATGCACGTCCGCATGTATCCCGTGCCACCCAACGTGCTCTAGAAGGTGTAAGCCAACTACCCTGGCCAGCAAGATCTCCGGATCTGTCCCCCATTGAGCATGTTTGGGACTGGATGAAGCGTCGTCTCACGAGATCTGCACGTCCAGCACGAACGCTGGTCCAACTGAGGCGCCAGGTGGAAATGGCATGGCAAGCCGTTCCACAGGACTACATCCAGCATCTCTACGATCGTCTCCATGGGAGAATAGCAGCCTGCATTGCTGCGAAAGGTGGTTATACACTGTACTAGTGCCGACATTGTGCATGCTCTGTTGCCTGTGTCTATGTGCCTGTGGTTCTGTCAGTGTGATCATGTGATGTATCTGACCCCAGGAATGTGTCAATAAAGTTTCCCCTTCCTGGGACAATGAATTCACGGTGTTCTTATTTCAATTTCCAGGAGTGTATATTGTGAATAGCAACGGTCCTATGACACTCCCCTGCGGCACACCCGAAATCACTCTTACTTCGGAAGACTTGTCTCCATTCTGTTATCTAGGAACTCTTCAATCCAATCACACAATTGGTCTGATAGTCCATATGCTCTTACTTTGTTCATTAAACGACTGTGGGGAACTGTATCGAACGCCTTGCGGAAAACAAGAAACACAGCATCTACCTGTCAACCCGTGTGTATGTCCCTCTGAGTCTCGTGGACGAATAGCGCGAGCTGGGTTTCACACGACCGTCTTTTTCGAAACCCATACTGATTCCTACAGAGTAGATTTCTTGTCTCCAGAAAAGTCATTATACTCGAACATAATACGTGTTCCAAAATTCTACAACTGATCGACGTTAGAGATATAGGTCTATAGTTCTGCACATCTGTTCGACATCCCTTCTTGAAAACGGGGATGACCTGTGCCCTTTTCCAATCCTTTGGAACGCTACGCTCTTCTAGAGACCTACGGTACACCGCTGCAAGAAGGGGCGCAAGTTCCTTCGCGTACTCTGTGTAAAATCGAACTGGTATCGCATCAGGTCCAGCGGCCTTTCCTCTTTTGAGCGATTTTAATTGTTTCTCTATCCCTCTGTCGTCTATTTCGATATCTACCATTTTGTCATCTGTGCGACAATCTAGAGAAGGAACTACAGTGCAGTCTTCCTCTGTGAAACAGCTTTGGAAAAAGACATTTAGTATTTCGACCTTTAGTCTGTCATCCTCTGTTTCAGTACCATTTTGGTCACAGAATGTCTGGACATTTTGTTTTGATCCACCTACCGCTTTGACATAAGACCAAATTTCTTAGGATTTTCTGCCAAGTCAGTACATAGAATTTTACTTTCGAATTCATTGAACGCCTCTCGCATAGCCCTCCTCACCCTACATTTCGCTTCGCGTAATTTCGTTTGTCTGCAAGGCTTTGGCTATGTTTATGTTTGCTATGAAGTTCCCTTTGCTTCCGCAGCAGTTTTCTAACTCGGTTGTTGTACCACGGTGGCTCTTTTCCATCTCTTACGATCTTGCTTGGCACATACTCATCTAACGCATATTGTACGATGGTTTTGAACTTTGTCCACTGATCCTCAACACTATCTGTACTTGACACAAAACTTTTGTGTTGAGCCGTCAGGTACTCTGTAATCTGCTTGTTGTCACTTTTGCTAAACATAAAAATCTTCGTACCTTTTTTTAATATTTCTATTTACGGCTGAAATCATCGATGCAGTAACCGCTTTATGATCGCTGATTCCCTGTTCTGTGTTAACTGTTTCTAATAGTTCGGATCTGTTTGTCACCAGAAGGTCTAATATGTTATCGCCACGAGTCGGTTCTTTGTTTAACTGCTCAAGGTAGTTTTCAGATAAAGCACTTAAAAAAATTTCACTGGGTTCTTTGTCCCTGCCACCCGTTATGAACGCTTGAGTCTCCCAGTCTCTATCCGGCAAATTAAAATCTCCACCCAGAACTATAACGTGGTGGGGAAATCTACTCGAAATATTTTCCAAATTATCCTTCAGGTGCTCAGCCACAACAGCTGCTGAGCCAGGGGGCCTATAGAGACATCCAATTACCATGTCTGAGCCTGCGTTAACTGTGACCTTAACCCAAATTATTTCACATTTCGGATCTCCGTCAATTTCCTTCGATACTATTGCACTTCTTATCGCTATAAATACGCCTCCCCCTTCACTGTCCAGCCTGTCTCTGCGGTATACATTCCAATCTGAGTTTAGGATTTCATTACTGTTTACGTCTGCTTTCAGCCAACTTTCTGTCCCTATCCTTGGGCATTGTGACCGATTATTATTGAGAGCAGTTCTGGGACCTTTCTATAGACGCTCCTGCAGTTCACTATTAGCACATTAATATTGTAATTCCCTGTTGCATTTTGCCTACTCCTACCTTGCCGCGTCTCAGGAGGCGTCTTGTAGGTCTTAGGGAGGGAATTCTCTAACCTAAAAAACCCACATGTGCACTCCACACGTACTCCGCTACCCTCGTAGCCGCTTCCGGCGTGTAGTGCACGCCTGACCTATTTAGGGGGACCCTACATTTCTCCACCCGATAACGGAGGTTGAGAAATTTGCACCCCAGATCTCCGCAGAATCGTCTGAGCCTCTGGTTTAAGCCTTCTACTCGGCTCAAAACCAGAGGACCGCGATCGGTTCTGGGAACGATACTACAAATAGTTAGCTCAGATTCCACCCCGCGATACGATATGCTCGATACGAAACACTCACAAATATCAGGTCACAACACAAGAAAGGCAGAGGTGAATGAAGAAACCACTAATAAGTCACTTATATAGTAAATGTTATCACAAAGACCGTTAAAATATATATCTGAAACCTAAAAATATATGAAAACTTAGAGAGCGATCTCACACGCAGTCACGCGCTTATGACGCGCTGTGTCTTGGTACGCTCATAATCCATCTCGTGTTTCGCGGACAAACAGTGCTCTGCTATCGCCGACTTATTTGGATATTTCAGTCGAGTGTGCCTTTGATGTTCTCGGCAACGATCTTCGATGGTGCGTACCGTTTGTCCGATATAAGTCTTCCCACACTCACAGGGAATTTGGTATATGCCGGCCTTCCTCAAACTGAGGTCATCTTTCACACTTCCCAGTAATGCCCGTGTTTTATTGGGCGGGGAAAAGACGGTTTTAACTCGGTGTTTCTTTAATATACGGCCGGTTTTCCCCGATAGTGCGCCATTGTACGGAATAAAGGCAGTGGCTACCTCTTCTTCCGTGACTTCATCCGTCTCCACAGGTTGTGCTGTGGTGGTGGGACGGAGAGCGCGTCTAATCTGCCATTCCGAGTACCCGTTTTTTCGGAACACGGTTTTGAGGTGTTCCAATTCCTGGGGTAGATTCTCTGCGTCTGAGATGCTGTGCGTCCTGTGTACTAGTGTTTTTAGTACTCCATCCCTCTGAGAAGGGTGGTGGCAGCTGTCTGCATGCAAGTACAGGTCAGTGTGCGTTTTCTTCCTGTACAGACCGTGGCTCAGGGTACCATCAGCTCTTCTCTTGACCGTGACGTCCAGGAATGGTAATCTTCCTTCTGCTTCGGTCTCCATAGTGAATTTGATGTTTGGATGTATGGAATTTAGGTGTGTAGGGAAATCCAGGAGCTTGTTCCTACCATGGGGCCAGATGACGAACGTGTCATCGACATAACGGAAGAAACAAGTAGGTTTCCAATTGGATGACGCCAAGGCTTCCTCCTCGAAGTTCTCCATGTACAAATTCGCGACCACCGGCGAGAGTGGGCTGCCCATTGCGACTCCATCCGTTTGCTCATAGTATTCCCCATTAAACAGAAAATACGTTGAGGTCAAGACATGCCTAAAGAGTTCGGTGGTCTTCTCGTCAAATTTCTGCCTAATAAGCTCGACTGACTCTCGTAGAGGCACCCTATCGAATAGTGGAACCACGTCGAAGCTCACTAGGATATCAGTGTCTTTCAGTCTGAAGTTGTCGAGACGTTTCACGAAATCCACGGAATTACGGATATTGTGAGGGCATTTACCTACATAGAGGCTAAGTAATTTTGCCAGCAAGTAAGTAGGTGCCCTAATGTTGCTGACAATCGGGCGCATAGGTACCCCCTCTTTGTGGACCTTAGGGAGTCCATAAAGTCTTGGTGGTACAGGTCCTTGAGGTGACAATTTCGTGGCGTCCCCCTCTGGTAGATCCGCGTCCTTGAGTACAGCCCTGGTCTTGTTCTCCACCTTCTTCGTGGGGTCAGCGTTGATCTCGCTATAGGAGTCGTCATCTAGTAGGCGCTGCATCTTCTCAATGTAGTCCTTACGGGAAAGAACAACAGTGGCATTGCCTTTATCAGCAGGTAAGATAACAATCTCAGAGCACTCTCTTAGGTCCCGAATGGCGGCCCTCTCTCTACAGGTAATGTTAGTCTTCGTAGGTTTAGTTCTGGTCAGAGCCCGGCAGGTTTCCCGACGCACTTCTTCTGCTGCTTCAGGTGGTAATCGCGCTGCAACCTGTTCCACTGCACTGACGATGTCCGCGACCGGCGTGAACCCAGGGGTGGGAGCAAACTTGAGTCTCTTCTCCAGAACCGAAACCGCCTCATGAGACAGCTCCATGCCAGTGAGATTCATGATCGTCTTGCATGGTACCTCCAGCGATGGTTTATCCGAGAGGCGTGAGAATTTTGAAATCTGACGTCCAGTGGCCTTTTTATGTGCAGAATCGGCTGTCGTTTAGGTAACACCATTCACCCAGTCCCAGGTCCGCGAATTAAACTGATTGGCCAGTTTGCTGAGTGCTCTTGCAAGATCGATTGCCATAAATCCCTGCTCATAATACAGTCGATATGTTCGTGAAGGTTGCAATGGAAGTAACGGCGCCAGAATTAAATAACGAGACACTGTAGGCAAAGTTCCGTGTTTGACAGTAGTGTAACACCTAGGCATTCGTGCCCCCCAAGGCATTTAATCACGAAAATCATGAGGTACTATACATAAAGTATATAGTTTTAGAATCAGGAAGAATTACAGAATTTTATGATAGAAAAAATTACATTTTTTAGTCTCTCATGACGTCCAGGTCCCCTTAAAATTGTGCAGCACATCCAGTATTTTCTTGTAAAATAACTACACCAATCTCTTGAAAACTAACTTTTAACAGCTTGGCATTGTTATTTTACAAGGAAATGTTTCTGCGACAGTTATACAGAGATGTTCACTAAGGCAAAATATCTCGGCCCTATACAACACTAACTACTATTAAAAGCTATAACTTTCTTTTCATTATTTAAAGAATAGCCCCATGTTCTTTGTGATAAATAAGACCCGCCCACATAGCCTCGCTTGCTAGGCTGGGAACGGCATCCGGCTGCTCTCTTCCACTAACATTGCCAAATACTAAAATTAACATCCAAACCCCGTGAAGATACCGTGTAAAGGCCATGGAAAAGAAAAATTCCTCTATGATAAACTGATAACATTATTGTGATACTTTAAGAATACTTGACCATAACATTATGTGCCAGTCTTGACTAGACCAGTGAAATGTAACCCAAATAGTGCTAACTGCTTGCATCAAAAATAAAAGAGCAATATACGAGGCTAGATTAAAAAGTAATGTCGTCTGTGTCGTAAAAGATTTAATAATGAACATATAACAGCAGAATTAGACAGACCATAGCGTGAGCTCTCCTCTATACAACACTACCGTGCAACATAGCCAACATGGATTTGTACATATTTTCGCCATCACTGAGTGTAGGCATCTCAGCAAGTCTGGAAAATTTCAGGGTTTGGCTTCTTGACCGATGATTTTAAAGCTGTTTTAACTGCATCCCTAAAGAAATTCTATGGGGACGCTGTAACGGAGAGCAGCAGTTTGCGGCGTTCGATGAAGATGTTTGGTAACGGAGAAATGGACATTGAAGATAAACTGCGCAGTGGCCGGCCGACAACATTTGTCGCAGACGTCAGTCGAGGACATGCTGATGAAGTGAGATAGACGCGCCACAGTTCACAATCTACAGCGAAATCTACGTAACCACACTCTAGAAACTTAACGAGGCAACAATCCACGCTCCCACAAATCGTTTCTCACCACCCAAGCGATTGCAAAAATGCAATGATCAGGGGTGTCTGATGCACCCTACAGCCTAATTTAGTCCCCTCTGGCTTCTGCCTGTTTGGACATATGAAAGAGAACCCACTTGGTTACACATGCGGATTTGGATGAGGTTAAAATAGCTTTCAAATCAAGCAAAACCCTGACATTTTCCAAACTGGTTCTGATGCCTCGGTTCAACGACAGCGCAAATGTCTGCAAATATATGACGAACGTGTTAAATGGTAGTGTTGCGCAGAGGACGTTTGAGACTACGATATCTGCTAGTTCCGCTCTTATATTTTCATTATTAAATTTTTTTATGACTCAGGAGGCATTATTTTTTGATCCATCCTCGTATATTTTTATAAAATTGTATTTAAGTGCAACTGGCATGATAACAACGATGGCAGTTATTGGATATAACTGACCGTCGGATCACGTTTCTTTACAAAGAAATTAATGAAGAAATATAAATATTTTTCCCATGAATTAAAATATTAAATAAGTCAAAACATCTCTGTGAATTAAAGATTTTGATAGAAAAGGCAAGTACGATGAATTGTAAAACGTTGTAATTATGTGTTGCAGTGGAAATGCATGGAGAGGAGTTCAGAAGAGCCGGTAGAGACGTAATTGAACAAATCATTAAGTACACACTGGGCGTGAAGGATATGAGGGTGACGCCAGACGTGAATCCGTCCCACGTCCTGAACTCGTTTCCCAAGCAGGCGCCAGACAGTGGCGAGAAATGGGAAGAAATAATGCACGATATGGACACCAAAATACTGCCGGGGGTTAGTAAACATACTAGTTTGTCAACTTCTATTAGTTCCTAATATTTCTCCCCTCATTCGTCACATAAAGAAATAGTATGCACTATCGACTTCTTTTTCATGTACCAGACACCGGTATCAGCATCATCATAGCGAAGGAACAAGCAGAAAAGAGCATCCGCATCTTTGTGTAAACACAAAACGTGAAGGAACACGCTGACCTTTTTCTACTCAGTCTTCACCTATGTGTTTAATAATTCGGGAAATTTGCATTTGTAGTTAAATGTTCTTATCTGTATTGTAGTTATCTAACAATACAAAACACATGTAGCTAAAATAACATGTTAAGCAGGCAGATGATACTTCATCTTATGCCCAAATGGTGCTACATACCAAAATGAATCTGACAAAGCTGTAATGTCTCGTGTCATGTTGAGAAAAAATTACTTACATTTTACTACATTGAGGCACTGTGCACCATAATTATAATCTTTGCCACATATAGCTATTGTTCTAAGTCAACTTAGATCTAAATGAGACTACGTTACTGACAGTACAAAAACACACTGATCAGGTACCATTTTAGGTGGAGGAAGATAATGAATCAAGAAAATATAAATAACTTTATTCACTGGATAATTTAACTTTATCTCTAATACTTTTGATCATTGATGTACTTGTGATAGCATGTTTATCCACTGACATATATTTTGACATTTTAGTGCAACAAACCATACTTCAAAGTGGCACGTTTTGATGAGATCTGTAATCCTTGCTATCACTTAAACAACGTATTTTCGTAATGGTAATATATGTGATAATTTGTTACAATTTTTTAGTAACACAGCAATATATAAATTAATTTGTTACAATTAACCTGTAATATGTCAATGTATGGGGCAACGTGTTACAGTTTCGCTATAACATGCAGCAATTTTAAAGAAAAGATATTTTTAAATGTTTTACACCAAAGCTGCTATTTATTTACTGACATACTAGTTTTGGGTTTCGCCCATTCTTACAAGCCACCAATTACAGAGAACAAAATTCGTCATGAGTGAATGTCTTGAACCTGGGTAATAAAGGTATCAGTGATAAAATGGTTCTTATGGTAACTAGTTATATATTTGTATTTAGGGCAAGTTTGGTGTGGACAGATCTATTTACACTGCAGGTCAAAAGTTTTTAGTCACCCTCACTAATATGAATTTGTGGTTGAAACGGAGATTTCATTTTGAATATTATATAACCTCACATCTCCACCTTGATAATAAAACAACTATAAAAATGCAAAGACTTAGCGCCTCTGCTGTGTATTTGACTGGTTACCCACACAAAGGGTTGCTAATGAGTTATCTACAATAACACCGACATACCTTTACCTAAGGCAGTTCCACTTGAAAAAGCCTCAATTCTTCAACTGTTTGTTTAGCAATCTGTTTATAATAATTTACAGTTCATTGTGTGCATCTAGCAGTGCATTAGTATAGCTGATCAGGTTCATATCATATTACCTCCTAATGAGTAGAAGTGGAAGATTAGAATTGAAAGATGTGCTGTAATTATAGCTCTGCATCAGGAAGGGTATTCTAGTAGGACAACAGCAGCAAAAATTGGCGAATCCAAGCCAAAATTGTGTATAATATCAGCGGTTCAAGCAAACTCGTGCCGATGCAAGTGTTTTGACATCTGGAAGACACTGAGTAATATCATATGGGGAAGACCAGTTCATACATGTAGAGAGTAGAAGTCAGAAGACATATGCAACTCCTCAAATTTGTGGGGAAGTAAATAACATGTTAGCTGAGGTCATCCAATGTTGCAGATCACTGGAATAATTTACACATATATTGGACTGCAATATCTACAAAAACACTACAAAATCGTATAACCAGAATGTGAAGTGTTTGAGCAACTATTCTGAGGGCAAAGGTTGGATACTTTGAAGAGCTAAAATCTAAATCACATTGTACTGTAAAAAAATAGAGGGAAAAATATTTATTTTGTTGGTCTATTTAGTTTGTATGATGTTTTTGTACACTGAAATAAAGTGTACAGTGGTTATCATAGCTGACTGAAAGTCTTTGACTGGTGCCATGTGACATCACACTTAAATGCATCTCAGATCTTAGTTAAAAGATGTCACAAAAAGTAGTTGTACATTACTGATTACGTTAATGTATGAGCGTAATATATATTTTTCTTACTGGTACCTTCATTATCCAGCATTATGTGATCCACATATTTTGTATGCAATGGAAAATTTATTCTTATTGATTTATTGTGGATTTTATCGCAAATTTTGAAACATATTGATGCAAAAAATTGTATTATAAGGTGTTAAATAATCTCTAATATATTTTATTAATGTCACAGTTGGAGTAATATCAATGATTAAATTTAGTGTGAGACACACTATTCCATCACACCAAAGCTGTACAATAAATTTTCGTTTTTTCAAGCACTGTTTAAGAATCAGCTTACTGTAAGAATCAGCTTACTGTTTCATTTGTGTTTCAGTGGAATCTACATACGATGTTATTGTTATACTGTTATAATTTCCAGTCTACTGTTTCTAGTCTCGCTGAATGATTAAGTTAGAATGGAGTGCAATTCATATTCAGATTAAGGTGGTAGTGAAGGTTTTTATGGATCTTTTTCAGTCGCATATTTGGTGATTAATGCTGGGTGGAGTGCTTTTCACATACTGGTTAAGGTGATATGAAAATTTTCCGTGAACTTTTTGCTGCGTAGTTCTGTTTGTTCAGTTAGCATTTGTTTTTGGTAGTTGGTCATGTGGATGTAGGTTTGTATTTCTTCTGCAATTTTCATTAATTGGCCTTTGGGGACATTAAGTAAAATAGTAATATTTCTTCTACTATTTTCAGTGGAGTGTCTATTTTGTTTGAGGTGCATACCAAAAGCTGAAAGGTTATTTTCGCTTGTATTTGTGTATTCTGTGTACCCCATTTTAAAGGTTTTGCCTGTCTGTTCAATGTAGGCTTCACTACATTTGCAGCATTCGATTTTGTAAGCGCCAGAATGCTTATGTCGTTGTGTTTTGACTGTTTTATGAATGATGTTGGCTTCTAATGTGTAACTAAAATAGTATAGAAGCCTATTTTGACATTTGCTTTCCATTTTGCATAACTTATAGTGCATATTTATCTGAAACATGTCCCCAGTACGGAGGTAATACAGATTTATCTTACCTTTTTTTCGTCTTTGTAAGTGTGATTTTGTCTTTAATGAGTTCTATTTTTTGTGGAATTCTTATTATATATCTCACTGACTAGCTCTGGGCTATAGCTGTTACTGATTGCTTCAGTTCAGGTTTAATATCTACATTTGTAAGATGCTATTTGGTGACGGACTCTACTGTTGCTCTAAAGCGTTTTCTTTTGCGAGCTGCAAGACTTGATGCACTGAAAAAGGTTATGTAGGGCAATTTGTTACAATTTTCCCGCAACATGGTGATGTATGAAGCATTTTGTCACAATTTTATTTCGTGCTTATCTGTAACCAAATATACTACTTGCGATCCAATAGCTGATGCTCGCTGCCAAACTATGGAATATTCACTGTCAGCATCAGGTGATAGAATACTATTTCATTTATGAATGTCATTTTTGTTTATGTCGAGTATCACTGTCTTCTCTGTTTAGCATTGTAGTTTCCACTGTGTGGCAGTGTGAGTTAGCATTATCAGCAGAAGATGTGGCTGCTTGTTACAATTTTTCTATACCCTTGTGAGAGGTATGGGAGCAATTTGTTAGAACATTGTTTGATGCTTATCTGTAACCAACTATGAAACAGGGCAGTTTGTTACAATTTTGCTGTAAAATGGTCATGCAAGGGATGAAGTGCCATGTAGTTTCCACTGTGCAAAAGCGTAAAGTTACCATTATGAATAGAAGATGACAAATGTATTCCATTACAACATAAATTTAATAGTGATGCGTATGGGTCTTCTGGGTAGTAAGGCTTGCATACGTAGTTTTTGGCTTAGGAGCTCGGAGGTGGACGGAGGAATCTCTGACAGTGCAAACAAATTAGTGGCACACAAATATACAATTTACTGCGCTGCGATAATTAACTAAAGTTGTACAGCAACTCGTCGGATGTGCTTGAGGACACTTTGGTACCTACAAACTGTATCTACAAATAACAACCCTGGAACTCTGTGATAGAACTGCCGTACATCAATGCTGAACATGAACGATTTGTTGCTACCTGTCGCTGCCGCATATCGCAAAACCATCTCACCGCCGGCGGCGCAGTGATTGCTGATTGGGGCACGCTTGTGGTTGGTGGCGCCAGTTTTAAACTGTCTCAGTGCGCTAGCTCCGGTTGCGTCCATTAGTGAGGACAAAACACCTCCCCCCTCGTGTTGTCGTGTTGCTGCTATGACAGTGGGGAGGGGGGCGGAGTTGGGAAGGTGTGGATGCATTCGCGATGAGGGAATGGGAGCCAGTAGAGCCGAGTCTCTAGATGGTGCCAAGGTCCCCTCGTTCCCCAATATTCGCATTGCAACCGTTCCGAAATGCCAGCCAATAAATGAGGCAGAGGACACACTCCGGCATCCGGCAATGGAGCACAATCTTCATGGTGTTGACCCGCAGTGGCATCGTAGTGTGAGACTGTGGCCCCTTGGTAGGCGTTGGTGTGGAATGGACCATCCCCATAAGACGTTTGTTGTTCACTCGGTGCTGGCCGAGGCGTTGAGTCCAGTTCCACGTATTTGGGACCTGATAGAGGCGACACAGGAACCAAGACCGCCAAATGGAGTGTGGGCTGCGTTATCTGGCCATGCAACAAATCTGTAAACAAAGACTCAGTGGTAGGAATACACAAATTAAAAGGACGAAGTTGGTTCCCGTGCTGCTACTGCATACCTTCTGGACCCTGTACAAGAGACATGGATCTACCTGATAATTGTACAATACTGCCGCTCTCCCAGGTCTTCTAAATCTAAAAAAAATGTTGATTATCTTTATACATTGCCTGAGTGGATGGAATAGATGTTGGCTGTCATAGTGCGTGCAGCAGCTGAAGCAGTTTGCTGCAGTGCTGTCCGTGAAGCAACTCCGCTGGTGAAGGGCCATTGCAGGGTTGGGAGCAGTAAGATGAGAGGAAGAGCAGCAAAGCTGGTTCCCACATGTGGTGGGTGCTAAGTTTGCCCATCTGCTGTTTGAATGTGCGCACTAAGCGCTACACTTCTTCATTTGATCGAGGGTGAAAAGGGCACTAGTGATGTGATGAATGCTGTTCATTGTATAAAAGCCCTCAAATTCTGCCGACACAAATTGAGGTCCATTGTCAGTCACTAGCACCTGTGGAAGAGCTTCAGTGCCAAATATGGACCTCAAAGGCTGGAGTGCAACGTATCTGTGTTGAATTCATGGGCACGTCAAACAGAAACTTAGTACGTGTGTCGACGACAATCAACCAACGAATGTTTCAGTATGCTCCAGCAAAGTCCAAATGAATGCGATGCCAATATGCTTCTGCTTTTGCCCAATTAAAGAAACGCTGAGGAGCAGCTGCATGGTGTTCTGCATAAGCATGGCACTGTGCCGTCATCTGTTCTATTTGAGCGTCCGTGCCGAATCAGATCTGTTCGAAAGTAGCGGCCCATGCCATACGTGGATGGATGGCCAAGACAACTGGTTTGCCAGGATCGAGATGGACCAGACAATAACCGCTCAGCAAAGCGTCTTTCAATTTCTGAAATGTAGTGTCATTCGTGAGACCACACGAAAGGTATATTGTTACATCAAAGACGATGTAAGGGAGCCTCAATTTGAGGTGCATGAGGAATGAAGCGGGCGTAGAGAAACTTCCCTAGTACTGATTGCGATTCAGAGAGATTTCTTGGAGGTCTGAGGTTACGAATAGCCTGCAAGTGCGACTACGTCGGATAAACATCTTGGGAATTGATCGCATGACTCAATTTCAGTCTAGAAGAACACACACTTGTCTTTGTTACATTTGAGGCTTTCCTCTGACATCACTTTGAACAGGGTACGCAAATTACTGAGGTAATCTTCTGCGAAGCGCCCTGATACCCCAATGTCAGCCACGTAATTTGTACATGAATGCACAGGTTCAGTTAATTGTTCCAGATAGCGTTGAAAGATCGCTGGTGCAGCTGCGCTACCATAACGGAAGCGAAGAAATTTGTAGATTTCCATCTGTATTAATCACAAACACTTCCTGTGACTGTTCATCTAATGGAGTCTGTAGGCAGGCGTTGAACAAATCGATCTTGGGGAAGTAGCGAACCGTTCCTGAGCGGTCCATAAGATCATCAGGTCGTAGCAGTGGAAACGAATCAACTAAAATCTGGGTATTCACTGTCGCCTTAAAGACTACGCAGATTCTCAACTTCTCTGAAGGTTTCTTGACGAAATCTAACGGGGTGCCCGCAAACTAACTGTGACAGGTGCAATGACTCCTGTTTCCTGCCACTGTGCAGGTTCCTTTGCAACATGCTCACGGAGCACGTAAGGCACCGTACGAGCTCTGCAAATGTAGGGCTGTGCGTTGCCCTTCATCGTCAGATGAGCAACGAAACTGGTAGCTTCAGCTAAGCCCTCAGCAAACAACACTTTAAATTCGTCACACAACTGAGCAACAGTGCCTCTAGAGTCAAAAGAAGTTCAAATGTGTGTGAATTGCTAAGGGACCAAACTGTGAGGTCATCGGTCCCTAGACCTACACACTACTTAAACTAACTTAAAATAACTTATGATATGAACAGCACAATCAGTAACATAGCACCTCTAAACGCGCGGCCACACCGCGCGGCGTCAAAAGAAGTAACTGTCAGCACAGACTCTCCAATACACAATCCAAACAAATAAACGACATAAATATTAGCACTGTCCAATGGACGCAAAAACTGAAATTGCACAGCCTTTTGCAAATTTTGATAGACGGTAGGAAGGCTACAAGATCCTATTACTGGAATATCCTGTTCATTATACCCTGTCAGCATAGTTGTTGACTTCTGTAACATGGGTGTGGCAAGCAGATCATAATTATTGCAATTTAGCAATGACACTGAAGCACCCGTGTCTAAATGAAACTGAACACTTTGTCCAGAAATAGCAAAATCCACAAAAAGTTTGTTGGAGTGGTGCTGCACTGAAGAAACTACTGATTCTATGTACTGCACAATTTCACTGTTACGTTCTGCACTAACATCACAGCTCGGCTCAGGATGAACAACATGCACCTGAGAGTTAGAGTTACGTGGGCGTTTGTTCTGAGCGGAAGTCTTTGTCACCTGCAGACAAACAGCTTGAATGTGCGCGTTTTTACCACATGTAAAACAAGCCGCATAATGCGAAGGGCACCGGTCACGTTTGTGAGATTTGAAACAGCGCGGGAAAGATTACACGCCGGTAGATTTCCGACCACTTTGTTTACGTTGAGAGCTGTGCCGTACACGACTTTCCTGCTGCGTGTTTGCCTTCGCAGTGGGCTGCATACGTTGCCGCGCAGTTTTATCCCTTGGGGCTACTGCACAAATGTTCCCAGACTGAAAACTATTAACTCCAATGTCACACGAATCTTGAAAGACAATAATCTGTAAAACATTTTGCAACATTTTAAATTTTTTTCGCGCATTCTACAAACTGCCAAGTTTTGAGTAACAACGTCACGAATCATCAGGTCACCATAGTATTTTCCAGATTCACGCTTAAATTTGCACGGTCTTGTGAGTCCCCCACTGCCTGTAAATTTGACCTAGTTGTTTCTTGAGCCTGAAGAATTTAGATCTGGCAGCCGCCACATTGATCTTATCGTCATATTTGTTCGTGCTTGACTAAGCTGCTCGTAGCTAACTAGTTCTGGCCTTGTAGTACGGAATAACTTCGTACAGATACAGTAAAGGGCAATACCTACGGTGGACAGAAAAAAGACTGATTCATAGTACCTTGAAATTGGTGAGCGCAAAGGTGTGCTCCAAATTGTGTCAAATATTCCGACTAGTCGTCCTTTTCTTCTTAAAATTGTCGAAACGGAGGCATCAGATAACAGCGAAGACGGTGCTGCTTCTTACGGCGCAGGGGGTGACGGAGTCTGATTTCGTATTTCAGTTGCTGCCGTCTGGGTTTGATGAACCGTAATCCGGTTTATTGACTGCATCTGTAAATGAAGAAACTGATTTTAAAAAATGGTTGAAATGGCTCTGAGCACTATGGGACTTAACTTCTGAGGTCATCAGTCCCCTAGAACTTAGAACTACTTAAACCTAACTAACCTAAGGACATCACACACATTCATGCCCGAGGCTGGATTCGAACCTGCGACCGTAGCGGTCGCGCGTTTCGAGACTGTAGCGCCTAGAACCGCTCGGCGACCCCGGCCGGCAAGAAACTGATTTAGATCAAGTGGTGGTGCTGCAGACGTTTGCGTTTGTGGAGCGTTTGTGGAGGCAGGCAAATGACGGATTTGGAATAGTGGGTTTGATATGGTAAACAAATGCTAATAGAAACACACAATCAGTCTAAAGCTAACTTACGAACAATGACAGCACAGCAAGTAAACAACAAGAAGGAAGAGCACCAAATAGCAAAGTGACACAAGAAATGTTGTAGCGCAGTGAGTTCGGAATCCTCGTCACCAGATGATGTGTATGGGCCATCTGGGTAGTGCAGCCCGCACACGCTGTATTATGTTTAGGTGCTCCTCGGTTGACGGAGGAATCTGTGACAGTGCTAACAAATTAGTGACACACAAATATACAATTCACTGCACTGCGATACTTAACTAAAGTTGTACAGCCACTCGTTGGATGTGCCTGAGGACATAAAGAACTAAGTAGTGGCATGTCAAGGCGTGTGTTACTGAATATAATGTCAGCAAGACTATGTCCTTCCTGGGCGCCACAGTGTCAGTCACTGTAGTAAACACTTGTCAGCATGCGAAGGCTGTATGTGACTCCACTTGTAGACTAAATCTCGCAGGCTGGTCTCCACTACGAACTGTAGCTACGAACAGTAACCCTGGAACTTCATACTAGAACTGTCGTAGCCAACGCCGAACATGAACCATCTGTGGCTGCTGCTTATCGCAAAAGTCTATCTCATTTGCCAAGCTGCGGAGGCTGCTGATTGCGCCGCGCTTGTGGTTGGTGGCGAACTTCAAAGAGCCATTCGGAAACTCTGTCAGCGTACCAGCTCCTGTTGCGACCATTGGTGAGGACGCAGCAAATACGCTAGCGTCGAGTCACTATAATGTTTGGATTACTTAGAAATGTAGTTGAAAGAGCCGGCCGCTGTGACCGAGCGGTTCTAGCCACTTGAGTCCGGAACCGCGCTGCTGCTACGGTCGCAGGTTCGAATCCTTTCTCGGGCATGGATGTGTGTGTTGCCCTTAGATTAGTTAGGTTTAAGTAATTCTAAGTCTATGGGACTGATGACCTCATAGCAGCTCTCATTTCTTATCTATACACATGTGTGTTATTACTGTTCGGTATGCCATTTCGTATAGGTACGAATAAGGATTGTGATGCTTTCAGCTGACTCATTTCAGCTACTTTTCACTGTTACCTAACTACACAACTGTGGACACTTTTCGAAGGATATCACATCGCAGGACTTTGGGTCACTATTTTCACTGTTTTAACACGTTAAGTATGGTGGAAACTGAACCATATGCCTGCTCGGTATCTCTGGCGGAGAGTGGATAGTGATAGGGGACGGAGAGAACACTGAATCTGGAAGAATGTGGTTTCAGTCCCCAACACGTCTTTTTGTTAAAACAGAGCAAATGTTGACTCAAAGTCTCGAGTGATGTAAGATGTAATGTCCTTCGAAAAGCAGCCAAAAGTCGGTAGCTGGGTGACAATGAAAAGAACCCAAAACTGAGTACCAAAAAGCATTGCGACTCTCATTTATATCTGTATGAAGTATCCACTACTACTGCAGCATGTTATTTTAGCTAACATGTGTTTTGTGAAGTTATAGAACAACTGAGACGTTAAAATATAATTGTGACACTTAATTAGTGAGCCCACAGTTATGTTTTATGTGTCAGATGTAAGGTACAAAAAAATTAAGTCTTCCAGTAGCTGACACATTAATTTTTCCAATACGTTTTCTCATAGAACAATAATACAGATGTACTTAGACAAACAATTTTGATCGCACAAGAATGATTCATTGGTGACCAGTTACAGTGGACTATCTCTAGACCATACTCCAAAGTTGATGTGTGGAAGCGGATCCATGAAGCTTGAACTGCAGAAGCCTCCAGGTGCTGTCTAATATGACCTGAAGATGATCCGCCTTTCCAGTGAAGCCAGCCACCAATAAATGTGGTTTGTGAGATCTAGACTATTTTTGGAAGTACTACTGTGAAAATCAGTCATTGTTTCTCCCAAAATGTTTTCGGAAATATGTGAAAAATATAGATATCTTAGATATGGATGTACTCAAAGTTACACCAGTATTGTCAATGTATTTTTGTGTATTGTAGGCATGATAATGACATTGTGACACTTGACGTAAATATTGCATATGTGTTGCTGTTGTATTTTTGGTATACATTTTAGATGTGGAAATAATGTAAGTTACATTCTTTACTTATTTTGACAGACATTTTAAATGTGAAAATAAAATTATGATCCTTAACATAATCGTTGTTTTAGTGATGAAGCTTACGTATTTTTGATAGAAAATGTAGATGTAGAAATACTGTAAGTTAAGGCCTGTATGATTTTTTGATAAATAGTTGGTTGGTTGGTTTTTGGGGAAGGAGACCAGACAGCGTGGTCATCGGTCTCATCGGATTAGGGAAGGATGGGGAAGGAAGTCGGCCGTGCCCTTTCAGAGGAACCATCCCGGCATTTGCCTGGAGTGATTTAGGGAAATCACGGAAAACCTAAATCAGGATGACCGGACGCGGGATTGAACCGTCGTCCTCCCGAATGCGAGTCCAGTGTCTAACCACTGCGCCACCTCGCTCGGTCTTGATAAATAGTACAGACATTTTAATGATGGAAATATAGTTGTATTTTTAATATGTTTATATATTTTTGATCAATAATTCACGTCGTTCAGATGCTTTTGAATGTGGTGCATGGGTTGTGGCACTAGAGGCTACAGAGGAAAACTCAGATAGTTCCACCAAATCGGATTTTTTCAAATATCTCGCCATTTTAAACTTGGAGAACTGGGCTAGTCCCTCGATCTTGGAAGTTTTAAGTTTCCTGACACTGCAATCTTGCATATTTTTGAATTCCTTTCACCATCATCTTGGATTTTTTAATTTTCTGCCACTGCTCTCTTGGATTTTGACGGCTGCAGTGCCACGAAGAGGTGGCCGCTCGAGCTGTGTACCGAAGTCGTCATGGCCTTGCTACTCTAGTGGACTTCGTCAGCTCCAGTGAAGACGTAGTGTGCCCTCCTGCAGCAGATATACCAGAGAAAGTTCGTTGGGAGTTTTGTTGTGTGTTGATGAGAGTCACATCACCAAAGAGCAACATTTTGCCTAAGGAGAGGGCAGTGTTCTGCGTCAAGCAGATGTAGATACTGTTGTACTCAAACTGGATAAAGGTAATGCTACGATGCTGACTCTACGGGAGGACAATTTTAATAAAATCGGTGTTTCATTGCGTGACCACATGGTCGGTAGATGCCCTAGTAATCGTGTAATGAGAAAAAAAGCAGAGCTGTCGATTTTCAGTTGTCAACCACAGGAAATCATTAAGAGATTGAAGCCACATAGTTCTGTTTCACTTGGGCTGTATGAACTATCTAACAACCACAAAGACGGTGTGCCTATCGACCTTTTGTGACCAATATTGGAGCAGCCACATATGACTTTGCCAACTACTTAGCGTTCTTACTCACCCCAACTGTAGGCAAGTGTCCACGTAACATAAGAATTTCTATTGATGTTATCAGCAGAAGTGACTCGCTTGAAATGTAAAACAACGATTTATTGATAAGTTTTGTGTTGTCTTCCTTTTTACAAAAGTGATTCTGATACAGTTGCTACATCTCGTCAGTAAACAGGTCTAGTGGTGACATGACAGCATTGTCTGAAGCACTCCTCAAAGCACATTTTATTTAACAACTTTTATGAAGAATCTTATGAGATCGCCAATGGGAAACCATTTTCTCCCCTTGTGGCCAACCATTTTATGGAATATTTTGAGGAACCAGTTTTAAACTCAGCAGTTTTATAACCAACAGTATTCTGGCGATACGTTGAAGATATTTTCATAGATTTGGCTCATGGTTTGGACTATCTCGGAGAGTTCATGCAACACCTAAAGCCCATACATGCAAACATGAAATTTGCCATGGCTGCGGAGCAGAAGGCTATTTGCTGTCTTTAGACATCTTAGTGCGACGTAAGAACGATGGTACACTTGGACATTCCATATTACAAATCTTATTCATACAAAGTCTCTATTTACAAGCAAATAGTTGACATCACCTGGCACATACAGTGTACTTCTGAAAACTTTGATTCATCAAATGCGTACAGCCTTAGATGCTGATACCTGCAAACAGAAATGATACAACACCAAACTGTGTTCTTCATCTCACCAGATACGGAGAGCCCTACAGGCATTTAAACCGCGGAACGAGCAAGACCATGAGCATGAGGCCTCCAAGGCGGTAGTCGCCCTGTTACATGTTGGAAATTTTTTCGCTAAAATAGGCAGCCTCCTTCGGAAACATAAGGTTAAAGTGATATTTCGTCCTCTGTCAAGAATGTCGGTGATTCTGGAACCGATCAAAGACGATTCAGAGCTACGCATGGCAAATGTTTAAAAGCTGCCGTGCGATTGTGGCAAATAATGTATAGGGCAAACCACGCGCACTCTTCAGGAGCACCAGTGGTATACTCGCCTCCTCAAAGTCAACAAATCCTCTATCGTACAGCTCTGTATTCCTACAGCGTGTTCGATGAAATAGAGAGCAACAAAAATTGTGGCCCATCCTTCAAACTTCTGGAACTTCATCATCAATGAAGCAGTAGAAATGCGATTGTCTGTGGCCCTTATCAGTCGAAACAGCAGTTTCCAATTGGATTCTGCACAGAATCCTTCATACCCTGCGTAGCGGGTGCCGTTATGCGATTTTACCGCGTGAAGGCGATAGCTATGATATCGATGAGGCGTGATTTCAACACAGAGGCCAAACTTGCAGCAGGAGTGCGTGCGCTCAAGCAAATCTTGTGCGACAGCTGGGTACATCATGTATACTCTGGATGAATTTAAATACAAGAGCTCATTGTAAAGTTGCGTATATACATCTGAAGGTGACCAGAGGACTCTGCGCCGAGATATCGTGGCAGCAAATTACTGACGTCCGTCAGTTCGCCCGTATTTTAAGGAACAGCCTTTACGCCTGGGAAGTCCTAAATTTCATAGTGTTGTCATGTTTAAAGTACGTAGTAGAATTGGCTAGCAAATCTGAATTATAATTACTGTTAAAAGATTTAATAACGTTAACTGAATAGAACTTCACAATTTGAAATTCAAAACAAATATGACTATCGATAAATAAATCCATAGCTACTGGAGTGCCAATATGTTAACTGAAGGCTTATCTCCGTAACTAACTGTATCTCTGCAAACTATGAAAACTGGATGCATGCTACAGTACCACTACCTGAAATATTAACTGTTCCTCCTAAAATAATGCTGCATATACATTCGACTTTGCACCTTTCGTTTGCCTGTGTGTTACAGATGACTCACTGGATTCATCCACACTTCTACGGTTATTACCCATCGGGCCGTTCATTCCCTTCCATCTTTGGTGATGCGCTGGCGAGCGCCCTTGGTGGACATGGCTTCTCTTGGGTATGTTCAGTATGTTACTGGATATATATTTATTGTGAATGACTCTCTTAAATTTATTAACTAGCACTGGCCCCTTTTGCTCCCAGAGTGCAAACCCGGCACAGACGGAATTGGAAATGGTTGTCCTTGATTGGTTTGGTAAGTGCTCTTTATATCTTACACTCTCGCTTGGATACAGTATCAGCGTATTTAAAATTAAGTTCCTCCAAACAAAAACTTCATATAGTTGTTATTTCCAAGCCGAAAGTCCTTGGAAAATTTCTTGGTTGTACCATTATAAAAGTGTAGATAATACCAAGCAATCAATATTTGATTTTGTGCATCTTATGTTCTATGATCGTTCTTGAACTATTCTTTCAATATCATGTTTTAATACATAGCAGTATATCTATGGCGTTATTGAATCTTGTGATACCACTGGCATTTAGTGCAAAAGCTAGCACAGATTGCCTGTAGGCAGGCCAATAATTTCACAATCCAAGATGATGGTAACCACTGCTCTCTTATCAATGACATCATCATTATCACGTGAAAAACCATAAGTTCCCCCTCCCCGCCCCTCCCTCTCTGCCACTTCCCTCTGAAGCCACTTCAGGATTGCATGAAAACAAAAAAAAACAAAAATCACAAAATTTTAGTGGGCATAAAAATGTGTCCCCCGAGACCCCGTATTGACCATCCTCTAAGGTAACTGAAATATCAGATTTTTTTGCGCCATTTTCAAGTATTTACCCAAAAAAATTACGTAAACAATATAATTTGCGGTATTTCCACATCAACGAGTAAAATATGTAAGAAAAACACACACACACACACAACACACACACACACACATACATACACACACACACACACATACACACACACACACACACACACACACACACACACACACACACACTTACAGAATGTTTTTGTCGTGTATTTACAGGTTAAGCAAGCACTAATGAATACGCAAAGATAGATCTCTGTACCATAAGTGGTGGCTACTGGGGGATCAGCAACTGAAGCTGTGGCGGTGTCAGCTACTGGGGAAAACTGTATTCCTTTCGTTCCCTTTATAATAAATTATAATGTTGTTGTGTCATTACAGTAAGCATTACAGAAAGATAGGGATAGAGAGGAAGGAAATTAACAGTTGTGTTTGAATCGTAGAGACGAAATTTACTGGTTACGATGACAATGAGATAGATGTGGAAATATTGCACATAGTTTTTTGATGTTGTGTGCACACACGTGTGATGAAATTGAACAACAGGGCAGTACAGTATTTTCAAAGGCGGAAAGTTATACAGTTGCCAGTTGAGACTTGCTCCACCAAATTGTGACTTGTTAGTCTTATTCGACCATCACGGTCTTCGGTCATATTTGGAACATTACGAAATTATATTTGCGTATTACGAAAATATGCAGTTTAAGGATACAGGGCAATAAAGATCCCCTCAAAACCGTTTCTTCCTTCCTTCCTGAAACGATGTAAGGTCAGTCAGTTTGTTTGTCTTTTGGCTATGTTGTGTGTGTGTGTGTGTACGCGCGCGCGAGTGTGTGTGTGTGTGTGTATGTATGTGTGTGTGTGTGTGTGTGTGTGTGTGTGTGTGTGTGTGTGTGTGTGGTGACTTTACATCACGTATTTTGATAAGATTTTTGATTTGCAGCCTTCTTCGAAAGCTGTTTTTGGCCATCACTCAAAATTCCCAAATCATTTGTGATGAAAGCAATAATTGCCAGTCACTATCAACAATTGTATTTTCGTACTGTAGAGGATGATACATTATTTTCTTCCCCTCTAAAAAGGTGCTTGCTCTGGTGAAGCATTAATGGAAAAGTGGTGTGAACATCAGACGTGATAGTTCGTTGTATGAATCACCAAAAACATGGCATCAGATTGAAATGATGTATTTTAGACTCGGAGATACCTTTGCAACAATTGACAAGTACCATAGAACAATTTGAGTGCGGAAACATTCAATTTGAGGGTCCATTATGCCTTACATCAAGTGTAGGTCTCAAAATACAATTAATTAAATTCTTCCCGTAGCTGTCATTAAGTCAGACTGCTCGTTGTTTGTGTGCGTGCCTCCTTAGCATTGTATCTCGGCCAACATATGTTTTCTGCAGTTTTCATCGTGGTCAGGTTTACTTTTACTACAACGCCTCAAGTAGACCTACACACAGAGTTAAATGTCTGTTTAGTATATAGTCTTTTGTTACTAGCATTTTCTGCTGTATCTTTAGTCGTACCATGTATGTGGAAATTATTGTTACCTCACCACAGTCCTTTTGACGGATGCACTGGTTGCAGTTAACATTCCTCTGTCCCATAACAGTGGCATCCACAGCCAAACTTTTGCACGTTGAACGAAAACAGCTGGAGCTGTTGTCAATCCTTTATTAAAGGCACTACCGGTTTCGTAATTTAAATTACATCAGATGCAAATCTGAATAAAAAGAGAAAGAGACCATAAACAGTATTAGTTAAAGACCATATCACACTGACTAAATACTTTCGTGCTAATGATCAAGCCACTTTTCCAGTCTGATGCCGACCTTTTGCTTAAAATTTGCGAAAATTCGCAAAAGGCGATAGTCATGGATTAAAACGCGTCAATGAAACTGGAACCTGTGTACAAAGGATGGGTGGGGGGTGAAAAGACGTAGAGTAAACAATACCTCACCTGGAGCCTTAACGGGACAGAACGCTGCAACTGCCATACACGAACTGACAGGATCAAAGCATAGGCCCTGAAACTCTATAAAAGTACTGGAGGAGGCTAGGAAATGCAGTTAAATTCCTAGACCCGATGAAGGGAAATTTCTGATCTACACCTCCACGCGGTAGAGAGTGGGAAACATCACTTCATATGATGGCTAACGTAGACAGAGACCGAGGGATGACAGGATTAGTCATCAACCCAGTATTTGTTGGACAGGACACCCTCTTGCCCTGGAAATAAGAAATCATTTCGAAAGGCGGAAGAACCAGCTAGTGGTCAACGGCATAAGATGTGGAAGGCAACGGAAAACCACCACATTAAAGAACTACGGGTATCCCAGGCACCAGCAGTAAACCATGCCAGTATCTTCTGTAAAATTTTCCGGAGATAAAATAGTCCCCCAATCGGATCTTCGGGTGGGGACTGCAAGGGATACAGACAAGGTGAAGGAAAAGAATCCAAATTTTAACATAGCCACTTCAAAAGTGAGAACACTGGTTCAGTGTAGCAAACTAGAAAACCTAAAACTTGAAATGGAACGACTGGAAATCGATATCCTAGGAGACGAGATCGCCCCAACTAGGTGATTTCTGGTCTGAAGAATACAGGGTCATTCACATCGGAACTGACCAAGATAGACCAGGAATGGGAGGAGTTGGAATAATTTTGACGAAAAACTATGGATCACGTGTCAAGGAATATGTGCAATATAGCTCTCGAATAATACTAGTCAAACTTGAAACTAAACCAAAGGACAGTGCGATAATAAAAGTACACATGCCAACATCCAAAGAAGAAGATGCAGTCGTTGACGAAACATACGAAGAAATAAGTAATGCGATGAGGAATGTTAATGTAGATGAAAACCTGACTGTCATGGGGGACTGAAATGCGATTGTGGGTGAAGAACCGGAAGAAGGGATTGTTGGCAAATATGGAATTGGAAGAAGAAGAGAAAGAGGAGATCGACTAATCGAGTTCTGCTCGGGGCACCAGTTAGTTGTTGTAAACACATGGAAGGCCGCTGGAGACCTAAGGAGACAGCAGATTGATTACATTCTAGTGAAAGCAAGTTTTAGCAACCAGGTAAAAGATTTCAAGAGCTATCCATCAGCAGACATAGGCAGTGACTATAACCTAGTCCTGATGAAAATTTCACTCGGATTCAAATGTCTGAAGAAGAAGACAGTAAAACTTAAATGGGAACTATAAAAACTGAAAACCGAGGGACTGGCAGAGCGCTATGCTCACGAACTAGACAACCTAGACAAAAATTTTCAACATGGTGGAGTAAATGAAGACTAGGATCCAATTAAATCTGGTATATACAAAGCAGCAGAAAAGATAGTTGGAAAAACTAAGCTCAAAAACAAGAAATTGATTAAGCAGATGTTATTGAGCTTATAGAAAACAGGATATTATATAAAAACGCAACTGATGAACAAGGAAAAGCTGAATGCAAAAAACTAAGGGATTTGGTCAATAGAGAAGCTAGGAAAGCAAAAGAAAATTTTCTTGAAGAAATGTGCAGGGAAGTGGAAGAAAACATGCGAAACGGAAGAACTGATTTAGCTAACAGCACAGGAAGAAATTTTTTTAACAAACGTAAAACAACTCTCTCGGGTGTAATAGAAAATAAAGAGGGGAAAATGCTGTTTGGTGAAGACATGGTAAAAAGATAGAAACGTTACAATGAGGCGTTGTGTGCCGGAACACCTCTTTCCGAGGAAGTAATAGGAAAAGAAGACCAAATATACGAAGATGACAAGGGAGATGACATTTTGCAAGAAGAATTTGACAAAGCTCTAAAAGAACTATGGGACGACAAATCAACGGGTATTGATGACGTTCCTGCACAACTAATAATGAATGCTGGTGACAGTATGAAAATGATGCTTCTCAAACTTATTAGGTACATCTGTAACGCATGAGAGATACCGACAGACTTCCAGAAATGCATTATTGTTCCTATACCAAAGAAGGCAGCAGCTACAAAATGTGAATAGTAGCGAACTTTAAGCCTAATATCACGCGCATCAAAAATTCTCATAAACATAATTCTCAAGGGGATTGAAGAGAAGGTGGAGGATGTGCTGAGTAAAGATCAGTTCGGTTTCACAAGGGGAGTGGAAACAAGAGAAGCGATTCTGGCACTGAGACTCCTTATCGAAAAACAATTACAGAAAAATAAACCTATTTATATTGCCTTTGTAGACCTGGAAAAGGCATTTGATAATGTTATCTGGCAATAAATGTTCAGAGCGCTGAGGAAAAGTGGCATGAAGTACAAAGGCATCCCTGTGATACTCATTTCATATAAGAATGAGGAGGCAGTGATTAGGAATTGTCACCAGGAACAAGAATCAAATATTAGAAAAGGGGTAAGGCAAGGATGTGCGTTCTCTCCTCTTATTTTCAACGCTTACAGCCAGGAAGCTGTAGACCAAGTTCGAGAAACTACTAAGGTGGGAATCAAACTTAATGGACAGTAGACAGACATGCTACGTTATGCAGGTGATATTGCTATAGTCAAGTAGACAAAAGAAGATCTAGAGGAAGTCCTCAGAACAGTGGAAAGGATTCTACGCAATCAGTATGGAATGAGAATAAACAAGAAAAAGACTAAACTGATGGTATGCAGTACAGAAGGAGAATATCAACCTCTGAGAACGAGAATTGGAAGAGAGAGGCTGGAAGTGGTACAGGAATTTACCTACCTGAGAAGCAAAATCACAAGGGATGGTAGAAGCCGGAAAGAAATTGTGAGCAGAATACAACAGGTCAGAATTGCATTTAATCTGAGGAGGAACTTCCTTACCAGCAAGAACATCAGTCTGAAAATAAGTAAACGTATCATGAAAGATACCATTTGTATTGTGGCCCTATATATGGATGTGAAACTTGGACAATGGGAATAGAAGAGAGAGAAGACGGCTAGAGGCCCTGGAGATGTGGTGCTACAGAAGGATGATGAAGATTAGCTGGTGAGACAAAGTAACAAATGAAGAGGTGCTTAGAAGAGTACAGGAAACCAGATCTCTGTGGATGCGCATCCAGACAAGAAGAGACATACTTTTAGGGCACATGCTAAGACTCAACAACATCATTGGAACAATAGCAGAAGGAGCTGTTGAGGGAAGGAATCGGCGACCAAGGAAATCATACATGCAACAGATCATGAATGATGTTGGATGTAGCACGTACGCGGAAATGAAGAGGAAGGCAGACAGAAGAGAGGAATGGCGCTCTGCTTCAAACCGACCTCAAGGTTGAACACTAAAAGAAGAAGAAGGCCCTGAGAGGAACGGCGCATGCGTGGAAGCGTAAATGACATCCGATAACCTTTAATGAAACGGTTGGGAACCGGATGTACAAAAATAAAAATATTAATAAAGATAGCAAATGTCAAGTGAATAACTCATACACATAGGGATAAAGCCTAGAACCTGTTGTTGGCCATTTATAAACACAACATTTAGAATAAAAAATCTGAGAAACTTTTACAATCTTTATAAAATTTGTAAAGCCAGATGTAATACTAGAAACTAACGACCGCTTTCTGCCTTGAATTCAAATGTATCCGAAATAGGCCACTCACTTGTCAATTCCTAGTATTACATCCCGTCTTAAAATTTTTCATACAGAACGCAAGAGTAATGTTGTTATTTCTTAGAAGAGCTGGATATCTTTCGTGCGTTAAGAAAATCTTCAAACCAAGCACTAAATTCTGAAACTGAATTAAGGCATAAAGCCATTTTGGCTAACTTTGATTACTTAAATGAATAACATGGTTCATTCGCCCTTTCCTTCTTTTGTCTTCTTCCTTCGTGCCTTTACTAGAGCTATTCTCCTTTTTGAAAAATATTAAGAAAAATCCTGAATTTTTATTTTTTTAATTGTAAGAATTTTTAAGATTTTTTAAATTCTGAATGTTATTTTGTAAAAGGCCCACAACAGGATCTAGGCTTTTAGCCCTGTGTCTGAGATATTATTCTCTTCCTTTCGGTGCTTTTAATAATCCTCTTTCGTGTTCCAGTTGTTCATAGATTCCAGTTTCAATGCCGCGTTTTAATCCATGACTACCGTTTTTTTGTGAAATTTCCTAAATTTTGAAGAAAGGATTGGGATCGGACTGCAAACTTGGCTTGACCACTGTCATACAAATATTCAGTCTTACGGACACTTTTTAACACTGTGATACGGCCTTTGGGTAACATTGTTTACGGTCTCTTTCCCCTTCTTTATTCAGATTTGTTCCTGATAATATGATTTAAATTACGAAAGTAGTCGTGCCTTTAACAAAGGGTTTACAACACCTGCCGCGGCTTTTATTCAAGATCCTTCTATCAGTTTTCTTACATTCTCTTTGGTAGCAAGTGTGACACCACTAAAACACTCTTGATCATTTCGTTCTTGGCATACTTTAATTTAAAGCACTGTTTTACAGATTTTAATAAGTGATCTAAGTTTGCCCTTTATGTGTTAGCGTTTTTCTTAATGAACGTCTGCCTCTTCTACAAAACACAAATACCGTGCTAGGTATCTTAAAAAGTCTTTTTTTTTTTTTTTTTTTTTTTTTGGTGGACATAGCTGCTACGATATCATTATGGTCGATAACTGTTGTCTCTTTTATGATACTCTTGAAAAGCTGAGGTACCTTTGTAAACAGAAGGTCTAAAACCTTTCTCTCGCGTATGAACTCTCGGACTAATTTTTCGAGACAATTGTGTGACAATCCTTTCACTATTCCTTCGCGAAACTGTTTGTTCTTACCTCTGTTTTCATGCTCTGCCAATACGAGGCAAATAAACTCACTCCTTACTTATATCACATGAGTGGTGCATTGCCGTGTGCTATCGAATTTAGGCTATGTTTACATGACTCTACGATCTGTCTCAAATTCGCAATTTCAGTCTAATACCATTAAAACAGTTAATTCTTGTGTATATGAGTTAGCAGACGGATTGATTCTGACCCATGATAATCTACACTACTGGCTATTAAAATTGCTACACTAAGAAGAAATGTAGATGATAAACGGGTATTCATTGGACAAATATATTATGCTAGAACTGACCTGTGATTACATTTTCACGCAATGCGGGTGCATAGATCCTGAGAAATCAGTACCCAGAACAACCACCTCTGGCCGTAATAACGGCCTTGATACGCCTGGGCATTGAGTCAAACAAAGCTTGGATGGCGTGTACAGGTACAGCTGCCCATGCAGCTTCAACACGATACTACAGTTCATCAAGAGTAGTGACTGGTGTATTGTGACGAGCCAGTTGCTCAGCCACCACTGACCAGACGTTTTCAATTGGTGAGAGATCTGAAGAATGTGCTGGCCAGGGCAGCAGTCGAACATTTTCTGTATCCAGAAAGGCCCGTACAGGACCTGCAACATGCGGTCGTGCATTATCCTGCTGAAATGTAGGGTTTCGCAGGGATCGAATGAAGGGTACAGCCACGGGTCATAACACACCTGAAATGTAACGTCCACTGTTCAAAGTGCCGTCAATGCGAACAATAGGTCACCGAGACGTGTAACCAATGGCTCCCCATACCATCAGGCCGGGTGATACGCCAGTATGGCGATGACGAATACACGCTTCCAATGTGCGTTCACTGCGGTGTCGCCAAATACGGATGCGACCATCATGATGCTGTAAACAGAACCTGGATTCATACGAAAAAATGACGTTTTACCATTCGTGCACCCAGGTTCGTCGTTGAGTACACCATCGCAGGCGCTCCTGTCTGTGATGCAGCGTGGTCTCCGAGCTGATAGTCCATGCTGCTGCAAACGTCGTCGAACTGTTCGTGCAGATGGTTGTTCTCTTGCAAACGTCCCCATCTGTTGACTCAGGGATCGAGACGTGGCTGCACGATCCGTTACAGTCATGCGGATAAGATGCCTGTCATCTCGAGTGCTAGTGATACGAGGCCGTTGGCATCCAGCACGGTGTTCCATATTACCCTCCTGAACCCACCGATTCCATATTCTGCTAACAGTCATTGGATCTCGACCAACGCGAACAGCAACGTCGCGATACGATAAACCGCAATCGCGATAGGCTACAATCCGACCTTTATCATAGTCGGGAACGTGATGGTACGCATTTTTCCTCCTTACACGAGGCATCACAACAACGTTTCACCAGGCAACGCCGATCAACTGCTGTTTGTGTATGAGAAATCGGTTGGAAACTTTCCTCATGTCAGCACGTTGTAAGTGTCGCCACCGGCGCCTACCATGTGTGAATGCTCTGAAAAGCTAAAAGCTAATCATTTGCATATCATAGCATCTTCTTCCTGTCGGTTAAATTTTGGGTCTGTAGCACGTCATCTTCGTGGTGTAGCAATTTTAATGGCCAGTAGTGTAGTTGTTGCTAGAAAAACTCAACCTCTTAAGAAGTCTAGTGTATCTTTCCGCTACGTGTTCTATATGTTAGTACATATTCCGCTACTTGCAGCTTCGGATTCAAAAATTGTGTGATTCTAAAATTGTGTGATAGAGACTGCTTCTTTCGAGAGAGGTGAATCCTAGAAATCCACACCCGTGTGGCCGTTTCCGACGTATAGTTGGTACTTGACCTATACGGGCAACTCTGCAGGTATCCACCCTGTAGCGAAAATAGGAGAATCTAGAGCCGAGTTCGTAAGACAGCTAGCGTAGCCTCTGATTTCGACCTTCCGCATACACACTCCGCAAGCCATCTCCTGATGCATGTTGGTAGGTACCTTGTACCGCTATAATCGTTTCGTTTCCTGTTTCATTAGCAAATACAGCGAGGGAGAAAAGACGATCTATGTGCCTCCAATTTCTCTTATCTTCGTGGTCCTTTCACGAAATGTACTTAGTAACAATAGAATTGTTCTTCCGTCAGATTCAGTGCTGGTTCACTAAATTTTCTGTATAGTGTCTCTCAAAAAGAGCGTCGTCTTCCTTCCAGGGATTCCCATTTTTCACGAAGCAATCCCATTATACTCGCGTGTTGGTAGAACCTACTGGTAACAAATCTACTGGCTCGCCTCTGAATTGCTTCAATGTTCTGCTTTAATCTGGCCTCATAAGGATCCCAAACACTCTCCCAATTAACCAATGTCGACCATTCGCCTTCCTTACTACCGCCGTTATGTTCTCGTTCCATATCATACCGATACAAATTGATAGTTGCACTGAGAACTCGAGTAGTTTCAGTACGTGTCACTGGAATAGAACGATCGAGAAATATTCCAGTGACTCAGAATTCTATTAATTGTTGCTTCATCTGCACCTGTAATTCGCAAACACTCATTGGATGTTCACACTCTAGCAGACACACGTCCACCTGTCCCCGCTTCCTACCCCATTCGCGAATAACACAGAGGAAGAAAGATTATCTATTCCCCTTATAGATCTAAATTTCTGTAATTTCACCATAGTGGACGCAACCCGAGATGTATGTTGTGAAGTTATGTAGTTCTTGGCTCGTCTTGGAATGTGAGGTCGCGAAATTTTGACAGTAAGGGAATCTGCAATGCGTCTTCCATTGTAGTTAGTTTAGCACTTTTCTGACAGTCTCGAGCTAGCTAAACGATCCCAGAAATAAGTGTGCAACTCTTCTTTGAATGTCTTCTATCTCCTCCGCTAATACAACTCGGTAATGATCGCAGACAGCCTTACAAGGAACCTCTGGTATCGGGCCGAGCGGAAGTCCCAGACAGCCTTACAAGGAACCTCTGGTATCGGGCCGAGTGGAAGTCCCAGACAGCCTTACAAGGAACCTCTGGTATCGGGCCGAGCGGAAGTCGCAGACAGCCTTACAAGGAACCTCTGGTATCGGGCCGAGCGGAAGTCCCAGACAGCCTTACAAGGAACCTCTGATATCGGGCCGAGCGGAAGTCCCAGACAGTCTTACAAGGAACCTCGGGTATCGGGCCGAGCGGAAGTCCCAGACAGCCTTACAAGGAACCTCTGGTATCAGGCCGAACGGAAGTCCCAGACAGACTTACAAGGAACCTCTGGTATCGGGCCGAGCGGAAGTCCCAGACAGCCTTACAAGGAACCTCTGGTATCGGGCCGAGCGGAAGTCCCAGACAGCCTTACAAGGAACCTCTGGATCGGGCCGAGCGGAAGTCCCAGACAGCCTTACAAGGAACCTCTGGTATCGGGCCGAGCGGAAGTCCCATACAGCCTTACAAGGAACCTCTGGTATCGGGCCAAGCGTAAGTTGAATGCCCGACGGAACAGATAGATCTCGATGGACGATTGCACTGTCATCGCAGCACTGCACTCGCCTAATCAGCGCGCCATCGTCTCGCCACGTGAATTCACTGGCCAGTAGCGTCCCTCGCAGCCGGCATAAATATCGACGTGCCTCGTCCGCTCAGTTAGTCGTGTACTTTGTCTCATAGCGTTCGTTACTGTGTTCACCGTACTGGTTCACTTTGATATTGGTTTTCCTCTTTGGTCTCGATTTGGACTGCGGCTTGTATTTGAATTGTTGACATCATTATGTCGAAGCTTCGTTGCACTTCGTTGTTGCACAAGCTGCTATTGACTTGCGATTGTTGTGTCGCGTCCGCCACTCATTCAGCACGGTTGCTCAACTCCGACGTGGGTTTGAGTTCCGTCCGCAGCTGGTCTTTTCGCCTTGCGTCGTCACCGTTTCTCTCCCGATATACGGCTACGCGCAGATGTAGCAATTGTCGACGAGGAAAAAGGAAGTTGCTTCGTGGCATGGCAGCTAAATTGGTCAGCATGCTCGAGCAACAGCAGTAGCTGATGCACCAACAGCAGATATTGACGGACTTTTTGCAAAAGTCGCTTCATCCCTTGGCAGACAAACTTCGTGTGCAGGAGGTCGCTGCGCCCCAGGGACCAGCGTCTCCAGCACTTGACACCACGTTCTGTCCTCCGTCGTTTCCTCCTTTGAATGACGCTACCGAAGCAACGTTTCACGCGTTTCAAGTGATGGACGATTTGTTGCGGCGATCATTGTTTCTATCTTGGGCGGCGCTAGACACGTTTTCCCTCCTCCGAAAATTGGCACCTCTGTCTAACCATGTTGCCCCCTCCTTTCAGGAGATATGCGCTCTGCTGACTAATTATTATTCCCAGCGGTACCATGTGGTTGCCTACAGGCTAGAATTTCATCAATAGCATAAACAGCCGGGGCAATCATACCATTCGGAGGTTACTGACTTACAGAGACTCAGCCAAAAATATGATTTTACTTGAGCCAATCAAGACCCGGAGGTTCACACAGCGGATAACTGGATAACACATCATTGGACATCTTCCGCATCTCTCATTTGTTCGAAACTGCACAGGTGGCTAATGAACGACTCGTGGCTAGGCCGCAAGAGGCGGCAGATCACACTCCACCACATGCGCCCCTCAGCGTCGTAAACGCAGGACGACCGCCAGGCTGCAGCAACTTCGTGATTCGTCTTTGTCCTATATCTATGACATTTGAACCTGCAGCCGCCCCTCGACAACAGCTACGGGGGCCGCTCGCCCCCCCCCCCCCCCCCCCCCCGCGCCCTGTGTCTACAGTGTTTCTCCTCTCACTCCCGAGCAGACTGTCCAGATCGGTGGGGGTCCTCTGCACGCTTTGGCAAGGAGGAGCATATCCTCTCAGTATGTCCCAGTCGAACCAGCTGGCCCCACGCAGCACCGCAACCACACCAGGACACGGATCACATAATGCAGACACTAATACCCCAAGGCGATACCATCACACAAAATTTTTTTCTCAATCTTCGGATACCTCACCAGGACATCATTTTTAAGGTGGACACTGGGACAACTTTAATTAACTTGTCTTTGGCTCATTCGTTCCTGGATCGAGACAATACAATGAATTACAGTAATGAATATCAAAAAATTTCATAGAAACTCTCGGCGCTTGAGTATGGCATTTTTTTTGTTAAAGGTCCATTCATGTATTTTTAACCGTAGTTCTTCTCTCTATGGTAAATCGGACTTCCTGAAAACGAAGACGACGGTGGATCGAACTGGGCGACTTTTTCCTTAAAAGCACAGAACATCTTGCCATGCCAAGTCACCCAACAATCGTACAAAGACTAAAGATACAAAATAAAACATACATAGGTTAGTAATAACAGTATAGTCTGAAATGAAAACACAATTTAAAGTAGGACACTTACATTATGGAATTACGAGTGCCGTTTGGTTGCAACTCGTCAATATGTTTATAAAATAATGTAGCATTAATGGCGGTGTGCCACGTATGCCGGATCTGGACAAGACCTAGAAAACAAAAGGTGACTTCTTCTTTCGCCAATAATATGACGATAAAAAATCTTAGAATGTTTCCAGCGGCTACATACAATATTTGTACAGCCGTGGACTCTATGGCTCAAATTATTTCTTTATTTAATTACTTGTAATTACGTTTTCTGCTAATAAAAGCTCAGCATGCAAATGTGCCTTTAAACAACCGTTTCTTTGATCAGCCAAGCGACTTACGTCTGAATGGATTCACCTGACTTATCCCCAACCTCGCGCAATTTAGTAGCCTATGGTTACAGTGCGATCCCTCTTCACAGGCAGTTCTCGACTGCGGCAACTTACAAGTACCTTACCTGGCTTTTGACGTTCTTTATTGTCGACCATCCGTCGGCTGTCAACATTTTTGACCTAAACACCTTCACAGCTTTTGGATTTTCTGTCTTGGATGAAGTCAGGGTGCTTTCCACTGCAATCCCTTTCCAGGAGCTGGGCAACCTTGCATGAAGTTTTAATGTCTTTCAACCGGATTTGGGGGTGCTTCAGACTTTCAGGCAGACGTCACCCTTTAGCTAGATGCTACACCTCGTTTTTACCCCGCCAGACTGATTTCGGTGGCCTTGCAGGCTGCCGTGAAGCAGGAACTCGATCATCTGCAGGCAACTGGCGTTGTCGAACCTGTTAAATCTATTGCATGGGTCAGGCCCTTAGTCATCATCAGGAAGCCGAAAGGACCTCTTTGCTTTTGTGGGGATTTCAAGACAACTATCAATGCTCAGTCACAGGCAGAAACCTAACCTATTACACGGCAAGAAGATCTCCTCGAAAATCTGGCTGGGGGGAGGAGGGCGACCACGGGCAACGTATGAGTGGCCAAGTAAGTGGTCCTGACAGTCGGGATACCAGTTACTTTGGAATAAGGCTGGGCATCTCGGACATATTCCGAGTCGTGGCCACTTTTGTGCTCAGACGGCAAAGACTACCAAATCCACCGGTTAGTCCCTCAACCGTTAGGGGTAAAACTCAATGGGACCCGGGGCAAGTAAGGCTAGCAACCTGCTTCCCTGGTACTACAAATATGATGCTGGCAACAATCAGAGCAAAATGCCTCGAACCTTTGGAGGTGACGGAGTCCCACCTCTAATTGACAAACCAGGGACTCCTAAGATACGACTCGGAAAAAGAATGGTAACGAGATGGGGAGCTATTAATATCAATGGGGGCTACTCTGGGAAGAAGGTAGAGCTGTCAGAGGCTGCAAGTAAGATGGGGTTGGACGTTTTAGCTGTTAGTGACATTCGGGTAAGGGGTGAGAAAGAAGAGGAAGTGGGAGAATACAAGGTCTACCTGTCAGGAGTCAAAGCAGGAATAGCACAATGGGGTGTAGGGCTTTTCATCAGGAAAGAAATGGAACCCAGCGTAGTTGCAATAAGGTATGTAAACGAACGACTAATGTGGATAGATTTGACAGTGTCTAGCAAAAAAATTAGGATTGTGTCAGTATATTCGCATTGTGAAGGGACATATCAAGATAAGATGGATAGTTTTTATGACGCACTCAGTGATGTAGTTGTTAGAGTAAAGGACAAGGACAGTGTTCTGCTCATGGGTGATTTTAATGCCAGGATCGGAAATCGAACAGAAGGGTATGAAAAGGTTATGGGTAAATTTGGAGAGGATATGGAGGCCAACAGGAACGGGAAACAACTCTTGGATTTCTGTGCCAGTATGGGCTTAGTAATCACAAACTCCTTTTTTAAACATAAGAACATTCACCGGTATACTTGGGGAGGCAGGGGAACCAGATCTGTCATTGATTATATAATAACAGATTAGGTATTCAGGAAGGCTGTGAGGGACACACGGGTATTCAGGGGGTTCTTTGATGACACTGATCACTATTTAATCTGCAGTGAAATTAGTACAGATAATTACAGCATCCAAGAAGAAATCTTGGGAAGACTTTGGAAACAGGTTGGAGACCTTGGGTCAAGCTGCTGGAAAACCATTCTGGAGTGTAATTAGCAGTCTTCGAAAGGGAGGTAAGAAGGAAATGACAAGTATTTTGGACAGGTCAGGAAAACTGCTGGTGAATCCTGTTGATGCCTTGGGCAGATGGAGGGAATATTTTGAAGAGTTGCTCAATGTAGGTGAAAATACGATCAGTAATGTTTCAGATTTCGATGTACAATGGGACACGAATGATGATGGAAATAGGATCACATTTGAGGAAGTGGAGAAAATGGTCAATAGATTGCAGTGCAATAAAGCGGCTGGGGTGGATGAAATTAAGTCGGAACTCATCAAATACAGTGGAATGTCAGGTCTTAAATGGCTACACAGAATTATTGAAATGGCGTGGGAGTCGGGACAGGTTCCATCAGACTGGACGAAAGCAGTAATCACACCAATCTTTAAACATGGAAACAGAAAAGATTGTAACAGCTACAGAGGTATCTCTTTGATCAGCGTTGTGGGTAAAATCTTCTCAGGTATTGTTGAAAGGAAAGTGCGAGTATTAGTTGAGGACAAACTGGATGAAAATCAGTGTGGGTTTAGGCCTCTTAGAGGTTGTCAGGACCAGATCTTTAGCTTGCGGCAAATAATGGAGAAGTGTTATGAGTGGAACAGGGAATTGTATATATGTTTTATAGATCTAGAAAAGGCATATGACCGGGTTCCTAGGAGGAAGTTATTGTCTGTTCTACGTGATTATGGAATAGGAGGCAAACTTTTGCAATCAATTAAAGGTCTTTACATAGATAGTCAGGCAGCTGTTAGAGTTGACGGTAAATTGAGTTCATGGTTCAGAGTAGTTTCAGGGATAAGACAAGGCTGCAACCTGTCTCCACTGTTGTTTATATTATATATGGATCATATGTTGAAAACAATAGACTGGCCGGATGAGATTAAGATGTGTGAACACAAAATAAGCAGTCTCGCATATGCGGATGACTTAGTTGTGATGGCAGATTCTATTGAAAGTTTGCAAAGTAATATTTCAGAGCTAGATCAGAAATGTAAGGACTATGGTATGAAGATTAGTATCTCCAAAACAAAAGTAATGTCAGTGGGAAAGAGATATAAACGGATTGAGTGCCAAATAGGAGGAACAAAGTTAGAACAGGTGGACGGTTTCAAGTACTTAAGATGCATATTCTCACAGGATGGCAACATAGTGAAAGAACTGGAAGCGAGGTGTAGCAAAGCTAATGCAGTGAGCGCTCAGCTACGATCTACTCTCTTCTGCAAGAAGGAAGTTAGTACCAAGACTAAGTTATGTGTGCACCGTTCAATCTTTCGACCAACTTTGTTGTATGGGAGCGAACGCTGGGTGGATTCAGTTTACCTTATCAATAAGGTTGAGGTTACGGATATGAAAGTAGCTAGGATGATTGCAGGTACTAGTAGATGGGAACAATGGAAGGAGGGTGTGCACAATGAGGAAATCAAAGAAAAACTGGGAATGAACTCTGTAGATGTAGCAGTCAGGGCGAACCGGCTTAGATGGTGGGGTCATGTTACACGCATGGGAGAAGCAAGGTTACCCAAGAGACTCATGGGTTCAGCAGTACAGGGTAGGAGGAGTCGGGGCAGACCAAGGAGAAGGTACCTGGATTCGGTTAAGAATGATTTTGAAGTAATAGGCTTAACATCAGAAGAGGCACCAATGTTAGCACTGAATAGGGGATCATGGAGGAATTTTATAAGGGCGACTATGCTCCAGACTGAACGCTGAAAGTCATAATCAGTCTTAAATGACGATGATGATGATGATGATGACGACCTCGCTGATGCATACCTCCAGCTGCCCTTAGATACGTCATCTCACAACACTGTTGTCCTTAACACGCCGTTTCGGCTCTATAAGTGTAGACAACTCTCCTTCGGCATTTCCTCAGTCCCTGCAATATTCCAGCGATTTCTGGAACGGTTAATACATCATATTCCGGCTTCCATCAATTAGTTGCAAGACCTTATTGTCACAGGATCCTCTCGTCGGGAGCATTTGGCAAATCTCCGCACTCTCTTCACGTCCCTGCGGTACACGAGCCTGCATTGTCGTTTGGAGAAGTGCAGATTTTACAGCCAGGAGAGGGCATTGGCTCTCTAAACAGAGAATCTTGCCTACCAATCGGAACGTCGCTGCCATCACTTCTTCAGCTCGCCCAACGAACTTACCTGAATTTAAAAAAGTATTTGGGCAAGCTCAACTACAATACTGGCCATTAAAATTGCTACATCACGAAGATGACGTGCTACAGGCGCGAAATTTAACCTACAGGAAGAAGATGCTGTGATATGCAAATGATTAGCTATTAGCTTTTCAGAGCATTCACACAAGGTTGGCGCCGGTGGCGACACCTACAACGTGCTGACATGAGGAAAGTTTCCAACCAATTTCGCACACACGAACAGCAGTTGATCGGCGTTGCCTGGTGAAACGTTGTTGTGATGCCTCGTTTAAGGAGCAGAAATGCGTACCATCACGTTTCCGACTTTGATATAGGTCGGATTGTAGCCTATCGCGATTGCAGTTTATTGTATCGCGACATTGCTGCTCGCGTTGGTCGAGATCCAATTACTGTTAGCAGAATATGGAATCGGTGGGTTCAGGACGGCAATACGGAACGCCGTGCTGGATGCCAACGGCCTCGTATCACCAGCAGTCAAGATGACAGGCATCTTATCCGCATGGCTGTAACGGATCGTGCAGCCACGTCTCGATCCCTGAGTCAACAGATGGGGGCGTTTGCAAGACAGCAACCATCTGCACGAACAGTTCGACGACGTTTGCAGCAGCATGGACTATCAGCTCGGAGACCATGGCTGTGGTTACCCTTGACGCTGCATCACAGACAGGAGCGCCTGCGATGGTGTACTCGACGACGAACCTGGGTGCACGAATGGCAAAACGTCATTTTTTCGTATGAATCCAGGTTCTGTTTACAGTATCATGATGGTCGCATCCGTGTTTGGCGACATCGCGGTGAACGCACATTGGAAGCGTGTATTCGTCATCGCCATACTGGCGTATCACCCGGTGTGATGGTATGGAGGTGCCATTGGTTATACGTCTCAGTCACCTTTTGTTCGCATTGACGGCACTTTGAACAGTGGGCGTTACATTTCAGATGTGTTACGACCCGTGGCTCTACCCTTTATTCGATCGCTGCGAAATCCTACATTTCAGCAGGATAATGCTCGACCGCATGTTGCAGGTCCTGTACGGGCCTTTCTGGATACGGAAAATATTCGACTGCTGCCCTGACTAGCACATTCTTCAGATCTCTCACCAACTGGAATCGTCTGGTCAATGGTGGCTGAGCAACTGGCTCGTCACAATACGCCAGTCACTATTCTTGATGAACTGTGGTACCGTGTTGAAGCTGCATGGGCAGCTGTTCCTGTACACGCCATCCAAGCTCTGTTTGACTCAATGCCCAGGCGTATCAAGGCCGTTATTACGGCGAGAGGTGGTTATTCTGCGTACTGATTTCTCAGGATCTATGCACCCAAATTACGTGAAAATGTAATCACATATCAGTTCTAGTATAATATATTTGTCCATCTGCATTTCTTCCTGGTGTAGCAATTTTAATGACGAGTGGTGTATTATACTAAATTCTTACCCTAGACGGCTCACACTGTGCAACCTCCCTAGTAGTTGCATAAAAAAAGGGGTCCTTGTTGCTGGATCCCTGCCTACAAGCAGGGTTTCATCGAGTTGAAAACTTTGCTGACATTCGCACCCTTCCTCACGCCCTTTTCTCCTGATTGCTCGTTGGTTGTGACAGCCAATGCATCAACCTACAGTATCAGAGCAGTCTTGGCACACAGTAATAGGGATGATTCCGAAAGAGCCTACAGCATGTGCATCCAAGATCTTGTGTTGGCAGTCAATCAATTTCATATCTACCTTTTTGGGACACAGCTTTCACTAATTACAGATCGTTAGCTGCTGGTGGCGTTATTAAGGTCGTATTCCAGTCTCCCCCAATGAACAGCGCAACGTCTGCAGCGCTGAGTGTTGTTCTTCAGTGCCTACAATTATACATCCAGTACAAGACGACAGCCAAGCATTCTAATGCTGACCCATCGTACCATTTACCAGCTGGGGCAAACCCAGATTTCGACCAACAGGAGGTCCTTTGCTTCCACATCGATTCTGAACGCCAACATACTCGAACATTGGATGGCTTTTCCCTTGTAGCCACGTGTGTTGCTGCTGCAATGTACTGGGACCCCACCCTGTGACATGTCCTTATCTATGTAATACATGGATGGCCTGATTATCTCCTCGTCAATTGACGACAGAGCTCCTCCTTTTGAAACAGCTTCGTCACCACCTCTGGGTGTGCATGGTGTCCTCCTTTTGGATACTGAGACAGATGCACATCGAGTTTTTATTCTGGCGGAATCGAATCGTTGGTCTTGAGTTTGCTCCACCAGTGTCATTGGGGCATGTACTGCATGAGGCTGCTGGCACACCACCATATTTACTGGCCTGGGCTCAGTGGCGACATCAAAAAGATGTGTTTGGCAGCAGGTGGCATCCACTCATCCTTTGCCCCTGGCCTACTCCTCACCTCTGCTGGGACCGCTTCCATCTCGATTTTGCAGGCCTTTCATGAGGTTCTATTTGGTTACTCATTGTGGATACTTATTTGAAGTACCCTTACGTTGTACACATGATATCCACCATGATCTAGGCCACCTTTACTGCCTTAGCCCAAGTTTAGGCCAGTGAAGGGTTGCCTCACACATTGGTTTCTGACAATAGCCTACAATTCATGGCCTCTGCCTTCTGTGCTGCTAATGGTGTCAAACACATCTGTAGCTCTTCATTCTACCCTTCCTCCACTGGTGATGCTGAACGTATGGACTGGACTTTTAAGGAGCAGCTGAAGAAGGATATCAAATGCTATGCCACTATTGTGAGCACTTATCACACCACATCAGTTAACAATCATAGCCCTGGTCAGCTCTTCCATGGTCCCCAGCCTCAGTCTGTCCTTCATCTGCTGACACCACCATTGTCAGAACCTCGCTCGCATCCCTTCATGCACGGCAGTGTGGGCACACTTCTACAGGAGTGCTGAGGCTTGGACACCAGCAATGGCAGTGTCCACCCATGGGCGACGAGTTACATTGGTCCAAGTACAGAAGGGCTGAAGCACTGTCACCAAAGCCAGCTTCAGCCTCAGAGACCAGCATCCGCTCCACAGTCCTTTCTTCCACTGCTTTCTGGTGCCAGTGAGACACAATGGCCAGAACCCCAGGCAGCTACTGCAGATATCCCATTGTTGCCCCAGTCCTTTTTGTGGCCCTCTGTGGATCAGTGGTTCCTCATGGCATGCCAATCTCCAACGATGATCTGATGGCCACTGCCGACTGCACTTCCTCCGCGCAGCCTACAGTCAACGAGATTGCACCTTCACTTGCATCTTTGTTTCACCTTCCCTGGCATCAACTGGGGCATTTCCGCCCAAACACACCAGTTTGGGGGGGAGGGGGGGAGGAGGATCTGGTATGGGGCCATGCGGAAGTTAAATGCCGGCTGGTAGAAATGTATGTTGGTGGATGATAGAGGGCAGTGTTACTACTGTTCTTCACTCGTCCTTGGTCATCGTGTACTTCATATGATAGCGTTTGTTACTATCTCCACTGTACTAATAATTACTCATCAATGACTTCAGTTTGGTGTTGGTATTCCTCTTATGTCTCCCCCCCCCCTCACGCCACCCAGGGGCCCACAGCTCTTTTGTGGGTACATGTGTGGTGTGCACGGATGCTCGAGATATTGCAACCTTTATTCTTTTCCAGGCTGCTTTACCTCCCCCTGCCTTCTCCTTTCCTGTCCTTGTTCCTATCCCTTTGCCTCTTTTTTTCCCTCTTTTGGTGTTCTTCTTCGTGTCAGCCTAGCTATCCTCCTGATTTTGCTTTCAGTTTGTTGCTTTTCCTCCTCCTTTTTGGCTTTTCTTGTTTGGTCCCCCTCTGGGTTGGTTCAAATGGCTCTGAGCACTATGGGACTCAACTGCTGAGGTCATTAGTCCCCTAGAACTTAGAACTAGTTAAACCTAACTAACCTAAGGACATCACAAACATCCATGCCCGAGGCAGGATTCGAACCTGCGACCGTAGCGGTCTTGCGGTTCCAGACTGCAGCGCCTTTAACCGCACGGCCACTTCGGCCGGCCCCCCCTCTGGGATTTGACGTCCATCTCTAAGTTTGAAGTCTGTCATGTGAGCCAGATGGGGAAGACCTCCCTCACTAGCGTTTTTGGCGTGGGTTCCTCTCCCCCTCCTCCTTCTCTCCCTCTACCTTTTCTATCCTTCCCCTCCCTTCCTGCCATAGCTCTTTTGCCTCCGTGCTAGCTCACCACCTTTGTAGCCAGTCCATGTGGTGGGACTGTTATGTACCCATCTGGCTAAGCCTCCTGGCACCACAGGGAACACACTCTGGTACCTGTGCTGTGAATGCCTTGTGCAAGACTAGGAGTTATTGCCTATTTTTTCTGGATATCGATACTCGCAGCAATGACTTCCCTGCCAGGCAGTCGTTGCTGTGGGTGCGTGACACCTACGAGGCGAGCCTCTATTCAGAGTGGGTGATACCAGGGCGGACGTTCGACACATGAAACACGTTAAACTCTCTGGCCGCTCCTCTGTGGCTTCATTTCTTCCTCGACGTAGTTATGTCTCAGTTCCTGGTTCAGCCTTCCTGGCTTTACCCTCCTTAGTTACCCACTGGGAAGAGGGCCATGCCCGCTGGATTGGGACAAAACCCTTGCCATAGTTCTTTGTCTGCACCATGGCTGATGGGAAGACTTTTGCCGCCACCAAGCACATTTTCTTTGTGGAACATATTAAGAACAAGATCGGTGAAGTTGAGTTGTTAAGTAAGAAGAGATGTGGCCCTCTTCTTATAAAAACAAATTCTGACAGATTGTCGGCATCCCTCTGTGCCTGCGACCGTTTAGGAGACATCCTCAAGACTATCGCTCCTCACAAGTTACTCAATATGACACAGGGTGTAATTTTCCATAGGAACCTTCTCCTCCAGTCCGATGAACTTAGGGCTAATCTGGAATGACGTGGAGTTAATTGCGTCTGGCGTGTCCAGAGAGGCCCTAAGAAGCATTATGTAGACACTGGCGCTTTCATCCTGGCATTTGAGGGGTATGCCCTGCCTGAGAAGGTCAAGTTATGGTGTACAGATGCGACATGAAACCGTACATGCCACCTCCCACGTGTTGCCTCCATTGCCCCAAACTTCAGCCACATATCCTCACTATGTGATGCCATTCCCATCTCTAGGAAATGTGTTCGCCCTCTTCATGTGGGGAGCCCTTGCACCCTACCACCTAACGGTGTAAACTGTTCTGGTCTCCATTCTCCCTGCTCTCTGAAGTGTCCAGTGTACATGAAGGAAAAAAGAATTCAGGAAATAAAGATCCCTGTCTATCTCAGCTACCTCGAGGCCCGGAAGAAGTTTGTCAGACTTCATGCTGTAAATCTCTCCTCTACCTTTGCCTCAGTTATGCCTTCCCCTGCTCACTCCTTCTCCACACCTACACCCTCCCCTGCCCTTTCTTCAGCCTTGGTGGCTCCCCTCCCTTCTGCTCCAGGAATCTCTGCTCTTCCAGGGCAGTCATACTCTTCCCTGGCTCTTGCTAGGGATGGGGCTCCCTCTAGGAATACTCCTCCTCAGTGTTCCCAGGGTAGGAAGCGTGCACCCTTGGGTCAGATGAAAGATCCACTTTCCAAGGGCCCCAAAGCCGCTTGCTCTCTGTCCGATTCCAACAACGCTGCCACCGATTCCCTTACTGATAACATCTCCTCCCTCCCTCCAAGGGAGAAGAAGAAACAGCAGCACAAGTCGGAGGATGGGGCTTCCCAAGCTTCTGGTGGGGTTTCATCCCCTCCTCCTCATCCCAAATCAGAACCAGTTTTTATGGATGTCACCCCATCCTCGGCAGTGACGACTACTGACCGAGTGACATGATCTCCCCTTGGCTTCTTTACGTCGCATCTGGACTCTCACCCCACGATAATCCAATGGAATTGCAATGGACATTATCGTTACCTACCAGAAATACAACGCCTTGTTTCCTCCTGCTCTGCATTCTGTCTTTCTCTTCAAGAAACATACTTCTGTGAGGACCACTCTCCAATGTTTCATGGTTATCAGGCATTCTGTCAGAACTGTGCCAGCCCTGGGACAGCATCTGGAAGGGTCTTCATTTTGGTTCGCACCGATGTTATTAGTGACTGCAATGGTAGTCAGAGTGCAGATGACTCCAGGAATCATTGTTTGCAATGTCCACCTCCCTCCAGTTAGACCACTTCCTTATATTGAACTGTCTAACTTAATAGAGTAACTCCCGACCCTGTATCTCCTCCTTGGGGACTCCAATGTACACCACACCCTGTGAGGGAGTACCAATTCGATGGGTAGGGGTCTTCTAATTGACCAACGTATTACACACTTTGATTAGTGTCGCCTCAGTGACGGTTCCCCAACGCACTTTAGTGCTGCCCATGACACCTCTACTTCTATCGATCTCACGATCTCCTCCACTACTCCTGTAGCTTCCATACATTGGTCACTCCATGATGATCTCTGTGACAGTGAACACTTTCCAGTGATTCTATCATTCCCCTGCTGCTGCCAAGCAGACAGGTCTCCACGTTGGCCATTCTGCAGGGCCAGTTGGCCTTAGATACATCTGCTGGGCGCTTCGACACCTCTCTCACAAATCGCATTGACGCAGTCGCGCAGAGTGTCTTTGCCGCTATTCTTCATGCTGCTGGCACTGCTGTCCTCCTATCCACAGGTCCCCCTCGTCGTCAGCGATACCACAGTGGACCAAGAAGGTGGCACTGGCTGTCCAGGACCGTCGATGGGCGCTGCAGCTATTTAAACGACACCCTTCACAGACCAAACTCCTCACTCTTAAGCATCTCTGTGCTAAGGCTCGTTACCTTATGTATTAAGCAGAGTAAACAGGAATGTTGGGAGAGGTATGTTTCCTCCCTGGGGACGCATAGCTCTTGATCACAGGTTTGGTCCAAGCTCTGTAGCCTTCTGGGTTGCCAACGATAGTCAGTTGTCCAGACCCTTCCCCTCCCAGGTGCTCTATGCACTGATCCATTGGTCCTTGCAAAACACATCGCACCATACTTAGTGAAAGCTTTAGCGTTCTCTTCCTGTCGTGCTACCTTTCTCTGATAGAAATGCCGAGTTGAACAGACCCCCCTCCCTTCTGTTTCAGCCCTCACCAAGTTGAACCCAGTAATAAACCATTCACTGAATGAGAATTCTTGAAGGCTCTTATCTCTTACCTCTTCACCTAACATGGCCCCATGCCCAGACTCCACTCACAACTTGATGATCCAACACTTGGACGTTACGCAGGGGCAACATCTACTCAGGGTCTTCAGCTGGATTTGTCTCACGGGTGCCTTCCTCCACATTGGCAAGACAGTATAGTTACCCCCTGCATAAGCCTTGGAAGAACAAGTCTCTCGACAGCTACCGCCCAGTTAGCCTCACGAATATATTTCGTAAGATACTTGAGAGGATGGTTAGTTTCAGATTATGTTGGGTACTCGAATCTCAGGAAATTTTGTTCCTGTATCAGTGTAGTTTCTGGGAGGAACGATCGTCAACTGACCATTTAATAAGATTGGAAACTGCAATCCGACAGGCTTTTACTAACCGCCGGCACCTTTTCACGGTCTTCTTTGACCTACATAAGGCATACAACACGGCTTGGCGCCGTGAGACCTTAGTTACTCTCCATGATTGGGGCTTTCGCGGCCACCTTCCAATTTTTACTCTCGAGTTTTTATCTCACCAGCTGTTCCGGGTTCGAGTTGGCACTTCACTCAGCACCACTTAGATTAAGGAGAATGGTATCCCACTGGGTTCTGTTTTAAGTGTCACGCTCTTCCTCACAGTCATAAATGAGCTTGTAACCTCTCTAGGGTCTCTGGTTACTCTGGCGTTGTATGCCTAAGTTTTTTTTTTTTGCATATGATGGAGCTTGCACTTGATAGCATCTGCTGAGCACCGGCTCCAAGGTGCCATCAGATGGGCCTATGCGTGGGCTGTTTCCCATGGCTTCCAGTTTTCTCCCTCCAAAGCGCGGGTTATGCATTTTTGTCGTCGACCCACAGCGTAGAACGTGCCCCATGTATTTCCTCTCACCCCCCCCCCCCCCCCCGCCCAGCTGATGGTGCCTAGACCACAGATTAGTACCATCCTATTCCAGGGTCCTACGGTCTCTGTCAACCCTATGGTCTTCTGGCGTCTTGTACATTCCATCCTTGCACAGTTCCAGGGTGCTTCCATCTTCTACACTGATGGTTCTAAGTCGATAGATAAAGTGAGATACGCTTTCACGTCTCCTACTGGCTTAGAACACCATTTATTGCTGGGATCATGTAGTGTGTTCAAAGCAGAACTGCTAGCCATTAACAGGGCCCTCCATTTTGCTACCCAGGCCTGCCTCCACAGTCTTTTAATAGGTACCAATTCAATGGGCATACTGCAGGCATTCGACCAAAGCTACTCTCGTCATCTTTTGGTCTCTGCTATCCATGACCTTATCTCTGCCCTTGGCCATGTCACCTGCTCAGTTGTCTTTCTATGAACTGGCTGACCGTTTGGCTAGAGAAGCCGATACTTACCCCCCCCCCCTCCCCATTCCCTTTCATGATTCCAGCTGCGAGTATGCGGATCTACGTTAATTCTCTCTTTGCTCAAAAGTGGATTGACATCTGGTGCACTACTGCTCTCAGTAATAAACTCCGCACAATCAAGGAGACTACTGCAGTTTGGCGCTCTTCATTCCACTCCTCTCGGAAGGAGTCCACTATCTCATGCCGTCTACGCATTGGTCATACCAGGTTCGCCCATTGTTTCCTCATGCATTACAAACCACGCCCACAATGTGGTTGTGGAGCCAGACTAAACATATCCCATATATTGGTGGAATGTCCCCGTCTTTCGGCCCTTCATACTAAGTATAGTCTACCAGATTCGTTAATTTTAATGTTAGCAGCTGATTCATGGATGGTTGAACTGGTCCTCAGTTTCCTCTGTGAAAGTGGTTTTTATTTTCAGATGTAACGATGAGCTTTACTCCTGGAGCAAGGGCAGGGTGGTGTGGTTGGGGCCTCTCTTCATATGTTCTCGGTCTGGGACCCCATGATCAATCCTCTGTGGAAAGGCAACTCTTTCTTTCCTAGATTTGGTCTACCCTTTTATGCCTTCTACTGTGTGTGTTTTGACTTCCTCGTTTTATACACTCCTGGAAATGGAAAAAAGAACACATTGACACCGGTGTGTCAGACCCACCATACTTGCTCCGGACACTGCGAGAGGGCTGTACAAGCAATGATCACACGCACGGCACAGCGGACACACCAGGAACCGCGGTGTTGGCCGTCGAACGGCGCTAGCTGCGCAGCATTTGTGCACCGCCGCCGTCAGTGTCAGCCAGTTTGCCGTGGCATACGGAGCTCCATCGCAGTCTTTAACACTGGTAGCATGCCGCGACAGCGTGGACGTGAACCGTATGTGTAGTTGACGGACTTTGAGCGAGGGCGTATAGTGGGCATGCGGGAGGCCGGGTGGACGTACCGCCGAATTGCTCAACACGTGGGGCGTGAGGTCTCCACAGTACATCGATGTTGTCTCCAGTGGTCGGCGGAAGGTGCACGTGCCCGTCGAACTGGGACCGGACCGCAGCGACGCACGGATGCACGCCAAGACCGTAGGATCCTACGCAGTGCCGTAGGGGACCGCACCGCCACTTCCCAGCAAATTAGGGACACTGTTGCTCCTGGGGTATCGGCGAGGACCATTCGCAACCGTCTCCATGAAGCTGGGCTACGGTCCCGCACACCGTTAGGCCGTCTTCCGCTCACGCCCCAACATCGTGCAGCCCGCCTCCAGTGGTGTCGCGACAGGCGTGAATGGAGGGACAAATGGAGACGTGTCGTCTTCAGCGATGAGAGTCGCTTCTGCCTTGGTGCCAATGATGGTCGTATGCGTGTTTGGCGCCGTGCAGGTGAGCGCCACAATCAGGACTGCATACGACCGAGGCACACAGGGCCAACACCCGGCATTATGGTGTGGGGAGCGATCTCCTACACCGGCCGTACACCACTGGTGATCGTCGAGGGAACACTGAGTAGTGCACGGTACATCCAAACCGTCATCGAACCCATCGTTCTACCATTCCTAGACCGGCAAGGGAACTTGCTGTTCCAACAGGACAATGCACGTCCGCATGTATCCCGTGCCACCCAACGTGCTCTAGAAGGTGTAAGTCAACTACCCTGGCCAGCAAGATCTCCGGATCTGTCCCCCATTGAGCATGTTTGGGACTGGATGAAGCGTCGTCTCACGTGGTCTGCACGTCCAGCACGAACGCTGGTCCAACTGAGGCGCCAGGTGGAAATGGCATGGCAAGCCGTTCCACAGGACTACATCCAGCATCTCTACGATCGTCTCCATGGGAGAATAGCAGCCTGCATTGCTGCGAAAGGTGAATATACACTGTACTAGTGCCGACATTGTGCATGCTCTGTTGCCTGTGTCTATGTGCCTGTGGTTCTGTCAGTGTGATCATGTGATGTATCTGACCCCAGGAATGTGTCAATAAAGTTTCCCCTTCCTGGGACAATGAATTCACGGTGTTCTTATTTCAATTTTCAGGAGTGTAGTTTGGCTACCCACTTTAAGCAGACCCTGTATCTTCCACGAGTAACTTTGGAATCGCGGAATTGATGACTTCGCTGTTTAGTCTCATGACCCCTCTCAATGAATCATCAGTCTCAGCTACATTTTGGTCTCAGTTTGGATCGTGGCTCGTATTTGACCTGTTAACGATGTTGTGTGGCAGATTTGTTGCATTTCGTTATTGCATAGGTTGCTATTGACTTGCGCTTGTTGTATCAGGTCTGTATTGTGGTCAGCCTGGTTGCTCGACTCTGCCATGGGTTTGAGTTCCGTTCACAGGCGGTCTTCCTGCCTTGCGTTGTCACCATTTCTCTCCAGTTTTCAGACATGTGCACCGGTATCCGGCCACTCGCGGGTACAGCACAACGCATTGAGTGTGAGGTCGCAAAAGGCCAATGATGTTTACAGTATTCGATACCCCACATATTGTCTGCCATGCAACCGCATTATTGGCAGCTCATGGAGACAAGGAGCGGGACTAGAGATATCGAAAGGTGAGCATTGCATGAAGCTATGGAGCGTAGTTGAACTTACTAGATTTGAAGAGGAAATGCATATGAAAGGAACTCTGGAAATCAGAGGTATCAAGAGAGTTGTATCAAGATCAACTAACATCAATGCCTTGACACATTCGTATACAGTTATGCCGACTTTTAATCTGGATGGTGAATTGGCTGAAAAGTTATTTATTGTGCTGCGAGTAGTTGGAGGTGCTCTGCTCCTACGATTCTTTCTCGTGTGTGTGTGATCTTGCAGGGGATGTAGGGAATATTTACGCCACAGCAAGCAAGAGTGGGAAAATGGGCGTAAGAGAACTAAAACTATGGTATGGGCCCTGCTTTTGGCCAATAGCTTGCCTGGTCTGTATATAAAAACTGTACTCCTTTAAAGCACATTATCCCTCCTGAAAAGTGTGTGACATTGCAATTCATACCCTCTGGAACCACTGGACAAATTCAACATCTGACGCTGCGCCTTGAAGGATAAACCGATACGCTCCACAGCAGACTGTTTCACATTCGGTTGTATGCCATCATTCTCCATCAATTTGCATAATGAAGTGAATACCGAGCTGAACATTCTGCACGGTTTGTAACTCACAAACAGTTCTCCTTTGATCTTGATGGTGCAAACCTTTGTCATCACTGTGGCACTCCGTTTTTCATTCGGTGTTTATTGCGCAAGACCATTTTGTGAATGGTTATACATACACCCCATAGAAGGCTGATCTCTGCGCTTCCTTGACACTCATTTTCTGTCGCCCTCCTGATGCGCATGGTGACTCATTAGCAGCTAATATTTTCTCCGTCATAACTCGCAGTAAAGGGGTTCCTTGTTATTACACTCGAGATTTGGTCGAAGGAAGGTCCTGTAAGTGACCGTTTTCGTCTTCAAGATTCTTCCTGTAAATCTGTGTCTGTCATCTGCCTACCCCACATATAGATTTGTGTTCGTACCACCTCAAAGCGCTCTGCACAGATACTCTTAAATATCTGTAGGAGATGATTAACCCCAGTGGCTGATCGCAGATGACGTATTCACATGTTAACAGACGTTTCCTCCTATTTATGGTCTTTACATGCATCGTACAATGGAGGTTTTCACGACAGTACGTCATAATTGCTGATCAATCTTCAAGGTTACATGGCCGTGGTTGGAAGGTCTACATCGGAACTACCAAGAGAAGCGTGAGTATAAGACCGAAATAACATAAAAGTCTTTGCCGACTAGGGAAAGGAAAAAAATCGGTTGTAACAAAGCATGGCCTTCAATCAGGAAATCATGAAGTGAAGTTTTCCGAAACCAAAATTTTTGCTGTTATGACTGTTATCCACGACTACATAGATAAGCCATCGAAATATACAAGCATAGTGAAAATTTTAACACAAAGGAAGTCATGAAACTCAATGATATATGGACAGTGGCTCTGCAGAATCGATAGATAAATTTTTATTCTTGACAGGCGGCAGTCGATAAATTTTATCTCTGACGAAGGCTGTCTCTGCAGATCACTGGGTAAACTGTACCACGCCCTCTTTATTCAGTATTAAGTCGTTCTCCGTCGTCTGACTCGTCGGCCGCCAAGATTCAGCGTAGCCAAGAACACCCCCGAAGATATCCCCCGCAGCACTGGACTAAACGTCAACAAACAAAAAGTTTTTTTGACCACGGCCAAACAGCGTAGGAGATTCACCAGCAACCATTACGTTCATGTTGAAGTTCAGCAGCGAATCCTTACGCTAAGTACTTCGTTCATCTGCACTTCTACATATTTTGGTAACAATTTTTTAAAGACTTCACGTTCCTCTACACAACTGAGTAGTCTGCGAATCTCTGGTGCTGCCACATGAGCATAGGAGGTGTAAGTGAGCTGCTTCTGTGTTGGCAGCGCTGTGTAGCGCTTTGCATTGGATCTCTGACTGCGTTTTCTTTGTAAGAGACTCTGTGGCTGGTCGGACTCGTTGTTGGAAGTTAATCGCTAGTAGTGTTGGGCAGTTGAAAGTTAGTCGCCAGCAGTGATGACAGTACTGTTGGGCAGTTGGAGGTGAACAGCTAGCAGTGATAGGTGTTACATGTGAGAAGATTGCATTGACGGAGGGTAGAGGTCTGAAGTGATAGCGAAGGCTAACGGTCTGGAAGTATCAGACTTGGAGATTGAAAATTATTCATGATTATACAGGACGGTCCATTGATCGTGACTGGGCCAAACATCTCACGAAATAAGCGTCAAACGAAAAAACTACAAAGAACGAAACTTGTATAGCTTGAAGGGGGAAACCAGATGGCGCCATGGTTGGACCGCTAGATGGCACTGCCATAGGTCAAACGGATATCAACTGCGTTTTTTAAATAGGAACCCCCATTTTTTATTACATATTCGTGTAGTATGTAAAGAAATATGAATGTTTTCGTTGGACCACTTTTTTCGCTTTGTGATAGATGGCGCTGTAATAGTCACAAACATATGGCTCACAATTTTAGACGAACAGTTGGTAACAGGTAGGTTTTTTAAATTAAAATTCAGAACGTAGGTACGTTTGAACATTTTATTTCGGTTGTTCCAATGTGATACATGTACCCTTGTGAACTTATCATTTCTGAGAACGCATGCTGTTACAGCGTTACCTGTAAATACCACATTAATGCAATAAAAGCTCAAAATGATGTCCATCAACCTCAATACATTTGGCAATACGTGTAACGACATTCCTCTCAACTGCGAGTAGTTCGCCTTCCGTAATGTTCGCACATGCATTGACAATGCGCTGACGCATGTTGTCAGGCGTTGTCGGTGGATCACGATAGCAAATATCCTTGAACTTTCCCCACAGAAGGAAATCCGGGGACGTCAGATCCGGCGAACGTGCTGGCCAATCCACCTGTCATGAAATATGCTTAAAACACCTACTTGGGCATCATCATTTGTTGCAGGTCGTAGTTGACGTTTCACATTTGGCTAAACACTAAAATAACGTAACTATCCGGCGAACAGTGCGGACACTTGGATGATGTCGTCCAGGATACCGAGTAGCACACATAGCACACGCCCGTTGGCCCTTTTGATCACAATAGCCATACATCAACACGATATCGACCTTTTCCGCAATTGGTAAACGGCCCATTTTAACAAGGGTAATGTATCACGAAGCAAATACCGTCCGCACTGGCGGAATGTTACGTGATACCACGTACTTATACGTTTGTGACTATTACAGCGCCATCTATCACAAAACGAAACAAGTGGTCCAACTAAAACATTCATATTTCTTTATGTACTACAGGAATATGTAATAAAAATTAGGAGTTCCTATTTAAAAAAGCGCAGTTGATATCCGTTTGACCTATGGCAGCGCCATCTAGCGGACCAACCATAGCGCCATCTGGTTTCCTCCTTCAAGCTAGACAAGTTTCGTTCTTTGTAGTTTTTTCGTTTGACGCTTATTTCGTGAGCTATTTGGCCCGGTCACTATCAATGGACCACCCTGTATAACTTTGTACTGGATGTCAATGACGATTTATATTCGTGTTTGAACTGGATGTCACATTATTAAGGTAAAAAATACATTATTTGGTTTGCAACAAAATCTTTCCTTTGCTAACCACATACCTATTAGTAGTTAGTGGCTTTAGTAGTTAGAAGTATTGACGCTCGCTGTATTGCAATAGTTCGCGTAATGAAGATTTTTGTGAGGTAATTGCTTAATGAAATGTATAGGTTATTGTTAAGATTTCTTTTTAGTCAGGGCCATTGTTTTGAATTAATTATTTGAAGTCAGGTTGCAATTTTTTTGAGCAGTCAGATTGCGTTGCGCTAGAATATTGTGGGTCAGTGTTGACATGATAAAGAAAAGTAAAGAGAAAGTAGGCTCAGTACGTTCAGTTTTACTCAGCTGTTTCAGAATCAAATAACGTAGAAGTTTCATCTTCTCAGTCATTCAGCAATTTAAGTACAGACACGCACATTTAAATAAAGAAGTTTCAGAGGTCGGGATATCAAATCCCATATAAACAACTATTAGGTTACCACTAAGCAGAATGCGGATATACTTTGAGTAGCACATCAACTAATTTACAATTAGTTATGTTAATTGGTAAAAACCTCAAGCGACGATGACTGTGAAAGCCTCTGATCATATAAACTTCGATCTTTATGTATTTCTAGATACGATGTGCCCGTCTCGATAGCTGAGTGGTTAGCGTAGATGGCTGCCTTGCAGAGGACCTGGGTTTCGTTCCCGATACTACCAGGAACTTTTCCTTGGTGAGAGGACTGGTACGAAGTGCTCTTAGCCTCTTGACGCCATTAAAGAAGCTACTTGACTGAGAAGTAGCGGCTCCAAGGTCTGGAAAGTTGGCAAAACGGTCACTAGAGCGGTGTGCTGGTCACATGCCCCTCCATACCGCATCCATATGACGTCACATGGCAGAGGATGACACGGCAGCCAGTAGACATCCCTTGGGCCTCCTGGCCTGGATGTCGAGCTGCAAGCTCATAGTTGTGATGTCTTCAACATCTATGAACGAAATAGTAGCATCAGTTTGCACGACAAGGACTGAATGCGGCCATAGTTATTCAATTTTCATAAAGCTAATTTGAATTGCGAACCTTCGTCAATACCCTGCTTTCGGGAGACAGAAAATGCTTGTAAAAATTAGTTATTTTGTATTTCAAAAACAATAATGTATTTTTTCCTGGCTTTTATTTGAAGGATATGTGTATTCGGTGTCCTGTTTTCACTGGCGTTATTCGCATAATAACAAGCGCTATGATATGCAGGAGTTATAGAAAACTTAGAGGTCTACTGGTCAATTCCTACAAGAAAAGGCATCTCTGTCTTAAAACCTTGCTTACAGGGAACCGCCGTTTTGCAGGAGCAAGGTAAAAGGTTTTGGCAGAGGGAAGTAGAATCGATGTAGCCTGGTGCTGACTCAAACGGATTTTATACGGGAGCTCTTGGCTACAGATTCTCACAGCCTCCATTTGTTAGTGAGAAAAAAAATCCGGTAAAATACCTATATATCAAAAAAGTCTAGTGATGAGTGAAGTGTCCCAGACAGAAGCAGGTTGTGCTTTGCAAGTATTACATTTTTGCCTATATGAATGCAAAGTGAGATTTCTCGTTGACACAAGACAGACCTCTCAAATATACACTCCTGGAAATGGAAAAAAGAACACATTGACACCGGTGTGTCAGACCCACCATACTTGCTCCGGACACTGCGAGAGGGCTGTACAAGCAATGATCACACGCACGGCACAGCGGACACACCAGGACCCGCGGTGTTGGCCGTCGAATGGCGCTAGCTGCGCAGCATTTGTGCACTGCCGCCGTCAGTGTCAGCCAGTTTGCCATGGCATACGGAGCTCCATCGCAGTCTTTAACACTGGTAGCATGCCGCGACAGCGTGGACGTGAACCGTATGTGCAGTTGACGGACTTTGAGCGAGGGCGTATAGTGGGCATGCGGGAGGCCGGGTGGACGTACCGCCGAATTGCTCAACACGTGGGGCGTGAGGTCTCCACAGTACATCGATGTTGTCGCCAGTGGTCGGCGGAAGGTGCACGTGCCCGTCGACCTGGGACCGGACCGCAGCGACGCACGGATGCACGCCAAGACCGTAGGATCCTACGCAGTGCCGTAGGGGACCGCACCGCCACTTCCCAGCAAATTAGGGACACTGTTGCTCCTGGGGTATCGGCGAGGACTATTCGCAACCGTCTCCATGAAGCTGGGCTACGGTCCCGCACACCGTTAGGCCGTCTTCTGCTCACGCCCCAACATCGTGCAGCCCGCCTCCAGTGGTGTCGCGACAGGCGTGAATGGAGGGACGAATGGAGACGTGTCGTCTTCAGCGATGAGAGTCGCTTCTGCCTTGGTGCCAATGATGGTCGTATGCGTGTTTGGCGCCGTGCAGGTGAGCGCCACAATCAGGACTGCATACGACCGAGGCACACAGGGCCAACACCCGGCATCATGGTGTGGGGAGCGATCTCCTACACTGGCCGTACACCACTGGTGATCGTCGAGGGGACACTGAATAGTACACGGTACATCCAAACCGTCATCGAACCCATCGTTCTACCATTCCTAGACCGGCAAGGGAACTTGCTGTTCCAACAGGACAATGCACGTCCGCATGTATCCCGTGCCACCCAACGTGCTCTAGAAGGTGTAAGTCAACTACCCTGGCCAGCAAGATCTCCGGATCTGTCCCCCATTGAGCATGTTTGGGACTGGATGAAGCGTCGTCTCACGCGGTCTGCACGTCCAGCACGAACGCTGGTCCAACTGAGGCGCCAGGTGGAAATGGCATGGCAAGCCGTTCCACAGGACTACATCCAGCATCTCTACGATCGTCTCCATGGGAGAATAGCAGCCTGCATTGCTGCGAAAGTTGGATATACACTGTACTAGTGCCGACATTGTGCATGCTCTGTTGCCTGTGTCTATGTGCCTGTGGTTCTGTCAGTGTGATCATGTGATGTATCGGACCCCAGGAATGTGTCAATAAAGTTTCCCCTTCCTGGGACAATGAATTCACGGTGTTCTTATTTCAATTTCCAGGAGTGTATGTTAAGTGCGCTTGGTTTTGACTCACACAGCTACAATGTGTTGTGCACGACTTCATACACAATGGTAAGAAGAGGTGAGCTATAGAGTGGTGTGGCAACAGTCACTGTAGCAAAGCCGTACAGGAGCGGAAATTGTTAGCGAACAAATTAACACAGTAAACTGAAACTTCACTTAACTTGTATTTCTCCAAACGGAATGAAGAGTCATTAAAAATATTGTATCAAGAACTAGAGTTCAGCTATCCCAGTGTCAACAAAAGTGAGGCTTTCTGTACTAAAGCACAAATGATGGAGTTGGAGCTGCGACGAGGTTGCCTCTGTGTAGCATCACATACTGAAGGGGCTGCAAATGAAAGTGGGCTGCAAAGCTGCCATCGGCTGCCCTATATTGCACTGGCAGAGGGCAGTCGTTGTATCGACCTGCTGGAGATGTGGCTCAATGAGGGTGCACCATTCGGTCTGCTGGATCCTGCATGACTGCTATCAGCATCTGATGGAAACCTGCAATTCCATTGCCAACCTTGACACCCGTGGGGAGGTATTGATACGTGATACCACACGATGTACGAGAGAGAGAGCGAATATACATAGTGCACAGTTTGGATAACCATAGAGATGTGTACAGGCTATGAAGTTGTAGCATGCACAGGCTCGATGCACTTCCACACTTCTCGCCCTGCATTTTGATGAAGCTAACTCCCATGTTTCCTTAAAGCGATGGCACAGCCCATGCCTTCTAATGTCAACACTGAGCATGCTGAGTTCAACATGCTGCTGAATGTTCAGACATATGAGACTTGTACATACTGTACTTATGCCTCAACGTGGTATCCCTGTTCGGCCACAACCTTTATACAATACTCCCACCAAGAATCTTATTCTCACCCTCTTTTTCCAAATACTAGGCACTATCTGTGCCACTATCTACATCTAAACTAATCAACCCATCCCCTATGACTTCTTCACCCACATAGATCCTAGCTTTTCCACTTATATTATTGCCACAGACCTCAGCATCAAGATCTCTTGCAGAACTCCAGTGGTTGCATCAGTTTACGGATTCCTGGCATGGTGAAATTGTTCCCATCCCACACCAAACCCATCCTGAAAACCACATTATTCTCAATGTCATCTTAACGCCTCCCAACCTCCTCAGACACCTCGCTGCAGAAGTCATGGATCCGATCCGAAGTGACCACCTACCTGTAATCCTCATCATCTCGTACACGCAACTTCATCCCTGTGCACCTCACCTCACTCCAGTCTCCATCCAAGAGTTATCCAACTCCCATACCACCTGGAATGCCTACTGGGAATCCATAGAAACCTGGATTGGAAGCCACGCCCTGTTCTTCCAGCAACCTGACGATATCCCTCATGACACATCCTCCCTGCAGCAGACGTTGTCAGACACTATATCCACCCATATTTCTACCAAGACCATATATCCTCAGCACCCCACTCTCTCCCCACAAACCGTAGTACTCCTCTGAAAATCCCATCGTAAGTACTGCTCCTTCTTTCAGATTTATAACTGGGATACACTCATATGCCACTGGCAAATACGGAGAAACATTAGGAATTTGTTAAATGCAAAAATCCGCTGGGACTGGCACCAGGCATGACCACTCTCAGCGCTGAACTCTCCATTAACTCTTCAGGATACTTGAAAGCATTCCGTTGAGTCACAGGCAACAACCCCATACCTCACTACTTGCTTCTCTGTGATAACCAACCCTTACCTGACAACCTGAGCAAAGGTCACCATTTTGCATCCTATTTGTCTGATGTCATCTCCATCCCTGATGACTACAGTTTGATTACTCACTTTTCCTTACCATCCTCATACGTACATATACACCTGTCACACCACTGGCTCCCAGCTTTCAGTACTTGGGACAACATAACACACACAGAATTAAATGCAGCAATTGAAGGGCTCGGAGAGATATAGTCATAAGCCACAACTTTCACGAAATTGAGTTTTTCATGCTGCGACATTCTTAACAATGTCTTCTTCACAATATGTTGAAAAAGTTCCGTGTAACTGCAGCAGACGGCAGGCTATGATGGAGTGCAGTTCTATGCTGTGCTATCTGGTGATAGTTTCAGAAGATACATAGTCACAAGCCACGGCAAAATGGCAGGTGCGTCAGGAACGTCTGCAGCGTCTTCGGGTCTTCAACGCATATTTGACACAGACAGTAGTGGAAGTGAAGAGCTTTACCCTTTGGATCCTGAAAATGATGAATCTTGACATCCATCGACCAGCAGTTCCAGCTCATATGATGTTTCGGTAACTATATAAAACGGTTTATTTCTGGTGATTAATTTCCTGTGGCTTGTGACTTTGTTTCTCTCAACATTGCCAACGCATTTCACAGCCATCCTGTGTGTTAATGATGAAACTTGATGGGCACATTTATGTTACTGCATAAAGGTACAATAATGTAGTTTCAAAGGCAAAAGATGTGTAAAAAATATTTTCTCATTAATGTGATTTTAGCGAAATTTAATGTTTTGTGTGGCTTATGACTATATCTCACGCAAATTCTTTATTTTGCTCTTCATATTATAGCTTGAAATAAGTAGAATAAATGAAGAATCACCCGAAAAACCAAAGCCCTCACGGAAAAGAAAGCGAAATATTGATCAGTGGAAGAAAAATAAAGTAAAACGTCGACGAAATGCTGGTCAGCAGTATAAGTCTTTAAACACCCACAAGACCGTTCAGGCTGATACTACAGGAAGTCCCTGCATTTGTTTCAATAAATGCTTCACAAAACTGCTTGGAGAGGAAGAAAACATTTTTTATTCATTTTGGGACATAGGAAACTTTAATGCCCAGAATACTTACCTGAAAATGGAATCGAAAAAGAGGAGGTTTGTTCACTATTTAAATACAAATGGTTTAATATTTTGTATATTTATTTCATTTTGTTATATTTGTCATAATTTCTTTCAAAGCTATCCAAAAAAGACTTCCAAGAAAATATCATCCAGGGATGTAACATTTTCTTATAATATGATGGTATGCAGAATAGAAGTCTTGATCTGCAAGGAAGCTTTCCTAAGAGTTCATAGCTTACAGATACATACATGAAGAGTGAGGAATTTGCAACATATAATGAAGCAGGGATTTGCAGTGCCAAAAGAAGATGGAAGAGGTTTGTATGTTACTCTGTGCTGTAAGTTAGAGATGTACTCAAACTGAGTACTATACAAATATTTCTATTAGGAAGAGGATATAAGCTCACCTTTTTTCCTTTCAGGAAAACATGGAAACTACCCACACAAATTTCAAGATGAAGCTGTACAAAGTGTGAGAGAATTTCTCAACGCCATACCGAAATATAACAGTCATTACAGTAGGCAACAGAACGTCAATCAAGTGTATTTGGATTGTGATCTCACAATTGCTTCCTTATTTCGAGATAAATACTCAGAATACTGCAAGGAAAAGCAAGTTCCTGCAGTATCTGAAAGTAAATTCAGAGAAATTTTCGTATCTGAATTTGACATAGGCTTCAAACTACCAAAAACTGACACCTGTTCACAATGTGATGGATTTCTAATTGCAATAAATAACCCAGAATTATGTGCAGAAGATGTCACAGAAAAGAAACAACAATGTGAACTGCATCTCAAAAAGGCTGACAGAGGACAAAATACGATTGCGTCTTTAACTGCTCTGGCTAAAGAACATTCGAAAGAGCATCATGTGATAGCAATGGACATGCAGCAAACGTTCTCCACACCTAAACTAACAGTTGGTCCAGCATTTTACAAGAGGAAAATATGGACATACAACCATGGTATTCACGACTGTGGATCAAATAAGGGCTATATGTTTATGTGTAGCGAGAAAGATGGAGGACGGGGTTCAGATGAGGTTGGGAGCTGCTTATTGAAGCAATCCTCAGACAAAACGTCTCCACATAATCACAGACAACTGCAAGGGTCAAGCAAAGAATTGGACTATTATTTCTTTGGAAAGGTCCCTTGTCGCTATCAAAAGATTTGATTGTCCAGCATTACTTCCCTGTGGTAGGTCACACCATGTTACCTTGCGATCGTGATTTTGGCCGCGATCGTGATTTTGGTCGCATTGACCGGTATGCAAGAAACAGACGTCCAATAGTGTACACTCCAGATGAATGGGCAGAAGTAATAAAATCTGCGAGTCCAAAACATTTAACCGTAACTAAACTGGAAAGAGAAGACTTCAGAAATTTGGAAAGCCTGAAGACATTGATGTCTCAACATACAGAATCCACATCTGGAGATCCCCACCATTTCAGTGAAGCTACTCAATTTAAGTTTGAGTCTGAAGATCCCTTCAACCTAAGTTTAAAGCACTCTCATTCAGACAGGAGCTTTCATGTTGACATTTGTATCAAAAAGAAAGGAAGGCTAGTTGAACCAAATCCATATCAGCTGCCAATAAAGTACAGAAAGCCACTACCAATTAACCAGAAAAAGTTGATATACTGTCTCTTATACCATACATACCTCCAGCAAATCAAGATTTCTTTCGGTCATGTGCCGGAAATAACGTGTACAATGATGATGTAGAGGAACTTCCTTGATGTAACTGTATCAAATAAAAAGTAATCCATACATCTCAGATACCTGATATGTATATATTAATGTGTAAAAAATATCTATTGTGCTTGCTGTGTAAGAGTAGTTAAAGTAAATCCTTACAAATTCATACTTTATGTTTTAAACAATTTTTTGGGAGATATAGTCATAAGCCACCATTGACTACATCTTAATTAGAATCATTCTAAAATTAATGTTTTATAGCATGCAGAGAGTTGACTATTTAACAACATGCTTCACAAGTATTAAGCAAGTGTTTGCAGTAGAAATAAGGTTTCTATTTTGTATTAAATATTTTCAGACCTCCGTGGAACTTTATACTCGCTGTATCTCGAAACTAGTTCGATGTGGCTTATGACTATATCTCTCCGACCCCTTCAATTACAGTAACTGACATAAAACAAGTACTCCACAAAAAACCCGACACTTCACCTTGCTGCATTACTTATTGACACCTCAAAAAATACCTCTTCTCATTTCTCATCACTCTTGCAACCGTTTACACCACTATTACCTCCTCAGGTTACTAATCTCAACAATCGAAAACATCCAAAATCTACTTTTCTTCAAACCCCATAAGCCTCCTACTGATACCATCTGTTACTGCCCTGTCTGCCACATCTCAGTGTTTAGCAAAGTCTTCAAATCCATCCTCTCTGATATGGATGCATCAACACTTCAACCGACACCATCTTCTTCCTGTTAACCAGTGTGGCTTCCATCCCAGTTTCTTCTCTGATTACCAGCTCCTGTGCCTCACCCATCTCCTGCTCCATCAACTCAACTCCAATAAATCCGCCATCTTTGTCTCCCTCGATCTAGAAAAAGCCTACAGCCATGCATAGCATTTCGGACTCCTTGTCATACTCCAGACATATGCACTTCCAATTAACTACAATTAACGTATTACATCCTTTCTATTCAATTGCCCATCCTTTGACACTATTAACAATACCAACTCCTGTACTTTCGAGGAGTGCCCCAAGGCTCTTTTGGCTCTGTCCTCTCTCCTCTCCTTTATTTCCTCTACACTGCTGATAAGTGCAAACCAACCCCACCCAGCCACCTTCTTTGGTATGCCGATGACACTGCTTTCCTCATCCTCTACCCTATACTTCAGAAATCTAAACGATCCTTCCAAAGCCATCTCAGTCAGCTTACCTCTTGGTGTAACCAGTGGCTCCTCAAGGTCAAAGCCTCCAAAACCCCGGCAATAATTATAGGACAAACCACCCGCAACTTCAGCCTCCATGCTAACACAGTAAAACATCTTGGAACCCTCAACTGGTAACTAACGTGGGAACCTCACTTACTAGTCATCCAAGGAAAGCTCACAACAGATTAAAACTACTAACACGCCGAATCTGGGCACTACACCCCTCTACTATTCTCCATATCTACAAAACCCAGATCTAACCTATCCTCTGCTATGCAAATGTTGTATGGCTCTCTGCCCCAACAAAGTTCTATAAGTCTCTCCTAATCCTTGAACGCCAATCACTCTGTCTCCCTTTAAATCCATTTATCTTAAACCATATGGATCTTCTACTATCTCATCAAATTCCCACCCTTCCTCACCCATATCCAACCCACACATCGCTTATACTATCTGCAAACTAGATTCCAATCACCCTATTGTCTCCACTCTGAACACCAACCATGGTATGCTGCCATGCCACCACAAACATCCCTCCATTCCCGCAACTACACACACACTCCATATCCTACTCCATGTAACTTCAACCAACTTCCTCTCCCAGACAATGAAATCTTCCCCAATATTTATCCCTCCAATCAACTTTAAGTCTTCCTCGCCTAACCCTCTCCACATGAGGGCTCCTCTCACCATTTTCCTCTTTATCCATCATTATCCCTTTGTTCTTGTAGCCACCACCCTATCCACACAACAAACTACTCGTCACCCTCTGTCTTTTCCACCGACTGTATTTCCCACTATCCACCTCAACTCCTACCTGTCATCTCCATAGTTTTTCTGCTAACAGACCCATATCTTTTTATCCACGTCCCTGAGCCCTAAGAAACACACTCTCCTCTCAGACAATACCTCTCATCTAGGGCGGTTCCGTCGATTTTAAGTGAAAGTACAATGCTTCAGGATTTTTTTTTTCAGAATTTCACCTTCTTGCAATCAGTTCTTCGTTAATGTATATATTTCAGTTTTTAAAGTACATCTTTGATTTTTAATTGAAAATGAACAGCCCCATATTTTGTTTATAATTCTCATTATAATTTTTTTAATTCGCTTGGCTGATGAGTGGAGTATTGTACTGCTGACAGCTCACCCCATATCCACGTATGGGGCGAATCGGATGAAATAACAATAAAGGAAAAAGAACTAGTGCAATTCAAATTTACATTAGTTTTCCACATAAGATAATGGTTATTACATTTTTCTCACTCTTTAGTGAAGCCCTAAGATTATTCTTAATTGATCACTGTTCCTATTCAGTAGCTGACTCTTTAAAACAAATGAAATACAAAACTTGAAACGAAGTGCAAAATATTTTACTGCAGGTAGTACAAGTTGTCTTGTAGATAAAGCCAATCAAACAAACTCACTCTTCAGGAAGAGCACACTTACATTTACTTAACAACGGATATTGCAGAATGTAGTTCCATTGAACTAATACGAAAGTTCAGGACCTTTTAGAAAAAGTGAATGTTAGAAGAAAAAAGAATTCCGAATCCGTTGGACGCGAACCAGCAACACATCACATGTTACCTTATAGTTAGGCACTGGTGCTCATTATGCTACACAGCCCACAAGTGATATAAAACCATACTTTGCATCTTACCATGTCCTGGAAGCTTTAATCGTGGATGCGTTATTAACTGACATTTGAGTTCAACAAACTGTACTGAAAACAATGAGTTTTTATTGGATCCTGAATGTGTCGTTGCTTTGAAACGGTGTACTTCCGTAATATAAAAATCATAATAATTCTCTAGTCACCATTACGACGTTTCCCGTCATTTTATTACAACAAATTGTAGTAATTTCCAAGAATGATTGCCTATCGAAGTCGTTGGGTCCAAACGATACATATCGAACGTGCGATCGTAAATCGATCATGCGATTCTTGTGGCGTGTTCCCCGTCGTTCTCGTAGTTGCTCTACATTACATACCTCCATGAATTATTTGTGATTTGCTAGAGAATCCCAGACGATTTGTGTTGTTAGTGAGTGGAATGTATGTGACGTTTCTTCGGCGGATTCTGTCACAAGGAAAAATCTAATTCCATGTTTATCCAGCGTAGAAAATTGTTCGACTTTTGGCGCAAATATGGAGTACCACCGGACGAGGAAAGAAGGAACTATGTAGACTGTGGTGGTGCGAAGTGTGTAAAACTTCGTAAGAACAGTTTCGATGCTGAAATACCGTTTACAATTGCATTGCGGACAGTGCAGAAAACGAACAAGTATCAGGAAAAATAGATGGTTCGACTCTTCCAAATTATCCAATCAGACCACATAATGACAACACCGACGACGAGTAAGGTAAGTCGTCTCCTTTGCAATTACAAGTATTTTTGTAACGCTCTTCTTTTGTCTTTGCTCTAGCGATCACATACTCATAACGTCCGCCACCAAAGTCGCATGATCGATTTATGATCACATGTTCGATATGTATCGTTTGGACGCCGCGACTTCGATAGGCAATCATTCTTGGAAATTACCGAAAATTGTTTCACTTTTTGTCGCAAATATGGAGTACTATCGGACAAGGAAAAGAGAGATTGTGTAGACTGTGGTGGTGCGAAGTGTGTAAAACTTTGTAAGAAGAGTTTCAATGCTGAAGTACCGTTACAATTTCATTGTGGACAGTGCGGAAAATGAACGAGTATCAGGAAGAATACATGGTTCGACTCTTCCAAATTATCCATACCGACCAGCGTAATTCTTCTATCTTGCTGGATTCGAGATTAAACCTTGCAAGCAACAGCATCGAAACTGACTTACCTGCTACTACCGTGTGCGACTATTTCGGGGTTTGCAGAGAAGTGTGTTATGTGGTAGTTATGAACGACAGTGTACCGTATTGGTGGACTGAGTAAAGTTGTTGAAGTGAACGAATCCCACATAGCAAGAAGGAAGAACCAGAGAGGACGACCTTCACAGAGTGAAATCGATCATATTTGGGTATTTGGTGGAATGGAACGGGAGTCCTGGAGGTGTTTCGTTGTCACAGCATTGTCCAGAGACAAGGTCACTTTAGTGCGTCTGATAAAGCACTTCATACTGCCTGGTAGTAAAGTCATTACAGACGGATTTCAGTCCTGCAAGACACTCAAAGCAGAAGGATTCGACTACGAGTTCATCAAACACTCAGTAGAGTTCGTGTCTTCGGATGACCCCAGTGTGCACACGCAGAACATCGAGAGGCTATCGAAATCTGTGAAGTCTTCCATTAAAAGAGAAGGGCGTCCAGGACAAAGAGACTAACTATGCTTCTTTCAGTACCTTTATTTCCACAACTTACGCTTGCAGGGAAAAGTTAACGTATGTGACACTTTATCTATATTTTTGCGTGATATTGGCAGAGTTTACCCAGACTATGGCAAAAATGGAATTGTTCCTGTAGCATACACATCACATGGACTTTCACATGACAACACCGACGGCGAGTAAGGTAAGTCGTCTCCTTTGTAAATACAAGTATTTTTGTAACGCTCTTCTTTTGTCGTTGCTGTAGTGACCACCGAAAACATGCTCATAACGCCCGCCACCAGAGTTGCATGGTCGATTTACACTCACACGATCGATATGTATCGTTTGGTCCCCGCGACTTCGATACGCACTCATTCTACGAAATTACGCAAATTGTGCAACTGATGACGTATTTTATAGAGATCCTCATCTGACGATGCTTAGAAACGACGTATAAACATACGAGCTTCAACTGAAAGACAATATGGCGTCTCGCGCGTCTGTACTGAAGGGAGATGTCGTCATGTGACGTAGGCGGCGTTCTTCCATCTCATTGATCTACTTTGAAACGCATGTTCAGAATATCTGACATACTGGATATCGCTCTGCATGTTCGGAAAGACTCGCCGACGTGCTTTTTCCGTATTATAACGTCAGAAACTGGGCGCGGTCAACGTTAAAGTTTGAATGCGTGGTCCGAGTGCCGACGGCCTTAGTCTGTTCGGTGGCAATCAGCGAGCACTCACCTGCGCGAAGGAGACTGAGGCCAACCGCATGGAAAACGAATGATGGACTGAGGAGAAACCGCGTAGAAGCGAGTGATGGGGCTCGACTGCCGCTCACTCAGCTTCGCCACGCAGATGCAGTGCTCTTAGGTCTCTCTTATGCCTGCTGTTCTGACAAAGGAAACTCCCCATCACACACCCCTCAGATTTAGTGGTAAGAGGACCCAGTGATCAGCCCGTCAAAAACTGAACACAAATCATGCATGAAAGCAGGGAGAAAGTGTACTGGACTAAGAAAAAAAAATAGGAACAGTGAACAGTCCAAGAGAAGAAGTGCAATACAGAACACCATACTATGCATTGGATACAGAATATGAGTCATGTGGTAAGCATACGTTAGCGTCGCAAGTAATTGTGATGAATAGTGGGAGCAGACGAGGAACCACGAGACGTCTCACAGAAATGAAAGCATCAAATAACGGGTGTGATCTGTTTCAACAAAGGAATTCAGTAGTCAAGATTTCCAAAACGCAGCTTCAAAAACGTTAAAAACACGTGTTTTGACAGAGCGCAGAGGAACTGTGTGATTGTAAAACTGTTGCGTTCATTTGTTGCAGCTTAAGGGATGAAATAAAAAATGTCATGTGGCGAGGGACTCACGGCGGGTAGACGCGATCGACTAGTGCAAATACACTCCTGGAAATGGAAAAAAGAACACATTGACACCGGTGTGTCAGACCCACCATACTTGCTCCGGACACTGCGAGAGGGCTGTACGAGCAATGATCACACGCACGGCACAGCGGACACACCAGGACCCGCGGTGTTGGCCGTCGAATGGCGCTAGCTGCGCAGCATTTGTGCACCGCCGCCGTCAGTGTCAGCCAGTTTGCTGTGGCATACGGAGCTCCATCGCAGTCTTTAACACTGGTAGCATGCCGCGACAGCGTGGACGTGAACCGTATGTGCAGTTGACGGACTTTGAGCGAGGGCGTATAGTGGGCATGCGGGAGGCCGGGTGGACGTACCGCCGAATTGCTCAACACGTGGGGCGTGAGGTCTCCACAGTACATCGATGTTGTCGCCAGTGGTCGGCGGAAGGTGCACGTGCCCGTCGACCTGGGACCGGACCGCAGCGACGCACGGATGCACGCCAAGACCATAGGATCCTACGCAGTGCCGTAGGGGACCGCACCGCCACTTCCCAGCAAATTAGGGACACTGTTGCTCCTGGGGTATAGGCGAGGACCATTCGCAACCGTCTCCATGAAGCTGGGCTACGGTCCCGCACACCGTTAGGCCGTCTTCCGCTCACGCCCCAACATCGTGCAGCCCGCCTCCAGTGGTGTCGCGACAGGCGTGAATGGAGGGACGAATGGAGACGTGTCGTCTTCAGCGATGAGATTCGCTTCTGCCCTGGTGCCAATGATGGTCGTATGCATGTTTGGCGCCGTGCAGGTGAGCGCCACAATCAGGACTGCATACGACCGAGGCACACAGGGCCAACACCCGGCATCATGGTGTGGGGAGCGATCTCCTACACTGGCCGTACATCACTGGTGATCGTCGAGGGGACACTGAATAGTGCACGGTACATCCAAACCGTCATCGAACCCATCGTTCTACCATTCCTAGACCGGCAAGGGAACTTGCTGTTCCAACAGGACAATGCACGTCCGCATGTATCCCGTGCCACCCAACGTGCTCTAGAAGGTGTACGTCAACTACCCTGGCCAGCAAGATCTCCGGATCTGTCCCCCATTGAGCATGTTTGGGACTGGATGAAGCGTCGTCTCGCGCGGTCTGCACGTCCAGCACGAACGCTGGTCCAACTGAAGCGCCAGGTGGAAATGGCATGGCAAGCCGTTCCACAGGACTACATCCAGCATCTCTACGATCGTCTCCATGGGAGAATAGCAGCCTGCATTGCTGCGAAAGTTGGATATACACTGTACTAGTGCCGACATTGTGCATGCTCTGTTGCCTGTGTCTATGTGCCTGTGGTTCTGTCAGTGTGATCATGTGATGTATCTGACCCCAGGAATGTGTCAATAAAGTTTACCTTCCTGGGACAATGAATTCACGGTGTTCTTATTTCAATTTCCAGGAGTGTATTTTGAGGTGACGCCACTTCGGCGACTTGCGCGTCGATAAGGATGAAATGATGATAAAGACCAACACAGACACCCAGTCCCTGAACGGAGAAAATATTCAACCCAGCCGAGAATCGAACCAGGGCCCTCCTAGCATGACAAGCCAGTGCGCTGTCCACTTTTTTTATTGGATTAGCAGACCAACGCCTTAACCACTTTTTTCAACAGTCTGTTATCATTACCACTACACTATTTTTTTTTTTTTTTTTAGGAAGGTCAGGGCGTGGTACACGCCGCAAAAGCAGTGGGGTCTCTTCACGGCACTGCCAGTGCGTCGAGGCCCAAACCCCTCCCACCCCTTTTTTCATGTCCCTTGTTGGGTCACTGATAATAGCACTGAGTGCACAGAAATCATAACACAAAACTCCCATTCTCCGTTGTAAGAAAGACAAATGAACCTCTTCTCTGAGTAGAAACTTAACAATTGTTCTTGAATCACACAAATACTTTGGAAGTCGAACACGAGTAATTCTGAACAAAATGTTTTGAAAAAAACCCTTCGTGTAACATAGAAGTTTCGGAAGCAGGGTAATAGTAAATAATAATAAGAACACAAGTGACTTTTAATTATCTTCTGTTCGTTCTCGTTCAAGGTGTTGTAGTGGTTCTACATATTTAACCGATACCCATTCTTTCAAAAATGATCTTCAGCATGTTGCCGTGGTGCTTCTTGTGGTTGCGATACGTGCTGATTTTTGCGTATTCACAATTCATGTAAACGCGAAATTCTATCTCGTTGTCCGACCCAAGTTTGTTGATGACATAACTAACATATTTTCCCAGTAACCAGCTAATGGCGTTGGTTTTTAATTTCGGAAAGTACGTCATGTCTGGTCTCAGGAGGATCGATGGTGTTATATACAGGATCTGGTGAGAAAGGCGATTTGTTGCCTGATCCAATTCCAGTTATTCACATTGCCGCCACAGGTGAATCTGTGGATGAGTGTATCCAAAAGATTGCATTTTCCACAAAGGTGTGTCTGGTTTAAACTGATCCCATATAGTCTCTCATTGGTGCTGAAGATGTTGTTAACTGTTTTGTACCATGCGGAAATAGCGTCTGTAGATAGCCCGGCATAGTTGATGTTCCGCCATACAGCGTGCCAGTCACAATTGGGGAATTTCTTTTCAATTTTGTTTCTGCCCTCATTTAACTTCCTTTCAAGTATGATGTCGCGCGCTGTGATACATGTGTTGCTTCTGATTTCATCACTAAGATAACTTGCTTCGAGGAAAAAGTTCTTCACATACTGCAGACGTGCATTAATCCTTCGCACATCAATCGATGCTTGCAGGCTATGGGGTGTCACAGCCTCAAAGAGCTTTGCGGCTATACATTGTGGAAGTTCTCTGAGTATATGGAAAGTCCGTTTGAGGAACAGAGCAGACGCTATTTCGAATATCCACCAAACCGAGGCCCCCGTTTCTGACATCCAGTATAACGGTAGTCGCACCAACGCTGAATATGTCTCCTCACCATAAATAATTGGTAACAGTGGACATGATCCCTTTCGCTACTAGTTTGGGGATTGGAAATACCTGCGCAGTGAAATACGCTTTAGACAAAATGCAGGAGCTGATGAATCTGACTTTTTGCACCTGGTCCATAGTTCGATGGATGTTCTCCATACAGCACCATGAACTTTCCTCCAAGTTTCCGTCCAGTTAAAAGCAGCCATCCTCATCGGACATGCCATTAAGGTTATTCCCAAAGTTTTATGTTTGTTGTCTTGTTTTGCCCATGCCAGTCAGAGGTGATCTAGGCCCCTCAGATTCAATATTTTACTTTTGTTTTCATTTGTTGTCGCTCCCGACGCTAGACAATACTTTTGGATTTCTCTTTCCAATGTAACTGCCTCCTCCTTATTCCTTATTACAACATCCACGTCATCAGCATAAGCTCGTATGACAGTTTTCTCACCACTCGATGTTATGCCTGTTAATCCTGCGTGGACAGTGCAGAGAAAGGGCTCTAAAGAAACGGAAAATAAAAACATAGATAAGGGACTGCCCTGTGGAACCCCTCGCCTTATCTGTATGGGTTTAGATGTTTGGCCATTGATTGCTATTTTCGCATTTATACCTGTTCCAATATTTCTTAGCACGTTGACAATCTTAGGGTGGAAAGCCATTCGTGACAGCGTCGCAAAGAGATATCTATGACTAACGCGGTCAAAAGCTTTGTTGAAATCTATAAAGATTAAAGCACATTTTATGCTTGTCACTGAGGTAATTGCAATAACGTCTCTGTATGCAGATAGACTTTCGAATATCGTTCTGGTTGTAGAACAAGATTGATGATGACTCAATATTTTGTTGGAAAAGGCAGAGAGTCTTTTGTTGATAATACGCGATATTATTTTTTAATCAGAATTTAGTAGCGAAAGAGGCCGAAAATTGTTTACGTTGGTTTTGCCTTTACTCCTATGAATCAGTAATATTTTACTGTCCTTAAACTCTATAGGGACCGCTTTTCCGTTCAGGACCTCATTCGCATGGGAGTTATCTTGTCCCCAATTATAGACCAGTAGCGGGCATAAAACCCCACTGGGAGGCCATCAGGTCCCAGAGATTTTTTGAGAGGTGAATTACGCACTGCCTCATGCACTTCAGGATGGCAGCGTTCTCTGTTCCCGACTATTGTGGACCTAAATTAGTGAGAAAGTCCTCGATAGCTGCATCGTCCACTGTGGTAGGGGCATATAAGTTGTCATAGTTCCTGTGGACTTCGTCCAGTATTTCTTTCTGGCATGTGAGCCTTGTACCAGTATGCGTCTGGACTTCATCGATAAAAGTTTGACGACTGTTTTTAGCATGCCGCACCAAGTGATACAGAGAAGCTGTTTCATCTGCTACTACTGATGTGGCTTTCGATTTAATTATGAGTCCCTCCATCTGTTTCTGTTTAATGCTTAATCACTTGGCTTTTATTTTTTTAATATCATTCAGATGAATTACGTCACCATGTGCCTGTTGATATAAGTCTCTTAAAACTTTATAATAAAACTCCATTGTATTCCTCAACTCCCTCTGCCTCGCTACACTATACTGCATGACAACTTTCCGCAGCCTTGGTTTAGACCTCCTAGTCCACCAGTCAGTGACTGTTGGGTGCTTGTCTGCTGTGCGGAGACACATAGTCCACGCTGCTCTTATTTTCTGTTCCAGTTCTTCGTCAGTTAAAACAGAGATAATCAAATTCCATTGGCCTCTGAATCGACGGGTTGGCTGTACGCTTAAGTTAAAGCAAGTTAAAAGTGTACAGTGATCGCTAAAATATACGGGAACAGTTTCAACTTTTAATAAAAAATTTTGCAAATTGGATGACACGCAAATTCTATCTAGTCTGCTGCGGGAGTGGCTGGTTATATGCGTGAACTCAACTGACGTCGGGTGCTGAAGTTCCCACACATCCTTAAGTTGTAGATCACTTACTAACTTTTTTAACTGTGGCTAGTAGTTGAAATTGGGTTGTTGATCTTTTTGGTTTAATACACAGTTAAAATCTCCACCTAATATAAGAGAACACGGATTTTTCCTGAATAAATAAATAAGTTCATCTTGAAAAAACTTAGCACGATCCAATTTATGGGAATTTCCTGATGGGGCGTAAAGGTTAAGCACGGTCACATCGAAAATTTTTATGCCTACGGCTCTTCCTGATTCTAGTCGTTCGATTTCAGTCACCGGAATACTTTCCCTTATAAGAATGGCTGTACCGACATTGGCTTCCGTAGAAACATTAACAATTTCAAAAAAGCCTGGGATCCGAAATTCCGTTATCGCAACTTCTTGTAGCAACGCGATATCTGTCCCAGACTCGTACAAGAATTCTTTTAGTGCTGCCAATTACAAGGGTGACTGTATTTTATTAATGTTAATAGTAGTAATGCTATAAGCTTGCATCACAGACATACCAGAAGAAGCTATTTGGGATGAGGATCGGTATAATTATAGCATCAACGTGCTTGTCTACAAGTCACGATCTTTAGAAGCTGTGTGCCCATTACATGTACGAACTTCCTAGAAAAATCTTTTCTGCTTTTAAACAAAGTGCTTGAAAAGAAAATTATCCTGAAATCCTGACAATGCATTGCTATAAGTCACTGTGGTCTTTCTCTTTCTCCTCGTCAGTGTTGGCCCTGATGACTTCATATTTAATATTCTTTTCCTTGATGTCTTTCTTCTCTGGTGTGGCTTTCGCTTGATGACGCGTGACAGCAAGACCTGGTTTCGGTCGCAGCCTCAGACGGTGGCCATCTGGCGCAAGGGCGGTGGCTTGCGAGTCGTCAATATTTGGCTCCGGCGTGTTGCCTTGCTGGCGAGGCGGTGATTCTTGTTTATTTCCTCCTTCGGCGCAGTGTTGCGCTTCGGAGTAAGCGAATTGTTTACTTAGTACTTCCTCGTACTGTTCTCACTGTATGGACTGTGCACTTGATGCGGTTATTGCAGCTGTGACCTCAGGCTCAGGGTCACATTTCTGTGAAAGGTCACTACCAGCTGCGTCACTATCTGTTCGTGGCGGTATAATTCCTTGTTCGGAAGTGGGAGCCACATCGACTTGCATTCCTTTTTCCACTTCTGACAGATCTTCAGGACCTGGCTTCGGCTTCCTGGCAAAGGGTGTTTCACAGGAAGAGCCCTCATCAACATTTTCTTCAGTGGCCTCTAGAGGAGGCTTTTTAGTGGGAATCTCGCTGTCACTGGACGGAATTTCAGCAGTTAATGCAGGTTTTAAAGGCAGAAATTCATTAACATTAAGTGCAACATCTTCAGAGGTAGTAACAGGATCCACGACTGCCGCCGGCTCTGTTGTGTTACTGGCTGGCAACAAATCGTTGAGTGTTAATTTCCGGCGTTGCGTAAGGTTATTTTTTAGCACAAAAACACGACGAGGGTAGTCCTGACGGAGGTGAACAGACTCATTACATACGTGACATGTAGGGGTTTGCCCTGAGTACATAACATGTGCCTTGTGCCCGTCAACAAAGATGTAGGAGGGAATGTTTGCCTTCACTTCCATCTCCACAGAGCGAATTCCGTTAAAGCACTGCAGCTGGAAATGGCTCAAATGGTTCAAATGGCTCTGAGCACTATGGGACTCAACTGCTGAGGTCATTAGTCCCCTAGAACTTAGAACTAGTTAAACCTAACTAACCTAAGGACATCACAAACATCCATGCCCGAGGCAGGATTCGAACCTGCGACCGTAGCGGTCTTGCGGTTCCAGACTGCAGCGCCTTTAACCGCACGGCCACTTCGGCCGGCAGCTGGAAATGCGAAGCCCACCTTTCGTTTACGATTTTCCTGACAACCCCATACTTTGAAAGGACATTTGTAATTTTCGAGTTGTCTACGTCTATGGGTATATTCAAAACCCTAACATTTTTAATTACAGACTCGGAATTCCTGAGTTTTACAGTACTTTTAGTACCATCACGGTGTATAAATTCCGTTTCATAACCAAATTTTGCCAGAAAGCGGTCTACACTCACGGAATCGTTAAACTTTACACAGATTCAGAACGAAGGCCAATTACCTCGGTAATCCAGTTGTGTATTTCAAGTGCAGAGGGCTGTACTCGACGGGTGTACTTGTCGAAGGTGGTGCTGCAGCGACGAAATTTCGGACAACGCTGACACCCCAACGGCACTACGTAGAAAGACGACACGAACGAAGACCAATAGCTTAATTTATAACACTAAATTCACGTGCAAAAACGCCAATAAACAATCACGAAACACGAAAACACTGGCGTAAACACTGAACGTTCACGGAGCAAACTTGAGGAGCGTGCGACCGCGGCGACAGCTAAAGCCAGACTTAAACACTCAGCTACGGTGGCGGACTAGCTTAAGGGATGAACTAATATGTTTTCATCATTTCCTTGGGAGTGATCACATTCCCATTCATACGAACACCTAATCGAGCAAAGAGGCATATCTCACTCACCAGTCGAAGAGAATAGGTGCGTCGATAAGAGATTCTTATCATATGACACACGCACTGTCACCAATGCCGTGTATGGATTCGGTTGACTTGTCGTCTTGTCATCAAAAGTTTGCGGTTCCCATATGAAGGCCACTTCATTTCGGCTACTAATAGTGTAGTTGTGCAGAACCAACTGACATTATCGGTCCCTACCTTACACCTCACTGTTACTAACGGGCGTTACACCACGACAGAGCACAAATCTGAATAAAGAGAACAGCGGAAAAAAAGGCATGGCGGAGGTCTGAATACGGCTCGCCAGCTTCGGAGTCCAACACCTGAATCACTTGACCACGACACCATTCGTCTACTCAGCTTCATCCATCTCTTGTTTTTGGACCGCTCACTGTTTCTATTTTGCTTTTTTTTTTTTTTCACAGTCCAATACACCTTCTTCCTGTTTTGATGCTTGATCTGGGTTCAGTTTTTGGCGGGCTGTCCACTGTGCCTTCTTACCACTAAACCTGGAGGAGGACGCTATAGGGAGTTTCCCTTGTGAGTGTAGCTCGTTGTTGTTCTATGTGTATGCATGGTGAGTCTTTCATCTCGAATGCTGTAATCAACAAAACTACAACTTAATATATGTTTATACCTTAGAAACTGTTAAGCACTGAGGACAACAGATATCTAATTGTTACAGATTCCGTTTTCGTTTCTTTCAGCTAAGGCTTTAGGACTACCAAACGAGTTTCTTCACTCAACCAAGAAGAAGATGGGTGGAGGCTGTTTCCAGGTAAGTCCTTGAAGTCATAAGTAGTAACTGCAAACACATTAAATGATTAACACCATTGGTATAATCACTTTTTAAATTCTTTCTTATTAATGGCAATCAGGTTTGAACTGACTAACTGATCATCTTCAGATATAAGTTGGAGAAAGGAAAAGTGGCGTGCAATAATATAAAAATTACCTAAATGTAATACAATAAATAATACCAACAATGTTACTATTAATAACATTAAAAATCATGAACTTATTGTAGTGGCACCACCGTTTAGGATACGGAAAGTTAGTTTTGTGCGATATTCTGAGCACAAGTTACAGCCAGATGTGGGCCAGATTGCAATAAGTTACGCTGACCAGCGGTTGCAAAGTGGAATGGAGGCCACAGGGCCATCAAACCACTGAAAAGAGTAAAAGCAGTAGTTCGCATGGCGCAGGCTATAGGCAGAAGAGGCCCACTGGCACAACCGGGGTGTGGGGTGTATGTGACGCGAAGCGACGCGTTAACAAGAGGCGTGCAGCCGAGTATAAATAGGTGTTGTTTTCTAACGAGATTCATTCAAGTGAGGCAGCTCTCCTGGATGGCAAGGCATGTCGCACCACCGGCTTCGAGCAGAGCAGATGTGGCCCCAGCATTCCCACCCACGGCAGGTCACTGGTTCGACTCTCTGAGGCCAGCGTGAGGATTTAATTGTGGCAGCTCTCCTGGACGGCGAGGCGTGTCACACCGCCAGGCAACATGCAGCTACAGATGGGGCGACAGCGTCCCAGTCCACAGTGTGTCGTTGGTTCGACCCTCTGAGGCTGACACGGGGTCTGCAGCCAGCCAGGTAGGGCCACTCTTTGGCTCACTACCGCGGGAAGTCGTTTCAGACTTCCCAGGCGAGGGCCGCCGTTTTGGACACTGGATCGCGGGTGGTCGTTGCCACCGCGTTCTCAGATACGCCAGCCAGGAAGCAAGCAGCGGGGCCAGCCTATGGCTCCCGGTGGAGCCTGCAGCTCACTCCGAGCGGCGCTGAGTCGGCATGGACGCAGACCGCCAAGTCAACCGCGGTACCCTGACGTCGACGCACTCCGCTGGCGTACAAGGCCGGCTCGACTCAGTGCGTTGCATGGGTCGCTGGGGCAGTGGCCTCAGCATTGCAGGACCCTGTGATGCGGACCAAGGTGAACAGAGCATTTGGAAAGTTCTCGCCGAGTTTTAATACGGCAACTCCTGGCACCCACCCACAACATTTGGTATCAATACGCCACATCTGGCGTCCGATACCACAACATTATAGGGCTGTAAGGTACAACAGTGTTAAGACTGTAACGTAAAACTACTTAAAAATTACAGGGAATTTTGTGAGAATGGTTGCATAGTCAGTCACTAAACATGCACACTACAGTGGCCAGAGCATTGATACTGTGCAAAGAAAGTGTAGAAAAACAACAACACAGTAAATTTTACACTGTACAATTTAGCATGGTGTTATCCATTTTGCAAGACAGAATTTTCGAAATTTACAAAATGCTGAACTCCATTTTCAAATGTTCCTTTGAAAAACTCAAAGAATTGCCCAAATTAAATCCTTGTACCACTGAAAAGATGAATGAAATTAGTATTCGTTTCGGTGGTGTTGAGAATCAGTTGAAATCATTAAAAATGAACAATTCTCGAGGGCTCAGTGGAATTTCTGTCAGACTGTATACTGACTTTTACTCTTTTAACTATAATATATCGTAGATCCTTCACACAATATAGACCGTACCCGGAGGTTGGAAGGAAGCACAAGTCACACCCATCTACAAGAATATTAGCAGAAGTGGTCCACAGAACTATCGCCCAATAGCTTTGAAATCAGTTTGTTGTAGAATCTTACAACATATTCTCAGCTCAAAAGTAATGAGGTCTCTTCCACGCCAACCAGCATGTGAAACCCAAGGCACATATTTCTCACATGACATACTGAAAGCCTTGGATCAAGCCTGTCAGGCAGAGGCAGTATATCTCGATATCCAAAAAGCATTTGACTCTGTACCACATCTACGCTTATTATCAAAAGTGTGATCATACGGGATATCAAGTGAAATTTGTGATTGGATTGAGGACCTTTTTGGTATGGAGGACACAGTATGATATCTTGGACGGAGAGCCGTCGACAGATGTAGAAGTAACTTCGGCTGTGCTCCATGGAGGTGTTTTGGGACCCTTGCTGTTCATGTTGTATATTAATGACCTTGAAAACAGTACTAATAGTAACCTCAATCGTTTCGCAGATGATGCAGTTATCTGCTATCAAGTAATGTCTGAAAGACGCTGCACAAATATTCAGCCAAATCAGATACTGCCAGCTTGCTTTAAATGTTGAGAAACATAAAACTGGGTCATTCACAAAACGGTAAAACGTGGTATCCTATGACTACAATATCAATGAGTCACTACTGGAATCGGTTATCTCGTACAAATACCTGGGGGTAACATTTTGAAGGGATATGAATTGGAATGAGCGCATAGACTCAGTCGTAGTTAAAGCAGGTGATAAACTTCGGTTTATTGGTAGAATACTGGGGTAGTGCAATCAGTCTACAAAGGAGATTGCTTATAAATCACCCATGCGATCTATCATAGAATATTTCTCAAGTTGGAACTAAGTCTTTAATTTTTTATTTCTTATTTTATTTTTTTACTAAGCACTGACCAACAGAATTTTCCCTGACAAAGACAACTCAAACTTAACCTCTTCATTTTTTACCCACAATATACAAGCCCAATCCAATCTGATTGCTTTACATTGACGACAACGTGGCTTCGAATAATTAACATAGAAGAATATCGCTGAATTGCAAGAAATCCTATCAATAATACAAATCCAAAACATCTGAAATTAAAGAAATATGAAACTACATCCAGCTCTGTTAATTGCCTAAACTCATTTCATTCACGAATCCCGATAGTGGAAACCCCATTGTTTTTCACAAGTCACTTACCTCACAGAAAATTTTCATAACACTAACTACAGCAATTACAGCAAGTAGCAACAACAGACAGCTAAATAAAAGGATTCTAACTACTATACTCTCTAACTACTAGGAGGCATATTGTTAGCAAAAGAAAGGTTTTGCTGAAGAGCATACAATGTATTTAGAAAATTTTACCTTATTCATGTGACATCCAGTTCCAAAAATTATATAGCTGTCAGTAATGCCATTACCCAAACATTATTAACCATACATCGATTATCATACCTTTCCTTGCATCTTTTCTTATAAGAAATTTCATCTCACTTTCCAACCACAGAATCTCTTGCCGAGGGCGCAGAGCGCTGTCAGCGATATTAACACACTCTATATAACTGCCAACATACTAACAGGCTACTTACAAAGTGTGTGGCATTTCTACCAAGTAGGATTAACGTGGGAAATTGAACGGATACAGAGCAAGGCAACACGAATGGTCACAGGTTTGTTCGATCCGTGGGAGACAGTCACAGAGATGCTGAAGAAACTGAACTGGCACTCTTTAAGAGAGAGACGTAAACTATCCCGAGAAAACCTCCCTACAAAGTTTCGTCTCGGCTTTAAATGTTGAGTCTAGTAATATACTACAGCGGTTATATATCATTGCCGTGAGGACAAGATTAGATTAATTTCAATATTCTAAAAGTAATTTAAACAGGCATTCTTCCCAAGCTCTCTTCATAAAAGAATGGAATGGGGAAAAAACTGTAATAATTTGGTACGATAGTAAGTACTCCCTGCCATGCACTTGAAAATGAATTGAGAGTGTGGATGTAAAATACAGGGCCACTATTCCGAGAATACATTCTTAACAGGAGTTGAGTTTGGATTTCGTAAATGCTTCACTGTTGGGAAGGCAATGTAAGATCTGATTAACTCAGTTCTACGAGGGCGTGCTGAAAGGTAATACTGCCAAATTTTTTATGTGAAATCTCTTCAAGATTTTCCAGTAAAATACGTGCTATTAACATTCCACGTCTTCATTCTTCATGTCTACATATTAGCAGCCCTCTGCCGGTAGCGGGCTCCGAAGTGCATCGAGTAACATGGCTGTGTGTAACGTAACTATGTCGGTACGACAGAAATGCGCGCCGTAATCGGGTATCAAATTCCAAGAGTTCCTCCGCACATCAAGCACCCTCTCCTTCAGCATAACAATGCCAGACCACACACAAAAGTTGCGCTGTCTGCAACATCGTTCATCCTCCATACAGCCCCGACTTGGATCCATCTGATTTGGACCTGTTTCTAAATCATAAAGAACACGTTCGAGAACTAACTTTGACAGGGATGAAGCGCTGCAAGCAGACGTTGTCGCTCCGTGAACAAAGTCTAACTTTCTGCAGTGATGGTATCAACAAACTGATCTCTTGTTTGATATCAAGGGTGATTATGTTGAGAAATATGCAGACATGAAGAATAAAGATGTGGAATCTTGATAAGGTTGGTTTTATTTAAAAATCATTAAGAGTTTTTATATTAAAAATTTGGGAACCATTACGTTCCAGTACGTCCTCCTAGTGGAATGAAACAACAAAAATTATCCTGTTCCTTTTTGTGTCATCTTGCCAAGGTCTTAAGCTTTATGTATCATGAGGCACTGCTTGGTAAACTCAAATGGTATAGCTTTAAAGGTCTTTCTCTGGCATGTGTGGAACCATATCTTAACAACAGAAAATTGAGAGTCACATTAACAAATGATACAACAGCAATGAAATTATGTTCAGAGTGAGAAACCTTAAAAATGATGTGTCACAAGGTTTAATATTGTTGATGGTCTACATAATTGATTCACTTGGGACATTCGAGGACGCCTGTCAAACTATAATGTTCGATGATGACTCGAGTGTATTGATAAAGGATCGAAACACATCAATTCCAGAAACAACCAGGAGAATGATCGAAGAGGCTTATAACAAATTCCTAGCTAACACCTTAATCCTTAATCTTGTAGAACCTCGTATTAAGAAATTCTAAAGAAATAAAATTGACTTATTGGCACCAAAAATATAGATTACTGGGCATACAACGGATGAAGCACCGTGTGTGAAGTTTCTGTGCATACAAGTGGATAGTACACTGAAGTGGGCCAGCATGTGGATAAATTAACCATATAGCTCAGTGTCAACCGATTTTTACTCACAATCTCTCTCACTATGTTGAACTTCAGTTCTGTTCTAGGAGCCTCGCGGGATTAGCCGAGCGGTCTAAGGCGCTGCAGTCATGGACTGTGCGGCTGGTCCCGGCGGAGGTTCGAGTCCTCCCTCGGGCATGGGTGTGTGTGTGTTTGTCCTTAGGTTAAGTAGTGTGTAAGCTTAGGGACTGATGACCTTAGCAGTTAAGTCCCACAAGATTTCACACACATTTGAACAATATCTGTTCTATGGCACTGTCTTCTGGGCATTGTAGCTAGGGCGAAAAAGTATTTATTTTACAGAAGTGTACAATAAGAGTATTGTGTACCGTATAATTGATAACCAAAATCTTGCAGATGCCGTTTCAAATACCTATCGGTTCTTACACTTACGTGGCATTACTTGTGCTTCCTAATGATGACCACAAGATTGATTTACGATGAATTCAGCATTCACAGCCACAATACTAGATGTAGAAATAATTTCCATATAGATTCCAGAGTGGAGTTTTGCATTCTGCTACAAAAGTCTGTAGCAGGCTGCCAGTGAACATCTAAATCCCAAAATATTTTTAAAAAAAGTAGAAGAATACCTAGTTAGCCATTCCCTCCATAGTTTACCAGAATGCTTGGACTTGAGAATGTAAATTCCGAATAACTCTAATATTTTTGCATTGGATAGATTTTGAGTTCGCCAGTCTGTAGACAGCTAACGCTGGTCTGTGTAAAGTTAAATAGATGCTTTGATAGAAGTATCAAATGGAGGCAGCAGCTGGGTAGTGTAGCAAATTTGTAGTAAGGTCTTACAGGACCAAACTGCTGAGGTCATCAGTCCCTAAGCCCTCACACTACTTAATCTAACCTAAACTAACTTACGCTAAGGACGACACGCACACCCATGCCCGAGGGAGGACTCGAACCTCCGACGGGGGTAGCCGCACGGACCGTGACAAGACGTCCCAGACCGTGCGGCCACCCCGTGCGGCTAGTAGTGTAGGAGGAGGAGCAGTAGATACAGTATTTTCCAAGTAAATTGATGTACACGTACATATACACTGTCCAGTTACACTAGTGTGACAACCTGTCAGAAGGCTGAATAATCACCTTTTGCAGCACGCACCTCCGTGAAACGCGCAGGAAGAGAGATAGTGACGACCTGGAAAGTACCGTCAGGGCTGTGGACCCTTGCCGACTCCAATGCCGTGGCCAGCTGCACTAGATTTCTCGGTTGAGGATCCATGGTGCGAACAGACCGATCTACATGGTCCCACAGATTCTCTGTTGGGTTTCATTACATTGTCCTGCTAATACATGCCATAGTACCCAGGAGAAAACAAGCTGCATGTTGGGTCCCACAGATTCTCTGTTGGGTTTCATTACATTACCCAGTTCTAAGCAAAGAAGGGAAAGCAGAAATGTGGAAGGAGTATATAGAGGGTCTACACAAGGGCGATGTACTGGAGGACAATATTATGGAAATGGAAGAGGATGTAGATGAAGATGAAATGGGAGATACGATACTGTGTGAAGAGTTTGACAGAGCACTGAAAGACCTGAGTCGAAACAAGGCCCCGGGAGTAGACAACATTCCATCAGAACAACTGACAGCCTTGGGAGAGCCAGTCCTGACAAAACTCTACCATCTGCTGAGCAAAATGTATGAGACAGGCGAAATACCCTCAGACTTCAAGAAGAATATAATAATTCCAATCCCAAAGAAAGCAGGCGTTGACAGATGTGAAAATTACCGAACTATCAGTTTAATAAGTCACAGCTGCAAAATACTAACGCGAATTCTTTACAGACGAATGGAAAAACTGGTAGAAGTCGACCACGGGGAAGATCAGTTTGGATTCCGTAGAAATGTTGGAACACGTGAGGCAATACTGACCTTACGACTTATCTTAGAAGAAAGATTAAGGAAAGGCAAACCTACGTTTGCAGCATTTGTAGACTTAGAGAAAGCTTTTGACAATGTTGACTGGAATACTCTGTTTCAAATTCTAAAGGTGGCAGGGGTAAAATACAGGGAGCGAAAGGCTATTTACAAATTGTACAGAAACCAGATGGCAGTTAAAAAAGTCGAGGGGCATGAAAGGGAAGCCGTGGTTGGGAAGGGAGTGAGACAGGGTTGTAGCCTCTCCCCGATGTTATTCAATCTGTATATTGAGCAAGCAGTAAAGGAAACAAAAGAAAAATTCGGAGTAGGTATTGAAATCCATGGAGAAGAAATAAAAACTTTGAGGTTCGCCGATGAAATTGTAATCCTATCAGAGACAGCAAAGGACTTGGAAGAGCAGTTGAATGGTATGGACAGTGTCTTGAAAGGAGGATATAAGATGAACATCAACAAAAGCAAAACGAGGATAATGGAATGTAGTCGAATTAAGTCGGGTGATGCTGAGGGAATTAGATTAGGAAATGAGGCACTTAAAGTAGTAAAAGAGTTTTGCTATTTGGGGAGTAAAATAACTGATGATGGTCGAAGTAGAGAGGATATAAAATGTAGACTGGCAATGGCAAGGAAAGCGTTTCTGAAGAAGAGAAATTTGTTAACATCGAGTATAGATTTTGTAGTGTCAGGAAGTCGTTTCTGAAAGTATTTGTATGGAGTGTAGCCATGTATGGAAGTGAAACATGGACGATAAATAGTTTGGACAAGAAGAGAATAGAAGCTTTCGAAATGTGGTGCTACAGAAGAATGCTGAAGATTAGATGGGTAGATCACATAACTAACGATGAAGTATTGAATAGAATTGGGGAGGAGTATGTGGCACAAATTGACTAGAAGAAGGGACCGGTTAGTAGAACATGTTCTGAGGCATCAAGGGATCACAAATTTAGCATTGGAGGGCAGCGTGGCGGGTAAAAATCATAGAGGGAGGCCAAGAGATGAATACACTAAGCAGATTCAGAAGGATGTGAGTTGCAGTAAGTACTGGGAGATGAAGAAGCTTGCACAGGATAGAGTAGCATGGAGAGCTGCATCAAACCAGTCTCAGGACTGAAGACACAACAACAATAAAACATTGTCCTGCTGATACATGCCATAGTACCCAGGAGAAAACAAACTGCATGTAGGGGTCGACGTGTCCCCAAGAATAAATGTATACTTATGATGATCCTTGTGCTTCCAGATTAACGAGATCACCGAGGGAATGCCACGAAAACATCCCCAGACCATAACGCTGCCTCCTCCAGCCAGAACAGGTGTAGGATGCTTGCTTTCAGACGTTTCACGCTGTACACGCCAGTGACCATCTGTCCAATGGAGCATGAAACGTGATTCGTCTGAGAAGACCACCTGTCGCCAGTCAGTGGAAATTCCAGCTTTAATCGCCGATGGAGAGAAGCCACCATCACGGGTGCATGAACCAGGCTCCTGCTGCGGAAGCGGATACACAGGAACGTTCGCTTGACGGTCTTTAAGGAAGCACTATTGGTAGGCCGATGGTTCATCTAGATGGTCAGTTGTTCAATAGTTACACGTCTGTTCGCCTGTGCACATCCCCGCAGCCTATTGTACGAGCGTCACTCAAAAGAAATGCACACTATTTTTGTAAAAATACAGTTTTCATTCTGCATGTGCGAAAGTTTTACTGTGTGTAGTTATATCCTTCCCGCTTGTTTTCAAACTTTGTTCAACCTGTTCCCGTGAGTGGCGCCGTCACAGCATGTGTTCAAGATGGCTGCTACACTTGACGTTCGTCAGAAGCAACGTGCTGTCATAGAATTCCTGTGCTGTGAAAACGAGACAGTGGGAAACATCCACAAGAGGTTGTAAAAGGAGTATGAAGGTGCTGCCGTCGATCGGAGTACAGTTAGTCGGTGGGCAAGTAGGTTGCGTGATGCAAGCGGGCACGGCAATATTGAGGATTGTCCTCGCAGCAGCAGGCCTCGTACTGCACACACTCCAGACAATGTGCAGAGAGTTAACGAATTGGTGGCTGCTGACAGAAGCATCACAGTGAACGAATTGTCACGCTATGTTGGGTAGGGGAAGGAAGTGTTTGCAGAATACTGAAAGTGTTGGCGTTAAAAAAGGTTTTTGCCAGGTGGGTTCCCAGAATGCTGACAGTGTCTCACAGAGAAACAAGAAAAACGGTATGCAGCGAATTTTTGGAACAGTACTAGAATGGTCGAGATGAATTTCTTGGAAGAATTGTGGCAAGTGATGAAACATGGCTCCATCATTTTTCACCAGAAACGAAGAGGCAATCAATGGAGTGGCATCATGCAAATTCTCCCAAGAAAAGGAAATTCAAAACCACACCTTCTGATGGAAAAGTTACGGCTACGGTGATTTTCGATTCCGAAGGACTCTTGCTTGTGGACATCATGCCAAGTGGAACCACCATAAATTCTGATGCATAAGTGACGACACTGAAGAAACTTCAAGTCCGACTGAGTCGTGTTCGACCGCATCGGCAAAAGCAGGATGTTTTGATGTTGCACGACAATGCACGGTCACATGCCAGTCAAAAAACCATGGAAGCGATCTCAAAACTCGGATGGACAACACTGAAACACCCGCCTTACAGTCCTGACCTGGCTCTAAGTGACTATCATCTCTTTGGGAAACTGAAAGACTCTCATCGTGGAAGACGGTTTGAAGATGATGACTCGCTTGTGCACGCTGCCAAACAGTGGCTCCAACAGGTTGGTCCAAAATTTTACCGTGCGGGTATACAGGCGCTGGTTCCAAGATGGCGTAAGGCAGTTGAGAGGGATGGAAATTATGTGGAGAAATGAAAATATTGTTCCTAAAGGATGTATCTATACACTGTAAAACTTTCAAACATGTAGAATAAAAAAAGGATTTTTTTTTAAATAGTGTGCATTTCTTTTGGAGTGACCCTCGTAATTTAACCACAGTTACATGCAAACAGTTTACAAACTTAGCCGTTTGGGAAATGCTTCCACCTCTGGTGTGAAAGGTATGATCATGCCCTTATGGGCGTCAGATAAATCGCTCAATTTCCACAACACAACGACGTCTGGACCGTTTTCTGCGTTCCCCAGACACTCTTTATCCCCCACTGTTAGTGCTGCCACATGCCGTCTGTGAGTGCTTATTGCACGTTAACGTTGAACCTGAGCGATATCACATTATGTGACTGGATCGTGTATAAACTGGTCTAGAAGTAATTATCAGTTTGAGTAGATTAGCGCTAATCATAATTTGTTTTAATATACTTTACAGATGTAACCAGCTCTGGTTACTTCTGCCTATTAATGACTAACCTGATTCGTTCCTCATTCCTCAAGGCTCTCCTTCATGATGAGATTAACGCAACACGATGTATGAATAAATTCTTTCCATATTATCCAGAATTTTACGAGAAATGGCGTGATAAACCCAACGCTTTAACTGCCACAACATAATACGGAAAGCGGCTATCATCCCAATCGTACGTTAATAGAGCTGGGGATAGAATATAACAGCCTGTATGTGTTGTCCAATACTTGACTGCTTACGCTTGAAACATGAGGGCAAATTCTCTCGCTCTGTGTGTGTGTGTGTGTGTGTGAAGCGTAGTGATTAACGTCGCTGGCTGGCGTACTGCGGGAGCCGGTTCAGACTGGACCACTAGCATTTATTTGTTACTTTGTATTGATCGTTTCTGGAAGATTGTCGAAGTATCTTTCGTTTCTAATGTTAGTATATTCTGAAATATTCAGTATTTGTAGAAATCGCTGTACTCTTCGTCCAGGAGGACAGTTCCGTTCTGGCTGTAGGTTGATGCAAACAATAAACGTGCTTTTGGGAGTAACAAGGAGACCACACTGCAGTCGGATTTTTGTTAGGTACTGGTACGTGAAGATCAGAACTCAAATATAATCCAAAACAGTTCGATGAAACTTTCAAAAATCTCTAGAAAATCAACCTTGAAGCTTTCCAAGCAACTTTATTTGATCAGCATTAAGGCGATTTTTTTTTTTTTGTACGCACTGCATTAGTTGCTCGATAACGCCCAGGGAATGGTTATCAGATAATCGATGGGTCACTGGTTCGAATCTCGGCATGGCTTCTTTTGTTTCATTTTTTTCGTTCAATTCGAATAACTACAAATTTAAATATAAAATGCATTAAAAATATGCTCATGAACACATAGATCATCATCATTCTTTTAGAAAATTGCTTGTCTTGTTTCGAATTACATATCACATAGAAAATTTCAGATTTATTGCAAATGTAAAAACCTAATTATCGACGTTTGACAAAAGATTGTTAATAAGTTCCTATTTTTTAAAATTTAAACAATATTTTACAAAATTTCGATAATTGACAGTACATATTTAATTAGAAACAAGGAAACGTGCATTTTTCATAAAAGATGACCATTAGATACGTGTTAATTAATATATGTATTTGACAAATTTTATACTTTTCCTCCCTTTTTATACTATTCCTCCCAGATGAGCAGATATCGACCACATTAAATAATCCATCGGCAATGCAACGCGATACTAACACAGCAAATTTCATCATTCGTAACTTTTGTATGTTTTACCATTGTTCCTCGATTTTTCGATTCTAGCGCGCTTGTTATCCAGTAAGTAAACACAGTTCGGAAGATTCCATAACAGACCAAAACGTCTGGTAATCGTTCCCCAGTCCACTCCTTTTGGAACGGACATACACATTTCGTTTAGCACATTCCAAAATATTTTTTCCGTCTCCTTGGCGATGCATATCGTGGTGTTTTTCCTCGTGGAAGGTAGAATCAAAGTGTAAGCAGTGCACAGCCCGAAACCAGGTACCTGTAAATTAAAAACTTTGCATAATCTTATACCATTCGTTTGTATCCTAATTCTCAGTTCTCTCTTTTTTCTTCCATAGTTGAACAGTCAGTGGGTCTGACTGCTAGGCCGTGGTCCCAGGTTCAGTTCTGTGTCATGACAGGGACGCTCCCTCGCTGACAGGACTGGAAGAGAATGTGTTCAGACTCCCGAAGCTAATTGAAGCCGCTCAAAAGAGAAATACTTGCTTCAAAGTCCTGAAAAGCTCACAAAGGCTGACAAAGCGGTGTGTTGACCCCATACCCCTCTGCATTGGCCGGCCGCGGTGGTCGAGCGGTTCTAGACGCTTCAGTCCGGAACCGCGTGACTGCTACGGTCGCAGGTTCGAATCCTGCCTCAGGCATGGATGTGTGTGATGTCCTTAGGTTAGTTAGGTTTAAGTAGTTCTAAGTTCTAGGGGACTGATGACCTCATATGTTAAGTCCCATAGTGCTCGGAGCCATTTGAACCCTATGCACAGTGTCCAAATGACGCCATCCGCAGAGGATGATACAGCGGACGATCCTATGATTCACATCGGGAATTTATTTTATTCCTCTTGGGTCGTAGATGTGAGATCATATTTTTGTCTGAATGTGAAAAAATGGATGCAATTACGAATTGTAACGTGAAAGAAGTACCTATTTACTGTATGTATAACTTAAATCAACACTTTCTTACTTCACTGTAATTCTGTCACTTTGCAGTAAGACAGTCTCTCATACTCGTGTTTCTCTACGTTATGGTGCGATGAATCTGTTGTTTTAAAGCGGTATTAAACACTTTAGTCATTTTATAAAATACTATGAATTTCGATTAAGTCTGTTGCAGCCCCGTCACTACTACAAATAGTCTGCAGTTTTCGGTTTTCTCCATGTATAGAGTCTCCTTCACTTTCGTATTCGTCTGTAAAACAATAGTACAGTATCTACCACGAAACTTGAATCCGTACACGAAGTCCCGAGTGTAACAAGTAGTACTCTCCGTTCTCCAAGCCCACATTCATAAAATGCTGCTTTCGTCTTTTCAGAGCAATATTGGTTCAAGAATCATAAAAGAAGGTTGTATACCTGGAAGAATCCTGGAGATACTAAAAGGTATCAGATAGATTATATAATGGTAAGACAGAGATATAGGAACCAGGTTTTAAATTGTAAGACATTTCCAGGGGCAGATGTGGATTCTGACCACAATCTATTGGTTATGAACTGCAGATTGAAACTGAAGAAACTGCAAAAAGGTGGGAATTTAAGGAGATGGGACCTGGATAAACTGAAAGAACTTGCCCCCCTTCTAACAGCCGTGTACCGCAAGTCTCTAGAGGAACGGAGGGTTCCAAATGATTGGAAAAGAGCACAGGTAGTCCCAGTCTTCGAGAAGGGTCGTCGAGCAGATGCGCAAAACTATAGATCTATATCTCTGACGTCGATCTGTTGTAGAATTTTAGAACATTTTTTTTGCTCGAGTATCATGTCGTTTTTGGAAACCCAGAATCTACTCTGTAGGAATCAACATGGATTCCGTAAACAGCGATCGTGTGAGACCCAACTCGCTTTATTTGTTCACGAGACCCAGAAAATATTAGATACTGGCTCACAGGTAGATTCTATTTTCCTTGACTTCCGGAAGGCGTTCGATACAGTTCCGCACTGTCGCCTGCCAAACAAAGTAAGAGCCTACGGAATATCAGACCAGCTGTGTGGCTGGATTGAAGAGTTTTTAGCAAACAGAACACAGCATGTTGTTATCAATGGAGAGACGTCTACAGACGTTAAAGTAACCTCTGGCGTGCCACAGGGGAGTGTTATGGGACCATTGCTTTTCACAATATATATAAATGACCTAGTAGATAGTGTCGGAAGTTCATGCGGCTTATCGCGGATGATGCTGTAGTATACAGAGAAGTTGCAGCGTTAGAAAATTGTAGCGAAATGCAGGAAGATCTGCAGCGGATAGGCACTTGGTGCAGGGAGTGGCAACTGTCCCTTAACATAGACAAATGTAATGTATTGCGAATACACAGAAAGAAGGATCCTTTATTGTATGATTATATGATAGCGGAACAAACACTGGTAGCAGTTACTTCTGTAAAATATCTGGGAGTATGCGTGCGGAACGATTTGAAGTGGAATGATCATATAAAATTAATTGTTGGTAAGGCGGGTACCAGGTTGAGATTCATTGGGAGAGTGCTTAGAAAATGTAGTCCATCAACAAAGGAGGTGGCTTACAAAACACTCGTTCGACCTATACTTGAGTATTGCTCATCAGTGTGGGATCCGTACCAGATCGGGTTGACGGAGGAGATAGAGAAGATCCAAAGAATAGCGGTGCGTTTCGTCACAGGGTTATTTGGTAACCGTGATAGCGTTACGGAGATGTTTAATACACTCAAGTGGCAGACTCTGCAAGAGAGGCACTCTGCATCGCGGTGTAGCTTGCTGGCCAGGTTTCGATAGGGTGCGTTTCTGGATGAGGTATCGAATATATTGCTTCCCCCTACTTATACCTCCCGAGGAGATCACGAATGTAAAATTAGAGAGATCAGAGCGCGCACTGAGGCTTTCAGACAGTCGTTCTTCCCGCGAACTATACGCGACTGGAACAGGAAAGGGAGGTAATGACAGTGGCACGTAAAGTGCCCTCCGCCACACACCGTTGGGTGGCTTGCGGAGTATAAATGTAGATGTAGATGTAGAGGTTGTAGAGAGTTTCAGGGAGAGCATAAGGGAACAATTGACAGGAATGGGGGAAAGAAATACAGTAGAAGAAGAATGGGTAGCTCTGAGGGATGAAGTAGTGAAGGCAGCAGAGGATCAAGTAGGTAAAAAGACGAGGGCTAATAGAAATCCTTGAGTAACAGAAGAAATATTGAATTTAATTGATGAAAGGAGAAAATATAAAAATGCAGTAAATGAAGCAGGCAAAAAGGAATACAAACGTCTCAAAAATGAGATCGACAGGAAGTGCAAAATGGCTAAGCAGGATGGCTAGAGGACAAATGTAAGGATGTAGAGGCTTGTCTCACTAGGGGTAAGATAGATACTACCTACAGGAAAATTAAAGAGACCTTTGGAGAGAAGAGAACCACTTGTATGAATATCAAGAGCTCAGATGGCAACCCAGTTCTAAGCAAAGAAGGGAATGCAGAAAGGTGGAAGGAGTATATAGAGGGTTTATACAAGGGCGATGTACTTGAGGACAATATTATGGAAATGGAAGAGTTTGACAGAGCACTGAAAGACCTGAGTCGAAACAAGGCCCCGGGAGTAGACAACATTCCATTACAACTACTGATGGCCTTGGGAGAGCCAGTCATGACAAAACTCTACCATCTGGTGAGCAAGATGTATGAGACAGGCGAAATACCCACAGACTTCAAGAAGAATATAATAATTCCAATCCCAAAGAAAGCAGGTGTTGACAGATGTGAAAATTACCGAACTATCAGTTTAATAAGTCACAGCTGCAAAATACTAACGCGAATTCTTTACAGACGAATGGAAAAACTGGTAGAAGCGGACCTCGGGGAAGATCAGTTTGGATTCCGTAGAAATGTTGGAACACGTGAGGCAATACTAACCTTACGACTTATCTTAGAAGAAAGATTAAGAAAAGGCAAACCTACGTTTCTAGCATTTGTAGACTTAGAGAAAGCTTTTGACAACGTTAACTGGAATACTCTGTTTCAAATTCTGAAGGTGGCAGGGGTGAAATACAAGGAGCGACAGGCAATTTACAATTTGTACTGAAACCAGATGGCAGTTATAAGAGTCGAGGGGCATGAAAGGGAAGCAGTGGTTGGGAAAGGAGTGAGACAGGGTTGTAGCCTCTCCCCGATGTTATTCAATCTGTATATTGAGCAAGCAGTAAAGGAAACAAAAGAAAAATTCGGAGTAGGTATTAAAATTCATGGAGAAGAAGTAAAAACTTTGAGGTTCGCCGATGACATTGTAATTCTGTCAGAGACAGCAAAGGACTTGTAAGAGCAGTTGAACGGAATGGACAGTGTCTTGAAAGGAGGATATAAGATGAACATCAACAAAAGCAAAACGAGGATAATGGAATGTAGTCAAATTAAATCGGGTGATGCTGAGGGGGTTAGATTAGGAAATGAGACACTTAAAGTAGTAAAGGAGTTTTGCTATTTAGGGAGTAAAATAACTGATGATGGTCGAAGTAGAGAGGATATAAAATGTAGACTGGCAATGGCAAGGAAATCGTTTCTGAAGAAGAGAAATTTGTTAACATTGAGTATAGATTTAAGTGTCAGGAAGTCGTTTCTGAAAGTATTTGTATGGAGTGTAGCCATGTATGGAAGTGAAACATGGACGATAAATAGTTTGGACAAGAAGAGAATAGAAGCTTTCGAAATGTGGTGCTACAGAAGAATGCTGAAGATAAGGTGGGTAGATCACATCACTAATGAGGAGGTATTGAATAGGATTGGGGAGAAGAGAAGTTTGTGGCACAACTTGACTAGAAGAAGGGATCGATTGGTAGGACATGTTTTGAGGCATCAAGGGATCACAAATTTAGCATTGGAGGGCAGCGTGGAGGGTAAAAATCGAAGAGGGAGACCAAGAGGTGAATACACTAAGCAGATTCAGAAGGATGTAGGTTTCAGTAGGTACTGGGAGATGAAGAAGCTTGCATAGGATAGAGTAGCATGGAGAGCAGCATCAAACCAGTCTCAGGACTGAAGACCACAACAACAACATTGTGTGCGGAGCTGCTTTGCCATCCATCCGGTATACAATCCGCCATCTACCAATTTCCGTCTCCACAGAGTAGCACCGAGTGCCGAAGTGCGTTGCCATCCCGTCAGCGAGTCAGATCACCTTCCAGTTTCCGTCTCTACAGAGTACTTTCATGTGGGGAACTGCGTTGGCATCCTATCGGCAACCAGCGATTCATATCACCATTAGTTTCCGTCTGTACAGAGAAGCGCCGTGTGCGGAATTGCGTTGAATCCAGCCGGTAGCTAGTCATCGGTTTAGACCAACTACCAGTTCAAGTTCGTATTTAGTACCCCCTCGTGTGAATGGCCTACGGTTAGTAACCCTCTGAGTCATAAAGCATACTACGCTTCGTCTTTCGCCTGCTAGCCAAAGCCGCATGTCATCAATCTTGAGGCAGATTCTGTGATGACCTCAACCCACAGGAAAAATAATTATCAAAATCTGAACTGTGACGTCATCCAAAATTCTAGTTGGAAAACTTGTTATACTTCTCAATTGGTCACGATCTCACTTTGTTTATGAACTGAAAACTCTAATATTCACGAGAAACTGCTCTGAAATTAAACTGAACCGACCAAATTGTGTATACAGTATATTCTCTGCATCTTCAAACACATCTAAGACAATATCTGAAAGGAATTAGAAAAAGTGACAAAATTTCGTGAATCACACACAATACTGTTAATAATTGCATGAACACTGGGGAGGGGCGGGGGGGTAGGGGGGTTCACCAGTATAACCAGTGTCTCTTAATACTACGACTCGTAGCAATACAATATCAAAAAATTTTATTACTGGGCAAACAGTCCCTACGTGATTTGACAGCTGACATTTACTCGTATAATTCACGCTCATGTCAGAAAATGCACCAATACGGGAATAGCAGCTTTTACGTTATTGGTCAGAACGCAAGCACTTATGGCGGTCGCCGTAATTTTCTCGCGACGCCATATTTCACGACAAAATACTCTTATTAGCCACTGTCATATATCTAGTCTCATAAAAGTACATAAAACTACATAAAATAACTACAACAATGTTGACATGCAAGGAGAATTAGTTCTAATGAGAGAAAGAAGTTTATATTTACTGGTGTTTCAACAATGACTACCAGGCAACTTTTAATTCACTGATTGTAATTTTATTTTCGTTAGCAGAAAGCAAACATAAACTAAACAAAGAATTTATTTGAATAGAGTCTGTAATTCTTATACTTTTAATAGAGAAAGAAAGTTTCTAGGTCAGGGGATAGCGTTCGGCGAAATCTCTTAACTTTTTGTTGCATACGAAGCGTTGCGTTGGGCAGCACGATGTCGGCGGGTTACGATGATGAGAGCAGGATACAGGCAGTTCTTCTGGTTAATATTCTCCGGCGAAACGCAAATAAAGTTCCGGCACTGCTGTATCATTAACCCAGTGGTCATTAACAAACCACAAGACGCCAGTATACGACCGTTGATGACATGTCCTCTCTTTCAAAGTACATTACGTAGACATCGCTCGTTTTTACACTTTATGCATTGTCCGTGACGCTATCGTCCATAATTACACAGTTCGTCACATTCATATAGTGTTAGCCACAAATACACAGTTCATAGAATTGTTCTTGTGTGTGAAGCACACCGTAAACAACGTCCACTCTGTTCTCGCATTTCAAACTTCGACAACGTCACTGAAAGTCATTTATATTGCACAGTTAATTAAAGTCTTCACTTTCACGGCTTGATAGAATGTGATAGACAACAGTTCCACCACCCAAACCCAATACCAGCAAAGTTCATTTGCATAAAAGCACTGTTCGTGACGGCCACAACAAAGTATTGTTAGCGGTACTTTCACAGTCCGGTTTATTTGCTCTTAAAGTTCGCTGGCGATGGCATTATATACCTCAGTGGTAAAGAGAATTAACAATCTGATAGTTCGGTATCACTGTCCATACAATTACGTATGCTTTTCATAAAACACAGTACTATTTTTCCGCGCACGCTTCACAGACACACCATCCACCATCCCCTCTACTACACAACAACCTTTCGACTATCGATATCACTACCGCTGTCCCCTGTCTATAGATGTTATATCGTTATCGTAAATTACATAAATCTTTATAAATGTTATTGACTGCATTTTTCACAATTAATAATATTCCAAAAGAGAACTTTACAAATTTTACCACAGGTACAAAGCAAGAAACATATTTATCCATTGGCAAACGAAATAATCACAATTACATCTTTACATTTAAAAACCACAGTAGAATGTTGCATAATCACAATTAGAAATGCCCATATGAACAAAAGAAAAAGAATAGAAATCTAAAGAAAATAAATAAAAAATTTTTATGTGCGTAGGCCTAATTAGCAATGCCTTCACAATTCCAAGGGTAAACATCACACCCAGTTTTCAGCCGATTTAGGAACGTTTCAGAAGTGTATTATGATTTAAAGATTATTTTGAAGACGAATCGCAGTTTATTATTTTTATTTCAGCATGCCGTCTAGGCGCAGCGTCCGACCCCTGATAAGATGACAGTTTTTGTTGCTGCAGCCGTCCGAGAGCGACGCTATCCTTGTTGCAATGATGGCGGCGAGGCACGCCGCCACGCAGTTCTTGCGTGAGGACAGACTAGATCATAGCCTAAGCAGCATCAGGAAGAAGCGGCACGCCGACGACCTGGACGTCGACTGCGCTGCATTACAGAAGATTGTCGCCTATACCTCCCGAGAGGCGCACACGTGCGTCGAGAAGGCCGCCAAGATCTGCCTCATCCAACTGCGCGTGCTACCGACCGACAATGAACACCGTCTGCGAGGGGAGGCTCTCCGCAAGGTGAGTGGGTTGACAATTCTAGCTTCTGAGACTTACACTAATGGCAAATTTTGCCGGCCGATGTGGTCGAGCGGTTCTAGGCGCTTCAGTCCGGAGCCACACGGCTGCTACGGTCGCAGGTTCGAATCCTGCCTCGGGCATGGATGTGTGTGCTCTTCTATACATGTAAGCACAGGCACAAAAAAATTGTCACCAGCAAGAAATATCACGCTATTACTGCGAAACGCCGCCTCTAGCCTTGATAATGGCTTCAGCTCGGCGAAAGAGGGTCCACAAGTTTCTTCCAGTAGGCCATATCCAGCTGAAGCCTCTCATTTATGACTTGACGGATCCCCTACAGCGACCAAATTGCGATGATTTTGAATGCTACGTTTCACCTGTTGTTAAAAATAGTCCCATATACCGAGTGGTTATAGTTAAGTCGCCGCTAACACCCGATATCCACTGTGCGCTGTAACTATCGTATGGTAGCGAAACTTGGTAGACATTCTAATGTGCTAATGCAGACCGATTCGCGCTGAAAAAAAAATTAGTTCCAATTATGGCAGTCAGGTGCAAATCTGGCGCTGTACATCATCTCACCGACGTCTCTGGTGCTAACATTGAACAAACTGTGTAAGCGGCGATTAATAACAAAATCAACATTTTGCCTTTCTCACTTGTTTGACCCTTTCATCCCATGTCCGGTTTCTAATCGATTATATATGTAAAATTTTTTATGCGTCCTTCTTCCATTCACATCATCAGATTTGCTCTTGGTGGCGAAAATTGGAACTAATTTTCTCCAGAGTTCATAGGTTCCGCACTGACGCAGTAGCATATCTATCAAGTTTCGCTGCCATACAATAATTACAATCCACTCTAGACCTCTGTGAGTAGCTCCGCTTCAATTAAAACCTCCCGGTAACTTCTCTGGGATTTAAATCGAATAATTTACTGGGCCAGCCGAGGTGTGATATTATGCCTCAGTGTTCCTCAAACAAGAAAGTGTGCGTGCAACCCTGCAGCCGTGCGTACATGGCTGTTGCCATCTTGGAAGACAGGAGTGTCCACATCGTACTCACTATGAAGATGTAGATGATTGGGCAACATCTAGTCATCGAGAATCTAAGAATATACATCCCAGTTCATGTTCACGATAACCTAAATGAAGGACCCTGAGTCGTGATATGAAAAACACCCGCAAGACATTATACAACCACCTCCAGCCTTAACTATACAAACAATACACTGCAGGTTAAACGTCTCATTCGGCCGTCAGTGTTTTCGATTCTTCGCATCATTTGTAAAAAGTCAAAATCGTAATTCGCTACATACCTCCAGCCAGCCATAGTCCAGTTCCTGAATTGTTTGGCCCGCTGAGGAAGAGCATTTATACACGCATGGTTCAAATGGCTCTGAGCACTATGGGACTTAACATCTGTGGTCATCAGTCCCCTAGAACTTAGAACTACTTAAACCTAACTAACCTAAAGACATCACACACATCCATGCCCGAGGCAGGATTCGAACCTGCGACCGTAGCGGTCACGCGGTTCCAGACTGAAGCGCCTAGAACCGCACGGCCACACCGGCCGGCTATACACGCATCAAAAAAAGTTTTGCATCGCCCCGGTTCCCAGAACTCCTGAAGATAGACGCTGACTGTGGACATTGTATAACAGACACTGTCCCTTTGACTGTTCAGACATGTCACTAAACCCGCCCAAAGATTTAAACAGCCATGCATGAGCAGCGCCTATTAGATGGAGGGGGTCCGACAGCCAATCAGTTCCAGTCATTCCACCAGAAAGGAGGTACACGGCTCTTGTTGTCTGTAGTTCAACCATGCCTAGACTGTCAATACCGCGGTTCGATCGCGTCCGCATTGTTACTTTGTATCAGGAAGGGCTCTCAACAAGGGAAGTGTCCACGCGTCTCGGAGTGTACATATGGACCCAACAACATGCCGAATGGGCGGGTCAGGATTGGCATCATGTTCTCTTCACCGATGAGTGTCGCATATGCCTTCAACCAGACAATCGTCGGAGACGTGTTTGGAGGCAACCGGGTCAGGCTGAACACATCAGATACACTGTCCAGCGAGTTTAGCAAGGTGAAGATTCCCTGTTGCTTTGGGGAGGCATTATGTCAGGCCGACGTACGCCGCTGTTGGTGATGGAAGGCGCCGTAACGGCTGTAGGATATGTGAATGCCATCATCCGACGGATAATGCGACCATACCGGCAGCATATTGGCGAGGCATTCGTCTTCATGAACGACAATTCGCGCACCCATCGTGCACATCTTGTGAATGACTTCCTTCACGAAAACGACGTCGCTCGACTAGAGTGACCAGCATGTTCTTCAGAAGACATGAACCCTATCGAACATGCCTGGGATAGATTGAAAAAGTCTGATTATGGATGACGTGTCCCACGAACCACTGTGAGGGATCTACGCCGTATCGTCGTTGATGAGTGGGACAATCTGGACCTACAGTGTCTTGATGAACTTGTGGGTAGTATGCCAGACATGCATCAATGCAAGAAGACGTGCTACTGGGTATTAGAGGTACCAGTGTGTACAGCAATCTGGACCACCACCTCTGAAGGTCTCGTTGTATGGTGGTACAACACGCAATGTGTGGTTTTCGTGAGCAATAAAAATGGCAGAAATGATGCTTATGTTGATCTCTATTCGAATTTTCTGTACAGCTTCCGTAACTCTCGAAACCGACGTGATGCAAGACTTTTTTCGATGTGTGTATATGCCGCTGTGAGCTATGAGCTTCTGCGAAGTATCTGACTCCAAATAGCCATTCCGTTCCCAGTGTTCGTTCAAAAACTGGTTGAGATGGACCAGTATTCACTGACATCAGCTGTTCCTGTTGGATCAGAAACCGATTCTCATCTACACAATTAAAAAAAAATTAACATTGAATCGTTTCCAGTCCCTGTCGGTTAGGTTCTTTTCGCGGCACTATGCGTACGCTGAGGTACACGTTTCCGAATGATACAAGGTTCCTTGTCGGCAGGTTAGAGGGTCTGTGTTGATACACCAACAAACTGGAAACTTCATTCACACTGTGGTCATGAGCACGTTCAAACGGTATAGCTCCTTTCTGCCATTTGAGGTAATGCCTCTATGTTGACCTTTCTTACTGCGTTCACTCCATAGTACCGACTGACACGAACACGCGATTTCACTGCCATGATTTATGTTAGTGGCAAAGTCTATATCGTCCCTTCCATTACACTCTCGTTGCGTACGGTCCTGTATTTCTCGAAAGACTGAATTATGGAGCAGTCATCATCATCATCTTGGACAGTTTCCAGTCACTGGCTGGGTCTGTCGGGAACACAAGCCTCTCCATCGTGTTCTGTCTTTCCACCATTCCCCCTCTTCCACCTTCGTCCAGTTCTCTCCTCTTCTCGTCACACATTCCTTCACTCCCTTCACCCGTCTATCTCTTGGTCTTCCTCTGGGCCTCTTCCCCTCCAGTTGCAGATCAAACATCCTCTTTGGAATTCTTCCCTCATCCATTCTCTTCATGTGTCCATACCACTGAAGTCTTGATTTTTCTATCCTGTCTTGTACTGGTTCCTCCTTTAGTCTTTCCCTCGCATACACATTTCGCAATCTGTCTCGTCTTGTTATACTCAACCTGCTCCTCTGGAACTTCATTTCGCTAGCCTGTATTCTACTTTTGTCGCTTTTGTGCATTACCCATGTCTCACTTCCGTATGCCAATATGGGGACAAAGTAGGTTCGGTATATAATTCCCTTGGATTTCTGTGGCACCTCCTTGCTCCAAATAAGCCCCCTAATGCATTTGTAGAACTGCCCTGCTTTTCTGCACCTTTCATTTATTTCCATTGCGTTTCCCCCCTTACTTTCAATCATGCTTCCCAGGTACTTGAAGTTCTCTACCACTTGTAGTTTTTCCCCTCCACAAGTTATATCCACATTTGGCCTATTCTTCTTCCTTGTTGTGACAATTATTTCACTTTTCTTTGCAGAGAAATGCATTCCATATTGTGCTGCCGTTGCCTCCCATGCATCTAACTGCAGTAATATTAACATAAAGATGTGGAGCTATGCAACTGATGATTGGAGTACACTCTTTGAAATTTTGAAGGTAGCATGGGAAAAAATACAAGCATTGAAAAGTAATTTGCAGTGTGTACAGAAACCAGGTTGCAGTTGTAAGGGTGAAAGGACATCGAAGGGAAGCTTTCCTTGAGAAAGGAGTGAGGGAGGTTTGTAGGACATTCCTCATGTATTCAGTGTGTACATTGTGCAAGCAGTAAAGGAAACCAAAGAGAAATTGGGGAAGGTACGAGGACGTGCTGAAAACAAATGGCTCCGAATTTTTTTAAGGTGAAAACCCTTTAAGCTTTGGAAATAAAACAAACTTTTTAAATATTCTACATCTTTATTCTTCATGCCTACACATTGATTTCTCAAAATAGTGACCATTTTGAGGAAAACATGTCTCCCAATGACAGGCCAGTTTGTTGATACAGTCAGTGTAGAATGTTTGAGTTTGTGGACGGAGTCATAGTCGCACTTCTGCTTGCACCGCTGCATCGCTATCAAAATGAAATCCTCGAAGTTGTATTTTAAGTTTTGGAGACAAATGTAACTCGGATTGTGCCAAGTCGGGACCGTATGGACTGTTTCCTTCATTATGAGAACTAAACAGTCCAACGACGCATATTACTGATGTCGATACAATCATCACAGTACACAGCTTTTACCGCACCGAAATAGTTACGTTACACACTTTCCATGCTACACGCTACAATTCGGAGTCCTCTAGCGGAAGACGGTTACTACTCGCGTCAGCGAGGCGGGAAAGTCGACCAAGTAATGTGCAAGACTACGTCAGACGATATTGGGAACAGAATAAAAAAATCGGGTGCATTACTTTTCAGTAAGCCCTCGTAATTAAAGTTCAGGGAGAGGATACAAAAACGTTGAGATTTGATAGTGACATTGTAATTTTGTCCATCAACAAAAGTAAGATTAGCGTAATGGAATTTCTTTCTTTCTTGTCCTGAAGCAGGATACGGTGCACATCGCGAAATTGTATTTAAGTATCCTACTAGAAGTTTCCGATTGATAATAACCATTTATTGATTTTTTTATCGCCCCTTAGTTTCTCCGCTACATTCAAACTAAGGGGCGATAAAAAGTTGCCTTCGAATGCCGTACAGTACAGAATCGGTATGCCAATCGGGCAAAACCGCCGTGAGCATTGAGACAATCATCCCATCGACGCACCGGGCTGACGATACCCGTTTGTAAAACACCGTGACCTGTTGCTTCAAGAAGTCCATAAATATCTGTTGCACATCATCTTCCGATAGGAATCGTCGACCCTTCGAGGCCTTTTCTAAGAGACCGAAGACGTGATCATCGTAAGGGAAGCCATCAGGACTATGGGGCAGGTGCTCGAGTGTCTCCCACTTAAGTTGGCGTAACTTCTGCGTTACGACATTTGCGATATGGGGACGTGCGTTATCATGAAGCAGGAACACCCGGCACACAATTTGGCGCACCATTTCACAACAGTGGTTCTCGACAGACATGCTGCCCTGCACACTTGCTTCATTCTCCAATGGATGTCTACCATTGTTCGTCCTTCTGCAGCCCAGAAAAGAGTAACAGGACGTTGGTTGCGTTTTGACGTATTTGGTAATAATGTCGCCATAGTTCAAGTTTCCACATTTGCCGCACGCACCATGGAAAGATACGAATGCCACACTGATCCCTTACCTACATGTCCGTGCTTACATACTCGCATCTGTATCGCACTACGTTGCAGATACGCTGCAGCAACGCCCTCAAAGAGAAACTTTTTGATTTCCCCGTATACTATATGCCGCTTCTTTTAACCTTCCGCCGGTGGCGCGTACCTCATAGGTGTATTATTACTTTTATTGTTTACATTTGGCACCACTGACATGCGCAGTGGTCAAGCCTCTTAACTTCCGTTGCACTAGAGAGCAGCATTCCTGCGATTGCGGTCTGTATCACTTCAGACGAGTTGTTGTTGTTTGTTGTGGTCTACAGTCCAGAGACTGGTTTGATGCAGCTCTCCATGCTACTCTATCCTGTGCAAGCTTCTTCATCTCCCAGTACCTACTGAAACCTACATCCTTCTGAATCTACTTAGTGTATTCATCTCTTGGTCTCCCTCTACGATTTTTACCCTCCACGCTGCCCTCCAATACTAAATTGATGATCCCTTGATGCCTCAGAATATGTCCTACCAATCTATCCCTTCTTCTAGTCAAGTTGTGCCACAAACTCCTCTTCTCCCCAATTCCATTCAATACCTCCTCATTAGTTATGTGACCTACCCATCTAATCTTCAGCATTCTTCTGTAGCACCACATTTCGAAAGCTTCTATTCTCTTCTCGTCCAAACTATTTATCTTCCATGTTTCACTTCCATACATGGCTACACTCCATACACATACTTCCAGAAACGACTTCCTGACACTTAAATCTATACGCGATGTTAACAAATTTCTCTTCTTCAGAAACACTTTCCTTGCCATTGCCGGTCTACATTTTATATCCTCTCTACTTCGACCATCAGCAGTTATTTTACTCCCTAAATAGCAAAACTCCTTTACTACTTTAAGCGTCTCATTTCCTAATCTAATTCCCTCAGCATCACCCGACTTAATTCGAATACACTCCATTATCCTCGTTTTGCCTTTGTTGATGTTCATCTTATATCCTCCTTTCAAGACACGGTCCATTGCGTTTAGCTGCTCTTCCAGGTCCTTTGCTGTCTCTGACAGAATTACAATGTCATCGGCAACCTCAAAGTTTTTATTTCTTTTCCATGGATTTTAATTCCTGCTCAAAATTTTTATTTTGTTTCCTTTACTGCTTGCTCAATATACAGATTGAATAACATCTGGGATAGGCTACAACCCTGTCTCACACCCTCCCCAACCACTGCTTCCCTTTCATGCCCCTCAACTCTTATAACTGCCATCTGGTTTCTGTACAGATTGTAAATAGCCTTTCGCTCCCTGTATTCTACCCCTGCCACCTTCAGAATTTGAATGAGAGTACTCCGGTCAACATTTTCAAAAGCTTTCTCTAAGTCTAGAAATACTAGAAACGTAGGTTTGCCTTTCCTTAGTCTATTTTCTAAGATAAGTCGTAGGGTCAGTATTGCCTCACGTGTTCCAACATTTCTACGGAATCCACACTCATCTTCCCCGAGGTCGGCTTCTACCAGTTTTTCCATTCGTCTGTAAGGAATTCGCGTTAGTATTTTGCAGCTGTGGCTTATTAAACTGATAGTTCGGTAATTTTCACATCTGTCAATACCTGTTTTCTTTGCGATTGGAATTATTATATTCTTCTTTAAGTCTGAGGGTATTTCGCCTGTCTCATACATCTTGCTCACCAGCTGGTCTGGTTCTCCCAAGGCCATCAGTAATTCTAATGGAATTTTGTCTACTCCCGGGGTCTTGTTTCAACTTAGATCTTTCAGTGCCCTGTAAAACTCTTCACGCAGTATCATATCTCCCATTTCATCTTCATCTACCTCCTCTTCCATTTCCATAATATTGTCCTCAGGAATATCGCCCTGCATAGACCCTCTATATACTCCTTCCGCCTTTCTGATTTCCCTTGTTTGCTGGAACTGGGTTTCCATCTGAGCTCCTGATATTTATGCAAGTGGTTCTCTTTTCTCCAAAAGTCTCTTTAATTTTCCTGTAGGCCTAGTGAGATAGCCTCTACATCCTTACATTTGTCCTGTAGCTATCCCCGCTTAGCCATTTTGCACTTCCTGTCGATCTCATTTTTGAGGCGTTTGTATTCCTTTTTGCCTGCTTCATTTACTTCATTTTTATATTTCCTCCTTTCATCAAATAAGTTCAATATTTCTTCTGTTACCCAAGGACTTCTACTAGCCCTCGTCTTTTTACCTACTTGATCCTCTGCTGCCTTCACTATTTCATCTCTCAAAGCTACCCATTCTTCTTCTACTCTATTTCTTTCCCCAATTCCTGTCAATCGTTCCCTAATGCTCTCCCTGAAACACTCTGCAACCTCTTGTTCTTTCAATTTATCCACGTCCCATCTCCTTAAATTCCCACCTTTTTCCAGTTTCTTCAGTTTTAATCTACAGTTCATAACCAATAGATTGTGACCAGAGTCCACATCTGCACCTGGAAATTTCTTACAGTGTAAAACCTGGTTCCTAAATCTCTGCCTTACCATTATATAATCTATCTGATACCTTCTAGTATCTCCAGGCTTCTTCCACGTATACAACCTTCTTCGATGATTCTTGAACCAAGTGTTAGCTATGATTAAGTTGTACTCTGTGCAAAATTCTACCAGGCGGCTTCCTCTTTCGTTTCTTACCCCCAGTCCATATTCACCTACTTCGTTTCCTTCACTCCCTTTTCCTACTGACGAATTCCAGTCAGCCATGACTATTAAATTTTCGTCTCCCTTCATTATCTGAATAATTTCTTTTATCTCATCATACATTTCATCAACCTCTTTGTCATCTGCAGAGCTAATTGGCATATAAACTTGTACTACTGTGGTAGGCGTGGGCCCCGCGTCTATCTTGGCCACAATAATTCCTTCACTATAGTGTTTGTAGTAGCTTATTCGCATTCCTGTGTTTTTATTCATTATTAAACCTACTCCTGCATCACTCCTATTTGATTTTGTATTTATATCAAAAAAAATGGTTCAAATGGCTCTGAGCACTATGGGACTCAACTGCTGAGGTCATTAGTCCCCTAGAACTTAGAACTAGTTAAACCTAACTAACCTAAGGACATCACACACACCCATGCCCGAGGCAGGATTCGAACCTGCGACCGTAGCAGTCCCGCGGTTCCGGACTGCAGCGCCAGAACCGCACGGCCACCGCGGCCGGCAGAAGCCTTTTTCCCCCGGCCACCAAACTTCACTAATTCCCACTGTATCTAACTTTAACCTATCCATTTCCCTTTTTAAATTTTCTATCCTATCTGCCCGATTAAGGGATCTGACATTCCACCCTCTGACCCGTAGAACGCCAGTTTTCTTTCTCCTGAAAACAACGTCCTTCTGAGTAGTCCCCACACGGAGATCCGAATGGTAGACTATTTTACCTTTGGAACATTTTACCCAAGAGGACGCCATCATCATTTAACCATACAGTAAAGGTGCATCCCCTCGGGAAAAAATTGTGGCTGTTGTTTCCCTTTGCTTTTAGCCGTTCGCAGTACCAGCACAGGAAGGCCGTTTTGGTTATTGTTACAAGGCCAGATCAGTCAGTCATCCGGACTGTAGCCCCTGCAACTACTGAAAAGGCTGCTGCCCCTCGTCAGGAACCACACGTTTGTCTGGCCTCTCAACAGATACCCCTCCATTGTGATTGCACCTACGGTACGACTATCTGTATCGCTGAGGCACGCAAGCCTCCCCACCAACGGCTAGGTCCATGGTTCATAGGGACGTTCAGACGCGTAGCATACCTAATCACTTTCACTTTCAAATGTATTAAAGTTTAGTATTTAATTAAATTTGTCAGTTCCTACTCTATCCGTGAGTTTACCAAGCGCGCGGTAGCTTGGGAATTATTTTTACTGATAGGAACTGATGAAGCGCCTCACAGGTGCAGCGCGACTACATATAAGAGGAAAATGGGTGCAACTAGCATAATATTAATAGTGCTGCCTGATCAGCAATTTGATTAAAACCTTGAACCGTTTCGCGCGAATGATCTCAAAACCAAATGCTTGCAACGGCCCGTACAGTCATTCACAGCGCCAGCTCGCCAACGGCTTTGCCATTTGACAACCACTGCCCGCGGCGCTAAGCACACGGCAAAGCAACTCCTTCTTGTTGCCAGAAATGCAGTTTCTCTTATTCTCACAACGCAGTGACGCCATTGCTTGCTAGTATCATGAGCACATATTGATATTCGGACTAGCCGTGAGAACAATAACCTAACAAGGATCACATGACCGCCTGACACAAGTCCTGCATCATCTAAAGCGCCCCATAGCGCACATCTACATCTACGTCATACGTCGCAAGCCACCTAATTATGTGTGGCGGAGAGTACTTCTACTAGCACTAACTGTTCCACTGACGAATGGCGCTTGGGGAGACCGTCAGTAAGTCTCTGTATTAGCTCTAAGTTCCCTAATTTTCTCGTCGCGGTCATTTCACGAGATGTATATGGAAGGAAATAACATGTTGTTCGCTTCTTCCCGGAAAGTGATCTCTCGAAATTTCAATAGTAAATCTGTTCGTGATGCACGACGCCTCTCTTGTAACGTCTGCCACTGGAATATGTTGAGCATCTCTGTAACGCTCCGGCGCCGACTAAACGATTCCGTGACGAAACGCGCCGCTCTTCGTTGGATCTTCTCTCTCTCCCTCTCTCTCTCTCTCTCCCTCTCTCATCTACCAGTCCTGCTAAGGGTCCCAGACAGATGAACAATACTCAACAATCAGTCGAACAAGCGCTATATGCTACTTCGTTCGTGGATGACTTACGTTTCACTAAGATTCTTCCTATGAATCTCAGTCTGTCATCTGCTTTTGCCAGATATTTCTTTAGGTGGTCTTTCCTTTTAAGGTCACTCTTTGAACGGGGTGACTAATATTACGTTCGTTGTTCTTAGGCACCGTGGTTAATCCTTGGATGCATGAGTCGCTGGAGTAGCAAAAATGCATAAGAGGGGCCTTTGAGACTCCTAGCTTGAAACCAGTACTAAATGCTAGTACTAAAGGAGATGTTATAAGCTTTTGAATGGTTTAGTGACGCAGAATGTATAAGAAAGTATTTATTATGATATAATGACTATTATTTTAGTATAAAGTGAAGTACAATATTACAAACTATATTACAGTTTTCCAGAACTGAATAACTAACTGTTAATTTTACTGATCCACGCCAGAATATTTGCTCATTAAAAGTAATGCTCTTCACAAATAATTTCACTATGTTGTTTGCAATAATTTTGTTGTGCATTTTCAGGATGACTGATCGCTTCTCTGTCTGATAGATGTGGACTCATGAAGTATCTTCCTTTTGAGATCTTCCAATGACGCAATCTTAGCCCATCGGCTACTAATTCCATAACTTGCCGTGGCTTATACTACTTTGCTTTCGAGGTTTGGCTTATTCATTCTCCACTATATATGAGAAAAGCTTAGCTTCTATCAGATCTGCCTTCCATGTACATGGGCTATTACAGTGAAAATAGGCACAATATATTTATTGCTATTGCTTCCAGTACGTTTGTCCTCATGAAAAGATACCATCTTCTTGAGACTCTCTTCCAAGTACATATACTTGCCCTCTGGTGAAGAGAATCAACACCTGATGTACGTTCATTATACAATAATGTTGTTTTTACATCTTTCACCTACACTGGTGCTGTTTTGCAGAGGCTTAACAACATCACACGTTTGTTCTTTTTGGCCACACAATGTAGTATTGCCTTTCAGCTGAAAATGATGATTATAAAATTGCTCAGGTCATTACAACCTTCATATCGAGTGTATTTTCCTTTATTTAAAAGTTACGCTACCTCTAACTGTGTTCTCGTACTCCGCTTATTGGCGGCAGTGATTTACTGTGCTGAGTTCCATACTGACCGGTAAGAAAATCAACAATTTTGTAGTTTGTATCATCTAATTCTTCACTACGTCTTTCACCTGGGACGCTATAAGATGTTGGTTCATTATCCTGATGACCATCAGTATCTGAATCTCTGCTGTCTGCTTGATCAAATAGAGCTGCATCTTCAAGCCATCCAGTAATAATTCGTTTAAAGTTTCGATCACATGTGCTGACTTCAGATGTTCTTTCATCTTTACAGGCAGTAGGGTACGTAATTATGTCCTAGGTAAGGAATAGTTGTTTCTTAAGTAGTTATTGTGTTTATGATACAACAATTACGAGGTGGGAACTTAAATAGTGGCAACTACTTATTCACAACCGATACAAAAGAGTTACGTGTTTGCACCTGTTACTGTCCTTCAGAGTAGTCACCAGCGTTGTGTAGAACCCGTTGCCAGCGATGTTGAGGGCGTAGTATACCGTTAGCAGAGACTGTTCTGTTGATGATTCGAATGGAGCGGTGTAAAGTTATGGTGATTCTCGTGTACGACTACGATGGTGTTATCCTGTCGCATTACGTTCCTCCACGGCATACCGTCAGTGCACAGTATTACTGTTTGTTTTTGGAGCATCACCTACGACCAGCTTTGCGAAAGAAGTGGCGACACTTTCTGCGCAACGCATACATAATTTTGCACGACAATGCGCGGACGCATACAGCGCAAGCTGTGGCTGCTCTGTTCGGTCAATGGGACTTGGAAGTACTGTACCATCCACCATACTCCCCGGACCTCAGTCCTTGTGACTTTGATTTGATTCCGAAGATGAAGGAACCACTTCGTGGCATTCGCTTGAGACCTGTTCCAGGGATTAGACAGGCAGTAGACCGCTCCTTTCGCACCATCAACAGAACAGGCTCTGCTAACGGCCTGCCACGCCTTCCACATCGCTGACAACGGGTTCGACACTACGCTGGTGATTACTTTGAAGGACAGTAACAGGTGCAAACATGCAACTCTTTTATATCTGTTGTGAATAAATAGTTGCCACTATTTAAGTTCCAAACCTCGTATGTTCGTCTAAATGTGTTTTGGCACTTAGAAATACTCTCACTTTCAGTTGACTACTGGAATGTAACTTTGTGTTTCTGACCACTTAGTAAAGAATATAACTGCGACAAACAGATAAATGTTACCTGTAATCTAGCTACTAATCGGAAAGGCAGCTGGCTTGCTACGGGGTCTAAAAGACCCCTGTTGTGCATTATACGAGTAGGACTACAACGTACATAAAATAATAATTTGCCTTTTAACACACAAGCAAGTCAGTTGTATTCTCAAGGATTACACAGGACATAAATTAAAATAAATTAATTTTAAAACAATTTATTGAGAGAATCAATGGTTGTCAGGTCTAAAAGATCTCTGTTATGCATCCAAGGGTAAAGCGAAAAAGGGGTGCGACACGCGCGATTTGTTGAGGTTCTAAGTCTAACGACATATATTGAAGCAGGTTTTCAAAAACAAAGAAAAAACAAAAAAGACTGCGGTAGCTTTCATAGGCCTAATAGCTGCCTATGACACTGTATGGAAGGACGGACTTCTACATAAACTGATAAAAGTAATCCCCTGCCGTATGACACTGAGACTTATCAACAACATGCTTTCGGATAGATACTTCCAGGTGATACAGGGTAATGACATAAACAAACAGAGGAAACTGAACAAAAATGGCTCTGAGCACTATGCGACTTAACTTCTGAGGTCATCAGTCGCCTAGAACTTAGAACTAATTAAACCTAACTAACCTAAGGACATCACACACATCCATGCCCGAGGCAGGATTCGAACCTGCGACCGTAGCCGTCGCTCGGCTCCAGACTGTAGCACCTAGAACCGCATGGGGAAACTGAACAATGGACTGCCTCAAGGATCAGTTTTAGCACCAATGCTCTTTAATCTTTACTGTCTGACCTGCCTGAAACCATCTCAAGGAAGGTCAGCTATGCTGATGATATGGCCCTAGCTATCCAAAGCAAGCAGTTTGAAGACACTGAAAACATCCTCGCAACTGACCTAAACAAAATGCATGAGTATTTCACCAAATGGAAGCTAATACCAAATCCCACCAAGACTGAAGTCAGCCGTTTTCATTTGAACAACAGAATGGTGGGATATGAGCTGAAGGTTCATATGAATAACAGTAAACTGCGATATCAGCCATATCCAGAGTACCTGGGGGTCATTCTAGATAGGACATTATCCATTATCCTTCAAAAGACACCTGGAAAATGTATATCATAAAATAAGCTCACGGAACAACCTCATTCAGAGGCTCTGCAGCACTAACTGGGGAGCAGCAGCAGACACACTACGAACCTCTGCACTCGCCTTAGTGTACTCTGCAGCCGAGTACTGAGCACCAGCGTGGTTAACCAGCAAGCATGTAAACAAGGTGGACACCCAGCTCAACGCTGCTATGAGAGCCATAACTGGATGCATAAAGACTACCCCACTATATTGGCTTCCAATACTTAGTCATATAGCTCCACCTTCCCTACGAAGACAGGAAGCTCTGATGAAGGAATACACAAAAAATAATAAATAACCCCCTACTTCCTATCCATGAAGATGTCCCAACTTTGGAAAGAACACGACTCCGCTCCAGAAATCTCCCTTTAAGACTGGCCCAACAGCTCTCAGCTGCCAACTTCTGCATGGCACGAGAGCTAGAGTGATAGTGCTTCCCCTGACAACCGTGAACTTATCTGTCCACCAGAGAAACCTAAGGGCTTTGAACTTCCACGACAGCTAAGGAAAAGCCTAAACAGAATCCGAACAGGACATGGACTATGTGCACACAATCTACACAAGTGGGGAAAGCTTCCCAGCCCTAACTGTGACTGTGGGGCACCTAATCAAACAATGCAGCACATCGCCCAGGACTGTGAATTAAGAGCCTACCAGGGTAGTCGGGCTGACTTCTTGAACGCCACACCGCCCTGCCTCGAACGGATCGCCAATTTGGACGTCAGAATTTGAAGTCTTGTGTAAAGCAAAATATCTGGTGTGATGTTACTTTTTATTGTGTTTATGTATTATATTTTATCTGACTATGTATCCTTCATTTATGTATTCTATAGTGTATTTTATCATATAATTTCATAATGTAATAAGTGTTGACCATGTGTGTAGCGCCATACGCTAAATAAATAAATAAATGTTGAGGAACGGGTTTCGACAGGCGATGGATCAAGACGAGCACAACGGGCTGATGCCGTGTTTCGTGTGCGCGACGCTGGGCACGCAGACCACGTGCGCATTCGACAACCTGCACGAGATCGCGATGGAGTGCCGGCGCAAGACCGCCGTCTGGCTGCACGTGGACGCCACGTACGCGGGCAACGCGCTTATCTGCCCCGAGATGCGCCACTTGGCCGACGGCATGGGCCGCGCCAACTCGATCAACGTGAGCGCGGACAAGTGGCTGCCGGTCAACTTCGACTGCGCCTGCCTGTGGGTGCGCGACTACTTCCAGCTGGTCGAGGCGTTCTCGACGCACCCCCTGCAGGCGCAGCAGGAGCGCGACAACCCGGTCCTCGACTTCCGCCACTGGGGGCTGCCCCGCGAGCGCCGCTTCCGCGCCCTCAAGCTCTGGTTCACCTTCCGCAAGTTCGGCATAGCCGCCCTCCAGGACCGCATACGCAACCACTGCTCACTCGCCAAACTGTTCGAGGATTTGCTGCGTGGGGACAAGCGCTTCAGAGTCATGGACAGTGCCAAGGTGAGTCGCGAGCACTTGTCTAACCTAACCCATGGCAGATTTGTACGCGGTCCATCACGTGTCCTACTAAAATCCTGGTCTATTTCAGTGTTTCTTTTTATAATGAATTATTCCAGGCAAGTTGCAAATAGTTTAATTAGTAGCACTTCTTCCTTATTACAAGCTTGTTTTGACTATAGCGCCATTCTCAGGTAAACCTGTAACTTTGGTGAGTATACTTACGTTTATAAAAGTAGTACAGAAAGAGCAATTTACATATAAACTAACGTCTAGTGGGAATAGACGTCCATATTGCATCAGTGAGTAAACAGTCGACTGCCTGTTTGTTGTTATAAGTCACGTACACTACGGGCCATTAAAATTGTTACACCACGAAGATGACGTGCTACAGGCGCGAAATTTAACCGACAGGAAGAAGATCCTGTGATATGCAAATGATTAGCTTTTCAGAGCATTCACACAACGTTGGCGCCGGTGGCGACACCTACAACGTGCTGACATGAGGAAAGTTTCCAACCGATTTCTCTTACACAAACAGCAGTTGACCGGCGTTGCCTGGTGAAACGTTGTTGTGACGCCTCGTGTAAGGAGGAGAAATGCGTACCATCACGTTTCCGATTTTGATAAAGGTCGGATTGTAGCCTATCGCGATTGCGGTTTATCGTATCCTGACATTGCTGCTCGCGTCGGTCGACATACAATGACTGTTAGCAGAATATAATATGGAATCGGTGGGCTCAGGAGGGTAATACGGAACGCCGTGCTGGATCCCGACGGCCTCGTATCACTAGCAGTCGACATGACAGGCATCTTATCCGCATGGCTGTAACGGAACGTGCAGCCACGTCTCGATCCCTGAGTCAACACATGTGGACGTTTGCAAGACAACAACCATCTGCACGAACAGTTCGACGACGTTTGCAGCAGCATTGACTATCAGCTCTGAGACCATGGCTGCAGTTACTCTTGACGCTGCATCACAGACGGGAGCACCTGCGATGGTGTACTCAACGACGAACCTGGGTGCACGAATGGCAAAACGTCATTTTTCGGATGAATCCAGGTTCTGTTTACAGCATAATGAGGGCCGCATTCGTGTTACGACTCGTGGCGCTACCCTTCATTCGATCCCTGAGAAACCATACATTTCAGCAGGATAATGCACGACCGCATGTTACAGGTCCTGTACGGGCCTTTCTGGATACAGAAAATGTTCGACTGCTGCCCTGGCCAGCATATTCTCCAGATCTCTCACCAAATGAAAACGTCTGGTCAATGGTGGCCGAGCACCTGGTTCGTCACAATACACCAGTCACTACTCTTCACGAACTGTGGTTTCGTGTTGAAGCTGCATGGGCAGCTGTACCTGTACACGCCATCCAAGCTCTGTTTGACTCAATGCCCAGGCATATGAAGGCCGTTATTACGCCCAGATGTGGTTGTTCTGGCTACTGATTTCCCAGGATCTACGAACCCAAATTGCGTGAAAATGTAATCACATGTCAGTTCTAGTATAATATATTTGTCCAATGAATACCTGTTTATCATCTGCATTTCTTCTTGGTGTCGCAATTTTAATGGCCAGTAGTGTATTTCCTATTTGTGTAGAATTTTTTCGTGAAATACTTTTGACAGCTATCTTGACAGTTTATCCTCGTTGATGTTTTATGTTTACAGTGCAATCTTTGCTAGTCAGGGATGTTATTTGTGTTTCAATATTTTGTTATGATTTGTACCTACGGTTATTTTTTTGCTTTCTTTTACTGTGTGTTTTGATTTGTTCTCGATATCCAAAATGTCAGTAAAATATTCTAGATAGGTTTTTTTTGTTTAAGATAGATTTTTTCATTGAGAATATCGCTTGGATGATTTTTCGTGTGTGTATATACGTCTAATACTTCAAGAGTGTTCAGAGCGCACCCTTTTGATATTTTGTGTAGAACTTGTAATGAATTTTCGATGTGCTTTGATTTGTGATTTTGTTTTTTTACATGAAGATAAAAGCTTGATTGATTGCTGTCGCAATTTCTTATGTGTTCTTTAAGTCTAATGCTGAAGTTTCGTCCCGTTTGACCGATATAGAATTAAGTGCAGTCATCACACGAGCTTAGACATAAACATTATCTAGAAAATTTTGGGGACATTTGGAAATCGATAACAGATAAGAACACACTGTAAACGAAAACAGAAATGTAACCATTGATATCAAATCGTAACAAGATTATAATATCAGTGAAACATAACTATCATCACTGATTCTCAAATATTACACTGTAAACATAAAGCATCAACGAGAATACAGCTGTCAAAAGCATTTCACAATAATAAAAGTGTACACAAAGAGAAATTACGTGACTTATGGCAATCTAGCAATAAACAGACAGTCGACAGTTTACTCACTGATGCAATATGGTCATCTGTTCCAACTTCACGTAAGTACATATGTAATTTGACCTTTATGTGCAACTTTTGTAAACGTAAGTAGACTAAGCAAATTTAACATCTATAGATTTAGTTCAAAGTGGCGCTATAGCTGAAACAAGATTATAGTAAGAAAGAAGCACTATTAATTAAACTATTTGCTGGTCGCCCGGATTAATTCATTATAAAATGTCATATTATGACGTATTCTATGCTACGGGCCCGGCCGAAAAAAAAAATGTTTCTTTTTTTATTTTATGACATAATCAACAGTACCTTTACGGATGCGGGGTCAGACCGCCTCAAACGACCATCTTCAAATCAAAAAATAACAATTAATACTCCTCTATAATTTGAGGTGTCACATGTAAAATGTTCCCAATATTCGTCCTTTTTTAGTATCTATTGACGGGGCTATTATGCCACCAGCATAATCGGCTATTTCTTTAACATTATTAACTTAAACTTACAGTGAAGGTAATGGAAGAAAAATTACTTTTGTAAATGTTACCGCAAAAACCAATTATGTTGACAGTTCGAGCCAAACTTAACAATTACAAGCACAATAGTTTCGTAGTCGGAAGACCTGGTAATACAGCGATGTAACTGTTTATTTTGTGATGTTGAAATTCACAAAATCGTTAGGTAAAATTTAAACAAACGTCAATTACAGAATTCGTAATTGCCCGACTAAACCAATGGCGTAATAAGGCCAACCATCGAAGACCAAAAAGGCCTTATGTAGAAAATAATTTGTGTAGTCGCAAATTGTTGTACGGTAGTAGAAGGGAGTGCCATGAATAACATAGTAGAAATCCTGACTAGTGGGGTGTGAATGTAGGAGTGGAGGTGTGTTTGAAGGTCACTTTCCTACGTTTATCTTGAATGGCTTTAAAACTACGACCTCTAGAAAATACGTATCCCAGCACAGATTTTAATCACATTAAATTTCCAACAAAAAGGTCCTGTCCACTTTTTCTCTAGGACCGATAAATTGCACATAGCGAACGAGAGAATATGAAAATCTCGTGCGTGGTTTTTGAAGGCCAGATATAACACTGCGGCTTTCCCTGAATGACATCGCTAGTGATAGCTGAATCACAATGTGTACGCCACGCACCATTTGACTCTGTGATATAACAGATACATCATTTTGATAAACGCCATATCTGTTATACCACACAATCAAATGGTGCATAGCATATATACACGGAAGAGCCCCCGTAAGTCTGAAGTAGTGATGGAAGGAATGGGCACCATGAATCTTGCAGGACTGTCCATAAATCCGTAAGAGTACGAGGGGATGGAGATCTCTTCTGAGCAGCACGTTGCAAGGCATCCCAGATGTGCTCAATAATGTTCATGTCTGTGGAGTTTGGTGGCCAGCGGAAGTGTTTAAGCTCAGAAGAGTGTTCCTGGAGCCACTCTGTAGCAATTTTGGACGCATGGGGTTTCGCATTCTCCTGCTGGAATTGTCCAAGTCCGTCGGAATGCACAATGGCCATGAATGGATGTAGGTTATTGGACAAGACTCTGACGTGTCACCAGTCAGAGTCGTATCTAGACGTATCAGGTGTCCCATATCACTCCAACTGAACACGCCCCACACGATTACAGAACGTCCAGCAGCTTGAACAGTCCCCTACTGACATGCAGAGTCCGTGGATTCACGAGCTTGTTTCCATAACCGTACACGTTCATCCGCTCGGTACAATTTGAAACGAGACTCGTCTGACCAGGCAACATGTTTCCAGTCATCAACTGTCCATTGTCGATGTTGATGGGTCCAGGCGAGGCGTAAAGCTTTGAGTCGTGCAGTCGACAGGGTACCCGAGTGGACCTTCGGCTTCGAAATCCCATATTGATGATGTTTCGTTGAATGGCTCGCACGCTGACACTTGTTGATGGTCCAGCATTGAAATCTGCAGCTATTTGCGAAAGGTTTGCCCTTCTGTAACGATGAACGTTTCTCTACAGTTGCTGTTGGTCCCGTTCTTGCTTGATCTTTTTTCGGCCGCAGCGGTGTCGGGGATTTGATGTTTTACCAGATTTCTGACATACGTGGTACGTTCGTGAAATGGCCGTACGGGAAAACCCTACTTCATCGCTACCTCGGAGATGCTGTGTCCCTTCGCTCGTGCGGCCACTATAACACGACGTTCAAACTCACATAAATCTTGATAACGTGCCATTGTATCAGCAGTGACCGAACTGACAAATGCGCCAGACATTTGTTGTTTCTTGCCGACCGCAGCGCTGTATTTTGCCTGTTTACATATCAGTCTCTCTGAATACACATGCCTATACCAGTTTCTTTGGCGCACATTTTTTGAGTCTGGAATTGTAAACATAATTGTGACAAAGCGTCTCTCTTTAATAACTGACGTAAACACTGCTTTCTATTCTGTTATCTGAAGATGGCCATTTAACTGGTCGAAACTCGTATTCGTTGTATCCTTCCTTTCGATCTTGGCAAGTAAAAAGTTTTCCAAATGAAGACTAGAACACTACATTTAAATATCGCCTCCTACATCTACCTAGCTCAAAATTTTAAACTATAGTAAAAAAAGTGACATTAACAATACATTGCTTTAGTATGCTTGTTATTGATTGACAATATAAATTTCTCAGTTAACTGAATAATAAGTATTAGTGAAAGAAAAATTACAGAAAATTACTCAAAATACTGCAAAATTAAAAGGTGATATAAGGATAAAAGAGAAATTACGAATATGAAACACGCATATGTATCATGGTAAACATTAGTTTGTGTATTGTATTCTCCAATACTGCATGACATGATCTGTTACACTACACTGATGACCCTCATTAAGAATATTTTGTATGTGTAGCAATGCAGAAAATTTATCATTGTCTACCAAGAATCTTTTCTTAGACAATCTTCGGAGCAATAAGTCGTGTAATTTTTCTCGCATCTAGAGTCTGGATTCCCGTCACGACCGCAAGTAAGACTTCGCTCACCACCACGCTATCTCCAAGTGCGAAACGAAGGGACGTTACGTACTGTTGCATGTTACACAGTTCACACTTCAAACCTTGAAATTATACATTGTCAGAATACGATTAGCGGCAGGTGTACTACCCTGGTGATTTTTTTTTCGACGTCTAGATGTTTTCTAATGTATTTTTCATCCGTCTGGAGATGTCTATTGTTTGTAACTGTAGATCGGTAAGTACTTACGCCCTCACAAATGAAGAAGTTAAACTTAACATGTAAAGCACTGCTGAGAAGTACAGTCACTGAAGTGAGCAGTATCGTCAGACAATCCGGTAGTAATATGAACAGTCACCAACAGCAAACACAGTAAGGTTCCAAAGAACATCCACAAATGCAGTCCATGTGAAGCACAGTCCGTCGTATACAAGATGAATCACCTAAGACTTACATCCCTTTTTTTCGTAGACCGTTCAAGATACCGAAACACAGTTTTCGGCATGTGTTAGTATTCAGATAATGGGCACGTAATTTTGTGGCAGGTTTAATCTACTTCTGTATCACCGAGGTAATGAAGCAGATATATGTTTTTAATGAAAATATACATTTTTAAAAAAAATCGCATTCTAAAGCTCCTGAAAATACGATTACAGTGATATAACTGTCGTTATTATTAGTGTTGATAAATTTTACCCAAAAGTTTCCCAGATAATAAGACATCTTTTGATATACAGTTAATTTCACTTATTACTATTTCAAATAAAAGATAATTTCATCATGAAATCAATCTTATGCCTACAATCTTTCTACACAGGAAGATAGGTAATGTTTGTGCTTACATTGTGCTCACGTCGTACTGCACGTATAACGGAGACAGAATTCGCGGGCCCTCTGACCTTTTCCCTGTGCTCTGCAGCAAAGCTTTAGAGTATGTTACACAGAGTAAAAGGTAAGGAGACACAGTGTGGACCTCAGAATATTGAATTTCCTAACGATTTCCGAAATGAAATGTGCCTTGCGTCAAGCTGTCATTCCGCGTTCAAAGTTCATTAATTCCCTTTCGTGAGGTCACAATTAGTCGGAAACCTTTTCCCATAAAGTAGCTGAGTACAAAAAACAGCTCCGCCAACGCGCTGCACTTCTGACCTGGTGTATGCGATACTACCGGCATCTGTATGTGAGCACATCGCTATCCCATGAGTTTTGTCTCCCCAGTATATCTCCCTCATTCCTGCTAAACTACTGTAACAATTTCCACCACATCCTTTGCTGTCAGGCAACAATCACTGTGGGGGTAATGGTTCAAATGGCTCTGAGCACTATGCGACTTAACTCCTGAGGTCATCAGTCCCCTAGAACTTAGAACTAATTAAACCTAACTAACCTAAGGACATCACACACATCCATGCCCGAGGCAGGATTCGAACCTGCGACCGTAGCGGTCGCTCGATTCCAGACTGTAGCGCGTAGAACCGCACGGCCAGTGGGGGTAATAACCAGGTACTTGGCATACTTTAGGAGATATGACATCATAAACAATGAGATGCCCGATAAACTGCCCAATCATACATGACGTTCAAATTTATTACTTCTTTGGTATTATCCTTGTTAGTAACATATGCCACTGACAGTATCTACATAAGCCGCTGAAGGTACCTACACAAATATATCAGTGAGCCGCACGCACATAGTTCAAAAGATATGACGTCGTATTTTGGAAGCTTTCAACTGAGAAGCGCAAACGTCTGTAGGCGAAGACAATAGCCATTTGTAGACCGGCGTTGCCGTAGTGACGTTTACAAAATCGCGTTGTAAACAAGCGAACAGTAAAAGTCTGGAATCAAGTTTCTTAATTTGGATTCTGTTCTGACACATTTGTACATTATGCATATTTCTCTCTACGACTGTTTCATAATTTCAAAGGCGTGCTGTCAAATACATGGTAATGAAATTTTTTCTCTGCTTCAGTAGAAACACAATACATTTTTGTTTTCGTTTCCAATAGAAAACTGACAAAATTAATACCCGGGCAGTTCCGGATTTGTCAGTTAGTATTATAATAATAATTTATTTACTTGAATACGTAGTACAGGGTGTAGCATAACTACTAAGAATTTTAAGTCACTTGAAAATCATTATTCCGAAAATTTGAAAAATACATGTGACTTGAAAGTAATTTAAACGTCTATAAAATAACAATAAATATTTTGAAAACTTCGTAACTGACGCTATATAAGAATGAAGTGAACACTTAGCATTATTAGTCTTTTATCAAGCAGTACGGCTCTGTGTGTGACTATGGCTTGCTCAGGCTGTCTTTTTAAGCTACTTCCGTCAGCGTTCGGTTACCTTTCTGATTCTTTTCTCAGCGGAGAGCCTTTTTTCTTTCTGTCTTGCCTCACTCAGATTCATATACTTCTGTAGTTCTGCCTGTGGACCCATGAAATACGACATATTTGTTTACCTGCGAGCAGCACGTACGGTCAGCCTCCTTTACCAGGTTGGAACGTTTTATGCTGTCCCATCATGCTCCAAACTCATACACGTAGACTAGCACTCAGGCAGAGTGAAATGTGTTCCGTGTTAAACATAACTTGTAATTTTTTAGAACTGTTGGCGATTTTCGAGATCCTTCGCTTTCGTGCTACCTTATTCACTGAAAGTTAGCTGAGAAATTTGGATATTAATGTCCGCTGCCTAATAATAAAAGTGAAGCACGCGGAAGACGTACACACGTTCGGCTGGTATGTATGTAATTAGGGTTGCAATTCTCTGAGACCGAGCGAGGTGACGCAGTGGTTAGCACACCGGACTCGCATTCAGGAGGACGACGGTTCAATCCCGCGTCCGGCCATCCTGATTTAGGTTTTCCGTGATTTCCCTAAATCGCTCCAGGCAAATACCGGGATGGTTCCTTTGAAAGGGCACGGCCGACTTCCTTCCCCGCCCTTCCCTAATCCGATGAGACCGATGACCTGGCTGTCTGGTCTCTTTCCCCAAATAACCCAACCCAACTCCTATGTCTCTTTCAAAACCGAAATCCCAAAACCGAAAATTCTCTGAGACAGGTAGAATGCTCACCAGCATACATTAGCGTTGTTCATGTTTAGTGCTTTACCGGGACTGGCAGGATACAAAAGGGGCGTGAACAGCTTCATATGTTCACTGATCACTGTGAAGGACATATAAATGCTGTGTACTCGTGTTAGACAACGTTATCAGAAACTGACACAGTTTTGAAGTGGCCTTCTCGCGGATCCCTATTTGGCTGGATGGTCGAATCATACAAAATCCAATTTTGCAGGCATTCGGATGTGACAGCGGCCGATTTTGGATTGCGTGATAACGTGGGGACAGGCTGACATACTCGTCTTCAAAACTCTAGTCGACCACGCCTAACCGCCATATGGGAAGACCGCCGTATTATTGCACAACAAGCACATCCGAACTTCTTCACATCTACGTCGGCCATCGAAGAAGGAGGACTGGGCTGCTGCAATAAACTTTTATTATCCCACACCTTTAGTCCGAGACTAGCAGCGGACAGACTACGGAATTACGTCCCTCGCGTGAGCTATCGTGAACACTACAACACAGATGGCTGTGTTCGAAGGGTGGAGTGGTCGTGAAGCATGGGCTGCTGATTTTTTGATATCAGATTGTGTTCAGCGACGAACCGCGGTCCGGCACTAGCCCAGATGACCATCGTTGGTGAATAATATGGCGGCAACGTGTGTAGAGGTCCCAGTCTTTCAATGTTTTGGAGAGGCACAACACAGTGTTATTCGTGGCTTTTCGATTTGGTGGGCCATTTGGGTGTGTGTGTGTGTGTGTGTGTGTGTGTGTTGCTTCATGTCATGAATGGTAATGATTGAAGAAACTCTGATGCCACAACAATATGTCACGATCATCCTGCATCATCAGTATTAACACTCATGCAAACATATTTTGGTGCCATTTTTCAACAAGACAACGTCCATCCAAACAGCATGTGTGACTATGAACTGACTGCATGTACTCCCATGGTTAGCATGTTGAATGGATCTGTCTCCGACAGAACATGTGTTGCACTAGTTCACTTGTGAACGTCATCCCAGTGTTAGTATAGAGAATATCAAGGTTGAGTTACAACAGTAATGAGTCAGCTTGCCTCAGAAGAGGTCCAAAACGGATCAGTACATGCATCCAGACCACCAGTAGTGATAAGTTCCTTGTAAATTCGACTCGATTTTGTAATCACTGAAATAACATCACATACCCTCCCAAACCGTGAAGTTTAGTTTCGTTTCCTCGTCCACTTGTGAGTGCTTCACTTTTGTCGTCAGACAGTGTATGTAAAAATAGGAATGCTTGAAATAAAGTGTTCTTTGGGTGGGGGATGATAGAGAGGTGGGATGGTGGGTTTAAGATACCATGACCCTCCTCTTCGATCTATCCCTTGTTTCAGACAACCATAATTGAATTTATTGGATCTCATTTCATCCCTCCATCCATCCACATCTCCACGTTCTTCACGTGAGCTATGCTGCACATTTGTAACCTGACTTCCAGATATGAAGCAGTATGCCGCAAGGACAAGTAGTGATGGTGGCTGGTGCTCTAGATGGGTGTGGTGTGCTTCCGCCTGGAGTCGCTGAGCTTCCCTACTGAGTGCCACCAAAACCACCTCACGGAGCTGCTGCTCGCCTACCTCAACGCCTCTGGCCGGATGTGGGTGACGCCTGTAGAGGTCGACGATCTCCTCGCCATCCGCCTGTGTGTGGGATCGTCTCTCACCAAGGAGGAGGACATAGGTAAGAGGCACCCCAACTTGTTAGCAGGCCCTGCAGCCTACTTCGTTACATGGTGGGATCTAGCAACATTTAGATGTTTAGCTTACAAAGAGCTTACACCACCAGCAGAATCTCAAATCCACAACTACTGTGGATTTTCTTTTCGTTTTGTGTGCAGTTCCTTAGGCCGCCTCTCGCATTATCATGTCCAAGCCTGTCGATCCTTGTATATATCTTCTTTCAGATTTAATCGTTGCGTATCCTCCTCCCTTTTTGCACAGAATCTTCGGCTTTTTCTCTTGTACGAAGGCTGTTATAACAATAGTGGAGGCTGTGGCAATGTGGTCACCTTAAGGAATAAACCACTACAATCGACACTTTTTCAGACTTGTTGTCCCTAACTTGACCATTGGAACTATTTTTGTATGTATGTCAAAATAATTGTTTAGCAATTTTATAAACTTAAACACATATATGTTAATAACAAATGTTTGAATGTATGCACAGTGACCACTTTGCCCCAGGACCCTGGGCAATGGGATCCCTTGGTGAAAAAATGCCGCCGGCCGTGGTGGCCAAGCGGTTAAAGGCGCTACAGTCTGGAACCGCGTGACTGCTACGGTCGTAGGTTCGAATCCTGCCTCGGGCATGGATGTGTGTGATGTCCTTAGGTTAGTTAGGTTTAAGTAGTTCTAAGTTCTAGGGGACTGATGACCTTAGAAGTTAAGTCTCATAGTGCTCAGAGCCATTTGAACCATTTTTTTTTTTTTGAAAAAATGCAAATAATATTAAATAAATGCTTCTAAACCTAAAGGAAACCACAGTCCAGTGTAGAAATTAATTTTAATATGAATATACACTATATATGCCTATAAAAATTTACTGAATGAAATGAAAACGTAATCACAAACAAATCTGAAAATAACTTTTTGAAATTAAATTTAAGACTTCCAAACGTCAGTGTGGTAGAAAAATGCACTAATCGTTGCATGAGTTTACTTCCTGCATTTGTTTACACAAAAATCACAAGTGAAATCGCCGCAGTCATCATTAACTCCAGCACACTCTTCATGAGACCATTGACGACAAGATGAACAATATATCCATCCTCCAGCACTTGTAGACCATTTATCCTCACAGAACATGCATTCGGCGTCATCTCCTTCGTTTTCATCCTCGCTGCATGTATCCTCCGGAAGAGAAGCTTTCCTCCTCTTAGTGTTGGTCTCCCTTTGCTTATCTGAGGCAGAAAGTTTCCTCCACATTCTATTTGTCGTGCTCTGCACATTCTTCTTCCTTCAGTTTTCCTTTCGTTTTGTTGCTTTAAAATTTTTCTCTTCAGTCGGTTGTTGCTTAAATGGACTGCTTGTTAAGATGGTAGTTGAGCCCCTCTTCCTCTGCGGCAAATGAACTTGAACGTATTTGGATGGATGGCTGCCATCTTCAGGAGTAACCACAAAAAAAGGAGTAGGTTGCGGTGACATTAGAGCTGGAATAGTTGGTGCAGTATTAAAGAACGTGAATTGAACTGGTACAGTTTTTAGTCTTTCTGAACTGAAAGACATAGGCCTCTCTTCAGTAATAAGAGGTCTGTCAATAGGCAAAGAGGCAGCAAAATCTGCTTCTTCAAAAACATCAGGGTTGAAAGGACAAATGTCACATGTTTAAAACCCATTATGGGCTGTTATAGACGTTGCCACCGCCAGATATGCTCCTCCAAAGACTCTGCTCATGGTATTGGATCGCTGCTCATCCAGGATTGTTGCAGAGGAACTTCTCTATAGCAGACATATAAAATGTGTTAAGTCGGAACATGAATGTTGTTGTTGTTGTTGAGGTCTTCAGTCCTGAGACTGGTGTGATGGAGTTATCCACGCTACTCTATCCTGTGCAAGCTGCTTCATCTCACAGTACCTACTGCAACCCACATCCTTCTGAATCTGCTTAGTGTATTCATCTCTTGGTCTCCCTCTACGATTTTTACCCTCCACGCTGCCTCCCAATACTAAATTTGTGATCCCTTGATGCCTCAGAACATGTCCTACCAATCGATCCCTTCTTCTAGTCAAGTTGTGCCACAAACTCCTCATCTCCCCAATCATATTCAGTACCTCCTCATTAGTTATGTGATCTACCCATCTAATCTTCAGCATTCTTCTGTAGCACCACATTTCGAAATCTTCTATTCTCTTCTTGTCCAAACTAGTTATCGTCCATGTTTCACTTCCATACATGGCTACACTCCATACATATACTTTCAGAAATGACTTCCTGACACTTAAATCTATACCCGATGTTAACAAATTTCTCTTCTTCAGAAACGCTTTTCTTGCCATTGCCAGTCTACATTTTATATCCTCTTTACTTCGACCATCATCAGTTATTTTGCTTCCCAAATAGCAAAACTCCTTTACTACTTTAAGTGTCTCATTTCCTAATCTAATTCCCTCAGCATCACCCGACTTAATTCGACTACATTCCATTATTCTCGTTTTGCTTTTGTTGATGTTCATCTTATATCCTCCTTTCAAGACACTGTCCATTCCGTTCAACTGCTCTTCCAAGTCCTTTGCTGTTTCTGACAGAATTACAATGTCATCGGCGAACCTCACAGTTTTTATTTCTTCTCCATGGATTTTAATACCTACTCCGAATTTTTCTATTGTTTGCTTTACTGCTTGCTCAATATACAGATTGGATAACATCGGGGAGAGGCTACAACCCTGTCTCATTCCCTTCCCAACCACTGCTTCCCTTTCATGTCCCTCGACTCTTATAACTGCCATCTGGTTTCTGTACAAATTGTAAATAGCTTTTCGCTCCCTGTATTTTACCCCTGCCATCTTCAGAATTTGAAAGAGAGTATTCCAGTCAACATTGTCAAAAGCTTTCTCTAAGTCTACAAATGCTAAAAACGTAGGTTTGCCTTTCCTTAATCTTTCTTCTAAGATAAGTCGTAAGGTCAGTATTGCCTCACGTGTTCCAATATTTCTACGGAATCCAAACTGATCTACCCCAAGGTAGGCTTCTACTAGTTTTTCCATTCGTCTGTAAAGAATTCACGTTAGTATTTTGCAGCTGTGGCTTATTAAACTGATAGTTCGGTAATTTTCACATCTGTTAACACCTGCTTTCTCTGGGATTGGAATTATTATATTCTTCTTGAAGTCTGAGGTTATTTCGCCTGTCTCATACATCTTGCTCACCAGATGGTAGAGTTTTGTCAGGACTGGTTCTCCCAAGGCAGTCAGTAGTTCTAATGGAGTGTTGTCTACTCCTATGGCCTAGTTTCGACTCAGGTCTTTCAGTGCTCTGTCAAACTCTTCACGGAGTATTGTGTCTCCCATTTCGTCTTCATCTACATTCTCTTCAATTTTAAGAATATTGTCCTCAAGTACGTCGCCCTTGTATAGACCCTCTATATACTCCTTCCACCTTTCTGCTTTCCCTTCTTTGCTTAGAACTCGGTTTCCATCTGAGCTCTTGATATTCATACAAGTCGTTCTCTTTTCTCCAAAGGTCTCTTTAATTTTCCTGTAGGCAGTATCTATCTTACCCCTAGTGAGATAAGCCTCAACATCCTTACATTTGTCCTCTAGCCATCCCTGCTTAGCCATTTTGCACTTCCTGTCGATATCATTTTTGAGACGTTTGTATTCCTTTTTGCCTGCTTCATTTACTGCATTTTTATATTTTCTCCTTTCATCAATTAAATTAAATATTTCTACTGTTACCCAAGGATTTCCACTAGCCCTCGTCTTTTTACCTATTTGATCCTCTGCTGCCTTCACTATTTTATCCCTCAAATCTACCCATTCTTCTTCTACTGTATTTCTTTCCCCCATTCCTGTTAATTGTTCCCTTGTGGTCTCCCTGAAACTCTCTACAACCTCTGGTTCTTTCAATTTATCCAGATCCCATCTCCTTAAATTCCCACATTTTTCCAGTTTCTTCAGTTTTAATCTACAGTTCATAACCAATAGATTGTGGTCAGAGTCCACATCTGCCCCTGGAAATGTCTTACAATTTAAAACCTGGTTCCTAAATCTCTGCCTTACCATTATATAATCTATCTGATACCTTTTAGCCGGCCGCGGTAGCGGTGCGGTTCTAGGCGCTTCAGGCCGGAGCCGCGCTGCTGCTACGGTCGCAGGTTCGAATCCTGCCTCGGGCATAAGTGTGTGTGATGTCCTTAGATTAGTTAGGTTTAAGTAGTTCTAAGTTCTAGGGGACTGATGACCACAGCAGTTGAGTCCCATAGTGCTCAGAGCCATTTGAACCATTTTTTTGATACCTTTTAGTATCTCCAGGGTTCTTCCATGTATACAACCTTCTTTGATGATTCTTGAACCAAGCTATGATGAAGTTATGCTCTGCGCAAAATTCTACCAGGCGGCTTCCTCTTTCATTTCTTACCCCCAATCCATATTCACCTACTACGTTTCCTTCTCTCCCTTTTCCTACTACTGAATTCCAGTCACCCATGACTATTAAATTTTCGTCTCCCTTCACTGTCTGAATAATTTCTTTTATTTCATCATACATTTCTTCAATTTCTTCGTCATCCGTATAGCATATAAACTTGTACTACTGTCGTAGGCGTGGGCTTCGTGTCTATCTTGGCCACAACAATGCGTTCGCTGTGCTGTTTGTAGTAGCTTACCCGCATTCCTATTGTTTATTCATTATTAAACCTAGTCCTGCATTACCCCTATTTGAGTTTGTATTTATAACCCTGTATTCACCTGACCAAAAGTCTTGTTCCTCCTGCCACCGAACTTCGCTAATTCCCACTATATCCAACTTTAACCTATCCATTTCCCTTTTTAAATTTTCTAACCTACCTGCCCGATTAAGGGATCTGACATTCCACGCTCCGATCCGTAGAACGCCAGTTTTCTTTCTCCTGATAACGACGTCCTCTTGAGTAGTCCCCGCCCGGAGATCCGAATGGGGGACTATTTTACCTCAGGAATATTTTACCCAAGAGGACGCCAACATCATTTATCCATACAGTAAAGCTGCATGCCCTCGGGAAAAATTACGGCCGTAGTTTCCCCTTGCTTTCAGCCGTTCGCAGTACCAAGCACAGCAAGGCCGTTTTGGTTATTGTTACAAGAGCAGATCAGTCAATCATCCAGACTGTTGCCCTTGCAACTACTGAAATGGCTGCTGCCCCTCTTCAGGAACCACACGTTTGTCTGGCCTCTCAACAGATACCCCTCCGTTGTGGTTGCACCTACGGTACGACTATCTGTATCGCAGAGGCACGCAAGCCTCCCCACCAACGGCAAGGTCTATGGTTAATGGGGGAGGGGGGGGGGGACGTGAATGACACATCCATTGGCTGCAATTTATGGGTGAAATGAGGCGGAATTGTAACTATTGCCACTTTGATTTCGCTTGCTCGCATAATGACGTCCAGATTCTTGTTGTTTGTAACATTCCAGTACTAGAGGAGCAGAGTCCTTGTCTGATGGCTTAGTGTGGCTCAGGAAATGGTCAAACCGTGAAGAAAAATTACACCAGTCTCATTGACGTTGAAGACACGATGGGGCGGAATTCTGTTTTTCATCGAAGGGAGTTTTTAATGTCGAGAATAATTTATCTACATTAGACTTGTTAAAGGCCTGAACTCTAGCAATGGATTTCGCTTTAGGCCATCGCAGTGTCAGTTCTGGGTGACAATTCTTGAATCCGTAAAACAATCTTCTCCAACAAGACCAGATTCTATGTTGGAAAGGTGTTTAATTTTGTTTTATCAGTTAGTTGAAAAGCAAGACTTCCGACATCTGTAACTGTAAAGCCAAAGAACATTGTTTACATTTTCAAAATATAGTCTTTTAGTTCCTTCCCGTGTTCAGGGGTGAAAACATGTCGTTTTGAACCAGGGATTTTTTCCTCGGTTTCCATTATTACTATGGTAAGTCGTCTCTTCAGTGTCATTCTGGAGATACTAAATATTATATTTGCTTTCGTGCAAGCCATTTCGCTGGTTCTCACTCCCTTAATAGCCTACGGCATTTTAGTTGGAGTGCATCATTGTTGTGAAGTCTTGTTAGGTCGATTTCTAATCATTTAAGAGTTATCTGTCAGAGAAAACTCGAGTTATACGTTTGAATATGTTTCAGAGAGACAAACGTCGCGGGAGGCAGCGGACTATGCGTACGCTAGATTTGGAAGACCACGTTCTGCAGAATATTGCGACGAACATTCGTACAATGTCCAGGCAAGTGGCCTGCCAACGAGGTGTAAGCCAAATACGATTAGGTGTATCCTGCATGACAACCGCTGCTATTCCTATCACCTGCAACCAGTGCAAGGATTATCGGCAGAGGATTTCCCTCTATTTGAAGGATTTTGTCGATAGTTTACGCACTACATAATCAAAATTGTGGGATTTCTGTCTTCAGTCCTCTTTACCAGCGAAACAACTTTGAACTGGCATTATCAATCTGCATAATCGTCATCTGTGGGCTACAGACAATCCTCGTGGAATGATTGAGGCGTCTCATCAGCATCATTTCAGCACCAATGTGTGGGCAGAAATTCTTACTGACCACATACTTGCACCATTATTATTCCACAACGCCTCGATGGAGGAACGTACCTGCACTTTCTGCAGAATATTCTGCCTGGGCTGCTTGATAATGTGGCTTTGCCAGTACGACAGGTTATGTGGTTTCTCCATTATAGATGACCACCGTACTTCCGCATTACAGTTATCCGACACCTCAACAACATCTTCCTCAGTCGTTGGCTAGAACATGGAGGCCCTGTACCATGGCCTGCTAGATCATTGGTCTTAAACCCTCTGGATTTTTACATCTGGGGGCATCTGAAAAGCGTTTTGTATGTTGAACCAATTCCTGATGTGCAGACGCTTCAAAAGGGTGTTTACAACGCCTGTGACGCTATTTGCAGAGAGGCCGGAACTTGAGAAAGAGTGTGGAAATCCATGAATCCACTTCGAATCCATGCCAGAATTCATTAATCCTAGTGGGTCACAAGAATGGCATGTCAGTCTCTCGGTAAGCTATTAGCAGATGTTTTCCACTGGAGAGAGATCTGGACAAAATGCTCGCCAAGACGACAGTCGAACACCCTCTGTGTGGATGTACATCATGGAAGCATGGCCAGTATACCGCGATTAGTTATCTTCTTGAAAGACAAAGTCGTGAAGACATCGAAAATAGGGGATAGCTATTGCCCTTAATAATGCAGAAATTTAACGTCTGTTGTCCAAATTACGGGCTACGTTCACGAGAGGTGAACATGTTGTATACTCAATGGCAACTCAAAAAATAGCGCCTGGTAGAGGGCTCGTATGCTGATGAAAAATGCAGTGTGTCAACGGTCAGTGTTGTCGGAGCCTTCACAGATGGATACGTGAGTTGTGGTGCTGTATATAGAACCGGAACGCGTCTGAAAAGACGACGTGGAGATACTCTTGCGTCCAGTGTCGTCACTGGACGCACCAATGTCGCCAAGCTTCTCCCTGCTGTCACGTCAAGAGAACGTGCAACAATGGTAGCTGTGTTGACAGTGTGTGAAGCTCAACACATATTCGCACTCTCCCTATGGGCAACTGTCTCTGTGCAATTAAGTTAATTTCCTGACTCAAGGTACGTGAAGTGGCTGTGCATACCTGCAGGACTCAGTGAACAAAATGTTTGTCATCACAGGCCCCAGGCACCTGGGCATGGCGCTGAATATGTCCCTCTTCAAGCCATCGATTCCACATTCACACAACACATGTTGTGAAAAATTTCCTTATCTGCGGAATGTAGATAGTCTTACTTCTATCTACTTTGACAATAGTGCTGTAGTGCTAATCATTTGGATATCCAAGCATTTAGTGCACTTCATACCAAGTTTACGTTTTTTGCATGCCACTCTTATGCAGTCTTAACGGTAAGCACTGCAGGAATATATTGCAGCCCAATGTTGAAACATTGAAGACAAAAACTAATTACAGCATGCATAATTTAATAAATCATGTGTCCCACCCTCCATTCCAAAATGGAATGCGGAGGAATTCAAATATGTCTTACATTTCCAAGTACCTTTTACCATGCTCTTCAAAATGGTTTTCAAAGAGTGAATGTGGATCTAGCTCGTGAGTACCACATATTCTCCATAATTCTCCATGGAATTTAGACCAAGACACATGAGTGACCAGTCCAAACATGGATAGCTTCACCTGCAAGAAATGTGTCCACTGGTGCAATTCAGTGTAGATGAATGTTATCATTAATTAAGAGTAAACCTAGAGCAACTGCATCTCTGGTTAGTCGCATATGTTACTGAAGTACCTCATCCCAGTTCCTCTACCCATCTGCAGAAAGGAGTTCGATATCAAGCCATACAAATCTTTGACCATTTTGTGGAGTGATGTGTGGGTGGGTCCCCATGTTGCCAGGGTCGTTTCAACGACACTGCCGAAGTTTCACTGGGAAGCTCATACACATCCTCCATTTACCTTCCCAATCTCTCCCATTGCGATTTACATAGCTTTTGAGCACTAGAGAAATATTCGTGGCTGTCGATTTGCTTCGAAAAATGAGGTGCACGTCTGGTTATAATCACGTTTCATTGTGCGACCACAATCATTTTCCATGAAGGCAATGACTGTCTTGCGTCACAGTGGGATGAATCTACTAGCAGTTATGGCGATTACGTTATCATTTTACTGCTCCTTATACTCTATAGAATAATTTCTGAATGTGCAATGGTACAGTGTGTGTGTATGTGTGTGTATAAAAGAGAAGGAGACTGCTTGTGCAGTTAAGTGTAAATCATCGATTAAAATAAAATATTATAAGATTATAAGATTAATGTAAAGGACATCCATGTCAGGATACATTAGGAATGAAACTTCCCAGCTGATAAAAACTGTTTGGTAGAGTTGGATGCTTTCCAGCTGTGATAACACAGGAATGACTCACGGATCAGACCTCACAGCTTCAGTTCTACCAGTACCTGCCTTCCACCTTCCAAACTTCATACGAGTTCTCCTGTAACTCTTTCAAATGTTAAAATGTGTGTGAATTCCTATGGGACCAAACTGCTCAGGTCATCGGTCCCTAGAATTACACACTACTTAAAGTAACTTACGCTAAAGACAACACACACATCCATGCCCGAGGCAGGACTCGAACCCCCGGCGGGCGTGGCCGCCCGATTCGTGACATGGCGCCTTAACAGTGCGGCCACTTCCCGTGGCCGTAACTCTTTCACTTTGCAGCGGAGTGTGCCCTGTTTTGAAACTTCCTGGAAGAAATCCGCAATATTTCTCATTCCGAGAGTGCTCATCTTGCAATGTATGCTGAAGAGGTGCTGCGAAGTTTGGAGAGTTGGAGAGTGTTACTGGCAGAACTGAAACTGTGGGGACGAGGCTTGAGTCTTCTCTGGGTAGCACATTCGATAAGGACATTGCTTGCGAAAGAGACAGCCCTGAGCTCGAATACCGGGTTGGGACAAAGTCTTAATCTGCCCAGAAGTTCCAAAAACTGATTCATACTACCTCATAGTGAGAAATCGTCATTATTATCCACGGAACATGCATAACTCACTGATGAAAATGGAAAGTGCTACATCATGAGACAACGGTTTGATATTTATCAAACTTTGTGCATATATTCATCACTTAACGGGTCTTAAGTGGGTACAAAAATGGAAATGAGCGTGTAACGATGGTTGGCGTGGAGGCCCCGTTCGGGGAAGTGCGGCCGCCAACTGCAGGTCTTATTTCCTTCGACGCCACATGGGGCGACTTGCGCGCCGGCGATGAGGATGAAATGATGATGAGGACAACATAACACCCAGTCCACGAGCGGAGAAAATCTTCAACCCGCCCGGGAATCGAACTCGGGCGCGCTTGCATGGGAGGCAAGCACGTTACCACCCAGCTAAGCAGGCGGACTTAAATGTGTAAATTTTCATACCACTCGAAACTCATATCCATCATCAACCTCAGTATAGATGCTCCCTTCCCCCACTAATTGCTTGAATATATTCTCGTATTCGTTGTGGCATGCGGCATGGAAGTCAACAGTCTCCGAATGTCATCTTGAGGAATTTCTTGCTATGCCTGAAACACGCGTAGAAGAAGACTTCTGGCTGGATGCCGGTACGAAAATATATGTCTTTTCGTCGTATCTCAAAGACTCTCTATGGGTGGTTTTATACCTCAAGGCATTTTTAGTGAGATCTGCGTTGTTATGCCTCGCATTATTTTGCTGGAATAAACTATACTATTTTTGCCAGATACTATCGAACACTAGGTCTCCCTTCGACGACGGCGTCGATCTGACAGCTACGAACATAAGGTCTCAGTTGATTCTAGCTCTACACCGTGAAAACTCTGTTCTCTATATTATCGTGTCAGTGGTAATCGATACATGCCAAATTGAGATGGTAACCTTTCTACCAGTAACACTAACCAACACTGAAAATGTAACTAGGTTTCTTGTTAACTACAATGACGGAAAAAGTAACAACGCCAAAAAATTATTAATGTAGAGTAATGAAATTTTGAGAGTGCATTCGTCTGAATAACATATTTAAGCGATTAACATTGCAAGATCACAGGTTAATGTAAGCGCGAGATAAACTATTGCAAATGTGAAATGTTGGGAGATTAATAACTGGTGTAACCACCAGAATGACGAATACAAACATACAAACGCGCACGAATTGTGTTGTACTGGTAGCGGATGTCAGTTTGTGGGATTGAGTTCCATGCCTGTTGTACTTGGTTAGTCAATACAGGAACTGTTAATCTTGGTTGTGGATGACAGTTTTCATGTCCCGTATGTGCTCGATTGGAGAAATATCTGGTGACGAGCAGGCCTAGGAAGTATGTTGACACGCTGTAGAGAATTGTGGGCTACAACAACGGTATGTGAGCAAGCGTTATCCTGTTGGAAAACACCCCTTCGAATGATGTTCATGAATGGCAGCACAGCAGATCGAATCACCAGAGTGACATCAAAATTTGCGGTCAGGGTGCGTGGGATAACCACGAGAGTGCTCCTGCTGTCATGCAAAATCTCACCTGATGCCATAACCGCAGGTGTAGGTCCAGTGTTTTTACCTCGCAGACAGGTTAGTTGTGGGGCCTCAACTGGCCTCCTTGTAAACAACACACAGCCGTCACTGGTACCGAGGCAGAACCAACTTTCATCAGAAAACACAACAGGTGGTGAACGGGCCCTCCAGTGAGCTATCGCTTGACACCACTGACGTCGCAGATGGCGGTGGTTTGGGGTCAATGGAATGCTCAGGGCGTCTGGCTCGGAGTTATCCTTGAACTAACCGACTTGTAACAGTCCGTTGTGTCACTATGGTGCCAACTGCTGCTCAAATTGATGCTGTAGATGCAGTACGATGCGCCGGAGTCATACGCCGAACACGATGGTCTTCCCTCTCGGTAGTGCCACGTGGCCTTACGGAGCAAGGTCATGTTGTAATCGTACATCCTCGTGACCACCGCTGCCACCAATCATCTACAGTAGCTACATTCCAGGCAAGTTATTTCTGCAATATCGCAGAAGGAACACGCGGTTTCTCGCAGCCCTATTACACGTCCTTGTTCAAACTCAGAGAGGTGTTGATAACAGCGTCTTTATCGCTGAAAGGCATTCTTGACTAACATCAACTAGCCACATACAATCTCGAAGGTAACTAACGCTCACGACCGTTACAGCGTGTATTTGAAGCAAACCTGATTTGAATCCTCATATCGGCGCTACTAGCGTCATTGTTATGCGACTGGCGCGAAACCTGTATAGACATGTTTTCGGATGCAGAAATACGCCTGCCAATTTTCGTTTACATCACACACCTTATTCTTGGTGTTGCGACTTTTTCTTCCGTCAGTCTAAGAAAATAAATAAAAAAATAAAATTTAAAAAACGATTAATTTGAGTCGATACAAGTCACAGGCAGAAAGGCCTGCTGATACAAACAGTCCTCGTCTCCTAGCTGGTCGGCGTATTTTGTGCAATACACAATGTTCTACTTCTTCATATCCTTCCAATTTTAGAGTTTTGTTATGAGAAATAAGTACACCACATCCGATCTCAAAAAACACCCCAATATGGTAACAGCAACTTCTCCATACTTCACTGTTCTAACTACATGTGATGGCAGGTAAGTTTCTCCAGGCATTCGCCAAACCCAGACCCTTCCATCGGACTGCCAGAGGATACAGCGTAATTCATCACACAGCATAAATCGTTTTCAATCACCCACTGTCCAGCGCAGGCGCTCTTTACACCACCTCAAGCATGACGCAAATGTGTGGCTTAAGAGGAGCTGCTCGACCATTGTACCCCATTGTTTTAACCCTCATACACACAGTCATTGTGCTAACTGGATAGTTGGTAGCGCTTTCGATCTCACCAGCGATTCCTTTCGCTGATTTTATGCAATTTTTCACACCCACCCTTCGCAATACACGACGGTCCCTGTCTGTCAGTCCACGAGATTTGTGTTGTCTTGGTTTAGCTTCCGCTGTTCTTTCGCGTTTCTACTTCACAATCAAATTGTCAACATTAGAACTGAGCAGCTTTAGAAGGGCTGGAATTCCCGTTATACATGTGTTACGCAGGCGACATGCAACGACCAGACCACGTTTGTAGTCAGTGAATTTCCCTGACCAACCACTCCGCTGTTACTGCTTCTCTACTGGCAATACAACAGTTCCCGCCTCCTTTTATACTGGCAAGTTCACCCCTCGTAACAGCTAGCGGTCAATTCCGCATTATGTAGGGGTGTCTGAAGACTTTTGATCAGACAGTGTACGTATGACGACGCAATGGTGCTAAAACATGGTTGTGCAATCAAATTTGTAGTATATGTGTCGCCAATGTAGAGTCTTGTACCGTAAGCAAGCAAGGGAGAGACGTTGTTATGGGTGGCTGGTATCCTCTTTCTGCAACACCAATGCAACGTGAATTAATACGATTCTTTATTTACATGAAGTGGATACTTAACTTCAATAGAGTCCATGTTTGTGGTATAATATCATCAGTAATAGACCTCTTGCAGGCAATATCGGTATTCTTGCTGTAGTTACAATTCTGGTCGCTATGTACTATCGTAGCCTATGACCCACTCTGCAAGTGAATTGAAAGATGCCAAACAGGAGTGTGAGTTTGTCAGTGAGGTTCTCCGGTCGGCGGCCTAAATACATGTTGTCAAGAGGGCGTTGGCGGCGTTTTGCTAGTTGGTGTGTCTCTGGCCTCTCTCGTGATAGGCGCGCTTGATCCAGCACCTGCTGTCGATCATCGTGCTACATCTTTGCCGATCATTGTGCTGGCGACAGCTTACGCCAGCATAGACTTGTTGCTGCATTAATAAGCGGATCTGAAACCCACAAGCATGGAAAAACTGAAGTGTCAGTTTGGTAGTGTTTGTTCGTGGTGTACCACTCTACATTGTTACAGGGTATTACTATATACATAACTAGGTCTAGATTGAGACTTAGCATCTATTCCACAATGCCAGGTCTTGTAAGCGATAACATCTCGGTCGGCGAATGATTCCAATCCGGGTAGAGAGGCATTCTCATATCGGACGATAGCGAGAGTAAACCATCCACTTCCAGTACTCCCTGTAGCAACGACAAGAGTAAAATTAACTCGACATCCACGCAAAAAATCGGTCCATTCATTATGACACATTGTGCAGTTCCATTTGTGTCAAGTTTATTCTCCAGACTTATTATGTATTTGTAGACTGGCATGCGATGGCGACGTTGACGATACACACATCGACGAGGCTTAGTGCTTCAATGCTGTTGCAGATATAGCTCACAGCGGAATGATTCCGCTGGTCTGCGTTGGTCTCTTTTATACTGAGCGCATGACCTTGATTACATAAATAAAGTCTGATCTGTAGCGTCAGCCACCAATCGCTAGACGTACATCTGGTGAACTGGGGCTCAAGGATGCAACAATGTGAAAAAAAAAATCGAAAACATAGTGCCGCGTTGGCCGCTGAGCGCCTGCGAGGCTGCATGATGCAACCCGCTTGGGTCGGCTCGCCAGCGGGTACGCGTGCTCCTAGTGAGACTAGAGCACGCGTACGGGATAACGCTCCCGCGCCAGCCCTCTCAGCGGCTAAGTCCATTATCAGCGCTCTTATGTAATCATGGTCATGCGCTCAGTATAAAAGAGACCAACGCAGACCAGCGGAACTCCTCCTGAGCGGCTTCCCCCTCCTACTCCCCCTCCATCTCTTGTGCCTCCTTTCAGTGTCTCTGCGCTCCCTCCTGCTCTGTCTTCCCTCTTCCTCTCCCACCCCACGTGTCTCCTGCCTCTTCGTGAACCCACTGATGCCCCTCCTCTCTTCATCCCGCCGCTTCCCCAGCTGCCCCATGCTCTCCCCTCCTTTTCCATCCTCTCTGACCTTTTCCCTCGGCAGGTCCCACCTGGCAGTTTTATTCTTCGTCGTGTGTGCTCCAAGTGGGTTTTAAGTGTATTGTTCCGGAGTGTTTTTACTACTGTGGCCGACTTTTAACCTGTGCCTGCGCATTCAGTGTCTTCTCTGTGTTTTAAGAATCGCCAACTGTGTTTTTTTTTAACTTTCTGGTGACTTTTTAACTGTTCCCCATGAACGTCTCCATGTCAGTGTATATTTTACCTCCATTTTCTCCCCTTACTCTGTTTTATGTTCACCTTTTTTATCTCCTTATGTATGTATCATTTTATTCTTGTTTTAGTTGTAGTGTCACTCGGCCGAAGAGCGGCGGATTGTGCAGCTGACAGCCCTCCCCTGCCCATATGGGGCAGGGGAATGAAATCACAATAAAGAAAAAAAAAAAACCAGCGGAATCATTCCGCTGTGAGCTATATCTGCAACAGCATTGAAGCACTATGCCTCGTCGACGTGTGTATCGTCAACGTCGCCATCGCATGTCAGTCTACAAACACATAATAAGTCTGGAGAATAAACTAGACACAAATGGAACTGCACAATGTGTCATAATGAATGGACCGATTTTTTTCCGCGGATGTCGAGTTAATTTTAGTCTTGACGTTGCTACAGGGAGTACTGGAAGTGGATGGTTTACTCTCGCTAACGTCCGATGTGAGAATGCCTCTCTACCCGGATTGGAATCATTCGCCGACAGAGATGTTATCGCTTACAAGACCTGGCATTGTGGAATAGATGCTAAGTCCCAATCTGGACCTAGTTGTGTATAAAGTAATATGCCTTTTACATTGTATACCCGCTCTTGTCGTAAAGTTTGTAATGATGAAAAAATACATGTATGGATGAAAGTACTTGGTGTACTTGCTGAGAATGTAACTGTTACTGGTGACGTAACCCTGTACTGTAGTAGTACAGGATTGTCAATCCTCTGAGCCCGGGTTCGATTCCCGACTGGGTCGGGGAATTTTGTCCGCCTAAGGACTGGGTGTTGTGCTGTCCTCATCATCATCCTATCATCGTCATCGCCTGCAGGTCGCCGAAGTGGCGTCAAATTGAAAGACCGGCAGCCAGTGAACGGGCTGCCCGACGGGGGGCCCTAGCCGTACGATTAAGTAAATAAGTTTGACACGAGCTCGGTGTGTGGCCTGGCAGAGCACACGTGGCACCGCGTGGTGGACAGCGTGTTCCGCATCGAGGCGAGCATGTGGACGGAGAAGGTGCCGGAGCAGCACGTGAGCAGGGCGGACCGCGAGCAGCAGCTGAGCCTGCTGCGCTACCTCAACGGCACGGTGACGGCGCCGCCCATGCGCTACCGCCGCCTGCAGGCCGCGCAGCTGCTGCGCGACCCCTACGGGCCCTTCCTCGTGCCCGACTCCGACGACCGCATCGCCGACATCTTCGATCTCTCGGACCTCGCCAAGGCCTACTCGCGCGTCTGAGTCTCGGCGTACCTGCTTCTCCTCATATAAAAGAAATAAATACCGTTCACACATGTTTCTCATTTTATTTATCTTCTTTATTGGTTACTAACTTAAGACTAATAAGGGTATCGTGCCTACCCGTCATCACCGATTTGGCCAGGAATGAAAGTGACAGAACTGAGAGCTCCAGAAAAAATATTTTTGGAGTGGATCGGGTAAAGAATGAGCCTTTTGTGTAGTCGTAGTTTGCAAGCAGCAGTCGGCACAGTGTAAAGACTACAGAATGGCCATCTGAGGGTCGTCGGGTCTAGTGCCTATGAGGAAATTTTTTTATTTTCAATTTTTACGTTACCTACAGTACATATAAACCGAAATAATGCCCAACATATTGTAGTTATTAATATTTTCATAAAAATGCGTGAAAAGGAAAGGCGAAGAAAAATCTGGTGGATGACTACGTTACAAAAATTACTTCATCAACATCTCGGAAACTTACAGCCACCTTACATAAAAAAATTTTTGACTGGTGTGATGAAGTCATAAGTGCAGGACAAATTTCTTCTCTTTATTGATTCGTGGGGACGACAAAGGAAACCAAAATTATTTTACGACGAGATTTTTCGAGATGGAGGATTGCCATCATGCACCATTAAAGTTAATGCCCCCCCCCCCATCCACATCCCCCCAAAAAAAGAGGGTCACTCGTTAGCGCAACACTGCGATGTGTCTTTATCGTCAGGCAAAGAATTTGATCAAGAACCTTCAAACTAGTTCCTACCTCATCGGGAACACTGCATCAAAATACATTGTATTGCTAATATGAGTATTTGGTGAAATGATACATTAGGCGTTGTTTGCAGCCACATTGTGAGATGGGTGAAAAACGTTTATGAATGTAAACCAAGTTGGTTTTTCTCTAGAAGCTTTAAAAGTACCATGTAAGTGTAAAAATGTGGCTTTTATAACGCATGCTAGATTGCAAAGGAAATTACTGCTTTCTCTGTTTTTACAATGAATATCATCCCAGCACGTGTAAGTCGTGTAGTGAAAAGTAGGAAACGTGTCTAATTTTGTATACGAAGTTCTCGTGTACGTCTTACAATTCCATCCTCGAAATTTAGTTGCAATCACAAATTTTCGCTGACCTTTCCTCTTCACGCCTATTATGAAAATATTAATAAACACAATGTACTGAGCATTATTTCGGTTTATTCGCAGTGCAGGCAAAGCAAAAGCTGAAAATAAGGAAATAACAACAACATCCGGCTATCGATTCTATCCCCCTAACAGCGGATTTGCCATTTGTTCTCTTCCGCTGCGCCAGTCGGTGTCTGCAAACAACGCTGACATAAATGCCTTATGCCTCGCTAGACCCGCGCCAAAAATGATATTTTATCTGAACTTTTGGTCATATGGAGTTCTTACTTTTGCCATTTTCATTTATGGCCATCCCTTTCACGTACCATAAATCTGAAAGAGATCGTTGATGACGAGTAGTCGTGGTCCTCTTGTCAGACGATATAGACCGCATGTGATTTCATTATTTTGGCACCAAAATCTCTGTCAACTGACAGGTGGCTGCAGTCATCTACCAGTGATTTCTGCAGTAATGTTCAATTTATCTTAATTGTCGTATTTTCAGTAAATCAGTAAATGTGCCTTTGTCACAATGGCGAAGTTTTCGTCAGAATTTCGTTGCGCCAAAAGGTGTGTGCAACGAAGAGACGTTTCATTCCACAGTTATATTTCTTTTAAAAGCACAAAAAAAATGCAAACACATTTTTCGAAATTAGGTTAGTGAATTTACAGGCTGCAGCAGCAACTTTTCGAAAGAAATAATCCGGTCTGGCTGTAGAATACTTTTTATTAAAAGTCAGGACCGCGTCACTAAAAGACGCATCCTCACGTGATTAAGATTCTTTTTAACAGGACATCACCGAAAGGTAACTGCCTTAGAGCCACTCCCCCTCATTCACGTCATGTTGTAACAAATAACGCGCTAAAAGTGGTAGTCGTGATTTAAAACGAAGAGGACAGAGAGCAGCGCCACGAGCAGGAAGGTGGTTGAGCGGCAGCAGGAAAGGAAGTACTGTGTTTCCAAAATAACATGCAGAAGTAGCATCGTTTATAAGCAAATGCGAATGTTCTTCCGTTTGAGAGTATTTATTTGTCCAGAATGAGATTTTCACTCTGCAGCGGAGTTTGCGCTGATATGAAACTTCCTGGCAGATTAAAACTGTGTGCCGGAGCGAGACTCTAACTCGGGACCTTTGCCTTTCGCGGGCAAGTGCTCTACCAAATGAACTACCCAAGCACGACTCACCCCGTCTCCTCACAGCTTTACTTCTGCCAGTACCTCGTCTCCTATCTTCCAAACTTTACAGAAGCTCTCCTGCGAACCATGCAGAACTATGTCATATCGGAAACACCCCTCAGGCTGTGGCTTAGCCATGTCTCCGCAATATCCTTTCTTTCAGGAGTGCTGCTAGTTCTGCATGATTCGCAGGAGAGCTTCTGTAAAGTTTGGAAGGTAGGAGACGAGGTACTGGCAGAAGTAAAGTTTTGAGGAAGAGGCGTGAGTCGTGCTAGGGGAGCTCAGTTGGTAGAGCATTTGCCCGCGAAAGGCAAATGTGCCGAGTTCGAGTCTCGGTCCGTCACACAGTTTTAATCTGCCAGGAAGTTTCAGTATTTATTTGTGGCTAAATATTATTAATTGCGTGGTAAGGATCATTGTATCTGATAAATATACCTTGGTCTGCAGGTGTAAGACTAAATTAGTGTCAAATATTTTGAGAAGATCCAGTGTTAATATCTAACTCACTATAATAGCTTACTTTGTGATTAACATTTTCTAATGTAATATGATTCTTAACTTGATACAGTTTCGGTACCTGTACGGAATTTAGCAAAAGTCACAAAACAGGTGCATGTTTACAGTGGCGGCCAGTTATCATATGCTAATGTGCTACAGCGCCGGCCGCGGTGGCCGTACGGTTCTAGGCGCTTCAGTCCGGAACCGCGGGACTGCTGCGGTCGCAGGTTCGAATCCTGCCTCGGGCATGGATGTGTGTGATATCCTTAGGTTAGTTAGGTTTAAGTAGTTCGAAGTTCTGGGGGACTGATGACCTAAGATGTTAAGTCCCATAGTGCTCAGAGCCATTTGAACCATTTTTTGTGCTGCAGCACACTGTGATATCGCACTAAAATTGTGCTATTTCTCTTCGAGTGATAGCCGGAAATTGCACTAAAATGACGGGGTTTCTCTTCTAATGTGTGTTGGTATGCAAATAAAACAGACTAAAACATGTTTTGTAGCGTTCTGCCTGCAATAACTAGAAAACAATGTCGAGTGCTGAAATGATGATCAGCCACACCAAGATCAACTCAGAAAAGGGACTTTTTTTTTGGGGAACGGTTGACCTAACAGCGTCGTAAAAAAAAGAGTTAAATGTTCAATGATGAACTTGAGGGGTGTCATATGACGTTCGACCAGAACAAATGACGAGAACAGTGACGAACAAAATGAAGAAAAAAGAGAAAGTGGTAACGTGCACTGACTGGCAGTTCATTTGACTCAGGTTCAGTCATCGCAACTACCAACATTTTTGTTTAATTTTTTTTTATTTTACCACCCCCAGTGCTAAACTATTAATTATAAAATTTAAATATTTCAAATTCTGTACGTAAAATTAACTTATTGGATTTAGTTATGATTACTATGTACGTATATCAAAGGCTATAGATGGCGGTAAAAAAAAAGACTATACGAGGAAATTTAGTATGAATGTGTTTTCTGTAGATAATCTTCTAAAGAGGCCCTTTTCCAGTACATCTTTGGAGGAGAAAGTGAGATTTACAGAGTTAGGTAGATATACTTTTAATGTAAATAAAAGAGGAGGGCGTGGGACAGGATCACTGATTTGACTCAGGCTATGTGAATAGAAGCAGGTAGACGCCACTTTCCAGTTCCTAGAATATTTTGTCTGAGGGGGCCATAGGAAAAAGTAAAATTATCATTAAATATTTATGTGTAGAGTATGAGGGATTTTCGAGGAGTAGTTTAAGTATCGGTATGGTAGCGGAGCAAAAACGTAGACTTAATACGCAAGTAGATAAAGTAGTACACCATTTTAAACTATCAGACACTATCATAAAGTGTCAACTTGAAAATATGCTGCCTCCATGTGCTAGCAAATCAATAATAACAATGATTAGAACTTTAACTTAACCAGACCATAACATAGAAAGAGTGTGCACTCTTTTCCATATATGTGTGCTTCAAAAATAAAACACACCATAATATGTCTCTATTCAACCCAATCCTGAGTGACTAGAGATAAAATTTTAAAACTTGCATTCCAGTGTGTCTGTTTTTCATTTTAATGTCTAAATGTAATAATCCAATTTTTTTCACAAGAAGACAAAGTAAAATGCGAAACTTCATAAACTAGTACTGAAAAACTTTATGACAGATTAAAACTGTTTCATGTCAGCGCACACTCCGCTGCAGAGTGAAAATCTCATTCTGAGTACTAAAAACTCAGCTCGAGGGACAGTCACAAAAAAAAAGAAAATAAGCAGATTCTGAAATAACACAACTGGATAATGTTTAAAGCATTAAATTCGTTTTCTGAAATGTTACGTATGCAAAATGTTTGTCACATTGTAATTGTTAATTTGTTAATAAAAGTATACATACGTTAAAAAAACTGTCGCCTAGCAGTTCATCAACTTGGGTTCGATTCCTGCTGGTAGCATCTTTTTTTATATTTTATTTCGTTCCTTGCAGTCTTAAACGTTTATTTACAAGATTTAAATATCTTTCAGCAGTTCAGTTTATGAAAATTGAATATATTCAATTTAGGAACGATTACTATCATTGTAAGTAAAAAGCTATGAGCCGGCCGCGGTGGTCTCGCGGTTCTAGGCGCGCAGTCCGGAACCGTGCGACTGCTACGGTCGCAGGTTCGAATCCTGCCTCGGGCATGGATGTGTGTGATGTCCTTAGGTTAGTTAGGTTTAAGTAGTTCTAAGTTCTAGGGGACTAATGACCACAGCAGTTGAGTCCCATAGTGCTCAGAGCCATTTGAACCATTTTTAAAAAGCTATGAGCCACCAAATTATAGCACATTGGTAAAAGTTTGCACAAGTCGTCACTCCTTGTTTCGTAAAAAAAAAAAACCTGGTGTTACGGACAGACACGAACATCATTTCTTACAAAATCATAACAAAACATCGTACACGTGTTGTTGAGGAATCGTCAGAAAGTTAAAGTCATCCTGCCTCACAGATATTTTGCCTCCTATTCTTCTAAAAGCAGTGAACTGAATCACTACCACTGCAAAAAATACAGGGATTCACCGAAGACTGTAATTCTGCCGCTTGTAAAAAGAAAGAATTAAGAATACAGAGTTTCAAACTGTTTGTTACGGGCCCACTAGGCCAGATATGAAAACTATAGCCGTCACATTACTACTGTAAATTTTTGAGAAATTATATTAACTGTACTACTATAGGCGTATGTGTAATATTAGTACGACAAGTCATTCAGTTACTAATATAAATGCTTGATTTCACCTGTAAATAAGCAAAACTATATCTTAAAGCTTAACTTCACATACTACATAATGACAAAAACTCGGCTTTTGCACTCTATGAAGTGACTTAGATGTTCGTTTGAAACTTTAACACGACAGAGATAGAAGCGTGCGTTGTCTATATGTATCAATGGTCTAAGATTGCTAAGATCAGTGCTACATATGAAGAGGAAATTCGCACGGGGAAACAAGACAATGATGGGTAATCGACACTGGTTTCGACATCTTCATCGACGTCATAACATCAATTGCCAATAAAAATCGACCCCCATGCATCAAAGTTGTCAATATCGATATTAAATGAAGAATTTGTAAGAACGACGTAAGAAGTAACACACAAATAATCTGACGTCATATTTATTAATCCATTAACTATGTTATAATTAACACTACATGTCCCACAATTTTTTTGTATACGTAATGTAAAAATAACATAGGAATTTCTCCTTGATTCTGTTGCATTGTTAACACTGAAAAGGTTCTGCTTTTGACAAAAGTCATTCAGAAGCAGACGATGTGGTTATACAGCTCAGGTACAACAGTTCTTTGTCTCTGGACAGGTACCGAAGCTACAGTCAGCCATTTCGCAGTGTAGGTGGACGAAATAGAAAAAATTCCGAAAGTCAGCCTTGGTAGGGCAACAGTGCGGACACCTTATAGTTTTGCCGTGAGCGTAGCGAGAGCTCGCCTTGTTTACATTCTGACGGCCGTTGCTTACATGCCGCCTTAATGTCTTACATGCCGCCTTAATGTCTATGATACATGGCGAACCGTTACCCTAAATCTACACTACGATTTACTTTCTGCAGTGACTAATGCCGATCCAAGGTACTCGAGGTGGGGCGTTTACTGAGAGATGAACTCAAAACACCGGCGACGACATGATAAGAGTACACTTGTCGATCGTGAACATAGATCGTGCGGTCTACGTTCTAATCGTTAACAACAAGGCGTGCGAACGCATTCTACGCGAGACCAAGCAGGGGCTCCGCTTCTGTCATGCCAGCGGCAATGTTGGGGAGGTGACCATCGACCACGCCGGCTCAGGCATGTGTACCATACGATTTTTCGATTTGTCGTTCGAAGTTCCAGTAAACAGCCAGTGCGCTTTTGACGCAACTCAGTGAGCCTTGAGCAGCCGCTGGTGAAGTATCAGTGCAGTAGCAGTGCAGTAGCGAGTCGCATATTTAACTTTCATATTTGTTTTGTAGTTTGATTCTTAATTTCTTTCCGAGTGTTTGTGCGCTTGCATATTTAATTACATAAAATCCTAGCGTATTCTCCTATTTGAGAGGAGTAATATTGCTTATTGATAGCCGTAGAGTATAAATTCGCGAAGTCGTTAGATATTAGCAGTAGGATAGATAGGATGTGTGCGTGCTGTGTGCGGGCGCATGAGGAACTGGCCGCCATTCGCGAGCAGCTGAGCGTGCTGTTGGCCAGGGTCAGCCGCCTTCAGGCTGCTGCCTCGAGGTGCAGCGACGGCGGAGGGTCTGGCGCGTAGCTTAAGACACCCCAGGTGTCGCTTGCTGCGTCCGCTGACTCAGCCGCCGAGGCACCTTCTAGTGTACCCGGCGCGTTGGGGCCGCCCTCACCTCAGGGTGAGTGGCGGACTGCAAAGCGTTCGCGTCGCTCGAGGCGGAGGGTCAATGTGGAGGCTGTCCGGCTGGCCTCGCCCGTTCGTCCTGTCAGTGGGCAGGTGGCCGCTCCTTCAGCAGGGCCCGAGCAGGCACACGGGGGGAAAGGCTTGCTGGTTACTGGGAGCTCCAACGTTAGGCGGGTGATGGAGCCCCAGGGAAATAGCGTACAGGGCTGGAAAGAAATCCAAAGTGCACACTGTTTGTCTGCTGGGGCGCCTCATCCAAGATGTAGAGGCGGCCTTGCCTGCGGCTATCGAGCGTACGGGGTGCAGTCGTCTGCAAGTAGTTGCTCACGTCGGCACCAATGATGCCTGTCGCTTGGGTTCTGAGGTGATCCTCAGTTCGTACAGGCGTCTGGCGGATTTGGTGAAGACCGCTGGCCTCGCACGCGGGGTGCAAGCAGAGCTCTCTACTTGCAGCATCGTTCCGAGAGTGGATCGGGGTCCTTTGGTTTGGAGCCGAGTGGAGGGTCTCAGCCAGAGGCTTCGTCGACACTGTGACGGCCTTGGCTGCAGATTTCTAGACCTGCGCTATTGGGTGGGGAATTGTAGGACGCCCCTAGTTAGGTCAGGAGTGCACTACACAAAGGAAGCGGCTACTCGGGTAACGGAGTACTTGTGGCGTGCACATGGGGTTTTTTTTTTAGGCTAGGCAGTAGTGCGAGGTGTCCTGTTGAACACTCACCAGTCGACGTGCAGGCAGGGAAATCAGGACGCGTTCAGTATAAAGACACTTCAGCTATCAAGATATTAGCAGTAAATGTTCAGAGTGTTCGGAATAAAGTTCCTGAATTTACTGCCCTCCAGGAAGCGTGTGGCGCGAAAATTATTCTCGGGACTCAGACCTGGCTGAACCCTGAGATAGGAAGTTCTGAAATATTTAGTGAGGGTTGGAACGTGTATCGGAAAGATAGATTAGACACTGTAGGAGGTGGTGTCTTCATTGGAGTTGACAAAAATATTGTGTCTACTGAGGTCGAAGTAGAGTGTGATTGTGAAGTTATCTGGACACGTTTAACAGGGCTAGGGGAAATAAAGTTAATTGTGGGGTGTTATTACCGGCCACCAGGTTCCACCGTGACAGTTTTAGAATCATTCAAAGGGAGTCTACATTCTGTATCACAGAAGTACCCGGATCATGCTATATTAGTCGGAGGCGACTTCAACCTACCTAGTATAGACTGGGATGTCTATGGATTCACTACAGGTGGTACAGACAAGCCGTCGTGTGAATTACTTTTGAACACATTATCCGAAAACTGTCCTGAGCAGCTAAATCGGCAGCCAACGCGTAATGGAAATATTTTAGATCTGGTAGCCACGAACAGACCAGACCTCATCGACGGTGTCAGTGTTGAGACAGGGATTAGTGATCATGATGTCGTCATTACGACTATGGTTACGAAAGTTAAAAAGTCGGTCAAGAAGGCTAGGAGGGTATTCTTACTAGAAAGAGCAGATAAGCAGTTGTTAGAATCCCACTTAGTAAATGAATCGACTTCATTTACTTCCGGTACGATGGACGTGGAAGAATTATGGGCAAATTTTAAACACATTGTAAATCACGCATTGGACAAATATGTGCCGAAAAAGTGGGTTATGAACGGAAAAGACCCACCGTGGTTTAACAGCGCAATTCGGAGAATGCTCAGGAAGCAAAGGCAATTGCACTCGCGGTACAAGAAAGATCGGGAGAATGAGGACAGGCAAAAGTTAGTAGAGATTCGTGCTGCTGTAAAAAGAGCGATGCGCGAAGCATTCAACTACTACCACCGTCATACCTTAGCAAAAGATCTTGCTGAAAACCCAAGGAAATTCTGGTCTTACGTAAAATCGGTAAGCGGGTCGAAGGCTTCCATCCAGTCACTCACTGATCAGTCTGGCCTGGCAACGGAAGACAGCTAAACGAAAGCTCAAATTTTAAATTTAGCATTTGAGAAATCTTTCGCGCAGGAGGATCGTACAAACATACCGCCGTTTGAGTCTCGTACAGATTCCCATATGGAGGACATAGTGATAGACATCCCTGGGGTTGTGAAGCAGCTGAATGGGTTGAAAATAAATAAATCGCCAGGTCCTGATGGGATTCCAATTCGGTTTTACAGAGAGAACTCTACTACATTGGCTCCTTACTTAGCTTGCATTTATCGCGAATCTCTTGCCCAACGTAAAGTCCCGAGCGACTGGAAAAAAGCGCAGGTGACGCCTGTATATAAGAAGGGTAGAAGGACGGATCCTCAAAATTACAGACCAATATCCTTAACACCGGTTTGTTGCAGGATTCTCGAACATATTCTCAGTTCGAATATAATGAATTTCCTTGAGACAGAGAAGTTGCTGTCCATGCATCAGCACGGCTTTAGAAAGCATCGCTCCTGCGAAACGCAACTCGCCCTTTTTTCACATGATATCTTGCGAACCATGGATGAAGGGTATCAGACGGATGCCATATTCCTTGACTTCCGGAAAGCGTTTGACTCGGTGCCCCACTGCAGACTCCTAACTAAGGTACGAGCATATGGGATTGGTTCCCAAGTATGTGAGTGGCTCGAAGACATCTTAAGTGAAGAACCCAGTACGTTGTCCTCGGTGGTGAGTTTTCATCGGAGGTGAGGGTATCATCTGGAGTGCCCCAGGGAAGTGTGGTAGGTCCGCTGTTGTTTTCTATCTACATAAATGATCTTTTGGATAGGGTGGATAGCAATGAGCGGCTGTTTGCTGATGATGCTGTGGTGTACGGGAAGGTGTCGTCGTTGAGTGACTGTAGGAGGATACAAGATGACTTGGACAGGATTTGTGATTGGTGTAAAGAATGGCAGCGAACTCTAAATATAGATAAATGTAAATTAATACAGATAAATAGGAAAAAGAATCCTGTAGTGTTTGAATACTCCATTAGTAGTGCATCGCTTGACACAGTCACGTCGATTAAATATTTGGACGTAACATTGCAGAGCGATATGAAGTGGGAGAAGAATGTAATGTCAGTTGTGGGGAAGACGGATAGTCGTCTTCGGTTCATTGGTAGAATTTTGGGAAAATGAGGTTCATCTGTAAAGGAGGACATAGAAGCAATTCAGAGGCGGGCTGCTAGATTTGTTACTGGTAGGTTTGCTCATCACGCTAGTGTTACGGAAATACTTCAGGAACTAGGGTGGGAGTCTCTAGAGGAAAGGAGGCGTTCTTTTCGTGAATCGCTACTGAGGAAAGTTAGAGAACCAGCATTTGAGGCTGACTGCAGTACAATTTTACTGCCGCCAACTTACATTTCGCGAAAAGACCACAAAAATAAGATAAGAGAGATTAGGGCTCGTACAGAGGCATATAGGCAGTCATTTTTCCCTCGTTCTGTTTGGGAGTGGAACAGGGAGAGAAGATGCTAGTTGTGGTACAAGGTACCCTCCGCCACGCACCGTATGGTGGATTGCGGAGTATGTATGTAGATGTAGATGTAGAGGACGTCGTCGAGGCACTCCGACCATACAGCACAGTCCACGGCCATACTGTGGAGATATGGACGCAGTTTCGGATATATACTGTGTTAAACGGCGTCCTACAGGTCACCACTGATCTTCGAATCCACGTCCCGTCCTTCCTAAAGGCCAGCGGATGCCGTGCAACAATCATCTAGGATGGCCATCCTCAGACCTGTTCCGAGTGTGGCTAAAAAGGCCACCTTAGATCCGAATGCCAACAACGACACATTACGCAACCTGCAGCCGCCGACGAACCACCAGCATCGCTATCAACGGTGCTAGCGGTGACCAACACCGTTGCTCTGGCTTCTCCTGCCACCTCGCAACGACTGCCAGACGCCACAACTGAGCCATATCACATCCTAACGGAGAGTGTTCCGCACGGCCCACCGCCTCAGCCGGTCGTCGACCCCTATCTGATGGTGCCAACGCTGCCGTTAGCTGACCCAACCCTCGGCCACAAGATGAAGATTGACTCTCTTATCACCTCTACGGCGGCCTTCTTGGCAGAGCTACGCCACTCCCTCCCGTCGTCGGACACAGAAGGTCGTGTGAGAAAACAACGTTCACTGAACTTCGCTAGAGAAGGCGCTGAACCGCTTCCGGCCAAGACAAGATGTTACAAACCGAAGACAAGGCAGGCCTAGAACCCAAGAACACCCATGAAACCGCCACCGCCGAAGGAGACGATGTGAGTGTGGCCATATCCACCAGTGTGTCTGCGGCCGTCCGAACACAGCACAGTGAGGACGCTGAACTATTTAATGGATTCAGCACTGTCGAAACTACATCACGAACCACAACTCCATATTTGTAGGACCAAATGAACGATAAACGTGTGCCTGATTCCATGGAGTGGCATGAGGAGGACATCGAGGAACAAGACCCATTAGAGGATGCTGCGTTGTCGCCGCAGATCCACTGATCATACTCACCACTGAACCCCTGGGTGCGAGTGGCATTTTGTTGCACCGCCACGCCCATGTGCCGCTGAAGCCACGTTGGATCAGTATTCGACAGTCCACCATCAGGCCTATCGGATAGCATCAATCAACGCCAACAACATCCTTTCACAGGTGAAAAATTGGTCTTATGCAGGAGATTTTCTCGGTTTCTCAGCTTAATTTCACCTCCTGTGGGATTTCACATGGCCAGTCTCCTGGATATCAGGAGATGATCTCGTGGGCCACGCAGTGGCCATCTACATCGTGAACGGATTCCTGTCAATGATGTCATCTTCATCCATCACCTTGGGCATGACACTCACTGCCATTGGGACACGCTTCATAAATATGTACACTCCACTGTGCACTGACCAGTGACATGAATGGGCCTGATTTTACTATGAAGATATCACCTGCCTGTTTTTAGGGTGATACAAACACTGATTGCTATGACATGATTTTAACTGCGTTGTGCAACCAAAAGATCAGGCTCCCCACTATACTACATACCAGAAACTACATGTAGTGGTGCAGGACCACTAGCACCATAATGCATGGGAAGTCCAACATGGCGACTGTAATTCTGCAGACCATCTATGCAGGATATATGCCTCACAGAATCTTATGTATGTGATACAGGGCGCCAAACGCAGGCCACTGGCCTTTTCCAACCATTGCACTAACATGTACCCGAGCCGCCTCCTCCTCATTCTGTATAGTGCAGCCATGCACCTTGGAAACTGAATACTTATCATCTGCACGACCCAGCTTGTCACCAGCGAATCACTGGGATATGACCAGCCTGCAAGTGACGCCTTCCCAGCCGCCACTCGACATTAATGTGGTGGATGAGCTGTGCCTAACCGGTGATCCAGAGGACTGTGATGAGATAAGGGAAGCATATGGCCAAATAACATCACAACATTGTCAACTCGTACTGTGCAATCCTCTGATATCTGGACGCCAACCGCAAACAATCAGATGGAAAAGCACACAACTAACGCTCGGATAATTGCACTGGCATGCTGCAAATTCCAGGGGGCTGGTAATACATGCACAAGGTCATGACCAGGTGGGATTGGAAATTCCATCCATCCATTATCTAGTGTTCAATAAGTGACGGTGTAGTCGACAGCTCATCAACGCTCTCATAATGCCTCATGACCCACAGGTGACCAATCCGAACAACATTGTTAATGCTTTCATCAAACATTACTGATGTGCTTACAGGGAAGAGCATGTCGATACCAGTTACGATGACTCCATCTAGTGTTACATCACGTGTACCTTCTCCTCGGTGGAGGCAGATACTTTAACAATGGTAGTCACACTAGACAAAGTCGATGATGCAGTTGATAAGTGTTAAGGCAAAATATTGCCCAGCATTGATGGCTTACCATTTGAATTTTTTGAGGTTTCTAGAATCATAAAAGAAGGTTGTACACATGGAAGAATCCTGGAAATACTAGAAGGTATCAGATAGATTATATGATGGTAAGACAGAGATTTAGGAACCAGGTTTTAAATTGTATGACATTTCCAGGGGCAGATGTGGACTCTGACCACAATCTATTGGTTATGAGCTGTAGATTAAAACTGAAGAAACTGCAAAAAGGTGGGAATTTAAGGAGATGGGACCTGGACGAACTGATTAAACCAGAGGTTGTACAGAGTTTCAGGGAGAGCATGAGGGAACAATTGACAGAAATGGGGGGAAAATACAGTAGAAGAAGAATGGGTAGCTCTGAGGGATGAAGTAGTGAAGGCAGCAGAGGATCAAGTAGGTAAAAAGACGAGGGCTAGTAGAAGTCCTTGGGTAACAGTAGAAATATTTAATTTAATTGATGAAAAGAGAAAATATAAAAATGCAGTAAATGAAGCAGGCAAAAAGGAATACAAACGTCTCAAAAATGATATCGACAGGAAGTGCAAAATGGCTAAGCAGGGATGGCTAGAGGACAAATGTAAGGATGTTGAGGCTTATCTCACTAGGGGTAAGATAGATACTGCCTACAGGAAAATTAAAGAGACCTTTGGAGAAAATAGTACGACTTGTATGTGTGGTGTCACTGCCAGACACCACACTTGCTAGGTGGTAGCTTAAATCGGCCGCGGTCCATTAGTACATGTCGGACCCGCGTGTCGCCACTGTGTGATCGCAGACCGAGCGCCACCACACGGCAGGTCTCGAGAGACGTACGAGAACTCGCCCCAGTTGTACGACGACGTTGCTAGCGACTATACTGACGAAGCCTTTGCTCTCATTTGCCGAGAGACAGTTAGAATAGCCTTCAGCTAAGTTAATGGCTACGACTTAGCAAGGCGCCAATTGTATCAGTGCATGTATCTTACGAGTCTCATTTGTATAGTCAAGAGAGATGTACCAAAGGAAGCATTAAAAGTTAAGTATATTCCAAAGCTACGTATTTTCTTTATAGCAGTCATAACTTATCCTGTTCCAGACTTGACGCCAGTCGGCGTGTGTGTACGCGTGCCTTTCGGCTTCCTCCTCAGTGTGGCGTGACTAGCTTGTTACGCCACAACAGTATGAATATCAAGAGCTCAGAGGGAAACCGAGTTGTAAGCAAAGAAGGGAAAGCAGAAAGGTGGAAGGAGTATATAGAGGGTCTATACAAGGGCGACGTACTTGAGGACAATATTCTTAAAATGGAAGAGAATGTAGATGAAGACGAAATGGGAGACACAATACTCCGTGAAGAGTTTGACAGAGCACTGAAAGACCTGAGTCGAAACTGGGCCCTAGGAGTAGACAACATTCCATTAGAACTACTGACTGCCTTGGGAGAACCAGTCCTGACAAAACTCTACCATCTGGTGAGCAAGATGTATGAGACAGGCGAAATAACCTCAGACTTCAAAGAAGAATATAATAATTCCAATCCCAAAGAAAGCAGGTGTTAACAGATGTAAAAATTACCGAACTATCAGTTGAATAAGTCACAGCTGGAAAATACTAACGTGAATTCTTTACAGACGAATGGAAAAACTAGTAGAAGCGAACCTTGGGGTAGATCAGTTTGGATTCCGTAGAAATATTGGAACACGTGAGGCAATAATGACCCTACGACTTAGCTTAGAAGAAAGACTAAGGTACGGCAAACATACGTTTCTAGCATTTGTAGACTTAGAGAAAGCTTTTGACAATGTTGACTGGAATACTCTCTTTCAAATTTTAAAGGTGGCAGGGGTAAAATACTGGGAGCGAAAGGCTATTTACAATATGTACAGAAACCAGATGGCAGTTATAAGAGTCGAGGGGCATGAAAGGGAAGCAGTGGTTGGGAAGGGAATGAGACAGGGTTGTAGCCTCTCTCCGATGTTGTTCAATCTGTATATTGAGCAAGCAGTAAAGGAAACAAAAGAAAAATTCGGAGTAGGTATTAAAATCCATGGAGAAGAAATAAAAACTTTGAGGTTCGCTGATGACATTGTAATTCTGTCAGAGACAGCAAAGGACTTGCAAGAGCAGTTGAACGGAATGGACAGTGTCTTGAAAGGAGGATATAAGATGAACATCAACAAAAGCAAAACGAGAATAATGGAATGTAGTCGAATTAAGTCGGGTGATGCTGAGGGAATTAGATTAGGAAATGAGACACTTAAAGTAGTAAAGGAGATTTGCTATTTGGGGAGCAAAATAACTGATGATGGTCGAAGTAGAGAGGATATAAAATGTAGACTGGCAATGGCAAGGAAAGCGTTTCTGAAGAAGAGAAATTTGTTAACATCGAGTATAGATTTAAGTGTCAGGAAGTCTTTTCTGAAAGTATTTGTATGGAGTGTAGCCATGTATAGAAGTGAAACATGGACGATAAATAGTTTGGACAAGAAGAGAATAGAAGCATTAGAAATGTAGTGCTACAGAAGAATGCTGAAGATTAGATGGGTAGATTACATAACTAATGAGGAGGTATTGTATAGAACTGGGGAGAAGAGGAGTTTGTGGCACAACTTGACAAGAAGAAGGGACCGGTTGGTAGGACATGTTCTGAGGCATCAAGGGATCACAAATTTAGAATTGGGGGGCAGCGTGGAGGGTAAAAACCGTAGAGGGAGGCCAAGAGATGAATACACTAAGCAGATTCAGAGGGATGTAGGTTGCAGTAGGTACTGTGAGATGAAGGAGCTTGCACAGAATAGAGTAGCATGGAGAGAAACCAGTCTCAGGACTGAAGACCACAACAACAACAGAGGCTCATTGCAAAGCAGTGGGCAGCTATGTTCCAGGAACTCATCACATCTTACCAAGCAGACCCACCTGCCTTTGTTGACGTCACCATCATTCCCGTCTACAAAGCAGCCCATAGTTTGACAGTCACTAACTACTGACCACTCACTGTGCACAATGCAAATTACATGATCTTTGCCTGCATACTGCCACTGTGTCTCCAGATGATACTACCTCACACATCCTTTCCTTCGAGCTAACAACACCTGGGGACATGTTAACATACAGACTGCCAAAGGCTTATGCCGCGACTTAGTTGCGATAGTGGCGACCTGCAGACTCCGTGCAGCAGTTGTAACTATGGAATTTGATAGCACCTTCTACAAAAAGGGCCACAATTTCCGGTTTTTGGTGGTAACCTCCCTTCATCGAGCTCTAGGGCGCCCTTACAGCTGTGCCAGTTCACCAATCCAAGTAACGGACATTCTGTAGGGCTGGTACCCATCTGCCACCCAATTTGGCAAGGGTGCTCCCTCTCCACTCTCCTGTATACTTTTGCCCTAGAACCCCTCACAGGGGGCCTGTCAACCGAGCTCTATGGATTCTTCCTTCGCCATCACACCTTTCATTGGCAGGCTTACACTGACAACCTCCTCCCCCTCATCCACTCCAGCTCCGAGATTCGAGCAGTCCTCATAGTGATTACATGTTAAGCGGGTGCCACAGGCAGCGCTATGAACGTGACCAAATCTGTGATGTACAGCAGAAGAGGCCTTCAGTACGGAGAAATGGCAGCTGTGCCACTATTGTGTTCATTCTGGCATATGGGTATTACCTTTACCCCAACCATCACACCCATAGCAGCGACGAATTTCCGTCGTCTGTTGTACATAATCTGCAACGACAACTGCCAGAACCACCAGCGCCACCAGTCTTCAATGTGTTGAGCTCCTAAATCATTATGTGGCATAAAAACTGGTCAACGTCACGCAAGTGTTCCCTCTGACAACGGCGATTGGTTTCATCCTTCAGCTCCATGCCCAGACTGATGGATGAAGGTGACTTCATTGACAGGAACCCCTTCACGGCGTAGATGGCCATTCTATGGTCTATGGGGTCATTTTCGGAGGCGTAGGTGGTGTAGCACTTGATATCCAGGAGACTTTGCCATGTGAACTTCCTGCAAGAGTGTGAAATCAATATGAGAAGCTCAGAACATCTCACCCTTAAAGTCAATTTTTCAACTGTGAACAGATGTTGTTGCCATTGATTGTTGCTATCCTATAGGTCTAGTGCCAGACAGCTGAATACTGATCCAACATGGCGTCAGCGGAAGTACATGGGCCTGGCGGTGGAACAAAATCCAGCTCGCACTCGGGGGGGTTCTCTTCTGAGTATGATCAGTGCAGTGGCTCCGTCGACGCAGCGTCCTATAATAGGTTTCATTCCTCGATGTCCTCTTCATGGAATTCCGTGGAATCACTCACAGGTTTATCGTTCAGTTGGTCCTGCAAAGATGGAGTAGTGGTTCGCGACGTAGTTTCGGCAATGCTGAATCCATTAAGCAGTTCAGCGTCTTCACTGTGCTGTGGAGGGACGACAGCAGGCACACTGGTGGACGTGGCCAATCACACACCGTCTCCTTCGGCGTTGGCGGTTTCATGGGCGTCGTTGGAGTCGAGGGCGGCCTCGTCTTCAGCTTGTAACAACTTCTCTTGGCCGAAGACGGTTCAGCGCCTTCTCTTGCGACGTTTCAGTGAACGTTGTTTCCTCACACAAACAGGAGGGAGTCACGTCTCTGTGCCAAGAAAGTCGCCGTAGAGGCTATAAGAGAGTCGATCTCCATCTTGTGGCCGAGAGTTGGCACCATCAGATTGGGGTCGGCGACTAGCCTAGGCGGTAGGCCATGCGAGACAGCCCTCGTTGGGAAATGATCTGGATCAGTTGTGGTGCCTGGGAGTCGTTACGAGCCAGAGCAGCGAAGTTGGTCGCCGGTGACACCGCTTTTCGCGACGTGGGTTGTTCGTCGGCGACTGTAAGTTGCGTAATGCGCCGTTGTAGACATTCGGATCTAAGGTGGTAGTCTTTGCCACATACAGATCAGGTCTGAGGCTCCATCTTACGTGATTATTGCACGGCATCTGCTGTTCTGTAGGAAGTATGGGACGGAGATATGGAGATCAATGGTTACCTGTCAGCTATTATCTTACAGTTGTTTCCACTTTTAAAGTTCATTATGAGACTCTTACCCCGTCCCCAGGGGATGGTGAACATGGACTCGTCAACATCTGGATGAGTCCTGTGACTTTGTATATGAGCATTATGAGAAAACAATGGAACTGACAGGGCACATCGCTAATACACAGCTTCCTTGATGCCCTCCTGCCTGCGTCCCTCTCTCCACTGGTGCCTGTCAGACACATCGCACCTCACCTGCATTACTTTTCAGCCTTTTTCGTCGCAAAAGTTACACACATACCGGCCTCCCAGACACACATGCCCAGGACCAAAGATTTTTACAACCTGCTTTTGGGCCATGTTCCTCCTGACGTACTGTAGATCAAATATCTCTCCATTTGGTGGGCAATAGTGTGGAGTAGCATCCACCAGCCCTTGCTCCCTACTGATGTCAGGGCAATGTGGTATCACATAGTCAACAGGAATTTTGCTTCAAAACAGCGACTGCGCAACATCAGTTTGCCAGATTCCCCTCTTTGTCTTCTTTGCAGTAACTCGACGCTGATGACCACCATCTGATCTGCGCCTCTTGACAAGACGTCTGGCGATTCATGCAGCAAATGACTGCCTGCTGCAGTGGAGTGCTACCGGATGCAATCAGACTGCAAGGGTCTCTATACCCAGAGGACACTTACCTTCCTGCTGCCAAATATCGTGTTATTATGTAAGTCAAGAGGTGCACGATCAGTGACTTATTGCATGAGGGAGCAAAATCGCGCCTCGACTTCTGGACATATTTACGAACAGCCCGTGCACCACTTGAATACACACCATGCTTATATAGAGATTTCGCTTCGATGCACTTTCCAGTATTCGCCGACATAATTGATATTGACTTTTGAAAACTTAAATTTCACACATTTTAAACTGACTTCCACTTAGTTGGGGAGTGTCAGGAGCTGTGGGCACCTAATATCCCTCCAGCAGTGTTTGAGTACCAGCCGCCAATGATCGATTCTACTCTTGATCTTTGCAGATGGGAGAGGGCACAGTAATTGCACGGATTTTTTCTTACCCAGTCTTCTGTTTTTTTTTTCTATTTACATGACGTCTGTCCCACATAATTTCATAATAGTAGTAAAAAATTAAAGAAAAATGAAATAAAAATAAATAATAGAAAAAGCCTTCCACTTCTGTTGAATTCCAAGCCTCCCATTTTGCTGACCCTTGGCCGCTCTGACAGCCCCCCCCCCCCCCAACCTCCCCCCGAGCCCACACCAGTCTGTTCCTAAAAAAAGGGGTTATTAGATTGCAATGAAAATGAGAGAATGAGAGAGAGAGAGAAATTGCTCAAGTGCACTGATTGCTAACTAGTAATTCAGTGGCTTCGGTTCGATTCCTGCTGGTGTCATCGGATTTTTTAATTTCATTTTATTCCATGTAATATTGAACGATTAACTACAGTATTTAATTATAGTTCAAAAGTTCAATTTATACATGCAACATTAATATACTCAGTCTAGTAAGGCTACTAGTATTCTACGTCAAAAGGCTATGGGCCACCATATTGTAACACATCGGTAAAATTTTGCACTATCTGCCACAGCTTATTTCGTATAACAACCAGCCACTATGGACAGAAACAGACTTTTTTTTATAAAGGGTAGCCAAACATCGCAAACGTATTGTTGAGGAATCGTCAGAAAACTAAATTCATCCTGCCTCGCTGATATTTTGCATCCTACTCTTCTAAAAGCAGTGAAACTAAATCACTCGCATTGCAACGAATACAGGGATTCACTGAAGACTGTAATTCTGGCGCTTGTAAAAAGAAAGAACTAACAATACAAACCTTCAAACTATTTGTTACCGTCTCATCAGGCCAGATGTAAAAACTATAGCCGTAACATTAATATTGTGAATTTCGGAGAAATTATATTAACTATATGACTATAGGCCTATGTGTAATGTTAATATGACAATTCGGTCAATTGTTAAAATAAATGCTTGATTTCATCTATAAACAAGCAACCCCTTAATTTTCAGCTCCACTTCGCCTGCGTATAATGACAACAAAAAATGGTTCAAATGGCTCTGAGCACTATGGGACTCAACTGCTGTGGTCATAAGTCCCCTAGAACTTAGAACTACTTAAACCTAACTAACCTAAGGACAGCACACAACACCCAGCCATCACGAGGCAGAGAAAATCCCTGACCCCGCCGGGAATCGAACCCGGGAACCCGGGCGTGGGAAGCGAGAACGCTACCGCACGACCACGAGATGCGGGCATAATGACAACAATTCGGCTTATTGCACCCCATAGATGTTCGTTTGAAACCTCAACAGGACATAGATAGAAGTGTGCGTGGTCTATGTGTATTTATGATCTAAAATTGCTGAGATCAGTGCAACAAACGCAGACGGACTCTGCACGGGGAAACAGGAGCAGGGATGTGTGATCGACAGTGCTTTCTACACTCCTGGAAATGGAAAAAAGAACACATTGACACCGGTGTGTCAGACCCACCATACTTGCTCCGGACACTGCGAGAGGGCTGTACAAGCAATGATCACACGCACGGCACAGCGGACACACCAGGAACCGCGGTGTTGGCCGTCGAATGGCGCTAGCTGCGCAGCATTTGTGCACCGCCGCCGTCAGTGTCAGCCAGTTTGCCGTGGCATACGGAGCTCCATCGCAGTCTTTAACACTGGTAGCATGCCGCGACAGCGTGGACGTGAACCGTATGTGCAGTTGACGGACTTTGAGCGAGGGCGTATAGTGGGCATGCGGGAGGCCGGGTGGACGTACCGCCGAATTGCTCAACACGTGGGGCGTGAGGTCTCCACAGTACATCGATGTTGTCGCCAGTGGTCGGCGGAAGGTGCACGTGCCCGTCGACCTGGGACCGGACCGCAGCGACGCACGGATGCACGCCAAGACCGTAGGATCCTACGCAGTGCCGTAGGGGACCGCACCGCCACTTCCCAGCAAATTAGGGACACTGTTGCTCCTGGGGTATCGGCGAGGACCATTCGCAACCGTCTCCATGAAGCTGGGCTACGGTCCCGCACACCGTTAGGCCGTCTTCCGCTCACGCCCCAACATCGTGCAGCCCGCCTCCAGTGGTGTCGCGACAGGCGTGAATGGAGGGACGAATGGAGACGTGTCGTCTTCAGCGATGAGAGTCGCTTCTGCCTTGGTGCCAATGATGGTCGTATGCGTGTTTGGCGCCGTGCAGGTGAGCGCCACAATCAGGACAGCATACGACCGAGGCACACAGGGCCAACACCCGGCATCATGGTGTGGGGAGCGATCTCCTACACTGGCCGTACACCACTGGTGATCGTCGAGGGGACACTGAATAGTGCACGGTACATCCAAACCGTCATCGAACCCATCGTTCTACCATTCCTAGACCGGCAAGGGAACTTGCTGTTCCAACAGGACAATGCACGTCCGCATGTATCCCGTGCCACCCAACGTGCTCTAGAAGGTGTAAGTCAACTACCCTGGCCAGCAAGATCTCCGGATCTGTCCCCCATTGAGCATGTTTGGGACTGGATGAAGCGTCGTCTCACGCGGTCTGCACGTCCAGCACGAACGCTGGTCCAACTGAGGCGCCAGGTGGAAATGGCATGGCAAGCCGTTCCACAGGACTACATCCAGCATCTCTACGATCGTCTCCATGGGAGAATAGCAGCCTGCATTGCTGCGAAAGGTGGATATACACTGTACTAGTGCCGACATTGTGCATGCTCTGTTGCCTGTGTCTATGTGCCTGTGGTTCTGTCAGTGTGATCATGTGATGTATCTGACCCCAGGAATGTGTCAATAAAGTTTCCCCTTCCTGGGACAATGAATTCACGGTGTTCTTATTTCAATTTCCAGGCGTGTATTTCATCATAGACGTCAAGACATCAATCGCCGATAAAAATAGACCCCGAAATATAGGACTTTTTAATATCGATATTAAATGATGAATTTATAAGAATGACGTAAAAAGGAACATTCAAATAATCTGGTATCATACATATCAATTCATAAATACAGCAATAATTAACATACAGTGTCACAAAGTTTTTCTATACGGACTGTAAAAAAAACAGAAATTTTTCCCTCAGTCTGTTGCAGTGTTGAGACAGAACAGGTCCAGCTTTTGACAATTGTCTTTCAGAAAAAAACTATGTGGTTATACGGCTTACATACTCCAGCGCTATATTCTGTGTCTTTGGATAGGTGGCCGATGCCACAGTGGCCCATTTAGCAGGACGGCTCGGAAAAAGAGGAAACAAAAAGATTTACCTTGAATTAAAACTTGGTATTCAAGGGTTTTAGGGTTTTGAGGGTGATTTTTATTAATTTAATGTTACTACTTTTACTCTCTTTCAAATTCTGAAGGTGGCAGGGGTTAAATACAGGGAGCGAAAGGCTATTTACAATATCCACAGAAACCAGATGGTAATTATAAGAGTCGAGGGACATGAGAGGGAAGCAGTGGTTGGGAAGAGAGTGAGACAGGGTTGTAGCCTCTCCCCGATGTTATTCAATCTGTATATTGAGCAGGCAGTAAAGGAAACAAAAGAAAAATTCGGAGTAGGAATTAAAATCCACGGAGAAGAAATAAAAACTTTGAGGTTCGCCGATTACATTGCAATTCTGTCAGAGACAGAAAATGTCCTGGAACAGCAGCTGAACGGAATGGACAGTGTCTTGAAAGGAAGATATAAGATGAACATCAACAAAACCAAAACGAGAATAATGGACTGTAGTCGAATTAAGTCTGGTGATGCTGAGAGGATTAGATTAGGAAATGAGACACTTAAAGTAGTAAAGGAGTTTTGCTATTTGGGGAGCAAAATAACTGATGATGATCGAAGTAGAGAGGATATAAAATGTAGACTGGCAATGGCAAGAAAAGCGTTTCTGAAGAAGAGAAATTTGTTAACATCGAGTATAGATTTAAGCGTCAGGAAGTCGTTTCTGAAAGTATTTGTATGGAGTGTAGCTATGTATAGAAGTGAAACACGGACGATAAATAGTTTGGACAAGAAGAGAATAGAAGCTTTCGAAATGTGGTGCTGCAGAAGAATGCTGAAGATTAGATGGGTAGATCACATAACTAATGAAGAGGTATTGAACAGAACTGGGGAGAAGAGGAGTTTCTGGCACAACGTGACTAGAAGAAGGGATCGGTTGGTAGAACATGTTCTGAGGCATCAATGGATCACCAATTTAGTATTGGAGGGCAGCGTGGAGGGTAAAAATCGTAGAGGGAGGCCAAGAGGTGAATACACTACGCAAATTCAGAAGGATGTAGGTTGCGGTAGGTACTGAGAGATGAAGAAGCTTGTACAGGATAGAGTAGCATGGAGAGCTGCATCAAACCAGTCTCAGGACTGAAGACCACAACGACAACAACATAGTCTACACGAAATTTTGATGATACCTTCATCTTTGCAGAGAACAGTTTCTCCACATTTTCAGCTTTCGCACGACGTTCCAAATAGATTGCTTATATAGAGATTTCACGTCGATGCACTTTCCAGTATTCGCCGACATAATTGATATTGACTTTTGAAAACCTAAATTTTAGACATTTTGAACTGAGTTTGACCATATATACACAGCCAGAAAAATATTAGTATGCCGTTTTAGAGCTTTCTAATTCACTCAAGACTCAACAGTGCATATGGAGTACGTGAAATGATTACATTTACAGCTCAATAGCACAAGCAGTTCTGAGGTACCAGGTATCGACCCATGCTGAAACAACCACATTAGTACGTGGTGTAACCTCCACGCGCGGCAATGCAGGCACTGATTCTGACATCCAGTCGATCGCATGAATGGCGAAAACAGTCCACGGATACGTTGTGGCACGCCTGCTCGACCTGTTCGTTTCGTTCTGGAAGAGTTGTTGGTTGACGAGTCGCACAATTCACTTCTCGTCCATTCATATCCCAGACATGGTCTCGTCCATTCATATACCAGTCATGGTCTATCGGAGACAAGTCCAGAGATCGTGCTGACCAGGAAAGTTGTTGAACGTAATGCATTGGACGTTGAGTATCAGGAACAGTGTGTGGGCGAGCATTATCCTGTTAGAATAACACGCCACCTTCCTGTTGCGAGAACGGCTAAAACGGGCCTAACAACATTCTACACATACCGACTGCTGCCTAGCGTGCCCTCTAGAAACACCAAAGGTGAACGAAAGCTGCAGTAGCTTATCGCACCCAGACCATTAGGCCTGGGGTCCGGCCAGAGTGTCTTGGGCGAGAGCACTCTACGAGACAGCACTCACCAGGTCTACGTTGTCCTCGTAAACGACCATTAATTGTGTGCAGGCACAATCTGCTTTCATCGCTGAAGACCACAGTGCGTCATTCCATCTTCCAAGTGATCCTATGACGGCACCAGTCGAGCTTCACACGTCGACACTGTGGTGTGAGTGGAACACGGGCTAGGGATGTGCGTGCCCGTAGTCCCACTGCTAATAACTGCTTCGCAACAGTTCGTGTTGACACATCTGGGCTCACAGGCTCTCTTATCTGTGCTGTGCTATCTGTATTATCTGCCAGTTCTGCCCTTATAATACCACGATCTGGCGGGATTATGTGCTACGTGGACGTCCAGAACCTCTTTTACGGGTATAAAATGTTCACGTGATCATTGACACCAGCATCGTTGCGCAACTGAAGCAGCAGATCCAACTTGTATGGCAGTTTTCTGAACGGACCATCCCGCCACTCGGAAGGCGACAGCTTTATCCCTGTCAGATTCGCTCAGTTGGCTTTAAGAATCACGAGTGCGTCGAAGTGGCATGGTTGCCTGCTTGCTTCACACGTCAGCATCACACCGAGCCCTCTGGCTATGGGCATTCCCTATTAAAAAGTAGATGAAGATGGCGGTGTGGTAGCTATACCACTATGCTATCTGTTGGCAGACGACGCTCATTACATCTACTATCCCCCAGGTGGTATATGTCGTCATCATCAAAATCGACGTCGTCTTTCCAGGTGTACTATTTTTTTCAGGCAGTGCAGTTTGTTTCAATTTATATTTACACAATAAAACCAACTTAACCATCCTCGTTATAGAGCGCGCCTCTTGGCTAGGCGAGTGTCCCAAATCTTGATATTAAAAGTGATATTAAAAATGTTGTGGAACTTCGTGGTACAGGATCCCACAAAGAATCGAAAGACCATGCCCATCATGGCATGTTAAAGTAAAGTAAACCATGAAGCCAGATAAAACTCACAACCATACCGTAATGCAAGATCTCAGAAAAAATCGAAGGACTATATCCTACACACCATCTTAAAATAAACTAAACCATCAAGTTAGATAAAACTCACAATGTGGTTGGGAGTTGGAAGTCAGTTTCAAAAATTTTAATGGTTCAAATGGTTCTGAGCACTCTGGGACTTAACATCTGTGGTCATCAGTCCCCTAGAACTTAGAACTACTTAAACCTAACTAACCTAAGGACATCACACACATCCATGCCCGAGGCAGGATTCGAACCTGCGACCGTAGCAGTCACGCGGTTCCGGACTGCGCGCCTAGAACCGCTAGACCACCGCGGCCGGCAAAAATTTTAATGTATAACAATTGCAGTGCCACACGAAAGAACATCTGCGCCATTCGTGACGCCACTGTAGTAGGTCCAAGCAAACCTAAATTTACTTCTGGAGGAGGTCGAGTGGATACTGCAACACATACCAGATATTAGATCACTTTATTAAAGTCTGAACAAGCTGAAATATTTAACATTGTAACAATCCATGTGCACGGGAAGACAAAATGTATTTGTTACTGTAGCTGAATCTATAACTTATGATGACGTCTAAAACTCATTGAGAGCGTGTCTTCACCAACTTCCTTCATGTGTCGCTGCATCTGGCAGTGATTGTCTCCTTGTTTGTGGTTCCGTCGTGAGCTACTAACTTTGACATGGTACCTAGTTCTTCAGGCGACACCACAATGCAGAAACTGAAGTACTTCCGGACGGAGTCTTTAAAACTGTAACAAACTCTAGTGAATGTTGATCATAAGATATTGTTCCACGTGACTGAAAAGTTTTGTCTTTGTATTTGCTGTTAATCTGGGCTCTGTTGTTATTCACTTTAACATTAGCGTGAACTCTAAACTGAGTGTCTTGTGTACTATGAGGAAGATAATAAACAGACCCTCAAAATCAACCTCAGTTGTTTTCACAGTATTTTGAGACTCTACAATAGACAAAATAGTTTGCAAATCCGGATCTGGCAATTTTAGAATAGCAGTGCGAGTGCGTCTGTCTGGCACATTTTGTGTCATTATATCAAATAATATAACATCATTGTAGTTCAATCCACAAGAACACGTGAACCTGCAACGTCTTGTTAGCCCAAAATCTTCAGCAATCCTCTGTGTTAACGACTGTTCAGCGTGCTTCTTAAGATGAAAGAATTTAAATCTCACCGTAGTGACATGAATTTCTGATTCATAAATTTCGTCGAGTTCCTCGTAAGCAATATCCAGGCGAGAATCGGGGCACAGTTTCAGAAACAGTCTGTGCCCGTCAGCTCCTTCAGTTGATAAAACAAAAACAATGCGCGCCGTACCTTGAATGTTGTTAAGTAGTGTAATGGGCTTCAAGTTGCGCACGATATTCCGACCAGTCCTCTTCTGGCGGGTCTTGGGAGCACAACCGATTATAGAGCTGCCTGTTGCTACAGGAGGGTTGTCGTCTGTTCGACACTGACAAGGGAACCTCCCCATCGCACCCCCCTCAGATTTAGTTATAAATTGACACAGTGGATAGGCCTTGAAAAACTGAACACAGATCAATCGAGAAAACAGGAAGAAGTTGTGTGTAACTATGAAAAAATAAGCAAATTATACAAACTGAGTAGTCCAAGTGTAAGATATGCAACATCAAGGAGTGCCGGCACGGTAGCTCAGCGTGTTCGGCCAGAGAGCCGGTTGGCCTCTGTAATAAAAAAACTGAGTGGAAGGATCAACCACCGAACTTGAACAGGATGTCTTGCGACGTCCGCAACGACCAAACACAACGATCAATGACGAACAAAATGAAAAAAAAAAAAAGGAGTGTGTAAGCTGAGGAGCGCCGTGGTCCCGTGGTTAGAGTGAGCAACTGCGAAACGAGAGATCATTGGTTCGAGTCCTCCCTCGAGCAAAAATTTTACTTACTTTATTTTCGCAAAGTTACGATCTGACCGTTCATTCATTGACGTCTCTGTTCACTGTAATAAGTTTAGTGTCTGTGTTTTGCGACCGCACCGCAAAACCGTGCGATTAGTAGACGAAAGGACGTGCCTCTCCAATAGGAACCGAAAACATTTGATCGCAAATTCATAGGTCAACCGATTCCTCCACAGGAAAACACGTCTGAAATATTCTATACGACACTGGTGACGGCATGTGCTTCACATTACAGGAATATGTTGTCGACCCACCTAACTTGCACACTTGGCGAATGGGTAAAAAGATTCTTCTACCTTGCCCGATTTAGGTTTTCTTGTGGATGTGATAATCACTCCCAAAAAAGTGATGAAGACATAAGAGTTTGTCACATAAACTGCAACAAATGAATGCAAGTTTCACAGTCGCACAGTTTTCCCTGTGCTCTGTCAAAACATACGTTTTTAACGTTTTCAAGTTTTTCCGTGTGTAGACCTGCATGTGTCCAAGCAAATCTGAACATGTCCTGGAATTTTGGAGAGCGAAGTTGATCATGTCTGAGTGCATGAACTTTGATAATTGTCTGAAAATAAAAAATTAAAACTTTTCACTCGAGGGAGGATTGAACCAGGGACCTTCCGTTGCGTAGCTGCTCGCGGTAACCACGGGACCACGGCGCTCATCAGTGTACGTGTACCTTGATGTGGCTTATCTTGGACACGGACTACTCAGTTTGTATATTTTGCTTATTTTTTTCATAGTTCCATACAACTTCTTCCTGTTTTCTCGATCGATCTGTGTTCAGTTTTTCATGGCCTATCCCTGTGCCAACTTATAAGTAAATCTGAGGGGGGTGCGATGGGGAGGTTCCCTTGTGAGGAACGGTCGTTCAATCTGCTGCGCCTGAAAATGAACAGCTTCACTTAAAGATATTTCTCATGGGGGCTCAGACTTGGTTAACACTTTACAGCATACGTGAACACATAGTAATGTTATGTTGGCTGATGAGAATAGCATAACTGAAAACTGACCAGGGCGAAGTTCAACGCACTGGAAAACAACAGCAACCATTCTTTTGCTGTTGTAGTGCCGGAAGAAAGAACGCTTGAGACACTCTCGACAGCACTGTAGTGGGTCCTAAGCCTAGATTTACTTCTGGAGGAGATAGAGTGGATACTACAATGCACACAAAACATTAGATCACTTTAAAAAAGTTTTAACAATCTGAAGTACTTAAATTGGAAACAGTCCATGTCCACAGTAAGATAAAATGTATTTGTTAGTGTGACTGAATCTCTAACTTATCACTTCATATAATTCAGAATGACAGTCTCTTCTCTCAATGTACAACTAATTATGAATTTCGATACAGTTCTGACATCTAATACAGCTCACACTGTTGGATCTGAAGTAAGACGATGCTGTCGTTAGAGATTGGAGCTGAGCGCCATTGCACTCTGACGTAAGTGCCCTTCCAACAGCGGCGGCGTATGGAACATCTTGAGAATAAGTCTACGCCGACGTCTCTCTAATTCGTCGCTGCGTCTGGCACCGACTGTCCTTACTTGTTGTTCCCTCGTGAGCTACCAACTCTGACATGTTACCTCGATCTGAGCAAACATGTCAGAAGATTCCAGGTTCGTATCCTGGCAGGGTCGCCATATGTAACGTCCCCTTAGAACAATTATACACGACTGTCCTTAAACTGACACACAATATTTTGTTAGCGCAACGCAATCTGACTTTCAATAATCCCTTCAAAAGAATGGGCCCTAACTAACATTAAACTATACCTTTCACAAATCACTTACCTCACAAAAATCTTCGCTACTCAAGCTACTGCAATACAGCGAGCGCCACTACTGCCAGCTAAATAAAAGATTCAAAGTACTGAAGGCACTAACTACTGATAGGCATAGTTAGCAAATGAAAGATTTTGATAGAGAACAACCAATGTATTTATCTCAATAGTCATAATATATATAGCAGTTCATGACAAATTTCAAAACTCCGCCATCTCTCTCCCCACATCCACCACTGCTGGCGGCTCACCTCCAACTACGCAACGCTACGCGCTGTGCACAGCCAGCTGCCTAACACTACAATGGCGAGTATTACAACAATGCAAAGCAGCCACAGACTGCACAGCCAGTGATTTTCATACAGAGGTGGCGTTACCAATAAAAAAACCTAAACAGCCTACTTACACATGTTGCGAGAGCATCTCACAACTCAGTTACTTTGACCTGCTCTTACGCTTATACCTGAAGGATAAATGACTACCGTTGCATAATGTTATGCGGTGGTGACAACTTCAGCGATTACCGGGTACTATCTGTGAACTTAATGACTTGCATATTCTGATTTTTTCTCGCCATTTTTGGAAATTAAGCCACTGTGTGATGAAGGGACTCCACACGTGTAACGGATGTTGTCTAAGATCTAGAAGGTGATGTATCTGGTAACAGCTGAACTGTGACGGCAGGTCTGTTTACGTTCCAGTTTGCAAATGATTCTTTTATTGTACTACTTTGAAGTGTTCATTCCATAAATCAAACCTGCTTTCTGTTTTCCTGTGACATGTCAACATGTTTCCCAGCTGCACTGACAGTCGTTTCAACAGCTGCAAGCAAATCCTTGATGGTTTTGATTGCATTCGAACGTGCTAAAGTATCTTAAAAGTTTATGAGTTTGAATCTAGCATTGAACAACGTTGATGTGGCAGTATTTTAACGCGTTCAGTCGGAAGCAAGCGACTTTTCGTTTCTGTTATGATGTAACTCTTCATATTCTCTCCAGCGGCCTGAATTAGTTGCAGGTCACATATTTGGAAGTTCAAAATACTAGTTACTGGGATTACTTAACTGCTTGCGATGTATTTTTCTGCGCAAATCGCTCTAATAGACACTTCTGTAGGCCGCAGCACGTCACAACTATCTACTATATGTACAATATATGCGACATCGCACGGGTTGTACATTAGCATGCCAGTTAATGATAACATTAATCACTGTACTGAGATGCAAAAATCTTCCAGTCATAAAATACGTTGAATTTCATCTAGTTGATACTTCTTGAATTACCATGAGGTTTGAGTCTTTTCTTAGCTCATCGCTTGCTACAGCACTTTGTTTAAACCGCATTACAATCCATTTCATAGCAGTAATCAGATAAGGCACTTTTTCAGTATTTTTGCTCCCAAATTTAGCGTAAGGGAAAAACATTATATAATTATAACTTCTTCCAAATCCTATTTCTACCACTTCAACAAATGTATCTCTTTATGAGATTTTTTCAGACGACAAAAAAATTTGTGATTGTAGTAACAAATAGCCTGGCATTTCCTTTTTTATTTTATTTTTATTTATTTATTTATTTTCGCTAACAGCGAAGCTAGATACGAGGGCTAGAACTTTAATAGTGGAAACAATTTATTTACAACTTATACAAAATAGATACGTGTTTCAAGGTTTTACTTTCAGAGTGGTCACCAGCACCGTGTATAATCCGTTTCCAGCGACGCGGATGTCGTAGGATACCCTCAGCAGCACCAGCTGTGTTGACACTTCGAGTTGAGCAATCTTTTACCTGGCGAATCTCCGTAAAAGTTCTCAAGCGAATACAATGAAGTGCTTCCTACAGCTTCAGAATCAAGCAGAAGTCATAAGTGCTTAAGTCCGGTGAGTATGCTCAGTGATAGAGCACTTTCCAGCCCCATCGATTCAACAAATCAGTCACAACTTACGTCACCGGCGTCCGAGCATTGTCTTGCAATATGGTGTACGGGTTCTGTAAAAGTGTCGCCACTTCCATCTCTAAGCTGGCAACAGGCTGTGTTCAGAAAATGAATAACTTTTACAAAGGTGTGATAACATGATAACTAGACGTCTGATACCTGTATTGGCGGTAATTTATCCATTGTTACACATAACAGAAAAGAACTGGTTTTTCTTCGAAGTTAGGGGAGAAGCAGTATGTCACAAAATATTCATAAGTCTCTTAAAATCAATACTTTTCCTTTGCTCTGTGCTGTGCGTCTCGTGATAGCAGTTATATTATTTCTGTCACAGGCAAAAACTTCAATCATTTGCATTTTTGTTTATGATCCTCGAAATTCTTGTAATGCGTATCCACAACCTCTATAAATTCTCTTAACGACATCAGTCTCTGCTGTTAGCTGTGACTTTTGTTATCTGTGCCCCACGCTTTGACTTTGTTCCGCCTAGGTTGTATTTCAACCGGCATTTGAAAAACGAAACTTTACTCATTATGTCACTCGTGTCACTGGTTACAACCATTGATTGTATCATTGACAAGGGGTGCACACCCCTACAAGAATGTTATTATGTTTAACCTCTTTCTATACTGTAATATGGCATCAAATTTTTTGCTTCACGAGGGAACATAGGCCGCAATTTTAACGGCACAATAAAAATTAGTTACAGCCAAAAGCGAGAAATGACGTCATTTAAAAAACTATCCATAGTATTGTACAATAGTGGAAATCATTATATAGGCACGGATATTTGTAGTAAAATTAACATTGTCGGTTGTAATAGTTGTAAACAGTGTTCATGCGATAGCACGAGATCCAGTATACTGACAAATGCAGTCAAATGGTATCGCATTCCATGTCAGTTGTTCAGTATATGAGAAGACATCAACGATTTAAGTGGTAGAGGGTAGAACTTGATATACGAGGGCAGTTAAATAAGTAATGCAACACATTTTTTTTCTCGGCCAATTTTGGTTGAAAAAACCGGAAATTTCTTGTGGAATATTTTCTTACATTCCCGCTTCGTCTCGTATAGTTTCATTGACTTCCGACAGGTGGCAGCGCTGTACGGAGCTGTTAAAATGGCGTCTGTAACGGATGTGCGTTGCAAGAAACGGGCAGTGATCGAGTTTATTTTGGCGGAAAACCAGGGCATCTCAGATATTCATAGGCGCTTGCAGAATGTCTACGGTGATCTGGCAGTGGACAAAAGCACGGTGAGTCGTTGGGCAAAGCGTGTGTCATCATCGCCGCAAGATCAAGCAAGACTGTCTGATCTCCCGCGTGCGGGCCGGCCGTGCACAGCTGTGACTCCTGCAATGGCGGAGCGTGCGAACACACTCGTTCGAGATGATCGACGAATCACCATCAAACAACTCAGTGCTCAACTTGACATCTCTGTTGGTAGTGCTGTCACAATTGTTCACCAGTTGCGATATTCAAAGGTTTGTTCCCGCTGGGTCCCTCGTTGTCTAACCGAACACCATAAAGAGCAAAGGAGAACCATCTGTGCGGAATTGCTTGCTCGTCATGTGGCTGAGGGTGACAATTTCTTGTCAAAGATTGTTACAGGCGATGAAACACGGGTTCATCACTTCGAACCTGAAACAAAACGGCAATCAATGGAGTGGCGCCACACCCACTCCCCTACCAAGAAAAAGTTTAAAGCCATACCCTCAGCCGGTAAAGTCATGGTTACAGTCTTCTGGGACGCTGAAGGGGTTATTCTGTTCGATGTCCTTCCCCATGGTCAAACGATCAACTCTGAATTGTATTGTGCTACTCTTCAGAAATTGAAGAAACGACTTCAGCGTGTTCGTAGGCACAAAAATCTGAACGAACTTCTCCTTCTTCATGACAACGCAAGACCTCACACAAGTCTTCGCACCCGAGAGGAGCTCACAAAACTTCAGTGGACTGTTCTTCCTCATGCACCCTACAGCCCCGATCTCGCGTCGTCGGATTTCCATATGTTTGGCCCAATGAAGGACGCAATCCGTGGGACGCACTACGCGGATGATGAAGAAGTTATTGATGCAGTACGACGTTGGCTCCGACATCGACCAGTGGAATGGTACCGTGCAGGCATACAGGCCCTCATTTCAAGGTGACGTAAGGCCGTAGCATTGAATGGAGATTACGTTGAAACCTAGTGTTGTGTAGCTAAAAGATTGGGGAATAACCTGGTGTATTTCAATGCTGAATAAAACAACCCCTGTTTCAGAAAAAAATGTGTTGCATTACTTATTGAACTGCCCTCTTAAATGCAGTCGGGTCTGTACGGTGTTAGTGTGTGCGTACATGCCTTTTCTGTAGACAGGAAACAGACAACATTAGTGACAGTGCGTTCTGTGTACAACAACCTCGATTGTGATATAGCCACGCGAAAATCGGTTATCATGTGATGAAGAAGCAAAAATCGGTGCGTAGATGAAAATGGTGCTCTCTAATCATGAAATCGCCAAGAAGTTGAACCGCTGAAGTGCAGTGTTGTATAATTTCATTAGATTCGGCGCATAAGATAGAACGGAAAATATGTGCAATTTAGAACATTATCTGAAGCGTCGAAACAGTGGCATTTGCGCAAGGCAAGGGTCACAAACCGTTATTCTTGTCAGCTTGTTGCTGATTTACAGTTCCCAGTTCGACATGTACGACAGCTTTTGCCAACTGGAAGTATCTTGCATTCAAGAAATGATTGCAGATACCTGCTGTAGCACCAAAACATTAAAGATATTAGATTGGAGTTTGCTGAAAACATGTGTCATGGACTGGAGAATGGGATAAAATTGTCTTCAATGATGAGAAGTTTAATTTGGATGGTATGGTGCAGATGGATTTCAGTATGGTTGGTATTATCTAGAAACACTGCAGCAGGTAAGAATGAGTAGAAATGTTGCTTGTGGAAGTATAATAGTAAGGACAGGATTCTGCACGAAAGGTAAGTCAGCACTGCGTGGGTGAACACTAGAATGAACTCTGATATGTGCACGGTGATGCTAGAGACGGAATGGATTAGAATGTACTCTCCTGTTCTGAAAAAACCGAACACCTTGAACGACAGGACATTCATATTCGCAGGACATGAACATAAGTATATTCTGCAGAAATGATTAGAATTTCAGTCACCTTGGTTCAGCATGTATCCTGTTGCCTAGTAGGCACAGGGTCAGCTTTGGGCCTTGATAACCAACTCCATGTTTGATGGCATCGATACTAATAAGGGGCGCATGGCGTCCTGTGGTATAGCTATCTATGCTGCATTGACCTCGTTCCAAAGTTCATCTGTGATGGTTAACACTGGCTAACAGCAGCGCACCTGTTGTTTCTCCATTTCCCACGCATTTTCGACTGGCGAAAAATCTGGTCATCTGTTGGGCCAGGGCAAAAGGCTGACATCTTGTGACACGAAGAAGGCACGTGTTCGTGCAGCAACATGTTGTCGTACATTGTCTTGCTGAATAATGGCGTCTGGGGTGTTGCGAAGAAAGGGTGTGGCTATGGGTCCGAGGATGCCAGTCACGTCGGTCACACTGGTCACAGTGCCCTGGACATGCACCAGCTGTGATTTGAGGTTGTACCCCGTAGCTCTCCATACCATAAGGCCTTCAGCTGGTGCTGTATGTCTTGTACGAATGCAGTCGTTGTGGTGTCGCTCCCCCTGCCGGTGGTGAACCAAAATGCGGCCATCATTTTCAAGCAAACAGAACCTCGATTCGTCCAAAAACACTATCTGATGGCATTTCTGTCCCCAGTGACGCCGTTAGTAGTAGGGAGATGGGGTTCTGAGCACAATTTTCATGTCAAATTGATATGCAAATTTAATAAATTGATCATTTAATTACCCCAACCCCACCCTCACTCCACCCCCACCCTATCCCTGGATGATATCATGTGCTTTCCTCAGCCGGCACGTGGGACCCCGCCCTCTCCCCCAACCATTCCCCCTTATCCTATTGGCAGGAATTTCGAATTTTGTTGGTAATTAGGCATTTTCGCAGTAAAATCGAATTTTCGCTGTAAAATTCAATTTTCAATTCAGATATTTACGGAAACTGTTGAAAATTGTTTATAAAACGGGTACAGATGGTAGAAATCGAAAAAAATTCAGAGGACTGGAAATTGGGTCATTATGCACTGCAGAGGTTATAATTTGCATCTCTTAGGACAGGGATATTCTTATTTATCTTCTGATCGTATCATATACTGCAGTCACTCCGCTAGATGCTGCACATGTATATAATATGCAGCACGCCATACAGCGCATTCGTAACTGTCCAGACAGGGGTCTCACTCCCATGGTAGTCTGGGATCAAATGAGCAGTCCCGCGCCACACCACACACACTGCTTGGTGCAGTATCTGGTAGCCCACAGTGGAACCACAGCAGCCACCCTCCAGGCTGGACAGCCAGACCACAGCTGCCTCGGGTGTTGCTACTGGGTCACATATCTGGACCCGCATCCCACCTGCCCCCACTAACAGCTTCCTCACAGTCTACTGCCGCTCAGCACCACTGGAGGGATGCGGGGCCTTAAACTGCCGACCAGCAGCCAAAGAGAAATTGGCAGACAACTATAATGAGAGCCTCTATTCCCTAGCTGAGCAGTGTCGGGTTAGCGTCTTCCTTCTGCTGCTGTGCCCTAGCAGACACCGACATGTATTTCAAGGGATGCAGCTGACGTTGAAAGTGCCATGCTATCTGTTTGTCCCAGAACGACCAAAGGGTGTTTTTCTAAAGATAGTAGCTGCATCCAGTTTTCCAGCCACATGCAGCCACTTGACAACAAACAAAGGATGTTTTCGAAAGTTCTCTCTATTTGTTTGTCCCGAAATTTTTGTCTCCCTCATAGAAGGGTTCTGTTTCTCAGCCACCTGCACCAAGCCTGTTTCATCCTACCTGAAGAAAAAGAAGGCAAGTTATAAGATATAAGGTATGGCGTTCTGATTTCCAATTGGTCCTCTGCAAAAAGAGGAAAGAGTCTGTAGGTATATAAAGCCCGACCTCCACCTCATCTATCATCAGTCTTTACAGTGCCTAGTAGTGTCTGTTGCTTCTCGTAATATGAAATGGCCAGCCAGTAGCGATACCAGTGGCATTGGTGTTCGGAAACGGTGAAACTTGGGGTAACTGTCATGTAAGTGTTTATGAAGAAATTATGAATTCAATTTGCGACAGTTATAAAATTTCGTGGCAGAGTATACAATTTTTTCGGGATTGTGATACATTTCCGTAACAAGTGGTTATAAAAACTCGTTTTTTGCTATTGCAGCATTCATTCCAGAATTGCTGACTGATGTAAAGCATCAGCTAGAAGCTGAACGTCGCCAGCAGCAGCAAGCTGAAGAGACTGTGATATCAACATGTAAATACAAGTCAAAATTCTGCATGAGATAGTTTAGATGTTCAGAAAACATTTCTTAAAAGTATTCAAATCGCAACAAGTGCTTATAACATCTCTACTGCTGCGGAATTATATCTCCTGCGCTTGAACAAAGCCACAGACGTAGGATGTGGGTAAAGCTACGTACTGTCTAAGTGGGAGCTAGGTAGAAAGAAAGAAAAACGCAGAATGTGACGTAAAAAATTCATTTACTTCCATTAATCCAACTTAAAAGTAATTTTACATTTTCATAAGCAGACATAACGCTTTTTTTCATACTTCTTGTTCTTGAGCTTTTGGAAAGCAGAGCACCCATAGAATTCCAGGTCTTGAATAGATGCAAACTTGAAGATTCGCTGAATCCATGTGAACTCCTCACCTTTGACTTAGATGTTGGTATCAGGATGGTCGAATATTCGAGGTATATAAGATATACCAGGATCGTCGCAGTGGGGTTCCTGAAAGAAATAAGTTAACCACTTCGCACTCCTCCATGTCTTAGCACAGTTCACATCCTTGAAAGGCCTCAATGATGCAATTCTTGCCGAGAATGTCTGTGTTATACTGGCATCTTCTGTATGTGCTATGAATGCAACATCTCTAAGTATGAATTGTCTGCACCCATCATCATAGAAACCTTGAATGTCAGCAACGACGTTCACACTACAAGTTGTCATTGTGAAATCCTCTGGGTATGACACAACACTTGGCCATTTATACAGCACGCTGCACAACACCAGTAAGTGGGCAATAATTAATCACACGATCATGTAGAACTAGAGCATATACTGCAGTGTGTTCTGAGAAATTTGATGAGTATTCAAATTTGATTCGTACAACTGTTGGTCCAGATTTAATTACCTCATTCTGCTTAGAACAATCTATTATGATGATTGGTGCAGCTCCTTGAATTTCCGTGGACTGAGTGGGCATCCTCCCTCTTCAACACCTTATAGCACCAAGCACGGACCCCTGCAAACATGTTAAATGCTGGTCCCACTGTAGCATTAAACTGTCATACAGACAGAATTCTGAATTCAGATATACTCTGGCGTTGGTTAAATTACAGTTGTTAAATGCGGTGGAATCACTAAATTTCCCCTTCTGTTGATCGGAAATTCATTTTTGATGAATCACAGTGTTTCCAGAGGTTTTAATGACCCACGTTTGTCTGCCTGCTGTCAGTAGCACTGAATACTCAAAATCCTCCCATGAGCAGAAAGTTAACGGCAGATATGTACCAGTATTCAGAACTTTTAAAAGCTTCAGACTCTCCTCATCTGCCACTGTGATGTGTGGCATTTTCCATATGATGATGGTCTGATCCTCCTCTTGAGCTCCTTCAATTTATTAGTTGCTATCCGTTGCACTCCGTACCCGAATAAGTTCCTGTTTAGCATTCATAATAATTCGCTGCATGTGCTAAAATACCCCATTTTTAGAGGTGTGCTTGCAGTAAGTCGGAGGTACTCTTCTGCTGTTCTGCCCACAGGCTCGTGTATGAACCATTCTTCGTTTCCTAAACATTCAAATCTGAGAGTGATGATGAGACATATGTTTTAAGGGTTCACGCTATTCCAACACTACGTGTACGATCATCCTTACCCCATTAACTTCATATCGTATTTCCTGGAACAGGAATGCCAAAGCGTTACGTCTAAGCTTTGATCCCACTATGTGAGTACCATCCATTTTCTTAAATGATCGAGCCAAATATATGAAACTCTTGCTTGCATTGAAGAGTTAAAGCATCCTGGGGCTGGATGACAATCCTAATTTCATCTTTCTTGTTAAATGTCGTTGAAGCATAAGGTTTATGTGAGAAGTATTCCTGGCATATGATTCGTTCATCGTGTTCCACTGGGTAGATATATTGAGCGACGACGTCACTGTGAGGTTTCAAGGCTCAAATGGTTCAAATGGCTCTGAGCACTATGGGACTTAACATCTGTGGTCACCAGTCCCCTAGAACGTAGAACTACTTAAACCTAACTAACCTAAGGACATCACACACATCCATGCCCGAAGCAGGATTCGAACCTGCGACCGTAGCACGTCACACGTTTCCAGACTGAAGCGCCTAGAACCGCACGGCCACACCGGCCGGCGAGGTTTCAAGCCTACTGATTTAAGAAACTCATAGGTTGCACGTGTTATCATTTTGCAATTCTGCTATGAAATGCTGTGCTGTGCGCTGTGTGCGCTGGTTTTATACCTTACGCCCATCCTGTCTTAGATGTAGTCGTACAATAATTTCCTCACTACGAAAGTCAGAAAGTTAGTTGTTCTTATCCACAAAACGCAGCTTCAGGTAGTCAAATGTCTGACTGTCACTGGAAGGTACAGGGTTTTATACCCTGTTCCAACTGTCGGGAGAATCCATAAATTTAATGAACCAATCTATCGTTGGGATATAAATTCGTTACAGTGCTACACTCAACACGGATTGTACTGACAGGGAGAATATCCACTGTCTGATTAGACTCGTAAAATTTACTGGGATCCGTCTTCAAAACGAGTCACTTTGTAAAACCCAGTAGTGGGCCTATTGAACCTTTCTGCTTAAAGTCAGTCAATGTATTTTCCGTCCTTATTTCAGATTTAAGTGTACTGATGTTTGCATGGAGCTCAATCCCTTTCCCAGGCTGTTTAAGACTTCGTTTAAATCGTCAATCGTCAACATCGGAAGTTCACTGAGGCTTTTTGCTGATGATGCTGTAGTATATCGAGAGGTTGTAACAATGGAAAATTGTACTTAAATGTCCGCAGCTCGTGGTCTTGCGGTAGCGTTCTCGCTTCCCGCGCACGTGGTCCCGGGCTCGATTCCCGGCGGGGTCAGGGATTTTCTCTGCCTCGTGATGACTGGGTGTTGTGTGTTCTTCATCATCATTTCATCATCATTGACGCGCAATGTCGCCGAAGTGGCGTCAACTAAAAATAACTTGCAATACGGCGGCCGAACTTCCCCGCATGGGGCCTCCCGGCCAATAATGCCATACGCTTATCATCATCATCACCATCATGTACTGAAATGCAGGAGGATCTGCAATGAATTGACGCATGGTGTAGGGAACGGCAATTGAATCTCAATGTAGACAAGTGCAATGTGCTGCGAATACATAGAAAGAAAGATCCTTTATCAATAGCAGGTCAGCAACTGGAAGCAGTTAATTCCATAAATTATCTGGGAGTAGGCATTATGAGTGATTTAAAATGGAATGGCCATATAAAATGAATCGTCGGTAAAGCAGATGCCACACTGAGATTCATTGGAAGAATCCTAAGGAAATGCAGTCCGAAAACAAAGGAAGTAGGTTACAGTACACTTGATCGCCCATTACTTGAATACTGCTCACCGGTGTGGGATCCGTACCAGATAGGGTTCATAGAAAAAATAGAGAAGATCTAACGGAGAGCAACGCGCTTCGTTACAGGATCGTTTAGCAATCGCGAAAGCGTTGCGGAGATGATAAACTCCAGTGGAAGACTATGCAAGAGAGACGCTCAGTAGCTCGGTACGGGCTTTTGTTGAAGTTTCGAGAACATACCTTCACCGAGGAGTCAAGCAGTATATTGCTCCCTCCTACGTATATCTCGCGAAGGGACCATGAGGATATAATCAGAGATTAGAGCCCACACAGAGGCATACCGACAACCTTTCTTTCTACGAACAATACGAGACTGGAATAGAAGGGAGAACCGATAGAGGTACTCAAAGTACCCTCCGCCACGCACCGTCAGGTGGCTTGCGGAGTATGAATGTATATGTAGATGTAGAAGAGCACAAGGTTTAGTTTCTACATTTCCTTTTCACCATTACTTTCCAGATGCAGTTTGTTCTTAGCCTCTGTGATATTTGGGATGGTGTTGTATGTCTCCAGTCCGATCAGAGCGATGCTCCAATCTCCAGTGCTTAAATCAATTGGTAGGAAGTAATTCGCGTAACACAAACGATAGCTCTTTTAAAGGCAGAGTGTATGACATTGAATCTAAACATCGACTGGTGAATGGATGCTTAGTACCCGTCCTTACACATCATTCGTAAACGTCAGGAGGCATATGATGCATAGATGACCACACGGGAAGGTATTGAAGTCTTGTAGCGTCGGAAATTGCAGAACACATGTCTTCTGCCTGTGAAGTATCGTTGTAATTCTTCTGGTGGTTGCAAGTCGCCGAATGAGTCGAAATAATAGACGTTATTTGTATTTCTTTTTTTTAACATATGCTACCTAGAGAGTTCTAAGTTTCTAAGTCCTCCTGCTACATCTAGATCCATAATTATGCTTTCTCCTTATCTCTACATAGTCGTGATGTATTTCGCATGAACACAGCTCGGAATCTTGGAATGCTGTGTTTCTTTTTAACAAACTTAATTAGATCTGTATTTGTAATCAATCTGTATGGTAGGACTGCTCGGGGGCTTTTCCTTCCTTCCCCCTTTTTTTTGTTGTTGTTGGTTTAATAGAACTTATTTTTCTCGTTCCTTTCTGCTTCAGGGCGTTTTTAGCTGCATACATCGCTGTCAGGATGCAGTTTTCCACGCACCGTTTGGTTGTCATCTTCTTCCTTAACGCCCAACGTGCAGCACTCATGACTTGGCTGAACTTCTTCACACCCAAGCCCAACTTAACTTTACCATGCATAGTTTTCTCAACTACAAATGCTGCAATATGTTGACCTATACGTACGTATTGCCTTAGTTTGATCAGCTATAATTCGATCGGCAGTGTGACGATCTTTATTTGCTGTGTATGCGATGTCGTGTTCCATACTCGCTTCGTCGAGCGGATTTATCCACTTTTCACCGCGTGACAATCGCTTCTGAAGTTTTGCTCCAGGTCTACAGTAGTTATATCCAGGAACGTGCAGTTTGCCAGATGGTGTGTCGAGAATACCGCCTCCTGCTCTAATGCATCTCCTATCACGCATATTATGCTGCTGAGGTGGTTGTGGTCTGCGCACCCTGTTATAGGGCCTATAGCAAATCGTCAGCGTCCATCCAGATGTTATGTGATGCGGGGAAACCAAGCCATTTAACTAACGCTCTACTCCCTCGACGCCGTATGACCCTCTCTACGAGATACATATGTGATCCCGAGTCCTTCTGTAACTCTTCCGTGTAAAAGCAACCTACAATTTCAGTACCAATGCTACTCTTTAAGAGGAAGGTTCTAGTGTTCGTTCTCTGCACTTTGGAAACTGTGAATATCTCGCTCGGCCAGTTTGGCATTTATAACTTTTCAAATGCAATCTTGTGTTTTGAAATACGTGCTAAATCGCCTACATTAAATTGCTTTTTGCGTGGATCTAATATTTTAATATAATTGTATACTATGTCTAGAAATCTGTTATCATGAATATCGATTGGCCTCATTTTTGTCGTGCTCTTCTTTTCTTATGCTGCTCTCTCTTCTCAGTAACAGCTATTTTCCCTTCAGTTAAGTCGCCTACTTTTTTTTCAATTGCATTAACCCGTTCATACAATGTGCACTCCTCTGTAACACCTATTTTCCTTTCAGTTAAGCCGTTTACTTTATTTTCGATTGCATTCACCCGATCATTCAGCGTACTGTTCAGTCTCAGAATAGTATGACACCACGTCTCTAGATCCTTGCGTACACCTCCAACTTTATGATCGAGAATTTGAATTTTCACGTCCATATACAAGCGAATGTTTCGTCTATGTACACCATCCCATCAGACTGGGCTCCCACCATGCAGGCGAATTTATCTGTGGTGCTGCGTATACTGATGCACTGGCCTCTTACGATGGCTATATATTTATAGGAACTCGTGGAAGTTCCGTCTGTACCTACCATCATTCAGTTTTCTTGTTTTATCAGTAACGAGAAACCCATACTGTGAGTGATTCCAGCAATATGCAAATATCTTTACAAAATCATTGAACGTCAAATCGGTTCCTACGTGAGCCTGGTAAATGTCTTTTAAATTCAGGTTGTCCTGTTTGGATGCTATAATTAGGTTTGCACTATCACTCACCAGCTGTTTTGGGATTCTGGATTATGTCTGACTCAGATAAAGTACATCAACATCCAAATGGCGACCAAAACAGAAATGTCGTCGAATATGATCTTGCTTTTCCACAACAACATCGTCAAATATGAACACTGCGTTTGGCTTTAGTTTTTCCAGTGGAGGGATATCACTGCTCTCACTGAATGTCGTCTATATCACACAATCCACGTCCTGCAGTATCTCCTGTAATAGTTGGTATTTGGGCTGGAACAGTGTTTTTGAAAATATACATACATGCTCAAAGTAGACTCCATACAGATGTTTTAAGAGTGACATGAAAATATTTGTCTTCCTGCAGTTGGATGGGCTTACAGTTATCACATGTATGTTGTCAGGAAGGAGTACACCATTCTTTATCTGGTCTTCTTACACCCATCACAGCTCCAGTTGTTTTCAACAAAGCCTTGATGCTTCACCCACCCTGCTGCGATACCTACTATGTTAGGTACTGGCGCGCTATGGATTTTTATAGAAAATAATCAACACCATGTCTATTGAAAAATTTAATTAATTTTCATATCAATTTGGTATTAAAATTGCACGAGAAGCCCATCTCCCTGCTAGTGTCGTTCCATACACCATTGCTGTCTATCACGTTTCTGCACATTTTTCAAAGGTAGGCGGAGAAGTGAACGATCTTCATGTACCCCGTGCCATAATAAACGGCGATGTACTGTCACCCTGATGGTGTAAAATGTGTCACACTGTTCCACTGTTGCGCCAGAACCAAGAAGACGCAGATCTGTCCTGCAATGCCATTCAGTCGAGATGTCGATCTTCTCGGAAGGTGGTGTGGATGATGCGACCTGACCCACCTCGTCGTGTTCTATGGCCTTCCGTGAACCATTCTGCACACAACCATTGCACTGCCGAAACACTTCGTCCCACACGAACAGCAGTTTCCCAGATGGATACATCACATTCTCTCTGCTAATAATGGTTCTCTTTCAAACACACTGATTTGATTATATAGTTCGTGTATATGTCCGTGGGGCATCCTACATGTCTGCTCAAGTCACAATGCTCCATTACCTTCGGTTTATAGAGACAACGAGAGCCACAGGCACATTTTACCGGTAGGTCGCGTTGCGCCACAATATTGATATTGATCTTGCACATACAGGCTGACACGGTTCAAATGCTAATCATTTCTGCAGAATATACTAATGCATGTGTCCTGAGGATATGAACGTCCTATCTCTGGTCGTTCATTGTGTTCTGTCTTTTCTCAGCATGAGTGTATGACGATCTTAGGGACGAAATTCTAATGTTTAAACAATATAATGCATCTGTGCAGATTTCTACACAACAAAAAAAGTCAACAATGTTAAAAGTTTTTCATAGGCCACAGTGGGTGTAACTAAAGACAAGGTTTCCTGAACACACACAACAGTTTAGCACTTCAGCTCTAGGCTTCAATCTTAAAGCTTGTAACCACACACAACAGGTTCACAGGAGAGCTTCTGTGAAGTTTGGAAGGTAGGAGACGAGATACTGGCAGATCTAAAGCTGTGAAGACGGGGCGTGAGTCGTGCTTGGGTAGCTCAGATGGTAGAGCACTTGCCCGCGAAAGGCAAAGGTCCCGAGTTCGAGTCTCGGTACGGCACACAGTTTTCATCTGCCAGGAAGTTTCATATCAGCGCACATTCCGCTGCAGAGTGAAAATCTCATTCTGGAAACATCGCCCAGGCTGTGAGTAAGCCATGTCTCAGCAATATCCTTTCTTCCAGGAGTGCTAGTTCTGCAAGTTTCGCAGGAGAGCTTCTGTGAAGTTTGCAAGGTAGGAGACGAGATACTGACAGATGTAAAGCTGTGAGGACGGAGCGTGAGACGTGCTTGGGTAGCTCGTCGCTCGTGACGTCACTGGTGCTCAGTCCCGCACATATATGGTAACGTTTTGGCCACGCGACTGCCGAGCCCACTTCAACTCCCTCAACACCGGATCACTCGCTGTACTCAGCTGCAATCCACCGTTTTATTCAAGATGTTGCTAGAAATTCTAATCTCTATGGCCTCGTTTATCACTCTATCCCAGAAGCCAATAGTCCATGGATGGTCTTGGTGCTTTGGGGAGGAGGTTCCTAATAGTATTCTCTTCCAGCGATGACGGTTTGAAAAGCTCTGAAGTCTTCTTCACTATTCTGAATGTCTCTTTATGGAGCATTTCGAAGACATCGCCTTGGACACGGCTCCTGCAAAGCCGAGCTGTTTTTATCGCTACGTCGACGATACCTTCGTCATTTGGCCACATCGACAAGAAAAGTTAGAAGAGTTCCTGGAGCACCTCAACAGCATCCACGACAACATCAACTTCACAATGGAAGTAGAGAAGGATGGTTTCCTGCCGTTCTTGGACGTGCTTGTCCGTCGTAAACCCAGTGGATCTCTAGGCCATAGCGTTTGCCGCAAGCCCACCCACACGGATCGGTATCTGCACGCCACAAACTTCCGTCTCCCAGTACAGAAACAGTCAATTCTGAGGACCTTAGTACATCGAGCTGAAACCGTCTCAGACGCTGAAAATTTGCCGAGAGAATTGAGCCACTTACGCAAAGTTTTTAAGAAAAACGGTTACAACAACCAACAGATCTCACAAGTAGAGTCATCCAAGCCTCAAAGGAAGAAAACCTCTGAAGAAGCCACCAAGCAGGTTATATTCTTACCGTTTTGTGGTTCAACAACAGGGAAGATTAGTCAACTCCTGAAGAGGCATAAAATATACACAGTCTTCAGGCCTCCAGCAAAGATCCGGCAACTAATGAAATCTGTGAAAGACTATGTGGGCCTCAGAACGCCAGGAATTTACAAGATACCGTTTAGATGTTGGGCAGTTCTATGTCGGCCAGACTGTTCGCACTATTGAACAGCGCCGCATAGAACATGAAAGGTCTTACCGTCTGCGCTATTCCGAAAAGTCAGCTGTAGCAGAACATGCTCTGGAAAACGGACACCGAATTGCATTCGATGAGACGTCTATTATTAAAAGGACAAATGGCTTTTGGGATAGCGTGATAAACGAGGCCATAGAGATTAGAATTTCTGACAACACCTTCAATAGAGACGGTCGGTTGCAGCTGAGTACAGCGTGGGATCCGGTGTTGAGGGAGTTGAAGCGGGCCCGGCAGTCGCGCGGCCAAAACATCACCATATATGGTGCGGGACCGAGCCCAGTGACGTCACGAGCGACGGCGCGGCTATGTAAGCACGGCAATGACAACCACATGACAGCCATCCACTTGACAATGGCAGAGGAGATCTCTGCCGAAAGCTCGTGAGCAGTAAACCACTTGAGGCGGATTGAAACACGAGAATGTTTTAATAATGAACCTATGTTTGTATGATTTACATTAAATGATTATAGTTAAAGAATAACGTAAAATCAAATTTTGCTTATTTCAGGTCTCTGTAAAACATTTAGTACTTCAAACAGTTTCTGTCGTGAAAAACGTTTGAGAACCACTGGAATAGAGCATGTCTTCAACTTTTTTAATTCACATTACAGGTGCTATATACGGACAACGTTTGTGATGCAGCAACTGACTGTACGTCCGTGCAATTCGTTGAAATTAGACACAGTTCACACTGAGCCGATGCAATGTGCAATATGATTCATTGTGATAAGGGTCGAGCAACGTGACGTTTATCGGTGCGACACTCGCGTTCCCACTGTGGTGATACGATATCCCGTATGGCAGCAACAAGAGACAGCTCCGCATAATGCGGGTCGCGATCCTAGTGTCGTGTGTAATCGTCATAGCTCGTTGCTGTCAAGTGTCAAAACATATCATTTGTTTACTCGAGACTGGAAAGAGGTAGGGCCTTCCAGCATTAAAAATAATTTAGATATGTTAGTTACGTTTCTTATTCAGCGATATATGTCGTAATGCACCAAACGCAATCCGGCCAGTGACTTCATTTTTCGGTGCAAACTTTTCAAAATATGCGCGGTGCTGCACTTTCCTTCGAAGTATCACAATAACTAAGGGCAGTAACAAAAAGCAAACCTGTTCATAGTCAAGCTGCCATGTGGGACTACAAGATGGGGAAAAATATTTTTTTCACCAAATAGTTTACTCAAAATCCAATGAGAAAACCTATGCAGCGGAGAACATGTACGAATCCCAAAACAGTAGAGTAGAAACTAACTGCAGAGATCATTTAGCTTTGGTTCATCTACATACAATATTTCTTTTGAGGCAAGTGGAATGACCTGTAATTTTACTCTCTGCGTATCGTACGATACGAGTTCCATGGAGCGACCAGCACTTAGTGTTGCGCCAGGCGATACGACAGAGGTAAGTTTCAGTGTTGTATCACCGTCGTCCCAGTGTAAGCAAGTTGAGTCGCTTCCATTTGCTCCTATGCGCTCCACCGAAGCGGGTTGCTTCTGCTTCGTATCGCATACCGTGCTTTATCGGTGTGTAACTCGCCCTACTGACACGAACTGCTGGAAATCCGCTACAAAATCCAGCTTTGGAAACTGTTTACCCGATTGCCTATCTGGAAGCGCAAACTAACTCGATCCGACAATAATGGGTGGCGACGCACGGCTGCTATGGTACCGCACGCTGCTGACGGGCGGCGGGTTGAGTGCATACTGAATGAGATCAGCTAACAACGATCCAGCTACCATGTAACATCTCACAAGGACCCCCTGAGTGCGAGACTGCAAGTTTAGTCTTTAGGAAGACTCATTTGAAAGCGCTGTGTTAACAATTATGACAGGAAAAATAATCTCTGCTAGTGACTCGCCACGTGCATCAGGAGGGTGAAAGAAATTGACTCATCTAAAAGAAAAGCTAACATTTCATCTGCCACTTCTTTGTCAGTCTTCGACATCCCTTGGGTTCTTCCCTGACGAAATGTCAACTTCGACAACTGTTGTTGTAGATGCAATGCAATGTTTGCTTCGCTTATTATTGCCATTGCTCCGCTTTGTATCAACACTACTATCACTGTTGTGAGCTAATCGTCGACTAAGCAACCTTCTGTGGGATTTATGTATTGCACGTCACAAAATGGATACGGTCGACATTCAAGAAACGTTCAAAACAAACCATTAATGTACACTATGAACACCGAATGAAATATGGCACGCCACAGTATTCACAAATTTTCGCACCATCGAGTTCGAAGGCGAATTCCTTGGGGTTATAAACAGTGCAGGACGTTCAGCTACCTACCTACTCTTGAATAATGCATATTGAATCATGTTGGTGTAACAGGGTGATGAAAACTGGTGAAATGTTACGGCATACAACTAAATACGAAACAGTCTATCATGAAGCATATCGTGAAACTTTCTTTAAGGCGTATCTGCAGATAGTGCGATAATATGTTTTACATGCACGGAAAAAAAAAAATCATCCAGAGGCTGAATTTGTCCGTTGGTTCTAGAGGGCATGGACTGCAATGTCACACACTTTTCAGGTGGGATTGTAAGTTTTATACGCAGACCAGGAATAAACAAAAATCGAGTTATTTTGACCAGCTATTGGACAGTGCTCATACCATGGTTGCAGTTCTCTTACGCCCATTTTCCCACTCTCGCTTGATGTGACGTACATGTTGTTCCCTACTGCCCTTGCAAGATCACGCACACGAGAAAGAATCGTAGGGGGAGAGCACCTCCAACTTCTCGCAGCACAATAAACAACATTCTAGCTACTTTACCGTCCAGATTAAGAATCGGTATAAGTGTATACGAATGCGTTAAGGCGTTGATGTCAGCTGAACTTTGTACTACTCTTTTGAAACCTCTAATTTTCTTTCATATGCATTTTCTCTTCAAATTGGGTCAAATGGCTCTGAGCACTATGCGACTTAACATCTGAGGTCATCAGTCCCCTAGAACTTAGAACTACTTAAACCTAACTAACCTAAGGACATCACTCACATCCATGCCCGAAGCAGGATTCGAACCTGCGAACGTAGCAGTCGCGCGATTCCGGACTGAAGCGCCTAGAACTGCTCGGCTACCACAGGCGGGCCTCTCTTCAGATTCCTATTGGAGTTGAAAACAAATTCAGCGATGGGATAAGTTTGTTCATCTCACCTACAAATTTTCGGTCGAATTCCGTAGTTTGCTGTGCATCGTCAACTTGACACTTCGTTTTAAATTTCGTTATCTTACCTCTTCAAATTCTGCAGCACTCTTTGAAATTATGCAACCATCCATTGCTTCCCTTGAAATCACTGTAAACTATGTTGCGCGCAATTTGGTGTGCATAAAGCAGTAGGTCACTATCATGCAAACCCTGTAAATTGTATCGAGCATCCTCGAAAGACACATATCCCTAGTTTTTCTTATGCGCTGCTGATTTATTCGAAATTCTTTCATAATTGAATTTTTGACTGTGCTGCGGATGATCTTCTATATACGTAATTATGTTTAGTATCTACAACTTGGACATCGATCGTCCATTACTATGTTTCACTGCACACAGGATTTATGGCTCCCTGTCCGACAAGCGTGATGAACTACATGGCTCGCCATTTGTTTCAATAACACTTTCATTTGTTAAATATATGTCACCATCATTGCACTCCTCGTCTACGTGGTTCACACAGTCGAATGTACACGGCACCATACATTCTACTGACTCATCTAACAGAAATGCTAATATTTCATCTGCCACTTCTTTCTCAGTCTTCGAAATCCCTTGGGTTCCATCCTGACGAAATGTCAACTTCGACAACTGTTGTTGTAGATGCAATGCAATGTTTGCTTTGTTTATTATTGCCATTGCTCTGCTTTGTATCAACACTACAATCACTGTTGTAAGTTACTCGTCGACTAAGCTGTTCAACTACGTTCTTAAGCTTCATGCTGTGCTCACCATTGGATACCTCCAGTCTCGCATTGGATACCTCCAGTCTCGCCCCCTATTGCCGTTAGCAGCCCATATTGTGGCGTCGAACGCCGCTTGTGACCTCGCACTAAAGGGGTTCCTGATCAGTTTGCACTTGCCCCAGAATTCTGCCAGCCCAGAGCGTGCAGAGAACATTATCTGGGTCAGTTCCCACGTCAATTATGCTGCGACTATATCTCACGTTTTGAGGCAGTTTTCTACCGTTTATGCCTTCGCAGTTCCTTGGATGCGGAAATAGTCGAATTAGGTCAGATATAAGCTTCATCTAACTGCCAGTTTCTGTGGGCGCTACTATACTGACTTGAAGCTCAGCAGCTTATTGGTGATCTAGCTGGCTCACCACCAGAGAAAATTTTGCGGATTCTGCCTTGATTTCCGTCCAGTGGAAACTTGCTTACCCTTGTGCTTCACAAATAGCTAGTTCGTAATGCCAAAACAGCTATAAACGTACAGCTAGGGGAGAAATTGCGGGGTTTTCAGTACAATCTGTATCCATGTTTTCTCTTGCAGCGCCGAAAATAGGCTGACATGCACTAATTATAACTTCGGCGTCACCAGTTTCAGATTTAATATTAAGATTTATGTTACAAACACTACTTCCACGTAGTTTTTCAGTGTATTCCAGCCGAACGCTAAGCTGTTAATCAACGAATCGTTGACTTTAAGAGTCGCTGTAAAGATTTTGCGGAACTGCAGTCACACGTATTTTCTACAGAAGACTTTAACTCACTACCAAAGAAAAGTCTGTCTTTCATGTAGCGCCGATAGCAATATTCTACACAGACTCTGACATCTCTGGCGATAAGGACGCAAGCACTGTATGAAATAGCGATTATTTTTCAGTTGCACCTCAGTCGACGTGGTAAATAAAATTTAGAAAACTTTCATTCATGTCTGGAGTTAGTTGTACTTAAAACTACGTGGCACTCTATGTCTCTAAACAGAAAATAAAAATTTTTCCCTTCACTGACGTAAACAATATGACATACAAGTCAGCTGAAATGTTAATATTTTTTTCTACAGGTGACAATAGAAAGAAACCGCCTAGTTATAAATAACATAACTGAAAGGTTTACTTACTGTGTCCATGTGAAGCATCCGGAGAAAGAAAGGAAGAAAGGAAGATTGGGTTTACCGACCCGTCAATATCGAAGTTATTACAGATGCAAACAAGCTTGGATTGTGTCAAGGTGGGGACAGGAAATCCAAAGGAACCATCCCTACATTTGTCTGGTGATATTTAGGGTAATCACGAAAACCTAAGTCTGGATGGCCAGACGCGGGTTTGAACCTTCGTCCCCCCGAATGCGACTCCAGTATGATAACCACTGCGTAACCTCGCTCGATGAGTGTGGAGAAGGGAGACCGTTCCTAAAACACGAAGTGTCATGAATAGTACAAAAGTTTTATCAACATTGCGCTTTCTATTAAATAACATAATAACATTTGTGGCACAGTCACGTGTATGAAAAAGTCAACGTGGCATGAGGAAGTTTTGCAATAACATTACTCTACTCCAAAATGACCGTCACTTAATACGAAAGAAGATAATCTCATTAATTCGCAGTTTCATTACGTCAACGATAATGCATGGTAAGCAGCGGCAGGTTTCCTAATATCTCTGATATCCCGTCTCATGTAACCTCTTTGTCTTTTGTATTTTTTAAATAAAGTTTTGTTCTGCGCTTGCGATGATTCGTTTTCTGTGTAATGATTTATAGAAAATTTAATCAAAGTGTCAAAGGTCGTATCAAGTGGTTCTTTTCAAAGCTGTACGTAAAAGAAGTAGAAATATGGAGACGTCCGACGAAAATTTGCCTGGACCTGAGACGGGTAAGAAGCAAATAATTGGCAGTTCCGCAGTCCCTGGAAGTAAAGTTAAGCGAAGCAATTAATTATATAATACTTATTCGTATTTCACAGACAGGTCTTCTAGAATGGCACCGACGTCGGTTATGGGATCTGCATTTCAATTTGGAGAAGCAGGTAAGACTGGCCCAATAGCCGTGCATACATGTACAGAGTCGCTGATTTTACTCTAACATCAAAGTTTCTTGCGCTGATGATGTAAAGAATTAATTCTATAGCAGTAATCTTTATTCTAGCCAATTCTGGCAGACAATTACCTGTGGGTCATTCCATGGATACGGACGTAACATTTGTACAATTGACATTGAAGTATTAAGTTCATCAAAATGTATTTAAAAAAAACAGAACTGATTATGAGCAGTACACAGTATATGTCTGATGATGCAAGTTGTGTTGATTTGCCAATACACAAAAGAAAATTGTTACAGACGTAACAAATCCTTCATTTTTCATGGAATGATCTCTCTACGAGTCGAAGGTCTTGTGTCACTGACTTTTGCATTTCAGAACCAGTGTCAGAAAATAGCAAGCGAATCTGTTTTGTATTTCATTGTTGAAAGTTGTTTCGTTCCAATTAACTGATTTCAAATCTGAGAGCTGTGATTTTCTTTCTGTCGATTCACAGACTAGGATAGTCTTTATTAATTGGAATGAAGCCTCTAGAATATCTTTGTTATAAACGAAATTAATGTTCATTAAATTTACCTTCTTTTACGGTGTTTGATATCATGATCTTTTGGGCTTATTGGACCTTGTTTCGCTGCTCTATGAATGACCAGCTCAGTTTGTAATTTCGCTTTAAATCGCTGAGGTCTGGTTTATGCAAAGCGAGCCTCCGTGAGCAGATCCTCAAATTCACCATTCCCGTCGATGTATTTGATTTGTTCAGAGTTGTGAGACCACGGCTTCATTTTGAGGTGTTTCTAAATTTACGAATAGTGAAAAAAACTTTGTATAATATTTCTTCATTCTTTTTCAAGCACAAAAACAAAGACATCTGCTCAACTTTCAACTGCTTAGCCGTTGTTGCCATCATTCTATGGAATAATGTTGAATTATCAGTCAATGACCTGACTAAGTCAACAGTCTCCAAAATTGTCCACAAATGCCCACCTTCAGCTGAAATGGCTTATTTTATTCTATTGGATTGCGACATCACCCCCTTGCCATAAACAAGCTCTAAGTCTACTTCTACATCTACATCTAGACACATACGATGCAAACCCCTATGGAGTGTATGACAGAAGGTACGTCACATTGTACCAATTATTAGGGCATTTTCCCGTTGAATTCATGTCTGGAGCTCGGGAAGGAGATTGCTTAAATGCTGTAATTAGTGTAATTTTTCATAAAAGAAAACATTGTCTGTAGTAGGCTGTATCTGTATATCAAGTATTTGTTAAGCGCTTGGCTAATTTCGACCCCTATGTCATTATCAAGCACCTATGAAAGAACATAAAACATATACAGTCTAGAGAACTCGCAAATATAATAATAAAAGGCTCTTAATTTGAGCATAAGTTGTATTCCTTATTTACAAAAACATTAATAGTATGCATTATGTGCATTTTGACGTTGTAACAGATATTACATATAATACATTTTAAAATGTAAGTTTTAACTATCAGTAATTGGCCCGCTAGCGAACTATGTAAAATGCTTGCGCATGCATTAGCGATAGACTTCTGCATGGCCTTTAAATGTATCTTTGGCAGAAGCTGGAATTGCTGATTGCAACCTCAGCCTGCACGTTGAGTACTCGTGGTTTGCACATGATAGGACGCGGCCTTGTGATGAATGGACGGTGTTTTCATCCTCAAGTTATGCTGTATGTAGTATGATTCATGTGTAGCCTCACATGTGGCTTGATAATTTAATTTGTGTGCCATATCACGTGCGATATGGGTAACTGTCATAAACTTACAACATGCTGTGGACAATGTTTTCTTTTACGAAGTATTTGGTGGCTGTGGACCTACATATAAACAAGATAGTATAATCTTGTCTTCATGATCTCTATAGGAGAGATACGTAGGGGATAGTAACATATTCCTAGATTCATCACGTAAAGTTGGTTGTAAAAATCTTTTAAGGAGACTTCCACGGGATAGCATGCTTATATCTTGAAGCGTCTGCCAGTTCAGTTCTTTCATCGTCTTCGTGACACTCCCATGGGCCGAACGAACCTATGATCATTCCTGCGGATCTTCTTTGTATCCGTTCAATATCCCTGTTAGTACTATGTGGTGTGGGTTCCACTCAACTGAGCAGTACTTCAGGAATGGTCACACGAGTTTTTTGTACCCAGTCTCTTTTGTAGACTGATTGCATTTTCTTCGTACTCTCCACCAATGAGCCGCACAGTCTGCAACCGGATTTAACTACGACTGAGAATATGGAATCGTTCCATTTTATATCCCTACAAATTGTTACACTCAAATATTTCTATGAGTTGACCAATTCCAATTGCGAATTTTTGATATTGTTGTCAAAGGATACTGCGTTTTTTGGTTTTATGAAGAGCACAATTTCACAATTCTGATCATTTAAAGGAAGTTGCCAATCTTTGCACCAATTCGAAACCTTTTCAGGATCTGACATCAGGTTTACTAAGGAATAATATGAGTCAAATTTATATTTCCACAATTTCCAGTGACGCCAAAGGTCAATTTTTCGGATGATTCAGTGGATCAAAATAGTATTTAGAGTCCTCACGAGTTGCCGGTTGTGTTTGCTGGCAAATTATGTTTTAAATATATTTTTGAGTCGGTCTGACACGGAGATTGAAGGCGCTAAAAACACACGTACACTAAACTCACTACACGAACTTCAAAATCAAAATTACACTACGTGATTTGTATATACATTAAAGATTGCTTTCTAATCATTGGTTGCATTCTGGTCTCGGATTTTGCAGGCCAGAATATCTCGTAAATTATCGTTTGTATAATTGTTTTAATTAATTAATATTAATTTTAAAACTATCTCTTGGACTAATCAAATTACCTGTTTCGTGGTATTTAGACCTTGTAGATCCACTGCAATGCTTATTTTACTTCAGAAGGCTTCTCAAACAAAATTTTGCTAAGTTGGGCACTGCTCTGATGTCAGGTTTTGTAGGATAAGTCGATGGAAGATGCCCTCACAAAACCTTTTATATCATCGGAGTAAGCGGTGGTTCTGACTTCAGAACATGTCAGTAAAGTTGGATATACTTTATAACAAAGAAACCAAATACGAAATACCTGCAGCCGCTAGTACTCAATCAAGTAGCTCCTCAATTGGCATACGAGGCTGAATCTAGACCTCCCACGAAGGAAAATTCCGTGGCTATACTGCGAATCGAACCCGGGTTCTCTGTATGGCAGTCAGCCGTGCTGCCGACTCAGCTATTGAGGCAGACTATGTAATATACCAACTCCTACTACACGAAAATTTAGGTTGTGGTGAACAAGGAACTTTCGTCGTGAAGCAGTCGATTTGGAGCAGAAAGAGTGGTAACATTCGGTCTTTGATTTATGAAAGAAGCGGAGAATTCAATATAAATATATCCCAACATTGATCACTAGTATACCTATTCCATTCGCAGATGGTAAACTGGAAGAAATACTGTCGGTATTCTGCATTAGACCGAGTTTCTCTAATTTTAACTTGTTGGTTATTACATAAGATACACATTCCTAGACAAAAAAAAAAAAAAACGACTAACCACGAAGGAATTATCCGAAAGGAACGGAAATCGGGAGATGTGATGTACATGGATAGACAAAGTATTGCTATTTCAGAACGATTGGATGTTTTATTCAAGAGAAAGTCAAGCCAGTCAATAACGCGTTGGTCCACCTGCGCCCTTATGCAAACATTTATTCGGATAGGCACTGACTGGATGTCTTCCAGAGTGATACCGTGCCTAATTCTGTCCAACTGGTGCGTTAGATCGTCGAAATCCCGAGCCAGTTGGAGAGTTGGAGGACCCTGCCAATAATGCTCCAAACGTTCTCAACTGGGGAGAGATACGGCGACCTTGCTGGCCAAGGTAGGGTTTGACAAGCATGAAGACAAGCAATAGGAACTGTTGCCTTATGCTAGCGTGCATTATCCTGTTGAAATGTAAGCCCAACGTGGTTTGCCATGAAGGACAACTAAACGGGACGTAGAATATCGTCAATATACCGCTGTGCTGTAAGCGTGCCGCGGGTGACAACCAAAGGAGTCCTGCTACGAGAAGAAATGCCGTCCCAGACCATCATTTCTGATTGTCGGGCCGTAAGGCGGACGACAGACATGTTGGTATCCCATTGTTGTCCGAAATATCTCTAGGCACGTCTGTCATTGACTGGAGTAGAATTATCTTCAGCGATGAGTCTCGTTTCGAAATGAGCCCCGATGACCAGCAAAAATGTTCTATTCTTCATGCTTGGCAAATTCTACCTTGGCCATCAAGGTCACCGGATCTCTCCCCAATTGAGAACGTTTGGAGCATTATACGCACGGCCCTTCAGCCAGGTCAGTATTTTGACGATCTAATGCGCCAATTGGACAGAATTTGATATGATATCCCTCAGAAGGACATCCAACACCTCTCTCAATCAATGCCACGAGGGCTTAAGGGCCAGAGGTGGGCCAAGGCATTATTGACTTGCTCAATTTGTGGAGCTCTTCCTCTTGAATAAATCCAGTCGTTCTGAAGCTGCAATACTTTGTCTGTGCATGTACATCACATCTCCCGATTTCCGTTCCTTTCGGATAATTCCTTCGTGGTTCATCTCTTTTTTTTTTTTTTTTTGTAGTGTGTATTTTGTGTAATAACAAAGAAGCTAAAATTAGAGAAACTCGGTCTAATGCAGGATAAACCATCCAATTTTTCGGAAACTGTAATCGTTTGTTTGTCTGTACATGTACCTCATATCAATCGATTTTCGTCCCATTCGGATAATTCCTTGGTGGTTTCTCGCTTTTTTTTCTTAGAATGTATGTTGGAGGATGTAGTACTCATTTCTTGTCTCATTTCTAAACGTGGCTGCTCGGAAATTTGTAAGGATTTCCTCGATTCGCGTCTTTCTTGTGACGTTTCGCTCTGCAATTCGCTGAGCATGTCTGTGACACTCTCACGCTGACTAAACAAATTCAAGGCACAACGTCTAATTCTTATTTAAACTATCTGTCGCCCATACGTTTATTCGGGACACAGACTCTTCTGAGTCAAGAGGAATATGATACTGTCGACTTTGGTTAGTGGCGTAATGATAATAGCTGCTATGAGTTCACTCTATGGTGCAAGTTTTGGACTGGATATCCTTACGAGTCTATTTCTTGTCATACTTTCTATGGTTTCAAGATACTTAAGCTCTAGGTGTATAAGTCTCCCTTGATCTCCCTCTACAATTTTTGCGATCCACACTTTCCTCCATTCCTAAATTAAGTATTCCTTCATACCTAAGGATATATCGACTCAACTTATCTTGTCTTTCAGGCCATAAACGTATTCGGAATCTCTTCATTTGTTGTTGTACATACTCTTTAATCTTCAGCACTCTTCTGTAACCCCATATTTAAAAAGCATAGCTTCTATTTTCTCCTTGACGGTACTGTTTATCGCCTACGTTTCACTTCCTTACACACATTGCTTTTAAGGTGTTGTGCAGCATTCACTGTTTCATTAGAACTTGCTTCATATTACTAGTTCCTCTTGCAATGTGTCTGCTCTCTCTAATTTTACACCTTTATAATATTTTTTATAGATTTGTCGGCTACTTAGCTAATCTTCGTCTCAATCCTCGTAAGTTCTGTACACTTCTAGGATATGTTGTGACCCTTGTTTCGTTGGTTTACTGAACGTAAATTGTCTGCTGTTCGTTTTATACCGCTTCTGGCCCCAATGATCATCGTTCTTAAAGCTTCATCACGATCACTGAACGCTGTATCGTTGCGAAAATTTTCCAAAAGTTATACATATATAAAAAAAAAAGTTTTGCATCACCCCGGTTCTCAGAATTTCTGAAGATAGACGTTGACTGTGGATATTGTATCACAGACACAGTCCCTTTCACTGTTCAGAGATGACACTAAACCCGCCCAAAGATGTAAACAACCATGTATGAGCAGCGCCTATTAGACGGAGGGGGGTCTGACAGCCGATCAGTTCCAGTCATTCCACCAGGAGTGTGGTACACGTTGTCTGTAGTTCAACCATGCCTAGACTGTCAATACTGCGGTTCGATCGCGTCCGCGTTGTTACTCTGTGCAAGGAAGGGCTCTAAACAAGGGAAGTGTCCAGGCGTCTCGGAGTGAACCAAACCGATGCTGATCGGACGTGGAGGAGATACAGAAAGACACGATCTGTCGATGACATGCCTCGCTCAGGCCTCCCTAGGGCTACTACTGCAGTGGATGACTGCTGGCTATGGATTACCGCTCGGAGGAACCCTGACAGCAACGCCATCATGTTGAATAATGCTTTTCGTGCATCCACAGGACGTCATGTTGCGGCTCAAACTGTGCGCAATAGGCTGCATGATGCACAACTTCACTCCCGACGTACATGGCGAGGTCCATCTTTGCAACCACGACACCATGCAGCTCGGTACAAATAGGCCCAACAACATGCCGAATGGACCACTCACTCAGAATTGGCATCACGTTCTCTTCGCCGATAAGTGTCACATATGCTTTCAACCAGACAATCGTCGGATACGTGTTTGGAGGCAACCCGGTTAGGCTGAACACCTTAGACACACTGTCCAGCGAGAGCAGCAAGGTGGCGGTTCCCTGCTGTTTTGCGGTGCACTATGTGTGGCCGACGTACGCCGCTGATGGTCATGGAAGGCGCCATAACGGCTATACGATACGTGAATGCCACTCTCCGACAAATAGTGCAACCATATCGGCAGCATATTGGCGAGGCATTCGTCTTCATGGACGACTATTCGCGCCCCCATCGTACACATCTTGTAAATGACTTCCTTCAGGATAACGACATCGCTCGACTAGAGTGGCCAGCATGTTCTCCAGACATGAACCCTACCGAACATGCCTGAGAAAGGCTGTTTATGAACGTCGTGACCCAACAACCACTTGAGGGATCTACGCGGAATCGCCGTTGAAGAGTGGCACAATCTGGACAAACAGTGCCTTGATGAAATTGTGGATAGTATGCCACGACGAATATAGGCATGCATCAATGCAAGAGGACGTGTTACTGGGTATTAGAGGTACCCGTGTGTATAGTAGTGTGGACCACCACCTCGGAAGGTCTCGCTGTATGGTAGTGCGATATGCAATGTGTGGTTTTCATGAGCAATAAAAAGGGCGGAAATGATGTTTATGTTGATCTCTATTCCAATTTTCTGTAAAGGTTCCGAAACTCTGGGAACTGAGCAGACGCAAAACTTTCTGAAATCTTCAAATGGTTCAAATGGCTCTGAGCACTATGGGACTTAACAAAAATGGTTCAAATGGCTCTGAGCACTATGGGACTCAACATCTTAGGTCATAAGTCCCCTAGAACTTAGAACTACTTAAACCTAACTAACCTAAGGACATCACACACACCCATGCCCGAGGCAGGATTCGAACCTGCGACCGTAGCAGTCCCGCGGTTCCGGACTACAGCGCCAGAACCGCACGGCCACCGCGGCCGGCGGGACTTAACATCTTAGGTCATCAGTCCCCTAGAACTTAGAACTACTTAAGCCTAACTAACCTAAGGACATCACACACATCCATGCCCGAGGCAGGATTCGAACCTGCGACCGTAGCAGTCCTGCGGTTCCGGACTGCAGCGCCTAGAACCGCACGGCCACCGCGGCCGGCTTTTCTGAAATCTGCCAACGGTACTATTAGAATGTATTGCGGTATATTTTGAACATTATGATAGATATGAATTTGTATCTTCCACGTCAACTGTTAGACAGATGGTATGTTTTCTTGTATCCAGCCTTATAACGATTGTATCTCTGTACAGAATATTTCGACTACTGACTTAATCGTCTTTTTCAGCTATCAATCACGGGTCCTAAAGAAACGACTAAGTCAGCAGTTGAAACATTGTGGATATAAACTGAGTCGTTGTATCCAGCTGGACACCGCAATGTATACCGTCTACAAACATCATAGCGAAACCTCAGCAACTATTGTGTGGTTACATATCCTGTAACTGTTACATCATAACGGTAAACATATGTAACTGTCAATAGAAGTTTTCATGGTACTATTCAGTCGTTTAAGAGATTCGGTTAGGGCCATCTACAAAACGGTACTACAAGATTCATTTTTCGTTCGACAGTACGTTTTGCACAGAGACCTCGCGTGCACAATGCCCTTCAGATTTCGGATTTTCTGCGACGAATGCGACACCTTGGTTTCCGGTAAATTTATTCTACGCTAACGTCTGTGAAAATTGCAACATCCAGAAAGAATAGCTAAAATTGGCTGAGACCGATGTGATGTGTGGAACAGTATACCAGTAATAAGAAATTAAGAATGCAGGGAGTTGACATCCTTCGTTGTGCGAGCGACAGGCCATGAGCCGTAAACGTGAAATAAATTTCCAGTATACATCGTTGACAACAAAAGATGGCTTAGCAAATAAACTATACATCTCAAAGATCAGTTTGGTGTGTGGAGAAACATAGGACAAAGCGAGATACTGACTATGACTCATCTGAGAACATATACTGAAATAGTGCAAACCTACGTTTGTGGAATTTGTAGATTTACAGAAACATTTGACATTGTTAACTGGGACAGGCTCTTTCAAATTCTAAAGGTACTACTACTACTACGTGATGAGGCCCAGTGGACCGCACGCATCTACAAGTTTCCTCCTCCACTGTATTCCGTCCATTGCTGCTATCCGCCATCCGTTCACATCTATTGACACTTGATTTAAACCTTCATGGAGTCCATCTCTCCAACGCTTCTTGGGTCTCCCTGGCGGTCTCTTTCCTGTAGGTGTGAAATCCAAGAGCTTCCGAGGCCATCTGTGATCCTCCATCCGGGCCACATGGCCGGCCTACTGCATTCGTTTGGCTTTGACAGTTCCTGCTATGTTGGGCTGCTGGTATAGTACCTCAATCTCTTGGTTGTATCTGATCCTCCATTCCCCTGTATCTGCATCCAGAACCGGACCGAAGATCTTCCGAAGCACTTTTCTCTCAAAAACAAAGAGCTTATGGAAGTCCTGTTTCCGGATACTCCATGTCTCACAGCCATATAGAACAACAGGCTGGATCAGGGTTTTGTACAGTCGACTCTTGGACTGTCTGGAAAGATATTTGGACCGAAGAAGTTGTGCTAGGCTGTGGTAAGATCGGTTTCCTGCTTGTATTCTGGCATTGATCTCTGCAATTTTAGCAATCGAAGAAATGAAAAGGAGGTAACAGTAGATACGGCAGCGAGACAGGGTTCTAGCTCATTCCTCATTTTATTCAGTCAGTACAACGATCGACTAGTAAACGAAACCAAAACAGAGGTATGGAAAGGGAATTGAGGTCAGGCAGATGAAGTAAAAGCTTTGAGGTTGCAGATGACATTGCAAATCCGTGAGTGGCGGCAATCGTCTTGGATGATCCGCTGCACAGAGTGGATAATATCTTAAAAGGAGGTTATGAGATGGCCATCAACTATAGTAAAACAAGGGTAATGGACTACAGTCGAATGAAATCTAGAGATGCTAGATTATAAAACCGGTTAGTAAATGTTGCAGGTGGCTTTTTCCATTAAAACAGGAACAATAACTGACGATGGCTGAAGTAGAGAGAATTCAGACTGACAGTATCAAGAAAAGTGTTTCGAAACAAATAGAATGTTTTAAATGTTAGAAAGTCTTTTCTGAATATATTTCTGTGGAGTGTAGCCTTGCACTGAAGTGAAACGCAGAAGATAAACAGTACAGATAAAAAAGGAATAAATGCTCCTGAAAGGTGACGTACAGCAAAAGATTGAAGGTTAGATAGGTAGATCGAATAACTAAGGAAGAGATATTTGTCAAACTGGGTAGAAAATAAGTTTGTGGCACAACTTGAGTACAACTTGACTAAAAGAGAACATCGAATTATAGGACCATCTTGAGGTATCATGTTATAGTCAGTTTAATAGAAGATTGAAGTATGAGGTGTGAGGGTAGGGTGAGAGGAGAAGAGGCGTAACAGTACGCAAATATGAAGAGCCTAGCACAGAATGGAGTATTGTGAAGAGCTGCATCATACCATTCCTTGCATTGAAGACCACTGTAACGACACGTCTTATTTTAGGGCGTCATTGAATACTTATGCATTTTCGACTCGAACGTACTGAGAACAATGTGAACGGAATTCTCTACGTTAAGGAGTGTTTAATAACCACGGTACTGCCACTTCTTCAGGCAAATCCACAATGTCCTGCCGAATGCGATGGACAGTGTCTGTATCTTATTCAAAGAATGACTAGTATCATTGCTTCTCTGACCTTCTCGTCCACCTCTACGCCGCTCATCGGAGAGGGCCGTGACTGGACGGTAGCTGCACGGCTTTCCAGCTAACATTGATAATTCTTTTTGGACACAAATTTCGTGGCGGGAAATTTCGTAGAAACATATCCGGCTGTGTATAGTTCCATGGTACGACAGTTAGAGGCTGTCTCGATTTCGTGTACAATTCTGTAATGCTAATAATGTATATATTGTCATGTACATAATCTGTGGTATAAAGTTTCAGTCGCATTTTCCTTGTTGATGATGCAATTTTCACAAACTTTAGTGTACAAACACTGTTGTTTATTTTTCGTTTCAGGCTGAATCAAAGGATACCAAAAGAAGAATTACATACACAGATAACAAGGTATATCGTATTTACCCGGATTTTAAAAAAATGTTGTTCTATGTAACACATTTATTTGTAAAGTACGATTCTTAATTAGTAGCAACACTCATATCAGTCATCATCTTGCAGCGGGTATGAGCGGAGAAGAGTTCCGGACAAGTGGCCATCAGTTAGTGGATTTAATTTGTCAGTATGTCCAAGACGTCGGCACTAAGGCAATACATCCATTTGTTATGCCTGGTTTCCTGATCAAGGAACTGCCTGCCAATGCTCCGAAGGACGGCGAAGAATGGGCTGACATTATAGAGGACGTCGAGGACAAGATAATCCCTGGGGTGAGTACGGTCTCTCCTTGGCTCTGCTGTTATTTTTCAAGTGTAGATATTATCAAGGGCTCTGCACCCTTTGTCTAGAGGTAGCTTCTTTGATTAGTAATTAGTCCTCAATACCGGGTTCTAAGCCCGCTACGACTTAAACTGCGATTAATAATCAGCATTGTCAGCTGAAGACTTCCGGCATAAGAAGTCACCCTCATTCTGCCAACAGCCTTGTCAAAGAGGGCGGAGGAGCGGATAGAGGTTCAGCACACTCTCTTGTCCTTGGGGTGAGGAACTGCCAGTAAAGGTGGAAGAATCAACACTGATCAATGGGATGAGGATGTAGAAGGCAATGGAAACCATTGCATTAGACACATAAGGTGTATCCACAGGACATGTGCCGTGTAACTGAAAAAGTGTCATGATGCCAATGGAGAATTGGCAAAAGATTCCGGAATAGTCCCCCAACGCGGAAGAAGACTGCCAAGGGGAATGTGCAATGAGAAAAAAATTGAATAACCAACGAAAGGATAACGTTTACTAGTCGTGGCGTGGAATGTCGAAAGCTTGAACGTGGTAGAGAAGCTATAAAATCTGAAAATCGAAATGCAAAGGCTCAATCTAGATATAGTGGGGGTGGGGGTCAGTGAAGTGAAATGGAAAGAGGACAAGAATTTCTGATCAAATGAGTATGGGCAATACCAACAGTAGCAGAAAGTGGTATAACGGGCCTAGTATTCGTTACGAATAGGAAGGTAGGGCAGAGAAAGTGTTACTGTGGACAGTTCAGTGGTAGGCCTGTTCTTATCAGAATCGACAGCAAACCAACATCGACAACGATAGTTCAGGTGTACATGCCGACGTTGCAAGCTGGAGATGAAGAAATAGAGAAAGTATATGACGATGTTGAAATTGTAATACAGTACGTAAAGGGATATGAAAAACTAATAGTCATGGGGGACTGGAATGCAGTTATAGAGGAAGGAGTAGCAGAAATGGTTACAGGAGAATATGGGCTTGGGTCAACGGATGAAAGGAGAGAGACTAATTGAGTTTTGTAATAAATTTCAACCAGTAATAGCGAATACGCTGATCAAGAATCACAAGAGGAGGAGGTATACTTGGAAAAGACCATGGGATACGGGAAGATTTCAGTTATATTACATCATGGGCAGGCAGAGATTCCGAAATCAGATACTGGATTGTAAGGCGTACCCAGGAGCAGATACAGACTCAGATTCCAATGTAGTAGTGATGAAGAGTAGGCTGAAGTTCAAGAGATTACTCAAGAAGAATTAATATCCACAGAAGTGGCATAGGAAAGTGCTAAGGAATGACGAGATACGGTTGAGGCTCTCTAAGGCTATAGATGCAGCAATAAGGAATATCTCAGTAGGTCGTACAGTTGAAGAGGAATGGACATCTCTAAAAAGAGCAATCACAGAAGTTGTAAAGAAAAACATAGGTACAAGGAAGGTAACTGCGAAGAATCCATGTGTAAGAGAAGATATACTTCAATCGATCGATGAAAGAAGGAAGTACAAAAATGTATACAGAAATATAACTCGCTGAGGAATGAAACACATAGCAAGTGCAGAAAATCTAAGACGAAATGACTGCATGAAAAATGTGAAGAACTCGGAAAAGAAATGATTGTCGGAAGGACTGACTCAGTATATGTTGTTGTTGTGGTCTTCAGTCCTGAGACTGGTTTGATGCAGCTCTCCATGCCACTCTATCCTGTGCAAGCTTCTTCATCTCCCAGTACATACTGCCGCCTACATCCTTCTGAATCTCCTTAGTGTATTCATCTCATGGTCTCCCTCTACGATTTTTACCCTCCACGCTGCCCTCCAGTACTAAATTGGTGATCCCTCGATGTCTCAGAACATGTCCTACCAAATGATCCCTTCTTCTAGTCAAGTTGTGCCACAAGCACCTCTTCTCCCCGTTTCTATTCAATACCTCCTCATTAGTTATGTGATCTACCCATATAATCTTCAGCATTCTTCTGTAGCACCACATTTCGAAAGCTTCTATTCTCTTCTTGTCTAAAATATTTATCGTCCATGTTTCACTTCCATACATGGCTACACTCCATACAAATACTTTCAGAAACGACTTCCTGACACTTAAATCTATACTCGATGTTAACAAATTTTTCTTCTTCAGAAACGCTTTCCTTGCCATTGCCAATCTACAGTACATTTTATATCCTCTCCACTTCGACCATCATCAGTTATTTTGCTCCCCAAATAGCAAAACTCCTTTACTACTTTAAGTGTCTCATTTCCTAATCTAATTCCCTCGGCATCACCCGACTTAATTCGACTACATTCCATTATCCTCGTTTTGCATTTGTTGATGTTCATCTTATATCCTCCTTTCAAGACACTGTCCATTCCGTTCAACTGCTCTTCCAAGTCCCTTGCTGTCTCTGACAGAATTACAATGTCATCGGCGAACCTCAAAGTTTTCATTTCTTCTCCATGGACTTTAATACCTACTCCGAACTTTTCTTTTGTTTCCTACAGATTGAATAACATCGGGGATAGGCTACAAACCTGTCTCACTCCCTTCTTCCCCTTCATAACCCTCGACTCTTATAACTGCTATCTGGTTTCTGTACAAATTGTAAATAGCCTTTCGCTCCTTGTATTTTACCCCTGCCACCTTCAGAATTTGAAAGAGAGTATTCCAATCAACATTGTCAAAAGATTTCTCTAAGTCTACAAATGCTAGAAACGTAGGTTAGCCATTCCTTAATCTTTCTTCTAAGGTAAGTCGTAGGGTCAGTATTGCCTCACGTGTTCCAACATTTCTACGGAATCCAAACTGATCTTCCTCGAGGTCCTTCTAACAGTTTTTCGTGTTAGTATTTTGTAGCTGTGACTTATTAAACTGATAGTTCGGTAATTTTCACATCTGTCAACACCTGCTTTCTTTGGGATTGGAATTATTATATTCTTCTTGAAGTCTAAGGGTATTTCGCCTGTCTCATACATCTTGCTCAACAGATGGTAGAGTTTTGTCAGGACTGGCTCTTCCAAGGCTGTCAGTAGTTCTAATGGAATGTTGTTCACTCCTGGGGCCTTGTTTCGACTTAGATCTTTCAGTGCTCTGTCAAACTCTTCACGCAGTATCATATCTCCCATTTCATTTTTATCTACATCCTCTTCCATTTCCTGAATATTGTCCTCAAGTACATCGCCCTTGTATAGACCTTCTACGAATATACTTCTTCCACCTTTCTGCTTTCCCTTCTTTGCTTAGAACTGGGTTTCCATCTGAGCTCTTGATGTTCATGCAAGTGGTTCTCTTATCTTCAAAGGTCTCTTTAATTTTCCTGTAGGCAGTATCTACCCACCCCTAGTGAGATAAGCCTCTACATCCTTACATTTCTCCTCTAGCCATCCCTGCTTAGCCATTTTGCACTTCCTGTCGATCTCATTTTTGAGACGTTTGTATACCTTTTTGCCTGCTTCATTTATTGCATTTATATGTTTTCTCCTTTCATCAATTAAATTCAATATATCTACTGTTACCCAAGGATTTCTACTAGCCCTCGTCTTTTTACCTATTTGATCCTCTGCTGCCTTCACTACTTCGTCCCTCAAAGCTGCCCATTCTTCTTCTACTGTAATTCTTTCCCCCATTCCTGTCAATTGTTCCCTTATGCTCTCCCTGAAACTCTGTACAACCTCTGGTTCTTTCAGTTTATTCATGTCCCATCTCCTTAAATTCCCACCTTTTTGCAGTTTCTTCAGCTTTAATCTACTGGTCATAACCAATAGATTGTGGTCAGAGTCCACATCTGCCCCTGGAAATGTCTTACAATTTAAAACCTGGATCCTAAATCTCTGTCTTACCATTAGATAATCTATCTGTAACGTGTCAGTATCTCCAGGCTTCTTCCATGTATACAGCCTTCTTTTATGATTCTTGAACCAAGTGTTAGCTATGATTAAGTTGTGCTCTGCACAAAATTCTACCAGGCAGCTTCCTCTTTCATTTCTTAGCCCCAATCCATATTCACCTACTATGTTTCCTTCTCTCCCTTTTCCTACTGACGAATTCCAGTCACCCATGACTATTAAATTTTCGTCTCCCTTCACTACCTGAATAATTTCTTTTTTCTTATCATACATTTCATCAATTTCTTCGTCATCTGCAGAGCTAGTTGGGATATAAACTTGTACTACTGTAGTCGGCGTGGGCTTCGTGTCTATCTTGGCCACAATAATGCGTTCACTATGCTGTTTGTAGTAGCTTACCCTTACTCCTATTTTTTTATTCATTATTAAACCTTGTCCTGCATTACCCCTATTTGATTTTGTATTTATAACCCTGTATTCACCTGACCAAAAGTCTTGTTCCTCCTGCCACCGAACTTCACTAATGCCCACTATATCTGGCTTTAACCTATCCATTTCCCTTTTTAAATTTTCTAACCTACCTGCCCGATTAAGGGATCTGACATTCCACGCTCCGATCCGTAGAGCGTCAGTTTTCTTTCTCCTGATAACGACGTCCTCAGTATATAGGAAAGTCAAAACGACCTTCGGTGAAATTAAATGCAAGGGTGGTAACATTAAGGGTGCAACGGGAATTCCACTGTTAAATGCAGAGGAGAGAGTGGATAGGTGGAAAAAGTAATCTGAAGGCCTCTATGAGGTGGAAGATTTGTCTGTTGTGATAGAAGAAGAAACAGGAGTGGATTTAGAAGAGATAGAGGATTCAGTATTAGAATCAGAATTTAAGAGAACTTTGGAGGACTTAAAATCAAATAAGGCGGAAGGGATAGATAACATTCCTTCAGAATTTCTAAAATCATTGGGGGCAGTGGCAACAAATCACGTTGGCCACACTCCTGGCGACATACCACCTGATTTTCGGAAATATATTATTCACACAATTCCGAAGACTGAAAGAGATGCAAAAATTACCGCACAATCAGCTTAAAAGTTCATGCATCCATTTTTCCGACATGAATAATATTCAGAAGAATGGAAAAGAAAATTCAGGATGTTTTAGTTTGGCTTTAGGAAAGGTAGAGGCCCCAGAGAGGCAATTCTGAGGCTCAGTTGATAAGCAAGACTAAAGAAAAATCAAGACACGTTCATAGGATATGTCGACATGGAAAAAGCGTTCGAAAATTCAAATGGTGCAAGATGCTAGAAATTATGAGAAAAATAGGGAATAATAAGACTGGACGGCCAAACACGAAGTGGACGGATTGAAAAGGGTGTAAGACAGAGATGTAGTCTTTCGCCCCTACTGTTCAATCTGTGCATCGAAGAAGCGATGATTGAAATAAGAAAGGTTCAGGAGCGGAATTAAAATTCAAGGTGAAAGCATATCAATGACACGATTCGCTGATGACATTGCTATCCCGAGTGAAAGTAAAGAAGAATTATACGATCTGCTGAATGGAATGAACAGTCTCATGAGTACAGAATATAGACTGATACTAAATCGAAGAAAACGAAAGTAATGAGAAGTAGCAGAAATGAGAACAGCGAGAAACTTAACATCAGGATTGATGGTCGCAAAGTACACTACTGGCCATTACAATTACTACACCACGAAGATAACGTGCTACAGACGCGAAATTTAACCGACAGGAAGAAGATGCTGTGATATGCAAATGATTAGCTTTTCAGAGCATTCACACAAGGTTGGCGTCGGTGGCGACACCTAAAACGTGCTGACATGAGGAAAGTTTCCAACCGATTTCTCATACACAAACAACAGTTGACCAGCGTTGCCTGGTGAAACGTTGTGGTGATGCCTCGTGTAAGGAGGAGAAATGCGTACCATCACGTTTCCGTCTTTGATAAAGGTCGGATTGTAGCCTATCGCGATTGCAGTTTATCGTATCGCGACATTGCTGCTCGCGTTGGTCGAGATCCAATGACTGTTTAGCAGAATATGGAATCGGTGGGTTCAGGAGGGTAATACGGAACGCCGTGCTGGATCCCAACGGCCTCGTATCACTAGCAGTCGAGGTGACAGGCATCTTATCCGCATGGCTGTAACGGATCGTGCAGCCACGTCCCAATACCTGAGTCGACATATGGGGACGTTTGCAAGACAACAACCATCTGCACGAACAGTTCGACGAAGTTTGCAGCAGCATGGACTATCAGCACGGAGACAACGGCTGCGGTTACCCTTGACGCTGCGTCACAGACAGGAGCGCCTGCGATGGTGTACTCAACGACTAACCTGGGTGCACGAATGGCAAAACGTCATTTTTTCGGATAAATCCAGGTTCTGTTTACAGCATCATGATGGTTGCATCCGTGTTTGGCGACATCGCGGTGAACGCACATTGGAAGCGTTTATTCGTCATCGCCATTATGGCGTATCACCCGGCGTGACGGTATGGGGTGCCATTGGTGACGCGTCTCGGTCACCTCTTGTTCGCATTGACGGAACTTTGAACAGTGGACGTTGCATTTCAGATGTGTTACGACCCGTGGCTCTACCTTTCATTTGATCCTTGCGGAACACTACATTTCAGCAGGATAATGCACGACCGCATGTTGCAGGTCTTGTACGGGCCGTTCTGGATACAGAAAATGTTCGACTGCTGCCCTGGCCAGCACATTCTCCAGATCTCTCACCAAATGAAAACGTCTGGTCAATGGTGGCCGAGCAACTGGCTCGTCACATTACACCAGTCACTACTCTTCACGAACTGTGGTATCGTGTTGTAGCTGCATGGGAGCTGTTGTACCTGTACACGCCACCCAAGCTCTGTTTGACTCAATGCCGAGGCGTATGAAGGCCGTAATTACGGCCAGAGGTGGTTGTTCTGGGTACTGATTTCTCAGGATCTATGCACCCAAATTGCGTGAAAATGTAATCACATGTCAGTTCTAGTATAATATATTTGTCCAATGAATACCCGTTTATCATCTGCATTTCTTCTTGGTGTAGCAATTTTAATGGCCAGTATTGTACACGAAGTTAAGGTATTCTACTACCTAGGCAGCAAAATAACCGATGACGGACGGAGCAAAGAGACCATGAAAAACTGACAAGCACTGGTAAAAAGGGCATTGCTGGCCAAAAGAAGTCTTCTAATCTCAAACGTAGGCCTTAATTGGAGGAAGAAATTTCTGAGAATGTACGTTTGGAGCACAGCACTGTATCGTAATGAAACATGGACTGTGAGAAAACCGGAACAGAAGAGAATCGAAGCATTTAAGATATGGTGCTACAGACGAATGTTGGACATTAGGTGGACTGATAAGGTAAGGAATGAGGAAGTTCTGCGCATAATCGGAGAGTAAAGGGATATGTGGAAAACACTGACAAGGAGAAGGGACAGGATGATAGAACATCAGTTGAGATATCGGGAAATGACTTCCATGGCATTAGAGGGAGCTGTAGAAGGCAAAAACTGTAGAGGGAGACAGAGATAGGAATACATCCAGCAAATAACGGAGGACATAGGTTGTAAGTGCTGCTCTGAAATAAAGAGGTTGGCACAGGGAGGAATTCGTGGCGGGCCGCATCAAACCCAGTCAGAAGACTGATGACTCAAAAAAAAAAAAAACATTATCATGTTTTAAAGCACTGTAATTCTCGTCTGGTGGGAGAAATCCACATCAAATGAGAGTATCATTGCCAATGCGCCTTGTAGAGATTTTGATTAGTTCTGGAACTAGTTAATTGTGCATATGCGATTCTTCATAAAATTAATTACAATCTTTTGAAAACCATTTACCCTTTACCAATCGGTCTACTTTTGAAGGACGCCAGATAGCACGTTTCTAATTGCGATCGGTAAAATTTGTTTTAACAGGAGAAAATTTTGACTTCTGGGTACACCCATTAATGAACCGCACATTTTTATAATATAAAAAAAATTCGAGCAGATGCGTAGTTACTTTATTAATTAATCCATCCTAAAATGGCTCTGAGCACTATGGGACTTAACATCTGAGGTCATCAGTCCCTTAGACTTAAAACTACTTAAACCTAACTAACCTAAGGACAGCACACACATCCATGCCCGAGGCAGGATTCGAACCTGCGACCGTAGCAGCAGCGCGGTTCCGGACTGAAGCACCTAGAACCGATCTGCCACAACGGCCGGCTTTAATCCATCCTCTGGATCACTTTGTCACATTAGCAAGGTAACACAACAATTAATTATAAGATATCGCCAGTCTCAGTTTTCTGAAATGTGTCCAAAGAATACGATTTTACTGTTCGTAGTACACTATTTATCTATAGAAACTCAAAAATTAGGTAAATGGTTTTTATTTTACCTACATAACAAAACTTGTGTGCCACACTGTTTGCTGACAACGAAAGCGTTCATGCGTACCATAATGTTCCAGATCCGCTGCGATATATTCTATCAGTATCGTCGGCAAAGTCAATAAATTGAAAAAAAGATACAATACATTCATCTCTGCACTGCACAAGACTTAACCTCCGTTTCTAAAAGTCACACACGGAGAGAAGTCAATAAAGAGGATGAAGTTCACAAAATGTTTAGATGTGAACATGGATAATAGCTTTAACTGGAATCACATGTCACACACCTTCCCCATTGACGAAATTTTGCGTTTTTTGAATTCCAGTATCTGGCTTCAGCGTTGAAAGTTCCTAAAAGTCATTTTGTTGTTTTCATTTCTGACCTATGGTGTAATATTTTGGCTGATAATTCGATCGCTTCCAAATGTGTTTCGGAGAAGCAGGAGAACTTCACGAGCGATGTGCGTTGGGGCCCCATCTTGCATGAAAACTGTTGAGTTCAATGCGTCTCTCTCCTATAGGGCGGGTATGACATGTTGGCGAAGCATATCACACTGTCGCTGGCCGTTCACAGCCCGCGTCTTTGGGCCTTGAGCGCCAACCCACTCAAAAAAGAATGGGCCAATGATGAACGTAGCTGTGAAGCCACACCGTACGTTGATACGTTCACCATAGAGAGGAACTTCATGCACAGTGACTGGAGGTGAATATCCCCACACTCGGCGATTCTGTGTGTTCATCTCACGCGTCAGAGACAAATGAGCTTCGTCTGTCCAGTGGATCGTCCAGGGCCAACCCTCGTCAACTTCAATCCTTGCGAGAAAGTGGAGAGAAGTCCACACGTTGTTATGCGTCCTGTGGTGCAAGCTGCTGTACGATATTGATCTTGTACGGATACCATAGCAACAGCGATTTCATCAATCACCTGTGGTGCAACCGGTTGTCGGCCTCTTCCAGGAGCGACGACCAGTTCTCCAGTTGATTCGAACATCTTCATCATGCCCCGCACAGCTGGTGGAGAAAGATGACCCTTCCGTAATCCTTTCAGCCGGCAATATTCTCGAAATGCAGCTGCAGCATTACTGTTGTTTTGATAATAGAACTTCACAAATAACGTTCTCCGCCTTTTTTTCCAAGCTCATGTTGACACTTCAACAAGTGCACTGCGACTGGTCAGATATGTGAAACCGTGAATCACGATGACTGATCACGGCACCTGGTGTCCATAGTTGGAACTGCGTGGTGGCGCTGTGGTGCATGGATTCATGGGCCCCATGATATGGACATTAATGCTATGAAATATGGTATTCGTACAATAATTAGTTTCTGTGTTATAACGTGCTAAATAGGGGAAGTTTAATTGTAGCCACCCAATATAAGAAAACATGCATTTGCATGAAAGGGTTCACGTTTTTGTACAGAAAGAAAGGAATCGAATGTAAGCGCCAGCTACAGATGTAAACTAAATACAACATATTGCTTGGTATGATAAGAAGCAAAACACTCAGCTCACAGTACCACAATACTTTTTTTGCACTGGGTAAAGGGTGATGTACTACTGTTTATTCCAAGACATCGTCCTCATTTGAGCTCCTGCATTTCACAATCAGGTGGTTCATTCCATTAAACTGGAGCTCATCGACTACCGTATTGGAGTGCTGGATTCGTCCAAGTTCTTTTGGGTGGCTTGCATACCTCCTCAAGTATAGGCTTGTACCTGGACAACTGCTCATCGAAAACGTAAATGAGTGATTTTATTACCATTTTATGCTAGAGTATCCAGGCATTGTGTGCAATAACTTGTCCGCAGCTCGTGGTCTCGCGGTAGCGTTCTCGCTTCCCGAGCACGGGGTCCCGGGTTCGATTCCCGGCGGGGTCATGGATTTTCTCTGCCTCGTGATGACTGGGTGTTGTGTGATGTCCTTAGGTTAGTTAGGTTTAAGTAGTTCTAAGTTCTAGGGGACTGATGACCATAGCTGTTAAGTCCCATAGTGCTCAGAGCCATTTGAACCATTGCAATAACTTCCAGTAACCAACTGAAAAGAGCCCGGAACAGTTTCCCATTATAGATATTTATCCTGTACTGATTTACATGTTGATCCATTAGATCAGTTCCACCCATGTGTTTGTTGTACTCTGTAAGGATGGAGGGCCAAGGAACTTCAAGATGCTTCCTTGAGTGCTGAAGATATCTTTTAATATTAGTTATTGGATTCACGCCAATTTTATTTGATGTTACAGAAACAACGGAGTTATCTTGCTGTTTACACAGAAACAGACCAGTTTCTTCTTTTCTTTTCTATGTGGTAAAATGAGTAGTATCTTTTCCATTTCGCTCTTTCCTTCTTCATTGGAAGGGAGCAGTTTTGAGGGATACTGTTTTCTCTCAAACTCCATTTCCCCAAATAAAATAATACAATAATGCATACAAATTTTAAAATGGTGTCATTAGTACTTAGCGCTACTTTAATGATTACTTTATGGTTTTTTGGGGTTATCCCTACTTCTCCAACAATGTGATGACAGTTCTTCAATGATAACTTCGTGCAAAAGATGACGTTAGACATACACTGCGTGAGATTATCTCACCTGAAGATATAACTCGTCGGTCTAAAATAAAGATGTAGCGACCTAGCGACAAACGCCAGCACGAAGATGAAGAACGCAAGAGCAGAGAAGGCTGTGAGACGACGTCAGCCAATAGCAATGAGGATGGGATGACCTCTCGCCTGACGACCCAAATGGGGGGTCCTCCCCACTCGTCTCTTATGGGGTGCCTCAAGGATGCTGCTTTCTCAGACAGCTTTACAAGAAATGAAGCAAATCACATTAATGGTTTTTATTACAATAAATCAGATTGACAATACTTAACTTTGGTTTACAAGAACGTTTCGCAAGTGATTGGCGACATGCAAACAGTCAGTGTCCTTCACTAACTATAATGTCCATGCAAGTTTTTCACACTCGCTCATAAGTCACTGCTATCGTTAATATCATTGCTCTGCTAGACCTCTCTACTAGTGCCTCTGCTAGTGTCTGTCTTCTACTCTCCGTCCGAGGCTGGCAGAAGCAGAGCTTATACTCCTCTTCTGGTAGAGGCCGCTCCTGTCGTGGTGATATCCTAGTCAGCGTGTTATTGGCTGACGTCGTCTCACAGCCTTCTCTGCTCTTGTGTTCTTCATCTTCGTGCCAGCACTAGTCGTTAGGTCAGAAAAAAAGATTTAGAGGAAATCTTTTGGCAAACCATTGAAATCTGTGCTTCTAACATCGACATCCAAAATGAACGAATGTAAGAAAATTTCATGGGAAAAGAAAAAGCTTGCTACTGATAAGGAAAGACGTGGCAAAGAAAGAAGAGAGTGTGCTATAGAAAGAAAACGATGTAACCTAGATTTTATTTCACCAGTGCCAAAATAACGAAGAAAACAAATCACACACCCGCTTGATTATTCTTCCGAGTTAGACTCAGACTTCGCACATCATGACAGCAGCTCAGATCTAGAGATGACCTTAGTACTTTGCGAAGAAAAATCGGAAGAAGAAGAGCCTGGGACTTCAAGGAAGAAAGAGAGAACTGAACAACATACACTATTTACTAGGTACCTAGATAACTTAACCTCAGTAACTGAACTCTTTCAGGTTACTCTGCTAATACTCCTTCCATGGAGTAGAAAATATTAATTCTGTACAGGTATTTTTAAGCATTATGTTCAAATTTACGAAACCATTCAGTTCAATATTGTATTGCGTAACTTCGTTACAACACAAAAATGTTGCAAAGGGTTATTTTAAGTGTTTTATTATTCAGTCATCCCTTTTTATTAATGTTTATCTCAAATGGGGCAAAGATGTGAATTCAGTTGCGACAATACTCATCGTTTTATGGCGACTAGATTCTGACCATCATTTCCATTTTCAAAATGTAGCCTTAAGCGAAAGTGTAATCTTACAGTCCACCAATGTACATATGAGTAACAAATGTTCATATTCATCGTTAGAAACCTTTAAATGAATACAAATTGTTACAATTCATACGAGTATATATAATATGGTTTCCTTCCAATCGAACGCACCATACTATAGTATACAGAGTGTCCCATTTATCTTGACCACTGTTTGTCCAGACGCAAGTTACAAAATGCTTCAAGCGAATGTTCTTTAGCCGTCAGGGGGATATTAATCAGCATGATTGCCTTCACTGTAGCTTTGTTTTTCCAAAGATATGAACAGCGGTATGCCTTTTTTAAATGGCATCCTGTATTTTTTTATTCTATAATTCATTTCCTATCCTAAAGACCTATTCAAAAATGTATCACAGTATACCATTCACTGAAACACAACGTTATTAGTTACATAACAAAACACTGACTTTCAGCCCAGGATCACAAACTCGTCCACTGTTTTTAATGCATCCCCAAACAAAAAAGTCCAGAGGATTTAAATCAGGAGACCTAGCAGGCCAAGTAGCTGTTCCTCTTCAACCAATCCATCTGACAGGATACCTTCGTTTCAGAACACGACGTGCACGCAAGGCATGATGTGACAGACATCCATCTTGTTGATACCACATAAGCATTCTGGTTCTTAGCAGCACTTCATCCAGAAGAAGAGGAAGAATTCGTCTGAGGAAGCTAGCATACGCTGTGCCGTTTAGACTACCATTGATGAAATAAGGGCCAATAATTGTAGTACCAAGCATCCCACACCAGACGTTAACTCTCCATCGATGCTGATGTTCCACCTGTCTAAGCCACCGTGGGTTATCGCTGGACCAATAACGCATGTTCCTTGTATTTACCTGTCCTTTGAGAAGAATTTCGGGTTGGCGAGGATTTGCTGCTGTGGCCACTGACAGAACTGTACACGGTTCTGGAAATCATTCCCATGCAATTCTTGATGTAGGTGTACATGGTAAGGATAGAACCGGTGACGTGTGAGAATAAGATGTACACTGGCTTTAGGAATGGCAATCTCGTGTTCAAGCTGTCGTGTGCTCACGTGTGGATTCGTAGCAACGGAAGCGAGAACAGTAACTTCGGCAACTTCGTCTGTGCAAATACTACGACGTTTGCGTTGTCGTGGGTTGAAACTTCCCGTTTCCTGAAGCGTCGCAACAAGACGAGAAAACATCCGTCGGGAAGGTGGCTTCTTGTCAGGATATCGTTCTCTGTACAGTTCCGCTGCCTGCGTAGCATTTCGCCTTCCTTCAACAAAAATAGAAGAAACGTTATGTCGATGCAGTTTTTAGGAAGGACAGCCTTTACTGTATGCCTACCTAGCAGTATTTAAAAGGACTAAACTACTGTATTAAATGCACCCATACATAAGAAGGCAGTATTGCAATTACTGTTCTGTTAACTTACATTCCCCATAGATGAGTAGCATTTCTACTTTCTCTTCGTTGGTGTACATTCCACCCACACAACTCTTCAACTGACGATGGTTGACGGAATGATGGGTGTGCATTCTACTTATGTTTACATTTGTCCTCTGTCAACGTCAGGACGTGGATGTGTTCCATTACCCCGAGCACCCGCGCTAAGGGCTGGGAACGTCAACGTCAATATTGTGTTATATAATTAATAACGTTCTGTTTCAGTGAATGGTACACTGTTATACGTTTTTGAATAGGTCTTTAGGAGAGGAAATGAATTACCGAATAAAAAATACAGGGTGCCATTCAAAAAAGGCATACCGCTGTTCATATCTTTGGAAAAAACAAAGCTACAACGAAGGCAATCATGTTGATTAATGTCCCCCTGACAGTTAAAGAACATTTACTTGAAACGTTTTGTAATTTGCATCTGCATAAACGGTTATTTAAGGTGGTCAAGATAAATGGGACACCCTGTATATACTATTTATATATCCACCACGCGCTGTGCCTTTCGTGTAATATTATTGCATTGATATTGTAATTCTATTTGGGTTTCAATTTTTCGCCATACTTCTGATAGCCGTACAATGTCCCATTTCATCTTACTTAAATTCCCTTCGAAATTTACTACCTCATATTCGTTTCCTAGAGGTTTGCAGTATATTTTCCCCAGATAAAAAGTTGTACTCGTAGTTGTGTTTCTCAGGGTAAATGACAGTGTGGCATTTGACAACTGCATCCATGACAGACTAGCCTCCAAGGGCCTGAAGGGTTCGAGGAGACTGTAACAGTGGTAAACTACGTCAGAGATATTCCTGCAGTAATCTCAGTCGAATTGTGAGTGCTCTAATCCTGGGATCAACACGACCAGTTCGCGTTCCGCTCAGGTATCACAAGGGATTTCGTGTCAACATTACCTTTAATCAACCAGACACTGTTCTGTATCTGATAATATACACTCCTGGAAATTGAAATAAGAACACCGTGAATTCATTGTCCCAGGAAGGGGAAACTTTATTGACACATTCCTGAGGTCAGATACATCACATGATCACACTGACAGAACCACAGGCACATAGACACAGGCAACAGAGCATGCACAATGTCGGCACTAGTACAGTGTATATCCACCTTTCGCAACAATGCAGGCTGCTATTCTCCCATGGAGATGATCGTAGAGATGCTGGATGTAGTCCTGTGGAACGGCTTGCCATGCCATTTCCACCTGGCGCCTCAGTTGGACCAGCGTTCGTGCTGGACGTGCAGACCGCGTGAGACGACGCTTCATCCAGTCCCAAACATGCTCAATGGGGGACAGATCCGGAGATATTGCTGGCCAGGGTAGTTGACTTACACCTTCTAGAGCACGTTGGGTGGCACGGGATACATGCGGACGTGCATTGTCCTGTTGGAACAGCAAGTTCCCTTGCCGGTCTAGGAATGGTAGAACGATGGGTTCGATGACGGTTTGGATGTACCGTGCACTATTCAGTATCCCCTCGACGATCACCAGTGGTGTACGGCCAGTGTAGGAGATCGCTCCCCACACCATGATGCCGGGTGTTGGCCCTGTGTGCCTCGGTCGTATGCAGCCCTGATTGTGGCGCTCACCTGCACGGCGCCAAACACGCATACGACCATCATTGGCACCAAGGCAAAAGCGACTCTCATCGCTGAAGACGACACGTCTCCATTCGTCCCTCCATTCACGCCTGTCGCGACACCACTGGAGGCGGGCTGCACGATGTTGGGGCGTGAGCGGAAGACGGCCTAACGGTGTGCGGGACCGTAGCCCAGCTTCATGGAGACGGTTGCGAATGGTCCTCGCCGATACCCCAGGAGCAACAGTGTCCCTAATTTGCTGGGAAGTGGCGGTGTGGTCCCCTACGGCACTGCGTAGGATCCTACGGTCTTGGCGTGCATCCGTGTGTCGCTGCGGTCCGGTCCCAGGTCGACGGGCACGTGCACCTTCCGCCGACCACTGGCGACAACATTGATGTACTGTGGAGACCTCACGCCCCACGTGTTGAGCAATTCGGTGGTACGTCCACCCGGCCTCCCGCATGCCCACTATACGCCCTCGCTCAAAGTCCGTCAACTGCACATACGGTTCACGTCCACGCTGTCGCGGCATGCTACCAGTGTTAAAGACTGCGATGGAGCTCCGTATGCCACGGCAAACTGGCTGACACTGACGGCGGCGGAGCACAAATGCTGCGCAGCTAGCGCCATTCGACGGCCAACACCGCGGTTCCTGGTGTGTCCGCTGTGCCGTGCGTGTGATCATTGCTTGTACAGCCCTCTCGCAGTGTCCGGAGCAAGTATGGTGGGTCTGACACACCGGTGTCAATGTGTTCTTTTTTCCATTTCCAGGAGTGTATTTACTCCGCACAGCAGATGACTTTCAGTCATTACACTTCATGTAGCAAAAGTTGGTGAGCAACTTATCCATGATTATTAAACTATCACATCAAGATCCAAAATTTACACCCAAGTGATAACGGTTTCTGTTTTAGACATCGTTGATTAGCGGTTAAACGACTTCTGTTTTCCGCGCATTTTCATTAATTATCTTCCGATAAAATTAACTTTGATTTGCTTTTGGCAACGTCTTCCCATTGAGATTCATTGTGTGGGTATGCAGTTAGAACTCATCAGGACCCTAGACAGTGTCTCTCTACCTATGAAGTCTTTGCTAAACTCGATGAAACTGCTACATACTTCCTTCATGGTACAATCTTGTGTTTTATGAAGTTTTGTTCATTGGAGTTCTGTCTCTTGGAATTCTGTTTGATATTCACCTAGTTCTTGATTTCTTTTTTCAAAATTTTCTTCAGCTGCCTTTTTTCTATTGCCTTTTCTTTCACCTGAATGCCCATACTGCTAATTCTATCTGATTTCCGAAGTCAAGAAACTCACTGTTTCTCCCTGCTGAACTTCACTTCCTCCGTGACTCCGTTATACACTTGAATGCGGGACTCAGCAGCAGCATTCTCTTGAAAACTGACAGTCTGATCACCGAAATATTGGGTCAGGTTGATTTCAAAATCCAGTAGCAAACCTGAGAAGACTTTCAAGATTTATTACGCCGGAAAAGCCTCCGAAGCCACAATGCATAGTTTGTTGCACTTTTATCGATGTACATAGGATTAACTAATTTGACAGTGGAAGGACGTTCAAAAAGTGGGTGACATTCCAGATACGGAGCTTATTATGTGAAGGAGTGTGCTGCCTTTACTGTAGAGTGTTGCGTTTGTCTTGAATCAGCATAAAATCGAAATAAAAGATGAGAGAAGATGAAACCATGTGCTGTCTTATAACCTACACCTTCCAAGCACCGTCAGAAAGTTGTTGAGCTTCGCCCTGATCCCACAGGCAGATCTTGCCAACTATGACACATACCCTCGAAATACCAGAGGATGCATACCGACTAATTATCACTGGTTCAGAAATCAACGCTCCTGTGAAAAACAGACCCCCTTTAACCACACGGTATTTTACAAACAGCCGAAAAAAAAACAAATATTATCCAGTAAAGCAAACTGAAGTCCTCGCCAAGGTGACAGCACTGCGGGGTGCTTTGCATCCGAGAAACAGCATTTTCACAAGTGGATCGTTGTCATATGCTACACATCTATACATCAGTGCCCTGCACAGCATAACGGTATCAGTCATTGACCAGAATATTTTTAGCAATAGTTTCCGCACACTATCACTATGACACCATTTATCCACAGTATAATGCGTATGAACCCACGTTTCGTGCGAGGGAACTAATATCATCTTTAATTCTGATGCTTCATTTTTTGCTAAAACATTTCGTGCGACGTGCCTTTCTTGTATCTAAGTCGGCTCATTCTCTCATGATGACTAGTTTATTCTGGCTCATTTTCAAAACCATATGCCATACACAGAACAACTTTTTTCACAGTTCCGCTTGCTACCCCTGAAGCTCAGTTCTATGCAATAAAAGGTGAGAAGTTTTCGTAAACTTGATATTTCTTATAGATCAGAATATAGCAGAAACACATTCATCCACATCATCAATAGAATATTCATTGTGAACACATTGGCTCTTCTTTTGCTTTGAGCTAGATACTTGACATCCACTCTGCACTCCATCGTGCCCTTTTGGACATACTGAACTTTTAACATTTTGTTTACAAATTCTGCCATCATTTCCGTCAGCACTGTCAGTCCATTCTCCTTCTCATCCTGCCTAAATTACATGACATGGACGGGAGGAATCCGCTGTGGCCCTTATGACACCATTTCCCGAGCTCCAAAAGATGTTCGACACTGTGCCACGTCGTCAAGAGATAGACAACACATGAACCTAAGGAATATATATTTTAAACTTTGCATCACTGACGGAACTGCAGTTGCAGCTGCAGAGGTGCCGAGATGCACACACCGGCTGTTGCTGTCGCAGATGCACCCCTTATGTAAATTCAACTGCAGGGAGTGTGGTGGGTTGAGCAAACAGCAGTTAGATTGTAGTCACCGCTGGGAGTGGCAGTGCATATGCTATTCTGCCAGGGAACGTTTGTGGGATGTAATAAAAGATACTGTTTTCATCAAAATAACATCATTTATATGCCACCCTACATAAGAGCAGTTTTACATTAACAGCACACACAATGTTTGGATCCCAATCACTATCATTCTTCTTCAGAAGTTGCAGTGAAGGACACTCGTATTGCTCCAGTTTCTGTATTGCGGCATGTTTGTAAATTTCGTGCATCTACGAAATTTTCTCACAACCTTCTATGCATACGGTTGTGTACATATTACCCACAGTAGGGCTCGCCACAGAATGCCAAACTTCAAGCGTGCAGGGTGTGTGGGCCATGGTTGGCAGAACTGTCGTGTCAGCTCTGTTTACCCTTCGCTGCTTGTTCTGGATATGAAGGACATTTGGAGGTTCAGTGAACAAACTCTGTCGTGTGGTGCATCCTCACAAGGAAATGTACATCACTCTTACAGCTGAGTTAACGAATGTACTTATAGATCTATAACAAGGTATTCAATATACCGATACAAATCAGGAAAACTACAGCAGAAAGTTATAGAAGAATTTAATACTTTGACAGACTGAGCGATAGATCTTGAAACTTAACTAGTTGGTAGGGTGTAAAAAAAAAGATACTCTAGAAACTTTTATGTTTTAAAATTATCTCAACTCAAATAATACAGTACTTTAGTACATTATTACTATGACCAGAACAATTAAAAATTTTTATAAACATTTAAGAGATACACTAGATCTCTTGTCTCCATCTGAATGATGTCAAGTCTAACCAAAAGAGGTAATTACACAACTACAAATTATAATATAGAGAAATTCACCCTCATGTCAAACATTCAGTATGAGAGGATGCCCATTCAAACATCCATCAGAGTATTGATGTGAAACTTGAAATGATCAGTGGACACCTCAAGGATATAATTGTTCAGGAAGAAAGCAATGCTAGATTCATTAACACAAAATTCGAGAGGATTTTTCAACAGATTAACACAAAATTGTAGAAATTTTGGAATGCAACCCATACATAAGCTGCAAGTGTTGTGGTGCTAACACAGATGAAGGGAAGGTAATAAAGATCCCAGTTAGTCCCAGAGGATATAAACTGCAGACTGTCTCACACTATGATTAGTGCATAATAACATACCAAACACAAGTGATTGAGGCGTACAAGGCGCTTCAGTAGAAATTATAACTGCTAAGAGAGGGGTGGTTGAAGAGAGACCACTCTCTCAGAGAGCTGTTTAAGACTGTATAAAACAATATATAAAATCTGTCAAAATGAGAACATCCAGAATGGATTGCAGAACTCGCATCCTAGATGGACTTGATTGCATCCTGCTCACAGTAAGACAGTGCAGTGTGATAAACAACTTCTTTCTGATTTGATGGGGATGCATTTAAAAAGAAAGTCGCGCTGTAGAAGGGACACATTGTGGCAAACACCGCCCAGTTTTCTAAGCTCACCAGTGTTACAGAAAACGCGAGGTTAACAGAATTCATTGTGGCCTTGAAATGATTACAAGGAGTTTCTTCAGTGTTTTGAGGACACTGTCTATCTTACATCTGTTTTTGAACTCCTATTAGGATAAACTTGAGACACAGATGTCCACAAATGTATGTGTTATAGTTTTGGTAGTGTCAAAAATTGTAGAACCCATGGCTGTTGGTAAATGAGTAATGCAATTGTTCAGGTGGGTGTGAATCTCCATATGAATCAAAGTAGCAGATGTTATTTTGATTTTGTTGCTGACCATCACCTGAAGTGTGGACATGCCATTATCTTCAGTCATGGTGGGCACTGTGATTTAAGCGCTGCCTGTCCCAGTGGCTGAGCAATGAAGGGCTGTCTCTAACATCCATTGCCGATGGCACACCGCCTCGTGTGATGTGTCTGCAGCCTTGCTGATGCCAGAAGCCACAGCCACCAGCACACCCTCCCTTCCTACTTACCCTGGCACGCCACTTGACCATGTCTGATGACGTCACAGAAGAAAGTAACCACCTCTCCAGCTATGATTCCAGACCTGTAACTGTCATGAAGAAAATATTTAAATAACCAGGGTTTTTTGCTGATGGTACGCCATACAACCACAGTCACATGAATTGAACGATGGCACCAATCTTATTCTAAAAGTAACTCATTTACTTTTGCTGACGGTATGTTCTACCAAAGATTTACACTTTCGCCACTGCAGGTTCAGACACGACTTTCCTTAGAGGGTACCTAGTGATACCACCAACACCAATGACAATAACGACTTAGGACAGACAGACACACAAACACACACACACACACACACACACACACACATGCACCAACTAATACTTAAATTCTGTCTTTCTTTTCTGTCTCATGATAGAAGGAAATGATGCTGCATCACATATCTATTTACAGTGCAATCGCTCATACATAACCAGAAACGTTTGTTGCAATGTGTGCAACCTGTAATAACATTTTTTTTTTAAATTTCAGCTTCTTTATTCTTTCAGTGTAAGCTCATGATATTGTGATCTAAAAAACTAAATCCCTCCCGAACAGGCCATGAAGGCCCAACGGTACCGACCGGTCGCCGTGTCATCCTGAACCCATAGGCGTCACTGGATGCGGATATGGAGGGACATGCGGTCAACACACCGCTCTCCCAGCTGTATGTCAGTTCCCAAGACCGGAGCCGCTACTTCTCAATCAAGCAGCTCCTCAGTTTGCCTCACAAGGGCTGAGTAGACCCCGCTTGCCAACAGCGCTCCACAGACTGGATGGTCACCCATCCAAGTGCTAGTCCAGCCCGACAGCACTTAACTTCGGTGATCTGACGGGAACCGGAGCTACCACTGCGGCAAGGCCGTTGACGATATTGTGATCTACCATAACCTCAAAAAAAGTTCACTGCTATAGATGTAACATAAAGGCAGGCTTCTTCTTCTTCTCCTTATTATTAAAGCCGGCCGAAGTGGCCGTGCGGTTAAAGGCGCTGCAGTCTGGAACCGCAAGACCGCTACGGTCGCAGGTTCGAATCCTGCCTCGGGCATGGATGTTTGTGATGTCCTTAGGTTAGTTAGGTTTAACTAGTTCTAAGTTCTAGGGGACTAATGACCTCAGCAGTTGAGTCCCATAGTGCTCAGAGCCATTTGAACCATTTTTGAACCTTATTATTATTACTTTGGATTCGTGAGAGAACACTATGGCAGGTGTGCGCTTGTTTCAGAAAACGGGTATATTCAACCTGGTGCGTAGGTGGGATGATTGCCGCATTGCTCACGGCTATTTCGCCTGTTTGGCATACCGATTCTGCACTGTACGGTTTTCGACTGGAAACTTTTTAATAACCCCTTTTAATCAGGTTTCTACACAACCGTGATAGTTATAGGCACAACTATTTGAAACGTGAAATACGAATTAAAATGAAAAAAAAACAGTTCTTATATAGGTTTTGTCACTTTGGCGCCATAAAACACATTAAAATGCGTTATTATTACTATGTAAAATGAAAATACACATAGCATGGTCAGTGTCTCAAAATCAAATGGAGTGCTGTCAACGAATTTAAGATTATGATTGGGAAATCACAGATGGAGGAAGGAGTTAGCCGTAGCAAAGTCTAATTATTGTTACGATTCTGAATTAATCAGACACCTTAAAACATACAGCTGGCACAAAAAATTAATCTTTCTTTCATGCTGTGTATTGGAATATGCAATACCGTTGCACTTTTAGGCCTGCATTGCGACACTAAGTCTTGTAGATCTACTGATACTGCTCGCTTAAATCTTCAGCCAGCCACTCCGTTTTAGAAGATTCATCAAGGACTGGGTTGAAAGCCGGACTTCAATAATGGGATAAGTGCCAGATACGTAAATCGGTTGTTATTCTATTTTTTATCAAAAATCATTTGATAAAAAATCCGGAATCCACTTTTTTTATAATCTAGGGTAAGATTCATATTATTATTATATTTTTCAGTTTAATTTGTGTTTTGAATGAAAAGCAATACTTCGCACAGAAAAATTTAGAACGTGCTAAGTACCATACTTTTATCTGATGAAATGAGCTGAATGCCACTAAAAAAAATATCTCATGCTTTTCTGGTATTTTTTTAAATTATAGCATTGCAAAAGTACATTACCATGTGATTCGTTATACTGAAGTCTTATTTTTACTTTTAAAGAACACAAAGCAATTTTAATTGTTTAATTTTTCGAAGAACGCTCTATTATCTTCATTTATGGTAGTATCTGTTCCATATCCCTCTTTTTCTCAGTTCTGACAAGTTATTTGTACATGGTTGTGACCAAACCTTGATTATCTTAGTACTAACTTCTAGGATTTTTGGAACTTATTACCTCACTTTTCTGTCAATGTTATGTAGCCTGTGCCTTTTTTTTCTGACACTAGAGTTTCGATTCTGTGTTTTGTTATAACTGTAACTTGTGTAACTGGTCGTGCCATTTATTATGCATTTGAGGTTGCTGGCGACGGCATTTAGATTCTTTTTTTGGGTCAAAATCATTTTTTACATTTTGCATTTAGCCCATCATTAGTGTCAAGTCTTCAGTTGTGTCTATTCTTCTGTTTCAGATTACTCATTGGACGCACCAACACTTTAATGCATACCACCCATCATGTCGTTCTTTCCCATCCATAATGGGGGACACGCTTGGAAGTGCTATCGGTTGCATCGGCATGACGTGGGTATGACAGTTACTTAACGTAATAAACTTACTTGTCGAGATCATGTATTCAGTACTGTAGAAGGTATTCATTATAAATGACATAGTCAAATAGTACGGCTAAACTCCCAAGACAGTTCCTCATCTGCGTAAGAAAAAGAAATGGTTCGATTTCTTTTTGATCATTTCATAGTTTGCTAGGGCTTGTAATTAGATAGAGAAGCTACAGAAACATTACCTTCTGGGCCACATGCAGCCTGATGCTAGATTTATGGTAATTGCACTGCAGATTAGGAAACATTACAAATTCACCCCGATAATGTACATTTTAACCGTTTTACGCATACACGCATTATTTACGTGTACTTGGCTTCACAGTAATTGAACGCTATTTACTGCAAACCAAGTAAACAAATAGTGTTTACTTCAAACCAAGTGCACCTAAATACTGTGTGTATGCGCAAAATGGCTAAAATGCACATTATCGGAGAGCTTTTGTTATCAATTCCAGGCTGCGACGCATTCACCACGACTATCTTCACGTAGTCTAGAAAATAATGTCCCCTGACCCGCATGCAGCTGACATAAAACTAATTACTGGTACAACAAATCATATGTAACCAAAAAGCGACTGGTTGGATATCATACCTTTCAAAACTGCCAGTTTTAAGCACAGTTGTAGTTAGTCTTCAGCAATGAATACACTGAACGAAAATAAGTCATACGGACCTGGGTCCAGAAATGTCGTACTTCCGTTTGAGGAATCATTTTCTACTGCTCTTCTTAGCACACAAGCAAACAACTATTTACTAGTGCTCTTCACGGACTTGGTTTTTGCTACACTGCAGTAGAAGTATTCATAATAATGGACACACCGTAATGTTTCTGTGATGGTGGTGCAGACTTTCAGGGATGAAGAAGTAGTCTTGCTCTGCTGACGATGATAAAAACTTAAGTAGACACATTTTTTTAATAATTTCATTTATCTGTGGAACTTGCACCGGATGCTACGTTAACAAAAGTTGTTCAACGTGACGTTTCCGTACTTCTGCGCAGGCCTAACATCGTTGCACAAGATTTGTCGTACTCTTTCAGGCAAGCCGGTATTGTTCAAACAATGTCACAGACCGCGAGAATTCTTGCCAGGTGAGTCTCGACATAGTCTATACGCATGATCCACTAAATAAATTTAGTTCATATAAGTACCTGTTTACGAAGCATGGCCTTCGGTTTTCATTACCTTCCAGATAAGCTTCGATGCAGGTGATCACAAGCAGTATTTGCAAAGTAATCTGGGACTCTATCATTTTGGAATCTCGTATGTGCATGAAAATCAAGTGACATATTTTCCGATAACGTAGGGATCATGTCTCTCAGAAATACAGTGCATGCTAGAGTAATTGAGCGGAGAGAAACTAGATACTCGACCATTAACGTATCACTTAGTATGCCCACCCGCCAGTTCATTGCCATTTGTGTTGACACTTCTTCGTAACTGTACCGTGAGGACTCTCAACGGCTCTTACATATCTGTTACAATGATTTAGCGTTCCTCTGCAGATGCAGGTTTCATCTGAGAAAAGTACATATTTAGGAAAGTGAGACTTAACAATAAACTGCTCCAGCGTCTTTTGGCTCAACATGCCGAAGTCAGCATAAGATAAAACTTACTCTTTCTGTGAATTGTAGCCGCTGTTCCCTTATTACGAGTTTTGTAAAGGCCTCGTCGCTACTGCTGTGGAGGTCTACAGTTGTTACAGTAGGCCGAGTTTGCGAGTTCGTGAAACGGCTTCTGGTACAGTACACCGCTAAGACAATTTCTCCCCGCCACTATTACACAGCTATGCTCCAGAGTCAAGTAACAGGATAGGAGAACGAAGGTTCTACAACACTCCAACAAATTAGTAACAAAGTAAGACCAATGATTTAAAAAGGTTTACTTATCTTTGAGGCTTGTTGAACAATAAAGTCTTCAACATTGCTCGTAATATAGCACAAAAAAAGCTCTCAATGGTTAAGTGCACATAATCGTCGGTACACTTCACAGTACATAGCAAATGCAATTTACAGCAACTATCTGTTCAATTCTAAGACTTCACTAAACGACGTTCACTGTCTAAGCCAGCCCTAGATGATGATCTATAACCAAGTGGGCGAGAGCTGCTCTTCTGTCTCACCGAGTAGGCCTCTGTCCGTTGTCGTCCGGTCATTGGCGGACTGTACTCGGCCGGCAATTGGCCGAGGGGAAGTCGATATCTTCATCTTCAGCGCCGCCCGTGGCGCTGGTGGAACTTGCGCAAGTGGCGAGTCTCTATGCACTGACACCAGCTCGCATCTTTGCACCTGTGATGCTTTCGCCCTGGCTGTATCTTGTTTGAACGACACAACAACGAGTTACGTTCAAATTCTAAGGTCTCTGACTTTCTTGCTCACGACTAGGAGTAAAAAGAAAAAATGTGTGTGTTTTTTTTTTAAATATGCAAACTCTTGGTACTCGTATATTCGTGATACATGCGTGATACAGATGTCAGCACTGCATGGCACACAGAACTCTTTGTGGCTCTGACGATAGTGAGGAATGACTTTGATATTATAAATGGTAACGTTTTTATTATACGAAAAACGAGTGATCATACGCGTCCATAAAGGAGGGTAAATGGGGGCGCTTGTCCCCTCCTGGATTCTGGGTACAGACTTCTTCTTAAATACAGAATTCTGACGTATTTCTAAAATTGATTCTCTGTGACGCTATTAATGTTAAAGTTTTTGTATTTCTGAATGTAGTGGGTAGCGCAAAGGCTTCATCGAGCACAACATTACATGGGAGGGGTTGTTTAGGTGTCAGTCTGTCACGATAAATTATACCGTTCCCTTGTTGTGGCGTCGTTTTCGGCACTGGTTTGCTGTCATGTAAACACTTACACTGCCGAAACAGTCCCCAATCTTTCCTCTGTCACTTCATCATAGAGCCCTTCACGAGCTCCACAGAGGGGCAGTTCGAACACCGAGCATGAAATAAACAAGTTACGGAACACCTGACAGACATATAACCTCAGTTTCCAAACAGGCTAAAGGGCTTCAGTTTCCCTACAACACACCTTAATGGCAAAAGCAACTTACCCTTTGTATGGGGGGTAAAAAGACTTCTCAAGGCTTTCTGAGAATATATTAAGTTTTATGCACCAGAGAAATTGTAAGAGGCTCCAAAGAACACAGCCATCTAAAACTCCAGTTGTTTTCATATTGTAGTGTCTTGGGGGTAGGACGCTACTGTGGGTGCTGCCTTGAGATCTGGAGACTGACCGAGTCCCACCCCCAGACATATGGGTTTGCCTGCTCAGAGCATAGCTGCCTGGCTGACGCCTGAAGGTATTATGTAACAGTATTACACTATTACACATCTACTGTCCACCAGCTGATGCTACGGTGCTCAGGCAACCAACTTGGGCAGGCTGGTGGCAGCGTACCGCTGTGGATTGCGCTGGTCCACCCTCGACACACAGACGGCAGCGTTTTGGCTGAGCGGCCACGACATCACGAGACTGGTCATCTCACCTGCAACAGCCCTCAGCTGTGTCCACGCCAAGTGCAGCTGGGACATGTTGGCCAGGGCACCCATGAGCCTGTGGCAGGCAGCAGACAGGAAGGGCGTCTGCCAGCTCTGCTCAGAGTACATGAAGTAGTGCAGAGTGGTGCCATGGCCTCCTGTCAAGAGACAGAGCCTGGCGCCATTGAAATCTGCCACATGAAGGGAGGCAAGCGACAGCAGTGGTTTGCTCACATGATGATGGCTGGAGATCTGCTTCTGGGACCTGCTGGTAAGGTCTCCAGAAGGACTATCAGATGGTGACTGCCACAGGTCGCATCAGTCTTGGTTCGGTAGTTGGCTCTGCAGCTCACAGCAACCATATCCTCCAGACAGGACTTGTTGCTGCATAAAAAATTGAAGGCAGAGGGTCAACCGACGTAGGCCCTCCCTCTCAACAGAATGACTACGAACTGAATAGAACTCCATGAGAACAGAACTACTGTTTATGCAGGATGGGTTCATGTACTACCATCAGGTGACAATGACATCATTCATTCTAATATGTCAAAAATCCGCCTCATCTGCGAAATGTTACTGGTCTCTACCCAGGTCTCAGCTAGAGTAATCTAGCCTTCTTCAGAAGCATAAAATAAACTAGTACATGCCAGAATAAGGCATCGTCAAACATAAAAAGCTAAAGTACAGTGGTACCATGTTAAGCTACATTACTTAGCTGAGGAACAGCCCCGGCCCCACTTCGTGGAAAGCGGTCGGTTAGCCGCGGACGCTACTTTGAGTTCCAACGTAGCGTCAGCGGCTAACCGACCGCTTTCCACGAAGTGGGGCCGGGGCTGTTCCTCAGCTAAGTAATGTAGCTTAACATGGTACCACTGTACTTCAGCTTTTTATGTTTGACCGTGCCTTATTCTGGCATGTATTAGTTTATTTTATGCTTCTGAAGAAGGCTAGACTCTAGGTGAGACCTGGGTAAAGACCAGTAACAGTCCGCAACTGAGGCGGGTTTTTGACATATTAATTTATCACAGTTGCTAACAGGGCTGCAACATGTTAAAAAATTTTATCATTCATTCTAGTTTCCCGGTTTGTCAGCTCTCTTGGTCGCTTCAGGATTTCACAACTTCGCCTTTCAAACGTTCTTTTCTGCCACGACAGTACACTGAAAAGTTCCACTTGCATTGAACTTAAGTTATCTTGTGACACTTTCTGTAGTCACCTTTACGTTGACTTCCTTTGTTTCCATGATTTCATTTTGATGTGTTGTTTGCTCGGTTGCTCAGCTCAGTCAGTGTGTCGTAATAGCTTCTGTGTCGAGACTTACAAGAAAGACAGGCCGCGGCGCGTACGTCACGAAGGTAGTCCTGCGCTCGCTCGCTCAAATCAGCAGACAAACTACATTTCTACACCTGTTAACTCGCAACTAGGCGTGTCCGTATAAACGAAAACTGAATCTTCTACTGGAATCCGCTGTTATGGTATCTTACTGTTTTTAGTCCAATAATGATGTGAAGTCCATGGGCCCACTTATAATTTGTTACGGCTGTACTGACGTACAATAAAATAAAATCATGCTAAAATGATGATCAGTTGCATAAGGCACGACTTCCAACATGTAATGAGTACTGTTAAGCAGAAGAGACTAAATGCTATAAACAAGCAGTTATACCATTTATATCGAGTATTGACCTTAAATTAAATTTTGCTGTAGTACTGTTAATCAGTAAGACTTCATAATAGCAGATTCCAGCGGAAGATGCAATTCTCGTTAGTACTTACACGCCCAGCTGTCAGTTAACAGGTTTAGAAACGCATTTTGTCTGCTGAGCTGAGCGAGCGAGCGAGTTCAGGACTACCTTCGTGACGTAGGCGCCGCGGCCTGCCTTTCTCGTGGGCCTCGCTTCTGTGTTTGCTGCGGCACTATCAGTCATTCTTCCTTGCTGGAATTCTGCGTGCCTATTAACTCTTTCTGCTCTGCCTCTGGCGTTGTTGGGAAAGAATTTTGAAATTTTTTCTGGCTGCACCAAGTATACAATTCTGATTTGCAATCGTCTATACACTACTGGCCATTGAAATTGCTACACCAAGAAGAAATGCAGATGATAAACGGGTATTCATTGGACAAATGTATTATACTAGAACTGACATGTGATTACATTTTCACGCAATTTGGGTGCATAGATTCTGAGAAATCAGTACCCGGATCAACCACCTCTGGCCTTAATAACGGCCTTGATACGCCTGGGCATTGAGTCAAACAGAGCTTGGATGGCGTGTACAGGTACAGCTGCCCATGCAGCTTCAACACGATACCACAGTTCATCAAGAGTAGTGACTGGCGTATTGTGTCGAGACAGTTGCTCCGCCACCATTGAACAGACGTTTTCAGTTGGTGAGAGATCTGGAGAATGTGCTGCCCAGGGCAGCAGTCGAACATTTTCTGTATCCAGAAAGGCCCGTACAGGACCTGTAACATGCGGTCGTGTATTATCCTGCTGATATGTAGGGTTTCGCAGGGATCGAATGTAGGGTAGAGCCACGGGTCGTAACGTATCTGAAATGTAACGTCCACTGTTCAAAGTTCCCTCAGTGTGAACAAGAGATCACCGAGACGTGTAACCAGTGGCACCCCATTCCATCACGCCGGGTGATACGCCAGTATGGCGATGACGAATACACGCTTCCAATGTGCGTTCACCGCTATGTCGCAAAACACGGATGCGACCATCATGATGCTGTAAACAGAACCTGGATTCATCCGAAAAAATGACGTTTTGCCATTCGTTCACCCAGGTTCGTTGTTGAGTACACCATCGCAGGCGCTCCTGTCTGTGATGCAGCGTCAAGGGTAACCGCAGCCATGGTCTCCGAGCTGAAAGTCCATGCTGCTGCAAACTTCGTCGAACTGTTCGTGCAGATGGTTGTTGTCTTGCAAACGTCCCCATCTGTTGACTCAGGGATCGAGACGCGGCTGCACGATCCGTTACAGCCATGCGGATAAGATGCCTGTCATCTCGACTGCTAGTGATACGAGGCCGTTGGGGTCCAGCACGGCGTTCTGTATTACCCTCCTGAAACCACCGATTGCATACTCTGCTAACAATCATTGGATCTCAACCAACGCGAGCAGCAATGTCGCGATACGTTAAACCGCAATCGCGATAGGCTACAATCCGACCTTTATCAAAGTTGGAATCGTGATGGTACGCATTTCTCCTCCTTACACGAGGCATCACAACAACGTTTCACGAGGCAACGCAGGTCAACTGCTGTTTGTGGATGAGAAATCGGTTGGAAACTTTCCTCATGTCAGCACGTTTTAGGTGTCGCCACCGACGCCAACCTTGTGTGAATGCTCTGAAAAGCTAATCATTTGCATATCACAGCATCTTCTTCCTGTCGGTTAAATTTCGCGTCTGTAGCACGTCGTCTTCGTGGTGTAGCAATTTTAATGGCCAGTCGTGTACTTTCTCTAGGGACTCAAATGTATTAGTCGAAATACCATTTCCTGTGCTGGAATAGAGAGTAAAAATATAGAACAAAGAAATATTGCGTGGATAACCATAAATCGTTTCAAATTCAGTACCTTTTCTATTCTTCTTGGGAAATTAAGTTCTTAGGACACGACTCAGTTGTGTGAAAAATGCCAGTTTTGTAATCTTGCTTCCACTTGGTTGAATTTCTGCAGGTGCCCATTCAAGTACTCATTCGTTTTCTTTACTTGCGGTATGTGAACCCATTGAAATTCTCGCCAGTTGAGTGAGACGTGTGTTGATGGTGTTGTGAAGGTTACGAATGTGCATTCATGGGTGCGACATTTCAAAGGCTGAATGTTACTATACGACGAAACGAAATAACAGCCTCTTCACATCATCTGGTCTGATATCATACTTGCTTTATGCAGACATTTATTTTTGAGAATCTCCAACTGAGTCTGGAAGTTATCACCTCTGTAGTTGGCATTTCCATAAGATCAGTAATACAGCCGTCCGTGATGATCAGAAATTGTGGAAAGTGTCATCCAGGTTGATGCCATGTATGCTGATTGATGACCTCAAGGCTGAAATTCCAGGTGATATTGACACTTGATGACGGCATGAATGGGACTTCCTTTTCAAGTACTGTGCCAACGGTTGAGGCAGGTATGTTGTTTTTCAATCCGAAAATGAAGGCACAGTCAATTTAGTGTAAGTACGCAGACTCAGCACCAGCAATTTGGGTAAAGTCTAGTGTTGAAAAAAGGATGGTGGGCTTGTTTTGGAACAGCGATGGTGTAATTCTTATACATTGTGTAACAAAGGGATCTACGTTGACAGGTGTGAGATAACAAGGTTGTTTTAAGAACGAGCACGTTCCAGCATGGAGAGAGAAGCGGCCAGAAAAGCTTTCATGTTAGCTCTTACATCGAAACAATGCACCAGCGCATTGGGCAAAAGGGACGCAGTAGTTCCTTCGTGAAAACAACTTTGAAGCGGTTTTTCATTGTCCTTACACATTTGACCTCATTCCTACCGATATGTGGCTTTTCCAGCTATGGGAGACACACACCATAACCGAATGTTCTCCCTTTGTGCCGCTACTGCAACAGCAATTTTCCAGTCGTCAAGATACAATCCTAAAGAAGCGTTTGTAACGGCCTTGGAATCATGTCGGCAACGTTGTGAAAGTATGCATAGTTGCAGGAAGATAACAGTGAGAAATGATGAAAGTTTTGAAATTTGAGTTCGACTTTTTTGTGGAATTGAAAATCAGAGATCTCGTGTTTCATCCACAATACTGTTTGCGACACCCATCCCACGTACTGCTGATAAAAGGTGCTGATCGACGGCCATTCGAGACGGCTACTCGATTGTATTCTTCAGCTCACAAGCAAAGACTGCAGTCTTATAAATTCATCCATCATGAATATCATAGCGCTGAATACATCAGTCCATCCATAGTGTATTAGTGGAGTTTCTTGCCACCACCAGTAATGATGTATACTGATGACCGTCTATGAGGGGCGTTCAGTAAGTAATGCAACACATTTTTTTCTGAAAGGATGACGGTTTTATTCAGGATTCCAATACACGATATTATTCTCCACTCTTTTGGCTACAAAACCCTATTTTTCAATACAATCTCCGTTCAATGCGACTGCCTTACGCCACCTACTATGAGATGTTGTATGGCAACATGGCACCTATCTACTGGTCGACGCCAGAGCCAATGTCTTGCTGTCCCCATCATCCATGTACTGCTTCCCGCAGAGTGCATCCTTCATTGCGCCAACTCTTCGAGTAAGTCTTTGTGGTCTTCTATTAGGCGGCAAGGAACCCAGCACACACACACCTTTGAGTACCACAATCAGAGGATGAATATGACATCTCTACCAAAACAGAGGTCCAGTTGAGCAGTGAGGTGTTTGATTGGTATCCATCAATCACGTCGAAAGAGTGCCCGCAAATTCCAACGCTACAGGAGTCACAGCTGTGTACGGCCAGCCACACCTATTCCGGCAAGCGGGAGATCTGACAGGTTTGTGCGACCTTGTTGTGACAGTCGCCTCGCCCAACGACCCATCGTGCTTTTGTTCACCGCTAGATCTTCGTAGACATTCTGCAAGCCCTATGAATATTTGTGATGCTCTGGTACTCTAACAAAGATACTCAATGACGGCTCTCTGCTTCATATGCACCTCTGTTACAGACGCCATTTTGAAGGCTACATATAGTGCCGTTACCTATCGGAACTTCACGGAACTATAGGGGCTGAAACGGAAATATTTCACGATGTCTCACAACAAGTTTCGCATTTTTTCAACCGAAACTGTCGAGAAAAAATGTACCCATGGGACGCAATACAGCAACGATTCTGCATGGCATGTTTGAGAAGTCCCTCGCAGATTTCGGAGGTATGAGGCACCAGATGTATAAGCACAGGTGATGCAACTAACGTAAATTATGGACCAGTAGTTTTTCTGCACGGAGATAGTGCCGATGGCATCGCAGATGTGTTCCGTCAGGTTCAGATCAGGCGAATTTGGTGGTCAAGACATCAGTTACCATGCTCCTCAAACTACTGTATCATAGTTATTGTCTTGTAACAAGGACAGTTATCCTGCCGAGAAGTCCTGTCACTGTTGGTGAAGACATAAATAGATGCAGGTAAGTCCACAGTAAAGTTCACGTAGGCCACAGGTAGTTCCCATGGTACCTTTGATTGCTCCACAGATCCTATGGAAGCCTAGGTTTCTCACCCATAGCACAAACTCCCATTGGCCTGAGTCCGTGGCACGACGCATGTTTCGAGCAGCGTATCCAGGCACGACCATCGACTTTACGTGACAATAAGCTTGAGTCATCCGATCAGGCGATATGTATCCACTGATTCATGGTCCAATCTCATTAGTCCCAAACCCATTGCAGTCGTAACTGATGATGTCATTGGTTCAACATGTGAAGATTCCAGTGCTCAACAGTGTGCACTATAAAATGTACGAGTATTCTTAAACACATGTGTCTGAATGAGCACTGTACTCTTTCGTCAGATCTGCCACAGATGTCTTCCTATCCTGGTTTACAGAGTGGGCTAGCGTCCGTCCTCCATGTTCTGTGATCAGATCATCTGCTCATGATTTCACCTTCCTTCATCCAATTTCCATAGATGCTCACGACAGTAGCGCGTGAACAGCCGACTATCTTCGCTGTTTTCGACATGCTCGTTTTCTGACGCCGGCCCATAGTAATTTGCCTTTTGTCAGAACTCCTTCTGTCAAAGAACTTCCGAATTTGCAGCCTGAATCGTCATTAAAATCATTCGTCAGCCGACTCTGCTCTGTTTATACATTTTCTTTCCAGCATCACATTCCCATAACACCAATACAAGCCGTTCAATCCGGTGGTGTACAGTGGTAATAATATGTTGGCTCATCAGTGTATGAGGGTCGTTTATGCCTGCCCTACGATGTTAGTAGCGATGTACGTAATAAATCAGTTCATTACATCATAGGAACAACGCTTCATAATGTGCTCATATTACCTGGCTCAGTTATCCCACAACACATTTACCTTCCAACTCAGTCGCGACCGGAAGAGGCTTATTTCTAACGGGTTCTGTTTGCTAAGAAATCTTCCATTCAATCGTTAATTTTATCTGAAATTCCATAAACGGGGATATTGTTTACTAGGTAGCAGATTGAAAGAGTGTCGAAGACTCTCTGGTAGTCAAGACACACTGCAGTAATTCGGACTCCACTGTCTAAGGCCTTTACGGTCTTTTGCATCTTGCGAACAAACAGAGATATCGTCACAGTTTGGTTGCAAATTTCAAGAAATTTTAAAAAATTAAACTAAAAATCAATAGGTAAAGGCCAAAATTATGATAATAAACAAATCAAAAACGAAAGGGACACCTAATGTCAAAACTGAAAGAAATAAAGCATATTTGTGTTTCCCAGTATTTAGATACAGAAAATGTCTTTTTATTTTCAGATTCACCGATGTTGAAAATTAACTCTGGTTACTTGTCATTTATTTAAACAGATTTCGCTTTCTTAATAATTACGATTCTGTTCGTTTTCTACGTTCATAATATGTGACCGTAGAGGAACATCAAGTTTTTGACGACTCATTGCGATACTGTAGACCTACCACTTACCTATGCTAATTAAAGAATCTTGTACCACATTTACAAGTTCAATATTTCCAATAAGATTTGTGTGTTGGAATAGCATCATCAATATATTTCCCAATCCTTCCAAAAATCGTAAGTCGTGGATTACAAATGCTTTACTAATAATAGTTTTTCTTGTTGCAGTACTCCTGCCCCGCGTATACGGAGTTAGAGGTCATCGTTCATGATTGGTTCGGTAAGACTTCAGCAGGTTAATTGTTTATAATACCGTTGCTGGCATTGCTAAGGTATTACTATATCGCTGAACCAACACAGCCCAGGTAAAATGACTTGATGATCTATCTCAGTGTTCTGCATGTTCCACTATGTGACCAAAAGGTCCCTGGCTTCCTTCTGAACGCCAGGTTTTGGAGCCGAGTGTACTTCAGTACAAGCACAACGTAACGTCATCCAACATGTGATTTATGCCAGCATTTCTTGGCTTTCGGTAATCATTTTACTCGGTACCACATCAACGCTCATTAACGATCACATGGGGTGTAAAGAGAAATTTGTGACTGGATTTCGGATTTCTTCGTATGGAGGACGCAACATGTTACTTTGGGTGGAAAGTCATTTACATAGCCTATATGTAGAAGTAACTTCTTAGGTGCCCAATGGAAATATGTTTGCCCCTTTTTGTTGATGTTGTATATTAATCGTCTGGAAAGGAAAGCCAGTAGTAAAACTCAAACTTTTCGGCGATGGTGCTGTTATCTATAATGATGAAACTGCACAAGTACTGACCATATCAAGTTACCGCTAGAACATACGCAACACCTCTACCAAGTGAAGCTCGATGATAGAAAGAAAAGCTTTCACAGTGGTCTGACATCTTCCATCTCTTCACTAATCTCTGCAATAGACTGCAAAATACTTCGAACCTACAACTTTCTGCTTAATACATCTCATAACTGAGATCCTGCATCACACAGATGGATGCTACGTAACATCAAATTCTCTTCTTCCCAAAATTCCTCTCAATCTTCCATTTTTTCTGCTTGAGTCTCCTCGACAAGATCGCCGTTTAACAATCAGAGCAGTGTCTGAGTTAACAGGAGTTGACAAGGAAAGTGTCGAACAAGTTTACCAATTTTTTCAATGTTTGCATCAGTATTTGCTGACAATGGTCTGCCAGTGCGAGTGTCATCACTGGTGTCTTCGGGGCCATCTTTAAATTGTTTAAACCACTCAAACACTTGTGTTCGCGATAAACAATCATCGCCGTACACTTGTTGTAACATTACAAACGTTTCACTTGCAGATTTTCCTAGTTTGAAACAAAATTTGATGTTAACACGCTGTTCTTTCTGTACACTCAACATTTTCCGACGCACAGACAAAACGTCAACTACTTAAAACAGACGCCACGGGCAGACTGAGTGCAGGAGGCAGATGAAACTCGAGCAGTAGGCGGAGCGAGAGTCACGTGACAGGCTACGCGACTTTCAGCCTTATTGCATTCGTTTTATTGTTTCACCAGTACTAGTCCGGTTTTTTTCTAGCCACACCTCGTAGATGCCTGTTAGCGAAGATCTCGTTTTCGATTTTACATCTGTCATGAGCGAAAAAACTGCTCACAGATGTATGTGCTTCCGAACAATGACACCTGTTGAAGCGCTAATGTGGACAGGTTGGGATACTGATTGGGTCTGATACGAGGGTCGTTCTGAAAGTAAGGCCTCCTATTTTTATTCGGAAGTATGTAGTAGGGTCTTATGGGACAAAACTGCTGATGTCATCACCGCGCGGCCTATTTTTATTCATGGAAACTACAGGAGATATATAAATCACAACATCACAGCTAAATAGAGCAATATTTCAGCTACAGGCTGCCATTTTTCCACATAGTCACCACCATTCGTTATGCTCTTTTACCAACAATGAACCACAACCTGCATGCCGCGCTTGTAAAAGTCAGAACCAGCGGAGGCTAACCATTTCCTTACAAGTTTGACAACAGCATACGAGTCTTGAAAATGTTCGCCACATAGTCCATCTTTCAGAGGTCCATAGAGATGGAAGTCTGAAGGCGCTAAATCGGGTCTGTAAGGTAGATGTGATAAGATAATCCAACCGAATTCTGTAGTGAGTTGCGTGGTCGCAAAACTGGTGTTAGGCCTGGCGTTATCATGTTGCAGGTGAAATTTGCTCTTCTTCTCTTGCCTTACCCAGGAAATTCGAGCTTTCAACTTACCCCATGTCGTCTTTTAGCGTGCAGAATTGACAGTTTCTCGATGTTCCAGGACATCCAAAAGAACCACACCCTGCCTATCCCAGATGACTGTGCACATCACTTTGCCTCCAGATGGCTACGTCTTGAATCTCTTCTTTGACAGAGAATTCGCGTGTCCCCATTCTATGGACTGTCTTATGGATTCCAGCTCGTAGTAGTAACACCACGTCTCATCTCTGGTGACGATTCTATTCAGAAAATTATTACCTTCAGCTTCATATTGGTCCATCAGAACCCGACAAATTTTCATTCGTTGAGTTTTTTGCTCTTATGTAAGCATCCGCGGGACGCATCTCGCACAGACTTTGCGAAAACCAAGATGTTCCAACATTGTTTACAATGCATTGCATCTCTGGTCGTTATCCGCCGATCATCACGGATGAGCTGATCAAGACGGTCTTCATTCCGAGGAATGATAGCTGTGCAGGGTCGACCGGGCCGTGGCTTTTGATGCACCACCTTCAAAATCCTGTACTCATCACTTCACACTGCTCACGTCTATTGTAGCGTTTCCACGCACCTTCAGCAAGCGTCGATCGGTTTCAACCTGTGCAGTTTCTTCAGCAATGAGGAATTCAGTCATACATCGCTGTTTTATACTCGCGTCCATATCAGATTCCATTTTGGAACTCTCCTCTGCTGGCGCCAGCTACTTAAGAACAACGTAACCACCTGATAATGAAAGAGGAAGGTTCAAGCGTTAGTACTACACCAACGACATCTGGCACTGACATCCAAAGTCACCATAAAAAAATAGGAGGCATTACTTTCTGAACGACCCTCGTATTATCATTCCTCTATGCAGGCAACTATGATAGGCTGTTTTAACATTTTCATTACTTTTAAGTTCAGTCAACTCCATTTGTAGGTGTAACATGGAACACTTTCATATAGGACTCTTGTTTTTTTTTTTAAATCTGTGAATCTTTCCTCACATTCATTCCTCAATTTTGCAGCAAAGATACGATAATGTCGAAATACAGTATCTCTTGATTTCCCATAGGCGTGGTCTCCCAATGACCCAACTGTCTTTCTCCTATCTGTTTCTCGAGCAAGATAACCTTTTTTAATAAATGTGTGAATATGTCCACAAATTTCTACACATCATTCATTTTTATATTGGAGTTTTAGATTTAGGTCGGCGAGATATTTAGTTATGTCAACCGAAAAACCCATACCATTCAACCTTCGTTCATTTTCCAAAACTCTGATAATTTGTCCTTCACCGATCATAAAGGTTTTATTTCTCACAACATAGAATAAAATCGTGTGAGATTCGCTGCTCTGCTAAACCAGCGAACTCGACTGTAGTATACAGGGTGTTACAAAAAGGTACGGCCAAACTTTCAGGAAACATTCCTCACACACAAAGAAAGAAAATACGTTATGTGGACATGTGTCCGGAAACGCTTACTTTCCATGTTAGAGCTCATTTTATTACTTCTCTTCAAATCACATTAATTATGGAATGGAAACACACAGTAAGAGAACGTACCAGCGTGACTTCAAACACTTTGTTACAGGAAATGTTCAAAATGTCCTCCGTTAGCGACGATACATGCATCCACCCTCCGTCGCATGGAATCCCTGAGGCGCTGATGCAGCCCTGAAGAATGGCGCATTGTATCACAGCCGTCCACAATACGAGAACGAAGAGTCTCTACATTTGGTACCGGGGTTGCGTAGACAAGAGCTTTCAAATGCCCCCATAAATGAAAGTCAAGAGGGTTGAGGTCAGGAGAGTGCGGAGGCCATGGAATTGGTCCGCCTCTACCAATCCATTGGTCACCGAATCTGTTGTTGAGAAGCGTACGAACACTTCGACTGAAATGTGCAGGAGCTCCATCGTGCATGAACCACATGTTGTGTCGTACTTGTAAAGGCACATGTTCTAGCAGCACAGGTAGAGTATCCCGTATGAAATCATGATAACGTGCTCCATTGAGCGTAGGTGGAAGAACATGGGGCCCAATCAAGACATCACCAACAATGCCTGCCCAAACGTTCACAGAAAATCTGTGTTGATGACGTGATTGCACAATTGCGTACAGATTCTCGTCAGCCCACAAATGTTGATTGTGAAGCCTCATCCGTAAAGAGAACATTTGCACTGAAATGAGGATTGACACATTGTTGGATGAACCATTCGCAGAAGTGTACCCGTGGAGGCCAATCAGCTGCTGATAGTGCCTGCACACGCTGTACATGGTACGGAAACAGCTGGTTCTCCCGTAGCACTCTCCATACAGTGACGTGGTAAACGTTACCTTGTACAGCAGCAACTTCTCTGACGCTGACATTAGGGTTATCGTCAACTGCACGAAAAATTGCCTCGTCCATTGCAGGTGTCCTCGTCATTCTAGGTCTTCCCCAGTCGCGAGTCATAGGCTGGGATGTTCCGTGCTCCCTAAGACGGCGATCAATTGCTTCGTACGTCTTCCTGTCGGGACACCTTCGTTCTGGAAATCTGTCTCGATACAAACGTACCGCGCCACGGGTATTGCCCCGTGCTAATCCATACATCAAATGGGCATCTGCCAACTCCGCATTTGTAAACATTGTAATGACTGCGAAACCACGTTCGTGATGAACACTAACCTGTTGATGCTACGTACTGATGTGCTTGATGCTAGTACTGTAGAGCAATGAGTCGCATGTCAACACAAGCACCGAAGTCAACATTACCTTCCTTCAATTGGGCCAACTGGCGGTGAATCGAGGAAGTACAGTACATACTGACAAAACTTAAATGAGCTCTAACATGGAAATTAAGCGTTTCTGGACACATGTCCACATAACATCTTTTCTTTATGTGTGTATGAGGAATGTTCCCTGAAAGTTTGGCTGTACCTTTTTGTAAAACCCTGTATACGACATAATCGTGCCCTGGGCCTGCTTCAGACATGAAGATCTGAAACTGTCTATGATTCAGTCCTCTGTCACGTACTAATCTGACAGTCCATATTACCTTTCCGATCACATTCTTCAAATCAGGGAAATTGGCACACTGCTGTTCTTGGTGAATAATGCAGTGGCGTTTTACAATCGTGTGTCATGCTATTACTCATCAAAGTCACAAATCCGTTTGATCTTCCCATCATCGCTGCCGCACCATCTGTTTTTAAGCTGGAAAAATTTTCGCCCAGAAGATCAAACTTTGCGATTCAACTTCTTACGTCTTCATATATGTCTCGTCCTGTTGTTGTACCTTCCATCGAACTCAAGTCGAGCAATTCCTCGGTGAGGGTGTAGTTCTCTGTTACTCCTCTCACAAAGACTGACAATTGGTCTGTGTCTGAAGTATCAGCGCTTTCATCGAGCGCTAAACTGTAAAATACACATTTAGTTAATAGTGCTTTAAATGCAATTTCAATATCTTTTGCCATGTCGTCAACTCGTCGTGCTATGGTTCGATGTGACCAGCTTGCTTTTTTTCATTAATGATATCCGTTCTGGACTTGCTGCCAGTGCAAATATTTGCAAACATTCTTTGATGATAAAAGATAAAGTTTTCCACTTTTGGTAGTAGCTTCCGCTATCTTTAAACTTAGTTTTGTTAGTCTGTGAGTTTTCTTTAGTATTTTAAACGTGATATGCCTACCGATCCTTCTTTCTTCTCTCTATTTTTTTTTTTCTCAATGAACTGATTTGGTCGTTCCTTATTTGGCCACTATATTCATCGTACTTAGAAACATGTTTCGTATAATAATGGCACTTTATGTTGCATACCCTGCAAAGTGATATTCTTTAATTACAGATGAGACATAGTATGTTTCCATTTATTTCAGTCATAAAATATGCTTCAATCTAACTCTGTTTAATACACCATATTTTGTGTCAACTTTCTGTATTTTCATGCATGACATGACTGCGTTAACATTCCTGGATTATTGATTGGTGATTAATACATCCAACAAATATACCGATCTTCGTAATCGCGTGCGTCTTCTGGAATAAAATTATAATTATTTCCATAAGTCTCATTGGTCGATCAAAAATCAAAAAAAATACGGACAACTTAGTAGTGAAGGGGCAAAGCCGCATTTTAGAAACCTGGATTATAATACTCGTAAAACTGAATTCTTCTTCCCTAACCCTACGCACGTCAGATAGGAACAGATATATGTACAGTTTGACGTCAGATCATACGATTACAATGCACTATCAGTTTCCGAGACTTTGGAGCTTGTACACATTCGCGCAACGTTGGTGCCATCCATTCCAAGTCAAATCATGGAAGTCAACGCGAAACATCCACGGAAGAAACAAACGAATTTGAAAGAATGGATAACAAACAATAGTCGCTGTGCATGTTCACCGAACAAGCGATATATCGGCAATATCGCCGTCATTCCAGGCATGTCGGCAGCTCACATGAATCCCGGAAACATTTCGAGCATAGGTCAGGCAACCCAATCGTACTGCCTACCCCTAAGGCCATATTGCCGGTCAAACATTACCGGAAAACTTATGCTCGTCTACGACCCCATTACAAGTACACAAACAAGTGACCACACATACAGCCATCCACACTATGCCACACGCAAGTGTCGCTTTCGGGAATAGTGTGTTGACTAATTAAACTTTGTGTACATATCTTTAATCACCCGCACGCGAACGGCAGGAAATACGCGACCTTGGGAGCTAACTGTTAAGCAACGCCCAACCATTGCAACAGCACAGAGTTGGTCTGACTGATTGACTGAACTGAAAAAAGGAGCGAGCGCGGGTGATGACGCCATCGCGTGTCGCCGGTGTGCCCAACGTAGACAAAAAAAAAAGCATGCGCTGGAATCAATGGCGGAGAAACGCGTGGCTGACAACATATATGGAAGAGAACGGCTAGTAGGTTAGCAGGAAAGCAACCAACCCATCGTCCCATGTGCATGTTTGCACCCGCACACAAGACAAAGCAGATTAATTTTAAAACTTTTTGCTCAGTTGCTAGAGTGTCTGAAAAAGCAACAACCTCATCCCTCATCGGGCTACGGCGGGCCAGATTCAACGCGACTGTGGGCCAAGTTGTGGGCGGTGGGCTGTGCGTTGAACAGTCTTGCACTATAGGGTTTAGCTACGGTGAGTACTCAAGCCATTCCATACGTTAACTTTCCAGTATGTCCGACACCTCAGGGATCCTCTGTGGGTGGGCTTTGTTGTCTACAAACAGGAAGTGGGGGCCTACAGCAGCGCTAAACAGGGCGACATGATACAGAATAATCTTCCTGCAATACCGCTGTGCTATAACAGTACGTCGCACAAAGATATTCAATAGTGTTGGGCCATTGTGCATAATACCTACCTGCACCGTAATGACTAGGCCATATCGATGACGTACGTGAGCAGTCTGTGGTGTGTAACGTGTTCCTATCTCTACACACTGACTGGTGCTCAGAATCACTTCCCACGGTGAAACGGTATTCGCCTGGGAACATCTGTCTGACCCCCGACCAACATGCTCCTCTCACCAACGAACTCTGTCCCGATAATGTCGTGGTTGAAGTGGGTGTTTTAACAGGCTTCCAAGCATACCAGCTAGCCTGGTTAAACACCGTGAGATGGATTTGACAAGAGTCACTATACTGGTAATGGTTGCATGATCTGCATCATGAGTGAGATGTGTCTTCCTTTTTGCCACTAGGGCTAAGCATCGGCCCTCTTGCGGCGTGGTGGTCCATCTAAGACAGCCAGCATGTTTTCGCATAGCATTTCGACTTCCAGTGGGCTTTTTTAATCGCGATATGAGACTTCTGGAAACACCCATTAATGTGGCCACATTAGTGACACACTGACCGTCTACGAGCAGTCCAACTGCTTGTCGACGATCGTAAGCACTCAAACGACATTTTGCAGACATGTTGCAGTACCACACTGAATATAATCGGTTAAACAACAACAATTGTCAAACAATGTACTGCGTGTACTATCGAATGCATACAGAGCAGTCGTGCACAGGCTTCACTACAGTTAACACGTCCCGCTCTCCACATTTCCTTTTACTGTGATTGGCCTGGTTTTCTGTAGTAGTTACCGTTTGTTCTGTAGGAATTGGCAGTTGTTCCTTAGTAAGCATCAGTTGTTTCTTTGCAATTGTCAAGCAGTGTATTTGTTCACAAGGAATGAATAAAGCCGGCGAACAGATGGCAAGTATAATGCGACAGTAGTAGGCGGAGCAACACTAAGATGCAAACCATATAACTCAAATCCGTAAAATAAATGCCTACAAACAACGTCTACAATCACTGTGAAATGCATGGTAGAGGTTACGTGCCGTTGTACCTATTATTTATGTGCTTTTCTGAACCATTCACATATGGACCGTGAAATGTAGCAGTTAGGACCTTACTGCTTCTTTAAAAAGTTTGTTGTCAGCAGTGTCTCACTCGCATTAATTAACTGAAAAGCTAATAGCATGTCAACAACAATCCTAAGCATAGCCAAATATTAGCAATATCTGTAATACTATAATTTGGGAACGGTGATCACGAAATAAACCTACACAATATATTTATTTTACCTCCAATAGACACAGTTATAAGTAAGAATACTTAAAACCATTTTATTCTCTTAATATAGCTAAAATCCTGTTACCATCATTGATGATAATACATTTCAAACATAAGTGGTGTGAAACTAATCAAAATCAGTCAAATTAAGTTATAATCATTATCGGTGACACATAGTATAATATTAATGTAATTCAAAAAACAAAGGTCAGAATCCAAAGTCGCATGAATGATTTGTAAGCAGTCTCCTTTTGTAGAGCCTTATACCATAGGAAACAAGGGAGAGGATGTTGTTTGGTGGCCAGTATCCTCTTTCTACAACACAACTGCACACATGGATTAACAGGGTTCTTTATATACATGAACAGAAAGCTACTTATCTTGATAAGTGTCCATGTGTTGTGGTACAAGCTCTTCTTTAATAGAGAAAGTCAGCCTCACTACTGGTGAAGTACAACTTCCGCTACGCGATGGATGACAGACGCCAAACTGGAATATGGGTTGGTGCATCAGTGACTGAGCTAGTGACTGAGCGACTGTGCTACTGACTGAGACTGAGCTAGTGACTGTGACTGACTCTCCAGTCAGTGGTGGCGATCTAAATACTTGTAGTCGAGAGGGAGTTGGCGGATTGCTGCTTGCGAGTCTGTCTTTGGCCTCTCCTCCTGACAGGCGCGCTTGATTCAGCGCCTATTGTCTGTCTTCTTGCAACATCTTGGCCCCCCAACCACCCCCCCCCCCCCTGAAATATTGAAATGCTGCACTGTTGTCATGTAAAGAAGATGCGAATGACAACAGGGAGGGAGGCAGGGTGCTGGATGTAGAGATGAGCCAGGAGCTATGACTGTGGATGACGGTGTCTGTACCCCTCCATCTGGCTTGCGAGGCAACAGGAACATCCTCTTGAAAACTGCTGCTAGGGCACACGTCCAGGCCTGAGAGTGTGTCCTGGGGTGATGACGGCGACGGCAATGCCGAGGGCGGGTCCAAGTCCATCGGGTCGGCGAGCGGGGACAGCGGGGGCGAGGGCGCATCATCCATCCGCTCCTCCTGGGGTGCCCTGGTGGCACCAGCGGGCGGCTGCGAAGGCCGCGCGGTTTCTTGAAGCCATGAATCTGGGCGAAGAAAAGCAGCAGAATCTCGGGGCAAATGACACGAACGAATTTGGTTCTGGTGGCAGCGCTGCAAACCATCTGGACCTGCAATTAAGTACATAAAAGAGCCAATGCGTTCCTGGATCACGCCTCTTTCCCAGCGCCCACGGTTGCTTTAACCCTACGACGTGCATTCAAGTTCTGAGGCCTCCGATTTTTTTTCTAATTAACTACTCACCCGAAATCGATGAAACTGGCGTTACTTCTCGATGTAATCGCCCTGCAGACGTACACATTTTTCACAACGCTGACGCCATGATTCCATGGCAGCGACGAAGGCTTCTTTAGGAGTCTGTTTTGACCACTGGAAAATCGCTGAAGCAATAGCAGCACGGCTGGTGAATGTGCGGCCACAGAGAGTGTCTTTCATTGTTGTAAAAAGCCAAAAGTCACTAGGAGCCAGGTCAGGTGAGTAGGGAGCATGAGGAATCACTTCAAAGTTGTTATCACGAAGAAACTGTTGCGTAACGTTAGCTCGATGTGCGGGTGCGTTGTCTTGGTGAAACAGCACACGCGCAGCCCTTCCCGGACGTTTTTGTTGCAGTGCAGGAAGGAATTTGTTCTTCAAAACATTTTCGTAGGATGCACCTGTTACCGTAGTGCCCTTTGGAACGCAATGGGTAAGGATTACGCCCTCGCTGTCCCAGAACATGGACACCATCATTTTTGCAGCACTGGCGGTTACCCGAAATTTTTTTGGCGGCGGTGAATCTGTGTGCTTCCATTGAGCTGACTGGCGCTTTGTTTCTGGATTGAAAAATGGTATCCACGTCTCATCCATTGTCACAACCGACGAAAAGAAAGTCCCATTCATGCTGTCGTTGCGCGTCAACATTGCTTGGCAACATGCCACACGGGCAGCCATGTGGTCGTCCGTCAGCATTCGTGGCACCCACCTGGATGACACTTTTCGCATTTTCAGGTCGTCATGCAGGATTGTGTGCACAGAACCCACAGAAATGCCAACTCTGGAGGCGATCTGTTCAACAGTCATTCGGCGATCCCCAAAACAATTCTCCCCACTTTCTCGATCATGTCGTCAGACCGGCTTGTGCGAGGTTGTTTCGGTTTGTTGTCACACGATGTGTTCTGCCTTCATTAAACTGTCGCACCCATGAACGCACTTTCGACACATCCATAACTCCATCACAACATGTCTCCTTCAACTGTCGATGAATTTCAATTGGTTTCACACCACGCAAATTCAGAAAACGAATGATTGCACGCTGTTCAAGTAAGGAAAACGTCGCCATTTTAAGTATTTAAAACAGTTCTCATTCTCGCCGCTGGCGGTAAAATTCCATCTGCCGTACGGTGCTGCCATCTCTGGGACGTATTGACAATGAACACGGCCTCATTTTAAAACAATGCGCATGTTTCTATCTCTTTCCAGTCCGGAGAAAAAAAAATCGGAGGCCTTAGAACTTGAATGCACCTCGTAGAACAAGATCGCGCGGCACAACGCGATACTTGCGGACCATTGGCGGCGCCGGATGCTGCAGTGGGTGTAGCAGATGCATCAGCGTCCGATGGCGGCGGCCATGCAGAAGTACCGTCGGTGATGGTCTGTCTCTTGGGTGGGAGCATAGGGGGCGAGGAATAGTTGAAGCGCCTGTTCCCATGTGAGGCTGGTGTGAAGCTTGACCATCTGTTGATTAAAAGTGCGTACGAATCGTTCTGCTTTTCCGTTGGACTGTGAGTGAAACGGAGCACTTGTTAGTTGACGAATGCCATTTCGTTTACAAAACTGTTCAAAATCCCGTGAAATGAACTGTAGTCCGTTGTCCAACACAAGTATTTCTGGCAACGAGCAAAGCTTCGATGCAAAATATGGAGGACAACGTTTTAATGGTGCTACGTGACGTATTAGAGTTCATAAACACCACAAATGGGAACTTGCTAAAAGAGTCTACCACTATGAGCCAACGAGTGTTCCGAAATGGTCCTGCAAAGTCAGTGTGCACTCGTTGCCATGGCTATTGAGTCTTAGGTCAAGCTGAGAATGTCTGGCGGAGCGGAATGATTTTCTGCACGTGCGCGACATTTTGAGCATCTATTAAATGTACACCAGGAAGCAGGAAATGAGCAGGTGTACGAAATACATACAGCAGATACCTGAGCCAACGTTAAAGGAAGTAAGAGATGCAATCAACAAATTGAAAAACCATAAAGCACCAGGATCAGATTGCATAACTGCAGAATTAGTTAAAAATGGGGGACAGAAATTGGTGGAAGTAGTTCACAAAGTGATAACTAAAGTATGGAACTCAGAGATGATACCTGAAGAGTGGCAGGAGTCGATTCTGATCCCAATTTTTAAGAAAGGTGACAAAATGGATTGTAGTAATTATAGAGGGATATCGCTATTACCAGCATGTTCCAAAATTTTCTCGAATATTCTGCTAAGCAGGCTTACACCATATGCAGATGAAATTGTGGGGGATTACCAAGCCGGCTTTCGGAGGAACAGGCCAAGCTGAGAATGTCTGACGGAGCGGACTGATTTTCTGCACGTGCGCGACATTATGCCGTCATCGGTTCAATGTGGGCGTCCATGCACTGCCAAGTACAGTGCCGTCGCGCTAACTGTTTAGTGTGTTTCCCCAATGTCCTCGGTGGAGCAAAGGCAACACATCCTTCACAATACTTTGGAAATAAGCACACGCGATTGTCCACTGTCATTTTCAGCTAGTATCACCCTATTGAACTGAAAGGTTATGCGTGAAAAATATCGGCGCACAACTGAGTTCTCGATACTCTTCAGTGAACGAGGCCAAGACGTGCGAATGTAATGCAGCAAAATCTTGAGATCTGGGTCTGCTTCCGTGGCTTGTACAATTTTTCTGTGGTGCAAGGGAAAATATTCCAGCAATTCAGAGTCCTGCGCATCGATTTGTGCAACAAGATGCGGAAGATGCATCAAAATCAGTGTATGGGCCAATCGGAAAGCGAGGTAAGGCATTTGCATTGCCACATTTTGCGGTAGATTTGTACACAATTTCAAACCGATACTGTGAAAGCAACAAAGCCCAGTGTTGCAATTTTTGAGCAGTGTGTGTAGGAACCGGCTTTGACAGATGAAACAAGAACTGCAAAAGCTTGTGATCTGTTACTAAAAAGAACTAGGGACAATAGAAATAGTGACGGAATTATATGAACAAAATGGCACTTTTGCAGTCGGCTGTTCCAAGTAACGTTGAAAAATGAATGGTGCGGAAGGGCAAACGCAAATACCTGAACAGTCCTGATGTGTATTTGCAACAAACAGTTTATGTGATTTTCAAATGGTTCAAATGGCTCTGAGCACTATCGGACTTAATATCTGGGGTCATCAGTTCCCTAGAACTTAGAAATACTTAAACCTGACTAACCTAAGGACATCACACACATCTATGCCCGAGGCAGGATTCGAACCTGCAACCGTAGCGGTCGCGCGGTTCCAGACTGAAGCGCCTAGAACCGCTCGGCCACAGCGGCCGGCTATGTGATTTTCATCCAAAGGAATTTGCAAGTAGACATCATGCAAATCTATCCTAGAAAAGTAACGTCCTGCACCAGGCACCATGAGTTCTTCAGGGCGAGGTAAAGAATAAGTATCAACTACGGCTTGAAGTCAACACAAATGCGAATGCGACCAGATAGCTTACCCAACAAAACGAGAGGACTTGCCTATTGTCTAGCTTAGATGGGCGCAGTTACACCATTATCTTGCAATTCTTTCAATTCACTGCATACTTTGTCTCTTAAAGCAATTGGAACGGGGCAGGCCTGGAAAACTTAGACTGTGCATTGTCTTTCAATGTAACATGCGCTACAAAGTTATTAGCTTTTCCCTTTCCTTCTGAAAATAGTTCAGGGAATTCTTTAAGCAAGCTAGTTACATTGTGTATTGGATCAAGAGCAGACACTGAAAGTGCATTGTCTTGGATGCTAAGTCCAAACAAATCGAAGGCATCTAAGCCGAATATGTTCTCACTGTCTCTTAATTTCAAAACACAGTAAAATGTACTGTCCTAGTGTGAGATTTGTAAGAGGCAGGCAAACTACACTGTCCAAAGCACTGTAGTTTCCTGTCGGTCGTAAGCTGTGAGGTGCTTGCTAGATCTACGAAGATCGTAGAAGGGCGTCGTGAGCCTAGCTGCTCGTACGTGGCACGATTAAGCAAAGTTACTGAGGCACCTCTATCTAATTGAAAGTTCACACGACGACCAGCAGTTCGCAATGAGACAAATATAGAATCCTTTGTAGATTTTGAGAACACAGCATTCACTGCATGTGCACGAGCCTGTTTTTTCTGGGAGCGAGCAAAATTGACGTTGTTGTGCCATTGCCAAAAAAGTGCTAGGACATGGCCTTTTTTCCCACACGTGCAACACGTTGCGTTACGTGATGGGCAATCCTGTCTTTTATCGGGAGCAAAACATCTAGGGCAAGATTTCACTAAATTCACAGGTCTGTTCACATGTCTATGTGGCTGTCCACGCGGCTGTGAACGTGCTCGCTGTTGTAGTTGCTTGTGGCGGTCGCGAGCAAGGGGCAACTCGACCCGACAACTCGGGGCCTAGTCAATTTTATCGGCCGCTATGGGACCCGCTGCAAAGAGACCAAGAGATGAATACACTAAGCAGATTCAGAAGGATGTAGGCTGCAGTACGTACTGGGAGATGAAGAAGCTTGCACAGGATAGAGTAGCGTGGAGAGCTGCATCAAACCAGTCTCAGGACTGAAGACCACAACAACAATGGGACCCGAATCATATTGCTCTATGATTTGCAATACTTGGGGAAGGCGATGGACTTAATAGTGTGCTTGGAGCTGAGTCAGGTATTCGTGCCATTCTTCTTCTGTGTCAGTAAACTGCCGGAACGTTGGGATGCTGGTGATGGCACTTGTTGGGCTAGTTTATTGGTTTGTTGTGCGGTCGACGCAGCTTGTGCAGCCAATAGTTGTACCGTCGTCAGGAGGGTAGCAATTTGATGGTTCTGAGATTGAAAATCTTGTGTTAGATCTATCACATTGACCGTCTGCGACTGAGGCGCGGGGGCAGGGAGTGGAGGGGGCGGGGTAGACATGGTTTACACAAATACGCTATAGCAGAAAGCAAACAAAGCCTCTGAAAAAAGAAATTTGATTAGTTCTGCGGCTCCCCTCCTGGAATACATGCAAGAACACCACAACAATTGAGCATGTAGCAGTGAGCACCCCTGCAAGTTAAAACACAAGAGAAGGAAGCAAAATCGTCGTCCAAATTGATTATGTTGGATCTGCACAGAATTAGCAAATCCTCGATGACACTGTAGTCTTGTACTGTAGGAAACAAGGGAGAGGACATTGTTTGCTGGCCAGTATCCTCTTTCTACAACACAACTGCATACATGGATTAACAGGGTTCTTTATTTACATGAACAGGAAGCTACTTATCTTTATCAGAGTCCATGTGTTGTGCCACAAGCTCTTTTGTAATAGTCCATGTTAGCCTCACTGCTGGTGAAGTGCAAGTCCCACAACACGATAACTAATAGACCCCAAACTGGAGTGCGAGCTGGCACATCAGTGACTGAGCTAGTGACTGAGCGACTGTCCTAGTGACAGACTGAGCGAGTGACTGAGACTGAACCCTCCAGTCAGTGGCGGCGATCTAAGTACTTGCGGCTGAGAGGACGTTGGTGGATACTTGCTTGCGAGTCTGTCTTTGGCCTCTCTTCTGACAGGCGCGCTTGATCCAGCACCTACTATCGATCTTCTTGCTACATCTTTGAAGACCGATGTGCTGGCGACAGCTTCCGCCAGCACACTTTTGTAGACTGACTGCATTTCCCCAGTATTCAACCAATAAACTGAAGTCCGCCACCTGTTTTACACACGATTGAGCCTTTGTGATCATTGCATTTTATATCCCTAAAAAAATGTAGCATCCAGGTATTTGTCGATTATAGCTATGGTTCACTGATATTATAGTTAGACAATAATTTTTTTTTTATTTTATGAAGTGCACTATTTTACATTTCTAGACATTTAAAGCAAGTTGCCTATTCTTCCATCACTTTGACATCTTATCAAGATATGGATGAATACGAGTATTTATGCAGCTTTTTTCAGATAGTTCTTCATTATAAATAACAGTGTCATCTGCAAAAAGCCTGAGATTACTATTGATATTATCCGCAAGGATATTAATACACAACATGAACTGTAATAGTCCCAAAACACTTCCCTGAGGCAGACCCGAAGTTACACCTGCATCTGTCGATGACTCTCCATCCAAGATAACTTGGTGCGTCCTCCCTACCAAGTAATCCACAATTCAGTCACTAATTTGGCCTCATACCACATACAATCGTATTTCTGATAATAACTGTAGATGTAGTACTGAGTCAAATGCCGTTCAGAAAGAGCTAACTGTCTTAATCCATGGCTTTCAGTAAACCATGTGGCAAAAGTGCGAGTTGGATTTCATATGATATGTGTCTTCTGAATTCATATCTGTTGGCGTGCAGGACGTCATTTTCCGAGATAGCTTATTACGTTTAAGCTCGAAATATGTTCTAAGATTTTACAACAAATCTATGTCAAGGATGTTGGATGAAAGTTTTGTGGATTACTTCTACTACCTTTCTTGTGGACAGGTGTGCCCCGTGCTTTCTTCCAACTGCTGGTCATGGTTTTTTGTTCGTGGGATCTTCGATACATTATAGTTAAAAGAGAGGCTAACTCAACCTCAAATTCAGTATAGAATTTGATATGGATTCCATCAGACCATGGAAATTTCTTCACTTTTAACTATTTTAGCTGTTTCTCAACACTACTAGTACCTCTTGTTCTACAGTGATAATTAAGTACGCGTATTAGCATACAATAATATTAATAGTACATAAAATATTCAGACTCATTAAAATTGTTCATCCAGTAGTTTTTCAAGTTTTTTAGTCTCTTCTCAAACTTCCAGCTTCTGTGTACAAATATTAGCGAATATAGAATATAAGTAAAAAATAAACCTAATTAGTGATGCAGTGTGACACACAGACGGAAAAAATCGCAGCACCAAAAAATAATTAATGTAGAGTAATGAAATTTCCGGACTATAATTGTCTAGGTAACATATTTAAGTCTGTCTCGTGGGTCCCTGCCACCACGGCACAGCGCGTCCCGAGGTTTCGGATAGGGGATACGGCCTTCAGATATGAAGGGTAGCTGCGAATACAAAAAATAAGCAGTCGCGGACAGCCGGTGGGGAGCAGACGATGGCGTGATGAACCATCCCTGTTTCTTCTTCTCTTACTATCAAATCTATTCATTAAGAATCAGCAACATTAATGGGCATGGTCCCTTTGAAGTAAAATATTCCGGAGGTAAACTAGGTTCCCATTCGGATCTCCGGGCGGAACCTACTTCGAAGAGATTCAGGCCGAAAGGAACTTTCAGGTTGGGAACATGGTACATTGAAAGTTTGAACAGGCCAGGGACATTCCAGACATTATTAGACGAATTAGATAGATATGATGTAGACATTACAGCTATTCAAGAAACCCGGTGGCAGGGGGAGGGTAGCATAAAGAGAGGGCGTATTTTGAGCATCTATTAAATGTAAACCAGGAAGTAGGAAATGAGCAGGTGTACGAAATACATACAGCAGAACCCCAGATACCTGAGCCAACGTTAAAGGAAGTAAGAGATGCAATCAACAAATTGAAAAACCATAAAGCACCAGGATCAGATTGCATAACTGCAGAATTAGTTAAAAATGGGGGACAGAAATTGGTGGAAGTAGTTCACAAAGTGATAACTAAAGTATGGAACTCAGAGATGATACCTGAAGAGTGGCAGGAGTCGATTCTGATCCCAATTTTTAAGAAAGGTGACAAAATGGATTGTAGTAATTATAGAGGGATATCGCTATTACCAGTATGTTCCAAAATTTTCTCGAATATTCTGCTAAGCAGGCTTACACCATATGCAGATGAAATTGTGGGGGATTACCAAGCCGGCTATCGGAGGAACAGATCAACTATAGACCAAATATTCACCCTGCGTCAAATTTTGGAAAAGAAATGGGAATACAATAAACCAGTTCATAATCTTTTCATAGATTTTACAAAAGCATATGATTCAGTATTGCAGCCAAAATTATACAGAATTCTTTTGGAACTTGGAATACCAAAGAAGTATGTTAGACTTATAGAAGCGAGTTTGAAAAACACAAAAGGTAGAGTACGCGTGGGGAAATTGGAGTCAGGAGAATTTGTAATAAAGAACGGACTTAAGCAGGGAGATGCCCTGTCTCCGCTACTTTTTAATTTAGTCCTAGAATATATTGTACGAATGGCAGCAGATAATTCAGAGGGTGTGGAGTTAAATGGAAATATTAAGATATTAGGGTATGCAGATGATCTAAACATCTTTAGCGATAGGAAAGAATCTGTAACAGCAAATGCGAATGCGTTAATCAAGGCTAGTGAAGATGTAGGTCTAAGGATAAGTGAAGACAAAACTAAATACCTGGTTGCTACTAGAATGCCAACAGCAGCAGATCAGGAAATATTAGGAGTTGGAGACATGCAGTTTGAAAAAGTGAACACATTTAAGTATCTAGGCGTGGACATCACTTCGAGAAATGAGATTGAATCCGAACTGAAGAAGAGATTACGGGCGGGAAATGCGTGCTACTTCTCACTGAATAGATTACTTTCATCACGGATAGTGTCTAGGAATTTAAAGATTAGAATATACAAAACTATTATTCTACCAGTTATGCTGTATGGGTGTGAGACTTGGTCTCTCACTGTGCAAAATGAAAAGCCGTTTCGATTATTCGAAAACAAAATTTTGAGGAAAATTTTCGGAGCAAAAAGGGATGACATTAGCGGAGAGTGGCGGAAACTGCATAACGAAGAGGTTCACGAACTCTATTCAAGCCCTGACGTAATCAGTATTATTAAATCACGTAGGCTGCGATGGGCGGGTCACGTAGCTCGAATGGATGAGGGCAGGGCAGCGCGCAGAGTACTGATAGGGCACCTACAAGGAAAACGTCCTGTGGGGAGACCGAGACGTAGATGGGAGGACAATGTGAAGGCTGATTTGAGGAGCCTAGGTATTGAAAGTGAATGGAAGGAAATAGCCCAAGGCAGGGACAGATGGCGAACATACGTTGCTACGGTAATGGACTCTCGAGTCCGGTATGACCAGTGAGAGAGATAGAGAACATATTTAAGTGATTAACATTGCAAGATCACAGGTTAATGTAAGCGCGACATAAGCCATTGCAAATGTGAAATCTTGGTACACTAATAAACGGTGTAAATGCCAAAATGTTGAATGTAAGCACGCAAACGCGCACGCATTGTTTTGTACAGATGCCGGATATCAATTTGTGGAATGGAGTTTTATGCCTGTTGCCTTGGTCGGTCAGTACAGGGACGCTTAATGCTGGTTGTGGATGACGATGGTGTTGTCAGCCGATGATGTCCCATATGTGCTAGACTGAAGACAAATAACTGATCGAGCTGGCCAAGGCAAGATGTCGACATATTGTAGAGGATGTTGGGTTTCAATAGCGGCGTGTGGGCGAGCGTTATCCTGCTGTAAAACACCTAATCACAAGGCTGACGTACAAATTTGCAGTCAGGGTGCGTGGGATAACCACGAGAGTGCTCCTGATATTATACGAAAACCCATCCCAGACCATAACTCCAGGTGTAGGTCCAGTATGTCTACCTACATTCTCGTGACCACCGCTGCCAGCAACCATGCACTGTAGCTACATTCCTGCCAAGTCTTTCTGCAGTATAACAGAAGTAACATCCAGCTTCTCGTAGTCCTATTACACGACCTCATTTACCATCAGTGAGGTGTTGATAATGGCATCTTTGTCGAGTTAAAGGCATTCTTGACTAACATCTACTCACGAGGTCCAGTCTCAAAGATAATTGACCTTCACTCCCATTACAGCGTGTGCAAACCCGATTTTCATTCTCATAGCGGCGCTACTAATACCACTCTTATGCGACTAGCGCGAAATTTGAATAGAAATCCTCTTTCAGACATAGAAACACGCCTACCAACTTTCATTTATGTTGCACGACTCCTTCTTGGTATTGTGATTTTTTCCGTCATTGTAGATCTAATTTATAAAACTTTTTCTTCGTATTATATGCTAAACATTGCCAACATGCTATCTTCTTCAGAAAATGTCACTGGCGAAATGAAAAATGTCATTCAATTATTTTTGTTTGGCAGCTAAAGCGCTTGGATTTCCTCCAAAGTTCCTACATTCTACGGCTCCAAAAAAAGGAGGGGGTGGCTTCCAGGTAAGTGACCTAGAATATATTTGTAGAATATTTTGCCATTTGTCTGAGTACTCGTTGCATAGAATATCTTTCAGACTTTCTGACTCGACTCGTTACGCAACACAAGTTCCAACAGTTAACACACCGTATAGTATAGAACACATGTGGCCCTTTTTGACTACGTACATTACCATCAATCGATTGCTTAATTAATATGATACTAGCTTAATGAATTTCATAAAACTTCTCATCCCCTATTTCAGTCCGTTAGTGGGTGGGTTGAATCTTAAAAAACATTGAAACACGTAATTTTTTTTATTTCTAACCAAGGAGTGAAATACCAGTTTTCATGAATGAAGCTTTAAACTGCCCTGGTAGTTATCTCATAATGATATGTTTTCAAAATTACTTCCACTCATTATTTTACCCCTGTACAGGTTGAATGTCCAAAAATGCTGAAGCACGTATTATTTTTGTTTCTGACTGAGACACCAAACACCAATTTTCGTAGTTCTAGCTTCAAAATTGCCTTCACAGTGGCATATTTTCTAAAAGACTTTCATTTCATCCTGTATTCCCCCCCCCCCCCTCTACTCCATTAGTACTGGAATTTCGTACAATCTAGTCCGTAGCTCGAAGTCTAGTGGCTAGCGTTGCTGCCTCTTGATCACGGGGTCTCGGGTTCGATTCCCGGCCGGGTTGGGGATTTTGTCTGCCTGGGGACTGAGTGTTTGTGTTGTACTCATCATCATTCGTGAACGTGGCGAGATTGGACTATCTAAAGACTAGGGCTTTATACGGGCGTTGATAACCGCGCATTTGGGCGCCCCACAAACCAAATATCATCATCATCATCGTAAAATCCTTTCTTAAACGGTGCCTACTGTATAAGATTCATATCATCTCCAAATTTCAAGTTTCTCTCATTAGCGGTTTGGATTGGGCGATGATGAGTCAGCGAATCAGTCAGGCCCTATTTCACCCCATTAGGGTTTGAATTTCCAAAAGGAATACAACATATTGTTTTCATTTCTAACTGAGAAGCCAAATAGCGATTTTCGTAGATTTAGTTTTAAAAATGCTTTGACAGCGAAATATTTTTATAAAACTTTTCATCTCGTGTTTCATCAACTCAGGGGCTGAATTTCCAAAGGCAAGGAAATGGTTTTTTTTTTTTTAATTTCTAACAGAGAAGCCAAATATAAATTTTCATAGATTCGGCTTTGCGTATGCTTGCATAACGAAATATTTCTGTAAAAACTCTCATCCCCTTTTTCACCCCCATAGGAGGTGAATTTCGAATATCAGTGAAACTCGTATTTTTTAGTTCTAACAGGGTGCCCAGATTCAAATTTTCACAGATTTATCTTTAAAAATGTTTTAATATCAAAATATTTCGTAAAAGAATTCATCCTGTAATTCTCTCTCTTAGAGGTAGTATTTCCAAAAACACTGAAACACTTGTTTTTATTTGTAAATGAGAAGAGTCACCTAACGTTACCGCTGGATATATTTAGTAAACTACATCAAATACTGACGAATCGATTCCACAGACCGAACGTGTGAGGGGCTAGTGTAATTGGTTAATACAAAGGGAACGGTGATGGACCTTAGGTACAGAAGAGACTGGAACAGCACATTACGTCCACATGCTAACACCTTTTTATTGGTCTTTTTCACTGACGCACATGTACACTACCATGAGGGGTGAGGTACACGTACACACGTGGTTTCCTTTTTCAATTACGGAGTGGAATAGAGTGTTACCCGACATGTCTGGCCAATAGATGTTCAATGTGGTGGCCATCATTTGCTGCACACAATTGCAATCTCTGGCGTAATGAATGTCGTACACGCCGCAGTACATCTGGTGTAATGTCGCCGCAGGCTACCACAATACGTTGTTTCATATCCTCTGGGGTTGTAGGCACATCTCGGTTCACATTCTCCTTTAACGTACCCCACAGAAAGAAGTCCAGAGTTGGAAGATCAGGAGAACGGGCTGGCCAATTTATGCGTCCTCCACGTCCTATGAAACGCCCGTCGAACATCCTGTCAAGGGTCAGCCAAGTGTTAATTGCGGAATGTGCAGGTGCACCATCATGCTGATACCACATACGTCGATGCGTTTCCAGTGGGACATTTCCGAGCTACGTTGGCAGATTATTCTGTAGAAACGCGATGTATGATGCAGCTGTTTGGCCCCCATGCAATGAAGTGAGGACCAATGAGGTGGTCGCCAATGATTCCGCACCATACATTTACAGTCCACGGTCGCTGTCGCTCTACCTGTCTGAGCCAGCGAGGATTGTCCACGGACCAGTAATGCATGTTCCGTAGATTCACTGCCCCGTGGTTTGTGAAACACGCTTCATCGGTAAACAGGTAGAACTGCAAAAAAATGGTTCAAATGGTGCTGAGCACTATGGGACTTAACATCTGTGGTCATCAGTCCCCTAGAACTTAGAACTACTTAAACCTAACTAACCTAAGGACATCACACACATCCATGCCCGAGGCAGGATTCGAACCTGCGACCGTAGCAGTCGCGCGGTTCCGGACTGCGCGCCTAGAACCGCTAGACCACCACGGCCGGCAGGCAGAACTGCAACGCATTCTCTGTTAATGCCCATTGACAGAATTGCACTCGATGATTAAAATCATCACCATGTAATTGCTGATGTAGCGACACATGAAACGGGTGAAAGCGGTGACGATGCAGTATGCGCATGACACTACTTTGACTCAGTCCACCGGCTCTCGCAATGTCTTGTGTACTCATGTGTGGGTTCATGGCAACAGCAGCTAACACGCCAACTGCACCCGCTTCTCCTGTGACGGGCCTGTTACGGACCCGTTTGCGTGCTACGACCATATCTGTTGCATACAGTTGGCGGTAGATGTTTTGCAATGTGCGGTACGTTGGATGCTCTCTGTCCTGGTACCATTCTGCATACACCCTGCAGGCTTCAGCTGCATTTCGTCGACACTCGCCATAGATGAGTATCATCTCCGCCTTTTCAGAGTTCGAATACACCATGGTCACAGTTCCTAAAACACTGCACTATCACAGACGTCTGGTAACACGGTGTACTACAGTTGGTCTGCGTGCGGAGACGAATGCAGAATAACAATAGCAGCAAGCGCTACATGCGGACACTGCGACAGCTAGATCAAACCACAACAGTGCACTACAGCCACGCTCATAAACACGGTCGTCAACGTAAACATGTCCTTGCAGATGCTGCTCGCCGACCGTGGCCCGTGTTTGTTACAACACGCAACTGAACGTCGGAGGTTTCAAGCGTCAACTTTAGGTTACAATATCTCCGGATGTAATTAACATTTTACAATGCAACAAACGGCACTGATTACGTATTCGTTTATATGTTCAGATGTGCTAACAAAACTAACGGGGTTCCATTTAAAAAAACGTAGGTTTGTGTTAAAATCATACTTCCGTGCATTTCTGTATGGTTTGTATTAAACAGTTACACTAGCCCCTCTCCTCACGTTCGGTCTGTGGAATCGGTTGGTCTTGATGTGGTTTACGAAATATATCCAGCGGTAACGTTAGGTGACTCACCCTATATATATATATATATATATATATATATATATCAATTTTTATAGATGTAGGTTTAATAATGATTTATTTTTAAAAGGTATTTTCACCTACTATTTCACCCCCACAGGGGTTAAATTTCCAGAAATGCTGAAACACTTACTTCTTTATTTCTGACCGAGGACCAAATACCAATATTCGTAGGTCCACCTTCAAAATTGCTTTAGGAGCGACGAGTTTTCAAAAAATCTTTCATCCCCTATTTTATCCACTTGGGAGTGAAATTTCGGAATACCCCTTCTTAAACGAGGCCTTGTATACTCCTCCCTCCTTCCTTCTTTCATCTTTTGTCCACATTAAACAATGTCCAGTCCAAATAATTGATAAGTAAAGGCTTTTATGGAGATTTGAGAGGAGCAAAGGTTACAATAAACTTTCAAGTTTACTTAGCTCGTCATGTTGAGATGGCTCCAGTTCGTCTTGCCTGGGTGTCTGATTATTGAAGCAGAAAATTTCGCATCAGATCCTCACGTTTGGTTTGAACGAAATAAATCTGAAGACTGTTGTTGCAAAATTTTTTCAGTAAATATATTCTCTCACATTTTAGTACATCATACAGAATTTTGATTTTTCACATGAACAAAGCCGAAATTACTTCGTTCCAACAAAAATACAAAAATATGTCCGATCACATCACAGGCAAGCTTACGACTCCCACACTCTGCGGAAATAACAATATTCCAAAGGGCTTACAATTTTTCTTAACAAACTGCATGCAGTTTATGGAGGGTCATGGTCCATCGAACATAGGCCGGTTTGAGGTGGAGCGTACACCATTAAGTTAAGTAGTGGTTTAGACTTTGTACATATGTACTGTTTGTGTTTTCCTTTTTTTCATTTATAAATGTATGCTATTGTGTTCTTTTAATCATTGACAAAGGTCTTCTTAGGCACTTGTGGGTTTTATTGTTCTGAAGAAGGTGTAGTTATCTACGCCGAAACCTAGGTTAACACTAGGTGCTTTTTTAGCAATCGAGGCGGGTTTCTAGTTTTTTAATAAATTTAAAATTGGTTACTGAAGTTACTTTCGTTGAGATTTACCTCTGAACAGCAAACAGGATACGAACTGACACAGTGTTCTCTGAACTGTGTGCAGCAGCAGTTACCAATAGCGCACACACCAATAAATTATAGGAAGTAAATTTGCACCAAGCTCATACTAATGATAGCTACACTCAAGAGCATTACTTAATCAACAACTGAAATGTTACTGCATGAAGTGCAGAACTAAATTTGGACATGGGGGGGGGGGGGGGGGGAGGGGCTTTCGTCTTAAGTGACATGAAAAAAAAATGAAGATGAATAATGTCATAAATACACTGTTTAAGCTCCTGCGTGCTGGCTGCTACTGAGGCCACTGCATCTCTGACTGTTCACGAAGCAACAGCATTGTACAGACAGCCATGCTTCACTGTAATTGAAGATACAGAAGCATCTTTATACTGTTGTACATATCTTTTAGTTTAGGTTAGCCTGCGGGAGTTACGACTCCCGGGGAGGTGGGTGGGTACTTATTTTTATCGATGATTTATTACATTTTAATAAATATAACTACACATTGATCTTGCCAAAAGCCGAGAAGCGATTCTTGTTAGTGTTTTAGTCTCTGGGGCACTCTGGGATGCTCTCTTGGGATCTCTGGGATTCTCTGGGTACTCTAGTATTCTCTGGGCACTCTGGGAATCTCTGGGTATACTCTGTGGTGAGATTAGTTCGTTCTATCTCGTGAGATTTTTTTTAAATAGCTTAAAAAGTGTGATTAGTTCGTTCTATCTCTTATATGGACGACGACATATGGAAGTTTGGGTCATGCTCGGATAGGCGAAGCGCTTAAGGCGACCACTCGCGTAAAGCGAGAAATCCGGGTTCCTGTCCCGGTTCGGCACAAATTTTCGTTGTCGCCATTCCACTATAAAGCTGGAGCTGGTTCATATTCGAAACTGCGAATCCATTTCTCGTCTTTCATAGCAACTGTAGTCGCCGCAGTGCCTGTACCTGCGTGCCCGAAGGAACATTGCCCGTACTTCGCAGCACAAGCACTGCAGTTTCGTATGAGTTATGGCATTTGTAATTACCCTCTAGCTCCGTGTGCGCGAAGCTTTTGTGTGACGAGAGATGTCAGTTACGAAACGTATTAATACATTTGTCTTGACAGAATGGTAATTTCTCTATATCAGTATCCCAAAGTGAGGAGTAATACAGAAAACGGCACGCTTTACTATAAGTATCTGGCTTATGTGAATATGTTGTCCGAATCTTCCTGAAAAGTGCTATCCCGAAATTTAAATTGTAAATCTCTCTGTGATGCACAATGCCTCTCTTGTAACGTCTGCCAGTGGAATTTATTTAGCATCTCCGTAACGCTCTCTCGCCAGCTAAACGACCCCTTGATGAAACGCCCCGCTCCTCGTTGGATTCTCTCTATCTCCTCTACCAGTCCTACCTGATAGGGACCCAGATATATGAAAATTATACAAGACTCGGGTGAACAAGCACCTTATAAACCACTTTTTCGTGGATGAGTTACATTTCCTTAAGTTTCTTTCGATGAATCTGAGTCTGGTGTCCGCTTTTCCCACTATCTGTTTTATGTGGCCATTCCACTTAAGGTCGCTCTGGATAATTACGCCTAAATATTTTACGGCAGACGCTGTCTCCAGCTGTTTGTCATCAATAGTGTTGCTGTACAGTAGTGGATTTCTTTTCCTATGTATGCGCAATATGTTACATTTATTTACGTTCAGGGTCAACTGCCAGTGCCTGCACCATTCATCAGTCCTCTGGACGTCGTTCTGCAAATCGTTACTATCTTCTGGCGTTGCTACTTTGTTACAGACAACTGCATCATCTCCGAACAGGCTTAGAGAGCATCCGATTCTTTTTATTAGATCATTTATATATACACTCCTGGAAATGGAAAAAAGAACACATTGACACCGGTGTGTCAGACCCACCATACTTGCTCCGGACACTGCGAGAGGGCTGTACAAGCAATTATCACACGCACGGCACAGCGGACACACCAGGAACCGCGGTGTTGGCCGTCGAATGGCGCTAGCTGCGCAGCATTTGTGCACCGCCGCCGTCAGTGTCAGCCAGTTTGCCGTGGCATACGGAGCTCCATCGCAGTCTTTAACACTGGTAGCATGCCGCGACAGCGTGGACGTGAACCGTATGTGCAGTTGACGGACTTTGAGCGAGGGCGTATAGTGGGCATGCGGGAGGCCGGGTGGACGTACCGCCGAATTGCTCAACACGTGGGGCGTGAGGTCTCCACAGTACATCGATGTTGTCGCCAGTGGTCGGCGGAAGGTGCACGTGCCCGTCGACCTGGGACCGGACCGCAGCGACGCACGGATGCACGCCAAGACCGTAGGATCCTACGCAGTGCCGTAGGGGACCGCACCGCCACTTCCCAGCAAATTAGGGACACTGTTGCTCCTGGGGTATCGGCGAGGACCATTCGCAACCGTCTCCATGAAGCTGGGCTACGGTCCCGCACACCGTTAGGCCGTCTTCCGCTCACGCCCCAACATCGTGCAGCCCGCCTCCAGTGGTGTCGCGACAGGCGTGAATGGAGGGACGAATGGAGACGTGTCGTCTTCAGCGATGAGAGTCGCTTCTGCCTTGGTGCCAATGATGGTCGTATGCGTGTTTGGCGCCGTGCAGGTGAGCGCCACAATCAGGACTGCATACGACCGAGGCACACAGGGCCAACACCCGGCATCATGGTGTGGGGAGCGATCTCCTACACTGGCCGTACACCACTGGTGATCGTCGAGGGGACACTGAATAGTGCACGGTACATCCAAACCGTCATCGAACCCATCGTTCTACCATTCCTAGACCGGCAAGGGAACTTGCTGTACCAACAGGACAATGCACGTCCGCATGTATCCCGTGCCACCCAACGTGCTCTAGAAGGTGTAAGTCAACTACCCTGGCCAGCAAGATCTCCGGATCTGTCCCCCATTGAGCATGTTTGGGACTGGATGAAGCGTCGTCTCACGCGGTCTGCACGTCCAGCACGAACGCTGGTCCAACTGAGGCGCCAGGTGGAAATGGCATGGCAAGCCGTTCCACAGGACTACATCCAGCATCTCTACGATCGTCTCCATGGGAGAATAGCAGCCTGCATTGCTGCGAAAGGTGGATATACACTGTACTAGTGCCGACATTGTGCATGCTCTGTTGCCTGTGTCTATGTGCCTGTGGTTCTGTCAGTGTGATCATGTGATGTATCTGACCCCAGGAATGTGTCAATAAAGTTTCCCCTTCCTGGGACAAGGAATTCACGGTGTTCTTATTTCAATTTCCAGGAGTGTATTATAAACAGTAACGGTTCTATCTCACTTCCTAGGAGTACACCAGAAATTACCTTTACATCTGTCGATTTTGTTCCATTACGAGCGACGTGTTGAGTCCTGTCTGCAAGGAAGTGTTGAATCAGTCGCGAATATGCTCCGATACCCTATTAGCTCATATTTTTTTCACTAAACGGCAGCGCGGAAGGTGTCAAATGCCTTCCTGAATTCAAGGAACACGGCATCAACCTGAGCGCAATTTTCTGCGGCACTGTGGATCTCAAGGAGGAGCAGAGCGAACTCAGTTTCGCAGGGTCTCTGTTTGCGGAATACATGCTGACTTTTATAGAGGAGATTTTCCTTCTCCAAGAACGCCATAATTCTTGAGCATAAAACATGTTCTATAATTCTACAACAGATTGATGTAAACGATATAGGTCTATTATTGTGTTCATGTGCCCTACGGCTCTTCTTCAAAACAGGAATGACATACGCTTTCTTCCAGTCGCTAGGTATCCTTCGTTGCTCAAGTGATCTACGATAAATACCTCCCTCTATGTTAACTGATTCGACAAGTTCAGGTCTGTTTGTTGCCAGGAGGTCTAAGACGTTATCCTCATGAGTTGGCTCTCTAACTATCTAGTCAAAGTAATTTTCACACAAGACATCCAGAACAATGTACACAAATCCCTGTCTCTGGCACCAGTTTTGATAGCATGATACTCGCAATCTATACCTGCAAGTTGAAGCCACCCCTACTACAACGGCACGATCAGGAAAATTGCTAACAATATTCTGCAAGCTCTATCTGAAGCGCTCTACCACTATAGCTCTTGATCCAGGCGGTCTATAAACGCATCCGATTACTATTTTTGACTTATCTTTGATACTTAACTCTAACCAGATTAATTCACATGATCCATGGTAACCTTGCTAGATTTTACCGAACTCTTTACTGCAATAAACACGATGGCACCAACTAATCTGTCTTTACGATAAATATTCTAATCTGAACTTAGGATTTCGTCGTCATTAACGCCCGGTTTCTACCAACTTTGTATTTTTAATGCCATCTGTGCTTTATAACCTTTGGCAAGCGATACTAATTCTGGGACCTTTCCTTGGACGCTCCTGCAGTTTACTGAAATCGTATTAACCTTTTCCACCTCTGATCTGCGACGACGAACGTTCTCTGAGGACAATTGTAATTTATCAGAAAATCGTCTTTGATGCCGAGAGAGGGTTTTTCTAACCTAAAAAAGCCCCATGTTCACGCCGCACGTACTGTGCTGCCCAAGGAGCCGCTTCCTGCGTGTAGTGCAAGTCTCATCTATTAAGGGGAATACTGCAATTCTGTGCCCGATAGCGAAGATTGAGAATTGTCCAGTAGTCTATCGTTCCTCAAAGTCACAGATAAGCTCACAAATACGACTGCATATTATATAAAACAATCCTCATAATTTGATTCACCTCTCAGGTGAAATAGCTATTGTCAGTTATGGTTCAACATCGCGAATCAGATATGATTGCATTAAGACCAAATGATCAACTTCACAGCTGACAATCCCATAGAATAAAGCCCTGGAACCAGACATCGTCGACAATAAGAATGGCGCTGTAGTACTTGTAACAATAGTTCAGTGTTTATAGGTGTATGTCGCTGCAATTCCGGGTGGCCAGCTTTGATTCTCCACCCAGCTTTGCTCGTCGGCTTCTGCCTTCGAGCCGCTTTCTGCTCCTCTTCATAAAGCTAAAACACATTTTATTTGTGAGGTTTACATATGAAACAAACAATATACTTAAAATGCAATTATATATTAATCACTTCCTATGAATCTGTAAGAGAGATCACGCGACGATCTCCCTTACGGCGACGCTTACGCTACGTGGCCCGTGATACAGTTAAGTGGTGTGTATGTGCCAGCAGTTTTTTATTCATTTATTTATTTGTCAGTCAGCTCGTCTATGAAATTCTTTCAAGCCTTGAGAGGCGCATAAGCCTTTATTTCTCTTCGATTGTGGATATCAAGGCAAACCGTCACAAAAGTTTGATATTATAGCAATTCAATTCCGTACAAAAATGTGAACAGAGGGTGCTACTTGTTCAGTATCTTTTTCAGCAACGATGAGCTAGAGTGATTGCTTATTAATTCAAGTCCCTCAATGTGGTATTCTAAACTCCTTTATTCTTTTATCAAAGTGTAATTTCCATTATGTTGCCTTCTCAGTGAATGAATCATAGCACAGTCCACTTTCTCTCCGGGGCTGTATCATCCTCTTCTTGTTTAGGGATCGACTTTCACCATTCTTCTCTCCCTTTCTCACAAACGTCAATTTATACGGCGTGCAACCAGCGGAAGAATGTGGTATGTTGTCCATTATCTGTCAGAAACTGTGTTTGTCTTTTTGATCAGCACGGAAACATGCATTTGTACAGTTCTCGGGATACAAGTTCCTGGAAGCTACATAGAGATTAAAATTTTTTTCCCCCATTTTTGACTTGATATTGTTTCCACTTTTTACCGATAAAGTGTATGCCGTTATTGAGAGTCTACCCACATTAAGAAAATAATTTTCAGGAATGTGTTTCATTATCGACGTGTTTAAGCTTTCTTCTGTCTATAGACTGTTGGGTACTTCGCAGATAATCTAACCAGACAAAATATTTACATGAAACGTATTGGCAATTGCGAATATGGGCAACCATCAGCTGTGTAATGGAATGGTGAAAATGGAATGGCTAAAAAATGGTTCAAATGGCTCTGAGCACTATGGGACTTAACATCTGTGGTCATCAGTCCCCTAGAACTTAGAACTACGTAAACGTAACTAACCTAAGGACATCACGGACATCCATGCCCGAGGCAGGATTCGAACCTGCGACCGTAGCAGTCGCGCGGTTCCGGACTTAGCGCCTAGAACCGCTAGACCACCGCGGCCGGCTGAAAATGGAATGGAACGGTGAAAATTTGTGCTGGGTAGAGACTCGAATACGGGTTTCCTACTTATCGCGAGCAGTCGCTTACCGTTAGGCTCTCAGAGTGCACTTCACGGCCAGACCCAAACTTTCAAATGTCGTCAACAATGTGCCTACAACCTCCACTCGTACGTCCATTATGTATATTCCCGTACCGGAGAGACATTTTAATTTAAAGGCGCTTGCCCGGTGTCGACTCAGAAATGCAGTTTTCTGTGCCTGTCTTGTTCAGAGTAGTATGATGTTGCATCCCATCTGGCCTGGATGCATGCACTCATTCAGTTAGGAACGGTGTCATTAAGCTTTTGTATCCCCTCCTGAGGCAAAATGGCCCACAACTGTTGTAACTTGTTGATATCCTGGTTATTTATACTGTAAAGGAGGTGACGTCCGATCTGGTCCCACAAATGTTCTATCAGGGACAGATCTGGGTGTCTTACTGGCCACATGAGTACCCACCATCACTCAGACAGTTCATAGAGACACGTGTCATGTGTGGACGAGCATTGTCCTGTTGAAAAACTGCACCTCGATACTGTCACATGAAAGTTAATACATGGGACACAGGATGTCCTTGACATATGACTGTGCCGTCAGAGTTCCCTCAATCATTATCAGCCGTGACCTGAAGTCATACCCGATGGCTCCCCGCACCATGACACTGTTGAAACTCTCCACAGCACTGTAAGAATAGGACCTCTCCCAAAGTCACTGCTACACTAGCCGACGATGGCTATCAAGAATAGTGCACAACCACAATTCATCGCTCGATATAATGAAACGCCATTCATCGGTAGTCCATGCTTCTTGGTTGTGGTGTTAATGGCAACTGAAACTTCAAAATATTAAATTTTTACTTGCTGGAATAACTCAGAAGGTGAAAGTTCACCGTTTTTAATTAAATTGCTTAATGCAACTGAACCTTCTAAAACTGCTGAGTGAAACTGACGTACTGTCATTTTGCTTGTCTTTATCGTTTCAACACTGATCTACCGATTTTTCCCTGACAAATACAGCCCAAACTAAGTCAAAGTCATCGTGACGTCGAGTCGCAAATCGGTCTTTCTTACGTCGTGTCAGCGGTTCCATCTAAAGGCTCGCTGCACCTTGCCACATCCATATAAAATCTCCGAAATACCCTATGTTATTACTTTGTGACTTTTCCTTATTTCTAAATTCCTCTTCCGTGTTGGAGCGCGAGTATTCTCTGAAATATGTAATTCTTGTATCATACGAGCCAACTGATCTTGTACTTCCCACATTTCTCTTTTATGTTGCGTATTAATCTGATTCTGACTTTATTTAAATTCCCTAATTTCCTTGTACTCCTCTGTGTCAGTAAGGGCTACCGGTCTTGTATCATTCATATCATCAACCACCTTCAGAGATACATTTGTTAACTGATCCGGAAGTTCGGCTACTTTTTCCGATAATGAGCTAATTTTCTTCGTGTGTTTTTCTGAAACAAATTTTAGAGTGTCCATTGTGTCGTAATCGTATCTACCATGTCCTTCAAGTTTTCCTGATTTTTTACAAGTTGCGTGACCGTATCGGTAGATGCAACTGAGTCAATTTTAGCCTGCAAGGTGTCGTGATTTTCGATCTGCAGTTCTTTGATGGCTGCTTCATGATTCTGTAATGCGTTTTCATGTAGCGAAAAAATAGGCTGAAAATGCTCACAAAATTGTGTTATTACGTCTTCAATTTTTTTTGACATTTCGATTTGATTTAAGTAACTCAGCAGTTAAACCTCCACTTGTTTGGTTAAGCATTTGCTCAATTATGTCTAACTTCTGGAGTTGTTGCTGTGTTCATTTTTTATTTTCTTCCATTTTTAGCTGTGTTTGTTTCTGATTTGGTTCCATTTTTTGTTATGTTTGTTTCTGATTTTGTTCCATTTGTTGAATTAATTCCAGTAACAATGTTTTAGTGAATGAACATGTTGCTTTGTGCTTTACGGCAGCGCATTTGCACCAGCAATGTTCGGATTCTGAAGAGAAAAAAAATGAATCTTGACTTATTTGAGAAATCTACGGTATTTTTTTTAATAAAAATCTTTATTTGATCATTCTCACGATACAATTTAACCTACTACCTAAATACATTAGTAGGTCCTATTTTTAACTACACTCCTGGAAATTGAAATAAGAACACCGTGAATTCATTGTCCCAGGAAGGGGAAACTTTATTGACACATTCCTGGGGTCAGATACATCACATGATCACACTGACAGAACCACAGGCACATAGACACAGGCAACAGAGCATGCACAATGTCGGCACTAGTACAGTGTATATCCACCTTTCGCAGCAATGCAGGCTGCTATTCTCCCATGGAGACGATCGTAGAGATGCTGGATGTAGTCCTGTGGAACGGCTTGCCATGCCATTTCCACCTGGCGCCTCAGTTGGACCAGCGTTCGTGCTGGACGTGCAGACCGCGTGAGACGACGCTTCATCCAGTCCCAAACATGCTCAATGGGGGACAGATCCGGAGATCTTGCTGGCCAGGGTAGTTGACTTACACCTTCTAGAGCACGTTGGGTGGCACGGGATACATGCGGACGTGCATTGTCCTGTTGGAACAGCAAGTTCCCTTGCCGGTCTAGGAATGGTAGAACGATGGCTTCGATGACGGTTTGGATGTACCGTGCACTATTCAGTGTCCCCTCGACGATCACCAGTGGTGTACGGCCAGTGTAGGAGATCGCTCCCCACACCATGATGCCGGGTGTTGGCCCTGTGTGCCTCGGTCGTATGCAGTCCTGATTGTGGCGCTCACCTGCACGGCGCCAAACACGCATACGACCATCATTGGCACCAAGGCAGAAGCGACTCTCATCGCTGAAGACGACACGTCTCCATTCGTCCCTCCATTCACGCCTGTCGCGACACCACTGGAGGCGGGCTGCACGATGTTGGGGCGTGAGCGGAAGACGGCCTAACGGTGTGCGGGACCGTAGCCCAGCTTCATGGAGACGGTTGCGAATGGTCCTCGCCGATACCCCAGGAGCAACAGTGTCCCTAATTTGCTGGGAAGTGGCGGTGCGGTCCCCTACGGCACTGCGTAGGATCCTACGGTCTTGGCGTGAATCCGTGCGTCGCTGCGGTCCGGTCTCAGGTCGACGGGCACGTGCACCTTCCGCCGACCACTGGCGACAACATCGATGTACTGTGGAGACCTCACGCCCCACGTGTTGAGCAATTCGGCGGTACGTCCACCCGGCCTCCCGCATGCCCACTATACGCCCTCGCTCAAAGTCCGTCAACTGCACATACGGTTCACGTCCACGCTGTCGCGGCATGCTACCAGTGTTAAAGACTGCGATGGAGCTCCGTATGCCACGGCAAACTGGCTGACAATGACGGCGGCGGTGCACAAATGCTGCGCAGCTAGCGCCATTCGACGGCCAACACCGCGGGTCCTGGTGTGTCCGCTGTGCCGTGCGTGTGATCATTGCTTGTACAGCCCTCTCGCAGTGTCCGGAGCAAGTATGGTGGGTCTGACACACCGGTGTCAATGTGTTCTTTTTTCCATTTCCAGGAGTGTATTACAATATTCTATCTGCAGCTATTATTATGTTTAACACTACAGGTTTCTACTATAAATTTTCACCACTATGGGGGTTATTCTATTATACTACTGTTAATTAGGATACTACTTGTAAATGGTTATTATTATGACTACTCTGCCTGCAGCGTTACAAGTGTGCCAGAATAAGATACAAACCTAATTGTTGGCCATTCCCACTGAGCTAATCCCAGTAGGAGTGCCCCTGGCACTGGGCTGGCCAGTGACGTCACCTCTGCAGTTCTATACTGTTTCAACTATCCTAGTTTGAACCTATAACTAACCTTATATCTAATGTCATAATTGGTGTGTGGTCAGGTCCGGTGGTGATGTACTGCCCCCCCAACCTATTCCGAAAACCTGGCGGATTCCAGCCGTGAGGCGGCTGGCCAAGTCCAAGTCCCGGCGGAACAGGGAGGGTGTACGTGACAAGTCTATTATTGATTATTTCTTAAATATTCTTTGAGGACTTTTTCGGAGATTACATCTGCTAGATGATTCAAAACATTGAAAGTGTTTTCGTGCCTGAGCAGATGGTGCGTGTCGTTATTCGGCAATTGTTCCCTAAGTTGTTGTGCTACATCGTCGAAGAGGGGACACTCGTACACCACATGGTCTGGGGTCCCTGCACTGCTCCACAGTCACACGCTGGTGTTGCCCTTTTCCCGAACCGACTCAGATATGTCGGGTAGGGTCCGTGCCCAGTAAGAAAGTGCAGCAAGCCTCTAGTGGCTTTGATGTAAGTGAGTTTTAGGCGTTCCTGTATGTTTGGGAGCAGCTCGTAAGTTCTTCGGCCAGTCTCATCATTATTCCAGAGTTCCTTCCATAATTCAATTCCTCTTCTTTTGATACTTTGTTTATCCCCTACATATACCCCCATGATTGCTTCAATTTTTTCTCTTTTGTTGTTCTTTATCCAATACCAGGTGGCCTGTTCCCTAATTTTTATGTCCAGTGGACATAACCCCATCAGTACTAAAAGTGCCCCTCCTGGAGTTGTTCTGTATGCTCCTACTGACCGTAGGAGCATATTTCGCTGCACTCTTCTTACGGCCACGGCGGGCATGACCCTCGTGAGCCTGTGTGCCCAGACCGCTGACCCGTAGCCTACTATGGATGTGAGGATGCTGTTATGGTACAATTTGATTAGATCAGGTGGGAGATGGAATCTTTTGTGTCCTATTCCGATTAGGTTGTTTAGTACTGTTAGTGATCTCTGTGTTACCGTGTCAGTGTGTGATGCATAGTTCCACCTCTCGTCGACGATGACACCAAGATACCGGGCTTCTCTGCGCCTGAGGACTGGCAGGCCATTTATTCTAACTGTAGGATTTCTTATAAGTTGACCTTTAAGCAACAGGTAGGTTGATTTATTAGGTGCAATGGTCATTTTTGTTTTATGACACCATGTGGTCAATATTGTAATGGCTCTTTCTACTTTTGGTTCTAAATCTTCGCGGCTACGGCCGCCGACCAGCAGGAGGAGGTCGTCTGCGTAGGCTATGACCTCTAGCACATCTTCACTGCTCTTTAGTTCTTCTAAGAGTGGTTCCATGTTTATGTCCCAAAAGAGTGGGCCCAGGACGGATCCCTGGGGACACCCCTTGGTGATTTTCTTGCTGACTTTGCCGCTAGGGGCCGATAGCTAGACCTCCCTTTCTTCACAATAGCTCCTGAGACAGCCATATAGTGGCCCTGGGCATTCCTTCTCCCGCAAGCAGGAGAAGAGCGAAGGCCACCACAGGCTATCAAAGGCGCCACTGATGTCCACCATGATGCCGACTATGTACTTGTGCGGGGTAGAGTCGCAGACATCCGCAGCCAGGGCGATTGCGTCAGACGCCGACCGTCCTTTCCGAAAACCGAATTGTCTGTCACTCATCCCGCACAGGACTCGGTGTGCAGCCAGCCTGTCTGCCAGCAACCTCTCAAAAAGCTTGCCCAACAAGTCCAGTAAACATATAGGTCTGTATGACTTGGCCTCTTTGGGGTCTTTGTCTGGGCCTTTTTTGATTACAACTACATTCGCCTTCTTCCATATTGAGGGGAATGTCTGAAGCCGTAAACACTCATTGTACAGCTGAGTGAAAGGTGCCACCATCTGGGGGGCGAGGTACTGTATCACTTCCGCAGTAATGCCGTCTGGGCCAGGAGCTTTGCCTTTTTTAAGAGCTTTTATGTGGGAGCTTACCTCTTCTTCGGAGAAGGGGTAAACCACTAGGTTGTTTTCGTAGACCCGTTGGTTTTCTCTTCTTATTCTCTGTTGTTTATCAGAGTCATCATCCTCTCTATCGTCAGGTATCAGGGCACGGAGTAGGACCCCCGCAGTTTCCTGCCAGGTCTCCGTCATCCGGTCCCCGTCCCTGACGGTAGACAGCACCATAGATGATTTGATTTTTTCCCGTACTATTTTGTAAGGTAATCCCCAGGGGTCTGTAGCCAATTGGCTTTGTACATACTTCTCCCAGCTCCTCATCCTAACAGCCTTGAGTTCCTGTTGGAATTTTTCTCTGACTTCTCTGTATACCTGCAGGCAGCGCTGCTTCTCGTGCCAGACGACACACCGCTGGTAATACCTCCTCGCCCTCCTTACTGCCTGGCGCATTTGCCCCAGTTCGGCTGACCATGGTGAGGGGGAGGCCGCAACTGCCCTCCTCCTGGTTGGTACAGCTGCCTTCACTGCCCTGGTTATCGCACTTGTAAGATCTCTGGCATACTCTTCTACGTTGACATCACCCTCCAGCAATGCAGGAATGTCAAACTCCACCGCCATGCGGTCCCAGTCGGTTTTATTATAGTTTAGCTGCGTTTCCCACCCCATGTCCCAGTGGCACTCGCTGTCTCCAATGATGAATGTTATTAAGTTATGGTCACTAGTGGTGATTTGGTCCCAAACTGTCCAGTGCGATAATTTTGTTGCGAGGTTTGGCGTTACCAGAGTAACGTCAATGTTTGTGCCCTGTCCTTCCCCCCCCCCCCCCCCCCCCCCGCCAAGTGTAGGTGGGAGGGTTTCCCTGTTTGTTAGGAACCATTAATTGTAGTGACATGATTGTGTCAACAGCTTTTTCTCCTCGGTCGTCCTGGGTGCCACTGAACCACAGGGGAGATTTTGCATTGATGTCCGCAGTCACGAGAATTTTTCGTCCCCGCAACGCCGTGGCTATTAGGACAAGCTTGTCCAGGAATTCGTCTATTTGTCTTCCGTACTGGAAGTACATGTTGACCACATATAGTACTCCTGTTGGTGAATGAAGCTCCACGACGTTGCAGTGGTCATCTGAAAATTGTGCTAATACAGTGGCTCTCAATGCTTTGTTTGTGATTATGACCGCGGCTCTCGGTTCCGCTCCACTATAGATATGTTGCCAGTTGACTGCGGTGAACGGGATCCGTCCAGCCAGGGAGTATGGCTCCTGCATGCAGAGTACATCTAGACTCTTCTCCTCCACCACTTTCCGGAGTTCCTGCAGAACCAGTTTGCTATTATGTGTGTTTACCTGTCCCACTCTTAACTGGCTCACGTGGGAAGTATGTGTGTATATGAGACTCAGGCCAGTTTTTGCGCCAGTCGTGTGCTATCCTGCCGTTAGTGATGACAGATTGATTGTACAATTCATTAAGGTCAAACTTTTCATTTCGCCTTTCGAATACTTTCTTAACTAGGTCTCGCAGGGCTCCGAAGTCTGTGGGGAGATTCATTGTCTTAAGCTGTATTCTGTCTACAGCCTCCATCACTGGGAAGGCGATGTCTCTGCCATATTCATGGCCGACACGCACCACATGCCTTAAGGCTGTTGTGAGGGTGGCCGGCTCTTCCAACCTAGACAGCTGTAAAGCGTGCTCCAGGTTGGGGTAAATCCTAGCAGGATCTATTCGTAGCCCTCGTTCGGTAGGTGGGCTTATTGGTGTACTTGTGTTTGTCGGTACACTTGTGCTGCTTATTGTGTTAACCTGCACTTGCTCTTCCTCTGTTAGTGATAATGTCCCTACCACAGAATGCCCAAGTGGTCGTGCTTGATCTTCAGGCGACCTTTGTCCCCGTTTCGGAGTAGAGGGGGCATCATTCTGATCACAAGGATCTGTTTGGATGCAGACATCTTTCATTGTGATTGTGTGATGTTGTGGACTGGTGATCTTCTGAATAAATTCTTTGAATTTATTGGCCCTTATTGCGTCCCTCAGCCTCTTACTTGGAGACTTTCTTTTGGGCTTCCTGTTCCCATTTAGGGACTCAGCCATAATCGATTCGCGCTTTGAGTCTCTGTTGAAGCATCCTGTAGGTAGGGCAATTTCTGCCAGTAGTGTTGCATGACTTTTTGCCTCTCTTTATACAGGGTATGCAGATTCCAGCTTTGCTGCAATTCTTTCTTGTGTGATCCTCTGCCCCACACCTGGAGCAGGCCGGCTTCCTCTCACAGTTGTGGCATCTGGGAACCACTAGGTAATCCCTTACATTTATTGCGTGAAAGCCTATGTAGACTCTCCCCATGGTGGTGATTCTGCGCCACATCTTTCCAGAGACCTCGGCACGTGATGTACGACGTCACGCTCCCGGGGTCCTGTTCTGAAGCGTAATTTAAAATCGTTTTTGAATGTTTCCCACTCCATGTCATCAAAATTTTGATTATATAGTGTCTCATATATGTCTACTTCTGTTAATGCTGTTGGTACATCATAAAGGATCACTAGCGGATTCCGCTTTTTCGGTGGTTCACATTTGACTGCTGTGTTAAGTTTGGTGTTTTTTAGGATCTTGTCTCTGTCCTCCTCAGTTGCCACATCAACTACTACTACGTTTTTAGTTGCTTTGACTTTATTTATTTTTATTTTGTCTTCAGCAGGGTCAATAGTAGTGGTGAATATTTCTTGTACTTTTTTAACTGTCTGTCCGGGCAGGGGTCTTAAGAAGACCGCCGTGTCCGGCCTTTTTGATACCTTTGCAATTGTTTCCTTGGTGGTTTGTGGTTTTGTGACTGCTTGCGCAGCCACTGCAGCCCAGGTTTTGGTTGGTTGCTGCCTTAATCTATTGTTTTCTTTTTCCAGTTCTTCGAGTCGCCCCTCAAGCTTTGCACTTGCAATGGCCCAGGCGGCGAGCTCGTTTTTGATTGCCAGGACTGCAGCCTGGCTGATTTTTCCGTTTTTCACGCTTGAGTCCAAAATTTGATTAATTTTGGTATGTCTTTCGAGCGCGTTTTGCTCATTCTGTTCCGCTTCCTCCTGTGAGGCAGGAACAGTCGCCATCGACGCCCTCGAGGTCGCACGAGAGTCACTCGTCTCTGAGTCAGCCATGTTTGTAGTGTTTGTAGACGAGTGAAAAAAGGATGGGAGCCCGTCTCTTACCCCGGACCGGCTCCTCTGGCATGGGGGGGGGGCGGGGGGGGGGGGGGGACTTCTGCAGCTCGCCCACCGACCTCGCCCCTAGATCAAGGGCATTCCAGAGCTGCCGGATTCAGCGCGCCGTCGCCAGCGCACTGGTCCCCATCGATGGCCTCGTCGTCGACGATTTCACACGACGCTCCTCGGCAAGTGCACCCCGCACTCCGGAGAGGCGGATGCACCCCTCGCCCTTCGCCGCCTACTTGCCCGAGCTTCCGCCTGAAGGCCAAGGACCCACTCCTACTCAGGTGGTGGATCGGTCCCCCAGTAGTTCGGCGGTCTGGCCCCATCTAACCTAGCCCAGGCGATGTCACCACCTCCTGGGTTTGGCAGAACACGCCCCGGTTACCCAGGGGCGCGGCGAAGCACCCTTGCCGACTCGCACCGTGATCCCACGCCGACAAACGAAGTCGCCGGCATGCAGAGCACCTGCTGGTCTGTGCCCTGCGAACAGAAAGGGACTGATGTTCGGTCACTCGACACAGCTCCCCCTGTGCCACGCACCCTTCGCTTTCGCATCGGGTTGGGTCGCAGCTCTCCCTTTTGTCGCAAGGCCGAATGCCGAGCTTAACATCTGGCACCACGGGAAGGCGGAAAGAGCCACTTGGGAAGGAGAGGCTATGAGAGACGCGTCACTTCCCCGAGTGAGGACTGCCGCGGCACGCCCGACTGGAAGCGATACGCCCCAGTGCGAGCTTCCGTGCCTTACGGCGCGCCGGCAACGGACGGGCCCGCGCCGAAACGCGCCGTCAGGTGACTGACCTCACGCCAGACATCTACGGTATTTGCAAGATTTTGTTGTGTTATGAAACTTCCTAGCAGAGTAAAACTGTGTGCCGGACCGAGACTCGAACTCGGGACCCTTGCCTTTCGCGGGTAAGTGCTCTACCAACTTTCTTTTTTTTTATTTTTTAAATCTCATTTTGTTCGTTTTCGTTCGTTATGTCTGCTCTAGGCGGACGTCGAAAGACACCCGTTTCAGTTCGATGTTGATCCATTAACTCAGTTTTTTTTTATTACAGAGGGCAGCTGGCCCTCTGACCGAACACGCTGAGCTACCGTGCCGGCTAGCAGCTGAGCTACCCAAGCACAACTCACACCTCCTCCTCACAGCTTTACTTCTGCCAGTACCTCGTCTCCTACCTTTTGGTCTGTTGTTTCATGTTCCTTTGTGCTTTTCGGCAGTGCATTCGCACCGGCAATACTCATATTTCGAAAAGCAGAAAGTGTGTCGTGACTTAAGTGAGGAAAATGTAATGACACAAAACCTGAATCCAAGGTATTTTCAAGATTTTGTTCTGTTATTTCGCATCCCTGAGGTGAAATCTTACCGACCGATCGATCGACAATAGTTCCTTGTTCACTTATTGTTTCACTTTCTACACCGTTGTTTTCTGCCTGGCCTATGCCCCTATGCACTATTGTCAAATTATTGTCTCGAACATTTGTCACTTCATTACAAGGTGGTGCTAACAAACTACGCTCATCATCACTGTCATTTCTCAATTTGCTTTGCAGCCTAGTTACGCTTTTCACACGAAAAAAAAATTGAAGAGCAAAATACCCACTAATATAGCACTGATAATAATAAATATCTAATTAGTTGCAAAAGCGAGTGCAAGATGCTTGGTGCAAATTCACATGCATGTCACAACTGCTTTGCTCATTACAATACAGTACAACAATAAGAAACTACAACTACAAAAGAAATCCTCCATATACAATTACACGCTAGCAGTAGGCAATAACTAATTTCTAATCATGTACTAATTATTCAAACTACAAGAAAATCGGAAGATTCGGCTAAGCATCGACAGGTGAAACTTCTTTATAAGTGTTTTACCTAAACTGCAGTAACTGAGAAGGTGAAACTTCTACGTTTTTACTTAAATTACTTAATGCAACTGAACCTTCTAAAACTGCTGAGTGAAACTGACATACTGTCACTTTGCTTTTCTTTATCGTTTCGACACTGACCTGCAGATTTTTCCCTGACAAATACATCTCAAACTTATTCTATTCATTTATGACCCGCAATATACAAACGCAACGCAATCTGACTATTAATTAACACCAAAGAATGGCCATGAATTAGATGAATTCCTAACAATAACCCATAGATTTCATAAGTCACTTCTAACAAAAATCTTCATTAGACGAACTACAGCAAATACAGCAAGTACACAGCCAGCTAAATAAAAACGTTCTAACTACTGTAGGCTCTAACTACTAATAGGCATGTGGTTAGGAAAGGCAAGATTTTGTTGCAGAGCAAACAATGTATTTAGCAGATTTTACCTCAATCATGTGACATCCAGTTCCAAAAATTATATTATCGTCTGTGACATCCAGTTCCAAAAATTATATGATCGTCAATAATTCCGTTACCCACATTTTACAATTTATGTCCAACGAATTTTAAATCTCCATGACGGACACACGTCCAGACCGTCCACTCTCACTAACACTGCTTCTAACCTCCATCACTGCTAACTATTAACTTGTAACTGCGATTCCGACCAGCCACAAAGTCTCTTACAGAGGGCGCACAGTGCTGTCAGTGATATTAATGCAGTCTATAGCGCTACATAGCGCTGCCAACATACAAACACATAAACACGGTACTTACACAGTGTATGCATGGAACGGTAATACCCTAGTCTGGCTGCTGCTAGATTGTGACCAATTGTGTTGGATGACACAGGATGTTGCAGGAAGTCCATCACTTGTTCTCAAATGGCAGGCTCAGACGTGAACGGGGTTACGATGTGCCTGGTGCATCTTAGTGTGAACCTTCCTTCTGATGGTCAGGGGTGGCCGACCAGAACCTAGATGGTGGGTATGCCTGCCCCCTGATTCTGATGTAGTACAACATCTAGGTACTGTCATGTCCAAATGCTCCTTAAAATGCATATTTCACAATTAAACCAGCTATCAATATGAAGACTCACAATGAGACCCTTTCAACATCTGTCAGGTGCTGATAACACTGTCTCACACGAGTACTCGTACACGGCATCTCCATGTCCTTCACCGTGATCACTCAACATCTGATACTATTCGCGCCCCACATATCCTACCACGCCTGCTAACAATACCAAACATGAACAACACTAATGGATTGTGGTGAATTTCCTACGTGCCACAAAGAATGGAAAATTTAATAATTTACAAACACATCGATGGTCAGTGCTTGTACGAAGTTACACTGACATCCGACAATATCTTCTGGATCTTTCACATTTTTGTCAGGGAGTGTACATCGATGAGCCAACAATTTATGAGCACCTGTTTAATAGCGTGTACTTCCACTTTTCAAACACAGTACAACACATATTCTGTTTGGCATGGATTCTACAAGTCCTTGACAGGATTCCAGATGTATGTGGCTCCAGATGTCTCAGCACAGAATGGTGGTTTACAGGCACACAGCTGGCTCCCTATATGTGTTCCAGTAGGTACAGATCAGGGACATTTGTTGGCCAAGACATCAATTTGAGTTTACTATAACGCCATTGAAACCACTGTAGCATGATTCTGATCTTGCAACATGGACAGTTATCTTGCTGGAAGATGTCATCACCGTAAGAGCAGACTTCAAGCGTGAAAGTGGCTCGCGATAATATTCATTTAGTTCACTGCTGTCATGACGCCTTCGATTACCACCACAGATCCCATGGAAGCCCAACTCCATATTCCCCATAGCATAATTCTGCCCTCACCAGCCTGCATCTGTGGCGCTGTGCACGTTTCGTGTAGCCATTCACCTGTATGACGGCGTGTAAGGACCTAACCATCGTCCTGGTGTAACAAGAAATGCAATTCATTCGACAAGCGACACGTTTATATTGCTCCACATTGAAAACTCAGAGATGCTGTCCCCACTGCAATCACGACAGTCGATGTAATTGGGTCTACTCAGGAACGTCTAGAGGTCGTGTGATGAGGAGTTCCATGTTCAACAATTGCCTTTGAACGGTGTGCTCCGAAACACTTGTGCCTGCACCAGCATTTTACTCTGTCGTCAGATCTGTCACAGAGCGCTGCCTATCCTGGATTACACAGTGGTGGATCCTCCGACCTCGACGTTATGTGATGAGACGAGGTCGTCCAATACCTTATGGCCTACTCGTTATTTAACCATCCTTCAACGACTTTCAATAGGTGCTCACGACAGTAGTACACCAACAGGCAAACAGATTCGCCGTTTCAGAGATCCTCGCTTCCAGCCGCAGCGCCACAACAATGTGCCCTTTGTCAAAACCGCTTATATCAGTGGATTTCCGCATTTGCAGCCGTATCTTCGCTATAATGACTGCCCATTCGTCTCTCTTCCGCTTACATTCTTTCCTTACTTCGTCACGTGCCCGAAACACCAGCAGGAGGCATGCATCCTCGCAGAGGGCAGTGGTCACCATGTTTTGGCTCATCAGTGTATATCTTCATCGATCTTAAGTTTTATCGACTGCGTTTTAAACGCTGCAGTTGCCCTGTGTGGAACAATTGTTCAACTACCACATTCCTCGGTTTGTAAATTTGCTTTTAATTAATAGTTAAATGCACCTACTTGTCTTACGTGACTTGTAGATTCAAACGTACTATGCTATTTGAAGACAGGTGAAGCGCATCTTAGCGTAAATAAAGCTACATAAAAAAGTGTTGGGTTTCCGTTTTTCTTAAATTAACGGGTAATGTCATCCAAATTCATTTCTTTATGCCATCCTGCTTCCTTATGATACGAATAAAGTGTGCTGGATGCACGTAATATACAGTGATAATCACTATAACCGAGACCTGTGCTCACACCAACTGTTGCAAGTACACCAGGGACTCTCCTCCTTGTGTGCCATGAATGTCTCATGTTTTGCCGGCCGGAGTGGCCGTGCGGTTCTAGGGGCTACAGTCTGGAACCGAGCGACCGCACCGGTCGCAGGTTCAAATCCTGCCTCGGGCATGGATGTGTGTGATGTCCTTAGGTTAGTTAGGTTTAATTAGTTCTAAGTTCTAGGCGACTGATGGCCTCAGAAGTTAAGTCGCATAGTGCTCAGAGGCATTTTTTGTCTCATGTTTTCATACTGACCCACCCATTTTCTCCACGCTGCAGTAGGCTTTCGTGTATCTTAATTTATGTGCACGAATATTTTTGTATTTTTATCTGATTATTGTTTAATTATATATCAATTTTTTCGTCTATCAACATTAATGTATGAAAGGACGACAGCTGGATTGTGACTTACTCGTCACGATTTCATCTTCTAAAGCCCTCTGAAAGCGACGCGCTGCTGATCTCGATGCTGGCGGCGCGCTACCAGATGACGAAGGGCAACCCCCGTCAGCGCCCTCCCACCGTTCCGACGCGGACCAGCCAGAGGCCGTTGGACGATATCGACGAGACGGTGGACCGGATGCGCATGCTGACCGCCTACTGCTCCACAGAGGCGCACTGCAGCGTCCAGAAAGCCGCGCGCCTTTGTATGGTGCAGCTGCGCGTTCTGGACGCCGACCGAACCGACTGCCTCAGCGCGGAGAGGCTCAGGCGGGCAAGTCACTCTACTGTTCTTAAAGCGAGGCGCTCAACACGAAGACATAGGGAAGCTGCACTCCTTTTATGTCCACAGCCTGTGGCGTTGACCCGAGCAACTAACGAGTAGTCAACCACGAGTCCTCATATAGGTAATCAGCAGACTGGAGCAGGTCGCGTCCAAACAGGCCCATTTTTTAACTGTTCTACACATTTACCTCCACCAACCGCTGCAGCCGAAGTTTTAATATCCTTTCACTCACTTTACAATGAGGAAAACTGGATGCCAATTTTGCTTTACCTCACGTTGCCTCGTAACCATACTTCAGAGGGATATAGTTTTGTTCATTGTAGTTCGTAGATGTCTCCCCTTACCTATCTCGTAAGCTGATCCTTTCCCCTCAAGCCTTCCCTATTGTTAGATCTACCTATCTACACTACTGGCCATTAAAATTGCTACACCAAGAAGAAATGCAGATGATAAACAGGTATTCATTGGACAAATATATTATACTAGAACTGACATGTGATTAAATTTTCATGCAATTCGGGTGCATAGATCCTGAGAAATCAGTACCAAGAACAACCACCTCTGGCTGTAATAACGGCCTTGATAAGCCTGGGCATTGAGTCAAACAGAGCTTGGATGGCGTGTACAGGTACAGCTGCCCATGCAGCTTCAACACGATACCACAGTTCATCAAGAGTAGTGACGAGCCAGTTGCTCGGTCACCATTGACCAGATGTTTTCAGTTGGTGAGAGATCTGGAGAATGTGCTAGCCAGGGCAGCAGTCGAACATTTTCTGTATCCAGAAAGGCCCGTGCAGGACCTGCAACATGCGGTCGTGCATTATCCTGCTGAAATGGAGGGTTTCGCAGGGATCGAAAGAAGGGTAGAGCCACGGGTCGTAACACATCTGAAATGTAACGTCCACTGTTCAAAGTGTAGTCAATGCGAACAAGAGGTGACAGACACGTGTAACCAATGGCACCCCATACCATCACGCCGGCTGAAACGCCAGTATGGCGATGAGGAATACACGCTTAAAATGTGCTTTCACCGCTATGTCGCCTAACACGGATGCGACAGTCATGATGCTGTAAACAGAACCTGGATTCATCCGAAAAAATGATGTTTTGCCATTCGTGCACCCAGGTTCGTCGTTGAGTACACCACCGCAGGCGCTCCTGTCTGTGATGCAGCGTCAAGGGTAACAGCAGCCATGGCCTCCGAGCTGAGAGTCCAAGCTGCTGCAAACGTCGTCGAACTGTTCGTGCAGATGGTTGTTGTCTTGCAAACATCCCCATCTGTTGACTCTGGAATCGAGACGTTGCTGCACGATCCGTTACAGCCATGCGGATAAGATGCCTGTCATCTCGACTGCTAGTGATACGAGGGCGTTGGGATCCAGCGCGGCGTTCCGTATTACCCTCCTGAACCCACCGATTCCATATTCTGCTAACAGTCATTGTATCTCGACCAACGCGAGCAGCAATGTCGCGATACGATAAACCGCAATCGCGATAGGCTACAATCCGACCTTTATCAAAGACGGAAACGTGATAGTACGCATTTCTCCTCCTTACACGAGGCATCACAACAACGTTTCATCAGGCAACGCCGGTCAGCTGCTGTTTGTGTATGAGAAATCGGTTGGAAACTTTCCTCATGTCAGCACGTTGTAGGTGTCGCCACCGGTGCCAACCTTGTGTGAATGCTCTGAAAAGCTAATCATTTGCATATCACAGCATCTTCCTCCTGTCTGTTTAATTTCGCGTCTGTCGCACGTCATCTTCCTGGTGTAGCAATTTTAATGGCCAATAGTGTATCTACCTACCAGATGGCTATAATTAAAGTGCAGCTATTCACAGAGTTCCAGAGTGGGCTGTAATTATTGTATGACAGCGAAACTTGGTAAATATTCTAATATGTTAATGCGAAGCCGATTTATGAGGAAAGATGTTAGTTCAAATATTTAGATACAGGTGGAAATCTGGATCTGTGAATACGAGAAAGGTGCATAGAAATGTTTCCACCTGTAATGGATTAGGAATGGGACGAAAAGGCATAATGTTGATTTTATTACTAACCACCACTTACAGTCTGTTCAACATGAGCACTGGAGACGTCGACGAAGTGCTGTGCAGTGCCAGATGTCACCTGTTGGCCAAACCTGAAACTAATTTTTCTTCAGCGTAAGTCGGATCTGCATTAACGCATTAGCGTATCTAACAAATTTCGCTGTCATATGATAATTACAGCTCCACGAGTAGCTGTACTTCGATTATAACCACCTGGTATCTATCTATGTAGCCGGCCGCTGTGGCCGAGCCGTTCTAGGTGCTTCAGTCCGGAACTGCGCCGCTGCTGCGCTCGCAGGTTCGAATCCTGCCTCGGGCATGGATGTGTGTGCTGTCCTTAGGTTTAAGTAATTCTAAGTATAGGGGACTGATGACCTCAGATGTTAAATCCCATAGTGCTTAGAGCAATTTGAACCATCTATCTAAGTACAGACCACTTTCCTACCCTTTGCCTCCTCGTTTCCCTATCAGTCTCTCTTTCTATCTCTCTCTCTCTCTTTTTCTTTTCTCTGTACAAACCACTTTACAACATGATGCGCATTGCAATACTGTAATAATGGTATTTTTCACTTTTTGTCGTGAATTGATAAAATTAAAACAGCAGAAGTGGAAAGTGCCACCTTCTTTTAATAAATTCATTGTTGTCGTACCCGCTGTGAAGAAAACACATGAAACTGTCTCCGAACTATCTTCGGTCGCAATCGAAATATTATTTCCATAAGTGTTTGTAGCCTGCGGACAAGCTATTCACTTCTAGCGTTTTTCGAAGCGGCTAACTGTTGAAAGTTGAGTTTACAGTTCACTCTTCATATAGTCAGACATCCTGATACCTCCTCAAAATACTGTTGTAAGTGGAAGTGAAATAAAAATGAGGCAGGTCGAAAAACAATAACTAACCTGTTCATTACTTCAAAAGTAATCGCGACAGCTGTTAACATATTTGTCCCACTATGAGACAATGAGGCAACACGGTCAATACCTTCACCGAAAGATGTTCGTGTTTGCTTTCAGAACCGTGATAGTACCCAGGCATGCACCTCGTCGTCCGAAACAAATCATCAACCACGAATATCTTTCCTCAGGGATCCAGAAATTTGGAAATCGGATGGGGGAAGATCGAGACTGTGTGGAGGACTTGTAAGGGCTTCCCAGTGAAAGTCCTGCACGGTAGTCGAAACACGCACGCCAGCTCCGGGAAAGTCATGGTGACCTTTTCCTTGAACTGCAATGGCCCACTGCTCATTTACTTTCTAAGACAGGATTCCATAACTAACGCACAGTGATACGTAGGCACTTTGCAAAAACTGAACTGCTCCATCAAGTCCAAATATCCAGGAATGTCGACGGATGGCATCATTCTGTTGCAGGAAATACCCACATCCATGTTGGCAAACTTGTTTAATCACGTTGATTAAGAATGTATCTGCATTTCTCTCCTTTACTCTAATGTCTATGGATCGTCTTTTGTGTTTGTCGAAGTTGATGCATCACAACCGAGGCAACTATTAGACTGGTTTACGCTCTTACAGAATGTCTGCCTGGTCGCTTTAGATCAGGCCGTGGCGTAAGTGAGTAGCCTTTACCTGAGCATGTGTTATCTTAAATACAAACCTGGGAATGTGAACTGACAACCTAAATGTGCTACTAAGCTGAAATCCACATCACTTACATGAATTTGAAAAGAATCCTGTGTGTTTGCAGTTGGTTTGTTGATTTGGGGGAGGGGACCAAACGGCGAGTTCATCGGTCCATCGGATTAGGGAAGAATTGGGAAGGAAGCCGGCTGTGCCCTTTCAAAGGAACCATCCAGGCATTTGCCTGAAGCGATTTAGGGAAATCAGGGGAAACCTAAATCAGGGTGGCCGGGCGCGGGTTTCAGCCGTCGTCTTCCCGAATGCGAGTCCAGTGTGCTAACCACTGCACCACCTCGCTCGGTCTGTGTGTGTGTGTGTGTGTGTGTGTGTGTGTGTGTGTGTGTGTGTGCGTGTGTGTGTGTGTGAAAATCGATCTCATTCATAAGCAAATAAATAAGCAAACCAATAATTTCACGTTCAATAGACTTGGTCAGTGCGAACTATTTGGAAAAAAAACGTAACTGTAGAGAAAAAAACTGTAATGTCTATCTGTATAAGAACGTAACCTGAAGCACTACGCTGACATATGGCCCTGGTAAATTAAAGAAACTGATAGTACATACATTGCGCAAAAGAAACGAAACAATCATGTATTGTGAATCTCACATGCAAAATGAAGTACTGGCAGAAACAGCAACACTGCAAGGCTCAACAACAGATAAAAAAATACTGCTAAAAACTAACTACAGTTGGTCCAGGGAAATTGGGTTCATAATCTTGACACAGATTGCCAATGTAACACATGACTCAACCCTTAAGTACTGATGTTTCAGTTAGGAAGGAACTTATCAAAGAAAATAATTATAAGCGCTAATATGAAAATTCATTTATCTAATAACTTTCATGGTACAGTAAATTAACTCAGAAGATTAATCAGTGTTACACTAGATTATTCATGCTAGTTTTTCCAGTCCTGTAGATATAAGAACTACACTGCAAATGATGTGCCTTGAACATTTTAGGTCAAAGTACTAGCAATTCCCTTGATTTAGCAGCAACTAGTTCAGATAATTATCTTTCTGTTTTCTTTCTCTGTATGGAGCAGGCAATAGAAGCCGACGTGGATAAAGGATTCGTGCCGTTCTATGTGGTGGCTACGATCGGCACGTACGCGACGGCTGCTTCGGACAACTTGAAGGCAATCGGCGCCGTCTGCCAAGAGTACCCAACCATCTGGTTCCACGTGGACGCCTCGTACGGCGGCAACGCGCTGCTTTGTCCCGAGATGCGCCACCTCAGCCTGGGGATCGAATACGCCAATTCCATTAGTGTGTGCCCCGAGAAGTGGGCGCTCGTCAACCACGACTGCACGTGCTTCTGGACGAGCGACTACCTGCGGCTGATCGAGGGCCTCGTCGTGAACCCGACGTACCTGCAGTACGAGCAGCAGAACGAAAGCATAGACTACCGGCACTGGGGGGTGCCACTGTCTCGCCGCTTCCGAGCCCTCAAGCTGTGGTTCACCCTGCGCAGCTACGGGCTGCACAACCTACAGAAGCACATCCGTAACCACTGCCTGCTGGCGGAGCGCTTCAGGGCATTCATCAACAGCGAGCGCCGCCTGCAGCTAATGAATCTCGTCGAGGTGAGTTGCACACTCTATGCCGAGTCCAATGTTACGTTACAGCCCTCTCTCGCACAAAGCAAAAACCTCTGATACGACTTCTATTGTAGTCTGAGTATCCGGTAGGGATCAAAAGCTACGTTTTATCTCATCTCAAACGTACCTCGGAAAGCTCATTTTACGTAAGTAACTCTATTGTCTCACATTTACATACAAACTGCGCAAGCCACCATAATCTGCATGATGGAGGGCATCTTGTACCACTATTAGTCATTCGTTTGCTACTCCACTACCAAATGGACAGAGGAGATGTACGACCATCTTCATGCCTCCTTCAAGCCCTAATTTCTCTTACCTTGCCTTCGTACACCTTACAGGAAATGTACACTCTTTGACACAAAACCTGGCCGGCGGCTGGACGCCACGGAGTCTAACAAGGAACCCCTTGAGTGCGAGGTAGGAAAAGGCCAGTGACGTTTATAGTATTCGACGCACCACATACTGTCTACCATGCAGTCACAATATTGGCTGATAAGGGCAACGTGGAACAGGACTGCAGGGATTCAGTGGTGACAACAGCATGAAACTACTAAGTCCAGTCGAACTGCTTAGTCGACGAGTAACTCACAATAGTGCTACAGTGCTAGTGAAGTTGATATAAATCAGAGTGATGGCAATGATAGACAGTGCTAACATTTCATTATGTCTAAAACAACAGCTGCCGGAGTTGACATTTCGTCAGTAAGGAATCCAAGGAATTTCGCAGAGAAACAAGTTTCAAATGAAATATTAGCGTTTCTGCAAGATGAGTCGGTGAAATGTGTAGTGTCGTATACGCTCGACTGTGCGGACAATGTACATGAGGAGCTGGTTGGTTAGTTTTGGGAGTAAAGGGACTAAACTGCTTGCTTCATGAGGAGTACAATGATGACGATACGTGCTTAACAAGTGAAATTAGTACTGAAACAGGTGTCGTTCCATGTGGTCCATCCCCCTTGTCAGACAGGAACCCACACATCGCGTCTCCAGTGAAACTTAGTAAAGGACAGTCGTTGTCAAAGGATCGGGCGCTAAACATAATTAAGTACATGCAGGATCATCCTACAATAATAAATATCAGTTATGAACATATTTAGAATAAGTGCGCAACAATATGAACGTGTAGTACTTAATAAAAATTACGGATGTCCAAGAGAGGACAAGGAGCACTTGTCTCAAGGATGCTCGTTACAATTTACCGGATGTGCATGATAATGACCTATTACATTATGCACATCAGATTGCGTGAGGCATAGATTACAGTTATCTCAATGGTAGCAGTGGACAGTTATATAACTTCAAACAGTGCTAGACAACTGAAAGACGTAAGATAACGAAATTTAAAACAAACTGTCAACTGGACAATGCACAGCAAATTGCGGAATCGGGGCGAAAATTTGTAGATGAGATAATCAAACTAATCCCGTCATTTTGTAAGGAATTTGTTTTCAGCTCCGACCAATCGGTATTTGAAAGGGATATGCATATAAAACGAACCCTGGAAATTAGTGGTACCAAGACAGTGGATCAACTATCATCAATGCCTTAACGCATCCGCATACAATTATGCCGACTGTTAATCTGGATTGTAAATTGACTGAAAAGTTATTTATTGTGCTGCGAGAAGTTGGAAATGCTTTGCCTCCTACGATTCTTCCTCATGTGCGTGACCTTGGAAGCACAGTAGGGAATATTTACGCCATACCAAGCAAAATTGGGAAAATGGGTGCAAGAGAACAATAACTGTAGTAAGAGCACTGATTTTGGCAGGAAGCTCGTCAAAATAACTTGCTTTTGGTTGGTTCCCGGTCTGAGTAGAAAAATCATACTCCTTTAGAGCAATTATCCCTCCTGAAAAGGTGTGTAACATTGCAGTTCTTAGCACCTTGAACCACTGAATAAATTCGACGTCTGGATGTTTGTTTTTTCCGTGCCTATGAAATACATTATCGCACTATCTGCAGCTACGCCTTAGGATAGCCAGTTTCACGATAAGCTCCACAACAGACTGTTTCGCATTCGGTTGCATGCCATCACATTCCATCAGTTCTCGTCACCTCGTTAATCTAATATGATTCTATATCAGTTCTTTAAGAGCGGATACCGATCTGAACGTTCTGCACCATTTCTAACTCCCAAGGTGTTCGCCTTCTATCTTGATCACTATTGCGCGCTATTTTTCATTCAGCGTTCGTAGTGCAAGTTAACGATTTGCTTTGAACATTTCTTGAATGTCGACAATGTCAGTTTTGTCAAGTGTAATACATACGTCCCGTAGAAGGTTGACCTCTGTACTTCCCAGACACTCATTTTCTGTCGTCCTCCTGATATACATGATGCATCATTAGCAGCTAATATTTTTCCTGTCATAACTGTTAACACAACACTTTAAAGTGAGCCGTACTAAAGACTGAACTTGTGACCTCGTACCCAGGGTTCCTTGTAAGTCAACACCGATCGTGACGTGGGACAAATAGCATGGTCACGAAGATATTTTTCTAAATACAGCTGTCTACACAGTCTGGTAACAGTGCAGTCTGCGGCAGTTCCTGGAGAAATTCTTGTCTTCGGGTCGAGCTGTTATGGTACGTCTACTAGCGGTAAACAGCACCTCATTTGAATGCAACGCCTCACAATCGAAACCGCTAGTTGCCTACATTTCCATAGCGCTTTTCGTCTTAACGCTGAACTATAGTGGCAACTATTTATTTACAGCTCATACAAAATAGCTACGTGTTTCAAAGTTTTACAGGGGAGTGCAGTAGGTGGTACAGCACTTAGCAGCCAGTCTCTAAGCATAGAGACAGAAGTGATGACACTTTCTGCAGGACTTGACCATCATTTTGCAGGACAATGATCAAGCACGTACAATGCAAGATGTTACTGAATTGACTGATGGGGCTGCTAACTGCTATACTTAAGAACTCATAAGTTCAACTCGATTTCTAAACTGCAGGAAACACTTCACAGCATTCACTTCAGAACTGCTACAAATTCGCCGACCGAAGTGGCCGTGCGGTTCTAGGCGCTGCAGCAGTCTGGAACCGCGAGACCGCTACGGTCGCAGGTTCGAATCCTGCCTCGGGCGTGGATGTGTGTGATGTCCTTAGGTTAGTTAGGTTTAAGTAGTTCTAAGTTCTAGGGGACTAATGACCTCAGAAGTTGAGTCCCATAGTGCTCAGAGTCATTTGAACCATTTTGCTACAAATTCGTCGGGCAATAGACCACGCCACTCGTACTGTCAACACAACCGGCACTGCTAAGAGTATCCTACGACTTTCACATCACTGGTAGTGGGTTATACACAATGCTGGTGACTACTCTGAAGGTCTGTAAAACTTTGAAACGTCTATTTTGTACGAGCTGTAACTAAATAGTTGGCACTATTAAAGTTCCAACCTTCGTACAAATGGTTCAAATGGCTCTGAGCACTATGGGACTCAACTGCTGAGGTCATTAGTCCCCTAGAACTTAGAACTAGTTAAACCTAACTAACCTAAGGACATCACAAACATCCATGCCCGAGGCAGGATTCGAACCTGCGACCGTAGCGGTCCTGCGGTTCCAGACTGCAGCGCCTTTAACCGCACGGCCACTTCGGCCGGCAACCTTCGTACAATTACAGTTCAGAAATTGTACTGTGCTCGCATCAGCTCTATAAAATGATCAGCAGCAGCAGAAAATGCATGAAACAACAACATCTTATGAGGAAATAGACAAATGCATAGCAGCAGTGTTTGACATGTGAAATTACACACCATGCAGCACTAACTCCATGAACAGAACACAGTCTGTTGCACACAAAACAACTGTCAAGCAAATGTATACACAGGGATTGCAGTACCTCAAAAATCCATATCTCTGACTTAGAATCATTGAAGTTATGAAAACGAACACTCGATTTATGTCCAAGTTATGGTAGGGAAATGGAGTACTTCATATACATCTTTGTTCGTCTACAGGAGGCTTCAGAAAATGGTTTTTCATCGGATTCATCACACACGCATTCAAAGTCCTCTACTCACTATGGTATGAGACTTGCTGTTAACGGTAGCAGGTAGATAGTGCTCCAAGCCACACCCAGAACATGCAGTTATATAGGAGTTGAATGCAGGCTGTACCACACAACTCATACAGCCCAATAGAACAATGGAGAACAATGGTTAAATATGTGTGTGAGTGTATGTGTATCAGTGTGATGTGGGAGTCCCTATGGCATAGGGTTGATTCTGGAAAGAGCTTATAGGTGGAACCGCCACATGCTATGTCCAGGATGTAGTTGGAAGATAAATTCACCATGTGTCTTTGATAAGGTTTAAAGGTGCATTCAGCATACATTATGGCTGTCATAGGGTTTGGAGGTCTATTTCCTCATAAGATGCTGTTGTTTCATGCATTTTCTGTTGCAGACGATAATTTTATGGGGCTAGTGTGCACATAGCATAACTTCTGAACCATAATTGTATGTGAACCGTGGGTGCTATACATATCTGGAAATGCATATACCCCTACAGACCAGTGGTCCTCAGCAGGATCAGTTCAGGAGCAATACAGGAAGTCTAAGTGACTTACTTCCACTGGCTTGACAAGACAGCCACGCAGAGTGGCTGCGCAGTTAGAGGTACCATGTCACACAGTCTTAGGCCCCTCCCACCAGAGGTTCGAGTCCTCCCTTGGGCATGGGTGTGTGTGTTGTTCGTAGCATAAGTTACTTTAAGGAGTATGGACGGATGTGATGGTACGTCTGCCATGTAAGGGAATCCTGCTGTGTGTAACCCCACTTTGTGGAGCGTCACAGAAGCATCTGTAAAGGTTATCACCGAATGTAATCCTACTTCATGAAAAAAATACTCACCATGCAAATGGACTCTCTAATTAGTTAGTCAAACAATCTGATGTCACTGATGTACTGCCGGGTGGAGGAGAGGGCAAGAGTACCATGGATATGATTCGCGAGTTGGAGCGGTAATCAGACGTTTTTACGTTGTGACGAGATCTTTTAATGAAATTTCAATATCCCACAGACACAAAGAGAAATGTCCATCGTAATAAAATCAGCTATATAACCAAATTTAGAAAGTGATATGCAGTATTAATCTGATATTTACAACACCTCTGTGTTGCTACCTTAAGAGACTTTATAGGTGACAAGGCACTTGGCTACTTTAAGAGAGTTTGAAAGTGAGGAGACATCCTGTGAGAGTGGTAGAATATGCTCTTAGCACTCTGTCATAAGCCAAAAATGAGTTTAATACTCTAGTCTTGTGATGCAGGACATAACAGATATTAAAGTGATAAGAATAGATCTTTTTTACGTTATGGGAGAATACTTTGAGGCCGGCCGAAGTGGCCGTGCGGTTAAAGGCGCTGCAGTCTGGAACCGCAAGACCGCTACGGTCGCAGGTTCGAATCCTGCCTCGGGCATGGATGTTTGTGATGTCCTTAGGTTAGTTAGGTTTAACTAGTTCTAAGTTCTAGGGGACTAATGACCTCAGCAGTTGAGTCCCATAGTGCTCAGAGCCATTTGAAGAATACTTTGAGGAAATGTAGCCTATGTCATACAGTTGTAAAGGATTTTCACAAGTACAGATACTTTAGCGATGTGGAAACACGAACATGCTCCGATTTCTTCTCTCATCGAAAATAATTTGTATAAAAGGGAGGAATCTACATTTCGCCCTGTCTCTGTTGGGTAAAGTGGATTTTTTGAACTGGGTTGAGTCATGTCCGAGGTGGAAATGCAGTTAGAACTATATGTCCAAGCCACACCTGTTTGTCTCGCAGTGTGCACACTGCGAGTCAAGCTTGTCTTGGATGTATAGTTCTAACTGCAATTCCACCCCTACCATGACTTCCACTGCAGGTGTGGGCACGAGGCTTGCTTGACCAGAAGCCACATCTTAGACTGTGATGACTAATTGGTTACAGACAGTGCTCCAAACTGTCAGGTCTAGCCTGCAGGTGTGCAGACAATTCCCAGTGATGGCACCCTCTGGATAGCTGAACAGTGAATTAACCAGTATTCTGGTTGAGTGGCAACACAAGTGGGTGTGTGCGTTGCGTGAGAAGATTCAGTATGGTGATTGTCTGCACTGGACGATTATTCCCCCCATGTAAATTGATTAGTTGACTGCTTGGCTGTCACAGGGACTGTCTGTCCAGCTCCTGAGTGTGTGGTACAATTAGAGGTACATGCACACAACTGCCATCATGGCCAATGCATGTGTGGGCTTCTCTGACCAGTGTGGCCAAGGCTCCTCAGCAGTCAGAGAACAGCACACGTTTCGTGATAGCGAGTTTGTGCAGTCAGAAGATTTTCTTCACTGGAAGTGTTTAGTGGAAACATTGTTATGGAGGAGTGTGCTTGTGTTTCCAAACGTTGGCGCATACAGAACCTGAGATATATTTGGCGCTATACTCTATTTGCGGTGGAAATGTAATTACCTGATTTGCAAAATGTCTGCATGTGATTTCCAGAGGTTCAAAATATGTTTTGTTCCGAATAAACATCGTTGTGACGTAGTGGTGAGCATTTTGAGCAATCTATTTGACTCCTGTAAATGATTAAACAACTAATTTTATAGGTTAGTGCAAATGGACTATTTCACGACATTTCTGATATTGCAATTGTGATGTGATAGAAGTGGACTATTCTTCCCACCCAAAATATAAGAGAATGACAACCCAATATTTCCCTCCAATTTAACTGATTAATTTAATTAATGTTTAAATAAATAAACGACATATTGCTCGCATCTACCGCCCATTTTATGTCTTGAGATCCTTCCCCTCCAGCATCTCAGCACAAATGACTCTTTTTCCAGCCAATTTCCAAATGTTGGAGAGGAAGGAGAAGTGGGGGATGGAGAAAAGCAGCTGAGAACTGAACTTGCGAGGAACTGACAGAAAACATGTCCCTTTTCCCAGATGGGTGTGAGAGGAGGAGGGAGAGAGAGAGGGGGGGGGTAGGTTTCTCAGAAGGAGGAATTATGCCCATGGGGTCATAAATCAACCCAATTAGCATAACAATAGGTTTATGGGAAGGGATGAGGTGTGGTAGAAACCACTTACCGGAACAAAAAGGTAAGGCATTCCTGGGGCGAGGAGTGTCATAAATCAGTCAGCTGTGGCAATTTAATTAATTTGCTTATCAATTTGATAGTGTCCTAGAACGAGCTTTATCCCACTACTTACAACTGTTAATTCAACTTACTGAGTCGAGCATGTAAGAAGACTTGCTGCGTAAAGGATTCCTTCAGATTTTGTTAAAGAATTTTTTCTAGCAATTTGCAGCTCCATTAAATAAAACAGAGAATAGGAGGCACAAACTGGTCTACACCATCAGAAACTAGGGCTCACTGCACCCTTGCATCATAAGACACGCATGGAAGCACTTTTCTTATGCCAAAAGAACCTTCCTAGCGCCCAAGGGGTTGGGGGACAAAGTGGGCCGGTGTCACAAGCCAAAGACTGGCCACCATGTCCTGTTCCCTTTCTCAGGAACCAAGGAAAGCATAGGGAACGTGAAGTAGAGGTAGACAGCGCACCAATGATTTTTTATTCTTATCTTTAATTTTATTTATTCATTTTAATGCCACCATTCATAGCAAGGAACTGATGTCCCAAGGAGGAGGGAGTGGCAAGTGGCCACACTCGGTGGGACTATTGATGCCTCGTTTTTTGGAGAAGAACATTCCAACGAACAGAGAATAACCAGTACTAAGAGTGGAAAAGGCGTGCATCAACTCCTCATTGCAGTAACAGCCCAGTTCCAAGCTGGGTTAAGAGAGACAACAAGGCAATTGGAGAAAAATTTGGGATTGTGGGCAACTGCACAATTTTGTTCATTAAGGAAGCGCAAAAAATAAAGGACATTTTTCTCGCCATTGGCAAACAAGTAGTGAACTGCATGTCCACAAATCCACTTCATGGAGTTTATCTTCATTTGCGAGAAGTGACCCAAACCCAGAAAGAGGGGCAGGTGACGAGGTATCTAATGAGGAGTCATACTGGTAATTAAGGCTAGCATCTTTCGTACCAAGAACCAGACATCTAGAGCCGATCTGCACACAAGGCAATGCTCGTTCATGTCCAGAACATTACAGGTGACACCCATTGGGGTATCTTCAAGGTGAATCCCGTGAAGTTGTGACTCACATACTTGCTTCCCACTAACTGGACGTTAGTGGCACGATACAGAGTGCACACTGATCGCCAGACAACATGCTGGTCGACTTGGGGATACTTCGCCTCAACCACATTTAGTGACATATTCTGCTGACGAAAGCTGTAGATCGCCTTTGTAGACATCGAGCGTGTTGGCATATCACACTATGGATAAAGCTCAGTTTGAGGAAAAAAGAAGTAAACAAAGGGCAGCGGGACAGCCGAAAGTTGGATAAAAGATGAGAGAGAGCGAGGTGCAAGGGGCACCAGCAACAAGCTCGTAAGGCACCTGAGACAACGGCGCCACAGCATCATTTGAGAGCTGACGAAAAGGACTACCGTTCTGTCAGCGATTTGATACAGATCTGAGCCGCCCCTGTAACTATAGGAGTGTGAGGATCTCATACCGTATCTTGAACAGCAAGCTGTGGCAAACATATAGAACCAATACCACTGCCGGCCAGTGTGGCCGAGCGGTTCTGGGTGCTTCAGTCTGGAACCGCGCGACCGCTACGGTCGCAGGTTCGAATCACCCTCGGGCATGGATGTGTGTGGTGTCCTTAGGCTAGTTAGGTTTAAGTAGTTCTAAGTTCTAGGGGACTGACCTCAGGTGTTAAGTCCCATAGTGCTCAGAGCCATTTGAACCAACCCAATGCCACTAGTATGCGGCGAACCATGTTCGGTGGAATAGAAAGTATTTGAGTCGTGTGGGGGTACGTGACGTCAAATATACATTTACCTACTGTGTCCACGGCAACAGATCGAGGGCTCGTAAACAGTGACCTGGGAGCCCAGTAGTGACAGTAGGCGCCGACAGTTGAAGGACATCGCTCCATGAAGGAGACGTATGACGACATCAACGGAAGTGTCAGGGTATCCCGTAATGCGGAGCACGCCTTCCAGGCAGTCGTGATCGACCCACTCGAGCGCCTGGCTGAAGTCAAGAGCGACCAAGAGTTCAGGCATACAGCGAGCGTGAGCAAGATTGATTATGTCTTAACAACGATAGAGGGCACTGCAGATGTTATGGGCACCTCCCAAAGATGTTTGATCAGTGGAAACCATGTACCAAGCCGTCTGTTTAAGCTGTGCAGCCAACAGCCACGTAAAGACCTTCGTGTTGCTGACTAGCAACGTCAAGGGGTGGTAATCACATATCCATGATGTAGTCCGAGGCTTGTGGATGGGAATGAGAAGTCCCTCGAGGAAACTGAAGTATTCCTCATTCGGAATATTTCCACAAGAGCACAGGTAGATGTAATTAAACTCCGTTTATTTGAGCAAGTAAATTTCGTACACAAACAGTCTACTTTTCCTGATGCAATGGAACAAAAGAAAATAAAAGTTCTCCCGAAATTCTTCTTAGTAATGTGAAGGAAAAGATCGTCACAAGCAAAAATAGATTCTTGTGAGCGTAGATTAGGTTCCCCTCACCAATTAAAAGTCTGTCTTCAAAACAAAGTACTAAAGTTCTATCTCACGAGCAGCACGAATTGTACATGGCGCAGCACACCAAGTATTGGAGCACAAGTCGCAGGATCACAGCCATCCAGGTGGCGAAGGTAACGTCTGATCCGAGACAGCGTCCAAACGGTGATAGTACATCAGTTGCTGGCTGGCAAAGATGGAACTGGCTTAGCCAGTTCCCCATGGGCAGAATTATTCGCAAGACGGAAGGTTACAATTTCCCTATTGGCCTCCGAACTTGCGGCGGATGCAGCAAATGTTGCATGTCTAGAGCGACACCTTTTGCTATATTCTGCACCCTTTGGCTGGTTACCAGGAGACCCTCTGGAGGCTGAGACAGATACTGCAGAAACCATCCTGAACGCAGATATCGAGCTGACGACAAGCCGCAAAGTATAGATGCATTGCGGATCAGTAGCACCGATGGTGAAGCTGAGAGACATTACAGAAACTGTCTGCGATGTGCATGATAGGTAGCGTAAGGTCCCGACAAATTTCCGTCCACACCCGCGCCAGCAGGGGACGAAGTGTCCGATAAAACTGTAGTGGGAGACCGTCAGGGTCAGGCGACTTTTTTGTGGAACCCACCTGGATAGCATCATGAAATTGATCCTCTCTGACGTTGGCAAGCTGATGCATAATAGTATCCCCAGAAACAAAGCCAGAGGAGAGTCGGGAGACGGCCATAATGTTGTCAAGACAGTGAAATTGTCAGAGCACAGCGTAACATAATGCTTTTCTAGAACAGACCCTATACACTATGTGATCAAAAGTATCCGAACACCTTGCTGAAAAACACTTACAAGTTCTTGGCACCCTACGTCGGTAATGGGTAATGCTGGAATTCAAAATGGTGTTAGCCCACCCTTAGGCTTGATTACAGCTTCCACTCTCGCAGACATACGTTCAGTCAGGTGCTGGAAGGTTTCTTGGAGAGTGGCAGCCTATTCTTCACGGAGTGCTGCACTGAGGAGAGGTATTGATGTCGGTCGGTGAGGCCTGGCACGAAGTCGGCGTTTCAAAACAATCCAAGGTATTCTATTAGATTCAGGTCATGACTCTGTCCAGGACAGTCCATTACAGGGATGTTATTGTCGTGCAACCACTCCGCCATAGGCCGTGCATTATGAACAGGTGCTCGATCACGTTGAAAGATGCAGTCGCCAGGCCCGAATAGCTCTCTAACCATGGTAAGCAAGAAGGTGCTTAAAACATCAAAAAATGGCTCTGAGCACTATGAGACTTAACATCTGTGGTCATCAGTCCCCTAGAACTTAGAATTACTTAAACCTAACTAACCTAAGGACACCTCACACATCCATGCCCGAGGCAGGATTCGAACCTGCGACCGTAGCGGTCACGTGGTTCCAGACTGAAGCGCCTAGAACCGCACGGTCACACCGGCCGGCGCTTAAAACATCAATGTAGGCCCCTGCTGTGATGGTGTCACGCAAAACAACAAGGGGTGCAAATCTACTCCATGAAAAACGCGACCACACCATAACACCACCGCCTCCGAATTTTAATATTGGCATTACACACGCTGGCAGATGACATTCACCGGGCATTCACCGTACCCACAACCAGCCATCGGATCGCCACATTGTGTACCGTGATTTGTCACTCCACACAACGTTTTTCCACTGTTCAATCGTCCAATGTTTACGCTTCTTACACCAAGCGCGGCGTCGTTTGCCATTAACCGGCGTGATGTGTGGCTTATGAGCAGCCGTTCAACCATGAAATCCACATTTTCTCACCTCCCCTCTAACTGTCATAGTACTTGCAGTGGATCCTGATGCAGTTTGGAATTCCTGTGTGGTGGTCTGGATAGATGTCTGCCTATTACACATCACGATCCTCTTCAACTGTCGGTGGTCTTTGTCAGTCAACAGACGAGGTCGACCTGTACGATTTTGTGCTGTACATGTCCCTTCGCGTTTCCACTTCACTATCACATCGAAAACAGTGGACCTAGGAATGTTTAGGAGTGTGGAAATCTTGCGTACGGAAGTATGACACAAGTGACATCCAATCACCTGACCACATTAGGAGTCCATGAGTTCCGCGGAGCTCCCCATTCTGCTATTCACGATGTCTAACGACTACTGAGGTCGCTGATATAGAGTACCTGGCAGTAGGCAGCACACAATGCACTTAATATAGAAAATGTATATTTTTGGGGATATCCGGATACTTTTCATTACAAAGGATATCACGTTGAGTGTCTAAAAGTCGCCCATAATCTATCATAAAAACATTAATCAAAGTCGTCTGATTGTGGCGCCATTTCACTATTCCATGGTATATAGACAGACACACATGCGCTAACTCAAACATATGCCCTGACCATAGTTCCTTCAAAGTGGCGTCGAGAGGGGCGGTGAGCCATGTCTTGGCATCGTTCACCAGCACCTGACACTCTGGTGAATATGGTGCCATAGTACATTCCTGGAGAATCCTGGATTCGTCGCCGCCATGCCATGACCTTCCTTCCGTAATAAATCAAAACATTGCAGAGGGAAGGCTTTGCACAGAGAACTCGTGATGACATGGAAAACTAATTTGCATCACAGCGTCGACGACAGGCTGTCAACGTAGTCTCGATGCGTTGCTGGCAGTCTGGTGAAGTAAGATGGATCTTGTTCAATTTCCATGGTGCCACGCCACACCTATTGGCAGCAGAGATTGATTGATCAGACATAGGCATCATGGTCAGCGAACGCAACAGGCCAGACTTCGGCAGCCTGAACCCCATCAGCAATATTACAGGAGATGTAAACACAATCGAGGTGACTGGAAGAATAACTAGTTGCGTAAGCCCCAAACGATCATCATGAATGTGCTCCCAAGAATCCACAAGGTTGAAGGGCTGGACAATTCCTGCCGTCACAGCACAAAGAGAGTGATGCAGCACTTGGCCTTTGGACGTGTGGGTGGAAGTGAAGTCGCCTCCCATGATTTAGGCATCCGGTCAACCCAGGAAGAGAGGCGTAACCCTCTTGGAGAAGAAAGAAGAGCGTTTGCAGTGGTGGCCCGAACCAGATAGTACATGGACGTTGACGAGCCTGATACCATTAAACATTGGAATCATACCCATGGCATCAGGGAGATAGCCATCTATACGAGCGAGGATACCATCATGTAAGAGGATCGCGACCCCACTTCCAGTAGGGGAAGCATGGGAGATATGTGCCATAAAACCATGGGGAGCACAGAAGTTTGGAACATTCACGTCCTGAAGGAGGGCAACGTCAGCGTCTGCATCATACAGCATTTCATGGACTAATGCCAGATTATGGTGCGTGAGAATGATATTGACCATGGCTATGCTATAAGTCTGAAACGCTGTCGTTGCTAGTAGGGTGGGCAACGGGAAACGTGGAGAGCTCCCCATTAGGTCCCCATGGAAGGGGACATCAGTGTGACAGTGAGGGAGCTGACCCCAACAAGGGGGCTCCACAGCTCTGTACACCTCCAGAACATCCATCCTTAGCATCAATGGCGTTCACCCAGGAGATGGATGTCTCACTGAGCAGTTCAGTGCAACACTATCAAAGGTGCATCCACAATTAACGTCCGACACTGAAATAGGTGAATACTGACTGGTGACGAAAGCGGATACAGATGTTGTGGCTTCCAGTGCCAGGGCGTCGGAGGACAGCGCATCATCAGCAAGAGGGTCGTCATTCTGTGCACACATTCGATGGAGGCAGTCATGAGAAGAGGTAGGGCACTGCCTCTTCGTTTCCTTGGCAACCGTTACTTCCTAACACGTTGTTCTGTGTCGGATGGTGGACGGCTGTATTCCAACATGCGGCCACACAACAGAAAAGCAGCCATTGATACAGCTCCATAATTAACAAACAAGGAGTCTGAACAGATGGCTTGCGTCTGCTGATGGCCATCTTCCGTTTGTACTGCCTCTGGCTGCAGTGTAGGAGAAACAGTCAAAACATCCATCGTGTCATCTAGAGGAGTCTCCGCCATTGCCGAGAGATTCAGATGGGGCACAACAGGCAGGCCCACTGCGGACATGTAAGATAGAGATAATACAGTGGGCGCCACAGTTCTACACATTCATGTGTGTTCCACCTTGAGATCTATGCATCTAACGGATACTAACTAGCCTGGCCATTGCTTTAGCAACAATCTCTTCCCGTTTGGTCCTTATGATGGTTCCTGCAAATCTTTCCAGCAATTTTTATGTGTTCTTGCTGGACGCTTGTAAAGCATACCACTATTCCTGATCCCAAAAGGTAATGAATCGAGGTTGCCAGAAGGGAATGGAGACTGGAAATCAAATGTCACAAGTGCAACAGCACAAAATTACCCATAATTTCTATGTTGGATTATGTAGCTGTATAAATAAAAGCTGTTTCATGACAAGTGATCTCCAACTACTTTTTATTCCATTGAAATACGTTTCTGCTACAGCCTATGAAAGTGAATGTTTTATTCGTTTATATCTTGAGGAAGTTGTAATCTCGATGAAAAATTGTATATCTAAATATTTCAGCTGCCGTGTGCAACATGACAGGAAACTAATATCCCTGCACTGAAATTTTGTAACACCAGCGTTAACAGGCCCCTTCCACGCCGGAAAGCCTAAAAAATGGGGAATTCTAGATTAAATTTAATTGAATGTCGTAAATATCGATTGCCTCAAACGCGAAATTAGAGAATATCAGGAGATAACGCTTCATAAAAACAAAACTCCCTCGCGTCTCCCCTTTGAGAGCCTATATAAGATGAGCACGCAAACATTTCGTAACACAGCTGCCTTTAGCATAGCTAACACTTGGCAACATGGTTGCAAATATTTGGCAACCTTGTGACAGTGCTTTTTCTTACTCATTGATTCTGAATTGTTGTGCTGAATTCACTTGGCTTTGACTTTCCACTTCGGTGACTTATGCTATGATGAGACACTGAGACAGAAAATATAATTTTTGCCTCCAGGAAACCTGTACTCTACATAATTAACAACTGTTCTTATCTTTTAAGTTATGTTATGAGGCTCAGTGATTAATATTATGATGAGAGAAACCAGCACCCAGCATTGTCTTCTTGGCTCAGTGATTCCATACATGTCTTGTGATGCAAGGGTGGCATGAGTTCTCAGTTCTAATCACAGTGCAGACCAGCACATTCTAAGTAGGTATTGTCTTATGTTTCATTTACTGGAGCTGTAGATTATTGGAAGAAATTCCGTAGCAAAACCTGAAGAAAACCTTTAGACAAAGTCTTTTCACAAGCCCAACTCATTAAACTGTGTTAATACTCAGAGATGTGTGCTTTGTGAATACAAATGTGGGGAGAAAGAGGGGAAGGGAAAGGGGTCGTAAATTTCTCAGAAGGACAGATTATCATTATGGTGTCATAACTCAAACCGCAGGGTGTCATAATTAGCATAACAATAGGTTAAGGAGGAGGGGTGAGGGGGGTGGGGGAAACCATTCAGCAGAGAACAGTAGGTTAAGGAACCCCTGGGGTGAGGAGGGGTGGTCGTTACATGAAGAGCCACTTAGCGTAACAATAGGTTAAGGTCATAAATCAATCAGCTATCACAATTTAGTTTATTTGCATATCAATTAAATACCAAACAGTCCCAGAACGAACTTTGTCCCACTACTGTTATAGATATTTGCTTTGTGAATACAAAGCTTCTTCACTATACAAACAACTAAACAAACATCTCTGAAGAACTTCAGATCGACTGTCAAGGATACGAATTCGAGTTTTGTTTATCACGTATGATCCATATGTCAGGGGATGGTTATGAAGTGAATATAGTTCCTCAGTGCTAAATCTGTGTAATGGCAGACACTCCTGGAGACGTTTGCGCACATTGGCATTAGCAACTTCCTTCCACTCATAATAGCTTCAAAAATGGGCAATTCTGTTGATTTAAATATAATTCTATACTATAAATATCACTTTCGACCAGCGTTTAGTTCTTCATGAATCCATTTGTGGACCTCAAACTGTGCATTATGCCTGAGTTGCTATAGAGCATACCCTGCAAGTTATTCACACAGTTTATCACATGCATTAACACTAAGAAATTAAACAATGATAGTAAAACTCATTACACTACAGTGGCTACACTGTGGCTTCATGAGAACATACGAATTCCTGACGAAAAATTGCATGAAGAGTGCTTCTAAAAGGAAATGGAACTAGATAAAGCGTTAATAATAACAATAAACAACGCAGAGGGATATTCTGATTGGATCACAAACTATAAAATTAGTTTTGAGCCATAGTCATATAGATCTTGCCTATTAGTGTAATACCATTCTTATCATAAAAATATAGGCTGCTTGCTCCGTTGTTATCGACCATGCAATGCTAAACACAGACATTTCTTTTGAAGCATCACTCAACAACAGCAAAGCATTTTATACTCTAGAGGTCGCCCACTCCCAGGCTGTAACTCCTACTGCTTTGTCAGGGCATGTCGCGTGATGATATGTGGCGAATCATTTGGTGCCAATAAAACAATATTAATTACTACTCAATTTGCTGTCAAAGTACATCTCACAGCTGTGGCCTCAATGATAGCTAGTTGTTACATAGGCCGTAGCGGAATCAGCTGTCATCAGTGGCAAACTCAAGACTGTCAGAGGTTGCTGCATCACCTGAAGCATGAGCTGGCAACTCATATGCTGGTAGGGCCCGTGCATGCTGATACGTTAGTGAAGAAGGTGTGTGACCATGGTGTGTGTGTGTGTGTGTGTGTGTGTGTGTGTAACTGATTCACACGCTGCCCTGACAGTGCTCATTCCCTCTCTGGTCATCGCTCACATTGTCCCATCAGATGGACCATAGTACTTGATGCTGTGAAGTCTGGTGTGGTGCACACTGATCTGGCCCACTAGTTATGTAGGCCCTCAGGTCCTTACGAAGCTGAAGTATCAGAGCAGCTCATGCCCTAAACTGGAAAGACCGTGGTGGACCATGGACAGCCCATCAGTGGCTGCTATTGTCTGGGACTCTGGTGTCGTTTACCCATGGTTACCGAACTGCTGTCATTACGCCTTGCAGCGAGGGTATAATCGGCACAGTGCCACAATACTGGAACAATCTTACACAAGATGTTAAAATACAACAATCAGAGAATCGAGTGCAAACAATATGGACGTCATGGATCCTATTGATCGACTGCCTGTAAGATAGCTGGTTGGGGTATTTATATTGAACTGAAGAGAGGTTTTATTGTGAGACATCGTTTCTAATGAAGGAAATGGTCCAGTTTATTGCGAGCAGTCAGCAGTGGCTTCCTTTTACATTTGCTCAATGGGTTTGTTTCAGTACTGCAACTGCTCCGTCAATCCTTGATAGGCGTTCTTGTACTCTGTCTAGTAAATCTTACTTAACGTTATGAGGGCAATGAAGGCAGTTAGGTGCGTGCTTATCTTTTCTGCTGAGCCCACGGGCATTTTCACACAAAAGTATTAATGTTGCACTCTTGGCGATTAACTATGTCGAAATGTTTATGCCTCGTGGCTGGATTGTGTTGACACACTCCTACGCTGAACCAGTGCTGGAACGTGGGGACTTAAAAAATTTTTACTCTCTCGTTTCCATACTATCTCGCTGCATAATTGTACTATCCAGAGTGACGAGCGATAACTGATACTTTTGACAGAGAGCGAGGGAGCATGGCTCTGCTGCGGCTGTTGCTGCCGGTTGCCAACAAGTAGGTCCTGCAGAGGACTGACGCATGCGGCGTTCACTGCCAGGAAGTCTGCCAAGAAATCTGTCTCAAAAATTTTAGTGGATGGAACTATTACTACCTGCGTGTCAGGAAGTGTAGCTGTGCTACCATTACACTCAGGACTTCGGCATTCAGACGAAATATACTATAAAAATTTAGGTATCGTGCAGTTTCTACCACTACACTTGTATTCAGATGACACACTGATTACTGCTAGACCACTGCCGTAGACATAGTATAACAACTCGAACAAAAGACAAGAATTCCTCCAGGAACTCCAGCAGATAAAAGTGTTGCCAGATTGTGCAGACACTGGACATTGGGTATTATCTGCGTGGCCATGGTATTTCTCCCATGCCACAAATGGCGCTGACAGAGACTCAGCAGCGATCGTATACCAGCCAGGTTTTATGTCGAAGAGTGTACGTTGGTGATGGTAGAATCTTTCTGTGGTCAGCTGCAAATGGCGGTTCTCTACATTCTCTCAATAGCGTTTTACAAGAAGAACATCGTCTTCCCTGTTGGGATCCAATTTTTACATGAAGCACTAACATAATACTCACGTTTTGACAGACGTGCTGGAAACAAATCTAGCAGCCCATCTCTGATTTGTTTCGATGTCTTCCTGTAATCTGTCCCAGCAGGGATCCCAAATGCTCGAGCAGCACTCAAGAAAGGGTTGTACCAGTGTTCTATAATAGTATTCTCTATAGATGAGTTAAACTTTCCTAGAATTCATCCAATAAGCTAAAGTCGACCATTCGCCTTCTCTACTACCGCTTTTCCATGGTGGTTCCATTTTGTAGGCCTCTCACTTTTCGATATTACGTCTAGATATTTAATCTACGTGACTGTGTCAAGCAGCACACCACTAGTACTGTATTAGGCTATTACAGTACTCTTTTTCCTACGTATCTGCATTACACTTTCTTACATTCAGTACAAGCTGCCCTGCATCATACTAAATAGAAATTCTTTCTTAGTCATCCTACACCCTCCTACAGTCACTCGGTGACAACTTTTTCCCATACACTACAGCGTCATCAGCAAACAGTTGCAGACTGCTGCTTACCCTGTCTGTCAGATCGTTACGTATACTGGGTGTCAGAGGAGGGATGATCATATTCAGCGATATGACAGGTACGCTCATTTGAGGCAAAAAACTTCATAGGAGCATAAGGCCTGTTCCAAATGGTTTCTCAGCTAAAACGCGTTTAATGTATATTTGTGTTCAGGCTAATGGCGCGGATTATGTCTGGTACTTACCCAGTTTCGTTGAAGTTTTATTCCAGCCCAAGCTATCTCAATGCTTTCAGCTTCTTCGTGCGGGATGTCTTCCATTCATAGGAATAGCAGTCACCCTAAATTGAACCCTGTGGGACTCCCTTTGTGATTCCTCCCCAGTCACCAAAATGTTCTACCTTTCCAACATTGTCTGAATTATTAAGCACAATGTTTTGTTTTCTATTTGTTAAGTACGATTTAGTCCGCTTGTGTGTAAAGCCAACAGCTCCACAAATAACAATGTACAATAAATGTGTTGTGTCTCAGAAACCATTGGGAAAAGCGTGCATGTCCATGCGGCGTTTTGCAGTCCAAATCTGCGATGATCCTATACGCTAAATATTGACGGTTCCTCCTGGGATACCCTCTACAGATAACAAGAGCTGTCCTCTTCACTTGGCCGGCCGAAGTGGCCGTGCGGTTAAAGGCGCTGCAGTTTGGAACCGCAAGACCGCTACGGTCGCAGGTTCGAATCCTGCCTCGGGCATGGTTGTTTGTGATGTCCTTAGGTTAGTTAGGTTTAACTAGTTCTAAGTTCTAGGGGACTAATGACCTCAGCAGTTGAGTCCCATAGTGCTCAGAGCCATTTGAACCATTTGAACCTCTTCACTTGCCTTGGGCACTCCTGACGACACCCTTGTCTGTGATGAACAATCCCTGTCCAGGCATCGTAAAGGATTCGAGCCACTCACATGTCTGGGAAGCTATTCCGTATTACGAACTGCTCTTTTCTCGATTTTCTTCATAGTTATCAGGTTTGCAACTCAGAATCTGGATATCGATTTCCTAAAGCAGCACGACACAGTTCTCAAAAAAATTCTTTGAAAATTGGAAGATTTCCGAGCGTCGTTGGATACAAAATATTTCAAATTAAAAATACAGTCGACAATAGCAAAGTGCGTAATATAAATGTCTTGTAACCTAAGCCGCTGTTTCAAAACTCGCAGGTAGTATTTTTTTCTTTCATTCAAAGTCCACATTTATTAATAAGAGGATTTATTAACTAAAGAATGTAGAATCATATTTTGAATAAAACAAACATCATTTTATTTTCAATTAATAACTGCATAAAAATTTGAGTACTGACAATAAATTAAAATACAATACAAAAATGTAAAACATTAGATTGAAAGTAAAATACTTTTTTATTTCTAGAGGTTGGACAGTGTTATCGACAGTGTTTAATAAAGCGATATTGAAAACATGTCTATATCAAATTTTAATTTATTTTCCATGATCAGTAATTAATAATTAAATATTATATCTTTATTAAAATATAGTAATTCAATACTCGATCACTAACATTTCCATTTACAATAAAAATATAATTTAAATAACTGCAAGAAAAGAGTTGGCACTAATGTAAAAAACAACTTCATGGTTGCAAGACTAGTGCATTACGAACTCAGCTCCCGGCGGCTACGTTAATAAGCTTGAAATGCGTTGTGTTTGACATGCTCTCACTACTTGTAAACGTGAATGGTGACTATTTCGTGGTTTTTTTTCATAATCACGCATACTACTTTAGAAAACCGATTTACAGGCAGTGTCCTACAAGTCTTCCGTATGTCCCCTCGTCAATCAACTACTCGTGGCAAGTGAATTTACTCCGGCACCCCTTGGTCGTTGTTCTATCCTGACAAGGAATCCTGTGACTGCGAGGTCGCAAAAGGCCAATAAAATTTACGGCATTCGACACCCCACATTTTGCCTAACATGCAACCATAATATTGGCTGCTAATGGCAACCGCGGACGTGCGACTGGAGGTATCTATTGGTAAGCCACTGCGTGAGGCTTCAGAGCGTAGTTGAACCTTATTCGACGAATAATTCATAACAGTGCAACAGTGCTAGTGATGTTTGTACAGAGCAGAGCAATGGCAACGATAAACAAAGCAAACATTGCATCATATCTACAACAAAATCTGCAGAAGCTACATTTCGTCAGAAAGAAACCCAAGAAATTTCGCAAAGTGAGAAAGAAATGGCAGATGAAATATTAGCGTTTCTACAAGATGAGTCAGGGGAACGTGTGGTGTCAAATACGTTCGACTGTGCAGACAATGTACATGAGGAGTTGGTTGGTTGGTTGGCTTAGGGAGTAAAGGGACTAATCAGCTTGCTTCATGAGGAGTACCATGATGATGATACACGCTTAACAAGTGAAAGTGATACTGAAACAGTTGTCGAGTCATATAGTTTATCCTCCTTGTCGGGCAGGCAGCCACAAATCCCGTCTCCAGTGAAAGGAGTGAAGGATAATATTTGTCCAAGGAGCGGGCACTATATAATTAAGTGCATGGAAGATCATTCGCAATATAATAAAAAAATAATTTTGAACAGATTTCGAATAAGTCCGCAGCAATATGATAGTGCAGTGAATAAGAAAAACTACAGATATTCAACTGATGACAACGCACCCTTGTTACGAAACCTGGTGATTGTGTGTTTCAAGGATGCTCGATATAATTTACAGGATGTGCATGATGGAGAGCTATAACGTTTTGCACACCAAATTTCGCACCCCATTGATTACAGTGGTACAAGAAAAGCAGTGAATGTTTGTATAACTTCAAACAGTGGTACAGCATTGAAAGATGTAAGATAACGAAATTGCAAACAAACTTTAGGGTTGTAATTTTACAAAACAGGCAAGAAAATCTGTAGAAGAGTTAAACAAACTTATCACATCGTTCAGTAAGGAATTTGTTTTCACCTCTGACGAAACAGGATTTGAAGGGAAAAAACATGTAAAACAAACCCTGAAAATTGGAGGTACCAAGAGAGTTGTACCAATATCATCTAACATCAATGCCTTAACGCATTCGAATACAATAATTATACTGGCTATTAATCTCGCTGGTAAATTGGCTGGAAAGTTATTTATTGTGCTGCGAGAAACTGGAGGTGCTCTGCCCCTTACGATTCTTTCTCGTGCACTTGATCTTGCAAGGGCAGTAGAAAATATTTACGTCACAGCGAGCAAGAGTTGGAAAATGGACGTATAAGAACTACAGCTATAGTATGAGCCCCACTGCTTTTGGCCAATAGCTGGTCAAAATAACTTGCTTTTGGCTGATTACTGATCTTTGTATAAAAATCACACTCCTTCAGAGAACACAATCCCTCCTGGAAACTGTTGTGACATTGCATTTCATAACACCTGGAACCACTGGATATATTCGTCCTCTGGATGTTTGTTTTTCTGTGAGTGTAGAACGTATTATCTCACTATCTGCGATCGAGCGAGGTGGCGCAGTGGCTAGCACACTGGACTCGCATTCGGGAGGACGACGGTTCAATCCCGTGTCCGGCCATCCTGATTTAGGTTTTCCGTGATTTCCCTAGATCGCTCCTGGCAAATGCCGGGATGGTTCCTTTGAAAGGGCACGGCCGACTTCCTTCCCCGTCCTTCCCTAATCCGATTAGACCGATGACCTCGCTGTCTGGTCTCCTTCCCTAAACGAACCTTCACTATCTGCGGCTACGCCTTGAAGAATAGCCAGTTTCACGATAAGCTCCACAACAGACTATTTCGCATTCGGTTGCATGCCATCACATTCCATCATTTCTCATCACCCCATTTCAACAATGTGATTCTATATGCCTTCTTTAAGAGTCGATACCTAACTGAACTTCGACACGGATTATAACTCCCAAGGAGTTCGCCTTCGGTCTTGACTGTACAAACCTTTGTTGCCACTGTGACGCACTATTTCCCATTAAGTCTTCATGGTGCAAGTTAACATTTTGTTTCGAAGATTTCTTGAAGGGTTATGATGTCCATTTTGTGTAATGTAATACATACATCCCATAGAAGGTTGATCTCTGCATCTCCCAGACACTCATTTTTTGTCACCCTTCTAATGCACACGGTGAGTCATTAGCAGCTAACATTTTTCCTGCCATACTTGTTGACATAACACTTTCAGACGACGTCACACTCGAGGTGTTACTGGAATATCGCCTGTCAGGAGTGATCGTACTCTTTTATATGTTAGCGCCAAAACTGTGTGCGTTGTGAGAACTGCGTGCCGTGCAGGCTTGCAACTGAACTGTGAAAGTGACTTTATGAGGGACAAATCTTTTTACAAAGAAATCGAGCTATAGTAACAGAATGTAGGAACTAGCAATAATAATAGTGCTTGTTAATAACCAAAACAAAATTCATACTGAATGTTCTTAACAAATATGATATGGCAAATTCCCTACAATTTTAAAAACTCAAAGAATAGGTAAACTGTCGTCCAAATATTTCAAAACATCCATATTTATTTGCTTAAAACAACGTGTACTCATAAAAACATCAAATGGTATTTAGAAGGAAGTAAACAGGGCCTTTTGCTTTATCAGCACTCCTAGCTGCAGCAACAGCAGCAGCAGCAGTGCGTCAGTGTTCTGCGAGTTGACACAGATTCTCATAAGAAGTAACTTACTTGATTTTCGTCTGTGTACTTCAGCTTTAACTCCTTTATTTCTTGCGTGTTTTCTTATATATCAGGCACAGTTCTGAGCTTTATTAACTGTGTATTGCGTAGAATTGCTGTTTGCATCGCTCCAGGCATTTGTTATGTGTTTCAAGAGCCGCTTGTAGTAGTTACATCCCCCAAGTCGAATGATAGCACTCGTAGTAGCAGCAGTGCGTCTGAGTTCTGTGAGTTGACTCAGGTTCTCACAAGAAGCGACTTACTTTAAATTTCGTCATTATTCTTTAGCTTCAACTCCCGCATTTCGTGCTTGTCCGTGTATTTATTACGCCGTTTTAGTTTGGATAGGACATGTGATTGCTGCGTTCAGATGCGAGCCGAGTTGATGACCCTTTACTCACACCTCTAGGTGGTGTTGGCTTCGGTCAAGCAGCGTGACGCTGTTGAATGTCAGAATCACTGTGGGAGGGAGGGGGCTATCTGAAGGACGTCCAGCATGACCCACATGTCCTCTTGGGAAAGCGCAGAAAGGGCTGCAGTCTCAAAGGATGCAGGACGAACACAGGATGATGGTAGGCACATCAACAATCAACATTGGTGTCGTAAACTTTCGTAACTGTGTTGGAAAATAACCAAGGCTCCAAGCGCTAATCGAAAGCACTGATAATGAAAGCTTGAAATAAGTTACCTTATAAAGGATCTAACTATGTTGAGAAAGGATAGATTAAATATAGTTGATGGTGACGTGATTAGTCTTGTCAGTAGTAGTTTACCTCGTAGTGGAATTGAAGAGAATACTTCCTGTGAGTTAGTATGGGTAGAGGTTATACGTGATAATCGGAATAAATTAATAATCGGTTCATTTTACCGGCCCTCTAACACAACTGCTGAACAGTTCAAAGAAAACTTGAGTGTTGTCTTCAATGAATAGATTTTTCAAAAGACATGGATTTCACATGAAAAGATTAGGGAAAGCTAAGCTCTGCGTAAGTTTATTGAAGATGCTAACAAACAGTAGGCCTACTATCAAATGTCTGACCCCTCCCATCAAAATATTGTATCTCCACATGCCCTAAGTGGAACCGTAATCCAAACAAGACGGGAGCCTCAACGGTTCCTGCAAAACCAACATAATCTGCAGAGGTGGAAATACAAGCTGGACTCTCCAAGAAGACACCATTACCATGTGCAGAAAAGAAGAAAGTAGCCGCAGTAAGTACAGAATCCACATCACCTCCTGCTGAAGTGGTACCAAGTGCTTCAAAATTGTCTGGTCACATAAATCCTGCAGACGGTCATGTAAATCACACAAATCAAGTCTCGCAGAACGAAAAAAATTGAGAAATTAAGTTTAGACCAAGAAAAAATTCAGCACCAGGATGTTAGATTATTAGCTGACAAGAATATTGACACAAAAACTAGTAGACTGGAATAATGTCTTACTTTTTTTCAGCAGTTTTGAGGAAGCCTTCAACAAATTCGTGAAAATTATCTCGAAAAAATTTAATATATGTTGCCCAGAGATCAGAAAACAATATAATAATAAAGTCAGAAGAGCCAGGCACCCAACAAAAACATATCGTTTACGCTTGGCTTAAACTAAGGCTGTTGCTGATTATTTGCTATGTAAAAGTAAAAAGCGCTATTTTGGACAAGGCACTTATAATAACCTCAGAAGATAGATCACAAATCACAACCAAATGTAATGCAAGTGAACATTACATTGAAAACTGAATTAATAGATGTAAGGCAGCATGGAGGATTATAAAAACAGAGCTGAGTACAGGTATAAATCGAAAACAAACCATAAGTGCTGTCTATATCACATCAGATGAATTTAATCAATTCTTTATCAAGGCAGCAAACCCCATTACCAACCCAACGTCTGGTGAGCATATTACCAATTCACCGTACACTCCTAATCTATACCCCATTTCTGGCAATAGTTTCTTCAAAATTGTGCAAAATCTTTCATGTGACATGGTTAAATCAATAACATAAGTAGAAAATTCAAAATCTGAAGACATTTATGGCCTATTAAATTTTGTGATTAATAAAATAGTAGATATCATACCAAACCCTCTTTGTACACTAATAAACTCGATGTATGCTAGTGACCATTTTCCAGAGTGTCTAAAAATACACTTGTCATCCCTGTCCAACTAGTCATGCACGAATAATTATCGTCCGATTTCGCTGGTAGGTATTCTCTCCAAAATAATAGAATACTGTGTATATCAGGATATTTGCAGACATTTATCTATAAACTATAATAGGACTTAATCTCAATATCATTTTAAGTCCAAATTATCAGCAGTGAATGCAGTTGAGGACATCACTTCTTTTATACTCATTTAAATCAAAGTTATCTGCTGAGGCCATTTTAGTTGACCTAAGAAAGGCATTTGATTCAGTGAACCATACAATGCTACTGGAGAAACTTTGGTGTTATGGAGTCAGAGACCTAGAAATCTCCCTCGTAACTCCTGTCCAGTGACAGGAAACAAACTGTAGTTTACAATAACCAAAAGTCCCAACACTTAGATGTAAATTGATGCATTCGTCGTCGTTCCATGCTTGGCCCTTTACTGTTTATAATATTTGTGTATTATCTTCCCAGTAAATGCTCTGTAAATCTGTACTTTGTGCTGATAACACAATATTCATTAGTTCTGTCAAAGACATAAACAAATTGAAACTGGAAACTCTAATACCTCCTGCAGACCACTTTTTAGAGATTTAAAGTACTGATAGTCCCATCACATTTTCTATACTATTGTCTACTAAAGATTAAAGAAAACTTAAATAACTACATCTTAAGGGATGCTATACAACAATATAAAACTAAGCAAATGAAAGAAATAGATATGCCCACAACTAGATAAAAAACAGTCTAGTTACGAAAACCTGAGCTTAAAATTATTTAATACTTCATCTTTACATGCATATCATACCTCACTTAATGACTGTAAAACAAAAACTGAAAAATGGCTGAAAAAAGGCTTTCTACAATATTTCAGAATTTTAGAACTGTTCTAAGCATGACCTGAGATACTAAAGTAGTTCTAACTATAAACCATGCTGTATGGCCTTAGTGTCTCAACAGTTTATTTGATACTTCTGTAATTATTTTCTATGTAATGTAAAAATAAGAAATTGTTCTCTGGGGTATATTTTATGTGCCTTATGTTAATATTAGTATGTGTACTTTAACTACGTCAACAAAATGTATTTGAGCAATATACAGGGTGTTTCACTAAATGTGTTTGCCTCTGTAAGTTACGAAGTCATAGGCGACGGAAATATTTATTGCGGTAGGTCACCATAAGAAACGTTACACTGTCTGCAGAGCTATGAACATAGTTCATTGTGTTATTATCCAAAGAGTTACAGCAAAAAGATAAAATTTTTTATATGAAACAGTAGTTGTTTCTATCATGCACCTGAATCAGTAACATCAGCTGTGTATACGTCAATTTAAATTACATTCCTATCATTTTTAGTTTGGAAGCTACAACCCTTCAAAGTTTCAGGGGCAGATTCCACACACGCTGCGCATAACGCAATGCGCCTTCTAAATGTGGTGCGGCCGAGTTGTAGCGTCGTCGGTGTCACGGAGCGAGAAGCTCCCTCGAAGCGCTGTTAGACTGCACAAGGCCGTATACCCGACAGTTCGAGCCCCACAAACAAACGGGGCTCAATATACCACAGTTACTGACATCGGATGAAGATGCCATACACGAACAACGAGTACGTTGACATGTTGCTGATGCTCGGCGAGTAACGACACGATGCCACTGAAGCAGCCATGGCGTAAGCCGTGAGATATCCTAGGCGAAGAGCTCTGGCAGCCATTACGTTCTTACGTGCCAAACAACGACTTCGGGAAACAAGCAGTTCGTAATGCGCCGCCATAACAGACGAAGAACTGCAAGAAGTGAGGAGACGGAAATGTGTGTTCTAGCTGCAGTACACCACGATCCTCATGTCAGCTTACGAGCCGTTGCTGCAGTCGCTGGTGTCAATCTAACATATGTGTGGCGTATAGTACACGGCCACAGGTTTCACCTGTACCGCCTTTCACTGACCCAGGAGCTGTAAGGGAACGATTTCCTTTCGAGAGTTTAATTCTGTGAATGGGCCATGCGTAATTTCACGTGTGAGTCTTTATAAGATGTTATGTTCTCTGATGAGTCCACGTTCACAAATTATGGTGCAGTGAATCGCCATAACGTGCACTACTGCGCCGCAGACAATCCTCGGTGGATGCGACCTGTCGACCGTCAACGTAGATGGTCTATTAAAGTATGGTGTGGAATCGTTGGGGATTAAATCATCGGTCCACACTACTTCCCAGGTACACTGATAGGTGAGTTACATCGCGCGTTTATAGACGACAGTTTGGGTAGTCTCCTTGAACATGTGTGTCTACACACGAGACTCCATATGTGGATGCAGCACGATGGTCACCCAGCCCATTCTGCGCCTTCTGTTGTGGAAGAACTAAACAACAGGTTTGCAGGAAGGTGGTTGGGGCGCCATGGTCCTCATTCATGGCCCACAAGGTCGCCCGATTAGATTTGAAACTTTCTGGCAGATTAAAACTGTGTGTCGGACCGAAACTCGAACTCTGAACCTTTGCCTTTCGCGAAAAAGTGCTCTACCGACTGAGCTACCCAAGCACGACTCACGCCCCGTCCTTACAGCTTTAATTCCTCCAGTACCTCGTCTCCTGCCTTCCAAACTTTACAGAAGTTATTCTGCGAACCTTGCAGAACTAGCGCTCCTGAAAGAAAGGATATTGCGGAGGCATGGCTTAGCCACAGCCTGGGATTTCTTTTTGTGGGGATATCTAAAGGATCGTGTTTATGTCACTGAGCCCACATCATCAGATGATCTAAAACGACGTATCGTGGACGCATGTTGCTCCGTGACACCGGCGATGTTACATTTCGTCTGCATATCCTTTAGAATGCGCATTGCATTGTGCATTCAGGAATATGGACACACATTTGAACATCTCATTTAAATCAATTTCCCACCACCAGAACATCCATCACCCACCACACAGCCATGTATTATGTACAGCGTGTGGTATCTGCCCCTGAAACTTTGAATGGTTGTAGCTCCCAACTAAAAGTGATAGGAATGTAATTTAAATTGATGTATACACAGCTGGTGTTACTGATTCCAGTGCATGATAGAAACAACTATTGTTCCATTTAAAAAAATTGTATCTTTTTGCTGTAACTCTTTAGATAATAACACAATAAACTATGTTCAAAGCTCCGCAGACAGTGCAACGTTTCTTACGGTGACCTACCGCAATAAATATTTCCGTCGCCTATTACTTCGTAACTTACAGAGGCAAACACATTTAGTGAAACACCCTGTAAGTAGACTCCCTATGACGTCATGGATTGCGTAAAAATGCTCAAATATGGATAAAAAAAGAAAAAAAATAGGTACCCCATTCATACAATAATATTTGGAGATGACTTAAAATCTACCCCGATATATTGACGAAAATACATGATTAAAGTCGGCGGTAGGCATGAAACTAAATCCGAAATCATACTGAATGCCTTCTCAGGAAATTATTTTGAGCAGTTAGTTCAGGAGCTCATTCAAAGGGTAAATGGTTGCGACAACAAACTTAACGTGTTAGCAACAAATACAAAGGGCGTTTAAAAAGTTTTGCACAGTCGTCTCTAATTTTTTGTGGACGTACTTGGAACATTTAAAAGTTGGTATATAAAAGTATTTTCTTTTATTTACAGGCGAGCCATAATGGCCCGTGCAGTAGATGTCACGTTGCGATAATGGTCGGTGATGGAGTTCCTCTTCAAGACCAGCAATGACTGCCACATCGATTCACAGGAAGTTGCTCCCTGTTTATGGGGAGGACACAGTGTATCGCAACAGTATCCAGCGTTGGTTGCAGTGGTTTAAAGAAGGAGATTTCTCTCTGCTGGACAATCCATGATGCGGTAGACCATCGACGGCAGTGAGTGATGTGAATAAGGAGACCATTGATCAAATCATCCAAAATGACAGATATGACAACACGACAGCTTCCTGAAATGACTCATTTGTCATTGGGTAGTGTAGTATCACTGGTACAGTCACTAGGGTACAGAAAAATCTGTGCACGTTGTGTATCTAGATTATTGACAAGAGAAATGAAAACGAAGAGGAAGAATGTGTGCGAGGGTCTCATGAAGACCTTTACTGAAAGTGGAAACAGTGTTTTGACAGCGTTATTACCCAGGATGAAACATGGTTGTTTTTGTCCGAACCTGAGAGCAAAACCCCATCCATGGAGTGGTGTCATACGGGTTCCCCTCAGATGAAGAAACCAAGACTTTCACGAACAGCAGGCCGAAAGGTGATGGCCTGCTTCTTCTGAGATCAGTGTGGTGTCATTTGCATTGACTTTTTGGAACCTGGCTCCACAATTAACTGGGGCCGTTACTGTTTGTCACTGGACAAGCTGCGACGTGCCATCAAGACCCACAAACCAGGGCTTCAGGGTCGGCTCATCAGATTACACCACGACAATGCCAAACCCCATACAGTCCTTATGACGCAGTAGAAAATCAGGAAAATAGGTTGGAAAATTGTTTCTCATCCTCGCTACAGTCCGAACTTCGCTCCGTCTGATTTTTACCTCTTTGGTCGTCTGAAGGCCCACCTGCACGGTAAAACATTTGATAGTGAGAAAGACCTTATTTCCTGTATCAAACGATGGTGTAAAAGTCAATCCCCAGAATTTTACCAAAGTGCATCTACATCATGGAAAGAACGTTGGGCCAGATGCGTCACTGCTGACGGAGGCTACATTGAGTAAGCTCAATGTATAGCTAAATGTTCCAAGTATATTCACAAACAAATTCATTCTCCTCCTGCAAAAAATAAAAAAAATAGAGACGACTGTGCAAAACTTTTTGAACGCCCTTTGTGATTCTGACCAAATAGGGAGCATCATGACGGACACAAGGATTAGTGACCACAAGGATGTTGCAGTTAGATTGAATACCGTAACATCCAAAACCACCAAAAATAAACACAGAATACATTTATTTAAAAAATCGAATAAAAATCAGCTTGACAGTCTTCCCTCCTTCCAGTCTGACTATGTAAGAGTAGATCAGATGTGGTTTAAATTCAAAGAAATAGTATCGACGGCAGTTGAGAGACTTATACCAAATAAATTAATAATGTATGACTCTGATCCGCTACGGTACACAAAACAGGTCAGATCACTGTTTACAGAAGCAACATAAAAAGCATTCCAAATTTAAAAGAACGCAAAATGCTCAATATTGGCGGAGTTTTACAGAAGCTCCCAATTAAGAGCAAACTTCAGTGCTACATGCTTTTAATAGCTTCCACAACGAAACTCTGTGTCGAAATCTGGCAGAAGTCCAAAATATATTCTGGTTGTTTTTGGTTGTATGTTAAATACACTACTAGCAATACGCAGTCAATACCTTCACTGCGCGATAACGATGGTGCTATTACTGATGACAGTGCCACTAAAGCAGACTTACTAAACACGGTTTTCCGGAATTCCTCCACAAAGGAAGACGAAGTAAATATTCCAGTATTCGAATCAAGGACAACTGCCAACATGAGTAACTTAGGAGTAGATATCCTCGGTGTACCAAAGCAGGTTAAAACACTTGAGAAACGCAAGGACTCCTAATCAGATTGTACCCCAATCAGGTTTCTTTCGGAGTATGCTGATAAAGTAGCTCCATACTTAGAAATCATATACAACCGTTCGCTCGTAGAAAGATCCGTACCCAAAGACTGGAATATTGTACAAGTCACACCAATATCCAAGAAAGGAGATAGGAGTAGTCCGCTGAATTACAGACCCATATCACTAACGTCGCTTTGCAGTAGGATTTTGGAACATATATGATTTTCGAACATTATAATCACCTCGAAGAAAAAAGATAGCCAAGACGGATTCAGAAAATATCGTTCCTGTGAAACACAACTAGCTCTTTATTCTCACGAAGCAATGAGTGGTATCGACAGGCGATGTCAAATTGATTCCATATTTTTAGATTTCTAGAAAGCTTTTGACACCGTTTCTCACAAGAGACTTCTAATTAAATTTCGTGCCTATTAAGTATCGTCTCACTTGTGTGACAGGATTTCGTGATTTCTTGCAGAAAGGTAACAAATCGTAATAACTGATAGAAAGTCATCGAGTAAAGCAGAAGTAAATCTGCGGTTCTCCAAGGAGGTGTTGTAGGCCCTCTGTTGTTCCTGATCTACATAAACGATTTAGGAGACAATATAAGCAACCCTCTTATATTGTTTGTAGATGATGCTGTCATTTACCGTCTTCTAAGGCCATCATTTACCATCTTGTAAAGTCATCAGATGGTCAAAACGAATTGCAAAATGATTTAGACGTGATATCCGAATGGTGTAAAAAGGGGAAATTGACTCTAAATAATGAAAAATGGAAAGGATATGCTGTAGAACAAAGCGGGAATTATATCAAAATGTTAGAAGTAGTCACAATCAAGCTACAGTAACCCATAACAGACAGTATTGTAAGGTGCTTAAAATGTTATTAGGAAGGCAAAGAGTATGTGGTATGCAAATAGAATAGCTAATTCACAAGAGAAAATTAAAACCATATAGTCAGTTGTGAATGAAGTGTCTTGTCAGCAGCACAAGGTCGACGATATAAATTCAGTTCGTAGTTAAAATATTTCTGCTACTGATAAATCAGATATATGCACAGTATTTAACCGTCATTTCCTGATCATTGCTGGTGAATTAAATAAAAATTTAGTCTCTACGTGGAATCAAATAACATCCTTGGCAAATGCCTTTCCGAGATTGGTGTCTGGAATACTCCTCTATGACACAGACAAGAGAGAGAGTGAAGACTAAGGACTCTCATGGATATGATGGAGTGCCTAGCAGAATATTAAAGTATTGTGCTGCACATGTTAGCTCTGTATTTAGCCATATTTGTAATCTTTCCTTTAGGAATGGTCAGTTTCCTGAACGATTAAAGTACTCAGTAGTAAAGCTGCTTTATAAAAAGGGAAGAAGGGATAATGTAGACAATTTTAGACCTACTTCTATGCCATCAATGTTTGCTAAAGTTATTGAAAGGATAATTGATCATATTATACCACAAGATTTGCTATCATATGTACACTTCGGCTTTAGAAGTCGTTTAACAACTGAAAATGCTACATTCTCTTTTCTCTGTGAGGTACTGGATGGGTTAAACAAAAGGTTCCAAACGCTAGGCGTATTTTTTTGATTTAACTAAGACTAATTGCAGTAAGACTCAGATTTTACAGTTTCTAACACACAATTCAACAAAACCTGACGTTTTAATTTCACGGAATGGGCATATGATTAGTGAAACTGAACAGTTCAAATTTCTAGGTGTTGAGGTAGAGAGTAAACTGTCGTAGAAAGCCCATATTCAGGATCTTGTTCAAAGACTTAATGCTTATTTCCGTTCGCATATGTCATATGGTATTATATTTTGGGGTAACTTTTCACATTCTAAAAGGATATTTTTGGCTCAGAAACGGGCGGTTCGGGGAATAAGTGGTGTAAGTTCACAAACCTCTTGTCGACCACTGTTCATTTGCCTGGGTATTTTGACATTGGCCCCTCAGTATATATATTCCTTACTGTCATTTCTTGTCAACAGTGTTAGCTTATTCCCAAGAATAAGCAACTTTCACTCAGTTAATACTCGGCAAAAATCGAACCTGGATTTGGATCGGACTTCCTTAACTCCTGCGCAGAAAGGTGTGCAGTGTACTGCTGCATCCATTTTCAATAAGCTACCACTCGAACCCAAAAATCTCAGCAGTAATCCACGCGCTTTCAAATCGAAACTGAAGCGTTTCATCATGAGTCATTCCTTGTATTCTGTCGAGGAGTTCCTTTAAAAATTAAGCTGATTCTTGTTGTATTAACTTATGGATTGACTTTTTTCGGGTTCATAAGCATTTTATCTTTATCTGTTATTATTTTTATGTTGTAATTTCATGTTCTGACACGTTCCATGACCTTGGAGATTTGCTCCTCAATTTGGCCCTACGGAACTTGTCGTGTAAATAAATAAATCAGTACTAAAAACAATCCGCTAAATTTCAGTTACACAATAAATCATTCAAATCTAAAGGCTGTAAACTCAACTAAATACTTAGGAATTACAGTTACGAATAACTTAAATTGGGACTGTCACATAGACAATGTTGTGGGGAAAGCAAACCAAATACCACTTACAAAATGTAGCAGGTCTACTAAAAAGACTGCATACACTACGCATGTCCGCTCTCTTCTTGAGTACTGCTCTGCGGTGTGGAATCCACATCAGATAGGATTGACGGAGGACACCGAAAAAATTCAAAGAAGGACAACTCTTTTTTATTACTGCGAAGTAGGAGAGAGATGCCACAGATATGGTATACTAATTGGGGTGGTTGTCATTAAAACAAAGGTGCTTTTCGCTGCGGCGCGACTTTTTCTGAAATATCATACTTTCTCCTCAGAATGTGAAAATATTTTTTTAGCTCCCACCTACATACGGAGAAATGATCATCATAATAAAATAAGAGAAATGAAAGCCCACACGGAAAGATTTAAGTGTTCGTTTTTTCCGCGACATGTTCGAAGGCGGAACGGTAGTGAAACAGCTTAAATGTGGTTCGATGAACCTGCTGCCAGGCATTTAATTGTGAATTGCAGAGTAATCATGTAGATGTAAATGTAGATGTATCCTTTGTATTTTGTTTCAAAATCGTTTGTCTACACATGCTCTTATTCATGAATAGTGAAGGCTTTTCCTTTCTCCAGATGTTGTAAAACGTAAATACCTATTTCGTCTCTGACCTCAATCTACAACTAAATCTACACCTACATATATAGTCTACAAACGGTTGCACCATTTATCTGGACGTTTTCTCGTATGGAACGTGGAAATAATGATGGATTTAACACCTCTGTGTGCGCCGTAATTGAACTAATCTTGTCTTCACGATCGCTATGTGAGAGACACATAGGAGGTCATAGTATACTCCTAGATTCATCGTATAGGGTTGAAACTTACTAAGTACGCTTTCACGAGATAGTTGGCGTTTATATTCAAGCGTTTGCCGGTTCAGTTCTTTGAGCATCTCCATGACACTCTCCCATGCGTCAAACCAACCTACGACTATTCGCACTGTCCTTATTTGGAAGTTCGAATTCCCTTGTTGACCCTATTTGGTAGAGGTTCTACACACTTGAGCAATATTCTTGGTGGATCGCATGAGTGTTTTGTAGCAATACCTTTGTAGACTGACTGCATTTTCTCTTGTGAAAAAATTCTAGTAGGAAAAATACCAAATCCTCATGCAGTCTTTGCAATGTACAGGGTGATTCAAAAAGAATACCACAACTTTAAAAATGTGTATTTAATGAAAGAAACATAATATAACCTTCTGTTATACATCATTACAAAGAGTATTTAAAAAGGTTTTTTTTCACTCAAAAACAAGTTCAGAGATGTTCAATATGGCCCCCTCCAGACACACGAGCAATATCAACCCGATACTCCAACTCGTTCCACACTCTCTGTAGCATATCAGGCGTAACAGTTTGGATAGCTGCTGTTATTTCTCGTTTCAAATCATTAATGGTGGCTGGGAGAGGTGGCCGAAACACCATATCCTTAACATACCCCCATAAGAAAAAATCTCAGGGGGTAAGATCAGGGCTTCTTGGAGGCCAGTGATGAAGTGCTCTGTCACGGGCTGCCTGGCGGCCGATCCATCGCCTCGGGTAGTTGACGTTCAGGTTTCATAACTAACCTTTTTCGTAGGACTCTCCATACAGTTGATTGTGGAATTTGTAGCTCTCTGATAGCTCTGCGAGTCGATTTTCCTGGGCTGCGAACAAATGCTTGCTGGATGCGTGCTACATTTTCATCACTCGTTCTCGGCCGTCCAGAACTTTTCCCTTTGTACAAACACCCATTCTCTGTAAACTGTTTATACCAACGTTTAATACACCACCTATCAGGAGGTTTAACACCATACTTCGTTCGAAATGCACGCTGAACAACTATCGTCGATTCACTTCTGCCGTACTCAATAACACAAAAAGCTTTCTGTTGAGCGGTCGCCATCTTAGCATCAACTGACGCAGACGCCTAGTCAACAGCGCCTCAAGCGAACAAATGTACAACTAAATGAAACTTTATAGCTCCCTTAATTCGCCGACAGATAGTGCTTAGCTCTGCCTTTTGTCATTGCAGAGTTTTAAATTCCTAAAGTTGTGGTATTCTTTTTGAATCACCCTGTATTATGAAACAAAGTGTACAACAAAATAAAGATTAAGTAAACAAAAATATTTTTTTCAAGGTCCGATCAACCAAGAAATGACCACAGTGAAAAACAAAAATGTTTTGTTTTTCAACATTTAGCCACTCCTAAAAACTACTTCCGTACATAGTCGTGGCTCTGGTTTAGACATTTGTGGTAGCGTGGTACAAAATTTCTGATACCCTCGTCGTAGAAAGTCGTCGGCTGTGCTTTCTGCCATTTGTTTATGCGGGTCTGCAGGTTGCTGTCTTTGCCAAAATTCTGTCCTCGTAGCCAGCGGTTCATGTGAGCAAAGAAATGAGGGAGCCAAGTCCAGAATGTACGACGGGTGATCCAACAGTTCTCACTGAAAATGCTGCAGGAGCGCCTGAGCTGCACTTGTATGGCAGACCATTGTCATGAAGGAGGACAATGCCTGGAGACAACATTCGTCTTCGCTTGTTCCGAAGTGCTCTGCGTTGCCGATTCTTTCGAACCGCGTGGTTCACTGGCTGAGCAAGATCGTCGGTCGACACGCGCTTTCTTCCCTGACCGGCTGCATCATGAACGTGTGTACGTCCTTTGGCGGGAGACTCTATTGCTTCATGCACCTTCAAGTCCTGACCTTGAACTCAGAACTGAAAAGTGTTACGTGACACGATCAACGAGCACACTAGAGACACTCTGCAAAAGACTTGTGCAAAAGGTCATCGGATTTTCACTGTGGTTTTCATTTCGCGACCGATTGGGCATTATAATACACTGAAGAGCCATAGAAACGGGTACCGCTGCCTAATATCTTCCAGGGCCCCCGCGAGCAAGCAGAAATACTGAAGTGGCGTGGACTCAACTAAAGTCTGAAGTAGTGTTGGAGGGAACTGACACCATGAATGCTACAGGCCTGTCCTAAATTCGTAAGAGTATGACGGGGTTGAGATCTCTTCTGAACTGCACGTTGCAAGGCATTCCAGATATGCTCAATAATCTTCATGTCTGGGGAATGTGGTGGCCAGCGGAAGTGTTTAAACTCAGAAGAGTATTCCTGGAGCCACTCTGTAGCAATTCTGGACGTGTGGAGTGTTGTATTTTCCAGCAATCATTAAGAGTTCAGTTTCAGACAAGGCACAATTTAAACATAATTTAAAAGAATTTTTGGCGGCCAACTCCTTCTATTCCATCCATGAGTTTCTCAACAAGTGCAGTAGACCACATTAATAAAAATTTATTATACTTTAATTTTTGACAATACTTGGTTGTAACAGCCAAGTAACTACCTACTGTCTGAATCATGGATGTATGGAAAGCAGATGTACGTCTTAAGTCTGTAAATAGTGGAAGTTTAATTTTAAATCTTGTACATAATCTGACTGTTCTTAACTGAGGATCACTGAAATGAACAATTTACTTTAATTTTGGACAATACTTGGTTGTAGTAGCCAAGAAACTATTAAATGTCTGAATGATGCACTTAATGAAAGCAGATGTAAGTATTAAACCTGTAAATATTAGAAGTTTAAATTTAATTGATGTACATAATTTTACTGTTTATTGACCGAGGATCATTAAAATTAATGATCACTGAAATGAATAATTTACTTTAATTTTTGACAATACTTGGTTGTAATAGCCAAGAAACTAGCAAATGTCTGAATGATGGATTTAATGAAAGCAGATGTAAGTATTAAACCTGTAAATATTAGAAGTTTAAATTTAATTCATGTAAATAATTTTACTGTTTATTGACTGAGGATCATTAAAATTAATGAAGCTCAAGTTTTCCTAATTACATTTTGTAATGTGTTTATCTGACATGTTCCACACCCAGGAGGATTCCCTCTTTTATGGGTCTATGGAATGAATAATTAATCTAATCTAATCTAATCTGATCTGCTAGAATTGCTCAAGTCCATCGGTATGCACAGTGGAAATGAATGGATGCAGGTGATCAGACAGGATGCTTACGTACGTCTCACCTGTCAGAGTCATATCTAGACGTATGCGGGGTCCCATATCACTCCAACTGCACACGCCCCGCACCATTACAGAACCTCCACCAGCTTGAACAGTCCCCTGTTGACATGCAGGGTCCATGGATTCATGAGGTTGTCCCCATACCCAAACATGCCTATCCACTCCACTCGATACAATTTGAAAAGAGATCCGTCCGACCAGGCAACATGTTTCCAATCATCAATGTCGTGTTGACGGGCCCAGGCGAGGCGTAAAGCTTTGTGTCATGCAATCATCAAGGGTACACGGTTGGGCTTTCGGCTCCTGAAGCTCGTATACATGATGTTTCGATGAATCGTTCACACGCTGACACTTGTTGATGGTCAAGCATTGAAATTGCAGCAGTTTGCGGAAGGTTTTCATTTCTGTCAAGTTGAACGATTCTCTTCGGTCGTCGTTGGTCCCGTTCTTGCAGGATTTTTTTCCGGCCGCAGCGATGTCGTATGTTTGATGTTTTATCGGATTCCTACCATTCACGGTACACTCGTGTAATGGTCGTGTGGGAAAATCCGCACTTCATCCCTACCTCGGAGATGCTGTGTCCCATCGCTCGTGCGCCGACTATAACACCACGTTCAAACTCACTTAAATCTTGATAACCTGCCTTTGTAGCAGCGGTAACCGATCTAACAACTGCGCCAGACACTTGTCTCACAGAGGCGTTGCCAACCGCAGCGCCTTATTCTGCATGTTTACATATCTCTGTGCTTGAATATTCATGCCTATGCCAGTTTCTTTGGCGTTTCAGTGTATATACGGTTCTACTTGCTAAATGTTACTAGTAATTTCATTACTATGTCTAATTTTCAATCAAGTTCTCTTGCTTGCTAATTAATATCTTTACCTTCTTACAAATAATATGTGCTACTGTCTCAGATTTCAGAGTCAAGTAATGTCTTAATACATAATGAATTCTCATGGTCTCTTTACATCTCACGCATAATCTTTGTTTTTGTTGTGGTCTTCAGTCCTACAACTGGTTTAGTACAGCTGTCCACGCTAATCGATACGTGCAAGCCTCCACATCTCTGCTTGACTATCACAGCCAACATCCATGAGAACATGCTTACTGTATTCAAATCTTGGTCTCCCTCTGCAGTTTTTATCCTCCACACTTCCGTCCGTTATCGAACTGACAATTCCTTGATGCCTCACGATGTGTCCTACCAATTGTTATGCCAACATCCTTATGGACATACTTCACAACCCACGGCCAGGCGAAGCAGCTACCAGCCTGTGAAATTCACTACCAGGACTAGAATATAGCTGAGTCATCATGGAGTAACACCTCAGTCTTCCACAGTAGCGAGCTCAATTACCTCACGCCATGCCCTGATGTATCACCTCCATCCCCACATGACTAAAGCAGGAACTAGCCATAAAATCTCTGGAAAAAGCTACCATAAATACTCGCCGCTCGGACCTTGCATATGCTCCCTTCGATTGCTACCGGCGCTGATGTGTACTCTGCACCAACCGATAGTCTGATGTAGCTCACCAAGCCTTTATCTATATCTAGCTGCTACATCCGCTACATGCCCTGATGCTGTAGGGACTTGAACAATCGTTATCCAACTGGAACCACCTCCCACATGAGGATGATACCAACGGGCCTCTGGGCATCTCCAGGACATTAGAGAAACGTCGTGTGTAGGCAGTGCAATTTACTGAATGATAGTCCTCTGTGTTCTCAGTCTTCACCAGTGTCTATAATCCAGAGAATGTGAACAGTGTCCTTACTTAGCACTGAGGTGTAAGGATTAAGTAGTGTTTGTAAAATTGTAACAGTGTCATGAATATTAATTATTTCCCTGTATTTGTCCTATTAATTTAGCCATATTGTTGTTAACCCAGACGTTACAATGAGCAAAATAGGGGAACAAAGGGTTACCGCCGCAGGGGCTGTTCACTCGTTGCCAGATCAAGTAGCTCAAATGACAACAGACTACATAGACTTGCGTAGACAGTTGCTTTCATTAAAAGAGGATTGGGCCCCGTCCAGTTTATCACTACCCATTATAGATACTAATGCCACTATCCTAATCTCTCCTTTTTTGGTTAAAGCAGAAAAGGATGTGTTCTCATTTTTCAACAACCTGTTGACAACCACGAAGCTGATATGATGGTCTGAATGACAGTTGTTACAAATGGCTGAGTTACTTTTAGTAGAAGATGCGAAAACATATGTGGTGTATCATCAGGAATTAAGGAATGCTTAGACACTTGAAGTTCTGAGGAAAGGCTTATTTTGCATCATTATAGGAGAATCAATAGCCATGAGCAATTAAAAGTCTGTCACAAAGACATAGTGAGTCCATCGAGAGTTACGTGGACAGTATTAGGAAACTTAATGTCAGTAACTACGAGATGAGGGAAAATGATGACTCTACCATGGCTCTACTGCAGGAAGCAGAAAAGAGAGCTTCAGATGAGTTTTTCGCATTTTTCCGCCTCATATATTATGCACGGTACGGGTAGAATTGCCGAAAGACTTAGCGAGAGCCATAGGAATAGTACCGGCATTAGAAGAGATAGCTACAATGACCCTTATCCACAATAGAAAGGGGATTTCTTCTGCTAACGTCAAGTGTTAACAGCGTGGTCGATCACGCCACATACGGAGGGATTGCTGTCAGACACAATGTAGCAAAAAGTTATGGCATCAAGGGACAGTAGGCAGAATAGGGAGTAGAATAGGAAGGAACAAAATGAAAATGGCAACCTAGCGTTAAACAACATCAGGAGTTCGAGGTGCTTCCGGTGGGGCTCACAGCAAATTTTAGCAGAAACGGAATTTTGCTTGGGTGGTCTAGTGGATGGAAGGTAAAGTAATTTTTTATTGGTCACAGTTGCGAACATGACTGTGGCACTAATGGGTAAGAAGCGGTTGGGCCCTCCATGAAAGAAGTTAGGTGAGGTTTGTGGTAATGAAGTGCATTCGCTGGATCGAAGAAGTTTTCGGGTGTGTGTAAAACATTTCTGGGAATGAATGGGAGTTTTGCCTCGGATATCAATGGTTACTGGGCAGTCTTAGGATTAGGTTTACTATACAGGCATCACGGTAAAACTGATCCTGGACAACGTAGTAGAATGCGTTGCGACAATGCCTCAACACTCAACCCTGGTGCAAGGGGGGATCAACTGATCTGCGTGCAAAGCCACAAACGAATAATTCACGTGCTAAAATACCGAAAAGTACGAGAAAATGCTTTGGGTGAGCACAGGAGCTGATTTGCCAGTAAACGTGTTATGTGCAGTTGTATCACTGAGAGAGACTGATGAATTAGGCCTACATAAAGAACAATGTATTGTATGCAGGGGCGTTGTATCCATATGGGATAAATGATGAGCAGGTAGTACACATAGGTATAAATAATTTCGACATCAAAGACATGGACTTGTCTAAAGAGTTTTGGTTGCCAATTTGGAGGTTTTTGGAGAAGATAATCTGTATAGGATGAATTGGGCTCTTAAGCATAAGCAAGCCATCAGTATAGCTGCATTATGCAAAAATTAGCAGTGGACAAGTTGTTGTTGGAGTTTGATACCCTGTTTAATCATCAAGGGTCTTCACCGGTGACCCCAATATCAAAACATAAAATTCCAATCGAGAATGAGCCACTTGTGTATCATAAGAAATGCCATATACCTAATCACCTACAGGCATCGATGGAGGAGTTCATTAATCAACAGTTATGATACAGCATTATTGAGGAGACTGCTAACCCTCGAGGGGCACCGATGGACCAAAGCTTACTGTTTCTGCTGTGACAACAGATATCTTAATAATTGTGTGATTACAGATGATTATCCAACGATGTCCCTCCATGAACCATGGACCTTGCAGTGGTGACATGGCTTGCATGCCTCAGCGATACAGACAGCCATACCACGAGTGCAATCAGAATGGAGGGGTATCTGTTAATAGGCCAGACACATGTATGGTTCCTGAATAGGGGCGGCAGCATTTTCTGTAGGTACAGGTCCAACAGTGAAGATGACTGACTGATCTGGTCTTGTGATACAACCAACATGGCATCTTGTGCTGGTATTGGAAATGGTTGAAAGCAATGAGAAACTACAGCCATAATTTTTGCTGAGGGAATAGTTCTACTTTATGGTTTGAATGATGATGGAGTCCTCTTGGATAAACTGTTCTGGAGATAAAACAGACCTCCATTCGGTCGCTGGGTAGGGACCACTCAGGAGAATGTCGCCATCAGAAGAAATAAAACTAGCATTATGTGGGTTAATATTATATATTACGTTAGATCCCTTAATCTTCCAAGTAGGTTAGAAAATTTAAAAAGGGAAATCGATCGTCATACCAAGGTGAACTGTCAGGTTCAAGTCTGATCATTCCATTGCAGCCACTGGACTACAACTCCTCTGCCCAGTGCCTGATAGGTGGCCCAGCTGCGTATCTCTGGAAGAGATGTCGTAGCTAGTTGCTGGGGGCCACTTAGCACGGTGGAGTGGGGTCTGCACATCAGGTCCTGGCTCAGGCTATATACACTCCTGGAAATGGAAAAAAGAACACATTGACACCGGTGTGTCAGACCCACCATACTTGCTCCGGACACTGCGAGAGGGCTGTACAAGCAATGATCACACGCACGGCACAGCGGACACACCAGGAACCGCGGTGTTGGCCGTCGAATGGCGCTAGCTGCGCAGCATTTGTGCACCGCCGCCGTCAGTGTCAGCCAGTTTGCCGTGGCATACGGAGCTCCATCGCAGTCTTTAACACTGGTAGCATGCCGCGACAGCGTGGACGTGAACCGTATGTGCAGTTGACGGACTTTGAGCGAGGGCGTATAGTGGGCATGTGGGAGGCCGGGTGGACGTACCGCCGAATTGCTCAACACGTGGGGCGTGAGGTCTCCACAGTACATCGATGTTGTCGCCAGTGGTCGGCGGAAGGTGCACGTGCCCGTCGACCTGGGACCGGACCGCAGCGACGCACGGATGCACGCCAAGACCGTAGGATCCTACGCAGTGCCGTAGGGGACCGCACCGCCACTTCCCAGCAAATTAGGGACACTGTTGCTCCTGGGGTATCGGCGAGGACCATTCGCAACCGTCTCATGAAGCTGGGCTACGGTCCCGCACACCGTTAGGCCGTCTTCCGCTCACGCCCCAACATCGTGCAGCCCGCCTCCAGTGGTGTCGCGACAGGCGTGAATGGAGGGACGAATGGAGACGTGTCGTCTTCAGCGATGAGAGTCGCTTCTGCCTTGGTGCCAATGATGGTCGTATGCGTGTTTGGCGCCGTGCAGGTGAGCGCCACAATCAGGACTGCATACGACCGAGGCACACAGGGCCAACACCCGGCATCATGGTGTGGGGAGCGATCTCCTACACTGGCCGTACACCACTGGTGATCGTCGAGGGGACACTGAATAGTGCACGGTACATCCAAACCGTCATCGAACCCATCGTTCTACCATTCCTAGACCGGCAAGGGAACTTGCTGTTCCAACAGGACAATGCACGTCCGCATGTATCCCGTGCCACCCAACGTGCTCTAGAAGGTGTAAGTCAACTACCCTGGCCAGCAAGATCTCCGGATCTGTCCCCCATTGAGCATGTTTGGGACTGGATGAAGCGTCGTCTCACGCGGTCTGCACGTCCAGCACGAACGCTGGTCCAACTGAGGCGCCAGGTGGAAATGGCATGGCAAGCCGTTCCACAGGACTACATCCAGCATGTCTACGATCGGCTCCATGGGAGAATAGCAGCCTGCATTGCTGCGAAAGGTGGATATACACTGTACTAGTGCCGACATTGTGCATGCTCTGTTGCCTGTGTCTATGTGCCTGTGGTTCTGTCAGTGTGATCATGTGATGTATCTGACCCCAGGAATGTGTCAATAAAGTTTCCCCTTCCTGGGACAATGAATTCACGGTGTTCTTATTTCAATTTCCAGGAGTGTATTATGCAGAATAAAAGTACACGACGATTTGTCAACTGGGATAGTGGTTTCCAACTGAGCCCTGCATTGGTTGTGGCGTTAGCCAGGATACATCAGGAATCCTCTGATAAGCAAGTGGTGGAGGCAGAATAGATAGTCAGGACCAGGATTCGAAATCTGGACCCCTCCTACGTGCCATGCCCCCTCCCTCCACAACCACCAGCCACGAAATCTCTTCTGTTGGCAAGCGGCTGGCCCACACGTTGGGCTCCCGGCAGATGAGTTTGCACTCCAGCAGCTAAAAGCAAGCGAACCAAACATCAGCTCGACACTTCTCCTAAAAATTTCGAGTAGGAAAATTGTCAAAGTGTTGTGATGCGACAACGTGACACCAAGATTCGGTTCATAATCCGAGAAGACTTCATCGGTGAAATTCGCTTAGAAAGGCTACCTTACCATTAGTAAATCAGTTTTCCACGTGGCTTATTATCACCCTTGTAGCTTCCAGTCGCTTTGATACATATTAAGCCCTTGATATTAATCGTCATCAAGTGACCATCGTGGTCTGAGAGAACATTAACAATGGGAATTTATCGTTCTGCAATCTAGATGCCTCTTTAACAATGTTGTGAGTAGCAAAGATTGGTTGATCCTTTAACACTTGTAAATTATATGAGGGGAACTAAGTTACATAAAATGGCAACGGACCCAGATGCAGCTCTTTAACAGTTATAAGTTAAAAAATTTATTTTCTAATCTACACTTAACATTACCTCAGTTTGCTCGGAAGTTGAGAAGTGTAATAACATTCAATTGTTTCTTATAACTCAAAAATAACCAGACGGATCCCAATATTTTGTGATTACTATTATTAACTTTCAATGAAAATATGTTTGTGTAGCAGAAGGCTCAATAAGCTTACCACTGCAGAATCTATGTGTACGAATTTTTTATATGCGTATCCATTCTTAATGTAAGTGGCAACTCCTCTTTTCTCCATACCTCGTCTGCAATAACTGGAAGCTAAATTATTTCCATCCATATTCAGTATTCCCAAATCAGTGCTGAAATGATGTTCAGAAACATATATTACATTTACAGAATTTCACAATAAGGGCACAATAAGACGTATTGTGAAATGATGTTCAGAAACATATATTACATTTACACAATTTCACAATAAGGGCACAATAAGGCGTATTGTTATACCTGTTGATTTATAATTTACACATTTGGGACTTATGTATGATATAATACATCTGATAAATGGCTGCCACAACTTTGATGGCAGACGTGTACTCCTCTGGTGATATTTTCAGTAACGGTTGTACATAAATGTCGTGGTATTTCGGTAATACAGAGTTCAATTTCGACCTTAAATGCTCAGGTGGTCGTGGGCTTATTGGCTCAAACTGCACAGAAAAGGGCCATAGGTGTTAAACCGCAAGACAGTGGAGGCCAATTCTGGTCACAAAAAGAAGAGATGACAAGGCTCTTCATCGAGCATGGCCTGTTGGCAGAAGCAGTTGAGTCAGCTGGATTCTATGTTCATGGAGACGCAAATGTTTAGTGAGAACGCGGTGAAGAGTGGTTGATGAATTGCTCAGTAGTGGCCAACAGCGGCCCTGTTTGTTTCTGAATGGCCACTGCGAGCTTATGTCGTGTGATTTACATCAACAACTACACTAGTGCTTTTAGAGTTTTCCTCATATCCCTTTTACAGTTGGATTTGGAAGATAATTCCTACCGAAAATTAAACATACTATAGGAATCGTAGCAGCAAAACTTTCGCCTTTTGACTGTAACGCTTAACAACAGGGACGCGTTCTTTTATCGTGTAGCGCTCCGTGTTTACTAACTCCTGTCTTCTATCGAGTTGTCACAATTATAGAGCTCTTCGTTAATGACAGCCAAAATCTTGCCCTCTTATTGTAACACACTGTACATGATTTACAGACTGAAATTCAGCTAACGAAATCAGAAGTTCATTTATTTATTTGTAGCCCTGTGACTTTTTTTTTTTTTTTTTTTTTTTGCAATTGGTATACTTTTGCTTCCTTTTTATCTTTACATAGTCCAGGTGCTAAATTATCTGTTAGATTTTACTTATAGACACATCTTATTTTCAGATACGTCGTAAATGTAAGTGTCGACCTTCAAACGAGCAATTCCCGCAGCTAGGCGTGGTGTGCTTCCGTGTCCTGAGAACCGGCGAATCGCAGTCGCTGCCTGCGGACCAACTGACGGAGCTGCTACTGGCCTTCATCAACCAGTCTGGTCGAGCATTCATGTCACCTGTGCGAGTTGGCGACAACTTTTGCATCCGTTATTGTATCACCGCGGAAAACTATACGCATGAGGACGTAGGTGAGCTGCACTATACTTCGTTAGATGTTCGAATACCCCGAAGAAATCGTGCATTTTCACATCGCATTTCACGACCTTGAAATCAGCATATGTCACGCAAATGATTAAAATTGCAGAGCATTAGTATGCACCTAAGTTGAGCAAATGCCCTTGAGCGCCCTTATTATATGTTTACAGGGTGTTTCAAGAGAAGTGAAACATACGCCAATGTTTCTTATTAAAATTGTCTTAAGTTCTGAGCCTGTAATTGATTAGTTCGTTATTTATCTTTCGTGAAATTACTTCATTTTTCTGTTTCGTTTTTCCTGTCTTATTTTTTACAGTTTTCTTAATATTAGGTTGGTGCATATATTAGTAGCGTTTTTCCTTAAGTTTAATAAACACAACAGACACACATAACAGAGAGTTTAGTCATCAGTAATATATTTTCATTCACTATTTACAACAATCTGGCAACGCTGGGGTAACTTTTCCACTCCGCGACTGCAGCAATCGCGTTGTTTCGAGGCAAAGAACTCATCGAGCCATTTTCGAAGCGCATTTTCATCCGGAAAGCAAGTTCCTTGAAGGCTGTTCCATGGAGGGTGGAAAAGGTGAAAGTCTGAGGTGCAAGATCAGCTGAATATGACGCGTACGGAATTATTTCCCAACCGAACTCCTATAACGTGTAGCATCACTTCACGCAAATGTTCAAATGTGTGTGAAGTCTTATGGGACTTAACTGCTAAGGTTATCAGTCCCTATGTTTACAGACTACTTAACCTAAATTATCCTCAGGACAAACACACACACCCATGCCCGAGGGAGGACTCGAACCTCCACCGGGACCAGCCGCACCACTTCACGCAGTCTTCCTTGTTGTTGTTCTTGGATTGCATCTGCAGGACGTCTCAGTGTTGGCAATAAATGTCAGCAGTGATGGTGATACCTCGGGGAAGCAATTCGTAAAACATCACGCAGTCGTTATTCCACCAGATGCATAACATTTTCTTTTGTGAATACGCACAGGTCTTTGCACGGAGAGCTGTTGCTTTGTTTGGGCTCAACCATTCCTCTCTTTTCCTTGTGTTAGCGGAAAGAAACCATTTATTATCACCAGTCATCATGTTTTTCACGAACAAAATGATGACGAGCAAGCAGAGATGCACATAATGGGCATCGCTGATTTTTGTGATTTTGACTTAGAGCATGCGGTACCCAAACATCCGATTTTTGAACCTTCCTCAATGCGTGTAATTGTCGTACGATTGTGGAATTATCATAGTCCATCGCATGTGACAGTTCTCGACTACAGTGACGTGGATCATTGTAGATTAATGCGTTTAACCGATCTCCATCTAATTCCAAAGGTCTTTCTGAACTTGGAGAGTCACTAACGTCAAAACGATCCTCCTTAAAACGAGGAAACCATTTTCTTGCCGTGCTCTGTCCAATGGCATTATCCCCGTACACGGCGCAAATGTTTTTCGCTACCTCCGCTGCTGTCACCACTGTATCGAAGTCAAAGAAAAGAATGTGTTAGGAATGTTACAATTTCTCCACTTGGCACTCCATTTTCTAGTGTCCACAGCTCCATTCACTACCACCAAATGACAAAATGACAATTCGTAAACTCAGAAAGAAACAATGAAGTATAAATAAAAAATGATAGTCGATAAGTATACCCATATCAACCAGAATACCCACATGCAAAACAAAAACGCTACGAGCTGTTGCACCGACCTAACAGTTCTTAGCTTGTTGCTGGAAGAGCTCAAATTTTGATGAAAGTATATATAATGTGGTGTTATGATGACTTTTTTTGTTCGTTGCTTTACAGCCACTCAACCACAACTCATCTGCCGAGGGCCAAATGGTTGGTCCAGTTGTGTACCTCCGGAAGAGACGACGCAGCAGGTGGTGGGGGCCCTCTTAGTGCGGTGAAAGACGGTCTGGGCTTTGAGCCATAGCTCTGTTTATAAATTTTGCGGAATAAGAATACACGACGATTTGTGAACCGGGATAGTAGTTTCCAGCTGAGCTCCGCATGGGATGTGGCGTTAGCAAAGATACGTCAGGAATGCTCTGATGTGAGAGGCGTGGAGGCAGTCACCAGAACGGACAGAACAGGCAGATGGCACCAGGATTCGACACCTGGATCCCTCTTCTCCGGCCACGACATCTCTTCTGTAAGCACGCGGTTGGCCCATCCGTTGGGCCCTCGGCAGAGGAGTTTGCGTTCCTGCGGCAAAAAGGAACGAACCGAACGCGAACTCGACGTTTCACCTGAAGATGTCGAGTAGGAAACTCGTCGAAATATTGCGACAACACGACGCCACGACTCGGCTGATAACCTGAGAAGGTGTCATCTGTGAAATACGCATAGAAAGCCTGCCTTCCTATTAGGAAATCAGTTTTCAATGTAGCCTATTATTATATTTCTTATTAACATCGATGGTGCTATGTACCGGGTGATCAAAAAGTCAGCATAAATTTGAAAACTGAATAAATCACGGAATAATGTAGATAGAGAGGTACAAATTGACACACATGCTTGGAATGACATGGGGTTTTATTAGAACTAAAAATATACAAACGTTCAAAAAATGTTCGACAGATGGCGCTTCATCTGATCAGAATAGCAATAATTAGCATAACAAAGTAAGACAAAGCAAAGATGATGTTCTTTACAGGAAATGCTCAATATGTCCACCATCATTCCTCAACAATAGCTGTAGTCGAGGAATAATGTTGTGAACAGCACCGTAAAGCATGTTCGGAGTTTTGGCGTCGGATGTTTTCTTTCAGCATCCCTAGAGATGTCGGTCGATCACGATACACTTGCGACTCAGGTAACCCCAAAGCCAATAATCGCACGGACTGAGGTCTGGGGACCTGGGAGGTCAAGCATGACGAAAGTGGCGGCTGAGCACTCGATCATCACCAAACGACGCGCGCAAGAGATCTTTCACGCGTCCAGCAATGCTTTTTTTTTTTTTTGTTCTAATAAAACCCCATGTCATTCCAAGCATGTGTGTCAATTTTTACCTCTCTATCTACATTATTCCGTGGTTTATTAAGTTTTCAAATTTATACCGACTTTTTGATCACCCGGGACATCTTCCCAGCCTGTATTTCGCTAATTCTTTTTGAAGTCCTTTACCTTTTATCACTCTTGTCATGATCCAGTCGTTTTTATTTACGTTACGCTCCTTAATATTAAATGTCAGCAGCTGATCACCGTGGTCTGAGAGACCATTAACTAAAGGAATTACTTTATCACTTTGCAATCCCGACGTCTCTTTAAAAATTTCGTCAGCTTGTTCCTGTAACACTTGTTGTAGATTATATGAAGGAAGCTAAGCTATATAAAATGAGAAGGGACTCAAGTACAGTTCTTCAACATTTATACCCTAAAAAATTTAAATTTTAATCTGTACTTAACATTTCTCATTCTGCTTGGAAGTTGAGAAGTATAATAACGCATTAAATCTGTTATGTTTAACTTCATACACAGTGGTAAGGAGAGATGGCTACAGAGTGGTGTGGCAAATGTTGTCGTAGGAAAGCTAGACAGGAGCAGACGTGATTAGCGACCAAGGGAACACAAGAAACATACGATTTACTTAACTCGTATTTCTCAAAGCGAGCGAAGACTCGCGGAAAAAAAGAAGCAGGAACTAGAGTCCAGCAGTCACAATGTCCACAAACAGAAGTCTCTTAGTACTAAAGCACGAACGATGAAGATGCGAGTCACGACCAGGAATCATCTGCGTAGCATCACTTTCGAAGTGGCTCCGAGCGCGAGTGGGTCAAGTCGCTGCCGCCTCCCATTCTATATTGCAGTAGCAGGGGGCGCTAGTACTGGAGGTGTGCCTCAGCGGGCGCGCACGATTGGGTTCCCCAGAGGCCGTATAACCACCATCGACGTCTGAAGGATACTTGCAATTCCGTTGCTATGACGCCCTTGGGGTGGTATCGACATATGATTCCACAAAACTGTTTCATAAATGAAACTTCCAGGAAGATTAAAACTGTGTGCCGGACCGAGACTCGAACTCGGGACCTTTGCCTTTCGCGGGCAAGTGCTCTACCAACTGAGCTACCCAAGCACAACTCACGCCCCCTCCTCACAGCTTTACTTCTGCCAGTACCTCGTCTCCTACCTTCCAAACTTTACAGAAGCTCTCCTGCGGACCTTGCAGAACTAGCACTCCTGAAAGAAAGGATAGCGCGGAGACATGGCTTAGCCACAGCCTGCGGGGTATTTCCAGAATGAGATTTTCGCTCTGCAGTGGTGTGTGCGGTGATATGAAACTTCCTGGAAGATTAAAACTGTGCAGGACCGAGACTGGAACTCGAGATCAAAATGAGCTAGATGGAAACTTACACTTTGTGACTATTATTATTAACTTTCCATGAAAACCTGATTCCGCAGCACAAGCTTCAAAATGCATGCCACTGAAAAATGGAAACTCAGAGGCAGCGTAGTACAGTTATTCAGCATTAAATCATTAAGGCTGCAGACAGACAGCGTACAGATAGGCCCTGCAACGTCTTGCAATTGGAAAGGACAGTTTTGTGCAAAACAGTTCATGAAGAGCCGTCGAACGAATTAGACAAAGGAAACAGAGTAACAGTATATCTCATCAACATGAAAATGGTGCATATCTGTAGGTAAGAGAGTACGACCAGAACGGAAAAATTGGTACTAGGAAAATGGGATTCTCCTGCTGAGACGTTTCAGCTCGTACAGGACAATACACAGGAATCCACGTATAATTTTTCCCCTTCATCAGAATATGCAGTCTGTTAAAAATAAAGCACAGTAACTTGAAGTTGAACTATAAGGTTTGAATAGCGCAAGAGTGTACTGCTTCAGAGACTCTATCGTATGGTGCTGTTCGTACAGTGAAATGGTAACATTTTTCAGCAGAATGACGGAATGGCTATGGGGAGCGCTTTATCGCCCATAGTCCCCAATTCTTTTATGGAAAGACTTCGAGAATAGGGCACTGAGGGCTTCACCTTTGCTACGAATGTGTTTCTTGGAGATACACTGACGATTTTTTTTTTTTTTTGTCTGGCGTCATGGACGCAATGTTCTTAAACGTTAACGTTTTCTTTTTGACCAATTCATCTGTCTTCATCCCCACATTAAATCTACTACAGACGTTGAAAGTGATGGGCAGTTTCCATGTTTGGACGTCATGGTTTACAAAAAACATGATGGTACTCGGGGACATAGTGTTCACCAGATGCCAACACACACCGATCGATATCTTGATCCCAGCCACTGTACCAATGTGAGAGCGTCCTTGGAACTCTGTCACATATCATACGCATGGGCTATTTCCAATGCAGACAGCTTAAACCAGAAACTTGCACACTTGACGGCTTTGGTTGAGAAAAATGGATGCTCTGAGAGGCAGAAGCGTTTCGACAATCATAGGAGGTGCTCGAAAGGCGAATGGGTCTGTAGCCTTTATTTCTTACGCTGAGGCTGGGAATCTAGGAACATGGGATCTCAGATCGATTCCATATTTCTAGATTTCCAGAAGGCTTTTGATACCGTTCCTCACAAGCGACTGTTAATCAAATTGCGTGCATATGGAGTATCGTCTCAATTGTGTGACTAGATTCGTGATTTCCTCTCAGAGAGGTCATAGTTCGTAGTGATGGACGGTAAATCATCGAGTAGAACAGAAGTGATACCTGGCGTTCCGCAAGATAGTGTCATAGGCCCCCTGCTGTTCCTGATTTACATAAATGATGTAGGTGATAATCTGAGCAGCCCCCTTTGATTGTTTGCAAATGATGCTGTAATTTACCGTCTAGAAAATTCATCAGACTATCAATTCCAGTTACAAAATGATCTATAGAGAATTTCTGTATGGTGCAAAAAGTAGCAATTGGCACTAAACAAAGAAAAGTGCGAGGTCATCAACATGGGTACTAAAAGAAATCCGATAAATTTTGGGTATACAATAAATCGCACAAATTTAAGGGCTGTCAATTCAACTAAATACCTATGAATTACAATTACGAGCTACTTAATTCGAAAGATCACATAGATAATATCGTGGGGAAGGCGAAACAAAGACTGCGCTTTGTTGGCAGAGCACTTAGAAGATGCGACAAACCCACTAAAGAGACAGCCTATATTACACTTGTCCGTCCTCTGCTGGAATATTGCTGCGCGGTGTGGGATCCTTACCAGGTAGGATTGACGGAGGACATCGAAAAAGTGCAAAGAAGGGCAGCTCGTTTCGTGTTATCGCGCAATAGGGGTGAGAGTGCCACTGATATGATACGTGAGTTGGGGTGGCAGTCACTGAAACAAGGGCGGTTTTCTTTGCGGCGAGATGTATTTACGAAATTTCAATCACCAACTTTCTCTTCCGAATGCGAAAATATTTTGTTGACACCTACCTACGTAGGGAGAAATGATCATCATAACAAAATAAGAGAAATCGGAGCTCGAATGGAAAGATTTAGGTGTACCTTTTTCCCACGCGCCATTCTAGAGTGGAATGGTAGAGAAGCAGTATGAAAATGGTTCGATGAACCTTCTGCCAGGCACATAAGTGTGAATTTCAGGGTAACCATGTAGATGTAGATGTTTACAATAAGACTGGAAGAATTTTTATAAGATTTGACATTAAGGATATGTTCCGTCCACTTGTCAAGATTAGGACACTATTCGGCTCTGTGAAACACGATTTGGGGCTTCGAAGCCTGGCATATACAAATTTGCCTGTCATTGTTGGAAAACTCACATCCACAATTCAATTTGCACAGTTCAGGACAGGTACGTGAAACTTCGCTGTCATATTAGCCTACAACAGCCTGAAAAACCTGTGGTAGCGGAATATTGCCTAGCCGAAGGACACAGAATGAAATTTGATGATACTACTTGTGATTTTGGAAAAAAATTTCTAAAGATGCAACTGAAATTAGGATGACACACAATTTAGTAATAAAGACAAGGGTTTTCCTCTCGGCAGGGTGTGGGACACACTCAGTCAAAACACAACGTTCTGTAGCGCGGCCGGTCAGAGTGTCTGCAGATAATATTTGAGTGGGTTATGTCGTTGCCGCCTGTGTTCTAGTAAGGGCGGCGCCACGAACCCAGCGGTGGGCGACGCGTACGCCGTGTACACTACGAAGATCTATATAAGACAACGATTTGCAGCCTTGGCATTAGTTTTCAGCGGGGCTCAGCATCAGCGTTCTGCTGAAGATGGCGGATAGGCGGTTAGTAGAAATGTCGGGTCGTGTTTATTTTAGGATCCGGCGGCAAACCCGAGGGGACTACCAAAAATTAGAGACATTTGGGTACACACGGATGCTTAACAGCAATCGTTCATCCCGTGAACCATGCACGACTGGAACAGAAAAAAGGGGCAATGGCAGATGTATACATAGTACCCTCGGTCACACATCAGACGAGACAGCGATTTAACGTTGCATTGTCATCGCTTTCTGAGCTAAGTTCAAAATTTCAACTCCTTAACTCATCGGGAATTTGGGCCCACAGAAGGAGCCTCCTAGAAGATCGAATAAAGATCGAGCGTCCCTAGAAGTGGCATTTAGTCGGCTACACCTTCTAAAACCAGCACACCAAGGAGAAACTTTACTATGAAACATGGCAGGTATTCGTCACCCTCTAGACAGACACCAACAACAGCCCAGGTGGCTTCGCCCAAGAAAGAGCTTTCTTTGGACGTCACAGCCAAAAAACGTCTCCATTGAAGAGATGATACCTCAACTGTGGAAGGAGGAAACACCAATTTCCTGTCGAGGAGGTGAAGGAAGAACTTATGGCTGGAAGTAACAAATACTTCACAACCTGGAAGCTCTCAACAGGCTGAGGACTAGGGTCTCAAATTGCAAGTATAACCTTCTCTGATGAGTCTTCTTCGATGGGGAACCTCTTTGTAACCTTGGGAATGTCCAAATGGGCGACCACTTAGTGATGTTCCCAAACCTCGTCACAAGCTGTATCCCGCTAGATTTACAGCTAGCTAATGATAAGGCTCTCTCTGCAGCTGATGCTTGGGCAAAACATATTTAAGCTTTAAATTTTATTACAGTAGACTTTTACTGGATTTTAATATATGATGTTCTGAACACAGAAAATAAATAAATCAGGAAGTTTACTTTAAAATCAATTCCAATATTTCTATCGTAACAGACAGACAGACGACAAAGCTATATCCATCTTCCCTTCCCCCCCCCCCCCCCCTCTTTCTGCTCAGATATTGCTACCCTCAGTAAAAGTGAAGAAGAATTACAGGACTTGTTGAATGGAATGAGCAGTCTAATAACAACAGAGTAAAGATTGAGAGTAAACCGAAGAAACACGAAACTAATGACAAATAGAAGAAATTAGATTAACGAAGAACCTAACAACAGAATTTAGGACCACGAAGTAGACGAAATTAAGGAATTCTGTCACCTCGGAAACAAAATAACATGTGATGAGCGAAGCAAGGGGGGACGTAAAAAGGATTCTGACACGGGTGAAGAGGGAATTTCTGATTAGGAGAAGGCTGCTAGTATCAAACGTCGGCGATAATCTGGGGAAGAGATTTCTCAGAATTTATGTTTAGACTACAGTATTGTGATACGCGAGAGTGGACTGTGAGGAAACGCGAAAAGAAGAGAATCGAAGCTTTGAGATGTCGTGCTACAGAAGGATGTTAAAAATTAGGTGTACTGATAGTAAATGAGGATGTTCTCCGAACAACGGCCGAGGAAAGCAACATATTGAAAATACTGACAAGATGGACCAAGATGATAGGACCTTAGTAAAGACATCAGGGAATAACTTCCATGGTGTCAGAGGGACCTTTAGAGGGCAAAAACTGTAAGGGGAAGACAAAGATTAGATACAGTGAACAAATAATTCAGTGCTACTTTGAGATGAAGAGGTTGATACAAAAAAGGAATTCGTAGCGGGCCGCATCAAAGCGGTCAGAAAATCGATAACTAAAAACTAAAAAAATTCAGATTTTGCAAAGAAACTACAACAAAATTTCCTTAATCCTCTCGCAAAAATCAAGAAATACATTCACCAGAAACTATGACATTACATCTAGAACGGACCATTCTTACTGAATGACAGCAAGTAATGTCGTATTACCTGATCTTGTATTCTCTCAGAGCACACGTTCGTCAAGGATCGCTGCCAGTGATCCGATTTTCGTCACTGCAAAGATGGCTGTTGTGCCACTTGCAAACACCATCACGGTTGAAAGAGGCCTCATCGGTGAATAAAATCAACTATAGGAAATGTGACATTGTAATATTTCACCGGATGATTCAAGTACAGAATAAAACTCTACGTTGGGCTCACTGTTTGCTCACGTTGTTTATGATTGGAGTGTAATTGTTGCTCTGTCATAACTCTCCACACCTTATTCTTTGGATTGACATGCTTATTGATGAATCCCTTCCCACCCGAGCCAATACCATATCCTAAATTCCTGCTGTGTAAACAAGTCTTTGTTGCGAGCCTTGGGCGCCACTATGTTCTTGGAATAACCATCATGGCAGCAAATTTCTTCCAGTTATGAAAGACCTTGAGAGCCTCCCGCTTCTTTTCTGAACTAAACTGAATACATAAAAGAGAGGACTTCAGTAAAATGCTTTAAAAGCATTTCCCAAGTCTTTCACAAATCTTTCACAAGATTTTGACCCAAGAATAATCATTAACGCTATCTTCAAAAAATGTGTGTGAAACCTTATGGGACTTAACTGCTAAGGTCATCAGTCCCTAAGCTTACACACTACTTAACCTAAATTATCCTAAGGACAAACACACACACCCATGCCCGAGGGAGGACTCGAACCTCCACCGGGACCAACCGAACGCTATCTTACCTCGCACTAATTGATATACTCAAGAGCAGGAAATGCTTTCACTGCTCACCAGATAGTAAAAAGAGGAGCTCGAATAAATAGTTGAATGTATGCAGCACTACGATTACATTCTCCAACTTCTTGGCATTACCTATAAGTGGGATTAGAATCTGTCCTGTAGACACATCATGCGCAATGAGGATGTGAGACTTCACTTTATAGTCCTAACGCCTATTGACAGCAGGAGCATGAATTACGCTCTTAAGAATAAAAAAAGATGCACCGAAGTGGAATAATGCGAATGAGACAGAAATCGGTACATGTGATGTACATGTACAGATCGACACATGATTAAAATTTCAGAGGAACTTGACGATTTATTTAATAGAAAGTGCTCCACAAATTGAGCAAGCCAATAACACGTTGGTCCACCTCTGGTCCTTATCCAAGCAGTTATTCGGAGTGGCATTGATTGAAAGAGTTGTTGGATGTCCTCATGAGGGATATCATGCCAAAGTCTGTACAATTAATGCGTTAGACCGCCAAAATCCCGAGTTACTTGGAGGGTTCTGCCCATAATGCCCCAGATGTTCTCAACTGTGGTGACATCCGGCGACCTTGCTGACTAAGGTAGGATTAGACAAGCAGGAAGACAACCAAAGGGGTCTTGCTATGAAATGAAATGTCACCCCATACGATCACTCCTGGTTGTTTGGCCATATGGTGGGTGACAGTCAGGCTGATATCCCACCGCAGACTGAAATGTCTCCAGACACTTCTTCGCTAGTCATTGGAGCACATTTCGAAGTGGGACTCATCACCGAAGACAATTTTACCACAGTCAATGAGATTCCAGACCGAAGACGTGTCTGGAGACGCCTCTGACAGTGATGGAATACCAACCTAACTGTTGCCCGCCATACGGCTCCACAGCCATAGGTGATGGTGTGGGGTACCATTTCATTTTATACCAGGACTCTTTTGGTTGTCATCCGCGGCACCCTTGCAACACAGCGATACGTCGACGATATTCTACGCCACATTTTGTTGTACTTGATGGCAACTTACCATGGGCTTACATTTCAGCAAGATAAAGTGCTCCTCCACATGGCGAGAGTTGCTCCTGCTTGTTTCGTGCTTGTCAAACTCTATCGTGGCCAGTTAGGTCGCATGGTCTCTCCCCAGTTGAGAACGTTTGGAGCATTGTGGGCAAGGTCCTCTAACCAGCTCGGGATTCTGACGATCTAACGCTCCAATCGGACAGAATTTAGCACAATATCCCTCAGGAGCTCATCCAACAACTCTGTCAATACCAAGGCAAATAACTGCTTGCTTAATGACCAGAGGTGGACCAACGCATTACCGACTTGCTTAATTTGTGAAGATCTTACTCTGCGACAAACCATTCAATTTTTCTGAAATTTCAATAATTTGTCTGCACATGTTCATTACATCAACTGATATCAGCTCCATTCGGATAATTCCCTCGTGGTGCATCTTTTTGTTTTAGATTATATAATAGTCACGTCTAGAATAATCAGGATCTGCAGGAGGTCTCGAAGTTTTCGACAACTCCGGCTTACCTTACTAGCTGCAACATGCATGCAAAGATTTTAAAATATTTCTGCTGATGGCAGTTCGTGCTCGAATAAAAATTCCGATGAAGGAAGAAAGCACGTGATATCATGTACTGCTTCACGTGGAAATATAAGAGCAAATAGGAACAAAACAGAAATCGAGCGAGTTTTATGAATGACAGTGGAGTGAGAATAAATCGAAGACACTTCAGAATAATTGCATGTTATTAATTCGGTAAGCAGTGGTAACAACTAAATTACATTTGTCTCATGGTGGATCAGGCCAACGGCCTTGCCGCAGTGGTAACACCGATTCCCGTCAGATCACCGAAGGTAAGCGCTGTCGGGCGGGCCATCCGGTCTGCCGAGCGCTGTTGGCAAGGGGGATGCACTCAGCCCTTGTGAGGCAAACTCAGGAGCTACTTGATTGAGAAGTAGCGTCTCCGGTTTCGTAAACTGACACAAGGCCGGGAGAGCGGAGTGCTGACCACATGCCCCTCCGTATCCGCATCCAGTGACGCCTGTGGGCTGAGGATGACACGGCGGCCGGTCGATACCGTTGGGCCTTCCAAGGCCTTTTCAGACGGAGCTTAGTTTAGTTTATTTCATGGTGGATGAATTGTGCATCTTTTTGTTTTAGATTATATAATAGTCACGTCTAGAATAATCAGGATCTGCAGGAGGTCTCGAAGTTTTCGATAACTCCGGCTTACCTTACTAGCTGCAACATGCATGCAAAGATTTTAAAATATTTCTGCTGATGGCAGTTCGTGCTCGAATAAAAATTCCGATGAAGGAAGAAAGCACGTGATATCATGTACTGCTTCACGTGGAAATATAAGAGCAAATAGGAAAGTTTCGACAACTCCGGCTTACCTTACTAGCTCCAACATGCATGCAAAGATTTTAAAATATTTCTGCTGATGGCAGTTCGTGCTCGAATAAAAATTCCGATGAAGGAAGAAAGCACGTGATATCATGTACTGCTTCACGTGGAAATATAAGAGCAAATAGGAACAAAACAGAAATCGAGCGAGTTTTATGAATGACAGTTGAGTGAGATTAAATCGAAGACACTTCAGAATAATTGCATGTTATTAATTCGGTAAGCAGTGGTAACAACTAAATTACATTTGTCTCATGGTGGATCAGGCCAGAGGCTGAGGAGACAGAGGCAGAGAGAGGAAATCCATGAAAAACGAGAATCAGAACAATAGGAAACCCCATACACTCTGCAATACCCGAAGCAATGTTAAAATAGTGGGAACGTAATTAGTGGCACACCTCTAATCGTATGGATGAACAGCTGGAATACAGATATTGTTCCGTGAACGTGGAACAAAGTCTCTAGCTTAGGACAGCCGATGTTAAGCATGAACATGATGGAGGGTACATCTGTAACATTGAAAGCTTTCCAAACAAAGTATTACGTAAAGCTGCCCTAGCGTAGACACAATCTCGCCATAATTCTTGTCACTTACAGCATGGAAACGATAATCGAAACTTAACATTGACTTGGTACAAGCAGCGTCTTCATGCTCCATGTGGCCGCAATGGCTCCAGAAAAACGTGCCAGCCCGGAAGCGCATGAATAACCAGCACGACGAAAAGTACGAAATAGTGTGTCCTTGTCAAGGGTTTAGAGGTAAATGCTGCCTCCGAACATTGCCACATAGACACGTGATTAATCAGTTACCCTAAGATATATACTGCATGCAAACCTTCGTTTTCCCACCCAAAGAGAGTAGAATGCTTAACATGCTTAGCAGTCGAGAACCCAGGTTCAGAATGTCTTTGCAGTACTTTTGCGACTTATTGCTATGGTGAAAACGAATGGTTTGAAGCACAGCTTTTAATGTACGACTTTCAGTCTGTTGTAATGCAGTTCTCTGCATATGTTTTAGACTTTCCGTTTGATGCACCCGGCTTCGTCTTATACCTGTTGGATGTTCGCCATTTCTTGTAACGAATAACACTCATCTTCGACAGCCAGTCATTAACCGTAAACAATGGCGAACTCAATTGGGAGCACGTTTTGCAAAGGTAGCGCCATCAACGTCATCGACGAGGACTCTAAGAAAGCTCATGGGGGGAGTGGCTGACGGGAGTAGCTGTGTTTCGATAGATATCGGAAGACTTCAGCCTTCACTTGTTTCCGTTCGCTACTACCCTTAACTTTAAATACTATATGCAAATAGTGCCTTCTTTGAAATATCAGTAGGCTGAAATCATTTAAAACTCAATTACGTATAAATTTCTGTGATCTTTAAATCTGCGTATTATGTCCGTTTTCATTTACAAGTACGTAAACGCAATGAAAGCATAGTCGTCTTCTAGCTAAGGCATAACGTGTTGGCTGCACCGACATATCTGTCAATACTGGCTGAGGTCATTCACTCCTATCGATACTGGCACTCCCATCAGCCACCAGGCTGAGAGGTTTATTAAAGTGAACAATTGACAGACAGTAGTTTATTACGAAATATTAGCTGTTTACAAACACATTCTCTGAGCGTGTTGCTCATTCAAGACCTCACAGTGTGTAAAACAATCACATCCGGCTGTTTGTTCCGCACGTCAAAGTACTCAATTTGGAATCCCCCACCAATTGTATAATTTTGACCCTAAAAGTTTGTGTCACCCTATATAATTCAAAAGATTTTATACAAAGCGTTAATATGCATTTATGTTTTCGATGATAAAAATTGGTCACTCTAGTAACCCATTTGAGACATTTAACTTCTTAGCGAGTTTTTCTAAACATTAATCCATGGAACATGAAAATTATTAACAAGGGAACCTCCCCATCGCACCCCCCTCAGATTTAGTTATAAGTTGGCACAGTGGATAGCCCTTGAAAATCTGAACACAGATCAATCGAGAAAACAGGAAGAAGTTGTGTCGAACTATGAAAAAAATTTGTAAAATATACAAAGTGAGTAGTCCATGCGAAGATAGGCAACATCAAGGACAATGGAAATCTAGGAGCGCCGTGGTCCCGTGGTAAGCGAGAGCAGCTACGGAACGAGAAGTCCCAGGTTCAAGTCTTCCATCGAGTGAAAAGTTTAATTTTTTATTTTCAGTTTATGTGACAAACTCTTATGTTTTCATCACTTTTTTGGGAGTGATTATCACATCCACAAGAAAACCTAAATCGGGCAAGGTAGAAGAATCTTTTTACCCATTCGCTAAGTGTACAAGTTAGGTGGGCCGACAACATATTCCTGTCATGTGACGCACATGCCGTCACCAGTGTCGTATAGAATATATCAGACGTGTTTTCCTGTGGAGGAATCGGTTGACATATGACCTTGCGATCAAATGTTTTCGGTTCCCATTGGAGAGGCACGTCCTTTCGTCTACTAATCGCACGGTTATGCGGTGCGGTCGCAAAACACAGACACTAAACTTATTACAGTGAACAGAGACGTCAATGAACGAACGGACAGATCATAACTTTGCAAAATTAAAGAAAGTAAAATTTTCAGTGCAGGGAAGACTTGAACCAAGGACCTTTGGTTCTGGAGCTCTCACTCTAACCACGGGACCACGGCGCTCCTTGACTCCCATTGTCCTTGATGTTGCATATCTTCACATGGACTACTCAGTTTGTATATTTCATTAATTTTTTTCATGGTTCCACACAACTTCTTCCTGTTTTCTCGATTGATCTGTGTTCAGTTCTTCAAGGCCTATCCACTGTGCCAACTTATAACTAAATCTGAGGGGGTGCGATGGGGAGGTTCCCTTGTAAGCTCCCTGGTCGCTTTGGAGCACTGTATATGGTGTAAACTAGTGCAAAACAGTAATGTGGCCCCACCGCTTAAATAAGTCCTGGCAGTCAAGTGCCAATCTGTTGTATGGAAGCAGAGCAGTGAAGTGGGTCGACTTGGAGTCGTGACAGAATGGCGGTAAGGGGTTATCGTGTTGTGTATCGTCCCAGGGTGTCCACCTGCCTCCAAGGAGTGATGTACCGCTCGCAGCCACGTACAAGGATTGCCCAGAAAGTAATGCACCGCATTTTTTTCTCACCCGAAAACAATGCTACGAATGCGAAACGTTACGTATGTATTATTTGAAGTCTCCAGACTTTCGATAGATAGCGTAGCTGCAAGACAGTTTCAAAATGGTGTCTGTAGCCGATGTACGTGCCGTCATTGAATTTCTCATTGCAGACAAAGAAGCTGTGGGGAATATTCACAAACGCTTGTGCGAAGTCTGTGGAGCATCTGCTGTCGACAGAAGCACAGTTAGTCGCTGGGCACGGAGGTTGAGGTCATCAGAAGGCGGTTCGGCGGAGTTCCACGATTTGCAGCGGTCAGGGAGACCATCCACGGCTGTCACACCTGACGTTTTGCAGCGAGCTGACGTTGTCATTCGCGAGGACAGATGCATTGCGACTCAGCAGTTAGCTCTGCATCTGTCAATCAGCAAAGGAAGTGTGGATGCAAGTATCCTCGCTCTTGGATATTCAAAAGTGTGTGCAAGATAGGTCCCGCAGTGTCTGACGGTGGATCACAAATCGCACAAAAAAACATTTGTCTTGATTTGTTGCAGTGTTTTGAAGCTGAAGGGGAGGCCCTATTGTCCCGGATTGTGACATATGATTAAACCTGGGTTCACCATTTTGAGCCGGAAACAAAGCGACAATCGATGGAACGGCGGCATTCCCAAGCAAGGCCAATACTTCCGCTGGAAAGGTCATGATCACCGTGTTCGGGGACTGTGTAGGTGTAATTCTCATTGATGTGATGCCAAGAGGCGGTATCATTAATTCAGAAGTATACGTCAACACATTAAAAACAAAGACGCGCTTCCGGCGACTTTGGCGCCACAGCAGCACAGGAGATGTTTTGCTGCAACACGATAACGCTCGGCCCCACACAAGTCTGAGGACTACTGAACACATCGCAAAATAGGGTTGGACAGTGTTACCCCGTCCAACCTACAACCCTGACCTAGGCCCCTCGGACATCCACTTGTTTGGGCCATTAAAAGATGCCATTCGTGGACGACATTTTGAGGACGATCAGGAGGTGATTCACACAGTGAAGCACTGGACAAGGATTGTTGCCGACAGGCCATACACGCCCTCGTTTCTCGCTGGAGGAAGGCCATAGAACTGGATGGAGATTACGTAGAAAAATATGGTGTGTAGATAAAACATCGTTTTTCGTGTGTGTAATTCTCCCATGAACCATGGACCTTGCCGTTGGTGGGGAGGCTTGCGTGCCTCAGCGATACAAATAGCCGTACCGTAGGTGCAACCACAACGGAGGGGTATCTGTTGAGAGGCCAGACAAACGTGTGGTTCCTGAAGAGGGGCAGCAGCCTTTTCAGTAGTTGCAAGAGCAACAGTCTGGATGATTGACTGATCTGGCCTTGTAACACTAACCAAAATGGCCTTGCTGTTCTGGTGTTCGGCTGAAAGCAAGGGGAAACTGTGGTCTCACCGCCAGACACCACACTTGCTAGGTGGTAGCCTTTAAATCGGCCGCGGTCCGTTAGTACACGTCGGACCCGCGTGTCGCCACTATCAGTGATTGCAGACCGAGCGCCGCCACACGGCAGGTCTAGAGAGACTTCCCAGCACTCGTCCCAGTTGTACAGCCGACTTTGCTAGCGATGGTTCACTGACAAATTACGCTCTCATTCGCCGAGACGATAGTTAGCATAGCCTTCAGCTACGTCATTTGCTACGACCTAGCAAGGCGCCATTACCAGTTACTACTGATGCTGTAAAACATGTACCGTCAAGAGAGATGTTCACCAATTATGGATTAAAGTTAAGTATTCCAGAAGCTACGTACGTTTTTTGCTAGTCTCAATTCCTTGTCCTGTTCCAGACCTCACGCCAGCCTGCGTGAGCTTAAACGCGTGCCTTTCGGCTTCCTCATAGTGGGTTGGCGGTCTTGCCAATCACCAACAGAAACTACAGCCGTAATTTTCCCCGAGGGCATGCAGCTTTACTGTATGATTAAATGATGATGGCGTCCTATTGGGTGAAATATTCCGGAGGTAAAATAGTCCCCCATTCGGATCTCCGGGCGGGGACTACTCAGGAGGACGTCGTTATCAGGAGAAATAAAACTGGCGTTCTACGGATCGGAGCGTGGAATGTCAGATCCCTTAATCGAACAGGTAGGTTAGAAAATTTAAAAAGGGAAATGGATAGGTTAAAGTTAGGTATAGTGGGAATTAGTGAAGTTCGGTGGCAGGAGGAACAAGACTTTTGGTCAGGTGAATACAGGGTTATGAATACAAAATCAAATAGGGTTAATGCAAGAGTAAGTTTAATAATGAATAAAAAAAATACGAGTACGGGTAAGCTACTACAAACAGCATAGTGAACGCATTATTGTGGCCAAGATAGACAAGAAGCCCAGGCCTATTACAATAGTACAAGTTTATATGCCAACTAGCTCTGCAGATGATGAAGAAATTGAAGAAATGTATGATGAAATAAAAGAAATTATTCAGACAGTGAAGGATGACGAAAATTTAATAGTCATCTTGACTGGAATTCGGTACTAGAAAAAGGGAGAGAAGGAAACGTAGTAGGTTAATATGGATTGGGGCTAAGTAATGAAAGAGGAAGTCGCCTGGTAGAATTTTGCACAGAGCACAACTTAATCATGGTTAACACTTGGTTCAAGAATCATAAAAGAAGGCTGTATACATGGAAGAAGCTTGGAGATACTTACAGGTTTCAGATAGATTATCTAATGGTAAGACAGAGATTTAGGAACCAGGTTTTAAATTGTAAGACATTTCCAGGGACAGATGTGGACTCTGACCACAATCTATTGGTTATGACCTGTAGATTAAAACTGAAGAAACTGCAAAAAGGTGGAAATTTAAGGAGATGTGACCTGGATAAACTGAAAGAACCAGAGGTTGTACAGAGTTTCAGGGAGAGCATAAGGGAACAATTGACAGGAATGGGGGAAAGAAATACAGTAGAAGAAGAATGGGTAACTTTGTGGGATGAAGTAGTGAAGGCAGCAGAGGATCAAGTAGGTAAAAAGACGAGGGCTAGTAGAAATCCTTAGGTAACAGAAGATATATTGAATTTAATTCATGAAAGGAGAAAATATAAAAATGCAGTAAATGAAGCAGGCAAAAAGAGATACAAACGTCTCAAAAATAAGATCGACAGGAATTGCAAAATGGCTAAGTAGGGATGGCTAGAGGACAAATGTAAGGATGTAGAGGCTTATCTCACTAGAGGTAAGATAGATACTGCCTACAGGAAAATTAAAGAGACCTTTGGAGATAAGAGAACCACTCGCATGAACATCAAGAGCTCAGATGGAAACCCAGTTCTAAGCAAAGAAGGGAAAGCAGAAAGGTGGAAGGAGTATATAGAAGGTCTATACAAGGGCGATGTACTTGAGGACAATATTATGGAAATGGAAGAGGATGTAGATGAAGATGATATGGGAGATACGATACTGCGTGAAGAGTTTGACAGAGCACTGACAGACCTGAGTCGAAACAAGGCCCCCGGAGTAGACAACATTCCATTGGAACTACTGACGACCTTGGGAGAGCCAGTCCTGACAAAACTCTACCATCTGGTGAGCAAGATATATGAAACAGGCGAAATACCCTCAGACTTCAAGAAGAATATCATAATTCCAATCCCAAAGAAAGCAAGTGTTGACAGATGTGAAAATTACCGAACAATCAGTTTAATAACTCACAGCTGCAAAATACTAACGCGAATTCTTTACAGAAGAATGGAAAAACTAGTAGAAGCCGACCTCAGGGAAAATCAGTTTGGATTCCGTAGAAATGTTGGAACACATGAGGAAATACTGACCCTACGACTTATCTTAGAAGCTAGATTAAGGAAGGGCAAACCTACGTTTCTAGCATTTGTAGACTTAGAGAAAGCGTTTGACAATGTTGACTGGAATACTTTCTTTCAAATTCTGAAGGTGGCAGGGGTAAAATACAGGGAGCGAAAGGCTATTTACAATTTGTACAGAAAGCAGATGGCAGTTATAAGAATCGAGGGGCATGATAGGGAAGCAGTGGTTGGGAAGGGAGTGAGACAGGGCTGTAGCCTATCCCCGATGTTATTCAATCTCTATATTGAGCAAGCAGTGAAGGAAACAAAAGAAAAATTCGGAGTAGGTATTAAAATCCATGGAGAAGAAATAAAAACTTTGACGTTCACCGATGACATTGTAATTCTGTAGAGACAGCAAAGGACTTGCAAGAGCAGTTGAACGGAATGGATAGTGTCTTGAAAGGAGGATATAAGATGAACATCAACAAAAGCAAAACGAGGATAATGGAATGTAGTCGGATTAAGTCGGGTGATGCTGAGAGAATTAGATTAGGAAATGAGACACTTAAAGTAGTAAAGGAGTTTTGCTATTTGGGGAGCAAAATAACTGATGATGATCGAAGTAGAGAGGATATAAAATGTAGACTGGCAATGGCAAGGAAAGCGTTTCTGAAGAAGAAAAATTTGTTAACATCGAGTATAGATTTAAGTGTCAGGAAGTCATTTCTGAAAGTATTTGTACGGAGTGTAGCCATGTCTGGAAGTGAAACATGGACGATAAATAGTTTGGACAAGAAGAGAATAGAAGCTTTTGAAATGTGGTGCTACAGAAGAATGCTGAAGAGTAGATGGGTAGATCACATAACTAATGAGGAAGTATTGAATAGGATCGGGGAGAAGAGAAGTTTGTGGCACAACTTGACTAGAAGAAGGGATCGGTTGGTAGGACACGTTCTGAGGCATCAAGGGATCACCAATTTAGTATTGGAGGGCAGCGTGGAGGGTAAAAATCGTAGAGGGAGACCAAGAGATGAATACACTAAGCAGATTCAGAAGGATGTAGGTTGCGGTAGGTACTGGGAGATGAAGAGGCTTGTACAGGATAGAGTAGCATGGAGAGCTGCATCAAACCAGTCTCACGACTGAAGACCACAACAACAACAACAATTCTTATTATGTTCAATAAAGAAATGTTGATGAAAGAAAATGCGGTGCATTACTTTGTGGGCAACCCTAGTAACACGGCGTAAGAACAGTTGTCGTAAAAAAATCCCTACCGGCAGGGACTGGAGATGAGTGTTGCTTCTTATAAATGACAGTCTGCTTAAAACAGAATAGAAAATGCTGCTACCAGTTTCCGAGCGACCATGCGAAAGGAAGTGCATGTAAAGGAAGTGCATGCAATGCACACTAGACATCAAGTATCTCGCAGGAGGCCATTGGTCTCAGTGATGCATGAAGCTGCGCCTTTTAAATGGGCCAAACAACACAGAAACATTTCGAACACATAGCAAGGATGGCTCAGCAACCAAGACTGACTGTTGCTTTAACACAGAAACTGGTCGGTAGCTGACCGGAGGCGAGTAATGCGATCCGACGACCCAAGATTTTGCCCCTTTTCCAAATGATGCAAGGTTTCAAGTGCGGTGACGATCAAATGAATCGTTTAGCTGCCATGTGTGTAGGGTTTAGTTCCGAGTGGAGCTGGTTTTGTAATGATTTGGGGATGTTTCTCATACCATGACTTGGATTTGTTCATTCAGGTTACTATTGACCGGAAGGAGGATGTTTACCTCAACATTTTCGGTAACCGAGCGTTGCCCTTTCTTCTACATCCTCAGGATAATTGAACTGTGGTCACTCTTGTCTTGAAAATGACAGTAGCGGTGTTGATAATGCACTTGTCCCTCGTTTGACGAACAGTCGGATACGCAATTACACGTCGTCTGGCCAGCTAATTGACCTGTTCGTAGTCCATAAAAAATGCATGGGACTATTTGGAACAGCGGATGAAACATAACAATCGTCTTCCCACCAATATGGTACCTCTGCGGTATTTAAACATCAATGAGTGGGTTCACATGGGCACACCGTACCCGAAGAAACCTGCAAACGCTTTTCCTTGCATAACTGAAGCCTTTACCAAGGCTAGTGACAGTGCTTGATATCTCCTGAAGGCGACTAATTTCTGGTCCTGTGTATAGGGTGTCCCAGAAGAAATGGTCGATACTCATGGATATTCGAAGCATAAACGTCTGCTATACCATACTCTTAAGTGCACACCTTAAGAGCTATGAGCATTTCTTTATCTTCAATGCTGTGAAACAAATCACTCCTACTACATGCTTTTTGTTTTACGTATTTTGGTAGGTACTAGAGACCAAAAGTATTATAAACTGTCTAGTAAACATGGGGTCTAAAATACACACCTTAAGAGCTATGACAACTTGTTCACTGAAAGAAACATGTTTCACAGTAGCGAAGATGAACAAGTGTTCGTAACTCTTAAGGGATATATTTTAGAGCCCATGTTTACCAGACTTTTTTGCTTCGAATGATTGTTCGTGTCATAGCGCTGAATTAAACTTCGTGGCAGATTATAAGTGTGTGTGCTGTTTCATATCAGCACACACTTTGCGGCAAAGTGAAAATTTCATTCGGTCCCCAGGCTGTGGCTAAGCCACGTTTCCACAATATCCTGTCTTCCAGGAGTGCTAGTCCCTCAGATTTTGCAGGAGAACTTCTGTGAAGCTTGTAAGATAGGAGACGAGGTACTATCGGAAGTAAAGCAATGAGGACGGATCGTGAATCGTGCTTGGGTAGTTCACTTGATGGAGCACTTGCCCACAAAAGGCAAAGGTCTTGAGTTTGAGACTCGGTCCATCACGTAGTTTTAATCTGCCAGGAAGTTTCATATCAGCGCACAGTCCGTTGCGGAGCGAAAGCTTCATTGTGGAAATATCGCTGAATACTGAACATTCCTCCTGGGGCACCCTGTAGACTCGTACGCAGGTTCTTTAGTGGACAGAGACCGAGTGAGTGGGGGCAATGGTTAGCACACTGAACGTTCATTCGGGAGGAGGATGGTTCAGATCCCCATGCGGCCGTCAATATTTAAGTTTTCCATTATTTCCCGTAATCTCTCAAGGAAAATGCCGGGATGGTTCCTTTGAAAAGGGCACACCCAATTTCCTTCCCCATCCTTCCATAGTCCGAGCGTGTTCTACGTCTGTGATGACCGCTCTGTCGACGGGACGTTGAACTCTAGTTTCCTACCTTCCTTAATGAGGAGAAGACAGGTGGGCGACCACAGCTTTGGTGAAGGAACCATGGGGATTTGCCTGAAGAGGTTTAGAAAAACCACAGAAAATTTAAATTTTAAAATAATATCCATGCTCATTGTTAAATGATCTGACCAATTTCTGTAACGAAACCATTTCTGTAGTACCTTCTGACTTGTTCGGATGATTTCTCTCTCTCTCTCTCTCTCTCTCTCTCTCTCTCTCTCACTCTCACTGTCTTCCTCTCTCTCTTTGCCTTCGGCTTGGTTGGGGCTCCTTCCTCTGGCGGAGAATGATCAAATTTCTGACTTGGACCTTATCCACCGCACCTGTACCTTAAAAACTTCAGTCAGTAACCTAACACATATGTAGAGAATATGGATCTCCAGTGTTCCAGAACACACACTCTTCCACTGTCACGTCCTCGGCAATGATGACAGCTGCACGTGACACATGAAAACATTGTATTAACACTAAAAACGGTAGAAAATGGACTCAACGAAATACTACCGCAGACGATATACACAGAACACCACATATATACACTCCTGGAAATGGAAAAAAGAACACATTGACGCCGGTGTGTCAGACCCACCATACTTGCTCCGGACACTGCGAGAGGGCTGTACAAGCAATGATCACACGCACGGCACAGCAGACACACCAGGACCCGCGGTTTTGGCCGTCGAATGGCGCTAGCTGCGCAGCATTTGTGCACCGCCGCCGTCAGTGTCAGCCAGTTTGCCGTGGCATACGGAGCTCCATCGCAGTCTTTAACACTGGTAGCATGCCGCGACAGCGTGGACGTGAACCGTATGTGCAGTTGACGGACTTTGAGCGAGGGCGTATAGTGGGCATGCGGGAGGCCGGGTGGACGTACCGCCGAATTGCTCAACACGTGGGGCGTGAGGTCTCCACAGTACATCGATGTTGTCGCCAGTGGTCGGCGGAAGGTGCACGTGCCCGTCGACCTGGGACCGGACCGCAGCGACGCACGGATGCACGCCAAGACCGTAGGATCCTACACAGTGCCGTAGGGGACCGCACCGCCACTTCCCAGCAAATCAGGGACACTGTTGCTCCTGGGGTATCGGCGAGGACCATTCGCAACCGTCTCCATGAAGCTGGGCTACGGTCCCGCACACCGTTAGGCCGTCTTCCGCTCACGCCCCAACATCGTGCAGCCCGCCTCCAGTGGTGTCGCGACAGGCGTGAATGGAGGGACGAATGGAGACGTGTCGTCTTCAGCGATGAGAGTCGCTTCTGCCTTGGTGCCAATGATGGTCGTATGCGTGTTTGGCGCCGTGCAGGTGAGCGCCACAATCAGGACTGCATACGACCGAGGCACACAGGGCCAACACCCGGCATCATGGTCTGGGGAGCGATCTCCTACACTGGCCGTACACCACTGGTGATCGTCGAGGGGACACTGAATAGTGCACGGTACATCCAAACCGTCATCGAACCCATCGTTCTACCATTCCTAGACCGGCAAGGGAACTTGCTGTTCCAACGGGTCAATGCACGTCCGCATGTATCCCGTGCCACCCAACGTGCTCTAGAAGGTGTAAGTCAACTACCCTGGCCAGCAAGATCTCCGGATCTGTCCCCCATTGAGCATGTTTGGGACTGGATGAAGCGTCGTCTCACGCGGTCTGCACGTCCAGCACGAACGCTGGTCCAACTGAGGCGCCAGGTGGAAATGGCATGGCAAGCCGTTCCACAGGACTACATACGTTCATACAGATGCATAACACAATCATCGTCTCCATGGGAGAATAGCAGCCTGCATTGCTGCGAAAGGTGGATATACACTGTACTAGTGCCGACATTGTGCATGCTCTGTTGCCTGTGTCTATGTGCCTGTGGTTCTGTCAGTGTGATCATGTGATGTATCTGACCCCAGGAATGTGTCAATAAAGTTTCCCCTTCCTGGGACAATGAATTCACGGTGTTCTTATTTCAATTTCCAGGAGTGTAGTATAGACAAAGACGTTCATACAGATGCATAACACAATCAGCAGCAGCTTCAGGGAATCCAGTGAAGACACTTCACATGAGAATAATGCTGACGCTCCAGACTAAAACGAGCAGCTTTTAAAACAAACGATGAACAATGAGCAAATCAAACGACACGACCATACTAATAGCAAAAGCTATCATAACTACAAGAATTCACATAGACCAGATGTACAACCAAACTAAGCGTAAACCAAACACACACAGGTCACAACAAACACCTGCCGTCTGGGCACAAAGGGCTCGATGTTTTTCTACATCTACATAGATACTCTGCAAATCTCACTTAAGTGCCTCGCAAAGAGTTCATCGAACTACGTTCACCGTAATCCCCTACTACTCCAATCTCGCACAGTACGCGGAAAAAATCGTACACCTATATCTTTCCGTGCGAGCTCTGATTTCCCTGATTTTATTACGATGATCGTTTCTCCCTATATAGGTTGGCGTCAACCAAATATTTTCGCATTTGGGGGAGAAAGTTGCTGATTGAAATTTCGTGAAAAGATCCCACCGCAAGGAAAACCTGCTTTGTTTTAAGTGATGTCCACATCAAATCCTGTGTCATGTCGGTGACACTGTCTCCCCTATTTCGCGATAATACCAAACGTGGTGCTCCTCTTTGAACTTCTCGATGTACTCCGTTAATTCTATCTGGTAAGGATCCCAACCGCGCAGCAGTACTCCAAAAGTGGACGGACAAGCATAGTGTAGGCAGTCTCTTTAGTAGATCTGTTACATTTTCTAAGTGTTCTGCCAATAAAACGCATTTTTGCCTTCCCCACAACATTTTCTGTGTGTTATTACCAATTTAAGTTTTTCGTACTTGTAATTCCTAGGTATTTAGTTGAATTTACGGCGTCTAGATTCGATAGATTTGTCGTGCAACCAAAGTTTAACGGATTCCTTTCAGCAATCATGTGCATGACCTCGAACTTTTAAAAGTTTAGGGTCAACTGCCAGTTTTCGCAGCATTCAGGTATGTTTTCTAAATCGTTTCGCAATTTGTTTTGATTTTCTGATGACTTTACTAGATGATAAACGACAGCATCATCTGCAAACAACCTAAGACAGCTGCCCAGATTGTCTCCTATATCGTTTATATAGACAAGGAGCAACAGAGGACCTACAACACTAACTAGGGGAACACAATAAATTACTTCTGTTTTACTCCATGACTTTCCATAAGTTACTAAGAACTGTCAGCTCCAGTCGCATAACTGAGATGACATTCCATTAGCACGCAATCTGATTACAAGCCGCTTGAGAGGTACGGTGTTAAAAGCCTGCTGGAGATCTAGAAATACGGGATCAATCTGAAATCCCTTGTCGACAGCACTCAACACTTCGTCTGAGTAAAGAGCTAGTTGTGTTTCATAATACCGATGTTTTCTAAATCCGTGTTGACTCTCTGTCAATAGACCGTTCTTTTCGAGATAATTCATAATGTTCGAAGATAATATGTGTTCCAAAATCCTGTTGCATATTGACGGTAATGATATGAGCCTGTAATTTAGAGGACTTCTCCTATTGCCTTCCTTGAACACTGAATACTTGTATACTCTTTGATATGGATTTTTCGTTTAGCGAGGGGTTGTACGTGATTGTTAAGTACAGAGCTATTGCATCAGGATACTCTTTACCTGGACTATGTTGGTGGCAAGACTCTCTACAGCTTTTACCTTTCCTGTATTCTTTATCTTCTCTTCTTAACACCAATTACGAGGGGCGTTTGAAAAGTCCGTGCAAAGACCGAGAGATGGCACCAGCGGCGCGTATCAAGGTCATGTTAGTAGCATCTTTGGAAAGAACGCACACCAAGTTTCAGCCATATTGATCTATTTCTTTGTGTTTGGCATTCGTGTGAATGAAGGAAGTCGAGTGATTGTCAAAAAATGGACGAAGAAGACTTTCGTGTGGTGATTAAACATTACTGTATGAAAGGCAAAACGCCTCAGGAGACTAAAGAGAAGCTTGATAAACATTACGGTGACTCTGCACCTTTGATTAGAACAGTTTATAAGTGGTTTCAAAATTTTCGGAGTGGCCATATTGGCACAAGTGATGCTGAACGTTCTGGACACCCTGTGGATGTTAGGACTCCAGAAATCATTGATAAAATCCATGATATGGTGATGGGTGACAGAAGAGTTAAGATGCGTGAGATTGCTAGTGCTGTGGGCATGTCGAATGAACGAGTACATAATATTTTGCAAAAACATTTGGACATGATAAAGCTATCCGCAAGATGGGTTGCGCGATTACTCACGCTTGACCAAAAACGGAATCGTGTGAAGTGTTGCAAGGATAGTTTGCAGCTGTTCAGGAAGAATCTGCAGGACTTATGCGTCGTTTTGTCACTTTGGGTTAAACATGGATACATTACAATACTCCTGAGACTAAACACCAATCTAAACAATGGGTTACCTAGGGAGAACCTGCACCAAAAAAGGCGAAGACCAGTCCTTCGGCCAGAAAGGTTATGGCGACTGTCTTTTGGGAATCACAAGGGATAATCCACATCAACTATCTGGAAAAGGGTAAAACTATTACAGATGCATATTATTCATCGTTTGAAATCCGAACTGCAAGAAAAACGCCGGCGGCTGGACCGCAAAAATGTCCATCATGACAATGCACCAGCACACACCTCAGCAGTTGTGGTCACAAAATTAATAGAAATAGGGTTCCAACTCGTTTCACATCCCCCTATTCTCCAGACTTGGCTCCCTCGGCCTACTATTTGTTCCCCAGTTTGAAGAAATGGCTGGCAGGACAAAGATTTTATTCAAATGAGTAGGTGATTGCAGCAATTAATAGCTATTTTGCAGACTTGGACAATTCCTATTAATTGGAAGGGATCAATAAATTAGAACAGCTTTGGACGAAATGTATAAGTAGTTTTTATTTTTGCATGGACTTTTCAAACGCCCTTTGTACTATTTTTAATTGAGTAGATTTATTGCTTCTCATTTATAGGTGACGGCCAAATAATAACGAAACCGAGGGAAAAAAGAAAGTAAAATGTTTATTATTTCAAAAGTAATTGCCATAACTATTAATACATTTATCCGACTTTGAGACGTGACGGTCAATGCCTTCATGGAAAAATGTCTGCTGTTACCTACAGAACTACGATTGTAACCAGGTGTGCACCTCTTCGACTGAAACAAATCGAAGGCCAGAAATGTATTTCTTCAGCGCTGCAAAAATATGAAAACTGCATGGGGAGAGATTAGGACTGTGTGGAGAATGCAGTGTAGTCGAAACAATCTTGGCAGCACGTCGATGGGTCCACTAAGCTACAGAAGTTTCGCTGGGAAGCCATTACGCAGCTGCCGTACAGTTCCAATTCCTCACCATGCGATTTACTTGTTTTTGAACCCCTTAAGAAAGACATTCGTGGCCGTCTATTTAATTCGAACGAAGAGGTGCACGCCTGGGTACAATGATGGTTCCGTAGGTAACTGCAAAGATTTTTCCATGAAAGTATTGACCTTCTTGTCTCTCGCTGGGATAACTGTATTAACAGCTATGGCGATTACTCTTACTTACTTTTTTTCATGCGTCGTTTTCATTTGACTGCCTCTTATAGTATGACTTTCAGTGTTTTTTATATAAACCTGCAAACAAAATATTGGCTTTAAGACATGATAATTTTAAAATGAACTGTGAATCAATACACTGATCAGCCAAAAGATAACGACTGTCTGCTTAACAGCGTGTTGGTCGACTGTTGAAACGCTATACAGCAGTGATACTGCGTGTTCAAATGGTAGCGGTCGCGCGGTTCCAGACTGTAGCGCCTAGAACCGCTCGGCCACTCCGGCCGGCGATACTGCGTGTCATGGATTCGATAAGTCCTTTGTAACTTTCTGAAGATATTTGCTACCAGATTCATACACACAGGTCACGCAATTCTCGTAAATAACGGTCCACCCAACAGCGTCCCAGATGTGTTCCATCAGGTTGAGGTCAGGAGCATTTGGTAACACACATCAACGTGAGATCACTGTCATGCTCCTCAAACAACTGTAGCGTGATTCTAGCTACTGGAAAACACTGTCACTGGTGGGAAAGACTTCAACCACAATGGGACGTAGGTGGTACTCAACGATGTTCACGTGGTCCACAGATGTCATGGTGTCTTCGATTGCTACCACAGGTCCCATGGAAGCCCAGACGATTGTTTCCCGTAGGATAACGCTGCCTGCATCCGTGGCATGGTGCATGTTTCGAACAGCCATTTGCTTGGATGGCGGCTTGTCTGGACACGAGCATCGAGCCGATGTAACAATAATCGTGACTCATCCAACCAGGCAAAACGTTCCCATTGCTCCATGGTCCAATCTCGATGATCCCGAGCACACTGCCATCGTGATTGATGATGTCCTTGCGTCAACATAGAGGTCGTCTGCCGCGGAACCGCATGTTCAATAAAAGGCACTGTACGGCGTGCTCCAAAACACAGGCCTGCAGTGGCATTGTACTCTGTTGTCACATCCACCACAGTGGTCACCCGTCCTGCCATAAGAGCGATCAAGTCTCCGACCTCTTCGTTCTATGTCTTCTCGTCTTTCCACCATCCTGTAACCACTTTCCATGACCATTCATGACAGTAGTATTGGAACAGTCGATCAGCTTCGACGTTTTGAAGATGTTCGTTTCCAGGTGCCGGGCCATACGTATCTTGTCTTTCTCAAAGTCGCTTATTGCAGTGGATTTCCCTATTTGCAGCTCGTATTGTCGCTAGAATGATTCTCCACTTACATACAAGGTTATCCGTTAAGTACCTATGAGGTTTCAAAAATCGGCTATGTGAAAACTCCAATACATGCAGAAACATGGCTCATACTCGTACTGTGGATAACATCTCTACAAGTTGTTAACTCACATGACAGGTGCTTCATATTGAAACCAGTATGTACGTGCAGTTTATTAAAGTCGCCGACACTAATATTATTGCCCCGAAGGTCGCCATTTCAGCCTGCTTTGGAAATCTGTTCATTGGATCGCTTAGCTGCAGGCACAAACTAGTTGGATGTGATAATACAGAGCAGATGATTTGTCTACATGCTGCGACACGCGTGCCCCCCTGGTGCAAATATGCCACGACGGGTGTTACGTTTTGAAAGTTGGAATCTACTGATACCGGGTGGTTATAATTATAATGCAACTATTCACGGAGGTCAAGTGTGGGCTGTAATTATCCGAAGGCAGCAAAACTTGGTAGATAAGTTAACGCGTTAATGTGGACTCGATTTACACTAGGAAAACAAGTCTAATTTTGGCAAGCAGTACCCAGAACAACCACCTCTGGCCGTTATAACGGCCTTGATACGCCTGGGCATTGAGTCAAACAGAGCTTGGATGGCGTGTACAGCTACAGCTGTCCATGCAGCTTCAACACGATATCACAGTTCATCAACAGTAGTGACTGGCGTATTGTGGCGAGCCAGTTGCACGGCCACTATTGACCAGACGTTTTCAATTGGTGAGAAATCTGGAGAATGTGCTGGCCAGGGCAGCAGTCGAACATTTGCTGTATACTCGTGATCATACTATTGTAATAGGGGGAGACTTCAATCTACCAGGTATAGAATGGGATAGTCACACAATCAGAACTGGAGCCAGGGACAGAGACTCTTGTGACATTATCCTGACTGCCTTGTCCGAGAATTACTTCGAGCAGATAGTTAGAGAACCAACTCGTGAAGCTAACGTTTTAGACCTCATAGCAACAAATAGACCGGAACTTTTCGACTCCGTGAATGTAGAAGAGGGTATCAGTGATCATAAGTCAGTGGTTGCAACAATGACTACAAGTGTAATAAGAAATGCCAAGAAAGGAAGGAAAATATATTTGCTTAACAAGAGTGATAGGGCACAAATCGCAGAATATCTGAGTGACCACCATCAAACGTTCATTTCTGAGGAAGAGGATGTGGAACAAAAATGGAAAAAATTCAGAAACATCGTCCAGTACGCCTTGGATAAGTTCGTGCCGACTAAGGTCCAAAGCGAGGGGAAAGATCCACCGTGGTATAACAATCATGTACGAAAGGTACTACGGAAACAAAGAAAGCTTCATCATAGGTTTAAGAGTAGTCGAATCATAGCTGATAAGGAAAAGCTGAACGAAGCGAAAAAGAGCGTAAAGAGAGCAATGAGAGAAGCATTCAACGAATTCGAACATAAAACATTGGCAAACAATCTAAACAAGAACCCTAAAAAGTTTTGGTCATATGTAAAATCGGTAAGCGGATCTAAATCCCCTATTCAGTCACTCGTTGACCACGATGGCACCGAAACAGAGGACGACCGAAGAAAGGCAGAAATACTGAATTCAGTGTTCCGAAACTGTTTCACTGCGGAAAATCGTAACACGGTCCCTGACTTCAGCCGTCGCACGGACGCCAAAATGGAAAATATTGAAATAAACGATATCGGAATTGAAAAACAACTGCTATCACTTAGTAGCGGAAAAGCATCCGGACCAGACGAGATACCCTTAAGATTCTACAGTGATTATGCTAAAGAACTTGCCCCCTTTCTATCAGCAATTTATCGTAGATCTCTGGAAGAACGTAAAGTACCTAGCGACTGGAAGAAAGCGCAGGTCGTTCCCATTTTCAAGAAGGGTCATAAATCAGATGCGAATAATTATAGGCCTATTTCGCTTACGTCAATCTGTTGTAGAATAATGGAACATGTTTTATGTTCTCGTATTATGACGTTCTTAGATAATACAAATCTCCTTCATCATAACCAACATGGATTCCGCAAACAGAGATCATGTGAAACTCAGCTCGCCCTATTTGTCCAAGAAATTCACAGTGCCGTAGACACTGGCGAGCAGATTGATGCCGTATTCCTGGACTTCAGGAAGGCATTTGATACGGTTCCGCACTTACGTTTAGTGAAAAAAATACGAGCTTACGGAATATCGGACCAGGTTTGTGATTGGATTCAGGATTTCCTAGAAGAAAGAACACAACATGTCATTCTTAACGGTTCAAAATCTGCAGATGTAGAGGTAATTTCGGGAGTACCGCAAGGAAGCGTGATAGGACCTTTATTGTTTACAATATACATAAATGACTTAGTTGACAACATCGGTAGCTCCGTGAGGCTATTTGCAGATGACACGGTTGTCTACAAGAAAGTAGCAACATCAGAAGACTCGTACGTACTCCAGGAAGACCTGCAGAGGATTAATGAATGGTGCGACAGCTGGCAGCTTTCCCTAAACGTAGATAAATGTAATATAATGCGCATACATAGGGGCAGAAATCCATTCCAGTACGATTATGCCATAGGTGGTAAATCATTGGAAGCGGTAACGATCGTAAAATACTTAGGAGTTACTATCCGGAGCGATCTGAAGTGGAATGATCACATAAAACAAATAGTGGGAAAAGCAGGCGCCAGGTTGAGATTCATAGGAAGAATTCTAAGAAAATATGACTCATCGACGAAAGAAGTAGCTTACAAAACGCTTGTTCGTCCGATTCTTGAGTATTGCTCATCAGTATGGGACCCTTACCAGGTTGGATTAATAGAACAGATTGACATGATCCAGCGAAAAGCAGCGCGATTCGTCATGGGGACATTTAGTCAGCGCGAGAGCGTTACGGAGATGCTGAACAAGCTCCAGTGGCGGACACTTCAAGAAAGGCGTTACGCAATACGGAGAGGTTTATTATCGAAATTACGAGAGAGCACATTCCGGGAAGAGATGGGCAACATATTACTACCGCCCACATATATCTCGCGTAATGATCACAACGAAAAGATCCGAGAAATTAGAGCAAATACGGAGACTTACAAGCAGTCGTTCTTCCCACGCACAATTCGTGAATGGAACAGGGAAGGGGGGATCAGATAGTGGTACAATAAGTACCCTCCGCCACACACCGTAAGGTGGCTCGCGGAGTATAGATGTAGATGTAGATGTATCCAGAAAGGCCCGCACAGGACCTGCAACATGCGGTCGTGCATTATCCTGCTGAAATGTAGGGTTTCGCAGGAATCGAATGAAGGGTAGAGCCACGGGTAGTAACACATCTGAAATGTAACGTCCACTGTTCAAAGTGCCGTCAATGCAAACAAGAGGTGACCGAGACGTGTAACCAATGGCACCCCATACCCTCACTCCTGGTGATACGCCGGTATGCCGATGACGAATACACGCTTCCAATATGCGTTCACCGCGATGTCGCCAAACACGGATGCGACCATCATGATTCTGTAAACAGAACCTGGATTCATCCGAAAAAATGACGTTTTGCCATTCGTGCTCCCAGGTTCGTCATTGAGTACACCATCGCAGGCGTTCCTGTCTGTGATGTTGCGTCAAGGGTAACCGCAGCCATGGTCTCCGAGCTGATAGTCCATGCAGCTGCAAACGTGGTCGAACTGTTCGTGCAGATGGTTGTTGTCTTGCAAACGTCCCCATCTGTTGACTCAGGGATCGAGACGTGGCTGCACGACTCGTTACAGCCATGCGGATAAGATGCCTGTCATCTCGACTGATAGTGATACGAGGCCGTTGGGATCCAGCACGGCATTCCGTATTACCCTCCTGAACCCTCCGATTCCATATTCTGCTAACAGTCATTGGACCTCGACCAACGCGAGCAGCAATGTCGCGATACGATAAACCGCAATCGCGATAGGCTACAATCCGACCTTTATCAAAGTCGGAAACGTGATGGTACGCATTTCTCCTCCTTAACGAGGCATCACAACAACGTTTCACCAGGCAACGCCGGTCAACTGCTGTTTGTGTATGAGAAATCGGTTGGAAACTTTCCTCATGTCAGCACGTTGTAGGTGTCGCCACCGGTGCCAACCATGTGTGAATGCTCTGAAAAGCTAATCATTTGCATATCACAGTATCTTCTTCCTGTAGGTTAAATTTCGCGTGTGTAACACGTCATCTTCGAGGTGTAGCTATTTTAATGGACAGTAGTGTATTTCAGGCAGCGTTGCTTGTTAGCGCTGATAACTCCACGCAAACGCCGCTGCTCTCAGTCGTTAAGTGAAGGCCCTCAGCTACTGTGTTGTCGGTGGTGAGAGGGGCAATGCCTGAAATTTGGTATTGTCGGCACTCTCTCGACAGTGTGGATCTCTGAATACTGAATTCCCTAACGATTTCCGAAATGGAGTGTCCCACGCATCTAGCTCCAACCACCATTCCGCGTTCAAAGTCTGTTAACTCCCGTAGTGCAGCCATAATGACGTCCAAAACCTTTTCCCTGAGTACTAATGACAGCTCTGCCAATGCACTGCCCTTTTATACCTTGTATATGCGATACTACCACCATCTGTACATGTGCTCATGTGTGGTTCTCGTCGTCTCAGAGTGTATGACAGTCTAGGCGTGCTTATCTACATCTACATGTACATCCATACTTCCATACTCCGCAAGCCACCTGACGGTGTGTGGCGGAGGGTACTTTGAGTACCTCTATTGGTTCTCCCTTCCATTCCAGTCTCGTATTGTTCGTGGACGGTACGCCTCTGTACTCCTCGGTGAAGGTATGTTCTCGAAACTTCAACACAAGCCCGTACCGAGCTACTGAGCATCTCTCCTGCAAAGTCTTCCACTGGAGTTTACGTATCATCTCGGTAACGCTTTCGCTATTACTAAATGATCCTGTAACGAAGCGCGCTGCTCTCCGTTGGATCTTCTCTATCTTTTCTATCAACCCTATCTGGTACGGATCGCACACTGGTGAGCAATATTCAAGCAGTGGCGAATAAGTGTACTTTAACCTACTTCCTTTGTTTTCGGATTGCATTTCCTTAGGATTCTTCCAATGAATCTCAGTCTAGCATCTGCTTTACCGACGACCAACTTTATATGATCATTCCTTTTTAAATGGTTCAAATGGCTCTGAGCACTATGTGTCTTAACTTCTGAGGTCATCAGTCGCCTAGAACTTAGAACTAAGTAAACCTAACTAACCTAAGGACATCACACACATCCATGCCAGAGGCAGGATTCGAACCTGCGACCGTAGAAGTCGCTCGGCTCCAGACTGTAGCGCCTAGAACCGCACGGCCACTCCGGCTGGCCATTTTAAATCGCGCCTATTGCGTACTCCCAGATAATTTATGGAATTAACTGCTTCCAGTTGCTGACCTGCTATATTGTAGCTAAATGATAAGCGACCTTTCTTTCTATGTATTCGCAGCACATTACGCTTGTCTACATTGAGATTCAGTTGCCATTCCCTACACCATGTGTCAATTCGTTGCAGATCCTCCTGCATTTCAGTACAATTTTCCATTGTTACAACCTCTCTATGTACCACAGCATCATCCGCAAAAAGCCTCAGTGAACTTCCGATGTTATCCACAAGGTCATTTATGTATATTGTCCTACGACGCTCCCCTGCGGCACACCTGAAGTCACTCTTACTTCGGAAGATTTCTCTCCATTGAGAATGACATGGTGCGTGCCGTTATCTAGGAATTCTTGAATCCAATCACACAATTGGTCTGATAGGCCATATGCTCTTACTTTGTTCATTAAACGACTGTGGGGAACTGTATCGAACGCCTTGCGGAAGTCAAGAAAGACGGCATCTACCTGGGAACCCGTGTCTATGGCCCTCTGAGTCTCGTGGACTAATAGCGCGAGCTGTGTTTCACACGATCGTCTTTTTCGAAACCCATGCTGATACCTACAGAGTAGGAGATCCTATCACCTGTCCCAAAAACTGTAAACAGGAAATGTGTGCATATGTTTGGTGCAGATCGGACGGCGAGGACAGTGGAGCGGTGCCTGGAGAAGATCGAGCATGCGCAGTATGTGAGCATCACGAAGGCGTCGCTGGGCTCGCTGGACGTGGATTCCTTTGCGGGCCGTTTGAGCCGGCGCTCCAGCACCTTCGGCCGCACCCGGCGGTGCAGTGGGGACCGCCACCTGCAGCTGCGCGCCCTGCGCTACCTCACCCACACTGTGTCCGTGCCGCCGGCCCAGCTGCAGCAGATGCGGGAACGGCCGATGCTGCAGGGCGGCGGCTTGCCGTACTTCGTTCCCAGCACAGACGACGACATTGTCGAACACGTCGACCTCAGTGACCTCGTCGCGTCGCTAGAACTCTAAACGACTCGGTCGGTATTCTCCCTGACGTCGATGGGAACTGTGTGTAACTACGTAACTGACTGCTGTACTGTACTGCAATATTACAAGTGATTAAAATATTCTGTCACCGACTCAAAAAAAAACTAGTATATTTTAAAAGTTTCATTATATCAGTCACTAACAGTTAGTAAAATCCAGAATGAGATTTTCACTCTGCAGCGGAGTGCGCGCTGATATGAAACTTCCTGGCAGATTAAAACTGTGTGCCCGACCGAGACTCGAACTCGGGACCTTTGCCTTTCGCGGGCAAGTGCTCTACCAACTGAGCTACCCAAGCACGACTCACGCCCGGTCTCACAGCTTACTTCTGCCAGTACCTCGTCTCCTACCTTCCAAACTTTACAGAAGCTCTCCTGCGAACCTTGCAGAACTAGCACTCCTGAAAGAAAGGATATAGCGGAGACATGGCTTAGCCACAGCCTGGGGGATGTTTCCAGAATGAGATTTTCACTCTGCAGCGGAGTGTGCGCTGATATGAAACTTCCTGGCAGTTTAAAACTGTGTGCCCGACCGAGACTCGAACTCGGGACCTTTGCCTTTCGCGGGCAAGTGCTCTACCAACTGAGCTACCGAAGCACGACCCACGCCCCGTCCTCACAGCTTTACTTCTGACAGCAAGGTTCGCAGGAGAGCTTTTGTAAAGTTTGGAAGGTGGGAGACGAGGTACTGGCAGAAGTAAAGCTGTGAGGACGGGGCGTGGGTCGTGCTTCGGTAGCTCAGATGGTAGAGCGCATGCCCGCGAAAGGCAAAGGTCCCGAGTTCGAGTCACGGTCTGGCACACAGTTTTAATATGCCAGGAAGTTTCATATCAGCGCACACTACGCTGCAGAGTGAATATCTCATTCTGGAAACATCCCCCAGGCTGTGGCTAAGCCATGTCTCCGCAGTATCCTTTCTTTCAGGAGTGCTAGTTCTGCAAGGTTCGCAGGAAAGCTTCTGTAAAGTTTGGAAGGTAGGAGACGAGATACTGGCAGAATTCGGTTGCTCAGATGGTAGAGCACTTGCCCACAAAAGGCAAAGGTCCCGAGTTCGAGTCCGGGTCGGGCACACAGTTTTAATCTGCCAGGAAGTTTCAGTTAGTAAAATCTTTTCCAATCCATTGGCTGACTGGTACAGCAACCGTTTCGAATTATTCCAAAAAGAAACCAGTCTTGGTTGAAAAATAATGGTTATTTAATGACACATCTCACCCTTTGGGGCATCATCAGGTTATCTGCAACGAAAAGGTATTAAAACTAACTGGGTGTGAGTAGGACTCGCACACTCAGGGTTCTATAGAAACTTAGTTAGGTACGTGTACAGTTTATCCATTCTGGGAATCGATGATATTGAGATTTTCGCATGTTATCGACATTGATACTGGCAAGAGATCATCCCCGGGGAATCTAAGACTTTCGATAAAGTTTAATTTCAAGTTTGAAAACGGATAACAAATGACAAAAGAAATATTTTTTGTGTAATATTATTACATATTAACAATTCCGGATTTTTACTTTTGCTTGTACCGTGAAACCTCGCTTCTTGACAAATTTCATGATTCTAGGTCAACGAGGAGTAGCCAGTAGATTTTGGTGAGTGGCATAGATAGTAGTGGTGCTAGGCAGATTCTGGTGCAGCTTGCATTGTTGCCAAATGTATTCAAAATGGCAAATCCAAGATGGCGGCCATAGATGTGGCAATGTCACGGTGATGTCATGGTGTGAAAATCAAATTTCGATGGGAAAATACGTCAGTTAAACTATCTCCACTAACCTATCTCTCACACCCTTCCCACACTCCTATGATGTCACCCACTACCCAACCACCACCAGGCCACTGGAACTGGTGGTAAATGATCAGTCTTGTCCAGCTACCAGAAGAAATGTTAGGTTACTCTACTGTATTTATTTTTGTGAGAAATGGTAATTCTGTACTGGAGATAAAGGTAGGGTATTTAATTTATGATATCTATTTATGGCTCCATTGGAATGCCTCTAGTAACCTAACTCAGAGACGCGTGTGTTCGTCTTGACATGTAAGGACCGACTGAGCTAGTTTGCACTACATCCACCAGAGAGTACTGTTCGCCTCTATCACCCCTCCCATCCCCCATTTTCCCCTTCCTCCTCCACTAGTGAGATGCTACAGTCTGTGCTGAGCTGCCAGATAAGATGTACATGAGTCTTTACATTGTGTGATGTGTTCAATGGAAGAGATGTTTTGTCAGACAGGGAAAAGTTCAGCAGCCATATGGGTTGTAAAAATGTGCAGCGCCGATGTCTTCTGCTAGCACCAGACGCTTCTCTGAAGATTTCACTGCTAGGAAGGGGAAATTATCACTCTCTTGCTCTCTCTCTTCTTATTTAAAAAATACGCTACTCTTGGAATATCATTCTATGCACCAGAACATACACTACGGCCATTAAAATTGCTACACCAAGAAAAAATCCAGATGATAAATGGGTATATTATACTAGAACTGACATGTGATTGGCCGGCCAGAGTGGCCATGCTGTTCTAGGCACTACAGTCTGGAGCCGAGCGACCGCTACTGTCGCAGGTTCGAATCCTGCCTCGGGCATGGATGTGTGTGATGTCCTTAGGTTAGTTAGGTTTAATTAGTTCTAAGTTCTAGGCGACTGATGACCTGAGAAGTTAAGTCGCCTAGTGCTCAGAGCCATTTGAACCATTTGACATGTGATTACATTGTCACACAATTTGGGTGCATAGATCCTGAGAAATCAGTACCCAGAACAACCACCTCTGGCCGTAACAATGGCCTTGATACGCCTGGGCATTGAGTCAAACAGAGCTTGGATGGCGTCTACAGGTACAGCTGCCCATGCAGCTTCAACGCGATAGCACAGTTCATCAAGAGTAGTGACTGGCGTATTGTGATGAGCCAGTTGCTCGGCCACCGTTGACCAGACGTTTTCAGTTGGTGAAAGATTTGGAGAATGTGCTGGCCAGGACAGCAGTAGAACATTTTCCATATCCAGAAAGGCCCGCACAGGACCTGCAACATGCGGTCGTGCATTATCCTGCTGAAATGTAGGGTTTTGCAGGGATCGAATGAATGGTAGAGCCACGGGTCATAACACATCTGAAATGTAATGCCCACTGTTCAAAGTGCCGTCAATGTGAAGAAGAGGTGACCGAGACGTGTAACCAATGGCACCCCATACCATCACACCGGGTGATACGCCAGTATGTCGACGATGAATACACACTTCCAATGTGCGTTCACCGTGATGTCGGCAAACATGTATGCGACCATCATGATGCTGTAAACAGAACCTGGGTTCATCCGTAAAAATGACATTTTGCAATTCGTGCACCCAGGTTTGTCGTTGAGTACACCATCGCAAGCGCTCCTGTGTATGACGCAGCATCAAGGGTAACCACAGCAATGGTCTCCGAGCTGGTAGTCCATGCTGCTGCAAATGTCGTCGAACTGTTCGTGCAGATGGTTGTTGTCTTGCAAACGTCCCCATCTGTTGACTCAGGGATCGAGACGTGGCTGCACAATCCGTTACAGCCATACGCATAAGATGCCAGTCATCTCGACTGGTAGTGATACGAGGCCTTTGGGATCCAGCATGGCATTCCGTATTACCCTCCTGAACCCACCATACATGAAACATCAACAGCATTCAAGATCCTCATCTGTCTTTGTCTCACAGTAGAAGTGGAAGAGTAAGAACCCATTAGATGTCTTTTGCTACTATTACTGCATGTAGTGGTTCTCTGTTTAGCTTCATGTCTTTGTTTATGGATGCTTATTGTTTCTTCTACTTCTTTGTTCATTGGGTTCCTGCATATCTGAACCAGCCGTGGCCTCCAACTTGTCAGGACCTGCAGCAGCAGCACTCACCAGCTTGTCAGAACCTGCAGCAATTTCCAGATCTGTTATCCATCCCACTCATCGATTTATGTAATGAAGATGCCCAGTCACCCCTGAATCTCAGACAAAGTGTGCTGTTGGTTCTTCTCCACACAGTGCAGGTCAGTACTGGTCTCCAACACATGCTCCATCCCAGAAAATTCCAGTGTTACTGCAAAGTATGGTGCAGATTTGGTGGATGAGAAACAGCCAGTTCTTTCCAGTGCTCTAATGCTAGTGAGTTCAAGTTACAATGTAACAACCAGCGCCTCAAAGCGCTTAAATATATATACAGAAGCATCAGTGGGCAGTGGCTGGTGCACAGCACTAGAGATTGAAAATGCACTGAGAGGTGTTAAAGTGAGGTTCATGAAGTCTGAATGGGATGAACCAGGTAATGCAGAGCCCTAAAGTAATCAGCAGATGATCACAGAGTATGATCCTGCCCTCCCCTGGAGATCTGCTGTGGTGGCCTGATGCTGTCAGCAACATTGCTGTATGATGGCATTGCACTCATGCAGAGGTCATGTTGTTGGTCTATTTATTTACAGGACTCCACCATTATGAACTTGTTTGGTCTACTGAGGGTGCTATCCATTGTGCTGGAAAGACTCAACAGATGGTTGTTTTATGTTCAAAGTGTATATAAAGAAATTGTAGACTATCTCCTAGTGCGTAATATGCATGCTGACGATTTACTACATTGTATCAATACAGTGCCAAAAGAAACAAACGAACAACCAATAAGCTTGGGAGAAATTCAAGCTGAATTCAACACATGCAAGAAAACTTTATTTGGTAAATTCTGCACAGGAGTGAAGGTGAAGAAACAACACATTGATTTTTTTTTCAGATCTATTGTATCCAATGTATGAATATAATAAATACATACAACGTGTATATTACCATAGACCACATTTTATTTTTTCTAAACCTCTCATAATAATTATAATAATGTCACTGTTCTCTGTAATTTCAACGCAGCTGTACCAGCAGCAAGCTGTGTGAATCATGAATTAAACCAACATCTTCAGTAATTGTTAAACTGTATGACAGATGACACTCTCAGGTCTGTGTATGCCATGTAACACAGCCCATTGCACGCCAATACCTGATGTAGTTCATATCATTGTAGTGTAGATGAAGTATCAGATGAGAAGAAGAAAAATGGAATACTACTCCCTAATAATATATGAGTGATAATTGTAGGTCCATCCAGTTGTGGAATGACAAATGTGCTCATGTCACTGTTAACACACCCTGATGGAGTCTAGTTTGAGCATATATGTTTGTTCTCAAAAACTCTATTTCAGCTCAAGTACCAGTTGCTACAAAAGATACTACAGGGTGTTGATGGTGTAACATACACGACATTCAGTCAAACAAGTGAAATCCCTCCACCAGAAAAAGTAAAGCCAAACATGGTGTTCATATTTGATCATGTTGCTGTGGAAAACTAGGACTAAATTCTATGATATTTCTGGTTTGGTCGTCATACAGGTGTTGATATATTTGATTTGTGTCAATCATATTCTGGAATCCCAAAAAATCTGGTGCGGGATAATGCAAACGTCATTATAGCCTTCAATCAAGATAATTTGAAATTAAAGCACATTTATGCAGTGCTGTAGGAACTGATATATCACTTAATGAATTTGAAAATATATGTGGACAATGCTGGAATCACACACAGTACGCGTATATTGTCACTGATAAAACAAGAAAACTGAATGATGGTAGGTACACACATAACTTCCAGGAGTTTCAGTATATATAGTTATGAAATAGGTTGTTGCATTAATATACACACATGACACACACTGCAGCTGAGAGGATAGGTGTGCATAGACAGAGAAACTGTTATACATAGATGGAAAATCTCAATCTCTCGAATGTAAGGTTAAGGGCGTAGAGACATATTCCCTACAGCTTCTGAGACTGATCAACCAATTACATGCTAGGGTTATCCCACTTGAAAGAGTGTAAAATATTTAACTGTAAAGGTTGATGGAACTGAACAGAAAGTAGAGGACATACATGTAAAGGTTGACAAAATTAGGTGGGGTGTGTACAAGCTATATCATGTGAAGGAGTTTTCTTAGGATACAGCAGGAAGTCATCTAAGCATAAGGTCATCGTGGCATGGAAGGATGTTCAAGAATAGCTAAGGCTGTTAAACTTAAGACATTTGCATTGAGAGTAAACACTGAGAGAAACCTCTAAACCAGTTACTGAACCTTTCAATTAACTCGCAGCAAAATTACACAATGACAACAAGGAAGCTAATTTCATTAACCGTCACAGCGATAGTAGGATAGACATTCAGTGTCATTGGTAAAGAGCCATACATGCTGGCATGCAGCCTATACGTTTAAAAGAAAAAACAGTAAAGATACCTAAAAAGAATTTCAAAGAACACCTGAGTAGAGGGACAACCTTCACGTCAGCTCACGTTGCATTGTTGCCAAATTTATTCAAGATGGCGCAGTCTGAGCGGTTTTTGCGCAATAACGGCAATCTGGTCAGACTGTGAGTGAGTCGGCAAATAACTGGACAAATTTATCTTTATAGGAGTTACAGGTCTGGATTGGAATGAATATCTTGGTGTGTTGCCAAGTGTAGTGCACTACTGTAGTTCAGAACATGCCTTAGGTCAGCCTTACATATCGAAACCTATGAGAAGCAAAAGTTTCAAAAAGATATGCCCCAAATAAATAAAGTACACTCGTTCCTCCTTCCATCAGCCTATAGACTGAAATTATTTCCGAAAATTAGCAGTTGTTTGGCTATTTGGACGTAAATGTTTTGTATTATTTATGAGCTGTTTGCATGTTTGTAGGCTGTGCTATGAGTTATTTTTAACTGTTTACAATTAGCAAGCGTGTGTCTAGAGCATTATAAATGAGTTATGTAGGAGTGTTTTGCAGGTCTGTATGGTGTGGAACATGTCGGTGTGATACATATACTCCATTCCTAAATAAAGTAAATTGGATTCTCCATCCATGGGCCTAGTGCAGGATGAGTCCTTTTACCTGAAACGTGTAGGAAGAGGTTGAGTGCTGGTGGCTTAGTTTAGTGGTGATGAGCTTCGTTTGCAACAATTTTCTTAGGTTGGTGGCGGGAGCGCAAGTGAGCTTTGTTTACCGGTAGATTTCAAACTTGGCGCTGGTTCCTAGGAGGAAGTGGCGTTCGGCGGCTGAGGTTCGTACAAGTGCCCTTTCTTTCAAACAAATTTTGTTAGGTTGGTAAAGAAAGCAGAAGTGACCTTTCTTTACTGCCAGAATTCAAACTCGGCGGTGGTTCGTTGGGAGAGGTGGCTGTCTGGTCCTTGAAAAGTAGTTGAAATTAGGTAGTTGAACACCTTTGCATACGTATATGAAATTGTAAATTGAATTATTTAATATGATTAAAAACGAAATGGAATTAAGTACTTAGGTATTTACAGAAGACTATGTCCGTCGCGTGTATGGAGGGTGTGTGACGTAATCGGGGTGGCGGCACAGCGATTGTACAGTTATTACCCACGCGAGAGAGAGTCAATTAACGAGCGTTCCAGTGCGGACCAAATGTGCTGTTATATAGTTATGGCGGATTCCACTGTTGAGCAAACTTTGCCGCCAAAAGTGTAGCACTGTGTTCTCCCTTGCACAAGGACACGTGGTGGATGGTGAGTGGTCGGCATCGACAGGTTTGAACGTGCCAAGGAAAACAACTTTGGCGCCAAAAGTGTGGCAGTGAACGGCCGACCATTGTGTGATTCAGCTCCAAGGCAAACAATTTTGGCGGGAAATGTGCGGAGGCGACGAATACACGTGGCGAGCTTACAAGGGACCGCTGTGAAGTCAAACTCGGCAAGTTCCAGCGTGTCCAACGAAACTATGTATACGACGTGGGAGCGATCGCTGGGCCCGCCCCCAGCGTACCGCCAGTCCACCGTGAGTGGCCGGCTGCCGCCTCACGTGACAGGCGTTGGCAGTGTCTCCGCGTGCTGGCCAGGGGGTGGAGAGGGTTTGAACTAATTCAGTTGGAGCGCAGACGTCATGGCGACTGCACTGCAATATCAAAGATGTGTGTGCAGACTGTGTTGGAGAACAAGTGATGACTGTACTGCTTGAAATAAAGTCCCTCCCCCCTGCAAAATCAAAGGACGTGACTTACGTTACTATAAGTGCAGTTTATTATTTGACACGATTATGATAGGCTACCTCGTGAAAAAAGATAAGCTCGTACGTGTGATCAATTATGGTGTTGGGATTTGAACTTGTGATAGATTTTTGTTATGGATGTAAGGAAAATGGCTTTCTCGACGAGAAAATCGGACATCTTGAATAAATAATAAATGACAATAATAAATAGAAGTACAGTTTTGGAGACATTATCGTGTTGGAATTTGAATTTGGCGCAATTTTCTAGTGGAGGTAGGCCTACAATAATAAATAATAATAATAATAAATGATAATGAATGACACTAAATGATAATGAATGATAATGAATGTTAATAAATGATAATGAATAATAATAAACAAAAGTAAGGTTTTGCAGCCATTATCGTGTTGGAATTTGAATTTGGATGGAATTTTCTAGTGGAGGGAGGTCAATAATAATAAGTAATAATAAACGATAATAAATAATAATAAATGATAATAAATAATAATAAATTATAATGAATGTTAATAAATGATAATCAATAATAATAAAGACAAGTACGGTCTTTGCATGCATTATCCTGTTGGAATTCAAACTTCCCGCCATTTTTTCTTCTGGAGGCTTAGGTTAGTGGACGTAGCACAATTGATCTATTTTACCGCCAAAATTCAAACTTCCCGCCATTTTTTCTTGAGGTTGGGATAGTGGACGTAGCACAATTGGCCTATTTTCCTACCAAAATCAGCCATCTTGGATGACGTCATGTGCTGTTGCCAAGTCTACATGCTGCCATATTGGATGACGTCATAGACCCCATCTTGAATAAATTTGGCAACAATGCAACGTGAGCTTACTCGAAGGTTGTCCTTCTACTCACCTGGTCTGATGAAGGCACTTGGTGCAGGGAATGGCAACTGTCCCTTAACATAGACAAATGTAATGTATTGCGAATACATAGAAAGAAGGATCCTTTATTGTATGATTATATGATAGCAGAACAAACACTGGTAGCAGTTACTTCTGTAAAATATCTGGGAGTATGCGTGCGGAACGATTTGAAGTGGAATGATCATATAAAATTAATTGGTGGTAAGGCGGGTACCAGGTTGAGATTCATTGGGAGAGTGCTTAGAAAATGTAGTCCATCAACAAAGGAGGTGGCTTACAAAACACTCGTTCGACCTATACTTGAGAACTGCTCATCAGTGTGGGGATCCGTACCAGATCGGGTTGACGGAGGAGATAGAGAAGATCCAAAGAAGAGCGGCGCGTTTCGTCACAGGGTTATTTGGTAACCGTGATAGCGTTACGGAGATGTTTAATACACTCAAGTGGCAGACTCTGCAAGAGAGGCGCTCTGCATCGCGGTGTAGCTTGCTCGCCAGGTTTCGAGAGGGTGCGTTTCTGGATGAGGTATCGAATATATTGCTTCCCCCTACTTATACCTCCCGAGGAGATCACGAATGTAAAATTAGAGAGATTAGAGCGCGCACGGAGGCTTTCAGACAGTCGTTCTTCCCGCGAACCATACGCGACTGGAACAGGAAAGGGAGGTAATGACAGTGGCACGTAAAGTGCCCTCCGCCACACACCGTTGGGTGGCTTGCGGAGCATAAATGTAGATGTAGATGTAGATGTAGATGAACCTCATTTTCCTATATCCAGAAAAATTTGTAAATTATTCACCCAAAGATCTGGAGATATACAGTGGAATACTGCAAATGACCAGTGAGCACAGGAAAGCAGGAAACCGTCACAGTGAGAAATACAGAACCTGTATTAGTTTGTAAATTATTCACCCAAAGATCTGGAGATATACAGTGGAATACTGCAAATGACCAGTGAGCACAGGAAAGCAGGAAACCGTCACAGTGAGAAATACAGAACCTGTATTAGTTTGTAAATTATTCACCCAAAGATCTGGAGATATACAGTGGAATACTGCAAATGACCAGTGAGCACAGGAAAGCAGGAAACCGTCACAGTGAGAAATACAGAACCTGTATTAGTTTGTAAATTATTCACCCAAAGATCTGGAGATATACAGTGGAATACTGCAAATGACCAGTGAGCACAGGAAAGCAGGAAACCGTCACAGTGAGAAATACAGAACCTGTATTAGTTTGTAAATTATTCACCCAAAGATCTGGAGATATACAGTGGAATACTGCAAATGACCAGTGAGCACAGGAAAGCAGGAAACCGTCACAGTGAGAAATACAGACCTGTATTAGATGCTCAATACTGCACCAGTGATGGTATTGACATCTAGCATAAAAGAGACAGCAATTGAGCCCTGCAGTATATACACTATGCTGATCCCAATGAGCTAATAGATAGATTGCGACTGCTTGTAGCATCAGTTGCTGCTGGTAATATTGCTCATTCAAACGAAATTGTTCTAATAATTTCAGAGCTTAGAGAGGTGTTATCGAATAAGCACAAACCAGCATGCAAAAATGCATTCATAGGGGTGTTATAATTAAAGGTATGGATGATTTGTAGCAGGCTGATCTTCTACATATGAGAGAGTATTCACATGCAAATGATGGATTTAAATATATTAATATATTTTAATGTCATTGATACATATTCTAAATTCACTAGGGCGTTACTTGTTAAAACAAAACCAAGGAAGGATATTACACAGGAGTTTGTGTGTATGTTGCAGACAGGGTCTAATCGATGTACTGACACCTTTCAAACCGATAATGATGCAGAGTTTTACAATAGGTATTTCAAGACAGTGATGCAGAGATATGGAATACAACACTACTCAACAATCACCTAATCGAAGGCGAGTATCATAGAACGTCTGAACAGAACAATAAAATGTCAAATGTGGATGCATTTTAATGTCTGGGATTCATACAAATGGACAGGCATCTTCCCAGAAATAATTGCACAGTATAATCGAACCAAACACAGCCCAATAAAAATGAGGTCAATCGATGTTCATAATAATGGACTCACGAATACAATGTACTACCGTATTAAAATACTGGATCCACGTAAACAGAAATTTAATGTAGGTGATTTGGTACATATCTTGTAGTGTTTCGAGAATTTCCGATAAATTCTAGAACCACTCGGCCGTCATCCGGCTCGAACAGACGACATTTTAAATGTAAGTGTGAGAGAACCTATCTACTGCACGTCGCCTGTCTGTGTGTGCAGATCCGAAGTGTGTAGTAAGAAGACTGTAGACACGGCGGTCGAACGGCGTTGACAAGTATTTGCCGGTCGCGCCATGGAGTTTAAAGAGAGAACACGGCAGGCTCAAGGAACTTCTGTGTTATTCCGTACTGTTTTATAACTTTGATTATTGTAGTGAAATAAAGGAAGAACAGTTGAAATATTGTTAAATGAAAGTTCGTTTTGGACTTGGACTTGGACTTGAAGACGTGTATTCAGATTCAGGATGAGAAGGGACTTGGTTTTTAAGCCAACTATGTCTTACGTGTTAATGAACTTTGTTTCTAACCTTTGGATACGCGAGGAGACTTACTTGATAGTGTTTGTTTATGTGGAGAATGAGATAAGTAAAAGTTTGGTGTTTAAATATACATCGTCAAGTGGAGCAAAAGAAACTGCGTACGTCTGCTTATTTTTATAAGTAGAAAGAGTCTTGAGAAATTCCTGTTCCTGGCAAATATACTTCAGAGAAGAAGAGAAAAGGAGGTTGTAGCAGCAAGCTAACCAGTACGTTAAGTCGGCTGACAATCTCAAGTAAGTCGTATCGTTAAAGAAGTGGGAGTTTACACACATACTTCACCACTTTAAGTCGTCCAGAGCGTTAGATCTTGGCGACCTGTGTGAAAGGACCGAAGAAAAGAGGAATTTTGAGATGAAAACGAGATAAGAAGATATTATATGTTGCCATAGAAACCGAGTATAACAAGGCGACAGAACCATTATGAGAAACTGGAATAAGCCTAAAAATCAAATAGAGAAGATGAGTAAATGTAACAAAAGGTAAGACGTAATAAAGTCATAAAGTTAAAAGAAAAGAGAGAAGATCTCGACGTATTAGATTAAGAAGAGATACGCCGAGAACAATTCGACTAAGAAGATCAGGTGTGGGGAGTAGACAGCTCTCCCACGCATCGCGACAACGGAGACGCGGAAAACAATATCCGACACCGCCGGCACCAGTTGCCGTTCATCGGTGCTGACTTGCTTCCACATCCGCTCACCGACGTCGATGCGGAAACCTACATCCAGCTGTTGCTACATCTAGTTGTTGCTCACCGATGCTTATTCCACATCCGCTCGCCGACGCAGCCAAAACGCTACGCCGGGTGAGCGTAAAACAGTGTAAAGTTGGATAAACTGTTGAGTGAATTTTGCTAGTGTAGTTTTTAAATGCTTCCTAAAGCTCATAAGAGTATGGATAACGTGAAACAAATCGAAGAAACTCAAGAACCAGCTATGGTTATCACAGTCAGTAGAGAAATGCCAGACTGGTCTGAATTAGTAAATTTAATCAGAGCCCAAAGGGCAGATTCAGAAACTTTAAGGAAAGAATTGGGCTTAATAAGTTCTCATTTAAATGATAAACTAGAACCCCGGACTTCACAATTAAATGAAACTTTAAATTCTAGATTAATTCTCATAATGAAACTCTAAGAAAAGAAATAGGTTTGGTACAATCTAGTTTAAATGCTCAAAGTAAAGTTCTAAATGACCAGAGTGAAACCTTGAATAGTCAAGCAACAAACATAGGTTAACTAAAGACTGGATTTGAAACGCTAAATAGTAAAGTTGAAAATTTGAAAGTAGATTGAAAGAAAGAATTAACGAGTTCTTTGAACATTCATGTAAACCAACTGTTCACTGACCTTAGTAACAAGCAGAATGATACTTTCCAAGATTTAGCAAAAAGGTTAGAATTTGATAATGAAGATAGATGTAATGGTGTGGAATTTGAACTTATTTTAAAATGTGTGTTATGGTAAGTTTGATGCTGTAAAGCAGAGACTGCATACCTTAAAGGGGAGCGTCGATAAGAATAACTAATTAATACCAATAATCCAATCTCAAATTACAGACGTTAATACACGAATAGAAAATGTAGAAAGAAGTTTCCAAGAGAGGACAGCTAACTTTGATACAGTAAATGTAAGTGGCTTGGAGGAACAATTTGAAGGGATTATAGATGGAAAGATCTCCGAGAGAATAACATCCGAGAACGTGTCGCCTAGTGTTTCTTCCGAACTTTCAGATACCCGAAAGGTTGTAGATGACTCGTGGAAGGAATTTAAACTTATCCAGGATAAATTAGATAAGAGGGTGACTTCTCCTAACGTGGTATTCACTAGTGAAGTGATGACCGATCTACAATGGGAGGCCAATTCAGGATTGTTCAGGCAATTCCCAAAGTTTAAGCCGGACGGGGATGTACACCCTACACATTTTTTGAAAAGATTCAACCAGGCCTTGCCAGAGAACTGGAAAGATTCGAAAAAGATTGAATTTGCTGTGGGGTACATTTTAGGGGAAGTCTCAGAATGGGGTACTGTAAATATTGAGAACTTTTCTTCGTGGGGAGATTTCCAGAATAAATTTTAGGATAAACATTGGTCTGCTAGTGCGCAAGAAAAACTAATATCAGATCTGTGGGGCCCGAAATACTACAGTAACATTTGGGGTACAATGAACAAATATTTCGACTGGCATCTCTAACAAGGGCGAAATATTTAGATAAGCCGATGGAGGAAGAGGGGTTGGACGATTACCCATCTATGCAAGGAAAGACATCGTGTATAGTGGTTGCTAAACGGTTGAAGAATTGTCCTTCGTCGACGCCCTAGCTGCCCTAAATAAAGACCGTAATGAAAACTTGCACCGAAGTGATATCCCGAACTACAAAAGGAACGGGGGTCATAATTTTAAAAAGCATGAGGCTAACCTAGCTAGAGTACACCAGTGCAACAGAAAAAATAGTAGCGACAGTTATCAGAAAAAGCATCCACCTTCGAATTTAGGTCCAGTAACTTCGCAGGAATTTGGATCGAGTAATAGTAGAACACTAAGTGGTAAGGTAGTGTCTTGATTCGGTGATCAACCTGTGATTACTGAAAATGAGGAAAACGTCGTGCGATCTGGATCCAGGGCCGGGGTCAAGGTCGTAGAGATACACTAGGAGGCCTGGTTCATGATAATTATGTTAATTTCGCGCACAAAATACCTACAAAAGAATGGTTACTGCTATAAGAGCAAAACTTAATTATTAGTAATCCGCAGGGACCGTGGAGACTTCTGAAGTTAACATATTTATAGACTCAGGGAGTGAAGTATCACTCATATCTAGCGCATGCCTTAACTCACTACACACTAAACAACACTTAGCGCTGTTACCAGTAACTGGAGTTTACATAGTTGGTATAACAGGAAGAAAAGTAAAGTTGTGAAACACGAAACTCAAGTGAACTATAGCGTTGGAAATATTTTATTTCGTCAAACACTGTTAATAGTAGAGAATATAAATAGAGATGTATTGTTTGGTTTAGATTGGCTATTAGATTTAAAGTCATCTTAAATTTTGAGGAAAATCTTCTATGTTTTGGAAAAGCGGACAGTAGATACTGTATACCGTTTATGACAGACAACTACATTGATAAATGATAAACAAACAACTGATTATCAATGTCTGCGATTAACAGCTACAGCACAATTGTCACCAGAGATCGATAGTGTAGATCATAAGCCGGCCGTAGTGACCGAGCGGTTCTAGGTGCTACAGTCTGGAACCGCGCGACCGCAACGGTCGCATGTTCGAATCCTGCCTCGGGCATGGATGTGTGTGATGTCCTTAGGTTAGTTAGGTTTAAGTAGTTCTAAGTTCTAGGGGACTGATGACCTCAGAAGTTAAGTCCCATAGTGCTCAGAGCCATTTTTTCTAGATCATATATCACACCATGCTGACATGCAAGACAAAGTAAACGAGTCTATAATATTAACCAGTGAACAAAAACAAGATTTATATAAAATTCTAATGGAATATAAAATAGTATTTTCCGATCGTCCAGGTAATATCAGCTACTACATATGTAAGTTTAAAATCAAAGATTACTCTCCATTCTTTTGTAAGTTTGAAAGAAGCAGTTAGGAAGGAAATGAACTAAATGATTGATAACAATAAAATAGTACGTAGCTCCAGCGTCATGAATAACCCTTTGGTCGTGGTGAAAAAAGTTAGAGGTGGGGTACAATTAGTGTTAGACGCGCAGACATTGAATAAGAATATAGAGACAGAAAGAGAGACACCCAGTAACATCGACGAATTGTTATCCAAATTTGAGAAAGCAACGCTTATTAGGACGATGGACCTGACTGTGGGATATTGACAAATTAGGTTACATCTAGAATCAAAAAAGTACACAGCATTCTTTTTTGATGGTAACGCATATCATTTCAATGTATTGCCATTCGGAATTAATATTTTTGTATCCGTGCGCTGGATCAAGCATTAGGGAGAGATTTATTGAAGGATTTAATAATATATGTAGACGATATCCTAATAATATCAGCTACTTGGGAAGAACATTGTCTCACCTTGTGCAGAACTCTGAAAAGATTTAAAGAGAAACGTATTACGGTGAAACTGTCTAAATCGTACTTTGCGCGCCAACAGCTTAAGTTTTTAGGTCATATTGCAGGGGTGCAGGGAATTAAACCGGACCCTGAGCACGTTAAAGCTGTTAAAGAGTGTCCACACCCAAGAAATTTAAGACAGTTGAAGGGATTTATAGGAATGGCCGGATACTAACGAAGGTACATACGAGGTCACGAACTAAATGACCCGAAAATTTTACGTTTATTAAGGAAGGGAGTGTCGTGGATTTGGGATCAAGAAGCAAAAGATGCGTTTGAAAAGGTCAAAAGTGCACATGAATCTCCCATATTACATCATTCGGTTATGGGCGAACCGTTCAAAATTTCAACGGACGCATCTGACTACGGTATTGCGGAAGAACTTTTCCAAGGAGAGTGGGGTCTAAATAGTGTAGAACACCGAACCATAGCTTTTGCTAGCCGTAGTCTAAATAATCATGAATTGAATTACACGGCTTCTGAAAAAAAACTGTTAGCGATTGTATGGAGTATCCAAAAATTTCAAACATTAGTATGGGGGTCAGAAATCAATGTTTATATGGATCATCAAGCTATCCTTTCTGATGATCAGTCGATTGTTACACAGTAGATTAATGCGATGGATGCTTTTCCTGCAGAAATATGATATTAAGATACAATATGTAAAAGATTCAGAGAATATTGTACCGGATACTTTGTCTAGGTTACCCCTAGGAATGGAAGAATTAAAACGTACGAAAGGACCCGGCGTTATTTTTGCGATTAATTTTATGTCAGTAGAATATCCAAACATCAGGGTACAAGAGATGGCTCAAAGAATAGGGGAAATTTCCTTCATGATCCCTATTTTACAGAAATGTTTTCTATGTGTATCCGAAATTCCTTACCTCCTAATCAAGTGGAAAAACGGAAAATTATGGGTCATAATGTGTTTTGGAGAGACAGCGTAACATCACAACGTTGGCGTTTATGCATTCCGAAGGTAATGGAAGACACACACACAGGATATGGACACTTCGGAATCAAAAAGTGTATAGCTCGTATGAATAAGTTTTATTGTTTTAAGAAGCTGGGGCATAAAATAGCATCTTTAATTAGAACCTGTGGCAGCTGTCAGAAGGTGAAAGAGAGTAATACTCACATGAAATATAAAATGTATCCGTTTATTCTTAAGTCGTTACATGATCTCACAGCAGCCGATTCTTTTGGACCAATTCCAAAAGGAAAGGGAGGAATGTCATACATTTTGGTTATCATTGAGTGTTGGTCAAAGTTTGTTAAAGTATATCCTATCAAAATAGCAAATACGCAAACAGTTATACACTGTTCGCAACAATATATTCTGGAGGTTGGTAAACCAAAACGGTTTCTCACCGATAATGGTCCACAGTTTGTGAGTAACAAATTTAAATAATTTCTAGCGTGGGAAGGTATTCATCAAGTGTTAATATCTAACTATAGCCCGTCCTCGAATCACTGCCATGAAAAACATACTTTATGGGCAATGAAAATTAAAGACTTTGAACTTATTCTAAACGAATTACCACATTTGTCGACAGGGTTGACATCTTTAGAAGTAATAGGCAAACCTTTTGTAGGAGAACCTCTACCTAAATGTTTTAATTGGCCTGAACAACCTACTGTCGATTACGAACTGGATCAGGAGATAGTTTCTAAGAATTTAGTTGAAAAAGCACAACAAAGAGTGAGTAAACATAATGAAAAACCTATTGAACCTCAATGTAAGGTCGATGACCTAGTTCTTGTAAAACAAAATCTTCAAAGCTCTGCCCTAAAGAAAGAGAGACATAAGTTTTTTCCAAAAATATGAAGGACCATACCGAGTGCAAACGGTAATCCATCCAAAGACATTATTTCTAGTGGATCCTACAACTGGATCATAAAAGGGGAAAGTACAATGTAAGGGACGAAAAGTTGTATATCCCCCAGGGAGGTTAACATTCTGAGCTAACGGGCGGAGTGACGACCGTCAGGTCTCGAGTTATTTTCGGTGTTTCTTCTGTAATAATTTTCCTGCAGCGAATTCCCTCAAATTCTTAAACTATTCTATCATCCCCCACTTATAGGTACTGGAAAAAAACATACCAGCGAGAATTTGTGATTACGTCATACAGACTGCTCCTTTATCCAGTCAGTTAGACTACTAAGAACCTCGTAACTCCCTATACAGGGTGTTACAAAAAGGTACGGACAAACTTTCAGGAAACATTCCTCACACACAAATAAAGAAAAGATATTATGTGGACATGTGTCCGGAAACGCTTAATTTCCATGTTAGAGCTCATTTTGGTTTCGTCAGTATGTACTGTACTTCCTCGATTCACCGCCAGTTGGCCCAATTGAAGGAAGGTAATGTTGACTTCGGTGCTTGTGTTGACATGCGACTCGTTGCTCTACAGTACTAGCATCAGGCACATCAGTACGTAGCATCAACAGGTTAGTGTTCATCACGAACGTGGTTTTGCAGTCAGTGCAATGTTTACAAATGCGGAGTTGGCAGATGACTATTTGTTGTATGGATTAGCACGGGGCAATACCCATGGCGCGGTACGTTTGTATCGAGACAGATTTCCAGAACGAAAGTGTCCCGACAGGAAGACGTTCGAAGCAACTGATCGGCGTCTTAGGGAGCACGGAACATTCCAGTCTATGACTCGCGACTGGGGAAGACCTAGAACGACGAGGACACCTGCAATGGACGAGGCAATTCTTCGTGCAGTTGACGATAACCCTAATGCCTGCGTCAGAGAAGTTGCTGCTGTACAAGGTAACGTTGACTACGTCACTGTGTGGAGAGTGCTACGGGAGAACCAGTTGTTTCCGTACCATGTACAGCGTGTGCAGGCACTATCAGCAGCTGATTGGCCTCCACGGGTACACTTCTGCGAATGGTTCATCCAACAATGTGTCAATCCTCATTTCAGTGCAAATGTTCTCTTTACGGATGAGGCTTCATTCCAATATGATCAAATTGTAAATTTTCACAATCAACATGTGTGAGCTAACGAGAATCCGCACGCAATTGTGCAATCACGTCATCAACACAGATTTTCTGTGAACATTTGGGCAGGCATTGTTGGTGATGTCTTGATTGGGCCCCATGTTCTTCCACTTACGCTCAATGGAGCACGTTATCATGATTCCATACGGGATACTCTACCTGTGCTGCTAGAACATGTGCCTTTACAAGTACGACACAACATGTGGTTCATGTACAATGGAGCTCCTGCACATATCAGTCGAAGTGTTCGTACGCTTCTCAACAACAGATGGACGCAACCCCGGTACCAAATGTAGAGACTCTTCGTGCTCGTATTGTGCACGGCTGTGATACAATACGCCATTCTCCAGGGCTGCATCAGCGCATCAGGGATTCCATGCATCGGAGGGTGGATGCATGTATCCTCGCTAACGGAGGACGTTTTGAACATTTCCTGTAACAAAGTGTTTGAAGTCACGCTGGTACGTTCTGTTGCTGTGTGTTTCCATTCCATGATTAATGTGATTTGAAGAGAAGTAATAAAATGAGCTCTAACATGGAAAGTAAGCGTTTCCGGACACATGTCCACAAAACATATTCTTTCGTTGTGTGTGAGGAATGTTTCCTGAATTTTGGCCGTACCTTTTGTAACACCCTGTATAATCTCTTGTGGAACAAAAGAAGCGCCTGCATAAGTGTTTCTGGTGCTACTTTAACACACCCTGCAAGAGCACGCAGAGGTGGAAATTTCTACAGTGCATTGGCACCTACCCGTTCCCAATCCGGACTTGTCCCGACTTTGCTCGGCTGCAGCATGAGGCGAAAATTACACATGTTGTCTCCGATCTCTGGAAAAAACACCGTAGGCTGTGTGCACAGAAAATACCTTTATTTCATTGTAGCATAGCCTGTTTCAACCTCCTTCGTCGTCATCAGATGCGGAGTAAAGGGCAATTAAGTTAGAATGCACTTGTTGATATGTAATACACGGTAACTGTCCTTTGCTCTCCACTTAATAATGACCAAGAAGTTCGAAACCATTGCGCACCATGTAATAAAGTTGCCTATAGCGATTTCTCAAAATTTCCTTCGTCAAATGATGTATTTTAGTTGACGTTCACTGCCTTATTAACATCACATGAGGAACAATGGGGATGTTGTAGTTGTTGTGGTCTTCAGTCCTGAGACTGGTTTGATGCAGCTCTCCATGCTACACTATCCTGTGCAAGCTTCTTCATCTCCCAGTACCTACTGCAACCTATATCCTTTTGAATCTGCTTAGTGTATTCATCTCTTGGTCTCCCTCTACGATTTTTACCCTCCACGCTGCCCTCCAATAGTAAATTGGTGATCCCTTGATGCCTCAGAACATGTCCTACCAACCGATCCCTTCTTCTAGTCAAGTTGTGCCACAAACTTCTATTCTCCCCAATCCTATTCAATACCTCCTCATTAGTTATGTGATCTACGCATCTAATCTTCAGCATTCTTCTGTAGCACAGCATTTCGAAAGCTTCTATTCTCTTCTTGTCCAAACTATTTATCGTCCATGTTTCACTTCCTTGCATGGCCACACTCCATACAAATACTTTCAGAAATGACTTCCTGATACTTAAATCTATATTCGATGTTAACAAATTTCTCTTCTTCAGAAACGCTTTCCTTGCCATTGCCAGTATACATTTTATATCCTCTCTACTTCGACCATCATCACTTATTTTGCTCCCCAAATAGCAAAACTCCTTTACTACTTTAAGTGTCTCATTTCCTAATGTAATTCCCTCAGCATCACCCGACTTAATCCGACTACATTCCATTATCCTCGTTTTGCTTTTGTTGATGTTCATCTTATATCCTCCTTTCAAGACACTATCCATTCCGTTCAACTGCTCTTCCAAGTCCTTTGCTGTCTCTGACAGAATTACAATGTCATCGGCAAACCTCAAAGTTTTTATTTCTTCTCCATGGATTTTAATACCTACTCCGAATTTTTCTTTTGTTTCCTTCACTGCTTGCTCAATATAAAGATTGAATAACATCGGGGATAGGCTACAACCCTGTCTCACTCCCTTCCCAACCACTGCTTCCCTTTCATGTCCCTCGACTCTTATAACTGCCATCTGGTTTCTGTACAAATTGTAAATAGCCTTTCGCTCTCTGTATTTTACCCCTGCCACCTTCAGAATTTGAAAGAGAATATTCCAGTCAACATTGTCAAACGCTTTCTCTAAGTCTACAAATGCTAGAAACGTAGGTTTGCCTTTCCTTAATCTAGCTTCTAAGACAAGTCGTAGGGTCAGTATTGCCTCACGTGTTCCAGTATTTCTACGGATTCCAAACTGATCTTCCCCGAGGTCGGCTTCTACTAGTTTTTCCATTCGTCTGTAAAGAATTCGCGTTAGTATTTTGCACCTGTGGCTTATTAAACTGATTGTTCGGTAATTTTCACATCTGTCAACACCTGCTTTCTTTGGGATTGGAATTATTATATTCTTCTTGAAGTTTGAGGGTATTTCGCCTGTCTCATAATCTTGCTCACCAGATGGTAGAGTTTCCTCAGGACTGGCTCTGGACATGGGGATAGGAAATGAAAATGATTGTCACCACCAGAGGTTGATCCACACTTGACGGAACAAAACGTCAAAACATTCCACAACGCATTTTGTACGGCGGCATTCACACAGGTCGTCAACGGAACTGAGCGGTATAGTTCGTCAACGTCAACGTTTCTAGGGCGTTAGTGAGGGAACGGTGGCGTCGTCTACCAACATCGGAAGTTCATCTCTCCTCGCCTCGCTCACTCTTGTTATAGACTGCTATTTTTGTGCTTTTGTATCTCCATAGGCATCATTTCATTGTTGGGCTTATTTTCGTGATACACTGATGATACACCGATTCCCTGATGATCCGGATACTTTTACTAAGAGAACTCCACAAAAGACGCCAGATATGTGAAAGCGAACAATGATTTTAGTTTGACTATACCTGGACAAAGAAAATGCCTTAACTATACAGACAAAAGACCTAAATTTATACTTTTCATTAAAAAACTTTTTGACAGTGGAAAATTGAAGGAGAAATATAGATTTGATTTTGAAAGTTTGGCGTTCCTTAATGAATAAGGCGAAAAGGTTTTTTGTATTGCCTTTTAACTGTTTCATGTGTTTGCATGTATACAGGATGTTTAAAAAAGTACTATACAGAGTGTTACAAAAAGGTACGGCTAAACTTTCAGGAAACATTCCTCACACACAACGAAAGAATATGTTATGTGGACATGTGTCCGGAAACGCTTACTTTCCATATTAGAGCTCATTTTATTACTTCTCTTCAAATCACATTAATCATGGAATGGAAACACACAGCAACAGAACGTACCAGCGTGACTTCAAACACTTTGTTACAGGAAATGTTCAAAATGTCCTCCGTTAGCGAGGATACATGCATCCACCCTCCGATGCATGGAATCCCTGATGCGCTGATGCAGCCCTGGAGAATGGCGTATTGTATCACAGCCGTGCACAATACGAGCACGAAGAGCCTCTACATTTGGTACCGGGGTTGCGTAGACAAGAGCTTTCAAATGCCCCCATAAATGGAAGTCAAGAGGGTTGAGGTCAGGAGAGCGTGGAGGCCATGGAATTGGTTCGCCTTTACCAACCCATCGGTCACCGAATCTGTTGTTGAGAAGCGTACGAACACTTCTACTGAAATGTGCAGGAGCTCCATCGTGCATGAACCACATGTTGTGTCGTACTTGTAAAGGCACATGTTCTAGCAGCACAGGTAGAGTATCCCGTATGAAATCATGATAACGTGCTCCATTGAGCGTAAGTGGAAGAACATGGAGCCCAATCAAGACATCACCAGCAATGCCTGCCCAAATGTTCACAGAAAATCTGTGTTGATGACGTGATTGCACAATTGCGTGCGGATTCTAGTCAGCTCACACATGTTGATTGTGAAAATTTACAATTTGATCACGTTGGAATGAAGCCTCATCCGCAAAAGAGAACATTTGCACTGAAATGAGGATTGACACATTGTTGGATGAACCATTCGCAGAAGTGTACCCGTGGAGGCCAATCAGCTGCTGATAGTGCCTGCACACGCTGTACATGGTACGGAAACAACTGGTTCTCCCGTAGTTCTCTCCATACACTAACGTGGTCAACGTTACCTTGTACAGCAGCAACTTCTCTGACGCTGACATTAGGGTTATCGTCAACTGCACGAAGAATTGCCTCGTCCATTGCAGGTGTCCTCGTCGTTCTAGGTCTTCCCCAGTCGCGAGTCATAGGCTGGAATGTTCCGTGCTCCCTAAGACGCCGATCAATTGCTTCGAACGTCTTCCTGTCGGAACACCTTCGTTCTGGCAATCTATCTCGATACAAACGTACCGCGCCACGGATATTGCCTCGTGTTAATCCATACATCAAATGGGCATCTGCCAACTCCGCATTTGTAAACATTGCACTGACTGCAAAACCACGTTCGTGATGAACACTAACCTTTGATGCTACGTACTGATGTGCTTGATGCATGTCAACACAAGCACCGAAGTCAACATTACCTTCCTTCAATTGAGCCAACTGGCGGTGAATCGAGGAAGTACAGTACATACTGACGAAACTTAAATGAGCTCTAACATGGAAATTAAGCGTTTCTGCACACATGTCCACATAACATTTTTTCTTTATGTGTGTATGAGGAATGTTCCCTGAAAGTTTGGCCGTACCTTTTTGTAACACCCTGTATATTTCGAGGGGTGGTAGTATGGTCCAAAACGAGATAGAAAAAAATCCATTAAAACCACTAAAAATGGACTCTAAAATGCATACATTGAGAGCTAAGATCACTTGTTATGTGAAACACATCTCTTCTACTGCACCCTCTTTGGTATTACGAACGACCTACAAAATACAGTAAACAAATGAGATTACGTTGTTCTGTTACTGTGAACAGCAGGGCTTCTAATGTAATTTGATCACTATTACATACGACCGGCACTTGTGAGACATCGCTATGGGTGGTGGTGATCAATATGGTGCCAATTCATAGTAAGGCATGCTTCTGTCCGATCTCTTAGGGCATCATGTATTCTCTGAAAAACACCTGGATGATCACGGATGCGCTAACACGCATTGATGAAGCGTTCCTATAGTGTTTGTACATCATTAGTGAGACGTCTGTACACCAAAGGTTTCATATGTCCCTACAACCAAAAGACCAGGGGATTAACATCAGGGGAACGAGTTAGCCAATGTACTTAACCTCCTTGAACAACCCACCACCATTAAACATCTGTGTAGATATTCTCAGACATTTACGAGAAAAAACGTTGATGCTCCATCATGCATGCACTACATCTCTAGCCACTTTTCGGATGGTACCTCCTCTATCAAGACGGGCAAGTCGTTTGATACGAACTGACGATACCATGCCTCAGTCCCTCTCTTTGCTAGTATGCAAAGTCATATTAGTCTATCGCCAATAATTCGTACCCAAACGTTAATTGAATTCGGCGCTGCTGCCTTACTTCGTCAGCTGCACGTGGATTTGCATCACCCAGCACATGGTGGTTGTAAAAATTGACAGTCCTATCTTGTCTAAAACGCCTCGTCTGTTAACAGTATCTTTATCGCTGAAAGTTGATATTCACCACAGGTCTGCTACAGCCACTGACATAATTGTATTCTGACAGTTTGATCATGTGTCCGAAATGTTTGGACACGCTGTACGTGACATGGGTATAGCAACTATTCGTGCACGATCGCCCAGACTAGAGGATGACTAACAGCAATAAGGGCTGATATACTGCTTACGCTACTTCAGGATCTTCTTCCACTCGTTACAATACTCGCTCCATCTCAACAGAAGTATGAATAGTGCGAGGTCTGCCAGGATCCGGCGTTGGAGCTACAGAGCCATCGTCTGCTAGTTGCTGCAAAAGACGGATGAACAATTACGCAGATGGAACCCTGCATTCTGCATATTTTCACCATGCAGGACACGGGCCCAAGGATTGCTTCGATTTGACAGACCATAACAGAAGAGTTTTGACCCAAGACCCAAACTGTTAAAGATGATCGAGGGAATAAAATCACAGATGCAAAAGACGTCGCCAAATTATGGGGAGAGTACTGCAACAAATTGTTCGCTGAGGTCTCACTACCAAATGTCGAGGTACCAGAACACTACAGACACAGAACCAGCGATCCTTGGAGAAGAAGAGCAACATGCAGCGAAAAAGATGTGGAATCAGAGGGCAACAAGTCAATATGAAATAACTGCGGAAGTCCTAAATAACATTGATAACCTGGGCGTGAACATACTGCAAAGTTTCCCGTAGTCATATGTCTGGATTTTTCATTGATTATCCATTACATTATTATTGGCAGCCATTTTTGTGGAATATGGTGTGATATCATTAATTTATACACAGTGCACGCGGGATTCACGTACTATACGGCCTCACGAAACTACACTATAAATCTATATCAACAGAAACAGCCTGCTTTGGTAGTTCTATAAAGATTTTCCTAGGTGGAGCGTAATGTTTCCTTGGAGGTGACACCTCGCAATTGCAGTGACACCTACGGTTATACTATATGATGAGACAGTTGGGGTTGAGTGTTTATAATGTGGATAACCTCCAACTTACCAAACGTATGTAATATATTATTTACGGAATGTTAAATCACAAACCCAGAAGTGGACAACTATATTGGTGACCACCTTATAATTTTTATAAACTATCCAGGCACGTGACTACGGGAAACTTTTTACATCTTCCTTGGCAAAAGGACATTGTATTACCAGGATGAAGAGCACTTTAGAATAGTTCATGTGTTTGATCTCTGTGCAAGCCAGTTTCGTTATGTACACGATGACTTGCATCTTTCAACTACTCTGTTGTGAAATATAATTACGCTGTTATGTCAGTCACTGGTAATTCTCCATAATTATTGCTATTGTAATCACACTATTTCGTCTTTGTTTTCTGTGTATTACGACACTGATATCTTCGCCTTTGCAAACTTGATGTAATTTGCTCATTTTCTACATCATAATATTTACAGCTGTTTTGTTCAAGCTTCGCTTATTGGAAGCCCAAACATGAACGATGTTGTTGAGGACTTATTATGAAGCACATATTTCAGCTGAGGCGGCATCAAGGATTGGTATAATCTCTATCATCATTTCCGGTTGTGACCCCCTAAATTTTAGAACACAACTTCCACATCTACTTTCTGTAGGTTACAGAGAATAACATTACTTTAATACATGTATTGGTAGTGATGGGGTTTTAACAAAGGGTTGGTCAGTCTTCTATCTTTCTGTTCAATCAGTTTTTCAGTCAAATGAAAAAATTGTGTAAAACTAGTCTCTGTAGTCACATCCGTTGTTTGTATGCATGTTTTTCACTATCTGGATGTGAGTGGTTTCACTTGATTTGGAACAATAGACTGACACAGGTCTCTGACGATTACATCCATTATATGGATATGTCCACTTGTCTCTCGGTTTGAATGATTTCACTTAAATATACAATTTTTTCAGCCTTTTTCCGTCCAAGCATGTGGCACCACTGCCAGCAGCCTCCTGCTCTCACCAGGATAGTAGCCAGCAGGAGGAGATGGCCCAGTATGGAACCACAGCAGGAGAGCCAGGAGGTTCCTGGCAGCCAAGCCACCACCCCACACCAGTGCAGTATGGAGCGGTGCTAGCAAGAGGCTGCTGGCAATCGGGCCATCTCTTCGCGCCAGCTTCACTCCTGGTAGCAGCAGTAGGCTGCCACGAAACAAAAGGGATTATAAGGTGGGGTCACTCACGAACAAATGGTTGCAGAGGAACAGTTCGCTTAAGCGAACGAAAATACCAAGGAGTCACTTCTAATGAACGGAAATTCAATTTTCACCTCTGTTGCGAGCGAAGACCAGAACGGTCGTTCACCATTCACTTCGCCCAGTTTTGTTCCCACCTCGGCCCTGTTTGGTCGATTTTGTTCCTCGTTCAAGTTCTTCCAGTCACCGTTCCCGCCTTCGTCTCGTTTGGAGGCTCTCGTTGTTTTTCGGGAAGTCAGTAATTCATGATTCCAGCTCCACTCTTTTATAATTATGTAACTTACATAAAAGTGAAGTTGTGTGTAATATATACATTTTCAGGCAACAAAAAGAGAAATCCACTGCAGAACACATAGTAGTCATTAAATCAAGCATATGAAATCTAAATAATGCAAGATTTTTTCGTTTATAGATTTCTGTTGGTGTCATCTGATTGATTTAACGACTAGTTTTTAAGATAATTTTTAATCATTTTTTAATTGTAGTGCAGGGAAGTTTGCATAAAACTTACGATTTTCACAGTTCTTCCAAAAATAAAACATCACACATATGAAGGCTCGTATTTTCCAAGTTTTGTTTTGCTACCCCCTAGTTTGGTTTCTTTGCGCAAAAAAAATAGTCGTGCATGATTTCAACTCTGTAGGCAAAGCTAAAGCTCTTCATTTGAAAAATCGAAGAATGGTATAATATCGTATTTACTTTTTATCTCAAAAAATATTGTTCAGGAGAAGGTTTTTAACGAAGAACTTTATCACTTTCCAATTAATTATTAATACTGTACTACTGCATTAACCTGAATAATACAACCTGTGAACCTACTTACTAAGCATGTGAGGTATATATTATGAGAAAAAAAATCACATTTTCTTTTGAAAATACTTATTCTTCGATAAAGTCTCTTTTTTGCCCTTTTTTTCTCTACAACAAACACTCCAAAATCTCCCAAACTTCACAGAAATGTCCGTAACTGCATCTGTTTGCACGAAGATACATGCCAAACGCGATATAACCGTCTTTTCTTTATTTTACAAATTATTTTTTCGGACACGTCTAACATGACCTTCTCGTCCGGCAGCTAGTCCACGACCGCCTGAATGCCGTTGCTTTCAGGGCATATAACTCATTCCAAAGCGCGGGAAAGACTTTACTCTCATTGGTTGATCAAAACGAACAGCCAATCAGATTAATCTTTCGTGATCATATTCACGCTCAATCTGCTTTACTCCAATCAACATTCGCAGATGCAGCTACGTCATTTCATGCTTCAAGTATTAACAAAATATTCCACTGAACCAAACGAAACGAAAACTAAGATAAAACTATGCTTGAAATATACTTTAGAACTGATTATCCTCTTACTACCTTTCTGGCTGCCTTACTACAAAAGCAAACGCTCATAGACATACGTCATCCGCCAGTTTTTTCATGACATCCTGGTGGCGTAACACTTGCTAGTTACATAAGGTGTAATACAATATAGAATTGAAATTTGATGTATGTCCCACATACACACTCACATTTACTCTCATTTACTATCATCCTAACACAAAATATAAATATTAACTTTTAAACTGTTATTTCCATTATGAATGAAAAACTATCGAAAGTTTAGAATTGAAAATCGTTATAAATTAAATCAGAACTCTAAGAGTGCTATTACTGATTTCAAATAACAAAAGAAATATAAACTGTTATAATTACTATCTGAATTTATTTTCTTAAGTGTTGGTTAAGTACTTTTTAATAGGTTTTTTTATATCTCTGAAACTATTATAGGTAGCGGTATCAAATTTCGACACAAAGCTCGTCTGAATAACAAAAGGCCATGTACCAAATTTGGAATAAAACAGCTAATATTTAACGTAGTTATTTAGTTTCTTGCGTGAGGTGAAGAAGTGATTTTAGTACGCGCCACAGTGAGCATTCTCACGGCCCGCTTTAGCGACAGGTGTGGCTATGACGCATACGGCAGGCACATGCCAGCCGCCACCGAGTCGCATACTACTGTAGATGCGATGCTACAACTGCACATGTAAAAATTGTAAAAGGTTATGTGCCTGGTGCACAGGTCTGGTGAGAGTGTTTGAGTTCGACGAAAAAAGAACACAAGGTACAAGAAATGTGAAGGTTGACTGCCTGCGCAGCAGTAACTATTTCGCGTGGTCAGTTCATGTTCGTTCACTGTTACGACATCGTGAGATATGGGATGCCATGGAACCCGGATTTGGAACACGTTATGATCAGTTACACATGGAGAGAAAGAATAAAAATGAGAGGGCCTTGTTCATCATTCAAATGCTAGTTGAAGATCACTACTTAGAACTAACGAAGATCCAAGGTAGGCACTTAGTAAATTTTAAAAAAGAATATGATATGACTATGGACAACTATATAGTGAAGATACTGGCTGCCAATAGATAAGTGAAGCAAGGGGGCTTTACCTCTTATGACAGAACAGTTGCAGACTTCATGCTTCTAGGACTGCCTCTTGAGAAGTATGTAGACCTCTTCAGAAGTTTAGAAAGAGATGAAGACAGGTTGACCACAGACTTTGACATTAACATAATATAATTAGAAGAGAAGCGCCTGGAACCAGATTCAAAGTCCACTAAGAGCCAAGGAGAAACAAGAGAATATGCGTACAAGGTGGACATCATAAACAGCACAAGTTTGGCCAGAGCCACTATAAAAATCATAAACAAAGATGAGAAGAACGCCAGCAGAAACAGACTGAAGCAGATCATATTGCCAAGGAGTGCCCACATTTCTGCGGGAAACAAGGAGTGGGTGCACCAAGCAAGCAGAATGTTCCCTAGAAATCAGCCTACAGGGCAAGTGGGTGCAACCTCAACAATTCTAAGAATTATCCAAGCAGTGAAGACGCAAGTGCAAAGGAAGATGATGAAATAGTGGCTATGACACTGACCAAAAGTGGGGGAGGTGCTGATGGAAAGGTGTGGATTCTAGTTTCAGGAGCATCGCATCATATGAAAAGTCACCAGGACATACTACAGGACTTAGAAATGGGCAACTTTGGAGAAGTGAAACTGGCTGATGGAAAAGTTACTAATGTGACTGGTAAGGGAAATGTTGTCATGAAAACAGAAAAGTCATATGGGGACAAATCAATCCAACTAACAGAAGTGCTCAGATGAAAGAACTGAATGGGGACTTGTTGTCTGTTAAACAAATGGACAAGAAAGGAATGTGCATTGCGTTCGAAAACGGTGATGTTAATGTCTGTTGGTGAGCTGGAAGTATTGAGAGGAATATCACCAGGCAGTGATGTCTATTTAGTGCAGTGTGAATATTACAAAGTGAATAACAATACAGTGATGTCACACAATGACAAAACACATCAACCAGTAGAAAATGAAGCAACAGCTAGATGGGTAGAAATTTTGAGGTACCAAAGACTTGGAAGCAGAGAAGCTTTATCTAGTGTATGTGTAGGAGAAAATGTGAGGTGTGGGTGCAAGGAAAAATGAAAAGACAGCTTTCCAAACCAAACAAACAACTACTGAAAATGTTCTAGAAATTGTACATAGTGACGTGGGCTATATTAGACACACCTCCTGAGGTGGCGCACATAATTGAGTTACTTATCTGGATGATCACTCAAGATTTTTTCTAGTGAAAGTGCTAAAGCAGAAAAGTGATGTATTTCACCTTTTGTGGAGTTCATGGAACACGCAGAGAGTGAGACAGGGAAAAAACTGCAAAGTCTCCAGTCGGACTGTGGGACTGAGTACTTGAACAGCGAACGTGAACAGTTATTCAAGGAAGCAAAAACACAGTCTACTGTCCCCTATCCAATGGAAAAGCAGAATGCCTGAATCAAACATTTATTTCCATTGTGAAGTGACTATCCCAAGGTGGTTTGCCCAACAACTTTTGGGAAGAAGCTCTGATTTTGGCGTGCTACATCCGAAATAGATGCCCAACAAGATCCCTTAGTGGAAAAATCCCATATGAAGTCTGGAAGCAGAAAGAACTTATTAAAGAAGACTTGGAAACGCTCAAAGTGTTTGGCTGCAGAGCCTAGACAAGCACACTGACATCTGACAAACTTGGGGAGTGGACAGAAGAATTTGTTAATCTTGGAGTATAAGCAGGATCAATAGGTTATCGTTTGTGGATTCTTGGACAAAGAAAAATCCATTTGAGAGGAGTTGTCATCGTTGATGACAGAGTGTTCCCTCTGAACACTACAGTAACAAAGAACTGTGTCTTCCAGGGTAAGTAATCATGAAGGAGACGGCAACAGCTGATCCATACAGCAATCAGGTGACAGCAGATGATGCCAATACAGTGCAGTTGAGCTTTCCTGATCTATCAACAGATGGCAACAACACACGACCAAGGAGTGCAGTACTTGCAGCAGATGATGCAGTTGAGTCAACAGCTCTTCGAGGGGATGGGAGCCAATCCATGGTAGGAGAAGAAGATAGACACGATACTGAAGGCATAGTAGCTACCAGCTTGGAGACAGTGATGTGTGTGAGGAGTGCAATACCATGATGGAAAGTGAAATTTCTAGTGCAAATAGTGAAGTAGGGTTATGACGGTCTACACGTCTGGTGAAGCTGAAGAATTGTGATTCTTGTCTCTTTGCATGTTTTTTTGCTACCATTGAGGCGTGGCTCCTTGTATCACTCCTGTCTAGAGCCTGTGTATCGGGATAATGGCTTATGCGTGCACAGTGACAGATGGTCTGAAGTGGGTTCAGTCGGTAAGCAGTCCTAATTTTCATCCACCAGACTCCAGTAGTGCACAGAGACTTTTTATTTCTTGAAGGCTTTTCTGTTTATTATGTTTGTACGGTTTTGTATATGCTTTTAGTAGTGTAAATGAAGCATGAATATTTTCTGAAGTAAATAAGTAGATCATTGTTCTACTGATAAACGCTGTACAAACTCGCTTGAGAAATTTTTAATACAGTGTGAATGCAGACGATGGAGGATTTTGTACCATAATATGTTAAGCAAGTTTATGGTAAAAGGAAAGCTAATTCGATAGAAAATTAAAATAGTTAATAGTATAAAGTATAAACAAAATATCAGAATGGTAAATATTTATTTCGGGAAAAGGTACAGTTCGAAAGTGTGTTATTTGTTGATAGGTTAGTCATGAAAAGCGCGGACTAACGCGTGAGAATAATGTTTTTCTTTAGCCATAAAGAAAATTGACCAATCGGAACTGATTACTATTCCCGCGTCTTTTCTCTTGGAGATGTAGAATGCTTAATACAGTCTAGGGAGTCAGAGCCCAGCCTTTCAATGGTACGATCGTGTGTAGTATGAGCTCGGAAGGAAGTTATAATTTGCCGGTTTTAGTTGTGCTACATGTTTCAAAAGTGTTTTAAAGTGAAGGCACCTTTATTCCGGTGTGTTTTTGTAGAAAGTACGGATTTTTAAATAATTTTATGCTTATTGAGCAGATCGGTGACTAAAAACTGGAGTGCACTACACACCGATAAACTTAATAGTACGGTGAGCATTTTCATTTAATAACAATCCGTGCTTAGATTTATGGAAATACGTTACCATAAACTTGCTAACGTGAATGAAATGGTTTGTGCATGACTGTGTTAAGATTAGCACAGGCTTGGCAATGAAAGTGTACATCAGGAGAGCTTCTGTAAAGTTTGGAAGGTAGGAGACGAGGTACTGGCAGAAGTAAAGCTGTGAGTACGGGGCGTGAGTCGTGCTTCGGTAGCTCAGTTGGTAGAGCACTTGCCCGCGAAAGGCAAAGGTCCCGAGTTCGAGTCTCGGTCGGGCACACAGTTTTAATCTGCCAGGAAGTTTCATATCAGGGCACACTCCGCTGCAGAGTGAAAATCTCATTCTATTAAAGGTGAGTTTCACAAATTTAATGTAAAGTTAGTAGCTCTGGCTTATAACCAGATATTTTGAGTATATTACTGGGATATTTACAGCCTAGAAATGAGATTGAGTTGCTTGAGGATTCTGATAGCATTTGGAGTATTAGGGGATGGAAAATCTAATACATTGATGAAGAAACTGCTTATGTCAATAGCGTCATAGGTGGCACCATTTTCACGGAGCAATAAAAGTTGTTTAGTGTGGGGAATAAAGTGTATTTATTTAATAAGATTTGTATGGGCTTCACTGAGGAGGTAACGATTGGAATGATTTTTTTCTGCTCTGTGATGAAAAAGTTAGATTTGGAAAAACGTGAAAAGGAACTTTGTGTATTCTTCTGTATTCATTTGACCATTGGGGTTCATATTGATAATGTTGTTGTAATATGTGAGGAAGAGACGACTGAAAAACTCAAGAATGTTTTGAAATCTCACATTAGCATTAAAGAAATGGATCAGATGTTTATTTTAAGACTTAAGATCGAGCAGTCTCAAGAGCAAGTGAAATTAAAACAAACTAGTAACATTCAGCAGCCACTGTAACAGTTTAAAACGTATGACTGCAAGGGCATAGTTACAGCATGTAATGACAACCATTTTGATGAAAATGAAAATGACAAGCCATCCGAACAAAAAGCAGTGGGTTGTTTGTTGTATATATCCACATGTACTCGACCTGATATTGCCTTCACTGCAGCAAGTTTGAGACAGTTCAACTCGAAACCAAGTGTTTCTCAGTGGGACAGAGTAAAAAGGGTGTTTCATTACCTGCAGCAAACTTAAGATTTGAGCTTATATTTCAGTGCCAGTTGCTCTGATCCTAGTGCATTCAGTGACACTAACTGGGCAAATGACTCAGCTGATAGTAAATATGTAACAGGTACAGAATTTTGTTAGCTGAAGCAGCAATCAGCCTGAAGAGTAAAAGGCAATCCATTGTAACCACCTCCACGGTTTAAACCGAATACATTGCAATGTTTGAGACATGTAACGAGTTGGAATTGTTTGAACATTTTTGTAAATGAGGTTAAGTGTTCTGAATTTGTTAGACTACTGCAGGTCAAAGCTGACAACACAAGTGACATTGAGATTACAAAGAAAAAGGATGTATCAGAAAGAACCAGACATTTCAGAGTGTGCTATCACAAAGACAGGTAGACTGTCTTCGATGGTTTCCTTAAGTTTGTGTCAACCAACGACAATGCTGCAGACATTTTAATTGAAGTTCTTAACGGCATTAAAACTGAGAGATTCAGAGACATGTTAGGATTAAAATGAGAATTATTTCATGTTGGGCTACCTGCCTGTTAAATTTTGTCTCATTTGTGTTCTTATGTTTAATAATGTATTTTTGCAATATGAAACTGATAAGTTATTCTCTTCTGATGCCCACCAAGGGGAAGCGTTGTAATTAGATTTACTTACTGCAGTCACCATCATTCCAATTCAGCACCATTTCCAGAACACTTGGAACCCAAGGGTTTCTAGAGTATGGTTCTCTTCTCTGTATGTACTTCTTTGGTGCAGTTTGAGTAGGGCATGAAAACACAATTCTGCGAGAAGAATGTTGTGTGATGGAAGTGCCATTCTGTATATTGTATTCGTGTGTGTTTTCTGTAATAAATTTATCAACAGTGACGATGTGCATATTTAATTCAACTACCCACCCACGTCCATGTGTCAATACTCATTGTACACGCAAAAATTGCAACAGCTATTAATATAATCCTTCCACATATCTTATGCCTACAAGATAAATACAAAAGATCTTTTTCCAAAAAGGTTTCAACCAAAACATACACACACATCTAAAGTGGTCATATTTTATGCTATTGTTGTGACAAATTAATGATTTAATTAAAAAGCCATTCAGTGTGAGCTACATTACATTTATATTTGTTCCATAGATCCTGAATAAAACATTTCGTAATGATGTGGAACATGTCAGCCTAACTTAAGTTTCCTTTATACAATATAATTTTTTTCCTAGTTCATATCTAAAAGTTCATCTTTTTCTTCTTTTTTTTACAGTTACTACTTCAGGTCTAAAAATTCATCTACTGAGTAGAAGGAGTTGTCATTCAGAAATTCTTTTACTTTGTTTTTAAAATGTGGTTGGCTATCTGTCAGACTTTTAATGCTATTTGGTAGATGACCAAAGATTTTTGTGGCAGTATAATTCACCCCTTTCTGCGCTAAACACAGATTTAACACAGAACAGTGAAGATCGTCCTTTCTCTTAGTGTTGTAGCCATTCACTTCACTATTATTTTTGAATTGGGATGGGCTATTAATAACAAATTTCATAAGTGAATATATGTATTGTGAAGGCACTGTGAATATCCAGAGTTCCTTAAATAAAAGTCTGCAAGATGACATTGCGAGGACTCCAGCTATTATTCTGATTACATGCTTTTGTGCAATGAATACTTTTTCTCTTAATTCTGAATTACCTCAAAATTTATGTCATATGAAAGCAGTGAATAAAAATAGGCATAATAGGCTAATTTACTGAAATGCTTATCACCAGAAGCTCCTATGAACGTTGCAGCCGTAAGTAGCAGAACCTAAACGCTCCAACAGATCACCAGTGTGTTTCTTCCAAATCAGTTTCTAAGCAATGCATAAGCCAAGAAATTTTCAATATCCTACCTTAGCAGCAGTTGTCTGGTTGAAGTCTATATTTATCAAAGGTGAGAGTCCATTTGCAGAGAACCACTTTATAATTTTCTGAAAGACACTATTTACAATATCCTCAGCTAATTCTTATTTGTTGGCTATGGTTACTATAGTTGTATCATCAGCAAAAAGAACTAGCTTTGCATCTTCATGAATATAGAGTGGCGAGCCATTAATATTCACACGTCAAAAAACGTTTTGCAACACCTCGGTTCCGAGAGTTCCGGAATCTGTACAGAAACCTGGAATAGAGATCAACATAAACATCGTTTCCGCCCTTTTAATTGCTGTTGAAAACCACACGTTTCATTTTCTAGCATCATACAGCGAGACCTTCACAGGTGGTGGTCCAGATTGCTTTTCACACCGGTGCCTCTAATACCCAGTAGCACGTCCTCTTGCATTGATGCATACCTGTATTCGCGCGTGGCATACTATCCACAAGTTCATCAAGGCACTGTTTGTCCATATTGTCCCACTGATCAACGGCGATTCGGCGTTGGTCCCTCAGGGTGGTTGGCTGGTCACGTCGTCCATAAACAGCCCTTTTCAGTCTATCCCAGGCATGTCGATAGGGTTCATGTCTGGAGAACATGCTGGTCACTGTTGTCGAGCGATGTCAATATCCTGAAGGAAGTCATTCACAAGATGTGCACGATGGGGGCGCGAATTGTTGACCATGAAGACGAATGCCTCGCAAGTATGCTGCCGATATGGTTGCATTATCGGTCGGAGGATGACATCCACGTATCGTAAAACAGTTACGGCGCCTTCCATGACCACCAGCGGCGTACGTTGCCCCACATAATGCCACCCCCAAGACAGCAGGGTACCTCCACCTTGCTGCACTCGCTGGAAAGTGTGTCTAAGTCGTTCAGACAGACCGGGTTGCCTCCAAACACGTCTCTGACAATTGTCTGGTTGAAGCCATATGCGACACTCATCGGTGAAGAGAAATTGATGCCAATCCTGAGCGGTCCATTCGGCATGTTGTTGGACCCATCTGTACCGCGCTGCATTGTGTCGTGGTTGCAAAGATGGACGTCGGGAGCGAAGTTGCACATCGTGCAGCATATTGCGCGCAGTTTGAGTCGTAACAGGACGTCCTGTGGCTGCATGAAAAGCATTATTCAACATGGTGGAGTTGCTCTCAGGGTTCCTACGAGCCATAATCTGTAGGTAGCGATCATCCACTACAGTTGTAGCCCTTGGGCGGCCTGAGCGAGGCATGTCATCGACAGTTCCTGTCTCTCTGTATCTCGTCCATGTCAAACAACATCACTTTGTTTGACTCCAAGACTCCTGGACACTTCCCTTTTTGAGAATCCTTCCTAGCACAAAGTAACAATGCGGACGCGATCGAATCACGGTATTGAGCGTCTAGGTATGGTTCAACTACAGACACCACGAGTTGTCTACCTCCTTCCCGATGGAATGACTGGAACTGATCGGCTGTCGGTTCCCCTCCATCTAATAGACGCTGCTCATGCAAGGTTGTTTACATCTTTGGGCGGGTTTAGTGACATCTCTGAACAGTCAAAGGAACTATGTCTGTGATACCAATATCCACAGTCAAGGTCTATCTTTAGGAGTTCTGAGAACTGAGGTCATGCAAAACTTATTTTGATGTGTGTGTATATTAAAAACAATATCGGACCCAAGACTGATCCCGGTGGGACACCATTCTTGATACCTCCCCAGTTAGAGGACTCTGTTGATTTTTGCAGACTATCTGTACTGTTAATTTCAATCTTCTTCATTCTTTCAGTCAAATATGAATTAAACCATTTGTGCACTGTTCCAATCATACCACAATACTTGGGATTATCTAGAAAAATTTCATTTTTAACATCGTGAAAACCCTTTGAAAAATCACAAAAAATACCAATGGATGATGTTCAGTTATTCAGAACATTTAATATTTGAACACTGAAAGCATACATATCATTTTCTGTGGAAAGGCCTTTATGAAAACCAATTGGAATTTTGTAAGTACTTCGTTTTTACTAATATGTAAAGCTACTCTTGAATATATTCAAGAATTTTGGATAAAACTGTCAGAAGTAAGATTTGGTGGTAGTTGTTAGCGTCAGACCTACCCCCTTTTTTTATGGAATGCTTTAACAATAGCATATTTAAGTCTATCTGGAAAAGTGCCCTGCTTCAGTGAGCTACTACTTATGTGGCTGAGAATCTTACTTATTTGATTTGTTGAGAACAAGCTTTTAGTATTCTGTTGAAAATGTCATCTGTTTCACAGGCGCTTTTACTTTTGAGTGAATTTATTATTTTCATCATTTCAGTAGGTGAGGTGGGCTGTATTTCAGTGTCATCAAATTTCATAGGTGTAGCCTCTTTCATATAGAGCCTTGCAGTTTCTAATGAATAACTGGATCCTATTTTCTCTACAACACTTAAAAAATGATTATTAAAATATTTTCTACTTCTAACTTTTTGCTAACAAACTTTTCTTTGAGTATGGTAGAAATACAGTCTTCCTTTGCTCTTGGTTATCCTGTTTCCATTTCAACAATATTCCAAAAAATTTTTAATGTTGTTATCAGAGGTGCTAATGTCAGACATAATGCAAATACTTCTGGACTTTTTAATAATTTTTCTTAATACTGTGCAGCAGTTTTGATTATGTTTGACTACTTCTGGATCATGTCTCCTACTAGCAATAAAATACACTACCCTTTTGTGTTTACAACTAAGCCATAGCTTTTTAAATAGTCTCTTACAGTTATATTTCACTGCCTTCTTAAGGAACTTTTTTCAAGTATACTCACAAAAGTATCATGAAATACGTTAAATTTTAATTTAGCATCAAGTTCCCTGTAAAACTCATCCAGTTCTAACTTTGCAAGCCCTCCCTAACTTACGCAACTGTTAAATCGTTAACTGAATGTACTATTTTGGAGGACTATTTTGCATTACTGTATACAGCTATGTCATATACTGTAGATAGAAGAAGTTCATGGCCGGTGTTGCCAGAACTATATACTTATATGTATATGGTGTCTGTCCTTTCGGATATGTCCGAAATAACAGACACCATATCCATATAAGTAAATAAATTTTTGGTGTGTGCGTTGTTCACCACTGATTTATATATGACTAAGGTCGAGAAACTACCTAATTTCGGATTTTTTTTTTATTGTTGGTGACCAACATTCGTGACACTGGCGTTAAAGGGGGAGAACCTAAGTCCATGTACGTTTGCAAGTTAAGCAATGACACGGCAGCACTAGTGTCGGCTTGCATATGCAAAACCTTCTGACAAATCTTGACATCAATAAAAAACTTATTGGGTGCAACGAAGATTGTCGATACACAATTGACATCCATGTCAGCGTCAGCAATAGGCTGTGTGAATTTCGCGTTACAAACAGGAGCAGCGTGGCCCATTTTGTTGTACTGGCGGCAAAAGGCCCACCGCTTACGACAATCTGGCCTATCATGAGTGACAAAACACAATGGACAACAGGGAAGTGTGAAGCGCTTGTGTTGTTCAGTAGCGGGCTTGTTGTGCAACTGCTGCTGCCACGGTTACCGTAGTGAGTTGGCCGCAATGTCTTGCTCGCGTGCGGACCGGTTCCATCATATCGTCCCCCTGTGAATCGTCTGACCAAAGGCGGGGGGAAAGGGGTTGAACTTCTGCAACCTTACACTACGATTCGATTTGAGTACCCGTAACCTTTGAGACCTCAAATGATTGTGCAATAGTCAGAACGTCGGAGAAGGAGGGGTTTTCACGTCGAAGGGCCCACTCACGAGCCTCAGGATCGGAGGGGGGAGGGGGGGGGCGGCAACCGAATGAACCATTTGGTCTTCATATGGCTCCTTTGCACATCAGTGACAAAGTAATAACGACTGCTTAAACCGTTAAGCACAGTTGCTCAAGTCTTATAGGAATGTTCCGGTTTCTTGCGACACCGATAGCACTCAACTCGAGCAGCAATGAAGTGCGGCCTTTTACAGTAGTATTTCGAAAGAAGGTCGCACATGTTATCAAAAGAGTGAAGATGGATCCTGCAGGGGGACCAGTTGGCAAAGGACTTTATACATGCAAGGCGATGACCAAGACAAAACGACAGCTTGGCATAAAGTAACATCAGTCCATCCTAATGCATGTAAATGCTGCTGTAAACGTTTTTCGTAGGCTTTCCATTCTTCGACAAAGTCATCGTAATCCGGAAAGGGCGGGGCTAAGCGAGCAGGGCAGCGACAGGCAAAACAGGAGGTGCGAGGTGCGACGCAGCAGGCGACGTTGGCTGAGACAGGCCCGAACTGGCCACAACAGAGGCAAGCGTTTGAAATGCCTGGGTTTGATAGTGTTGCGCTGTGGCGAACGCCTCCTGCTGTTGAGTGAGATGCTGCAACGGCGCAGGAAGAATCCCTTGCTAATGAACCAGTCGGTGTAAAAACTCATCAGTAGCACCGTCAGTCATCGTAGACGCAACGGAGGACAAACCAGAGACTGAAAACCACGCGGAGAACAATCCCATCCTCATCGCCACTTGTGTTGTAACTTGGACACACAACACAACCAAGAATGCTAGTACAACTTTATTAGACCCTGGCACGTATGCCACTCACCATAATATACGCTGAACACAATAAGATATGGTAGATGGATGTAGGCAGCAATAACATGATAACTGAGCGAAAGCGTAGTACGGCAGGGTTTAAATAGGCACTCGGCCATGGCGGGCTCTGTCGGAAGTTCACAGCATTGGTCTTTCATGGTGCACTTTCGCAGATGACAACACACTGCTAATACATGCAGCTTTCAAGTGTGCGTGTACTACTTCACTGATCTTAGCCTAAGAAAGAGGTACACTCATGAGTTTGAATGCCTCCCTTAAAGATTTTGCTATCATCCCGAACAATTTACCGTTCCCTTTCCTACTGAGATGGAGGCTATCCAACAGCAACAACAAGACGAAACCTGTGCCTGACAAAGTAGCCGCCCGAAGCAGCTGATCTAAGTCCTGGCAGGGCTGTTCAATTGGAGCCGATCACACTGCATGAAGCTGAAACCAAGCCAACATTTGTATGGTTCATTCCAGATGCTATTTTTACCAGGTCTGATTTATAGACCGGATCCCTATTAATACTCTTTCCTGCTCCACCCACTAACACAACATGATTGTTCTTTTGTTAAATCCTTTCACAATGATCCTACATCCCCTATCACGTGGCTAAGACATGCATTGAGCTTGAAAAACCCTGTGACCTGGTACATATCATCTAGTTTTGCCTGCAAGATCTGGCCCACACCTCTTCCATAGCTACTACCTAACAACAGAACTTTCCTCCTGCTTTCTATTTTTCTCGAAACAGTTGGTCTCCTGAGCATTAACTACACTTACATCTACCTGAGCCTCTTTCTTAGTTAACTCAGGTAGCATGGACATGTTTCACCTGCCCTTTTCGGTATTACGTTGAACGACCGAAATGTGCGTAAGATTATAAGCACTGAACTAGTTGTGTATTTTTCTCTTTTTTTATTTACAGTTACTTACATTTGTGTGTTAAATTTATGTTTTAATTCATTAATATGTAATATACGGAACTGTTGAGCTTCAAGTTCGTTTCACTCTGTTAATGGCTGCCTATTCTTTTTCAGCAGTTTTCTCTCTCAAAAAACATGACTGAGTCCATGCATAACCTCGGGGCCCATTTCAAATGTTGAGTAATCAAAAACTCGTTATTTTTATATGGTTATGATATTCAAAGCAATGACGTGTGCTATGTCGTCAAGGTTTTGAAAAGGAGGTCCAGTTTCTTTTCACTTATGAAGTTCTGTTGACCTCCCAGAATATTTATGTCGTTGCCACCGTTGCTGATATAAAGGTCCTAATGCAATTTCTCATCTCCTCTGTTGGAAGTTTGATGTTTCAAAAAAAAAAAAAATCTTCACTTGCCACACAGAATGGCAGTATCATGCATAGTTAATTTACACATCCACAAATTGCGAAGGGAAACAATTAATGTTGGTTTGAGAGATGTCAGTCTACTTCCAGTTATCTCATGCTAGGAATACCCACGCGAATACATACTACTTGCAAACTAACTTGCATACTAACTGCAAACGAAGACATTGTACTTCCTACGTCTAGCTTTACTCGAAACTGAATAAGGAATGGGGTGGTCCATGCTGGGCCATAAACAAGCCCTCCATCCAGCCTTCTCTGGGCTGTTTCTGTCTGGCTTGTGGTCACTGGCTCATCATGTCACCTGAACGCATTCGACTAAGGAAATGGAGGTAAACAACCTTCCTACATGAGGTAATCAAAGAATCCATCATGTGGAGGTAATACTTGTGCGTACTTTATATTTTTTCTAGAACTTTTCATGTAGCATGCACAATTAGATGAAAATAGAAGAGTGAACGAGTAAAAATGAACGGTTCTCAAAAAGGAACGATCACCGGTGAACTAGTTCCCAGAGAACGAATTTTCCTATCTCTACAAGGGATGCACATCCTATCTGTAATTAGTGGACATCGTTACACCTTTTCAGTAAAACAGCAAGGAAAGAGCCGCTAAAATGTGTCAATATCCCTTTCTCTTTCGCGTATCTCTAAGGAACTTTAAGGTTTGTCCAACGATATATGAGCTTCATTATTTACGTGTGAACTGCCTCTGGAGCCACTTAATCAACAGCAGTATAAGGGTGTCGATAAAGGAATACCCCAGTTATAAATTTTAATCGTATCAAATGTAAGTGTTATAGTGTGCTGGTTCAAGATCGCAAAGGGTAACTCAAATAGTTTTATGTAAGCATATAAGCGAGTACTGCTATCGTCTCGATCCATATCTACGTGACTATTCTGCAGTTCACAATTAAGTACCTGGCAGAGGGTTCACTGAACCACATGCAAGCTGCAAGCTATTTCTCTGCCGTTCCACTCACAAACAGCATGTGGGAAAAATGAACACTTAAATCTTCCCGTATTAGCTCTGATTTCTCTTATTTTGTTATGATAGTCATTCCCCCTATGTAGTCAGGCGCCAACAAAATATTTCCACACGCTGAGGACAAAGTAGGTGATTGAAATTTCATGAGAAAATTCTGACTCAAATTCGCCTTTGCTGTAATGATTGCCACCCGAATTTGTGTATATATCCGTGGCACTCTCTCCCCTGTTTCGCGATAATACAAAACGAGCTGCCCTTCTTCGAACCTTTTTGATGTCCTCCGTTATTCCTATCTGATGCCGATCCCACACCGCACGGAAATACTCAAGAAGAGGGCGGAAAAGCGTAATCTAAGAAGTCTCTTTAGTAGACCTGTTACATTTTCTAAGTGCTCTGCCAATAAATCGCAGTCTTTGATTTGTTTTGCCCGCTACATTTTCTACGCGATCGTTCCAATACAGCCTTTAGATTTGTGTGTTTTATCCTGTGATAGAAATTTGGTGAATTTCTTCTAATACTCATGTGAATGACAACACACTTTTCATTATTTAGAGTTAATTGCCACTTTCCACAAGCACAGTAATAGTTTCTTGGTCTACCTTCCTGTGTTTGTCGTGCACCCTTTCAGACTGACTACCCTTCTGTCTCTTCCTACGACCTTCTAACCTAAAGAACTCCCCAGTCTCCTCCATGCAGGCCCAACCACCGGTGTAGCCGCTTCCCATGTGTAGTGGACCCTTAATCTGTGAAGTGGAATCTGGAAACGCACCATCTTATGACGCAAGTTGAGGAATCTGCAGCCTATATGCTCGCAGAACCGTCTGAGCCTCTGATTCAGACGCTCCTCTCCACTCTGAGCCAAAGAATCAGTCAGTTCTGTGAGCTCCACCTTCATTTCGCAAAAAGCCTGGCAGTCTTTACTAGTTCAGCTAGCCTCCCGAAACCAGAGAGAATCCCTTCCGATCCAAAGCAACGCACATAGTACCGACAGCAGCCACCACCTGCAGTTGGCTGCACTCTGTGGCTTCTTGTTTTCCCACCTATAGAGCCACATACAGTGTGTTAACTGTAAGACGGCAGAGTTGTGAGGGGAGTGCGGGGAGAGGATGAAGCAAGCATTGGCTGGCGAGGGGAGAGGAGCCGTTGGGGGGGGGGGGGGGGGGGGCACAAGGCACGCCTACTATAACACTCTTGTCTGCTACTGCTATACCATAACCTCGAAACTGGAGGCAGTTTGCAAACAGAATTATTATGTTAGAGTAATAATGGTATAAAGCAACAGAGCAGTGTTACCCTCTGAGAGGAATTTTGTTATGTTGACCATGTTGTACCTAACGGAGGTGGCTTATCGGAAATGAAAGTGAGAATTACGTAAATATTTGAGCAGTAACAAACAAAATTTTGCCTATCTGCACTGTTTAACTGATAAAGAAAACGGTCGCCAGCCTAACTAGGCAACATTCTAACATTCTAGTTCAAGAAAATAGTTATTAGTAACTCTAATGGATAAACACAACCTATACTTGGCCACACGCGAGTGCAATGAACTCTGACACATACATATGTTTACGTTAAGATTGAAGCTAACAACTGGAGCAGCACACACTATTTGCAAAATTATAACAGATACCGAAACACACTATTACTTTCAGGGCTTACACAAACTGAATGTTCTTTATAACGTTATTGTTACTATACACCGCAGAATCATTAATTGGATATAGGTTAAGTCTCTCTCAGTTAAATACTTTACTATTTAAAAATTAAAGTTAATTGGAATCCACTGAAAGGTTGCTCTCACTATCATTTGAAGAAAGAAATTATGATTTTCATAATTAATGGTCTTTCCGTTACTTGTTCTCGAGCATCAACACAATAGACAAACTGTGAATCCTGTTATACTATTAATATGCACTTCTAATACACAAGAGAGTCAAACACTTAGCAAACATGAGTATATAACGATTCACAACTGCAGTTTTCCACTTCTACTACAGTGAGAGACAAAATTAACGTATATGTAAGATACTGACTCACCTTCTGCGATTTACAACAGGAAGTAATGTGATCATTTACTAAGCCAAACTTTATAATCCTCAGACTTAAGAACTTTTAATTTGAAGTTGGCAACAACACATTAATAAGCAGTTTTACTAGGAAAATTATTTTCAGCAAGCATCATTAACTTTAACTCACTCCCTTGCCACATTAACTTTAACTTTCTTTTTAACTATGTTCGAGAGGAATCAATTAGCGAAACTCTGGGGTTTAACATTCTTTCAGTAGGGATACTCGGTAATCACTTTAGTTCAAACGGAGAGGAACCTGAGAGGTGTTATGATGAGGAGAAAAATCAAGGTAGGTACATAAATTCAGATATAAATTACCTTATATTTGAGCACACTAACACATCCATTAAGCTGATCCTTCACTGTACATCATTGTGACATTCCGATGCAATGATTGCGCAATGTGATGGCAACTGCATGTTGGTAGGTAGAATTGCAGGTAGAATTGCTGGACTCAGTCATTTCTTAGTGGCGATGATAGATACAAATTCCAGAATAGTTCCAGCTATTTATCCATCCATCCGAGGCATTGGAAAGTAGCAGTAAAAGCCTCTCTCGGAACCAGCACAATATACATACTTTACATGGCAGTGCACAGTTTGGTAGCTCGTCCCCGACTCGTAGCTCGTCCCCAACTGACTATCAGTTCCACCTTTTCTACATAGGCCAGCCACAATTTTCGCGCGCTACACAGTTCCATTCCCAAGGGGAACCACAACAACTTTTACATACAAACTAACTAAGAACCCTAAGTGAGGATCAGCAGTTTACATAACAGCAAACAATCATTTTAAACAAAACAGAACATTTGCACATATAGACATTTCTACAAAAAATTATTCACACAGAAATTACAATTATATATAGTAAGTTTTGTTCCCTCCAAATGGGACAAAGAATATAAATGACAGATATGCTACACAGCATACAATCAAATCATGACATCAAAGTTTTAGCAAAGAAAGGAGTATACAATTTTGTGTTCTCTAATCTATCAAACACACTTACAGAAGTTCAATGATGTAACATTAAATGAAACAAAAGCAAAATAAATCCGTACAGCATTAGAGCTATGGTGTTACACTACCAGTTGCAGTGCTGGCACTACAAATTGCGCGTCCTGCTTACACGAAAGCAGACGAAAGGCTTGGAAGTAAAACTCGCTTTATATGTTGTTCGTAAACGAAACTGAAATCGTCATGTACATGAAATATAAGGTAATTCGGAAGAAATAGGGGGCTCCTCCAAAGTGATCGCGAACAAAATATCTGAAATGGAAACTCATCTTTTCTTGCCAGGCGTTTGTGGTGATACGCCTGGATGATTCTTGGGAAACTGTTTGAATCTTCCAATGCTATGCATGCCTTGTCCTGTGTATGTAGCAGCTGTCACTGAAGATTTGTAAATGGGGTGAAGCAATTTTTTCTGCTCCCTTTCCCTTTCACAGAATTCAATCACACGCAACATAATTTTGCGATCATTGCTACGTAATACTGGTTTCCTTCTAACCATAGGCCTACTGGTAGGGATTGTTGGCGACTCCCGAGATGGGCCAGCAATTGCCTCTTCACTCATTTTGATAATGTTTAGCACAACTGCACAATAAAAACACGCAGAACAGTACAGCGCAAAACAATAACGAAGCAGACGACAGTGGCTACCTTTGTACAACACAGTCAGCTACGTAATGTTGGCAGCAGTCGAAACTGCGTGCCTACCGAAACCTCCCGACGTTTACCGACTTCTACCGATTCAGGACTAGGGAGAGATCTGCCATCTAAAAGTTTACACACTGTACGCAAAATGGCGAATCCTGTGAGTAAAGCGTCTTGTATTCTGCAGTTTCTTAAAAGAGATTTTGTAATTTTACTTCGTAATGCATTTTGTTTGAGGTTTAATTGTGATCCCCCATGCGTCAAAACCTCCGCCATAGGATAGTCACTTCTAAATGACCGGATGATTATGTAAAGGGGAAATCACAGGATGACCAGAAGTATCTGAAGAGAATGTTGACCATGTCAGATCACCCTCATCAAAGTGTGCAATATCAACGAGATTCCCCAAAACTGAACGTTTTCTGCGCTGTGTCCCAACGTCAAGCTACCGTACAGGGGTGGGTTATCTGGATATGTTGCAAGAGTGGCTCTTTGTCCGTTTAGGTGAACCTGAAAATTTTTTTGGCTGCAAGATGGAGCCCCTTCCTATTGGCTTCTCTTAGTACTGGAATGGTTGAAGTCCCTGACCACTGAAGTTGTCATAGCGGTCAATGCGACAGCTCTTGTCTGCTGACCCCCACAGTCACATGACCTCATGTCATGTGGTTTTTTTATTTTTCCTTTGGGACGTTATAAAAGATTGTGTCTACATTCCGCCACTACCTAATGATTTGACAGAGTTGAGACACAAGGCTGAAGAGGCTGTTGTTTCCATTATTCCAGACTTGTTAAATTTAACTGTTATGATATACCATTAAAAAGTCATTCTTTTATATAAACTCTGTATTAACCACTTTTATATGATGAAAAGAAGAATTAGTCTATTCAGAATATAATTAAATGAATATAAAGGGTGAATCGCCTAAAACTTTCACCGCAGATGTTGCAGAAATGTAAAGTGCTACTGAATTGCGGTTTTCACATTGGTAGTCAGGAAAAAATGGTTGAAATGGCTCTGAGCACTATGGGACTTAACTACTGAGGTCATCAGTCCCCTAGAACGTGGAACTACTTAAACCTAACTAACCTAAGGACATCACACATATCCATGCCCGAGGCAGGATTCGAACCTGCGACAGTAGCGGTCGCGCGGCTCCAGACTGTAGCGCCTAGAACCGCTCGGCCACTACGGCCGGCTCGGTAGTCAGGAGCTCGTATTGTTAACTACTCAACAGATCGTAATAATATTTAAAAAGTTTATTTTTGTGCAAATGTACATTTCTTTTTCAAATTGAACAATGACATTAACAAACTAAAAGTAGGGTAAATTAGAACATCAGTGGTGTTTGTTGCAGGATTATAGTGCGAATCGTTTACGAGATATCATATTTTGAAACGCTTCCACACCAACACTTGTACAATACCTATGGTAGCACACATTAAAAAACAACATACGTGCATACGCTAGTGACGTGTATTCTGGCCAGTAACGAGACAATTGACCATCACAGGTAGGGTTCAAAATGACCAGTAGCAGCAACGAGACAATTGACCATCACAGGTAGGGTTCAAAATGACCAGTAGCAGCGGCAATAACACGTTGCCAGTCTGGTATGGAACGACTGCTGCACACGTGCGAGCATTTCAGAGGAGATATTCGAGCAGGCTGCAGTAATAAGTCGTTGCTTATCATCAGGTGTACTTGGTATGTCCTTTTAGATAGCGTCTTTCAGCATTCCCCACAGAATGTCAAATGATGTCAAATTAGGAGGGTTGGCGGCAGAGAGACAGGTCCTCTGCGCCCAATCCAACGATTTGGGAAAAATTTGCGAATGTTTGCTGTAGTACTTTGTGAACTTTAGGCTGGACAACCGTTTTGTTGGTATCACAGTTTCCTCCTAGTCTGCAGAGGAACGTCTTCTAGCATCTGTGTCAGTGAAGGTGTTTTGGTTACTTACGTTGAAAAATACGTTCCATTACGTTCCAGTGATGTCTTCGCTGCTGCATGATCACAAGCAGTCAGCACTAGCACGCAATGGCGCGGATTTTTCTAAGCAAGCAACCAAAACATCTTCACTTTAATAATTCGTTTACAGTGTTTAAAATCGTTGTCAGGCAAAGTTACAGTTAAAAAGACACAGTCTCACATCTTGTTTTGGTTGTAGGGTACAACTACCCCAAGGAAATTTTATCAAGTGCGAAAACAAAAAGTGAAAGCTAATGTAAAATGTATCTTAACGTGAAATAGTTGTCTGAAGATGAATCTGTCGGTTCGAAACCGTTAACGGCGCTATTTAAATAAATAACATTGTAAAAAGTGGCTCGTTGCTGATATCTTCTCTGTACGAGTCAACCTACATTAACAACTTTGATTATTTAATTATAAGGAAAAACTATACTTGACGGATGCATTTTACTGTTTTTTACATTGCAGTTTCTCCCCGGTTGCCCCTGCCTTGTTACACCCCTACTTTCGGCATCTATATCTGCAGGCACACTCCGCAAGCCACCGTATGATGTGTGCGGAGGGTACCCTATGCCATCATTAGTCAATTCTGTTTCCGTTCCACTCTGAAATAGAGCGACGGAAAAACGACTGTCAATGACTGTCTATATGCCTCTGTACGAGCCATAAACCCTCTAATCTTGTCTTCATGGTCCGTACATGAGATGTACGTTTCTAGCAGTAGAGTCGCGTTGCAGTCATCCTTCAAAGACGGTTCTCTAAATTCTCTCAACAGTGCCCCTCGAAAAGAACTCCGTCTTCTCTCCAGTGATTCCCATTTCAGTTCCCAGAGAATCTCAGGTAACACTTGCGTGTCATTCGAACCTACTGGTACGTAACAAATCTAGCAGCCTGCCTCTGAACTGCTTCGATGTCTTCCTTTAATCCGATCTGGGGATCCCAATCACTCGAACAGTATTCAACAACAGGCCGCATTAGTGTTCTATATGTGGTCTCCTTTACAAATGAAATTTACCTAAAATTCTCCCTACAAACAGAAGTCGATCATTCGGCTCCCCTAATAAAAATTCTTATAGATACCCATTCCATTTCATACTGCTTTGCAACGTTGGTTCTCGACATGATTTTATCAGGCAGCACACTAATAATACTATATTCGAACATTATGCGTTTGTTTTTCCTACTCATCTGCATTAAATTACATTTTTTCTGCATTTAGAGCTAGCTGCCACTCACCATACCAACTATAAATTTAGTTTGCATCCTCCTACAATGATTCAATGACGACACTTTCCCCCACACCACAGCATCATCAGCAAACAGTCATAGAATGGTGCTTACCCCATCCGGCAGATCATTTAGGTATACAGGAAATAACAGTGGTTCTGTCACACTTTCCTGGGACAGTGCTGACGATACCCTTGTTTCTGATGAACGCTCACCGTCGGGGGCAACATACTGGGTTCTAGAATGACAATGGTAGAACACTTGCCCGCAAAAGGCAAAGGTCCCGAGTTCGATTCTCGGTCCGGCACACAGTTTTAATCTTCCAGGAAGTTTCATACTGGATTCTGTTATTTAAGAAGTCTTTCAGCCACTCACATACCTGGGAACCCATCCCGTAGCTTTTACTTTCGTTAACAGTCGGCATTGTGGCACCTTGTCAAATACTTTACGTAAATCTAGAAATATGTAAACTGCCTGCTGCCCATCATAGTTCGCAGGATATCACGTGAAAAAAGGGCAAGCTGAGCTTCGCATGAGCGATGCTTTCTGAAACCGTGCTGGTTTGTAGACAGAAGCTTTTCCCTATCAAGGAAATTTATTGTATTCGAACAGAGAATATGTTCAAGGATTCTGCAGAAAACCGATGTTAAAGATGCTGATCTGTAATTTTACGGGTCTGTTCTTTTATCCTTATATACAGGGCTATTACAAATGATTGAAGCGATTTTATAAATTCACTGTAGCTCCATTCATTGACATATGGTCACGACACACTACAGATATGTAGAAAAACTCATAAAGTTTTGTTCGGCTGAAGCCGCACTTAGGTTTCTGCCGCCAGAGCGCTCGAGAGCGCAGTGAGACAAAATGGCGACAGGAGCCGAGAAAGCGTATGTCGTGCTTGAAATGCACTCACATCAGTCAGTCATAACAGTGCAACGAAACTTCAGGACGAAGTTCAACAAAGATCCACCAACTGCTAACTCCATTCGGCGATGGTATGCGCAGTTTAAAGCTTCTGGATGCCTCTGTAAGGGGAAATCAACGGGTCGGCCTGCAGTGACCGAAGAAACGGTTGAACGCGTGCGGGCAAGTTTCACGCGTAGCCCGCGGAAGTCGACGAATAAAGCAAGCAGGGAGCTAAACGTACCACAGCCGACGGTTTGGAAAATCTTACGGAAAAGGCTAAAGCAGAAGCCTTACCGTTTACAATTGCTACAAGCCCTGACACCCGATGACAAAGTCAAACGCTTTGAATTTTCGGCGCGGTTGCAACAGCTCATGGAAGAGGATGCGTTTAGTGCGAAACTTGTTTTCAGTGATGAAGCAACATTTTTTTCTTAATGGTGAAGTGAACAGACACAATGTGCGAATCTGGGCGGTAGAGAATCCTCACGCATTCGTGCAGCAAATTCGCAATTCACCAAAAGTTAACGTGTTTTGTGCAATCTCATGGTTTAAAGTTTACGGCCCTTTTTCTTCTGCGAAAAAAACGTTACAGGACACGTGTATCTGGACATGCTGGAAAATTGGCTCATGCCACAACTGGAGACCGACAGCGCCGACTTCATCTTTCAACAGGATGGTGCTCCACCGCACTTCCATCATGATGTTCGGCATTTCTTACACAGGAGATTGGAAAACCGATGGATCGGTCGTGGTGGAGATCATGATCAGCAATTCATGTCATGGCCTCCACGCTCCCCGACTTAACCCCATGCAATTTCTTTCTGTGGGGTTATGTGAAAGATTCAGTGTTTAAACCTCCTCTACCAAGAAACGTGCCAGAACTGCGAGCTCGCATCAACGATGCTTTCGAACTCATTGATGGGGACATGCTGCGCCGAGTGTGGGAGGAACTTGATTATCGGCTTGATGTCTGCCGAATCACTAAAGGGGCACATATCGAACATTTGTGAATGCCTAAAAAAACTTTTTGAGTTTTTGTATGTGTGTGCAAAGCATTGTGAAAATATCTCAAATAATAAAGTTATTGTAGAGCTGTGAAATCGCTTCAATCGTTTGTAATGACCATGTACAAGAGACACCTGCGCTTTTTCCCACTACCTTCAGACTTTGCGCTGGGCGAGAGATTCGCAAGAAATACATGCTAAGTAAGGGGGCCAAAATTAACTGAAGATCCTTTATTTTTGTTTTAAACCGTAGTACTCACTCCTTTGTCTGTGAAACATTTAGCTAAAGAGCCGATTATTTTTATTTTAGACAGTCGCTATTCACTTAGCAGAAACGTAGAAACGATGAGCGTTGGCGGGGTAAATAATATAACAATGGCGTAATTATCACTGCAAGCCCTTTTAAAACTGTCTACAACCAAGAAAATGAAAGGCGGCTCTCCATCAGTTATGGAGGAATAGTGACGCAGTGCGAAGTTGTCGAACTGATGGTAAATGCCCCTGTGAGGAGAGCAGAGGAGGTTTATCAACGTAACACATGGCCACGGGCCCCGCAGCTGCACTGCCGAGTTTTTTGAGGGAAAATTAATAGCTTTTAATGTTGAACTGAAAATAATAAATTCGTAGGCTTCCATGACTAGTGTCAGTTTTAGTAAAATACTTTTGGGTAACCGCCCTGAAGAGAGCTGCTGCAAAATCGATCAGACGTCGTCAATGTAGTTGCATTAGTGTTTTATAACGCCGTGGTGTAATACTAAAAATTATTTTATTCAATAATGGAAATAACAGTACTGTTTTGGATGTTATATGCATGACTATGAGATATTTTTAGAGAACTGGAAATAATAGATCATCGAATGAATTCAGAAAAATCACAAACACACGGGGTTTTGAGGAAGAAGAGAGAAACACCAACCGACATACGTGGTCTACGCAACGAAAGCTAGCCCATTCGTTGTTGATGAAGGAATACTGGGCGAAAAGGAAGGCCAACAAATGTTGATTACGCGTGGTCCTAAGTGATCCATCCGCGAAGAAGAAGAAGATCATCGAGATGAAATTGCATATAATTTCAAACATCTTGAAAAGTCATACAACACATTCTTTGACGGCCAGTATTTGCGTCAATGGTGAACTTTGCATTATGAGCATTAGGCCGTAGTGCAAGGCATATTTCGGTGCCTAAAGTTTGTTCTAAAGCCAAGGCTTTAGTGCAATTCCGGAACCTCCTACGGATTTTTTTTCTTTTTGAAATGATGTGATGGGCAGGGACGTGAGGGGAGGTAACTCTGTGTGTGTGTGTGTGTGTGTGTGTGTGTGTACAGTACAAGCAAGTTAAGTTGAGCTTCATCCTGACGTTGTGATCGGTACGTATCACCTTTTGCTTACGACTGCCAGCAAGCTCAGCGATCTACGGCAGAAGCTTGGCCGTACATCTTGTTATGTGTGTCAGAAATGAATAACGTAAGGAGTTTTTGTATAATGTGCTGTCACGAAATCTTGTTCCTTTCGTGCCGTCTTTTATGGCATAACTGCTGATCAACTGCGCCCACGGCACACGCATACCTAAAAGTTGGCAGCCTTTCGAGCTGATAAGTAAACATCCTGCCATTCACGCCCGTGGCTCTCAAGATCTTTTCCTCTTTCCCTGCCGCGCACCATTGTTAGGACATTAGACGCTCAACTTATATTACCAATACGGTAGAGAAGTAGGGAAGAGCATCCAGCTAGGGTTGTTTTCAACTCCCGGTACGAAACGGAGGTGTGTTATATGTTTGACTGTCTGTCCGTCAGTCAGTCAGTTTGTCTGCCTGCGGCAACATAGCTCACAAATAAAATGTGGTTTTATTGTTTTGATTATAAGAAATTATGTTTCAAAAACCTGAGTTTCAGAGCAGCACTTTGTAAAAAAAATCATTCCTCATTCTAAATTTTATCACGACTTTCAAAGATCGAAACTTGTGACTTATATGACTGATGACGGGGGGTGGAGTGGGGGGGGGGAGGGAGGGGAGGGGAGGATGGTTATGTTGTTGAAGAGGCGAGTTCCAGCACCTAAAATTTTAGAAATTAAGCATTGCCTAAGGCTACGTCTACACTGGATACGTAATTCTCCCTTTTTAATGTCGGGCGACATTGGACAACATCGGAATGAAATAGAAAAAAAACCTCTAAGCCCACATTATAAGTGCCTACAGTGAAAGTGGAAGCTCGAAACGATAAAAATCGATGACGCCCGAAGATGGGCCGACGGCTCACAGACCGAAAATGTTGGTTTACACTTCGAGATCTCAACCCGACAGCGTGTAATAACAACGGAAGCTGACTATCTCTTGCTCCTGCATAGTTACTCATTACCAGCTCCTTATTAACAATATCTTATGTATCTGTGAAAATGTTATGAAACAAAGTTAATTGTGATATTTCTTGTATCTGACTTATGGGCATAAGGCCCTGGTCCAAGGCATAATTTTCTGCCTAACGTTTCGTTTTCCTCTCCTGGAGACTTCATCAAAGGCTCCAACGACTCAAAAAGCTGTTACAGACTCCAAAAGATGAAATCTCCAGTAATAGAAGACAAAACGTTCGGCAGAGAATTATGCCTTGGACTATGGCCTTAATCCAGTAAATCAGATACAACAAACCCTACACTGTATGTTTAAAGTTGATTGTGTTCGGTTGTGGCAGTAAGCTTTTCTTCTGAAGTGCTGCATAACCTGACATAGCTTAGCCAGCTATATCGTTTCTTATGGCTTCAAACATGTGGTCAAACGTTTCTATAGCCATGTTTCTGAATAGTTTTATAAAGGTTTCAAAAAACTCCCCTGCATATCTGTCTCCATTAAACTGGTGCCCCCCATGCATTTCCTGTAAGTCTCTTATTAAGGAGAACGTTCTTCTCCAGCAGAAGCCAACACAAAAACCAACCACAGAATCACTCATGGTATCCTGACAACACAACTGCAACTGCCTCTTCATCGGGGGTTAACGGATGCCAATGTAGGCACTCATCAAGAACGTCGTCGGACGATATCGGGTAAAATAATCGCTCTACGTCGGATCGGGAGAATACGGATCCACTGTAGGTGTAGCCTTGCTAGAGACGTCATCGGAGGCTATAAACCTGTTGGAACATCACGGCCCGATGTCTGCAAAAAGTCTACTTACATGAGTAAATTGTAATCACCATACCAAGCACAAAAGAGAAGTTATTAACACGTCAGTGGACAGGACTACAAGAATCCGTGAACCACAAACGAAAGGAGGATAGTGTCCAATGTCCAATCGACAACGAGGTCATTAACAACGGTTGCGAACCACAGTACTTCGAGGAACAGCTACATCATTTAAGAACTACTTTCACAATAAACAACTACTCTGACAAAGAGACAGATAGGGCACTATAGCCTAAAGGCCTGGAGGATGTGGAGAAACAACAACAACAACAACAAAATTCCCTGTTCATAAAAGCAGTCGCGAGTGCATCGACAGAGTTCTATGAACAGACTGTATTGACGCAGTGTCTACAATAACAAGAAAGGTAAGTGATAAGTGATTATTTGAACACTGCAGAGGACGCATGCCCGCAACAGCAGCGGGCTAAAGAGTGCTTACAAGGGAACCTCCCCATCGCACCCCCCTCAGATTTAGTTATAAGTTGGCACTGTGGATAGGCCTTGAAAAACTAAACACAGATCAATAGAGAAAACACGAAGAAGTTGTGTGGAACTATGAAAAAAATAAGAAAAATATACAAACTGAGTAGTCCATGCGCAAGATAGGTAACATCAAGGATAGTGTGAGCTCAGGAGCGCCGTGGTCCCGTGGTTAGCGTGAGCAGCTGTGCACTGTAATAAGTTTAGTGTCTGTGTTTTGCGACAGCACCGCAAAACCGTGCGATTAGTAGACGAAAGGACGTGCCTCTCCAATGGGAACCGAAAACATTTGAGTGCAAGGTCACAGGTCAACCGATTCCTCCACAGGAAAACACGTCTGATATATTCTATACGACACTGGTGACGGCATGTGCGTCACATGACAGGTAAACGTTGTCGACCCACCTAACTTGTACACTTGGCGAATGGGTAAAAAGATTCTTCTACCTTGCCCGATTTAGGTTTTCTTGTGGATGGGATAATCACTCCCAAAAAAGTAATGAAAACATAAGAGTTTGTCACATAAACTGCAACAAACGAATGCAACAGTTTCACAGTCGCACAGTTTTCCCTGTGCTCTGTCAAAACATATGTTTTTAACGTTTTCAAATTTTTCCGTGTGTAGACCGTCAAATCCTGCATATGTCCAAGCAAATCTGAACATGTCCTGGAATTTTGGAGAGCGAAGTCGATTATGTGTGAGTTCCTGAACTTTGATAATTGACACACGATCACGTAAACAATACTGCTCTGTGTACCTGGTGCAGCTTCGCAAAATCATAGAATCTTTTCACAAAGTATTTCACTTGCCGAAAACCAAACACATCTAACGGTTGCACAAGAGGTGTACAACCTGGAGGAATGGTAATCACGTCTACTCCCACACTAAAATTGTACAATGCCTGATCCTTCTGTCCTGTATAGCTGTCAAGGAGTAAGGCAAAATCTTTGTCCGCGTAAGGAGCAATCACACGTTCATTAAAGTCTTTCACTAGTCTTTTCTCCATTTTTTCTGACGCACTGCAATTCACAATGACATTCGGCGTTTGCGCAAGTACCCTATTCACCTGTTGCTGAACTTGCGGTCCAAATACACCATTTTTTTCCTGAAAACATAAATAAAATGTAGGTAAAAGAAATCCTGCTTTGTTCAGAGAATATTTTATGGTATAACTATGTGAAGTGGTATGCAGCTGGTCTACAGTACATTCCGTGTCACCCTTTCCAACTAACGATAACGTGTGGGTCGATTTCATTTCATAGTTAAAACCGGACTGATCTGTGTTGATAATATATGCGTCTTCATACTGTTGGAATCTGACGTTAGTTTCTGTAACAAACGTCTTGGAACACTCTAAAAGTTCTTCCAGTTTATTCGCGTAGTTCTTGCTTACATATTTCGTAATCTTCCTGCTCGTACTTTTGTATTTTCTTTTGAACGTGACAAGCCAATGAGATGAAGCCTTGAAGTCCAGGCCGATTTGTTTAGCGTAATGTAATCCCCAAATCTGTAGGTCTGTATCATGCACTGCACTTAATTCATTTCTGGCTTTAATAAATTGTCGGTATACATGCTTCTCTAGTTCACTGAACTTCTGTCTTCGGTGGTGGTGGTGGTTAGTGTTTAACGTCCCGTCGACAACGAGGTCATTAGAGACGGAGCTAATGCTCGGGTTAGGGAAGGATTGGGAAGGAAATCGGCCGTGCCCTTTCAAAGGAACCATCCCGGCATTTGCCTGAAGCGATTTAGGGAAATCACGGAAAACCTAAATCAGGATGGCTGGAGACGGGATTGAACCGTCGTCCTCCCGAATGCGAGTCCAGTGTGCTAACCACTGCGCCACCTCGCTCGGTTTCTGTCTTCGGGTTCCACCTTGTTCCACAATTTCTTTGCAATATTTAATTGTGCTATTTTCCTCCATACCTTTAAATTTCTTACATTTGTTTCTTCACTCCATAATCTATATTTGCGTATTTTAATTGGTTTGGACAGTAACCTGTATTGGAACATTTCCTTCATGTAACCCAAAGAAATACCATCAGATTGAAGTCGCAGTATTTCCTCTTCGTGTTCTTCGTACGGATCGTCAACAATCTCATCATCTGATGCATACAGCCCCGGAGCAATCAGCAAGGTATCATCATCACCACACGTACTGTTTATCAACAAATATAGGAAATAATCATACAAATGTTCGACAATCGTTCGATCCCTTAAGGAACTTTCCGATTCCTTACAGTTCGGAAAATATACATTGACCTTGTTATTGAAGTCGCGAGCTATATTTGCTGGATTCATATTGCCCACGGAATACATCTCACGTATTTAATGCACTCTCGTACAAAGCAGCGAACAGTCAACTGCCAGCCAGGGAGCCTCGTTTCCAGGAATACTCTCTCTTCCGTACGCTGTAGTCGACTGACGTGTGTTTCGATGATTGTTTAGGTGTAGCGTCCCCATACTACGGCGCAGTTACCCCGCATCGGACGGACGGACGGACGGGCAGATAATAATTGTCTGAAAATAAAAAATTAAACTTTTCACTCGAGGGAGGACTTGTACCAAGGACCTCTCGTTACGCAGCTGCTCACGCTAACCACGGGACCACGGCGCTCCCAGTTTGTATATTTTGCTTATTTTTTCATAGTTCCACACAACTTCTTCCTGTTTTTTCGACTGATGTGTTCAGTTTCTCAAGGCCTATCCACTGTGCCAACTTATAACTAAATCTGAGGGGGGTGCGATGGGGAGGTTCCCTTGTTAGAACATGCACATGCAAAATTGTATTGTTAGCCCCAAGCGGAAGACATGCTTTGCTGAGAGTTCCATATTTTACGTTGTTCGTGTTAAATATATTGATGCTACGGCGCTCCTATTTGACACAGTCATGCAGAGCCAGTGACGAATCCTGCTAAGTGCAATTTCCATGGAATTCACTCTTTCATATAGGTATTTATATCTACATAAGAGGTGTGGTCCGAAAGTAACAGAAATTTTATAATTTCGCGGACTTTATACATACGATTTTCAACTTTTTTTTTTTCTACTTGTGTTCCTCTTGTATGTTTGCATTTTCAGCTGCTTTGAATGTTTAATTTGTTGCTGACAGTCGAAAAGGTTGTATGTCTTTTCGAGTGCTAGGCGAATTTTTACTTTCGAAAAAGATGGATCAAAGAATTTCCATTAAATCATGTTTGAAAAATGTAATAAGTGCGGCACCGCATACGAAATGTTGACTGTAGCTTTGGCGATTCTGATATCAGTAAGACAAGAGTTTACGAATGGTATAAAAATTTCAAAGAGTGTCGAGAGGTTGTTGAAGATGACGACCGCCCTGGACGCCCCAGCACATCAGTTACTGGTGACAATGAGGAAGAAGTAAATGAAATTGTTCTGGAAAATCGACGAATCAGCATCAGAGAGGTTGCTGATTATGTCGGCAAATCCTTTGGCTAGTGCCAAGCAACTTTTTTCGGGTGTTTTAGGCATGAAATGTGCAGCAACAAAGTTTGTTCCGAAATTGTTGTATACCGACCAAAAACAACGTTGCGTAGATATCGCTCAGAAATTGCTGAATGAAGTCGACAACGATCCAGAACTTCTAAAAAAGGTTATAACGGATGGCGAACGGGTATGACGTTGAAACCAAGACCAAATCCTCCTAATACAAATTGCCTGAAGAGCCGAGACCGCAAAAAATTCGACAAGTTCGATCACACGTAAAGGTTCTTCTCATTGTTTTCTTAGATTACAATGGGATAGTGCATCACAAATTCCCACCTTATGGTCGTACAGTCAATAAGGAATGCTACCTGAAGTTATGCGCCGTTTGCTTGAAGCAATGCGAAGAAAACGACCGTTATTGTGGCAAAACCACTTGTGGAAACAGCATCACGATAATGCTCTCGTTCACACTTCAATACTTGTTAGTGTTTTTTCGCAAAAAACAAGATCGTTATGTTACCTCAGCTACCGTATTTGCCGGACATGGCTCGCTTGCGATTTCTATTCCCGAGTCTGATAAGAACCGTGAAAGGACGTCGTTTTGCCACCATTGATAACAACAGAATCGCTGAAGGAACTGAACACCATAAAGTGAGTTCCATAAGTGCTTCCAAGCCTGGAAAAAGTTCTGGCACAAGTGTACTGTGTCTGAGGGCGATTACTCTGAAGGAGACAAAGTTGATGTTGATGAATAAACAAAGATTTTTTTAAGAAAAACAAAAAAACTCTTTGCTTTTTTACCACACCTCGCATATAAGCGGATTTTCGGAATTTACCTTATGTCCAAGGTAAAATCACGTTTGTCACATAGATTCGCTTCAAATACAATGGTCCAAAAACTGCACGTAAAATTTAAAAGTGCTTTTCGTGTTGACTGTTAAAATTCCTGCGTGTGTCGTGATATATTGTGAACTAACCAAGACATCCGTCATTGCTCAAGTATTTATTTATGGCTGTACCTGAGACTTCGTACGAGTGGAATTTATTTTTGACTTATAAAGCTACTTCGTATGTAGCGTTTGAAGTAGTGTGATCGGGGACATGAATGAAGAGGTTGTTTGCTTTACTAACTTGGGAAATAGCCACATAGAATTAGCCATGCATAAAGCAACTCATACTGAGTTTCACACCTGCAACGTCTGGCCTTGTGCTTTGTTTATGGTCACAGCGTAAAATAAACTCACCGGGAACTGTAAACGATTAAAGTGAAATGATAATATGTTAGGAATAAGTGGGATTCTGGATATGAAAATTCTCTCACATCAAAATTTGTTTTTATGGTACTACGTTGGAGAGAAGTAACTTTAAGTCTCTGTGAGTGAAGGGTTTTGAGGAGCGAGATAATGCCTGATACTCTTGATCAGAGTTACATCGAGCCTCGCTTTCAGAAGAAATTTCAAAAGAGCAAGTTGAAGCATGACGTACTCGAGCCACAGCAATTCTCGCCTCACGATCTTCATTGGATTCTTTCAACTGCACAGTACTCAGTCTTTTAGCTGTCCTGGTGTATTCAAAAAGTCTCGACCGTTTTCTAGGCATTTTTATTGGTAAAGAAAAGAACAAAATCTAGATGTAACAAGGAAGCATCCATATCACAACACAGACTTAATAAATTCGTTTTTCCTAGCAGAAAGTACATACATAAAACCTATTGAAAGAAGCAAAGCAATTCCATTAAGTATTAAAACATGAAGTGAAATCAGTAACTACACATCCAAGCCAAATAAATTAAATGTTAGTTTCTACTCGTAAATATAAGATCTCTGACGTATACTACCAAAAATACTTCTGTCACTGAGGTGAAAAAAAAAAGCTTTCCTAGGAAAGAAGTCAGAAATAATTACATCCTGTTGAATGAAGCAAAACAATGCCGTTGAGTTTTTAAAATGATAAAATGGATGATAATAAATTGTACTGAATATACAAAGCGGAATCAGGAAACCTGCATATCCTAGCCAAATAAATTTGTTTGGTTTGTATTTATAAAGATAAGATTGCAACGCCTAATTCTGTCCCTGGTGCAAACTTCCGAAAATGCATCTGCAACTGAATTAACAAAATTAACAGCGCTATCTATTGATTCTTTGGTGTGCTAAGCTGTGGTGATTAAATTCGACCTACTAAGCTGAGCAGACGATTTTATATAAAACTGTAAAGTAGACACAATTTCTTCCCTGTTTCGATTTTATTTCAAGTCCATATGTTGTCCCGAGCTAGGCTCAAGTTACCTGTAAAAAACCCCATGAAAATTCGTCTATTAACTTTGGAGATTAGCATGTTCAAACAGACACGATGGTTTTAGATGAAACTTTGAATCACTATATCTTTTTCTCTGTGATGCGATTTTGATTAAATGAAGCCTATGCCTTGTTCCAAGCTACACTGACGTTATCTGTAGAAACCCTCCGAAAATTTAACTAGTAGTTTTGGAAACTAAAGTGTTTGGACAGACACAAAGGTTTTACAGTTTTATTAGTATACATTTTCGTACACTGAGTGCTGCGAAAAACGTATTGTGCTATAGCATCAGTCTGTTGTAATCGACAGTTGTGCTTTATGTAGTACCTCGTGGGATCTGTCGAATTTCACCTCTTGAGTATTAATTGATATTGCAAAATCTACTTCCGTGGTGCAGTACGCTAAGCTGTCGACCTTCTCCCAAATACCGCGACACAACTTATTACTGTGGAAGATTTGTAGCTCCATTAACAGTTCCCAGCGACCAGGTCGTGTCGTGTGTAATGGATGCATTCTCGGAGCAGTGCTAGCCCTCCACGGTCATAGATCCGATGTGCATCTGCCTAAGTGAAGAAAGGTACACAAATATTCGAATACTGCAAAGGACTTACACCTTCTGCCTGCCTGCTGATGTTGGCGCCGGCGTTGACGAGAAAGCGAGTGCCCGATGACAAGTCAGTGACATAGAGGCGTCGCACCACCTAAGCAAGTGGTGCGGCATCAGACAGTAGGCACTGTGAAGAATCGTTGCGGGACATGGTGCCTAAGCATGCTCGTCGGTCTCGGTTGGGAAAGGCGCAAGGCGCACGACAGTTGTGGGCGGTGTCCCTGTATGTAGCGTGGAACAAGCACAGTGCAGCTGACTGCGTCGGGGCAGGAAGCCGATCAGGTTGCTGCTCGGGCGAGGTCAGCGGCTGTCAGAGAGCCGAAGGAAGTACCTCCTGTAGGGCACTAGGTGGCAGCTCATGACAGGCAGCTAAGGTGCTGAGGTGAGCACGCTGGTCTCTGTCAGCAGAGTGTGGAACTGAAGGTGCAGACATGCCAACTGGTAGCGACAGGGATACGTCTAGGACAGTCGGTGTCGGCGACGAATGATTGCGTATGCCCGATATAGGTGAACCTCGAGAGGGTTGGTGACGTGAGATAGCAAGTGGAGTTGTAGATCTGATGGTAGTTTGACCAATCGCAAAGTCTAAAGCACAACGTCTGGTAGTGTTTGATCTTAATTAATGCACAAAGGCACCACCAAAGCTGCGAAGGAGTGAGGTCGGCAAGGTGCTTGTCATGAATGATGTGGTGGATAACCTCTGCTGGAGGGCAAGAAAGGCATTCAATAAGTAAAATTTTTGTCATCACATAGTTGGGCGAGGCGGGTGGCGTGAGTAGCAGGTCAGGACGGGCAAGGAGGTGGCTCACCACGCAGACGAAACACGCATCATCATCCAAGATCCCATGGATATCCAGTACTTGGTCCACCAGGGAAACCAAGTCTTAGGGTTGTCCTTTAGCAATGCAGGCAGCTTAGGATATCTGCTGGGTAACACATGTTGATGTAGGACAGGCAGGTGAAGATGTGTGTCAGCCCCCGAGACCGGATGTGCAGTAGTGGTGGGTGATGCATCGCCTGAGGTCTGCGTGGGGGGGGGGGGGGGGGGGGCAGCTGTAAGAAGCACACCAAGAGGAGTGGGCCAGTGCAACCAACAGCACGATGTGTCCCAACTACAGGCTCAGTGTGGATGTAATGGCCAGTACCGGGGCAACAGTAGGCAGAAGGCGGTCGCGATGCAGCCAAGGGGGGACTGATCTCAAAGCCGGCATAGAAGGAACAGCCGGTGCTGTTACGAAACGAGTGTTAGGCGAACTTGATGTGACCACGGAGCGATGGTCGTGGAAACCTAAGAGTGTGCAAACCCATGCGCATGAACGTTTGAAGTATAGTTCTCGAAGTTCATCAGCACATCAAGCCAACCTGAATGCAACTGCATAGCTACGGGTGAAACACAAAATCCTTCACATGATTATGGTTCACAATGTCGCTAACCATCTAGCACTGTCCGGGTGGTAGGCACTGCAGCGTAGTAGCAATTAACGGTGGCCATGTTGGCCCAGTAAAGGTTAAGTGGCCGCTGGCATGGCAGGGGCCAGGTAATTGTTCACTTTTAACAAAACGTACATTAGGAACACTTGTATATACACAAGCACAGTTAAAAGGGTGGATGGCACATCACAAAACGACACTGGTAGATCCATTGTCCCGAAGACAATGTGGACTGGCACACGAAGTTCATTAACGATGAAAATAAACACAGAGTAATTCCTGAATGCCTAACGTTGAAGTTGGGGTCACCACTGTGGGTTTTACGTGGGGTTGAACCATAATAACACACTTTTAGAATCGAAACAACATTTATTTCGTCTCTAAATAGAGCGAATACAGAAAGATGGCTGTCAAACACAGTGCTAGAATACAAAGACCAAAACGCAAAGCCAAAGAGCATAGTCAAAGAACTGCCACTTCACGTCAGAGATGCCACAAAGCCAACAACAACAACATCGAAAGGAAAGGCTAAAGGTATATGGGGATGGTATAAATGTTACAGTAGAAAAGAAACTCAGTTCCATTGAGACAGAAATCAAAGTTGGGTGCGAGACTGTTTGGGCAAGACTCAGTATCAAGGGTGGGCATAAACGTATAATCAGGTTCTTGTATCAACCATCAGACTTACCTCCAGATGTAACTGAAAACTTAAGACAAAACATACTTTTGTTAGTATGTAAGTTCCTCAGTCATGCTGTCATCATCGGTGGAGACTTTAATCATTTATCAATCAATTGGGAAAATTAGTTAGTTTAAAGTGGAGGTCGTGACAAGATGTCCTGAGAAACATTACTGCCTGCAGTAAATGGTTTGAAAACCCACTGATGGTGGAAATCTGTTGGATTTAATGGAAACAAATAGATCTCATCTATATGAAATTCTTATACACTTTTGACATCATAATTGTGGGGATGATCTGTAGTATTACAAACACTGAATAAATTTTCAGCTGCCAAGATTGCTAAAATCATTTACTCATGTAGATGACCAGTTTTGGCGATTCTCTGTTGCCTTCTTCAAATCTGTGTTTACATCATTACACAATCTTCTCCTTCAGTACAACTTGCGGTGCTATAACATGTATGTCCATGTTGGTACCGTGGGCTACACTAGAAATCGGTATCTATTTTAAAATAACAGATATGTACACACATATTATTGTCCCTATTACAAGTGCTAACATTGTAAAGTGGTCATGAATGTGAGCACTTGTAATCAGTGCAATAATATGTGTGTACATAGCCATTATTTTAAATTGTAAAGTGGTGATGAATGTCAGCATTTTAATTGGTACAATAATATGTGAGTACATAGCTTTTATTTTAAAACTGACTTGCTGGCTTCTAGTACACCTCATGATACCAATGTGGACATATATTGTATATCACCAGAAGGTGTACAGAAGGAGAAGAGTGTGTAGTGATGGAAACATGGATCCAAAGATGGCAACAGAGAATTTTTGAAACCGGTCACCTATATGAATAAATCACTTTAGTGATCTTGGCAATTGAAAATTTATTCAGTGTTCATTATTTGAAATTCGTTATCAGTAACAATGAGGCAACTGTAGCAGCAATGGCTGCCATAGAATAAGTGGCACGTAAGACAAGGAGAAGGATTTATGTGTTGTGCAAACTCTATAAAGAGGCAGTAATGTCATATCTCATTAAGAAATTCAAAACATTTCGCTTTTTATAAAAGCATGTAGAAGAACTATGGCTCAGGTTTAAATGAATAGTTGACCATGCACTTGACAGACATGTACTTAGTTGAACAGTTTATGATTGGCAGGTCTCTCAGTGGCACACAGTCACTGTGAAGAAACTTCTATAGAAACAGAGAATACTGCATAATAGGTGCAAAACAAAGCGAAGGTCTATAAATAGAATGACACTGAGTGAAATGCGTTTGGCTGTCGAGAGAGTATGGCTATATGTGTGGAGCCTTCAATTACTACCACAGTAGAATCTTATCAAAAGATATATGTTAGTAGTATTTGAGTTAGCGTCCATACACTCGCACATGGGACAGTGACAAACTGAGGACAACAAATCAAAAGCAGAAGTGATGAACTCCTTTCAAATGTTCCTTTACAAAAGAAAATCAAAGAGTACTGCCTCAGTTTAATTCTCACATTATTGCAAAGATGGCTGGTATAGATATTAGTGACAGTGGTGTTGAGGGACAGCTGAAATCATTAAAATTGAACAAGGCACCAGTGTCAAATGAAATCCCTATCAGATTCTATACCATATTGAATTTGTGGTTGAGTCAGCCCTTCTTGTAAGCATAAGCTACCAAAACTCCCTGAAACAAAATATAATGCCCAGTGCTGGAAGCAAGCTTTGATGCCATTTGTCTTCAAGAAGGGTAGCAAAGTGATCCACAAAACTATGACCCAATATCTCTGACATCCAGTTGTTGTGGATTCTTAGAGGACATTCTGAGCTCAAATATAATTAGGTATCTCAAAAATAATGACCACCTCTATGCCAACTGCCATAATCAACTCCCACTTTTCTCACAAGTAGCCTTGAAGGCCAAAGATCAAGACAGTTGTCCACGTGGCTCCCCCCAAGTCAGATGTTCGAGTACTCCCTCAGGCATGGGTTTGTGTGTTGGCCTTAGCATAAGTTAGTTTAAGTTAGATTAAGTAGTGTGTAAGCTTAGGGACTGATGATCTCAGCAGTTTGGTCCCATAAGCTCTTACCACAAATTTCAGATTTCTTGATAGAGATGATGCGGCATGTTATCTTGTACGAAAAGTCATCAACAGATGTAGAAGTAACTTGAGATATGCTCCAGACAAGGTTGTTGGGGTCCTTGCTGTTCACGTTGTATATTAATGACCTTTCAGAAAATTAAACTAGTAACTTCAGATGTTTTGCAGATGATCCCATTACCTGTAATCAAGTACTGTCTGAAAAGAGCTGTACAAATATTTGATCAGATCATGATCTTATGCAAAGACTGAAAACTTGGTTTAAACGTTCATAAAAGTAAAATTTTGCACTTCACAAAACATGAAAAAAAATCCTATGGCTACAAGGCCAATAAGCCACTATTAGATTAGATTTGTTTTCGTTACATAGATCCGTGCTGAGGAGATCCTCGTGGATGTGAAACATGTCAATTTTTTTTTATTTTTTTTAAGCTGAAATAACAATACTGATAGTATGAACATATACAATACATCATTTGTTTCTATTAAAAAATTCGTCAATGGAATAGAAGGAGTTGGCCACTAGTAAGTCTTTCAGGCTCCTTTTAAACTGATCTTTATTTGTAACTAAATTTTTTTATGTTTACTGGAAAATTATTGAAGATGAGTGTTCCTGAGTAGTGGACCCCTTTTTGAACTAAAGTAAGTGCTTTTAAGTCCTTGTGCAGATCATTTTTGTTCCTGGTATTGTATGTATGAACTGAGCTGTTTGTTGGAAAAAAGAGATATATTATTTAGGGCAAATTTCATTAATGAGTAAATATACTGAGAGGCAGTAGTTAGTATACCCAGTTCTTTGAAGAGGTTTCTACAGGATGTCCGTGAATTTACTCCACAAATAATACGTATTACACGCTTTTGGACTCTGAAAACTATTGTTTGACTTGAAGAGTTACCCCAAAATATTATACCGTATGACATTATGGAGTGAAAGTAGGCAAAGTATGCAAGCCTTTTCATTTTTATGTCGCCTATGTCTGCAAACACTCGAATTTCAAATACAGATTTGTTAAGGCGTTTCTGCAGTTCTGTGGTGTGCTCTTCCCAACTGAATTTATTATCGAGTTGTAATCCCACGAATTTAAGACTGTCAACCTCTTCTATCTGCTCTTCTTCGTATTTTATGCATATGCTGGGTGGAAACCTCTTACAGGTTCTGAATTGCATATAGTGAGTCTTTTTGAAGTTTAATGTCAGTGAGTTGGCTTTAAACCATTTATTAATATTGATGAAAATATCATTAGCAGATCATTCTAGAACTACACTTGACATACTATTTATTGCAATACTTGTGTCATCTGCAAACAAAACGAACTCTGCTTCTGGCAGTGTAACTGATGAGAGATCATTAATGTACACAAGAAAAAGCAATGGCCCTAAGATGGATACTTGTGGGACACCACATGTAATTTCTTCCCATTCTGATGATGACTGATGACTTAATTCACTAGTCCCTTGCACTGACACCCTTTGTTTCCTGTTAGTGAGGTATGACTTGAACCATTTTGCAGCACTGCCCGTGACACCATAGAATTCTAATTTACTTAAAAGGAATCAGTTTCCTCATACAAATACCTGGATGTCTTAATTTGTAGGGACACAAAATGGAATGATCACATTGGCTTATTTGTAGGTAAATCAGGAGGCAGACTATAGTTCATTGATAATATACTAGGGAAAACCAATCAGTCTTCAAAGGAGAGTGAAGCAAAAGTGGTGAAAGAACTGAACTGGCAGACACTTGACAGATGCAAAATATCCTTTGAAATCCTACTTAGAAAATTTCTAAAGCTAAGTAATACATTATAACCCTAAATGTACTGCTCCATTATAGAGAAAATCTGGTTAGTTGCAGAATACAGGGGAAAGAAAGCAGCCATTCCTTTTGTGGAACTTGCCAACATGCAAATGAAATGATTTGTAGAAACTATAGAGTATTTAAATAGGTTGGCCAGACAGCGGTTCACTCCTTGCTTCTCTCTGTGTGAAACAATTGCCTCAAGCATTGGGACACATAATAATTTATTTAACAAATGAGTATTAACATTTCCATATAATTCTCTCGCACAGTCCCTCAGACAGCTAAATGTACACCCACCTGTGGCAGTAGAAATGCCATGTTGATGTATTAACAAAGTCCCCTAAACAAAGTGTAAAATTATAAAAAAGGAATGTATGTAATGGTTTTCAAAGATAAATTTACGTTTATTTTTCTGGCATTAGATCAGAACTGTTTCCAGTTCAGCCTGAAGCCATCAAATTTGGTGGAAACAAATTATTATGTGATTATAAGGACTATACATTCTGTGCATTAAATCATTTAATTGCATGCTATAAGTTTGCAATTACACAGACAGATTAAACTGGTGTATCTATTTTAATTAATTCATTTAATTGCAGTTTACTTCTAAACACTGCTGATTATTTACTTTAAGTAACTGACTTTCCTGCTGTGTAATTCTTTATAAAAAAAACATATTATATTACAGAGTACTGACAGAAACAGTTGAAATCTTTGGCATGGTCTGTTTTGGGCTTCCTGCGTAAATTAGGTGTGTATGGGTAACATGTTGACACTGAAACTTATAGTTTCCAAATATGTTTGTTGTCAGTGATACAGTTTACGAAAATAAATACTTGAAGTGACATGTCATTTTCTTTACTAATAACAAATTTGTAGGTATCAAAGGTAATTTCTTCCTACTGTTTAGATCTCTACCAAATAAGAATTAGCGCCATGAGAGGACGTAAGTACTTGTTGTACTTTTGCATACATACATTATTAGAAACTGTAGATGCACCTTCTCAGTCTAGGAGGAGACTGAAAGATAGCTCATAGAATAACTGATGATTAGAAATGCACTTGATAAATGTGTATTTGCAGAAGAGGACAGAATGAGGGTAAGAGTATGGTCACGGAAAGGGGAAGTGGTTTAGGCCACAGAGGATTGTGAGAATAGAGGAGAAATGGAGTGACAAATTTCACTCATGTAGTTCAAAGGAATTGGTATGGGAGAGCGGATGGAAGAACGGAACATAGGATTTAATATGCAGTTGGCAGCAAGATCGTTAGAAACAGAATACAGTCTTGGGTAGAGGAAAGACATTGGCCGTGCTCTTTCAAAGAAATCATCCCAGCATTTTCCTTAAGTGATTTCCGGAAATCACAGAAAACCTACATATGGATGGATGAAAGGGGAATTTGAAATGTCATCTTCCCAGTTACAAGTCCACTGTCTTACCGCTGCTCAGGGTCTCAGGGGAGGGGTCAGGTGGAGCACAGGTGTAAAAATGGCATGTGTACTGAAAGAGCTTGGGAAATCACTGGTGGTGTGTGCAGATTATTCAGCAGCTGGATGTTTAAGTTAGCTGTTATTTCTAGGTGGCCATTCATGCAGACAGACTGTTGCTTAGCTGGCATCCACATATTGAATGCTTTGTGGTAACCACAGCACAACTTGTATATATTGTGGCTTCTTTTGCACATGATGCTACCTTTTATAGGATAATAAATCCTGTGACTGTTCTCCAGTGGGTGTATAGGACAGATCTTGCACCTGGGTTATCCACAATGACCTTTGTGTTGCTCAATTTGGAGCACAGTTGACATGGAGATGGACACAAGTAAATATTTATATTAAAAACAAAAAACAGCCCCTGCATTACTACAGGGTGAAACTAATACTTTTTATTTGTACACTAGCAAACCTGGAAATGCTTTGCAAGTGCTAAATATGTGTGGGAATTAGATGTATATCCTGATATCTTTCTCCTCTTCTTTCTATCCATCTGTTACTCCTCTCCTCAACCTCCACCTTTACTCTGTCCATCTCCTCCTCCCTTCTCTTTATCCATCTCCTCCATCCCCCTCTCTATGTCCATTTCTTCCCCACCTCCTCTGTCCATCTATGCCTCCCCCTCTCTCTGATCTTGAGCCTTGTTTATTGTGATTAAAAATTCAGATTCCTCAATACTATTCTATGATGTTAAGCCACAATTTTTTTAAAACTGACTGTGAAAAAGAAAACAAAACAGCACAATGTTTTGTTTAAAATTTTTGTTAAAATATATTTATATAATAGGAAAGAATATGTATGGGAGAAAAAGTTTCTCTAATGCTTTAGCAACCTGCTACCATAGTTAAAACTGGCTGTGAGAAACAAAACAAAAATGCACATATTCACAGCAAAGCACAGCATTTTCTTCCTCGTAATTGTTTTTAATGGAAAATCTGTACATTGTTGTCTGCAAACAGTCTAAGAGGACTGTCTCCTAAATCATTTATGTCGATCAGGAACAACAGAGGGCCTGTAACACTCCTCAAGGAAGGCCCTCTGTTGTTCCTGATCTACATAAATGATTAGAAGACAATCTGAGCAATCCTCTTAAATTGTTTGCACATGATGCTCTCATTTACTTTAATGCAAAGTCAACATATGATCAAAACGAATTTCAAAATGATTTAGACAAGATATTTATATGATGCAAAAAGTGGCAATTGATTCTAAATCATGAAAAGTGTGAAGTCATCCACATGAGAACTAAAAAGAATCCACTAAATTTGAATTACATCCCAAATCACACAACTCTAAAGACTGTAGACTCAACTTAATACTTTTGGATTGCAATTACAAATAACTTAAATTGGAATGATTACGTAGATAATGCATTGGGAAAGCAAACCAAAAACTGTGATTTATTGGCAGAACACTTAGAAAAAGTAGCAGTAAAGAGACTGCTTAAATTACAATCTGCTTATCTGCCCTCTTCTGGAGTACTGCTGTTTTGTATCAGGAATCGGCATCAGATATGATTGACAGAGGACATCGAAAAAGTTCAAAGAAGTACAGCTCATTTTACAGTATCACAAAACAGTAGAGAATGTGTCAAAGATATATACACAAATTGGGGTATCAGTAATTAAACAAAGTCATTTTCTATTGTGGCAGGACCTTTTCATGAAATTTCAGTCATTAGTTTTCTCCTTAGAGTGTGAAAATGTTTTGCTGGTGCCCACCTACATAGGGAAAAATGATCATAATAAAATAAGAGAAATCATAGCTCGTGCAGAAAGTCGTAAGTGTGTGTTTTTCCCACATTCTGTTAGAAGGTGAAATGGTAGAGAAGTAGCTTAAAGGAGCTTCAATGAACACTCTGCCAGGCACTTAATCGTGAATTGCAGAGTAATTATGAAGATGTAGATGAAAAAATATATAGCCCATGTTCATATGAATTTGTCTCCCAATACCACCCCAGAATGGAGCAACTGAACCATATCCTTGAGGTCTTTTTACCTATTGTAATGCCCTGAAATGAGGAATATCCTAACCAAGATCCATCCCACCTCTTCTAAAGTGGTGTTCCATCATCCACCCAACTTCTACATTATCCTAGTCCATTCCTATGCCACTCTCAATCCCAACCTCTTGTCCCAGATATATACACAAAGTACAACACAAAGTATGGCCTACTGAGAATCGTCCGTCGGCGTATCCAACGCCTCGGGCGTGCAGCGCGACCCCTGCGGTTCATCCTCATCCGACGAAAGGCAAATAACCTCCTCCGGGGTTTCCATATCGGACGTGTCCAACGCATCCACCTCCTCCTTCATTGAACAACAGTGCAATATATGACAATCTGCATGTATTATGTTAAGTCGGGAAATCAAAGCTTCATCACCAATTGAAAATTCATTAGATACAAATATGACCAAGCCACGGTGTTTGATAACCATACCAGGTTTATTCTTTACATTAACTGTGACAGGCCGTCCTTCAACTATACGCTTCAATATCGATGCATACGGCCTCCACCTAGACCACTCAAATTCCTCAAAAACAATTACATTATGGACGCGAGCATCGTATCCACCAAATCCGAATTCGGAACAAAATGGAAGGTATACATGCTGCTTCCTTGACAGTATTTTCTCAATTAATGAAGACTTGCCTATATTTGTATCTCCATAAAGATATAACTGCTTTTTCTGTACCTCCATGGACCGAAAGGCCTTATTATACCACCGTACAACGCGGCCCGCCCAGCCATTGTACTTCAAATGACACTCCGTCAGGCACCTAACGACCAAACGATTAGCCTGGAGAATTCGGCAATTTAGGGATGCATATAGGGAGTTTGTGTTTATGCCTAATGGAATAAGATGTGCACATAGGTACTACGATTTCAGGCAGGGACGTTATAGGCCTTTGTGGTATAACTACTAGAGCCTCAATATATAAAACCTCAAAAGTTATACCTCAGACGCACAGCCGTAGGCCATCCTAGAAAATGGCCTCACGGGTAGTGAGGTCTCCTAATCAGGGTAAAACCAAATATAGGCTTGTTAACAAGTTATCTACTGACAAAGAGCGTTGGCAATGTACATGTGAGAATGAGTTTTGCTTACATTTTAGGTGGCAAGTGTTGGCACGTCTGTATTATGTGTTGGATATTTCAGGATGGCTCACAACCTTCGTTCTGCTTTGGGATTCCCTATGGAAGACCCAAGTGCAAGACCTACCCAATCCACCCATCCAGCACTTACTATTCCAGTCCTGTCATGAGCTTATCCTACCCCATCAGAGGCCAGGACATGTGTGAAAGCAGCCCATATCATATACCAGCTCTGCTGCAAACATTGACAGTTTTTTATATTGGTACAACTACTCACCAGCTGTACGCCAGGATGAATGACCATCACCAAACTGTGGCCAAGTGCATGGTAGACCACCATGTGGCACAACATGTAGCTGAATACAAAAGCTCAATAGCTGCTTCACAACCTGCACCATCTGGATTCTTCCCTCTACCACCAGTTTTTCTGCACTGCACAGGTGTGAGTTATGATGTATTCTCTGCTCCCAAAGTTATCCTGGCCCACACCTATGGTGAATTACTGTCCCCAGACCCTCCACCCAACAGTTTCCACTCCCTCTGTCACCTTCTCCCTATTCACATCCCCTCACAGTCAATGTGTGTCACCCTCTGCCTACTACCCACCCACCCTTCTTTTTTGCCCCCCCCCCCCCCCACTTCCCTGTCCAACAGCTCCACAGTCTTCCGAAGCTGCATCTCGCAGTCTTCTCATGCTTCCATCTAGTCCCTGCACCCTCTGCTAGACAACACTCTTCTTCCCCCTCCCCCTACACCCATTCCCTGCTATCCCACCCCCTTCCCTGCCCAACTCCAGATTGCCACTTGTGACAGATGCATTCCAGTCTGAGCTGCCATAGATGGCAGTCATGTGTGTGTGTGTGTGTGTGTGTGTGTGTGTTTTTTTTCTTTTCTGAAGAAGGCTTTGGCCAAAAGCTAAATTTGTAGCAGTCTTTTCGTTGTGACTGTCTGCAATTCAATGGGCCATCTTTACAGAGCATAGCAATCTATCCTTTTCCTAATATTGTTGATATTTCAACCTGGAGCACATGTACTTATATTCTATAAGATGACCCTCAAGTAGATTTATAAAAACATATGCATATTCAAAGGCAACATTGTGTCAAAATTTCAAAGCAATCAGTGACAGACTTTCAGAGATTTAAACAAATGAAGTCACATTTTTATTTATATAATTTGTATATTATGCATAGGTACTCGGTATGTCAGTACTTTGTATCATCTCTGCCATGGGAAGGTAGAACAGTTACCAATGATCAGCTGCATGTGGAAAACACTCAATTAAAAATACCAAAATAGTATCCACAGGATATGCATAAATCCAAAACATTTAGAAGATAATCACTTTCTCCTCAAAAACTTAAAACTTGTCCCCCTTTTGGATTTCTGGATGGGCCTGCCTGGAAGGAAATTATCAGGTGGAAGATGAATAATGTTATACAAACTATAGTATAGAATGCTAGAACTTTAAAAAGTGTGAAGAAACTAATTTCTAGATATAAGATTACAAAGTAATAACAGCAAACAGTAAATGATACTAATACCAGTTGGTATTGGTACTGTTATGAATAGAAAGATCGGTGAAAGAATATAAGTTCCTGTGAGCGAGGAGGAAATTGAGGAATTAATAAAATATAAGAATGGAGATAAAAATTTCACGACAAGAGAGAGAAGGAAAGGAAAGCAGAGACACTGGAGAATGGACTCGGAAGGGGTTGTGGAATCATGTGACAGCTTTTAGCTGGTTCTTTTGAGTATCCTATTTCAAATTCACAAGAAAATAAGGTATATTCAGAAAAGATCATGAGATGCACAAAATGGTTAAATAAAGATCTACAAATCTGTAAATATCCGAGGGCACATATAAAGAGTGAACATCAATAAAACCAACAAACTGCAAGGACAGGTTCCTGACTGGAAAAGGTGGAAAAAAGGCTATGAACATGTTTCTTATAATGCATTGTTACCACAGTAGATGGCACTGACGAATGACAGTTCCTTTGACCCCCTGCTGTGTCTGTAGCCCACAGACGATGATTATGCAGATTGATGAAGCCAGTTCTGGTAAAGGCTGCTTTGTCAGTAAAGAGGACTGAGGCCAGAAATCCCGTAATTGTGATGGTCTGGTGCTTAACAGTCTGGTGCAAAAACCATCAATAAAATCTTTCCTATAGATGAAAATCTGCTGCTGATAATCCTTGCTCTTGTTACTGGTGATAGGTATAGTAGTGGTTGTCATGTGGAATACACATATTTGTACTTTGGCTTACACAATGTTGGTGAGCCACTTGCCTGGAGCTTGTACTAGGGTTCATCTCGATATCCTGTAGAACCCACCCCTCCAAATCTGGTGTATGCACATTCCGCTGCCTCCCTGCACATTTGTCTGTCTGAAAAAAACCCATGATCACTCAAACATCCAAACAGGGCTTGAAATGTTGTGTGATGTCATTGATGTCTGTGAGGGTACATGTTCTGGTACAGCCATGTTGCCTCTCGACTGTTTCCATCTGCTTGGCCACACACAAATACCATCTCGGCTTGTTCCCGACATGAATACTGGGCCATTCTGCAGCTTAAAGTATACTGTGTCAATAACACAGCCAGCAACACACAAGGAACACACAGATGGTCAGAGGAACTTTTGTTCATCAGCGCCATCTACCATTGCAACAATGCATTTCCGGACATATGTTCATAGGACCTCTTTTTCTCCATTTCCAGTGAGGAATCTGTCCCCGCAGTTCATTGTTTTTATTAATGTTCACCCTGTATATGTCAAACCTAGTGGTGAATCCCATGCAGTGAAACTCTAACAATAAAGAAAAAGTAGCACAATAAGAAGCAGTGCACTTAATACTTTGGGCAGAATAAAATAAAACCACATTCTCCAAGGTGGTGAATGATGGCCTAAGTAGAAGGGCTGGAACTTTAATAGTGGCAACTATTTGTTTACAGCTCATACAAAATAGATGCGTGTTTCAAAGTTTTACTGACCTTCAAAGTAGTCAACAGTACTGTGTATAACCCATTGCCAGCAATGTGGAAGTCGTAGGATACTCTTAGCAGTGCCAGTTGTGTCGACAGTTTGAGCGGTGCAGTCTATTGCCTGACAAATCTGTAGCAGTTCTGAAGCGAATATCGTGAAGTGTTTCCTTCAGTTTAGAAATCAAGTTGAACGTACGAGGGCTTAAGTCGGGGGAGTGCAGTAGGTGGTATAGCACTTAGCATCCCCATCAATAACAGCTTGCACTGTATGTTCTTGAGCATTGTCCTGCAAAATGATGGTCAGGTCCTGCAGAAAGTTTTGTCTCTAAGCTGATCGAAGGTTGTGTTCCAAAAATGAGCAGCATAGAGACAAAAGTGACAACACTTTCTGCAGGACCTGACCATCATTTTGCAGGACAAAGCTCAAGCACATACAGTGCAAGCTGTTACTGATTTGTTTGACCGATGAGGCTGCTAAGTGCTGTACCACCTACTGCACTCCCCTGACTCAAGCCCTCATAAGTTCAACTCAAGTTCTAAACTGAAGGAAACACTTCACGGCATTCGCTTCAGAACTACTACAAATTCGTCGGGCAACGGACCGTGCCTCTCAAACTATCAACACAACTGGCACTGCTAAGAGTACCCTACAACTTCCACATCACTGGCAATGGGCTATACATAATGCTGGTGACTACTTTGAAACACGTATCTATTTTGTACGAGCTGTAAATAAATAGTTGCCACTATTGAAGTTCCAACCCTCGTGCAAGGATTGAAGGAAAGGAGATTAGGATTTAACATCCCTTCAACACAAGGTCATTAGAGAAGCAGTGCAACCATAGATTGGATTAGGATTGGGAAGAAAACTGGTCATGACCTTAAAGAAACCTTCTCAGCATCACTCTTATTTTTACTCTTAACTTTATGTTAACTAAGATATAACATGTAATTTTTTTTCTCTAACAAGAGTCTTCTATTACTTTTTAATGGAGAACTGCTACGATTCCATCAAAGAATATTTCAGGAGACAATTTCGCAGGTTGAGTATGAAAATTTTACATTTATCTGTACAGTAAATCATATTTCAGTAATGTATGTAACAGAGTGTAATACCACACATTCTGTTTCTTTCGGAAAAGAAAAATAATGTAAGATTTTTATTCTTTTGTTTCCATTTAAAGTTTAAGTGTCTCCTGGATACAAATGAAATGATTTGAAATTTGTATGTGGTGGGACATGTAAATTAAATTTCATTTTAATGTTGCCTACAATAATATAGAAAAAATTAGTCATGAACATTGATTTCTGTAAAGCTGAAAGAATCAGAAGCAATTCTGAAGAAACATTTGATAATGGAATGAAAAGCAAAGGAGAACCAGGGTACCGATATGGAATTTGTAGACCCAAAGAAAGGCTTTGACAATGAAAGTAAAAATAAGATGGCCACACTACTGAGACAAATCACGTGAATTACAGCAAGTGTGTGTAACAGAACTAGACAATTTAATGTTAAGAAGGATGCAAGGAACATTTGCAGCTTATTGTCATTATTGTTTAACTGAGAAGCTGAAAAGCAATGCAGGAACTGATTTTATTGAGAACAAAGCACAATGTGAGCAAATGCCAATTGCGTGATTTACACACTAAAGCTCTTCTGATTGACAATAAGTGAGGCTTTAAAAAACCTGATGATCAGAATGGACAGCATGGTCTGCACAGAATATACAAACAAAGCTAAAGTGAGTGGTGGTGTTGTTTGTTGTTGTTGTACATGATGATGATGGTGGTGGTGGTAGTACACAGCAGTGCAATAATTCTTTTCCGTAGGAAGAAGAATGAAAGCAAAAATATGGCTGAAACAAAGCAGATTCCAGAAGTAGACTGGTACGGATGATGAAAGCTTACTTCAACAAATCAGTTCTCCTCTTGTCAGGAAACTGCACATAAATTGAGGAACAGTTTTCTGATAAAATAAATATGGGGCACAGCATCAAATGGGAGTGAAATGTGGATCCTGGGTGGAATAAAAAATAATAACAATCAAAAAACAAATAAGTATTGACTAAAAAAAGATATAGGGAGCGTTTGTAGAAAAATGTTAAAAATTATAAAGACAGATAGTGCATAAATGATGGTGTACTAAAAAGAAATGGGAAGTATGAGGTCTATGAGGATCAATTACCAGGAAAGAGCCATTAAGGAATAACTAGTCCCTACAATAAATAGTAGAGTTGTCAAGTTTACAACTTGACAAAGGTTAGATTATGAAAAAATCTTTTATTGATGATGTAATGCAAAGTAAATATGTAGAAATTAAAAGAATAGTATGAGAAGGAAAGAAATAGAGTATGACAAGTAACACATTAAAAATGATAACTTTAAAATAAAAAATTAAAAAAAAAAAACAGAGACCAGGCACAAGCTCAGATTGGATAAGTAAGACATATCAAATCAGCACTGGCCTTTTCAAAGAAAATACATCACATTGGCCTTGGGTGGTTTGGGGAAGTCACAGGAGACTTCAATCTGAAGGACAAGAAAAGGATTCAGATGTTGCTCCTCTGAAATGTGGGTGCAATATCTTAACCATGGTACAGCTTTGCTCCATGGGAGGAATGGGGTAGCAGTGACTAGCTCACCATCCCTTAAAAAAATAGTAGTTGTACAGAGAATATGCATATGGTGAGAATGGAAGTTTTATTCAAACAGGATTTTTGACTAGTGTTAAGGAAATCACAAACCATAGGTCTATAGCGAATTTTACAAGGAGAGGTCCTCAGCAGTGGGATCGACTTTTTGAAACCATCTATATGGTTATTTAGTTTAAGATCTCAGGTATCACACACTGCAGCCATTCACCCTGGTCGGCCATAATTTGTGAGTAATTGATGAAAAACAAAATCATAATTTTGTGTGACATTCAACAACACTAAAAAAGTTGCATCAAATGGTCTGGTTGCATGTTGTAATAGATAGGATAGTAGCTTCACATGTAGGAGGTTGTGGTTTTGAATCGTGCCACATGCAGTAATTTTTTTTTTTTTTTTTAAATCTTAATCGAAATGACTTTGATCATCATTTTTATTCAGTTGTTGTTGTTGTTGTTGTTGTCTTCAGTCCTGAGACTGGTTTGATGCAGCTCTCCATGCTACCCTATCCTGTGCAAGCTTCTTCATCTCCCAGTACTTACTGCAACCCACATCCTTCTGAATCTGCTTAGTGTATTCATCTCTTGGTCTCCCTCTACAATTTTTACCCTCCATGCTGCCCTCCAATGCTAAATTTGTGATGCCTTGATGCCTCAGAACATGTCCTACTAACCGGTCCCTTCTTTTTGTCAAGTTGTGCCACATACTCCTCTTCTCCCCAATTCTATTCAATATTTCATCATTAGTTATGTGATCTACCTATCTAATCTTCAGCATTCTTCTGTAGCACCACATTTCGAAAGCTTCTATTCTCTTCTTGTCCAAACTATTTATCGTCCACAATTCACTTCCATACATGGCTACACTCCATACAAATACTTTCAGAAACGACTTCCTGGCACTTAAATCTATACCCGATGTTAAAAAATTTCTCTTCTTCAGAAACACTTTCCTTGCCATTGCCAGTCTACATTTTATATCTTCTCTACTTCGACCATCATCAGTTATTTTGCTCCCCAAATAACAAAACTCCTTTACTACTTTAAGAGCCTCATTTCCTAGTCTAATTCCCTCAGCATCACCCGACTTAATTCGACTACATTCCATTATCCTCGTTTTGCTTTTGTTGATGTTCATCTTATCCTCCTTTCAAGACACTGTCCATTCCGTTCAACTGCTCTTCCAAGTCCTTTGCTGTCTCTGATAGAATTACAATGTCATCGGCAAACCTCAAAGTTTTTATTTCTTCTCCATGGATTTTAATACCTACTCCGAATTTTTCTTTTGTTTCCTTTACTGTTTGCTCAATATACAGATTGAATAACATCGGGGAGAGGCTACAACCCTGTCTCACTCCCTTCCCAACCACAGCTTCCCTTTCATGCCCCTCGACTCTTATAACTGCCATCTGGTTTCTGTACAAACTGTAAAAAGCCTTTCGCTCCCTGTATTTTACCCCTGCCACCTTTAGAATTTGAAAGAGAGTATTCCAGTCAACTGATTTAACTGATTTAAATTTAATTTTTTATTTCCATTCCTTTATCACATCATTTTAATCATAATATCAACTTCTTCATTTGCCCTCATTTTCCTTCCTATCATTCTTTTCCACTTGAAATCTTTGTACATGTATTCGTAATTAATTTTATGTATTAATTTTGATTTAATTTCTTTTATCACCCTTTTTTGTCCACATTATTGTGTTCATTACATCTATTTCTCATTTTGTTTGAATTTCATTATACTTACAAACCCTTCATCTGCTGTATTTTGTCCAGAGTGCAATATGTATTTACGTTATGTTTTAAATGTTTGTATGATGATTACCATGCAAAAAAGAATTGCACACCTGGTAACAAAAAATACATTTTTCGCTCCACTACACAATCAATATAAATATATTATTTGGTCTTTTCTTTCTAACTAATAGATAGGAATTTTCAAATAATTGAATATAATAAATGATAAATATAATTAAATTCATATTCACAATTCCCACTGGAAAAAGAATGATATAAAGAAAAAATGAAACAATTGAAAAAAGTTTGTACGGTGATTAACATAATATGACAAAGGAATAGAAATAAAAAAATTACATTTAAACCAATTAATTGAACAAAAATAATGTTCAAAGTGACAAGATTCAAACCCATGACCTCTTGTATGTGAAGCTTTTATCCTACCCATTACACCACACAACCAGACTGCATAATTCGACTTTTGTAACATTACTCAGTATTACGCAAAATTCTGAAAATTCTTTTGTTTAATTATCCACAAACAAGGGAACATCATGGTGAATGGCTGCAGGATGTGAGCCCTGGGATCTTAACCTACATCACTGTATATTTGGTTTAAATAAGTCGACACCACTGCTGGGGACCTCTCCGTGCAAGAGACAATAATATAAAAATATCTATTGTACAGTAAGCATACTGACATTGTCGTGCAGTATGATGAAAAGTAACCATAGTAGTAGTATTAGTAGTAGTAGTAGTAGTAGTAATAGTAGTAGCAGCAGTTGCTATTGGTGTGGTTTTCTGTCTGAAGAATGGCTTGATGCAACTCTCCACACTAGGCTATCCTGTAAACACCTCTTCATCTCTATTGCAACCTGCATTCATTTAAAGTCCTACCCTGTAGTCAAACATTGGTCTCCCTCCACAAGTTGTACCCTCCTACACTTTCCTCCATTAATGCCTTCAGATGTGTCCTACTCAACCAATTCCCTTTTTCAGTAAAGCTGTGTCGTAAATTTTGTTTTCCCTCCCATTTGATTCAGTACCACTTCTTTAGGTATTTGATCAATCCACCTACCCATCGGCATTCACAACAAAAACACATTTCAAAAGCTACTATTCTCTTGTCTAGACTGTTTACCACTCACATTTTACTTCCATATAAGGTTACAATCCAAATAAATACTTTCAGAAGAAACTTCCTAACGCTAAAATTTATTATTAATAATGGATTGCGTGAGCCATTTCACAATCGGTTTTTCTTTGAAGGTTGTACTGTTTCGTTCTTGCAATCCGCACAATACTGTAATTTTCTCAATTTGTCTGAAATCTCTATACCATTCTACATGTCATTTCTGCTGAAAATTTGTGGTTCTTAAGAAGAGTACTGATTTTATATTTGTTTTCTGCATCTGGAGTCTAGCTGTTTTAAGATCTTTTGAATTTTTCAGACCCAATGCCCCACTGTGTCGTCCCCCCCCCCCCCCCCCCCCCTGCCCCACACACGATTTTTCTTCACAAGTTGTTGTAAAATCCTATTTACTTTCAACCTTAAGATGGGAAAGAAATGAGATTATCTTCTTCTGCACTGTGTACTCTCTCCACAGGCAGTTTCACTGGAAGGATTCGCCAGACTTCACAATGAGATTTTCACTCTGCAGCGTAATGTGCACTGACATGAAACTTCCTGGAAGGTTAAACTGTGTGCCAGATCAAGACTCGAACAAGTTTGGAAGGTAGGACGCAAGGTACTGGCAGAAGTAAAGCTGTGAGGATGGGGAGTGAGTTGTGCTTGGGTATCTCTGTTGGTAGAGCCAAAAGCCTGCGAAACGCAAAGGTCCCAAGTTCGAGTCTTGGTCTGGCACACAGTTTTAATCTGCCACGAAGTTTCATTCTCCAGACTCCTCGAATTTCATATTTTTTATTTATGAAAGTTCTGATAATTCTTCTTTCACTTTTGAGGTGCTGATTACTTCTTCCTTCATTTTTAATTTGGAACAGGTTTCCGCCAAGTATAAGTGGCTTCCTGACGAGTTACAATTTTGAGACTTTTGTGAACATACTTGGAACATTTGGATATACATTGAGCCTACTCAATGTAGCCTCCATCAGCTGTGACACATCTGGCCCAACATTCTTTCTATGATGTAAATGCACTTTGGTAAAATTCTGGGGATGGACTTTTACACCATCGTTTGACACAGGAAATAAAGTCTTTCTCACTATCAAATTTTTTGCCACCAAGGTGGGCCTTCAGACGACCAAAGAGGTAAAAATCGGGTGGAGCCACATCCAGACTGTAGGGAGGATGAGGAACAATTTTCCAACCCATTTTCCTGATTTTCTCCTGCTTCATAAGAGTTGTAGGGGGTTTGGTATTGTCATGGTATAATTTGATGAGCTGACCCTGAAGCCATGGTCTGTGGGTCTTGATGGCATGTCGCAGCTTGTGCAGTAACGGTCCCAGCTAATCATGGAGCCAGGTTCCAAAAAGTCAATGAAAATGACACCACACTGATCCCAGAAGAAGGAGGCCATCACCTTTCAGCCTGCTGTTCATGAAAGTCTTGGTTTCTTCTTCCGAGGGGAAACCGGATGACGCCTCTCTATGGATTGGGTTTTACTCTCAGGTTTGGACAAAAACAACCATGTTTCATTCTGGGTAATGATGGCATCAAAACACTATTTCCACTCTTCAGTAAAGGTCTTCATGAGACCCTTGCACACATTCCTCCTCATTGTTTTCATTTCTCTTGTCAATAATCTAGGTACACAACATGCACAGATTTTTCTGTATCTATTGACTGCACCAGTGATACCACACTACGCAATATCAAATGAGTCATTTCAGCAAGCTGACATCTCGTCATTTTGGATGATTTGAACAATGGTCTCCTTATTCACATCACTCACTGCCGTCGATGGTCTATCACATCACGGATTGTCCAGTAGAGAGAAATCACCTTCTTTAAATCTCTGCAACCACCGCTGGATACTGCTGCGATCCACTGTGTCCTCCCAATAAACAGGGAGCAACTTCCTGTGAATCGATGTGGCAGAGTCATCGCTGGTCTCGAAGAGGAACTCCATCACCGACTGTTGTTGCAACCTGACATCTATTTCATGGTCCATTATGGCTAACCCGTAACTAAAAGAAAATACTTCTATATACCAACTTACAGCTAAATGTTCCAAGTATGTTCACAAAAATTTCATTCTCCTCCTGCAAACAATACAAAAAATTAGAGATGACTGTTCAAAACTTTTTGTATTTAAGCTATAGAGCTATGTTAATCTTTTGATAGTTTATGAAGACTTTACTTATACACGTGGGTTTCATTCTCAGTTTTCTTCAAGGATATTTGTAATCTTATTTTTAAGACGATTTTTGCAGTGGTGATCTGGGGATGAACTTCTTCCATGTCAAAAGCTAAAAGAGCTAAATCATCAAGAAACCACAGGCAGTGTGTTCTTATTGAGGATTTTGCTTAAATTGTGATATTCAGTGGTTTTTCTTTTTGCCATACATTGAAAAGTAGTGGGGATAATCCATCATCTTATGTTAGATCACTTTATATTGTGAGAACTTTAGAAATTTCTCTCCTGAACTTCACCTTGAAATTTGCATATATTCAAGTTAGTTTGTTGGTTTTTATTAGTTTGGGATGGAGACTGTACAATCTGAGGATTTATAAATGCGGGTCTATGCGTACTATCATATGCTTTTTTGAAATCTATGTAGAGCAACGTCTGTATGGGTGAAATCCCCCTTGGTATTCTCCAGTTTGTGGTTACAGAGTGTTTTTGATCTTGTTGTAAATTATACTGACAAAAATTTTACATTTGTATCCAGAAGGATTCCTCTGTAATTACCTGTGTTGATTGGATCTCCATTTCAGAAATGTTTTTCTTGATATTGCCAAGCTGCATTTCGTATCCTCGCTAGTAATATCGTTGCCAAAATAGGTAACCTCGTATACTACTTTTACAATACCTTATCACACTCCATTATACTTGTTTCAATTTTGTAATGTTGACTTTATAGACCCTTCTTCAAGATGCTGTCAACTTTGGTCAACAGATTTTCCACATCCTCTGTCGTGTGACAGAATCATGTTGTTGGCACTTCTTAATGTTTTTACTTTTCTCTGTGAATTTTGGTTCCCTTTCAAAATTTCTCCTTGATTTCATTTACTGCTTGCCCACTGAATATACTGAACATCAGAGGTAAGCCATCGCCCTATTTCACCCCCTTCTCAACAAGTGACTCCCTCTCCCTGGGACGTTCCTTGACTCATAACAGAAGTTTGATTTCTGTACAAGTTGTGAAAACCTTTAGCTTGCTGTATTTTATCCCTACAGTAAGTCTGTTCCTACATTCCTTTGGAATCCAGACAGATTTTAATTTCATATATTATAATCAATGTTTTTTTTTTTTTTTTTTTTTTTTTTAAGTCTGCAATTTTTTAACAGTTATAACTTAAATAATAAAAGATTGCACCAGTTACATATTTTTTCATGCTTAGCATGAAGCATTCTGAGAATTTATTCTGATTGTCAGGTGAAAATATTGATTACGTAAGTATTTTGTGTGATGTTTGCATGTGTGTTTTTCCTGCCTCTCTTGCACTGTCATCATATTTTTGAGTTTTTAAAGTGCTGTGCCTTCTCCATTTTGCATAGTACCACACATATTGTGACACGGTACAAAATAAATTTTTGAAAAATGTCATGCTAAGAATGGAAAAATTTGTAACTGGTACAGAATTTCATTATTTAAATCACAAACTGATCTTTTCTGAGGTCAGCTTCTATAGTTTTTCGATTCTTTGCTAAATAATTTGTGATAGCACTTCATAACCATGACTTATTGAACTTATGGTAATATTCACATGTGTTAGCATCTGCTTTATTTTGAATTGGTATTATTACACTGAAGACTGACTTCACCTTTCTCAAGTGTTTTGCGTACTTGCTGGAATAGTAGTGTAGAGAAGAGAAGAAATACCTCAGTGCACAGCAAACTACTCAATAATTGGGCAATCCCTGACAGTATTAACACTTTTGCACTAACTTTTCAAAAGCACAAACATAATAATCATAAAGAAGAACCTGAGATATTGTCATGAAAAAACCAAGAACACAATGTGGGCATCACACAACAAATGTTGTTCTTGTTGTGGTCTTCAGTCCAGAGACTGGTTTGATGCAGCTCTCCATGCTACTCTATCCAGAGCAAGCCTCTTCATCTCCAAATAACTACATCCTTCTGAATCTGCTTAGTGTACTCATTTTTTGGTCTCCCTCTACGATCTTTACCCCACACACTTCCCTCCAATACTAAATTGGTGATCCATTGATGCCTCAGAATGTGTCCTACCAACCAATCATTTCTTCTAGTCAAGTTGTGTCACAGATACACCTTCTCTCAAATTCTATTCAGTACCTCCTCATTAGGTAGGTGACCTACCCACCTAATCTTCAGCATTTTTCTGTAACACACATTTTGAAAGCTTCTATTCTCTTCTTGTCTACACTGTTTTATTGTCCACGTTTCACTTCCATATATGACTACACTCCATACTAATACTTTCAGAAAAGACTTCCTGACACTTAAATCTCTATTCAATTTTAACAAATCTCTCTTCTTCAGAAACGTGTTCCTTGCAGTAGCCAGTCTGCTTTTTATACTCTACTTTGATCATCATCAGTTATTTTGCTCCTCAAATAGCAAAACTCATTTACTACTTTAAGTGTCTCATTTCCTAATCTAATTCCCTCAGCATCATCTGATTTAATTTGACTACATTCCATTACCCTTTTTTTTGCTCTTGTCAATGTTCATCTTATATCCTCCTTTCAAGGCACAATAAATAGTGCATAGAAAGCCATATTGCTGGTGTTGTCCAGGATTCTGCAGCTGTCTTCAATCTGCCCAGGGATAGTGTAGCATCCTGCCACAAGATCAGTGAGTTAAGTAACACAGAGAAGAATAAACAAAGTATATTGATATACAATATAAAGAAACTCAAATCAGCAAAATGCAACAACTGAAAAAATAATAATTCTTGCAGCATCATATTCTGGCACAACACTTGATTGTGAATGAAAGTATTCATGATTCCAAAACATGTATATGGTCTTTATGGAGGACCCAACGCAGACCTGCTGTGAGTGCAATACTGTAACATTTGATTACTAGAGTGTACTGGTTACAGGCTCACAGGAAATTTAACCTCTTATGAAGTTTGTTCTGAGCAATCAATCATGATAAAAAGATATAAATACTGCTGTAAAGAACACACACACTTGCTCTGTATTCCCAGACTGCATGTGCTGACACTGCCTTGGATGCCAGAAGTTCTTACTTACTTCGCCGATCAGTGGAAACTAATATGAGAAGTGCTGAATGTTGACACAACAAAATGTAAATGAAATGTAGTTCTGCTCAACATATTTCAATAATAATACAAAAACAAATATTTTATTTTGTCAAACAAATACACTCATTTACACATATATACTCTAAAAATTGCATGCTCAGGTCATACATTAAATACACTCCTTATATACAATGGTTACAAAACACATAACATCCTTTTAAAAGGCATTTCTATTATATTGCACTATAATTTTCAATTAGTCCAAGACAAATTAAGAACTGAACATTTCCTACAGCTTAAAACAGTGTCAGAGGCCTGGCTGCAAGTGTTGATTCTTCCTTATTTAGGCCAGGCATTAGCCACTGATCAACTTCCTTTCTACATATTGATAACTGAGTTTGAATATTCTGGTAGGTTTTTTGTTGCATTATTTTTCCAATTAGTTTAAAGCATGTCATTATCACACGAGTGTGGTACTATTTTTTCACTTGAATATTAAGAAAAATCAGCTACTGTGCACTGAATTAACTGCAACTACAGATTCTTCAATACATATGTGGACACCAATTAACTAAATCTCCAAGAAAAAATATAAAAACTGCATTCCAACTAAACTATGCATCCAAATTTGTAGTGTTTCACAAGAAACAAAGTTGGACTGCTCACTGTTTTGTTTGAATATGTTCTTTTTGAAAAGATGTAACATTTATCATAGTAGAGCAAAACATTTAACAGCTACTAGTGCTTGAAAATAACCAAAAAAGAAGACAACCAAATGATTGTGACTAATTTTGCTCCTTTTACAATTTCCACGATTTTCTTTTGGCATGTTTTTTTTATATGTCTTTATATATCTTACTTTTGCAACACTGGAAATCTTAATCATAAAGATGATCATAACAATCTCAACACAAAACATGCTGCACAAGCATCAGCTGATCCAATTAAGAGGACACATGAATAGGCTACAAATGTCAGCACTATAATAACAGAAATTAGCAGCCCAACATGATCACTGAAAGGGGATTTGTGTTAAATATTTACATGATGTTCTTAAAATAAATTCTCCTTTATGGTAAAGACTACAACAAAACACACTAGATTACATGGAGTTTTTAACATATCTATAAATTGCCAGAAATCCACTGCCTCACATATTGCTTTAGTAAAGCCAGCTAAAACACTGTATTCCTCAACATACAAGATAACGACCTGGCTGATATGTGCACAGAATAATGCATACTGCATCAGGAGACTTTATTTTATGACCTTTCTTTCTCTGTCTCATCCTTAGAGATTTCCAGGGACATTTAGTTACATACCTGTATATTACCTTTCTATATTACTTGCAACACATTTAGTTTTTAGTCACTATCTCTCAACAGTTAATCCCTCACTCTTACTTTTGAAGAAACTCTTCTTGTGTTTAAGTTACAAATAAGGCTTCTCTGCTTTTTTTTTTTTTTAATTTTATCCATGACACAGTCTTGTTAAAAACATATACTCACTTGGGAACTAACCAGAAACACAACTAATGCAGAAAAAGTGATGCATGTCCAATCTGAAGTGACCAAATAAGCAATGCATAAAGGTCAGATGCTTGCACACATGGTAACAAACATACCACATAGTTGGTTACAAAAGCATCAGAGGAACAAATCAAACAAACTGAAAATGAAAGTGAAAGACAAAATAACCTTTGAAATATATTGCAATCTGTTTCTGTTGCTTGAGACACGACAAGAACTGTACGTCATTAACCTAGTCTAAATGTTTTACTTGGCAGAACAACTGGCATATGCATTACTACAATGGGTTAAAGAATTCCTTGTTACAGTGCACAGTTCCCCACATTTGAAGCGAGATACAGAGGAGGGAAGACTAGTCACTAAAACAAATCAAAATGAGAAAATGTGTTTCTTTTAAATCCTTTCATTACAAGTAGCTTATATGTCAACTTAAGGTTGAGTACAAATTGATAATTAATTACTACGATAAGACTGAAGCATTTCAAAAAGTTCCTCATATTTTATGTACAACTATCTTGCAGTAAAGTGAAGCATTTAGATCTAAATCATATGGTTTCCAAAAACAAAGTCTACATCTGCAAAGAGTACAAAGACACACTACCAATAAAGTTTATAAGAACAATGTTGTACTGTTGCAGATACAATGCTGCTACTCTTGAAAAATGGAAGTGTTGGGATTATTCAGAAAGTAAGTTAATATAATGTCAAATCACTTCCATAGCAATGTTTGAGGTTATACAACTGAACAGCATTTAAAAATAAAAAAAAGTGTTATAAAAATAAAACAAACTTTAAATATAAACATTTTAGATTAGGCTTGATCATGACCATTACAAACATCAACTGACAATACAAATTACTATAATAAGTAACATTTATTATGTTACACTTTCCACTATACATTTTGGAGGATTATATCCCAATCATCAGATAGAATATTTGCTTTTTAGTATGTTACAGTGTTGCTCAGTTGCATGACTCAATTGATACATTACATTAAGAAAGAAATACAAGACATGATTGCTGGCCAGTGCTTTCCTTTGGGAGACAAAATAATTGTATTTTTGACGGATACATAAGTGGGGAAGGTTGAAAAGGAACAGAGGTCACTTAGATTCCAGGTTGAGAGGGACTCATAAAGATCTTTTTCGACCCTTGTCCTGACTACAAGTACAAGCAAGCAATTGTGTCTCACATTTATGAGTTTTTTCGGTTGGATTTTCTTTTGATACATTACATTATCCCACAGACAGTATGGGAAAAACAAATCACAACACGTACAGAATCATAATTTAAGAGCGACCACATAACTGACAAGATAACAGCCATAAGTATGGAAAGTCTTTCAATGTGGCTCACTGAGCCGAATAATATGATGATGAATTGCTCCTAAAAGCTCACTGATCTGGCAGCAAACATGAGATTGAACTGGAATTCAGGAACTGGAATTCAGAAGTTGCCACAGGGAATGACATCTCACGAAATAGAGCAGATATTAAGAATGGAATAGAGTGAAACTCAATCAAAGAACCAATTAAAATGGAAGTTTGTACAGGGTAGAACAAGAGAGAGGAAGAGACATGTCAGTCAGAAACACAAGGTAACATAGGTTTTAGATTTGGGTCTATAATTACAGTGGAAGATCAATGACAAGAAATAAACAGTCAACTAAAATTTTATCAAAACATTAATCCTGAAGTACGGCCAGTTACACTTTGAAATAATAAGTCTTGAAAAAAATCGAAAATAGCACACAACATACCAGAGCGCTTCCACATACAAGAAAAGCGTGTACATACTGACATATGATAATGTACTTACCTACAACCAAGATGATACAAGAAGCAGTGATAGTGCAGAGTTTAGTGATTCACTGATGTTGAGTTGAACTTTAAGCACAGACTGGGCAAGACTGGGACAAGAAATATGTTTTGATATTTTTGAAGGAACCAGAACTGACAAACAAAATTTCAGACAAGCTAAATCACAATGGTCAGACAAGAATTTGGAAGGTTACATTCCCTCCAGCATCTTAATCACTGCTCCAGTTTGCATAAAAAGCAGACACAATCTAACTTGTCAGAATATCTGAATAGCATAATCCTAACTTTGGAAGGAAAAGCTTGCATGATACAAGAAACATTACACGTCAGTTTATTTGCCAACTATACTTTCAAGTTGGAAAAAAGACTTTGTACACAACTGAAACCAGGAAAAGCTGTAGAATATCCCCAGCCCTAGCAGTATACAAATGATGATTAATACTTCTGCACAGAAACAAAAAAATGTTACTGATGTACGGCAAAAGGCTAGATTCCTTAACACTAAAATATAAAGCTGAACTTGTACAAACTGCTGAGAAAAGTTTTTGCAAATCCTGAAAATATGACAAAAATATCCATGAAGGTAAAAAAGAATACTAAACCAAAGTTTTAAAAAAGGAGAGTAAAACTAGAGAGAAAGTCATGCACATATATCAGCATTTCATAATTAAGGGCAGTAGAACATACATCAAAAATAGATGTACATACTCAAAATAGCTCAAAGAATAAAAGATTACAAATGCAAAAGTAAAGAACAAAGTACTGGCTTTAGCTCTAAATGTCACTGGTGTACAATACTCTTTATATTCTTTCAGAATTTTACACCATACCAACTAAAGTATATGTTAACTGAACTGGAAGACTCATTCATGAACTTTCTAGTTTTCCTGGTGAACAAATGGTACAAAATATTCGTGGATTTCTAGCAATGCTCCAGTTACTTTTTATTTTACTTCACCAGACTGAACAGCTTTCATTTGAGACTTTACCACCACAGAAAAATCTAAGGTGATCACAGGAATCAAAGCCATGACCTTGCCAGTATGCTCAGAGAGGTGATTTAGTGATACAGAAATGCAAATAGGTGTGACTCAAACTTAGGGTTTAAAATGTTAAACAGCTCATAGATGTCAATGAACAAAGAGAGGATGCAAATGCAACTAGATGATCACACATCAAACATGTCCCAGGACAAACACCTTTTGAGAGCCATCACACAAAAGGAATGGGAAAGGAAGATTAGTATTTAACAACCCTTTTACAACGAGATCACTGGACATGGAGCACAAACTCAGATTATGGAAGGATGGGGACAGGGACAGGGACAGAATCAGCCATGCTCTTTCAAAGGAACCATCACAGAATTAGCCTTGTGCGATTTTGGGATATCATGGAAAACCTAAATCAGGATGGCCACGCACAGATTTGAACTGTCCTCCTTCCAAATGCGAATCCAGTGTGCTATCCACTGCACTACCTCGCTTGGTCTATGACACAGAGTTGCTAATTTTAATGACTGCTGGCAAGCCAAAAGTCAAAAGAACCGAGGTCATCAGAAGTCTATCCACTATTTATAGTTCTGTCAGCCAAGCAGTCACTCAATTAACAGTTCTTAAAGCTAAAAAATATTACAGATTATAAGAGAGAGAAAAGGCAAAGTAATTCAAAAAATTAATGCAGGAGGAAACAAAATGGGAATAGAGAAGCAGTTTATAAAGAAAACAGATAAAATGACAAAAGTAAAACCAGTTAGAAGGAACATAGGGTGAAGATTCAGAAGGGAAGGAATAAAATAAGGATTTAAACTCCCATCAGTGGTAAGAACATTAGAAAGCATAAACTTGGCTTGAAGAAATAGAAAGCATAAGCTTGAGTTAAAGAAAAATGGAGCACGTAATCAGTTGTGATCTTGTCATTTGAACCATCCCACCATTCACACTATACAATCGGGGAAATCATATCTTAATTCCTTCGAAAAGAAAGTACAGTACCTTATCAATTTGCAATACCATTTGACAATGAATTCAGGAGGGGTGTAATACAAGGAATAGGTTGGAAGAAGTGGTAGGTTTTATGGTGTTTCTGCTCACAGAGTGCACTGGACGGAATTTATCTTGAATCTCGAGAGCAGTGGGAAACATTTTTTTCATTTGAAACAAAATCTGTTTCATGTGAAACAAACAGCATGCAAAAAATAAATACAATCGTACTTATGTTAACACACAGATTAATGGGCTGCAGAAACTGGATAGGAATTATACTATTAGCATTAAGTTAAAACAAAAAGCACCCGTATATGAGCTAGACAAAATTTTATTAAAAAAAAAAAAAAACATATACAGTTTAAAATATTTAACAGCTTAGCTTCACTGTATATACAAGTAGGCAATACTTACAGCCAAAGATTCACAATCTGGAGATTATAAAAATGGAGATTTGATGAAAATTTTGTGTAAACATAAACCCTCTTTCCCTTTGGGCATATTGAGGTTAATTTACATGTCCAATTGTAAAATATGAAATCGCTGTTGGCCAGAATGGAACTGGTAACAGTGCAAATAAATTCTTTAATCTGGAACCCGATAGCTTTTTACAAAAAAAATATGCAACAGAAATGTCATGATGAAAGCAAATATTGCCACAGGAAGGGATTTAACTGATAGTAATACATTCATTATACCACCATAGCACATTACTCTTCAATGTAATGTAATTTTTTATATTCATCTTTTGTCCACCACTCACCACCCATGGATTAGACCTTAAGCCTGTTCCGAGTGCAGCTTACATGGCAGTATGAGGAGACATCTACAGTCATGGGACCAACTTCTCCCACCATTATCATAACTTGATGAATCCTGATATTCAAGCATCTCTTCTTTTGGTCTTATGAGACTGAATGGACCCCCTTCCAGACCTCCCTATCTCAAAAACATCCAACGAGTTACTGGAATCAAACCTGGGACCTTCAGCAACGATGGCAGTGATGATAACTATTCGGCTATGGAGGCAGTCTTTATTATTTATCCAATGAAATAAAATTTGTTTTGCGATATGATAAAGTACAAACTTCTGTGTACCAACATTTTTTCATAATACTTCTTTAGAAATAGCGACCTATTAATTTCTGAAAAATCAGGGTATGGCACAAAACAAAACTAATTATCTTTTGGAAAATGGACACTGGGAATAATATAGCCTTTTTACCAGCACCAAAGGTACAACAGGTTCCATATAAAAAAAATACAACAATCTGATTACTGTATTTCACAGACAATACTAATCTCGTGGTAGTGAGTTGCAAATGATCATGAGTTATAATCATCAATTATAATCTAAATAAGATAAATTAGGACACTAAAAGTAACATGAGTAGGATTTAACCTCACTTTTTGCATACTGCTGAGTACCAAGTATTGATTATTTATGATTAATTTTCTCCCTTCATTTACCTCATCTCTTCCTGGCCATGAACCAACTCTACATCATTGTCCTCATAAAGAGTCTGAAGGGCAAAGTCTTTTCTTTTACAAGACCAATGGAGAACATACAGTATTCTGTGACATTATCAGCCAGCCTGTGCTTCCAACTGTTCCGAAATACAACCTAGCCATTTTTAATTAAAATTATGACTAATGAAAGATGGGAATATCTATAATTAAATAATAATTACATGATTCAAGTGCAATTGCTATAGATGCTGACTGTCTGCTGCCTAAAATGGAGCAGTTGTTAGGACTATAAAACATTTTAAAGGAATATTTGTGAAACTGTTACTACTGTAAATTTTACAAAATGTTTTAATAGTCAGTTTTCTTTACATATATAACAAAATTTAAATCACAAAAAAGCTGAGTAATTCAACAGAGTACTGCTTTTACGTAACTTTTACGTAAATATTGTTCTAAAGTAATCTAAATCAAAAAGACATATTTTTATTCAGTGATTTTAGAAGTTCATAATTTACCCATATAACATCAGTCAAATATCTGTTGAATGGCTTACTTCTATAACTTAATATTTATATTCATGTTTTTGAAGTTTCAGGACTGGGTTGAAATTTCTTTCTTCCTGCGTCTTCGATTTACACTGGTAGTGTCATCTGTTACACTGTTCTCCGGGCTCACAGGAGGTGAAACTGCTGTTCTCTTTACACCACGTTTATAGGCATGATTTGTTAATTCCTTCTCTGTTGTACTTGAAGTAGATGGAGATTTATTAGAAACAGATACTTTGTGTTTTTCCTTCATATGTTGGGTTTCCCCCCGTTTGTCCTGAGCATTAGAGCTACTTTCACTACTTGAATGCACACCTGCTTTTAGTGTTTTATTCTTTGGAGTGGCCTTTCCATCTTCTTTGCTAGCAATTCTGCTGTCAAAGGAACCAGTGACAGGAGACGGGGCCCCATTGGTGCTTATTCTGTTATGAGATGAAATGTCACTATCTTGAGAACTGTTTGTATGTGTTTGCTCTTTACCCAGTCTGTGGCTACCTGCAAGGTCTGAACTGTCACTCTGTATCTGAATACTTTGCCTTCTACTTGTGCGTGGCGTTTCAGGTATATCCTTTGATGCACCACTTTTTATTGTGTTTGGATGATTGCTAGTAGAAGCTGTTTCAGATGAGTTACCTGCACGACTGGTACTACGCCTCAGGGTAGCTCCTGAATTTGAAACACGTTCTGAGACAGGTTTTGGTGTAACGAACGCACGATCTGAAACAGGTTCTGATGTACCTTTGGTAGGGGTTTTAGTGATACCTGCTGAAGCAGCTGAGGGACATACACTAGGCTGTGATGTTCTGACCTCAGTAACTGTTCCAGACTTAGCTGTAGCGGCTGGTGTTCTTGCACTTAATTTGTCTTTATCACCAGAGGTATTTGAGTGAGACACTGGTGTTCTTACTGCAGACATTTGTACGATGCTTTTACGCTGTTCTCGAGCACTGCTGGTGGTACGTGGTGTCTCTTGCATTTCTGGAGGTTTACTCCTGTTCGAGTTTCTCTTCTTCCTACTTTCATCAGCATTGCTCTCTGATAGACGATTAGTATTTGAACTTTTTCCTGTTGTGTTTGCACTTGGTGTAATATGTGTCTCAGATCTATTTTCATTATTTGATAAAGTTTTTCTTTTTTGATTGTCCCCATGGCTCTGTTTTGTATTTGGAGTCTTGGAGGAGAGACGTTGTACACTCCTCCCTGTTTCACTGACCATATTCTTACTTTGCTCTTTCGTTGATGGTGTCCCTGCTTCGCCTTTGCCAACTGGTTTCTCTATTACTGCCTGGGGATTGTTACCGGAACTTGTGCTTGGTACAGGTTCTATTTCACCATCTACAACTGTGTCGCTACTTGCGGCCTGCCTAGATGCAGCAATTTGTGCTTCCAGTTGTTTTTGTTGTTCCTCATGTTTCTTCAGATCAAACAATATTTCTGCAGCCAGTGTCTTATCATCAGCAAAAATTTCTTTAATCTGCAATAGGGGACAAATTATAATTAGAAAGAGACAAAGAGAGAAACACCAATCATTAAAATTTTATGGCCTACTTAATACATTTCCAACTCTGCAGCAATCATAGTAATAGCAGCAGCAGCAGCAGTAGTAGTAGTAGTAGTAGTAGTAACAGTAGTAACAGTAGCAGCAGCAGCAGTAGTAGTAGTAGTAGTAGTTGTAGTACAGAAAAAAGAAAATTAGGAAGTTAAGGATTTCAGTTTTGTTTTTACATGCAGTACTCATTAGAGAAACTGGAAATACATTAGTACATTACTATTACAAGCAGAACTGTAATGCTTATTACCCATCTGCTCCCAACTAACATATGTCATTCACATTTTACGACAATAAGACATGATTGTGAAAATTTCTTATTTGATTCACAAATGAATAATTACTGGTGTATCTTTGCCACCAAATACTACTGAGCGAGTATTAGAATGATAGACTGAAGCAGAAAAGCATATTCTCTCCCATTTTCACTGAGTAGACAAGGTACAGACTCACCTCATTCTTAAAGTCCCTCATCAATTCTTTGATGTATGACATCAGATCCAAAACAAGTGGTGACATAGCAGCTTGTAGCTTTGTCTTCAGTTGTATGACAACAGGTACAATATTTTCAATTGTATTTCGTTTTACACACTAAAAACATAATAGTCACTATTAATCTGGTGATGAACAATATAGGAAGTTAATGAATTCTTAACAAACACTGACAAAGGTTTACACATTCCATTTTAAGTTGTAGGTTACCTGGGAAATAATCGTCTTCTTTGCAGTAGTAAGAACAGCTGCAGCAGCTTCTGACTCATCTGCTGCAGGTTCTTCCTCTCCTTGAGACCGCAATGAGGACAATTTGATCTCGTCACATGCCAACACCGTCAGTGAATCTTTCAAAACATGTCTACCAGCACCATTCAGTGACATTTTGTCATTCACCACAGCACCTGCAGAAAAAAGTTTCATCTCTTCTATTCAAGACTAAAATAAAAGTTTGTCACTTAAATGTTCTCAAATGAAATATTAAACACAACAGCTGAAGAAACTGATTGTTGGTATAATTCTCCAAGGAAATAAAATTGGATCACTTCATTACACTCCCTATAACACCATAAGCTGTATTTTTAAAAGGAGGAAGAATGGTGTGAAAACTGGAGACAGGAATTTTTGATTTTTTTCTGTACTGCATACCTACATCACAAGGGATATGCCAGCATCTATACCCTTCACCCCTTTACGTTATACTGTTCCTGCACCAATATTCAACCTCTCTGATTATGTTATATTTGGAGGAGGAAGAAGAAGAAGAAGACAGACACCAGAATACTGTGAGCAAAATTAAACCACAAGATCAGTTGAACACTTGAAATTTTGCTTTTGATTTCTTGCTGCTGAGTTACAAAAATTATCATTTAATTCATATGAGTGCAATTTCTCCCTTGTATAACATCTGAGTATCCTCTTATTTACAAAAACAATGTGTGAAGTCTTTTCAAGTCTTTATGAGCATTTCTGTTTTCCAAAATGAGAAAAACCAAACTGTTTTGAAATACCAAATCTTCACTGTTTATTTCAGTGTCTGGTTTTCAAATCCCTCTAATGCTCAACTGTGAAACTCACATCTCAGGCTTGTTTGTTTACAATGTGAATACATATTTTGTCGATAAAGATGTGTCTTTGAAACTTTTACTTTTTTTTGTAAAATACAATTAAAGAATTCAAGGTATTAGGAAATATTCAAACAATGTCTCACTTATATTTGAATGCAGCCCCCCCCCCCCCCCCACACACACACGCATACACAAACCACACACAGACAGACAGACACACACAAGTACAATTTCTTTGCTTGTGGAATCATAAGCTTTTAATCATATTTTATTCATTATTTTACCTGCTTTACATTCTGTATACTTTCTTTAGTGTATGTAGTTGTTATAATATCGAAGGTTTATATGTATTCTGAAGTTTTGATAGACACAATCAAAGTCTGGCATTTATTTAGGAAAATAGGATGCAAAAGCTAGTCTACATTTAGTTATGATCATGCTAAATTTTTAGTATAACAATTACCAGTCTCAAAACATTACAACATATGTCTTCCTCAGGGGAGTATATTAGGATCTACTCTGGTCTTGATAATGAGTAATCCTAGAGATCGTCATTTCACAAGTTTATATCTTCTAGATGAATGAAGACAGAGACTTGGAGAAAACTTTTAACATAAAAATCGAAAGTAAAAGCTCAACTTGACACCAGCTGTAATTTGTCGAGTCATGTGGCTGCCATTGGGGTCTCCTGGTGCTACTAGTTCGCTCGCTTGTTCGTTACCCAATGAGCATCAATTTCATGACAATAACACAGCAAAAGTGAGAGTGTCTCCAAACCTTCATGTATTTTGTGTCATTTCCTGAGAAAAGGTTTAGAAGCTATTCATTTTTTGTGGGGAAGATGGTTACTGGAATTGCATAAATGGATACCTTGGAGATCTGGAGTCTGGGATATTTCACAATTGCATAACATGCTAAAAAATTAATTTTTCAGAAGGTATGAGCACAAATACACTGGCACCTGCACATGAGAGCATTTCTTAACAATGAGCTGCTTTTGTGGAATGTACCGTTGTGTGAGGGGGTGGAGGTGGGGGGGGTGGGGGGTGGGGGGGTGGGGGGGGTGGAGAGGAACTGCAACACCACCAAACAACAGCAAGTGAATGTAACTCTACACTAAAAACTAGTTGTCCTATGCATTAGTTACAATTTACTCCAAGTTTCTATTTTCATTTGTGTAGAATATACCCTTTTTTGAAATATCCTGTATACATCAATGACATTCCTGGCAATGTAAGGCATGGAGAGACAATTTTCTTTGCTGATGACAGCAACATTATAGTTAGAGGTCTGTGCAGATGTGGATATCTGTGGACGTCCACAGTAATATTACCTTGCAGATAACAGCTTGTGTGGATGTGGAAAATCATAGGTATATTTGTGGGGTATCTACAATAATAATTATTTAGTTGTTAACAGTTAAAGGGCAGAGTCAATACTGTTACATGACATTCCACACTATAACTGTGCATCCTACCAGCAGCTGCCTTGCATCTGACTTCTGAAGTGTCACAAAATGATCTTGATGAAAGTTGGTGGGCATGTAGATGTGGCAAAATAGTGCAATATAAATTTTTTTGTTTGTGCCCAATTTCACTTTTAGGGGGTACAACACATTGCAAAAGGTAATTTCGTATTTTAGCTTTAGGGGGAAAATCTTCAAAATGTTGATATATAAAAAATGTTTTTCATATAAAAGTGGGTATGTAATTAATGTTATTGAAAACTGTGTAATCAACTTTTGTAACGATCTGAAAACTTGCAAAATACCCTACCACCATTAATTAATTTTGAAAAATGAAAACCTTCATTACAATATAAATTAAAAGAAGCTTTCGAGCCACGTACACCCCCATGTAATGAAGCTGGTTTCTGGAATACCACTTCTGGAAAATAAGTTGTACACAATTTGCTATCCGAGCATTGTCAACATACCTATTTAAAATATCTAAATATTCATTACTATCCTAATTATTTATTTTACTTACATTTGTTTTATGTTTGAAGTCATTATGTTACATTTTACATTCATCGTTTCCTATGTATGTGTATTTTGTTAATTGAAAATAATAACTAACTCACCATTATGATAGAAAATGATTACAATACTGATAATCTGTAAAGAAACACTTATAACATAATGTTTTTTCTATACCATGCACATATACAATGGAGAAGACAATATAAAACAAAATGCAGCAAGATTTTAAATTGTAACGAGTGATCCTCTAAATATCCAGATTTTTATCAGGCATATATCACTGCATCAGTAAGACTTGGCACAGAAGATCGATTATGTACTAATGAATGTAGCTTGATTATATTGATTCTCAAGTGGAGGCTGACATCATAATCATTCAACAAAACTAGACCTGAAAATCTTCTCACAAAACTCGTTCAACATTGAAAGCTGATACATCCCATTCCCTTTACTGTCGAGCCCTTTGGGATCACAACAAGTTCCTTGTCCTCAGGTACAATGATCTAAAGTGTTCTTTCACACTGACTACCACAAGAATCTAACAATAATACAGACAGAAGACTAAGAAAGAAAACACCTTTCAAATGTCTTTTGGCCTGAAAGGCATTTGTTTCCAAGATTTCAATGCTGACATTCGGGGCTTCAAAAAGATATTCTCGAAATTTCGGTCCAAAGTTGCCTACGAAGAGGCTTGAGGTCAGTGTGAAAAAAGCTGTTTAGACTGTCATGTCCAAGGACAAGAATCACCTGGTGATCCCAAAGGGCTCAATGATACAGGTACAGCCATGGAATGTATATGGCTTTTGATGTTGGAAAAACTTTGTGAGAGGATTTTCAGATCTAGTTCTGTTGACCCTGCCTCTCCCCTATGAATTGTGGACCTTACCAATGGTGAATATGCTCAGGGTAAAGGAATGAAAGAGGAAGCCTTCTAGTAGAATTTTGCACGGAGCATAATTTAATGGCTTGTAAGAATCATGAAAGAATGTCATACACTGGAAGAGAGCTGGAGACATTGGAAAGTTTCAGACTGATTATAGAATGGTAACAGAGATTTCGGAATCACACTTTAAATTTTAAGACATTTCCAGGGGCAGATGTGGACTCCCAACACAAGTTAATGGTTATGACCTGTAGATAAATTGCAAAAAGGTAGGAAATCAAGAAGATGGGATTCAGATAAGCTGAAAGAACCAGAGGTTGTTCAGAGTTTCAGAAGGAGCATTAAACAACAATTGACAAAAACAGGGGAGAAGAATACTGTAGGAGATGAATGGGTGGCTTTGAGAGATGAAATAGTGAGGCAGCAGAGGATCAAATAGGTAAAAAGACAAGGCCTAGTAGAAATCCTTGGATTCCACAGGAGATATTGAATTTAATTGATAAAAGGAGTAAATATAAAAATGTAGTAAATGAAGCAGGTGACAATGAATACAAACATCAAAAAAATTAGATTGACACGAAGTCGGGAAACTACCTCAAATTGGCCTACAAAAACTATGTAAGCTACAGCACATGTGCATCAAGAGAGTTTTTCAACATTCTCGTGCTCTCTTCGCACAAACCATTAGTTCCAGAGAAAAAATGAATAGGACCTTTTTTGTAGGAAATTTAATATAGTTTAATTTTGTACTGCAACACGTTTTCACTGGAGGGGGCTGTTTTCGAGTTATTCAAGAAGAATGTACAACAGTGATATTAAATATGTTCTATCTCGGAAACCATTCAGAATAGGGCATACGTCCATATGAAGTTTTTTGTTCATAATCACTAACACTATCACCCCTCAAAGCATGTACATTTCCTCCCGACTCGACATGTAGAAGCTTTTGAAATGTGGTTCTATAGAAGAATGCTGAAGATTACATGGGCAGATCACGTAACTAATGAGGAGGTACTGAATAGAATTGGGGAGAAAACAGATTTCTGGCACAATTTGACAAGACGGAGGGATCGATCGGCAGGACACATTCTGAGACACTAAGGGATCACCAGTTTAGTACTGGAGGGAAGTGTGTGGGGGTTTAAAAATTATAGAGAGTGACCAAGAGATGAATACAGTAAGCAGATTCACAAGGATGTACACTACAGTAGTTATTCAGAAATGAAGAGGCTTGCACAGGATAGAATAGCCTGGAGAGTTGCATGAAACCAGTCTTCAGACTGAAGATTACCACAACAACAATAAAAACAACTTGCAAATCCTGCTGAATTTTGTTTTATATTGTCTTCTCCAGCATGTATGTTATGTAAAGAAATTTCGTTATTTTATTTGAGTAGTGTAAAAAACATTACAGTTTAAGTGTTTCTTTACAGATTATCATTATTGTAACTATTTTCTATCATAATAATGAGTTATTTATTATTTTCAATTAAAAAATACACATGGGGAGGAGGAGAAAAAATTAATGAAAAATATAAAATAACAATTACAAACATAAATAAATTTAAGTAAAATAAATAATTGAAACAGTCATGCATGTCTAGATATTTTAATCAGGTATGTTGAAAATACTTTGATAGCACACTGTGTACAGTTTATTTTCCAAAAATGATATTTCAGAAACCTGTTTTATACAAAAGGATGTACATGGCTTAAAAGCTTCTTTAATTTATCTTGTAAGATTAGTTTTCATTTTTCAAAATTAATTACTGGTGGAGGGATATTTTGCAAACTTTCAAATTATTACAAAAATTGATTATACAGTTTTCAGTAACATGAATTACATATCAACTTTTAAGTGAAAAACATTTGTCATATATCATCATTTAGAAGATATTCCCTCTAAACCTAAAATGCTACACTCCCTTTTGGGGTGCATTTGATCCCTTAAAAGTGAAATTGGGCACAAGCAAAAACAATTATATTGCACTATTTTGCCCCCTCTACATAACCACCAAGTTTCATAAAAATTGTTTATTGACACTTGAGAATGTTCTCTTGTGAGTCATTCCTGGATTGCAGTAACAGAGCTCAATAGCTCAATTATGAGGGATGAATATTGATTTTCAGTTTAGAATATTGATTTTCAGTTTAAATGTACACTAAGGTGACAAGCCAAGGAATACCTCCCAATATCAAGTCAGACCTCCTTTTGCCCATCATAGTGCAGCAACTTGACATACCATGGACTCAACAAGTCGTTGGAAGTCTTCTGCAGAAACACTGAGCCATGCTGCCGCTATAGCTGTCCTTAACTGTCAAAATGTTGCCGGTGCAGGATTTTGTGCACGAACTGACCTATCTATTATGCCCCATAAATGTTTGCTAGGATACATGTTGGGTGACGTGGGTGGCCAAACCATTTGCTCGAATTTTTCAGAATGTTCATCAAACCAATCATGAATAATTGTTGGTCAAAATGGTTCTGAGCACTATGGGACTTAACATCTGAGATCATCAGTCCCCTAGAACTTAGAACTACCTAAACCTAACTAACCTAAGGATATCACACACATCCAGGCCCAAGGCAGGATTCGAACCTGCGACCGTAGCGGTCACGTGGTTCCAGACTGAAGTGCCTAGAACCGCTTGGCCACACCGGCCGGCAATAATTGTTGTCTCGTGGTTACATGACATCAGTATTTGGGAACTCGAAGTTCATGAATGGCTACAAATGGTCTCCAAGTAGCCAAAATAACCATTCCCAATCAACAATTGTTTCAGTTAGACCAGATGACCCACTCCATTCCATGCAAACACAGCCAACACCGTTATGGAGCCACAATCACTTTGCTCACTGCCTTGTTGACAACCTGTGTCCATAGCTTTGTGGGGTCTGTGCCACACTGAAACCATACAATCAGCTCTTTCCAAATGAAATTGGGAATCATCTGACCAGGCACTGTTTTCCCATCAACTAGGGTCCAACCGATATGGTCACAAGCCCAGCAGAGGCATTGCAGGCCAGGCGATGTTATACTGTTAGTAAAGGTACTCATGCCAACCATCTGTTGCCATAGCCCATTAATGCCAAATTTCGCTGCATTGTCCTAACGAATACATTTATCGTACATCCCACATTGATTTCAGCAGCTATTTCACACAGTGTTGCTTCTCTGTTAGCACTAACAACTATGCAAGTGCCTGTGATATTGGTTGTCAAGTGAAGGCTGTCGGCCACAGCGTTGCCCATGGTGAGAGGTAATGCCAGAAATTTTTTACTCTCAGCAAACTCTTGACACTGTGGATCTTGGAAACCTGAGTTCCCTAATGTGTTGCAAAATGGAATGTCCCATGCCTCTAGCTCCAACTACCATTTCATGTTCAGTGTGTGTTGACGCCCCTTGTGTGGCCATAACCATATCAGAAACCTTTACACATGAATCACCTGAGAACAAATGACAGCTCCACCAATGCAATGCTCTTGTGTACACAACAGTATCACCATCTGTATACATGCACATCAGTATACCTTGACTTTTGCCAACTTATTGTAATGGAAACATAAAATTACTGGTAAAGTGAATCTAATCAACATTTTATGTCTTTTGGGTCCCTCCATCAGTATGTAACAGCCAACGCCTTGTTGTGACATACTATTACTAAGTTCACTCAGTTCTTAGCTATAGGTTTCATTTCTGGGGATAAAATGCACATAAGATGAACACAATTTTCAAACTACAGTAAAAGGAAAAGTAGTAATCGGGCTCATTGTAAAGAAATATTTTTAAAAATAAGACTTCCTTACTGTGACAAGTGATCTAGTCTATCAATCTGGTATGCACATCAGGGAAAACATTAATCAGTTAGCTAAAAATAGTTCTATGTATGATTATGGAACAAGAGGCAGATTGAATTAACATTTCAAAAGGAAAAGCAAACAAAAAATTCAAAACAACATTTTCTTCAGATTTGAACTGTATAATAATCTGCCCAAGGAGAAGAAAGATATAACTAAAACAGATTTATTTAAAAAGTCAGTCGAAATGTAGGTCTTAAATATTGCACATTACAATATTAAATATTATTTAGAGAACTCTGAGTAAATGCCTGAACAAATCCTTTTCTGCAATTCAAATGCTTTTCTGCAATTCAAATGCTTTCAGTCACAGGTAACATAAAAATTTAAAAGCTGGTACACTTCCCTTACTTTCATTGCATAATCTCATACTGTATCATTCCTTGAGATAAGTCTCCAAGTCAAACAGTTTTCAGAGTCTAAAAGAGTGTAATGCACATTATTTGTGACGTGAATTCACAAACATTCAGTGGAAGTTTGTTCAAGGAATTGGACATACTAACTACTGCTTCTCAGTATATTTATTCCTCAACAAAATTTGTTGGAAATAACACATCCCTTTTTTAAACAATGGGAAGTATAAGATGAACTGACAGCAATGTGGAAAGGATGGAGTGCACCTAGAGGAGATGTTGAGCTGCAGACAGGCACAATGAAACAGAAAGCTAGAAATATCAACACTATAGGAAAGGAAAAGATAGATTGCTACTTACCACAAAGCAGACACATCAAGTTGCATACAGGCACAATTAAAAGACACATGTGCAAAGCTTTTGGCCATAGCCTTCATCAGCAGCTCAGGCCTGAATGCATTTGACCTGAACTGCCAGAATTGGCAGTTGTGTGAGTTTCTCTTTTGCTGATGAAGGCTATGGCCGAAAGCTTTGTGTAAGTGTCTTTTAATTGTGCCTGTCTGGAACTTAGTGAGTCTTCTTTACAGTAAGTAGTGATCTATCTTTACTTACACTGTTGATATTCCTACCTGGAGTTTCAACTGTTTGAAAGCTAGAAATATTTCAGACAAAATTCTTCTTCAGAAGTAGAAAACTCTCACCCAATCATGCTCACACACTTACATGAATGTCTGTGGGTTTTTTAGTTCTGAAGAAGAGCTTTGTCCAAAAGCAGAAATAATTTTAGTTTTCTTCCTCTTCTTTCCCCCCACCTCCCACTGTGCCTGTCTGCAATGCAACATTCCTTTATGTGGTGAGCAGCAGTGTATCCTTTCCATCTTCGATATACCCCTTTCTCCAACAAACAGCTCAGTTTACAAAATCAAAACTACGCACCAGAACAATCTACACAAAGACTATTGTGGTATTTTGTATTAATGTAAGTAAAAAAATCTGATATGTTCCATACTCACAAGGACCTCCTCAACAGAGACAGATCCATGGGACAAAGAATTCATCTACACTATTCTACAACACACCACTCATTATGAGGGGATGTTCTCTTAAGATTTCCAGACAGGCAGAAGGGAAGACATGCAGATTTACTAGAGGTGTGGCAGCAAGTTCATGATCTCTACCTCATCTGTGAGAGCAAGTGGTGTATGCAATGATTAATTTTGAGATAGGCAATGAACAGTGGATAACTATTTGCCATCTTATCACTTAGTTGTTCTTAGTATGTATAAACATAAGAGCACTGGAAACTAGGGATAAACCAAATGAAGTAGTGTGTTGGTTCAAACACTGGCCTCTGATTCAGAAACATGGAGACTAACATTTCCTAAATAACTTCAGACAAATGCTTTGGCTAACACCAGTACTTTCCTAGCTGAGCATGTGTGTATATCTCTGTAATTATATGATGTATATTGTTCCTTACACATGTACTTCCTAACAAATTTTATCAGTGTTTCATTACCAGACAGTTGACACTCTTGTATAAGCAGGTGACTAACTGATATTAACAGCAGTGGATGTTAGCTGCATCTCATGACAGACTGCAATATTATAGTATAAGCCAGGCTGTCCCAACATTGCCCTATCAGGCAAGGCACCTCTTCTAGGAGGTGCAGATAGTGTATGCTACCCACCAAACAGCCCTATTGCATATTTTCTGTGCCAGTGCAAGCTGCTTGGCCACCCACGCCTGCTTGCCTACAGTTAGTGCAGTAGGATTGCATACACTATGGCCTGACAGCAAGAACTACCCACACATCACCGTTGTCTGTGACCATGTCCACCCATCTGCCACGAAAGTGTGTGGGAGCTGAAATAGCCTATAGCTGGAGTCACAAATGATGGTGGCGAGTTTTGGCTTGTTCTACACATATATGGCACATATTCTCCAACAACCGATGAGGGTTCAGTAGTGTTCTGTGCGCTCTGATGTGAACCTCACAGCCAATGCAAGCATTAATTGTGATCACAGCAAGTAATTTAGTGAATATTTCATTTGTTGTGAGTTGTCTCTCTGGTAATGGCTGTATGTGACAAATTTTACACAAGCAAGCGAGATACATAATTTGCTTTCTTCAAGCACAAAGTACATGTATGGGTGTACTGCAACTGTTGCTTGGAACTGGCAATGAATCTGTGCCACAACCTGTGCAAACGGCCCAACATTCATGAATCGGACTGTAGTGTAAGTAAATTAAAGGACATTATTGCATTTCAAAGAAAACAATGCCAATAGTACACACTCATTTAAATCAATTTTGTTCTTTTATTTCAATGGAAACTAATTTCACTTTATTTTTACTGAAGCGTTACATATCTTTGCAAGTTGTCACAAGTTCTGATCTTTGAAGTAACTCTATAGGGTGACTTACAGCATTGACAACCAGACCATACTAATTCAAAATGGTTTGAAAATCTGCTGAAAAGGAAACAAGTGGATTGACATTCATCACAACTTTATGGAAAGTCGCTTAGATGCTAAGAGCCACATGTGGCTGTATTGCGTAATACTGACACCACAACAATTTCAAATCAGTATTTTTTATTATATCTGTTCATTAATAGAACTTTATAGGTAATGAATGTAGTCGTTGCACACAGTGAATAGAACATAAGGTTCTTGCAATACACTCTGTACATCTTACGACGACTTCTGTTTTTGTGTAAAAAGCAAGTGTTTATCTTGCTTTTTCCAGTTGCTGTATTTAAGTCACACAATGAACCTCCACTTTTTATTATTTATGAAAATGATTGTGATTATTTAAACTGAATGGTGCATAATGATAGAGTGTGTTCTAATTTCAATACTTCCACATGACAGTGATTAAAGGCACATAAAATCAAAAGAAACATTGCATTTGTAATAAAAATAAAGGCAAAACAAATGTAAAACATACATAACAAAGATTAAACCTTAGGTATATGTCAGATTTATGAGTAAAAGTGATCAGTAAGTAAAAATGGGCGAACCAGCCACTTTGCAGCACAATGAAACTTCCACCTAACACCTTGCCAAGTATTCTGGATAGGAGGAATATATAATTTCCTCTCAGAAGATTCAAATATGAAACATTTTAATTTCAGTACAATCTGATACATAACCGTCCTCTTAAAGACACCAGAACAGCTGAACAGCTGTGCAAGTTAGAACATCGCTTTCGGGACTCATGTAGGCACACTAGACGTGGATTGAATCTGGCCAGCGGATTTATGATTAAGGTCAGTTTGCTGGCCTGCCTGGATGTGGCTTTTAGGTAATTTCCCATGTCCAGCTTGGTGAATACCCATGTCACACCTCAGTTACAGGATTCACTAACATTTTGAACACATTCTCATACTTTCACATGGCTAACGCTAGACAAAAGCAGATGAGGTACCACAGTTTCCATCTCATGGAAGGAAAGGGCAGCAACAGGAAAGTTATCCGATCATCCTATTCGACTGATATGCCAAATCAAAATTTAACAGGTTGACCCAATGTAGATACGGGATAAAGTCTGAAGAAAAAGAATAATAATTTCCGAGATTGTAGAAAGTGGCTTCCAGTCAGGACATAAATGATAATCTATAGGACTGAGAACAAAGCTGACTGGGCCCAACTCTATAAGCCATCAGCCAGCCAGAAGAGCGCTCTACAGAGATGCCATGCATGCATACGCGAGTGGAAGCCTCTGCAGGTGCTGACATCTTGCGACTTCTGAGGCACGCCATACAGCTGCTCGCCCAGATTGTGGGTAAGGACTCTTACACAGGTCACCACACTACCTGTTCCACAACCTCCTGCATCTTACTCCAGCGGTTCATCCGAGAAAGACCAAGACCCACACAAACTTGATGCAGGCATGCCAAACGTTGGTGCAGATTCGTTGTCATCCACTGACCCTGAGTTCACAGTCAACATTTCATACTCTAATAGCCATCTGATCACTCAAAATTAACTAAATAATCTTGTGAGGGATCTGAGATTGTCAAGCAGTGGCACAGAATTGTTGGCCTTTAGACTTAAGCAGTTGAGAGCTCTTGCTGAAGATGTTAAGAGGTATCTCTTTTTCAAACATGTCGAGAGACTCTGGAAGATTATTTTTCACCAAAAAGTGATCTAGTATATAGTAAAAATGTAACTGGTCTTATGAGTAAATTCGACATAGAACATAATCCCGATGACAGATGACTGTTCACAGACACATCAAAACCAAGTCTGAAAGCTGTGTTAGTGAACAATGGAAATGTGTTGCTATCAATTCCAATCAGTTATGCAGTACGCTGGAAGCAGACATATTCCAACATGGAAAAACTGTTGAGTGCTATAAATTATAGTGAATGCAATTGGAACATCTGTAGCGACTTCAAAGTTCTAGCCATACTTCTTGGCCTGTAGCTCAACTACACAAAATATTGCTATATTCTGGGCGAGTGTGATAGCCGAGATAAGGCTTCCCTTTACGTAAAAAAAGACTGGCTACTTCATAAATCTTTGGAACCAGAAATAGAGAAGGTTCAACAAGTTCCTCTGGTAGATTCTAACAGGTTTTTACTTCCTCCTTTACATATTAAACAAGGTTTAATCAAGTACTTTGTTAAGGGTATGAGCCAAGACAGAGACAAAATCATATACATCCTGAGTAAAATTCCATGAATTACTAAAAGTAAAATCAGGGAGGTAATATTTGAGTCACTTTATCCAATCGGCATAAATTTCGATACTTAGTAATAAACGTATTTAACAATTTCTGTTGTATGTATAAACTTGAAATTTTTTCTGCATGTTTCTTAGTTACCTATTTTTGTTATTAAAAAAACATCATAAAAATAACTTATTTCAAAATTTTGTTATAAATAAAAAACTCTTGGATAAGGGACATTTTGGAATCAAAATATGGAGCAGAGACATTTTGAAAATAAAAAGTTTTCATAAGAGACAGTTTGAAAAAGAAAATAGGGGAAAAATTATAAACAATGTTTGTTTAGTCATCATCATCTTGGGCAGTTTCCAGCCACTGGCTGGGTCTGTCGGGAACACAAGCCTCTCCATTGTGTTCTGTCTTTCCACCATTCCCCCTCTTCCACCTTCGTCCAGTTCTCTCCTCTTCTCGTCACACATTCCTTCACTCCCTTCACCCATCTATCTCTTGGTCTTCCTCTGGGCCTCTTCCCCTCCAGTTGCAGATCAAACATCCTCTTTGGAATTCTTCCCTCATCCATTCTCTTCATGTGTCCATACCACTGCAGTCTTGATTTTTTCTATCCTGTCCTGTACTGGTTCCTCCTTTAGTCTTTCCCTCACATACACATTTCGCAATCTGTCTCGTCTTGTTACACTCAACCTGCTCCTCTGGAACTTCATTTCACTAGCCTGTATTCTACTTTTGTCGCTTCTGTGCATTACCCATGTCTCACTTCCGTATGCCAATATGGGGACAAAGCAGGTTCGGTATATAATTCCCTTGGATTTCTGTGGCACCTCCTTGCTCCAAATAAGCCCCCTAATGCATTTGTAGAACTGCCCTGCTTTTCTGCACCTTTCATTTATTTCCATTGCGTTTCCCCCCTTACTTTCAATCATGCTTCCCAGGTACTTGAAGTTCTCTACCACTTGTAGTTTTTCCCCTCCACAAGTTATATCCACATTTGGCCTATTCTTCTTCCTTGTTGTGACAATTATTTCACTTTTCTTTGCAGAGAAATGCCAAATGTTTGTATAGTAAATGTATATAATTTAATTTTTGTGGAAACAGCTTCTGTAGGTATTTTTAAAACAACTGAAATAATTTCTGGTTAAGCTAGGGAAACAGATAGAAACATACATTTAGCAGAAAATTATTAAAAAATAACATTACATTAAACCTACACACATTACAGAAAACATAATTTTAAAAGTGCCTTAAGGGTAGTCATTTAATTATTTAAATCTGGATTTGTTCTATTAACTGCTGTGAAGTAATTAAAAGCCGTTTTCATCGTCCATGTGTCCACCGGCATTTTCGCCACCATATTGTTTTTCAGTTCTATTCTGTACTGGATTGAATATAATATTTTTTGTAAAAGGCCAGGTCTTCATTTTGAGCCCAGTGTTCCGCAAAGTGAAGAGTCAGAAGCTTGTTGACATCTTTCACTTTCAGCTCTTTTACTGTTAATCAAGGTAGCACTAATGGTAGTTCAAAGTTTTGAACTTTAAATCCAGGTTTGAGTACTTTTTTTCACCTTTCCGAGATTGGTGTTATACCAAGGTTCTCCTACAACAAGTACTTCACAGGTTGGCACATTGCCTAGTGTTATAATAAATCTTTTAGCACTTGAAAATTTATAGTACCAATTTCCAGGCTTCTTTTCGTAATTTTCACTTACATTCTTCCAGTCAAAAATATTACAGCTCTCAGTCATATTGAAAACAGTTCCACATTCCTTAAATATTTCAATGTATTTCTCAGGCTTAATAATAGTGTCATAATTTTGAATTTCCTTCTCAATTCTGCCAAATACACACTCAAGCAGCACATGCAAATAACCTGGTACAGGGAATACTAAAACAATGTCTTTAATATTTGGCAGTGCTTCATTTACCAACCAATATTGAAGCATAATCATCAATGAACTGTTCCAGTTTTGTCCTCCACAACCATCCGCAATTGCCTTACAGTGGTCACTCCTTCCAAGCAAGTATTTTTTAGCCTATGAAAAATTGCTGATGCAATTTCATTCGAACCTTTTTTTGAAGTCCAATTCTGTCCAGTGATACATAAAAAAACGGTCTTTTGTCTGCTTATCTTTAGATGTACCTTGGCAGATAGTAAAGTTAAATAAATAGAACTGTCGACTATAGTAAGCTGCCTGGTCAGGGATTTTGGGCAAAACTAAATTCTTTTGGCAAAGGAAGGGTGATTTCGTTTTTTTTTTTTCAGTAAATTAAATAATGCTTCTGCACTCTTTTTGTGGAGATTGAAATCAGATTCAACCGATTTGCCCCCGCTGTCTAATTTCAACTGAAACTGGATGTATTTGGAGCACCTGTCCACAGCAGGAGAGCCAAAGCTTAAGTTACAATCTTTGACAAATATTTCATAAAAATATGAATATGGAACTTGAAGATAACTTTCTGCTCTTGAATTTTAAGCCTTGTGAAACTTACTCATTGAAAGATAGCTCGAAAAATACTGTCTTGTAATTCTGGTGTTTCTGCAATAATGTTTTTCAAGTGGGCAGAGGCTCTCTATAAGTGACTTTACAGAATGCCTTTTAACCTCAAACAGCTTAGACTTATGGTCTCCTCCTCTATTCTCTACAGCTAGATTTATGGAGTGGAAATGTATCTTACACTCTCGTTGAGCTCTTTTCTCACTAACACCAAGTAAGCCACAAAAGGGTTTCTTACATACTCAAACCAAAGAAGTGTTTCCAGATTTGGTATGTGGGATCAGTAGTGATTCCAATTTTCAGTGATTTGTTTCTATTCATCTTCATTAGTTCTCCTTCGTTTAGGTGTTTCACTCACAGTATATTTAAGTATATAGTTAATGATATGAATATAATAGAGGGAAACATTCCACGTGGGAAAAATATATCTAAAAAAAAAAAGATGATGTGATTTACCAAACGAAAGCGCTGGCACGTCGATAGACACACAAACAAACACAAACATACACACAAAATTCAAGCTTTCGCAACAAACTGTTGCCTCATCAGGAAAGAGGGAAGGAGAGGGAAAGACGAAAGGATGTGGCTTTTAAGGGAGAGGGTAAGGAGTCATTCCAATCCCAGGAGCGGAAAGACCTACCTTAGGGGGAAAAAAGGGACAGGTATACACTCGCGCACACACACACACACACACACACACACACACACACACACACACACACACACATATCCATCCGTACATATACAGGGCTATTACAAATGATTGAAGCAATTTCATAAATTCACTGTAGCTCCATTCATTGACATATGGTCACGACACACTACAGATACGTAGAAAAAGTCATGAAGTTTTGTTCGGCTGAAGCCGCACTTCAGGTTTCTGCCGCCAGAGCGCTCGAGATCGCAGTGAGACAAAATGGCGACAGGAGCCGAGAAAGCGTATGTCGTGCTTGAAATGCAATCACGTCAGTCAGTCATAACAGTGCAACGAAACTTCAGGACGAAGTTCAACAAAGATTCACCAACTGCTAACTCCATTCAGCGATGGTATGCGCAGTTTAAAACTTCTGGCTGCCTCTGTAAGGGGAAATCAACGGGTCGGCCTGCAGTGAGCGAAGAAACGGTTGAATGCGTGCGGGCAAGTTTCACGCGTAGCCCGCGGAAGTCGACGAATAAAGCAAGCAGGGAGCTAAACGTACCACAGCCAACGGTTTGGAAAATCTTACAGAAAAGGCTAAAGCAGAAGCCTTACCGTTTACAATTGCTACAAGCCCTGACACCCGATGACAAAGTCAAACACTTTGAATTTTCGGCGCGGTTGCAACAGCTCATGGAAGAGGATCCGTTCAGTGCGAAACTTGTTTTCAGTGATGAAGCAACATTTTTTCTTAATGGTGAAGTGAACAGACACAATGTGCGAATCTGGGCAGTAGAGAATCCTCACACATTCGTGCAGCAAATTCGCAATTCACCAAAAGTTAACGTGTTTTGTGCAATCTCATGGTTTAAAGTTTACGGCCCCTTTTTCTTCTGCGAAAAAAACGTTACAGGACACGTGTATCTGGACATGCTGGAAAATTGGCTCATGCCACAACTGGAGACCGACAGCGCCAATTTCATCTTTCAACAGGATGGTGCTCCACCGCACTTCCATCATGATGTTCGGCATTTCTTAAACAGGAGATTGGAAAGCCGATGGATCGGTCGTTGTGGAGATCATGATCAGCAATTCATATCATGGCCTCCACGCTCCCCGACTTAACCCATGCGATTTCTTTCTGTGGGGTTATGTGAAAGATTCAGTGTTTAAACCTCCTCTACCAAGAAACGTGCCAGAACTGCGAGCTCGCATCAACGATGCTTTCGAACTCATTGATGGGGACATGCTGTGCCGAGTGTGGGAGGAACTTGATTATCGGCTTGATGTCAGCCGAATCACTAAAGGGGCACATATCGAACATTTGTGAATGCCTAAAAAAACTTTTTGAGTTTTTGTATGTGTGTGCAAAGCATCGTGAAAATATCTCAAATAATAAAGTTATTGTAGAGCTGTGAAATCGCTTCAATCATTTGTAATAACCCTGTACAGACACAAGCAGACCAGACATATGTAAAGGCAAAAAGCTTTTTGCCTTTACATATGTCTGCTTGTGTCTGTATATGTGCGGATGGATATGTGTGTGTGTGCGAGTGTATACCTGTCCCTTTTTTTCCCCCTAAGGTAGGTCTTTCCGCTCTCGGGATTGGAATGACTCCTTACCCTCTCCCTTAAAACCCACATCCTTTCGTCTTTCCCTCTCCCTCCCCCTTTCCTGATGAAGCAACCGTGGGTTGCCAAAGCTTAAATTTTGTGTGTGTGTTTGTGTTTGTTAGTGTCTCTACCAACATACCAATGTTTTCGTTTGGTAAGTTACATCATCTTTGTTTTTAGATATATAAGCATATAGTTATCCTGATCAATTTTATACTTAGAAGAATAAAAGCCTCCATGAAACTTATGAACATCTTGCATTGTAAGCTGATTACACTTAAAAACTTGATCAGAATGAAGGCACTGTGGTAGTCTTGCAAGTCTTTGATGTGTAGAGTTTCCACCTCTCTATTGTTTTTTCCATTTATCTGGATCCTTTATACGTTTCCTTCCTTTGTTCTTCTGGCGTGGAGTTATCTTCGGTCCCTCCATAACCTGTTGTTCAGTAGTTTTAGGTTGTAGTTCCTCCATTGGTTAACCACAAAGTTTATCAACCTAGGCCTTCAACACTGCTTGTATAGTACACTTTTAAAACAAGAAGCTTACTTTAAATGCAGAACAACACTTAAAATCAGCCTAATTTCAATTATTGATAAGGATTTTAACAATAGCAAAAATGCCATGGTAAACACATAAAACAGGCACCAACTTCACAATAAACAAAAAACATAACCTGTCGTGAACAGTAAATGAAACTTAGCTTCGGCTGACCACCAGTTCTACCACAACATGTTTCACTGGAAAAATACCCTACACAATGATTTTAAATTAAAATGGTTGGTAGTTGCACTGTGTGTAAGAGTCACTTTTGAAAGAAAAAAAAATGACACACTGCTCAGAAAAAGGCAAAGGATACAGGTTGTTTTGTTACAAAAATTAATGGTAGATGAGTCGGCCATGTTGGATTGGATAAGGGACTTGGATTGGATAAGGGACATTCTCAAACTAAACAGGCATATTTCAGGATTTTATTATTAAATTGCAGTGATTTAAAGGATGTTTTGAAGGAAAACCATAGTTTAATAAGACGTAAAAAAAATTGATGAATGCTACGGTAACAATAACTCAATTTCCACGAAAATTGGATAAAGGACGTTTTGGAAATGAGCGACTCATTTATTGGACCCTAAACTCAAGAACTCCTCACTGATCCTGAATTTGATATACATTACAAGATAAGGAGAAGATTGCATGGTATTATTTCCAAAATGTGGTCACAAATTTCTTGGGAAACTTTCGGGCTCAGAACTATAAGGACTTAGTGGAGTACCTTATATCATTGTACCAAGCAATGGGGTGCCATGTGTGTCTAAGAATACACGTGTTACACTCACACATAGACTTCTCCCCAGAAAAGTGTGGAGCAGTCAGCTACAAACAAGGGGAACAGTTCCAAGTGATATCTACGATGGAAAAACAAGATCAGGGTCATTGGAGCCAGTCTATGCTTGCTTGTCATTGTTCTACAATTGCTAGTGGTGTTCCAGACCCACAATACAAACTAAAGGCAAAAAGGTGCCATTTGTAATATCCAGATAAGTTACATTTTTATCACTTCCATTGTGTACACTCCTGTTTATTTTTCATTAACACAAGATAAAACACCCTTTACCACAACCTTAACTCGAACCAAACCAGCATTTTTATTGTCATTTTCATATTCAGCACCCTCAATTTCATAAGATAATTCACATTTTGTTTCCAAAGCATGAAAAAAGTTAAATTTTGTTGTCCAGTATTATCTGGCGGAAGCTTTTGAGAAAGTCTTTTAGATACTAGATCTGCATGAAGTCCATTATACTGCTCAGAATTCTGTGCTAGTTTACACAATGATGACTATGACAACAATAAGCAGTCAGTTTTAAGTATAAAAATGGTTAACACATTTTGGCAACAATCATTTACCCTAGTTAAGTCAGTGTTCGAGGTAAAAGTCTACATGTCACACATGCATCCCTGTCACATAATTATCATTCTCTTATTTCTTTGTTTTTCAGGATACATCAGACCTTCCGTACTATAAACCAGAATTCTAACAATACCACAGTAGCATACTATACAGAAATAAATAAACTGTTCAGCCATACGGCACTGAAACCAACATTTTTATGAAATTTGAGTTAACAGCCTGAACACACTTGTGTAATTTTTCCCAAACTGGGCAACTGTAATTATCATGTCAAACTAATAAAGTTACTGTCACTGCTAAAATGTCGTATTCTGTTGCAATGTAGTTTACTCTCAGAACATTTTGTCAAGAAAATACATTCAAAAAGCTTTCAATAAAGACTGAAACACATAATTAACCTCAGAAAATGGAGAAATGACAAACACAAGACACAGAAAGCTGCTGCCGAGGCTGTGTGTGAGGTGTGCTTGCATGTGTGAATGAAAGTGAATGAATGAATAAATGTGTGTGTGTGTGTGTGTGTGTGTGTGTGTGTGTGTGTGTTTTTCTCTTTCTTTTTCTGATGAGGACTGTGGCCAAAAGCTAATGTGTAAATGTCTTTTAACTGTGACTGTCTGCAACTTAATATGTCATCTTTATGGTAAGCAGCAGTACATCTTTTCCTTACATTATTCATTAAATGTTTCTTTAGAGAAAATGCTGCATCCCCTAAGAAAACATATAGCACTTGATTGTAGATCCTGGCTAACACTCTTCTTTAGGTGTTTTTAGTCTTCCATTTTCTACTGCATGTCAGAAGAGGCACTCATCAAAAACATCTGTGTTGCTCTCTTTGTTGTAGGAGCCTGCATTCATCATAACGAATCTATAATTTGCATCAGTGATGGCTACCAACCCAATAAAGAACAGGATTTGTAGCAACAACACATCAAACCAGATTTTTTTTAATGCTGATGTGTTTTCCCATTAATATTCCCAAGACAGATAGGGTAACGTCACTTGTTCCAAAAACATTGTGGTTTTTTTTAATCATTTTATATTGGCTCAGGAATGCAGTTTGTTAACAATGTTGACTATATAGCTTTACAAACTTCTACAAGGGTTGTGGAAGAGCCCTTTCTGAAGCTGTGAAAGAAAAAGAGAATTCGCAGAACTGTTGAAATCCGTTGCAGAACATGTTTTATAGTGTCTATGATATATTCAATATAGGTAACATCCTATAATAGCAAAGGTTGACATTTCAATTCTTCATACAAATGCGAAAGTCTACAGGAAAATAACTTTTCAAACAAACAATATTAGTTTCGCTACTTTGTCGCAGACAATGTTTCTTCAGTATTGGATGTTTGGATATGTAAGATATACAAGTTTGCCATTAAAAATGTCTTTCAGTTGTCCATAATGAATATACTGTGCTGACTCGGCAGACGTGCTAATGGCAGAATAATATGTCTACTTCCACAAACTGTTCATGACTGAGCTGCAGGCTACTTGCATGTGTTGCACACACGCAATTTGCTCAGCACAACTGCATTCAAATAGAATACTTCAACTTTTATTTTCTCTACACTGCAGTGAGATATGGCTTTCATTCCAGTTTTAAAAACAATTTCGATATGTTTGCTGTATCTAGTATGCAACAATCACTTACTATGAACAAAACTTAAAGTAGCCTGTGACCATATTTTGCACTGTAGCCCAACAAATTTTTACATTATGTTACTGAGGAATTAAATATCACAAAACAATGTCCAATATAAAAAAATAGACACTTCGGCATCAGGCTGTGACGTGAAACTATATCAAAAAAAGCAATTTTGTATAGCAATTAGTATCCTCTGAATCAAAGAGACACATTATATAGTGAAGACAATGTGCAAAATGAAAAGAAACTTTTTTTTTAATTTTTTAAAGGGAAAGGAGAATCTCTACCAAAAAACTAACTCCAGGTATTGGCACAGCTTTGCTTCATTAACATACAGTATCTGTGTCAATGCCTGCGCCTGCACCTACAGATGCCGGCATGCACCCTGTGGCCGGTTTTCTGGTCGGCATTTCCAGCGACAATCATGGCAAATCCTGGGGTTTAGGTTGGTGCTCGGCATCTATTACAGTCTTGGCTCCTACCACCACAATTGTGTCAGTGTTCAGTTGTCTTCCCTGCCATTGGGATTCACCTCATTCTTACACGACACTGGTGCTGATGTTCAGGAGGGTTGGGAGTGGTGGAGGGGGAGGGGGGGGGGGGCATGTGGTGTCATCAATCACTGACATTTCACAACACCAGCAGTCAACCACCTCAAAGACGCTGCACATCCACAAAGCATCACTGTGCGGCCAATCTGGATTATGCTTGAACCACACTTCCTGGCATTGCGAGGTGCCATCACCATGCAACATTTATGAAATACAGCCACAAGGAACAAGCACACAAATTCCATCTGGAGTTGAGTTCGAGTTCTACTTCTGCTTCTGCTATACAGTGTGTTAAGTTGTGTCCATGGACAAGTGTTTGTAGTAGCTGCATTTAGAACTCTAAGAGTATGAGATCTAAAGGCTAGCCATATCACACAGCTCAGAATCTTTGGTTGGTTCTTTGTATGCTTGACAATGAAGAGTCAAATCCATATAAATATTTCCATATGTATTTACTGCTGTCACATCAGTGGAGAGCTATAAAAGGTATGTGTCTCTGTCCACCCATGTGTACAAAAGGAGAACACAACACAAAGAATGCTGAGAAACAGTTATTACTGGAAAAAAGCTGATTAGTTAAGTTTCAAAATTAATGAATAATTAACATAAGAAAACAGAAAAATGTAAAACACGTACCGAGAATGTCCATACACACTTTATAGGTTATCTTAAAACGATGCTCATCAGTCATGTGTTCAAGCATAAATTTATATAGTGTCATGCGCTTTTCTGCATTATCTTCACCAGATAAATCGAAAACCTCAGCTTCTTTCTGCGTCTGTGTTGTTCTCATAAACATATCTTCTGTCTTTAAGCATTGAAAAAGGATAAAATTATGTGTCAGCTGTCTGCTATTCTTTAATTTAATCAACAAAAACACCAAATGCAATATTTTTCTCTAAAGTAGTGAACATGCAAAAGTAACAGAGTATATATGAGATGTTCTAATAACAATTATTCGCTGCTTTCACAGGTTCGAATCTTGATATAGAGGGACATTTCAAAACATGACACAGAATAGAGAAATATGCATCACGGAAATTAAACTACTACTTTTGCAATGGAAAAAGTCATCAACATTTATTAAAATAAAGATAAAGTTTGGCATATGTCTCAATAAAATTAGTGACTCAATAATAATAACAAAAATGTAATATCTTATTAATAATTTCAAGTGCAGTAGGGTCTCGTATGTAGTATTTTGAAAAAAAGAAAGTATGATCATTCTAATCAATGATTTCAGATTAGTAGTTTGTGTAGCATATGTTTCAGAAACTAAAAAGACACATTATATCTGTACAACGATGTTGAAAACTGTCAGCTGTGCTCACTGACTTCTCAAAAAGTATCCTTACATCTGCTTTTATCATAAGATAAATACTTAAAAAATAATACTGGAGGAAATTAGCAGCACAAAATTCATGAGAGAACTAAACTGATCAAAGTTAGTATTTTTTTCGTAAGTGAAGAGTCATCATGCTAATATACAAAGTAACAAAATATACTTTTTAGGTTATTGAGAATAAACTTTATTCAACTAGCAAGAATGTAATTTTTTGTGCACCTCAGGTAGGTATTCCATCATACTTTTGAGGTGTGTCTTCTTCTCTGAATACAATCGTTTTCACCAGTAACCTCACTGAATGTGATAGAGTTGAAATCTTCACTTCACCGTCTATTCTCATCATTTCCCATCCCTTTATTTTGCCAAATGTCTTTTTTATCTGAATTACTCTAGGCGTGGTGGTTTTAATCCACGAGGCAGAACTTATATTAACCTCAGTTGTGTTAATAATCACTTCACCTGCTTGCTGAAAATCCATAAAATACTGCCTTTCACCTGGACGACTTTAAAAGATTGCTTATTGCAAGCTGTTGCTATAATTTTCACTACATCAGTAACAAAATGCATCCCCATCTTTAGCCACATTTTCTTTTAGTTACCAGTTTTTCTGTTACTTCCCTTTGCTGAATTGTTCATATCTTTTTCACTATCTATTTTACCGCCAATGAAGACACACAAGAGATATGTTACAAAATGGCAGGAGCAAGCAGAACGGTATATTCTCTAAGTTGAGTACAGCTAGCTTGTACAACACATTCTGCACTGACCCCACTTAGCATGAACAAGTCATAGGAGTTACCTCTCGTGCCATCTACTGGCCTTTGTAGCACCTACATCAGCAAACACTGGAGGCAGCCCTTTTAAAATGTGAAAGCCCTGTTCACATACCACCTAATTAAGCACAAAGCACAATTTATGCAAAAGTGGCTCTTAGCCCCTTTAGCATGATAACTCTTCAATCATCAGCATAGTAAATTAACTCATCAGTAAATACATACCTCACATTTATTGTAATAATAGAGCCCAGCAACAAAATTTTGGTAAAGTATGTTCTTGTTCTTCACTAACAATGATTCGGTGATGAAATAAATTATGGAATCAACAATAGTTTTGTCCTTATCACAAAGCATACTGAAAATGTTGAAATAAAAGCTGCCCCTCAGCTTCAAATAATCTTGCTGCAAGAGCTGAATCAACTGCACAAGAGCAGTTTCCCTCACTTTTTCTCTAGGATCTTTCAAACACACACAAATATCCGGGATTAAAGGCTCAACCATTGAAGTATACCTAAGAAAAGAAAAAAAAAAAAACACTGTTGTGGAAAACAAATTGACTATTAATAAAGTTTATTCAGAATTACTCACAAGGGCTACAATTTGCAGGCTGCTAGTGTAAGTGTATCAATTCAAATAAACAGTTAGAGTTATTTCTCATATTTTCACCATTATGAAGCAAAAAGAACTTACAGAATTAAATATTGCATGATTACTGGAAACTTAAAAGGGAGAGATCACTTTTAACTTTTAAAATAACACAGCTTTCAAAATGATTCTTCCTGTTCATCTGTTGCACCTCTAAGAATGACATAGAATGAAAGCATATAATTAATACATCATTTTATGTTTCAAGAATATGTTGGTTATGAGAAGTAGTGGAAGGGCTTCCACTGTGATGAGCTGTATACTAGATGAAGGAGAGGCAATAACTTAGCAGTAGGTTACTGAGCACTGTTTAAATGTAATATTTAGTTAGCAGAGATTCGCAGAAATTCTGTGACACTTACAAGACAATGGATGGCATTAGTTTTTTATATTAATGTCTGATAGATTCAATCTACATTCCAAGGTATGATGTCAAGTCACCACTGAAAGAGTGAGTCACATTTTACACAAACAGTTAACTATGAGACAACTTAATGTAAGCAAGATGTGATATTTATTGAGTGCTGGCCATAAGTGATGAGGAGGAGAAACCATACGCAAATGGGAAGGAGAAACCTCACCAATGTTAGGGCCATTATAAACAAAATCCAGCATATGTTTTTTGCCCATTTGTTACCGTGAATGAGAGGTAGATAGTAATATAATAATAGTTGCGGGAGAGGAAAGTGACTGACCAGTGCTCCATTTCCGTCGATTTCTTGTTACTGGCGATATTTTTGTGCCTTTGGCTACCTTTCTCTGCCACAGGAAAATTTTTTTGGGACATTTCTGCGCCACCCACGAATTTTTTTGCGGCACGCACGATCTTTTTTGCGGCACGCGCGATCTCTTTTGCAGCACACGCGATCTCTTTTGCAGCACACGCGATCTTTTTTTCGCCACTCGCTATCTCTATTTTTGAGCAACATGTGTTCTTTTCCCCTGATCTGGACATACTTGCTTGGTCTGGTCAACTTTTTCCGTATTTTTCTTATTTAGTGGTCTTCAACATTACCAACACAATTTCTTTCTTTCTCGTCCTTCCCTCCGTGTTTTATTCCTTCTTATGATTACTATTTTAACTTTAGTTATTTAATTTCCCTACCCACCAGTTACCACTATGTACCCTAATCCTGTACCACATTATTTACATTCATTCCGGAAACATGCATTCACCGTAGCCAAACTGCAATCCCACATACTTTTCCTCCGGTTCTGCTTAACCTTTGGAATCTCCCCTAAAGGACTTACCTTAAAAGTTCCCATCTCTGGGTGCAATTCCTCCTTCCACCAGTCTCTCCTGGACTTCCAGAACCTTCAATCCTTAGCTCTTACCCAACTTGTCCTGAATCTCACACTACTTCATGTAACCACCACTCCCATCAGCTCCTATCTCTCTTTAAAGTCCTCCACCTCTCAAACCCTTGCTTGGAGAACACACTCAGGAACATCATCCTAGAAGCCAGCTGCAAACTTGAGTTCCATGCCACACACCACCTGAAAAAACTATCCACAGTTCTAGTGCAACACCTAAGAAGTGGGGTTCCTCTCCCTATCCCTCACAAACACCAACCACAACAGAACCTTCAACAAACCCCCCCTAATAGCCAACAAACCTAGCCTAGCCACCCTACTCAATCTCCCCATCCCAGCACATACCCCACACAGACCAAATCTCAACTATAACCACAGTCAAATGCCACATATCACCAGTCCCAATTCAGTTCTAAACCTCTCATCCAGATCCCTCTCTCCTCCAGAGACATCTGTTCTATCAAAAGGCTTAACCTTTAGCTCCACACCTAAATTCAACCACACTGCCCTGGTTAAAGATCTCCTCTCATTCACCCGGAACCTCAACTGGAAATATCACTTCACTACCCAAACACAGCCCCCAAATACTAGACCCAGTGTTGAACCCTGTCTAGAACAGTTCCGACCGCCTTCTCAAAGGGATCCTCCTCCACTCCCCCAAAACCATCCCTTGAAGACATTTCAGGAATTCCTCACATCCAGTGTTGCCTCCCAGTCCTTCTTGAAGAACATCCCAACAACCCCCAACATCACCCCAGCTGAATCCCATGTCATTAAGGAGCTGAAAATAGACCGCTCTATTGTCATCCTCCTGGCAGATAAAGGCTCTACAACTGTCGTACTTGACCATGTGGAGTATGTGGCAGAAGGACTGCATCAATTCTCCGACACCTCAACCTACAAAGCTGTTACCCAGGATCCCATTCCCTCCATCCAGACTGAGCTGCAGAAAATCCTAAAAATCCAAGGTCCCTCACAAGGCCTCACAACGGCTTCCATAGACTTACTCACTCCACCTGAGCCACATACCCCTACCTTCTACCTATTACCCAAAATCCACAAAGGGAACCATCCTGGCCGTCCCATTGTAGCAGGCTTCAAAGCCCCAACAGAACGTATCTCCGTTCTGGTAGACCAACACCTCCAACCTATCACCCGCAGACTCCCATCCTACATCAAAGACACAAAGCACTACCTAGAACGCCTCAAATCCATTCCCACTCCTCTCCCACCTGAAACCTTTCTTGTCACCATAGATGCTACATCCATTTACACAAACATCCCACATACCCATGGTCTCTCTGCCCTTGAGCACTACCTCTCCCAACGCCCACCCGAAGATCTTCCAAAAACCTCGTTCCTTATCACACTTACCAACTTCATCCTCACCCATAATTACTTCACTTTTGAAGGCCAGACCTACAAACAAATCAGGGGAACGGCCATGGGAACCAGGATGGCTCCATCCTATGCCAACCTCTTCATGGGCCGCATGGAGGAGGCTTTCCTGAAGACCCAACAGCTGCTTCCCCTGGCCTGGTATAGGTTTATAGATGACATCTTTGTGGTCTGGACTCATGGTGAAGAAACACTCCTTAATTTCCTCCATAACCTCAACTCCTTTTCGAATCTGAATTTCACCTGGTCCTTCTCCAAAACCCAAACCACCTTCCTGGATGTTGACCTTCATCTTGTTGAAGCTCACATCAACACCTCTGTCCATATCAAACCCACAAACAAACAACAGTACCTTCACTTTGATAGCTACCATCCATTCCACATCAAAAGCTCCCTTCCCTACAGCCTAGGTATTCGTGGCAAACGTATCTGCTCCAGTGACGAATCCCTCAACAATTACACCAAACCTGAGCAGTCTTTCCTCTCCCGCTACTATCCTGCAGACCTTGCCCACAAACAGATGTCCCGAGCAATACATTCCTCCCCGTACAACAACAATGTTCCTACCCCCAGACCACACAGAAGCATCCCCCTTGTCACCCAATATTATCCTGGCCTCGAAAACATCAACAAATTACTCCGCCAGGGATATGACTTTCTCAAGTCAACCCCTGAAATGAGATCATCCCTTGACAAAATTCTCCCCACACCACCCAGAGTGGCCTTTCATTGCCCCCCTAACCTCCGTAACATCCTTGTTAAACCCTACAATATTCCCAGACTACCTTCTCTATCCAGCGTTTCCTAACCCTGTAACCAACCCCGCTGCAAAACCTGCCCCATGCATCCCCCCCACAACCACCTACTCCAGCCCCGCTACTGGTAAAACATACACAATTCAAGGCAGGGCCACGTGTGAAACTACACATGTCATTTATCAACTGACATGCCTGCACTGCACAGCCTTTTACATCGGTATGACAACAACTAAACTGGCTGAGCGCATGAACGGACACAGATGAACTGTCGGCCTAGGAGATGTCCAATACCCAGTAGCGGAACATGCCCTCCAGCATAATTCTAGGGACCTACGAACCTGCTACACCGTATGTGCCATTTGGCTTCTCCCACCCAACACCAGTCCCTCTGAACTGCGGAGAAGGGAACTTGCACTCCAACGCATCCTTTCATCCCGCCATCCCCCTGGACTGAACCTACGTTAAACAACCTCACTCCCATTTACTCTTCAGTCTTCTCCTCTTTCCCTTTCCTCTTTAGCCATTCACGCATCTTTTCATCCTACATAGTTGTGTTTATCTTTATACTATATACCTCTTTACTTCTGTGTGCATCCTCTTTGGTTTTAAGCTGGCACAGTACTTACAGTAGAATATCTTTGGCTTCCCTCCGACAACCATGCCTCCATCCTTGCTACCCTCCCTGTTTTCCTTTCCCTGTTGCTTCATAACCTGGGTTGTGAGTAACTGGATCTACTTTCCCTTCTTCCCTTTCTTTCCCCTCTCTCCTCCCTGATGAAGGAATATTTGTTCCGAAAGCTAGGAACGTAAATTTTCGGTTCTGTTTTTTGTGTATCTATCGGCTGTACTGAGCTGAGGTGAGTACTGGATAGCCCCTCTATCTCTTTGTTAGTATTTGCTTCAAATATTGTAAAGAAACAAATAAATTAAAACAGACCAGAAGGTATTTGTTCCTTGTCGACAGAGCGCTCAAACTGCAATCTGCAACACTTCAAAAAAATCTTAAATGGATTCTAAAGGAAGTACCCCTCACTTAGTCGTTTATTACAAGTCAATTACACAACTTTTTTAGCTGTGGCTCTGTGGTATCATCTGTGCTCTCATTATAGCTCCATACATCAGCTTAACAGGTATTCAAATTATTCTATGCATTTTCTCTGGCTTTGTGTATACATCAAAATAACAGCAGTTTCAGTAGCCACCTCCTGACATCCCTGGCCCGATATCTCGCTCTTCCGCTGTCAGGTTTAGTAATTTATCACCATTACACACTGACTATTTTTCAGAACATCTTGTTTATATCATTGTTTATGCGATGGCCCTTTGCATTTATAAATTTGAAATTTTATGAACTTTCCCACGTGTCACCTATATACTAAAACTGTCACTATGGCCAAGAATATAACACTGCTTCCTATTGCTGTAGAATTCCTAGGTCCGAATCCCACAGTTGGAATCCCTCCGTGTGACTGTGATTTTCTGTTGGGGAATGGACCACAAGAGATCTATTGGGCTAAATGAGGTAAAATGAGGTGTACACACACACACACACACACACACACACACACACACACACACACACACACACACACACACCAGTTCATTTTGGTAATATGCTATTTATGCTGGGTCTGCAATGATATCTCTTCAGAATCAGAAATACACAGATATTTGCTAAAATATACTGTACAAACAAACAATTAATGAGATAATAACCAAGCAAGACGTAAAAAAGAAACTTCTGTGTTGTTAAACATAGACGCATTCTAGTAAATCCAACAAAGACAAAAAAATAAACAGTATGTTTAAAGTTAAAGCAGTCTATCCAGCTTACAAAAGCAAGAATTCCAAGATATAACAGAAGAGACAAAACTGGTGAAACTAAAATGGTTATCTCATTCTGTTCTGTTTGCATTCTTTTCTGTTATTTGCATCTTTCTGTAACTGGTCTCCAGCCAAGTTCTACATCCACCTCACTCCTTGAGTCTTGTTTCTAAATTAGTTACGACTGGCTCTTTGCACAATATCTTTTTTAAGCATATCTTTAATTATTTTTGAATTTGAACCTTGATTTAAGTCGCCATGACTTTATTCTTGTAATGATACTCCCCCTCCCTCTAGCTATCTATCTACGTATCTATCTGTCTTTATCCATAACCAAACAGTAAGTGGCTTTTTCTTCCCTCTCCTAGCTCTGACTCCTTTGTGAGTCTTTTAGCATTTTTCCTTCTTTTGTGTGGGCTTATCAACAACTCTATGTCTGCTCGTAACTATTAACAATCTTGTAAATATCTGTTGTAGTACTTTTTTCCATAACACATCACTAATGCTGTCACTGTCTGATACCTGGTATTGCTCCACATCATAGGTGTAGTGCAGGGGAAATTGTTATTCTACAGATATATAATGTCTCAGCAATGGACTTTGTTGCTGAGCAATATTTGCTAAGACCTAGTTAATATCTTCCATAAGTTTAACAGCTTCATCTGACAGCTAAGTCTACAATGTTACATGGTTACATGGTTGGCTAATGCATCTGTAGAGTTGTACATGCTAGTAGTAAATTCTTTGCTAATATTCATTAGTATTGTCTTTACCTGTAAATTTGTTCAATAAAGTTGTCAATATAATTTTTGTGCTTTAAATCATTTTGTGTGTTAAGAATTTTGTCTGGATATTTGTGAATGTGTATGTAAAAATCTAATTCTTCTAAGTAGTTCATTATTGGGTCCTTTGGTGCTATGTTCAGGATCTGTAAATTCATTTTTGATCTGTTTGCATGGGCTTGAAGATTGTGGGTGGGTTTGTGTCACTGTTTCTGGTATTCTCTCGCTGCCTGATTTTGAAATTTCTCTGTGTTTAGTCTATATAGAATTTTTCACGGTCACTATAATTAATTTTATATACACTTGGGTATATGTGCAATGGAATTTTGGTTTATACTGAGTAGATATTTGTTCTCTGCCTGTGTACAGTGCTGTATGCAAATCTTACTGTAGTTTGCCTTAGTAAGGTGTTATGTTTGTTTGATGCATTTCATATATACATTTGTGGTTTTTATGTTATTTTCTGTTTTGTTGGTACCTCTCTTGTTAATTTTATGTCACTATGTTTGTTGTGTTTCTCATAGGTTTGGTTGACAATGTTGGGACTGAAGTTGTTCTGTTGTGCTATGTATTTGAGGATATCCAATTCCTTCTGTTTTGTAAATTACCTCAATCAGTCTGTTTAGCATCATTTAAAAGTATGCATTTTTGTGTGTTTTAGGATGACAAGAATCTGTTGTAATGATGTTATCTGATGTCTGTTGTGAATGTTTTTTATTGTCTGGTCCAGGAACCTTTATTGCTGTCTAGTTCCATTGTGAAGTTCATGTAGTGATGAAGTTCATTTAATGTTTTATGTATTTGTAGATTACCTGTGTCAGAATCGTCTACTGGTAGCTGGGTGTCATCTACATTACATTAATTATGTATAATTTTCTTTTCAAGTATGTTTGTGGGATTAAAAACTTTTGTTCTAACATGTTTAAATATATGACCTGTTGCTTTCGCTAACCTACTCCTCATGGCTACTCCATCCTTTCATATGTATAATGAATTATCGAATACAAAGTAATTCTGATTTAGTACTAGTGTCAGCAATTCAGTGTTCTGTATTCCTGTCATGGGCAATTCTCCATATCGTAGCAGGTTGTTTTCTATAGCATTAATTGTTTCTTGTACTGGAATATTGTTGTAGAGATTGGTGATGTCAAAGGACATGAATTTTCAATTCTTTGGGGTTATGTTGTTTGCTAATGTTCTTGAGTTTCTTCACTGTGAGTCATTTTTGATATGTATAGTATTTTGTGGGCAGGATGTTCAGCTTTCTACGAATAAGGTAGGATGGGCTATCTATAATAGAGTTAATTACTGGGCATATTGGGAATTGTGCTTCTGGATCCTTGGTTGGCCATATAGTTTAGATGTCCTTGGGTTAGATATTATGTTTCTTCTTCTTCTTCTTCTTCTTCTTTTTGTCCTCCCTCCCTCCTCCACCCCAACCTTCAAATTCAGTGAGAATTGTATTGCAGCTTTTCACCACTTTTTTGACCTGTGTGGCATATTTGTTGATACATTTTCTATTAATTTCAGTGATGATGTTTGCTGTCAAAAAAATCATATATCTCACTATGATTTATTACAACCAAATTATTTCCTTTAGCTGCTTTATTTGCTACTGTACAGACTGCAATGAGTTTTTGGTTTACCCTATTAGGGGTACAGTGATCTAGTTTTGCCTGTTATTTGTATTTATCATTGTAGGTTAATATTTTTTTCTATATTGTGTGATGCTTGTACTGTTGTTTCATTTTGTCATCTAGTAGTTCATTTTGCTGTGCTGATTACGAATTTGGTTGCAGGTATGAAATTTTTCAACATAAAATACATAATAATTCCAAAGAATGGAAAATTCATGTCCTTTGACATCATCAATCTCTACAACAATACTTCAGTATAAGAATCAAGTAATATTATAAAAAACAGCTTGCTACAATATTTAGTACTAATGCATTATACATACAAAAGGATGGAATAACCATGGGGCGTAGTATAGCTGGCACAATAGGTCATATATTTTTAAAAACATTACAAAAAAAATTCTTCTAGCCCCACAAACTCACTTGCACAGAAAATTGCAAATTATTACCTTCATGTAGATGACACCTTGCTACTAACAGACAGTTCCAACACAGACATTCAACAGATACACAGAATGTTAAATGAACTTCACCCCAACAAGAAATTCATAATGGAACCATAAAAAAATAAAATGACTGACTTCCTGAACCTAACAATAAAAAACATTCACAATGGACATCAATTTGAAGTCTACAGAAAACACACAACATCAGAAACATCATTAATGCAAATTCCTGTAGTCGTAAAACACACAAACATGCGTATTTTTATATGATGATGAACAGACTGATGAATCTACCATTACAATAATCCATTATACAAAAGGAATTGGAGATCCACAAGTATGTAGCAAACAAAACAACTTCAATCCAACATAACCAGCCAAATTTATGACAAATACAAGAAACGGAAACAAATTAAGATTCATAGTGGCATAAAATTAACAACAGAGGTATCAACAAAACAGAAAATAATATACATACCACAAACATACATTGGAAATATATCAAACAAACTTCGCATATTACTACACCGCCCCACAGAAAGATTTGCATACCACAGTGCACATAAGCTAAGAACATACCTCTGTTCCAGAAAAATGACACTACCAGTGCACACATACACAGGAGTATATAAAATTAATTAAAATGACTGTAAATATTTCTATATAGGTCAGACGGGCAGAAATATCAAAATCACATGCCGATAACATACCAGAAACACAGATCGAAAATGCTCTGGGCTAATAATGAACTTTTTAGAAGAATTAGAATCATACATTCACATACATATACACTCCTGGAAATTGAAATAAGAACACCGTGAATTCATTGTCCCAGGAAGGGGAAACTTTATTGACACATTTCTGGGGTCAGATACATCACATGATCACACTGACAGAACCACAGGCACATAGACACAGGCAACAGAGCATGCACAATGTCGGCACTAGTACAGTGTATATCCACCTTTCGCAGCAATGCAGGCTGCTATTCTCCCATGGAGACGATCGTAGAGATGCTGGATGTAGTCCTGTGGAACGGCTTGCCATGCCATTTCCACCTGGCGCCTCAGTTGGACCAGCGTTCGTGCCGGACGTGCAGACCGCGTGAGACGACGCTTCATCCAGTCCCAAACATGCTCAATGGGGGACAGATCCGGAGATCTTGCTGGCCAGGGTAGTTGACTTACACCTTCTAGAGCACGTTGGGTGGCACGGGATACATGCGGACGTGCATTGTCCTGTTGGAACAGCAAGTTCCCTTGCCGGTCTAGGAATGGTAGAACGATGGGTTCGATGACGGTTTGGATGTACCGTGCACTATTCAGTGTCCCCTCGACGATCACCAGTGGTGTACGGCCAGTGTAGGAGATCGCTCCCCACACCATGATGCCGGGTGTTGGCCCTGTGTGCCTCGGTCGTATGCAGTCCTGATTGTGGCGCTCACCTGCACGGCGCCAAACACGCATACGACCATCATTGGCACCAAGGCAGAAGCGACTCTCATCGCTGAAGACGACACGTCTCCATTCGTCCCTCCATTCACGCCTGTCGCGACACCACTGGAGGCGGGCTGTACGATGTTGGGGCGTGAGCGGAAGACGGCCTAACGGTGTGCGGGACCGTAGCCCAGCTTCATGGAGACGGTTGCGAATGGTCCTCGCCGATACCCCAGGAGCAACAGTGTCCCTAATTTGCTGGGAAGTGGCGGTGCGGTCCCCTACGGCACTGCGTAGGATCCTACGGTCTTGGCGTGCATCCGTGCGTCGCTGCGGTCCGGTCCCAGGTCGACGGGCACGTGCACCTTCCGCCGACCACTGGCGACAACATCGATGTACTGTGGAGACCTCACGCCCCACGTGTTGAGCAATTCGGCGGTACGTCCACCCGGCCTCCCGCATGCCCACTATACGCCCTCGCTCAAAGTCCGTCAACTGCACATACGGTTCACGTCCACGCTGTCGCGGCATGCTACCAGTGTTAAAGACTGCGATGGAGCTCCGTATGCCACGGCAAACTGGCTGACACTGACGGCGGCGGTGCACAAATGCTGCGCAGCTAGCGCCATTCGACGGCCAACACCGCGGTTCCTGGTGTGTCCGCTGTGCCGTGCATGTGATCATTGCTTATACAGCCCTCTCGCAGTGTCCGGAGCAAGTATGGTGGGTCTGACACACCGGTGTCAATGTGTTCTTTTTTCCATTTCCAGGAGTGTATTTCCAGTCAAAATTCTTAACAAACAAAATGATTTAAAACATAAAAAATTATACTGACAACTTTATTGAAATTACAGAAAATGATAATGCATAAAACAAATTTACAGGCAAAGACAACACGAATGAACATAAGCAAAGAATTTACCACTAGCACTCACACCTCCATATATGAACAAGCCAACTATGTAAGTATATAATATTGCTGACTTTGCTGTTAATTGAAGCTGTTAAACATACGGAATATATTAAATAGGTCTTAGCAAATGTTACTGAGCAACAAATTCCACTGCTGGGACATTATGTATCTAACAAAAACAATTTCATCTGCACTACACCTACAATATGCAGCAATACGAGGTATTTAGACAGCGACAGTGTTAACGATGTGTTATGGAAGTAAGTACTATGACAATTATATACAAAACTGTTATTAGTTACAAGTACACATAGATACATGTACTAACAAATCTATATATTTCCAAACAGCCACAGAGCCTAAATTAGTTTACAGCACCAGAAAATGACATCTTAATAAGAGGTCTTTGAATATATCAGCATTTTGGCTTTAGTATACATATAATGTCCTTAAACGACATCCAGAATGCCGCACGCCAATAATAATTCAAAATATTTGAACATTCCCTACCATATCTTTTCATTTGTATATTATGGTGATCATAAGATGTAGGCACGAGCACTGGAACGTACTTCATACTTTTTTTTTCATACATGATACTAGTTCATCTTACTACTGAGAATGATCAGTCTTTCAATCACTATTTGTGCTAGTGTAAGCTGTTGCCAGCACACCAGCTGGCAAAGATGTAGCAAGAAGGTGAGCGGCCAAAGACAGACTCGCAAGCAAAACACCGCCAACACCCTCTCGACCGCAAGTATTCAGATTGCCGCCACGAACTGGAGGGCTCAGTCTCAGTCAGTCAGTCTCAGTCACTAGCGCAGTCTCAGTCTCGGCCACTAACCCTGCCTCTCAATCACTGGCGCACTAACTCACACTCCAAATTGGCATCTGGCAGCAAACTGCGATCAGCGCAGTGTTTATAGCAGGACTTGTACCGTACTAGCAGTGAGGCTAATGTAGACTATTAGTAGAAGAGCTTGTACCACAACACACAGACTCTCTTAAAGATAAGTAGCTTCATGTTAGTGTAAATAAAGAAGCCTGTTAATACATGTGTGCAGTTTCTTCTCCCTCGATTCCTATGGGACAAGACTCAACAGTGTCGACGAGGACAGTGGCCATGAGTATAATTCAGTGCAGATTGAAGATAATCATCTTGGTTGAAGATTTTGCTTCCTTCTCTTATGTTTTAGCTTGCAGGGGTGCTCATTTCTATTTGCTCAAATTGTTGTTGTTTGTTCTTACATGTATTCTATGAAGGGAGCCACAAAACCAATCAAATTTCTCTTTTCAGAGGCTTTGCTTGCTTTTTTGCTACAACAACAAGCACGTACACAGCTGCGCAGACTGGCATGTAGACAGGCAAACAGGCCTGTGAATTTAGTTAAGTCTTGCCCTAGATGTTTTGCTCACCAGAAGAGACAGGATCGCCCATCACGTAATGCAACTTGTTACACGTGTGGAAAAAAAGGCCATGTCCAAGCAGTTTGTTTCCAATGGCACAAGACCACCAATTTTGCTTGCTCCCAGAAAAAAACAGGCTCGTGCACATGCCATGAACATTGTGTTTTCAAAACCTACAACAGGTTCCGACAACAGTAAGATTAAGGTTGTGCCTCCTTCTTGCCCTAGTGCTGGGCAACAATGTTCTAACAAACTATTTGTCTCCTTATGAAGTGCTGGCTGTCGTGTGAACTTTCAGTTAGATGCAGGTGCCACAGTAACTTTGCTTAATCATGCCACATATGAACAGTTAGGCTCACCATGCCTTTCTAAATCTAGCAAGCACCTCACTGCTTACAATAGACAGGAAATTCCAGGGCTTGGACAGTGTAGTTTGCCTGCCACTAACAAATCTCACACAACAGTGAATTTTACTGTGTTGGAATCAAGAGGCAGCGAGAACATTTTCAGTTTAGATGCCTTTGACGTAGCATACAAGACATACTTTCAGTATCAGCTTTTGATCCAAAAGACAATGTGGCTAGCTTGCTTAAAGAATTCCCTGAACTTTTTTTTCAGAAGGAATGGGGAAATCTAATAACTTTGTAGTGCTTGTTACATTGAAAGACAATGCACAGTCTAAGTTTTTCCGGGCATGCCCTGTTCCAATTGCTTTAAGAGACAAAGCTGTCAGTGAATTGTAAGAATTGCAAGGTAATGTGTAACTGCTCCCATTCGAGCCAGTCAATGGGCAAGTCCCCTCATTTTGCTGCCTAAGCCTTCTGATCACATTCGTATTTTTGTTGACTTCAAGTCAACAGTCAACCCACAGACAGTAGTTGACACTTATCCGTTACCTCACCCTGAGGAACTCATAGACAGGCTTGGTGCAGGACATTTTCTAACAAGGGAACCTCCCCATCGCACCCCCCTCAGATTTAGTTATAAGTTAGCACAGTGGATAGGCCTTGAAAAATTGAACACAGATCAACCGAGAAAACAGGAAGAAGTTACGTGGAACTATGAAAAAATAAGCAAAATATACAAACTGAATAGTCCATGCGCAACATAGGTAACATCAAGGATACTTGGGGCACAGGAGAGCTGTGGTCCCGTGGTTAGCGTGAGCAGCTGCGAAACCAGTGGTCCTTGGTTCGAGTCTTCCCTCGACTGAAAAATTTTAATTTTTATTTTCAGACAATTATCAAAGTTCAGGCACTCACGTATAATCAACTTCGCTCTCCAAAATTCCAGGACATGTTCGGATTTGCTTGGACATATGCAGGATTTGACGGTCTACACAGGGAAAAATTTGAAAACGTTAAAAACATACGTTTTGACAGAGCACAGGGAAAACTGTGCGACTGTGAAACTGTTGCATTAATTTGTTGCAGTTTATGTGACAAACTCTTATGTTTTCATCACTTTTTTGGGAGTGATTATCACATCCACAAGAAAACCTAAATCGGGCAAGGTAGAAGAATCTTTTTACCCATTCGCCAAGTGTACAAGTTAGGTGGGTCGACAACATATTCCTGTCATGTGACGCACATGCCGTCACCAGTGTCGTATAGAATATATCAGACGTGTTTTCCTGTGGAGGAATCGGTTGACCTATGACCTTGCGATCAGATGTTTTCGGTTCCCATTGGAGAGGCACGTCCTTCCGTCTACTAATCGCATGGTTTTGTGGTGCGGTCGCAAAACACAGACACTAAACTTATTACAGTGAATAGAGACGTCAATGAACGAACGGACAGATCATAACTTTGCGAAAATAAAGAAAGTAAACTTTTCACTCGAGGGAAGACCTGAACCAAGAACCTTTCGTTCCGCAGTTGCTCATGCTAATCGCGGGACCACGGCGCTCCTGAGTTCGCACTATCCTTGATGTTGCTTATCGTGCACATGGACTACTCAGTTTGTATATTTTGCTTATTTTTTTCATGGTTCCACACAACTTCTTCCTGTTTTCTTGATAGATCTGTGTTCAGTTTTTCAAGGCCTATCCACTGTGCCAACTTATAACTAAATCTGAGGGGGGTGCGATGGGGAGGTTCCCTTGTAAGATAGATTTGTATGATGCCTACTTGCAAATTCCACTGGATGAAGAATCACAGGAAGTGTTTGTTGTAAATACATACTTAGGACTGTTCATGTATTTGCATTTTCCCGCCGGCAATGCTTCCGCACCCGCCATTTTTCAACGTTACTTGGAACAGCTGACTGCAAAAGTGGCATTTTGTTCGAACTATCTTGACGATATTGTCATCTCAGGTCATACACCAGAGAAACAAATTGCCAATTTATGCGCTCTTTTTCAAGTGTTGTCAGTAGCAGGGTTCAAATGTCATCTCGAAAAATGTGACTTTTTTCAAACTGAACTAAAGTGACACATGACACAGTCATGTGATAAACAGTCAGGGTGAGCAGCCCCTCCACTCTCATTTGCTTGCAATCCATGACTGCCTGCTCCTTACAATGTGTCTAAACTGCATGCAGTACTTGGCAAGATGACATACTACATTTGGTTCATACCGAATACCTGCCAGATCGCAACTCCACTGCATCACTTGTGTCGCAAAAATGTACCTTTTGTGTGGACTAAAGACTGTCAAAACACATTTCAGAAACTCAAAAATGCCTTGCTCAGTGACAGATGTTTAGTACATTTTGACCTTGCTAAGCCAGTAGTTTTGAGAGTCAACACTTCCTACTGCGGAATTGGCGCTGCGATTTTGCACAGAACTGGTGCACAAGACAGACTTATTGATTATGCCTCAAAGTTGTTAACTCAAACTCAGTGCAATTATTCTCAAATTGAAAAAGAAGCTCTCACTATTGCGTATGGTGTGACCAAATTCCATCACTATCTGCATGATCGCAAGTTCTATCTAGCGGCAGATCACAAGCCTTCACAGTCCTTGTTTCATTTGTCAAAGCCAGTTCCGACACGCATTGCTTAAAAATTGCAATGGTGAGCTTTGTTGCTTTCACACTATCAGTATGAAATTGTGTACAGACCTACAGCAAAGCATGGCAATGCAGACACCCTTTCTCGTCTTCCGATTGGCCCAGACTCTGATTTTGATTCACCTGCTGCATTTTGTTGCCAAAGCATTGCACAGGACTCTGAATTGCTGGACACTTTTCCCTTGCACTACAGAAAAATTGCACAGGCCACAGAAGCAGACCCAGATCTCAAGATTTTGTTGCATTACATTCACATGTCTTGGCCTCGTTCATTGAACAGTATCCAAAACTCAGTTGCGCACCGATACTTTGCACGTTGGCATAAATTTCAGTTCAACAGGGTGTGATTCTAGTTCAAAATGTCAGTGGACAATCATGTGTGCTTATTCTCAAAGTGTTGCAAAAGGATGTGTTGTGCTTGCTCCACCAAGGACATTGGGGAATTGTTTGCTCTAAACAGTTAGTGTGACGGCACTGTACTTGGCAGGGCACAGACACCCACAATCAACAGATGACATCACAGTGTCACACATGCAAGGAAAACAAATCCACTCCACCACAGATATTCTCAGCTTGGCCTAATACTCAATTGCCATGGCAACGAGTGCACACTGACTCAGGCAATGGACCACAGTTCACTTCACATGATTTTGAACAGTTTTGTGAATGAAATGGTATTTGTCATCTGACAAGTGCTCTGTTACAACCACAGTCCAACTGAGAAGCAGAATGCTTCGTGTGCACTTTAAGCAACAGATGGCCAAGCTTCGCACCACCCACACACGGGAACAGGCATTGCAACTCTTCCTTGCCCCCTACTGTTTCCACCCATGAGACAGACCATCATCAGCAGACCTTCTGCATGGCTGCCGCCATTGAACACTGCTACAGTTGCTGCATACAATGCAGCATCCAGCACCGGCAATGTTTCGCAAGTATCGCTTTGCGCTGCATGATCTTTTTCTTTTCAGGGTTTATGGCAGCTGTGGGCACTGGGAAAGAGATAAGATCCATGAATGCATTGGTTCTTTTATGTACTTGATTACAGGTGCGATGGTTTGCAGCACTGCCACCAGAACCAAATTCATGCATGTCATTTGCCCAGTGATTCTGCTGCTTTTCTTCCCTCAGATTCATGACTTCATGGGACTGTGCGGCCACTGAAGCCACCCACTTGTGCCAGCATAGGACCCCAGTAGGAGCGGATGGACAATGCGCCCTTGCCCCTGCCATCCTCGCTCTCTGACCCAATGGAGCAGGACCCGCTATTTCCATTGCCGTCCCCGTCATCATCCCAGGACATGCCTTCAGGCCTGGACATGTGTCCTGGCAGAAGTTTTCCGGAGGATGTTCCTGTTGCCTCATAAGCCAGATAGCTGGGTATAGTTGGGAGTATGCCGTCTTCCAAAGGCATAGTTCCCTGCTTATCTCTATGTCCAGCATCCTGCCTCTCTCCCAGTTGTCATACACATCCACCCTACATGACAACGGTGCGGCTTTTTTCAGGGGGGAGGAATGTGTTGGTGTAAGCTATGGCCAGCACACTGGTTGGCAAAGATGTAGCAAGAAGATCGATAGCAGGTGCTGGATCAACAGTGTCTATAAGGAAGGCCAAAGGCAGACTCACAAGCAACATGCCACCAATGCGCAGTCTCAGTCACTAGCTCAGCTGCTCAGTCACTGGAGCACTAACTCGCACTCCAAGTTCGTAACTGTCAGTACACTATGACCAGTGTAATGTTTATAGCGGGACTTATGATTCCTGTTAATGTAAATAAAGAACCCTGTTAATATATGTGTGTAGTTGTGTTGTAGAAAGAGGACACCAGCCACCAAACAACATCCTCTCCCTTGACCCCTATGGGACAAGACTCAACAATGTAGATGAGGACACAACAGTGGTGACAAGGATACAACACTATTTATGGGGAAATTTGCTATTTGGAAATGATGATTAAACACTCTAAGGTTCTTGCTGAAGCATGAAAAAGTTGCAGATATAAAATTTTAGATTGTCCATCTCTCAGTTATAAAGGAAACCATAATGTCCTGACTGATTCAAACATATCAATAATTTGAAAGAGTGTAGAGAGCACAAAAGCAAAGCACAGAAAATCCCCAGACGGTTTACAACATATAGGAGGAAGGTCTAAGCTCAACTGGGAGGAAGGTCTAAGCTCAACTGCTTATAACAAAAGGAGAATGATCAAACTACTGTAAGACATTACACACAGATACTAGACAACATTTTTAAAAAATAATAATATTCGGGGGACAGGAAACAATAGGCCTATGAAACTGATAGCAACATATGCAGACAATACTGTAGCAAAAACAATGTAAATGGGGTAGGTTCCTGGACATGGAAATATACATAGCGAATGCCTAAAAGGTATTTAAACTATTCAGTATGTACATAACAACAACAAATGGATGGAAACATGGAAAAGAAATACTGCACGAAGGTATACTACTCCACAAGAGAGCATGAATTTCTTGGTAACACTGGGGGAAAAAACTACAAAATGTCCCAAAACCTGAATGGAGAAGCAATTTCAAAGGAAAAAGAGCAGATAGGTTTCCAAAGTAAATGATTAGAAAGTATCTTGACAGATCTTGGGAAGCCCACCTGGGTTTTGTACACCTCCAAAGGCATATGACACTGCCCTTTCTGTGGATTGTGATATGCAATGCAATGTAGTAGCATAAATTTCCAGCCCTTGAAAGCTGTATGAAACATGAACCCAAACATTTCTGCGAGTATTAGATTGGGAAGACTACAGTGGACCTATAAAAACCACTAGCAATTAAGACACGGATACTGTACGATCCCAACACTAGCAATTAAGACACGGATACTGTACGATCCCAACACTCTTAAAGAACTATGTTCCATATACCATGTCCAACTGGAGAAGGAAATGCCACAAAATGGGAAAACCTGATGGAGAAAGCACTATCCACAGCCTACAGCTTGTTGAATATCAGGTGACCCTAACAGCTGATGAAGATTTGATTTGATCTACACATGAAGACAAAACAACAGAGGTATTAGCCTGCTGATGCCTGCAATGAAACTCAGTTTATTGGAAAGTTGGGAAAAAAGGAGGCAGGAACTGGAACATGTAAGTCCAATTCCACTGGAAGGCAGGGGCTACAAGTGGTGGATCGCAAAGACCAACAAATCTGGCTAAATATGGCAGCAGTTGTAACAAACTTGCCTGAATAAATTTAACCCGACAGTGTCAGTACTCCACCAGACATGGAGGAGGCACTGCAATATCTTCAGTTAACCTGCAGCAATTTGAAAAAATGCTGCACAAAAAACTTCAACTTCTATCCACAATAGTCAGTAACCATTGAGAGATCAAATTATATGAAATCTTCCCAGTTCTCCAGACTTGTCTGTAAGTGATTGTTTTTATTGGCGTTATGTAAAGTATCTGAGGTATACCGACAAACTAAAACTGCAGTTATATCACATCACAACTAAAATTTCATATACCATTGTTATGAAAAGGTCAGACTGTTATTTACCAAAGAGAGGAAGCATAGAGTCATAGACAGAGAAAAAAAATTGCCAAATTTATGGCTTTCAGGCAAAAAAATCCTTCTTCAGAAACAGAACACACATACACACACACACAATAAATAAAAAAGCAAGGGACTCACACACAAATGGCTACTGTTTACAGGTGCTTGTGTCAAAACTGAGTGGCCATAGACAGTAGCAGTGAGTGTGAGTGTGTGCGTGCCTCTCTCTCTCTCTCTCTCTCTCTCTCTCTCTCTCTCTCTCTCTCTCTCTGTGTGTGTGTGTGTGTGTGTGTGTGTGTGTGTGTTTTCTGTTACTGAAGAAGGGCTATTTCATCCGAAAGCTGAAGTTTATCAGACTTTTCATTATGACTGTCTACAACACAAAGCCTCCTCTATCTGTTGAGGAGCAAACTATCCTATTTAATGAAAATAATCAATTTTTGAAAATATAATGTAATCGGGTAGATACAAAATCTACTCACCAAGCAGTAGCAGAAGGTGTTGCCAGCATACACTCTCTGCCTGCACTCATTCATCCTAACTGATAACTTAGTGATAGCCATGCTGATGTGAAACGCCAAACAGTGTTTACATAACAGCTGGTACATGAAACGTTTCATTTCACAGGTGGCTCTCTCTTTGATAGTATAAGTTTTGCTAGTTACAGGGCTGGTACTAGTGGTGGTAGGAGGGTGAATAAAGCAAGTCTTATGGCAGGGATGGCCACAGGTGTAGGACTCACACAATGGAGAAATGGGTACTGAAGGAGAATAGGGTTTGACAAGGATACTGTGGAGATTGGGAGGGTGACAAAAAGGCACTCTATGTGTGGTAGACAAAATGGAAGACAGAATGAACCTCATATTAGGGCACGATTGTAGGAAATCTTAGCCTTGTCGAAGCAGATGATAATACATTGAAGACCAGGATAATACTGATTGACAAAACTGAGTCTGAATGACAATACTGACCTGCTCTATGTACCCTCTTACCACCACCTGTACAAGTTATGTAACAGGCAAAACACACTATTAACGAGGGAGCCACCTGTGGAATGATGCACGCCATGTACCAGATGTTATGTAAACACTGTTTTGCCTATTACATTGGCATGATAACCACTAAGTTATCAGTTAGGATGAATGGGAATAAGCAGAGGGCGTATATTGCCAACACAAAATATCTTGTTTAAGGGCATGCACTAACATGACAGTCATGACCTCAGTGCCTGTTTCACCTAACACGCCATCTGGATTCTTCCGCCAAGACCCCAGTTTCTCAGAACTCATCAGGTGGGGACTAGCGCTACAACATTTCCTTGGTTCTTGCCACCCACCTAACATCAATTTACAATAATTTCTCCCGCCTCAGTATTTCTTCACAAAAACTACTCCTTTCTTCACTCCGTTTTAGTTTTCTGCACCTTCGATTTTCTTACCTGTCTATTTTTGCTGTATCCCTCACACCTCTGTCACATACATTGCACTTAGCTTTTCACTCTTATTAACTCGTGCTCGATGTTTTAGCATTAATCTCTATCTTCCATATTACCCTGACCTGGGTTTCTTGGCGATTTTTCCAAAACTCTCCCAATTTCCTAAACATCACCAGTCATTTCCCATCACCCCTCTTCCTTTTTTTTCCTTCAACCCTTCTGACAAAAAAAGGAAATTCTGTAACCACTGGCTTCGAAAACTTGTTAATTTCGATACCTTTATAGTAGTGTTCTTCTGCCACCACTTGGTGAGTAGTTTTTTTTATCTATGAAATTACATTAAATCTATCCTATTCATATTGTTATTCCATCCTGGACTTTCCATTGTTTAAAAGTTCAAATAATGATGATGCACCATATCACAAGAAAAATCAACTTTGTAATAATCATGTAGAACATCTGAAAAGTGTATTATGAAGCCAATTTGCAACTAACAGAAAATTAACAATATATGTCCACCATTCGGAAAATAAAATCATATCTGTCTTGGATTTCATAGTTTCAACCTCAATTTTAAAATTTTCACATCCCTGTTGCTCACTCCTAAACACTTCTAGTTAAAGTTGAAGGAATAACAGTAGCTTACCTTATACACAAATCAGCCAACACATTGATGACATTTACTTTTACTATTATATCATCTGTCTCACGTAATACACACCCCAAAAGGGATACTACATCCTTGGCAAACAGATCATTTTGAAGGCTCATCTTACCAAGTGTAATTACAGCCATGGCCTGCAGTGGAGTATTTTCCAGTGGCACTGTAAAATTATTCATGTTTTATTACACTTCACAGACATAAAAACACAGAGAAATTTTTTTTATCTTTCTTAGCTACAGAGCCCTAATTAGTCTAAGTATAATACACTAGCAAACCTGGCAATGCTTCAATGCTTTGCAACTGCAAAATATGTCTAGGAATTGGATATATGACCCAATCTCCTTCTATCCACCTCTCTCTGTCCATTATCCTCCTAGCCCCCCCCCCCCCCCCCCTCTCTCGGCACACAATTTGTCCTTTGTCCATAACCTTCTCTTCCCTACATCTGTTGATGATTTCCGCCTCCCTTTCTCTCTGTCCTGTCCGTCTCCTCCTTGTCCACGTGCCCCCCCCCCCCCCCCCCCCGGGTCTGTCCATCTCCTCTTCCATCCTCTCTCTAACCTTGAGTGTTAATTATTGTTTTTGCCAACAAAACCTTGACTGGGAGTTGAATTCACTTAAAAGTGAATGGGAGAATGATTCTTATCATTGGTGTACAGAACACGAGAGACCGATCTCCAGCTGCTCGATCTGTGAGGATAGTAGCTTCAGTAACAGCATTCATCACCATTTTAATCTGTGGATGGGTAGGACTGCAACATTTCAGATGATTCAGATCCTGGAGTAGTTTTCTAATCTTAAGCCAATAAACCACAGAAACCACTTCACTATTTTCTATAAAAACCAACTGTGAGGAAGAAAATAAAACGGCACTTTGTTGTGTATGTAACTGTTGTTAAAAATTACGTATAAGGAAAGAGACATTTGAGAGAAACCATTTGTCTAATGGTTTAAATGCCCTGTTATTGTAGTTAAAATTGACTATGAAAATGTTAACAAAACTGCACATTTTCACAGTACAGTGTTTTCTTTCTCGCAGTTAGCTTTAACAGAAAACCCGCAAATTGTTGTTTATGAAAAAATACATCCTATGTCAGAGTGAACATTTATTAAAGCACCATGTAAAAATTTGAAGTAAATTGGTGAAGCACTTTTCGAAATTTTTGCTAACAAAGTTCCCACTTTATACATGACATATATTAGAATATTGTATGTATTAAAAATACACTCCTGGAAATGGAAAAAAGAACACATTGACACCGGTGTGTCAGACCCACCATACTTGCTCCGGACACTGCGAGAGGGCTGTACAAGCAATGATCACACGCACGGCACAGCGGACACACCAGGAACCGCGGTGTTGGCCGTCGAATGGCGCTAGCTGCGCAGCATTTGTGCACCGCCGCCGTCAGTGTCAGCCAGTTTGCCGTGGCATACGGAGCTCCATCGCAGTCTTTAACACTGGTAGCATGCCGCGACAGCCTGGACGTGAACCGTATGTGCAGTTGACGGACTTTGAGCGAGGGCGTATAGTGGGCATGCGGGAGGCCGGGTGGACGTACCGCCGAATTGCTCAACACGTGGGGCGTGAGGTCTCCACAGTACATCGATGTTGTCGCCAGTGGTCGGCGGAAGGTGCACGTGCCCGTCGACCTGGGACCGGACCGCAGCGACGCACGGATGCACGCCAAGACCGTAGGATCCTACGCAGTGCCGTAGGGGACCGCACCGCCACTTCCCAGCAAATTAGGGACACTGTTGCTCCTGGGGTATCGGCGAGGACCATTCGCAACCGTCTCCATGAAGCTGGGCTACGGTCCCGCACACCGTTAGGCCGTCTTCCGCTCACGCCCCAACATCGTGCAGCCCGCCTCCAGTGGTGTCGCGACAGGCGTGAATGGAGGGACGAATGGAGACGTGTCGTCTTCAGCGATGAGAGTCGCTTCTGCCTTGGTGCCAATGATGGTCGTATGCGTGTTTGGTGCCGTGCAGGTGAGCGCCACAATCAGGACTGCATACGACCGAGGCACACAGGGCCAACACCCGGCATTGTGGTGTGGGGAGCGATCTCCTACACTGGCCGTACACCAATGGTGATCGTCGAGGGGACACTGAATAGTGCACGGTACATCCAAACCGTCATCGAACCCATCGTTCTACCATTCCTAGACCGGCAAGGGAACTTGCTGTTCCAACAGGACAATGCACGTCCGCATGTATCCCGTGCCACCCAACGTGCTCTAGAAGGTGTAAGTCAACTACCCTGGCCATCAAGATCTCCGGATCTGTCCCCCATTGAGCATGTTTGGGACTGGATGAAGCGTCGTCTCAAGCGGTCTGCACGTCCAGCACGAACGCTGGTCCAACTGAGGCGCCAGGTGGAAATGGCATGGCAAGCCGTTCCACAGGACTACATCCAGCATCTCTACGATCGTCTCCATGGGAGAATAGCAGCCTGCATTGCTGCGAAAGGTGGATATACACTGTACTAGTGCCGACATTGTGCATGCTCTGTTGCCTGTGTCTATGTGCCTGTGGTTCTGTCAGTGTGATCATGTGATGTATCTGACCCCAGGAATGTGTCAATAAAGTTTCCCCTTCCTGGGACAATGAATTCACGGTGTTCTTATTTCAATTTCCAGGAGTGTATATATGGCCAATGTCTGTCCAAACATTTATTATAGTATCATGTAAAAATTTGAAGTAAATTGGTCAAGAACAGTTCAAGATTTGTGCTAAGTTAACCCTTAAAAGTGTTTATTTATACAGGGTTATTACAAATGATTGAAGAGATTTCACAGCTCTACAATAACTTTATAATTTGAGATATTTTCACAATGCTTTGCACACACATACAAAAACTCAAAAAGTTTTTTTAGGCATTCTCAAATGTTTGATATTTGCCCCTTTAGTGATTCGGCAGACATCAAGCCGATAATCAAGTTCCTCCCACACTCGGCGCAGCATGTCCCCATCAATGAGTTCGAAAGCATCGTTGATGCGAGCTCGCAGTTCTGGCACGTTTCTTGGTAGAGGAGGTTTAAACACTGAATCTTTCACATAACCCCACAGAAAGAAATCGCATGGGGTTAAGTCGGGAGAGCGTGCAGGCCATGACATGAATTGCTGATCATGATCTCCACCACGACCGATCCATCGGTTTTCCAATCTCCTGTTTAAGAAATGCCGAACATCATTATGGAAGTGCGGTGGAGCACCATCCTGTTGAAAGATGAAGTCGGCGCTGTCGGTCTCCAGTTGTGGCATGAGCCAATTTTCCAGCATGTCCAGATACACGTGTCCTGTAACGTTTTTTTCGCAGAAGAAAAAGGGTCCGTAAACTTTAAACCGTGAGATTGCACAAAACACATTAACTTTTGGTGAATTGCGAATTTGCTGCACGAATGTATGAGGATTCTCTACCGCCCAGATTCGCACATTGTGTCTGTTCACTTCACCATTAAGAAAAAATGTTGCTTCATCACTGAAAACAAATTTCGCACTGAACGCATCCTCTTCCATGAGCTGTAGCAACCGCGCCGAAAATTCAAAGCGTTTGACTTTGTCATCGGGTGTCAGGGCTTGTAGCAATTGTAAACGGTAAGCCTTTTCCGTAAGATTTTCCAAACCGTTGGCTGTGGTACGTTTAGCTCCCTGCTTGCTTTATTTGTCGACTTCCGTGGGCTACGCGTGAAACTTGCCCGCACGCGTTCAACCGTTTCTTCGCTCACTGCAGGCCGACCCGTTGATTTCCCCTTACAGAGGCATCCAGAAGCTTTAAACTTCGCATACCATCGCCGAATGGAGTTAGCAGTTGGTGAATCTTTGTTGAACTTCGTCCTGAAGTGTCGTTGCACTGTTATGACTGACTGATGTGAGTGCATTTCAAGCACGACATACGCTTTCTCGGCTCCTGTCGCCATTTTGTCTCACTGCACTCTTGAGCGCTCTGGCGGCAGAAACCTGAAGTGCGGCTTCAGCCGAACAAAACTTTATGACTTTTTCTACGTATCTGTAGTGTGTCGTGACCATATGTCAATGAATGGAGCTACAGTGAATTTATGAAATCGCTGCAATCATTTGTAATAGCCCTGTATATTGTGTATGTAAATTTATATGATAAAAATACTAAGAATATGTAGCCTGTGTTGATCCAAAAATTTATTAGACTATTGTGTAAAAATCTGAAGTAAATCATTCAGAAATTTCTCAAGATATTTGAGATAGCCTTTCCCCTTTGTATAGTATATTAAATAGTTAGATACCATATATATTAAAAATATGTAACCTATGTCCATCTGAACATTTATTAGAATATCATGTTGTAATTTGAAGTAAATCAGTCAAGAATTGTTCAAGATTTTGGTAACAAAGTTAAACAATGACTTGTCTTTATATAGTAGTATGGTAACAGAAGACAACTAAACATGATACTCTTTTGGCAATTTTCTTCAGTAATTACTTGAATCATAATTTTCATACATTGTTCTTGGATTGTGTCTATGTGATGTCTCAGTTGTTGACAATAATTGTCAACAGTGATGATTACATGTTGGGGAAGCAATTCGTAGTACACCACACCGTTGCTGTTCCACAAGATGCATAACATTATCTTCTGTGGATGCACATAGGTCTTTATATGGGGAGATGCTGCTTTTTTTGGACTCAACCATTCCTTTCTTTTCCTTGCATTAGCATAAAAACACCATTTCTCATCATCAGTAATGATACAAGACAGGAATGGTCGGTGTTGTTCATGAGTCAACTGATGACAAGCAAGCAGAGATGCACATATAGCCACCTGCCAATTTTTGTGATTTTGGCTTGGAGCATGTGGTACACATACACTCAATTTTTGAGCCTTCCAAATTGCATGCAAGTAACGGATGATGGTGGAATGATCACAGTTCATCAGATTGGCCCTATTTCGAGTACACTGATGTGGATAACTGAGGATTAAGGGGTTTAAATGATCTTCCTCAAACATCAAAATTCTTCATGACTCTGGAGTCACTAATGTAAAAATAATCCTCCTTAAAACGAGAAAATCATATCTATGTGGTGCTCTGTCCAGTGGCATTATCCCTATACATGATGCAAATGTTTTTGGCTGCCTCTGCTGCTGTAAACCCTCTACTGAACTCAAATAGAAGATTATGTCAGAAATGTTTTGATTTCTCCACCTGGCACTCCATTTTCACAGTTCCGTGCACTATCTCTAAATGACAAAATGAGAATATGTAAACTCAAACTGCAGTATCATCAATGACTGCATTGTGGCACATTGCATTTCATGGCCAGGAATCAGACAGCATTCAGCTCATGGTCGATAGGCGGTGGCACCAGCACCACTTAACAGTGCAGGTGCAACCAACCCTAAGCCGCTTTGTTGGTAACCCCAGCAATGCCAGCCAGCATACATACAGAAAATAGCAACCTACTGACTACAGGCCAATCATGTCATGCCACGCCACCAAGGGCTCCCCGGTGGCCCGTGTACTCCTGCATGCCTGGACTAGTTAAAAAGTGCACGCTCCACCATGGACGGCAGTGCAAAATCAGGCTTCACTCTCACAAAGTGTTTGGACTCATCGTTTGTAACTATGGATATATACAGACTTGAATTGGTTGTGTTGTATGATTGTGATACGGACTCAGTGTACAATTCCGTCAGACAGTGTTTGTACGCAGAGCTTGAGTGAACTTCAACTGAGAAATTAAACTCGTTTTCCCACTCACACCTCCAGTCTTCATTGTTCCACACTTCCCGGATACAACACAAATAGCAACAGTGAATAACAAATAGAAAATGACAATCAATAAATAAATCCACAGCAACCAAAATACCAACATGCAAAACAAAAGTGCTACCGCCTTGTGCCACCATAATGTATTAGTGTTGTTCCTGTGTAATGTTGTTACCAGGGCTGGTAAGGTATACTAGGAGCATGAACGGCGTCAGGTGCTGAGTGGTCACTGAGAAGGACAAAGAGATACTGCATACTCATATGAGACACTGTTATCAGCACTTGACATTCGAAAGCATTTCCAGAGTGGATCTCCATTTGGCTGGCTGGTCGAATCATATAGTATTTACATTTGTGTGACATTCAAATGTGCAGTGGCCTGATGGACTGCTCGGGAATATGAGAGCACGCAACTGTCATTGGAGACCAAGTAATGGATTCTCTGCAACATTATGAGTCATCCCACACCATTGGTCAGAGACTAGCAGCAGATAGACTAGGAACATTTGGTGTGATGCCATGCATGGGAAGCAAAGACTGTAGAGGAATGACATCGCATTGTGTTCAGCAGCAAATCATGTTTCTGCACAACCCCGGATGACCATTGATGGCGAGTATCGCAGTGACCTTGGAAGAAGTACCAATCTTCAAATATTTTGTAGAGGCAAGTGACATTGAGAGCCATTAGATTGTGGCTGGTAAGGACTGAGGGAACTCTGATGGCACAACGGTATGTCACAGGCATACTTCATCCACATATGTTGCCTACCGTGCGACAGTATCATGGTTCTATTTTTCAACAGGACAATCCACATACACACATGGCTTGTGTCTCTATAAACTGTCTGCATAATGTTGAGGTATTCGTGTGGCCAGAAAAAGTATGGATCAACAATTCCTTCTGCTGTGGAAACAACAGCATCTGTTACAACTACTGCAGCAGTAGCAACAACAATGTACAAAACAGCTGGGTTCACTTTTGCGATATGAGTCACAAAACTGCAAGGCTTATCCTGCAAGTCTAATTTTGTACGTGCATCTGCAAAAACAAGTTAAGATGAAAGCATTAGCATCTTCGGACCCATCACTCGATATGGCTTTACAAATCGCACAAGTACTTGAAATAGCCACTTCCGCTCAGCATACATTTGAAAAAAATGTTGATGTATGTAGATTCTCTAGTAGCCAATGTTGATAATACACTGATTTCAGACAGTTACAGACACCATCTCTAGAACTTAAGTCCACCAATACTGCATAAAGTGGCCAATAATTTGTCCTGCTCACTGTTGCATTGAGAGAAGCACAAGTGCTGATAATTTCACTGTCGCAACAAACATGTGAGACACGCAGTCACTCCTCCATATCGTTGCCTTCATGGCTTCATACTGCTACATTACAGAAATCATGTCCGGAGTGTTGTGCGAAACACACGCTACCAGTCTCTCATGACCTGAGGTGCAACACAGGCCACAAATCAGTTCACTTAGCTAGTTTGTGCCTGATCATGTGGCCATCAACAACATAGCCATCCCAGCAGTAACAAACTCCAACCAGACTGATGAATCAGCTAACCATCAACACTCAGTAGAATGGTGCAGTCCTTGCGCACCATTTTTCTGAGAGTTAAGCACAAACCATTGCTTATGCCTCCAAAACGCTCACGGATGCCCAACAAAAGTATTCTCAAATTGAAAAAGAAGCTTTGGCCATTATTTATGCTCTTCATAAGTTTGGTGTTTTTCTCTATGGATCCAAATTTCATCTTGTTGCAGATCACAAACCACTTGTTTCCTTGTTTCATCCATCGACGTCATTTCCCGACAAGGCTGCACACTGGCTCCAGCGTTGGGCTCTTTACTTGTCTCGTATCAATTATGAGATTCATTTCCAGCCGACGGCTCAACATGCGAATGCTGATGCACTGTCTCACCTTCCCATGGGTCCTGACCTGGCATTCGATAGGAACGAACTTTTGTGTTTCCACCTGGATGTTGCCGAGCAGCAGGTTGTTGATGGGTTCCCCATCACCGGGGACCAGCTGGCGGCTGCTACAGGTTCTAACCCTACCCTCTCCCGGGTTTTACGCTGTATTTAGAAGGGTTGGCCAGATCATCCGTCTGCTAAGACTTCTGATCTGTTGCGGAACTACTACGCTTTGCGTTACCACCTCACGGCTACGGATGGTGTTACCCTCCCTTCCACCGACAATGCTTCACCGCGTGTTGTGGTACCTACGTCTTTGCGTGCTTCGGTCTTGCACCTCCTTCACCAAGGACACTGGGGTGTCTCTCGCACAAAATCTCTGACGCGCCGTCATGTGTACTGCCCCGGCATCGACTCTGAAATCTCACACATGGTCGCTGCCTGCAGCACTTGTGCGTCACAGGCCGCCGCCCCGAAGTCATCTTTGTCACCGTGGCCTTCGCCTGAGAAGCCCTGGGAGCGTATTCGTGCTGACTTGGGACCTTTTTTGGGTACTTATTGGCTTCTCATTATTGACGCCTACTCTAACTTTCCTTTAATTGTCCGTTGCACATCACCTACCACCGCAGCAACCACCAATGCTCTAGCTCACATTTTCTCTTTGGATGGCCTTCCGCCTTCTCTTGTTACTGACAATGGTCCGCAATTTGCGTCTTCCAATTTTGCGGATTTTTGTGCCCGTCACAGCGTCATGCACGCCATGGTCCCTCCGTTCCATTCGCAGTCAAACGGTGAGGCTGAACGACTGGTTCGCACATTTAAGGCTCAGATGAGGAAACTCCTGAATTCTTCTGCTGCAGATGATGATGCGCTTCTCCAATTTCTGGCTTCTTGCCATTTTAGCCCCATGGGCGAACACAGCTCGGCTGAGCTCTTACATGGCCAACAGTCCCACACGCTACTTCATCTTCTGCGGCCTTCCAACTCACGGCTGTGGGTGCCTTCGCTTGGCCTATTCACTGCTGGCGACCTTTTATGGGTACAGGGATATGGCAGGCAGTCAAAATGGAGTCCTGGCCGCATCTTACGACACCGTGGCCAACGCCTGCGTGAAATCCAGATGGACACAGGTGTTGCAGTGCATCATTCGGACTAGCTTCGGCCTCGTGTGCTGGCAACGCCTGTTCCAGATGCTGCTACACTACCTCGGGATGCTGGAATCTCTCATTACTCACAACGCAGTCCTCTCACCATCATATCGGTACCAGTACAAGAATGGACACCACCAGGAGACGTGCCCATGCAGGAACCAGATGACCATCATCTGTCGAAGCAACTCTACTTGCCTTCTTCTCCTACGGACGCGGACACATTGCCCATGTCTCCTGTTATAACAACCGGACTTGCCGCAACGGGCCGACTGGTGCACGGGGCCCCAGCAGATTCGACCCCCATGTCTCCTATCATCTCAACCCGTTATCATCGGGGACACTTCCGTCTGTACGGGAAGCATCCTCCTCGATACTTTACGGCCAGTCAAACAACACCTATGGACGTTAGCAATCTACAGGCCACCTCCATCAAGACCTGTGCAAAAACGTCAAAGGGGGGAAAAGTGTTGTGACTCGCCGATCTTTCAAAGTGCCGCTGCGCAGTTACGCGCATCCTCTACATGCGGCGCTGTCTGCCAGCCATGCAGCAGCAGCGCCACCTAAGCGGCCAGCCAGCCAATGGCCGCTAGACTTGGACTCAGTTATGATTTGACTGTTAAAGTGTACACACATCTTACTCTGTTTACTTGATCTGTGACTTTCATGTATTGCGTCTTCCTTGAAATATATTTGTTCAACTTGAAGTTATAACAAAGACAAAGTAATTTATACAGCAGACAGTGCTTTCTAGTGGTACATGGGGAACTATTTGTTATTAGTATATAGTCCATTCGAAAACATAACAAATTATTTGATCAAACTAATTATTACTAAACTGAGGGTTAGCATTTTTTTCTGCCAACCTCTTCAGTTCTGATGAAGAAGGATTATTCCTTTGAAATGTGTCACTTTTAGTGCTTTTGCATTGTGAAAAGTGGTTGAGCCTACATTTTAACATTGCTAAATGTAACTGGTTTCAAATATGGCTGAATGCCACACAGATGGGTTCACATAACAGAAAACAATGTTTACACATGGGAAACTACAGGTTGGAATATCAAGAATATTAGGGAATGGATAGATTGATACTCACCATAAAGATGGCCTGTTGCGTTGCTGACAGGCAGAACAAAAAGACTGCTACACATTATAGCTTTTGGCCGAAACCTCCCTCAGAGAGAGAGAGAGAGAGAGAGAGAGAGAGAGAGGGGGGGGGGGGAGATGGGGAGGGGGGGGGGGCACTACCACATTCACAAAAGTAAGCACACCTCATACACACCTGACTGCTACCACCAGCAGCTCTGAGCAGTCAGATGCCGCCAAAAGCTGTAATGTGTAACAGTCTTTTCACTGTGTCTGTCCATAGCTCAACGGGTCACCTTTAAGTTGAAAAAATAATATTTAAATTAAAAGCACAAATAAGTTTGTAACATTTTTGAACTAAATATGCTTTTTCTTCTAGTGCAGTAATTATAGATGCCATTAGCCCTTCTGAACTCTACTTGATTGTTTCAAACAAATTTCATGAGAGGAAATATGTACTATGATTCTGTTGTTAAAATACCTAACTTCTTAAGCAGTTGTCTACAAGGTAGTCAAAGCTGAGCATCATATATTATTTTTATGGCACATTATTGTGCAATGAAGACTTTCTTCTTAAAAATGAATTATTGCAGAATGCAAACCTGTATGAAGTTACTAAATGAAAATAAGAAAAGAATTAACTTACAGATTCCTCTCTCCCTGCAATCGGTAATATTACAAAGTGCAAAATGGGCTGCAAATGAACTGACTTATAAGCTTAAGCTCTAATCAGTATGGAGATTGAGATTCAAAAATATTGAGGATACTACCTTGCTTACTAACTCCTGCCCATGTTTTAAACTTATTATTGATACTGTATGCTTTTAAGCTGCCCCTAATGGGAACTGAGTTCATAACTATAACAAACTAAAGAAAAGTTCATGTTCTAATGTTGATTTTACTTTGTTATTAGATGACCTATTTGCCAAATAAATATATCAAATATTGTGACACACAATGGAATCTGAAGCATAACATGCATAAACTGATCAATGATCCAGCATGACAAATCTTTTCTCACATTGTGACTTAAAGGATACACCTTTCTCATGAACAAAATAACATTATTGATCATTTAATAGAATTTAACTTCAACTTTCTTTTCTTCACTTTTCAATAGAATAAATATTGTAATGGAAAGTTCTTAGTGGAATGTAAGTACTCAAAGAAACGAAAATTATCCACTCCCAGTCTAGCTCTGATCTTGAATGATTGAGAACCACATAAACACAACCGAAACAATTGCTACACTTCTGGACAGCAATTGCAGGCCTCAAACTACACTAGCCGCTGCCCTATGCCCCGCCTCCCTTGTCAGCATTCACTCCACTTCAATCATTCTACACTCAGGTCTTCTTCACCATAACCTCCCTCTCCCTTTGTTAAATCTTCCCCCTGTCCACACCTTCACATCATTGTGCACCACATAAAACTCCCACTACTTGCATCAGATACAAAGCTGATTGGTGCCAAATTTCCATCTTGTGCACTTGCTGCCTCTTCCCCCAATTGTCAGTCATCCTTATCTCCAAACATTCCTCCTGCTCCCTGCTTTCTTTCTCCCCTTTCCCCCTCTACTCAATACGAAACCTCACCCCCGTCAAGTTTCTCCGCCATTCCAGTGTAGTCAGAGAGAACACTCTAGCCACAATGGTGTATGTGTTAGCTTTCAAGAAGAACTTGTAAGTGTCTATTGAACACTTGATGCCTCTACTATTCTTCAGTCCTTCCACTAGTAATAGAACAAAGATATTTTAGGTAATATAAACAATGTTTAAAAGATACTAAACAACAGAATGAATGTTTTCTAGGCCATGACCCTACATATGTAATTATTCAAAAGATACAATACCAACATTATCTACGATGTTAGAGTTTAAAACCATCAACGATGGTGACTAACCGACTGCAGTACCGTGTAACCCATTTTAAGAACATCTGCTTCTTTCTTTTTTATTAACTGGCTTTTGACATATTCTTTCCAAGAACCACTGCTTTCTCTACACTTAACAGTGGCTTGCTATGAAAAATTCTAATATAAACATCCACAGTACTCACTGACAAGGGTACACATGAACAAATGTTATTCTTTACGTTAGATTTCACATCTCCTGTAAACCCAGTAAAGTTTAAAATCATGCCTCCATCACGGCTGTAAACCTTTTACAAAATACTAAATTCTACCTTATCTAGATAGGCCTGGCATGTTAATAACTTTTAATTTTTGACAAAAAGTTTAGTTCCGATAAAAGCATGGTTTTAATATTTGACAAGTCTTATCTTACTGACAGAAATGTTGGACTGACTAACTGATAGTGGAGAAAGCTGAGCTTACAGTGAAAGTTCCATTATTAGGCAGAATAACAGACTTGTTACACAAGAAAAATATCATGCAATGCTCTGGTATACACAGTAATGTTTCTTCCCATTCCTTTAGCAATATGTTGTTTATTGCTCAGGCATTATGCTTTAGTTGTACATCCGAATTTTCACCAATATGCACAAGTATTTCTTCGGTTTTCAAAAAACTTTTTACCCCTGTCTGCAATTTTCAGAAGAGTTTATTCAGTTCTATCTTATTTCTTTCTTTAATATATTGTAGTTCGTACATAATATTCTGGATAGCGAATGTCATTGCCACTCAAAATTTTGAATAGGTTTCACCAAACATTTTTAATTTGTTGGTTTACACTTACAGACATGCTGTCCTCTTTGCTCTATTATTTCAGATTTGAACTTGTTCCGTAACACCACCAGGTAATGCAACTGATGATAGAAACATGAAGAGGCTTGCCACATCCCTTAATGGGGTGCAGAATGTAGGACCTATGAGCTGACTGAGATACATCCTATTTGCCTCCGTTGAGCTTCAACTTCAGAGGCTGCCTGAGATGCACACAGTTCAAAGCAGCAAGATGCTCATTGAAATGACGACCTTTAGTAACTGCCCAATGAACATCATGTGCGTCAGCCAGAGAATTAAATGACACACTAGTGGTAGATAAATATATTAGAATTTAACTCTCCAGCAAAAAGAAGAAGGGTTCTGTAAAATGTGTTTCAAAAATGTCATGTAAAAAGATTCAATCAATATTAGTTACCTATGTGATGGACCACTAATTAAGATGGATAAAGAAATAAATGTCTCTTCTTATATCATTTCTGTTCAGTGCCACTAGCAACTGGTGCATGTTGCATAGGATGTTTCTGACATCTAGTTGATCAAGATGGATGTCCTAAATGCTTTTACAATGATTATCAAGCTAAATGTGATTTTCCTCTCCTTCATCAGACACATTTTTCAAATGTTTGTGAACCCATTACCTCAAAACAGATTTCTGCCACTTTCTCGCATTAATGTGCATGCATAAAACTATTACTATTTCTAAAATTCACAACAAGCACTATATATTATGAGAGATCCAAACTGGTAGCACATCTCATTATATGAAAATAGATATAAGACAGACATCAGCCTATCAGAAATATGGCTGGATCACGAAGAAAAGCATTTACTCTAATGATGCATGAATTAACTGTTTGCCTACCTGGGAGCTTTTTCGGAAACAAAAGCTTTACAAGTCTGTACTCCGTGTCTTTCTCAACTTCTTCAGGACAGTATTGAGAAGCTTCACCAATAGCAAAAATATATCGAGAAAATTCTGGCACATTTGGCATCTTCCCAGTATCAGGATGATGCTCCTTTATGTAATCCTCACACATCTAAAAATAAAATAAAAGAGTATGTGTAAAACAGCTAGTATATACAAGAATGAATTGGTAAGTGTGGTAAACTTCTATAAAAATATATTACAAATTGGAAACTTCATTAAGCCGGTAACCGTGATTCTTGTAATATTTTTGTTCTAAGTAAAACCAGTTGTGCACATGACTGGCATTATCAGCACTGTCAAGTGATTTGCATAACACATTTCACACATCACTGTGTTGCAACACACAACATAAAAACACATTGTGACTCATGGAATATGTATAATTTCTGGTCATAAGTACCAGGTTTAACAATGAGTGCAATGTTAAGAGTGCCACATGGCAAGGCAGCTTAAACAATTCAGTAACGAAGTGAATTGCAGACAGAGCCAGAGCAGAATGAGTGTGAGCATTGGACAGTAACAGCCTACATCACAGGTGGGCAACTGATGGTCCGCAGACCGAATCTAGCCTGCATTGGTTTCAGTGTGGCTGCCAGAAGAACTTCACTAAGTTACTCCTCATTGTTTGTTGAGTGGGACCACCTATCTCAATGCCATATTTTGTTTTTCTATTCCCTGTTGTATTAACATTAGTAAATAATTTTTCCATTGTGGATGTATCCGAACACTTCAAGTGGTGAAATTGATGATAATTTTTAATGAATTAGCTGCAACCAGTTGCTTTTATAAGCGTTTGTTTTTCCATGATGACATTTCAAGATGCCTCGCAAACCATCTTCAGATGTTTGGATTTATTTGCATGTTGCAAACATTGTTAAAGTCTTGTGAGATACCATCCACTGAGTACCTATAAAACATTTTTACTCACGAAAGTGGAGTATGGTCCAGATAAAACTGGGCTGAGAGAAGCACCAGCATATGAGACCCCTGATTATCATACTGGATAAATGAATTTGAACTTGGTTATGGTATGAAACAAATTTTTATTTTTGCACAACATTTTTTCTATCAAACTAGTTTATTTCCCTTTTAAAACACTGTCAAGCAAAATATTCATATGCAGGCTCTTACATTACCACAATTTTTTTGCTGTGACAACAAGACGCAAATGCTTGATGGTATTGTCTGCCTGATTCAGTCTCAGAAAATGGATCCACTATGCTGTGCAATATATCGTATTTACAAGTTGTATCATAGATATTCAGGAAGATAATACTTCGTTGTGAGATGGAATTGGAAAAAAAATATTTTCTTACAGTGGCCTACTGCATGAAAAAATTATCCAAGATAATGGTAACACTTGAAATCAGGGTGAAATATTCCTTAAGTACATAACACAAATGATGCAGCAATGAAGTCTGTAAGCTACAGGAAGCTATGGAGGGCATAAGTCATCTCCTTCAGTCCATAAATGAAACCAAGTAATTGATAGTATGCTACAACCTTAAGTTTTAGAATAGTTTGTCTGTAATAAGACAGTGGGGTGAAGGACTACAGATCATCGTCCCTCCCTTATTCCCTCAATTATCAAAGGATTCCACAAGGAAAAACGGATGAAGGTATCAGTTGCACCTTAGAACCAAGAAAAAGGTAAAGTGAAGGAATAACAACTGCAGGAAAGTAAAACATGCAATGACATGGGGTAGGTGCACCCATCAGAAGCAGCCAAGCACCCCTGGTGTTAGTGTGCTCTTTGGTGATCTCATGTGAAGTGTAAAGTGAGGTAAGAAAATGAGCAAAGGTGAAACAGTCATGAAACATAATAAATTAAAGTGAGGTGGGGAAGGTGCACTGGCTGAAAACCGATGGAGGCTTCCTGTCACTTATCTTTCTGCATCTGACAAGAAACACCCCCCCCCCCCCCCCACACACCCCTCTCCCTCTCCCACCACCACCACAAACTAACACACCCAGTCACTGCAAAAGACTGAAGAATGTTCGTGCCACAGAATGGTAAAAACAGATGTTTAGACCATGGGGACAAACTTGGAAATTTCAAATGGGGATAAGTCATTCTCTTGAATAAAATGTAAACCAGATCTGACCAAATGATACAAATGAATTGGTATACAGGGTGGTCCACTGATCGTGACCGGGCCAAATATCTCACAAAATAAGCATCAAACAAAAAACTACAAAGAACGAAACTTGTCTAGCTTGAAGGGGGAAACCAGATGGCGCTATGGTTGGCCTGCTAGATGGCGCTGCCATAAGTCAAACGGATATCAACTGCGTTTTTTTAAATAGGAACCCCATTTTTTTATTACATATTCGTGTAGTACGTAAAGAAATATGAATGTTTTAGTTGGACCACTTTTTTCACTTTGTGACAGATGGCGCTGTAATAGTCATAAACATACGGCTCACAATTTTAGATGAACAGTTGGCAACAGGTAGGTTTTTTAAATTAAAATACAGAATGTAGGTATGTTTGAACATTTTATTTCGGTTGCTCCAATTTAATACATGTACCTTTGTGAACTTATCATTTCTGAGAATGCATGCTGTTACAGCGTGATTACCTGTAAATACCACATTAATGAAATAAATGCTCAAAATAATGTCCGTCAACCTCAATGCATTTGGCAATACGTGTAACGACATTCCTCTCAACAGCAAGTAGTTTGCCTTCCGTAATGTTCGCACATGCATTGTCAATGTGCTGACACATGTTGTCAGGCGTTGTCGGTGGATCGCAATAGCAAATATCCTTCAACTTTCCCCACAGGAAGATATCCGGGGACGTCAGATCCGGTGAACGTGCGGGACACGGTATGGTGCTTCGACGACCAATCCACCTGTCATGAAATATGCTATTCAATACCGCTTCAACCGCACGGAGCTATGTGCCGGACATCCAACATGTTGGAAGTACATCGCCATTCTGTCGTGCAGTGAAACATCTTGTACTAACATCGGTAGAACATTACATAGGAAATCAGCATACATTGCACCATTTAGAATGCCATCAATAAAATGGGGGCCAATTATCCTTCCTCCCATAATGCCGCACCATACATAAACCTACCAAGGTCACTGATGTTCCAATTGTCGCAGCAATCGTGGATTTTCCGTTGCCCAATAGTGCATATTATGCCGGTTTACGTTACCGCTGTTGATGAATGACGCTTCATCGCTAAATAGAACGCATGCAAAAAATCTGTCATCATCCCGTAATTTCTCTTGTGCCCAGTGGCAGAACGGTACACGACGTTCAAAGTCGTCGCCATGCAATTCCTGGTGCATAGAAATATGGAACAGGTGCAATCGATGTTGATGTAGCATTCTCAACACCGACATTTTTGTGATTCTCGATTCTCACGCAATTTGTCTGCTACTGATGTGCGGATTAGCCGCAACAACAGCTAAAACACCTACTTGGGCATCATCATTTGTTGCAGGTCATGGTTGTTTCACAGGTGGCTGAACACTTGCTGTTTCCTTAAATAATGTAACTATCCAGCGTACAGTCCGGACACTTGGATGATGTTGTCCAGGATACCGAGCAGCATACATAGCACACGCCCGTTGGGCATTTTGATCACAATAGCCATATATCAACATGATATCGACCTTTTCCACAATTGGTAAATGGTCCATTTTAACACGGGTAATGTATCACTAAGCAAATACCGTCCACACTGGCGGAATGTTACGTGATGCCACATACTTATACGTTTGTGACTATTACAGCGCCATCTATCACAAAGTGAAAAAAGTGGTCCAACTAAAAAATTCATATTTCTTTACACACTACACGAATATGTAATAAAAAATGGGGGTTCCTACTTAAAAAACGCAGTTGATATCTGTTTGACCTATGGCAGCGGCATCTAGCGGGCCAACCATAGCGCCATCTGGTTTCCCCCTTCAAGCTAGATGAGTTTCGTTCTTTGTAGTTTTTTCGTTTGATGCTTATATCGTGAGATATTTGGCCCGGTCATTATCAATGGACCACCCTGTATATGCATATAACACACAATATTTAAACAAAATTTCATAATTCTGCATTATTGTGTTTAATGAAAAAACATCTACATAAAATCTCTACTTTAAAAAATAAATAAATAAAAATAATTTAAAAAGTCTACATACTATCCTTTGGCCATTTTGGCCATTTGGTGCACAGATATATGCTCACAAGGAATTTAAAAGGTATATGCTACAGGTTGAATGCCACATCACAAATACTGTAATTTATAATTCTAGACCACACTATAGTGTACTGTACACCACTGCACTACACAGCAGCACATACACTACGGTTCATGGCATCAGAAGCAAAACTAGATTTCCTTATTTTGTTTGGACTGCTTGCCCTTAGCATGCTGAGGTACAACTCAGTGTTCACAGAGGCTGTGCTGTCATGTCACACAAGGAGATAAGATTTGAAAGTGACTGTCAGGGTCTCAGGAGATACTTTCTTGTCCTCCCTGAGGCTCATCTCCTCACTGTTTCTAGAAGATTGTTGTAGTTGTACGTTCTGTCATGGTCCATCTTGCTGTCATTATGTATGGCCTGTTCTTAGTTGTCAGCCATGTATGCTTGCAATTGGTAAGTTGATATTTTAGCTGCCAGGATGTTCAGTTTGTCCCACAATTCCTCATTTCTTATTATGTTACTGGGTGGCGTATTACCAAAACATTCCTACCCTGGTGTGTAACAACCTGTCCAATGATGCACTCCCATATGAAGTGTACTAGAATGCCGATTGCTTCACTTTCACAAGCATCTGTGATGTGCTGGCGTATTTTCAGTAAGTAGCAGGGGTGTGAACCAAGTCCTGACAGGTAGTGTACAGCTCCCTTGGCCAGAAAGAAGTATGACATTGCTGATCTTTATTTTATGTCAAGCAAGAACTGGTAGGTTCTCTTCCCTGTTTCTGCCCTATCTTAGATTTCTTGCCATTCTCTATCAATGCATGCCTTCATTTTCTTTTCCAATGAGGCTTTGCTTACAGTATATCCTTTACCTTAACATCTTCACCCTATCCGAGCCAATACAGTGCACTGCTCTTGCTTATGGCTAAGTTCTGTGGTAGTAAGCCTAATATCACCAGAAGCATTTAAGGTGGCATTGTTCTACACATGCCTGACAAGGGCAGAAATGAGTTTCTCTGTACTCACTGATAAACTTGTCCTTTCTTTACCTCTCTGGCTCTATGAGCCCATATGCACAGCCTTTAGCCCACAATAATAACTAAAATAGTATAGTGATACATTATTATAGCACTTAGAGGTAGTTGAAATCTTCTTTTGCAACGATTGTTTTTCTTTTCAATATTTTAGGCATTAAAATAAGGTAAATGGTTTCTGCTGGTCTTGATTTTAGTCAATGTTTATGCCAAGGTACTTTTATACTTCTTTTCTCTTCACAGATGGGGCACTAATTAGAATTGTTGGGATTCTCAATCTTAATAACGTTCCTTTTAGTAACAAATAAACTGTTTTGTGGGTTATCATCAATTTATTTTCTATGCTCCGCTTACAAAATGTTTCAAGAACTTCCGTACTACTTTCCTCTAACTTAGCCTCATGTTGGCAGATACTATAATTAGCAGATCGTCTGCATATGTGATACAGACTCTAGTGCTTGCCATGCACTGACATGTGTTCGCTAATCAAACTATGCCACCATCCCAGAATTCTAGACCCAAAAAGAGCCCAGTGGGCAGCCTTTTCATAATTTTCTTTCCAGGACATTCCGACTTCACCTGCCTGTCAGTGCAATTTTCTTGTAAGATGTTATGGACACACCTGAGGCACTAAATCTGTTTCAGTCTTTTGAACAGGGCAGGCCATCATAAATTATCAAATGCTCCAGATGAATTGATCATTGTGCCGATAATGTACTTGCCATCTGTGGTGTTAACAATATAAACTGAGTGATTAACCCTTTCTGCCCATACCCCAGGGATCGCATGCAACAGTCGTCTTTGATCCCTCAGGCAACGGCACAGAAGCTTTTCCTGTACTTTGACTAGACAATTAACCAAACAAATCAGCCTCTAAGACTTCACTTCCCTTAGACCTTTGTCTTCCTTTACTTCAGTATAATGATAGCTACGATTGTCCAGATTCCAGGTGTCCATACCAGCAAAAGACATTCATGTAATAACGCTGTTAGATATGGAACAACTTGATCTACAAGTCAATGCGACATTTCCGCTATAATTCTATCTGACCCAAGTGCTTTCTTCTCCTTTAACTTCATTACTGCCAATCTCACTTCCTCCTGGGCACATGGAATTACAATTCTATTACATACATGTTGCTCTAGTAATTCAGTGTGACAATACTGATGGTACTCTCTGTGTTCTGTTGTTGTATCATCTGGCAGCAGGGTCCTCGGTAGGTACTGTGCTGATTTCTCACAGTCTGTCATCACACCACTGGATCATCTCAATGTTGACAATACAATGGGTGATTCAGCCTTATTTGTTGCAAATATCTGTTACTATTTGATTCTTGGTGTATGTTTTCTAACAAATGTTGGGATTACCTTTGTCTTGCACTGTCTGTGACACTTGCACCATTTCGATGGCTTTAGGTCAACATCAAATCTACTTCCTTGTAGTGGCTGTATCTTGAATTCTGTCCTTAAAAGTTCCTAATTTGCTTGGTGCAGATTTCATGTTTGCTGGGACTGGATGTTATTGTCTAAGCAATTCACTGTGTCTGTAATTGTGGAATAGGTTAGATTATGATCATCTGATGGAAGTCTGTCACAGATCTACCATTTGCAATGTACCCACTGACTTTCAAGTTTGCAAAGGTGATTTATATATCTGTCGCCACACACATGCACTTTTAGAAAGCAGGTTGGGTAAGAGGCCTATTCATGAGTGACATGAAGCCCAAGTTCTTGCACAATCCTTGGAGGCAGAGTTTTTCATCCATAACCCTGCTGTCACAATGTTGATTTTGCATTTGTGTTGATTACAAAAAGTGTCTGCCATGCTGACCCAGTAGCGCAGTAGTGCTGCTGCTTTTAAGTTTGCTATATATGGTTGCATCTCCTGGCTGTACTGAAAATATTGATTGGTTATGTAAAATTTTCCTAAGGTAGTCATTGTTTCCACTGTCACTATGTGTTCATTGCACAGCTGGTGTAGCTTTGTCACTGGTGTACTTTTATCCCGCACGACAGGCCACTGGATGATTATCTGATGTTAACGACCTGTGGCATATCTGGCACGTAGAGTAACCCCTCATTTCTGGAATATGACAACTATACTTCACCAATTCACCATCACCATGGTGTTGCCCACCACATTTATCTGGCTGATTTTAATCATTTGTCTATGTTCCACTGCCATTATGTTGCATGCTTATTTTATGTGAATGCCAAGGGAACCTAGTGAGCACAGAGCACAGTGAGCACACCCATTATAATACGAGATCATATACAATTCAGATTGCTTGTAGAGATGCTCAACATATAGTGTCTTTGTCCTCCTCTTAGAAATGACATCAAGTACAGTCTATAGTTCCTCTGTGTTTGTATGAAAGTTGTTGAAACGGAACTGAATATTATCAACTTCCTCTGTGACAATTTATGGTACAGCCTTTTGGACGAATGTGCCCAACTACACGTCTTACTGCCATAATTAACACATGCTTAAGCTCCAGTTTACCTAGTCTCTTTTTTGACTTCACATATTTCATAAACAGGCCATGAGTTCAACTAAAACCTTCTTCCGTTTCTAATGTCATGTTCACAACTGTTTATATTCTCTTTGTAATTTCTGTTATCATCTGTAGGCTCTGCTACAACTGCATATTTCAAAATCTTCCTCTAATAGCTGTAGTGAGCTATCACACCCTGCCTTTGTTACACTTTCAATTTGTTCTTCTTAACCCCTTCCATAAACTTCATTCTTCTCTGTTATCTTAATTAGTGTCCTTTTTGTTGACCATCTCATTATCACCCTTGTCTACACAGTCAGTCATGTTCTTGGTTTGTGAGGCTAAGTCTCTTCGTGTTTTACCCTTCACATTGGACCACAATTTTTTGACTCTTTCTGCATCTCACTTTTTTTATGGAGGTTTTCATATCTTACAGGGATGACAGATAATTTTATAATTCAATTGATCAAATGGACTGGGTTTAACAGTTTTCTTCCTCGGCAGAATTTTGTTTTCTTCAATTATCAACCTGATACTTGTTACTTTTGTAGTCACCCTATAGTTTCCTGTTATGCTTTTCAGCACATTGCTAAATGGTTCAAAACCCATATTCTGATCTTTGAATTTGCTGCTCCAAGAAGCTGCAATGCACTAGCAGGAAATGGGCCACCAACAGAGTGGCATCACAACAACAAGGTGGGCCCCTTGCCTGAAAACATAACCATGAATCAGCCAAGTGCAGCTGACACAGAGCCAGCCCTACGGGAATGAGATCAAATGGATTCTGTTTAATAGTTTTCTTCCTGCGTGTATTTTATCTTCTTCAATTATCACTCTAATATTTGTTACTTTTGTAGTCACCCTACAGTTTCCTGTTATGCTTGTCAGCAGATTACTAAATGGCTCAAAATTCATATTCTGTCTTTGAATTTCCTGCTCCAAGAAGTTGCAACACACTAACAGGATATGGGCCATCACCAGAGTGACATCACAACAACTGGTTGCCTCCCCTTGCCTGGAAACATAACCTTGAGTCATCACCAAGTGATTTCCATATGTTTGGACCACTCAAAGATGCAATGGGAGGAAAGAAGTTCCATTCTGATGAAGAGGTACGCCACATGGTGCATGAGTGGTTGCGCGGACTACCAAAAGATGCACTTTGTAAGCGCTGGAGGACTTGCATTGAGCGTGGGGGAGATTATGTTGAATAGTGATACAGCTTTGTACCACATCTGCACAGTAAATAATATTTTAAAAAATATTTAATGATTTCATCTGACTCACCCTCGTACAAGATTTCCATCTTGGCAGTCTTCTCTGCTAACCAAACAGTTAGCTCATTCCCGGAATCCGAATATAGCTTGTGGTTCAGAGAAATACAATCAAGCTCCCAGTACCATGGATCAGGATGAAGATCATGTACAATCAAGACCAGCACATTCTGAGGATAGCATTGGGGTGTGGACTGTGGTCTGTTCAGAGGGTCACAGCTGCTTAATTAGTTCTCAAGAGTTCAAGAGCAAGTATAATGGAGGGCTTGGATAACAACCACTGATTCTAAACTGCTGTTTGTGACAGCTGGAATGGATAAAGGAGGCATTTAACTGCTGCAATTGTCAACCTTCCAGCCATCAGTATAAATGACTTTTGAACAGAGTAGTTTTCCAAGAACTTGGAGGAACCTGCCTGAAATGCAGAGTGGTTTGCATTTTTCTTTAGTCCGAAGGAGACCTTTTGGAGAGGTATGAACTAAGCAGAAGTTTGTGAACATGACTTGACAAGAGGGTCAAAAGTTAAAAGCAGAAGAATGGGGAGGAATTGGGGGGGGGGGGGGCTGAAACACTCCACCCTCCTGGAGAGAAGGATATGGATGTGGATGCTCCTACAATGTTTGGAAGACAGGAGATGAGGTACTGGTGGAAGTAAAGCTGTGAGGGGGTGAGGGCAGATCATAAGTCATGCTTGGATTGCACAATCTGTGGAGCACCTTGCTGAAGAAAGGCAAAGGTCACAGGTTCAAATCTACATCTACACCCTGAAAACCACTGTGAAGTGCTTGGCAGAGGGTTTGTCAGATTGGAACAGTTATTAGGGTTTCTTCCCACTGACCATTGGAAAAACGACTGTTTAAATGATGCTGCGTGTGCTGTAATTAATCTAATCTTGTCCTCACGATCACAATGTGAGCGATAAGTAGGGGGTTGTAGCATATTTCTGGAATCATCATTTAAAGTCACTTCTTGAGACTTTGTAAGTAGGCTTTTTCAGGACAGTTAATGTCTATCTCCATCAGTCTACCAGTTCAGTTTCTTCATCATCTCTCCGACACTCTCCCACAGGGCAAAGAAACCTGTGACCATCCGTGCTGCCCTTTTCTGTATACATCCAATGTCTCCTGTTAGTCCTATATGGTATGTGTCCAGCACACTTGAGCAATATTCCAGAATAAGTTGCATGAGAGTTTTGTAAGCAATCGCCCTAATAGACTGATTGCATTTTCCCAGTATTCTACCAATAAACCGATGACTACTACCTGCTTTACTCATGACTGAGCCTTTGTGATCATTCTATTCCGTATCACTACAAAGTGTTGCACTTTGGTATTTGTTTGAGTTGGCATATTCCAACTGTGACTCTTTGATATTATAGACATGGGATACTACTTTTTTTCATCTTGTGAAGTGCATAATTTTACATTTATAAACATTTAAAGCAAGTTGCCAATCTTTGCACCACTCTGAAATCTTATGAAGATCTAACTGAATATTTATGCACCTTCTTTCAGACAGTACTTCAAACTGCATCATCTGAAAAAGTCTGAGATTACCATTAATATTGTATGCAAGGTCATTAAAATACAACATGAACAACTACAAACATTTCCCTGAGGCACACTCAAAGTTAGTTCGACATCTAATGATGATCCTCCATCCAAGATAACATGCTGGGTCCTCCCTATCAAAAAGTCCTCAATTGAGCCACAAATTTCCCTTGACACACCATATGATAATACTTTTGACAAAAAGGCGTAGGTGTGGTACTGAGTTAAGTACTTTTCAGAAATCAAGAAATACTGCACCTACCTGACTGCTTTGATCATACGCTTTCAGTAAGTCATGTGAGAAAAGTGTGACCTGGGTTTCACATGCCCGATGTTTTTGGAATCCATGCTAGGTGGCATGTAGGTCATTCCGTTCAAGATACTTCATTATGTTTGACCTCAGAGTACGTTCTAAGATTCTATAACAAATTGATGTCAAGGATATTGGACGGTAGTTTTGAGGATCAACAGGAGTGATCTGTGATTTCGTCAAACTACTAGGCACTTTTTTTTGTTTGATGGATCTATGACAGATTATAGTTAGAGGAAGGGCTAACTCTGCCGCAAATTCAGAATATGATCTGACAAGGATTCCATCAGGCCCTGGAGCTTTGTTCAATTTTAACGATTTCAGCTGTTTTTCAACACCACTGAAATTAATGCTTACTTCGCTCCGATTTTCAATGGGATGAGGAGTTATTGGAACAATTCTCCTGGATTTTCCTTTGTAAGGGAACATTTGATAATGGAAAAGCATTTCAGCTTCTATTTTGCTACACTCAATTTCATTCTGTCTCATTCATGAATGACTGAACACTAACTTTGGTGGCACTAACAGCCTTTACATAATATCATAATATCTTCGCATTTTCTGAAAGACCGTTCAACAATATTCTACTAAGGTAGTAAATGACGACTTCACACATTGCTCTCTTGACAGAAAAATGTATTTCGTTCATCATCTCCCTATCTATAGCCCTATGCTTTGTCTCACACCTTCTGTGCAGTGATCACTGTTTCTTTAGACGTTTTTTACAGTGACTATACCTCATGGATGGTCCCTCCCATTATGGACTATTTTACTGGGTACATATCTGTCCAGTGTGTGGTCAATAATTCTTTTAACATTGAGCTGTAGTTTCTCTACATGCTCCTGTCCAGAACTGAAAGCTTTAAGTTCCTTATTGAGATACATCACTATTGCTTTTTATCTATTTCACTAAACATATATATCTTTCTACATACTTTAGTTGCCCTTTGCACTTTGGTAATCACTGCTGCCATAACCGCATCACGCTCACTGATATCAGTTTTGATGTGAACATCAACAAAGAGATCACTTGCATTAGTTGCCGTTATATTTCCGTCATGAGTGGGGTTCTAAACCACCCGTTCTAGATGGTTTTCAGAGGAGGCATTTAGTAATGTTTCACAGGATGTCTCGTTACACCCACTGCCAACAAAACTGTAACTTTCCCAGTTGATTGTTGGACGATTAAGGTCTCCACTGATGATTTCAGTATGATTTGGGTGCTTATGTAGGAGCACAGTGAAGTTTTCTCTAAGGTTTTTGGTTACACCAGGAGACGAGTCTGGTTGGACCCAATTATTAAAATAATGCCCACCCCTGATGCTGAGTCTTGACCAAAAAAATCTCATGCAGCTTAAATTTCTATCTTGGGGGATTTGAGTTTATTGCGTGCTGTGAGCAATACACCACCTCCATTTACCATTAGCCTATCCTTTGGATAGACACTTAAAATTTCCCCAAAAAACTCACTGCCACCAATTTCAGGTTTCAACCAGCTTTCTGTACCAAGTGTTATGTGAGTTTCACTGCTTTTCAGGAATGCTTGAAATTCTGGTATTTTGTTGTGAAAGCTTCAGCAGATAACTACACCTGATTTTAATACTCTTGTCTGTAGAAAGCATTATTCTGGACCTTACACTCTTACTTCTGGGTCTTCTATAGCTGTTGTTGTCTGGACTGGAGAGTCGCCTAAACTGATCCTGGCCGAACACACAATTTAATGAGCCAGGAAGTTTCAAATCAATGCACGCTCTATTGCAGAGTGGAAATTTATTATACACACATGAAAAAAAAAAAAAATTTGCATCGCCCCGGTTCCCATAACTCCTGAAGATAGACATTGACTGTGGATATTGTGTCACAGACACAGTCCCTTTCACTGTTCAGAGATGTCACTAAATCCACCCAAAGATGTAAACAACCTTGCATGAGCAGCGCCTATTAGACGGAGAGGATCCGACAGCTGATTAGTTCCAGTCATTCCACCAGAAAGGAGGTACACGGCTCGTGTTGTCTGTAGTTCAACCATACCTAGACGGTCAATACCGCAATTCGATCACGTCCGCATTGTTACTTTGTGCCAGGAAGGGCTCTCAACAAGGGAAGTGTCCAGGTGTCTTGGAGTGAACCAAAGTGATGTTGTCCAGACATGGAGGAGATACAGAGACACAGGAACTGTCAATGACATACCTCGCTCAGCCCACCTACTGCAGTGCTACTCCTGCAGTGGATGACCACTACCTACAGATTATGGCTCAGAGGAATTCTGACAGCAACACCACCATGTTGAATAATGTTTTTCGTGCAGCCACAGGAAGTCGTGTTATGACTCAAACTGTGTGAAATAGGCTGCATGATGCGCAACTTCACTCCCGACATCCATGGCGAGGTCCATCTTTGCAACCACGACATCATGCAGCACGGTACAGATGGGCCCAACAACACGCCGAATGGAACGCTCAGATTCAGCATCACGTTCTCCTTACTGATGAGTGTCGCATATGCCTTCAACCAGACAACTGTTGGAGACATGTTTGGAGGCAACCCGGTCAGGCTGAACACCTTAGACACACTGTCCAGTGAGAGCAGCAAGGTGGAGGTTCCCTGCGGTTTTGGGGTGGCATTATGTGGGGCTGATGTACACCACTTGTGGTCATGGAAGGCACCTTAACAGCTGTACAATATGTGAATGCCATCCTCTGACCAACAGTGCAACCATATCAGCAGCATATTGGTGAGGGATTCGTCTTCATGGACGACAATTTGTGACCCCATTGTGCATATCTTATGAATGACTTCCTTCAGGATAATGACACCGCTCCACTAGAGTGACCAGCATGTTCTCCAGACATGTTTGGAGGCAACCCGGTCAGGCTGAACACCTTAGACACACTGTCCAGTGAGTGCAGCAAGCTGGAGGTTCCCTGCGGTTTTGGGATGGCATTATGTGGGGCTGACGTACACCACTTGTGGTCATGGAAGGCACCTTAACAGCTGTACAATATGTGAATGCCATCCTCTGACCAACAGTGCAACCATATCAGCAGCATATTGGTGAGGGATTCGTCTTCATGGACGACAATTTGTGACCCCATTGTGCATATCTTATGAATGACTTCCTTCAGGATAATGACACCGCTCCACTAGAGTGACCAGCATGTTCTCCAGACATGTTTGGAGGCAACCCGGTCAGGCTGAACACCTTAGACACACTGTCCAGTGAGTGCAGCAAGCTGGAGGTTCCCTGCGGTTTTGGGATGGCATTATGTGGGGCTGACGTACACCACTTGTGGTCATGGAAGGCACCTTAACAGCTGTACAATATGTGAATGCCATCCTCTGACCAACAGTGCAACCATATCAGCAGCATATTGGTGAGGGATTCGTCTTCATGGACGACAATTTGTGACCCCATTGTGCATATCTTGTGAATGACTTCCTTCAGGATAATGACACCGCTCCACTAGAGTGACCAGCATGTTCTCCAGACATAAACCCTAACGAACACACCTGGGATAGATTGAAAAGGGCTGTTTATGGATGACGTGACCCGATCTATTCCGAATCATCATTGAGGAGTGGGACAACCTGGACCAACAGTGCCTTGATGAACTTATGTATAGTATGCCACGACGAATACAGGCGGCATCAATGCATGAGGACCTGCTACTGGGTATTAGAGGTACCAATGTGTACAGCAATCTGGACCACCACCTCTGTATGGTGGTACAACATGCGATGTGTGGTTTTCATGAGCAATAAAAGGGCAGAAATGATGTTTATGTTGCTCTCTATTCCAGTTTTCTGTACAGGTTCTGGAACTGAGGTGATGTGTGTAGAAAAGATTTAATTGTTTGAAAGTAATCAGGGTAATTAAGCAAAATCCAGTAGACAAGCATCCTATTGTACTCTTAAAATTTCTAAGTTAAACACTGAACTTTCAATCTCCAATCGAATCCTCATTTGCTTTCTTTTGATCTATATACTCCTAATAATAATAGAATACCAATCAACATTTAAATATATTCCAGTTTCCTAAACAAAACAGGAAAATAAAATTTAAAAAAATGGAAAAAAGTTAGATATTTTGCAAAATTATTTTTCTCCAAATAAGAATAAAATAATTAGAGAATCATTTGAGTTGCCTTTAAATGATGCTCAAAATCATGTACAGTAAATAAGGTGCCAATTGAGAATTTAAAGTTCGGTATTTTACTTAGAATAAGAAAATTTTAAAGAGTACTATAGGATATTTGTGTGGTGGATTATGTAGATGGTGCAGTCTGCTGTTATGTGGCCTTGACATATTTGTGTGATCTATGCCTGAAGGTGTACATAAGTCCCAACATTTTGCCAATTTCAAAAATTCTTCAATAGAAAGTCCTTCAAATATCAGGAAAGAGAATGCATGTGGCACAAGAAGTAATGTCTCTCTTAAAAATGCTTCTTGACATCACTGTCCTTGCTCACCCATTTTTCGCAGTATATATATTAATAATAATAATAATAATAATAATAATAATAATAATAATAATCCCCGTGGAGGCCCGAGAAAAGAATAGGCCTCCGGTATGTTCTGCCAGTCGTAAAAGGCGACGAAAAGAACAAACCACTAATAGGGCTAACCCCCCTTTTAGTGTGATTAGTTGGTTCAGGACAGAACTAAAGAAGCCTCGGACAAGCGCCGTCATGGTCGGGGACGACGCTAGAACCCTATGCCCGCCCACAATGGTAACGACACTGCTAGCCAACTGGAAAATGATTTAAATCCAAATAGAGGTGCTTTGCAGGATATGCTTCCTGCAAGCACCCTAGAAGGAAAACAAAGACAGAGGATGAGATGGTCAGATGAAGTTAATCGACACCTCATGTTCTGTTATTACCAAGCAACAAACCTAGGAACCAACACAACTGGATACAGATCACAAGTATACACAACATTTATTACCAGATACGCAGAATTAAAATTTTTAACAGAACAACGACTAGCTGATCAGATCCATGTAATAATCAAAAATAACAGGATACCCCAGTCAGAATTAGAAAACATCAAACAACAAGTACAACAAATACTGGAACAAAATAATGTGCAAACAGAAGAAGAAGAAAATAGAGTAATGGACTCAAACATCCCAGAGCAAACAAACAAAGAACAACACGCATCAATTAAACAATCAGAGGAAAACGAAATCTTACGACAGCCACCAGAACAAGCACAAACAGAACATGAAGTGACACACATGTTAGATATAGAAGAAAAATTTCAGCTAACATATATAGAATACAAAGACACAAATACAGACATTATACCATTCTTGCATAGACCACCAAATAACCCACAAGTCGAAACAACAATAAAAACTATCAACACAATCATACACAACAAAATAAATGAAAACGCAACTATGGAAGAGTTACAACTACTGGTTTATATAGGAGCACTCACTACACTAAATATACACACTAGGCAGAGATCAGAACCAACCAACACACAGAAGAAACCCACAAAACCAGCATGGCAACACAGGCTACAGATCAAAATAGAAAAACTGAGAAAAGACATCGGACAGCTAACACAATTTATAAGAAATGAAATCTCGGAAAAAAAACGAAAAAGGTTAGGTAAAATCTCACAACAAGAAGCGACAGAGCAATTAGACGAAAAGAAGCAGAAATTACAAGCATTAGCCAAACGACTCAGAAGATACAAAAAAAGTGAAAATAGAAGGAAACAAAACCAAACATTCAACACAAACCAAAAGAAATTTTACCAGACAATAGATAACACACACATTAAAATAAACAATCCACCAAACATAACAGACATGGAACACTTCTGGAGCAACATATGGTCAAACCCGGTACAACATAACAGGCATGCACGGTGGATACAAGCAGAAACAGACACATACAAGATGATACCACAAATGCCTGAAGTGATAATTTTGCAACACGAAGTCACCCAAGCAATTAATTCTACTCACAATTGGAAAGCCCCTGGAAATGATAAAATAGCAAATTTCTGGTTAAAGAAGTTCACCTCAACACATTCACATCTAACTAAATTATTTAACAATATGAATATAACAGAGGGAAACATTCCACGTGGGAAAAATATATCTAAAAAGAAAGATGATGAGACTTACCAAACAAAAGCGCTGGCAGGTCGATAGACACACAAACAAACACAAATATACACACAAAATTCAAGCTTTCGCAACAAACTGTTGCCTCATCAGGAAAGAGGGAAGGAGAGGGAAAGACGAAAGGATGTGGGTTTTAAGGGAGAGGGTATGTCTGCTTGTGTCTGTATGTGTGGATGGATATGTGTGTGTGTGCGAGTGTATACCTGTCCTTTTTTCCCCCTAAGGTAAGTCTTTCCACTCCCGGGATTGGAATGACTCCTTACCCTCTCCCTTAAAACCCACATCCTTTCGTCTTTCCCTCTCCTTCCCTCTTTCCTGATGAGGCAACAGTTTGTTGCGAAAGCTTGAATTTTGTGTGTATATTTGTGTTTGTTTGTGTGTCTATCGACCTGCCAGCGCTTTTGTTTGGTAAGTCTCATCATCTTTCTTTTTAGATATAAATTATTTAACAGTTACATTGCAGACCCATACACATTCCCTGATACACTTACACATGGAATAACTTATCTGAAACCCAAAGTCAAGCAGACACAGCGAACCCAGCTAAATATCGCCCCATAACATGTCTACCAACAACATACAAAATATTAACTTCAGTCATTAAACAGAAATTAATGACACATATAACACAGAACAAAATTATAAATGAAGAACAAAAAGGCTGTTGCAAAGGAGCACGAGGATGTAAAGAGCAACTGATAATAGATGCAGAGGTGACATATCAAGCTAAAACTAAACAAAGGTCGCTACACTACGCATACATTGATTACCAAAAAGCTTTTGATAGTGTACCCCACTCATGGTTACTACAAATATTGGAAATATACAAAGTATATCCTAAATTGATACAGTTCCTAAACATAGTAATGAAAAATTGGAAAACCACACTTAATATCCAAACAAATTCAAATAATATCACATCACAGCCAATACAGATTAAGCGTGGAATATACCAAGGAGACTCATTAAGTCCTTTCTGGTTCTGCCTTGCTCTGAACCCACTATCCAACATGCTAAATAATACAAATTATGGATACAATATTACAGGAACATACCCACACAAAATCACACATTTGCTATACATGGATGATCTAAAACTACTGGCAGCAACAAATCAACAACTCAACCAATTACTAAAGATAACAGAAGTATTCAGCAATGATATAAGTATGGCTTTTGGAACAGACAAATGTAAGAAAAATAGCATAGTCAAGGGAAAACACACTAAACAAGAAGATTACATATTGGATAACCACAACGACTGCATAGAAGCGATGGAAAAAACGGATGCCTATAAATATCTAGGATACAGACAAAAAATAGGAATAGAAGAACTAAAAGAAAAATATAGATAAAGACTAACAAAAATACTGAAAACAGAATTGACAGCAAGAAACAAGACAAAAGCTATAAATACTTATGCCATACCAATATTGACCTACTCATTTGGAGTAGTGAAATGGAGTAACACAGACCTAGAAGCACTCAATACACTTACACGATCACAATGCCACAAATATAGAATACATCACATACATTCAGCAACAGAAAGATTCACATTAAGCAGAAAGGAAGGAGGAAGGGGATTTATCGACATAAAAAACCTACATTATGGACAGGTAGACAATTTAAGAAAATTCTTTCTAGAACGAGCAGAAACTAGCAAAATACACAAGGCAATCACTCATATAAATACATCGGCTACACCACTGCAATTTCATAACCACTTCTACAACCCTTTAGATCACATAACATCAACAGATTCGAAGAAAGTAAATTGGAAAAAGAAAACACTTCATGGCAAGCACCCGTATCATCTAACACAGCCACACATCGATCAACACGCATCCAACACATGGCTAAGAAAAGGCAATATATACAGTGAGACAGAAGGATTCATGATTGCAATACAGGATCAAACAATAAACACCAGGTATTACAGCAAGCATATTATTAAAGATCCCAATACCACAACAGATAAATGCAGACTTTGTAAACAACAAATAGAAACAGTAGATCGCATCACAAGCGGAGCTCCAACCAACCCCTTTTCGCCTCTTTTCACACCATTTGCTTTCTACTTCACCCTTATCTCTCCCCACATATTTTTATATTCATTTTCATTTCAGCCTCATGTTACACTTTCGACCTTCTAGTACCATGTCACCCGCACAACACCCCCACAACGACCCCATTAAGTTTTATTTACATTCCCTCCGCAGACATGCCTTCGCCCTAGCCAGATTACGCTCCCATATTCTATTTTCTCAGGCTTGTCTCACATTTGGCATTACCCCCAAAGGCCTCACACTTAAAGTTCCCATCTCTGGCTGCAACCCTTCCTTCCATCAGTCCCTATACCAGTTCCAAACTGAACAATCCATTGCCCTCACCCACCTAATCCTGCACCTACACATCAACTCAGCCAATGAACACACCCGTCAACTCCTATCCTTAATAAAAGTCCTTAATCTTTCCTCTCCCACAGCCACACCGGCTGTTCAGAGCATCCTCCTACAGGCCAACCGTAAATTAGAACAGCATGCCACCCTCCACCTCAAAAAACTATCCAATCTCCTGGTTTCCCACCTCCGGAAAGGCAACTCACTCACCCTTCACAACCTTTCCAGCAAACCTCAACCTCCTCTCATTGCACACAAACCCAGTCTCTCCCATCTACTCAATCTCCCACTTCCAGCTCCACTCCCTCCAAAACCTCAAAATTCCTTTCAACACAATCTGGAACCACAACACCCTAATTCAGTAGTTAACCTTTCCTCCAAACCTCTCTCCCAATCCGAAACCTCTGTCCTATCCAAAGGCCTCACCTTCAGCCCCACTCCCAGATTCAACCAAACAGCCCTCGTCAAAGATTTACTGTCCTACACCCGTACTCTCTGCTGGAAATATCACTTTGCCACGAAGAAAAATGATCCTAATCCTACTCCTAATGTTCCAACTCCCCAAGACACTATCCAAATTGAACCCTGCCTGGAACAGTTCCGTCCTCCGTCACAGCGGGACCCACCTCCTCTTCCTCAAAATCACCCTCTCCAAACCTTCCAGGAATTTCTGACTTCCAGCCTTGCATCTCAATCCTTCTTAAAAAACCTTAATCCTACACCCAACATCACCACTGCTGAAGCCCAGGCTATCCGTGATCTGAAGGCTGACCGATCCATCGTCATTCTTCCGGCGGACAAGGGTTCCACGACCGTGGTACTTGATCGTCGGGAGTATGTGGCTGAGGGACTGCGTCAGCTTTCAGACAACACCACATACAAAGTTTGCCAAGGTAACCCCATTCCCGATGTCCAGGCGGAGCTTCAAGGAATCCTCAGAACCTTAGGCCCCCTGCAAAACCTTTCACCTGACTCCACCAACCTCCTGACCCCACCGACACCCCGCACCCCAACCTTCTACCTTCTTCCAAAAATCCACAAACCCAATCATCCCGGCCGCCCCATTGTAGCTGGTTACCAAGCCCCCACAGAACGTATCTCTGCCTACGTAGATCAACACCTTCAACCCATTACATGCAGTCTCCCATCCTTCATCAAAGACACCAACCACTTCCTTGAACGCCTGGAATCCTTACCCAATCTGTTACCCCCGGAAACCATCCTTGTAACCATTGATGCCACTTCCTTATACACAAATATTCCGCACGTCCAGGGCCTCGCTGCGATGGAGCATTTCCTTTCACGCCGATCACCTGCCACCCTACCTAAAACCTCTTTCCTCATTACCTTAGCCAGCTTCATCCTGACCCACAACTTCTTCACTTTTGAAGGCCAGACATACCAACAATTAAAGGGAACAGCCATGGGTACCAGGATGGCCCCCTCGTACGCCAACCTATTCATGGGTCGCTTAGAGGAAGCCTTCTTGGTTACCCAGGTCTGCCAACCCAAAGTTTGGTACAGATTTATTGATGACATCTTCATGATCTGGACTCACAGTGAAGAAGAACTCCAGAATTTCCTCTCCAACCTCAACTCCTTTGGTTCCATCAGATTCACCTGGTCCTACTCCAAATCCCATGCCACTTTCCTTGACGTTGACCTCCACCTGTCCAATGGCCAACTTCACACGTCCGTCCACATCAAACCCACCAACAAGCAACAGTACCTCCATTATGACAGCTGCCACCCATTCCACATCAAACGGTCCCTTCCCTACAGCCTAGGTCTTCGTGGCAAACGAATCTGCTCCAGTCCGGAATCCCTGAAACATTACACCAACAACCTGACGACAGCTTTCGCATCCCGCAACTACCCTCCCGGCCTGGTACAGAAGCAAATAACCAGAGCCACTTCCTCATCCCCTCAAACCCAGAATCCCCCACAGAAGAACCACAAAAGTGCCCCACTTGTGACAGGATACTTTCCGGGACTGGACCAGACTCTGAATGTGGCTCTCCAGCAGGGATACGACTTCCTCAAATCCTGCCCTGAAATGAGATCCATCCTTCATGAAATCCTCCCCACTCCGCCAAGAGTGTCTTTCCGCCGTCCACCTAACCTTCGTAACCTGTTAGTTCATCCCTATGAAATCCCCAAACCACCTTCCCTACCCTCTGGCTCCTATCCTTGTAACCGCCCCCGGTGCAAAACCTGTCCCATGCACCCTCCCACCACCACCTACTCCAGTCCTGTAACCCGGAAGGTGTACATGATCAAAGGCAGAGCCACGTGTGAAAGCACCCACGTGATTTACCAACTGACCTGCCTACACTGTGATGCATTCTATGTGGGAATGACCAGCAACAAACTGTCCATTCGCATGAATGGACACAGGCAGACAGTGTTTGTTGGTAATGAGGATCACCCTGTGGCTAAACATGCCTTGGTGCACAGCCAGCACATCTTGGCACAGTGTTACACCGTCCGGGTTATCTGGATACTTCCCACCAACACCAACCTATCCGAACTCCGGAGATGGGAACTTGCCCTTCAGTATATCCTCTCTTCTCGTTATCCGCCAGGCCTCAATCTCCGCTAATTTCAAGTTGCCGCCACTCATACCTCACCTGTCTTTCAACAACTTCTTTGCCTCTACTCTTCCACCTCGACTGACATCTCTGCCCAAACTCTTTGTCTTTAAATATGTCTGCTTGTGTCTGTATGTGTGGATGGATATGGGTGTGTGTGCGAGTGTATACCTGTCCTTTTTTCCCCCTAAGGTAAGTCTTTCCGCTCCCGGGATTGGAATGACTCCTTATCCTCTCCCTTAAAACCCACATCCTTTCGTCTTTCCCTCTCCTTCCCCTCTTTCCTGATGAGGCAACAGTTTGTTGCGAAAGCTTGAATTTTGTGTGTATATTTGTGTTTGTTTGTGTGTCTATCGACCTGCCAGCGCTTTTGTTTGGTAAGTCTCATCATCTTTCTTTTTAGATATAGAAATCCGTAATTATTGATACATGTTCAATTACCCGAAAGTTCCTAAATGCAATATAACACATACCGTACAGTTAATAGGAAGTGACGCTTGATCAAGGTCCACGTCACTTTCCATTCTTAACCAGACTTAACGTCTGAGAAAGTAAAGAAAAAAAAATAATAATAATAATAAATTGCAACCATAAATCAGAGAGCAGTTCCAATTGAACTGCAGAGGCCATCTAGTGCTCTTTCTATGTAACTAGTGTATGAGTGTTCCAGCTGCTATGGTGCTTCATTCGTGATTTTAAATATTTTAATACGGTACTTGATTCTGCAAGGCAAAGTCAACTACATTTTTGCTTCAGTGTTTGAACTGCTGTACATGATTTTGAGCATCATTCACAGACATGTCAAACATATCTCTAATCTATTTTATTTTTTACTTTCAGGCAAATAATTTCACAAATCATTTGCCCATTTTTCCCCTCTAATCTTTGTTAAATAGTCCAATTTAGAATTTACTCATTAAGAGGTATAGCCTTATGTTAGATGTTTAAAACAATAATATGAGTATTTAAGTTACAAATTGAGTTTACAGCTCTTGAGGCAGTGCAGCACAAAAATTATCCAGACTATATTCATCCAGTATTCGATAATGAGAGGACTTAGCAACTTCCAGCAAACTTTACACATAATTTCAAACAGTTTCAAATCTGTTTCTGGCTGACACCCTTCACAAAATAATGAAAGGAAAAAGTATGTCTTTCATTTTCACTGTTCATGGATGACAACTTCAGCATCAGGCATAATGTTTCAATTTATTACATTTTTACTCTATTTTAACAACTAGCTTTGCAGGCAGTGTCCACCTATACCACTGAATGTACTCGCAAAATTATATCATTGTGCAACATATAATTTAGGGGATATGAGGTCATAATCACTGACATGCATAAACAATTATAATGTCGTCTACCATAAGGATTTTACATGTTTAGTGTCAAACATTTAGCACACTTCATTGTCAGTAATCTCAGATGTTTGAAGCTGTTTTATACATGGGAGATCAATTCTTCAAAGAAGTGGGGCTTGGCAGATTACTGGTTGCCACCTAAAAGGATACCAGTAATACTGGTAGCTAACTAGTGGCATTAGATATAATGCAACTTGATCTATAACTGTGAAATAAAGGATGAGTGCCTTCGTTGCTGAGATATCTTGCCCAGCATTTCTCCTACTGCTGTTTTATGGGATATCATGCCCAAGCATAGAGCCTTTTAAAGGGAATACAGTTTTCCAATGCCCTGTAATTTTAATGTTGTTGGAGCAACCATCTATAGTCTTTGATGGTCCTGGTTACTTCCTGTGTCCACATAGGACAGGTTTCCAATGTGTTCCTACGGAAAGCATGATCATTATTTCTGCTACTTTTAGTACTTCCATAGTTCTATACTGTAGTACAGCATCAATATTCTCATCAAGGAATTGGTGTTCTGAAGGGTAACAAATATCACTAGGTAAAATAATAGTAGGTGTCTGAGTCTGGTAGGTGGCGAAAATAACCACTACAGTTTGACTGGATGAGGACTAGGTGATCCCAGGGATAGCGGGAAAACAGCAAGATGATGAGTCACACTTCATCCCCTGCTTGCACCTTCTGCTTGGTAGGAACAATGTCAACATGTATAATTTCAACACCAGTAGTGTGAGAAAAATGTGCCAGCCACATCTTCCTTCTTCTTTTTATCTTTATTCTTCCCTTATGGATTTTTATTTCTAATTGTGGGGTTGGTGAGTTATGTGTCTCAAACGGAAAATGAGTGAACTGTTCAGTGACCCATACCTTATGCCTCCATCAGTCACTGGTGAGGCACTATTAATCTACAATGTCAGTACAGAGAAAGGTAACCTTCCATTACAGAAGGGGATGAGGGCAGGAGATTGAGTATGATTTTTTTCAGCTGGGAGTGGGGAACTGTGGTCCTCTTTGGTGTAATGGGAACACAGTAGGATTGGGGGTGGAGGGGACCTCTGGGCCTCCTCGCAAACAGGTGTATTCAGATGGACAACAAAGCCTGACATTGAGGGGAATGTGGGTGTCTTCATCCTTGCCATAAATGCAGGCTTAGTCACAATGTTTGTGAAAATTGTTGTAATTTGAACAGGTTGTACACATTCCTTTTCTCCTAAATTTGACATACTCCCAAAGGTTTTGTATTCCTGTACCTTTCTTTCCCTCTTCAAAATGGAGCAATTCAAAGACTGAGGAAAATGTTGCTCTTTACACCCGATACACATAGGTGACTGGTGATATGGAGTTGTCTTGTGCATTAGCCATCCACAGTCTACACAGATGGGGGTCATTTACAAAGGGCAATGACATAAAATGGCAAAAAAATTTTAACACTGCATGCTGGATGGAACTTACAGTTCCATAACGCAGCAGTTACTGTTACTTTAAATTTTCAGATAATACACCCCATTCGAAAGCCAAAATAAAAGCACGAGTCTCCTCAATGTGCTATTTCAAAAATAAAACAGTGGTCAAACCGGTCTCACCAGCAGCTTGAGTACAGACTAGGTACTGTGGGAAAGCCATCTCATCATTTCTTTTGAACCTTCTTCGCAATCCTCCCCTTCCTCCCTCCCTCCCTCCCTCCCTCCCTCCCTCCCACCCACCCACCCACCCACCCACCCACCCACCCACCCTCCCTCCCTCCCTCCCCCCCCTAGCATGGCCAAGGTAGGGGAAGCCCTGAGGGCCTTACCTTTCTACTTCAAAATGATATACATTCTCTCTGGGAGATTGCTGGAGTGCTGCATTTGAAAGCTTGATTCTCTTCACTGTGGCTAAACTGCGGGAGCCACCCCATCATAAGAACTGCTACTTAGCATTGTTACCACTGTCTGGAGTCCCTTTGCCAAAGATTTGACAAAAATATTCTCCTTGGCATCTACAGGGAGTTTTCAGTTCTGGCACCAATAGCATGTTCCCTATGTTGACAAGGGGCTAAAATGACAGCAGTGCACCAGCCCCCACCCTCAAAATGAACTGGTTTTGGGCACTTAATTCAATCCGCCCACACAAAAAGTGCTTAAGAAAGAAGGACTGCAAACTGGAACAAGCACCCGAGGGGGGGCGGGGTGGGGGGGGGGGGGGGCATACACTAAAAATTTAGCTTTGATTTTCATATTCGTGCATGTGTTGTGACAGCCATTTTGCCATTCTACTAGTCATTCAACGTGATAAAGGAAGCACAAGTAAAATCACATGAACAAGAAGAGCAATCCTATATCACATGTAGAAATTTTTTGAGATACTGTAAGAAGCAGAATAATGTTGTATGAGCTAACAGTGTTAGACAAATAACAGCTCTTGCAAATGAATACTATGGTCTTACAACACCCACCAACCATGCATATTGCCTGATACAGCTGACACGCAGAGAGTCATAGTGGGAGGAGATGATGCAAAGTACAAGTATCGGAAATTGACACCCAATTTATTATACTGTCTCTTGAAAAACCTATAAAATTTCCTGTTTTGGGTTAAAATTCTTAACACTGAGAACGTGAAATGTATATAGGTTACATCATGTTCAGTCAACAAACAGGAATCTTTTTTTTCCCACGTGGATATTTATAATGCATCAGTATACAACTGGTATGACAACTGCCATTACATTATCTTATAATTCCAAAAAACAAACCATACAAATAGAGAACTATGCCACAGAAGCCATAGGTTGGAAACTAACAAGTGCTACCTCAGAAGTTGTAGGGAAAACAGGAGAAAGGAAAGGAAGCCTTGAAGTGATACCTATTGTGATACAAAAGGAAAGTTACAGGTGTATATCACGAGAGAGAGAGAGAAAGAGAAAGATAATGTCTGTGAGAGTATTCAATCCAAATATTAGAAAAATACACACAAGTCTTAAACTGAAATGCAAGAGCATATGAAAGAAAAAGAGAAACTTAAAAAATTACAGGTATTGTTCACACAAGCATCACCAAAAAGACAAATATTTAAAAAAATATCATTTCTGAAAGTGGCCAACCTCAATGAATTGTGCAGCCCAAGTGGTGTCAGCCTCTTCAGGTGACTTGGCATGGTCTCTTGCAATTGTAGCAAGCACATCAAGTGCTGGACTTATAAGAGATATAGGTAGCTCCATACAATATACAGCTCTCAAAAGTTCTGCTCCCAGACGCTGTTGGTCTTCCGATTTAATTGCTTTCCAATTGAAAAACAGTACCTCCAATGCTGACAACAATTCATATTCCTTCTCCTGAAAATAAAAAGGGGGAGGGGGTGTTCAACAAATGTACGTCAGATTAAAATAAATTTTATGAAATAAAAAATTGTTTCCTACATAATTACAATAGTGAGTGTCAGAACCAAAAGATGTTCTAAGAAAATTAAGAACTGGAGACCATAAGAAAAACTTCAGTTGGAGGGGGGGGGGGGGGGGGGGGGGGGGAAGAGACCAAACAGCAAGGTCTTCGGTCTCATTGGATTAGGGAAGGACGGGGAAGGAAGTCGGCCGTGCCCTTCCAAAGGAACCATCCCAGCATTTGCCTCGAGCGATTTACGGAAATCAGGAAAAATCTAAATCAGGATGGCCGGACGCAGGATTGAACCGTCGTCCTCAAACTTCGGTTGTGTCACTGCCACATATTACACTAGTTAAAACATTCTTTTGTTTGTAATGTATTCCAGAACTGCACAAAAATACACTACAAAATGACCAGAACATGATGTAAAATGTGTATTGCTACTTCTTATATCATTGTTTGATGTCATACTTGTATGTATGGAAAATGGTAAGTAAGCATTTAGTATAGCACAGAACTTATGGCACACAGTGTTATAAACTTTTCTTAATGTGAGACTCTAGGACACTTCATAGACTGCTTTGTTTAGTTTTTACATTTGTTCATTGACTCACTGTAGGCAAGTGCTCAAGTTGTTCGTTTCAGATTACACATAACTATTTGTCAATTAACATCAAAACATAGTTGCGTTATCTGCCACAATTTTTCTCAAATGCTGACAGTAGATCAATGCTTCAAGGAACTATCACCAATGCTTGAAATATCCATACACAACACTTTCCGTACCTAGATGATTCAGCCTCAAGGATGCAGCCCCTTGAGGCAAATTTTCTAGAACTATCTCCAAACGCAATGGTGTCACAGTACAGAAAATAACCAGTGCCTATCATATAGACATATCCATTCATTTGCAATTCCCACCATTCTGAAGACCACTTTTAAGCGAGGAAGTTTTCCTTATTGTGGACATCATACTCTTTGAGGTAGATGAAACTTTCTTCATACTGTGACAATGTCAGATGTTGATGTACAGCAGTATCACATTGAAGTACATCCTTTTGGACTCCACCAAGAAGCTGAGTATCTCACAGATTTAAAAAAAATCTCAATAAAAGATTAACATTAAGAAATAAAATCTTTGCTGGCTGGAATGTGATACCCAGTGAAGTGACTGAAGTGGTGTATCATATAAGACAACTCCATAAGCTCAAAAAATCTACCAATCTTTTGGACAGAGATGCTCTCCTGATGTGAATGGGTCAAGAGAAGACGTGAAACTATCAGCCTGTTTCTATTCTTCCAATCCTGTCAAAAGTGTTCGAGCAAGTAACTGCAAACCAGATTCAAAATTTTATTGCAAAAAATAATACTATTAAATGTAACAAATCTGGATTCCAACATGGGAAAAAAACACTCTGGATACAGTGAATATGCAAAGCAATGGATCAGAGGAGTAAAGTTTCAGGTATCTTCTAAGATCTTACAAAATCCTTTGACTCCATAAATCATGCCTAGCTTATTTATAAATTAGACAAATTCGATAAATATGGATTTACGAGCAATGCTCTGAAATGGCTTACATCACATCTGCAGAATAGAAAATGAAGGGTAATATCAATTCAAATGCAGTGAATTATTATTCTAAATGGAGTACAGTATCACAAGGCTCCACTTTAGAGCCGGTCATATTCCTATTCCTGTAAATATAAATTTCCCATCAGTTCTGTTTGCAGATGATACTTCAATTCTAACTCAAGATGATGATGCGGAACAAATTCCAAGCTCTATCGTGAACATGCTAGAAAACTAGTTTCATTTAAATGGGTGAAAACTGAACACTGTACAAACCTGTATGATATATTTCAAAACCAAACTTTCAAAATGTGTGGAACTTACAGTTTATGGAAGAAGCTGACACAGTCAAATGCCTTGTACTAAATATGGACAAGAACTTAAGCTGGATTACACATATTGACTTTCTGTCAAATAAATTAAGCAATGTTGGATTTGCAATGCATATACTAGAAAATTATACTGCCACGAGTACATGACAAGTACCATACCATAGTTATTTTGAATCTGTCATTAGGTATGGCAGAATTTTCTGGGGAAGTTCACATGGTATGTCTCGAATACTGAAACTACAGAAGAAAATTATCACATAAATGTGTACTGCACAAGAGGAGTCTTCTCACCCATTACTTTGGGAAATACAAATTCTAATTATTCTCTCCATATACATTTATGAAATAATCTTCCTTCACAGCAGACAAAAATTATTTGAGGAGAATCATTTTAATCCACACACACATACAACACGAGGAATAAAAAGAATTTTATGCTACCCACACAGAAATTGAAATTATATGCATGGACTCCACAGTATACAGGGCGTTTCAAAAAGAAAGAGCAGATTTCAAACATTTATTTCTCAAAAACTACAAATGATAGAAACACAATTCCAACGGTCCTTCACTCAATATGAGTACCAAATGTTACACAACAAATATCAAAACTGTACCTCAATATGAGCACCATTTGTTACACGACAAATATCAAACCGGTATCTCATTTCTTGCCACACACGACGCAACTGGTCTTTAGTTACCGAATTCACGGCCGCAACAATTCGATGTCGTACCTCTTGAAGAGTAGCGGGCATAGGTGGGACATAAACACAGTCCTTTATGTACCCCCACAAATAAAAATCGCAGGGAGTAAGGTCTGGTGACCTGGGAGGCCACAGACGATGACATTGATCTTGTGCTCCTGCTCTTCCAATCCACCGTCCTGGAATGGTGTTATTTAGGTACCGTCGTACAGGTTCAGAGAAGTGTGGTGGGGCGCCATCTTGCATGAAGATGAAGTGATTTGAATCTTCCTGAAGTTGAGGAAATAGCCAGTTTTCTAACATGTCCAGGTAAATGGTTCCTGTGATAGTTTTCTCCATGAAAAAGAAAGGTCCATAAACTTTGTTTACCGAAATTGCACAAAAGACGTTAACCTTTGGTGAGTCTCTTTCATGTTGAATAACGTCCCTCGGAGTTTCACTCGCCCAAATTCGTACGTTATGCCGATTAACTTTACCAGAAATGTGAAACGTTGATTCATCTGAAAAAATTAATCGTTCGGCAAAATTGTCCTCTTCCATGTCCTGTAGAATTGCAGTTGAAAATTCGAACCTTTTGTTGTGGTCGTCAGGACGCAATGCTTGCAATAACTGCAGTTTGTACGGCTTCATGTGCAGACGGTTACTCAGAACGCGCCATACCGTTGTTTTAGACATGTTTAGTTCGTGACTTGCCCGTGCCGTGGATTTTCTAGGGCTCCTTTCGTAAGCTGCACGGACACGCTCGACATTTTCATCCGATGTGCGTGGACGACCCGTGCTTTTTCGCTTGCAGATGCAACCATCTTCTACGAATCTGTGATGCCACTCATAAATTTGCTTATGACGAGGCGGCTGTTTGTTGAATTGACGGCGGAATGCACGTTGCACACCAACAATGGACTCTAACTTTGCAAATTGCAGCACACAAAATGATCGTTCCTGTGGTGTCGTCGCCATTTTCCTACAAACAAACGCCAGCGCCACTGCGGATTTGCATGGAACTTCTGCGCGGACCATTGAAAAACTTTGAACCTTTCTCTGACAAGAAACGTTTGAATTGTGTTTCTATCATTTGTAGTTTTTGAGAAATAAATGTTTGAAATCTGCTCTTTCTTTTTGAAACGCCCTGTATGAGGATGACAATATATAATAAATTAAGCGGCAAGAACATATTTAATATTAAGCTAGATATTCTAAAAATAAGCCAACAGCAGATTCTGTGGGAGAAATGCTACTATTTGGTGGGAGAATTCAGAGAGGATGAAATGATAATTTGACCAAGGGCTAACTTAGTTTTTTTATTATATATAAAACAATGGAAAGTCCAGAATCCACAATTTTTTCATGTCTCATGTACCTCAATAAAATTATATAGATTATGTATGTTATGAGACTAACACACCACAATTCACAAATCCTTTAAGGAGAATGTTGAAGCGTATGATAAAATTGCCACTTGGAAGTGGTGTATAGAGTAATTTCCTGCAATAAGCCAAAAAAGTCACTTAAAACCATACATTTGAGACTGAAATTTGACAATTGGTTCTTACACTGTGACTGTGCTCTAGCCACATCATGCAAAAATTTTGATGAATTGCGCCAATATCCTTCACCGCTTTGAAAACCTTCTCTGTGACACTGCTTTTGTCACATATGACTGTTTTGTTTCCCCAAGTTCCAAGATTCTGATGAAAGAATGTCTCTGACTTAAGAGTGCTGTGTCTCTCCTATTGTGAATGGGATCCTGTGGCTTGCATAAATTGTTCAGTCTGTTGACCTAACATTAAGACACATTTCAAACTGTCACTGTCACTTTGCAGCAGGAAGTATTGCCAGTACAGGAAGTTGCCCATTAAATTGGTGTACACCACAGAAACATCATTCAAACATTCAGCTGCTATTGTAGGATACAAAACATTGAAGATCTGCTCGTAGTCGTCACCTACTGTCAATAACATCAGCTGATGACTGTTACCTACAGATTTTGGCTTATAAGTATTCTGAGGAGAATGCAACAAAACTGTGTGCTAAATTTCTTGAGGAAACTGGGAGGGCTGTATTGAGCCAGACAGTATGCAACTGTCTCCAGACAATCAATTTTGCCTCTAGATATCTATTACAAATAAAAATACAGAACCCTCAGCACCGTGGCACACAAAAAAGAGAGCCAAGGGAACACCTGGAATACAAACTCAATCAACAGGTAGGGTTTTCTTCATCGATGACTGCAGAATTGTCAAACAATTGGTGTTCATTGCAGAAGTGCATGAATGTGCTCAGGTACCAATGCACATCTCAGGCACGCAGTCCCACAAAATGTTCTGCAAGGAGGTATGTCAGCCATCTTTAGGCCTGATATGATGTATGGATGTCAAATATTTCTCATTGCTAGCAACAATAATTCCAACGCTCTGGGCTGTGCAGCATCAAAACAGTATCTCCCAAACTACTGGCTAACCCCACAGTCAAGCTACTGACAATTAGTTCATCTTTCAAGATGATATTGCACAAAGACACCATGCCCACTTCATGAACACCTTCCTCCAGGAGGCAGGAATCAACCTCAGGCAAAGGTCTGTAGTCTCTGCTATTCATGAACCAAAAGAGCATTCTTGAGACCTGCTGAATCTCACAGAGTGTCATCACAAGAACCTTCCTCAAACATCAGATGACTTTGAGAGGACCACCTTCAGTGAGACAAGCTCAGGCAGCAAACTGTTGACCACCTTACGGGCAGCATTACAAGCAGGACCCAACAATCTTGATACATGAGGTGGAGCAATACAAAACTGATCGTTAGCCAACAGCAAATAAATTTTTAATTCATAGATGTGCACTTTGAAATATATTGCCTTCAATTTGGTTATTTTTGCATTTTTATTTCTAAGTTTTTTTTTCCCATGAGGCCTATTATTTTTCTCTGTTCTTCTAGAATCACGTCCACACATGTTTGCAGATATACTAGGGATGTATAATGTTTTTCTGAGCAGTTTAAGCAAGATCTCCCCATGAACCAGGACCATGGACCATGCCATGGAGTGGTGGTTTGTGTGCTAAAATGAGCACGAGATACCTTAATCGGACAGGAAAGTTAGAGAGTTTAAAGAGAAAAATTGATAGGCTGAAGTTAGATATAGTGGAAATTACTGAAGTGCCACAGCCGGAAGAACAGGACTTCTGGTCAGATGAGTGAAGGTTTAGCAACACAAAATCAAATATGGGTAATGCAGGGGTAGATCTAATAATGAATAAGAAAGTAGCACACAGGTGAGCTACTACGAAAAACATTGAGCACACACTGTTGCGGCTAAGGCAGAGACACTGCCAACATCCAACATATTCGTATAACACTACCTCCATAAATGATAAAGAGGTTGAAAGTGTGTAAGATGGTTAAAATAATCAAGGGATGTGAAAATTTAATTGTGACAGGGGACTGGACTTTGATAGTAGAAAAAATAAGAGATAAAAATATAGTAGGAAAACATGGACTGGGAAAAGTAACAAAAGGGGACACTGACTGGTAGAATTTTCCACAGAGCACTATTTAATCATAGCTAAGTGCAGTTGGTTTAATAATCCAGGAGGAAGGTTGCATACATGGAGGAGACCTGTAGACAACATAACAAATTTTCAGGGGTAAATGTGGAATCTGACCATTCTTTATTAATTATGAACTGCAGGTTAAAAGAGATTAAATTGCATGAATGCACAAAATTAATCCTTTTGCTGCTACAGACATGCTTACCACAGGCTGTGCCGAGTGCTGTGTCATTATGGCCTGAGCCGGCTTCCTGCCTGCTGAATTACCTGCATTGGCCTCCTGTTGCTGCAATGAATGCTTTGAGCTAGCTTGCAAGCTAAATGCTGTACAATTCTTACATCCATTCTCACCAGATTGTCTGTGCTCATGACGCATGTCAGCGGAATTATTCACTCACAAACAATTCACAATGGAAAGGAACAGCTTGATGGAACACAGTTTTCATACATCTGAATACGATTCAAGCTCATAAATAAAATTAATTGTTCTGAGGAAAACTTCAAGACCAGAAATCAATGTTCTCAAATACAAAATCTTTCTTTAAGTTGAATCATTTGACAACACAGAATCTGTATAATTTTTTATTGACTGACGCTATGTAAGCTTCATATTTACTTGTTTCACAGAAAATATACTGCAGCATATGAAGAAACATGTCAAACAGTATGTATTTTCAATCCTTTCACAGCCTTAGGCAACTTTCATGGCCAAAAATCACAACACACAAATATAATTGTATATGTTACACAGGAATAATTTTAGCATATCATAAGCAGGTGAATATTTACGACTTTTGTTTTACCTGCGCAACATTAGCTCCACATGTGCAAAATAGCTACATTATCAATTGAAATAGCAAGTCAGTTTCTTACCAGCACTTAATCTTCATTTGGAGAGGCACTCCAAAGTGAGGAAATTTAACTGTATTTAATATTTTTTACAATACACAGTATGTACACTGTTCAGCCAGAACATTATGACCACTGACCTACTACCGATATAAATTCATCCAGGAGATAGCACTGTGGCCTGGCGAGGAATGGCCTCTAGTCAGACAAACGCACAGTTCATGTAATATCAGTGAGCATGTTGTCTGTGTGTAGAATGCGGAAGCCTCTCAATTTATCTGAGTCTGACCACGGGCAGATTGTGATGGCCCAAAGGCTAGGGAAGAGCATTTCAGAAACTGCACGTCTTGTTGGATGTTCGAGGGTTGCTGTGGTGAGCATCTTCAGCATGTGGCGAAACCATGATGAAACCATGTCCAGAAGCCAAAGGGGTTGGGTGGCCACCTCTCATTACAGATATTGAATGGCGTACACTGGACTGACTGGTAAAACAGGACATGCGACAGACTGTGATGGAATTGACATCAGAATGTAATGCTGGGCAGAGTACAAGTATATGTGAACACACATTGCACCAAACACTCCTAACGATGTGCCTTCGCATCCGACGACCAGCACATGAGCTTATGTTAATATGACACCATCAGCAACTACAAATGAAATGGGGAAGTGACCATCAGCACCAGACATTGGTGCAGTGGCAGAGAGTTATATGGTCTGATGAATCCCAATACCTTCTTATCATGCTGATGGGAGGGCGCGAATCCGTCATCTTCCAGGGCAACAGCTTCTTGATAACTGTACTGCCGCACGGAGACAAGCTGGGGGTGGGCCCATTATGCTCTGGGGAACATTCATGAGGGTATCCATGGGTCCATGGAGCTTGTGCAAGGCACCATGATGGCCAAGGATTATTGTACAATGGTTGCAGACCACATACATCCGTTCCTGATGATCATGTTCCCTGACGGCACTGACATTTTTCAGCAAGATAATGCACCATGTCACAAGGCCAGGAATGTGATGGAACGGTTTGAGGGACACAGTAGCAAGTTCTAACTGATGTACTGGCCCCCCCAACTCGTCAGGCCAGTACCTGATCGAACATGTTTGGGATGTGATTGTGTGTGGCAACAGAGTTCATTGCTCCCGTTCCCAGAATTTACAGGAACTACGTGACTTATGTGTGCAGATGTGGTGCCAACTCCCTCCAGCGACTACCAAGGCCTCATTGCTGCCGTGCCACGATGCAGCACCAATGTTATCTGTGCCAAAGGTGGACGTACTGGCTATTTGGTAGATGGTCATAATGCTCTGGCTGATAAGTGTATTTTCAATCATTGTTTAAACCCTAGTCAACTTTCATGGCCAAAAACTCAGAGTAGCTGAACACAATTGTTTCCATCACATTTTAATACTTTCATTATATTGTAAAGTGAGGTAATGAATCCTATGTAATTACATCACATATAGTATAGACATTGTAAAACACATCAGAGGCCAAGCCATCTGTGAAAGTAGTCATGTCATATGCCAGCTCTGTTGCAATCATTGCACAGCTTTTTATATTGGCATGACTACAAACCAGCTGTCCACCAGGACAAGTGCCATTGCCAAACTGTGGCCGAGAGCAAAAGTAGGCCACACTGTAGCACAACATGCAGCTGAATATAACGTGTTCGACTATAATGGCTGCTTCACTACCCGAGCCATATGGATCCTCCTCTCAACCATCAGCTTTTCTGAACTGCGCACATGGGAGTTATCTTTATGACACATTGTCCACTCCCAAAATTATCCTGTCCTTAACCTATAGTAACAGACCATCCCCACACCTTACACCCAACAGTTTCCAGCCCCTTCATTCTATCACCTTCCACCCTCTTTGTGTGCTGCCCATTGCCAATGCACCTGTCCATATTTCCCCACTACTGTCCTATTTCACTATCTGTTGCCCCCCACCCCACAGCCTCCCGACACTGTGCCTGTTGGCAGTTGGCCATCTAGTCCCTCCACATCTAGTCCCCCCCCCCTCCCCCACCGCCTACCCATACACTGCAATACCTTCCCCTTCCCCGTGCCCTCCAGATTGCTGATTCCATTCTATGTGACAGCTGCATTCCAGTCCAAGCCACCGGAGATGGCGGTCATGTGTGCATGAGGTATGATTGCTTGTGTTAATGAATGTGCGTGTGCATTTCTTTTTCTAACAAAGGCTGTGGCCAAAAGCTAATGTACGAGTGTCTTCTAGTCATGCTTGTCTGCAACTTAATGTGTCATTTTTACAGTCAGTGGCAATCTATCTTTTCCTTAAATTACTGATTTTCAAGCCCGGAGATTTCATTGTTTGATAAGATATCTATTCACCTAAAGTTGTAATTGTTATAAACAAGCAACAAAATAAGGAAGATTTGTTTAAAAATTGGTTAAGTAATTTCACAGGTTGCATAGATTGGAGCTCTCTCACAGGCCTTGACCCTCTGCAGATGAAGAAGATATCAAGTGACACAGAACAGTGGTACTGCATAGTAGGTCCATTACATCAAGAAACTCCAAGAAAGGCAACCATATGAATATACTTAATATAAAAATTACTGTCATGGAAGTAACAATGGATGTAAAAACAGTACTTGGAGATTACATTCCAATGGAAGACAGCAAAATGAAAGGTGAAGTCTTAAATTTTGCATTTACAAAATCATTAATGCAGCATGATCTTAGGGTTGCACACAATCTGGTGTGGAGGACATAAAAACAGGCATCCCTGGCATTGAGAAGCAACTGAAAGAGTTGAAAGTAAGTAAGTTGCCAGGTCTGCAAGCAACCCCAATTTAGTTTTACAGAGAGTACTCTACAGAACTGACCCCTTACTTAGTTCTTATTTATCACAAATATCTCATTCAGTGGGATATCGAAAGTGACTTAGGAAAAAAGAGCCAGAGACTCTTGTATATAAAAAGGGTACAGGAATAGCTGTGCAAAATTACAGACCTACATCCCTAATATCCGTATGTTTTAGTATTCTAGAACACTTTCTAAGTCGACTTTAATTAATTTTCTTGAGATAGACTAGCTTTTGTCCATAAATCAGCATGGATGTAGAAAGTGTAACTCATGCAAAACTCAGATTAACTTTTGTTGCACAATTTCCTGTGAATCAAGAATGAAAGACACCACTAGTGCAGCCTATTCTTGGGTACTGTTGAAGTGTTTCAGACCCTCACCGCCGGCCGCGGTAGCCGTGCGGTTCTGGCGCTGCAGTCCGGAACCGTGGGACTGCTACGGTCGCAGGTTCGAATCCTGCCTCAGGCATGGGTGTGTGTGATGTCCTTAGGTTAGTTAGGTTTAAGTAGTTCTAAGTTCTAGGGGACTTATGACCTAAGATGTTGAGTCCCATAGTGCTCAGAGCCATTTAGACCCTCACCAAGACAGACTAAAGGAAGACACTGAAGCAATACAGTGGCATGCTACTTGATTTGTTACTGGTAGATACAATAAACATGTGAACATTACAGAGATGTTTCATGAGCTCAAAACATCGCGAGAAAAGAAAATGTTCTTTTCTAACGTATATTTCATGTAAGGATGACAAAGACAAGATAACAGAAAGTAGGGCTCTTACCATGGAATACAGACAGTCATTATTCCCGCACACCATTTTCCCTTGCTCCATTTGCAAGTGGAATACAAAAGGAAAAGACCCTCCACATATGCCCTATGGTGGGTTGCGGAGTATGTATGTAGATGTAGTTAAAGATGTATAAGTTAAATATTGTAGTGTCTGAAACATCAAGCCTGTTCACTTGCCAGTGGACTACTTCATCTGAAGAAATGAAGTCAGGAACTGTTTGAATATTTTTTACATCCACTGTATCTATTTTTCACCTTTCATTATGATCGTGGTTTTGGACTGGCACTGGTGAAGTTAAAAATAGATTTTTATACTGGCTTTTTTTTACATTTTTGTGTTTTTCTTTTTCTTTTCTTAAATAATTTATTCAGAAGTGTCAACTAATTTCATCTACCAGGTTTAGCTCATGATGGCTTGTAATGCTTCTTCATGTGGTAAGTCTTGTAATTGGGTACAACACATAATGGCGTGTTGCAAGTTTTGCTTTGGTATATGGTTTCACAGAGCACTTTTTGTTTGGTGCAAGCCACAGTTCTGCAAATTAGCAAACTTTTGTTAGAATGTTCACTCACATTACCACCCAACAAATGCCTCTCTGCAAATAATAAAGCATTCTTGTCATCGGTGCTGCTTCCTCTACCAGCTTTTCTCCATTCTGTTGCATATTTTTCTGCAGTTTCACTAATGATAGAGAGGTGAAATTATGCTAGCGCCATTTTTCTCTTTGTAATCAACCTGTGGAGAGCAAGAGCATTTAAAGGCACACATCCATAATGTGGAAAAAGTATTTCTTGCACTGTTTCACAGTCTTATGCACTGATCCGTCTGAGCTCAGTAACATGTCACAATGGTCAACTGCACTCATACTCAAATTGTAATCCATAATATTTGATTTTTAATTTTTTTTTTCACCAGCATTACTGTTGGTCTTCTCTGTTTCAACCATTTGTATTTTATTACAAGTGGTCAACATTCACACATTTTTAAATCACAACATTTGATAGCAAACATCAGTTTTTCTTTATTTAATTTCTACTGTAGTTTTGGTACGTTACACCTGTCCTTACGAATAGTGCCACATGATATTCTTCCATGGTTGTGAAGCCAGAGAAATGAGGTCTGGGCTGGAATACCAGCTGTAGACATACAGAGTATGTCTCTGTTCCAAATACAGTCTCATAAGTGTTGACACTACGTTGCCACTTTTTCCTAAATTGTGGAACCCAATTTCTGTGGTTGTACCTGTATATACAGTGAAATCAAGAATGTAGCCAGTCCGACAGTCATACAGCACAAATGTCTTTATTCAAAATCTACATTGCTTGATGGAATAAATTGTTTAAAAGATAATTGATGTCTGAACAACAAAAGACTTTCAACATTGTGCAAAGCTCCTCTGATGTGAATTAAATGTACTGCGAAATGTTGTATGGACTTTATCAACAATATTCCTAATTTTATACATACTGTCACTTCCAGCACTCACAATGTTTCGTTTAAGTTTAACACTCTGAAATGCAAAACAAAATGTTATTTTGCTGACAACTGTTTTTAAGTATATCTCTGGACCAATAACCACTTATTTTCAACTTTTTAACTTGTGCCATCATTAGAATACATACAGCAACTAAACAATAAAGTACCTCAAACCAAGTTCCTATCCACTATGACAGTCAAGAATGCACAGATTCTGGTGAATTTGCCCTGGTGTACACATTAAATCAATTTCTTTTGTCTGCTATAAAGTGCAATAGCTCTTCTGACAGAAAAAGTCATAAAAATGATAGAATGCTAGAATCTTTAAACAGTTGACATCTGTGTCCTGCAGCCATGTCATCAAATGCTTGCCTTAGTGTCTGAAATCAGTTTTTTTTTTCCAATCAAAAGTGCCATTAAGACATGTTTTTGCAAAGCATGCTGCTATCACTTTCTGCTTCAGGATCTGAATAGCTACTGACTGCACCTCTTGTAGAGAGATCGAACTTACATGGTGCTTCAGATGTACACAGGGCTGAGGACTACTGTTTCTATGATTACATTGCAGACTCATTGCTGCTCCTGACATCAGAGAACTAATGCTCACTTCACTGTCACTCCTAAAATTTCACTAGCTGTGCAACCTTGGTGATAACATTTCTCTTATAGAACAGATGACTGCAAAGTTAAAACTAATGAAAGCAAAGTCAAATTCTCCAACAAGAGACCACAGCAGCAAATGTAGACACACACTTGAACTATGCAGCCAGAACTCTGAACAGCTATTGGAAGAATGGTCCTCAAGCGCAGCTCCGCATGTATGCACATTTAGAGCTTGCTGGTACCTGTGACTCGACACACACAAATTTGACCACAACAGTGGAGTGCTGGCAGCACACAGTGTTTAAACAAGTCAAAAGCACTGTAGGAAAACCCTAGGGTTGTACCAACCCAAGCAGTACTGGTTGGTCATTCTACACTCATTAGTCCAAAATATCAGGAATTCCTGCCACCTTTAATCCTAAATGGGACAAATATCAACTTCTCTCACTCAGTAAAGAGTCCAGGAATAATAACAAATGGCGATCTAAATTGGACTGAACATGTAACTACAATCTGCCCTACATAAACATATAAAGCTCTTCCCTCTTGTACGAACACTTATACTTCCAATTACTGATTATAGTAAAGTCTGTCTCAGGCAAGTTTACAGAGGCTGGAACAAGCTATAAATGCCTGTGTTCATTATATCTGTGATATTCACCTCTTTGATCACATTTCACCATCATATGCACAGTTATCCTGGCTGCATGCAGACAAGCACAAAGGTTTCCACACCCTCTGTCTTCTCTACTGTCTTATCAACATACACTGTCCCTCGGGTCTCTCCAGAGGAATACAGAAACTGGGGAAGGCCAGCCTCGGTGAAATGAGTTTAGAGTTCCAGAGAAATGTAAGAACACACAAGGTAATAATAACCCTATGACTCATCTTAGCAGGAAGGTCAACCTAGGTTTAAAGCGTCTGCACATTTAGAGAAAACTTTGACAGTGTTGACTGGAATACAATCTGATATTCTGAAGACAGTTGGGATAAAACACAGGGAGTGAAAGTTTATCTGTAACTTGTATAGAAACGAGGTTAAAGTTATAAGAGTCAAAAGAAGCAGTTGATAAGGGAGTCATACAGAGTTGTAGCCCATCCCAAAATTATTCTGTCTCTGCAATGAGCAAGCTATGAATGAAATCAATGAGACATTTGGAAAGAGAATTAAAGTTCAGGAAGAAGAAATAAAATCTTTGAGGTTTGCCGATGACATTGCCGTTTTGTCAGAGATGGCAAATTACTTCAAAGATGATCTGAACGGAATTGACAGTGTCTTGAAAAGAGCTGATAAGATGAGCATTAACAAAAGTAAAACAAGGGTATAGTATGATGCAGTCGTATTTAATCAGGTGATACTGAGGGAATAAGATTAGGAAATGAAACACTATTTTGCTATTTGGGCAGCAAAATAACTGATCATGGTCAAAGTAAAGAAGATACAAAATGCATACTGGCAAAAGAAAAGCATTTCTGGAAAAGAGAAATTCATTGACAGTGAACGTGAATTTGGTCAACAGCACAGACCTACTACAGAGCCTCTAGAGCACAGCAGCTAAGACCGGTATGGACATCAATATACAAAAAACTGAGTTTAATACTAACATAAAGGCAGTCCCATCTGCAGATCTACTAGAAGACAGCTCCATTCATAAAAACCCCATAGTCAAAAATTTACGAGAGTGGATTTAGATAAATGAGTGTGACAACTTGGCAATAGATAGCAGACATGCCACATTTGAGTGTGTCTTTCACTCCTGCAAGGGCACTTACATCTCCAAGTATCTTTTTCAAAAACCATAAACTCAAACATTACAAAACTTTCCTGGCAGATTAAAACTGTGTGCCGGACCGAGACTCGAACTCGGGACCTTTGCCTTTCACAGGCAAGTGCTTTACCATCTGAGCTACCCAAGCACGACTTACACCCCATCCTCATAGTCTTACTAAAAGAAATCTGTCAAATTTCAGTTAAAAGATAAGTCACACGATTCTCAAGACTGTTAATTCAACTAAATGCCTAGGAATTACAATTACCAACAACTTTAATTGGAAAGACCATACAGATAATATGTGGGGAAGGCAAACCAAACGCCACACTTCGTTGGCAGAACACTTATAAGACGCAGCAAATCCATTAAACAAACTGCCTACAGTACACTTGTCCGCCCTCTGCTAGAGTACCGCTGCACCGTAGGGATCCTTATCATACGATTGCCGGAGAACACCAGAAAATTCCAAAGAAAGACAGCTCATTTTGTATTATAATGATATAGGGGAGCAGAGTTGGAGTGGCAATCACTAAAACAAATGTGTTTTTTTGTTGCGACGAGAGCTATTTACAAAATTTCAATCACCAACTTTCTCCTCTGAATGCGGAAATATTATGTCAACCTCAATCTACATAAGGAGAAAATATCATCATAATAAAATAAAACAGAGTGCAAAAAGAAAGATTTAAGTGTTCGTTTTTCCTGCATGCTATTCAAGACAGAACAGTAAAGAAATGATCTAAAAATGGTACAATGAACCCTCTGACAAGCACTTAAGTGTGAATTCCAGGCTAGCCATGTACATAAAAAATATAAAATGCAAACAACTGATCTTTCATTGACATAATAATGAATGGAAACTATTGCAATACTGCTCCAAGAAAACAGAATGAAAATGTTTGACGTTGGCTGATTTCAAAAATGTTGAAATGATTGCACTGATTGCAGCACTGTAATATATTGTTGTTATTACTAAAAATTTGGTCACATTATCGTTTGTTGACTCATTAATTACAATGTTATACATGCTGTCACCAATATCTTGCCACAAATTTTCCACAAAATAGGGCCTTAGTACATGTTTCATGTTTTATAGTGCCCACCCGGCTAGCCATGCGGTCTAACGTGCTGCTTCCCGAGTGGGAAGGTGTGCCAGTTCCCGGCACAAATCCGCCTGGCAGACTACTGTCGAGGTGCAGTGTGCCAGCCAGCCTGTGGATGGTTTTTTAAAGCAGTTTTCCATCTGCCTAAGCGAATGCAGGCTGGTTCCCCTTATTCTGCCTCAGTTACACTATATTAGCGATTGCTGCGCAAACACTTTCTCCACGTACACGTACACCATAATTACTCTTCCACGCAAACATTTGAGATGTTCCCTGGGGGAGGGGGGATACCACTGGGGGCTGAACTGCACATTAACCTGGGTTTGGTATGGGGCGGCGGCAGGGTGGGTGGCCTGCTGTGGCCAGTTGTGGACCACTGCAAGCTACGGTGGGGCGAAGTGTGTCCGTCATTTCTAGGTCCCCAGTTCCATACACAATACACACACATTTTATTACTGCACTATGTTTTGTTCTTTGTATTTGAAGTTTCCTGGCAACATCATTGTCCGAATTTACTCACATACGATTCACATATGTGACCACATGATATGACGCCACAGTAGCAAAAATACAAGGGCACTCTCTTACTTCTAAAGATTCTTTCATATTTTTGCAAGGTATTTTTGTTTAGGATGCCACAGCTGTCTTGTGTTTTTTTGTGCCACTGCAGCTTCTATGTCAGCATAAGGTACTAACAAAGTACTATGACAAAATTTGCAAGATCCCTTGTATCATTGCCCAAAATTCTTTCTAAACAGCTTGCAAATTTACTATTGTGTAGCCATGCAGCTTGACATTTCTGTGTATACTGTGCCTTTACTTTACCCATGTTTAGCACTAAAATAAAATCCAATGATGTAAACAACACCACATTAACACCGGCCCTACTGGTAAGCACAGTGCACGCAGTTGCAGATTTATTAATACTACAACGCACAACAATAAAGGAGCAAAGGCAGAATACCACGTATTATAAATGTTTAGCTGACATAAATTTGAGAGCTAGTAGACATTAATAAGTTAAATAGTGCTTTTTTCTGTATGTTGAATGTACCAAATTATTTTTAAAACTAATTTTACCCTAAAATGTTTAAAATCTACCATAATTCCCACTATCCACCAGTCAGGTCTCAAATCCACCAGACTTGTTGGGAAACCACTAACATGGCAACCCTGACGCAGTGACAACACACAAACGCAAGTCCAAACAGAGTACAAAACTGAGCAATACAAGCATAAATTCTATGAAATGTGCAGGAAAGAGGAAAAAGTACAATCTATAGCACGGCGTTCGTGACTACCTGATTTCTTCAAACTCCGAGAAGTACACTGGTTAAAAAGACTAATAAACAAAGGACTTCCACAACTGACCAAAAACCGAAATGATAGGTTTTCAAAACTGTCTTAGGTTTGATGATCATTAGCTAAAAATCAGCAGAAATAATGGAATAATCAGGAGGCAGGAGAAAAAGCTGAAAATCTGGAGTCTTCCACGTAAATCAGGAGAGTTGGAAGGCCTGTTCTGTCAGGGAAAGAACAGTGGTTGTCAACATATAGGTATGTCTGGCTTCAGGATGCATGCATGGCGAAGAAGGGATTAATGGAATCAACCCCTTTGTCTAAGAGGAAGCAAGAAGAACAGAAACATCGAGACAGCAGGACTGCAATGCATACCTTGCCGGTCTTCCCTCTTCACTGAGAAACCAGTGGCAAGTTTCCATAATTAATGCCACAACTAGACATTAGAATAGAATAGGTTACATCAAGTTGTGCAAGAGTATGTCGAAAATGCCAAAGTCTGACAGTCAACTTTTTAGCAACACTCTGTAAGATTTCCCAGCTTGTCCGATATTCCTGTTCTCCTTGCTGACGTTTTAAAGCATTCATTAATTGAAACTTCCAGGCTGAATTGCCGTGGTCCATATATAAAACTACTTGTCCTTCCCGACATTTCGTAGCCTACTGCAGACAACATCTTCCGAGGTGAGTCGGCGACTGGCTGCTAGGCACTGGAGGTCCCGCTTATATAGAGCACTTTGATGGCACCACCACTCATCACGTGCTTTCGACTTTAAAACTATCTCTGGCTAGTGCCATCTCTCTCGATTACAGAATAGTGCCAAACGAGGGAATATCAAAAAACCACCTTCCAAGCAGACAAGTTTCCTGATTTGAGCAAAACTCTTAAGTATTAACATCAACATCTTTTGTAACTGTTTTCAGATGGAGAAAGTAAGCCAAATGGTATATGTGTTTCATTAAGACCAATATTGTTATTTTATTTCAATAAAATGAAACACATTTGATGACAAAAATACACACTTCCTGGGAGACGCAAGACATTTAAAATACCTTCACTGATTTTAGAAATATCCTCAGAAAAAAGCAGGTCTCTTGAAAGAAGTGTATAAAGCGGGGAGTATACAGTGTACAAACTGCCAGCATCTGCCACAGTTTTCTTCTTCTTCTCATCCTTACTTTCTAATATATAAACTGCTTTGAAAGTGCCAAAATGTAATAGAATATATGAAATATCTTTAAAATGTTGCACTGCCAAGGAGCACCATAGTCCTGGGTCCATGGATAAGCCACGAAAATTCACTGCACTATGCCACACACAAACAGGCTCAGCCTGTAGGCAGTTCAATGAGACTAGATCCGACGGGCAGGACCTGCACATTAGCCAGAGATAGTTTTAAAGTTGAAAGCACGTGATGAGTGGTAGCGCTATATAAGCAGGACCTCCAGTGCCTAGCAACCAGTCGCCGGCTCACCTCGGAAGATGTTGCCCGCAGTAGGTAACGAAACGTCAAGAAGGAGAAGAAGTTTTATATATGGACCACGGCAGTTCAGCCCGAAAATTTTAATTAATGAAGATGCCAGCCATGAAAGTTTATATGTTATGGTTTTAAAGCATTATTGGAATCCCTTTTAATGGCCTACCGCTCCACCAAAACAGCAGGGTAAAAAACAATGTAGTCATTGAAAATAAAAACCCATTAAAGGTCAGTGAGATGATTAGCAGCTGTCACAACTACAAGTGCATTACGATGTTAGTGAGATGACATTGTGCAAACTTCGCATTGTTTTGCCAAAGGAAGTAAATTTTAATAAGGAAACAAAAGAAATGTAGCTTTTTCTCGAAATTCACCACTTCTGAGTGAGTGGTTTTCAAGAGACAGCAAGTTATAGTTGCTAAAGATATAATAAAGGGGCTGGACCAATGAACATAATGAAAAATGGATGATTGTACCATAAACCACAGTGTTGTTATAGAAACTAAGTTGCAAAATTTGAAATGAAGGTTCAGAAAAAATTCTTCATTTGTGTGACTATGTTGTCTGTTGCTGCGTTATAATAACTGAATTGGATAGATAAAAAATCTATTCACCAAGAGCCGGCAGAACACACACATTAAAGACTATTGTGACTGGCAAGCTTTCGGAGCCTGTGGCTCCTTCTTCAGGCAGAAAGGTTGAAGGGGGAGGAAGAAGGGTGAAGGGAAAGGACTGGAGAAGTCTAGGAAAAGGGGTAGATTTTGGGAAAGTCACCCAGAACCACGGATCAGTGGAGACTTAGCATACCAGATGAGAAGGAAAGTCTTATAGTTGAGGATTGCCTCGGATGAGATTTGAAGTCCCCAACAATCAGCCTTCCCTTCTCGTCCCGTATGGTAAGTCTCCACTGACCTGCAGTACTGGGTGACTTTCATAAAATATGCCACCACTTGGTCAGTAGATTTTTTTACCTAGCCAATTACATAATTTTATCAATAATTAATTGTTTTTGTTCTTATAATAACTGAAGGTATTTTAAATCCATCTTTGCAGCTATGGTACAAGAAACAATAGTGCCAAACGAGGGAATATCAAAAAATACCTTGCAAAAAGACAAGTTTCCTGATGTGAGCAAAAATCTTAAGTATTAACATCAACATCTTTTGTAACTGTTTTCAGATGGAGAAAGTAAGCTAAATGGTATGTGTGTTTCATTAAGACCACTATTGTTATTTTATTTCGATAAAATGAAACATTTGGCGACAAAAATATGCATTTCCTTGGAGACGCAAGACATTTAAAATACCTTCACTGATTTTAGAAATATCCTCAGAAAAAAAGCAGGTCTCTTGAAAGAAGTGTATAAAGCGGGGAGTACACAGGGTACAAACCGTCAGCATCTGCCACAATTTTCTTCTTCTTATCATCCTTACTTTCTAATATATAAACTGCTTTGAAAGTGCCAAAATGTAATAGAATATACAAAATGTCTTTAAAATGTTGCACTGCCGAGGATCACCACAGTCCTGGGTCCATGGATAAGCCACGAAAATCCACCGCACACACAAACAGGCCCAACCTGTAAGCAGGTCATTGAGACTAGATCCGATGGGCAGGACCTGCACATTAGTGGGAAATGACGGGCTTCAGATCAGCAGGCCTGATCCGTTAGAGGTACCCGAAGAAATGGTCTGCGGTTTTTGTTCGGCATGGAAATCCACTTGTGTGGCCAGCTATCCATGAGTCACAGCAGCATGTTGATGAAATGAGGCCGTGATGATCAGTCCATGCAACATATAACTTGTGCGAATACTCTGAGGACCTAATGAGGATAGGTAGCAACTCATCATAAAGATGATCACTAAACCACAGACATGTACATAGTAAAGATAATCACATCCTCACAACTACATTTTTGGCCCTAGCCTTTGTCAGAAAATGAGAGGACACACTCATTCACACAATCACTCAGACACAACTCATGCACATACTGTCTGTTGCATCAACAGTCTCTGAGAATCAGATCCAAACAAACCACTCCTCACGTCTGCCTACCTCTCGTTGGCAGCTGCTAGCCTAGCGGAAAGAAGTGGTGGCAGCATTGATTGCAAGCTGAGGGGAGTGGTAGGAATGGTAGAAGGAATACGAATGAGGGAGTTGGGAAATGGCACACATACTCAGCCACACCCAGCCAGCGACAATGCATGACATCTCAGTAAACAAACCATTACACCTACTGAGACAAAAATGAGACCTCTTCCAGTGTTTATTTCCCTGATATTCCCTGATTTCCAGAACTTGTGGCAACCCTGGATATACACTTGAATTTTCCCCAAAAGTCTCCTGCTATCTATTTCCGCTTTCAACCATCTTTCTTATCCAGTATTATGCGAGCGTCACTGCTTTTCATGAGCGCTTCAAACTCTGGCACTTTGTTGTGAATGTTTCGGCAGTTTACAATTAGTATTTTAATACTCTCACCTGCAGGAGGCATTTCTTTCAATCACACTGATACTTTGAGGTTTCCTACAGCTATCATTATATGGATTGGATGGAGAGTTGCCTAATCTAAAAAACCCTTGTGTGCACCCCACACACAGTCAGCTACCTGAGTAGCAGCCTATGATGTGTAGTGCACACCTGACCTATTTAGGAAAGTCCTACACTTCCAAACTCTATGGTGCAAGTCCCGGAAGTCACACCCTAGCTTGTCACAGAACATTCGAAGTCTCTGGTTCAGTCCTTCCACTCAACTCGGAACCTAACGGCCACGATCGGTTCTGGGGACAATGCTGCAAGTTGTGAACTTCATTGAAACTCCACACGCAAGGCTGGTTTTCTCAGCCTCCTCTGTCAATCACTGGAATGACCCAAAAATGACCTCGGAGTCCAGACAATAGGCATCATTTGTTCCAACGTGCGCCACAATCTGCAGGGTGCACTTGTTCCCTCAATGGATGCCAGAATAGCCTCTTCAACATGTTGAATGAGGCCTCCAGACCTGCACACTGAGTGCATCTGGTGTCTTTTACTGCCCTTTGCTGCCATTTCTCTAAGCGGTAATGGAACACAACATTAACAGTGTGGTGCTTGACACAGTGATGTCGATTAAATAGGTTACAAAATAGGATACAAAATGGGATGAGCATGTAAGGACAGATGCAGGGAAGACAAATGGTCGATTTCAATTTGTTGGGAGAAGTTTAGGAAAGTGCAGCTCACTTATAAGGGAGAACAGAATAAGTATCAAAATTTGTTTCAGGGTTTTCTGTTGCTTCCACATGTAGTAAAACTAGTTATCTCTCAGTAGTTACAACAAAATGAAAATGTGGCAAGTCATCTAAGTTGATTGAATAATTAAATAAAGCTATATATGTGCATTAATGAACATAGGAGAACTGTAAGCCTTGGGGACGTTCAGTTCTTAGTTGCTGAGCATGAGTCAAGGAATCTGAGTGCTTGATTCAAAACACAAGCTATCCAGATTATTCCACCTGATAATAAATTCCCTGAACTCTAGAGATGTAAACCTGCCCAACAACACATTGCTGCATTCTAAAACCCTCCTGGACCTAACAGCCTTGAATGTATCCAACTGTATTTTTTCATTATATAATTTTCTTTATTATCACATCCTAATTCTTAATCACATTGTTCATCTCTCTTCCCCTTAATCTATCTTTACTTCTCACTCTGTCCTTACCTCTGGGATGGAGTTGCCACAGTGGTTACCAATGTACCATATCTGACCTCCTCTTTTGATGCTTTCCCCTTAATCTTTGTCTACCATCGACCTCATTACAGGAGTATCTTTCTCATCCTAGGGGCCAATTGACATGCCTTTCCTTTTTAACCTTCCGCAACCTGTCTGTATTTCCTCCCTAACTATTAGTCTTGAAAGCTAGGTGGTATGTCCCTTTTATTTTTCTATATGTCTGTTGGCATTTCAACTCCTCAAGGTATGTACTGATCAGAAATTCTGTATCATAATTTATCAGTTAAATAAAAAACTTTTACAACTGAGATATGAGATTAAATAAATAAACAAACATTAAGTCGAAATGTCAGTTCCTTTATCATAAAATACCTTGTTCATTGAACACACACACACACAGGTGAAAGGCGAACAGGACTTAGAGATATAAGATTTTAAAAATTGAAGCATATTTAATATGCTGACAAATAAAGCACCCTCAAATCTTATTTCTGCAATATACTTCTATTATCTTCCTGATCCCCATCCAGTGCAGCCTTTACATTTAATTATTTCTCACCTCAAGGTTTTCCGTGGCTGGTGACTTCTTTTTGCCACTATTTCTTTACAGACAGAAAGAGGTTTAGAATTTGGCATCCTGTTGTAGTCAAGCTCCCTAAAAACTGTGAACATCTTGATTTGGCAGACAAAGCCTACTCCTGAATGAACACTGGTTATCTTAACCATTGCACCACATCAGTCAGGTTCAGCCACTAAAAGCCATTTACATGCCTACTGATTTCATTCAGCTGTTTACATATGGACTAGTTTCCCCAAAACCTCTTTATAGAGAACAGGAGAACTTATTCATTAGATGTCCCATTACTACAATTTGCTAGATTTTCCCATTATTTGTCTACAGGAATGACAGTGAACAAAGTGAACATTTTCATTTGGTAATAAATAAATGGACCACAGAGCTACCTTAGAATTTAGGGACACTGGCCCTCTAGATTACCTATGACATTAAGGCAAATAAGCTGCAAAGGGCAATACAAGAAGTACCAATTAATTACCTACCTTGTAATCACGAAAATTCTCTAGGAAGTAATCCAAAACAAACTGTACTTTAGGTATCCGCATGTTCTCTGCAATACAACTGAGAAGCAGCCACACAGGACATTCATTGGGGGTCCCAATATGTGTATGCATTGCGTTCACAACTCCAGTACTGAAAACAATTGCAATTACAAGTGTGATTATCATGTTACTTTAGAGCACTGTTACACTGTACGTTAACCACTGTGTGGAAATGAAATACTTACCTGATCATATTGTTTTTGCACCAGAATGAACATGTCTTAGACAAAAGTCTCTTCATGCTTTTATCAAGAACACGTTTAATAATCTGCCAGGGAAGCTTGTGTGAATCTGTATATTCTTTTTCGAATGGTACAATATTACAAACAATTATTCTGTGGAACGCCTGCAAAACATGTGCCCAGAAGTTCAAAGAATATAACTGCAACTCAATATAAACAACAAACTGTTGTATGTTAGATAATATAACTATACCTCAAAAACCTTTTCCTGAACCTTGGTTTCTGGGTCAGAGATTCTTGGCAATACAGATTCCACAACAACAGCCTGAAGAGCTTCATGGTCAGGATAGTAGCACAATAACTCTGAAAGACTCTGAACCATGTGTTTTCTAATAAGAACAGCTGGATCTAAACAATGTCCACCCATCAGCTGCAACAAAATCACATAATTAGTTGCACTGAAATTACCAGTCTTTATTACTTAATAGTAAGCTTTTGTCTGTTTCCCAAAGTTAAAATCAGAAAACACTTCAGTACTGGTTATAAAATGTGAAGGAAATGCACACATGTGATCAGCCTGTGAACATAAATTTTAAGAACACGGCACACTCCACCGCAAAGTGAACGATTAAGGCTGGAAAATGCAAATGCAAAATGGGGAATAACGAAATATATCTTACACACAACACCATTCTGCAAATATGTTCCAAATTGATACTGACAGCATCGGTGAATCAGAGGAATATCTACATTCCGACTGTTGAAACACAAATAACTGGCATCACACTGACTTCATCAATATAAAGACTGAAAGAGATAAAAAAAATAACTCCACACACTGTATGTGGTGGGACACGAGGTACACAAAATGATTATGAAGTAACAGCTTCACAAATGTCTGTATCATGTCACATTTCCCAGATTTAAGAGCATTTAGCATTTTTACATTTACCCTTTCCTGTTCCCCATCTTCATCCTGATAAAGAAATTTTAGTAAATTGTGAGGGTGATATTTCCATGTCTATCAGCCCTCTCCACTTATACTTGTTTCAGCAATTGGTAAACAGGTAAATCTCCTTGGTCAAAAATATAACTGCATCATTCTATAACAAGGTCATAAAATTAATGTGTCCTCCAATACAGTCCCGTGTATACAATTCTAAAATTTTACTCTGGCATGTTGATTTGTTTTTCTCAAACTTGTGACTATGATAGTCAAATAACAATGAGAAATGTGTTCAAGAATGAAAGTACTAAATAACACACATCTGCGTGACAGATTCTTTTACTCCACACATGACTGTTATCCGCTGGGCTATATAGAGTGTAAACCAATGTATCAAGCTTTTACATAAGAACATCTGCACAAGAGATATTTGCCACTATTTATTGGTGTTTATCGTATTGCCTGAGTCTCTGGGTGCAACAGTTTATGTTTTAATACACAAAAAAAGCTGTTTATATAGCCTTTCTAAATATATTTTAATGTTATTCTCAACAGCTGGACAATGCAAGAACGAATGTCTTTTATGGCACTTTCGTTTGTAGTACTGCTTGTTATGCATCCCCCATATCCCTTTCTGCCACATCTATTAAATATGCACTCATAACTCTGTTATTTGCACATCACTGTTCAGCATCTTATGAGTCTAAAGTCTCCCCAACCCCCTCAACATCTGTCTTGGTGCTTTGTCCTTCATGCATACTGAACAATGCAGCAGGAGGTCTCCTGTGCTTTGTCTCTCCAGTCACCTAACACCTCTCTCATACCCACCATCTGGCCACAATGGAGAACTCCTCTTTTGATACAGTACCACCAAGCACTTGAGCAACTGAATCACATTCTCCACCAGGATTTCAACAACCTCTCGTTGTGCCCTGAAGTGCAGAATATCCTACCCACTATCCTACCTACCCATCCTATAGCGGTATTCTGCTACCCAACAAACCAACACAATATCTTTGTCCATACCCAATCCACCACTGCTCCCAACCCTTTGCCCCATGTCTCATATCCTTCCATAGACCTAGATGCAAGACATTTCCCATACATCCTCACACCACCACCTACTCCACTCCTGTCACAGTGTCCTCCTACCCATCAAATGCATGGGTACCTGTGAAAGCAGCCATGTGATATACAAACTATGCCTAACAACTGTGCTGTTTTCTACATGAGCATGACAACTAACAAGCTGTCTGTCCACATGAAAGCCCACTGCCAAACTGTGGCCAAAGAGAGAGTTGGACCAATCAGTTATTGAACATGCTACCCTACATGCTGTGCTTCACTTGAATGAATGCTTCACAGCCTGTGTCATGTGGATCCTTCCAATAAACACCAGCTTTTCTGAACTGTGCAGGGCGTTCTTGTAAACCCTCTGGCCTCAATCTTCACTAGCTCCTGACATCCACCTTCTTTCCTGCTCCTCCTCCAGCACTATCCAAGCCCTCTATTCCACAATATACTTACTAGTCTTTTTCTCTTCTCTAGATCTCTCCGCTCCCCTTCTTCCTTCCCCAGCACAGCCTCCCAACTCTGCACCTAGCAGCCCTATGCTGTCCTCACCATGTCTCTGCTTAATCCCACAGTGGCACATCATCTTCCCCCACTCCTACAGTGCTGCCCCTCCCCTCCCCTCCCCTTATCACCATCAGCCACCTCGGATTGCTGCTCACATCAGACAAAGGCATGTCCCGAGTCAGGACTGAATGGCCACAGACAGGAGCCATGTGTGTGAGTTGTGCTTAAGTAAGTGTACGGATGTTTTCTGCTTCTGAAGAAGAACTTCTTTGTCCAGAAGATAAAAGTTTAGCGGTCTTTCCATTGTGTCTCTCTGTGACTCAGTGCCTCCTCTATGCAGTGAGCAAAGAATTTAGGATGTATATTCCATTCCTATACATATTTAGTAATTGCGAAGCATTTCTTGCACAGTGGGTTTGGGGGAGTAGGAGATGTACGGAGCTATTGAACATTCAGACACAAATGGACATTGGGGAGGGGGGGGGGGGGGGTGAGGAGGAGATAGAAAGAGAGAGAGGAGAGGGGGAGAAGATTATTCACAGAGAGTTTGGATGAGGAGGAGATGTATGGAGAGAGAAGGGAGGATGAGATATGGGCAGAGAGAGGGGGTTTGGGAAGATGGGCAGAGAGAGAGGGGGGGGAGGGTATTGGTGGGAGGGCAAGGAATTTAGGATGTATTTTCAATTCCTATACATATTTATCACTTGTGAAGCATTGTCCGGTTCGCTGGTTGTCTCAACAATACAGGGTGTTCCAAATTATCTATACAATTTGGTCAGAAATTGGGTGAGGCAGAAAGTGTGGTTTTTGGCATAATTTTCATACGCAACCAAGGATCCAGTAGCTGCTTGACAGAGTTCACAGTGTTAAGGTGACAAAATTTTGTAGACCTAAATTCAGAATACATTAAAAAATTTTGATATTGCAAAAAAGTCTTAATTAAATGTAATAATTCCAAACGATTACTTTAACTTGCTACAAAAAAGGTACTTTAATTTATATACTACTAGAACCTTCTAAGGTGAAGGAGTGCAAGCAGACAGTCTTTATCAGTGCTGTAAATTTTCTTCTGCATGTTTGTTCTCTTCAACAGCATTTGAAAACATTCAACTCAAGTTTCATCATAATTTGCTCTAGTCACTAACATTGCTTTTGTAGTTTCTACAAGCACTGTTTTGTCACTGCACCATGTATTATTCATTTGGAAGAATGACTTTTCAGTAGCATAATACTGATACTGGTGAAATGAAAATCTAATTCATGACAAATCATTTTATAATTGTTAAATCCAGGGCAAATAGGTGACCCAAATTACTTTTGAAAAAATTTCAGACAGAGCTAGAAATATCGTGACTGTCACTAATAAAAGGGGAGGACAGATGTCATCATAAACATGTGCAGAACAGGATATTCCAGTCCCATGTCCAACCTAGCATGTCCTCATTAACACATGCTATTGCTGCTATGGTGTGAGCTCACAGTTCCTGCAGATCCCACCCAAAGAAAAGAAATCATCTATGGTTTGCAGGACCAGAGTGTCAGATCTGGTCAGTACCACACACTGTGCCAATTGCTGGCATGGGGAGGGGTCAATAACTAACACGGGAAAATAAGTAAATAAAAATAGCGTCGGTGTGTGTGTGTGTGTTTTTGAACATTATGCCACAAACCACACCGTTCCACCTATTCCCGTTTCTGAAACATACATGGTCAAAGCTGTACTTGTCACTGAGTTTTTAACACACTAAAACACAGAAAATATCTATGGACCAGTCCTTATTTGACAAAATTTAACAAAGGTTTATTACAACCTAATTATTTCCAATCAATTGAATTTCTCTAGACATGAAAAAAGGTCTGGGTTTACCCCGGACAACTGAATAAAAATCCCTCCAGTATGCATCTGGACACCCTCAAAACTAGGACCACTGAGGAAACCTGAATGTACTGCAGTCCTAGTTGGGAGCACAAAGATGAGCATGATTATTTCCTTAATGATCTATGAAGAAGAAAGGAACCTTGCCTTGTTTTAGCAACAGTTTGCATTCCATTTTATAAAAAATGTGTGATGATGTCCACAATTTGTGTGGAAGGTAAATATTTTGTTCAGTAAATTACTCCACTGGCTACATACATACATACATACAAATTACAGCCACGCACACAATGCTGTTTACATTCCACAGTCTGTGAAAAGAAGCAACTATAGTGTTTCTTGGATATGATGAAGTACTACTCACATTCATACATTGGTACTTCAGTTTCACAGTAAGCCTATCTCAAAGTAGCATTGTAAACAATCTGTAGCAGTGTAACAAAGTGCGCATCCCTCTAGCACACTGGGAGCAACAGACTCACCAGACCACCAGGGTACTCAATTCTTAGCCAAAACAATAGATCATTTTGGTGCTGTTAAATCGTTACTGTTGACTGGGCTCTGTTACCATCTCTGATCAGTAATACTGTCGTTCATAGTTGCCAAATGTAGGGACATGTCCCAACGCATGGGGGCTTTTGGCTCTTTTTCCCAAAATGCAATGCCGGAATTCCAATCCCTCCATAAAACGTAGGGATTTTTTGTCCAAAAAAGAAAAATTACAAAAAAGAAATTAAAAAAGAAAAAGTTGCCAAATGGCACAAATTTTGAACATTGTATAAGTCTGTCTCCATTGCGTACAGAAAGTTGGCCTGAAGGGTCTAACTTACTCAGGGACAAAACGAGGTGGAGAAGGGAAATATTTTAGTCACTGTCTGGAGAGGATAAGTGACAGGGGAAATACTGATATTTTGGTTGCTTAGTGCTTCTCATGCCTATGAACTGCTGCCTCCTAAGGTAATGCAACACAAATTGCCAAGCAAAGTAATAGATGCATAGCAGACCACATATACAATGGGCTGTCGATAAAATACCAATATGTAGATATTTTTTCCAAAAAATATCAATACATATAGGCGATATTTTTTCCCCTGACATATTGATATCTAAATGGCAATATCGAGTGCTGATACTTTTATTTTATATTACATTTCTTTCACAACTTTCAGAAAATAATTGAAGTTGTTCTTTTGAAATTGTAGTAGGCATAATTTTACTTTCACTGTGTGAAGGAGTCTTACTACTTTTTGAGCTTACATTACATCCAATCTTTCTCTTTGGCTGTGTAAAGAAATTACCTGTGACACAAAAGAAGAACTCCGTTTGTGTTGGGGTGGGCGGTGTGAATGGAATAACAAGATTTCTGATGTGCAGAAACAGCGCATGAGATGCATTAAAGAACAATTTTTAATACATCTAGTGTGCTATTTCTTCACATCGTCATTCTCCAAAGACAGCTGCTGTAAATTATGAACAAAAAACACAGGGAAGTCAACATGAAGTGTTCCGGACAAATCCAATATGTGACAAAACCGAACAATGGACCCATCAGACTCCTTTTATTGTGCCACTTACATGCAGTTACCATTTTTAGCAATGTGGTTATCATCAAGAAAGAACACGCATTGTTTTCCTTTCAAGTCTTGCTCTAACGGGGATATGCAGGCTGCTAGTTTGTTGATTTAAAGAATATCTAATAATAAATCCGTACTTAGAATTTACAGCACTTAAATCCGGGCATATAAAGCTTTTTTAAAAGCTAATTTATTAAAATGAAATACAAATTAAAATGAAAATCCTTTTAATATAAGTAGTGGTATCTTTCAAGAGTAACATTACTTGATGTAACCCCCTTCAGTCATAATGGCCACTTCCAGTCTTGTCCTCAAGCGATCACACGCACTCTTTGAAACAGCACTGTCCATATTCGCAAATGCTGCTTCGATAGTGGTGTGTAGAGATGTGACATTAGGGTGTCTCATCTTATCGGTAACTCTTTTGATTGCGCTACAATCATAGTGTCCAGGCTATTCAGGAGCCAAAACTTCTTTGACCAGAGCATGTCAATATTATCGGAAAGCCAATTTTGGACTAAATGGCTCGTATGAGGTCCTCCTCTGCCATCTGATACGTTCACTCTCTGACATTCAATACCGATGGCAATTTCCTCAGCGATTGACCCGGGTCCTCCAAAATCAGCACCAGAGCCTTTTCGAAGACCGCCACAGTTCGTGAGACGCTTTTCCTCGAATGAGGTTTCAGGTTAGTGGAAACTTCCCCAGACTTCTCAGAAGCATTATACTTGGCCACAATATCATAAACAGTTGATCTCAGCTACATGAGGAATCAAACAATTTCAATGGGTGGACGCCCAGCGTGAAGCCTTTCGATAATCGCGGCTCTTTGGTTGTAAGCTGCACTGGTCCGTAACATCTCTGCCATTTCTGACTGTTTCGTAGATGCCCATGGCTTTCAAAGAACATCAGCCTGCAACAGAACTACAATATGGCGGGAAATTCAAATTACAATTTGTTTGCATCTAAGCACTGCACCCTGTGTTTACAATGTGCTGCCGATATTTTTATAGCCAGGTACGTCGTTATTTTGTCTACTGATAAATTGATACTCTTTTTTTTAAATATCGTTATAATGGATTCCTAATATTTTTAAAACTATTAACAGTCCTAGACTGCACATGACAATGCGCACGCCTATGTGAGTTATTTCTACTAATTTTTATGCACGCCCTTTTGTTCCAGTGCATCAGCGATTGTGCATGAGGAAAGACGCATCCTGTGGACATACCTTTTACTTTTTCAAGTGGTTACTGTTTCACCACGATCTTTACGTTTGCAGAGTGCATAAGACACAATGGGACTCAAGACTCTGGTGTGAAAAAATAAAATAGTATACAAAAAGCAGCTGTTGCATTCTTATTTACCTCACTTAATGACACTAATACGCTATCACAGATGTGCATGAACGTCGCTGTAAGGGGCTTTTGTGAAACATTGATACGTCTTTGCATCATTCCAATCACAGCAATTGTTCAGTATGAATCACGAGATGCGTAAGTACTTGACCAGCGGAACATCTTGAGAATCTTGGTAGTGGCACTGGTTTCAGCACTTATCCGACAACACATTTCGGTGTTTCACAATGTGATAATCTAGAGACTAGGACTTTGTGAAACCCTGAAGCTAGTCATTTGAAGAAATAAAAATTTGGATCTGAAAGCTAACTTACTTACTTTCTTTGTATAATGCATAATATCTACTCCTCGCCGTACCCCAACCCTCATCCCTGCACTTCCCAAGTACCAATATAAAAAATTAAAAATATAAACTAACAATGAGTCATTTCTTTTCAGACACCTCCAATGGAGAACAACTGAAAATAGTGCATCATTTCCAAAAGAAATACTCTATTTTGATACAACTGTCAGTGTCTTTAGTAGGAGACACAAAATAATGAACTGCCACACATGATGTAGGGAATAGCAGCAACAAGCTTCCCAAATAGCAATGAGAATATTTTGTTGTTTGAAAACTATGACCGTTAAGTGCACTAAGCTGTTAACATAGGGGAAATGTTACTACCCAATACATGATTTTTTTTTCTTTGGTCATCAGTGTAGAATTTTTTGAATCCGTAGGGACTATCATGGTGAAGGTAGGTACTTTTCGCATGTCGTGTACGAACATGGTCGCAAATGAGTTGGCGACACTGCTGTCATTCCAATCAGTGTCGCCGACCTTAATGGTATTCCGCTGAACATGGCAGAGTTTTTTGATCTTCGCTGCGTAATTCTAAAAGTGTTAAAACGTAATGCAATTTTAACTTCCTTTGCCTGAAAATAAAACGAATCTCCATTCCAAAGAACAAAAAAATATCTGATTCATCATTACAGTAATTTTAAAATGTTAGTACATTAAAGATTAATACAGATTTAATATGAACTGTGCATGTTACTGTTTAATCTGCACACTTTCATATTCATTATGATGAACAGTGTGTGTTCTCAAATGTTGCCAAACTAGTAAAAATGATACCAATCTTGCTGCATGGGAATCCAGATGTTGAACGGGCCTTCTCCAAGACAGACATTAAAAGTAAAAAACATAATAGGCAAAACCCTGAAACACTCGTTAAGAGTGCACCTTGACATGCGAAATAAGCACAATTGTTGCATTTCGTACCCAATTCAGGAGGAATGTTGCCTTCATTTGTAAAATGTATGTAACAGCTCTCTAACAAAAATGAACAACTGTCACGAGGTGAGCAAAGTATTGCTATATTTACATTGTGTATTTCACTGCCAGTTTAAAACACACTTCATACACAAAGCTAACAAAAACACTTTGCAAATTAATATGTTATACATTCACAAGTTTAAATTCCGCATAAACATGAAAGTACCAGTTGCATCAAACTACAATTATTATACTTATTAACAGCGACCTTGTGAATGGTCCATGATCTTCCCCAAGTTCATCACAGTCGTCCTTGGTATCACTGATCATCAAAAATGGCTAGATGGAAAAGTATGGAATAAACTTGATTATAGTTTGTTATTTTTTAGTCTGTATCACTGGTAATTTGTGTAAGCTATATAATAAATTATGTATAGGGGAATTCGACTATGCTCATAGCGAAAATAACTATTTTTGCCTCGCAACACTGGATTCCATACTTGCAGTAGCTTTCTGTTAAGTTTTTAGTTCATGTTTATTAATAGTGTGTTCGTGTTATAGTAAGTGAGCTTTGTGTTTGCCATCTGCATCAAAGTGCCGAAATGCTCAGTTGCATGGGAATTTTATGGAAGAACTGAAAGAAACATTCGCCATCTCTATGACCGGTAAAAAGGAAATCTGTTTTCACCGTTCATCTAGTAACTTAATGGACCACTTGAAAAGGAAGCACCAACAGTTCTTATACATTGCACCTCTTGATAATGGTCAGAAGATACAACAAGCAGCAAACTCGCCTGATCCGATGCTGGCACCACGTCTACCTAACTCTCCCATCTCTGGCTGCACAATGTCTCCTCCTCTTCCTGTTAGCATTACTGCATTCATGGATGTGGCAAGTATGTCAAGTAGCTACCTGATTTCACAAGCAGCATTATGACACAAACAACAATAGTAAATCAACCCTCTAATCATCCAAGTACTGCAGCCCCACAAGCATCGAGAAAAATGCCAATGCAGACATCAATATTTGGTACCCTGAAAATAAAAGAATTATATACAAGGTTCATTCAAATGAAACCTGGTCAGCATCTACCTTTGCCTTACACATAAGATGGCACCACGTAGCTGCGGGTATGGCGGCGCCATCTATTGTTATAGAGACTGAGACATGCACACAGTTTGATGTTGCATAGTGCCCATGTGGTTTCACACCGGAGAGAAGTTTGTCACACAAGTTATCGTCCACTACCGAACAGGCAGGCAAGTAAGCAGGAACAACAAGGAGTGATTCGATTTTTGACGGAGGAAGGAGTTGGAGCTTGTGAAATGTATCGACGGATGAAGGCTGTGTACAGTGAGTACAGTCTGAGTCGCTCAAGTGTTGTGGAATGGCGCAAACGATTCCTTAAGGGGCGCGAACGATTCCTTAAGGGGCGCAAGTAACTGGAAGACGATGCTCGTCTTGGACAGGCTCATCCACCACACAGTCCCAACATTTCACCGTGTGACTTTCATGTGTTTGGACCTCTAAAGCTACCTAGTCGCAGACATCGATTGGCAACGGACGATGAAGTGTGTGACTGGGTCCAGGCCTGGATCCGACAACAGCCTACTAGCTTCTTCAAGGATGGAATCGACTGGCTATTGTTGCAATGGAATAAATGTGCAAACAGTTTTGGTGACTATTTTTCAGTATTTGTACTGTGCATAACTACATTTTTGAGTTAATAAAATCCTTACCATTGCTTTACACAAGTGACCGGGTTTCATTTGAGTGCCCCTTAGAGTACTAAAATTAAAGAGACTGACAACTTCCCCTTTGATACTGTAGCTGAGTATTACATTCTGTTTTCATTGGTTGATAATACCAAATTAATGAAACTAGTTAAGACAACAGAACTGCAGTATTCTTTGCCTTCCAGGAAAACCCTGATAAACAAACTGCTAAATGATAATTGTCAAAATTAGGGGAGTTCTTGGCAATATACTGGCTGTGCCTCTGTGTCACAGTGCACTTTACTGAGCTGTATGGTACTAGCTGAAGTCGGCTGTTCTGGGCACTGTGCACATCACTGGTCGCCACACTTCCGAATACATTATGAAGAGCATTAAAACAATTATTTCTGAATGGGGAATAGATGACAAAGTGTTTTCTCTCGTCACTTACAACACAAGTGTTATGGCAGATGTAGCAAGGAAAATGAATGTTATTCATATGGGATGAGCTACTCACTCAATTTAGTATTATCAGCAATTTAGTATTATCAGCAATTTAGTAGTATCAGATGTGTTTAACCATTCTGAATCAGTAGCACTAAGTTCCTTGAGACAGAAATGCCACAAAATCATTGGGTTTTTCAAAAGTAGTATTGTAACCACTGCAGAACTGGTAGACGGCCAAGTTTGGCTGAATAATAAACTGTTAAAGCTAAAACAGAAGCCACCCAGCAGGTGTAACTCCACATTTCTTAAAATAAAATGCCTAGCGTTGGTCAAAGATGCATCATGACATTTTCATATGTTAACTGTGAAGATTTGAAGGTAGATGACGGGGGCATTTTGGAAGACTGCTTCCCTCTACTGGAACCTCTGTTCGAGTTAACAGAAGAACTGTTCGGAGAACAAGTTACAACAGCCTTCACTGTAGTCCCATTAGTTCAAAGATGCCAAAGAGCTGTGACAGAGACAACCCCAATGACTAAGCTAGGCGCTGCTTACTGGAGACCCTGTCAAAAAGGATGCCGCCTTATGAACAAGACAGCACCAGCACCAGCATCTGTGCCAAAGCGACTATTTTAGACCCTCAGTTCAAAAAGTATGGTTTAGGAGTAGCTGAAAGTGCTGAGAACGATGTGAGTGATCTCATAACAGAGATTAGGCAAACTCCAAACAATGGCCGAGTTGTGGTTGATAGTTGGTGACACAAGTAGAAGATGAAGAAACACAAGTTAAGAAGAAAATCTGGATTTTTTCATGGAAAAGAATTACGAAAATGAGTCAGCATTTTCAAAAATGAGTCAGTATCAGGTAAACTTACAAACGCACATGGAAGAAGAAACACAAATCCATGCCATCTTTGTCTGACACTTAATTAAAGTATTTTTGTGTTTTTTTGTGTTTTGACTACTTCAACCCCCTCATAGCGAGTTCTTTTGAAAGCCAGATAGATTTGTACAGAGCAGGAACCAGCTGAATTTGAAGTAAGTACACACCGCAGTACCACCATCTGACAGCTATGGTTTGGTTAAAATTGTGAAGATTTCACTTGTAACTAAAATGTGTTTAAACAATATTTTGTGCTTTCATTAAAAATCAAAAAGTCCATGGATTTTGTGTTTAGAAATCAAAAGTACATAAAAACCCAATACTGCAATATTTCCCCAATGCCAATTAACTGAATTATATTTGTGCTCATACTAACACTGGCAAGTACAGTCACAACTTAGTAGAAGATGGGTACAAGATGTTATAATTTAATTCACTGAGTAATTTTAAAGTACTGTTTTTTAAATTGTGTCTGCTCACTGTGGAAGGCGACAGCTGCCTCAGTTTGGCTCCCCGTCACTTTGAATCGCTTTTGCCAGCCACACTGAGTGTGATTTTTCACATGATTTCTCCACATTTTTCTAGGCGAATGCTGGGCTGGATAACCATTTCAGCCTCATTTACACGATACACAAACACTTAAATGTCTACAAAATAAAACTGTTATGCAAGACATGTTTCAACACACATAAGAGTACCTTTAGAGGTAAACTTGTGTCTTAGTTGTTGTAAGAAGCTGCAAAGTTTGAAATTTATAAATGTATTTTGTTCATTTATACTCCTTAAATACAAACAAATAATACTGCAATTGGTTCTGATGTGCCAATAAGCCTGATGACAACAAAGATGCTTTAACTATTACACAAATATATGTTTATAAGAGTCAGCATAATTTATATGAATGAGAAACATCATACGACTGATAAAGACATGATCCCCAATATAAATTCAATGTGCTATAGAATATCTGCAAGGATGATTTATATTATGAAACTACATTAACTAAAGAAATTCAAAGGAAATTAATGAATGATGACAAATAGATGTCATTAACAAAATACTTACCACAGTGGCAATCAATGCTTAAAATGCAACTGATCAAATCACCAATAAAAAAAATTGTATCATAAGTTGTTTATGTTCTATCACTGCAGTATTTACCCAAAAAGAATTAACCATGATGGGTGCTAACCAGTGGGATGAGAAAGACAGAGCTTCAATAAATTTCAATTACAAATAATTATTTAAGTAAAATTTTTTTTAATATAACACATTTTCAAAATGGACTGAAAAGTATCACATTATTTTTTCCTAGCTCCATACAGATTCCTAACATTCCTAGTCCGGAAAATATGTGCTTGTGAATTTTTAACACCTATGACAGTACATGTGAAATTTACAACAACAAATACGGGACGCAGGCAATAGGTAATTGATGCGCGAATAGTTCACCTAAGTCACTAACAAATGATACGAATTGTTGTGTGATTTTTCTCAATGACAGCTACTCTCTACATTCCTTATTATTATATATTAAAAATTCACAAGCACAAGTTTTCTGGACTACCTGTATAGCACTAGCAATCTGTATGGGGCCACAAGAGATTATTTAATAGTTTTTAGTCCATTTCAGAAAAATGTTATATTAAATTTTTTTTTATTTAAATAGACCCCTAGTTATTTTATGCTTAGCAGTCTTGTGCATGTGAAATGTTTCAACTGATTTCAAACCTTTTGATGAGATTACAACAGAAACATGGTAAATTTCAGTTTCTCTTCAACTGAGTCAACCAATACATTACTTCTTCCTACGTAAATCTCGCAAAAAGATTGCAAATGTATAAATTAGAGAGAATGAAGCTAACACAGAAGCCCAGCAGCAATTGTTCTTAATTGTGAAACATTCATCGCTGAAATAAGAAAACAGAGAAAAGCAATGGTACACCAAGTACCCTCCGCTATACACCAAAATCTGTAATGAATAAATTGGCCTAATAAAAACATGTCGAAAAGTGATTGTTCATTTATATATACATAAATCTGCAGTGAAACACCAGATATTAGACTTTTAAACCCAATCAAATATTTATATTTAATGCCACAAGTACAAAAATTTGTATTTAAGTAAGCCAATACATGTGGTGTTGTTGTTGTTGTGGTCTTCAGTCCTGAGACTGGTTTGATGCAGCTCTCCATGCTACTCTATCCTGTGCAAGCTTCTTCATCCCCCAGTACCTACTGCAACCTACATCCTTCTGAATCTGCTTAGTGTATTCATCTCTTGGTCTCCCCCTACGATTTTTACCCTCCACGCTGCCCTCCAATACTAAACTGGTGATCCCTCGATGTCTCAGAACATGTCCTACCAACCAATCACTTCTTCTAGTCAAGTTGTACCACAAGCTCCTCTTCTCCCCAATTCTATTCAATACCTCCTCATTAGTTATGTGATCTACCCATATAATCTTCAGCATTCTTCTGTAGCACCAATTTTCGAAAGCTTCTATTCTCTTCTTGCCTAAACTATTTATCGTCCACGTTTCACTTCCACACATGGCTACACTCCATACAAACACTTTCAGAAACAACTTCCTGACATTTAAATCTATACTCGATGTTAACAAATTTTTCTTCTTCAGAAACGCTTTCCTTGCCACTGCCAGTCTACATTTTATATCCTCTTTACTTCAACCATCATCAGTTAATTTGCTCCCCAAATAGCAAAACTCCTTTACTACTTTAAGTGTCTCATTTCCTAAACTAATTCCCTCAGCATCACCCAACTTAATTCGACTACATTCCATTATCTTCGTTTTGCTTTTGTTGATGTTCATCTTATACCCTCCTTTCAAGACACTGTCCATTCCGTTCAACTGCTCTTCCAAGTCCTTTGCTGTCTCTGATAGAATTACAATGTCATCGGCGAACCTCAAAGTTTTTATTTCTTCTCCATGGGTTTTAATACCTACTCCGAACTTTTGTTTTGTTTCCTTTATTGCTTGCTCAATATACAGATTGAATAACATTGGGGATAGGCTACAACCCTGTCTCACTGCCTTCCCAACCACTGCTTCCTTTTCATACCCCTCGACTCTTATAACTGCCATCTGCTTTCTGTACAAATTGTAAATAGCCTTTCGCTTCATGTATTCTACCTCTGCCACCTTCAGAATTTGAAAGAGAGTATTCCAATCAACATTGTCAAAAGCTTTCTCTTAGTCTACAAATGCTAGAAATGTAGGTTTGCCTTTCCTTAATCTTTCTTCTAAGATAAGTCGTAGGGTCAGTATTGCCTCACGTGTTCCAACATTTATACGGAATCCAAACTGATCTTCCCCGAGGTCAGCTTCTATCAGTTTTTCCATTCGTCTGTAAAGAATTTGCGTTAGTATTTTGCAGCCGTGACTTATTAAACTGATAGTTCGGTAATTTTCACATCTGTCAACACCTGCTTTCTTTGGGATTGGAATTATTATATTCTTCTTGAAGTCTGAGGGTATTTCGCCTGTCTCATACATCTTGCTCACCAGATGGTAGAGTTTTGTCAGGACTGGCTCTCCCAAGGCTGTCAGTAGTTCTAATGGAATGTTGTCTACTCCGGGGGCCTTGTTTCGACTCAGGTCTTTCAGTGCTCTGTCAAACTCTTCACGCAGTATCATATCTCCCATTTCATCTTCATCTACATCCTCTTCCATTTCCATAATATTGTCCTCAAGTACATCGCCCTTGTATAGACCCTCTATATACTCCTTGACAGGAATGGGGGAAAGAAATACAGTAGAAGAAGAATTGATAGCTTTGAGGGATCAACAGAGGATCAAATACAGGGTGTTTCAAAAATGACCGGTATATTTGAAACGGCAATAAAAACTAAATGAGCAGCGATAGAAATACACCGTTTGTTGCAATATGCTTGGGACAACAGTACATTTTCAGGCAGACAAACTTTCGAAATTACAGTACTTACAATTTTCAACAACAGATGGCGCTGCGGTCTGGGAAACTCTATAGTACGATATTTTCCACATATCCACCATGCGTAGCAATAATATGGCGTAGTCTCTGAATGAAATTACCCGAAACCTTTGACAACGTGTCTGGCGGAATGGCTTCACATGCAGATGAGATGTACTGTTTCAGCTGTTCAATTGTTTCTGGATTCTGGCGGTACACCTGGTCTTTCAAGTGTCCCCACAGAAAGAAGTCACAGGGATTCATGTCTGGCGAATAGGGAGGCCAATCCACGCCGCCTCCTGTATGTTTCGGATAGCCCAAAGCAATCACACGATCATCGAAATATTCATTCAGGAAATTAAAGACGTCGGCCGTGCGATGTGGCCGGGCACCATCTTGCATAAACCACGAGGTGTTCGCAGTGTCGTCTAAGGCAGTTTGTACCGCCACAAATTCACGAAGAATGTCCAGATAGCGTGATGCAGTAATCGTTTCGGATCTGAAAAATGGGCCAATGATTCCTTTGGAAGAAATGGCGGACCAGACCAGTACTTTTTGAGGATGCAGGGACGATGAGACTGCAACATGGGGCTTTTCGGTTCCCCATACACGCCAGTTCTGTTTATTGACGAAGCCGTCCAGGTAAAAATAAGCTTCGTCAGTAAACCAAATGCTGCCCACATGCATATCGCCTTCATCAATCCTGTGCACTATATCGTTAGCGAATGTCTCTCGTGCAGCAATGGTAGCGGCGCTGAGGGGTTGCCGCGTTTGAATTTTGTATGGATAGAGGTGTAAACTCTGGCGCATGAGACGATACGTGGACGTTGGCTTCATTTGGACCGCAGCTGCAACACGGCGAACGGAAACCCGAGGCCGCTGTTGGATCACCTGCTGCACTAGCTGCGCGTTGCCCTCTGTGGTTGCCGTACGCGGTCGCCCTACCTTTCCAGCACGTTCATCCGTCACGTTCCCAGTCCGTTGAAATTTTTCAAACAGATCCTTTATTGTATCGCTTTTCGGTCCTTTGGTTACATTAAACCTCCGTTGAAAACTTCGTCTTGTTGCAACAACACTGTGTTCTAGGCGGTGGAATTCCAACACCAGAAAAATCCTCTGTTCTAAGGAATAAACCATGTTGTCTACAGCACACTTGCACGTTGTGAACAGCACATGCTTACAGCAGAAAGACGACGTACAGAATGGCGCACCCACAGACTGCGTTGTCTTCTATATCTTTCACATCACTTGCAGCGCCATCTGTTGTTGAAAATTGTAACTACTGTAATTTCGAAAGTTTGTCTGCCTGAAAATGTACTGTTGTCCCAAGCATACTGCAACAAACGGTGTATTTCTATCGCTGCTCATTTAGTTTTTATTGCCGTTTCAAATATACCGGTCATTTTTGAAACACCCTGTAGGTAAAAAGACGAGGGCTAGTAGAAACTCTTGGGTAACAGAAGAAATATTGAATTTAATTGATGAAATGAGAAAATATAAAAATGCAGTAAATGAAGCAGGCAAAAAGGAATACATACATCTCAAAAATATCAACAGGAAGTTCAAAATGGCTAAGCAGGGAGGCTACAGGACAAATGTAAGGATGTAGAGGCCTATCTCACTAGGGGTAAGATAGATACGGCCTACAGGAAAATTAAAGAGACATTTCGAGAAAGGAGAACCACTTGCATGAATATCAAGAGCCAATACATAAATTTTGAAAATACTTATTTTTAGAAATACACTTTTTATCAGCATCTCCTTGAAATAAGATACTTTATTTGTCTCTAAAAAAAGTTGTTCAACGTAGTTATGGTTAACATATAACCAAAAAGGCTGAAAAAGTATGTACGTAAAGTCACTCAAATCCAGAGACAGAGTGAAAACATTCATATAATGCTGCAAACAACAGAGATCTGTCAATCAATTGTCTCACATTGAGTGAAATTACTTAAATCCGGTGAGTGAGTGAAAACATTCATACAGCTCGCAAGGCCATAGAGAATGGTTTCATACAGTTGTTTCACTTGACTGAAAAAACCAACTGAACAAAAAAAATAATTGACCGATCAATAAGTTGTGAAAAGCAATCTGTTGTCCCATCACAAGTCTGCACTACTGGATGGAAAATTGTAGTATTTTGGGATAAAAAAATAAAAAATATTATTATGTTTAATGTTCAGTCAACAACGACGTCATTACATGCAGATCACAGTTTAAGATGGGGGATGGGCATTGAAGGATATCATCCATGTCATTTTCTGAAGGAAACATCACAATATATGCCTCAAGCAGTTTAGGAAAAACTAAATTATAATGGGTAGTCAGGGACATAACTATTGTTCTTCCAAGTGTGGACCAAGTATTGTACCTCTGCACCATTCCACTCACTAGTTTCTTGGATAAGTAAGCATGCACTACACTTTGGAAATGATTACTTTGGTGGCAAAGTATATTTTCAATGCACTAACGCACCTTTTTGGGGGGTTGGGTGGGAATGTGGGAGGGAATGAGTTAGCGACATCCAAAGATCCTCAGATACAAACTTCACCTCAGAAGCTAATTAATACATATCAAATATGGAGTGTTACAGTATTAAAGTACTTGTTAACAGCCACGACACACACCGAAATTAGCACTTTAACAGAAAGCAGTAACCCACATGTAATACTAAGAACTGAAATTTGGTGGAAACCACACAGCTAACATTCAATTATTGTGGATGACAATGTAGAAGTTGTACAACAGATATACAGGTATACTGTACATATGTTCCATTCAAATAGTGAACTATTGGAGAGGTACAACAATGCTTAATAATAACGATATAAAGTTACTTTAGAAAGTGGAAATCTGCATCACAGATTCTTAAGACTTCACAGTCATACTGGCAAACAGAAGTTGAATGAAATAAAATCTCTAGTGCCCTGACCGGGCACTTACGATTTAACTGAGCAACATTCTGTGTTCACAGATGGATATCCAAGGCTTTTGGTGCTCTGGGAGCCTAGCAGGGTATAAAAGCTGAGACTCGGCTAACAGGAAAGTATTATATTATCTTCGCCACTAAGTGCTCACTTGAGTAACTCGTAAATTTGGGATTACATGACCTACTTGCAATGCTCTCTGAACTCTGATCCAATACTGGAACCAACACTGAGTTACTTCTTCTATTCATACTTTTGCCCTCTAGACTCTATTACAGCTGCCTTGTACATATTTTGTGTTAAATCAACACATATTTTACATTGTTTCCATTTGGGACCATCCCATTCCTATTTATGCCATGTCCTCAGATTAGTATTAAAAACAGCTAATTCAGTGTGATAAGAAAATTAAAGGGCACCAATCCAACTATATAAAATTCTGGTACTATGCAAAATAAATTGACAGATTGAAAGCATCTATCTAGTCAATCATTAACAATATAGATTCTGAAATAGATGATGATACAACAGAAGCTAAAATTCTGTACTACAAAACTACCTCGTGTAACAAGACTGTGCCACAATCTGCACATTTGAACACTTATATGAACATAAAAATGGGAGATACAGATAAAAATCCTCTCTCGCAGGTATACGTTCAATCAGGTTCTGGAAGGTTTCTTTGGGAATGGCAGTCCATTCTTCATGGAGTGCTGCACTGAGGAGAGGTATCGATGTCAGTCAATGAGGCCAGGCATGAAGTCGGTGTACCAAAACATTCCAAAGGTCAGGACTCTGTGCAGACCAGTCCATTACAGGGATGTTATCATAGTGTAACCACTCCGCCACAGGCTGTGCATTATGAACAGGTGCAATCGCCATCCCCAAATAACTCTTCAACAGTGGGAAGCAAGAAGATGCTTAAAATATCAATGTAGGCCTGTGCTGTGATAGTGCCTTGCAAAACAACAAGGGGTACAAGCCCCCTCCATGAAAACACGACCACACCATAACACCACCACCTCTGAATTTTACTGTTGACACTACACACGCTGGCATATGATGTTCACCAGGCATTCGCCATACCCACACCCTGCCATCAGATCGCTACATTGTGTACCATGATTCATCGCTCCACACAATGTTCTTCCACTGTTCAATCGTCCAATGTTTACGCTCCCCCCACGAAGCAAGGAGTTGTTTGGCATTTACCAGTGTGATGTGTGGCTTATGAGCAGCTGCTCGACCATGAAATCCAAGTTTTCTCACCTCCCGCCAAATTGTCATAGTACTTGTAGTGGATCCTGATGCAGTTTGGAATTCCTGTGTGATGGTCTGGATAGATGTCTACCTATTACACATTACGACCCTCTTCAACTGTCGGTGGTCTCTATCAGTCAACAGACGAGGTCGGCCTGAACGCTTCTGTGCTGTATGTGTCCCTTCACGTTTCCACTTCACTATCACATCAGAAACAGTGGACCTAGGGATGTTTAGGAGTGTGGAAATCTTGCATACAGACGTATGACACAAGTGACACCCTATCACCTGACCACATTCAAAGTCCGTGAGTTCCGAGGAGTGCCCCATTCTACTCTCTCATGATGTATAATGACTAGTGAGGTCACTGATATGGAGTACCTGGCAGTAGGTGGCCGCACAATGCACCCAATGTGTCCGGATACTTTGGATCACATCATGTATTGTTACATAATATGTTAATCACATAATAAGAACTAATTCTCTTCTAACATTGGTTTTCAGAGAAACTGATCATTCACTGTGAGTGGTAATGTGTGCAAGTTGCTGTTTTTATTAAAGATAAAAATTGTTGAACACTTCTTGACTTTCTGGAGAAATGATGAAATACTCAACTCCCTTTATTACATTCTGAACACTTTACATTACTGCACTAAGCTTAATGGTGTTTCTGAACACACAGAAAAAACTTAATTCAGCACCACATTGTCAGCTTGTAAACAAAATGTGTTTACAAAATACTGGATTACACATGAAGTTGTGGACTCCCTTGGAGAAAAGAAGCCCTTTACTTTGTCTTGAATGAGAGGAATATTGGGTCATTTTATGCCAAGTCATCTAGAAGTTCCCATATGACTATCATGAATTTTGATAAAATTCTGTGTGAACATTCACACATTCCCAATAAACAATGGTAAAGTTTCACCAACATCACCAATTCAAACTTGCACAATATAGTTATCTGTTTGACCCTTTAGCACAGCTTTCAACAGCACAGCACTGAGTTTTCGGCAACTTTGGGACACATCTCTAGCAACATTTTCTAGATAGAAACAAAACTTGGCACTGTGAACAATTTTTTGCACTCTCTTAATTGTAATAATAAAAAAGATTTCTTGCACAATTTTCATGTGGATAATTTGAAGCAAAGCCAGCTGAAAAGATTCAAGCTCAAAAAAAGTGAAGTTTAGCTTCTTATATCTTGAGAAGTAATTGCAGCATAAACCTGAAATTTTGCATGTAATAACTTAGCAATACATGGTCTTAGAATTTAAAACTTCATTTTCATACCGCTTTCCAGTTTTTTACAAATTCAGTGCAAAGATGACAATTTTTGTAAAATATTCCAAAAATGGGTGCTTTTAGAGCACTTTCACAAAAAAACTACTGTAAACTCTTTTAAACAGTTTTCATGAGAAAAACCATGTTCTAACCCACCTAAAAAATGAGATTTGGTTTTCCAATGGGAGCATATCAGGCTCTTAAATACAAAAAGGTGGAGATACATTGAAGACGTGACCATATTCTGCTGTTGCTCAAATTACTCACGAGATCTTTTATTATAGTCTACAATAGTTTAGTGTTCTCTGTGGAAGGTACAACCAAAAGTCAATACGACCAGAAGTTTTACACCATTATCACACTGTGTAGATTTTGGTGAAGTTCACAGTAGTCTGCCAGACAGTTTTTGGAAAGTTTTCATGTTATACAGGATTTTGGGAATGTCTTTTTTATTGTACAATGCTACTGCTGTGATAGTTTAATTCCAGTTTAAAGTATAGCATATTCTGTGTTTGCATAGTTTGTGATTTGTGTGGAACATTAGTGTATTGATGAAAATTGAGCTTATTAAAGCATCCTGCTCACCGGAAGTCTCACAGGTATTATTCCTAAATGTATACAGCATATTTATCTGATTCAATATTAGCACTAATTATAGTCAGAAAATATGATGTATCATTTGAAACTCTGCTGACTTGTTTCATCAATTAGCAAAAATGGCATTAAATTTCCTTACATCAGTAAAGAAGAAATTGAACAAAATAAAGTGTTACACAAAGAGGTGTTTAAACATGGGGAATATTCTAGCAGGAACTAGAGAAAAATCATCATTTTTTTGTCAACTGATTAAACAATGCTTCAGATTAGCAGAGTTTCAAATGATGCATCATCTTTTCTGGCCAAATTAGTGACAGTACTGAAGGAGATATATTAACATACGACCTCCAGCCAGGACAATATGCTATATGCATTTATGAAAAATAGTGGGGCATTGGAAATATCAGTGAGAATTCTGCTGAGCAAAAGGATGCTTTAATAAGCTTACCCACATGGCACAGCAAATTCATTTTATTGGCCATCAACGAGTGAAAATGCTGGGTTTTAAAACAGCACATTACTGCAGTCAATTTCAGTATCATCAGTGACATCATCTCACTGGCATTATAGTTTTCCTCAAGGTACTCAAATTAATGAAACATGTAATAAATTCAAGTAACTTGAAGTAAAGGTAAGCCTGGGGTCCTAAAAAAAAGAACTCTTCTAGCTTTGGCATGTGACACTTAAAGAAATGTATAATTAGGCTTGGGATACTATATAAAGAAACCCTTATCGGCTTGGGAACCAGTGATGAAGTAACCCACCCATGGCTGCTGTTGCAAAGCTATCAGGCACGGTCCCTATGGTGACGGGGATGCTGGTTTTCTCACTTTAAAACAAACCAGCAATGTTTAAGCCACCACGGATCACAGCAACAGATTTTAAAACTTTTCATCAGTACATATAAACCATAAACTATGCCAACACAAAATATGTCATACTATAAATCAGAATGAAACTTGTACATTAACAGAATTGCACAATAATAAAAAAAAAAACACTCAAAATTGTCTATTACATGAATCCTTTCAAAAAATTTCTAGCAGACTGCTATGAACTTCAGCAAAATTTACACAATGTGACAATGGTGTAAAACTTGAAGACAGTTTATAAAATGTGTGCTGCAGCTGTTATGCAACAATTTTACAACGAAGATCTCCAGTGCCTTAGTAATTTTGAACTTTATAACCAATTTGACTTTTGTAGATATTATAGCACAAAATTAGGATCAAAAGCATGATAAGGAGTCATGATAGTGCGGTGGCCCGGTGTAATGTTAAGCTCTCTCTATATAGCTTAAGCGTTTTCGTGGACTTGTTGAAGAATGCTGGTTCTGCTTTCTTGCAGCGCCGATGTCTTCCGCTAGCACCGGACGCTTCTCCAAAGATTTCACTGCTAGGAAGGGGAAATTTTCGCTCTCTCTCTCTTCTTATTTAAAGAATACGCTACTCTGGGAATATCATTCAATGCACCAGAACATATTTATTTCCACTTTGTACAAAAAAACAACTACACTTTATGACGTAAGCCCACACATTACCGGGCACCCAGAATCAGTTAATTACCCATTTTTAACACAATTAATACATATGCTTTTATCATGGCTGACTATCCACGTCCAGTCTACGTATTCTCGACAGCAGTTCAACGTCTAATAAACAGTCACTATTTCGAGTCTCTCCATTTGTTTTTTAACAATACAATGCTATATTACTCTTTGCAGCCGGCCACGGAGCTTCCGGGCCGTATTTGCTTATTCTTGGCAGGTCGCACTTAACACTTGCCAGCGCCGATGAATTATCTCCCTTCCAGTTTCGCCTGCACAAACAATAAATGGGTGAAGTATCCCATGCTCATCCTTGTGTCTCCAGACTTTCGTAAAACTCTGGGGGTACTACAACAGGACTTTTGCTATTGCCTTGCCCTGAGAGTATTAAACATTTGTAGAACATAATAAAATATGTCAGATTTAATTTGATACCAGGCAAACATGGACACACTTTCAACGCACCTCCACATTGTCATTTTTAGGGCTTTATATGCTTGCATTGCAAAACCAAATCTAGTTTTATAGGTGTTTTAGAACATATTCTTTCTAATGAAAAGTGTTTAAAACAGTTTATAAAAGAATTTTTACTAAGAGGGGGCTAAAAATACCAATTTCTGCCATATTTATAAAACCCATCAACTTTCCCTCAATTTGTAAATGATTGGCATGTAATAGGAGAATAAAGTCTTTTATTGTAAGACCATTTATTGGTAAGTTATTACGTGCAAAGTTTCAGACTTGTCCCGCAGTTACTTCTGGAAATATAAGAAACTAAACTTCACATTGTTTTTTCAGGCTTGTATCTTTTTGGCTAACTTTGCTTCAAATTATTCATATGAAAATTGCTCTAGAAATCTTTTTATTATTATTATTATTATGCTTAAGTTGTACATGATGCCAAGTTTTGTTTCATTCTACAAAATACTGCTGGATATATTTGCTGTGTCTAGACAAGACAGTCTAGACACAAGGGAGGTAGCTGAAAGGGCACGCGTCAACTCAAGCCGTCTTGCGTTAAGTCTGGAACAGGATACGTTATGAATGCTATAAAGAAAAGAACGGAGCTTCTCGTATACTTAACTTTTATTCACTTCTGCGGTACATCGCTCTTGATAATACAAGTGAGACTCTCTCCAGATATGGTTAATGGCGCCTTGCTAGGTCGTAGCCATGGACTTAGCTGAAGGCTATTCTAACGGTCTCTCGGCAAATGAGAGAAAGGCTTCGTACGTGTAGTCGCTAGCAATGTCGTCTGTACAACTGGGGCGAGTGCTCGTCAGTCTCTCGAGACCTGCCTTGTGGTGGCGCTCGGTCTGCAATCCTGGCAGTGGCGACACGCGGGTCTGACATGTACTAATGGACCGCGGCTGATTTAAGCTACCACCTAGCAAGTGTGGTGTCTGGCGGTGACACCACAATATTATGTCTCAAAGTTGTCAAAGTCTCAAGGATGCACAGCTGAAAGCTGCACTATGGGGTCAAACAAATGACTGCATCTCTGCAAGTGTTACACTGGTAAAGGTAAAACTTTACCTATGTTTGATGGGAACATGTGTGAATGTTCATGTAAGTTTTCAGCAAAACCTGTGGTGGTTATGCAGGAACTTTTTCTGAAATTAGACCACTTGACACAGAATAGCCCTATCGCCAAAAGCAACAGTAACATTAGGCATACCTCAAGGAAGATTGATAATACAATACTCTTTGTAATCATGGTTTATGATAATACAATACTCTTTGTAATCATGGTTTATACTAGAGTAGATTATAACCAAATGTAATAACACACATGGAAAGTCAAAATGATCATATACCACTTGGATCCTCAATTGTGAAAAGGTCTCTACAAATAGTCACAAATGTAAAATATCTAGGCATCACCACCTACTGTTCCCATTCCAGCACTACAAAGCCCTCTATTCCACCAACTCACCTTTTACTTCTCTCCTTTTCTGCTGCTCCAACTCTTTCCCACTCTCGTCTAACCTCCCGACTGCACCTAGCTGCCCTGCCCTACCCTCTCACCACCTTGTCCCTGCACACTTCCCAGCAGCACTTCACCATCCCCCATCCCTACCCTGCTATCCCTCCCCCTCCTTGCCCTAACCTCCTCCTCATCCCCACCCAGTTGCCTCTCCCATCATGAAATGCTGCTGCTCATAATGTGGCTTCAGCTGACACAGACTGTGGTCATGTATGTGTGAGAGTTGTGCTTGCATATGAGTGTGTGTGTGTGTGTGTGAACGAGCCTGAGATTTTTCATTCATTCATTCATTTATGTAGTCAGAGAAAGTATAACACACCACAAGAATAACTGCATCCTATGTACACTGATGAGCCAAAACATATAGACCACCTGCTTAATACTAGCTTGTTTGTCCAACTTTGGAATGAAATACATCACTGATTCTGTGCGTCTGGGATCCGACAGTTTTTTGGTAGATTTGTGGAGGTATGTAGCATTAGATACCTATCCACAGGTCATGTAATTTGTGTAAATAACAGGCTGCCGATTTGCTTACATGGTGATGGGGCCTGATAGTGATGCAGATGGGTTCCATAGGATTTACATCAGATGAATTTCATCACAGAGACATCAACGTGAGCTCTCTATAATGCTCCTCAAATCACTTTAGCACAGTCCAGGGTCCGAGAGGTGGACAATCATATTACTGAAAGATGACATCACCATCAGGGTTGGGTTGGGTTGTTTGGGGAAGGAGACCAGACAGCGAGGTCATCGGTCTCATCGGATTAGGGAAGGATGGGGAAGGAAGTCGGCCGTGCCCTTTCAAAGGAACCATCCTGGCATTTGCCTGGAGCGATTTAGGGAAATCACGGAAAATCTAAATCAGGATGGCCGGACGCGGGACTGAACTGTCATCCTGCCGAATGCGAGTCCAGTTTCTAACCACTGCGCCACCTCGCTCGGTCATCATCACCATCATGAAAGGCACCAAGCATGAAGGGATGCAAGCGGTCCACAGCTGTCAGCATGTCTTCAATTACTACCACAGGTCCCATGCAAACACAGGAGATTGTCTCCATAGCCTAATACTGCTCCCGCCAGCCTGCATCCATGGCGCACTGCATGTTTTGAGCTGCTCTTCACCTCAATGAAGGCATTTGTGGAGACGACCATTGACCTTGTGTAGCAAAAATGTGATTCACCCAAAGAACTGACACATTTCCATCGATCAACAGTCACGTCTCAAAGGTCTCATGCCCGCTGATATTGTAACTGATGATGATGTTGGGTCAACATGTGAACATGTAGGGGTGATCTGCTGTGGGGCTAAATGTTCAACAATATACGATGAAAATGGTGTGCTCCATAACAGATGTGTGTGCAACAGCATTGTGCTTTTTCAGCAGAGATGCCACAAATCACCATCTGTCCTACGTTACAGAGCAGACAAGCCTCCAAACCTACCATGTTCTGTGAACAGCTGTGGACATCCTACTATTTAGTGACTTGTGGTAGTTTCACCGTCCTCCTTCCTCTTTCTGTAGATGCTCATGACAGTAGTATGTGAACACGCGACCAGTTTCGCCCTTTTCAAGATGCTCGTTCACAGGCTCTGCATAGTAATAATCTGGCGTTTGTCCATGTTGCTTTCCCCATTTGCAGCCCATTTCTTCACTAAGGTGAACCCCCGTATGTGTCCACTCCGCTTACATACTTTATTAGCAGATCACTTGCCCACAACGCCACTAGGCAGCATCCAACATTGCAGTGGGCAATAGTCATAATGTTTTTGTTTATCAGTGTATATACCTAAGCAGCCACTGTCTCTCACTACCCATGTCTCCGGCCGGGGGGTTTCAGCAACATGTGATGGGGGACTTGGACCTCTGTTCGACCCTCGGTGTATTCAGTCTTGTCCAGGCTTGCGTAGCGTCATGTGCCAGGTGCATTCTTGGAGTAGTGCCAAGTGCAGTGTCAAGTGCCGTGCCAAGTGCCAGTGCAGTGTTCCATGTGGAACTTAGCTGGTAGACATCATTCCTGTTGATGAGATTGTCACGGAACTTTATCTCAACTGATTCTCTGATGATGCTCACCCAAAAATCACCAGTATCACACAACAAATTCCTCACTGAGACTGAGATTGTGTTCTGCCACTGCTCATTTAACTTGATGCCCCCGATGTATGCATCTAATGTATTTTACACAACACTGTAAGATACGGCACTGTGTTTGTCCACTGTATTGGCAACCACTCTCAAAAGGGATGCTATATGTGACAGGTATTTAGAGTTGTAGTTTGTCCTTTTCTAAGCCAAGGATATCCTTCATTTTTCATGGTGATCGAAAGATGGCCCCAATATTGTTTTTTCCAAAGATTCCCTCAATTTTGGCTGAGGGAGCCACGAGATAGGGGATAAAGACGAGTTTATCTTCCTCTTTCACTGCCTTCTCTTCCCAGATGGGTGTATCATTCGTTTTCTTCAAAGCACATTTAATCTGCAATTCATTGTACTCAATTCAGTGAGACACGTCTCTAAGATGCTGCAACTCAGTTAGGAGGCTGTCTGTAAGAAATGGCATGCACCTTGGGTACTAGAGTTGTTAGAACAGTGCAATGCTGCACAGGATGATGACAGCTCGTTGTACGAAGATGCAGATCTGTGTATGTATTCCTTCTACAGACTGTATGTCCTAGGATATAATTCGCTTTTCTTCTTATCTGAATGTCCAAAAATGGAAGATATCCACCCTGTTTAGCTCCATTGTAAACTGTATGTTTCGATGGACACTGTTCAGGTGGTCCAGGAACTCATTTGGGGCCTCTCCGCCATGTTCCCACACAACAAAGGTGTCATCCACATAACAGAAGAAGTGTTCAGGTTTGAGTTGTACAGTTTTTAGTACCATCTCCTCAAAGTGCTCCATACAGAAAATGACAAATTCCAGTCACACGTGGCTAGCCCATGGCTCCTCCACCAACTTGTTACAGAAGGTTGATTGGGTGATTTGGGGGAGGAGACCAAACAGCGAAGTCATCACTCCCATCAGGTTGGGGAATGATGGGGAAGGAAATTGGCTGTGTCCCTTCAAAGAAAACATCCTGGCATTTGCCTGAAGTGATTTAGGGAAATCACATATCTGAGTAATGTATTTTTTGTTGGGTTGGAAGATACCACTCTTCATTACAGCAGTAACTGAGTACCTTGCACATTTGTCTGAAATCATCTGATGTTCTTCCTTACCATCAACAGATTAGGGAGACAATCTGTGGTGTCACCGTCAGACACCACATTTGCTAGGTGGTAGCTTAAATCGGCCGCGGTCCTCTAGTACATGTCGGACCCGCGTGTCGCCACTGTGTTATCACAGACCGAGCGCCACCACATGGCAGGTCTCGAGAGACTGACTAGAACTCGGTCCCAGTAGTACGGACGACCTAGCAAGGCGCAGTTATCCATATCTGGAGAGAGTCTCACTTGTGTTCACCATAGAGATGTACAAGAAGAAATTAAAGATAAGTATATGAGAAGCTCCGTTCTTTTCTTTATAGCTTTTACCACATATCCTGTTTCAGATTTAACGCAAGACGGCGTGAGTTGACGTGTGCCCTATCGGCTACTTCATTGTGGACTGGCTGCTCTTGTCAGTCCACAACACAATCTATGGAGTTTAGGAACTGCTATCCAGATATCACCTATAATATGATAGATACTTAGCATTTACAATTTGAAAGGCATGGGGATTCTCAGATGACGATTTACACTAGACGCTCTATGTCTATAGCATCTGACTGTGGAGTGGCACTCTTCACTCTTCCAATCCCCCATGATTATTGTATTTTAATTTCCCTTTCCCAACTGGGTTATACATTCAATGTCCTTATATACTCGATCTTATGATCTTCCACTTGTGACTAAAGCATGTATAACTGAACTACCGTGGTTGCCACTGTTTTGCTTTTGATTATGAAGAGAATAATACTATCAGTGAATTGTTTTCAGTAATCAGGGTTGCCACAAGTTTCCCTAAGCAAAGTTCCCTGATATTTTGCTGATTTCCAGACAAGTTTTAGCATTTTTCCATGACAAATTTTGTGATCTCAAAGGTAAGTAAAGACATAAGTTGATGAAAAAAATGTAAGGACTTCCGTATTTCTCCCCCATGTGAGCAAAAATCTAAAGTACTAACCTCAACATCTTCCAAAATGAAATGCTTTTAGATGGAGAAAGCAAGCCAATCCGTATACGTGTTTCATTAAAGCCACTGTTGTTATTTTATTTCAATAAAACAAAACTCATTTGGCGACAAAAATATGCATTTTCTTGGAGTCACAAGACAGATTTAAATTACCTTCACTGATTTCAGAAATATCCCCAGAAAAAAAAAAAAAACAGGCCTCTTGAAAGAAGTGTATAAAATGGGGAAGAGATGTTTGAAACCAACACTATAAGTGACCACTAATAAAATGTTGGTTCTACTTTGTTCATTATTGTCTGTTATTACTCACTGTGTTATGTCTATTATTTTACAGGTAATGTTTGATTTTTCTTTCAAGAAATATATGAGTACATAGTGTACAAACCACCAGTGACTGCCACAATTTTCTTCTTTTAACATCCATACTTTCTAACATATCAATTACTTTCGAAGTGCCAAAATGTACTAGACTAAATAAAACATCTGTAAAATGCCGCACTGTACAATCTACTTGTGGTGAGACAGTCACAATTCCTGAAATCGATCACCCATGGCCTCTGGCCTGAATAGGAGCACCGGAGTCCTGGGTCCTTGGATAAATCACGAAAATCTATTGCTTTATGCCACACACAAACAGGCCCAGTCTTTGGGCAGATCGGGGAGACTAGATCCAATGCGCACAGCTTGCACATTAGTGGGAAATGTCATAGACACCGTGTTCATGAAATGAAACTACGATGATCAATCCATGCAACAGATAAACTGCACTAATGCTCTAAGATCAATACTAATGAGGATAGGTAGCAACTCACCATAAAGATGATTGCTGAGCCACAGGCAGGCACGTAGAAAAGACAATCACACTCTCACAACTAAATTTTCAGCCACAGACTTTGCCAGAAAACAAGATCACACACACATTCACACAATCAATCACACACACATTCACACAATCACTCAGACAAAACTAATGCACACAACTGCCATCTCCGCACACGACTGCCATCTCCAGCCGCTGCATCTACAGTGTCTGAGAATCAGATCCAAACAAACCGATCCTCGCGTCTCCCTGCCTCTCATCGGCAGCTGTTAGGCTAGTGGCAAGAAGTGGTGGCAGCACTGACTGCAAGCTGAGGGGGAGTGGTAGGAAGGGGAAAAGCAGTAGAGATGAGGGAGTAGGGATGCAGCGCACGTACTGAGCTGCACCCAGCCAGTGACGACAAATGACATCTCAGTAAACAAACCATCTCCTCTGCTGAGACAAAAACAAGATTTTTCCAGTGGTTTCTTTTTTTTTTTTTTTTCAAATTTCCCTAATAATTCCCTGATATGTTTGAAATTTCCTGATATTCCCTGCTTTCCAGAACTTGTGGTAACTCTGGTAACTCACTCTTTGCCATACATTCCTATTCATTACAAACCCCGAACTTGTAATGCCATTTTCTGCTGCTGTTAATATTACCCTATATGTTCCTGACCAGAAACGCTTATCTTCTTCCCATTTCACTTCACTGAATCCTGCTATATCTAGCCTGTTTCTTCGATATTTCCCTTTTCAGATTTTCTGGCTTCCTTACCACCACCAGACTTCTGATATTCTGTGCTTCATGCCTTAGAATGTTACCAGTTTTCTGGTTTTTCAGTCTTCTTCTGTGCTTTTAAGACATTGTCTTCTGCATCCTCATGTCATTGATTGTTGCTGTTTCTTCTGCATTTAGAGGCATTTTTCCAGCCCAAGGGCAAGAGGTTGTACTGAAACTTTGTCCATTCCTCAACCCATCTTCAAAAGTTCATTGGCACCATGAGGGGTGGCTCCTTATACTGGAAGCATTCAGCTGCTGTTGCTGATTACTTTCATTCAAAATCTAAGCAGTGAGTGCAATTAAACCTAGGACCCAGGGCATTTTTATTAGTAGTTAAAGACATTATCCCTAGATTTATTAGTAGTTAAAGACATTATCCCTAGACCAGCATAACTGCAACTTTTTGTATGCTGGCATTGACAGCATGTAGTGAGTAGTGCTGTGCATCATCTATGGAGACGGCTACTATTTCTTCCGCTCTCCCTTCACTTAGATCACCCTTTCTGTGGAGGTTATAGCCCCTTAACACAGGGGCAGCAGATAATTTAAAATGTATTTCTTCTAAGCACAAGCACAAAGGTCAACCCTGGGCTACAAACCTCACTCACTCCAAATAAAATGGGAGCCATTCTATTGGTGAGATTTTGTATTTTCTTTGCTTCTTTCTTTCCACTGGGCTGGGGCTGTTGCAATAGGAGGGGGTAATTGCAGCAGTTGCAACTGAGTTGCAGCAGCTGGCCCAGAGGTTGTCCACTATCAACTGTTTCTCCCTGACAAACATCAGCATTATTGGCATGGAGCACAACTTGGGTCTGAGTTTCATTTATATTATACTGAAGTGCCAAAGGAACTCGTAAAGGCATGCATATTGAAATACAGAGATATGTAAACAGGCAGAATAAGGCACTGCAGTCAGCAACACCTATATAAGATAACAAGTGTCTTGCACAGTTGTTAGATCAGTTACTGCTGCTAAAATGGCAGGTTATCAAGGTTTAAGTGAGTCTGAATGTGGTGTTATGGTCACCGCATGAGGAATGGGTCAGAACATCTCTGAGGTAGCAATGAAATGGGGATTTTCCCATACGACCATTTCACGAATGTACTGTGAATGTCAGGAATCCAGTAAAACATCAAATCTCTGACATCACTGTGGCTGGAAATAGATCCTGCAAGAATGGGACCAACAACAACTGAAGAGAATCATTCAACTTGACAGAAGTGCAACACTTCCGCAAATTGCAGCAGATTTCAATGCTGGGCCATCAACAAGTGTCAGCATGTGAACAATTCAACGAAACATCATTGATATTGGCTTTTGGAGCCTAAGGCCCACTCTTGTACCCTTGATGACTGCGTAAAACCAAGCTTTAGGCCTCGCCTGCACCCATCAACACCAACATTGGACCGTTGATGACTGGAAACATGCTGCCTGATTGGACGAGTCTCGTTTCAAATCGTATCGAACAGATGGATGTGTATGGGTAAGGAGACAACCTCAAGAATCCATGGACCTTGCATGTCAGCAGGGGATTGTTCAAGCTGGTAGAGGCTCTGTAATGGTGTGAGGCGTGTGTAGTTGGAGTGATACGGGACCCTGATACGTCTAGAGCCTGGTCACCTGCATCCATTCATGTCCATTGTGCATTCCCATGGACTCGGAAAACTCCAACAAGACAATGTGACACCCCACACTTCCAAAATCGTTACAGAGTGGCTCCAGGAACACTCTTCTGAGTTTAAACGCTTCTGCTGGCCACCAAACTTCCCACACGCAAACATTTTTGAACTTATCTGGGATGCCTTGCAACGTGCTGTTCAGAAGAGATCTCCAGCCCCTTGTACTCTAATGGATTTATGGACAGCCTTGCAGGATTCATGGTGTCAGTTCCCTCCAGCACTCAACATTAGTTGAGTCCATATCACACTGCGCTGCGGCACTTCTACGTGGTCGCAGGGGCCCTACATAATACTAGGCAGGTGTACTAATTTCTTTGGCTCTTCAGTGTATTATTATTATTATTATTATTATTATTATAGAGGTTTGACCCATGCTTGTGATCCAGGTGGTTAGATTGAAATTCTTACTCACTGCGACACAATGTTCCATCATTACGCAGCATGGAGGTCACTGCAGTATGGGCAGAATTTAAAAGTTACAAAGGATTGGCAGCACTCACCAGTGCTGGCTAGGGAAAGCCATGTTCACCGGTATGCCAATGATGACTCAGGTCCCTGAGGTGCTCGCCGCTTGGCAAGATCAAGAACGCACATGTGGCTCACCAAATGTCACAGACATGCATAGCATTAATCCCACCTCCCCCAACAAACTTTTAAATCTCTGACATGCCGATGACACAGAAGAGTAGAGGTACCATAATTACGTGTCTTATGTCAACCATTGTAATTTCCATTACTACCAATTATCAAAACCCATATTTAATATTGTTGTATGACCTTACATATACAATGATATCTTTATGTCTTCAAACGAGCTCAGCTGTTGATATTTCTGTCCGTTTTTTGTTACGTGACTGGAAAGTTTTGAACGAAACCCCTGCCCCTCCATGTGTTATGATTAAATATCTCATTCAGTTAACTTTCTCACCAAACTTATTTCCTCCATTCCGTAGGAGTAGCTGGGTTTGGAAAATGGACCAGCAACAAAGCTGACTGGTAAGTTTATTCGAAAATGGTAAAAGAGAAAATGACCAATAAGTCTCCACATCTCCCTGTATGTACAGCATATGACCGGTTCATGGGCACAATGGAAGAAACGTCCCACAGTAAACAGTTCACCACTCTCACAATAACTTGCCTAAGATATACTGGAACCAAAAATACTCTAAGGTTGTTGCTATACAAGCAGTGTTCCAAGGATTTAGGCACCAGCACAAGTAGCAAATTATACTTAAAATATAAACACACTGACACAACAGCCAAATGAGTCCTGAAAGAACGCAAAAGAGAAACTTGGAAGTCGTTCTAGGCCTAGCTGGATAAAGACTTTGCAGACACAGCTGCCCCATCATCTGTTGACTATCCAGTTATTTCACTTGATCTTACAGTCGAGGATCATTTTCTATGCACCCCCATTATTATGAAGTAACTTCAACTGCCCATCGAGCAAATCTAGAACCACCCCTAACACCAACAATATTTGAAGAGTGAAAATGGAAAATGTTCTAAGTGTTTTTCCCCACAAAGTTTTTGGTGCTGTGGTATTCTCGGTACTCTGTTGCATGTCCTTCGGCTTGAACCAGTTGCCAAACCATGGAATAGTTCTTTCAAATATGTGTTAGTAGACGGCGCATGGTCTCTGTGGCAACTTGTGCTACCCTCCGGAGTTCTAAAATTGAAAAGATGTGAGAGATGGCTTTTGCTGAATACAGTTCCACTAGCTAAAAACCTAATACTGTATTTCTATTTTTGTATTATCACAAATAAAACATAAAGCCACAGTATTAACAATACATAGGGAAAAAACTTTCTTCTGTTATTTTTATGAAAACTGGCATTTTTTAGTCTGTGGCTGTGTACAAAATATATGATTCACACAAAGAAAAGGAGAGCAACTGACCACTATTACAAACACTGTTCATTTATACAAATTGCGGCATTGCTGTATTCAGACCAATGGGTTCATCTTCAAATGTTCAAATGGCTGTTTTATATTACATTTGTTGTTGTCCACATTAGTTGTTGGCCGTTTCTTTCTTCAGCAGGGTCATTCCAGATCAAATCACCCAGAAATTTTGGGAAATGACACCCACTGTCACACAAATCCTTGAAATTTTGGGCAGTGGAAGTTTACCTAGATACATTCACATTTCCAAAATGTAAATGTTGCAGGTCAATTACTTTTTCACTTATGATAAAAAGAAGTTGTATAGATTCAGGAATTCAGGCTTTCATATATGAGCACTTTTATAATTTAAAAATGCAATAGATCCTACAGTTTTTTGCAGTGTAAGTTTGAATTTTCTTTTTTTTAGCTAAAGAGGAAGGTTTATTTTTTATAGTCATGCTTCTTATAGTGAATATCCATCATCTACATTGCAGAAAAAATTGTAAATAGTTTCTTTTATACAAAATCCATGCATGGACATTAGAATTTTTTAAGGGTATTGCCCCCTCATGGATCCCTTTAAAAAATTTACAATATTATTATTATAATCATTCCACTATGTCACACAAAAAGAATCAGTTTGTAGAAATAATGGGAAATGTGAAAAACAACATTATTATAAAAGAATTATTGAAGTTGCTAGCCGGCCGAAGTGGCCGTGCGGTTAAAGGCGCTGCAGTCTGGAACCGCAAGACCGCTACGGTCGCAGGTTCGAATCCTGCCTCGGGCATGGATGTTTGTGATGTCCTTAGGTTAGTTAGGTTTAACTAGTTCTAAGTTCTAGGGGACTAATAACCTCAGCAGTTGAGTCCCATAGTGCTCAGAGCCATTTGAACCATTTTTGAAGTTGCTAATTCATGACTACCATGTCACCACTAAATTGCTGAAGTTGGCTACAGTGGATTCCCCTAGGAACAAATCATATGTGAGAAAACTGTTTTATTGCCACTACGTGTATTTCATCATCCAATTCCTTTGTCTTGAGTCATGTGTTCACTGAGCACTCACTTCTGAGCCCTTGCACTGAGTTGTACCCCCAGTCAATTATTGGTTAAAAATTCAATTGTTACAGTTTTTAACTCTTCATTAAGTCCCCTAATGTTACAATAATAATATGAAATACTTTTGTGAAGAAACAATGGGATAGAATGATTTATCATTATTTAATTACTTTTTAGGTTCTGAATTATTTACAACAAATATTGGTTTTATGACTGAAGCAGTACGGAAAGTACCAGTAGGCAGTGTTTTCTTGGACAGTATCTGCAAGATATATGTGATAATGCCCTGACTCGTGTGAATGAACTGACCAGTGAAGGACAAGAACTTTTATTATGGTGAAGCAACAGTCATTCATACCGTGATTTAAGTGTTTTGTGTGTGTGTGTGTGTGTGTGTGTGTGTGTGTGTGTGTGTGTTAAGCAGTGTTAAAACACTGCACAGATTCTCTCTACGTAAGAAAATATGCTGTGATCCCTTCAAGCGCCATAAATGACCTATTTCATCTAGTGAAATTAATTTAGAAAAGGCAAAGATCTTCAAAATGAGAGGCTTTGGCATTATTCCTGGGGAGAAAATGTGCCCAACCTGTATCAGACTTATTAATGAAAAACAAGCAAGTGACGACTCATTCTCTGTGCTCAATACTAGCTTAACTAGCTTAGGATTATCTCCTACAAAGGTGTATTCAGTTGCTCGGCATAGTCAGTATGCAGCAGCCAAACGAAAATTGGAATCAGCAGCGGGGCCTCTGAAAACTAAGATTTCACATACATATCAAGTTGAGCTGGCTGCTGATGCAAGCACTATCCCTGACAGTGATTTAACAGAACTGGAAGAAAAGAATAAACATTGTGATGAACTCATGGACAAAATCAAACAGAAAATTGAATATGCTAATAATCGTGAAAAAATCCAGTTACTTACTCTCGCGCCACCAACTTGGTCTCAACAGAAAGTCAGTTCCAAATGTCAGGTTTCTGAATATCTGGTACGACAAGCAAGAGCTCTTTTAATGGAGGAGGGAATTTTATCGATGGCTGAGCAGAAAAGAGGAAAGACATTACCACATGATACAGTGCAAAAAATAAAGAGTTTTTATTTGGATGACAAAAACACAAGAATAATGCCTGGGAAAAAAGACAAAGTGAGCACCAGCAAAATATCTATGAACAAAATCATCTTGTTTTAAGTAATTTAACTGAATTGTATTCTCTCTATAAAAAAAGTATCCTGAAGACAAAGTAGTATTCTCAAAATTTGCTTCTCTTCAACCAGAACAGTGTATACTTGCAGGAGCAGCGGGAACACATACCGTATATGTGTGCATTTACCACCAAAACTTTAAATTGCTTATAAATTCCATTTCTATTAAAGAAACATACCAAGATCTAATTAAAATAATAACATGTGATACGAATAGCTGAGCCTGTATGCTTTGTCTGTGTGAAAATTGCCCCACCAGTTCATTGTTTCAAACCCACTTAGAAAATTAAATAGAGGGCTATGATCCTGATGAGATGGTTCAGTACAGTCAATGGGTATCAACTGATAGAACGACTTTAAGTGTTCAAATCACTTCTCAATCAGAATTCTGTGACACATTAAATTATAAAAATTGGAAAACTTACCCCACACTCTTTTATTTCTCAATAACAATCTGACTATCTGAAAATGAAAAAGGAAACTCTTCACGAAGGATCAGTGCTAATTTTAATGGATTTCAGTGAAATTCTCAATTTTGTTGTTCAAGATGAAGTACAGGGGTACCATTGGAACAATGGCAGCCATGCTCTTCACACTGTTAATATATATTACAAAAAGGACAAACAGTTGAATGCAAAAAAGTATTTGTATTGTTTCTGATGCTCTAGAACATGATGTTGCCTTGGTGTACCAGACTCAGAAGACTGTATTGAATTATTTTGAGTGTGAATTTCCAGAAATTCATCTTTTGTATGTTGAATATTTCACTAATGGTTGTGCTGCACAATATAAAAATTATAAGAATTTCAGAAATATCTGCTATCATGAACACGACTTTTTCGCTACCAGCCATGGCAAATCTCCCTTTGATGGTATTGGTGGGACTGTTAAAAGACTTGCACAAACAAGTTAGCAAAGAGTTTATAAAGATCAAATACTTACAGCTTCACAGGTATTTGAATTGTGTCACAAGAACCTGCAAGGCATTTCAGTTCTCTTTGTTTCAAAAGATGAAATGGTACAAGTCAGACATTATCTTTCTCAGCACTTCACAAGTGCAAAAACAATTCCTCGAACACGATCTATGCATCACATTGTACCAATATCACCAATCAATATTGGAGCCAAAAGGCTGAGCTGTGATACAGATTTTAGTATCGTGCATGATTTCTCAGATGCACTTCTGCCACTAATGCCAGAATGCACTGTGCCCCCCAACTGCTATGTTGCATGTCCATATGACTCTTCTTGGTAATTGGGAATTGTTGAGAAGGCGAATTGTGAAGGAGGAGATGTTACAGTAAGGTTCATGCATTCTCATGGACCATCCCCACCTTCTTTCTCTCATCTTCTGCGTGAAGTTGATATCACTACAGCAACAAGCCATACTTATTCTCCGAGCAAAGAGTCCTCAAAGTTGGTGTAAGAAAAGTGGTTCTCAAACAAAAAATATTATCTAAGCATTGAAGTGTCTCATCACATGTATAGTTCGGAATCAACTTGAATGCAGATTGCAGCACCAGCATTTTGTACAGTGTTGACAATATTAGATTTTGACAAAATGCTTAAATATTATAAACAAAATACTATGTATTTTTACATTGAGTTAATTCGGTTATGGCACAGGTAAGAAAGTGCTCATATGTCATACGAAACTTTGTTATTTGTAGATCACTTTCTAATTTTTTCAGTGTTTTCCAGAGGGGGGCAATTGTCCAAAATATTTTTTTCTAATTTAACAATAAAATTAATTTACAAAAATTTAATTGGACAATTCTAACATGTTTCCAGAAACTAAATGCCCGAAATGATATCTAGGGAAAAACTATCAGTATACCATTTTTTGTTTAAAAACTGCAGCCAATTTTCAAATTTTTACAGGTTGCTTTGAAGTAACGCATTGCATCAATCTTTCTGCAATTGCTACCAACAGAATGTACATAAAGCAATGCAAATTGGCAGAAGTTCATGATATTAGATACAAAAGCAGTACACAAAATCTCAGTTCCCAACTAGATAAAGGGTGTCATGGCCTGGATGACTTGACATGGAATGACCCAGCAACTAACGTAAACAACACAAATATAATATAACACTGAACAGCCATCTGCAGATGAACCTGTTGGTTCGAAACGTGTAACAGTGCCATTTGCGTACAAAAGTAGAGTTATTAACAGTGACTAGTTCCTCTTTGCAAGAATAAACTGAGCAAAAAATGTTTCATTGGCATTTACAGGCAGTCTGTTTTCTGGTGAGGCACTTAGAACATTCTCAATGAAGTATTTATTTTCTAATTTGTCTCACTATTCTTCACAGTGATGCAGTGATCAGCACAATTACACAGCATCAGAGTGTCTTCTCAATTTTTTTTTTAGATACAAAGAATTTACATACCAAAAAACATAAATTGGTTTTTCATTCTCCTGAAAAATGTCAGATTTGGCTCTTAGAACACTTTCCATTTCCACTCTTGATTTTTTAACTCATACAAGATTGTTAGGCCTATGCATCCTTGATTAAGTGTGGCCTATGGAGTCTACGCCAATGAAATCATTGTGTCCATACTCAAACAGGGAAAAAGTCCAATTGTAATATGTCTTGTGGATCCATTTTCCTATGCCCCAGCATTATCATAACTCTGGAATGGATAGTTAAAACACAACTGATATGGTTGCTGGAATTCAACTACCTACTACCTCAAACTTAACAATGTAACTCCAGAAAAGGAAAGAAGCCTTATAACAATCATGCCTGGGCCTTGTTTGAGTCCACAGCTTTGCCAACACAGTCTTCATCGACACCTCAGTTGCACAAGGTATTGTACAAATCCCTAAATTAATACACAGGTTCCACACTCTTAAAGAACCTCAGATACCTACCAGGTGTAGAAGTATTAAACCAGAATTTGTTTACAATAATTACACATCTGTTGTTTGAAACTGATAAACAATATTTCATTCAAAATAATCTCTATTGCTATTTACACATTTCTCCTACCTCTCCAGCAGGCTATGAATGCCACACCAAGAAACCAGTTCTTCTTTTGAAGTGAACCAGTCAGCGAGCCATTTTCGTACTTTTTCAAGTGAACTGAAGTGTTGTTCAGCTAGAGCATGTCCCAGTGATGCAAATAGGCCTAGATGATAATCGGACGGAGTCAATTCTGGAAAATAAATCACATGCCCCAGCATTTCCCAGCTGGACACCTCAATCGTTTCCCTAACCCATTTTGCTGTATGTGATGGGGCATTATCATGGAGCAATATGACTTTGTGTTACTGTGTGTTGACATTTGTTGTCAGCCATTACAGGAAGCACGTGGCACTGCAGATGTGGTCTCACAGGCCCTACATCGACGGACAGCACCAGCTATTGGGAAATTCTAGTTTCATATTTTTACACCTGGTATATCAGAGGAATTTGCATGCTAATTTACACTCAATAGACATAAATCTGGCCGAACAGTGTGTTGGTGGGTCATCACAAAATATCAGAAAGCCACCCTCCAATATTATATGCCGTATTTGGATGACACTGAGACTCCCATAAAACCAACTGTTAAACTATCACAATAAGCAGATGATTTGCAACTCAACTCAACAGTCTTGTCCTTCCGAGATGCTTGCCATATACTAGGTCGTACTTTAACTACGCTGGATGGTTGGCTGATAAAAACAAGTGTTTACTCAGAAATGTGTACAGTACCCTCCTCTGTGGATAAAGTTGAGATATCACACAATATCAGTAACTTCAACCAAATGATTCCAAGGATTATGCTAAAACTCACATTATGCACAGATCATGTGTTGTTTATATCAGAACAAATGGAAGTAAACACAAGTGAACAAGCCTTCACAAACAATTCACCACAGTTCATTACCATTTGATTGTATCACTGAACAATAGTTTAGACTGGATGGAATTCGAGAGAGAAGAAAACAAGCATCAAAGGATTTTAACGCTACAATGTGTTGCGATCTTTTTGGCACTAAAGTCGTGGGCAACAGCTTTCCTGCGATGCAATACTAGTTACAGTCACAATGCAAAACTTTGACTTTCAGATTATTTTGATTGGTGAGCACACTGTTGTTGACTAAGCAAGACAAGAAAAGAAAAATGTAGCTGTCTGAATTCGTACATGAGAATAAAATGCGCAGTGGTACTACACTTATCGCTGAATTGCTGTTCCAGCCTTCCTCAGACTCATTCCAATATCTTGCATTTCATGATGATACACAATTTGCACTGGCTTATCACTGCAATTAAAGCAGGAATTGCAAAGAAGGGTATTAAGAAACAATATCACTTGAATAAAAGCTAGCATTTACACTCTGGTTGTTAACAACAGGAGACAGCTATGTTAGTATTTGTTTGGCATTTCAATAATCACTATTTGTCATACAGTTCTCTTCTGCGTTATTGATGTAAAGCACTCAAGGTTCTTATTGAAGCATTTATGAGCAAGACAATGTCTCAATGGGTAGATGACACATAATGTCCATCAGATGCAAACATTTCCATCATCAGTCATCTCCATAGGATAGGCATAAAAAAACTACTGTTTTTCTGTGAGCAAGTCACTATGTCCAAACACTGACCAAGTGTTGAATCACCAATTTCTACTATTTTCATCCACCATCACAGCATCAGAAAATACAAGTTACAAAATCAATGTGAACTTTTTAAGAGATACAACCTGCACATTCAACTGAGTGTCTATTCCCATAGAACGCTTCTGTACTGAGCCATGTTAAAATGCCTTATCTACATACTGTTTAATCTTTACCTCTTTACCTTATAGACATTATTATATAACCAGCTTATTATGTAGCAAAATTACTCAAACAGTGTATTTGTACTATCCTTTAAGCTCCAACCCCCCACCCACCCTTCAATGATCTAAAGAACCACTGTTTCTGGTCATTAACTCTGATGAGTTGCTTTGATCTATCACCACTTGCCCTGCATTCTGAATATCCATCCACTATTCTCTGAAAAGAGATCAGGATCTATATGCACTGCTTACGTAAAAATGTGTATGGTATGTTTACCTAAAGCCAATAAAAAGAAATTAATAAACAAATGCTAGAAAGATATGACAGTTACAGTAAGAAACAGCCTTCTCTCAGTAGTTATTTTCAGAATATTTACAAGATAGAAGAAGTAGTGTCTGGCATAGCATACGAGCCTGAAATAAATTCTCTTACAACTGTTTATGTAACAAGCCATCATTTGTCATTCTTCAATATCTACATCCAAATTCATGCGTCTTTTTATTATGATTACATCTATCCAACATAAATGATCTTATATTTCTGCACAACTAGTATACACTGAGGTCACAAAAGTCATGGGACACCTCCTAATATTGTCTCGGACCTCTTTTGCCCGGCGTAAGGCAGCAACTTGATGTGGCATGGACTCAACAAGTTGCTGAAAGTCCACTGCAGAAATATTGAGCCAAGCTGCCTCTATAGTGCCCATAATTGTGAAAGAGTGGCTGAAGCAGTATTCTGTGCACGAACTGACCTTTCGATTATGTCCCATAAATGTTCAATGGGATTCATGTCAGGTGATATGGGTGGCCAAATCATTCATTCAAATTGTCCAGAATGTTCTTCAAACCAACTGCAAACAAATGTAGCCCTGTGAAATGGTGCACTGTCATCATTAAAAATTTGATCATTATTTGGGAACATAAAGTCCATGAATGGCTGCAAATGCCTTCCAAGTAGCCGACCATAAATTTTTCAAGTCAATGATTGGTTCAGTTGGACCAGAGGAGCCAGTGCACTCCATGTAAGCACATCATTATGGAGCCACCAGTTGCTTGCTCAGTGCCTTGTTGACAACTTGGGTCCATCATTTCATGGGGGTACGCATCACATTTGAACCCTACATTCATCTCCTACCAACTGAAATCAGAACTCATCTGACCAGACCACAGTTTTCCAGTTGTCTAGGGTCCCACCGATATGGTCATGAGCCCAGGAGAGGTGCTGCAGGTGATGTCGTGCTGTTAGCAGAGGCACTCATGTTGGTTGTCTGCTGCCATAGCCCATTTATGCCACATTTTATTGTACTGTCCTAACAGATGCATTCATCTTACACCCCACATTGCTTTCTGCAGTTATTTCATGCAGTGTTGTTTATCTGTTATCATTGACAACTCTATGCATATGTCCTGCTCTCAGTGTTAAGAGAAGATCGTCAGGTGCCCCGATGTCTGTGGTGAAATTTAATGCCTGAAATTTGGTATTCTCAGCAACTTTTGACACTGTGGATCTCAGAATATTGAAGTTCCTAACAATTTCCAAAATGGAGTGTCCCATATGTCTACCTCTAACTAGTAATCTTCTTTCAACATCTGTTAAGTCCCGCTGTGTGACCATAATCACATTGGAAACCTTTTCACATGATATACTTAGAAGGAGAGACAGCATTGGTCGCATTTTTTTGTTTTATTAATAAAACAAAAAAATACGACCAATGCTCTCTCTCCTTCTAAGTATATCCATTATCTGGTCATCGTGCACAGGACATTCCATGGAGTCGCCAATCAATAAAACTATTCACATGAATCACCTGCATACAAATGACAGCTCTGCCAATGCACTGCCCTCCTCTCATACTATGCGTATATGATACTACCGCCATTGTAGGCCTATGTGCATATCGCTATCCCATGACTTTTGTCACTTCAGTGTATAGTATACAAGTTGATAATTCCGTGAGAAACTAAGACTGGCATTTTTTTTTTTAATTTTATTTTTAATTAAATTTATGTTAGCCACGAAGGAGTTCAAAGTGACAAGAAGGATGTATCCTATGTCATGTTTGAACTTCTTGCTATTCTCCTAAACAGACATCAAACACCTTTTACTATGAATTTTCTAGAAATTTTGACATTTCTGAAAGTGGATGAGTAGCGATCTGAAAATTTTTTGTGGTGCATTTTTAATTAAAATAATTAGGTACTAAGGACTTTAAAGTAATACTGTGCTGAAAATTATCTTATTTACAGATAACGATAATTGCTCAAATAGTGTGAATTCAATGTTTTCAAAGAAAATAAGGGCACAATTCACAGAGTTCTTATAAAATGTTGGTGGGCATTCAATTCTATGTCCATTTGCTATCTCACATGTGACAAGGTCTTCAAGCTTAACAGCTCACTTTGTAAACTTCTAAAATTCAGATTTAAAGGGAACATAAAACAAATATTTATATGATCATCAATCATGCTTCAGCTTCATTTTGTTAATACTTTCTGCTATAGGCCTATTAAATTTGCAACTTTCCCACTTGTAACAATGGAATCCCCCAGTTTTGTGAGGTATTAAATAAATGTATTGCAATGTTTTGTCAGGATACAGTGTGTATCCAAATGGAATACATGTTCTGTGACATAAAAGGCATCAGTTCAGTGAAATGAGTGCTTTTTGTACAGAAGGTATGTAAAGTCACAAAATTCAGTGCAACGTGTTCTTCCGAACAATAACTTAGCATATTACAACAGAAATCCATATTTAATATCCAATTACGGGGTCCGATCCCACCCATCAGCTTTGACCCGTGACGTAAGGCTGTTGTGCTATGTGACGTCTTGACAGTGCGGAATTTTGTTTGTGAGAGTGGCATGTTTGTAGGTGTAGTCGTGTTGCGGTTCGTGGTGCCCTCTGGTGGTGTGTTTAGCGGTTTCGTGTTGTGTGGTGTACTGGGTTCAGTTTGGTGTTACTGATTCTTGTGGCTGGTTCTTGTTTTGGCTGTGTTTGGAGCAGAATTGGTTGCAGTGAGTTAACAATTTAGTGTTTTTGTGTGAAAGTTATTGTAGTGCTGTTCGCTGTAGGTCATGTGTTAATTTGAGTAAATTAATTTGTTGTTGCTCTTGTTAGGTATGGATACGACCAATAAAATAAATAGTGTGCAACTCCATGCTATGATGGGTGTGACTCAGTTGGAACCGATCAAATTTCTACAGCTTTTTGGGTTGATTGGAGAGGTGGTTAAGTGCGCTGTCTGTCGGAATGAAATGACATTGGCAAAAGTTCGGTCGTCTTGGACCAGGGATGGTTATATGTGGCGGCACCATAGGGATAACCTATGGCACTCCATAAGTCGCGGTTCCTGGTTCGAGAAGTTTAGGTTGGGCATGTGTGAGATTGTGTTGTTGACGTATTACTTTTGTTACTGACCCTCTCAAAGTTTTTGCACGCATGAGACTGGCATGAGTGAGAGGAGTGTGCTTGACTGGTTTTTGTTTTGCCATGAAGTATGTTCTGAGTTTGTTAAGTACAGAGGTAAGTTGGATGGGCCTGGGGTTGTGGTGGACGAGTCGCAGTTTGGGAAAAGGAATTACGGTAGGGGTAAGTCTGTGGTTGGTCTATGGGTGTGGGGGGCTGTTGTACCACAGGGTGGGTGTTCAGAATGTGGTTTTGGGGTTGTGGAGGAGCAGTCTAAGGCGGAATTAGTGGGGTTAATTTAGGAGTTTATAGAAATGGGTTCCACTATAGTTTCCAATGCTTTTTCTTCTTATAGGAGGTTGGGTGAGAGGGAGTACAATCATTTAATTGTTAACCATAGTTTAGAGTTTAAAAATCATGAGACAGGGGCTTGTACGAATACTATAGAGGGGATGTGGGGGGGGGGGATTATGTCAGTTCTTGGGAGGGGGAAGAGGTGCTCTTCTAACCTTCAGTCTCATTTCGATGAGTACTGTTGGCGGAAGAGCATCCCTGAGGGCTATTGTTTTTTTCGGTTTTTGTTAAGGGCTATTAGTGAGAGGTACAGGCCAAAGGTAGTTAGTTAGGATGGTTTGGGTAGGTGGGTGTGGCTCGGGGGCGGGGGGGGGGGATTAGTTGTTGGTACAGTGTGTGCGGCAGGGGGGGGCAGTGTGTTGGTTTGTGATTTAGTTGTGGAGGACCTATTTTGTTGCAGTTTTTGTTCAGTTGTAGTGTGTGATTGAGATTTTTTTATTTTGTGTTTGGTTTTTGTTGTCCGCCCCTCGTGGTCTCGCAGTAGCATTCTCACTTCCCGAGCACGGGTTCGATACCCGGCGGGGTCAGGGATTTTTCCTGCCTCGAGATGATTGGGTGTTGTTGTGTCGTCTTCATCATCATTCATCCCCATTACGGTCGGAGGAAGGCAACGGCAAACCACCTCGATTAGGACCTTGCCTAGTAAGGCGGTGTGGGTCTCTCGCATCGTTCCCCTACGCTCTGTAAAGAAGCATGGGACTTCATTTCCATTTTTTCATTTTTCATTATATTTTGGGGTGAGGGGGTGGTTGGGTTCTTCTTTCGGTTTTGTACTTTTTCATTGGTTTGTGGTTGTGTGTGGGTATATGTATGTATGGGTATGTGTGTGCCTGTATGTGATTGCGATGGCCAACCAAGGTTGCGGCACCAAACTTTGTTGTGGTAAGTTTTTACTTTTCTTATTCTTAGTGTATTTGCTGTGTGTTGGGGTCAAGGGAAGTGTTCTATTACAATGTGTGGTTATGGCTGTGGGTGTTCCGTTATCGGGAGTTGCAGTTGAGCTATACAGGTCAAGGGAAGTGTTCAATTCCAATTTGTGGTTGTGGCTATTCCGGTATCGGGAGTTGCTGTTGAGCTATATAGGCCAAGGGAAGTGTTCGATTCCAATGTGTGGGATCAGGAGCTGATGTTGAGCTATATACATCAAGGGAAATGTTCGATTCCAATTTGTGGGATCGGGAGCTGCTATTGGGCTACATAGGTCAAGGGAAGTGTTCGATTTCAGAGGACATTGTTTTAGTGGAATTTGGGGAATTTTTTGTCGTCGGTTTTTTTCGTCGTTTTGTGTGGTTTGGTATGGTGGTATGTGTCTAAATTTGTTTATATTTACTTTGTCCCCACCCAAAAAACCCCAATTTCCCGTGCTTGTTCAGTTACTGTCATTAGGTTTTTTGTGGAATGTGTGTGTGTGTGTGTGTTGGTTTCTCAATGTATTTTCGTGTTTGTTGTCATGTTTACGTAATCACGCCATAGGCACCATATTGGAGTCGTGGTGTATGGTTGTTTTCGCTATATTTGTGACGTCATGGGTCAAAGCAGACGGGTGGAATCGGACGCTTCTGTATTTCCCAATTATGAGATTATGACAGGCTCCTCATTCAAACACACCAACAAAATCGATTTAGAAGTCTTGGTTTCTTTATGGTAGATAAAACTGAATATTGGCTGCATAGGATTTATCAACTTTCAAAAAGAAACCTTACGCAGCCCATGCCAAATTTTAGTTTCCATGAAGTTCCTGAGATCCATGCTTGCTGCAGGGCATTATCTGAAGAAAATCATGAACAAGTGAATAAAACCCAGAAATTGAGGATATGGAATCCATATCTGCTGTCAACTTTCAACACATTACATATACACAGTATTTTAACAGTTGTACATTGATGCGAGAACTGTAACAGCTGTTACTTATAACTTTTTACACATTAACTGATGATACTGCAAAAGCAATTATGATTTTGAAGGTGAAATTGAACTGTACCTGCAAAATGTCGTTTAGCACCCACTGACGGTTAAGTTTCATGATGCTGTCCATAACTTGGAATGCTGCTTTGCGTACAAATACTTTATCTTCTGCTGCCCTTTGAAACATTTCACTTAAGACAGCTTCTGCTTTTGGAATTGGATTAAAGTCTGTGGTTGAATCACCTTCTATAAATTTCATAAATTTTTTGTGGTTCAGGAGACTATTCTCAGCAGTTATTACACAGGAGATTTCAGGGACATTCTCATAAGGCAAAACAAAAACAGCTTGCATTATCTTCTGAATATCACTGTTGTTTGAATTAATACAATCTGCTAAAACAGAAAGCGCCTTGGTCCGTACTGTTCCTGATAAATCCTGGCATCTTGAAAAAACAGTCCCCAGAACATATTTATGAGACACAGACGGCGTTTTATCTGCATTCACTGATACATTTTCATCCACAATATCTGAGTTTTGCGTGTTATCTGCATTCCCATTAACACCAATTTGCAAAGAAGCATCTACACTTTGAAGAGAAGGATCACTGCAGTTCTGAACAGATGACTCGCACTGGTTCACACTGTTTGAGGCTATGACTGACACGTTTTCACTAGGGCAATTCACTTCCATGTTAATACTATTACTCATATTCTGTAAATTTAAAGAAATATTTGTCGAACTGTTCTGTGATGAACAATGAATAAAGCTTTGTGTCAGTTCTGTTCTCTCCCTTTCTTGCAGCAGTTTTGAGATAACATCAAGTGCAAATAATCGATGGGAAGCTTTTGATGCATGTGCAAATTTAAAAAACCACTTCACAAATCTTGTGTATAAATCAATTGGCATAAAGCGGAGTATCTCAACAACACTTTGCGATCCTTTCTGTCGAAACTCTGCTCGGTCTGTGATATGTGCACAAAGATGCTGTACAAGAATGTAGATACCTTCACAAGTACCTTCTGGTAGTGCTTTTAACATATACTGTATAAACGAAATCGTTTGTCTCAGAGTGTTTGGACCATCTCTGGAACTATCTGTCATTAGCACACATGGCAGAAGATTCTCCATTATCAATTTTACTGTCAAGTCAATTTTGCCATGGTTTGGAGAACACAGGGAATATAAAGCTACAAAAGCATTGCCTACCAGTGAAAATATTGTCATTTGTTTCGATACCGAAGAAAAATCATTCCTGGGAAACACTTCCAATTTAGTTACTTCAATTAAATGCAATATTGTTTGCAATAGCGCATCATCCATTTTTAGTGAAAACCTTTCGGAAAACACTATCAAATCCAGAAGCACTAAATTTAATTCACTAATCAATACATTCACGTCTTCTGCAGGAAGGGCACCACTATCCATGTCATCATCATCATCTTCATCAGAATCCCCTTGCTTCTTACTCCTAGCATTCTTCTGCCTTCCTCTATTTTTCGGGCGTTGCTTGTTTTTGTTAGATTTCATAAGCTTTCGCGCAATATCAAACACATCTAAAGCTTTTCTGTATAGATTCGGATGATAAATAAGAAAGGCACTACTACCGGGGATAGCAAGCAATGCAAAGTACAGCCTAGCAGACTTCAGGCACAGCTTTGTCAAGGTGAGATCTTTCGAAAAGTCTTGACCATTGTGTACAAAATAACACAAAATAGCTAGCAGCTCTTTGTGGTTTATGTTATTCGCTATCAGCTGCTCCCAGCTTACGGAATCGTCTTGTTGTCTCGGATTATCACGCGATGTGCTTGCTATTGGATTTGAAGAAGTTCTACGTGAAGCATTCTGCAAATCCTCTTTCACTGCTCTTATGGCTGTCTCCATAATAATTTCTGTATCAGCATCAACAAGATGCATCTGGTATTCAATAGGTAGATCTTCAACACCACAAAACTCATCGCTCCAGACTGTCTCCGCCCAGCTCGAATCAACTTTGTCAAGTTCCAAAAGGCTCAAACTAGTAACAACATCCATAATGTCAGTCAAAACTACTCGGTCATTCACAAACGCCTCGCCATTTCAAAACAACAGCAGAAGCAATGTTAAACTGAAGATCAATACAATCGTGGAATTTTGCTGAATCAGTCACTAATTCTACACAGTAAACAACACACAACGTCAACAAATTCAAAATACAAACTATACGGAGCAGAGATATTAGGTGACACAGATACTAAACTGTGCTTGGTTACTTTGATACAAATCGATTCTAACTATCGAAGTCATCTGAAGGTGCGCCGCGGAAATTACCTCTATGTTTACTTGGGGCTCCCAAAACCGGATTTAGCAAACGGATTTCCCAACAGAAACTTTGTTTCGTCATCTAAACACTGCAAAATAGTGATATGTAGTTCTAGTTGCCAGATTTTCTCTCCCAAAACTGATTTTCACTCGCATGTAAATACACAAACCTTTTTAAACGTGCTTTGTCAGGCTTCATCTCGTTTAAACACAGTTTTACTGTGGTTTAACCCTGTCGCTGCTACGGACGTGCTCCCTGCTTTTCGTACTGAGGCAGCTTTTTTTTTATAGCTGTACTGCTCGCCAAATGCTGGTGCCTCTGATGAGCGCACAGAAATACATTACTAGACTGACAATACCGTGTACAGTATCACTGGTGTCACCATGGAGGTAAAAAAAGAAGGGAGGTGGCACTACAAGCTTACGCTGTACGCTGTTTTGAAGCCAGAGTGGATGGGACCTGCCGCTATTTTAAGTAGACCAAAACATTAGCAGACTACTGTTTACCATTGCTTCTTGTTCATTATTTCTGTCGTGTGCACGAAACAACTGTTGTAAATACTAAATATTACAGTGCTTACATGAGTAACACTGTCTCAGAAAGGCGATTTAGAACGTTTTTCTCTTCTTGAATGCACATTTGTTCTAGTAACACGACACGTTCAGCATTCTTAATATAACTTTTTTCTTTTTACATATTTCGAATAACGAAGAAGGGAAGAATGTGATATGAAAAGCATGCTTTGTTAATCCATTTAATTCCACTTTATTGTCTTTGTATCGAGCGCAAATGAAACTGGTGCTCCGAAACCAATTATTGTTTGCTTACTGTTACTGCTTCTTATTCGTTACGTTTTCACCTTTCATCTCAAAACGCACGTTTTTAATATTCAAGTTTGCAAGAAACTTACCTACGTGTTCTTTACTAGCGTATAATAGGGAAAGAAACGAGGCATGCAATCGTATCTTATGCCTGTCAACAAAGTGAACGGTTATCGAAGTGCCAAAGAAACAGAACTGCATGCAGAATAGAGTTCTTGTTTTTTGAGATTGCCAGTGCCTTTCTTTTACTGTAGTTTACATATCTTCTCACCTTGAAATCTTATCTATGATGCGGCATTCAGTGTGTGACCAATAATGGCAACCGACAGCTTAAAAAAAATTAAAATTAAACGTGTTTCCGCATTATGTAATACTATAAATGTGATAATGGACATGTCCTCAAACGCTTAGACCCTGTAAAATGGCTATTTAGCTTTGACATGTATTTAAGGCATTTTTTAGCACTTATAGCCTAACCTGTATAATACACTCCTGGAAATTGAAATAAGAACACCGTGAATTCATTGTCCCAGGAAGGGGAAACTTTATTGACACATTCCTGGGGTCAGATACATCACATGATCACACTGACAGAACCACAGGCACATAGACACAGGCAACAGAGCATGCACAATGTCGGCACTAGTACAGTGTATATCCACCTTTCGCAGCAATGCAGGCTGCTATTCTCCCATGGAGACGATCGTAGAGATGCTGGATGTAGTCCTTTGGAACGGCTTGCCATGCCATTTCCACCTGGCGCCTCAGTTGTACTAGCGTTCGTGCTGGACGTGCAGACCGCGTGAGACGACGCTTCATCCAGTCCCAAACATGCTCAATGGGGGACAGATCCGGAGATCTTGCTGGCCAGGGTAGTTGACTTACACCTTCTAGAGCACGTTGGGCGGCACGGGATACATGCGGACGTGCATTGTCCTGTTGGAACAGCAAGTTCCCTTGCCGGTCTAGGAATGGTAGAACGATGGGTTCGATGACGGTTTGGATGTACCGTGCACTATTCAGTGTCCCCTCGACGATCACCAGTGGTGTACGGCCAGTGTAGGAGATCGCTCCCCACACCATGATGCCGGGTGTTGGCCCTGTGTGCCTCGGTCGTATGCAGTCCTGATTGTGGCGCTCACCTGCACGGCGCCAAACACGCATACGACCATCATTGGCACCAAGGCAGAAGCGACTCTCAGCGCTGAAGACGACACGTCTCCATTCGTCCCTCCATTCACGCCTGTCGCGACACCACTGGAGGCGGGCTGCACGATGTTGGGGCGTGAGCGGAAGACGGCCTAACGGTGTGCGGGACCGTAGCCCAGCTTCATGGAGACGGTTGCGAATGGTCCTCGCCGATACCCCAGGAGCAACAGTGTCCCTAATTTGCTGGGAAGTGGCGGTGCGGTCCCCTACGGCACTGCGTAGGATCCTACAGTCTTGGCGTGCATCCGTGCGTCGCTGCGGTCCGGTCCCAGGTCGACGGGCACGTGCACCTTCCGCCGACCACTGGCGACAACATCGATGTACTGTGGAGACCTCACGCCCCACGTGTTGAGCAATTCGGCGGTACGTCCACCCGGCCTCCCGCATGCCCACTATACGCCCTCGCTCAAAGTCCGTCAACTGCACATACGGTTCACGTCCACGCTGTCGCGGCATGCTACCAGTGTTAAAGACTGCGATGGAGCTCCGTATGCCACGGCAAACTGGCTGACACTGACGGCGGCGGTGCACAAATGCTGCGCAGCTAGCGCCATTCGACGGCCAACACCGCGGTTCCTGGTGTGTCCGCTGTGCCGTGCGTGTGATCATTGCTTGTACAGCCCTCTCGCAGTGTCCGGAGCAAGTATGGTGGGTCTGACACACCGGTGTCAATGTGTTCTTTTTTCCATTTCCAGGAGTGTATATAGGCCTACCTTTCCTAGTTTCTTTTCCAGGAATATTTCTCCCCAGTAACTCTGACAGTTTTTCAGGAATAAGCAAACATATCACAATTGGAATGTCTGTTTAAATTGATCATCTGCTTCATCTTACTTCGTCTTGTGATATCCCAATATTTAGTTAGTTCGCTAGTTAGTTAGTTTCATGTTCCATGTATCAGTCGCATGATAAATTGTAATGATGTGGAATGAGTAATTTTATGTTACGAGCATTTTTTTGTAACTATACCTCCATGTTCATCATCTATTAGATATTTTTCGTTTTTTTTAATTAAAGACAGACAGATGTTAGTCAGTAATTCCTATTCATTATCATTTACACATTACAGTAATCGATAGTCTTCTGCAAAATGGGAGGAGTTGTTAATGAGAAATGTTTTCAGTTAAGTTTCAAATTTTACTTTGCTGCCTTTCAGGTATTTTATAGCACTGGGTAAGTGATCAAAAGTTTTGGTTGCAGCATTGTGATCCCACGTTTCTGCTACAGACTACCTTAATTTTTCGTAATGGTTGTCATTTTTTCTTCTGGTATAGTGGATTATTTACAACAAACTTCATAAGGGAATAACTATAATGTGAAATGGATATATCGCTACTCACACGCCAAGCAGCAGGTCAGTGATTACACAAGTTTTCAGCCAAAGCCTTCTTCAGAAAGATAAGCACACACACACACACTCACACACACACACACACGGGCGCCCCGCATATAACTGCTGTCTCCAGCTGTTCTACCCAGAATTTTTTTTAATGGGGAGGAAATGTGAAGAATGAACAATTATCGGCAGGAGGAATTTAGGGCATGAAATGCTGCCCCAACAGTCAGTGTGGTTGTGTAGCCATGTGTTGGCTGGCACGAGACCATTGATACAGTGTGGCTCCGATGTCAGAGCATTTGCTATTGGGAAGGCAATGAAAAACACAGGAAACTAGGGAAAAAACGGAACTGGGTTAAGTTTGCCAAATCTAAGGCCAAATCAGGGAAATAAACTAAGTAATATAGTGGCGAGTGCAAAGGACATGAAAACAGTTTTTTATTTACTAATAAAGAAATGGGTATAAACTGATACAACTAAGTTGCCTTTAGAATTTTGACACAATTCTCAATACATGCATCATGTTTGTGTTTAATTGTTTGTACAGTGTTGCATGGAGTGGCCGCGAGGTCTAAGGAGCCACGTCACCGATTGCGTGTCCTCTCCTGCCGGAGGTTCGAGTCCTCCCTCAGGCATGAGTGTGTGTGTTGTTCTTAGCATAAGTTAGTTTAAGTAGTGTGTAAGTCTAGGGACCAATGACCTCAACAGTTTGGTCCCTTAGGAATTCACACACTTTTTTTTTTTTTTTTTTTGTACAGTAGTCGAGAGATACAAGGAAAGGAACGTGTCTCAATGAAAGCATAACTAGAAACATCTTACATAGTTTTTCTTGTGTACTGTATATAGGCCTAAACAATTACATTACAATTTATCTCATCCAAACTACTGGCAGTATTTAAATAGCTTGTGTATATTTGAGGGTGTTTAACAATCTAGTGTTAACAGACATAGCTTAATGCTGTGCTTTTACCCAATTTTAATCAACTAGGACTTTTCTTCGAATAGTATGCTCGTTATGAAAGTGCCCCTATACGTAGACCGTGCTTTCTGTCGTTGGTAACAAGTGTTTTTATTCATTTGAGTGTTCTTACCGAATCTACAGTCTACTTTAAAGGTGTGCATATGTAACTTGATGTTCTTCTCATAACAAGATTCTATATTGTATGTGTTAAACTCAACTAATACACAAATATTTGCTCAATTGCGGAAATTCCTTAAACCACCTCATAAAGCTTACAACGCCATTTCATTTAAAAAAATCATGTTAATACGAAACACAAACTTCCTCACCAAATGTCAGCTTTCAGCAAGAACTACGCTTTTGCCAATGTATATCTCTTGCTGAGAGATGGCGTTCCGACTGGTAGGAAATACTTATCATCCAATTTTTCGAAAAATATTAGGTGAAAAAATTTGATTTCTGCACATTGTACGGTCTGATGCCTTCACTCGATAAAGAACTGAATTTCTTTTTGATATTCATCATACTTAAAGCCAATTCGTAAACTTTGTTTATGGTTGATTTTAGCTCATCAATTGCAGTGAATGAAATATATATAAGATATCGAAATTTTCTTTAAAATTGAGAGCAGAATATCTCATTTCGTTCTTGAGTTATTAAACGATTCAAAACATTGAACCGACATTTTTTTGCAAATGGTAGCTCCTAATGAGGCACATATGTCTTATGATAAATACTCGAAACTATTTTATTCACTGTGACGGCATCTGAGGTCGCATTCAGACCTGCATAGAGCCATAAGAGAATGCAAGCATCATGCATAGACACATCCACAATACCTGCAAACGGAGTAGCAGGATGTGTATACATGTCAATTGCAGTGAAAGGGTAAAATTGGCTGCTAATCTAGAGCACGTGACCTTCAGTGCAGGGAAGGAGCAGAAAAAGTATTGAATGGAGCATGAGGCTACTCATGTACTTTACATAGTAGAATGAAGGCATATAGGCTACTAATATTGCTAGATGGCAAGTGACACCAGAAGGAATTTCTTAAAGGATTAGCGAAAGTTATGACTCTAGGTGATTACACATGAACACCCAATCAGTTAAGGCAGGTGTCGGTTTTTAGATAAAAGTAAAGTGTGCGATTTATTCCTAAATATTCTTATTTATGTTTAAATTGCATATGACTCGAAGCATTAGTCTATTTCAGATCAAAGCGTAAATCACTTGAGAGAGAATTACATGGCGCCAAGAGGCGCATTGGTATTAGTGGAAATGAACGTTCTGATTTTGCTTTTTCCAGTGAAATGGCTAGAGTGGTTAGTCTCTAGGATCAGAGACTGTCAGTTTTAATCGTAACGGTGTAAATTTCATGCTATGATCTATGGGAGAGCAGCAGACAAACTAGATGATAATAGCAGAACAAGGGGATAAAGGGCAGGGAAATCTCGTTGTGGACAAATACTTAATGTGATCCAAGTACATAGAAAACGGCTATGAGGGAGGACTTTCGACAGGAGCTGCTTCATTGACTTAATAGCGGCATGTGACACAGTTAACCACAAAGGTAACTTACCAAATTGTATGAATTAGCAAAAGACTTTTGATTCATTTCCCTGGTAAAGGGAATCCTCCAGAACAGGAAAAAACCAACATAGACATCAAAAAATGGACTACCTCAAAGAAGCATATTGACCCTCTGTTATACATCTATAAAATGGAAATATCATGATAACAGGACAGAATTTTTCATCTGTGTGGACGACATTGTTTTCACAGCTCAGGGGAAAACATTCAAAGATATAGAAGTAAAACTCTCAAAAGCACTGGAAAACCTCACAAAATATTTTGTGCAGAACAATCTCTAACAGAATGCTAACAAGACCCAAAACTACAATTTCCGTCTCCTCAATAAAATAGTTAGCAGAAATCTTAATATCAGATGATGATAAGATGTAGAAGAAAACCTTTCTAAACCCTTCAGAACCTCACATTATATTTTGCACAGAACAGTCTGAAACAGAATATTAGCAATAAGCAGGTCTGGAGTTTCCATCCTTGAAGTAAATGGGCCACGAGAACATTTAACACCAGATGGGAGGAAGTACCCACCAGAGCATGAACCCCATTCCAAATATCTGGAGTTGGATTGGATGGTACCCTTTCTCTCAAATAATTGCAGTGAATTAAAAGGGGAAGTTAGCTCAAAAAGCTATCTACTGGGGGGTAACAGGCACATCATGGCGAGCACATCCAGAGGTAATAAAGATCACCGCAGTGGCTCTACCTTTTACAGGAGGAGAGTATGCATCATTGGTGAAGGAAGCGTCAGCTCACTCAAAGCAAGCAGAGGTTGCTTCTAATGAGGCAATAAGAATTGTTACTGAATACTTGAGACTTACACCTTTTACTACTGTTTACCCTTTTGCAGATATTGCTCCCTTCTAAATTACAGGAGTAGTCGATGGAGAAAATGAGAGGAAGATGCAAGCCAATGATTCATGACTTACGTTATATAACCACACTGTTTTCACGCCACTCCTGAGGTCGAGAAAAAAATTCCTGAAGATAGCCCATAAAAATTGCGCTCGATACCAGACACCTAAATCTATGGCAGGAGACATAAGTAAATACTACTTACGAACTAAAAAAAACGCACTACCTAAACCACACCCTCACATGCCCCACTTGAAGAACGTCTAAGTTCAGGTACCCTTAAATGCCAAAACACACTACGAAAGTGGAGCTATGTAGCGGACGACTCATATGAATGTAGGAAAATACACACATCACCTACTCCTCTGCACATTTTTGGACAAAGCAGTGAAAGCTTCATCCAAACCTTAGTTTTACCAAATGACAACGCCGTGAAAGCTCCTGAATATTGGAGATTTACTGCACAGTGGACATTTCTTTACTGTGCTGCTGTAGAAACAGCCCCTCAGCTAGATGTGTCAGAACAGCTAGCACATGAGTATATTGCTTTCACAGTGTCTATGGAGGAATCTCCAAAATTTACTGTCACAACAAGCAACAGAAGGATAAAGTGGCCAGGACGAGTGGATATGATTGGACGTGAATCTATGCTTATAACCACACCCTGTGACTTGCACAACACCTTTACGCCCGCCACATGACCTACACTGGTTCCCTGGATCACATGTACACAGTCTTCATGGCTCACAGGGTTGTTAGCAGATGTCAGTCTAGTTGAGGCCCTAGCTGGCCACCCAAGTCACCTTATCTATCAGTATGCATTTACTTTGTGTGAGGAGCCTTCAAGTCTGAGGTGCATCCCAAAAAGCCTCTATTATGTCTCTATGCTCGTCGTCAAATATGTGGAGTCTTTGAGTCCTACATACGCAGTTCACTAGATAACATTGAAACAAATCATATTAATGAGTTTCATTGCAAAAAGAAAAGCTATAATTCTTACCTTTGTCAATTACACAGATGTGTCACAAGCAATGGGTGACATACAAAATAATCAATGTTCTTCAGTGTAGACAATTCTGTGTTACATAGATAGTACAAGCAAAGTAACGAGCGTTGACACTTCTGTCCAAGTTGCTAGTCTTGACATTGCTATCCAACTGGGGCATCGCCAGTCGGTCGCAGCACTTATGTCCTCTTGACATAGGGGTCGCTGCCATCGCGTTGTCGTCCTGGAGAGGGATCGGTTAGTGTGCTATTGGCTGACTTCTTCTTACAGCCATCTCTTCTCTATCGTTCCCCACTGGCGTGGCGGCACTTGACTTTACACTGTAACACCCTCATAGCCTTCCAGAACTGCAATAGAACATTTTGGATGAGACCGAAACAATTCAGTCCAACTTTGATCCGCCTTCTGCAACTTGCTGACTAGGGTCCAAACAGTGCAAAGAAATGAATGGTGGTCACTTTCAACATCTGCTATATTTCCTTTCCTCTGCTGTGTGTCTTTGTACCCTGACACTTTTATTTGCGCCACCTTGTATAAAGAGTGAGTGCTGCTTATAATTGAACTTTACGCAGATAGACGTATTTAAATTGTTTTTGTGATTATTAAAGTGTAATGGTTGTCTTACTGGTTTCGTTCTATACCTACTATAGTTCCAGTAACATAGTGTGTTTACACATGTTGATATTACATTTATTTTTCATATATGCTTGGTAATTCAGTCACATGCTTGGTAATTCAATCACATTGTGGAGGAAAGTCCTTGTATCTGTTACAAACACAATATACTGGTGCTTTAGCCTCCTTTGTACATATATACGGACAAATCAGTTGGAGGTCCAAAAGGATCAGCAAAAATGGTTAGTCTTCTGCTTTTATCCAACACACGCAAGTTAAATTGCTGTACAGTACAAGCAGTGTGGATATTCTTAGAGATAAGTAACATCATTACTATTTATTGCACAGCTGTTCCATGAAACGTGAAACTGACTGGAGTATGTATTTAATTTACTCATTTGCCAAAGATCTATGAAGGCATTAACTTCACACTCTTCTGCTCTCTAGCCCCACTGGCTCATGAAAAGGAGTTAACAATACTTTTTCATTTATTTCCAGGATTACCGAACTTTTTTCAGTTTTACTTCATTACAGCTGAAGTTATCATTAGATGCACTCACTGGCATGAATTCAGTGGTGGATGAAATGCAGAATTCTCACTTATCATTAGTCAGTCTATGAAAATGCAGAGCTTATATTATGCCACTGTAGTTTTAGCTTAAGGGTACTGCTAGTAGTTGCTGGATGTATTCTAATCTCTGTCTTCCTCTGCAATTTTTACCTTCTGCAGCATCCTCTAGTACCATGGACGTTATTCCCCAATGTCTTAACAGACATCTTCTCGTCAGTGTTTTCATGATATTCCTTTCCTCGCTAATGTAAGTCTGCAGAGAACTTCCTCATTCCTTACCTTCTCAGTCCACCAGTTTTTTAACATTCCTCTCTAGCATCACATCCCAAATTCTGCGATACTCTTCTTTTCCAGATTTCCCACAATCCGTGTTTCACTACCATACAATTCTGTTTTCCAAATAGAGATTTCCAGAAATTTCTTCCTCAGTTTAAGGTCTATCTTTGACACTAGCAGACTTCACTTGGCCAGGAATGCCCTTTTTTCGAGTGCTAGTCTTCTTTTTACATCCTCCTTGTTTGTCTGTCATGGGTCATTTTGCTGCCTAGGTAGCAGAATTCCTTAACTTCACCTACCAATCCTGATGTTAAGTTTCTCACTGTTCTCATTACTGCTACTTCTCATTACGTTTGTCGTTCTTCGATTTTTCTCTCGATCCATATTCTGTACTCAGTAGACTGTTCATTCAGTTCTGCAGATCCTGTTATTCTTCTTCATTTTCACAGATGATAGTAATGTCACCAGCGAATCTTATCATTGATATACTTTCACCTTGAATTTTAATTCCACTCTTGAATCTTTCTTTTATTTCCGTCATTGCTTCTTCGATGTGTAGAACGTACAGAAGGGAGAAAGACAACATCTCACTCAGTCTTACATCCTGTTTAATCCAAGCACCTCACTCTCGGTATTCCACTCTTGCTTTTCCTCTTTGTGCTTGTACATATTGTATATTACTTGTCTTTTCTTATAACTTACCCCAATTTTTATCAGAATTTCGAACATCTTACAACATTTGACACTGTTGAACGCTTTTCCAGGTCAACAAATCCTATGAATGTGCCTTGATTTTTCTTTAGTCTTGCTTCCTTTATCAACCTCAATGTCAGAATTGCCTCTCTGGTGCCTCTACCTTTCCTAAAGCTGAACTAATCGTCATCTAACACATCCTCAATTTACTTTTTGATTCTTCTATATATTATTCTTTATGTTATGGCCTCTTAATTTAAATGATAGTTGGAAAAGTGTATTCTTTCTCATTAGCTCTATATTAAAAAATGTAAAACGCAAATTCCAAGCAGTCCATTGTTTAATAACAATTTATGACCAATTTGCCATAACAATTTAAGAACAATTTTCATAAATAGTTTTCCAGTGCCATATTGCAAAAAAATAAAATATAAGTACGACTATTAACACAATATAACACCAGCAACTTTTGTAATGGAACTTTTACTATACTAGGTACAACATGTTCTAATAACATATCACTGCAGTGTTTTTGCTACCCAGTTATTGTGAAATCTGCAGCATCTTAAAGCTGCATTCATTTGTGCATTGCACAGTCATATTGATAGAAATCAGGCAATAACATATAAATTATGAAATCATCCAGTTAGTAGGGATTACATATTTGGAATTGTGATATATGGACAAGCTAAACAGATGAATAAGACTAGAGCTGTATTTCGTGATTTTCTTGGCGAAAATCGTAATTACATGTGACTCTGTTAGTAAAAAAGAGCTCTTCCTATTATATGTTATAAGTATGACACCAATGCAGTGCTAAATTGACTCGACTGTCTGACAGGTTAACAGAAGAATTGGAAAGAGAAAGACAGGGGCAAAAGCAACTGCTGGAGAGTATGCATTCAAGGCATTCAAAACAGAGTGAGCAGTCTTCTGTCTATCTGTAGAAGAAACAACCTGTCTCATGTTACGCATTACCTGCATACCACACACTTTCCCCTACCTGGCTTTTTCCCACCACCGTCCCCTTGCCTGTCAACGTCAACTTCCCAGCTAGAGACAACTGCTACACATTTAGATCGTAATATGGAACAAGGCAAAATACAGAAATTCTTGAAAACACTTGTTTTTACTTATAGCTGTCTCCCCAAGAAACAGCAAAAACACAACACATTACCCTGTCAACATGGCGCAAGAAACCTGTTGGCATTTGTAGGTAGTAGGAAGGGGGCATTATAATTACGACCATAAGTTATCACTCGCACTCCCGTCGTTTGCTATGAATACATTTATTCTCGCAGCGTATACACAGTGCATGAAGCATAGAGCACATACTACAAGAACTGATCTGGCAAAGATACAATTGTTCTTGCTGTGGTGGGGCAGCGATATTATTGGGGGGTAGAGCCAATGGTTCTATGTCCCCTCACCTTCAAAACCATTTCCAATCATCTTCAAATGGATAGATGCAGGTCCTGCATTGTTGTCAAGGGAATCTGACACCATTGTTCCTGCCAAATAGTAGCAAGTTCCGGTAACGACGATGGAAGTGGTTAGTGATCACGCACCCTTCTGGCAAAAGTAAACTACAAGGGCTCAATAATATTGAGATCTGGTAGCCATGTGAGATGCGCCAATTCGCCCTTGTGCTCACAAAACTAGTAGTGGACGATGCAGCTGCGTGAATAGGGGACTGTCGTCTAGGAACAAAGCATAATCATTGGAAAACAGACATTGTATCAAGGAGTGGACCTAATCAGCCAAAATGGTCACATAACCCTTGGCAGTAATGGACCTTGCAGATAATCATGGCACCCATGGAATATCATGATCTGGCTCCCAAAATCAACACCAGACCCCTACCATGTTTCAGTCTTGGAACATAAATTTAGTGAAAAGTCGTAAACTGTGTGAAACAAAATTCTTCAGACCAAATGAGTTCCTTCCACTGCCCCATAGTCCAGGTTTCATGACTTTGCAACCACATTTTCCTGTTATGGGAATTTGCATCACTGATTAACGATTTTTGAATTACAGCTTACTGTGCAATTCCCTGCTTATGGAGCTCCCTTTGTGTTATTTTGGTGCTGCCAGGGTTTTAGAATGTGACATAAAGTTTTACAAGGACTTTTCCAGCTGCCATCCCCTTATTTTTCATCACAATCCTCTTCAATGACTGTCTCTCATGATCACTCAACACGCTCTTTCATCCATGTTGCGGCTTTGCAGATGTCGTTTTTCTGATTTCCTTATATGTGGTATTAATCTTTGATGCATACCATCCGAAATACTAAAAACATGGCTATCTTGGTTACCGAAGCAACCATCATGTGAACATCAACAATCTGCCCAATTTCGAATTCACGTAGCTCTAAGATAAAAAATTCGCAACTACAGAGAAAAATGTTCAGACCACGACTAACACTTGCAATGTATTGAGCACTTTGCACAAGTGCCGTTCATTGTCAAATAACTCACAACAGCACATCCTGCAGGCTTGGCCAACATCTGCATTTATGTTCAAGTATGCATTTCTTACAGTGACACCAATTTTTATCCAACTCCTGTATGTATCCACTGATTGGTCAATTATCCTTCTGATGTTGTTGTTGTGGTCTTCAGTCCTCAGACTGGTTTGATGCAGCTCTCCATGCTACTCTATCCTGTGCAGGCTTCTTCATCTCCCAGTACCTACTGCAACCTACATCCTTCTGAATCAGCTTAGTGTATTCATCTCTTGGTCTCCCTCTACGATTTTTACCGTCCATGCTGCCCTCCAATGCTAAATTGGTGATCCCTTGATGCCTCAGAACATGTCTTACCAATCGATCCCTTCTTCTCGTCAAGTTGTGCCACAAACTTCTCTTCTCCCCAATCCTATTCAATACCTCCTCATTAGTTATGTGATCTACCCATATAATCTTCAGCATTCTTCTGTAGCACCACATTTCGAAAGCTTCTATTCTCTTCTTGTCTAAACTATTTATCGTCCATGTTTCACTTCCATACATGGCTACACTCCATACAAATACTTTCAGAAACGACTTCCTGACACTTAAATCAATACTCGATGTTAACAAATTTTTCTTCTTCAGAAACGCTTTCCTTGCCATTGCCAGTCTACATTTTATATCCTCTCTACTTCGACCATCACCAGTTTTTTGCTCCCCAAATAGCAAAACTCCTTTACTACTTCAAGTGTCTCATTTCCGAATCCAACTCCCTCAGCATCACCCGACTTAATTCGACTACATTCCATTATCCTCGTTTTCCATTTGTTGATGTTCATCTTATATCCTCCTTTCAAGACACTGTCCATTCCGTTCAACTGCTCTTCCAAGTCCTTTGCTGTCTCTGACAGAATTACAATGTCATCGGCGAACCTCAAGGTTTTTATTTCTTCTCCATGAATCTTGATACCTACTCCGAATTTTTCTTTCGTTTCCTTCAATGCTTGCTCAATACACAGATTGAATAACATCGGGGATAGGCTACAACGCTGTCTCACTCCCTTCCCAACCACAGCTTCCCTTTCATGCCCCTCAACTCTTATAACTGCCATCTGATTTCTGTACAACTTGTAAATAGCCTTTCGCTCCCTGTATTTTATCCCTGCCACCTTCAGAATCTGAAAGAGAGTATTGCAGTCAACATTGTCAAAAGCTTTCTCTAAGTCTACAAATGCTAGAAACGTAGGTTTGCCTTTCCTTAATCTAGCTTCCAAGATAAGTCGTAGGGTCAGTATTGCCTCACGTGTTCCAATATTTCTACAGAATCCAAACTGATCTTCCCCGAGGTCGGCTTCTACTAGTTTTTCCATTCGTCTGTAAAGAATTCGCGTTAGTATTTTGCAGCCGTGACTTATTAAACTGATAGTTCGGTAATTTTCACATCTGTCAGCACCTGCTTTCTTTGGGATTGGAATTATTATATTCTTCTTGAAGTCTGAGGGTATTTCGCCTGTCTCATACATCTTGCTCACCAGATGGTAGAGTTTTGTCAGGACCGGCTCTCCCAAGGCTGTCAGTAGTTCTAATGGAATGTTATCTACTCCCAGGGCCTTGTTTCGACTCAGGTCTTTCAGTGCTCTGTCAAACTCTTCACGCATTATCATATCTCCCATTTCATCTTCATCTACATCCTCTTCCATTTCCATAATATTGTCCTCAAGTACATCGCCCTTGTATAGACCTTCTATATACTCCTTCCACCTTTCCGCTTTCCCTTCTTTGCTTAGAACTGGGTTTCCATCTTGATATTCATACAAGTGGTTCTCTTTTCTCCAAAGGTCTATTTAATTTTCCTGTAGGCAGTATCTATCTTACTCCTAGTGAGATAAGCCTCTACATCCTTACATTTGTCCTCTAGCCATCCCTGCTTAGCCATTTTTCACTTCCTGTCGATCTCATTTTTGAGACGTTTATATTCTTTTTTGCCTGCTTCATTTACTGCACTTTTATATTTTCTCCTTTCATTAATTAAATTCAATATTTCTTCTGTTACCCAAGGATTTCTAGCAGCCCTCATAGTTTTACCTACTTGATCCTCTGTTGCCTTCACTACTCCATCCCTCAAAGCTACCCATTCTTCTTCTACTGTATTTCTTTCCCCCATTCCTGTCAATTGTTCCCTTATGCTCTCCTTGAAACTCTGTACAACCTCTGGTTTACTCAGTTTATCCAGGTTCTATCTCCTTAAATTCCCACCTTTTTGCAGTTTCTTCAGTTTTAATCTACAGTTCATAACCAATAGATTGTGGTCAGAGTCCACATCTGCCCCTGGAAATGTCTTACAATTTAAAACCTGGTTTCTAAATCTCTGTCTTACCATTATATAATCTATCTGAAACCTGTCAGTATCTCCAGGCTTCTTCCATGTATACAACCTTCTTTTATGATTCTTGAACCAAGTGTTAGCTATGATTAAGATGTGCTCTGTGCAAAATTCTACCAGGCGGCTTCCTCTTTCATTTCTTACCCCCAATCCATATTCACCTACTACGTTTCCTTCTCTTCGTTTTCCTACTACCGTATTCCAGTCACCCATGACTATTAAATTTTCGTCTCCCTTCACTATCTGAATAATTTCTTTTATTTCATCATACATTTCTTCAATTTCTTCGTCATCTGCAGAGCTAGTTGGCATATAAACTTGTACTACTGTAGTAGGCATGGGCTTCGTGTCTATCTTGGCCACAATAATGCGTTCACTATGCTGTTTATAGTAGCTTACCCGCATTCCTATTTTTTTAATTCATTATTAAACCTATTCCTGCATTACTCCTATTTGACTTTGTATTTACAACCCTGTATTCGCCTGACCAAAAGTTTTGTTCCTCCTGCCACCGAACTTCACTAATTCCCACTATATCTAACTTTAATCTATCCATTTCCCTTTTTAAATTTTCTAAGCTACCTGCCCGATTAAGGGATCTGACATTCCATGCTCCGATCCGTAGAACGCGTTTTCTTTCTCCTGATAACGACATCCTCTTGAGTGGTCCCCGCCCGGAGATCCGAATGGGGGACTATTTTACCTCCGGAATATTTTACCCAAGAGGACGCCATCATTATTAACCATACAGTAAAGCTGCATGCCCTCGGGAAAAATTACGGCTGTAGTTTCCCCTTGCTTTCAGAATGTATAAAGTGTTCAAACACAAAGATAAGTCTGAGCATAGTGACTAAGAGGTAAATGAAACAAGGCTTCTAAAAATCGAAAAAGGTCCTCTCCATCTATAAGCCCCCAGAGCTTATAGTTTGAAGTTCCCACTTGATATCTCACACAGCTGCCTCTTCGCCTAGTTTACTGTAGTTTGCTGACCGTATAAAATTTTCTACTTGTTTTATTTGACTTACGTGATTTCGTGATTACTGTTAGCAAAACAATCTCATGGCGATTGCTGCTACTCGTCTCAAAGTGGACAAACAGCTCTATTTGTTACCATTAGTTTATGTGGACATCAGAGAGAACCAAACATTTATTTCCACATATAACACGCACAGAACACCTTACAAGTATCAGGACGTAAGAGTCACGGTGATGGGAAGCATGGAATAATCTATAGCTTCCAGTCAAAGAGTAACTAAGATAATACGTCGGAAATGCAGTTAGATGGAATGGTTATGTATCACTGTACGCTCGACGGAACGGGACACTACATGACTCTCCCTTCTCCAGAGCTAACAATATCCTAGACTAAACTTAACGTGTAGTCCAGCACGTGTTGCACTGCGTCCCTGCAACTGTCGTTGTGCTACTGGAGTCGGTCTTTCCAACAGAATGTGAAGCACCAATCTGTGGCGACGTATCCTTCATTGAAGCCTCTGGCGTCTGTCATGTCTCGGGGTGACCGTGGTGTACTGAAAAATTTCCTGGTGCTGTATTCTCATATTTTGATTGTGTGGATCTTGCGGTGTTTGCACTGTCCAGTGTGTCGAAAAACGCAGGCTTTAGTCCGCCCAGGGCGACAGTGATAGGCAGACCACTGATTCTAATTCGGATTGTGTTGTTGCCTCTGCTAACAACCAAGATGGTCCATCATATGGTGGCTGTAACGGTGTGCAGACTGCATCATTACGTAAGAGAATGTCAGCAATTGTCAAGGTATGCGAACACAAACGAGTGTCTTCCAAACTGACTTCTGGGCGGCGTTAATCTAAGCTAGCGTATACGCTCCCGTAATCTGGTGGCGATGTATAACACAGCGATTGCATCATCTGACATGCTATGCAAAAATTCTCCTGGCAGGCGTAACGTTTGCCCATATACTAGTCCTGCTGCCATAGACTTTTGATCACTTTTGAATTACGTGCATAGGCCAAGGAGTACAATAGGTAGTGCCTCCATCCAATTCTACATCTCATGATCTCTCAGAGCTGCTTTTAGTTGTCGATGCAGACGCTCGACCATGACGTTTGGTGCAGGATGATAGGCTGTGGTGCATATATGCTTCTTACCTAATAACGTAGTTAATGTCTTGAAAAGATAAGCCTCAAATTGTCGCGCCTGGTCAGTGGTTATTCGCAGTGGTATGCCCAACCGAACGATCCGTCAGCAAAAAACGTTTGCACTATAGTTCCAGTGGGGAAATGCTACAGACTTCCAGGTGAACCCGTCCACAACCGTGAAATAATAATTGTAGCCTTCTGAGACTGTGAGCGGGCCATCGATATCGGCGTGCCCATGTTGGAAACGTTGATTCGGCGGTAGAAACGCACCTAACGGCGCTCTGACATGCTGGGTGATCTTGTTCCTCTGACACGTTATGCATCGCTTGACAAATATTTTGCGATTTGCGTGCATCACAGGCCAGACGAAACTTTGCTTGACTAGTCTATTGAGTGCTCCACACTCCTGGATGTGCCAGATTGTGTGCTGATGCAATTGCTTGGGTTCGACATTGTTGCGGCACAAATGGACGTGCTTTCACTCCGGACAGGTCACAATATAATTCAGCATTCGTTTCAGGCGTCGTGCGCATTGCAACTTCAGTCCCCCCGGTTGTCTCAATAAATCACGCAACTCCTCATCATGCTGTTGAGCCTGTGCGAGAGCATCAAAATCAATAGCAATTGCTACAGCTTCAACATGTGAACATGCGTCTGCTGTTAGGTCCACAACCTCCACACGTTAGAGAGCGTCCGCTGGCATGTTCAAGTACTCTTGTACATAGACAGTGCAGGTAGTGAATTGGCGAATGTAATCTAGCCAAACGTGCAGCCTCTGCAATTGCTGCTTTCACAGCTTGAGTAGCGACGTCCGCCTCGCTTGTCCAAAGCACCCTGTCGTTTGGCTTTGGTGCGTCCTTAAGAAGTTAGTTAAGGGAAGCAGTTATCAATGCATAATTGTGTATGAATCTCTGATAAAAATTTACGACATTTAAAAAACGACGTAGCTCTCTGATTGTAATGGGCCGAGGGTACCTGCTTAGTGCTTCTACCTTACGCTTTGGTATTCGAATACCATTCGCATCTGTGAAACCAAGAAAATTGTACCTCCCTAACTCCGGAAGTACATTTTGAAAGATTAATTACCAAGCCTTGCGAGCGAAAGCGATGAAACACTAGGGCCAGACGCTGCAAATATTCTTCTTCTGACGCAGACATGATCAATATGTCGTCTATGTAGACATAACAGAAGTGTAAGTACCTAGAAATCTCATCCGTGAAATGTTGGAATGTCTGTGCTGCGTCGCACGGACCGAAGGGCATCCTAGTGGAGTCGAATAAGAAGAACGGTGTGGTCACCGCCGTTTTGGGTATAGCTTTCGTAGCAACAGAAATCTGATAGCACGCCTGGACTAGATCAATGGTGGATAATGTAGTCATACTAGCCACGCCGGGAAAAAAGTCTTCTATTTGTGGTACTGGGTACGGACCCAGGATGGTCCTCGGTACTCGGTACAGATCCAGGATGGTCCTCACACTGAGCTGACAGTAAGCATCACATGGAAGCCATTCGTTCTTTTCTTAGGTGCCACGTGGATTTGGACTGCCTAGTTGCTACTCGAAACTCTGCAAATGCCCTGTGAAGGCATGCTGCGGAATTCTTGCTTCACAACTTTCAACTGCTCTGCTCTCTCATCTATTACTTTCCCCTCTTTGGGGAAGTGTGAGGGGGAGTTTGTAGCCTTTCGGCTTTTACTCCCCTGTGTACTTGTGTGTGTGATTATTTCTGTACTTTTTGGTGTCTGTGAAATGTGATGATTGTTCTGCGTGTGTCTGGTACTTGCCTGAGGTTTGGCGAGATAATTGTAGTAATTTGGGTAGGAGCAGGATTTTGGGAATGGATATTGGGATTTTCTCTTCGACTTAGTCGTCGAAGATCGTCATGGGGCGATTGTGTTTATCGTGGGACATGTCATACCGACCTAGGGAGTGGATGAGGGCGTTTCCCGAACCTTCATAGAAGGCCCTTGCCAGGTCTTGAAAACGCTCTCTCAGGAGTGGGATTTCCGCAGCGGCATGCAAATCGTCAATGGGGAATCCAAGGGGTAGACGCAGTGCCCTCCTGAGGGCGCGGTTCTGCAGCCTCTGGAGTTTGTCCAGGTGCTGCTTCACCGCGTATCCCCAGACACGACACGCATACTCCATGATTGGCCGGATCAGGGCCTGGTATACGTTCACTCCTACTGAGCAGGGAAGGGAGCTGGATGAGTTGAGGATTGGGTACAGGATGAACATTCTGGCGCAGACCTTCCTATGGACCTCGTCTATGTGGGGTTTCCATGTAAGACGAGAGTCCAAGGTTATGCCAAGATACTTGGCGGTTCAGCGCCAGGGGAGTTGGGTTCCGTTTAGGTGAAGGTGGAGGGGGGGGGGGGCGTTGAGGAGGTTCGCGCCTTCCGAGCCTACGGGTAATCAGCATAGCCTGCGTCTTTTCGGAGTTGATGGTGATTCGCCAACGACGGGCCCAAGTTTCTGTGTCATCTAAAACCCTTTGTAGCCTATGGATGACCAGGTCCTTGTTCGCGTTTCTTGTGTAGAAGGCTGTATCGTCAGCGTACTGAGCGGTGTGCACAAGGGGGGCCGTTGGTGTGTCCACAGTGTACAGACTGTACAAAACGGGCCCCAGGGCCGATCCCTGTGGCACCCCAGCACGAATACGCCTCTTGGTGGAGGTGGCTGTTTCTACTTTGACAGAGAAAGTTCTGTTCCAGAGATAGCTTTTGATCTGCTTAACTATGCTCCTGGGGAACCCTTGTGTGTACAATTTGTAGAGTAGCCCTCTATGCCATACTGAGTCGAAGGCTTTGGCTACGTCTAGTAGCACTATCCCGCAGTAGCCTCTGTGGTTGAAGCCCTCTGTGGCTGCTTCAACCACTCTCATGATCTGTTGTGGGGCAGAGTGGTTCCGCCGGAATCTGAATTGGAAATCCGGCAGAAGTTGCTCTCTGGTAATATGTTCCTGTATGGGTCTTAACAGGAGGCGCTCATAGATCTTGCAGAGAGTTGGCAAGAGGCTTATCAGCCTGTAGTGCTACGGGAATAGAGGGTCTTTCCCTGGTTTGTGTATCGCGACCACATCCGCGTGTTTCCAGCAAGCTGGGAACTCGCGGGTACGAGTAATCTCGTTGAAGACGTTCGCTAGGTGTTCGATCGCCGTGGGTGGGAGGTTTTTGACCAACTGGTTGGTGACACTGTCATGTCCTGGCGCCTTTTTGGAGGGGAGAGACCTAATTACTTTTGCCACGTCTTCAGGGGCAAAAACTGTGGGTTCATCTTCTGGGTCCTCCTCAGCATTGAGGAAGACAGCCAGTTGACGACGGACCACTCTTTCATGCTCGTCATCTTGGGGTTTTGCCGCTTGGAACTGCTTCTCGAAAGTGTCGGCGAGGGCGTTGGCCTTTTCAGCGTGGCTGTAGGCCAGACCCCTCTCGCGGTGCAGTGGCGGCATCCTAGTGCGTCTTTTTGTGAATTGTTTGGTTGCTTGCCAAAGTGTGTGATCGTCTACTTTGAGGGCTGTGAGGCGGTTTTGCCATTGCTGGTTTCTGTGCTCATTGAGCGCTACCTTCAACTCTCTCTGTAGACGATTGAGCAGCCTCCTTGTGGCCTGGTTTCCAGTTATCTTCCACTCTTTTGCCACTCTGTTCTTATGTCGAATTTGAGCTAGCAAGTGTTCCGGGAGCTGTATTTGCGGCGGCGGGCCATCCCTTTGTGGAGGTGTGGCCTCTTCTGCTGCCTGCAGGATGGTACCTGTTAGGTCTTGTAGCGCTTGTTCTACTGTTTCGGCAGTAGGTGGCGGAGCGCGAGCGATATCAGAGGCGACAGTTTCTCGGTATCGCTCCCAGTTTGTACGTTTTTAAGACGTCTGGTACCGTGGGAGTGCTACCCATTCTCCCACGTCGACCTCTAGTATCACTGGGTTGTGGTCGGAGGACATTCTGTTGATTGTCCTCGCGGTCACAAACCCCGTAATCCTCCTGGTGAGAGCTATGTCTAACACGTCGGGCCTGCCTCCATTTTTGGAAAATGTGTGGGCTCGACTGGACCCCATGTTTCGAAATGGTGGTTGCGCGCTAGTTGTTGCAATCTGGCGCCTGCTCTGGAGGTTACTCTAGAATTCCAATCAGGATGTTTGGCATTGAAGTCGCCCCATATTATGAGTTTGCCTTCAATTTGCCCTAGAGTAGCTATGTCTCCCTCATCTATCTGGTCTTGTGGGGGTCGGTAGATTGCAACGATTGTTAGGGGCCCAGTGGCAGTGGCGGTGGCTACTTCCACCGCCACTGCTTCGATTTTATTGGTAGCTGGTAAGAATACCTGGTGGTGGGGGATCCCTATTTTTATGTATATGGCCACTCCTCCGCCTTGGGTTGGCCTGTCTTTGCGGTAGCTAACGTAGTTGGGAACTGTCGCTTTTATTCCCGGTTTTAGGTGGGTTTCCCCCATCATGCATATGTCGATGGAGACCTCCTTCATGAGTTCTCTGAACTCGACCTCTTGATTAACAATGCCGTCTGCGTTAAAGACGCACATTGTCAGGCCTTGGATGTTTGGTCGTCTATCCATGATGGGGTTTTGAAACTACTGAGGAAGTCGCAGAGGGGAGCGACTGCTGGACTGCTGCCTGAAGGGCAACGAGGATCTGTGTGTTCTGCTTCTGGGCTTCCCTGAATTCCTTCATCATTTCCATGACGAGGTTCATGGTCTGCACTATAACGCCTAACAACTGATCCGTGGGGGGGGGGGGGGGGGGGGCTGTGTGTGGGGTTCCCTAGAGCTTCCTCTGTCTTGGTGGACCTGGTCGTTGTTGTTGTGTGTTTCCTGGTGTTGTTCTTGTGACTGTGATTGGTGTTGTGGTGACAGGGCCATGCTTTCATGGTTTCTCGGAGGAGAAACCACTTCTGCATAGGTTGCCCTGGGGGTGTCCGGTCTTGGTTTTACCCAGGCCTTGTCTGTGTGTGTTGTTGTATTTTGTTTTCTTGTGTGACTGGCTGGGATGTCGTGTTTTGTTTACGTGTGTGGGGGGCGGCCTTTGCGCGCTTTGCCTGCTGTGAGTGTCTTTTGTGCACCTCACAACCTTGGTAACCCGCTGTGTGGTTTTTCCACACAGCGCGCACCTTATTTGTGGGTCCGTGTGTTTTAGTGTGCATGTCCTACTATCGTGGGCCTCGGCGCACTTCCTGCATCTCACTGGCATGGTGCAGTGCGCAGCGATGTGGTTCAGGCCCTGACACCTGAAGCGCTGCACCGTCTTGTTTTTACGGCGCAGCGGCTCCGTGGTGACAGGCACAGCCAGGACCATCTTAATCTCCCTCTTGTTTTGTGGTATGTCAGGGAATGTTACCTGGTACAGCGGCCACTTGCTGTCTATGCTGCCCATCTGCTGGACCACCTTGACGACGTACCCCTGGGCAGTCAAGTCTATTTTGATTGCCTGGGGGGACAGTCGTCTTGGAAGGTCTCTAATAACTATGTTTCTGTTTCGTGTTTTTGTTGTGGGGAATGTGTAGTGAGGTATGTTTCTTGTGTTGAATAGTGTTTTGACTGTGTTGTAGTGTTCGAGTGTGTGTACTGTGACTTTTATTTTGTCTCCACCGGTGGGTTTTGCCTGGAAACTGCCTCCCCCGATTTCTGTCTTGAGCAACTCGAAGAGCTCCTCGTAGTTTTGAGGAAACTCTGCGACAATCGGGGGGAGGTGGTGGATGGCGTGTTTTTGTGTGTCTCTTGTGTCGCGTGTTGTCTCCGGTTCATCAGCCACCGCCTGAAATCTGTTCAGGATGGGTTCCACTCCCCGGGGCGCCGGTAGCCTCGGTTGGTGAAAGGTCTTTTTCGCATGCACGAAACCGTCCGAGTCCTGTCCGGTTACGCGGTTCCCTTCCAGGTCAGTTGGTTCCTGGTCCCCTCCCAGAGCGACAACAGGTGCTGTCGGGGGCGCAGGTTCCTCAGAGGGTGAGGGAGTGGTTGGAGCAGGGGTGGTGGAGTGCTTCTTGTTCTTTGTGTGCCTCTCCTTGCGGTCCTTCCTTGCACGTCGCTGCTTGGATGAGGTGGACTTGTGTGGGGGGGATTTTAGGTATTTGGATCTGGTTGAGGGCTGGGTCGATCTGGTGGGTTTGGGGAGGATTGCGATCGGCTGACGGGTCGTCTGCTTGCCTTCGTTCAGGGAAGCAATGTATGTGGAAAGGTTGTTGGTGGCGTTAGCAAGCAGGAGCGGACTTAGGAGAGGGGAGGGAGGGGTGGGATTACAAGTACTGACGATGTATGAGGTTGTTGGTGTTCTGTGTAGGATGGCATTATTTGCTGTGTTATTTGCCATGTCTGGAGCGGAGAGGGGCGGCGCTGCCAGGGGGGGGGGGGGGGGGGGGGGGGCAGCTGGACGCATGTAGGTACAGGTCAATGTGTGGGGGCTTTCGGTGCCACCATCCGGCGCAGCTTAATGGAATCCTCAACACCTTGGTACATAGAGCACACTCGATCTCTGATGAACAGAACTTGACAACGGAGATCAAACACCTGGAGACCGTGTTCCGCAAGAATAGGTATGGCAACCGCCAAATCCAAAGGGTCTTCCGACAACAGAAGTTCAGCAAGAACCGAGATGAAGAACAACCCGAAGAAGAAAAGCAAGCTCTGGGCTTTCTGTCGTTTGCTGGCAACGTGTCGTCAAAAATAGGGAGACTTTTAAGGCGACACAAGATTGACACAGTCTTCCGACCACCAGCAAAGATTCGTGACCTACTAGGAACGGCAAAAGATGACGTTGGGCTGAAGAAAGCGGGCGTATACAAAATACCGTGCGGCTGTGGCAAATCCTATATCGGCCAAACAGTTCGCACGGTCGAGGACCGATACAAAGAACACAAACGTCACACGCGCTTACGCCAACCCAGCCATTCGGCCCTAGCAGAACACTGCATTGAAACCGGACACACAGCGAAATTCGAAGAGACAAAAATCCTGACTGCCACAAGTGCCTACTGGGACAGTATCTACAAGGAGGCCATAGAAATTCGAGTAACAGATAACCTCATCAACAGGGACACCGGGTTTCAACTTAGCAAGGCCTGGAAACCGTTATTAAACACCATCAAAGAGCAACGACCCGAGCGGACGCGAGATCCTTCCGCACGGCGGACGGAGATGGACTGCACCTACCACCGGGCGTGGCTGCAGCTTCCCCCCCCCCCCCCCCCCCCCCAACCCACCACGCGGCGCCCCGCCGGCCGCCCGCGCCGGGGTACGACTCGGGACCCTGCGGACATAAATACCACGGACACAGCGCTGACAGATCATTCCATCAGCACCACCTGATGATGGCGGAACGGTTATCCGCCGAAATATCGTGGAACTTCGACGAACGGATCCGGCTGGACACCCGAGAACCTTGGATACGACATATGTGGTTATTTATAACAGTCGGGTCACTTGGAGAGTTCAAGGGTTTCCCCCTCTGACTTCTCTATTTAAGCAGTTGTCGCCCAAAGTGTACGTCTGGCAGGAAATACAAAATGGTCAATTCATATGCCACACAGCACGTGTTATTTCAGTTCGAAAATCTTAAGCAAACTTTTCGTCAAAGTTCAAAAACCTGCCCTTCTGACATTACAGTTTAAACAACAGATAGAACAAAACATGTATTTCAATCTATAACACGTACAGAACAGCTTACAGTACACAAGAGTCACACTGATCAGAATCATGATGCAGTCCAGAACTCTCAAGTCAAAGAGTAACTAGGATAACACATCGGAAATGCAGTTACATGGAATGTTAATGTATCACTGTCCACTCGTACTTGCGGGGACAGAATGAGACGCTACAGTAAAATTTGAAATTTTCCCGGCAAATCAACTGTTCAAAAAGATTTCGGGCTTGCAGCCGGAGACGCTACAGGTTTAATACACTCCTGGAAATTGAAATAAGAACACCGTGAATTCATTGTCCCAGGAAGGGGAAACTTTATTGACACATTCCTGGGATCAGATACATCACATGATAACACTGACAGAACCACAGGCACATAGACACAGGCAACAGAGCATGCACAATGTCGGCACTAGTACAGTGTATATCCACCTTTCGCAGCAATGCAGGCTGCTATTCTCCCATGGAGACGATCGTAGAGATGCTGGATGTAGTCCTGTGGAACGGCTTGCCATGCCATTTCCACCTGGCGCCTCAGTTGTACTAGCGTTCGTGCTGGACGTGCAGACCGCGTGAGACGACGCTTCATCCAGTCCCAAACATGCTCAATGGGGGACAGATCCGGAGATCTTGCTGGCCAGGGTAGTTGACTTACACCTTCTAGAGCACGTTGGGTGGCACGGGATACATGCGGACGTGCATTGTCCTGTTGGAACAGCAAGTTCCCTTGCCGGTCTAGGAATGGTAGAACGATGGGTTCGATGACGGTTTGGATGTACCGTGCACTATTCAGTGTCCCCTCGACGATCACCAGTGGTGTACGGCCAGTGTAGGAGATCGCTCCCCACACCATGATGCCGGGTGTTGGCCCTGTGTGCCTCGGTCGTATGCAGTCCTGATTGTGGCGCTCACCTGCACGGCGCCAAACACGCATACGACCATCATTGGCACCAAGGCAGAAGCGACTCTCAGCGCTGAAGACGACACGTCTCCATTCGTCCCTCCATTTACGCCTGTCGCGACACCACTGGAGGCGGGCTGCACGATGTTGGGGCGTGAGCGGAAGACGGCCTAACGGTGTGCGGGACCGTAGCCCAGCTTCATGTAGACGGTTGCGAATGGTCCTCGCCGATACCCCAGGAGCAACAGTGTCCCTAATTTGCTGGGAAGTGGCGGTGCGGTCCCCTACGGCACTGCGTAGGATCCTACGGTCTTGGCGTGCATCCGTGCGTCGCTGCGGTCCGGTCCCAGGTCGACGGGCACGTGCACCTTCCGCCGACCACTGGCGACAACATCGATGTACTGTGGAGACCTCACGCCCCACGTGTTGAGCAATTCGGCGGTACGTCCACCCGGCCTCCCGCATGCCCACTATACGCCCTCGCTCAAAGTCCGTCAACTGCACATACGGTTCACGTCCACGCTGTCGCGGCATGCTACCAGTGTTAAAGACTGCGATGGAGCTCCGTATGCCACGGCAAACTGGCTGACACTGACGGCGGCGGTGCACAAATGCTGCGCAGCTAGCGCCATTCGACGGCCAACACCGCGGTTCCTGGTGTGTCCGCTGTGGCGTGCGTGTGATCATTGCTTGTACAGCCCTCTCGCAGTGTCCGGAGCAAGTATGGTGGGTCTGACACACCGGTGTCAATGTGTTCTTTTTTCCATTTCCAGGAGTGTATAAACTGCCTGACGGGAGTGAAGCACCCAGAAGGGGAGAACGACACGAAATGAAGCTTCACGGGTGGAGAGGGTATGTGATGTTATTTCAGTGATTAGAAAGTCGAATCAATTTACAAAGAAGTTTGTAGTACATCACACTTATCAGTATGATGTTGCTGCCCCTTATAACGGATCTTTTACGTTGGGATAAATTTATTTTATTTTCTGTTAGATGTTTTCGTTAAATAGCTGAATAAATTGTAATTAGGAATAATCTAATTAAGTAGAGTAGAGAAGATACGGACATTGTCGTAATGTAACGTCATTGCGTTGTTCGGTTGTTAAAACAAGTCGTTTGTGTTCCGTTCTCCTGTTCGGTCGTGCGCGTATCTGAAAGGAATCAATTCGGGGAATATAATAAACTTTCACAGAATAGTTACGATTCGATGTTCCAACAAAAGGGGTTAACGTCAGTGTTAATTTGAATTGTGGGCGACAGGATTAGTTTTGACAGATACGTGAAAACGGACGCAACGAAAGTTGTTCGCATATCATCCTTGAAAGTGACTTTTTATTTAATTAACGATTGCGGGCGCATTAAAAGCTATTATCTCATGATTAGGATCAATCCCTCTTTCCTCCTTTCATTCATTAACATTTACGTCATATGAAAAAGGATTATTAATAAAAGTGATGTTAAATGACAATTACGTGTTACTCCGTTAGTGTGGAACCGACGTAATATCTCTGAAATGACATTGATGTGTAATTTGTGTTAAATACTGAACTGAGATAGGAAGTAAATTGAAATAAGTGAACATTTGATACTGAGACTATAGAAGCAGAAGCGCCTAAGGTTTCTCTTCTCTAAAATGGCAAAAAAGGTACAAACTTTAACTCAATAGTCGACATTATGTATTGCAAAGACATTAGCATTTTCATACTTATTTTGACGACGCGCTGTTAGACAAAGGAACGTTGAGTCTCTGTACGAGTAATAAAATTAAATCTAAAAACATAATTAATAACGGCGAACTCCGCTTTAACAAACTGTATTGCGTGTCGTCATCGGGCAATAACTGCTCAGCCCTGGAGACTTGTGTGGTGAAATTAGAAGTCGGGCATATAAAACAAACTTAAAAATCCATTCAACCTACAGTGGAGTCGGCACAACACGACGTGGACAGTTATACCCTCACGTACGGATGCCTGCCTTGATTCCATTAGAAACTGTGTCATAAAGCCGTTATATCTTCTCCAGAGGCAAGCTGGCCCACAACTTTTGAAACCAGTCCTTGATATCATGGATATTGACACTGAGGTGAAGTTGAGATCTGATCTGGTCCCACATATTCTGTCAGGACAAATCTAGGGCTCTTGCTGGCCACAGGAGTACCTCAGCATCACACAGACAGTTCATAGAGACATATATCATGTGTAAACGTGCATTGTCCTTTTAAAAAGTGGCGCCATGATACTGTTGCATGGCAGGCAGCAAGTGAGGACGCAAGATGTCCATGATGTACCATTGTGTCACCGGAGTTCCCTTCATCACTATCAGCCATGACCTGAAGTCACACAAAATGGCTTCCCACACCATAATGCCCAGAGTAACACTGCTGTGTCATCAGAAAACATAGGAATATTTGGACCTCTCCCCAAGACACTGCAATACTCGCTGACGATGGTCATCTAGGGTAGTGCAGAACCAAGATTCATCACTGGACACAATTCAATGTCATTCATCAGCAGTCCATGTTTCCTAGCCGTGGCACTGCTCTAAATAAAGCTGCTTCTGTTCTGGTGTTAATGGCAGTCTACACATAGGACTGTAATTAAGTCTGATGGCTGCCAATCTCCAGCAGTAGGTAGGCTGGAGGTGTTCCAGTTCAAAGTAGGTCACTGATGACATCCTCAGTGACTTCATCAATGATTCATCAGATTATGCCCCCCCCCCCCAACCCCTCTGACAAAGGCCATTTACTCTATGTAGCATATTAAAAAACTGGCAGGAAATTCAAAAATAGTCCAACTGTGCTAGTGAGTTTCCCCACTCCTACGACATCACTGTAGAAGTAGCGCTGTGATTCAAAATATAAACTGGCGGGAAATTCAAAAATCGAATGTGGAAGTAGGTCACTTGTGCTAAATATACCGATAGAAGTCAATATGGCCACTGAATTTTCCCCTGACGTCGCTGTGGAAGTAGGTAACTTGTACGAAATGTAGAATCCAAGATTGAATCCAACCACAGGATATAGAATCCAAGATGACTGACCGGGGATATTGACATAGTCTCTATGACGTCAGGATCCAAGATGCCATGATAAAGGGAAGTAACCAGTCTGCTGAACTATTTAACATGTTTTGCCACCAGCCATTGTTCACTCTGACATGTATGGTTATTTATAACAGTCGGGTCACTTACAGAGTTCCAGGGTTCCCCCCCCCCCCCTGACTTCACTATTTAAACAGTTGTCGCCTAAAGTTTAAGTCTGGTAGGAAATACAAAATGGTCAATGCATATGCCACACAGCACGTGTTATTTCAATTCGAAAATCTTAAGCCAACTTTTCGTCAAAGTTTAAAAACCTGCCCTTCTGACATTATAGTTTAAACAAGTTGGTTCGTAGATTACTTTTAAACTGTATGGTTGCCACTATCGTGCGTACTAACACGTCCTAAGTCCACTAGAGCTACGTTTAAATACATCCCTCTGGTATTAAAGTTTAAACAGTTCCCTTCGCACGACTCTGACACTACAGTTTCAAAAATTTAACTACCCCACCAGCAACCTAATGTCATATATTGACGACGTAATGACTTGTATGTTGTTACGCTTAAGGCTATTTAGAGCCATCAAGGGCACTCAATGGTAGAAAATCAGAGACAAAATGTATAGAGCAGGCAAAAGTGGTAGCGTTTAGGCTACTGGAGATAAATAGTGACACTAGCGCCGTGCAAATTACACTCTGCGCAGCTGTCCCAAGTGAGATGGTTCACTTCAGAGCATTATCTCGTAATTCCATCCATCTGCTAGAACTTCCATTTCGGCGTATATATATATATATATATATATATATATATATATATATATATATATATATATATATATATATATATATATATACGCCGAAATGGAAGTTCTTCACAAGGTATCAAGGACTGTATCAGGTGGTGGACACTATTTCGCCAGTCTACGTAAACCTCCACATTTTGGGTGTCTACAACCTTTTCGAGTAAGTGAACAGTCGATTCCAGGAGTATCAAGGAGGAATCTAGAGAAGAATGCAAAGAGGAGGGGTAGGAGGAAGAGTAAAGAAGATATGGTTGAGCCTGTACACAAAGTATGGTATTCATTAAGATCAGGAAGCTGAGGGGTGTTTGTCAGGGATATATATATATATATATATATATATATATATATATATATATATATATATGATGTACGTTTACATAGTAATTTAACCCTTTCGTGAGCTGTGGGAAACATGCTTCCCACTACAATGTGGGATTCACAGTTCCCACCTCTGTATGGTGCTGCTACCTAGTGAACAGTATACGGTACAACTTTCAATCAGAAGTTCACGCCGTTTTTGCTGTACCTGCACGAAGAGGCATTGTATGGCTGAGTGTTGCTCTGTAGAGGAGCCTTTCAGTGCTGTTTGCGTGACATTTTTGTGATATTTTCCTCAAAGCTATAGTATAAGAAAATACTTTTGATTTTTGCTATGGTGTCTTATTATTTGGTGTTCCCTGTTTGTTGTAAAATATGTTTTACTTACATAACTTGTGGACTTTACTTGTAGTATTTGATTTTGTTGGTGTGAAGTATCCTTCCCACCGCCTCTTTGGTAACCCATTGTTATACGTCTCTAGAACGAATATTTCTATATTTTGCCACATTTATTTGACTTTTTTACTTGGTGGGTTTCAGAAATAATGCACAGATCATTATGTTACTAAGGAATGTCAAGTTTACAATACCAAACCAAGTGCTTGCTTCTGTTGAATCTGTCATAGTATTTTTTACACTCTCCAGTTCTCTATTTCTTTGCATTGCTTTCCTTTCAGATGTCTCATTCCCTAGGCCTCAGCAATCCTAAACATGTTGACGAAATTTAGAATGCATTTATTTCATTACCTGATGAAAGTGATTCAGAAACTGAAGGAGACGAAGGTGCTGCAGATGAACTGAATGTTCTAGAGAACACAGTCACCAGTGATTCAAGGCATGTTTCTGTGGAACAAGACATTTATGGTGATGAACATGAAAGTGAATCATTCGTGCTTCTGACTATTGCTAGTGACAGTGAAAGTGAAGAAAAAGGGAATGGCGACTGTTCCTACTTCGACAATGTGAAGAACAATTCTGAAACACGAATGGAAGGAAAACCAAAATTTCTCTGTAGTTCCAATGATCGGGAGCTCATCTATTTTTCTAAGTTCTTTGATGAAGATTTTTGCACTATCATTGTAAATGAAACAAACTTGTATGCAAAACAAAATCGTGGTTGTAGATGTCTATCAGAAACCTGGGTGGACGACACTACTCAAGAAATGTGAGCTTATATAGGATGTCTTATTGTAATGGGAATTCACCAACTTCCTGCTCTCTCTAACTTCTGGAGTTCAGACCCTATACTAAAAGTAGAGCCAACTGCTAATGTAATGTTAAGTAAAAGATTTAAAAAGATTGTAGGGAATACTCACTGTAATAACAACGAAACTGCAAAGCCAAGAAATCACCCAGAATATGATAAAATGCATAAATTACGGCCATTGATTGAAAAGCTTTGCAGAGCTGTAAGAATAATTATGAGACCACATTATTTATGTGAGTTGATGAATCGACGATTCCTTTCAAAGGACGATCATGTATGAAACAGTATATGCCAACGAAGCTGGCGAAATGAGGCTATAAGTGTGGTGCTTGTCAGATTCACTCACTGGATATATAATGAACTTTGATGTTTACACGGACAAGTGTAGCCAGATGGTGACTTGACATTGGGCGAAAGGGATGTAGTAAATCTAACAAAGGTAATACATAATAAAAATAATGTAGTTGCATTTGCAAGATTCTTCACCATCATGAAGTTGATGTCAACACTTTTGAAAAAGGGTGTGTATGGATGTGGAACAGTGAAGACCAACAGGAAAGATTTTCCCAAATTTATGAAGGAAAACGTAAAATTGGAATGAGGAGAATTCCAGTTTGAAACAAAAGGAACCATTTCTGCAGTAAACTGGATGGATAACCATCCAGTCGCTTTCCTGTCCTCAATTCATAACCCAAGAGAAACAGCCACAGTGAACAGGATAAACAAGGATGGTACTAGTACAGAGATTTCTTGTCCTGAAGATGTGGCAGAATACAACAAAATAATGGGTGGTGTCAATACGTTTGATCAATTACGAGAAAGGTATGCTGTTGGCAGACAATCTGTAAATGGTGCACAGAATATTTTATTTCCTGGTGGACATTGCTATGGTGAACAGTTTTATCCTGTGGAAAATAAGTAAAAGAGAAAGTGGACAGCATGATCAGCTCACCTCAGACAATTGATGCCGGCCGCGGTGGTCTCGCGGTTCTAGGCGCGCAGTCCGGAACCGTGCGACTGCTGCGGTCGCAGGTTCGAATCCTGCCTCAGGCATAGATGTGTGTGATGTCCTTAGGTTAGTTAGGTTTAAGTAGTTCTAAGTTCTAGGGGACTGATGACCACAGCAGTTGAGTCCCATAGTGCTCAGAGCCATTTGAACCATTTGAACAATTGATCGCTAGCTTCTCATCCCAAAAAAGGTGTGGACAAAAACTTGTCTTTCTGGCAAAAAGGATTAAAGTACCTGAAGACGTTCGTCATGTGGCTCTAGGAAAGCTTCGACTGTATTTACGAGAAACCTACAGGAGGTGTCGTCATTGTAGTACCAAAGCCGCAGAAAAGCGCACTTGTTGTATTTGTACATATTGTCAAATACCACTTTACATAGACCTATGATTTAGAAAATTTCATGACAAGTAATTGTGAACAATCATTGTAACAAAAGAAGTAAATTGATCAAATAAATATGACATATATTGAAAAAGTTATTTTTGTCATTTAATTCCAAGCAAGGGCAGTGGGAAGAATAATTCCCACCTTGTTATGTGACCTCAGTTTCACAGTTGGAGCAAATTTGATATTCTGTATGATAAATATACCTATCTGTTAACTACTATCCGCTCTCCATTCATTAAAAAAAGTAGCTCAATAATTTTGCCCAGGAAAGGGTTAACATTTTCCCAATTTTTGTATGAACCCTTTGTGTTATAACATTGGCCTGTGGATGCAGAGAACTAGTACTTAACTTCTTCACATGAAAGAATCGATACAGCTCCTTCAACATGAAATTTGTTCCTTCGTCTGTAATTATCATACCTGGTAGCTCAAACTTCAACATCCAGTTGTTAATCTTTGTATGTGTGACTGTCATTGTTTGCTGGTTTGGCCTAGGCCAACTCCACATACTGAGAAGAATAATCTATTATTGTTAATATGTATCAATTTACTACTGGTGTATGATTGAATGGTACTATTACATCAGTCCCAAGCGTTTCAAATGGTTTTGATGCTTCTGGTAGCCACCACAATGGTAATTGTTTCTAATTCAAATCACCTCATTCTGCACTCTACAGGCAATTCCTTTTGTATCGATCCACATCTGCTGTCCTTCCTCCCATGAGTATCTTCTGCCCAGTCTCCTGTTTGTTTCTCTGCACCCACCACAACCAGATAACATGTGATCATGTGCTTCTTTTGAAATCTCTTTAAACGTTGCAGGACTATTGCCTGTGGCACTAGCTTCATTCACTAGCAGAACCGTCTGTCACATGTGCTAAGCTGCGACTACATCTAGTACTGTTTACGTTCACTGTCAGCTCTCTGTTCTACCTGCCACTCCACAAGATCATGACCCAGAATTTTCACCACTGCTACCTTCGTGTGCAATGCCTCTGCATTCCTGTGCACTACTGTGTACTACTTCATAGTAGAAATCGCTAAGTCTCAGGGGCCATCTCGTCAGTCTGCCACATTGGTCTCTCAGTCCTAATAACCACTCCAAATTTTTTTCTCTAATGACAGCACCTGAAGTATATAACATCACAAATTAGGCTCAAAATCTCCTCCTTTATCATAGAATAGTTCTCTGCTGCATTCAGCTGTCTCAATGTGTAGGCTACAGACTGATCTTCACCATTGATCTCCTGACTGTTCCAAAAGCATGATTAAAAGTATCAAAGGAAAGAATAAGCTCCTTCTGAAAGTCTGGAAATGCTAGAACTGGGCTGGATGTCAAAACTCTTTCATTCTTCAAATGTACACTGTCCTTATGAATTTCACACCTTTCCTTAGCAACTTCATGGGTAAGTGGTCTTACAATGTCAGCAAAACCTTTAAAATTTTTTGTAGTAATTTGAGATCCCAAAAAGATTGCAGTGCCTTAAAGACTTCCGCACTAGGAACCTCATACGCTTGTACTAGCCTCAGGTCTGTCATCACTATGTCATTACTAGTTTGTTTATTGTTGCCAGTCTACTGACTGGTATGATGTGGCCTGCTATGAATTCCTCTCCTGTGCCGACCTCTTCATCCCAGAGTAGCACTTGCAGTCTACATCCTCAGTTGCTGGATGTAGTCCTATATCTGTCTACCTCTACAGTTTTTACCCTCTACAGATCCCACTTGTACCATGGAAGTTATTCCCTGATGTCTCAACAGATATCCTATGATCCTGTCCCTTCTTCTTGTCAGTGTTTTCCATGTTCTCCTTTCCTCTCCAATTCTGTGCAGAACCTCCTCATTCATTACCCTATCATTCCACGTAATTTTCAACATTCATCTCTAACACTACGTCTCAAATACGTCTGTTCTCTTCTGTTCCAGTTTTCACACAGTCCAAGTTTCACTGCCGTACAATGCTGTACTCCAAACTAACATTCTCGGAAATTTCATACTAAAATTAAGGCCTATGTTTGATACTAGTAGACTTTTCTTGGCCAGGAATGCCCTTTTTGCCAGTGCTACTCTGCTTTTGATGTCCTCCTTGCTCCCATCCATCACTAGTTATTTTGCTGCCTAGGTAAAGAATTCCTTAACTTCATCTGATTTGTGACCCTCAACCCTTATGTTAAGTTTCTCACTGTTCTCATTACCTCCATCTTCCTTCGATTCACTTTCAATCCATATTCTGTACTCATTACACTGTTCGATCCATTCAGCAGATCATGTATTTCTTCTTCACTTTCACTGAGGATAGCAATGTTATTAGCGAATTTTATGACTGATATCCTGTCACCTTGATTTTTAATTCCACTCTTGAACCTTTCTTTCATTTCTATCATTGCTTCTTCAATGTATAGATTGAACAGTAGAAGCAAAAGACTACATCCCTGTCTTACACTATTTTTAATCTGAGCACTTCGTTCTGACTAATTATAGTCCCTAAACAGCCAACCTCTTCTAAAGCAAAATGGCACTTGTCTGTGCTCAACATCAGATGTGCAGCGCTGCTGGCCCCAATGGTCTCACCCCGGTATCCCCAACCTTGTATAGCCTATAGCACAGTGTGTTCCATTGCCTTTAGCCCCGCGTCCAACAAAATCTTGTACTCCTTACCACTTACAACATCTATTACTGCACACTTCACCTCTGCATATGTATTTGCTTCATCTAATTTTAATGGGAATGCCTTTAGGTGACCCTAATGTTACCTCTTGTATTTTCCAACTCGTCATCCACCTGTACATCCATTACTAAAATTCTGTTGCTTAAATCTTCCATTTTCTCTATCTCCCTGTGCCTGGCAACACTGCCTCAGTAAATGCCCTTTGTGTCCACACACGTAACACTTAATGTTCGTAGTAAATACCTCTTGTACACCTCTTGATATGCCAATTTCTTCACATTCCATCGCTAACCTAATAGCGGAATACAGATCCTTAGGTGCACCTGTATACACCCTTCTTGACATTTCTGATGGCAATCCCCTCAGTAAAGCATCGAACACCTTCTACTCACATTCTTGCAACAAAATTGCGTTTGCAGCATCACCCTGCCCCAATTCATATGTGTCCTCTTTACATTTCCTTATCCTGTCTACAATACCTACCACAGTCTCCCCATGTCTCTTCACAATAGTGATCAACTGCTTCTGAAAATACCTTGCATTATTCTATTTTTTATACCTTTAAAAAAGCCCTGTCTCCAACTGTTCAAAGTTTACTGCGTTCTTAAACGCTTCCATACTACTCAAATAAGTTTTTGCTTCTCCCACTAGTCGCAATTTTGCTACCTACAACAATTGACTATCAGTCCAACCATCCATTTCCGATGATGTCTTAAAGGTTCTCTAGGAAGGACTGCATATCCTCAAGTGATTTTCCAGAAAAGTGATTAATTAATTCTGTAGCAGCTGGATCTACCTCATGCTGCAGTACCTGAAACAATGCTAACTGTTCATCCCTAGCTGCCAACTGTTCATGTAACTGCGCATTATCCATTGTCCAGCTGCACTACTTTTTCTAAGAACACCTGCACTGCTTCTGGAACCACAAACCTTCCGTCTCTGCCATTGCAATACTCTTAGCATCCATTACACATACAAAATAATACAACAAGAAATCACAACTGAAAAGATCATCACACATTAGTCTTTTCGTCATATCAGGAGCCACCTAACCTCTCTACACTGTCTTGCAATATGAACATATCGACAACAAGTATAACAGGCTACAGTTACTGACACCATTCAAGGCACACTTTGCAAAATAAGTTTCGTTGGGTATACCTTACAGGAACCAAATACTGCCCTCTACAGTTACCCTTAAATTGAAGTAAGTCAGTCGGTTCTTCCAGCCTCACTTCTTTGTTTATTACACCCTGCAAAACATAACCAAATGGTTCATTACTCACAGTGCGGCGGCACTGTTACTTTCGTCCATTGACCTGCACCAACCTGTTAACTCGTTGCGGGAAAGCCGAGCAGAAACCTACTGTAGTGCAACTCGCACCAGGCTGCATACAACGTAACTATTCCAAGAATCGGGAAAAGGTCTTAATTTTGAAAGAAAGATGGAAATACTGGAAAAACTTAGGTATATTCTGAACCTTGATAATGTACACATTCACTGACAAGCCTGTGGTAATCTGAACACAGTCATGCACAAATCCTTTCATTCACGTTAGGAAGCTTATGGTAATGTATTTCTTGAAATCTGAACAGCTACTAAACACGGTTTGTTATTAATTAAAAATGCTCGCCATACTATTATGTTTATCGGTGTCTAATGCTCTCAAGTTTCTAGTCACCGATCTGCTCAATATGGCATGCGGAATTATTGTCTTTACTCATACAAAAAATTACTTAAAAATCCGTACTTTCTAAAAAAAAACACACAGGAATAAATATGCCTTCATTTTAAAACATTTTGGAAATATGTAGCACAACTAAAACCGGCAAATTATAACTTCCTTCAGAGCTCATACTACACGCGACTGTACCATTGAAAGGCTGGCTCCGACCACTCTATATCTCCAAGAGAAAAGACGCGTGAAGAGTACTCCATTCTGATTGGTCAGTTTTCTTTAAGGCCAATAGAAAAACATTACTCTCCCTCGTTAGTCCGCGCTTTTCATGACTAACCACTCAACAAATAACACACTTTCGAACTGTACTTATTCCCGAAATAAATATTTAACATTCTGGTATTTCTTGTATATTTTGCACTCGAATTAGCTCTCTTTTGCAATAAACTTACTTAACAAATTATGATACAAAGTTCTCCGTCGTCTGTATTCACACTGCCTTAAAACTTTCTCACACTAGTTCGTACAGCATTCATCAGTAGAACAATGGTCTGCATATTTACTTTAGACCATTTTCATGCATCATTCACACTACTAACAGCATATACAAAACCGTACAAACATAAATAAACGAAAAAGCCGTCAAGAAATAAACAGAGCAATTCACAAATACATTCTCTTGACCTATTTCTTGAATGTTTCTGAGCACTACTGGACTCTGGTCATCAAAATTCTTAACTACATTATAGTTCTTTCTGCTTAGTTCTGTCTGCTACTGTCCACTGTTGTTGTTGTTGTTGTGGTCTTCAGTCCAGAGACTAGTTTGATGCAGTTTTCCATGCTACTCTATCCTGTGCAAAATTCTTCATCTCCCAGTACCTTCTGCAGTCTACATCCTTCTGAATCTGCTTAGTGTATTCGTCTCTTGGTCTCCCTCTACGATTTTCACCCTCCACCCTGCCATCCAATACTAAATTGGTGATCCCTTGATGCCGCAGAACATGTCCTACCAACCGATCCTTTCTTCTAGTCAAGTTGTGCCAGAAATTTCTCTTCTTCCCAATTCTATTCAATACCTCCTCATTAGGCACGTGATCTACCCATCTAACCCTCTAGCAGATGAAAATAAGAACTACATACTTGACTGAACCTGCTTCAGACTATCTGTCACTTTGAACACAAATCATTGTCCCGACACATAGGCTCTAGCCAGGAGTGATATGAGGCGCCGCACCTCACACCCTATATGATTATAAAGTTTTTCCAAAAATTTTAGAATTGCATAAATTATCGATCCTGGCTTCAAATTTTAAATCTTTCAAACAATTCTCATTCTTATAAACTAATTTTACAAGTTTCTTACTCCAGACTTGGCAGTCTACAACTAACCTAGCTTAATATTTTAATTTCTTTATGAAAAATCATATCTTACTTGATAAAATTGATGCAGATTTTCAGAACAAATTTTCAACATTTTAATAATGTTTTCAACATTTTTAAATTCAGTTTCATCAAAGTCTTTTGAAGTTAACTACTTGTTCACTTTTTTGTTTAAAGGCTCTGCAATTTGTGTCCTTCCATTTAATAATGGCATTTTATTGTACCTTAGCACCAGCACATCACTACCACCTTTTTGTCACATACATCTCTGTTGTTTTGGATTAAGACACCTTTCCATTGTAGCGTCCATAAGATTCCTCCATTCTCCACATATCTCTCCTTCCAGGGTTTACATGCAACATTGGCTATGAAACGATACTTCCATCTAAGACTACTATGTTTACATACATCCTAATACACAATCACTTATTATTACAAATTTTATATTTCGTTTAACTTGACTTCACATGAAAGTAAATTAACAGAGTGTTGCTTCTTTAATCAGCGAGATCAAACCCACCACAAATTTATTTTTCAAGAATTAATTTCCTTTAGAAGACTTCATGAGTTTAAAAAAAAAACTACAGTTGAGCGACGATTATCAGAAGTAATTGGGGGACATGGGTGTTCGGAAAACTGTTTTGTTCGGATAATCGAACTGTACATGTTTATTTACCAAAAAGAAGTACTGTACAGTAAATTTATTCATAAAAACAGGCATCTCTTTTAGTATTACAAAGTGACATAAAAAGGCAACTTCAGTAGGAATATATAGTATGTGGCACAGTTTATTAAACAAAAATATATACATATTACATACGCATTTTGCATGAACAATACACACAGTATACAAAATTAAAATTGGATAAAGTGGTTGCAGAGTCACTTTCTTCTAACCTTTTAATATCTCGTACTTGTCCCTCATAGAAAGGACAACACGTTTACGTGGAGCGGCATGCCTCAACTCTAAGCTGGCGCAGCTGTTGCTGTGAACAGCTTTGATACTGCTGCTACTTCTACTGCGAGTGCCAAGCCGACAGAAGTGTGCTGATTGTTGAAACACAGCGACTGGCGGCTTGGCCGGTCAGCAGCGCCTTGTGAAGGCCCCATTAGAAGCAATGTTCCACCAGCGGTGGCCCAGTGCGGCGACTACTGTGGGGAACTTGGATTGGGAGTGAGGGGGATGATGTATGGTAGGGTGGGAGAGTAACAGGTTCGAGCGAGTACACAGTTCGGTTAAGCGGTCGTTCGGTTGACCAACATTCGGATAATCACCGCTCTACTGTAGTTGCTACTGAAAACAAAACTTGAACTTTTTCTTCATTCAAAGTCAACTTTAGAACATTTAATTGTGAAAACACATTTTACACAAAGCAACAATTTGCAAACTTAAGTAATACATTGTTACTACTTTTATGTAGTGTCTCTTTGCATCACTCCATATTTGTTACAACTATTAAACAGAAATAATTTTTTTTATTTACAAGATATATATATATAAGCTCCACATTCATTCATATTCCTTTCATAATAAATGTTCTTCAGCTTTACCTATGTATAATTTTCGTCATATTTGTTAAACTTCCTTTAACTATGTCTCCTCTGTGTATTCCTTTTCATCATCACAACACGCCTTTTCCTGACCACTACACTTTAGTGTTCATCATAAAAATCTCTTTTATTAACTGCACTTGTCACATCTGGTAACTTTCATTTCCCTGCATTTCACTCTGCCTCCAATTTATTTTTACATATTCCAACAGAGTATTCATTCCTATCTGCCATTATTTTAACTGATACATTAATGCTTCATACACTTCCACACACCGTGGAATAACTTCTCTTATTACTGAAGTCAGTCTTTACTGTCAGCTCTCAACATGATAATGCACCCTTTTTCTACTTTCCCTTTGCAGCATCACCTTGGTACCTTAATTATTTTCCTACATCAACATACTTATGTTGTCACTTCACTCCATTACAATTTTACTTCCATTTCTCTCACCATAAAACTTAAAACTTATTTTGTCATAAGATACCATAACGACCTCCGAGGCTCTCAAACACTTTACCTTCACTGATGGAGAAGAAAATTGTAGATGATAGATTCAGCTCAGAATGAAAGAAGAGGAAGACTGACAGTACGAAAAGAAACTGAAATAGCATTGTCAATAACTCGAGCACCTGGTGTTCGTCAAACACCTAGGATGCAACGCCCTCTGAGGTCTCCAAGCTTAGCTCATGTCTAACTCTGCACAATGTATCTTTTCAAATCGATAACATTTCTTAAGCCCAATGGTTTCCCCGGTTTCCAGTATACTAATCTATGTGTATTTGGGTGTGGTTTTTCAGTAATCCTAAATGAACCTATATATTCGTCCATTAACTTTTTCGTTTCTACAGTAGTCTCTTTTGACTTTTCCCTTGTTTTGACTAGTACCACTTCTCAAGTCTGTAAAATTGCCAGCCTAGCCAAATATGATTCTCAAGAAATAAAACGCCAACAAGAAATTCATATATTGACAAATACTATCAGATAATCTTCAATAAAAATAAAAGAATACACTTTATAGTGATAATGTGAAAGTAGACGAAACTATCAGTTTCACTGCCTTCCACTGTATCCCATTTACGTTTGAAATTTTCCAAGGCCTGTGACAGACTTTACTGTGTTACAGGCTAAAGGAAAATTTGAATATCCCTACCTATTGGGTATCTGGAAACAAGACTGGCTAGACTGTTGGGAAGGGATGCATTGCCAACCAATAAGTGAATGTATAATGTTTATTATCACACTCATACTTATGAGAACCACCCTCATTCCAACTTATTTGCTGTCTGACGTGCAGAAGGCAAATATGTATGTTGCAAGCCATATACAGTTCAGTTTTAGGATGGCAACAACTGCAAGAACTTAAACATCCAGAAAAGGAAATTAGTCCAGCTCTTCTCAGACACACTTAATTCAGGTAAAAGTGAATTTAGTTACAATATCATCTGTTCACTCTTCCCTGTCACCATAACTATATATTCTAAAGCACATTAAAACATTTTTTAAAAGTGAACATCACAAGCGAATTGACAGATACGCTAGGAGTTCACAAAGAGATCCAAAAAGTAAGAAGTTGAGATTCCCACTTTTACATCAATTCAAACATATTAACATTTACAAAATCGTATAGCGATAAATTTGCAAGTAAATGATGCAGCCTAACACTGAGAAACAATTGAATCACATTCTGTTAAAACAAATAAATGACACAGACATAAAAGACAAACTTCACAAACAATTCCAGTACAGTCTTGTTGAAAGGTTTGTATATATATATATATATATATATATATATATATATATATATATATATATATGTTGTTGTGGTCTTCAGTCCTGAGACTGGTTTGATGCAGCTCTCCATGCTACTCTATCCTGTGCAAGCTTCTTCATCTCCCAGTACCTACTGCAACCTACATCCTTCTGAATCTGCTTAGTGTATTGATCTCTTGGTCTCCCTCTACGATTTTTACCCTCCACGCTGCCCTCCAATGCTAAATTTGTGATCCCTTGATGCCTCAAAACATGTCCTACCAACTGATCCCTTCTTCTAGTCAAGTTGTGCCACAAACTTCTCTTCTCCCCAATCCTATTCAATACCTACTCATTAGTTACGTGATCTACCCACCTTATCTTCAGCATTCTTCTGTAGCACCACATTTCGAAAGCTTCTATTCTCTTCTTGTCCAAACTGGTTATCGTCCATGTTTCACTTCCATACATGGCTACATTCCATACAAATACTTTCAGAAACGACTTCCTGACACTTAAATCTATATATATATATATATATATATATATATATATATATATATATATATCTGTACTTTTGGAGATACAGGGTTAACACACTTATCATGGGGACACTGATTCATACTACCTCGTCTGTGAGGGTTGAAGGTCAAGTTGCTCAGTGGAAAGGCATGACATTGTTCTTGCTTCTTGGTGAGCACCATCACTGTTGCTGCCGTTCTCTGTCACACCTCATCCATTAGTGACAGCGGTGTGGGCATCCTCAAGGCTCATTTGTGAGGAGTCTGGTCCTCAGTATGATGCATAAGCATGCGCATACATCTTCTTCATCTACTGGGCTGCATGACTCCACTTTGGGATTCTTGTGCTGGCTGGCATTGCTTTTAGCCGACTCATTAAGAAGCTCTAAAGGTCGTTGTGAATCGGAATTTGTTGTATCGTTCCAATGTTTTATTAAATTGCTAGCACGCAGAAATTATTAGCAAGAGTTTCTTCTCTTGCAGGTAATACCTCAGCTGGTGTTCAAAAGGAGAGAATGGACTAAACAGTGTTATTTATTGAATTTTTTTTCTGTTGTGTACCACGTTGCCCGTTTTCCTTTCCTTTGTGCGGCCTGGACGGTATAAATGAGTGAGTGTGTGAACTAGCCGAAAGCTTTAGGCACAAATTGTAACACTGCATGAATGGTCGTTCTGGGGTAGGGTAGTACCAACCCCCCCAAGCGTGAACAAGTTTAGCAGAGACCAAGTTTGCAGGTCAGGGCAAAGATGACACGTAGGCGTGCGTATTGGCTTTGTCAGGTTGGCGCGCCACCCCCACCACGTTTGTAAGCGGAACGGTTAGGCGAATTCGGTTGGAAGAGCACTTGTTCCTGGGTCGTGGTGCTGGACAGACATGGAGACACAGCTCTCGTTTTGGTAATGTTAACATAGGTATTAGATTGTCTGAAATTTGCTCTGTAATGAAGTCCAGATGTTGAAATCAGGTGCGAAATTACCACTGAACCCCATAAGGGAATGGATTTTCTTAATTTACTCGAATTTCAGTAGACCTTGCGTTAGTGCCTTGTTCAGGCAACGCACTATGTGCCTTAAGCTCACAGTCACGTTATTGCTCTGTGCTTAACGGAAATTCACTCATTCAATATATTTTAATCTGCTCTTCCATTTACAGTAATATTTTGGGGATTTTTATTTATTTTCCATATGTTTTCTTTGAGAACTTGCTTTCGCGCCACGTGGTCGGTTGGAGCAACCGCCACATTGATAAATTATAGTTTCGGTCTGAAAATATATTGTACACGTTGAATAATCATACGATAGTGAGCGAGTGTAAAATAGGGAAGGAATAATCGTGTGTGTCCATATTTTTCTGGGTTTCTGTTGGCTACTGAAACTTGGCCACGTGGGTTGAACAGCATTGAAGTGATGTTTCTTGTGCACACCCATAACGAGTTGATTTGTTGGCGATGTTGTGCGTTAAGTAAAATACTCGTGCCACTAGGGAAAGTATCGGATTTTAATGCCCACTGATCTGATAAAGATTTGCGAAATACTTTTCCCCCTGACCTAGTTTTGCTTGTATTGTCTTTGCGGAACTTGTTCTGAGTAATCTATAGTAACTGAATGTAATAACCGAGGGTTCAGGTATAATTGTGCGGTTGTATAGAAATACATTGAACCCAAGTCTGCGCTCCTCTGTCCCATTCCATAATTACGTGGCGAAACTGAACCATGTTAACTAGAGACCGGTTTTGATGATGTACATCGCAAGAGAAACACGACTAGTTGTTGAAATACCATCGGTACTGAATAAATATCAATTAATTTCTACCCTCGACTGATTATTTACTCCTTCCATCATAAAGAATAGGTGGCAGTCAGTACCACAGTCGAATTCTGGGTCATGAAAGCAAATAAAAGCTATATAATGCCTATTAAGCCCTGTATAGGTGCCTTCTGTAGTGGTTCAAAAAATGCGTTATCCGTTGTGTTCAAATTTCTACCGGTTGGTTAAAACCTTCCGTTAGAAATTATTAATACCCAGCAATAACTCGCAGGGGCCAGTAATTTCGTGGACCACACGAATTTAATAAACCATTTACTACAGACGGTAGCTTGCAGGAGCGGTAGGACATGTCAAAGCGACAGTAATCTACCTACTTAGGTGGACTTTTACCACCACCAGTACTGGAAGGTTACGTTGCAGTTGTATCCTGCATGTACTAGTAAAGAGCATAGTGATACCAGGTATTCATAAGGATATGGCGCAGGAAAATAGTTAAGGCATGTGGTATTGGAATGGGTAAAACGGATATGCCATTTAATCTCATACTTCACAGAATGGCACAAAGAATAGGGTTAAAACTGATTTCGGATAATGTATTGGCTTAGTTCCATTTCATGTAACTCCAATTTGTATCACTGCTTGACTTCCGCTGCCGTTTTCATAGTCGTTTTTGTCAATGTCCAAACTCTGCCGTCGGCAAATGTCGTACCTCCTAACCCGCCGTCAAGGTCTGCCTTGGAGGGTGAGTCGCCACTCCTCGCTGTTGTCTAGTAGTGAGGAAACCTGCCTGTAGGAACGACACGCCCCTCTTCGCAAGACAGAGTGGCGCCAGTGCTCGCTTTCCGCCTCTGTGGACTCGTCCTGCAGAAGGTGGGTCAGCTAGCCCCTACTTTCACTTTCGTAGCCACTGGCAATCTTACTTGCGTTTTCATCCTGTCTCACGATCATCATTGAGATGTGCTCACCAGTTCAGTGTTGTCTGCTGGGCCATCTCCACATTACATCCAACTAAACATTACATTCTTACATACAGTTTGCACTTATATTGTAAATCAGAAGCTAGCCTGATTAAACCTTAATCGAAAGTATTCCTCAGGAAATTATTTATGAATTTGCCTTATTTATGCAATGGCTCTATGTCCTTCAATATTTTGTTTTTCTTTTATAAGAGATAAATTCTGTGGCTTAGTGGCCTAAAAGCATTCCAAGATATATAAAAATTTCTATTCTTATTTACTACTTGTAATCATAAAAATAGATTACAAGGTGGACGTTTTGTCCTTTATCATAACTTACGTATACACTCAAGTGTACTACCTAGCATTTTCAATAGTTTAACATACCTTAACCCTTCATGATGTCATGCTGGTATTTCTACATGCTTTCATGCCCCTAATTAATTTTAACCTAATACAATTTCTCTTACCTTTTGACAAGAAGCTGGACCAAATGATAGTAGAGGGGCTAAAGGGCTGTCACCCCAAGTACCATTATCCAAATTGGCGGAGATGACGTCATCCAAGATGGCGGCCGTGCTGTCATCCAAAATGGCGGATTTTGGCGGGAAGATAGGTCAATTGGACTATCTCCACTAACCTAACCCCCCTCCACCATAAAATGGCGGAAAGTTCAGAATCCAACAGGATAATGCATCACACCTCTACTGACTAAAGAATATTGTGGGAAGATAGGTCACTTTGGCTACCTCCACTAACCTAAGTCACCCGATCGCCACCTATTCCTAGGGATTGGTGGGAAAAGGACTCAGCCTGCACTGGGCTGGTGGAGAGAGGAAGGAGCATACTTTATTTATTTTGGAACAATTTATTTAGGGATGGAGTATATTTATCACACTCATACAGAACACACGCTCTGACATGCCACACAGCATACAGACCTGCAAACTACTCCTAAATAACTCATGTATAATGGTCTGCACATGTGCTTGCTAATTGTAAACTGTCAAAATAATGCAGTGCACAGCCTACAGACTTGCAAACTACTCGTAAATAATGCAATACCTTTATGTCCAGAGATCGAAACAACCTGTAAATTCTCAAAATAATAATCCATCTAAAAGACTCTGCAAACATGCTTGCTAATCGTCAACTGTCAAAATCATGCAACAGTCTTTATTTAAACAATCAGAGGCAGCACCACCATCCAGTGCATTCGCCATGAAGTCCAGACTCCAACTGACCTAGTACACAGTACCACCACTAGAGGGCACTGTCGGCCATTTCGTGACATAAGCCAAGATGTCAGCCGTGATGTCAGCTGATGACACAAGGAACAATTTATTTAGGGATGGAGTATATTTACTGCACTGATACAAAATGCATGCTTGGGGTCACGCCACACAGCCCACAGACCTGTAAACTACTCCTAAATAATGCTCTGCAGACACGCAAACTCCTCCTAAAATACCGAAATAATTTCTGTACAGACCTGCAAACTGCTCCTAAATAATGCACTACAAAGATGTGCAGACACAAAATCAACCTGTAAACTGTCCAAATACCGCATAGCACAGACTACAGGCCCATTCGCAAAATAATGCAACAGACACACAATCAACAGGTGCAAGCACCATCCCCCACCCCAGTCCACCGGAACGCACATGAGGCTACCACCAGCCCCGGGATGTGACATGGCTGTTAACTGCCAAATCACAAACAGATGCCCATTCGGTTCCCGCATGCATGAGGCATCAGCATCCCTTTCATACTTGACACATGAGAAATTCCTCACGAAATATGTGATCATCTAGGCACTGTTGATGACGGGAGCAAAAACCTATTTATAAAATGCAGACACTCTAAGGTGGGCCGCACACAGGTGTGTTTGCCGCTACCCTCCCTCTACCTACAGTCAGGCGAAGAGCTTATTGCCGAGTGACGCTGCAGAAATCTATTCCAGAATAGCACAAGCTGCTTTCTCCCTAGCAATTCTAATGGACCATGTGTGACGTGTGGCTGACGCATCGCTGCACATAGCTACATACCATCCCATGCGCATCTAGCAACGTTTTGAGTGTTACAGTGAAGCCACATGGCTATCTAAAATAATAACGAAGTCGAACTCTAGTAAATTGCATAGTCTCCCAGCAATACTTAACTTGCGCTTTTGTATGCGTTTTCGTGATGTCTCAGTCTGTATGCACGGAAATTCTTCTCCTAACAGAACCAGTTTACGAAAATAGCGCAGAATAACATCGAATGCACTCTTCCTATAGCTCCTAATGTGATACCCCATCGATCACGTCTTACCCTTCCTGCTTTCAACAAATACACAAACGTTCCCACCACTATGTAGAGACTCCTATATCCCAGCACAAAAGAATGTCTTGTGAATGAATCGAGCATTATGACTGGCTCTTATCGAATTTATCCGCTGAATTACTGATGCCGCTGCTATCGAAGCACCATCCACCTTTTCTTTTTCCTTCTGCAGACGAGGCTTTCAGAGGTAAAAACTATTTTACACATATCGCCATATTGCACTGACAATTAAACACTGCAAAGTGCCCTCTACATATTGTCAAATATAGAAAGATTATTACTCAATTACACTGCTCCTCCATTGAGGACAGGAGCTTGAATGTTAGAACGTGAAACCGACCTGCGACCCATCAATATATCACTGCGTACCCTACATATCGTCAAATATGGAAAGACACCTACTCAATTACACTGCTCTCTCACTGAGGACAGGAGCTTGAATATTACACTACTGGCTTTTAAAATTGCTACACCACGAAGATGACGTGCTACTGACGCAAAATTTAACTGACAGGAAGATGATGCTGTGATATGCAAATGATTAGCTTTTCAGAGCATTCACACAAGGTTGGCGCCGGTGGCGACACCTACAACGTGACGACATAAGGAAAGTTTCCAACCGATTTTTCATACACAAACAGTAGTTGATCGGCGTTGCCTGGTGAAACGTTGTTGTGATGCCTTGTGTAAGGAGGAGAAATGTGTACCATCACGTTTCCGACTTTGATAAAGGGCGGATTGTAGCCTATCGTGATTGCGGTTTATCGTATCGCGACATTGTCGCTCGCTTTGGTCGAGATCCAATGACTGTTAGCAGAATATAGAATCGGCTGGTTCAGGAGGGTAATACAGAACGCCGTGCTGGAACCCAATGGCCTCGTATCACTAGCAGTCGAGATGACAGGCTTCTTATCCACGTGGTTGTAACGGATCATGCAGCCATGTCTCGATCCCTGAGTCAACAGATGGGGACGTTTGCAAGACAACAACCATCTGCACGAACAGTTCGACGACGTTTCCAGCAGCAAGGACTATCAGCTTGGAGACCATGGCTGTGGTTACCCTTGTCGCTGCATCACAGACAGGAGCGCCTGTGATGGTGTACTCAATGATGAACCCGGGTGCACAAATGGTAAAACGTCATTTTTTGGGTCAATCCAGGTTCTGTTTACAGCATCATGATGGTTGCATCCGTGTTTTGGCAACATCGCGGTGAACGCACATTGGAAGCGTGTATTTGTCATTGCGATAGTGGCGTATTACCCAGCGTGATGGTATGGGGTGCCATTTGTTACACGTCTCAGTCACCTCTTGTTCGCGTTGACGGCACTTTGAACAGTAGACGTTACATTTCAGATGTGTTACGACCAGTGACTCTATCCTTCATTCGATCCCTACGAAACCCTACATTTCAGCAGGATAATGCAGAACCGCATGTTGCAGGTCCTGTATGGGCCTTTCTGGATACAGAAAATATTCATTGCAGCCCTGGCCAGCACATTCTCCAGATCTCTCACCAATTGAAAACGTCACGTCAATGGTGGCTGAGCAACTGGCTCGTCACAATACGCCAGTCACTACTCTTGATGAACTGTGGTATCATGTTGACGCTGCATGGGCAGCTGTACCTGTACACGCCATCCGAGCTCTGTTTGACTCAATGCCCAGGTGTATCAAGGCCGTTATTACAGCCAGAGGTGGTTGTTCTGGGTACTGATTTCTCAGGATCTATGCACCCAAATTGCGTGAAAATGTAATCACATGTCAGTTCTAGTATAATATACTTGTCCAATGAATACACGTTTACCATCTGCATTTATTCTTGGTGTAGCGATTTTAATGGCCCGTAGTGTAGAACATAAAACCGATCTCCAACCTAGCAATTTATCACCGCCTACCGTCTCGATGTAGTAAACACACAATCATATTCTGCGCCATACAGAATCAGCCCTTTTACATCATTTGTACATATACCGGGAAGACAGACAGCACAGTACGTATACTCACACCAGTAGATATTTACCGTGAGGTCGAGCGGGCATTCACCCCCAACGCGTGACCAGAGCTCTCTCAGTGGATCAAAGTCACTCACAGAACTGTTCTACAAATTCGGCCTCGTTTCCCCGATCAACACAAACGCATTACTGTTTCTGGTCTGGACCGGCTTGCTTGCTTGCTCGCTTTTCTACATTCATCTCCAGACTCTGGGATTACAAGAACATATCTAATTTCGCTTGGTTTGCTAGAATATCATGCCATTTTCGCAGTACTTCTCGATATCAAGCACATATCAATATCGCTTGCATAGCAGCACCTCTTGCGCGATATAATTCCGAAGATATAGGCTGGAAATTATTTGTCTAGAAACCCGAAACTTTAGCTAGGTGGGGCATGCTGTAAACGACTGACTAACTAGAAACCTGTAACGTATGTGAAGATATTTACCCGCAAACTCGAAAAAAAAAAAAAGAAAACTGATATTTCTACTCGCAAATACCGATGTCAGTGATGTAGCAGATTCCAAATCATCCCTATAATTTACAAGGTCAACTAAGGCGTTTCTCATGTCTGGAGAACTGGCAAACGTGTCTTCTACATGCTAGGTGCACACGCCACAATCGATCTTCTCTCAACTAAATAAAGGCGCGAAATGTGCAGAAGCAGTCAACCGAACGATTTATAAGGGAGGGAATAATGGTCCAGTGCAAACGCACGTCCATATTCAATCTCCTCAAATTTCCACATGATCACAAAAGCTATCCAACACATACTAAGTATTAGTTCATTATTCGGTAGTCCAGAGGACAGCCGGCTGCGGTGGCCGTGCGGTTCTGGCGCTGCAGTCCGGAACCGCGGGACTGCTATGGTCGCAGGTTCGAATCCTGCCTCGGGCATGGGTGTGTGTGATGTCCTTAGGTTAGTTAGGTTTAAGTAGTTCTAAGTTCTAGGGGACTTATGACCTAAGATGTTGAGTCCCATAGTGCTCAGAGCCATTTGAACCTTTTTTTTTTTTTTTTTTTTTTTTTTAACCAGAGGACAACAGGCCTCTCCATTCTGACAGCTCCTACCGACGATGGGAAACGTGCATCACCCCCGCACAGGTCACTGGCGCTGCAGGCCGAGCACGGACAGGTAGAATCAATCATCCTAAGAAATTGGTCACATATATATTTTATCCCTGTACTTATAACTAAGTGTTATGATCGCGGTCTCAGTTGAATGACCTATGACAATGAGCGAAGTATCGGAAATACACCCTGCTGGCGGCTGTGGCTCTGGAAATAGAAATATCGGTACCCATTCTTATGACTTGACATATTCTTCCCATGCTATCACAGTACTCCGCGTCAAATCCATAGCTTCCTTACAACTGGACATATAGTCTGTCGGTAAACTGAAGAGCGAGCGAGCGAGTCCCCACTCTGCCTACCCAGCTACGTCACGAGGCGCTTCTACAGGCTGTTTCACAACTTAGTACCGGTCCTGCCGCGGCGTGCGTTTTAAATCTTTGTCGACGCCGTGTACAGATTCGTCCTGGCAGCGTTTATTCTTAGACAAATGCGTTAAGACCATAATGAATCCAAAAGACGATAGCTTCTTCCGAAACACAACATTATAGAGTAAGTAATATTAACGTAGGAACGGAAGTCAGGATTCTGCTACAAATACAGAACCGAATGCCTGTTCATGTGAATGTATGTACCCTCTACTGCTATTCGTAAAACGAACCCCGTATGGTGCAATCAATCTGTAGAATTTAAGCCTTGTTCTTACTTTATGTTTCTATTAAAAGGTAGAAATTTCCAGGTAAATCCCATTTTACGCTGTGTCTTACGTAAAACATCTTTCTGCCAAAGAAAACAGATTTTTTTTTTTACGGCAGTGAGTAATGTCCATAATGTCGTTATTATTTTTTGGTTTATGTGAAAGTCCTCCATCGTTTGACGAATGACCGATTTTGTGAAACAGCCTATAACGAAGAGTTTCCTCCCAAAATTATCAGTTTTCCTTCGTGGCGGTTCCAGTAAACCACGCAGTTTATTTTCGCGTTTCTTCCTTATGCGTCCTATTGTGGCGAGGCTGACGTTTGCATAAATTGCAGCCCTCTGATTGGGACTGGTAATATTAGCCCATAGTTCTTTTGTGCCGCCTCTTTAACACACGATGTTGTAACATTACAGACAATCGAACGCTCGTTACTCCATAAATACCTCCTCTTCTCCATATTCTGCACATTTTCTTGCAATGCAGGACAATTATCCATCACTTCCGGATACCGAAGTATATCAGTAAGCGTACAAAATTAACTGTCTGACACTGGCAATTAAGATCCCACGAACAGAACGACGTGTATCTCTGCTCGCTGATCTACTCCGCTAGGCAGGTAACGGGCAACTGATTTTGGGTGCCCCTGTAGGCCAGTGGCAGGGTTCTTCTGGGAAAGGCCGCTTCCCCCACCAAAAGCACTGCTCGCTCTTGAGTTTACAGACAGACTATAGTCATTTCCTTTGCACATGTCGGAACACAAACACGTACTTTATAAGCCTGATGACCTCAGATGTTAAGTCTCATAGTGCTCAGAGCCATTTGAACCATTTGAACCTGCTGCTCAGATGCGAACATATCCCCCCCCCCCCTGTTACTAAGTATAACACTTCATCAATAACTGATTGCTGGTGGTACGAAATAATACTGAGAGAAAATCAACCATGGGTGGGCATTTCTCATAAGTTTTTCTTGTGAGCGCCACCACCGTGTCCTAGAAAGAGAGGTTTAACTGCCAGATGTTTAAAAGAACTCGATCCAGATGCACACATATATCCTTGTTACAAGCTATACTGCCGGCCGCGGTGGCCGAGCGGTTCTAGGCACTTCAGTCCAGAACCGCGCGACTGCTACGATCGCAGGTTCGAATCCTGCCTCGGGCATTGATGTGTGTGATGTCATTAGGTTAGTTAGGTTTAAGTAGTTCTACGTTCTAGGGGACTGATGACCTCAGAAGTTAAGTCCCATAGTGCTCAGAGCCATTTGCACAATTTTTTAAAAGCTATACTGGCTTTATAAATCAAGGTACGACATTACCTCTGAATGAGGTGGTTTTTTGTCCGGACAAATACCGTGACGGCAATTGCAGAGTATATAGTATCAGACCAGCACTCCGATTACACGTCGGCGACGGTGCGACCTCATAATAAAATCGCTGAATTTTGAAAGTGATTCAGCTAAGGAACGTGGTATGTAAGCGGTATTTGCGACTCCCTCACGCCGCCTCAGCTAGATATTTCTATAGTACTTGTAACGTTTTCTGTCTCGATACCATGTTAGAGGTTCAGTCATATGTCTACTGAGTTATAGGCGATGACTGATTGAGAAGGACCACAAACAGTAGTAGTAGATGATGTGCTGATTGAGCTTGTAAGAAAATGTACACTAGCTTCTCAGATCTCCAGTGTTACGCTACCCGCTAGAAATGATGTCCATGATTCGGAATCAGGTCTTTTCATTGAAGCACATATTTGCGTTGGATCCTATTGACACTTCCTTTAATGATTACAACCACTACTCAATCATATTTCTGGCACTCCCATATCACAAAAAGAGTCGACTTTCACGAACCTGGCTGCTACAGTAAAATTCCAACGTGGTTTTAGTCACCCACTACGCATCTTGCAACTGCTCCCATTTCTACAGCTTTCTGCATGGGATTGTTTCAATTTAAGTTGGAACAGAGCAGAAGTCGGAGAAAGACATATCCACCACCTTCTGCAACCCATGTAGAAACTGAACAACTTGAGTTAATGCAACAGGACCGTGTTTTGACCATTTGGTGGAAAAGCGCACATTGTGGTATGTCCCCAAACTATATACAGATACTACAGTCCGAAGCAGATCCGTGTCCATTCAAATCTATCAGCCCAACATGCTATCACCGTTATTCTCTACCCCCCCCCCCCTCCCCGCCCACACACAGAGAAAAATTAAGAACTATAGAAGCTCCACTAACTCCATCCGATATACAACTCACCTAGCTATCGTTGCTCACATGATGACCCATAGCTGCGGTGCGGTCCAGCGCGGAGAGGGAGATTTCGCGATGCTCCACATGAATAGCATTCCTAATGGGACACCCCATCCATCATATAATTTACCTGTCAAACAGCTGCTGCTGCCTATGCGGGACGATCCTGTTAAATATACAGCTTTTGATCCGTTGCAGAGGGCAGTTTAAGATTTCATCATCTGTATTGTAGGATGATGACCGTCTCCTACAGGCTATACTGTAAGTCACAAGAGACGCTCCATGTGACTCTGTATCGTTGATTGGAACATTGTTTTCTAACACGCTTTGTACACTGTCAAACGTTTTGTTTCTCCACCACAACTTCGAGGTCTGTGTCAGGTCCTAAAGTGACATTAAGACGCTCTGATCCATGGCCTCCCACAGAAAACTAGACATTGCACGGTGTAAATCATGTTGTTACTGTGGCTACCATAACACACGACACATGGTGAATGCTTTTAAATAAAAGACAGTTACAACATAACGAAACTAGAAGAGTTTGGCTGCGTTGTGGAGAGTTTCCAAACTGAAGTCTGAAAGTGATTGACGACCTCTACGTTTAAACTCATATGTCACAGATGGAATAGATGATGGCTCTGTGTTCCCTTTCGACTGATTCCTCATATTGCGCTCATGTACGCAATCACTGTTTCAGTGCTAGCAACCCCCAGAAGGTGTCACCCATCCACAAAACTCATTCCCCAACTCAAACAAGAGCTGTCAGTCAATCATTATGTGATAACCAACAGCGCGCCAATGCACGGATGGGATGAAAAAGACACAGCCAATGTACTGTAATAATAAGCATCACAATTGATAGCGCGAACAATTTTAGCACCTTTACAGTAATTTCAACATCAGCCTATGATGTGACAGCATGTTTCCCCAATTTCAGTAACATAGCTAAACCGCTCCTTCTCTACTTTGCGAGCATCATTGCGAATGCAAATAGATGACTGCACAGTGCGTCCATTCATTATTTATTCTCAAACACATAGATCATCAAAGTATACCAGACAGCGCTCTACATATTTCTAACGCCTCAAGCACAGTGCTTAATATACAATCTGTCTCTCTGCGTATGAGAGTCACAGAGCATGCTCGCTGTCTTATGGTAAAATTAGAGAGTGAAAGACCCTCATCACACTGTCATTGACCAACCCGCCCTGCAGCACCGTTACCGAATTAATCTGCAACCGATCAGAAGTAGACCGCTACACTCCGCGTCTCGTGAATGAATGGAGCTCTCCGAGTCCTCACCCATACAAGAGCACGAGATTTCTCGAGATGCGCCCATGTCGAGGAGCTTAGCAATCCTTACCGATGTAGAGTAACAGGTTTCAAAGCGTCTTGATGTAATAGCAGACGGTTAAGCAGAACAAGAAAGGAATGATTGGAACAATCCCATGCAGAAAGGTGTAGAAATGGGAAACATCAACTGGACAGTCGCCCTCAATACCTTGGGTATCAGAAATCTTCCACATGTTATGCCGAATTATCACAAAAGATAACCCTCTCTTTCCCCTTTATAGTGTCACTGACGTCTTTCAGTAACGGTTCACTTCTTTTACAACACCCCGACACATTTTACAACCCTACCATTTTTTAGAGGCAGTGACTATTCTAATTACTGCATAATAGCAACAGAAGAAAATATCATAGAAGTCTAAGTTAACTATCACTAATCGTCTGAATTACTAATCTGTCCTTTGACTCTGTAATAATTTATCGAACAATATGTTACACCTACAAAAGAGACTGTAACATCGACTTTGGCTCCATTATGCAAGGCCGATTACCATCTGCTTGCATTTAAATTCTGCATTTGTTTGTTCCACACGAGTAAGTTTACACTGTTTATCACTTCCTTTTTCATTTTATGCTCGCTTGATATTTCTGCGGGTTCACCTCTTTGATCGCAGTTTACTTCTTCCCATCTCTTCTACACTTACGTAGATTTTCCACTTCCCTTGTTCCAGCCTGTTTTTCCGGATTCCCCTCATCATACTCAAAATTTCCTTTCCAAAGTCCTGAATATTATTCTTCATCTACGTCTTGTTCATCGTCTGTAATTGACTCCCAGTCTTCGTCGTCCTCTTCTCCCTCATTTTCCTACTTCTCTAAAGTATGGGCGCTTACAAGTTACCATTTGTCTTCCAAATTAACAAAATATTAAAAGTACTCCATACCACAGATCTAGCTCCGCCCCCCCCCCCCCCCACTGAATATCGTATAGGCGTTCTTGTCATCTGCCTCTAGGGAGGGAAAAAGGAACTACAATGCAGTGTGTCCTGAAAATTAGGTGAAGAAAGGGAACTTGAGTATTCATAAAGGCCTATTCGCACTGTCCCTCATGGCACCGTTACGTCACGGTACCATCACGTCAAGGTGTATTCACAAAGTCCGTCACGTCATGGCACTTCAATTCAAGTCACGCGATGTCAAGTCGCGTTGTTGTCCTCAGTTGTTCTTTCGCGGGAATTGCAATCTTCGCAAGATGATTTTCAACTATTTTTACGCGTGAAGTGCACATATACAACGCGGCTGCCGGCCGCGGTGGTCTCGTGGTTCTAGGCGCTCAGTCCGGAACCGCGCGACTGCTACGGTCGCAGGTTCGAATCCTGCCTTGGGCATGGATGTGTGTTATGTCCTTAGGTTAGTTAGGTTTAAGTAGTTCTAAGTTCTAGGGGACTGATGACCACAGATGTTAAGTCCCATAGTGCTCAGAGCCATTTGAACCATTTTACAACGCGGCTGCTTATATGCATAGATGATGGGAGTCCATATTTGTATAAAAATGACGTTTATCGGACTCAAATGTTTTGCTGCTTCAGGGGTAGCTTACATATTAGAGAAGGGAGGCAGAAGTGCAAAACAACACAAAGAAAGTGTGTGGTTTCGAATAAATGTCATTACGTGGTGCAGAAGGGGAATTTCATAAATTATACAGAGAGCTTAAGTAAGCGGATTCGACATTTTATATTTTGGAAAGTGGAAGCACCAGGTTTTCATTTGCTACGTCAAATTGCACCCAGAGTTACTAAAAGGAACTCAGTGGTAAACGAGCTGCCGTCACATCAGTGACGGATTTAAAAATTTTGCACCCCTAGATACACCATATTATACAACCCCCGCCCCCCCCTAAAAAAATGTTTTAAATATTAACTATTACCTGATCACTTCACAATTGCCGTTTTGGGTGGGAGCACTGTGGGCTGTTTCCGTACTCTGCTATTCGTTATTCTAAAGCACGCGCCAGCGGCTAGTCGCGCTCATTCAAAATGTAATATGGTCCCTGAACTATACTTGGTGTACGGCAGCGGATGAAACAAACTTAAAACTGCATTGTGTTAACACATTCTTCTGTCGAAAAACAACAGAAACGAACACAAGGAAAATAACTTTTCTTTTATGGCCTAAAAATTCAGCAGAGCGTGTAGGAGACAACGGATTTTTGTTATACACTCACTTTTAATATGTTCTTTTACACTTAACCGTTGAAAATGAAAATAAAAAAGTTCTGTTACGATCTAAAAATTGAAGCGATTGTGTCATACATTAGAAATTAATACGTAATAATACAGAGATGCGTCAAAATTAAAATTAAACTGTCGTTTTACGATCTAATAACTTGAATGTGTAGCAGATAAAAAGAAACGTTCAGTATTTATACGTGAATCCATAGGATAGCGTAAGAAATGAAAATGAAATAGAGATTCTGGTGCACGATCTAATAACTAATACAGACGAACAAACACAGTACTGGATTTGGTATTGTGTAATTTTACAGAATAGTGTGGAAAAATAAAAATTGTTTTATAATCTAATAGTTAATATATAAAGCATTAGGGTCTGTGTAGCTATATGCTGCATAGTAGGTGTACACAATACCTTTAATGCTTGTAAGGGCTGAACAGTTTTGTACTGCAGCTACTACTGCTCCTACCACCAAAGCTCTTTCTAACCGCATTAGCAAAGCTTTTACGTATTTATCGACAGAACTGAACTACGTTATTTATTAACTCTTTTTCATCTGAGCGTACTCTCCGATAACGTATATTTCCGCGATAACTATACGTCTCAGCAGACGCCAAGAATAAGCATCAGTTGTGATATACTACAGTACAGCGCCGAGTGGCTCGGGTCATACGGGTATTATTTAGTACTGTCGGGCGCCTTAGTTCACGTCTGCACGTATAAACGAGGTTTAGTTCCATGTTCTGCCATCGGAAATTGTAAAATAAACGGGTAATACGTACTTTGCAAATCCAATGAATGTGCTCTAAGTTATGATAAAAATCACATTATAATCTTAAGGTTTTAAAACTAATATGAATAAATAAACAAACTCATCAGTCAGCGAAGTTTGCGTCTGGATTTGGTGGCAGAAAACTTGTTGATCATATCTTCATAGTTCAGACGGTTATCAGTTCAGGAGGTCGGCTTCGATGTGAAGAATGGACAAGGCGTTCAATCTCTCCACAGACAACGTAGAACGTAAGTACGATTTCAGTCTTTTAAGGGCCGCAATCGAGCGTTCTGTTGAACAATTTGTAAGTACCATACATAGAAATATTCTAAGAGCAATATCAACTTTCGGAAACACGGAATGTAACCTCTCTTTTCGTAAAAATATACTCATCTCGACTGGTATATCACTAATCTCAGAAGATTTCAAAAGTTCCGCGAAATGTACACATTCAATAAGGGAGGAATGCTCTAAATCTGTGTCATATGATGCTGGGACTTTTGCTGCACATTCAACAGTATCGTAAGGGGAACTGTTCTTAAGAATACTGAAAAACTGTGAAGGAGTCCAACAGTGTTCTATAGCTTTCCTTCCTCCTCATTAATTCGGCATACAAGTTGTCGAGTACCGGGAGAAATTTATCGACTCTAAATTTTTCCCTTCCAGTCAGAAAAACTTCTGAGTCCACTTCTTCGTCATCATGAAGTTTGCGTTTTCGTGATCTTTTATGGGTGCATTCATAGTCTATATCAGTCACAATCTCCATGGATTTATTTTCATAACAGTGGAACATACCACGAATAGATGCAATATCCTACAAGTGACTCATATAATTCATGCACTATTTTAGTATCAATATTTACTCTTTGCAATTTCAGATTTACTCTATTAAATCTCTGGAGTATGTCCTTCCCAAGTGTCATCATGAATACTGTTTCTAGTTTGCTGAGTTGATTCAATAAAGCTGAAGCCTCATTTCGCACAAGTGGGTTTTCAAACATATTATTGCCAATATGTATGAGGGCATTGATAACGCCCTCCCAGTTTTCATATAGACTTACACACGCTTCCTCTCTTGCAGACCAACGTGTTTTTACCATTTTGCTTCCTGGTTTCGTAAAAGAAAGAAGTTTATCCCAGCGCTGTGTAAAAGTAGCTAAAAAATTATAAAGTTTCTGCTGTTCTGCACTACATTGAAAAATGAACATGCTTCCCAACAAAAACTTGCAGCACTAGTGCCGACTAAATTCAAAGAATATTCTGCACAAGGCCCATAATCCACTTTCGGATTACATTCTTTAATGCGTGCCATAGAGTAAATAAATATCTCTGGAGAGAGCATTCACACGCGCAGAACAGATTTTGTGTTGTCAACATACATTGCCGGCCTGGTCACGTGATCTCGGGACGACGTGTGTTTGTCCGTATAGCACCCTATACATTTAGAATGTCACTACATCCCTTTACAGACGGATTCTTTTCGTACGTGTCGTGGATTATTTATATATGTTGCGCAGACATTTTAACTGTATCTATTTGATGCCGGGAATAAACCAGCTACGTAACTTTTAAGGGCAAGTGATATTACATTCTGCTTCTTTGAGATAGGTGTCACAGTTCAGATGCACTTTTGCATTTTTGGTAGTTTTCGGTATGATACGGCACTTTATAGTATTACAGAGCCTGACGTACATTTTTGCAGTGATGGTCTTGCAAAACGACTTGACAGTACGCTAGTACTTTTGCAAGTGTCCGAAAAACACCGAATTTGCCACACCTTAGCGATCATATCCTGCTAATTCGTCCTTTTTTCTTGTATTTCTGCGTATTTATTTTCTCGTTTTGCGACCTAAAGCACAATTTTTCTTACTGGTGGCACTTTGAGGCACTTATTTAACGCATTTTAAGTACTTGCTCCCAGCTTATTAAATAAGTAGTAGACTGAGTAATGTATATGCATAATCGACATGTCACTGATAAATGCATGGAGGATAGTATTTACCGAAACAACTAACCATTCCCTTCCCTATTCCACTAGCAAATTTACGAGAAGAAGCGACTGTTTGTAAGCTTTTGTATGAGCAGTAATATCTATTATATAATAAAATCGTAGAAAAATAGGTCTACAGAATCAAGCCTTAATTATACGGCGTCTCGAAAATTTTAGCATATACAGTGTCTCTTACTAATATGATAACTATAATTAGATGTACATGGTATGTACCCATGAAAAGTTACTATCCCTCCTTTCACATATTTTTCTTTGCATCCATAGCAACAACAGTAATTCATCATCGCTATTACACTATCAGCAAATGGTGAAACACAACAAAAACTCTTGATATTATAAACTTCAAACGCTGCAGAAAGCACACACACACAGCGAAGTCCCGAAAACACGTGACAATCCTGGTTTAATGTTGACATGTGCAGAACGCAATGCTCACTCATGAGATATTTACTCTATGATGCGTGCCTGCAAACCAGTCAGTGTGAGTTCCATAGAGTAAATATCTCTGGAGTGAGCATTGCGTTCTGCGCATGTTGTCAACATTAAACTAGGATATGTCACGTGTTTTCGGGACTTCGCTGTGCGTGTGTGCTTTCTGCAACGTTTGAAGTTTATATTATCAAGAGTTTTGTTGTGTTTCACCGTTTGTTGATAGTGTAATAGCGATGGTGAATTACTGTTGTTGCTACGGATGCAAAGAAAAATATGTGAAAGGAGGGATAGTAACTTTTCATGGGTACATACCATGTACAATTAATTATAGTTATCATATTAGTAAGAGACGCTGTATATGTTTACAAATTTCGAGACGCATTATAAGTAAGGCTTGATTCAAATTTTTCTACGATTTTATGACTATATAATAGATATTACGGCTTGTACAAAAGCTTACGAACAATCGCTTCCTCTCGTAAATTTGCTAGTGGAACAGGAAAGAGAATGGTTAGTTGTTTCATCAAATACTATCCTCCATGCATTTATCAGTGACTTGATTATGTATATAGATTACTCAGTCTACTATTTATTTAATAAACTGGGAGCAAGTACGTAAAATGCATTAAATAAATACTTCAAAGTGTCACCAGTAAGAAAAATTGTGCTTTAGGTCGCAAAAACGAGGAAATAAATACGCAGAAATAGCAGAAAAAAGGACGAATTAGCAGGGATATAATCGCTAATGTGTGGCAAATTCGGTGTTTTTCGGACACTTGCAAAAGTACTAGCGTACTGTCAAGTCGTTTCAAGACTATCACTACAAAAATGTAGGTCAGGCTCTGTAGTACTAAAAAGTGCCGTATCATACCGAAAACTACCAAAACTCGAGTGCATCTGAACTGTGACACCTATGGCAAAGAAGCAGGATGTAATATCACTTGCCCTTAAAAGTTACGTAGCTGGTCCATTCCCGGTATCAAATGGATACTGCTAAAATGCCTGCGCAACATGTATAAATAATCCACGACACATACGAAAAGAATCCGTCTGTATTAGGGGTGTAGTGACATTCTAAATATACAGGGCGCTTTACTGACAAACACACGACGTCCCGAGATCACGTGACCAGGCCGGCAATGTATGTTGACAACACAAAATCTGTTCTGCGCATGTGAATTCTCACTCCACAGATATTTACTCTATGGTAGGTTCCTGACATATTGCTTGCATTGTTATATGACTGGAATCTACATTCTGTAATATCAATGGAATTTGTAGACAGGATTAAGTTTTCGGACTTGCGTCCCGGGTTTGGTGAAAACAGAAGGAAACGTTCAACAGTTTCATCATTCTCATTCACATATCTTAATATGAAAGATAATTGATCAATATGTGAAATGTCCGCAGTGGAATCTGCTATTATAGAGAAATATTTGGCCTGTTTTATTTCACTTATGTTAATTCTTTTCATTCGTTCAGAAAATAGCTCTATTATTTCATCACAGATTGTTGAAGAAAGACATCTTGTATGTCCCTGCCCTGGATTTCCATATCGTTCTATGTGCTCTGCGAGAAAAGGATCAAACTCGGCTATAAGTTCAAGAGACATCATAAATTGACCATTATGTAATGAATGGAATTTTTCAACGTGTCCACATAGGGAAAGTCCACGACTTGTTAGCTACTTCACTACTGCAAACACCCTTTTCAACACACTGAGCCAGCACATTTTTTCTGTCTCAACATATGACTCGTAATGGTTATCTATTGTTCCAAGTGAAAACTCAGAATTTTTGTGTTCGTGTGAATTCACATGATGAGCTAAAATATTAGAAATATTTTTCCAATCTGCAGTAACATTAGTACCAATCGCTGCCTTACCTCCGAACTATTTACATCGTCCACAAGAAACAGCATCGGTGCTACTGGAGTATACTAGAAAATCACGAAAAGTTGATTCACCATTTAAACTTTTACAATAAAATACATTTTTATTCAAGTATGTGGTTTCATCGTCTATTGATCGTCTTGAATTAGAAAAGTCACTGTTACAGTTTTGATTAATGCCACGTTGTAAGAAAATGTCGATTGTTGATTCATTGGCACACGATTCTGCAGGATCATCACTAAGAAGGTTATTTCTTTTTGTAATGTCTGACTCGACACTTAGTTTTTTGTGAAACTCGAATTCAGGAACAATTTGCTTTTCTTCATTTCTAACTTTTGTTTCGTATGTATTTTCTTCTTTTACAACAGCTGCAGTGCCAGAGATAAGAGCTGTACTACTTGAAGTCGAACCAGCAACAGTTTTTGCGAAAAATTTATCTACTCTGCCAAGCGTTTTTAGAACATTGGCTTCTCGTTCTCGCCTTTTCTTCGATGATTTCCGAAATGCCGCCTCACTTAATTTTGCACGTTTGCTTTTTTCACTGTTATTCATGTTAAGGCACTTACAAAATTGTCAACCAACAGACTAAACAAAAGAAAAAAAAATTGTGAAAGGAAAGAAAGAAAGACTGTACCCAGTTCCAGTTGTACTACACTGCACATGAGCACAAAGCTTTTTACTTTAAACTCGGCATACGAGCAGAAAGATTTTTCCTTTAACCATGGAGCGATGAACTGACCAACTCGGATTACTCGACTAACTGTGCTAAGAAAGATCGACAATAGATAATAATTTAATTTCATTGTCGCCTGTTTCTCTGTTGTCAGTGAACAGTAGAAGCACACCTGACGGCTGAAATTCGTCTCGTAAAGAAAACGGCACAGTTCCTTTTTTGGGTTCTGTTTCCCACTGGCTCCTGTTTCCCACGTAGCCGGAATTTTAACTGGGACACAAATATGTTCTGAATATTTTGACACTGTCTTAGATATTCTGCATATGTTCTTTTCATATAAACATGTGTTTAAAAATGCAAAACATTCCCAGTATCAAAATGTTTTATTAAATGGGTGTCATTAAATCAAAGCTCAGATATTGAGGACCGCAGAGCTTTCACATTAATTACACTACTGGAGGGTTGACTTTATACTTTCCCGTAATTTCTACAAGAAATTTAAGTAGAATCGTGTTTTATATACTGAGGCCCACACATGTAACAGTAATTACGAAACTGCTGATTAGTTTATCACAGCTTTTCAGGGGTCCTGGTATTCTCACGGGGACAATGTGATAGATTTAAGTAGAAGCTGACAACATTCTTGGTATAATAACGTTTCAAACATTGTATTGTAAATTGCCGTCCTCACAGCTTACCTCAGAATTTTTGAACAGTCATTAAGATGATACCAGACAGAAACTCAATGTCAAATTTCCATTCAGACACCAATAAAATTATGTATATTTCCAAGCTTGTATTGTCGATTTTCGTTCTTAAGGCTTATTTAAATTAGCAAGTTGTTTAACAATATTAAAAATTTTTGTTGTTTGTAAATGCAGTTATTTTAAAACATAAAAGGTTAAAATGAGTACAGAGCAAAAAATGCCATCCCCCTTACAGTGCCGCCTGTAGGCCCATGCCCAGCGGGCCTTTACATGTTGTATTTGGCCTTTAGTAGTCCAAGTGCCATATTTGTACTGGAGTTAGCTATTGAAACTACATAAATTCTGACCACTCATGATTGCAAAACTGTTTCACATGGGATTCAGAGAACGGCTTAACAGTAAATAGGTCTGCCACAAAAACGTATTTAAACAAACAACTTGCAGTGTCTGAAGGTTTCAGTGCATTTCTTTATGTCACTAAAATGCCTGACAAGATACAAATTGCACCTACTAATCATATTCTACCCACAATACTTTTTCACCTCTAGTTGCAACAATGCTACAATCCATTTCATTGTAAAATATTAAATACAGTATCGACCTCTATAAAAATCCACTTTATAAATGTAGCAGAGGACGGTAATTTAGTATGCTCATGTCATACAATTTTGACTGCGGTCTCACTGCTTGAATTAAACTGACGTAATTTACAATAAATATTAACAAAAGAAATAACGAAACGAAACAATTTACATCGAATAACGAACAACAAACTGGTATCAACGACGAAAACCATGACGAAACGAAATACGGATATCTGCCTATGGCCATGTATATGGAGGAAATGAGCTTGTGGGTCACGTGATCAGCAAGGAACAGATGACGTCAGCCATCAAAACTTTCCTCCAAAGAAACCTTGACGATACCCTGAAGTGACGTAATGGGACGGGATGGTCAGTGTGCATGCCGCCATTTCAAATGCATAGCGAATGTTTTGTCAGGACGAGTAGTGACGTGACGGCCAGTGTAAATTGGCCTTAAAGCATCCAGGTGTTACCGTGTGTTTTTAATGAGTGGGTGATGGGCAAACGTAAACACAAGTATGGTGGGCAGTCTGTTCTAAATCCAAAAGCTGAAGAAAGTTTAGTACATTGATTGATCAAGTGTGGACAGGGGAGCTTTCTTTGAAACGACATGATGTGAGAAATGTCGTTGAGGGGTGCTTGAATCATTCTGGGCGAGCTGAGAATCATTTTAAGAACAATAAACGGGCAATAGACAGATTCTTAGGCTTTATAAAAAGAAGCAAGGAGCTTACCGAAAGATTAGTGAAAAATATTAAGAGGAGTTGAGCTGGAATCAGCGGTGAAGTTTTTCATGATTATTTTGATTATGTGGAGGTATAAATTGCAGACATGCCTCCTAGTAACATAATAAACTTTGATGAGACCGACTTTACAGATGACGTGGGGCAAAGTAAAGCGCTAGTTAAAAGAGGAGTAAAGCGTGCAGAGAAATTCATGGATTCATCCAAGACTGCAGCTACAACTGAAGGTGTTGTTTTGTCACCATATATGGTATATAAAGCAAAATGTCTCTATCCAATATGGACTGAAAATGGCATTCCTGGCAGTAGGTACAACAGGAACACAAGTAGTTGGTTTGACTTTGAGGTATATGAAGACTGGTTAGCTGCTCCCATTCACTTGTAAGCCGAGTGGTACAAAACTACTTATTGGAGCCAGCCTCTCGAGTCATCTTCCTCTTCATGTTATTCACTTGTGTGAAGAGAACGAAACTTCCACCAAGTATCATCCACTTGATGCAGCCTTCTTCTGTCCATGAAAATGAGCTTGGAGAAAGTGCTCAGAAGAATGGAAAGTGAAAAACAGGGGACTCTTGCCTGAATGTGAGTTTCCTAAGATGTTGAAGAAGATCTTCGAGGAAGTGGGTGTTCACCTAACACCCAGTTCTGTGGCAGAATTCGCGGTATGTGCTATTGTTCCTCTAAATCGGTCGAGAAGCTGTACTCAAGAAATATCCAAAATCTCTGAGGGAAAATGAAGAATTGGAATGACAGTGGAGTGACACATTGGTCTACTAAGGAAGAAAACCAATAGAAGTACCGAGAAACGCCCAAAGCAAAAACATCTCAATGCTGTAGCTGGCAAGGCAATAGTGGTTCATGATCTCATAGAGTCAGATGACGTCATGCAATCAGGATCATTAAACGACAGTCAATTGCAGTCTGATGTGGAGCTAATTGATGAGGATGATATTGGTATGTCTAGTGTCATAAATTATGGTGAAACGACAAAAGGAGATGAAAACTGTGGTTCTTACAAGAGTGGTGAATTTCCATTGGTATCATTTCCCATTGGCAGCAGGAACAGAAATTTCATGGGTCAAATAATTCAGATGGCTGAGAGTGACGCTGACGTCGGCCATCTAAAGAAAAGGGGATCCAAGGAGGTTCATTTTGTATTTACAGATGTTCCTGATGTACACAAGACTTCCTTCACGCAAACTGTAACTAAAAATGAAGCATAATGGCATCAGTTGTGGACACTACAATTTCCTAGACATTGACATTTCTTTATGACATAAGATAATTTTAAGTATAGTGGATATTTTAAAGGAAAATACAATGTTCTATGTGGTGTCACCGCCAGACACCACACTTGCTAGGTGGTAGCCTATAAATCGGCCGCGGTCCGTTAGTATACGTCGGACCCGCGTGTCGCCACTATCAGCGATTGCAGACCGAGCGCCGCCACACGGCAGGTCTAGAGAGACGTCCTAGCACTCGCCCCAGTTGTACAGCCAACTTTGCTAGCGATGGTTCACTGACAAATTACGCTCTCATTTGCCGAGACGATAGTTAGCATAGCCTTCAGCTACGTCATTTGCTACGACCTAGCAAGGCGCCATTATCATTTGCTATTTATCTTGTGATGCATGTACCGTCAGACCGATGGTCACCAATTATGGATTAAAGTTAAGTATTCCAGAAGCTATGTACTTTATTTGCTGGTCTCCATTACTTGTCCTGTTCCAGACCTCACGCCAGCCTGCGTGAGCTTAAACGCTTGCCTTTCGGCTTCCTGTCATAGTGGATTGGCTGTCTTGCCAGTCCACAACATTCTAACCATCAAATATTCTATTTGTTAATTTATGTACATGTTAGGTCTCTGAGGAACATCATCTAGTATTTTAAAAATGAATACAAATGTAGCCCACCATACCTTTGGAGCTATTTTAATTTAAAAGTTGATCGGTTTCAACACATTATCTGGGTGAAGTCATTATAGGCCTTTAAAAAAGCAATGTTCGACTTCAGCCCACTAGATGGGGTGAAGCTAATCAAGTTTTAAATTAAAGCACGATAGACTATGTCTGTATTCGGTATAGATACAATGTCAAAGTGCTTAGGATTACACGTATTTTTTTAAACAAATTCTTGAGTAGATTCCCACTGCACTTTTTCTTGACTTCATCCTTTCTAATGGCATATAACATACTGTGTACTTGTAGTGATTAGAGAATTTCTGTGTAAATTCTAGAACCACTCAGGCTTCTACAGTGTCGAACACACGATATTCTGTATATGAGTGTGGGATGGTAGAATCCTACCTACTGTGCGTCACATGTTTGTGTGTGCAGGTTTAAAATCAGTCGCCGGAAGAAAGTAGACACGGTGGACGAACAGCACTGACAAGTGCCTGTCGGGTAATCCATAGATGTTTTAGTGAGTGTGTAAGGAAGAACCATGGAGTTTTAATGCAGTTTTGTGCTTACTGTTTCATTGACTATTGTTATTAAAACAAAAGCAGTTGAAAAAGAACCCTTTTAAACTCTTGACGTAACCTTGCTATAGGCAAGACATATTTTCTGATTTATGTTAAGAAAAGTTATGGTATCAAAGACAACTTTCTTTTATCTGTAATTTAATTTCTTTCTGACGTTCGACCGTACGAGGGACTAGCCAGAAGTTATATATTTATGTTGAAACTCACAGTTTTATTGTGTATGAAAGACAAATACATCACTAACTGACGAAAAGCAAAGTTTGTTTGTCTACTTATTTCATAAGTAGAAAGAGTCTAAAAATTCCTGTACCTAGTGTAATTCGACGGAAAAGAAGTCAAGGGGGTTTCCAGCAGCCAGCTATCCTGTAAAGAAGAGTGGCTGCAAATTCCAAGTACGTCATCTCGTAAAGAAGTGGAAGGTGGTTTGGGGGAATAAACCGAAATAACCCAGATTCACACTCACACTTTAACTCGGAAACGTTAGATACTCTAGACCTGTTGATGGGTTTACAGTCCATTGTTTCATACTGTCTGCATTAAGTTCAGTTCCCAAATAACGAATCGTTGCCAAATCACCACCTGCACCGTCAAACGTTAGAATGAAACAGTGAAACTGAGGTTATCTCTGTGATAGCAAATGTCTGATTACAGTATCGTAATTGAGGAACTAACAACGATAAAGCACATCAATGCCCGAAGTAAACATCATAACGTATGTTCTTGATCAATTTTTTGCGAAGTGCTGAGAAGTGTAATGACATTTCGAAACATCGACGTTTATTTGCTAGCGAAAAAATATATATGCGAACACATCAAACGATCAGAATGAGATTTTCACTCTGCAGCGGAGTGTGCGCTGATGTGAAACTTCCTGGCAGATTAAAACTGTGTGCCCGACCGAGACTCGAACTCGGGACCTTTGCTTTTCGCGGGAAAGTGCTCTACCAACTAAGCTACCGAAGCACGACTCACGCAGGAGAGCTTCTGTAAAGTTTGGAAGGTAGGAGACGAGGTACTGGCAGAAGTAAAGCTGTGAGTACCGGGCGTGAGTCGTGCTTCGGTAGCTCAGTTGGTAGAGCACTTGCCCGCGAAAAGCAAAGGTCCCGAGTTTGAGTCTCGGTCGGGTACACAGTTTTAATCTGCCAGGAAGTTTCACATCAAACGATGTTTACAAAGGAGTTGTACAAGTAGAGCCTGCTTATGTTATCCACTACGTTTTTTCCTCTTAAGTAATTAATAATGTCATAAACAACTGTTTTTTCCCTCATTAGAACTGAATGTTATTTAAAGAAAATGAGTTCATCATCTTATGTTCTTCTTTATATACAGTGTTAGCGTCAGCTGTGTTCTTTTATTGTAAATTCTAAATAATTTTTTGATTTCAGATGTCTGACTTCGCTCATGGAAGAACACTCGATAGAATAAATATCCAAATCATCATGGAACATTTTCAGTCCATCACGAAAACAAAGCATCTTAATAATAATAAAATGTAATTAAGAACACACAAAATCACCAAATAAAATACGAGTGAGTGTGGTGGAAATAGGTAACATCCGAATTTATCAAATGATGATACTATTAAAACTTCCTTCCCGAGAAAACTCGACATGACATCATGTGACCTGATGGCCCATTGACAGTCTTTGTAGATGTTGCCATTTGAAACACATTGTGGAATGTTTTCACATGACATGATGTGATGTGACAGCCAGTGTGAATTGGCCTTTAGCCTCTGCAGAATACTTAAGATCTAAATTCAGACTGTGACTTGAGACTACTTTATAGAACATTGTATTGCCACTTATGATGAATTTTCCACAACATTTGCTCAAAGTTAAGTCCTTTCGTCCCATAGACTGATGTAACTGATGTTCCAATCTTATCACAGAGTGATCTTTGGCGCGAGTAAACGAAGTAAATGATTCGACATCTTTACTGCTGAAGATATGAGATGTGCGCAAACTTGGAAGTCGGATTTGGAATTTTGACCAAAACTGGTCAGATCTGTGACCACCAAAGAGGTAGAGAATTCTATCTCTACATGTGTCTAGGCACACAGGGTGAGCCAATAGGTTGCACTCAGCTGGCTTTGGGTTTGCAGCTCGTAGCGAATCCTGATGGTACCCAGTAGTGATGGGCTAAACTGCGATTTTCCGATATCAGTGATTTCTGTGAATGCTACTTTTCAGTATCTGTTATTCTTAACTGTGATTTGTCGCAGTTAAGAGTCGCAGTTAAGGAACATAGGTCGTGTATCCCTTCGCCACTGCTATTTCTGCGATTTCTGCTACTTCTGCGATTTCTGTGACTTCTGCTACTTCCTGCGATTTCTGTGACTTACCACCGTATCAAAAAGTTACATCTGTCAACACAGAAAATTGCATCTCAACAAACCTGTCATTGGCAAGTATGTTTTACGTTTTTTCTTCCGTTGGCTTTAATTTTGTATTAAAGAAACAACTGTGAAAATATTAATAGTGTAATTAATATGTAAGTAGCCGTGCAGTACCTTAATAGTTCGTGTTTAGAAAATGAATTCTAACATATTGTTATGTTCACAGGTACCTGATCTACATTTCAGTCACTCAGTAAAGTGATAACTCAAAATATCATTGTCAACAGATCTGAAGAAATTTCCACTGCGTCTTTAGACCGTTTTCGTCAGACGAGAGGTTAGTTTCTAAGCGTTTCGATGGACTTAATTACTTCAGTGAGATCGTTCTTGCAAATGTGATATTCCTTATAGCAAATATTAGCAATCTACTCTGTCAATTATATTGCTAGTAATTAGTGACAGCAAAAAGTGTTTAATAATCCTTGTGTTTTTGCAGACGCAGTTCTGACTCTGATTACTGGTTGCTGTACGTATCTATCCACATCAAGGCAGTTGAGAGAGACTCGTGAAGATTCAAGACAGCTCTTAGAGGATTTGCAGTTTAAAAGTGAAATAATTGTGAAATAAGTGTGTGAATGATTAAACTGTGTTTTATTGAAGTTGTTGTGCGATTTTAAAGGAATAATAAATGTTAAATACAGTGAGTGAATAATAAAAATCTCATTTTCCACGTGTTAAGCCGTCCAATACCCATAATTTTCCGCCACTTACTTATTGGTAAACACTTGTTGGAGAGTGACATGCCGCCGCCCCCCCCCCCCCCCCTTTCTCCAAAATCTTGGTGTGACACTGACCTGTAACATATCCCGAAGTCTACAATATGCATTTTGAGGCTGTTGATATGAAAGTGGGAAGTACAGATCTTCCAGTTAAATCAGAAATAGCTTAAGTGCATTACTTAAAAGTAACACAGGAAAAGCGTACTTATGTAGGTGGTAGTAGTGTCGGCAAAAAGTTCTTGTGTGTAAAGTTGCCATGTAGAACACCAGGTGTAAAACTTTTCTCCCGAGTCTTGAACTGTGTTGGAACAAAAGTGAGGCATTCATATGACTGTTTTCATTTCACTACACTTATACAGATGTCTAAGTTCTGCTGTGTTAACATTGCAAAGTCCTGTAGGCATGTGGAGTAGTAACCAAAACTGTCATATTGGAAGCAGAATCAAACACAGTTGTTATGTTACTTGATATTTTCAGGAGAAAAAGGCAATGTTGCTTCTTATTAATATAATACATTCAGAGTCACAGCAGTATTTGACCAATCATAACTGATGCTGAATGTGCATGTCGTCATATAATATGAAGGGCTTATTTCAATAGTGGTACAAGCCCATTACCTCCACTTTTCTGTCTATAATGCTTCTGAAATTAATGATCCAAACAAACATAAATAAAGGTTCATCTCTAGCAAGAAGCCATATGCTTGAATATTTCTGATATCTCAACTGCAGATTTTTCAGCGCTCATTTAACTTTACGACTCTGTATCTCAAAATGAACAAAAATGGACTTGTACCACTATAGAAATAAGCCCTTCATATGCACACACAGCACATCGATCTCGTTAGGCACAGGCTCTCATAACGAAGTACGTACGTCGGTCAACAGATGGCACTAGGAAAAGTATGTTAACTGCGCTTTTTAGTTGCTACTTGCGACTTGTCACGGAAATCGCAGTTTGACTCGATAGCGTGTCGCAGAGATGAGCGTAGTACGAACTTTGGCCTACAGATGGCACTGTTAACTGCGCTTTTTAGTTGCTACTTGCGACTCTTAGTTGCGACTTGTCACAGAAATCGCAGTTGGACTCGATAGCGTGTCGCAGAGATGAGCGTAGTACGAACTTTGACCAAAAGATGGCACTGTTAACTGCGCTTTTTAGTTGCTACTTGCGACTTCTAGCCGCGACTTGTCCCTGAAATCGCAGAAAGGAGTATGGAATTCGGCCCACAGATGGCTCACGGCATTGAATGTGAAATGCTACTTCCGACTGCTAACTGTGACTGAAATCGCAGTTAGATTTTATAAAGTTGTTATTGTGATATCTGTGACTTCTCAATCACTGTGATTTCTAACACATACGCGATTTTCTGCCCACCACTAGTACACAGTGAAATTTTCGCCTTTAGGACAAAGAGCTGTCTGATTCATTTCCCGTGAAATTCAGAATTGTATGTAGATTACTGAAGTTTTCAATGTCACAGCCTCCACATCACAATGTGTCGAAGTGCCTTGGTCGCTTATGCAATTTTTAGGACCTATATTTTACGACAATGAAAGACTTTACATAAAAATTCTCGAAAATATATCCTATAACTAAAGAAATAGGTAACTGCTCCCCAAACTACCAGTAGTTTTTCGTGAGAAAAGTATTATAGTTTTTATTAACTTAACTCACTACCACTAAGTGTTTCTGACTATAGAGGACTAAACAGATGGAATGGTCTGAAACACGTGTTTATTGCCAAAATGTCATGGACACTGGTTTCCATTTTTAACCTGTAGTCCAATTTGATCTTTTACGTAGTGAAATTCTGTAGTCCTCTCGAGAAGTCTGTATCCACCTACAGCAGTTTACGAGTAGCTTTGTATTTTTATGTAACATTCCTTTCAGCGGATTGAATCTGTTAATAACATAAAGACTTGTAATTACGCTGATGGAAAAAAACGCAAAACCAAAGAATAATTATTGTAGAGTAATGAAATTTCGGTAATACATTTGTCTAGTAACATATTCAAATGATTAACATTGCAAGTTCACAGGTTAATATAAGTATGAGATAAGCCACTTAAAATTTGAAATGCTGATAAACTAATAACCAGTATAACCCCCAGAATGTTGAACACAAACACACGAACGTGCATGCGTACTGTTGTATAGATGTCAGATGTCAGTTTGTAGGATGGTGTTTCAAGCCGGTTGCACTTGATTGTTCAATACAGGGACGGTTAATGCTTCTTGTGGATGACACTGATGTTGTCATCCAATGATGACCCCTATGTGCTCGATTGGAGACTGATATGGTAATCGAGCAGGCCATGGCAACATGTCAACACTCTGTGAAACATATTAGCTTACAACAGTAGTATGTGGGCGAGCGTCGTCCTGCTGGAAAACACCCCTTGGAATGCAATTCATGAATGGCAGCAGTACAGGTCAAATTACCAGAGTGACATACAAATTTGCAGTCAGAGTATGTGGGAAAACCACAAGAGTGCTCCTGCTGTCATAAGGAATCGCGCCAAAGACCATACCTCCAGATGTAGGTCCAGTGTGTGTAGCATGCATCCATGTTGGTTACAAGTCCTCAACAGGCCTCATCCTAACCAATACACGGTTATCACTGGCACTGAGGCAGATCCTGCTTTTACCAGAAAACACAACAGACCTCCAACACACCCTCCAATGAGCTCTTGCTTGACAACACTGAAGTCGCAAATGGTCAGTGGAATGCACACAACAGGGCGTCTGTCTCGGAGCTGTTCTTGAAGTAACCGATTTGTCGCATGACTTCTTCTTGGTGTTGCGATTTTTTTGTTTCGTCAGTGTATATTTCACAAACCTGGAGTTGCAGAAGTATTCATTAACGTATTGCCCTGAGAGGAGAATCAGAAACACCTTACACATTTTGTGATATAAGCTAGTTAACTTAATGAGTCGATCATTAGAGCAAGATCTATGCAATACCAGTGTTTCTATAGTTATTGCTGGTGTATGACATATTTTGAAAATTTGGTGAACTGTTTTATAGTGCATAGCCTCCTAATAATGACCTAGGAAATTTTCTTGCTAAAGATGTTCCAGATGAATAAATTGCCAGTAATGTAGGAACTATTGCACGAGTTCATAATTATTTATTATGAAGACTACTTTAGTAACACTGTAAAACAGCATGACAATGTTACTTATAATCCGTCTTGATTGCAACAATGTTTATTCATATGTTCGGTTTCAGTTCCTTTAGAACCGTCTTCAGATCTGCAGTTTCAGTTACAGGAGTAACCCGTCCACACACAGCAACCTTCCTATGCTGTGTGGACGTGTTACTCCTGTAACCGAATCTGCAGATCTGAAGATGGTTCTAGAGGAACCGAAACTGGTCACGTGAGTAAACATTTTATGCAATCAAGACAGATTATAACTAACATTGTATAACCAGTGATTGTGGTATCCCGTCAGACATTAAGTCTGTTTTTGCAAACAGCATGAGTTTAAAATAAAATCTGCATGTGCTGACTGATTGCCAGTACTGTTCTTGCTGATAAATAAAAAGCAAAGGAAACTGCTAATGACAATGAGTTAATAAAGTAAAGCAAGCTGCTACAGTTTTTTTTTTTTTTATGGTAGAACCATGACCAAGTAGGTGACAATATGTTTCTTTAATGCAATTTGTAAACTTATAAATGTCTTAGAAATGAGATTTTAAATGGCACATACAGCAAATGAGATGTTCTATTTCTCATTGTTCAAATAAAAATGGTGTGAGAATGGAAGAATATTTTGGCAACATCGTTCTTTCCACAGTTTTTTGGGTTAGCAAGACTGAGACATTCAGCATAAAAAGTCAGGGAGAATGATCTTGAAATGTAATCTGTACTAAGGATTTGCTGGTTAAATACAAATCTATATTCCTTAGGTTCTCAGCTGATTTTTACTCACCTCAAGTAAAGAAAAAAGAAGTAAAGGAAAAAGAAAAAAGTTACGACCATTTGTAAGTATTATTAATTTTTACGAAAATTTTGATTGTCATGCCTGTATCTTGGGCAATTTGGCGACATAAACTTTTATTATTGCCATATGATGAATCACGCAAAGTGCAACTCCAATTTTACGTTTTTCAAATGGGAGCTGTCTTAACATAAACAAATTCAGAAAACCTAATCACACGAACAGGACAAAGAAGACTGCTGTATGTTTTCGTTGTTTGCCACCAGAAAGCGCTACAAGCAACACACCCAAGTCCAACTGAGGACGCCCGATTGGCACCAGATCTTCGATGGGCCCCAATCATATCTGTGCTCAGGAATCGTAGCATGTGCACGGGAGATCGCCATAAAACTGGAGTATCAGACATGTTTGCATTAGCTGTTTGTTCAGTCTAGTGTCTCGTTTGTATGTGCACACTGAATTTTAACATGGCTGATACATGTCATTGCTCTAGAGCACCCCTCTACTGCCAAAACTGGAAACTTCGCGCCGCCCTTTACAATAATAATACTGTATTACTTGCGGATTAGCTCATTGTTTTTGGAGGATGTTAAATGTGAAAACTGCAGGGACTTGGTGAAGAGACGGCGTCGTGAAAATCGTATTATTAGTTTCTCTCTTGGGACTACCAACATAAACGTTGTGTGCGCGCTTTGTACTGTTCAGACACTGCGGTGTAAATACCGTACAGAAGTAAAATGGTTTCGTGAAGACTTACTATCAGGGCCCTAATTTCCATCCACTATAATATCTTGAACATGTATGGATTCACGAACTGCTACAAGACCAAAATTGCGCATGAAGCAAAAAACAATGAAAATATGCAGTATCAAAATACAGTTTCTATTTTATATTTATATTTACTTCACTTTGTCACATGCTTTTATCCAAAAAGTTGGCCGATGAGCACCAGTTCCCTTCTGTAGGAAGGGCACACACACAGAATTGCAATGTCATCAGAAAACCTCAAAGCTCTTATTTCTTCGTACTGAACTTTAATTTCCTTTCTGGATTTCTGCTTAGTTACCTTTAATATTTGCTTCCAGTACATACTGAAGAACATTGGGGATAGCCTACAGTGTCTGTGATTCCAATTTCAACTAATACCTCGCGTTCATGTCCTTCGACTCTTAAAGCTGTAGTCTGGTATCTAAACGAGCCGTAGATAAACATTTCCACTCTGTATATCGTCAAAACTACATTTAGTATTTCAGAGTGTATATGCCAGCCATCGGTCAAAAGCTTTCCCTAACTCTACATATTCTATAAACAATGGTTTGTCTTTCATCAGTCTCTTGTGTAACGTAATTTGAAGGGTACGTAAACTAAGAGAAAAGCAACCACTAACCTGTAGCAGGTCATCGCATGAAGCACAGAAACAGGTAACAGAAAACTGTGTTCACACTATGTTTCGAGCACTAGCTTTTTTTCTAGCAGAAGTATTCACATTCACACATGCAACCACACAGACACCCAAATATACACTCTCGTGGCCACAGCAAGACTAGTTTTTGATACTCAGTTATTGAAAGCAGTTGCCTGAGCTCATGAAAGTGGGAAGGGGGTAGGGAAGAATGCAAGGAGATGATAGCAGAAAAGAGGAAGTTTTTTGAACAGGTGACTCAGCAACCACAAACAAGATGAAAAGAGTACAGAGAGTAGAGCAAAAAGAGATGTAGGAAAAGGGGGAAGGGGGGGGGGGGAGTTTAGGGATGGCTGTGGGTTCGCAGTAGCGATGTGGAGTGGAATTAACATTTTCCCTCTTATAACCTGGCGGCTAAGCAACACTCTATCTGCATCAGGCATGGCTTTGAGGGAAGCCGCTAACTAAAATTACGCGTACAACAACAATAAAAATGTCCATTTTTAAAAACTGTTTCCTCTGTTCATTTTGGGACAAGATCTCATAGTGCAATACCAGTAAGTGGGATGAGTACACAGCTCTAAACAAATTTATACAGACGTTCACTCGTTCACTGCTTATGAGCGGCAGAGTATTTGTTACAGTACGAACATTTGAAGTTAGTGTTTTATCTCAAGGGCGTGAAGGTGGAGGAGAACAAGAGAGTACCATCGTCGCTGCAGTGAGGGGTGACGTGAGAGGGGGAATGTTTATATGCCTGTAGTTCGGTGCTGGCAATCGATGACTTCGCGCGCAATGGTATAAATTTGAAACAGAAGAAACATAGATTCCAGATTGCACATTACACAGATAGAGGCCCACCATCAAATGCGTTACTCACTTGTACCAAGGAAACTGAAACTGTTTTAAAGGTGTTGTAGCACTAGGCGATTAGGAGAGAAAAACGATATTTCAAAAACGTATTGAGAAATTTAGGTCGTTTTAGATATTATGTAAATAGAATTATTAGCACTAGTAAAGAATCGTTCATTTCGTTATTATTTAAATTATCAACACCAGATAATACACCATGACACAGCACGACCTCCCTCGCATCTTTAGTGCCACAATAGCAAGATTTTGATGATGGCGCCAATGGGAAAAAAGAGGTTTATTGATACGAAATGTTCTGAAATGCCTCGGGAAGAACAGCTTAAGGTGTGTGTACTGTACTTCGCTCGGCCACTTTCTTTTGTGGCTGACCAGGAAACGCTTTTGCTTTGTCGACTAACATATTGACATAGACATGGAAAGAAAATGGTTTATGCCTATTGTGTTGCATTTTACACACAATTCTATGAAAGAGAAATTGCCAAAATTTTTCAGTTATAAAATAATAACTAATTCAATCAAATCACCATACATTTTATATAATCTTCAGTTCGGTCATATTTCACATGAGAAAAGAGAATACATATTATGGCTATGCAAGTCATTGCAACATCTCCATTGAAGCCAGGAAAACTATTTGTATCTCTTATAATTTTCTAAATACAAGACATTAATTATAAAAATTCTTCAACACATGCATTTATTCACTAAAATGGTCAATACAAGCATTTGCATCGAAACTCGAGCTCTACTCATTACATAGATAGTTCCAAATACGACGCTTATTTATATCAAGCTAAGGGTAATTAAAAAATCATAAACATTACAACGCAAATATTTCATTGTAGACGTATACTATTTGTAAACACATTTGGTAATAATAAAAAAAATAATAAATCGATGTAATTTCTGCAAGGACTTTCAATTCTGGATTGAATAGAAACAAGTGCTCAATGTAAATTACTAGCAATATTGAGCTCGATTTTGCATTTTGTTTTCATAGCTACAGCTACTGAAAACGCCCTTTGGCACAAATAAGTGCTTGTAAATGGTAAGTACAATTGCAGTGCTTGCTTTGCTATGCTGGGGTAATCTTTCAGATATTTTACCCAAAATAATGGCTTACCGATCTTCTCAAAGTCATATTTAGCCGTAGAATCGTTTTTAATTTCCAAAGCTTGTTCTAGCAGTGTTTCTGACAGCACATCTACACACTGGTGCCCAAAATTAAAGCAACAAATCGCTTTTTCCCCGTCCTGCATATGATTCATGATATAATCATGCAAACTCTCGACAGATGTCTGTACGATTGCGTTCTGTACTGAAGATGGCATTGCAGTCAATGGCAACCACGCCAACGATGACGCCAGGCCACTTATCAAAACGGTGATGTTCGCCGAGTAGTCTCACATCCACAATCGCTGTGTACGCAATTACAGATGAACCAGAAAGGTGGAGGGCCACGTGAAGAACGAAAGCAGGACATGGAGACCTGCTACATATGTACCTTCACAGAAGGGAACGTTTAGTGTGGAGTCGTCAACAGTGGACCAAAGTTGGACGTCATTGCCTCAAAATGAGATGACATCATTCGCAGCATGCCCCGTCTTTTTCAGGCCCGTATTGCTGACAGAGGTGGTCACATCCCATACTGAGCACATTAACCAGTTGTGCAAATGTGTGTGCAAATCCATTAAGTTGAAAAAATTAACATTTTTGCCTACTATTATGCATATTGTAGTTGTTTATGTTCTGTATTCTTTACACTGTTTCAACTTTACTAATCACCTTTTTATACTGTTTTGAGGCAAAATGAATGCAACCTTGCAAAATAGGAAAGTAGCACTTGAATTCATTAGTCAGATGCTGCAGATGATTTGATATTTTATTCGTAGTATCCGTCTTCTTCAAGACCTCCGTAAAGAGTGCTTCTTCCAGGATTCCAAACAATATGGGAAAGCAGGTCACAATTTTACATTCCCAAAGTAGCAGTTTATCAGTATACGCAGCGATAGCATCCCAGTGATAAATTATGTTCGATTCTCCACGTTGCAGTTTCAAATTAAGTGAGTTCAATGAATCGAAAATATCTGACACGCAAGTCAACACCACAGTCTAACACTGTGGTCAACACAACTTGAACACTTGGCTTTCCGAGTTCCATACACAATTCAGTTTTGTTTTGAATTTCCAAAAATCGAATCATTTCGAGTACAAATAATTGAACTAACTTTTTTTTTTTTTTTTTTTTTTTTGAGCCAGCGTTCTTCCGTATGAAATAGCAGTCTTTCATGTTCTGTTCACAAATGGCCGTAAAAAGACGGGTATTTAAAGCACTCTTTTTTAATATGATTCCCAATTTTGATGCTTAATTTTGAGACGTCGTTGACTTCATTTGGAAGTGTTTTAGTCGCCAAGGCTTGACGGTGTATAACACAGTGAATTGAAGTAACATCGGGATGATTTTCTCTGACCATCTGCATGAATCGTGACCGAGATCCAAGCACTGACGAAGGCGCCGTCTCGGTATACGCCAATCAGCCTTTGCCACGACAATTCATATTTGCAAAAGAATCCAGATCTCACTGCCATGATACGAATTACTTTTGAAGTAGTAATTAGCTCTGTAGAAAATTTATGATTTACACATAAATTTTTAAGTACAGGTACTTTATTGCATTTAAACATACAAAAGCTGATGGGGAAGGTCTTTCATTCAGTCTTGCCAAGGTTGTGGATGCTGATAACCTGTGTACTCATACTTATCTGTAAAGAAAAAGAACCGAACTTTAACAGAAAAAAATATTGGTACTATGAACTCAACACATTCTAAAATATGAAAACTAGAAGTAATTAAAATTAATTATAACATCAAATAATATGAAGGTAAACACACACAATTCTGTTCAAAGGCAATTACTTGCATTTAATTTCATATTATCAGCAACAAAATAATTTTTACTGAGAATTATGATGTCCTGTGTGAGTCACACGTTTATTATAAATTGTATGAGAGAGAAAAGTAACATCCATAGTGCTAAGATAGAAGGAAGCGCAGTGGTACTGATAGAAACATGTAGAAAAACAATATGCATTGCATGAGTTGCAACCATGTTTCCTTTTTTCAAACCTACCAAATTGCAATTCATTGATTATTCCCCAAATTCATAAAATATTTCTTACAGAAGTTTAAAAATATATTGGCTATAAAGGTTAGCTATGCAACGCTACTACATGGATTAATTCATCCAGAAAGGTAATTCACATGTATGTATCTAAGAAATATAGGCACCTAATACATTACTCTATGCCATATTTAAAACAAGCGAGATAATCTGTAGACATGTGGCAGACTCTGGGGGAACCATAGCAGATATGCTATTGAGCATATACCTGTTATTGATAGGCTGACAACTGCAGAAGCTTTTTTAGGTGCCTTTTCCATTTTATTTGCAATGGAAAAGAGAAATTTTAAGTATAAGCGGTAATAGCTACAATGATCTTTTACAGAACCTTTTGAGAAACAGGTACTGGCATTGGAAAAAAATAAAAATTTGGTTAGCTTTGGATGACTCAGAGCATGTGAGATTAGTTGTGGAAAAACATCTGTAGGATAATCAGGAAAGAGAGACGAAGTGATAATGAAGGAAATACTTCACCAATATTTTCACAAAGTGGTAATCATTAGACAAGTACAAAAATATGTCTACGGCAATGACTTCAGCAGTTCACAAGCAGGCAAGCCTAGTTCCTCTACAGAAAAATCATGGAAATATACTTATGACAGTTCATATTGCAAAGGGAAGATAGGCACACTATGGAACAGAAATCAAAATAAATAAAAGTAGCCTACAGGTAGTTACCAAAACATAAATGAACATGTAAACAAAAGAAGTTTTCACCAGAAACCCTAAGTACTGCTGCTCAATGCTTTGCTATTCTTAGGTCTAACAAAAACCATTGATATCAACATAAATACAAAATACACTGTAAAAAATAAAAAGTATTAGTGAAATTACAGTGACTACATGATTAATGTTTCAGTGCCTCAATCTGGTGATGTGCACACGGAATACAGAAATGAAGAAATCATTGAAGAAATTTTGTGTTTACAATGTATCATAAAATTATATTAGGTCATGAAATAAGTGATTCTGAGAAAGAAAACTGTGCTAACTTGATACTAGATGAAAACATGCAAAATTAACACATTGCCTGGAAATAGCAAGGATTACTTTGCAGTGTAAAAGTGAAGTTACACAAATCAGCCAACAGAAATGTAAGGTAGCACCAAATGTAGTTTAGGAATGTGTGTGTTGCAAAAATAAGTGTGTAAATAATGAGTAAAAGTGTTCCTCTAGCACAAATGTTGGCATCTGTTGAGAGAATGTGTGTGTGTGTGAGGTGTTATACACTGAAGTGCCAAAGACACTGGTATAGGCATGCATATTGAAATACAACAATAAAGGTAAAGTTGCCACACCATATAGTAGATATACTGAGTTGCAGATAGGCACAACAAAGAGACTGTAAGGCCTTTGCCAAAAATAGATGACACACACACACACACACACACACACACACATGGCTCCTACCCCTGTAATAAACCTAAATGCATGACCTGTCCCAAACATCCTCCCACCACTGCCTACTCCAGTCTCGGCACAAACATCACCTATGCCATAAAAGGCAGGGCTACCTGTGAAACCAGTCAAGTAATCTGCAAGCTAAGCTGCAACCACTGTGCTACATTCTATGCGGGCATGATGACCAATAAGCTGTCTGTCTGCTTGAAGGGCCACTGATAAACTGTGGCCAAGAAACAAGTGGACCACCCGGTTGCTGAAGATGCTGTCAAACATGACTATCTTCATTTCAATGACTGCTTCACAGCCTGTGCCATATGGATCCTTCTCACCAACACCAGCTTTTCTGAACTGTGCAAATGGGAACTTTCCCAGCAATATTCTACATTCCTGTAACCCTCCTAGCCTCAACCTTTGTTAGTCATTGTCCTCACCCATCCAGCCTCCTCGTTCCCACTCCAGCAATATACAGCTGTCATTCCACCATCACACCCAGTCTTTTTATTTGTCTTCTTTTCTGCCCCCCCCCCCTCCAGTCCCCTCCCCACTTCTCCTCTGCCCTCATCTAACCTCCTGACTGCACATAACTGCCCTATCTCCTCAGCACTTATTCCCTCTGCACTCTCCAGAGCACTGCACTGTTTGCCACCCCTACCCTACTATCCCTCCCCATCCCCACACCAGCCTCCTCCTTACTCCCACCCAGTCACCACTTCCATCTTGCACTGGTGCTGCTGCTCGCAGTGTGGCTGCAGTTGCCAGAGTCTGCAGTCATGTTTGTTTGTTTGTGTGTGTGTGTGTGTGTGTGGTCTATTTTTGATGAAGGCCTAATGGGCTGAAAGCTTTATTTGTAACAGTCTTTTTCTTGTGCCTATCTCTGACTCAGCATCTCTGCTATATGGTGAGTGGCAACTTTCCGTTTCTAATATTGTTACATTCCGTACTGGATTTTCCATCGTATTCAAATACAGAGATATGTAAACAGGAAGCATATGGCACCGCAGTCGGCAATGCCTTTGTAAGACAAGTGTCTGGCTCAGTTGTTAGATCAGTTACTGCTGCTACAATGGCAAGTTATCAAGATTTAAGTGAGTCTGAACATGGTGTTATAGTCGGTACACGAGTGATGGGACACACCATCTCCGAAGTAATGATGAAGAGGGGATTTTACTGTATGACCATTTCATGAGTGTACCGTGAATATCTGGCATCTGGTAAAACATGAAATCTCTGACATTGCTGCAGCTGGAAAAAGGTCCTACAAGAATGGGACCAACGATGACTGAAGGGAATCATTCAACATGACAGAAGTGCAATCCTTCCCCGAACTGCTGCCGTTTTCAATGGTGGGCCATCAACAAGTGTCAGCGAGTGAACCATTCAATGAAACATCATCGATATGGGCATTCGGAGCCAAAGGCCTACTCATGTACCCTTGATTAATTTGAAACAAAATTTGATAATCTAGGTTAAAAACTGAAGGAAACAGGTCATAGAGATGGAAGTATTAGAGTGCATTTAGAAGAGGTGTCAAAATATGTATATAATGAATACAAGCAATCAAACAGAAACTGCAACAATGAATCAGCAATAAGGCAAAAAATGTGGTAAGTTTTTCGGTTTCACATACTACAGAATTCAAGTACTGAGTGATAAAAATGTGTTAATTAACCAGTGGAAAAAATCTCAAAACATTACTGGGCCAAAGTTGTAAATAAGGTAAATAGAATATCAGTGTTACCATACAGCCATGAAAAGGGACCAGCCAGAATTATTAAACAAATAATCTTTTTACTTTAAAAAGGAGTAAAATGACGTGTAAAAATGAATCTTAGATGCCCAGAAGGTAACTAAAAAGATGCCTGACCCAACTAAAACAGAAATATCTTAGTCTACAACACACCATACAGCTGCAATGTACCACAATGGTTCTGTGCAAACAAAGAAATCACAATGGTTGGTAAAAATTGCTCAGATATTTGCAGTCATTTCAGAAATGTTCAGATTATAGATATCAGCATTGTTGCTTACAGGTTTCATATAGTGCATGACTTACATTTTAACAGACTGAAGAAGCAATCAATGGCTAGATGAACTGCCAATATTGTTTCAACAACAGTAACAACAGCTCCAAACAGGGCAGTATTGGTAGCAACAATATCGACATCACAGTCCCCTACATCTATAAATGTGACTGCAAAAGAAACGAAGGGAATGACAATGTCACCTAGATCAAAAACCGGGAATAATAAAACAGTAGGAATAGCACTAGACATGTATAGAATACCACCAAAGATTCACACTGCCATAAAGATAAACAAGTATATTGCATCAGTCATTGATCATATACCAACCGACATAAAAAAAAAATGTTGCAATTCAAATGTAAATAACATGGCTCCTTTTGGCAGCTCCGGCCAGATTCTAAACTGAACATAGCTTACAGAATACAACTAAAAGGCTAACACAGAAGAGGATTTTCCCAAGGGATGGGAAGATTGTAATTTGCTACACATTTAAGCAATGAAACACCGAAATAAGTGCTCTTAGAAACCACCATGAATAAGAAGTTCTCAAAGTGCATCTCAATATTTAAATTCAGATTTGAGAAAAGTTTCCAAAACTATTAATTTCCCTGGACAAAACAAATAAATAACTGGGTGATCTAAGGGATAAGAAAATCCTTTGAAACTCTAAAACATTCCAACAACACAAAAAGAAACAACCACCCGGACTCAGAATTCCTAAACTTCTATCTAACATATAAAGCAATAAAAATTTTCAAAAAGTAGTCAAATGTTTTGTGAAATTATTAGTCTAATAGTAAGTAATAAAACAGATTAGAGAAACATTTGACACACCTTTGAATGATGCTGAAAATCATACACAACAAAGAAAGTGCATAAAATGTTTCTCTAATCTATTTTATTACTTATTTTTAGACAAATCATTTTCCAAAACAGTTGACTCATTTTTTTTTTCAATTTTCTCTTATTTTCAAGTTTTTTTCAGAAAGAATGAAATATATTTAAATACTTATTGTGGTGTCACCGCCAGACACCACACTTGCTAGGTGGTAGCTTAAATCGGCCACGGTCCATTAGTACATGTCGGACCCGCGTGTCGCCACTGTCAGGATCGTAGACCGAGCGCCACCACACGGCAGGTCTAGAGAGACGGACTAGCACTCGCCCCAGTTGTACGACGACGTTGCTAGCGACTACACTGATCGAAGCCTTTCTCTCATTTGCCGAGAGACAGTTAGAATAGCCTTCAGCTAAGTTAATGGCTACGACCTAGCAAGGCGCCATTTGTACCATTGCATGTACCTCAAGATAGAGTCTCACTTGTATCATCCAGAATGCTGTATACCAAAGGACAATATAAAAGTTAAGTGTTCTAGTAGCTACGTTCTTTTCTTTATCACATTCATTACGAATCCTGTTCCAGACTTAACGCCAGACGGCGTGAGTTGACGCGTGCCCTTTCGGCTACTGCACTGTGGACTGGTTGCCTTAACAGTCCACTACATTTATCACTAAGCTACTATTATTGACAGTAAAAGTTTTCAAGAGAAAGCAGCTAAATTTCAATTCATGCTGTAATTTGATACTTATTTTATGTTTTTCAACATGAAAGAAAGAATTTCACCAGTTCTACAGCAATGTAATTTTTTATGCACAAAATAGTTAGGCCTAGATGAGATGAAGTTTTTGATAATTCATTTACATTCACCATCTGTTTATGAAATATTTCAGTTTTCCCTCTAATAAATAATTATTGCCTTTTAATTAATTACACTTACTATTTTCAAGCAGGGCTATTACATTTAATATTACCACTCTCATCTTATTTTTGTCTTTTTGTTGGGTTCTAGTTTCCTGTTCTTCTTTAGTGTATCTTCTTGCATTCCTTGGTTTTTCTACAGCCTCTGAAGAGCTGTCATTCATTCCAGGGGAACAAGAAGTGCTGTCTACATTAGGTATTTTTAATCTGAGACTCGTTCTTTGATTGAATGCAATGACAACTTTTTCTCATATGTTGGCCTGCTAAGCCTCATGCAAAAAGACAAAAACAAGTTAAGAGGAAAGACTGAAGAGATTGTAGCCATGATGGAGAGGAGAAAGATTCATATCCTTGGGTTGAGTGAGACCAAGTGGAAGGGAAAAAACTCTAAATTGCTGAGAGGTGGGTACAAATTATACTGCCAGGGTCACAATAAAGAGGCAAAAAATGGAGTGGTGTTTGTGTTTCACAAAGACATTGACCCAGTTACAGATGTGAGCTTTGTAAGTGAAAGGATAATTACAGCCAGAGTGAACTTGGGAAAAAATAGTTTTACTATACTCCAAGTGTACATACCTCAGCAAGGGTGCAGTGAGGAAGAAAAAATGAAATTCCTTGAAGAACTGGAAGATCGAGTAAGAGAAGATAACATTATGATAATTAGGGATCTGAATGCTCAGACTGGCACGGATAGAAATGGATATGAGGAGGTGATGGGACCTTTTGAATATGGAAGATGAAATGTTAAGGATGAAGAAATTCTAAATCTGTGTGTAAGGAATCATCTTTTGGTGAAGAATACATTCTTCAAGAAACAAGATCGCCACAAGGTTACTAGATATGGCTGGGATGGCAAATCTAAGACAGTTATAGACTATATATTAATTGCCTAATTAATTGGAGGAAAAGTAAGGGACACTAAAGTCATACCAAGTGAGCACCAGGATAGTGACCACAGGTTACAAGTAGCTGACCTAAATTATAAGATGAAAAGTTTGATTGTTGTACAAAGTATGCCAAAAATTAAGGAGTGGAAGTTGAAAGAAGAAGAAAATAAGAAAAGTTTTCAAAATCTAGTACCACAAAAATTGCCAAAAACTGCAAGGGGCAGTGTAGAGGAAGAGTGGAATCTATTTAAAAAATTAATAGGTAACAGTGCCATGCAGATATGCGGCACAACAAAGGGTAAAGTGAAAGACAAAGAAACCAGTTGGTGAAACAATAGAGAAAAACATGCAATTAAAAAATGTAATATGGCAAAGAAAAACATGGAGTTTGAAAAAAGAAATCAGAACCAGGGGCTGGTACCAAAAGATGAACACAATGTGACAACACTGGAGAAGGAATACCGACATAAGAAACTCCAAGCAAAGAGAATTGTGAAAGAAGAAAAGGAGAAGTGTTGGAAAATATTCACCCAGAAACTAGAGCAAGATAGCAAAGGGAACCAAAAACTGCTATATAAGTTATTGAAAAGTAAAAGATCTGACAGAGAAGACATAAAAGTGATTGAAACAGAGAATGGGGATATTATCAGGGACATGGCAGGTATCAGAGAAGAGATGAAGAATTATTTTGAAATCTTACTGAATGGGAAAGGTGCACAAGAAAGTGACACTGAAGCCACTGAATTAGTGGAAGAGCAGGATCCAATCTCTTGGTTAGAAACTGAAAATTCCCTGAAACAGATGAAAAGTGAGAAGGTGGCTGGAGTAGATGAGCTAACAGCTGACATGATTAAAGCCACAGGAATCCATCGAATACAATGGTTACACTGGGTACTGGGGGTGATATGGAAAGAAAACAAAGTGCCAGATGAATGGAAAAAAGAAATTATAAAACCATTGTTCAAGAAAGGTAGTAGAAAGAAATGCACCAACTACTGAGGAATCACACTGTTATCACACTGCCTTAAGATAATGGAAAAAGTCATGGAAAAAAGATTGCAGAAAATTCTAGAACACCAATTAGAGAAACAACGGCATGGGTTCAGAAGTAATAGGGGAAAAATAAATCTCATTTTCTCCCTCTGTCAGTTAATGGAGAAATTTTGGGAAAAAGGAAAGGATTTGATAGCAGTTTTTGTAGATTTGGAAAAAGCATATGACAGTGTGTACCAAGGGATAAAATATGGAATGCTTGAGCAAACATAATGTTCCTGATTCATTAATTACAAAAGTCCAGATGCTGTATGATGGTTGTAAGAGCAGTGTACAAGTAGGAGGTGGAGGAATCAAAATTGTTAAAGACAAAGAGAGGTTGGCTCTGAGCACTACGGGACTTAACGTCTAAGGTCATCAGCCCCCTAGGACTTAGAACTACTTAAACCTAACTAACCTAAGGACATCACACACATCCATGCCCGAGGCAGGATTCGAACCTGCGAGCGTAGCGGTCGCATGGTTCCAGACTGTAGCACATAGAACTGCTCGGCCACCCCGGCCGGCCAAAGAGAGGTGTTCAGCAAGGCAGTTAGCTCTCTCCTTTACTCTTCATTACACTTATGGACACAATCATGAAAGAAATCAAGGAAGAAGAACTCAATGCCTTTGTTTTTGTTAATGACATCACCATTTAGGGAGTGATGGAAAAGGAGGTTCAGAGGAGACTAGATTACTGGAACACAAAATTTAAAAAAAATTAAGTTAACTGTGAGTAGGAACAAGACAGTGGCAATGAAGATGAGCAGGACACCGATACCTTGTCACGTCATACTGGAGGGGGAGAAGGTTGAATGTGTGAAAAGCTTCAATTATCAGGGTAACATCATATCACGTGATGGAAGTTCCAAACTAGAAGTCTTAAACAGAATAACAAAAGGATCTAGTTTCTTCCACCAAGCATGAAATCTAATGTGGGACAAGAAAGTCCCTCAAAGAGCCATGCAGACCATGTATGTCCTGCCAATCATGATGTATAGTCTAGAGGGCTGTGTCATAAATAAGAGAGAAGAGCGTCAAATACAAGCATGTGAAATGAAATTCCTTAGGTCAGCTCTACAAGAAACTAGGAGAGACAGAGTCAAGAATGATTATGTAAGGACAGATCTGCACGTGACATTGACTACAGAGGAGAGAATGAGTGCTTTGAGATTGAAGTGGTTCGGTGATGTGAAGTGAATGCAACTCCACACCAGTATTTGGAGATGGAGGTACCAGGAAGAAGACCAATTGGGTGGCCTAGAAAGAGATAAACAGACCAGGTTAAGGAAGATCTCAAGAGGAGAGGAGTAACATGGAATATAGTGGAGAGGGAAAAGTTATACCAGGACAGAAACCAATGGAGGCATATCATTTACAAAGTTCCTATCCAGCTTGCTGGAAGGGAATCATGATGATGATGATGATGATGATGATGATAATGATAATGATGATGATTTTCAAGCAAGTATTATTTTGCAAAGGTAGACCTTATGTAGACCTTATGCTGCTCAACTTGACACCCCATCTGTCCATTTCTGTCTCTTCATTTGGCTATGAAAATTTGGACAAAAATCCATTGTGTAATTTCTAGGAAGTCTTGTTTTCACTTACACTCAAACATTGGTCCAAAAATAAATAAGAAAACATTAATAGTTGAAAAAACTAAAAATGAGGTAATTATACACAGTGCTGAACACAAAATCAAAGCAGCCTGGAATGATACCAGACAGACCATGAACCACAATAAACCAAAACCTGCAGACAAACAACTTAAGAGCAACACATGACCGAGATATTCTTGCAAAATTTTGTAAATGAATACTTCAGCAATGTAGTTACTAAGATATAACAGAACTCTGAAAAACAGCCCATAGGAACAGTGAACTACACGCCTATGTCGATGTTATTGCAACCCACCACAATTGAAGAACTTTGCAATGTTGTCCATAATCTAACAAAATAAAACCTCAGGTTTGGGTGAGGTGCCTATGTGCTTGTTAATGGATTATATGGACAGTATAAAAGACCCACTAGTGCACATTATAAATTAACCTTTCATCATCATTTTCATCATAGGTCGATTCTCAGAGTAAAACATGCAAAAGTTGTGCCTCTCCCTAAGGAAGGTGATGCAGAAAACAGAAAATTATAGTACACATATAAATATGTACATATATGTGCCTTAAGAGTGAAATATCTTCTGTGTGAAGCAATCACTCATCTGAACCCTTGTGGGACTCAGCTGAATAGCTGCAAGCAAACAGGGAATAATGGATGGAGGACACTACATCTGTAGTATGCAGCATATGGGAATTTAGTCCGGATGGGAGGTGTGCTTTGGCCATGGTGATAAAGGCAACCACTCTAGAGAAGCAGAGCATCTAGGTTTTAATCCCAGTCCTGCACAAATTTTCACTTATTGCCATTACATTTCATGCAATGTTCATATGCAGCTGAGATTTGAAAATTTATCTTTCAGAAAATTATAGACCCACCTTATTACTTCCATCCTTTTAAAAGTAGCAGAAACTAATAGAATGTATATCAATCACAAAATTTCTAGGAATGTCTAATGATGCACAGCTTAAGTGGGCCAAGCATATTACATAACATCATTGAGGGTAAAGAAAGGACACTGTCACTATCTCAATATCCAAATGATAGTAAATTTAGTCAACTAATTAATATCATGTACACATTGTACTTAATAAAATCTGAAATAAAAAAACTGGAAAATCAATTTCCAACAGCTCTGGATAATGATTTTCGTATGTATCAGCTCACATCCAAGAACAATACACTTTTCACATTTTCATTTGATAATTAGTTGTGATATAGTGGTCAGAACATCTAATTGATTTTCAAGTTGCAAAAAAAGGGCGATACAAATCATAACAAAAACTAGCAGGGAGATCACTGCACTCGTGTGTTTAAAAGTCTGAGATGCCTTAACGTTCTATGTGAAAATAATTTACAAACAATAACCAGTATCCAACAAAAAAGTCAATACAATATGGGACCAGATATAACTAACAGCTTCATCTCAGCTGGAAAAATATAGTTAACACACAAAATAGTCTTCCACATAATAAAATAAATTTGTATAAGGTTTCCACACACAAAAAAATGAACACCTCGTCTTTAGCAAAACTATAAAAACCTATTTATGAAATCAGAGTTAAATTGTTGAAAATTACTTGAACTGACATGCAAATTATTTAGACAAATGCTTGTCACAAAATTAACTTTAATGGCCATGATCTACTGTAAAAACAATAGTGAAATAAACTATATAAATATTTAACATTGCTCAAGACCCACTGTACAAAACAGTAGTAACATAAACTGTGTGATATTTATCATTGTTTAAGAAATATCTTATGTATGTAATTATGAATTTTTAAAATATTTAAAAATATGCATATTTAAAAAAACACCTAGCTATGGAAAAACAGTTATATCACTTTTGAGAATGACCATAAATAACATGTTACCTATCTAGGTAAATGTTCATCTTGGAAAAATTACCTGTTGTGATAGAGATCCACCACACAAAAGAATAGTGGCATAAACTATACTAACATGTTACATAATGATGTAAATATTGTATGTATGTATTTTTATGTATTTAGCTGTGTGTACAAATTTTGCTAAAGTGTATTTAAGACGCACACACACACACACACACACACACACACACACACACACACACACTGATAACATGTACACAATTTATATTGTCCATGGATGAATATAAATATATAAAAAATAAAAGATTCTGACAGTCCATACATTTACTTTTTTACAACTGGGTCCACATCCAGGATAAACATATAGAAAGAAGTAATTTTTTCTGCTTGGGCTTATTAGGAGTAAGATAGTTTCTACTCTGAAAACCACTGTGAAGTGCATGGTAGAGGGTATGTCCTACTGTACCAGTTATTAGAATTTTTTCCAGTTCCATTGATGTGAAGTGTCTGGGAAGAATAACTGTTTAAGTACCTTTGTCTGTGCTGTAATTAATCTAATCTTGTCTTCACAGTTACTATGGGAGCAATATGTAGGGGGTTGTAATATATTCCTAGAGTCATCATTTAAAGTCAGTTCTTGAAACTTTGTAACTAGGCTGTCTTGGGATGGTTTACATCCATCTTTAAGAGTCTTACAGTTCAGTTTCTTCAGCATCTCTGTGACACTCTCCCTTGGATTTAAAAAAAAAAAAAAAAAAAAAAAAAAAAACTGTGACCATTTGTGCCACCTTTCTTTGTACACATTCAATATCTCCTCTTAGGCTTAGGCAAATGCTTGCGTCACAAAATTAACTTCAATGACCATGAACCACTGTAAAAAACAATAGTGGTATGGGCCCGACATATTCGAGCAGTATTCTAGGTTGGTTGGTTGTTTCAGGGAAGGAGACCAGACAGCGAGGTCATCGGTCTCATCGGATTAGGGAAGGACGGGGAAGGAAGTCGGCCGTGCCCTTTCAAAGGAACCATCCCGGCATTTGCCTGGAGCGATTTAGGGAAATCACGGAAAACCTAAATCAGGATGGCCGGACGCGGGATTGAACCGTCATCCTCCCGAATGCGAGTCCACAGTATTCTAGGATTGGGCATGTGAGTGATTTGTAAGCAGCCTCCTTTGCAGACTGATCACATTTTCCCTGCATTCTGTCAATAAACCAAGTGTACCACCTGATTTGTCCACCTTCTTTGCCCACGATTGAGCCTATGCGCTCATCCCAATTCATATCCCCAGGTGTTAAACCCAGCTACTTGCATGAATTACCGGACTCTAACTGTGATTCATTGATGTTGTAGGATTCAATTTGTGAAGCATCTTCTTCTTCTGTGGCTCTACAACACAAAATGAGCCCTTGCCTCTTCAGTTATCAACTTCCATTTATCCAATTCCTGTAGTCCATCTTCTGAAGGCCTTCTATGACTCTATCCTCCCATCTAGTTTTCGTTCAACCACATCCTCTCTGTTCACCTGGCTTTCCTTATAAAATCTTTTTTGGTATTTCTGTATCATTCATTCATGCAACATGTCCAGCCCACTTCAGCCTGGATGACTTCGCAATTCTTCTAACAGTCTGAGCTTTGTAGATGGCATACCACTGATTATTGTATCTCCTCCTTCATCTTTCCCTTTCACAAATTGTGCTGATGATTCTCCTGAGTATCCTTCTCTCAAATGCATCCAGTGATTCAGCATCCTTTGCTGTCAGACCCAGGTTTCAGAGGCATATTTACGCACTGGCCTGACCAGTGGTTCATAGATGGTTAGTTTAGTGGTTCTAGTCAGGAACCTAGAAGATAGAAGCTTTGTTAAAGTGAAATAAACTTTATTGACTGGAATTAGTCTCTGCTTTATTTCATATGAAGTATCATTTAGGCTGGTTACACTCAAACCCAAATACTTGAAATGGTCAAATCTTTCAAAGGTACAACTACTCATCTCTATTTCAGCTTGCATGTTCTCCCTGTGCGCTTTCCCAGCAGCTAGGTATTTTGTTTTCTGCTCATTGATATTTAGTCTTACATTCCTGCTGACATGTTCAAGTATGGTGAATCTCTCTTCCATTGCCATCAGAGTTCTTGCTACTTTGCTGATGTCGTCCATATAGGCCAGTATCTGTCCAGATTTATGAAACATCATTCCCTCATTAAAGATATTTGCTTCTCTTATCACCTTCTCCAAGGTGGCGTTGAGTAGGAGACATGCCAGCACATCACCTTGCCATACACCTCTTTTAATTTCCAAAGTACTGGACAACATTCCTCCAGTTTTTATGCTATCTTGCATTCCTTTCATCGTCATTCTTATTATCCTTGTCGTTTTTTTTTGGAATACTCAATTCACCTTGAGCTTGATATAGTTGCTCTCTATCAACATAATCGTACGCTGCTTTAAAATCAATAAACAGATGATGTGTTCTGATCCAAAGTTCCTTTGTTTTTTCCAGAATTTGTTTTATGGTAAATATCTAGTTCATAGTTGAATCACTGGGTATAAATAAACATTGGTACAACCACATTTCCCTCTGTGTTATTGGAAGGAGTCAGTTGTATAGTATGTTAGAGAGGATTATGTATCCCAGATTAAGCAGTGTGATCCCTCTATAGTTACCGCATTCCACCTGGTCTAATTTCTTATATATAGAACCTATAATTCCCTCTTCCCATGTTTGAGGCATTTCCTCTTCTTCCCATATTAGATTAGCCAGTTTCATGATTTTCATTTCCATTTTGGAGCCTCCTTGCTGGAAAAGTTTTGCTGGAATGCTGTCCGTCCTTGCCCCCTTACTGTTCTTTAATTTCTTCATTGCAGTTCTCCCCTCTTCTAAATTAGGTGGTTTCACACTAATATCTGGGTCCTCTTCCTCATATATTTCTGTTAGGTTCCTTGGTAAGCTGGTCTTGGATTAAGGAGTTTATCAAAGAACCAATGCCACCTCGCACTTATCTCCTCCTCTTCACTTATAATTTCACCATTCTCAACTTTTATCAAACTTGTTCTACCCCTGAAAGTTTTCTGTGCCTTGTTCACTTCTCTATAAAATTTCCTTGTCTTGTTTGCACTTTTCACAATCTCCATTTCGTCAATATTTCCCTTCATCCAATCTCTCTTTTTTCTTTGATGGGTCCTTTTCTCAAGTCTCCATTTCTATTTGTGTTCTTTTATTATCCTCCTGGTAAAATGTGGTTGTAATGTCATTCTGCATGCTTCATTTTTTTTTTTGTTTGTTACTGTTCCCCCCCCCCCCCCATTGATTATGTTACATTTGCCATCGTTTTCGAGGGCCTTTATTATTCTCTCATGGTATCATTCCCTTGCTTCCGCTGATTCAAGAATTGTTGTGACATTATATTTCTGTGTCCTGCACCATTTTCCTTTTACTACATTAGATATTCTTGCCCTCACCCATGCCAAAATTAGGAAGTGATCCATGTCTGTATTTGGACTTCTTAAACTCCTTACATCCAGTTAAAATGACTTGTGCCTTGCATCAATTAGTACATGATTGATTTGATTTATTGCATTTCCATCTGGTGCTATCCATGTTCCTTTACATATTTCCTTGTGTGGGAACAGCATGGAGCCTTCCACCATGCTTCTAGATGTTGCCCCATTGTCATTTCTTACAGCATATTTACTACAGTTACCGATTGTTGGTCTATAGATCTGTTCTCTTTCCACCTGGGCATTTAGGTCTCCATAATTAATGCCCGTGCACCAATTGGAGAATCCGAGGATGAGGAGAAAGAAGCTTTCTATGAATCTCAGGAAAGAGCATATAATAAATGCCCAGGGCATGATATATAAAAAAAATTCTTTGTGAAGCACGCAATTTTACATTCCTGAACATTTAAAGCAGGTTGCTAATCTTTGCACCTCTTTGAAATCTTATGAAAATCTGACTGAATATTTATGCAGCTTCTTTTAGATAGTAGTTCATTATAGACCCATTTAATTTCATTTCATTTCCAAAGTTGGCTGGTTCTGACCACTTAGTCACTTTAACATTGCATAAAAACAGATTGTAACATTGCAAACTAAATTTTTGCCTAAAAATTTTACTAATTACATTCATGTGTAAAATACAGTATGGAGTTAATGCTTTAAAATACTGTTTTAGCAAATATAATCCAAGAAACTTAGAAGCAACAAGCTTTCATAAATAAATTCACCCACGTTTATAAGTTATCTAAATATTTTAATGATAAATGATTGATTGATTTTATGCTAGAAAGAATACCTCACAATTTTACACATAACTAGCAACATTATTCTTACATCCATTGATATTCTACATATAATAAGTTAATTAGCAGATAAAACAGTAATTAGAATTTTTAATGAAAAGTCGTTGTGAAAAAAGAAAATTCTATTTGGAATCACTTTGAATATTGTTATGTACAAAAGAGTCTGAGCTACTGAATCTTATGCTGTGGTGTGCCCTCTGTAAAGTGCTGACGGCTGACCGTCTGCAGGCCACACGGGAAGGGAACTTTGTATTTTTACATATGTTATATTGTTAAATATTTTAAGGATATTAATTTAGCTTAAAGATACACTTTCTATGAGATAGTCAAATGTGAATAATAGTTCAAAGCTCTTAGTTCTGAGCTTATTAAGTATTATAGAAGACACTGAATTTTGAAAACTTTTTTTTGTGTCTGAAACACAGTTATTCAAAATTATATTCTTCATGCTTGTGCAAGATGAAAATTCTCCCAAAAATGGAGAACAGGAAGCAATGTCACTTAACATGTTTATTAACACAAAATTTGTAAGGACTTTCAACAAACACTGATCTGATGTATGAAATGAAAAAGGAAACAAAAATCTTCTGAAAATTCAACAAAAGGTTAACTTCTTCTTGAAGTGTCTTATGTCCAAAGAACAAAATTTGTCTGTTCATAGCAGGAAACTCTTACAACACTTGGTGGTGTGGGGGCAAGGCAAAATCACTACCCTGGTATGTAATATGTCCTGTCTTGGTTCTGAGGTAAAGACCATGTCCAGCACAGGATATGAAAATTGGTCTGAGTTCAATAGTCACCAATAAAAACTCCTTGAAATCCAAAAGTGTTGTGTTGTGCAGGACCTGTCCCCAGAAGGGCAATGTCGAGAGTGAATGGCAATAGTGGTGAGTGGCAGACAGAGCGGTGACAACAGTGATGACTTTGGAGATGGACATCAGTCTTCACCAGGTGGATAAACTGCCAGCTGCAGCCAGAGTGTGGTCTTAAGTCCTGGCAATGCAGGTGACTACAGCTTTGTTATTGGCTGTTTCCCTAGTTGGTGGATGCATAACATACTCCAACTTGTGCACACTGCTGGATTGTGCATGTACCGATTGCTGGCTTGATGTCGCCAATAGTATCATCCTCTGATGGCTTGCTGGCTGATTTCCTGTTGTTGTCCAAAGATTGGCTGTTGATAATGTGGAGTCAGGGGAGTTTAAATGCTATGGATCATTTTACTACTTTAAAAAATCTCTCCCATGATAGGTTACGGTATTATTGTAACACACTAGACTGCCAAATCTCAAAAGAGATTTGACGCTGTAATCTGCAAGTTTGACACAAATGTTAATTTGATAAATGATTTCGCTGGTTATTGTGTTACCATCACCTTCCTTTAGTACAAATTTCGTACAATGATAGGAACATACCTCTGTTTGTTGTAATGCAAGATGCTGGTCTCTTGAAATTAGCTTTCTGCTTCTTCCATTCTTCAAAGGCATTTTTACATTTTTCCTTGTGCAGAATCATTTCCTGTTGCTGCCTCTTTTCTTGTTCTGCTTTCTCATGTTGTGATACTGTTGTATAAAACACTCTTAATTACTGTAACATTTTGTATGTCTGCTAATTTCTATCAAATTTTTGTATTATAACTTACAACGAAAAGTTTGATGGCAAGTCAAAAATTACTTTGACTTACGTCTTTCAATTTATCTACACAGGAAGCAGGGTTTAAAAAGTATATTATTTCTTTCCCCTGTTGCACAGTCTGTAACTTTTTCAATTTCATGATCCAATGAAGATTAGGGTTTAAAGTCTCATCGATGATGAGGTCATTAGATAGTGAGCATAGAGAAAGAGATCAAACATGACCTTTGAAAGGATCCACCCCACCATTCAGTTGATTTGTTGTGAAAAAAATAAAACATCTACAGCTGTCCTTATGATCTTATTTATTGTGTAGCTACTGGTTTTGGCACTCACATGTGTCATATTCTGGCCTTAGTTGATGCTGAAGAGGTTATCACAAACCATATATACTCTGTGTCAGTGGCCAACATAACTGGTTTACGCAGACTATCTGTAACCATGATGTCAGCATACCAACCACAACCATCAACTGCCAACTGACTCAGATAGTCTGCATAAACCAGTTATGTTGGCTACTGATGCAGCACACGCAGGATGAAGTGAAATTCGAGTACTCAGGCTTCACAGCGCGACTCCTCACATGCCAGCGATAAAAAAAATTTATCTCACAAAATTTTGTACAGCAAGTACATCCGGCAGAAAAAGGACATTAAAGAGTGGCAATGTGGCAACAATGTAATGGCATGTACGGTAACTACCTTTGTCAGCACATATCATTCGTGCTGTACAGTTGATGCAGTGGATAGAGTTTTGGGTTAGCATGCAGGAAGTCAATGGTTCGATCCTGGGTTGATGCATATGTTTTTTATCTGGTAAATGTAGTCCAGGTGGTATGGTATCTGGCATCTTAATTGTCAACAGTGATTTCAGCAGGTCCTATAGAAAACATTTGCACTTACATACTACACTCATAGAAATGGAAGATTGGTCAGCTTTGAAACAAGCCCTTTCCACATCAAGGGTGTGAATTTATTTGTATCACTTCATCTGCTAGATGCGAAACCTGTTTTCTTTGTACCCTCCTCCAATGATCCTGTAGATTAGTACCAACTATTATTCTTGCCTTGTTCAGGTCCATTATATTTTGTTAGGGTCTTTCATTGCCAGTAGGACTAGCAACATGCTTTGCAAATAATGTCCAAACTTGGTTACTATTTGTATGTGTTATCACCATGGTCCCACTAATTACATCTTTCAACACTGAGTCTGTTAACCGCATTCTGTGTAGTATGTATCTCAATGCATTATTATTATTATTATTATTATTGTTGTTGTTGTTAATCAAGCAATGGAATTGTGGAAACATCACGTCTCTTACCATTAGGTAAACAGTGTAATTCGCAACTGAACATTTCACACTCAGTGGTGTTGGGATGAACCATGCAGAACAATATCTGTCAGAGAGGTAATGTGCATTAGGTGGAACAGCATGCAGGACTGATGGCATGTTTATGCTGAATGCACTGTCCACCAGACAGGGACTGGTTACAAGTGGAGTAACGCGCCCATGACAGACTCCAATGTACATGCATACACGTATTGAATTTTCTCATTGTAAGCCTCTAAACCAGTGTGGCAGACATATGGCATACACAAATGATGAATATGTGGATATGCTTCTGGTCCTCAGTGAATCTGATAACCAGGCTGGTATTGCCACTGATGAATATGCTGCTAGATAACCTCGTCAACGCCATCCAGATAAAAATGTGTTTCATTGTCTGGAGCTGTGCCTTTGGGAGTCAGGTTCTCTCCTTCCCCCATCGCATGGCAGAGGTCATCCATGGACTCGCCATACTCCAGCTAGTGAGGAAGCTATTCTGGAGGTCATACACCAAGAACCTCAGCAAAGTACACATAGCATAGCGAGGCAGCAGCGTGTCACGCAACACACAGTCGTTAACGTGCTGCACGAGCATGGGCTCACATCTATCATTATGCATTCATGCAACACCTGCATCCTGCAGATCATCATCAGTGGATGCAATTCTGTGATTGGTTCCAACAACAACAGGAAGCCAACAATGAATTCATGAACACTGTAATATGGTCGGATGAAGCAGCACTCACTCGTGAGGGTGTCTTCAGTATGCATAATGCCCACCACTGGTGTGAGGTTAACCTGCATGTCACCCGCGACCGTGGATATCAAGTTTGCTTTTGTATTAGCATCTGGACTGAATATTGGACGACAGGTGTTTGGGCCCCTACATGTTGCCTGACCAGTTGACTGCATGAAGGTATCATGCATTCCTCTCAAACTGTCTGATGCACTGGAAGATGTTCCGCTACATGTTTGGCAGAGGATATGGTTCCAACAAGATGGAACACCTCCACACTCTGGAATTAATGAGTGACAGTATTTGGAGAGAACATTTCCAGAGAAATGGCTCGGATGTTGAGGTCCAGTTGTATGGCCACCATGCTCACCTGACCTAAATCCCCTGGATTTCTTCCTGTGGGGACACCTGAAGGAACACATGTACTCTACTCCTCCGACGAATGTGGAAGAATTGGTAGCAGTTGTTCATGGTGCTCTTGTTACTGTGGATGCAGCTTTGCTGTGAAGGGTCCAGAGCTGTATAATACAGCAGGTTGTGCAATGTTTGGATGTGCAGGGAGGTCACTTTGAGCATATGTTGTTCTGAGGACAATGTATTCTGTGTGAAGGTCATGAGGTCATTAATATGGACATTATGATTGTCACTGGTTGCTAATGTGTGACAGCTGAGCACTCAAATTACATCTAGTATAAATGACAAGTAGATATTGTGTTGTTGTACTGTGTATCACGTTTAGCTTGTCAAAATTGATATTGTTTTTGTAATTATTCTGTCCTATGATGGGTCATTTGTTTCAACTGTCTATTCCTTATCTGTCTAATCACATATTTGTTACGTTCAGCATTACAAAATGTTGTAAATTTAGGATACATGTGACTTAAGAAACAGTGTATATTACAGTATGAAATGTCAGAATGAAGTTAGCAAATAAAAAAAAAAGTGCCCCTACCCAGGATCGAACCCTTGACCTACATGCTAACGCAAAACTCTATCCACTGCGCCAACTGTACAGGATGACTAATATGTGCTGACAGAAGTAGTTACCATACATGTCATTACAGTGTTGCCAGATTGTAGTTGTTTCATTTTCTTACAATAGTGAATGGCTGTGGTCCCCGAGACTTCCAGCCAAAAGGGTGGACATACAAAAACTTAGTTGATTTAGGAGGCAGTAGAAAATCTCAGTGGCCTTGGTCCAGAATATTGTGTATTCCTGTCAAGAATAAGGTGATTTTGTTGATCATGAATCCATTTCTGCCCCACTTCTCATGCTTTGTTGTCCACAGGAAATCACTGAATTTGATAGCCATCTATATAAAGATGACAGTTGGAAGGAGTGAGATCAAGGTAGGCCAATGCAGCACCACAAAGCTCTATAGTAATATATTTTAATGATGCAGCTGGTGCTGTGTGGCTGTGCATTGTCATAGCATGACAACATTTTCTTCAGTAGTAGGCCCTAATGTTGGATGTTAATTTCTGGCTTCAGAGTGTTGGACAGCATAAGTGAACTTTATTAAGCTTAAAGTGAAAATTTTGGGATTTACTCCTTTGCTTCACTCCAAAATACTGTATTAATACATACTATTTTTGTGTTCTGAAATGTTTAAAATGTCTTTGAATATCATTGAATGTTTATGAAACCATGTTAATAACACTGCTTGTGGAATGGAGTTGTTTATTATGAGATTCCCAGGACATTCCAATAACTTCTTATGTAAATTTCTTTTATAAAAAAGTGATCTAGACATATTTTACGAATGGTGGCATTTTAAACAACTTAAACATGGTTAATCAGTAATTTGTGTAGATATTAGCATTTTTAAATGATAGTTCACCTAGGAAACTTGCTGCTGTAAAGATCTTACTTTTCCACATGTTCTACATTGACATCTAACATACATACTCCACAAGCCAACATGTGGTGCATGGTGGAGGGTACCTTGTACCAGTACTAGTCATTCCCTTTCCTGTTTCACTTGCAAATGGATTCAGGGAAAAACAACTGTATATGTGCCTCCATAGGAGCCCTAATTTCTCTTATTTTGTCTTTGTGGACATTACACAAAATGTTTGTCAACAGCAGTAGAATCAATCTGCAATCAGCTGTAAACGCCTACACTCTACATTTTCTCAACAGTGTTTCACAAAATTAATGTCACCTTCCCTCCAGGGACTTCCACTTGAAGCATCCCTGTAACACTCATTTTCCGATTGAGCCTACCAGTAAAAAAAATCAACTGATATGACTCTGAATTGCTTCAAAGTGGTTCTTAATCTGACTTGATGGGGATCCCAAACAATGACCTCCTTTAAAGATTAGCAACACTTACCTAAAATTTTACCAATAAATCAAGGTCTGCCATCCACCTTCCCTACTGCCGACCTTACCTGTTCAAACCATTTAATATTGCTTTGCAACATTACACCTAAATACTTAATCATTGTGACTGAGTCAAGTGACACACCCCACATACTATACTTGAACATCACAGGAGTGTTTTTCTTTACTCATCTGCATTAACTTATATTTAGAGCAAGATGCCATTCATCAAACCAATCTGTCTAAGTCATACTGCAGCCTTGTCCAATTACTCAATGATGAAAATTTCCTGTACACTACACTGCCATTAGCAAACAGTCATAGATTGCTACTCACCCCATCCATCAGATCATTTATCTACACAGAGAACAAAAGCTGTACTATCACTCTTAACTGGGGCACTCTGGATGATATCCTCGTCAGTGAAGAACACTCACTGTCCAAGACAGCATACTAGGTTTTTTTACTTAAGAAGAGTTTGGGGCTCTAACTCACCTGGGTACCCATTCAACATGCTTGGACTTCCGTTAATGTTCAGCAACGAGGCACTGTGTCAAAAGCAAGACAACTGAGGGTAATGGAACAGATGAAAAAAACTTTATTCAAATGACTGGAAGTAACAATGTACAGTTTATGAAACTGAACAATCACACAAACTCAGTTACAGGTAAAGCAAGCATTACATTTCAGTTGGTTGGTAGATACCTAGGAATTACAGTTTCTCTACAGAGAGACTCTTTACAAAACACTTGTACTGCTCATTCCGGAATACTGTCAGTTTGTATGAGATCCACATTAGGTAGGAGAAACAGGGGACAGAGTAAATACCACCTGGTTGCCCAAGACTTTGCACATAGAGCCTCCTGCAGTTTGTGAGAATTGATATCTGCTTCTGGTGCCTTTGAGTCATTTTTACGTGTTTTGAATGGCATAATATGAGTTTTTATAAGACTAAAGGTTAAGATGTTACCTGTGAACCAGTTGTAAGCTTCTAGCTGTGTCAGTTAGAGGTGTGTTTATCAAAATAATTGTTCATCTACAAACATGACAAATTTTGAAGCATCCTCTAATGTCACAGACACATTATGTAGCCTAGAAACAGGAGTGGGTCAAATGCCAAATCTTGTGGGTAGTTGAAGTAGTCATTCATGAAGGAGTGACTCCAAAGGAATGTTTCAATAAGTTGAACAAATGGGCCATGGAAGGGCTTCTAAGGAACAGTCATTAACCATTCTTTTCGGCTCAGTCCTGTTCCCATCTCAGTCTTCTTCCTCCTTGAAGTTCTATCATTCTTTGTTCCTGTTGTGGTCTCATTCAGTCAGACTCATTCATTTAAGAGTGGTCACTTGTACCTCATTCCAGCTTCAGCATGCCTCATTCAGTTGTAATTCCTTCCATTTATTGTATTCACCAATTCTTGTTCAGTTTCAAACCATTCTCAGGACCTTGACTTAAAGCTTATCGTGTATGCTGTTCTGTGCCCATGACCATTAAATTATAACTTTATTATAATTATTTTTTAAAATCAGCACAAGAAGTGCAGATTCACTGAAATTGGTTTTTTGATGTGCTACTGCACGTTTTTTCTAAAAGTGAAGTATTCATAAATTCTACTTTAGCTTTCACCAATGAGATGAATAGCCATAACACTTTTATTCAAAGACAGTAATTACAAAGGAATCACTGTGATTCATGAAGGTGAGATGTGATTCTTAACAGAATGTGTGATAACCATACATGGCAATGCATGCCCTGCCATGTGCACCAATGTTGGCCACAGGGTAGGTAAGCAGTTATTGTGGTAGGGCGTTACATTCCTCCACTAGTGCTGTTGACAACTATTGCATGGTCATTGGTGCAACTGGATGTGCTGAAATATGCCTGCCCAATGCATCTGACACATGCTCAATGGGGCTTAAGTCAGGTGAACAGGCAGGCCAGGCCAGTCCATTTACTGAATGTCCTCTATCTCCAAGACAGTGCTTTTCGATGTGGTCACACATTGTCATCCATAAAAATGAAGATAGGGCTGAATTTGCCCCTGTAAAAATGCACATGAGGAAGAAGTACAGTGTCACAACAATGTTGACTGATGAGTGTGCAGTGTTCAAAGATTTAGAGGTCAGTAAACACATGCAACACTATGCCTCCCCACACCATAACAACCAAAATGATCATGTTCAGCAATGCAGGACACATCCTCATATGGCAGGAGATGAGGACATGTAGTGCACCCAGTAACATTGTCAAACATGATCGTTTTGTTGGTCCAGGTGATACCGAGTGGGGAGGCATAATGTTGCTTGGACGTACTAACCTCCAAACCTTTGAACCTAGTACACTCATCAATCAACTGACACTGTACTCCTTCTTCATACGCTTCTTTTCAAGAGTGCATTCAGTCCTAACTTTACTTTTAGGGATGACATTGTGTGACTGAATGGAACAGCACTCTCTTGGAATGAGAGGATATTCAGCAAATGGACTGCCCAGTGAATTAAATTGCATCAACCACCTGTGGAATGCATTGGATAGACATAATGCAGCACATCCACATGTCCCAACAACAATCCGGCAGCTGCCAACTGCACTTGTGGAGGAATGGAATAGCCTACTACAAGAACTAATTACCAATCTTGTGACCAGCCTGGGTACACATTGCAGAGCACCCATTGCCATCTGTGGCGATCACAAACTCTATTCAGAACTATAATAACTATGTCTCACCATTTTTAATGTCCAGAGGACATCGTGAATTTCAGTTATCTCTGTGTGTTACCTTCTGTGTTATACTGTAGTAGTAATTTCTATGTATTGTCCAAGTTTCATCAAGTAATGTTACTTTGCAGTGTCTGACAAATCAGGTGGATTATTTCCGTCTGTGTGTCCCTACACCAAAAATTATTATTAATATTATTATTTTGTGAAGTTTGTGACATCTTTAGTACTGTCATTTATACAGCACAAGCACAGTATCTAAAAATCTCAAATACTGACCCTGGGCTTGTACAACTTAACTTTATTATGAGTTACCTTCTGAATCCACTAGTATAATTAGTTTGGCTGTATCCTGTGCTGATTAAAATATATCAGTGATTTAAAATTTCATTATTGTTCATACATGATTACTCAATTCTTGATGAGGTAGATAAAAAGGCTGTAGAAATAAGTAAAGTATTCAGCCAATCGGCAACAAAAATATGCTAGCAGCACCTACACTCATTTAATTTTGCAGTAGCTAACATTCTTAGATAAAACATTGTTACTGAAGTAGAACTGCATATTTAGGCATATTAACTGGCTAGTTCAAAAGAAATTATTACTGTATCTAAAAGTTCGTGTTCAAATGAGCCTCCATTATTATTTAGAAATGTAAATCTTTAATTGTTATTTGTAAAAATATGGCAAACAACAATAGACAACTTCAGTTTTAATCATTTTAAACTTATAAAAGAGGCACGTTGGAAGCCATGTTCAGTCAATCTGCAGTCAGTTTTGAATGGAGCAATATCTATGACCATCATTATGATGGAATATATCACAGCCAGTTTAGAACAGATTAAAAGTTGTAAAATGTACCACATTTCATCTGGATTTTGCAGCTGGGAGTTTAGTCAATAAAAGTTAGTGACTGTTTAATGATTAGTTGGATTGTGAATGTGTAATTATTTCCATGGACTGTACTAATGGTTATCACCAATTGTGACAATGGAGCTAGGTCATGAACCACGTTGTTTTAGAGACTGATATCTACTCTACAGATTTTATTCATTTTGGTATGGTTATTGTAGTATCGTAGTCTATTGATACTGCCAGAGCTGGTTATAAGCAGTGGCCACCTGGGTACCAGTTTTCTAAATCAAGATTACTTCTAGTCAAGAGTACTTCTGTGTCACTATATAGTGTGTAACATCATAGATTAAGAGTCAACCTGTGACAGCAATCGCACAACTTGCATACGGGCCACTAGACGCCGCCGCAAGCACTAAGAGTGCATTGCGATCGCAGGCGTGCATGTTGCGTACGGACCGCGAGGTGCCGCCACAAGTGTAACCGTATATAAGTGCCGATGGAGTTCGGCCAGCTCTCATTTTGTTGGCATCTCATTTTTGCCTATTCTCTTATTTGCTTAGTTGCTTAGCTCTTTTTCATTTATGGCTCATGTTATTGTGCTCTCTTTCAGCCATTCTGATTGTTTTGATTTACTCCCAATTGAGACGTACTCATTTTGGCATTTCACTTTTGCATATTTCTCATTTTGCTAATAATATGCTCCTTAGCTTTTTACAGTTGATTTGATTAACATAGTCTCATGTACTGCTTGTTCATTTCAGACTGTTCATATTTTGATGTTCTTTAAATACTGTAATAATTATCGGAAGCATTTCTTTCCTTAAACTTGTGTAAAGTATTCTCGATGTAGGATTTGTTCTGTGACTCAGGTGTAAGGTTTTGAATATAAATTACATAAGAAATTGAATATAAATTATATAAGAAACTGTGCTTTAATAGGAATTTATGTTTTCAGTTTGTGCTACATCAGATGACAATTTTGTGATATGAGGCAGAAATTTGAGGGGTGAACCCATGGAAATAGTCTTAAGTGATCCCCTTTAAAAATCAAAATTTGTGTGACACTGAAAAATGTGACACTGTAGGCACCGCAAAAAAAAAAAAAAAAAAAAAAAAAAAAAAAAAAAAAAAAATATAAATATATATATATATATATATATATATATATATATATATATATAAAAAGAAAGATGATGAGACTTACCAAACAAAAGCGCTGGCAGGTCGATAGACACACAAACAAACACAAATATACACACAAAATTCAAGCTTTCGCAACAAACTGTTGCCTCCTGATGAGGCAACAGTTTGTTGCGAAAGCTTGAATTTTGTGTGTATATTTGTGTTTGTTTGTGTGTCTATCGACCTGCCAGCGCTTTTGTTTGGTAAGTCTCATCATCTTTCTTTTTAGATATATTTTTTTTTCCACGTGGAATGTTTCCCTCTGTTATATATATATATATATATATATATATATATATATATATATATATATATATGTGTGTGTGTGTGTGTGTGTGTGTGTGTGTGTGTGTGTGTGTGTGTTAAGCCTATTTCTAAACTAAGTTCACAATTTATTCATCAAAATAGGAGTTATATGTATATCTTTATTTTTCTGGTAAAACTGGCATTCTGCTAATCTATGTCTGTTTTCTTTTTCGTGTAAACGAGTGTATGAGCAATTGTAATTATAAATCGATTCTTCAAAATCGACAGTTCAGCTGGTTAAACAAGTTATTTGGTGAGCAAAATGCTTTATTTTGTCCTAGTGCTTTATCTACCTGTAGAACACCCAAGTGTAGTGAATAGTTTCCAACCGATACTTAGTGAACAATTTTCCTTTCCTATGGTATGTAGCGTAGCGGGTAGTGCTGTAGATAAGTGGAACCACTGCTAAGTGTAATCAAAACGGGCCACGGTGTAAGCATGATGGACATGCGTCCCTGAATATTGATCTGTATTTCATGTGACGACTAGCCTAAGATTTGAAATTGATGTGTGTAGTCATGGGTTTACAGGAAATAGGTGAAGTACAATTGGAGACTAGTGAGACTGAGGAATTAGATGTTGCTGAAAATCTTCCCAGTATACAAAAGCAATTATGAATCATGATGAGTACCATATCCGCTATATTTTTTCAAGTAGGTGAGATGAATAAAAAACAGGAAGCCCTGTCGATAAGAGTAGATGACATACATAAAAGTCAGGAAGCCGTGTCGATACGAGTAGATGACATTCATAAAAATCAGGAAGCCGTGTCGATACGAGTAGATGACATTCATAAAAATCAGGAAGCCGTGTCGATACGAGTAGATGACATTCATAAAAATCAGGAAGCCGTGTCGGTACGAATAGATGACATTCATAAAAATCAGGAAGCCGTGTCGATATGAGTAGATGACACATAGAAAAGTTAGGAATCAGTGTCGGCACAAGTAGGCAAAATGTCTCATAAGATAGGGCAAATTTCTCAAAATTAAACACAAATGGCTCAAGAAATAATAAATCTGAGGCGAACACGAGGACGCGGTCAGAGACTTAAATTTGGATGTAAAACAGTTAAAAGGAAATCAAGGCGCTCTCGAGGTCATAGTAAATCAATTGTCTACGACACTCGACGAATTGTCATTAAAGCATACAGAAATATCTGTAGAAATAGATTCTGGGGTAAAGGAAGCCGTAAATTCCATTTCAAAAGAACAAGAAAGACAATCGATAGATCCAACTGCTCAGATTTCTGAAGTAAAAATGCAAATTACTCAGGAATTATCTCAATGGCGAAGGGGAGTAAATGAGCAATTAAACAAATTTAGTAATGAGTTTACCGATATTAAAGAGGTAGTCAAGAGTGATGTTTCCAAGATGACACGTGGAGAGAACGTAGTAGATGCTAGTACACAAAAACGGGTGCAAGCCACCAAAGTAAATTCTGAGGTAACTCGGGATCAGGAATAATATTCATTACCGGGGGCTACGACACCTTATGTAAATGTCATTATACAGGAAAACATTATCAAACACAGGAGGGGTCAGTCATTCTCACCTGACATGAGTGGGGTGCATCCAGTAGTATTTATTCGTTCTTTTCGTGGTGTGTTATCCGCAAAATGGACGGAATTACAAAAGATGCATTACGTAAGTGGATTCATGTTAAATGATGCGGCCTTGTGGGCCACTGAAGTCATTGAAAATGTTCCACATATGACGAGTTTGAAAAAAGGTTTCTTGTGAAATATTGGGCTTTAGGGGTACAGCAACGACTTCGTGAGGCTGTATTGAACCCCGAACAGTTTAGTTATAGCAAAGGAATGCTCCGAAAGTATTTTGAGAAGTATCTGAATAAAACGAAATACTGGGATGAGCCAATTTTGCAGAAAGATTTGTTGTGTATTCTTAAGAGTAAGATGCTTATTGATATACGCGAAAAATTAATTCACGCCCCAGATGCAAACATTGATGAGTTTATGCCCATCCTAGATGAAATTGATTTGATGCAGGAGGATGTGCGGGCAAGATCTCTAAATCACAGTCAGGTGTGGAGGAATGGAAATATTCAGTGCCGCGAGCTGGCTGGCAGAGAACCCAGCTCGGTGTACCAAAGCCAAGACAATAACAGTTTAGTTATAGCAAAGGAATGCTCCGAAAGTATATTGAGAAGTATCTGAATAAAACGAAATACTGGGACGAGCCAATTTCGCATAAAGATTTGTTGTGCATTCTTAAGAGTAAGATGCCTATTGATATACGCGAAAAATTAATTCACGCCCCAGATGCAAACATTGATGAGTTTATGCCCATCCTAGATGCAATTGATTTGATGCAGGGGGATGTGCGGGCAAGATCTCTAAATCACAGTCAGGTGTGTAGGAATGGAAATATTCAGCGTAACAAGCCGACTGGCAGAGAACCCAGCTCGGCATAACAAAGCCAAGACAACAACAATGCGTATGGCTATGGTAGAACAGGCCTGTGGGAATGAGGTACTGCGTATAGGAGGCAGGAACGTAGGTTCACTCCAGGATACTACAATAATAATGAAACAACACAAAACAGAAATCAAGGGAGACAGAATACCCAGACACAAAACCCGATAAATCAAAACTGGCGACAGCATCCACCACCAACAGTAATCGATGAAGTAAATGATACCGACATGCGGCCAATTTCTCAGCCAGCGGAAAACAAATTACCGCTGTATTAAGTCCTGAAGTGCAGGCGGGTGGGCGAGATAGGGACAATTCTGATTTAAGATTAAAAATGTTAAGGTACAATGATGGCACTGACATGAGAAGTGTCAGTATAATGAGGACACTAAATACAGCACCAATCATCCGGCAGTTATAAAACCTGCCGTTAAAATATTAATTGAAGGTATTTCAGTGAACGCAATATTTGATATTGAGTCTGATATTAATGTGATTTCTATGGACTTATTTAGACAGATCACTAAAGCAAAACGGGTGCCAATATTGCTGGTTAGCAATTGTAAGGTTTTGGGAGCGACTAGACGGAGAAGTAGAAGCGTGAAAATACAAGCCCAATTAGAGATAGAATTTGGAAATTTAGCGATTGAATGCACGTTCCTCATAATTGCTGCGCTGATAGTGAACTGAATTTTAGGGTTTTATTTTTTGCAAGAAAAGGAGGCAAAGATCGACTTTTCTAACGGGGTATGTGAGTTGAAGGTCAAATAGAAAATCGTCTCTCCAAAATTACTGAGGATTACCAACACACATGGAAGGTTTTGCCTGGATCTACAAATGAAGTTTATTTCAAAAAATAAAACTACAGGTTCAGGGAATCAGGTTCAAGAAATAAAATCTGACAGACATGAACAAATGTTAAAAATAGTCTCTGAATCTGCTCAACTGTCCTCAGAGCAACGTTCTGAATTGTTTAAGGTTCTCGTGAAATACGAACGAGTATTCGAAGAAAAACCTGGCATGATTAGGGGATATGAATATAGGATGAATGTCATGCCACATAAAACCTTCTGTCATAGTTCGTACCAAGTACCATGGACAAAAACAAATGCAGTTAGTAATGAAATTCAAAAGATGCTTGCATGGAACATCATAGAACCATCTGACAGTCCCTATTCAAGCCCCTTACTTGCTGTAGACAAACTACTGAAACATAGAAAAAAGAAATCGTATGTTGCTACTAATAAATTTGCTTTTTCACTGTTTTATTCAAAATTTTCAGCTAAACACGTTAACTGTCTAAAGATGTTTCCTACACTCATAAGAAAAAAAAAATTTTTTTAAGTACAACACCTAAAAATTGATTATATTATGTGATATGTGAAAGTACAGAAAGTTATAACAAAATAATGTAATATTGAGGTAGCACATTTTCTACATAAAATTTAAGTGTGTCAAGTAGAATTTTGTAAAGATTCTTCCGGTAAAATGTTGATAAAATAAATATTTCTAATTCAAAGGAATGCGGATAATGTAGTGTAAGGAACAACATAAAATATTTTTGTCTTTAAAATAAGTACTAAATAAATATAAGACCAACTGTAAAATTGTTCCTAATATAACAGGACAATTAGGTAACAAATAGTGGAAACATAGCATGAGACAAAATCTTACGAGAGTTATGGTTCTCTATATGCACATCAATACAAGAAAAGACTTGGAAGAGTCAAGTGATGAGGCAACAGTTTGTTGCGAAAGCTTGATTTTGTGTGTAGTTTGTGTTTGTTTGTGTGTCTATCGACCTGCCAGCATTTTCGTTTGGTAAGTCACATCATCTTTCATGGCAAACGAATCTGCTCCAGTCCGGAATCCCTGAACCATTACACCAACAACCTGACAACAGCTTTTGCATCCCGCAGCTACCCTCCCGACCTGGTACAGAAGCAAATAACCAGAGCCACTTCCTCATCCCCTCAAACCCAGAACTTCCCACAGAAGAACCACAAAAGTGCCCCACTTGTGACAGGATACTTGCCGGGACTGGACCAGACACTGAATGTGGCTCTCCAGCAGGGATACGACTTCCTCAAATCCTGCCCTGAAATGAGATCCATCCTTCATGAAGTCCTCCCCACTCCACCAAGAGTGTCTTTCCGCCGTCCACCTAACCTTCGTAACCTGTTAGTTCATCCCTATGAAATCCCCAAACCAGCTTCCCTACCCTCTGGCTCCTACCCTTGTAACCGCCCCCGGTGTAAGACCTGTCCCATGCACCCTCCCACCACCACCTACTCCAGTCCTGTAACCCGGAAGGTGTACACAATCAAAGGCAGAGCCACGTGTGAAAGCACCCATGTGATTTACCAACTGACCTGCCTACACTGTGACGCATTCTATGTGGGAATGACCAGCAACAAACTGTCCATTCGCATGAATGGGCACAGGCAGACAGTGTTTGTTGGTAATGAGGATCACCCTGTGGCTAAACATGCCTTGGTGCACGGCCAGCACATCTTGGCACGGTGTTACACCGTCCGGGTTATGTGGATACTTCCCACTAACACCAACCTATCCGAACTCCGGAGATGGGAACTTGCTCTTCAATATATCCTCTCTTCCCGTTACCCACCAGGCCTCAATCTCTGCTAATTTCAAGTTGCCGCCACTCACACCACCTGTCATTCAACAACATCTTTGCCTCTGCACTTCCGCCTCGACTGACATCTCTGCCCAAACTCTTTGTCTTTAAATATGTCTGCTTGTGTCTGTATATGTGTGGATGGATATGTGTGTGTGTGCGAGTGTATACCTGTCCTTTTTTCCCCCTAAGCTAAGTCTTTCCGCTCCCGGGATTGGAATGACTCCTTACCCTCTCCCTTAAAACCCACATCCTTTCGTCTTTCCCTCTCCTTCCCCTCTTTCCTGATGAGGCAACAGTTTGTTGTGAAAGCTTGAATTTTGTGTGTTTGTTTGTGTTAGTTTGTGTGTCTATCGACCTGCCAGCGCTTCGTTTGGTAAGTCACATCATCTTTGTTTTTAGACATATTATTCCCACGTGGAATGTTTCCCTTTCTCTCTCTCTCTCTCTCTCTCTCTCTATATATATATAAATATATATATATATATATTGTTCTGTAGCAGCGATGGCGAGCCATTATATATATATATATATATATATATATATATATATATATATATATATATATATATATATATATATATTTTTATTGATGTGACTTACCTTACAAAAGTGCTGGCAGGTCGATAGAAACACAAACAAAAACATTCATACACACAAAATTCTAGCTTTCACAACCAATGGTTGCTTCGTCAGGAAAGAGGGAAAGACGAAAAGATGTGGGTTTTAAGGGAGAGGGTAAGGAGTCATTCCAATCCCGGGAGCGGAAAGACTTACCTTAGGGGGAAAAAAGGACAGATATACACTCACACACACACACATATCCATCTGCACATACACAGACACAAGCAGACATTTGTAAAGGCCAAGAGTTTGGGCAGAGATGTCAGTCGAGGCGGAAGTAAAGAGGCAAAGATGTTGTTGAAAGACAGGTGAGGTATGAGCGGCGGCAACTTGAAATTAGCGGAGGTTGAGGCCTGGCGGATAACGAGAGGAGAGGATATACTGAAGGGCAAGTTCCCATCTCCGGAGTTCTGACAGGTTGGTGTTAGTGGGAAGTATCCAGATAACGCGGACGGTGTAACACTGTGCCAAGATGTGCTGGCCGTGCACCAAGGCATGTTTAGCCACTGGGTGATCCTCATTACCAACAAACACTGTCTGCCTGTGTCCATTCATGCGAATGGACAGTTTGTTGCTGGTCATTCCCACATAGAAAGCTTCACAGTGTAGGCAGGTCAGTTGGTAAATCACGTGGGTGCTTTCACACGTGGCTCTGCCTTTGATCGTGTACACCTTCTGGGTTACAGGACTGGAGTAGGTGGTGGTGGGAGGGTGCATTAGGTTTTACACCGAGGGCGGTTACAAGGGTAGGAGCCACAGGGTAAGGAAGGTGGTTTGGGGATTTCATAGGGATGAACTAACAGGTTACGAAGGTTAGGTGGACGGCGGAAAGACACTCTTGGTGGAGTGGGGAGGATTTCATGAAGGATGGATCTCATTTCAGGGCAGGATTTGAGGAAGTCGTATCCCTGCTGGAGAGCCACATTCAGAGTCTGGTCCAGTCCCGGAAAGTATCTTGTCACAAGTGGGGCACTTTTGTGGTTCTTCTGTGGGAGGTTCTGGGTTTGAGGGGATGAGGAAGTGGCTCCGGTTATTTGCTTCTGTACCAGGTCGGGAGGGTAGTTGCGGGATGTGAAGGCTGTTTTCAGGTTGTTGGTGTAATGGTTCAGGGATTCCGGACTGGAGCAGATTCGTTTGCCACGGCGACCTAGGCTGTAGGGAAGGGACCGTTTGATGTGGAATGGGTGGCAGCTGTCATAATGGAGGTACTGTTGCTTGTTGGTGGGTTTGAAGTGGATGGACGTGTGGAGCTGGCCATTGGACAGATGGAGGTCAACGTCAAGGAAAGTGGCATGGGATTTGGAGTAGGACCAGGTGAATCTGATGGAACCAAAGGAGTTGAGGTTGGAGAGGAAATTCTGGAGTTCTTCTTCACTGCGAGTCCAGATCATGAAGATGTCATCAATAAATCTGTACCAAACTTTGGGTTGGCAGGCCTGGGTAACCGAGAAGGCTTCCTCTAAGCGACCCATGAATAGGTTGGCGTACGAGGGGGCCATCCTGGTACCCATGGCTGTTCCCTTTAATTGTTGGTATGTCTGGCCTTCGAAAGTGCAGAAGTTGTGGGTCAGGATGAAGCTGGCTAAGGTAATGAGGAAAGAGGTTTTAGGTAGGGTGGCAGGTGATCGGCGTGAGAGGAAGTGCTCCATCGCAGCGAGGCCCTGGACGTGCGGAATATTTGTGTATAAGGAAGTGGCATCAATGGTTACAAGGATGGTTTCTGGGGGTAATAGATTGGGTAAGGATTCCAGGCGTTCGAGAAAGTGGTTGGTGTCTTTGATGAAGTATGGGAGACTGCATGTAATGGGTTGAAGGTGTTGATCTACGTAGGCAGAGATACATTCTGTGGGGGCTTGGTAACCAGCTACAATGGGGCGGCTGGGATGATTGGGTTTGTGAATTTTAGGAAGAAGGTAGAAGGTAGGGGTGCGGGGTGTCGGTGGGGTCAGGAGGTTGATGGAGTCAGGTGAAAGGTTTTATAGGGGGCCTAAGGTTCTGAGGATTCCTTGGAGCTCTGCCTTGACATCAGGAATGGGATTACCTTGGCAAACTTTGTATGTGGTGTTGTCTGAAAGCTGACGCAGTCCCTCAGCCACATACTCCCGACGATCAAGTACCACGGTCATGGAACCCTTGTCCGCCGGAAGAATGACGATGGATCGGTCAGTCTTCAGATCACGGATAGCTTGGGCTTCAGCAGTGGTGATGTTGGGAGTAGGATTAAGGTTTTTTAAGAAGGATTGAGAAGCAAGGCTGGAAGTCAGAAATTCCTGGAAAGTTTGGAGAGGGAGATTTTGAGGAAGAGGAGGTGGGTCCCTATGTGACGGAGGACGGAACTGTTCCAGGCAGGGTTCAATTTGGATAGTGTCTTGGGGAGTTGGATCATTAGGAGTAGGAGTAGAAGTAGGAGGCCAGACAAGTGTGTGGTTCCTGAAGAGGGGCAGCAGCCTTTTAGTAGTTGCAGGGGCAACAGTCTGGATGATTGACTGATCTGGCCTTGTAACAGCTGTGCTGGTACTGCGAACGGCTGAAAGCAAGGGGAAACTACGGCCTTAATTTTCCCTGAGGGCATGCAGCTTGACTGTATGGTTAAATGATGATGGCGTCCTCTTGGGTAAAATATTCCGGAGGTAAAATAGTCCCCCATTCGGATCTCCAGGAGGGGACTACTCAGGAGGACGTCGTTATCAGCAGAAAGAAAACTGGCGTTCTACGGATCGGAGTGTGGAATGTCAGATCCCTTAATTGGGCAGGTAGGTTAGAAAATTTAAAAAGGGAAATGGATAGGTTAAAGTTAGATATAGTGGGAATTAGTGAAGTTCGATGGCAGGAGGAACAAGACTTTTGGTCAGGCGAATGCAGGGTTATAAATACAAAATCAAATAGGAGTAATGCAGGAGTAGGTCTAATAATGAATAAAAAAATAGGAGTGTAGGTAAGCTATTACAAACAGCATAGTGAACGCATTATTGGGGCCAAGTTAGACACGAAGCCCACACCTACCACAGTAGCACAAGTTTATATGCCAACTAGCTCTGCAGATGACGAAGAAATTGAAGAAACGTATGATGAAATAAAAGAAATTATTCAGATAGTGAAGGGAGACGAAAATTTAATAGTCATGGGTGACTGGAATTCGGTAGTAGGAAAAGGAAGAGAAGGAAACGTAGTAGGTGAATATGGATTGGGGGGAGGAAATGAAAGAGGAAGCGGCCTGGTAGAATTTTGCACAGAGCATAACTTAATCATAGCTAACACTTGGTTCAAGAATCATAAAAGAAGGTTGTATACATGCAAGAAGCCTGGAGATACTGACAGGTTTCAGATAGATTATATAATGGTAAGACAGAGATTTAGGAACTAGGTTTTAAATTGTAAGACATTTCCAGGGGCAGATGTGGACTCTGGCCACAATCTATTGGTTATGAACTGTAGATTAAAGCTGAAGAAACTGCAAAAAGGTGGGAATTTAAGGAGATGGGACCTAGATAAACTGAAAGAACCAGAGGTTGTACAGAGTTTCAAGGAGAGCATAAGGGAACAATTGACAGGAATGGGGGAAAGAAATACAGTAGAAGAAGAATGGGTAGCTTTGAGGGATGAAGTAGTGAAGGCAGCAGAGGATAAAGTAGGTAAAAAGATGAGGGCTGCTAGAAATCCTTGGGTAACAGAAGAAATATTGAACTTAATTGATGAAAGGAGAAAATATAAAAATGCAGTAAATGAAGCAGGCAAAAAGGAATACAAATGTCTCAAAAATGATATTGACAGGAAGTGCAATGGCTAGAGGATAAATGTAAGGATGTAGAGGCTTATCTCACTAGGGGTGAGATAGATACTGCCTACAGGAAAATTAAAGAGACCTTTGGAGAAAAGAGAACCACTTGTATGAATATCAAGAGCTCAGATGGAAACCCAGTTCTAAGCAAAGAAGGGAAAGCAGAAAGGTGGAAGGAGTATATAGAAGGTCTATACAAGGGCGATGTACTTGAGAACAATATTATGGAAATGGAAGAGGATGTAGATGAAGATGAAATGGGAGGTATGATACTGCTTGAAGAGTTTGACAGAGCACTGAAAGACCTGAATCAAAACAAGGCCCCGGGAGTAGACAACATTCCATTAGAACTACTAACAGCCTTGGGAGAGCCAGTCCTGACAAAACTCTACCATCTGGTGAGCAAGATGTATGAGACAGGCGAAATACCCTCAGACTTCAAGAAGAATATAATAATTCCAATTCCAAAGAAAGCAGGTGTTGACAGATGCAAAAGTTACCGAACTATCGGTCTAATAAATCACGGCTGCAAAATACTAACGTGAATTCTTTACAGACGAATGGAAAAACTAGTAGAAGCCGACCTCGGGGAAGATCAGTTTTGATTTCGTAGAAATATTGGAACACGTGAGGCAATACTGACCCTACGACTTATCTTACAAGCTAGTTAAGGAAAGGCAAACCTACGTTTCTAGCATTTGTAGACTTAGAGAAAGCTTTTGACAATGTTGACTGGAATCCTCTCTTTCAAATTCTGAAGGTGGCAGGGGTAAAATACAGGGGGCGAAAGGCTATTTACAATTTGTATAGAAACCAGATGGCAGTTATAAGGGTCAAGGGACATGAAAGGGAAGCAGTGGTTGGGAAGGGAGTGAGACAGGGATGTAGCCTCTCCCAATGTTATTCAATCTGTATATTGAGCAAGCAGTGAAGGAAACAAAAAGAAAAATTCAGAGTAGTGAAACGTCCCCTTAGAAAAATTGTACATGACTGTGCTTAAACTGACACACAATATTTTTTAGCGCAACGCAATCTGACTTTCAATAATCCCTACAAAATAATGGCCCTGACTAACATTAACCTATACCTTATACCTTTCACAAATCACTTACCTCACAAAAATCTTCGTTACTCGAACTACTGCAATACAGCGAGCGCCACTACTGCCAGCTAAGGCACTAACTACTGATAGGCATAGTTAGCAAATGAAAGATTTTAATAGAGAACAAACAATGTATTTACCTTAATAGTCATAATATATATAGCAGTTCATGACATCCATTCTTACAAATGTACTGTTTCTGATGAACACACGTCCAGATTATCCATTCTCAAAAATCCGCCATCTCACTTCCCCACATCCACCACTGCTGGCGGCTCACCTCCAACTGCGCAACGCTATGCGCTGTTCACATCCAGCTGCCACTGCCCAACACTACAATGGCAGACAACAATGCAAACCAGCCACAGACTGCACACAGCATAGCCAGTGATTTTCATGCAGAGCGCTACGTGGCGTTACCAATATAAAAACCTAAACAGCCTACTTACAGTAGGTATTAAAATCCATGGAGAAGAAATGAAAACTTTGAAGTTTGCCGATGACATTGTAATTCTGTCAGAGACAGCAAAGGACTTGGAAGAGCAGTTGAACGGAATGGATAGTGTCTTGAAAGGAGGGTATAAGATGAACATCAACAAAAGCAAAACGAGGATAATGGAATGTAGTCAAATTAAGTTGAGTGATGCTGAGGGAATTAGATTAGGAAATGAGACACATAAAGCAGTAAAGGAGTTTTGCTATTTGGGGAGCAATATATTTGACGATGGTTGAAATAGAGAGGATATAAAATGTAGACAGGCAATGGCAAGGAAAGCGTTTCTGAAGAAGAGAAATTTGTTAACATCAAGTATAGATTTAAGTGTCAGGAAGTCGTTTCTGAAAGTATTTGTGTGGAGTGTAGCCATGTATGGAAGTGAAACATGGCTGATAAATAGTTTGGACAAGAAGAGAATAGAAGCTTTTGAAATGTGGTGCTACTGAAGAATGCTGAAGATTAGATGGGTAGATCACATAACTAATGAGGAGGTATTGAATAGAATTGGGGAGAAGAGGAGTTTGTGGCACAACTTGACTAGAAGAAGGGATCGGTTGGCAGGACATGTTCTGAGGCATTAAGGGATCACCAATTTAGTATTGGAGGGCAGCGTGGAGGGTAAAAATCGCAGAGGGAGACCAAGAGATGAATACACTAAACAGATTCAGAAGGATGTAGGTTGCAGTAGTTACAGGGAGATGAAGAAGCTTGCACAGGATAGAGTAGCATGGAGAGCTGCATCAAACCAGTCTCAGGACTGAAGACAACGACAACAACAACAACGACAACAACAACAACAACGACAACACGTCACAGGTGCCAAACATTACAATGAGTTGTTGGTAGTTAGCTCCACCAGCAAGCATTCAGTGTACATAGACACTCGCATGTGTGGCTAGCTTATAGCTAGCCACACCTGCCACAAGTTGGCAACAGTGTAGCATTTCCTCACCCATAAGTTGAGTACAATACATTTATTTAAAGTGCACTTGTATCAACTACACTTGCATTTGGCTGTCCAGATTCCTACAGTGACAGATCCCTTTGGCCACCTTCACCCATTTGTCATTTGCAATGAGGGCATAACATTTGGCTCCTCGGAACATAGTGGCTGCCAGCTCGCATCATAAAAGTTATCTGCTTTGAAGGACAGTGTAAACAGTGGCTTATAATGTGACTGTGTTAAGGATTTACTTGCTGCATGTGAATAACTGTGATTAAGTATGTTATGGTTAGGTTACTGAACTCAGGCCATATTGTAGGACATCAGCTGAGTGTAGCATGTGAGTATGTAGTTATTGATTTATCGGTGTATGGTTAAGGGGCTGCGGAAAGGCTCAAAATCATGAAAAGTTCAATTTTTACTTTTTTGCGTTTTCTGAATCTGCAGACTATTACCTTTTAATAGATATATAATTTACTCAATTCCGAAGACTACAACTATTTTTAAATTTTTTTTGAAATGTGTTCTACATGGGCGTGACCCACTGTGGCGCTGTTAAACTGCTGTCAAATGGTGTTATTATTAACGTCCATGTTCATCAGGTACATTTTAGTGATGTGAGATAAAGTATGTGTTGTGGCTAACCTGTGATGGTTCAATATATATCGCTGGTGTGATCGTCGATTGTTTCATGTTTATTTACTCTGTCGTTATCTCGAAAATATTCGTAATTAATTCTGTTTCTTGAGTCTCTGTTTTGTTGAAGTATAAGAATGAGTAAAAGTAAAGTTATTAGAAATCCTCTGAAGGCTTTTAAGAAAAGGAGAAATGTTGGAAAGCCAAAGGTATGTGTTATTACTGTAAACAATAAAGACGATAACCAAGTGAGTGAACCTAACCTCTCAAGTACACCTGCCCATAGCAGTCAAAGTGGGAAAGAAAATACTTCACAGAAGAAGCTTGGTTCAATGAGTGAAAACTATGAATGTTTTATGGGCGAATCGGATGTGAATGAAATATTTGATATGTCGGTTCTCAAAGGAATTTTTTCAAACTGTGTAAGATGTATTCATTGTAGTGAAGTTGGTCTGGAACTCTCCATAATAAAGCACATAGGACTTGATAGTGAAATACAACTGAAATGTGATAAGTATTCATACATGACCACCTTTTGGAACAGTGTTGCAGTAACTGCAACTGAAGAATATGGTAGCAAAATCTACGAACACAACATTAGATTTCTTTATTACTTGCGTTCAGTTGGTAAGGGTGCTACTGCAGGTGCAATTTTCTGTGGCATCATGAATCTTCCAAATCCCCCAACTAAGTTTACGACCTATAATAAATTAATAGGGTCTAAAGTAGAAGATGTCTGTATAGAATCTATGAAGAACGCTGTGGAAGAGGCAGTAATGGAAAATAATGGTAACAGAGATTTGACTGCAGCGTTCGATGGTAACCGGCATAAACGGGGACACACATCTCTTCATGGTGTAGTATCTGCCACCAGTATGTATACAGGGAAAGTTTTAGATGTAGCAGTAATATCAAAGTATTGTAGATGTCCACAAAAATATAAAGGTACACATGAAAATAATTGCAAAGCTAACTGTAGTGGCAGTAGTGGAGGAATGGAAGTGGCTGGTGTTGCCAGTATATTCCAGCGTTCTGAGGCGTGTGATAAAGTGCGATATGTTAATTACCTTGGTGACGGTGATTCTAAAAGTTTCAAACATGTTCAAGGACTGAAGCCCTATGGTGATGATGTTGTGGTGCAGAAATTTGAGTGTATTGGACACGTACAGAAGCGAATGGGAACAAGACTTCGGCGACTGAAAGCTTCGTACAAAAAACAAAAACTCAGTGATGGTAAAGGGTTGGATGGGAAGGGAAGGTTAACTGACAGTGTAATTGACAAAATACAGAACTATTATGGAATGGCTATTAGGCAAAATACACAAAGTGTCGACGAAATGAAGAAGGCTGTTTGGGCTCTTTTTTTTCATACTTCTTCAACCGATGAAAATCCCCAACATAGCTTGTGTCCCAAAGAAGAAGACGGTGTAAATATAACAAAGGATTGCTAACTGGTGAAGTGTACACTCATAAGCATAGTCTGCCTCATGCAATAATGGAGGTGATAAAACCTATTTTCAGAGACTTAGCAGCACCTGAACTGTTGAAAAAGTGTATTCACGGAAAAACTCAAAACCCCAATGAAAGTGTAAATAGTGTTATATGGTCGAGAATCCCCAAGACTGTATTTGTTGGAATAGAAACACTTCACTTTGGTATGTATGATGCTGTTGCGACTTTCAATGATGGCAGCATTGTAAGGTGCAAGGTATTTAGAAATATGGGAATGAAGATAGGTTCTAACATGGTACGAGCGATGCTTGCTTTAGACAAGGAACGCCTTCGGGCTGCAGACAGGGCTGTAAAGAGTCTAGAAATACAAGCAAGAGTAAACAGGAGGAGGAACAAGAGGAAGCTGGAGGAGGAGTTTGCAGAGGATGAAGATAATCCATCCTATGGACCTGGAATGCACTAAAAAGTTAATCCAATCTTTGTCGCTCGATTCCCAAAACTTTTATTTTCTCATACTAATTACATGTTTTCTAAGGATCTTCCAAACATATTTGTTTCAAACTTTCAGTAAATGTTACACAGTACCTTCTGCATAATTTAACACAGCCTTTTTCCAAAAAACTGTATATTTTTGAATATATAAATAAAAAATTGCAAAAAAATGTTGTGAATTTTCATTACAATTGAAAAAAAATCATCTTTAATAACTGAACTAAAATTTTGTAAAATCCCTGTGTTAAGTTGTAGCCCATATTCCAATAAATAATCTGTAAAAAGTTCAACTTCCTACCCCAAATACTTTGTGAGGAAAGATGTAATTTATAAGCGTTATTTTAACATTGCAAGTATAGGGCGTTCCGGAGCCCCTTAAAGTAGATGGGACTTGAATTGGACAGAAACAGAAGTTCATTCAGCATTCAAATGCAGTTAAGGTGTGTGAGCTGCAATTTTTGGTGTGGACTTCATTAATGGTAGTGGACAGTTCCCAGCACCAACTTTTCAGGCAGTTACAATGGAGGCACTGCTATGAAAGTTAACTTTGCAGAAAAATGGGTAAGCTACATTTGGTGCCCCACAGTTTGGGGACACATTGCAAAGGCACTGTAATCAAGTGAGATTATGAACTTACGAGACATGTGGCAAAGTGAATGATCTGATAATTAAGCGTGCGAAACAGTGGACAGTGATGGTGATTACAAGACTTAATAATCAAAGTGGTTAGAATGGACAGTGAAGGATAGGATAGCGCATGATTGGTTTTTGGGACAGTGAAATTTTAACTGAAATTATGCATAGAAGTGGCATTGTAAGGGATAAGTCTGTGTAAAGGAAGTACTGTATTGCATGATGGGTCAATGAAGCCATCTTGGACAACAACGTATCAGTGACTGGGCTTAGCCGATATCACATCATATATCACCTCAACAGATTAGTGTGGAGCGGATGTAAACAACAAAGTGATCAGAAGCAACATAGAGATTATGACTTGTTGTAGTTACCAGATGGCGCAACAGCAGCCAAAACTGCTCTAGAAAATTATCAATTTTGAATTGAGATTGTGTTTGAGCATTGTTACTTATTCATAAAAATGTTGTGACACTGAGATTAAAGAGAGTATGTTAAGTGGTGATGGACAGGAAATAACAATTGTGAATGAACATGAGGAAAATAGTGTTGTTAGGGAGATAATGGGGAAATAGATGAATATAAAGTAGAAATAAAAAGTTAACCTGAAGATGACAGTGGATTTACATCAGGGCTAGACTTAACTTTATACAACAAATTGCATGACAGCCAAATTATGGACTAAATGTCTAGGGCATTCCCCATGGCTCACTTAGTCTAAATAAAGAAGCAAACAGTTCCAAATTTGTGTAACACGTTAACATTAGACTAGAATCATATGATGGAAAATAGGGAAAGTAAGAGAAGTCAAGAAATAAGGAAATTAAGTTACTGATCTGCAGGTTGTGAAGGAAATGCATGAAAACATGTGTAGTAAGAATGTGATTAGCAGTTTAAATTTAAAAATGTACAAAACTACTATAGAAATTGGTGTGGTTAATACTAATCTTACAAAACTACATAAGGAAATGGAGTCTGTAAAAGACCATTTTGAAAATAAATTAAAAGGCTTAGGGGCAAAACTGAGTAACATTATCAGTGTTTGTACAGCTGCAAAACATAGAATTTGGAAACTATGTGAAGGTGAGTGAAATCTGTTGCTAAGTAAGGTAATGATAATTTACAAGTATAAAAGAAATTTAGTTCTCACAACAGGGAGGAACTTGGAAGTCAAATTGGTCAAATTAAAACAAATTTAGATGATAGGATAGAGACAGTAGAAAAGGAAGTAGAAAGTATATGTGTGGCTGCTATTGGAAAGGAAATGCAAAATGCCAGTGAATATACAGATTCTAAGTTTGCTCACATGTAAAAGAAATTCAACAAAGTGCATCGTGTTAAACATGGTGCTTGTACAGTATCTAATGGAGCTTCATTTGCTAGTTGTAATAAATTTAATAATTTTGAACTATATGGTAAGTGTATCCTCTTGATTGTATTAGACAATTCAATTATTTGTCAGACAATAAGGAAAAGATGTCTTTTGTAAGAGGTTTTTGAAATGTGATGCTTATGGTTGGGTAGCTGAAGTTGCAGAACCATGTAAATCATGGGATGAATTTAAGAAATTATTCTAAAATGATTATTGGTTTATAGATGAATAGCACAGTAAGCTACTAAAAACCTGCTCTGACCAATTAAGCAAAGTATTAGCCCATATACTTAATGCCTCTATGTACCAGGGTGTTTTCCCATAGGGCATGAAACTTGCTATAGTGAAGCCTCTCCACAAAAAGGGAGACACAACGCAAGTCTCAAATATCATCCAATCTCCCTCCTGTCCACTTTCGCTAAAGTCCTTGAGAAACTACTGCACTCCAGAATTGTAAGGCACCTAGAAAACTTTGGCATCACAAGTGATAGACAGTTTGGTTTCCGGAAAAGTATGTCCACAACTGAGGCCATATTTTCTTTCACAAATGATATACTGGAATCCCTAAATAATAAAATGAAGGCAGTTGGAATATTTTGTGATCTGTCCAAAGCCTTCAACTGTGTGGACCACAAAATACTCCTCAACAAAGCACGCCACTATGGGATCACTGGGGCACTGGGAAGCTGGCTAAAATCCTACCTCCAAAACAGGAAGCAGAAGGTAATTCTCAATGGGAGCAATAAAGAGGGAGAGGTAGTAGAGTCAGACTGGAGCACTGTACTCCATGGAGTACCCCAGGGATCCGTCCTTGGTCTGTTGCTGTTTCTGATATACGTAAATGACCTACCTTTTTCATGCAATACATGCAAGTTCACCATGTTTGCTGACGACACCAGCATTTTGATTAGTAACAAACAGCTCACTGATATAGAGGTTGATGCCAACAAATTACTTACAGTACTATTAACCCGGTTCCAAGTGAACTCGCTCACAGTAAACCTGAGGAAAACAAATTATATCCATTTCAGCCTTGACCACAAACTCCCCCAGGAGATTACTGTTTTAAATAACAATAATCAGATAGAAATGGTATACTGCACCAAATTCTTAGGCCTCCACATAGACAGTAGGCTCAACTGGGACCACCATGTCCTCGAGACTGTAAAAAGGCTGTCCTCAGCAATTTTTGCTGTTAGGACAATCTCACAATTTGGAGACATAAATGTCACGAAGTCCACATACTTTGCATACTTCCACTCCATTATGTGTTATGGCATCATCTTCTGGGGCAATTCACCCTCATCTAAAAAAAATCTTCCTCATGCAGAAAAAAGTAGTCCGTATAATGTGCAGAGTACCCCCGAGAACCTCCTGCCGTACGCTCTTTAAAAAACTTGGAATACTTTCCACAACCTGCCAGTATATTTTTTCCCTAATGAGATTCTTGGTTGAAAATCCTGTCCACTATGAAACCAATGAAAGCTTCCATTATCACAATACAAGAAAGAAGGCTGACCTCCACTTTGAACTAAAAAGTTTAACTTGGGTACAGAAAGGAGTGCATTACTCCAGTGTCAAAATATTTAACTTATTACTGAACTATATAAAAAGTCTACGTAGTAACAGTGCATCATTCAAAAACAATCTAAAGACACATTTAATTGAGAAAACATTTTACTCACTTGATAAATACTTCAACAGAGAAAAGTAGTCTTTGTATGTATGTATATTTACTGTTGTTTGTTTATGTTCCTTTTGTTCCTATTTGTAACCATATACTTACTGTGACAAACAGGCTTTTGCAATGTGATAAACTTTGCATAATGTATTATTCCTACGACTTTATTTTAGTTCATTATTATTTTTGCAAGTCATGTAATTTATGTCTAGTTCTGCTCTTGTAAACTTATTGATACCATGGTCTGTGAATATATATTACTCAAGTTGTTCTACATCCTAGTGTCATACGCATAACAGGATCAATGGAATTTGTAGATAAATAAATAAAATAAAAATAAATTTTAAGTGAATTTTAGGGAGGTGATAGGTATGATCCTAGGAAGGATGCTATCAAAGGTTTTTTTCAGTTTTGGATTAACAAACTAAAATATTTGCACAAATAACTGGGTAGTGAATCAATAATTATGGGATCAGAAAATCAGCTTTTGCATGCCCACAGAAGTAATATGACTGACTTCTTGAATTATGTGGAAAACATGGAAAGAGTCAGGCACACAGAACAAGATAGTGGGAGAAACTTCAAGGTCAGGAATGATTTAAGAAGAGATTAACATGTAAAATGGATGAACAGAGCAGAATATTGGAGAAATAATGGTGATCTATGGAATAACTGGGTGGCAAATGGTCCAAATGGAAATAGAAAAATGATAGGAGGAATTCCAGAGACTAAAGTGTGGCAAATAATTGTAATTTTGTATCCAATCATTTAAAACGTGATTTGCTCCAGTTGGTGCTTACCCCTGGGCAAGAAACAGGAAAGAGCCACTTGCAAATAATTGTATTTTAATTTCAGAGAAAGTCAGTGTAAATATAAATAATAAAATAGGTGCAGAACCCAAATTGTGTCACTTGCTGATTAAAAGTGTTTTGAGTAGTTATAACTCAAAAGCATGAAAAAAATTGATGAGGTAGAAAATGTTCCAACTATTCAGTGTACAGAATTTTATAAGAAGGGTATCAGGATGCCACAAATAATCTAAACAATGGAAAAAGGAAATGACTTGAATATGTGGTTAACTAGTGCGTACAGAGAACAATTGATTAACCAAGATTTTGAAGGAAATGACAGAAACAGTGATTTAAGAACAGTTCAAATGATAATAGTGAAGAAGTGATATTCAAAGCAAAGCATATTGAGTTTGTTGGTATTGTAAAGGTGGAGTTGTCACAGAGAATGTAGATGTAAATATTAACACAGGTAAGAATGTTGAAATAGACTGTGTGCAGACAGAGGATGAAACTGTTGGAAAAATAAATCACATTGGGCAGGAAGCTGATGTTAAAGAAGAAGGTGAATCATTGGTGATTAGTAGTAGTGAAAATTAGGATCCATTACTTAAGACTGGTGATCTTAGGGAGGAATTAAGACTGAATCAGAATATGTCTTTTTGGTAAATGAAGATGTGATTAGTACTTGTAATGTAAATGATGGTGTTGATGAAGGAGGGGTGAAGAGTGATAAAGATACAGGTGTGGAAGATGTTTAAAGGATGCCTTCTCAGAGGAAGAGGCATCCCTTAAACCTGCTTTCCAGCCTCCATCATCAAATCCCTCATTCCACTCAGAAGTACATATAATTCTGTATCCTAGAATTGTATTTTGTACTTTCAATTATTTCTATTGTAAGTACATGGGCTTTTCAAAAAGTAAGTTACATGTTATTATGGCAGGTCAAGTACTTTTAATGTATGCTGCACTATTCGTCAAAGTGACACAGTTGGCATCATTTCACTATGGCTGGACACAAAAAAGCATTTGGTCCACATACCACCAGAATTTTATGGCGAACCTGTGTGAGATTTACAGGTTTTGACCACAAGAATCATACTGTCACAAACACCTCAACTTTGAAGTATGTTTCTAGTTGCTGCACCTTTCACTAGCACACTGTGATGCACCTGTTACCCATACACCAGCAGAACTGTGTCTGCAGGAAACCCAGAACCACTCCTGTTGCACAATGATGTTAGCATAGGATGACATGTATAACTTACTTACTGAAGTACTGGCAGAGAAACAAATGAGATAAAATCAATCAAATGAGATGAAGGAGGGCTCCATTGGTAATAAAGAAGATGAAACTTCTAAGGACCAAAGGAGAATTGTCTAGAAATGCCCACTCAAAACTCAAGAATAACACAATAAGATCAAAAATAGAGCTGTTGTTTTGAAATCCACTTGTAAAGCGAGCACTAGACAGTAGTACTGATACATGGAAGTAGACATCTCTTTTAGTACATCATAAATCCTAGTAGGTGCAAAAAGAAAAGCAGGGAAAGGTGGGGGATGGGGGAGACATAATTTCTTCGCAGACTACACATCCTCTGGTCACTAGGCTGTATGGCAGAATGTTTTGCTGTCGAAGGGATGGCAGCTGTTGAAATGCAGGTGCCTTTGGTGATTGGGGTGATTGGTGGGTTCGGTGTGGATGGAGCTCTCAGAGAATTGGAGAACAATGTCCAGGAATGGGCTGCATTGGTACAGGACAACTAGGTGAAGTGGATGGGAGAGAAGGTGTTGATGTTGTGAAGGAATGACGATGGTGTGTCTTGGCCCTGAGTCGAGATCATGAAGAAAGTAGCAATGAATCTGAACCAGACTAGGGATTGGGAGTTTTGAGAATGTAGGAAGTTTCCTCTGGATGGCCTGTAAACAGGTTGGCATAGGAGGCTGCCATGCATATGCCCATGTCTATATCAGAAATTTGTTTTTATACCTTCCCTTTAAAGGAAAAGTAGTTGTGAGACAGGATATAGTTAGTAAGGTCTACAACGAATGAGGTGGTGGGTGTGGAGTCTGAAGGACATTGGGAGAGATAGTGTTCAATAGTGGCAAGGTCACTGGCATGAGGGATGTTGGTGTATAGGGAGGTGGCATCAACTAGTGACAAGTAGGAATCCAGGAGATAAAGGGTTAAAGGGGTGAGGGTGGTGGAGAGTCATTGCAGGAAGTGATTAGTATCTTTGATGCGGGAGGCTAACTTTTGGACAGTTGGTTAGAGGTCCTGGTCAACAAGAGTGGTAATTCTTTCAGTGGGAGCACAATAGTTGTCTACAATGGAGCATCCTGGATTGTTAAGCTGCGATTTCTATGGAGCATCTGACACATGCGGCCGCCATTGTGCATCTGCCACACTGTACTGCTACAGATGGTGTTAAATGGGACTGTGTCCCATGTTGTGTCAGCTGCATGCAGCTGACACTACAGCCACGTGCGGCTTTGGCCCAGCCGGTCTGAGAGCAGTCTAGATGCAGCCACAAAAGAGAACGCGACAGCATGTCCAAGGGAAAAGTACTGTTCACAGTGGTGGAAGATGAGAAACTGGTAGAAATGGTTTCTAAATTTCCTTGTATCTATGATGTATCGTTACCAGTATAGGACCAAATTGTGAAGGATAATGCTTGGAGAGAGATAGTGTAATTCGTGGAAAGAACAAGTAAGAAAGGTACTGTATACTTAGTGTTTATTCATAATGTTTATTACTTAGTTGTCAGGCAAATAAGGCATATTGTAATAAACAAGAATAAGTAGCATCATCCCACATAATATTCAGTTATTATTATAATAACAAAGTGTACACAAAGTGAATACCAAACCCTGATGTATGTTATAAAAGTTCAATTTATTATAATGAGCATACAAATTTTTAAAGATTATTTAGTTATGGTAGGGAGTTCAAAGCCTACTGAGTTCTGTTAACATGATCACTTTGCCAAGGTGTTATCCCTGCACCTGCATGGCTGTTGAAGTATTCGGTAAATGAATCTTGCACAGAAAATCCATCAGCATGTGCATAACTGCCACTCCTTGCTAATGGTCCAAGATTTTCAGTAGGTAGTGGTTCACTTCTGATTAATTCAAAATGAGGCTCATTATTTTTCTCTAAGAATGCATCTCCAAGTAAATCGTATAAACAGCAAGCAACAATAATCAAATTATCAGTCGTTTCTGGCTTCAGACTGATCGGTGAATAAAATAAGCAAAATACTTGACTTAACAGAGCGAAGGCATTTTCATAAACTCTACGAGCTCATGAAAGACGGTAGTTAAAAATACCCTTTTTTTTGTCAGTACTAGCAACTCGACGAGAGAAAGGTTTCATCATGTTTGGATGTAATCGAAATGCCTCATCACCTACAAAAACATGTGGCACTAGTATGTCCGAATCTGGCAGCTTAGTAGACGGAGGAAACATCTTACCACTTGAAAACATTTTCCCGATATTACTTTTATCAAAAATTCCACTGTCAACTTCTTTTTCCCATATGATCCAACATCAATGAAAATGAATTTGTAGTTCGTGTTAACCACAGCAAGAAGGACAGTAGAGAAAAAATGTTTGTTGTTGTAATACAATGAGCCTGACAATGCAGGGGAAAAAATTTGCACGTTTTCTGTCAATGGCACCAACACAGTTAAGAAATTGCCATTTTTCTTCATATTCCTTAAATTTTGATTTCAAGTGGTCAAATGACATCAGTGGCAAAAGGATTGGCAGCACAACTTGTATGATTTTACCGGCGTAAGAAGGAGATATTCTGAATGCAAATGCCAGCGATCTGAATGTTTTCCCTGTAGCCAAAAACATAAAAACAAAATAAAAATAAGATAGGAGTAACTTTAAAAATTATTATTATTTTTACATCTAACGAATATTAACGTACATAATTATTTGACTGTATTGTGTTTGACTGCAAAAAAAAAAAAAAAAAAAAAAAAAAAAAAAAAAAAAAAGGAGGAATATAATAGACACACATCAAAAAAGGCAGAGAAAAGGAAAAAGTACTGGAAGTTCTGCTTCCAGTAAAGGAAATAAATGGCCACTGGCTTATATGTTAAAATTTTTAAACAAAATGGATCACAAGCGAATGTAAGTTGCCATACAATTTGCCTGTTTATGTTATTTTTTATTCTGTTTCATTTTATTATTGACACTGAATTACCTGTATTTTTGTAATATATTTCACAGAAGTACATCCAATGTTGAAGCGGATGAAATGCAAGGCCCACAATAAGATGGTGAACTGAGTAACAGATAGGTGTGCCAGACATCGCCAACTTTGTCAGAAAAAGAAATTTTCTCCAAAGACGTGGAAGACATCGTGTCGTTCAGACCACCCAGGAAATGGTCACAACAAAATGACAAAATCATGGAGTTGATGAATTCTCGGTGGGCCAAGAGTAAAACCTTAATGAAAAGACAGGCTGAAGAAAAGCGTGATGATGACATTGATTTATTTTCTAAAAGTATCGCCCACAGCGTAAAAAAATTGAATCATAATTTTATCAATGAAGCCAAATTGAGATTCTTGCAGATGCTTATTGATTTGGAGAATCACTGTTCATTTGAATACTACTCTTCCATGCACCTTGCATCTTTCATCTCCGAGTACTTTCTCAAACTCAACAACTCCAACGACATCAAGTGTGGATAACACTGCCATCACACCATCTGACAACACAGAGACTGAAACGCCAGCTTATAAACCCATTTAATGTTGCGGTAAGTATTAATTTCTTATTTTTGTATTGTGCTATTTTCATTTTTTACATTGTGTGCATTATTAATAAAGCAATAACACATTAACAAATTTTATTGTACATACTTCAATGTTAAAGCTAGTTTTTCATCTGGTGTTATAGGGTATGGATATCTGGGAGATGAATCCTTCCTGATATCTTATTTGATGAAATTGAGAACATACACTCCTGGAAATGGAAAAAAGAACACATTGACACCGGTGTGTCAGACCCACCATACTTGCTCCGGACACTGCGAGAGGGCTGTACAAGCAATGATCACACGCACGGCACAGCGGACACACCAGGAACCGCGGTGTTGGCCATCGAATGGCGCTAGCTGCGCAGCATTTGTGCACCGCCACCGTCAGTGTCAGCCAGTTTGCCGTGGCATACGGAGCTCCATCGCAGTCTTTAACACTGGTAGCATGCCGCGACAGCGTGGACGTGAACCGTATGTGCAGTTGACAGACTTTGAGCGAGGGCGTATAGTGGGCATGCGGGAGGCCGGGTGGACGTACCGCCGAATTGCTCAACATGTGGGGCGTGAGGTCTCCACAGTACATCGATGTTGTCGCCAGTGGTCGGCGGAAGGTGCACGTGCCCGTCGACCTGGGACCGGACCGCAGCGACGCACGGATGCACGCCAAGACCGTAGGATCCTACGCGGTGCCGTAGGGGACCACACCGCCACTTCCCAGCAAATTAGGGACACTGTTGCTCCTGGGGTATCGGCGAGGACCATTCGCAACCGTCTCCATGAAGCTGGGCTACGGTCCCGCACACCGTTAGGCCGTCTTCCGCTCACGCCCCAACATCGTGCAGCCCGCCTCCAGTGGTGTCGCGACAGGCGTGAATGGAGGGACGAATGGAGACGTGTCGTCTTCAGCGATGAGAGTCGCTTCTGCCTTGGTGCCAATGATGGTTGTATGCGTGTTTGGCGCCGTGTAGGTGAGCACCACAATCAGGACTGCATACGACCGAGGCACACAAGGCCAACACCCGGCATCATGGTGTGGGGAGCGATCTCCTACACTGGCCGTACACCACTGGTGATCGTCGAGGGGACACTGAATAGTGCACGGTACATCCAAACCGTCATCGAACGCATCGTTCTACCATTCCTAGACCGGCAAGGGAACTTGCTGTTCCAACAGGACAATGCACGTCCGCATGTATCCCGTGCCACCCAACGTGCTCTAGAAGGTGTAAGTCAACTACCCTGGCCAGCAAGATCTCCGGATCTGTCCCCCATTGAGCATGTTTGGGAAGCGTCGTCTCACGCGGTCTGCACGTCCAGCACGAACGATGGTCCAACTGAGGCGCCAGGTGGAAATGGCATGGCAAGCCATTCCACAGGACTACATCCAGCATCTCTACGATCGTCTCCATGGGAGAATAGCAGCCTGCATTGCTGCGAAAGGTGGATATACACTGTACTAGTGCTGACATTGTGCATGCTCTGTTGCCTGCGTCTATGTGCCTGTGGTTCTGTCAGTGTGATCATGTGATGTATCTGACCCCAGGAATGTGTCAATAAAGTTTCCCCTTCCTGGGACAATGAATTCACGGTGTTCTTATTTCAATGTCCAGGAGTGTAGTTAAACTGCACTATGTTCAACCTGAAATATTCTCTAAATTTCTGGTCATTTTTTAACAACTGCCGATTGATGAGTTGTTCAAAAGAGCCTTCCTCAGTTCTTGTGAGGTAAATCGGATGTTTTTCAGCATTTCCCTCACATAGCTAACGCTGAATTTCTTCATCTTCAATGTCTTCTAACATTAGATAAAACAACAAATTGCGCTCATTCATCCTTTCAGCACAGACACAGCAGACCAACTAAACACTGTGCGGCCGCTGCTCTACAAGAACCGCCAGCTATGCATCAGCCACTCTATGTCAGATGCACAACGGCTGCCACATGCATCAAATGCGGCATAGGAATGCCACCTTTAGGTTTGTGGATTTTGGGGACCATGTAGAATGTTGATGTGCAGAGTGTTGTTGGGGTGAGGAGGGGGATAGTCTCAGGGGAGAGGGTCTGGGAAGGGTCCATGGATTTTAGAAGGGATTAGAGACGATGATGTACTGCTAGGATGAGATCACTATGGTAAAGCTTGTAGGTGGAGGAGTCAAGACAGTTGGCAGACACCACCCCTCAGGTAGTCACTGCAATTCATCATCACAGTGGAGGAGCCTTTGGCTATGAGGAAGATGATGAGATAGGATTGTTTTCAGGTTATGTATGACTCATTTCTTCTCCTGGGGGGTTAGTGTTCTTAGGAAGAGGCATGGGGAATGGTGATGAAGCAATTTGGAGGTAAGCAAGGGGTAGCTAGGTTGTAGGGGGGAGGGAGGGAGGACCACAGTTGGATGGTGGTATGAGCTGGGAGAGGGAAGGTGCAATGTTGGTATTGGGTAGCTTTGGTTGGAGGGATTGATGGCAAAGAAATGTTCCCACTGTAGGACTGGAAGAAGGGGAGTACATCTTTGACAAGTCCAACTTAGCCAAACTTTGTTGAGGGGCTGCAGGTGAGGACTTTTGATAGTACTGAACATTCTTTGGGACTGAAGTTTTTGGTAGAAAGGTTAACTCACATTCTGTTATCCAGTTTCCCTTATAACCACTTAATGCTTTCACTTGTACATTTCCTGATTCATTTCCTATTTCTGTAAAACCATCTCTCCCTCAGTGGACCTCTGCTCCAACTAACTGCACTGTTTCAGAAAAGTATACCTTTCACTGGCTAAAATCCAGTCCCACCTTTTGTACACTTAATTCTGCTTAAACCATGGAACGTCCCTCCCAATGGCCTAACTATAAAAATCCCTTTCTCTGGATGTCACCCCTCCTTTCACAATGACCTTATTCTTTTCAGATTCTGTCAGTCCCTATCCCCCACAAACCTGGTACTGCAGAAATGCCTCTCAACAGCACTAGCATTCCAGATCCACCTCTACTTCCACTGTAAGATATTGTTTCCGTGCAGTCCTTACTAACACCACATCTCTGAAACGGAAACCTTGCGCTTCTCCATCAACACCCATACTAATCATAGTGAACCCCCCATCTACCCCTCATAGCAGTGAACCCAACTCAGTCGTCCTTTTCAGTTTACTACATGCCTCAAAATTCCTTCCCAACACTCCACAGAGTCTAGAACCCAAGCAAAACCAACACACTGTTGGTAACTATTCCACCAAAAATGTCAGTCCCCAAATGTTTCACGCCTATCCAAAGATCTCACGTTCAGTCCCACACCCAAGTTTAACCATGTTAGACAGTCAAAGGCCTACTCTCCTCCAAATCCCTACAGTGGAAACACCTCTTTGCCACCAGTCCCTCCAACCAAAGCCAGTCTCATCCCAGCATTGAACCTTGCCTCTTCCAGCTCATATCCCATCCAACCATGACCGAACCCCCCTACCACCTAACTTCCACCTGGCCACCTTCTAGGAACTCCTTACATCCAACTTGGTCTCACCAACGTGCAAGACCTGCACAATCCCCCCACCCAGTACTTCCTACGCTAACCCTACCACAGGCTTTTGCTACCTGTCAGAATCTGGGCCACCTGTGAAAGCAGTCATGTCATATATAAACTCTGCTGCAAACACTGTACAGCTTTCTATGTTGGTATGGCTATCAACTAGCAATCCACCAGGATGAGTGGCCACCACCAAACTGCTGCCAAGAACAAAGTTGACCACCTGGTGGCACTACATGCAGCTGAGCTTAACATACTCAAACTCAATGGCTGTTTCACAACCTGGACCATATGGATCCTTTCCTCTACCACCATCTTCTTTGAATTATGCAGATGGGAATTATCCTTGCAACACAACCTTCACCACCATAATCATTCTGTCCACAGTCTTCAATAAACCACTGTCCCCGCATCCTACACCCAATAGTTTCCGATTCCTCTGCCATGCCACTCCCTCCAAATTCACATACCCATGTTGTCACGTTCAGTGTGCACCATTCCCTGCTGGCTCTGCCAACCATGCATTTCTAACTCATGTACCTGCCACCCTTCCCTTCCACATTCCTAGCTGGCAAACGGGCTTCTTCATTCCAAGCTGCTAGCAACCAACCCCCAGTTCCTCTCCTGCTGCCCATCCCCCCCCCCCCCCTCAAAAAATCACACCTGACCCAATGCACACCACAACCTACCCCAACTGCCAAAATGCAGCGCTGGCACTGTTTATCCTGTTGATACCATGTAAGGGCCTATATTAGAATGTTTTCTGTGTGTATTTTATTCCAGCTCAAAAAATGATTAGTCTAAAAACTAGCACTTTTTCTTTCTTTTTGTGTGTGCCTCTTGACAACTCAGTGCTTTTACTTTTTGGCGAGTGATCTTCTGTAATTCAAAAGTATTTGCATTCTACCAGAACTTTCTACAATGTTTAGTAAAATTTAATTTTTATAATGCATAGTGAATAATTATTATCAGAAATTATGCAGAATGTGTCACTTAAGTTGACCGTAATGTTAGTGAAGCTAGAAAAAAGTGCAAATATGAGTTTAATGACAAATAAATGTAAGTGAACTTGCAATGAGAGCAACTGAACATCAACCAATAAGATTGCTGAACTGGGAAAGAATTGTGAACTGGAGATTATGAAAAAGAGGTCCCTGAACATAAATAATGGGTGAGAATATTGAGCGTAGTGCAATTATTGTGGAGAAAGGAACCCACACAGCTGAGTCACTAATGTACACTTATGCAGTGACTTGCAACCTGGTGGTAGCCTGTTTTAATCTCGATGAAAGAAGAAATTTTGATCTCAAGGATTTGACCAACAAGGGGAGGAGAGGTGGTGGCATCTGTTCCTGCTCACCCTACTATGTATCAAAGTAGTGGATTAAATTCCAAATTGTTCTGCAATGTGATGGAGTGAGGGTGTGTAACACTGTTGATGATAATCCTTTTGTTGGAGAGGATGTTAAGCTTGACAATCCCATGGTACCACATTTCATCTTCTCTCCTCTGTCATCATAGTCATCATCAACTACAACAACAATACAGATCAGACTATACACACTCAACAGTCACTTATAAGAGACAGCTACACTTATGACACCAAGACATGAAAAGTCCCACAATAGGTACCAAGCAGAAAAATGCGCTAGACCATGGGCTGCACAAGTATATCATTGACAAAGAAATACCATGAAAAATATACAGAAGTGTCCAGAACTGTTCTGCTTTACATGATTTCAGATAAGGTGGGTTATCAGTTACAGTGTGTGGATGATGGATGCCAAAAATGCTAACTGAAGATAACAAACAAAACTAACAGAGAAGTTTCAATGCATTCACTGTTCAGTCCAGATCACACGGCTAATGACTTTCTTTGTAGGAGGAATTGCCTGAATTTCTTATCCAGCATCTGGTCTCCCTCATTACCCACCTTTAGTATTGATGTTAATGCTGATAAATATAATTTTTATATCTCTGTCCACATCAACCAAAGTTATAAGAATCAACAAGCTGCATGGAATTGTGGCAGAACTGCCAGAAAATATTAATATCTTTGCTTTTTTGTACTTCGTTTTACTTACTTTGGTTGTTGACTAGTTGGTGTGAGACATTCGTCATGACTGTTACCGTGATTGTTGAAAACTATTTCTTTGTGTTTTGATTTATATTGTGCCAATAAAAATATTACATAGTGAAAGTAAATGGTGTTTTCTGCATTGTAAGTATAACACTCGCCATACTGGTGACCTCCGACGCGCAACATATGTCCGATTCGACAATGTGGCCGTTTACTTCGACATCTTCACATCGCTTACCTTCTGCTCCTTTCAGACTACAACATGATACTAATGGTGCCTCTGCACTGCCTTTCCATGGTTTCCTACACACAACGCCACCAACAACTGGGATAAAATTGGAAGATAAGCACAACACCGTGGAGTTTTCTCCGTCATCAACAATGCCGTTGTGGTCTTTTTCAACGTCGTCAGTGATGTCACCTGTTACGAAATCTTTTTATATGTTCATCTAGAACAAACCAATCATGAGTCCTTCACCCAGTAACAACACAGGATCAGCAAGTTTATCCTCTCTGCTGGTATCACTCAATTTACGGTAATACAGCCAGGAATTGCTGCTCACCCTGTGCAATGCTCCCAACACGCATGGCGGGCCGCTATAAACGCACCAGTCCGCACTGTGACATCAAGTCACCTAACAGATCACAGGCTAGTACTTTTGAATTATTCTCTCGGACGTTTGTATATCCAGGATATAGCTTCTCAGAAATGGTTTTTAGTGGACACTGGTGCCAATGTGAGCATCATTCCACGTTCAATGGTCACTTCTACAATCACGCATTCGCCTCACCAAATCAGAGCAGCCAACAATTCCTCATTAAAGGTTTATGGTGTAACGCAACTTCGCATTTACTTCGATGATACACATAATTATGAATGGACATTTTCGGTAGTAGAAATCGACGACCCAGTATTAGGATTGGACTTCTTAACTGCTCATAACTTTTCTTTGGGCTTAATTACACCTGCCCTCTGCTCAGTGGATTTTAAACAAAAATTTTCCGCGAGATTTTCCCCATCCACACCAACAGAATGCAGCTCGAATACGTCCTGTCAACAAGACAAAGAGACAGTTTCTATTCTATCTGAGGAGGTCAAAGCTGCCATAGTGAACTTAGTTACGCAACGCCTTGAAATCGACCAACTGTCCGAAGACAATGCAAAGCTACTTCAACATTGTGGTGTCCTGACTGATGAATTGCACGGGTTTAGAGAGGAGATCAAGATTAAAAGTAATAACATGCACGAAACTACACGGGACCTGCATACTGCACCGCTGTTTATACGCAGCCACAGCAGCGCCTGCCATGACCCAGACAGCAAAGACAGCAACCCACCCAGCAACCCCCCACCCTGCGCTTCACCATCTGCCTTTCATCAAAGCACAGAGGGGACAGCTGTTACAGGCGACGCCGCGCATGCGCGCACAACAATTCCTTCGTGCAGTAACACCATGGTCAATGGAACCCCACTGGCTGTTGCACAGTGCAGTTCCGCGGACAACACTGCAGCTTTCACTGAACTACCGTTCAATGATAACGTATTTCAGGTTAGTTCCCTTTCATACTTACCGTGCACCGACGATAACATCGCTCCTTACTGCATCCCTCTACGTATTTCGGCCACACCTATTCACAAAATCAAGGCCATTACTACGGGCGTCTGTCACAGGCTTAACACAACTGAGGGACCACCTGTCCGTTCTCGCCCCCAACGCCTCAATTCAAAAAAACTTACCGCTGCCAAAGAATGTATTAATGAACTTTTACACTTGGGTATAGTCTGCCCCTCGGACAGTGCGTGGTCTTTCCCAATACATGTCGTTCCCAAAAAGGACAATTCCTTTCGACTCTGTGGAGACTATAGGTGTTTGAACGCCAGAACAATACTTGATAACTACCCTGTCCCACACCTCCATGATTATTCACAATCCATGTTCGGTGCCAATTTTTTCTCTGTGTTAGACTGCAAAAAGGCATACCATCAGCTTCTGATGCACTCAGAAGATATCCCCAAAACCGCTATCATCACCCCATTTGGACTATATGAATATTTGTTTATGCCTTATGGATTGAAGAATGCCGCCCAGACCTGGCAAAGATTCATTGACACCATTATATGTGGCCTTAATTTTTGCTATGCCTACCTAGACGACATTATTATTTTCTCCACAACTGCCGAGGAACACAAACAACACCTCCAACAGGTTTTTGATAGATTGGCACGGCATGGAGTTGAGATTAATCATGACAAATCCCAAATGGAGAAGCCAGAGGTTATTTTCCTGGGACATTTGGTCAATAATGAGGGCATTTGTCCCACCTCAGCTAGAGTACAACAAATACTTGACCTTCCCCTCCCTCAAACCTATAAAGAATTACGTAGATACCTCTGAATGGTAAATTGTTTTAGACTCCACATTCCACATGCGGCATCTCTTCAAGCCCCTCTCACTGAGGCCTTAAAGGGAAAGAATACCACAGGTGACAGACACATAGAATGGGATCAGACCATGCAGCGAGCCTTCGACTCTCTTATGTACGCCTTGGTGAACGCTATTACCCTGTCTCACCCTCACCCTGACGCCTCCCTGACAGTAACCACAGACGCTAGCGATAATGCCATTGGCGCAGTTTTGCAACAGACCCTACCAACAGGTACTACACCCCTGCATTTCTTTTCAAAAAAGCTCACCGAAATGCAAGGAAAGTGGTCCGCATTTGATCGTGAACTTTACGCCATTTATGAGGCCGTAAAGTACTTTCGTACAGATATTGAAGCCCGACTTGTGACAGTTTACACAGATCACAAGCCCCTTGTCGAGGCTCTCCGCAAACCAGCATTAGATGTACTACCCAGAAGGTTTCGCCATATGGATTTGATATTACAATATGTTTCAGACTTTCAATATATCAGGGTTAATGACAATGTTGCAGCAGACTACCTGTCACGCCTGTGCTCCCTGAAGACAGCCATTGATCCTCACCGCTTACACAAGCTCCAGCTATCTGACCCAGAGATACAGCACCTTCTCTCTGACTCTGATACTTCCTTACAAATTGCTCTACTTCCATTCCCTAATGATGATTGCTCTTTGCATTGTGACATTAAAACAGGTCATCCTCGTCCTATAGTACCTAAAGCTCTTAGGAAAGACGTTTTCGACACAATCCACAATCTCGCTCACCCGAGCTTTTGCGCGACTACGCGCCTCATTACAGAGATTCACGTTTGGCCTAATGTAAAAAGAGATTGTAATCGGTGGGCGAGAGCATGCATACCTTGACAGAGAGCCAAAATACACAAACATGCTAAGCTCCCATTAGGCAAATTTACTGTGCCCTCAGGTAGATTCCGTCATGTCCATTTGGACATCGTCGGTCCGTTACCGATATCTAACAACTTCCGTTACTTACTGACCATCATAGATCGTACCACACGTTGGGCCGAGGCTATCCCCATCGGGGACATTACGGCTGACACTGTAGCTAACGCTTTTGTCCACCATTGGCTTTCTTGTTTTGGTTGCCCTACTTCACTTACCACAGACCAAGGAAGACACTTTGAATCTAATCTGTTTAATCGCCACTGTCAACTGTGTGGTATCAACAAATTCAGAACTACAGCCTATCACCTGCAATCTAACGGCCTAATAGAACGATGGCACCGTACCCTGAAGGTCGCTCTCATGTGTCATTCTTCCTCTTGGACTGAGGCACTCCCCTGGGTCCTTTTAGGTTTTAGGACGGTTTTCAAAGAAGACCTTAAAGCGTCAGTTGCTGAGATGGTGCACACAGAAAACCTCACACTTCCGCCGGATTTTCTTGATGATCTTCCTCTACTGCCCGAGGGTCAACTTACCGAGTTGGTACGACAGGTTCGACAGCATATCACCAAGTTACGTTTTCCGCAAGCTTGATCGCATGCTACCCCTCCGGTTTTCATTCACCCACACCTCAGTTCTTGTAACTATGTGATGCTTAGAGAAGACGCTGTGCGTCCACCCCTTGCTCCACCCTACACTGGCCCATACCGGGTTCTGTCACGCTCTGAAAATACTTATATGATCCTCTTTAAGAACAAACCATCTGTCGTCTCCATTGAGCACTTGAAAACAGCATGGATCCATAACGACACCGACATACACGATAATGGATTTGTTTTGCAGGAAACTTCAGAGGCCTGTCCTCTCCCTTCTCCACAAGCTAATCAAACACTCTCTGCAAGTCAAGGCCCCCCTCTTCTATACTTCACACCTCCGAGTGCCAGCAGTAATGAACTAGTGTTTCAAGTGAACTTGAGTCACTATGATGTGGACTCTATAAAAATACAACTTGTGGACACTTTTCTTTTTTTATTTGAAATTCAAAACAATTCTGTGCCATCTGACCAGAAAGACATTAAGCTATTACAGTGCTTCAATGTGGCTCCTGGTACTTCACAAAATGACATTTCAGCCTATGTAGACTCCAATAATGTTTTATTTATAAGAGTAAGCCCCCCCCCCCCTTCTCCTTCATCTTCCCCGAATCCTCCTACCCCTATTGCTATCACCCGTGCTGGCCGCACAGTACGGCCACCTCTCAGACTTCAAGATTACGTCATGCCTTAAATGTTTACCTTCCCTGTATCACTTACTCCTCATCACTCCTCCTATGTGCTCCGCACTCCTGGGGGGGGGGGGGGGGCGCTCTGTGGCAGAACTGCCAGAAAATATTAATATCTCTGCTTTTTTGTACTTCGTTTTACTTACTTTGGTTGTTGACTAGTTGGTGTGAGACATTTGTCATGACTGTTACCGTGATTGTTGAAAACTATTTCTTTGTGTTTTGATTTATATTGTGCCAATAAAAATATTACATAGTGAAAGTAAATGGTGTTTTCTGCGTTGTAAGTAAAACACTCACCATACTGGTGACCTCCGACGTGCAACATATGTCCGATTCGACAATGTGGCCGTTTACTTGACATCTTCACATCGCTCACCTTCTGCTCCTTTCGGACTACAACATGATACTAATGGTGCCTCTGCACTGCCTTTCCATGGTTTCCTACGCACAACGCCACCAACAACTGGGATAAAATTGGAAGATAAGCACAACACCGTGGAGTTTTCTCCGTCATCAACAATGCCGTTGTGGTCTTTTTCAACGTCGTCAGTGATGTCACCTGTTACGAAATCTTTTTATATGTTCATCTAGAACAAACCAATCATGAGTCCTTCACCCAGTAACAACACAAGATCAGCAAGTTTATCCTCTCTGCTGGTATCACTCAATTTACGGTAATACAGCCAGGAATTGCTGCTCACCCTGTGCAATGCTCCCAACACGCATGGCGGGCCGCTATAAACGCACCAGTCCGCACTGTGACATCAAGTCACCTAACAGATCACAGGCTAGTACTTTCGAATTATTCTCTCGGACGTTTGTATATCCAGGATATAGCTTCTCAGAAATGGTTTTTAGTGGACACTGGTGCCAATGTGAGCATCATTCCACGTTCAATGGTCACTTCTACAATCACGCATTCGCCTCACCAAATCAGAGCAGCCAACAATTCCTCATTAAAGGTTTATGGTGTAACGCAACTTCGCATTTACTTCGATGATACACATAATTATGAATGGACATTTTCGGTAGTAGAAATCGACGACCCAGTATTAGGATTGGACTTCTTAACTGCTCATAACTTTTCTTTTGGCTTAATTACACCTGCCCTCTGCTCAGTGGATTTTAAACAAAAATTTTCCGCGAGATTTTCCCCATCCACACCAACAGAATGCAGCTCGAATACGTCCTGTCAACAAGACAAAGAGACAGTTTCTATTCTATCTGAGGAGGTCAAAGCTGCCATAGTGAACTTAGTTACGCAACGCCTTGAAATCGACCAACTGTCCGAAGACAATGCAAAGCTACTTCAACATTGTGGTGTCCTGACTGATGAATTGCACGGGTTTAGAGAGGAGATCAAGATTAAAAGTAATAACATGCACGAAACTACACGGGACCTGCATACTGCACCGCTGTTTATACGCAGCCACAGCAGCGCCTGCCATGACCCAGACAGCAAAGACAGCAACCCACCCAGCAACCCCCCACCCTGCGCTTCACCATCTGCCTTTCATCAAAGCACAGAGGGGACAGCTGTTACAGGCGACGCCGCGCATGCGCGCACAACAATTCCTTCGTGCAGTAACACCATGGTCAATGGAACCCCACTGGCTGTTGCACAGTGCAGTTCCGCGGACAACACTGCAGCTTTCACTGAACTACCGTTCAATGATAACGTATTTCAGGTTAGTTCCCTTTCATACTTACCGTGCACCGACGATAACATCGCTCCTTACTGCATCCCTCTACGTATTTCGGCCACACCTATTCACAAAATCAAGGCCATTACTACGGGCGTCTGTCACAGGCTTAACACAACTGAGGGACCACCTGTCCGTTCTCGCCCCCAACGCCTCAATTCAAAAAAACTTACCGCTGCCAAAGAATGTATTAATGAACTTTTACACTTGGGTATAGTCTGCCCCTCGGACAGTGCGTGGTCTTTCCCAATACATGTCGTTCCCAAAAAGGACAATTCCTTTCGACTCTGTGGAGACTATAGGTGTTTGAACGCCAGAACAATACTTGATAACTACCCTGTCCCACACCTCCATGATTATTCACAATCCATGTTCGGTGCCAATTTTTTCTCTGTGTTAGACTGCAAAAAGGCATACCATCAGCTTCTGATGCACTCAGAAGATATCCCCAAAACCGCTATCATCACCCCATTTGGACTATATGAATATTTGTTTATGCCTTATGGATTGAAGAATGCCGCCCAGACCTGGCAAAGATTCATTGACACCATTATATGTGGCCTTAATTTTTGCTATGCCTACCTAGACGACATTATTATTTTCTCCACAACTGCCGAGGAACACAAACAACACCTCCAACAGGTTTTTGATAGATTGGCACGGCATGGAGTTGAGATTAATCATGACAAATCCCAAATGGAGAAGCCAGAGGTTATTTCCCTGGGACATTTGGTCAATAATGAGGGCATTTGTCCCACCTCAGCTAGAGTACAACAAATACTTGACCTTCCCCTCCCTCAAACCTATAAAGAATTACGTAGATACCTCTGAATGGTAAATTGTTTTAGACTCCACATTCCACATGCGGCATCTCTTCAAGCCCCTCTCACTGAGGCCTTAAAGGGAAAGAATACCACAGGTGACAGACACATAGAATGGGATCAGACCATGCAGCGAGCCTTCGACTCTCTTATGTACGCCTTGGTGAACGCTATTACCCTGTCTCACCCTCACCCTGACGCCTCCCTGACAGTAACCACAGACGCTAGCGATAATGCCATTGGCGCAGTTTTGCAACAGACCCTACCAACAGGTACTACACCCCTGCATTTCTTTTCAAAAAAGCTCACCGAAATGCAAGGAAAGTGGTCCGCATTTGATCGTGAACTTTACGCCATTTATGAGGCCGTAAAGTACTTTCGTACAGATATTGAAGCCCGACTTGTGACAGTTTACACAGATCACAAGCCCCTTGTCGAGGCTCTCCGCAAACCAGCATTAGATGTACTACCCAGAAGGTTTCGCCATATGGATTTGATATTACAATATGTTTCAGACTTTCAATATATCAGGGTTAATGACAATGTTGCAGCAGACTACCTGTCACGCCTGTGCTCCCTGAAGACAGCCATTGATCCTCACCGCTTACACAAGCTCCAGCTATCTGACCCAGAGATACAGCACCTTCTCTCTGACTCTGATACTTCCTTACAAATTGCTCTACTTCCATTCCCTAATGATGATTGCTCTTTGCATTGTGACATTAAAACAGGTCATCCTCGTCCTATAGTACCTAAAGCTCTTAGGAAAGACGTTTTCGACACAATCCACAATCTCGCTCACCCGAGCTTTTGCGCGACTACGCGCCTCATTACAGAGATTCACGTTTGGCCTAATGTAAAAAGAGATTGTAATCGGTGGGCGAGAGCATGCATACCTTGACAGAGAGCCAAAATACACAAACATACTAAGCTCCCATTAGGCAAATTTACTGTGCCCTCAGGTAGATTCCGTCATGTCCATTTGGACATCGTCGGTCCGTTACCGATATCTAACAACTTCCGTTACTTACTGACCATCATAGATCGTACCACACGTTGGGCCGAGACTATCACCATCGGGGACATTACGGCTGACACTGTAGCTAACGCTTTTGTTCACCATTGGCTTTCTTGTTTTGGTTGCCCTACTTCACTTACCACAGACCAAGGAAGACACTTTGAATCTAATCTGTTTAATCGCCTCTGTCAACTGTGTGGTATCAACAAATTCAGAACTACAGCCTATCACCTGCAATCTAACGGCCTAATAGAACGATGGCACCGTACCCTGAAGGTCGCTCTCATGTGTCATTCTTCCTCTTGGACTGAGGCACTCCCCTGGGTCCTTTTAGGTTTTAGGACGGTTTTCAAAGAAGACCTTAAAGCGTCAGTTGCTGAGATGGTGCACACAGAAAACCTCACACTTCCGCCGGATTTTCTTGATGATCTTCCTCTACTGCCCGAGGGTCAACTTACCGAGTTGGTACGACAGGTTCGACAGCATATCACCAAGTTACGTTTTCCGCAAGCTTGATCGCATGCTACCCCTCCGGTTTTCATTCACCCACACCTCAGTTCTTGTAACTATGTGATGCTTAGAGAAGACGCTGTGCGTCCACCCCTTGCTCCACCCTACACTGGCCCATACCGGGTTCTGTCACGCTCTGAAAATACTTATATGATCCTCTTTAAGAACAAACCATCTGTCGTCTCCATTGAGCACTTGAAACCAGCATGGATCCATAACGACACCGACATACACGATAATGGATTTGTTTTGCAGGAAACTTCAGAGGCCTGTCCTCTCCCTTCTCCACAAGCTAATCAAACACTCTCTGCAAGTCAAGGCCCCCCTCTTCTATACTTCACACCTCCGAGTGCCAGCAGTAATGAACTAGTGTTTCAAGTGAACTTGAGTCACTATGATGTGGACTCTATAAAAATACAACTTGTGGACACTTTTCTTTTTTTATTTGAAATTCAAAACAATTCTGTGCCATCTGACCAGAAAGACATTAAGCTATTACAGTGCTTCAATGTGGCTCCTGGTACTTCACAAAATGACATTTCAGCCTATGTAGACTCCAATAATGTTTTATTTATAAGAGTAAGCCCCCCCCCCCCCTTCTCCTTCATCTTCCCCGAATCCTCCTACCCCTATTGCTATCACCCGTGCTGGCCGCACAGTACGGCCACCTCTCAGACTTCAAGATTACGTCATGCCTTAAATGTTTACCTTCCCTGTATCACTTACTCCTCATCACTCCTCCTATGTGCTCCGCACTCCTGGGGGGGGGGGGGGGCGCTCTGTGGCAGAACTGCCAGAAAATATTAATATCTCTGCTTTTTTGTACTTCGTTTTACTTACTTTGGTTGTTGACTAGTTGGTGTGAGACATTTGTCATAACTGTTACTGTGATTGTTGAAAACTATTTCTTTGTGTTTTGATTTATCTTGTACAAATAAAAATATTACATAGTGAAAGTAAATGGTGTTTTCTGTGTTATAAGTACGACACTCACCATAGAATCTTAAAGTAATCAGCATGGGACAGTATCCAGCTTATCAATACGTTCTGAGGTCAACCAGCTAAAACTCAAACATACTGATTCAACAGAAGTAGTATTATTAAGAAAAAACAGGTCACATTACACATACATGTGAAGAATCTTTTACCATTTTTAAACTTATTTTTCCATACATGCTTAAATTGTCATAGCAACCAAACTATTATGTTTAAATCACTATTAATCTCAGAATAACTTACGGGTACTTCTCTTAGCGGCTGCTAACTTTTGTTCCATCCAAGTGTCTACTTTCTTTTGTTGTTCTAAGGGATCCTTTGAATGCCTCACAACTGATAAAGAGTTCTGCAACTCCTTTTTAATTTTTTCTTGTTTTTTAGCTGCTTCCTTTTTTTGTAACCATGCAATCCAAGTTTCTTTGCATCGTTTCTCTTTCTTTATTTGGTCCTCTTCCCTGCTCTTCCTCTCCTTTTCTCTTTGTTCTTTTGCTAACTGTCTCTTTTCAGTTTCAAGTTTATGTTTTTTTCTGTACCATTCCCGCCATGCTTTGTTACCATCAGTGCCATGTTCATCCATATACAGGAAAGTAAAGAAAATATTGTTCACTTTACTTTTTCTTTTATTTGTAAAAATTTTCTGCATTAAGCGGAAATCATGAAGCTCTGCTCTTTACGAAGAAATGTGAAGGTCTTCTCTTTAAGCAAAAACACACTGTTGACCAACTAAAAAAAAGGAAACAAAAGAAATCCATTATAGAAAGAATAAGTTAACAGTCAACAAACTTTCATTGGTACTGTGTTTTTGCATGTACTAAAATTACATGTGATATTTATTTTATTCCACATTTTGAAAAAGTATTAATCCAACCCTTTACACATTTTGATATAACTGTTGTAAGAAAGGCAACTGAGTATCATAAAATGCACAAAGCTGTTACAAACAGGGAAAGTAATCTAGCAAAACCAAGAGAGATATGTCACTTCATAGCAGGCAGTACTTGGTGTAAGTAATATAATTAAGCTAACTTGAAAAAAAATCAATTTAATGTTGTAGTCATATATTATTCAGGAGTGGATAGATTCTTCTTCTACATAGTGTAAATTACAGTTAACACAAAATACTCAGACTTGCTGTTTGTGACTTCCTTTTTGCTCAACATAACTGCTGCTGTTTTTATTGTGTGTTCAGGCAGATAAACTGGTGTAATTCAGAAGTGGCAAACATGAAGTGGTTGTTGTATAGAGGTCGGGTAATAAAATATCTCACAAAATTTCATAGTTTACATGAAAACTACTAAAAATTTTATCCATTCCATTTCAATATAATTATGTGGGTGAATTGTGTTAGATGTAATGCCATATTGAAACTTCATAACAGATTAAAACTGTGTGCTGGACTGAGACTCTAACTCAAGATCTTTGCCTTTTTCAGGCAAGTACTCTACTGACAGCTGCCCCAGCATTACTCATGAGCCATCCTTACAGCTTTACTTCTGCTAGCATCTCATCTCCTACCTTCCAGACCTCACAGAAGTTCTCCTGTGAAACTTGTAGGACCAGTACTCATGGGAAAAAGGATATTACAGATATATGGCTTAAGCATACCCTGGGAGTTGTTTCTAGAACGAAATTTTTACTCTGCAGTGGAGTGTGTGCCGATATGAAACATGCTGGCAGATTAAAACTTTGTGCTGGACTGGTACTCAGACTCGGAACCTTTGCCTTTCAGTAGCAAGTACTTAACTGACTGAGTCATACATGCAGTTTCATATCAACACACATTCAGCCACAGAGTAAAAATTTCATTCTGAGAACATCCTATGGCTAAGCCACTTCCCTGCAATATCTTTTCTTCCTGGAGTGCTAGTCCTGTAAGTTTCATGGGAGAACTTCTATGTGATTTGGAAGGTACGATATGTGGTAATGTCAGAAGAAATGCTTCACAGATGGGCCATGAGCCATGTTTGGGTAGCTCAGTCAGTAGAGCACTTCCACATGAAAGGAAAGGTCCTGAGTTTGAGTCTCAGTCCACCACATACTTTTAATCTCCCAGAAAGTTTCAAATCAGTGCACACATTGCTAAAGAGTGAAAAATTAATTCTGTAACACCCTGTTATTTCATTAACATTTCAAGACAGAGAAACAAGGTGTTTGGCAAATGCTGTAATTTTGTTGTGTGGTTAATACTATTAACTACTGAAACAAACATTGTATTTCAAATGGGACTGTAATTTTTTAATGGTATTTGACACCTCTTCTAAAGGCAAGTACACTGATATGAAACTCGTTAATTCTGACAATGACAGTTTTTTGTACAAGTATCTTAGAAATTTGCTACATTGAGAGACCCATAGGGCTATCTTCCATGGCAGCATAACCACTGCTTAGCAGTCCTTTCATACCAGGCTCTGTAGTTGTATCAAAACCTTTTGACTGCTTAATTAGCAGAAAATATGTTGTGTACTGCTGGGCCTACTATCATATGACAGCTCATGTCTGCTTCAGCATTTCTTGCATGCAGTCATGTACACCACTGAGGAAAAATTTTGTATAATACTTGGATAAGATGAACGTTAAAGGCATACTGTCAGAACAGTATGATTGTATGGGGATACCTACCCTAATTATCAGTATTCAATGCACCGGGCAACTGCATGTATTTCAGAACACTAGTGTGAACTGCAAGTTTGAATACCAGAGGAAAAGTAAGATTAGTTGGTTGGTTTAAAAAGGGGGGAAAGGGACCAAACTGCAAGGTCATCAGTCAAAAAGTAAGAGTACTGTAACTGATAGAGCACACAATAAAGCTGTTATGGCTAAAGCACTTATGAACCCACAAGGTGGCATGGGATGTATGTAGGATCTGTCAGAAGAGTGACATTCACATCATGCATTGACATATGTTTCAATCTGGAATGTTGTACTGAATTTTTTCAGTATACTCTGTCATACTTGACAGATGATGCTATCTTTTTCAAACATGTGCTCTTTACCAGTGAAGTAATGTTTACCAATCACAGTAATAAAAACTTAATAATAGCAAATTGGGTATCAGAAAATCCTGCTGGCTTCATCAGGTACAGCAGCAACAGCTGTGGAGCCACAATTATGCCAGACAATTGGTGCCAACAAATTGCTGCAGCATGCACCACTATGTCATCTATTGATGTCCTCTTGTCTGTTCATCTGTTCCTCAAACAGCAGCTGCAAATTATGGGAAACGGTTTGAACAGCTATTGAAGTAAATTATTAAATTATGGTGTGTTGAGATAAGTATTTATTTCTTCGGTGATGGATAGTCACCAAATCATTGTAATATGTATAGTTCATTAACCCGTGTATTCCATTTAATTACAATTTCAGACAGTATTTGTAGCCACACTTATCTGACACAACCAATACGCCATGAAACTATCTCAATCCTTTATGAAACTTTTAGCCACTTTGGACACGACAGATGAGATAATATACATTTTATCCATGGACCAGATGCTTTTTTGTGGAGAACAGACAGACAAAATGTCTCTTTCATTCATTCCAAGCATGCTGCAGAAAGCCACAATGCAAGTTTAAATAGTGAACTACATGAGGAAAATGCAGGTTTTTCTACAAACACTATTCTCTTAAACATGAAGGCATCCACCTATTTAAAGTAGCTTTCCTACTCACCATCTCACTGACTAACAGTTAGTATATTGGTGTGCATAAAAAAAATTGTAGTTGACCCCTATCTCTGCCTAGAAAAATTAGACTTTTATCTTGGTAGCATTGGCTAATCTTCTTGTAACATATGATGATGGGGCCTGGGATGGTAATTCGACTTAGCATTGTTTATACCACAATAATGGATTCTGGCTGTGTTACCTCTCAATTTTGGCACATTTCTCAAAAACTTTTATGAAAAGTTTAAACCCCAACATCAACAAGAATTATAACAATGTACTCACGTTTTCAAGAGTTTCTAATCCTGTCACAAAAGTGCAACATTCCATTAAACATATTTTGGGTGATATCACAGTATTAACCATGTAACAAAATTGGGCCCAATTCTGAGTACTATTATATGCATGAAACCTTAATTCAGTATCTTGAACAGTCACAAAATAAAATAGGCATATCGTGTGTGACACTTCATAAAATGCATTAATTTTGAAAGTTTTCAACAATCAAACACCACAGAAATTATCCCAAAACAATGGGACAGACAAGAAGAACACATTTCTACATCTACTTTTACATCTACATCCATACTCTACATATCACTGTGAAGTACATGGCAGAATGTACACCCCATTGTACCAGCTATTATGGTTTCTTCCCATTACATTTCTGTATGGAGCATGGGAAGAATAACTGACTGAATGCCTGTGTGCATGCAATAATTATTCTAATCTTATCCTCTGGATAACTACACTCCTGGAAATTGAAATAAGAACACCGTGAATTCATTGTCCCAGGAAGGAGAAACTTTATTGACACATTCCTGGGGTCAGATACATCACATGATCACACTGACAGAACCACAGGCACATAGACACAGGCAACAGAGCATGCACAATGTCGGCACTAGTACAGTGTATATCCACCTTTCGCAGCAATGCAGGCTGCTATTCTCCCATGGAGACGATCGTAGAGATGCTGGATGTAGTCCTGTGGAATGGCTTGCCATGCCATTTCCACCTGGCGCCTCAGTTGGACCAGCGTTCGTGCTGGACGTGCAGACCGCGTGAGACGACGCTTCATCCAGTCCCAAACATGCTCAATGGGGGACAGATCCGGAGATCTTGCTGGCCAGGGTAGTCGACTTACACCTTCTAGAGCACGTTGGGTGGCACGGGATACATGCGGACGTGCATTGTCCTGTTGGAACAGCAAGTTCCCTTGCCGGTCTAGGAATGGTAGAACGATGGGTTCGATGACGGTTTGGATGTACCGTGCACTATTCAGTGTCCCCTCGACGATCACCAGTGGTGTACGGCCAGTGTAGGAGATCGCTCCCCACACCATGATGCCGGGTGTTGGCCCTGTGTGCCTCGGTCGTATGCAGTCCTGATTGTGGCCCTCACCTGCACGGTGCCAAACACGCATACGACCATCATTGGCACCAAGGCAGAAGCGACTCTCATCGCTGAAGACGACATGTCTCCATTCGTCCCTCCATTCACGCCTGTCGCGACACCAATGGAGGCGGGCTGCACGATGTTGGGGCGTGAGCGGAAGACGGCCTAACGGTGTGCGGGACCGCAGCCCAGCTTCATGGAGACGGTTGCGAATGGTCCTCACCGATACCCCAGGAGCAACAGTGTCCCTAATTTGCTGGGAAGTGGCGGTGCGGTCCCCTACGGCACTGCGTAGGATCCTACGGTCTTGGCGTGCATCCGTGCGTCGCTGCGGTCCGGTCCCAGGTCGACGGGCACGTGCACCTTCCACCGACCACTGGCGACAACATCGATGTACTGTGGAGACCTCACGCCCCACGTGTTGAGCAATTCGGCGGTACGTCCACCCGGCCTCCCGCATGCCCACTATACGCCCTCGCTCAAAGTCTGTCAACTGCACATATGGTTCACGTCCACGCTGTCGCGGCATGCTACCAGTGTTAAAAACTGCGATGGAGCTCCGTATGCCACGGCAAACTGGCTGACACTGACGGCGGCGATGCACAAATGCTGCGCAGCTAGCGCCATTCGACCGCCAACACCGCGGTTCCTGGTGTGTCCGCTGTGCCGTGCGTGTGATCATTGCTTGTACAGCCCTCTCGCAGTGTCCGGAGCAAGTATGGTGGGTCTGACACACCGGTGTCAATGTGTTCTTTTTTCCATTTCCAGGAGTGTATGTGAGAAATACATAGGGGATTGTAATATATTCCTCGAGTCATCAGTTAAAGCCAAATCTTGAAACTTTGGTAGTATACTTTCTCAGGATAGTTTACATCTCTCTTCATGAGTCTTCCAGTTCAGTTTCTTCAGTATCTCTGTGCCACTCTCCCATGGGTGAAACAAACATGTGACCACTCATACTGCCCTTCTCTGAATACTTTCAGTATCCCCTGTTAGTCTTGGTTGGTACGGGTCCTACAAACCTGAGCAACATTCTAGAATCAGTCACATGAGTGATTTCTAAGCAATCTCCTTTGTAGATTGATTGCACTTCCCCAGTATTCTACCAATAAACCAAAATCTACCACCTGCTTTACACACAACTGAGCCTTTGTGATCATTCTATTTCATTTCCCTACAATGTGTGTAACCCTCGAGTATTTGTATGAGTTGGCAGGTTCCAGCTGTGAATTACTGATGTTATAGTCATAGAATACTATCTTTTTTTCATTTTCTGAAGTGCACCATTTTATATTTATGAACATTTAAAGTAAGTTGCCAATCTTTGCACCACTTTGTAATCTTATCAAGATCTGACTGAATATTTATGCAGCTCCTTTCAGACATTACTTCATTATAGATAACTTCATAATCTGCAAACATTCTGGTGCTGCTGTTGTCAGCAAAGTCATTAATATACAACATGAACAGCATGGGTCCCAACACACTTCCCTGGGGCACACCTGAAGTTACTTCTATACCTGACAAAGACCCTCCATCCAAGGTAACATGCTGCGTCCTCTTACAAAAAAGCCCTTAATCCAATCATAAATTTAACTTGATATCCCACTATGATCAAAGTTTTGACAATAAGTGTACATATGGTAATGAGTCAAATACTTTTCAGAAATCAAAAAATAATGGATCTACCTGACTGCCTTGATCCAAAGTTTTCAGTATGTTGTGAGAAAAGTATGAGTTGAACTTCATGTGATAGATGTTTTCGGAATCGATTCTGGTTGGCATTGAGGAGGTCATTCTGTTCAAGATACCCCGTTATGTTTGAGCTCAGAATATGTTCTAAGATTCTACAAAAAATTGATATCAAAGATATTGGACGGTAGTTTTGTGAATCATTTGAGCTACCCTTCTTGTAGACAGGTGTGACCTATGCATTTTTTCCATGTACTGGGCATGGTTTTATGTTTGAGGGATCTTCAATAGATTATAGCTAAAAGAGGGGGTATCTCAGCCACAAATTCAGCATGGAATCTGACAGGGATTCCATCGAGCCCTGAAACTGTTCAGTTTTATTGATTTCAGTTGTTTCTCAACACCACTGACACTAATACTTATTTCACACATATTTTCAGTGGTACAAGGATTACACTGGGGCAGTTTTCCTGGGTTTTCATTCATAAAGAAATGTTTGAAAATAGAGTTAAGCATTTCAGCTTTTGCTTTGATACCCTCAGTTTCAGTTCCCATCTCATTCATTAGGGACTGGACACTAACTTTGGTACCGGTACCACTAACAGCCTTTACATACAATCAGAATTTCTTTAGGTTTTGTGAAATATCATTTGACAACATTCTGCTATAGTAGTCATTGAAGACATCACACATTGCTCTCTTGACAGTCAAATGAGTTTTGTTCAGCATCTCTGTCTGTAACCTTACACTTTGTTTTACACCTATTTTGCAGTAATCTCTGTTTCTTTACAGTGATTGCATACCATGGAGGTTGTCTCCTATTATGAACCTATCCAGTGCATGGTCAACTACTCCTTTAACCTCTACATGCTCCTGTCCTGTGCTTAAAATTTCAAGTTTCTCATTGAGGTGTGACACAACATATTTTTTTATCTAGTTTACTGAACGTGTGTATCTTTCTGCCTGTTTCAGTTGTCTTAAAGTGTTTCAGGCTGGCTTCTGTTGTGTGATGGTTTGTTATACTTCACCTCATCCACTAAACACTTACAGAAGTCGGCACTTGAACACTCCTTTTGTATACAATGAATGTTTCTTACTGAATATTTGGTAACTGTTAAGTATTATTAATGAGGGTCCAGCTAGTCCATGCCCTGAATCTGTGTGCCTTCTTCCTCCAACTTGGCTCAGACTTCACCTCCTTACAGGCTGCAGATATTGCTCCTGAAAATTAACTTCTGTCTCATTCATTCCAATTCATAAATAAGAAGTGAGATTCAATTCACCTTCATATATTATCTTTAAAATTATAAATCTTTGCATGACAAATGAGGACAGCTACTGACTTGTATGCTGCCTCTCTGTAATACGTAGGTAGCAGATCTGATATTCAACTCGTTAATTAACCATTACAATACATTTATTATCTTTGACACTTCGTGCTCTTAGATTTCATGGAGCTTCCGAACTGCCTGCTCCATAGAAACCCTATCTCCACCTAAGCAGGTAAGGTCATCTGACTGCTACCCACTTTCGTACTGTCACTGGTTTGTTAGCTCTGGTATCAGCACCTACAATTTAAAACTCCTCCTAACAGTCTGGTGCTCACCACTATTGACTACTCTCAGCCACGAAAATCTTTTCTCTGACATACGTATTTAAAGACATGATACCTCTCTTTCAAGGAATGGGATGTATCATTATATATCCCTCCACTGAGAGAAATGATGTTGTGACTATACATTGATTGCTTCTTTGGTTTCACCATCAATACACATTTCATTATACCTTATCACAAAACTCTCCTTTTTTTTAATCTTTTTTTTTTTATTGTTTATTTTTATTTTTATTTTTTTTAGAGAAGGTAAATATTATCTAAATTCTAGGATCAATTATCAGAGCACTCTGAGATTACATTGTGTCCTCAGAAACAGGTAAATTACTTAACTTTAATAATTTTTATTTAATCAACCTGGAGGACATGCTCTCTCACCCAGATTCTCTACCCTTATGCAAATAATAATACTCATAACATTTCTCAACACTGCCCTCCCAGGGATTAAGTGCTCTTTCCCGTAACTTTGTATGCTTGCTATCGCGAAATACCTCTTCCCATAAAGCAGTTGGAGTCCTCCCTTCATTGGGTCCATCTGAACCTGATATTAGTTCCTTTCTCTGGAGTAACTTACCCATGAACTCCCACAAAGTGCATCACATAGCTTCCTTACTATTACTTTAAGTACCTTAGTACTTCTCTTTTTCTATCCCTAAAACTGTTTTGATTTACAAGAAGGGTTGTACAATCATAGCCCCTTCCTTCTTGTCATTATGATTATTAAACATTTGTGTGTCCACATTTTTTGCGTCGTGCCATTGGTTTTTTGACTTTCCTTCCAGATATTTGGTCATTTGGCAATAATTTTTACTTCTCTTTTCTTTTTAAACTTTTGGTTAAACCTGATATTTTCATGATTCGTATCTTCCTGATTTGGACTATTCTTTGTATTATTCGTGGAATCTAGATTTTCCACAAATGATGACAACTCATTTACAACAGCTGAACTTTGGTACAAAATTTCTTTACGTACATAATAAGGTAGCCGTCTCACAAGTACTTTAGATAAATGAACTTCATCCTGTGGGTTGTCTAAATATTTAGATCATATGAAATACCACTCAGTATACTTTTTAAAACTTTCCCATGAACTACTGTAGTGCTTTGAAATGAGTAATTCTAAAGCTAATTTTTCTTGCATCATTTGTCACCGGTATTTACATCTGAATTCTTCTTGAAAATTCTTCCGAGAAGTAAATTCTTCTGAGTGAGCATTCCACCACTCAGTAGCATCCTCTACTAGATAACTTAATGCAAAATATTTTTTCCAAGAATCCTCCCATTTTTGAGGTAAAGATCTTAAAAAAACCTGGAAGAAGTATGTTGGATATACATCTCTACCGGGTTTAAGATTTGGGAACTGTTTGTATAGGTTCCCGCAGTTGAGTAATTGTAGTTCTTCTAATAAAAGAATTTTATCTAAAAATTTCCCTCTACACTGACATTCTGTGATTCCTTGTCTTATTTTAGCCAACTCATCCCACAGTCATTTAAATTCATTATTTGAATGAGTTATTTCATCCTTGGAATGCTGTACACTATTTAAAGTTTGTGCACTCTCTTGAAATTTTTGATCTACTAAGGCCTGTACTTTCTCCTCCAAACCCATAAAGATATCATATGAAGAAACAGAATCTCCATTCTCACTCCTTTCCTCTAAAAGTTCAGTAGGATTTTGTGCATCTGCGACATGATGCTTTACAAGTTTACACTCCTTTACTGCAAATTCTTACAAACTATCTACATCAGTATGAATTTCGCTAATATGTCCTTGAATTTTGTTATGTACAAGGTCGCATTGTTGAAGCATTTCAATTTTGTTTTTAAAAACATTCAACTTATGATCTAGTGTATCTGCCAAACACTCCTCCAAATGCTCAAGTTTCTCATCAAATTGGTCAAATCTGTCATTATTACTATTAAGTATCTCCTCTTTGGATGACTGTATTTTAGAATTAATCTTTTTAAATTGGTTTTGTATCTGCTTAGTAAATCCATTGAATTTTTCCAATTTCTTTTCTCCTGGTGTGATCATCTTTCTTGTGATGACAGGCATAAACTAATATTTTACTTCTCATCTCAACATGTTTATCATCTATATTGATATTTTCGATTTTAAAATCAATTGCATTCTACACAAATAACTCTTTAAATTGGTCGCAAGCACAGCTCACTATTAACTTTATACTGCGTGGTGTTGATGGACTGCTGGCTTCTCATGGATGTGTGCTCTCAACATGCTGCACGTGTGGTTTGCAATCTGCAGATGATTGCGTTCTGCTGACAAACTGCGTGTAGGCTGCAATGTGGCGACTACACATGCATTGCAATCTTTTGACAGCTGCTTGTAGACTGCTACTGTTGTTAGGTGAATACTGGTTCATTTCTCCCCAACAGATTTTTTTCATTTTTCGCTCAATGTTACTATTTGTTTCTGATTCAGTTTGTCATCTGTACTGTATAGAATGCCTTTTGTTTTATTCCTGTTGCCCTTGGCAATGCATTTTCTCCTTGGCCCTTTCTTACAAAATTTTGAGATTTGGCTTTTTCTTTACACATTACCTGTATTTTAGCTGCTAAGGTTGGCACGTGAACTGTTTCACACTGGCATGTGCTGTGTGGTGGTTTGTTGTACTTCACCTCACGCACCAAACACTTAAATAATCTCCCTCCTGAACACTCCTTTTATATGCAATGTATGTTGCTTTCTGAATATTCAGCCACTGTTACATATTATTAATCAGGGTCCAGTTAGTCTGTGCCCTGTATCCATGTGCCTTCTTCCACCATCTTGACTCAGACTTGGCCTCTTTACAGGCTCTGCAGATAAAGATGCTGGAAATTAATTTCTCATTCTCATTCACCCTCCACATAAATAAGAGGTGAGATTCAATTCACCTTCTTACATTATTTTTAAAATTCCACACAATGCATGATAGATGAGGACAGCTACCAACATGTATACTGCCTCTCTGTACTATGTACATGACATATCTGATGTTCAACTTGATAATTAACAATGACAATACATTTCTTTGGCATTTCACACTTTTAGATTTCATGGAGCTCTCTGTTCTGCACCATCTGCTCTGTGGAACTCTGTGGGCTTTCAAAAAAAAATTAAAGGTGGCCCTCAACTACGTACCCTCAGACTCAGAGATGAAATACTAAAAGTTTTGGATGGTTTCATTGTCTAGGGGCTGGGATATGTAGTTGCCACATTACAAGCCAAATACTGCTGAGTCTACAGTATACAATATGAATATACACACGAATCGAATGGTCAAAAGTTCCTATCACTCGGCAATTGGGAACTTTGAATGTAACATAGAGATTTATAAATGAAAGATTGCAATTAAATAAAATCTGCAGGTACTATTTCTAATGACTTTAAATGATGAGTATGACAGCAGAAGTACCTTTAAGAATGCCGTTTATTACTGCAAAACACTTACTGGAGTTGATGGTACAGCAATTAAATAAAATGCAAGTTGAATAACTAGGAAACAATAGATTCCTACTTCACGTAATTAGTTATGAGGAGGAGGAGGAGATTAGTGTTTAACGTCCCGTCGACAACGAGGTCATTAGAGACGGAGCGCAAGCTCGGTGAGGGAAGGATGGGGAAGGAAATCGGCCGTGCCCTTTCAAAGGAACCATCCCGGCATTTGCCTGAAGCGATTTAGGGAAATCACGGAAAACCTAAATCAGGATGGCCGGAGACAGGATTGAACCGAATGAGTTATGAGCAACAACATAGCTCGCAAGATATTCACTTATAAATGCATACTAGATCTTCACTGCAGAAGCCACGGAAATCTTACAAGTGCACAAGTCGGCACTACGAAATATTTCTATCTCCCGCGACCACGTGCAAACTGTTCTTCACTCTCCAAGTATTTCCCGCGACCGTCCATCGCGCCTTCCTGTCCAGCACACCCCCGTGCCCTCTGCGACCCGATGCTCCTTCCCCACTTCCATACAGTCTCTCCATTGACTTCGGTAGTCACCTACCATAGTAACAAATGCTACGATTGACTAGAGCACTCCCGTCATGTCCCCAAGCCAACGCACACTCACAAACATATTGAAACACATATGAAACACTGGATTTACATTTAAATAACTTGAAATTAAATAAATATTCCTACTGCTGGACCATAAACGTGTTCTAACACATATTATTAAATACATAAACAGATTAAATAAACAAAATTGAAGGAATAGAAACACAGTACATATTTGACCAATTTCTTCATGAATAGTATATATCAGATATAAACAAAGACATAGACAAATAAATATATTTATAAGCGTATCTGCTACCATTTTTTTGTGTAACTGTAGAGTACTTATGGCCTGACACGATCAATAGTAATAGGCCACTTTGATCTCCAATAAAATAACTCATGTACTATTCAAGTTACTTGCCTGTAATTCATATCAATTTAGGTTTACACTAATAGCTTTCTAAAGACATGTCGATCTTTGGAAATTCGTTGCTGGCTGTTACTTACAGTCAGATACTAAACTTTAAACTAATAAAGATATCTGCCATTATGGTTTCACAAAGTCCACCATCTTTGGCACTCATGGCAGACAAATATCCTTTGTCGACACAAAGCACCTTCCTCGACACAGCATCAACATGAAATTCGCAGACACGCGGTCGGCCTGGACCACGCACTGGGGCTACTCCACTTGCTCCGGCTACTGTTCGGCACCACGCGATTGCTAATGAGGCCCAGCTTGCCAAGCAGCCTGTGCGGCCACGCCAACTCCGAACTTAGAATATTTTCAGGGTGCCACAACTCGCCCATTACCTCACAACTCCTATCTATATCTCAGCAGGCAGGGTTGTCTGATTGCTACCCACATCTGTACGGTCACTGGATTGTTCGCTTTGGTATCAGCAGCTACGGTTTAAACACCTCCCAACAGTGGGTTGCTCACCACTTATTGACTACTCTCTGTCACAAAGATCTTTTCTCTGATGTATGTATTTAAGGACGTGATACCTCTAATTCATTGAATGGGATGAATCACTACAGTCCTTTGTGCTTTGGTAATAATTCTTGCCACAATCTCGTCATGGTCACTAATATCAGTTTCGATGTGGACATCCTCAAAGAGGTGAGATCTATTTGTTACCATTACACCCAAAATATTTTCTTCATGAGGGAGGTAGTTTTCAGAGAACACATTTAGTAATGTTTCACAGGATGCCTTATCATGCCTACCACTAACAAAACTGTAATTTTCCCAGTTAATTGTTAGATGATTAAAGTCTTCACCAGTGATTACAGTATGATTCCGGAACTTAACATACAAGTGAACTGAGGCTTTCTCTAAGGTTTTTGATTACATCAGGAGATGAGTCTGGTGGGTGATAGAAGGTTCCATTTATCATTTCCTATAGAGTCTGCATCTCACATGCAGCTTCAATTTCTTCTTGGTGGATTTGACTTTCTTGTCTACCACGACATCACCTCCATTTCCCATTTGCCTATCCTTCTGATACACATTTAAATTTTCCACCAGAATCTCACTGCTATCAATTTCAGGTTCAAACAAGCTTTCTGTACCTAGTATTACATGATCTTCGATGCTTTCCAGGAGAGCTTCATTTATTTAAAAAGTAGAGTGTATGCGTTTTATATTGTGCTGCAACATATCAAAATTATAAATTTTGGAATGGCAGTTTGTAATTTAAACATGTTATTTGAAGTAGAAATAAGAGTTTGTTTAACAGAGATAAAAATATTACGTGATAGTGTCCTTAAATCAATTTGCATGACAAGGGCAGTAATGCTAGGAACATACTTACTTTTGATTGAGAAGATCAACAACTCACAGGCCCTCATTAGGTTGTATTCTATGGGGAAGCATAACAAAAACTTCGTTAAACAGCCTAATTTTAATAACATGTCTAGACCTAAGAGTGATTTTTGTTGGTATTCCATGAAGGATATAAATTGTTACAGCATCCTTACATTGTGCTTCTTGATAATAAAATACAAGTCAAGCAAAAGGACACAGCTGGTAATATTTAAAATATCGATTCTTTGAAATTTTTAAGATTTTAACAAAGCAACGTGGGACCATTGTACCTGAAATGATTTACATAAAGAGATACTGATAATTTAACATCTGTCAAATACATGTGGAGCTAAATTTGTAGTGAGCCAATAGATGTTTTTTTGCAAACTGATACAGCTCATTTAGAAGTCCCCATTCTGCATTTCTTCATAAACATCATACTTCTTCTGAAAGTTTCCAAATCAAAAAATTAGTCATAATTCACATTCTTGTGATCCAGAACAATGGGATCTTAAATAATCCTTATTTCCAACACTGAGTGCAATAGCTTTGTAGGTAAAATTTTAGTGACTCCAAAAATGCTGACTTCTATTAAAAGAGTTTGTCGTTTGTTAATTATTAGATTTGTAAACTTCATTTTTAGCAACTTTTGGCAAGCTCTGGGAATCCCCAAGGAATTAAAAATTAATTTGCATGAAACAGTGCCTATAATTTTGTCTTTTTTCTAGTAGTAGAAGTCATAGTTAAACCAATTTGCTCTTTTGCTTGTTTTCATTGTTTTCAGAGTTTGCTATCTTTCATCATGTTTATTAATGTGTAATATCAGATTCTGATTTTTATTCTTATGCTTGTCTACAAGCATACAGAACAATCCTTGTTTAACCATCAAAAGTCAACATCTCTGTGTTGTTGGTGGTGAGTCCACATTATATAGTCAACTTAATAACATCTCTCACTGTCTATCAGTCAAGATTTAGAATTATTCTGTGAATCAGTCCACACCTAAAAGTTAAATTGTCAACATCTCTGTGTCACTATCAGCCTCCAAGAAGTACTGTTATTATCTGTAGTCAATAATACAATATGAGAAATGAGGTGTAACTAAAATTAACATCAAGCTATTTGATAGACAGAGCCTGACTGTTGAGAGTATTGTAAACATGTTGCCAGTCTGTCAAAACATTCATAGTGCAGGTGCTGACCCATTATACATAAACTGTTAAAACTATTGACTGCAAGTTGATCATCACTATTTTACTGATGGCAATAAATGTGAAAGGACTGCAAATAGTACAGTGTTGTGTTTGTTGTTTAATAAACTGGTTTCTAAAACAAATTGTAACAAAAAACTGAAGGAACAGCAGAACTACTACCAAGGAAAAGCCCAGGTCAGTAACCTTACAAGCAGGGATAAAAGACAAGAAATGAACAGTTATTTACAACTTGTACTGAAACTACATTGCAGTTATAAAAATTGAAGGACTTGAAGGGGAAGCAGTAGTTGAGAAGGGAATGAAACAGGGTAACAGCCTATCACCGATGTTATTCGATCTGTCCCTTGAACAAGCAGTAAAAGAAACCAAGAAGAAATTTGGAAAGGGAGAAGAAATAAAATTTTGAAGTTCACCAATGACTGTAATTCTGTCAGAGACAGCAAAGGACTGTGAAGCACAGCTGAAAGAATGGATAATGTTCTGAATATCAACAAAAGTAAAACAAGGGTAACAGAATGTAGTGGAATTAAATTGAGTGATGTTGATGGAATTACATTAGGAAACGAGAAAGTAAAAGTAATACACGAGTTTTGCTATTTTGGCTGAAGTGAAGAGGACATCTAATGCTGACTGGCTTTAGCAAGAAAAGCATTTTTGAAAAAGAGAAATCTGTTAACATCTAATACAAATTTATGTGTTAGGAAGTGTTTTCCAAACGTATTTGTTTGGAGTGTAGGCTTGTATAGAAGTGAAATGTGGACGAGAATCAGTTCAGACAAGCAGAGAATTGAAGTTTTTTAAATGTAGTGCTACAGAAGAATGCTGAAGATTAGGTGGGTAGACAAAAAATTGTGACACACCATCACTACACAACGGTATGCACTTAGGCATCAAGGATTAGCCAGTTTGGTAACTGGGGGAAGTTTGGAGGGTAAAAGTTGTAGAGGGAGACCTAAGCATGACTAAAGAAGCAGGTTAAAATGGATGTACCCTGCAGTAGTTATTCAGAGATGAAGAAGCTTGCACAAGATCGGCTAGTGTGGAGAGCTGCCTTAAACTAATCTTCAGACCACAGCAACAAGAAATAGCTACTAGAGAAAGACTTAACTTTAGAAGATAGAAGTGAATGAGCTATTCCTAGCTTTTGGAACTGTTAGTTCCTACCTCATGGAAGAAAAAGGGATAGATTTGGGAAGGAGTGGTGGTAGGGCACTCAGACCCCCAGGCTGAGAGGGATCAACCAACACACACACACACACACACACACACACACACACACACACACACACACACACACACACACCTCTAAGACAGCTACATTGTGCCAGATGAATACACAGTGACAGGAGTGCAGTTCTACTGGTACACTGTGGTTAGTGCTTGTATAAGGTACAGTGTGTAAGGGGATAAAGATGATGTGGAGTGGGAAGAAGGGTTGGGGGAGTGTGGTGTATGGCTCGAAGGGAGACAGCAAGTTCATAAGGTAGGAATACAACACATCAGCTCTGGTTAGTTCAGGCAGTCCATGACGACGACGACGAGTGGATTGGGAGATGGCAGAACAGAGGAAAGGGAGACTGTGGAGAAGAGGGTGTGTGCCGAAAGGATCTAAATGACACAGTTGTGAAGTAGCCATTGAAATCAAGCACATTGTGCTCAGCAGCACGTTTTTTCACCACTGTATTGATAACTCTGCTCTTGGCCTCCCAAGTCCTTCTAAACTGGTATTCTGTTGTCCACCCAACCTACTCAATATTCTTGTCCATCACTACACCACACACAACCCATTGCTACATTGGCACATCCCTGTGGAAGATCCAGGTGCAAGATCTGATTCACAGGCTTATCCTATCCAATCACAGGGAGAGATACCTGTGACAGTAGCCAAGCCGTATAGCAACTCAGTTGCAATTTCTGCACAGCAGTTTACGTGGGCATGACAACCAATCTACAGTGAACCCAAATAATAGGTCACTAACAAACTTTGACAAAGAAGAGAGTTGACTACCCTGCGACAATAACGTTGTTGAGCACAACATTCTCGATTTGAGTGGCTGCTTCACACAACCCATGCCATCTGAATAATTCCCTCCTGCACTAGCTTTTCTGAACTACATAGATGGGAGTTATCCTTGCAACATATCCTTCACAGCATGACTAATCATAAAGGTAGGGACCTCGGGGTAGTGGTAACGGTCTGGGAATCTCATACAGTTTGCCAAGGTTATTGCAAAAGTTAGGAGAATGACTGTGTATAGTGTGTGAAGGCAGCAATGGACAGATTATCTCATTTCAGGGCTTAACTTAAAGAAATAATAGCGTTGACATAGTAATGTATTGAGGCATTTGAGACCTGATAAGTCCTGGGTGACAAGGGGGTGCTTCTCCGTTGTTTGGAAGTGGCAGCTATATTTGTCAGAAGGAGACAACTCAGGAGATTTGTCTGTGGACAAGATCTGTGGGGTAATGACAGGTTGATGAAAGCCTGGGAGAGCTTGTTGTTCAGGTGTTAAGGGACTCAAGTGTGTGTGTTAGGGGCTCACTGTCAGAACAGATACACTTATCACATATTCCTACGTTGCAGGAAAAGGAATGTTTCATGTGGAAGGGGTGGCAGCTGTTGAAATTGAGGTACAGTTGCTTATTGGTTGGTTTTATATGGACTAAGATTTGAATATGTGCTTCAATAAGGAAGAGGTCAATGTTAAGAAAGGTAGCTTTGTATTTGACAAAGGACCATGTGAAACTGAGTTAAGAGGAGAAGTCAAGCTGATGCAGAAAGTGGAGTAGTTCTTTACCACGAGTTCAGATCATAAAGGTGTAACCAACAGATCTATACAAAGCCAAAGGGCCTAGCTTTTGGGTGTCGAGAGATATCTTTACCACAGTATGAGTGATCGTGATTCCCTAGATTCATTTTTAGGTATTCCCCTTGCAGGTGATGTAGGTACAGTTATGGATGAATTTGTCTTGGTGACAATAAATGAGTTTTAGGGAGACTTCCAAGTGGGTTTTGGGAGAACTAGTGTTCAAAACCCACATCCTTTCGTCTTTCCCTCTCCTTCCCTCTTTCCTGATGAAGCAACCATGGGTTGCGAAAGCTGAGGGAAAGACGAAAGGGTGTGGGTTTTAAGGGAGAGGGTAAGGAGTCATTCCAATCCCAGGAGCAGAAACGCTTATCTTAGGGGGAAAAAAGGACAGGTATACAATCGCGCACACACACACATGTATCCATCTGCACATATACATATGTGTGTGTGTGTGCGAGTGTATACCTGTCCTTTTTTCCCCCTAAGGTAAGTCTTTCTCCTCCCGGGATTGGAATGACTCCTTACCCTCTCCCTTAAAACCCACATTCTTTCATCTTTCCCTCTCCTTCCCTCTTTCCTGACGAAGCAACTGTTGGTTGCGAAAGCTTGAATTTTGTGTGTATGTTTGTTTGTGTGTCTATTGACATGCCAGTGCTTTCGTTTGGTAAGTCATATCCTCTATCGACACACAATTGGTATTTGCGGATGGATATGTGTGTGTGTGTGCGAGTGTATACCTGTCCTTTTTTCCCCCTAAGGTAAGTCTTTCCGCTCCCGGGATTGGAATGACTCCTTACCCTCTCCCTTAAAACCCACATCCTTTCGTCTTTCCCTCTCCTTCCCTCTTTCCTGATGAGGCAACAGTTTGTTGCGAAAGCTTGAATTTCGTGAGTAAAAACAAAGATGATGTGACTTACCGAACGAAAACACTGGCAGGTCGATAGACACACAAACAAACACAAACACAAACACACACACAAAATTCAAGCTTTCGCAACAAACTGTTGCCTTATCAGGAAAGAGGGAAGGAGAGGGAAAGACGAAAGGATGTGGGTTTTAAGGGAGAGGGTAAGGAGTCATTCCAATCCCGGGAGCGGAAAGACTTACCTTAGGGGGAAAAAAGGACAGGTATACACTCGCACACACACACACATATCCATCGACACATATACAGACACAAGCAGACATGTTTAAAGACAAAGAGTTTGGGCAGAGATGTCAGTCGAGGCGGAAGTGCAGAGGCAAAGATGTTGTTGAATGACAGGTGGTGTGAGTGGCGGCAACTTGAAATTAGCGGAGATTGAGGCCTGGTGGGTAACGGGAAGAGAGGATATATTGAAGAGCAAGTTCCCATCTCCGGAGTTCGGATAGGTTGGTGTTGGTGGGAAGTATCCTGATAACCCGGACGGTGTAACACTGTGCCAAGATGTGCTGGCCGTGCACCAAGGCATGTTTAGCCACAAACCCAATCATCCCGGCCGCCCCATTGTAGCTGGTTACCAAGCCGCCACAGAATGTATCTCTGCCTACGTAGATCAACACCTTCAACCCATTACATGCAGTCTCCCATCCTTCATCAAAGACACCAACCACTTTTTCGAACGCCTGGAATCCTTACCCAATCTGTTACCCCCGGAAACAATCCTTGTAACCATTGATGCCACTTCCTTATACACAAATATTCCGCACGTCCAGGGCCTCGCTGCGATGGAGCACTTCCTTTCACGCCGATCACCTGCCACCCTACCTAAAACCTCTTTCCTCATCACCTTAGCCAGCTTCATCCTGACCCAAAACTTCTTCACTTTTGAAGGCCAGACATACCAACAATTAAAGGGAACAGCCATGGGTACCAGGATGGCCCCCTCATACGCCAACCTATTCATGGGTCGCTTAGAGGAAGCCTTCTTGGTTACCCAGGCCTGCCAACCCAAAGTTTGGTACAGATTTATTGATGACATCTTCATGATCTGGACTCACAGTGAAGAAGAACTTCAGAATTTCCTCTCCAACCTCAACTCCTTTGGTTCCATCAGATTCACCTGGTCCTACTCCAAATTCCATGCCACTTTCCTTGACGTTGACCTCCACCTGTCCAATGGCCAGCTTCACACGTCCGTCCACATCAAACCCACCAACAAGCAACAGTACCTCCATTATGACAGCTGCCACCCATTCCACATCAAACAGTCCCTTCCCTACAGCCTAGGTCTTCGTGGCAAACGAATCTGCTCCAGTCCGGAATCCCTGAACCATTACACCAACAACCTGACAACAGCTTTCGCATCTCGCAACTACCCTCCCAACCTGGTACAGAAGCAAATAACCAGAGCCACTTCCTCATCCCCTCAAACCCAGAAACCCCCACAGAAGAACCACAAAAGTGCCCCACTTGTGACAGGATACTTTCCGGGACTGGACCAGACTCTGAATGTGGCTCTCCAGCAGGGATACGACTTCCTCAAATCCTGCCCTGAAATGAGATCCATCCCACATGAAATCCTCCCCACTCCACCAAGAGTGTCTTTCCGCCGTTCACCTAACCTTCGTAACCTGTTAGTTCATCCCTATGAAATCCCCAAACCACCTTCCCTACCCTCTGGCTCCTATCCTTGTAACCGCCCCCGGTGTAAAACCTGTCCCATGCACCCTCCCACCACCACCTACTCCAGTCCTGTAACCCGGAAGGTGTACACGATCAAAGGCAGAGCCACGTGTGAAAGCACCCACGTGATTTACCAACTGACCTGCCTACACTGTGATGCATTCTATGTGGGAATGACCAGCTACAAACTGTCCATTCGCATGAATGGACACAGGCAGACAGTGTTTGTTGGTAATGAGGATCACCCTGTGGCTAAACATGACTTGGTGCACGGCCAGCACATCTTGGCACAGTGTTACACCGTCCGGGTTATCTGGATACTTCCCACCAACACCAACCTATCCGAACTCCGGAGATGGGAACTTGCTCTTCAATATATCCTCTCTTCCCGTTACCCACCAGGCCTCAATCTCCGCTAATTTCAAGTTGCCGCCACTCATACCTCACCTGTCATTCAACATCATCTTTGCCTCTTCACGTCCGCCTCGACTGACATCTCTGCCCAAACTCTTTGTCTTTAAATATGTCTGCTTGTGTCTGTATATGTGTGGATGGATATGTGTGTGTGTGTGTGTGCGCGCGAGTGTATACCTGTCCTTTTTTCCCCCTAAGGTAAGTCTTTCCGCTCCCGGGATTGGAATGACTCCTTACCCCCCCCCCCCCCCCCTTAAAACCCACATCCTTTCGTCTTTCCCTCTCCTTCCCTCTTTCCTGATGAGGCAACAGTTTGTTGCGAAAGCTTGAATTTTGTGTGTGTGTTTGTGTGTCTATCGACCTGCCAACGCTTTCGTTCGGTAAGTCACATCATCTTTGTTTATATATATATATATATATGAGTCATTTATGTCTGTGTGACATGTTGATTAATCTGGTATCCTATGGTCTAGGGAGAGAAAATAAATACTATGTGAAAAACTATCACTAAGTTGGCAGAGATAATGTAAAAAGACTTCATAAATTGATAGCAAAAAATAACGTTGCAGTGAATGCTTCGCAGCACATTAGCAGGTGATCTGGATCCTGTTTCCAAATGCCTGCACCTCAGAACTGTCATCAGCACTTCACTACCTTGTTGGCGTGAATGTGATTTCTCCTTGTTACCTCATGCTTCTCATAAAGAAACCAGCATCTGTGCTGAAGTTTAGTGTTATACAGTAAATTATATGAAGCATGGGAAAGAATGATTTTACAGCAATGCAGGTGGTTTCTGTCATTTTCTGGGCAAATTTCTAGCCTAGGCAATCAATCTCATTTAGATTTCAGTACTGCTGGTTATCCTCAGGGACATCACAGATCTTACTCAGTGACCATCATTAACATCTGACCAATACAAGCAACCAGAAAATGATGAATTAATTTTACCTGAGTTCTGTTGTTGTAGATATTTCACAAACTTTTCTGTTCTTTTCTTTGTATAAGACAGTACACACTCATATGATGTGCATGGAGAATAATTAAAATTCTTGCAGCAAGTGTGAGGGGCCCCTTTACAAATATGACTAACAGGAGATATTGAATGGATGCAAATGGCAGCACGAATCATTACAGGTTTGTCTGACCCATGGCAGAGAGTCATGAAGAGGCTGAAATAACTTAACTGTGCGATGTTATAAGATAGATGCAAACTGTTCTGCAAAAACCTACTTAAAAAGTTTCTAGGACCAACTTTAAGTAATGATTATAGGAATATATTACAATCCCCTGCATATCACTCTCATGGGGATTGTGAAGACAAGATTAAAGTAATTACAGCATGAATACAGCCATTTAAGCAATTATTCTTCCTGTTCTCCATATGCGAATAGAACACGTGAAAGCCACTAATAAATGGTGCAATGCGATGTACTCTCTGCCATATAATTCACAGTGGTTTACAGACTATAAAAGTAGATCTACGGTAGCCGTTTCAGCATTATTTAAATTCATACACAGAATCACTGCAGTCTTGTGTTGTTGTGTGATGCACACAAAATTACATTTTGCATCCCACATCAGTGTAATTGGCACATCAACATAGTTCACTTTCACTTTGATGCAGAGTTTTATAACTATCTGATACACAGGCAGTTCATCAATAACCATAAACTGATGCACACAGAGGATGAACAATTTTCGTAACACTGTATGTAAGTAAAGAAGCAATTACAGGTTTATATGGTATCCTAACTAATAATTAGAGTTTTACACTCAACGGATTTTTCAATAGTCTTCCAAAAGCTTCCCATTCTGTTCCCAACAGTATATTAAAAATTGTTTTTGCAGAGTATTTTAATGCAAAAGCATACTACTCCACGTAAGTGTGTGAGGAAGCAGATTTAAGTGACATGCAGTTCTAACTAATTGCTTTCATACTAAGTTTTAACAAATTAATGGTTAAAAGATTCCTGCATATATAATTTTCACATTGTATGTAACAATGAGTCACTGATGTAAATGTCATAACATTTTATGTACCACATCTCTCAGCGTTACAAATAAATATTTACATCAATAATATGTTAAATGTTCTCAGGTCAATAAACTCTACTCTGTTCTAACACCTTTAAAACAATATTTATTATGTCTCAAGCCAGTATAAAACAAGTTATGAATATACAAGGGAAGTTCTGGCAGAATATAAACACTTCTGGAGTAAAGGCGATCAGTCACGAACTGCAGAAGCACTGAGTCACCTATAAGCACACGCAAAACAGAGAGAACTTGCTATCTTTTGAAATAAATCTTTGTGAAATATGAGTACAAATACACACACAAAACATGTAATGTAATAATTAAAATATTCCCCAGTCGGAGCACAACAGCAAAATTTTAAAACTATAATAGTTTAACACACGAACAGCTTTGTATGCACTTCTCCTTTTTAAACTTATTATTTTCTGTCTATTACACTTTTTGGTTAGTTTACTGTTACATTTTTTATTTTTCACTAGCTTAGCACTCTGTGTTTCTCTTGTTCTCTTGCATAGGCTGTATGACATGCAATTTTTTTATTTGATTGAATTTTTATGTTGTTCACAAACTGCAACACCTTCTAAGCTTTTCATGCTAATTAAAGCCATACAAGCATGGTGTTTTCCAAACATGCTTCTGACCAAAAAGCAATTATGGTAGCTGGAGTCCAAGGTTTTTGTTAATCATATCTTTAGCATTCTTTTGGAGATAATTCCATTGCAACTTTCATCCCTTAACAAATATTTATATCTAAACAAGAAGTGAAATACCAATTCTGAAAATTTAGCTTTAGTTTTTTTTTTATGTAAAGAAATATTTTCTTAAAAATTTTCATTCCCAATTGCACTACCTTAGGGGTTGAGTTTCCAGAAAAACATTTTTTTAAATTTCTAATTGAGAAGTCAAATACCAGTGTCATAGGTGTAACCTTAAAATCCTTTTGTAATTACTTATTTTCAAAAAAACTTTCACCACTGTTTTACCCCCTTAGTGGTTAAATCTCCAAAATGCTGAAATACATATTTTTTATTTTCTGACTGAGAAACCAAATCCCAGTTTTTGTAGTTCTATCTTCAAATTTCCCTTAGCAGCAACAGACTTTCAAAAAACCTTTCATCCCCTTTTTCACCCCCTTAGGAGGGGAATTTTGGACAATCCCTTCTTAAACGATGCCAATAGTGTCATATCCAAATTTTGAGTTTCTATCCTTAGCAGTTTGGGCTGGGCAGAGTGAGTCAGTGAATCAATCTAACTCTATTTATCCCCTCAGCGATTGTATTTCCAAAACCAGTGACATACATACGTTTTATTTCTAACAGAAAAGTCAAATACAAATTTTCATTGATTTACCTTCAAAAATGAAATTTTCCCATAATAACTTTTATACACTGTTTAACCTCCCAAAGTTTTAAAAATGATTTCATAATAAAATATTTTCGTAAAAAATCTCATCCCCTATTTCACCCCCTTAGGGTTGGAATGTAGAAAAATCCCTCCCACACCTTCTACAAATTTCAAGTTTCTATGCTTAGTGGGCACTGATGAGAGGCAAAGTTAGTTCTCTTTGCTGATGATACAAGTATAGTAATCACACCTGACAAACAAGAATTAACTGATGAAATTGTCAATACTGTCTTTCAGAAAATTACTAAGTGGTTCCTTGTAAACGGACTCTCACTGAATTTTGATAAGACACAGTACATACAGTTCCGTACAGTGAATGGTATGACGCCATTAATAAATATAGACCTTAATCAGAAGCATATAGCTAAGGTAGAATATTGCAAATTTTTAGGTGTGTCCATTGATGAGAGATTAAATTGGAAGAAACACATTGATGATCTGCTGAAACGTTTGAGTTCAGCTACTTATGCAATAAGGGTCATTGCAAATTTTGGTGATAAACATCTTAGTAAATTAGCTTACTACGCCTATTTTCACTCATTGCTTTCATATGGCATCATATTTTGGGGTAATTCATCACTGAGGAATAAAGTATTTATTGCACAAAAGCGTGTAATCAGAATAATAGCTGGAGTCCACCCAAGATCATCCTGCAGACATTTATTTAAGGATCTAGGGATATTCACAGTAGCTTCTCAGTATATATACTCTCTTATGAAATTTGTTATTAACAACCAAACCCAATTCAAAAGTAATAGCAGTGTGCATAACTACAATACTAGGAGAAAGGATGATCTTCACTATTCAAGATTAAATCTAACTTTGGCACAGAAAGGGGCGAATTATACTGGCACTAAAGTCTTTGGTCACTTACCAAATAGTATCAAAAGTCTTGACAGATAACCAACAAGTATTTAAGAAGAAATTAAAAGAATTTCTGAATGACAACTCCTTCTACTCCATAGAGGAATTTTTAGATATAAATTAAGAAAAAAAACAAAAAAAAAAAAAATTAAAAAATAAAAATAAAAAATAAAGAAAAACAAAAAACACAATAAAATAAAGTTGTTATATTAACTTAAGTATGTTGTTAAATTAACCTAATTATGTCATGTATTGGAAAATTCAACTCGTTCCACATCATTACGAAATATCGTATTCATGATCCATGGAACTAGTATTAATCTAATCTAATCTAATCAGTCAGTCAGTCAGTCAGGACACTGCCTTTTATACATAGAGACTAATTTTTAAAGCTACAGAGTGCTGGCACTAATTATCATGCGCTGTGTAAGCCTTAAAAATTTTCATTCCCTATTGCATTATGGGTTGAGTTTCCAGTTTCTTTCATGTGTACCCATTGATGATTCAAAACTTCTGCTTTTCAGTGAGTGGTCCCTTTACTCGTTAAGTATTTAAAAAGTAACTTATTATACATGTGTCACTCAATCGCTGACAGTCCCCTTCTGACTTCAAGTAACCTTGTATTCTGTGACCCTGTGAAAGTCTTTGATTGTGTGAATTATGAAAGTCTGTTTGCCTAACTGAAGTGTTGTGGTACCCCTCTTGCATGGGTGTAGTCCTACTTGCACAACAGAGAGCAGAGGGTCACATTCACGGACTGTATTACAGACATGAAACTAACCTCTCAATGAGGAAAAATAACATGTGAAGTGCCACAAGGGGGGATATTTAACTCATTTGTTTTTAATCCACTTCAGGAATATTCCAATTACTGGATTTTCCATTGTTTAATTTCTTTAAAAGGCAGTTCAAAAACTGTAATTTTGGTGATGACACAAGTATACTAATCAATATCCCACACTCAATCTCAAAAGCACAATTCAGATGGTAACTGAACACAGCTACAAGTGGTTCACAGATAACAATTTCCACGTCTAAATCTTGCAAGCACTAATTTCCAGCTAGCAATGATGATTTGTTGGCAACAGAAGTAGACATTAAAGATCATACACTACTTAAATGATATTCATAGTTTAAAATTCCTTGGGGGACCAGATGGATAGCAGCAGATAAACTCAACAAGAGGCTCAGTTCAGTGTCTTATGCCCCTAGAAGCATATCTCATTATGCTGACCTAAAGACAAGAATTTTAGTTTACTAGCATATTTTCTCTCTGTTGTCTTATGGAATTATCTTCTGAGATAGTGCACCTAAAGTAAATAAAGTGTTTGTTCAGCAGTAAGAATATTATGAAGTTGATACCTGTACATCTTCATGAGTAGTTTTAATCTATCCATTTACTTTATCTTATAAATAACTGGTTACTTCCATTGTTATAGAAGCCTTTTAAAGGATCTTTGCCGAAAAACAAAAATTGGTAAAAGTGAACTTAAGGTGTACTATGGGGTTTCTGTTGCAAGCTGTTGTTGGCAACTGCTGGCACAATGAATGATGGGAAGAGAACACGACAAATTGTGAGTCAATTGTCAGTAGACAATCAGAATGATCGTTTAAATTCCTACAGTTTGTAAATAAAGTTAGCTGGTATTCCCTTCTGTTGGTTTACAATTTAACCACATAGGCAGAATTTTTGGCATAATCAGCAATAAGACATAAAACTAGATTACTGCAATGACAAACATTATACCTCAGGTTATGCTACATTCAGTCTATTACAGTGACCATATTTGTATCGTGGAATTCATTGGCTTCGCCAGCTCCCAACCAACTTGGCACCTTCCAACCAAATCTACGTCTCGCGCTACATGATCGGTCAGTTAGCACATTTAGTTTTCTCCTACTCTCCATATCAGACACAAATCAATTTGCATACTCTGCCAAAAGAAATCATTAGATCCAGCTACTCTCATTGGCTTCTGTATACTATCATCCGATTCGCTACAACTGACAGAAACAAACTGCCAACGGCGGCATGCAGCGGAAGAGTCTGGTACACTGTAAGTGCACTCAAGTTTAAAAATCAGTTTCTGCTAAAGTGTAATTTACACCATGACAACAAACGCAAGGCAAAAAAATGTATTTTATGTGGACTCTGTCTCTTTGTCTAGAGTTCAAAAGGGAGTTGTGTACTCCAACAACCTCCCATCCAACAAAGTAAGACATTGGGATTCCCTATGAAGTCAAAAGAAAATTAAAAACATATTTCATTAGCTGCTCCTTCTACAATTTATACAGAAAACAGGTTAAGTTTATATTATTTCCTTCTTTCTTGTCAATGTACACCTCGAGTCATTCTACAGCCCTTAAGGTTCTCTTCCTCGGTGAGATGCAGGAAACATGATGGGCAGGTAGGTATATGAGTGAATAAACATTAGTAGTAGTATTTCCAAATTCCACCACACGGAAACGCTGCTGAATCCAATGCCACATTATGTATTTGATAACACTTACTGGCACAGTCCTGGTTAACACCACTACAGCAAGGCCAAGCCATTCCATAAGTGACAAAGTATTGCTTTCAGGCAGACATATTCATGTAATTTCATATTTTTATTCAAGGTGTTAAACGGGTTACACTGTAGAGAAAGCTATAAGGTTATGGCTGTCAACTTATACTCACCTGGTGTTATGAAATGCACCACATTATAGCTATGCTAAAAGATGTTCAGAGCTCACAGTGATACAGGAGTTGGGGGAGTGGTGGACTACCACTGGAAAACAAAAACCACATGAGAGAACATAATTTACCATTAAGAAGAGTTGCTATGTGGGAGCAACACTTTGCATAGCAATGGAACTTTAGGTATGAAATACCAAACATACTTTCAGTCTACAACAGAGACCATTCTAAGTGTAATTAGCTACATAGTTTTCAAATAATTGTGTCCGTTCAAACTAGAGCAGTTGTTACCACTGTAAATGGCCGAAATTGTCATAGTGGGTTTTATAAATAAGTAGGCCATGTCCTCTAAAATATGTCTGAAATGGAAACACTTTCATGTATGTTTGTCTTCCTCCTCCTGACACTGTGCCTAGTAGTCTCCAGTCGCTGAACACCTCACCAGACAGCACTCTTCTTTCCCCCACCCATACCCTGCCATCCCTCCCCCTTTCCCACCCCATTACAGATTGCTATTCACGTGAAAGCAGTCATATGTGTGTGTGCGTGTGTGTGTGAAAGGTATGCTTGCTTGTGTGAATGTGTGTGTTTTTTTTTCCTGAAGAAAGCTTTGGTTGAAAGCTATAATGTGTAACAGCCTTTCTGTTATGCCTGTCTGCAACTCAATGGGTCATTTTTATGGTGAACTGAAATATATAACTTCTTAAAATGTTTCTGCTAATGCAGATTGCCCACAAAGTTCTTCAAACTTTTTCTTTACTCCTGCAGGCCATCATTCAGCATTTCCTCCCCTTGTAGTCTTCTCAGATTCACCTTATCCTTCACTTGGTTTCTCCATCTTCTTCTATCAGTTTTCTTCCATATTCTGTCCATTCTAGAGCCCTTCTTTGTAGTCTCTTTTCCCATTCTTTTAATGTGCCAAAATCATTTCAGCCTGTTTCTCTGCATAGTTTCTTTCATAGGATTGATCTGAAGTGTGTTACGTATTGTTCCATTTTTTATCCTGTCCCTTCTCGTCTTGCCAAGGATCCTTAGTAGAAAGCACATCTCTGTTACTTGTATTCTACAATCTTTCTTTGTCCAGGTCCAACATTCTGACCCATGGGTCAAAACAGGTGACAATACGATCTGTAAAGTAATCAAAATAAAATCCTCCTGGTCATAACTGAACAGGGTAGGGAACTTAATACATAGTCAGTGGAGCACAAAATCAGTGTTATAAGTCAATTATTTCAATCAGCCTCCATCGTTGAGAAATATCCATTATACATAAAAATCTCCTTTATCTCATGAGTAATAATAATGCATTCACATATATATGCATACATGTTTTCGCATTCCATCTTAGATTTTCCATAGACAAATTTAGTTTCTATGTAGGGCTTAAGATTGATTTTGCAAATTGGTAGTAATGTTTAAATTACATAATATTACTCACACAATTACCCTCTCAAAGCCAACAATAATATATGCTGTGTTCAAAGCTAATTGCTTGCTATTATATGGTGATTACTTCATGTATTGCTTCACTCGGTAGTAATGTTATTTCATCACGGCATGTGGAGCAGGACATGCATTTTAGTAATGATCTTTCTGTATTACATTCAGTTGTCCAGACCTATGCAAATGCATATAATGTCAAAATTAAAGATGGAGTGGAAATAACCAGACTATGGAATGACAACAGATAATGTAACATAAGATAGAGGAAAGTATTTTTCTCCCTCTGAACCACCAAGACTGGAATACACTATAAAAATTATTCTATATAATGACACGAAATAAAAATAAATGTGGAGGCCTATTAGACTAAAATTATTCAGTGTAAAAAATTTCAATGCTCAATCACACGATTTTCCAGTTTTACCTAGTCCAATTTACAGTTATTGAATGCTCATGTAATGAACTCTAAACCAGAACTACATAACGTATATAAAAAAGTTAGGCCTAGTAATATGGAGTGTTGTTAATTTAGTTAAACAAAATTTACAACAGTCCACTACATCCACATTTCACGATGTTTCAATATCTGGCAAAACAATAAAAAATAATGGACAGAAAAAGTTGCAAGATTCAATTGCAGTGATAATTGTGACCAACAGTGCTTTATTACAATCTATTCTATTTATATCATTTCATAAACTTTATGTATGGTTGTCACACACAAATAATCTGAAAATAAGTAAGTGCACACAAATTGAAATTTTATTCATCTCTTCTTCCATGTAAATTTTTTCCTAGCCTTTTCTTGGCCAGGTTTCTTCCTTTCACGACGCCTGTAGTCCCTTGTTAACAGTCCAGCTAAACGCATTTTTTCTAGCATTTCTTCGTCTACAAAACTGCGTAACCCCCATGCTATGCCCCACCTTATTGCTCCTGCCTGTCCAGAAGGTCCTCCTCCAGTTACAACAGCTTCTACGTCCACTTTATTAAGCATTCCAGTGAAAATAAGGGGGAAAAGAAGCTGTTCGCGTTCTTGGGTCAGTCTGAAATAATTAATATCGCAACCATTCACCTGAAACTTCCCTTCACCTGGATATCTTATCGTGACTTCACCTCTTGCAGATTTGCGTAAGCACTGTTTAACAGTTACAAACTGCTTTCCATCTTCACCTAATTCGGGTTTCGGTATTTCATAATTCCTTGTCTGCATTATCAATGGTTTTCGATACTGGAAAATAAAGTCCTTTTTTAGAAACGAGTATGGATGTTTTAATAGTCTATCCATTGCAAGTAATAAACTGTTATATTCTGTGTCGTGTAAACGTTCAACAAGCAATTTTTCTAGGCTCTCTTTCGGCAGCCACTCTGTTCCTGTAACGTCCAAAGCTTGATCACTTTCTGGTTTAAGATGTTTACGTATCATCCTGTCCTCGTGTTTATTCAAGTAACCCAGATTGCTTACAATATCGTGGAGCAAACCAAAATAATTTGGCTTTCCAGTATAGAACAGAAAGTGATAGGGGCGCCCAGTTTCGTCAAACTCCGCTGCTTTTTTCTGAGGAAAAACTTCTTCTGGAGGTTTCATAATGGGTCTTGCTTTTCGGTCGAATAATCCTGATGGAAATAGATACTGAATAGCATTATCAATGTCCTCTTGTGTAAATGTATCCGGATCTTCGCCCATCATGTTAGCCAAATGCCGTTTACCTAATTTAAATTCGTGTTCTTGTTGTTTCATGAACTCATCATGTTTTCGAGCCCTTTCCAAGTATGCTTTCATAGCTTTGCTGATTTTTTCTTTCTTTTGTATATCTGGAGAACCAGTTGCACTTAATGTTTTCATGTCTGTACTATATAATGATGCGCTGCTCACGCTATAAATTTTAACACAACATACACATTCCTGCTTGACATAAATAGGCACGATTCCATGCCACAATCTACGTAAAGCCGATGCTTGGCGCACTACAAACGGATTCATGTTTTCACTGACAAAAGTTTTGTATGTTTTTTTGTTAAATGGAAGCACTTGAAGATCTCACACCACTAAACCGCAGCATACTACACTGGGAACACATTATCTTTTTTCTGCACATGCATTCAAATATTTACGATTACCGCCGTACTCACAGTAACATCCGTATAACAAACATCTTAACCCGTTTTTGCCTGAGAAGTTAAATCGAAAACAAGGGTACCAGTAGATAATACACTCACCTTCGTCTTTATCGAAGTAAAATATTTACGTCAAGAATGATCGAATTTCCAGAGATCTTTTGCGTGCGATCAGTGTAGTTGTAGCTGTGTAGCACCTGTCAAGTGAAGGCGTTCAGTTGACATGTGTATTCTGTTGTTGCGAACGTGTAGCAAATGTATAACTTTACCGATCCGTCACTGTTACCAGATGTTTCCTGCAATGCAATATGCAGTGAAGGTTATGAAGTAACTAATTTAACATCATCAGATGCTCAGGAAATGCGAAGAGGCTTTATGGTTTATAATGCTGTAAAACCGCCGGTTGAAATAACTTTGCAATTTATATGCAAAATTAATTTGAGTCATATTTGTATCTGGCCGACAGTCGGCAATCAAAAGTCGTGTGGGTTTGAAATAGAGATAAAAGACAGCTATGGAAAAGGAGTCGATGAATTTGTTACAACAGGAAAGCGCAGCTTCGGAGTAGAACCTGGCATTGTGTTTTTTAGAAGGGACTGTCGTGATAATGAATTATCGGTTCCTGCGCAGTTTGTTAAACATCCTTTGATAAACAAACAGAACGCACTTTCCAATTCAGACTGCTTGAAAATCAAGATCTATAAAACGTATAACTCAAGTCTTGCAGCATTGGGACGCATTGAAGTGTGGGGAACGGTCAGCAGTTCGTGTAGTCAGTCAACAAAAGAAACAGTCAGGAAATTATATAGCAAACGGACAGACAGGAAACTTACTGAAATTTCAGGAAGTTGTGTGAATGTGTGCAAAATACAAAGTGAAAAACATCACGCAGTCCCTGCAGACGCAAGTGGATTAATCATACCAGACGATTTTAAGGACGCAATTACGTTAGATATAATGAGTGTTCCAATGATTTTACCAAGCGGAAAAGTTGTGGATCAAAGCACACTAGAAAAGCATGAAATGCATGAAGCCAGATGGGGCCGCCCACCAAGTGACCCTTTCACTGGTAAACTGTTTTCAAATAACAGTCATCCAGTTTTAGCTCCAGCATTAAAAGCAAGAATTGACAAATTTCTTATAGATAATGCACATTGCCAGGAACTATTTACAGTAGCTCGTACCAGTGGAAGACGGGAGACACACAGTTTAAGTCAAAGTGCATGTGCAGTTACTAATAAGGACACTGTTGCAGTTCCAGCAATCAACACTACTGCTGTTTATTTACCAACCAGTTCTAATGATGCCACCTTTAAGGTCTGTTCTGAAAAATCTGATAGCAGCAAACATGATAAAACTGATAGGCCTACCAACAACAGATCTATCACCATTTGCAGTGAAAATTTTTTAAAAACACAAAAAAATAATGAGGAGGGACAGAAGGAGGGGGAAGGAAAAAGAAGTGTGTCATTTGATGAGATTTTGGAATCAAAATTAAATGTAGCTGTGAAGTTAGCATTAGCGAATCGTCCATCATTTGTAAATTGTGATAAGCCTGCGAAACATACAAAAACTGCATGCAGTGATTGTGATGGAAACCAGCTTCTATACATTTTGTCTTGTAAGCATTTGTTTTGCAGGCACTGTCTTTTTAAAAAAGCAGCACAAAAAACTATGATATGTTCTGTTTGCAAATTTCATTATACACATACTGATCCATGCAGATATCATGTAACATGAACTGTTTATTTTGTTATTAAATTTGTATTCATGAATTACAGCATTTGTTTTTTGCCAGTATGATGATAATTTAACCTTTGATATTTTACTTGAATCTCGAGGTAAGTGACGTTTAATGTTTAATGTGTAGTTGTGTAATAGATTATATCTAAAAACAAAGATGATCTGACTCACCAAACGAAAGTGCTGGCAGGTCGATAGACACACAAACATACACACAATTTTGTGTGTGTATGTTTGTGTTTCGTTTGTTTGTGTTTGTTTGTGTGTGTATCGACCTGCCAGCACTTTCGTTTGGTAAGTCACATCATCTTTGTTTGTAGATATATTTTTCCCACGTGGAATGTTTCCCTCTATTATATTCATATGTGTAATAGATTATGCGGAATTAAATATCTACTACTTGGTTGAAAGTACACAAATTGCATAACTGTGTAAATGGTGTTAAGATTTGTCTTCCACATTTAACAGTATTATTTTTGTCCTGAAAATATACGGTATTGCTTAGCTATAAATTGTTTTTTGTGAACCCTTGTACGATTAAGGAACTTTTCGGATGGGAAACTACAATAAAACATTAGCAGAGAGGAGAAACTATATCAAATGATTGTGAATGCTTCATGAAATACAATGTGTAATTGCGAACAGTCTATCTGCAATCCATGTGCCATTCCGTCATACTCCGCGGGACTGGTTGTGGCCCATAACCAAGATGTAACCCAGGACAGAAAGATGGTCAGTGTTGTTTGTAATATCATCTGTCATTTTTTTACTGCAGATCTAGATTTCAGCTAACAGTGCCACTATCATCAGTGTTCTAAAGGTAGTCACGTAGACTCAATGTAATTATAACAACACACATTCCAATATAACTTAGGCATGTACAAGCATTAATTGACTTTCTGCCCATGCAGCATTGGTTGGCGTAGGCTATATGATTTAATCTGATCATCATGTTATATGGCTTCAAGCTAACTGATTATTCTCTATAAATAATTTCTATGATTTTGCATGAACTAGTTTTTCACATTGGTAATTGGGCAATAGCAAGGAGGATTTCAAAATGTTGTTATGTAAGTAAGTCTGTACATATTAGCAAAATATATAACAACTTGTTACAAACATGTAGCTACTCCTGCAAACAAATTTGTGAATTGTAATTGTTGTATGCTGAGAAGCTTTTGGTTTCTCCCAGACTGTAACCATCACAATATCTGATAATTTACTTCTAAATCCATCAGATAAATCCAAAAACCATAATCAGTTAAGCATCTGATTGTGATGGTTAAATGGTAGCAATAAAGCATCCCCATACAAACACTAGAAAAATTTTTGGCACTTCAACACTCCAAGGAATATTCCAAAGAACCACAACTCGATCCCACAGTACTGAGAATATGGGGCTGTCTCATAAACGAACTTAAAATTAACAAAGACTTAAAGCACTTTAGCAATACTGGTGTTATACACATAAGTAATTTTGGTTGAGAGTTGTTTACCAATTGCAGCATGCACCTAAACTGGTCAGGTAAAACAACATTAGGCACCATTTTAAATGCATGACTTATGGAAGAAAATGACAAAACTCCACATTCAGACTCTATTCTCCTCACCTCTCCATCTAAAGACCTAGTTGCCCTACCCTCTCCCAAAATTGCCACTGTATGCCACAACAAGTGGCACTTTACCATCCTGCACCCCTACACTCCGCACCCTAGCCTCCTCCTTACTCCCACCACCCAGACTGTTTTTCCCATTGTGGTCTGTTGCTTCTTGCTGTGTCACCTTGGCAGCCAGAGACACTGGTCCTGTGTGTGAGAGTTGCGTTCGCGTGAATGTGTCTACGCATATGTGGTGCCTAATTCAGGAGGAGGCCTTTTGGCCAAAACTTACTTGTTTAGCAGTTTTTTTGTTGTGCTTGTCTGTGACTCAGCATCTCCACTATATGGCGAGTAGCAGTCTACCTTTTTCATAATATTGTCATTATTCCATCCTGGATATTCCATTATATGCTGACAAATAAGAGTTTCAGCATGTAGCCATGTTTACAAACTAATTTATAATGTGAATGTAAAATGACTCATTCCACATCATTATGATTTGTTGTGCAGAATTGTCTGTGGAACAAGAAACTAAGTAACTAGAAGAAGTTGACATTTTTAAAATCTTGGGAATAAGTTTAATAAATTCAATTGTGAGGTGCATACCATAGAACTGCTGAAGTACCTAAACAAAGCTCTGTGTGCAATGCAAATGTTCTCAGACATAGGTGATTTAAAAAAGAAAAAGCTGGAATACTGTGCTTCTTGCTTTCATTCTATAAAGCCATATGTTGTTGTTGTTTTTTTTTTTTTTTGGGGGGGGGGTGTAACTCATCAATTGAAACGAGCAGTTTTTGGGTGCAAAAATGTGTAATAAGAGTTATTTATGGTGTGAACTCATGAACATCCTGCAGTGGCAATAAAAAGTTTAACTACTAATATAGTTCAGTTTAAGAGGGGCCTAAAGGACTTATTGGTGGCCATGTCATTCTACTCCATAGATGAATTTCTTAGTAGAACCAACTGATGTTTATATTTTACTTATAATATCAAATAATGCAAATATTAATACCATCTGATTTGTGTAAAAATTCAATGCAATAATGTTATAATTGTAAGTAAATATTCTAAAATGAATTTTCCATCGGATGATGCATTGCTGATGCTAGCCTAAGAATTATCGTATGCACCCAAGCGTGTTGAACATTTACGTGTTTTGTGACATTATTTATTACCTTTTAAATGAAAACAATATAACATGGAGTTTCCTTTTAAATAAAAATATGTTTTAAGGTTTTTTGTACTTATTCCACATCCACGATGACCAATTCACAAGGGATCTGTGGAAGGTACATAGGTGTATTTGTTTTTATGACATGTTTTATGATGTTTGGGGTCTCCTCAATATGGATTTATTGAAACGAAAGTACATCTAATCTTATCTGGAGGTGATTGGTAATTTATGTAAGGGGAGAGGGGTGGGAAATCATACAGTGCATTTAGATTAAAAGAGTCATAGTATGGAACAATATACTGAAATGTGGAGTAGAGATTATGTACTATGAATGACTTGGTTGTAGTGTTAGCATCTTACAGGGAATATGAATGTGTCTGAGGCAGTTACATTCACTTTTATCGCATCTACCCTCAACATCCAAGAACTTAACTATTTCAGATTATTATAATGTAAATTTTCTAAATGAGAGCTCTAGTACAGTAGATTTAGAACAGCTACTAGCATCTTTTATCTTTATGGTAGCAGTAGATTTTTCTGACTAGGGTTACTTATAACTTTCAAAATCTGATTGGGTATATGTTTAATTTTATAGATAAGTCAAGAGTAAACAATATCAGTATACCTCGGTTGTTAATGACCTTTCTGACCATGATGATCAATTGCTTATGCACACCGACATTTTTGGAAATCTTTTACGGCAATAAATAAATGATGAGACACTTAGAAATTTCAACTACAGACTGCAAGAGAGAGACTGGAGTCCAATTTTCTATGAAACAGCTGCAAATAAAAAGTATAGTACATTCTTAAATGGATTCATGTTCTTTCTTTAGTTTGCTGGTTGAAGCTAACTTTCCCAAATTAGTAATAATAATAATAATAATAATAATAATAATTAGAAACAATGATATGGGCAATGACAAGAAGACATGGCTCACTGCAGGATTAAAAATATCCTGCTGAGTAAAGAATATGGTATCCCAGAAAGTGTAATGACCCAAAGAAATGGCATCACTACAAACTGTACTATAGCTCAATAAAAAAAGTAATAAATAAGCCTAAGAGTATGTGCATGAAAACTGAAATTTAGAACTCAGAAAACAAAGTAAAAAGCATTTGGAATGTGATAAAGAGGAAAACTGGAGGAAAACAGGGAACATGACATGCATAGAAATTGAACACAGTCATAGTACTGTAAAGCAATAAAGCAACCTGAAATGGCTGCAGAAATCTTGAACAAAGATTTTTTTGATTGTAGCAGTGAAGGCAAACTGTAAATGATCCATTGATGAAGCAGTGGCTCATATACAGAAAGCTAGTAACAACAGAACTGCACAGGTATCCTTACCTCTTGCTACAGTGATTGAGATTGAAATTTAATTAAGTCATTAATAATTAAAATGTCTGTTAATATTTCTTGTAAAATATTGTTATAAATATATAAACCCTGTCTTATGCACATATTCAGTACATCTCTGCAAGGAAGAATTGTCCCTGATACACCGAAACTGACTGTAGTGACACCTCACTCTTAAAAAAGTGATGAAAGTAATGTCAGAAACTATCCCCCAATCTCACTTTTAACTATATTTTTCAAAATCCTTGAAAAACTCATGCTCAGATTGAGTGTCAATCATCTCAACTTCTACAATATTCTCAACAAAAGACAGTTTGGGTTTCATGCTGGTCTGTGTATTGAACAAGCAATACTCTCTTTTTAATAATTAAGTTTTGGGAATCATTAACAAAAAAATGTCTCCAGTAAGTATTTTTTGTGATCTCTTGAAAGCATATGAGTGCATAAACCATCAAATTATTTTGAAAATGGCAGATTGTTATGGTTTGGGGTTACTGTCAGTTTGTGGCTCCAGCCATAACTAAAAGATTGAAAGCAGACTGTAATGCTGAACAGCTCATTAGGAGAACCTGCCTCATGTAAGTGGGGCAGCTTAAGTTGCAGTGTGCCACAAGGCTCCGTTTTAGATCCACTGGTGTTTTGTATTTCCCCTTTGTGTTTTGATACAAAGAGTAAATTTAAATTTTCACGTATTATACTACAGTTCTTATTGATGAACTGTCAGATAACAATCTTGAACAAACTGTGAACAAAGTTTTAACTGAAATCTTAAATTGCTTTTAATCAAACAGTCTCTCACTCAATGCAGGTAAAACCAATTATATGGAGGTTCCATTCAACAGAAACAGGTCTTGAAGAAAATAATAAGTATAGAGATCAAACAATACAAGAAGTTGAGGATACAAAATTACTGGGTGCTTATATAGATAGCAAATGTAACTGGTCAACCTATATTCTTCATCTTTGTAGAAGACGTAACTGAGCAATAATTGCACTATGGGTTATTGGTTCAGTTGTTAAAGTAGATACCATCAAGGCTTCCTATTTTGGCAACTTTCATTTGGATTTAGGTAGTTGTCATCAGTGTGTGTGTGATAAAGAATTATTTACTTATTTCCTTTGAACTGTATTGTGAATATGTGATGTAACAGGCTGATGTAACAGCAGAAACAAAAGTATTTTATTTGTGTGTTCTAATGACATTTTGTGACAGCCATGCTGTAGATAGGTAAGAAACAAAATATGAGCATCTCTGCCCAGCTCTCTCAAGCAGCTGGAGTCGGATATCCAAGTAGTGGAGAAATCACTGATTTCTCTTTACAAAGACAATAGCAAATAACATATTTACAACACAAGAACACAAAACAGTTCTGAACATGTATAATTTGACACTTCCACATCCTTGTGATTCATTCACTATCTGGATCTATAGAAAAGGAAATAAATAAAAAAAGTATCAAATTTATCTGAGAAGGGAGAAGTACAATTACACAGAATAATAAATGCTGACTCAGTCAGCAAAGAATGTACTGAGTGAACAGTTAGAAGAAATTTGCCAAGGATACACAGTAGACGAGATATTAAATTTTTTCCTAAATTTCTTATAACATTTTTGCATTCAGTTTCCCTTTCAAATGGTATGAGGAAGATTTACAGTGGGAGCTTAGGGAAACTGCCATCAACTTGGGGATCAAAGTCTATTGTGAGAAGATGGGAGACACATTTAATGCATAGGACTAGCTCCAACTCAGTCTTACAAGTGCACTACAGTCAATGTGTCATAAAAAAGCAAAAACTATGCACAAAAAATTGACCAACTATTAAATTCAATGACAGTTTGTAACAGTATCATAACTGAAAATGTAGGGGGGAAGAAAACTGAATGATAATGAGGTACAACATCCCGATTTTGGTAATATCATGTTCCACCCGTATACTCTTAATCCAATGCAAGATGTTCATGTGATACAATCATGCCATTTATCTAGTTATTGAGCTGGGGAACCTTCCACAGTGCACATTTTCGTCTGACATGGACACCACCTGGAGGTAAAGAGAAGCAAATGCATGATGTTGAGAAGGCAAAGCGGCAGATGGGCATCCATATCTGCTGGAGACGATTGCCTATGTTTTGGACAGATGGCTTGGCTCTGCTTTGCTACTGTCAGAGTAAAGGATGGTGTAAGACAGAAATCTAAAGAAGAAAACAAACAATTGAATGGTTGTTATGTTATTCACAAGAGAGAACTCGAATAAAACTATCTGTGATGTTGAGTGGAGATTTGAGTATGCGGCCAATATGTCAATCTATGTGTAGAATATTACAAAACCAATTTACTTGTAAAAGTGTTTTGTTAAATAAAGCAGTTATTACAAGAAACTTTCTGATTCCCTCGGTAGTTTAGACAGATGACATGAGTTCTCTTCCCAGCACTGCAACTACACAAGAGGATACAAGGTTCATCACATATTGCTGGAGCACAGTAGGGGTTGGTAAGGAAAAGAACACTATTCGTATGCAAGAAGTAATTCATCGCAATAGAAAAAAAATCCATTGGATTTATTTAGGTAGGTCATATTCCACCAACAAACAACATTATTTCCACCTCGTCTATTAGAGAAATCTCAAAAAGTCACTCTTCTGAATATGACGGTATTTTAACGAAGTACTGAAATCTTATTCTGATTTTAAGCAAACCCTTTGAGTTACCTTTTTAATCAGTCAATGAATGAAGCATATTTCTTCAAAGAGTGAAATATCCATGAGTAACTCTCATTTAGAGATGTGTTACCTGAATTACTTGCAAAACCCTCTTCAGGGGCATCGGGATCATTACACTTTTGTGTCAATACATCTTCTCCCTAATGGTTTTTGTCACTAATAATACTAGAGATCTATTTTTCAATTCACACATCTGATTATACAAAATTTAAATGACAATACAGTGCCAACTACTATTTTCTGTGGCTTGTAAAATGCATTGGACTGTAGAGAACATAGTGTTGTCTTAGAGCAGTTCAAATATTGTGATATAAGAGAGCTCGTTGGTAATCTAAAAGATTGCAGTGTGTGTGATATTGATAAACACAGGGAGATTACACTGTGAAACAGCATCTAAAGATTGATGAATGATCACTACAATTGTGCCATGGGGATTGTTTTGGATCTGATGTTCTTATTGTATATGAACTATGCACCACCAAATATTACAGAGACAGAAATAGACTCTTTGCTGATAATGCAAGTATTTCAATCAAGTCCAATGGTGAAACTTCAATACTTGACAACATGAAGAAAATTCTCTTCAAAAATTAATAATTCACTCTCTGAAAATACACTATCCCTGAACTAAAATAAAACATGCAATTCTGTACTTCACAATATCTGACCATACTATTAAAAAATAAAGTATGAGGGTAAGCCAATAGATGAAACAGAAAGTTTTAGGTTATTTCATTTTTATATTGACAAGGAACTGATGCTACAACCATATTTTACAGATTTTAAATGCTTTGACTTCACAACTTTCGTGTTACAGGTAATACCTGATTTTGGTCATGGGAAATGTCAAAAAAAGTCAACTTTATTAGAAATAAGTGAAAGACAAACACTCACCTGCAGTGGAGTGATGTGTGGAGCACAGAAACACATACCAGCAAACATTAGTCACACTAACTTTCAAGCTCTTGTTCTTTTTCTACAGGGTGTATGGTAAGTAGCTGTGCAGTTACAACGTATGTTGGAAGTGACATCCATGGGAGATATGCAAGTCTAAAGCTGCTTAATTTTATTGGAAAACACTTTCTGCAGATCTGATTGTGATATGCTGCTCATGTATACAGTTATTTCAGTTTTTAAGTCAGAAAGTGTTCATGGCCAATTGTAATACACTGCAGGTTTTGCCGCTCTCCAAAGAAAAAAGTCTGGTGCAGTATAGTCCGGTGAGCGTGTAGGCCAGAGGTTTTTTGAATGACACATTTTCCAAAGCTCTTCTGGAAGACACACAGCATTGTTAGCTGTGCATGCAGTGGTGTAATTTTTATGAAACCATGAGTAGTTGATTTTGTCTTCCTTTAGCTGACCAATTAATTAATTGATCATTAAATAATAATGTTCACTGTTCATGGTTTCTTCAAAAAATGAACATCCAATAATGTGCCGCCTGTATATTGCTACCCACACTATAGTTTTCTGAACATGCAGTGACATTTTAACCACAACAATGAAATAAAATTCTTAGGGATTGACATCACTGATACATTCACATGAAAACCACATTGACATGATTAGTTCCAGGCCAAGCAAAGTTTGTTTTATGCTCCACTCAGTGAGGAATGAGCTAAAAAGATAGTTCCCCAGTCTACTAAACTGTGTAACAATAGTGCTAAATGTATGAGAATCAGAATCTACAACCCTCTCCTGAAGGATGCAAAAAGCATTCAAGAACTTTTTTTTTTTTAAAAAAAAAAAAAAAACCTTAAGAGCACTCTTAGCAAAGCATTGCTTCTACAGCATATAAGACTTTCTTAAATGTGATCTATCATAAATTAAATTATATATTTTTATGATGTTTCAAAACCAAACTGTTTAATTAGAAATAACCTATTGTCCCTTAACGAACATTTGCTGTTTGATTATGACCAGCATTATTATTTGAACTTTTCTTACTGTGGTATTATTATGAATATGTATGTAATATATGCTATGTCTATATATGTTCTCATATAATTTGTTTGACTTGTCCCATATCGTGTTGTACAGTTCTGTACATTGAATGATTGAATGGATCAATAAATACACGAACACAACACAAGGACTCTCCTTTAACCATAACCATGTGCTAAGATGACCGAAGAGGTGCAACCGGGTCTCAGCTGTGTAGGTGATATGAAGATTATCAGTGTATTCCTCTCAATAAAAGATGTAAACCATTTGCAGTAACAGAGTCTCTCATGATCTGCATCTTTCAGGTCTTGCACTGCTGTCATTTTATACTGAAACAGTTTCAGTGTTTACTTAACTACTTTATGCACAGTTGCAAGCCTAATAACTTTTTTTGTGCCAACTTGTGCAGTGATTTTACTGGTCTCTGCTGCATAGTCAGAAGTATCTAACAATCTCTGTTCATTTAGCTTAGGTGGACTTACAATTTTTTCAGCACCAAACATTGAGCCTGTCTGTCAAATAGCAAAAACTGGGCCTGACTCTTAAATAGCAAACAATGAGCCTGTCTCTTGACATTTTTCAGTGAGTCGACAAATTGCAGTGTCATGATATACAGTTGTTTTAAGGAATTTTTCACTGAGTGCCTCCTGCACTAGTTATGTGTATGTAATGCCATGTCAGAACAAATGTTCAACAAGAAAAATACTTTCCTCAGTTGAAAGCATCAAAATATCTTAAAAAATTGAACTTCTAAACACTACAAATCACATTCAATAGGTTTCATCAGCTGAAGCAAACAGTTAAAACTCACACAACAGTAGAACTAATTAAAAAACAATTGTATATCTATGAAGAAACGCTTCTGCAAGCTTGTGTTCTTCCAGCTTTGTTTTGAACTTTCCACTTAATTGACATCCATAGTTCATAGTCAATTGCACAACTACTTCCCAAATGCACTGCAGTAAAAGTACAAATATTCACACACTTCCTCTCTCTCTCTTTTTCCCTGTTTCTCTCTTCATCTCCACCTTCCTTTCCTTTACCCCCACTTCATTCTACCCTCCTTCCCTCTCTCTAGATCTCATATATACCTTACCCTCTTAACTCCATTCATTTTGCTATGTAGTCACTGAATCATCTGTTGAAAGGCCTGCCTCGCTCTATTCCACTACCCCTCCTTGTAGGGAAGGAACTGCATCAGCCCAGGCAATTGCTATCAATAATCAGTCTCACCGTAGCTGAGGGTGTGTTTGTTTGGGTGCCTGTGCATTGTGTATATGAATGTATATACTTTAGCTATTAAAAAAAGCAAGAATTCGAAAGCTAGTGTGAATATTGTTTGCTTTTATGTTGTGTGTTTCTGTGCTCCACTCATCTGTCCACTGTAGAGTAGTTGTCTTATTTTACATGGAAAGTTGACTTTCCTATTTTTATTCACTAGTGTCTGATGACATATAGTGTTTTAACACCTCATTGATGAAAAAAGGTATTTGTTGCAAAGAAGTGTGTTCGGGAATAATATGTGATATCCCTTTTAGAGACACTAGTACACAGCTCTTTAAACAGTTGGCCATAATGACAACAGTCTTGCAATACATTTATTCCCTTATGAAGTTTGCTACCAACAGTCAATCACAGCCTTTTATTTTTTAATAATCTTCATAATACATACAGACCGAGTGTTATTTTTTTACAGACATAATCAGCTTGCTCCTTCCATGAAAGTCAATCTTCTATGCATAAACTGAAGAATTTACAATCTGTACAGGCTTTTGGTAGAATTTCATCAATCACAGTATTTTGTCTGTTTGGACCACTTGGTTTAAAATGAATAATGTTTACTTTTAGGTTGTCTCTTTCAAAGTGTGCTCTTGCCTTTTTAATAAAGTTATGTATCTTTTCATCTAAGATGGGCTCATTGTCTGCACAGCAGACACCAGATGTATCATCTGCATACATAGTGAATGATCAATTGCTTATTGTCAAGAGAACTTGGGAAATCATGTACATAGCATAGGAAAAGGACTGGATATAAAATGGACCCATGAGGAACGCTAAAATGAATATTTCTTATAATTGACCTTCTTCTCTCCAGTATTACTCCATTAGAGTATATAATCTCCATGCACTGCTGTTTACCCTTTAAATGTGTTTCTAGCAATTGCATTAGGTTTCTTGTGACACCACTCCGCAGTTTTTGATGACAGCATGTCATAATGTACTCTATCAAAAGCCCTTCAGAGGTCCAGGAATACTACAGCTGCTTGGGGTTTTTCATTTATTTTTTCACGTACATGATGGAAAAATTGTACTGTTGCTGAAATGGTACTCTAACCTCTTCTGAAACCATGCTGGCAATCACCTAATATGTTTGCATTGTTTTAATGTTCCAGGATTTTTTAAAATATTGTTTTCTCTATCAGTTTGCTGAATGGGTCTGTAGTTCTGTACATGCTTCATTTCCCCCTTTTTGTGTATTGGTTTAACTACAACCAGTTTAAACATGTCAGGGAACACACTGTCTTGGAGACACAGTTTATTAGATGAACTAGCGGTTTCATTAGTCCATGTTTGGATTTCTTCAATAGATATGGAGAAATTTCATATAACCCTGCTGATTTTTTTTGTTTCTGAGGCTATCAATAAGCTGCAGAATGTCATATGTTCTTGCTGCGGGTAGTGTACTGTAGTTCTGTTTGTTGCTGGACTCAAATGTGTGCTGTATGTCCTATTTCATAGAGACAACATTTTTGACAGTATCTATGAAGGTTTTATTAACAATATTGCTGACTAGAAGGGGATCAGAGATATCATTATTCGCAGTTAATTATAGATTATTAATTTTAGTTTCTTTCTGTTTCATTGTTTCTGATTTTATTCACATTTGACCAGCAAGTCTTTGAAACATTATCTGAATCTCATACCTGTTGGCTGATTCCTTCCGCTTTTAATCTCATTATATTTTTAATGCTTGTAGACTTCTTTATGTGACTCTGAGTTAGTCAGTCTGTGTAAGCTATATATGTTTTCCATTTTTTCTTTCAGATCTTTTGTTTTGAAATCTAATGTCACAGGTTTTGAATTTTAATGGTTGATTTTTCTGGTTACTCACTTTTTTTAATGGCATGGCTCTATTTAAGTGCTCAGTCAGAATTTCTGTGAACATGTTCCATTTATTGTTGACCCCAATGGTAGTAATAACTGATTCCCATGATTCCTGGTTTAAACTATGTCTTGGTGTAGCAACGTTGTTTGCAGTAGTATTCACCTGTGCTTGTACATTTTTCTTGTTGAATATTGGTGGGGGGAGGGGGGGATAAAATGTAATGTATATTTATTGGAAACTGATTAAAAATTGCTGCTCAAATAATGAAAAGGTAAATTTGAAAAGAATGATTAAAAAAATTGTAAGGTACACACATCCTGAGTGAACTTTAACTGGCACTATTATCAACAGACCTTCAATATTCAATACATTTAAGATCAAAATTCACCATTTAAATTTATGTACTTCTCATTATCACCATTGTGCATAGAGATGCTTATGACAATCGCCCCTCCGCTTCTCAAACAAATTCCTCTTGTTTGCTTCAATCCTCTTGATGCAGGATTCTTGGCACATCACAGAATGATGAACAGATGGTTTTTTCAATAAAATTCATCTCCCAAATAACATTTATAATACCTCTTTAATGTCTGATTAGAATACACATTTTTGAACAATATTAATGTGGTGAAACTCTTCATACATTTGCCCACTACCACTTATAGAGACAAACAGATTTTTTTTAACAATACTAACTCAGCGTAACTCACAACACGTCTACCCGCTATTAGTTATAGAGGCGAACAAATGAGCACAGAAAATTCATGTTGCATGAAGTATTGTCAGCTTTAGTTCATCATGCGCACACCCACATATCTCACACACACAGTTATCACTTTGCAGGCAGGTTTCATATGTTTTTGCACTTTCATACCGTTGCATTACACAAAATTTCTGTATTGTCCTTTCCACATACTATACGCATAACAAAAAAATACAACTACAAGAATAAACTTATCCTATTCATTTGCTGACATTCCATTTTTGATACTTATATACATTGCAGTCTGATTGTCATTTTGTTTGAGTACGTTGTGTTAAATTATAATTTCGTTACATTGTTCAATTCCAGTTACATGAGTACAATTTTTACTCCCATTTGGTTTTATATTCTTTACATAACATTCATAGAATAATAGACTCTTTTTTTCCTTCAAGGCATAAATTGACATAAATTTCATTTAAATTTACAGTGACCTCTTGTTGGAGCATAGTTATCAAGTTCAAATAATTAAAGAAGCAAACAGTAGACACTACAACAGATTCTATGTGCTGCTTAAATAACTACTCATGGCCTCGCCTTGCTAGCATTCTCCAGGAAGAATCTACACACTACATGGTTGAGTAAATTACACGGAAAGGGATTTATGTGCTCAGTTATGTCTCATTGCTGGTCTTAACTGTGTTCCCAATAACAAAACAGTTTGTTGTTTATAAACACAATGCAAACCTGATGATACCAATACTATCAAATACTTATTCAGTGTTTAAAGTGCACATCAATATTTACTTGTTATATTCATCGTATAAACAATAACCATTTCGTATGCTGAGATATACACAGTTGTATCATCAATTCTATATGTTATGTACAATGAGCATAAAATAGTGTTTAAGTAACAAACGTGCAGAAAAAGTTCAGTGTAAATCAGGTGTTTGATGCTTTCATGAGCAGTTGATGCTCCCAGTAGTTAGGTTTCGACCCCTTGATTATTTGTTGTGCTCCACTTTCGTTCAGCATTGTAATATGCGATGTACTGCAACTGTATTCTTCTACACATATTTTCACTCTATCTCATTCATTCATATCATAAATTTACAACTAAATTTACTTGTGGTGCTGCTCTTTCTTATGTTTATGTGGTACCTAACACTCATCAAGCAGTTATCTTTCTTCACTTTAGGATGTGTCGATGCATTGTTTCCTGGAAGAAAAAACTTAATACTAACTTAAAACTAAATCTTCATAGATAAGTGTACAGTGGCTCGATGGTCACTAATACTTCTTTCATATATTCAACCATGTATTCATTTACTTCAGTGTGCAGTCATGTTATCACAAACTCATATAATGTCGTGTGTGCTTCTTTACATACCTTGTAAATCTAAAAGATAAAGTGTGTTATAAGTGTGGTGCGACCTCTTATTCAGTTTGCCACTCATATTGTACTCGCTTGTTTACCTGCAGCAAGGGTTTTCTGGTCTCTTAATTACAATTAGTGTGTGTACTTTTAATACTTAAATTTGTAAATATATAGATATAATGTACATAGTAACGTAACTTCAGTAAATATTTCGTAGTTTAGGATCCCTTTCTGTGTATATACTAATCTCTTAGCTTATCCTTGTTTGTATGTATTTTGTAGATAGTCGTACTTGTAGTCTAGATTCACCTTGAATTTTCTATGTCCCAGTTTATGCAATAGGCTTTAAAAATGTTAGTGCAGGCTGTAGCTCATAGGGTTGGTTTGTTTTGGGTGCTCCAGCACTTTCAGTTGTGTCTGGCGCACACACACCTGCGGTTTGTTGAATAGCTTTCTCCTCAATGTGCATGCACTGCGTCGCTCTGTTATCATCAACATCATGGCAAGTTGTGTAGTGCATTGTGCGCTACTGTGAGTTTCACAAATTCGTTTATTCATTTACAACTGGGCTACATGCAAGGTGAAGCATTGTGTTTAAAGTATCATCGTATCTAGACACATAAAAGTAACATTCTTCCTTATTTCATCCACTTACCTTATCATTAAAACATTTCACATATAAGAAAAAGATAAAAAAACATAAACAAAATTTTCCTTATCAACTAACAACATAAATTCTGGAACGTGATTTTCCAGCATCCTAAATCTAATATTATTATTCATATATACAACTTAGAGGGTATATCTACCTTGATCGTATCTGATAAAACAAGTGTTGATCAAGCTCGTGCCCCCACTCCCCCCCAAGGTCACAGAATGGGAGCCTACCATGATCGGTTCAAGTTTTCTGGTGTCGCAGTGGCATCGATCTCTAGGTTAGGCGTAACTTCCACTATGTAGACCATTGGAGTTTGGTTACGTCAATTAGTGTCCTGAGAGGCTCTGAACTGAAATTCTCTTTGCCTCTGCATGTTATTTGACATATGTGTGTTACTTTGCTGGCCGAATTCTGCTGTCTGTGGGTTATTCAGTTGCCTGTTATTGTTGTGCGTTTGCAAGTGATTGGCTGATTATTGCTCGTAGCTTGTGTCTGCACATATTGTACAGGCTGGCAATATGCTACTCATCCATTGCAATTGTTTTTGCTAAATTTTTGCCCATTTATTTTATATCCACCTTTGTATTTATGGCTTTCTCCATTGCTGTTGTGATTACCGTTACCATTTGCATAGGTCAGTGTGGGGTAAGGTTGCCATCTGTGTTGTACTAAGAATTGATTGTTTGCTTGTTGGTCTGTAAATCTCTGCATCACCAATGGAGTATTAACAGGCTTCAGTTGTACTGGTCTCTCTTTGTATAGTAAATCTATTGAGTCCAGTACAGATAGAAAGTATTCAGTGTCATGTTCCGGGATGGTAATGAGTTTTTCCCTAATGTGGGCAGGAAAATGGCTATTTAAAATTTTGAGCATGTCTACTTGAGATACCGGGTTTGTCCAGCATCTGGTTTTATCCAAATATTTTTCAAAATAGCCCCTTAAGCTTCCATACTTGCTATTGAATGGAGCTGGGTTGAATACTTAATGTCTGAGATTCTCTTGTATGGCCTCAGACCAATACTTATCCAGAAACGCTCTCTCAAACTGTTCATAATGGAGGCAACATTCTGCCATGTCCATAGCCCACAGCAGAATGTCACCCTGTGTGTATCCAACAACAAATCTAATTTTTTGGGCTTCAGTCCAGGTGCAAGGTAAAACATTTTGAAATGCTGTGATAAAGACCTCAGGGTGTGTTCTTTTCCCTTCAGAAGTAAATATTGGGAATTGTCAATGCCTAAGTAATCCGTCATCTGCAAGTAATGCTGTGCTGTCAGTGACAGGTATGTTTATGTTCGCTTGTGGGGTAGGGCATGGCAACTGCGCTTGCTCAACAGGTGCAGCTGCCAGCAAGTGTTGTTGCATTGTGCAACCTTCACTATTTTCTTTTGAAGAGCTAACCCCATGTTGTGGGTAACCAGTGAAGATATCTACCTTCTCTAAAAGCATAACTTTGTTTTCTGTCATATGTTGTTTTGGAATGTCAGTAGTTTTAGTAACACTACCTCGTAATATTTCCTGTGCTTCCTTTAAACCCATGTTTATTTTAGCTAGAAGTTGACTTTCTTTCTCTGTTAGAGCTTCTTCTACAGTATCTACATAAATTTTGCATTCTGACACTACCTTTTCAGCAAGGGTGCTGTCCTTATCGAGCATCCCATCTTCAGCTTTTTCAGTTATTTCCTTTACATCTGCACATAACTGATCTCTCTGTTTTTTGGCAAATTCTGACTCTAAACTTAACTGATCTGCTCTTAGACTTAACTTGTGTATTTCTGTAGGTAGGTTTTTGCATATGTCTTGCAGCTCGTTGACTGTGTTCATCACATTTTTTACCGACGCATCCACTTGGGATTGCGTCTCCTGTATTTGAGAATATGCTTCACTAAGGTTTTGTAACTCACCTGCAAGTTGTTCCTGTTTATAGTCTATGGATGTTGCCTTTTCCATTAGCATATTTATTTTGCGGGATATGTCAGTAATTATTTCTTGTTTTAGTTGCTTACCAAGCTCTCTGGACTTACCAGATAATTTGTCAGATAATTCAGTGCGTATAGTTTTTCTCACCTCACTGAACTGTTGACTAAACTATTCTTGAAATCGTTAAGTGCCTGATTTTGCTGTGCAAACTGTTGGTTATTAGTTGCATGAGCTGTGTCAAAGTGTGTGTCTCATTAGTATTTGCATTGCTTTTGTGAACTGTTTCCTGAGCTTGCATTCCCAATGTTGTGAGCTTACAAAACGCTTGTTCGTCCGATTCTTGAGTATTGCTCATCAGTATGGGACCCTTACCAGGTTGGATTAATAGAAGAGATAGACATGATCCAGCGAAAAGCAGCGCGATTCGTCATGGGGACATTTAGTCAGCGCGAGAGCGTTACGGAGATGCTGAACAAGCTCCAGTGGCGGACACTTCAAGAAAGGCGTTACGCAATACGGAGAGGTTTATTATCGAAATTACGAGAGAGCACATTCCGGGAAGAGATGGGCAACATATTACTACCGCCCACATATATCTCGCGTAATGATCACAACGAAAAGATCCGAGAAATTAGAGCAAATACGGAGACTTACAAGCAGTCGTTCTTCCCACGCACAATTCGTGAATGGAACAGGGAAGGGGGGATCAGATAGTGGTACAATAAGTACCCTCCGCCACACACCGTAAGGTGGCTCGCGGAGTATAGATGTAGATGTAGATGTAGAAATAATCAAAGGAATTTTCACTGTCGCGTGCTTTAGTTTCACTATTTGAAAAAATGTTTCCCAGTGAGACCTGAGAAATTGTCTCATCGAGCATCATAAAAGTGACATCATGATTAGTTATATTACAAGTGTCATCATTTTTTAATAATGGGATGCCAACCTGGTTGTTTTGGTAGATATTAGACAGTTCACGAGTTGGCATGTTACTTTCAACTGTTGCCAAGCTCAGATTTCCGACATCTTGGCATATTGCATTTTGTACTGAGTTTTCAACAATGGCCATTTCCTTTGACTCCATTGTGAATAGTGTTTAACAAAATTATGAAAAAAAAATTTCAAAAATGAAATTTTGTTTGTATTGGTACTTTTCAATTAAAGCAGTTTAATATGCATATTCATTAATGAACCTGATTATTCTGTGATACAGTCTAACAGAATTTGAATGAATTATTTTGCACTTTCATGTTGACTTTACACAAATTTTCTTCTTTCCTATAGAAATGCACTTTCCGTGAAGGATATTAATTGGAAGGAAAAGAAATTATCTACCATGAGAGAGATAGTGCCAAGCACAGCCATATAAGCATACAGTGTAGCAGCTTCCTACATTAACTGCGAAATCCACATTCCCAGCACGTCTTGTTTGTAGGCAGAATTTAATTTTAATTTGCTCCTTCAAGTTGTTAATAGTCCCAATCTCATGGACATGTAACAAATGCAACAAAGGCATCATTAGTTTCTTGTAACGAAAAAAATGGATAATTTTCTCAAAAAATTTTTATCTCAACAATTGAAAGGTCTGTTCATATTCTGCTCAGCGCCGTTCTTTGAATGGTCACCATTGAATACTGGCAGGGGGAAATAAAATGTAATATATATATTGGAAACTGATTAAAAACTGCTGTTTAAATAATGAAAAGGTAAATTTTGAAAGAATGATTGAAAGAAATTGGGAGGTACACATATCCTGAGTAAACTGGCACTATTATCAACAGACCATAAATATTCAATACATTTAAGATCAAAATTCACCATTTAAATTTACATACTTCTCATTATTGCCATTGTGCATAGAGCTGGTTATGACAATCACCCCTCCACTGCTCACACAGATTCCTCTTGTTTGCTTCAATCCTCTTGATGCAGGATTCTCGGAGCATCGCGGAATGATGAACAGATGTTTTTTTTTTTTTTTTTTTTTTTTTTTTTTTTAATAAACTTCATCACCCAAATAACATTTATACTACTTCTTTAATGTCCAATTACAGTATTCATATCTGAACAATATTAATGTGGCATAACTCATCGTACGTCTGCCCGCTACCACTTATAGAGACAAACAATTTTTTTTTTTTTTTTAACAATACTGACTCGGCGGAACTCACAACACATCTGCCCGCTATCGTTATAGAGACGAACAGATGAATATAAAGAAATTAAAAAATTGAAGTGCACGTATATACAGGGTGGTCCATTGATCATGACCGGGCCAAATATCTCATGAAATAAGTGTCAAACGAAAAAACTACAAAGAACGAAACTTGTCTAGCTTGAAGGGGGAAACCAGATGGGTGCTATGGTTGGCCCACTAGATGGCGCTGCCATAGGTCAAAAGGATATCAACTGCATTTTTTAAAATAGGAACCCTCATTTTTATTACATATTCATGCAGTACATAAAGAAATATGAATGTTTTAGTTGGACGACTTTTTCCGCTTTGTAATAGATGGCGCTGTAATAGTCACAAACGTATAAGTATGTGATATCATGTAACATTCCACCAATGTGGACGGTATTTGCTTCATGATGCATTACCCGTGTTAAAATGGACCGTTTACTAATTGCAGAAAGGGTCAATATCGTGTTGATGTATGGCTATTGTGATCAAAATGCCCAACGGGCTTGTGCTATGTATGCTGCTCAGTATCCTGGATGACATCATCCAAGTGTTTGGACCATTCACCAGATAGATACATTATTTAAGGAAACAGGAAGTGTTCAGCCACATGTGAAACATCAACCACGACGTGCAACAAATAATGCCCCAGTATGTGTTTTAGCTGCTGTTGCGGCTAATCCGCACATCAGTAGCAGACATAGTCCGTGAGAATCGTGAATCTCAAAAACGTTGGTGTTGAGAATGCTACATCAACATCGATTGCACCCATACCATATTTATATGCCCCAGGAATTGCATGGCGATGACTTTGAACGTCGTGTACAGTTCTGCCAATGGGCACAAGAGAAATTACGGGATGATGACAGGTTTTTTGCATGCGTTCTATTTAGCAACGAAGTGTCATTCACCAACAGCAGTAACATAAACTGGCATAATATGCACTATTGGGCAACGGAAAATCCATGATGGCTGCGACAAGTGGAATATCAGCGACCTTGGTGAGTTAATGTATGGTGTGGCATTATGGGAGGAAGAATAATTGGCCCCACTTTATCAATGGCAATCTAAATGGTGCAATGTATGCTGATTTCCTACGTAATGTTCTACCGATGTTACTGCAAGATGTTGCACTGCTTGACAGAATGGTGATGTACTTCCAACATGATGGATGTCCATCACATAGCTGGCATGCGATTTAAGCAGTGTTGAATAGCATATTTCATGACAGGTGGATTGGTCGTCGAAGCACCATACCACGGCCCGCACGACCACCTGATCTAACGTTCCTGGCTTTCTTTCTGTGGGGAAAGCTGAAGGATATTTGCTATCATAATCCACTGACAACGCCTGACAACATGCCTCAGCGCATTGTCAATGCATGTGCGAACATTACGGAAGGCGAACTACTTGCTCTTGAGAGGAATGTGGTTACACGTATTGCCAAATGCATTGAGGTTGACAGACATCATTTTGAGCATTTATTGCATTAATGTGGTATTTACAGGCAATCACGCTGTAACAGCATTCATTCTCAGAAATGATAAGTTCACAAAGGTACATGTAGCACATTGGAACAACCAAAATAAAATGTTCATTATTTTAATTTAAAAAACCTACCTGTTACCAGCTGTTCATCTAAAATTGTGAGCCATATGTTTGTGTCTATTACAGCGCCATCTATCACAAAGCGAAAAAAGTGGTCCAACTAAAACATTCATATTTCTTTATGTACTACATGAATATGTAATAAAAAATGGGGGTTCCTATTTTAAAAAACACAGTTGATATCCGTTTGACCTATGGCAGAGCCATCTAGCAGGCCAACCATAGTGCCATCTGGTTCCCCCCTTCAAGCTAGACAAGTTTCGTTCTTTGTAGTTTTTTTGTTTGATGCTTATTTCGTGAGATATTTGGCCCAGTCACGATCAATGGACTACCCTGTATATAAGCTCTTCAATTTTTCAGTTTCTTTATATGGAGGAAAGAAAAGAAATAATAATATGATACATTACATTATTTTCAATTTGGTATTACAGTTTAGCAGTACTGTTTGGCCTAAATGATCTGAGAAGGGACCATTTATGATGTCCGTTGAGATGATGTGATCATAATTTGTGATAACATGGTCAACTGAACTACTATGTGTGTATGTGTGTTAGCTATTCTGGTGGGTACTAGTCCAAGAATATCTTTAGCCCCATAAGACAGGATACAATCTGTAAAATGTTTGTTTTCCTGACCATCAGGTAAAGTGTTGATGTTCAGATCTCCCTGTATGACAGGATTTACACTTCCACAACCTGGCATTAATTTTCTTAAAACTCCATCAAATGATTTCAGAAAAGCATCAAAATTCCCTCGGGGGGGGGGGGGGGGGGGGGGGGGTCTATATACACCTATGACATAGAAAGGAACAGCACAAAATGTGATTTTAAGAATTGGCATTTTGAAATCTGTCAACACGGAAGTTGTTCCCCCATACCACTTTTTTTGAACTTACATTTTCTTGAGTAGATGGCAACACCGCCACCTTTATCATGTGTTCTACAGTAGCATGTAGCTACGTTGTAGCCTTCTAATTTGCAATATTGAATGTATTCCACTGTTTTCTGATGTTCTGGAACTATTACCACATGTGAAGATAATCCCTTGATAAATAATTCAAAAGCATCTATTTTGTTTTCTAAATCCTGTACATTATAATGCAAAAGTGGTAAATTATTCTTGTGTGGACTGAAATCTGTTTGAGGCACATATGAAACACACACACTTCCATCTGGTGTTGCACTGGTGGAAAGTTTTATTGTACTAAAAAAACATCACTCTTATCCTGTTGATGTATTGTTTCACTGACCTGGCATTTTACGGTTGATTCTCCCAAGTATTCATTATTTTTGTTCATGAGAGGGATGCCCTCTGTAGCACGACACTGCACATTCAATTTGCTGTTTACAACTTCTGAGATCCGTGTCTCTTGACATGTAAGCCATGGGATGTGTGGAATCTTCTTCCTATGCAGCTTATGTCAACACACCTCTTGATTTACACATGACCAGATTGGCAAGTCATGGTAATGTGGAACAGGAAGATGATCATGTTTGAGCTTCTGAGCTCATGTAGCCTTCTTTTGAGTGAGGTCACTAGGTCTTTCATTTTGTTTCTTGCATACAAAAACACACACAAAATCTTTGACCACTGTTGTCTACAATGTAACAGATAGTCAAGTTGACTTCAAACACAAACTGAAATTGTATGTCCTTCATAACTCCTTCTATGTCTTGTACAATTCTGTGTATGTTTTTTAAGAGAGACAGAGAGAGAGAGAGAGAGAGAGATTGGAAATAGCTAAGTATAAATCACTTTATAGAGGAAAAAGGTTGCTTAAGACAATGATGTAAATGGCCAGCATGTTGGCATATTTTTCACTGAGAAAGTGTATTATAATTGTGAAACTGACTTGTTTCATTTCATAGTGACAGGTCACCATTATGGTCCATAGAACATGCAAATAATTAAAATAAACTAAACTCCATCCATGCAAGAGGAATGCTATTAGTGCTATATTTTTCTTTTTAACTCTACATTTGTGAGATGTTGTATTACTTTCTCTGTGGAGAATTCTGTAAGAAAACCAAACGAGTTCTGCTCATCTAAATGAATTAGTATTCTACAATATGGCCTATTTCTCAAACAAGTCTGAAGAGCTTGGAGATGTGAAATATATGCCCCCATCATTGATTGATTACAAAGATAGCATAAGCCTAATCTCATCAATTCACCACAAGATTTTAATATCTTTGTAGAAACAGTATCATACCCCAGAGAATGACTAGTAACATGACGAGCTTCATAATCTTCTTAGAGCTGCTTTTTTCAAACTAATGTCAGTAGGTGGTGTCTTCATAAAAGAATCTAGTGCATCTGTGTTTGGTTGTTTATTAGTGGCTGAAATATCTGCTGCCATTGTGAGGAAATGATGATTGAATTCAATGGTGATTGTTTTGAAAATGTCACCATTTCTCTCAGAGCTAGTTTCAATTGGATTGCTATTTTTGTGTGTTTTTTGTTTAATAACATACCAAAATGCTTATGTCTTATTCTCGGAGCATTTCATTTTGTTGAGTATAATGCATATGCTTAACTTTTTTAATAATAGCCTGGAAGATTTTACAATAAAAGTGGTAACTGAGTTTCAACTATTGACCACAGCTTGGTCTGTGACTTAGGTAGACTTCTCTCTTCCTAGTACCAAATACTTAACCCCAGAATTTATCCAGCCATTGTCCTTGCTTCTGTTCTACTTTACCCTTGTTTGATTCAGGCAAAAACAAGATGAAGTACCGAAGGAAGATGTTTAAGAAAGAGTTAAGTATTTAATCTAACTGGCCGCTTTATGAATTTATCTCTAGCAATCTTCTCAGAATTTCTCTTTAAATCTGACATTGGATCATTATTTACAATACAATACTTTTCTTCTATGATCTGTACCTAACTGGTCACCATGTTGCATTTTAAACTTTGGACTATCTAGGTGAGATAAACCATTTATCTATTGATTTTATATCAAAATCACTGCAGATTGTTGTGTTTGAAAACATTCAGTAATTCCTTCATTGCCAAATAAATTGTCAATGGCTGTTGCACTATGTTGTTCAATACTCACTGGGAATTTTTTCATGATAATGGTGAATAATTAATGCAAAGCAGGACAACAACAACTCTAGCTGCCATCGATCAGTACTAGTGAAGTTTCATAACCTGTAAGGTGCTTCCTGCTGGTGTCCTATAAAGTTACTGGAAGCCTGTGTGTTTCCTGCTCTGCTGTTGTAGCACAGCACAAAATTCATTAACCATAAGATCATGGAACTTAACTCCATTTTTGCATGTGTAACCACTCTCCCTTTCTTTTTACTGAGTCTGCTGTAGCATAATATTAGCTTTTATCCACCAGTATGAATCTGTTCAATACCAGTGATTTTCATGTCTGATGAAATTCTGTCTGCTGTTTCCTTTTCCTGTGTGTTTGTGGGAATTCCATCCTTTTTTTAATTAATGAGGCTTCTCTTGTTCTGGTGGAAGACACTAAATGTGTTTTCTTTAATAACTATGGCTTAGTTCAAATTGCAATATTTTGTTTCACCAATAGCTGTTTCAACTGTACTTACAAGATGTGGATTTAAAATAATGGGACTATTGCTGTAAAACTTTTTATTTTAAAAAATGTACATATTTAGCTATTGTCACCTTCAATATACTTCCCTCTTTTACACCTAAGATGCACCATGCAAATTTTCCATTGATGGAAACAGCGTTGAAAGTCTTCCTTTGTGAGCTCCTTCTTTCACCGCTTCAATGGGAAACAGCATTGAAAGTCTTGCTTTGTGAGCTCCTTCTTTCACTGCTTCAATGGACTGAAACTTTGTTCATTTTAATGCAAACTGAACATTGGGGAATACATAAAAGTCACATGGTGCTAGGTCTGGTGAATAGGATGGGTGATCTAAGACTGGGATGCTATACTTTGCTAGAAGAGACAATGTGGTATGAGCTGGTATTTAGTCTTGATGTAGAACCCATGACTTGTTCTTCCACAATTTGGGTCTTTTTATAATTATTTCCTCACAGAGTTGAGCAAGAATCTCAAGATAGTAATGTTGGTTAATAGTTTGACCTTCAGGAACCCACTGAAGATACACAGTTCCATGAATATAAATAAAGAAAGGAATCATCATCACTTTGAATCATGATTTGCTCATTCTAGCTTTGTTTGCTCTTGGTGAAGTTTGACCTTTCCAGTAGATGGACTGGCACTCAGTTTCTGGATTATAAGTGAAAAACCAAGATTTGTCATGTGTAATCACCCTATCCAAGAAATTAGGACAATTTTCAATAGTATTCAAAGTATCAGTACAAACATTTTCACAAGCTTCTTTTTGTTTGATCATGACAATTTTCAGCACCAGTTATGCACACGCTATTCTCACATTAAACTGGTTATGTAAAAGTAGCCATACACATTATTTGTCAATTTCTACAGTTTAAGAAGTATATGAAATACTCAACTGAAAGTCAGATCAAATTAGATTACCTACTTTTTTAATATTTTCATCTGTTTTCAATGTTGAAGAGTGTTACATATGTGAGTCATCTTCAATGTCTCCTCAGCCATCTTAGAAATGTCTGAATCATCCAAAAACTTGTGTACATGATAAACAGTTTTTCCACATACTTATTTTAGTAGCAGTTCTTTCAACTTTCATGTGAAACTTCATGACAATTCGTTGTTCTGTTATCACACTTATCATTTATCCAGTAAAACAAAATAACAATTCTTCAACAAACAGAGGACACAGTCACACTGATTTGTCTGCAGGCACCAGAAGTGCCAATTTGACTGAAAGGGCTTCACACTTCAAAGCTATTGGTCTTATGTCTTTGATGCTTGTGTACTTACTCCTTGACAGCATCAGTTCATTAGTTTATAGCCACAGTTCGTATATTTATTCTGCAGCTCTGTCTTTCCTTTGAATTCACACTAAAAAGACCTAGGGAGCACACTAGGAATCACTTGAACATGATCGATACCATGTTGACCAGATTGCATGCTTCCTGAAGAAAGGCACCGTCTCTCCTTACTTCCCCAGACATTTCATTCCACATGATGTAGTGCCTAGCTTTGAAATTGTTCTGTCATCCTGTGAATTCCTTAAATACCATATTCCCCAGCTCTTTAGCGACTTTTGGAACCTCATGCTACAACATGGGTCCAGACTAAGGTAAGTTTTTTGACCATACACTTATGAACCATTCTCACACTATCTCATTAGTTTCTTCATGTTCCATCTTCTTCACCTTTCTTTTCAATTGCCTGTTCCCTTTCTGCCATTCATCCCATAGTTTTCCTACACATGAAATGCAACATTATTTCATGTACCGAGAGTTTGTCTCTTTCACTTGTCTTGATTAGCTTAATCTTTTCGTCAAGTGTTAGCAATGCTTACCTTTTGTTCAACATCATGTTGTCACTTAAAGTGTTACAAGTTAACTTAAACTAGCAGAACATATTGCAGACAGTGGAATGTTTGGCCTTGCCAGGTAAAACTATTCTTTAACAGAGCAACACTCATCTCTTTAACATAACAGCATTGTCAGGACTGTACAGTCTCCGTGTTAAAAGTAGTGTTGTTGTATAGATGTGAATAACTGAAGTATACTGTAAAAAGATGGTAGTACTGTACAAACTTTTTTCCTACATTTTAAATGAATTATTAATGAAGTATTAAAATTTTCCTTCCATTTTCACATTATACATGTTCCGCCTCATACAAAAAATTTGCATATAAAAGTGTACTGAATGTGCTGGTACTGAAATATTTGTACAATTTGGCCAGCTCTGAGTTTTACACTTTCTTTTTTTATCAAGTTTTACTGTGTATTCAAACTGAGAATAGGTTCAAGGTTTCTGCCACAAACTGAAGTTAGTGATATTGCTCTGTAATTTTCCGGGTCCGTTCTTATACCATTCTTATTTGCAGAAATAACCTGCACTTTTTTCCAAGGCCTTTGCACTGGGCAAGAGATTCACAATAAATGCAAGCTAGGTAAGGGGCCACTGCTGTAGAAAACTCTTTGTCAAATTGAATTGGGATTCTATTCAGACCAGCTGACTGATTTTCTTTCAAACTTTTCAAGTGTTTCTCTACACCAGGGATGCTTATTACTGTGTCATCCATACTGGAGTCTCTCAATAGTAAAATGGTGGTATGTTTGTATGATTCACCTGCACGAATGATTTCTTGAATGCGAAATTTAAAACTTCAATTTCAACTGCTACATCATACTGGTCAATGAGGGACTGAGTGGAAGCCTTAGACCTGCTTAGTGATTCTACATAGAACCAGTATTTTCTCAGGTTCTCTTCCAGATCTTTTGCTAAGGTATGGCAATGGTATTTGTTGACTGCTTCATGCATACATCTTTTCAAAAGACCTATGAATCTCTGCTAACCTTTGCATGTCATTATTTGAGTGTTCTCTTTTGCATTGAGAGTGCAACAGTCTCTGCTTCCTCAGCATTTTCCAAATTTCATTGGTAAACTGTGGTGGGTCTTTTTCATCCTTAATCCACTACAAGGTACATAATTCTCCAGACCACAATTTACAATCCTCTTCAACTTTGCCCACAATTCCTTTCTGCCCATCTTTCTGGATCTAATTGATGGCAATTCACTGTCTCAGTGCTAACAATTGGCCATCTGCTCTTTCTAGTAGAAATACTCTCCTAGCCTTCTTGACTGATTTATTAATTTTCATAATCATAGTTGCTATGATGATATCATGATTGCTAATCCCTGTTTCTATACTGACACTGTCAATAAGGTCCATTCTGTTTGTAGCTACAAGGTCTAAGATATTTCCATTACATGTGGGCTGCCAAACTAGATGCCATGGCAGTTTTCAGAAAACGTGTTGAAAAGTACTTCACATGACAGTTTGTCCATACCTGCCACAATGAATCCATAGAATCCCAGTCTATACTTGGTAGTTTAAAGGTGCCTTCAACTAATATTGCATGACTTAGGTATTCACATGTTACTGACCACAGAATTTCTTTGAATGACTAGAAGTGTCACAGTGGAACCAGGTGGCTAGTAAAAACATCCAACATTTAACTTGATTTCACCAACACATATTATACGTGACAAGATAACTTCACTGTCACATTCAACTTTATATTCAATAGAGACAATATTTTTGTCAACTGCAATTAACACTTCCACTTTTGACTTAAGTGTAGACAATATTTTTGTCAACTACAATGAAACTTTCCCTCCTATGGCCTCTAATCTGTCTTTTTGATATATGTTCTGTGACTCAATAAATATCTCAGAGCTTTCCACTTTTGTTTTCACCCAGCTCTCAGTCCCAATTTGAGTGCAAGAACTTTCGTGAAGGGCAATAAATTCAGGAAGTTTGTTACAAATATTCAACAATTTACTGATAAAATTTTTACAGTCAAAGTGTGTTTACCCTTAATGCAGTTGGATTTGCCTTGCTGCATATCGACTGATGTGTGTTCATCGGAGTACCTACTCTAACAAACCCTCATGTGCACTCCACAAGTATTTTGCTACTCAAGTACCTGAATTCTGTGTGTAGTGCACCCCTACCTATCAAGGGGAGTCCTACAAACCCCATCTGATAACACAGGTCTAAAAATTTGCAGCCAGGACCATCACAGAGTCAATGAAGCCTTTTGTTGAGATGCTCCACTCAACTCAAAACCAAAGGACCCTGATCAACTCTGGGAATAATGCTACAAATTGTGAGCTCTGCTTGCACCCCATGTGTGAGGCCAACAGCCTTCACCTGTATTAACAGCCTTTGCTTGTATTAACTGAGGATGGCCTCAGAACCCATCCAACAGACACCACTGGTGCCAATGTGAGCCACAACTTGCAGATAACAGCACTCTGCACGCTCGAGTCCACAGACAGGGAATATTCCACATCTCAGATGAGTCCCCTACCCCCCGCTCCCCCCCCCCCCCCCCGCCCCCTGCCCCCCTCCGCCCCTCTGCCAGCAGACATAGTGAGTCCTCATTGCCTTTCTTCCCAGTCCTGAACGCTATCTGTCTAAGGGGCTCCACAAAGTGCATAACGCTTGAGCTCCCAATAGACAGTAAAGCCCCCCCCCCCCCTCTTTCTGCCTGATTGGGTCCTGCTGAACGAACGGCCACATATCCTCCCACAGGGTGAATGGGCAAGGCCAGAAGGCTGATCTTCACATAGGTGCTATGCCTCCATTAACGTCAGTGAGTTACCACCTGCCATTCACCCTGCTGTGAGGGCAGATCCACTTCGTTGGGTATACTATGAGATGCTTCGACAGCAGAGCCTCTGGGTGAGATAAGAAGGTGTCCCATCCAATGTGCCAGATTCTCTGCTACTGTTACATCCTGAGGCAGCAATCTGAAGGTGACTGACCATAGCCAAAAGTGCGTTCAGCTGTTTGCAAACTGTGGCCAGCTCCTCCTGTGTCCACACACAGCATGGACACATCCTACCAGTCCTAGGAAGTCTAACTGAAGAAGTAGATTGTAAAAGCAGACAGAATCCTAGATATGCAACTTGCCACCCTCCTGATGTGTCACCAATGGTTTCTGATGTGTTAATAAGCTCTGTAGGTGGCTGTTCAGAAGAAGTGGAAACTGCACTACAGATGGAATGAATTTAAACTTAACAAAAACAGAGATTAAACCTCTTAAACAGAAAACCATGCACATAATTTAAGAAATGTACTATGAGAAAAACACAAGAACAGATAAGTACTTAACTTGCTGCTCTATAGATATGTATCAGCCAAGAGCTGGGACCTCACTGACTGGCTTACTAATCAAACAAATGCTTGTCTTCAAAACAAGACAATAGAGCAACTACTGTGCTACAGACTGAATGAATTTACACTTACAAAAATGCAAGATTAAACTTTTTACACAGAAAAACTTGTGCAAAAGGTATAATGTAATAAAAAAAATCTATGCAGTAACTAGTGGCTGTCAACTGGTGACCAGTATCTGCTGCATCAAAGACAAACACTTAAGCAGAAATTGGACTTACTCTATTACAGTTGCCAGCTGGCAGTTAGGTTTTATGTCAAAGACTGTACATTTACATATATACACTCCTGGAAATGGAAAAAAGAACACATTGACACCGGTGTGTCAGACCCACCATACTTGCTCCGGACACTGCGAGAGGGCTGTACAACCAATGATCACACGCACAGCACAGCGGACACACCAGGAACCGCGGTGTTGGCCGTCGAATGGCGCTAGCTGCGCAGCATTTGTGCACCGCCGCCGTCAGTGTCAGCCAGTTTGCCATGGCATACGGAGCTCCATCACAGTCTTTAACACTGGTAGCATGCCGCGACAGAGTGGACGTGAACCGTATGTGCAGTTGACGGACTTTGAGCGAGGGCGTATAGTGGGCATGCGGGAGGCCGGGTGGACGTACCGCCGAATTGCTCAACACGTGGGGCGTGAGGTCTCCACAGTACATCGATGTTGTTGCCAGTGGTCGGCGGAAGGTGCTCGTGCCTGTCGACCTGGGACCGGACTGCAGCGACGCACGGATGCACGCCAAGACCGTAGGATCCTACGCAGTGCCGTAGGGGACCGCACTGCCACTTCCCAGCAAATTAGGGACACTGTTGCTCCTGGGGTATCGGCGAGGACCATTCGCAACCATCTCCATGAAGCTGGGCTACGGTCCCGCACACCGTTAGGCCGTCTTCCGCTCACGCCCCAACATCGTGCAGCCCGCCTCCAGTGGTGTCGCGACAGGCGTGAATGGAGGGACGAATGGAGATGTGTCGTCTTCAGCGATGAGAGTCGCTTCTGCCTTGGTGCCAATGATGGTCGTATGCGTTTTTGGCGCCGTGCAGGTGAGCGCCACAATCAGGACTGCATACGACCGAGGCACACAGGGCCAACACCCGGCATCATGGTGTGGGGAGCGATCTCCTACACTGGCCGTACACCACTGGTGATCGTCGAGGGGACACTGAATAGTGCACGGTACATCCAAACCGTCATCGAACCCATCGTTCTACCATTCCTAGACCGGCAAGGGAACTTGCTGTTCCAACAGGACAATGGACGTCCGCATGTATCCCGTGCCACCCAACGTGCTCTAGAAGGTGTAAGTCAACTACCCTGGCCAGCAAGATCTCCGGATCTGTCCCCCATTGAGCATGTTTGGGACTGGATGAAGCATCGTCTCACGTGGTCTGCACGTCCAGCACGAACGCTGGTCCAACTGAGGCGCCAGGTGGAAATGGCATGGCCAGCCGTTCCACAGAAGTACATCCAGCATCTCTACGATCGTCTCCATGGGAGAATAGCAGCCTGCATTGCTGCGAAAGGTGGATATACACTGTACTAGTGCTGACATTGTGCATGCTCTGTTGCCTGTGTCTATGTGCCTGTGGTTCTGTCAGTGTGATCATGTGATGTATCTGACCCCAGGAATGTGTCAATAAAGTTTCCCCTTCCTGGGACAATGAATTCACGGTGTTCTTATTTCAGTTTCCAGGAGTGTATATTAACAGACTATTTTTATGCAGAAAATGCTATAGTATACAATAATATAGGAAAAGACAGATTGCTGTTTACCATAAAGATAACACACATTCTGTCTCAAGCTGGTGGATGTGTGTGCATGAGGTGTGCTTGCTTGTATAAATTAATTGTGTGCATTTCTCTTTTTCCAATGAAGACTGTGGCTGAAAGCTTATGTGTAAGTGTCTTTTAATTGTGCCTGTCTGCAACTTAGTGTGTTATCTTTACAGTAAATAGCAATATGTCTTTGCCTACATTGTTTATATTCATATCTTGAGTTTCCATTGTTTGATACTATAGTATATTGCAGTTAAAATACCAGAAGAAAGAAAATATAATTTTGAAATTTAGTATTTAATGTTTACTTATCAAGTTTTCTTATCATACACCCTATTACAAGCAGATGTTAATATATCTGTTTATTATTGCTCATGAAATGCAGAAATGCAAATTAAATACATTAAAATGTATCTGCTACCTATAGTGCATATAACTTTTTGTTTTAAATTAAACAGCAGTGTCTGTGAAACAGAATATCTTGTACTTAGCCTCAAATTTCAATTGTTTCCAGCTTGTTCAGCATTCTACATTTTTCATTTGTTTTGTGACTTCTATGGATCATGTGAGTAACTGCTTCTGATTTAACTTCTGACTACTTTGTTCCACTTTTCGTTTTTGGTTTTCTCTGGTGATGGAAATCTAAAAGCTACTTTCAGAATGTATCTTTGTTCAGAAATTCATGTTTTTCAGTCGTCATCTCTTTAGGATAACTTCTGATTTCCTGGGGCCACTTTCACCAGGGAGATTTTACTGTAGTTAATATGTTCAAAAAACCTCTTACATATCCTGTTTTCATTCATCCAAACCACACGGCTGTAAAACTACATTCTTTGTTTTCTCGTAATTACATTTATTTGTTCCGTTTTCTTGTACAGATCTCGTTACTACTGATCCTGTGTTCATCATTGTGTTTTACTTGCTCTGATACTTTTCAGGTTTTCTATTTCTCCAATCTTAGTCAAATCCAAGCATACAGCTGCACATAAGCATTCTGGTTTTATTACTTTAACATAGAGCTGTAACTTTTCTCAATTGGTAGGTGTAATATGAGTGACTGACAATATTTTTCTATTAGTTTTACTTTAAGTAATCTTACAGAAAACTGAAACAATGTACAGTGTCAACTTTCTTAGCCACCACAGTCTGACAAGTGACTGACACAACATCAAAATTCCATTATTGTCTTAACTTATTACAAACAGTATTACATTTATGTTGTGTACCTTGTATTAAAGCACCACTATTAGTTCTCACAAGTGTAATTAAAATTCATACTGAGAACAATGTTGTCTGTAGTACTTCATTTCTGTAGAGACATTAATAAACTTCAGCATAAACACTGAACTATTATCAATCAGTTTACTGCCTTAGTGTGAAATGTTTATCAAGATCCTCACATTACTTTATTTTAACTCATATTTGCTCCATCAATGCTGCCAATGTTAAAACACCCAAAGAGAGGTTATTGTAGTAATGCATCACAGTTGACTAACACAATTTGTGCATTCAAACTTGTGAAACTTCTATACTTGAAATGCTAACGTTTTATTGTTTTCTTATACATTTACAGAGAAATGCCTTCATCATGCTATAATGCAACCTCTATTGCATTCTAGAGTCCTAATTTCACGATGGAGAAGCATTTGTCTGTTTAAGAACATCAGCCTAAAAGTGGCTGTGTTTTGTTTTTATTACATTACCAATGCACATGAAAAATCTGAATACCTTACACACAGAGTTGTTTCATTATCAGCTGCATATTACAAATACAATAACTATTTCTAGGAAAACCATGTTTACTCCAGATATGTGAAGATGAACTATAAAACTGTATATAGTGCATTCTGCAGCTGTTTCTGACTGAATAACTAAATGAACCATATTCAGTCTTCACATAGATCATATTGTTGTTTTAGTCTTCCATACATTTCCTCATTGCCTTAGACAAACTGTTTATAAAACATGGGCAACAAAATTTTTCTGAGTTTTTTGCTGTTTACAAAATAAAATTGAAAGAAGATAGTAAAACGTTACATTGCAAAGGAAAGGAAGAAATTCAAATGTCTCACAGATATAATTTTAAAAGGAAATGTCTTCGTTTTTCTTTGTTGTTGTGCAGTAAACTGAATTAGTTCCTTCATCAGTATCAATAATAAATTGTTTGTTGTTTCATCCTGCATGGCATTTACAGCACTACCATGTCATTTAACACTTTTTGTGTGAGTGTGCTCGTACACGCATATGAGATCAATATGTTTGTGGGTAGGCATCACAACGTGGATCGGCAGCAGCCCACCATACATCAGCACCTGTGTACACATCTGTACTTGTGCCAGCAAACCAAGCACCACGGGTTATTACATGACCACGCCCAAATGTTCCTCGATCAAAGCCTGTTACTGGCCAAGTTATTTTGTGCCCTTTCTGGACCAATTGCTGAGAGACCTCGCTTTGTATTCCAGATTCCAGTGACACTGTCCAGGGCTGGCTGCACAGAGGAAAACAAAAATAAGTTATTTTGTGTGGTGGTTACTTACTCTACTGGAAATTTAGCAATGGTTAATATTCACGTTTTTCATACCAGTATATATTCCTGCTAATGATTCCTTTTCACAATATTTTAAAATTCACTGTAAAATATCATTTTAATGTAACACACTCATTTGTTGTGTTCCATGGATCCCAAAATGAAGGGAAACTTCCAGGAATTTGGAAAAAGTCATAGTATACATTAACAGAGAGGAATAGCTGTCAGAAACTGATTCTGTACCTCATCTCAACAGTCATCCGTCACTAAATTACTAAATACTACTTGCACCTACACAATATAAACTAAATATAATACAGCTGGTAGAAATGACAGAACTTTGACAAGGCTGCTGATGTCTTCTCTATACCAAATAACTACTGTTTGTTTGCTGCTGCTAGATCAGTATGTACATAACTACACTCATAATAATCAAAGAATAATGGTTACCCGTATGCGGTAAGAGATCAAACCTGTTCAAATCATCAGTATTACTTATCCTGCTGTTAATGGGAGACTTCAGTCCTGTAATTGTGATAATCATATAATTCTATCAAAAGGAGAATTGAACTAATTAAACTACAAAATTTCAAGGAGATAGTATGGCTGGCCAATACCTATATTCAGTAGGGAAAAGTTCAGTGTTACCAATAGACACAATAAAAATAGAAAAAATCAGTTCTTAGCTTTCAGGAATGTTAGTTTTTTTGAGAGGGAGAAAAGAATGATCATGTACAGAAGGCTGGGAGGGGAGGCAGGTCTCTTGAGTTCAAGCTACATGATACACACCTGATGTGAGAATGAGGAGAGAGACTTTATGAATTCTTACTTCCATGCATTATGTATACTGGTGGTATGTTAAAAACTGAAATACAGACCCCACTCTGAAGTCTACAGACGCCTAAAAAGACAAATGTCTTAAAAAGTGAAAATTACTGATTGCTTAGCCTAGTTCTTCATGCATTGAAAATAATAACTGATACCAACATCAATGGAATGCAACAAAAAGTTGAAACTCCACTCTCAGAAGATAAATTTGGCTTCAAAAAATTGAGGAATCAGAGAAGGATCATTAGCTTTAAACTTAATTATACTGAAATAAATGGAAAGGAATTTAACAAGATACTTAGATTCTTTAATGTACAGAAAACACTTGATATTGTAAAATAGGAAAAATGGTTGAGGTACTGAAAAAATAGGAATTCACTGTAGAAACTGATTACCGATATGGAACCTTTACAAAAATGCCACAGCTGTTATTGGTGGGCATTCAACGCAAGAGGAAGCATAGACTCACAAACAGGTCTGGCAAGGTTGTACACTGTCATGAATCATTTTTAATCTACCCATAGAGCAAGCACTTAAAAAATTCAGAGAACAGTTTGAAATTGGAAGTAGGTAATACTACAGAATGGGGCAGTATTGTTATAGCAGGACAATAGTGTTTATTTGGCCTGTAGTTTAAAAGTTGAGCTCATCCATGAAACTGCAGCAATAATGGAGCTGGTGTGCAATGTATTAACAAAGGTAACATTATTGTTTGCTTGGCTGAATGCCAAGAATTTGTTTATTTTTCACCTACAATCAGTCAGTAAATGTTATGAGAAACAGTCTATTACATGTAAAAAATGTTAATAGTGAAAACTTGAGTTGAAGAGCTTCACAGGTTGTACAAATAGAGCAAGTTAATATCGTTGATTAGATAGTTGGATATTATATGAACATTTACATAAATCTGTATGTAATACTATTGTAAAGTTATAGTGCTTTATATGGAAAGTTGTTTTATTGTAGGGTAATAACAACGATGGAGAGAACATATATCAAGAACCCTGGATCCGGCGGAAGGTGCAAATACAACTCCATTTACCTGGAAAATGTGTTACCGGCTGTTCATCAGGGGAAAATGAGCATCAGGAGAGCATCAGAAGAGTTTGCTGTACTGTACACAAACTTTAATGATAAGTTACGGAATAAGTATAGACACAAGGTAGGTGCACCAATAGCTTTAAACAGGGAAGAGGAGAAAACAGTTGTTGAGGATTTGCTGATATGTGCAAAGTGACACTTTCCACTGAGAAACACAGACATATGTAACATTGTACAGTGTTACCTTAACCATGCAGGGGAAATGGAAAAGAGGTTTAAAGACAATTGGCTGGGATTAGAGTGGGTTCATGCATTTCTGAAAAGAAACTCTGAACTGAGATTGAAAATCAAAGAGAACATAAAAAGAGTTAGAGCAGCTATTTCAAGGGAGATCGTAATAGAATATTACGATAATCTTAGGGAAACATTGAATGAAGTTCCTGACACTAGTATAATTAACTATGATGAAACAAATTTTTCTGAAGACCCAGGAGAGGTGAAGGTGCTTGACAAAAGAGGCGTGAAATATCCTAGGAGAATTTTAGACACAGTACATCTAAAACTAGTGTCAGTGCACAATGGCAGCAGCTGCAGATGCAACATTGTTACCCCCATTTACTGTTTACAAAAGTAAGCACCTGTATGATACTTAAGCTGGGGGAGGTGTCAATGGGGCTGGTTACAACAGGAATATGAATGGTTGGTTTGATCTTAATATGTTTGAACCATGGTTCACAAAAATTTTGTTACCCTATGCCAACAGATTGCAGAGACCAATATTATGATTGGTGATACCTTATCCAGCCATCTCACAATAAGTGTCCTCAAGATTTATGAGGAATATGACATTACATTAGATTTGTCCTCCTGCCTCTAAATGTAACCAACCTTTGCCAGTCTCTTGATGTGGCAGTTAAAAAAATTGGTATTGTGCCTTTCTGTCCTGAAGAAATGTAGTGTCAGATTCCACGAAATGAGAATGATGTTAATAGTCGTAAACCTTCCTGGACTGCATCCTTTGAAGAACTTCTCCAGAAAGCCCAAGTTGGTGACCCAAATAAAGAGACACTGGAGCCTCAACCTTTTTTGTATTCCCAGATGTTGCAGATACAATGGACATAGGAGAAGAAAAATTACAGAGATGTAGCCGATGTCTTGCAAACAAGGAAAGTTTATTTTCTCTGATATTGATGTTAGTACTGTGGAATAGGACTGCTTGTAATGAAACAAGTATTTAAATCTGAGTGTCGAATTGTGTGTTGAAAGTTTTGATTTTTCTTGTTCATGTATTTATATATGCAGGCCTATTTTTTACTTTATAACTACAGTAGTGTTTGTACTTTTTAAAAATTGTAAAATTTTGATCATTGTAACTATGGAAAAGAGTAACATTTATAATCAAGCAAAATAAACTCCTGATTGGAATTACCCCACCCCATGGTGTACCACTGTCAGTGATTTCTTTCCTATACTCATAATATATTCACTTGTTTCAATTTTCTGTCATCAAATGAATGAGAAAGACTCACACATTTTAAATATAAAATTACATAGCATTACATAAATATGGTTTTAATGGCATGGGAAATGTCAGTAAAAATGACTAAAAATGATCTGTATTACCCCATTTTATGGTATGTTGCAAGACAGAAGATACACAGAGATGTGCTAATGATGCTGCTATTTTAACAGAAACTGAAGAAGGCCTTGAAACTATATTGAATAAATTGGATAAAATTATAAGAAAAAAATGGAACAGGAATATAAATTAGCCTAAAACAATGGTGCTGACTTGTAAAAAAAGAAGGTTTCTTGTGAAAAAAGAAGGCAAGCCAGTGCCTGAGAGCATGCATGTGACAACTTGCAGTAACAGAAAGGCTCATTTACTTACTGAAGAAGCAAGATCATGATATGGAAGAAACAAAGAAGAAATAAAAACTGGAACTGATCAAGAAAAGAGAGCCTTCAATAGAAAAAATATTAATCTGAAAAAATAACAGTTGCAAATCAGGATAAGGTTTCTGAAGGTGTGTACTTGGAATGTGGCTCTGGAGACTTAAAAAAGAAAAGATTGAATTCTTCTGAGATGTTTTTATGGGAACAGCCCAAAAATCAAATGGACTGATAAGATAACAAGTGAAATCCTCAAGAGATTGGGAGGGGGGTGCTACTGCACAAAAAAATGCAGATTATTTGTCATATCTTGTGATACAAGGAGCTAAAAATAATAATAGAGACATATTTTAATGGAAAAAGGAAAAGAGGAAGACCACGACTGAAGTACATAATTCAGTATATAAAGGATGTCAATGGTAACTCTTACACGGCAATAAAGAAGAAGGCAGAAAGTCATGGAGACGGAGATCTGCTGTCAAATGATCCTTAATTTAAGCACTAAAGGAGGGAAGCCACTCCCACTTTCCTTTTTTCTGGTTCTGCAGTAGTCTGATATTAGCCTAAATTCTCTCTATTCACCTGGAGGTATCACTTCAGTCTCTGTGATTGTCAAATCCTTTGTTGATGTTCCATTTGCTTTTTTATATTCTTGTGTGAATATATAAGTTCGTGTCTTATTTCTAAGGCTTCTTCTGAACTAAATTAGTGTTCTTCCAGATCATTGCCTTGTCAAGTTGCAGCATTTTTCTTGATTAGTAGCTGGTCATACTGGATATTACTTACATTTAGCCATGCAGGTAACTTCTTACCGCCGGCCGCTGGTGGCCGAGCGGTTCTGGCACTACAGTCTGGAACCGCGCGACCGCTACGGTCGCAGGTTTGAATCCTGCCTCGGGCATGGATGTGTGTGTTGTCCTTAGGTTAGTTAGGTTTAAGTAGTTCTAAGTTCTAGGGGACTTATGACCTCAGCAGTTGAGTCCCATAGTGCTCAGAGCCATTTAACTTCTTACCAGAGGCATGTAGACTAAGGTCATGCTGTGTATGATGTGACCAAGTGTCACAATGATGTACGAATGGTCAGCACACCTGAGCATTTACAAATTTTACAGAATACTTAGTTAAAATTTGTAAAATCACTCAAAGAGTGAGATAATCTTCACTTTTGTGCAATAAGTATTCTTAGTAATATGTCTAAAGTAATCTTGGAATGTATAATTAGCTTGTGGTCAAAACTGTTACCTGCATTTCTGGTCAAAACCAGTTATAGTATTGTGTAATTCTGATGTGATTGTATCACAACAAGTATAAAAAATAAAAACATAATCACTTAATCTTTAAGACAGTATGTCATTATCTGCAAAGAGAACCACTGCTTCATTAACATTTAATAAGGGCTTGATGAAAAGATGGTGGTGGCACTCTAGGCCAGAGACTTCTTGGTACTTTGCCCCACACTCCCACCAATTGCTCATTTGTTTTTATTTTTAAGACACTATTTGCAACTTTTCTTGTCATCATCTCTGTCCTCCTCAATTTCCTTATTTCCAAATGTTTGAAGCTCCACGTTACCATCACAAGCAATGTTGCTTCCATTCCTAACTCTACCACCACTGTCATCACACATTCATCACCATCAGTGCTTTCATTACATAGTGTTAAAAATACACATTGACTTTTAATGTTGCTACTACTGATCAGGTAGTTCAAATTTGAAATTTGCATTTTCACATTTAGAAAATATATTTCCCAAGTCTTTTACTTGAATGGCATATTCCAATCTTTTGTTCAATAGTTAATTTCCTATTTAGTGCACTGCATAGCTTTTTCACACTACTCATTTTTTCAGGTAGAGTGATTTTTTTCAAAGAAAAAGAATGTTAACTAAAATGCACAGGGATGACAACTGGTAACAAAAGCAGTATTAACTCCTACATGAACTGATGATAGATACAACTTTACAGTCATTGTGACAGCAATGTTAAAAGATGCCCTCCAACAGAACTCACCAATGACCTAAACACTAAGCTAGTGACAGTTGTGCTGGCCACTGGGTTGCCTTCCTTGTTTCCACTTTTCCCCTATGTCTATTGAAAATACGAGAGCTGATGGAGGTCTAGATCCAGGCCTATGTGTCTAATGCATAAATCCAGCACTACCTCTAATTCAGAAATGTACCAGGGAATGTTTCACAAATACACTCTCATGGAACACTTCAAATAAAGAGGGATGCTACAAGTGCAAACAATGATAAAACAATCTCATTAATAATCATATTTTCCAAAATATTTGAAAAACTGTCACATAATCAGGTTGTGAAACATGTTGACCAGTTTGGCATTGCGAATAAAAGGTAGTTTGACTTTCAAAAGACTGTATAAATTGAACAAGGTATCTTTACATTTGTACATGATATCATAGACAACAACAACAACAGCTTAATAGTAGGTATCTTTTGCAATTTGTCAAAAGTCTTTGATTGTGTCAGTCACAGATTACTATTAGAGAAGATCTTTCACTATGGCAATTGGCATCCAATACATAAACTACTTATATTCTACCTCATCAGCAGAAGTCAAAAAGAAGTGCTGGAAAGTGTGGACTTCAAACTAGGAGCAGCTGTATAAGATCTTTTGCAATTTGTCAAAAGTCTTTGACTGTGTCAGTCACAGATTGCTATTAGAGAAGATCTTTCACTTTGGCATCAGACATCCAATAAATAACCTACTTACATTCTGCCTCATCAACAGAAGACAAAAAGAAGTGCTGGAAAGTGTGGGCTTCAAATGGGGAGCAGCTGTATAAGATGGAGTCCCTCAGGGTTCTGTTCCAAGTCCAATGTTAACAATTTGCAGTATGTAACCAGGAATGTAAATTCAGCATGTTTGCTGATAATACTAAAATTGTGGCAGAAAATTTGCTAGCCACAGGCAGTGATTATATCCTAGCCAAAGCCCTCACCTGGTTCACGGTTAATGCTCTTTTGACCAACATCAGTAAGATCAATTTTATTCAATTCCACACAAGCCATACAGACCTAGAGGTTGTATTGGTGAAACCAACAGTTACGGAGATTCATCCAAATTCCTAGCTATCCACCTTTACTGCAATTATAATTGAGAGCAACTTGTACTGTAGGCTTTCAAGGGGGCTAGTCATGCAACAAAATTATCTACATTACTTGTGTCACTATGAAGTGTTGTATGGAGTCATTTTCTGTAGGCACTCTACTTATTCACTAAAGGTGTTCATTGTAGATACGCTAGCTTTGTCAATGCAACTGCCAAATCATATCAAAATTTCAAGTTTAGATGTTTTTTTCAATACTGTGTAGGGGTTGTGGCAATTTCTTCAACACCACAAATGACCAGCATCATTCTTCATGTAGGCTGCATCACAACATCCTACATGAGAATAATGGTGAGTTACTTGCACCAATTTACATTAGTGAAGATTCTCTAGCAGCATCTCACTTATGCTCATTTTGACAGTAAAATATTGCTGTATCACTGTATATAGCCAGGCTGTTAACTGTTCCACCTAACATCATCGCCTGAGACTTTGATCAAATACTTTTTCAGTTGCCCCACATCCTCCAACACTTGTACTCTGATGCTATTATACAACCCATTAGTTGTTTGTGAATTATACAAAGGAATTACACAAAGAAATGTCTGTATTTCCTTATGTTTGCAAGAAATGTTTCTGAGACATTTAAAATAATTTGTCAGTAAAACCACTAGAATACGTAGTATTTATAATGTCCTTTGTTACATTAATTGACGAAAATATCCTACATGATTTTAACGATCTTCTTTCTTTTAGTATCTTGGCTTTATTTTTTTAATAGAATCTTTCATTATTTTCCATAAGAGTCATTGTTATTTAAAGTCACTATTCTTTGTCATTTATTTATATTTTGTCTCTGCTCATTCCATTCTTAGTACAGTGGTATTTTGAAGAACTTAGTCAGTGACGTACTTTTGACAGAATTACTTAGATGTTCAGTTATCAACCAATTTCTCCATACAACTTCCAAATGTGAATCCTCAGAATTATAGTTTATATTCTTACTGTCTTGTCCTGAGGTCTTGCTGGTATAATTAGATGCCTCAGTTGTTATGTGTCCTGTATGCTCCTTTAGTTTCCAACTTGTCTTGTTCTTAATCTGAACTACTGAAAGTTTTCTCTGGATATATGTGTTGTCCACAAAACCATCTTATTGTCAAAATCATCAGCTAAGAAAATCACACATTTGTAACCTCACCAGTTCATTTTCTGAGACATTACTCTTATTAGACAGAAAGAGTATCTATGAAGTAAGCAATTACCTCAGAGTCAGTTTTATATGAAACAGAGATAAAAATGAATGAAAAAGATAATAAATATGAACTACATAAAGTTTTAATTCAAAAATTGGTTGAGTAGAATTAGTCAGTTTCTAAGAATATCAAGCAGCTGTGATAACAAACCTTGTACTGACATCCACAAAAAATCTTGGGTAATCCAAGGCTTGCTGTGGATCCATTCCAAATTCCACCATGTTGAGTAGCACCTGGAAGAGAGTAATTGTGTCTTTAAGATCTGGTGTAAAACATCAATGTACAACAGTTAGGAATAGTTGGGTGAGCATGTTCTAAATAATGTGGATATGACATGAACCCTATCATTTGCCAAACCTACAAATTTTCACTCTTTTACTAACTAGCAACTGTTAAAAAACAGATTTGCACTAACACCACAACAAATATTTCTTTAGTAGCAGTCTCATTTCTTTTGGGTTAAGGCCACACATATTGTGGATTTCCGTACAACCGCCAGGAGATGGACTTCTTCTAACATTGGAACAAATGATTCATATTCTTTTGACTAATTTTGGCTATATCTCTTTGTTCACTGAAAATAGCAAAACCCCCTCTTTATCCTTACCAGTCCTCCAAGAGCAGTATTTTTGTGACACACGGATACAATCAACAAAATCAAAGTCCAGGACTTTCACTGTGAAACATGACGAATAATCATCTCAGTCAAAAGTCATTGGCAACATCAATATTTTCAAGCTAAGTATACAAGAAATCATGTCTTGTTTCCTGCTTCAAAAATCTTAAGATACCATACAGCAGTAATCTCAGGGTGAACCAGAATGCTGCTGACAATCTTTCACAGATTGTTCAGGGATACCTTCTGAGTATTTTAGCATGGGGGACCTACAGTCTCCAGTGGCTCCAAGGCACTTGCCTGTGACTGTGAAGGCAGTCATATTTTATTGATACCAACTTTACTGCAACAAATACATAATGTGGTTGACTTCAGTAGCAGCTTCATGACCCAAGTCATGTGGATTCTTTACTAACTTGTCCTGCCTAGTGCCTGAGCTTCTGAACTGCAAAAGTAGGGACACTCTTCACAAGAGAATTATCATTCCCATTAACTCCATGGGCTGAATCTTTGCAGTTTCCTATCCATTACTTGTCTCTAACCATCACCTGTTCTTATGCAGGGTGTTCCTGGAGGTAGTATGGGCCAAAACAAGAAAAGATTGTCTAATCTAATCTTTAAAGAGCATACCTTAAGAGCTATGAGCAGTCCTTCAACTTCACTACTGTGACACACATATCTTCTACTGAACAACTGCTCGTTGCTATTAAAGTATGCACTTTAAATCCCATGGTTACTAGTCAATATTTTCTTGTTTTGGTCATACTGTCTTGTCCCAAAATATGGAAAGGAAAGAGCTTGCAGTAGAAGAGATTTGTTTCACAGTAGCAAAGATGATAAACTGCTCATAGCTATTATTTTTTGCATTTTAGAGCTGATGTTTACTAGAATTTTTTGCTTTGAATGGTCATTTGTGTCATATCCCTGAATACTGACCATTCCTCCTGGGACACCATGTATAATTAAAACCTCTCATGTATAATTAAATCTACAGCAGCCTCATACTAACATAAATACTTTAGCTCCAGTAAAATACATTTTTGAACTGACAAAGTCCTGAGTATTTTGGTATAAGAGACCCACTGTCTCTGGTGACTTGTAACACAGTAATAGTGTAATTATGATTTATTTGGTTTGTTACCACAATAACCTTGTTTCTGTGAAAATAACTTGGTATCAATCAAAATGACTGCAATATGCAATTATTTATAATGGAAGGATCTGGTTTCTTGTAGGCACCTATGCACAAGTGCTAAAGTACTGTTATGAGGTTTGCTGTCTCTGCAGGTACAGTTCAGCATAGCATTTTTGTGCAGCTCTTCCATTGTATTCAGCAAACCAACAATGAGACTTACTCTTCAGCACTAACTCTAGCCCTGCTGCTGTGTATCAGTGTCAGTGTTCAATCAACATTACCAGAAAAAGAAAACCCAAGACAAAACAGAGCAGTGCTCAATGCAAGCTTGAAGACATAGACCAATGTGGACAGAACTGTTGTCAACAGAAAGGACTGTAAGCAAATGGAACAATGTTGTCTCCAAACAAGATGGAAAGCACATACTGACAACATTTATACTAATGTGTACTATTTTCAGTGTAATACAGATACAAAGTTCACTGGTGCAAGACACCATGAGAAATATAATAACTCTCTTATGAGCCACTGGAGACTGTAGGTCCCCCATGCTAAAATACTCAGAAGGTATCCCTGAACAATCTGTGAAAGATTGTCAGCAGCATTCTGGTTCACCCTGAGATTACTGCTGTATGGTATCTTAAGATTTTTGAAGCAGGAAACAAGACATGATTTCTTGTATACTTAGCTTGAAAATATTGATGTTGCCAATGACTTTTGACTGAGATGATTATTCGTCATGTTTCACAGTGAAAGTCCTGGACTTTGATTTTGTTGATTGTATCCGTGTGTCACAAAAATACTGAAGGGAATGAAATGGAAAAGTCTTGAAGGTAGGCATAAACTGTCCCTAGAGAGTATATCAACAAAGCTTCAGGAACTATCATTAAATGATGACCCTGAGAACATTTTACAACCTCCTATGTGCTGACTTCCGGCATAAGAAGTCAGCCTCATTCTGCCAACGGCCTTGTCAAAGAGGGCGGAGGAGCGGATAGAGGTTCAGGGGACTCTCTTGTCCTAGGGGAGGGAAATTGCCCCTAAAGGCGGAAGAATCAGCAATGATCAACGACATGAGGATGCAGAAGGCAATGGAAACCACAACATTAAAGACACGTAACGTGTATCCACAGGACATGTGGCCTGTAATTGAAGAAGTGTCATGATGATCTCTCCATTGGCAAAAGATTCCGGAATAGTCCCCCATTCGGATCTCCGGGAGGGGACTGCCAAGGGGGAGGTTACCATGAGAAAAAGATTGAATAATCAATGAAAGGATAACGTTCTACGAGTCGGGGCGTGGAATGTCAGAAGCTTGAACGTGGTAGGGAAACTAGAAAATCTGAAAAGGGAAATGCAAAGGCTCAATCTAGATATAGTAGGGGTCAGTGAAGTGAAGTGGAAGGAAGACAAGGATTTCTGGTCAGATGAGTATCGGGTAATATCAACAGCAGCAGAAAATGGTATAACAGGTGTAGGATTCGTTATGAATAGGAAGGTAGGGCAGAGGGTGTGTTACTGTGAACAGTTCAGTGACCGGGTTGTTCTAATCAGAATCGACAGCAGACCAACACCGACAACAATAGTTCAGGTATACATGCCGACGTCGCAAGCTGAAGATGAACAGATAGAGAAAGTGTATGAGGATATTGAAAGGGTAATGCAGTATGTAAAGGGGGACGAAAATCTAATAGTCATGGGCGACTGGAATGCAGTTGTAGGGGGAGTAGAAGAAAAGGTTACAGGAGAATATGGGCTTGGGACAAGGAATGAAAGAGGAGAAAGACTAATTGAGTTCTGTAACAAGTTTCAGCTAGTAATAGCGAATACCCTGTTCAAGAATCACAAGAGGAGGAGGTATACTTGGAAAAGGCCGGGAGATACGGGAAGATTTCAATTAGATTACATCATGGTCAGACAGAGATTCCGAAATCAGATACTGGACTGTAAGGCGTACCCAGGAGCAGATATAGACTCAGATCACAATATAGTAGTGATGAAGAGTAGGCTGAAGTTCAAGATATTAGTCAGGAAGAATCAATACGCAAAGAAGTGGGATACGGAAGTACTAAGGAATGACGAGATACGTTTGAAGTTCTCTAACACTATAGATACAGCAATAAGGAGTAGTGCAGTAGGCAGTAGAGTTGAAGAGGAATGGACATCTCTAAAAAGGGCCATCACAGAATTTGGGAAGGAAAACATAGGTACAAAGAAGGTAGCTGCGAAGAAACCATGGGTAACAGAAGAAATACTTCAGTTGATTGATGAAAGGAGGAAGTACAAACATGTTCTGGGAAAATCAGGGATACAGAAATACAAGTCGCTGAGGAATGAAATAAATAGGAAGTGCAGGGAAGCTAAGATGAAATGGCTGCAGGAAAAATGTGAAGACATCGAAAAAGATATGATTGTCGGAAGGACAGACTCAGCGTACATGAAAGTCAAAACAACCTTTGGTGACATTAAAAGCAATGGTGGTAACATTAAGAGTGCAATGGGAATTCCACTGTTAAATGCTGAGGAGAGAGCAGATAGGTGGAAAGAATACATTGAAAGCCTCTATGAGGGTGAAGATTTGTCTGATGTGATAGAAGAAGAAACAGGAGTCGATTTAGAAGAGATAGGGGATCCAGTATTAGAATTGGAATATAAAAGAGCTTTGGAGGACTTACGGTCAAATAAGGCAGAAGGGATAGATAACATTCCATCAGAATTTCTAAAATCACTGGGGGAAGTGGCAACAAAACGACTATTGTCGTTGGCGTGCAGAATGTTTGAGTCTGGCGACATACCATCTGACTTTCGGAAAAGCATCATCCACACAATTCTGAAGATGGCAAGAGCTGACAAGTGCGAGAATTATCGCACAATCAGCTTAACAGCTCATGCATCGAAACTGCTTACAAGAATAATATACAGAAGAATGGAAAAGAAAATTGAGAGTGCACTAGGTGACGATCAGTTTGGCCTTAGGAAAAGTAAAGGGATGAGAGAGGGAATTCTGATGTTATGGCTAATAACAGAAGCAAGGCTAAAGAAAAATCAAGACATTTTCATAGGATTTGTCGACCTGGAAAAAGCGTTCGACAATATAAAATGGTGCAAGCTGTTCGAGATTCTGAAAAAAGTAGGGGTAAGCTATAGGGAGAGATGGGTCATATACAATATGTACAACAACCAAGAGGGAATAATAAGAGTGGACGATCAAGAACAAAGTGCTCGTATTAAGAAGGGTATAAGACAAGGCTGTAGCCTTTCACCCCTACTCTTCAATCTGTACATCGAGGAAGTAATGATGGAAATAAAAGAAAGGTTCAGGAGTGGAATTAAAATACAAGGTGAAAGGATATCAATGATATGATTCGCTGATGACATTGCTATCCTGAGTGAAAGTGAAGAAGAATTAAATGATCTGCTGAACGGAATGAACAGTCTAATGAGTACACAGTATGGTTTGAGAGTAAATCGGAGAAAGACGAAGGTAATGAGAAGTAGTAGAAATGAGAACAGCGAGAAACTTAACATCAGGATTGAAGGTCACGAAGTCAATGAAGTTAAGGAATTCTGCTACCTAGGCAGTAAAATAACCAATGACGGACGGAGCAAGGAGGACATCAAAAGCAGACTCGCTATGGCAAAAAAGGCATTTCTGGCCAAGAGAAGTCTACTAATATCAAATACCGGCCTTAATTTGAGGAAGAAATTTCTGAGGATGTACGTCTGGAGTACAGCATTGTAGTGAAACATGGATTGTGGGAAAACCGGAACAGAAGAGAATCGAAGCATTTGAGATGTGGTGATATAGACGAATGTTGAAAATTAGGTGGACTGATAAGGAAAGGAATGAGGAGGTTCTACGCAGAATCGGAGAGGAAAGGAATATGTGGAAAACACTGATAAGGAGAAGGGACAGGATGATAGGACATCTGCTAAGACATGAGGGAATGACTTCCATGGTACTAGAGGGAGCTGTAGAGGGCAAAAACTGTGGAGGAAGACAGAGATTGGAATACGTCAAGCAAATAATTGAGGACATAGGTTGCAAGTGCTACTCTGAGATGAAGAGGTTAGCGTGGCAGGCCGCATAAAACCAGTCAGTAGATAATTACAGCACACACAGAGGCATTCAAACAATCATTCTTCCCAGCCTCCATACATGAACAGAACAAGAAGAAACCTGAATAACTGTTGCAATTTGACATATCCTCTGCCATGTTCCTCACGGTGGTATGCAGAGTATAGATGTAGATGTAGAAAGAGGTTTTATATCATTCAAAAAAGGGCAGTGCCTTGTATCCCCACTCACCTGCCATTCCCTGCTTACTCAACATCAAACCACAAAGAAGCACACCTCTCATGAATCAGTACTACCCAGAACTGGAGAAAATGAATCAAATTCTCCACCAAGGTTTTGACTACCTCTCACCATGGCCTGAAATGAGAACTATCTTCCCTGCCCCTCCCACAGTGGCATTCTGCCACCCACACAACCTATGCAATATCCTTGTCCATCCCACTCCCGACCCTTTGCCCCATGATTTATATCCCTCCAATAGACCAATAGACCTAGATGCAAGATATGTCTCATACATCCTCTCTACCATGTCCACCAGTACTGTCACAGGCATCTCATATCCCATCAAATGCAGGACCACCTGTGAAAGCAGCCAGGTGATATACAAACTTAGTTGCAATCAATTTGCCATTTTCTATGTGGGGATGACAACTAACAAGCTCTTTGTCTGTATGAATGGTCACCACCAAACTGACCAAGAGCCAGCCTAACTACCCAATAGCTGAGCATACTGCCCAATACAGTTTGCTTGATTTCTATGACTGCCTGACAGCTTGTGATATCTGGATTCTTCCCACAAACACCAGATTTCCTGAACTGCGCAGGTGGGAACTCTCCCTGCAACATACCATTTGTTCATGTAACCACCTTGGCCACAACCTTCACAACAGTGGAATTTTGATTTTACGTTCCCTGATTTTATGTTTTTCATGATTCCATGGAGCCATAAATTCATAACCCCTATGAAAAACAAATGATGTAAATGCTAAAAATTCCCTGATTTTAAATTTCTTCTTAGTGAGGTTTACATCGATTCTATGTTCTTATGCAATGTCTCGCTTGACATCATCCCATATTCTTCCTATTGACATTTGATGAGATAGATTGAAGTTATAAGTGGCACTAAAGCTGGACAGTTTGCACCATGGGTTATGACAGAGTTAAAGAAATATTTTAGGCCATTTCGGAAGCAGGAGACGTGAAAGAACAAATACTGACATAATCCACAATTGGCACTGCCAACATAACTTGCAACATTTAGCTTCACTGTGAAGTTATGGTACAACCACTGATAGGTTGCAGCAACAATGGAAAAACATGACGGTTAACACAAAGTGTTCCAGACAAAGCCAACATATGATGAAGTAGCCCAGCCGACCACCTTTTGTTGTGCCACTTATAATTCACGCTCGTCTTTTTGCATGTATTTCTGATGTACTGTATTGAGCATCAATATTCATTGCCAACCTTTTAAATTCAAACACTGAGTCTTGAAGAAAATGCTCAGTCAGAATCAAGGAAATGTTCACCACTTCTGGCCAGTTAGCTTTTATTGGCTGGTGATTTGTTACAGAACCCAACAGCCAGTGCAGCCACCACACCACACTAACTCACTTTGTTTAGCTTACTACATAATAAGTTTACAGACCCTAGCCTTCAAAACATTTGAAATTCCTAAAATATTGGATTATGAGGTATAAACAGGCACAGGAGCAATGAATCAATTAGCGTGAGAATTTAATTCTTCTCCTCCTAGGTAGCAATTTTACCAACACTCATAATGTCAACTGAGAGTAAATCACGAATCCATAAACAAACAAGAAAGAAATTTCAAATATTTGTGTCATAAAATGGACCTATTAGGGAAAAAGTAGGTTTTGTCACTAGTAATACTGTAAAGTATGTAATTGAAAAGACTATCACTTTTGCTTATGATGTAAGAGGTAATTGAGCCATTTCCAACAAATTATACTGTGCTACAAATTATATCTTAAGACACACAGTTTTGAGGATTCTTTCATTTTATGTTCACCTCAAAACCAGCAAAAATTTAAGCCTACATGGTAAAATAAACTGAAAACTGAAATACCGTGAAAACTGCTGGATTACAACATCTAAGATGTTTGTAACATGTTGGATTATGTCTTCTACCTGCAGCCAATGGGTGTATAGTATGATGACATCATGCTAATGCAGTGGCTTCTAGCATATAGAATGATAAACAGCAAGCCTACTTTGTGGCTTGATCCAAAGTACAGCTGACATGATGAACTACAGTGAATGAAGTGACTGCAGCTTCCACATAGGTTTAATTTTTATAGTTACTCCTCGTACACCCTTCATTACCATGTACTAATTTCACTTAAAGTAGTTCTGCTTGGAGCCTGTTGATAAAATCCGTAGTGTATCATGCCTCTACCAACTGCAGCTAGCACAGACTACTTCATTTTCATTAACAGGATATGTTCAGTGAACAGTTGAGTGTTGGAGCCCTCAATGGTGTTTAATGCACTGTGATGGTAGACCGATTGTTATAAAAGTAATGGATTGTTGGGACACAGTAACACTGAAATCATAGCAACCTTAACTTTATTTCATATTCATCGGTATACATTAGTACCAGATGTGATGGAAAACTTGTGTGTGTATATATATATGTGCTTTCATGAAACCTGCTGTTTTTACACTACAACAAGGGATGAGTTCAAAGTGTAAATGGCACATGTTTGCAATACTGCAGAATTCTCTACTTTAACTACTCTGTGCAATGAACAAAGAAAAGCTTACAAGCAATACACTAGAGGTCACTGTGCTCACTTCACTAGAATATGCTGCACTCCCATTGGGTGCAGAAGGAAAAACACACACACACACACACACACACACACACACACACACACACACACACACACACACACTCCTGTTAGATTTGGATGCATTTCACCAAACTTCATAGTTTTGGGTTTGATTCACAATGTTAATCAATTTTTGCTTTTTTCTGGGTGAGCACAAAGGAATGATCTCTGAAAAAATGTATGTTGTAACATATAATTTGTGGCTGCAGCATGTTGGAAAACAGCTCGATTACCCTCCACCTAGATACCAATTTCAATTTTATGATGAGTTTTTAAGAACTGATGAAATTCATTACCACTAATTATTATATAAACATTGTATTGTACATTTAATTTCCTTCACTTATATAGATTTTATACATCGTATTGGAGAGGATTATGATTTTAATAATTTATGCCAATTACATATATTTTTGCTCATATTTTGTGGGTTTGAACATTCACCTCAATTCTACATTATCCTCAGTTTTGCCTTTTAAAGTCTGGACCACAGGAAAACATAAAGTAGGGGGTTCACTGTAACCCCTTTGTCCACCTGCCTATCTCCTTCCCAGCTCTCACTCCAGCCCTACACATGTCTTCTATCCCACCAGCACAGCTGCATAGTTCTTTCCTGTTCTCTGCTTTTTTTTTCTCTCCCCATTGCCATTCGCCCCTCCATCACTACCATGCCCAACACAACCTCATAATGCTGTACCTAGCAGCCCACTACCCTGTCCCCTTCACATCCCTATGTGCTTCTACAGGCAGCACTAGAATCCTCTCCTACACCTTCCTTGTTATCCCTCCTCCTCCCCAACCCACACCTCTTCTGTACAACCACTACCCACTCCAGCAAAGATTGCTGCTCACTCAGATGCAATTTCAGTCTGATGTTAACACCCAGTGGCAACAGTGGTCATTTATATGCAAGTTGTATTTAAGTGAGAACTTTGTTTTGTCTTCATGTGGTTAAGGATTTAATCCAATAGATGAATAACATCTGGTAGCTAATTTTGACACTAGTTAGTTCATTTGAAGAGTATTGGACATCTCTATAAATGGCAATTTTTAAAGTTGGACAGACAAATAATAATAGAGATACAAGGAAGGTAACTGTGAAGAAACCTTGTGTAACAGAAGAAACACTTCAATTGATTGATGAATAAAGGAAGTGCAAAGATATTCAAGCAAAGACAGGAATACCACTCTATAAGTCCCACTGGAATGAAATAAATAGGAAGCGCAGTAAAGCCAAGGCAAAATGGCTGCAGCAAAATGGTGAGGAAGTTGAAAAAGATATAGTTATCAGAAGGACTGATACAGAAAACAAAGGTCAAAACCAAAAAAAAAAAAAAATTGAAGGTGCCAACATTAAGAGCATATGAGGATTCCTTATGTTAAATACAGAGGGGGGGGGGGGTAGATGGAAAGAGTACATTGAAGGTCTCTGTTAGCGGGAGAACCTGTTTGATGATGTCATAGATGAAATGTGAGTCAGTGTGGAAGGCATAGGTGTCCAGTATTAAAGTCATGGTTTTGCAGAGCTTTGGAAGATTTGCAATCAAATTATGTGTGTGGCATAGATAACATTCTTTCGGAATTTATAAAATTAATCCCAAGATTATCATTCCTTATTCTTCGATCTGTCTGACTTTACACTTGTTTATTTTAGAGGATATGAGACATAACATTCTAGAAAGAGGTGAATTTTCAGTCTACACTGTCTGCTTTAAAAATGTCTCCCCATTGTTTGCCGCATAATTCCTTTTCAAATGACATGATCAAGTCATTGTTTGTTATTCTAAGATACAATACATTTCTCCCATGATATGTACCTGTACCCAACTATTTAATCATTGACAGTGACCATTATGGTAATTTTCAGTCCACACTGTCTGCCTTAAAAAATGTCTCCCCATTGTTTGCCCCATAATTCCTTTTTAAATGCCATTATCAAGTCATTGTTTGTTATTTTAAGACGCAATACATTTCTTCCATGATATGTACCTGCACCTAACTATTTAATCTTTGACAGTGACCATTATGGTACCGTAACATAAACCATTGACTGCTGGTTTTATAGCTAAATCACTGCAGTATGAATGAAAAAAAAAACCATGTGATACTGGTTACATATTCTACTTCCAAACTATTACACACACTTATATTAATTACACTTTTTTGTGTATAGAGGCATGCTACCAAAGGCCTTCTGGTTTTTCTCTGCCAGTACTTCATTTACAATATTGTAGAATATTACACCAGTGTCATGTGTTTTTTTTATTCATAACTCATAAAATATTTTACAAGGTACCAACGGTAAATTGCTGAAGTTTCTTAGGTCTAAAAGCAAATTGTTAATGGCTTTAACACTGTGTCCTTTAGCAGTAATAAGTAATTTCATTGCGCCAAATAATCCAAAGCTGGCCATAGACAACTATAAATGCTGTCGTTCAGTGCTATCTGACAGAAAATAGACATTAAATTCTCCCTAAACAATGATGCGCTGATTAAGTCAGCATAATCTTATTAAAAGTGCCTCCAGATGCTTTTTGAAGCTTAAAATGCATCCTTCTGGTGTCCTGTAAACTGCCAATACCACAACTTCACATGTTTCCTGGTGCACTACCATTACATAGCATTCAGTCAACTGTTCAGCACAATATTCACTATCCTGAAGGGCCTGGGACTTAACTTCCCTTTTTGCTATATATAGCCTGTCCTCCTTTGTTATGATTGGTTCCACAGTGGCCCAGTCTGTCCTCCTTTGTTATGACTGGTTCCACAGTGGCCCAGTGTAATGTTGCATGCATGAATATGGACATGTTTCATTTCAGTTATTCCCTTGCTATATTCTGACAGACATAGAAAAATGCTGACTATCTTTCATAATATGACCGTACATGAGATTAAGATTTAAGCTGTTTTCCATGAATGGCATGTAGACTTGTTCCAGTACTCTCCTCACTGTCTCTGGTATGAATGTATTGCAGATAACACAAATAGCAGGTACTACATTGGCGGCCATTCGTCCATTTCCAATTTCAGAAGGGAACCAAAATGAAAAGGAGATGAGTATTAGGAGTACAAATGGGAAGGTGTCTTCATTACTTAGGTATTCAGACACAAGTGGACAGTGAGGTGGTGTTGAGGAAAAGTTTTGTTTTGAAACTTGTTGAAGGGTGCCTGTTCCAATTTTTCAGCTTGCAAAAAAGAGCAGGTTATCAATTCACTGTGTGCACATTCTGTTTAGTCATGCAGAACTACAAATAAATTGACCAGTTTTAATGATTCTGGAGCATTTGATAAAGACTGCATTTAGGATGGCCCCATGCCACTGTGGAAAGGTAACAGGCTAGTACTAACAAAAGACAACTTTGTAATCTTTGTAGTAAATGCAAGGGACATAGTGACTCTTGTAATTAATGCAAAAGACACAGCAACAGGTCATAAACTGTCTGATGTATTTTGACTAGTTTCACTAATGTGACCATCATCAGATATTCATTATCCTAGTGGTTAAGTGCCAGTACAGTAGCTACTGATCTGCTACCTGTTTATAAAACATATAAATCCCATCAAATTTCCTTATACTCTGTCTATAAGATAATTGGATAGATAAAAAACCTACTCACCAAGTGGCAGCAAGATAAAATGCATATAAAAAAAACAAAGGAAATGTGCAAGCTTTTTGAGCTATTAGCTCCTTCTGCTAGCAGAAGGGTTGAAGAGAAAGGAAGAGGGTCTAATGTAAAGGACAAGTGATGTTCAGGAAATGGGGAGAGTTACAGAAAGTCACCCAGAACCCTGTATCAGAGGAGACAGCAGTCTGGTAAGTCTCCCATGACCAGGGATAAGTTGCCATTCACCCAGGGTCTAGGGTGACTTTTCTGTAGCTCACCCCATTTCTTAAACCTCACCAGTCCTTTACCTTCAACCCTCTTCCTTTCCCTTCAAACCTTCTGCCAGAGGAAGGAGCCACTGGCTCCGAAAATTTCCACATTTCCTTTATTTTTTTATATGTTTTTTCTCCTACTACTGCATGCTGAGTAGATTTGTTTGATTTATTTTCTTATATTGTGTCTACAGCACATACAGTAACATTATCTTGTGCATGGAATTAAGTTTGATTTTGCTTCCATTCACCCTAAAATTTTCATACTTGCACATTTCAGAGAACCTTTGTTCATGCATGGAGTTACTTTCTGCATTAGGCTTGATTGCTTTTCTTTCCTTAGTTTTTTCAAGCCATACCTTTTTCATCTGTTGCTTTTGCTGTAAACAGTTTTTTTAGCTGCAGCTCTAATAGGCCTTCCCATTATCAACAAAAAATATATAAATTAAAGCTAACAAAACAATAACAAAGCATGAAACAAACAATTGGAAAAAAATTAAAGGAAACTTCCAAAAAAATGCCTGCAAATAAAAAATCAGCCAACAATAATCATGCTCTTAACCTACTTTTTAAATTTTATATCATTATGTACTACATAAAATGGACGAAACTAAACTTTTGGGAGTTGAAAAAAAGAAAAAAAAATCTAATATAAAATAAATTAACATTCTTTGTAGTTAAGTTTCAGAGTTAAGATTACTCATCCTGTAATTTGAGAAATATATTTGAGCATCCAGTAAAATGCAGAATATGTCATAAAATTCTTATAAACATCAGTTGGTTCACAAACTATGTGATTTGTACTTATACTTAGAACACTGCAACTTCTATAGTGGTAGAGTAGACTTTTATGCTGCTAACACAGCCCAGTCCGTTGGTTACCTTCTAGTGGATAATAACATAATCACACAAATACCATGCATGGAATATGGGTCATTTAGGGCGATCTTGGCAGATGAGGGATCTCAGCATTGTTAACAAATTGCACCACTGAGAAGGAATATGGTTTTTTGTAAGTACCTCTGGGGTTTCAAAAGATGATTGCACAAGAACTGCAAGACATACAGAAAACAGACATGTATCAGTGGATAGATCATCTTTCCATGTTTCTAACTTGCATTACAGTTGCTCAACAAGGGCACTAGCAAATGTTAACACAGGTGGAAGAGCACATGCATCATGTGGAAAGAAGAGGAATTATTCCACATGTGGAACATTGAGAATACACTGCTTCAAAAAGTAATCTGAGTTGAAAATCATCATTTAACAAGTACTGACTTTCTCATCAGTTGATAACAAATCTCCACTCAAGCTATAGATACTGCTACCCATCTCACCGACTGTTTGCGTGTCACAGCTCCTGGAATCACCATCACATCTCTGTACCGTTGCCACATTGGGTGTCAAGGCCGGATCAATTCCTGCACTTATTCCCATGTTGGGATGCCTCATTGAGCTCCAGACACCACCTCCACCACCAGTGGGTATGTCTGCCACAGATCCAGAAGTTGTGTTCGAGACCCGACAACAGAGTGTTTGCGTGCATTAAACTCTCCAAATCACTGCTGCCACGAGCACCAGGATCAGATTGAGTGCTGCATCATGCTTCCATGCTGGGTTTGTGCCTGTGTTTTCTGAACACTGTGTCTCCTTGAACATTTTGTTAAGTTTTTTCCCACAGTTAATGAGACCTTGTTTTTTGTATATGAACTCAGTGTTACAAACATTGCACCTACACCAATGCTTCATTTCTTATCCTTCATACCAGTTAACCAGAGTTTGTTCATGCATCAGTGTTCTCTGAGCTGACATCTTCACACTAGATCTGCAGCCGCTCATTGCCACAGATAGTTCCTGCACAGCGCCGCCGGGCACTACCTTTCTAGCGGGACATGTGGGAACACACCTCCACACAAGCCACCATCTGCTCATGACATCACACTCTGCCACCTTTGTGCTCACACTGACATTATGCACCGCTGACACCATGCTTGCACTGACATCATCCCAAGCACCTGAAGCACAAACATGAGCTGGCTGCAGGTGTATCAGTTTTGTGCTCGAACCTACTGAGCTCTGCTCCACAAGGGGGGATTGTGGTGTCACCGCCAGACACCACACTTGCTAGGTGGTAGCTTTTAAATCGGCCGTGGTCCGTTAGTATACATCGGACCCGCGTGTCGCCACTGTCAGTGATTGCAGACTGAGCGCCACCACACGGCAGGTCTAGTCTAGAGAGACTCCCTAGCACTCACCCAGTTGTACAGCCAACTTTGCTAGTGATGGTTCACTGTCTACATACGCTCTCATTTGCCGAGACGACAGTTTAGCATAGCCTTCAGCTACATCATTTGCTACGACCTAGCAAGGCGCCATATTCAGTTACTGCAACTAATTACTTCAAGACTGCATTCTGATAAACAATATTGTGAATCATGTACCATCAAGAGCGATGTTCATCATTAATGGATTAAAGTTAAGTATCAAACTAATTACGTCCGCTTTCTGAATTCTGATTCCTTGTCATGTTCCAGACCTCACGTCAGTATAGTTCTTCCCTCCTCACGCCAGCCTGCATGAGCTAAAACGCATACATTTCGGCCTCCACTAGTAACACGGTGTTGGCTCTTCTGCCAACACAACAGAGATCTGTGTGGCAGCCTTGGACAGCAGCACAGCAAATGCAGACGACACAGTTAACGAGCTGATATTCATCTATGCATGCTCCTGTGCAAAAGTACTGTGCAAAATGTAGTTTAATCTCTGCCACGTAATGTGTAGTGCCATAAAATAAAATATAGATTAATTGTTTCTTATTGTTCACAGTTTTTTCTTGTTTGCTGGTTTTAATTATCCCCCAGAAATTGTTATCTGTTTTAATTACAATTCAGTATTAACCAAATTTTCTATGTTTTGAAATGTATTTGTCACTATAAATGATGCAATTTTAATTAGCAATAACATTTTGATTGCGATTTGACTGCTAATATGTAGAGTTTATCTTCACAGTACAAAATAATAGTTGAGTTAGCAGGATCAAAAAGAAATCTTCTCTCCCATCTTAATTTCTGTCATAATTTGCAAGGGAAGTTACCAACATATATTTCAATGTAAGTGTACAGATGCCCCTCAGAGTCCAAAGGGTGAAGAATAAAGAGATAAATAATGGGTGTATAGTGAGTCAAAAAGATACAACTGACAATGTATGGCAGTTAGAAAATATTTCTCCAGTCTATTCTTTGTTCTGGCAACTTTCCAGGAATAAGCTATAGTAAATTATATTACCTTTATTTTTTCACATATAACTTCTTCCATATTTTGTGAGATTTTGAGAAAGTGAATGTATACTGATGTGGAATCATTTTTATGGAGACATTCCGTGCATAGTATAGATGCTTTTAGAGTGCAAATATGAGCTCTAAGGATAATTTGTGACCTCAAAAAAATAGAGTCATGCAAATTTTACATTACTGAGCTTGGTGTTCTGAATGCCCCATGCTTATTCATTTATGAAACTACCTTGTTCAGAAGGGACTTCCTCTTGAAAGCAGGCAAATTATTGCAGACCAAGAATGTACACAAATATTGTACCACGAGACAATGAGATATACACCAAACATATAGCAGGGTAACATGCAATCAGAGGAGCATAATTAATACTGGTATCATATTACACAATAGGATACCAAAAGAAATAAAAAGTGCTACTTATCCAGCCAGTGTTTAAAATGAAGCTAAAGCCATGTCTAATACTGTACTGTTTCCATGCTGTAAAAGAATATAGGTATATGTAAAAAAATGATTGTTATTTGAGCAATTACAGATAAAATTAGATTGTAAAAACAGGTATTGTACTTAATAATAATTTGCCTGTTTATTTTGCTGATACTGTATATTAGTGTATCCGTATTTTGACACGTTCTTAACCAATACCTGAAAAACGTAGGCCATAAGAATATGCACCTATTTATTTTCACTTAATTCTTGTTTACACTAAATATGACTGTATCCTCATTGTGATCTGTTGAGTATCACTTGTATAATTTGTGCTGTATGATAAAACTGGTCAGATAAAAAGTCAGTCAATCAGTTATTATGTAGTTCAGAATCTATGTTTACCCATAAGATATATAAATAAATTCATAAATTAGATCTTTCAGGACAAAGCTATGGTCCTGTGGAATTAAACCATCCACTGCATCAATGACTTATTTACTACATATTATATCACACCAACTCCTCAGTGATCACATTTGTTTTTTGTTTATGACTATTGCATATGTTTGTTTATCTCACACATTCAGTCCAAGATACACTGTGATTCACATATTGCACAAATTTATTCTTCAACAAGAGATCTACCTGGACTTGGGCCTGAGGTTGCATGAATCCACCCATTATGCCATACGTAGCCAAAAGCTCTCCAGTCTCAGCATTTGTTACCATGCTTGGTATAATTGTGTGTTGTGGGCGCTTCTTTGGAGCAAGAACATTGTTTTTTGTTGGATCTAAAGTAAATAGGGCCCCACGATTCTGGAACAGACACATTTAAATTATGTAGTTTTTGTTTGTGAGTTCACTTAGCAATTTTTGTTTATTCAGTTAGAAGGTTCAGATGCTAGGAAAAATGAGGAGAAAATAATCCTGTCATTACACTGTTTATTTGTTTTACTTGGAAAGTAAAGAAGAAAATTATCAGTAAGAATATCAATACTATGAGAAGGAAACTTGCTACTCACCATATAGCGGAGATGCTGAGTCGCAGATAGATGCAACAAAAAGATTCTCACAATTATAGCTATCGGCCGCTAAGGCCTTCATCAGCAATAGACACACATACGCGTGCATGCACGCATGCGTGTGCGTGCACGCGCAGACACACACACACACACACACACACACACACACACACACACACACACACACATACACTCTCTCTCTCTCTCTCTCTCTCTCTCTCTCTCTCTCTCTCATACCAACGCAACTCACACACAACATGTGGAGTGTGTATGTGTGTGTGGATAGGTGTGCCTATTGTTGACAAAGACCTTATCAGCCGAGAACTATAATTGTGAGTGTTCTTTTGTTGTGCCTATCTGTGACTCAGCACCTTTGCTATATTGTGAGTAGCAACTTTCCTTCTCCTAATATTGTTACATTCCAATCTGGATTTTCCATTAAGAATATAAAGTTGTTCACTTATCAGCTATAGGCCTACATGGTTGCTCTGTAAAAAATATAAACATATGTCAAAAATGTGCTTACTGTTGCCCATCTTATGTAGTACACATTTGGAATAACTCAACATTTGTTGTTTGCAGTAATGGGGATTTTTATAACTCTGTGCTTTGATATAATGATGGATAATTTATGGTTAACATTGCATAAACAGTGCATTCAAAACTTGCATTGCAAACAACATTTTTTTTTTTTTTTGTAACAAGTGCTTCATTTATTGTACAACAGTCACAAAAATAGAGAGTGCATTTTCATGTAATATGCCATTTGTTGTAATACAGTACTGTTAACACCAAATAATACTGCATTATTGTAATAATTGTTAAATTTCAGCCTGTAAGCAACAGAGAAGCTATTCCATTAAATACAAATAATTTACTTCTGAAAAGATTATGGAACATGCTTTATCTTGTCTAACAGATTTACAAATGTTTTGTATTTGAGGAATCCTGCAGCCTTCATATGGTCATAGTTGACACCTTGAACACAAAACATAAATAAGTAAGTCAGACACATATAATTAAGTACTGAAAAAGTCACACTTACAAGAAATACAAATAAAGTTGTGAATTTCTAATAAAAATCCAAAAATATGAAGTATCCCAGTAAACACAACATTGTAATGAAATAGGTACTACATTTTCAGTTCTCTACATACAGGGGGATGGAAAAAAATATGGAAACACCAAAAACACAGCAAATTATGATGCCTATTACAGCATAGGAAACCCAATGGCATTCAAAACCACTTCCAGTCATCTTAGAATGGATAAATATAGGTCCTGCATGGTTTCCAAGGGAATCTTCTACCATTTGTCCTGCAAAATAGTGGCAAGTTCGTGTAACAATGATGAAGGAGGATAGCAATCATGTATCCTTCTCTCCAACAGAAAAGGAGAGGCATAGAGGAGGAATAGAAGGCTGTGTACTGCTGGAGTGGGAGCAGGGAAGGGGATAGGTGTTTGATGGACAGGGAATAACAAAGGTTGAAGATCCAGGGGGGAGGAGGGGGGAGTTACATCAATGTAGGATATATTGCAGGCACTTACACAATTCAGAAAAGATGAAGAAAGAAAGAGAAGAAAAATTATGCAAGGAATAGCAGATACTGTGTGAAGTATGTAATTTAAATCTAGCAGACAGGTAAAGAATACTAGGGCACTATAAGAAAACAGAAAAGAGAATATAAATGCAAAGTGGCAATGAATGTTCTGGGTCAAATATCAACTGAAAGGAATTAGATTATGAGGGTGTGATGAAAAGTAATTCCTCTGAATATTTTATGTGAAAACTCTTAAAAGCTTTTTACATAAAACAAATGCTATTAACATTCTACATCTTTATTCTTCATGACTACATATTTACAGCCTTATGCTGCTAGAGGGGTCCAAACTGTAGTGTGTTACATGGTGGTGTGCAATGTAACTATATTGGTGTGTGAGAAACAGGATGCTGTAATCAAGTTTCAGATCTGAAGAGATCATTCATACAGATCACCCTCTCCTTCAGCCTGCCAATGCCAGACCACACATGAGTGCTACAACATCTGCAACAATCCTTTCCTTGAGTTCCCTGTCATCAATCATCCTCTATACAGTTCCAATTTGGCGCCAAGCAATTTTCACTTGTTCTCAAAACTTAAAGAACACATTCATAGGCTTAACTTTGATGGTGATGAAGTGGTACAAGCAGAGTTGAGGTTGTGACTTTGTCAATTAAGTCAGACGTTTTACAGTGATGGTATCAAGAAACTGGTCATTCAATGGGAGAAATTTGTTCATAGCCAGTGTGACCATGATGAGAAATAAATATATAGACATGAAGCATGAAGAGATAGAATGTTAATAAAATTTGTTTTAAAAATCTTTAAGCATTAAAAAAACAATTGGAGGCATTACCTTTCAGCATGCCATTGTAGAATTGCTTGGAAGGAATTAAGAAGTAAGGAATAAAATAGCTACAGAATTTATGTAAAAATGGCAGACACACATAATAAAAACAAATATGACACTAAGAAAGTATGCTACAGCCTACATTTACATGCACACAAAGCAATCGTCCACACTGTTAAAACTCCATACTTTGCCCAATTCCACAACATTCTACAGTATTGAATTGTGTTTCAGGGTTGCACAACTGCTAACTGTCATCTCTTTAACCCAGAAAAGAGTTACAAGACCAAAGTGCCATGCAGCACAGGCAAATTCCTATTGGGCCTTTTTTCAAAAGTCTTCGCACTTCTCAATCTTCTTCATTTTTATTCTACAAACATGTAAATATGTAGGAATGAATTTAAAAGAGACAAATAAAAACTTGAATATGTATGAAAGTTATACCAAACAAAAGACAATTTCTGTGTCCCGCCAGTAAGGACAGCTGCCCTTTAAACCTAAACTACAAATAGTGCTGTACAAATGTTCAAGTTATTCCCTCATTTTTGATGTTTTATAAATCACTAAGAGCATTCTTATTAGATTACTGCTTCTAGCTGCTATTCAGTCACAGAATTTTTAGATCATGTGAAGTGCAGCAGACTTGAAGCAAGAATGTGCAAAAACTACTGCTGCTCCTAAAGCAAGATCAAACAGAATTAATTTATTGCATTATTGCAATACATTTTTCATGTTATATGTAGTGTGTGTGTGTGTTTGTGTGTGTGTGTGTGTGTGTGTGTGTGTGTGTGTGTTCTATTTTCAAGTAATTATTACAGCTTCGGTAATTATAACCGTCTTTGATCATCATTTATAGTCCTTGATGTGCAATATTGAGCTACCTGAATAGATGTTTTCACTTGATAGAAAATGATTAATTAATATCAAGTAATGATTAAGAAGTTCTTGCAGTTTGACATAGCTTATATGCTTCATAGTATTCTACAGCTTCCAGCTCATGGCTGGGTCTGTTTTGGAACATAAGACTGCATCTTTGCCTGTCCTCCCACCACATTTCTCTTTCCACTCTTTTCCATTCTTCTGCTTTCATCACACATTCTTTCACACCAGTGATCCAACTCTTGGTCTCTAGGTTGATGTAGCTTATACTGTTATTATAAAGTTAATTTTTTTCATTTCAGTTGATGTTTACTCATAGAAAACTTTTACCTGTAGAGCAAATCCACATCCTTCAGGAACAATTCCAGTTCCAAAGCTCATGTAATTGCTATTAATAAAACTACATGCATTTCCTTCAGCATCTGTGACTGTCATGTAAACAGTATCTGACATCTGTTTTATATCTGGATCCCCATGGACAGGGTAATCACTTGCCCTTAAATGTAAAAAAGAACAATTAAATAAATTTTTATCACAATTATTATTATGTTAAAATAATATTCTTCCTATTTGCATACAATAGTACATCTAATTTCTTTGACTACTTATTTTTCTCATACACCTAACTCCAACTTCTTAAACCAGCAAAGCTGTAATTCATAGATTGTCACCACTGCTGAGAGCTATCTTCAGCCTCCACCCTTGTGATGACCAATACTTCTGTGCCATTTATTAGCCCTTTATTAATTACTTAATTCTTTTACCATGTTCCAAAGATCTCATCATAAAAGAGACACTTCAGAGATGTTGAACAAGTTACCATTGTTAGAAATACCATTAATAACTGAATACCATTTAACTGCTATAATTATTTGTGCTTGCTTACGCTAAGCTTAACAGGAATGTCACTATCTTGAAGCATAACTGCTCCTCCATCAATTATATTAAATAGCTGCTATTTATGTACTATTAATGACTTGATACCTACCTACACAGCTTATCGATATTTATCTCATAACTTCTATTGAGATGACAAAGGAATAAAACACTTTACAATAGAAATTGGTGTTTGCCAAACAATTAATAAGACTCTTCAGGTATTTAAATCTAGATGATCAGATACATTTTAGGAGTGGATAATAAGGCATTTGCTTTTGTATTTATAGGGATTCTATATAGCACGGTTCATGTTAAATAGGAACTTTTTGAAGACCTTCTCACTAGATTATAGGACCTCCCTAGGATTCTGGATAATGAGGCAAAACCTATTAGTATTTTTTTCTTTTTTCTATTGTGGTTGTGTAAATAAAAAAAGTACAATTTTATTTTTACTTTTAATAAGAAATACTATGAAGAAGTGAATGTACACTGCCTGACAAAAAAAGTATAGTACCCATAAGATACGAATGGATGTCAATGTAACTTTGTACAAGTACACACCATAATTGGATTTGTAAATGATTAGTGTTGCCATTCTCTGTGACAGACAGAAAAACCACCAGAGCACATTAGTGTTGGTCATAGTCAGCATTGTTACCAGGCCTCATAGGGTGTATAAAGTGCATGAATAATATCAGATGCTGAATGATCACTGTGAAGAATGCAGAGATGCCATGTACTCATGTGATACAGCTCACTCAGCACCTGAAAGATTTTGAGAGATACCTCATCGTGGGTATCCAATTAGCTGTCTGGTTGACTCCTGCAGTATCCAGATCTGTGTGGTATTTGAATGTGACAGTGGTCCAGTGCTGGACTGCATGGGAATGTGAGGGCAGGCACACTCATTGTCTAGGTTCTGGTTGATGTCGTCTGATCACCATAAGGGTACAAGGTGAGCCTTTTGGGTCAGTGCCAGCTGTCTGAGAACAAGTAATGGATTCCCTGCAATATTCTGTGTCATACTGCACCTTTGGTTGGAGATTACCTACAGCAGGACTACAAAACTACTGTCTGTCTCAAGCATAGGTCCCTGTTAATACTGAAACAGAAATGGGATGATACCATGACCACAAAACATGGACTGCTGTTGAATGGTGTTTCATTGTGTTTCCCAAAAAATTGATACATAATATCGTCTGTGGAAAGTATATAATTTTGTATATTTCCTACGTGGGCATTTTCCAGTTCTATGTAGCTTTAAGTGAATTTTCAACCAGAAATGATATGTAAATTTCAGGTAACCTCATGATGTGGACAGGAAATTTTCATTTTTGTGCTTTAAGTGTTAGTTACATGATATATTCCATGGACACTCACCATAGTCCTTTAAATATAAGTTGTTTCATTGATGTTGCATAGTATCCTCAGCCATGAGTTGAAACAAATTGATAGTGAACTTAGCTGTGTGTTTAAATAAACTACATGATATTCCCAATTGAAGTTGTGCCATGTTAGCACACCAGACTTTCATCTGAACCACTATACATATAATCTAGTATCCTGGAACTGAATAGTGCTTATGTAGCTCACAGAACTTTATCAAAAGCCTTGACGTTCTAGTAGTGTCTATACTACACACAGTATTCCATGAACTATTGACTGTGTGAAATGGTATTGTGAGCCATGGTAGTGCCAAAAAGGCACAGAAGACTTGCTTCTGAGATATGGTTTGGATTTTTTGATAGTGAAATTGATATCGTAATCTACAAAATTGCAAATGGTATTGTATTTTGCAGTTATTTCAAAAGTAACAGAAAAGACTGTTTTCAAAATAGTATCAACTTTTCAGAAATTGAGTAACTTTAAGAAGTTAAGCGTATAAGAAAACAAATCATTTATCTGATAGTTTTCTGCATCCAAGTTAAAATTTACTGATTGTTGAGTGTTGATTTTAGGCTCGTTACACCTAATACATTATATTTACTTTACAATTTTGTCTTATTATAAGTATTTTTTTCTAAAATATTGCTAATTAGTATCTGTACAAAATTCAACAGCATAATTACGTCTGACAAAATCTAAATTTTTTTTTTCTGCGAGAAGTGACCTTTTCCAAATTTTTTTCAAGATGAGTTAGTATTTGCTTTTGCCTAAGAGAATACCAAGTATTCTTCTCACTTATCTTCAGATCAGTTAAGAAGTAATTTTGACTTTTCTCTGGGGTTTATTTTTATTTTTTTAAATTCATATTCTGAGAGCCTTGCTTATCTTGTAATTTGCTCATGCAATGTTTCATATACGTGACTAGGGAATGTTGGATCCTGAAGCTGATACACTACAAAATGTTGTGGGAAATAGCCTGGGAGCTGTCTCCACTCCTAAAAAATTATCAAGACCATCAGCAGTATGAAGAACCATCAGATACCACCCTCCAATTCAACACACACCAGCCTTCAACTATTCAGACCACAGAAACTTACGATGACATTTTTTTTTTAAAGGAGCTTGTATTACTTCATGTTCCACTTTTCAAATTTGTAAACATCTTGCACGCCTGTGAGACTTTCCCTTGCAGTGGAATGCAAGCAGGGGGGGGGGGGGGGGGCAACAATGTGCAATAAGCTGTCTGGACCATGTATCTTCTTAAATTTATTATATTACCTTTTTTTATCTTATTTGAAATGTTTTAAACTCCAACTGTATAATATGTCGTGCTCACACACTTAACCTCTGTGATTTAAAAATCAAATTTAAAAAAATTACTGTACTAGAGAAAGATATATTTTTTTGTTTATGTAAATATATGTTATCATAATTTGTTCTATTGTACTGTTGAGTAAATTTCATTTTTTTGTAAATTATTTTCGATTTACTATTCTATGTTTTGATCTTAGCATGACTACATCTTTACTGATGTATTCTGGAACAATGTTAACTCGGTGCAGTTGGCTTGCATGTGTGTGTGGCGGGAAGGAAGGAAGGGGAAATGTAAGGTTTTCTGGAGTTGCATATAAATGGAATGTATTTCACTGAGTGAACATTGTAAATTTTTGGCAGCAAGGCATCTAGGACGATTAAATATGAAAATTACATAGGAATCAGTTTTGTCGTCTGCGTTATTCTACAAACATGTCAACCTATAGGGCTTCCAGGCCTACAAGAGAACCTGGCTTCCAGACAGAAAAAATCCAAGCAATGGATTGAAGAAGAACCTGAAAAACCAGATGAGTAATTTCTCTTTAAAACTACCACTAGACCCGGCCAACAATATTTAACTACTCCATGAACATTTATTACAATTAACAGTCATCCAAAGTGTGTAACAAAGGAGGTCATTAAAACTGATGCAATAAGTTTCTCTAAAAAGCATTGAAAAATAGCTGGTGCACTTGCCACAGCAAAAGGCAAAAGCTGGTATTGATGAAGTTCATGTGGGGTATTGATAACTAGAAGACGTTGGGATTCTCATATGCCTCTGCCTCTGCCAAGTTAATCTGTCAATCTTTGAAAAGTAATACCCCTCCTCCCCCCCCCCCCCCCCCCGTCACCCCCACCCCTCTGATAATTTTGCTAATAGCTCATCAGGGCATGGCAAAGGATAGGTATCAATGATTCACCATGCATTGATAGATTTTTTAAAATCATCACAAAGGCATAATTTTCCAGTAGGTTTTTCTGACTATCATCAATGGTGTTGACCATTCACTGGAAGAAATAGGTTGAGTAACATCAAGGGATTGAAGACAATCTACTTCTGCTTTTACTTGATCCTGTAAAGTTACTGGGTAGGCCTGGAAAAAAGGGAGGCAGGCAGATTGTTCCATCATAATATAAACCTGAAATTCTGTTACACAGCCTAGTCCTTGAGGACATAGAGAGGAAAATTAGGCACAGAGAGGATCTAACTGTTGATCTGGAACTTTATCAGAAACCAAATGCACTTTATCACCCATGGAGAATCCAAACTGTTTGAAAGCACCCAAACCAAATGATTTTCAGTGTAAGCATTATCCACAAATAAGAGTGTTAATGAATGAACCACAGACTTGTAAATCACAGGTACAGAAAACTATCCAAGAATGGGAATCTGTTGTTTGTTATAACACACCAGCCTCTGTGACACTGGAGTCAGAGGAGGAAAACCCACATACACGGGGTTTGAGAATTCACCAATGTTGTTGCAGCACCCATGTGCACCATGTGCTGCTGCATTCTCAATGGTTTGTTAAACACACAGACTTCAATTTATACATTACTTTGAGACACTGTCACCACTGACACTGTTCACATCCATGTTTGTTTCATTCTTACTCATTTTGGAAAGGAGTTACATACAGAAGCAATGTATCCTTTCTTATAGCACATATTACACTTTTCCCGGGAGTTGGGACATGTAGCCTATTCACTTTGAATGAAGCACTATGGGCATGGAGGCAGCGGACTGTGACATCATTGCTGTTGTGATGCAGACTGTTGTTGTTGCAAATGATGATTACTTATAAGATGCTAAGACATTTGATGGACTGCTGCAATGGCATCTACATTCCCTTGAAAACTGACTGAAAGCTGGAAGGAGTGAGAGGAACTGATTTCTGAAACTTTGGACCAGGCTTCTATCTGACTACCTGCAGCCCATGAAACTTCAAATGACTGAGCCGTGTTCAATAATTCTGTTAGAGCAGGAATTTCACTGTTGAATTTCCCTATTTGAAGCAAGATGTATGATTGCATCATGAACCATATGACCTACATGGTACTCCTTATGAACATTTGTCACAAAATTACAATGGTGGCTAAGTCCATGTAGTTCTGCTGCCCATGCCCTGTATGACTGTTTTTGCCACTTTTGGCAGTGGTAAAACTCCACACAAGCAGCAATAATGTGAGTGTGTTCGCAATGACAGGTACAAAGTAACTCATACATCTGATAAAAAGAAAGACTTGAAGCTTCTTGTAAGGGGGCAAACTGACAGAACAACTGATACATGTGAGGTTAAATCCACAACAAAAGAAGGACCTTGCACAAGTTTACATCTGTTACTGCAAATGCCTCGAAATGTTGCTGAAGGCATTTTTAATTTGTCTCAGACTTTTGCTGCACCGTGTTACAAAGTGAATGGTAGTGAATATGTTGTTGACAGGGCTGTAGGTTGTGTCACTGAAGTCATTGTACTGGAAATAGTGACTGTCAGCACCTACTGTTGCGTGAGAAGGGATTTAAGCACTGCTTCCAAGGAAATTAAACTTAAAGGACCAATGACTGAAGTGGAACATGTGGCATCGAATCCCATCCTCATGACCAAAAATGTGTTCTAACCCAAGAACACTGTAATTTATTGCTTGAACCATACACAAACCTGGAAGACAAGGTACACTACAATTAGCAATACACAAGTGGCTGGCCGAGCCTTGTGCTCCAGCCTATATAGCCTTTAGTTCCATCAGGAGGTGCAGCCAGCAGGCTGTGCACACAACTGCTATCATATTATCAGGCCAGATGACCCATAGTGGCCAAATTGAGCACAAATTTCACATGCAAATTATGAAGCAGCACACCCACAAAATTGGTGCTTACAGCACAGTCTTCTATCATGTTCATAACTTCACAGCTGCCAACTGCAGCTCTCAACTGATAAAATTCTGCTTGTGCTACTTTGAGGACATCTTTGAGTTTTAACATCAGATGCTCTTTCTCCATAATCGTGAAGTGATAGACACAATAACTATAGCACCAAAAGGTGGCCACAGCTGATTGATTCACAACACGAATGAAAGTGTAAGCAGTCTTCACTCTGCCAAGTAGTTCTCATTACTGTTTGGCAGCTTTAAAACTTGTTCATTGTGACAATATTTTTTTAGTCTCATTTATTTTTTAGTTTAGTAGGGACTATAGGTTATGCTGGCTGGGATCATATGGCAATCTCTGCTCATATTCATAAGTCCATCTCAGAATCTTTCCTCCAGATTAATCTTCTTGCTCACACCAACAAAGTCCAAGCACACCCACGTTGTACATGCTTCCCAAAATCCCTGAAACCAACAATCCTGGATACCCCATGTAGCTGGGTACTGTACTCTCCCTGAGAGAATTTTCGATCAATTGCCCTTAGCCTAGCCTCTCATATAAAAGATATGAAGCACTTCCTTCACTGAATCTTGACTATCCCCATCCCATTGCCACCTTTTACAACTACTCATCACTCTTGATACCATTCACCAACATCCTCCAACCTCATGGTCTTGGTGCTATCAAACATCCCACTATTTACATCCTCACACACAAATAATTCTGAAGATTTTGCTCCCATGAGGATCCACAGTCTCTAAGTGTTCATTAAAAGCATACATTGTCTGGTGTAGGCATATTGTGCTCTATTAAAATAATACTATTAGCTAATTTTGACCATGAGCCATTATCAAGTGCATTTGCTATGTAATGTACTTCATATCATGCTTATCACATTCTTTTATGTCACATACATAAATCATACCCCATAATAACATATTTTAAGTGCTGCATCCTCACAACTCTTGTTATGACGGAGTACAACTTCTTGTTTTATGTATCTGACATAAAAGAATGTGATGAGTATGATATGTAATACATAACATAGCAAATGTGCTTGATAATGGCTCACAGTCAAAATTAGCTAATAGCACAATTTTAATAATGCACAATAGGGCTTACAATGGACAGTGTATTCCTTTATTAAACAACTAATTCTCCTTTGAGGGGAAGATATATTAACAAATCTGCAGCACACCCATGGGCACCTGTATGGCTTCCTCCTATGCCAATCTGTTAATCAGCTATCTAAAAGAAACCTTCCAAGTCTCCCAAAACCACAAACCTGTTGCCTGCTTCAGGTTCATTGATAGTATCCTCATGACCTGGATCCAGGTTCAAGACAACCTATGCTCATTCCTCCACAGGTTCAACACCTTCTCTACAATTCACCTCATCTGGCACTTCTCAGACCAATGTGCCACCTTTCTGGTCATTGACCTCCAGTTCTCTGAGGGCTCTGCCCATAGTTCTGTCCATATCAAGCCCACTAACCATCAACAGTATCTGCATTTTGACAACTATCATGCTTTCAACACCAGAAGTGCACCCCCATAAAGTCTATCCAGCCATGGGCAGGGCATCTGAAGTGATGAGAATTCCCTTGCTCAGTATGCTGAAGGTCTCACTCAAGGCCTCCCCAGACAAGCACTATCCTCCAACCCTAGTCCACTAACAGATTTCCTGTGCCATATCCTCCCACAACCCTAATCCTCCCACCACCTCTAAGCACTAACTGCAAAGGAGCGCTCCCTCCTATACCCCCCCCCCCCTCCCAAAAAAAAAAAAAAAAAAAAAAAAAAAAAAAAAGTCACCCAGCATCACCCCAGAACTAAAACAACTGCCCCATTTATTCAGATCCTTCACCATGGCTTCCGCTGTCCATCATCATGCCCAAAAATGAGGGACATCCTGCCTGAAATCCATCCACCTTTCCTAAAGAGATCTCATTCTACTCCAGGCCCTTAACAGGCTTATCCCATCCCATTAGATGCAAGTCTGTCTATGAAAGCAGTCGTGTTATCTATCAAATCTCCTGCAACTTTTCCACAGCATTTTATGTGAGCATGACCACTAACCATTTGTCCACCACAATGAATGGACATGCTGAACTGTGGCGTAGAGCAGAGCTGATGTGCTGCTGAGCTCAATATGCTCAATTTCAATAGCTGTTTCACAACTTGTACCATCTGGATCCTTCCCTCAGGCCTGGCTTTTCTGAGCTACATAGATGGGAGGTATGCTTGCAACTTATCCTTCTTTCCTGTAATCTCCTGACTTCAAACTCCACTAATCCCCTGCACTCACAACCTCACCCCAACAGTCTTCCCTTCCTCTATTCTGTCACCACCTCACTCCACAAACCCACATCATCATCGTCATCATGTGCTGTATGAACTCACTGGTTCTGGTGCCTGTGTGTTGCCTACCTATTCCCTTGCACTGACTGCTCTCCTTCAAGAGCTATTATCTCGTACAGGTCCAAGCTGTCACTCACCTTTCTGCAGCCTTCACTTCCACCTCCCATTTCTTTTCCTGCCTCACTTGACACAACCTCACACCCAAGGCTACCTGAAGTGAACTGCAGCCCCATCACTATGTTGGCACAATGTATGCATTTGTGTACTGAAGCTGGGAAAAGGATTCATTAGTAAGCAGTACTGTTCTTACTACAATGATACCTGTGGAAAATCATTAAAACATTGGCTGGTATGGAACCATTGAAAGTGTGCTGTACCCCCAGTGAGTGCACAGTTGATGCCTGTGGCATCTGAGTGCCAACTGCTGAAGATGTTCTGGGATGTATGTTAGCTGTGATGTAACACAGAGTCCATATGGTCGTAGTACTACTGTCATTCCATTCCCATATGTTATTGTTTACTCTAAACCCAACAGATGACATTTAAATCTACAGTAATCACCTTTGTAGTCAGTTTTGTGCCAGCAGGTTGAGTGAACCCATATCAAATTTTGTAGTTTGCTGTAAATCTAGCATATGCCGATCTGTTGTTCAGTGCATGATTACTTTGGCATTTCAATGTCGACACTTTTGATGGGATTTCCCAACTTGAGGGTTTGCTGCAAATACCACTAATAAGTTTCAATGTACACGCTGTGATCACTGTCAATTTTGTAACTTCATGCTTTGCTGTTAGATTGTAGTGCTCTTACAGACTGCAGTAAATAGAGCAAAAATCATAAATAAATACTGCTAACTTTGTCGGTGCCTACCCAAAGCACAGAACAAACATAATGCTGAGAAATGGTAAGTGTTTTGAAAATGTTCATCAGGTAGTATGAGCCAAGAGCCATGATAATACAACACACGAGGGACAGCCAACAAGTCTTGAATGTAGCTGTGGTTAATATCTAGCACTAACATGATAGGCTATCCTAAAATCATCTTTGTAGTCTGTAAATGGCTAAGGACATGTTCCCTGACCGACTTGGGTTATTGTATTAACGTCTATCTATAAAAATGGTGATACAAAATTTATTTCTATTAAGGACCCATTTCACTTCTTCCAGTCTTTCAAAAATTTGTAGGAAAGTAGCCTATGATGGAATGCTGACTCATTTTTCTGAGAATTGTTAACTGGCTCTCAGTTTGGCCTAAATAGAAGTTTCTCCACTTAGAAAGCACTACAAAACATCATAAATGAACTCCTTGCAGAGTGAAGCAAGAAAAATTATCCTCTTGTTACATTGTTACCTTGCCAAAGTCTTTGATTGTGTACATAAAAAAAATTCTACTTGGGGAAAGTAAATGTTATGGTATTAGTGGCATTCCTCTTTCATTGTTGGCATCCTACACCCCTAACAGAAAGAAGAAGGTTATGGTGATGTACTGTGTGATAGGAATACGGCTATTCTTCCATGAAATTTTAGTCAGACTGCCAGATGCCAATAATTTGCTGCCACATGGTAGCAAGTTACTGATATCCAGCAACTTGCCCAAAATTCCATGGAACAACCCATACATTATCAAAATTTTAAATTCTGCAGGAATATAACTAATCTCAGAATGGGGGTACACAACCTGTGGATCCTACAGGTTTGGAACTGAGTGCACTGAGGTACTTAATCTGCATAAATGGTTTTCCAGTGACTTTAAAGACAACTAAACAACTGCAATGTTTGCTGATGCATTCTGATCAATGGCATTCTGAAACTTCCTGGCAGATTAAAACTGTGTGCCAGACCAAGACTCAAACTCGGGTCCCAAGTTCAAGTCTCGGTCCGGCACACAGTTTTAAACTGCCAGGAAGTTTCATATCAGCACACACTCCACTGCAGAGTGAAAATCTCATTTGGGAATGACATTCTGATCAATTGCATAAACTCATTCTTAACAGACACAGTCACGATGAGAGCTTAGCAGGCCTATTATTGGTTCACAGTAAACAGTGTAAGTGTTAATCTCACAAAGACTCATATTATGGAATTTTATACAAGCAAAACTAACCCTTTACCATTATGCACAAATGTTAATGGTCATTTCCTAAATATTATACTGTCTGTACACATGAATAAAATAAATGGAATAGCATGTAAATTTCATTGGGGTCTAGCTTCGTACCAAGTTAAAGTGATTTAATAGCTTCATCACAGAGGCTGGACATAAGATTGCACACTAAACCTTATTTTTCATGTATGGTAAAGTAGGGGATCATCATGCATCCACAACCAAGCTGAGGTTGGATGAAGGTTCTAAAAATGGAACAGACAGGCTCAGGCAGATCTCCATAAGGTGTGACTAACCTTGTTCTTAACAGGCTTAAATTAATTGTTCTTGGTATTACTTAGCTATGTAATGACTGTAAAATTACAATCAAATTGTAGGCTTCATACACTTGATCATTTCAAACAATGCACTACCAGGAATGCTAAATACAGACTAAGTGGCAGTTAATACTTCACTTCCAGGTTTTACATGTGCTGATAAACAGGGTAAAACAGTGTATTTATTTAAAATGTTTATCATGTTTTATTTGTCGATTAACACCTTTCATTGCCTTAGCCATAATGTTCATCACATATTGTTTGTCTTCTGTGATACTGAAATGCTTTAGGGGAAAGTTTTAGCTTATTTTACTTTCATTTCTTCGATTCTAAACAGTAAAAAATTAGGTTCTCATCCAAACCACTTCTATCATTATTATATTATCAAGTTTGTGGTAGTAGAAATTATAGAAACAAAGTTATAGCTGAAATCTAAGTAGTCCACCAACTGATTTTCGATGTACTTGTACATATAAAAACTTACGTATCGATGGAAATAAGCTTCCTTCTCTCTGCAGCATATGATTTCTGTAGAAGGCCTGAAGTTGGTACTGATACAATGTCAGGGTCAGCCACATAGTATAAGCTATCAGCAAAACTGAGCTTTAAGCTTTCTATAAGAAGGTGAAAGTAATCAGCTGAGCCTTGTCCCAGTGCTGCAACAAGAAAACAAAAATAAATTAAAATTAAAGTTGCTTGTTATAAGTTATACATTTATTGTCAAATCATTTCAACAGGTTTAATGATCGCAAATTGTTAAAAGCTACTTGGAACTTTGAGTCTCAAACTTTTTATTTTGTGGAGATTATGATCACTAACAAATTTAGACAACAAATTCAAAAAATAGTGGAAATTTGCAACAAATGAAGACAATGAACACTGCCGCTGAAAGGGAACATAACATTAAATGATTTTTGTAGAAGGTGCAGAACACAATATTACACTGCAGCAGTCGACTTTGTAAGAGTTGTGACCATGTGCTTCCAAACACTTCCTTAGAACAAAGTGAAAAAAGGTGCAATTGTTATACAAATTGTGTAAATAGTTACACTTTGATTAAGGGAAAATGATTTTCCGTAGCAGATATTGCTGCCAAAATATTTATAATGCGCAACTCAAACAATGGAAAATCCAGGATGGAATGTAACAATATTATGAAAAGGAAAGTTGCTACTCTCCGTATAGTGGAGATGCTGAATCGCAGATAGGCACAACAAAAAGACTGTCGCAAATAAAGCTTAAGGCCATGGGGCCTTCATCAAAAATAGACAAAACACACACACACACACACACACACACACACACACACACAGCTCGCACACCCATGACAGCAGTCATGTGTATGTGAGTTGGGTTTGTGTGTGTGTGTGTGTGGGGGGGGGGTGTCCATTTTTGATGAAGTTTATTTGTGACAGTCTTTTTGTTGTGCCTATCTGCGACTCAGGATTCTGCTATATGGTGAGTAGCAACTTTCCTTTTCATAATATTGTTATAATGCACAACTGTGGCTTGCAACTAACAGTTTTCAATAAAATATGTAATGTATGACAGTGTAACCTCCAAAAAATTTTCGAAAATGTACCTTTCTTTATGTAGACAGGCACTGAAATTGAGGGGAACAATTGTCTAAATGAGGATACTAGTGCTAAAATTGTACAATGCACAAATGTAGATTACAGCTAATGCTGTAACACAAGACAAGTTTTTTACAGGGCTCAATGTTTAAAAAAATATTCAATCTATCATGTCACACACTTGAGTTTTGAGTCCATCAACATGAAGAGCAGTTTCAATTTTTATGTAAAATGTTAGGATCTACATTTTCAAAGACAAGGGAAATACTTAAAGTCAGCATGTATGTGTTATAAAATTGTATAATGTATGGATTTTGCACTTAGTTCATTTTGTGACACCTTCTACACTAGTTTGTCAAAGATGAATGCTGTAGCATCAGTTTATCCCACTTAAAACAACAAAAACTGAGAAAGCGTCTGGATAACAATGCATTGGCATAGTTTTTACATGGTTGGTTGTCCATTATCCCAAAGTTCTTATTAATTCTGAGGAAATATTGTCTACTTTTCTTTGTCTTAAGTTTTTCAGTGCACTGCCAAATTCTATTCACAGTATCACATCTCCCTCCTTATTTTAATTTGCTTCCTCTGCCCTTTCCTCTGTGTACCAACTGAGTGTTAATTTACCTAGCATAGGGCATGCCTATCATATGTCACTGTTGATTATGTTCTTTAAAATATTTTTTACAAATGCAACATAATTATAGTTACATAACCTTGGTACAAATGAAATACTTCAATCATCAACAGGTTAATACTGTCATATAATATCTTGTTATTCGTAGCATTTAAAATCTATAAAATCTATCTAATCTACCTAAATCTATAAATATAATAGAGGGAAACATTCCACGTGGGAAAAAATATATCTAAAAACAAAGATGATGTGACTTACCGAACGAAAGCACTGGCAGGTCGATAGACACACAAACAAACACAAACACACACACAAATTTCAAGCTTTCGCAACAAATTGTTGCATCATCAGGAAAGAGGGAAGGAGAGGGAAAGACGAAAGGACGTGGGTTTTAAGGGAGAGGGTAAGGAGTCATTCCAATCCCAGGAGCGGAAAGACTTACCTTAGGGGGAAAAAAGGACAGGTATACACTCGCACACACACACACACACACACATATCCATCCACACATATACAGATACAAGCAGACATATTTAAAGTAAGTCTTTCCGCTCCCGGGATTGGAATGACTCCTTACCCTCTCCCTTAAAACCCACATCCTTTCGTCTTTCCCTCTCCTTCCCTCTTTCCTGATGAGGCAACAGTTTGTTGTGAAAGCTTGAAATTTGTGTGTGTGTTTGTGTTTGTTTGTGTGTCTATCGACCTGCCAGCGCTTTCGTTCGGTAAGTCACATCATCTTTGTTTTTAGATAAATCTATAAATATTTAGAGAAAGTGACAGCTTTAAGAACTTTTCACTAATTTTGTAATCAAGTACTATTTGAGCCAACACAGCAAATGAATGGAATGGAAAGACTTCCTAATAACTGATACATGGGAAAGTATCCTCTGCCTTGCACTTCATGGTGCTTTGGAAAAAGCTACTATCTCCCCATTTATATAAATAGCTATTGTTCTCCTCCTATTGGTAGTTTAATATTTAGTTGATAACTTTGGTACTTCTCAAAGAAAGTAGTTACCTACACCATATGCTACATTGTAGTGATACTTTACATTGTGCAGCTACTTTCCTTGTAGTTAACATAACTTTTCATTCCTTGAATTCAGATTTAAAAAAGAGTGTCTAATGAGGTACATTTATAATTTCCTTTTGATGTAGTTATGATTCTCATTTTATTGGTTGATATGAGCTGCTGAATACCTTTCCACCAGAATACGTAACTTAACTCTGAACACTACAGAAGAGGGCCAAGTCAGCCTGAAAATTATTTCTGTCCTTTTACTATGATTACATATCTACATTTACATCTACATCTATCCTCTGCAAATCACTGTGAGGTGTATAGCAGAGGATATAACCCATTGTGCCAATTATTAGGGTTTCTTCCTGTTTCGTTCATGTATGGAGCATGGGGAGAATGACTGTCTGAATGCCTTTGTACATTCAGTAATCATTCCAATCTTATCGTCATGATCCCCACATGAGCAATTCATAGGAGGTAGAACGGTGGGATGTCGAGGCAGTAGTGGTGGTCTGTGGTGGCCAGAGAAACTTGACTGCAATGTAAACATTCTTTATTCATTTTTTATGATGACTGAATTGTTATGATGCCATGGACATGGTCTGCCACTTCTTGTGTTTGGGGTGGGTGATGTCCATATCCCATACTGATGGCATTATTTGCTCACTCAGCCATGCATGGCCCACTGACAATGCATGGCTATGAGCAAGGACTGCCAGTGACACAAACATCCACCAGGATTCTAGTAAAGTCCCACTGCAGCTGGAAGAGAAGCTTGATCTGGTGCAGGTGGTTGGTGGTGGTACCATCCTGGCCATGAACCACTGCCCTCCAGGGCAGGAGTTCAGATACTGCTCTAGAGTATGGAAATGGCTTGTCCGCTGTACTGCTTCAAGTCCACAGTTGTGGAATCAACCCCATGAATTAGTCTGGAGGAGATGGCTGCACAGACTGAGGTCAGCTGTTCGTTGGCCCATAATGCAGGGGAGACTTGCATGGCCCTGTCATTGTGAAAGATGCTGCTGGACTGTGTGTAACTGTACTAGAACCAGAGGGTATTTATAGTGGTTAATGGCACATTTGTTGTGCTGATATGTTGCTTCTAGGCATGTAGAGGTCAACGCCTTCACGGAATAATCATGTGGAAACACCCCTCAAGCTGATTTGTAGTTTCTATGATGTTGCTGAGAGTGCATGGCTCAGCCCAGCTCACCTGGTGGTAGGTAAGCAGGTTCATTTATGAAATCATATACCAGCATCTCTACACCTGCCTGCTTGCCCAACATACTGTTGCAATGGAGTTGCTTTTCTTACAGTAATGACCAAAATTAATGATGGCACTACAGAATACACCAGCATGATAATTTTTCTTGTTTAGGTTTGTGAAGACACTATTTGTAAGGTATTGTATCACATTCTCTGTGGCAATGCCTTTAGAAAAACCAAACTGAGAGGCAGTTAACCATTTTTGCTCATTTGAATGAGTCGGTATTGTATCATAGGCCACTTTCTCAAACACTTTTGAGAAAAATGGAAGGATTGAAATAATTTGTAATTAGAGGTGATTTTCTTATCTCCAGTTTTATAGAAAAGTGAATAATACATCCTGAGTCATTGATTGATCACAAAGATAGATTAAGGGTAATCCAATCAAGTAAGCTAAAGATTTTAATATTCTGGTAGAAACACCACCATACCTAGTAGAATTTGTTGTATCCTGCCTATTCTTCAAATATGGGGCTCCTAGGAAACTTGCTTTCTCGAATTACTAGACAACAATTTAGTCAAATCATATTAATGAGTTTTTATTACAATAGAATAAATGACAATACTTAACTTTGAGAATTTACAATGATGTGTCATAAGCAAAGGGGTACATGCAATATAATCAAAGTCTTTCAATATAATGATCCCAATACAAGTGAAGTAATATTGTGGATGCTTCTATCCAGGTCACTGGTCTTGATGCTTCTGTCAAACAGGGCCATGGCCAGTCAGCACTGCCATCATGTTGTCACCCTGGACAGTGGTCTTTCAGTGTGCAATTGACTGACGTCTTCTTCACAGCCCTCTCTGCTCTAATGTTTTTGACTGGCATGCCGGCACTTGACTTAACAACGGAACAAAATTTCTACTATTTTTCGAGCTGACAAATTTAGCAAGCCCCTTAGGGACTGTATTTTTTAAACAAATGTCTGTTAGTGGTGCAGGCAGTGTTGCTGTTGTTGTTGTGGTCTTCAGTCCAGAGACTGGTTTGATGCAGCTCTCCATGCTCTTCTATCCTGTGCAAGCTTCTTCATCTCCCAGCACCTACTGCAAACTACATCCTTCTGAATCTGTTTAGTGTATTCATCTCTTGGTCTCCCTCTACGATTTTTACCCTCCACGCTGCCCTCCAATACCAAATTGGTGAGCCCTTGATGCCTCAGAATATGCCCTACCAACCAATCCCTTCTTCTAGTTAAGTTGTGCCACAAATTTCTCTTCTCTCCAATTATATTCAATACCTCCTCATCTACCCATCTAATCTTCAGCATTCTTCTGTAGCACCACATTTTGAAAGCTTCTATTCTCTCCTTGTCTAAACTATTTGTCATCCATGTTTCACTTCCATACATGGCTACACTCCATACAAATACTTTCAGAAACGACTTCCTGACACTTAAATCTATACTCGATGTTAACAAATTTCTCATCTTCAGAAATACTTTCCTTGCCATTGCCAATCTACATTTTATATCCTCTCTACTTCGACCATCATCAGTTATTTTGCTCCCCAAATAGCAAAACTCATTTACTACTTTAAGCGTCTCATTTCCTAATCTAATTCCCACAGCATCACCCAATTTAATCTGACTACATTCCATTATTCTCATTTTGCTTTTGTTGATGTTCATCTTATATCCTCCTTTCAAGACCATGTCTATTCCGTTCAGCTGCTCTTCCAGGACCTTTGCTGTCTCTGACAGAATTACAATGTCATCGACGAACCTCAAAAATTTAATTTGTTCTCCATGGATTTTAATTCCTACTCCAAATTTTTCTTTTGTTTCCTTTACTGCTTGCTCAATATGCAGATTGAATAACATCGGGGAGAGGCTACAACCCTGTCTCACTCCCTTCCCAACCACTGCTTCCCTTTCATGACCCTCGATTCTTATAACTGTCATCTGGTTTCTGTACAAATTGTAAATAGCCTTTCGCTCCCTGTATTTTACCCCTGCCACCTTCAGAATTTGAAAAAGAGTAATCCCATCAACATTGTCAAAAGCTTTCTCTAAGACACAGGCAGTGTATGTAACAGTAAATATAATGCAATTTGTTATGCTTTTCTGTGACTCCGCATGTCTGCTATTGGTGAGTAGCAACTATCCTTTTCATAATATTGTCACATTCCATCCTGTATTTTCCATTATTTAATCTTCAAATTTGGTGGTCAATGACTTGAAAGTGTCATAATTCCTACTAGTGTTACTTTTTGGCAGTTCAGTAAAATTTTGGTTGCTATTTTTATTTATTACTAGTTTAAAAGCAAATTGCCAGTCTTTGCACCACTTTGAAATCTTATCAAGATCTTATTTTAGGTGCTGACCACACAATTTGTGTTTTAATTTTAAATAGTTACACTAATAATTTAATGTGTTGTATGATAGCACTGTGACAAAACCCACATAAGGGCCACATCTTTTCCTTTTCACATATGGATTTATGATCTGAGATGTTTGTGCCCTTAACTACTGTGGCTGTGTGAAATCCTTATTAGGGATACAAACACATGTTGCTTCCTTCACATTGATGGGTGGAATGCGTCATGCTATATTAATTACAAATATGTTACTATGGTGTAGCTTGATAATGGCTGACAGGGAAAAATAATATAATCTCCAAATAAAAAAATAAAGTTGTTATTTCAAAATAAAACTGGCAATGCAGGAAAATTACTCCCTCCAAGTGTGAAAACAGCACATGCTTTTTCCATGCTGTATGCTGTGAAGCTACCAATGTGGATAGAGATATGTCTAGCCTTTGGCACTGTAATAGCTGTACATACAGTATTGCTTCATGGTTATGGAAAAAGAGTGGCCGATTATAAAACTTAAAGTTCATCTTCTACTAGCAAAGGAAGAATTAGTATGGCTGAGGGCTGTGGTTGGCAGCGGCAACGTTAGTAATTAGTAAATTCCATCCTGGATTTTCCATTGTTTGAAAGTTAGTAATGGGGTAGATAACTTGACTGTGATCAAACCAGCCAGACCAGGCATGAGTTTCAAAAGCTCTGCTATCTTCAGTCCGGATGCCTCCAACAGCTTCACTTCTCAGGAGTGTAGACAAAAGTGTGCAGAGAACCCAAAGAGTTCAGGAACACACTGATAAGACAAGGACAGTAGTTAGGTGGTTAACAAGCTCAAGAAAGCACTTATCCTAGGGAGTACTAATGTGAGGGGGTTGTCTGAGCCAGTACAGAACTCCCTGAGTAGTGAATACCAGGCAACTACTATTGCTAAGCCAAGCGAAGGGCTCAGAAATGTCACTAAATGATTTAGGCTCTCTGGGGAAAGATCTTGGTGACAGGAAAAAAAAGTGTAGGTCATTCCCATTTTCAAGTTGGGTAATAGGGCAGATGCACATAATTATAGGGTCATATCATTGACATCAATTTGTTGTAGAATTATATTTTGTGCTCAGTATTATGATGTTTCTGGAGACTGAAAATCTCCTCTATAAAAATCAACATGAGTTCCACAAACAGAGCTCTTGTGAAACTCAGCTTGCTCTGTTCCTCCATGAGGTGCATAGTGTTGTAGACAACAGTACTTAGGAAGGCATTTCACACTATCCTACACTGCCATTTAGTGAAAAAAATATGAGCTTACAGAGTATTGGACCAGATTTGTGACTGGATACAAGACTTACTTCCTTACAGACAGAACTCAGTATGTCACTTGTAATGGAACGAAATTGACAGATGTAAAGGTACTTTCCAGAGTACCCCAAAGAAGTGTGATAGGTCCATTTCTTCTTACAATGTATACAAATGATCTAGTAGAAAGCATCAGAAAAATTAAAACTGTTCACAGATGATACTGTTGTCTAGAAGGATGTAGCAATACCAGAAGACTATCAATTTGCAGAATGACCTGCAGAGGATTGATAAGTGGTGCAGACTCTGGCAATTGACCCTGAACATAAATAAGTGTAACATATAGCACATACATAGGAAAAGAAATCAACTGCTGTACAACCATACTACTGATGACAAATTGCTGGAAACAATATGTACCATAAAATATGTAGAGCGACCTTAAGTGGAATGAACATGTGAAACAAATAGCAGCAAAATCAAATGCTAGACTGGAATTAATAGGTAGAATCTTCAGGAAATGTAACTCACCCACAAAGGAAGTGGCTTACAAGGCACTTGTTCATCTGTTTCTTGAATATTGTTCATCAGTCTGGGATCTACTGTGCATAGAAGAGGTAAGGGAGATCCGATGAGGAGCAGCACATATTGTCACAAGATCATTTAGTCTGCATGAGAGTGTTACAGAGATGGTCAACAAACTCCAGTGGCAGATGCTGTAAGAGATGCATTGTACATAATGGAGAGGTTTACTATCAAACTTTCAAGAGAGTACTTTCTGGGAAGAGTCAGACAATACGTTACTCCTCCCACATACATCTTGGAAAAAGACAATGATGAGAAAATTTGAGAAGTTAGAGCTAACACAGAGGCTTACTGACACTCATTCTTCCCATGCACCATTTGTTAGTGTGATGGGGGAGGGGGATTGGTTAGTGGTACCAGAAGTACCCTCCACTGTGAACCATTTTGTGGCCTACAGAGTATGGTGTAGATGTAGATGAACAACCCCTGAAAAGAACAGCTTTCATAAATTCCATCTCAGTTACCATACCTTTGAAAGTAGAATTTAAAAAACAAAAGAAAAAGATTCGAACATCCATGTCATGCCAGTCAGTATGTGCTATACTCCATTGTACCCGAATTTGTGATTTGTCTGAAAAAAAGAAACAACTTCCAGGAACCTCCTTATTGTACTCTGAGATTTCTATGGGTGATGGTAGCCCTATAACCCAGAAACCATATCACAAACCTTATTGCTTGCAGTCTACAGTAGAGAAAACTGTTTTAAATTTTCCAGAAGGAGGAGTAATTCAATCTTCTTTCAGTCCTCAGTTTCATCTATAGTGATAGTCCACAACCTTTTGTTGTCAGTAGCAACACATGAACAGTGTCTTTAGTACATACCGCATTCTGGGTTTAGCGCTTTTCCTGCTACCATCTTAGTGCAGCAAAAAGTCATACATTTTTCTCAACTTGTGTCTGCCTCGATAGCTGAGTGGTCAGTGAGACCAAATGCTGTGCAAAGGGGCCCAGGTTCAGTTCCCGGCTGGGTTGGAGATTTTCTCCTCTCAGGGACAGAGTGTTTTGTTGTCTTCATCATCATTTCATCCCAATCAACACGCAAGTTGCCAAAGTGGCATCAGCTCAAAAGACTTGCAACAAGCGACCAGTGTACCCAACAGGAGGCTCTAGCCACACAACATTTCATTTCTCAACTTGTGTTTGCACAGTATTTTTTTGTGTTCAAATTTTAATGACTTTCATAGAAATGACCCCAAAGATTAAGCCACAAGAAGATGACCATAAGAGAAAGAAAATGACCTTAGAAATAAAATGTAAAATCTTTGAAAAATGTGAATGTAGTGTGAGCGTTGCTGAGTTAACATGCACGTACAACCAGTCTGCATCAACTATTTGCACCATCCTCAAGAACAAGGACAAGATTAGGGAGATAGGTGCTTCAAGGGGAGTGAGTAGAGCATCTAAATAATAGTTTCATATGCTGAATGATGTCAACAGGTTGCTCCTTATATGGTTGAATGAATTGGCAGGTGACGCTATTAATGACAACATCATTTGTAAGAAGGTGAGAGAGAATGAGTTTCGTCGATCTTGTTAAGAAGACGCCTGGATCATCAGCGGCCAAAGAAGATTTTAAGGGAAACTGTGGGTGGTTCCAGAAGTTTAAGAGAAGAACTGGCATCCATAGCATTGTGAGGTATGATGAAGCAGCCAGCTCCAACTAAAAGGCAGTCGAGAACCTCATCAGCAACTTCAAGATGCTCATAGATTCTGAATTATCTGCCACCACAGGTTTTTAATTGTGACAAAGACATGTGTATTCTGGAAAAAGGTGTCAAAGCATACCTTTATAACAGCAGAAGAGAAGGCATTGCCCAGTCACAAGCCAAAGAAAGACCTTCTCACACTGTTATTTGGTGCCAATGCAAGCTGTGGTTTGAAAATTAAACTGTTGCATGTTTGCCATACAGAAACTCCATGAGCCTTCAGGAAGTGTAAAGTCCAGAGGAGCAGGTTAAATGTGATGTGGAGGTCCAACAACAAGGCTTGGGTGACACTTGATCTTTTTTGTGATTGGATCAATGAAGTGTTTTGTCCTTCAGAGAAAATGTATTTGCTTGAGATTAATCTTCCACTCCATATCTTGCTTGTTATGGGCAACTCTCCTGCCCATTTTCCAGGTCTACAAGACCACTCCTTGGAGAATTTAAATTTGTTAAGATCCAATTTCTGCCCCCCAAACACTACTCTATTACTCCAGTCTATGGACCAGCAGATTATTTCTAACTTTAAGAAGCTCTATACTAAAGCATTCTCCAAGCATTGCTCTGAGCTGACAGAATCTACCAATATCACTCTTTTAGAGTGTTGGAAATATCACTTTAACATTGTTGCATATGTTAGGATGATCAAAAAGGCATAGGAAGTGGTTACTAAGAGAACTCTCACTACTGCTTGGAAGAAGCTTTAGCCAGAGTCAGTACCTGTGGAGCCTGTAGTCAATGAGATTGTGTCTTTGGCCAAGAGCATGGGACTAGAAGTGGATATCAATGATATTGAGGAGCTTGTGGAAGATCACACCCAAGAAATGACCACTGAAGAGCTTATGGAGTTGCAGTGTGTTTCACGGCAGGAATCTGTGGAGAGGAGTTCTTCGGAGGAGGAGGAGGTGGTGGTGGTAACAGCAAAGCAGCAATCTTCTAGTGCAATAAGAGAAATGCTGAAAGCATGGGAATTGGTTGCATCTTACATTGAAAATCACCACCCCAATAAAGCAGTGGTTATGCTCACTACAAATTTATTTGACAATAGTGCTGTGTCGCATTTCCACCAAGTGTTCAAGTGTCAGCAGAAACAAATGACTATAGATAGCTTCCTAATAAAAAAGAATTAGTTATGTATCATGAATAATAAAGTACATAATACTGCATGTATAATTTTCTTTCAATAAATGGCATGAATAAGATAAAACTTTTAATACTTTTTCTGCAAGGAATCCATTATCACATTTTACATTAATTTATATGGGGTAAACTGTTTCACTTAATGAATGTTTTTCACTATGAGTAAGATTCTGGAGGTTCCACTGTACTTATTTCATTCATCTTTTCAGTGGTATGAGGATTAAATGGGGGAAATTATCCTGGGTTTCCCTTTGTAAATGAATATTTGAAAACAGAGTTGAGCATTTCAGCTTTTGCTTTACTACCCTCAATTTCAGTTCCTTTTCCATTAACTAGAGACTGGACACTAACTTTGGTGCCACTAATAGGCTTTACATATGACTAGAATTGCTTTTGTTTCAGTGAAAGATAACTTGACAATATTCTGCTGCAGTAGTCACTGAAGGCATCGTGCAATGCTCTCTTAACACCCAAATGTGTTTTACTCAGCATCTGTCTGTCTATAGCTCTACACTGTGGTTTACATCTATTATGCAGTAATCTCAGTTTCTTTACAGTGACTGTATACCATGGAGATTCCCTCCCATTACGAACTATTCTACTGTGTACATATCTTTCCAGTGCATGGTCAGACTTTACCCAGAGTTCCTGTGCATGCCCCTGCCCTGTGCACACAAATGATGAAGAAAAATCAGTTGGTTATGCATTGTGTCAACTGTATCAAACTGAACAAAACTGTAGCACCACATAGAAGGAACTTCTGGTGCTTGTTTTTGGCACTCATTACTGTCAGTACTAGTTATATGTACAACAACCTATGATTATTACTGTGCATGCTGCCTTACGATGGCTATTACATTTAAAAGATACCAGTAGCAGACTTGTTAGGTGGGGATTAAAACTGAAGAATATGAGTACATAGTCAAAGACAGGCTGAGCAAATTAAATCAGAATGCAGGTGCCTTGAATAGGACAATTAAGGTCCTACAGTAAATGATGTTCATATCGAGGAATTAAGAAAGGCACAAGACTCTGATGCCAGGGGTAAGAAATTGGCTACATCTCCCTATTTTATTACAAGAGATGATGTTTCAAAAATGAATCTTGGAGAACAGACAGTAGTTCTGAAGACTATCGCAAGCACATACTGCAACAATGTCATGATAGCATGCACATATATCATGATGCAAAAAGCATAACAAAATGAGGATATAGAGGATTATGTTCAAAACTTTCTCCCTTGCATTAAGAGAGTGCAAGGACAAAGACCAACTATACCTCTTCAAACCCTACCTGTGGCAGCAGGCTCTTTTTAAATCACAGCACTTGATATAGCTGGGTGATTCCCCATTACAGCCAAAAATAACAGATATTTTTTGTCTACCACTGATCATTTCTTTCATTACTTTGTTATGATACTGATTGAACACATGACCACTGAGACAGTTGTGAAAGCAGTTACCATTCATTTATTACTACCATCTGGGAGTCTAGAGTCTGGGATCATCTACTGTCAAATGTGATCTCATCAAACAACACGAGGGCACATGAAACCACAGGTTTGAGTCTCTGTGAGGACATTTTTCATTGCAAAATGCAGTTCTCTTTCAAAATTGGTAAGCTGCTATGAGATGAAACACCTGGTTAAAAAATGAAAGTTTCTTTGGAAGACAGTTCAGCAGAACATTGCAGCCATGATGAAAGAATGTTAGGATGTCACTATATTAAGTAGGAAATTATGTTATGTTACAACAAACCACCATAAAACTAGGCAGAACTGATAAATTTATGTATCTCTGGGATAGACCATTCTGTATACTTTGTTTTACAGCAGTTGTTAATGTCAAATTACGGCTCCCTCATCAGAAGATTTGGGTTCATTTTGACTGCTTCACCAAGAATAAAGGTAGCAATACGTAGTGGATCCAACAAAACTTCATTCAGCCAAAAAGCTAATGCAGAGTGAAACTGTTACACAGCAACCGATGAGTTCCTGTTACAAAGTTCTTTCCCCCGGTACAATTTACTATCTAGGGATTAACAACAGATTTCATCTTAAATCTTAGGTGGGAGTATATGCCAGTATTTTCTGTTTCAGTCTATTGTTGAGCCATACTGGTGATTGTGTTGTGTATTCTCAATACATCAGTCTCATGTTTAGCTAGAAATTTTGCTTAAGTGTTGCATACATGTATTGTATCTTGTTCACTGACATCCCCATGATTCCATACCTTAGCGGCTGTATCATAAGCAAACATCTAGTGTTTTAGCTTGACCATACTATGTTCCCATTTTGCTTTCATAACATGGCCAGTTCTATATTCTTTTGTCTTTTGGCACAGTAAAGTGTGATTTTTACATATTCCATTCCCCTGAGTGAATTATGTGACACTGTTAGTTTGATAGTACCATTCCTCTGGAGAGAACTTCTCCTCCACTGAGCTGCTTACTATGTGCAATAGCCTGTACATTATGGACATCTGGCTTTTGTCAAACAACACCAGCCAAACAGCTGGTGCCTTTTCTTTGCCTCACCCCCCCCCATCCCCCCCCCTCCCAACCACAATTCTCCCAAAACTAACTGATAAGCCATTTTCATCCTCATGTCATTCTTTTACGCCTTTATCTATATTTTATAATCTGCTTTTACTTTGAATATTTCTGTCATATGTTTGCAATATTTTTCTACATTGTCACATAGTTTTAACCATTGTACGGTATGGCAAAGTTATGTTCAAAGTTTGTGAAGTTTTGAGAACTTTTGCTATGAAACCATTGCTCTCAAGTTTGCTGCTTTGTTTTAGAAGGAATCTGCAGAAATAAGATCTCAGTCTCCAATGGATCAAACCACCTACTGTTCATTTCCTCCAGCAAGATTCGCCCCCCCCCCCTCCCCCCTCCCCCCACTGTTACCCTCACCATGTAATTCTCATAAGAAATTATAACCATACAATTTCAGAATATCAGTATGTTATTTACAAGCCCATACTGTATTTGAATCCTGTCTGCAGCCATTTCCACTGAGCAACTGTACTAGAGCATTTGCCTTCAAAAGATAAAGAGTCCAGGTTACAGTTACAGTCCAGCACACAGTTTTAATTTGCCAGGGAGTTTCAAAAATCTTCTTTAAGATTTCCAGGAATACCATCAATTATAGTTAGTGTTAACAATAGGACTGAAAAAATGAAGTTAGTTTGTAACAATTAACTGTCACTATAGTACACAACTTAGTTTTACTATTTTATTACCTTGAATATCGTAACCTTCTAAAATATTCAGTGCCATTAATGTTGTGATACCAAGACCATTAGGTGGTATTTCCCAAACAGTGTAGTCCTTGTAATCTACAGAAATGGGCTGCACTTCAGTACTTGTGTGATCTTTGAGATCATCCAGTGCTAAGTAACCTCCAAGTCTTTGAACTTCTGCAACTATAGCTTGTCCTATACGACCTGTATAAAAGCTTGTCTTTCCTTCCTGTGCAAGAACCTGTGAACAAAATAAATAAATTATTTAAAAGCATCTATCGGCAGGAATTGTCTATGACCTATCAAAGATTTTAATTTTTTTATTTTTAATTTATTTTCTCTCCTTTGGCATCAGTTTACTATTTTTAAATTGATCCATAAGAAAATCTACACATACTGTTAGAATGCATGGATAATCCAGAAAATGCATGGTCATGTGAACTTGAGTTTGAATGGAAATACTTTTACAAGCTGTAGAAAGGGATGGATGAAAGAAGTGAGTAAGGGAAGCTTGTAAATATAAATTACAGTTTATGGGAAGAACAGTGAGAAAAATTTAACTGTTGGTTGCTTGGTTGGCTGGTTGATTTGGGGGAGGGGACCAAACAGCAAGGTCATTGGTGCCATCTGATTATGGAAGGAAGTTGGCCATGCCCTGGCAAAGGAACCATCCTGGATGGCCGGATGCAGGCTTGAACTATTGTCCTTCCAAATGCGAGTCCAGTGTGCTAACCACTGTGCCACCTTACTCAGTAATTTAAATGTACTCATTTTCTTGTTATTCTGGAAGGAAAATATATGAATGACAACAATCAATGTGTTAAAATATAAAATAAAATATATAGATAACAAATTTACTCACCAAGTGATCATAGGAGAAAACACACATCAAAGATATGAAATGCACAAGATTTTTGAGCCAGTGCTACCTTCTTCTGGCAGAAGAGTTAAAGGGAAATGAAGAAGGATGAAGGATAAGGACTGGCAAACTTTAGAGAGTGAAGAAGTTATGAAAAAGTCACTCAGAAATCCAGATCAGGAAAGACTGTATGGGATGAAAAGAAAAGACTGGTTGTTGGTGGCAACACTAGATGAGATCTGAAAAACCTGAGAACTTAAAGATGGTAGATAGAGTAATGAGCAAGACACAGATGATTGAAAAACACTGTGCACGGCAGCAAAGAAAGGAATAGTTACCAAAAAGAAATTTTGAGACCACAGATGGTATAAATTTAGGCCAGGTGACTGGCAAAAACCAAATGCATATTGTAATGCTCATTCCCACCCATGGAGTTCTGAGAACCTGGTGTCAGGAAAGAGAATCCAGATGACATGTATAGTGAAACAGGCATTGAGATCACAACTATTGCAACAAGATATTGTGTATTACCACTATACACCCTCTGTCTATGCCCATTCACACTAACTGATATCTTGGTGGCATTCATACCAATGTAGAAGGCTAAAGAGTGCTTACATAACAGCTGGTACATAACATGTGTCATTCCATAAGTGGCTCTTCTTTTGATAGTATATATTTTATCAGCTACAGCACTGGTATACATGGTGGTAGGAGTGTGCATCTGGCAAGTGTTTTAGGGGGACAGTCACAGGGGTAGGAGCCATAGGATAGGAAAATGGGCACAGGGATCAATAAAACCTGGAATGGATGTGATGGCCCAGGAAATCCGGGATAGTTACATACAGTGAAGGCTGAGGTGAGAATGGTGATTTACTGCTATAAAGAGTCTAAAAAGAGTCTGCATCTGAACAAATTTGTTTGCCTTGAATGCCAAGGCTGCATGGGCAGGAGGGGTGGGGCACTTGACATGAAAAGAATGACAGCTGTCAAAAATGTAAATATTGTTTTTTGTTTGTAAGTTTAATATGAACAGAAGTGTGCAGATGACCCTGTATGAGAATTAGGTCAGTATCAATAGAAGTGGCATGAGATTCAAATAAGAACCATGTATAATTTAATTGAGAGTATTTATATAGGAATTTCAAAACTTTTTACAGATCAGTCTCATTACGAGCCTGATGTGGCCACCCACTTCATACATAGTAGCGCCTACTGCATCGGCATTCCACTTCCATGTCCAACCAACACGGGATGCATGTATCACAGCGCATATACTCACCAGGAAAACTCTCATTGTCTGTGTTGTCAAGAAAAATATTTACTGGTGGCCACAACACAACACAACACCAGATCTCCACCAATGGCCACCAGGGCCACTATCCATTCATGAAGCCTGCAGAACAGTTTACCAGAGGTTGCAGCTAGCCCAAGAGCTACTTTGATGCACCAGGCATGTGATCACAAATAGTTCAGGCAGATACATCTGCCAAATGGGCTTTATAGGGTGGCGCACTGCCAGCAAAGGGCAGTTCAACACACTGCTTGGAAGTGTACAGAGCTCCACCTGGCAGCCACAGCCAGACGCCTCTTCTAGCTGGCCAATCTCATACAGATGGACTTGATATAGTTGATGAACATCTTGATATTGTAGAATTGTTTTATTGTGATCTCTCCCTGTGAAGAGTTGGGTCTTTTCTATTATTATTTGTTATTTTATATTTGTGACAATCCACAGCTGGGATCGAATCTGTTGTTCTTTTGGAGATTGTATTATTGTTTCGTTTTAGTGAGTCCAATAAATTGTTTTTGGACTTGTGTTTTCCACATTTCTATTCTGCTAGTGCAGATACTTCAGATTCCATGTGGCAAAATGTCATCAGTGTATCTAAAGTAAACCAACATCTAAAGGAAAGCTCACTCCAAGCCACTCATGAGAAGGTTGACATACAGAGGAGCCATCGTGTTCCCAAGGCAGTAGCCCTGATATGATGTATGTCTGCCCTCAAAGGTAAAGTAGTTGTTCGTAAGTGTCAAGGTCATTAAGGTGAGCAGGAAGGTTGTCATAGGTTTGGAATCAAATGAGTAGTGGCTGAGGTAATGTTCAGTAGCATCCTTGTACATGGGGAATACATGCTGCAAGTGGGATGAGCACAGATTTGAGATAATTCAGGAAATCGTCGTGTCTTTAATCTAGGAGAGCTAATAAAATCGTATATGAGCAATAGAAAACAATTTGTCTTGCTTAAAACAAACAGTGGGTCTTACAAATCTAAAATTACTGATATCAAATATGGAGTGCCTCAAGGTTCTGTCTTGGGACCCTTTCTTTTCTTGATTTATGTTAATGATATACAGTATTGTTCTCCTAACTGTACAAAAATATTGTATGCAGATGACACATCAATAGTGTGTAAACACAAAGACTATGAGAATCTGGAGGTACAGTGCAACAGTGTAACTAATGAAATAGTCAAGTATTTTAATGAAAGCCATCTAAATGTAAGTGCTTCAAAGACTGCAATGATGGAATTTAACACAAGGAAAAAAATAGAATTTGACATGAAATTATCCATAGGAAATGACATTGTAAAAAAGGAAAAATGGACAAAGTTGTTGGGAATTACAATCAAGGACAGCCTCAAATGGGACTTGCATATTGATTCCTTAGCATGTAAGCTGTCGAAGAATTTGTTTGCTATAAATATGATCAGCAAATATTGTAAGGACATGTGTGTACTAAAAACTGCTTATCATGCCTTATTGTCATCAAACTTAAAATATGCTGTAGAAATATGGGGTGCAACAACTCAAGCCAACCTAAGTACATTATTAATACTACAGAAAAAAGTTATCAAAATTATTTGTGGTGCCAAACCTCGAGAATCATGTCGGAATCTGTTCCCAAAATTAGGTGTGCTTACCATTATAGGTGTATACATATTGAAAGTTATATTGCTTGTGAAAACAATAAATCCGAATTTCAACTGTGACCTGCACCAGTATGATACAAGGCAAAAGTTCAGATACCATGTAAATAGCCACAGAACAGCTTTATACGAAAAAAATGCACTTCATGCTGGGCTGAAGCTAGCCAATGCCCTACCAAAAAGTCTCACAACCCTTCCTACTAACAAATTAAAAGATCAACTAAAACAAATTCTAATTGAAAACCCTTTTTATTCCCTAGACGAGTATTATATCTGTATGTAAAGTGCTTCATAAGTATGTCAAGCTCATAGTTTTAAGTAACCTGCAACTAATATAATGCTGATAAAAACAATATTTGTAATATCGTGATTGTATACTACCAAATGTAAAATCCATCAAAATGTAAAATTTATTAATACAAACAAATCTTTAGTTTGTAATTTATAAACTGACGTATTCAGAAGAATAATCTGTATGATGTCCTGAAACTGTATTATTTCTAGGGATTGTATTTGATTATTCGATGTTGAATAAATATTATTATTATTATTATTATTATTATTACTGTAGGTTACACATGTTAATATACCATGGCAGATATATGTTCGGTGACTGCTTTGAAGCCAGCAACTATGAGGTGGCAAGGCTGGATATTAGAAAGAAGGTAAAAGGTGGATGTGTGTGATTTGGGATGGTGTAGGAAATTCTACAGTTGATCTGTCAGTCCTTGTGAAGGATCTTAGGTTTCAAGGAGAGATGACATGTCAGTTTGTACCACAGCAATGGGATCTCAGTGGGAGATGCTATATGTAGAAGTTTCAGAAAGCTGGTGTAGACCCTTTCTTACATATTCCTGTTGTCAAGTACCACAGTGGTAGATTGCTTGTCTGCCAGGTGTCTGATAATAGAGTCATCATTTTTAAATCTGCAGAGGACATGTCAGGGTGAGAAAGTGAGTGAAGCAATGCTGGATGTTAGGAATTCCTTGAAAGCTTGTAAGAGGTGATGAGGTACTGGTGTTGGATTAAGTTGGACTCTTGGTTGAAACTGTACAAGGCAGGGTTCAATGTCAAGTTTGCAGTTGGAAATGCTTTGAGATTAAGTTTCACAGTGTTACTTGCAATTCTTTCACATTTTTATGTGTTTCAAACTGTCCTGGATGATTGTTACTATTTCCTGCATATTTTACTTCTCTAATCTAGCAGATTAATTTTTATTTGATGACTTCCTGTCTCTGTTTGCCCTGTTTTTCAGCTTTTGTCATTTTCATGAACTTTGACAATCACAATTTTTTTAAAACTTTCTTATCATATTTTTCAGTTTTCTTGAGAGAAATTCTGCTCCCCTGTCAAATCAGTCATTATCTTTCTTAGTTTTTGTCTGTTCTCACAATTTTCATTTTATTTTCCTACATTTTTCCAATCTTCTGCCTTCCTTGTCTTTTTTCCCTCTCATTTTCCCCTCTCTGCTTCTTTTTCACCTCTCCCACTATCTCTGATACAGTAAACCCTCTTCTTAGCACATAATGAATCTAATCATATATTATATTTTGTCCTTTTGAAAACATGTTTTTGTACTACCTAAATTTAGGTCCCAAATTCTCTTTCTTGAAACATGCTTGTCCCTTTGAGCTTCCCACAAAGATCTAAGTTTGGAAGTCATCCAGGACATCTACAAACCACAACAACAGCTAGACTTCACCTCCAAAAACCATCCTACATTCTCCTAAACTACTTTAACAGTGGTCTTTCAATCCTTGTCACACTCCAGCTCCCAAAACAGCCACTCCATCAACCACCACTCCTCTCCTGCAAACCAAGCTTGGCCAACTTTCTTAATATCCCCCAACCTTCACAACTACTTCCCAGAACATTGACACTCAGGATTTCAAGGACCAGCCAGAAGGTACAGAGAAGGTACAGTATTCTCAATCTCACATTTAAGGTCTTCTCCCCTCCTGAATTATCTATATTATAAAAGGGTCTCAGTTTCAAACCTAAACCTGCCTTCAATCATATTGATTTGGTTAAGAACCTATTTTCCTTGACATGTAATGTCAACTGGAAGTATCACTTTGCAGCCAATCACAAAACATTTTCAACAGCAAATCTGACACTGAATTCTGTCTTGAACAGTTGAAACAAGATCCCAACTTGATCCACCACCACTACCCCTTACAAACTTTCCAAGAAGTCCTAGCATCCAGCATTGGTTCACCACTCTTTCTCAGTTGCCTACAACATGACCTTAACATGTCCTCTGCAGAATCACAGGCACTTCATTTGCTAAAATCTTATGACTCCATCACTATTCTCCCAGTGGATAAGGGATCTTCCACTGTGGTAACTGAGGGTCTATGACAACTTTCCAAACTTCTACATACAGTATTTTCCACAAGATCCCACTCCTGTGGGACATGTTGACCTACCGTCCCTCCTTTAAAACTCAGGCCCCTCACAAGGACTAACACATCAAGTCACAGAACATCTTACCCCTCCAAAACTGTGTATTCCTTCTTTTAACATGTTTCTAAGATCCACAAACCCAATTACCCTGGCTGTCACACAGCTTTGCTGACTTAAAAACACCCATTGATCAACACCTGCAACCTATTACAACATCACTCTCCTCCTATATTAAAGACACTAACCATTTCCTAAGTCATCTGAAATATGTGCCTGACCCCCTTCCAACACACACCTTGCTTGTCACAGTTGATGCTATCTCCCTCTATACTGACATCTCCAGATACAAGCTCTGTCTGCAGGTGAACATTACCTGAACCAATGCCTAACTGATTTCACACTTATGAAAACCTTCCTGTTCACATAATGAATTTTATACTTATGCACAATTAATTTATCTTTGTTGTTGGATGTACGTCAGACCATAGGTCTGGTCTTTCGAACAGGATGGCTCCTTCCTATGTGTCAACCTTTTCATGGTTAGCTTGGTGGTAGCTTTCCCAGCATTCATAAGCCTTTAGCCTTTGGTTTGGATTAGATATACTCATGATATCTCATGTCACTTTTTTGATGTTGATTACATCTTCAACAAATGTCAGCCATCCTTTTCATGTCGAATGCTCCCCTTCCTTACCTCCTCTATACAACCTTGACATTCAAGGCAAAGGTATATGTAACAATCCCACCAGAATAATTCAAAAACATATTTCCACTCCTGGTTTTTCTGATCCCTCCAAAAAAATCCTAGGAGTACAGCTCTTGTCACTTAGTATTATCTGGATTTTGCAAGTATTAATCAGCTACTTCAACAAGACTATGACTTCCTAAAATCATGCCCTGAAATGGGGCCCATTCTAACTGACATTTTGCCCACCACCACACATAGAATAGCCTTTTATAGCTCCTTCAATCTGTGCAATGTCCTTGTCAGATCATATGCTCCTTCTCCAACTATGTTCCTACCCTATGGTTCCTACTCCTATGGCGATTCTCACTGTAAGACCTTTCTGAAGTGCCATCCTACCATCACCTATACCAGCCCTGTATCTGGCAAAGCAGGTACTAGTATAGGGAGAGTCACCTGTTAAACAATACTTATTGTGTACCAGCTGTTATGCAAATACTTTTCTACCTCTATGGTGGTATGAATACCATGAGGTTATTAGTTAGCATGAATGGGCATAGACAGATGGTATATAGTGGTAATACACAATATCCTGTTGCAGAGCACACTCTATAACATGACAGCCATGACTGTGTTGCCTGTTTCACCATACATGCCATCTGGATTTTCTCTCCTGAAACCAGATTCTTAGAACTTCGCTGGTGGGAATGAACATTACAATATGCATTGGCTCTTGGCACCTACCTTGCCTACATTTATGTCAATTTCTGTGTTTTTTCTGACCAGTCTTTTTTTCCCCCATCCTCTCACCTGACCTGGGGTTCTGAATGGCTTTTCTGTAACTGTTCTCATCTCCTAAACCTTGCCAGTCTGTTTCATTCATCCCTCTTCATTTCTCTTCTGTGTTTCCACCAGAAGAAAGAACTGCCAACTCTGAAAACTTGCATATTTGCGTATCTTTGTTGTATGTTTTCTCCTGTCACTGCTCAATATGGTATATTTTTGACATTGACTTTCTATGAAGATAACACCAAAAATGGATAGGTGGGCTTTCAGATTGCTTATGTTTGTTTTATGTGCACTGAGTTACATTTCCATGTGTGTGTGTGTGTTGTGTGTGTGTGTGTGTGTGTGTGTGTGTGTGTGTGTGTGTGTGTGCCAGTGACTCAGCATCTCTGCTATATGGTGAGTAGCAGCTTTTCATAATACTGAATATTGTTATTGTTACTTTGCATGGTAATCACTGAATGACCATTTCACTATTTTTAACAATAGAGTATTTTTCATAATTAGTTATTTTAGTCCATAAAATGAAGCCAAGTGTAAAAAGTATGTTTTGAAAATGGGTGCACATCTTTATATAAATCTTGCATCTAAAATCACTAAAAATCACCTAAGAGCATTACCACATGAAGTCTGGTAGGGTTAAGCAAGACATAATTTCAGTATACTGTGAACACTACATGAATGGGGGACTGACATTGGGTCACAGAGAATTTATTATACATGGCGTGTGTCGAACATTTATTAGAACAAAGCAACAAAGACAGAGAGACTGACTGAATCACATATTAGGATTTCTTCCCATTCCATTTCCTTGTGGAACATGGAAAGAATTACTGAGATTTTCTTGGACACAGCCAATGCATTTGACTCCATGAATCATTTCATACATGAACATTATATCAACAAGTGGTTTAAGATGGCAATGCGTGTTGATGTAGTAATAAATCGCTCTTTAAACTATGAGTATTTAGCATCTACAAAGTGCATATTGTGTGATAAAATACACTCCTGGAAATGGAAAAAAGAACACATTGACACCGGTGTGTCAGACCCACCATACTTGCTCCGGACACTGCGAGAGGGCTGTACAAGCAATGATCACACGCACGGCACAGCGGACACACCAGGAACCGCGGTGTTGGCCGTCGAATGGCGCTAGCTGCGCAGCATTTGTGCACCACCGCCGTCAGTGTCAGCCAGTTTGCCGTGGCATACGGAGCTCAATCGCAGTCTTTAACACTGGTAGCATGCCGCGACAGTGTGGACGTGAACCGTATGTGCAGTTGACGGACTTTGAGCGAGGGCGTATAGTGGGCATGCGGGAGGCCGGGTGGACGTACCGCCGAATTGCTCAACACGTGGGGTGTGAGGTCTCCACAGTACATCGATGTTGTCGCCAGTGGTCGGCGGAAGGTGCACGTGCCCATTGACCTGGGACCGGACCGCAGCGACGCACGGATGCACGCCAAGACCGTAGGATCCTACGCAGTGCCGTAGGGGACCGCACCGCCACTTCCCAGCAAATTAGGGACACTGTTGCTCCTGGGGTATCGGCGAGGACCATTCGCAACCGTCTCCATGAAGCTGGGCTACAGTCCCGCACACCGTTAGGCCGTCTTCCGCTCACGCCCCAACATCATGCAGCCCGCCTCCAGTGGTGTCGCGACAGGCGTGAATGGAGGGACGAATGGAGACATGTCGTCTTCAGCGATGAGAGTCGCTTCTGCCTTGGTGCCAATGATGGTCGTATGCGTGTTTGGCGCCGTGCAGGTGAGCACCACAATCAGGACTGCATACGACCGAGGCACACAGGGCCAACACCCGGCATCATGGTGTGGGGAGCGATCTCCTACACTGGCCGTACACCACTGGTGACCGTCGAGGGGACACTGAATAGTGCACGGTACATCCAAACCGTCATCGAACCCATCGTTCTACCATTCCTAGACCGGCAAGGGAACTTGCTGTTCCAACAGGACAATGCACATCCGCATGTATCCCATGCCACCCAACGTGCTCTAGAAGGTGTAAGTCAACTACCCTGGCCAGCAAGATCTCCGGATCTGTCCCCCATTGAGCATGTTTGGGACTGGATGAAGCGTCATCTCACGTGGTCTGCACGTCCAGCACGAACGCTGGTCCAACTGAGGCACCAGGTGGAAATGGCATGGCAAGCCGTTCCACAGGACTACATCCAGCATCTCTACGATCGTCTCCATGGGAGAATAGCAGCCTGCATTGCTGCGAAAGGTGGATATACACTGTACTAGTGCCGACATTGTGCATGCTCTGTTGCCTGTATCTATGTGCCTGTGGTTCTGTCAGTGTGATCATGTGATGTATTTGACCCCAGGAATGTGTCAATAAAGTTTCCCCTTCCTGGGACAATGAATTCACGGTGTTCTTATTTCAATTTCCAGGAGTGTACTATAAAGTGGTATTAGAACATGCCCAGTGATGCATGTGTGCATCATCCACACTGCTTTGTGAAAGTAAATCTTGAAAACATATTGTGTGCTTGTGGAAATCAAGTGCAGCGGTTATCTAGCTGCGACTGGAATGTATCAATATTCAAAGAAGCAACATGCAATATACAAAACAAAACGTCTAGTCTAGGACAAAATGATTATGTTGTCGTCTTAGCTGGTGCAAACAATATTAATGGATCAAAACACGGTTTTATGACATCACTAGATGAAACCATTGCAATAACTAGGCACACACAACTAATTCTATGCACAATACCATATAGATATGACATGCCAAATGAAAACTGCAAAATCTACTAAATGAACAGTTACTTGAGGCAGAAGGCATCTTACAGTGAACACATCAGAGTTTTAGATGTAAAAATAGCTTCCTTCAACAGAAAGACTTCACTATGCATAGGCTTCACTTACATTAAAATGGGAAAAAGAAACTGTGTGTTAATCTGCTGAATGCCATCAAAAGTCCACTGGTAACAAGAAGTGCCATAAAACATGTTACACCAGGACATCAAACATATTTGTGGTCCAATGCAGCTAATTTGGTGGAAATTCTCAGAAGAATGAGCAATACTGCAGCTGAACCAACAACAACATCAGGAGCTGAAGAGCCATTAGTAACAACAAAAAAAGTGAATATGCAATCAGGATCATCAAGGAAAACAACAGAAACAGTGTTAGACAAGAAGAAGGTATCCACAGTCAGCACCAAGTCACCACCAACATCCTGTGCAAAAATCTCGTCAAGTGCCACAAATCAGTCAGCCCACTACATCCAAGTGGAAACAGCAAAAAATGAGCCGCCACACTCCAAATAAGTAGCACTGGAAACTGTGACAAGATCTTCAACACGAAAATGCAAAACTCCAGCCTACAGCCAGGATTTTTTATGGGCAAAAATACCAGTAGCTCCCTGCTAGCAGCAAACCAAAGAAAAACAGATGCAGAGCAAAATCCACATGAACCAAAACTACAAGAAAACCCGGTGAGTGGTGTCAAAAATCATTCCATTGGAAAGCTGTCACTATTATCCTTTAAAATATTACACCATAATGTGCAGTCAGTGTTTAATAAGTTACTAGAAATAGATCTCTTCCAAAAAACAAAGTCACACTTAGATGTTCTCTATATTACTGAACATATGTTAACAGAAGACAAAATTTAAAAAAAAAACGCCACTTGGCAAATTTACTCTAGCTGGTTATTCTTGTCGGAACAAAAGTAAGGGAGGTGGTACAGCAATCTATGTCAAAAAAATTTAAGGTACAGAAGCCTCACAAAGTACAATAATATGCTAATAGAAACAGACTTTGCATTCTCCTTAATTATCTTAACAGACTATAACCTATTGATACTGAATGTATATCGAGCTCCTGATGGGAAATAGTAAATGGTTTGAATGACTATTTTAGCAAAATAGCAGAAAAACTGATAAAGAAAAACTGCCACAGACCAAATACTCAACACCAAACATTAATGCAAACCATACCAGTACAGGCATCAATGTTTCTTCACAAAGTCTCCAATACTGAAGTACTTACAGCTATAAAGGGACTAAAGAATAAGTACTCCAGTGACAACATTCCTGATTAATTGTAAAGAAATGTGGAGAATCCATTGTAGAACTCCAAACCCACATGATAAATGCATCCTTTACAAATGGAGTTTTCCCTGATCTACTAAATACTTCTAAAATTACCCCACTTCACAAAAAGGGGCCTAAAATGATATAGCCAATTACAGGCCCATAGCAGAAGTCAGCTCATTCTCAAAAATATTTGAAATATTATTTTACACCAGATTGGAAGACTTTACTAATAAACTATCCTTATTAACAAAACACCAGCATGGTTTTAGAAAACAAAGGATGACTACCACTGCTATTTATGAGTATCTCAACAAAACCTTGAAAGCACTGGATAATAAGGAAATCTCTACTGGTATTTTTTTTAGATTCATCCAAAGCCTTTGATGTAATTGACCATACCATACTCCTTAAGAAGCTAGCAAATAAAGGTATAAGAGGAATTGCAAACATATGGTTAGAATCTTATCTGTCAAACAGATTACAAAAAGTTGAAATTAATTTTGAAAAAAAGAATACAACCACTCATCAATGTACTGTCCACTCCTCCAACAAAATGCCTATTAGATATGGTGTGTCACAAGGCTCAATCCTGGGATCCATACTGTTTCTGCTATACATTGATGACATAAGCTCGAAGCTTGCTACAGGACATACCACACTATTTGCCGATGACACGAGTATACCAATAACAGGTACTGATACACAGGACCACAACCAAAAAATTAAACAGCTTATGTCGTCACTCAGCAAATGGTTCAACAAGAACAAACTGATTATAAATATACAGAAAACAAGGTACATCAACTTCAGACTCTCATCCAAAAACAAGAAATGCCCAATTTGATTCTAAATAACCAAGAGCTTACTCTGTGGACTCTGTCAAGTTTCTTGGCATATGGCTTCAAGAAAATCTTAAGTGGGAGACTCACACAAGTTATATCTCAAAAAATCTATCAACTGTGTGTTACATTTTCAGAGTACTCAAAAAATCAGTCACAAAATCTGTTCTCGTACATGTATATTATGCTTACTTCCACTCTACATTACAGTATGGAATCATATTTTGGGGGAACTCACCTGGGGATAGACATATTTTCAAAATGCAAAAAAAGGCAATACACATAATATGTAACCTAAGACATAACAAATCATGAAGACAACATTTCAAAACATGGCATTATGACACTGCCCTCTGCTTACATTTATAATATCGTATCATTTGTCAAGTCATACCTGTTAAACAATGACTGCACACTAAAATTCAATGGAGATATTCATAACTATGCAACAAGGCAGCAATTTGACCTACATATGATTCAGTCCAGAACTACCTGCTACCAAAAAGGTTTTTAATGTTGGGATACAAATGTATAATAATTTACCAAATGAAATCAAAGCAGCAAAGAACCCAAGAGCCTTCACACATAAGTTAAAAAAATATCTCTTGGACCAATGCTTTGATGCAGGTGATCATTTTTTTGAAAGGGGTTAAAATTGTAAACAATTTTATAATAAATGTTCAATTAGGTCTGAAAATTATATACTGTGAATGTCTATGAAATATACTGGATTATTATATACTGTACATGTCTATGAAATATACTGGATTATTTTACTATTACATTTGTATGGGCTGTTTGTATTTTACTATACAACATTTGTATTTACTGTTTTGTTAAAGATAGATAATTTCCTCACTACAAAATCAATTTGTAAAAATTACTTGTAAATATGCTCTCTTTACCCGTCCAATATCATATGTACAACTGTACAATACTATGATTGCCTGGATCAATACAATACAATACAATACAATTCACAGGTAATGGAAAAACTGTATCAGTATGAGATCTTCATGGACTTATCTAAAGCTTTAACTACACAATTCACTCCATACTAATGGAGAAATAACATCAGTGTGGGATTCGAGGAAAATGCAGTGAGATAATAGACCTGTACATCATGAAAAGGCAACAGTGGACATAAATCAGACATACCAGTGGGGCAAATATAATAAATTACAAATCTGAGCTACAAATTGTCACATGTGGTGTTTCACAAGACTCTGTATTTGGACCAATACAGTTATTATTACATAAGTAATTCCATAGACAATATAAATCAGAAACTTAACATTGTATGATGATGACAGAACAATTATCTCTGCAGTGCAGAGCTTGAAAATAAGGCAGTCCTGAAGATTAAAAATGCAAATTAGAATCTACTACAAATCAGTATTTTTATAAATCTGTCCAAAACAATGTAGTGTTTCAAACCAAAATGGGTTGAAAAGTATGATGTGAGTAATAAAATAAATAGAGGAGCAATTAAAGAAGCATGCAGTACAAAGTTCATATGTATTGAAATGCACAAACTGGCTACAAAAAAAGGAATATTTGTAGGTCAGAAAAGATCAGTGAGTTGAATAACAAAAATACTAACTAGATAGTCATGTAGACAAGCTTTTATACAGCATAATATTACAACATTGTACTCACTGTATATGTATCAAGATATTATGACAGTGACAAGAAGTAATAATCACCTTCTTAATAAAGACAGATGCGGACATTCAACAAGATAAAAGGAAAATTGTTACACAACAAACTGACAATGAGTGCTCCAGGTCAAACAGGAAAAAGGTTTTTTAACAAGCTACCTAGATCAGTTGAGGAGATGAAAAGACTTCTCTTTTTTTTAAATCATTTAAAAGTTTATCTCACAGAGAAATGTATATACAATATGAGTGAATGTTTTTAAAATTAAACTAAATATGAGATGTTATAGTGTAACTGAAAATATGTAATAAACTGCAAAGTATAATATTTGTCTTATGTAAATCTATGTTTGTCATATACACTGTAGTGCTTAGAGAATTTCGGAGTAAATTCTAGAACCACTAGGCCTTCCACCATTTCAAACACCCAATATTTTAGAGGTGAGTGGGAGAAATGAATATTCTGTACTGTGCATTGGCTATTTGTATGTGCAGGTCAAATACAGTTATGAGAAAAAGACGGACCCGGTGGCCAAATGGCGGCAGACAAGTATCTGCTGTACAGTCTACGGAGTTTCCGTGTATGGGTTGAGAAGAACAAGGAAAGTTTATGTAGTATTCTGTACTCTTTAGTGTCTGTGTTGATTGTAAAAAGACTAATGAACAACTGAATATAGATTTCTATGTTCATTCACATATTGGACTCACTTGAGACTAGAGACTTTTAACTTACTTCATGTCTTGGCTGTGAAAAAGGCAAGACACATGTACGATGTTCATAAATTATTTAGTTATCAAACCAATGATATTTGAATACGTGTAAATGAGTCTAATGTTTAAGGGCTAAGTTAGCTTGCAGAAGTTGTTGTCTGTGGAAGTTGAAAATATAAAGTGATTGAACTGAAAAGTATTCTACGAGTACCCAAATTATTTCAATAATAGAGAAGTAGTTTAATAAATTCCTTTAACCAGCTATAGTCTGGAGAAGAAGCTTTTGGGAGATTGACATAGCTGATTACCCAGAGAAGAGGATCAGCTACACACAATGTGCAAATTAACTGACTTGAGAGACGTGTGAGCCTTGCAACCCAATACCACACTGTCTCTTGTCATCCAAAAAATGTTAGAACATGGTGACCCAAGTTACAGGACCCAAAGAAAATGGGAATTTCAAGACAGAAACAGGAAGAAGATATTAGGTGTTGCCATAGCAACCAGGCCTAACAAGATACAAGAACTGTTTCCAGTAATTTTATTGAGTCCAATAAACCAATGGAAGGATGTTGCGAGTGCAACGCAGTAAAAGACGTGAGAAAGTAATAGTGAAAAAACAACGGAGAGAAGACATCAACTTTTCGACTAAGAAGATTAGGGGTGGAGAGTAAGCAGTTCTGACACACATACATCATGCTGACGCCGAGACAGTAACCAGCCACCGATGCCGACTACACCAGCTGCTGCTCACCAGTGCTGACTCCACGTCCACTTGCCGGTGACGACGCTGAAACCAATATTCAATGCTGCCATTACCAGTGCTGTCCACCAGCACTGATAACATATCCACTCACCAACACAGCTAGAACTCTATGCTGGGTGAGCGAAAAACAATAATTGTTTGTTAAAGTTGAAGGAACTGTTGAATAATAGTAGTGTAGTTACTGTACTCAGTGGTGAATTTTCTTTTATATGATTACTAGGTGTAAAATCAATAAAGTTATGCACCAAGAACAGCAACTAGCAGAACCAGCCATGGCTATGACAGTGAATAAGGAAATGCCAGACTGGGCTGAAGTAGTAAATTTAATCAAAGAACTAAGTCTAAAATTAGACTTAGTAAAAACAGATTCAAATTCTCAAATTGCTTCTCTAAGTAAAAATTTAAATGCTCAAAATGCTTCCTTGAGAGATGAACTGAGTGCGAATTTAAGTGAAAAAATAGAAGCACAAAGTCCAACTTTAAGTGAAAAGCTGGATGCGCAGAGTGCTAATTTAAGTAAAGAAATAAACACAGTGAATATTCAAGTAAATAATAAATTGGACGTTCAGAATAAGACTTGAGGATTGTTAAGTGCAAAAGTAGATGAACAAAATAAGGAATTTAGCAAGTTGCATGAAGGTATGCGAAATTTGAAGGCTGAATTAGATATTTTAACCACTAAAGTGGAAAATCTTAAGATAGATTTGAAAGGTGAATTCACTAGCTCTTTAAGTAGTCACGTCAATCATCTGTTCACTGACTTTAGTTAGACGCAGAGTAACCATTCTCAGGATTTGGCAAAGAAACTAGAATTTGATATTGAAGATAAATGTAATAGTGTAGAGTCTGAACTGAGCACAAAACTAGGATCATTTCAAAGTATTATGTAATGTTACATTTGATTCTGTAAAACAAAGGTTACACACTTTAAGGGAAAATGTTGAAAAGAATGACAAACTAATTCCTATAGTCCAGGCGCAAATCGCAGGCATTAATACATGAGTTGACAATGCGGGAAAAAACTTTAAGGAGAAACTAATCATTTCAGACTTAGTAAATATAAGTAATCTGGAGGAACAAGAAGAAGAAATGAGGGAATGAAAAGTTGCCATGAGGATAATCTCTGGAAATGTTTTGACTGTTACTTTTTTCAAACATAATGGTAATAGCAGTGTTACAGACAACTTGTGTGAAGAATTCAAACTTGTCCATGACAGAGTAGAAAATAAAATAACTTAACCTGATGTTGTGTTACCTACAAAGTGGTAAATGTTTTGTTGTGGGGAGGCTTTCACACAAAATTTAATGAGAAGTATTGGTCCATAAGTAATCAAGTGAGGTTAATGTCAGGTCCATGGGATCCGGGCAGAGTCACATCTGTTACCCAGGGACATTAACATTCTGAGTTAACGGGTGGAGTGATGACCATCGGATCCTGAGTTGTTTTTGGTGTTTCTTCCAAGGTAGTTTTCCTGCACTGAAATCTCTTTAAATCTTAAACTGTTCTATAATCTATTCTCAAAATCATAAACTATACAATAATTTTAGTATGTAGGAAACCGGATATGACAGTCAAGTCATAATAGAATCACGAATGAACAGTGATGTCTAGACATGAAATGAAACAATGTTGTATTAGTGAAATGTATAATATGATGGTACTATTTAAACCAAGTGATGTCGATACAACATAAAATGAATAGAGGATTTTATGTGTGTATAAAAGTATAGTATAAACTGAATGAATAAACAATTATGTTATCGTAGTGTATAATTTTCTGTTTTTATAGAACATTTTATACCTTTTGTGAGACGTGAAGTGGATGGGAGGGTTTGTATTAGTTTGCGAAGGGGTGGGTAGTGTAAGTACAAGCATGACTAACACTAAACACACACCACAGCTTTCAGACAACCCTCACAGTCAAGTGTGACTGACTCTTTATACATCTACATCTACATTTATACTCTGAAAGCCACCCAACGGTGTGTGGCTGAGGGCACTTTACATGCCACTGTCATTACCTCCCTTTTCTGTTCCAGTCGCGTATGGTTCGCGGGAAGAACAACTGCCGGAAAGCCTCTGTGTGTGCTCATATCTCTCTAATTTTACATTCATGATCTCCTCGGGAGGTATAAGTAGGGGAAAGCAATATATTCAATACCTCATCCAGAAACGCACCCTCTCGAAACCTGGACATCAAGCTACACCGCGATGCAGAGCGCCTCTCTTGCAGAGTCTGCCACTTGAGTTTGCTAAACATATTCGTAATGCTATCACGCTTACCAAATAACCCTGTGACGAAACGCACCACTCTTCTTTGGATCTTCTCTATCTCCTCCGTCAACCCGATCTGGTACGGATCCCACACTGATGAGCAATACTCAAGTATAGGTTGAACGAGTGTTTGTAAGCCACCTCCTTTGTCAATGGACTACATTTTCTAAGGACTCTCCCAATGAATCTCAACCTGGTACTCACCTTACCAACAATTAATTTTATATGATCATTCCACTTCAAATCGTTCCACACGCATACTCCCAAATATTTTACAGAAGTAACTGCTACCAGTGTTTGTTCCGCTATCATATAATCATACAATAAATGATCCTTGTTTCTACGTATTCACAATACATTACATTTGTCTATGTTAAGGGTCAGTTGCCACTACCTGCACCAAGTGTCTATCAACTGCAGATCTTCCTGCATTTCGCTACAATTTTCTAATGCTGCAACTTCTCTGTATACTACAGCATCATCCGCAAAAAGCCACATGGAACTTCCGACACTATCTACTAGATCATTTATATACACTCCTGGAAATTGAAATAAGAACACCCTGAATTCATTGTCCCAGGAAGGGGAAACTTTATTGACACATTCCTGGGGTCAGATACATCACATGATCACACTGACAGAACCACAGGCACATAGACACAGGCAACAGAGCATGCACAATGTCGGCACTAGTACAGTGTATATCCACCTTTCGCAGCAATGCAGGCTGCTATTCTCCCATGGAGACGATTGTAGAGATGCTGGATGTAGTCCTGTGGAACGGCTTGCCATGCCATTTCCACCTGGCGCCTCAGTTGGACCAGCGTTCGTGCTGGACATGCAGACCGCATGAGACGACGCTTCATCCAGTCCCAAACATGCTCAATGGGGGACAGATCCGGAGATCTTGCTGGCCAGGGTAGTTGACTTACACCTTCTAGAGCACGTTGGGTGGCACGGGATACATGCGGACGTGCATTGTCCTGTTGGAACAGCAAGTTCCCTTGCCGGTCTAGGAATGGTAGAACGATGGGTTCGATGACGGTTTGGATGTACCGTGCACTATTCAGTGTCCCCTCGACGATCACCAGTGGTGTATGGCCAGTGTAGGAGATCGCTCCCCACACCATGATGCCGGGTGTTGGCCCTGTGTGCCTCGGTCGTATGCAGTCCTGATTGTGGCGCTCACCTGCACGGCGCCAAACACGCATACGACCATCATTGGCACCAAGGCAGAAGCGACTCTCATCGCTGAAGACGACACGTCTCCATTCGTCCCTCCATTCACGCCTGTCGCGACACCACTGGAGGCGGGCTGCACGATGTTGGGGCGTGAGCGGAAGACGGCCTAACGGTGTGCGGGACCGTGGCCCAGCTTCATGGTGACGGTTGCGAATGGTCCTCGCCGATACCCCAGGAGCAACAGTGTCCCTAATTTGCTGGGAAGTGGCGGTGCGGTCCCCTACGGCACTGTGTAGGATCCTACGGTCTTGGCGTGCATCCGTGCGTCGCTGCGGTCCGGTCCCAGGTCGACGGGCACGTGCACCTTCCGCCGACCACTGGCGACAACATCGATGTACTGTGGAGACCTCACGCCCCACGTGTTGAGCAATTCGGCGGTACGTCCACCCGGCCTCCCGCATGCCCACTATACGCCCTCGCTCAAAGTCCGTCAACTGCACATACGGTTCACGTCCACGCTGTCGCGGCATGCTACCAGTGTTAAAGACTGCGATGGAGCTCCGTATGCCACGGCAAACTGGCTGACACTGACGGCGGCGGTGCACAAATGCTGCGCAGCTAGCGCCATTCGACGGCCAACACCGCGGTTCCTGGTGTGTCCGCTGTGCCGTGCGTGTGATCATTGCTTGTACAGCCCTCTCGCAGTGTCCGGAGCAAGTATGGTGGGTCTGACACACCGGTGTCAATGTGTTCTTTTTTCCATTTCCAGGAGTGTATATTGTGAAAAGCAATGGACCCATAACTCTCCCCTGTGGCACGCCAAAGGTTACTTTAATGTCTATAGGCGTCTCTCCATTGAGAACAACATGCTGTGTTCTGTTTGCTAAAAACTATGCAATCCAGCCACACAGCTGGTCTGATATTCCGTAGGCTCTTACTTTGTTTATCAGGTGACAGTGCGGAACTGTATCGAACGCCTTCTGGAAGTCAAGGAAAATAGCATCTACCTGGGAGCCTGTATATAATATTTTCTGGGTCTCATGAACAAATAAAGTGAATTGGGTCTCACACGATCACTGTTTCCGGAATCCATGTTGATTCCTACAGAGTAGATTCTGGGTTTCTAGATACGACATGATACGCGAGCAAAAAACATGTTCTAAAATTCTACAACAGATCGACATCAGAGATATAGGTCTATAGTTTTGCGCATCTGCTCGATGACCCTTCTTGAAGACTGCAACTACCTTTTCCAATCATTTGGAACCTTCTGTTCCTCTAGAGACTTGCGGTACACGGCTGTTAGAAGGGGGGCAAGTTCTTTCGCGTACTCTGTGTAGAATCGAATTAGTATCCCGTCAGGTCCAGTGGACTTTCCTCTGTTGAGTGATTCCAGTTGCTTTTCTATTCCTTGGACACTTTACCATTTGAAATTCCATAGGGGTTGCTAAGATTTTTCTTTGGAGACTTCAAAGGTGAAGGCAAGAATGTTCATTCTGTAGGAGACGTTTAACATCATACCCCCTCTGGCTTCTCACTCAAGTACCGGAGAAGTAGGAATCCTAGGGAAGGGGGGTGGGAAGGATTTCTTGTCTTTGGGGCTATCTTCTTTCTCTTCTTTGATCTTAGCAACCATTTCTACTTTTTCCTTTCTAACTTCTCATCTGAGTACCAGTCTATCTTTCACTCTTTCCTTATGCATATACTTCTTTTGCTGAAGTCCTTATTTTCCGTGGTTTCCAATAACCTTCAACTTATTTCATGTAAGTAGGCTGAAAAGTCACGCTACACAAACACACTTCCACATATACATACCACAACATGAAGACACAAACAATGAAAGTACGGATTAAAAGGATGTGAGAGCGATCAAGTGTTGTAGGGGGAAAGAATGTGCACACAGAGAAACTTACGGTTGATTATTGTGACAGTTCTACATCACCTAGTTACTTGTAAAGACTATCATGTAGATATTTATTAATATGTATATATAGGAAATATATGTATAAGAACAATGACGATTCTATATCGCATAGGTATACAAGGATATAAAAACTTTGGTAATTTTACATCGAGTATACCTAAGTAGGAAGTGTGAATAAGAAAAGAGAACATAAGCCACAGAGGTCAGTCTAACAAATATTCTGATGACTTGTAGGATAGTGGGACTCCTATAACTTAAGTAAGCATATTATATATTGAATAATGTCTGTAGGCATGAAGCAGATACTGGAAACGTAGAAGTGGATGAGTAATGGAGGACTCTAGGGTATAAAAGAGAACTATGAAAAAGTGAGTGTGACGTAGATTTTAATTTTACCAGGTAGGCAGACCTAAGAAAGGCTGACCTATACTGTGCGGACAGGGGCACTAAGAAGGGGATTGACCTGTACCATAGGAAAATAAGAATTAAGAATGGGGCATACCTACCAAAATGGAGGGAGAAAGGGTACTCATAGGATCAACCCATTTGTGAGGTATAGGTACTGTTTCTAGAGGGGAAAGGGCAGTTTTGTGACAAAAGTCACAAAATTTTGTAGAAATTATTCTGGAAAGTTTGAATTCTGTACTTCACTAGCTTTATTATGTTTTATGAGTGTCAATAGGAACACTTTTATTTTGCCCAGAGTTCTACCAGACTACAAAAGGCCTATAAATAATAAGACCATTGCGTAATGAAGAAGCGGTATAAAGAATTAGAATAAAAATAAAGTACTCAGACGTCATGAACACCTGGAATTTGCGACTGGAAATTGAGACAGAGTCCTAATGAATCCTAAATATTAGTAAAACTTACCAGGTCACCATTGAATATTCGAGTTTGATGTCAAAAAAGAGTGAGAGTAGAATGAATGAAAGATTAGCTAGAGTTTATTCTAAATGAGTACAAAGATCTATGTTGGTATGTATACTGTTAGAACAGTATGTGATATAAATTTACATAATGACCATATAAAATATCGCATGTTTGATTTAAGGGAAGGGGGAATATGTAGTGCTTCGAGTATTTCGAAGTAATTCTAGAACCACTTGGCTACTTACCATTTCGAACACTCGATATTTTAGAGGTGAGTTGGAGAAATGAATATGGCGTACTGCACATCAGCTATTTGTATGTGCAGGTCAAAAAACAGTTACGAGAAAAAGATGGACCTGGTGACCCAACAGCGGCAGACAAGCACCGGCTGTATGGTCCACAGAGTTTCCGTGTATAGGTTGAGAAGAACAAGGAAAGTTTATGTAGTATTCTGTGCTCTTTAGTGTCTGTGTTGATTATTAAAAGACTAATGAACAATTGAATATAGATTTCTATGTTCTCTCATGTATTGGATTCACTTGAGACTAGAGACTTTTAACTTACTTCATGTCTTGGCTGTGAACAAAGCAAGACACATGTATGATGTTCATAAATTATTTGGTTATCAAACCAATGATTTTGAATATGTGTAAATGAGTCTAATGTTTAAGGGCTAAGTTAGGTTGCAGAAGTTGTTGTCTGTGGAAGTTGAAAATATGAGGTGATTGAACCAAAAAGTATTCTACGAGTACCCAAATTATTTCAAGAATAGAGAAGTAGTTTAATAAATTCCTTTAACCAGCTATAGTCTTCAGAGAAGAAGCTTTTGGGAGATTGACATAGTTGATGACCCAGAGAAGAGGATAGGCTACACACAATGTGCAAGTTAACTGACTTGAGAGATGTGTGAGCCTTGCAGCCAAATACCATACTGTCTCTTGTCATCCAAAAAATGTTAGAACACGCCACAGCTAATCTTTGACATAATCTATTATGGTAAATGAAGTCAAAACAAAGATGTTATGTCTCTCTTAGGCTGTATGCATATAAAATTGTATGATGGAGTCCACGGGCACAGAATAAATAAATAAATAAATAAAATGAAATAAACATCTCTGTTTATGCAGCAATTAGTCAACTGGTCTATTGTTGTCCTCACAATCCCTCTGGGAGTGATAAATAGGGTATTACAATAGATTCTTAGATTCTCCACTTAATACTGATTCATGAAACTTATTAAGTAGGCTTTCAACAGGATAACTTTCATCTAGCTTTAAGCAACAGCCAATTCACATTTTTGAAACACTTTCTGCATGTTTCAGAAAACCCTCTTAAACATCTCAGTTTCCCTGACCTGTCACTTCCTAATACAGGTACAGTTCAAAGAGTCCATGGTATACTGTGCACAGAAGCTGTGCCAGAAGCTTATCACAATGGCTGCTTCGATGTGAATATAATGGAGCTATATCAACTAATAAAAAGTCCACATTGGAGTATCAACAATATTATTAACAGGATAGGTTGCTCCTCATCTTAAAGCTAACACATTGCATTGCAGATAGGCACAATGAAAAGACTGTTCCACACTGAGTCTTTGATCAAAGCTTTCTTGATTCACACAAGCAAGCACACCTCATGCACACATGACTGCTCCCTACAGCTCCTGTGGCCAGAACGCAATGGTGCCATGTTGAGCAGAAGCAGCAGACTGGAATGGGGTGGGGAAGGGGCAGGGATAGCAGGGTATGGGTGGGTAGGAGTCAGCACTGCCTGACAGAACCTACAGGGGCAAGAACGGGGCCAGACAGGGCTGCCTGTTAAAGTGTTGGGAGATTGTGGGGGAGGGGGGAGGGGGGGGGCAGAGGAAAGGGAGCAGAAAAGAAGAGCAGCAAAGAGCAGAAAGGAGCTGTGGCATTGGCAGAGATAGGAGTTGGTAGGAGGTGACAGGACAGAGGAGGTGGAAGCTGTTAGGTGGAGGGTGGTAGGGACAATGGGGTACCTTAAGTTGGGATGGGATAATTTCAACAGCAGAGAATGTGTCAACACCACTGGTCCCTCCCCTCTCCGCTGGTCTCCTTTTCTGCTCCCTGTCCTGTCTGTCTCCCTCCCCCCTCCACAGCCCCACAACACCATGCCAGGCAGCCTTTTCAGGTCCCCATCTAGTACCTACAAGATCTAACTGGCAGTGCTGACTCCTCTCCCCCCACCCACATCCTGCTATCCCTCCCCATTCTGCACTCCAGGTGGCTGCTTCTGCTTGATATGGCACCACTGAATTCTGGCCTCAGTGGCCGGAGTGAGCAGTCATGTCTACATGAGTTGTGCTTGCTTGCGTGAATGTGTGTATGTGTTTTTCTTTCTTTTCTGAAGAAACTTTTGGCCATAAGATCAGTATATAATAGTCTTTTTGTTGTGCCTATTTGCAACTAAACATGTCATCTTGATAGTGAGTAGCAGTCTATCCTTTTCGTAATATTGTATGATGGAGCTGAGCTTCTTACAGACAGAACTGATATGCTGTTCTCATTTTATGAGTATTCATTATACATAGCAATACCTAAGAATCTAGAGTATTCTACTTCCTCCAGCCTTGTTTCATTTACCTATTAGTCACTATGCTCAGACTTCTCTTTGTTTTTGAACACTATATACATTCTTTCCTTGAATTTACCACCACTTCATTTTCCATGAACCACTGGGCTGTGAAGTTTGCAGAAATGGTCTTCTCTCAAGCTGTTCCACATTATGATAATTATTCAGTAGTCTCATGTCACCCACATAGAGTAATTTCTATGCTTTCTCTTCAGCACCTACCTCATTTAAAAACAGATAAAATAGCAATGGCCCTTTTACTGAACCCTGTGGCACTCTCTATTTGATGTCTTACCCTTAAGCTATCTCTATTATCAATCAATAACTCAGGATATATTTCCAGATAGACTTAAATATGCTGCAGTAAAGCCCATCTTTAAAAACTGGAGATAATCAAACTGCCTCTAATTGCAGAACTATTTCATTTTTCAAAACTGTTTGAGAAAGTGCTCTATGACAGGTTACTGACTCTTTTAACATAACAGAACTTGTCCAATGCCTCTCAACTTTGGCTTTCATAAAGGATTCTCATGCAAAAAATGTATGGAAAGTTCTCATTCAGAACTGCAAATTATTTAGCAATAAAGGAGGTGACTCGCTGAAAGGCAAAAGTGCTGCATCGTTGATAGGTACACAAACAAAAGGTAAAGAGCTTGGCTGGATTTCACAATGCACTTCCTTATCAAGCTTGTAGGAGAAATGTGCTTACAAACACACACACACACACACACACACACACACACACACTCACTCACATGCACACGCCTATCTCTCCCTACAGTGTACTCAGTCGATATGAACATGAGTGAGTGAGTGTATGTGTGTTTGTGTGCATGTTTTTCCTACAAGCTTGAAAAGGAAGTGCATTCTGAAAAATAGCCAAGCTCTTTACCTTTTCTTCTTGTACCTATCAATGATGCTGCACTTCTGCCTTTGGGAGAGTTCTCTCCTTTATTCCTAAACAAATCACAATTCTCCACCATAAAAAGCATTACAAGATCTTATAAATAAAGTCTTTTTAGTAGTAAACAATAAAAATTATCCTGATGGTAAATTTAGTGACCTGGCCAAAGCAATTAATTATGTGGATGGAAAAAATATACTTAACAAACTCCAGTGCTATGATTTAATGATACCTCCCTTGTATGTATGAAGTCTTTTCTTCCTAACAGAAAGCAATGGGTAACGTTCACACACTGTGTCACAAGTTTGAATCCAACCTCAAAATTGGAAATATAACGTTTGCAGTCCCACCTGTATCGATACTGTGCCCACTCTTTTTCTTAATCTACATAAATTATCCTCCAGTCACTTTAAATGGAACATCAAAAATTGTAATTTTTCCGAATGACAAAAATATTTATCCAAGTTACAAAATCAGCCTTAATAGACAAAGCTCTGATGATAGCAGCAGTAGAAGATATTAATCGTCATAGACTTGTTGACAGTAAACTGTCTTATACATATCTGTGCAGTGTACACTTTGAATATTCTTGTTATCTCTGAACTTTGAATAAATGAATGATGTATAGATTTGATTTGCAGTTTGTGATTACATGATGTAATTAATTATTGAATGTTTTATTGCATAAATTGTATTTTCACACCTTTGATGACTCTGAGTTTCTGATCACACACCAGAACAACAGTATCACATGCCAGAGAAATTAAATCATGGATTGGAATGATGAAATGCATCTTACATAAGTTTTCGCACCAAACATACCATGCAGAACTACTCATGAATTACCACGCCACCTAAACTACACCTAACATGGAAAACAATCAAACTGCTGACCAAATAGTTGAGATGTGTTCATCCAGGGCATCATAATTATGTCCACCAGTGCAGAGAGATCTCCAGAAGCACTGCTAACACAAATAGGTGAACTGTCTAAGCACATTGCAGCTCCCAAAAAATTTGGTGCTCTACATGTGTGTCATAATGTCGATGCCCTTTCAGTAGAAACAAGTGTTCACCAACCAGGGAGAATATCTGTAGGATCACAAAAAAACTTGGAGCTTCAGCTTAACAGTGTAGACCAACCTGCAATGAGGAAAACACCACCAGAAATTAATAATGGTGGCTGCTGATTTCAAACCAGTCACCAACTGTTCATAACAGAGATTGATACAAGTGCTGATCTCTCAGTTCACCCTTCATCTTGTCTTCCATGGTGATATACCAAAAATAGTTATTTAAGTGCTGCAAATGGATCTTCCATCAAGGCCTATGGCCACATCACATAACATCTAAACTTTGATCTGAGAACTATATTACAACAATGTGTACAATATAACTATCAACCTCCAGCTTTCTTCAGTAAAAACATATCAGCAACACAAGAAAATGGGACAATGTATGACTATGAATGCTACACGGCTTAGGCCTCAATCACAAATTTAGGCACATGCTTTGAGGTGGGTATTTCACACTTATGAGAGAACATAAAACATCTTCCAATCCCAGACAAGGCATCATGATGCCAGTTTTGACATTTGGACATCACTGCACAGTTTACTATTGGTATTTGACATCTGGATGGTGAGCAGAATGGATCATTAGATGCACTATCTCTCTTTGACACCATAGTAAAGGAACTTGATTTCACAGCACTCACCAATTCCCAAGAAGAGTACAAGGATCTGCAAATGTTCCATGAAGCTTTGACAGAGTTGAAGTTCCAATGTAATAAAATCTCATGCTGGAACATAGTGTTAGTTGCGATGTATCACTATCTCAAGCATGACCATTTGTTACAGCAGATTTCTGCAAGCAAATAATTTTCTATCTTCACAACCTCTGTTATCCAGGAGTAAAAGCTACTGTATGATTAGTGGAAAAGGCATTTGTTAGGCCAAATATTGCAAGACTTCTGTCTGCTGCTGGATGTGACAGTGTATCAGTTCAATTCTATAAAGAGTTTGCAAAAGAACTTGCTCCTCTTTTAGCAGCAAGGTACTGAATGTCTCTACAGAACAAAGCATTCCTAGTGATTCGAAGAAATCATTCCTGTTTTCAAGAAGAGTCAAGAAGAGAACACCAAACTACAGGCCTATATTCCTGACTTCAGTGTGTTGTAGAATTTTAGAACATGTTTTATGTTAATGTATTATGATATTTCTAGAGACTGAAAATCTCTGTAGGAATCAACATAAGTTCTGAAAATAACTATCATGTGAAACCCAGCTCCCTCTGCTTGTTCACGAGACACAGGAAGCAGTAGAGACCAACACCCAGGTAGATGCCATATTCCTTGACTTTTGGAAGGTATTTGATACAATTCCACACTGCCATCTAATGAGAAAAGTGTGAATGTATGAAATATCAGACCAACTGTGTTATTACATCAAATCATTTCTAGCAAACAGAGCACAGCAGGTCATTCTGAACAGAGAAAGAAGTCCTCAGAAGTAAAAGTAGTTTCGGCCTTGTCCCAAGGAAGTATTATAGAATCATTACTTTTGACAATACATATAAATGATGTAGTATAATGTCAGAAGTTCCAGGAGAATTTTTGTGAATTATGCTGTTTATACTGAGAAGTCACAATGATGGAAAATTGTAGAGAAATTTAGGAGGACCTGCAGAGGATCAACAGTTGGTGCACAGACTGGCAATTGAGCCTCAACATAAATAAATGCAACATATTATGAGTATGTAGACAGAAATACCCTTTACTGTATGATTACACAATTGCAGAACAATCACTGGAAACAGTTACCATACTTGCCAACATATGACACACACTGTCAAAAAAGATGCACCCCACTTTTAAGATTTTTTTTCCAAAGAATGGCTGAAGTAAACTAGTTGGCCCTATTGGAATTACAACTAACTGATTCTTCAATTCATTCAGTCTATTTCCAATGTCTTCCATTCTGTGAGAATGAAACTGATTCCATACTAACTGCACAGGCTTCTTCAGTAGGCCACCAGATGTCCTAGACCACAGTTTATGTATCCATAACTTCATTCCTGCTCCTACCATAAAGCCTTTATTGTGTACATGAACAAATACTACTGTCAGTAATTGTTCCTTAGGAAGTGTCTTTCTTTTAAAATTTAAAAGTGGCAGCAATTTTGTCACCTCAGTACAGCAGGATAAAATGAATGTGTAATGAGTCTCTTTGTGCCCTGAAGTTTTAAGTATGATGGCTTTTGTGCCCTTGGAATCCACAATTCTGTTAGAAGGTACATCAAAGATAATATCATCCATTCTCCATTTTGTGAAAGTTCAAACTTTTCACTTTTCCTTGCATTAACGACAAACTGACGACATTCAACAATCTGTTCTTTGTACTCAGCTGGGGTCTTCTGTGATATTTTTATCTTGGTCCACATACAAAGCTGATTCCTCTTCATAAATCTTGAACACCATGACGTTGATCCAGTAAAGTCAGTGATCCCTTTACTGGTGGATGCTGCTTTCGGTAGATGTATGATCATTTTCGTAGAAACTGGAATTGCTGTTTGTCTGTTCAGATCCACATATTGAGTTCTAATTCACATTTTTCCCATTTTAAAGTTCCAATTCTCAGATTATGTTTACTCTAAGGTACTTTCCTTAGAACATATTCCTCATTTCACAAAGTTCTTATAATTTTTTCAGTTGTAAGTGGCCCAAAATGCCTTTCTGCAGCCCCATTTCTGTGCTTTTTAAAATAATAAATCGCTTGCAGTTTAAATATAATAACATAGCAATTCCATTTTTCAGCTATAGTTTGCAAATAAAACCAAAATACATGTATAACACAAGTGAATCTCCAGGCTGATCACCGCACAACTGAAGCTTGAACAAACAATATAAAAACTGTTAATGATAGTGCATGTACATCCACTGCACTCTGTACAACTGGAATGTCCAAAATCTGCAGGGAAGCACCTAATGAATTGCTTCAAGCTAAAACATACCAATTTGGTACAAATGGAACTTATAGGTCCTTACCTTAACTTAATACCAGTGTATAAGATGCATCCAGTTTTTGGGCTTATTTTCAAAGGGAAAAAAGGGTGTCTTATATGCCAGCAAATACAGTATTTCCATAAAATATCTATGAATATGTATATACCAATACTTGAATATTGCTTGTCAATTTGGAATCAGTACCAGATTGTAATGATAGAGGAAATGGAGAATATCCAAAGAAGGCAGCATATTTCATTACAGGTACATTTAGTAAGTGCGAAAAGCCCTGGAGATGCTCAACCAAACCCAGTGGAAGACATTGCAAGAGAGGCATTGTACACCATAGTGAGATCTACTGTTAAAGTTCTGAGAGTGTACATTCCCAGAAGAGTCAACTAATACATTGAATTCTCTTAAGTATGTCCCATGAAAAGACCATGAAGATAAAATTAGAGAAATTCAAGTCCACATGCTGGCTTACCGGCAATTGTTCTTCCCGTGATACATACAAGGCTGGAACAGCAACAGAGGGATGTGACACTGGTACACAAATTACTCTCCATCACACACCAAATGTTGCTTGTGGAGCACAGGTGTGGACATAGATGGAGATCTCTGCCACTGCAATGCTTATCCGTGCAACAAATAACAGTATGTTACAGCTCCCCTTCATACTTTCATCTCACCAAATCAGCAATTTTAACATTTCCACATCGACATTATTGTACTTTTACCATTGTTTGAAATATATTACAACTGCCTGGTAGCAACTGACCATTTCTCTATCCAGTGAAAGATGCAACAGCAGTCACAACTTTCTTTCATGACTGGATTGCATGATTCGGCAGTCCCCTGTATATCACTATTGATCAAGGCAAACATTTCAAGTCATACCTCTTCAAAGCATTTTCACCATTGCTTATCATGGACTGGATTGGACCTGTGCCTGGCACCCTGCCACTAATGGTCTCATAAATGGGTATATCGACGATTAAAGGCCTCACTAAGATGCCAACCCATAGAGCATGTGACAGGTAGCTTCCTTATTGACTTACTAAGTCTCCAAACACCTTTCAAAGAAGATCTCAACATGGTAGCAACTGAATTAGTGTATGGACAGACAAATTGACTGCCTGGAGAATTCTTCACTGACGTATTAAACAATGTTATCGAAGCCTCAGACTTTGTGCAACATCTACTCTCCCAGACTCAGCAGAACCATCCAGCTGTTTCAGAAGAACACTATATCCCACAACCATTCATTTTCTATGAGAGTTACAGTCCACCAAACAGGTTTTCATTTGACACAACACTATTCAAAAACCTCTCCAATCACTGTATGATGGCTCATACTCAGTGCTAGTAAGCCATAACAGAACATTTGAAATTGACATCCATGGCTCTTTCATCATGATGTCCATTGTCAAACTTAAGCCATTCTTTATCCCAGCTGAAAGTCACAATTGTTCAGGGACAACTGTTAATATTGAGATGCCACCTATATGCTATTCCATGAGGATACACGGTGCACACATTCATCCACTGCCACGGGCTGTGCCTTTAAGTAAACCTCCTGCTACAACTCATTCTGGGAACAATGGACACTTCAACCTCAAATATTTTTGGTACTAGTGGAGCAGTGATGTGGATAGTAAATTATCTTATACATTTTATACATTGTGTAGATTGTTTAATTATTTGTATTATCTCTAAATAAATGAATGATATGTATATTTTCTTTACAATTTACAATTATGTGATTTAACTATTAGGCTACTGGAATACGTTTTGTTCAATAACTTTATTTTCCCATGACACATTAAATGGGGCAGTGTGTGCAAAATTATTTGAAACCATCTAGATAACAGATTAAAATATTTTGATTCTATGGGGATCCATAGTCTGTAACAGTTTAATAAAAGATTACACTGTCTGTTCTAGGCTGTATTGTGCTTTATTGAAATTGTGCATTTACTTGACAATGGCTAGTGACCAAAATTAGCTAATAGCACATTTTTAATAAAGTAAATGACAGTCTACAATGAACCATGTATTCTTTTATTAGATTAAAAGACAGTTTCTGTAGTTCAAGCCCAAATAAAAAACATTTTGAAATAGACACAAATCCTAGGCACGACTGTTTTTAGTAAACGGAGGATGGGAACATGCAGTAAATTTCACTGTGTAACTAAAACATTTAAATTACATAATTTGTACTTTTGTACTGCCACAAAGCGTTATGGTATAGATTATTGGGATAAATAAGTTATGAAAATAAAATCTTTAAACTTAAAAAATCAGCAGTCAGAATGAGCCTTATGTAAGATGAAAAGACAGTTACAAGACGCTACTCAAAAAATTAGAAAACATTTTATATACATATAAAACCACTCTTTGTTGAAAAAAAAGGTGAGAAAAAAGAAAACATAAACAAATTCATCTCCACCATACTACAGCTTACAATACTAAATTAACTATAACTCAGTACAATACGGTACAGATTTTTTTTTTTTAAATAGAAAAAAAAAGGAATCAAGTGGATATGATAATAAAAGTGTATAGCATTTTGCTTATTCATATTTCTAAAGTCAATTTGAAAAACAAAAGTAAACAAATGGTGAAACTGTTTCTTGTAGAAAGACTTTTCTATTCAATGTGTATGGAATACATATGTGTATATGTAGGGTGTATAATACGAGGTGCGGCTAGAAAAAAACTGGACTGATGCTGGAAAAAACATTTATTTACAATTATTTACAATTTCATGTTATCTCCTTCAATGTACTCTCCTCCTCGGTCTCTACACCGCTCCATACGAATTTTCCACTGTTCATAGCAATGCTGCAGATCATTTTCGGTAAGTCCATACATTACTTCCGTCGCTTTTTCTTTTACTGCTTCAACAGTCTCAAATCTAGTTCCTTTCAAAGCTGACTTGACTTTAGGGAAAAGAAAAAAGTCACAGGGGGCCAAATCAGGTGAGTAGGGTGGATGATCTAAGATGGGAATGTTGTGTTTTGCCAAAAACGTCTTCACTGACAACGCACTGTGAGCTGGGGCATTGTCTTGGTGAAGGATCCATGACTTTTTTCTCCACAAATCGTTCCGTTTTCTCCGTACTCGCTCACGTAGGGTAGCCAGGACGCTAATGTAGTAATGCTGATTCACTGTTTGTCCCTCTGGTACCCAATCAATGTGCACAATCCCTTTGATGTCAAAAAAAAAAAAAACAATCATCATTGCCTTGAATTTCAATTTTGACATTCGTGCTTTTTTTTGTCGTGGAGAACCAGGAGTTTTCCAATGCATCAATTGGCGTTTAGTTTCGGGATCGTAAGTAAAAAACCACGATTCATCGCAAGAAATAACATTTTGTAAGAAGGTGGGATCACTTTCAATGTTTTCCAGGATGTCAGAACAAATCATTCTTCGGCATTCCTTCTGTTCAATTGTGAGACACTTTGGAACCATTTTTGAACACACTTTGTTCATGTTGAAACTTTCATGAAGAATCTGCCTAACACTTTCCTTGTCAACTCCTGTTAACTCAGACACTGCTCTGATTGTTAAACGGCGATCTTGTCGAACAAGTTTACCGATTTTTTCAATGTTTGCATCAGTTTTTGCTGACAATGGTCTGCCAGTGCGAGTGTCATCACTGGTGTCTTCGCGGCCATCTTTAAATCGTTTAAACCACTCAAACACTTGTGTTCGCGATAAACAATCATCGCCGTACACTTGTTGTAACATTACAAACGTTTCACTTGCAGATTTTCCTAGTTTGAAACAAAATTTGATATGAACACGCTGTTCCTTCTGTACACTCAACATTTTCCGACGCACAGACAAAACGTCAACTACTTAAAACAGACGCCACGGGCAGACTGAGCGCAGGAGGCAGATGAAACTCGAGCAGTAGGCGGAGCGAGAGTCACGTGACAGGCCACGCGACTTTCAGCCTTATTGCATTCGTTTTATTGTTTCACCAGTTCTAGTCTGGTTTTTTTCTAGCCACACCTTGTATATTTTAAAATGTGTGTAATGCTGCATTCAAACATGTCGATTTTATAAAATGTAATTTTTATTATAAATGTGCTGTTTGAAGATTTCCCAATGTAATCACTGGTTGAAGGATAGTCAAGTGTAAGACCAGATGCTGTCATGGAAACTGGACGAGGCAACTACTCATCATTTTTAGGAGCAACTGCAGGGAGCTGAAGGGGAAAGCTATTTTATAAGCTAGATTTCTAGAAAGAACAGGTGCCAGGAAGAGTGGAAGACTTTACTATCATCACCAGGGAGGGGCTGTTTAATTTCAAGATGCCATGCAGGAGACCTATCACTGTGCAATGTAGGCACCATGGCCACAAGCTGTGGATCCCAGAATATGTCCAGCTTAGCTGTCCTGGCTTTGAGCATCATTGGTTGTTCTCACTAGATTCCTTTCTCTGTTTCCCAATCTATTCTGAGCACAAATTCTATACCTACATTAAGTCCTGTAATATGTGCTGTCATTCAGAGGTCATGTTGTCACATAGAAGATGGCAACATGGATCAATATTAGCATGCAGAAGCTCCTCAGTTTGTGACTTCATTTGAAGGAGTCAACATTATAGTACAGGACCAAAGTGATAGTTAAGGTTTCTGATGGACTTGTTCATTTAAATGTGGAAGATTGTACTGCAAGGGATCAGTTTGTTAATCTGTGCATGAAGTGGTGCATTAAAGTCAATAATAGCTATAACTTATCAAGCAATCCTGCAGCAAGGAAGGGTGTCAAAGTTAAGTAAATCTGTTACTCATTTTTGTAATAAAGTGAACTAGATTTCACGTGTTCTAGTTTAATGTGTGACCTCACTGAACAGTAAAAGAACACACAGTTGTGGCAGGATGATTGTAGTTTTGTGTGGTCACAAATAATATATGTATTTTGACAACTCATTAAATCAAAAATTTGAATACACAGTACCAGTATTACTGTTCCACAATAATACTGTATATTCAAGTTTTTAATATGTCTTTGCTCCTCCAATAAGCAATGGAATATTCCACAAACTTCTCAAATGATCAAGTCTTTATAATTTGTGGTGAAATATAGAATCTTGTTCTCTCTACAATTCATGCCATCAATCATAGTTATCTAAACAGTGCTCAGAAACAGCAGATTTTTCTGACTGATGTCTATGTTTATGAAACCTATCTTTAATAATGTGACACATCTGCCCAGTATATGATTTCACAGGCTGACAAGAGATTTTGGTCATGTCCTGGTCATATGTAAAGGCTGTCAATGGCACCAATGTTAATGTATAGACACTCATGGGTGGCATGGGAACCAAAATTGAGGGTAGCAAAGATAAAGCAGAAATGTTGAACTCTGGTTTCAATACCTTCACGGAGGAAGATACAGAAGTACTGCCTGAGTTTAATTCTCGCATCACCACAATGAGGAATGTAGCTTCAGTGACATTAAGAAGCAGCTGAAGTCACTAAAACTAAATAAGGCACCAGAGCCTGATGGTATTTGTGTAAGATTATATACAGAATTTGCAGCTGAGTAAATTCCTCAAACAAAAAAACTGTACCCTATGGTTGGAAGGTAGCACAAGTCACAGTGGGCTGAAAGAAGGATGGCAGAATTTACCCATATTTTTTGATAGACATTTGCTGTAGAACCTTAGAACACATGCTGGGCCCTAACACAATGAGATATCTCAAAAAAGAATGACCTCTTCGAATCCAAGAAGAATGGATTCTGGAAACATCGGTCATGCAAAACCCAACTCACTCCTTTCTCTTATGACATCCTGAAAACTGTGGATCAAGGCAATCAGATGGACACAATACTTGTTGACTTTCAAGAAATATTTTAATTTAGTATCCAAAAACAATTGTTAATAATATTATGATCATATGAGTATCAAACAAAATCTGAGACTGAACAGAGAGTTTCATTCTAAGTGTTTTGAATTGGCAGGAGCCAATTCACGGGGTTTGGAGGAAGCCGAAAGGCACAAGTTTAAGCTCACGCTGGCTGGCGCAAGGTCTGGAACAGGTAAAGTAATTATACTATCAAGAAAAGTACGTAGCTGCTGGAATACTTAACTTTAATCCATAATTGGTGAACATCGGTCTGACTGTACATGCATCCCAAGATAAATAACAAATGATAATGGCGCCTTGCTAGGTCGTAGCAAATGACGTAGCTGAAGGCTATGCTAACTATTGTCTCGGCAAATGAGAGCATAATTTGTCAGTGAACCATTGCTAGCAAAGTCGGCTGTCCTACTGGGGCGAGTGCTAGGAAGTGTCTCTAGACCTGCCGTGTGGCGGCGCTCGGTCTGCAATCACTGACAGTGGCGACACGCGGGTCTGACGTATACTAACGGACCACGGCCGATTTAAAGGCTACCACCTAGCAAGTGTGGTGTCTGGCGGTGACACCACACTAAGGAAGGATGCAGCATGTTTTCTTCAATGGAGAGTCATCAACAGAAGTAGATGAAACTTCAAACTTGCCAAAGGGTAGTCAAGATGACGTCGGGCGAAACCTGCTCATTTATTGATATCTCAGTTACTATAAAATGTAATAGTGATGTGTGTAAAATTTGTGTAAAAAAGGTTAAGCGAGGTATTCTGTGTATCGAGTGCATAAAAGTGAATCTGAAGTATATAAAAGATGATCATGACCTGGACAAGACATCAGTGCTTAACAAGTCCCATGAAAAACAAACTACTGAACACACTAAAATCAAAAGAAACAATAGTAAGGGTTCATACAAACGCTTTAGTGACTATAATCACAAAATACCAAGAACTCCAGAAGAAATATCAAGAACTGGAAATAAAATACCAAGGATTTGAGCAAAATCATTGCCTAGCACAAGATGTTGCTGTAAACGGTCTATCTATGCAGAAAACATGGCATGGGCTGACTAAAGCATGTAAACAAACAGTAAGTACAGCTCCAGTGATACCACTATCAAATAAATACTTGGTTTGAGATGAAGATTGTAATAAAACAGCAAATACAGATGAACCAAAAGCAGTGACAAAACGTCTAATAAAGTGTACAGTCAACAAAGTTTGTACAACCAATAAAACAGGGAACTACAAAAAACAAATCTTTTTACTTGGTGACAGTCACACCAAGAGAATTGCTGAGAAAATGAATGAATACAGTTCATCATTTATGGCCACAGGAATAACCAAGCCGAGCGCACCTTTGACCAAGATAATGAAAAACAGCAATTCACTAAGTGAGTTATCTAAGAATGACATGGTCATAATCATGGGTGGAAGCAATGATGTGTACTGAAACGAGGGTAAATTTGCCACACAATGTCTAGAAACAACACTACTGAACCTCAAAGTGACAAACATGCCTCACAGGCATGACCTTCAGGGCAACTCAATCATAAATTTTGAGGTTACAAAAATAAACAGGCAATTTCATAAAATATGCAAGTATTATCAAAACATAACATTCTTTGAACTTCCCAGCTCAAGAGATCGGTTCATAAAACATGGTCAACACTATAACAGCGCTGGGAAGTTATGCATAGGCAAAATGCTGACAAAACTAATACAGAAAGACAACCACACTGCAAGAAATACAATTGCTATACTGTCAGCTTTGATCAAGGAAATACGAAAATACAATAACAGTTCCATAACAAGAAAGTCAGTCGCAGCCACAGCATCAGTGCAGCCAGGATCATCATTTTAACAAGAAGAGGCAACACCAGAATCATCTTCAGCAAAAATAGCAGGAAAATGTGAGGATCCAATGGAAGAAACAGTGGCCAGTGCATCATTTGGTAGGATAACTGTAACACCTCATCACCAAAAAGATTTTTTAGGGCAAGGCAAGAGAAACGTAAAGTTTATGAGGTTAGTATTGCTCAGTGCTTCTCAGTCTTCCACCAAAATATGAAGTGCATAAGAAACATAGTGCAACAATTAGAAGTGGAACTGCAGTCTATTGACAGCTCACTTGTTCATATAATAGAACATTGGTGTAATGGTTCAGAATTAACAAATGTAGCACTAAATTCTTATATTTGTATTTGTATTTCTTTTTGGTCCTGTAAATCATGTTTAGGTACATATTTTGCACAAACGATGTAGGACAAGTCTGGTTAGTACAGTATATACAACATCATACACATTGTTATTTTGAAAGAATAAATAATTAAAAATTATTCAATACATGTTGAATAATGACGACAAATTTAATATAATAAAATAAAATGATAGACTTATTAAGAAAATCTGAGCAATTACACTACACTTTTCTGGTACTCTAAAAACTCAGAAACAGAATAGAAGCAGAAGCAGTGGTCAAGCAAGTACTTTTTCAGTATCACTTTAAACTTTTGTAAATTTTGCATCTGTTTCAAATAGGATGGCATGTGATTGTACAGTATTATGCCAGTATGATACACTCCTCTCTAGCAAATGTTTGTTCTTACCGTATTGACATGTAAGTAATGCTTCTGCCTAGTATCATGAGGGTGGTAATCACAGTTATATTTGAAGATATTTCCATCTTTTAAAATACTTCCTTTTGTGAAATTTAATATTTCATACATATATAAGCAAGGAAGAGGCAGTATACTCAGATTTTTAAATATTGGTCTACAGGTGTCTCTGTACTTAGCATGGTTTATTATTCTAACAATCTTTTTCTGTAGCCTAAATGTTTTGTTTGTACCTACGGAGTTCCCCCAAAAGATAATGCCGTACATCGGTAGTGACTGAATACTGCCATGGTACATTGTGATCACAGATGCACGGCTTGTATTTTGTGTGAGGATTCTTACTGCGTACATAAGCGTGTTAAGCTTTTTATTTACATGGTTAAGATGTGTCTCCCATTTTAGGTTCTGCTGAATATGTATACCTAAAAATTTTGTGTCGCTCACGGATGAGACAGTTTTTCCATCAATTTTAAAAATTGGTCTTGCAGGATGTAGTTTCTGTGAATTGTGGAAATTGACTGTCACTGTTTTTTCATTATTTGTTATTAGCATGTTTGTTCTGAACCATTGTGTCAAATTTTGTATTATACCTGTAGCTGTTTTTTGTAGGCTTTCCTCATCACGTGATTTGATTAGGATATTTGTGTCATCAGCAAAAAGTACTGTTGTCCCTTTAGTTATTTTTTCTGACAAATCATTAACATAAAGAATGAAAAGAATTGGCCCAAGGATTGACCCTTGAGGAACTCCATATGTAATATTTTGTGCATTACTGTAAAAATTACAATTTTTTTGTGTTTTTATGTCTTTGTATTTTATTTGAGTGATCTGTTGATGGTCATGAAGGTTGGCAGGCCTCGTATTCCATAATTACCTAACTTCTGCAACAGAGTATTATGATCAGTTACATCGAAGGCTTTACTAAGGTCAAGAAATATGCCAGACACATGTTGCTTATTATCTACTGCAGTCAGAATTTCATTTAAGAAGGTATAAATAGCTGACTGTGTTGATGTGCCAGTTCTGAATCCGTGTTGCACATCACTTATTATGTTTTCTTTATTTAGAAAGACTGTCAGCCTTCTAAGAAATAGTTTTTCAAGAATTTTACCAAAGCCTGACAATACTGATACAGGTCTATAGTTTGCAGCTTCATGTTTGTCCCCTTTCTTATACAGTGGTGTCACTTTTGCCATTTTCAGATTTTTTGGGAATATACCACTCAGGAATGATGAATTGAAAATATCCGGTAATGGTTCTACGATATATGTTATACTTGCTTTGATGATAATATCTGGTATTTCATCAGTACCTGCTGAATACTGATTGGGTAACCCTTTTATAATGGCAGATAATTCCTCAGGTGTTGTTGGAGACATGAATAGGGTTCTTGTAAGAAGTTTTGTATCTGAGTGGAGTGTATTGCTGTCTGGTTGTGAGTTGTAATGTTTGGTAATCGGGTGGTGTGCTACATTAGAAAAGTAGTTGTTAAATTTATTAGCCACTACTGTGGGGTTGATTATTTTATTGTTGTTTTCATGAAGTTCTATATTTTTGTGGGCTAATGATGTAGTACCCGTTTCTCTTTTTATGAAACTCCAGGTTGCATTAGTCTTATTCCTGGAATTTTTATTTGTTTGTCATTTTCCATTTTCTTTGCTTTTGTTATAACGTGTCTAAGTATTTGTTTATATTGTTTAAAGTAGTTGATAAATACAGGATTTGTGGTTTGCTTTTTGAGTATTCATATAAGTTCCTTTTATTCTGACATGATATTTTTATTCCTGTTGTGATCCATTTATTTGGTTTGTGCACCGAATTTATAAGTGACGTTTCTTTAGGAAAGGCTACTTCAAAAAAATGTTTGTATGTGGCCATAAATTTATCAAACTTGTCATCTGTGCTGTTTGAACTGTAAACATCAGTCCAGATTTCTCTTCTCAAGAGAGAACAAAAGTAATTTATGTTTTCATTATTAAAATTCCTCACAATAGTTCTAGTTTTCTGGGCTTTCGTGGTTCCTGGAATAGCGATTGTTTGTATTTGGGCATTGTGATCACTAAAACCAGTGTTTGCCATCTGTGTGTTGCAGATATATTTATCTGTGTCTACAAACACCTGATCTATGGTTGTTGCAGAAGTAGTGGTTACAGTGTAGCCTGTCATTATTGTAGAAACACTATGAAATGTGGTGGTGGATCATACATATATGTGAAGGAGGGGATTATGTATAAAATTAGAAACAATGTTATGGAATTAATTGAGGATAAACACACAGAAATATCAGCTTTAGAGATAAAAAAAACCTAGATATATTCCAAAGACTAACTGTACTATGTATTTATCATGCTCCCAGTGGTGACATGGACACATAGACTACAAAGTTAACCCAAGCATTAGATATGGTCTCCAGCCCTAAAGGCAAAATAATCATTTGTGGGGATCTAAACATTAACATAATGAACCCAGATATGTCATGCAACAGTTTTCTGAACATTATGTACACCTATGGTATGTCACCATTAATTAACAGTGCCACTAGGATAATCATACATCCAGCATCAAGTATTGATCATATGCTAATGGGCATAGAGAAAGATAGGTGTGACATTGTCATAGATGACCTTGGTATCTTAGACCATTCACTTAGTTATTAAAATTAGGCATAGAATTAGATAATAACACTAAAATACACAAGTACAGTAGAGTTTTCTCTAAGTCAAAAAGAGTTCTATTTGTCTCACTAATTAACAGTGAAACATGGGAGGAAGTGTGCAGAGAAACAACTATAAATGGGGAGTTTTCAAAGTTTACGTCAATATTTAAATTCAAGATTTGAAAAAATATTTCTTAAAGTTCTAAGAATAATTAAATCAATGAACAATAATAGCTGGGTAACCAATGGGATAAGGAAATCCTCTGACACCCTCAAGCACCTTAGCTCAATGGAAAATTACCATAATTATTCAGCATTCCATAATTATCATACATACAGAAAGATCTATGGAAAAGTGTTGTTAGCGGCTAAAAGGTACCAAAATGAAAAATTTGTAGAAAAAGCTAACAATAAAATCAAAGCAGCATGGAAAATCACCAAACAGGAAACTAACGGGAAAAAATTACAGCCAAAAAACATGCAGCTTCAACACAATGATACCAAATTAAATGACCCCAAAAAACTAGCAAACTTTGCCAACCAGTATTTCAGCAACATAGCAACCAAACTACAACAGAAGTTCAACAAAACAAAGCATTTACAAATGCTGAACAAAATACCACACACAATGATGCTACAACCAACCACAGCAGAAGATGTATGCAATGATGTGAGTAACCTAAAATGTAAAAATTCAGCAAGCATAGATGAAGTACCTGTGTGCTTACTGAAGGACTGCATAGACAACATCAAAGATGCTTTAGTGCACATCAAATGAATCCTTCGCCACAGGTTGCTTCCCAGACATACTGAAGCATGCAAAATTCCTACCTACATATAAGAAAGGTGACCTAGAAATCATAGAAAATTACAGATCAATCTCATTACAGTCATCCTTTTCAAAAGTCATAGAGACCATAATGAAAAAACTGGCTCACGGGGTGCTTAACAATCTGCTGAGTAAAGAGCAATTTGGTTTCTGGGCTGGCAAAAGCACAAATTCAGTTGCAGCTCATTTCTCAAATGTTACTCTCAAAGCACTAGACAAAGGAGACCACATAACAGGGATCTTCCTTGATTTGACCAAAGCATTTGAGACAGTAGACCACACAATTGTTCTAAACAAACTAAATGCACTAGGAGTAAGAGGAGTAACAAACATGTGGTTTCATTCATACCTGCAAAACAGGGTCCAACAGATGGAGATCACTGAAACTAACTCCAATCATACCTTTTCATACCTTTCAAACCCAGAATACATTAATATAGAAGTCCCCCAAGGAAGTGTGCTGGGCCCAATCCTCTTTATAATATACATCAATGACTTTCCATGAAGTGTGAAACATGGTGAATGAGTACTGTTTGCTGATGACAGTAACATCTTAATCAAAGCTGAGTTGCCAAGTGTACTAAATGGAAAACCTGAGAAAACACTTAAGCATCTATGCCAGTGGATAGAGGCTAATAAATTAACCCTAAATGTAAAAAGAAACCAACAGTATTAGTTTCCAGTTAAACACAAAACCAAACAGCACCTAGCTAAAAGTTAATGATAAGCACATAGAATGTGTACCATCAACAAAATTTTTAGGTATGCTTGTCGACTCTCATACTAAATTGAACCGAGCACACTGCAGTACTTGGAGAGCGAACAGCTTCACCATGCTATGCACTTAGGATAATAAATTCAGTGTGTAGTAGCTCATGTACTAGAACTACATATTTTATGTATGTCCACTCTATAATTAATTATAGCATATCCTTTTGGGAATCAACAGAGCAGAACAGACAAATAATATTTAAGTTGCAAAAAAGAGCCATACGAATTATAAAAAAACGTAGCGATAGATTCCATTGCACGGAGTTATTCAAATCTTTGGGTATATTGACAGTTCTGTGTGAATACATTTTGCAAACAGTAATATACATAAAAAAACACATTGACCAGTTCCTGATAAACAGTTCTATACATGCACATGAAACCAGACACAGACAATACTCACACCTCTATAGGAAACACAAATCAATAACTCAAAATAGCATGTTATATAATGGAATTAACTTGTACAATAATCTTCCACAAGGTATCAAAGACATAAGTGAACTAGATAACTTCAGGAAAATATCTCTTGGAGAAGTGTTTTTATACTCTCAAGGATTACTTGGAATGATGTAAATACATAGTTATATGTAAAAATTAGCAACTGTGTTATTAAGTGGTTTAACAATGTATCTTTATGTTACAATATCCATGAATTCCAATTGTCATAATTATAAATTTGTGTACCTATTGTATATACTTATGCTGACAACATCCATACAATCGTGATTGTCTACAAATGGATAAATAAATAAATAAAGTGGGTCTGTTGTCATTTGCATTGTATAGCATGACCTAGTAGAAAATATTAATGGTTACTTCAGACTTCTGCAGATCATGCAGTTCTATAATGAAGTGCTATCTGAAACAAGTTGCACAGTTATCCACACAGATCTTCATAAGATTTCTCAGTGGTACAAAGAGTGACACCTAACTTTAAATGTGCATCTAACAATTTTCTCAGTGGTGCAAAGAGTGACACCTAACTTTAAATGTGCATCTGACAATACACAGAAAAGTAATATCCTGTGACTAAAATGTCAACAAGCCACAACTGAGCAGTCAACTGACATGAATATCAAAGAATAGCAATTTTTATAGATATGAAATGGAATTTTTGCATTGGCTCTATCATAGGTAAAGCAGGTGTCAGACTTTGATTTACTGGCAAGATACCGGGAAAACGCAATCAGTTTACAACAGTGATATCTCACAAAACATCTGTGCATCCCATCTCAGAATATTGCTGAAGTGTGTGTGTGGGACCAGTACTAAATAGAATTAACAGGGGAACACTTAGAAAGAAGTTCAGCACAAATGGTCACAGGTTTGTTTGTCTCATGAAAGAGCATTATGAAACTGCTGAAAAATCTGAATTGGCCATTGCTTGAAGAAAGACAGCAATTATTATTCTCAAAGCCTACTTCCAAGGAACTCAAGTGAAGATTCTAAGAATATGCTTCAGCCACCCTCATATGGCTCCTGCGAGGACCATGAAAATAAAACTAATTACAGCATGCACAAAGGCATTTAAGCAGTCATTCTTCTCATACTTCATGTTTCATGCACGAATGGAATGGGAAGAAACTCTTAAATGTGATATAATGATAAGTACTCTCTTCCATGCACTTGCAGTGGTTTGCAGTAAATGTATTTAGGTGTATATGTCAAACCAACATGAACTACACCCACACCAGAGAATGGAAAATACATTTCGATTTGATGCTTCTTGAAAATCTCATATCACCAGTATAAGACAGGAAAACCATCATAGTCATTTTCCCTGTACCTACTGGCTGCTAATGATGTTTAATGTAAGGTGGTCAATCTACATGGTAGGTCTGTTTCTCAGAATACTCATTCTGAGCTAACAAAGAGCTAAACTCCACTGTCAAGCTCTCAAGATCTGGTCTAACTTGTGCTCTCTGAATGAGCATCTTTAGTACACTGCTGTGTTGAGATGGGTGATGCTAATTCATAAATAAAAGTTAGTACGTGTTGTTTTTTGACATACACTGTAGCCCAAAGTGCCATATTGTTATTGATTAATCATGACATCTGGGAACAAAGCTCTACAGTTTTCTCCACTTCTACAGTGAAACAATTGCCAGGATGAGGAAAGTTTAGATTTTATAATAATACTGTTACTGTTGTGCTCTCGTGTGGCCATAACACAAAAATATCAGCTCTCCAAAAATGTGTTGTTTCCAGAAACACTGACAGAATTACTTTAGGCTTGAAGTCCTCCATAAAAACATTAGCTACTATATGGGGTGAAGAAATACTCACAGAAATGCCATCAGCTTGTTTAAAATATTATTTGTTGGATGTAAAATAGGTAGAGGCCAGCACATGACAGATGAGATGTATGATCTCGGCATAGTTCCTATGAGTTGCAATGACGCCAACAAAGACATGTATAGCCCTACTATTGTTTGGTAACTGAATTGGAAACAAAAATTAGGCTTCCCTTGGAATAACTTGGATTCCAGCACTTTTAACAGGCAACACAGTTTTCTTTTAATATGACCTAAAAGTAAAATTAATGTTAAAAAGCAGGGTCATGCTGTGAATTATGTTCAAAAAAAGAGGAAAATAAAATAGTTCATCTTATAATAATCATGTTGCTGTTGTTATTATTGTTGTTATTGTGATAGTTATGGTGGTGGTGGTTATCTTCAGTCCAAGGACTGGTTTGATGCATCTCTCCATGCTAGTCTATACTCTGCAAGTCTCCTCATTTCTCCATAACTACTCCAAACTACACCCATTTGAACCTGCTTACTGCACTGGTATCCCTCTGTAAGTTTTACTCCTCACAATTCCCTACGTTACCAAAATGACAATATCTTGATTCCTTTGGATCTGTACTGTCAACTAACCCCTTCTCGTAGCCAGATTGTGTAATAAATTTCTTTTTTCTCTTATTTTGTTCAGTGCCCCCTGATTAGTTGTTTGGTCTACCTGTCCAATCTTCAACATTCTTCTGTAGCCCTAAATTTCAAAAGCTCCTATTTTCTTCTTGGCTGAACTAGTTATTGTGTATGCTTCACTTCCATAAAAGGCTCCACTTCATACAAATTTATTTATGATGATATATTTCTGCCCCTCATCAATGTTTTTACTGCTCTTGCAAGTCTGCATTTTCAGTCCTCTCTGCTTTGACTGTCAATAGTTATTTTGTTCTCAAAATAGCAGAACTCATCTACAACTTTTGGCATCTCATTTCCTTATATAATTTTGCCTACATCACCTGATGTAATTTGACTGCATTCCATTCCCCTTGTTTTACTTTTGTTGATTTTCACCTTATAACCTCTTTTGAAGACACTGGCAACTCCATTCAACTGCTCTTCCTTCCTTTCTTGTCACTGACAGAATCACAGTGTCATTCACAAACCTCAAAGTTTTAATTGCTCCTCTCTGAACTTCAGTTCCCTCCATTTGTCTCCTTGGTTTCTTTTATTACTTGCTCAATGTACAGTTTGAATAACAATGGGAATAGGCTACAGTCCTGTTCCACGCCCTTGTTGATAACTGGTTTGCTTTCATGGTCTTCAGCTCTTGAAACTGCAGTCTGATTTCTGAACAAGTTGTAGATAACCTTTCACTCCCTGTTGTTTATCCTTCCTACCTTAAGAATTCCTTCCTACCTTAAGAATTCAAGTCGACATTGCCAAAGCTTTCTCTGCATTGACAAATGCTATCAAAATAGATTTGCTCACAGCAATACTTTCTGCTTTTTTAAGATATTATGTGTTGAAAATAAGAAAGGTAGAGATGAACACATGACAGATGAGATGTATGATCTCAGCATAGTTCCTATGATTTGAACCTATTTTCTAACATAAGCAGAAGAATCAGTTTTGCCTCTGTGTTCCTACATTTCTCTGGAATCCAAACTGACCTTCCTCAAGGTTGGATTCTATCAATTTTTTTCCATTCTTCTGTAAATAATTCATCTCAATATTTTACAATTGCAACCCACCCAGATAGCTGCACGCATTAGCACACTGATTGTGGGATGTGGGGAAACCTGCTGGCACCAAACTGAATCTGATTGCAGATTAAAGATGGGTTTTTAGGCAGTTTCACACATCCATCTAGATGACTACTAGGCTGGTACCAAGGTCCTCCATCAGTTACATTATTTTCAAACACTTCAGACATGTTCTCATGCCTTCACATCTGATGACACCACACTAGATGTAGACAAGTGGAATACAGAGATTGCTTCCCAGGGGGTGGGGTATTGTGGAAGTGGGGGTGGGGGTGATGACAGGAGGGGTATACAGCCACCCTCTACCATTAACATCACCAAACCCAATGCACAGAGGCATGAGGTAAGGCCAGAAAAAAGGAGTACTTTGTATCTGCAACTTATCAAACTGACCGTTAAGTGATATTCACAATTGTCAGCACCTCAAGATGCATGTTGATGATAAGCAAGACCTTCTGACTCACAAAATATAATAAATTAAGACTAGGCATGAGGTATCTCTATTTGCAAAGAAGTTCTCACAGTCTAAACTCATGGAGCACTGATAAACAAATGACCAGCAATGTCAAACAAAGGGCACCTCTGGTAGCTGGCTCATGAACTCAAAACACAACAGGTGACTTATTTGCTATATCTGCCACCTAAAGAGAAGTGGAGTGCCATCCATATATCTTGCCGGAAAGTGAACTTGACATCTGGAGTGCTTTCTTTTGTTGTAATGTGTCTCTATTTTGCATAGTATCATTCTTCCATCAGTTTTGGATGTAATACTTGCATTTTAGGCTGAGGATGGTGTTGAGGTACAAGAATAGGCAGCATATCTGGAAATAAGTATGTTGGTTTCACCTGTTGATTGAGACAGTAGTAGTTTTACCATTCAGTACAATATCAAGTGTTTGTTCTCTTTTATTCACCTGATTTGAGTCTGTGTATGAAGTTTGTAGAGAAGATTGGACAGCACCTGTATGCAACAAAAAATACACGTGTGTTTGGAGGTCATAATGCATGGACGTAGGTTCCATTCCATGTGCGGAGGCTTGATGACAATGAATGCTTTTAATGTGCTTCCTCAGGCAATAAATCAAATCTGATGGGTCATGGTCCAGTAGCTGTGCAGACCTCGAATCAATGAATTTGCCAGGCAGTCAAAGTGTTTTGCCATAAATGAGCTTCCTTAATGATGACTCTTAAGTCCATTTTTGTAAATAGTGTAAAGGCCAAGTAAGAACATAGGTAATGCATTTGTCCAGCTGGTGGCATGACACATTAATGCAGCCTTTAAAGAATGGTGCCAATGTTCAACCATGCCATTGTTCTCCAGGAGGTAAATAGTTGTCAGGTTATGGAGAGTACGTCAGAATTTGCCAATTTGGTTAAATAACTCTCACTCAAATTGTTGGCCACGGTTCCTAATAATGTGCAGTGGACAACTGAAGTAAGAAACCGAATTTTAAATGAAGGCAAAGGTTTGTGTGTCTGCCAATGTGTTTTCAACTGGTGTAGCTTTCAATCAGTGGGTAAAATGATCAATGGTAGTCAATAGATAATGGATGGGGAGGAAGGAAGATTCGGTTTAATGTCTGTCAACATTGAGGTCATTAGAGACAGAACACTAGCTTGGAGTGTGTTGAGGACATGGAAGGAAGTTGGCATTTGCGTGGAGTGATTTAGAGAAATCATGGAAAATCTAAATCTGGATGAATGGATGTAGGTTTGAACCATTGTCCTCCCAGATGTGAATTCAGTGTGCTAACCATTGTGCCACCTCACTCGGTAACAAGTAACATTGACCATTAGAAGGTGATAGTAGACCCACAACATCAGTGTGCACATTAATGAATCAATTTGTAAACCTGGGAATTCTTTAATGGCCACAAGCACATGAAAGGCTATTTTACTGTACTGGTACTGAAGGCATACTCGAGCCCATTCATGACAATTCTTCTGTAAACAAGGCCAGACAAAATGTTTTCATACCAGGCAAGTTGATGCTCTAATGCCAAGGTGATATATATTGTGAGGGCTGTTGAAAGTATGTCTGCAGAAAGCATGTGGCAGAAATGGGCAAGATCTTCCACTGGAAATGTTCCAACATAATTTGTAATAAGAAGCAGGAATGCAGGAATGTTGGCAAGCTGTAATTGAAGGCTGGATGATGCATCATGCAATTGCTTCTGGAGTTCATTATCTGATTCCTGTTCCTTTGTGAAAGGAAAAAAATCAATAGAATTTGTCACACGATTGACCTGCAACAGACAGTCTGTGACCACATTTTTTACAGCAGAAACATTTTGGATATCAGTACTGAATTGAGCAATAAATTCCAGATGGTTGTACTACCATGGAAAACACTTGTTGTTGTTGTTCTGTCTGAATGTATAGACAAGCAGATTGTGATCGGTAAATACTGTAAACTCTCTTGCTTCCAACTGTGGTTTGAAGTACTTGATTGCTTTTTGCATGGCTAGAACCTCATGATCATAAGCACACCATTTACACTGAGAGTTGTAGAGCTTATGTGAGAATAAGACAAGCAGTTGCTATGCACCAAAAATTCAGCATTCTCAAGAAAGAGTGTAGCTCCTTGATGGTTTCTGGCTGTCGGATCTTCATAATAGCTTCCACCTTTTCTGGTAGTGGCAATGACCCTGCAGACGAAGTTAGATGGTCCAAAAAAATTATCTGGGGTTTGCCAAAAATACACTTAGCAGTGTGTGCAACCATGCCATGTTCTATGCATTTGAAAATCTTCACCAGGCATTTCTAATGCTGTTCTGCTGTGGCTGAAAGAAATGAGGATATCATCCAAGTATGCAAAGCAGAATGACAGTCCTTACAGCATGGAGGCAATGAACATTTGCCATGTTTGCATTGTGCAAACCAAATGTCAAATAAAAACTTCTGAATAAGCTGAACAGAGTGATTATAGCAGTCTTTGGTATGTCTTCATTCACTACAGGAATTTATGAAAAAGACTTTGCACAGCCCCATACACTAAACACAGTTGCATCACTGAGAGCATAATTGTAGTTCCTTAATAGAGAAACTGGATATCTGTCCAGAATTGACCTCACATTCAGCACACAGTAATCACCACAAGGTCACCACATGCCACCATTTTTAGGTACCAGATGGATGGGTGAAGGCCAAGGACTGCTAGAAGGGTGAATAACACCTTCTGTAAGCATTGAGTTAAACTCTGCCTTTGTGACCACTAAATGATCGGGATCTAAATGTACAGAACAGTATGAAACTGACAGGTCATTGGTAGTTTTGATAAAATGCACATTGTTTTGACAGACCTCCCTTGACAGTTCAGATGGTCAGGTTATGACATTAACTATTTGAGCAACTTGTCTGTTTGAGCAACTTGTGATATCTGCTTTCTGGGGCCTGCCCTAGCTTGGTGCTGTGAATAACTACACTGTGTCAGAATCTAGCAGTAGAAAATCTGGTGACACTGTTGATGAGCCTTGTATTTGCTACATCAAGTAACAGATGGTACTACACCAGGAAACTGGCTCTGGTTATAGCCTCCACGATGTATACAACAGTAAAATTCCAGATGAAGGCATGACACAGACCCAAGTCTAGCTCAGTATGTTCCATACCATAAGCATCTACTGATAAGTTGTTAGTAGCACAAAGGCTGGTAATTATAGAGGAGAGTTCATGGATAAATGCAAAAATCTGAGTCAGTGTTCAAAATAATTTCCAGTACCAAGTATAGAGATGCTGATAGACTGTCCTGCAATAGGCTACACCTACGAGGTGCATTCAAATTCTAAGGCCTCCGATTTTTTTTCTCCGGACTGGAAAGAGATAGAAACATGCGCATTGTTTTAAAATGAGGCCGCATTCATTGTCAATACATCCCAGAGATGGCAGCACCGTACAGCAGATGGAATTTTACTGCCAGCGGCGAGAATGAGAACTGTTTTAAATACTTAAAATGGCGACGTTTTCCTTACTTGAACAGTGTGCAATCATTCGTTTTATGAATTTGCGTGGTGTGAAACCAATTGAAATTCATCGACAGTTGAAGGAGACATGTTGTGATGGAGTTATGGATGTGTCGAAAGTGCGTTCATGGGTGCGACAGTTTAATGAAGGCAGAACACATCGTGTGACAACAAACCGAAACAACCTCGCACAAGCCGGTCTGACGACATGATCGAGAAAGTGGAGAGAATTGTTTTGGGGGATTGCCGAATGACTGTTGAACAGATTGCCTCCAGAGTTGGCATTTCTGTGGGTTCTGTGCACACAATCCTGCATGATGACCTGAAAATGCAAAAAGTGTCATCCAGGTGGGTGCCACGAATGCTGACGGACGACCACATGGCTGCCCGTGTGGCATGTTGCGAAGCAATGTTGACGCACAACGACAGCATGAATGGGACTTTCTTTTCATAGGTTGTGACAATGGATGAGATGTGGATGCCATTTTTCAATCCAGAAACAAAGCGCCAGTCAGCTCAATGGAAGCACACAGATTCACCGCCACCAAAAAAATTTCAGGTAACCGCCAGTGCTGAAAAAATGATGGTGTCCGTGTTCTGGGACAGCGAGGGCGTAATCCTTATCCATTGCGTTCCAAAGGGCACTACAGTAACAGGTGCATCCTACGAAAATGTTTTGAAGAACAAATTCCTTCCTGCACTGCAACAAAAACATCTGGGAAGGGCTGCGTGTATGCTGTTTCACCAAGACAACGCACCCGCACATCGAGCTTACGTTACGCAACAGTTTCTTCGTGATAACAACTTTGAAGTGATTCCTCATGCTCCCTACTCACCTGGCCTGGCTCCTAGTGACTTTTGGCTTTTTCCAACAATGAAAGACACTCTCCATGGCCACACATTCACCAGCCGTGCTGCTATTGCCTCAGCGATTTTCCAGTAGTCAAAACAGACTCCTAAAGAAGCCTTCGCCACTGCCATGGAATCATGGCGTCAGCGTTGTGAAAAATGTGTACGTCTGCAGGGCGATTACGTTGAGAAGTAACGCCAGTTTCATCGATTTTGGATGAGTAGTTAATTAGAAAAAAATTCGGAGGCCTTAGAACTTGAATGCACCTCGTATATCACTGCCACTATCATTTGGGTAGGTGCAAACTCAGATACATTTATACATCTGATCCCCAAATTTCCAGTGATACCAACACATGTAGGTCACTGCTTTTTGCCTCTTGGAACCAAAACGTTCATTATGGAATGACTGAGTGATCTTCCTTTACAAAGGAAAACCCAGAAGAATTGTCCCAGTTTAATCTTCATACCACTGAAAAGATGAATGAAATAAGTATTAATGTCAGCAGTATTGAGAAACAGCTGAAATTGTTAAAACTGAACAAAGCTCCAGAGGCCACTGGAAAATTCTATACTGAATTTGTGGCTGAGTTAGCCCCTCTTCTAACTAAAATTTGTCATAGGTCTCTCAAACAAAAAACCATGTCCAGTTCTTGGAAGAAAAAAAAGCATGTCACACCTGTGTTCAGGAATGGTAGTAGAAGTGATCCACAAAACTACTGTCCAATACCCTTGATAGTAATTTGATATAGAATGTTAGAACATATTCCGAGCTCAAACGTAATGAGGTAACTTGAACTGAATGACCTCCTCAATCACAACCAGCATGGATTCCAAAAACATTGACCATGTGAAACCCTACTCATACTTTTCTCACATGATATACTGAAAACTTTGGATCAAGGTAGTCAGGTAAATGCAGTATTTCTTGACTTCCAAAATGCATTTGAATCAGTGGCTCACCTATGTTTATTATTAAAAGTATTATCATATGGGGTATCAAATGAAATTTTTGACTGCATTGAGGACTTTTTGGTAGGGAAGACACAGCATTTTATCTTGGCTGGAGAATCATTGTAATAACTTCATGTGTGTCCCAGGGAAATGTGTTGGGACCCTTGCTCTTCTTGTTGTATATTAATGACCTCACAGACAATATGAGTAATAACTCAAACAATGGAAAATCCAGGATGGAATGTAACAATACAAGAGAAGGAAAACTCAGAACTTTCTGCAAATGATGCAGTTATCTATAATGAAGTACTATCTGAAATAAGTTGCATGAATATTTAATCAGATCTTAATAAGACTTCAAAGTGTTGCAAAGATTGTCAAATTACTTTAAATGTTCAGACATGTAAATATTTGCAATTCACAAAATGAAAAAAAGGCTGTATCTATGACTATAATATCAATGAGTCACAAGCAGTATCTACAACTATAATGTCTTATGAGTCACTGATGGAATCAACTAACTCATACAAATACCTGGGTGTAACACTTTGTAGGGATATGAAATGGAATGATCATATGGGTTCAGTCATGGGTACAGATGTAGATGTAGGTCTTCTGCAGTATTGATCTCTATACTTACTGTAGCTGTGTCAAGCCAGTAGTTCACTCATTTAACCAACAAGAGCATCCACTTTGTCTGACAGGTAATTGTGATGTGCCTGCATCACTGCTGATGATGAACCACTATTGTATGGCACTGCTACAGTTCTGATTGATGGCAGGATTATTTCATCTTGAATCCTGTCAGCCAGATTTGTGATGGTGTCCAAGAGCATAGAATGCTATCATGACTAACTTGAGCCAGAAGATGGCTACTCTGGAGCATGTAAAGTAATGTGGAATGCACAGTTCTGACCTCAGGTACTGTGACAGCTTCCTGCCCTAATGTCTTTTTGTGTTAACACTGGAAACATGTGCTCCTCTTCTGCCATGAAGACTTGACAGATCAACTCTGTCTTCAGTTCAACATACAACTCTTGTACAGGAGGTATTGTGTTTAAGTTTTGAACTTCATCTACACAGCAGTGGTCAAGCTGACTGACTAATAGAGCAAACTTCACAGAATCTGTGGCTATTTCTGTGTAATGAAAACTAGCTTCCATCTGTGCAAACCACAGCAACAGATTGTGAGGCTAGGATGATGGTAATTGCATGGAAAGTTGTGACACTGTTGGATTTTCAGCATCTGCAGGATCTTGCATTTTAGTAGACTGGAAATTCTGTGGTCAGTAATGACAGTCTCTGTCTGCTGATTACATCAGGGTCACCAGTCTCATAGCAGCTATGGAAATAACCATCCATACTTCTTATCCATATGTTCAGGTAAATCAGCCATGATAGCATATAAATTATTTGAAAAGCATGAATGCTGGATACTCAGCAAATAATATACAACTCACAGCTTTCCTCGGCACTACTTTTGTGTTTGAAATTGGTAAATTACAACAGTGCTATATTATTCTTCTTAGATAAAACTTCACCAGAAATGTGTGAAAAGATTCAATGTTTCTTCAGATGATCTATTTGTGTGACGTAGAATGATGATCAGACTTACATGATTTAAGCAAAAGTTGTTTGTGCTTTCCTTGCCCATACGTCTGCGACTGATGTGACTTGTTCATTGGAAGTGCACTTAAGCAAGAGTTGCTTGTGCCTTCCTTGCTCATATAACTGTGACTGATGTGAATAATTCATTAGAAATGTTATTAGTTTACTTTTACCAGATCATGACAACCTACACTAAATTTGGTAGCCCCTCATTATATAAAGCATTTGACGGGTCAAAGTATAATACAAGATGACACATATAGAGATAGATAAATAGACAGATAGATTGAAAGAGAGAGAGATGAACAAAGTAAGAGCATATGGACTATCAGGCCAATTGTGTGATAGGATTGAAGAGTTCCTAGATAACAGAATGCAGCATGTCATTCTCAATGGAGAGAAGTCTTCCAAAGTAAGAGTGATTTCAGGTGTGCCACAGGGGAGTGTCGTAAGACTGTTGCTATTCACAATATACATAAATGACCTTGTGAATGGCATCGGAAGTTCACTGAGGCTTTTTGCAGATGATGCTGTGGTGTATCGAGAGGTTGTAACAATGGAAAATTGTACTGAAATGCAGGAGGATCTGCAACGAATTGACGCATGGTGCAGGGAATGGCAATTGAATCTCAATGTAGACAAGTGTAATGTGCTGTGAATACATAGAAAGAAAGATCCTTTACCATTTAGCTACAGTGTAGCAGGTCAGCAACTGGAAGCAGTTAATTCCATAAATTATCTGGGAGTAGGCATTAGGAGTGCTTTAAAATGGAATGATCATATAAAGTTGATCGTCGGTAAAGCAGATGCCAGACTGAAATTCATTGGAAAAATCCTAAGGAAATGCAATCCGAAAACAAAGGAAGTAGGTTACGGTACACTTGTTCACCCACTGCTTGAATATTGCTCACCAGTGTGGGATCCATACCAGATAGGGTTGATAGAAGAGGTAGAGAAGATCCAACAGAGAGCAGCGTGCTTTGTTACAGGATCATTTAGTAATCGCGAAAGCGTTACAGAGCTGATAAACTCCAGTGGAAAACTCTGCAGGAGAGATGCTCAGTAGCTCAGTACGGGCTTTTGTTGAAGTTTCGAGAACATACCTTCACCAACGAGTCAAGCAGTATATTGCTCCCTCCTACATATATCTCGCAAAGAGACCATGAGGATGAAATCAGAGAGATTAGAGCCCATGCAGAGGCATACCGACAATCTTTCTTTCCACGAACAATATGAGACTGGAATAGAAGGGAGAACCGATAGAGGTACTCAAAGTACCCTCCACCACACACCGTCAGGTGGCTTGTGGAGTATGGATGCAGATGTAGATGTAGAGAGAGAGAGAGACAGAGAGAGAGAGGGGGGGGGGGGAGTGAGGGAGGGTGAGGGAGAGAGGGAAGGGTAGGGAGAGACGGAGGTAGGGAGGGAGGTTGGGAAGTTGGTAGGGAGAATGAGAGAAGAGCAGAGAGAAGGGGTAGGGGGAAAAGGTAAGTGTACAATGAGACAGACTGTGCCTAAACAAACTCCATAGAAATTATTCTTTACCTCAAAGTCTGTATTTGAAACATCCATTCCTAAAATAGAGGAAGAAAATATATATACAAAATATTAGAGAAGTTGCTACTCATCATATAGTGGAAATAGGTACAACAAAAAGATTCTCACAATTGTAGCTTTCTGCTGTTAAGGTCTTTGTCAAGTGAGTCATATGTGGGAGTTGCGTTGGTGTGTGTGTGTGTGTGTGTGTGTGTGTGTGTGTGTGTGTGTGTGTGAGAGAGAGAGAGAGAGAGAGAGAGAGAGAGAGAGAGAGAGACTGTGTGTGTCAATTGTTGACAAAGACCTTAATGGCTGAAAGCTATAATTGTGAGAATCTTTTTGTTGTGCCTATTTGTGACTCAGCATCTCCACTATATGGTGAGTAGCAACTTTCCTTCTGTAATATTGTTACATTCCTTCCTGGATTTTCCATTGTTTGATAAACAAAATATTCATGGATGAGCTGCAATAGTCAAACTACTGGGGAGGCAGCTGACTCAAGAGCAACAGAGGAAACCAATGGAAAACTCTCATAAGGTCTAACAAGGCAACCTTCACACAATTTGAATTTAAATAATGACAAGGTGGGTTTACATGATGACACCATTAGTCTAAGCATACAATGTGGGCTGCTTTATGCCAAAGCCATTCATAGGATTCATCATGACCAGGCATCTATGCTTAAAGGTTGGGCTCTTCTTAAGGATTATGTGGAAATTCAGTTAACTAGAGCCATCCTCTGAGGCATACTTTTCTACCTTCAGGCAATATCTTCTACCAAGACCTCAGTGAAGTAGAATCTCTGTGGTTTGTTTTGAAGAACATGTCTCACCTCTGTTACCTACTTCATGAATGTGAGTAATTTTTGTTTGAAGAGTAAAAAGGAAAAAAAAATGTTTCCAAATCCACCAACTAAAACTAGTATTCATCAGTTCCTGCTCATATTGACTCTATGTCACACTGTATGGCAAATATTCCTTTTAGGTGGTGTTGCTACATTTTTTCCATCTAATTTATAAAAAGCATGACAATTGTGAAATTTTTTTTCTCTGTTTAATATTACACTGGGAGAATCAAGATTAGTGCCATTCTTCAGACCTGTAAAAATTTTATCATGAGAGTAGTTTATTTCAATACATTGCTTACCTTCAGTGACTCTGCCATAGTAGGTATTTTCATGAGTTCTGCTACTCTTGGGGCTTGTCCATTCAGTAGAAGCTCACTTCCATATTGCTGTGATTGTAGAAGTGATTCACTTTTCTTCCATATGTCAGCAACAACAGGTGTTACTGGGAAACCATTTTCAGCTAGATTAATTGCTGGGGCCAGCAAGTCAGACAGTGTAAGCTGCAAATTCACATAACTATGATCAGAGTCTCAAGGTCATTTAGTGATTAAATCTGAAAATAAAACATTTAAAATTTTGGTGCAAAATTCTAATAAAAATGGATATATAATGAAAATGGGAAGAACAATAACTGCTTGGATACTGAGAAGGAAACAAAGATGGAAGCACTTTATGTCCACCAAGATAAATGCATACACAGCAACAGCAATATCACATTTTGTTTTAATTAAGCCTATGTTGAAGATCTAGGTTGGGTACCATCTCATGTTGGGGAGATGGGAAGCACTCAAATGATAGAGAACAGGAATGTATTAGTGCAGAGTCTAATGCCTAAAACATATGATAAACAGTCAATGATGAGTACCCACCATGACAATTAATGACAGTAATTGATACCTATAATTTATTTTTAGATGAATAAAGACAATATATTTAAAATGTTCATTTTATAATTATGGAGGCTTAATGCTCCATGTTCCAAACCTATTACTTATGTTTTCTGTAAATGTAATTATTCAGTTGACAGGTAAAATCCTTGATGGTACACAGAAGTTCTTAGTTTTTATTGGCATTACCTGTAATATTTTTTAATGATGATAGGAAGGGGTCTGTCATTTATCAACCAATTCCTCAAATCCATAAATGATAAAATTTGACTGTGTAGATCCCAAAATTCTTCTTATAAAGCCTGATAACTATGGCTCATATGGTAAACTAAGTATACGGCTCAAATTCTATCTAGATGTCAGAAGGCACTACTGAATAATTCTGCAATGGCACTTGCCTACTCTGACTGAGGCACGATGAAATGTGGAGTACCACAGAGCTCAGTGTTTGGTCCCTTACTTTTCCTAATCTTTATCAATGATCTGGAATGACACACATCACCCTGTTTGCAGACAACACCTGGGTCTTCCACAGGAAGGATCATATCCCTGTGGAAGACCCAGGTGCAAGACCTGCCAAATCCACCCACCCAGCACTTCCTATTCCAGTCCTGCTACAGGTTTATTGTACCCCATCAGCAGGCAGGCTACCTGTGAAAGCAACTATGTCATTTACCAGCTCTGCTGCAATGAGTGCACAGCTGTTTTATTGGTATGACTACCTACCAGCTGTCCACCAGGATGAATGGCTACCGCTAATCTGTGGCCAAGAGTTAAATAGACCACCCTGTATGCAACCTGCAGCTGAACATAACATGCTTGATTTCAATGGCTGCTTCACTACCCGAGCCATTTGGATCCTTCTCTCCACCAACAACTTTTTTGAACTGTTAACATGGGATTTATCCTTAAACACACTCTCCGCTCCAATAATTATCCTGGCCTCAACTTATGGTAACATACTGTCCTCACACCCTCCACCCAACGGTTTCCATCCCCTCTGTCCTGTCATCTCCTCCCCATTCTTGTCCACCCTCATTGTTTGCTGCCCTCTGCCAAATCATCAACCCATCTTTCCCTGCTCCTCTCCTTCTTCGCTCCTTTTTTCCCCACCTCTCTGTCCCACAACATCCTGACACTGCATCTGTTGGCATTCTAGTCCATGCACACTCCACCAGATGGTGATCGTCTCTATCTCTCCCCACCCATACACTACAATCCCTTACTCTTCCCTGCCCCCTCCAGACTGCTGCTTGTATCTCATGTGATAGTTGCATTCCAGCCCAAGATGCTGGAGTTGGTGGTCATGTGTGCATGAGGTGTGTTTGGTTGCATGTATGAATGGTGTGTGTTTCTCTTTTGCTGACGAAGGCTGTGGCCACAAGCTTTATGTAAGTTTCTTAATTGTGCCTGTCTGCAACTTGACATGTCTTCTTTATGGTATGCAGCAATCTATCTTTTCCTACAGTGGCTGTGTAAGCTTTTACAGTCAAAAAATTCACATTTTTTCCACCTAATGTGGAAACTAGAGCTGTTAGCAGAGTCCTCCATTCTCTCACTGAAGAGAATCTATGCTCTGGTATCTACAAAATTTAGAAAATTTCCAGAGGAAACTATTTTACAACTGTAAAATAGTTAGCTCTCCATGATATGAAGTGAGTGCTAGGAATGAGAATTCTATATTAGATACCACTCACAGTATATGATGTGCTGTGGTAGAGCTCTGCTTGAATTTCTTTTTCCTCTATGTTATTCGTTTGATTTTTGTATGCTGTTAATATCTGTGCTGAGTGGATTACTCTAGAAGTGTCAGTGTCCATTCATTTTATTTTAGTGCAGATAAATATGTTAATGCAAAGGTTCCTTAAGCAGCTTTCAACCAAAAGGCAGTTCATCATGTGCAAAGTATCACTCAACTGAAATTAAATATTAAAAATGACATATCCAGTGAGGTGATATTCATCTTTATTTATGAATTACATTTTACACTGTAAGTTTAATTTCTGTTGAATATGTTTTGAGGCCACCCATTGAATCTACCTTCGTTTTGTTGCAATTATTTCTGGGATGCTTCTGGCAAACAACTTTTTAAATAATGAAATTTTCACTCTACAGTGGAGTGTGCACTGATATGAAACTTCCTGGCAGATTAAAACTGTGTGCCAGACTGAGACTCGAACTCGGGACCTTTTCCTTTCATGGGCAAGTGCTCTACTGACTGAGCTACCCAAGCACAACTCACGCCCCGGCCTTGCAGCTTTAATTCCGCCAGTACTTCGTCTCCTACCTATCAAACTTCACAGAAGCTCTCCTGCGAACCTTGCAGAACTAGCACTCCTGGAAGAAAGGATATTGTGGAGACATGGCTTAGCCACAGCCTGGGGGATGTTTCTAGAATGAAATTTTCACTCTACAGTGGAGTGTGTGCTGATATGAAACTTCCTGGCAGATTAAAACTGTGTGCCGGACTGAGACTCGAACTCAGAACCTTTGCCTTTCGCGGGCAAGTGCTCTACCGACTGAGCTACCCAAGCACAACTCACACCCTGTCCTCACAGCTTTAATTCCGCCAGTACCTCGTCTCCTACATTCCAAACTTCACAGAAGCTCTCCTGCGAACCTTGCAGAACTAGCACTCCTGGAAGAAAGGATATTGTGGAGACATGGCTTAGCCACAGCCTGGGTGATGTTTCTAGAATGAAATTTTCACTCTACAGCAGAGTGTGTGCTGATATGAAACTTCCTGGCAAATTAAAACTGTGTGCCGAACCGAGACTTGAACTCGGGACCTTTGCCTTTCGCGGACAAGTGCTCTACTGACTGAGCTATCCAAACACTACTCATGCCCCGTCCTCACAGCTTTAATTCCGCCAGTACTGGTGCAGAAGCTCTCCTGCACACAGTTTTAACCTGCCAGGAAGTTTCATATCAGTGCACACACCACTGCAGAGTGAAAATTTCATTCTGGAAACATACCCCAGGCTGTGGCTAAGCCATGTCTCCGAAATATCCTTTCTTCCAGGGGTGCTAGCTCTGCATGGCATGCAGGAGAGCTTCTGTGAAGTTTGGAAGGTAGGAGATGAGGTACTGGCAGAAATAAAGCTGTGAGGACGGGGCGTGAGTCGTGCATGGGTAGCTCTGTCGGTAGAGCACTTGCCCGCGAAAGGCAAAGGTCCCGAGTTTGAGTCTCGGTCCGGCACACAGTTTTAATCTGCCAGGAAGTTTCAACTCTTTAAATAATTACAAATAAGAAGAATAAGCCCATATCAGTTTATTCTGTGTTATTATTGTTATTGACCATTTATGCCTATTTAATGAAACTAAGGAAAATATTACAAAAATTTTAAAAAATAATCTAATTTTGCTTCAGACATACGTTAAGCAAACAGGGATAAAACTCTTTAATAATCATTCAACAATCTGATAGAAAACAAGAATAATTTCTCTTTGGTAATTCCTTCACAAGCTTCTGTGTATAAATAAACTACAAATAGCCATCATGTAATTTGTGTGAATCTTCTTTATAAAAATGGCAGGGAACACACACAGACTCACGTCACATCATGAATGCAAGAGCACATTAATTTTAACATAATTACAGATTGAGTTTTCGACCTCAAGTTGTTGACTGTCTTTGTCAAGACAATCAATGACTTTTTTTTTTCACTTGTAATATATTTCCCTCTCGTGTTGCTGGCTGTCACCTCCTCTTGCACAAAGAAAATCTTTAGATCCATATGCTTGGTTCTTTCGAAAGCCCCACAATTTTCATCAAATTCTTTCCATTTTGATTATTGATGAAAATCGTCATAGGCTGGACAGGAAACAATCATGACAAATCTCACTGAGAAAACTGTTCATCCACTTGCTTCTCTTACAGATTTATTCAATGCACAAAACTCTGCTTCAGTGGTACTTTGTGCAACAGTTAATTATTTTCTGCTGCCTCAAGTTATAGCTGCACTCCCAAAAACTACCAAGTATCCACTTAAGCATTTATGATGATTTGAATCATCTCTACAGTCTGCATTGATATACATTGTGATTTTCTTACCAGTCTTCTGGTAAGCAAGCACATCATTTATTGTAACTCATAAATAATGTAGTGTGTGTTTGATGGCATGCCAGTGCTCCTCACTGAGAATACTGCTGAACTTGCTTAAATAAGTCACTGCATATGCTAGTCTTAACTTATACCCATTGTCCAATATAGAAGACTTCCAATTGTGGTTCTGTATTTTGACGCATCTTGTTCAATGAGGTTGTCTCCATCTGCCACATTTGTAGCTCTACATTAATAATGAGAGGTGTTTTCACAGGTTTGCAGTTTTACTCTTGGAATTCTTTTGGTCTAAAATCAGTGTTCCATCTTCTCCTGTAACCTGAACTGACTGTGCATGTCATGCTACTTCAAGGTCAGTTTCTTCAAATTCAGTGCTTAAGGTATGTTTCATTTTCTTTATTTCACTTATATTGCACACATATGCAGTTACTATGAGTTCACACTGTAGACCATAGTAAACACACAGGTATGTTACTGGTTACAGTATCTCTTGTTAGCACAGGAACATGCTGAGTGTTTCATTCCATCTTCCACCAAACTGATGAAAGCCATATTTGCACTTTCAAGTCTGCAGATCCAAACGCCATTGTTCAACTCCTCCTAATCTGGTATGCCATTAAATTTTCTTTGTCAGTGGCACCTGTGAAAACCCATTTCGTTCATATCATCTTTGCATTGTTAGTACATGGTACAAATGTCCAGCTTCAGTTTTGCCTTAGATTTCTCATTTCTTCTGACACTGCTTCTCTTTTATTTTTATCATCAGTTCACATAGCTTACTATATACTTTGTATATTTTCTTCTCTTGTTGTACTCTCTTTTTCAAGTGCAGACACCTTCTTCTTTTCATTTGCCTGACTACAGTCTGTCAACAATTTTTGTGATTTGACTTGTTCTGTAGTTTCGTATATTGTAGATTCTTGTTGTTCACAGTTACTATCATCTGTTGTGGGGTGCTCTCAGTCTTCACTCCAGTCTCCTTTTCTACAACTCTTCAGTTTGTTTGATGCCAGATATTTCTCCTGATTCCACAATATCTAGAGTCTATAATGCTTCTTCATTGTATGTGATGGTCGTGATCTTCAGATCAATAACTTTTTAACACCTACATTCAACTTTGCAGGAAAGACATTTTCATCAAATACAAGATCTCTGGCAATCATAATATTTCCTGTTTCTGGATTCCACAATCCATACACTTTCATGATTTCTGAATATCCAATCATTACATGTGACCGGCCTTTTGGTTCAAATTGGTTTTTCATTTTTGACCATGCATGACATCCCAATATTTGTAAATGATTAACATTTGGTTCTCATGCATGCCATCATTTTTAGGGCCCCATCCCTCACCCCCTGCCAGTGCCACTGGTTTGCATGCTATGGTGTGACATGGCATTATGGTGTTCAGTAAATGACACTATACAAAATGCTCCAAGAACAAGAAAAGCATAAGTCCATAGCATTTTTCCATAAGTTTAATAAAACAACAGATACACATAACACAGACTTTCGTCATCAATAATATATTCTCCTCCACTATTTACAACAGTCTGCCAATGCTGGTGTAACTTTAAAATTCCGCAACTGTAGAAATCATGTGGTTTTGAGGCAAAGAACTCATAAAGCCATGTTTGGAGTGCATTTTCATCCAGAAAGGAAGTCCCTTGAAGATTGTTTGACAGAAAGCAGAGGAGGTGAAAGTCTGAGGGTGCAAGACCAGGTGAATAAGGTGGGTGCAACCCAACTCCTGTACAGTGTTCTTTGTTAGTCTAGCAGAATATAAGCAGGCATTGTTGCAGATCACTTCATGTAGTCTTCCTGGTTATTGTTGTTGGATTGTATCAGAAAGACATCTCAGTTGTTGAAAATAAATGTCAGCAGTAATGCTTACACCTTGAGGAAGCAATTCATAGTACACCAAACTGTCATTGTTCCACCAAATGCATAACATTATCTTTTGTGGATGTGCACACGTCTTTGTACAGAGAGTTGCTGCTTCATTTGGGTGCAACCATTTCTTTCTATTCCTTATGGTAGGGTACTGTTACCATTTCTCATCACTAGCATACAGACACCATTTCTCATTACCAGAACTGATACAGGATAGGAGTAATGGTGTTGTTCATGAGCCAATTGATGATGAACAAGCAGAGATGCTCATATGACCACCCACCAATTTTTGCGACTTTGGCTTAGAGAACACAATACCCGTACATCTGATTTTTTAATTTTATCCACTGTATGCAACTGTCACGTGATGATGGAATAATCACAGTTCATCAGATTTATCAGTTCTTGAGTACACAGACAGGGGTCATTGTGGGTTAATGTGTTCAAATGATCTTTATCGAACTCTGAAAGTCTTCCTGAATGTGTAGAGTTACCAATGTCAAAATGATCCTCCCTAAAATGAGAAAACGATTTTGTTGCTGTGCTCTGTCCAGTGGTATTATCCCCATACAATGGAAATGTTTCTAGCTGCCTCTGCTAGTGTAACACCTCTACTGAACTCAAACAGAAGAATATGTCACAAATATTCCAATTTCTCCACTGGAAACTCCATTTTCTAGTACCTGCAGCTCCACTCAGTATCTCCAAATGACAATATGACAATATGTAAACTCAAATAGCAACAGTTAAATACAAATAAAAAATGACAATCAATAAATGAACCCACAGCAACCAGAATAGCAACATGCAAAACATAAATGCTATGACCTTATGCACCAACCTAATATAATAATAATTAAGAAAATGTATAACTACTCTACAAATAATAAATTCTCCTAGTAGAAAGGAACTATGAATATGATTTGAGGAAAATGTTACTAACTAGATAATTAAGTTTCATTAGTTATGCAACATTTATGACAAGTGGATAATGTTTGTATGTTTCTTCAGATATTCCTGTTTCCTCTGTTTTAGCATCACATTCTGGATTTATTCATCAGGCCCATTTTTACTGTCTGTATTGTATGCTCTTGAATGTTTCTCTGTTATCATAATATGAACCAATAAATAAAAATTATCATGCTGATGATAGTCAGTAGAATTTTACTAGTAACTTTTAAATTCTAAATTTTTACATTTCTAGAGCCCAGTAAAAGCAGAAGAAAAAAATAATTTATGTTTTACATAGATTCAAAGGTAATATCAATATATTAACAAAGTTAAGCAACTCTGTATGTATCCCTACTGCTATTAAAACAAGCATAATGTGAAGCATAGTGTTGTGCTTCCTTTGGTAAAAGTTACAATTCTACTATTTACACTTTTTTCTTTTGCTGTGACAGCCTTGTCAGATTATTATCCACATTGGTATGCACAAAGTTTCATGGTGTTGGAGAGATGCCATTGCTTCTAGGAACAAGTATACAATACATGGTGCAGCCAGTGACTCATTAATTGAGAAATAATGGATTGATAACTCAACAGTTACATTGTTTTAGTTCAAAAATAACTTAAATACACACATTTCTTAATAAAAGATGTTGTTAACAAACCTGGCCAGATCCAAAGAGACTAACAGCATCACTCCATGCAGCTGCAGTCCCTGGAACTGTTACATTGTGGACATGGTGATCAGGAAGAGGATTCTGGGCATTGTAGCCCTCTGCTGCTAGTATATCCAAAGTAAGACCAGCTGCACATCGGCCACTGTGAGGAACAAAATTATTTTTTGATTCAGTCTTTATCAAATCAAAGCTGGACAATTGCTTTCTGATACATTATCTTTCTTAAAGGCAGCATCATAAGCATATAGAACCTTCCAGAATGAAATTTTTACTCTAGCTGAGTGTGCACTGATATGAAACTTCCTGGCAGATTAAAACTGTGTGCCGGACTGAGACTCAAACTCGGGACGTTTGCCTTTTGCAGGCAAGTGCTCTACCAACTGAGCTACTCAAGCACGACTCACACCCTGTCCTCACAGCTTTAATTCCACCAGTACCTTGTCTTCTCCCTTCCAAACTTCACAGAAGCTCTGCTACATGGCTTGCAGAACTAGCACCCCTGGAAGAAAGGATATTTCGGAGACATGACTTAGCCACAGCCTACGGGATGTTTCCAGAATGAAATTTTCACTCTGCAGTGGAGTGTGCACTGATATGAAACTTCCTTGCAGGTTAAAACTGTGTGCAGGAGAGCTTCTGCGAAGTTTGGAAGGTAGCAGATGAGTTACTGGCAGAATTAAAGCTGTGAGGATGGGGTGTGAGTCATGCATGGGTAGCTCAGTTGGTAGAGCACTTGCCCACGAAAGGCAGATGTCCTGAGTTTGAGTCTCGGTCCAGCACACAGTTTTAATCTGCCAGGAAGAAACATTTGGAGAAGGAAATAAAGTCCAGGAAGAAGAAATAAAACTTTAATATTTGCCGATGATGTTTTCTGTCAGAGACGGCATAGGACTTGAATGGAATGACATGTATTGAAATGAGGATATAAAATGAGCAACAACAAAAGCAAAACAAGACTGATGGAATTTAATCAAATTAAATCAGTTGATACTGAGGGAATTAGATTAGAAAATGAGACATTTAAAATAGTAGATGAGTTTTGCTGTTTGGGCAGTAAAATCACTGATGGTGGCTGAAGTAGAAAACATAAAATGTAGTCTGGCAATGGTAAGAAAGCCGGACGGGGTGGCCGAGTGGTTCTAGGCGTTACAGTCTGGAACCGCGCGACCGCTACGGTCGCAGATTCGAATCCTGGCTTGGGCATGGATGTATGTGATGTCCTTAGGTTAGTTAGGTTTAAGTAGTTCTGAGTTCTAGGGGACTGATGACCTCAGAAGTTAAGTCCCATAGTACTCAGAGCCATTTGAATGGTAAGAAAAGTGTTTCTAAATAAAAGATATTTGTTAACTTCAAATGTAGATTTAAGTGTTAGAAAACCATTTCTGAAAGTATTTGTATTGACTGTAGGCATGTATGGAAGTGAAACATGGATGAAATGGTAGGTCACACAACCAATGAGGAACTGGTGAATATAACAGAGGAGGAAAGAAATTTGTGACACAACTGGACTAGACAAAAAGATCAGTTGACAGGACACATTCTGATACATCAAGGGACCACCAGTTGGAGCGAAGTGGAGTAGGTGGTTGGGGAGTAAAAATTGTTAAGGGAGACTAAGAGATGAATATAGTAAGCAAATCCAGAAGATGTAAGTTGCAGTAGTTATTCAGAGATGAAGAAGCTTGGACAGAATAGAGTAGCATGTAGAACTGCATCAAACCAGTCTTCTGACTGAAGAGCGGAAAGGTCGGGGAAGAAGGCCAGTGTTCACTCTGTCTGCTTGCCGGGGGGTAACATCCGAGATGTGGAGGAGGCCCTGCCGGCGGCGATAGAGAGCACTGGGTGCACCCGACTGCAAATTGTTGCTCATGTCGGCACCAATGACTCCTGCCGTCTGGGTTCAGAGGTCATCCTCAGTTCATACAGGCGGTTGGCGGAGTTGGTGAAGGCGGAAAGCCTCGCTGGCGGGGTGGAATCTGGGCTATTTGTAGTATTGTTCCCAGAACCGATCATGGTCCTCTGGTTTGGAGCCAAGTGGAAGGCTTAAACCAGAGACTCAGACGATTCTGTGGAGATCTGGGGCGCAAATTTCTCGACCTCCGCTATAGAGTGGAGAAATGTAGGGTCCCCTGAATAGGTCAGGTGTGCACTACATGCAGGAAGCAGCTACAAGGGTAGTGGAGTACGTGCAGAGTGCACATGTGGGTTTTTTAGGTTAGAGAATTCCCTCCCTAGGCCCGACAAGACGCCTCCTGAGACACGGCAAAGTAGGAGTAGGAAAAATGCAACAGGGAATAACAATATTAACCTGCTAATAGTAAACTGCAGGAGCGTCTATAGAAAGGTCCCAAAACTGCTCTCATTAATAAACGGTCACAATGCCCACATAGTATTAGGGACAGAAAGTTGGCTGAAACCACATGTAAACAGTAATGAAATTCTGAACTCAGATTGGAATGTATACCGCAGAGACAGGCTGGACAGTGAAGGGGGAGGCGTGTTTATATTGATAAGCAGTGTAATAGTATCGAAGGAAATTGACGGAGATCCGAAATGTGAAATAATTTGGGTGAAGGTCGCGGTTAAAGCAGGCTCAGACATAGTAATTGGATGTCTCTATAGGCCCCCTGGCTCAGCAGCTGTTGTGGATGAGCACCTGAAGGATAATTTGGAAAATATTTCGAGTAGATTTCCCCACCATGTTATAGTTCTGGATGGCAGGGACAAAGAATCCAGTGAAATTTTTTTAAGTGCTTTATCTGAAAACTACCTTGAGCAGTTAAACAGAGAACTGACTCGTGGCAATAACATACTAGACCTTCTGGTGACAAACAGACCCAAACTATTTGAAATAGTTAACACAGAACAGGGAATCAGCGATCATAAAGCGATTACTGCATCGATGATTTCAGCTGTAGATAGAAATATTAAAACAGGTAGGAAGATTTTTCTGTTTAGCAAAAGTGACAAAAAGCAGATTTCAGAGTACCTGATGGCTCAACACAAAAGTTTTGTCTCAAGTACAGATAGTGTTGAGGATCAGTGGACAAATTTCAAAACCATCGTACAATATACGTTAGATGAGTATGTGCCAAGCTAGATCGTAAGAGATGGAAAAGAGCCACCGTGATACAACAACTGAGTTAGAAAACTGCTGCAGAAGCAAAGGGAACTTCACAGCAAACATAAACATAGCCAAAGCCTTGCAGACAAACAAAAATTATGCGAAGCGAAATGTAGTGTGAGGAGGGCTATGCGAGAGGCGTTCAATCAATTCGAAAGTAAAGTTCTATGTACTGACTTGGCAGAAAATCCTAAGAAATTTTGGTCTTATGTCAAAGCGGTAGGTGGATCAAAAAAAATGTCCAGACACTCTGTGACCAAAATGGTACTGAAACAGAGGATGGCAGACTAAAGGCCAAAATACTAAATGTCTTTTTCCAAAGCTGTTTTGCAGAGGAAGACTGCACTCTAGTTCGTTCTCTAGATTGTCGCACAGATGAAAAAATGGTAGATATCGAAACAGATGACAGAGGGAGAAACAATTACAATCGCTCAAAAGAGGACAGGCCGCTGGACCTGATGGGATACCAGTTCGATTTTACACAGAGTACGCGAAGGAACTAGCCCCCTTTCTTTCAGTTGTGTACTGTAGGTCTCTAGAAGAGCATAGCATTCCAAAGGATTGGAAAAGGGCACAGGTCATCCCCGTTTTCAAGAAGGGACGTAGAACAGATGTGCAGAACTATAGACCTATATCTCTAACGTCGATCAGTTGTAGAATTTTGGAACACGTATTATGTTCGAGTGTAATGACTTTTCTGGAGACTAGAAATCTACTCTATAGGAATCAGCATGGGTTTCAAAAAAGATGATCTTGAAAACCCAGCTTGCGCTATTCGTCCACGAGACTCAGAGGGCCATAGACATGGGTTCCCAGGTAGATGCCATGTTTCTTGACTTCCGCAAGGCAGTCAATACAGTTCCCCACAGTCATTTAATGAACAAAGTAAGAGCATATGGATTATCAGACCAATTGTGTGATTGGATTGAAGAGATCGTAGATAACAGAACGCAGCATGTCATTGTCAATGGAGAGAAGTCTTCCAAAGTAAGAGTGATTTCAGGTGTGCCACAGGGGAGTGTCTTAGGACCATTGCTATTCACACTATACATAAATGACCTTGTGGATGACATTGGAAGTTCACTGAGGCTTTTTGTGGATGATGCTGTGGTATATTGAGAGGTTGTAACAATGGAAAATTGTACTGAAATACAGGAGGATCTGCAACGAATTGACGCATGGTGCAGGGAATGGCAATTGAATCTCAATGTAGACAAGTGTAATGTGCTGCAAATACATAGAAAGAAAGATCCCTTATCATTTAGCTACAATATAGCAGGTCAGCAACTTGAAGCAGTTAATTCCATAAATTATCTGGGAGTAGGCATTAGGAGTGATTTAAAATGGAATGATCATATAAAGTTGATCATCGGTAAAGCAGATGCCAGACTGAGATTCATTGGAAGAATCCTAAGGAAATGCAATCCAAAAACAAAGGAAGTAGGTTACAGTACGCTTATTCGCCCACTGCTTGAATACTGCTCGGCAGTGTGGGATCCGTACTAGATAGGGTTGATAGAAGAGATAGAGAAGATCCAACAGAGAGCAAGGCACTTCGTTACAGGATCATTTAGTAATCGCGAAAGCGTTACGGAGATCATAGATAAACTCCAGTGGAAGACTCTGCAGGAGAGACGCTCAGTAGCTCGGTATGGGATTTTGTTGAAGTTTCAAGAACATATCTTCACCGAGGAGTCAATCAGTACATTACTCCCTCCTACGTATATCTCACGAAGAGACCATGAGGATAAAATCAGAGAGATTAGAGCCCACACAGAGGCATACCGACAATCCTTCTTTCCACGAACAATACGAGACTGGAAAGAAGGGAGAACCGATAGAGGTACTCAAGGTACCCTCCGCCACACACCATCAGGTGGCTTGCGGAATATGGATGTAGATGTAGATGTATATGTAGATGTAGATCACCACAATAAAACTTCTTTCCAATTTTGTCACAAAGATACTATAGTAAGTGCACTTCATGCATTACTTATTATCCAGTAAAATACATCAAATATGTCAATAAATGCCAAAAGGTTTTTAATACATGACGATCTAAATATTGATTTTCTAGAAGAATCTACCCAGAAATCACTGTTGGTTAATTTAGTAATGTCATTCAACTTGAATGTCAAATGCATGTTTCCAACATAAATGACTGTCTTGATTAACAACTAACCTTGACAGCACTTGAGTGAGTGATAATAAGTGTTGGATTCTGAGACCACAGTCCAGTTATTATTTCTGTGAGATCATCACAGCAGTGTACTTCTAACAGAAAAGGCACTTGTAAGGAGTAGGAGACACAGTGATAGTAACCTAAATAATTTCATATAAGACCTAAAAAAAGAGAAAATGAAAAGTGCTCCTCTACTTGGCTTACATAACAGATTTACCTAGAACACTGGATGACTCTTCAAAGACTATAGTGTTTGCTGCTGACACAAGTAGAGCCTATATTGTTAGAGGACCAAATACATCTTTAACAGAACAGACAGTGGAATAATGTACCAGGCTTACAGCTGATCCAAAGCTAACAATGTAACACTTGATATTACAAAAGTTTATATTGTGCTTTTTTTTTGGAAATAACAATGACATACACTTACCAGAAGCAGAGGTCAATGGGCATACATTGGGTGAGATATCATGTGAATTCCTAGATATCCAGTTGGATAATGAACTGAGGTGGCACCAATACATAGATAAGTTAATTAAAAACTCAGCTCTGCCTACTCTGCACTTACTTGTTAGAAATCTTTCTCACAGTGTTGACCTGTAGACATGATTGCAAACACACTTTCCCTCATCATTGTGCTATAACATAATCATCTGGGACAAAGCAGCTAGAGCATAAAAAAGTATTAATTCTACAGAAATGTGCAATGTAAATAGTGTAAATTTGATGACCGAACATCTTGCAGACTTTTGTAGACCTAGGGAATCTTATACTTATGTATCATTCTTGTGCTCAATAATCATAAGTGTGATTAATAACCAGAGTGTACCTACAATAAACTGTGCAATTCATGACTACAACACTAGAAGTAAAAATATTTTCCGTGCAGACTTTGCATTTCTTTCTAGGTTTCAAAATGAAATTTCATACTTTAGTGAAACACTTATAACTGATTTCCAGAAATGTAGGATGGCCAGACATTAAAAAACAAAGCAAAAGAATACCTCATCAGCCATTCCTACAATTCAGCAAGGACTCATGAATGTAAATTCCACATAACTCTATTGCTTGCAGTAAATAAAAATTGACTTTACTAGTATATAGACAGCTATAGTGCTCTGTGTAAAGGTAGTGTAAGATAAAAACAGCAACAGAGTAGTATAAGAGAAGGAAGAGTGGTTCTTTCCAAAGGAGATATTTTTCTCCTAATAATCATATACAGCATAAGTAATTCTCATGGAAATTTTTTGATGGTGCCACCTGGTGGCATAAGCACACTACAAAAAATTATTTTGTCATTCAAAATGCATAAAGTGAACTTGTGTTGGATGGGAGATGATTTTATTTTAAACTTGTGTTTTGTACACTGTACTTATTTATTGCTTTTATATGTCAAAATATGTAAATGTGATGAAGTATAAAAACAAACTGTGAAAGCTTTACTGAAATACAGCACACTTTGCTGTAACAGGGAAAGGAAGGGAACCAGATAAAAATGCTGATGTCAAATCACAAAAGGACAAATATGCTCCTCTTTAAAACACTCTGACAGAAAAATGGGGATCCAGCTACCTCAATAGTCATTCCGCCTTCCTCCCCAAAATGCACATTAAAGGAGCCTGTCCACGACTCAACAGCTCCTCTGTGTGGTGAGTAGTACCCATCATATTTCATATTGTTATTATTCCATCCCAGATTTTACATGATTGAGTAGATTAGCAGTACTCATAATTTGTTGTTAGTATACTCTACAGTAGTAGACAACAGCAGCTGCTTTGGCCTGTTAATCAACAACTTCACTCGTTTCCACATTTCTGAAGCCCCTTGTTTATGATGGGACTTACAGAACATGATGTGTGAATGAATTACTGAATGTTTTTAATTCCTCAACAAGAAGTGAAAAGTTTAATAACTTCATCTGATATTGCCCGGAGAAACAAAAGCAATAATTCAGAAAGAGAAAGATTCTTAGATAAGGGTACTAAAATCAAACAATAGAAAATCCAGGATGGAATGTAACAATATTAGGAAGGAAAGTTGCTACTCACCATATAGTGGAGATGCCAAGTCACGACAGGCACAACAAAAAGATTCACACAATTATAGCTTTCGGGCATTAAGGCCTTTGCCTATGTGAATCTAGTAATGGTAGTAATAGTGTACAGGCCACCTAGTGGTGATCCCCATATCTTTCTGGAGAAACAACTCTTAATGTACTTATGTATACCGAAATGGAAAAAATACAATTTTTTTCTCTGTATTTTTAAATATATTTGAAAATAACATCCCTCTGAAAAAATGTACAGTGAATATTAGTAGTAATTACAAGAAAAGGAAAATGAAGGGATGGTATACTCCACAGTTAGGGCAACTGAAAAATGCTGTTATGCTGTATTCTAGTCTGTACAAAACCAGTAAATCAGAACTATATAAAGAACTGTATGCTAATGCTAAATACAAGTATAGGCAGGCAATAAATGAAGCAAAGAAACTGCATAACATAGTAAACATTGAAAAATCTAACAATACATGCAAAAAAGGCCTGGAGTGTAATAAACTCCATTGCACACACTAAACACAAAGAGGAAATCACCATTACCCCAGAAGAATTTAATAAATATTGCATTCAGTCCATTGGAGAAATTAGTAGTTCAATAAACAAGCCCCCTGAAAATGCACTTAGTATTATGGACAGCTGCTTTGAAAAGCTTCCCCCAAGCACCTTCACTTTCACAGAAGTGAGCCCATATAATATCCTAAAAATAATGAAAAATTTCAGACCGTCAGTTAGTGTTGATTACTATGATATGTCATGCAATTTGTTGAAAGATGTTATTGGTTGTGTGATTTATCCTTTAACTTTTTGTGTTAACAAATGCCTAGTTGAAAGTAAGTTCCCCAACATAAAAAAAAAAATGGGAAAAGAGCTGTCCCACTAGTTACAGACCTATATCCATAGCTTCAGTTTTTTTCAAAAATTTTAGAAACAATTATGTATGAGCAAGTTAGTGTCCACTTGGGTAAACTAAATATAATTAGTGATAAACAGTTTGGATTTAGGAAAGGTAAATCCACAATGGATGCAATGGACTCCCTCGTAAAATTAGTCCTAGATGTGTTCAAGGCTACATTTTGTGACCTGAGCAGAGCTTTGGACTGTATATAGCATGACACTGTGCTGAATAAGCTAGTTTACTAAGGTTTTGATGACAACAGTATAAATATGTTCAGGTCTTTTCTAGAGAATGGTCAACAAGTTGTGTGCATTGGTAGGCAGAAATCAAATCTGGTTAATGTTAGGTACGGAGTGCCTCAAGGGTCGGTGCTTGGACCTTTACTGTTTATACTAATGATTAATGGCCTGCCCTCATTCATGAATTCTCACACAATATTGTATGTGATGACACAACTTTTCTACATAAAATCTCTGATCTAGGTACACTGATAACACTGACCGAAAATACCCTTGCTCAGTCCTCATTATGGTTCAAAGCTAATGGCTTCATACTAAATGAAAACAAAACCCAGACACTTTACTTTAGCCTCAAAGAGATTCCTAACTACCAAGAATTAAGAACTGTAAAGTTTTTAGGTGTTACTATTGACAATAAATTGACATGGGAACCACACATTAAAAATATATTGGCTAGGCTTTCAAGAGTTATTTATCTAATTAGAAATTTAAAAAGACATGTTCCCAATGACTATGTGAGATCAGCATATTGTGCCTTCTTCCAAAGCATCATCTCTTATGGAATCTTACTGTGGGGTAGTAGCTGTCATGTGAATGACATTTTACTTTTACAGAAGAAACTAATAAGAATAATAACGGATTCTGATAAAACAGAACATTGTAAACCTCTCTTTATTTTTCTGACATTAGTAAAAATTTAGTTATTTTTGAAAGTATGACCACTGCTCTTCATCCTAAACTACTCAGTTGGTTTTTTCTACTGCTTCGTATTACATATTTATGTATTTACTGATTTCAGATAACATGTTCAGAAAGGTAAACTTATTCATCTACAATGTTTTATTGTACATTAGAAACAATATCTCTAATTTTCTGTTGAGAAGTGATATTCATAGCCACAATACTAGAAACAGAACATCTGTAGACGCGCCATATCATAGATTATCAAAATCACGGAACTCCTACCTAGTCCTTGGACTAAGGATGTTTAATAGACTAAGTGCTGACTTTAAAGAACTGCCTATAAATATTTTTAAAGCTAAATTATACAAGCTGCTAGTGAACAATCTGTTTTACACTATTTATGAATTTTTTGAAGATGAAAATACTGTATTCTAACACGTGCCTATTTTATGTAAACCAATTTACATCAATATAATAGTTTATGTAGAAACGTATGCTCTTGACTTTATCTACTGCTGTAATCAGCCAAATGACAATAAATTTATTATTATTATTATTATTATTATTATTATTATATTATGTAAACCACTGTGTGTTATTAGGATTTCTTCCCATTCCATGTATGTATGGAGCATGGCAGTAATGAGTGTTTAAATGCCTCTGAGACTGCTGTAATTAGTCTAATCCTGTCTTTGCAATCTGTATGAGAGTGAGACATATCAGGTCACATTTTTATTCCTAGATCCCTCACTTAACACTGATTCTAGAAGATTGTTGGCCTCTACCTTTAAGTGTCTGCTAATTCAGGATTTCATCATTTTTATGAGATTCTTTCATGAGTCAAACAAACCTGTGACTATTTGTTCTGTCCTTTTTTGTATACATTCAATATCACCTGCTAGTCCTGCTAGGTACATGTCCCATACATCTGAGTGGTATTTTAGGATGAGTCACACATGTAAGCAATCTTATTTATAGAGTGACTGCATGTTCCTAGTATTCTGCAAATGAATTCAATTCTCCCACCTTCTTTACCTACAAGTAAGTAATCATTTCTTTTATTATTGTCATAGTAGAATACCATATTTTTACATTTTGTGAAGTGTAAAATTTTACCTTTCTGAACACTTAAAATAGTTTTCCAATCTTTATGCTACTTTGAAATCTTATGAATATCTAATAGAATATGTGCATTTTTGTGCACTATTTATTTATAGATAACTGCACCATTTGCAAAAAGTCTGACATTACTTTTAATATAGTCTGCCAGATCCCTAATATACAACATGACCATGTCATTTGTGCTCCTGCAATATATGTTCATACTAGCAGATCAAGGACATTACTATTGCAGAAATACTACAAATCAGCTAGCAATTCCAGCTTTTCCTCAATCTCTCTGGCACTAATATCTATATCACTCATCTGTACAGTGATGTGGAGGTTCAACAGGTGCAAAACTCTAGGAATTTCTTTTTCTAAGTGAACATTTGCTATGCTCAGTTACAGTTCCTGTATCATGAGTGCCTGAGCAACTACTTTGGTGCCACAAGCACAGATCTTTACAAATAACCAGAAATTCTTTGGACTTTGTGAGAGTTCTTTCAATACGATTTTGCTAAAATTGTCATTAAGATTTCATGCACTTTCCTTTTGACAATCCAACACATTTCATTTAGCAACTCTCTGTTCTTTACCCATAACCCCATGCATTTTTTTTTACATTTACTATGTAATACTACTACTACTACTACTACTACTACTACTACTACTACTACTAATAGTCACTGTTTCCATAGAATCACCATATTGCCCAGTGCTTAGTCAAGTACTTCTCAAAAATTTACATACAATTCCTCTAAATGCTGTAGCACAGAGGAAAATGTTTGACTGTCTCATTGAGACATGACATGACTGCCTCTTTATCTACCTTTCTGAACATGTTATCTGAAATCATTAACTACATAAATATGTAATGCGAAGCAGTAGAAAAAACCAGCTGAGTAGTTTAGGATGAAGAGCAGTGGTCATACTTTCAAAAATAGCTTAATTTTTACTAATATCAGAAAAATAAAACAATTAACCTGGAATTAATTCCTTAGTTAAAAGGTATGTAGATTAACACTCATTGTAAATATTTGCTACAATGCTTTACAGATGTAGCTTGCATTGACTGCTTCTGCTTATTAAAGTATATTGTGACTCATTCCACATCATGAAGGATGTTCTTCATTATGGGATTTACACAACATGAAAAGTGAATGAATAAATAAATGAATGAACGTTCATCTCAATGTGCAGTTTTATACAGTCTTTGTAACTATTTATCACTGTTGCTCTAGCTAATGCTACAGGTACCTTAAATTGTAAAGTGTTTCACTAATATTATGAATGTTTGTACCTTCCATTTAGTCCATAGACTTTCTTCTCATTTGCATTGTAATAGAGACAGAAAGCATCTCCACCCAGGCCTGTACTACTTGGTTCTACAACAGCCATTGCTGCAGCCACAGCAACTGCAGCATCCACAGCATTACCACCACGCTGAAGAATATCTGCAGATAATTTACATTATGTTACAAAAGAAGCACAGCCTCCACCAAAAATTGTTGCCTTTCTAGTAATTTTGAAATTACTATGCAATATTTAATATTAACATAAATTTCACAAAACAAGATCAAAATTATTTCATTAAACACATATATTGTTATAGAAACAAAACATGACAGTGAGGTAACAGAACAAGAAAACGTGATGGAAAGTATTGTAAAAGTAGAATGAAAGGTTTATGGTTCTGAATACTGCACATTTGTGATGTGTGAATGTGCAGACCTACACACCCTCTTATCAGATTTGTGGAAAGCACAGTGATTTCAAGCTCAGTCTCAATAATGTAGATGAAATTGAGTAGTTATTCTACCTATTTAGAGCATCTGTTGCTGAATTACATGAATAATTTTGTGTTAAGGTACCAGCAATCAATGAAAAGACTGATTTGTGTTTAATTATGTAGCATGGAAATTATTGTTGTCTTTTATTTAGCTAGCAGTAAAAGCTCCGTTGTACACAAAGAGTTGCATTTTAATTTGAGTTTTGACTTCCAATGCTACATAACATAGGGTAAATATTTGTCATAATTCACCAAAATATTTCTCTTATGATAGGACACAAAATATGATGTTTTACACTACGTCATTTTATTGTTTAGAAATTGTAGGCCTTATGGTTCATGATTGGGGTGGTTTTTTTAAATAATAAAAGATTATTTTTCTTAAAAAATTTTATAATTTTAAAACTTTTGACATAAAGTTCATAAAAGATGTAATACTGTGTCCTTAACAAAGCTAGTGACTGTAACTGGTCATATTACCTACAAATTCACTTGAAATGGTGTAGGGAACTCTAGGAAATCTAAATAGTAAAAACCAGATGAAGACGTAGACCTCAATCATTCAAAAAGGAAATCCAGTGTCTTAAAACTGTGGCATCTCATTCAGTGTATAATGTGTTCTTACAGATTGTTGATTGGCACTAAGTAAATTGTACTACTGTCTCTGAACCATAAATACAAAGCAGATTATCTCATTTCCAAGGTACAGTCTTTTACTGAAGGAAGAAATAATTTGATGTGTCGGCAGCTGGGCCAACACCTTGTAGAATGAAGTGGCTGAAAGTGCACGCTAAACTAACGCAGACGGGCGTGAAGTACTGGAACATGAGACTTATTAATGAATAAGAAGAAAAGTACGTAGCTGGAATAATATACTTAACTTTATTCTCTTGTTGGAATACATCTCTTGAATAGTAGTAAGCTATAAGCACTGATACAAATGGCGCCTTGCTAGGTAGTAGCTATGGAATAAGCTGAAGGCTATTCTATCAGTCTCTCGGCAAATGAGAGGAAGACTTGGTAGGTCTGGTCGCAAGCTATGTCGTCCGTACAACTGGGGCGAGGTCATGTCCGTGTCTTGTGACCTGCCATGTGGTGGCGCTAGGATTGCGATTACACAGTGGCGACACGCGGGTCCGACATGTACTACAGGACCGCGGCCGATTTAAGTTACCACCTTGCAAGTGTGGTGTCTAGCGGTGACACCACATTCCTCCCCCGCAAATCGGCGAACGGTCGTGAGATAAGGCTTCCGCCCGCCGTGGGGAGGACCCCATGTTGACGTATGCGATGAGGTGGGGAGCCTAACAACAGGCGAGGCTGTGCCACCCGCACCCGGCCATTCGGTCCGAGGGGAGCTAGGAAACGCCTGCAAACCTAGTCCAGGGTGCACGTCAACATGCGGTGTATGCGCACGTAATGAGAAAAAAGGGTCGACCTCCATGTGGTCGGAGCACCCGACGGGCGAATACGACATCTGGTCCGGAGCGGGCAAGATGTCCATGGCGGGGGACGGCTGGTCACGGGAAGCGAGCGACGGCGCGTGACCCAGGGAGGCGCCAGGCGGTTGCAGCGACGCGTCCACTGCGGGCGGCGCCGGCGGCGGCTGCGGCGGCGGCGCGACGCCATGGGGCAAAATGGAAGGCAGCGTCGGTAACACCTGGGGATGAGGCGAGCCATTAGATGGGTCCCCAAGGCGCTGACCTGACGGCTCCGTCGCTGAAAGCAGACGGGGAGCGGCAGAACCCAGGCGACGACAGAGGCGCAGCTGATTGAGATGCCGACGCACCTCACCAGAGGCCCCCAAAACCACATACATCGCGCGGCCGAGGCAGCGAAGAATGCGCCCTGCGAGCCAACGCTGTGAACCGCGATAGTTGCGATAATAGACAACGTCGCCAGGAGCAAAAGCAGGAGTCTGCCGCTGCACAGGAACCTGATGTGGCGGATGCAACAAAGACATCAGGGTGCGATGAGATCGACCATGGAGCAATTCAGCCGGCGAGCGACCATCGCGGGGCTGAGAGCGATACGATGACAAAAAGAGTAACAAAGCGTCCTCCCGAGAATGCGACTCTTTCAATTTCAACATCTGGGACTTGAAAGTCCGGACCAATCGTTCAGCGGCACCGTTTGACTGAGGCGAAAACGGCGCGGACGTCAGATGTTGAATACCATTGGCCTTGCAGAATGACTGAAATTCTGCGGACATGAATTGTGGGCCATTGTCGGAAACAATAGTCTGCGGAAGACCTTCAATGCAAAAGATAGCAGACAAGGCTTGGATTGTGGCAGAAGACGTCGTGGAAGACATCCGGACAACAAAAGGAAAATTACTGAAAGCATCGACCACAACCAACCATCGAGCATTCCAGAATGGACCAGCAAAATCGATGTGCAAACGTTGCCAAGGGGAAGTGGCATTCGGCCATGCAAAGAATTTACGCGGCGGTGCGGATTGGTGTTCGGCACACGCCACGCAAGAGGAGCACATATTCGTAATCGCAGCATCGATTCCGAACCAAGTACAGTGCTGACGAGCAAGTTGTTTCGTACGCACTATACCCCAATGTCCTTGGTGAAGAAGCTTTAAGACAGAGGACTGCAACGAACGTGGGACCACGACTCTGGACTGATCATTATCGGAACGCAACAACAAAACACCACGTCGTACAAAAAGTCTCTCCTTGTGAGCAAAAAAACGGCGAACCAAAGGATCTTCGATCCGTGACTTTGACAAGGGCCATTGCGTAGCAACAAAACGCAAAACAGTAGCAAGGACAGGGTCAGCAGCTGTGGCTGTAGCTACACGACGAAAATCAATCGGAAACGATGCGACCACGTCATCGGCTTCCGAATCAATGAACATGCAAGCAAGTTCGGAAGAATCGAATGCTTTATCCTCAGCAACAGGCAAACGGGACAACGCATCAGCGTTTCCGTGCTTAGCAGTGGACCGATACAAGATATCGTAGCGGTACTGCGAGAGGAAAAGAGACCAGCGAATGAATTTCTGCGCTGTACGCGGAGGTACAGGCTTGTTCGGATGAAAAAGCGATGTCAACGGTTTGTGGTCTGTGATGATGGTAAAGTGACGACCATACAAGAAGTCATGGAACTTGGTAACACCAAACACGAGAGCTAAAGCTTCCTTCTCTATCTGTGAATAATTTCTTTGCGCAGATGAGAGCAATTTGGACGCAAAGGCAATAGGGCGATCATGCGAGCCATCCTTGTGCGCAAGCACAGCACCGATCCCGAAATCCGATGCATCTACCATCAACAAAAGGGGTTTTCGGGGATCGAATGGCGTAAGGCAAGTATTTGAAAGTAACGCCGATTTCAACTGGCGAAAAGCGCGTTCGCATTCCGTCGTCCAGACGAACGGAACACCTTTACGGCGTAAGCGATGAAGCGGAGCTGAAATGGAAGAAGCATTGCGCAAAAATTTATGATAATAATTTATTTTACCCAACACACTCTGTAGCTGTTTCAAATTCTGCGGAGCAGGTAAGTCCTGTATGGCACGGAGGTGCTCTGGACGCGGATGTATACCTTGGGCATTTATGACATGCCCCAGGTAGGGTAAGTCCCGAGCAAAGAACACACATTTGTCCTTTCTCAAGCGAAGACCATTCTGACGCAATACCTGAAATAATGTTCGGAGATTTTGCAAATGTTCGGCTTCTGTCTGTCCGGAGACCACAATATCGTCCAGATAGTTCGCAGCAGTAGGGACCGACGCACAAATAGTTTGTAAATATTGCTGAAACAATGCAGGGGCGGATGCACACCCGAATGGCAGTCTTTTGAAGCGATACAAGCCAAGATGCGTGTTTACCACCAAGACGCGCTGGGAGTCTTCGTCCACAGGTATCTGCAAGTACGCATCTGCTAGGTCCAATTTTGAAAAATATTTTCCCGGGCACAGTTTGTCAAAAAGATCTTCCGGGCGGGGCAAAGGAAAAGTAGCAGTCACAATTTGTGGATTCACAGTTGCCTTGAAGTCCACACAAAGTCTCAATTTTCCGGAAGGTTTTGGCAAAATTACTAAGGGTGAGGCCCAGAGAGAAGCCTGCACACGTTCAATTACACCTTGAGATTCTAAATCGGCCAATGTTCTTGCGACCTCATCACGCAATGCGTGGGGAACATTGCGCGCTCTGAAAAATTTCGGTTGCGCGTCGTCTTTCAATTCCAAATGTGCAGCATAGTTCTTAGCGCAACCAAGGCCCGGTGCAAAAATGTCTGCAAATTCTTCACAAAGACTAGAAACACTGGCGGAAGGCACAGTCTGATTCACTGATAGGACCTGATTTACTATAGACAAATTAAACAATTGAAACAAATCTAAACCAAACAAGTTCACTGCACTAGAAGAACGAAGAACGTAAAATGATACAAGTTTTGTTTGTCCCTTGTATGTTGCAAGAAGGCTGCACTGTCCTAACACAGGGATCTGCTGTCCTGAGTAACTATGTAACTTAACATTTGCGGCACGCAATGGCGGTTTGCCCAGTTGTTTGTACGAGTCGTGATTAATCAATGAAACTGCAGCTCCGGTATCGAGCTGGAATGGGATCACTTTGCCTTCAAAGTCTAAGTCCACAAAAAGTTTATTGTCCTGCTGACGACAAGAGCGACTGTCACGTGCAATTTGAACTGATACAGGTACAGAAGCACTTGCGACTTTACGGGATTTCCGGCGACGTCGACACACACTTTGGGTGGGACGAACACAGTCACTGTTAGCTAAAGTGTCACTGGACGGGTGGGAATGAACTACATTAATGTCCATGGGCGAAGGTCCACGAGCCTGATTGTCCTGGGTGCGATTCCGGCGCGAAGCAAAAGGCCTGGAATTATTGCGATTGTCTGATCTAAGCTTTTTCTGGCAAACACTTTGAACATGTCCCTTCTTTTGACAGTAAAAGCAAATAGCTTGGCGTGACGGGCAATTTTCACGCGAATGTCTAGTTGCACACCGCGGGCATGATTTCACTGCAGTTGCTTGCTTACGCGGCGCACGTGTTTGCGAGCGAGGCTGCGACGGGCGCGAGGGCCGCTTAGCGTCCCGTGCAGCGGGCCCGGCGGGCTGATTAATGTGACACACTGCTGGCGAAGTTTCAAATGAGTCCTGAGCAAAGTCAAGTGTGTCTTGCCTATCCAATATGTCTATCACTTGTTGAAGGGAGGGATTTACGAGTTTCAAAATCTGTTCCCGTATGCGAACATCAGAAACGTTCTGTGCTATTGCATCACGCACCATTGTATCGGAATATGGGAGGCCACATTCACAGGCAAACGCGCAGTCTCTAGTAAGGCCTTGCAAAGTTGCAACCCACTCCCTATTAGTCTGACCGGCCGTACGTTTTGTACGAAAGAACGTATACTGTTTTGCAACTACATTTACTGTTTCTTTGAAATAGGCATCTAAAGCCGACAAAATTTCCTCGTAGGTCAGAGTTGCTACGTCGCGTCGGGGAAACAATTTCACTATCACACGGTAGGTAGACACACCGACACAAGAAAGCAAAAACGGCTGCCGCTCTTTACCTTGAATTCTGTATGCTGCGAGATGAAACTGGAACTGGCTGGCCCACTCAGTCCAGGTTTCGCACGTGGCCTCAAAGGGCCTAAATGGCGGTGCGACAGCGTTGTGTGGCTGCGGTAGCGATGAAGCGGCGGCTGCCGCATCGGTTTGCAGCGCACGTTGACCCTGGACGAGCTGTCCAAGGGCTTCCAATAACGCCTGCGTCTGCTGATGCTGCAAGCGAAAAAATTCGGACAGTACATCTGGAGATTGTGGCGAAGCCATGACACAAGCAAATCAGAGCACAAAAAGGGAAAAAGAACAAATCAGTCCAAAGCAGAAAAAACACTTTCTCTCGTCGCCATGTGATGTGTCGGCAGCTGGGCCAACACCTTGTAGAATGAAGTGGCTGAAAGTGCACGCTAAACTACCGCAGACGGGCGTGAAGTACTGGAACATGAGACTTATTAATGAATAAGAAGAAAAGTACGTAGCTGGAATAATATACTTAACTTTATTCTCTTGTTGGAATACATCTCTTGAATAGTAGTAAGCTATAAGCACTGATACAAATGGCGCCTTGCTAGGTAGTAGCTATGGAATAAGCTGAAGGCTATTCTATCAGTCTCTCGGCAAATGAGAGGAAGACTTGGTAGGTCTGGTCGCAAGCTATGTCGTCCGTACAACTGGGGCGAGGTCATGTCCGTGTCTTGTGACCTGCCATGTGGTGGCGCTAGGATTGCGATTACACAGTGGCGACACGCGGGTCCGACATGTACTACAGGACCGCGGCCGATTTAAGTTACCACCTTGCAAGTGTGGTGTCTAGCGGTGACACCACATAATTACCATATCTAAATAAAACCAATTGCATGTATTATGACTTATGTAGGTACCAAGCAACTAATACTGAAGATGTGCTACGTAACTCTGTTTACATAGTTACATTTTAATTTGTGTTCTAGGTTTATCCAGGAACATATTTTCCATATTGGAAGCAAGAGAACAGACATACTACAATAATGACAAAATCTCATAAACAAACTGCTGACATCATAAGCTTCTGATACCATACAAGTAAAAGGTCAAAGTAATAGAAATGTGCTGACTGCTCTGTCTAATCTTATACTATATTACATACTATACTGTTATAAAATTTTAATTTTTACAGATAAGTATGGATTTGGTTTATCAGTTGCTTAATTTCCTTTGCCTATGCATTTGAGGGTACACATCATTGTATCATATTTATAAATGATTAGATTGACTGTTAAATAAAAAAAGGAAAACAGACTTTTTTCTTTCCTTGTTTTTAGTACACTGCTTTTGATGAGTTTCAGTGTTTGTTTAAGATGGCTTCTATAATTCAGTGTGTTGTTGGTGGCTGCAGCACCTTTTGATAGGCACACAGCAGGTGTTTAACATCATTGCATAATTACTGCCTTCTGCTCAAGAGATAACAATAAGTGATCACAGAGGATAAAATATGTGCAAATAACTTCCAGTGTTATGAAAAGGATAGATTGCTACTCACCATATAGAGGATATGTTGAGTTTCAGACAGGAAAAACAAAAAGACTGCTATACATTTAAGTTTTCAGCCAAAAGGCCTTCTTCTAAAGTAGAAAACACACACACATTCACACAAGCACAACTCACATGCACATGACCATTTTCTCTGGCCACTGAGACAGGAAAGCCTCTATATGGTGAGTAGCAATCTATCCTTTCCTTAATACACTCATTATTTTCTCATGAGTTTTGCATTGTTTGATTTTACCAATAACTTCCGTTAATTAAACTAAATATTTGATGGGGATGTATTGGTTATAGATTGTTATGTAGAGCTCGCACATATTATTGCTATGTGCCATTTATTTCAGGATGACTAGAATAAATACATGGTCACACAACCTGAATGATTATTTTAATCATGGTGGAAGTTAAATGGTGTATTTAAAATTTTTCTTGAAAAGTGAAAGATGAGACATTTTGACACTTATCACAAATGATGCTGGTTTTGGTCATGATAGAAATAGTCATTTGTAAGAATAAAGTTGATACAGGCAAGTGCTCCATTCCAGGTGTCTTTTGAGATAGAACACATCTGATATAAATATTTTTTTCCCAAGTGCTATGAGATTTCTATCTTGCCTACCTATCCTCTTTGTTCTCTGTCTTAAATATCTATACAACCATAACATTTTACTATTTATATCACATTTGACGGTTGCTTTTTGTGACTGTACAAATGAAATCATGGTAACTGTGGTTGTATCAGACTGAAGAATCATATAGCTGTCTCATTCTAAAGTGTTTACTACAAATTTTTGCTCAATGTATAGATATGTTTGTGGGTTCTGCAAGAGCTGTGATATCACTATTATAGAAATTATTTGTTATTGTTATTTATTGACCTCAAATTATGAAACATCATATGTTTTCAAGAGTTTTCAACATATCGTGTGAAATTGGTGTTCATTTCATTTGAACGAGGAGTTCAACAAAGTATACCATAGTAGCAAAATTTATTAACAGTTTTCACTGTAGTCCTACAGCTAGAATGTCATAATATTCTCAACAGCACATGAAAATATGTGTTGTGAACATTATGTGCAGAAAGCATGTAGTCATTTGATCTCAAGTATGTAGCACTTGTTCATACTGAAGACAGCACTATGTGGGTTTAATTTTATCATTGATTGAATAGCAATTGTCATTTGCTTGTATTAATGTTATTTGCTGATGAAGCAACATTTACACTGAATACAACCCATAACAAAAGAAGGAATCAGCAATTGATGGGCAATCAATGCAGAATAATTGAAACAAATTTGAAGTTTATCTGTTAATGTAAGGCATAGTAAGAACAGTAATATTTTCAAATACTGTGTTAGCCTAGAGCAACAAATGTAAGGAAACAGTTACATGCAGTACTGAAAAAATAAGTTATGCAATCTGAGGACATTGTGTAGGCAACTGTAAAATCCATTGTATTTCCAAACTGATGGTACCTCTCGTATTCTAGCATATGTATGAGACAATACTTTAACTGCACTACCCATCTGTAATCAGTGAATTAATTGTTGCTGGCTACCAACATCTTTAGACCTAATAACATTAGATTTTTGCTTCAGATTAAATTAAGTGGATGTAAAAAGGAATGGTGGTTATGCAAGATGAAATGTTAGGCTGTATAATGGACAATGCTAGTGTCATACACTGGACTCGCATTCGGGAGGATGACGGTTCAATCCCGTCTCCAGCCATCATGATTTAGGTTTTCCGTGATTTCCCTAAATCGTTTCAGGCAAATGCCGGGATGGTTCCTTTGAAAGGGCACGGCCGATTTCCTTCCCAATCCTTCCCTAACCCGAGCATGCACTCCGTCTCTAATGACCTCGTTGTCGACGGGACGTTAAACACTAACCACCGCTAGTGTCATAAAATAATGTAGAGATGCATTAAAGAAGCAATACAAATTTATGTGTAGGAATGGAGATGACGTTATTGCTATTTGCCATTGATATTGTGATATGGGGAACCAACAGTAAGGTTGTAAGACTATAAATAGATGATACCTTACATCTTAAAAATGCAGTGTTGGGTAATGCAAGGCTATTGTTATAACCAGAGGAGACAGAGAAAACAAGGGACAAATTAATTTTGAAGGACAGGATGTTGAAATTGTTGACAACTATAAGTATCTGGGAAGGGAGAATGCAAGTATGGAGGCAGAATTTAGCAAAAGGATACAGCAGAGCAACGAATTTTACCAGTGTGTGAGGGGCTTGGTCTGGTGTAGGATTGTGTCGCTGAAGTGCATCGACATATGCACTGGTGACATGGAAAATTACAAAAAGAGAGGGGTGTAGAATGAAAACCAGTGAAATAAAATTACTATGTTACTGAAAATGAGGAGAGAGAGAATGAGAATGAAGATGTTATGAACAAAATTGGAGCAGGAAAGCTGAATTAGAGAATTGAGAAGAACAGTTTAAAATGGTTTGGACATGTAAACAGAACAGAAGATGGAAAAATACCAAAACAAATGATGAAGGCCAAGTTTGAGGGCAAGAGGGAGACCTAGAACGAGATAGACTGACTCAGTAAATACCAGTTTAAGAAGAAGGAATCTGGACTAGGACAAAATAGTTATAGAAGAAGAATAGTGGAAAGACAGGGGAAAGTGGAGAGGAACCATAAATATCCAGACTCAGCCTGATGGTGGATAAAGAGAAAATTAAGATGAAAACAACTTCACAAGGATAGATGTTATAGACTGAAAACTGAGCAACTTACTGTTTAATTGCTATGTTAAGACCATAAATTATTGTAGATATTATTTACCAGATGTTCATTTCAGTGTCATTTCTTTGCAATTTATGAACTCAAACATATTGATGTAAAATAAACCATACCATACCTATGCCAGCCTTAGTAGCAAGTGTATTGTTTGATGACACACATCCTGTTGTTGAAAAAACTGGAGATCTATGAGAAGTGAAATTCTGCATCTGATCCATCCTGCAAAGTACCAAAGTCAGAATTATTTGAATTATATTTAACCTGGACAACATATTCAGAAATGAGTATGAGCAACTAAATAGAGACAATTCATAATGTGACTGGAATTATTATCTTCATAAGTCTATGTACTGTATTTTGTGAATCAAGGAGCTAATCAGATGTGTGTCTGTTTTGAGCTCTGTCTAAAACTGAAATCCACACTCTACAGCAGATAAATAAGTAATACCTTGCCATCAGAGCACTATGTATTTAGTAGAAGTTTACGAGAAAAACTACACCTTTGTATCATATTTGCAAATTCATTCATTTATATCCTAAGTTGCTCCAGGGAACATTTGAGTGGGCACCGATTGGCCATGGAAAAAGTCATCAAATCCAATATGTAGGTCACAGGATATCGGATAAAATAATAGTAATAAAAAAACCAACGAGTCTGTCGCAGTTACCTCTATTGCACAAAATGTAGAGGCCCTATGCCTCAATGGGCTGTTCATCTTAAATATGAAGCTCTGGGTTGATCCATACGTTTTTCATTTGCGTTAGAAAGCTAGTGAAAATGGAACACAATGCTGCTTTTCACTCTAAAACTAAATAAGAACATAAATACTGTAATTATGTACAACATTGCCGCCTTGTTAAGGGGCGCGTAATTCCGAAGCCTCATATGAAACTGGTCTTCTAAGCAAAAGTCTTACGGAATGCCAAATGTCACAGTCAAGATTTTGTAATTCTTAGGAAACACTGTCTTGCTATAGAACAAAGTAGATTGACTTCCAAATAAACCATCTCCGTCATTCAACTGCTTACTTAAGGTGCTGTAACTATTTACAGAAGCAGCACTGTCAGCTATATTTAACGACAAATGATCCACGAGCCATGCCGCTCCGCTTTACTACAGTGTTTAATAATGTTTTTGGTATAAATGAAACAGTTCTAGGAATAGGAGGGAAAGTTTGATGAAGATGCAAGAGGACTTCCAGTCGAAAATTTGAAGAAGCCGTTTGTTTTCGAAACGCCGGTTCTTTTACCGCCGCACCATTCTTGCCGCTCATATTATATCTTTTGCGGCAATGTCCTTGGTCTGATACCGTAGACAATGTCACGGCCGAAGCCGCGAATCACTCAATGGCAAGGACATCGTACTCTACACCCGATGTGTGAACTTTTTTGCACATCTGCACATCTGAACAGCGCAACAAAAAGTTTTATTCCAACGTAACGTCACAATAGAAAGTAGGTTGCGTAATGTGAGTAGGCGTACTAGTACCTCTACAATATTTCTGGAACGAACGCACTACTCTGACAGAGTTTCGAGAGCAGGCGTCCACTGGCCAGCTTTTGGTTTTCTCTCTCTTTTTTTCCTTTTATTTTGAAAGTACGCCAAGCCACGGTAAAACCGGTTTTTCGGTTTGAATCTGTTGCCAGTTTTGATCGTTCTTACCTGATACGTAATGCGCAGGCTGCAACAGGTCCACTGCGCGGCACCAGAAGTCGTTTTCGAAATGTGTTTTCTACACCCGTAACTTAGTTGGCGCGCAACCCAAACATCAGTTCTCGTTAAGCATTTGTCTTATCGCCGCTTATCGACGCGAGAAGCAACAGACAGGACGACACTGGACATTGGAATAGCCAACGCGCGCCCACACACATAACCGCGTGCGTACACTTGTTTGCTCTTGAGAAGACTCAAGATGATAATATCAACGTTACAACTTCGCTCTTGAAATTTCACTTTATCGACACAATTTCCTTTGTACCGGTTCAGAGCTTTCTTTTCTTCTCTTAGCAGCAGTCCTTTGTTTAATCTTTGACAGTACAATATGTCTCACGCGTTGTTTCTACTCCGTCATGACCAGTGTGCGATTTGCAGGGGGGGATGGGGGGGGGATTTCCCGCCCTCTGCATCAGATCATCCCCTCCTATGGTTTTACTTTATGCATCCCAACCTGGGATGTTTATTTCCCACGCACTGGAGTAAAACTTTACATATAATTTAAATTTGTGGAGCCGAGCACTGAAAGTTTTTAATACAGTCTTACTATTAATACTATTAATATGTTTGCTTGTTAATTTTGAAAAAGTGTTATGCAGTAGTTAAGCATTTCAAAATCTGCTTCTCTCCTCTATCACCTCCTACCCCCTCCGTCACTCTCCCCTTCCCTAAGGTCAATTTCTCTCCCCCTCTAAGTCAATCTCCTCCTCCTCTCTCTTTCTGTCCCTGTGACATCCAACATTTACGTATTGAAAGCAGTAATTTGCGTCTACAATTGCCATAAGGACAATGCTGAATGTTTTTTTGTAGTTGATGTATTCACTTCCAGTATTCGGAGGACACATAATTTGCACATGTTTGTCATATATGGCTCCTATCCAGTGAGGGAAATTCCACTTCACTTCGAAATTTCTTGCTACCTTCTGCCATTCTTCAGTATACTTTGGAATCTGAAAAGTAAAACATACTGATTACTTTCCCTATTTTTTCAGACTGATGACACAGAGGACACAGTATCAAAAGATGACGGCGATGAAGCTCTTGAAGAAATGTACCCCACACATATGTCAAGCACATATTTTCAAATGTTCTTTTTAAAGCGGCCTTGCGGGAGCAGAAACAAAAGAGCTCGAATTAATTCGATTTTAGAAATAAGTGTTTTTTAACAGTTCTTTAATATCCATTTTAATTTGCTTTAAGTGCCAATAAAACATTACATAAATGAAATCAGTACTGAATGTTGGGTGCTTACCTTTATGTAATTCTTCAACACCAATGAAATAGCTTCACATACTTCTGGCACTATGAGGGAAATAGCAGAATATGATACTTTAAATAAGTACATTAGTGACTTATATGAATCGCCAGTGGCTAAAAATCGTAATGTTATGGTCCATCGAATTGCAGTAAGTAATTAAAGTCTTCAGTCGACATTCTCGTAAAATTACTAAATAACACACCATCGTCTGCTTCTAGTTCCTAGGATACTATTTCGTGGACCTTCTTTAAATACTCTTCTCTTCCACCATCGTTTTCTTTTCCTTTGGTTTTCATTTCGGTTGTTAGCTGCGTTTGCAAGTACCAAGTAGGCTGCCGCTGCGATCACTTTATCATCCATTATACTACAAGACCGACACACGTGTGGCACAAATTCTGTTGCTTTGGTATAAATTAATCCTTCCGCATGCAACATACGCCGCAAGATGTTGCCTGTTGTAGCATGCTACAAGACGACGCACGCCACATTTCCGTAGCATGTCACAATGTTGCAAGACGTCGCCCCAGCGTAAACGAGGCTTTAGAGCCAGGTCTGTATTGTATGGTGGATGTGACGTGTTGCGTACGCACTAAAACCTGCAATCAGATCCAAACGTCGTGGAAAACCGTGAAGAGGTGTCATCCTGCAGCAAGATAACGCTCGCCCACATTCTGCCAAACGGAGAGCCGACGCAATAAAGGAGTTGAGATTCTAGGTACTGGAACATCCACCATACAGTCCAGACCTGGCTCCAAGCGATTTTAACATATTTGGACCCTTAACGGAAGCACTACAGGGAAGAAGATTTGAAAGTGATGAAGACGTCATTGCTGCGATGCAAAATTGGTTACAGATGCAACCGAAAAACTTATTTTCTGATGAAATAAAAAAAAAAAACTCGTAAAACATCGGGAAAACTGCATTGAAGTCCAGGGAGGTTACGTAGAAAAATAACGCATGTTTCAGTTTTCTATCATCAGAATAAATACAGCTTTTCACAAATGTGCCTTTACTTTTTGAATTCCCCTCGTATACTGTATGTAGATGATTTTGTAAATAAGCTTTACCTATAATGTACTTTTAAAGAGATAACAAGGGATGGCTTTTCTGATAGTGCATACGCCATGGGTAACGCCACGGTCCAAGCTAGTAACATATATAATTAAGACATCCGCCCCACTGGTAAAAGCACAAATCGCACACTGGTCATGATGCAACCTGCGGCTCCTTACAGTAACCTCTTCACGAAACTTAGGACGATCCACCAGCCGTTTCTAACGCCACGCATACCGTCCGAGCGTTCTATAAATCCAAGGCGGATTCCGAAAACATCAGTTATATGAAACCCAATCCTCACTCTTCCCGCACGTTATCCTAATTGTCATGAATGCCCCTCGCTGGATACAAACTTTTGAAACACAAATCAAGTCGACCGTGGCCTCCAGGTATCTTGGGGTGATAATGTATGAAAACATATGCTCAGTTGTGGACAAAGCAAATGATAGGCTTCGATTGTTAGTAATATGCAGGGAAAATGCTGTACGTCTGTAAAAGGGATTTCAAAACACACGCACCACCCACTCTGGAATATTACGCAGCTACGTTCTACTAGTACAGTGGCAGTCTATCCACACAGAAAACGTAGGCACTTTTTACGGTAGGCCCCGCAACGTACTGCCTTTTTCTCTTGAGAAAAATTAAATCAGCAGTTTCAAACTGAAAGTAATAACACTGTTAAGTTTTATATGTACATGATTGCGCAGTATTTTTAAAGCTGGGGAAATAATAGAATTTTTAAACACAAAATTATGTGCTGTTTCATACGGTTTGAAGAACACATTTGATATAATCGTATTTAATTACACCACTTTTACGAATAACAATTGGTCCAGGAGTTTTGTTTACTGGTACGCTTTCTGCTCCACCATGGTCTGCTGATCATTATCACGAACTTTCGCCACGCAATACATCGACACCCACACTCTGCAAACCACTGTGAAGTGTATGGCAGAGGGAACGTCCCACTGTACCACATATTATGGTATTTTCCCGTTCAATTCGCGTATGGAGCGTGAGAAGAGAGACTGTTTACAAGTCTCTATGGGCGTTGTAATTAGTGTGCTACCGTCTTCCTAATTCGTACGAGAGCGATAAGAATGGGGGTTGTTGTATATTCCCGCATTCATCACTTCAATTTCTTGAAGCTTTTTAAATAGGCTTTCATGAAATAGCTCGAGACTGCCGTCATTTGTGTGCATGTTCAGTTTTTTCAACATCTTCGTGACACTCCCGTACGGGTCAAAGAAGTCTGAGACCATTCGTGCTGCCCTTCTCCGTATACAATATCCACGGCTAGTTCTATTTGGTATGAATCACACACACTTATCATAGGACAGGTCGCATGAGTACGCAATCTCTTTTGTAGACTGAATTTACCTAGTATTCTACCGAAGTCTGCCACCTGCTTTACTTACCAATGGGTCTATGTGATAGTTCAATTTCACACACCTACCCGGGTGTTTGTATAGCTTGATTGATTCCAGCTGTGTCTTACTGATGTTACAGTTATAGGACGTTAGGTTTTTAGTTTCTTTTAAGTCCCCAATTCCCCAATTTTACATTTCTGAAGATTTAAGTTGTCGATCTCTGAAACTCTTTGAAATACACTCCTGGAAATGGAAAAAAGAACACATTGACACCGGTGTGTCAGACCCACCATACTTGCTCCGGACACTGCGAGAGGGCTGTACAAGCAATGATCACACGCACGGCACAGCGGACACACCAGGAACCGCGGTGTTGGCCGTCGAATGGCGCAGCATTTGTGCACCGCCGCCGTCAGTGTCAGCCAGTTTGCCGTGGCATACGGAGCTCCATCGCAGTCTTTAACACTGGTAGCATGCCGCGACAGCGTGAACGTGAACCGTATGTGCAGTTGACGGACTTTGAGCGAGGGCGTATAGTGGGCATGCGGGAGGCCGGGTGGACGTACCGCCGAATTGCTCAACACGTGGGGCGTGAGGTCTCCACAGTACATCGATGTTGTCGCCAGTGGTCGGCGGAAGGTGCACGTGCCCGTCGACCTGGGACCGGACCGCAGCGACGCACGGATGCACGCCAAGACCGTAGGATCCTACGCAGTGCCGTAGGGGACCGCACCGCCACTTACCAGCAAATTAGGGACACTGTTGCTCCTGGGGTATCGGCGAGGACCATTCGCAACCGTCTCCATGAAGCTGGGCTACGGTCCCGCACACCGTTAGGCCGTCTTCCGCTCACGCCCCAACATCGTGCAGCCCACCTCCAGTGGTGTCGCGACAGGCGTGAATGGAGGGACGAATGGAGACGTGTCGTCTTCAGCGATGAGAGTCGCTTCTGCCTTGGTGCCAATGATGGTCGTATGCGTGTTTGGCGCCGTGCAGGTGAGCGCCACAATCAGGACTGCATACGACCGAGGCACACAGGGCCAACACCCGGCATCATGGTGTGGGGAGCGATCTCCTACACTGGCTGTACACCACTGGTGATCGTCGAGGGGACACTGAATAGTGCACGGTACATCCAAACCGTCATCGAACCCATCGTTCTACCATTCCTAGACCGGCAAGGGAACTTGCTGTTCCAACAGGACAATGCACGTCCGCATGTATCCCGTGCCACCCAACGTGCTCTAGAAGGTGTAAGTCAACTACCCTGGCCAGCAAGATCTCCGGATCTGTCCCCCATTGAGCATGTTTGGGACTGGATGAAGCGTCGTCTCACGCGGTCTGCACGTCCAGCACGAACGCTGGTCCAACTGAGGCGCCAGGTGGAAATGGCATGGCAAGCCGTTCCACAGGACTACATCCAGCATCTCTACGATCGTCTCCATGGGAGAATAGCAGCCTGCATTGCTGCGAAAGGTGGATATACACTGTACTAGTGCCGACATTGTGCATGCTCTGTTGCCTGTGTCTATGTGCCTGTGGTTCTGTCAGTGTGATCATGTGATGTATCTGACCCCAGGAATGTGTCAATAAAGTTTCCCCTTCCTGGGACAATGAATTTACGGTGTTCTTATTTCAATTTCCAGGAGTGTATTATCAAAGTTCTATCGAGCATTTGTGGAGGTTTTTTCAGGCAGTACTTCATTATAGATAACTGTATCATCTGTGAAATGTGTGGGATTACTATTAATACTGCTTGCAAGGACATAAATGCACAACAGGAGCTAGAAGGGTACCAACACACTTTCCCTGGGACACGCCTGAAATTACTTCTAAATCTACTGGTAATTCTCCATCAATGCCATCCTGTTTCCTCCCTACTAAGCAATCCTTGATCTTCCACAAGATTTCGGGTTTGCAGCCGGATCTCATTGACTTCTTTCCACGATATTTCGGCTGACACTTGCCTGAAGATGTCTGTAAGGTTGTCAGCCGAAATATCGTGGAAAGAAGTCGATGAGATCCGGCTGCAATCCCGAAATCTTTTGGAATATTCGACACGCCGGGAAAACTTCAAGAGTCAAATCCTTGACCTACTCACAAATATATTTAGTACCCAGACAATCGCACTTTGATAAGTGTATGAGTGGTACTGAGTCAAATGCTTCGTGGAAGTCAAGAAGCCGGCCAGAGTGACCGTACGGTTCTAGGTGCTTCCGTCTGGAACCGCACGACCGCTACGGTCGCAGGTTCGAATCCTGCCTCGGGCATGGATGTGTGTGATGTCCTTAGGTTAGTTAGGTTTAAGTAGTTCCAAGTTCTAGGGGACTGATGACCTCAGATGTTAAGTCCTATAGTTCTCAGAGCCATTTGAACCATTTGAAGTCAAGGAATACGGCATCTACTGACCGCCTTGATCCATGGCTTTAAGAAGCTCATACGAGAAAAGCGCAAGTTGAGTTTAACATGTTCGATGCTTTCGGAAGCCATGCCATTTGCACGGAGATACGTGAGATACGTGATTTCATTTGAGCTCGCAGTATAAGATTCTATAACAAATGGGTGCCAATTATGTTGGACGGTAGTTTTGTGGATCACTTCTGCTGCTTTTCTTATTGATGAGAGTGACCTTGGCTTTTTTTCCCAACAACTGGGCACAGTGGTTTGTTCGGTGAATGTCTGGTATCTTGCGGTAAAAAGCGGATCTAACAGAAGTCGCAGAATCCGTTTATGGAGCTTTGTTCAGTTTTAACGATTTCAGCTGTTTCTCAACTCCACTGGCACTAGTTATACAATCTATTTCACTTGTCTTTTCAGTGGTACGAGAATTAAACTGGGTTTGTTAATGTACATTCGCACCCAACTACTACCGTACCGCGAAACAGAATACTCACAGTGGACAGCATTGCGTTTGAATTGAAGTATGTGATAATCTAGCTCACTGCTGTTTCTGAGCTCTAGTTTTATTTTCATTTCACTAATTTTTATTTCGGGTTCAAATAGTTCAAATTGTTCTGAGCACTATGGGACTTAACATCTATGGTCATCAGTCCCCTAGAACTTAGAACTACTTAAACCTAACTAACCTAAGGACATCACACAACACCCAGTCATCACGAGGCAGAGACAATCCCTGACCCCGCCGGGAATCGAACCCGGGAACCCGGGCGTGGGAAGCGAGAACGCTACCCCACAACCACGAGCTGCGGACTTTATTTCGGGTACACTGTCTCTTTAGAGAACGTTTGTCTACCATTTTTCACTGCATTTCTGTAACGTTGCCATGCAAGCTTTAATGTTTAAACCATTCAGATACGGTAGCGTCTTCATTCTTTCCCACTTTGCTGCAGTGTTAGGTTTCGAGCTTTGACCTCGAAGCAAAACGATTTCCCAGCCGATATGTTGTGACCTTTTAACTGTGTGGCAAAGGAATATGGAGTGTGTCGTAAAATTTTATCCTACTCCGAGGTATAGAATTCATAAGCTTTACAGTGTGGCGCATTTTACTTTTTAACATAAGCTGCAACAATTTTTGGCCGCGCGCGATTAGTCGAGCGGTCTCAGGCGCTGCAGTCATGGACTGTGCGGCTGGTCCCGGCGGAGGTTCGAGTCCTCCCTCGGGCATGGGTGTGTGTGTTCGTCCTTACGATAATTTAGGTTAAATAGTGTGTAAGCTTAGGGACTGATGACCTTAGCAGTTAAGTCCCATAAGATTTCACACACATTTGAACATTTGAACAATTTTTGATCAGTTTCGAGGCAGTCTTCACAAATCCTCGCCTGTAATGGAACCAAATAACAACCTGTTACAATTCTTGCAAGGGCCGAAAGTTATTTTATGTGTTCAAAGTGACCTCCATTAGCAGCCAAATAACATCGATGCCGCTGAAATGTTGACCGAACTACGGGTGTTAGTGTTGCTGATGTAATAGCCGCACAGGACGCCTCGATGGTTTCACGTAGGTCGTTCAGCATAACTGGCTTCTGTTTTCAAGGTCCCCCGTAGGTAGAAGTCAAGAGTTGTAAGGTCTGCAAACCGTGGTGGGTGCTCAACAGCTCCTCTTCGACATATCCATCGTCCAGGTAGATTTTCACCCAAGTACGCTCTGGCATCTTTGTGGTAGGAGATGGGGCGCCATCTTGTTACAGGTAAAATCTTTCATTTCCAAACACATCTCCGATGGCAGGTTCAAAAATAGCTCTGAGCACTATGGGATTTAACATCTGAGGTCATCAGTCCCCTAGAACTTAGAACTACTTAAACCTAACTAACCTAAAATCATCACACACATCCATGCCCGAGGCAGGATTCGAACCTGCGACCGTAGCGGTCGTGCGGTTCCAGACTGAAGCGCCTCGAACCGCTCGGCCACTTCGGCCGGCCGATGGCAGGTAAAATAGATGTTTGCAGCATATGAAGATACACCAGTTGCGGTATCTTCAAAGAAGAATGGGCCAATCAGACCACACGATGACAGACCACACCACGTATTAACACCCAGTAGATTATCATGTTGGTCCACGTGAACGTGATGGTTTTCAGGAACCCAGTACACACAGTAGGGACAGTTTACAGTACCGTTCAGTTTGAATTGCGCTTCGTCAGACCAGATAACCATCCATGCAAACCGTTTATCCTCGCCAAACATACCCTCAAATTACTCACAGTATTCCATCCTTCGATCCGGGTCATCCTCCTTCAGAGCGTGCAGTGGTCTTGGAATGTACACGTACCACTTTGCAGCCTTCAGAATTCGTTGTATGCTTGATTGGCTTACCCCGCTTTCATGTGCACCCTGTTTCAGAGATTTTTGAGATGCCCCTTAAAAGATGCAACACAGCAGTTCTGGAAGCTGGGCTTGTTGATGCTTTTGTTCGGCCAGACCGTTCCTTATGGACACCCTGAACAGTATTGCCGCCTTCAAATTTATCCCGAATACGATAAATTGTTGTACGTGTTGTTGGCTGAGATCCGCTCACATTACGCTATAGCCATTGTATCTGCGTCATGTTTTCGTACTTCCAGTACCGCCACTTCAATATGGCCTAATGTTACTCAAACGACAACCTTACTTCATTCATTGCTGCACTGTCATCTGCTGGAAAATGAGTCCCAAGAGCTGTTGAGAAAACAATGGGCTACGCTACTGTGCAAAATTGCGGCGATAGTTACTTTGTTCCAAAGATATTAACTATCAAAAGTGTCTACATTTTTCTGGACCCCTCTGTATGAAGATGGGCGTCATTTTTCACTGTAAAGGGAGTTTAAAAGATATACTTAAAAAAATTTACTGACATTTGAAGAGGGACGCAATATACACTGACGCGAAAGAAATCACAACTCCAAGAGGGAGTTCTACGACATAAACGAAAGTTGCTAGGGGTGTTTCTACCAGCGTATATGAAAAATGATGTCTATTCAAATTTCGCGCGCCGGTAGCATAAGATTGGCTTTAGTAGCCCGCTATGAGGACGCAAATTAGGATCGCTTTAAACACACACTGTAATGGTCATGAGCGTTAGTTATCTTTGAGATTGTATGTGGTGAGTGAACGTTAGTCAAGAATGCCTTTCAGGCGACAAACACGTCATTATCGGAGCCTCACTGAGTTTGAAAGAGGTGGTGCGAGTGGGTTACAAGGAGATGAATGTTCTTTCTGCGTTACTGCAGAAAGACTGCACAGAAATGTAGCCACAGTATATGATTACTAGCCGTGGTGGTCACGCTGGTCGCAAGAGGACCTGACTCCAGAAGGCCACGTGGCACTACAGAGAGGGACGACCATCGTGTTCAGCTTATGGCTCTCGCGCATCGTACTGCATCTGCAACAGCCACTGGAGCAGCAGTTATCACATCAGTGACACAAAGAACTGTTTCAAATCGGCTACTTCAGTGACAGCCAGACGCACTGTGGCGTGCATCCCACTGGTCCCAAAACACCACCACTTGCGACATCAGTGATGTCTAGCGGGAGCTCATTGGAGGGCGGGGTGGAAGTCTGTTGTGCTTTCTGATGAAAGCTGGTCCTGCGTCGGTGCCAGTGATAGCCGTTTGTTGGTCAGAAGAAGGTCAGTTGAGGATCCGCACCCAACCTCTCTGCAGTCTAGACACACTGGACCTACTCCTGGAGTTATGGTCTGGGATGCGATATTCGTGAAACAGCAGCAGCACTCTCGTGGCTATCCCGTACCCCTGACCGCAGAATTGTATCCGTCAGTCAGATGATTCGACTTGTTGCGTTGCCATTCATGAACACCATTCCAGGGGGTGTTTTCCAACAGGATAGCGCTCGCCGACATACTGCTGTTGCAACCCAAAGTGCTCTACAGAGTGTCTGCATATTGCCTTGGCCTGCTCGATCACCATATCTGTCTCCAATCGAGCACATACGGGACATCATCGGACAACAAGTCCAGTGCCATCCAAAAACTGCAATAACCGTCCATGTATTGACCGACCACATGCAACAGGCACAGAACCATCCCACAGCTGACATCTGGCACCTGCACAAAACAATGCTTGCACGTTTGCAGTCAACATTCCGGCCGTTACATCAGTTATTAATGTACCAGGATTTCACATTTGCAATGGCTTATCTTTGGTCTGCATTAACGTGTGACCTTGCAGTGTTAATCACTTAAATATGTTACCTAGACAAATGCATTCTCGAAATTTCATTAGTCTATAGTAATTATTTTTTGATGTTGCGATTTTTTTCCGTCAGTGTACTACAGTACTTAAAGCCCTACTTAGAAGAACTCTAAAACGTGGCTTTCAGGATGCAAACAATGAATAATCTAGTCTAGAAGAACTCTAAAACGTGGCTTTCAGGATGCAAACAAAGGATAATCTAGTCTTCAGTCTCCTATGTAACAACTTCGCAAGTGTAGAGTACGAGGGTAATCCCAAAAGTAAGGTCTCCTATTTTTTTGTAAGTACACAGACCTGTTTACTTCTAAAATGGTTTACATCAGTTTACAACTTGAACATTTTGCTGTTTTTCAACATAATCGCCATTTCTGTCGATGCATTTTTGTAGACGCTGTGGCAGTTTTTGTATGTCCATGTCATACCAGCTCGCCGCCATGCTGTTCAGAACGTTATGAACCTTTTCTTTCACCTCGTCGTCGGAGCTGAATCGCTTTCCGACCAAATGTTCTTTTAACGTAGGGAACAGGTGATAGTCACTGGGCGCCAAGTCAGGACTATAGGATGGATGGGTGATTATGTTCCACTGAAACTTTTGCAGGAGAGCAACGGTTTGCCGAGCGATGTGTGGGCGAGCGTTGTCATGGAGAATGTGTACGCCCTTGCTCAACATTCCTCTTCTCCGGTTCTGAATTACCCGTTTGAGTTTTTCCAGAGTCACAGAGTACCTGTCAGCGTTAATTGTGGTCCCAGCGATTCAGCTCCGACGACGAGGTGAAAGAAGAGGTTCGTAACTTTCTTAACAGCATGCGGCGAGCTGGTATGACATGGGCATACAAAAACTGCTACAGCGTCTACAAAAATGCATCGATAGAAATGGTGATTATGTCGAAAAATAGCTAAATGTTCAAGCTGTAAACTGATGGAAACCATTGTAGAAATAAACAGGTCTATGTACTTTAAAAAAAAAGGAGACCGTACTTCTGTGATTACCCTCGTACATAAACGTCGTTCGAACAGAGGCATGCAAGTAATCATTCTTTCTTCATTCCTTTATTGAATGGAGACGGAGGAAATCTTGATGTATGTTTTAATAAGTCCCATTTTCTACGCCTTTTGTAATGATTCAGAATATAAATGTACAGCAGATGTAGAAATTAGCACAAACGGACGAGTGAGCGCGAGCGCATGCGCGCACACACGACTGAAATATTTCTGACTAGCCCTAGACCATTATTTAATGTGGAGACCATGCCGATTAATCACACAGGAAAACTCACAAATCACAAACTACTGGCACTGTTAACATGCCGATAAACGGGGCTACGTTTTTCCACCATTCCACATACCTACAAAACGAGTCCGGTCCCTTATTCTCTATCACACATAACACTGATTTCCTCCTCTTGAAAAATCACTCCTTCGAATGCCTTAATACCATTGCACTAAGAATTTGCTAACCCTCCTTCCCACAGAAAACCTTTACCCGATCATCAAATTTTTCTTCCTTCTTATCCATATTGAGCGCCTAAGAAGTACACTGAGTTGACAAAAGTCATGGGGCAGAGACGTGCACATATGCAGATGGTGGTAGTATCGCTTACACGAGGTACAATAGAACAGTCCATTGACAGAGCTGTCATTTGTACTCAGGTGATTCATGTGAAAAGGTGTCTGACCTGATTATGGCCACACGACGGATATTAACAGACTTTGAATGCGGAATGGTAATTGGAGCTAGACGGTTGGGACATTCAAATCGTTGGGGAATTCCGTGTTCCGAGATCCACAGTGTCAAGAGCGTGTCGAGAATATCAAATTCCAGGCATTATCTCTCATCACAGACAATGCAGTGGCCAGCTTCCTTCACTTAACGAGCTAGAGCAGCGTCGTTTGTGTAGACTTGTCAGTACTCACAGACATCAACACTGTACGAAATAACCGCAGAAATCAACATTGGATGTACGACGAACGAGTCCGTGAGGACATCGCGGCGAAATTTGGCGTTAATGAGCTATGGCAGCAGACGATCAACGTGAGCGCCTTGTCAACGGCATGATATCGCCTGCAGCGCCGCTCCTCGGCTCGTGACCATATCAGTTCGACCCTAGAAGACTGGAAAACCGTGGCCTGCTCAGATGAGTCCTGATTTCAGTTGGTAAGAGCTGATGGAAGGGTTCGAGCGTGATGGAAACCCACGAAGCCCTAGACTCAAGTTGCCAACAAGGCACTGTGCGAGCTGATAGTGGTTTCATAATGGTACGCGCCGTATTTACATGGAATAGAGTGGGTCCTCTGACCCAATTGAAGCAATAATTGACTAGAAATAGTTATGTTCGGCTACTTGGAGACCATATACAGCCATTCATTGACTTCATGTTCTCACACGATAATGAAGTTTTTATGCGTGACAAAGCGCCGTGTCACCGGACCACTTCGTGAATGGTTTCAAGAACATTCTTGGCAATTCGAGTGAAGGATTTAGCCACCCACATCGCCCGGCATAGTACATATTCGGGACATAGGACACAATCGAGACGTCAGTTCGTGCAAAAAATCCTGCATCGGCGACAGTTTGTTACGGGCGGCTCAATATTTCTGCAGGGGACTTCCAACGACTTGTGGAGTTCATGACACGTCGAGTCGCTGCATTACGCCGGTCAGAAGGAGGACCGACACGACATTTGGAGATATCTCATGACTTTTGCCACCTCAGTGTTTATAGTGTGTCCACAAAGCCGCGCTATAATTTTAAAAATCACAACTTGGCGACTATTGGTGGTGAATCACCGTGGTACCACACCATAACACCGCCGCCTCCGAATTTTACTGTTGGCACTACACACACTGGCAGATGACGTTCACCGGGCATTCGCCATACCCACACCCTGCAATCGGATCTCCACAATGTGTACCGTGATTCGTCACTACACACAACGTTTTTCTACTGTTAAATAGTCCAATGTTTACGCTCCTTACACCAAGCGAGTCGTCGTTTGGCATTTATGACTTATGAGCAGCCCGCTAGACCACGAAATCCAAATTTTCCCACCTCTCACCTAACTGTCATAGTACTTGCAGTGGATCCTAATGCAGTTTGGAATTCCTGTGTGATGGTCTGGATAGGTGTCTGCCTATTACACATTAAGACCCTCTTCAACTGTCGGTGTTCTGTCAGTCAACAGACGAGGTCGGCCTGTACGCTTCTGTGCTGTACGTGTTCCTCCACGTTTCCACTTCACCATCACACTGGAAACAGTGGACCTAGTGATGTTTAGTAGTGTGGAAATCTCGCATACAGACGTATGACACAGGTGACACCCAATCACCTAATCACGTTAGAAGACCGTGAGTTCCGCGGAGCGCCCCATTCTGCTCTCTCACGATCTCTAATGACTACTGTGACTACTGAGGTCGCTGATATAGAGTACCTCGCAATAGGAGGCACCACAATGCACCTAATATAAAAAAAACGTATGTTTTTGGGTGTGTCCGGATACTTTTGATCATATACTGTATGTCTTATTCGTGTACAGTATGCAAACTCATGTGAAATAATTGTCACTCCAAAACTTTCCTTTTGTAAATGTAAATGCTTTTAGCTAAAAGTTCACATAATATACAGAAGAAGTTAACATGAACCACTTTTTCAGAAAGAAAATAAACAAAAACCAACTGAAGATAGCACGTGAAGTGCTGAACCGCGCTTGGGCAAAACAAAACTATAAAAGTGTGTCTTTTACTAGGAGGAATTCGTCTCCAGTTTTTCAAGAAATGTGTTACGCGAAGTGAACAAGAATTTTCAACCTGATACGACGCAAGCACTGTATCCAATAAAATACTGATTTCAGCGATAGTTTCTGAGATATATCCCTGTTGTGGTAAATCTCTTCCTCTAAGATGCTACAAACTCGTTTCTTGTGCTAAAAGTAAAAGTTTCTCTGTATTGAGTGTGAGAACGTCGGCCGATTCGACGAAAGGAAAGAAACTGATTTGGTCTTTTAGTAAAAAGTAGTCCAGTTCGAAGTGATTTCTTTTTATTTTTAGTTTTTGATAACCGTCCTCAGACCAAAGGCTCCACATGACGCGAGGAGCCACACGGAGCCGCTATGTAGAACCTGCCAAAAACTGTTCAATGCTTTGTACTATATTAATTATTTATTAAAATATTGGGCAAGATCGCTGTTGTTCCACAAAAACATCAAAATTGTAAATTGATCTGAATTCCGCCGACCATCGTTAGAAATCATACTGGTTTGAAAAGACGGGTCGTCGACGGAATGTGTCGATGACGGTGCCGCTGTGACCACAGCCGTCAGCGACTTTTCTGTTTCTGATATTCGATGGAGTTCAGACAGACGACGGAGGCGTTGTACATCCATAGCCTGTGGATTGGCGCAGTAGCTCCTTGCTATCCGTTGCAGCGTGAACCAGGATCTCAGCTTCGCGAGAAGTACCGGCCACTGCTAGGGAGGGCCTCGCCTCGCCCTGCTTTTGATGTCTGCGCGGTCTTTGTTATTTATAATGTCATTCTTGGGCGGTTACTGCGCAGCCGAGTCTATAGTAAGGACGCACGCCGTTTAATTTTGTTAAAATTCCTGTTACAATCATAAATGTGTACGCTTTAGATCCCCGAAAGTGTAACATCTCTAGGTTTAAAATCTTTTGAATGGATGAAATCAAATTCAGAAGTGTGTATAAATCCGTTCAAAGCTCGGTTCAGTTTTCGAGTGAAAAGGGTTAACATCTAATTCTGATGGCTGCTGAGATCATTTATGTAATTTAACTCTTTTTTAGAATCATATGTACTGTCGTATAGAAATTTATATTGTAATGATAATTGGGTTAGATATTGCAATGACAGCGAATATGAAGGTTGTCATTCAGAACTTTTAAAAATAGTAGCGCACTTTTTCGCTATTCCAGCGCGTAATGTAAATGTTGAACGTGATTTACCGCTAATTTCGGCCAAGTAGGCCAATGAAAGAAACAGATTAGATACAAGCACATTGAAGGGCATTATATTTCTTCAGCACAATATTTAACCTTGTAACTAGCTCAGGTGTTCGTAGTGGCTTAGTGCGAAGAGCACTACTCCCCGGGTCTGGAGTTCCTAGACTCCGTACCGCACAGGGTAGATTTTTTCATCGTTCCTGTCCCTCCAGGACGGCTCCAGGTCCGCTCAGCCTGCTATCAAATGAGAATCAGAGATCTTTCCCGGGGGTAAAAGGCGGCTGCCCACTGGCCAGCCGCACACGCCCACTGCCGCAGCGAAGAAAGGTTGCGATCGAAATTTTTTTACTATATTTCAAAGCAAACAGAGATATTAAATGAGGTTCATTCCCGAGAGAAATATACTCAAAGACAAAAAAAATGAAAAATTGAAAAATAAAAGCACGACATACCATGGAGGAATTATTTATCTGGGACGGAAATCGGTAGATTTGATGCACGTGTTTAAGCAAACAAATGATTACAATATCAGAAAAATTGGATGATTTATTCAAGAGAAAGAGCTTCACAATTTGAACAAGTCAAAAACGCATTGGTCCACCACTCGTCCTTATACAAGCAGTTATTCGGCGTGGCATTGATTGATAGAGTTGTTGGATGCGCTCCTGCGGTATATCGTGCCAAATGATGTCCAATTGATGCGACAGGTTCTCAAAATTGCGAGCTGGTTAGAGGGCTCTTCCAGTAATGCTCCAATTATTCTTAGCTGGAAAGAGATCCGCCGACCTTACTAGCCAAGGTAGGGTTTGAAAAGGACTAAAACAAGAAGTAGAAACTCTCGCCGTGTACAGCCGGGCATTATCTTGCTAAAATGTAAGCCGAGGACGGCTTGGCACGACAGGGAACAAAACAATGCGTAGAATATCATTGACGTGCCGCCGATGACAACCATAGGGGCCTTGCTATGAAAAGAAATGGCACCCGGGAACATCACTCCTGGTTGTCGGGTCGTACGGTTGGCGACATATAGGTCGGTATCCCACCGCCGTCCACGGCGTCTCCAGACACGTCTTCGCTGATCACCGGGGCTCAGTTCGAAGCGGGACTCATCACTGAAGACAGTTACTCTCCAATCAATGAGATTCCAGGCCGAAGATGTGTCTGGAAACGCCCCAGACAGTGATGGGATACCAACCTGGCTACCGCCCATCATACTACCCGACAACCAGAAGTGATGCTCCGCTACGCTGTTACAGCACAGCGGTACGTCGATGACATGTGCGCCCCATTTTGTTGCCCTTCGTGACAAGACATCCTGAGCTTACATTTCAGCAATGTAATGGCCACCCGCACACGGCTAGAGTTTCTACTTCTTGTTTTTGTGCTTGCCAAACCCTGTCTTGGCCTTAAGGTGGGGGATCTCTTCACAATTGAGAACATATGGAGCATTATGGGCAGTGCCCTCCAACCATCTCAGGATTTTGACGCTCTAACCAGCCAGTTGGTCATAATTTGACATCATATCCCTGAGAAGCACATCCAACAACTCTATCAATCAATGCCAAACCGAATAACTGAATAACTGCTTGCATAAGAGCCAGAGGTAGACCAATGCGTTATTGACTTGATCAATTTATGAAGCTCTTTCTCATAAATAAATCATTGAATTTTTCTGAAATTGTATCACTTGTTTGTCTGTAAATGTTCAACACAGCTACCGATTTCCGTCCATATTTCCTTCATAATGCGTAGTTTTTTCTTTCTTTTCCTTTTTTTTTTTTTTTTTTCTTAGAGCGTATGAATTACGAATGACCGGATTAAGGTCGTGCGGAGCCCGTGGGTCTGATGGTGTGTGGGGCCACCCATTCAGCATATTTTTATAATATCTGTTTTACTTCCATATAATATGTGAACGTAACGTCTGCTAAAATTTTATTCAACTAGTGTTACGTGAAAAAGATGCAATGCACTTTGTTTTTGACTAGTTATCTGACCAACATAATACACTGATGAGCCAAAACATTATGACCACCTGCTTAATAGCTCGTTTGTTCGTTTTTGGAACGAAATACATAACTGATTCTGCGTATCAGGGTTTGTTGGTAGGTTTCTGGAGGAGGCACGTGGTATTCGTGTAAATAACGGGCCACTAATTTGCGTACGCGGTGGCGGTGCCCGATAGCGACCTAGATGGGTTCAATAGGATTTACATCAGACGAATTTGGTCGCCGAGACAACAACGTGTCCTCAAACATATGTAGCATGGTTCTGTCTCCGTCCGCCGTTCATCTCGATGACGGCGTTTGTGAGTAGCAAAAATATGATTCAGCTGCAGAGCGGACGCGTTTCCGTTGATCGACAGTCGAGTCCCGATGGTCCTGTGGCCACCGTAATTGTAATTGACGATGATGTTATCATGTGAACACCTATGGGTGGTCTGATGCGCAGCTCAATGTTCAACAATATACGACGAATGGTGTGCTTCGAAAAACTTGTGCGTGCACTAGCATTGTGCTCCTTCGGTAGAATACCACAGATCACCATTTATCCTACTTTACAGAGGAGAGAAGCCTCACAATCGAACGTTCTGTGAAGAATCGTGTACGTCCAATCATTTAGCGCCTAGTGGTAGTTTCGATGCCCTTCTAACTCTTCTGGCAAATGCTCACAACAGTAGCACGTGAACATTCGACCAGCTTGACCGTTTTCGAGAATTCGTTCACAGGCTATACACAATGATAATCTGCCCTTTGTGAAAGTCGCTTAATTCAGTGGATTTCGCCCTTTGCAGCCCGTATCATCGCTAGTGTGATCCCCCGTCCGTTCTCTCCTGCTTACACATTTTGTTACTGCATCACGTGCCCGCCACGCCACCAGGAGGCATCCAACCTTGCGGTGGGCAGTGGTCATAATGTTTTGGCTTATTAATGTAAACATTTGTTACCATACGTCACTAAAACAACCCGTCACAATTGGCGCTTATTAGCTTCATTTACAAAATATATAGGAACGAATAAATAGTTAAATATCACCTCTTCTTCTGTACTCCATCTCTTATCAGAAATTTGTTACCGGTACCTGCTGAGGTGAATATGCAGCAACATGTTGTAACACCATAATAGGTGTCGTTACATGACTAAAAATGAGTGCGAAAACAAATCTCCGTATTACCTGATATATAATATTGTAAAATTAAATCAATCTTTATGCAACTAATTAATCTCTGCTCCGACAACTGCATGCCTGTAAAAACAATAGGGGTCTACATATTTCTTTTCAGTCTTATGAGAACGTCCTGTGTCCTGATTTCCATATCTCACCCTTCCTGAAAGTGTGTGGTCAAGTGTGAAAGAATTAAATGAAGCAGCAGACGGACTAGAGAAGTGGTTGGTTTCCTAATTTTCTACCAACTTTAACGGTGTCGGTGGAAGGCAGAGAACAGGAACAGGAGGGCTTGGCCAAAGATGAGTAGAGCAAAAACGTTTTTCGTAGCAGAGGTTGGTAATGGGCCTCCCCCACCATCTCGGGCGGTTCGGATAGGACACCGCGTGACGGTTACAGAGAGTTGTTCGGAAGACAGGTAAGCGACCAGACGCTCCTTCAGAACGTCTGCGTCGAACGAAGGACGAAAAGGTATTTGATGTGTTAATAATTTTTAATCTCAACAATAGCTTCTCCTAGCTATTTTGAATTTCCATTTAGGTTCTGGTTACAATTTTGGTTCAGTTGATCAGTGGCATAATAAGACGATTTCCGTTAGTCGCGACTATGTGGTCCCTAGATTCATATCGTAGCCCAAGCCTTAACAATTTCGGATTGCCATATTATTTTATTCGTGGTGGACTTCTAAATTATCAGTAAAATTGTATCGAGCGTACATTTGGCAAAGAATGAATCGATTTGATTTGAAACGCTTCACGCAAAGGTATGGAGCCATCCAAAATCGTGCTCGATGCCAACCACGAGGTACACACAACACTTCTTACAAAAATGCTATCAACATTTTGTTCAGCATGTGGATTTAGTGCACATGAGTGTTTGTGTTTCGAAACTGGGCAGTGACCACGTGCTCTCCGAATTTCCCCACCCCACAGGACTCGCCAGATTAAGGCGAACGTGAGGCCATAGTCTCAAATAAATGGTTCAAATGGCACTGAGCACTATGGGACTTAACTTCTAAGGTCATCAGTCCCCTAGAACTTAGAACTACTTAAACCTGACTAACCTAAGGACATCACACACATCCATGCCCGAGGCTGGATTCGAACCTGCGCCCGTAGCGGTCGCGCGGTTCCAGACCGTAGCGCCTAGAACCGCTCGGTCACTTCGGCTGGCTCGTTTCTAGCTGTTACTAACACAGGAAGAGCCGTTAGGCGGACAGATGTCAGTGCTTTGTTTCATGCTGCATGTTCTTGAGTAGCCGCAATCCAAACAGCTCATAAATCCTTGGAGCCATCGCTAATATTCCCGCTCAATCCGAATGTCTTCACAGCAGAAGACTTTGCTTCATCAGAAATCGTTGAGACAACCGAATTTCCAAGAACTGAAGAAGGCAAAGGTGTTTAACAGGAGCCCACGGACAATGCCGCTCCTCACTGATACATGATTTGTCTGTGCAATCGCGAGGAAAAAACCAAGAACGTGACACGAATGAAGTTCAGAGCGCTGACGTACGAACAGGCCTTTTAGGTCTACCCGGTATTTATCCACTACCAAAATATGATCGACCCACACAAGTAAGAAAATGGCAAAAAGATCCGAGATTTTATCTCTGTCTCCGCACAAAAATGCATTGTTAGTGAAACACGCTTAACCAGACAAAAACATGAAGAAACAGAATACCAGTATCAATGACGCGGAATCTCTAGGGCTAACCTGGTCTTAATAACGCCATCATCTTCAGAAACAACCAGATCTAAATTTAAGAAGGGATCTGATGTCTTAAGCCGGGTGTGGTGACGTCTACAAGGAGACTGTCATGAAAGACAGTATGAAATGTGATAATTGCTCCCAATAGTGGCATGAACAATGCACAGGTTATGAAGGACAAGGTGAATTTTCTTGTGATTTATCTTAGTTCGTTCTGTTTGACTACATGTTGCGTACTCTAACCAGTCGATGCGGCTACGAGTACGAACGAGCAGTGTCTTGCGTATGTTACATTTAAGCTTTGTATTAATAGTTAGGCAGCTGTAATTGATATATGTTGTTTCCAAATAAACCAGCATAATTTGTTATAAGAAAACTTTGTTTAACCGTCTCATCTGCTAGATACGAGAAGTTAAATACCAACTGCGCACTCTTATCCGACTGTTCCCTACTACGTAAAATTCCTTGGGGTCCAGTTGGATGTTTGTTATATTGACTACAGTTATAAAATTCAGTAAGCTGTAGCGAAATTATTCGATGTTCGTGGTATTGTAAAATTTACACTGTTGATTTTAAAAGATGGAATGGAGAATTGGCTGAAAGATGTTGCAACAAAATGTTGCTTCGAAAGTTAAAAGGTGATTCACTCGAAAGATATGGCGTCAACCTCAAAGATTTCCAATCAGTACTTTGACGTTCAAGAATATGATGTAACGACTTCAGGCACCATGACTTCAAGCAGTAAGATATCTGACAACTCAGTACTGGTGAAAAGAGGAAAGTATGATGAATCTTACACCAATCACGGAATTGTTGATTCTAGTGGCTCATCTCTCTGCATGCTGTGTAGCAAGCTACTTCGAAATAGTTCCATGATATCTGCTAAGATACATCGACCTTTAGAAACTATGCACCCCGTCCACAAAGACACGAATTAAGATTTTTTTGTAAATAAGAAAGAACAATTATCAAGAAGTCAAAAACTATGAAGTAGGGTACCCTAACTGTGAATGAAAAAGCCCCGGAGTTGTCGTATTCAGTAGCTATCGCGGCACTAATAAGCGGAGTGCTCACAGTAGCTGAGAATTTAATGAAAAAAAATGTGTGCCACACACAGCGCTATACATGCTCGATGAAAAATATGAAACGGATTTTTCCACAGTGCCGTTGTTGAAGAATACTGTTCCACGTCGAATTAACGATCTCGAAGGCTGTCTCAATCAAGAACTAGTTGTCGCCTTCACTACAACAATTTCGTCTTGTAAATGGATAACTCGACCGATGTTGCTGGACTAGCCATATTGTTGATAATACGATATCCATATAATTAAATGTATTTTAATAAGGAAAACGGACATCAGTTTTCAGTACTAATAATAAAATAACAGCTTTAAAAAACAGATTTTTTGGTTGTTTGTGTTGGCAAAAGAGAATTACACTCATATAAGTTAAGAATAATTGCAGAATGTGGTACCACACAACGGGGCACCACACAAAACTGGCGCTAATAGCATAGACACATAGGGAACACACACGACACAGATCTGTAAGTCCACGTTATTGATGATCAGTTGAGAAAACCGTCCCGAAACATATGTGCTACAAAACACCACTGTTTCCTGCGCATGTACCCCGACATCAGTATGGAATATGATCACCATGCACAGGTACACAGGCCGCACAACGGGTTGGCATACTCTGAATCAGGTGGTCGAGCAACTGCTGGGGTATAGCCTCCCATTCTTGCAGCATTGCCTGTCGGAACCCCTGAAGTGTCGTAGTGGTTTTAAGAGGTGCAGCGATACGTCGACCGAGAGCATCCTAGACGTACTCTATGGGGTTTATGTCTGGAGAACAGGCAGGCCACTCCATTCGTCTGATATCTTCTAATTCGAGGTACTCCTCCACGATGGCAGCTCGGTGGGGCCGTGCGTTATCATCCATCAGGAGGAAGGTGGGACCCCCTGAAAAGGCGGACATACTGGTGCAAAATGACATCCCCATACACCTGACCTGTTACAGTTCCTCTGTCAAAGACATGCAGGGGTGTACGTGCACCAATCATAATCCCACCCAACACCATCAATCCACGACCTCCATACAGTTCCCTTTCAAGGACATTACGGGGTTGGTATCTGGTTGTTGGTTCACTCCAGATGAAAACCTGCCGAGAATCACTGTTCAGACTATACCTGGACTAGTCCGTGAACATAACCTGGGACCACTGTTCCAATGACCATATACTGTGTTCTTGACACCAGGCTTTACGGGCTTGCGTGTGACCAGGGGTCAGTGGAATGCACCTTGCAGATCTCCGGTCGAATAAACCATGTCTGTTTAGTCGTCTGTAGACTGTGTGTCTGGAGACAACTGTTCCAGTGGCTGCGGTAAGGTCCCGAGCAGGGCTACCTGCAGTACTCCGTGGCCGTCCGCGGGTACTGATGGTGAGACATTGGTCTTCTTGTGGTGTACACTGTGGACGTCCCGTACTGTAGCGCCTGGACACCTTTCCTGTGTGCTGGAATCGTTGCTATAATCTTGAGACTAGACTTTGTGGCACACGGAGGGCCCGTGCTACGACCTGCTGTGTTTGACCAGCCTCCAGTCGCCCTAGTATTCTAACCCTCGTAACGTCATCAGTATGTATTATTTGAGCCATTTTCAACACACAGTCATCATTAACACGTCTGAAAACGTCTGCACACTTACTCGCTGCACCGTACTCTGACATGCACCAACACACGTCTGCGTATGTGGACTGCTGCCAGCGGCACCGTGCGACGACCGCAGGTCAAATGCACCGCATGGTCATACCCCGAGGTGATTTAAACCCACAAACCGCCCATCAGAGCCTTGTTTCACCATGTATCAGCATTATCCTTAATTTATGAGCATGAGTGTAGAAAGCTATATTCAGATACGATCGCTGGTGAGATAGCAAAATTACCAAATTAAATATTTAAAGAGCTGATCCAATATCTTCACGATATGCGTGCGTCTGTTGAGACGTACTCTCCTGAAGAACAGGATACAAAACGGAAAATGAAATGATAGGTTCAGATTCCGCTTGTACTGAATTTTCAGAAGCCAGTAAATATGTCAAACGAAACCTTCGAGTCTTTCTTAGAAATGACATCAGATTCAAACACGTAATCATTTTCAAAACAGTATCACTTAATGAGATTTGGTGCAGGGTTCGTGATGAATCTCCTCAACTTGACACATAGGCTCTGACTGTTCTTATCCGATTCACTGCATACTTGGGTGAACCGGAATTCTCAGCGTATGGAGATGCTAAGATAAAGTACCGCAATAGAACAGATGCTAAAACTGACATGCGTCTTTAACTCTGTTGTATCAAACCTGACATTAAACAGTTGATAAAAAGTAAAAACAACTTCACACCTCCCATTAAATGGAAGCAGTTTCATCAATTTACAGTGAAATCAGTACAGTGTTATTATGTGTATTGTATTTTTGTGTGCTGGTTCGTATGTTGTTTTAGAAGTTAGTAGTGTATAATGTACTTATTTTTGTATGATTTTCATTGATGATGATGAAGTCCCACACTCCGTAACAGAGCGTAGGGGACGATGCGGGAGAGCCGCACCGCCGTACTAGGTAAGGTCCTAGTGGAGGTGGTTTGCCATTGCCTTCTTCCGACCGTAATGGGGATGAATGATGATGATGAAGACGACACAACACCCAGTCATCTCGAGGCAGATGAAAATCCCTGACCCCGCCGGGAATCGAGCCCGGGACCCCGTGCTCGGGAAGAGAGACGCTACCGCGAGACCACGAGCTGCGAACTGATTTTAATTAACTGCGAACTGCGAACTGATTTTTAATTAAGTGATTATAATTAAAGAATGAACGTAAAACCAATGCATCTAAATTGCTTACTCAGCGGAGACGAGTAGTAAGAATGACATGCACGCACGTGGACTTTGCTACAGTGTCTAGGGTTGAGAGTGGAGTAATGTACTCTGGTGCAAAAATATTAAACAAGCTCCTATGTAACTTAAACTAAGCAACTCGAAATACAAACAGTGCAAGTGAAAATCGAAAATATGCCTCATTAGTCACTCGTTCTACAAATTAATCTGAACTTCTAAATTCAAGCAGTGAATAGTTCTGTCATTGACATGGCAAGTACCAGTGTTCACTGTAAAGTAATATGCCAAGTACTTATTTACGGTAAACAGTACTTTGCCGGCCGGTGTGGCCGAGCGGTTCTACGCGCTTCAGTCTGGAACCGCGCTACCGCTACGGTCGCAGGTTCGAATCCTGCCTCGGTCATGGATGTGTGTGATGTCCTTAGGTTAATTAGGTTGAAGTAGTTCTAAGTTCTAGGGACTGATGACCTCAGATGTTAAGTCCCATAGTGCTCAGAGCCATTTGACCAAGCGAGTACTCTGTATTTGCAGATATACAGACTTTCTTTGAAAAATATGAATGTAATCAATTAAATATTAAGCTTCCAATAGGAGATAAACAGCAGCTATTTGCTATAACAGAGGACTCATCTGCTTTCTATCTATTGATTCCTTGACTTGCGCCATAGGGTGGTGGGGTTTCGGGTTCCGCTGAATAGGTCAGGAGTTCACTACACTCAGCTGACGGCTACACGGATAGCGGAGGCTGTGTGGCGTGGACTGGGCGGTTTTTTAGGTTAGAACGCCTCGGGAAAGTACGGGGTAGGCTGCAATCTCAAAGGGTGCATGGCAAATACAGGACGTGCTTGGATTAAGGAACAGTCGGAATTGTAGTTGTAAATTGTTGTAGTTGTGCTGGGAAAGTCCCTGAGCTACAAGCGCTAATAGAAAGCACAGAAGCTGAAATCGTTTTAGGTACAGAAAGCTGGCTAAAGCGTGAAATAAGTTCTGCAGAAATTTTTACGAAGTCGCAGACGGTGTTCAGGAAAGATAGATTAGGCAGAATTGGTGGTGGAGTATTTGTGTCTGTCAGTAGTGGTTTATCTAGTAGTGAAGTCGAAGTAGATACTCCGTGCGAATTGGTATGGGTGGAGGTTATACTTAACAGCCGAACTAAGTTAATAATTGGCTCCTTCTACCGACCCCCAGACTCCGATGATATAGTTGCGGAACACTTCAGAGAAAATTTGAGTCTCGTAACAAATAAATACTCTACTCATACGGTTATAGTTGGTGGGGACTTCAACCTTCCCTCGATATGTTGGCAAAAATACTTGTTCAAAACCGGTGGTAGGCAGAAAACATCTTCCGAGATTGTCCTAAATGCTTTCTCCGAAAATTATTTCGAGCAGGTAGTGCACGAACCCACGCGAATTGTAAATGGTTGCGAAAACACACTTGACCTCTTAGCCACAAACAATCCAGAGCTAATAGAGAGCATCATGACTGATACAGGGATTATTGATCACAAGGTCGTTGTAGCTAGGCTCAATACCGTTTCTTCCAAATCCACCAGAAACAAACGCAAAAATTTTTTTTAAAAAAGCGGATAAAGTTTCGCTAGAAGCCTTCCTAAGAGACAATCTCCATTCCTTCCGCACTGACTATGCAAATGCAGACGAGATGTGGCTCAAATTCAAAGATATAGTAGCAACAGCAATTGAGAGATTCATACCTCATAAATTGGTAAGAGATGGATCTGATCCCCCATGGACACAAAACAGGTCCGAACGCTGTTGCAGAGGCAACGGAAAAAGCATGCGAAGTTCAGAAGAACACGAAATCCCGAAGACTGGCTAAAATTTACAGACGCACGAAATTTGGCACGGACTTCAATGCGAGATGCCTTTAATAGGTTCCACAACGAAACATTGTCTCGAAATTTGGTAGAAAATCCAAAGAAATTCTGTTCGTATGTAAAGAACACAAGCGGCAAGACGCAGTCAATACCTTCGCTGCGCAGTGCCGATGGTACTGTTCTACATCTACATCTACATCCATACTCCGCAAGCCACCTGACGGTGTGTGGCGGAGGGTACCCTGAGTACCTCTATCGGTTCTCACTTCTATTCCAGTCTCGTATCGTTCGTGGAAAGAAGGATTGTCGGTATGCTTCTGTGTGGGCTCTAATCTCTCTGATTTTATCCTCATGGTCTCTTCGCGACATATACGTAGGAGGGAGCAATATACTGCTTGACTCTTCAGTGAAGGTATGTTCTCGAAACTTTAACAAAAGCCCGTACCGAGCTACTTAGCGTCTCTCCCGCAGAGTCTTCCACTGGAGTTTATCTATCATCTCCGTAACGCTTTCGCGATTACTAAATGATCCTGTAACGAAGCGCGCTGCTCTCCGTTGGATCTTCTCTATCTCTTCTATCAACCCTTTCTGGTACGGATCCCACACTGCTGAGCAGTATTTAAGCAGTGGGCGAACAAGCGTACTGTAACCTACTTCCTTTGTTTTTGGATTGCATTTCCTTAGGATTCTTCCAATGAATCTCAGTCTGGCATCTGCTTTACCCACGATCAACATTATATGATCATTCCATTTTAAATCACTCCTAATGCCTACTCCCAGATAATTTATGGAATTAACTGCTTCCAGTTGCTGACCTGCTATTTTGAAGCTAAATGATAAGGGATCTATCTTTCTATGTATTCGCAGCACATTACACTTGGCTACATTGAGATTCAATTGCCATTCCCTGCACCATGCGTCAATTCGCTGCAGATCCTCCTGCATTTCAGTACAATTTTCCATTGTTACAACCTCTCGATATACCACAGCATCATCTGCAAAAAGCCTCAGTGAACTTCCGATGTCATTCACAAAGTCATTTATGTATATTGTGAATAGCAACGGTCCTATGACACTACCCTGCGGCACACATGAATTCACTCTTACTTCGGAAGACTTCTCTCCATTGACAATGACATGCTGCGTTCTGTTACCTAGGAATTCTTCAGTCCAATCACACAATTGGTCAGATAGTCCATATGCTCTTACTTTGTTCATTAAACGACTGTGGGGAACTGTATCGAACGCCTTGCGGAAGTCAAGAAACACAGCATCTACTTGTGAACCCGTGTCAATGGCCCTCTGAGTCTCGTGGACAAATAGCGCGAGCTGGGTTTCGCACGACCGTCTTTTTCGAAACCCATGCTGATTCCTACAGAGTAGATTTCTAAAGTCATTATACTGGAACATAATACGTGTTCCAAAATTCTACAAAAATGGACAAATGGCTCTGAGCACTATGGCAAAATTCTACAACTGATCGACGTTAGAGATATAGGTCTATAGTTCTGCACACCTGTTCGACGTCCCTTCTTGAAAACGGGGATGACCTGTGCCCTTTTCCAATCCTTTGGAACGCTACGCTCTTCTAGAGACCTACGGTACACCGCTGCAAGAAGGGGGGCAAGTTCCTTCGCGTACTCTGTGTAAAATCGAACTGGTATCCCATCAGGTCCAGCGGCCTTTCCTCTTTTGAGCGATTTTAATTGTTTCTCTATCCCTCTGTCGTCTATTTCGATATCTACCATTTTGTCATCTGTGCGACAATCTAGAGAAGGAACTACAGTGCACTCTTCCTCTGTGAAACAGCTTTGGAAAAAGACATTTAGTATTTCGGCCTTTAGTCTGCCATCCTCTGTTTCAGTACCATTTTGGTCACAGAGTGTCTGGACATTTTGTTTTGATCCACCTACCGCTTTGACATAAGACCAAAATTTCTTAGGATTTTCTGCCAAGTCAGTACATAGAACTTTACTTTCGAAGTCATTGAACGCCTCTCGCATAGCCCTCCTAACACTACATTTCGCTTCGCGTAATTTTTGTTTGTCTGCAAGGCTTAGGCTGTGTTTATGTTTGCTGTGAAGTTCCCTTTGCTTCCGCAGCAGTTTTCTAACTCGGTTGTTGTATCACGGTGGCTCTTTTCCATCTCTTACTATCTTGCTTGGCACATACTCATGTAACGCATATTGTACGATGGTTTTGAACTTTGTCCACTGATCCTCAACACTATCTATACTTGAGACAAAACTTTTGTGTTGAGCCGTCAGGTACTCTGTAATCTGCTTTTTGTTACTTATGCTAAACAGAAAAATCTTCCTACCTTTTTTAATATTTCTATTTACAGCTGAAATCAGCGATGCAGTAACCGCTTTATGATCGCTGATTCCCTGTTCTGCGTTAACTGTTTCGAATAGTTCGGGTCTGTTTGTCACCAGAAGGTCTAATATGTTATCGCCACGAGTCGGTTCTCTCTTTAACTGCTCAAGGTAGTTTTCAGATAAAGCACTTAAAAAAATTTCACTGGATTCTTTGTCCCTTCCACCCGTTATGAACGTTTGAGCCTCCCAGTCTATATCCGGCAAATTAAAATCTCCACCCAGAACTATAACATGGTGGGGAAATCTACTCGAAATACACTCCTGGAAATGGAAAAAAGAACACATTGACACCGGTGTGTCTGACCCACCATACTTGCTCCGGACACTGCGAGAGGGCTGTACAAGCAATGATCACACGCACGGCACAGCGGACACACCAGGAACCGCGGTGTTGGCCGTCGAATGGCGCTAGCTGCGCAGCATTTGTGCACCGCCGCCGTCAGTGTCAGCCAGTTTGCCGTGGCATACGGAGCTCCATCGCAGTCTTTAACACTGGTAGCATGCCGCGACAGCGTGGACGTGAACCGTATGTGCAGTTGACGGACTTTGAGCGAGGGCGTATAGTGGGCATGCGGGAGGCCGGGTGGACGTACCGCCGAATTGCTCAACACGTGGGGCGTGAGGTCTCCACAGTACATCGATGTTGTCGCCAGTGGTCGGCGGAAGGTGCACGTGCCCGTCGACCTGGGACCGGACCGCAGCGACGCACGGATGCACGCCAAGACCGTAGGATCCTACGCAGTGCCGTAGGGGACCGCACCGCCACTTACCAGCAAATTAGGGACACTGTTGCTCCTGGGGTATCGGCGAGGACCATTCGCAACCGTCTCCATGAAGCTGGGCTACGGTCCCGCACACCGTTAGGCCGTCTTCCGCTCACGCCCCAACATCGTGCAGCCCGCCTCCAGTGGTGTCGCGACAGGCGTGAATGGAGGGACGAATGGAGACGTGTCGTCTTCAGCGACGAGAGTCGCTTCTGCCTTGGTGCCAATGATGGTCGTATGCGTGTTTGGCGCCGTGCAGGTGAGCGCCACAATCAGGACTGCATACGACCGAGGCACACAGGGCCAACACCCGGCATCATGGTGTGGGGAGCGATCTCCTACACTGGCCGTACACCACTGGTGATCGTCGAGGGGACACTGAATAGTGCACGGTACATCCAAACCGTCTTCGAACCCATCGTTCTACCATTCCTAGACCGGCAAGGGAACTTGCTGTTCCAACAGGACAATGCACGTCCGCGTGTATCCCGTGCCACCCAACGTGCTCTAGAAGGTGTAAGTCAACTACCCTGGCCAGCAAGATCTCCGGATCTGTCCCCCATTGAGCATGTTTGGGACTGGATGAAGCGTCGTCTCACGCGGTCTGCACGTCCAGCACGAACGCTGGTCCAACTGAGGCGCCAGGTGGAAATGGCATGGCAAGCCGTTCCACAGGACTACATCCAGCATCTCTACGATCGTCTCCATGGGAGAATAGCAGCCTGCATTGCTGCGAAAGGTGGATATACACTGTACTAGTGCCGACATTGTGCATGCTCTGTTGCCTGTGTCTATGTGCCTGTGGTTCTGTCGGTGTGATCATGTGATGTATCTGACCCCAGGAATGTGTCAATAAAGTTTCCCCTTCCTGGGACAATGAATTCACGGTGTTCTTATTTCAATTTCCAGGAGTGTATAAGCTGAACGTCGGTGAAGTTAGCATAGAATCACAATGCGAAATTACTTAGATGAAGATAAACGTAAATTATTCATCAAACATCGTCATCGGATGTTTTTATAGATCTTGTCTCAAGAGAATTAATGGCGAAACGTTACAGAGAAAACTTCCTAAAGATTGCATGTAAATTTCCTTCTCATGTTGTACTGTTTCTCATGAGTGGACTTGGGTTTAAGAAAAATGTGAACTAAATAATACGATGAATTTTATAAATAATCGACAAGTACGCCAAAGAAGAAGAGATAGAACTACAATGGACATGTTATTCCATGGACTCTTGCGCTTCTGTGCATGAACTATCTTTCCTTTGTCATTCGCTTATCTTATCTGCTTGGATTCGGACCTAAGAGGACGTTCTTGTGTAAAGCTCATCGTCCTGTACCAGCTTATAATGTCAGTTGCACTTAAAACCCGAAAAATATAATGGTTATTTTGTCAAAAGAATTGGTGTATGTGGTCAGTCTGTTGTGAGTCTGATACCTAGACTGCCTTAAGTAGATATGGGCCTTAACAAAGAATTTTCATTGTTACGCGCCATCTTAGAAAAATCTTTAACATTTTTTCTTTTAGCTTATCTACGAGACGTGCCGTCGGTTAGGACAATTAACTTTATTTCAGATCCCACGAGACCGGAGGCAGCTACTAATAATTTAACAATTTTATTTACAGATCTTCTGTATATAACGAGATAACATCCCAGGCAGGAAAGGTCTGGTCACAGGATTCCATTTCCATTATAGGATTTCATTTGTAGATGCTACTCTTGTTATCCTATACTGGGGAATCGAGATGAAACCACGATAAGATACATACTACAGTAGCGTTCATCGAACAGACTTGGCAAATATTTTCTGGTGCAATAAGCACATCCGTAGTTTTGGGAAATAAGAAAAGGACAATTAATTATGGACGATTACTTAACTACCATGAGAACTGAGCTAGTTACTGAGTGCTTATACACGTCGGGCTAAATTAAACAACATATTACACCGTTAATAATATTCCTACATTAGTTATTTCTCTTTTGCATTAATGTGTGTTTCTTTTTTATATAAGTCACGGCTCATATTTATTTTATTACAATAATAAAAAACTTTATTTATTTCATTACAATGTTATAATATTAGATTTCATACTCACGGCTACAGATTGTGAGCCTCAGCTCAAGCAGGGACAGGGAACGTGTGAGATTGCTTTTAACGCATTATCCGAAAGGTTCCTTGAGCAGTTAATCAGAGAACCGACTCGACAGTGTAACCATTTAGATCTCCTGGTTACATAAGGGTCTGAACCTGTCGATTCAGTTAAAGTAAAGCATGAATCAGTGATCATAAGGCTTTTTAGCGTATCTGACTGCTGTTGTTGTATTCAGTCCAAAGATTGATTTGCTGCAGCTGTCTTTGATATTCTATCCTGTGCAAGCCCTTTAACCTCTGAATAATTACTGCAACCTACATCAATTGTACTCTCAGTCATGTGCCGGTCTCCCTAAACAATTCGTAGCCCCTCTCCCCCCCCCCCCCCGCCCACATACCTGTGTTACCAAACTGTCTATTCTTCATGTGGTATTACGCACTGGGGATACCACCCCACAGCGTATCACAGTCAGCAATGGAATTGCAAGTTATCGTACAACGCCCATAGTGGTTGTGCAGAATCCAGCAGTCCTAAGGGGGCACGGGCACAGAGCCACACCTCCATGACCTCGATACCACGACCGTCCTCTGCCGATGCAAGATGGTATGGCCAGCATCAGACACTCGCCCCACTCATGCTAGAAGCCACTTCGCAACGCTACGAAGACACCACTTACTTGCAGCTCTCTCTTCATCGTTTGTGCTTTAGTAAAGAGAAACTTTTCCATGAGGACATTGTGACAGCTGGACTATTTATATTGAGTCTTTGTTCGTTTGGAGACGTACAAGTAAGTTAAAGGTTGTGTTTCCTTTGTTACTTGTTCACTAATCATTTCTCCTCCTGTCCAGCTCTCACCTCTCCACTCTGTTGCCCACTTCTCCTTACCATTGTATACGAAGCCGTACACAACATCTGACGATAGATCTTCGAGGTTACATGTGGCCGTCTTATTCCTTCTTCCTGTTCTGTCATCATTTTGCTTCGTTTGTTGGTGTCTTGATTACCCAATGTTTGCCTTTCAGTGCTCTTTATGTTCTAGATTCTGCAGTTGATACTTTTGCATCTCTTTTTACTTTCGCTGTTATTTCTGTTTTTTCTGTTTGTTATATGAACGTGTGGTGTCTGTTCTTCCACAAATGCCCAGAAGAGCAGACTCACGCATTCATATAACTGATTCACCTAGATGGGCAACGAATCCATCTGCTTCAGTGCAGATGCACAAATACGTTCGATCTCTTGTGGAATTTCTGAGTAGCGAGCATGGAGAACATTGACAGGGATTGCGGATAGGTGCCATTAGGTAGGAATGTGGGTCGACTGAGATGCGTGCCGAGATAGTCCACACAGTATCGATAAACACTGTGCCCTGGTGGCACAGTGGTTAACGCAACTGCCCAGTAAGCAGAAGATGACGGGTTCGATTCCCAATCTGGCACACATTTTCCACTAGTCGCCGCTGATTCCGCGTAATGTCTTGATCTAACTGACATCAATATTCCCAACCTTTCCTTTCTCCTCCCTCTACCTTCGATTTACACGTAATTTGCTGTTTGTCTTTGTGCATTGTTTCATAGATTATGGCTACCAAGCTGCAATTGCCTGTTTTGTTGCCTGCAAATGATATATATTATGTGATCAAAAGTATCCGGACACCTGGCTGAAAATGACTTACATTTTCGTGGCTCCCTCCATCGCTGATGCTGGAATTCAATATGGTGTTGGCCCACCCTCAGCCTTGATGACAGCATCCACTCTCGCAGGCATACGTTCAGTCAGGTGCTGGAAGGTTTCTTGGGGAATGTCAGCACATTCATCACGGAGTACTGCACTGAGGAGAGGTTCGATGTCGGTCGGCGAGGCCTGGCACGAAGTCATCGTTCCAAAACATCCCAAAGGTGTTCTATGGGATTCAGGTTGGACTCTGTGCAGGCCAGTCCATTACAGGGATGTTATTGTCATGTAACCAATCCACAACAGGCCATGTATTATGAACAGGTGCTCGATCGTGTTGAAAGATGCAATCACCATTCCCGAATTGCTCTTCAACAGTGGGAAGCAAGAAGGTACTTAAAACATAAATGTAGGCCTGTGCTGTGATAGTGCCACGCAAAACAACAGGGGGTGGAAGCCCCCTCCATGAAAAACACGACCACACCATAACACCACAACCTCCGAATTTTACTGTTGGCACTACAACTGGCAGATGATGTTCACCGGGCATTCGCCATACCCACACCCTGCAAACGAATCGCCACATTGTGTACCGTGATTCCTCACTCCACACAACGTTTTTCCACTGTTCAGTCGTCGAATGTTTACGCTCCTTACACCAAGCCAGGCATCGTTTGGCATTTACCGGCGTGATGTGTGGGTTATGAACAGCCGCATGACCATGAAATCCAAGTTTTCTCACCTCCCGCCTAACTGTCATAGTACTTGCAGTGGATCCTGATGCAGTTTGGAATTCCTGTGTGGTAGTCTGGTTAAATGTCTGCCTATTACACATTACGACCCTCTTCAACCGTCGGCGGTCCCTGTCAGTCAACAGACGAGGTTGTCCTATACGCTTTTGTCCTGTACGTGTCCCATCACGTTTCCACTTCTTTATCACATCGGAAACAGTGGGCCTAGGGATATTTATGAGTGTGAAAATCTCGCGTATAGACGTATGACACAAGTGACACCCAATCTCCTGACCACGTTCGAAGTCCTTGAGTTCCGCGGAGCGCCCCATTCTGCTCTCTCACAATGTCTAATGACTACTGAGGTCGCTGATATAGAGTACCTGGCAGTAGGTGGCAATACCTAATATGAAAAACGTATGTTTTGGGCGTGTCTGGATACTTTTGATCACGTAGTGTACCTCAGTTTATTCAGTTTCGCCGGCCGCTGTGGCCAAGCAGTTCTAGGCCCTTCAGTCCGGAACCGCGCGACTGCTACGGTCGCAGGTTCGAATCCTTCCTCAGGCATGGCTGTGTGTGATGTCCTTGGGTTAGTTCGGTTTAAGTATTTCTAAGTTCTGAAACGTCCCCTTAGAAAAATTATGATTGACTTGTGCTGTAAAACCTCTTTCGTTTTGATACAGAGACAGCTGAGTAAAACTGAAAGTACTCAGACAGTTCTCCCTTTACTTATTCTGATCATCACTAAAATGACACACAATACTTTTTAGCGCAACGCAATCTGACTTTCAATAATCCCTACAAAAGAATGTCCATGACTAACAATAACTTATACCATTCATGAATCACTTACCTCACAAAAAATCTTCGTTACTCGAACTACTGCAATACAGCGAGCGCCAATACCGCCAGCTAAATAAAAGATTACACACGTCCAGATCGTCCGCTTATAGCAACCTCTCAAAACTCTGGCATCTCTCTCTCCACATCCACCACTGCTGGCGGCTCACCTCCAACTGCACAACGGTACACACTGTTCACATCCAACTGCCCAACACTACACTAGTGAATATTTCAACAATGAGTCCAACCAGCCACAGACTGCACAGAGTGCAGTCAGTGATTTTTATACAGAGCGCTACGTTGTGTTACCAACATAAAGACCTAAACAGCCTGCTTACAGTTCTAGGGGATTGATTACTTCAGATGTTGTCCCATAGTGCTCAGAGCCATTTTAATCAGTTTCGAGTCAACAAACGGCGCAACTGCTTCAAGTCACGAATCGCTTCATGACGCCGTAGGTGGCTTCACACCAGATGCCGCACCCAACAGCATTGCCACCTGTGTGGGGCCCCGCCTTTTCGTGAGTTTGACGAGGTGAAGGAAGTCTGGACAGAGCACTTCGCAGAGTTCAAAGCGCACTTCACAACACATCACATTCCACGTACTGACAAACGTTCTTACTTATTGGCCATGGAGAGAGTGACTGTATACCACATGTGCGCCAAATTATTTCCCACAACCCACTCCCAACTAGTATACTACGAGAACTTATTACAGGCGCTTACTAAATGTTATGAGGACAGAGTAGAAGTGGCAGCTGTCCGTTACAAACTCTTTAGTCTGCAGCTTGTGGTTGTGCGGTAGCGTTCTCGCTTCCCGCGCCCGGGTTCCCGGGTTCGATTCCCGGCGGGGTCAGGGATTTTCTCTGCCTCGTGATGACTGGGTGTTGTGTGATGTCCTTAGGTTAGTTATTTTTAGCTGGCACGGTAGCTCAGCGTGTTCGGTCAGAGGGTTAGCTGCCCTCTGTCATAAAAAAAAACTGAATTAATCCATCAATAACGAACTTAAACAGATGTCTTACGACGTCCGCCCCGAGCAGATGCAACGAACAAAAGCGAATAAAATGAGATTAAAAAAAAAAAAGTGGTCAGCGCGACGGACTGTCAATCCTAAGGGCCCGGGTTCGATTCCTGACTGGGTCGGAGATTTTCTCCGCTCAGGGACTGGGTGTTGTGTTGTCCTAATCATCATCATTTCGTCCCCATCGACGCGCAAGTCGCCTAAGTGGCATCAAATCGAAAGACTTGCTCCAGGCGAGCGGTCTACCCGACGGGAGGCCCTCGTCACACGCCATTATTATTATTGAGAAAGTACAGCAGACAGTTCTGAGGTCACGCCTGTTTGTTCAGTTGATAGGCTTGCAGCCGGATAGCAAGCAGCGGCCCGGCCGACCACAGCCACAGCGCTCGCACAAACGCGTGTCGCATCCGGCTCAAGGTGTGAAGTCATGCCCTCGCTGTAATACGGCATATGCTCCGTCACTCTTAAGTCATGAACAGCGTGTAGTGTGTTTTCAAAACGTGGAGCAGGGTAATAACCAGTCAGGAAAGGCTCTCAACTTACCAGCAGTGCTACGTGACGACAACAAACTTTTTGTGTCTCTTACTATTGCTGGACTATCAGTCCGCTTATAACTTCACACTGGCGCTTTAGTAAATTTGCTCATCCGTAGCACTTACGATTTGCTTGGCAAAACTAAGTTGAGCACATCACGCCATATGCTGACTGCTTATAACGGCCACGGTACTCCCGTCTTAGGAACTTGTAGCCTTCCGGCTATTTCCCGAAATCTGACAAAGACAGTGACATTCACAGTGCTTTCCTCCTGAGACAGTGCTAATATTTTTGGTCTACATTCTTTTGACTTGTTTGCGTTAAGGCTTCAGCACACTGCACTTCCAGTTTTTTTTTTCCTTTGATCTCGGGAGAGTGTTGCTAAGTTATGTGCAGAATTTCAGGATTTGTTTTCTGAGGATTTAGGGAAAGCCAAAAATTTTGTGTCCCATTTTACAATGAAGGACAATACACGGTCACGTCTTGTTAGAGCTTGTCGTGTCCCTGACGCTCTTCGAGACCAGGTGGCTCAACAACTTATTGATTTGCAGGACAGTGGGGTTGCAGCACCCATTACTGCGTCAGTGTGCATCCCCTCTTGTTAGTCTAAAGAAGCCGTCCGGCAGATTCCGGTTGTGCGCCGATTTTAAGAAAACTGTGAACCCTCAAACATTCATTGACAATTATCACTTGCTGCGACCGGAAGAATTGATGGATAAATTGGATGCCGATCGTTACTTTTCCCAAACTGATCTGCGCAACGCTTACTTGCAAATCAGTCTGAATGAGCAGTCGGGACAAGTCTTTATCACTGTCTGGGTCTCTCTAGATTTTTGAGACTGTCGTTTGGCATTGCTTCCATACCCGCCATATTCCAGAACTTTCTCGAACAGCTGACTGCAGAAGTTCCTTTTTGCTCAAATTATTCAAATGATATTGTCGTCTCAGGTCGCACTCCTGAAGAACACATCAGCAAAATTCGTATTCTGTTTACAGTGTTGTCTGCAGTTGGTCTCAAATGGAAAAGAGACAACTATGTTTTTTTTGTTTTTTTTTTTTTTCAGGCTGAACTTGGATAGTTGAGTACTTAGGACATGTCATTAATAACCAGAGTGTTCACCCCTTGCAATCACATTTGCTTGCAATCCGTGAGCTTCCATTCCGACGCAGTGTACGGGAATAGCAGTCTGTGTTAGCGTAGCTCACGTGTTACACACAATTTATTCCTAACATCGTTCAAATACCGGTACTCATGCATCGCTTGCATAAGAAGAATGTTACTTTTGTTTTCTTTCCAGAAACTGAAAGATGCTTTTCTTAGATTGCTGCCTTGTTCATTTTGATCCAGCCAAACCTATGGTCTTGGCTGTGGATGATTCCTCTTACGGCATGTGCACAGTTTTGTCGCATAAGTTTGGCTCTGTTGACAAGCCGGTTACCTTTGCTTCGAAGTTGTTGAACAAAGCTCAGCGTAATTATTTGAAAATGTAAAAGAAGGCTCTCGCCATTGTTTATGGAGTCATTAAGTTTCACCTGTATCTTTTTGCCACACAATTTTTATTGGTACCAAGCGAAGGAGCGCAGTGGCTAGCACACTGAACTCGCATTCGGGAGAACGATGGTTCAAACCCCCGTCTGGCCATAAAGATTTAGCTACCTGCATCACTTAAGGCATATACCAGAATGCTTCCTTTGAAAGGGCAGGGTCGACTTCCTTCTTCATCCTTCCCTAATCGTAGATTGTGCTGCGTCTCTAATGATTCTGTTAAAGATGGGACGTTAAAAACTAATCTACTTCTTCTCCTCCAATTTTACTTGGTGACTAAACCTCTGCAATCTTTGTTTTCCCTACTCAGTCAGTCCCAACCAGCACAGCGCAGTAACTTCAACAACAGGCTCTTCTTTTGTCAAATTACCAATGCGAGGTTACGTATCAGCCCACTTCTAAGCATGGCAACTCAGACGCTCTTTCTCGCCTCCCTATTGGTCCAGATTCCGCATTTGATGGTCTACTCCTTGTTACTACGTTGATGCACAAGATACAGATGCTTTGCATAGCTTTCTGCTTAAACGCCAGAAAAATTGCCCAGTTCACAGCAGTGGATCTTCATTTGCAGATTCTGTTGAACTACATCTGCACTAACTGGCCGCCTTCAGCCAAACAGATATTCTGTACATAGCTCTGTGGTTCGATTATATTTTGCCCGTCGGGACGCCTCTGCAGTTCACCAAGGTGCCATTTTGCTTCACACCGATTATGACCAGTCACGTGTTGTGGTTCCCCAGGCTCTCCAACCTTATGTGCTGCATTTGCTACACTATGGTCACTGGGGCGTCATTCGCACCAAGCAGTTGGTGCGATGTCATTCCAGTTGGCAGGGCCTGAATGCACAAAGTGAACAGCTGACTTCTCAGTACCAAGACTGTGCTGATCATCAGTCAGCTCTGCCTCAGCAGTTCTTTCAATGTCCCAAACCCCAAGCATCTTAGCAACGTTTGTACTTTGATTTCGTGCGTCCTTACTGGAATACACGTTGGCTCATCATAGTTGACGCCTTTAGCAAATTTCCCTTCATGGTTACTATGCACTCTGCTACGGCTCATTCCACAATCCAAGCCTAGTCGTCGATCTTTTGCCTCGAGGACCATCCGGGGTGGCCGAGCGGTTCTAGGCGCTACAGTCTGGAACCGCGTGACTGCTACGGTCGCATGTTCGAATCCTGCCTCTGGCATGGGTGTGTGTGATGTCCTTAGGTTAGTTAGGTTTAAGTAGTTCTAAGTTCGAGGGGACTGATGACCTCAGAAGTTAAGTCCCATAGTGCTCAGTATAGCACGAGTGCACCATTCCACCTGCAATCCAGTGGCGAAGCTGAACGTCTTTTACGAACAGTTAAGCAAGATATGGACAAACTACATGCCTCCCACACACGGGATCGAGCTCTGTTGCTCCTCTGGTGCTTCAACCGTTCCCATCCACGTGACGGACCATCACTGACTGAGTTGTTACATGGACGGCACCACTGCAACTTGCTTCAGTTGCTGCACTCGCTGCAGCCGGCAGCGCTCACTCCGCCCAGACAGGCAAAGTATCAAACTAACGATTCGGTCTTTTACAGACTGTATAGCAGGTAAAGGCACTGGTAACAGACTACCAATGTACAACATACTGGACAGTCTATGTTTCTCCTCAAGGGACTGTGAGGATTGCTGAGACACCACCAGAATCAGTTTCGTTCATGTGAATCACGTGATCTTGCACAGAATTTGTGCTTTTGGATTCCGTGTCTCGTTGCATGCTGCTGGCCTCACGCTGTCGGCGCTGGTCCCACAGCCGATTGAGGCGACGCCCTTTCGCGGTCATCGCCATCTCGACAGCCACCTTCGTCTGGGAATGGGCCGCTCTTCCTGGCGGCTACCCCACATGCCGCCTCAGGACCCTCTGCAGTCATCAAGATACCTCCGTCTTCGCTTGTTGCTCCGCCTCTAGATGTTGGTGCTGTGCCCAGTTTTCCAGCAGTCTCACGGCCTATGCCAGGGTGCAGGCAGGAGCTCAGTATCAGCCTGCTGTCTCTCTCATTGTCACCTGCATCCAGTCCTTCCCCCTGTTGTCGTTTGCTCATCTACAGTGAGCATGTGCGGAGAGGGGAGGGGGGGGGGGGGGCAGAGACGAATTGATATCACCCTCGGCCTATCATAGTCGTCAATGGAATTGCAAGTTTCCATCTAATGCCGATAACGATCTTGCGGGATCCGGCGGACCCAATGGAGCATACACTCCCCCCCCCCCCCCTCCCCGCAGCCTGGTACCATGAACACTCTCTGCTGCCACAATATGGGATGGCAAGCGGCAGACACTCGCCCCACTCATGCTCGGAGTCACTTCACAGTGTAATGTCACACAGACACTGCTTGGTTGTGGCTCCATCTTCTTTGTTTAAGCTTTAGTACAGGAAGAGTTTTCCTTGTGGACACTGTGTTAACTGGTTTCTTACTGCATTATTTGTATTGGTCTTTGTTCTTTTGGAGAAATACAACTAAAGTAATTGGTATGTTTGCTTTGTTACTTGTTTACTAATCATTTCTGCTCCTCTCCAGCTGTCACACAATGGCAGTTGCCGTCCCATTCTGTAACCGATCTTAGGAACACGTTTGAAAACTGTATCGTCTTATACAGCATGCCGGCTGTGTTGGGGTGCAGTGTCTTAGTGGACATTAGACGAGCATGTGTCTACATTCTTAACTGTGTGACGAGGCGCCGGCTGCTCTAGACCAGGCTTTCCCAAACTGTTCAAATGGTTCAAATGGCTCTGAGCACTATGGGACTTAACTTCTAAGGTCATCAGGCCCCTAGAACTTAGAACTACTTAAACCTAACTAACCTACGGACATCACACACATCCATGCCCGAGGCAGGATTCGAACCTGCGACCGTAGCGATCACGCGGTTCCAGACTGTAGCGCCTAGAACCGCACGGCCACCCCGGCCGGCTTCCCAAACTGTGTTCATCATTCACACTGTAGGTTACTTGGCTGTTACAACCAAGTATTGTCAAAAATTAAAGTATAATAAATTTTCATTAAAATGGTCTACTGCACTTGTTGAGAAATTCATGGATGGAATAGAAAGAGTTGGCCACCAAAAATTCTTTTAAATTATGGGCTCTGAGCACTATGGGACTTAACTTCTAAAGTCATCAGTCCCCTAGAACTTAGAACTACTTAAACCTAACTAACCTACGGACATCACACACATCCATGCCCGAGGCAGGATTCGAACCTGCGATCGTAGCGGCCGCGCGGTTCCAGACTGTAGCGCCTAGAACCGCTCGGCCACCCCGGCCGGCTTTTAAATTATGTTTAAATTGTGCCTTGTCTGAAACAAAACTCTTAATGGTTGCTGGTAACTTTTTGAAAATGTGCGTTGCTGAATACTGGACTCCTTTCTGGGCTAGAAGTGATTTTAAATCTTTATGTATATTGTTCTTACTTCTAGTATTGATAGTGAGTACTAAACAGTTAGTTGGAAAAAGAGATGTATTATTTACAAAAAACTTCATTAAGCAATAAACATACTGAGAAGCTGTGGTTAGTATGCCCAATTCTTTGAATAGGTTTCGACATGATGTTTGTGGAGTTATCCCAAATTATGATACCATATGACATAATGGAGTGAAAATAAGCAAAATCTGCCAGTTTTTTATATTTATATCTCCTATGTCTGACATCATTTGCATTGCAAACACAGACTTGTTTAGGCGCTTTAGCAGATCGTTAGTATGTCGCTCCCAACTGAGTTTATTGACATGTTGTAATCCCAAGAATTTTACACTCTCAACTTCTCCTATTTCCATGTCATCATATTTTATACATACACTCCTGGAAGTTCTGAACTGCACATAGAGGGTCTTTTAAAAGTTTAATGACTGTGAATTGGCTATGAACCACTTATTAATGTCAGTAAAAATTTGATTATCTGCCCTTTCTAAATTTATATTTGATTTATTATTTATTCCAGTGTTTGTATCATCTGCAAATAAGACAAACTTGGCACCTGGTAATGTAGCAGATGACAGGTCATTAATATACAAACCATTTTGAACTTATGGTAACTGGTGTGGAGGGGGAATTGTTGAAACTCTAATATGAGAAGATGTTGGAGGGAGGGGGAAAGAGGGAGATTAGATTAGATTAGATTAGTTTTCGTTCCATAGATCCGTGCTGAGGAGATGGTCGTTTTCTTTTTTTGTTTGAGCTGAAATAACAATACTAATAGTATGAATATATACAATACATCATTTGTTTCTATTAAAAAATTCGTCAATGGAGTAGAAGGAGTTGGCCACTAGTAAGTCTTTCAGGCTCCTTTTAAACTGATCTTTATTTGTAACTAAATTTTTTATGTTTACTGGCAAATTATTGAAGATGAGTGTTCCTGAGTAGTGGACCCCTTTTTGAACTAAAGTAAGTGCTTTTAAGTCCTTGTGCAGATCATTTTTGTTCCTGGTATTGTATGTACGAACTGAGCTGTTTGTTGGAAAAAGAGATATATTATTTAGGACAAATTTCATTAATGAGTAAATATACTGAGAGGCAGTAGTTAGTATACCCAGTTCTTTGAAGAGGTTTCTACAGGACGTCCGTGAATTTACTCCACAAATAATAAGTATTACACGCTTGGACTCTGAAAACTTTTGTTTGACTTGAAGAGTTACCCTAAAATATTATACCATATGACATTATGGAATGAAAGTAGGCAAAGTATGCAAGCTTTTTCATTTTTATGTCGCCTATGTCTGCTAAAACTCGAATTGCAAATACAGATTTGTTAAGGCGTTTCTGCAGTTCTGTGGTGTGCTCTTCCCAACTGAATTTATTATCAAGTTGTAATCCCAGCCGGCCGAAGTGGCCGTGCGGTTAAAGGCGCTGCAGTCTGGAACCGCAAGACCGCTACGGTCGCAGGTTCGAATCCTGCCTCGGGCATGGATGTTTGTGATGTCCTTAGGTTAGTTAGGTTTAACTAGTTCTAAGTTCTAGGGGACTAATGACCTCAGCAGTTGAGTCCCATAGTGCTCAGAGCCATTTTTTTTGTAATCCCAGGAATTTAAGACTGTCAACCTCTTCTATCTGCTCTTCTTCGTATTTTATGCATATGCTGGGTGGAAACCTCTTACAGGTTCTGAATTGCATATAGTGAGTCTTTTCGAAGTTTAATGTCAGTGAGTTGGCTTTAAACCATTTATTAATATCCATGAAAATATCATTAGCAGATCTTTCTAGAACTACACTTGACATACTATTTATTGCAATACTTGTGTCATCTGCAAACAAAACGAACTCTGCTTCTGGCAGTGTAACTGATGAGAGATCATTAATGTACACAAGAAAAAGCAATGGCCCTCTGATGGATCCTTGTGGGACACCACATGTAATTTCTTCCCATTCTGATGATGACTGATGACTTAATTCACTAGTCCCTTGCACTGACACCCTTTGTTTCCTGTTAGCGAGGTATGACTTGAACCATTTTGCAGCACTGCCCGTGACACCATAGAATTCTAATTTATTTAAAAGGATGTTGTGGTTTACACAATCAAATGCCTTTGACAAATCACAGAAAATACCTGCTGCTTGTAATTTGTTATTTAATGAATTAAGTACATTTTCACTGTAGGTGTAAATAGCCTTCTCGATACCAGAACCCTTCAGAAATCCAAACTGTGTTCTTGATAATATGTTATTTGTGGTCAGATGGTTGAGCAGCTGCCTGTACATTACTTTTTCTAAAATTTTTGAGAATGCTGGCAAAAGTGAAATCGGTCTGTAGTTTGATGGTATCTCTTTATCCACTTTCTTGAATATAGACTTAACATCTGCATATTTTAGCCACTCAGGAAATGTCCCAGTTATAATTGACTGGTTACACAAGTAACTTAGAATTGTACTAAACTCACAAGAACATGCCTTAATTAACTTTGTTGATATTTCATCATACCCACTAAAATGCTTTGTTTTTAAAGATTTTATTATGGACGTTATTTCTTTTGGTGAAGTGAGTGATATATTCATGTCCTTGAAGCTATTTGTGAAGGCTAGTTTCAGATATTCAAGTGCATTATTTACTGATCCTGAAAGTCCCATTCTATCAGTAACAGATATAAAGTACTTGTTAAATAGATTTGCCACACTATGCCCATCAGTTACTAATGTGTCATCTACCCTTAGTGCTATTTGCTCCTGTTCATTTCTGGTTCTGCCAGTCTGTTCTTTCACTATATCCCATATTGTTTTTATTTTGTTCCCTGACATTGCTATCTTCTTCTCGTAGTGCATTTGTTTAGACGTCTGAATTACTTTTTTTAATGTTTTACATTATTCCTTGTATTTAGCTAAATCATCAGCATTGGAACTATTCTTGGTTGACAGATACATTTTCCTTTTTGTCTTACAGGAAATCTTTATTCCTTGTGTAATCCATGGTTTTATTATAGACTTCTGTTTAATTTGAGTAACTTTTAGAGGAAAACAGTTTTCAAACATGGTACTGACATTGTTCATGAATGTGTTATATTTTTCATTCATGTCATGAGCACTATAAACATCTTTCCACTTCATATCTTTGAGCAGTTTTCTAAAACACTCAATTTTTGGTTGATTGAGTACTCTCCTGTACTCAGATTTAGCAGTCTTGGTAATCTGCTTAGAATTTACATCTAAAACAAGGAGCTGTATGTCATGATCTGATAGTCCATTTATAACAGGTTTTATGATATGATTTTGTTCCTTCGATTTGTCTATAAAAATGTTATCAATGGCTGTCCTTGAGGATTTAGTGATCCTAGTTGGAAAGTTTACAGTGTGAGTTAGATTGAAAGACAACATTACTAACTGCAGTGAATGTTTATTGGAAGATTGCATTAGAAAATCTGTATTAAAGTCACCAGCAATCAAAATTTCTTTGTTTCTTCCTGTTAAATAACCCAAAAGAGCTTCTAGATGATCTAAGAATAGATTATAATTTCCTGCAGGTGCTCGGTAAATAGTTATTATTATATAGGATCTGTTATGGAACTCTACTTCTGTTGCATATGCTTCTAGATGCTGCTCTAAACAGAATTTATTAATGTCAATGTTCTTGAATTTATGGCAGTTTTTGATAAATGTGGCAACTCCTCCTCCATCCATATCTACTCTGCAGAAGTAGGAAGCTAGCTTAAATCCTGAAATGTCTAACATATCTATATCAGTGGTCACTTGATGTTCAGAGAGGCAGATTATGTCAATTTGGTTAGATGAATTCATTTCATCGATACAAATGAGTAGTTCATCAACTTTGTTTCTAAGTCCCGGAATGTTCTGGTGCAATAAAGATAACTGATACTGCATACTAATGGGATTGTAACTGCTTTGGCGAAGATGAACTGGCAGTTTCTGATTACTTTCTGTTAAACACTGTTTAAATGGAGGCTGTATGATAAAATCTGACTCCTGTTCATCTGTTTTCTCAAACTGAGTGTGTCTGCCAATCTCTCTTAAAACTCGTTTTCTTTCCCCGTTCCCTACCCTAAAAAAGGCATCCCTCTGACACCTGTGACCTCTGGTATTTTACCACTTGTGCCAGTGTCCCCCCTTAAGTTTTCTGCAATCAACCCAGACACTTTTCCCTTCCCTTTCCTATTGAGGTGAAGGCCATGCCTAGTGTAGTCCCACCTAACGATAGCATCTACAGGAATCAAACCAATATGGGACCCTATATCCGTCCTAAGCAGCCACTCCAACTCCAAGTTCACCCTCCCTACGGAAGAGTTCAAATTAGGCCGATCATGGCATCTCAACACAGACACAAATCCCACACTCGTATGATTCGTTGCTGAAGCTATCTTCACCAGGTCACTCTCTATGGAATATTCAGAGTCTCTGCCAATGCTATTAACCGGACCACCCACTATAACCACGGCATCCTCCTTTGTGAAATCCTTGCATTAAGCACCTACATCCTCTGTTACTTGACCCAGATCTGCACTAGGCTTGAAAAAGTTTGTGACCTGGTACTCTGGACCAAGATTTTCCTGCGGTAGTTGGCCAACACCTCTACCATGGGATCTACCTAACAACAGTTCTTTCTCTTTACAAATTTCCCTACCTTTTTCAAGTCCTTGAAAGCTTGTTGTGCCCTTTCTACAGCTTCAGCTACATGAGGCTAATCCGATTCTGACTGAGGCAACTGGTCAAATCTATTTTCAAGATTTATGACAAAGCTGCCTGATGCTCTCCTTTGCCTGTTCCCCCTATTACCTGTTGCCACTTCCCACCTCTGTTCACCCCTGTCCCTCTTTAACCTGTCCAGATCCTCCCTTGCCTTGTCTAGGTCAGCTTGAAGAGCTGCAATTTTCCCTTCCTGTTCCAGTATTTTCCTACCTCGAAAAAGGGATTGTTTAAGCATGGCACAAGTGGACTTTGGAGAAATGAGGACTCCGACTGAAATAAAATGTATGACATTATGTCTCCACTTTTTGAAGCTATGGTGACAGTTATTTAAATGGTTGATGTCAGAGGAGGATGGTTTAACTGAAGACAGGCAGTATGGAATATCATACTTACAACAAGTGACCTGACTTCTACACATAGCCCTAAATTTCTCTAAAGGCCTGGGGATTTTCTAGCAGGTGAGTTACTGCCCTTCGTCCTAGTATATTGCGTTGTGATGACATAGAGCTGTGCCAGTATTTCAAGTCGGCCATCTTGGATTCTGACATTACAGTACGGCTGCACCAGTATCCCAAACTCATCATCTCGAATTTTGACGTCATAGTGCTGCACCAGTATGTCCTGGTCGCCACGTTAGATCGTTATTTTGGAATCTGGTATCTTAGTAGAAATCCGCCAGTATTCCAGGTCAGCTATGTTGGATTACATAGCACAAGTAACCTACTTCCACTAGCTTCACAATGCACCATCTTGGATTTTTCAGTTTTCTGCCGATTTAAACTTAGGACAACTACTCCACTCCCAAAACGCTGGCTATTTTTGAATTTTCCACCAAAATTTGAATTTCCCTCATTTCATACGTAGGGCTGCTTGCCTTTTTCAGAGGTTTGGAGGGGGTAGGGGTCGTGAAGTTTGATGAACCATCAATGGTGCCATCAGTGATGTTAGCAGTTACTAGAGCTATGATATATTAAATGATGTTCCGCATAAGAAGAATCTGTGTGTGGGCTAGGTGCAGCATAGAGCATGTGGCCATAAAGTTTTAATCATCACGTCGAGAAAATAAAGCTGTGACAGGGAACTCGGCGATAGTGCTTTTCCTTCTCTACATATTCATCCTTCAATGCTGCACATTTTCCCAACGATGGCTGACTTGGCAGAAACATTCGTTGTAGATGTCTGCACTTTGGTTCTTCAGGAAATGTAAGAACCTCGTCTAAGTTTGGAAGTGCGTGCCATGCAATGATTTCTTCATTCGAGGAAAGAGAAAGAAGTCACTGGGTGCCTCGTCGGAAAAATATGGAGAGGGGGTAGGGGGGAAGGAGGAAGGCAAAATTTGACAACCCAAAGAAGCAGCAGGTGTGACTGGTATACACGAAGTGATTTGGGGTATTGTCAGGATGGAAAAACACCCATTTGGATAGCTTCCTGCGATGCTTTGTTTTCACAGACTCCCATAATTCGTCAGGAGATTTAAGTGATATGTTCCTGTGATAGTTTGCCCCTTACGCGTATAATTTGTTAGTATCATAACATTGCAGTACCAAAAAGTCTCAGTCTCACCTTTCCCACTGAAGACTGGGTCTCCACCTTTTTTGGCCGTGGTACCGAGCAATGTGTTGCAGTGATTAGCTTACTGGACTTACCGCCGGGAGAACGCGGGTTAAGATCCACGTAAGGTTTTCCCATGATTTCCTTAAATCACCTCAGAAAAATGCCGGGATGGTTCCTTAGAAAGGGCACATCCGATTTCCTTACCCATTCCTGAAACATTCTGAGCATATGCTCCGCCTCTGATGACCGTATTATTGATGGGACACTAAATGCTATCTTCCTTCGGCGGTGATGAATCAACAAGTTTCCACTGATTGCTTTCATACTTTGTCTCGAGGCCATAGTGATGCAACCAACAGTGATCCAAGGTGACTATGCAGCTACAGAAGTTATGGATATGCCTAACACAGCTGCAAAATGCCCGCTATTGCCTCGCTTCCGTGGGTTTTCTGAATGGATGTCAGCAGTCTCTAAGTCCAGCCGACTGCGACTTTTGACATGTTCGAAAGGTTACACAAAACGTTGGAAACTGTTTGCATTAGAATATCTATCAAGTTTCGCTGCCGTACGATAATTACAACGCACATTGGACCTCTGCTAGTAGCTGAACCCTTATTATAAGCACCAGTTATAATCCGATGTTACTGCGCGTTTTCAAACATCTAAGCTGGCAAATATTTTCAATTACACGATGATAGATTATTTTTTGTAATAGGTGGAAGTAAAGTCTCACTGACTTTACAGTTCATTTTTGAACATGTTACTGAGCTAGGATATGTGTTATCCTATAGCCACCAAGAAGACAATAGATCGTCTCCTCGCTTTGACGAGCCCGTGATCTACCACACTTCAAACTGTATCTGTGACTAAAAAACCACCAATTTAAACTACTAATTATATTTGCAGCAAGGCCGTGCCTGGTACCGTCACAGTGTATCTGATGCCGTTATGTCGCTGCAGAAGTAACATTTCACGAACAAGACATAATAGCAGTCAGTCCAACGCATATTCGAAAGTGAAGGTACGTATTTCCACAAAAGCGGAATCGCTTTATCTGTGGGAAAAGTAATGGCGGCTGTTTTGGTATTCATTGCATTTCATCATGACAGATTATTTGTAAGAAGATGAACTTGTGTGCGACTGTTAGCACGTAATGTCACTGGACCGTCTGCATACATAGCTGAAGCGCAAGTGAATAAAGGGAGCAAAAAGGGCTCTTGCACCAGGACAACGCGTCTGCCGACACTTCATCCGATGCGACAGCAAACCGCGCTTCGAATGAACTTGCTGCCTACTTTGTTTGGCCTCATTTGACTTTTCACTGCTTCAGACACCCCCATGAACAGTGGACCTTGTCCAGGTGAGGTGGTTCGCATGCCTCAACAATTCGGTTACCACAGTTGCATGTGTAATAATAACAGAGGAGTATGTGTGGAGAGGCCAAACGACTCTGCATATGAAATGTATTCACAGTTGCGAATATGGACAACCATCAGCTGTATATTGGAATTACCACAATGAAAATTTGTGCCAGACCGGGACTCGAACCCAAATTTCCCGCTTATCGCGAGCAGTCGCCTCACCATTTGGCTTCTCGAGCACGAGTCACGACCATATACGAACTTCCACATGTCGTCCATAATGTGTGTACAACCATTACTCGTACATACATTACATTCATTCCCGTACAGGATACATGCATACATGTCCGAAGGAATTTGCATCGTAATTCGGAATAACACAGGCACTGCAACATCGTAAACAGATCTCTGGTTCCCAAACAGGCGCAGCAGCCTTTTCATTAGCTGCAGGGGAAACAATAAGGATGGTTAACTGATGTGGTCTTGCAGCGCTTACGATGTTGGTGCTGCAAACGGCTGAAAGGAATGGGGAAACTACAGCTATTATTTTTCCCGAGGGCATACAGCTCCACTGCAGGTTAGCGTGGAAAGCTGTATCAGACCAGTCTTCCGACTCAAGACCACAACAATCATCTCAGACACTGGCTTGGAGGAAAACAGTTAATTTGGATGAAGAAGCTGCCAGTGTTGTAAACGAGTATTACACAGCTCTAAAGTAAATTTATTTCCAGAAGGAATAAAAGAAACGGATTCTCTCTGCAGTTAATTTCTTAGTACAGTTGAGATTATATTGAGAAATAGATTTTTTTCGCAGAAAAATTCTTCTACCAAATTTATCAAACTACGCCCAAATAATAAATATGAAGCCAAAATCAAAATACACTTATCAAATAACCAAATTTCCTGGTTGTACTCGATAAACCATGGTATTTCATCATCTGTTTGAAACAAGTTGCTTCAGAACTTGTACCAGAATAATTTTCATCGCTAAATGTTCGCAGGCGTCGGAAGAGGCGACAACAGTAACTGACACTAGACTGTATACCTATGACCTGAAGTGGCGTTAAAATCTGTTCTTTTTCTGTAATATCCAGTGGAACAACGACTTAATGGTGAGCGTCCGTTTTATGAATTTGATGTTCTCTTTTCTACCACATCCATCTTCAACTGTATATATATCCTCGCTGGTGGCTCAGAAGTCCGATGCGAGATCCGACTTGGCGTCCAAAAGCGAGGCAAATATGAGTCGCTCCAGCAGGAGGGTTAGTCATAAGCTCATGTATGCGTGAACGTTTTCCAGCTAAGTTGTTTAGCGATACTTGATCGTGCATCTTATTCCATATGCAGTCAGTTTCCTCCACTTCCTGCGATCGTCAGCGTGTTGCTCCCACTTGTCACTGTCAATATTAAATGCGCACATATCACGCTTCACGCAATCCCTAAAGCGTAGTGAATGTCTTCCACGACGTCTCTTTGCTCCTGCTATTTCACTGAGTAATGTGCGTCGGGGCAGACGGCAGTGGTCCATACGATGCAGATGTCCTAACCATCGCAGGTGACTTTGCTTGACGTGGCAGTGATACTCTAGTGTTCTGCAGTTTTCAGAATCATATCATTTATCACATGATCCTCCCATGATATCCACAAGATGCTCCGTAAGCACCGCAGATGAAAGGCGTTGAGCTTTGGTTCCTGTTTGGCATACGACGTCCAAGTCTCAGCTCCATACAGGAGAGTACTCAGCACACATGATTGATACACGAGTATTTTTGTCGACAATGTAAGATGTTTGTTGTCCCATGGACGTGTGCGGAACTTTCCGAAAGTGCTGGCAGCCTTTCCTATTCTTGCATTTATCTCGTCATCCAGGGAGAGATCTTCTATCATTATTGAACCACGGTAGCAGAATTTATCGACTACCTTCAACAGTTTGATGACAGGCGAATCTGTGTATCCTTGTGCCATGACAACCGTCTTCAAATGGTTCAAATGGCTCTGAGAACTATGGGACTTAACATCTGAGGTCATTAGTCCCCTAGAACTTAGAACTAGTTAAACCTATCTAACCTAAGGACATCACAAACATCCATGCCCGAGGCAGGATTCGAACCTGCGACCGTAGCGGTCTCGCGGTTCCAGACTGCAGCGCCTTTAACCGCACGGCCACTTCGGCCGGCCAACCGTCTTCCTTACGTTTATAGACATGGAGAAGAGCTTGCATGCAGTAGAGAATTTATCCACAAGCTCTTGCAGATAGTCTTGAATATGTGCTACAAATGCAGCATCGTCTGGAAATAAATGGCTATTTACAAGCAAGTCTTCCCGGAAGCTCTTGGATCTGAGTAGACAAATGTTGTAGAGCTTCCCATCGGCTCTGGTATATAGATGAATGCCCAGATTGGTTTCACCAAAAACGACTTTGAGGAGTGCTGAGAAAAAAATATTGAACAGAGTGGGAGCCAATACGCAGCCTTGACGAACCTCTCTTTTCGCAGTGAACGGCTCAGATGTGATTCCGTCGAAGACCACAGCACCTTCTGTATCTTCGTGAAAAGCCTTTATCATTTTTAAGAGCTTTAGAGGACACCCTATCTTCAAAAGTACTGCATACAGTCCTTCTCTGCTGACTGTGTCGAAAGCCTTGTTTAGGTCGATAAAGGCAATGAATAGAGGGGCTTTCTGCTCGATGCACTTTTCCTGAATTTGCCGGAGTGTGAAGATCATATCAACTGTAGATCGTTGGGGACGAAACCCACATTGTTCCTCAGGGTATATGCGCTCGGCAAGCTTCTGAAGTCTGCCCAACGCCACAAGGGCAAATTTTTTTCCAGGTATACTCAGAAGTGAGATTCCACGGTGACAGTGCAATCACCGCTATCACCTTTGCCTTTGTATAAAGTAACAATATTGGCAACGCGCATGTCTTGCGGCACAGTACGCTCAGCCCAACATTTCAGTAAGAGGTTGAAAAGCAGCGGAAAAGTTGGCTTAAATTTTACAATTTCTGTGGAGATGCTGTCTTTGCCAGGGCACTTCCCACATCTGACCTGTGCAATTGCTCTTTGAAGCACCTCCATAGTAGGCGTGGCATCCAAGTCATGGTAAGGTGTCATTTGACGAATTTCATCCATTGCGTTTGGACTAATGTTAATGGAAAGAGAGCAGGGGCTGGAGTAATGTTCTACTCAACGGAGCAATTTCGAACTGAGATGACTTTTCCATCTATTTCTTTGAGTGGTACACTCTTCTTTGGAATGGGTCCAATGGCCCGTTTGACGCCCGAGTACACACCACAAATGTCGCCAGCATTGAAACCAGTGCAAAGTTGTTCCCAATAGGAACTGATGCAGTTGCGTACAGTGCGATGAACAGCTGCCTTTGCTTTGCTTAGCTACTTGCGTGCAGAATTGCATGGGTTTTTATGCCAGATGACAGTGGCCTGACGCTTAGCCCCAAGGAGAGGTTGCAGGACATCTACGTTCTCGATGAACCAATTCTGGGATTTTTCTTCCAGATTTCCGAAAACATTTCCAGCCGTAACGGTAAGAAGCCAGTCTTCAGAAATAGGAGCGGCTGGGTCCCAGGTATACACATCTTTTCGTGTCTTGTCACTAGATTCTTCTACTGCAGCAGTGTTTCTTGTTTGGCAGAGGTTCTACATCTACGTGATTACTCTGCTATTCACAATAAAGTGCCTGGCACAGGCTTCAATGAACCACCTTCAAGCTGTCTGTTTACCGTTCCACTTTCGAGCGGCACGCGGGAAAAATGAGCACTTAAATTTTTCTGTGCGAGCCCTGATTTCTCTTATTTTATCGTGATGATCATTTCTCCCTATGTAGGTGGGTGCCAATAGAATGTTTTCGCAATCGGAGGAGAAAACTGGTGATTTAAATTTCATGAGAAGATCCCGTCGCAACAAAAAACGCCTTTGTTTTAATGATTGCCACTCCAATTCACGTATCATGTCTGTGACACTGTCTCCCCTATTTCGCGATAATACAAAACGAGCTACCCTTCTTTGTACTTTTTCGATGTCATCCGTCAGTCCCATATGATTCGGATCCCACACCGCACAGCAATACTCCAGAATAGGGCGGACAAGCGTGGTGTAAGCAGTCTCTTTAGTAGGCCTGTTGCACCTTCTAAGTTTTCTGCCAGTGAATCGCAGTCTTTGGTTTGCTCTACCCACAATATTATCTACGTGATCGTTCCAATTTAGGTTACTTGTAATTGTAATCCCTAAGTATTTAGTTGAATTTACAGCCTTCAGGTTTGTATGACTTAACGCGTAATCGAAATTTAGCTGATTTCTTTTAGTACTCATGTGAATAACTTCACTCTTTTCCTAATTCAGGGTCGATTGTCACTTTTCGCACTATACAGATATCTTATCTAAATCATTTTGCAACTCGTTTTGATCATCTGATGACTTTACAATACGGTAAATGACAGCATCTTCTGCAAACAATCTACGACGGCTACTCAGATTGACTCCTATGTCGTTAATATAGATCAGGAACAATAGAGGGCCTGTAACACTTCCTTGGGGAACGCCAGATATTACTTCCGTTTTACTCGATGACTCTCCGTCTATTACTACGAACTGCGATCTTTCTGACGGGAAATCACGAATCCAATCGCACAACTGACGTGATACTCCGTAGGCACGCAGTTTGGTTAGAAGACGCTTGTGAGGAACGGTGTCGAAAGCCTTCTGGAAATCTAAAAATATGGAATCAATTTGACATCCCCTGTCGATAGCACTCATTACTTCATGCGTATAAAGAGCTAGTTGTGTTTCACAAGAACGATATTTTCTGAATCCGTGCCAACTGTGTGTCAATAAATCGTTTTCTTCGAGGAACTTCACAATGTTCGAATACAGTATATGTTCCAAAACCCTACTGCAAATCGACGTTAGTGATATAGGCCTGTAATTCAGCGGCTTACTCCTACTTCCCTTTTTGAGTATTGGTGTGACTTGAGCAATTTTCCAATCTTTAGGTACGGATCTTTCTGTGAGCGAGTGGTTGTATATAATTGCTAAATATGGAGCTATTTTATCAGCATACTCTGAAAGGACTGGTATACAATCTGGACCGGAGGCCTTGCCTTTATTAGGTGATTTAAGCTATTTCGTTACTGCGAGGATATGTACTTCTATGTTTCTCATCTTGGCAGTGGTTCTTGATTGGAGTGCAGGAATATTTACTTCGTCTTCTTTGGTGAAGGAGTTTCGGAAAACCGTGTTTAATAACCCTGCTTTAGTGGCACTGTCATCAGTAACTCCACCGTTGTTATCGCGCAGTGAAGGTATTGATTGCGTCTTGCCACTGGTGTGCTTTATGAATGATCAGAATCTCTTTGGATTTTCTGCCAGATATCGAGACAGAATTTTGTTGTGGAAATTATTAAAAGCATCTCGCATTGAAGTACGCGCCATATTTCGAACTTCTGTAAAACTTTGGCAATCTTGGGGATTTTACGTTTTTTTTAAATTTGGCATGCTTTATTCGTTGCTTCTGCAACAACGATCTAACCCGTTTTGTGTACCATTGGGGATCAGTACCATCACTTATTAATTTATGAGGTATATATCTCTCAATTGCTGCCGATACTCTCTCTTTGAAAACATCCCACAACTTTTCTATACTTACCAGACAGAATCTGCTCCGATCGAAAGCGACACACGTCATTGGTACCGACATGAGCCTCCACCTGCAGTTGGCTGCACCCTGTACTCTTCATGGCATCTGGAAGCACCCTTTCCACATCCAGAATGACTCCCCCCAGAATGCACACGGAGTGCACACTGGCGCTTCCTTTCCCTCCTTGGCAGCCATGTTCACCCATTACGCTCCTAACGTTGGAGCTCCCAACTACCAGCAAACCCACCCTCTGTGAATGCCCAGACCTTGTGGGCAGAGAAGCTTCCTCTGGAACGGGGTGGACGACTGCATCCGGCTCAGAGACATCGTCAGCCACAGATAACGCCCGAAACCTGTTCGTCAAACGAACCGGGGAGGCCCTACAGAAAGTTTTTCGCTGCCTGCCAGACTTTGGAATGATCTCCCACTCGACCATGGGTGAGAGGTCAACCTCAGTGCAGGCAGTACCCGGGGCGGCCATAGCACTGAACCGATCAAAGGACATGTGGGACGTGCTCGGCGTCCCTCGCATCCTCGCGTTCGATCCCCCACAGTGACGCCCCTTGGCAGCAGCCTCAAGCTGTGTGACGGAAGCCAAAGCAGCCTGGAGCTGTGAGCGAAGGGTCGCCGACTCAGCTCGCATCTGTACACAACAATCACAGTTCCTATCCATTGCTGCAGTCACTCCTATTTGAAGCTCGTAAAAATATGTAACAAGCGAATGGTGTATTTGCCTTATTAGTAGCAGGAACTAGCGGTGCTGCTCTCGCTGACAGTCTAACCGACACTGAGCTGTTCTAACCAAATAAACAAAAGCCTGTATAATATGATTAATTTTTGTTTCGCTAGGTGTTCTGGCGGAGTGGAACTTTTTAGTCACAAAAAGCGCACTTTTGTCGCTTCTAGTACGTGATCCGTGTCACAGTCTGCACTAAGGGAAGAATGTGTGTGAAGAAAGTAACGCAGATCTTTCCTTTTTGTTAGACTAAGATCTAATTGGTGCCAATGTTTTGGGCAGGGGTGCATCCAGGAAACCTTGTGATTCAGTTTGCCTTTAAAGTATGTATTGGTGACACACAACTGATACTTTGCACAGAATTCAGGCAACCATAGATCATTTTCATTCATCTTGCCCACTCCGTGTTTGCCTAGGCAGTCAGGCCAAGAGGCAAAATCACTAACAATACGACCGTTGTAATCACCAAGGATGCATAGACGGTCCCCGGAGTGCTCTCCTTGTACCACATCACTGGGTTGTTCATAAAACTGATCCTTGGCATCTGCAGCTGAGGTAAGTGTTGGTGCGTATACAAACATCAGGGTCAGTGGTCCACTATTTGTTGTGAAACACAGAGTCATAATGCGTTCTGAGATCCCAATCGGGTTTTCGGTACAACACAGCAAGTCATTGCAGACAGCAAAACCGGTTCCGTGCTTTCTGTGGCTAACAACATCTTTGCCCTTCCAGAAAAAAGTGTAGTTTTTTCCCGTATTGAGCCTTCTTCTGGTAGCCTGGTTTCCTGCAGTGCAGTTATAGCGATATTGTGTCTGACTAGCTCTAAGTCGATGGCAGCCGTTTTGCGTAGCTCTTGTGAGCTTCCACAGGTGTCCGATGCGTAATAAAATATCTTTACTTTTTATTTTATTTTTATTTTTTATTTTTGTAGCAGCGGGTGTCGATATTATGGTGACGACTTCTAGCAGCGCCAGTGTTCCATACACCCGATGGAACAATCGGCACCAGGACGGGCCAGTACCTAACTGACTGGGGGCTGCCCAGCTTGAAGCGGTGGCCAGTGGACCTACGCTGGGCCCTTCCGTCCATAGCGATCCCTGGCTCCCGCTCCTACGCCCATTAGAGCGAGCTAATGACCGGTAACTGCCACTATCCGTGTTGTTTACCCATGGATAGTGTGTCCTCTCCCTGGAAGCTACTGCGCCTGGGACGCAGATTTTACGTGACGGCGAGCTTGCCCACTACTCGTGCAACCCTCTCGGCCTAGCTGACTGGTTCCAGAGGAGCGAAAATACGCGACGTGCGGAGCCAGGTTGGCTGCAGGCAATTGCCGCTCATTTCCGGTTGGACAGTACTTGCGCCTAACGGAGGTGCCGATTCCGGGTTGCAATCTGAAGTTGTCCCTCTCTTATACGGATGGCATGCCAGTGCTAACGAAGTGCGTATCTCCGAAGACAAGAGATGGGAAACAGTATAGGATAAGAGGAAAGAAAGGGCATCGTGACACACACTTTGGCTCCTCTGCAGAGGCATACGCTACCGCCGGCATGATCCTTTGCTTCCCTGGAGCACGTAACCCTCTCGCCCGCACGGACAGTGCTACTCTAAGGCTGTGTCTCCTGAGAGGCTTTCAACAATACGAAGACGGTAATTCACTATAGAAGCAATGATTTCGGTTTTCTGAGACGAAGCTACAGAAAACTGTATCCTTTGGTTCCAAGTAATGTGCAAAACAGAACGCAGACGTTTTATCTTCAAAGCTTGTAGCTTCTTGGTGAGGCATTTCACCAGACAACCACCTTCCGTTGGTTGACGTTCAAGTCGCCCAACAAATTCTAATTTAGATAGTTAAATAAACTTTTACATTATGGCGTTTGACATACCGCAATCCCCATTTTACAATCAAGATCATTAATAACAAATAAATACATTTCCTAGTACGTGAAATGGTACTACTGATATGGTACTCCTTCTGTTTGCAGCACACTCAATTTTACATTCGGTTGTCATATTTCGTCACCACTTAGCAGGGCTAGCTTGACGTCTCTTGCACAAAGAGATGGGCTGTACCTAGGAGGGCAGTTTGTAAAGTTCTGATCACCACCCGATGTTAGCGCTAGCGCCACGAGATTTCCGTCTAATAGTAGGTCATCCTTTTGTGAGTGTAAGCACTCAACATCTAAGTGCTCCGGGTGGAAATCCGCATTGCGGGCATCTCTCTGTCATTACTCCCGCGTAGTGATTTGTGAAAATAAAAAAAATCTAGAACCGAACAGTGATTAAGTACTTCTTAAAGAAAGGTATGAACGCAAAAATAATTCATGCCTATTTCAGGGACTCTGATCATTTGTATATAACTGGTGAATATTGTTAAGTGGACAAAGGAGTTTAAATTTGTTCGAAGCTGCTTAGATGATCCGCGTAGTGGTCGGCTAAGATTTGCGACTAACTCAGAAATTATTGAAAAAGTGCATAAGATGGTAATGGAAGATGGCCGCCTGAAAGTGCGAGAAATTGCTGGAGCTGTAGGGCTGTCATCTGAACAGGCGTATCACATTTCAACATCGAATTGGATACGAGGAAATTATCAACTAGGTGGACCCAAGGCTCTTAATGGAGAATCAGAAACGCATTAGAATGGAAATGTTCGAACGACGTTCACCCCATTTCAGAGCAACCAACAAAATTTTTTGCGCCAGTTTGTGACCACAAATGAAACATGAGTCCACTACTATATCCCGGAGACAAAACAACAGTCAAATAAGTGGAAATATGTTGATTTACCACCACCAAACGAAGCAAAGGCAATGCGGTCGGCTGGTAAGATCATGGCGTCAGGATCTGCTCATGGAGTACCGTCGTACTGCTCAAGCAATTAGGGGACAACACTACGCTAATCTCCGGGGGCAACTACAGCAACAGATACGAGAAGCAATGCGTGGTTTGGTAAGGAAGAAAATTATCTTTTATCACGACAATGCGCACCCAGACACAAGTTTCACTGCTAAGGCAAAAATACATGAATTAAGATATGAATTTCTGACCGCCTTATTCACCTGACTTGGTTCCATCAGACTCCCATCTCTTCCCGAAGCTCAAAATTGTCCTCGGTAGATGGAGAGTCTCTTCAAATGAAAAACATATTGCCGAAGTTTACGGGTATTTTTCAGGCGTGGAGTAATCTAATTTTTGAGATTGGGATGAAGGCATTGGAACATCGCTGGACCAAGTGCCTTAGCGTCAGGGAATCTACACTGAAAAATAAAAATGTTCCTCTGAGGTAAGTAGTTTTTTTCTATTCCATTCCGCAAATTTTTAATCTACCCCTGTAGAAGCCATCAGTACCTACACTCAATAACGTTTTTTTAGTCATCATTCTTCTGACTGGTTTTATGTGACCTATCACGAGTTTCTTTCCTGCGCCAATCTCTTCTTCTCGGAGTAGAACTTGCACCCTACGTCCTCAATTGTTTGTTAGATGTATTTTAGTCCCTGGCTTCCTTTACAATTGTTACCCTCTGAATATCTTCTAGTATCATGCCTTAGCACATGTCCTGTCATTCTGTCCGTTCTTCTTCTCAGCGTTTTCCGTATATTCGTCTCTTCGCCGATCCTGCAGGGAATCTCCTCGTTCCTTACCTTGTCAGTCCACCTGGCTTTCAGTATTCTTCTGTAGCACCACATCTCAAATCCTTCGATTCTTTTCTGTTCCGGTTTGTCTGCTGTCCGCGATTCACTGCCATTCAGTACTGTTCTCCAAATGTACATTCTCAGAAATTTCTTCCACAAATTAACGAACATGTTTGGTACCAGTAGTACTGCCTCGGGCATGGATGTGTGTGTCCTTAGGTTAGTTAGTCTGCATTACCTTTGTCTTTTTTGTTTACTCTTAATCCATATTTTTTATTCATTAGATTGTTCATTTCATTCATTCTTCTTCTTCTTTTTATTGCTTCTTCCGTCATAGGTTATTTTGCTTCTAACATCCTTAACTTTGTCTACTTCGTGACCATCAATTCTGATGTTAAATTTTCTCGCTGTTCACATTCCAGCTACTCTGCATTACCTTTGTCTTTTTTGTTTACTCTTAATCCATATTTTTTATTCATTAGATTGTTCATTTCATTCAATAGACCTGTATTTCTTGTTCACTTTCATCAGTAAATCTTACCACGGATAGCTTTTCACACTCAATTTTAATCTCGCTCTTGAACTTTTTTTTTATTTCCGTCCTCGCTTCTTCGATGTAGAGATTCAACAGCAGGGCTCAAAGACTGCATCCCTGTCTTACAACTTTTTTTAATCAGAGCATTTCTTTTTTGATTTTCTACGTTGTTATTAATTATCTAATTCCAACCAACATCAACAATTACAAGACCATAGGGGGTACATTGATTACTGAAATCAATTTATGATAATATATTTAGTGTTATAGTTCTAGGCGCTTCAGTCCGGAAACGCGCTGCTGCTACGGTCGCAGGTTCGAGTACTGCCTCGGGCATGGATGTGTGTGTCCTTAGGTTAGTTAGGTTTAAGTAGTTCTAAGTCTAGGGGATTGATGACCTCAGGTGTTAAGTCCCATATTGCACAGAGCCATTTGAACCATTTTTTTGTAATAGTTCAGTATCGGTACAATTTGTGAGTTGTGTTGTGTGGCCCACGTAACACTGAACCTATTAATACAAGATGTTAGAGAGTCTAAAACAATATTTTATCAACATTATCTTGGACTTTAATGCTCTTTGCATTTTTATTTACCGAAATATTGAGACTGTTGTATTCTTAATGCTTAATGCTTAATGCCTTACTGCTCTTACAAAATCCTGGAAATGTTGCAATAGAAGTAAAAGTACATTTAGCATGTAGCACGTTCTTCGACTGTTTTTAAAAAAGTCCGCGGTAATCATTAACGATCATTATATCATCGTATTCCTCGCTTCAAAAACTTTGGAATTAAAGCGTTTTAGTTTCAATACCTCAGCAAATGATAAACAAACAAGCAAAGTCACTTATCCTATTTCGATGCAATAACGACATTAGCGAGTAAATTATAATACACTACATATCTTTCTGAGATGGTTTTTTAACAATTACTTTCACTTTACGTTTCAGCTTCTCTGATTCATTTTCGAAAAACACTATTTACTTACGAAAATATATATTTTTATACTTGTCGCGAAGTAGCAGCTTATCTTTAAACTAAATGCTTTATCGTCAATTATGATTTCTGTATTGCTCATGAAAGTGCACTTGACTCACAAATGTTGTATCGAAAAAGTCGTTAAGTGCTAATATATTTTCAGTAGGTTATAAACCATACATTACTCCAACAAAATTCACTCTAAAAGTCCGATGTGAGCTGTATAGGTTGAGCACTGGAATTATGCTGTTGCATGTAGCCCTACTTGCCTACTGCTGGAATGTAATAAGTACGTATTTCTCACTTTATATCTACGAATACTTATCTGCTATTTTAATTAAGTGGGAACGCATAATTGAAAATGTTTTTCTCCCTGTACAAATTAAAGAGCTTATTAATGTGTAAAGAAAGGAGGTCATCATTGCAATAGGATAATATAGTCAAGCCAACAGTTGCATATTAGTAGTGTTTAATCGGTATGATACTATACAAAACTGTCGCCTCTAGACAGTTTTCAATGAAGATGGTGCAGTTATTTTCTGTGTTCCTTGCAGTAAGAACGCTCAAGTTCGTTTATTCTTTCTTTTTTTTCCCTCCTGTCTTTTCATCTCGAAAGGAAACATTGTTAGCGATGGGTTCATTCATCACAGCGCATTTACAAATTTGCAGTTTTAAATCTACGATATTTTTAGAAGTTCCATAAATATACTGTTTGGTTTTTGCATAGTGCTGTGCATTTGAGGCGGAAATGGAAATTCACTATCTCGTGCTTACAAAAACCATGTTAAACGTTATAAACAAACTGGAAGAGTCGATAATGCAGTGCAGGAATGTAATCTGTATGTGCGTACTTTCTTGATTCGGCGTGTGGGTGTTCAACGCATTACGCTTTGTCTGATGTCCACTCTTTTACCAATTAGCGACGCTGAAAATCCCATCGTGGGTTCAGTGACATCAGCAAATCTCTGCGGCACTAATCTCTCATCAAAGGTACCGTCTAGCCAGATCTTGAGATAGCAAACGCTTTATCTGATCTCTCACTTATTAATGTCGAGGACAATGAATTCTTTCAAGTGAAGTCACGCTGCTGTCTTCCTCTAAAACATTTGTTCGTCTTTTCATATCAACCATACTGGGGCGAATCGCATGTTTACTTCATAACCAGATAATAGATTCCAGCAAGCGATTCCTTTTAATTTGAAAGCAGCATGATTTGAGCTTCTGCAATAGCGGTTTTTAAATTTAATCTAGTTCTACAAATTCATACTTACTTTAACATCGTACTCTGAAACCTAGCAATACAAAACAGATTTCCCATACCATAACCTGTAGAAACTAGTGAGCCATGTGTCACATAAACATGAATTATAGTTTGCACCGCTTTCAGTTATAAGTGAGGGTTCTTTAGAGGACTGAGCTTCATTTCATCAAGATCGTTCGTAACACCTTGCTAGAGAATAACTTTGCCCTCATCAGGGAGGTTGATTTCAAGGGACAGTTTGACATTTTTCCGTCTAACAAATCATTGGCGGAGGTGAAAGAAGCAACACATATTTTGATTGTTCTATCTTCCCTTAACAGCCCACTCTTCACTTGCCAAAACTGTCCTTGTCAGCGTCACCTCATTCTGCCATGAAAATTGCATTTTCAAACGGAGTATTTACCTACGACGTTTAAAGCTTTAATCTCGTAGTCCTCCGGTACGAAACGAGTGATGTGGTGCAGTGGTCAGCACACTGGACTCGAGTTCGGGAGGACGACTATTCAAATCCTTGTCCAGTCATCTGTGATTTCCCTGAATCACTCCAGGCAAATGCTGGGATGGTTCCTTTGGAAGGGCGCGGCCGACTGCTTCCCCATCCTTGAAACAATCCGAGCTTGTGCTCTGTCTCCGTGATAAAATAAGGGAAATCAGAGCTCGCACGGAAAGATATAGCTGTTCGTTCTTTCCGCGCGCAATACGAGATTGGAATAATAGAGAATTGTGAAGGTGGTTCGATGAACTCTCTGCCAGGCACTTAAATGTGATTTGCAAAGTACCCATGTAGATGTAGATGTAGATATAGACTTCGTTGTCGATGGAATGCCAAACCCTATCTTCCTTCCATCATTCTTAAATGCCATATTGCAAATTTGTTCCGATTACGCTGCAGAAGTTTCGCTGTGAACCCCTTACACATCCACCATGCGATTTCTATATTTTTTGAGCTCTGAAGAAAGACATTCGTGGCCGTCGATTTGCTTCGTATGAAGAGGTGTACGTCTCGGTACAGTCACAGTTCCGCACGCAACCGCAATTATTTTTCCATGAAGCCATTGACTGTCTTGTCGCACAGTAGGATAAACGTATTAATAGTTATGGCGATTGCTTTTGAAATAACAAACCGTTTACTTACTTGTTTTCCATATATCTCGTTTTCCTTTGAGTGCCCCACATGCAAAGAAGAGCGTGGAATGTCAGATCCCTTAATTGGGCAGGTAGGTTAGAAAATATAAAAAGGGAAATGGATAGGTTAAAGTCAGATATAGTGGGAATTAGTGAAGTTCGGTGGCAGGAGGAAAAAGACTATTGGTCAGGTGAATACAGGGTTATAAATACAAAATCAAATAGGGGTAATGCTGGAGTAGGTTTAATAATGAATAAAAAAATAGGAGTGCGGGTAAGCTACTACAAACAGCATAGTGAACGCATTATTGTGGCCAAGATAGACACGAAGCCCACGCCTACTACAGTCGTACAAGTTTATATGCCAACTAGCTCTGCAGATGATGAAGAAATTGATGAAATGTATGGTGAGATAAAAGAAATTATTCAGGTAGTGAAGGGAGACGAAAATTTAATAGTCATGGGTGACTGGAATTCGTGAGTAGGAAAACAAAGAGAAGTAAACGTAGTAGGTGAATATGGATTGTGGCTAAGAAATGAAAGAGGAAGCCGCCTGGTAGAATTTTGCACAGAGCATAACTGAATCATAGCTAACACTTGGTTCAAGAATCATGAAAGAAGGTTGTGTCCATGGAAGAACCCTGGAGATACTAAAAGGTTTCAGATAAATTATATAATGGTAAGACAGAGATTTAGGAACCAGATTTTAAATTGTAAGACATTTCCAGGGGCAGATGTGGACTCTGACCACAATCTATTGGTTATGAACTGTAGGTTAAAACTGAAGAAACTGCAAAAAGGTGGGAATTTAAGGAGATGGGACCTAGATAAACTGAAAGAACCAGAGGTTGTACAGAGTTTCAGGGAGAGCATAAGGGAACAATTGACAGGAATGGGGGAAAGAAATACAGTAGAAGAAGAATGGGTAGCTTTGAGGAATGAAAAAGTGAAGGCAGCAGAGGATCAAGTAGGTAAAAAGACGAGGGCTAGTAGAAATCATTGGGAACAGAAGAGATACTGAATTTAATTGATGAAAGGAGAAAATACAAAAATGCAGTAAGTGAAGAAGGCAAAAAGGAATACAAACGTCTGAAAAATGAGATCGACAGGAAGTGCAAAATGGCTAAAGAGGGATGGCTAGAGGACAAATGTAAGGACGTAGAGGCTTATCTCACTAGGGGTAAGATAGATACTGCCTACAGGAAAATTAAAGAGACCTTTGGAGAAAAGAGAACCACTTGCATGAATATCAAGAGCTCAGATGGAAACCCAGGTCTAAGCAAAGAAGGGAAAGCAGAAAGGTGGGTCTATACAGGAATGGGGGAAAGAAATACAGTAGGAGAAGAATGGGTAGCTATACAGGAGCCATGTTCTCGAGGACAATATCATGAAAATGGAAGAGGGTGTAGATGAAGATGAAATGGGAGATATTATACTGCGTGAAGAGTTTGACAGAGCACTGGAAGACCTAAGTCGAAACAAGGCCCCGGGAGTAGACAACATTCCATTAGAACTACTGACAGCCTTGGGAGAACCAGTCCTGACAAAACTCTACCATCTGGTGAGCAAGATGTATGAGACAGGCGAAATTCCCTCAGACTTCAAGAAGAATATAATAATTCCAATCCCAAAGAAAGCAGGTGTTGACAGATGTGAAAATTACCGAACTATCAGTTTAATAAGTCACAGCTGCAAAATACTAACGCGAATTCTTTACAGACGAACGGAAAAACTGGTAGAAGCGGACCTCGGGAAAGATCAGTTTGGATTCCGTAGAAATGTTGGAACACCTGAGGCAATACTGACCCCACAACTTATCTTAGAAGAAAGATTAAGAAAAGGCAAACCTACGTTTCTAGCATTCGTAGACTTAGAGAAAGCTTTTGACAATGTTGACTAGAATACTCTCTTTCAAATTCTGAAGGTGGCAATGGTAAAATACAGGGACCGAAAGGCTATTTACAATTTGTACAGAGACCAGATGGCAGTTATAAGAGTCGAGGGACGTGAAAGGGAAGCAGTGGTAGGGAAGGGAGTGAGACAGGATTGTAGCCTCTCTCCGATGTTATTCAATCTGTATATTGAGGAAGCAGTAAAGGGAACAAAAGAAAAGTTCCTGGTAGGTATTAAAATCCATGGAGAAGAAATGAAAACTTTGAAGTTCGTCGATGACATTGTAATTCTGTCAGAAACAGCAAAGGACTTGGAAGAGCAGTTGAACGGAATGGACAGTGTCTTGAAAGGAGGGTATAAGATGAACATCAAAAAAAGCAAATCGAGGATAATGGAATGGAGTCGAATTAAGTAGGGTGATGCTGAGGGAATTAGAGTGGGAAATGAGACTCTTACAGTAGTAAAGGAGTTTTGCTATTTGGGGAGCAAAATAACTGATGATGGTCGAAGTAGAGTGGATATAAAATGTAGACTGCCAATGGCAAGGAAAGCGTTTCTGAAGAAGAGAAATTTGTTAACATCGAGTATAGGTTTAAGTGTCAGGAAGTCATTTCTGAAAGTATTTGTATGGAGTGTAGCCATGTATGGAAGTGAAACGTGGACGATAAGTAGTTTAGACAAGAAGAGAATAGAAGCTTTCGAAATGTGGTGCTATAGAAGAATGCTGAAGATTAGATGGGTAGATCATATAACTAATGAGGAGGTATTAATTAGAATTGGGGAGAAGAGGAGTTCGTGGTACAACTTGACTTGAAGAAGGGATCGGTTGGTAGGACATGTTCTGAGGCATCAAGAGATCACCAATTTTGTACTGGAGGGCAGCGTGGTGGGTAAAATTCGTAGAGGGAGACCAAGAGATGAGTACACTAAGCAGATTCAGAAGGATGTAGGCTGCAGTAGGCACTAGGAGATGAAGAAGCTTGTACAGGATAGAGTAGCATGGAGAGCTGCATCAAACCAGTCTCAGGACTGAAGACCACAACAAGAACAACATATGCAAAGAGAACTGAGATCAAAGGGTAAGAAAGTCAAATATATCACCTGTCTTTGTCAGTGGCTACATTTAATACTCCGACGAATATTGCTGCCACGCAGCCCCCTCCCCCCACCCGCCACCCCCGATTCCCTACTGAGCTGAGCGCCTGGGATGAAGTGTTACTTATGACGCACCAGTCGGCCGGTAATCATACAAATAGGCAATGGTTTTCGTGGAACAGGAATTGTGTCCGACTGAGCTGATGATTCCATTGACAATGCTGTTTGCTGTATTTCGACTGCTTAGGCGTAGGCCGTGGTCGACTACTTCCGCGTTGTTTCGAAGGATTATCTTCAGGTCACAGGTAGGCATACTTCGCCCATTCTCACGGTGCTCTAAGAGGTTTCTCATCCAGGAGAATTTCTATTGTATGCTAGCTGCGTGCCAGAACCGGATAAGGTCCAGAGTATAGTGGTTGTAATGGTGTTCCAACTGTGCCCGTTCACATCACATAGGAACACGTATGCAGGTCTTTGTGGACAAAAATTTTGTTGTCCATGTGGCAAGAAAGCAGATTAGGACGGAACTTTGAAATGCTGTATTTCACTAGTTGAGGGAGGAATGACGGTTCATGTTGAGAAAGCACTTTTTGTTGCATCAAAAACAACGATGGGAGTCTCAGTCTTCCGCCACAAACAAATTCTTCCGAAGAGGTTTCCATATCCGTTTTTACCGCTTTGCGGAGGCCGAGTATTACCAATGGCAATGCTGATATCCAAGAAGTAGTATGACACACTAAAGCTGCTTGAAGAGTTGTATGCCACTGCTCTACTATCCCATTACTTGCAGGGTGGTAGCTGGTTGTGTGGTGGTGCTGGAAGCTGCACAAATTGGCGAGTTCCTGGAACAGAGTTGATTCAACCTGTGTACTCTCATCCATGGTAACATGCGAGCAATCCAAGTAGACAAAAAGGTTTGATCAACACTATATGTGAAGACCTTAGCAATGGGAATGGGTCTTCCCATCGTGTGTATCGGTCGTTGTCGGTAAGGAAGTACAACTGTCTGCTGGGGTTCTCGTAACCCAAGATGGTTTGCACCATACTTACTTTGAATCCCAAAATCATGTTGGAGGTGACGTGGAATTTTAGGTCATCCATCTTTGGTACGCAGATGGCGGCGTATAGGATTGAGGCAGTAATCGAGGTCAAACTGAGGGCTTTTTAGGTCCCGGTAGTCAGAGAAAGTATAAAACGACTCAGACATCTTACTAAGGAGGTAGATATGTTAATATGGAAATGAGACTCTGGATTGGGTTCTGGTCTCCTTTTAATGCTTATTTACGTGTTTACGCGAACATGTCGACGAGTACAGATACTGGTTTATAATCTGAGACCTGAGACTCACAGTAAGCGTAAAACATAGACGAGACTTAGTGTCTCAAGCTATTACTAGATATTCAACCAATTAGCAGAACGAATGGCGACACCACGTGCTAACGCTCTATTGTAACTAGTAACACACAGTTATGTCTAAAGGTCCAGACCATGAATCACGGATGGAAACAGTTACTATCGCTGTAATCGAACGCTCAGTAGCAGCTACCAGTCCCAATAAAAGTTACAATCAGATAGGGATACATATGGGCAAATGAACAAAGGAAACCACTAACCACAGGGTAGAGGTACATTAAGACAAGTTCACCAAGTCCTTTTTGGTGTACTAGCTCAACAGGGTATAAGTCGAACCTTGCTCACGACTCAAGCTCTCCCCTGCATGTCGATCATTGGTCTCTACATACTGTGTTTGGGCTTGTTTGCTTACGGATGGCACGTGATTGCGTCTCCTATTGTGTCAAAATTGCAATCAGCGAGCATGACTTTGCCCTTTTTCAGTGCTTTCTGTCACGTACCAAACCGGAGAAAGAGATGGCGTCGTCTCCTTGCCACGTATATCTCAGTCTAAGTTACAAAACTTACTGCTAATATTCGTACTTAGAGGATTTTTTATTTATCTAGCAACTCTTCATGACTTGGTCATTACATCTCCTTTCCTGGAAGAAAATTTCTCCTCTGTTCTTAGGAACTACTTTACAGTTCTTTCTTATCCAAGCTATAACTGACATAGCTGTATACATGTACATACATACATAGGTTTTTCTATTAATACAGTTAATACATTCTTGAAACACAAATATATTGGTGATGGTTACCAACGCGTAAACGGAAATGCGCGTTTCAATAGTTAGATTTTTCAATCTCTACAACTCTTTTCTGTAACCCTAAATTATATTCTAATTTATGATACGCTGCCCTATCCCTCTTAGGTGCATGAAAGCGTAATTCTTTGCCTTCATCGATATCTCTTCATATTGTAGTGTCAATGGGAACTCCTTCATGGATATGTAAACATTGGGTAGTATGTGCCAGAAATTCGCTCAGTCTGTATTGTGTGTGGTGTATGTAGCGTGGTCCCCTTGCCATTTCCTGCAATCTCTCCTAAAAGCGTCAGTTTATCACTTTCTTTCACGATTACATCTGTTGGTTTGTAACTATCACATAAAACTGTTAATCTTTCCTCTGTGGGGCTATATAGACCCATTCATTCTATCCCAATGGTATCTGCTTGTCATAAAAGAATTTTGATATGGTTTTTTGGGAACTCCTGCGGTTGCTTCGACAGATTTAGCTCACAGGAATTGTGTCCTCTAGTCGATTTAATCAAAAATGTATGTTTACTTGTTTTACGGGTTTGTGCTACCTCTTTGCAATCTAACTGTTGTATAGATACGTGATGCTGCTTGTCACCAGTTATTAGAAGATACAAAAAATGTATTAGCAATACAGCTGTACAGTTTATTGGCAACATATGAAAATTTGTGCTGGACTGAGTCTCAAAACTGATTTCATGGATTACGCGAGTGGTCGCTTTAATCACTTCGGCTATCGGAGCAAACTTCCAGGACCGACCCAATCCTCCAAACGTCACGATGTGTCCACGTTCTGCACTCGTACAATTGCTGTGATTCCCGCACAGGAGGAGGCTTGCTTATTATTGTCGTGGCGTTTGCCTAGGCATGTACACGCTATTTGCAATGTCTGTGTTTGGCAGTCTATTATGTAATGTCCTTCAGACAACAGACACTGCTGTGATCTACACATGTATGAAACACAAGCAATGTATTCACAATTGCGAATATGAAACACCAGCTCTACAATTTATTTGGTGACATATGAAAACTTGTGCCACCAGACCTCGAACTCGCATGTCTTGCGTTCTGCAAGCAGTCGCCTTAGCCACTTTAGCTATCCGCGCGTGCTATCAGGACCGACCCAAACCTCAATATGTCACTGTGCAACATATTTAAGTGATTAACATTAGAATATCATTGTTTAATGTAAGCGTGAGGTAAGCTATTGCAACTTTGAAACGCTGGTGCGTTAATAACTGGTGTAACCGTCAGAATGTTGAGCGCAAGTATGCAACGTGTATGCACTGTGTTGTAAAAGTGCCAGATGTCAGTTTGTGGGATGGAGTTCCATGCCTGCAGCACATGGTCGGTCAATACAGGGGCGGTTAACGGTGATTGTGGATGCCGCTGGAGTTGTCGTCCGTTGATGCCCCATATGTGCTCGACTGGAGACGGATCTGGTAATCGAACAGGTCAAGGCAACATGTCGACACTCTGTACAGCATGTTGGGTTACAACAGCGGTATGTGGGCTAGCGCTATCCTGTTGGAAAACACCCCCTGGAATTTGATTCCTTTAATAAAAATGCACAGAGGAAATTTAGGTGATGGCACGATATTCCCGCCGTCGTGAACCGTCGGCGCCCTATTATTTAGTGCACTGCCGATTGCTGCGTCAGTGGAACACCGTTGGACCACTTTGCTAGCATCTTCAAAGTGCGACATGATTCAAACAGAAAAAATAATACACTACTGGCTGTTAAAATTGCTACACCACGAAGATGACGCGTTACAGACGCGAAATTTAAGCGACAGGAAGAAGATGCTGTGATATGCAAATGATTAGCTTTTCAGAGCATTTACATAAGGTTGGCGCCGGTGGCGACACCTACAACGTGCTGACAGGAAAGTTTCCAACCGATTTCTCATACACAAACAGCAGTTGACCGCCGTTGCCTAGTGAAACGTTGTTGTGATGCCTCGTGTAAGCAGGAGAAATGCGTACCATTACGTTTCCGACTTTGATAAAGGTCGGATTGTAGCCTATCGCGATTGCGGTTTATCGTATCGCGACATTGCTGCTCGCGTTGGTCGAGATCAAAAAATGGTTCAAATGGCTCTGAGCACTATGGGACTCAACTGCTGTGGTTATCAGTCCCCTAGAACTTAGAACTACTTAAACCTAACTAACCTAAGGACATCACACACACTCATGCCCGAGGCAGGATTCGAACCTGCGACCGTAGCAGCAGCGCGGCCCCGGACTGGAGCGCCTAGAACCGCACGGCCACCACGGCCGGCGCTGGTCGAGATCCAATGACTGTTAGCAGAATATGGAATCGGTGGGTTCAGGAGGGTAATACGGAACGCCTTGCTGGATCCCAACGGCCTCGTATCACTAGCAGTCGAGATGATAGGCATCCGCATGGCTGTAACGGATCGTGCAGCCACGTCTCGATCCCTGAGTCAAGAGATGGGGACGTTTGCAAGACAACAACCATCTGCACGAACAGTTCGACGACGTTTGCAGCGTCATGGACTATCAGCGCGGAGACCATAGCTGCGGTTACCCTTGACGCTGCATCACAGACAGGAGCGCCTGCGATGGTGTAGTCAACGACGAACCTGGGTACACGAATGGCAAAACTTCATTTTTTCGGATGAATCCAGGTTCTGTTTACAGCATCATGATGATCGCATCCGTGTTTGGCGACATAGCGGTGAACTTACGTTGGAAGCGTGTATTCGTAATCGCCATAGCGGCGCATCACCCGGCGTGATGGTATGGGGTGCCATTAGTTACACGTCTCGGTCACCTCTTGTTCGCATTGACGGCACTTTGAACAGTGGACGTTACATTTCAGATGTGTTACGACCCGTGGCTCTACCCTTCATTCGATCCCTGTGAAACCCTACATTTCAGCAGGATAATGCATGACCGCATGTTGCAGGTCCTGTACAAGCGTTTCTGGATACAGAAAATGCCCGACTGCTGCCCTGGCCATCACATTCGCCAGATCTTTCACCAGTTGAAAACGTCTGGTCAATGGTGGCCGAGCAACTGGCTCGTCACAATACGCCAGTCACTACTTTTGATGAACTGTGGTATCGTGTTGAAGCTGCATGGGCAGCTGTACCTGTACACCCCATCCAAGCTCTTGTTTGACCCAATGCCCAGGCGTATCAAGGCCGTTATTACGGCACGATATTCATCTCTTAGTCTCCCTGTACGATTTTTACCCTCCACGCTTCCCTCCAATATTAAACTGGTGATCTCTTGATGCCTCAGAACGTGTCCTTCTTCTACTCAAGTTGTGCCACAAATTTCTCTTCTCCGCAATTCTGTTCTGTGCCTCCTCATTAGTTACGTGATCTACCCATCTAATCTTCAGCATTTCAAAAGCTTCTATTCCCTTCTTATCTATAACGTTTATCTTCTACGTTTCACTTCCATACATGGCTACACTTTATACAAATACTTCCAGAAAAGACCTCCTGACACTCAAATCTATACTCGATGTTAACAAATTTCCCTTCTTCAGAAACGCGTTCCTTGGCGTTGCCAGTCTACATTTTATAGCCTCTCTACTTCGATCATCATCATTTTGCTGCGCAAATACCAAAACTTATCTACTACTTGATTTTAATTCCTACTCCAAATTTTTCTTTTAATTTCTTTACTGATTGCTCAATATTTAGATTGAATAACTTTGGGGATAGACTACAACCCTGTCTCACTCCCTTCTCAATCACTGCTTCCCTTTGGTGCACCTCGACTCTTATATCTGCCATCTGGTTTATGTTATGTGTGTGAAATCTTATGGGACTTAACTGCTAAGGTCATCAGTCCCTAGGCTCACACACTAAATTATCCTAAGGACAAACACACACACCCATGCCCGAGGGAGGACTCGAACCTCCGCCAGGACCAGCCGCACAGTCCATGACTGCAGCGCCTCAGACCGCTCGGCTAATCCCGCGCGGCTGCCATCTCGTTTCTGTACAAATTGTAAATAGTCTTTCGCTACCTGTATTTTACCCCTGCCACCTTCAGAATTTGAAACGGAGTATTCCAGTCAATGTTGTCAAAAGCTTTCTCTAATTCTACTAATGCTAGAAACGTAGGTTTGCATTTCCTTAATCTATTTTCTAAGATAAGTCGCAGGGTCAATACTGCCTCACGTGTTCAAACATTTCTGCGGAATCCAAACTGATCTTCCCCGAGGTCGGCTTCTACCAGTTTTTCAATTCGCCTGTAAAGAATACGTGTTAGTATTTTGCAGCCGTGGCTTATTAAAATGATAGCTCGGTAATTTTCACATCTGTCAACATATGCTTTCTTTGGAATTGGCATTATTATATTCTTATTGAAATCTGAGATATTTCGCCTGTCTCATACATCTTGGTCACCAAGTGCAAGACTTTTGTCATGGCTGGCTCGCCCAAGGCTATCAGTAGTTGTAACGGAATGTTATCTATCCCTGGGGGCCTTGTTTCGACTTAGATCTCTGAGTACTCTGTTGAATTCTTCACGCAGTATCATATCTCCCACCTCATCTTCCTCTATGTCCTCTTCCATTTCCATAATATTGCTTTCGATAGTCCGTAATTATCCTACACGTATGCTTCCTCGAAGCATCCATTTCTTCGGAATCATCAATAAGGGAAATTCTACACACTTGTGCTCGGCATAACGATTTTTCCCTTTAATATCACATCTGTTTCGTCTGAGAGGGCCTACTTTCGTGCCTCTGGTAATTGATATGGACAGATATTTACCACATTACCTTGTGCCTACGGTTTTACCTTAATTTCATAGTTCATCATCTCAGTGTACGTTAATAAATGACCTGGAAAGTGAAAAACATTGTGATATGCAGTGCATAGTTCAATAATCGAAGCCCTTTATCATTTATTTAATGATTCACTCGAACCATTCCCTTTAACCACCTAACTGGCGTCCTTGTCTCTTGGTCCACTGGAACTATGTGGCGTTTATCGCTTCCTTCGTGACGGATTCTGCACCTATCTTCTTCTTAGGTAATTCCAATATAATTTCTTCTTCTGTAGTATTCGAAATACTCGTGATGTTAGTGCCTTTCTGTACGATCACCATTGCTTCAGGCAAATACATGCCTGTTGTCTCCCCATTACCCCTTTGGTCGATCTGTGACCTGTTCTTTTCCTCTTGTTGACCTATTTCTCTAAAGTCACATGGGTACTCTTTCCTTTCCATCAGCCGCCCACATTTGTACCTTTTTTTTCCTTACATGCGGCACCCTGTTGCTTCTTATTTCCTCCAGTTCCTCGCTCTGGGGATCCCTTTGCTCCCTTCGATCTACTTCGGAATCTACCTGGATTCCTACTGATGTCTTCGATCTCGCATTTGCTCTCATGTCCATTTTCTCTCGGCTGGCCGATGTTCATCTCATGGAAGGAGAAGGGAGGAGATCCGCCTTTAATGTCCCGTCGACAACGAGGTCATTAGAGACGGAGCACTAGCTCGGATTAGGGAAGGATGGAGAAGGAAAGCGGCCTTGCCCTTTCGAAGGAATCATCCCGGCATTTGCCTTAGCGGTTTAGGGAAATCACGAAAACCTTGGTCAGGATGGCCGAACGCGAGTTTGAACCGTCGTCCTCACGAATCCCATCTCATGCGGCAATGGTCCTCTCTTCACGGCAGTATCCAACTGCATAAGATTCCAGGGTTCGGCTCTTTTCCTGTCTGTAACGTCACTGGTCTGCCCTTGACACACAGCACCTTTGTTGCGTGGTCTGTGATTACTTTTAAATATGGAACGTCTAACTTATCGTCTACTATGTGATACTTGTCTTACACACACACATTCACACACACACACACACACACACACACACACACACACACACACATCGTTGTCTACTATCAACGTTAACATCGCGGCTCTGTGTGCCTCTGTCATCTCTTTTGTGACGCCTTGTATTTCGGTGGTGTTTCTGCCCACTGTACTCTTGAATGCTGGGTCGTTTATTAAGCTAACTTGAGCAGCACTATCTACTATGAAACTTGTGGTTCTGTCGCTTCCTTGCCTGCATCTTTTGTTTACGAAGCTTCTACAAAGCTGTCCTAAATTGACTTGTTGAGGACCGCTTGCTAGAATGTCCCTATCTTTGAGTCTTCGTGCTTGCTAACAAAGCACTTGTTTGGCTATGTGTCATGGCTTCTTTTAAACAAATGTGACATATCACAGATCTCGCTTTATCACACGGCTCTCAACGTCATTGAAGACAGCACTGACTACACACAGTCGGCGGTATGCTTTCAATTTCCATATCATGACGTCTGAATAGAGTTTTATCTATGCTTCTCGGTGGTGAGAGACGATTGGGTGTCCGTTTCTCTGATCTCCTATAACTCGGCTGCATGTAGCCTATTTTCCAGATCTGTCTCTCCACAGTCAGTTCCTTGCGTCATGGCTTCCTCTCCTAAATTTAAAACAGTACTCTCTTGGGCAGCTGGGTTTTCTGGAGTTTTTCTTGCAAGAGACAATTGAGACCTATTCTGTCAACATGTAAACTGAAAGTGGGGGGGGGGGGAAAAGAAAGGAAAGGGACGGGCTATTGACGTCGGCTCCATCGGAACTTTACGCGGAATCAGCGGCGGCGAGTAAAAATGTCTGCCAGACCAGTCTTCGAACCAAGTATCTCCTGCTTCCTAGGCAGCTGCACTAACCACTGCGCCATCCGGACACAGTGTTTATCGTAACTGTGCAGACTACCTCAGCACGGCTCCCTGCCGACCCACAATTCCACCTGTCCGTGCCCTCCATGCTCGCTACTTTGAGATTCCCAAAGTAGGTCAGACATAATCGTGCATCCACACTGAAGAAGGTGGATTCATTGTCCGTCGAGTCGAATCAGTTATATGAACGATAGATGCACCATGTGGGCTAACGTTAAATCCTTCCATGTTGTTCTCAAGGCTGTTTTAATCTTTTCATTTCCAATTTCGTTTTTAAATATTGCCCACGCCAGCTTCCCAATTACAGCTTCGCTCCCCAGAATGTCTGATTCCCTGGTCACTCCTCGGATGGCTTCCAAGAATTGGTACTGCGATGTGTCAATGAGAATTGCCTATTCACCTATTCTTTCTGCTAGGGAATGATTGATGCATGGTAATCTAAAGTTCGCTCTGACTATTAGTTCTCCAATAGAGTTCCCTTCACATCTGTCCAAGTCAGTGCCGAAATGCATACAATAAACTTACTTCGTGCAGCTCCCAAAATCCTGCTTTTAACGAATAGCACACTATGACTATGGTTTGGCATTAGTTCAAATGCTAAGATACAATTGTCTATGAACTATCTAAGTTCATCTTTATTAACATCGAGAACTCTAGAGTTAGCTTAAATGCATCAGATAAGACTATTTGATGGGCAGTTTATATTAGAAGATTTTTCATCCTTTCTCAAGGCCTCCAAAACGGGTTTCCATTCTACGTTGTGACCCACACATCACGTTTACTGGTCAGGGGGAGACAATGCGTTAGTGCCTCATGAAGGCGAAATGCTGGAATTCGGTGTTATCAACACCCAGGTGGTGCTGACTCACTGCTATGAGGGTTCAGACAAATTTCCAACAGGTTTTGTGCATGTGTCAGCTGATCTTGGCTTTCTGCTACAGCATACACGTCCGCTCTCATATGGGGCAGTCTCGTCTAATGTAAGGTCGGTAATCATTCTAACTGTACAGTTTGCTCTAGGATATGCAACGTCATTTACTGAACGAAACACTGCCTCCAAAAAGCAGGAGGCACATATTGACGAGAAGTCACACCACAAGAGTGTTTTAGAATCTGGGACGACAATTTCTTGAGCTTCAAACCCATGTCTCAACTTTCGACGAGTTCCTGTAGTTGACTATCTGCAATTTGCGCTACCACCAGCTTATCGTAGTCAAAGCAATTAGATATAGCATTGAGTTAGGAAAAGTAGTCTTTTACATTCCTAATGTCTGTAGTGAACTGGTTAATAAACGCCAGCGGCCTGGACTGTCTCGGTGAAAATGACTTCCTTGATTTTGTAAAAGCCTCCACATATTTCAGAAGTGTCGAACAGCTTCATAAATGGTGAACAGTTCTACATTAGATGAACTCCTCTTGATCTGGGAGGAGGTCAGTTTCCAAGAGAAAAACCAAGCAGTTGCCATGATTCTCATACTTGTTAGTTTAGCACCACTTTGCAGCTAACTGGCTGGTGTCTATTACGATTTCCAATGACACTTTATGTACAGAATGTACTAAGAGCAATGCATTACTCCGGCTAGATTTCACCTGATCGGAGGCTTGTAACTTATCCTGTCCTGTCAAAGCTGCAGTCAGCGGTGCCTGTATGGCTGCTGCGTGAGGTAAACGCCGTCTGCAAAAATTAACCATTTCGAAAAGCTTAGACAATTGCTGGAATTCCCAGATCAGGGCATGATTTGCGTTGATTTGACCCCATTTACCACTAACTGACATTTGAAGATCCTGCTGGAAAACATCTATAAATTTTTTCCAAGAGTGTTTTGGAACACACGAGATCATCATCTAGATAAGCAAAACGGAATGCAAGTTTACGTGATACTTCTCCAAAAAACTCTGGCACTTCAGTGTAGTGTTTTTCAAGTTGAATGTCAACGAAAATATACACTCATGCTCATAAATTAAGAATAATGCTGATACATGGTGAAACAACCCTCTGGTGAGTGGCTTGCAGGTTTAGATCACCTCGGGGTATGACCATGAGGTGCATTTGACGTGTGGTCGTCACATGGTGGCGCTGGCGGCAGTCCACGTACGCAGAGGTGTGTTGATGCATGTCAGAGTATGGTGAAGCGAGTAAGTGTGCAGACGTTTTCAGACGTGCTAATGGTGACTGTGTGTTCAAAATGGCTCAAAGAACACATATTGATGACGTTATGAGGGGTAGAATACTATGGCGACTGGAGGCTGGTCAAACACAGCAGGTCGTAGCACGGGCCCTCTGTGTGCCACAAAGTGTGATCTCAAGATTATGGCAACGATTCCAGCAGACAGGAAAGGTGTCCAGGCGCTACAGTGCGGGACGTCCACAGTGTACCAAACCACAAGAAGACCGATATCTCACCATCAGTGCCCGCAGACGGCCACGGAGTACTGCACGTAGCCTTACTCGGGACCTTACTGCAGCCACTGGAAGAGTTGTCTCCAGACACACAGTCTACAGACGGCAGAACAGACATGGTTTATTCGCCCAGAGACCTACAAGGTGCATTGCACTGATCCCTGGTCACAGGAGAGTCCGTAAAGCCTGTTGTTAAGAACACAGTACATGGCCATTGAAACAGTGGTCTCAGGTTATGTTCACGGACGAGTCCAGGTATAGTCTGAACAGTGATTCTTGCAGGGTTTTCATCTGATGTGAACCAGAAACCAGATACCAACCCCTTAATGCCTTGAAAGGGACCTGTATGGAGGTCGTGGTTTGATGGTGTGTGGTGGGATTGTGATTGGTGCACGTACACCCCTGCATGTCTTTGACAGAGGAACTGTAACAGGTCAGGTGTATCGGGACGTAATTTTGCACCAGTATGTCCGCCTTTTCAGGGGTGCAGTGGGTCCCACCTTCCTCTTGATGGATGATAACGCGCGGCCCCACCGAGCTGCCATCGTGGAGGAGTACCTCGAATTAGAAGATCAGACGAATGGAGTGGCCTGCCTGTTCTCCAGACCTAAACCCCATAGAGTACATCTAGGATGCTCTCGGTCGACGTATCGCTGCGCGTCTTAAAACCACTACGACACTTCAGGGTTCCGACAGGCAATGCTGCAAGAATGGGAGGCTATACCCCAGCAGTTGCTCGACCACCTGATTCAGAGTATGCCAATCCGTTGTCCGGCCTGTGTACGTGTGCATGGTGATCATATCCCATATTGATATCGGGGTACATGCGCAGGAAACAGTGGCGTTTTGTAGCACATGTGTTTCGGGACGGTTTTCTCAACTTATCACCAATACCGTGGACTTACAGATCTGTGTCATGTGTGTTCCCTATGTGCCTATGCTATTAGCGCCAGTTTTGTGTAGTGCCACGTTGTGTGGCACCACATTCTGCAATTATCCTTAATTTATGAGCATGACTGTGCAAACAATCCGAAAAGAGTGATAACTGCAGTTTTTAGAATGTATTAGGTCACCACAGAAATCCGATGATATGCCTTTTTGATGTCAATTTAATCATAAACAAATTTCTGCTGTCCTTTTTATCCATTACTTTAATTATAAACATACGGCTTCCATCCTTATTATTCCTATGAGTGTGAGCAGAACAACTTTCTATAGATAGTGTAACTAAACTTAACGTAATGTAACTATGAAATTGTCCAATTGCATACTGTGCAACACAGCCTATATTTCAAAACCACATAACACATATTTCTGTAATTTTGTGGTGCCTCACACAGGTTGAAATCTGTATTATGGGCTAATGAATAAATGAAAACCAGCTACAGTAAAAACTGTTCCTCCAGCAAGTGCACTAGTAAAATCGTGGATATTTGGTGCATGAAATAACAATAGGAATCGTGTGTGAATTTGATGCACGATAACCTCTACATGGTCTCCATAAGCCACCTTTTTCCTTGACAAGGTGCAACGGTGATGTCCAATTTACTTGAATTGCGGATTATTCCCACACTTAATAGTTCATCTATCTCCTTCTTTGCTGCAGCATACATGTTAGGTGCCAGTCGGCGAGCCTTATAAGCGATGGAAGGACGGGGAATAGTTAAAATATGGTGACGTGTATTGTGAACGACGCCGTTACATTGCAATGGTTGTCAATTATCGCGTGCAACGTGAGTCGTGTGAGCCATCGATGCACACTGAGGTCGAGCTTTTATAGTTCAGATGTGGAAACACCTAATTAATTTGCCGCCAAACACTATTTGGATATCAATACTTGATTTTCAAACAATGGTTCAAATGGCTCTGAGCACTATGGGACTTAACATCTATGGTCATCAGTCCCCTGGAACTTAGAACTACTTAAACCTAACTAACCTAAGGACATCACACAACACCCAGCCATCACGAGGCAGAGAATATCCCTGACCCCGCCGGGAATCGAACCCGGGAACCCGGGCGTGGGAAGCGAGAACGCTACCGCACGACCACGAGATGCGGGCATACTTGATTTTCTGTAAGATTTTCTGGATTGATGCTAATTTCTACCAGTTCGTGACATTTGTGCTCTAAAACTGCAAGACTATCAGATGTGCAGTTGGAGATGCGAGAAAATGAGTCAGGTGAATCCATGTCATTTGCCTGTGCACGTAACAGATTGGCAGAACATGCATCTCTACGTTAGTTATGTTGAACTGCGGCTTCTGCTTCAAGGCCCAAGTTTTAAAATCCTTGCGTAGAAACCATCCAGCAATTGCAGACACAGTTCAGATTTGTGCTGAATGCAAAAGTATTTCAACGTCACAGTGATGCAGAAAGTCATCATATAATAAGAATAAGAAAGAATAAGTTCGGTAACTTCTGTTAATATGCAAGTCCGCTTTAAAGGTTGTTTGAAACCCCGATCAACCACTTCAGGCTGTTCTCCATAGGTAGAAAGTGGGGCGTTATTAGCTGTTGTGAAACATGTGGCTTGAGACTGTCCTTCTTGTATCATTGGTAACACACTGTCAGACGTGATGTCAATTAGATAAGTAAACAGTACAAAATGTCCATCATTCATAATCAATGGAATGCACAGTAGGTACCTACAAGATTCAGGTTTGCAGGAGATCCATTGGTGTTCACATTTCCAATACTTGGTTTGGAGGCAGGTCCCATAGTCGAAGAGTGAATAGCTGTTGAGTGTCGGAAAAAAAGTAACAGTTATGTAGAGAACTTGCATATTGCCACAATCAGTAATTGTTGAGTGTTGAGAGACAATCGCATTTTCTATTTTCTGTGACCAGGTGTGCGCAAACCCAGTCACCGTCATCTTTTGAGTAAGTGCAAGGGGCAATATACACACATCAAAAAAAGTTTCACATGACTTCGGTTCCGAAAATTCCGGATCCTGTACAGAAAATTGGAATAGAGATCAACATAAACATCATTTCCTTCCTTTTTATTGCTCACGAAAACCACACATTTCATATTGTACCACCATACAGCGAGATCTTCAGAGATGATAATTTGGATTGCTGTACACACCGGCCCTTCTGATACCCAGTAGCACGTCCTCTTACATTGATGCATGCCAGTACTCGTCGTGGCATACTATCCACAAGTTCATCAAGGTGCTGTGTGTTCAGATTGACCCACTCCTCAACAACGATTCAGCGTAGATCCCTCAGAGTGGTTGGTGGGTCACGTCGTACATAAACAGCCGTTTTCAATCTATCCCAGGGATGTTCGATAGGGTTCGTGTCTGGAGAACATGCTAGCCACTCTAGTCCAGTGATGTCGTTATCTTGAAGGAAGTCATTCACAACATGTGCACGATGGGGCGCGAATTGTCGTCCATGAAGACGAATGCCTCCCCAATATGCTGCTGATATGGTTAACTATCAGTTGGAGGATGGCATTCACGTATTGTACAACCATTACGGCGCCTTCCATGACCACCAGCGTCGTATGCCGGCCCCACATAATTCCACGGCCAAAACAGCCTGAACGAGTTGCCTCTAAACATGTCTCCAACGACTGTCTGGTTGAAAGCATCTGCGACCCCCATGGTGAAGCGAACGTGATGCCAGTCCTGAGCGGTCCATTCAGCATGTTGTTGAGCCCATCTGTACCGCACTGCATGGTGTTTGTGGCTGCAAAGATGGACCTTGCCATGGATGTCGGGAGTGAAGTTGTGCATCATGCAGCTTATTGCACACAGTTTGAGTCGTTACACGAAGTCCTGTGGCTTCACAAAAAGCATTATTCAACATGGTGGCGTTACTGTCAGGGTTCCTCCGAGCTATAATCCGAAGGTAGCGCTCATCCACTGAAGTAGTAGCCCTTGGGCGGCATGAGCGAGGCATGTCTCTCTGTATCTCCTCTATATCTGAACAACATTGCTTTGATTCACTCTCAGATGCCTGGACACTTTCCTTCTTGAGAGCCCTTCCTGGCACAAAGTAACAATGCAGACGCGATTGAACCGCGGCATTGACTGTCTAGGCATGGTTGAACTACAGACAACATGAGCTGTGTACCTCCTTCCTGGTGGAATAACTGAAACTGATTGGCTGTCGGACGCCCTCCGTCTAATAGGCGCTGCTCATGCATGGTTGTGTGCATATTTGGGTGGCTGTAGTGACGTCTCTGAACAGTCAAAGAAACTGTGTCTGTGATACAATATCCACAGTCAAAGGGAACGGGGGTGATGCAAAACTTTTTTTGATGTGTGTACTTTTAGGCCTGTGCGCCAAAACTTGTGTGCTACAAGTACCAAATCAATATCAGTTTTTCGACAGTGTGGTGAGCACTTCTGCAGGCATCACTCTCGCAGCTGGTTTGAATTACCATTTTGTTTTGTGGTTCTGTGAGCTGCTGTTGGAGTGCGTCCATGGCATGTTGCAATGTGTGAGCTCTGCAAGCAGAAGGTGCTGCCCTCTTGCGATGGTGGATGAAGTTTCTATTGTGACACCATTACATGATTGAAACACGACACTCATACTGTCGTTTTGAAAAATGATGTACATTTTATCAGCGACGCCCAACTGTGAAGACATGTCATTTCTATCATTGGACACTGCAGTACTTTTTACTGGATATGCCCTTAGAGTGCGTCCATGGCATGTTGCAATGTGTGGACTCTGCAAGCAGAAGGTGCTGCCCTCTTGCGATGGTGGATGAGGTTTCTATTGTGACACCATTACATGATTGAAACACCAAACTCATACTGTCGTTTTGAAAAATGATGTACGTTTTATCAGCGATGCCCAACTGTGAAGACATGTCATTTCTATCATTGGACATTGCAGTACTTTTTACTGGATATGGGATTTAGCTAAACCAGACCTGATGATGTTTGCATCAGATATTTCAGCTTCAGTATCAGAGTACATAGGTGGTGCCAAAATTATGATGGTGGTTCATCACCAATCACTGTACTTTTCAGTATCTGCTGGTTACATTGGTTTTGCGATCTGCACATTCATTCCAGCACATTGTCTATAAGATGTCGATATTTACACTGTACAGTGGTGGCATGAATAACATCCAATACTAAAGTTTGAGCATCCAAAGCGAACTGCATTTCATCATTGTGCACATCATAAGAGGTGTTTGAAAGTTCCAACACTCTGAGCCAGAGATCCTGGTGTTGGATGCTGCAGCAGAAAGGAGACACATCTACTTTGCACTGTACAATTGATGCAATGTACGTGATGGGCGAAATATTCGAAGGAGCCACAAAACCCGGTAAGCTGGTTGAGTGTGGAAAACTGATTGTGCCAATAGAACTCTGTCTGTTGTAGATGACATTGCTGTTTCACATTTAATGGTCTGCTCAGTGTTCATCTTCTTCACTGCCTCATCACTTATGGAAATGTTAACCACAATGCAGATAGCATATATACAAATGCAAAAGAAAGAGCATAATTCATTTAAAACTTGAGCAGAATACATGAAACAAAGTACAGCTCATGATCGCATCCAGAGAAGAACTGAGAATAAAGGTTAAGAAATTCAAAGTTATCACTTGTCTTTGTCAATGAATATACGTATTTAATACTCTGAATAACCTCGCTGCCGCAAAATTTTGAGAGATTCACACTACATCTTTGTTATGTGTTGGTGATCATGTGTGAAAAATATCTCTACAGTGTCTGTCATGTTGCATATTTAGTCTGTTTTCAGCTGTCAAAAGGGTATTATGTGTTTTGGTACCGGGTGATCAAAAAGTCAGTATAAATTTGAAAACTGAATAAATCACGGAATAATGTAGATAGAGAGGTAAAAATTGACACACATGCTTGGAATGACATGGGGTTTTATTAGAACCAAAAAAATACAAAAGTTCAAAAAATTTCCGACAGATGGCGCTTCATCTGATCAGAATAGCAATAATTGGCATAACAAAGTAAGACAAAGCAAAGATGATGTTCTTTACAGGAAATGCTCAATATGTCCACCATCATTCCTCAACAATAGCTGTATTTGAGGAATAATATTGTGAACAGCACTGTAAAGCATGTCCGGAGTTATGGTGAGGCATTGGCGTCGGATGTTGTCTTTCAGCATCCCTAGAGATGTTGGTTGATCATGATACACATGTGACTTCAGATAATCCCAAAGCCAATAATCGCACGGGCTGAGGTCTGGGGACCTGGGAGGCCAAACATGACGAAAGTGGCGACTGAGCACACGATCATCACCAAACGACGCACGCAAGAGATCTTTCATGCGTCTAGTAATATGGGGTGGAGCGCCATCCTGCATAAATATCGTACATTCCAGCAGGTGTTTATCAGTCAGGCTGGGGATGACGCGATTCTGTAACATATCGGCGTACCTCTCAACCGTCACGGTAGCAGTTTTGCTGTCCAGCGCCATCTGTCAGACATTTTGTGAACTGTTTTTTTTTTTTTTGTTATAATAAAACCCCATGTCATTCCAAGCATGTGTGTCAAATTTTACCTCTCTATCTATATTATTCCGTGGTTTATTAAGTTTTCAAATTTATACTGACTTTTTGATCACCCGGTACTATTGGTGATTATTCATTTTGTATAAAAATGAATCAGGGAATTTATTTTACATAACGGAATAAAGGGCAGCAAAGTTTTAAGCATGTTAAGTAGTGCTTTGAGGTAAAACAAGGGATTACAAGTGGATAAGCGTTTCAAAGGAGGCCATGAAGACGCTGCAGCCTATCATCAACAGATGAAATCGTGGAGAAAATCAAAGAAAAGATTATGAATGAATGCCGAATCACTATGAGAGCAGTCGCTGATGATGGCATATCAACTGGTTCATTGCCTCAAATTTTTTCTGATGTTTTGAGTATGAAACGAGATACAGCAAAATTTGTACCGATACTCTTGTATATGGAACAAAAAAGCGACGAAATGGCTTTTGGTCATGAGTGACTAGATGAAGTCAAAGTTATGCACAACTGGTTAAATGTGTCATAACAGTAGTAGTAGGGCAATAGGATTTCTGAGACATTTTGTTAGTGTGGGTTGCATACATTCAAGAGCAAATGTGATTGATTTAGCCCCCTCCCACACCCACTAAACTATTGTTCTGTTACTCGATTAATGATCCCACAGGGACAATCGATCCTCCTGAAAAAAAGTCCCCCACCCCTCCTCCTTCCCCACCCCTCTGGGAAACCCTGTTGCTGATACAAGCACACTTTTGATATCAAATTAATTGACTAATTAATTAAATTGATACATTAATTGTGGTGTCACCGCCAGACACCACACTTGCTAGGTGGTAGCTTAAATCGGCCGCGGTCCATTAGTACATGTCGGACCCGCGTGTCGCCACTGTCAGGATCGCAGATCGAGCACCACCACACGGCAGGTCTCGAGAGACTTACTAGCACACGCCCCAGTTGTACGACGACGTTGCTAGCGACTACACTGACGAAGCCTTTCTCTCATTTGCCGAGAGACAGTTAGAATAGCCTTCAGCTAAGTTAATGGCTATGACCTAGCAAGGCTCCATTAACCATTTGTAACGTTGCATGTACCTCAAGATAGAGTCTCACTTGTATCATCCAGAATGCTGTATACCAAAGGACAATATAAAAGTTAAGTGTTCTAGTAGCTACGTTCTTTTCTTTATCACATTCATTACGAATCCTGTTCCAGACTTAACGCCAGACGGTGTGAGTTGACACGTGCCCTTTCGGCTACTTCACTGTGGACTGGCTGCCTTAACAGTCCACTACATTAATCACCTCTCTCCCTCTAGGAAATCCCCCAGCCTACCCTTCCCATCCCCCACTCCCACCTCCCCTTCCCCCTATGGAAACTGGTGGGGAAAGGACTCTGTCTGTGCTGGAGAGGTAGGATCTTAGGACAAGACATTCAAATCAATGTCAGTTACTTAGCAAAGGATATACTGTTTATTTACAAAATTTAGTTTGCAGGGCCAGCATCTCTCTTTTATTTGGTGGGAAAGCTTACCATTCTCTGCTGTTTTGCAAGATGCAGGTCTTGTGAAATACATAAAAAATTAATTGAAGTGTAAAAGAAGTAAATAAACAGATTGTTTATTAAATAGGTTGTCTTTTTCGGATCACACAAGGAATACCGTCACGAAATTGACATCAACACAACTCACTGCATGTAATTACACTGTTAAAAATCTTATGATCCCATCTTGACACCAACTAAGGGGAAGATGTGCCTGCCGCTTTGTGTATTCCCACACGCATTGCACCATACCACATGCACCAGACTGCCGGCAACACTTTGAGCCCCAGCACTGGAGTGGGAGGCACCAGTCACCCTCACAGGAACACATGATACTGGATGTTGGCTTCCTTTGAAATTTGATACCAGACTCATTTCCTGTTTTGTTCCCAAATTCACACAGTTCCCACCACATCAGTGGAAGCAGCTGCTCTATGTGCTCATCTTGCAGTACAGATACTAGCTGAGCTAGTTCACAGTGCCACCATCACAGGACATTCCACCCCCACCCATCACTCCCTCCCTCCCCACCCCTCCCAGAAAAAATTGGTGGGAAAAATATTCACTCTATGCTGGAGAGGAAGGAACTCATGATACAAAATTCAATTCAATGTCAATACTATATTGGTGAATATTCTTTATTTAATCAAATCATTGGAGACAGGCATCCACAACTTGGGTAGAGCTCACATCAGCACCCTCCACCCCTGATTTTCATGAGGTAAGCTACATTTTCCTCTCACTAGAACGCATCGTCAGTCTACCACAAAATTATGTCTTGTTACAACACCTCTCAACTGATCACTCAATTTACTTTTCACAGATCCATGTCAGTTTAGAAGTAGATGGTTCTAGTTTCCAGGAACGCATGAAAGATGGCAGTCTGCTTGTATGTACCCCTATTATCTCAATGGACATACAGAATAATGTTGTTGATATTAAGAAGGAACTGTTCTGTAAGATATTTGTTAGCTGACACTGCATGGTTGTGATGTGTAGAAAGTACAGAGAAGCACATTGTAAATAATTTTCATTAGGGTTTAAAACACCTAAGTTGTCTTGCACGGTGTCAAACAGAATCCATTCTGTAGTTGTGTATTGCAGTCCCCCAGCTGGTAATACAATGCTCTTTAGCTAAGAACACATAATAAAAGTCTGTCAGGTGGCTGCTGATAACTTTGAGGTCACACCTTGGCTTGTGATCCAACATGTATAAATTTATTACTCTGCAATTGGTGATTACCCATGTTAAACAATATGTCCCAGCTGTCTTTCTGCTGTCCATGAAAAGCCACTCTTTCACTGATTTCTGGTGCTTCCATATCAGCTTTTCCCTGTACTCCTCTTGCTGTCACATACTCGTTCCCATGTACAAGAATTTTCATGCACCAACCAGAATGCATGCAAGTACTACCTCATTCCCCCACAATTTTCTCCATTTTGGCGTATTTTCTCTCAGTTCATATGTATATTCCATAAGTTTCCGTAATCTTATCGATATCATGCCATTTCTACCCATGCGATCATGACATCCCTTCTCGCCGTGTATTCTAAAATTGATTGTAAATGTAGTAGAGTTGTCAGTACTTAGTGCAAACGCATTATTTTTCTGTATGTGTGTAGGTAAAAAGACGAGGGCTAATAGAAATCCTTGGGTAACAGAAGAAATATTGAATTTAATTGATGAAAGGAGAAAATATAAAAATGCAGTAAATGAAGCAGGCAAAAGGGAATACAAACGTCTCAAAAATGAGATCGACAGAAAGTGCAAAATGGCTAAGCAGGGATGGCTAGAGGACAAATGTAAGGATGTAGAGGCTTGTCTCACTAGGGGTAAGATAGATACTGCCTACAGGAAAATTAAAGAGACCTTTGGAGAGAAGAGAACCACTTGTATGAATATCAAGAGCTCAGATGGCAACCCAGTTCTAAGCAAAGAAGGGAAGGCAGAAAGGTGGAAGGAGTATATAGAGGGTTTATACAAGGGCGATGTACTTGAGGACAATATTATGGAAATGGAAGAGGATGTAGATGAAGATGAAATGGGAGATAAGATACTGCGTGAAGAGTTTGACAGAGCACTGAAAGACCTGAGTCGAAACAAGGCCCCGGGAGTAGACAACATTCCATTAGAACTACTGATGGCCTTGGGAGAGCCAGTCATGACAAAACTCTACCATCTGGTGAGCAAGATGTATGAGACAGGCGAAATACCCACAGACTTCAAGAAGAATATAATAATTCCAATCCCAAAGAAAGCAGGTGTTGACAGATGTGAAAATTACCGAACTATCAGTTTAATAAGTCACAGCTGCAAAATACTAACGCGAATTCTTTACAGACGAATGGAAAAACTGGTAGAAGCGGACCTCGGGGAAGATCAGTTTGGATTCCGTAGATATGTTGGAACACGTGAGGCAATACTAACCTTACGACTTATCTTAGAAGAAAGATTAAGAAAAGGCAAACCTACGTTTCTAGCATTTGTAGACTTAGAGAAAGCTTTTGACAACGTTAACTGGAATACTCTCTTTCAAATTCTGAAGGTGGCAGGGGTAAAATACAGGGAGCGAAAGGCTATTTACAATTTGTACAGAAACCAGATGGCAGTTATAAGAGTCGAGGGGCATGAAAGGGAAGCAGTGGTTGGGAAAGGAGTGAGACAGGGTTGTAGCCTCTCCCCGATGTTATTCAATCTGTATATTGAGCAAGCAGTAAAGGAAACAAAAGAAAAATTCGGAGTAGGTATTAAAATTCATGGAGAAGAAGTAAAGACTTTGAGGTTCGCCGATGACATTGTAATTCTGTCAGAGACAGCAAAGGACTTGGAAGAGCAGTTGAACGGAATGGACAGTGTCTTGAAAGGAGGGTATAAGATGAACATCAACAAAAGCAAAACGAGGATAATGGAATGTAGTCAAATTAAATCGGGTGATGCTGAGGGGATTAGATTAGGAAATGAGACACTTAAAGTAGTAAAGGAGTTTTGCTATTTAGGGAGTAAAATAACTGATGATGGTCGAAGTAGAGAGGATATAAAATGTAGACTGGCAATGGCAAGGAAATCGTTTCTGAAGAAGAGAAATTTGTTAACATCGAGTATAGATTTAAGTGTCAGGAAGTCGTTTCTGAAAGTATTTGTATGGAGTGTAGCCATGTATGGAAGTGAAACATGGACGATAACCAGTTTGGACAAGAAGAGAATAGAAGCTTTCGAAATGTGGTGCTACAGAAGAATGCTGAAGATAAGGTGGGTAGATCACGTAACTAATGAGGAGGTATTGAATAGGATTGGGGAGAAGAGAAGTTTGTGGCACAACTTGACTAGAAGAAGGGATCGGTTGGTAGGACATGTTTTGAGGCATCAAGGGATCACAAATTTAGCATTGGAAGGCAGCGTGGAGGGTAAAAATCGTAGAGGGAGACCAAGAGATCAATACACTAAGCAGATTCAGAAGGATGTAGGTTGCAGTAGGTACTGGGAGATGAAGAAGCTTGCACAGGATAGAGTAGCATGGAGAGCTGCATCAAACCAGTCTCAGGACTGAAGACCACAACAACAACAACAATGTGTGTGTGTGTGTGTGTGTGTGTGTGTGTGTGTGTGTGTGTGTGTGTGTGTGGGCACGCGCACGCACGCCTTTACCAGTTTCATGTGGGGGCTCCCCCAGACCATACTCAGAACATATTGGCAGTGAATCCACCAACAGACACTGTCCTAGACTTATAGCGATTAGATTCATCTTCAAACCTCTCCCACAACGAGGGTACCCATTTAATTAATTAGTCAATCTATCTGATAGAGTGGCGGAATATTTCCAAGATATCCACATACGTTGATTTACCAGGTATCCACTATTTTGTTCAGAACAAAAGAGGGGTTAGTGTGGTACATAACAGATGCACACTGGGCAGGAACAGCACCTGAGAGAGAGAGAGAGAGAGAGAGAGAGAGAGAGAGAGAGAGCACAACCTAATGCTTTGTTCAGGGTGGTGAGATCAATGGAGGCTGACATCCAGTACATGATCAGTGACATTTAGTATAGTGATCTGCAATTAGGACTTTGCGTGATTTCTGACCTCCGTGGGGGCACCTGGACGACAAACACAAGTGCAGAAGACCCCGAATGGTGGCTACCACACTGCATTTCATTCCATTCCTTGTTGCTTATCAGTTACTGTTTTATGGGAAGCAGGAGTGGATGGTGCACACATGAGCTCTACCCAGTTGGGGGAGCCCCATCTCCTGAAAACTGGTTAAATAAAGAATATGCATCAATATATTATTGACATTGATTTGAATTTTGTGTCATGAGTTCCTTCCTCTCCAGCACAGAGTGACTCTTTTTCCTGCCAATTTTTTCTGGGATGGGTGGAGAGGGAGGAGAATTGAATTTAATAAATAAACAGTATATCCTTTGCTATGTAACTGACAGTGATTTGAATTCCCTGTAGTGAGATTCTTCCTCTCCAGCACACAACCCTTTTTCCACCAATATCCAGGTGGTGGAGGGGAGGGGTAGTGGGTGTGGGAGGGGAGGATTGGGTGATTTCCCAGAGGGGCAAGGGTGATTAATTTATCGATTTAATTAATTAGTCAATTAATTTGTTATCAAAGGTGTTCCTGTATCGATGAGGCGATTTCTCATAGAGATGGGGGAGGTGGAATGGGAGGGGAAGGAGTAAACAGTTTCTCAGAAGAATGGATTATCCCTATGGACTCATAAACCAATTAACAGAACGATAGGTTAAGAGGAGGAGGGTGCCATAAATCAATCAAGTTTGCACGTGAATGTATGCTTGCCCCTGAACGTATGCAACCCACACAAATAAAATGTCTCAGAAACCCTGTTGCCCTATTACAAAAAGTTGGTGAAATTTGGGTATACTGATATTAGATAGAAATTAAGGTTCAGTCGTTCTAGTGGAAGTACTCTGGATCGCCAAGACCAAAACGCTACCACAGGTGGAGTCATATGTGAAGATTATGCTCTCTGTGTGCTTAGATTTTAATGGAATAGGGAACCGTTTCTGCCATAAGGTCGAACGGCGATTATGGAGTACAATGTACAACCAACAATTAAAAAAAAACGAATTGTTGGGAAACAGTTCATGGTTTTTCCGCCATGATGATACATCTGCTCACACTTCATTTCATTACATGTTCATGAAATTTCGGACAAAACGACGACATAGCCCGTAAGACTTTTTTCTATTCCCAAAAATAAAGAAAACTTTGAAGGGCCGTCGTTTTACGAGCACAGACGAAATTAAAACGCACCTATGAGAGAGCTAAAAGTTTCCCAAAGAATGAGGTCCTGAAGTGCTTCGGGAACTTGCTTTTTGTCATAACTGTGAAGGGTGTAATGGGGACTATTTCGAAAGAAACAGCATTCATGCATTGATGTACACTTTTAAATAATTTTTTTCCAAGAAATAAAAATTACCATTTTTTCTGAACACGTCTCATAAAGGTGAACATGGGTAAAGATCGGTAGTTTCTTAAAGGAAATTACTTTCTGTATTGACCTCTTTTTAATTCTGAAATAATTTTAGTTATAATCTAGCTACACTGATGGAAAAGAATCGCAACACCAAGAAGGATTGTGCGACATAAACGAAAGTTGACAGACATGTTCGTACCTTTGAAAGATGGTGTCTATTCAAATTTCCCGCCAGTCGCGTAAGAATGGCACTAGTAGCGCCAATATGAGGCTGCAAATCTGGTTTGCTTTAAATACACGCTGTAACGATCGTGAGCATTAGCTTCTTTTGAGATTGGATGTGGTGAGTTGATGTTAGTCAAGAATGGCTTTAAGGCGACAAAGACACCATTATCATCACCCATTTAGTTTGAATGAAGTCATGTAATAGGGCTACGAAAAGATGGGTGTTCCGTCTGCGATACTGCATAAAGACACGGCAGGAATGTAGCCAATGTACATGATTGCTGGCAGCGGTGGTCACGAGAAAGTATGGTCGCAAGATGACTGCGCTCTGGATGGCCACGTAGCATTACTGAGAGGGAAGACCACTGTGTTTGGCATATAGCTCTAGTGCACAATACTGCATCTGCAGCAGCATCTTCAACAGTAGTTGGCACCATACAACGAACTGTTATAAAGTGGTTATGTCAAGGACAGCTCTGAGCCAGACGCCCTGTAGCATACATTCCACTGACCCCAATCCACCACCATTTGAGACTTCAACGTTGTCAAGCAAGAGGTCACTGAAGGGCAGGATGGAGGTTTGTTGTGTTTTCTGACGAAAGTTGGTCCTGCCTCTGTGACACTGACGGCCATTTGTTAATTAGAAGGAGGCCAGTTGAGAGCCTGTAGCCAACCTTGTCTACGTTCTAGACATAATGTACATACATCTGTAGTTATGGCATGCGATGGGATTTCATATGACAGCAGGAGAACTCTCGCGGTTATCCCACGCAACCTGACTGCAAATTTGTACATAAGTCTGGTGATTCCAGCTGTCGTCCTGCCATTCAGGAACGGATTCCAAGGGGTGTTTTCCAACTGGGTAACACTTGTCCAAATACCGCTGTTGTAAAAATGTTCAAATGTGTGTGAAATCTTATGGGACTTAACTGATAAGGTCATCAGCCCCTAAGCTTATACACTACTTAACCTAAATTAACCTAAGGGCAAACACACACACCCATGCCCGAGGGAGGACTCGAACCTTCGCCGGGACCAGCCGCACAGTCCATGACTGCAGCGCCTGAGACCGCTCGGCTAATCCCGTGCGGCCGCTGTTGTAACCCAACTTGCTCTATAGAGTGTCGAGATATTGCCTTGGTCTGCTCAATCGCAAGATCTGTCTCCAGTCGAGTACATAAGGGACATCATTGGGCGACAATTGCAGCATCATCCACAAACAGCGCTAACTGTCCCTATATTGACTGATCACGTGCAACAGGCATGGAATTCCGTCTCACAAACTGACATCCGTCTCCTGCACAAACAATGCATACACGTTTGCATGCTTGCATACAACATTCTGGCGGTTACACTATTTATTAGTGTACCAGCATTTCACATTTTCAATGACTTCACTCACATTTACAGTAACCTCGGATCTTGCTACGTTTCCTACTCAAATATGTTATCTGGACAAATGTATTCCCGAAATTACATTACACTACATTAATTACCTTTTGATGTTGCGATTTTTTTCCGCCAGTGTATTAGCTAATTTCCCAACATTGGCCGTTGTCAGGTTACATCATGCCAAGAGCTTTGTCATACATACAGCGTGTTATGAGCCATATTCTCGTAGCGTAGTGAGAAAAACAATACGAGGTGGCGTCACTAGTAAGGGCTGGCTGCACCAGTGTCGACTAAAAATTAACCGCGGTGATGTAGGCATTTAATAAAGCGACCAGGCGTCCCGAGTTGGAAGAGCCAATTTCGATTTTTGAAATCCAGACCCCTTTTCCTCATCGGGTTGCCCCAGGAAACATAATGTTCTCGTTTTTTTCAATCAAATCAAATTCTCGGCCCTGTGAAGTTCCACTGCCTAACGTTTTAGATTTCTAACATTGTAAAAACATCTATACTTTACTTCAGTATCGTATCTCTAGCGTACCATCACGCTCCTTATTATAAAATGCGTCCACACGGCCTACCTGATGATTCGTTCAAATTTAAGTATAGTATAATTATATAGTAACTGGGAATGTGCCTAAGTTTTAGATAATGTTCGTTATTATATCATTTTGTGCCTGCTATTCATTTCTTTGTAGCGTTATTGCATTCTGAGCTGTGAGCAGTTATAAAATTAGTCCAAGCTTCGAGTCCCAGAAATATGGTCATCTTTATATTTAACTCTGGTCAAAGCAAAATTCGACTGTACCAAATTCGGTTAAAGTCGACCGAGATCGAAGGCTCATAACCGATCGCGGTTAAAATAAAGCAAATATGTACTGAATTGAGGTGGCGGCGCCTTTTGATGTTAAACGGCACAGAAGATGAAAAATGTTATGTCCTGACCACATAAACCTTAGTGTACTCACAGAAAGGGGAAATCCTTTCGAAGATTACAGGGACAGAAAATTTTATTTCGTCTTTCAAAAGAAACAGTGTGATGGTTATCAGGTCGAATAAAGAGGTGGTTGCAAGTTTCTACTTATCGGACTAACCCTGCCTCGCCCATGAACAAACTTCTAATAGCATTAAGGGCACATGCAACTGGTGCATGTAATATGTAGTTATTGGTGATAGTACAACAGCACAAAGAATTATCAGTGATGTACTGAAGATCATAACAGCAGTGTTTTCACAATACATAAAGTTACCTTCTCGAGCAGAATTACACTCCGTGATATTTTGTTTCAGCGTACTGGATGAATTTCCTGCAGTATTGTGTAGTGGATTTCACTGCTGTGGCACAGTGATGATCTATCAAAAGCTCGTCGTTTTGATACAATTTGTCGTGGCTAAATATCAAATAATAACATTTGTAGATACGATCTTTACAAATTGAATACCGACTGGGAGAAATAGCTAACGTGCTGGTGCTGTAGCTTAATTGATTGCGTCGTGAGCTGTAGCAAGTTCACATCCACCTCCGTCAAATTTGTTTTCTGGGAGATTCTAGGTCTTTCTTCTTAATTTAATAGAAGCATTACCTGCAGTAGTCGATATTAAGTATTATAAATAACGTATTTACTGCAATCCTTGTTGCAAAGATCAACGACCCAGTGGTCAGAAATCTTAACGTAACTCTCAGTGTGTGTCGCAAAGTAAACACATGTTACACATTGGATTTTTTTGTTATTATGAAACTTCGTGTAAAATACATATACCATGGTTTTATGGACTGCCTCATGTTTGTGTCTTGTCGGTAAATATCTTTTTCGATGATGATGAGTAGCTGCGAAAAAAATCTCCTCTTCCATTCAAATGAATTACGAAACGCATCTCGATCTTGAAATCTATGTGATAAAATACGTCAGTGCAACAACGTGAATATGGATATTGCGCATGCGCAAAGTGACATTAGACACTATAGTTTAACTATAGTCAGTTTAAAATCGAAAATCGGTTGAAGATTCAATTGAGTTAACGAGTAACTTCTCCTTGCATAAAGACTGTTCAAGCCTCGACGAGTCCTGAATCTTCGTAGTGCTACACCAGTCCGCGTTCGCGGTTTTTTTTTTTTTTTTTTTTTTTTGCATTCTAAAATTTTCTCATTACAGCTGAGCAGTTCTAAAAGGATATCAGTCTCACTGAGAAATTAGCTCTCCTTTCCTCGTTCTCCATAGCGCAGTAACAATACCCGCATTACGATAACAAACTGAAAACCGTGCACAGGTTTACAGACAGCGATTATCATTATCTTTGCATGTATAATGAGCGCTGTTCATAGTATCACACGGATTTAACCGCGGTTTTGCTAACGTTGGTGCAGGTCATCGAGCTTTAACCATGATCACAGGATCCTCAGTTACCTTGCTTTTTAATCGGTGTAGATGCAGTCGACCAATATGCTAATAATGGAAAAGTTTTTATTTCAATGTCAAATAAAAACAGGCAGCTCAGGAAAATTATTTATTTTAAGAAATTTATGACAGTTGTGGTCACTTACATGAAAAGTACGGATAGCGACTGCATTTGTCGTGCGTAAAGAAGCACAAGAATTACCCACTGTGCAGCAACAGCCAGAACTAGATATTAAAAGACATCTTGCTGTACATCATGAGCTACATGTAAAATCTGTAACACCCAGACCACCAATCGGGCATATCAGAGGCGTATATTCTGCACGTCTATACAAAATGACATATATGTCAACTATCAAATCTTTATTATGTTAAAATTGAAGTGGATCTCTGTGGTACACAGGTTGTTGTGTCTACATATAGCTGTCAAAGGCTAAACTATCACACTATAATGTGTGTCCAAAGCCGTGTCCAATACGACCGAGAACTGTGATCACTTAGCGTTTGACAGCTATACACTGAAGTGACAAAAGCCATGGGATACCTTCCAACCTCGTGTCGCATCTCCTTTTGCCCGGCATAATGCCGCCACTCGACACGGCATGGGCTCAACAAGTCGTTGGAAGTTCCCTGCAGAAATACTAACCCACGTTGTCCACAATTGTGAAAGCAAAAGTGTTGCCGGTGCAGGACTTTTTTCATGAACTGACCTCTCGATTAAGCCCATAAATGTTCGATAGGATTCATGTCGGGCGATATCGATGGCCAAATCATTCAGTCGAACTGTCCAGAATGTTCTTCAAACCAATTGCAAACAACTGTGGCCCAGTGGCATGCTGCATTGCCATCCATACATATTCCATCGTTGTTTGAAAACATGAAGTCCATGAATGGCTTCAAGTGGTCTCCAAGTAGCCGAACGTAACCATAGCCAGTCAAAGATCCGTTTCATTCGGTGTGAACACAGTCCACACCATTATGGAGTCACCACCAGCTTGGTTCAAATGGCTCTGAGCACTATGGGACTTAACATCTGAGGTCATCAGTCCCCTAGAACTTAGAACTACTTAAACCCAACTAACCTAAGGACATCACACACATCCATGCCCGAGGCAGTATTCGCACCTGCGACCGTAGCGGTCGCGTGGTTCCAGATTGAAGCGCCTAGAACCGCTCGGCCACTCTGGCCAGCTACCACCAGCTTGCACGGTGTGCTGTTGACAACTTCGGTCCATGGATTCGTGGCGTCTGCGCCACACTCGAACCCTACCATCAGCTTTTAATAACTGAAATCGGGGCCCATATGACCAGCCCACGTTTTTCAGTCGCTTAGGGTCCAACCGTTACGATCACCACCCCAGGAGAGGCTCTGCAGGCAATGTCGTGCAGTTAGGAGAGGTGCGCGTGTCGGTCGTCTGCTGTCATAGCCCATTAACGCCAAACTTCGCTGCACTGTCCTAAGGGATACGTTTTGTGGTTATTTCAGGGATTATTGCTTGTCCGCTAGCACGGATGACTCTACACAAAGGCCGCTGCTCTCGGTCGTTCAGTGAAGGCTGTCTGCCATTGCGTTGTCTGTGGTGAGAGGTACTTCCTGAAATGTCATATTCTCGGCACACTCTTGACACTGTAAATCTCGGAATATTGAATTCCCTAATGGCTTCTGAAATGGTTTCTCACGTCTCTAGTTCCAACTAGCATTCCACGTTCAACGTCTGTTTATTCCTGTCATGCGACCATAATCAAGTCGGAAATCTTTTCGCATGTATCACCTGAGTCAAATGGCAGCTTTGCCTATGCACTGTCCTTATATACCTTGTGTACGCGATACTACCACCATCTGTACATGCGCATGTCTTTATCCCACAACTCGTCACCTCACGTGTAACGGCCCGTCCACACGCAGCGACCTGTCTGCGCAGCTATCTGCGCAAATATCTATGCAAGCAGTAGATAGCTGCGACTGTGTTATGTTCACACGACACAGGTTCCAATCATTTATCTCGGTGTAGAAAAAGAAATTTAGTGGCAAGCAACTACTCTCTCGTACCGTAACCTCGAAATTTGTCTTACTTATTCAGAAATGGAGGAAACCATTGTGTTGAAAAACAAATTGCCAGAAATGATCTACTCAGTGGCTGCTTAAGAGAATGTAATTTTGCTCTTAAACCTACATCACGAGTTGCAGGGCGAACTCACAGACTGGCGTAATTATTTGAGGTAGGATTTAGAAACGTATAATTATCTTTTAACGCTCACAATCGCTAGTATAACATGGAAAAGCTTGTATGGGGAGAGCAATTTCTCAACATAAGCCGCTGACGGCAACGTCAAGATTCTGGGCAATAGGAGCTACAAGGATCTAAAATTTGCTTCTGCAATTTCGAAACAAGGATTGAGTGAAACCATAGGTTCAGTTCTGAAGGATGATTTCATGAAGGCAAGTAAAGTACCGGTACCTCAATTCTGACAAGTTACAGACAATATTTTTACCGTTTGAGACTTGTTTGTGACAGTATATTCATGCAAGTCACATACGTGGCCAACGCGATATAGTTCTGTTTGTTTGTAACAAGGGGGCCTTCCGCTCTCGAAAATTCAGTTCGCAGGTTGGTAGTACATCTCAAGGGTGTCCACTCATATAAGTCTTACAGCGAACAATCCAGAAAATTCCGAGTAAAAGCGCTCTACAGTTTTAAGTGTAGCTCATACGCACCTCTTATATGGTCAGAAGTAGCATTCTATCGTACAGATGAAACAGCTCGGTCAGTAACGTCTTAGATCATACGGCTGATCCGGGTTCGATCCTACCTGCAGGCTCAATTTTATTTCGTTTTCTTAATTGTCTTAAAAATTATAAAACTATTAAATGAAGTTAATGACCCAAAGTGTCATCACATAGATAATAAGTAATCCTATTTTGTTAATGAAATGGCTGTCACAGCTACATAAAATGTGAATTGCAATCGTCAACACTTTCTTTTTAATAAGTTGAATAATTTCAAACGAATTTTTAATGGAGGTAAATTAAAGCGTTAATTACTGTCATTACAAGGCTATTTGCAGATGACACGGTTGTCTACAAGAAAGTAGCAACATCAGAAGACTCGTACGTACTCCAGGAAGACCTGCAGAGGATTAATGAATGGTGCGACAGCTGGCAGCTTTCCCTAAACGTAGATAAATGTAATATAATGCGCATACATAGGGGCAGAAATCCATTCCAGTACGATTATGCCATAGGTGGTAAATCATTGGAAGCGGTAACGACCGTAAAATACTTAGGAGTTACTATCCGGAGCGATCTGAAGTGGAATGATCACATAAAACAAATAGTGGGAAAAGCAGGCGCCAGGTTGAGATTCATAGGAAGAATTCTAAGAAAATGTGACTCATCGACGAAAGAAGTAGCTTACAAAACGCTTGTTCGTCCGATTCTTGAGTATTGCTCATCAGTATGGGACCCTTACCAGGTTGGATTAATAGAAGAGATAGACATGATCCAGCGAAAAGCAGCGCGATTCGTCATGGGGACATTTAGTCAGCGCGAGAGCGTTACGGAGATGCTGAACAAGCTCCAGTGGCGGACACTTCAAGAAAGGCGTTACGCAATACGGAGAGGTTTATTATCGAAATTACGAGAGAGCACATTCCGGGAAGAGATGGGCAACATATTACTACCGCCCACATATATCTCGCGTAATGATCACAACGAAAAGATCCGAGAAATTAGAGCAAATACGGAGACTTACAAGCAGTCGTTCTTCCCACGCACAATTCGTGAATGGAACAGGGAAGGGGGGATCAGATAGTGGTACAATAAGTACCCTCCGCCACACACCGTAAGGTGGCTCGCGGAGTATAGATGTAGATGTAGATGTAGATGTTATTACAATATTGAGCGACATTATAAGCTGCGGAAACGTTATAAATAATCATTGCAAATTCGAGGAACCGGTGTCTTCGTGGAATAGCAGAGTATAGCTATTGCCCTATTGTATACACGAACAGGCAGACGGCCAGAAAGTGTCAAGGCCCGCACGAAACTAGTCGAGCAATGGGCCTTGCATGCTACAGTGCCGGATGAGACTTTCGCAGATGTTGGAGCGTTCTGTACTGTGAAATATTGTCGGAATCTTTACAATATTGTGAATTAAAAATGTCTGTCAATGAAGACATCACGAAAGTGTCAGAAGCTGCAGTTTCATTATACAATGAAGTGTTGAAGGCAATGTTAAAAGATGCGGTTGTTTATTACGAAAGCTTGCTTGCTGCAAATAATTTTATTGCATCAGAATCTTCGGCGACAATTTCTCGTGAAACAATGTTGATCGGTGAAAAAATTTACAGACGTACTATCGAAATGTTGGCTAAAAAAATGCTTGTGACCGATGATGAAATTGCTCACGAACATGAAAACTGTGAAGGTGAACCTTTAGAAAAGTACGAAGATCACAGCTCGTCGGATGAATATGAACCAGAAGGAAGACAAGAGAAGTAGACCGTCTTTCTTTGGATTACAAAATTAACGTTGTTAATATAGCAAAGGCTCACTCAACGTGAAAACTAGAAACACTACAAAAACAGGGACGCAGCCGATTAAGAAAAAAAATGAATATTTATCCCTACGGGAAAAAGACATAAAAAAGGAGGCAATCAATTTGATAAGTATGCAGCAACCAATTCCTGGACGTATGATAGTTTTGTTGACGCCCGAGAAAATTATCAGCAAATGACTACATGGAATTTACAACGGTGGTCTTTAGCAGCAGCACATCAGTTTACAGATTTTGAATTTAAAGCTTCTCTCAGCTGGGTTCATAGGTTCAAAAATAAGCACGGAATTCGTCAGCGAAAAGTGACAAGATATATTTAAAGAACAGAAGCGGTGACGATCGAAAAAATATTGGCTGCTGCTGGCACTTTTCGAACAGAGATGCTAAAATTGATACCGAATTTCAACAAAGATTTTGTTATCAAAACTGATCAGACAGCAGTTTTGCTATCAATTTTTACGATTCACTGACAAACAAATTAAATTTTGGTTTTTGCTTGGTTTCCAGGATTTCAGTATCTGTCGGGGTACAACAGGACTCTGGCTCTAAAAGGAAGCAATACTATTTTCGTCAAAAGACACGACATGAATAAAGTGACGCATATACCTACTGCTCAGTATGCTCTCTGTCTGGAACCATCCTAACTCAAGTGTTTGTTTGTTTACAAGAGGCAACCTGTAACTTTGGTCCCCCGGTTCAAAAAACAGTAAAAGAATATGAGCCAAATTATAAAAACTTTGTAACAACGTCTTCCAAATCTGTGACGCTAACGACAGAACATGTACTGACTTTCTCAACTGGTATTTGATGGCTTATGTTGGTCAAGAACGATTTCTGTTGATTATTGACTCTTGGGGTGGGCAAGCAAAGCCTCACTTATGACGAAATCTTTCAGGATGAGGGTAAATCACTTACATGTACAATTAAAGTGAATCTTCCGAAATGAACTCCACTTGCTCAACCATGTAACATGTACACACATCAAAACAAGTTTTGCATCACCTCAGTTCCGCCAGTTCCGGAACCTGCACAGAAAATTGGAACAGAGATCAACATAAACATCATTCCAGCCCTTCTTATTGATCGTAAAAACCACACATTGCATGTTGTACCACCATAAAGCGAGACCTTCAGAGGTGGTGGTCCAGATTGCTGTACACACAAGTACCTCTAATACCCAGTAGCACGTCCTTTTGCATTGATGCATGCCTGTATTCGTCGTGGCATACTATCCACAAGTTCATCAAGGCACTGTTGGTCCAGATTGTCCTACTCCTCAACAGCGATTTGGCGTAGATCCCTCAGAGTGGTTGGTGGGTCACGTCGTCCATAAACAGACCTTTTCAATACATCCCAGGCATGTTCGATAGGGTTCATGTCTGGAGAACATGCTGGCCACTCAAGTCGAGCGATGTCGCTATCCTGAAGGAAGTCACTCACAAGATGTGCACGATGGAGGTGAGAATTGTCGTCCATGAAGACTAATGCCTCGCAAGTATGCTGCCGATATGGTTGCATTATCGGTCAGAGGATGGCATTCACGTATCGTGCAGCCGTTACGGTGCATTCCATGACCACCAGCGGCGTACGTCGGCCACACATAATGCCACCCGAAAACAGCAGGGAACCTCCACCTTGCTGCACTCGCTGGACAGTGTGTCTAAGGCGTTCAGCCTGACTGGGTTGCCTTCAAACACGTCTCCGATGATTGTCTGGTTGAAGGCATATACGACATTCATCGGTGAAGAGAACGCGATGCCAATCCTGAGCGGTCCATTCGGCATGTTGTTGGGCCCATTTGTACCGCGCTGCATGGTGACGTGGTTGCAAAGATGGATGTCGCCATGGGCATCAGGGATGAAGGTGCGCATATGCAGACAACTGCGCACAGTTTGAGTCATAACACGACATCCTGTGGCTGCACGAAAATCGTTATTCAACATGGTGGCGTTGTTGTCAGGGTTCCTCCGAGCCATATTCCGAAGGTAGTGCTCATCCACTGCAGTAGTAGCCCTTGAGTGGCCTGAGCGAGGCATGTCGTCGACAGTTCCTGCCTCTGTCTCTTATTGTCGCCTCCATGTCCGAACAACATCGCTTTGGTTCACTCCAAGATGCCTGGAAACTTCCCTTGTTGGGAGCCCTTCCTGGCACGAAGTAACAAAGCAGATGCGATCGAACCGCGGTATTGACCTTCTAGGCATGGTTGAACTACAGACAACATGTGTACTTCCTTCCTTGTGGAATGACTGGAACTGATCGGCTGTCGGGCTCCCTCCGTCTAACAGGCGCAGCACATGCATGGCTCTTTACATCTTTGGGCGGGTTTAGTGACATCTCAGTCAAAGGGTCTGTGTCTGTGATACAGTATCCACAGTCAACACCTGCCTATCTTCTAGAGTTCTGGAAACGAGGGTGATGCAAAACTTTTTTTGATGTGTGTATTTTGACAGACAAGTAACAAATCTGATAAAGTGCATACAAAATTGCGGTTATCTTATTGAAACTAATAGATAAATAAATTCTCGTGAATACTGCATAAAAATACAATCAATAGCCCATGATGAGCTTCTGTCATAGCCAATTTTTAAGGAAATAATCCCATATGCCTGGTATGCTTCCAGGTTTTCTGAAGAAAGGGAAGTTTTCAGGTATGCCAGCGAAGTATGTTTTTCAACAGATCTAAAAAAAAAAAAAATCCTTGTTACTGTAAACCATCGTCCTTCATAAATTGTGCAAGACGCCAAAAATATTTTTTTCCGTGTTTTTTTGACAATTATCATTTTGGTGCCGGGTGTTTGTATATAAAATACAAAATTGACAAATGAACATGATATTGTAAAAAATTTATATAATTGAAACTCCACCCAGAATTTTGTGACAGTCGTAATTAATTTACCCCCATTTAAATGCATTTGAAATTATTCAACTTTCTTTTGAAGTATTGATGAGTGTAACATTTTAAGTAGCTGTGACAGTCATTTCATAAACAAAATTATTTATGATTTAATAGATAATATTTCATCCCCCCCCCTCCCATGAACCATGGACCTTGCGGTTGGTGAGGAGGCTTGCGTACCTCATAGCCGCACCGTAGGTGCAACCACAACAGAGGGGTATCTGTTGAGAGGCCAGACAAACGTGTAGTTCCTGAAGAGGGGCAGCAGCCTCTTCAGTAGTTTCAGGGGCAACAGTCTGGATAATTGACTGATCTTGGTTTGTAACATTAACCAAAATGGCCTTCTGTGCTGGTACTGTGAACGGCTGAAAGCAAGGGGAAACTACAGCCGTAATTTTTCCCGAGGGCATGCAGCTTTACTGTCGTCCTCTTGGGTAAAATATTCCTGAGGTGAAATTGTCCTCCATTTCGATATCCGGGCGGGGACTACTCAGGAGGACGTCGTTATCAGGCGAAACAAAACTGGTGTTCTACGGAAGAATTAATAATAGCTGCCTTCTTATCCCCATCGTTGTATTTCCTGCTATGTCTGACTCCTATATATTTCGATAACTTCGGCCATTACCCGTCTAGAACACCGAAGCATATAAGCCGTTTTAAAATTCACTGTGCTCACTGTCTACCTTCTCCTCTCCCTGCTCGTCTCCCCCTCCCCCCCCCCCCCCCCCTCTGTCAATTTTCTACCACATCTCTGACCACCTCCTCTCCCCCCCCCCTGCTCACTGACCGTGAACCTTGTTTGTTTATTTATTTATTCTTTGCCCATGGACTCCAGCTGAAAATCCAGCTGAGAGTATTGGGTGTGTCATACAATAGGCTATTAACATCAAACTTGATTTCATTATATATAAATGAAACAAATAATTAAACAGAAATAGTCCATAATCATACAAAGGTATTACATGTTTCACATTATATGTACACACAAATCCAAACAACAAGCAGAAATGATAATTTTTAAAGGTACATTTCAGTAATGATATAACATACTCGTATTTAAACACCATCTTAGTATTCACTCAAACTGTATATACATTTCTCTGTGAGACATAGTTTCAAATGATTTTTAAAACATTTTAGATCTGTTTGTTTTTTAATGATTTTGGGGAGTTTATTAAAAAACCTTTTGCCTGCTTCTTCTGGGGCAGTCATAGACAGTTTTATATTTCTGTTTATCATGTAGTAATTTTCATTTCCTCTTGTACCATGTTTTGTTATTGCAAACTAAACTTCGATTGGAAATTAAAGTCACTTAAAACCAATGAGTAAATCGGTTTGGTATCATTGATATACGGGGTATGAGAGAGGCCTGTCAGCTACTGGAGCTGTGAGGTTGGTTGTTTCAACAACAGTATTTCGTGTGGTTTTAATCTATGAACGGATGGGTTTAAAACGTTTTGGACAATTCGTTCTAATCATAAGGCGATAAGCCATAAACACAACTATCCTCTCTTCCATTGAAACAATCTGCGAAGAATAACTGTTGTCAAATCAATACAATGTTAAAATTTATATTATAATCTGTACTTAAAATTGACTGCGAGCAAGAAAAACTCAAACAAACATTTTGACAGCAGAGCATTTGTTTTCTCGCAGCCGATTCTAGCAGAAAACCTGCACAATATTATGGCATCGTATTACTGAAAATCAGTGAAGAACTTTTAAAGACTTTTGGTATCGTTGAACTACGACTTGTCTTTAAATAGTAGTAAAGATATATCATTGTAATAAAACAGAATAGTATCCTGTCTTTCCTTAATTCATTGAATAAAATTCAAAAGTATCCTGTCTTTCCTTGTAAATATAATACGAAGAATTTACAAAAAATTAATGATTGTTGGTTTGGTAACGTGCTCGTAACCATACGACGTGATTGTCAGGAAATCGTTCCTCCATTTTCAAATTAAATAAATCAGCATCGAAATTTTCGTCAACACTTTTCCCGTCTGGATGATTTCCAACAGTTAGTTCTTCTCATTCGGAATGGGTCTCGGGAATCCTTTGACATTAATTACTGAAACTGTGTGGTGACCGGTGTGGCTGAGCGGTATAACATATAGCCCGTTAGCATAGGCGTACCCAGCGCGGGTAGGGGGGGGGGGGGGGGGGGGGGGGGGGGGGGGGCAGAAGATATTCGCAGTTTTTCACTAGTTTACTGTTTTATTTAATAAGAAGTGCTGAATGTTTTCTGGGATTGTACAAGTGCATTATTGTATTTAAAATGTTTATTAAAAGCAGTTTTTCACTGGTTTACTGTTTTATTTAATAAGAAGTGCTGTATGTTGTCTCGAGTCCTTGTTTCCGGAGACTAGTATGTCATCTCGATCTTTTCTAGTTTTGGTTTCGTTGTTAACTTTCTAAGAGAAAGCAAAACTATTTTTTCAGTTTATTTATTATTACTCTTATGTATTTAATAATGTTTTATCCTACATTACGGCCTTGTATTTATTTTACTTTCAGATGACTAAATCTAACTCTGAATGGGCAGCTATGGCAAGACAGTTCTCAGTGAGGTGAACCCTCTAGTTGTGTGGGTGTGCAGATGGTAAACAAATGCAAGACTGTGGCCCCAGAATATAGTGGCAGCATACATTTCACTTACAGAGGACTCTCCATTTATTGTGCTTCCTGGAGTAGGTTCTGATGTGGGATGTCAGGGACGAATATCACACGGCGATGTTATTAAGTACAAGAAAACTGAAACACCCAGAAGGGTGGGAGGAAAGTAAATGGAACTTCAGGGGTCGAGAGGGTTTGTACTGTTATTTCTGTGATTACAAAATAGAGCCAAAGACCTTGGCAGTATGACCCCACTTATCAGTACGATGTTGCATCTCCTCTTGCCTGGATGCCTGATTCACTTTGGAAGGGTTTCAAAGATGTTGGATCCTGTCCTGGAGGAAGGTGACCCACCAATGTCGTAAATGGTCCTTGAGATCCTGGGCGGGAGTTGGCATATGAGCTGGTCCCATGAGCTGGTTCCATCAGGAAGGGATTTGGGAGTACCTCAACATAATACAGATAGTTCACAGAGGATAAAGAATGTAGGATGACGTACTGCTATGCTGTCAGAATTCCATCAATCACAACCAGCCGTGACCTGAAGTCATACCCAAAGGCTCCCCACACCATGATGCTAGGAGTAACAGTGCTGTGCCGCTTCGAAATATTGGAAGAATGGGTGTAGTAGCGGTAGCAGTAACAGAACTGCACTTTATTGTTGTAAACATTGTGATGCCGTCCATGCTACCCCGTCATGGCACCACTCTAAACTCTGATGTTTGTATTGTTTCAACAGCAACCTACTCATGGAATGCTAATTGCCTAGTCTTGCTGCTTCTAGTCTCCAACAAATGGTGTGTGATGACACAGAATGTTGCAGGGATTACGATGTGCTCGTTGTACAATTCGACGACTCCCCTTGTAGATGGGTGTGGTCGATCACAGCCTTGACAACAATTATTACTGCCATCATGTTCCCATGCAGTCCAAAACTGGGCCACTGTCACATACCAGTGCCCCCACCACGTGGATATTGCACGATATGACCAACCAGCTAAATAGAGATGCACAGTGAAGCACCTTGCAAACTCTATCATTTAATTATTTCATTGTTGTATAAAACATTGTTGGCCTTCTTGCACGTCAATTCAAGATAAAACCTCAAACTTTTGATGATTACCTCCATCGTCAGGGGAACTGCGTCAGTAATCACCGAAAGCTCGAGATTTCACCTTGAACTGACGCAACAAGACGTCCAAGAATGTTTTATACATCAGTTCCGTCGTGAAAGACTCCGTTTTCGTATACTGATAACACTCTCTCCACTTTCTTCACAGTGATCACTCTTCATCTAATGCTTTTCACGTCGTTTACAGAATATACACTATTGGGTCTGGCAACAATAATAGCCGCGAGGAGTAGCCACGTGATTTGAGGCGCCACGTCATGGACTGCATGGTCCCTCCCGCTGGAGGTTCGAGTCCTCCCTCGGGCGTGGGTGTGTGTGTTGTTTTTAGCATAAGTTAGTTTAGGTAGTGTGTAAGTTTGGTGCCTTAGAAATTAACACACATTTGAACAACAATAAAGATTGTTGTGTACATAGTTCCGCGTAGTCAGCGCATACACAACTTTCCCACTAGAGCACGCCCCGCTAAGCACAAAAGCGCAGGCGCAGCGCTAGTCCGTCTCCGCACTATGAGATGGCGCTGCCATAGAGATGGACCAAATTTTGCTTCCACCTATCCGCGTATTAATATGTAACGCAACCAATGAAATTGCTGCTAACATAGTACATTTTCTCCTCGCGGATCACACTCGCGCAGTGATGCATGAACGTGCGAGGTATTATAACGAGTGTACAGACCTCCGATTAGTCAGTCTGCATTTGTCTGCACCAGTCTGTACCAGTCTGCATTAGTCTGTACCAGTCTGTATGAGTTCTACATTTGTCTGTACCAGTCTATAGTCAAGTTACAGTCTGCACCCAATAAAATTACCATATTCCTGTACATAGCAATGAAGATAAAGGTATAGACACTTTTGTCAAATATCAGAGATATATGTGAGAATAAGATTAACATACCAATACCTAAGGAACTTCTGATTGTTAATTGTAAATAGCATCCAGAACCAAGTTAAGTAATTTTATGCTTGTTATTATTTTAATAATGTGTGTGAAAATTAATCAAGCTCCGTTTAAAGTCAGTCACCGTCAATTTGCTACTCTAAGCGTGCAAGTGGCATTTCTATCGTCTGACCTAACGGCAGAAGATAAACACGCCACGATAAGACCACGAGACATATTGGTGACACTCGCCTACTTTGTTAGAGCGACAAGTCAAATAATCTGATGGTGTGTGTACTTAAGGTCTTACAGTAGGCTCACCACAAAGATGAAGAACTCTAATGCAATCTGGTGCCAAGTCTACCAGTACCTGTTGTACAGAAATGAAACTCTAATGCGGCTGTGGTTATAGTGGCTCCATTATTGGTGGATTCCGCCGACGACCGACAATGGCCAGAGATGGCCAATCTTTTCAAATCAGTGCACTACACCGCGTGCGGTCTCGTTATGGATCGTGAAAGTCAGATCAGTTTGTTTTCTTCGATCAAATTGACCGACGTTCTCGCTACAAAATATGGAGCGTGAGAAACTCATAAATTTGGTCTAAGAAAAAGTTTGTAGCATCCTGAGGATGAAAAATCATCATTGGGAGATAGTTTGGGATCTATGGACTGAAATCACAGGTTTATTTGAAACCTCGAATAGGCAAAATCTTTATTGGAAATTTTGGCATAATTATAACTTCAAAAAATAATTTCTTTGAGTGCTTACAGCTACAGTACTGGTTCTTTTTGTGGAAAGTAGTCATTAGTTTTTTACAAAGTATTATTACTGCTCACAGGCAGTAGGATAGTGATTCTGATAATATGAAGTGGTTTGAAAATGTGGTGCATGGTATGTTTTCCAGTTTTAAGTGCTGTAGGTTATCAGAGTATCTTGTGCTACATTTTGTGCTTGCCTTTCATTTGTGTGCTAAATGACAGTCATTGAAGGTTAACTGATGTATGTCTGCACAATTTTAAACAAATACGGCAGAAGTATTTATAACTTGCTTTTCAAGGTCACCACAAATTGTCTCGAGTATGTAACAGAAAGTTTCTCCCATCATCTCATATATTCATAAAACCTGTCAGGTTATTCCGAGAACTAAGGACAGAGTGTATAGTACTTACCACATTCTTTATGAAGCAGGAAAGCACATGCAATCAGTGTCTCTTTAACAGCAGAAGTCGCTATGCAGCACTCGTATCCAATAACAGTGGCATCATGGTAACCACCCCACCCTAAGTGGTTAAAATCTAACTTACTTCATACATAGAATAGATTCTAATCTAACCTCCTTTGACCCTCCCGAAAACTGATGAAGGAGATCAAGCGCACTATGACCACACTATCAGCTGATGTTATCGGGCAACCTCTGGCGACGATGTCTGACAACCGTTGTTGGTGCCATTATGAACGCAGCCTAATTAATACTCACCAATGCTGTGAATGTGTATGAAGTTACATTAACATCTGATAATGTGTTTTGGGAGCTTAACTTTTTTGTCAAGCAATGTATACAAATTTATCTAAAGAAACAGTGGAAAATAAACTAAATATTCTCCCAGACAAAACTTTGAAAGGCACATCCACAACTGTTCCGTATGTATTTGTTAAGATGATGCCTTTGCACAACCCGTCAATATGAAGAAATCTTATCTAGGCCAATGACTGTTATCTGCAGGAAGAATTTTCAATTGCAGACTGTGTATAATACAATGAATATTTGAAAACATGTTTGGTATCACATGTTCTAAATTTTGAGTAATCTTGAAATCTATTAATCCGCACCTAGGAAAAGTGGAACCAATGGTTAAGATGTGTATTTACTTACACTAACACAACTTCCTAGAAAGAAATTCAGTGTCAAGTAGCTTTTATACTTCTAAAGGATCATTTGATTAGGAAAATGTAGATAGAAATCTGGTAGATGGACAGTGGAGATCTCAATCAGCAAATGGTCTAATAAATTTGAAAACCATTCCTGTCTGAGCACTTACTGGCACACAGAAAATATGAGATGCATTCACAGTTTACCAGTACTTTAACCTCCAACAGGAGTGGTCGCTTGGCAAAATGGACAATGAAAGTAATTGGCAATGACAACTATCTATCTTTTTTATTTTCAATTATGACTTCTTAATCCTCAGTGAGGATACATAAGTAATTGTTATTTTGGGAAAAACAGTTTAATTAATTGTTAATAAACCTGTAAATTATTTCATACAGCTCAGATTTTATAAATGTCATGTTCTTTTCTAAACATTGAGAACATGGACTATAAAGTATTTTGTGCTTTTCTCATTCTGCAAATGGTTCTTAGAAAACTGTTTAAAGCTATAGTCGAAATGAAGTATTCAGAAGTAAGTTTCAAATGAACTAAATGCAAGGATTAAGTCTGCTATAACATGTCTCTCTTTTTCGGCACAGTATATTTACTAATTATTGGCATGCTTTTCCAATGTTTGGAATTAAGAACGAGAGATACATTCACGCTCAGTGAAAAAAGGGGAATGAAATGTATGAGCTGGGCTGTAGGAGCTAAAGCAAGGGCACCCATGTTCGAGGGCAAGGGTGTGGGATACGGCCTCCACCCCCCCTCCCTCCCCAAACACTCATTCACCTTCCAAAATATTAAAACTACTCCACCCTCAACGTTACGGTCCCCCCTTCCCACTCCATCCAATAAACTATCGTATTGGCACACTTGAGCTAAAGCAAACATAAAATTGTATTTTCTGTTTTACACATGTTGTAACAGCGCAATCTAGAGTAATATATTAGACAAGAGGTGTTCAACCTTGCTTACTTGGGTCACATTGGAATAAGATGTGTATTTTTGGGTCACATGAAATATGCTTAACATTAATGTTAACGCAGAGTAAACGGGATGGACCAGTGGAAGAACAGGATTGTGCCTTTAGTTCATTCACGAGTAAACAAACTGTAGTTTCACATTGTCATCAGCATATGTTAAAAGAAATCAGGTGGCAAAGATTAGATAAACAACACCAATCATGGTACAAAAGGATTTATTATATAACATGTGGTCTTAATACGTGGATGAAGGAATATTAATTTACTGAAAATATATACATATAATTTTCAATGAATTAGAAACAACAATTACATACCATTTGTAAACATATATAACTAATATTCCTCAATATAGTCACTCAGTATATGGAACTGTACAAATTGTGAAATAAAATAAAATATATTATTTTGATGGCAGTCTATCAATCTTCATCGCAAACTCTATGCTGGCTTCCCCTGAATTCATGCCTTGTAGTAAAACCTGTGATTGGTGGTGACCAGACCAGTTTGACCTTTTTGGAGAAGCACCACCTTTTTTTTTTACTCATACAGTTTCTTCTGTTCTCTCCTGAATAGTGAATTGTGTATTTTTTACCATGTACTGTTGTGACACTTCATATTTTTTGCATGAATGCTCCATAAATTCCTCCTTTTTCTTCTCTTTTGTAGTCTTGGGATGTCACATCCCACAGACATGGGTGGGATGAAAAATCCTCCTTTATTTTCAATGTTATCTCCATGGCAGGCTAGTAAAAACTGACTCAGAAAACATACTGACTGCAGTAAGTTGTGCAACATTCTTATGTGTTCCCCATTTTGATGGGGAATCTCAGATTTGCTTCTTTTATATCATGACAGTCATGGAAAATGAGAAAATGTCTCAGCACAGCACTGAAACTTGGCCCACGACTGGTTTAAGGATAGTTATAGGATACTTGAAATTCATTACAGTTTGTAATTTTTCAGATACCATTGTTGTGTTCAGAGATCAGGTCTGATATAAAATTTCCTTTTGTGTTCTGCAAAAAAATCATTTAATGGCAAAATAATACATAATGCATAGAATAAAAGTGAGTAATTCTGGAACATCATAAGAAAAAAAGGAAACAGGAAAAAGAAACAAAGGCATAATAAAATGCTGATAACGGATCGGGATAAAGTAATAAATTCTCCACACTGCCTAGGAAACTATGCGAATGAGCATTTTTTGAGTGCTGCCGAGAAGCTACAGCAAAAATCCCCCAAAAACAAATATAACACCCATGCATTATTATGCATTAAGTACAATGATGTTACCATCAACCAAAGAGCATCAAGTTAGTACAACTGTACAAAAACTAAAAAGTAAAAAGTCAGTAGGCTTAGATGAAGTACCAATATGTGTACTAAATCAATGCATCTAGAGTATACAAGTTCCCTTAAAAAACATAATTCCAGAGTATTTAAAACAGGCAAGAGCTGTACTGCTGCTAAGGGAAAGGTAATGCATAAGTCAGAGAAAATTGCTGGCCTATTTCACTTCTTTCTCAAAAATAACAGAATCAATTGAGACACACAGATTAATGAATTACTTGAATAATACAACACAGTCTTTTAAGTGACTCAGTTTGATTTCCAAAGCAGTGGAAGTGTTGAATCAGCCACTGCAGAATTCACAAAAGTGTTACTTGCCACTCTTAACAAAGATCAGTGTATCACAGGTTTATTTTTTGACAAGGCTTGATCTATGACAGTATGTGCCAGTAAGCCTTATTGGTATCTCTGACAAAAAAAGGCTCTCTCTCTCTCTCTTTACAAATTAAACAATTTGTAAATCTTTCTAAGGCTTTTGGAACTGTTGACCACAAGTTTTTACTAAATAAGCTATAAGCATTAGGAATATGAGAGGTAATTAATGACTGGTTCTGATCATACATTGCAGATATGGTACAAAGAGTAGAGATTACAGATACCACAAATAAGTCTTAAACTTTTAGTAACACACACTAATATACGAATTCCTCAATGTAGCATTTTAAGACCAATACTGTTCCTGACATACGTGAATGACTTTCCCTACAGTGTTAGCCATGGGGAAGAAGTTCTCCTTGCTGATGACAGTAATTGTTATACCCACTGAGAAAACAGAGAAAGCAAATGAAATCATCAATTAATTTTGCCGTTGGTCAAAAACAAATAAGGTAACATTAATCATAAAACAAACACATGCCATGAATTTAATTGGAGAAGGTAAATGACAGTTAAATGTAGATAGCATCTCTATCAGTGGTGTGCAGTGACCATACAGATAGCTGAAGTACTTAATATTATAATTATATTGTTGTATTATTAATTATATCTGATTCCACACTGATGCAACTGGCCCATTAACAAGAAATGACTACTACAACTAAACAACACAGATTTTTTTCAACAGAGATTAAAACCATCTAATGCAGTTTATTTAGTTACACTAAAAGCATTTCTTCAAATAGCCATTGTTTTTATCTGCCTCATTTGATTATATAACTGTAAGCAGCTTTCCATTTTGCAAGCAGTTTCTGGATCTATTATACAAAATGCACCTTCCATGTTAGATCTCTCTGCCCCCTCTCCTCCCCTTTGCCTGTCCATTCTGGTGGTTTTCTCTCCATTTACAAACGACCACAAACACTAAAAAACAGCAAAGCAGTGCTCCTCTAATTATAGAACACTATCGTGATCTGGAATTTATTAACTAAATTCTCCAGAGCTACCACTTTCCCCAGTTACACACTTAAATGAGACCTAACCATCCTAACATTCCCCCACTCTAGCAGAATTTCATCCTTCCAACTACATCATGTAATTTACAATAATTCTCAGTTATTGCTCCATCCATCTCAGTTGCACATTTTTAATTAGATTACATGTTTCAGTCACTCTGGATCAGCTTCAGATCTAAGTATTTTAGCTGTGACAGGAACCCAGCTTATCTACTCAGAACCACATATCAAGAGTACTCTGAGATGCAGTTCTGAGAACTGAAGACAGGTTCCTGATGCAACTACGCAGTCCTGAAGATGATCCAGAGTGATCAAAACATGTAATTTAATTAAAAACATGCAACTGAGATGGAGCAACAAATGAGAATTATTGTAAATCTCTACACAGTTGCTGAATCTCTCAAGATGATTATGTCAACTATAGTATCTCATGTAATCCTTAGCTTCTACTCAGTCCACTTCTTTGTCACATGAGTCACCTTTTCATGACTGTTTCCACAGTAAAACTTGTTCAATATGACCACTCCTTACAGCACCACCACCTTTTATAAGACCAACTTGCAAAAACTATCTGATCCACAATTTGTACCACCTGATGTAAAATAACTGTCCAGCTTCCCATGTTTGCGTGATGACCACTACAATGCCTGTAAGAAATAGAAAGTTAGTTATATAGTTTCAGAGATAATTTGGACGATTTCTACCAAAATGATGTCAAACAAGTCAGTCTAGAGGCTAAGCAAACATGATTTGCGGGCATTTGTACGTCTGTGTCCCGATCATTTAAATAACATCTGGCATTTGCCTGAAGTGATTTAGGGAAATCATGAAAAATCTAAATCAGGATGGCTGGATGCAGGTTTGAACCACTGTCCTCCCAAATGTGAGTCCAGTGTGCTAACCACTGTGCCACCTCGCTCAGTACATTGGCTTATATTCAATGAAAATGAATGTAGCCTTTGTTACTACTCATTTATAAGTGGATAAAAACTTTGCCAACAAAGAAAACATATTTATCTACTATACTGTCATTTGACCAGTGCACAGATTTCTGTATGGAGGAGATAGTAATACAAATACCTCGAATAGAGAAGCAACTGAAAGACTTGAAAACAAATTAGTCACTAGATCTGAATGGAAAACCAATTCATTTTTACGAAGTGTAGTCTACGGCATTGGCCACTTACTTAGCTTGCATTTAGCATGAATCTCTCACCCAGCATAAAGACCTGGGTGACTGGAAAAAAGTACAGGTGACTCTTGTATGTAAGAACAATAAAAGAACTGACCTACAAAATTACAGACCCATTTCCTTAATACTGGTTAGCTGCAGAATTTTTGAACATGTTCTAAGTTCAAATATAATGAAGTTCCTTGAGATGGAAAAGCATCTGTCCACGAATCAGCAAGGTTTTAGAAAGCATCGCTTGTACAAAACTCAGGTTGTCCTTTATTCAAACGATACTCTGCAAACTATGGATGAAGAGCAACAGGCAGATTTCATATTCCTAGATTTCTGTAAAGCGTTGGACATAGTGCCCCACTGCAGACTGTTAATAGAGGTATGAGCATATGGAATAAGTTCACAGATATGTTAGTGGCTCAAAGACTTTTTAAGTAACAAGACCCAGTATATTGCTCTCAATAGCAACTGTTCACCAGAGACAAAGGTATCTTCAGGAGTGCCCCAGGGAACTGTGATAGGGGTGCTATTATTCTCGTTATACATAAATGATCTGATGGACAGGGTGAGCAACAATGTGCAGCTCTTTGCTGATGATGCTTTGGTATTTGGGAAGATGTCATAATTGAGTGACTGTAGGATGGTACAAGAGGGCTTAGACAAAATTTCTAGTTGATGTAATTCGGCAGCTAGCTCTAAACATAGAAAAACATAAGTTGATACAGATGAGTAGGAAAAACAGTCCTTTAATGTTTGAATACAGCATTAGCAGTGTGCTACTTGCCACAGTCAGGTCAATACCACCAGGAATTTCTCCTAAGAGACATCAGGCACATTTTCTATGGTATTTCAGAAGATATTTGCAGTTTCGTTTTTGCATTGCATAGCTGGAATCATCCCAAACTTTTACTGCTCATCACGTCGTTTATGACGCCCAGTGATAACAGAAAGTGTCATTTTATTTCCATTGGGTGTCAGTTTGTTTCCCCATTACATAACAAATTATTGTTAAATGTGAATTTCACTTGCCCATTCAATAGAGCGCTCCCAAAATAGTCTAGTCCAATGTTCATTTTATCGATATTTATCAATAGGGACAGGAGACACAATGCATATGCAGCTATCCAGCAGCGATCCAGTAGTGCTGAATACTTGGCGACAGGAGACAGTGCAGGCCAGAGCAGTGCTGTCACTGCTGGAGTACTGGTTATTTGTGTTTTACTGTTCCTGTTAATACATATCAATAAAATGAATATCAGACTGGACTAACCAGGTACCACTTTATCAAGGGACCACACAAAACTGCACTTTAAAAATCATTTGTTTGTAACAAGAAACAAAAGATTCTTTCCGCTTACACTGTGCATCACATGAAAGGCGCAATGAGCTCTATTTGCTAGGGCTGACTACAGCTGCACAGGGCAAAACGGAAATTTCAAATATCTACTGAAACACTGCAGAAAATGTGCCTCATGACTCTTAAGAGAGACACACTGTATGTCTAGGCGTACCACTGTAAAGCGATGTGAAATGGAACAAGTATGTAAGGGCTGCCGAGGGGAAGGCAAATGGTTGACTTTGGTTTATTGGGAGAGTTTTGGGCTGGCTGGTTGATTTGGGGGAGGGGACCAAACAGCGAGGTCATCGGTCACATTGTGTTAGGGAAGGATGGGGAAGGAAATCAGCTTTGTTCTTTCGAAGGAACCATTCCGGCATTTACCTGAAGCGATTTAGGGAAATTACAGAAAACCTAAATCAGGATGGCCGGATGAAGGTTTGAACCATCATCATCCTGAATGCAAGTCCAGTGTGCTAACCACTGCGCCACATCACTCAGTGGAGAGTTTTGGGAAAGCATGGTTCATCTGTAAAGAAGACCACATATAGAACATTAGAGCAAGCCATTCTTCAGTACCCCTTCAGAGTACTGGGATCTCCACCAGGTTGGATTAAAGGAAGCCATTCAAACAATTCAGAGGTGGGCTTTTAAGATTTATTACCAGTTGCTTTGATTAACACGTACGTATTACATTGATGCTTAGGGAACTGAAATGGGAATTCCTGGTGGGATGACTACAATCTTTTTGAGGACCACTATTGAGAAAATTTAAGAGAGAACCAGCATTTGAAGGTGAATGCAGAACAATCCTACTGCTGCCAACATGCATTTTGCATAACAACCACAAAGATAAGAGAAATTAGGGCTCTTAAGGAGGCATATAGACAGTCGTTTTTCTCTTGCTCTATCTGCAAGTGGGACAGGTTGGGAAATGATTAGTAGTGGTACAACGTAACCTCTGCAATGCACCATATGGTGGCTTGCAGAGTATGTAAGTAGATATAGGTATGACATCTGTTCAATAAATTCTGGAACATTGCTCACAAAATTTTTCTACACTTACCTTTTACTTACTGTGCATGATTTCCTTCGAAATACTCTCCTCTACAACCGACACACTGGTAACCATGCCGTTTCCACTTCTTAAAGCAGTCTTGGTACACCTCTTGCTGGACTGCATGAACTGCCATCTGTGAATTTTCTTTCCTCGTCTATCATTGTAAATCTTTGTTCTTTCAATGGGATTTTCAACTTTGGAAATAAAAAAAAAAGTTCACAGAGACCACATCTGGAGAGTACGAGGATGAGGCAGCATAATGATTTCATTTTTTGTTTAACAGTAACACACCAACAGGAATGAATAAGCACATGCATTATTGTAATGCAAAACTCGCAGGCATTGTAACACATCCTGATTATACCACTGATTTACAGTTTGGCACTGTGGCGCAAATTCATGAAGAACTAATCCTTCAAAGTGAAAGAAAACTAGCTGCATGGCTTTGACATTTGGCGTGACCTGATGAGCATTTTTGGTCTTGGAGAACCTTCCTCAACCCACTCTGAAGATTGAACCTTGGTCTCAACATCATAAACATACACCCACCTCTCATCACCAGTTATGAGTCTCTTCTCATATTGTTGTCATCTGTGCGATCCAAAAGCTCTTCGCAGATTGCAAGGCGAAGGTCTTTCTGGTCTTGACTCATGAGCCGTTGGACAAACATGGTGGCAACATGACACATTCCAGGACGTTGTGTCAGGATTGTATGATATAGCCCAACAAAAATGTTGCATTTTTCTGCAATCTCTCAGACAGTCAGTCTTTGATTGGCATGCACAATTTTGTTAACATTCCTAACATGAGCTTGACATCGAGGGGCATCCTGAATGAGTGTCATCTCTAACTTCCATCCGGCCATTCTTAAACAATGTGAACCATTTGTAACACTGAGTGTTGCTTAAGCACTCATCACCATAGGCTTCCTGCATCATTTGGTGTGTCTCTGTAAAGGTTTTCTTGAGTTTCACACAAAATTTCATGCAGACATGTTGCTCCTCTAAAAATTCATGACACAACATTCTACCTAATACAGATTGAACAATAGTTAACTGACATACAACAATGAAATGTCTGTCAATTACATATTAAGCACAGGTGTGTGCAGGGATGCCAACTGCATTTTGCACCAGCAGACCACTGGCCTGAACTTATGAATGTTCCAGAATGGTTTGAACAGACTGTGAATATTACTCACATGACCAATGTTTAATGAAATATTTGTCTCTGGGATAGTAAGAGTTGATCAAAAGAAATGATTTCACATTAGATTTAAAATTCACTTTGCTACCAGTATGATACTTTTTTGTTATTGGGCAAATGATCAAAGATTTTTGAGGCTGCGCCATGAACTACTCCTTGAGGCAATGAAAGCTTTAGTGATGAGTAACAAAGGCTACTTTTTCATCTAGTCTTGAAGTTGTAAGTATAAGTTTTCTTATCACAATGCAATGGATTACTTACGATGATATTCATTATGAAATACATATGAGGCATATTTAATTTGAAAGATGTACGGTTTTCTTTTTCACAAAATAATGAAAATTTGAAACTTCTGTCATTTCCCAATGTAAACCCTCTGCAACCATACAAAGTATTCTCAATGTCAACTCGAGATTATATGCTCACTGCAAATGCCTTTTTAGGAGTCTGTTTTGACCACTGGCAAATTGCTGATGCAATAACAGTACGACTGATGAATGTGTGATCTTTCACCATTGGATAAAGCCAAAATATCCTAGAAGCCATGTCAACTGAGTAAGGGTCCTGAGGAGCCACTCCATTTCTTTGTTTTCATGAAGAAACTCCTGTGTTGTGTTCAGCTGATTTGTTGGTACACTGCCTTGGCAAACCAGCACACATTCAGCCTCTTTGAAGTATTTTGCCATTGAATGCACAGTGTTCACATTTATGGCACCATAACCACACATTTCATTCAACTGATGTTTATAATTTCAATGGGTGTCAGTCTCTCAAGCACAGGAAGCCAATGATTACTCACTGTTTGTACAATGAAAACATCACTATTTGTAGCACCAAAATAAATCCTCAGTGTCACTGCATCTGCAGTAGAATTGTGTGCCATACAGTGTTACCACCTGTATTCTGCTTAAAAAAAGAGATTCTGAGTATTTGAAGCTAAACTGTATGCGCTCACAATCCTGAGAAAGAAAATGAGACCTTAGAACTCAAACACACCTTGTATATTGTAAAGATGCAGTTAGAATGCTAAATTCGTTTAAGAGGTTCCAGTTAGATGGCTGTGAACACCACATATCCTCCCCAACCACTTCCGTGCAATCAGTACTTTCTTCCAAAGTGATGAGGTACTCCAGAAAATTATGCTGTAGATATTAATATGCAGAAATTGATTTTGTTTGTTTTCAACACTAGGAATTGCATAAATACATTACTGAACTTTGCTGTTTAAGAAGTGCAATAAAATGTTACTTCCAGTTCAAACTGACATCACTATGTATACTCAAGAAAACTGCAACCTTTTACCCTACTGAATGATTTCTTTTCATCTTTTCATTAACTGTTGGTTCTAGTCTGTTCATTGTTAGGATCTGTATACGATGTCCCCCCCCCCCCCCCCCTTCCACCCAGAATTAGGGGAGAGACCTATTGTGGCAAATTATTTATTAATTCTTTGGAAACATTATTATTAATACCTTCTGTTAATTATAGCACATGAGTCATCTGCAGGAAGTATCAGCTTTGTTTGATGTATGTAAAAATATAAGAAAGAGCCTACATAAGCAACACACATTATCGCTTTGTAGAGTGCAATTGTAACAGTATACAAACAATGTACCTACTTCACTCTTTGGAAACTGATGATTCTTCCATCTGGCATGAGTTCCAGAATGTTGCAGTGTGAGTTGTTAAACAGTATATTATTGGTTCCAGTCTACACTCCTAGTGTTCCCATATTGTAACTTCCTACCAAAATTCATTTCCACTGTCCTCCCATAAACTATACTTTCTATGTTTAATCCCTTTAAAATGTCTGTAATTTTTTTACTTATTTAATTGGTTATACTGTTCATTTCATTCTCCTGCCATTAAAATTTTGCCTCTCACTTTCCATCTCTTTCCTTTCTTCTGTTTTCATTCTTCCCATAAAGTACTAGTTTTCCCTTTAGTTTTAGGTCATGCATATGAATAAATGAAAAGATACAATATTGTTTGACTACATGGCCAGCAGTCAGGCACTGGAATCAGTCACAATTGTCAAGTATCTAGGAGACTTTGGAGCAATTAAAGATGAAAGGGAATAAATTGTGCTACAGGAAAGACAGGTTCCCAACTCAGATTGAGTGGGAGAATTCTAAAGAAATGTGTTTCATAATGATACAGACACTCCACTGATTAATTCCTGAGAATTGCTCAATAGTCTAGGATTCTTTAGTAGGAAGGATTAATAGAACAGATGTAGAATATTGAAAGAAAAGTTTTGCGCTTCATCACACATTAGTTTGGTCGCCACAAGAGTACCAAAGAAATGCTGCATAAATTGTAGTGGTAGAATCTATAAAAAGACATTATGCATTGCAGATCTTACTCACAAAATTCCCAGAACCCAAATTCTGAAATATGTTAAGAAACATTACTACTTTCACTGTACATCATGAGTAGTGACAAAACGGTAAAAATAGAGAAATTTGGGCATTACAAAAGCTTACCAACTTTCTTCTCATGTACCATCCACGAACAGTATACAAATCGGAGACAAGAATCTGGTACAATGTACAGGATAATAATGAAGGCCATGAAACATTTCAAAAAATCAGTACAGATAAATGACTATGTACAATGTAACAAATGATACAGTATGTGGAAGACAAACTCTCCAAGTTTTTTGTACGAAATGTGTTTTGTGTCTCTATCCTTCATCACATAGCACACATCTAATTGGTAGTCCAATTCTGCCCATACCCACTTCAGTATATCAGGAGTGACAGTAAGAACAGCTGAAGTGAAGCGGTGTCACATGTCTTCGAGTTTCTGTGATAGAGGTGGATCATAAATGCTATCCTTGATGTAACCTAACAACAAAAAACCTCAAGGAGTAAAGTCCGATGACTATCGAGACTCCTACAGTAACACCAGGTCAGAAGCAGCAACTGAACTCGTCCAGCAACATGGCAATGTCTCATTCAAGAAATCTCATACACAGCTGTGGACAAGTGAAGAGGTGACATCTTGCTGAAAGATGAAATCCCTGGTGTCAGCTTCACGTTGATAAGTGAGCCACAATTGCAGCATGCCGAGATAGGTGAGACCATTGAAAGTTCTCTCAGTGACAAGGAAGTGCACCTTCATATCTTGTAAACTGGTGGTGTCTTGTGAAATCTGTTGTGAAAGATCTTTGCACCCTCACTACCAGGTAGCAAATAACAAATTCTAGTAGCACACAAAATGCTTTGTCTGTCTGGCTCTCCGCCATTTTCAACAACTACAGTCAGTGGTGCCCCTGTTGGTAGTTCTCCAGACTAACTTGTCAGCACCAGGTAAAAAGCCCTACAACTACTAACTGTGAGAGTTCATAATTCACATACTGCATTATTTGTTACATTATGTTAAGTCTTTTACCTCTATATTTTAAAATGTTTCTTGGACTTTATAATTACTCTGTGTATCCTCTACCATACATCAACTGGTGGCTTGCGGAGTACAGATGTCAAAGCAGATTTCTGCACAGCAGTTTCCTCATTTGAACTGTTTTAAATCTCTTACAACATTTGTCTATGATTTGTCAAATGCACTTGATTTTAAAATCTCTTCTCTTAGTCTTTTTTTGCTTATATTTTCTTTTCTATACTGCAAGGAAAATGTTAATAATTTTGTCTCATTACTTAATTTTCTACTACAGTGAACTTTAGATACATACATTGCAGTGCACTCATGTTTCTTACTACACTCCAAATCTATGAGGGTCATCATTTACACCTCTGGGATTCTCTCCTTTGTATTCCAAAAAAGAAAAGAAAGATATTTTAATGTTTGACTCAAAGACTTGAACTTCAGTATTTTTCCATCATAAGCAAATAGTTATGACAGGTGCATCCTTACACAATAATGAAATATTCATAGATATATTAATGTGTGGAGAGAAAAGATTTCAAAGCATTGAAAATCTTAAAGTTATTTTCATTAGTAGACTCCTGGTTCCCTTGGCATTACATGTTCTCAAACAAATGAACAAATATAGTATCCATGATGATCAGCACATAATTGCAGAGTTCCAAGGGACAAAAATTCTTGTCAATTTAGGAGATTAACTGGGGAATCATGGGCTCCCTTCTATGAAAATAGGCATGCACAACTTATATTTTGTAAAAAATTGTATTAACAGAAAATTTATGTTACAGTAACAAACAACTGGCAAAATTTAATATCTTATAATACAAACTTCTCAGACAAGATGGAAAGCACAGACAATTATTCCAAACTTCTTTCACAATACTGGAAATCCTCTTCCTTGACACTGTCTTTTAATAATAGTCAAAAGTGCTATTAAATAATCTCTTTGCTGTGGATTCACAAAAAAAGTTAAGACAGTCTGGAAGGTCCGAGGTTCTACTTTTACAAAACCACATGAATTACTTGAACCTGAATCTGATGGACTACAATCACTGGCACTTGTCACAAGACCACCACTTTGTCTCACAAAATTCACAACCCTTGCACGAGATGAAGTATCTGTCTCTATGGAAGCAACAGGATGCTGGAAACACAAACTTATGAGAGTCGGATCATCAGATTTCTCAATAGCGGTGAGTTCTGAAAGTGAGAGCACTTTTTGTACATTATCCTGTTCTACATTTATTAAGAAAAGAGCATGGACAGTAAGTAAGAGCGTCACAGCTTCCATGTCAGCATTTTCACTGCGTTGCACAGCTTCAACAACATAGAGGAATGGATGCCTCATGTCTGACACTAACTTCCAACTGTATTTAAGATGAGAGTTGACTCTGCCACAAATGGGGTCTACTGAAGGCTGATGCCGAATCTGCAACACTGTTGACCACCCAGTACCATGTAGCAGACCTTGGCCTGCAAGGGCAACAAAATCTGCAGCCCCACTAAGAGGCTTAGTAACAACCCCTACAAGTCCTCTTCCCACACTTGCAGCTATATTTCCACCAAAAATCATAGACTGTAATGGGTGGTGCGCAATCCCTCCTACTGCACCAAGTAAACTTATTCCTAGTCCTGTCAGACCTTGAACTACACCTTGTGTTAGTCCTTGTGGTGGCTGCCTTCGTCGTTCTTCTGTGCGTTCCAAGTGTTCTGCATCCAGGGTAAGTCGATCCAAATTTCGAGCTAAACTTGCAGCCAATTTTGTAACAGAGCTAAGAGTACCTGCTGTGACATGCTTCATAAGAGAGGCTGAGCCATGAGTAACACCTGCAATAAATGCCCAAGGCCCCTGGAAAATGCCTTGATAGGGCATGTTGACAAAGTCCCAAAGACCAGAGCCTACAGTGCGAGCAAAGCCACCTGGAGTTCCCAGCAATTCCAGTGAACCTACAACCCAACCAGCGCCAAAAATGGCTCCAGACAGATAGTGCATTGTCAAAGTGTGTCCAAGTCGATATGGTGTAGTAACAAGATAACGGTGTTGAAATGCAGTGAAATGGAGTGGAGAACAATCCAAAGCTACATAAAGTGGAGCTGTCATGTGAACACTTAGTAGCATAGATAAAGGTTCAATAGTGAGAGACTGTAATTGAACTGGAAATGCAATCTGCTGTGCTTGGAATTCAATTGCTTGTGGAATTGGAATTACTGCCAAGTGAGAAGACTGTTGTGTAGCCCTATGTTCTTTCTCTGTGAAAAATAAGCCTTTATTAAAAATGGATACTGTTTTATCAATAAGCTTTATTTTAAGGTTGTCTTCAATGTAAAGGCTCAGAGGTCCAATGGAAGTTCTTAGACTTTTTGCAGTCAGATCACCAGTGAGTTTCTTTTCGAGAATAGAAAACACTTTTATGAGTGCATACTCTTCAGTCTGCTTAATCAGTACACTAGCTGGGACACGTAAATTTGTAAAGTGGACCATCTTTGGTGCCTGGCCTATCAGTATGACTGGAAAATCAAATCCTCCAGATTTAAACATCTGGTTATCAAGTTGCATATCCCCAATGTTGAAAGAAATATGCCATTCATCTTGTCCTGCAAAGCTTTTTTCTGTTTGGGCTGAGATACATACATTGTCTAAGGTCAGAGAAAGTATTTCGGATGTTATTGTACTTGCACTTGGTACATCCTCAGTCAATATAATATTCAGTCCTTTTAGAAAGAGTGACAGAAGAAAACTATTTTTAGGGCTAGTATCAGGTTGAACATCTTTTGCATCACTGCATAATGGCTTTAAAGTTTGTTCTGAATTTATACGTCTTAAACATTTTGATTTTTCTTCCAATGGAGAAGATATATTGAAAGTAGTATCAGAAGTACTACCACTTAATCTGTAACTGTCCTCACATTCACTGTTAGTAGTCTCCAGTTGGACATGAGAGCTGCCATCTGATATACTTCCAGTAACTTTCTCCATGTGTGTTTGTATTAATCTTATGCGTATGTCTCTAGCCGATATTTCAACATGGCTTACAGTATCCACTGTGATATGCAACGTGTGACAGTGAAATTCTGAGTGCACTCTAACATCACCATGGTTGGGGAGATACAAGAACTGTTCCTGTACTTCAATAATATCGAGACCCTGAGACCACTTTGGAAGTCCTTCATTATAGCAAGCAAATACCAGCTGTGGCATAACATTTGGTTTAACTATGTTTGGAAACTGTTTTGATATGTAAGGAAGACTGTAGAATGAAGATTTGTTTGGGTGGACTTCACATAACCAATCAATGTGTGATGCTTCAAAAACAACACTACCATCATTTCCCGCTGTTCCTTGTGCACAGAGAAGTTTGAAACTGCATTTGTTATGTATGATCATCTGAGGATGTGGATCACAGTGTACATGTAGAAATATTTGGTCACTAAGCACCTGAATGGAGAGAACAAAAGCCTCATTCATTTCTTTGCATTTGTCATCTGCTTTCACAGGAACTGTAAAGCTATGACGGCCAAATTGTTTGATTACTTTGATTGGGCAACACCATCCGCCACCCTTGTTGAAAGACACATAGTGATTTATTTCATCTTCTCCACCACCAACAAGTGTCCATTCAGTAACTGGAACACCTCTACTTTGTGGTCCTTGTGGTTCAGGTGGAACAACAATGTAAGATTGAGCAGCATTATGAAATTCTGACATACTAATTTTTTCTTTCAAAAGCAGACAAGACATTTGGAGCTCAAGATTTGTGTGGTTGCATACTATATAGCTGGGTCTTATATGAAGTATCCTTATTTCATCAGTGATGTCAGATTTCAGATTTGCAAAGCACATCACTTTGCTTTGTTGAACTGGAATCTGTGCATGGCCTACACTGGGTATTACACCAGAAATGTGTGGCATATAGAAACTACTAATTCTTCCTCGTTGTTCAAGTTGAAGAGGACAGGAGCAATGCTCTAGTGTTCTTAAATGGAATGACAGAACAAATGTACTTTCCATTTTAGGGGGAGCTACAACTCCAATGTGTGGAATATTACAAATTACAGAGCCTTCAATTACCAAGCTCACTGTACATCCTAATGTATTTACTATTAGTGCCCATGGTTGAACATCTACTAAAAGTGTACCAGAATATGGACTGTGAAGTTTATATTCCACCTGAACATGTGTCTGTGGCTGCTCTGCAGTTTCCCAAGGAAGCTCTGCATATTCTTCACCAACAAATGGCCAGCGACTGCCCTGTTTATTGTGTACTGTGTCTAAGACGACATCTATATCTACACCTTTTCTAAGGGTGCTATTAGGAAACTGTTGACGATCTACCATAGTGTAAGATAATGGTACATAAGGATCAGAAGGCAGAATACTGTTTTCAAGCTGGAATGTTAATTTGTGTGTATGTTCAATAGTACCCGGGCAATACAACTGCTGTTCATCTCCTTTTCCTTTTATAATTGATTCAAGATGAACTTTTAAACCTGGTGTATCAACAAAAACTTTTGCTGGTAGTGGTAAATGAGATCTTATCATGAATAATGGAGAAAGTACCGCTAAAATTTTACCACCATTCCCAATTGGCTGTCTTATAATCCTACACCATACACTGAGAAACTGAGTTTTATCTTGCAAGGGAACTTTAACTAACCAAGGCTGGTTTGTTTTTACATTTTCCTCCAATGGAATATCTCCAGACCATAAACTTTCAAGACCATGAAAACGTATTCGTAAAACAACTCTTTTACCATCTTCTAGTAAAACAGAAGGAGCAGTATCTTTACCACAAACAAGAAGGGATCTAACAGGATGCATGGGTGCATCAGCATCTGCGACTGGCAAAACTTTACATTCAAAATGTTCCACTAAAAGGTTTGTTATTATTAATTGGCCTGATATTACAACCTGTTTTTGAGTAGCTGAAAGTGAGGTTACCTTCACAATCAAGCTGAATTCTCTCTGGCTACTTTCTGTAACACAGCACAAATTAGTACCATCTCTGTCAATTTCAAATGGCTGACTCCACACCCAACCACCATTCTCTGTTCCGACATGCATCATTTGCCTGGCTTTGTGAGTGCGCCAGGCATACATGTGGCACTGTCTGCTCCCAAGCAAAATATCTTCATCTGTCATTGCTTGACCAAATCTTATGGACTGCATCATATCATTACAAATTACATATCGACTAATTATGATACAGTTCTGGCTTTCAGGGTTATCAGCATAATTTCCTGTCCAAAGCTGTGAGGAAATACCTAATGAATGGCCAATGGATGGTCCAAGCCTAATATTAATGGGACTCATAACAAGTGATGCTGTATTACTATTTCCAAAATGTATTTGGAAGCTTGTTCTAAAAGGCTCTACAATGCATTGTTGTGTCAGATATGCAAAATCAACTGAATCACAACGAATGCTGCTAGTAAACTCAAAAGAACTATGTTCTGAATTCCAGTGGCAGAAGAATAGAGCTGCAGTGTCTAGTAAGACAGAGAAAAAGCGCTGCGTAGAAGGAAAATTTCCATCCCATGTGAATGCCTGTAGTGGTACTGGCATCATTTGACATGGACTGTCTATCTGGAGGTGATTATATAAAGAAATCTGAATAGAAGTTACATTCACAGCAAGCTGAATATGAGGAACAAGTTCTGGTGAGAAGAAAGAGTCAACTCTCATGCAAGCTGCGAGGGAATGAGGTGAAATAGTGACATTCTTGGCAACTAAACTATCTTCGTCACCAGTTTGAAGTATTAGTTGCACTCTCCAAGTGCAGCTAACAACAGGATGTGAATCTTCAGGTAACTTTAGCCGACAAATATCTGATTCAGATAACTGAAACTGTGAATGTTCTTGGTAGCTGTTACGAGCATCACTCCAATATTGTAATGAGCAAAGAACCTGTTCTTTGCAGTTAACACTCTCTTCGTGAGAATTGCTTGCCATCTGTAAATAGAATACAAATATAAATTACCAAAACAATAACAATAATGAACTTCAGAGACTAAAATAAGTACTACACAAACATATCAGATACACCCAAGTAACAGAAATTGCTGAACACTGTGCATCTCAAAACTGTGAGGGCATTTTAGTTCCCATTATGAGCCTAAATTGCCAGATGCAAAAAGAGTCCATAATTGTTCATATTCACAGGGTGCCTGGGTATTATAGGTACAAACAAAAGGGACAAGTAGAGAAAAACGAAAAAAGCAAATAATCCTAAAAAAAACGTAAGTCCAGAAACCAACAGTTTCCTCAATATGAAGTATTATGACTGAATACAAGAACACCTTATAACAGAGTCCTCAAGGATCCAAACTGCAGATATGTACTTAAAGATAAACACATTACAGTAAGTGTTGCACATGGCCGCAATTCATGAGAACACAAGCTTCAGCATATCTCCTTATCAATGTTAGTACAAGTTCAAAAATCCTGGCAGGTTCCAAATGCATTAACAACCACCCACAATATTTTCTTGCTGTTCATGAACACTGTCAACATGGCTGGAATACTCCAATGCTTTTAAATATCCACTCACAAAAATTACCAATAAGGGAGGTACTGAGAGGCCAAGTTGTTAGTGAGCCACAGTCACACTTGCTGTCTAAGGTTTGTGCTACATAATCCTGAACAGACATATGGCCATTGCATGGACCACACATGCTACCTCTCACTATAAGGAGTATTACCCAAGGTCACTTTTTCCCAAAAACAGCTTAGGCACCCTTGTTTCAGAAAATGTTACCCTAAAGTCTTCCTGACATTTTAATATAGATTGTAATTTGAAGTTACTTTCATGAATGAACAGAAATTCAGCCTGGGGAAAACATGTTTGTTCACACACAGCTAATTCAACACTGCCTACAAAAGGGTAGGAAAACTGTTTGGATATCATGTGCTGTCTTCCACTATATTTGTATTGCAATTTTATTTAACGGAATTTTAAAAAATTCACAACAGTACATTGTTGACAAGAAGAGAATAATTACACAGTGTTAACTGGAGCAGTGATGAAGTGATATTAATGCACTTAAAACATAAGAAGTCAACTGCAAATTTGTTGTCTTCATTTTTGTATTTATATATTTCTCCTTATGTACTGCTGTAAGTATATTTGTATTACATTATCTTCTCAACATGTAGATGGATAGTTGCTAGACAGATAGTCATGATGGTGGTGATGGTGATGATAATAATAATAATAATAATAATAATAATAATAATAATGAGTGGAAGTGTGATTGTTGAAGTTAAGGTATACTGAATAGCTGAATGGTTAGTTCATCCAACTGGATTATATGGCATGTTTCATTCCCAAAAATCTCCTGTGCCATACAAAACAGCACACATCCCCACATTGAAATAAGATTTGGTCTTTGGAATAAAAGTGGTACGAAACAAGATGAAGCATTAACTCTCCTCTCCATTGTGGTCTGGATGAGATAATGACTAAGGTGCAAGAAAAAAAAACTGGAGAAGACAAGAGCGAAGCAGTGGTATTCACAGATGACATGATGATCTAGGGAAATCGGGAGGAGGGGATTCATGAACAGCTGTATGCTTGGGAAGGAACTGTGAGACAGTATGGAATGAAATTTAGTGTTAACAAATGTGACATCCTGTTTACAACTAGAAAGAAAGATAGAACAACTACGGAATATGGATTGGAGATGAACAATTTGAAGAAGATAGAAAGCATCAAGTACTTGGAAGTATGACAGAGGGAAATAAAAGAAATGAGAAAGACATGAGTGAACATAGTATATAAGCAGAAGCACTCCTGTGAAGTTTTAGGTGCCTGGTGGTTGCTAAGTCAATAATTCCAATAAAGTCAGTGTTTTCTAGGGTAAAAAACTGTAAAATGTCTTGTATAGCCACAAAAAAAAACCAATCAGATATATTTTGTTGTTCAGTCCTTGCAACATTTGGTGAAGAGATGGGTATTAAGTGCATTCTCAAACAAGCAACACTTTTGAAACAGAAACTGTGTTGTACTAAACACATAAAGCATCAACATGGGATACTATTTTAAATATACTACAACCCCAAAAATTTGAACAGCTAATATCAGTAATGATATCTCTCCTATCACATTTCATATAAAGATGATTTACAATGGCATGTTTTGAACTAAAACAAAAAGAATGACGTGAGACAGTGATGAAATATACACTGAAGAGCCGAAGAAACTGGTACACCTGCCTAATTTGCGTAATATCTGAAGTAGTGCTGGAGGAAACTGACACCTTTAATCCTGCAGGGTTGTCCATAAATCCGTAAGAGTTCAAGGGGGTGGAGATCTCTTCTAAACGGCACGTTGCAAGGTATGCCAGATATGCTCAATAATGTTCATGTCCGGGGAGTTTGGTGGCCAGTGGGAGTGTTTAAACTCAGAAGTGTTCCTGGAGCCACTCTGTAGCAATTTTGGATGTGTGGGGTTTGACACTGTCCTGCTGGAATGGCCCAACCCGTCAGAATGCACAATGGACATGAATGGATCCAAGTGGATGCTTACGTACATGTTACCTGTCAGAAAAATCCCCACTTTATCGCTCCCACGGAGATGATGTATCCCATCACTCGTGTGCCAAACAAACTCAATTAAATCTTGATAACCTGCCATTGTAGCAGCAGTAACCAATCTAACAACTGTGCCAGACACTTGTTGTCTTGTATATGCATTGCTGATCGCAGTACCATATTCTGCCTGCTTACATATATCTGTATTTGAATATGCATGCCTGTACCAGTTTCTTTGGCATTTCAGAGTCTATTTCACTTAATGTTTTACAATACATGTACAAAACATTGGAGTAATTTACAGAGAAACAGTTCCAGCATCACATGAGCTTTTATTTTTGAGAGAATTTAAACTTTTCTTTTTCAAATGGGTTAAAAGGCATGACTTATTGATGTACAGCAGGCTACTTGACAATTACTGAACAAATTTTTGGTCTGTGTGTCATTAATCAACCCCACTGATATCCGTGAAGATTTCTCTGTGCTGCATGGTAATGTGTCTTTTATTTAAACAAGCTGCCTATTATGATAAGATGGTGTACTGACTACACCACAATGTATGCATTTATTTTTTTCTTTGTGTTTCAGCAATGAGGGCATTATAAACCGCATTTCTACTCTCTTGCTAAAGTTTTTTTTTTTAAATTTGCAATCCACTTTTCGATGATTGTTAAAAATAATTAACATGCTGGAGTGTAGCCATTCAAACTCAGTTCTCTATCTCCACACCTTTCATGGGCACACAATATTTCCAAAAATGTTTTATTGGTTAATGGCAGAAGGAGCACATCTATCTTGCTCTTCAAATTTCCAATGTTTTGAGGGTATAGATTTGCGTTTGCAGTTCACTCTTAAACATTTTAGGTGTTTTCTATTTTCTTTCAAAATAACCTGCCTCAACAGTGAATTCCACTGATCCTCTCTGATTCCAGTGTCTTGAGAATCCCATCCCTCAAAAGAGCACAGCAACACAAGCATAGAGACAGACTTAGGAAGTCCATTTTTAGCCTCAATGTGCAACAGAAATCAGTTGAAGCTGGGTTAGGTTCCACAAAATAAAAATGGTAAATACAGCAAATACTTAAAATTTTCTGCGGCGTACAGTTTAAATTTCACTGCATCCTCACTTCTAAGTTTAGTCTCTGTGAAAATGACACAATACAATTTCCTTGTGTATAAACTACAGTAACTTTAAACCCCCCTCCCCCCCCCCCCATCTACCTTCACACACACACACACACACACACACACAAATAACAATGACTAGGATGTAAGAAACAGGACACTTACCTTGTAAGGAACTGGAAAAATATCAACTCTAGTCAATGTGCGTGGTTGCGGATAACGCCAAGCCATTGTTGGTGGGTTACTCCAAAATACTATCTGATATGGGAGGGGCAGCTCTTGAGCAGAACGAGAACCTTCAGCTGCTTCTACAAACTGAAAAGCTCCTGCACGCAAATCATCCTTATAATGTTGACTCGATACTGGTGACATACCAAAATACTGTTCATTGTGTTCATTTCTAGTTGGCACAGAAGAATCTTGTGACATATTCTGTAGCAATGGCTGATATTCATTTATCAACAACTGTAAAATTTGTAGATGTTCAGGCCCAACATCAATTAAAATAGAATCTGAGTTAGCTGTTACCTGAGCCTGAAAAAAGAGAGTGAAATAAAATAGAAAACCATGCAGATCAGTAAATCTTATGGCAACAAAACAAAATGCTACTCTCGGAGCACATATAAAAATTTCCACTTTCGTATGTCAACTATCAACATCCTCTATATGGCAAAATAAATTACTTAGGTTCAACAAATGGCAGGATAACTTAACCAAGGCTGTAAGCCCCCAGTAGCTTCAAGTAAATCTAAACATAACACAGAGTAATTCTTTGAAACAGCTGATTGACATCCTTGTATCATGGGCAGATCCTCCTAAAATGTAGTTATTATGGACTATAACTGCTGTGATGAAAGACCGTTAGCCAAAACTCAAATCTGGCAGTGTTTCGTATCTCAAAAATGGAGATAGGACTGTTTGTACAAGCACATATTTCTAGGATGAAAAGTCATTCCACTCCATTCCCAAACTCATTGGCAATGGTACAGAAACCACAGTAATGTTATAGAGAGAATTCTGTTGTGGTAACAATAAAGATGCATTTCTTAGTTCATTTGCACAGCATTTCTCCTGTATTAAAAGGCACCTTCACACAATCTCGGAAAATTACAAAATCAAGTACAAATATAATGGCCATATACAGTAATTCTGAAACAAGACCATGAAAAATATCAACAATGTAGGAAGCGACAGACTGCTACTTACCTTAAAGAAGACACATCAAGTTGCAGACGGGCACAATTAAAAGGCACTCACTTACAGCTTTCAGCCACAGCCTTTATCATTAAAACACACACATGCAATATCACGTGGGATGTGAGCAGCAATCTGGGAAGGGTGGGGAAGGGGAAGGGATAGTAACGTATGTGTGGGGAGAGGGATGGATGCTGTCTGGTAGAGAGCACAGGGACTAGACTGCCAACAGGCACAGCATCAGGAAGTTGTGGGGCATGGAGGGTGGGAAAAAAGGAACAAAAAAGGAGAGGACTGCACACTCCACCATACAGCGTCTCTCTCCCCACCCATGCATTACTATCCCTTCCCCTGCCCCTTCCCCACCCCTGATATTCCTACCTGCAGTTCCCATTGTTTGAAAAGTGTGTAAAAATTCTTAACCCTACAACATAAATGTTACAGATCTTAAATTGCCTCTGGAAGGGGCAGGGGGCAGGGATGGTGACTAAAGAGTGTACTAGCTCCCATAGTATGCAATATAAAATTTAACACTTACTGAACTATGTGCAAACAATCATCTCTTGAAATGAAGAGGCAATCGCTTAAAATTACAACAAGGAAAGAATGGGCCAAGTGCATGTATACCGCTAAAATAAAAAACAATGCTGATGGTCACAATTTGTACCCAAAACAATATAAGGTCATATACAAGATTATTAGCAATAGCCATAACAAAGAAACAGGCAAAAGGCTACCTTGTTAAGATTTACAGTAATGTAGCTATAACGAAATCTAGACCTTTCGCTGTTTACAGGCGTTGATACACACACCACAAACCAACAATGGTAATAAAACAGAACTTACATATGGTAAGATAAAATGTGATTTATTAAAAGTCTAGGTTCTGTAAACAGCATAAAAAGTCATATGGAGAAGGAAAACAATGCTGTTAAAATATATAAACCACAACGTTACACAGTAGGAGGTGGCAAACAGTATGAATGTCAAAAAACCTAAGACAAAGACATTATTTGACTTACCACATGGAGACAACGTCCATTAAACACAAAATAGGGCCTGTTTACGTCTGTCATACATGAACAACCTTACGTGCTAGCGTTGGTCTGAATAGATGAGAACTAAGGCCTATGGTGTCATAGTACTGGGAAGCTCACTAGGTGGTGACACTACAATTTCTAACTATGCAAGGCTGTGTGTACATAATTAGGAAAAACACCCAGTGCCTGAACATTGATGGTTGTCTGTATATCATTACTCCACAGTAGTTGTATGGTTTGAAAGTAATGAACTCTAGAGCCCCTACATTATGTACAAAGATAAAAACTCATATAAAAGGTAACCCAGCTGGATTAATTGTCAATGGTATCAGTAGCCTCGCTTATTATGTCTACAGATTTCTTCTTCAAATTTTAAAGGATAACGTAACTTCTGAATTAGACTACTCTATACATAATCTTTAAGTGTTGACTGCATGTTTGCGTGATCATGTTTTTCCAGAGGTTTGCCATCTTATTTCTCGTGATATCAAAAACCTGTATGTGAATGTCCTCCTAAGGGAATCCATAGCTATTATTCGAACATTCTTGTCTGAGAAAGAATCGCCCCTAATGTCATTACTCTCTTAGAGGTGTTCATATCCCACAATTACTTTTCATTTAATAACTTTATTTATAAACAAGAGGACAGTTTGGTGATGGGGAGTTGCCTTTCCGGATTCCTCACCATGGTCTTTGTGAATCATGTAGGATCTGAGTTTTTCAAATGGGGGTCTCCTCTTAGCAAGCAGATCATCCCATATAAAAGATATGTTGATGATATTTTCATTCTCTTCCAGGGTAATGAAGGTGACATAAACCTCCTCACTGAAAAGTTTATAGCCTACATCCAAAACTAACATTTATTCACAATGTCATGAACTCCGAGGGGATCTTAAACTCTTTAGATCTTGCTTTGCAACTCATGGAAATAGAATTTTCTTCTATATCTTTAGGAAACCTTCCCCCGGTGTGTCTGCTATATCTTGTGCCTCCAATAATCCAAGATGTTACAAGCTTAGTTATTTTTGAACTGCTGTTGTAAGAATTTGTAAGCTCTCCCTTTCTGACAATGATATTTGGAAAGGATTGAACAATCTATGTTACATAACCAGAGAAATGGATACAGCCCAACATTTGTGCACCAGTTACATTCCGAAAGCAAAAATGTCTTGCAAACATGGGCCACTCCTCCTCCTCCTCCTCCTCCTCCTCCTCCTCCTACTCCTGAGGCATGTGAAGTTAAACAAGTTGCAATTCTGTATTTAGGTCCTTTTTCTTGTCATTTAGCAAAGCTATTTAAACAGACTAATATCCAAATTGTTTTTTCGCAGTGTAGCTCGATTCAGTATGCTCTCTCCCATAGTGAGCAACCCACTAATCATATATTTTTGAAATTGGGGGTTTATAAAATTAGGAGCCTAGAATGCCCGGCTGAATAAATCAGACAGGTGGAGAGGTAATTTACCGTTAGATTCAGTGAACAATTGCTAACAAAAAAATTGCAGATTAGAAAATATTCCCCCTTTGCTGAACATCTAAAAGCTTCAGACCATCAGTCATCTAGTTTGGAAAATCTTATAATCCTGCATGTAGAAAATAAAAGATGAAAATTAAATTTGCTTGAGGAATTTGAACTTCGAAATAAATTCAATTCAAATCATTGAGGCTTTTAAACAAATACTTATTGTCGAAAAATCAGGCATTTTTTGATGCTATGATGCACATCTTCAAACGTGTTTTATGAATTTATATTATTTCAGACATTGGGCAATTTTCCTGATTATTTACACATAGCCTTCCATAGTTAAAAGCCTTAGTGTTGCCACCTGGCGAGCTTCCTGGTACTACAACACCACAGCCCTTAGTTTTTGTCTACTCAGACTAGTGCTAGCACATAAAGTTGTGCATATATGACACATGTAAACTGGCCCTATTTTGTGTTTAAGGGGAATTGTCTCTTTCGACACGCACACATTTTGCTTCCTCCTGCTGTATAAAGTTGTGGTTTATATATTTTAACAGTGTTATTTTCCTTCCCCATATGATTTATCATGCCGTTGACACAATCTGTATTTTTAAAAGTCACATTAGATCTTACCATATGAGAGTTCTCTTTTATTACCACTATTGGCTTGCAGTGTGTGACCACATCCTGTAAACCTTCAAAGGTAGGCTTTTGCCTGTTTCTCTTTTATGGCTATTGCCAATAATTTTGTGTATGGCTTATACAAATATTTATCCACACTGAAATGGTGTTTCTGTGTTACATTCCTCCAAGAGTGGTTATGGCAATATGAGCATTTGCAGAAAGAAGGTACTATATTTACACTACTCTGATGCATGCCGCCCCCCCCCCTTTTTTTCCATATGCAGTATTCAAAACTGGAGTGTGCATAAGATTCAGTGGTGCACTATATTCGGATGTGAATCCATCATTCACTGGCAACATAAACTGAAATTTAGGTATTGTTCTTTATGGCACAATGCATTGTTGTAATTCTCAACTTCATTACATTATTGATGAGGAAGTCCCAAAATGGACGGCAAGCAGAAAACATCATATGATGCTACTTTCAAGCAAAAAATAATTATTTATGCTCAAATTATGGCATCAGGAGGGCGAAAAGAGAGTTCAATGTAGAATGCTCTGCCAGGCATTTGAGTGTGAATTACAGGGTAGGCATACAGATGTAGATGTAGCTGCAGCTGAGAGAAATATCTGCTTATGGAAGAAAGAAAAATTAGCATTATTTACAACTACTACTACCGGAAAGAAATTCACTGATTATGGCATAGGAAGGCATCCTGATGTTGAAGTAAAAGTTTTGGAATTCATCCGTGAAAGGAGGAAGAATGAGCAACCTGTGACTAGTGACACCATGAAAAACAAAGCAAAAGAGGAGGCTAAATTCTTAATACACTGAGGCAAGAGTTTAAGACTGGTTGTGGATAGGTTAATCATTTTATGCATTGGCAGCTTATCTCTGTGGCACTGTATAACAGTATGCCAAAACTTTTACATGTTTTTGAGAAAAAATTTCAAGGATTTCAGTGGAAAGAAAAGAACTTTTCGATGGACCAAACAGGCAACATTGATGAGATGCCAGTTTGGTTTGATACACCATATAATTACATGATTGATGAGAAGAGAACAAAAAAAGTTACCATAAAAATATCAGGGTGTGAAAAACCGTGCATAATTATAATGCTGGCAATTACACAAGATGAGTATGAACTTCCCAAGAAATCTTCAAGTGGAGAACAAGCCCCAAGATCCCTAAAAGTGAAAACCTGTTCCCTGATCATGTCATCATTTGAAATCAAGAGAATGGGTGGCTGACTGTAATGCTTGACTGGCTCTGAAATGTAAGGGAACTCCACACTGGTGGGCTTTCCAAACTACCATCAATGCTTTGTCTTGTATTTTGTGGTCATCTCACTGATGACATAGAAAAGATCCACAGCCTAGCCACTGAACTTGTTAATATTCCTGGAGGAATGACTTCTGTGTTAGAACCCCTGGACATTAGTAAACCTGTCAAAGGTTATGTTCAGGAACCATTAGAAAAATTTGTGAACGAAACTGTGAAACGACTCTGACAGGAAAAATTAAGCACACTGCATCCCACACATGCACACTGGGTTTCAGCTGTGTGGAAAAGCACTGACGCACCAATGATATTAAAATCATTCAAGAAATTTTGCATTTCAAATATTCTGGATGAGAGTGAATCTTTTTATTTTTATTTTCATTTTTATCTTTTTCTCTTTAGCAGAAACAACTGAGGCCATAATCCAACACCGAAATGGAGTTAAAAGCAACTACACATTACACCCAATCAACAGAAGGAAAGAGAGCAAAAAATAAGGACTTCCCCTTGGAGAAAGACCAACAAAGTACACCATAGAGACAGCAAAGGTCCCTAACCAAAGATTAAATGTCCTTTGCCATATTGCTAAATGTGATTGACAGCCCGTGCATCATTCACTAAAATGGCCAATAACTCAGACGGCAAACATACACTGGAACATAAGCAATTAAAAAATGGGCATTGTGTTAGGAAATGGTGAACTGTCAAAAGGTGATGACAGTGCACATGAAGTGGTGGGGGATCACCACATAACAAATAGTGATTGCTAAAATGACGGTGCCCAATACGCGAACAAGCTAAAATGATATCCTTGCGACAAGAGGGCCAAGAGGAGGTTGGCGAAGCTATTGAGAGAGGTCTAATTTCCCGGAGCTTGTTCCTGTGAAGACAGCAACACAGAGATCATCTGAAGGAATGGAAGAGCTAGCAGGCCGAGGTAGGAGGACTGCAACCTCAGCAGCCTCATTTCCCATCAGACTGACATGGCCAGATCCCACATGAACATCACGGTAGATCACTCAACAGTGAGCAAGGTGAAGCCTTCTTGGACCTGTTGCACTAAAGGATGGACTGTGTACAGCACACAGAGGTTCTGAAGGGCACTGGGAGAACCAAAGAATATGACACGATCAAAAAGCCTGTGTGACCAGATACAGGGCGAAGTGCTCTGCTGTAAAAATTAAGCAGTGTTCTGGAAGCTGATACTGAAAATGGTCAGTATCAATGATGAAGGCACACCTGAAGGCACACCTGACACCACGATCGGTCTTAGAGGCATCAGTGTAGATGAAGGTGCCATCGCTAAGTTGGGTGCAAAGCTCCAGGAATTTATGGCGATAGATCAAATCCAGAGTAGTGTCCTTGGGAAGAGAATGAAGTTCAAGATGAATACAGGCTGCTGAATGAAGCCAATGCAGTGAAGGGTTCACAGCTATTGGGCACGTGGCAGGGAGTGTGGAGTTAAGCTGCCAGAGCAGTAGCTGATAGTGAACTTCAGGAGGTAAAAGAGAAGAAAGGCATGCCCCATACTGGTGGAAAAGGGAGTTATCAAAAACTGGGGCATAGGATTGGTGGTTGGGCATGTACGACAAACAGCATGCATATCTGCTGAGGAAGAGATCATGCCAATATGACAGTGGTAGTTTGGCAGTTTCTGCTTAGACACTCTCGAGCAGGCTAGAGTAAAAGGTACCAGTGGCCAAAACGTATTCCACAACAGTAGATGTTGTTAGGACGGTGTAAGACGGATGGGCATGCAGATGAATAAACAAAACATCCATAGTCTAGTTTCGATATGAATATAATAGAGGGAAACATTCCACGTGGGAAAAATATATATATCTAAAAACAAAGATATATCTAAAAAGAAAGATGATGAGACTTACCAAACAAAAGCGCTGGCAGGTCGATAGACACACAAACAAACACAAATATACACACAAAATTCAAGCTTTCGCAACAAACTGTTGCCTCATCAGGAAAGAGGGAAGGAGAGGGAAAGACGAAAGGATGTGGGTTTTAAGGGAGAGGGTAAGGAGTCATTCCAATCCCGGGAGCGGAAAGACTTACCTTAGGGGGAAAAAAGGACAGGTATACACTCGCACACACACACATATCCATCCACACATACAGACACAAGCCCTCTCCCTTAAAACCCACATCCTTTCGTCTTTCCCTCTCCTTCCCTCTTTCCTGGTGAGGCAACAGTTTGTTGCGAAAGCTTGAATTTTGTGTGTATATTTGTGTTTGTTTGTGTGTCTATCGACCTGCCAGCGCTTTTGTTTGGTAAGTCTCATCATCTTTCTTTTTAGATATATTTTTTCCACGTGGAATGTTTCCCTCTGTTATATTCATAAAAACAAAGATAATGTGACTTACCAAATGAAAGCACTGGCAGGTCGACACACACACAAACTAATACAAACATACACACAAAATTCTAGCTTTCGCAACCCACGGTTGCTTCGTCAGGAAAGAGGGAAGGAGAGGGAAAGACGAAAGGATGTGGGTTTTAAGGGAGAGGGTAAGGAGTCATTCCAATGCCGGGAGCGGAAAGATGGATATGTGTGTGTGTGTGTGTGCGAGTGTATACCCGTCCTTTTTTCCCCCTAAGGTAAGTCTTTCCGCTCCCGGGATTGGAATGACTCCTTACCCTCTCCCTTAAAACCCACATCCTTTCGTCTTTCCCTCTCCTTTCCTCTTTCCTGACGAAGCAACCGTGGGTTGCGAAAGCTAGAATTTTGTGTGTATGTTTGTGTTAGTTTGTGTGTCTATCGACCTGCCAGCGCTTTCGTTTGGTAAGTCACATCATCTTTGTTTTTGGATATATATAGTCTAGTTTCGAACGGACAAGGCTTTGGTATTAACAGAGGAAGGTGGTCTGAACCATTCCCCAGGAAGTACTGCTTAGGACACTGAGGGACCAGGTACAGTGTGTGGGCAAATAAGACATGTGGGAGGATCAAGCACGAGCCCCAGGAATTTCATAGTTTCAGTGAACAGAAGAGCAACAGGCCCATGATGTAATGACAGTGGAAGAAATCCAGTGCACTGCCAGATATTCATAAGAACGATTTTGTCAGTAGAAAAGCAAAAGCCATTGTCAATGCTCCATGAGTAAAGACAACTGAGACACCACTGAAGATGCTGCTCGAGGACATAAGTCCATGGGGAACTGCAATACATCGCAAAGTCATCGATGAAAAGGGAGCTGGAAAGTACCCAGTGGGAGACAATCCTTAACAGGGTTAATGGCTATAGAAAAAGAGGACTACGCTCAGGATGGTACCATGAGGCACCACATTCTCCTGGATAAAGGTGTCCAACAAGGGTGAACCCACACGAACCTTGAAAACTCGGTCTTTTAAAAATTTCTGAAGGAAATGGTGCAGGCAGCCTTGGAAATTAATTTAAAGGATCTGTCCACTTTTGCTAATATGACACATCTTTTTAAGTTTTTTTCTGTTTACTCAATGAACTAATGAAAATGTTCCCAATTTCAAGAGACCAACCAAGAGACAAAATACTAAATGAAGTGTGTAATGGTTCCATGCAGTCACTGCAGATAAAATCCCGTCTTTTGGTTTTCATTACTATGACAAACTGCTATACAAAAAAGCAGCAACAAGCAATGATATTATGATACTTAAATGCAGTGACTGAAATATTTATGTCATATCAATGTACTGAATGGCTTAAATCTTTATAACACATCAATACTGTGTAATACACTTATCCTGGAAAGAAAGCACACTTATCCTGCATGTCACCTCTTCTGGATGGCACTGTTCTACTGACCAATCTATCTGAGCACACATCCTGAACTCATTTAATGATCCTGTTTGCTACTGCATTTCTCTTATGGCTTCAAATGCGTGTGTCCACTGCTGATATAAGCCTAGTACATTTGGGGTTGGGTACTATACAAAACCCTTAGCACAGCATGAAGAATTGTGTGTCCACTCATATGAAACCTTGTAATAGGCAACATTTTTCATCCAGTGACTAACCTTAGGGTGCAGTAAATCAGTCTCTGGACTACAATTTCTCCATAGGTGCTGGTGCTGCGGCACCACACTTGAGAGAGCAAATTGTATAATGTCTTAGCATAATTATTATTTTATTTTATCTCTGAATTGAGCTAAGGTGACTTTTGTAGAAAAATGTCTGAAGAAGAAATAAACCTTGATTTGAATTTTGGTGCTGCTCACAATGTCAACTTGTCATGACAGAACACACTGGAATGCAATCACGTCTTAATGTTCAGAATTTGCTGCTTTGTATGACATACTGCACAGTAAACAGCAGTACGTTCTACCACAAAAGATTCACAGCAATGTTTATCATTCACTGATCCATTTCCAGAACTGTTGATAAAAAGAATGTTCTGCTTACAGTATGTTTCTTTTTCAAAACTGCACATATATTTTTTATTCATAATGATTATTTTCTATTAAAACTTTTAAGACTACAACAACTTTTAGGTATTATTTCCTTTATGGTACACACAAAAATAAAGCTTACCTGTGGAAAGGTGGACCACATGTCCCATAAAAGATGACATTCAGCAGTGCAACTCCAAGGGTTAAGTAGAACACGAGGAGAGCTACCAAAATGTGAGACTGTCATAACCAGGCTTGTGAGAGCTGTCTTCAGAACAACTTTGTCGCTTTGGAGTCGTGACATGCAGCTCAGTGCAACTTGCACTCCAGCAATGCTTAATAGCATAGTACCAATCCCAACTTCCAATGATAAAACAATCTGCTGTGTTCTCACATTCATAGTGGATGCTCTTCCTGGCAACTGCCAAGACCTTCGTTCAGCATTCGTCTCTTGCATTTCTGATTCCACCACCTCCACAGTTCTGGAACTTCCCAGTGGTGCTATGATGAGACCTGTAGTTTGTTCATTGATGCTTGGTATTCCATCTGCACTGTCTGTACTTAAGACATTGCTCAGCACTGAAGCCAGTAAAAAGCAGTCTGCAAGTTTCCTTTCAACTCTGGTCAGAAATTCTAAAGTTGGAATGCTCACACAAAATCTTACTGGTCTTCCCAAATCTACTTCAATCTTTGGTGCTCTGTTAATGGGTTTCATCAATTTCACAGTCACAAGGGATGGTGGTATACCTGTATCAGGATGTGGATCACCACCCTTTGTTTCCACAAGAGTAAAAGGGAAATCATCGACAGATGGTGTTGTCTTACTGACAGCAGTGCCTTCTCTACCCAATTTTACACTCAAGTCAAAACAAGAAACATTCAATTTCTGTGAATCAAAATTATTTGAAAAGAATGTATGGGGTTGAGCAAAGATTATATGCAGTAATGGATATACTACTGGTTTTTGTTTAATTTTATCTACAAATTTATGGGCACCTGAATCTACTTTTGGTTCCCCTTCTTTCTCAGGATCTAATATCTTTCCAGTCACACGACTGATGAAATTTCTCTGCCAGAGTGATGACAGACTTTCTGCCGAGATTCCAGATTCATTGAGATCATACAAGATCAGGGAAACAGTACCAGATGTCAAAAGTATTTCCAGTGGTACAGTATTGTAAATCTTGTCTGTAGAAGGTGAAATATGTCCCTTGTTCCAATTGGAGCTACTGCCTCTATCTGAAGCTTCTCTGCCACTTTCTTTAGGATTTGGGCACTTCTGCTGTGAAATATTCATTGAAACATGGGAACTAGATTTATACATTTGGAAACCACTTGCATGTGTATCAAATGTGTCCTCATGGAATCCACTGCTAGGGGCAGCACTATCTCTAGGAGATACAATATGAGAGTGCTGCTTCACATACTTTGGCGATGACTGTGAGAGAATGTTTCCTTGCTGGCGGCAGTTTTCATGCACTGCACCAGTATTAATAAATGGATAGAACAGGAAAACAATTTCAGCAGCCAGAGCAGATGCCAGCAGCAACTGGCTTGTGCTTAGTGTTACAAGAACATCTGATACAGCATTAACTTCCAGGGCAGCTCCACATACAAGCACATGACCACGATAGACTACTGCAGGTGCAAGAACAATGCATAAGTTCAGTCCAGTGAGAACAGGAGATAATGTTGCACGAGGAACTATTCCATCGTCGCAACCTGTACCTTGGCAATCAAGGCTATTCCAAGCTAGAGCAGGGTTTTCTGCCATAGTTCGTAATCCTTGGCTGGTAGCACCAGATACAGCACCAAGGCATTTTTCCAATTCATTCCATGGACCTGAACTGGCAGAAAGTCCATGAATATCAATTTGATATTGACGATCCTCAACTTCAGATCCTGGTACAGCTAACATTCTTGACTGTTCAGCTAGCCTCCAGATGTCGGGCCGTAAGGGAGAACGACCTAACGGATTCTTCACCTGGGAAAAAAGTTGAGAAACTATTAAGACACTATACATGCCATTTACAGTTTATTCTGATACAATTGTAAACATGTACTATGAAATATTTTTAACATACACCACATTATTTTTTCTCTAATGACCACCTTATTGATGGGGGGGGGGGGGGGGGTTTCCACTACGTCACCTGAGAAAATATGCTCCTTATAACTGTACTGTATTACTCAATATTTTTGTGTAAAATTCATTTCAGACAGAGAAAAGTAAGCACAGCAGTCTATTATAAGTAGCTTGGTGGTCTTGTTGTCACTTTTAACCAAATATGCATGGTGTTACACACAGTCACAGAAATTAATTTTTAGTTGCAACATGTTACAGATGTTATTTATAAATAACGGTACATGTAATTAAGGTTACTAACATAATTCAAATTATGCTCAATCATGATTTCCACTAACTTTTGTACTGTTTTTCAATCTGGATTTTCTGAAGTAACACTTTCCATTTATGTAAATTGTGGATACTAGAGAGTGTCTCCCTTGCAAAACAACCTTCACGTTTGAGCTTGGCACGCTGAAATGGCCTATACATGAACTATAAATTTCAGCATTTTATAAAGACATATTGATTATAGCTGTCTCTGTGTGCTAAAAGGGGTTTGTAAATGGAAAAAGAAATCATGCATACTTGTGGAGAGATATTGATTTCATCTAACTGCACAACCATGACATTATTGGCAGCTCCAGGTATATCACATGCTGGAAGTATAACTCGGATGGCTCGAGTGTCCAAATACAATAATGGTAGTGTGCTGTTGTTCAGATGTTTTAGCCAATTGTTTCCCACGACTTCAGTAGTTTCTGTCGTGCCATGTTCTGCAGGCATTGAGACCATGGGCATTAGAATCTGGAAAAAAGAAGCAAAAAAGGTGGAGAATGCTGCGTTTTGAAACAATGTTTCATCTGCATTTGTAATCATATTCATACTCAATTTATATTTGGTTACTTTCAGCATGAAGAACTCAAAAACAAAGAGCATACAAACCAGAAACTTTTGTATCCTTGTGGTTCATAGCCACAGTGGTGGAGCCTTTGTCTGCTGGTAGGATTATAAGGTCATGAAGTTTGATGGAAGAGGTTTTCTGAGGGTGTGCCAGATGCAGTAAGTCCACAAGGTAGGGTTTGGCAGGTATGAAGAGATGTGAGGGAGATATTAAGGAGGCTCCAGTAGTGGGATAGTGGTAGTTGCAGCTCTTTCTGTGGTTGTGAGATTAGGTTTCACACTCAGGGATTTGCAGAATGATGACGATGATGATGATGATGATGATGGTGATGATGATGATGCAAGGACTGAGGTTAGGAAGTTGTGGACAGCTATCAGGGGTCAATTTGGGGAAAGTAAAGGTGAACCATGGTTAGAACTGAGGACTAAACTGAGTAATGTAGGGCTCAATATCACTTGAGTCTGATTGGCAGGATTGGTGGTGAACAAGTGCTTCCACTGTAGAGGCTTGGAGAGTGAGAGAATGTCTTTAACAGGCCCAACATGATTAAATTTGGGAGTGCGACAAATGTTAAGATCTTCGGAGAAGACTCATACTGCAGTGTGACTGAAGCTTTAGGAGGACAGGTTCATAAATGTGTTGCAGGTCTCTTTCAGCTCTGGATTCTGTAAAGTAATGGAAGGGATTTTCTGACGGTGTGGCTGATGTAGTAGGTCCACAAGGCCACAAGGTGGGGTTTGGAAGGTATGATGAGATGTTGGTTAGGTATTATTGAGGCTCTTGAAGTGGGATAGTGGTAGCCAAAGGAGTCAGTAGAATAGATTAGACAGTTTTTTCCAGAGAAGTTGTGTATACTGCTCTAGTCCCTGGAGGTAGCAACGCTTACAGTCTAGGAAATTGGATGCCTAACAGTGGGATTGCAGAGAAGGACAGTTTTACATATGGGGCAGCAGTGGCACAAGTATGCTCGGACCTGAGTTATCTGGTATTGCAGGACTAGGCTGGTGAAGCTATGAACTGACAGAATTTGAATAGATACAAGTTGGCTCTGAGCACTATGGGACTCAACTGCTGAGGTCATTAGTCCCCTAGAACTTAGAACTAGTTAAACCTAACTAACCTAAGGACATCACACACATCCATGCCCGAGGCAGGATTCGAACCTGCGACCGTAGCGGTCTCGCGGTTCCAGACTGCAGCGCCAGAACCGCGCGGCCACTTCGGCCGGCAATAGATACAAGTCATTGTGGAAGAATGTGATGGGCAAATTGCTGGCCAGGCCTTTGGTGGGATACTATGAGCTTGGCAACAATGCAAGAACAGTATGTAGGATTGGGTTCTGGTTAGGGATGAGGAAACTTTTCTGCATTGGCACAATTTGAAGGAGAAACGATTCAGAGATGAGGACAAAAACACACATAAAACGCAATGGGATATCTTAAAAACACGAAAAAGGTGAAACCACATTAATCATACTGAAACAAGGATGAAGGCAGATAAATTATAGTCAGTTGTGAACCCGTGTTCCAAAAGCTTAAGTCAGACAGCAGTCTATAGATGAATATCTTAATAGGGACTGTTAGACCAAATTATGTAAAAGCGTCTGTTAGATTCCAGTTTTGACAGCACTTAGTGACAACTGTCAAGATTAGGTATTTTGTGTATGATAAATTTATTAAAAGAGCATAACTCCGTTTCATTCACACAGCGTATTAATTATGTATGTATCAGCTGTTCCATTTCACTGTAATTTATCCACATCAATCTCTTCATAAATGATCATGTGAGTGAGTATTGTATTCAAATGTTCTACGTTTAACATTTTGAAATTTCTGAAATGTTCCACACCCATGAGAATCACCTCACTTTGGGATCTCTGGAACAAGAACTGAATCTAATCTAATCCAATCTATCAGTCTCCTCCAAAGGCCTCAGCTTTTGTCCCATTCCAAAATCCAATCATGTTCCACTTATTAAAGACTTTTTTCCCTTCTCCTGTTCCCTACCACAATACCAACCACGCTCAACCTAGAACCAATACCAAACCATGCATTACTCAATATAGTCCTCCATCTAACCATGAACCACCACCAACCCCACTCCTCCTGAATCATCCCCTTAGGCCGCGTCCTATGTAAGTGACAGAAGCGACTGACAGTGCGCGACACCTTCAGGCAACAAAACACAACCGCAGGTATAGTTACGGAAGTGTCCTACATGAGCGACATCTGTGGCGCTGCCTGTCTCCCGCTGCAACTGGCAACGTTTGAATTCATACGTGTTTGAATCTAGTCACTGCAGCATGTGCGACAGAGAGCGGCAGCCACGTGTCTTCTCGACAAAGCAGTGGAGTGGATGCGATGGCAGCTATGAAATACTTATCATCTGATTTTAAGAAAACTAATCGGTGAAAAAATTTGATTCTTCTGCATCTTATAGCTTGATATCTTTGCTCGATAAAGGTCTGAATTTATTTTTGTTATTCGTCGTAGTTACCGTGTTGCACGAAATTGGGTACATGGCTGTGCAAAATTTTTAAGAATTTGCAGAGGTAAAATCATATTGCATAGACTTTCCGTATAGTTCATTTAAGGCCATACATTATTGCATATGAAATGTAACCAATATACGTAAATTGTATTTAAAGTTGAGACCGTAATGATATCTCTTTTCATTCTTGAGATATTGGTTGTTATATCCATGGACGGGTCGCTTGCGGTACGTCTGAATCTTTCCTGCGCTTCGGGAATCAAGTGGCCGTAAAAATCGTCATATCTCATAAACAGTTCAAGATATCGAAATGACGATTTTTGGAAATGACAGCACGTAGAAGGGACTATTTTATTGTATGATGAACAACCGATATGTTTTTGTAAATGCTTGAGCAGACAAAAACAAGACTCCCTACATATTACATCATAAGGTTTCGTCTGAAATTTTTATAGCTGAAAAAAGGGAGAGAAACAGGTAAATGGGGTATCAAAGTGACGAGCATAGGGTCTAGTTTTGCATGAAAATATTTAACTGTTTGAAAGTAATCAGGATAATTAATGAAAACTTAATTAATGAGTTGAGGAAAAATTGAAATATTTCAGGAATAGCTGCTACCAAGCTATGTAAATGAAGTGCCAAAAATTTCATCTGTTCAAGGCCTAGCTATTTTACACATAAAAAAGATACATTGGTGAGGTATTTAAATGTCGAAAATGCTTCCTTCGAATCAAGTATGTTAGAAAGGCAAACGAGGAGTCAGTAAGACCATGCTTTCTGAATAAAGCTTGAAAATAAAAAAAATGAAAGAAATCAGCAAAATATTTTATGAAATGATTTGGGTAAAAGAAATAAGTAGATCAGAGAAACATTCTACGTGCCTTTGAATGATGCTTGAAACCATGAACAGAAAATGAGGCGCACCAAACGTTTCCCTAATATTTTTTATTTCATGCGTTTAGACAAATCATCACGGAAAAGTTTGACTTTCTTTTCAAAAATTTTGTATGCTTTACTTTTACAGACTACTTACATTAATTGAAACAGTTGGCCTTAACATCGACTGCTGATGAATTACATTCACAACATCAAATATCTGTCAAATTTCATGGTTCATTGTAATTTATTAGGAATTTAATGTGTGTGATAAACTGGGATAGGTGTGTATACACTTACAGATCAAGTTCTTTGGCAAGACCTTAAAAATGTACTTAGCGATGAAGTGTAAACAGTATACATAAAAATTAGTATACGTAATTGTAACTGAGTCAGTTAAAATTTAATAAGTGCTCAGAATCAAACCCAGGATCTTTCAGATACACGTAATCACACACTATAACGCTACTGCTACACCATTTGAATTGGGTATCAATCTGTGTATTTATGAGTGTATTTAGGGTAGTTCGTCATGTAGTTAGTCATTCTTCCGCATTTATTGGCTGTTAAAAGTTCTTGATCATGTAAAAAGCATTCATATTTAATTTATTGACGAGATAGTCGAATGCTCCTGTGCTCATTCAAGTGTATTCAAAGAATTTGTCTGGTGATGCTCATAGTTGATATTTATGAAATTCTCCATGGAGATTCCTTCCTTTGTAAATTTCATGCAAAGCATTCCTTTTCGCTTTAGTTCTTAAGTAAACCTAATTTTGTAGCCTTACTCTCCAGCTACAATATTCTACAGTTTAGGGGTGCCGTTTTATAGAAACAGCTGGTTGGCTCTAAGCAGCCATCTTGTAGTCCGACATGGTCGCTCGCATGCAGGACACCGAGCTTTTCACACGATGCTGCTGCTGCTTGTTGCTCAAGTGTCACGTATCCAGAAGTTGCTCGCTGTCGGTCGCTTCTGTCACTCACATAGGACACGGCCTTATAATCTCTGAGAACTGACATCAAACACTGCTTCACTATCACTCCCAAAATCACTCAAAATGGAAAGTAAACTCACAACCACACAATGAACCTTATAATCCCTCCCTAGTGGTATGCAATGTTCCTGTCCTTACTTATTCTACTCTTGTTCCCAATCCCTCATCCCAAGAGCCATATTCCATTAACAGATCTAGATCAAAGACCTGTCACATGACGAACTACTCCCACAATAGGCATCTACTACCTCCACCTACTATCCCACCAAAGGGAAAGCAGCCATGTGGTCTAACTGCCACCTGGGTTCTTTCCACTACCACCACCTTTTCTGAAATGTGCAGAGCAGAACTCTCCTACAACATACCTTTGTTCCTGTAACCTCACTGTCTTCACTGTACCCCGCCCCCCACCTGCTTTTATCCCCTTCCCTGCTCCCATGCCAACCACAAACAATGTGCCTTCTATCCCTCCCCCCACCTCCCCATCCAGCATGCTTGTATAGTCCTTTCCCCTTATCTGCTCCCTCCCCCCCCCCACACACACACACCAAGCACAACATCCCCACACACTACACCTAAAAGCCCACCATCCTGTCCCCACCACATCCCTGCACACTTTTCGCAGGGAGCAATATAGCATCTTTCCCCACCCCTACACTGTTGTCCCTCCACTTCCTCAGCCCATGTCCTTTCTGTAACTCCATTAGCCACCCTGCCAAGGTCACGGCCCACTGTATTCGGGCCTTGGTGTCTGGAGGCGGCAGTGGCCATGTGTGTGTGTGTGTGTGTGTGTGTGTGTGTGTGAGGGGGGAAGAGGGGGGTGCATTGAAGGAAGACTTTGTCCAATCCAATAACTTATAATATCAAACAGACTTCTTTCAAAGTCGCTGTCTGCCTCTCAATGCCTCTTCTACATGGAGAGGTAGCAATCTATACTATTTAATATCATTATTCCATCCTGGATTCTCCATAGCCCTTTTTATATGTCCACTGAGTCGCCCATCACTTTCCTCCCAAAGTATGTTGTCCTCCCTACCATCCAGGATACTGGACAAGCAGTACTTTTCAAACATTTTGATGATGGAATGTCATGATATAGTGTGCCACGAAAAGAGACTCTACTCATACACAAGGCTGGCTGATGGCTTTTTAATCTTCCAAGATGTAGAGAGTGCATGATTGTTTTCTAAAAGCCAATACGAATAGCATTCACAGAGATGGTGTTTAAATGGCTTGTTGAAAACGACATCAAGCACCAGCTGTTTTGGAGTCACAATTCCATGTTTAACAACTAGATCTATGTTCAGTGAAGCAGCTTTATTCTTTATTTTCTGCCGCAGCAAATGCCAACATCAGAGTAATTATTTTTCATTTACAGTTGTTCTTAATACGATACTGTTTGCCTCTGTATAGTCTATTATCACATTGCTCAGTATGCCCCAAAAGATGGGTGTCTTGTCGACATTGTTGATGAGGATAAGATTGCCATTGCCACATATGGTTTATGTGCTTTGGAAACTGACAAGTTTCTCGGTCGTATCTTCTGACAGTCTCTGTGCTAGTGAAGTATTTGCTTATTTATTTATTTATTTATTTCTTAATTTTATATGATTGGGCCATCAGTCACTCTCTCACATCAGACCAAGGTTTCACACCTACAGCATGTCTTTACATTAGTTTCCTAAAAAAATAACAATCTAATATGACAAATAGTATTAAAATGGTTTGAGTGTCTGCAGTGGCAATGTGAGTAAGTAATACAGACTATGAACTGATAAAAGTTAATACCGGCAGTACTTGTACTACTGCAGCTCTTGTCAGCATTAGTGATAGTAGTAGTAGCAGCAGTAGTAACAATGACAATAATAACAACAATGATAGTGGCACATATAAAAAGAATTTATAGGTGTACAAGATAGATGTTTTCTGATACAGTGATTTCTGGGGAAAAGAAATTTAGGGAGTCTGTGTCAACTAAGAACACTGGGAAATCAAGATCATCATCTTGGAAAGAAGGCTGTACAAGGGTAATGGGTGTGTACAGGGACAATGGTAATTCTTACTGTTTATTTAGTAGATAAGTCATTAAATGTCTTCTGAAGCTGGAAATGCTATTCAGTTCAATAATATAATGCGGGAGATTATTCAAGAAAGTGGCTGAATGATGGAGTGAGAGAGAGAAAGGATTTTGTTATGATTGTGAAATATGATCAAAGCATCAAACATCATAGGTGTAATTAACACAGACATTCAAAACCGGTTCCAGGTGCTGTGAGCATCCTGAGAAATGTTTTGCAAGATAACATAGCCATAATTGACAATTCGAAGCACACGTGTTTGTACAAGTTCCTTTTTAGATCACAAGGAAATAGCTTTTTATATTTTTGTAGGGCATGGAGAGAATCTGATGTATTCTTGTACATTGCTGTTGAGTGCTCAGTGTAATTTATATTTTCACCTATTATTGCACCTAGACTCTTTGCAGAATAAGAAAAGCTGATATTTGTCTCATTTATGTTTAAAGATCAAACAACGAAAAATGCAGCATGGAATGTAACAATACTATGAAAAGGATGGTTGCCACTCATCATACAGTGGAGATGCTGAGTCACAGATAGGCACAACAAAAAGACTCAGAATGTGAGCTTTCGGCCAACATGGCCTTTATTGAAAATGGACAACACACACACACACATCGTGTGCGTATGCGTGTGCAAGTGCAGCTCATACACACATGACCACAGTCTCTGGCAGTTAGAGCTAGAGACTACAGTCACCAGTCACGTGTGTGTGTGTGTGTGTGGTAGAGATTCCCAATATTTCAAGTTACCAAGCCTTTAATGATCAACCAGCACTGCTTTGGGTTTGGATGAGTTGAACTTTAAACCCTCCTGTGCTCATTTTGCTAGTGTACAAAGGTCACTTCTGAGATCCTCAGTAGCTGTCTTCAGGTTTATTGGTTTTGCACTGGGATACAACTGGAGGTCATCAGATAACATGTGGCATTTGCAGTAGGACAAAACTGTTGACACAAGGTTTACATACAATGAAAAGAGTATAGGACCAAATACCCTTGGGGATGCCCTGATACTACCTTCCCCCTTTGTGACTTTACTGCGCCAGAGATGATGCACTGCCGGTGAGGCGTCAGGTATGAGCGAAACCACTGCACTGCACTTAGCGAGAAATTTGGTCTGCTAAGCTTGGCAAGTAAAACGCCAAAGTTGACAGTATCATAGACTTTGCTGAAGTCTAAAAAGCACATGATAGTTGCCTCCTGTGCATCCATGGTAAGCTTCATGTCATCTGTTACCGTTATTAAGGCAAATGTTATGCTGCAATGTTTATGGAAACCTGACTGGTATTCATCTAGTAGGTCATTTGTAGTAGGTAGTTTGTTACTTGTTTGTGGACTATATATTCTAAGATGTTGGACAGTACAGGAAGAATGCGAATAAATCAATAATCACAGGGTGTTGTGGCAATGTCCTTTTCAGGTAGTGACTTAATTAATCCCTCTTTGCAGGACTGAGGGAAAACACTTGTGGTCAAGGAGTGGTAGAAGACATCTGTTGGACTGTGATGGCACCCTGTCCAGCAGGTATTGATCCGATATGCATCACGACTTTTTTAACAGTATTGCAAGTAACATGCTTTAAATAGAATTTTTTGTGGCTACAGTCATTTACCCCCTTCAAGTGCTTCATTGGATACAGAGATCACTTCTATGTATAAACCTGTGGCACCAACTGATACTTCAGAGAATTCTTTCTGTTGTACGTTTAAGGTCTTCACTATTTCCAGTGCCTTTAACTGGATTATTTGTTAAGAGATATGTATCATGTGCCCCTTTAACTTGAACAAAGGAAATAATCCTAGCTTTAAGTTCATCATATTTCCCAGCTTTTGGCTCTCTGTAGTATTTCCTCAATGGAATGGCAGTTTGCCATTTATTCTCAAATGTGATCCAACACTGCACATTACATTCATGCACACCATACTTTTTTCCAGATTTTCTGCTGTGCTCTTTACACAAGGAATAACTGTACCAGATTCCTAAATCTGTTTCTGGTTTCCGTTCAATATTACCACTCAATGGTGATGACTAAATTTTACTCTTTAATCAGAGAATAACTGAGCCTTTTCTGTCATGTAAAACAGTAGAATTGTGAGCACAATGTCAATAACTCCCGAAGAGACATGTAAACAGTCGAAGAAGGTTAAAACTGTTACCTCACATACAAAGATTAATTTCTAGGTACTAGCAAAATTGGTGCTCTGTTTCTAACTACAGAATGACCATCAGCAAATTGAGGGGATGAGACCTGGATAAGTTGAAAGAAGTAGACACACTTGAGAATTCCAAAGGGAGTAATAGGAAACAACAGACTGAAGTAGGTAAAAAGATAAACCAGAAGAGGAAATGATAGTTGTGAGAGGTGAAACAGTAAAGGCAGCAAACAAACAATTAGGTAAAAAAGATTGTAACAGAATACTTTGGCAACACACAAGATGTTGAATTTGTTTGACAAGAGGAGAAGATATAAGAAATGTAAAACACCAAGCAGCAAAAGATAATACAGATGATCACAAATGAGACTGAAAAAGTATAGAATGGTAAAGCAGGAATGGCTAGAGGAGAAACAGAAAACTATAGAAGCTTACAGGACTACAAGAAATAAAGATGCCATGTAAAGGAAAATTAAAAGAGCTGTTAATGAAAAAAGAAGCAGGTTACAAGCATCAAGAGCCCAGATGGCTAGTCAGTAGTAAGTAAGGAAGAAGCTGGAAGGTGGGTGGAATATATCAAAAGGCCACATAAAGAAAACAAACTTGAAGATCATCTTATAGAAAGTAAAGAAGTAGATGCAGATAAGATGGGAGGGGGAGGGGAAGGGGCAAGGGAATAATACTGCCATATGAATTTGACAGATCATTGGAAAGACCTAAGTCAAAACAAGACACCTCTCCTCAGAATTATTAAAATCCTTGGGAGAAACAACCACAACAAAACTGTTCAGTCTGGTATGTTGCGTATTTGAGAGAGGTAAAATATTCGTAGACTTTAAGAAGGAAGTAATTGCCTCATCAGCACAGAAGGCAAGTGCTGACAGCCAAATTGTTACAAACCATCAGTTAAATGAGCCATGGTTGAGAAATGCTTATTTGAATTATCTACAGAAGTTTGGAACAACTGGAAGTAGTCGATCTAGAGGAAGATCAAGTTGGATACTGCAGAAATGTTTGCAGGTATATGACAGCAGTCCTGGCATGCAATGAAATGCCTATCCCACAGTACTGAAGCACACTGCTAGAGGAGCCAAAACAAAATGGCCAACCCATTACTACAGTGGAGTACTGTGCACTAACTTGTTTTGAAGAAAAACAATGCTGCAACAGTCCATACCGAGTTGGTGAAAATTAATGGCAACAATGCATCTCATAACACACAGCAGTTAGGTGGTGTGGATATTTCCAGTGCAGTCAAAAAAGTCTGAATGACAAAGAATGAAGAAGCAGACCATATCTCTATGAAGTTGGGAGTTGCAAGAGAAGTGGTGGCCCTGGTGTTCAAAGATAGGTGTATCACAATCTAGCTAAAAGTGGAAAAGGTGAAAATCAGTCATGGATTAGTTTTCAACATCTTGCACAACACTTTGAAGACTACAAAGGTTGCCACTCACTACAACTGGTCCCACCAATTCAAAAAAGCCCATAAAACTGAAGCAGCAGTGGCAAGGTGGCAGCTGTGCCAGGCCAGCTCGGATGTCTTCTTTAGCTGCCTAATCACCAAGGACAAGTGGTGGTATATCTCTATGGCTCCAAGACAAAGGAGCAAAGCAAGTAGTGGAAATGTAGATTCACCACCACAAAAAAGATTATCATCAACCAAGGTGATGCTAAGTGTGCTTTCAGGACCCATGTTGTGGTGCTAACAGATTATGCTCATAAAGGCAAACCATCACAGGAAACTACTACGAAAATCTCACGACGAGGCTACGGAAGGTGTCCAGGCAAACTCCCATGGGAAGCTCAAAGATAATACCCCACCTCATTCTGCAAAGGACACAGTCACACATGCTGCTCCTTTGTGCCATCACATTTCACCCTTTCCAGAACTCTCATATGTCAAAGGACACACCCAGTCATTAATTATCATCCTCTATGTAATAAGATTTGTCACTAGCAGATGTTTGCATGTTAACAATCAAGTGAAGTCATTAGATCAGGGATGATTACCTTCAAAGATGACATTTCCTTCTGAGAACCTATAAAAACATTTCAGACATTACGGAAAACGTTTAAACTCTGTGGAGAATTATTTGAACACATGAAACATAAATTGCCCAAAAATATATAGTGGTTCAATTTTTACTTTCCAAACATAAAATCACGCTTTGTACAACACAGAGTGTTAATATGTAAATTACGCCACTTTTTATGTGAACTTTGGAGTCTACAAACCTTTATGAAAATTCCAAGTACTGCTGGTGGTAGTAAAAAATCCACTGCTTGCATTTTGATAACAATTTCTGAAATAGACTTATTTGCCTGCAATGGGAGAACTGTGCGTGTTATTGCTGGTGGCAAATGATTCGTTCCCCACTGTGTATGCACATGTGTGCACTGTGCTCGAGTGAATGTCATACTGAGGAAACCACCACCACCTTCATCAGCTGTACCCTGATGTGACATGGGTGATGGTGGTGTGCTGATGTCATCCTGACCTCGCATCACTAATCCTAAAAATATACCCGGTTTCCACTGCTCAGATGCAGATGACCTATCAAAACAAGAATATTATAAGACATTAATGGTAACGGTGGCTTATTCAAGAAGGCAAAAGAATGAACTAAAACCGACAAGTATTTACATTTTTCAATATCCTCTTTCCTCAGCAAACAAGATAAATTAAAAGGAAAAGATATATGCAGGTATTTTTTTATTTATTGATAAATTAAAAGGAAAAGAGATGTGAGGTCTTTTTCTTATTTATTATGTATAAACATAAATTTATGTAGATACCTCTTGAAATGTAGAACATTGGCAGAAGCCACTTTACATTTCAGTTTTGAGTATATGTGCTGTAAGTCGAGTGATGTCATAATATCTTCCAAATCAATACTAAGTTTGTATTCATTTCCTTCATTTGAATCAGTTTTATCATCAACATATAATGACAAAACTAATTTAGCAAGTGTTGACTGAATCCATGCTGTCATTTTAACACCACCTGGAATAATGTATGTATATTATTATGTTACACACAAAGATAATACAGAGTAACATAATACTTTTCTTTTCTAGTTATGTAACAGAATCTTGATAAAATACATACATGATGACTCTAAAATAACACACTGGATACAGGGTACAGATATTAGAAGTTTGGAATGGCTGACTGGATGGTTGGCTGGTAGATTTGGAGGAAGGGACCAAACAGCAAGGTTATTGGTCCCATCAGATTACGGAAGGATAGGGAAGGATGGGGAAGGAAGTTGGCCATGCCCTTTAAAAGGAACCATCCCAGCATTTGCCTGAAGTGATTTAGGTAAATCACGGAAAACGTAAATCAGGATGGCTGGACGCGGGATTGAACTGTCGTCCTCCCGAATGTGAGTCCAGTGTGCTAACCACTGCGTCACCTTGCTCAGTAACGGCTCAAATTTAGGTGTGGTGGAGATCAGACAGACTAATAATTGCTGAAATATTAGCATCAACTCCTTATTTCCTCCCCTTCAGTCATGTATTAGCTATTATTACAAAATTTTGATGATGTTTCAATATTACTGACAATAAATCACATTGTAATAATTGGATTATCTTACGAATAGTTAAGTCAACTGGTAACATGAGTAACGCAGTACTGAGCCACACATTAGAACTACTCATAGCTATGAGCCACTTTTGTAGTGCAGTACATGTATGTTAGGACATAATTTGCAATTGCCACACATAGAAAACACTGGCCTGCTCACGAAATGTGACCACAGTACAGGATTACTATTAGTTCATTTGCATGACCGTAGAAGACTTTAAAGTTAAATCTGGAGAGCTGCTACATTTTCACCTTGTCGGCCACTGCAGTTTGCTGAAGTTTGTTGCACTGTGGACTGTGTGTACATGACAACAAACTACAGATGTCTCCAGCAACAATCAGCATATCATCACATACTGTGGGGCATGGATTAGCCACAAATTACCTCTTTCAGTGCATCTCATGTCAGTCTTCATTACAATAAGCAGCAGTGCAGTACTACTATTGCACACTGTATACTGCCTGCCACAGTATATTATCCTGCTGCATATGGAGTAAATGGTGACATAGTCTTTGATACTATATAATACTATGAGCTGGAGGTGGATTATATGTGATAAATTCCAAAAATTATATATTTCACTTGGTGCTCTATTCTCTGAGAAGAATGATAACACATGATGTTCAAAACAGCTTCAGTGTGCAAAAGATGACACTTCTTCCCTAATCCGTCACCCAATATTTCAACTGTTGAACATTTTATCAGCTGGATATTCACTCTTGATATTTATGTAACAGTCATTTCAGATGAACTTTCGACTCTAATAATGCTATGTGGATGCTCCCTCTCTCAAGCCCACATTCAATGTGCATGTGGTGACCTCAGCAAACAATGAATCTGGCCATGGTAAATTCTTCTACCAAAGAGACAATTAGTATAACTAAATGTACCTCAATGTAACCCTCCTCCTGTCATTGTCCCCCCCCCCCCCCCCCCAACAGTATGTTAATGTGGTGATACATATGGTTGGTTTAATTTCCTGTTGTCCCTTTACTCCCTTTTAATCATACATTGAGGCTAAATCACTACTACATTAAATTGCTCCAGCTTTCTACACTGAAGTTGGTTTATACTCGAGTGCTCTCCTACCTGTTCTCATCCCGACTGTTTCACAAACTGCCTCATTTTGATGCCTCCAGCCCCCACAAAACCAGTTCAGCCCCAAAAAAGCTGATCTTGCTGCTATGAGTAACAGATGATGAACCAACTATTTTACATAATTTAAGCATTTCTCACTGAAACAAATAGGGAGGAAAAACAAAGGAAGAGGACTCCCAGAGTTGCAGGTGAGGGCGAGGAGCAGATAAGCCATGAAATTATCGAGTGAAGAATATTAATGAGAATAAGATGATGTAAATACAATTGTGAAAATAAGAAAAACCCATAATATGAATGCTGAATATTGCTCAAAAGAATTAACAGGTATTAAAATTAGAAGAAGTTAAGTGAAAAATAAGTCCAGACCAAACCTGAAAGAGAGATAGCAGGAAAATAAATGTCAACGGGGACATACACTGCATTAGGCCACAGTGAAGGGTGTAGTTCAGTGGCTCATGTGACTGGGATGTCGTTAGACCTTGATACGGCCATAGGTGTAACAGCAGATTACAGTATGATGAAGACACACAATATTAATGCATTACATTGTGGCCAGATTATGTGAGCTTAATGCATAAGATAGCCTATCCACCGGGTCTTGCAGCTATTGAGTTTTTTACATTTGACTGTTTCAAGAATACATTGCAAGTACCTCAAGTTGGGACCCACCACTATCACCAGAATCAACTGCTGTAAGTAAACGAGCTCTGATCACTATCACTGACTACATAAGGACAGGATGCAGTGCAACGAAATGCTTGCCAATTCAATGGTGGACAACAACAACTCCTGAACAGCCACACCATTCATGACTGCCTCCTTGCCATTAGATGGTCAAGGCATGGGAAAAAAAGTCATCTGGACTGATGTGTCATGGAAAAGATTGGCACATACTGATTCAGTTATGTGAGTGTGAGTGATAACCACATGAGGCACTGTAACACACTTGCCAACAGAACATAGCTCAGGCAGGAATCACAGATATTTATATATGGGAAATGTTTGCATGGTATGAAATAGCTCCACTGAGGGGCCTATCATTGCCTACCACCTGCCAACAACACAGGACCCACCTACTGTCAGATCATGCACATCCTCTTCTTCACCTACAGTGTCCCAATTTAACCGTACATTCAGCACGTGAATGCACCAGCTCACTATTTGCAAATTGTGTAAGATTTATTTGTGAGACCCTTCATGGATATGCGAGTGCTCGTGCAGTTCCTAATGTTCCTACAGTTCTAAATTATTTATTAAAGGATGCTTAACCAAGGTTAAAATACATTACAACAGTGCATATTTTAATCTTTGAAATGTTAGTTATGGACTGTGGGCTCATATTTTAATATGCACCTGAAAATGGACATACATTCAGTAACTGGGAAGTGCCTTCCCTTTTAGCAACAAATAATTTTTACAACTGTAACGATTTTCTCACTGCCACTGAATAACTGTTGTGGATGCCCCATCTCGAGAAATGTGTGTCAATCTCCATAAACTGTGATGGTACATGAGATGTCATGGATGAGCATCCTTCTGGTGCCTGTCAGGCTCCATGCCATGACAGGTGAGCACAATCACCAAATTTGTCAAAGTAAAAAAAGAGATGCTAAAAATTACAGTGTATGGGTCTCTAATTCAATTATTCACAAGCTTTTTTTAATTTTAAACCCATTTGGAAATGTTCCAACAATCATCTAAAATGATCAGGGCCTTTTTAAACAAACAAACACACACACACACACACACAAACACAAACACAAACAGAGAGAGAGAGAGAGAGAGAGAGAGAGAGAGAGAGAGCACACCTGAGCACACTCATCTCCACCTACAACTAGACAAAGACTCCACGACAACAGAGGAAGAATTTAAAATGAAAGAAATTAATTTAATTCAGATGTTAGATGCACATAACTATAATTAAATAACCTGGGTCAGGGGATGTGCCACCGTCTGCATCTGCATGGAGTGATTCATGGCTTCCACTGCTTTCACGGAACACAGTGGGGCTAGTAAGACTTTGAGCAGGTACTTCTGGAATTGTTTCAGGTACATGCAGTTGTTGTTGCTGCTGTTTAATACTGCCAAAACTAAAGGCAGATACTACATCCAAGACATCAAAAATTACTCTTGCCATCAGACTCATCTGTACAAACGAGATAAAAATCAAAACTATATAAGAAAGCAATTATCGGTAAAACTATGTAAGATAGCAGTTATCCAGCTTAAATATTTATCATGACTGAAAAAAGTGGGTGAAAATATTCTGTTTCAATCACTATTTTAAAGATATGAAATTACAAATCATAAAAAATGAACGAACTGACAAAATGGAACAATAAACGATTCTGTATGTTCTGGTTTATTCTCAACAGTTTATTACATTTCTAAAAATTATTCTCACCTGAATCTGCGATACTGCTAACTTCACTGGTGTGGTATCAATGTGAACACAGAAATACAATGAAGATAAAGAGGTCTCATCTGTTTTATATTTTGTAGTTATGGCAACAGTTGCTGTAGCAGAAACAGGCTTGAGAAAATGCAACTGCCTTGATTTCTGAAATGTGCAGATACTAAGATCTGACATTGAAATACTCCATGGGAAAGTCATTTTCTCTGGAACAGCAGAACATTTTTCTTTTTCTAATATTTTTTTCTCAAATAGCAATTTAACTTACTTATCTTTAAAAATGTCTTAATCCTGTAATAATGTAATTAACATGGTAGAAAGAATGATCCATACATATTATTCACTGCACCAAATTGCAGTCTCTTTATTTAAAGTGAATTATTGCACAAACTTAAAAAATTAAATCAGTCTGTTATTTATTTATTTATATTATTCTTGCGTCAAAAACACATGCATTTACACAGTTAACAGACATTACGTTACATAAAATTTGACTATAACTTGGTCACTTATAGTGCATTTCCAAGGCCTGATGCAAACCATCTTCCACGCAGGAATTGGACACAGTCACACTTGATAATGTTTTCTTCCTCATAGTGTCGCCTTGCCATACGAACCCCGGATCTGCCCATTCCTCTTCTCAACCTATTCCAGGGCTTCAATGTCAGCCATTCCTTGTCATAACCATGTGGAAGGGTTTCAGGTACTGTTTTTCACTCACTATTGTAACCTGGCTATTTCATCTGTGGTTGTAAGTATGTCCGATGTTCTAAGAAAACTCTTCCTGGATTTGCACATACATTTCAAGTCCATTTAATAGATGAGTTACTGCCTACACTATTTTCTTACCTTCCTAGTTCACAACTATTTCTCTTTGAACATAAGGTGGCGCTATTCCTCTCAGGTGGTAAGGCCACACAGTTGGAGTAGATTTTAAACAGCCTGTTGTAAGTCTGCATGTGTCATCAAGGGTTGTACACCACCTGTTTGGTGTGGCTTGAGTTATCCCAAACAGGACATGTAATGTGCAGTGGAATAATACAGTGCAACTGCAGAGGCTCTAACTGTTTTGCCTTCACTACCCCACTGTGCACCAGCCAGTTTTCGAGTTTTCCACTGAATCAAAGTGTTTGTTCTGTGAGGCAAGGTCGAGATCATCAGCATACAAGAAACTCCTGGTACTGGGGGTCATAGGTTGGTCGTTTAGGGTGAACAGGACTGGAGTCAGTAAACTTCCTTGAGGGAGACTGTATCTCTGTAACCTCCATCAGCTGTTCTGCCCTTGAAAGTCAGTGTAAAATCGATGATTCTGCAGAAGAATAATGATGAACCTGGTTAGGTTTAAGTCCTTGGTCAGGATGTGGAACTTAACTGACAGTAGCTGATGGTTAATGGTGTTGTACGCTGTTAACAAGTCGAGAAATTATCCAGAAACTGTCCTTTAAGCACAATGAAATTTGCCCAGTAATCAAGAAACTTTTTTAAGCCTCTGAACTATGTTAGCTCATCAGTTCTACAAAATAAGAGTTGATTTTGGTCATTACCTCTTAATTTGATGCAGATTTATTCTCAGTGTTTCACTCCCCCCCCCCCCTCCCCCACTCTTGCCCCACACCCAAGTTACTGAGTGGGGTTGGAGCCTCACATTCAGCTAGTACATTAATTTTCTCTTACTCACCTTTGTTCCAGACAGCAGGTGGGAGCTCAATAGGAAATTTCCGAGATAAACAAGAAACTTCAAGATGCATGCCACTGGTATTGGCAGGTGAACTGGTGCGCAACACGATGGAAGGAAAACACAGTATGAGAGCACAGCAGGTGGGAGACTGCTGCAATGCCTCCTCAACAGAATGTGAACCCACAGCAGAGAGTGTCTCCGTTGGAAGGTACAGAGTGGAATGGCGCAAGTCACCACATATGACTAAGCCTCGCCAAACAGGAAACCATTCCAGTGCCCACTCACGTGACCACCAGGATGTCTGAAATGTTATTTGGCAATATCACTTTTACATTATTTGTTAATATATGTGGACTTCACAATTTACATTTATTTATATAATGTAAGTCATCAGAAAAAAAAATCTACTCACCAAGCAGCATCAGGAGAATGCACATATAAAAACTTTTAATGTTGATAAGCTTTCAAAGCCAGTACCTCCTCCTTCTGGCAGAAGGGTTGAAGGGGGAGGAAGAGGGTGACGTAAAAGGACTGGTGAGGTGTAGGAAAAAGTGTAGAGTTCAGAAAAGACGCCACCAGAACTCTGCCTCCTAGTGAGTAATTTTTTTCTATCCAATTACATTATATTTACAAAAACTGATTATTTTCATTGACTTATATTTATTGACATGTTACTGAAATATAATATTTGTGGAGAGATAGTAATTAACTAATAATCATTCATTTACAACAAAAGAAATGTAGTTAACATAATTTTTCCAAATATGGAATAGGACACAAATAGCTAATGACATCACCCTGTACTAGATAACAAAACAGAACATAGTTTCCACAGTGAAATATTTAAAAGATCAACATTAACCTATTTGTCTCAAACCTCATGTATTCAAATACACCTGTTAAGCCTTTAACACAGAAAAAGGGGAAACCGTAAGAACTGACAGAATCTTACAATGGTTAACAGGTGGAAAATAAATCATTAATAAATGAAGATCAAGAAATTTATAGAAGTTCTTGGCATAGCTCCTTCGCATTGAGCTTTCAAGTGACTAATGGTCTATCTGCTCTTTATAGTTTCCTTTTGTTCTGATTTTTAATGATTTGTTACATCCACCAGCCTTTGTTGGCTTTTTTCCTCTCCTGCCACTTTGATGACAATATTAACTGTTAAGGTGCAGAGCTTGAGTTCTTGAACAATTAAGAGTTAACTTCTCTCCATTGAAACATTTAAAAGTCTCTGACATTATAACCTTGACTGTCTACTCCAACTGTCATCCGTTACTTCACCAATAAGGTCAAATCATTCATAAATATTATATATTTTACAATCATTTATTTAGGTCAGAAATGAGACTAAATGACAAATAAAACTTATGGGAAGTCAAAATGTGTTATTCCTGTTTAAGAGTTTTGGTTGACTGCAGTAGTGCAGTCTTTTAATCAATACCGTCATTTTCTGTGATACTAGACTGTATGTGTCATAAAAACTGTAACATTTTGGTTTCTCTTGTAACATTTTACTGTCTAAACCTTGGTAAGTTTGTAGAAAAATGTCACTAGTTTTGTATCTGACAGTGACTTGAATTTCCCAACTAGCATGGATGTGGAAATGTCAGAGGTACTATGAGGCTATGTGTGACAGTTGTGGGCTGCCACTGTTAAGGAGCGCCACCACCGAGATATATACATCACGCAATGCCACTCAGTGGCAACTGTTTGCACTGAGCCTGTGGCCCAGGCTTGCAGCACTGCTCATTATTTGCTGTACTTCGTAGCTGTTCGTATTGTGCCACAGCACAGCCAAGTTGACTTAGATTGTTTCCTGTCTTGAGTGGCTACTGATTTTGAACTGTTGTATTGCTACGCTGACTTTGCTATGTCCCGGACTTGTTAATACTTCGTTCACTTCATGACCTCATTCTACTGCAGACTTATAAGAACCTGTGTTCGTTTCTATGTAGATTGGTATACCTGCTGGAGCAAGTGACAATAAACAGTTTCTACCTATGCCACACAGGATAGAAAGCTGACAACAAGGAACTTTCTCAATGTGCTATTTTGTTTAGTGAACCATAAATCCTGAGTCTGCCAAGTTGTGCTAGCAGTAGCAGCAGGACCAGCACACATTGGTGTTACAGTTTCCCCAAAATCAACAACAGCCAGCAGCTGCTGTTTCTGCGCCTGCCACTCTACCATTCGCTTCCTTTGACGAGGCAAGAGAGAGTTGGGAGGTCTACTTACAGTGTTTCGAACTACACTGCAAGGCGAGTCAAACTGACGATCCTGTACACTATTGTGTACTTTGCTGCTGTCATCTAGTAGTAAACTGTATGAAATGGTGCAAAAATTATGCCCACTCTTGGATCCTAGTAGCTTGAAGTTTTCTGAAGTTTGCAGTTTGCTGACTTAATACTACAAACACCAACTGCACATCATTGCAGCTAGGTTCAAGTTCAATCAGTGTGTTTAAGAAAGTAAACATGCAGTGTGGGTTGCTGATTTACAGGGCCTAGCTTTCAGGTATGATTCTGAATGTCAAAAGTGTGGTGCGTCTTATGCAGATTCTTTATTTCAAGACGTTATCTGCCTGGCTCCATATTGTGAGGTTAGTGCAAAGACTTAACAAATTTTGGATCCTACTTTGAGTGATGTGTTAAAAATTGATAAGGCGAATAAAGTGACTGCCTCAGCACAATCTCTGTTCAATGATTCTTCTGGTTTCGCACTGTTAATAGTGTTACAGGGTGTATAGGTGGCTGAGGAAAAAAAAATTCCCAGATTTTTCTTGGATTTCCCAGTTAAAAATACACTTTCTCCTGGATGAAAATACACTTTTTCCGTGTTAATTAATGGTATACTTTTCCTCAGAGCTGTAACACTAATCAATCCTTTCAATGCTTGTGGTTTTATACACCAGTGTAGAAATTCCCGGCACTTTAGAAAACTAAACTCAGGGGAAAAAACACGTTTTGGAAAGATGTCTGATGCATATTTTCGTATTACATAAGTATAAATTCGAATACCACCAAACATCGCATGTTACTTTCCGAAGAATTGAAATACAGATTGCAATGCGCTTATGTAAGCCAGTCATAGCTCATGTCAAGCGATCTCGCCAGCCGATGTCAGCGGATATTCAGAGCATAGGACATGTGATGTAGTCAGCCAATAGCAACATCACTGTTAAGTAGCGCGAACACACAAATAGGAAAAGGTAATGGCTTAAATTAATGAACATAGTGTTGGTACAAGAAAAGAGAAGCTTTAATGTATAATATTGGCCTCTGGGATTAATAAGCTGCAAGAGAAGCTAAGCTTTCACAAATAATGTTGATCTTTTTTGTGCACACAAATGTGCCAGTAAAGTTTTTTACAATGACAAAAATGTCTGGTCGTCTGGGCTGGAAAATATTCTAAATGGCCGTCCTCAAAGATTTGAATTTTGAATGCGAGTCAAATGCTCTGTGATTTAAGAAATTCATTGGACATTCGCGCACAGAGTTCATCTTGTGTAAAAGGAAATTTAATTTACTTGAAAGTAACGCTTTCCAGACAACTATTCACAATATTTTCCCGCGACGTTTCAGAAACAGATTCGTTTCAGCAGTTGCACCAGATGACGTGTCGCTGCAATTGCGCAAATACAATGACACAGGAAGCCCGCATGTTCGTACGTGTAAAACTTTAAAAGATCTTACATATGTCTTGAAAGAAACAAGACATTAGAGGATACTCCAAGAGCATGGGAATTTTGTGAACCATACTAAAATGCATAATTCGGCTTAATGTGCACATTCGTCTGTCCAGATACATATATAAATTTTCTTGGAGCACCAGTACCGCATTATCTCATGTTCGGTTCTTTATTATGGCATAATGCCATATGCGCTAGAAGATGGAAACGTGAACTTGAAATGTAGCGAACAGTTGAAACTAGCCAATAGTGTGGAATTAAACACTTCGTTTCAAATAAATTGACTGTCTCAGCTGAAAAGATTAATAAAAGTCAAATGTCTTTAATAAACCAACAAAAATAACTTCATTGTTCTGCAAGGCAGTTAACGCTTGATTGTCAGAAAGGTGGAAACAAAATAAAATCTGAAACTAATAACATATTTTAGCTTTTCATAATTAAGCGAACGTATTTTAATTCACTTGATATCATCCGGCCACAGAAATCCATTTTTCTTTCATTTGATATGAGAGCAATAAACGAAGAAGAAACAGCAAAATCACTTAACGTAAACACGGGTCACATGGAGACTACCACCTCCCCACTACAACTCAGACTGCTCTGCACATCATTTCCGGATCTATGATATTTCCGAACCGGGGCAATATTAGATAGTGGCACTCCCCCTCCCTCGAGCGTTTGAAGTAGGACGCCAAAAATTTTAAAAATCGACTTTTCAAAAATATCTTCATTTTGTAGTGCACATCTTTCTGATGAGTCTTAGTGTGCCGAAGTGCAGTGCCACGCCTCTTCACACAGCATTCTTCCATCGCACGTCTCTGTATTTCGCTATGTGGAATTCAAACGTGTAATATTTTGTAATGGGTGCCATCAAACTATATTCAGGCCAGTGGAAATTAAAATGTCCTGTGGTGCCTCTCCTGCTCCCAGTCGGCCAGTTTGACATCCTGCCCCTCTTAAAAAAATCTCACACTTAATAGTGGATGGGATTATTTGTAACCAGGAGAACAAGAATTCTTCAGAAAATTTGCAGTCTTTAATGCCTGTTGGCTAATAACTTGCTGTTTCGAGTGACATAAAATTAAATGTAAAATACATAAAACGAGTAAAGACAAGAGCCAAGCAAGACAGTACACATTTCCTCAATCCTAGCATTTTATTTCTCTCTAATCGTGCCACGACTTTATATGGCGTACTTCACATTCTGGGAAAGAATCTATTACCTCATCAAAGTTCGTCAACATTTTGATACACGAAAAAACGAAATGTCGTTGTCTACTACCATAAAAGCTGTTAATACAAATAGAACCAACACTGGTGTGGTTTCTCGATCTGATTACGTGTATTTTGTCACTGAGTGCTAGATAAAACGAAATAGGCCTGCCTAATATTGCAGCAATTGTTACACACACCAAATAAACACAACTGTTTTGGCACAAATGGTCATTTTTATAATACGACAGAATATAATTCACGAAGTACCAATATCATTAAATGCCTATTAGGCCTAGTACAAGCAAAAAGTTTTATGTTAGGAAATAGTTTCACATTTCATTCATAGTCTCTAGCTTCTGAAGCATGAGTTCGAAAAGTAGAAGTATGTAATTTTTATATAAATTTGGAATCATATTCTTCGTGATTTGTGAGAGTCTCCGTTTCTTCTCCTTCCTCGTTCTAACAATCTTGTCATCACTGATTCTGTAACTATTCCAGTCAGTGTCAAAATTTATTCTCTGGTTAATGGTTCAAATCGCTCTGAGCACTATGGGACTTAACATCTGAGGTCATCAGTCCCCTAGAACTTAGAACTACTTAAACCTAACTAACCTAAGGACATCACACACATCCATGCCCGAGGCAGGATTCGAACCTGCGACCGTAGTGGTCTCGCGGTTGCGGACTGAAGCACCTAGAACCGCTCGGCCACCGCGGCCGGCTATTCTCTGGTTAACTTCACTAACTCTGCCACAATCACCGGTTTAGTTATCCCGCATTTGTTCTCCGGTCAGGCGTTATTACGTGTTCGTACAACGCGTTTTCCGTGCTACTTCCAGAATATAACTTCAGCGGCTGTTAGCAATTGGCCCTTAGTAGTGCAGCAGTCTGGCCAAAAACGTTTTGTCAAAATTTCATTTTCTTGGATACACGGAGAATACAATACGTAATCTTAGTTGCCTGTTATTCCTGTTAGTCATTTATTTCCACTCTGGTAGTATGAATCTATGGAATTCGCTAGTAATTATAACAATGCTGATCATTTGCAAACCCAGTCAACCACATAAACAGCGATTGTCATTCTCCCTTTCGGCTTTATTTGCTCAGCTCTTATAGACCCGTCCCCTTTTGTCTACAGGAAAGTTTATTTTTAGATGCGACGGATGCTGGGCGCTTTGTGAAACAAGGTCTTTTTTCCTCAATAATATGAATTTGCACCCCCCCCCCCCTCCCTGAAACTGCCACATACGTGAATCTGCCAGCTTAGGCGCACCAGCAAAATTTTTCTGGATAGTATCTGGCTGCTTGCTGCAATTGCTTGTACAGCTAACTGCCACACTTCTGTAGCCAGAAGCGGGAGAAGGTACCACTCAATACGCGACTCCACTGCCCCGCCGAAGTGGCATCACCTCGAAACACTTGCACCAGGTGAACAGTCTGCCCCACGGGAGGCCCTAACCACACAGCATTTCCATTTACCCTCTGCTCCAGCACAAGGCATTGATGGGAAGTAGACAAGTAATGGGAGCCAATGGAAGTGGATCCCTTCCCTCCCACCATGCCACATATGGCTCCTGTTCCTACCACCTGTGCCACCCACTCCAGCCAATCGTGGGACTGTGCATGCTGTCAGGATGACACTGGTGCCATCCTTGTAACATGCAATGGCCTCTTCCCCATGGGCCAACCCAAGCTGTGCCCCAGAGGTTGTTACTGGGCCACCTCCCACTCTGGCCGTGGAGGACATGGCACTCAAGCCACTGGTGGGGACTTTGGTTTGGCTCTCTCCCCGTCCTCAACGCAGTTGGCATAGGTCAGGCCATTTTCGGCCCTACATGCCAATTAAATGGGGGAAGGGTTTTCCATATGTCAGTGATTCAGATACCCCACCTACGATGGATGTGGACACATCAGAGATATACTACGGCTGCGAGCAGTGGCTGCAGTTTGTCATCGTAAGAGGAGACACCATTGATATATGCATGTCATGTGCCGCCACCCATTCATGACTGTTTGCCGCATAGCGTATGGCCTGGACTTGTGGCATGGCTCATTTCTTACAGTACTTTGTAGCTGTTCATACTGTGTCACTACACAGCCAAGGTAACTAAGTTTGTTTCCAGTGTCAAGTGGTTATTGAACTGGAACTGTTGTACTGGTACGCTGACTTCGCTACATCCCAGACTTGTTAGTGCTTCGTTCACTTGGCAAACAGAGTCAATTGGTTTCTTATAAGAATGTGTGTTTGTTTCCCTGTGCTTCGGTGTACCCAATGGAGCAAATGACGATAAACAGTTTATACCTACGCCATGCAGGATGGAGAAACCAGTATATTTTCTCTGGGTTGTATCTGATAACACTTCATTTGAAAAATATGAGACTGCTCTTACAGACTAAATTTTGAATCAAACTATTAATCACTGGGTGTTTTGTGCAGGCTTTTGATTTTTACAACAGGACTGGTAAAATATTACAATTCACCAAAAACTAATAATATACCTGTATTACAGCTTCATCTGGTACAGTCACTTCCTCAATATTCATAGATGGTGTAGGTACTGGACCCATCTCACGATCAGAACTGCTGTGTACTGATTCTTGTGGTGTTGGTGCTCTGCTACCTTCCGACATTCTGCGGACACGTCGCTGGCCACCAGAAGTAGATGGAGCACTTGTTGTAATACGGTCTACTGAAGGCATCCTGGTGGTCACTGTATGAGGAGTGTACTGTAGCCATCTCCACAAAAGAGGATCAACTGAAATGTTGACCTGTATGGCAAATGAATGTCTCACTAGGGAGAATGTATACATTCAAGAGGAGGTGGAATTCTCATCATGTTTAAGAAGTGGGTATAAATGAATGAAAATAAATTTTAAGTTGAATATTACACTTACGAAAACAGCATGAAGAAACCATACTTAGAAATATCAAAGTAGTGTATTCCTGTCTCTGTGCTCAGGTTATTAAACACTGAATTTTAAGCTCTAGGAACAAAAGATTAGTTTGTAGAAGTTAAGAAAAATATCCAAAAGGAGGAAATATGCAAGCACTTGTTGAAGAAGGATAACTTTGTGAGACTTAAAACACAACACAAATGCAAGGCACAAAACATTAACAAGAATATAAACAAACAAAGATATAAAATTTATATACCACAATTTTTGACACTACACAACACATTCGAAGAAATGTATGTGATCAGCAGACAATGATTACAAGCAGAGGGGTCAGGTTTATGCAACACGCAATACATATAAATGGCGCAAGAAAGATGTGGCAGTGTTACATAATTAAAGAATAATATAGGAAATGTCAGTTAAGTATAGAAAAAAAAAGAGAGAAATGAAGGGGGTTTAAGCTGTGTGAGTTACAATTTTATTTGTACCATGATCTTTCCAGCTACTTTGCCTCAGTTTATGTAGGATAGTTATCCCATGTTGGCAATTAATCCAATTGTTTAAGGGGATGGCTTAAATCACATTGGTTCAAAAGAGATTGGTGTTGAAACTTGAAATGGAAAACAGTATTTGTAAAAGAAGTGTTTAATATACCCCATTTTCACCTCTTCACAAAAATCATCTTTTCAATGAATTCATAGATTATTGGAAAAAAGTAGATGTACGAAATTTTCTATTAACGGCCTTGTGCTAATGAAGTATTGCATATTAAATTTCATATTCACCATGTGTTTACTCTATGAAATATAAGAATCCAAAGTTTACTACATTTTTTCATGCCACAATTTTCATGCCCAACTTTGATTTGAATTATCTATCGGTGTTAGCCTATTAGCTCTTTGCTCTTTGTTTTGTTGTTCACAATCAAACACACTTTGTGTTTCAGTTTAAACCATGGTCTTTCTAATGAGCCCAGTTAGGAGAGTTCTACAGAACACAGCTTTTTGCAAAATCAGATAAAAATATCACAGTTTTGACCTTTTTACAAAAATCTTCAACTTTGCACTTAATTTATTCAATATTGGAAATTGGTACATAAATGAAACTTTACATCTGAGAACCTTGTGTTGTTAGGTTACTCCATGCTGAGTTTCGCATCCATCATATCTTTAGTTTGTGAGATATTAGAAGCCAAGCTTTGAAATTTTTTCATACACCCATTTTTTGATCGATTTGGCCTCAAATTTTCTGGCTGAATATCATTTGTAAAATTCTTTTCATTATTATTCCTAAGAGAATACACAAATTTGTACACAATGACCAATTTTTATTTCTTTCAACAAAATATTGTCCACTATATTGCGGCTCAAAATCACCAGAAATTCACACTTGCTCTGTGCAAAGTCGTGCATGGTGTCGAACAAGTGACTATATCTCAGCCAGTATTGCTTCAACAAATGTTTAACTATATCAGTATTCATTGTAAACATCTGCGAATATAAATGTAAAATTTCAATGAATCCGAGCTGGACAAGTAGGGAGGCCTAGATGAGTCGCCATGGAATGACCCAAACAGAATGTAAAAGATTATACTGAATAACTAAAACAATGTTGGTAGGAGAGAAAATTTTAGTGACTGGAAAGAAATTGTTAGAGAATCCCACAAGGTTCAAGTTCGAGTCCACTCCTATGTGAATGACCTCTCATATATCATTCATCAAACAGAATTGGTACTTTTGCAGATGATAAATCCCATTACATAGAAAGCATCAGTTGACACTGTTACTAATGTTTTCCACAGAATTATTAAGTGGTTCTCAGAAAATGGACACTCTCTAGATTTGGATAGAACATGCTATAACCAGTTCTGTACAACAATAGAGTCATCCAAACAACTGGTGTAGCACATGAACAGAAATCAGTAAATGTAGTAGAATGCTACAAATGTCTAGGTGCATGTATTAATAAAAACTTTTACTGGAAGAAGCATATTACATAGCTGCTCAAACAATTAAGTTCACCTACTTTTGCTCTTTGTGTCATTACTACTCTTAGAAACAAATGACACATTTTGCATGTTTACAACCAATAATGTCTTTCAGAATAATTTTCTGGGATAACTCTTCACTGAAAGAAAGTACTGACTGCAAAAAAGTGAGCAGTAAGAAAAATATCAGGTGATCAACCACAGCTGCCATGCGTGTACCTGTTCAAGGAATGAGGCATTTTAAATGCACCATACCAATAATACATATATTTGCTAATGAAATTTGAGAATAATAGTTATGTCCATACCTACTACATTAAAAGAAATTACACAGTGGCTCAGAAATGAATTCAAAATGCAGCAAGAAATTTTTTTTATCATTTACTCAATAACATAAAATTGTCTGACAGGTGGCAAAGCAAGTTTTAAATCTAACCTACATTCACTTCTCCTGGACAACTCCTATTCAATGCACAGATTATTTAAGAACAGGTAGCCTATACAAAAAGCATTTACATATCCTGTAAACTGACTTGTTCCACATCATTTCAATAAAAGAATCATTCGAATTATCTATGCAATATGATATGTGATTGAGAGAGAGAGAGAGAGAGAGAGAGAGAGAGAGAGAGAGAGAGAGAGAGAGAGAGCCTTCTGTCAGTCAGTAGAACTCTTCATCAATCAGTAATAGTATGACTTGATTTTCTTTCTGGGTCCAGTACACAATAAATATTTCAATAACAAGTCAAGGCAGTGAATCACCTCTCTCAAATGGAATCCCAGCAATGGAGGGTGAGACTGGATCTTGGGTGAAAGTGGTCGCTGTAATGAGCAACTGAAAAGTGGTAATGTTGCTGAGGCAGTATCTGGTCCAATTAATACAACAGCCTGGTCTGTAGCGCTCTCTGATTTTGGGAGCAATACAAATGCACGGACTGCTCCTACGGTCACTGCATGGCAATCTGTGTGTGGTAGCAGTACCTGATGATATACCACTCCTTCCACACCAATCTCCAAGTATTCCACATCTGGAAAAATAATGTACATCACATTAATTCTGTAAAAAAGAGAGCGAGAGCTTATCAAAATAAAAATCCAAGTCATGAAAAAGGAGATGTAGATTAATGTTGCAGCAACATACAATACACGAGGGTCACTATAGAAGTTGAACCTGTCTGTGTATAGTATTGAAAAACTTTCTTTCTCTGAAATAGTTGTGGACCTTGTATGTAAACATACATCTATGCACTGCAAGCAACCATATGACAGACAGAGAAGAGTAGTTCATATACCATATAATTCTCATCTTTCATGTTCCACTCACAAATGATGTATCATAAGAATGGTTGTTAATATGCTTCTGTAGGAATCCAAATTACTCTCATTACTTTCATGGTCATTCCATGAGCTGTAAGTGTGCGGAAGTGATACATTGCATTATTCTTCTTCGAATATACAGTCTCAAAATTTCAACAGTAAATATCCCCATGATGCAAAACAGCACTATTGAAGTGTCTACCACAATTGTTGGACAAGGATCTCCCTGATGTTACAGTATTTATTAAAAGAATCTATGTCAAAAAATGCTGCTTTTCATTCAATGTTGTCCATCTCTTATAGTGATCTTACCTGATGGACTCCAAAACAGACATATGATAATGAAGAACTAGCCAAATGAGTGCTTTGCAAATTAAACTCTGGCGTCAGTGAATTACTATCTCTCTAAACTCTGTCCACAGGCCCTGGCACACCACCAGGGTACCAACCACCATGTCATCCTCTACCAATTGCACCGCTGGATGTGATATGGAGGGACATGGAATCACCATACTGCTCTCCAGGCCATTGTCAGTTTTTGTGAGCCATAGCTACTACTACTCAGTCAAGTAGTTCCTCAACTGGCTTCACAAGGCTTTGTGCTTTCCATTCCAGTCCTTCCACCAAGGAAAAATCTATGGCAGCACTGAGAATCAAACCCATGTCCATTTGCCTAAGGCGGTAGACATCAATGATTTACACTTCATTATAAATCTCCCATTGAATCTTACTCTGTCATCTGTTGTTCTTACAACTAACTTTATGCAGTCACTGCATTTTAGATCTCTCTACACAAACACTCTTAGATATTTAACAGTATTTATTGTTTGCACTGGTTTGTAATCAGTCTTATGATTCACCAATAATGGATCTATAAGCCTATTTATGAGCAACACACAAACATTTGCATATATCAAGAACAAAAAAGCAGTTCCTTTTACAAGTGTCAGTCCACTATAGATTAGCATCATCTGTGAACAGCCTCCTAGGGCTTCCAATAAAGTTCTGTCTATCTACACACCTTGAAGGGTATTTCAAGCTTAGATGGTGTGCACATCGTCAGGATGGGAAGTTCCTCATCCAAATGGCTGGCATACTACACAGTGACATCAGTCAAACACTCAAATGTTATAATGAAATACAACACAATGAAGACCTGCCACATAGTGGTCACAAAAGTTTGAAAACATCAGCTATCTGTGAATTATGGCACACACGTAACCCTAGGAGAACACAACAGAACTCAACACTCCATTTGATCAATTGAGCCTCTAGACAATTATTATGAAAAATGGTACAAATATACTAGTATAGTGGTGACTGATGAAGATACATAAAGGAACATCTGGAATGGAACTTGGATCTACAGTATTGCATGGACAAGTCAATTTGGAGCAGGATTTATAACAACACAAGAGATTAGGAGAAGTCTTTTGGTATTTCAACCTATAAATGACAGACTCGCCAGACAGATAACATAAAGGAAATTCAGGAATATGACAATAACAGCATATGCAACAACAGGGGAAACAGAAGAAGGAATAAAAGAATAATTTTATGAAGACTTTGAAAGTACAGGTAGTAAACTCTAAAACTATGGCCCACTGATAGTTTCAGGAGCCTTTAATGCACCTGTTGGGGCAAATAAATGTAGAAAAGTATCAGGGACATAAACTTTACATGAATAAAGTAATGAGAATTGAGCTATGTTATGTCAGTTTGCTGCCAGAAATACTTTACTCATCAAGAGTCCCAGTGTTCCACACAAAAGAATACATCTTGAAACATGGAAATCAAGTGTAAGTGGACTGGTTAACCAAACAGACAAAGTGTTAATAAAAGCATGATGTGCCATGTTAGTTACAGATCAGAGAGCTGCAGATGTCCAAACTGTGATTCGGATTACTATGTTGCAAGTACATAATGAGACAGAAATACATAAAAGCAAAATGGGGAAAAAGCAACTTGGAATATAGAAAAATGATCCAACATTGTAAAAATTTACCACATAAAAATTAAAGATGTCTTCACAACCAGCAAGGAGGTGGAACAGGGCCCACAAAGTGGTGAAAGAGGCAGCAGAAGAAACAACTGGGATAAGGAGAAAGGAAAGAAATGAATGAAGACTAGCAATAAAGCATAAAATAAAGCATAAAAATGCAGCAAGACTGCTGAGAATGCTATACACACACACACACACACACACACACACACACACACACACACAGAGAGAGAGAGAGAGAGAGAGAGAGAGAGAGAGAGAAACGTGGAGGGATATAAAGATTTAACATCTAATTCTCTTAGAATATGTAAGAAAAAGAAATGGTTGAAAGCAAAATTTCAAGAGATAGAAGAACTAAAGGAATAGAATGAAACAAGAAAATTCAATCAAGCAATAGGAAAGATGAGGGAAAAATTTTCATCCAACACATAATACACAAAAAAATAGAAGTGGTAAGATAAGTAAAGACGAAAATGATATTGCAGAAATGGACAGAATATTTTGAAGATATGCTCAACACCAATTCAAACCAGGCACCGAGATACTTGCAAAAACAAGAGGAGAATATACATGGATTGGATAAAAATACAGAAACATCATCAGAAGTGCATGCTTGAACATGTATATATCCACAAGCCAAGCCTGCAGGTTGCACTGTTGCATTTGACAACCAACAGTGCTCTGTGTAGTTGTGAGTGTATTATGTTGGAGCCAATTGTCTTCAAACATGGGCAAATTGTTGGTGCTCATATGGTGGGTACTTCCAGACTCAAGGTAGCCAAAGTGTTTGGTGTTTCAAGAGGTACCATAGTGAAGATTTATACCACATACAGGGAAAGTGGAAAAACATCATCCGCCAAGTTGTAACATGGTTAAAACTGTGTGTTGAGTGATCAATGCACAGCCTTTGAAGAGGACTGCGATAAAAAATGAGGGGACAACAGCTGCAAAAGTCACTGCAGAACTGAAGTCACATTTGCGAACACTTTCAATACTAAAACAACAAGACAAAAGCTCCATAAGCAGGCAATTAGAGGGCGAGGTGAAGGTTCAAAACTACTTATCAGTGATACATATGTGCATAGCATGAAAGCCTGGTGCTAAAGCCATTAAGCATGGAGATGGAGTAACAGAAGAAAATCATTAGGTCACATGTGTCACACTGTTTCCAACTTCTAGCCGGATTTACATCCCAAGAGTGAAACATGGAGGGCGTTCAGTGATGATTTAGGCAGCAATATTACGTGGAACCCATTGGTACCCTGCAAGGTCACATTACTGCCAAGGATTATGCTTGGCTGATCAGGTTCACCCCATTGTACAGTGTATGTTCCCCAGTGCTGACACTGCACTACAAGATGACAGTGCCACTGTTCACAAACCCCACTTCATCCAGAATTGGTTTTGTGAGCATGAGGATAAATTGTCGCATCTCCTCTGGGCACCACAGTCACTAGCTCTCAATATTATTGAGCCTTTGTGGTCTACTTTGCAGAGAAGGGTTGTGATCACTAACCAGCTCCATTACCATTACATGAACTTGCTACTATTTACAGGAATAATAGGGTAAGATTTATTTGAAAACCGTACAGGACTTGCATTTATTCATTCTGAGATAAGAGAAAGCTATTTTGAATGCCAACAGTTAGACCATAATAGGCATGGTAATGTGTTGTGTTTTTGGTGTTTCCAAATATTTATCCACCTTCTGGGGAGCAAGAGAAGAAGGAAGTAAAGGCAGGAAAAGACTAAAAATGCAAGTGGTGGATTTGGAGATATATAAACTGCAAAATAGCTTTGCGCCTGGTGAAGATAGGGTGGTGTCTGAACTTATAAAATTTGGCAGTCAACCTCTAACATGTCAAGTGCATGCACTTATAAATAGCATAAGGGAAAATGAAACCATGTCTGAGCACTGGAAAACTGGAATAATATACTCTATGTAGTAGAAAACAGAAATGTCAGCTTGTGAAAATTATGGAGGCATGACTTTATTGAATGCAGTCTACAAGTTATTTTTCAAGGTGCTAATGAAATATTAAAAAAAAAGGATGCTGAAAATCTCCTCAGAGAATGCCAATGAGGTTTATGGCCAAATGGAGGTCCTTCTGACCAACTATTTTTTATTGGGCAAGTAATGGGGAAATTTCATTAATATAACATGGATCTCCACTTCCTGTTAGTTGATTTAAAACGAGCTTTTGACAGTGTTAAATGCCAGCATTGTACAAATCACAAAAAGATTTGGGCATGTCTGACAAGCTAAGAAAGTTAGCTGAGCTAACAATGAAGGATGAAGGACACAAAGGTATGTACCTATGGGGAGAGTATTGCAATTGTGCCAAGAGGTGTAAACAACCTTAAAGAAATGTATGAACTAATGAAAGCAGAAGAAGCAAAAATTGAATTACTGTAAATGAAAAAAGACCAAATACATGGTAATGTCCACTTGTAAGGCTAACAGGACATCCCACATAACCTGGAGGGCTCTAGTAAATTTTTTAACGCTTTCAGTTGCTTCTGTTATCTAGGTGTCCACTGAACCAGTAATAATAATACAAGACAACATATGAGAGAAAGGATACAAGCAGAAAACAGAGCCTATTATGTAAACTTACCTGTATTTAAAGATTCTCTTATTACAAGAACAACCAAATTAAGAGTATACCGTTCCCTTGTGCAACCAGTTGCTAAATATGGATCAGAAATGTGGGGCGATGGCAGGAGCATATATGAACAATCTAAAGATAACTGAAAAAGCAAATTCTGCAAAAAAGAATTGGCCAGTGAGAGAGGCAAAGGGTTGGAGAGTAAGGTGCAACCTTGAAATACAAAAACTTACACAAGTGCAAGGTATACTGAAATGTGGATGATGGCAGGAGCATATATGAACAATCTAAAGATAACTGAAAAAGCAAATTCTGCAAAAAAGAATTGGCCAGTGAGAGAGGCAAAGGGCTGGAGAGTAAGGTGCAACCTTGAAATACAAGAACTTACACAAGTGCAAGGTATACTGAAATTTATTAAACTTCAAAGAATACATTGGTTAGGACATATGGTGAGGATGACAGATGACACAATGCCCAAATGAATACTGAAAGGTAGGCTGTATTCCACCAGAAGGAAGGACCAACCAAGAGCTAGATGGTCGGATAATGTGTAGGCTGACCTTATCAAGATGGAGATCCAAGGATGGAAGAGAAAAGCAGAAAACAGAGATGCATCAAGGAAGATTGTTAAGGAGGCCAAGACCCATCAAGGAATGTAGTGCCGAAGAAGAAGAATAATTTTATATAGCCACTGCATTTTAGACCTCTCAGGATGAATACTCTAGACATTTTACAGCTTTTATTGTTTCCAGTCATTGGTGACCGGCCTCGTGATTGCGCAATACAAGAACATTTGTTCATGTTCCAGATGAAGAGCCAGTTCACAAACAAGTGTCTGTCCACTTCAGGTCTTCCTACATTGTGCAACAATATCCTGGCACTCTGACTTCAGTATTACAAGACCATTATCTGTGAACAGCTTCAAGGGGCTTCCAACAAGTTTCTGTCACTCGACAAACAGTGAAGGGTCATCTCACGCTTAGACTGAGTACACACTGTCCCTTTATGGCAAGATGGGTTCTTAGCATGGGAACTTGCCCTCCTAAATGGCTGGTATACAATACAGTGACATCATTCAAATATTCAAACACTATCATGAAATACAACACAGTGAAAATCTGCCATGTAGTGGTCACCCTAGTCGAAAAACATCAGCTACCAACGAATTATGGAGCACAAGAAACATTACGAGAATACAACAGAACTCAATGCTTGCATTTTGGAGACATTTGAGAAGACACTGTCGACCTAGACAGTATGCAACTGTTTCCATTTGATCAATTTAGCCTCTAAACATTTATTATGAAAAACAGTATAAATACCCTACAACAGTGGTGAAAAATTTGTACAAAGGAACACAAGGAATGGAAATTAAATCTACAGCGTTGTAGTCTATTCACCAACAACTATGTGCTATGTCTGACACCAGGTGATTGTTGCAGGGGCAGCAGTGTACCAATGTATATAATGGGCATGGAGTACCACAGCTTCACCAAGGATGAGGGTTAGTTGTGTTCTATGCCAGTATCATTTGTTGTTGTTTGATGTTTCTTTTCAGTATCAAGGGACTTTGGGCTGGGCAACATCGAGACAGTGCCCTCTAATATACTGTTCAGCCCTACTGTCAAATTTTGGTGATGTGTTTGCCTTTCAAGATGAGAATGCACAACCACATTCTGTCCAACTTGTAAACACCTTCAGGAGTCATGAATCAATTGAAATCACTTGAGTACTCTTGTGTCCTGTTGAAACTTGAAAATGATTGCCATGGCAACCCTTGTCACACCCTGAAAATGACCTCAGGACAGTGTGCCAAGGAGGATGATAACCATGAACCTCACTGAAATGTCTCTGTATTTCAACAATGACAGCCACATGGAAACACAAGAACTTTTCATCACTTGTACTGGATGTCATCCAGCAGCAAATTCTGATTTCACAGATGTGCATTTTCGAACAGAATGCTTTTATTCTACAGCTTTTCTTTGCTGTAGCACTAGGAGGGGAAGAGTTGCAAGCCCATCACCCATGTCACCTTTTACCCCCCAGAAAACATCCTCATTACTCGTTCGATAGCAGGCTTAGTGGGCCTGGGTCTGTCCTAGAGATATGGCTTACTCTGGAGACATGACTTATTCTGTCATTTCCTGCACTCATTGAACCCAGACTCTCATATGCTTGCAGATATGAAAGTTCTACAAAACATTGTTTTTAGTAGTTTGTATAAATACTATGGACAGTAACTGTCCTGTGGCACCTCTTGGTGCACATCTGAAATTACTTTCACATCAGATGAATTCTATCCATTAGGAACAAGCTGAACTGTAATTACAAGGAAATTCAATCATAAAGCTGGCCGAAAATTTTGTAAGCTCATATTTTTACACTAGGCAAAAGTGTGGAACTGCGCTGAATGCCTTCCAGAGGTCATAAATACAACATCAATCATGGCACCACTTTAAACATCACATGGCACCACTATCTACTGCTTACTGGATGAAAATAGAAATCTGATTTCATACAACTGTTGATTGCTGAATACAGTCCTATTGATTCCTACAGACAGCATTTCTCGCCTCCAAACCATCACATAATTTTTTTTGAAAAAAGTTTTGTAATTCTAAATTACACAAATATCAGCAGTATAACAATCAAATTGTGTATTACATTAAAGTAAAGAAACATATGTGCCTGCATTGTTACTTTCCTGTCTACTTACTCATGCAGTAGGATTAGTACTAAATGAACTGTGAGTTAGTTAACACAGTCTCCAGTGTTCAATCTACAAGTCACATATTGAGATGGTGTGTGTGTGTTTGCATGTGTGCATGCATGCGTCTGTATGCTCATAAAGGACATTTGGCACTTTAAGGAAGGAAGATTTGGGTCTAATGTCCCGTTGACATTGAGGTCATTACATATGGCACAAAAGCTCGAACAGATTCGAGGATGAAGAAGGAAATTGGCTGGGCCTGTCAAAGGAGCTGTCCCGGCATTTGCCTGGGGCAATTTGGGAAAATTATGTTGTAATAACCCAGCTCCCAAGACTGTGCTAGCGTATGATGTTTTATTGAATATCTGTTTATGAACCTGACCAGCTGATGAGCACAACAAACTCTCTATTGTTTTGATGATAAATTCTGAAATACAGTTATGTTCCACATTCCATCAGTGAGAGAGATGGGTTTACTCTTTGGGCTGTAGTTGCTCAGTGGATAGAAAAATCTAAATCAAAAAGCAGAGACAGAGGACACACTGTTATTGTACGTGATTGAGAATAGCCTTGTACAAAACTTGAACATTGTTGTAATTCATTGTTGTCTGTCATTAAAGGCAGTTTTATTTTACTTTGCCATTGTGACAAATGTGTTAAAAGTATTGAAGAGAAAAGACCGTAATTTTCTTCAAGTATATAATATAGTGTTGAAAACATATTTAAACAAGTTTCATTTTATAAATGGTGCATTTCCAAGAACGAACACACATGCAAAGGCTTCTGTAGGACGTTCAGACATTTGACTCAAGTAGTTTGTTGACAAATCTCCATCAGAGGCTTCGGATACACTGGGAAATGTTTTTACTGACATCTGAAGTAATCTGCTGTCTGGCTACACATTGTCAAACCAAATGATAACGAACTGCATTGGATCAGTTTGCAAAGCTTCTGTACAAAATCCTAAATATTATCAGCAATTTACAAGCGACCAGTAGAGATCTGCAGCTGCTCTTACATGAGATCGTTGAGCACCATTAATTATTGTATAACAATTCTCAGCAGCAACTATTAAATTTTCAACAACATACATGAAGGAGTCCAATTAAGAGCATTCAAGACAGTGAAGAGAATCTGTAATTTCTCTGTACAGATAATATTGAATGATTTTAACTCAACTGAACTTTAATGAGAACCTTCCCTGCAGCAAAAAAATTTAAGTTCAAGGAGGATGCATATTGGTTAACTTCATAATTACTTACTTCAGTTGATTTTTTCTCCAGGTGTAGGAGTAGTAAACGATGCTTATCTAATACCCTGGCAACATTTGAATGAAAATTAAAGGAAATATTATAATGGAAAACCTAATCAAGATGGCCGGGCACAGGTTTGAGTTGTAGTCCTCCTGATTGCCAGTCCAATGTGCTAACCAATGCACCCCATCTCTCACAATCCCAAGGAATAAACCAATAATAATATGCTGACTATAAAATCACTATTAACACAATCCTGTACAGCTGAATTAAGTATTTTAGAAACAAACAAAAATCTCCCTCATAGTTAATTAGTTACAATATGTTCAGTAGCTTATCAACTCTTTCTATTTATTTATTTATTTATTTCTCAGGTTCTGTGGGCCATGTAAACCAGAGTTGTTCAGTCCTGTAACAAATTACTTAATAAAAGTGCTGATAAAATAGCTTTAATATTTAATCAAATACATAAAAACAAATGATTTGCAGGAGTAAAGAATCTAATCTATTTAGATTTAAAAATAAATGTACTAAAATTGTGTGCAATGTGTCCATGAATTCCACCGATAAACCTGGAGGGATTATTAAGGAATCAAATTTTGATATAAGAAATCTGCAGTGCCACATAATGTTTTTTATTGGAAACATTCATACTGATTTATTTGTTTCACGACGATCCTGGTTTATTTATAGATAACAAAATGAAGAGATACCTAAACGTTTCCAGAACAGTGCTGCACTCAGCAGAGGTTTTGTAGTATGCACTTTTTCACCATGGGTGTGTTATGCAGCTCTTTGCAATAGAAGTGCTGTCTCTGGTGTAGTCCGGGAAGAATTTTTCTGCCTGCAGTGAATCTTTTTCATTGTTGTTGTTTTAATTTCTCCTAGCTTTTAATGAGGGTGGGTATAAGTGCACAATGTGTGACTGTGAAATTTTGATTCTTGCTCATGAAAAACACCACAGAAATAACTGAAAGCAACTTATGGAAACATGCTATGCTTTGAAAGCACAGTTTCAAACGTAAATTTTTTTTCCAAAGACAAGTCATGGTGCTAGGTTATAACTCTAAACACATACAAAAATCTAGCCAATGGAAGATGTCACTGTTGCCTCAGGGGGGGGGGGGGGGGGAACTCTTATCACTTTAAATCAAACATCAAGGAAATGCTTCTTGATTTTAGGTGAGAGGGATGGGATAGTGCAATATCTTTTCACTCCTGTGCATGAAAAGGGACTTGAAAAGACAGTGATTTGATGACACACAACAGAAGCAAGGGGGTAGGGGGGGGGGGGGGGGAGGACAAGTTGGCTGCTAATGAAAAATGCTTACAACATTGAATTCACTGAATGGACAAATGAATTATTTTTAATAAAATGCAGTTTGAAGTTAATAAGATTGTTTTGAAAGGAGAAAATCCTATGATTTTAGAATACCCCCTCACACATAACCATAAACAGATTAAAAATTAGTAAACATAAACGCCACTTACAGATTATACCTTAGGCCTGTTTTGGCAAGCTGATTGATACCTAAAAGTCAGTACAAAGAGGGATCTTTGATTGAGGGACAAGTGATTAGCATGTCACCAAATCCTCCAGCTGTTGTTTCCAGTCGATGAATCCAAGCAGCTCCTCGTCTGGCCTCACAAGGCTGATTGGGTGCCGTTTCAAACCTCCCTACTTCAGAAAAGAATCTGAGGCGGTACTGGGTGACCCATTCCAAACTTACTAGCTTAGAAATGTCTGAGTACTGGGAATCAAATCCAGGTCCTTCTGCACCATAGCCAGTGATGATAACTGTACAGTTACTGAGGCAGTCCTTAAAAATAAGTTAATTATTGTTTCTTTAAATACACTGACCACTACAATCTCAACACTCATGAGGTCTACCAGTAAGGAATGTGACTGAGTGGGAGGTGGGTCGTTACATGAAGAAGGGCCTACAGCAGTTCTCTGTAAGCTTTAAGACCAGCACACACTGTGACCAATTACCACGAATCACGTAAAAGTCTGCAAAATAAGTTGAAAAAATATTGTCCACAAGATCTCATACAAAAGTTTTTTACTCTACCTAAATCATATACTTTCATCTTTCATCCACTTCAGAAGTAAGGTGAAACAAACAGTCTCAGTTCTTCTATTGTTGTGGTCTAAAAAAATCCTAAGGAAACTCAGAATCAGCTGTTCAATACCTGATATCTATTGTCCAAAGATTTCACTGAAGTATTAAAAATGATAACCACTTCTAAGTTAGATGTCTCTCTCTTATCTCCTTTTCTGCCCCCAAACTGTTAATAACCTCTGATATGACCACCATCTACACCAGTGATAGTCAACCTGGTATCACAGTGGTCAGTAGGCAGCAGTGTTTACAAAATTATTTTCATTAGGTTTTCATATAATTTTTACATGATTATTTGGTAAGTAATTATTATTATACAATTTAACTGGCTGTACCTCAGATTTATAAGTTTTATAGTGTTACTTCTCTTCTTCATAAATCACCATTACTGTAGAAAAGGTTGACGGTTAGAAAATGCTATTACTAACAGTGAAACAAAAGTGAGTGGTAGGTAAAAAAAGGTTAACTATACCTGATCTGCACCGCTACTCCCCAATATCCATGACTTAAAGACTACTGAATAATTCCACCCACAAACAAACCTAAGACCCCTTCGTCCATAGTTCTCTCAGTGCCAGTTCCTCATGCTATGGCAACTGAGAACTTGGTTACAAGCATTTTTTTCTGCCAATCTGTTATCAAATAAAACCAAATTCTTCAGTTGTATTCTGCTGCTTTCCCATATATCCTGTCTACCTCCTCTTGATATTGTCCAATAATTCTTCTTCTCTCCTCCAAGGTATTTTTTTAAAATTGTTGTCTGCTTTGTCTGTCACACTGCAGTTAGGCAGAAAACTTTGATTGGTCTATTTTGTGAACAATTAACGATCACCAAAAAATGCTAATTTCTTGTCTGGCTTTCAACTGCGGGAATCGGTGGAATAAGCAGATTTGCTGACCACACAACGTTTGTGTGAATTCTCCCTCCCTCCCATGTATTGTGCGATAAGTCTGTTGAAAGAGATCTGCCAGCATGACAAAAAACATGCTAAAAATATTTCGCAACAATGCCTTCACAAACCTGTGTTCAGTTTTTTCTTTGACTGACTTGTTTCTCTATGCAATTAGCATTAATCAGTCACTATACTTTCCTCATATGATTAACTCCTGGTCACTATGCTCTCACCTTCTTCCTAATAAAAATATGTGGTATTCCACTTGTGCTTAAATTTATTCCCATGGAGTCATTTAACTCTCTCTGCAACTAGTTTTGCTACTGTGTAAGAAAATTCCTGTTCTGTACAAGTGAGCACATTTGATAATTAACTTGCATTCATTTTACTGTTTCAGGTTGTAGTAGTACACTATCACAGACGGCTGTGAAGCTGTATTACACCTAGGCTTGGCACACAGCTGTAAACATTAAAAGCTGAGTGCACACTTTATATTACACACTAAGATGCACCACAAAGGAATCATCCAAATGGGACTGAAATTGGTACATCTGATGTACATGTACAGACAAACAAATGACTACAGTTTCAGAAAAACTGGAGGATTACAGTTTCAGAAAAATTGAATGATTTATTCAAGAGAAACAGCTTCACAAATTAAGCAAGTCAGTAACACGTTGGTCCACATCTGGTCCTTATGCAAGCAGTTTTCGACTTGGCAATGATTGATAGAGTTGTTGGATATCCTCTTGAGGGATACTGTGTCTAATTCTGTCCAACTGGCACATTAGATTGACAAAATCCCAAGATGACTGGAGGGCTCTGCCCATAATGCCCCAGACGTTGTCAATGGGGAGAGATCTGGCAACCTTGCTGGCCAAGGTATGTTCTGGCAAGCGCGAAGACATGCAGTAGAAATTCTCATCATATGCAGGCAGACATTACCTTACTGAAATCTAAGCCCAAGATGGTTTGCCATGAAAGGCAACAAAATAGGGCATAGAATCTCATTGACACACCGCTGTGCTGTAAGAGTACTGCGGATGGTAACCAGAGGGGTCCTGCTATGGAAAGAAATGGCACACCAGACCATCACTCCAGGCTGTCGGGCCATATGGTGGGTGACAGTCAGTTGGTACCCCACCACTGTATGGGGTAACTCCAGACATGTCTTTGGCCTGGAATCTCATTGACTGGAGTAGAATTGTCTTGAGTGATGAGTTCCGCTTCAAACTGAGCCCCGATGACCAGTGAAGATGTGCCTGGAGATGTGCCAGACAGCGGTAGGATACCAACCTGACTGTTGCTGACTGTGCTAGTCAAATCCTACCATAGCCAGCAAGGTCAGTGGATCTCTCTCAAAGTGAGAATATTTCGAGCATTATGGGCAGGGTCCTCTACCATCTTGGAATTTTGAAGATCTAACACACAGTATTGCTCAGGAGGACAGCCAACAACTCTATCAATCAATGCCAGTCCGAATAACTGCTAGCATAAGGGCAAGAAGTGGACAAAACAAGTTACTGGCTTGCTCAATTTGTAAAGCTCTTTTTCTTGAATAAAACATCCAATTTTTCTGAAATTGTAATCACTTGTTTGTCTGTACAAGTACATCACATCTACCAATTTCTGTCCTATTGGTATAATTCCTTCTTGGTGCAAACACCCCCCCCCCCCCTTCCCCCACCAACCCACTTTTATTTCTTTGCAAGTATTTTATCTTTTCTACAAGAAACTAAAATAGTAATTTAATGTGTAATATAAATAGAATACAGAGTGACTGATTGAAATATGGTAAAAGTAAATCTCAAGTTTTGTGACCTTCTCTCTTTAACATTGTGTGTGTGTGTGTGTGTGTGTGTGTGTGTGTGTGTGTGTGTGTGTGTGTGTCACGGGGAATGTGAGACTGAACTGTAAGGTATCAAAAAATTATAGAAAATAGATTTATACTGGTCAGTTCTGGAACAAACAGATATAAATTAATTACAATGGTGTAGTGATAGCAGATTATAAACTTTCTGTGTCCTAAAATATCTTGAACAACAGCAGTGAACTCAATCCCATCCTTGACTAAGACGGGATCTTCTAACAATGCAATACTGTAATGTACTTACTCATTTCCTTTCTGGCATCCTGCAGTAGTGTTGTTGTATTGATAATATTACTAGTATGTGAAGCATTGAAGACCGACTGAACAATACACTCAATAACAAGCATCTTTGCCTTAGTGCACGTCACAGTTACAATTTCTGAAACCAAAACCACAAGGCTTAATCATGAAGGTACACAGTGAACAGTGAAAAACAATATTCTCTAAAAAATGAATAATACACATGAAGCATGCTAAAAATTAGTCTTGTTTGGACATGCAGTATGTATGGAAGAAATGAAAAACATTTGGCCAGTCATTTCATAAGTGAACAGTTTGTAATTTTAAGAGCTACCAGCAAATGAAATGGATTGAAGAAGAAACATTATAAATCAAAGCTCAAAGAATAAGGTACTGCAAACTGCACAAGGCTGGACTATGAAATTTGAATTATATCTGAGAGCCATCCTGATTCACTGCTATTAAACTGTCACATGTAATCCACAAAATTTGAGGAACTGGTTTCAATTAAATTGTTGTGACTCGCCGATCTTTCAAAGTGCCGCCGCGCAGTTACGTGCTTCCTCTACATGCGGCGCTGTCTACTAGCCATGCAGCAGCAGCACCACCTAAGCAGCCAGCCAGCCAGCCAGCGGTCGCTAGACTCGGACTCAGTTCTAATTTGACTGTTAAAGTGTACACACGTCTTATTTTGTTTACTTGATCTGTGACTTACATGTATTGTGTCATCCTTGAAATATATTTGTTCAACTTGAAGTTAGAACAATTGGCGACGAGGTAGTGAATTTTTCTTTTTCTTCGTTGATCCACAGGTTTCCATGGCTACTTTAGAGTAACTACTGCAAGGTCTCATAGAACAGCAAACGCTTCTCACAAATGCGATTCGTGATTTCGTCGCGGCATCCAATGCGTGGCGTCTCTCGTCGTTCTCTCTCCCTCCTTAACCTCCTTACGACGAGAAGGCGGAAGACTGATCTGATTACGAAAAATGTCTTTGACAGCACTTCTTGGCATTTCATGTCGCGGATGACCAAACATGTAAGTCTCTGTTCGTTTCATGGCTCTCACCTCAAATGTATCAGTTGTGGTCGCAATTGGCTCCTTTGAAAGATCCTGCATCTTTGCTGAAATTTGTTCACTTCTATCCGTATATTTTCAAAAGCACACGCATGTGGTAGCCTCTCGTCTTGCCTTTCATCGTTGTCAAAAACAACCGAATCAATCCTATGCGCTTGGGCTGCTGAACTTCACGGCGTCAGTCGAAAGTGTCAATTTGTTACTGACTTTCACAAAGAATCCTACGCCGATTCCATGGTATGGGATGCTATTATGCGGTCGGCGCCCGACAATGAAGTTAGGCAACGTGCCCTTCAGTTGGCAAATCCGACTCTACATGAAGTCCTATCCATCACTCAGTCTTTTGAAATTTCTTGCGCTGTTGGAGCGCAAATAGAGGCATGGGGTGATGTCAGGGACGTACAACCTCTGTGCGCTGTTGACAAAGCGTGCAGTGTGTCCCCGCCGGCCGACGTGGCCGCAGTACACTCTCAAGCGCAGCCTCGGCCTAACCGTAAACAAACCTCTAAGAAACTGCAGGAAACCCCACGGCAACTTCCTTCATGTCCGCGGTGTTTTACAAAACATTCACGAGAGGATTGTCCCCAACCGTTGGGCCGTGTGTCATAAATGCAAAAAGAAGGGTCATGTGTCATCCGTTTGCAAATCTGACCACATACCTGCTGTTCATGCACATGACACTGATTCTGCTTCTGTGTTGTCTGTCAATTGTACTTCTTCCCTTTCAGGGAAGTTATTCCTCACTGTCCAAATACTTGGTCGGGATGTTTGCATGCAGGTGGATACTGGTTCTGCTGCCACTATCATCAATTCTCAGACGTATCTTCAGTTGGGTTCTCCATTCCTGTCACCTGTCACTAGGCAATTACGGACTTACAATAAACAGAAGATTTCTCTCTTGGGATAATTTGATGCTAAGGTATCTTACAAATCTGTCGTTCGCACTGTTCCCATATTTGTGGTCAACCATAGTAATGTGGAGAATCTTTTTGGTTTTGATGCCTTTCGCGTTTTTGGGTTCTCCATAGATGATTCTGTCAATATCGTCTCTGATGCTATGCCTTATGCTCAACTGTTTTCCTTGTCGATGACATTTTCGTCCCTTTTCTCTCCTGGGTTAGGCCGTGCAAACGACTTTGAAGCTCAAATCACGCTCAAACCCACTGCTCGGCCTAAGTTTTTTCGGGCTCGGCCCATTCCTGTGGCACTTTGTGATGGGGTCAAATGGGAGCTGGATCGTCTCACTGCTTCAGGGGTCTTGCTTCCTGTCACTTCCAGAAAGTGGTCCTCCCCTGTCGTTGTCGTTGCTAAGCCCAATGGTGATATTCGTCTCTGTGGCGATTTCAAAGCCCCTGTAAATGCTCAATGCCTCATCGACACTTACCCTATGCCTCGACCTGAAGAATTGTCCACTAAACTTGCTGGAGGCCAGTATTTTTCTAAACTTGACCTGTCAGAAGTTTATCATCAACTTCCTCTCGACGCCACTTCCTGGCAGTTTCTGGTCCTTAACATGCCTTTCGGCCTCTATCAATACCAACGATTGCCATTCGGGGTTGCCAGCGCCCCTGCTCTCTTTCAGCGATTCTTGGAACAATTATTGCTCACTGTCCCTGGGTGTATAAATTACATGAATGACATTGTTGTCACTGGCTCCACCACTGAAGAACATCTTCAGAATCTCTGCACACTTTAATCAAAATTTTTTCAGGCATCTATCACGTACTTGGGGTTTCAACTCTCTCGGGATGGTATTCGTCCACTTCAGCAAACTGTAACTGTGATCGATGCCTCGCCCTACATCTGTTAAGGAACTGCAGGCCTTCTTGGGGAAAATAGCATACTATCACAGGTTTTCACCGTCTGCTGCTTCGGTGGCTCAGCCATTGCATCGTCTGTTGCATAAAAACGTGCCTTTTCACTGGTCCGCGTCATGTGATGCGGCTTTCCAGAAATTGAAGACTATGCTGAAACAGGCCCTATGCCTGGCTACTTACCGACCTGGCCAACATATTGTTCTTGCCATGGACGCCTCTCAATACGGGGTCGGTGCAGTCCTTGCGCACCATTTTTCTGACGGTTCTGAACAACCCATTGCTTATGCCTCCAAAACGCTCACAGATGCCTAACAAAAGTATTCCCAAATTGAAAAAGAAGCTTTGCCCATTATCTATGCTCTTCATAAATTTGGTGTTTTTCTCTATGGATCCAAATTTCATCTTGTTACGGATCACAAACCATTTGTTTCCTTGTTTCATCCATCAACGTCACTTCCCGACAAGGCTGCACACCGCCTCCAGTGTTGGGTTCTTTACTTGTCTCGTTTCAATTATGAGATTCATTTCCAGCCGACGGCTCAACATGCGAATGCTGATGCACTGTCTCGCCTTCCCATGAGTCCTGATCTGGCATTCGATAGGGAAGAACTTTTGTGTTTCCACCTGGATGTTGCCGAGCAGTGGGTTGTGGACGGGTTCCCCATCACCGGGGACCGGCTGGCGGCTGCTACAGGTTCTGATCCTATCCTCTTCCGGGTTTTACACTGTATTCAGAAGGGTTGGCCAGAAAGTCCGTCCGCTAAGACTTCTGATCCGTTGCAGAACGTCTACACTTTGCATTACCGCCTCACAGCTAGGGATGGTGTTGTCCTCCTTTCCACCAAAAATGCTTCGCCACGTGTTGTGGTACCTGCGTCTTTGCGTGCTTCGGTCTTGCGCCTCATTCACCAAGGGCACTGGGGTGTCTCTCGCACAAAATCTCTGGTGCGCCGTCATGTGTACCGGCCAGGCATCAACTCTGAAATCCCACACGTGGTCACTGCCTGCGGCCCTTGTGCATCACAGACCGCCGCCCCGAAGTCACCTTTGTCACCGTGGCCTTCGCCTGAGAAGCCCTGGGAGCGTATTCATGCTGACTTCACGGGACCTTTTTTAGGTACTTATTGGCTTCTCATTATTGACGCCTACTCTAACTTTCCTTTCATTGTCTGTTACACGTCGCCTACCACCGCGGCAACCACAAATGCTCTAGCTCGCATTTTCTCTTTGGAAGGCTTTCCCTCTACTCTTGTTACTGAAAATGGAAGGCCTTCCCTCTACTCTTGTTACTGACAATGGTCCACAATTTGCCTTTCCGATTTTGCGGATTTTTGTGCCCGTCACGGCGTCATGCATGTCACGGCCCCTCCGTTCCATCCACAGTCAAACGGTGAGGCTGAACGTCTGGTCCGCACATTTAAGGCTCATATGAGGAAACTCCAGACTACTTCTGCTGCTGATGATGCGCTTCTCCAATTTTTGGCTTCTTACCGTTTCATCCCCATGGGCGACCACAGCCTGGCTGAGTGCTTACATGGCTGACAGCCCCGCATGCTACTTCATCTTCTGCAGCCTTCCACCTCACGGCCGCGGGTGCCTTCGCTTGGCCGGTTCACCGCCGGTGACCTTGTATGGGTACGCAGATATGGCAGGCGGCCAAAATGGAGTCCTGGCCGCATCTTACGACACCGTGGCTGACGCCTGTATGAAATCCAGACGGACACGGGTGTTGCAGTGCGTCATTCGGACCAGCTTCTACCTCGTGTGCCAGCAACGCCTGTTCCGGATGCCACTACACCACCTTCGGCTCTACCTGACTCTCGGGATACTGGAATCTCTCATTACTCACAACGCAGTCTTTTCACCATCATCCCGGTGCCAGCACAAGTTCTGACGCCAACAGGAGACGTGCCCATCCAGAAACCAGATGACCAACATCTGTCGGAACAACTGTACTCGCCTCCTTCTCCTACAGATGCGGACACATCACCCATGTCTCCTGTTATAACAACCGGACTTGCCACAACGGGCAGATTGGTGCACGGGGCCCCAGCAGATGCGACCCCCAGGTCTCCTGTCATTTCGACCCATTATCGTCGGGGACTCAGTTCTGATTTGACTGTTAAAGTGTACACACGTCTTACTTTGTTTACTTGATCTGTGACTTACATGTACTGTGTCGTCCTTGAAATATATTTGTTCAACTTGAAGTTGGAATAGAAATGGCATTCTGGATGTTCCCAAAAGGCCAGATTGATCAGAGTAGCCATATAAGTAACCTCATAATCACGGAGTGTTCTTCAAATAAGTTTTGATACTTTTGGGGAACTATGAAGTAGTGCACTGTCTTGGTGAACGTACCGGTTGTGTGCAGGCTCCTGTAAGTGAGGAAACAATTATACACCATCATCCAGTACATTCTTGTATCACTAACCAGTGAAAGATGAGATTATGTTATCATGGGGCTCATTCTGCCCCATATGAATATCCCCCATACTATATTATTTCCAACACTTGCCCCAACTGAAAGCTGTAGGTGATGGCACATGTGCTAGATGTGGGTTCCAACTTACTTGTATCCTGCCAGCAGCAGATACAAAAACGTCCACATGGTTCACCAAACCAGACAACCTTTTTCCATGCTAATCTACATATTCCATGACATATTGTGAGACGTGGTGCATACTGGGTAGGGGCACTGATGCTGCTTAACAAGAAGTTCTGTTCTGGTTTTGAATGGTATGGCTGCTCACCAATAGATCTTTAGCGCTAAACAGAGAAGTCATTTGCTGCAACGTGGTTCACCTGAGCTGTTGCAATCCATGCAAGTCAACAGTGACCCCATTATCAATATTTTGCTGACCACAGCAATTGACTTATTGTGGCAGCATTCCACAAGATGCTCCTGGTACATCCATAATGTGGCGATATGTGAAAAGCCACGAGCGTGCGCAGTACCCTATGTATTAGGCATCCATGATTTCGCCACAAACAAATGAACTGATATCATGCATTTAGCCATTCCTGTGTTTGATTATTATTCAAAAGATCAGTACAAGATCTGATGTTATCCCATTCACTTGACAGGTGGAACTGTTGCATTTACCATGGCACCAGAAGAACTATCTCTCCAGCTATCTCTTATTCACCTCCTCATGAGTGCATGTTGCGACACAACTTAATAGATTTTGTGAAGCAAACCAAGGAATGACAAATGTTTCTTTAGCACAGTATACACTGAAATTAACATTAAGGAAAAGCTGAAATTGTGGTCAGTACCCAAATTTGAAACCAGATCCATGACCTTTGCACAGAAAGTACAACTGATATAGCAGTTCCCCTGAAAGGCAGAAATATGAGTGTGAATCTAAGTCCAGCACAACAGTTTAACATATCACAAATGTACATTTTTTGTTTGTTTAATTATCACTGTGGAAGTTACTTTATTAATATAATACAGTTTTATGGAAAACTGTGACCTACCTGTGCAAATTTGGCAGTTAGATGAATACTACACTTCAATTACTGAATCAATACCGCTAAATAATATTTATAACACACACGCACACACATTTTTACTGAAAGAATATCATGGCTACTACTTGCCTGTTTCTACAGTTTGCTCTATATGAGGTATAGCTGGGTCAACCCAGTACTGAGGAAGGACAATGCTCCGCTGACTGAATGATAAATTGCTTGGTAGCAGAACTGTAGTTCGCTTACAATTGGCATCCAAAATCAGAGAGCTGGCAATGCCCACAAACTGGAAGAGAGCAGAACTGTATTTTTTTACATGTCATGTTTTCAATGAAAAAAAAAAAGATTAGATTATTGCTACCAACAAACACAGTCTATTTATTTATTCTGCACAGACAAATATAAGATTTGTTTTGGATTGTGGACAAATGTTACAATTCATGTCATAACTTTCTGGGATAGTTATAAAAGCTTAATATGTCACTACTGTTTACAAATAATATGGTGCAAAAGAAAGTAACCTATATCTCTAAGAGTAATTCTTTAATGCTATTAAATCACTCCAGCCAAATGCCAGGATGGTTCCTCTGAAAGGGCATGGCTGATTTCCTTCTCCATCCTTAAATAACAATTGATGTCTGTGCTCCACCATTAATGAACTCAACGTCTAAGGGACATTAAACCCAAATATATCTTCCTTCCTATAAAATCTCTTACTAATAAGATATACCTTAAAGATATATTTTCGAAATCAAAGCAGCTTCCCTTTGGAAGTTTGTTAAACATTCTGATCCCCACTCCCCACGTGATAGGAGCTGTTGTCTGCACCTACTGTGTTATGCCTTGGCAGAGAGAGAGAGAGAGAGAGAGAGAGAGAGAGAGAGAATCAGTCTTTCTTTATCCCGTCTGGTAAAAATTCCCTGGCCAGGGCTTCTCGGTGACTTTTACAAAGGCTTCTCGGTGACTTTTACAAAGTACACCCTTTCTCATAAATCTCTCTAGTTTCTTACTCTTCACCCCTCTTCCTTCCCCTTCAACACTTCTGCCTGGAGAAGAAGCCATTAGCTCCGACTCCGAGAGCTTGCATAAGTAAAACCTTTTCTTACATGTGTGTTCTCCTCACTGAGAAAGAAAGCAACAGTTCTGAAAACAAGGGTTTTGTAGGCACTTTTACTTTTATTTGTCTTGGCAGCAGTACAAAGCACTGATTTCTTCAGTAGAGGTAACTTGCTGGAGTAAAACACTGTTCCATCCAAGTTCACAGTCTCAATGTGGGCCCCAAGAAATCAATAACTGTTTAATATTTTTACATTTCTCCATAAGATTTTATACTCTGTATCAAGTTGTCCTGGCACAGTACACATCTCAGCTGCATGAATGCTAAATCAATGGACCGAAGTCCAGCAGAGTCAGTATAAAGAAATAGCACAGCCACCATTCACACCACAAATTTGACATTCACATAAATCTTCTTAATGAAATATATATATATATATATATATATATATATATATATATATATATGCAATGAATCTGGTCTTGGTTTTTGAAACATTTGACAAAAGTGTGCTTGCAGATAGATTTAATTCTAAACTAATCTGAACATAGGATACAGTAGTTATCTTTAGACAGATATGGAAGCAAGTTGTCATCCATACTAAAATATAAAAATGAAGTAACTGTACAGAAATAAAGATATTCCAAACAGGCAAATTCTGAACACACAGCTACAAGTAGTCAACAGTGTGCATCCTAACACAGTGAATGCTACATTAGAGCAAACTGATATAGTACATAATTAACATCTTACAATCTAAAACATACCATATGAAACAGAAGTCTGAAATCGAGAAAAGAGGAAGCTGGAAAGCATGTAAAAAGCCCACAGATAATCTACAGGAAAGTACTTACCAACACAGACATAAGAATTGCAACAATGAAATTCCATGACGGTACACGCATGCCAAAACACACACACACACACACACACACACACACACACAAACAATGCAGTGCCACAAAAAAATTTACCAGACTCTGTGCAATCTTCCACCCGAGGAAAACAGGTGAGGCTCATTGTCAAATAATAGTTGCAATTAATACACTGCTTTCATTTATGTAAATAATATTTATTAATCTTGTATGCTATTTCAAGTTAGTGATGCAATAGTATTTTCTCTGTTTTGTGTAGTGTGTGCAGATGATATGACAATGTGGCAGCACTATCTATCTTCACACATGTGGTGATTGAGGCTAAGCCAGTCTTATTCTGCACCTCCGCCATCCTCTCTCTCCATGTGTGTGTGTGTGTGTGTGTGTGCGTTCATAAAACTACAATGCACAAATATTCAGTCAAATCTTGGTAAGATTAAGATTTCAAAGTGGCACAAATATTAGCAACTTCTTGAAATGTTCAACAATGAGCAATTGTGCAATTACTAAAATTAAAGAATATAGCATCCTAGGACTAAAATAGCAATAAGTTGCAGTTGGAATTGGCAAACTCATACAAATACCTGGTTGTTTATACTTTGTAGGGATATGAAATGGAACGACCACATGGTTCAGTCATAGGTAAAGCAAGTGGCAGCCTTTACTTTGTCGGTAGAATGCTAGGGGAATGCAACCAGTCTATAATGGAAGTCGGTTACAAATCACCCATGCTTCACATCCTAGAATATTGCCCAAGTGTGTGGGATCTATACCAAATCAGACTAACAGAGGATACTGAGAAAAAGGTAGTACACATGATCACAGGTTTGTTTGACACAAGGGAGAGCCCAACAGCAATGCTGAGGAAACTGAGCTGACTGACGCTTGATGACAGACACAAACTATTTCGAGAAAGCCTACCTGCAAAGTCTCAAGAATCAGCTTTATACTACAATCCCCTATATATTGCTCCCATAGGAATCATGAGGACAAGAGCAGATTAATTGCAGCATGCACAGAGGCATTTAAATAGTCATTCTTCCCATGCTCCATACATTTATTTACTTAATTGTATGGCTAGGGCCCCCTGTCGGGCAGACCACTCGCCGGGTGCTGGTCTTTCAATTTGATGCCACTTCGGCGACCTGCAGTCAATGAATATGATACGATGGTAATGAGGACAGCACAACACCCAGTCCCTGGGCGGAGAAAATTCCCCGACCCAGCCAGAAATCGAAACCGGGCCCAGAGGATTGACAATCCGTCACGCTGACCATTTAGCTACTGAGGGTGGACCTCCATACATTAATGGAAATGGAAAAAGCTCTAATAACTGGTACAATGGACATACCCTCTGCCATGCACAACTCAGTGGCTTGCTGAGAATGGATTTAGATGTAGATGTTGCAGATACTATTTCAGTATAAACAAGAAAAGGCACCACACACTGTGTCACTTCATTTCAACAATAGATACATACACTGACTACATGCAAATCTTCTTACAAAGTGCCAATAAACATATCTCTGAACAAGGAGAATAGGCAACAAGAGTGGAACATTATAAAGGTAATTTTAGTAGTCAATGCTACCCATCTCAGTGATAGATAGGGTGTAGTAGGAAATGGGAATAAAGACAGAAAACACTGAACACTGGAAGGAAGAGAGATAAAAAAAATTAAAATAGCTGGAGAAAGAAAAAGAACTTACACTTGTTGCAAGAGGAAGGTTTATGCTATTGTTACCAATGCAGGCCAACAACTGCTTGAACATCTTCCCACTGAAGAGAAGATCAATATAAAATGGGGGAGTACCCAAAAAGTAAAACTAAAATCAGTGGCTGCAGGAGTGTGCATTTGGGTGTCTGTGGTTGTTTGTATGAATGTGTCTACTTATTTCAGTAAAAGAGCAAGAGCTAAAAGGTTGGGCTGATTACTGTTTTCTGATACATGTATCTATGGGCCACACACCAGTCCACTACAATTGTGTGGTTGCCTTCTCCTTATTTTACATTTTATGAATATTGCCCAGCTTTCAGAATGTATTTTCTCACTCTGCAGTGAAGTGTGCACTGATATGAAATACAAAAACAGCACAAAATTTTTCTGAAGAGAAAATTGACATTTAAGGAATAGTTTGTATGTATTCTACAGCAGTATCTCCAACTTCTAACTTGTCCTAGGCTTATAAAAGCACTTCTTTATAATTCTTCAATGGTAGCTAAACCTTTGTCAGTTTGACATATAAAGAACCATGGACTCCTGGGTATCTAACAATGGAAAATTCAGGACGGATTCCTGGGTATGTTGAATACACTACTTCATCTCACTGGCACTTCAAACATCTGGGTACAGGGTGACTGCAACAATTTTTTTGTTTGTTTGTGTATGCATATGTATGTAGCACTATGTCAGCAAAATCTTTTGACACTTCACAACCTTAGATCAAGAATTTGCATTTTACAATCTCAGATTTTTTGTTTGTTGAGCACCGTACACTTTTATCTCCATGTTAGAAATTTTGTTCAGATGTCATATACGACCATTTGTTCTACATAAGTAGCATTATCTATCATCTGCAATTTACTGGCTCTTACAAGTGTCATACAAAATTTCAGTTATGGATATAAGACAAAGAACAATCATTCTACCCCTTATTTTTGGCTGCTTTATATGGAACTCCTTGGAGTAAAGAGATATATCTTGGAGCTATTATTTTATATAGCAGCTTTGTTGGACAAAATGTATTTTATAGGTTGCATCTGTAAATCATACCTTCACATTAAACACTGAATGGCACATATCAAACATGTGCTGAGGCGGAGATGGTAGTTGGCATGTTGTCTTCACTAGCCGCTTAGGATACATAGGTTGCACCATCTTTGCATCCAGGCACTGACATTCCAAAGTTACTTGAGGTAAGGAATTTGGTGCAAGCTGACACAATGGTTGAATTCGTGCTGATCTCTAAAACGTACAAAAAATCACCAGTCATCGTGAGTTCCAGAGGTCATTATTATTACTACTACTACTACTACTACTACTATTATTATTAATAATACTATTATTACTATTAAAAACTACCAAAGCCGCACTGATACACATTTATTACGTCACAACCTGTTTTCCTCATCATGTAACATTGCCAACAGATTTCATAATGTTCCCCAAAAAGTTGGGCCTATATAATGACTTAACCACTCTAATTATGAGATGCAACATTAAATGCAAACTCTGGAACATGATGATCTTATATATGCTAGTGTACACAGCACGCCAAGCTGCCTGCACTCACTACTCGCCATGCTTCTGACAGACAGCGGATGGAGTGCTTATATGACAGTGTGTTCCAGAAATTGCTTTCAACGCTTTCAACATTGTATACAATAACTATACTTCTTAAGTCATTATACTGGCACAACTCTATGAGGATTTGTTGTGAAGGCTATTGCAAGTATTCCCAGGTGATGTTCATTCAAAGGAAATGACACGAGACATAATATGTGGGTATACAGATGTGGTAGTTTTGTATTAATATTAATCTTAAGAATCTTTGAGCAGCTTTAATTACAAATAACATTATAATTGTTCCACTGCACTGTGTGTCAACTTTGTGACACAATAAATTCAAATAACAAATTTTAAAAGTTACACGGCAGCTCAATTACACAAAGTATTTACTGTAAGTGAAAGAAATCTATGGTGGTTTTTCTGTGACGTATGCAAAATGAGGGTCTTTGTGTCTCTTCTTGCTCTGTATCACAGGAAGATTTACATACATCTTCCATCCTTAGGCAGATCAATACGCAGATAGAAGTAAAGAATATTCATCACACTATAACTGCAACTACAAAAGCTTCAACAACCTTGAAGTTTCTGCTTCGTTGTAATAAAATCCAAATTTCAGAAATATTTGTGTCTCAATGTAAGAACCCAAATAATAAGATCATAATGGCAGAAATATTAATTCATATCCTCATGATGTCTCCATTGTCCAGTTTCAGCTTAGTATAAAGCTGTCTCTAACCAAATGAAAGCAGACAATGTGTCAATCTATTTCACTTCACATTTTTCACGAAAATCCACTCTCAGACTAAGTGATTGCAAGAATGACATGGCTTTGACTCACTCTACACAGAACCAAACAATTAAGTAGCAAAACTGATGACAATGTAGAAATGCTGCAGATCCTTTGACCAAGGACATTGGTTTGGAGGCAGAGGAACAGAAAGAAGCAGAAAAATGAGAGCAAAGGAAAGGCAATTAGGCGATATGTATGGACCAAAGTGTGTTGTTTGAAGAGTGTATCCAAGAAAAAAACATGGTCAGTGAGAATGGGCAATATGGTAGTAATCAGCAACATAGAAAAAAAGTTGTGGGTAGCAATCTACAACAAGGCTAACAGAAAAAGCTTTGCATACCCTGAACAATAGAAAATAAAATTGTTAGAAGGAGCTGAGCAAAGTGCAGTGCCAGTGGGTACAGAAAAGTTCAAGGATCCACTAAGCATTCTTTTATTCACAACAAACTAATACTGTCTGTCTCTTTCAATGAGTTCTGATTACAACAAAGGCTTACATAAAATAGTAATCAGCAGAACGTATATTATGTCTAATTATTTGATGCGCCTTTTCATCACCAAATAGATGAAGCTACTCTTCAAGACATCCAATTTCAATGCAGTTTTTGAGAAAAAGTAGTTTGGTTACTGGTCATTAGTATAATCTTTTGCCGGCCGAAGTGGCCGTGCGGTTAAAGGCGCTGCAGTCTGGAACCGCAAGACCGCTACGGTCGCAGGTTCGAATCCTGCCTCGGGCATGGATGTTTGTGATGTCCTTAGGTTAGTTAGGTTTAACTAGTTCTAAGTTCTAGGGGACTAATGACCTCAGCAGTTGAGTCCCATAGTGCTCAGAGCCATTTGAACCATTTTTATAATCTCTCAATAACAAACTGAGATGGAATGTAAATGAGCTCTAGCAGTGCAAAACCATACAGTGAGTACGCCAAGGGCAAGTGTAACAGTTTCATATTTTTCATCTGACTGCCACATTTTTTTCTGTTTGCTGTTTCTAATCACTGGTTTGGTATCATATTAAAAATTAATTTTGTCTTACCTTCCACTGTTGCCACAAACTTCCTTCTTATTTACATCATAAAACTGATGGTACTGGAACTATTTTTCCACAATATAAGCAAGAATTAAAATAAATGGAGATTAAATTCAGTTTCTTGAATTCCAATGTTATATGCAAACAAATGTCCTATGTATTTGGACTGGATTGCAAGTGTCACATGGAAAAAGAGCAAAAGTCTGGAGAGGGTGGGAATGAGAAAGAATACCAGGATACGGGTGGAGAGAGAGAAGAATGCTGTCTGGTAGACAGTGCAGGGACTAAATGGAGGCATGACCAGACTGCCACCAGGTGCACCATTGAGCGACTGTGGAGCAAGGACTTGGGAGGGAGGGACAGGGGTGGGGGTGGATGGGGAGGTGGGGGGTGGGGAAGGGAAACAGGGTGCGGAAAAGGAGAGAAGCAAGATGGGGGAAAGAGAGACAGGTGCATTGGCAGAGGGCTGCACTCAATAAGGGTGAATAGATATGAATAGGGAGAAGGTGGCAGCACAGAGACAGTGAAAACTGTTGGGTGGAAGGTGTGGGACAGTAGGTTACCATAGGCTGAGGCCAGGATAATTTCGGGAGTGGAGAGTGTGTTGTAATGATAGCTCCCATCTGCGCAGGTCAGAAAATCTGGTGGTGGAGGGGAGGCTCCAGATGACCTGAGTTGTGAAGCATCTATTGAAATCAACCATGTTATGTTCAGCTGCATGTTGTGCTAAAGGGTGGTGTACTTTGCTCTTGCCCACCGTTTGACAATGAGCATTCATCCTGCTGGACAGCTGGTTGGTTGTCATACCAATATAAAAGGCTGTGCAATGATTGCAGCAGAGCTGGTATATGACATGGTTGCTTTCTCAGACTGCCTGGCCTCTAATGGGGTAGGATTAGCCTGTGGCAGGACTGGAATAGGAAGAGCTGGATGGGTGGATTGGGCAAGACTTGACCACTGGGTCTTCCACAGGGATATGATCCCTGTAGCAAGGAGTTGGGATTGCGAATGGCATAGTTATGGACTAGCATGTTGTGAAGGTTGGGTTTTTGACAGAACACTATTTTAGGGAGAGTGGGTGGGATGACTGGGGGGTGTGTGGGGAAATGGCATGGGAGATTTGTTTGCGGACTAGGTCAGGAAAATAGTGCCTGTGAAGGCCTTGCTGAGGACTTAGGCATACTGGGCAAGGGAGTTCTTGTCACAGCAAATATGTCATCCCCAGGTGGTCAGGCTGTATTTGAGAAATTTTTTGGTGTGGAACAGGTGACAGCATTGAAACGTAATACTGCTGGTGGTTGTGTGTTAAATGTAGACAGAGGTGTTACGGCAGCCATCAGAGAGATGGTGGTCAACGTCCAGGAAGGTGGCACACTGGCTTGAGAAATACTACGTGAAGCACATGGGAGAGAAGGTACTGAGGTTGAAAAAAATTGAGGATACTGTATCTTAGCTCCGAGTCCAGATTATGAATATATCATCAATGAACCTGAACCAGACCAGGGATTTGGGGTTTTGGGAGGTAAGGAAGGTCTCCTCTAGATGACCCATACACAGGTTGGCACAGGAGGGTGAAATGGGGGTGCCCATGGCTGTGCCACAGATTTGTTTGTATACCTTCCCTTCAAAGGTAAAGTAGTTGTGAGTTAGGATAAAGTTAGTAAGGTGTATGAGGAATGAGGTAATGGTTTTGGAGCCTGAAGGATTTTGGGAAAAGTAGTGTTCAATGGTGGCAAGACCACGAGTACGAGGTATGTTTGTGTATAGGGAGGTAGCGTCAACAGTGACAGGAAGAATCCAAGAGGTAAAGTGGTGGGGATGGTGGAGAGTCAGTGAAGTAATTGGTTGGTAACTTTTGATGTGGGAGGCTACATTACGGGCAACTGGTTGAAGGTATTGGTCACGAGGGCCAAAATTCTTTTAGAGGGGGCCACAATAATGATCTACAGAGGAGAGTCCAGGATTTTTGGATTCACAGATTTTGGGGAGCATGTAGAAGGTAGATGTGCGGTGTGCCACTGGGATGAGGAGGGACATGGATTCTGGGGAGAGATTCTTGGTAGGGCTTAAGGCCTTAAACAGGGATTAGAGGTTGTGTTGGACTTTTGGGAGGGGACCACTCAGGCAGATTTTATTAGTGGAGAAGTCAGACAATTGGCAGTCGCCTTCTGCAAAGTAGCCACTGCAATTCATAATGACAGTGGTGAAAGCTTTGTCTGCAGGTAGGATGATTAGGTCAGTATTTGTTTTGAGGTTGTGTGTGGCTGTCCTCTCTTCTGCTGAAAGGACCAGCTACAAAGGAGCGTCCCCTTTGTCGCACAATACCACCCCGGACTAGAACAAATAAACCACATCCTTCGTCAGGGCTCCAATTACCTGAAATGAGGGACATCCTTCCAAATATCATATGCCTGTTGAAGAACCAGGTACCAGATCTGGCCAATCCACCCCCCAACACTTCCTATTCCAGTAGTATCACTGGCTTATCCTACCCCATGAGAGGATGAGCCACCTGTGAAAGCAGCCATCTCATATACCAGTTCCGCTGCAATCATTGCACAGCCTTTTATATTGGCATGATAACAAACCCACTGTCCACCAGGACGAACAGCCGTCATCAAACTGTGCGCTAGAGCAAAGTAGACCACCCTTACCACAATGTGCAGCTGAACATAACACACTTGATTTCAAAGGTCTGCTTCAGCAATTCATGTCACGAGTATCCTCCCCTCCTACACAACCTTCTCAGATCTGCGCAAATGGGAGTTATCCTTACAACACAATCTCCGCTCCCAAAATTACCCTGGCCTCAACCTATGGCAACCTACTGCCCCACACCTTCCACTCGACAGTTTGAACCCTCTCTGTCCTATTACCTCACGTCTTCTCACCCTCACTGTGTGCTGCCTTCTGCCAATGTGCGTACCTGCCTTTCCCCTTTCTTGCTCCTCTTCTTTTCCACTTCCCATACCCCCACCTGTCCCAACTTCTTGCCCCACAGTCTCCTAACATTGCACTTTGTGGCAGTCTTGTCACCCCTCCATCCAGAGTCCCTGCATGCTCTGCCAGACACCCCCCACCTGTATCCTGCTCCTCCGTTCCATTCAGATTGGATCTTTTGTTCCACATGACAGTGCATTCTGGTGCAAGCTGCCGGAGACGATGGTCACATGTGCATGAGGCGTGCTTATTTGTGTGAAGTGTGCGTTTTCTTTTCTGAAAAAGGCTTTGCCCAAAAGCTAATCAAGTAACAGTATTTTTGTTGTGCCTGTCTGCAACGCAACAGGTCATCTTTAGAGTGAGTAGCAATCTTTTCTTTTCTTGCTGATATCCCTACCTGGAATTTCCATTGTTTAATTTGCTGTATATACTTTTTTCTGTCCTAAAATATAACATTCCTAAAAAAAGACATTATAGATAGATTCCCTCTATCACTATTGTACAAGAATAGGAAAGAGAGACACCATTCTGTGGTTAAAAGAGCCTTCCTTGCATTTGCCTGAACTGATTTAGGAATACAACAAATTTTTGGATTAGAAAATGTAAACTGAAGATGGCACTTATCACTTCCAGATTATGGTTCCTATGCTTAGTTATCACGTCACGTTACTGAGTTCATATGTGCTACCATTTCTAGGTTTTCACCATGGACCACCAAGGGCTTTTTGTATATCATCTGTCATTTTCAAATGTCTGTCGTCTCTCAAATCAATAACGTTATGTCTCTCCATACCATACAAAACAGGCAGACAGCTTTCTAAAAGAACAAGCGCATCAGACTAGTCCCACAAAAGATCAGTTTTCACAAAACATTGTATTCACAACTCAAACATTTACAGTTCACACACAGTAAGCAAAATGCATCAAAGAAACAGATTACATTCTACAAGCAGCTCAGGAATTAAGAAAAAAATCAATGACATTAATGCTATGTCGAATGAAGCTAACCTTGCGTTTCCTGTTTGCCTGCATAACAGAGGGCTCAAAGGGAGGATGAGTCGCCAACTGCAGTTGTATTTCTGGTTTGAAGAATGTTATTTGAAACACTTGAACAGGTATGTTGGCTTCAAGCGCCTCAAAATCCTCTGCTGAAGCTGGTGGCAGCTGCTCACGGCTAGGCTCTGAACAGTTACTGTTCATTAAATTCAAGATAAAACATTATAGTCGCTACAGGTGTTATATTTCTGAGAGTGTGAAGAGACAGATAATAAACATATATCTAAAAAAGATTTTCATTGTATTCAAGAGGTTAATGTGATACAATCTAAACTGTAGTCCTAAAGCACAAACAGAACAGTCTAAAACATTGGTATCACATACAAATTGTGGCCCATTAAGCACAACAAGCTAGAACTAAAAGAATCTAAATATTTTCTGATCCTAATCAATAACAGGAAGGGAAGTGAAACTATGAGACATGGTGAGAAATAACTACATCGTAAGGCCTCATATGGTCAAATAGCTTTTGTCTGTACACTGTCGTTCAGTGTTTCCAGTTCCCATGGTTTCAAGCATGCAAAATGCTTTTACATCCACCGACCTGTACCCTCAAATATTTCATTTCATTTTTCTGCTTTAGTTTTCTCATTATTTTTCATTTTAGTCTGTATTACTTTTCTGCTCAAACAGTCCAAGGGTGTACTGCCAGTCCATAGTGTCCAATGGGCACAATATTTCGCGATCAGTCATGTCGCCATCATCAGGTGCGCTGACGAACTGAGCTCCTGAGGGCAGGCAGCCATCTTAAATGCCCTCCTCAATTACACTGATGTCACCACACACACTGACGCCAGTGTCTCAGTAACTGCTGACTCGTGGGTATGGACCGCGGAGAGAACGCCTCTCAAGGGGAGGGGATTTGACAGCCGCCCGCCCTCAGGAGCTCAGTACTTCAGCGCACCTGATGATTGCCACATGTCTGAGTGCCAAAATATTGTGCTCATTGGGCACTATGGATCGGCAGTACACCTGTGGACTGTTCAAGCAATAAATATGCCAGGAGAAACTGAAGAATCACATGCATTACTTTTGGTTTTCATTTTTTAAAATAAGTTTTCTAGTATTAAATGTTTGAACACTTCAAGATAACTGTTACAGAAACAAGTCTCTTTTTATGAACACTTAATTATATAAACATCTTATTTTTATAAAGATCTCATTTCACAAGTGTTTCTTTCATAAACATTTTTTTAATAAAAATTAAGAAATAAGTGCCTTCTTATAAAAAGTCTTATAACAGTCATAAATGTCTCATTCAGCTGCAATCTATTGTAAGTAGACATATTATTTGCACATTTAATAAAATTCTACAAAGGCAAACTTTCTGATTCACAAATTCTAACAAGTTTAGTTTTTTGTTAGTTTTCTATCGTTATCAATACATACACAGAAAGCTAAAAAATGACAAACACGTTTTACTTTGACGAACACATTTGACTACACACAGAGTAGTAATGCTGAAATTTTACTCTCATGTCAGAGATAAATGGAAGAGCTGATAATCCACTACAACAGATTAAGATATACTTACAAAATGTCTAACTGGAATGTATCAAATGTGAAAATAAGAAATGAAAAAATGTAAGATTTCATTACCAATGTGATCGCAATTTCAACAGTACTACAGTGTAATGCAAACAACAACAGACCAACAAAAACAAAGTGAAATACGGATATGTTCAATGATAATCAGCAACACCATCATTTTACTTATAAATGGCAATGTACGAAGAAGCTGCACTCACCAGAAATCAGCAGTGTTTGTCACATGGTTGATAGTAAAATTAGAATGTCAAATAATCTACAAATTCTTGAACATAAAATGATGAGTTAATACAGAGATTACTGGAGACTGGACCTCACCATATGTGTGTTTACAAAACCATTTTAATAATCATTTTATTATTTGGGGGTAAACGTGAAAAATGCAAGTTAAGTGTGAACAGGTAGAATAGAATATAATAGTATAGAAGTATAGTGCCTTAATCATGGTACCACCAGTCTCAATAAGAGTTCCTTATTATCTACATCATCTTAGAGCAGAAGAAAGGGCACACGTCTTGATACCAAGTCAAAAGGGAGCATTACACATGTACATATTTAAGAGGGTCATTTTTAAAGTAAGAACTGATAGCACATCGTGTCCAAGCATCCTGTCACATGATGTCCATTTGTTGTCATGTCAATCAGTAATCCCGCCAATTGTGAAGTGCGCTCTTTATTTTGGTTCTTAAATGCAAAACAAATTCGTCCTGTTAAAATTCACTTGCAGCTTGTTGAAGTTTGTGGTGCAGGTGTAATGAATGAGATGGAAAGGTGTGTAAATTTTGTAGGCTTTTTAATAAAGGAAAAGCAAACTTTCCTGATGAATATCAATCTGAATGGCCTACTGTCATGAATGATGATTTGACACAAAAAGTTGACGAGGTAATTCACAAAAACAGGCACTCACTACTGATGAACTGCATCACAAATTTCCACAAGTCTCAAGATGAGTAGTTTTTCACATTGTTACTGACAAACTTCACTACAAAAAAGTGTGTGGAAGATGGGTGCCGAAAATGTTGACAGAACAACACAAAAGAAAGTGAATGGCACATTCTTTGCCCATTTTTTAGTGTTATCACAAGGATGGTGATGAGTTCTTGAGTCACATTGTGACCAGTGATGAAGCATGGATTGTGCATTACACCCCAGAGAATTAATGTCAAGCCAGTGAGTGGCTTCATTAAAACTCCCCAACAAAACCATGAAAATTCAAACAAGAACCTTCACCACAGAAAATCATGGCATGATTTTTTGGGGCCCAAAAGGCATTCTTCTGTTAGACTTTTTGCCAAGAGCAATGACAATGAATGCTGAAAGGTACTGCGAAACAATATTAAAGCTTAGGCACGCTATTCATTATGCTGGGAGGAGGGGAGGGGATTGTTCTCTAGCAGTGTCATTCTGCTTCACAACAATGCTTGGCCTCATGTTGCGGCAAGAACAAAGGAGCAACTGGAGAAATTTCATTGGAAATTACTGATCATTCACCATACCGCCCTGACTTAGAGCCATCAAACTTTCATGTTTCCAAAACTGAAGGAATTTCTAATGGAAAGTGCTTGGAAAATAATGACTTGTTGAAAGAAACTGTTACTAACTGGTTTAATGGTCAGGCAACAGAGTTCTTTGATGATGGGATCCAAAAGCTAGTGGCATGACTTGTCAAATATTTAAATGCTCGTGGTGACTATGTGCTTATTGTACTTTCTGATACAATTTACATTCATAAATACAGTTTACTCCATTACAAATTGGTTGTTACTTTAAAAATGACCCCTGTATAATGAGCAGTATGTGGTGGGCACAAAGAAACTTCAATTTCTTTCTACAACTATCTTTCTGTGTCCAGTTTCCATACAAATAATCCATTAGTGCATTTGTAAGTTATATACTGATCAGCAAAACATTACGGCCATCTGCATAATAGTTGTTATGTCCATCTTTGGCACAGATAACAGCAGTGACGCATCATAGCCAGGAAGTAATGAGGCTTTGGTAGGTTGCTGGAGAGAGTTGGCACCAATGGACCCATGGACGCCACCATGAATGTTCCCCACAGCATAATGGAACTGCTGCTAACTTGTCTCCATCCTGCAATACAAGTGTCCAGGAGCTCTTCCCCTGGATGACGATGGATTCACACCCTCCCTCCCATCAGCATGATTAAGAAGGTATCAGGATTCATTAAACCATAAACGCTCTGCCACTGCACCAACATCTAGTGCCGATGGTCACTTGCCCATTTCAGTCACAGTTTCCAACGTCACGGTGTTAACATTGGCACATGCACGGGTCGTCAGCTGCAGGGGCCAATCATTAGGAGTGTTTGGTGCACTATGTGTTCAGACAGACATGTATTCTACCCAGCAGGAAAGTGTGATGTTAGTTCCACCATAGCTCACCATGTGTCCAGTTTTACCAAACTACTCAGCCTATGACATCCGACAACTGTAATGAGGCGTGGACATCCGACCCCACGACATCTGGATGCAGTTTCACCTTGATTTTGCCACATGTTGATTACACTCACCACAGCACTCCTTAAACACCTGACAAGGCATGCAGTTTCCGAAATGCTGAAGCCAAGCCTCCAGGCCATCACAATCTGTCCTTTGTCAAACTCAGATAGATCGCACATCTTCTGCATCCTACACACGGACAGCACACTCACTGGTATTACATGCATTGTGGACGTGTCTGACTAGCAGTCATTTCTTTCCAGGTGAGGTTGGTACTGCCTGGACAGATTTGTATCAATAGTAAGTTGGTGGTCATAATTTTATGGCTGATCAGTATATAACTCTAAAGATGGATTAATAATAATTTGAAAATAAATGCAGTAACAAAGGAATGAGGAAAGACCAGAGTGGCTAGAAGAATAACGAAAAGGGCACTGTTGTCAAAAATTTTGGATTTTGAGGTAGTGTAAATTTTACATTCAGCATTAAATTCTGAATAATTGGTAAAAACAATTCTGCATATATATTACCCTTAAAATGTTCTTTGTCAAATGATACCGAGCTCTTTTTTTTTTTTAAGTTAACATATGTAACGCCCCAACGACCACCTTAAAGTCAATTAAGAAAAAACATGAAGTAGGGAACATTATCTTGGCAGTTACGACATCTTTGCCAATGAGCTAACATGAAAGAGTTTTGTCAACAACTACATAGTACACCACTGAGCATATGTTAGCGAAAGAGAAAGAAGAAACATTGTATTTCAGCAATGGACAAATATCCATGTGACAAATGTGAAATTAATATCTCAAAAGTTAAGTCCAAAGTAATGTCATCAGAGATAACTTTTATGTGGAAGAGAGTTGTAAGCGCAACGAAGAAATTCAATGTGCCTACAATGCTCTTCCACAGAAGAAGTCGCTTGCTAGAACTCATCCAGTGCAGAAATTCAATGCACCTACAATGCTCTTCCACAGAAGAAGTCGCTTGCTAGAACTCATCCAGTGCAGACGTACGAGAACAGTTCTGATCTGAATGATTGAGATTGCGAATCGTGATGAGTTTAGAAGTGTTTGTTGCGTGACGGGATTCACGGCTTAAGAAACTGATTTTATGAACTGAGACAGGAACAGATAAGACTCATTTAACCGTGCACTATGGGTTAATTGAAATCTAATAACGGAATTAGTGAACATTGGACTTGACTTTAAATTAGTTGGACCTTAAGGAGAAATGAACATTCTATGAAAGAATACATGCAATTAGTCTTGAGTAGGACCCAAGTACACGACATCATGAAGATAAAACAATTACGCTAAAGTGTTGAGTTGTGGTAATTGCCAAGAAACTATAACTCAATCGGACTGACTTAACTAAACTATTCCGTGAACGTGTGGTGTGGGAGATATAAGTATTTAGTGACAAAATAACTATAAACTGTTCATTACCAGTTAAATACCCGGTGTGGACTACATCATTAAATAGTTTGATAAATGACTAAATCAATGACTACTCATGAAAGACTACTTCATTGAAGTGCAAATATTCACGTCATTAGTTGAGAAGTGAACTTTAAAATATTTTCGTATTAAGACGCAATCTTACAAAGACTGAATCAAAGAGTATCTCTGGATCTTTCTGCATACCAGCACAACAATTCCATAGCAACGAGACAACAGTGTAAGAAAAAGCTGTTAACTAAAATATTTTCTCACAATCAGTGGTGTGTGCTATGCAATCGAGAGAAGAATTAATAACTACTTCAAATCTGGCAATTAACAATAGAATATTAATAATAAAAAGCATCAATTATACGAGTTCGCATAAGTGGAAATGCTGCGGACTTGTAATTGAGATACGACGACTACGCGAGGAACGCCTTTTCGGAAGTTTTACAGGTTTTCTCTCCCGTTAATCTACGGGAACTGACGTTATATCGCATTGTGTCTCTACTCTGCCATGAGAGCTGTGGCAGTAGCAGCTCTACGGTGTTGACTACATCAGCACGCGGCTGGAGTCCGGGGGCACGCACCACACATAACATATCATGTGGTTCACCTCTTCAGACCTAAAGCACACTGCAATGTACATAAATTTAAAACCACATACATTGGACCTAAATTGAGAGAAATTAGAGAAGCCTGTGATGTTTTATTTTGGCAAAGTATTGGTATTTTTATTCTATGTTATGGTCAATCATAAACTGGCAACATCTGTAGGCATTTACAATTCTATTATCAAAAGGGACCACTTGTCTTTTTTGGCATCTTCATAATCAGAATAGGTTCTTCTTTTTCACAAAACTATTCTGAGCTCCTTAAAATGCCTCTAAAATTTGGGGGATGCTATTCTGTGAAGCACTGCAAACGCAACTAGAAGATTTTGAATAGGGGCTTCTTGTCAGACCAATGTTATTTTCTCATAATGACAAGAGGTCAGTTTTCAAAAGCCTAATTGATTGCTTTTAATGATATTACTGACTCCTGCTGGACTCAAACAGCTTTTGAACTGATATAAGCATGCACAGAGTAAAGGAGATTATTAAAATAGACAAAAAAACAATTATCAAAGGTTTTGCTTGTACTTGAAATTTTATTTCTCGGACAGGAGGTCCCTTTTTGCTTTCCATGCCACATATCCAGAGAAAAATAACAGGAAGAGAAGAAGCTGACGGTAACCTAAAAAATCACGAAGGAGAATGCAATAATAAGGGCAGAAAACAACAAAAAAGGAGGAAAGAGAAGTCACATTATTACAAAGCCATGCTGTGAAGAGGCCAGTGAAGTGAAGGATACAGAGCTGCAACATAAATATCAGATCAGAAAAACTGAAAAAACAAGCCTGGTAGGAATACAGAATAAAGAAGAGAAAAGTACACAGATGGGTAGTAACAAAGATGATAACACATATGGATGGTGAAATAATTGAAACAATTCACCAAGTATCTAGTTCCCTCATACACTGTTGCCCAAGATGTTTTACAGTCTCATACTGTACGTTATTTGGCAGAAGGTTCTGGTTGTTGCTGTGTATTCTTATAGACACCACTATGATGACTGTACAATCACAATACTAATATGCTGCTGATAAGTGTATTCGCTAACTCTTAAATCTGCATGCTCCACTGGTGGTATAAATATTTCTGTTTAATCTGTTAGGTGAGGTTTACTGCAAATGCTGTGTCTCTGAAATGCACAGACTGACAGCTGTTATTTAGTTAGTCAGTTTCATGTTCAATGGATCATTTGTGTGATAAATCATAATGATGTGGACTGAGTCATTTTATATTCACATCAAAAATTAATTTGTAAATACGGCTACACGTTTAATGTTTATAAGTTCCTGTTTTGTTTTTTATTACTACTGTTAAATACACAGATGTGAGTTAGCAATTCCTATCAACCACATTTTATACATTACAATAATAGGAATTATTCTATAGAATGGAAAGAGTTATCAAGGAGAAATTTTTTAAGTTCGTTTTCAGATTTTACTTTGCTGTCAGACACACATTTTATATGACTAGTTTAAGTCATCCAGAATATTAGTTGCAGCATTGTGCATCCCTTTTTGTTCTAAAGACAATCTTAACAATGAGTAATAAATATCATTTTTCCTTCTGGTGTTGTACTTATGTAGATCATTGTTCCTTTTGAACTACAGTGTACCTTTTACAACAAACTCCGCGAGGGAATAAATATACTGAGAGGCAGCAGTCAGAATGTCCAATTACTTAATGTCTATACGATGATTGTGACTGACCACAATATTTTATTCTTACAGCATGTTCTTGAGCAATGAAGACTTTCTTTCTTAAAGATGATTTACCCCAGAACATTATTGCATACGTTGTTATGGAATGAATATAAGCAAAACTAGCTGAGTGCCCAGTTGCCCGAGTATGTACTTATTTCAGTTCTATTAGTCAATATCTTCATTCTGACCACCTCCTAATCCCATTTCTCTCTGTGCATCTCCTTCTCCCCTTCTCTCTGTCTTCCTCCTTCACCCCTGTTATCTGCCCACCTCCTCTTGCCTCCCTCTCTGTCCATCTGATTCTCGCCCCTCTCTTTTTCCTTTCTATGTCCATCTCCTCCCCCCCCCCCCCTCTCCCTGTTTCTCCCCTCCTCCCCTTCTCTCTGTGCCATACAATGATATAATTTTGTAGGTACATTCAGCGGCACACATGGATGCACTCTGCTAAATGTGCTGAAAATAGAGTTAGTATCAAAGAACTAATAAATTCAAATGCCACACACGATATGGCAGTTTTTCACACATCTCAGTGTTTATGATATCATGTCTCCTGAACTACATGCTGTATAATGTCATAACTTTACACATATATTCAATGCTATATGTGAACACTGTCTGCAAAGTGTGTCATGAATATAGTTATTAGTATAGAAGTAATATATTACATCATGCCTGATGTGAAAATTATACTGCATGGACACTGAAACTGTAGTCAGTGATTAACTTCTACCCTTTCTTCATTTTATATGGATTGTAAATGAGAAAAATTTTCATAAAAATTTAAATTATGTGTAAACTTTGTTGAAAGTCACTAAGTGCTCTCTTTCTCAAATACTGGACAGTGCGCGTAATAGCTATGTACTATGAGATGCATACAATATGTCATAAATAGTGTGGAAGTAAGAATTACACACAGTGAAGATTGTATAATCATTGTATTCATTATTCTGAATCACATCAGGTAGCACTTATCAACTAAGAAGAGCATTTTCACAAATATGATGAAGTTCAAAAGTCAATTAAATATTTTTCCCTAATTCACATCATATTCTTCAAATTAAAAAGTATCTTGTACTTTCTGTCATAGACTAGGTTCTTCCTCAGGGTTCATGTTATCTCATTATCAAATTTCACTGAAACCAGTTCTGTGGGTTAGTAATAATAAATTTAAGTGTTGTTCATGATGCAGAAGCTTTTCCCGCATCTTTGTGTTTCTGACATCATATATCCTGAACTGTGTGTCGTACAAAGAAGTAATTTTGCAGGTACATTCAATGGTATATGCAAACACCATCTGCAAAAAGCATCACAAACACAGTTAGCAGTAAAGTAGTAATACATTACAACATCATACTTGATGCAAGAAGAAACATCAATAATATACTAGGCAATAAACATTTTTCTTTCATCATTACGTGTGATGGTGCCAGTGGAAAAAAGTTTTGTAAAGGTTTGAAATTCTGAGTAAAGTCTGTTGCAAGTCACTAAATGCTCTTGTTCTCAAATACTGGATGAATAAAATCCAGGTATTCATGCATTGTGGCCTACATTTCTTTTTCACCTCCATCCTTACACCTTTCATAGGTAGATGTTTCTTAACAACACAGTGGCTCCTTTCAGACAGTAAGTGATGTGTACCAGATGTATAAGTATGAAACCGGAATTTCCCTATAGATGATGCTAGCCATCAGTGTAGGGCTTGTAAGACCATGTCTGCAGCACCATCTGCTTCCTGTAACGGCTGACGACGAATGTTAATACACAGTACCCCAAGTTCCATACGTCAGTATCTGTTTCAAACTCACAAACATTTCGAGTTTGGTGCCTATGAACCACAATTTGAGGACAACATTGGTTTTTTGTTACCATTTGAAGAAAACTGCTGCAGAATCGCATTGAATGCTTGTCGAAGCTTTCGGCGAACATGCTCTTGGGAAAACAGTGTTTCGAGTGGTTTAAAAAATTCAAAAGTGGTGATTTTGATGTCGGAAATGATGAGCACGAGAAACCACCAAAAAAGTTCAAAGACAATGAATTGCAGGCCTTACTGGATGAAGATGATACTCAAACTCAACAGGAACTCGTGGAACAATTGAATGTGAAGCAGAAAGTCATTTCTCTTCGGTTGAAAGCTGTGGGAAAGTTGCAGAACATGGGAAAATGGGTTCCTCATGAACTGAATGAAAGACAATAAGAAAATCAAAAGACCACTTGTGAAATGCTGCTCATCAGATACAAAAGAAAGTCGTTTCTCCATCGAAAAGTGACAGGTGATGAAAAATGGATCCTAAGCGTCATACATCATGGGTGAATCCAGGCAAACCATCGACATCCACTGCAAGACCAAGTCACTTTGGAAAGAAGACAATCCTCTGTGTTTGATGGGATCAGAAGGGTGTCATCTATTATGAGCTGCTAAAACCTGGTGAAATTGTTAACACTGATCACTACCAACAGCAAATGATTGATTTAAATCGAGCATTACACGAAAAACGGACAGAATGTGGAAAAAGACATCACAGAAACATATTGCTCCATGATAATGCCTCATCACACACAGCAAAACAAGTCAGGGAAATGATCGAGGTGTTCAGTTGGGAAACACTAGGGCATGCGGCTTATTTTCCAGACTTGGTTCTGTCCGATTACCATCTATTTGCCTCAATGGGAAATGCTCTCACTGAACAACACTTCAATTCATATGAAAATGTATGAAAATGGCTCACTGACTGGTTTGCTTCAATAGAAGAACTGTTTTTTTTTGGTGTGGCATTCATAGCCTGTCAGAGGGGTGGGAGAAATGTAAAAACAGCAATGGAGATTATTCTGAATAAAATATTGTTTATTAGTTTCAAACAACATATGTGTAGTTACTGCAACCAAATTCCGGTTTCATACTTCTACAACTGGCATATCAAGTGTTGTTGAAATTGGTCCAGTGATTTTGGAGAAGATGTGGAACAAACGTACATAAATACATTTTCATAATTGTATGAATATCCTTTTCCCCATGCTCCAATGTTGATGAAATGTTGCCTATACCATGCCCATAGCTATGCTGAAGTTACCACTGAAAACACCATAAAAATCAATCTAGTAGTTTCAGAGATTAGCATGGTCAGTGAGACAGACAGATAGACAAGAAAGCTTTAGTAAAACTTTGAATCATGATATCTTTTTTCCATGATCTGATTTTGATGAACTAAAGCCTATAAGATGCTCCAAACTATGTTCATGTTTCCTGCAAAAACCCCATGAAAATTTGTATAGAGGTTTTGGAGAGTGGCATGCTCAAAGACAAACAGACATACTCCTGACGGTTTTACATATTTATTGTTTGTATAGATATGTCAACTTACTGATCTGTTTCTGCCCAAGATTTTCAATGATTCTTGGTCCAAATGTGGCTGAAATAAGTTGTTTTAGGAGTTCTAAAATGTGCTTTTTCCAGTTTAAATTCTCATCAATATGGGCACCTAAAAAGCTTGGAGTTTTCATCATTTCTATTATTTCCTCACCATGTGTTTCACTTATCATTGATTTAGTACCTCTGCAGAACTGAATATGTTGTGTCTCTTTAAAATTGAAATTGAGATGAACACTGTTTACCATTTATTCTCTTACCGTTATGTATTCTTGGACTGATTACAATACTAGTGTCATCAGCAAAAAGAACTAATTTTGCTTGTTGTATATTAGCCAGAAGATTGTTTACATATATGAAGAATGATAACAGACCTATGTGATGTGTCCAAGCCAGAGGAATCTCCCCCGATTACATTGGTTGAATTATGAAGGGTGTCCATAAAATAAGGTTCCGGTTTGTTCTTTTCCCCCCACAGTGTAAAACATGTTCATTTCATGAATGTGTACATTTTTGGAAAGTTCAGACTTTAACCTATTTTTCTACATAGTTGTCACTGAGGTCAATACATTTTTGCATGCGGTGCACAAGCTTTCGAATGCCCAAGTCAAAAAAATCAGCCACTAAGCTGCGCAGATACCTGAGAACCACTTCTTCCAGCTCTTGTCTGTTGCCGAAATGCATTCCACCCAGGAGTTTCTTTGTGTCAGGGAAGAGATGGTAGTCCCTTGGGGCTAAGTCCAGGCTGTAGGGTGGGTGTTTGACAATGCCCCATCCAAATTTTGCGATGAGCTCATTGGTGGCTTTAGCAGTGTGTGGTCGAGCGTTATCCTGTTGCAAACACACCCCTTTGAACAGCATACCCCTCCTCTTGTTTTGAATTGCATAGCACAATTTTTGAAGTGTCTTGCAGTACCCAGCAGCATTGATTGTTGTACTGTTGCACAAGAACTCGCGCAACAATACCCCATTCCTGTCCCAAAACACTGTTGCCATCACTTTGCCGACACTTTGCGTTTGTTTGAATTTTCACGATCTAGGCGACTCTGGGTGCTTCCATTGTTTGGCCTATTCTTTGGTTTCGGGTGCGCGGTAGTGCACACAAGTTTTGTATCCAGTGACGATGGAGTCGAGGTATTCCTCACAATGAATTCCGTGATCTTGAAAAAGTTCTAGGCCGCTTCAACGTGTTGATGTTTGTGGTCTTCGGTCAACATTCTTGGCACCCACCTTGTGCAAACCTTAGCATACCCTAGATGCTCTGTCAAAATCTTGTCAACAGAGGTTTTGCTGACATCAGGGATCATTTCAGAGAGCTCACGAACCATCACTCTTTGATCTGAAAGCACCGCTGCCTCCACTTTTGTGATTGTTTCCTCAGAAACAGATGGCTGTCTAAAACGCTCATCATCACGGACATCGGTACGTCCGTTCTTGAACTCTCTGCACCATTTGCGCATGTGTTGTATGCTCATACACTTGTCTCCATAGATTTTACATACCTAGGAATGGATTTCTGCCAGTGCAATGTTTTTTGTAGATGAGAAATGGATCACCGAGCGCATCTCACACCTGGTGGGCGCAGTGAGGGAGAGATCCATCACGTACAGCTGCCAAGCCAAGACTGAGCTCCGCAGGCAGCTCACTAGGGAAGGGATTTGGAGTTGGGGAACCAAGGTACACTACAGAATTGCGGGATCCAACGTAACAGCACTTTTCAGGACTGTAGCGCCATGGGAACCTTATTTTACGGACAACCCTCGTACTAGGTACAACTTTCTGCATTCTTTTGGTTAGGTGTGACACTGTCCATTGGTTGGCTATATCATCAATTCCACAAAGCCTCAGGGTATCTAGGAGGATTTTGTGGTCCACACAGTCAATGCCTTAGATAGGTTACAGAAAATACCTACCAATGCACTTTTATTATTTAATGCTTGTAAAATTTGGTGAGTGAATGTAAGGGGTCTGTTCAAAAAACTCCAGAACTCGTTCACAGAATTTTTCTATGCTTATCTTTTACTTATTGTGCATGGTCTCCATCGAAATCCTCTCCTCCACAATTGATACACCAACTCCAAACGCTGTTTCCACTTCTGGAAGAAGTCTTGGTATGCCTCTTGCTAGATCGCCCGAAATGCCATCCGCGAATTTTGTTTTATCTCTTTTATCGATGCAAAACTTGTACTTTCAACAGGGTTTTAAATTTTTGAAATAACAAAAAGTTTGCAGGGGCTACATGATTCTGTTAAGGAACATCTCATTCTTATTTGCGCGATCCAGAAGCTCTTCACAGATTGTGAGACGAAAGTCTTTCTGGTCTTGATTCATGAGTCATTTGCATGCACAATTTCATTGACATTCCTGACATAACTGTCATCAGTAGACATTGAAGGCATCCTGAACAAGGGTAATCTTTCACTTTTGTCAGACCATTTTTAAACCATGTGAACCATTCATAGCACCAAGTATGGCTTAAGCACTTATCACCTTTGGATTCCTCAATCATTTTGTGTGTCTCTATAAAGGTATTCTTGAGTTTCATGCAAAATTTAAGGCAGATGCTTTGCTACTCTAACTCTGCCATCTTGAAATTCGCAAACTGTGTGACTCAAAATTCTATTCAATACACCACTGAACAGAAACTAACACACAAACAACAATGAAACTGCTAGCATTTACACATTAAACACAGGCATGTACTGGGATGACAACCACATTTCACTCCAGCACACTACTGGCGTGAAATTACAAATGTTCCAGAATTTTTTGAACACATCTCATATAAATGGCATTCTCAGTCAGGCAACTCTTCTGAAATCCAAACTGTGATTTACTGAGGATATTATTGTTGCTCAGGTGGGATACTGTTCTAGGATACATCATCAACTAAAAAATTTTGGAAAATGATGTCAGTGGCGAAAAACAGGTCAATAGTTATTGATGTCTATCCTGTCACCTATCTTATAGAGGGGTTTAACAATAGCATATTTCAATTTCACTGGAAAAATGACTTCAGTAAGCAATGCATTAAATATTTCAGACAATACAGGGCCTATTATATGGAAACAAATTTTTAGCAAACTGTTGGAAAGACCATAAAATCCACGTAACCTGTCATTTTTGACAGAATATATAATTTTCTTAATTTCAAAGGGAGAAGTAGGCAATATATTCATACGACTGAATTTTTATTAGTGTTACTTTGGACATACTGCTGTGCTTTTTCCCTCGATTTCTTTGTCTCTATATTTTCTACCATGTTTAAGAAATGATCATTAAATGTAGTTGCTACTTGTGGCTCATAATTTGTAGCCCTTCCATTTCAGTTGACAGTGATGTTATCCTATACTTTGGCCAGTTATCCTGTCTCTCATTTCAATACTTCCATATAGCCTAAGTCTGTTGTCGGAATAACTGATTTCTCACATAATGTGCATGCTCCTTGATTTTGTAATAACTCTTCCTAGTAATTTTGAGTAGTTTTTGAAGTGTGCAACTACTGCAGGATCTCTACTTGTTCTTGCCAACATATACATTTCCCTTTTCCTTTCACAAGATATTTTAATCCCTCTAGTGATCCATGGTTTTTTAGATGTCAGTTTAATGTCCTTTCTGATTAGCTGATGCAGAAAGCTATTTTCAGCTAATGACATGAACTTATCATGGACCAAATTAAATTTTATGTCAGCATTTGGTTCATTATAAGTTTCATCCCAGGTCATTTCTTGTAAATTATTCTCAAAAACATTTGTTCTTGAGCCATTAATTATTCTAACTGATTATCACTGAGGAGTATCTATAATGTAAGGTACTATCTCACTTATCCTCACTATGAATCATACTCACATAGAGCACCAATTATTGGAAACATTATCTATTAAGGTCCTAATGTCTTTATCCACCTGTGTTGGAAAGTTCTTCTTTTCTCTCTCTCTCTCTCTCTCTCTCTCTCTCTTTCATTTCTTTTTTTTTTCGGGGGGGGGGGGTGTTTCACCAAAACAGCCATCCTCAGAACCATAAAAACAGTTATCTGTTACAGCCATTTAACTGGACTTAAGTCAATGATCTCATCAAATTAACATTTTTACTATGTTATAACACAAAAAATTCTTTTTCCTCTATTCTTATTTTGTCCTCTGTTACAAAATCATACAGGAGTTTTATACCCTTTTTTGTCTTCTGTTGCTAAAAGAGTTTTAATGTTTGTTAGTAAAGCATTTCCAGAGGTCATCAGGTCCTGTATTAGTTTCACAGTTTCTGCCATCTGTGGCAGACTAAGAAAATGTGATTAATTTCTTCCTCACAGCCACATTAACATGGAGAAAATGGTATCATATTAAGATTAGTGATGTTGCCATAATCTCCCATGGTTGAATGGAAGTCATGTCATTGTCATTATGAAGTTTCTGTTGTATCTGCAATTTTGGTACCAAGAACATGATGGCGATATGGTATCACTGCGGCATAGTGTTCTCACTTTAATTTAGTAAGACTGTTGGAGGTTTCCAGTCCTTCAGGCACTGATTATAGTCCTCATGGTATGAAGAAGATCATTGGGTGGTATTTTATCAAATTTCAACTAAACAATGTATACAATTTCCTTGGCCAGGATAATTACTTTTTTGTTTCCCTTTATTCTACGGTGCACCTTCAGCATGATGGTTATCTTATTTAAGTGGGAAAGCTCATGAACTGGTTCTATAATGGGATTTGCCAGATCATTTTTGGCACTGCTGTCACTGTATCATTTTAACAGCATTGCTGTCACTGTATCATTTTAACAGCATCAATGCTGAGTGTGAATCTGTTAAAATTATAATTGTCTCTTCTAGCATTTCTTTTTTGTATTTAAGTTCCTTTAAATCTGCTACATGTTCTGTAGGCAGTATGAACACAACTTCAGGGTGCTTGAATTTCCTCATTGATTAATCTTGCCATCTCCAAATGCACCTCCCACCCCAACTCTTTTTTTAGACTCATCTGTGTAAAAATATTGTGAGGATGGCCATTGGTTACATTGTCAGCTAAAATTTTCTCATTCAGTATACCTTGGATGATTGCAATGTGTGTCTTGATATTCAGCTTCACTAAAGTGTTGTATTAAGGCGTGCTTGAGAAGCTTAAATTTGAGGAAGAGGCAATGTATTCCATGAAGGACAAGGCACTGAAGTACAATACTGCTAAGGGCAGTAGCTTTTTCTTAATCCAATATCTGCCTCCATAGTACTTTGCAGTGACATCTCTAATCTTTGTCCATAAGCTGTCATGTAAGAAGTGGAGACATTTCAAGAAGACTTTGACAGGGATTTATTTCCTGCATAGTTTTAATGGAATTTCATTTACTTCCACCAGCAAAGCGTTAGTTGGACCTGATTTGAATGCTCCAATACAGACTCTGATACCTTTATATTGGTAGTTATATAGTTTCTGTAGGCTATTTTGCATTGCTGAACCAAAACAGATGTGTGGTATGATCCAAAGATCCTTTTTTCTACCATAATCTTTTAGTGAAATCACCACAGACTATGAACTGTTTGCTACTGTCTGACAAATAGTATAGTAAGGAATCCCACACACACCTATGTGCTGATTACTACAAAATATGCATGTCTCAACGTTTTCAAACTTGTGTTAATATCTGTAACAACTATTCCTCTTTCCATATTAGTTCTACATGAGTAAGATGCTAGAGTGTAGTCTTTACATTTAACTTCTCTAATTCTTTGGTTATTTGGTGCTCAGATAGGCACAGAATATCTATCTTCTCAGAGCTCTCTAAATTTTCTAAACAGACAAGGAGCTCTTCTACCTTATTACTCAGTCCTCTAATATTATGATGAAATAAGCTAACCTTAATTTTCTGTACATTCATAATCCCTTTGTGTGATTCTTCTCTTATTCTGACTTTTTTCATAACAGGGTGCTTGAATACTGATTCAATTCCAAAAAGTGTACCTCTTTGACATCAGTAACCACAGGGATCTTGCATTTTGTGATGGTGCCCACCTGTACATTTTCTGCTAGAAGCTCAACCAACCAATCTTAGTCTCTTTTATTCAGGCGTAGGCTGGTTCTAGTATAGAATCATCTCCCAATTGTAGAAACACGGACTGTACTTGTGTGTGTGTGTGTGTGTGTGTGTGTGTGTGTGTGTGTGTGTGTGTGTGTGTGTGTAAATGATAACTATAAAAATGGAATGAAAGAGTTAACAGAGGTAGATGGACAGGCCTTAGTGCTCAGAAACAGTGGCTAGGTGTGTGTGAGTTGTGCTTGCGTGGCTGAAAATTTTTTACTACGGAGGAAGGACTTCATCCGAAAGCTTAAATATTTTTGCCATTCTTTCTTTGTGCCCATCTGCAAATCAGCACATCCTTTATGTGGTGAGAAGCAATCTATCCTTCCCATATGGTTCAATGAAAGAGTTAATGTTTTTAAGAAAACCTAACAAATTATGTAAAACATTTTTTTTAAATGTAGCCATGACAATCAACCTAAAAAAAAAAGATGCCCACTGTTGGGTTGGGTTGTGTTGGGAAAGGAGACCAGACAGCGAGGTCATTGATCTCATCGGATTAGGAAAGGAAGTCGGCCGTGCCCTTTGAAAGGAACCATCCCAGCATTTGCCTGGAGCGATTTAGGGAAATCACGGAAAACCTAAATCAGGATGGCCGGACGCTGCCCACCGTAATCAACTGCGAGGGTCATTCCATAAGACATGGCAACTATGGTATATTGAGTGAACATGTGGCATCACTGTAATCACAGTAAATACATTTGAAAGTATGTGGCAAACAGTACTGAAATCAACCAGCAGACTGTGACTGCATGTGAAGATTGCTCAGTACTAGTGCTTGAAACATTCAGTGTGAGCTCGGACACGCTAAAAGATGGATGTAAGCAAAATGGAATAGTGAGCAGAGGTGGAAACTGCCTTTCTCACTGACAGAAGTGCTACTCAGTGTCATGCGGAACTATGAGCAACTGCGGGTGACAGGGCATTGCCCTGTCTCAGTTGCATGTTGGCTGGAGGCTTTCTGACGTGGATGCGCAGCTACAACAAACTCACCATGAAGTGTACATCCCAAAGCTAAGTGCAATAGAATCCATCAGCCATGAAGGTCATGCTCATCTGATGTATAATAGACACAGTATTCTAGAAAATCACCCTGTTAGGGATGGCCATGTCATCACTGACCAATACTACTGCTACTTTCTATTGTACCATCTGTGACATACTCTTCAGCAAAACATCCAAGCTGGTGGATAATGTAATCATACTGCTACAGCCCATACTGCAAACATCATCAAGAATTGTGAACAGAGGTAGGGGTTGGAGAACCTCTCCCACCCATCTTACTCACTAGACATCCATCCATGTGACTTTGACCACCACAACTGAAGAGGAGGCGCTTTGCAAACCGTGTGGATATCCTCACGGCATTTTGGTAACAGATGGCACACTTTGACAGCAATGCCAATGGTATTCAACACCTCCCCTATTGTTGGCAAAACTGTGTGCATGCATTGGGGGACTATTTTGAAGGACAGTATTTGATTTTTATTCAGTTTTGTTCTATTTGTATTCATGTACAATAAATTTACACAGAGTTCCAATGTTCATGTTTCATTTCACCTCCTGTACTGGATCCCTAGTTTATGTTGGTACGCAGATACAATCTGCCTTCCCAGCTCTATGTACGTGGTGGAATTCCCATGTTGTTGCATTATTGTCAGATATACCACAGATGCCATAACTTATGGAATGACCCTCATACTTATCCATGAATTCTGTATTTCCTTTTCATCAAAATACTGTGGAAGTGATCCGAAGAAAAGTAGCAATACATCTTTGTGGATAAATGTATTCTACTTCAGACAAATTTTAGACATTCCAGATTATGTTATTTTTTCACTTGGTATTAGATTGACTATTCTTTTACCTTTGATTAATAAGTGATCTAATGTGTGAGGGCAGATACATGAAGTAACCTTAAATTTCCCGTCTGCAAAGTAACTCCACAAGTTAATGATTAGTTGGTAGCATTATCCAAACTACCCAGCATTCAGCATTCTTCTGTAGCACCATATTTAAAACTTTCTATTCTATCTTGTCTGAACTGCTTGTTGTCCACATTTCATTTCCATAGAAGGCTACGCTCCAGACAAAAATACCTTAAATATATTTTGGAAAGACATCCCAACACTTTAAAATTTGTATTTGATCTTAACAATGGTCCCTTCTTCAAAGAGTTTTCTTGCCTTCCAAGCCTGTATTTTATATCCTCTCTATTTTCGCCATAGTTAGTAATTTTTCTACAGGATGTATATGCGGACAAGGAAAAAAATTCCCGGATTTCATGGTTAAAAATAAATTTTCTCCCAAGTGAAAATACAGTTTTTCCATGTTAAGTGACAGTATACTTTCCCTCAGAACTGTAAAAGCTATAAATTCTTTGAATGGCTATGGTTTTATACACTGGTGTAGAATTTCTCAGCACTATAGAAAACGAAACTCAGGAGGGGGAAAAACACATTTTGGAAAGATCTTTGATGTGGAGCAACATGTACACTACATATTTTCGTATTACAAAAGTATAAAGGTGAATTCCACCAAACATCGCATATTCAGAGCATAGGACACATGATGTAGTCAGCCAACAGGAACATCGCTCTTAAGTGGCACAAACACACAAATAGGAAATGTTAATGGTTTAAATTAATATACACAGTGTTGCTACAAGAAAAGCAAAGTTTTCACATATAATATTGGTCTCTAAGATTTGCGGCGACATAGAACCACTGGCTCACCCCACAATAATATTGCTACCCTACCGCAGCAAGAAAACTGTTATCTTTACCACATCAGTTCTCTGTAGTACATACTCTATGTTACCCACATTGAGTATACACTGCAAGAATAAAAGTATTCATAGTAAGTGACGGGAGTGCGAGTGATTATTTATCATCGTAATTACCACGTCTGCTCTCCAATGCCTACAGTTTAAGAAGCTCCAAGAGAAGCTTAGCTTTCACATGTAATGTTGATCTCTTTTGCGCATGTTACACTTTAAGATACATCATACAAATGTAATGTTCTGGGCTCGAAATTCTTCTAAATGGCTCGTCCTCAAAGAGTTGATTTTTAAATGAGCGTAAAACGCTCTGTGATTTAAGAAATCAGTTTCAGCAGTTGCCAGAGAGTGCCAGATAACAGGTGTCACCGCTCTTATGCAGCTACAATGACATAGGAAGCACATATGTTCATATGTGGAAGACATTTAAAGATTTTACATTGTGTCATAAAAGAAACAAGACATCAGAGGATACTCCAAGAGCATTAGAATTTTGTGAACCATATTACAATGCATAATTTGGCTAATGGTGCACATTCGCACGTCCAGATTCCCAAGGAAGTAGGCCTCAACCTGACATTAAGCTGTTCAGTGTAAATTATCTTGTATTACCAGTACTGTATTATCTCATTATTTGGTTCTTTATTATGGCATAATGCCATACGTGCCAGAAGATGAAAATGTGCACTTGAAATGCAGCGAACAGTTCAAATGGCTCAAATGGCTCTGAGCACTATGGGACTTAACATCTGAGGTCATCAGTCCCCTAGAACTTAGAACTACTTAAACCTAACTAACCTAAGGACATCACACACATCCATGCCCGAGGCAGGATTCGAACCTGCGACCGTAGCGGTGGCGCGGCTCCAGACTGTAGCGCCTAGAACCGCTCGGCCACTCCGGCCGGCGCAGCGAACAGTTGAAACTAGCCAGTAGTGTGGAATTAAACACTTCATTTCAAATAAATTGACTGTCTCAGTAGAAAATATTAATAAAAGCCAAACCTCTTTGGCAAACTGACTAAAATAACTTCATTGTTCTGCAAGGCGATTAATGCTTGACTGTCAGAAAGGTGGAAATAAAATAAGATCTGAAACTAATAACATTTTAGCCCTCCGTAGTTATGTGAATGTATTTTAATTCACTTGATAGCTCCCAGCCACAGAAATCCGTTTTGTTTTCATCTGACGTGAGAGCAGTAAACGAAGAAGAAACAGCAAAATCACTAAATGTAAACACCGGTCACGTGGAGACTACCCACCTCCCCACTACAACACAGACTGCTCTGCACATCTGCCCCGGATCAACAATATTTCTGAACCCCACCCCCGCCCCCAGCATTTGAGATAGAACGCTAAAAATTTTAAAAATCGACTTTTCAAAAAATGTTCATATTGTAGTTCACATCTTTCTGAACATTCTGATACATAAAACACACATGTTTGAGGAAATTTAAGACATGATATTTTGTCTTCAGCATGCCAAAGTGCAGTGCTGCCCCTCTTCACACAGCATTCTTCTATCGCACGTCACTGTATTTCGCTCTGTGGAATTCAAACATGTATATTTTATAATGGATGTCATCAAACTATATTCACGACAATGGGAATTTTAAAAAAAAAATACAAATAGTACCCAAAATTGGTGTGATTTCTCGATCTGATTACGTCTATTTTGTCACTGTCTGCTAGATGAAATGAAATAGGCCTGTCTAATATTGCAGCAGTTGTAACACACTCCAAATAAACGAGACTGATTTGACACAAATGGTCATTTTTATAGAACATTAGAATGTAATTCACGAAGTACTAATATCAGATCACCTATTAGGTCTACTAACAGCAAAAAGCTTTATGTTAGGAAATAGTTTCACATTTCATTCATACACTCCAGCTTCTCAAGCATGAGATCGAAAAGTAGTAGTACAAAAGTTTTGTGTATATGTGGAATCATTATATTCTTCCATAACTTGTGTGATGGCCCCGTTTCTTCTCCTTCCTCATTCCAACAAACAATCTTGTCATCACTAACTCTGTAACTATTCCTGCCAGTGTTAAGACTCATTTTCTGGTTAGCTTCACTAACCCTGCCACAATCACCGGTTCAATCATCCCACATGAATTCTCTGGTTAGGCGTTATTACGTGTCCGTACAACGTGTTTTCCATGCTACTGCCAGAATTGAACTTAAGCAGCTGCTAGCTGTGGACTGTATGCTAGTAAGTGTCGCGAGCTGGTCAAAACTTTCCTGTCAACATTTCATTTTCTTGGATACACCAAGAAGATAATATTTCTTAACTGTTATTCCTGTTTGCCATTTATTTGCACTCTGGTAGTCTGAATCTATTGATTTCACTAGTAATTACAACAAATCTGATCATTCGCAAACCCCGTCAACCAAATAACAAACGGTGATTGGCATTCATCCGTTTGGCTTTATTCTGCTCAGCTCATAAAGTCCCATCCCCTTTTGTCTGCAGGGAAGTTTATTTCTAGATGCGACCGAGATTCCTCTGGCAGAGACATCACATACAATATGCATGTATTCAAAAATCAACTTATGATTCATTCAGAAATCAACTTGGAACATGTTCAAAAATGTTAAGAAATCAACAGCGATGCATTTCAAAATCATGAATAATCGATAGACCAACGTTCGTGGGATGCTAGACACTGTGAAACAAGGTTTTTTTGCCTCAAGAATATAAATTTGGTGCCCCCCCCCCCCTCTCCCCCCAACTTTAAAATTGCTGCCTGGGGCGGACACCCCGGTTTATTTAAGGGCAGCATCTGGCTGCTTGCTGCTACAGCTTATACAGCTAACCACACTTCAGCAGCCAGAAGCGGGTGAAGGTACTACTCATGTGTGACTCAACTGTGCATATGCATGAGCCCGTTTGCAACTGCTCAAACGAATCTAATGTAAACAGCTGTCACGTCATGCTCATCGGAAGCAATCTGTTGTTATGAAGCATTGCATAGTCTTCCTAAAGCCTTTGATACATTTTGCTGGTGGCAGACACTTGTATGAGCACTGTGTTTTGTTGTTGTATGTGGCGCATTTCCTTTGCAACTAAAGTTTTATTTTCGTAATTTCTCTTGTTCGTGTTTTATTGCAGCAGTATTATTCTGTAGTAATGGGATACAGTAATATCCTATGTTAAGAGTATCGATTCTTGCCAGCCAAAATTACAAAAATTTAACTGAAAACTAAAACAATGAAAAATTCCCAGAATTCTAAAAAATTCCCAGGTTTTTCCTGGTTTTCTCCCGGATGATAAATTTCCTGGGTTTTTCCCGGATATCCTGCTTGTCCCGGGTCACATACACTCTGTTCTACTGAAACAACAAAACTGGCCTATTACTTTTGGTGTTTCACATCCTAATCTAATTACCTCAGCATCACCTGTTTTAAATTGACTACATTCCATTATTGTTATTATTATTATTATTATTATTATATTATTATTATTATTATTATTATGTCTTTCAAGACACTACCTATCCCATTTGCCTGACCTTCCATGTCCTCAGCTGCCTGTGACAGGCTTAAAATGATACAATGTCATCAGAAAACCCTTAAAGGTACAACTACTAAAATTATTCTATTACCTGGTTAAGGAGAAACTGCATTTTCTGCCCAATTGTTGTTTCCATTTTATGCATAAAATGGAAACAACAGCTTGGCAGATCACCCAGAAGGACCCTATTTATCACACAGAGATAACATGAGAAATAACAAAACGCTTGGTGTTACTTCTGGAGGAAATGGTCAGATGATACAAAATCACAATCAACCAATAAAAGTAATATATATTTCAGTTCCTATTGTCAGTAAATTTTAGGGAGAAACACGGATTAGGATTTAGGATCTGTCTGCTTTATACAGTGCATTATGCAACTTGTTCAGGAAGAAGAACAAGAAGTAGGCTATTTTGCTGGTCCATGCCGTAAACTGGAGAAGAAAGGGCAATCACTATCTTTCATAATTATCAGATTGTGTTAATACTCATTCTTGCACTCTTAATGTCAAATGCACAAAATTAAACATAGTCTTCATTAATTAGACAGTGACAAAGATAGAGGCTCCGAAAATAATTATATTGATTTAAGAAATGAAGTTAAACCAACCTCTTAAAATAATAAACAAGACACAGACAAACTGAACTAATAAGAACTGACCTGACATTATGTACAAAACATGCTTTTTCTTGTAAGATATGTACTTAGAACTAGTTTTTATAAGAGTGTTACTGAATCATGTATTTGTGAATGCTTAAAAAACACTTACTTTGATATGTAAGTACACTTTGGTAGTAATTTTGAAAATTGCATTACAGATATATTATTAACAAAAAATGTTGTTCACGTACATGCACATGCGCAAGCGTGCGTGTGTTCCCCCCCCCCCCCCTCCTCCCCACACACACACACACACACACACACACACACACACACACACACACACACACTTATTCTTACATAGTTGATAAAATAAAATTGCAATGGTAATAGGGTAAAATAATACACAATTAAAAGTGAATAATGACATACAAGTACTTACAACACTTTTTTTGCAATATGTTAATGGCTGTCTACTCACATGAGAAGCAGCAAAATGTCAACCAGGTAAAAGTCAATCATTCCCATACAAATTAACATCTAGGCCCTAACAACTTAGAGAGGAGATCTCAAAGTTCACAAAATTTTGTATTTCATGTTAGGCTCATATATTTGCCACCTTACTAACACAACAGGCCTGCACCTAATTTTAGGGATATTCTTATATCAGAAAATAAAATACACTGAACTAAAATATTGTGTATCAAGAAAGCATTGCCAGAAGTGTCACATACTACTGGGTGCTTTTTGACAGATGAGGAATCCATGTTACAACAGTGAGTACACTATAGGAATCCTTGTTAGAAAGACTTAATCTCATCTCTCAGGCTTATGAAGGGATTGAGTTCCCATGTGAGCTGGTACCCAGCATAATTACATACCCTTCCCCAGATTGTGCATTAGAAAAAAGATGTACTGAATGCCTTGGATTAACTTGTCTGCAAGGTACAGCTTCAGAATGGTATGCAAAACATTCAGACAGTTGGGGCACATGAGGAATTTTCACACCTGATCACATCTCATCTGCTTGCATGTCCTAAGGATTGTGTGAAGATCAGCATCGAAAATTGCATATTCACTTGGCAGGTATAACCTGAGGGAACAACTGGGAAAAATTATAAAACAATCAACTGCCCCCAAAATTTTATCTTACAAAATATAGTCTGACCTACAGGATTTTCAGTAGTATGCTGTATCTAAAATCAATCAGGGTATTATACCATTACCAACAACACAGTCGAACTTTGTTCCAACTTTTGTGTCAAACACTCACACCTGCCAGCCTCAGCCTTCAGTTCAGTTGGATAGTGCTTTGCTCAGGCTCCAAATGAGCATGTGATACATGGACAGCTGCTGAGTATACACAACACAAAGGGTCAGCAGTAGTGACAGCAGGTGATTGCAAATGTGCTTTGATCTTGAAAGCATTTTGCACCATAAGTAGCTGTCACCAGATGGCTAATGGCAGTTTCCCAGTCTCCAAACAGATCTTAGGTATAGGGCTAATATTGCAAGCCCCAGCAGCTAACCTGTTATCCCCATACTACACTGATTTAACAATATTAATGTATAAAGATCATGGTGAAATATACATATCACAGTTATTACCCAACTGGGCATGAAAAATACTCCAGTAACATTGCAAAAGGCATGATCTGTAAGTCCCTCAGTTATAGTCATTCAGACATTTGATTTTCCATGTCTTCAGACGAGGAGCATATACATTTATCATTGAATACAAGGTCCTGGAATCACAATGACTCTTAAAATTGAGATTATCACCTCTAAGTTCTAGGGAGGTTAAAAACAGGGCAACAACATATAAAGCAAACATCTAATCTCCTACCCAGAGGAGTAATCAAAACCTTTTTCCTCACCCTATCCTCTAGCCTTTTAAATGTGAACTGCATCTGACTGGCTGTAGTTACAAGTCTAGATGATGAATAGTAAATCAAAATGGTGCTCACAAATAGGAATTCTGTACTGAGTTTTTAATTGTACGCAATATACTATTTTGTTATAGCAAATAGACTGCTACATTCAGTTGAACAACACCTGTCTGCTGGGGAAATTTGTCTGAGAGAGGATTCCACACACTGTATCTGTAATAGTACTATTCAAGAAAGGAATCTCACTAGGTCAGGCGGATGTCCATAGAAGACTAATTCAGAAAACAAAACTATGACATGGTGCTTCCAAAATATTAAGGGGACTATGTCTTCAGTTTCCTCAGATCAAGCAATAAACTCATCATTTTTAAATATGAGAATACTGGCATTGATTAAAATCAATGCCACATGCGCAATACAGCCATTAAAAAAAAAAAAAAAAAACACGATTCGCAGCTTTTTTTAAAAAAAAAAAAAAAAGAAAGAAATCAATATGCTCTGTTCCTACAATCTACCAGTCATCAGCTCCAACTGACAAATTAATTTTGCTGGAAAAGCAATATAAAACAAATGAAAAATATTTACTGTGAATAGTTATTATTAAAACCCCCTCTCTCTGTGTGGACCACTGAGAACCATGCGTACAACACTATCTTGAGGAAAACATTCATTTTTTCAGAGCTGCACAAAAAGAAAGGATTTAAAAAAAAAATGGGAATACATCAATATTCAGGTAATGATTTAAAGGTATTATCCTTCCAAGTAGTGCTGCAGTCCTGGTCAAAAGAACGATATCTGACAACACTCACTGAAGAGGAGGAACAGTGAAAATAATATACTGGTAAAGGAATGACAGGAATGCATAGTTAAAAACACCGATAGGTATCCAGCTTACACCTCTTTCCAAAAATTCATTCATCAGAGAAAGGAACAAGATGGGACAAGAAAGGGTAAGATGGGCAGAAGCCGGGCAAAGAAATAATTCACTATGTTACGTTGTTTCAGATAGAACAGTAAGTACAGAAAACAATTTTGGAGTAATAGTATCCATTATTTTCAACATTGGATTAGCAGGAAAATAATTTTTTTTTTTATTTTCATATTTACAGTTTTTAAGATTATGTCCAAAAACTAATATAGTTTTTACAATACAGACATTTGCTAAAAGAGAATCACTGGAGTTACTAGTCAGAGATTTGGCAATGACAATATGCTATTCCAAAGTCAGTGATGAAATATGTAAGAAGGAACATGGATTTCTTCCAAATAAACTGAAACACCCACAATCCTTATACAAAACAGGCTAAAATGCACACAAAAGTATAGAAGATACAAAGTAAAAGCAAATAACATGTCAATAACCTATACTCCCCACTCCATCTCCCACATAAAACTAACTGATTTTTAGTAGTGTTGTTTGTCACTTGTTCTCACTAAATACTATTAGCAGCAAGAAGCTACTGACCATTTATTCAAAAGTTAGTTCTTTACTAGTAAGATGAAGACTGGCTAATTTCATACATGATATCCTAACATCAGCACATCTTGGATGTAATTAAGCAAAGGTCAATGTAAGCAATGTCCAACACACTCTGTTACACAGATTCGACGAGTCTGAAAATATATTGTATCCCAAAAACAAAACTTGGCAGAAGTACACACGATGTATTTTATATCAAATAATTGACAGTTTCAGCTCAATATTTTGTGCGCTATGATAGTTTTGTGGCATTGATGGCATCTTAGTCTACTGCACCCGACGCACTGCTCACAGCTATGCTAGAGATGGCACTTACAAATTTCCTTCCAGCGTGCTGCTGGGCAAGTTCACTCTTCCAGCACTCGCTGTTCTCCTACGGGGTGGTACAACGCGTAGACACCATAAGAGGATACTAAATTAACCTGACCTCATAGATTGCGACTTTAGGCTGGCACCTCCTTTTAAGCAGCCACACTCAGAGCTTTGTCCCAGATTCAGTGTAACTATAGACTTATCAACATTAGTATGGAAGACTGCAATGAGAACATTACATCAATGTAGTACGACGCTACTAAACATTACTAATATTCAGAGACTGTCAAAGTGGATAAGTAGTCAAGACTATTTGTTACAATAAAGAACTTTATTCACCTTGTATGTAGCGCAGCACCACAGGAGAACCTGCAGCACTTCTGAGTTATGTACATCTCAATTATTAAGCTTACATATTGTAAGTAAACTTATTAATGTGTTATCTTTTTGTACATGTCTGTCTGTTTTTATTGACCATCTCTACTATCAACACATTAGACATCAACTGATAAGTCTGGTAGGTGATCATCACTCATAACTACTTTCTTGATTTTTGTGTGGAACGCACAAATGTGGGAAGTGTCTTTGTGTATGCAATGGCAACTTCTAGAGAGCAATCCTTCAACTGCACATGTTCAGTTTCATATCCAACAAATCAGCTAATTACTAGCAGCTATTGACAGATTGATGGATGCACAACAAACCTATCAAACAACAATGACTGAAGCACAGAATGTCAGAGGACAGGTGCTGTCCCCTCCACTCTCCCGTTCATCTGATGCCCAACAAGGGGAATGAAAAAAAGTACCGCCTGCAGCTACAGTAGCATTTTCAGGCATAAAAAATATAAGATGAATCATGGTGCTCTTTCTCTTTTCATGGGTAGTAGTGCATATTTTCTGATTACGTCGCAAGTTGTTCCCTCAGTTAGAGCCCCAAACCCTATCATATGAAGACATTGTTCAAGCACTAAATGATTACTTCAAAGTCGGATTCATGTAGATGCCACTTGTTTCAAATTTTTTTTGTATGTGTCAAGGGCAGCTTGCTGAACTCAAGGGCATGACTAGGAGCTGTAAATAACTGCTCTTGCAGAGCCTCATTTCAAGATGAAATGCTTTGTGATGCCATTATTCAAAACCTTGCTGATAACAGAATACAGGTAGAGATTCTAAAGCATCACCTCCCTGGTCTCAATTGTGTTCTTAAAGTTACTGAAGCCCAGGAAGTTTAAGGCTTCACTTAATTTGACTTTAATATGCCTGTTATTGCAATGCTGACTGTATACACCTCGCAGTGGACCCAGTTTTGCATGGATCGGGAATGCTGCTGTCACAAGGAACAGCATACACACGCAGTGATGCACACAGCCACTTCCTCAACTAGTTCAAACCTTCTTTAGTCTTGTGTGAAATACTATGTAATGCATGACACAAACACTGCCATGTGGAATGTTGCCACTGCCATAAATGCTACTGACAGCAAGGGTGTATGCAAAAGAAATGCAAACAGACAGTAACTGCAAGTTGTCTATAGCACGCAGTCTTCATAATGAGTAATGCAGTATGAATTGCATCTTTGTTAACCGCATTCACAGAGTACATGAGAGACATCACTTTTGAATCTCCCATTAGTGTACCACTGGGTGAGCTCACTTTTCCAGCACTTGCTGTTCTCGAAGGGGTGGTGCCTAGCATACACAACGCCAGAGGCCGTTGAATCAACATGACCTCACTACTGTGACTGGCCAGTGCATCCTTTTAAGCAGCCACATTCAGAGCTTCACGCCAGATTCAGTGCATCTATAGACTTATGTATGGAAAACTACTGAGAGGACATTACATCAACGTCTAAATATTACTGATATTCAGGGAATATTGAAGTGAATTGGAATTCAAGATTACTTTTACAATCAAGAACTTGACTCTCTTTGTACACAACTCAGCATCACAGAAGAACCATAGCACTTCACAGTTATGTACGTGTCAATTATTAACTCTATATAGTGTAAACAAACTCACTAAGGTGTTATCTTTTTGTAGGTGTTTGTCTTTATTAGCCACCTCTACTACCGAAACATCAACCTTGATACATAAAAGGTAAGCATACTGTCATTAGTATATGCTACGAATATACTTTTTATTATTACTATGAATACAGATGCCACTTTTTCAATTCAACAATCTGAAATTACATCCCAATTATTACATCCAGCATATCCAATAAGTTAGGAAACAAAGCTTGAAAATATTCGCAGAAATATTTTTGTTCATACAGCACCCACGTAAGGGCTAAAGTTAACAATCTGAAGAACCAAAGCAAAAACGAAAAGAATTTACTTAAGTTGATGAAATCCTGATGGTTATTAATAAAATGATCAAAAAAATTCCATTGTTTAATTTAAACAGAAAAATAAACTTTAAAAACATTTATTCAACTTTGATTCCATCTACAATGCTTTGTTTGCTTACAAAACTTAACACCTGATTATGTTAATGGATTTAGTGCGCTGTTTTCATGCCTTCTATTTTTTAAAGCTGACTGTCATAACTGAAGCTTAACAAACATTCCAAAATAACTTCAAATTAGCCAATACAGCTGATTCTTTAACATCCTAGGACTGAATTAAGATGGTCCTTGTATCACCAGTTGGACACAATATTCTGCAGAAATGCCAACTGGAATTTGTAACTCCACGACTGTACATTGCACTATCCCCAGGGATTTGAGAAGAACCCCTATTTCTGGAGAGGAGATCTTTTGACTCGAAATTTCACACTTTTTCCCTCTCATCTAGAGCATAAAATGATACAGTATCGTCTCTTTCTGACTGATGCATTTGCTTACATATATGACAGACATATACACAAAGTTATGGTATAGAAATACTGTGTTCTTCAGAGTAAGTGACTGTAACACTGAATGTGGTCTCATCAGGCCATCACAGGTCTTGTTTGGCCACAGACAAATGGTAAACTATTGTTGTGACTAAAGTATGCAACAGAAGGATGAAGCACCCATGTGGAAATTTGGGCTGGTATACTGCAACCATGTCGCTTTTGAGTTGGGAACAGGTGCAGGAATCGACACGCTCTTGTGTTGGAATGGTTTCTTTCTGCAGCTCAAGAAGGGATGCACGAGGAAGGGGTAAAGAATATTATTGGAGACTCTATTTTGACAATATCACCACATGTGCCTCGATTGCAGAATAGCAACAAAACCATTGTCACACCAAAGAAAATGCACAATTCTCCATCATCAGCCACACCAAACCAAACAAACCTAAGTTACATGGTGATCGCCAAAAGCCACAAAATTTCCTGTTGCATTCAGTAATGCTAGATCTGCAGCTTAGTACAATCATAATCACTCATTTCTACAAATGTGTGTGAATACTGTAACAAATGAAATATCTGGCAACAGATTTCAAAAGGGGGCAAGTGACTCTTCCCACTCCCACTCCCACTTCCACCCCCACCCCCACCCCCACCCCCTTCCCCTCCTCTCCCCACCCACTTTTCAGATTTCTATACTGTTACCCTATCTTGACCCTTTTTTTCCCTTATTCAATGAAAAATCTCATAGTACTATTAAAATGTGATTATTTATGTGAATGTGACTGCAGTCACAAAAGACACTTACCTGGTTTCGGTACCGAGTATGGACAGTAATCATAAAGCAAAGCAGCACCCTGAACTGCTTGCAGACGATGAAAGAGTCCAGAAGATAACCGCAGTAACATAGGCCCCACAACAACACGACAAAGAGCTCGTTCTGGAAGATTACTGGTGAGCAGAACATATAATAAATTAACTTCATAATATCACATTTTATCTTTTTCCAAAATTGTAGTAACAATGTGCAAAATAAAAATACTATATTTATTTATTTATTTATTTTAATGGAACAGTGTACGCTCACCTAAATTTAAAAAATGTGACTCTAGTTTAGGTTTTCATTTACATGCTTAACACAAAGAAACCGTTAAAATATTAGACAAATGGCATGAGCAGTACAATGGAACAACAAGTAGGAGAGGCCAATGGAAGTATTACTTTTTGGGGTGCAGGGAAAGAAACTTAGGTATGAAACATATTTTATAGTGGTCTTTACTACTGTGGATACATCAGCAAGTCACACTTATGTCATAGCGCAGTCAAGTAAACAAACTTACAATATTTTAAGACAGAGAAAAATTGTGTTTAATTACATATGTGCACATATGAAAAAACATTACTGGCATATATTATTCAATAAGAACCAATATATTTTCAAATATAATTAGTTTAATTAATAGGAAGTACCTGTATTCCAAATCGCTGCCTAGTTCCGAGAGACGCTCTGAATTGAAGTCATCAGGAAGTTCTAACATGTACAGGTAATCAAACGCTAAGGCAGGAGTCTTCTCCAAAAGTAAAGCTTCTGTAAAATGTAAAATTAACATCACATTATAAACTGATTAACACATTCTGAACATTAAAAACAGAAGTATTTAACTTTCAACAATAGTAGAGAATAATGCACCTCAGGGGGATGTAAAGCTGTGCCAAACAGAAGCACAGAACGACTATTACGGGGCAGTTATGGAAGAGTGCACACAAAATACCTTAACCCATAGCTGCACAGAGGGCCTGTTAGGGGATTGGACAATGGCAGTGACAACCAGTAATTTGATAAGTTAACCATTTATTATTAAAAGCGCAATACGACATAGGATTAAGCTGAAATTGTATGAGAAGCAGCAATTTATTTTGGGCTGGCCTGCACACCTTTTTTTTCCTTTCAGAGATACATCATCAGTATCAAGTTGTGAATAATGCATACAATTCCCTTGTTGCCATGCTAAAGTTAGCTTTTTTTTTTGCCAAACAACAGCAGAGTTTACACAACTTCACCTCATTAACATGCTAATGCAATTGCAACTGTAATAGAATCCTTGAACAGTACATTATAATACAACTGAAGACAAGTCCAGTGAATGGTATATGAAAAGCTCTGACCCACAAAAATTATGTGAAATTTCTTCACTTATACTGTTGTAAACCTACAATTACTCGCATTTCACCAGTCATCAATGGCCCTTAAAAAATTGTAATCCCATTGAAAAAATCTGTAGTTACTCAACTACTGCATTCATAAGGAAGTTCTGCATGCTAACCACAGACAAAATACTCTCCTCTTTGTGTGCTGTCATTTGCCAAAAACTCATTTCAGTATTTCAAACTGTTTACAAGATAGAAGGGATATTATGAACAGTTCAGTTTCACTATATCATTTGCAAATGCAAATGAAAGTGAGTTCAGTACATAACAATTTATTTTCTCAAGATGGGTGACAGATGTAGATCTCCTTCCAAGTTTAAAGAAAAATTCATTATGTTAGCTACATTTTGTATGCAGCAATATATGACCTAACATGAATCATAAATAAACTTATAGTGACTCAAATATTTCACTGCAAAAATTCAAATTTTGTCTTGTTAACAACTTAATTTTAAAAGATCACAGTAATTACAATCACAAATGAAACAATAGGCAGTTCACCATAAAACTGACAAATGAGGCTACAAGACATAATGTTTTATGGTACAACATATATTTTTAATGTGTTCCTAGTTTGCGTGAATCTGTGATGATTTCAGTCTGGGTAACCCTATGGTATTCCCAGAAGTACCATGAAGCTTTTAACAGATATAACATATGCTGCCATTGCTAGTATTTCCATTCTGTAATTATTTTGGTGATGATTTACTATCCATTTAGTTCCACTTCAACTGTGTTACAAATAACTATGATTAGTAATTTATTTTCCATTTTCTATCCATATTTGGCCAAATCTATCACAAGTTATTTTACAGAGCCTTAGTTATACATTTGTAATACAATACTGTGTTCACAAATATAAAGCATAAAACTTTTATTGCAAGTGTTTTATGATGCAAACAACGCTGATGCCACAGGTGCTCCATTAACTGAAGGCAATTAGGGAGGTATAAGTATTTCAATGGTAACGCAAAATCAGACCACCAAGATATAAAATAACATTCTAAGTAGATGATAAGATTTGAATAACATTGTCAGTCATAATGCAACCCTTTTATGATATATCGTGAAGGGATTGTCATTGTGAGCTGTTAAAAATTGTTTGACAATTACCAAGTTACCGGAGGTGGCTCCAAATTGACATACTTACCAAACAAATCTTTGAAATTTCATGCAAGTGGTGGCAATTTTCTCTGGGGTCTTTCAACTCAATACTGTGAAAAACGTCTGTGTTACTAAATAAATATAGCAACATAAAATAGTTTAATTTACTTGCTCTTTCAGTGAGAGCATGCCATTCCAAGAAAACCATGATGAGATTACCCAAACAATTGCAAAACTTCACTATACTTCACAGTTGGAATAAAGTAATCTAAAATGTATACTTGCACTGATATTCTCCACATGTAGAACCATTCTGCAGTGAGGAACAATAATAAAGTAGATCCATCAAACTTCATAACATGTTTCCCTTGGTCGAAAGTGTATGTTTTTAGCAACTTGCATCACTGAATCCTGTTGTTGGCACTCACTTGGTTTGCATGAAGTTTGATATTAACAACTCCACAACTGTTGTTTCATTTATGTATTACTTATTCCATTGCTAACAGTGACACAGTGTTTTCTAGATGTGTAGCCTCACCTTCCTCTCACTGGTGGCACAACTACTACATCACCTAAATCTAGCCATTGGTACATGCAATTGATCAGAGAAGTTTTCTTGCCATTTAGTTGGTTAGACAGCTTGCTGGACCCAAATCTGTACACTCATCTGCTGCTTGATTTCTGGTGACATTTGGATTTCTGGCAGGATTTAATACAATGATAACCTTTTGCTTCATTCTCATTAATTTTCTCAGTATTGCAAGCAGACAGACAGTTGTGCTGTTGACAACTCTGGTTGTCAAGCTTGCTTGTAAGTAGCACATTTGTGTTGTAATTCTTTGGCATTAATAAAGCCTGTGTACAGATCAACACCAAAGCTGAGATGGGAACTTTTCTGAATTTAGGTATCTTACAGAACAGTTGGACAGCACTGATCCAATCTTTAATGAGATGCTGGAAGTGCAATGACAAATACAGCAGAAACTAGCAGAACAGCAAATTCAGTTACAATTGGTGACACTGCTGCAGCAGTAATTGGCATTGCTCCAACTGCAATGTTAGTAATCACAGGGCATGCATTTAAAATCAAGCTCAGCATTGCTCCTGCATTCCTGTCTTTCAGCGAGGAAAATAAAAAATGAGAAATCTATCACAGTTGTTTACGACTAAATTTTCTGGCATGCAATTTCACATATCAACACAGGCGATGTGCACTTCTCTTGTCCACTGATACTAATTATTTGAGATTCTTCATAATTTATATCCACTAGCAGACCCCAGTAGTCTGTCATATTCTGCAATCTGTAATATGCTATCTAGTAACTTTACAAAACAGACTCATATAGCAAGCACTCATTTACAGTTTTTACAATGCAGAAAGTGAGATAGTCTTACGGTGCTTGGCAGCAGGTCTTGAAGGTCAAAGTGGCTGTTGTTGATTTCACTGTCAAAGAGCAAATTGCAAATGATCCTAAAGCTGAACTGTTAAAAAGTGGTGTTACAGTAGGTTTTGCCCCTGAACAGAAGATTTGTACGCAAGCTCTGAAACAGCCTCATCTGTCATTAGACAATGTGTTACCTACAGCTCAAGCTTATGATATTGTTTGGCCAGCTCACAAGTCATTTAATGAGGAAATTGAAATGCAAAAGAATGTGATGTATTGCAGTAGCACAAAAAGAATAGTGCTATAGATTTATGTTGCACATAATCATTGTATAATTTTTCTACTTACTAAGAGATAACATGTGACAATTATTCATGCCACCAATCTTCAGTGAAAACATTACCATTTTTCATTACTGCTACCCTCTGCCTATCCTCAATGCTGACAGCATCCTCAACTTCTAGCACTGAAAAATCAAATCTATACAGGCATGCCTGGATTGCTTCCACAAACATATGAGAGATAACTGCTCTCACCATCATGCAGTGTGCACACAGTGCTATAAGTGGAATCACCTCACAGTTGTTTGTCATGATCAGCTATTGCATTCACCAGTTGCTCCGCCACATTGTCTATGGGGTTGAACAAAAATATGTAAACACTAAAAACATAATACCTTACCAAGTTTAAAACCTTTGCCAATCAGAATAGCTCCCAGTCATCTTGAAATGGACAAATACAAGTCCTGTATGGTTTTTAAGGGAATCTCATACCATTCTTTTTACAAAATAGTGGCAATATCAGGAAATGATGATAGAGGTGGGTAGCGATCACGCACCCTTCTCTCCAAAGTAGACCACAGATGCTCAGTAATTTTGAGATCTGGTGATTGTGGTAGCCAGAAGAGATGCAACAATTCCTCTTCATGCTCACAAAACCAGTCCTGGACAATGCGAGCTGTGTGAACAGGGGCCCTGTTGTTTTGGAACACAGCAAAACCATTTAGAGTCCAAAGACGGTACCATGGTATGCATCTGGCCAGCCAAAATGGTCACATAATCCTTGGTAGTAACATGACCTGGTAGAGTAACCATAGGAACCATGGAATACCACCAAACTCCTCCCGCACCCCCTATTTTTTTTTTCTCTTGGGACAGAAACTCAGCAAAAATTTGGAAACAGTGCGAAACAAGACCCACCCAACCAAATTACTTTCTTGCACTACTCCACAGCCCAGGTAGTATGGCTTCAGCACTACATTTTCCTATTTCCATCACTGGTGAGTGGTTTTGGAATTCCAGCCTGCCCTGCAACTCCGTGCTTACAGAGCTCACTTCATGTTGTTTCAGTCCCAAAAGGGTTGGAGAGTGTAACGTTCAGTTCTGCAGTGACTTTTGCAACTGTCATCCCCTATTTTTCATCACAGTCCTCCTCAATAGCAGTCAGTTATGATCACTCAAATGCACCCTTTTGTCTGCATTGTGACTCAGCGGATGATCTTTTTTCACTTTCCTTGTATATGGTACAAATCTTCACTATGGTGCCTCTTGAAACACCAAACACTTTGGTCTCCTGGTTTTGGAGTCATCCAGCATACGAGCACCAACAATTTGTCCATGTTTGGCTTCACTTAGATCCCACATAATAGACTCACAACTACACAGAACACTGTTCTCACCATGTCTAATACTTGTAACATACTAAGGACACTGACAGGTACTGTTGGTGGTCAAACACAACAGTGCAACTCATAGCTTGGCTAGTATCTTTATTTATGTTCAAGCATGCACTTATCACATTGTTTCCATATTTTTGTCCAACCCCTGTGCATCATGTAAACATTATGCCGACTCTCAGCCCAGAAACAGCCATGCCACAAAATCTGTTGCTCACATACAATAAACATGGCACTTCTTTGTGATTTCAAATTGACACAGGCACATCAGTCTGTGAGCTAACATCACAAAGACGTTTGGGCTCAGATGCGGTTCCTCTTCGTCGAAACATCTTGGCTCAAACTCGTTTAGGGTTTGAAACGCAAGTGTTGCATTACACGCCCTAAATTACACACTTGTGACCCTTTGGTTAAATTGTCTGGCTGATGGCAAGTTTGCAAAATACAAAGTTAATATTACGTATAATAACAGTAATACGAGGGCGGTTCAGAAAGTAACCTCCGATTGGTCACAGTGCGGGTTGTGGGGGGAGTAGCGACGCCATCTGTGCGTTCACGCACTCAACAGGTCAGTCGGCATCAAGCCGTGGTCGAGTGAACGTCGTACCTGTGCTAGTTTAGTTTTTGTGGCAGTTTGAAATGTGTGCTGCAATAGAAAACCCCGCCAAATGTGAAGTGCGTGCTGTCATAAGGTTTTTTACAGCCAAAGGATATTCTGCAGCAGCTATTCATCGTGAGCTTTGTGCCGTGTACGGACCAAGAGTTATGAGTGAAGGAGTTGTCCATGAATGGGTACGTTTATTTAAAAGTGGACGAGAAAACGTTCATGATGAAGAGAGGAGTGGTAGACCATCATTGGTGACTGACGAACTCGTTCAGACAGTTGATGCAAAAGTTCGTGAAAATCGACGTTTCTCAATGTCGGAGTTGTCTACTGGTTTTCCACAGATTTCTACGACTCTCTTGTACGAGATAGTGACAGCAAGATTGGGTTACCGTAAGTTCTGTGCACGATGGGTGCCCAAAATTCTTACCGACCACCACAAAACTCAAAGAATGGCCTCTGCATTAGACTTTCTGTCACGTTATGAGGACGAAGGAGAACCATTGTTAAACAGAATCGTGACCGGTGACGAAACCTGGATTAAGTACGTGAACCCTGAGACAAAAGAACAATCAAAGATGTGGGCACATTCAAATTCGCCTACCAAACCAAGAAAAGCCTCGCAAGATTTTTCTGCCAGAAAACTGATGGCAACGGTGTTTTGGGATGCCAAAGGGGTGTTGTTGGTTGAATTCATGGAACGTGGTACGACCATTAATCAAGACGTGTACTGTGAAACAATAAAAAAGTTACGATGGGCTATACAGAACAAACGCCGTGGTATGCTGACTTCCGGTATTGTTTTTTTGCACGATAACGCCCGTCCTCACTCTGCTCTCAGAACAACGGCCCTTCTTGAGTCCTTCAAGTGGGACGTTATCAACCATCCACCTTACAGCCCAGACCTGGCGCCAAGTGATTATCACCTCTTCATGCATTTGAAGAAATGGCTCGGGTCACAGCGGTTTGATGACGACGAAGAGCTCAAAGATGCGGTCACAGGCTGGCTCCAGGCACAAGCGGGTGATTTTTATGCAGAACGAATTCTAAGCTTGTGAAGAGATACGATAAGTGCCTCAATCGCTATGGAGACTATGTAGAAAAATAGTGCAAAGATGTAGTTGTAAGATGTATATATTAAAATATTTTTATTTAACTTGGTGTATTTTTTTAAATCAACCGGAGGTTACTTTCTGAACGGCCCTCGTAATAATATCTGGAACTAAATTAATGACCCATAAACGATATAGGCCACACAGTTGCAATTTGGTTAGAATAATGTTTATTCAGAAAGCAAACTAATAGCAAAAACGGTCGTATTTAGAATTACTATTACACACAATGTGAAATTTTCCAAGTCGTTTCACTTCCTAGCTGCCTAAAGACTGACCATCCGCTTTTGCTTCTCCACCAGCACTGTATCCTTTGGTGTCTCCAGCTGAACCATCCGTTTTCACGTCTCCATCCGAACCGTCCCCTTTGGTGACTCGACCAGACCTGCCCTCCGCCCATCTCCAACCACGTTTCCTGTGCACTGAACATCTTCGCTCAACTGACTAGCACAGTTCCCTTTCCTGAAGCTGTCCATCTGATTGGCAACAGCTTATTCCACGTTACTTTACATTTTAAGATATTTAAATAATCAAAGCTTGACCACTTTCATGCTCTTAATAAAGTAACAATATTATCCATTACATAATAAACGTTAGATTCTTTTACATAAAACCAAAACAATTTTCTTCTTAGCTTTGAATGTCACAGCCAGTAGCCTTGCACCAATGTGCATTCTGATAAATAAATAAAGAACAAAAGTAACTATTATGCACTAAACTTTACAACAAATATTCTATTACCTAATGATTCAATAAGGTGTCATGCTGTCATCATTCAATGTCTTTTGTGTGGAGGAAATAATGATCTGATACTTAACTGAAAATACTGATAATTTAAATTTACTGTATCTTTTAAACAGATAAAGTTACAGAGTTGATATTTACAATGTTTGTCATTTTAATGATGCGCTCCTATATGAAATGTTGATCGTTAAGATCGACCAAAGCATTCAGATTTTAGCATTCAGCTCTCTACTACAAAACTTGTTAATTTCACTTTAACAATAAATCCTAAACTATTATAGATGTGATCAATATTCAAGTTTTATTGGGATCACCATGAAAATTTATGGACGATGGCAGATTAAAATTACTGTGGCTTGATTCCCTGCACTACTACAGAATTAAATAGTTTTCATAAATGTTTCCCTTTATGGTCGATCTTAGGTCTGCCATGTTATCACCGCTACGTCTCCTTGGCCACAAAAGCCTTCTACTGGGTTTCCCTATGACGTATGTTCTCGTCTGTCAAACTCACACACTACAGTGCTTAGGCCTCAACAGACAATAGACACCTGTGAATTTCCCCATCTTGCGGTGAATCTGCGCCCTTTGTGGCACGTGGTCCTGGACAACAGGGTTCATTTCACCATTTCTGTAGGCTGACTCTTTTGGCCATATATTTAAATGAGAGCACAATGTTCCTTAACTCACAAGTCTTATTCAATAATGAGAAGATACACAGTTATACGTAGTCCACTCTACTGAAACAGACACACAAAAATCTACTGAATCACAGCACATAAGATTTTTTGTTGTTAGAGCAAGTCACTGTGGCCTTGACAGTGCATACAGAAGTGTTAGCAGAATGCTGCATCTCTTTGTCATCAAATCCCAATGGTGAGCAACATTTTTGAGCTAAACTCACTGATTTTCATCCTTTGTCTTCCACATCCACAATTTAATGAACTGATCAGATGCTATTTGACTTCATAATATGAACAACTTATGCAAGGAGTATACGTCCTTGTTTGAACAAATTCTCAGATATGCACTTAAGTATACCGTACACACAACACTAAAATGATCAGCTAGTTTGAAACAGGGCAAACTGGTAAACAAAACCACTGCAGCTGCTAAAAATTCTTCATTTTTACTCTTTCAAAACAGCCAGACAGCTGCAGCTCAGAGGAAAATTTTCAGCTTTGTTTGTGGATTAACAGCAATTACGTTTTGAATTTGACATAGTTTTTCCTTGCTAATAGTTGCATGAAGGTTTACATATGCCACATTATGTTGACCTGTTGGAATCTGTAATGGCATAATCTATTAGACTGGATTGACTGTGACCATAATTCCAACACATTTGAATAGCTCACATGCTGTTAAATGTGATATTCACATTTTGTTACATACTTGTTCTGGAAAAGATCCCAGAGAATATCTCTGTGGCCTGAAGCTGGCTGGCCGTATTTATGAAAAGTAATAAAGAAGAATTTTGACAGCCTAGGTGATTTCCTTTACCCAAATTTCCTGCTTCAATCCTTAAACAACACCTACACATACAAAAATAAAACATTCTTTTTTTTACCATCAGTATCTCTCTCTCAAGCCTACCCCATCACATTTGGCCTCCACATGATCTTAAGAGAAAGTCTGACGGCCTCAAAAACCAAATCACCACCACTCCCACCAGAGAGCCACCGCTCTGGTTGTCATCCATAAAGCAGGCAGAGTTTATCACTGCTGTGTATGCTTTTATGCTACTGTTAATCTGTTAACTAGAGATTAATAACTACTGTACATAAAATATAACTTGGATCTTTCTGGGAGTGAAGTAATCAATGGATATGAGATGTCTTTGGGCCTGTGCAGAATGTTTCCAACTGCTTACAACCTTAACTACTAAATAAGACATGCTGTGGCACAGTAGTATGCATTGTGAATGAAATGTTGATCCCAGTGCCTGCCCTGCGAGAATGACGCAGGGCCTGTTTCCCCTACACCTTTTCTTACCTGACAGCAGCCCATAAGCTAGATGGTGATCTCATGTTTATACTCTCAGCAACCCATGCAAAAGGGGCTATTTATATTGTGTATATAGAATCGTACTTCACAGCCTGACCTATCAAGAGGTCACTATTTTACAAAAATTGATCTGTCGGATGCCCATCTGCACCTCCATTTGGATGAAGCATCACATGAAGTCATAGTTTGTTTTCCCAACTTGTATAAGTACACTGTTCTTCCCTTTGGTATAGCCCACAACGTTACACAACGTCCTCGATGAGCAGATGATGTGTGCACATCTGTGAGCAGTGAATACTGTACCCCCTCCACCTCCATCATCACAGGAAAGAGGCTGGGTGCCATGTGGAGACTTGCACAAATGAGTAAACCAATCCTGAGGGAAATGTCTGAAGAAATTTAGACTATCTTTATATTCTCTGTCGCATTGCAGAGCAGTTATTTCAAGCAGCAGATCATCATTCAGCTCCACTACCAATCCTGAGTTATTTCCCAATTTGACTGGTGCGCAGTCAGTAAATACGGAAAATAATAAATTCTATGAGAAACCTAATTTTCTACACTTTCCTTAACACTGCTAAGAATGTCACATCCAGTTGTATGCTTCCATCTTCATATTCTGTGATCTGGTAAGACTTGTAGTGTCTTTGTGAATTGAACCTACTGAAAGCATTCAGCGTCTTATGATACAATAAACAGTTTGCACACCCATATTTCTGTGTAACAATATTATGAGAAGCATAGTTGCTACTCACCATATAGAGGAGATGCTGAGTTGTAGATAGGCACAACAAAAAGACGGTCGCAAAATAAGCCACATGCATGTCGCGCGCGCGCGCGCGCGCACACACACTCACTCTCTCACTCTCTCTCTCTCTCTCTCTCTCTCTCTCTCTCTCACACACACACACACACACACACACACACACACACACACACAACTCTCACACACACATGACCACAGACTCCGGCAGCTGAAGCCATACAGTCTGGCTTCAGCTGCTAGAGACTGTGGTGATGTGGTCATGTGTAGCCGATGTCACTAATGTGTTGCAGCAAGACACTGGCACTGTCGTCTCCCACAAAAACAATGACGGCATTTAGCAACAAACTCTCTTTGTCTTTGAGATGCTCACAATGGTGAAATACTCAACCCACAACCTGAACTTACTACACTGAAAAATTTCAAGAATCAAGTTGTTAATGGCATAATTTGTTTACTGGCTGGAGACAGACAATCTAGGGCATGCTGTCTGTGCCCATATGGCTTGTGTCCACATTGAAGCAGCTCCTTATAGTTTTTCTCCTAAGCCCCAGCAACTACAAGATTGCACCCATATTAAATTTGTCAACCCCCTCCTCAGTGCCACATGGCTTATCAATATTGAGTCTTTGTTGAAGTTTCTATACATGATACACACTTTGTATGTGGTACACATAGCATCCACCTCAGGCACATCTACAATTACAGCAGTGGCAAAAATTTTCACCATTAAGGGCACACACAAAACTGTAGTATCAGGCAATGATACTTAGTTTATCTTCTCCATATCTGCAGACTTATGCTACTACAGCAGGACAGCCCCAGACACTACCTGAGTGTTTACTCCTGCTGCTGGAGTGGAGGATGAATGGATGGGACAGACATTTAAAGTCCAAATGAAGAAAGCCTGAGTGTCATATCCACAGATGATACCATAAACACTTATTAAGGTCCAAAAGATCAACCCCATCCACAGCTACATCCCAGAAGAACTGCTCCACAGCTGGTGTAGCTGGTGGCTTCAGACGAAGCTAGACCTACTCCAGCCATCACTACATCTGCCATAGTCATAAGAGCATTCCCACTTCCAAACAAGCTCCTTGGTCAGGACCCACACACATGTAGACACAACGGGACACAATAGGGCATCATGGCCAACAAAATGGATAAGGTGGGCCATAGCGACCAGCTGTAGCCACAATGGTCTGATGACTGAATATTTCCTACATTCCGCCAGCTGCACAGGTCTACAAACAATGCACCTGCCTCCTCCAGCATGAGCAGCAGCAACAGCAGATAATATGTCTAGTAACACTACAGGGTGACATGGCCCTTCATGGAGAACAAACCACTGTCTACAGCCACAGAGAATATCACTTCAGCTCCACAGGCATAGAAATCTACATGCCACTTGCTCAGTCCAGCCTATATACATCAATTTCTCAGTGCCACCATTTAAATCAACTGACCAAGTGCCTGAGTCAGCAGTCCTGGAGCCCCAGGCAGGGATACCAACTATGACCACATGCCTTTAGGGTTACCAGGGTGCAATCACCCCTGTGGGTGGGTTGAAAGGGGGAGGAACCTAACATCTCTACTACATGAACAAATGACATATGTCTCAGGCTATGATGACAACCTTCTGGCAGTGCCTCCAGGAAGAGCTATGCATGTCTTTCACTGGCACTGCAACGATTGCATCATGTGAACTGCCTAGTGACCATGAGCTGAACATAAAGAGCTAACCACTGATGCACTGGTTATTTGTTGTCACTGGCAGTGATAGAAAAATTAATTTGCAACACTTGTTGAATCCAATGCTGAAACAAAAATCAAGTTCTTAACATAATTTTTAAATGTTCTTTAAGAAAAAAAGTAAAAGAATATTGGTCCCATTTAATTGTGATGCACCAGCCAAAGATTAGTGACACAGATATCAGTTATCTCAGTATGACTCACACCAAAACCCAGTTGAAATCACTAAAACTAAGCAAGGTACCAGGGGCCAGTGGAATCTCAGTCAAGTTGTACTTGGAAACTGCACCAGTAACAAGAAAAACAACAAAACCCAGAGAGCTATCATCCAATGTCACCAACACTTGTCTCTTATAAATTCAGACATAATGACATGTCTTGAGCAAAACGGTCTTTTGCAGAGTAACCACCATGAATTTCAAAACTCATGAATCATACAAAACTCAATTACCTATCCATCCAGACATAATATACTAAGAATCACAGGTCAAGATACGAGTTGAATAATGTTCTTTTTATTCTTAAAAAACTTTTCATGGAGCGCAATGAAATTCCTATTATATTCTAATAATTATAGCTTTTGGCTATTAAGGTCTTTGTCAACAATAGACACACACACACACACACACACGCGCGCGCAAACGCAACTAGCACACACATGACTGCAGTCTCAAGTAACTGAAACCACACTGCGAGCAGCAGCACCAGTGCATGATGAGAGTGGTGTATGGGTGGGGGTAAGGAGGAGGCTGGGGTAGGGAGGGGGAGGGATAGTATATTGGGGGCAGCAGACAGTGAAGTGTTGCAGTTTAGACAGAGGGCAGGGGAGAGGTGGGGAGGGGTGGGGAGGAAGTAGTGAAAAGGAGAGAAATAGTGAGACTGGGTGTGGTGGTGATGAAATGATGGCTGTGTAGTGCTGGAATGGGAACGGGGAGGGGGCTGGTTGGGTGAGGACAGTGATTAATGAAGTTTGAGGCCAGGAGGGTTATGGGAATGTAGGATGTATTGCAGGGAAAGTTCCCATCTGCGCAGTTCAGAAAAGCCCGTGTTGGTGAGAAGGATCCATATGGCACAGGCCTTGAAGCAATAATGAGCATAACTATCCTCCCAATCTTGTACAAAAACAAATCTCTCGTGCCTTATCTTTCCAGTCTCCCACCACCTCCCAAAGTCCCATAGTCCAGCCACAGATGAGCAGTCCCCTTGTAACTCAGTACCACCCAGGACTGGAGCAATTGAATTACATTCTCTGCCAGGACATCAATTACCTCTCATCGTGCCCTGAAATGAGAAATGTACTGCCCACTATCCTTCCCAACACAGTGATATTCCGCTGTCCACTGAACCTACACAATATACTCATCCATCCTTACACAAGCCCTGCTCCCAATTCCTTACCTCATGGTTCATACCCCTGTAATAGACCTAGATGCAAGACCTGTCCGATACATCCTCCTACCACCACCTACTCCAGTCCAGTCACTAACACCACCTATCCCCTCAAAGGCAGGGCTACCCGTGGAACCAGTCATGTGATTTACAAGCTAAACTGCAACCACTGTGCTGCATTCTATGCAGGCATGACAAGCAACAAGCTTGCTGTCCGCATGAATCGCCACCAACAAGTGGGCCACCCTGTTGCTGAACACGCTGCCAAACATGATATCCTTCATTTCAATGACTGCTTCACAGCCTGTGCCATATGAATCCTTCTCACCAACACCATTTTTTCTTAATTGTGCAGGTGGGAACTTTTCCTGCAATACATCCTACATTCCCATAGCCCTCCTAAAAGCAATCTTCATTAGTCACTGTCCTCACCCACCCAGCCCCCTCCCTGTTCCCATACCAGCACTACACAGCTGTCATTTCACCACCACACCCAGTCTTTCTGTTTCTTTTTATTTCTCTCCTTTTCCGCTACTTCCCCCCAGCCTCCCCTCCCCACTCCCCACCTCTCCCCTGCCCTCCATCTAAACTGCAGCACTTCACTGCTCGCCACCCCCACCATATTATCCCTCCCCTAACCCGCCCCAGCTTCCTCCTTACCCCCATCCAGTCACCACTCCCATCATGCACTGGTGCTGCTGCTCGCAGTGTGGTTTCAGTTGCCTGAGACTGCAGTCGTGTGTGTGTGTGTGTGTGTGTGTGTGTGTGTGTGTGTGTGTGAACTTTCCTTCCTGGGTTTTCCATTTTTGATTCTACTAGAAAAATATATTCATATGTGATGAGTGTCTAAACCAGAGCTTTACTGACAGAAATAATGCAGTTTGTTATCAACAAACATGAGGTTCCTTAATGTAGCAGACATGTGGACAGTCTGGGATGATAGACATCTCAAGAAAAAACACCAACTGGAACTTGAAAACCAACGTACAAAATCTCTGAAATTAGTATTAAACATGCAATTAAACAATATTCTGCACCAGCCTACAATTCATTCCCATAGGAGTACTGGGAATAAAATTAAAAACAATGGGATAAGTAAAGATAACCAATCACTGTATACTAAAGACAGAGTGTACCATAAACAAGAACTGGAAACTGGCAGCTAGTTTACAAACCTTCATTCTCCTATTATGAATTTTCATTCTCCTACAGAGCACAAAGATAAGCCGTTACAAATTCTTGGTGCTGTGGCCCAAACAGGAACTCCCTCCCTCCCTCCCCTCTGTGTGTGTGTGTGTGTGTGTGTGTGTGTGTGTGTGTGTGTGTGTGTGTGAGAGAGAGAGAGAGAGAGAGAGAGAGAGTGGGGGGGGGGGGGGGGAGGTTGCATGTACAGGAACAAAATTTTATAAATTGAGCTATAATACAGGGCGTTTCAAAAAGAAAGAGCAGATTTCAAACATTTATTTCTCAAAAACTACAAATGATAGAAACACAATTCAAACGTTTCTTGTCAGAGAAAGGTTCAAAGTTTTTCAATGGTCCGCGCAGAAGTTCCATGCAAATCCGCAGTGGCGCTGGCGTTTGTTTGTAGGAAAATGGCGACGACACCACAGGAACGATCATTTTGTGTGCTGCAATTTGCAAAGTTAGAGTCCATTGTTGGTGTGCAACGTGCATTCCGCCGTCAATTCAACAAACAGCCGCCTCGTCATAAGCAAATTTATGAGTGGCATCACAGATTCGTAGAAGATGGTTGCATCTGCAAGCGAAAAAGCACGGGTCGTCCACGCACATCGGATGAAAATGTCGAGCGTGTCCGTGCAGCTTACGAAAGGAGCCCTAGAAAATCCACGGCACGGGCAAGTCACGAACTAAACATGTCTAAAACAACGGTATGGCGCGTTCTGAGTAACCGTCTGCACATGAAGCCGTACAAACTGCAGTTATTGCAAGCATTGCGTCCTGACGACCACAACAAAAGGTTCGAATTTTCAACTGCAATTCTACAGGACATGGAAGAGGACAATTTTGCCGAACGATTAATTTTTTCAGATGAATCAACGTTTCACATTTCTGGTAAAGTTAATCGGCATAACGTACGAATTTGGGCGAGTGAAACTCCGAGGGACGTTATTCAACATGAAAGAGACTCACCAAAGGTTAACGTCTTTTGTGCAATTTCGGTAAACAAAGTTTATGGACCTTTCTTTTTCATGGAGAAAACTATCACAGGAACCATTTACCTGGACATGTTAGAAAACTGGCTATTTCCTCAACTTCAGGAAGATTCAAATCACTTCATCTTCATGCAAGATGGCGCCCCACCACACTTCTCTGAACCTGTACGACGGTACCTAAATAACACCATTCCAGGACGGTGGATTGGAAGAGCAGGAGCACAAGATCAATGTCATCGTCTGTGGCCTCCCAGGTCACCAGACCTTACACCCTGCGATTTTTATTTGTGGGGGTACATAAAGGACTGTGTTTATGTCCCACCTATGCCCGCTACTCTTCAAGAGGTACGACATCGAATTGTTGCGGCCGTGAATTCGGTAACTAAAGACCAGTTGCGTCGTGTGTGGCAAGAAATGAGATACCGGTTTGATATTTGTCGTGTAACAAATGGTGCTCATATTGAGGTACAGTTTTGATATTTGTTGTGTAACATTTGGTACTCATATTGAGTGAAGGACCGTTGGAATTGTGTTTCTATCATTTGTAGTTTTTGAGAAATAAATGTTTGAAATCTGCTCTTTCTTTTTGAAACGCCCTGTATTTCAAATCTTGTTTATGGGTTGCTCAGTGACTTCAAAGCTGAGTGATCAGTTATCTTTACTAATGCCATTTTTTGTATTTCAGACCAAATTTTCTATTATTGTATGAAGATGAGATTAGATTAATTATGGATCACATAGAAGCATACAGGCAGTAATTCGTCGCACATCCTACCTTCATTCGGAAAGAGAAATGAATATACCCCCTGTCTTGCATTTTCTGGTATTTTCCATCGAAGAGAAACATACTTATAAATGTAATTAAATTATGAATAAAACTCTGCTAACAACAAAGCAGAACTGAATGACTTTGGCAGTGAAAGATAAATATGGCTTTTCAAATTTATTAAAGCACATAATTCAGATTTGTCCTCTTTATGTGATTTAACTATTAATAAACTCAAATTTTCATTACTTTTTAAATTTAGTTTACATAATATATTAACCTGTGATTGTGTCAACATGAAAATCCCACAGTATATTGTAATTTCTCTTCCTTCCCTTGTTTTCAACAGAGTCAACATCAAATAGAGAATCTGCCAGATAATTTTCCTGTTTATGACCGGCAGAGAAGAATTTTACATCCTGAAAAATTGTATAACAATAACTAATTAATACATTTTTAACAGTTCCTGAAAAATTATTGCTTACAGACATTAAAACATAAAGAATTCTACAATGAAAATAGAGTTTACTGCACAATTCTATCAACAACATAAAAATGGAACTATGATACTTTTTACTGAGCAAAATTTTACCACTACAGAAAATAAGTGTCAGTGAAAGGTACAGGGGAGGAAAATACTGAAATTGAAACACACATTGAAATAAATCCTTAACCCAAGGAAGGTAATCCACATTATTTGATTGTATTGGCAATAACTGGTCAAAACTATTAACACCAGAATATATTAAACATTTATGGATGAAATTTACGAAAAAGCAAAACATAAACAGGCAAGATAAATGCCATTTTGATCATGTGGTTAAAAGAAAAGACGGACAACTCAGTTACCGGTGTTCAAATTTATTGGTCAATTTCCAATGAAAGCAGCACAGGACAGAAAGTTTCTCACTGGTAAAAGATCTGCCCCAAAACACATGGCTAAATGAGTTCTTTGTGTCAAGGTACTATTGTCACAAGTTTAAGTAGTATTTCTTGTACTGTGCTCCTGCAGTGCAGCTGTCAATCATCATCTGTGTGTCTCCTGCAGCTAGGCCACATCTATCAAGTGTTCATGAAGAATCTTGGATAAGTATTCACTTTCCCCTTAGCGATGCTATTGAAGGTAAAGTCCACTAGTCAACGTCCAACTGTGCCAATAATGAGAGTCATATATGTTCACTGGTTACCCACTGTGAGAGGCACACCAGGAATCAAAAGTCCTGCATCTCTATTATTATTATTATTATTATTATTATTATTATTATTATTATTTGCTTTTACGGCCTCTTTGGACCACTTTAGCCAATCATTTTCTGGTCCTCTTCTTCAGTAAGCACAAGTTTTGTTCTTTCTAAACTGCCCAGTATCTTTTCATGTGCTCTGATCTTTCCTGTCTTTCCTCATCTGTAAATACCCTTTTCATTGTGTGTCATTTGTCTACTTTAGGTTTAAGTCTTATTTTTTTGTCTTTCAGTTTCTTAGGATTTTCTGTCTTGTTTTGCAGTCCTCACATATCCTCTTTAATTTCCTTGATCCATCCTAATTGTTGCTTCAGATTCCACAGTTTCTGCATGTCTATTGTATCTAATTTTCCTACTTTGTATCTAATTTTTATTGTAGCTAATTGTATCTAGTTTTCTACTTTGTAAATGTATTTGTGCCTACAACTTTTCCTGGGAACTGACACTTAATGTAGCACCATAAAATAAATAAAATTAGTTAGTTGACAATTAACACACATCAAAAAAAAGTTTTGCATCACCTCAGTTCCGAGAGTTCCGGAACCTGTAAAGAAAATTGGAATAGAGATCAACATAAACATCATTTCCGTCCTTTTTACTGCCCATGAAAACCACACATTGCATGTTGTACCACCATACAGTGACACCTTCAGAGGTGGTGGTCCAGATTCCGGAACAGATCTAATATCCTGTAGCACATCCTCTAGCATTGATGCATGCCTGTATTTGTCATGGCATACTATCCACAAGCTCATCAAGGCACTGATGGTCCACATTGTCCCACTCCTCAACAGCCATTTGGCGTAGATCCCTCAGAGTGGTTGGCGGGTCACGTTGTCCATAAACAGCCCTTTCCAATCTATCCCAGGCATGTTCAATAGGGCTCACATCTGGAGAACATGCTGGCCACTCTAGTCGAGCGATGTCGTTATCCTGAAGGAAGTCATTCATAAGATGTGCACAATGGGGCGTGAACTGTCGTCCATGACGATGAATGCCTCGCCAATATGCTGCCGATATGGTTGCACTATTGCTCAGAGGATGGCATTCACATATCGTGCAGCCGTTACGGCACCTTCCATGACCACCAGCGGCGTACGTCGGTCCCACAAAATGCCAACCCAAAACAGCAGGGAACCTCCACCTTGTTGCACTCACTGGACAGTGTGTCTAATATGTCCAACCTGACTGGGTTGCCTCCAAACAGGACTCTTGACAACTGTCTGGTTGAAGGCATATGCGACACTCATCAGTGAAGAGAATGTGATGCTGATCCTGAGCGGTCCATTCGGTATGTTGTTGGGCCAATCTGTACCATGCTGCATCGTGTTGTGGTTGCAAAGACGGACCTCGCCATGGATGTCAGGAGTGAAGGTGTGCATTATGGAGACTATTGCGCACAGTTTGAGTCATAACACGACGTCCTGTGGCTGAACGAAAAGCATTATTCAACATGGTGGCATTGTTGTCAGGGTTCCTCAGAGCCATAATCCGTAGGTAGCACTCATCCACTGCAGTAGTAGCACTTTAGTGGCCTGAGCAAGGCATGTCATCGACAGTTCCTGTCTTTCTGTATCTCCTCCACATCTGAACAACATCACTTTGGTTCACTCTGAGATGCCTGGACACTTCCCTTGTTGAGAGCCCTTCCTGGCACAAAGTAACAATGTGGACGCGATCGAACCAAGGTATTGACCATCTAGCCATGGTTGAACTACAGACAACACGAGCCATGTACCTCCTTCCTGGTGGAATGACTGGAAGTGATTGGCTGTCAGACATCCTCCATCTAAGGCACTGCTCATGCATGGCTGTTTGCACCTTTGGGCAGCTTTAGTGACATCTCTGAACAGTCAAAGGGACTGTGTCTGTGACACAATATCCACAGTCAACGTCTATCTTCTGGAGTTCTGGGAACCGGGGTGATGCAAAACGTTTTTTGACGTGTGTATGTTCAAAAATCTAACAGGTGAAAAAATGGAATGACAGACAAAATTACAGTTTTTGCAGGAAATAATAGCTAACAATCCTGGGAGACTTCCTCTACCCTGCAAGAGAGCTCCAGTGCTGAGATAAAATGTGTCTATTATGTATTCTATGATGACCATGTTGTGGCTACAATGGTGTCAGTTTGACATATTCTATTTTATTATGTTAACTGCACTTGGGTGCCTGGCGGATGCACATGGAGTACTTTTTGAAATTTAATTTGAATACATCACGAAGATCAATGTGCAATATGCAAATTTGTTTGAGACCACTGTGTCTATCACTAATAGATCATAGGCATTTTGCAAGATGTAGAAGCTACATATTATGATGCGCATCAGCACTTTACGATACAATGGCAAAATAGAGGAGCATCGCCGGGAGCAACTTGGTCTACGCAATATTGTGGTATGAATGGCATTCAGAGTGGTGCAGTACATCTAAATGAACACAATAATGCAATTATTTGTGTGTCATCAATCTCATGTACATACAATGATAATTACAATTAAATAATCATGTCACTTAAATGTGCTAAAATTTGCATTAACAATTTTGTTAATAAATTCCACTCAAATGTACACCCCCCCCCCCCCCCCCCACTCTCATTCTCCTCAGAGAATTTTCACACACACTTTCAGGAGTGATGAAAACCTTAAACTCTTAGTCCTCTTATATTCAGATACTTTTTCCTACTAAATAATTTTTCACGTAACATGCAGTATTTTTCTATTACAAAAAAATTCATAAATATCATAGGTCAATGGTGTTTCTTGCACAAGGTTTATAATACAACTGCAGACAACCTTGTAGGTGGGGCAGCCATTGCTATGAGTAGTCATCTTGGGTATTAACCACTTCATCTGTATTTAGTGCATTATTATTGGATTACTACTGGTTATTCTTCTCGATCTATTATTATACAAATGTTCACCTGAAGATGTGGCTTTTAGTGCCAAGAAACCAGTAGTGATCCAATAATAAAGGGCTGAATACAGCTGAAGCAGTTATTAATACTCAAGATATAATACAACCAATCAAGTTGCCAAGTGCAATTTGATCAGTTCCTGAAACAATTTAGAGAAGAGACTGACGATGAACTGATGCACCATCATGGTTTCAAGAGTTTGTTTGCTTTCAATTTTCAGTCACTGGCCTACACTACCATTAGTGAAAATTTTGACACCGTAAAGGAAAAAGTCGGAGTTAATTTAATTAATTGACAAACGACCTACAGTGCTAAATGAAAATTATTAGAGCAACGAAGGAAAACAACAACTTTGAAATAATCCTAGTGAATGTCATTTCAGTTCCAGATATATTCAATGATTACAGTGACTGCACAGATAAGAGAAGACAAACTATCTGTCCAGCAGATAAAAACTGTAGAACATCTTGCTAAATGTGGACAAGCATTGTTCTGTTGTACATAGTTCCAGGAGTGTCATGCAGAAAGGGTTTTTAGAGGATTCTATGGTTTTCATGCTATGATGATTTCTGTTAAGTGTACCCAGAGGTTGAGGGAATGGGTGTCACGCAAGACAGCCCATCTTTTTCCATCATGTCAAGTGTTAAACAGTATGACTGGATAATGCACTTTGGGTGATACCTCTATACTGTCCAATAAACAGCTCAAATCAAAGCATGACTTACTGGAAAAGTCGATTTGTTGATGATCAGTATAATGAATGACCCAAAAGTACCCAGTTAGATGTCTTGTACCCTGCATAAGAATATGTACAAGTAGTCCATAAAAAAATACTGAAACTGAGTTTATCAATGAGTGTTAGGTGTGTGAATAGAAAGAAGGAAAAGTGAAAGTAATTACTTGATCTTCTATTTTGTTTGCTGTATTGTGCCACAAACAAATATGGAGAGTGTTAAAACCAGTGTGCTCCAATGTCAAGAGTGAATGGTGTGAGGATTCCTCAGGCTCTGTTCTTTAGCATAATGGAGCAAATGAAAATCGTGATTTCATTTTTTTGAACAGATCTAAAAAGAAGTGAAAGCAAGAGGTAACAAGTAATATTGTTTCACTGCCAGCAATTCCTACAAGAAAAATGAAATGGTTAACAAAGATAGAGGGCAGAAAAATTGGAGTCTGTTTAAACAAGTCACACAAACTTTATGTCAGGACTTGGATTTAGCAAAGGAAACTAAGAGATGATGCTCAAATTTCAATTTGCCTTAACTGAGCTGTAGAAAGTTTCCAGGTGAAACATGGAAAAAAGTACAAATGAATCTTGAAACAAATAAAATTATTCTCTCCACCATAATTGAATAAATAACATGCATCTGATGCTTATAACATAACTGGCAGTAAAACCTTATTTTTGAGGATTACACTATCGAGTGCTAGATTTCACCAGCAAAACAGTATACCACTTATGCAGAATTCATGTTGAAACAAATACAATAAATTCTCATGGTGTGTGTGTGTGTGTGTGTGTGTGTGTGTGTGTGCACGTACACAAGAGTAAAATCTCAACAACAGATCAGGGATACCAATGTGATAGCAAAGTTTATGGAAAAAAGTTCTATATATCTATCAATCAATCCAAACTAATAACTTTCCAGCACTGATAATCATGATAAGAGAATATAAAATCAAGATGCAGGCTTTACCATATCCCCTCCATTCTCTTTCACACCACAGAAGCAATCACCATGAGGTTCCAAAGAAGCATAACTGATTCCCATTCGAGCATTAAGCCACCTTGAGCCATGCATCATAACATCACCGTAGCAGCCTTGCAGCTGAAGAAATAAAAAAGGCACAAACTTCACCTTACGTGGTCCATAGTAACTCCTCTCTGATGTGCTTTCTGTTACCTGCAAGAAAAATGGCAGAATATAATAAGTGTTAATGCTATAAGTTATTGTGAACTTTTGACATAGCAGCTTCAATTTATTATATGCTATTTATAACATCATTGATGCTAAGCAAATCTCTCACAGTAATAACAATTATATTGGTTGTGACAGCAGAGTAGCAAGATTTGTAACTGGAGTTGAGTGAGTTAAAATTTCAAATTCAATGGCTATCATGACCACAGAATACTTGATTAATCAACATTCATTGCTGATACTGTATGGTTTCATGGGTAGTCCCATTAGTTGGGATGTAAGTTAAAGTTAGACCACCTCCCTTACAGCTAAGAAAAGCTACACAGAGGTCACATTTGAGGCAAATTATTGGCACTTAAATATTCTTCTAAAACAGTAGAAATGGCTGTCAACTGAGAAAGTATACTAATAGTGGTATTAATAATGATAGCAGTAGTAGTAATAGTAGTGGTAACACTAGTAAATACTATAACAACATTTTTTACAGATGAAACATTGAGGCAGGAATTACAATGACATGGTAGTCTCCATCTGAACAGGCTCTGATAAGCCAATATGACTGCCACCGAGTTATTCACAATGCTCCTTATCAAGCTCACATGAAAGAAATAGAAAGCGTCAGCTGAAACTAGGTCTGGACTGTAGGGAGAATATATCTCACATTTTTGGTAAAAAAAAATACAGTAATATCATTGGCATCTTCAAACCTACTATTTACTAAATTACTGCAGCCACTTCCACAAAGAAAGGTCTTCATGTTGAGAAATCATTATATAGTAGTTGAAGAAGAAAAGCTCCATTGCTTTGCCTTCATACCAGCCATTCTTGCCATTTCACCACAGTGGTTCTACGGCGTTTCTTTCTTTATTGTTTCATGAGTAACTACAGACCTACAATGTGTCTTACCATAATGTAGAACATTGTACAACAAATCTCACTCCCATCAATGTTGGAATAGGTGTTATCAGTTGCCACAGCATAATGTTTATGCCTACACACATATGATGCAAACCACTGTTAAGTGCATGTCTTTTCCTTTTCTAATGGTGTACAGAGTGTTGGAGCATGAATGCTTAAGTGTCTTTGTACATTTTAAAATTATCTTTACATAATAGGAATGACATCTTCAGCTGCATTTATAGGTCTTATTTTATTTTTGATTAATTTTGGTGTTCCATTACATTATCTTCAGACCCTAGGTAACCAACATTATACATTTCATACATGGTGGGAAAAAATCAATATCTCCTGTGCTGAACCTTCTTTCTTGCTGCAGCTAAAAAAGCAAAATATAACACTACACAAAAAATAGGGACTATATAACATGCTCTCAGAATGTAGCCCAACAATATGTAAGCCAGCAAAAGAAAAGTTACATAAAAGTACTACATCAGAATATTGAATACACAGAACATTGTCTCAGTACAGATGTGAGAATAACCATAGCTAGAGAAAAAGACTATGAAATCACTGGTGTAGTGACTGACGACTTTAGATTGTTTTGTGTGTACAGATCACCAAATGGCAATACTTTGGGGAAAGAATCAAAACCAAGACAAGATTGTGAAAAACAGTTAATACAATACGATACGGAGACAACAATATCCACACCGACAAGAGTGACTTCTCAAAGTCAGGCAGTTATTGATGACACCATTACTAATATTTGTAAGTGTAACTACGAGTGAAATATCTGATCGGCACAGACAGCTGATCTGCTTTCACAAAAATAAGAACATAATATCAGAACCAAAACAAACAACCAAAGAAATCAAGAACATGGGTGAACAAAATATTAACACCTTTAGAACAATGTTATGCAGGAAAACCTGGAATGAAACCCTACAGCTACAGGATGTAAATGAAAAGTATGATTCATTTATTACAATAATTAAACACCTTTTTTATACAGTAATCTCCAAAGTAAAGTAATGATCAGACAAAGTGTATTACCAGTGAAATAACAGAACTGCAAAGGAAGCTGCATGGTCTGAGACAAGGGGGGGGGGGGGGGGGGGGGGGCGAAGTTGAAAATTACAAAATTCTATCAAAGAAATACAGAAAAATAATAAAAGGGGCAAAAGCAAGAGCAATTAATGCAACCATAATGAACTCAGAAAACAAGGTAAGGCAGGTTGGAATGCAATTAATGCTGAAAGAAAAGAAAAAGCTGGATCGAACAAAGAAACAGCTATCGGGTCTATGAAAATAGACAACAAATTAGTTCAAGATGGTAGAGAAATAGCTAACATACTTAATGAAACTATATAAATGTGGTAGGGAACTTAAAATTGGAAAGAAATTGTCCACACAAGAAGGTTAATAAAAGTCCAAGAAATCAGCTGGTGATGACAAAATATCAAAACATATAATAAAGCAAGTAAGTGAGCATATAAACTCACCATTGCTGGACAAAGCAAACAGCTCTTTCAGTTATGGAATTTTCCCAGAAAAACTAAAGGTAAGTAGGGTGGTACCAGTGTACAAAAAAAAAGGGATAAGGATGACCCCAACAACCACGCACCAGTTTCACTGATATCAGGTTTCTCAAAAATCCTGGAAATGCTTATATATAATAGATTAGTTGATTATCAGGACAAATACAAAATTCTTATACCATCACAGCACAGTTTCTGAAAAAGCAAATCAACGAAATCAGTGACTGCCAGTCTCAAAGAATTTATTATACAGTCCTTAGATGAAAAACAAGTTGTGTCTACAATACTTCTGGATCTCTCCAAAGTGTTTGACACTACTGACCATCAAATACTGATAGGAAAATAGGAAAACCAAAGTATTTGAGGGCATGCAGACGAGTGGAGAGAATCACACTTATGCAACAGGAAACAAAATGTATCAACAGGGAATGTATACGAGTCAGAAACCAAAGCCATCAATATGGAGAGCCACAGGGATCTGTAATGCCACCATTACTGTTTAATCTGTCGGTTAGTGACGTAAATGTTGAAGAGAAGGAAAATAAAATATTGCGTGCAGATGACATGGTACAACTGCAAATGACCAAAATGTGGTACAACTTGAGAGAAGAGCATACATATCTGCAAACGCCACAGCTCAGTGGCTCCAGGAAAACTGACTTGTTATAAACCTAAAAAAGAAGGTATGTGGTGTTCGGAAATAAAGAGAAGGCTGTGCACATGCATTTAGAGGTGGATGAAATGAGACTGGAAGATGCATTATCAACTAGATTCTTAAGTATTATAGTAGACAACGGGCTGAAATGGACACAATATATTTGTACTGTCTGTATGAAACTCAGATCCATCACATTCATCATGAAGCAGCTATTACAGTATGCAGACAACCAGCTTCTGTGCACAGTATACCATGGATTCTTTGAACCATATCTACAGTATGGAGTATAGTGTGGGGAAACTCAAACATTCAAGAAATAAAATGGGTGTTCACATCATAAAAAAAGCAATAAGGGTCATATTAAGAAGAAAGATTTCTGAAACATACAAACACTGTTTCAAAAGATAAGGCATTTTAAATTTTACACCTTTATACATGTATAAAACTATAATATTTGCCACAAAAGATAGTGCAGAGTGGAGTGCATATGATAGTGTACAAAAGGGATTTTACAATATTGAAGAGTACTTATCACATTAAATTTGTATATATTGTTATTTATAATCAATTATGCTAGAATGTTATAAAAATAGTTAGGAACTATGTGATAATGAATGTTTTCTATTTTTAATGTGCCCTATATTGCATTTACATTTACTGCACACCATCGTAATCCTACAGGATCACTCGAAATTCAATTCAGTTGCATTCCATTCAATTAATTTCAATTGTTTGTGGTGTAAACTGTGGCACCATCTCAAGTTGATGTGCTGCCACCATTCACACCATAAGCAAGACAGATGGTTATACATAATCAACTGCAAATAGAGTAAGACCTAAAAATGCTGTTAAATGTATATATCCCTATCAAAAGATATAGTAAACATTGTCATGCACGATCTACTGGAAGAAGGATGTACAGGGAGACTGAACTGTAATTACTCTAATCTTTTTTATTTTCACAGTCTTTAGTAGTGGGTGAAGCATATCTCTGGATTCTTCACGTAACACTGGTTCTTGAAAATTTGGAAGAAGGTTTTCCTGGGATAAGGTGGCCTATCTTCAAGCAACTGCCACTTCATGTTTTTCAACATTTTCATGATGCTCTCCTATGAGTCAAACAAACCTGCAACAATTTGTGCTGCCCTTCTTTATATATATTCAATATCCTTTGAGAGTCCTGTATGGTACATACCCCAAAAGCTTCAGCTATATTCTAACATGAGATGCAAAAGTGATCCACAAACACAAACACTCTTCATTGCTGACTGACTGCATTTTCCCATTTTTCTACCAGTGAACCAAAGTCTGGCATCTGCCTTGAGCCTTGAGCCTACATATTCCCTGGAGCATGCCTGAAGTTACAGCTACTTCTGCTGATGACTTCATCCAAGATAACATGCAGCACCCTCCTCTCTTTTAAGAAGTCCTCCATTCATACACAAATTTTGTTTGCTACTTCATGTAATTGTACTTTTATTAATAACCCTTTGTTGTGGTACCAAGTGAAATGATTTCCAAGAGTTGAGGAATACTGAATCCACCCAACTGCCCCAACCCATGGCTTTCAAGGATGTTATATGACAAAAACACAATGTACACATGCGTCACACAGAATGATGAATCAATTACCATAGGAAGCACCAGTACTTCTGTCAGATTATCAAATGAGACATGCTAACTTTTGCTTGGAATGGTGACAGCTCAGCCGACCATGATCTTCTTCACTTTGGTAACTAGAGCAAATAGACTGTCTTGTTTTAAAGCAAAAACATGACTTTACTTAAGTTGTATTAATTAGTAAAATCTAATAATGTCAAATAATAGCTTCATCATATGCCCACTGCACCATCTTGTGAACTCTAAGCATATTTCTACAGCTGAAAACATAGCAGCAACAACAGTGATACATTAGTTTCTGAATTAATAGAATTAAGATTTTTATTCAAATTAAAATTTTATGACACCCCTCACTGTTCTGCAAATAAACTCATAAGACAAAAAGGTTAACAACCTTTGTCCTTTGAGGGACTTAACAACTACTGTGATTTACAGCAGTATGGCTAAACAAGCTTCTGGACAAATAAGCCATAGATATCTAACCAATGGAGTCACAATAAATCAGACTGACAAGATTACTTTGGCTGATATTGGCATATAGCATATTGTTCTGCACAGTCCCAGAAACTTTCAGTGTTATTCTAATTCAAGGACATAGAGAGTCTTTACAACTCATTTTCAGCAAACTAGATAAGAGGTAGCAGAGTCATATCTTAGAGAGGAACTTGGAAACATGTAGCTCTGGACAGGAGCATGTACAAAAACACTGGTTAAGGTTTTGATGAATAGTTGACCATACACTTGATAGTATGCACCTACAGAACAATTCATGAAGAGAGCGACCCTCCATGGTATATAGACACTTGTAAAGAAGCTTTGAAAGAAAGAGACTACAGTGTAATATAAGTAAACAAAGTGTAGGTGTATGGACAGAGAGATACTGAATTTCACTGTGTTTGGCTGACAAAAGAGCAATATGAGAATTATTCAGTGACTAACATTGTGGAATAGTGTTTAAAGATGTCCTACAAAGCCCAAAGAAATTCTGGTTATATGTAAATGCTGTTATTGGTACCATCAACAGCATCCAAACACTCATGAATGGGACAGAAACAACTTTCAAGAAAGGAACATGTAATCCTTTATAAACTGAAGGCTTCCTTACAAGAAGTGGAACTTTTCAGAGGAAGCAAATATTCACTGTAAAATCCAGAGCACGGCTTAGGCTCAAAATTAAAACAATTAACAGAAGAAAGGTCATTATAGAAATAGATAATATTGTAGCATGGTGATGTCAACTTTTGATGACAATATCAAAAGAAAACTTTAATGATACTGTTTGGCACAACAAAACATGCATAAATGCAAGCCATTCAATGTGTACAGGGTGGGCCAGATGATTCAGAACAGGCACCATATCCCAATCCACTGGAAAAGGTAGTAAACTGATTCTTCTCCATGCAGGCACATCAGCAGCATTCACGGAAGACTGTATGTTGTTATTGTTGTTTAGATCAAAGAAAACCACTGATTATCACAAAGAAATGAATGAAGACACATTTCAGTGGTGGTTTAAGAACTCTCTTTTCAAAAACTTTAGTAAACCTTCAGTAAAAGTTATGACAATGCCTCAAATCATTTGACTATTCTCGATAAGGCACTTACAGTAACTTCCAGAAAACAAGACGTTATCGACTGGCTACAATAGAAAAAAACATTCTCATACCAGATGACTGTAGAAAGGACGAATTACTGGATCTCATTGATCAGAATTAAGCACCTATACCGTTGTATGTTGTAGGTGAACTGGGAAAAAAATATGACCATGGGGCCCCAGATTGCTACCATATTACTGCAATTTCAATTCCATTAAAATCATATGACCTCAAGTTACGCGTTATGTGGCAAGGAGCAACAAAAAAACATAAGCTGGCAGAAGTGAAAAATTTGATCAAGAGTGCTATAATCTAAACTTTGTTGTCAGATTGGCATAATGTTATAGGACACACGAAGGAAGAAATAATGAAAGCATGGGAGAATGAATCCTTAGTGGAAAATTACACTGAACAAATTTTTGTTTCATTAAATTTTGACAGCAATTCTAGTCACCACAAAGATAACAGTGAAAGTGAATCAGATGTAAGTGTGTGGTTCCATTAGTCGTAGAGTGTTACCAAAAATTCAGTTGTGGTCTCCTGTTAAAATTTTCTCTCCTAATCAGATAATTTGTTACACTGTGACTCGTGTGAGTGAACACTCACCTTATTGCTGTTATTCACCTACAATGTACAATTACAGTATCTTTTGTACTGCTGTCCCTACAGCAGCTGTGGCCACCACCACTGCCCTCCCCACTACCTACAAGGACGGTGGCAACAGTGGGTAAATAGACTTCTAATTTCTTTTTAGGCGCATGTGCAACTATCAATCATACAAACACATGGCATGTTGTGTATGAGCCAGCAACTTTGCTCTCCTCCACTGGTGCCTGTCAATCACACAGAATCTGAAACAGAGAATCACATTATCTCACTTTTCCACACCTCTTGCTAATCACTTGCTTCTGAAGGGTCATGATGAAATTATTCTACCTTCCCTGCTTCTGCTAGCAGTCTCATTTTGTGCCTGATACCCTCTGTGTAAGGCGACACATCTCATGGCAAGTGAAACCCATCACTATACATTGTGCACATTTCAGTAATGGCCACTTTCCCTAATGCATTTAAATATCTAACATTTATATTCTCTTTTAGAATATTTATCCATACCTTTACTTGTTGCTTGGTCTTACTGACATAGCACACACTGGATGATTCCTTTTTCCAGCACTGCCTCAGCTACCAGCAATGGGAATTCTGCTGCTACTATCTTATCTGTGGCATTCAGTAAATATGTTACACATATCCCTTCTTCCATTTTTACCAACACATTATTATACATTTTGGAACAATAGCCTCTGTCATTCCTTTTATGTCCATTTTTATTTGGCACACTCATTCCTCTCAAGGCCTTATTATCAGCCTTCTTTTGACTTGCATGCCTTTCTCACTACCTCATTTTATTTTCACTCTGGCAATCTCTGTTCACTTACTGTCTCTACTAACCACCAGATTCCTACTTGCCTTTTGCTTCAGGTTCAGTCCTGTTTACAAAGAGTTGCCTCTTTTTTCATACCCTCTGTATCAATCTCACATTCCGATTCCACTGCACACCAAAAATTCAGGGTAGAGTCCAGCAGATTTTCTCCATTTCATATGCTTAAGGGCTCCCTCCAGTTAAGTAAACTTATATGGGTTATACTGTACAGTTTCTTGATCTCACTAATTCTTTATTTCCTTGTCAAACATTTGTTTTATCCTTGGAAACTCTCAGTACGTGACTGGTGTTGTGTTGCCTGAGACTGTTGACTTCTTTGTGTTGTGGGAAGAGTCTTGTCCCAGTTTCTGAAACAATGTCGAAGCTTTTCTTTTGGAATGTGTGAAGTCAGCATCCCTGGTTTCCTTGTGCAAACTTTCCTTCCCTTTGTTCATTCAAGGAATTCATCAAGTTCATATCTGTTTCTTGGTCCTCACTTTCCTTGAATTTATAATATAATTTATAATATGCCTTGATCACTTGGGTCCATGCAGGTATGTACTCTTTACAGCACCCTATGTGTACACTGTTTTTGGCAGTGAAACTTTGAGTATGGGCTTGGTATGGCACGAATCTTTTCTACTGACTCATCAACACTTTTGAGAATTTATTCCAATCTGCTTTCTGAAAGTTCCAATGTGATACCGAAGTAGATCACATTGGAGGAATATGTAGGCTATAGGTGGTGCGAATGGGGCAACATTGACTTCTGGGAAGGAGCGTTCTGATGATAGTACCTGTATTATGCCCAGATGTGTCCACAGTTGACAGGCAAAGTGCAGGTGTGCTCTCTGTACCTCATTTTCTAGCCTTGAATGTGCCCTTTTCTTTCACATCAAAATTGAGATTGAAGTTGATTACTTCCACATGATATGAAAGTCTTTTTAACTAATTCTTTGCATAGGATCATTACCAGCAAAATTTAAGAGAGTTTAAGTTATTTGTTATACACAATGCCATTTGTGAAAAGTGCAACACCGAGAAGGACTTACCCGAATAGCGCCACACTTGGTAGAAATGGTGAAGGGTGTGCAAGCAATATTTGATACGTTTTGCAGCGAGGAGGAGGAGGAGATTAGTGTTTAACATCCCGTCGACAATGAGGTCATCAGAGACGGAGCACAAGTTCGGATTATGGAAGGATGGGGAAGGAAATCGGCCGTGTCCTTTCAAAGGAACCATCCCAGCATTTGCCTGAAGTGATCTAGGGAAATCACGGAAAACCTAAATCAGGATGGCCGGACGCGGGATTGAACCGTCGTCCTCCCGAATGCGAGTCCAGTGTGCTAACCACTGCGCCACCTCACTCAGTTTTTGCAGCGAGATGGGGTATACGTAGGCTGAGCAGAGCCCTCTCGTGTCAGTCTGACAGGGTCAGTGATGTGCCTAGTGTAGTCAATGAAGAGCTGCCACACAGGGTGAAAACAATAAAGTGATAAAGGGAGTGCCAGTATGCCTTGTCGACATCAAAGGGAGCCATATTGGCATATGAGCAAGTTGGAAAGGGGCGTAATGATTGGTCTTTGGGAAACGGGGTTATCATACCATGACATTTCAGCTCGCACAGGGCACACTGCTACGACAGTGAAGCTTGTGTGGAAGCAGTGGATAGAGGAAGGTCGTACGCAGCGTCAAGTGGGAACTGGACCATCGAACATGACCACAGCACAGGATGACCGTCATTTTGTGCACTCTTTTCGGATGAGCCCCACTTCAATGTGTCCTACAGTGATGGCCGCATACATGTCCGGCAGTACCATGGTGAGTGCAACCTGAAGGGCTGCATTGTAGAGTGGCATAGTGGACAAACACAATGTGTGATGGTTTGGGGCACCATTGGTTACAACAACCGATCTCGCCTCGTACATACTGCGGGCACAGCAACCGGTACCTAATGACGGTTGTGGAGCCTGAGGTACTCCCCCCTGCTTCAGGCATCTCCACAAGCCATATTTCAACACAACAATTCCCAGCCACAAATTAAGAGGAATGTACAGGCCTTCTTCGAAGAGCGACGGGTACCATTGATTCCTTGGCCTGCACATTCGCCAGACATTTTGCCTATCGAACATGTCTGGGATATGGTTGATAGGCACCTGGTGTGTCAAGGTTCTCCAGTAACTGGTGTCACAGATTTGTGGGCTCGGATACAAACTATGTGGAGGGAAATCCCTCAGGAACGTATTCAGAACCTTATTGATTCAATGCCACAGCATGTAGCAGCTCTAATTGCAGTGCATGGTGGCCACATGACATACTGAATAGTAGCGCTCAAAGGACATGTACTGATTTGAAAAGGTATTAATTTCTTACTTGTAATGCACCTAACCTGTGGTATTAAATTAATTGATTTCATGCATTTCCATCTTCGTGTTGCACCTTTCACAAATGGTAGTGTATTAAAAAAAAACTGGAAAAGAAGGGGTAGCTGCAGAACACTTTTTCCCAATATCTCTACTTATCTGTACTTACAAACTCTTGGGAAGAATTACAAGATCAAATTATTTCCATGGTACCACCTGAACAATATGGATTTACACCCCGTAGAAGTTGCTGTGCCTGAGTGCTCTCCTTGATTACTGACATATAAACTGGCTACCAGAAGACACTCAAGACTAGAGTAGTATTTCTTGACCTGTCAGCAGCTTATGGCATGTGTAGCATAAGAATCTAATGGTGAAATTTCTGGAAACAATACATTGCAAGACTCTGGGTAACCTCTTAAGCAACATGTTGAGCAATTTGCTGTTTAAAGTACAACAAGGTGAAAAAAAGTGCATATGGCATGTACTTAAGGGTGGCTCACCTCAAGGCTCTGTTCTCGCTACACAGCAGACATGCTGAACTAGACCTGCCAAAAAAACTCCAGTGTGCAGGTGACCTTGAAATTTCATATCAGAGTGAAGATATTTCTGAATATGATGAGCACCTAACAAACAGCCTCACTAAACTATATGAATATTTTAAGATATGGCGACTTAAAGCTCATCTTTCTAAAATGGAAGTAAGCCTTTTCCACCTCTCCACACACCTAGCATCAGCAAAGACCAGCCCACAGCTTGGCCCCTCTTGCATAGTCAAATACAACAATAAGCCAAAATCTCTTGGTGTCTCATCTCTGCAATTATATTAATAATATCCTGAATCCTAATGCACTTGATTGCATCATACTTTCCAACAGCACTTTAGATACTCCTTTGTGTCAAACATATTTGCACCCCATTATAAATATGGAATTTCATCTGGCTGTGTATGCCTTACCGACACTCCAGCTCTGCAAATTCACTTTTGTTTTTGCAGATGGCTCTCACTCTTTTTCCTTGCAAGGCACATCATGACTGTTTTCTTATGCCCTTACTTAATTTGCGAGCACTTTCTTCTTTTTCTGTGCATATCATGCACACACTTCATGCAGTCTATTACATGGTGACTAGTTTGTTTATAGTTGATAGATGTTACCGTGTTTCGATGCGCAAATGGACCTCTGTGCCCTGGTAAGTTTCACAGTGAACACTCCATCACTAATAACTACTCCTAAAAATGGAGGGATCAACATTGGTTTTCCCAACTGGCACTCTTCTATTATTTGCTCCATTCCCCATTACTGCTGGTTCTGTCTTCCCTATTCTTTTGTCTGACAGACAGTCCTGCACTACATGAACTAGTCTGCTGCACCTGAAACAATTCATTGCTTTTATTTTGCTATGCAGTGCTGTACCTCTAATTCAGATATTTACCTTTTCATTGCTGAAGCAATCACACTTTCCTCTCTCACAGCAATCTCTATTATGTCTGCTAATGTCATTCATTATCTACAAGCATGTACTATTGTTTTGATCATATCTTCATAAACAAAGTTCTACTTAGTTTCCAAGTGAGCACAAGGCTGCTAGTCAACTCTAATTCTTGCAGTGTGCCTCAAATAGCTTCGCTAAAGTGATGTTGTGTTCATCAAGTTGTAACTACCATTGCTCTATATCTTCTTCATGCTCTTGTCAGTTTGCGAACATTTTGCATACTTAATGATCTAACATTTTCTTACTCAGGCAAGTCTCCACAAGAATCGCACACAAATCTTATTAAGTGACACTTAGATCTCATTACCCATTTGTTTTGCATCAAACCCATTATCACAGTTTTTAAAAATTTCAACAAAGTTCCATCCCACTCTGTGCTGACAAGCTGGAAAGCTATACCACAATCATTGATATTTTTGTTACCATTAAATGATTGTGGTATTAAGTTAAGTTCATTCAACAAACCAGCACATTTCCCACTGGGTGACTTTGTATAACAGTGCCGTTGCACAATTACATCTCCATTGCCTGACATGCCTGCTAGGTTGTTTCACTCACTGTGTGAAGACCTCCTTCTACTCATCATCCACTGTTGCATGCTGACTGTGTCCTCACAGCACCATCAGTTGCTGCCACACTGCTGCCGGCTGCCGTCCACAGCGACTACCTTGGCAGCACCAGCTGCTATCAGATTGTTGCAACCTTCATCAGTAATAGTCACTTGCAATGAAGCACTTCATACAATTTAACTGTGAGACAATGTTCTCATCATCAGGTTGTTGACACTCGCGTCATCATGTACTTCAGATAAAATGAAATGAAATGAAATAAAAGAAAACAAAACATTAACTATGTGTCCTAGTCTTCTTATCCACTTCACACAATGCAACCATGCAGTGTGCTATGTCCTCCTCTTCAGCGAGTGGGTACTCTTGGTATCCTCAGCTGAAGAATAGGACACAGCCAGCTGCACATTCACAGTTTGTGAAATGAACAGTTTTACATAAGATGAGAACCCATAGTCAAATAAGCTTTTTATTTTATTTTATTTTATTTTGTGCATGCCATAAACTGAGTGTCAACACCCTGATTATGAGAGCAGTCTCTCGAAATGTACAGCTGAACTGTATCAAGTATTATTAAATTGGATGAATGCAAACAATCATAATACATAAAGTATAGCAACTGCAGCCTCATATCCAAGAAATGGGCAATAATGAAGTGCTGTGAGCTTTCTGGCTTCTCTCTTCTTTCTCTTCCGAACTAACAGAACTTTACTTCCCATAAGGCTTAGTATGTTTAAAAACTCCAGTTGTCACTACAAGAGAGGCATTCCACTAATTCATAGCACACAGCTGCTGCTTAACTAAAGTAACTCAACTGCACCTGTATCACCATAAACGTAGTCTACTGCTTGGTCCAGTAAGTGGTCTAGACATTCCTTCACTGTGATTGTGGTGGTCCATCCAACTAGCTACAATGTGGCACTGGCTAACCATACTGTTCTGGAATAAGAGAGCTTGGTGTGGGGAATTTGGACAAAGAGATGTACGAACAGGTTTAAGGTTTATCAGAGCAAAAGTTCTGAACATACTGGATCTGATTATAATTTAGAGGAAAAACGTGCCCTCAGAGGAGATACGGACAGCTAAGAATCTAATGGCAGAGAAAGGATGGAAGCAACATCCAGGTCTGAGATTTGTCCAAACTGGAGTTTCTCTAAACTGACTGTCCTGCACCCAATTTTTACCCCTTCAGACTTATCCGTCTAGCTGATTAGCTGCTTGCAAACTTGGTCAATCTTACTGCAACCTTCATTCCCAGGGATTGCACTGAGTGCATGTACAACAGTGGGACGTTATGCCATGGGTTCATCTAGTCAGGCAAGTGGCTCATGGAAATCCTCATTCAACTCCAGTTGTCACTACAAGAGAGGCATTGGGCATTAAAACGAGGTTAATGATTACAATTCTGAGAAATCATATTCCACAAAGAGTTAAGGTTCTTATTATGAGGGTGAGTCAAATGAAAACCTTAAATATTTTTTAAAATATTATTTATCGTGCATAAGTGGTCCAAAGCTGTATTACTTTTCAACATAATCTCCCCCCCCAAGCTCAATGCAAGTCCTCCAGCACTTACAAAGTGCATAAATTCCTTTAGAAAAAAAAAGTCTTTTGATAGTCTGTGCAACCACTCATGCACTGCATGGCGTACCTCTTCATCAGTACGGAATTTCTTTCCTCCCGTTGCGTCTCTGAGTAGTCCAAATATATGGAAATCACTTGGGGCAAGGTCTGGTGAGTGTGGTGGATGAGGAAGACACTCAAAATACAGGTCTGTGATTGTTGCAACTGTTGTACGGGCATGTGGGGCCTTGCACTGTCATGTTGCAAAAGGACACCTGCTGACAGCAATCCAGGTCACTTTGATTTGATTGCAGGTCGCAGATGATTTTTTAGGGGATCTGTGTATGATGCACTGGTGACAGTGGTCCCTCTAGGCAGGTAATGCTCCAAAATGACCCCTTTTTCGTCCCAAGAGTCAACATAACCTTCCCTGCCGATGGTTCTGTTCAAAACTTCTTTGCTTTTGGTGATGAGGAATGGCGCCATTCTTTGCTCCCTCTCTTTGTTTCCGGTTGGTGGAAGTGAACCCAGGTTTCGTCCCCAGCAACGATTCTTGCAAGGAAGCCATCACCTTCTCGTTCAAAGTGCCAAGGAAGTTCTTCACAAGCATCAACACGTGGTTCTCTCATTTCAGGAGTCAGCTGTCGTGGAACCCATCTTGCAGACACTTTGTGAAACTGGAGCACATCATGCACAACATGGTGTGCTGACCCATGACTAATCTGTAAACATGCTGCAATGTCATTCAGTGTCACTCGGCAGTTTTCCTTCACTATGGCTTCAACTGCTTCCATGTTCTGTGGAGGCAAAACTCGTTGTGCCTGACCTGGACGAGGAGCATCTTCCACTGAAGTCATACCAATTGCGAACTTCCTACTCCATTCGTAGACTTGCTGCTGTGACAAACATGCATGTACTGAACCTTCATTCATCGATGAATTTCAATAGGTTCACACCTTCACTACGCAAAAACCGAATAACAGAACGCTGTTCTTCCCTGGTGCAGGTCGCAAGTGGGGCAGCCATCTTTATACTGATACTGCGGCGGTATGTGTGCATCTGCACTATGCTGCCACCTATAGGCCATTCTGCACGCTGTTTGTAGCACGCTTACCAACTTAAAGGATGATGGCGTGAAATTTCGATTTGTTATTTCAAATTTAAGGTTTTCATTTGACTTACTGGTATGCAAAATACCTTCTGTCACAAACCATAATGTAGCTTGCAGAGAACAGATGCAGATGCAGATTGCACAGTACCTTCAACGAAATTGAAGCCTGTTCCATATAAAAACCAGCGTGCATTGTAGGACCAGGTACTGGAATGTACTGGTCATTTTCCCACTCCTCTGTTCCGTGTGCTGGATATAGTGAAGGAACAAAGCTCAAAGCCCAGCCAGCCCAAGATTCTTCTGCTTTTTCTTCATCATCACCTCCATTATCATCTTCATCACCATCTAGAAATATATTCTAAATTAGTATTATCAGCAAAGAAAAATCTGCAGCACAACCAATAGCATATCAAAACAAAGAAAAATCCAGGGGGAATAATGACAATATTATGAAAAGGATAGATTGCTATTCACTGTATAGCGGAGATGTTGAGTCACGGAGAGACATAGCAAAAAGGCTGTTAGACCAGAACGCTTTTGATCAAAAGGCCTTCTTCTGAATTAGATAACATGTGCACACATACATTCACACAAACGCAACTCACACACACATGACCACTGTTCTGACTTCTGAGGACAGTCTGCTCTAGTCTAGTCTAGCCCAACTATTATCCCTTCAGCCTCATCCATTATGGTGTCTAGCCTTGGCAGCCAGATACAGTGGTCATATGTGTGTCAGTTGCATTTGCATGGATATGCGCATGCATGTTGTGATTAGAAAGAAGAATTTTTGGCCGAAAACTTTGTTGTGCCTATCTGGGACTGCATCTCCACTGTGTGGTGAGTAGCAATCTATCCTTTTTGTAATAAAATCTGCATATGGAAACATGGAAACATGTAGATAGCTGTAAAATTGCTATTTATTAGAATCAGGGGCTCCTACCAGTGAAAGGGGGAAACAGCTGGAAATGGTGGGAATCTTAAGGGTATACGAAAAGGCTTAAAGTGCCTCAGAGCAACCCCTCATCTGTGATGTTCTAGAGGAAAAAATAGATGGCACGTGTAGTAAATTTGGCACTAAGATCACAACTATTTGGATGCTGAGTGAAATCTGCAACATGTAATCATGTATTGCCACAATACACTTTTGTCTGTTTGTAGTGTAGCATCTGATCAGTTGCAAAAATTGTTTGGAGGGCTGGAAGTTAGCAGCAGTTAAAGCTAATCAAGACAGTATGTGGAGAAAATAAATAGGGTGAACACCCTTCAACACAACAGTTGTGAGCCTGATGCCTGTTTAGCACATATACCACCGGGACTCCCCTTCCTCAACACTCGTTCCTCAGAATATGAGCTTGCATTTCACCACCAATCTCGCCTCAATATACAGTAATTTTTTCACTCTTGTTATTCTTCTTTCTTTTATTGTTTGTTTACCTTGCCTTACCTACTCATTTCATTTATTTGATTATTCCTCTTTACAATTGGACTCTACTTAGTGTTCACCTCTTTTGGCTCATTTATGACTTTCCACTAAACACTGACCTGCTTACAATCTCTCTTCTAGTTTTAAATTCTCATTTTTCAAATTTCATCTAGCAGCATAATAGAGTTTGGAAGAAAGTTAAATGATATCAGGTGGAACACAGTGGCGAAAGTATATGGTTCCACAGACCCTTTCAGGTATCAAACATCTATGATGAATGCACGCAGACTGAAGCGCAAATGAAAACTTGTACCAAGGTGGGGATTCTAGCCTGGGTCTCTTGCTCACTAGGCAGATGGGCTAAAAACTATGTCACCCTGGCACAGTGGCTTTGTACAATTATGCAAACTACCCCAGCAGTCCTATCTCCTCAATCCACATTTCCATGCACCACGATGTTCAAGTTTAGGGGGCATACCAAGTGAGCAAAGTCATGAATGGGAATTTGGATTGAGGAAGAAGGCATGCTAGGGTAGACGGTGCAGTTGGACAATGCCACTGTGACAGGGTGGCATAGTGATTAGCACATGTGCAAAACATCTGGGTTCGAATTTTGGCCTTGGTACAAACTTTCATTTGTTGCTTCAGTCTGCATATACACATCATTTTTTTTTTAAACTTCATGATAGATTAAAACTGAATGCTGAACTGGGACTCAAAGCCGGAGCCTGCACATTTGCAGGCATTACTCTTACCAAGTGAACTATTCAGGCAGAACTCACAATCCATCCACAAAGGGTCATTTCTGCTAGTAACTCCCTCCTGTTTCCCAAATTTCAAGGAACGAGAAGAAAGGCACATTTATCCTTAATACAATCATCATCATCATCATTATCATCATCATTTAGGCAATTCCTGCTCTACATGTTATTAACCAGTTTCTTGATCCAAATGAGGGAAAATTAGTTTGCTTTCCATATTTCCAATCATGAATGTAGAATGGATTAATATGGGGAATTTTTATTCTTAGACATGAGATACTTACTTCATAATAACACGTAACAAGAATTTTTATATACCATTCATCCTCAGCCTCCTATAGATAACTATCCATCATTAACAACAGTTTCGCAGTACAGTAGTCCCTTATGAAGTCACTTCGTAATAACCATTCAGGAATGAAACCACGATTGTTATAAATATAACACCAGTAATAAAACTGACCTTCATTATTCATGGCTTAGTGTGATACTTAACCAGAAACAGTCAAATAAATATGTACAGCCACTCCCTTGGGATTTTAAAATGCTGATGGACAATAAGAACATATTTAAAAGAAATTGAAATCTCTTTACTTGGCAAATCCTTCTACTCCATTTTATTTATGTGTATTAGGAGGACACGGACACACACACACACACACACACACACACACACACACACACACACAGTGATTTGTAACCTTGTAACCATTCATTCAAACCAGCACAAAGCCATATTTCCCTTGCAGAAATATATTATTTTTGTCAATCAGTTTGACGCAAATCACATTATGTTGAGATACAGAGAACACAATCCATGGTATATGAAAGTAATCAAATAATAATGAAAACAATCAATTACTAACAAAATTATTTAATTGGATAGATAAAAAATCTACTCACCAAGTGGCAGCAGAACATACATATAAAAGACTGTTGCAATTGGCAAGCTTTTGCAGCCAGTGGTGAATCAGTCTTTCCTTTTCATCCCGTACGGTAAGTCTCCCCTGACCTGTGGTTCTGGGTGACTTTCCTGAAAGCTAACCCTTTTGCTAGACCTCTCCAGTCCTTTTCCTTCGCCCTTCTTCCTTCCTCGTCAACCCTTCTGCATGAAGATTGAGCCGCTGACTCCAAAAACTTGCCAATTACAACAGTCTTTTATGTGTGTGTTCTGCCATCACTTGGTGAATAGATTTTTTATCTATCTAATAAAGTATCTAAGTAAGTCACTCATTCTTACACTCATGGCATATTCATGGGGTACCATTAAATGATAAAAACATCTCTAAGTACACCATTCTTCACAAATTTAAAATAATAATAAGAAATGTTATAAAATCTGGTGTAAAGGATGCCCATATTATTATTATTATTATTATTATTATTATTATTACTACTACTACTACTAATATTGAACTGTTAAAAAAGTGTGATACCATAAACAGATACATAAGAGAGGTAATCATAAAGATTAAATTACCACTTAAAAAAACAGAGTTAAGCAATTAATTTTTGCTTTATTTCCAGGTACATCTCTGCAGTTCTGGCACCAAGTGAAATCCTCACACCACAGTACCATGGCACATCTTTAGAAGACCTTGAACAAAGTAGCACAGTCTATCTATACTTTTGTAAAAAGGCTGTGCCACTTTGTTTTGCTTCCTGGATTTCAACATGTACCAGAATTGCAGACAAACTTGCAAATAACCCTTTTTGAACCGATCATTTAAATTTCATGACTACTTCTCTTATGTAGGACAACATCTTGCTTGGAACAAAATTCTGCCTGGAGATGAAACTTTGTTTCTTCTAGTACTCTAGTGCAGTTTTCCAAATGTGAACCATAATCTAAGAAGAGTAAATGTAACAACAAACACACTGTCATGTAAAGATGTGAGGCAGAGCAACACAAAAATGTAACACAAAGTGTTTCCTAACATTCCATTTCCCTTACTGATATTTCCATAATTTAATATTTCAGCAATTAATTTGTTTAATGAAGAGGTTTAATGAGACTATCTTCCTCTGAGACCTATTATTCTTCACTAAGAATAGAACATTCAAACACATCTTAAGAGCTGCCTTATACATGTCACTCTTGATACTTATCACCAACATGACATTTTATTCCTTTTTCTTTCTCTGTTTGGCTTCTATTAACTTTTCTTTATTGTCAGACTACTTGTAAACTGTACAGTGAGGTGACAAAAGTCGGGGGATACCTCCTAATATCATGTTGGACCTCCTTTTGCCCGGTGTAGTGCAGCAACTCGACCTAGCATGGACTCAACAAGTTGTTGGCGGTCCCCCACAAAAATATTGAGCCAGCCACACTGCTGCTATAGCTGTCCACAATTGTGAAAGTGTTGCCAGTGCAGGATTTTGTGCATGAACTGACCTCTCATTTATGTCCCATAAGTGTTCGATAGGATTCATGTCTGGCAATCTGGGTGGCCAAGCCAAAGCTCAAAGTGTCCAGAAGGTTCTTTAAACCAATCACAAACACTTGTGGCCCAATGATATGGTGCATTGTCATTCACAAAAATTCCATCACTGTTTGGGAGCATGATGTATATGGATGGCTGCAAATGGTTCCTAAGTAGCCAGGGATCCAGAGGACCCAGTCTGCTCCATGTAAACACAGCCCACACCATCATGGAGCCACCAACAGCTTGCACAGTGCCTTGTTGACAACTTGAATCCATGGCTTCGCGATTTGTACCACACTCAAACCCTACCATCAGCTCTTACCAACTGATATCGGGACTCATCTGACCAGGCCATGGTTTTCCAGTCAGCTAGGGTCCAACTGATACGGTCACGAGCCCAGCAGAGATGCTGCAGATGATGTCATACTGTTAGCAAAGGCACTCGCGATGGTTGTCTGCTGCCACAGTTCATTAATGCCACATTTCACAACACTCTGTCAAGGCCGTTGGCCACTGCTTTGTTCATGATGTGATGTAATGCCAGAAATTTGATATTCTCAGCACACTCTTGACACTGTGGATCACAGAATACTGAATTCCTTAATATTTTCCAAAATGGAATGCCCCATGCATCTAGCTCCCACTACCATTACCCATTCAAAGTCTGTTAATTCCCATTGTGCAAACATAATCACATTGGAGACCTTTTCAGATGAAACACTTGAGTACAAATGGCAGCTCTGCCAATGCATTGGCCTTTTATACCCTGTCCATGCAATACTACCACCATCTGCATATGTGCATATCGTTATGCCATACTTTTGTCAGCTCAGTGAATGCTGTCACAGTATTGGTAATGTTACTTGTTTAACCCAACTGAGTATTAATCATATCATTTTCCCTGTTTCATATGTTATAAATAACATTGAAGCATCGAGTTTACTACTAACCTAGATCCTGATCTGTGTCCTCAACGATCGGATGACTTCCAGTACTGCTGTCCTTGCGCATGCTCCTCTGCAACTCTCTACTATGAAGTGCACGAAGTAATAGCACTAAACGCATCAACATTGGCACTTGTTGTTCTGTCAAACTGAAATCCATGCGGCCACAATGCACATCAATTCGTGTCACCTTGGCTCGTTTTGATTTAGGTGACAGATAACTGCAAAGCAGTCGAATATCCAGGGAACATCGATACAGCAAAGGCTCCTGAACATTATCAATAATACACACACAAGTTATTACTTAGTTAATACAAAAAATATGAATTACTGTCAACAAAATATAATTTCAACATTATTTGGGACAGAAAACCAACATTTATCTACCAGTTGCTGAAGATGGAACAAATACAGCACAGCTCACAAAAGATAAAAAATATAAAATTGAATCTCTGCCTTTTAAAACATGAAATAGTTCATTCTGTTGCAATGCAAGAGATTGAAGCTTTTTACATTGTGCGCATGTGTGTGGGCAGGGGGGTGGGGTTAGATATGAGAAATTTATGAATGACAACAACTGGAAGTTGAGCAAGGCTCAAAATTAGAATGGAGTTATTAGTTGGATAAGGCAAGTTCTGATATGGACATTTGGTCAGTTTTGGTCATCAGTATGGATGGCAGACAAATATTTCCACTGCAGAGAATGGGTGCAGGAGATTGAATTTTTGATTAGTCACGTAAAACACAATTTGGATGTGGAACTGAAGATGAGGGCTTGGAAAGGACTGAGACATGAAAGATCAGATATTCATGGCATTGCAACACGTTTTATTGGGACTCATGCTTTTAAAATCAAAAATCTTACATAAAATACTAGGAGAAAAAAAAAGCTCTGACAGGTTCATTCACATCATTTGAAGTTACTTGTTTTTCATTAATATATGTTTTAAAATATGTAAAATATACATTCAGATATACTACATTGTCCAATATGCATGTTGCACATGTGTTTGTTCAACACATTTGTATGCCTTCTACTCTATCTATTACATGTGTATTTTGTAGTTTTATGTACAGTTACACTTTGACAGCATTTTTTGTTGGAAATCATTTCCCTATCAGTTCTACCATGAACCATTTCTTTACCATGAAACTTTCCTATAGTAATTAAAACAATACAATACAAAGATTACTTTTCTGTTGTAAAGTTACATTGTTTCTAGCACTGAAGTTAAGAGTTCCACATATTTTGTACTAACAAATATTAAATCATTTACAAGGTTGTTTCATAAAGAATAGTAATAACAGTATAGAATAGTATAGTATAGTAATGTCATTACCTGGTACATTTCAATCTTCCCTGAAGCATTTCTCTTATCAAGGCATATTGTGAGGTCGGTCAGAGAAACTACTTTTCTGAGTGTAACATCCACAGATGAAACATCTGGAACAAATAAATCAACAAATGGTTCACTGCACAATTAACACTTTCTCGTATTCCAATGTGGCCATATTTCTATTCCCTTGTATGTAGATAAGTGTCATGGATGTTGAAAGGGATCTATAGTGATAACTGAAACCACAAGGAATACTCATAATAGTGACATTGTCTGCCATCTCTTTATAAGAGGAGAAATTGTGTGTTCACATCTGGCTCCAGAACATAAGTGGAACAGCATGTGATTTATCATTATCAACATTGCACAATCAGACATAACCTCAAAAAGACATATATAAAGGCAATGGGAGAGCCTGAAATGTCCTACTGAATGTTCTTCTGTACCAAACAGGGGAACACATGGTCAAAAAAACTGAGAGTACAAGTTTTAGCTCTCATTACTGGACTGGACATAACTATTCACTTACTTATTCTTAACATCAATGTCTGACTGCAATACAGCATTCACTACTACTGCTACTACTACTACTGCTACTACTACCACCACCACTACTACTACTAGCAATACAACAAAAAGAGCCCCACTGCACATGTTTGGTGTTTAAATTGAAAATGATAACTGTTGACAGTTTTAAGAATGCATACAAAATAAGGAGGAAGGTTAGAAGCAATATGTTGTCATACTAGCAGACACACACTTTCAGTATAGCAACTCAGAAGAATGCTGAAGATTAGATGGGTAGATCACATAACTAATGAGGAGGTATTGAATAGAATTGGGGAGAAGAGGAGCTTGTGGCACAACTTGACTAGAAGAAGGGATCGGTTGGTAGGACATGTTCTGAGACATCGAGGGATCACCAATTTAGTATTGGAGGGCAGCGTGGAGGGTAAAAATCGTAGAGGGAGACCAAGAGATGAATACACTAAGCAGATTCAGAAGGATGTAGGCTGCAGTAGGTACTGGGAGATGAAGAAGCTTGCACAGGATAGAGTAGCATGGAGAGCTGCATCAAACCAGTCTCAGGACTGAAGACCACAACAACAACAACAACAACAACAACAACAACAAACTCAAGATACAAAATGTAAACATTTAGGCACTGGATTCTATCACATAATGATACAGAGCAAGATACTAGAAGATAACATTGTGTGTATTGAACCGGGGACCTAGAAACGACAGAGAGGCTTCGCCCTGCTGTAGCCCTCAGTGGTTCACAATCCCACAACAGGCTACAGCAGTCCACCCACCCCCACTGCCACCCCACTGTGGTTCGGCCTTCAGTGGACCCCCCACCTGCCGCGTGAATGTCTCATACCAGACGAGTGTACCCCAAATGTTTGCACAGTAGAGTAATTATGATGTGTGCATACGTGGAGATAGTGTTTGCGCAGCAATTGCCGACACAGTGTTACTGAGACAGAAGATGGTGAACCAGTCCGCATTCTTGGAGGCAGATGGAAAACCGCCTTAAAAACCATTCACAGGCTGGCCGGCACACTGGACCTCGACACTAGTCCGCCATGCGGATTCGTACCAGAGACCGGCACACCTTCACGCTTGGGAAGCAGCACATTAGACCGCATGGCTAGCCAAGTGGGCACAGAAGATAACATACTTCAAAAGACAGCATAATGACATTTATGTTGAAGGAAGGCAGAGATCAGAGCGGGGTAAATTCTGAAAAGGAAAACAGTACAGTTTTTTTAAAAAAAAGAAAAGAAAATAGACATGTGGTAAAACCTTTGGAGCAATCCACAAAAGTGATGAAGAAGGAAAAAGTGAAACATATACAAGGAAATATAGCCCAAGAATTCAATTCACTATCAGCAGCCCTGATTCTATCACAAGTAACGTCACTTGCATCAAAACTGTAGTCACTGGAAAATTCACTTTCCCGCTGACGAGGTTCAAGTGTTTGAGCTCTATGTAGCATGATCCATAATCAAATAAAGCAAATTAAGATCAATGGCTTGTCTGGACACCACAGTGCTTGATCTTGTGGGCATGTATGCACTTGTATTTTTTTGTTCTGTTACAGAAAGAGCTATAGCATAATTTTTAATCTAAACCACAAGAGTGACTTAACATTCTTCACTTACTGTTGGTACAGACCAACCAGGGACTGTAATCTGCGATCTCTCATTAGTAGTTTAATATCTAACAACTGTGCTACAGGTACACACAATAATGATTACAATAAAAAGCAACTGAAATGAAATGTTTACAGTGAAATATTGTTACTGTTCTACTCATTTCATTTCTGGAACTGATAATTGAGTGATAATTGTTCTTATTAATGCATAATTTTGTACAATAATGAAAGTGCACCAATGTAGTCATGTAACAGTTTATAATCACTTGCAAGAAACCACAAAGACTCAATTTATTCTTCACAATTGTCATTTTTTCCGACAATCAAGGTAATGCATAAATTTTACACAGTGAACATATTTTAAGAATAGCACAAGAAATGAAGTAACAAATAGCTTTTTCCTGCATAAGTGTGCTCCATTAAAGCAAGCTAACATTCATTCAAGCTCCTAGGAATTCTCATGACCTCCACTATAATGATCATCACTTCTTTGAGAATACAACTAGGAAATTCCTGAAGACTTCTGTTTATTGCAAATAACATCAGTATGTGTGTGTATTATAATGACAACTTACTGTCAATCATTCTAGTAATAGTTATATTAAAACATAAAAAAGTTGCTTATTACTTATAAAGTAGTACCACTTTTCATTTAAATTGTCATCCTGACTGGTAGAGACAACATGTTTTGAAACAGAACAACCACTATCAAAATATGAGTTTCGCCATCTACAATTACGGAAAGGATATTCCACCCTAGACTTTCCACTGTTTAGTTTCACTGTCAGTGAGGTATACAGTACACAGAATTTTTGCATTTAAACTCAAAATATTAGGTAAGAAAAAATGAACAGAAAGTGTAAAAATAAGTTTTAAAACAAATAGATAAAATCAATAAATATAACACTGCAAAATATTCACTAAAGATTTTTTTATATGTGTCATTTAATTGAACTTCCATGCATTAATGAGACAGGGGGATGTCATCATTTGGAGAAGAGTACAGCTAAAGGCAGTCAAAGACTATCCACCATGGAAGACATGAATGTGCAAAAGATCAAGCTTCCACCAAGAGAACAATCTTGGTATTATAAAAATACAGAAAAAGGAGTTGTTCTAAATTGATATTATAATACGACTTATTGCAGATATGATTTTAGTTGACTCGTAATGAATCTGTAAATCTATGAATATGTTAATGTTAATTGAAATAAAGCAATGAATAATTTACTAATGCCAGTAAAAAGTTACCACTTAATTGAAAAATGAGAAATCTCCCAAGCTTTCATTTAATTTGATTTTTTTGTTAACTTGGTGACTCACTTAGAGAGAGAGAGAGAGAGAGAGAGAGAGAGAGAGAGAGAGAGAGAGAGAGAGAGCATCAGAGCATTGGAATAATGGTAAAACACTATGACTGCTCTGTGGATTTTAAACTGATGCTTCATGAATTCCCAGTCATTAAAGTTACAAATATTACGAAAACCCAATAACAAGAAACTCGACAAATTTATTAGAGGGAAAAACATCATGAGCAGTTTTCAGCAATATGTCTTAGTTACACCTACTCCAGATATGTTACTTTCAACAACTGGTACAGAAACATTCCTCTTCAGCGCCACATGTAATTTAGTGCTGTGACTGCATGGGAGAAGGGGGCTGATTTGAGGGAGGGTGGGGGGTGCAGGTGTACAGCTAGTAAAAACATTTTTTCAATAAGTACTGAACTTTCTAATAAAAATGATGAATCTTGCACTTCATTTCTAACATAAAAGAATTTATTCTTCACTTTACTAACAAACAATTTCACCTTACAACTCTCAGAGTTATTGCAACTGGACAAAATTATTGTAATTCGTTAGCTTGATGGCACAGAGACGTGTGGCTGGCTGATCACTTATAACAAAAAACACTGATGAAACAATGAACCTGAAAAAATTCCTTCCTAACAATTTAGAGAGCAAATCAGATATTTTACAGAATCTTGAAATTTGTACCAAATTTCTCTCATTGTCAGGTAAAACAGGCGGCACATCCTGCTTCTCCTCCTCCTACCACCACCACCATCTTAAAGGGTTGGGGATCATGTATTTATACTAGAGGTGGCACACATTTTAAAGTGAGGGAAAACTGATCACAATTAGTGTAGACATTCTGAACTGGCAGCCAATGAACTAATAAAGCAAGACATCCATCCTGGCAAAAGGAATGTCATCAGTATGTTATGCTCTTACACTTCTATCATCAGTTTGTAACAGTCAGTTTCTTGTGGTGACTCAGTTCTTCCTATGGGCTGCTATTCTGGGGGTCAAATGCACAAAACATGGACACAATTAATTTAAATTGCAGAAAAGGGCTATCAGAATAACAACTACAAGTAGTAGTCAGGATCAATGTAAAGAGCTATTTGAAAACTTGGGTATTCTTACTACACCAAATGAGTAAACTAACATTACTATTTCACAAAGAGTTCTATGCAAAATCTTGAAACGGGAGCCAGTTTGGATTTACATTTACTGGAGACGTATGGGGGGGAGGGGGTGGGGGGGGGAATCAAAACAACATTTTATATCAGAGATTAGAATTGCACTATACATTGTCTGTGGAGAAGAAAATCTATTTAAACAGGCAGCTAAACCATTCTGCATAAATAATGGACAATTAAAGATTACTCAGAGGACTCACAGTAGCAGTTAATAATGAAAGGGGATAACCACAACAACCTGTCATATTACAAAACACGATAAAAATAATACTCTTACAAGAAACTCATGTGCCAAAATACATAGCACATAGCATTCTCCTGAGCTAAACATCTCACTCATCAGGGTGGGATGTTGACTCAGTTTTTCAGTTGGAATGAGGGGAGAGCATGAAAACGTGCATGGAGCGTAGTTGCATGTTTACTGTCCTACAGTTAGTACAAGAGGCACATCAGTATGTTCATGGTCCAAGAGTCAACAGCAGGTGTCCTTAATATGTGCAGCCATTTTAAGTGCTAACTATGTTTTATATAATAAGTTATGTGGTGCAAATGGTGTGTAGGTCAAAGAACATGGTAGTACAATAAGAGCAAACCGAATGATGCAGCTCTATCCTGATTTAGGTTTTCTATGGTTTTCCTAAATAATTTCAGGCAAATGCTGGGCTGATTCCTTCATCAAAACCATGGTGGACCAGCTGTCCTATCCTCATAAAGGCACATATACTCTGTCTGTATATATCTTTGGAGCTATTTATTTTCACTGTATCAATATGACAAATACTCTACCATTAAACAAATATATAAAGATAGAAAATACTACTATTACTACTACTACTACTACTACTACTACTACTACTACTACTACCACCACCACCACCACCACCACCACCACAACCATGCAGAAGTATTTTAATGTTAAAATCTTTTTCTGAAGGCTTATTACTGTATTACTTTTTGTTGGAATTCACATTGCCACCTACTGTGTTTGATACAAAAGCATTGTAATAGACAGCAACAATACAGAATACATAGCAAAACATAGGTCACTTCTTGTCACACTACTACAACTGTGATCATAGATACACATGCAAACTTCAGTTTCTCACAAAACATATGCTACTGAGCACCCTCTAATTGATAGCATAGCCTGACCTTTTGTCTTAATCATGGTAATTTCATATTCAAATCCCATATCTATATTCAACACTAACAAGGAAATATTTCCTTTTGTTTAATAGTCACAGTACTATGGTAAAATTAACGTTCGGTTTTTGTATGTAGTGCAAAATACTTCTTAATTTTCAAAAAACACTAACAACTGTAAGTTTTACAGAGTATTAATGGCGAAACAAAATACTTAACATTATATCTGACCTGCGAATGATGGCTTCCATTCGTTGTTCGCAGACTGAAGAGTCACAGTTTTCACATTTACTGATAAAACAATGTCTTCTTCCACATATTTCAAAATCAAATTGTTACATTGGACATTAATGTTACTGACTATCCTGTTGACCATACTCTGAACATATCCTGGAGGTGCAGAAATGTTCTCTTGGCTGTAACAGAACACAAACTATAAGAAGTATGAATCTTAAATATACAAGCCCAATACAAACACTTACAATGAAATAGAAGAAAACCATATACTAATCAAATGCTGAAACTTAAATGACAAACGACTGAGAAAAATGCAAAAATTTAAATATTTTACATTTATTTATTTTATGAGGTTTTGCGAAACTATCTGATTCAGAGGTATTTTAGTTGGTTGCAGAACAAATCAGTACATAGACAGTTCACGGATTGCAGATCTTAAGAAACAAAAGATTTGCTGCATTGTATGCGTATTCAGTGGAGCCTTGTTTATTTGGTTCTATTAGTCAGATCTCTGGTTCACCTAGATTTTCTTTCTTTTTTAATAGTATTGTAACTGTACATTACAGTATTTCATACTCCAGAAGTATAGTCACACCCACCGATAATGAACCTACCAGCACATCTCTGAAATGCTTCAATGTCTTCCTTTCATCTGACCTGGTGGGGATCCCAGACACTTGAGAAGTACTCATGAATGGGTCACTCAAGTGTTCTACACTTGATCTCCCTTATAGACAAGCTATACTTTACCAGACCTCTCCCAATGAACCAAAATTACCGTGTCTTCCCTACAACTGACCTCGTGTGCTCATTCCTATTTCATATCATTTTACAACATTATGTCTAGATATTTCATTGTTGTGATGGTGTCATGCAGAATACCACTAATACTGTATTCGAACATTACAGGAGTGTTTTTCCTACTCATCTGCATTAACTTACATTTTTCTGCATATAGAGCAGCTGCCATTCATCACACCATACAGAAATTCTCTTAAGTCATCTGGTATACTCCTAAAGTCACTCAACGACGACACTTCCCTGCGCGCTACAGATTGTTGCTCACCCAATCTATCAGATAGTTTACATGTAGAGAACAAGAGCAGTCCTATCACATTTCCCAAGGGCACTCCTGAGGATACCTGTCTCTGATGAATACTCACTAAGACAACATATTGGGTTCTATTACCCAAAAAGTCTTCAAGCCACTCAAAATCTGTGAACCTATTCCATATGCTAAGATCTTTAGCAACTGTTTGCAGTATGCCACTTTGTCAAACACTTTCCGGAAATCTAGGAGTATGGATCTGCCTGTTGCTCATGGTTCACAAGCTATTGTGTGAGCAGAGGACAAGCCAAATTTTGCCCAAGTGATGCTTTCTACATCTGTGCTGATCTGGGGACAGGAGCTTTTCTGTCTCAAGGAAATTTACTATATTCAAAATTAGAATATGCTCAAGAATTCTGCAGCACACTAGCATTAGCGATATTCGTCTGTAATTTTACAGGTCTGTTCTTTTACTCTTTGTATATATGGGATCCACTAGTGTTTTTTCTAGTCATTTAGGACTTCACACTGGGTGAGAGATTCATGATAAATGTGAGGTAAGTATGGCATCTATGCTGAAGAGTACTCTCTATAAAAATGACTTATTTGTTTTCAACTGATTCAGTTGCTTCTCAATGCCAGGGATACCTATTTCTGTGTCATCCACAGAGAAGTCTGTGTGATGGCCAAATGATGGTGTCCATATGATCATTCTGTGTGAATGATGTTTTAATTGCACAATTTAAAATTTCAGCTTTCTGTTTGTTGTTTTCTATTGCTACACTAAACTGATCAATGAATGGCTGGATAGAAGCCTTTCACCTTCTTAGCAGTTTGATGTAGGACCAGAATTTTCTTGGGTTCTCAGCAAGATCTTTCACTAATGTATGACAGTGTAAGTTGTATGTTTCACAAATCAGTCTTTTTATACATGTGTGAATTTATAATAACTTCTGGCTGTCAACATTTCTGAGAATGCAACTATCTCCATTTCCTCAGCATTTTCAGAATTTTATTACTACACCACAGTGGGTCTTTTGCATCCTTAATATACTTCCTTGGTACATACCATTCTGTAGCACAATTTACAATCAATTTAAACGTTGCCCAAAATTTCTCTACATCCATCATAATGGAACTAAATGGTATCCATTCATTGTTAATATAGAATTGTACAGTTCCATATTTCTCCTGTTGGCTGTGAACTGACACAGAAGAGAAAGGCAGTGGTAGACCATGACAAGAGAGAAAAATTTGTATGCACTACATATAGTGGATAATGGGAGTTGTTCAACACTGCTGCTGAATTTGATGATGGAATTTCAACAGTGTCATATTCGATGAATAGCTGAAAAGAAATTGAAGACTTTTGTTTCAAACTGATTAAAAAGGACAATCTGCCGAGTCAACAATAACCGAGGCCCGGAAAAATTAGGGTAGGCAATTGGTGAGTCCAATGGAGCAGTTAGTACATTGAATAAGAGATATGATGTAAATGTTGACCCATCAGAGTTCGGTGATTCATTTGCATATATTCCTGCAAGAAGCCACCAGAGTTCAATGATGCATCTGCAAACATTCCATGATGCCAGGATGGTTAGACACAGGTGTTAATGATGTAAATGACTGGTAGCAAAATGACAATGATTTCTGATGATGGAATTACTGCTATTTGTTCATCTGCAGAAAACAATGATAGTGATGTTAAATTAGCTGACAAAGCTGCTGATCAATCTGAAAACATTATTATGCCACATATACTGTCCAGCCACATCAACGTGACCACCTGTCAAAGAACTAAATAATTACTTTCTGCAGCACAGACCACCGTGATAAGTCCAGCAAGGTACCAACACGAATGTGGAGCCATGATGACTCCAGTGCAGTAGCCAGCTGTGCTAGGTTTCTCAGTTGAGAATCCATGGTGCAAAAAGCCCAACTGAGATAGTCCCACAGATTCTCGACTGAGTTTAAATCTGAGGAGTTTGCTGGAATGTGGAATATGCTAAACTCATACTGGTGCTCTTTGAATCACACAAGTACACTGTGAGCTGTGTGACATATTGTGTTGTCCTGTTGGTAGAGGTCATCGTGCCGAGGAAATACAAACAGCATGTAGGGACGGACACGGTCTCCAAGGCAGATGCATATATGTGTGATCTACTGTGCCTTCCAGAATGAAAATATCACCCCAGGAATGCCAAGGAACATTGCACACACCATAACGTTTCCTCCTTATTTGTTTTCAGGCTTTTTCACTCTACATGTCAGCGACCATCTGTTCATTGGAGCATAAAATGTGATTAATCTGAAAAGGTCACCTGTCGCCACTCAGCGGATATCCAGTTTTGGTAATGATAGGTTCTGGCCTTCATCACTAGTAAACAGCAGTCAGGATGGGTTCATGAACCAGGCACCTGCTGTGGAGGCCCATACACAGCAATGTTCAGTGAACAGTCATTGAGGAGAAACCTTTGGTTCTCTGGGGTAGTCATTTACTCAACAGTTGCTCACATATTAGCCTGTACACAGCCACCACTCACCCATTATCTATAGTCTTGGCACTAGATTTGGCTAGTACCATTTGGCCATGCGCGATATACTTTAATCACGGTAGCATACAAAAAGTTTACAAACTTAGTCATTTCAGAAATGCTTCCACCACCCTTGGGTCAGAAGCCAATGATCATGTCCTTTTGTATATCAGATAAATCACTCTGTTTCCATATTACAACAATGACTGTGCTATTTTCTGCATCCCCCAACATGCTATATACGCCCTCTACTGCTAGTATTGCCACCTACTGTCTGTGAGTGGTTATCCCATGCTGACACTAAACATAGGTGGTGGTCACATTATTGTGACTGGACCATGTAAGTAGGCAGTTGCGCAAAACAATGCAGAATGTTAAGTGGAAGCAACTTTGGCTGAAAAAACACTGGTGAAACTGATGCACGATCTTGTGAAGGGTCAGGATTACAAGATAAAGAGACCATTTTGTGGAGTCAGTCATCATCAAACTAATCACAAACCCTTCTCTTTTCACTCAATAATTCAATCATATTAAACTGCTTTAATTTTTTATGTTTAGTATGTTATTTCAGGTGTGTTTGTGTCTACCAAATAAAAACCATGATGCACTAGATGCGTTTAGATAATCTGCAAATATGATGAGAAAGCTGTCCCAAAAATAATCTTTATTTTCTGAGTTTTCTCTCTCACTCATTTATTTGAACAAACAATTAAGATTAAAATTAGCAAGGTGCATTTCAGACACTAAAACAACAGCTTAGTTTCGGCATACCAAATTGCAATAAAATGACAAAACATACTTCCTTGGTTTCCTACGTGATTCCTTTGCGGCAACACCGGTAGTTCCTGAATGACCGACTGCTTCTGGACACACAGTATCTTCATTTTTTAAGTTCAAAATGCATTCTGAAAAAAAGAGCACACAGATCCAAACTAGTGGAAAATTTTAATCCTGTTACAATCTACGTGAAACTTGAATTACACCCAAAATAAAATTCATTAAGCATTTTTGGAGAAACCAACCAATAGTGTTTATTGTGATGCTTATAGGCTCAGAATTCAACTTCGTCCAAGGTACGTGAATCAGGAGTTCATGTATGTGGCCACTTGCAAAGCTGAATGGCAGCTGCAGTTCTTGCTCCAAGACTTCAAGTCGAAGCTCCAGATTGTGAAAGGAAGCATCTCCTCCCCATAAAGAAACCTACAACAGAATAACTATTGGTATACATTTTAATGACAGACTCAACTAAGACAAAATCCAGTATGATAGTCCAATTCTACATCAAGTTCAGCTACTGAATTTTATAGAAACCGTAATCTTCAGGCACCAAGTGTGGCAGTACTTGTCATATATAAATAATGAACAGGCTCACAAGTTCATATTGTATTCATACAAAATCTTTAAAAATGTCATTTACCTTTACCAAACATAATCACATAAAGATATTTATACAGTGTACAAGAACTTTAAGGTCACAATCATATGACCAGGACATGATTCTAAACACAGAACTCTGTGATAATGAATTAATGGCTAGGAATGAATCTTTAGCATTTTATTGACACAAACAACTTGAACCTTACAGTAACAATTGAAGGTCACAAAGATTACAAAACGTAGGTAATTCAGCTCTGTGGTACTCCATTGGAAACTCCACAGACAGAATTCAACTCTGTGATTAAAATCATATGGTTCCATAGCTTGCTCATGTTGTTTATGATTGGAGGGTACATGCTACTTCATCAGTACTCTCCACATTGTATTCCTCCAAAGAGTATTTCATAGTTAAGTTGATGTGATCTTATGGATGATTTCTCCTCCACACAATCAAATGTAATCTGCTTAAATTCTACAGTACAAAAAATTCTTTCTTGAGACTCTTGGCAAACTCTCTGATTTGATTGCAACAACTTATATTCCCAGTGAGAAACTGCAGTGAAACTTCTTTCTGCACAGTCACTCAATTTTATGAACACTACATTCAGCTGCACCAGTCTCAACGACTGGTCATGCACTATACACAGTGGCAAACTCCACCTCTGTGTATTTATTACGGTAGAACCGCAACACCGATATGGCAAGCAACTGATTGTTAAGAAATCTAAACAGTTTACAGACACATGCCTGACACGCAATGTCCCTTATCTCAAACTATTCAATTTCTGATCATCTACCATCTGTATAATGTTTGTGATACCCTGTATGTTCACATACCTGCAATTACTATGCAAACAATCTCATAACCCTTCTCCAGCATTCCAGACTTCCCTAACAAGCACTACATGTCGATTAAGAATCAGTTATCAAAGCACGGTGGCCACGTGTTGTCTGATGTCCCCAATGTGTGTGAAGTATAAGGCTTGCAGGGTTAATTTAAGGTGGAGATACATAAAGAAATCTGCCAGTGGCAAATCTGGAGAATAAGCAAGAAAGTTGAGCACATGGATTGCAGTGTGCAAATGATCATTGTCATGAAGGAAATTCCACCATCCACTCAGTTACAGTTCTTACCAACCCCCTCCCCCCTCCCAGAAGTGTTGCAGTAGCCATTTCAAAACTTCCATATTGACAGTTTCGCCCTTGGGTAGAAATGAATGATGTATCAAGCCCTTCCTATTGAAAAAGACAATCAATATCATCTTAATCTTTATTTTTATCAGCTGGCTATTTTGGGAGGTGGGGAAGATGATGAACACCATGCCACTGATGGTCACTTGGTCTCCAGATTGTATGGCAGCACCAGGTCTCACTCATCTCCTATGATGATGGTTTCCAAAAATTGTGGATTCCAGTCAGATATGTCAAAGAAATCTCCACACTTTCCATCAGAGTTTGCTTCTGCTAATTTGTTAGTGTGTTTGGTACAAACGGGGCATACAGCTTCCACGTTTTTAAAAGTTCATGAACAGCAGTACTTACACTGTCTTGTTGGATGTCATCTGTGACTGTGCTTATTGATGGTCGACCCAAATGCGGCTCATACTTGACACCTTCCTTTCTGTCTCTACAGCATTTAAAACACTCAAACACACACATTTTACTCACTGCTTCAACACTGTACTCCTTGTGTCTCCATTTTCATTTTACTTAATTTGAATCAAAATTTCATGTTAATGTATTGTTCCATTTAGTGCTTCATTTTACAACAAGACAAGTTCTCACAGTGACTTGGTTGCAGCATACACCACTGCTCCACTTCGGTCATCTGGACAACAGGGAGTGCTTGTTGACATACAGGCCATTCACTGAACTTTTCAGATGCAGCTCAGAATAATAATAATAATAATAATAATAATAATAAAAACACTTGCATATTACTACATCAGGCCAACTGAATGTGATTCATGAGATAATTTTTTTGTGAGCATGTGATGTCATGTAAGTGAATGTATTTGAAAATTAGTTGTTTAGTATGTTACTATTTTTAATCTAGATCTTGTCATCGTCATCATCTTTCTCGGGTGTTTATTTGAGATTGGTTTGACAGTTATGAAAAGATGTGCAATATGACATCTACCACAATTTTACTTTAAAAGTACGGAGTGTTCACTAACTGTACAAAATGCCACAAATATGGGAAAGTGATGAAAATGGTTAAAGCTTTTTTTTCTATACTAGGGATGGATTTACGTAGCAGTGCTGAGAAGACAGTGTTAGGAGGTCTAATCATAGAGGCACTTGGTTTGAAAAATAAATGCTTATCATCTGTGACACTATTATGTTAGCTGTTTTTAAATTTTTCTTTAGCAGTTCTGTTTTCATGGGACTAGGATCACCGAACATGTCATTTTGTTACATTTATTTTTTGAGTTATCTGTTTTGCAGATACAATGGCGTTTTATTTTCTGTAGTTATTTTGTGAAAGTGTTTATCTTTTATCTTTTAAGTGTTTCCTGAAAGTTACGTACGTTTTTACTCAGTTTTAAGAACTCTTGAGGAATGTGCTATATTTTGGTTGGTATCAGGTAATTCAGTTAAGTTACATTGGTGAAATGAAGTTATTGATAGGGAATGTAGCTCTCCATTTGCTGGTTAGTTAAAGTTTGTGAACTGCTGACCCGTATCCGTTTCATGATAATCACGGAGTTAACTTTGTCGTGAAGATATAACTACCGACTTCACATCAAAATAGACTCTCTTTTTTTTTTTGTGACAGTTGCTATTAGGTGGTTGTTGGGCATCGTTAAGTTCAATTTGGCTGCACAGGTTACTTGAGTATAACAATACCAGCTTTATATCAAAACTGGTTTTCTGTATAGTTTTGGCATAAATGCTATAATATGGTTGGTTAGAACCATGCAGATTAATTTAGCTGTACATTTTAATTGAAAATAATGATACTAACTTTAGATTAGAATTTACAGATTTTTTAAGAAAGATAATTTAATTAATTTCTTTGTTTATGGGTTTTCCATTTTGTGCCTGGTCAGAGCTCCCAGTTTCCTGCAGATGATTCATTAATTACATACCAGATACACCTGCTGTTATGTAGTATTTGTGTGCATGTTTTTCATAAATGTCAAGTCATATTTACACAAACTGCTTACATCCACCATTTTGATGTTGTTGTGGATCACAGTTGATGCCCAATACTGAAAGGTTCAGTATTTTCATAAGGCTGATGTAATTCATTGAACTCTGCAGGTATACCAGCAAGTACAAGTTCTTTCCTCAATCAGACATTCCCAATTTCAATGGAAGCAAAATAATCAATAAACATATTACAAACACTTATTTTACAATGTTTACCTGTGAATCTTCATGTCTGAAATTTTTTATGTATTTATCCACATAACTAAGTAATATAGGTGTGATGTATGATTCCAGTTTGAACATAGCGGACTTCTGTTATCACAGAACATAGTATCTTCAGACAGCAATGACCTGGAGAAAGAATACATCATTACTACACTTACTGCAATGCAAAAACAGATTACTGAAATTCAAAAATTTCTACAGAAACACTGTCATACTGGTGAAAAATTTAAACTGATGTACATCTATTTATTCAAATAGTTCACTACAAAAAAGAAGAAGAAAAGGTTTAAAAGGAGAGGCTTGTAGGACTAGAGTAAATGGGCCAACAATGTATTTACATTTGGAATTCGTTAACTATGTATTATATAATTACTAATCTTATGGCTAAACATACTGTATGCCTGGGAAAAATTTCAGCTCAAGTTTGGGACATCAAAGTATACACTTTGCAAGGTACTGGTAAATGTTGATCACACGATAGTCAGAATGAAATAGTCATCGAATAAGTATTGTGTCATATGGCAACTTATGACATTTCAAAGATATCTCCCCTCAAGAAGTCATGGGATACATAGTACAAGTTTAGATTGGACAAAGTTGGAGCAGAAAATCAATCATGACCATTTGAAAGAAACCACTCCAGCATTAATCTTACGTGGGTTAGGGAAAGCATGGATGGTGCAAGTCTAGTTGTTCAGATAGGGATTTGACTTTCACTTCTCCAAAACGTCAGTCAATTAACTTAGTCAGCACGTAGTTCAGTGTAAGGTAAAAATATGTGAATGATCATAGTCAAGACAAAATGATTTGCCACATTTCTCCAGCCTGCTGACTATCCTGTGCATACGTGTGCTAAGGCAGAAGGTTGAATAGAACATAGAACTGCTGTCAACAAATAAGCAGAATTTGAAATGTATCCTTACTGTAGACACTGTATTTTAAAGGCAACTGCAAAAAAATGATACTTTACTAACCCATGTAACACAATTTTAATAATGCATTCTGAACCACTAAAGTACTCTGCCAAGAAGAAAAACAGCAGAATGGATGGCCATCCTGAAATGCCCCCTTCATGGATTTGTGCACAATATATATCCATGGAGTACTATGCAACCTTCCCAAGTCTAAAATGTACTGCTATCAGATGTTATTTAAGCTGGAATGGCACTTTTATGATCACATTCGCATAGCTTGGTTGTTGTAGGTGTCTTGCAAACCAACACAGTGGAAAGCAACCGAAAGGATTCCAGAATCCAGGTGAAGTGGAGGTTTTTGGTTTTGGTTTAGGGCGCAAAAACAACTAGGGTCATACATGCTCATGTCAGAACTGTAGAACAAGAAGACAAAGAGAGGAGTTAAAAATGACTACACATTAATGCCAATTGACGGAAGAGAAGATAGTTAAAAACAGGGACATGCAGAAAGGTCTACAAAATACGCCACACAGACCCAGAGGTCCTGAACTAAAGATTAAATGTCCTTCACCATATTGCTACGATGGATAAAAAGTAAAACACGGTCGACAGCCTGGGCATCGTTCACTAAAACAGCGAATAACTCAGATGACAAACACAAATAAGAATGAAAGCGGTTAAAAAAGGGGCATTCAAACAGGAAATGGCGGACCGTCAAAGGTTGAGGGCAATGACCACAAATTGGTGGGGGATCATCACTTAACAAATGGCAATGGATGGAAAGACAGTGCCTGATACGCAGTCTAGCTAAAATGACCTTCTCACAGCGAGAGGGCTGAGAGGAGATTGTCCAAGCCGCTGGGAGGCTTAAGAATCTGGAGCTTGTTCTCATGAAGGGAGAACCAGTGGTAATGCTAAAGTGAAACCAACTGCTGATAGAAATCAATGCAGAGATCATCATAGGGAATGTAAGAACTTGCAACCTGAGGTGCGAGGACTGCAGCCTTGGCAGCAGCACCAGCGGCCACATTTTCTGTCAGACCGATATGCCCGGAAACCCACATAAACATCATCGTGGCTCCATCAAGAGTGAGTAAGTGAAAGCTTTCCTGGACCATTGCAGTAAGCGATGGACAGTGTACAGCACACAGAGGCTTTGAAGGGCACTGAGAGAGTCGGAGCAGATGACGCAATTGAAAAGCCTGTGTCGCCAGATGTTCAGCGTGACCTGATACAGGGCGATGAGCTCTGCTGTAAATACTGAGCAGTGCTCCGGAAGCCAATACTGAAAATCGTCAGTGCCAATAATGAAGGCACTCCCAACACACGGTCAGTCCATGAGCCATCACTGTACACAAAGGTACTATCGCAAAGTTCTGTGCAAAGGTCGTCAAACTGATGGTGGTAGAACAAGGCCGGAGTAGTGTCTTTAGGAAGTAAATTAAGGTCAAAGTGAACACGGACCGCAGCACAAAGCTAAGTTGGTGAACACTTCACATCCATCAGGAAAGTGGCAGCTAGCATGAAGTTAAGCTGCCAGAGAAAGAGCCGAAAGCAAACTCCAGGAGGTAACAGAGAAGAGTGACACACCCCATACTTGGGATCAAAGGAGTCATCAAAGGAGGAGGCATAGAATGGGTGGCCACACATGGCAAACAGCATGCATACCTGCTGAGGAGAAAGTCACAGAGGTAGGACAGCGGTAGTTCGGCAGTTTCAGCATACAGACTCTCAACTGGGCCAGTGTGAAAGGCGCCAGTGGCCAAACAGATGCCGTGATGGTGGATAGTATTGAGACAGTGTAAGGAGAACAGACACGTAGATGCATAAATGAAACACCTATAGTCTAGTTTCAAACGGACAAGAGCCGGTGCAAATGGAAGAGGATGGTTCAATCTGCTCCACTAAGGACACGTAGGACACTGACAGGCCAGCATACAGCAGGCTGCCAGATAAGATAGATGGGAGGACCAGGAAAGTTTCCTATCGAGTATGAGCCCCACGAATTTCATATTTTCAATGAATGGAAGAGCAACAAGCTCAAGATATAATGAAAATGGAAGAAACCAATTGTGCCACCAAAAATTCATACAAATGGTTCTGACGGGGGAAAATAAAAGCTATTGTTGATGTTTTGTTTGCAAACACGATCGAGACATCATTGAAGACGCCCCTCAATGAGACAAGTCCGTGGAGAACTGCAATACATGGCACAATCATCAACAAAAAGGGAGCCAAAGATGCCCGACAGGAAACAGGCCATTATAGGGTTAATGATGATAGGAAAGAGGACAACACTCAGGACAGAGCCCTGGGGCACACCGTTTTTCTGGATAAAGTTGTCCAGCAAGGCAGAACTCACATGAACCTTGAAAACTTGGTCGTTTAAGAATTCCTGAAAGAAATGGGGCAAACAGCCAGTGAAACCCCACGAGTAGAGAGTATGAAGGACACCAGTCCTCCAGCAGGTGTCGCAGGCTTCCTCCAAATCAAAAAACATGGCCACAGTCTGGGATTTCTGTACAAAACCATTCATGACACAGGTTGACAAATTGAGGAGATGGTCAACTGCAGAACGCCGTGCTCGAAATCCACACTGTGCAGTTGTTAGTAAATTGCTAGACTCGAGCCACCACACCAATCGGACATGAACCAAACATTCCATCACCCTGCAAGCACAGCTGGTGAGAGAAATTGGGTGGTAGCTATAAGGAAGGTGTTTGGCCTTACCGAGCTTGGGTATGACAATGGCTTCACGCCAGTGTCTGGGAAACGTGCCCTCTACCCAGATGCGGTTGTATGTATGAAGGAGAAAGCCCTTGCCAGTAAGAGAATGGTGCTGCAACATTTGAATGTGAAGGTCGTCTGGCCCAGGGGTGGAGGATCAGGATGAAGTGAGAGCATGATCTAGCTCCCTAATAGTAAAGGCAGCATTGTAGCACTCATTATTCTGAGAAGGATATCGCCCGAGCCTTCTCCACTCATTCCCAATGGAGGAAGGCAGAGTGATGGTGGGAGGAGCTCGGAATCTCCACAAAATGGCAGCCTAAGGTGTTGGACATAGCAATAGGGTCCACTATGATATTTTCTGCTACTGTCAGGCCAGAAACTGGGGAATGGATCTTGGACCCTGAGAGCCGTCGGAGGTTGGCCCACGTGATAGAAGAGGGAGTGGAACTGCTAAAAGAACTAGTACATTAAATCCAGCTAGCTTTTTTGCTATCCTGAAGAATGCGATGATACTGTGAACAAAATTGTTTATAATGAAAACAGTTTGCAACGATGGGATGACAGTTAAAAACGTGGAGAGCACATCACCATGCGCGAACTGCATCATGGCATGCCCACCGAGGGACTGGGACATGGCGCAGGAAAGAGGAAGTGCGAAGAATGGAATGTCCTGCAGTGGTGAGGATAATGTTTGTAAGATATTCTACCTGGTCATCGCAACTGGGGAAATGTTGTTCGTCGAAGGTCGCTGGGGGGGGGGGGGGGGTAAAGCCTCCAGTCGACCCTAGTAAGCTGCCATTTGGGAGTGCACAGAGGTGGGGTAGGAGTCAGCAACCAGATAGCACATGGGAAATGGTTGCTTGAACATGTGTCAGAGAGAACGGACCACTCGAGACAATGTGCAAGTTGGGCAGTGCAGCAGGTTAAGTCCAAATGGGAATACGTGTACGTGGAGTCTGAAAGGAACGTGGGTGCTCTTGTGTTAAGGAAGATGAGATTACACTGATTGAGAAAGTCAGCCAAGAGGGCACCTCTTGAACAAGTTCTGGGAGAACCCAAAAGGGGATGGTGCACTTTAAAGTCATCAAGCAGCAGAAAGGAGTGAGGTAGCTGCCCAATAAGCCGGCAAAGTGGTGACATCGAATGAGGGACTGATGTAAACAGTACAAAGGGAAAAGGTCAAGTGAGGAAGGGAAATGCGGACTGCAACAGTTGGAGCTGGGTAGTCAGGGAGATGGGTTGGCTATGATCATCATTCCAGATTAGCAGCATGACTCCCCCATGAGATGGAATGCCATCCTGGTGGGAAGGTCAAAGTGGACTGGGAAGAAATGCGAAAGCTCAAAGCGGTCGTGAGGATGCAATTTTGTTTCCTGGTAGCTGAGTACAAGGGGACACTGTGATTCTTTGTTGAATCGAAGGCTGCGGTTGTCATCTCGGCGACTGGCGAGTGCTAGCCTTTGAAGACTCACTGCTACAGGGCACAGTGGCTGGAGGATCCTGCTCCATGAGGTCAACAGAGGCATTGGCATTCTCCTTCTGTCAATCTGTGGAGTCCAGTGCAGAAAAATGGTTGGTGGTGTGCACCAGCAACACAGAGGTTGGCCGGGCGATGGTATCACGTGGTGACACCATTGAAGAGGATCTCAGAGTCAGCGAAGGAGAAGACCGTTTCCCTTTGATTACCTGCAGCCTTTCTGGTTGGCAGAGATGTTTGTTGGCTGGAGGGATGTAAAAAGTCTTCCCAAGAGTATTCCTTCTGTCCCTTCCAGCCAGCTGGTTGTGTAGCATGTGACTTTGCCCTGTGAGGCGGAAGATTGGTGGCTTGGTGCACAGCTGGAGGAGGAGATGGGGATGCTACTATGATACGGGGAGATTTTACAACTGCAGCGCTAAATTTGAGATCACACATCTGCATTGCCATGTCCTTCGTGGAGACAGATGTAGGTGCCAGATGGTAGAACGCAAGGCTTCCAACTAGCCAGCAACTTGCAAGCGACTGGATAAGGCACTTTTTCCTTCACCCAGATCTGAACAGCCTGCTGTGGCATTATCTCGGGAGGAGGTGGGATACACAACATTGCAGTTGATACAGCCGTGAGGAGGAGGTGGACAATCACCATCATGAGCATCCCTACCACAGAATACACATTTAGCAGGCTGTTGACAGGACTGTCAAGTGTGGTTGAAATGATGACACTGGTAACAGCGCATCAGGACTGGAATGTACGATTGAACTGTGAGAAGTTCATAGCCTGCCTTGATCTTGGACTGGGACTGAGCACCACTCTACCAAAAGTGAGGAAAAAAGTGTGTGTGGGAACTAAGGATGCATCTACTGTTTTCATCACCCAATGGACTGCAATGACACCCCAATCAAAGAGGTTGGTCTGGATTTCTGGCTCAGTCAGACCATCGAGCAGCCTAATGTAAATAACACCACAGGAAGAATTCAGTATTCACTGGGCCTCAACACGAACAGGATAGCAGCGGAGGAGCAAAGCAGCAAGCAGTTTTTGTGCTTGAGAATCAGGAGTAGTTGCAAAAGCAAAACTGCCATTTCATAAATGGCAGCAGGAATTCACAGGACCAGCAATTGCGTCAACACCTTACTCAATAATAAATGGATTCACCGTAGTGAATGACTGACTGTCTTCAGTAAGTGAAACAACAAGGGACTGTGGTACAGCTGGGAGGGTCTTTGAAACTTTTGCCTCATTCCATTTATGTTTGGCAGATGCTGACAGTGAAAAAGATGATTGGCTCACTGTGAGAAAATCCCCCATTATCACCAGCACCTCCAATGGTGTGCTCCTTCCAACTGGGTGCCTCCTCAGAAGGGGGCACACCCGCCTTAGGTGATTGTTCACACCTCAGGTCAAACCTGAAAACCTGACAGGGAGACCAATTGGCAATCAGAAGGTAGCAGCTCAGGCAACCATCCCTCCCTGGACCTGTCCTTCACCAGGGGATATGTGAGAACACTACATGTCAACCCAGGGCTGGGAATTGTGTGTTACCCAGTCACCTGTTACACATCAGACGCATGGGCTGGCCTTCAGGAGTGCACAGGAAGAAGAAAAAAGTGGAGGAAAGATAGGAGAAGGGGAATGAAAAACAGAAAAAAAAGAAAGAATGAAAGACAGTGGAAAGACTGTTCTGACATCGGCAACTGAATATACAGAAAGAATTTCCAACAACATCCCAGACATATTTTCCAAGAGAGGGGAAAAAGAATAGCAAGAGGACAGCCATGCAGCATGGAAGGGAAAAGATGCTGCAAAGGATTTTCTCACAGTGAGGCACGCACAAACCCGTCAAAGAGCAGTGAGCCTCCTGGAGGGGAAGGGGGTGGTTTGATCATCCTCCTTTCTTTCCAGAACTTGTGAGAGCAATAATATTGTGGTATTTTTTCAGGTATGTATGATTGCTTCCAGTTTTATGTGGAGCAATAAGCTGTTTCCATGAACTAGGTAGTTCCACAGATTCAAATTTTATTACAAGCTCCAAAAGTAACTTGTCTCTAGTGAATTAGCTGTCACAATACGCTGTACTTGACATTAAGAAAAGGCCTGCTGCTGTCCCTCAGAAGGAATGAAGATTACTGTTTAACATTCCATCAACAGCAACATCATTAGAGATGGAGCACAAGCTTGGATTATAAAAGAATGGGGAAGGAAACCAGCTACGGCATTTTCAAAGGAACCATCATGGCATTTGTCTGGAGTGATTTAGGGAAATTGTGCAAAACCTAAACCTGGATAGCTGGATGGAGTTTGACCTCTTGTCCTCCCAGATGCAAATCCACTGTGTTAATGAATGCATCACCTCACTCAGTGCTGTCCCTTGGGCTGCAGTAAAAGACTGGCATCCCTACCAGCCACGTCTGTTACTGTCCCGCAGCATCAAAAAGTTAGATCTTGGTAGTGTTAGACATTATAGAGTAAAAATATTTCACAACATTGTGCCCTGGGTCTCTTGCCAAGGTTTGAAGAACATCACTATTTCAGACAGCAGTAGCGAAGGACATTCTCCCTTTCCCATTCCCTGATATCACCTACACTGTTTCCTCACACATTAGCAGGTGAAATGGAATGATTAACGGAATTCAGAAAATCTCTCCACTGTTTCCCCCCTAATCTCTTTAACTGTTAATATTGCTCACATCCTTACAATACAGAGACTGACCAAGCATTTGGTTGCAAATAAGCACTTCAACCTCCACCATACAAATGTTTGCAACTATTGATGGAATTATATGCGCTGTTCCACTGTGGCATAACTTTGCTGTAGAGTACTCAGTTGCCTTTACTGAGAAACTACAGTACTTAGAGATGGTTTTATATGACACAATTACATGAGCATTTCACAATGCCATAATAAGTTTCAACCAGTCATTCACCATCTACAGACAAAAGGCAAGTGCTTTCTCTTGTGTTTTCAACAATACTGAAGGCAACAGCAGGTCTTAAGTATTGTCAAAAAATGAAACAGAACTGATTTGCAGCAAGTGTCTGAAGATGACCAACAGCTGGGTCATGTTGTTGTTGTTGTTGTTGTTGTGGTCTTCAGTCCTGAGACTGGTTTGATGCAGCTCTCCATGCTACTCTATCCTGTGCAAGCTTCATCATCTCCCAGTACCTACTGCAACCTACATCCTTCTGAATCTGCTTGGTGTATTCATCTCTTGGCCTCCCTCTACGATTTTTACCCTCCAAGCTGCCCTCCGATACTAAATTTGTGATCCCTTGATGCATCAGAACATGTCCTACCAACTGATCTCTTCTTCTAGTCAAGTTGTGCCACAAACTTCTCTTCTCCCCAATCTTCTTCAACACCTCCTCATTAGTTATGTGATATACCCATCTAATCTTCAGCATTCTTCTGTAGCACCACATTTCGAAAGCTTCTATTCTCTTCTTGTCCAAACTATTTATCATCCATGTTTCACTTCCATAGATGGCTACACTCCATACAAATACTTTCAGAAACGACTTCCTGACACTTAAATCTATACTCGATGTTAACAAATTTCTCTTCTTCAGAAATGATTTCCTTGCCATTGCCAGTCTACATTTTATATCCGCTCTACTTCGACCATCATCATTTATTTTGCTCCCCAAATAGCAAAACTCCTTTACTACTTTAAGTGTCTCATTTCCTAATCTAATACCCTCAGCATCACCCGACTTAATTCAACTACATTCCAGTATCCTCGTTTTGCTTTTGTTGATGTTCATCTTATATCCTCCTTTCAAGTCACTATCCATTCCATTCAACTGCTCTTCCAAGTCCTTTGCTGTCTCTGACAGAATTACAATGTCATCGGCGAACCTCAAAGTTTTTATTTCTTCTCCATGGATTTTAATACCTACTCCGAATTTTTCTTTTGTTTCCTTCACTGCTTGCTCAATATACAGATTGAATAACATCGGGGAGAGGCTACGACCCTGTCTCACTCCCTTCCCAACAACTGCTTCCCTTTCATGCCCCTCGACTCTTATAACTGCCATTTGGTTTCTATAAAAATTGTAAATAGCGTTTCGCTCCCTATATTTTACCCCTGCCACCTTCAGAATTTGAAAGAGAGTATTCCAGTCAACATTGTCGAAAGCTTTCTCTAAGTCTACAAATGCTAGAAACATAGGTTTGCCTCTCCTTAGCTTCTAAGATAAATCGTAGGGTCAAAAAAATAATTTAAATGGCTCTGAGAACTATGGGACTTAACATCTATGGTCATCAGTCCCCTAGAACTTAGAACTACTTAAACCTAACTAACCTAAGGACACCACACAACACCCAATCATCACGAGGCAGAGAAAATCCCTGACCCCACCGGGAATCGAACCCAGAAACCCGGGCGCGGGAAGCGAGAATGCTACCGCACGACCACGAGCTGCGGACTCGTAGGGTCAGTATTGCCTCACGTGTTCCAATATTTCTACGGAATCCAAACTGATCTTCCCCTAGGTCGGCTTCTACTAGTTTTTCCATTCGTCTGTAAATAATTCGCGTTAGTATTTTGCAGCCGTGACTTGTTAAACTGATAGTTCGATAATTTTCACATCTGTCAACACCTGCTTTCTTTGGGATTGGAATTATTATATTCTTCTTGAAGTCTGAGGGTATTTCGCCTGTCTCATACATCTTGTTCACCAGATGGTAGAGTTTTGTCAGGAGTGGCTCTCCGAAGGCTGTCAGTAGTTATAATGGAATGTTGTCTACTCCGGGGGTCTTGTTTCGACTCAGGTCTTTCAGTGCTCTGTCAAACTCTTCACGCAGTATCATATCTCCCATTTCATCTTCATCTACATCCTCTTCCATTTCCATAATATTGTCCTCAAGTACATCACTCTTGTATAGACCCTCTATATACTACCTCCACCTTTCTGCTTTCCCTTCTTTGCTTAGAACTGGGTTTCCATCTGAGCTCTTAATATTCATACAAGTGGTTCTCTTTTCTCCAAAGGTCTCTTTAATTTTCCTGTAGGCAGTATCTATCTTACACCTAGTGAGATAAGCCTCGACATCCTTACATTTATCCTCTAGCCATCCCTGCTTAGCCATTTTGCACTTCTTGTCGATCTCATTTTTGAGACGTTTGTATTCCTTTTTGCCTGCTTCATTTACTGCATTTTTATATTTTCTCCTTTCATCAATTAAATTCAATATTTCTTCTGTTACCCAAGGATTTCTACTAGCCCTTGTCTTTTTACCTACTTGATCCTCTGCTGCCTTCACTACTTCATCCCTCAAAGCTACCCATTCTTCTTCTACTGTATTTCTTTCCCCCATTCCTGCCATTTGTTCCCTTACGCTCTCCCTGAAACTCTGTACAACCTCTGGTTTAGTCAGTTTATTCCTTAAATTCCCACCTTTTTGCAGTTTCTTCAGTTTTAATCTACAGTTCATAATCAATAGATTGTGGTCAGAGTCCACATCTGCCCCTGGAAATGTCTTACAATTTAAAACCTGGTTCCTAAATCTCTGTCTTACCATTATATAATCTGTCTGATATCTGTCAGTATCTCCAGGTTTCTTCCATGAATACAATCTTCTTTTATGATTCTTGAACCAAGTGTTAGCTATGATTAAGTTGTGCTCTGTGCAAAATTCTACCAGGTGGCTTCCTCTTTCATTTCTTAGCCCCAATCCATATTCACCTACTATGTTTCCTTCTCACCCTTTTCCTACTACTGAATTCCAGTCACCCATGACTATTAAATTTTTGTCTCCCTTCACTATCTGAATAATTTCTTTTATTTCATCATCATACATTTCTTCTATTTCTTCGTCATCTGCAGAGCTAGTTGGCATATAAACTTGTAATATTGTAGTAGGCATGGGCTTCGTGTCTATCTTGGCCACAATAATGCGTTCACTATGCTGTTTGCAGTAGCTTACCTGCATTCCTATTTTTTTATTCATTATTAAACCTACTCCTGCATTACCCCTATTTGACTTTGTATTTATAACCCTGTATTCGCCTGACCAAAAGTCTTGTTCCTCCTGCCACCGAACTTCACTAATTCCCACTATATCTAACTTTAACCTATCCATTTCCCTTTTTAAATTTTCTATCCTACCTGCCCGATTAAGGGATCTGAATTTTCCACGGTCCGATCCGTAGAACGCCAGTTTTCTTTCTCCTGATAACGACGTCCTCTCGAGTAGTCCCCGCCTGGAGATCCAAATGGGGGACTATTTTACCTCCGGAATATTTTACCCAAGAGGACGCCATCATCATTAACCATACAGTAAAGCTGCATGCCCTCGGGAAAAATTACGGCTGTAGTTTTCCCTTGCTTTCAACCGTTTGCAGTACCAGCACAGTAAGGCCGTTTTGGTTAGTGTTACAAGGCCAGATCAGTCAATCATCCAGACTGTTGCCCCTGCAACTACTGAAAAGGCTGCTGCCCCTCTTCAGGAACCACACGTTTGTCAGGCCTCTCAACAGATACTCCTCCGTTGTGGTTGCACCTACGGTACAGCTATCTGTATCGCTGAGGCACGCAAGCCTCCCCACCAACGGCAAGGTCCACGGTTCATTGGGGAATGGGTCATAAAAAATAAATATATCATAAAATTGATCACTGACTCTCCATGGAAAATACATCATTTTTTCCAACCATGCAGATGCCTATCTATCTGTCCATCTGAAATATATCCCTTTTATAGGGAAACTGCTGAAGCTGAACACTCAAGGACTCAGGAATGAGGTATCAATCAGCACACGGTCGGAGCAATGAAATAGCACTGTTTGGCCAGTATCGGCACAGTTGAGCTATGCAACAGGTGCTTTCTCTCACCAAGAACATGCAAATTGACTTAGTCAATGCTTATATGTGAATAACACTTGATGCAAAATCACAGCAACAGCTCTTAATTAACATATCATTCAGATTGTAGTGGAAAACTGATTAACTTTTGATATTGTTTGTGCTCAACTGGTTCTTTTATGTGACATTTACTCAGATGATAGTACAATGCAATTTATACAAAAAAAACCCAAGTCTGTTAGGTCTCAGAAATCCACTCCTCAGTTATGGAGTCATTTGAGAATCACTGTATGAATGTCCGAATTCCTGGATCATTAGATATTCTCTTTCCTCCCCGAAGTTTTACATGAAAGCCTGTACCTTAATCTACTTTTGCTGAAAAGATAGAAATCATATGGTGCAAGATCTTGACTTCCCAGTCAGCATCACCCATGTCTGTATGGTCTTGGTCAAATTGTTGGCATCATTTTACTACAGCTAGATACAACATTGCATCTGACCCATATACTTCCAGAATTTCACAGTATATCTGTGTGTAATTTAGATATTTTGGCCACTAAAATCATACTGCCCCTGTACTCCAACTTTGGAGTATGTTACCCATTGCCTCACCATATCACACATGCTACGAGGCATGTTTTTTAAGTAAGTACCGTTTTGAAATTTTAAAAAAAGACGTGCTAAGATATCTCAATAATTTTATTTTTACATGAAAGCCTGTACCTTTTCTACATAATTTCCATCAATATTGAGGCACTTGTCATAACATTGTACCAGTTTTTGAATACCCTCCTCATAGAAGTCTGCCGCCTGACTGGTTAACCACTGCATCACCACTGTTTTGACTTTGTCGTCGTCTTGAAGAAGCTGATAGCCCAGGTGTTTCTTCAAATGCAGGAACAGATGGTAGCCACTGGGCGCAAGATTTGGGCTGTATGGAGGATGGTCTAGAGTTTCCCATCGAAAAGATGTGATGAGATCTTTGGTCTGATTCGCCACATGCGGATGAGCGTTGTCTTGCAGCAAAATTATGAACTTGCTCAACTTCCAAGACTGTTCCTTTGATTCTGCTGTGATGTAGGCCACCCATGTTTCATCGCTCGTAACAATTTGGATTAAGAAATCATCACCGTCATTGTGGTACTGCTCAAGGAAAGTCAATGCACTGTCTAAACCATTCATCAACATTTTTGGTACCCAATGTGCACACAATTTTCGGTAATTCAAGTGCTCGGTCACAATGCCATACAAAACACTACGAGAAACATTAGGAAAGTCATCATGCAAGGAGGAAATCGTAAAGTGTCTGTTTTTCTCACCTTATTGTCCACTTCCTGCACCAAACTTTCATTAACGACTGAAGGACGCCCACTCCCTTGTTCATCATGCACATCTGTGCGACCATCTCTAAGTGCTCTCACCCACTTTCTTACCATTCCATCACTCATAATGTTTTCTGTGTAAACTTCACAGCTCTCACGATGAATATCAATTGCTTTTAGGTCTTTAGCACTAAGAAATCTTATAACAGCCCGTACTTCACAGTCGGCGGGACTCACGATTATCGGCGGCATCATAAACACTCAGTACACAAAGTAAACAAAAAAGAATCAGAATGTAATGGCCTCAGTGCATAGATTAAGGTACTGGCTTTCATGTAAAAATAAAATTATTGAGATATCTTAGCACATCTTTTTTTGAATTTCAAAACGGTACTTACTTAAAAAACACGCCTCGTATGATGCATCTGTTATCCATACCGCAGCAGACTAGTATCAGCAGGAAAACCGAAACATGTACTCTCTTCTGATAACACGCCACTCTTGTTGAGCACTGGTATTAGCGTGGGACAACATGTGTCACTTATTTTATTAAGTCCCTACATAACTTAAAATACCCTTTTGTTAGAAAATGGGCACATTGTTTAGCATATTTGAAATAGATGGAAAATGTACCACATCCAGTCCAGTGATCTTTCTTCCATCAAGAGTCTAAAGTTGTTATTTGTCATTTTCACATCGTTATGATAATTAAAATTACGAATTGTGTTACGGTCTTCTGTGGTAAAGCAATTTTGGAAATCCTTGATTAATTTCATGAGAGCTTTTCTGTGAATTGCCTGATGCCATGGCAGATTGTGCACAAAGTAATCCTGTGTGAGGCACAGTGCGTAACACCAACTCAGAAGCATGCTGCACAATTTGTTACTGATAGGTTTGGTCAACACAGGAGTGTTACTGAGATGCTCCGTGGATTCAAATGAGAATCCCCGGAAGAGAGACTGACATTCTTTCTGTAAAACACAACTGAGAAAATTTAGAGAACATGTACTTGCAGCTGACTTTAGGATGATCCTACTGCTGCTGACATGCATTTTGCATAAGGGCTGCAAAGACAAGATAAATCAGGGATTGTACAGAGGTGTATAGAAAGTCACTTTTCCCTTGCATCATTTTTGAGTGGAATAGGAAAAGAAATGACAAGTCGTGGTACACGGCACCCTTCACAATAAACCATTCGGTGGCTCAAAGAATATATACAGAGGGGCCCAGAAAAATTAGGACACTCTTTGATAGTCAATATTAAAGGAGCAAAATGACATACCATTACAATTCTTGCATGGGGGAAGGGTTATTTTATGTGTTCAACACAGCATCCAAACAATATTGATGCTGCTAAAATGCTGACACATCCTTATTTGTTTTACCTCCACTATTCCAGCTTGTCCAAGCACAGCTGACACTACCTGCATGTATGGTAATTCATGACCTACTACATTACAGTACTGACAACTCAATGGCTAACACCAATTATAGCGATCATGGTGGTTCTCCGCTATAGTAGGTGGTGGAAAGATGTAGGAGGAGGTCAAGATGCTGGTAATCCACCACCCAGGCAGACTAGCAGTGAGGTAGTGAATGGATGCCTGGGAGAATCTGACATATTAACGATGTGAAACAGCAGTGATAAATCACACAGTTATTACTCCATACTACAATAGCTGTCCAGGTGCACAGAGAGACTAATGCCTGATGGGCATAAGCCAAGCAGCAGTGCCATGCAGATGAGAAAGCGATTGTGCCAATTGCCAAAGCAAGGTCAGTGACACCAGCATGTCAGTGTCAAACTGTGGTAGCCACACTGCCTACAGGCATCCAATTAGCACCGGATAAGGCATGCAGTGGCATGCAAGATTACAACATGGACTCAGTGTGTAAGAGGAAGCTCACTACAGCAATATCTATCCAGAGCAGAGGCAGGCCACCAGGAAATTGCCTGCCCAAGCAGTGGTGGATAAGAGGCTGCACAGCCTTGGATGATAGCCAAAGACTTCCAGATGGAAAGCCAGCAGCAGCTGAAGTAGGCCCCTGAATGGCTCACTGGTTAAAGGGCATTAAGTCCACAGCATAAGACTTGGCACCAGCAGCTGGGCTGCAGCTAGCAGAAGTAGAGTCTGCAGAGGGTGACAGTCGAGCACTGCAGACTCGTAGACTCATGGACTGTTGTAGGTTCCACCTCAGGATAGTGGCAGGCAGGTTGCAGTACCTTTGACTAAAAATGATGAGTATTCATACAGCCTTGGCCAATCCTTGTTATGCCACAGCATCAGTTTTATCAGGTAAGCCACAGTAAACTGTGGCTCGGATGTGAAGTAACCAGGCCAACAATGCTGCAATGGTTCTGCCTTCCTGCTACAACGCTGATATTTACATTCCTGTTGTGTCTTTGATGTAGTAACCACCTGGCGTAGTAACACAGTTCTTGTATCAGCAACAGTCCCCTGATGCCATAAAATTTGGCCAGCTCTGATCTGACCTGCTTATGCAGCCCCCTCACATTAGCTGGAGCAGGTGTTTTAACTTTTACTCAACTGTGCCAAATTAATTATTTGTAGTGCAACAATACAGTGTTAGACATAATTTTCGCCTGTAGTTGTTTCCACACTCAATAAGAGATGTATTCAATTTTCTTTCCTTTGCTGTTCTTCTTCCTTGACATGTGTGTGTGTGTGTGTGTGTGTGTTTGTTTAATCTTAACTGTGTGTTCACAGGCTCCTATAGAAGAGTATTTAAAAGTTTGTGGCAATTATCCCCAGACTCTTCAATATACACTGCCTGACAAAAAAAAGTGAAGCACCCAAAAGGGAAGGAAGAAACAAAATGAAACTTCTTGGGTCAGGAAGGGATGTTATTTCAATGATTACAAAACCGAGTCAAATTTACAAAGAACATGGCAGTATGAGGTCATTTATCAGTATGAGTATGAATCCCCTCTGGTCTAGAAGTGTGTACTAATCGGGTTGGGAAGGGTGTCATAATGCCATCGTATCCTCTCCTGAGGCAAGCAACCCACAATTGTTGTAACTGGTGCTTGATATCCTGGATACCGGCACTGTGATGGTGTTGGTATTCAAGCTGCTCCCATGTATGTTCTGCTGGGATAGATCTGGGGATCTTTCTGGTCACATGAATACCTCATCATAGAGACATATTCCGTGTGTGGACAAACATTGTACTGTTGAAAAATGGCACCATGATACTACTGCACGAGAGGTAATGCATGAGGATGCAAGGTGTCTGTGTGGCATTATTGTGCCATTACAGCTCCCTCACACTCTAGCAGCTATGAACTGAACTATGAACTCCATGGCCCCTCCATGACACTGGGAGTAGCACCACTGCACCTCTCCAAAAAACTGGAAGAATGGGACCTCTCCCCAGGTCGCTGTCATATGCCACAGTGGTCATCTGTGGTACTGCAGAAACCACAATACTTCACTTAACATCAAGCAGTGCCATTCATCAACAGTCCACACTTCCCAGCCATGGCACCACTTCAAACATAGCTGTTTGTGCTGTCGTGTTAATGTCAGACTACACATACGATTGTTATTCCCTAGTCAGGCTGTTGCTAATCTTGGCCAATGGTGCAGGATGACACAGAATATCATGCGAGTCCATTACTTAACCTCAGACGGCAGGTGCACGTGTGAAGGGGTTACGATACGTTTGGTGTACAACATGGCGAACCTACCTTGAGGTGGTCAGAATTGATTGACCACAACCTCGGCATGTATGCTTGCTCTTGTGTTTCCATGCAGTCTAACACTGAGCCACTGGCACATCCAAATGGCCCACAGATCTGGAGGTTGCACACTCTCGCAAGAGGTGGCAGCACCTCTGTGTCCTTCACAGTGATCACTCAACATATGTCATTGTTGACACTGCTCATATAGCTTAGCATTCCCAGTAACAAAACTACACATGAACAATACTAATGTACTCAGATGGCTGCTCTAGATATCACAGAGAATTGTAATTCTCAATCATTTACATGCCCAGTAATGGTGTATACATATATGAAGTTACATCATCATCCTACCATGTCATTTTGGTGTTTCACTTTTTACTCCAGCAGTGTATTTTTGGGTCCAATTAGTACAACTGCCCAATTAATTAATATGTAGCCACCTCGTAAAATAATATATTACGTCACAATAACTTACATAGACAAGGGCATGCTGAAATGTGATACCTTGGAATTTATTTATGTTAAAACTCTTAAAGGCTTTTTAAATTAAAAAAAAAGTTACTAACATTCTACATCTTTATCCTTCATCTTTATCTCTCAACACAGTTACCCTGGCGACAAACACATTTCTCCCAACAATAGACCAGTTTGTTGATAATGTCACTGTACAACACTTGACTACCTCTGCTTTCGCTGCTTCATCACTCAAAATGAAGTATTTGAATGTGGTCTTTAAGTTCTGGAAACAAATGAAAATCAGATGAGGTCAAGTCGAGACCATATGGAGAGTGATCGATGACAGAAAACTCATGGTGTCAGATTGTTGCAGATCTCACAGCGCTCGCATGTGGTCTGGCACTGCCATTCTGAAGCAGTGGGTGCTTCATACGTGGGCGAACTCTTATGCAGTTAGAAACTCAATCACAGCACACTGTTTCTCAAGCACCAACATAGTTATGTTACACACTGCCATGTTATATGCTACAATTCGGAGCCCTCCAGTGGCAGAGGATTGCAACTTGCATCAACAAAATGGGAAAGTCAACCAAGTAATATGAATGACATGTAATATCTCAATGAACATGGAGATATTTTGAACAGATGTCAGCTGAAGACGGGCTTTGTTGATGCTGCAAATTTTGCAATTTTGACTGAGATAAACTGATGCTGCAGTGTTCATCTTCAGCATGCCAGTGCAGAAGTTGTCACAGGATAAGCTGATTAAAAAATCCATGCAATTTGCACCATTATTTATATGTTAAAGCGGACTTTGGAATTTTCCTTTGTGTGAGGCAATGTGTGCCAGATTCATATGCCGATTTGAAATTCTAGACTCGCATATCTTGCTGTTAACATCGCTTCTGTATAACCTTTCCTTGATTGTGTCAACACTCGTTTGTATTGTTATATAGTGTGGAATTTCGAACATTTGCGAGTGCCGACATAACCTGTACTTTTATTGTCAACTGTAGGCTTAAACTTATTAGTGTTATTTTACAATTTTTGAAACAGCTGGCCTATCCTCCTTCAAAATAATCATTCTTTAATTTCACTGCATAATTATGTTGGAAATATGTTATTTCTGATAATTTTTGGATTCTTACAAAACTATATTTTTGAAAACATTCACAAATTACTGGTACAACTGTTTTGCATAACTTATTTCATAGCAAATCAGGTTTTGTGATTCATGGTTACTGCAAAAGAATAGATCACCCCAAATTTCAGTATATACAAACATACATTTTCAAGAATTTTAGGAAGCTACCATTGTCCTGTGGATACTCTTAATTCGTAGTAATTCGACATTTGTGATTCAATCATCTTCAGCTGGAAGCTCCTTTTTCCATGTTTGCTTTAACAATACATGTGTTTTTGGATGGGGTCCACCTTTAGCAAAACACAATTTTGTTTTTTATCCCAGTTACTGTAGCAAATACAGTATTGAAACCAACATATTATGATACGGTACATCTAGTTTTCCCTTCGAGAGGAGTATATACACTGACAATTTCTAAGGAACTACTTCCTACAGAACAACTACCAACTGCTACGTAACAATCGACAATTGCTACAGAACTCCTTATCAATGATAGTAAAAGGAAATGTACAGGGTGGAATGTGTTAACTGCAGCGAAACCTGTGCATGAACAATCTGTAGGCATTTGAAAGCTGGTGCAGTTATGATGTTTGATGAAGGTGGTTGTTGAACTGATTAGTGTAACATTCAGTGAAGTATGGTAACACCTCTGTCAGACACCGCTTGAGTACTCACGATTGTGGATGAGCAGTTGGACAGCTTGAAGCTGGTCAATGTGTCAATACTTTGCTCACAGTAATAGGTGTATCCAAAAATGTCATCTTGTGATTCAAAAAGGTCACTAAAGATAGAAATGCTATATGAAGGCATGCCGGTGGTTGTAGATGGATCACCACACTGCAAGAGGGGCATCAACATACAGGCCTAGGCAAAAAGGAACAGACATCTCCTAGGCAGATGACTGCAGACCTCACAACTGCTACCAGTACACATGCCCTTGCCAGCCATTTCAGGGTGATTTAATCAGACTGGTTTGTATGCTCAGAAGCCTGTTAAATGCACATGCTTGTCAATGAGCACCCTTTCTCTGAACCATGCAAGAACTGAAAACTGCCTTGAAAGGAGAGGGACAATATCCTTCACGGACTGCTCAACGGATTGGTATCCAGCATGAAAACAGGTGCAAAAATGTGGATTAGAGCCTGAGGAGGGCATATTCCTTACTGACAGTCCAATATTGACCTTTACGTTGAGAGTCTGAACTGCATCTAACATGAATGTTGTTTATGTCTGTTATCCTACTTTCGCATGTGGTGGAATCTGTACCACTTTTCATTTTAAATATATCACACCAGCTCTCTTACATATGTACTGTGTTTCAAGTTGTCCAACACTGCCTGTGATTATTCCCGTCCAACAATGTCTTTGGTCCTTAGCAACTGTCAAGCAGTTTATTATCTGCATGTATTGTAAAATAACTCTATTTTTGAGTTTGTTAATGACTATAAATAACCTCAAAAAGTTGGGGAAACCTGCAACTTTTACCACAGGTTTTTCTGTTTCATTTATAGAAATCTTGTTTTGTGTATTTGCTTCAATTCTCAAAGGAAATAAGTAATTTTTTACCTCAACAGATTATAAGGTAGTCAGCAAGATTAGTTTAAAGTTATTTGTTCGCTGTACTGTAATACATTGCACTACCCACAATGCGGCTCCACTGTGAATGGTGTTCTTGAACATGCGATGAGTTGGTTGACATTTGTAAGCAGCTGGAAATCGTCCTGACTACTATCAAATGATTGACAGTTGCTGTGAATCGGTGTGTCTGGAGAGTCATGTACCTGTGGCACGAATACTAAAGGCACCTTTGAGTACTGCCTCTCCTGTGGATTCTGTCTCCTCTACAGGAAGCACAAGTGTGCTACCTTTTGACTATGACTGGCCAGTCAGTGGTGGCTCTAGGTGTCCTGCACAGGGTAGATGGGCACTAGGTAGGATTCAGGCTGCTATACCGACCCCCCTAACCAACAAGTTCAAGCTGCTGCCTTTCAGTGAAAGTGAAACTGAGCCAACAGGACTCACCTCACCTGTTTTCAGTAAACCTGCTTTGTCCTGTGTCAAGGAGGCAAATGCAAAAGGGTAGGGTCTATTAATCAATGCCAGTTCAAACATACAGCAAATAATAGTACCCTTTACGGAAATGACAGCATGGGGCATGTAAGAACACTCAGTGTGTAAGCCTGGGGCCTCATTCAACTTGTTGAAGGCTATACTGGCAGCCACTAACAGAACAGGTTGCAATCAGCTGCAGATTGTGGTGAACATTGGAACAAACGATGCCTATCATCTGGGCTCCAAGTTACACTTGGAACTTGGATTGTCCCAGAGACTGGCAGAGAAGGTTTAAAAGACCAGCTCGCTGAACAGAGTTTCAGAGAAGCTCACAATTTACAGCACTGTCTCCAGAACTGATCGTGGCCCCTTGGGTCTGAACTGAGTGGAATGACTGGAGCAAAGACCTCAAGGGGTCTGTAAGAAGCTAGCCTGCAACTTTCTGAACTTGCACCGTAGAATTGGGACCTGTAGGCCCTCAAAATGGGTCAGGTGTGTGGTATACATCAGAGGCTGCTACCCAGGTAGATGATTGTGTGTAGAGTGCACGGAAGTATTTTTTAGAAGCTGTAAGAAACACAGAGTAAGATCCCTCTTTCCACACACAGGAATATTAAAATCCCGGTAGTTAACTTCAAAGCAGCCATAACAAAGTGCCATAGTTTGAAGTGCTTCTGAAAAGCAATGCAGCTCACATAATACTAGGAAAAGAAAGCTGGTTGAAATCTGAAATTAATAGCAGTGAGATTTTTGTGATAAATTGAAGTGTATATTGAAAAGATAGACTAATGGGAAATGGAGGTGGCGTATTTGTCGCATTAGACAAGAAACTTAAATCTATCGAGATAAAAATTGAAGCTGCATGCAAGATTGACAGGGCAAGTTGTAGTATCAGGGGAGGGCATAAAAAGGTAATTGGATCCTTCTATCATCCACCAGAGTCATCTCCTGATGTAATAGAAAACTTTAGAGAAAACCTCATTTTGCTGGTATGTAAGTTCTCCAATCATACTGTAATCATCAGTAGATACTTTAATCATCCAACAATTAATTGGGAAAATTACAGTTTTGTTAGTGGTAGGCATGATAATGCATTCTGTGAAACTTTACTAAATGCCTTCTCTGAAAACTACCTAGAACAAATAGTTAGGAACTCCACTCATGATGGAAATACATTGGATCTAATCGCAACAAATAGGCCTGATGTCTTTGAGGATGTCCACATCAAAACTAATATCAGTGACCATACAGGGTTGTGGTAACAATGATTACCAAAGTACAAAGGACAACTAAACCAAGCAGGAAGATATGTATATTCAGTAAGCTAGAGGAAAAAATCAGTAGTGTCATACTTCAATGAGGAGCTTGAAACTTTCAGCGCAAGGCAGGAGCATCTACAGGAACTATGACTCAAGTTTAAAAGAGTAGTTGACCATGCACTGGATAGATATGTATCCAGTAGAACAGTTCCTAATGGGAGGGAAGCTCCATGGTATACAGTCACTGTAATGAAACTTCTAAAGAAACAGAGATTACTGCATGATAGATGTAAAACAAAGCGTCGGACTATAAACAGAGAGATGTTTCGTGAAATGTATTTGGCTATCAAGAGAGAAATGCATGATGCCTTTAATGACTACAGTAGCAGAATATTGTCAAGCAATCTTTTGTAGAACCCAAAGAAATTCTGATCACATGTAAAGGCTGTTAGTGGCACCAGTCACTTGCAAATGAGACAGGAGCTTAAATTGGGGGTAGTAAAGCCAAAGCTAAAGCTAAAGTGCTTGACTTCATTTTCAGATGTTCCTTTGCAAAGGAAAATCTATGAGAATTGTCCTAATTTAATCTTTGTACCACTGAAAAGACGACAGAAGTAAGCGTTCATGTCAATGTTATTGAGAAACAGCTGAAATCGTTAAAACTGTACAAAGATCCAAGCCCCAATGGAATCCCTATCATCACACTAATTTACAAGAAGGGTATTAGAAGTGATCTACAAAACTACTGTCCAATATTCTTGAAATCAGTTTGTCGTAGAAGCTTAGAAAATATTCTGAGCTCAAACACAGTGAGATGCCTCGAACAGAATGATCTGCTCCATGCCAACCAGTGTTGATTCCGAAAACATCAAGAATGTGAAACCCAACTCACACTTTTCTGATATGACATACAGAAAGCTTTGGATCACAGCAGTTAAGTAGATGCAGTATTTTTGATTTCTGAAAAGCATTTTACTCAGCAACAAATGCCATATGGGGTATCACGTGAAATTTGTGACCGGACTGAGGATTTTTTGATGGGGAGAATTCAACGTGCCATCTTGTGTTGAGAGTCATCATCAGATGTGGAGGTAGCTTCGGGTGTGTTCCAGGGAAGTGCTGTTTATGTTGTATATTCATGACATTGAGGACAACATCTGCAGATGATGCAGTTACCTATAATGAAGTACTGTCTGAATTCAGTTGGTTCTTGATCAAATATCAAGTTGGCACAAAGCTTGGCAACTTGTTACAAGTGTTCAGAAATGTAAAACGGTGCTCTTAACAAAATAAAAAACATAGCATCCCACGCCTTTAATATCAATGTGTCACAGATAGAATCAGCCAGCTCATACAAATATCTGGGTTTAATAATTTGCACGGGTATGAAATGTAATGATCACTTAGGCTCAGTCATGGGTAAAGCAGGTTGCAGACTTCAGTTTATTGGTAGTGTACTTGGGAAATGCATCCAGTCTACAAAGGAGATTGTTTAGAAATCACTCATGCATACCTTTCTATAATATTGCTCAAAAGTGTGTTGGACCTAACAGGAGATATTGAATGTACACAGAGAAGGGCAGCAGGAATAGGCACATGTTTGTCTGACCCATAGGGGGGTGTCACAGTGATGCTGAAGAAACTGAACTGGCAGACTCTTTGAAGATAGACATAAACTATCCCGAGACAGCCTATTCACAAAGTTTCAAGAACTGGTTTTAAATGATGACTCTACGAATATACTAATAACCACCAACATATCAGTCACATTATAATTTGGGGACAAGAGTAGACTGTTGACAGCATGCACAGGGCTTTTAAACAGTGATTCTTCCTGTGCTCTATATGTGAATGAAACGGGGAGAAACCTTAATAACTTAACTGGCACAATGGGATGTACCCTCTGCCATGTGCTTATAGTCATTTGCAGAGTGTAGATGTATAATGGACTAAGAAATTGAGAGGCATTACTTTTCAGTATGCCCTCACATAAATAAAATATTCCCATTGCCAGCTTTGGTAAACAGTTGCCGTCTTCAGATGTGACACAGTCCAGAAAGGGAACATTTAATCAACATAATATGTACTCTGCATACTCTCATGTGACAAAAAGTAAGAGCTCTAATGAAGGCATACCATCTTTGCACCACTTGGGTAACAAACACTTACCCTGACCTCTTGAAACATTATGAAAAAAAGTACTTAGCCAAATGTCAATTGTCTGCCTTTTTACAACTGAAAACATTTCTGATCTGTGTATCCAGTCACAGAAGCCTACCAACCACTTTATTGACATTATGTTAGTAACTGCCAAAAGTTCACTGACACTGATATCACTGGCAATTTTTAAATAGCAGATCATTATAATTCATTTTGATCCTACAGATCTGAATCATGTGTAGTCCTGCTTGTCCAAGGAAGACAAATGCAGTAGAGTTTGGACACTACTTGATTGAATCAACAGTTACCATATAAAGTTTTACACAGAATTCAAACCACAGTAGGACTACAAGCAATCAAACAAATAAGTGAAATGTCAGCAGTTTTATGCACCAAATTCACACTTCCACCCACTATAGCAGAACAAGGCATACTAAAACCAATATGTTTTGAAGATATCTTTAATGTGGCATATCACTTAAAGGACATATCTTCATAATATGCAAGTATAAATATGAAAGTGCCAAATACAGCAAGTTAGCTTTGGGAGTGCGCTGAAATCAAGGTGGTAGCTGCTCGACATGCATCTGTCAGCCAATACAGAACAGACAAGTCAGTCAATCATACAGGACCTCAGGCTAAGTTACACATCAGTCCACCACAACTATCACGTTTTTTGCTTTCACATTTGTTGGCTTCAACAGCTCTCAATCAAACTGTTACCATCCAACCTAAATCATGCCTCAGGCAAAGCTACGTATCAACCAGTCACCACAACCAAAGTTTTTTTTTTTGTAGAAGACAACTAAATAATTGTGACAAGCAAGATATAAATGTGTGCTATGAGTGGCTGATGAGATCATGTGTCCTGTGCTGTGACAGGCTGACAGAAGCAAATCGAGCATATAATACCTTTGCCCATGAAGCACTGCCACAAAAACGTAGGCACAGAATATTATCAAAGCAATGTATGTTACCCTACACAACTACCTAAGCATCAAATGAATGAGATAAATGTTTAAAATTCCACAAATGAGGTGGTAATTAGAGACAGATCAGAATATCAACAAACTTCAGATACTGCTACAGAACAGAAATATTGCTAACATCATGGCAATAAATAAATCCCTGAATGTACCATTCTCTCCATCAAGTGGAATGTGAATCGGCACTACTTGGAGGGCCCAAGATATTTAACAAAGTTATTGGAAAAATTAATGAGAGAACCAGTGCACAAAGTATAAACCAATGTACCATTTCTTAATCCACTAAATATAGTTTGGTCTTGTGCATATTTATGCTGCATTCAACCACTTTAATATTAGGGGCCTATGTCCTTCAGGCCTGAGTACTTACTTAAATAAGACTGTGTTTATAATAAACAAAGAGGCAAACAGGAAAATTCTACAACTCTTGGGTCCTTGTCCACATTATTATTATCACTAAAAATGTGAAAACACACAGTATGATTCCACAGAAAATCTTAACAAACAGCATTTTGAAAACCAACATAAATTTCACTTATCATCAACAACACTCCATTCACAATTAAGTCACTCAAGAACTGATGAGGGAAGAAAGGTCAAGGTTTATTGTCCTGTTGGTGAAGACATCATCATAAATGTAGCAAACGTAAGAATGGCATGGCTGTAGAATTTTCATGGGAACCATCGTGTCACTTGCCTCAGGGCATTCACAGAAAACATAAATTTTGGTAAACGGATGAGGACTTGTACTAAATTCATGCTGAATGTGAATCCTGTGTCGTATCAACAGGCAACCACACTTGGTACTAAGCAGCAGCCACACAATCACAGCTTCTCTATAGCAACACCACAAATGTTGGCAGCTAACGCAATATTGCATCATGATTTACTTTGTATATCCTCTGCTGTAAGAACCGTATTTGAAATTGTGTGGCAAAATTTTTTGTGGAGAAAGGGTCAGTCCCAAATTGCTCTTCAATAGTGGATATGACTGCCATGTAGAACAACTCTTTTGACAAGAAACAAGACCATCCAGTAAATCACACTCCCTAAGAAGACACTCTATTATCATCCAGCCAGGCATCCTTTGGAAATTAATTTTCAGGTAATATGATAAAGTTCACAGATAATACTTTAATAATCTCTAGAATCACAAATAATCAACTGTTCCTTATCCCAAATTTTACAGCCATTAAGGCTAGAATACTGTAATACGAATGACAGGAATGAAATAGTGCGAGTCGATAACATTGCTATCCCGAGAAAAAGTGAGAAAGGATTGCAGGACCAGCTGAATGTAATAAACAGTTCAATGAACACACACTATGGATGAGGGTAAACCAAAGAAAGACTAAAGTAATGATGGGTAGCAGAAATGAGATTAGTGATAAACGTATCAGAATTGGGAACCACAAAGTAGACAAAGCGAAACATGGGAAGACTGGGAAAGAAGAAAAAGTGTTTGAGATATGATGCTATAGAAGAATACTGAATATTAAGTGGACTGATAAGACAAGAAATGAGGTTTAGAACTGGTGGGGAGAGGAACATGTGAAAAGCATTGACAAGAACAAGAGACAGGATGACGGTACATGTGTTATGACATCAAGGATTAACTTAAACAATATCTGGGGGAGTTGTAGACAGTAAAAGCTGTAGAGGAAGGGGAGAATATAGATTATAAATAAAAAAACTGTTCATTGGGCATATTTCAGACCAAACTATTTCATCACAACACCACAAGATACGGCATGCACTATGGTCCAAGTCTCAATAAAATATCTTTCTGCTCTTTAGAAATATCAAAAATCTGACATAGAGCACACATCATTATTTTTTATATGTGATTTGTGGATTATGGAGATCTGTTGGAGTCCATTAACTAGTTTATGAACCACACAATGAAATGACATCATGTATGGCATAGATGCCAATACTATATCGTTAGATGAGAATGGGCAAGAGGACACAATAAAAAATTTATTTTTAATTGCTTTTGACATCATTAGATACAGAAAATCAGTTTAGACACAGAGGCAAAGCAAACACGACCTTTCGTTCAGTATACTCACTATACGATAACGTTGCTTATTACTGTACAGCATTAACACTATTATTCTGATCAGATTAGTGCAACTACAAGGAACTTTTATATCTACAAATTTTTCAATCAATACCAGCAGCTATTAATAGAGAATTGGCACAATGAGAAAAAAATATCATAATTTTCGTTTAGGATACATGGATGAAAGGAAAATCACATAAAATATATAACGACAGACTAGCTACACATTCTTAAAGGGGAAAACCAAAAGTAATATGACTACGAAAAACAAACTGCAAGCAACAAAGTGTCAAATTCACGGCTGACAGTGTGCTACGGGTGGCAAGTTCAAACAAAATAATTACAAGGTGAGCGACATTGTACTAGTATTATCTCTCATACGCTATTAAAATTTAGTTAACTTACGATGCGTGGTACTGCCTTTATGGACATTATTTTACAAACATAATGTTATTTTTGTAAATAAAAGGCACAACAAAACAAAACAAATTTCCTTATTAAAGAACCAATTATAGGAAGTAAAACTTTCTGTTTAATCTATTACTTCTACGAAGCGCAGCATGGTTTATCACCGTACCTTCGCTGCTGTCAAGCAGTTACTTGACACGTAACGCCCACATCAACAACCGGCTCCACATCGAATACAGTCTGACGTCTGTATTCGTCCGTCACTATTTTGAACACGATTAATTTTTTGGGTGGTTGAGTTTGTACATCGTGACGCAAATAAAAATATTTTTAAACGCTAGTAAAAGTAAACAGAAAAACATGCTATATGTCACAAACAGCTTATATTGGCCATCTTTGCCGTAACAAGGACTTTAGTGCTGCCAACGTTGTTGCAGTCGCCAGCAAAACTTGCAATGTTGAGACAATCAAGTAAGTTAAGGAAGCGAAAAGGCATTTTATGCAGCATTTCCGTAATTTTAGTCGTCATAAAAACTTTGCAACATAGTGAATACAACGAATACATAATTTATTGATACAAACTATCAGTAAATCTCACATTTTTAGAGAGTAACATTCACAGGTCTAAGTGCTGTAGAATTTCATAAAGAAACAGGAAAGAAAAATTTATAGGTTAACTCTAATACGGAAGATAATCTTCACCAAAAAATAAATACGTCACAGCGAGGCTAAATGATGACAGTAAAAAGTGTTCCACTTGTGTTAATACATGTGATAACCTTCCCAAGAAACCTGTCCTCGACTCTTTGGCTTCGAAAAGATAGGGCTTAACTAAGAACTACTCACATTTGTGTAATAGGAATCTACGTCTGTCTTTATTGCTGCTTCAATCATCCAGTCAATTTTTACAGTTTTTATTGAAGAGTAATACAGGAAAGAACCTTTGTATCGGTTAAGGAGGATTCGCACTTGAGGGAACGGAACGTCACATCACATCACATCAAAACATCCCACAATGCATTCCAAACAGGGGCATCCACGAAGGCCACAATGGCGAACAACTTCACGTCACATCATAGCCAAGGTTACTCGGGAAGAAAGTTCTGGCGTTGACGTTGTTTGGGGGAAGAGGAAGCCTACTGGAACATCCTATGCTAGGGCTTGTGGATTTAGCAAGGAAAACACAGAGAAATTCCAAAACCTTCTAGAAAATCTTTATGACTGGTTTAAATTCACTCCTGACGGAATTTACAACGTTGATGAGTGCGGCGTTACTGTGGTACAGTCAAAAGTAGCGAAAGTAATTGGCCTCAAAGGTAAAAAGCAGATAGCCTCATTAACATCTGGAGAACATGGAGCTCTTATAATAATCGTTGCTTGCATGAGTGTTAGGGGATCATTCATGCCTCCTTTAGTGATTCTGCCGAGGAAAAATATCAGTGAACAGTTGAAAAAAAGGTGCTCCAGCCCTTCAGGTTGGATTCAAATCAACTTATTTACTCAGTGGTTTCGACACTTTATTGAATTCGCCAAACCTACAGAGGTAAAATCAGTGCTGTTGCTCTTGGATGGCCATTTTAGCCACACACAGAATATTAATGTGATCGACTTGGCAAAATCAAATCATGTCACCATTGTCTCATTGCCACCTCACTGCTCACAAAAACTGCAACCTTTGGACAAAACTGTCATGGGTTGTCTCAAAGTTTACTGCAGTGAGGAAATTAGGCAGTGGTTAAGGCACAATGAACGTGCTGTTAGTGCTTATGATGTAATGGAAATCTTTGGAAAAGCCTATATTAGATGCCAAACAGCCCAAATAGCAATTAATGGATTTAAAGCAACAGGAATATTCCCGTTGAACAAAAACCTGTTCTCAGATGCTGAATACATTGAAGAAGCCAATAAAAAACGAGATTCATCTTCCTATGAAGCTGTGTCAAGCAAACAATTTGCAAGGAATCAGGGGTTTTCAGAGGATAGAGAAGAATGTGATGACGTAAATCAAACCATCAACTTCGAAAAGCCTGGGTGTTCCGCTATCATCAGTTACCCTTGAAGATCCTCAGGGCACCACATCTTCTGAGACAAGTCCATTCGACATCACTCCCATTCCAAAAATTAAAAAGAGCACCTTGAATAGGGGACGAAAGGCCTGCAGTTCTACAGTCATCACATCTACACCTTATAAAGCGCAGTTGGTGGAAGCTCAAATAGCTAAAGAGGCCAAGGAAGCTGAACAGCAAGCATGGGGTCATGCTCAAGGACTGAAAAGCAAATCCAGTTGGGGGCGTGGTTCAGCAGCAAAGCCCTTGAGTAAAGGGAAGAAACTCGTGAAGAAACGTTTAAACTTCGAGAAAAACGAGAAGGAATCTAGCACTGAAGATGAAAACCGCGTGTCCCTTGGAACATGTGAATTGGAGTTTCTCCCAGGAGTTACCCCATTAAATGATTATGATGCATGGTTTATGTCCTGTGGCAGGAAATTTTCTGAATACTCTAAAGGGGAACTTTGGGTTATGTGCTCATGTTGGGGCCATGTAGATTGCTCTGGGGCTGAAGGGGACGTGTACATTTGCGACTTTTGCTGCTGAACGATCTCATTTTGTCATCTACATTTTATGGTTTAATTGTTGAATATATTTTGTAATTTTCAAAATTAAATCCTGATATTGTTAAGTAAAACTTATACTTTGAATCAAGTTTATGTTCTTATTGATATAATGCGCTTTTCTAATTTTGTTTACTGTTTTTTCGGTTTTTTTTTTTTTTTTTTTTTTTTTTTTACAAGGGGTCCACCTTTGGCAACTAGTTTTCCAATTCGCAAAGTCCAAGGCTCTCAATTATATTTTTTTTAAATACTAATTTTTAATTATATTTTCTGAAAGTAAATTTTAAATGGTACACAATATTACAAAGTATATAATAAATGCTTTTGAAAGATAATTTTCTACATTTTCCTATCATTTAAAAGTTAAAAAGAAAATGGAGGTCCGCTTTTGGGCATTTTCCTCTATAAATAATAACAATAAACTAATGAAGCAATTTTCATTAAATAAGATTTATTATGTGAAAAAAATCAGCTCCACTGAAGGAGAAAAATAAAACTGTTTATATTGTTATTCGTTACATAGGATATAATTTCGTTAAATAAAGACATGGTTGGTGACTTAGACTATATATGAAACAAAATGTTCTGGCTGTACACCATTAACAATTTATTGTTTGATGTGTTTGTATGTATATATTTTTGCGAGCAAAGAGATGTCAATGTTTTGAAATATTGTTTCATTTCGCAGAAATTTACAACACAAAACTGATCAAGAATTTCGGTTGTGAAGTTTGCTTCAGCAATTAATCAACTTTATCGTCGTTAATTCAATTCTTATACTATACTTCGACTTTTTGGAGCCCATATGGTATATCATAACCTTACTTTCATCTCTTTGTACTTGGCTAAAGCTGTCCTCACATGGTGCAATGCAGATATTGTTCATGTAGAAGTGGAAGTGAAATCCAACCTCAGGAGACACAGCGTCCATGTCACATGAAATGTGCTAGTAAACGTGACTTTGAACTGTAGCGCTCAGTCTTGGTAACCGTCAGCTGTACCTGGCTCCCAAACCACACAGTCTGTTACCGAAAATGGACACACATAAAATTCCTACAACAGCTCTTTTAAAATGCACAGTTTCTCTCTCACGCATATGCTATTTATAGAGCCTATTCGAAATCCATGAACATGTTTATACACGAACAGGAAAGGTGTGTGTCCAAGCAGTAAGGACATCGGCTTACAAAACTTTACAAATTTGGACAAATTCACTCCTGAGAGAAAGTACATTTACATTTACCTAACATCGAAGAATATAGAAAAAGTTTCTATTAATTTAATAGGAAAGTCCCACAACCTTTTAGAAAACGTGAAGGTAAAACAAAAAACTTGGATATAGCAAGACATGAATTAGGAATACATAGCCTCATAACTCAGCTCCTCTACCAACTACACTACTCTCAACTTCTGCAACAACCAACTACATCTTTTATGTCACAATCTTCTGATAGCTTTAATAGGCTATATGTTATTTACCGACATTTAATTATAATAAATCTTACCAAGACCGACGCATTTTTGATGAATCTTGAATTTGCTGCTGCCTTAAAATGTTGTGCTTTCATTGCATGCAAGGTATCACAAGAAAATAACAAAATACGAAAATTATTTAACCACCAATATGACATTTCCAGGCATTTTATTAAAGCAGATCGTACCAATAACAACGCGTTTTCGAGAAATCCTCAATTATCTGATGGTTAGAAACAGCATATATTCATAGGATATAAGTTATAAACCCCACCAGATATGGAGTACAACTGAAAACGTCAAAGTTAGAAAATGTCGTGATAGGTCCCAGATGCTGTTTGGGGAGTTACTTAATTTTCTAACCAAATATTGTACTATTGTGTGAAATAGTCATAATTTGCTAAGAGCACCAACTGGAATGCTGTTCTATTTACAAAAGATTTTAATGAGGGTCAACAGTAATTTTAAATCTTTAAAGTCACAAATAAATTTCCATTTCACCATAATATTTACACTCAATGATAAAAGTAAATAAAATTATCATTAAACTGAAGTGAAAAATACCTTTACAGTATTGACTGCTCCACAGTAATATGCACCTTAGCATGTTCAAACTCTCAGTTACAATACTTTTTAATGCTTTAGTCACCCCAGATGGTGGTGTGTTACTTGGTTACAAGTAAGCGATTATTTGGGGTTGCTAAATGCTAGAATTATCTTCCTATCACACTGTTTGAGAACATCTTGCCACTTTACAAAGTATTTATTTACTTGGTTGAAGACTAATCCCATTATTTTGGCATTACGCTAAACTTTTCATGTGCATAAATGAGTGATTGAAGATTTGTGCTGTCAAATAGAACCGGAGCAAACTGAGAGCAGATGCACCCATCAGCAATTTTTGTAGTTCATATATGATGGTGAGGGAAGCACAATCCTATAGGAAAGTTAATTGCCTTTTAACTTTCGTAACCTACATGCAAAAGCGGCCAATGTGCAAGTAGGGTGTTTCCACATATAAATTGACTTATGCAAGTGGTGGTGGGGGAACGTAAGTGTAAGTAATTCATTCCTGTGAAACCTCAGTTTTGCACTGTACATTGATATGAAGCCATATAATTATTAAAATTTGTATCCCTGTTAGAAATGAGTGTGAAAATTAAATGGGTAGTTCAAGTTGTATTGGAGATTAAAATTATTCAAGTACAAGTTTTCAGAAGGAAAAATACGATACAGTTGTGGAAAGGAAGATAATTAAAATTGTACCATACAAAAATAAATCAAAGACTAAAATATCAGAGCAAAATACAAATGCAGAGGATGTACCTGAAAAAATATTAAACTAGAACAGAAAGTGAAAACTCACTGAATCGTAAAATAATCTTGAACTGATATCTTGTCACACTTTCGCTCCTACTTGTAAGAAACATTTTCAACATGTCCCCAATGAAGTGTATCAACGCCTGCTTGCAGCTAGGGTGTCTATTTTATTATCATTTCATTTCGAGCAAAGCTGCATGGTCATCGACAGTAACTGTTCTTTTGGGAACAGATACTACCGTCATATATAGTTAAAAATATGGGTTCCCAGCCTTTGACCTTCTTGTGCGAAAACACACGCTATGCCCGAACTCGTACGGGACTTGGTAGATTAATCTGCCACGAGTAATGAGTATGATGGGCAAACATCTATTAGGCGCACTACGAATGTAGTGTTGTGGACATGTTGGGAATGTGGATCTCACAGGGAGCGTGCAAGGGATAAGTCCCTGCAGACGCACTATCCTCTGTGCCCGTGGTGGCTCAGATGGATAGAGCGTCTGCCATGTAAGCAGGAGATCCCGGGTTCGAGTCCCAATCGGGGCACACATTTTCAACATGTCCCCAATGAAGTGTATCAACGCCTGCTTGCAGCTAGGGTGTCTATTTAATTATCATTTCATGTTACATTCATTTGTTTGCATTCAGATATTTCTGCACAGCAAGATTGCCTGTTTCGACTTACAATGCCATTTTCAAGTGCAACTGTGAGTGTTGTGAATAATAAATCTTATTTACGTCTTACTTATAATCAAGAATGTCACTTTTATAGATTACATTTGAAGCACTGAGAACCATAAGAGCCAAAAGTGCAGAAAGAAAGATTTGAGCAAAATAGATATTTGTAAAAATCAAATTTGTAGGCAGATTACTAGTCTCATTGGTTTGAATTGTTTTTGAACCATGTCTCAACATCCTATATTTCCTATAAAATCCATGTATCCATTTTATATTACGAAATTTTAGTTAATATTTAGTAATATTACTATTAATCTTAATCCACAAAATTTTTATACGAGGGCCGTTCAGAAAGTAACCTCCGGTTGATTTAAAAAAATACACCAACTTAAATAAAAATATTTTAATATATACATCTTACAACTACATCTTTGCACTATTTTTCTACATAGTATCCATAGCGATTGAGGCACTTATCGTATCTCTTCACAAGCTTTGAAATTCCTTCTGCATAAAAATCACCCGCTTGTGCCTGGAGCCAGCCTGTGACCGCATCTTTGAGCTCTTCGTCGTCATCAAACCGCTGTGACCCGAGCCATTTCTTCAAATGCATGAAGAGGTGATAATCACTTGGCGCCAGGTCTGGGCTGTAAGGTGGATGGTTGATAACGTCCCACTTGAAGGACTCAAGAAGGGCCGTTGTTCTGCGAGCAGAGTGAGGACGGGCGTTATCGTGCAAAAAAACGATATCGGAAGTCAGCATACCACGGCGTTTGTTCTGTATAGCCCGTCGTAACCTTTTTATTGTTTCACAGTACACGTCTTGATTAATGGTTGTTGTGTCGATTCCCTAAGGTCTCGACACAATGAGTGGCTAGGTGCACGCGAAACTAACGCAGACGGGCGTAAATTCTGAAACAGGAGACTGGATGAAAACTATAAAGAAAAGAAGAGAGATTTTAATATACTTAACTTTAATGTAGTCTTGTTCTTGTTGAAATACATCTCTTGCATAGTAGTAAGCAATTAGCAATGATACACATGGCGCCTTGCTAGGTAGTAGCGATGGACTAGCTGAAGGCTATTTAATCTGTCTCTCGGCAAATGAGAGGAATACTTGGTAGGTCTAGTCGCAAGCTATGTCGTCCGTACAACTGGGGCGAGGTCAAGTCCGTGTCTTGTGACCTGCCCTGTGGTGGCGCTACGTTTGGGAATACACAGTGGCGACACGCGGGTCCGACATGTACTACAGGACCGCGGCCGATTTAAGTTACCACCTAGCAAGTGTGGTGTCTAGCGGTGACACCACATTCCTCCCCCGCAAATCGGCGAACGGTCGTGAGATAAGGCTTCCGCCCGCCGTGGGGAGGACCCCATGTTGACGTATGCGATGAGGTGGGGAGCCTAACAACAGGCGAGGCTGTGCCACCCGCACCCGGCCATTCGGTCCGAGGGGAGCTAGGAAACGCCTGCAAACCTAGTCCAGGGTGCACGTCAACATGAGGTGTTTGCGCACGGAATGATATAAGAGGAGCCGCGGGGTCGACCTCCATGTGGTCGGAGCACCCGACGGGCGAAGACGACATCTGGTCCGGAGCGGGCAAGAGGTCCATGGCGGAGGACGGCTGGTCACGGGAAGCACGCGGCGGCGCGTGACCCAGGGAGGCGCGAGGCGGCTGCAGCGAAGCGGCCGCTGCTGGCGGCGCCGGCGGCGGCTGCGGCGGCGCGACGCCATGAGGCAAAATGGAAGGCATCGTCGGTAACACCTGGGGATGAGGCGAGCCAGTAGATGGGTCCCCAGGGCGCTGACCGGACGGCTCCGTCGCTGAAAGCAGACGGGGAGCGGCAGAACCCAGGCGACGACAGAGGCGCAGCTGATTGAGATGCCGACGCACCTCACCAGAGGCCCCCAAAACCAAATACATCGCGCGGCCGAGGCAGCGAAGAATGCGCCCTGCGAGCCAACGCTGTGAACCGCGATAGTTGCGATAATAGACAACGTCGCCAGGAGCAAAAGCAGGAGACTGCCGCAGCACAGGAACCTGATGTGGCGGATGCAGCAAAGACATCAAAGTTCGATGAGGACGACCATGGAGCAATTCAGCCGGCGAGCGACCATCGCGAGGCTGAGAGCGATAGGAAGACAAAAAGAGCAACAAAGCGTCCTCCCGAGAATGCGACTCTTTCAACTTCAACATCTGTGACTTGAAAGTCCGGACCAATCGTTCAGCGGCACCGTTCGACTGAGGCGAAAACGGCGCGGATGTCAGATGTTGAATACCATTGGCCCTGCAGAACGACTGAAATTCTGCGGACATGAATTGTGGGCCATTGTCGGAAACAAGAGTCTGCGGAAGACCTTCAATGCAAAAGATAGCAGACAAGGCTTGGATGGTGGCAGAAGACGTCGTGGCAGACATCCGGACAACAAAAGGAAAATTACTGAAAGCATCGACCACAACCAACCATCGAGCATTCCAGAATGGACCAGCAAAATCTATGTGCAAGCGTTGCCAAGGGGAAGTGGCTGTCGGCCATGCAAAGAATTTCCGCGGCGGTGCGGATTGTTGTTCGGCACACGCCACGCAAGAGGAGCACATATTCGTAATCGCAGCATCGATTCCGAACCAAGTACAGTGCTGACGAGCAAGCTGTTTCGTACGCACTATACCCCAATGTCCTTGGTGAAGAAGCTTTAAGACAGAGGACTGCAACGATCGTGGGACCACGACTCGGGATTGATCATTATCGGAACGCAACAACAAAACACCACGTCGGACAAAAAGTCTCTCCTTGTGAGCAAAAAAACGGCGAACCAAAGGATCCTCGATCCGTGACTTTGACAAGGGCCATTGCGTAGCAACAAAACGCAAAACGGAAGCAAGGACAGGGTCAGCAGCTGTGGCAGTAGCTACACGACGAAAATCAATCGGAAACGATGCGACCACGTCATCGGTTTCCGAATCAATGAACATGCAAGCAAGTTCGGAAGAATCGAATGCTTTATCCTCAGCAACAGGCAAACGGGACAACGCATCAGCGTTGCCGTGCTTAGCAGTGGACCGATACAAGATATCGTAGCGGTACTGCGAGAGAAAAAGTGACCAGCGAATGAATTTCTGCGCTGTACGTGGAGGTACAGGCTTGTTCGGATGGAAAAGTGATGTCAACGGTTTGTGGTCCGTGATGATGGTAAAGTGACGACCATACAAGAAGTCATGGAACTTGGTAACACCAAACACGAGAGCTAAAGCTTCTTTCTCTATTTGGGAATAATTTCTTTGCGCAGATGAGAGCAATTTTGACGCAAAGGCAATAGGGCGATCATGCGAGCCATCCTTGTGCGCAAGCACAGCACCGATCCCGAAATCCGATGCATCTACCATCAACAAAAGGGGTTTTCGGGGATCGAATGGCGTAAGGCAAGTATTTGAAAGTAACGCCGATTTCAACTGGCGAAAGGCGCGTTCGCATTCCGTCGTCCAGACGAACGGAACACCTTTACGGCGTAAGCGATGAAGCGGAGCTGAAATGGAAGAAGCATTGCGCACAAACCTATGATAATAATTTACCTTACCCAGCACACTCTGTAGCTGTTTTAAGTTCTGCGGTGACGGCAAGTCCTGAATGGCACGAAGGTGCTCTGGACTCGGATGTATACCTTGGGCGTTAAGGACATGGCCCAGGTACGGTAAGTCACGAGCAAAAAACACACATTTGTCCTTCCTCAAGCGAAGACCATTCGGACGCAATACCTGAAATAATGTTCGGAGATTTTGCAAATGTTCTGCTTCTGTCTTTCCTGAGATTACAATATCGTCCAGATAGGTCGCAGCAGTAGGGACCGACGCACAAATAGTTTGTAAATATTGCTGAAACAAAGCAGGGGCGGATGCACACCCGAATGGCAGTCTTTTGAAGCGATACAAGCCAAGATGCGTGTTGACCACTAAGACGCGCTGGGATTCTTCGTCCACAGGTATCTGCAAGTACGCATCTGCTAGGTCCAATTTTGAAAAATACTTTCCCGGGCACAGTTTGTCAAAAAGATCTTCCGGGCGGGGCAAAGGAAAAGTAGCAGTCACAAGTTGTGGATTCACAGTTGCCTTGAAGTCCACGCAAAGTCTCAATTTTCCGGAAGGTTTGGGCAAAATTACTAAGGGTGAGGCCCAGAGAGAAGCCTGCACTCGTTCAATGACACCTTGAGATTCTAATTCGGCTAATGTTCGTGCGACCTCATCACGCAATGCGTGGGGAACATTGCGCGCTCTGAAAAATTTCGGTTGCGCGTTGTCTTTCAGTTCCAAATGCGCTTCATAGTTCTTAGCGCAACCAAGGCCCGGTGCAAAAATGTCTGCAAATTCTGCACAAAGACTAGAAACGCTGGCGGAAGGCACAGTCTGATTCACTGATAGGACCTGATTTACAATAGACATATTAAACAATTGAAACAAATCTAAGCCAAACAAGTTCACTGCACTAGAGGAACGAAGAACATAAAATGACACAAGTTTTGTCTGTCCCTTGTATGTGGCAAGAAGGCTGCACTGTCCTAACACAGGTATATGCTGTCCGGAGTAACTAGTTAACGTAACATTTGCGGCACGCAATGGCGGGGCGCCCAGTTGTTTGTACGTGTCGTGATTGAGCAATGAAACAGCAGCTCCGGTATCGAGCTGGAATGGGATCACTTTTCCTGCAAAGTCTAAGTCCACAAAAAGTTTATTGTCTTGTTGACGACAAGAGCGACTGTCCCGTGCAATGTGAACTGAGACAGGTACAGAAGCACTTGCGACTTTACGGGATTTCCGGCGACGTCGACGCACACTTTGGGTGGGACGAACACAGTCACTGTTAGCTAAAGTGTCACCGGACGGGTGGGCATGAACTACATGAATGTCCATGGGCGAAGGTCCACGAGCCTGATTGTCCTGGGTGCGATTCCGGCGCGAAGCAAAGGGCCTGGAATTTGTGTGATTGTCGGATCTTAACTTTTTCTGGCAAACACTTTGTACATGTCCTTTCTTTTGACAGTAAAAGCAAATAGCTTGGCGTGACGGGCAATTTTCACGCGAATGTCTAGTTGCACACCGCGGGCAAGATTTCACTGCATTTGCGTGCTTACGCGGCGCACGTGGTTGCAAGCTAGGCGGCCGCTGCGAAGTCGGGCGCGAGGGCCGCTCAGCGTCCCGTGCAGCGGGCCGGGCGGGCCGATTAACGTGACACACTGCTGGCGAAGTTTCAAATGATTCCTGAGCAAAGTCAAGTGTGTCTTGCCTGTCCAATATGTCTATCACTTGTTGCAGGGAGGGATTAACTAGCTTCAAAATCTGTTCCCTTATGCGAACATCAGAAACGTTCTGTGCAATTGCATCACGCACCATAGTATCTGAATATGGGAGGCCACATTCACAGGCAAACGCGCAGTCTCTAGTAAGGCCTTGCAAAGTTGCTACCCACTCCCTATTAGTCTGACCGGCCGTACGTTTTGTACGAAAAAACGTATACCGTTTGGCAACTACATTTACTGTTTCTTTGAAATAGGCATCCAAAGCAGACAAAATTTCTTCGTAGGACAGAGTTGCTACGTCTCGTCGGGGAAACAATTTCACTATCACACGGTAGGTAGACACACCGACACAAGAAAGCAAAAACGGCTGCCGCTCTTTACCTTGAATTCCATAAGCAGTGAGGTGGAAGTTGAACTGATCGGCCCACTCAGTCCAGCTTTCGGTTGTGGCCTCAAAGGGCCTAAATGGCGGTGCGACAGCGTTGTGTGGCTGCGGTAGCGATGAAGCGGCTGCCGCCGCATCGGTTTGCAGCGCACGTTGACCCTGGACGAGCTGTCCAAGGGCTTCCAATAACGCCTGCGTCTGCTGATTCTGCAAGCGAAAAAATTCGGACAGTACATCTGGAGAATGCGGCGAAGCCATGACACAAGCAAATTAGAGCAAGTATAACACAAAGACTGCAACGTGGGCGCGGCACCACTCCTCGGCGCCAAAATATTGTTGTGTCGATTCCCTAAGGTCTCGACACAATGAGTGGCTAGGTGCACGCGAAACTAACGCAGACGGGCGTAAATTCTGAAACAGGAGACTGGATGAAAACTATAAAGAAAAGAAGAGAGATTTTAATATACTTAACTTTAATGTAGTCTTGTTCTTGTTGAAATACATCTCTTGCATAGTAGTAAGCAATTAGCAATGATACACATGGCGCCTTGCTAGGTAGTAGCGATGGACTAGCTGAAGGCTATTTAATCTGTCTCTCGGCAAATGAGAGGAATACTTGGTAGGTCTAGTCGCAAGCTATGTCGTCCGTACAACTGGGGCGAGGTCAAGTCCGTGTCTTGTGACCTGCCCTGTGGTGGCGCTACGTTTGCGAATACACAGTGGCGACACGCGGGTCCGACATGTACTACAGGACCGCGGCCGATTTAAGTTACCACCTAGCAAGTGTGGTGTCTAGCGGTGACACCACAATGGTCGTACCACGTTCCATGAATTCAACCGACAACACCCCTTTGGCATCCCAAAACACCGTTGCCATCAGTTTTCTGGCAGAAAAATCTTGCGAGGCTTTTCTTGGTTTGGTAGGCGAATTTGAATGTGCCCAGATCTTTGATTGTTCTTTTGACTCAGGGTTCACGTACTTAATCCAGGTTTCGTCACCAGTCACGATTCTGTTTAACAATGGTTCTCCTTCGTCCTCATAACGTGACAGAAAGTCTAATGCAGAGGCCATTCTTTGAGTTTTGTGGTGGTCGGTAAGAATTTTGGGCACTCATCGTGCACAGAACTTACGGTAACCCAATCTTGCTGTCACTATCTCGTACAAGAGAGTCTTAGAAATCTGTGGAAAACCAGTAGACAACTCCGACATTGAGAAACGTCGATTTTCACGAACTTTTGCATCAACTGTCTGAACGAGTTCGTCAGTCACCAATGATGGTCTACCACTCCTCTCTTCATCATGAACGTTTTCTCGTCCACTTTTAAATAAACGTACCCATTCACGGACAACTCCTTCACTCATAACTCTTGGTCCGTACACGGCACAAAGCTCACGATGAACAGCTGCTGCAGAATATCCTTTGGCTGTAAAAAACCTTATGACAGCATGCACTTCACATTTGGCGGGGTTTTCTATTGCAGCACACATTTCAAACTGCCACAAAAACTAAACTAGCGCAGGTACGACGTTCACTCGACCACGGCTTGATGCCGACTGACCTGTTGAGTGCGTGAACGCACAGATGACGTCGCTACTCCCCCCACAACCCGCACTGTGACCAATCGGAGGTTACTTTCTGAACCGCCCTCGTATATAAGCTACCAACAACAGTGTCTTTTTTACTGTTGTGTAGTTTGTAATTAATATGAATTAAGACTCAGAACATAAAAACATATAAAATGCATGAGTCACACGTTTATGACCTATCACAGTACTTCATCATCTTTGTTATCATTATTTTCATAGAACACATTCTCAGTCTATTCACTTTAGGTATGAAATCTAGTAGTCTTACTAACTGTATATGTTTCATTATATTATGTTTGTTTTGTTAAGTCTTTGTGTTTCAAGGCTGATATTTGGTTTCCACCTAAGTATTTGGGCACTAGCTCTGTAAGGCATCCACAAATTGTGGGAAAACGACAATTCGTGGCCCCCTTTGGTGTGACCTGAAGAAATGGTGGCCTTCCTTGACTCTGATGATGAATGCAACCTGTCAGAAGCTTCAGCTTCGTAAAATTTCTGAAATGTATGCTATGAGTATCAGCTTTGGTTTGGTAGTGAGTTTTCTAACTTTTTTGAATGTTCTGAAATCCTCTGTGTCCATTTTACATGCTGAAATGATAAAACCATGGAATGTTATGTTATGATGAGACATTTCTTCAACAGGTTCCAGCTTTCTTGAAGGAATGGGCATTAGTGTGGCCAGTGAGCATTTGTGCAGCAATGAAAATTTGTGCTTTGGGTCTTTATGGAAGAGAATATCACAGGAATCAGTGAGACAGGTTTTCACGAATTTTCATAAATGGAGTGTAGGGGTACAGCACTCATAAAGCTGATTCATCATAAGAACGACAGATTCAGGAACATGCATACATAAAGCAGTCTCAAAATTGACTACAATGTGCTTCAGGCCCTTTTGGTTCTCACCACCTCATTACTACTTAGCTATACATCTAGGTGGAGTTGACAATCATATGGCATCCAGTGGCCAACTGTGAGTTTACTGTTATGAAGCATTATTATTACAACCATATAGATTTCATAATATGAAATTTTTGTGATAACAATTGTTTGGCAGCTATTTGGCACTTGGGTTCCTTCGATGCTACATGTTTACAGATTTTTTTTATCTTTGGGAGTGAGTAATGGTGTGTTTTGCATAGATACTATATGGCTGAATTTTTTGTATATTTGTTATCTGTGATTTCGTACATTTGTGCTTCCTGATGCTTGGAAGTGTCACTAAAACTTCCTAAGTAGTGCTTGTGTTTCAGGTCAGTTTATTTATTGGGCAAATAGTTAGAAAATTTTTTTGTATGTGTGTATCTGCCATTCTTCCTAAATATTCTTAGGACATCCTTTAGATATTTTGTGCAAAATTTGTACAGTGTTTTTAATTTATTCTACTTTGTGGTTTTCATTTTTAAGATATAGGAAAAATATTGATAGATGGCTTTCACACAATCTTGTGTATTCTATAAATCTAATGCTGATATTTGTTCCTGTTTGTCTGATTAGAAATTTATTCTGTTTTCACAAGAAATTTCATAGAGTCCTGAGTTCTAAAATTCTGGGAATTTCGTTGTTCGTGATGGCATTCGTGTTTTCAGGCGACTGGTTCTGTGAAATGCTAGTTTTAAATTTGTCTGATGTAAAAGTTCGTTCACTTTATTTGTTATCTGGGCTAGATAATTTGTTGGCACATATGTTATTTTTGTTTTAGTTGTGTTTCTTTTTTCAGTGTTATATCCTTATGTATGATTCATATTTTAGGTTTGTTGGTTGTAGTTTCTGAGCACTATATTTGAATGGAAACTATTTTTGTGTGCTGTGAGTTGTAGTGTTGTGATTTATTTTTTATCTAGTTGGAAATTTACAATTATGTTAATCACTGATTCGAAAAATGCATATTTATGTGCATCTGGATTACAAGAATTCCTACTAATGATGATGTCTGTAGTAGTTGCTTTTCTATGTATTTCGAATGTAGGTTTGTAGTTTATTTCACTTATTTCCAGATCAAGAAAAGTTATAGACTTGTTGGTTTCAGTTTCTTTGGTGAAGATTGTTGTTTCATTCCTTGAATGTCAGCATTGTTACCATTTATTAACAATAGGGTATCGCCTATGTATCTGTAGTAACATATACTTTTTCTAGATAATTGGCTGCTGGAATTGAAAAAAAAATCTTCTATTGTACTTATGAATATACCTGCAATCGTCCCTGCTGTACAGTTGACCATTGGAACCCATTTGTTTGTGTGTAAAATTTCTAATTAAATTCAGAATAATTTTGCGAGAGAATAAGCGGTAGGAGATCTATGAATTCGTTGGTTGTTCTGATAGCTGATATTCTATCTTGATGAATGTTATTTTTTTATAATATCTATTACATAATACAACTAGTACATATCAAGTGTAACTAATTTTGCCGTTTCTGGGATTTCTATGTTTTCGATGGTATCGACTAAAGTTCGAGAGTTTTTCACAGCTTGTTTTTATTGTATGTAGAACGCTACTCAACATTTCATTTAATTTTTTACTTAATCTAAGCTGTTTATAATTGAGTAGATAGGGATTTGTGGTTTATGAATGTTTGGTTGGGAATGTAATGTTTGTGTGCATAGATTCATGAGATTGTATGTCTTATATTCTTTCTCAGTGAAAATAATGTTACAATTTTTATGGCTTTTTTAATGTGGGTCACAAATTTGCTGGTAGAGCTATGTTGCATTTGTGTAATGTTATCATCTTGGAAAAAAATCATCACCTTATTTACATAGAAACCCTACCGACAAGTTTGCCACCCATACTAATGAAGCCATAAAGTTGTGATGTAATTTTCACTGACCGAGAAAAGGAGATATTCATTGTCATGAATCCACATACCCCACATTATGTGTCCAGCCCAAGGTATGTAAACCATAACTCCCTATCTGCCCAGTTATAAACTACATAGACATCCAAACCTAACGTTTGGGTATAAAGCTAAATAAAAGGTTAACTAGCCTATATAAATGCAATAAATAATATATGAAAAACTCATAAATATTAGCTCATACCATCAAAGACACAAATCCCACAAATGACAAAATTAATCTCCTTTAATATACGAATGTACAGATAAATGTACCAATTGTCGAAACAATAGTTATTATAAAAATATTCTTCAATAAAGAAAATCATCTATCACAGCACCCCATGAATTCATAGATCTCCTAAAGTACATGCTCTCTCAAAAAACAGTTTTCATTCAAATATAGTACTCAGATTCTACAACCAACAAAACTTCAGTTAAAACAAAAATAACAAATATGCCAGCAAATTATCTAGCCCAGATAACAAACAAAGTGAACAAACTTTTACATCAGACAAATTTAAAATTAGCATTTCACACAACCAGCAGTATGAAAACATGAATGTCATCAAGGAAAGCGAAATTGCCAGAATTTTCAAACACATGATTCTTCGAAATTTCTTGTGAAAACAGAATAAATATCTGCATCAGACAGACAGGAACAAATATCAACATTAGATGGAAAGAACATACAAGATCATGTGAAAGCAATCAGTCAATGTTCTCCTACATCTAAAAAATGAAAACCACAAAGTAGAATATACTGAAACCACTGTACAAATTTTACACAAAATGTCTAATAGCGTACTATATATATTTTTGTAGAAATGGAGATATACATACAAACACAAAATTTCTCTAAGGACGTACTCAATGGGCAAACTGACCTGAAACACAAGCACTATTAGAATATTTTATTGAAATTTTCTACCATGAGGGATGACAAACACACGAAATCACAGACAACACATATACAAAAAATTGTGAGCATGTAATAAGTAAGCAACAAATACATAATCCCTGATTCACAAAGATAAAAAACTATAAACATATAACATCTAAGGATACTATCTGTCAAAAAATTATTTTTATGTCATTTCATTGTCACTGTAGGCTTGTACCATGGAAGCAAGGAGAAGATGCTGTTTGGTGGCCGGTATACTCATTTTATAACACAACTGCATACTATTAACTGGGTTCTTTATTAACATAAACAGTGAGCTACTTAACTGAAGATTGTCCAGGGGTTCTGTTACAAGCTCTTCCATAATAGTCCACATTAGCCTCACTGCTGGTGAGATATGTGTCCCACTATGCACACTATTCTGGTCGCTAAGTACTGACTGACTCTGAATTACGTGCTGACCAGCTGTGACTGCAACTTCCACTAGGCTGTGACTAATGACTCAACTCATTGTCTCACTGGATGACTTCCTGGGTCCTCCTGTCCATAGTGGCAATCTAAATACTGGCGAACGAGAGGGCGTTGGCGGAACGTTTCTTGTGAGTCAGTCTTTGGCCTCTATCGATCTTCTCGCAACCTCTCTGCTGCCCGAGGTGCTGGGGCCATCCTACGCCAGCACATTCCTCCCCCCAAAGTGCCACACCCTTTTCATGTAGTGAGGCTGCAGACAACAACGGGCAGGGAGGCAGGATGCTGGACATAAAGATATGCCAGGAGCCATGAATGTGGAGGACAGTGCCCCACCATCTGGCTTGCAAGACAATAGGAATACCCCCAGAAAACTGATGCCAGAGCACACGTCCAGGCGTGAGGGCGTGTGATGGGGCGATGACAGCGACAGCGACAGCGATGGCAATGATTGGTCCAGGTCCATGGGTTCGGCGAGCAGGGATGGCGGGACAAGGACGCATAGTCCATCCGCGCCTTCTGGTGTGCCCTGGTGGCAGCAGTGGGTGGTTGCAAGGGCTGCGCAGTCCTGTGAATCCGTGAAACTGAGGGAAGAAAAGCAGCAGAATCATGAGGCAAATAACATGCGCTGCAAGCCATCGGGACCTATAATCAAAAACGTAGAAGAATCAATGCGTTCCGGGATCACGCCTCCTTCCCAGCGCCCACGGATGCCATAAATGCTGAAAAGAACAAGATCGCACAGCACAAAGCGATACTTACAGATCATTGGCGGCGCCGGATGCTGTGGTGGGTGTAGCAGCGTCCGATGACGGCGGCCATGTAGAAGTTCTGCTGGTGATGGACAGTCTCGTGGGTGGAAGCGATAGGGGGCGAGGAAGAGTTGGAAACTGTTCCTGTGTTTGGTGGCGCGAATCTCAGCCATCTGTTGCTTAAAAGTGCGTATGAAGTGTTCTGCTTCTCTGTTGGACTGTGGATGAAATGGAGCACTTGTGAGATGATGCCATTTCATTCACAAAACGGTTCAAAATCACATGAGGTAAACTGTGGCCCATTGTCTGACAGGTACTTCTGGAAAACCTATGCAAAACATGGAGTGCAACACTTGAATGGTGCTATGTGATGTGGTAGAGTTCATAGACACCACAATTGGAAACTTGCCCAACGAGTGTTCCAAAATGGTCTTGCAAAGTCTGTGTGCACTCGTTACCATGGCGATTGAGTCTTAGGAGAAACAGGGAATGTTTGTGGTGGAGCGGACTGGTTCTCCGCGCATGCACAACACTGTGACTTCATCTGTTCAATGTGGGCATCCTTGCCCTGCCAAGTACAGTGCTGGTGCGCTAACTGTTTAGTGCGAACAATTCGCCAATGTTTTTGGTGGAGCAATCGCAACACATCCTTTTATAATACTTTGGGAATAAGCACACAGGGTCAAGGGCGTACCCAGGATCTGAACTGGAGGGGGGGGGGGGGCAGGTCATACTAGTCTCAGGAAACAAGGACTCGAGACAACATACAGCACTTCTTATTAAATAAAACAGTAAACCAGTGAAAAACTGCTTTTAATAAACATTTTAAATACAAGAATGCACTTGTACAATCCGAGAAAACATGCAGCATTTCTTATTAAATAAAACAGTAAACTAGTAAAAAACTGCGAATATCTTCTAGGGGGGGGGGGGGCAGCTGCCCCTCGCTGGGAACGCCCATTTACGGGATTGTCCACCATTATTTTGAACTAGAATCACATCTTGCTGAACTGTAAGAATTTGCCAATGTGTAAAATATCGGCGCACAACTGGGTTCTGGATACTGTTCAATGAACGAGGCCAAGACGTGCAAATGTAATGAAACAAAATCTAGAGCTCTGGGTCTACTTCCGCGAGGTGAACACAAATGCAAATGCAACCAGAAGTCTTAGGCAACAAAACGAGAGAATTTGCAAAATTGAATAGCTTGAATGGAAGCAATTACAACATTATCTTGAAATTCGTTCAATTCACTGGCTGCTTTGGCTCTTATAGCAATTTGAATGAGGCAAGCAATGAAAAACTTAGGCTATTAATTGTCTTTCAATGTAACATCCCTACAAAGTTATTAGCTTTTCCCATTCCTTCTGAAAATAGTACAGGAAATTCCTTAAGCAAGCTAGCGACACTGTACTCGTGGATGCTAAGTCCAAACAAATCAAAGGCATCTAAAACGAAAATGTTCTCACTGTGTCTGGAAAATTTACTGTCCTAGTGTGAGACCTGTAAGTAGCAGGCAAACTATATTGTCCAAGCACTGGAATTTCTTGTCCGTTGTAAGCAGTGAGATGCTTGCTAGATATTGAAATGCGTGGTGAGCATAACTGTTCATATGTGACACGATTTAGCAAAGTTTTTGAGGTACCTGTGTCTAACTGAAAGTTCACACAATGACCAGCAATACGTAATGAGACAAGTAGTTTGTTAGAATGTCGTTGCACAACACTAGGGGGAGAATGAGGCACAACCTTAATCTTACTTTTGTCAGAACCTGTTGTAGGTTTGGAAAACACAGCTTTCACTGCATGTGCACGAGCCTGTTTTTCTGGGAGCGGGCAAAATTGGCGTTTTTGTACCGTTGCAAACGAACTGCTTGGACATGGCCTCTTTTTCCACATGTGTAACAAACATGTTGCTTTACGTAGTGGGCAATCCTGTATTTTATGGTGAGCAAAACATCTAGGGCAAGACTTCACTAAACACACATGCCTGTTTACGTGTCTACATGGCTGTCCGCGCGGCTGTGCACGCGCTCGTTGTAGTGGCTGATTGGGCGGGTGGAAGCGAGGTGCGAAACGCCCCGACAAATTAGGACCTGATCAAACTTATCAGCCGCTATGGCACCTGAATCATATTGCTTTAAGATTTGCAGTACTTGAGGAAGTGATGGATCAGAGTGCTTTAGGATCTGTTCCTGTATTATACTATCTGGGACATTGAATGTTATTGCTTCTCTAATCTTTAAATCACTGTAAAAGTTGCCACAACTACACTTAAATTTACACTTCCTAGTCATGCCCGTTAATTCTATGTACCACTGACGGTACGTTTGTTCTGGGTTTCTGTAAACGAAAAAACTGATATCTGGCTGCAGCTACTTGGACTTTCTGGTCATAGTACTGAGTTAATGCAGCACTTACTTGGTCGTAACTGAGTTCATCAGGAGGGGCAATTGAGAACAATTTTTGTATCAACTTGAACACTGGGGACTCCGCATTCGAAAGGAAGTACTGCAGCTATACAGTACCTTGAACTTGGTGAAATTCACTAAGTGTTTGGAACTGTCAGGTAGTCAAGCCATTCCTCTTCAGTGTTGTTAAATTGCCATAACATTGGTATGTTGTTCGGGGGCACTTGTTGGGCTAGTCAGTTGGTTGGGTGATTTTGTGCAGCTGATTTAGCTTGTGCAGCCAGAAGTTGTTGTACCGTCATCAGTAAAGCAGCAATTTGTTGGTTCTGAAACTGAAAAACTTGTTTAAGATCCATCATATTGGCCGTCTGCAGGTGAGCTGTGGGCGCACGGTGTGGGGTAGCCATGGTTTGCACAAATACGTTATAGCAAAAAGCAAGCAAAGCCTCTGAAAACAGAAGTTTGATTAGTCCTGCGGCTCCCCTTCTGGAACACTTGCAAGAACACAACAATAAATTAGTAATTAGAAACCCCTGCAAGCTAAAACACAAGAGAAGCAAGCAAAATCAGCACTGAATTATGCTCTTCGCCAGTTATTGTGTCGTCACGTTGCCACTTAGACTTGTACCATGGAAGCAAGGAGAGGATGTTGTTTGGTGGCCAGTATACTCTTTCTATAACGCAAATGGATGCATGTATTAACTGGATTCTTTATTAACATAAACCGAGAACTACTTAACTTAAAATAATCCAGGGGTTGTGGTACAAGGTGTTACATAGTAGTCCACGTTAGCCTCACTGCTGGTGAAGCAAATGTCCCACTATGCACACTACTCTGGTCGCTAAGTACTGACTGACTGAGCTAGAGGTCAAGCTAACTCCGACTGCGACTCCCACTGAGCTGCGACTGATGACTCTACTCGTTGACTCACTGGATTACTATTAGGTCCTCTGGCCTGCCATGGCGATCGAAATACTGGCGGTCAAGAGGGCATTGCGGCATGTTTCTTGCGAATCTGTCTATGGTTTCTTTGATCTTCTCACAACCTCTTTCCCACATGGAGTGCTGGCGTCAGCTTATGCCAGCACAATTATTATCACGAAAGATTTGATAGTATAAAAGCTATGGGATAATAATAACAGTATTTCCTAACAGTAAGCTCACAGTTGTCCCCTGGAAGCCATATGATTGTCAATTCCACCTGTTCTTAAGAAGTAATGTTATCTATAAAAATGACATTCTTGATCATGAGCAAGGTGAAAATAAGATTCATTGTTCACAGCCCTCATAGGTATGCTTGTAGGTGGCACTGTAAGTCGAAACAGGCAAGCATGTTGAACATAAATACCTAAATACAAGGAAATAAATATCAAATTACAGTAGCTGGAATTAACTTCTTGTAAAATGTCGTATTTCGACATAGTGCATGCTGCAGGCCCAACTGGCAAAAACAAAAACAACATCTCAAAAGCTTTTGACTGAGTCTGTCACAAATTTTTTCTAGGAAAAACGGGACTGTTATGACATAAAACGAAAACTGTAGATGTTATAAAAACCTTTGTTAAAAACAGACAATAGTGTGTTGAAACAACACATAAATCCAAAAACGTCTGCTCTGAATTTTTGCTTGTGAAATATGGAGTAGCCTGTGGGTTCAGTACTACGACCTCTGCTCTTTTATAGAAATTAAATGCCCATTGCAATAAATGGAAAAGTGATTGTGCATGCTGATGACAACTTTACTAGTATGTAGAGACTAAATGGAAGATTTGAAAAAGAGAGCTGCTGGGAACATCCAAATGGCAGAATGCCATTTTAGAGAAAATTATTTATTTTTCATCCAAAAGAAAACAATATGCTCAAATGAACAGAAGAAACAGCTCAGAGGATTTTATTCTGACGATTAGGGATGAAGGCTTAGAAGGAATGGACTGTAATAGGTCTCTGGGAATAAAGGTAGAGAACTTTCTGACTTGAGAAAACCACTTGAATAAGATCTGTTCAAAAATAAATACAAATATATTCTTAATGAAAAAAATTGCTATATGATGGACACAGAAAGATTGCTAAAATGTACTATGGACTTATCTTTCCACATATATTGCACTGTATATTGTACAGGAAGGAGAGCAGAAGTAAAGATTCACAGAATTTCAAAAATTCAAAAGAAAGCCAGCAGATGCATAGCAAAATTTACACCATGGGAATCCTGATAAAAGAAACTGAAAAATTTAAAATACTATTTTGAGCAAGTTTATATATATATAATAATTCTTTTAATGTTAAATCGTATAGCATCCCCAAAGAGAGATTTTCATGACCAAAATTACAATATCTACAGCAAAAAATCGAAAATGATGACTAGGGGTCTTACAACTGCAGGAACCTTGTTTTGTAAGAGACTGCCACTTTGCGTGGAAACCATAAAGGAACTGAGCACCTTCAAAAGAAAACTGAAGGAACATCTCATCTCTGGATGATGGTATAAGGTGAACCAGTGCTTGCAGCTAAATCCAGTGCACAAATGGAAATATGAAGTTGAAAATGGAGTAGAACACATTCTTCTTCATGTGCGAAAAAATTACAGAAATAAGGAAAAGGAAAACAAATTGTAGTGCTGAAAATACTGAAGAGAACAAACAGACTAAGTGTATTTGATGTAAATTTGATATAAAAGAGCTTTCACTATGTATAAATGTCTAAATAATTTCTGCAGTATGGCTGAACTTAAATGTTCTAAAAAACTTGTTTTCTGTTTATATAAATGTATTTTAGTATTTTCAGCAATATGGGAAATACATGTAACCTTGTAGGCTTTCCTTAAGTAACCGTGTCTGTTTCATAAATGAATGTAGGCTATTAGTATATATCATTGCTGTGCATTACTATTGATCATCTGTTACCATTAGCGTACTTAAAAGAATTCTATTCTGTGTCAATGACAATTATCTAAGAAATTTGTTTATTCTATATTAACCCGGTGACATTACATGTCTAACATCATTGTGAAATATGATCTATGGACAAAAGGAAACTATAATCATGATCTATGGAACATATAACAAACTAACTTACTAACACATTACTGTAGTTGTTCTTCAAAGTAGTATACTAAGATCAGTTCTGTTCTTTCTATGAGCTGATGAGTTTCTAGATAAAAATACTGTTGCTGATGGCAGTCACTTTACAGTTGCTGATAAAAGATAAGAACTCCTAGAGGACAAGGCAAATCAATACATCATGTGTGTTTAAAATTGGGCAGTATGTAATAAATTAACACTGTGCATAAATAAAAAATCAGCATACAGTTTTAATTAAAGAGGGAGAACAGCTCTGTCATATTAAACCTACACATAAATCTACAGACTGTGAAACACAAACATTTTAGGGATGAATGTTGATTGTCAGCTAATATGAAAAGAACACATGAAGATATTACTAAAGACAATGTGAACACATGTTACAACCATAGAAGCCTGTTATTGATGTGTCATATCCGATACCTTGTTGTGACGTAGCATTCTATGTACACTGAGCTCTCACGTATCGAATTCTTTTCTGTGGCTAGACGCCACATGAACAATAACTAAGAGGCATAGCCAGGACTATTATTAAGAACTACTTAAAAGTTGAAAATCTGTTCTACAGAAACATAGTACCACTACCACATCTGGAACACCAATAGTTCTATTCATGTTCCAGGCACAACAGTCAATGTGGGATTTCATTTACTGATGAAAAACGAATGCAAAAAGCATGAAGAGAAAAGACATAACAAAAATACATTTACTTTAAAAGGTAACCAAAGTCTACCTTTAAATAATCTGAACAAACTTAGGATTACTGCTGGTTAACTTTCATTCTTGGAATAGCTTGGGAAAAAGTGTTGTACCAATACAAAATAACGCCTAATCGAAATATAAATTCAAGCTGAGTTATTTAGCAATGTTAGAGATTATCTGGAGAATACATTTGATAAGAATTTGACACCGATGATGAGATTTAGCAGAACTGTTCACCAGAAGGAAAAGGGACAATAATGTTAGTCATACACTCAGTTGTTTCTGGGAATATATTGACATCGAATTTATAACTAGATTTTATCTGCTGAAGGATACTGTTCTCGGTCTTTTTTAACTTCTACATGAAAAACTGAATCATATTACCGACAAGTGAATCTAGACATGTGTCATAGCATAATTTCATTGTTCTCTACATGTGTAGTATTCTGCATTAACTGAGATAAACGATTTTCCTTACCACTTCAAAATTTTGTGTGAACACTTTGTGAGAGAATAATGATAACAACATTTTGTCATTTTATTTAGTAAGCAGTGTCACGGCCAATCATGTTGAAACAGACTAAAATTTATTACCACTCAATGTCTTCATGTTCTCATGTTATCTATGCTTCATTATTTTCGGAACTCCTTTTTTTCTTTAAAGATAAAGAGTTTAAAATAAGCCTAGCCATCCTGAAGAAACTTTGTCTATAATCTGTAATTAGATAATTAACAATAAATTTTCTACCTGCCCCTCCCCTATCCAAAATCTAAGATGGCTTGTAATGTTTCCACAGAATAGTGTTTTTGTATCAGAAAATATTCTAACCTCTCATTTTATGAGTTGTGGTTTGTGTAAATACTATAAAAGTATCTGAACAACTTTATATTAAATGAAATATTAAGACAGCCATTATACTGTCAAGGTTAGGTTTTATGAATGATGTAGACAGTGTTCTTCTCAAAAATGTGCCTTCCAACTTTGTTCAAAATCTGTGTAAGATCATAGTGAGGTCTATAAGCTCTGTCACTGATATTGACTTATGTACAAAGCAACTATGAACTTCAGTTATTGCACAGGATGTATCAAGAAACATTTCTTTCATAAATTACCATTCCGCCAATAAATCATATTATTCTGACTGTTTTTTGTTTCAGTATCCATCTGAGGCCGTATTAAGACCTGATCTGGTGATAATGGGAAAACACTTTTGGAGGTGGGTACTGAAACCAAATACCATCAAGACAGAGGCACCCTGCTGTCATTTGTGCAACAGAGTGATGAATAGACAGCTCCAAGTTCATTTTGGTAACAGAGTACTAAACCACAGTGAGCACCCAAAATATCTAGGGGTTGCTCTGCATCAGACACTTTCCTACAAGATGCATCCGGAAAAAACACAGCGAAGATATGAACTAGGCATAACATCCTCTACAAGCTGCATAGAAGAACCTGGTGCTCTGCTGCTGAAATTTTTCGCACTTTGGCACACTCTACTGTGGAATATGGTGCTCTTATATGGTTTGATAGAACATGCATGCAAATGCTCGCCATACAGCTGACACAATGAGAATTGTCATCAGTACACTAAGATCAACCCCTGTCGAATGGCTACCTGTACTGAGCCACATTCCACTCCCTGGCAGCTCTTCTCCGTGCGTTTAAAAGCATACAAAGCAACACACAACTCCCTATTCATGGAAATGCAGTTACCCAAAAAAGAAACCTGCTTTGATCAAGAAAACCATCCATAAAAACAACTATGGAACTGCACACATCTCAGTTCAACTCAACTTACTCATGGGAATAAGACTAGACAGAGGCTTGCCCTCCGCATTGCCAGAACATGTTCTGCATAAGACTAATCATGCAGAACATGGACAACGATGCACATAATGCACACCATTCATGGTAGAAGTACGGAACCCCATCACAGCCGGGGTAAGGCTAAACCTCTAAAATTCTGTTGCAGATCAGCCAGGCACACCATAAGCCATATTGTTACAGAACTTCTTAATAGGGTGTATCATGGAACTTTCGACAGTTTCTAGATGGTAATAAACAGCACAATTGATTAAATTGAAATTTTAAATGTCTCTTTGTAAATTACATGTATTGTTATTTGTGTTTTATTTAATGTTGTGCTTGAAAACCAAACGATACGTAAATAAATCACCATACCTGTATCATTTTCCAGTCAGGGTTAGATAGTCTGCATTAAATCTATAATAGTGATAAATTACGATATAAATAGTATATTACATTACAACTAATTTAAACAAATTAAACATTTTAGTGTAGAATACATTTGCAGTCGACAAATACACTGCCTGACAAAAAAGTGAAGCACCCAAGATATGGTCATATGCCAGTGTAACTTCGTACATATACACACCATTGGCAGGTATGTAAATTATTAGTGTTGGAATTCTCTGTGACAGGTAAAATGGCTATCTGTCCACCAGAGTGCACTAGTGTTTTCCATGTTAAGGGTTGTTACTAGGCCTTCTAGCGTATATAAGGGATGAAAACCATGCCTGATGTTAAGTGGTCACAGTGAATGACACAAGGATGCTGTGTTCACATGTGAAATAGCGTTATCAGCATCCAACATCCCAGATACTTAAGCCATATTCTAGGATAGAATTGGTCACACAAGAGTTTTGTATGCAGTCGACTTTGTAGACTCCTTTCACATCCCTAGTATTCTACAAATGAATCTCAGTCTGTCACCTGCTTTACCATCGACTGAGCTTGTGTGGTAGCACCAACTGTAAAAATTGCTGCACCCAGCTACTTGTATGAATTGACCGACTCCAATTGTGACTCATTTATATTATAGTCACAGGACACCACGTTTTGTCGTTTTGTGGAGTCAACAACGTATTACTTTACTGAAAATTTAAAGTAACTTGCTAATCTTTGCAGCGCTTTGAAATCTTATCAATATCTGACTGAATCTTTGTGCAACATTTTTCGGACAGTACTTCATTAACGATAACTGCACCATCTGCGAAAAGTTTAAGGTTACTCTTAATATTGTCTGCAAGACCATTAATACGCAACATGAACAGCACAGGTCCCAAGTAGTCGCTGGAAGTGACTGGGCGAGTTTTGAAGGCAGAACAGTGCTTAACAGACACCTGCATCCTCATGTGGTACCTCTCATGTGATAATACTGTGGTGGAATTTGTCAGCAGGTCAGTAGTCATCCACCTATGGTACATCTTTGTGATGTTGAGGAGCTTTTGAGGCCAGCAAGATCTCAGACCTATCAGCAATAGAGCATCTGTGGGACCAGCTTGCCTCAGGAGGACACACAGTGGTTTGATGGCACCATTTCCAACCGAATTAGCTCCTGCATCCAGAACATATGAGTTGTAATCCGACACTGATAAGAAGGCTCATGATGCCTACATTCCTTTATATTTAACTAGAAAGTATTATCGCTGAAGCAGCATCACATAACGTCTCAGTACATGAAGTTTCAGTTCGTTTCATCCACCCCTTCTGGGTACTTCATCTTTTTTTATGTGTGTAGGTTTTCCTTAACTGGAATAATCAATTCCCCTGCCCCAAAACAATGACTACCAGACAATATTATTACTTTACGTTCGGCGCGTATGAAGGATTTTGGTCAGTCGACAATACTTGGCTGATCAGCATGTAGTGACTAACGATTTAAAGAGAGACTAAAATGAAGGCGCCAGAACTACGTTTGGCTGACGTTCGGTTCACGTGACGTCCCTCGCTTGCTGTGTGGTGCGATCTTTATTAGGTTGACCACCAATTTGCATTGTCAATGATTCGATCTCAGCTAAATATTTATGATAAGCAAGGATATACTGCTGGATAAAATTACGCAACACCCTCCAGGACTGTGTTTAGTGGCACCAGGGAACAATATGTGCATACACGATCAGATGGCACTCAGGAGGCCTGTCTGTGCACGTTCTATTTGGACTCTACAGTCAGTAGCTGTCCTGAGTTTAGAGGTGAACAGTGTCTGCAACATTCATTCCAGGGTTCAACCATACTCCACCGACTACTATGTACACATGCTGAACAGCTTCGTCCATCTGAATGGAGTCACAGTATGGGCCAGCAGGAAACTGGATGGATGTATCAATGGACTGTTGCATTACTGGGCACAATGTACCAGTCCTATGTCGCTGTTTTCAGCAATTGTCTGTGGAACATTCCGGCACCTATAGACAAGGCTCTGAAAGTCCACATGGTGCAGACGCATGTCAAGAGTGATGTATTGTGTGACCAGTGGTGGCCAACCGAACATCACCCAAGGATGAAATGCAGTGGCATGATGTACCTGCTACTTCACCAGAGACCAGTGGGAACCTTCTGCTTGCAGTAGAGTGACGATCACAAATGTCTCTGGCCAGGCTGCCACTGACTCCAAAGAACAGTCAAACATTGCTACGCTGGTGTCATGAAACAGTTGCTTGGAGAGCGGAATGGCGCTCTGTGTTCTTCAGTGATGAGTGTAGGTTCTGCCTGTGTGTGATGGACATACATGGGTATGGCATAGACCTTGTGAGCTGCCTATTCCAGAGTGCAATCACCCACGATATAAAAGTCTGATCCTAGGTTTAATGGTGTGGAGGCCATCAATTACAACTCAGTAACATATGGCGTTTCTGCTAGGTAAAGTAAGTAGTGCTCATTACATTGCACAAGCTGTTATGCCTGTGCTACTGCCATTTCTTTGGCAGGAAGGCGGCGTATTTTTTCAGCATGACGATGCACGTTAATATACGACTGCTGTAACACCATGCTCTCTTTGTGTATACAACAACCGCCCTGGCAAGCAAGATCTCTCTCTCGCCAGTTGGACATTTATGGGACATGATGAAGTGGGAACTGACGCATTCTCCAGGGCCTGCAAGAACCATTGCTGAATTGCAACAAAAGGTGCAAGAAGTTTGGAACAATGTATCACAGAATACCATTAAGCAGCTTTGTGATCGTTTACATGGGGCCATACACTCTTGTGTTGCCGCCAGAGGGAATACACAGTGTATTGATGTGACTATTTGCGCACTCTTTATTGTGAAGTGTGTTTCATTTGGACTGAATTGGTTATCATATATTCCAACAATAATGAACTACATGTCCCTTCACTTGTTAATAACAAGACCTTGTCCTTTTGGGTGTTGCATTTTTTTCTGGCGTGCATAAACATCATTGCTCTTCGTTTCACTTGCAGCATTTTGAGGTATACTCATAGGTTCCTGCCTAACCATACCGTCGAAAATCAGGATATATACGCTAAAAAAGTCGAAATATTTGCCACAAGAAAGTATACAAATATCATTTATTACTGTTTCACTCACAGCAATTTCATCTTTCGTTTTTAAATTAGACTGACGTCACAAAATCGAAGAAATTCATCTCTGAGTGAGCACATTTGGTATGCAAGTAACATCGAATACTGCAGGATACGCTATTACATGAATAAGAAAGCACCAGAAAGTGCTGCAAATGCAAAGATGAAAAAAAAACACATGTACCATGTGGCAAATCTACTTCCTTTGGCTATGTAAAGATATGTTTATGTCTGACATTTTTCTCCAGAAATATATCTCGAGCATTAGGTAGACAATCGTTTTGATTGTTTACATGCTGACAGAAATCACTATCAATTTTTGTCATGGATATGTATGTGACAGTTACTGAAAGCCTAATATTAGTAATAAATGTTTGGCCCACCTAAATACGATTACATTTGACAGTTTTTAGTTGTTGCATAATACATACAAATGCTCCTCTGCTGCACATCTCTTTCATTCGGGTTGCCATGATGAACGCATCAAAATGCAAAATCACAGCCTGTTAAATTATTCTAAAGGTGTCATAAAAGGAGAAAAAACTTTGTGTAGGTTCAAGATTGGATTTTAAGACGTGAAAACTTTGATGCCTACAGTCAATTTTTGATTTATTTAAGAACAAAGAATGCTGATTTTGAAAAGCTTGCTTGTAATATTGGTAAACTTATATCAAACTCTGATACCAAATTCAGAAAGACTATTACCCTAACAATACGATTTGCTGTAATGTTGCGATTTTTAACATGTTAAGGCACTACTTACACTGCTTGATGAATTAGTAATTTATTTTATGGTATTTTTAATAAAAGTACATTAACTGAAGCTGAAAATTAGTAGTGGATCAATTAGATAGCTTGCTGGCTAGACACCGTTGCTAGATCTTTCAAAAGTGAAGGATCAAGGTTACATTGTTGCCAGATCTCTGTCCAGGGGTCAATGTTCTCCTTGTTTTCAAAGACACTCCTTCATTCCTCTTCTGCTACCCCCATCCATTTCCTCTCTAGACCAATGGTGCGCCACATTTGTTCTGTAAACCATAGTAAGAACATAATGAAGCATCTGCAACAGAGATCAGCCACCAGGCAGAATAAGAAAGGAAAACTAACATGTAAGTATAAACCATTTCGTCTCTCTCATAACGAATGTCTGTAATTCCGAAAATACGAGTTTCTGATTTTCCAAGAGCACTACAGCCCTTTGATGTGGCACTAGCTGATATGAGATGTGACAATAAAGAAACCCGATTCATGCTCTATCTCTTTATTGGAAAATCTTATACAACTAAAATATTGTCTCCTTCGGTGTAATCCTCTCCCCGATCCCTGCACCGCTCCTTGCGAATTTTTCATGTGGTGTCACTGCCAGACACCACACTTGCTAGGTGGTAGCTTAAATCGGCCGCGGTCCATTAGTACATGTCGGACCCGCGTGTCGCCACTGTGTGATCGCAGACCGAGCGCCACCACACGGCAGGTCTCGAGAGACGTACGAGAACTCGTCCCAGTTGTACGACGACGTTGCTAGCGACTATACTGACGAAGCCTTTGCTCTCATTTGCCGAGAGACAGTTAGAATAGCCTTCAGCTAAGTTAATGGCTACGACTTAGCAAGGCGCCAATTGTATCAGTGCATGTATCTTAAGAGTCTCATTTGTATAGTCAAGAGAGATGTACCAAAGGAAGCATTAAAAGTTAAGTATATTCCAAAGCTACGTATTTTCTTTATAGCAGTCATAACGTATCCTGTTCCAGACTTGACGCCAGTCGGCGTGTGTGTACCCGTGCCTTTCGGCTTCCTTCTCAGTGTGGCGTGACTAGCTTGTTACGCCACAACAGATTGACGACGAGGATTACAGGATCGTGTTCTTTCTACTTGCTTTGCTCTGCATTATTTGTGTCATGGCTTCGCCACAATCTCCAGATGTACTGTCCGAATTTTATCGCTTGCAGAATCAGCAGACGCAGGCGTTATTGGATGCCCTTGGACAGCTCATCCAGGGTCAACGTGCACTGCAACACGATGCGGCCGCCGCCGCTTCCTCGCTACCGCAGCCAACACACGCGGTTGCACCTCCGTTTCGTAGCTTTGACGCAGCTCAAGAATCGTGGACTGAATGGTCCCAACAATTTGGATTCCATCTAGCCGCCTACAGAATTCAAGGTAATGAGCGGCAGCCATTTTTGCTTTCTTGTGTCGGTGTGTCCACCTACTGTGTGATAGTGAAATTGTTTCCCCGACGCGACATAGCAACTCTGTCCTACGAAGAAATTTTGTCTGCTTTAGATGCCTATTTCAAAGAAACAGTTAATGTAGTTGCAAAAAGGTATACGTTCTTTCGTACCAAACGTACGGCCAGTCAGACTAATAGGGAGTGGGTTGCAACATTGCAAGGACTTACTAGGGAGTGTGATTTTGAATGTGAATGTGGACTTCTGTATTCAGATACTATGGTGCGTGATGCAATAGCACAGAACGTTTCTGATGTTCGCATACGGGAACAGATTTTGAAACTAGTTAATCCCTCCCTTCAACAAGTGATCGACATATTGGATAGGCAAGACACACTTGACTTTGCTCAGGAATCATTTGAAACTTCGCCAGCAGTGTGTCGCATTGACCGGCCCGCCGGGCGCGCAGCACGGGACGCTAAACGGCCCTCGCGCACGTCCGCGCAGCTGCAGCCTAGCTCGCAAACACGTGTGCCGCGTAAGCATGCCAATGCAGTTCTAAAATCATGCCCGCGGTGTGCAACTAGCCATTCACGTGACAATTGCCCGTCACGTCAAGCTATTTGCTTTTACTGTCGTAAGAAAGGACATGTTCAAAGTGTTTGCCAGAAAAAGCTAAGATCAGACAATCAAAACCATTCCAGGCCTTTTGCTTCGCGCCGGAATCGAACCAGGGACAATCAGGCTCGTGGACCTTCGCCCATGGACATTCATGTCGTTAATTCCACCCCGTCCAGAGCCACTTTCTCTAACAGTGACTGTGTTCGTCCCACAAACGGTGTGCGTCGACGTCGCTGGAACTCCCGTAACGTCGCAAGTGCTTCTGTACCTGTATCAGTTCAAATTACACGTGAAAGTCGCTCTTGTCGTCAGCAGGACAATAAACTTTTTGTAGACTTAGACTTTGGAGGCAAAGTGATACCATTCCAGCTCGATACCGGAGCTGCGGTTTCATTGCTCAATCAAGACACGTACAAACAACTGGGCAAACCTCCGTTGCGTGCCGCAAATGTTCAGCTCAATAGTTATTTAGGACAGCAGATACCTGTGTTAGGACTGTGCAGCCTTCTTGCCACATACAAGGGACAAACAAAACTTGTGTCATTTTACGTTCTTCGTTCTTCTACGGCAGTGAACTTGTTTGGTTTAGATTTATTTCAATTGTTTAACATGTCTATCGTAAATCAGGTCCTATCAGTGAACCAGACTGTGCCTTCCGCCAGTGTTTCTAGTCTATGTGAAGAATTTGCAGACATTTTTGCACCGGGCCTTGGTTGCACTAAGAACTATGAAGCACATTTGGAACTGAAAGAAAACGCGCAACCGAAATTTTTCAGAGCGCGCAATGTTCCCCATGCATTGCGTGATGAGGTCGCAAGAACATTAAACGATTTAGAATCTCAAGGTGTAATTGAACGTGTGAAGGCTTCTCTCTGGGCCTCACCCTTCGTAATTTTGCCAAAACCTTCCGGAAAACTGAGACTTTGTGTGGACTTCAAGGCAACTGTGAATCCACAACTTGTGACTGCTACTTTTCCTTTGCCCCGCCCGGAAGATCTTTTTGATAAACTGTGCCCGGGTAAATACTTTTCGAAATAGGACCTAGCAGATGCGTACTTGCAAATACCAGTGGACGAAGAATCCCAGCGCGTCTTGGTGGTTAACACGCATCTTGGATTGTACCGATTCAAAAGACTGCCATTCGGGTGTGCATCCGCCCCTGCATTGTTTCAGCAATATTTACAAACTGTTTGTGCGTCGGTCCCTACTGCTGCGAACTATCTGGACGATATTGTGATCTCCGGAAAAACAGAAGCCGAACATTTAGCCAACCTCCGCACATTATTTCAGGTATTGCGGCAAAATGGTCTTCGCTTGAGGAAGGACAAATGTGTGTTTTTTGCTCGTGACTTACAATATCTGGGACATGTCATTAATGCCCAAGGCATACATCCGAGTCCAGAGCACCTCCGTGCCATACAGGAGTTGCCTTCGCCACAGGATGTGAAGCAGCTACAGAGTGTGTTGGGAAAAATTAACTACTATGCCAGGTTTGTGCCGCGCGCTTCTTCCATTTCAGCTCCGCTTCGTCGCTTACGCCGTAAAGATGTTCCATTCGTCTGGACGACGGAATGCGAACGCGCCTTTCGCCGGTTGAAATCGGCGTTGCTTTCAAATACTTGCCTTACGCCATTCGATCCCCAGAAACCCCTTTTGTTGATGGTCGATGCATCGGAATTCGGGATCGGTGCTGTGCTTGCGCACAAAGATGGATCGCATGATCGTCCGATTGCCTTTGCTTCAAAATTGCTCTCGTCTGCGCAACGCAATTATTCCCAGATAGAGAAAGAAGCTTTAGCTCTCGTGTTTGGTGTTACTAAGTTCCATGATTTCTTGTATGGTCGTCACTTTACCATCATCACAGACCACAAACCTTTGACATCACTTTTTCATCCGAACAAGCCTGTACCTCCACGTACAGCGCAGAAATTCATTCGCTGGTCTCTTTTCCTCTCGCAGTACCGCTACGATATCTTGTATCGGTCCACTGCTAAGCACAGAAACGCTGATGCGTTGTCCCGGTTGCCTGTTGCTGAGGATAAAGCATTCGATTCTTCCTAACTTGCTTGCATGTTCATTGATTCGGAAACCGATGACGTGGTGGAATCGTTTCCGATTGATTTTCGTCGTGTCGCTACAGCCACAGCTGCTGACCCTGTCCTTGCTCCTGTTGTGCGTTTTGTTGCTACGCAATGGCCCTTGTCGAAATCACGGATCGAGGATCCGTTGGTTCGCCGATTTTTTGCTCACAAGGAGAGACTTTTTGTACGATGTGGTGTTTTGTTGTTGCGTTCTGATAATGATCAATCCAGAGTCGTGGTCCCACGTTCGTTACAGTCCTCTGTCTTACGGTTTCTTCACCACGGACATTGGGGTATAGTGTGCACGAAACAACTTGCTCGTCAGCACTGTACTTGGTTCGGAATCGATGCTGCGATTGCGAATATGTGCTCTTCTTGCGTGGCGTGTGCCAAACAACAATCCGCCCCGCCGCGGAAATTCTTTGCATGGCCAACAGCCACTTCCCCTTGGCAACGCTTGCACATCGATTTTGCTGGTCCATTCTGGAATGCTCGATGGTTGGTTGTGGTGGATTCTTTCAGTAATTTTCCTTTTGTTGTCCGGATGTCTTCCACGACGTCATCTGCCACCATCCAAGCGTTGTCCGCTATTTTTTGCATTGAAGGTCTTCCCCAGACTATTGTTTCCGACAATGGCCCACAATTCATGTCCTCAGAATTTCAGTCTTTCTGCAAGGCCAATGGTATTCAACATCTGACATCCGCGCCGTTTTCGCCTCAGTCAAACGGTGCCGCTGAACGATTGGTCCGGACTTTCAAGTCACAGATGTTGAAGTTGAAAGAGTCGCATTCTAGGGAGGACGCATTGTTGCTCTTTTTGTCTTCGTATCGCTCTCAGCCCCGCGATGGTCGCTCGCCGGCTGAGTTGCTCCATGGCCGTCCTCATCGAACCTTGATGTCTTTGCTGCATCCGCCGCATCAGGTTCCAGTGCAGCGGCAGACTACTGCTTTTGCTCCTGGCGACGTTGTTTTCTATCGCAACTATCGCGGTTCACGGCGTTGGCTCGCAGGGCGCGTTCTTCGCTGCCTCGGCCGCGCGATGTATTTGGTTTTGGGGGCCTCTGGTGAGGTGCGTTGGCATCTCAATCAGCTGCGCCTCTGTCGTCGCCTGGGTTCTGCCGCTCCCCGTCTGCTTTCAGCGACGAAGCCGTCCGGTCAGCGCCCTGGGGACCCATCTACTGGCTCGCCTCATCCCCAGGTGTTACCGACGCTGCCTTCCATTTTGCCTCATGGCGACGCGCCGTCGCCGCCGCCTGTTCTCCCGCCGGCGCCGCCCGCAGTGGACGCGTCGCTGCAACCGCCTGGCGCCTCCCTGGGTCACGCGCCGCCACTCGCTTCCCGTGACCGGCTGTCCTCCACCATGGAACTCTTGCCCGCTCCGGACCAGATGTCGTCTTCGCCCGTCGGGTGCCCCGACCACATGGGGGTCGACCCTTCGGCCCCTCCTGTCTCTCTACGGGCGCATACACCGCATGTTGATGTGCACCCTGGACTAGGTTTTCAGGCGTTTCCTAGCTCCCCTCGGACCGAATGGCCGGGTGCGGGTGGCACAGCCTCGCCTGTTGTTAGGCTCCCCACCTCATCGCATACGTCAACATGGGGTCCTCCCCACGGCGGGCGGAAGCCTTATAACACGACCCTTCGCCGATTTGCGGGGGAGGAATGTGGTGTCACTGCCAGACACCACACTTGCTAGGTGGTAGCTTAAATCGGCCGCGGTCCATTAGTACATGTCGGACCCGCGTGTCGCCACTGTGTGATCGCAGACCGAGCGCCACCACACGGCAGGTCTCGAGAGACGTACGAGAACTCGTCCCAGTTGTACGACGACGTTGCTAGCGACTATACTGACGAATCCTTTGCTCTCATTTGCCGAGAGACAGTTAGAATAGCCTTCAGCTAAGTTAATGGCTATGACTTAGCAAGGCGCCAATTGTATCAGTGCATGTATCTTAAGAGTCTCATTTGTATAGTCAAGAGAGATGTACCAAAGGAAGCATTAAAAGTTAAGTATATTCCAAAGCTACGTATTTTCTTTATAGCAGTCATAACGTATCCTGTTCCAGACTTGACGCCAGTCGGCGTGTGTGTACGCGTGCCTTTCGGCTTCCTTCTCAGTGTGGCGTGACTAGCTTGTTACGCCACAACATTTCATTGTTGGAAGCACTAATGCGTGTCTTTTCTGTTATGCTGTTGAGAAGGCTTGTCGCTTCTTCTTTCATTGCATCCACAGCCTCGATCGTAGTTCCTCTTAAAGCAGACTTCAGTTTTGGAAGAGAAGAAGTCACATGGAGCTTGGTCAGGTGAACACAGTGGATGTTCCATCACTTAAATGTTGTTTTTCGCCAAAAACCTCTCCACAGACATTACTTTAAAGGGTTGGCACGATATCCTGATGAAGACTCGAAGGGCGATTGTTCCACAGATCTAGCTTCCTTCGTCTTATACGTTCACGGAGAGTCTTCAGAACACTTACATAATAAGCTTCATTCACAGTCTGACCTTCAGGCACCCAATCAATGCAGATAATCCCTCGGATATAGAAGAAAACAATTATCATTGCTTTGAATTTTGATTTGCTCATATGCACCTTCTTCTTCCTAGGGGACTGAGGGCTCTTCCAATGTATGGATTGTCACTTAGTCTCTGAATTGCTTTGGAATATCCATGTTTCATCACACATAATTACTTTGCTGAGGTAATCATGGACATTTTCAATCATTTCGAGAGAGTCATCAGAGCAGTCGACTCGATGTTACTTTTCCTCGTTTGTGAGGAATCTTTGCACCACTTTATCACATCATCGTGAAATATCTGTCTAATAGTTTCCTTATTGGTGCAGGCAAGTTCTAAAATTGCTCGAATGCTCAGGCGGCGATCTTCTCGAACAATTCTACTGACTTCTCCACAGCCTCTTCAGTTTTCGAAGTGGAAGGACGGCCGGATTTCGGATCGTCTTCCCTATCATTCTTGAACCTCTTAATCCACTCGAAAACTTTTGTACGATATCGACACTGATCACCATAAACTTGTTTCAACAAATCGTAAGTTTCTATGGCGGGCTTACCAAGTTTTGTGAGGAATTTGATGTTAGCGCGTTGTTCCTCATTAGAGCATAGCATAATTTCGATGGAGCTCAGGTGCATGACCCATTTATACGAAAGCTCACAGCCAGACTAACCACCACAGTGGCATGAAATTTTGTACTCGTGTTAGGGAGAGCCCCAAGGTTATTTCCCCACTCTTCTCTTTGCCTCTGATGAACCCAGAAATACGCACAACAACCAGTCTGGTTTCCTTATTGATAGACCTCAAATGTTGGAGCAGGATATACAGCTGTACACTCTACCATCGTTCGTTGAGCCACAGCAGCAGCACATAGGTAAGTTACCTGATATTTCAGAGCAGGAAACACAACCATTCACTATACTGTCACTCATTGAGCTGCTGCAGCAGCATGCAGATAGTTTACCTGATATTACAGAGCAAGACACACAACCAGTCATTCTACCATGGCTCTTTGAGGCCCAGTGTACTACTGTTTACCACTACACGCAATTTGACAGCCAGTAGATCCAACGCTCTAAGTATAGGTATTGAAGCAGAGAGCGACTGCCTCCTAGAAACAGAAATCGAGAATTTTTTACACGGTGGAAAAGTGTAGTTTGGGGATATGGTATGGAATGAGCTATGTGCAATCAACATCCATCTCGCATATAAGAAGCACTTATTTGGAAGATACTGCAGTGGAAATGCTGTAGAAAGAGAAAAAAGGAAATAACATTTTTTGATGATTATGAATAACAGCACAAGAAAAATATATATAATAAAATAATATTTCTATACAAAATTGTTTTATTTGTCCCAAACCCAACCTGGCATTTAATGTAATTTAAGAGTTTATAGAGATGTGCAGTCACAGTAGCTCAGCGATTTAGGTGTTCTTTTCTTAAACTAAGTTTTGTACAGAAACAGAGTTCTTACCATCCTCACACCAACTTGATAAGCCATAGTGCTGCTCAATTTTTTAAAGAAAAAAATTAAAATTATTTTATTTATTCCTTTTTACAGCCCTCACAGTGCAGTCTAAGAGGAGGAGGTCCATCAGTTTTACATTGTGCATTCAAGTCATAATCATTATAACAAGGTTCTTACTTAGAAATAAATGCTTCACTCTGAAATGCTTGAGATAGTCAGGGAAAGCTGTGTGAAATAGCCTATAATAGTGATATAAGTTGTTTAGGAAACAGACAATAGTCAGTTGCATTTAAACCATGAGGTCTTTCTGTATGTTTCCTATAAATTTAAAAAATCGGTGTACACACACCTCTATATTTAAGCCACTCTAACAGGCAGCATGCGTTAACACTCTCATCATTCTTCTCATTGAATCTATAGGTTTCTAGCTGCACCATTGTGACATATTTAGGAGAAATTAGTTTCAGAATCCTTAGAAAGTAGTAACGCAAAGTGCCGATTCCACATGTGACCGATTCGCATTTGTATTTAAAATGTCTGAATTGCGTGCAATCGAACTGTTTCAATGTTGTGTAACAGGGAAAGGAATACTTTTGAACTATGAACGTGACGATATTTAGCTGTATGACCCGCTAATATTGCTTAAAATGGAAGTAATTATTGCGCAGAATACTTTCTGTATCGATCTGTAGCGTTTGCGGTGCTACTCAAAGTGAATCCGTTTAGGTGTCGAGTTTCCGGCACTCTGCGTATGTATCGGTACCTGCTGGGACTGCCTTACGAAAAAGAAGAACCTTTGTCCCTCCCACACTGACTACATGTCGCTTCTCAGAAATATACAGGTTTTATTTGGCCCAGTACAGCATTTTCATTAAATCTGCACAACATCACACTGTTTTTACTAAAATTAACAACAATCTCTAACACGAATTTTGGCATGTGTTACCTAACAGAAAACTATTATTATTTATGTTTTAAACTTCCCTCCTAAGTGAGGTGTCGATAATGGGATTCTATTTTCAGGATTGGTACACCACACAAGTTGTTACACACACAACACTTTGTATGGACTACCTGGATTTGGTTTTATCCACACTCCTGTAGCAAACAGCTTCTAGGTACGTAGCCTTAACTTACGGCGGATACACCGAAAGAATCTATATCTATGGCAGTATTTGTGAAGATTGTCTTGGTCGGCAGCTCTGAAGGAGCAATTTCAATGCTATATTTCAGTTTACATTTCTTTAAATGTGTCAGAAGCAAATTTACATCAATGACTTTTGTGACAATAATTTTACTTGGAAACAAGATGGATGCAGACTGAGATATTCTTACATGGCTTAATAGTTGTCGTCTTTACTTTGAATAATCCTATAAAGTTAATATTCTGAGCAAATTTAAAAGTAAGAAATCTCATTAAATTGAACTTTACAATGACACATCAAAGCGACCACACTTCTTGTCTCTTCAAATTATAGCTACACAATTATTCTTGGAAGCTATTTTTATATAACTCTGCAAGACTGCCATAACACCTAAATTAATTAAGATCTGTTGACCATACTGAGTGACACACAATTTACATTTAACAAAATGGCAGAGAACTTTGAATCGGTATATGACTTTGGAACAATGATTCTAACGAATACTTTTAACAAAACTATATTACAACTTTGGTAAACCATGAAATTGACTATAACATTCTGATACACTGCTAAAGATTGATAGTACGAAAATATCTTGCCTTGTTCGTTGCAGTGGTATTGGTGTTGAAGTTGTTGCTTGCTGTATGGAAATTTGGATAGGCTCTTCACGTCTCCAATGACGGAATAAATTTATAATTACCACACACATGCAGTAGACAAATTAACTTGCTGTGTGATTGGCTCCATATTCCATCATACGAAACCATGTGGGTATTCTTGTTTTCCAACACAAAATAGACTGGAGACGACTTCATGGACTGTAAACCACTGCCACACCAAATATTAGACACTTACACACCGAATTTGTTTTGATTAAGGCTCACATCGCCAGACATGCCACCCCGTGACACGTACACTGTCAAGGCTTGACTGCAACTGCCTCTGATTTTCCATTCTTTTACTCCCTTGTGGTGCTCGCACCAAGGTCATCCAAAAGACTGACATTCAAGAGCCCATAGGGGATTCCCTACCTTTATGATTTCATTTTGTATAAATGAATTACACATTCTAATGCCCTTAGAATGTTACAGTCAGTACATTTATAACTTACATTTATTTCTAAATTTTATTTTTCATAAAATTATTAATTTTTCAGAAAACATTCTTTTCTTGCAGACATTACACCTGTGTTTATTAACATAGTTATTGGGGTTCCCCTTGCACTAAGCTTTTGTATAAGATCTATCATTTAACTCGGTTGACTTTCACTCAATACTTTTTAAATAAATAACAATTTTTTGGACATGGAAATTTGAATTTAACTCTATTATCACAAAGTCTGGGCTTAGCATATTTCTTGAATATATTACTCTTGTGCAGTCATCATTCTCATTGCACAGTGAGGTAACAGATGGGTTACAAGTATGGTCAGATGGTTAAGTGGTCAGAACTTGCAGTATACATTCACTGCATTCACTTAAATTAACAACAGTACTAGCACTCTGCATTTATCATGTTTAAATCAAGTATCATAACCTTATTCAAACTGTATATGTGATGACAGGAGCTATAGTGATGAACCAACTGTAGCGCCCATTGTATTTTTTCTTTTATACTGAATAGCAAAGATGACATTTAACTATACACAGTTCTCTAAAAATGTTTTGTACACTGCTACTAATGATACTTACTGAGAAAGGGTGAAAAAATCATTCCCCCAGTGGAGTAAGAACTCTCAAAGAGTGAACATGTCAGAACAAGTACCAGCAGCACTCCTCTTATCCTCAACACATCCATCTTGTAAGTGTTAGTGAGAATGCTAATGGATTAGAAAGTGATTGTAAATGTGCATGTAACTAATTATTTATTATCGTCATACAGATGATGCAGTGAAATCATCACAAAGACCACCACCAGATGTGAAAATAATGATATTTAATGCAACATAATTCAAACAGCAGATGAAAGTAAACACATAAGTGGGGGAATGATTTCTGTTTGTGAATTCTACTCAGTGACTGTTTTCAAATATCTGTGATATAGTGACTTTATACTAGGATGTGTGGATTTGTCTACATGCTACTTCAATGCAAATTTATGCAATGTTCAATGGAATTGTTGAAGCACCCTCAGTGAAACTGGGCGGCCATATGACCATTGCAGGGGACTTTCCATTAATAGTTTAACTTTTAATGAGAGAGAGTGAATTCATCTTCAAGAGGACACATTTAATGATCTAGCATGCCCTAGATAAATGACTAAGCTGGCAGTCACATGTGTACAGATTCCATGGGAAGACATGGGCCAATCAACAGGAGTTAGTTCATTTAACTCAGCACCCTGCAGAAAATCAATAGTTCAACTTTATGACTCAAGTTATACCTCCAAATATGAATCTACCAAACCAGATGGAAACGCTGAAGTACATTCCTTTTCAAGCATGTTCATATGTTGTAATATACTTAAGACTTCATAAAATAAACAAAGTGTGTAACAGCTATATGTGTTTTTTAAATCTCTTCTTGCTAATGTCATCACATAATCACCATCATGGCTGAATGGGCAAAATACATTCATCACAAGAACTTTTTAATAAACGAATGGTCTTGTAATACTACCAAAGACCAGTAGCAGCAGTAGCAGGAGAAGAAGAAGGAGAAGGAGAATGAGAAACTCCTTCCTGATCATATATATGAGCGATAATTGCTGGCCCATCTGACTGCAGCAAGATGAATGTTATTATGTCATTGCTGACACATCCAGATGGGGTCCGCTTCAAGCAAGCGCATGTATTTTCAAATATACTATATCAGACCAAATACCAGCTATTATGGGAGATATTGCTTGGCATCAATGGAGTAACATATACACTTTCCGTAAAAGCAGCAATAACCTGCCAGAAAGAGTAAATTCAAACAGTGTGTTTCTAATTGACGATGTTGCAGTGGAAAACCAGGATAAAATACGCGGATTTTTCTGTGCAGGTGTCATATATGGTCAACATCTTCAATTTGAGTCATACATATTCTAAGACTCGGAAATATTTGATGAGGGATAATGCCAACCTCATTAACATCTTCAAACAGGACATTGTGGATCTAAAACACATTTATCAAGTGCAAGTAGCAACCTACACTGCATCCAATCAATCTGTAACCACATGTGGAGATTGCTGGAATCACATGCAGTATGGGTTTCTGCTTATTGGTAAAACGAGGAAATTGGATGATTGACGAGACAGACGAAATTTCCAAGAGCTTCTTTTATATATATATATATATATATATATATATATATATATATATATATATATATATATATATATACAGTAAAGAAAATAGGTAAGTACATCAGCATATTTTATGCCATGGGCAAATTTGCATGTATTTCAGTCACTCCGTCTGAAATGCGCAGAGTGCATAGAGAGAACATTCATCGATACATGGATGGGAAAAATGAAACAATAAATGAGAGTCTTAAAAGTTGGCCGATGAAAACTGAAAATATCGACAAAACCACTGTATGTCATACTACAGAAATGCAAACGTTTGTGGCATTGTCTTCAGTACTGCAATGAGATATTAATTGAAAGTTTCTTAAAGGGGAAACGTTAAATAGCAGTTCATAAGATAAATGACTTTACATAAATCGATTGTCGCTATAAGTAGGCAACCCTCATTGATGATGAACAGTAATTTCTTTTAAGAGCACTGTAAATTGTCACTTTGGGTCACACCAGGCCAATGAGTGCACTGGTGGACGTAATGGCTCGACGGTGGTAACCAATAAGATCCACAAAACTCTCACAATAAAATGTTACGTACTGCAAGCGAAATGATTGGACAAAATATCTCAGAGGGTTCCTAGATTACAAGCATAAAGCAGTTAATGAAAGAACATGAACAGTGTTTGGTCGTTCGCCCCCCATAACAATCTGACTCCAGTCTGCCTATTTTGCCACTGCGACACATTCAGATACAATGCAAATTACAGTCACGATGAGGAGACAGGTTGGCAGTTCTTGCTAAATATAGTACTCGACTAATTATAGTGAAAGAGATAATTACAGCAAATTACAATCGATTAAATCAACATGATATCAGTACAATTTCCTATTACAGGAAGACAAACTGGTAGGCAGGAGACAAGCAAAGTAGTCTCTATCTTCTTTCTCAGGAACGTTACACTGACATTCTCTGCAGATCAAGAGATTTCTCTACTAATTAATGTTCATTAGGTTTACAAAAATGTTCGCTGGTTTGTTGACAAATACATATTTTATAAAATGTATTTAGGAGTACATTGACTTCCTTCTTATAATAGTTCATTTCAAACATGAAACAAAAGGAAACTCTTCATTGTTGTCTTAAATGCTTGGAGTTATTGCTTCAGCAACTTACAATTCAAGTAGTCAACTGCAGCAGAAGTAATTTATCTTTCACCATAACACATTTATGCCAGTTTTTCGTAAGGAGCCACAGTGGTGCGTAGCAGCACGTGACAGAAGTGAGATCCCAGAATTGTCAGGTGACACCAGGTCACTGATCCCAGTGAGAGTTCATGTGAGGTGCGAGATCGTGGATTACAGTCATGAAGGGCAGTTGGTGATCACCCTAAAGTTGGACTGGATGGTGTTTTTCAAACAGCTCATCAGGAAATGCATGAAATAATCAAGCAGGTAGTATCGTACTATTTTAATGCTTGATATACTATGCTGCCATGCAATAAAGTCTGCTTAGTACATTTATTTTTCAAGGAAATTTTAATTTCTTTACATATTGTTTACCCTGTTTAACATACTAGCATCTAATGATCACTTGAATTGTCATCACAGGCAACAGGCAAGCAATGGCTGTCACTGTAGTGCTAATGTGTGCATAATTCACACTTGAAACTTTTACACACAAACTATGGAGATTAACATGACCTGACAATAGTTGCTGCAGCTACATTATTTTTGCCCACCATTTGGATGGCAGTTAGTTCCTAGCTGCCACTACATCACTCCTGCATGTGTTGGTTAGTGCTTGGATTTCTTACCATCTGCAGGATTCACAGAAGACAGGAAGTGTCTGTAGATTAATCACCCTGATTTCACCTTTCTTCTAGCTCGTCAGAGGTGAGTATGCAGGCATGGTATGTTTTCAAATGTTTTCGAAAGCCTGATGGTGTCCACCACTTATCAGTATCGTTCCCATTATCATCATATACTTTTATCTCACTGTAGTAATTCGAGCTTGACTGAGAAGCACTATGGTCACACACCAGTCTGTTATCATTTACATTCATGTAGGAACACATAAAATTTCTTTCTCTTTTGTCCACCTGGATCATAAAATTTTCTTTATATTGCATGGGTCAAATAACATACACAATATTTAAATGGATGAGGCAAGGTACACAACCTTTCGTTTCTGAATATTCACAGCCAAGATTCTGGGTATACAATTCAGTGGTCTGATACAAGCAAATTACATTTTTCTTTTCCTACCGAACATTAGAAATGTGAACTAAAATGCTCGGAATATCACTGGTAACTCTCACATGCAGGAATATTCACATACTTACCGTGAATTGTATAGGAAAAAGAAACAAAAACAAAGTCACTATGAACATGAAAGAGAACAGGAACCCTGAATTAGGGTGAAATATGCATTGAGAAATTCATGGCTCACATTACCATGTCACTGTACCATATATACACAAAGAAAATGAAAATTTAGTTAACAAGTACTGACTAGAATTGGTTGCTTATTTTACTCTAGATGTAGGTGTAAAAAATATGGTTCTTGCATAGCATCATGTTAAAAATATATTATCTGTATTATTGGTGCAACTTAAAACTAACATTTTTTAGTCTCGTATCAACTGCATATTTCATACAAGGTGAACTATTAAAATTCAGTATACAAATATTACAGTTCCATTGTCTAAGGAGACTATACAAGATATTTTATCCGTATGCCACATAAGTTCACGATGTATCATGAAGACAACACCTCTACTACTGATCACTTTTCATTCACTTTAGCACATAATCTCAACATTTTCTACTTCCAGTAAAATTGCTCATGTAGCAAAACCTCTTTCATAAAGATTAAGACAAATATCCATTCTTGTTTAATGCTTAAATAAACATTTACAAGCAGTTTACAAGAAATCAACTGACTGTCTCTTCATCAGGAAACCATGTCTTCCCATGTGCAAAGAAAGACAGATATTCCATGAATCAAACTCGACTGACTTACTCTCTTCAATACTAGTTCAACACATGTGTATTTATAACATGAGGAACGAAAAAATATTCAGTGCTTGGAATTCTATATTGAGCAGTTCTCCACATATCCAAATAACAAACAAAGTTCATGCTACTACTTATATATAAATAATAAAACATGCTGAAAAGTGGGAAAAGAGTGTGTTTACAAGTAATAACTATTTACAAATTCCCTATGGTACCTATTTCTTTAGGTCCCTTTAATGGTATAACCCCCAGATGTTGTTGGAATCTGGATATGCAGTGAGATAGGATCTCTCATGAGGTATTCTGATAATTTTATATGGACCAGTGTACAACAACTGTCACTCTTTGTTCTTCTCTCGTTTAAGTGAAGGTTTGGGGTGTGTCCTCACCAGCATTTTTTCACCAGTCCAACAGTTTATAATGTGTCCTAGGTTTTCATCATACATGCAAAGCAATCCTTCTCTTACATTCTCCACACCAAAAAGCCCCCACGCCAAATGTATGCACCATATAAGATGATCCTGATATGCAGTTGGTGCATCTAACAGAACAGAAATTTATAGTTGCTGTTGTGGTCTTCAGTCCAGAAACTGGTTTGATGGAGCTCTCCATGCTACTCTCTCCTGTGCAGTCTTTTTCATCTCCAAGTACCTACTGCAACCTACATCCTTTTGAATCTGCTTAGTGTATTCATCTCCTGGTCTCCCTTTACGATTTTTACCTTCCACACTACCCTTCAATACTAAATTGGTGGACCCCTTGATGCCTCAGAACATGTCCTACCAACCTATCCCTTCTTCTGGTCAAGTTGTGCCACAAATTTCTCTTCTCCCAATTCTATTCAGTACCTCCTCATTAGTTATGTGATCTATCCATCTAATCTTCAGCATTCTTCTGTAGCACTACATTTCGAAAGCTTGTATTCTCTTCTTGTCTAAACTATTTATCATCCATGTTTCACTTCCATAAAGGGCTACACTTCAAACAAATACTTTCAGAAACGACTTCCTGACACTGAAATCTGCACTCAATGTTAACAAATTTCCCTTCTTCAGAAACGCTTACCTTACCATTGTCAGTCTACATTTTATATCCTCTCTACTTCGACCATCATCAGTCATTTTGTTCCCCAAATAGCAAAACTCCTTTACTATTTTAAGTGTCTCATTTCCTAATCTAATTCCCACAGCTTCACCTGATTTAATTCGACTACATTCCAGTATCCTCGTTTTGCTTTTGTTGATGTTCATCTTGTTGCCTCCTTTCAAGACACTGTCCATTCCATTCAACTGCTCTTCCAGGTCCTTTGCTGTCTCAGACAGATTTACAACATCATTGTGAAACCTCAAAGTTTTCATTTCTTCACCATGGACAACTCTGTCTCGCTCCCTTCCCAACCACTGCTTCTGTTTCATACCCCTCGTCTCTTATAACTGTCATCTGGTTTCTGTACAAATTGTAAATAGCTTTCGCTCCCTGTATTTCACCCCTGCTAACCTTCAGAATTAGAAAGAGAGTATTCCAGTCAGCATCGTCAAAAGCTTACTCTAAGTCTGCAAATGCTAGAAAAGTAGGTTTGCCTTTCCTTAATCTGTCTTCTAAGATAAGTCATAGAGTCAGTATTGCCTCACGTGTTGCAGCATTTCTACGGAATCCAAACTGATCTTCCGCAAGGTCTTCTACCATTATTTCCATTCGTCTGTGAGGAATTTGTGGTGTCACAGCCAGACACCACACGTGCTAGGTGGTAGCTTAAATCGGCCGCGGTCCTGTAGTACATGTCGGACCCGCGTGTCGCCACTGTGTGATCGCAAACCTAGCGCCACCACAAGGCAGGTCTCGAGAGACTGACTCGAACTCAGCCCCAGTTGTACGGACGACAGAGCTAGCGACTAGACGTACGAAGCCTTTCTCTCTCATTAGCCGAGAGACAGAATAGCCTTCAGCTAAGTTAATGGCTACGAACTAGCAAGGCGCCATTAGCCTTACAGTGATTGTAATTAAAGTCTCCTTTGTGCGATGTACCACGTCTGTTTGTATTAAAGATAAGTATTATACCAGCTACGTACTTTTCTTCATAGCATTAATTACGTATCCTGTTCCAGTACTTCACGCCCGTCTGCGTTAGTCTAGCGTGCCTTTGTAAGCCACCTCTATCTACAAGGTGTTGGCCCAGCTGCCGACACATCAGAATTCGTGTTAGTATTTTGCAGCTGTGACTTATTAAACTGACAGTTCGGTAATTTTAACACCTGTCAACACCAGCTTTCTTTGGGATTGGAATTGTTGTCTGATGTCTGAAGGTATTTCGCCTGTCTCTTAAATCTTGCTCACCACATGGAAGAGTTTTGTCACGGTTCTCTTTCCTCCAAAGGTCTCCTTAATTTTCCTGTAGGCAGTATCTATCTTACCCCTAGTGATATATGCCTCTACATCGTTACATTTTCCCTCTATCCATCCCTGCTTAGCGATTTTGTACTTCCTGTCGACCTCCTTTTTGAGACGCTTGTACTCCTTTTTGCTTGCTTCATTTACTGCATTTTTATATTTACTCCTTTCATCAATTAAATTCAATATCTCTTCTGTTATCGAAGGATTTATACTAGCCCTCGACTTTTTACTTACTTGATCTTCTGCTGCCATCACTATTTCATTTCTCAAAGCTACTCATTCTTCTTCTAGTGTATTTCTTTCCCCCATATTTGTCAATTGTTCCCTAATGGTCTCTCTGAAACTCTCTACAACTTCTCGTTTTTCAGTTTATCCAGATCCCATCTCCTTAAATTACCACATTTTTTGCAATTTCTTCAGTTTTAATTTACAGCTCACAACCAACAGATTGTGGTCAGAGTCCACATCTGCCCCTGGAAATGTCTTACAATTTAAAACCTGGTTCCTAAATCTCTGTCTTACCATTATATAATCTATCTGAAACCTTCCAGTGTCTCCATACCTCTTTCAGATATATAACCTTCTTTCATGATTCTTAAACGAAGTGTTAGCTATGATTAAGTTATTCTCTGTACAAAATTCTACCACGTGGCTTCCTCTTTCATTCCTTATCCCCATTCCATATTCACCCACTACTTTTGCTTCTCTTCCTTTTGCTACTATCGAATTCTAGTCCGCCATGACTATTAAATTTTCGTCTCTCTTCAGTATCTGAATAATTTCTTTTATCTCACCGTACATTTCTTTAATCTCATCGTCATCTGCGGAGCTAATTGAACTTGCACTACTGTAGTAGGCTTGGGTCTCGTATCTATCTTGGCTACAATAATGCATTCACTATGCTGTTTTTAGTAGCTTACCTGCATTCCTAGTTTTTTTATTCATTATTACACCTACTCCTGCATTACCCCTGTTTGATTTTGTATTTATAATCCTGTATTCACCTGACCAAAAGTCTTGTTCCTCCTGCCACCAAACTTCACTAATTCCCACTTTATCTAAACTTAACTATCGATTTCCCTTTTTAATGTTCCAACCGACCTGCCTGATTAAGGGATCTGACATTCCACACTCCAATCTGTAGAACGCCAGTTTTCTTCCTCCTGATAATGACGTCCTCCTGAGTAGTACCCACCCAGAGATCCAACTAGGGGACTATTTTACCTCCAGAATATTTTACCCAAGAGGGCGCCATCTTCATTTAACCATAAATTAAAGCTGCATACCCTCAGGAAAAATTACAGCTGTAGTTTCCCCTTGCTTTCAGTCATTCGCAGTACCATTACAACAATGCAATTTTGGTTAATGTTACAAGGCCAGATCAGTCAGCTACCCTCCATTGTGGTTGTACCTGCGGGACAGCTGAAATTCTTTGTGATGTGGATCTTATGCCAATTGTTATTTGACCTTCCTCCATCTTGGGTCTGTGACCTGTAAAACTCCCACATATCTGCACATCTCCAAGTAATAACATCAGTGTATAGGATCTTTCATTAACAACACCTTAAAATCGGACAGCTGCTCAATCAAATTCAAAAATTCAGGTAGTTCTTGTGGAAGTCCGTACACAGCATCTGTGATCACATTATCTTTGTCTTGGATTTGAACTATCTCTTAATCACACTCTTTGCCTTTGGAAAACTATCTCGTAATCATACTCTTGAAAAACAAGCTTTGGGTGAACCAATTTAAAAGTAAGCAGGAAACTCTGAGATTGATGATAACAAGCAACTCTTATGTGTTTGCATATACGTCAAAATTGAACATTTTGAGGGAAAAGACATTTGTTGGGGCTTCTAGCTCTGTCGCAGAATAGGATATTTCACATTCAGTAAGAACTCTGCTAGCAAATCAGATGATTCTTACACTGGCTTCCCCATCTTTATCTGCTACCTGAAATAAGCAGGCATCCAATCCAGAGCATGAGGCATAGAAGGCAATGTAGAAATCATTCTGCAGGTCAGGGTGGTACAAAATTTCTGAAGTAAATAAAGCTTTTTCAGTCTTTTTAAAAGCTTGCCAACACTTTTTAGACCAGAGCCATCTGACGTTTTTACATAATAGATTTAGCAGTTCTGCATTGTTTAATAGTTGGTTGGGAAGGAATCTTCTAAAAAAAGGAAGCATGCCCTAGAAATCTTTTAATTGTTTTTTTGGTTGGAAAATTCTCAGATACTTCGATATTTTTAGGTTCAGCAGAATATCTGTTAGTGAAAAGGTGTGGGTAAGAAATTTAATTTTATCTTTTCCAAATTTTGATTTCTCCAACTTGGCAGCGGCCCCACTGCTTCAGAATTTCTTTAGTATGTGATCTAACAGCTTAATTTCCTCTTGCTAAGTCACAGTGGATATTAACAAATAGTCCATGTACACTTAAATTTGTCTCATATTTCTACACCTACATTACTGCTCAGCAATTCACAATTAAGTGCCTCACTTAGTTCTGGACTAAGAAAAGTGTCGAGAGCAGTCATAAAGACCTCATGGCTGACGTTTAAGCCAAAGGGTAGTACTTTAAGTTGGTGCGATCTTCTTGCAAAAATAAAAGTGGTGTACTTGCATGAATCCTCCAGCAGGGAAATTGGACTCTACTGTAGACAGAAATTGTACTGTGTGTAATTATTATATTTGCTCCTCTAATACGTCTGGTCTAGTCCTGACTGGACCATAATTTTGTTAATGGACCAAAAGCCAAGTGTACACTCCTCCAGACATCGGTACAGCTAACAAAAGCCAGCAATCAGATGATAAGGGTATCTCCATAATGTCCCATTGCAACATCATTTCATCCCCGTCGACACGCAAGTCGCCGAAGTGGCGTCAGATCGAAAGACTTGCACCAGGCGAGCGGTCTACCCGACGGGAGGCCCTCGTCACATGCCATTATTATTATATCTTACAAATCTTTCATTTTACATTTCTCTTGGTATAGGCAAAGTAAAAGCTGCAACTGATCCCATTTTTCCACTTGATGAATTCAATCGGTACTTTACATTACCTACAATGATCTGAATAACAAATGAAAGAAAGATCCACTGATTACTTCATGGAGGTAAACGATTGTAGCCACTAAAAGTTCTATTTAAAGCATGTCACTTGCAACACCATCAAAAAAAGCCATCATGAGTATCAGATCAGGACCTACTGGGCATGATGGCATCAAAGTCCAAACGATAAAGCTGATGACTGAGGCGCTACTGCCCACTATAACAGATATAAATACCTTCAACTACACCTTAAGCGCAACTGTTTTCCCTGAGGCCTGGAAACAGGGAAATGCTAAGCAATTACCTTATGAGATCGCTGCCACAGTGCTCTTCGATTATTGACCGACTTGCATTCTTCCAGCACTGCCCAAGGCTGTAGACCAGCAAACAAACTACCTAATTACAAACAACCTACGAGACCAATACCAGTCAGGCTTCTGTAAATATCACAGCACAGCATCTGCCTTAATAAAGGTAACAGATGACCTGAAGCTTGCCATGGATGCACAAGGGGCAACTATCGAGTGCTTCTTAGATTTTAGCAAAGCCTTTGACACCATCGAGTCTGACATTGTACTTAACAATTTTAGCAGCCCAAATTTCTCGCCAAGTTCAGTGCAGTGATTTTGCTCATACCTGAAATCATAAAGTCACAATGGAGGCAGGTAGTATCAGGCGTCCACCTGGGTTCAGTATTAAATCTTATACTCTTTTCATTGTACATAAATGATTTGTCATGTATGTTAATGGCCTTCAGTCGAGTATAAGAGCAAAACCTATAAACCTGAAGACAGCTGTCGATAATCTTAGTATCGACTTGAGTGTACTATAAAAATCGGTGCAGGATACAGGGTTAAACCTCAATGCCTCCAAAACCCAAGCAGTTCTGGTTCGTCACTCTGGGCTTGGGAACAGGAATGTCTTGTCCATTATAAGTCATCAGGTGGGTGCTAGTTTTAGACAGGTGCGGGGAGCCTAACAGTTCATATGTATTATGATTCAGCAATGTCACAGTGGCACCTATGTCCAACTGAAATTTCACAAGTTTTACACTAATATGCCAATGAACGAAAAGTTTGATGAACTGGCGTAGCACTGAAGAAACTTTGTGCTTACTAGTTTTCCTAATGCCTGAAGCAGGCTTTGAATATACTACGTTGATTACATGGGCCTTGTGGCTAGATTTTTGCGAGTGGTCAGAATTCGTATGTTTGCTTTGTTGCAAACATACTCATTTTACGTGACCTTTCTTGTCACAGGTGTAACTGCACCTGGGGCATGACTTAATTCTGTTCGCTGATGCAGCTGACTGTTTAGAGAACTGTTTACATGGTATGGCGATCGCATGCTGTTGCTGCCTACTGGGCCGGTCATGAGCAAGGGACGACTCAACCTGACAAATTGGTGGTTGCTCAGATTTATCGGCTGACACAGCCCCTGAATCATACTGATCTAGAATTTGCACTATGTGCTGAAATGATTGATCTGACTGTTTCAAAATCTGTTCTTTAAGTCTAACATCAGTTACACTGTCCACGATCACATCACGCAACGTAACATCTGGATACAAAGCACCACAAGCACATTTGAATTAGCATTACCTTGAAATACCCTGCAAATCTGTCATCCACTCGTGGTAAGTTTGATCCAGCCGTTTCTTGCAATTAAAACCTAGCTGCCACCACATTCACTTGTTGGTCATAATACTAAGCGAACGACAAACTGATCATAGGAAAGATCACTCGGAGTGGCGTTAGGGAACAAATTCTGAATGAGGTGGAAGACTGCATATCCTACCATTGACAAAAAGTAATGGAGTTTCACAGTACCTAATATGTTGTGAGCAATGATGTGGGCTTCATACTGTTGCAACCACTCGAGCCATTCCTCTTCTTTTTCATTAAACTGATGAATATGTGGTATGGAACTCGAAGCTACAGTTGTTGCTTGTGGCGCTGCATTTGTGGTTTGAGTCGCCAGGAGCTGGTGTACCGTGTTTAGTGGTGTGGCGATCTGCTGCATCATAACTATCGCTTGCAGCTGAGGCGCCTGAGCAGGGGGTGGGAGAGGAGGGTTACTCATTTTGGAATAGGATAATGCAATACACAGACAATGCAAGCAATAAAAATATGCACACAACAAATAAAATGTCTGCAACACCCAACCATTAAAAACATGTAAACACACCCTTGCAAAGAAAAGACAGGGTAGGGTTAAGGCGCCAGCAAAACACAAAAGCCCACGAGAAAAGAACAAAAATGGCAGCCAGGCACTAGGTGCAAAACGTGAACAGTGTGTCGAGTTGGTGTTCATTCACTTTCTCGTCGCCAAATATTATGTCTTCATGCTTGTCATCAAATATGGGGTGTCTAAGAATCCTGCCCTGCGTACTTGGTTCGCTAGACAAACATTCAAGCAAATCATATTAATGAGTTCTATTAGAAAAAGATAAGATACAATACTTAAGTTTGCAATTACAGAGATGTGTCGCAAGAAAAAGGCGACATACAAATTAAGCAATCTTCCAAGTCTGCGCTACATAGAGCGTACAAGCGAAGTAATGAGTGTTGACGCTTCTGCCCAAGTCACTAGTCTTGAAGCTGCTCTTCAACTGAGGCGTCATCAGTTAGTTGTGGCGCTTATGTCCTCTTCACAAAGGGGCCGCTGCTGTTGCGTCTGCTGTTCTCATGTTTTACTCTCCCCTCTTTGGGGAAGTGTGAGGCGGAGTTTGTAGTCTTTCGGCTTTTAGTCCCCTGTGTACGTGTGTGTGTGATTATTTCTGTAGTTTTTTGGTGTCTGTGATATGTGATGATTGTTCTGTTTGTGTCTGGTACTTACCTGAGGTAGGCGAGATGATTGGTGTTATACAGGAAGGAACAGGATTAAGGGATTGGGTATTGGGATTTTCTCCTCGACTTAATCGTCGAAGATTGTCATGGGGCGCTTGCGCTTGTCGCGGGACATGTCATACGGACCTAGGGAGTGGATGAGCGCGTTTCCTGATCTGGAAGAACCTTCATAGAAGGCCCTTGCTAGATCTTGGAAACGCTCTCTCAGGAGTGGGATTTCAGCTATGGCGTGCAGATCATCTATGGGGAATCCTAGAGGTAAATGCAATGCCGTCCTGAGGGCGATGTTCTGCAGCCTCTGGATTTTGTGCTGTCATCCTGGAGAGGGGTCGTCTTCTCACAGCCATCTCTTCTCTATCGTTCCCGACTGGCGTGCCAGTGCTTGACTTTATTCCGTAACATTCACATAGCTAAATCTTTGTCATTCACTGTAAGGCTAGTGTTTACCTGAGTAAAAATTCGTGTGGCTAAGTCTTTGTCCCACTCTGTGAGAGTTGTGTTTACCTGAATATAAATTTGCGAGGCTAATTCTTGGTCACACATGTTTATGGTGGCTTCTATTTTCTAAAAAATACCATACAAGGATCTACATTTTCAGCGGTTTCTGGAATTCTGTCACTAGGTGATTACTGAAAATATAATTCTGGTTCAGAAATTGTGGAATTCATCTCCTCTGTTGTCAAATTGGCTTCATTGTCGTCGTCAACATCGGATTCAGGATTTATTCTGTCTATGGAATCCAATGGTATTATTTTCCCAGTATTAGGCATGTCACACAATAATAAATGTTGTTTAAAATTAATTGTCTTATGATGCAGAAAGTAAATGTTAAAGCTATGTGCAGGATGTTATTTTAACCCTTAGCTGCCCACTTTCTTTGTCAAACACTGTCCTAGGTGTGGTCTGACAGACTGCTATGTCTCAGTTGCCATAAAAATTGCATTCAGAAATGTCAGTGAGATAGTTCAGCTTTTTATGTTAAATGTTTCATTAATATCAAACAAAAATATATTCAAATAAATTTTGGAATTTTTTTAAATGACAAAAGCGCTTTAAGTAGAAAACTGCACAAAATGAACGTAACATTACACGTTTTCTTTGCCTGCCCTGTAAATTTTTGTAGACCATTCCAGGCAACGACAGCAAACATAAGATGTTTTCCTTTTCTTTTTTGGTCACAGGTGGAGCATATTTTGCGTTTCCTCCAGTCGCTTTACGACGGCTTCTTCTCTTGGTTCCCAAAACACGATGAACGGATGCATAAACTTCGTGAGGTATGTGAGAGTTGTTGACTTACTTTCCATTTGTGCTGTTACTGACGTGTATGCAAGCTTCTTCAAAACACTAAAGTGGCTGGTTTGAGTAGTGTCTTTGTAGCGGTTGTGAAGGGCAAATGCATTCACCCCACTTATATCCAACATACGGGAAAAAACAATGCCATTGGCCATCATTGGGTTCATCATGCAGTTGAATACTTGGTAGTCTTGTCATCTAGGACATCAACAACATCTTTTGTGTTATTATAATATGAAATTATTTATGGTTCACCTGTATCGCCGTCTTTACATTCATTATGGTGCATAGACAATACTAGAATCACTAGCCTACCCTTTTTCAGCATGTATTAAACTAGAGTGCTTACATTGCAGAACCGACTTCCTTGCTTCTCATAGGTAAGAATTCTTCTGGTTTTTATCTATTATTTTATTTTCAATGTTCTATTGTATGTTAGTCCTCTTGATTTAAGAAATGTTCCTAACTCGATTGAGCTAAACCGATTGTCTGCAGTAACATTGCAGTTCAATTGATTTAGCTACTTTAATCACAGCCTGATTTGGTTTATGGAACTTTCTTTCTACTGCCCTTAGATATTGTCCCTCTGAATCCCTTCCCATGTAAACAACTGCATCAAACAAATAACCAGTGCCAGCATCAGAAAGGCACATGACTTTCAAGCCATTACTTGCATGGTTTGTTCAGAATGTATATTTTGAATCTGCATTTGCCACGAAATGATACCAGCATTTCATCGATGGATGTGCATTCTCGAATATTTTCAGCATTTGATAGCTGTCAATAAATTTTATAAAACTTTATGGCACTGGAGCCAAATGGTCGTTTTGCTTGTGTTCAAAAAAGGTAGCAGGTTCACTGAATCTCAAGCATGTTAGGAGTGCGCCAAACCAGTTTTTGGATACAAAATATATCACATCCAGTACCATCTGTGGCATAAAATGATTTGTAATCTTCTCTGCTGGATTTGAAAAAGCTGAATAAAATAGTAAACCGAAAAATGCTTTTAGTTCACATGAATTATCTTCATACCAGACATTTTGATCATTTTCAAGTATTTCTTTATTTTTACATGAGTTCATTTCAATATGACACTGAAAATACCGTAAGTCATAAGTCAATTTCAAACAGTAAAAGAATCTGGATTATTATTTATTTGATCAGGTGGTTGCACTGCTGGCATACAAATTACGTGCTGCCAAATATGAGACCGCTTGAGAAGAGGTTTTGAAGACCAGCGATATTTGTTTCGACCAAATAGATTTGTAGCAGAATTTCTAAAAAAATTCAGTCTCTACACTTCTATCCTCACCACTCTGAACGCTTATTTCATTCAAGGAATTCGCAGGGGCAAAACAAATTCGTCTTCGCTTTCACAGTGTTCCTATTCTGAATTGTGTTTCAATTTCGTTGCCACTATCTGATCCAACATCACTTCCTAAACAGTCCTCAAAACATTTTAAAATAGTACCCTCGAAGTCAGGACCTGTAACATGAACGGTAGATGCAGACCTGGCTACGGAATCCATAATGCAAAGTCCCAGGTCTGGTCTCAGAGACTGCTAGCACAAAAGAAGCTGTAATAGTATCGATTAACGTCACGTTAAAGTGGCTATTGACAAAGGAAACCATGGCAGGTTCTTCGGGAAAGAACAACTAGACAATACTGTAATCACTCACCCCACCCATATCCATTAGCAAAAGAGTAATAATAACTGTTAGCGGTCTGTGAGACCACACCTGGAACGTTAAGGTCTAACATGCAACTAAGCAAGATGTACACTACTACATGAAAGAGCTGAATGACATGTTGATTTCATCTTGTGTTTGCACTGCACAAAAGCTGCCGTCTTAGTCACTATCTTTTGCAACAATGTAAATTGAAGATTTTAGATTTTTCAACATAAGACTTGTAACAATTAGAGAGGAGTCATCAAGTTTTCAATGAATGTTCGAAAAAATCGTGACACGCAAAATGTAAGCAAAGAAAAAATGGTACTCCTTCCTTTATTTTTGCTGTGATGTATTGCTGCTTCGTGTTACAATAAAAATTCCTGTTTGATTTTATTATCACACTATTTTCAGTACATCTGGTCTCTCTTAGAACAGTGTGCGGCGCTTGAATCGGGCCAAATTTCAATTCGAATTTCCCGCTATATAGTAGTTCTGCCAGAGGTCGCGATTGGGGTCTGTGAAAGCCATAGGCATCTAGTAAGCAATTAGAACCTCAAAATGGCGAGATGTTATGGACAAGTGCGAAGTACAACTGAAGAGCAGCGATTATCGAAAGTCTTCGAGCTGGGCGTTCGCCCACTGAAATAGTTAGATTCTTCGTGTACCCAAGATCAGTTGTTAACGATACTGTGGCCAAGTATAATGCTTTGGAGAAGTCTGGGAAAGGTTCTGCTAACTCTGGGAGGAAACCTCATTCGAGGTCACGAATTGTGGCAGTCCTCGAAAAGTCTCAGGTGCTGACTTTGGAGGAGCCAGGGCAATAGCCGAGTAAATTGACGTCGGTATTGAATGTCAGCGAGTGAACAATACCTCAGATGGCAGAGGAGGACCCCATATGAGCCATTTAGTCGAAAACTAGCTCTTGGATAATGTTGAAATGTTTTTGTCAAAGGAGTTCTGGGCCCTGAATGGCCCAGATTAGAACACTCTCGACTACTATGTTTGGAGGATAGTCGAAAGGGCTACCAATAAGATTAGGCACCATAGTGTCGCATCGCTCCTCATCACTATCAAAGCAGCATTCGGAAATACGGACAGTGCTGTTTTAAAGAGTGTGTGCTAATGCTTCAGGACAAGACTGGAGGCAGTCACTGCGGCTGAAGGGCGTTATATCGAGTAATGTTACTCTTGAAAGATAGCACTACTTATAAGTAAAAGAACTTTTATTTTCATTCGTATTTTCGTTTAATAAATTTACTTCAAAAAAACGTTTCATTTGTCCAGATTTAAGTGCTGCACCCTGTACTTGTTCTTAAGATAACTTGGATTTTTGCCCCAGAATTGATTTTCGAACATAAAACAAACGCTTTATGCAATTACCAACAATAACAGAATTATCTGGCCCCACTTTTTATGCCACAACCAACGCTACTTGAGTCTCACAATGAGATTGAAACTTCTCAATTAAGGATTTTACTTAAACTGCTGAATACTTACTCAATGTTCTTAAACTGCTGAGTGAAATTGACTATACTGTCTCTTTGATATTCTTTATCATCTCAACGCAGACCTACAGAATTTGCCCTGACAAACAGAACTCAAACTTTTCCCATTCATTAATTATTCACAATATTCAAGGACAATGCGATCTGACTGCTCTGAAATTAACAAGCTGACTGCAAATAATTAATACGAAAGAATGGCCCTGAATTAGTAGAAATCCTGACAATAACCTATACATTTCATAAGTCACTTACCTCACAAAAATCTTCATTACACGAACTACAGCAATGCTGCAAGCACCAATACTGCAAGCTAAACAAAAGATTCTAACTACTGAAGGCTGTAACTACTGATAGACATGTGGTTAGCAAAGGAAAGATTTTGCTGCAGAGCAAACAATGTATTTACCTTAAGAATGTGATGACCAGTTCAAAAATTATATAATCATCAGTAATAAATCTCCCTGACAGATACGCATTCAGACTTTCCACTCGCACTAATACTGCAAACCTCCAACACTGCTAATTACTAACCTCTATCCTCCATCACTGCTGACTACTCACTCCCAATTTCCACCACTGCTGGCTGTTCACCTCCAACTGCAAGTCTGACTAGCCACAGAGTCTCTTACAGAGTGCACACAGTGCTGTCAGAGTTACTAATGTAGAGTGCTACATAGTGCTGCCAACATACAAACACATAAACAGGTTACTTACAAGATTTTCAACTGAAAGTTTGTCAAAGGAACGACATTACATACCAGTTTATAATAAATGACACTATATTAATTAGTTGTCATGACATGGGGGCAATCAAAATTGATGATGGACAATAATTTCTTTAAAGAGCACCATATGGTGCAGTTCAGTGAAATTTCAGTATTTTTGACTGAAACTTTATCTCTCCCAGCTTATAACCTATTCACTTCTCTTATAATTGGAGTCGCCTGTGGCCACTGAGTATACTGCCAGACATCACTGTTCGGTGGCAGTAAGTGATCAAAGCCACACAACTTTAGCATATATCTATTTTATTTCCGTAAACTACCTCTTTTATAGCTTTAAAAATTAGTTGAGTTCCTTCTGTCAGTTCTTTTAGACTAGAGCATTCTGAGATTTTAATTTTTCCTCTTATTTCCTGCATGATGCTGTTGTTAAAACACTCCACATCTTCCTGAATGTAGGCTGCCAAATCTTCTGCTGCACATTCTTGTGAAATTTCAGTATAGAACTTTAAGTTTACAGCTTTTGCAATTACCGTTGAAGGTTGTTATTCCATTGTTTTTAAACTCTGGAAATGGTTGTTCTACAACTGAGTGTATAACACTAAGCATACCACATTTCGATATAATATATCCAGGGAGGAATGGAGCTTGATAAATAGGTTTTCTGCGTGTCTGTTAACATAGTAAACGTGATCCAATCCGCCGTTTTCGGCCAGGACTCCAACATATGGCCACTTACCACTGTTCTTTACAGTAAATGCTATTATCTTCTATTCCCCAGTCGTATCCAGATTTTTCCACCCACCATAATTAAAGCTGTGTGTAACCCTGGGCTGTAAATCCGCCATAGCCTCTCCCTTTTCCATTTGCAGCTTATATTCTTCCTTTATAGCAGTTGTCTTGTCCATACACTCCAGTTTTCTTTTCTTTACTTCGATGTCATCAATTCCAGTTTCCTTTTCTGTGCAGATAACACACTAACTGTACTTAAAGGTGTAATTTCGTTAACGAGGAATGGTTTAAATCTGGGTGATACATTTACTATTTTTCTTAGAACTTGTGGTATAACGTTGCTCCTGTCAACCAGTACCAATTCTGTAATATCTATACCATACGGTTTGTGGAGAACAAAGTTCGAGGCTGAGAAAAATAAGTTTCTCCCGATTTAACACAACACTTCTGCATAATACTTATATCGTCTTTATTGAAGTCAGGGTTAAGAATATCCACGTTGTTCTTTGTACACCTGTCAATTATCGGGTGTTCTTATTATCCCAGTACACAAACAGCAGAATGTTATTAAACATGATTCAACAGTAGTTCTGTATGTTGTCTGTTAACTGACGCCACATAGAATCAAGTGGCACAGAGTAAAGTGGAGTGCATTGTAAATACTGTTTGTTGGTGTATTACACGTAAACACTCGTGCCCAGGATCGAAAACACGGTCCATTCTGTAGTTGTATATTGTAGCCTCCAACCTGATAAAGCCATGCTGCTTAGCCAAGGAAGACCTAAGAGTTTCTCATAGCAGCATGTCTGGATACTTTATAAAATCTATAATGTCGTTACCGATAACTTTGTTCACTTCTAGACTTTTGATTTGACATATAAATCTGTTATACATCTTTACAGTTGGAGCTTACCCATGTTAGACAGTCTATTCCAACTGTCTTATCGTTGTCCCAATCAAATTGCTGTTTCCATGGCGTTCTCTTTCCATGCAGAAGTAGTGGGTTGATACCTAGTAGTCGAACATCTCCATTTTGTTAAAAATTCCGCCAAAGTCTTGCGTTGTGTCCAAATCCAAAAGGTAGCAGCTGTCTAGAGATAGATATTGCAATATTCTAGGCAGCTCTTCCATTGGAACATCCATTTTAATGTCAGTTAATTCAACTTCCTTATGGATAACCGCAGGATTTTTATTTTCCCTCGAAATAGTTTACAGGAGTATTGGGGCAAGGACGGTATGAGCGCACTTTGCATTGCTGCCACATATATCCAAGATGGTGGCGATAACGTCATCCAAGGTGGCAGTATGTAGACTTGGCAACAGTGCATGACATAATCCAAGATGGCGGATTTTGGCGAGAAGTTTGAATTTTGGTGGGAAAATAGGTCACGTGAGCTACCTCCACTAAACTAACCTCCCCTCCCCTCCTCTCCTTCAGAAAATGGTAGGAAGTTCAAATTCCATCAGGATAATGCATCACACCATGGTTATCTCTACTAACCTCAGAAAATGGTGGGAAGGTAGGTCACTTGGGCTACCTCCACTAACCTAAGTCATCCAACCACCACCTCTTCCTAGGAATTGGTGGGAAGTTTGAATTTTGGAGGGAAGATAGGTCAATTGGGCTACCTCTACCAATCTATGAAAATGGCAGGAAAGGAAGGGCACTTGGACTACCTTCACTAACCTAAGTCACTCGACTGCTACCTCTTCCTGGGGATTGGAGGGAAAAGGACTTTGCCCGTGCTGGACATAAGTCTTTATTATTTTGCATGCACTATTTATTTAAACAATTAGAGGCAGTAAAGTAGGTCACTTGGACTACCTCCACTTACCTAAGTCATCAGACCGCAACATAGTCCTAGATTAATGGGAAATGGACTTGACCTGTGTTGGATATATGTCTTTATTATTTTGCATGCACCAGTCTTTATTTAAACAATTTGATGCAGTACAGCCATCCAGTGTATTCACTATGGGGTCTGGAGTCCCACTGACCTAGTACACAGTACTGCCACCAGAGGGTGCTGTTGTCCATTCCATGACGAAATCCAAGGTGTCGGTCTGTGGTGGAGGGGAGAGGGGGAACAGCGCGAAACAGTGTGGTCAACATGGGGTCTGGAGTCCAACTGACCTAGTACACGGTACCACCACCAGAGGGTGCTGTAATCTGTTCCATGATTTAATCCAAGATGTCCGCCATGATGTCAGCTGATCAAGAAGTACTGTTATCCAATATGGCGGGGAACAGTGTATTCACCACGAGGTCCAGGCCTAGTACACAATATCACCACCAGAGAGTGCTGTTGTCCGTTCTGTGACATAATTTGAGATGGTGGGGGGAAATGGAGGGAAACAGTGTGGTCGCCACATATCTGCCCTAGTACACAGTAATGTCACCAGAGGGTGCTCCCATCCGTTTCGATCACATAACCCAAGATGACTTTCTGGAGGGAAAAATGACTCAGCCTGCACTGTGCCGATGGAGAGAGGAAGGAGTGTACTTTATTTATTTTGGAACAATTTATTTAGAGATGGATATGAGATAGTATATCTACCACACTGACACAAAACACAGGCTCTGACATGCTCGGGGTCATGCCACACAGCCCCTAAATAACGCTCTGCAGACATGCAAACAACTCCTAAATTACTGAAGTAATTTCGATACAGACATGCAAACTCCTAAATAATGCAGTACACTAATGTGCAGACACGAAATCAACCTGTAAACTGTCCAAATAACACACAGCATAGCTTACAGACCTGCTAGCAACATAATGCAACAGTCACACAATCAACATGCACAAGCACCGCCCACCATCCCCTGTCCACTAGACTACACAGGAGGCTACCGGCAGTCCCCGCAAAGTGACGCAGCTGACTGCTGTCAAACCATGCACAGGCATCCTAAAGCATGAGGCGGCGACATCCCTTTCATACTTGGTACCTGAGAAAATCCTCTCGAAACACATGTTCACCTATAGTCCGTGAGACGAGTGATTGGTACTGACAGTTCCGGCGGGCAGACGGCGCTGTTGCCGAACGTGGCTCACAGCACGCGGCGCCCTGTCTGCTACACGCATTCTCTAGCAGCAGAAATAAAAGTGAGACAAAATACAAGTCGTATTGGTACGCGTGAATTTATTTAAAGTTGATGCTTGAAATATATTAACTCGAAAACTGATAAGAGCTATTTAGTACAAGTATCTAAGATGCTGAAACATAATAAAGTTATTTGTTAAACTTCACAACTGAAATGAAATCTATTTTCGCAAGTTGTTGAACATTAGCAGTTTTGGTTTCCATTGTTAAGTATTAGCATTATTAATTTGTTCTACTACAAGCTACAGAATAATTGGTCAGTGTATTAAGAGTTATAATCTGAAGAAAGTACTCACAATATGATGATCTGGTTGTAGATCGATAGCAAACTCCCTCCTTACATTCCTGAATACGTTGTAGTTACTGTAATGGAAAAACACCACTCACATCACTGTCAGAATCTGATTTGACATTGTCTTCCTCAGCACTACTCGAACTATCACTGCTCTCTCCCAGATGTATAATTAAATTTTCGATGCATTCTTCCACAACCCCTTCGGTTTTGGCCGCCTCTCTGATGGCACTTGCAGTGCTGTTTACAATTTTAGCCCACGTCTCGCTTGTTACTTTATTGATAGCTGCTGGAAGGAGAGTTTCCACTTCAGAGATCATGAATTTTTTATTCTTTGCAGCAATGTAATTTTTTATCTGCGCCCACACTCCTTCAATTGCATTGAAGTGATAGTGGTATGGAGGAAGCCGAACGATTTCATGCCCGTGCCTTGTAGCAATCTCGTCAATTACATATTTGGAAATTGGGGTTTCTTTTGTGCCACAATTTCGAGCAGTTCCGCCTTCCTTAAATCTTCTCTGAAATCTACTTTTCGCCGTTTCAACCACTGAATGATATCGTCTTTTTTTGTTGCCAAGGTTGGTGCCTTATCGTGAACAACAGAATGATAAGGCGCATTGTCCATAACAATCACTGATGGACTTGTCAGATTCGTCATAAGCGATGTCTCGAACCATTCTTGAAATACTACACTGTTCATTTCTTCATGGTAATCTCCCGTCTTTTTTGACCGAAACATTTTCAAGCAGTTTGGCACAAAACCTTTCGATGTTCCTGCGTGTAAGACAATAATACGCCCTCCTTTGCCAACAGGCACTGCCATTGTCCCCTCGGGCGATCCATCATTCCAGCCTCTACGTAAAGAATGGCTGGCATTGACCCAAGTTTCATCTAACCACACTATACTTTCGAATTCCACACCCATGATCCTGCGCAGAAATCTGCACCGCCATGCAACTACATCTATCCTTTCCATTAATATTTTGCGTCCGTTAAACAGTGAATAGCTGAAGCCTATGTCTTTCAACACTGTACGCAATGAAAATTTGCTCCCTTTAAGAAGATCGTCTTTCTGAAGCGACACCTGTAATTTAGATAGAGTGGGATGTTCCCTTCTCTTATAATAGCTGTATATATGACGACGAATAGCGTCTTTCTGAAAATCGTCCAAAGCTGTCACCTGCTTATTTCTCGGTCGCTTCTTTCCTGGTGTGTGCAGCTTTGTTGTGCCACTCTCGTCACAATCTACACTATACTGTTCTTTCCCTATCTTTACAACAGTGTTCTTACTTATTTTCAATGCTGCTGCAGTTCTCTTCACAACCTGAACAACAGGAATTAAGGGCCCACCATTGTCCTTTTCTCTCTCAATGTAATCCCTCACAGAGCACACGAATTCACGGGCCTGGGTGTGTAGCACACTTTTCTTCCTCCGTTTCACTTCTTGTGTTGAGCTGGTACTACCCGCCGCACTAGACATTGTTTACAACGAAACATAAACAAAGAAACACTAAAAACAACAAAAACGAAATAAACTGAGAATCCAACTTCAGACAAACGACGAACGACCGCACCGCCTGCACGCGAGACACTGGTAAGTTTCATAAGCGCGCGCGACCGGGTTTCAGAGCGGCAACGTGGCCCTTGCTACCCGCTCAAAGTCAGGCCGTCATTGGCTGCCTGCCTGCGGTCGCTAGGCAACGGAAAGACGCTACCGAGCTGTCAATACCAAAGACTCGTCTCCCAGACTATAGGCACCGTTTCTGATGCGATGGGAGCAAAGACTTATTTGCAGAGCGCAGACGTTCCAAGAGCGAGCGTGCATCGAGGCCACTACCAGATGTAAGCCAGCGTGAGCCATCGCTCTCATGCTGCTGGTACCTGCAGCAAACAGGTGAAAGTTGCTTCTGTTTTTGGGTATACAGTTAGAGTTCTCTGAGCGTTATACTAACGTCACAGAACTCCAATGCGCGCTCACACTAGTTCCATATGTGAGACACCTCTGAGGAGCGCATGTCTTTCACCATTGCTGATGCGATACCTGGGGATAGTGATATCGTTGAATAGCACAGGGTGCATTGTTCCTAGCGTGACATGCGAGACGCATCTAGCCATGCTTAACTGCCCCAGCATGAGTTAATGCTCGCTTTCTTGATGTCTTAGCTTGTATGCACGGAAATTATTGCCCTAACAGAACCTGTTTACAAAAATAGTGCAGAATAACATCGAATGCAGTCTTCCTAGCGGTCCTAATGTGCTACCCCATCCATTACATGTTACCCTTCCTGCTTTCAACGCACATGAACGTTCCCACCACTATGTAGAGACTCCTATATCCCAGAAGAAAAGAATGTCTTGTGACTCAGTCGAGCATTATGTTTGGCTCTTATCGAAATTACCCGGCGAATTACTGATGCCGCTGGTATCGAAGCACTGTCTGCCATTTCTTTCTTTCTGCAGATGAGACTTTCAGAATTAAACCCTGCAAAGTGCCCCTACATATCGTCAAATACGGAAAGACTCTTACTTAATTACACTGCTCTCCCACTGAGGACAGGAGCTTGAATATTAGAGCGCGACACCAATTTACAACCCAGAAATATATCACTGCTTACTGTTTAGATGTAGTAAACATACAATTCCTATCCTGCACCATACAAAATCATTCCTTTTACATCATTCGTACATATACCGTGAAGACAGACAGCATCGTATATACCCCTCACAGCACTAGATATTTCCCTGCGAGGTCGGGGGCCATATATGCCCAGTGGGTGACCAGAGCACCCTCAGCAGACCGAAGTCACTCTCAGAACTGTTCTACAAACTCGGGCCCTCTTCCCCTCGGCACAAACGTGTTACTGTTTCTAGTCCAGACCTGCTTGCTTGCTTGCTTTTCTACACCCATCTCTAGACTCTGAGATTACAAGAACACATGTATTTTACATGGTTTGCCATAATATTATACCATTTTCGCGGTACTTCTCGATATCAAGCAGTCAGCAGTAGCCTACCGATCGATTGTGCAACATACACTCCTGGAAATGGAAAAAAGAACACATTGACACCGGTGTGTCAGACCCACCATACTTGCTCCGGACACTGCGAGAGGGATGTACAAGCAATGATCACACGCACGGCACAGCGGACACACCAGGAACCGCGGTGTTGGGCGTCGAATGGCGCTAGATGCGCAGCATTTGTGCACCGCCGCCGTCAGTGTCAGCCAGTTTGCCGTGGCATACGGAGCTCCATCACAGTCTTTAACACTGGTAGCATGCCGCGACAGCGTGGACGTGAATCGTATGTGCAGTTGACGGACTTTGAGCGAGGGCATATAGTGGGCATGCGGGAGGCCGGGTGGACATACCGCCGAATTGCTCAACACGTGGGGCGTGAGGTCTCCACAGTACATCGATGTTGTCGCCAGTGGTCGGCGGAAGGTGCACGTGCCCGTCGACCTGGGACCGGACCGCAGCGACGCACGGATGCACGCCAAGACCGTAGGATCCTACGCAGTGCCGTAGGGGACCGCACCGCCACTTCCCAGCAAATTAGGGATACTGTTGCTCCTGGGGTATCGGCGAGGACCATTCGCAACCGTCTCCATGAAGCTGGGCTACGGTCCCGCACACCGTTAGGCCGTCTTCCGCTCACGCCCCAACATCGTGCAGCCCGCCTCCAGTGGTGTCGCGACAGGCGTGAATGGAGGGACGAATGGAGACGTGTCGTCTTCAGCGATGAGAGTCGCTTCTGCCTTGGTGCCAATGATGGTCGTATGCGTGTTTGGCGCCGTGCAGGTGAGCGCCACAATCAGGACTGCATACGACCGAGGCACACAGGGCCAACACCCGGCATCATGGTGTGGGGAGCGATCTCCTACACTGGCCGTACACCACTGGTGATCGTCGAGGGGACACTGAATAGTGCACGGTACATCCAAACCGTCATCGAACCCATCGTTCTACCATTCCTAGACCGGCAAGGGAACTTGCTGTTCCAACAGGACAATGCACGTTCGCATGTATCCCGTGCCAGCCAACGTGCTCTAGAAGGTGTAAGTCAACTACCCTGGCCAGCAAGATCTCCGGATGTGTCCCCCATTGAGCATGTTTGGGACTGGATGAAGCGTCGTCTCACGCGGTCTGCACGTCCAGCACGAACGCTGGTCCAACTGAGGCGCCAGGTGGAAATGGCATGGCAAGCCGTTCCACAGGACTACATCCAGCATCTCTACGATCGTCTCCATGGGAGAATAGCAGCCTGCATTGCTGCGAAAGGTGGATATACACTGTACTAGTGCCGACATTGTGCATGCTCTGTTGCCTGTGTCTATGTGCCTGTGGTTCTGTCAGTGTGATCATGTGATGTATCTGACCCCAGGAATGTGTCAATAAAGTTTCCCCTTCCTGGGACAATGAATTCACGGTGTTCTTATTTCAATTTCCAGGAGTGTAATTTCGAAGATACAGACTGGAAATTATTTCTCTGCAAACCCGAACCTTTAGCGCTTATCCAGCCTGCGAAGACCTTTACTTGAGAACTCGAAACAAATAGAAGAAACTGATATATCCAGTCACGAACACTGACGTCCGTGATGTTACAGATTCCAAATCATCCCTATAATTTACAAGTCAACTAATGTGTTTCTCATGTCTAGAGAACCAGCAAACGTGTCTTTCGCCTGCTAGATGCACACCACAATCCATGTTCCCTCAGCTAAATAAAGGCGCGAAATGTGCAGAAGCAGTGAACCGAACAATTTACATGGGAGGGAATAACGGTCCAGCACAACCACACCTCCATTTTCAATCTTCTCAATTTTCCAAGTGATCACGAAAGCTATCGAACACATACTCACTAGTAGTTCGCTATTCGATCGTCTAGAGGATGACACAGTTGAGTCATCTACATTCACACGGCTCCTAGCATTAGCGGGAAACGTGAATCATTTGCGCACAGGTCACCTATGCTGCACGCATAGACAGAATCATCATCCTAAGAAACCACCCTCATATATATTTTATGCCTGTAATTACAACTAAATGTTAGGATTGCAGTCTCAATTGAATGACATTCGACAATGAGGGAAGTATCGGAAATACACCCCGCTGACGGCAGTGGCTCTGGAAATAGAAACATCTGTACCATAGTTATCACTTTAGATACTCTTCCCATTGCATATTTTGGAACACAAACACATACTTCATAAGCCTCATGCTCAGGGTGAATCTATCACGCATCCCCTACTACTACTATGTGTAATACTTCGCGAATAAATGACTGCAGACAATACAGAATAATACTGACTGAAAATCAGCGATGGCTGGACATGTCTAATAAGCCTTTCTTGTGAATGATACCACTGTGTCTTAGAAAGGTAGGCGTAATCGTCTCATATGTTAAAAAACCTGATCGCAACAACTACTCTATGTTACTGTCACAAGCGCTCTTAGTTGTATAAATGCACACAAGTATCAATGTTAATGTTATACTTGCTTTATAAATCGAGGTACGACATTACCTCTGAATGAGGCTGGAGTGTATATTATCATACCAGCAATCCGGTTACATATAGCCCATGATGCAACCTCATGATAAAATCGTTGAATTTTGAAAGTGATTCGGTTAAGGAACGTAGTATGAATCCGCTATCTGCAACTCGCTCACACCGCTAGATGTTTCTATAGTATTTGTAACGTATTCTGTCTCGATACCATGTCAGAAGTTCTGCGATATATTCACTGAATTATAAGCGATGACTGATTGAGAAGGATCACAAACAGTAGTAGATGGTGTGCTGATTGAGGGGGTAAGAAAATGTACACTAGCTTTCAGATCTCTAGTGTTACGCTATCCATTAGAAATGATGTCTATGATTTGGAATCAGGTCTTTCCATTCAAGCAGATACCTTTAATGATTAAACCACTACTCAATCATATTTATGGAACTCTCATATCTGCTACAGTAAAATTTCAGCCTAGTTTTAGTCAGCCCCTGCGCATCTTGCAACTGATCCCATTTCTACAGCTTTGCACATGTGATCGTTCCAATTTAAGTCGGAACTGAGGAGAAGTCGGAGATAGCCACATCCACCACCTTCTGCAACCCATGCAGAAACAGAACGACCCAAGTTAGTGCCACAGGACCGCGTTTTGACCATTCGGTGGAAATGCGTGCATTGTGGTGCGTCTCCAAACCAGATACAGATACTACAGTCCGAAGCAGATCCGCATCTATTCACATCTATCAGCCCAACACACTATCATCACTATTGTGAACCATCCAACAGAGAAAAATTACGAACTTTAAAAGGTCCACTAACTTCATCTGATACTAGGCACCTATGCTGGCACGGTAACACATAGCTGTGGCGGGAGTCCAGTGTGGAGGGAGAAATGTCACAATGCTTCCCAGAATAGCGTTCCTAATGGTACAGCCGTCCGTCATTGCTGCTGTCGGTGTGTGACGATCCTATTAAGTATACAGCATTCGGTCCACTGCAGAGGCCAGTATGAGGTTTCATCACCTGTACTGTAGGGGGATGATCATATCCCGTGGACTATACCGTAAATCACAAGAGACGCTCCCTGTGACCTTGTCTCGTTGTTTGAAACATTATTTGTTTCTGCTGTAGCACACTTTGTACATCACCATACATTTTGTTTTTCATGCCATGAATTCGAGGTCTGTGTCAGGTTCTAAACTGACATTAAAACGTTCTGATCCACGGCCTCTCGCAGAAAACTGAATGTCACACCATGTAAATCATGTTATTACTGAGACTGCCATAACACGCCACACACACACACACAAACAGTGGATGATTTCAAATAAAAGAGAGTTACAACATAGGCAAATTGGGGCAGTTTTTGCAGTGTTGTGGATGATTACCAAATTAAAGCTCGAAAGTGATTCACGAGCTATACATTTATACTCGTCTGTCATAGTCACGGAATAGCTGATGACTCTACATTCCGTTTCGACTGATTCATCATACTGCGGTCATGTACGTGATCACTGTTTCGATGCTATCCGTCCCAGAAGGTGCTGTCCATCCACCAAAACTCTTTCTCCAACTCAAACAAGCGATATCAGTCAGCCATTATGTTATAACCAACAGCGTGCCAGTGCATGGATGGGATGGAAAAGACACCATCGATGTACTCTAATAATAAGCATCACAGTTGGTAGTGTGAACAATTTTAGCAATTTTACAGTAATTTCAACACCGACCAGTGATGTGACAGCACGTTTCTCAATTTCAGTATCATAGCTAAACTAGTCCTTCTCCACTTCGCGAGTATCATTGCGAACGTGGATAGATGACTGTGCAGTACGTCCATTCATTGTTAATTCTCGAACACATACACCATCAAAGTATATCAGACAGCATTCTACATATTTCTAACACCTCGAGCATAGTGCTTAATTTACGATCCATCTCTCAGCATATGGGAGTTACAGAGCACTCTCACTGTCTTAGGGTAAAATTAAAGAGTGAAAGACCCTCCTCACACTGTCATTGACCAACCTGCCCTGCAGCTCCGTTAGCGATTTAATCTGCAACTGGCCAGAAAAAGACCGCTACATTCCACGTCTCGTGAATGAATGGAGCTTGCCAAGTCCTCACCCATCCAACTGCACAAGATTTCTCGAGATGTACCCATGTCGAGGAGGTTAGCACTCCTTATCGATGAATAGTAACATATTTGAAAGTGTCGTGATGTAATAGCAGACGGTTAAGAAGAACAAGAAACGAATGATTTTTATGCGTGATGGAGCTCCAGACGAACAGAGTTCAAAGCATTTTTACGTAAATCAACGAAGCTATCAATTTTAAAGTATTATTCCAGAGTCTAGGATCATGACCTGGAAGGTACTGATAAGAGAGAACATAAACACACGCACTCCTAAGGCTACCACGATCTGCACTTAAAACAGGCTATAATGTTAGAACGCATTTGTTACCGACCTATCAGTCGCATGGAATGTAGAGCTGTTAATATTCCAATATAAGAAATATATTTCAAGAGCATGACATACATCGTTCTTCCCGGTTTCTCTACGATAAACTATGTTATCGAACAGATAAACGAAAAAACTACTTTCGTGAAACATTTGCACAATGTAGCTTTCTGGAGATGTATAGCATCCACTGTTCATATCCGATCACGGTTCAGAAATTATACGATGCCTGCATCAGCCGTACATAACATGATCATTAGTAATGGGGAATACCTCTTACAAGAAAACAGATAAACACATAGCAGTAGTGTCCGACATGTGAAAATTACAAGCCATTCAGCCACTAACTCTGTAAACACTACATCAGTCAAATGTATATAAGGGGATTGCAGTACCTCACAAGCACCTATCGCTAACTTAGTTATGAAGCTGATGTCTCGATTTTACATCCAAGATGCGACAGGGGGATGGAGTACATCGCATAAATCAAAGTTCGTTTAGAGGAATGTATCAAGTTTCATCACACATGAGATGGAAGTCCTCTGATGACCGACAGGTTTACCGTTAACGACCACAAGTAGACAGTGCTTTAAATCACATACAGAAGACATGGCTGTATATGAGTCGAACACAGGTTATGTCACGTGACTGATGCATCCTGACAGAACAGTAGGAAAATTGACATGCAGCAACTTCTCCCTCTCTAGAATGCTTCATCAGTCTACCATTAAATCGTACTTTGTTGCAGCTCCATCTCACTTCATCACCCCGTCCACACTCTGTTATCCCTTAACGCAGATGCAAGTAAGTTTAGAGGCAGATAGTTCTCTGCAGTCACATTGCGTGTATCACTGGTACCTCGACGGAGAAAAAAATTGGCTGCTTCCCTGATTCCCTTCGTTACCATGTAGACGTTTTCTCGGATTCCTATTGCTGCCACATACTTGTCCCCATGTACAAATTGTTCTGCACGGACCAAAAGATACTCAAGTAATTCCTCAATTTCCCCGCATTTCGGTGTACTTTCGGTAAACTTATACCTATTCCCCATCATTTTCCACAATTCTATCGATTTTTTTTGTCAGTTCTATCCATGCAATCTTGACATAACGTCTCGTTCTGTGTTCTAAAACTGCTTGTAAATGTAGCAAGGCTGCCAGCACCTAGCCCAAATGCACTGATTGGGAGGCATAATATAGCACTGTACTCAACTGTATCCAGTCACCTCCATATTTGGAGAGCGTTTCATCTGTTTTCTGTATGTCTGTGTATATATGTGTGTCACAGACGACTCCCAGGACCTGCAGTAGACCCAAGTTAGCGTTCGAATGTGAATCTGCCGCACTGAGCATGTCAGAGCGCATGTTTTGTATCAGTGTGATAAATATACTACCTCAAATCCATCCCTAAATAAATTGTTCCAAAGTAAATAAAGAACACTCCTTCCTCTCTCTAGCAGCCCAGCTCAGGCTGAGACATTTTCCCCTCCAGACAGTCATCTTGGGTTATGTCAATGAACGGACAACAGCACCCTCTGGTGACATTTCTGTGTACTAGGTCCAGACATCGTGGCGACCACACTGTTTCCCTACACTTCTCCCCCATCATCTTGTATTATGTCACAGAATGGACGAAAGTGCTCTCTGGTGGTGGTATTGTGTACTAGGCACAGACCTCGTGGTGAACACACTGTTTCCCGCCATCTTGGATAATGGTACTTGCAACATCAGCAGATGTCATGGTGGCCATCTTGGATTACGTCACAGAATGGACGACAGCACCCTCTGGTGGTGGTACTGTGTACTAGGTTAGTTGGACTCCGGACTCCATGGTGACCACACTGTTTCCCGCCATTTCCCCCCCCCCCCATCCCAGACCCCTACCTTAGGTTACATCACAAAATGGGCGACAGCACCCTCTGGTGGCAGTACTGAGTGCTAGCTCAGTTAGACTCCAGACCCCATGGTGAATACACTGGATGGTTGTACTGCATCAAATTGTTTAAATAAAGACTGGTGCATGCAAAATAATAAAGACTTAACATAGGCTGAGTCCTTTTCCCGCCAATCCCTAGGAATAGGTGGCAGTCGAGTGACTTAGGTTAGTGGAGGTAGTACAAGTGCCCTTTCTTTCCCACCATTTTCTTAGATTGGTAGAGGTAGACCAATTGACCTATCTTCCCTCCAAAATTCAAACTTCCCGCCAATTCCTAGGAAGAAGTGGTGGTTGGGTGACTTAGGTTAGTGGAGGTAGCCCAAGTGAGCTATCTTCCCGCCATTTTCTTCGGTTAGTAGAGATAACCATGGTGTGATGCATTATCCTGATGGAATTTGAACTTCCTGCCAGTTTCTGAGGGAGCAGAGGGGAGGGGAAGTTAGTTTAGTGGAGGTAGCTCACTTGACCTATCTTCCCACCAAAATTCAAACTTCTCGCCAAAATCCGCCATCTTGGATGACGTCATGAGCAGTTGCCAAGTCTACACGCTGCCATCTTGGAAATGTTATCGCCGCCGTCTTGGATACATCTTGCAACAATGCAGAGTGCGCTCATAATGGCCTAGTCCCAATACTTTCAGTGCCTCCTTGAAGATTTTTTCCTGTATCCCTCCTGCTGTCACACTCTCATTCCTTTGTAGGAGAAAAGGCAACTTTGCCTTGACACCATATATTGTAGTGACGAAATTGGTGAATTTACTGGGTAGATAATGGTTAAATGAGCCACACATCTCCTTCTTTAACATTACAGACCCTCTCCTTTCTAATTGCTCTTGACAGTTCATTTGTTCACAGATTTTAACCACCATAACGTTATCGCAATACGGTTCTGTAATATGTGTAAGCACATTTACATTCTTCTCGCTAAGTAGCGTACCATATTCAGTGTAATTTATGTTGCCAATATCAATAGTCAGATTATCTGGGTTCTACTGTAATAACCACATACCGAAGCGTTCGTCTGTCGGTCTTTTCTTCCTACCTTTTTCTTTCTCGTTTCCTCAGGACTCCTTTTATACTCTAAAGATCTAATCTGGCGGCGCTTTTGGTAACATGTTTTCTGGTCATAGACTCTACATAATTCCTAGACCAGCTGCGCAATAACAATCTTTAATGGCAACTCGTTTGGAAAAACTGTAAACTTAAATCTATTGTTCATGATAGATGCCCCCCACCATACATCTTGGGACCAACGGCGAACATTACAATCATCTGATGATTTCCAGTTGCTGGCTGCTGCCTTCCCTGTGGCATAGAAGCAGAGGGCGGAGGGGCTGCTAGTGGGGTGGGATAGGCGGGTAAGTGTGGAGTGTGTCATCTCAGACTGCCGGAGAGTTATGAGTGGGTGTGGTGCAGGGTGTTCACCACACTTTCATCTCAAGTTGCAGTGCGGACAAGGATGTGAGGGTACATGGGTCTGGAAACGTCACGCAAGGCGAGGCACTTGCGGCAGCCATGATGAATGCAGCCCGATAGGGGTGTACCGGGCCCCTAAGATAACACTAGGTGGCTGCAGCCTGATGCGGTGAATAGATTGAGCCAGCCACATATTAGTGCAGTTGCGCTTGGCAGTGCACCACGGAGCATCTTAATAACTTTGCGATCGCAGTATACGAAGTGGTTGGAAGTTAAACAAGAGTATCTCTGTCCTACAAAAAGCCAATTATGTCCTTCTCAGAGCATAATTCACCGACTGCCTGAATTTATTTTTATTTCTACCACCTATTCCCATTTTATAAATTATATAAACAACCATGGACCTTGCCATTGGTGGGGATACAGAGAGCCGCACCGTTGGTGCAACCACAACAGAGGGGTATGAGAGGCCAGACGAATGTGTGGTTCCTGAAGAGGGGCGCCGGCCGCGGTGGTCTAGCGGTTCTAGGCGCGCAGTCCGGAACCGCGCGACTGCTATGGTCGCAGGTTCGAATCCTGCCTCGGGCATGGATGTGTGTGATATCCTTAGGTTAGTTAGGTTTAAGTAGTTCTAAGTTCTAGGGGACTGATGACCACAGATGTTAAGTCCCATAGTGCTCAGAACCATTTGAACCCATTTTTTTGAAGAGGGGCAGCAGCCTTTTCAGTAGTTGCAGGGGCAACAGTCTGAATGATTGACTGATCGGGCCTTGTAACACTAACAAAAATGGCCTTTCTGTCCTGGTACTGCGAACGGCTGAAAGCAAGGGGAAACTACAGCTGTAATTTTTTCCAAGGGCATGCAGCTTTACTGTATGGTTAATGATGATGGCGTCCTCTTCGGTAAAATATTCCGGAGGTAAAATAGTACCCCATTTGGATCTCCAGACGGGGACTACTCGAGAGGGCGTCGTTCTCAGGAGAAAGAAAACTGGCATTCTGTGGATTGGAGCGTGGAATGTCAGATCCCTTAATTGGGCAGGTAGGTTAGAAAATTTAACAAGGGAAATGGATAGGTTAAAGTTAGATATAGAGGGAATTAGTGAAGTTCAGTGGCAGGAGGAACAAGACTTCTGGTCAGGTGAATACGGGGTTATAAATACAAAATCAAATAGGGATAATGCAGTGGTAGGTTTAATAACGAATAAAAAAAAATACGTGCGCGTGTAAACTACTACAAACAGCATAGTGAACGCATTATTCTGGCCAAGATTGGGTCGAAGCCCATGGCTATCACAGTAGTACAAGTTTATATGCCAACTAGCTCTGCAGATGACGAAGAGATTGATGAAATGTATGATGAGATAAAAGAAATTATTCAGATAGTGAAGGGAGACGAAAATTTAATAGTCATGGGTGACTGGAATTCGATAGTATATATAATGGTAAGACAGAGATATGGGAACCAGGTTTTAAATTGTAAGACATTTCCAGGGGCAGGTGTGGACTCTGACCACAATCTGTTGGTTATGAACTGTTGATTAAAACTCAAGAAACTGCAAAAAGGTGGGAATTTAAGGAGATGGAATCAGGATAAACTGACAGAACCAGAGGTTGTAGAGAGTTTCAGGGAGAGTATTAGGGAACGATTGAGAGGAATGGGGGAAAGAAAACTGTAGAAGAAGACTGGGTAGCTTTGAGGGATGAAATAGTGAAAGCAGCAGAGAATCAAGTAGGTAAAAAGATGAAGACTAGTAGAAATGCTTGGGAAACAGAAGATATATTGAATTTAATAGATGAAGGAGAAAATATAAAAATGCAGTAAATGAAGCAGGCAAAAACGAATACAAACATCACAAAAACGAAATCGACAGGAAGTGCAAAATGGCTAAGCAGGGATGGCTAGAGGACAAATGTAAGGATGTAGAGGCTTGTCTCACTAGGGGTAAGATAGATACTGCCTACAGGAAAATTAAAGAGACCTTTGGAGAAAAGAGAACCACTTGTATGAATGTCAAGAGCTCAGATGGAAACGCAGTTCTAAGCAAAGAAGAGAAAGCAGAAAAGTGGAAGGAGTATATAGAGTGTCTGAACAAGAGTGATGTACTTGAGGACAATATTATGGAAATGGAAGAGGCTATAGATGAAGATGAAATGGGAGATATGATACTGCGTGAAGAGTTTGACAGAGCACTGAAAGACCTAAGCCAAAACAAGGCCCCGGGAATAGACAAAATTCCATTAGAACTACTGATAGCCTTGGGATTGCCAGACTTGACAAAACTCTACCATCTGTTGAGCAAGATGTATGAGACAGGCGAAATACTCTCAGACTTCAAGAAGAATATAAAAATTACAATCCCAAAGAAAGCAGGTGTTGACAGGTGTGAAAATTACTGAACTATCAGTTTAATAAGCCACAGTTGCAAAATACTATCACGAATTCCTTACAGACATATGGAAAAACTGGTAGAAGCCGACCTCGGGGAAGATCAGTTTGGATTCTGTAAAAATGTTGGAACACGTGAGGAAATACTGGGCCTACGACTTGTCTTAGAAAATAGATTAAGGAAAGACAAACCTAGGTTTCTAGCATTTGTAGACTTAAAGTTTTTGACAATGTTGACTGGAATACTCTCTTTCAAATTCTGATGGTGGCAGGGGTAAAATATAGGGAGCGAAAGGCTATTTACAATTTGTACAGAAAACAGCTGGCAGTTACAAGAGCCGAAGGGCATGAAAGGGAAGCAGTACTTGGGAAGGGAGGGAGACAGGGTTGTAGCCTATCCCAGATGTTATTCAATCCGTATATTGAGCAAGCAGTAAAGGAAACAAAAGAAAGATTTGGAGTAGGTATTAAAATCCATGGAGAATAAATAAAAACTTTGAAGTATAGGACCTAGAAGAGCAGCTGAATGGAATGGACAGTGTTTTGAAAGGAGGATATAAGATGAAAATCAACAAAAGCAAACCGAGGATAATGGAATGTAGTCGAATTAAATCGGGTGATGCTGAGGGTATTAGATTAGGAAATGAGACGCTTTAAATAGTAAATGAGTTTTGCTATTTGGGGAGCAAAATAACTGATGATGGTTGAAGTAGAGAGGATATAAAATGTAGACTGGCAATGGCAAGGAAAGTGGTTCTGAAGAAGAGAAATTTGTTAAGATCGAGTGTAGATTTAAATGTCAGGAAGTCGTTTCTGAAAGTATTTGTATGGAGTGTGGCCAAGTATGGAAGTGAAACGTGTGCAATAAATAGTTTGGACAAGAAGAGAATAGAAGCTTTCGAAATGTGGTGCTACAGAAGAATGCTGAAGATTAGATGGGTAGATCACATAACTAATGAGGAGGTATTGAATAGAATTAGGGAGAAGAGAAATTTGTGGCACTCCTTGACTAGAAGAAAGGATCGATTGGTAGGACATGTTCTGAGGCATTAAGGGATCACCAATTTAGTACTAGAGGGCAGCGTGGAGGGTAAAAATCGTAGAGGGTGACCAAGAGATGAATACACTAAGCAGATTCAGAAGGATGTAGGTTGCAGTAGGTACCGGGAGATGAAGCAGCTTGCACAGGAAAGAGTAGCATGGAGAGCTGAATCAAACCAGTCTCTCGACCGAAGACCACAACAACAACATCAATAACCACAACAACAACATTAACAAAGAACTTCCATCAACCGTTTCCATTAATATTACGTCCTCTGAATTGACAATTGAAATGTACACGAAAATTCGGAATTCCTGGCAATGGGGTAGGTGGGAAAGGAGGAGGAGGAGGAGGAGGAGGAGGGGGGGAGAGGGGAAGGTGGCGAGGGAGTAGGGATTGGTGACATATGTGTTGGCTGAGGAAAACACATGACGTCATCTGCGGGTGGGCGTGGGGGTGGGTGGGGGTGGTATGGGGTAATTAATTGATTAGTTTAATCAATTTGTATATGAATTTGATCTCATAAGTCTCCTGGGAACTGCTTGTTACAGAAAAGAGTGTTAATAATAATAATTTACACTTACATACTAATCAGTTGTTCTTGTTTCTAGGGAGTTTGGATGATAACGAGAACGGAGGAATGTGTTGTGGCTGCACTCAATGAACTGGAATATTACGGTATTGCTCCAACGTCATTCACAACCCAGATTCATGGGGAATGGCTTCAATGAACGAATATGTAAGTGTTAATTCACGTTAAAACTTTATTCACAAAAATATGTACACTTGCATACATTGGTTACAACATTTTTTGCTTCTAGGAAGCTTAGATGATGATGATGATGATGATGATGATGATGATGATGATGATGATGATGATGATGATGATATTAATGTGATAGATACTGATGATGTGGTTAGTACTTTACTGAAATTCAATTCACCTGATGATGATGATATGAAATTCAAGTGGAACAATACTGATATCAATGAATTACTACATACTGCATATATCTATCTCGTTTCTTGGAATTGTCACACATACAAGATACTCATCAATGTCGTCATTTTTTCCTTGTGGGGATTTTGGAACCCTCCAGAGATGGTCTTTCATCAACACCATGCTTGCCATACCAGGGTCAGGGACTGTCACGTTCACCTCACCAGTACCTACACCCATCTACACCATGCTCTGGACCATCTCGCACATCTACCTCTACAACTTCTTTTTTGTCATCGGTCTTCTGACTGGTTTGATGCAGTCCAACACAAATTCCTATCCTGTGCCAACCTCTTCATCTCAGAATAGCACTTGCAACACATGTCCTCATATATTTGCTAGATGTATTCCTCGACAGTTTTTACCCTCTACTGCTCCCTCTAATACTATGGAAATTATTCTGTGATGTCTTAACAGATGCCCTACCATCTTGCCCCTTCTGCTTGTCGGTGTTCTGCATACATTCGTTTCCTCACTGATTCAGCAGAGAACTACCTCATTCCTTACCTTATCACTCCACCTAGTTTTTAGCATTCTTTTGTAACACCACGTCTCAAATGCTTCGATTCGTTTATGTTTTGATTTTCCCACAGTCCAAATTTCACTATCGTACAATGCTGTGCTCCAAACGTACATTCTCAGAAATTTCTTCCCAAAATTAATGCCTGTATTTGATTCTAGTAGATTTCTCTTTGCCAGGAATGCCCTTTTTGCCAGCGCTAGTCTGCTGTTGATGTCCTCCTTGCTGAGTCTGTCATTGGTTATTTTACTGCGTAGATGACAGAATTCCTTAACTTCAACTACTTCTTGACCATACGTTCTGGTGTTAAGTTTCTAACTGTTCTCATTCTGCTACTTCTCATTACTTTCGTCTTTCTTCGATTTACTCCCAATCCATATACTGTACTCAGATTGTTCATTCCACTCAGCATATCATGTAATTCTTCTTCACCGTCAATCAGGATAGCAATCTCATCAGCGAATCTTATCACTGATATCCTTTGACCTTGAATTTTAGTTCCACTCCTGAACCTTTCTTTTATTTCCATCATTGCTTCTTCGATGTACAGACTGAAAGGTAGGAGGGAAAGACTACATCCCTGTCTTACACCCTTCTGAATCCGAGCACTTCGTTCTTGGTCGTCCACTCTTAGATTAGATTAGATTAGTTTTTCGTTCCATAGATCCGTGTTGAGGAGATCCTCGTGGATGGGGATCATGTAACTTTTTTTAAAAAAGCTGAAATAGCAATACTAATAGTGTGAATATATACAATACATCATTTGTTTCTATTAAAAATTTCGTCAATGGAGTAGAAGGAGTTGGCCACTAGTAAGTCTTTCAGGCTCCTTTTAAACTGATCTTTATTTGTAACTAAATTTTTTATGTTTGCTGGCAAATTGTTGAAGATGAGTGTTCCTGAGTAGTGGACCCCTTTTTGAACTAAAGTAAGTGCTTTTAAGTCCTTGTGCAGATCATTTTGTTCCTGGTATTGTATGTATGAACTCAGCTGTTTGTTGGAAAAAGAGATATATTATTTAGGACAAATTTCATTAAGGAGTAAATATACTGAGAGGCAGTAGTTAGTGTACCCAGTTCTTTGAAGAGGTTTCTACAAGACGTCCGTGAGTTTACTCCTCAAATAATACGTATTGCACGCTTTTGGACTCTGAAAACTTTTGTTTGACTTTAAGAGTTACCCCAAAATGTTGTACCATATGACATTATGGAATGAAAGTAGGCAAAGTATGCAAGCTTTTTCACTTTTATGTCGCCTATGTCTGATAACACTCGAATTGCAAATACAGATTTGTTAAGGCGTTTCTGCAGTTCTGTGGTGTGCTCCTCCCAACTGAATTTATTATCAGGTTGTAATCCCAGGAATTTAAGACTGTCAACCTCTTCTATCTGCTCTTCTTCGTACTTTATGCATATGCTGGGTGGACACCTCTTACAGGTTCTGAATTGCATATAGTGAGTCTTTTCGAAGTTTAATGTCAGTCAGTTGGCTTTAAACCATTTATTAATATCCATGAAAATATCATTAGTAGATCTTTCTAGAACTACACTTGACATACTATTTATTGCAATACTTGTGTCATCTGCAAACAAAACAAACTCTGCTTCTGGCAGTGTAACTGATGAGAGCTCATTAATATACACAAGAAAAAGCAATGGCCCTAAGATGGATCCTTGTGGGACACCACATGTAATTTCTTCCCGTTCTGATGATGACTGATGACTTAACTCACTAGTCCCTTGCACTGACACCCTTTGTTTCCTGTTAGCGAGGTATGACTTGAACCATTTTGCAGCACTGCCTGTGACACCATAGAATTCTAATTTATTTAAAAGGATGTTGTGGTTTACACAGTCGAATACCTTTGAAAAATCACAGAAAATTTGCTCTTGGCTCTTGTACATATTGTATATTACACATCCCTCCCTATAGCTTACCTTTATTTTTCTCTGAGTTTCGAACATCTTGCACCATTTTACATTGTTGAACGCTTTTTCCATGTCGACAAATCCTATGAACGTGTCTTGTTTTTTCTTTAGTCTTGCTTCCATTGTCAACTGCAACGTCAGAACTGCCTCTCTGACCCCCTCCCCCTACCTCTTCTAAAGCCAAAGTGATCGTCATCCAACATATCCTCAAATTTCTTTTCCATTCCTCTGTATATTATTCTCGTCAGCAACTTGGTTGCATGAGCTGTTAAGCTGATTGAGCGATAATTCTCGCCCTTGCCAGCTCTTGCAGTCTTCGGAATTGTGAGGATGATATTTTTCCGAAAGTCAGATGGTAAATCGCTAGACTCATATATTCTGCACACCAACATGAATAGTCATTTTCTTGCCACTTCCCCCAATGATTTTAGAAATTCTAATAGAATATTATTCATCCCTTCTGCCTTATTCGATCTTAAGTCTTCCAAAGCTCTTTTAAATTCTGATTCTGATACTGGATCCCCGATCTCCTCTATACGGACTCCTGTTTCTTCTTCTATCATCTTCTTTATCATCAGACAAGTCTTGGCGCCCATAGAGACCTTCAATATACTCTTTCCACCTATCCGCCCTCTCCTCTGTGTTTAACAGTGGAATTCCCATTGCTCTCTTAATGTTACCATCCTTACCTTCAGTTTCACTGAAGGTTCTTTTGACTTTTCTATATGTTGAGTCAGTCCTTCCAACAGTCATTTCTTCTTCGATTTCTTCACATTTTTCATGCAGCCATTTCACTTTAGCTTCCCTGCACATCCTATTTATTTAATTCCTAAGTGAGTTGTATTATTGTATTCATGAATTTCCCAGAACGTTTTTGTACTTCTTTCGTGTGTCAATAAACTGAAATATTTTTTCTGTTACCCATGGTTTCTTTCCATTTACCTTCTTTACATTTATGGTTTTTCCTCCAACCTTTGTGGTTGCCCTTTTTAGAGATGTCCATTTCTCCTCAACCAAACTTCCTATTGACTTATTCCTTATCTCAGTATCTATAGGCTCAGAGAACTTCAAGTGTATCTCTTCATTCCTTAGTACTTCTGTATCTCATTTCTTTGAGCACAGATTCTTCCTGACTAGTCTGTTAAACTTCAGCCTACTTTTAATCATTACTAAATTGTGATCTGAGTCTGTATCTGCTCCTGGGTATGCCTTACAATCCCATATCTGATTTTGGAATCTCTGCCTGAGCATGCTGTAATCTATCTGAAATCCACTCATACTCTCCAGTCTTTTCCAAGTATACTTCCTCTTGTAATTCTTGAGCAGAATATTCGCTATTATTAACTGAAATTTTTTGCAAAAATCTATTACTCTTTCTCCTCTCTCTTATTTGTAGTACCAAGCCCATATTCTCCCATAAATCTTCCTCTCACTCCTTTCCCTACAACGCATTCCCATCACCCATGACTATTAGATTTTTATCTCCATTTCTGTACTGAATTACTCGTTCAATGTCCTTATATAGTTTATCTCTTCATCTTTGGCTTTCGACGCCGGCGTGTTTACCTGAACCAATGTTGTCGGTGTTGGTTTGCTGTCCATTCTGATGAGAACAACCTTGTCACAGGAATGTTCACAGTATGCCCACTCTCTGTTCTACCTTCCTATTCGTAATGAATCCTAGCCCCAATATACAATTTTCTGCTGCTGTTTATGTTACCTCGTACTCATCTGACCGGAAATCCTTGTCTTTTTCCCATTTCACTTCACTGACTCCCACTATATCTACTCGAATATTGAGCATTAGCATTTCCTTATCCAAATAATCCAGCTTTCTTATCGCCTACGAACTTCTGACATTCCACGTCCTGACATGTAGAACGTTATCCTTTCCTTGATTATTTAATCTTTTTCTCATGGTCACCTCCCATTGGCACTCCCCTCCCAGAGATCCGAATGGGGATTAATATTGAATCTTTTGTCAGTGAAGAGGCCACATATCCTGTGCATACACAGTATTTGTCTTTAACGGAGTAGTCTCCATTGCTTTCTGCATCCTCATGCAGTTGATCATTGCTGATTCTTCTGTCTTTAGGAGCAGTTCCCCACCCCAAGGGCAATGGAGTGCCCTGAACCTCTGTCCACTCCTCCGCACTCTTTGATAAGGTCGTTGGCAGAATGAGAGTGGCTTATGCCGCAAGTCTTTGGCCACCATTGCTGATGATTTTTATTCAAAATTTAATCGGTTGTGGAGTTCGATACTGTGGCTGAGGACGTTTTGATTGCTAATCAAAGACTCTATCCATGGACCACAGGTCCAGTGCCCTCTACTACTTATAACAACAATAACAAAAAGTCTAGCAGCAGTGTCCATGCCTAGCCTATTAGTTTAAGACAGCAGAACAACGTTAGTCGCACACCACCTTTAAACTGCTCTGTAGTTGCAGATGCATTTGAGGACGGGATCTCACTTATCCCTGTAGGTAATTCTACTCCAGCTTACTGAGACCTTGTTCTTTTCCTGAATGTGTCTCTAGCCATTCTGGAGAGGGAGTTCCACAAAATAGTCTACAATCTGTGGTACTCCACCATTATATGCTACTCAGTTTTATCCTGTAAACTAACACACCCACAAAACATGATGGTAATGGTATGGGAGAGGAAACCACTGTCTTTATTCAGGGGGAAAATGGTGTGATATTGCAGGGAGCATCAATTACAGTTTGGTTCCGAGACTTCAACTTGAGTGTCATAATGAATGATTTTTCCATTATGCAGGAGAGAGGGTCCAGTAAGACACTCAGCTGCATACTCTTGGATATCCATTCACTTGTTTATGATCCTTTAATTGGCGGGTCTAGGTATGTCCTTCTTCCAAAGGATATAGCTGCCAAAAATGGCTGAATTAACTTCCAAAATCTCAAAGATGAACTTTGCTTTGGTTGGTCAGTTCTGGCTTGCGAAAAAAATTATTATGACACGAATGAACAGCGCCGACTAGGTACGGTTTGGGTGATAACATTCGTATTTTGATTGAATCGATTCTCCTGCAAAACTTCTAGGAGACAGAATCCACACATATGAGTTCACAATTATGGCTTGAAGAAGGAAGAAGAAGAAAAGGAATACAATCCAGAACAAGACCAAAATGTGCAGAAAAAAGAGATAAAGTATAAAGTTGTTGGCCCCTCTACTTATTCAAAGTAGCCAGTCGTCACTCCAAGCATGTAGGTACTACTCCAAGGGACAAAATCGAAACTGTATATACAAGCCTCTTCCTCCCCCCCTCCCCCCCCCCAGTCTAGTACGTGGTAGACATCATGGTGCAAGGCATTATTGTTCTAGATGTCTGAAACCATTTATTTCATCTGAGTATTTAGTTAAGCATCTGATAGATTGCTGTACACAGGAACTGGTCTGTGTGGAAATGCCTACAGAGGCACATAAGTTATTTAAGTTTATAACCCTCACGTCAAGACCATTGCCCTTTTGTCATACACACTGACTTTGAGTGGCTCCTACGTCCTGTGACATGTTGTGAGGGTGATCCCACTACTTTCCATAACACTTACACAGATGGGCAGGTACCATATGCAGAAGTGTACCATGCTATCTGCACTTATGATTCTAGTCTTACCCATTTCGATTCACACATCTGGGATAAACCTCGAAGATAGCTACTCCCTGAGCCTGAAAGACTTCCATGGGCTCTTGATCGGGCTTATCACAAGAAGATTCCTATGGCCAAATCACAGGAAAATGATGCATTACACAAGAGTGCAGTTGATTGTCATAGACGTGGGTTGATGTTAAACAGAAAAACAGAAACTCCACATAGAGACAACAATCATCTAAGAAGGAAGTTCCATGGTGAGGCACACAATGAACGCAGCTTGAAATGCCAACTGCCATAACACATATACATTTTCTTCCACAATTTGAGCTGTTATGACGCTTAATTTCTTGTTGAGCATATGGCTGATTACAGTTTGAGAGATGATAATATTAGCGTCCTGTTTAAGAGCGCTGAAAAATATATCTCATTCTCAACTGAATCGCCAAGAACATTACACTCCACTTCGTAGACTCACTTTGATTTATGCACACCTGGATATGCACCGATAATTCTTATGGCATAATACTTGCAAACAATAAGGTTATCAGCCTAATGAAAGATGAGACGAATGGATCGAAGATTATGGAGTACAGGGTTATTACAAATGATTGAAGCGATTTCACAGCTCTACAATAACTTTATTATTTGAGATATTTTCACAATGCTTTGCACACACATACAAAAACTCAAAACGTTTTTTTAGGCATTCACAAATGTTCGATATGTGCCCCTTTAGTGATTCGGCAGACATCAAGACGATAATCAAGTTCCTCCCACACTCAGTGCAGCATGTCCCCATCAATGAGTTCGAAAGCATCGTTGATGCGAGCTCGCAGTTCTGGCACGTTTCTTGGTAGAGGAGGTTTAAACACTGAATCTTTCACATAACCCCACAGAAAGAAATCGCATGGGGTTAAGTCGGGAGAGCGTGGAGGCCATGACATGAATTGCTGATCATGATCTCCACCACGACCGATCCATCGGTTTTCCAATCTCCTGTTTAAGAAATGCCGAACATCATGATGGAAGTGCGGTGGAGCACCATCCTGTTGAAAGATGAAGTCGGCGCTGTCGGTCTCCAGTTGTGGCATGAGCCAATTTTCCAGCATGTCCAGATACACGTGTCCTGTAACGTTTTTTTCGCAGAAGAAAAAGGGGCCGTAAACTTTAAACCGTGAGATTGCACAAAACACGTTAACTTTTGGTGAATTGCGAATTTGCTGCACGAATGCCTGAGGATTCTCTACCAGCCAGATTCGCACATTGTGTCTGTTCACTTCACCATTAAGAAAAAATGTTGCTTCATCACTGAAAACAAGTTTCGCACTGAACGCATCCTCTTCCATGAGCTGTTGCAACCGTGCCGAAAATTCAAAGCGTTTGACTTTGTCATCGGGTGTCAGGGCTTGTAGCAATTGTAAACGGTAAGGCTTCTGCTTTAGCCTTTTCCGTAAGATTTTCCAAACCGTCGGCTGTGGTACGTTTAGCTCCCTGCTTGCTTTATTCGTCGACTTCCGCGGGCTACACGTGAAACTTGCCCGCACGCGTTCAACCGTTTCTTCGCTCCCTGCAGGCCGACCCGTTTATTTCCCCTTACAGAGGCATCCAGAAGCTTTAAACTGCGCATACCATCGTCGAATGGAGTTAGCAGTTGGTGGATCTTTTTTGAACTTCGTCCTGAAGTGTCGTTGCACTGTTATGACAGACTGATGTGAGTGCATTTCAAGCACGACATACGCTTTCTCGGCTCCTGTCGCCATTTTGTCTCACTACGCTCTCGAGCGCTCTGGCGGCAGAAACCTGAAGTGCGGCTTCAGCCGAACAAAACTTTATGAGTTTTTCTACGTATCTGTACTGTGTCGTGACCATATGTCAATGAATGGAGCTACAGTGAATTTATGAAATCGCTTCAATCATTTGTAATAGCCCTGTATGTAGGCCACCTAAAGGCAGGCGAAGGATGTACATTCTAAGGCCTCAATGGCACACGCAATTGATGATTACAAGGAGTGCCCATTCAGTAGTGTTACCACTGCTCCACATATGGTACACCAGTCGGTCAGAACTGAAAGTCCAGAATGGCAAACAGTTCATTTGTGAGGACAGGATCGAGACCCTCTCGTACTCACACTTTTCACTCAGATGGTGGTGAGAGAGTGGATACAGTTATTGTTAAATAGTGTGTGTGTGTGTGTGCGTGTGTGTGTGCGCGCGCGCGCGCGCGCGCTGATTTATCGTATATGTATGTATTGTCACATGCCTGACTGCACACTTGTGAGTGTGTGTGTGTGTGTGTGTGTGTGTGTGTGTGTGTGTGCGCGTCTATATACTGTATAGTTTTTCACCTACTGCTAGTCATTCCAGTCAGTATTATTATTAAACTTTCCCGGCAGATTAAAACTGTGTGCCGGATGACGAACCGAGACTCGAACTCAGGACATTTGCCTTTCGCGGCCAAATGCTCTTCCATCTGAGCTACCCAAGTACGACCCACGCCCCGTCCTCACAGCTTTAAGTCTGCCAGTACCTCGTCTCCTACCATCAAACTTCACAGAAGCTCTCCTGCGAACCTTGCGGAACTAGCACTCCTGAAAGAGAGGATATTGCGGAGGCATGGCTTAGCCACAGCCTGGGGGATGTTTCCAGAATGGAGTATTATTATTATTAGTGTTAAATTATTTCTCTTCGGCCACGTGAAAAAGCCTCTATTGCAACAGTGATATGAAAGAAGGTTATTGTAACTCTATTAAAGAATGATAAACTGTATCAAAGACTGCCAAGGATAAAGTCTTTTACATGTTACTAGTATTATTATAAAGGGTATCCCTGTATAAGTTTCTAGTCATTACTATTAAATTATCTCTAAACGTACTGTTCCCAGAAAACAATTTATGTCAAAAAGCATTTTATATTGTAACCAAGAACGTACTGTGTGAAAACATTATGACTAAACGAAGGAAATTTGTCGCTCTGTTTCCTGGTTATTAATTACAAACCATTCTTCCACCCTTAAAATCCAATCATATAAATGTAAAGAAGACTGTTATACTGCATAAAAACTGTATCGAAGGTTGAAGCATACGTACGACGGAACAGGAGTGAAGAACTTCGTCTGATGGATAATAAGACAAAGAGAGTGGTACGGGCAACTTTTTTTATAGGTGATAAATCCTCATGAATTAGGAAATAAAAAATGTTGCGGGTGATAATGGAAGCAAGATTGAAGAAAAACAAGAGACGTTTGCAGGATTTGTCGACCAGGAAAAAGCGTTCAACAACGTAAAATCGTGGAAGGTGTTCGAAATTCTGAGAAAAATAGGGGTGTACTATAGGGAAAGGCGGATGATATACAATATGCACAAGACCCAAGAGAAACAATAAGACTGGAAGACCAAGAACGAAATGCTCGGATTAAGCCAGTGGAACTAATATCATCTATTATGGGGAAGCATGCTCTGTCCAGCGTCAAGAGGAGGCAAACGCAAAAGGGTAGGAATCTGTCAATCGTCAGCAGTTTAAAAGTACAGCGAATGATGCTACCCCTTAGGGAAACAGGAAAAGACACCAGGTGCACTCAGTGTATATGACTGGGAGCCTCATTAAACATGTCGAAGAGGCTATTCCAGCACTCATTGAGGGAACAGAGTGCAACCAACTGCAGGCTGTGTGCACGTTGGAATAAATGATGGGCTCAGAGGTCATACTTGGGGCATCCCAGCGCCTGACAGAGAAGGTTGACAACACCAGCCTGGAGCTTTAACGAAGCTCACAATTTACAGCATTGTCCCCAGAACTGGTCGTGGTCCTTTAGTTCTGAAGCGAGTAGAAGGGCTGACCCAGAGACTTCAAAGATTCTGTGACAAGCTAGGCTGCGACATCTTCGACTTGCACCATAGGGTTGTGGGTGCGGGGTGCCCACAAGGTTCTTTTAGATTAGGCGATTCTCCATCCAATCCAGATAATGACAGCTGTAGGAAACCCAGAAGTATCAGTGTGAGATCGAAGGAAACGCCCCCCACATATGAGAGTATTAAAACACTAATGGTAAACTGCCAAAGTATTTGCAACAAAGTAGCAGTGTTTGAGGCACTCCAGAAAAGCAGTGAAGCCCACATAATATTCGGTACAGAAAGTCGGTTGATACCTGAAATTGATGGCAGTGAGATTTTTGGGAAAAAACTGAATGTATGTTGAAAGAATAGGCAAATGCCAAACGGAGGTAGTGTATTTTTTGCAGTAGACAGGACACTCAGTTCCACTGAGACAGAAATTGAAACTGCATATGAGATTGTTTGGGCAAGACTGAGTATCATAGGTGGACGTAAAATGACAATTGGATCCTTCTGTCGCCCACCACAGTCATTCCCCACGTAAGCAAAAGCTTTAGAGAAAACTTCATTTCACTTTTACGAAAGTTTTCCAGTCACTGCAATATTTGGTGAAGACTTTAATCATCCAACAATTAACTGGGAAAATTACAGTTTTGTCAGTGCTGGGCATGATAAGGCATCCTGTGAAACATTACTAAATGCCTTCTCTGAAAACTACCTAGAAATGATAGTAACTCAGTCATGATGGAAATAAATTGCATCCAATGGCAACAAATAGACCTGAGCTCTTTGAGAATGTCCACATCAGAACTGATATCAGGGTTCATGACATAGTTATGACAACAATGATTACCAAAGTTAAGACGACAACTAAAACAAGCGATCTAGACAAAAAATCAGTAGTGTTATACTTCAATGAGGAGCTTGAAACTTTCAGCACAGGGCAGGAGCATGTAGAGGAACTATGGCTCAAGTTTAAAAGAGCAGTTGACCATGTACTGGGTAGATATGTACTCACTAGAACAACTCATAATGGATGAGACCCTCCATGATATACAGTCACGATAAATAAACTTCTAAAGAAACAAAGATTACTGCATAACAGGTGTAAAACAAAGCGTAGGGTATAGTTAGGGAGATGCTGAATGAAAGGCGTTTGGCTGTCAAGAGAGCAATGCGTGACCCCTTGAATGACTACTGTAGCAGAATATGCCCAATGATATTTCGTAAAACCCTAAGAGATTCTGGTCATATGTAAAGTCTGTAGCGGTACCAAAGATAGTGTCCAGTCCCTAGAAAACGAGACAGGAACTAAAATTGAGGGTGGCTAAGTGGAAGCTGAAGTGTTCCTTTACAAAGAAAACCCAAGGAGACTTATCCCAATTTAATCCTCGTAGCACTGGAAAGATGTATGAAATAAGCATTAGTGCCGGTAGCGTTGAGAAACAGCATAAATCGCTGAATTGAACGAAGCTCCAGGGCCCAAAGGAATCCCTATCAGATTCTAAATTGAATTTGCGGCTGAGTTAACCCTTCTTCCAACTATAATCTATCGTACATCCCTCAAATAAAATACCAGGCTCATCTCTTGGGAAAAATCAAAGGCCACACTCATCTACAAGAAGTGTAGAAGAAGTGATCCACAAAACTACCGTCCAATATCCTTGACTCGATTTGTTACAGAATCTTAGAGCATATTCTGAGCTCAGATATAATGAAGTATCTTGAACAGAATGAATTAATGGTCTAATGAGGCAGAATACGGATTGAGAGTAAATCAAAGAAAGGTGAGAGTAATGAGAAGTAACGGGAATGAGAACAGTGAGAAATTAAACATCACAATTGGAGATCACAAAGCAGACGAAGTTAAGGAATTCTGCTACTTAGGCAACAAAATAACCCATGATGGACAGAGCAAGGTGGACATGAAAAGCAGACTAGCACTGGCCAAGAGAAGTCTACTAGTATCAAACATCGGCTTTAATTTGAGATAGAAATTTCTGAGAATGTATGTTTGTAGCAAAGCATTATATAGTAGTGAAACATGTACTGTGGGGAAACCGGAACTGAAGAGAATCAAAGCATCTGAGACGTGGTACTAAAGGAAAATGTTGAGAATTAGGTGGATTGATAAGGTAGGGAATGAGAAGATTGTCCAGAGAATCGGTGAGGAAAGGAATATGTGGAAAATCCTGACAATATGAGTAGACTGGATGGTAGCACATCTGTTAAGACATCACGAAATAACTTCCAAAGTACTACAGGGAGCAGTAGAGGGTAAAAACTATAGAGGAAAACTGAGATTGGAATACATGCAGAAAATAATTGAGAATGTACGTTCCAAGTGCTACTCTAAGTTGAAAAGGCTGGCAGAAGAGAGGAATTCATAAAGTGCCACGCCAGACCAGCTAGAAGACTAACGACTAAAAAAAATAATGATGATTACAGCCATGGATTACAGCAGTAACATGACATGTCATAAATAAAAGTGGTAACTCATCATTTGTAAGTCACATAATTGTCGATGTGAGGCCTCAGCCCCTTTTAATAGACTTCCCGCCATTTTTAAGTCACACAAGTGCCCCTTTCTAACACTTCATGATAGTCTCACTACTGTGTGCAGAACACGCATGATGCACAATTGGTCTGGAGAGGAGGGCAGGGGGTGGGGAAGGAGGAATTGATGTTGGAGTTAAAAAGGATGTTGACCTTTGGGTGTTTATCTGGCAACAATGCAACTTTGACCCTTGACCTTTGAGTCATCTGACAACGATGCAGAGTGTTGTGGCACTCTTCTGATCCACTAATAACATTACATGTTTACATCTGGCTCTAAAGGGAGCCTACGTTTTTTTTATTCAGAATATCAAAAAGTACAATAAGTCTCATTGTTCCTGAAGTATGGACAGCAATTATGACAGTATTAGGAGAAGACTGCATTAAGGCAGTTGAAAAATTACTTTCAGTTTCAATCAGTATGTAAGATACTAAGGTTTGTGGTAGTTGTAGATTTATATATTGTTCAGGATTGCTTGACGATCCTAAAAATCTACTAACTGAGGCAAGAGAATTCAGATAAAAATTGCCATTATATTTTATTTTTGTTACAGGCTCTGTCTACATCACAAGACCGGTAAAAAGTTGCCAACAAATTTTAGTTGACGTGGAACTTGCCCAGATGTTGGGTGCTATTGACAGTAAACATGTTCTTTCCAAGTTCCACAGAATATTCGCAGCTATTGTTTTACTTATAAAGGATAGCATAGTGCGTGATGATGCCTACAAATTCCGTGTTATATTTGGGCTTTCTCGTATATTTCTAAAATTTCTGTGCATATGTAGAAGTAGTGGTTATTTTGCTTACAATGTATGTTACAATATTATTTGGAGGAGATTTGGCTTTGCATTATTAAACATATGTATTTAGGTACTAGTTATTTAAAGAATTACAACTAGTGCAGTCAGTATCCAAATAACATATCAAAAATCAAATGTATCAGCGTTTGCCGTGTTTAACAGACCTGAGAAATGATGGGACACGTACTCGTGCCACCTATACCAACATCTTGAGGCAGCATAAAATCAGATACTGGCCCACAGAAAAACATTGCATTGATGATATCTTATCAAGGCTACCTGCTGGTCTAGATGAAAAATTCGATGTGTCTGAAGCATGCTGCTTGCAAGTTAATGAAGAAACTTCTAAACAGATCAACTCATTTCCATACCTGAGTTTCTCCCAGCGTGTAAGGTGTTCAAATAACTTATGCGAATATAGCCGGGTGACAGCATTGAAAACCACCTGTATATCTATAGCGCCATCAGACAACCAAAGATGACTGACACCAGAAGTTAACCATAGTGAAACTCAGTCCCTCGGTTTTTTTGACAAGACAGAGAACAGAATTTCACGTGGAACTTAAGCAAAAAACCCCATCTCTGCTTGCAAGGTACTTGCTGACTTGATTTTAACAGCTTCCTGAACAACACTATCGCAAAAGCTGGAAGTGCATGCCAGAGTCTCCGCTTTGTTATTTTCATACGGTGACAGGTGCCAAGACAATGTTCTGCAGTAGCCGATTTGCTCAGCTGTTGTAAGCGTGTTTGATGCATATGCTCAGTACATTGGTCTTCAATGGTCCTAATAATATACGACATGCCACAGCTGCAAGGAATGCGAAGTCATATGGCCTTCCGACGATCTACAAAGAAAAGTTCCTCTTGTCTACTTGTGAGTGACAATGTTGATATGACATATCATGTAACAAAATACCTTGCTACTCTGTTGAGCCCATCAGTAGGTCGGTGCGAGCATCACATTAAAAACTCGGCAGATTTCTTACGTCGATTAGATGGAATGCGTTTGAATGACTCTGGTATTCTACTAAGTTTTGATGTGGCCTTCCTCTTCACTTGTGTTCTTATGTCTGATTCGTTATGGCTAATTAAGGTTAGGTATTGTGTTGAAATGAACGAACATGTGTTGGCTTCCACTTACTTTTTATTCAGTGACCAGTACTGTGAGCAGACATATGGAGTTGCGATGAGAGGTCCATTGTCACCTATTATTGCAAATTTGTTAATGCAAGACTTTGAGGAACGTGCCTTGGAGTCGGAGGCCTTTTTGTCATGTATAGGGACGATACTTTTGTTGTCTGGCCTTACGGCAATGAGTACCTAACCAACATTTTAGAACACCTGATTTAATTCATCCGAATACCGTATTCGTTTCCGCCTTTCTTGCTGTGTTGGTCAGGATGAAGATTGATGGTAAATTGGGTCATGATATTTATAGGGTGCCTACTCACACTGACTTGTATTTACAGGGTGACAGTTCTCACCATTCGGCTCAACATGAAGGAATCCTTTCATACTTTTGTTTACAGAGCCCACGTCATTTCAGGCACTGAGAGTGTGTCAGATGAGTAAACCCATTCTGACCTCACCTTTCGTTAGAATGGTTCCAGTAAAAGACACACCAGACGTGCAATGCACTGTGCGAGTGATGATAATACCAAGTAGACACCAAGATCTACGGCCTTTCTGCTTTATGTACGGAGAATTTCCAGTAAGAGTGGTTGTATTTTGCGGAGATATGATTTGAAATGTGTTTCTCGACCTCTATCTAAAATTAGGGCATTCTTTGGTTTCGTTAAGGATGATCTTGCTTTGTGTGAGGCAGGCGTCTATTGTATCCCTTGCCCTGCAGTTGTAGCATTCATGTTTTTGTCAGATTAACAAGGCCATGGAGGACCGGTGTAATGAGTATAAGCGTCACTCTCAAAACAGTCGAGTAAGTCTGTTATTGCAGAACACTGTCTTGGCATCAGTCACCCTATGAAATATAACAACACAGAGATTCTGGCATGCACCTCAAGCTTTTTGGATAGTGCTGTTAAGGAAGCAGTTGAAACTGAATTAGCAAGTAACCTTGTAAAGAGAGATTAAGGTTTTTTGCTCAAATTCTGCTCTCACCCTTATCAAAAAACAAAAACACTGAAGTAATCCTACTCGTTGTTTAGTATTTTCACTATCGATAACTTCTGGCATCGGTTATCTACGATTGTGTGGTGACGTTAGTGTAAACATGTTTCTGTGTTATCTTTCCAGAGTTGCAAACCGTGGTTTTATATTTCCTTGCAAAGCGTTTTCTTGCTCCAGTTTTCATTTGAAAATAGAAGGTTGGTTACCTATAGAAATATTGGCGGTTGTCGACGACGTCACCTGGCTATATTCCCGTTAGTAATTTGAAAATTGGGTAAGTTATTTGAAAATTCGTTTCCTGTCGATCACTAAAAAGTTCGAGAAGCCATGAACCAAGATGCAGAACTAAAAATGGTTCTGCATTATGTGAAGAAATCGCTGGCCAGAGTATATGAGATAGGACAAAAGATTTTTGCAGCTGTGTTTTAATGAAAGGACTACCGCCAGCATCAACCACGGCTTGTTAATTCTTCAGACAGATTTCACAAGGATTATCATACCCAAAACGTGCCAAAAGAAAATTTTGAAGACACTTCATGATGGGGCATTGGGACATTGTCAGAATGAAACAAATGGCAAGAAGACATTGTTGGTGGGCAAAGAAACGGAAGAAATCGTTTCAGAATGTGAAGCTTATCAAATGGCAAAACCAAATCACAAAAAGCATTTTCAAAAGTGGCCCCAAGTAACAGAACCATGGGAAAGAATTCACACTCATTATAGCGGGTCGATTTGGAAAGAATCCTGGTTCATATGTGTAGACTATTACTCAAAGTTCCTATAGCCGGCCGGAGTGGCCGAGCGGTTCTAGGCGCTACAGTCTGGAACCGCGCCACAGCTACGGGCGCAGGTTCGAATCCTGCCTCGGGCATGGATGTGTGTGATGTCCTTAGGTCAGTTAGGTTTAAGTAGTTCTAAGTTCTAGGGGACTGATGACCTTAGAAGTTAAGTCCCATAGTGCTCAGAGCCAAAGTTCCCATATATTACACATGATGTAAACAACTTCAGAACCCACAACAAAGACACTAAGAAAATCTGTACCAGAGAAGGATTCCCAAGACCATACTTTCTGACAATGGTACACAATTTGTATGTAAGGAATTCAAAGATTTCCATGGCAGGAATGGTATAGAATAAACTACAGCTTCATTTCACCCTGCTTCAAGTGGTGAAGCGGAAAGAGTTGTCAGGACTTATAAGGAAGCTATGAAAAAAGCTTACTGGCGAGGAAGGAGTAGGCAAGATGCTCTGCAGAAAATGCTGATTACTTATCACACAACTTCAAATCCAGTAACTATACAATCACTTTTTGAACTACTTCATGGACGTCGGCCAAGGATCATATCGCCACTGAACCTTCCATCAAAAGAGGTGGTAAAGCCAGAGAAGTGTTCAAAGTTTCAAGCTGGAGATCAAGTGTACGTCAAAAATTTCTCAAATAATTTATCAAGCTGATCGCCATGGACCAGTGGCAGTGTAATCAAACAGCTGGGAGAGAGACTATGCTGTACTTCGTAAAACTGCATTACAGAACTGTCAAAGGGCATCAAACCCAACTCAGAAAATGGTTCTTCTTCAAGAATAGTGGACAACACAGAACTGAAAACGAATGTCACTTTATTCGATTGTCCCCAGAACTAGCAGTAGAACAGGATAAAAATGGGCCCTGGCTAATTCAGAGACTGAGCCAGGAAATACACAGAATTTAGGAAATCAACACGAATTCATAGAAATGTGGCTTGCTACAGTCCATCCGCAAATTAACAGGACAATAAATGTTATATTAGACATTTTCTGAATTTTTACAGAATTTCTTTGCCTACTTAGAAGTGCATGACTTTCAGTTTTGCAGTCAATTGTTATTTTACTACGCTCTCATATGTTACAACATTACTGTACAGAGCTACGACATTGTGTTAATAAACGTGCGCATTTAGATACCAGCTATTTCAAGGATTACAATTAGCGTGATCGCTAACCAAATAACATACACTCCTGGAAATTGAAATAAGAACACCGTGAATTCATTGTCCCAGGAAGGGGAAACTTTATTGACACATTCCTGGGGTCAGATACATCACATGATCACACTGACAGAACCACAGGCACATAGACACAGGCAACAGAGCATGCACAATGTCGGCACTAGTACAGTGTATATCCACCTTTCGCAGCAATGCAGGCTGCTATTCTCCCATGGAGACGATCGTAGAGATGCTGGATGTAGTCCTGTGGAACGGCTTGCCATGCCATTTCCACCTGGCGCCTCAGTTGGACCAGCGTTCGTGCTGGACGTGCAGACCGCGTGAGACGACGCTTCATCCAGTCCCAAACATGCTCAATGGGGGACAGATCCGGAGATCTTGCTGGCCAGGGTAGTTGACTTACACCTTCTAGAGCACGTTGGGTGGCACGGGATACATGCGGACGTGCATTGTCCTGTTGGAACAGCAAGTTCCCTTGCCGGTCTAGGAATGGTAGAACGATGGGTTCGATGACGGTTTGGATGTACCGTGCACTAGTCAGTGTCCCCTCGACGATCACCAGTGGTGTACGGCCAGTGTAGGAGATCGCTCCCCACACCATGATGCCGGGTGTTGGCCCTGTGTGCCTCGGTCGTATGCAGTCCTGATTGTGGCGCTCACCTGCACGGCGCCAAACACGCATACGACCATCATTGGCACCAAGGCAGAAGCGACTCTCATCGCTGAAGACGACACGTCTCCATTCGTCCTTCCATTCACGCCTGTCGCGACACCACTGGAGGCGGGCTGCACGATGTTGGGGCGTGAGCGGAAGACGGCCTAACGGTGTGCGGGACCGTAGCCCAGCTTCATGGAGACGGTTGCGAATGGTCCTCGCCGATACCCCAGGACCAACAGTGTCCCTAATTTGCTGGGAAGTGGCGGTGCGGTCCCCTACGGCACTGCGTAGGATCCTACGGTCTTGGCGTGCATCCGTGCGTCGCTGCGGTCCGGTCCCAGGTCGACGGGCACGTGCACCTTCCGCCGACCACTGGCGACAACATCGATGTACTGTGGACACTTCAAGCCCCACGTGTTGAGCAATTCGGCGGTACGTCCACCCGGCCTCCCGCATGCCCACTATACGCCCTCGCTCAAAGTCCGTCAACTGCACATACGGTTCACGTCCACGCTGTCGCGGCATGCTACCAGTATTAAAGACTGCGATGGAGCTCCGTATGCCACGGCAAACTGGCTGACACTGACGGCGGCGGTGCACAAATGCTGCGCAGCTAGCGCCATTCGACGGCCAACACCGCGGTTCCTGGTGTGTCCGCTGTGCCGTGCGTGTGATCATTGCTTGTACAGCCCTCTCGCAGTGTCCGGAGCAAGTATGGTGGGTCTGACACACCGGTGTCAATGTGTTCTTTTTTCCATTTCCAGGAGTGTATTATTCCTTATCATAACAGCTGGAAGCATTGGAAGAGTATCAGATGATGTACTTTCAGAGCCAGTGGAATAGCAGGTTTCATTGAAACAGCAGCAACAGGACTCGAACTGACGCCTCTTCCAGGTAAAAGAGCTACGTGCCACATGTTTTTGTAGCTGACAACGTTTTTCTTTACAACCTCACATTATCAAACCATACCTATTTAATAGTCAAGGTTCCATGAGAATTTATAGTTAAAGACATGCTAGAGCAAGGAGAACATCGGAAAATAGAGCCGCGTGGTCTAGGGCGCCTTGCACGGATCGAGTGGCTGCCCCCGTCGGAGGTTCGAGTCCTCTCTCGGACATGGGTGTGTGTGTTGTCTTTAGTGTAAGTTAGTTTAAGTTAGATTAAGTAGTGTGTAAGCTTAGGGACCGATGACCTCAGTAGTTTGGGCCCATAGGACTTACCTCAAAGTTCGAGGCGCCATGTCACTGACTGCCCGGCCCCTCCCGCCGGAGGTTCGAGCCCTCGCTCAGGCATGGGTGTGTGTGTTGTTTTTAGCATAGGTTAGTTTAAGTAGAGTGTAAGTCTAGGGACCGATGATCTCTGCAGTTTGATCCCCTAACAGCTCACACACATTTATTTGAACTTACCACTTATTTCCAAATAGTAGAAAATGCCTTTGATGTAATGCCTGGAGTATTTAGGAAACCGCTTCTCCTTGTTCCACAACATGTGGAATCCGTAGTTTTAGCTGTTTGCAATTTCTATTGTCTGAAAACTATTCCGTAAACGTATACACACCCCAGGATGAACATTCGACCAAGAAAATTAAGAAACATGCGAATAATACATGGAAGCTGGGGTAGGATGGTCTCCCTGTTGATAGCCTGTTACTGCTGTCACAAGACAATAATAACTACTCAAAGAATGCTAAAGAAGTACGCGAAGAGTGCAGTCAAAGGGAAGTTCCTTGGCAACACGAATTGATGTAAACAATTACATGGTAATAAATAAATAAAATATTAACGATTGTTTGCACTTATTATCGGTAAATTTCCTATTGTCGCTTTGCATGCTGAGCCTTCTTGTAGAAATAACAAGTTATAGTACGGTCATTTTGATACATGCAGTTCTTCAGTGCCCTTGGCAGATTCTGTCTTTGCGCTTTTTAGTAGATTCGCTGTTCAACTGATTTCTTAAGTTATGAATTTTTTAAATCCCTTCTACGGTCGTACTAAATCCGCTATTTCCGTTAAGGCATTGTGTTTCTTCGCTGTTTTTATGACGTTTGTGTGTAACGTCCCATAGATCAGGTTTACTGTGATACACATTAATTAATTCTTCAACTTCAGTTGTTAACCACTCTTTTTTGTAATTCAATTTTATTAGAAACTTATTGCTCAGTACGTGAAGAGCAGACAATCAGCCAAATTTTGCGATATCTGTAGGACGAGTTTGAACTTGCAAATAACCAATGTTTACATACACTGAAGAAGAAACTGGTATAGGCACGCGTATTCAAATACAGATATATGTCAACAGGCAGAAAAAGGCGCTGTGGACGGCAACAGCGACATTGGACTGTCGATGACTGGAAACATGTTACTTGATCGGAAGAGATCTCCACCCCCTCGTACTCTTACGGATTTATTAATAGCCCTGCAGGATTCATGGCGTCAATTCCCTCCAGCATTACTTCAGACATTAGTCGAGTCCATGCCACGTCGTGTTGCGGCACTTCAGTGTGCTCGCTGGGGCCCTACACTATATTAGGTAGGTGTAACAGTTTCTTTGGCTCTTCAGTGTATATTGCTATAAATGTGTCACACATACAGCTGGTGTTGAAATATATATATCTCTGACACAAATTCTTTGCTGTTTATATGAGAGACAATTTCTGTCTTATATAAACACCATTGCAATAATTGCCAAGTGTGTTTACACCTTGCCAGTACACTTCTCGGGCTTGCCGATGGATAATACTATGCAAGTCCCACAATATTTGATCGGTACAACTCTTCGAAATCTTTAAGTTTTTGTCGGTAATGTTTTGCATTAGGGCGCAAGAGCAACGGAGGTCATACGCGGCCACATCGTAACCTTAGAACACCAATAAGTAAAAGAAGTTCAAAGTGACTATACGCTAAACCCAATCGACGGAAGGAAAGAGAGCTAAAAACAAGGATTTCCCATTCGAGAAAGATCCACAAAATACGCCGTAGAGACAGCGACGGTCGCTAACCAAAGATTAAATGTTCTTCGCCATATTGCTAAGACGGATAAAAATAAAAGGCGATCGACAGCCCGCGCGTCGTTCGCTGAACAGGCGACCAACGCTGAAACACAAGCGGTTAAAAAAAGTGCATTTGGTCATCAAATGGCAACTCGTCGAAGATTGATGACAATGAACACAAAGTGGTGGGGGATCACCCTGTAGCAAATGGCGACGGCTAAGAGTGCCCAGTACGGAGTCTTGCTAAAATGATATCCTCTCGACAAGAGGGCCGAGAGGTCAGCCAAGCCGTTGCAAGAGGTTTAATTTCCCGGAGCTTGTCCCCGTGAAGAAAAGACCAGCGGTTATGCCAAAGTGACACCATGTGCCGACAGGCGTCAACACAGAGATCATACGAAGAATGGAAGAGAAAGCAGGTCGAGGGAGGAGGACTGGGGCCCTGGCAGCAACGACAGTAGCCTCGCTTCCTGTCAGACAGACGTGATCATCAAGAACGAGCAAATGAAAGCTTTCTTGGACCTGTTGCATTAAGGAACGGACTGTGTATACCACACAGAGGCTCTGAAGGGCAATGAGCGTCGGGGCATGTAACACAAAAAATCTGTGCGCCATATGTACTGGATGGCTTGACAGAGGGCGAAGAGCTTTGCTGTAAAAATCGAGCAGTTTTCTGGAAGCCGATACCGAAAATGGTCGGTGACTATGACGGAGGCACACCTGACACCACGGTCTGTCTTAGAGTTATCAGTGTACAGCCAGGGCCCTTAGGGGTCCGCGGCCACCCTTCACCAAATCGTTTAAAATAATGAGTAAAATTATTGAATAAAAATGTGAAAATCAACTTCATCACTATTATATTTTTCGTGTGAAAAACATGTGTACTTTTACTTCAGGTCGTATTCCCAAGCAGCCTTTGCGGTTCCTAAGTGAGAACGCATACAAAGTATAGTGCCGGAGAATGCGGCTTCTCTTATCGACTGTTTCGCAACAATACGGGGGTCGTTTGTGCGCCGGCTCACGGCGATAGATGCGCTGAAACCTTTTACGCATGCGCGGAGCGAGCTTTGTCGACCAATCACAGCACTCGCTGGCACGTATGCGGCCCCAGGCATCATTTAAAATTGCTTTGTCAGTGCACTACCTATTTCATAAGTCGATTTTTGACCTTGAAGTTGTTTTCATTCACCTCTAAACCAAAGTCTCTTGATACTTCGGGGGGGGGGGGGGGGGTCATTGGGAACAGACTAGGGGTCTGCCATGGATTTTCGACTGAAGAAGGGGTCCACCAACTGAAAAGGTTGGGAAGCCCTGGTGTACACAATGCTGCTATCGCTAAATTTCTTGCGAAGGTCGAGAAACCTACAGTGATAGTGTGCTTCGGAAGCAAATTAGGTTCAAGATGAACACGGGTTGCTGCACGAAGGTAACACCGGTGGTAAAGGGTTCACACTCATGGGGAACATGGCAGGTACCGTGAAGTTAAGCTGTCAGGGCAGTAGCCGAAAGCGAGCTGCGGGAGGTAACAGAGAAGGGCGCGCCCCACACTGGCGGTCAAGGGAGTCATCGAAAAAAAGGGGGGCATAGGATGAGTGGCCGGGTGTGGAAGTCCAACAGCATAACCACTGAGAAGTACATCACGCCGGTATGAGAGTAGCAGCTCGGCAGCTTGTGCATAGAGACACTCAACCGGCATACCGTAAAAGGCGCCAGAAGCCAAACATATTCCACTATGGTGGATTGTGTTGAGTCGGCGTAAGATGGACGGACGTGCAGATGAATAACGAAACACCCATAGTCTAGTTTTCAACGAACAAGGGATCAGTAAAAATCTTCCTATCAAGCATGAGCCCCACGAATTTCGTAGTTTCATCCAAAGGAAGAGCAACGGGTCCAAAGTGTAAAGACAGTGGAAGAAACCTAATGCGACGCCAGAAACTCATACAAATTGTGACATCTTTAAGTGCTGTTAGTTGTTATAGCAACTGCAAGACGCGACTGATGATGAGCGCGCGGCGGCGTCAAAATTTATCAGCCTAGAAGAAGGAAGATCTAATGTGCGGGGAGGCGCTCACGGCCGGATAAAAGCGGCGTTTGTAGTGCCCCCTACCAGGAGCCGAAGAGAGGTCTTCCGCGCGCGCAGTGGGCAATGACTATTCCGCTGGACGATACTCTGATTAAAAGCTGCATTAAGTCACTGCACTGCACTGATCCAATCATGCGTCGAGGAGTCTTGTTTCTCCTGTTTTAATTTACTTGCAGCCAGTGATGTATTTCGGGCAGAGCTTAGTTGAAAACTTACATCCATGCTGATAAAATTGTACACTGTACAGATATGAATGGCCTCCTTAAAAACACAATCACTGAACGATGACGCTGAGGATAAAACTTCAGTCTTAACGTGAAACATGCGATGTCCTGTATGCAGACTATGCTCAGCTACCGCAGATTTATCAGGTTGGCCCAGGCATGTATGACGATGGTGTTCAACACGACATTCTTGCACGGTTGGACATGTCTGCCCAGTATTGGCACGGGATCTTATATACACCACATATTCTAAAGGCAAGATCGTCTTTAACCAAACACAACAAACTGCTCAATTTTCTGATGGACGGTCAACATACATGATGTGTCTCTTGAGGATCCTTTCTATTCTTGAAGACATTCCGCCAAAATACGAATAAAGTCCGTTGCATTGGGTGCCTCGGCAAATTGATTTAAATTACTACTCTGAACTGCACTGCGAGTCTATCAGAAAACTGTTATTTTGGAATACCCTTCTTAGTTGTTGTAGCTCACCAGGCAGACTGTCGACATCTAATTCCACATACGTTCTATGTGCCAGAGATTATAAGTCATTATTGCATTGTGCAGGATGGTAACAGATTTTCGCCTACAAATACAACTCTTTGTGAGTTAGTCTGCAGTAACCACTATGTCCCAGCGTATCGTCGGCTTTTCTTGTAGCCTTGACATCCAGAAATGGTAAGACGCAATCTCTTCCAATTTCCATGGTGAAATGAGTATTTTGATGGAGCGAGTTCAAATGCTGGAGAAACATAGGCAGTGTTTCTACTACGTGCTAGCACACTACAAATATATCGTCTATATACTACCAGAAGCAGGAAGGTTGGAGACTTGCCGCCTGCAGAGCCTTTCCTGAAAGTCTTCAAATGGTTCAAATGGCTCTGAGCACTATGGGACTTAACATCTGAGGTCATCAGTCCCCTAGACTTAGAACTACTTAAACCTAACTAAGGACATCACACACATCCATGCCCGAGGCAGGTTTCAAACCTGCGACCGTAGCAGCAGCGCGGTTCCGGACTGAAGCGCCTAGAACCGCCACAGCGGCCGGCTGAAAGTCTTCCATAAAATAGTTGGCCACCAGGGGAGACCGAGGACTTATCATGGCGACACCACCCACTTGTCCTACATACTGGTTATTAAATAAGAAATAAGTTGATGTAAGCACATGTTTAACAATACCACAATGTCTTCTGCAAACTTGCTACTGATAAGCTCTAATGAGTCCTGCAGAGGTACTTTAGTAAATAAAGATACAATGACAAAGCTAACCAAAAGATCTAGCAGTTGTTGTTTAAGCATTTTCAGACGCACTATGAAGTCATTTGAATTCCGTTTATGGAGATCACATTTCCTTACGAAAGGTCCTAACAGCGAAGTAAGATGTTTAGCCAGCAAGGTAGGAGCTCCAGTATTGCTCACGGTCGGGCAAAGAGGAGACCCACACTTGTCTTGGGGCAACTGCTGTCTGATGGCGCAGGTCCTTGATGACATTAGTTGGAACAGAACTCTTCTTGAGATGCCGTGGCCTACCGAAGATTCATAAGGATGGGTCTCCTCCCTGCACCATAGTGAGCAATGCTAGAGCAACCTATTTCCCGGCTGAACATCGTACTTCGCTGTTGGGACCTTTCATAGACAAATGTGATCGCCATATCTTTTGGTTAGCTTTGACGTATCACTATTTACCAAAGTATTTCGCGTAAAAAAAAAATGGTTCAAATGGCTCTGAGCACTATGGGACTCAACATCTGAGGTCATCAGTCCCCTAGAACTTAGAACTACTTAAACCTAACTAACCTAAGGACATCACACACATCCATGCCCGAGGCAGGATTCGAACCTCCGACCGTAGCAGTCACGCGGTTCCGGACTGAAGTGCCTAGAACCGCACGGCCACCACGGCCGGCATTTCGCGTAAATTTCCTGGTCATGTTATAGTTTTAGGTGGAGATTTTAACCTACCAGCTATATACTGGGAGATTCAAATAATCAGGACAGCTGGTAGGGACAGAGAATAACGTGATGTAGGACTAGAAGTGCTTTCTCCAAGAGTTACCCTGAGAAGTTAATCGGAGAACTGACTCGTGATGACAATGTCTTAGACCTGCTAGTGGCAAACATATACGAAATTTTCGACTCAACCTAGAACAGAGAAACAGCAATCACAACACCGTTTCAGCACCCCTAAATACGGCTGTAAATAAGAATACGTAGAAAGCCAAGAAGATCTTTCTTCATAGCAAGAGCGACAAGAAACTGATTTCAGATTACTTGAACGGTTAGTACTAAAATTTCATCTCCAGCACTAACAACGTTGAGTATCAATAGACTAAGTTCAAGAGCATTGTACAGTGTACTTTGGACAGATACGTGCTGTGCAAAGTTGTGAGGGGTGAAAAAGACACGCCATAATTCGACAGTCATGTTAGAAAACTGTTACGAAAACAAATTCGTTCTCCACTGCAAATTCGAACTTAGCCAAAATCTCACAGATAAAAAAAAGTCAAACGACGGCAAAATTACCATAAGGAGATCTATGTGTGAAGGCACCAACGAATTCGAAAGTATTATTCTGTCTACCGATTTGACAGAAAATTCTAAGAAGTTTTGGTCGTATGATCAATCAGTGAAGGCATCGAAGCTATCTGTCCAGACACTGTAACTATAATGGCAGGCGCGGGTTAGCCGCGCAGTCTATAGCGTCTTGTCACAGTCTTCACGGCTCCCCCCGTCGGAGGTTCGAGTCCTCCCTCGGGCATGGGCGTGTATGTCGTCCTCAGCGTAAGTTAGTTTAAGTTAGATTAAATAGTGTGTAAGCTTAGGGATCGATTCCCTCGGCAGTTTGGTCCCATAAGACCTTACCACAAATTTCCAAAAATTATAATGGCAGCGAAACAGAAGACGAACAAAGAAAAGGCCACAATACTAAACGTCTCTTTCCAACACTGTTTCACAGAGGAAGATCGCACTGTAGTGCCTCTTTTAAGCCATCGCACAAAAGACAAAATGGCTAATATTGAAATAAGTGACCGTGGTACAGAAAAGCGTCTGAAATCGCTCAACAGAGGAAAGGCCACTGGAACTGACGCTATATCAACACGATTCTAGATAGAGTATCCGAAAGTACTTGCCCGTCTTCTAGCAGCAGTGTACCGTAGGTTTTTAGGGGAGTCAAGTGTTCTTGATGACTGGAAAAAAGCACAGTTCATTCCCGTTAGTATTGGTATTAGTAATGTCATGATCCGCAGATCATTTTCCCGATTATTTTATCGATATGATGTGGAAACTAGTCAGATTACAAGATATATACACACACATGAATAGTGCTAATATTCATATAACTGAAATTTTTAGGTCTACACATGCAACTACATTTAGAGGTACATTTTTTTACCATTTCTGAAACAGAAACTCGTCCATGGAGTAGAAGGAGTTGTCCAAAAGAAATGATTTTAAGCTAGATTTAAAACTTGATCTGCTACCTGCCAGATACTTTATGTTGTTGGGCAAATGATCAAAGATTTTTGTTGCTGAATAATGTACTCTTTTTTGAGCAACTGACAGCTTCAATAACGGATAGGAATGGTCATTTTTCCCTCTAGTGTTGTACGTATGAACATCACTGTTCTTCGCGAATTGAGATGGATTATTTGTAACGAATTTCATTAGCGAATATATGTACTCTGATGGTGCAGTTAAAATACCTAACTGCTTGAAACGTTGCCTACATGACGTCCTTGAATGAACATCACTAATTATTCTCACTGCTCTCTTTTGTGCAATCAATACTTTATGTCTAAGTGGTGAGTTAACCCAGGAAACTATTCCATAGGACATTATTGAGTGGAAATATGCAAAGTGCGTTAGGAGCTGATCTGTTTATTACCAAGACTAGCGATTATACGAAGAGCGAAAGAAGTTGAACTTAGTTGTTTGAGAAGCTCAGTAATATGCTTCTTCCAGTTCAGGTTGTCATCGATGTGAACACCCAAAATTTTGGAGAAACCTACCCTGTTAACCGAGCTCTGTTCATATGCTGCATCAAATGTCGGTATGACTCTATTCAAAATGGGTCAAATGGCTCTGAGCACTATGGGACTTAACATCTGAGGTCATCAGTCCCCTAGAACTTAGAACTACTTAAACCTAACTAACCTAAGGACATCACACACATCCATGCCCGAGGCAGGATTCGAAACTGCGACCGTAGCGGTCGCGCAGTTCCGGACTGAAGCGCCTAGAACCGCTCGGCCACATCGGCTGGCTGACTCTATTCGGTGTACAGAACTGGATATAGTGAGTTTTTTCAAAATTAAGGGAGAGTCCATTTTCTGAGAACCACTTAATAATTCTTTGAAAGACATCCTTAACAATATCTTCAGCTGCTTTCTGTGTGGAACCCAGCTCGCTCTGTTCGCCAACGAGACCCACAAAGCAGTAGACACAGGCGCACAGGTAGGTGCCGTGTTCCTTGACTTCCGGAAGGCATTTGATACATTTCCCCACTGCCGCCGAATGAACAAAATATAAGCGTACGGAATATCAGACCAATTGTGTAACTCGTCTGAAGAGTCTCTAGCAAACAGAACACAACATGCCATTCTGAACGGGGAGGAGTTTTCAGACGTAAAAGTAACTTCGGGCCGCCAGAGGAGTGCTGGAGGACCATTACTTTTCGCTGTATTCATAAATGACCTAGTACTGTTGTATACAGAGAAGTCGCAATCCTAGAAACTTGCAGTGAAGTGCAGGAAGATCTGCAGAGGAAAGACACTCGGTGCAGGAAGTGCCAATTGACCCTCAACATAAATAAATGTTACGTATCGTGAATGCATGGGCAGAAATAACCTTTCTTGTATGATTACTCAATAACAGAACAATCACTGGAAGCAGTTACTTCCATAAAATACATAGGAATACGCGTACGGAGTGTTTTGAATTGGAGCGAACAAACAAAACTAATCGCCAGTAAGGCAGTTACCAGATTGAGCTTCATTAGAAGAATCCTCAGGAAATGAAGTCCATCAATAAATGTAGTAGTTTACAAAACACTCGTTCGACCAGTACTCGTACATTGCTCGTCTGGGTTCCGTACCAGACTGGCCTGACAGTGGAAATAGAGAAGATCCGAGAAAGAGCGGCGAGTTTCGTTAGACGTTCATTTAGTACGCCCGAAAGTATCACAGAGCTGACCAATCAACCCCAGTGGTAGACGCTGGAAGAGAGGCATTTTGTATCACGGCGTAGTTTAATGTCAAAGTTCTGAGGGCTTAGGTGCCTTGAAGAGTCAACAGTTTTATTGCTTCCTCCTACGTATATCTCTCGGAAAGACCAAGACGATAAAAGCACTTCAGCTCGCTCCATCCAAATACTCAGCTCAGCATGGAAATAAGAAAAGATGGCATCTTACCATTCCTGGATGGGGCGAGTCAGAAGAAAAGCTGATGACTCGCTGGGAAACAGTGTCCACCGCAAACCGACTCTCAGAGGGTTATGGTTGCAGCCCATAAACTGTCTGCACTCTACACATGGCGATAGTGCCTTACATTCTCTGATACATAGAGCACATATGGCACCAGGTACCAACACTGTCTGGCTAGCTACAACACATAACAACGGCGTTCCATCAGATCGATTATTCTGATAGACACATACACAATGCAAACTTATCAAGCGAGCTCGGTGCAGGGATGTAAATGATAATGCAGAGGCGCCAACTGCAACGTACTTCTTGTCGTATTTTGGTGAAACCTCTTCAAGAATAAAAAGATTCCTTAAGATGCACGAAATCATGTGTTTTTTTCCGTCCACCAGCAAAATTGAGCAATTTGTTACGTTCAGCAAAAGACGAGCTTGGCTTTAGAAAACTTGATGTATATAAGATCCCATGCAAAATGGGAAACCTTCTACTGGGCAGACATGTCAACCCATGCAAGAATGTTGTGTTTAACAACATTATTATACCCACCTGGGCCACTCTGATAAATCTGTGTCAGCAGAGCAAAGTCTGCACACAGGGCATCGCATGTTTTTCGTAAAGATTGAAGTTTTGTCCTCAGAAGCATAGTTTTGCGATACAACAGACAATATCATCAGCAGGAATGCAGGTTTTCAACTAAGCACCCTGGAGCCAATTGCTGGTTGCCATTAAATTAAAGCAGGAGAAACAGAAACCTTCGATTCATGACGACGGGATACATGGCAGAGTTTTAATTCAGCTTTTAACTGCGGCAGCGTCCAGCAGCACAGCCACTGTGCGCGTTTCGGAGGCCTGTCTTCGGTTCCTGGTGGAGGGCACTAAGAGCCCCGCTTTCATCCAGCTGTGATCGCCTTCCCACGCTTGCGTATTTCCTGCTTCTGGCCTGATAAATTTCGACGTCGCCGCACGGTCGTAAACAGCACGTCTTGCAGCAATGTCAAAAACAATTACACTACTGGCCATTAAAATTGCTACACCAAGAAGAAATGTAGATGATAAACGGGTATTCATTGGACAAATATATTATACTAGAACTGACATATGACTACATTTTCACGCAATTTGGGTGCTTAGATCCTGAGAAATCAGTACCCAGAACAACCACCTCTGGGCGTAATAACGGCCTTGATACGCCTGGCCATTGAGTCAAACAGAGCTTGGATGGCGTGTACAGGTACAGCTGCCCATGCAGCTTCAACACGATACCACACTTCATCATGAGTAGTGACTGGCGTATTGTGACGAACCAGTTTTTCGGCCACTATTGACCAGACGTTTTCAATTGGTGTGAGATCTGGAGAATGTGCTGGCCAGGGCAGCAGCCGAACATTTTATGTATCCAGAAACAGTTACCATTACTCGTGAAACTTAAATGTAACCGAAAAAAAAGGCCTCTGGAGACAACTGATAGTTGTTCATAGGACGAGATGCCCTGTCCCACTCCCTCACTTCGCAAGCAAAAACAGTGCGATGAAGAGGCAGAGGAACCGGAAGGCAAAATGCGAATGGAAACTGATGAACAGAAAGATAATACACATACGGTACCAGAAAATGAAGAAGGTGTAATCAGCATTTATTTGCAAGAAACAACAGGTGCACTAGTCGATTGCAAAGATCAGCAGCTATCTGTTAATAAACAAATTCAGGGAGAGGATGCAAAACTGCAGTCTCCATTTGTTTACCTTGATCAGGAAGTAAGTGAAATTAATAAACAACGAAGAAGTGGTGGCCAAACTGAAATCACGGTCAACACCTCAGGGCAGGCGCAGGCAACCGAAATTGGGAAAGCGCCTGCTGCTGCTCCAGATAAGGCGCGAAGTAAAATACCGATGCAACCAAATGAGAATGTAGCTCGTAACTAAGGGAAGGGAAAATCCGGTAGGGGCAACCCAAGCCCAAAGAATGTTCTCTCCGAAACGGTCCTACACGAATTACTGGAGGAAAACTCAGAAAGTTTACCAGGAAATCAGTCTGCTTGCGGTACAAGAGAAAACATCAGACGTAGAAAAAAACTGGACAGTAACTAATAAACTGATTGAAGTGTTACTCAATGTTCAGCATTATGAGAAAGCTGTTACAGATTAACTGAACACTGAACCACAGGAAACTAAATTAGTTCATCAAAACATCTACATAGTGACAGCACAATGACGCAATCTTATTCTGTCACCACTATAAACATAACTAAAATTACGTCCGATTTGAAATTATCGGCCCTTAAGGAATTTTTGTACAAATCCGCGCTGATATTGCCCTCTTACAAGAAATTCTAATTTCGGATTTAGTAATTCCCGGTTTTGTCAATTACATAAATGTGTCTCCCGAAACAAGTGTTGGAACAGCTGTTTTGGTGAGGGAAGGGATTACCGTAAGCGAGGTGGAACGACTGGAATCCAAAAGGGGAATAGGACTAAATATCTATTATGTGACTACCATCAACTTGTACGCCCCTTCAGGAGGTTCTCACCGAGCTGACAGGGCACGTTTCTTCAAAGATCACCTGATATACTTGTTAAGGAAAACTCCAAGACAGTTATTACTTGGAGGTGATTTAATTGTGTTTTAAATCGAAAAGATCAGTTACCTAATTTTAATTTCTCAGGTGAACTAAAACAACTAGTTGCTGGTTTAGAATTAAAGGACATATGGGGAATCAAATACCCTTCCATTGTTGATTTCACTTATGTCACGGCAACATCACGTAGCAGGATTGATAGTTTATACATTTCTCAAAATCTTGAAACTTCCGTGACAAAAGTAGAAACCATTCCTACGTACTTTTCAGACCATTCAAGTGTCTTAGCTTGCGTAAATCTAACAAGACAGCCGGCCCGCCGATTCAAGAATCAGTGGAATTTGAACACTTCGTTGTTAGTAAATCATGATTTAGAAGACCTGATTAAAGAAACATGGGCAATATGCCTGCGTGCTTGTAGTCGATATGCCGCTGCTATTGACTGGTGGGTTAAAATGGCAAAGCCAAAGTTGAGGAAGGTTCTTATTCAATACAGTGCCCAGAGTGCAAGAGAAATGAAACGCACTATAGAATATTACTATTCCGTTTTGAGCGATATGTAAGTTCAAGTCTCAGCAGGTACCTCACTTCGGATAGCAAACATCAAAAAAGTCAAAGCCAAGTTACTTAATATCAAGGGAAGTCAAATGGAGGGGCTGAAAACAAAATCGAAGGCAAACTCGGTGTCAGAAGATGAAACTATTTCCCTATATCATTTAGTGAAGCATACGAAAAACAGGAGAAAGACTTTTATTGATGAAATTCGAACAAAACACGGTACGTTTCTAAGAACTCAGCACGGTATTGTAGACGAGATTATTCGCTATTATTGCGAGCTGTATTCTGTACATCAAAGTAGTGATGCTTCCTTGGAAGAATTGCTTGATATCCTGCCCCAACAGCTGACAGAAGATGACCTCAGATGTTAAGTCCCATAGTGCTCAGAGCCATTTCTGTGTGCTGTGTTTACACGGAACGAACTTGTTCCTCTGGTCCAATAGAAACCAATAATTGATTGGAAATGAACATATTCGGCTACTTGGAGACCACCTGCAGCCATTCATGGATTTCATGTTCCCATAAAACGATGCAATTGTTATGGATGACAATGCGCCTGTCACCGGTCACCACTGTTTACGACTGGTATGACTAACGTTCTGGACAATTCGAGCGAATGATTTTGCCACCCAACGAACATTTATGGGACTTCATTTAGAGGTCAGTTCGTGCACAAAATTCTGCGCTGGCAACTCTTTCCCAATTGTGGACGGCTGTAGAGTCAGCACGGCTTAATATTTCTGAAGGAAACTTAATGACTTATTGAGTCAATGTCACGTCGAACTGGTGCATTAGGCTGGGCAAGAGGAGGTCCGACACGATTTTAGGTGGTATTCCATGACTTTGGCACCTCATTGTATATTTCCAGTATAATCATCCAGCAATGAAAAATGTTTAAGTACAGAAAGCCCATCCTATTCATTGCATTGGTATCCCGAAAGGCATATATAGTCTTTCTTATTTCTTTTTCCTAGAGTTTGTTTCGTATAGTAGCCTATAGTAGTCACAATTTTATAATGTTGCTACCATTTCCAAAACGATACTTACGTAAATTGTCGACCGAACCGTAAATCATTGAAAGTGGCTACATTGAGGAAGTACAAACGTGCAACTGGTGTCTGACTTAAATTGGTCAAAAGATGTCCCTCGCACGCTGCCTTTGAGAGGCCGAGTTTCATTAATCATATTTCGTTGTTTCCATATTGTAGCTTGTGTGTTATTACAGTATGCTGATTCAAGGCAAGGGCCTATTGAAGATTTATCTCCAACACATCACGGAAGATAGGATTTGTAATAATTAAATATCAATTAATGATACATCAGCGCTAAAAGCTTTTAAAAGAGCTCTGAAATCCGAGTGGTCTCTGTGGTCTTGCGATGAGAGACGTGCAGTCAAGTATGTTTACTTTGCAGGCTTTCCCGACACACCTGTTGCAAATTTATTTCTCGGATTTGCTGCAGGACAATATTGTGTAGTTTTGTGCAATACTTTATCGGTACAGCTGTTCGACACCTTCAGATGGTGGTATATACACTACTGGCCATTAAAATTGCTACATCACGAAGATGACGTGCTACACATGCGAAATTTGACCACACAAAATACAAAGTGTCTTATATTGAAATAAGTGACCGTGGTATAGCAGCTGAAATAGCTAACAGAGGAAAAGCCACTGAAACTTACGCAATACCAACACGATTCTAGACAGAGTATGCGAAAGTACTTGTCCGTCTTATAGCAGCAGTGTACCGTAGGTTTTTAGGGGAGTCAAGTGTTCTTGATGATTGGGAAAAGCACAGGTCATTCCCGTTAGTATTAGTAATGTCATGTTCCGTAGATCGTTTTCCCGATTGTTTTATCGATATGATGTGGAACAAGTCAGATTACAATATATATGAATAGTGCTAATATTAATAATACTGAAATGTTTAGGTCTACACATGCAACTACATTTAGAGGTACATTTTTTTACCATTTCTGAAACAGAATCTCGTCCATGGAGTAGAAGAGTTGTCCAAAAGAAATGATATTAAGCTAGATTTAAAACTTGATCTGCTACCTGCCAGACACTTCATGTTGTTGGGCAAAAGATCAAAGATATTTGTTGCTGAATAATGTACTCCTTTTTGAGCAACTGACAGCTTCAATAACGGGCAGGAAAGGTCTTTTTTCTTTCTAGTGTTGTATGTATGAACATCACTGTTCTTCGCGAATTAAGATGGATTATTTGTAACGAACTTCATTAGCGAATATATGTACTCTGATGGTGCAGTTAAAAAACCTAACTCCTTGAAAAGGTGCCTACATGACGTCCAAGGGTGAACACCACTAATTGTTCTTACTGCTCTGTTTTGTGCAATTAGTACTTTATGTCTAAGTGGTGAGTTACCCCAGAAAACTATTCCATAAGACATTGAGTGGAAATATGGTTCAAATGGCTCTGAGCACTATGGGACTTAACTTCTGTCCCCTAGAACTTAGAACTACTTAAACCTAACTAACCTAAGGACGTCACACACATCCATGCCCGAGGCAGGATTCGAACCTGCGACCGCAGCGGTGGTGGGGTTCCAGACTGTAGCGCCTAGAACCGCTCGGCCATCCCGGCCGGCGTGTAAATATGCAAAGTACGTTAGGAGGCTGATCTGTTTATTACCAAGACTAGCGATTATACGAAGAGCGAAAGAAGCTGAACTTAGTTGTTTGAGAAGCTCAGCAATATGCTTCTACCAGTTCAAGTTGTCATCAATGTGAACACCCAAAAATTTGGAGAAATCTACCCTGTTAACTGAGCCCTGTTCATATGCAACATCAATTGTCGGCATGACTCTATTCGGTGTACAGAACTGGATATAGTGAGATTTTTTTTTTTTCAAAATTAAGGGAGGGTCCATTTTCTGAGAACCACGTAATAATTCTTTGAAAGACATCCTTAACAAAATCTTCAGCTGCTTTTTCTGGAATGGGATTTATTATAACACTCATGTCATCTGCAAAAAGTACTAGTTTTTAGGAAGAGTCGCCGTACAGACGCACAAAACTGTAGGCAGATATCTTTGACATCGGTAATTCTAGAATTTTGGATTATTTTTTATGATTTTGTATTATGACATTTCTGGAGGCCGAAAATCTTCTCTGTAGGAAGCAACATGGGTTGCGAAAAGAATAATCGTGTGGAACCCAGCTCGCTCTGTTCGCCAACGAGACCCACAAAGCAGTAGACACAGGCGCACAGGTAGGTGCCGTGTTCCTTGACTTCCGGAAGGCATTTGATACATTTCCCCACTGCCGCCTAATGAACAAAATATAAGCGTACGGAATATCAGACCAATTGTGTAACTCGTCTGAAGAGTCTCTAGCAAACAGAACACAACATGTCATTCTGAACGGGGAGGAGTTCTCAGACGTAAAAGTAACTTCGGGCCCCAGAGGAGTGCTGGAGGACCATTACTTTTCGCTGTATTCATAAATGAACTAGTACTGTTGTATACAGAGAAGTCGCAATGCTAGAAACTTGCAATGAAGTGCAGGAAGATCTGCAGAGGAAAGACACTCGGTGCAGGAAGTGCCAATTGACCCTCAACATAAACAAATGTTACATATCGTGAATGAATGGGCAGAAATAACCTTTCCTGTATGATTACTCAATAACAGAACAATCACTGGAAGCACTTACTTCCTTAAAATACATAGGAATACGCGTACGGAGCGATCTGGAGCGATCACACAAAATTAATCGCCAGTAAGGCAGATGCCAGACTGAGCTTCATTGGAAGAATTCTCAGGAAATGAAGTCCATCAACAAATGTAGTGGTTTACAAAACACTCGTTCGACCAGTACTCGTACAATGCTCGTCTGGGATCCGTACCAGACAGGCCTGATGGAGGAAACGGAAAATATCCGAGAAAGAGTGTCTAGTTTCGTTGGATGTTCATTTAGTGCGCACGAAAGTGTCACAGAGATGACCAAGCAACCCCAATGGCAGACGCTGGAAGAGTGGTTTTTTGTATCACGGTGTAGTTTATTGTTAAAGTTCTGGGGGCTTATGTGCCTTGAAGAGTCAACAATTTTATTGCTTCCTCCTACGTACATCTATCGGAAAGACCAAGAAGATAAAATCAGAGATGTTCGAGCCCACATGGAGGCTTAGTGGCAATCGCTCTTCTCGCGAACTATTCGTGACTGGAATAGGAAATTAAAATACCTAACACAGTGGTACACAAAGTACCCTCCACCACACACCGCAAAGTGGCTTGCGGAGTGTAGTTGTAGACATAAAGGGAAAGACAGTCGGCAAGCCTCCAACCTTCCTGCTTCTAGCGGTGTGTAGACGACACATTTGTGGTGTAGCTCAAAAATGGCTCTGAGCACTATGGGACTCAACTGCTGAGGTCATTAGTCCCCTAGAACTTAGAACTAGTCAAACCTAACTAACCTAAGGACATCACAAACATCCATGCCCGAGGCAGGATTCGAACCTGCGACCGTAGCGGTCTTGCGGTTCCAGACTGCAGCGCCTTTAACCGCACGGCCACTTCGGCCGGCTGTGGTGTAGCCACGTGGATTAAAGACATTACCTATTATTTCTCCAGCACCTCAGCTCCCTCCATCCAAATACTCAGCTCAGCTTGGAAGTAAGGAAAGATGGCATCTTACCATTCGTGGATGGAGCGAGTATGAATAAAAGTTGATGACTCGCTGGGAAACAGTGTCCACCGCAAACCGACTCTCAGAGAGTTATGGTTGCAGCCCGTAAACTGTCTTCACTCTACACATGGCGGTAGTGCCTTACATTCTCTGGTACAAAGAGCACATATGGTACCAGGTACCAACACACTGTCTCGCTAGCTACAACACATAATAACGGCGTTCCATCAGATCGGTTATTCTGATAGACACATACACAATGCAAACTTATCAAGCGAGCTCGGTGCAGGGATGTAAATGATAATGCACAGGCGCCAACTGCAACGGAATTCTTGTATTATTTTGGTGAAATCTCTTCAAGAATAAAGAGAATCCTTAAGATGCACAAAATCAAGTGTTTTTTCCGTCCACCAGCAAAATTGAGCAATTTGTTACGTTCAGTCAAAGACGAACCTGGCTTTAGAAAACTTGATGTATATAAGATTTCATGCAAATGGCAGACATGTCAAACCATGCAAGAATGTTGTGTTGAACACCATTGTTATACCCACCTGGGCCAACCTAAAAAGTCTGTGGTAGCAGAGCATAGTTAGCGCACAGGGCATCGCATGTTTTTCGTGAAGACTGAAGTTTTATCCTCAGAGGTATCGTTTCGAGATTGTTTTTTATGGAGGCCATATATATCCATACAGTAGACAATATTATCAGCAGGGATGCAGGTTTTCAACTAAACACCGCCTGGAGTCAATCACTGGTTGCCATTAAATTAAAGCAGGAGAAACAAAAACCTCCTATTCATGAGGACACAATACATGGCAGAGTTTTAATTCAGCTTTTAACTACGGGAGCGTCCAGCAGCACAGTCATTGAGCGCTGTGCGCGTTTTGAAGGCCTATCTTCGGTTCATGGTAGAGGGCACTAAGAGCCCTCCCTTCATCCAGCTGTGATCGCCTCTCCACGTTTTTCCTGCTTCTGGCCTGATAAATTTTGACGCCGCCGCACGATCATCAGTCGCGTCTTGCAGCAATGACAACTACTACACTACTGGTCATTAAAATTGCTACACCAAGAAGAAATGCAGATGATAAACTTGTATTCATTGGGCAAATATATTATGCTAGAACTGACATGTGATTACATTTTCACGCAATTTGGGTGCATAGATCCTGAGAAATCAGTACCCAGGACAACCGCCTCTGGCCGTAATAACGGCCTTGATACGCCTGGGCATTGAGTCAAACAGAGCTTGTATGGCGTGTACAGGTACAGCTGCCCATGCAGCTTCAACACGATACCACAGTTCATCAAGAGTAGTGACTGGCGTATTGTGACGAGCCAGTTGCTCGGCCACCATTGACCAGACGTCTTCAGTTGGTGAGAGATCTGGAGAATGTGCTGTCCAAGGCAGCAGTCGAACATTTTCTGTATCCAGAAAGACCTGTACAGGACCTGCAACATGCGGTCGTGCATTATCCTGCTGAAAGGGTTTCGCAGGGATCGAATGAAGGATAGAGCCACGGGTCGTAACACATCTGAAATGTAACGTCCACTGTTCAAAGTGCCGTCAATGTGAACAAGAGGTGACCGAGACGTGTAACCAATGGCACCCTATACCATCACGCCGGGTGATGCGCAAGTATGGCGATGATGAATACACGCTTCCAATGTGCGTTCACCGCGATGTCGCCAACACGGATGCGACCGTCATGATGCTGTAAACAGAACCTGGATTCATCCGAAAAAGTGCCGTTTTGCCATTCGTGCACCCAGGTTCGTCGTTGAGTACACCATCGCGGGTGCTGCTGTCTGTGATGCAGCGTTAAGGGTAACTGCAGCCATGGTCTCCGAGCTGATGGTCCATGCTGCTGCAAACGTCGTCGAACTGTTCGTGCAGATGGTTATTGTCTTGCAAACGTCCCCATCTGTTGTCTCAGGGATCGAGTAGTGGCTGCACGATCCGTTACAGCCATGCAAATAAGACGCCTCTCATCTCGACTGCTAGTGATACGAGGCCTTTGGGATCCAGCACGGCGTTCCGTATTACCCTCCTGAACCCACCGATTTCATATTCTGCTAACAGTCATTGGACCTCGAGCAGCAATGTCGCGATACGATAAACCGCAATCGCGATAGGCTACAATCCGACCTTTATCAAAGTCGGAAACGTGATGATAGGCATTCTCCTCCTTACACGAGGCATCACAACAACGTTTCGCCAGGCAAAGCCGGTTAACTGATGTTTGTGTATGAGTAATCGGTTGGAAACTTTCGTCATTTCAGCACGTTGTAGGTGTCGCCACCGGCGCCAACCTTGTGCGAATGCTCTGAAAAGCTAATCATTTGCATATCACAGCATCTTCTTCCTGTCGGTTAAATTTCGCGTCTGTAGCACGTCATCTTCGTGGTGTAGCAATTTTAATGGCCAGTAGTGTATATACTACCATCTGAAGGTGTCGAACAGCTGTACCGATAAAGTATTGGAGAAACTACACAATATTATCCTGCAGCAAATCCGAGACATAAATTTCCAGCAGGTGTGCCGGGAAAGCCTGCAAAGTAAACATACTTGACTACACGTCTCTCATCGCAAGACCACAGAGACCAACCGGATTCCAGAGCTCTTTTAAACGCTTTTAGCGCTGATGTATCATTAATTGATATTTAATTATTACAAATCCTATCTTCCGTGATGTGTTGGAGATAAATCTTCAACACGCCCTTGCCTTGAGTCAGCATACTGTCATAACACACAAGCTACAATATGGAAACAACGAAATATGATCAATGAAACACGGCCTCTCAAAGGCAGCGTGCGAGGGACATCTGTTGACCAATTTAAGTCAGACACCAGTTGCACGTTTGTACTTCCTCAATGTAGCCACTTTCAATGATTTACGGTTCGGTCGACAATTTACGTAAGTATCGTTTTGGAAATGGTAGCAACATTATAAAATTGTGACTACTATAGGCTACTATACGAAACAAACTCTAGGAAAAAGAAATAAGAAAAACTATATACGCCTTTCAGGATACCGATGCAATGAATAGGATGAGCTTTCTGTACTTAAACATTTTTCACTGGTGGATGATTATACTGGAAACATACACTGATGTGACAAAAGTCATGGAATACCACCTAAAATCGTGTCGGACCTCCTCTTGCCCAGCCTAATGCACCAGTTCGACGTGACATTGACTCAATAAGTCATTAAGTTTCCTTCAGAAATATTAAGCCGTGCTGACTCTACAGCCGTCCACAATTGGGAAAGAGTTGCCAGCGCAGAATTTTGTGCACGAACTGACCTCTAAATGAAGTCCCATAAATGTTCGTTGGGTGGCAAAATCATTCGCTCGAATTGTCCAGAACGTTAGTCATACCAGTCGTAAACAGTTGTGGCCGGTGACAGGCGCATTGTCATCCATAACAATTGCATCGTTTTATGGGAACATGAAATCCATGAATGGCTGCAGGTGGTCTCCAAGTAGCCGAATATGTTCATTTCCAATCAATTATTGATTTCTGTTGGACCAGAGGACCCAGTTCCTTCCGTGTAAACACAGCACAAAAAAAAAAAAAAATGGCTCTGAGCACTATGGGACTTTAACATCTGAGGTCATCAGTCCCCTAGAACTTAGAACTACTTAAACCTAACTAATCTAAGGACATCACACACATCCATGCTCGAGGTAGGATCGAACCTGCGACCGTATCGGTCGCGCGGTTCCAGACTGAAGCGGGTAGAACCGCTTCTTTTATATAAAAAAATTTATTAACAAAACAATGTTACACATTTCAATGACATACTAAGTTCATGTTTCATGTTATAACCATAGAAACATGCTATACATGAAGTGATTTAAACAAAAACAGTTTGATGATTTCAATTGTGCTGATGTTAAAGAAAGACTACAGAAGATTGTGTTACTGACTAAATTACCAGAAAGAATTAAGTTACACATCAAGAAAAGTTTTTTTTAAGTCATTCAAATTTCAACATGAAGAAATAAAATCTGCACTTTGAATTATATGTGGTTCAAATGGCTCTGAGCACTATGGGACTCAACTGCTGAGGTCATTAGTCCCCTAGAACTTAGAACTAGTTAAACCTAACTAACCTAAGGACATCACAAACATCCATGCCCGAGGCAGGATTCGAACCTGCGACCGTAACGGTCTTGCGGTTCCAGACTGCAGCGCCTTTAACCGCACGGCCACTTCGGCCGGCGAATTATATGTGCTCCACTCTTTACAGAAGCATAAATATCTCTTTATGAAGGATATCAGCAAGTTTGTGGCATAATTTTAAATATAAAACAATTTAATAATCATATTAGACAATTTCTGAAATACTTGAGAATGGCGGAAAGGAGATGACTAGCCTTCTAACTACACATTCTGGACATTAATTGAATGTTAAGTATCTGAAGTGATCAGACCTATATATTAAGTCTTTCGCTGCATAACTGACTTCCACATCACAGAGCAAAAATGAACAGGGCAATGTGCCAGCCATTGAATATTACATTATATCAGATAGAATCTTATGGTTTTAACCAATCGATAAGGACATTTCCACAAGAACTGCCAATTTCTAGATTTCTAATACAAGCCAATAATGCAGCTTTAATGTTTTGTGTTTTGACACTATTAGACACACAGTCTGACTGTCACATAAGTTCCATACATTAGCCTATAAATTTCAAAAACTACTCTCTGAAGTAGAAAAAGCACACACCGAAAATACACAGTAAAATTTTAAATAATATCCTTAAGGTAACTACAATACATCACTGTCAACACACTCTTCTCTTTTGTATTAACCAATGTCCATCCTTTCAAATACAGTTTTTAACATATTACCGAACTTTTTCTTGTGATTCGAATACCTTCAAATTTTGTGGAATTCACACAGCATGTGTACCTTGAACTCTATGGTGCTATCGGATCCTAATTTGGTAAGGACGTAATTAACAAAATTTCCCAGCAACCAGTACACAACGTTATTTTTTGCTTCTGGGAAATAGCGTGCTTCGGGCCTGTGTAACAATGACAGCGATATATACTCAGGGGATGTTCTTGTAATCAGAGTTATTTGCTCCCGGATCCACTTCCAACTATCCATGTGACCACTTCAAGTAAATCTATGAATTATTGTGTCAACTAGAAGGCATTGTTGACATAAATTTGTTTCACAGAGTCCGATTGCGTGCAGTCTTTCATTGGTGCTAGCTATGTTGTTAACTGTCTTGTACCATGACGTTTTTATATTAGACGTGAGCACATTAGAACTAATGTTTTTCCAAATCTCAGTCCACTCAGTGTTTGGAAACTGTCTTTCTATTTTGTTCCTTCCTTCGTTTTTCTTTCGTTCCCGCATTATGGCTCTTGATGTTAAGTGTCTTGACTGCCTGAGTTCGACACTTACATACTAAACTCAACATAGAAAATCCTCAAATGCTGTAAACGACTGTTGATATTCTGTACGTCAAACAGGGGAAGTAGGCTTCGAGGTTTAATGATCTCGAAAAGTTGGCTGGTTATGCTTTCTCGCGAGTTTCTTATTAAATTAACTTGCCTTTTGATAAAAAGTGCAGAGGCTTTACTCGTTATATCAGTTAATCCTAGTCCGCCATTTTTAAGATCTAAATGGCTCTGAGCACTATGCGACTTAACTTCTGAGGTCATCAGTCGCCTAGAACTTAGAACTAATTAAACCTAACTAACCTAAGGACATCACACACATCCATGCCCGAGGCAGGATTCGAACCTGCGACCGTAGCGGTCGCTCGGTTCCAGAATGTAGCGCCTACAACCGCACGGCCACTCCTGCCGGCTTAAGATCTAAAGTGGCTACTTTAGCAGGAACTCTGAACACTTCACCTCTCCACAAAAAGTTGGTGATTTTGGACATTATTCTCCTCGCTATCATTCTCCGTATTGGAAACAGCTGGGCAGTATAATAAACTTTAGCAAGGATGCATGAGCTGATATACTGTGTTCTTTGAACTTGGCTTATATATCGAGTTAAATTCTCTATAATGGCTCCTTGCACTTTATCTGCTGCAACTTTCCAATTTAAAGCCGTCATTTTCATGGGGCATGCTGTCAGTGTGATCCCAAGTGTATTATGTTGTCGGACTAATTTTGCCCACTCGACGTTGATATTATCAAAACCTCTGAGATTTAACATATTACTTTTTTCGTTTGCATGGCTCCAGATGCTCTACAATATGAATCAATCACTGTTGCTAGCGTGTTTACCTCGCCATTATTCCTTATAATGACCCCTATATTGTCAGCATAGGCTCTTATAACTGTTTTATTTCCTGATAATGTTAAGCCTTTTAATCTAGCATGGACATGTCGGAGGAAAGGTTCCAGCGAAATGGCGAAGAGCGACATGGACAGAGGACTTCCTTGAGGAACACCTCGTTGTATTTGCATCGGCTTGGATTGTTGACAATTGACCGCTATTTTAGCATTTATTCCAGTTGCTATGTTCTTAATCAACTGTATGACCCTGTCGTTGAAACTTATTTTCTTCAATGTCTGTAGAAGATAGTCATGATTTACTACATCGAACGCTTTATAAAAATCTAAAGAAATAAAGCACACTTTATGTTTGTTACGGAAGTTATTGCAATGATGTCCCTGAATTCTGCTAGATTTTGAAAAATAGTTCTGCCTTGCACGCAGTTCTGATGTTGACTAATAATTTTATCAGTAAGGCATGAAATTCTCTTGTTTACTAATCTGGCTATTAATTTATAATCAGAATTCAACAGTGAAATTGGACGAAAATTATTTAAATCTTTTTTTCCGTTATTTTTTGGCACCAGAACAATTTTACTCTCCTTAAACTCAGCCGGAATCATTTTACCCTGAATAAACTAATTTACAATGTCCGTGATTTTCACACCTACAATTGGAGTCGTGTTAAGTTAGTACCCCTTTTACGAGAAATATACATTTTTTTCATAGTTCTTGATAGATGAATTTTGCCTATGTCTCATTGCCATCTTCTTGTTGGGTCTCACTTCGTAAGGTATTGTTCAGTGTGCTCTCAGAATTATCTAGTATATGATTGCTTTTGGGGTTTGTTATCTTCAGCTTCTTATTTTTTTCCTCTCCAGTTTTCCTCTTCATGGTAAGGCAATGATACTTCAGTTGGTTTGTGCTTCACAGCTTGCTTTGAATCTTGTTTTTCCATCATAAGTGGCGCTAACAGTTTTGTTTCCTCAAGCAGCCACTTCAAATGTTGAAAAATTAATTTGTCTACTCGTAAAGGCAGCTTGTCAAAGCCCATTGTCTTTAATTTTGAAAATTGTCCTTCAGTCGCTGCTGACAAACGAGTAGATAAAGGCATATAGAAAGAAGGATATATCACAGCTGTCCACCGTGGTACATAGTACATCAACTCTTTCAGCATCTCTGCAGCATTAGGAATGTTGTACGGATTCAAATCAAAGAGATTGTCATTCGCGATAACTTCAGCTTCATTGTAGATACGTTTTGCCCTATCAATCCACGCGTTTGCAGTTGATCCCTTAGAGTTCATAATTGATTCCAAAAGACAGTCATCATTATTTTCAACATCATCACTTTTCTTGTCATCATCCATCTTTCGTCAATATATGAATGACATGGACCATCTCTGATAATGTTATCGAGGTGGCGCTGATGTTCCATTGATGGATATTCTTGACCGCACTCATCAATACCAAGATGTTCACTCAAAGCAACAACCAAAAGTGAGTGCAAAGCACTTTCAATATCACGAAAATCTGTAATCATGTAAATATGGGCCAAAACTCGAAGATTAAGTTGTTTGACTTGTGATTTACCTGTTGAGAAGCATTTCCACCTCGAAATCACGACCACGAAATTGCTTAAATCTGTTCTCAAACAACACGAGGGTAGAATTAGTCTTTCATGCAAAACAATATGACTATAACACCTATTCAAATAATCTGTTAAGTCCGAGCAATTGGCTATTGCTCTAGAAATGGCAACCAACAAAGCCTTACCAAAATCAGTTACCGTGATTTTTGGTCTGGGAGCTCCAGATCTGACGATTTCCATAAAGAAAATTGACAAGAGTGGTGCGTCATGCCTTGAGGATATCATCTGATAAGTTTGGCAACTGATTGATGATCGATCGACGATATTTGGATCTTTACTAGTGACGTTTACTTCGCGGATGCACATGTACTGATACAGGTATATGTACTTCAACTTAATTTCCACACTGTCAGCCCTGTCTGACAGATCCTCAAATCGTGAAATAACTCGATATGCAACGCCACCTGTGGCATCTACTTAATCGTACACACTGCTATTGATTTGATGACGATATTTGTGCAACTGACTTTGATCTTTCAGCCCATATATATATATATATATATATATATATATATATATATATATATATATATATATATATATATATAACAGAAGAATGGGTCCAATTCGATTGCGTGAATTTCTTCCCGATGGGTAGTATGTTTTGCGATTTGCAGGTTTTCAACAGGCTTACTAGTTGTTATACCAAATCCCTTTCCTCTTCTTTAGCCTTTCTCAAGACATCAGCATTTGGTAAATTTGCAGGAATAATGTCTCCGAAAGACATACTTTTCGCTTTTCGCTTCATCATTTCGCCAAACGATGGTAGCAGCTACCTGTTGTCTTCTCGTGCCACGAAGTTATCTTCTTTTCAGGTGATTACTATCGTCTGAAAAGTTTGAAAGTCTGCAGTTCAGAATAATATCATTGTCCTTTTTTGGCTTCTTCAGAGCAATCCCTTCGAAAGTGGCTCCGCATCTTCCTTTGATCTTCAAGAAGTACTTTGAACTTGAACTTTCACACACTTTCGCATATTTGAAAGAAAAGGAACATTGAATTTTGTGATGTTCATAAATTTTATCAGCCATCAAATCCGTCCATTTCCCTATTTCCAGACTTGAAGGCTTTCCAATGCTGAAATTGCCTCATAGATGACGAAATTTGTTTATTGTAGTTTTGTATTCCATTCAGCATTTTGAGAGAGTCAAAGCTTCATTTCAGCGTGAGAGAGGGGTAAAATCAATAGATGTTATTGAATTGAAAGCCTTCATCAGTCTCTTGTTTTTAATTGTTGTTAACAAAAGTAACAGATAAAGCCTGGAAGATCTGTGTGGAACTGATGGGGAAGGAACTGAAAAAATTCACCTCGCAAATGAACATAAAACGTTTCAAATTTATTGTGGAGTGCCTTAGATTTTACAGTCGCGCTATTCGTGACGATATGAGACAATTAGACTAGCTAACAGCAATTCGGGATATATTTACTGTGTTTGTACGCAACTACCAGAAATCTTATACCCTCGGAGAAAATGTTACAGTGGAAGATGCAGTTTTCGCCAATATGTACCTATCAAAACAAACAAGTATGGATTTAAAATCTATGCTTTTGTGAATTCTTAAGTATTTTACCTGTACAATTTGGAAATATACGCTGTGTTGCAACCAGAATGATTTACCAACTGAGCAATAAACATTTTGAAGTTGTTCTGTGACTGTGTAACCTATATATCAGTCAGGTCGAAATGCGAAAGCGGACAACTTGTTTACTGGTATTGGTTCAAAATGGCTCTGAGCACTATGGGACTTAACATCTATGCTCATCAGTCCCCTAGAACTTAGAACTACTTAAACCTAACTAACCTAAGGACATCACATAACACCCAGTCAACACGAGGCAGAGAAAATCACTGACCCCGCCGAGAATCGAACTCGGGAGCTCGGGCGCGGGAAGCGAGTACTAGTATTGGAATGATAATAGAACTATGAAGGGAGAATTTATCTTTTGTTGGCACGATGAAGAAAACCAAGCGTAAGATTTCTCTAGAGTTTGCTATCAGCAAAAGAAGGGCTGCCCACACTTCCTTTTTTGGCTTCCACAAGACTGAACTCCAGTTTCCTCTGTACCTAAAAAGGGGAAGTGTGTGATCCTGGCATCACGTTTGCATGAAGATAATTCGATAGATGCTGACACTGTAGATAAACGGAAGTCATCCATTGTAAATTTTACAACAGCGTTAAGTGTGGTATTTTCACAGCGGATAAGCTGAATGCTTTGTACAACGCTGCAAGAAATGTGCGCCGTTGGTCAATGCTTATATTTTTGTAATGACCAATACGGTTGGAATCTATGCACAAGTGATTCATTATGGCAACAATAAGAATTGTAGCAGAAGGAAAGGGTTCCTGAATCAGCAACGTTATACATTGTTGTTTTCTTATCTATATTCTGCAGAACTATTCAAATTTTGTACAGAGAACTCTAGAACTATGGCATATCTATCAAGAACTCTGAAAAAAATATACACTTCTGAAGAAAAGGGTGCCAACTTCACAGTAAATGAAAAGATTTTCTCCTTAAATTGCAATTATCTCGCAAACTATTAGCTGCACAAAAAAATGTTATTTGGATTTTCGATAGTACTCTCGGTGTTCTGTTCTGAACTGTCCTCAGAACTGTTATACGAATTTACTTTTTGCGAAAATTGACAAAGAACGATTTCAATACGACAATTTTTCGAGTATTGTTATTTTCTTCGCTAAATTCTTAAGAACTATTGAAATCTTGTACAAAGAACTCTAGAACTATGCCATATCTATCAAGAACTCTGAAAAAGAATATATTTCTGAAAAAGAGAGTGCCAGCTTCACAGTAGGAACTCTTATGGGGGTTTTAATTAAGTCGCAATTTCCTCTTAAACTATTGTCTGCACAAAATAAATACTACCAGGATTTTCGATAGAACTCTTCACGTGGTGTCCAGAACTGTCATCAGAACTGTTGTACGAATACATTTATCTCTTCTGTAGAGAAAGTGTGTCCCACATTAAATCAATTTATCTCATAAACTATTATCACCATAGAAAAATGGTATTGGGATTTTCGATAGAGCTCTTGGGGTTCTGTTCAGAACTGTCCTCAGAACTGTTGTACGAGTTTAATTTTGCGAAAATTGACAAAGAATGTTTTCGATACGAAACATTTTTCGAGCATTATTGTTTTCTTCGCTAAATTCTGCAGAACTATTGAAATTTTGTACAAATAACTCTAGACCTATGGCATATCTACAAGAATTCTGAAAAAAATATACATTTCTGAAAAAGAAGGGTGCCAACTTCACAGTAAGTGAAAAGATTTTCTCCTTAAATTGCAATTATCTCGTAAACTATTAGCTGCACAAAAGAAATGTTACTTGGATTTTCGATAGAACTATTGGAGTTCTGTTCAGAACTGTTCAAATGGTTCAAATGGCTCTTAGCACTATGGGACTCAACTTCTGAGGTCATTAGTCCCCTAGAACTTAGAACTAGGTAAACCTAACTAACCTAAGGTCACCACACACATCCATGCCCGAGGCAGGATTCGAACCTGCGACCGTAGCGGTCTCGCGGTTCCAGACTGCAGCGCCTAGAACCGCACGGCCACTTCGGCCGGCTTTCAGAACTGTGCTCAGAACTCTTGTACTTACTTACAATTTGCGAAAGGTGACAAAGAATGTTTTCGATAGGAAAATTTTTTCGAATATTGTTGTTTTCTTCGCTAAATTCTGCAGAACTATTCAAATTTTTTTATAAAGAACTCTGGAACTATTTCATATCTATCAAGAACTTTGAAACAAATATACATTTCTGAAAAAAACGTGCCAACTTCACACGACTTACTATTGGCCAGTAACGGATGTAAAACTCTGCTGGCAGACCATCCGGTCCTAGGGACTTTTTTTGGTGGTGAGGCGCAGAGTCTCATACACGTCTTCCTCACTAACAACCTGGAGAAAATTTTCGTTGTCATCCTCTGTCAGCTGTGGGGCTAGGATATCAAGGAATTCTTCCAAGGAACATAACTACTTTGATGTACAGAATATAGCTCGCAATAATAGCGATAAATCTCGTCCATGATACCCTGCTGGGTTCTGAGAAACGTACTGTGTTTTGTTCGAATTTCATCAATAAAAGTCCTGCTCCTGTTTTTCGTATGCTTCACTGAATGATATAGGGAAATAGTTTCATCTTCTGACACCGAATTTGCCTTCGATTTTATTTTCAACCCTTCCATTTGACTTCTCTTGATATTAAGTAACTTGGCTTTGACTTTTTTGATGTTTGCTATCCGAAGTGAGGAACCTGCTGAGACTTGAACATATAGATCTCTCAAAACGGAATAGTAATATTCTACAGTGCATTTCATTTGTCTTGCACTCTGGGCACTGTGTTGAATAAGAACCTTCCTCAACTTTGGCTTTGCCATTTTAACCCACCAGTCAATAGCAGTGGCATATCGACTACAAGCACGCAGGCATATTGCCCATGTTTCTTTAATCAGGTGTTCTAAATCATGATTTACTAACAACGAAGTGTTCAAATTCCACTGATTCTTGAATCGGCGGGCCGGCTGTCTTGTTAGATTTACGCAAACTAAGACACTTAAATGGTCTGAAAAGTACGTAGGAATGGTTTCTACTTTTGTCACGGAAGTTTCAAGATTTTGAGAAATGTATAAACTATCAATCCTGCTACGTGATGTTGCCGTGACATACGTGAAATCAGCAATGGAAGGGTATTTGATTTCCCGTATATGCTTAAATTCTAAACCAGCAACTAGTTGTTTTAGTTCACCTGAGAAATTAAAATTAGGTAACTGATCTTTTCGATTTAAAACACAATTAAAATCACCTCCAAGTAATAACTGTCTTGGAGTTTTCCTTAACAAGTATATCAGGTGATCTTTGAAGAAACGTGCCCTGTCAGCTCGGCGAGAACTTCAAGTGAGTTGATGACAGTCACGTCATAAATATTTAGTCCTATTCACCTTCCGGATTCCAGTCGTTGCACGTCGCTTACTGTATTCCCTTCCCTCACCAAAACAGCTGTTCCAACACTTGTTTCGGGAGACACATTTATGTAATTGACAAAACCGGGAATTACTAAATCCGAAAGTAGAATTTCTTGTAAGAGGGCAATATCAGTCGCGGATTCGTACAAAAATTCCTTAAGGGCAGATAATTTCAAATTTTATTTATGTTTATGGTGGTGAAATAATAAGATTGCGTCATTGTGCTGTCACTATGTAGATGTTTTGATGAACTAATTTAGTTTCCTTTGGTTCAGGGTTCAGTTAAGCTGTAACAGCTTTCTCAGAAGGCTGAACATGGAATAACACTTCAATCAGTTTATTAGTTACTGTCCAGGTTTTTTCTACTTCTAATGTTTTCTCTTGTACCGGAAGCAGACTGATTTCCTGGTAAACTTTCTAATTTTTCCTCCAGGGATTCGTGTAGGACCGTTTCAGACTGAACATTCTGTGGGATTGGGTCGCCCCTACTGGATTTTCCTTTCCCTTGGTTACGAGCTACATTCTCATTTTGTTGCGTCGGTATTTTACTTCGCGCCTTATCTGGAGCAGCAGCAGACGCTTTCGCAATTTCGGTTGCTGGCGCCTGCCTGAGGTGTTGACCGTGATTTCAGTTTGGCCACCACTTCTTCGTTCTTTATTAATTTCACTTACTTCCTGATCACGGGAAACAAATGGAGACGGCAGTTTTGCAACCTGTCCCTGAATTTGTTTATTAACAGATAGCTGCTGATCTTTGCAGTCGACTAGTGCACCTGTTGTTTCTTGCAAATTAATGCTGATTACACCCCCTTCTTTTCGGGTATATTATCTTTCTGTTCATCAGTTTCCATTCGCATTTTGCCTTCCGGTTCCTCTGCCTCCTCATCGCACTTATTTTGCTTGCGAAGTGAGTTTGGGGCAGGAGACCAGAGAGCGAGGTCCTAAGTCTCATCGGATTAGGGAAGGATGGCGAAGGAAGTCGGCCGTGCCCTTTGAAAGGAACCAACCCGGCATTTGCCTGGAGCGATTTAGGGAAATCACGGAAAACCTAAATCAGGATGGCCGGACGCGGGATTGAATCGTCGTACTCCCGAATACGAGTCCAGTGTCTAACCACTGCGCAACCTCGCTCGGTCTTGCGAAGTGAGGGTGTGAGACAGGACATCTCGTCCTATGAACAACTATCAGTTGTCTTCATAGGCCTTTTTCGGTTGCATTTAAGTTTCACGAGTAGTGGTAACAGGGTTTCCCTTCGTTGTTAACGGGGGCAATTGACTGTTATCGTGAAGGGAGACATCAGCTTGGCCCGCTCAACCAGTTGATCCGGGCTGTTCTTTGGTAACAGATCATTTAAGGTAAGCTTCTGACGCTGTATCAAATTACTTTTAAGAACAACAGTTCGCCGCGGACATTCCTGTCTGAAGTAGCCGGTTTCGTTACATGTATGACATGTAGCTTCCTGACCTGTATAAACAATTTGTGCCTTATACCCACAAACAGTTATGTGAGACGGAATATTCGTCTTAACGTCCATCTCTACACAGCGGACCCCGTTGAAACACTGCAGTTTAAAGCGAGGCGACCATCTTTCATTTGCAATTGATTTAAAGTCTCCGTAGTTTGAAAGAGCTTCCTTAATCTTATCATTTTCAATTTCAATGGAAAGATTCAAGACACGAACGGTTTTGTAATGAATGTCCGTTCTATAGATGGAAACCTTACTTTTATAACCATTTCTATGCACAAAATCTACTTCATAGCCCCACTTTCGTAACACTTTATCAACAGTCGCAGCACAGACTAAGTTGACAAAAACACAGTATTTTTCCTGATCCAATTGTCAGGTATGGACGGTTTCAGAATTGAGACCAATTACATGTGTAATCCAGTCATCTATTTCCAGGGATGTCGGCTGAACAGGACGGGATTCCTTGTCAAAAAGCAAATACCAGCTTATTCTTCCTGAGGTTTGTAGCCACGGTTAACCCAGCGACGCAATTTCGGTTAAACAACAGAAATTCCAATTAGGAGCAGCAAGACCACAAAGAGCGATCAGACCACAAGGAATAGGAACGAACACGCAGATTAACGGACGGACAGCACTCGGCGAAGCACAAGTACAGCGATGTAAACACTGATGTGCAGCGCAGCAGTTAACAGCGGCCACTCGCTAGCGCGGCTGAAACGGAACTGTCGGCCACAACGGCCGGCAAGCATAGAACAGCACACACTATTATGCTGCCACTACCAGCTTGTATAGTGCCTTGCAGACAACTTGGGTCCGTGGCTTTGTGGGGTCTGCGCCACACTCAAACTTCACCATCAATTCAGACCAACTGAAATCGGGACTTATCTGACCACGCCGCGGTTTTCCAGTCGTCTAGGGTCCAATTGATATGGCCACGAGCCCAGGGGAGGCGCTGCAGGCGATGTGCTCTGCAAAGGTACTCGCGTCGGTCGTCTGCTGCCACAGTCCATTTAGCGGCAAATTTCAGCGCACTATCCTAACGGATACATTCGTCGTACGTCCTACATTGATTTCTGCGTTTATTTCACGCAGTTTCGCCTGCCTGCACTGACAACTCGACGCAAACGCAGCTGCTCTCGGTCTCTAAGGGAAGACTGTTGGCCACTGCGTTATCCGTGGTGAGAGGTAATGCCTGAAATTTAGTGTTCCCGGCACTCTCTTGACACTGTGGATCTCGGAATACTGAATTCCCTAACGATTTCCGAAACGGAATGTCCCGCGCGTCCAACTACCATTCGGCGCTCTAAGTCTGTTAATTTCCGTCGTGCGAACATACTCACGTCGGAAACACTCTCGCATGAATCACCCCAGTACAAGTGACAGCTCCACAATGCACTACCCTTTTGTACCTTGCGTACACGATAGTGTTGCCATCTGTACATGCACGTATCGGTAGCCCATGTGTTTCGTCACCTCGATGTATCTTACGCTCCATTGTTCGAAACGTTGCTAGCGGTTTTCCTTTCCTTTACTGTTGCTAATAGCTAAAGCAACTGGAAGAAATGTATTTTTTTTTTCTTTTCTTTATGGCTTGCCCAGACCTCACACCCTGCTGTGCATTATTTTTAATGCAAGTTTTTAAAATTTGTAACTGTTTTAAATATTTTCCTCTAAAATACGTATAGAACGCATGTACCGGTACCGTCTTCAATAGTACGTGGCTTTGTCATCCATGAAAGCTACTAACTAGGTATTGCCGGCATCGGTGGCCAGCGGTTCTAGGCGCTACAGTCTGGAACTGCGCGACCGCTACGGTCGCAGGCTCGAATCCTGCCTCGGGCATGGATGTTAGGTTAGTTAGGTTTAAGTAGTTCTAAGTTCTAGGGGATTGATGACCTCAGAAGTTAAGTCCCACAGTGCTCAGAGCCATTTGAACCATTTTTGAACTAGGTATTCCAATTTCTCCACAGATATTTGGCCACAGGAAACAGGTTCCAGTCACTACACTTCGAGTATTTACTTATTACTACGAATTTTAGAGAAGTAGTAAAACATACGTGAAATAAGTAATGTAAATAAATGACTGTTTTATTCCAGAAAAGACAACTGGGGAAGAGAGACGAGAAGAACATACACGTGAAAACGACAAACAGTACATGATCACCGTATTAGTTATACAAGCTTTATTGTTCTGTGGTACTAAATAGGCGACTGTGGACAGTGTTGCTTTCCGATTGCCGTTGTAGGAGCATGTGACAGATGTAGCGATTCACAGGAATTTAAAAACATGATTTTTGGAGATGACTTTTACAAAAAATTTGAACTTTCCTCCCAGAAATTATTTACCGTACGACACACAGAGAACCAACTTGTTGGTGGCGAGGCATTTAGTTTGTCAGAACGTGCGTTAAGTTGTTACGCCAAAAAGAAATCTAACAAATCTGAAACGAATTTTTTAGTTATAGACTGTGAAGAGCTCGCTGAATTGTAGAGTGAGATTACTGCATTTTAGCCAATAAGTGGAGAATTTACACCAACCTCCCGACACAAATCTCGATTTTTTTTTTTGTGAAAGCTTTAGCAAAGCATCTTGTGTGCCTCTCAGTTTTATAAGACAACTTCGTAGTAAACTTTTTCTTGGATATTTCTGCAACAAAGATTCAGAGGTTTCCTGCCATAGTCTCTCTTTTTAATTGGCAGTCGCTGTAACTGTCCAACTTTTTACTGTAAGTCATTTGTTGATATTCGCCAACGATATTAGTAGTTCTGTACTGATTTCCATTTTTCTTCTCAAGCTCTCATGGTTGGAGAGTCAATCCACCGACGAAAAACAATGCGTGCGCTGCTAGACATGCAACAATAGATGAGTGGCTCTAACCGGCAATTTTGTGTCTTGCCACAGATTTTATCACCGGGCGACTTTTCGATCAACTATAGTCGTACTCCCATACAACAGAATTGTAACAAGCCAATAATGTGACCGACCGACAGGAAAGATGTTCATGCGTGCTTAACCTTACCGTTTTTACCCATTCTTTTCACTTACCGGTATTTCTAACGTTTGTGTGCAATTACTACGTAGTACGCTCACACATTGACTCTAAAGGCGCCATGCTCTTTTCAGAGGAAATCTTACACATAGAGTGTACTCCAATGTGAAGTCATAATCTTTCTCTCTGTTTCAGAGAATTTATTTATAATATGAGGTTAAAATTATTTACTCTCAGAGTACCTGAGACATGGAAATATAGACTCTTCGGTTGGTGCGAAATATTTTTCAAAATGCCCGTTCAGTGGGGAGTGCCGTGACTGCTGTTAAAACGGACAGACGGAACAGTTACAATGACGGTTTTCACATCACTATATTTGTTTCTGATTTATATGATTCTGATTCTGCGACCAAAAATGGCCATGGGTGGTGAAAGTAATTACTATGACTTACTTGGCGTGGACAAAAGCGCTACTACAGCAGATATCAAGAAAGCTTTCCGAAAATTAGCGCTCCATTATCACCCGGACAAGAACAAGGATCCAGCAGCAGGTGAAAAGTTTCAGGAAATTTCACACGCTTATGAAGTTTTGTCCGATCCGCAGAAGAGACAGCATTATGATGTTTTTGGCAAGGAAAGTAATCAGTTTGACCGAACAATTTTCGCTGATTTTGAAGGAATGTTCAGAGATTTCGCAAGAAATATGTTTCATTTTCAGCACGAAGCCCATAACGCCAAGAAAGACTTTAAGCGCGAGTCTTTTGGATTTTATGATTTTCTTGATGAACCAAATGTGCACTTCCATCACCCTAATGATCACTACCAAAGGTACGGTCACCAGAGTCATTTTCACCAGCACCACCATCCACATGGATCTCCTTTCTCTTGGGGCCCATATCACCATTCTCCACATTTCCAAGGGCACCACGGCTGCCAAACAATAGTGCAACAAGTTGGAAACCATATGAGGGTAATGACAAGGTGTCCACATAACCAAAATGAATGAGAGATCATTTGAAAGAAAAAATAAGCACAAATATTTTCGGATTGATTTACATGGTGTAAGAATTAGTCTATAACAATAATTGAATTCCCAATTAGCGGTGCTTTGAAAACACGTTGAATGAACTTTTCAGATTCTATTTAAATTATAGATTTTAATTCGTTAATAAAAATGCTGTTTGTTATGCCAAACCGTTTCTATCCCAGTGGTGATAATGAAACTAATAATAATTGTCCGGAAAATTGTCTGGACATAAAGCCAGGTAACATGAATATTGTTCATAATGGGCTGTTCTCAATTTATACTAAATTGTTTACCACTGATGACCAAACTAGGAATGAATAAAATGTTAGAAAGTTTTAGTTCCTTTTAGTCATTGTCTTTTAAGTTTTGTTTTTTTGAAAAGTGTACAGTATACTAATTCACCAAGAACAGTTTATCTTTTACAGCTAAGTAGGTACTGAAGTTCTAGTATTCAGTTTTCAAGGTTCAGTTTCTTTGTGGTTCTTGCATATAACTCTATACTGAGAGTACCATATCAGCTGTTTTTAAAGAAGTAAGTAACAAGTATTTGTTATTGTCCTATAAAAGGAAATGTTACTGGTAACTAAGTGAAAGGATTTAAAGAGCATTTGAGGAATTTCAGGCAAAATTATGTTTTTCTAATTATGTTGTCAGTCTGATATCAACCACAATGTTTAGTGTTTGGTTTTTGAAAATGTTATGTTAGTGGTGATAAGGAGCTCATATAGGCCAGCCTAAGTCATAGTGAAGATTTGAGTGTTTCCTTGAGTAATAAATAAATATAAATAATATTTTATGCATAGTAATGGTACATATTTTCTCATAATATTCTGTTGTAACACATTAAGAATTCTTGTAGGATAGAATTCAATGAATGAATGAAAATGAGGGAAGCATTTAACTCCTTGTGGAACAGATCTGCTACACAAGTTTTTGAGATAAGTGATAGTTTGTTGAACCAAATATGACCATTAATGTAAGGACAATTATCAGTTACTTTTAATTTTGTCCTCTACCTGAAGTAATTTACCTTACTTTCAGTGTCATAATTATGTGAAACACTGTTATTTCTCACTATGGTTTTATTATTCACAAAAAATATATTTAATTTATACAAATCTAAGGAATATTTTCGTAAGTATTTATGTTGGACAAAAATGTTTTGTGCATTAACCTAATTACTCTATTCTGTAATACAAATATTCTGTTCAGGTGTAAGTTTGTTGCACAGCCCCACAGTTCAAGACCATAACTAAGTAATATTTAAATTGTTTCCTAACACACAGTTTTCAAGGTTTCACTTGCAACTATTTTTGTCAGTTGTGATCAGCTACTGCTCATTTCTTGCACACAGGATTAATGTGGTTTACCCAACAAAGATTTTGTTTTGGGAAGTCATATGATAGTACTAATACATAGATCCAGTAGATGGTTAGAACCTCTCTGCAGTATTTTAATTTGTCATTACTGGAGGATGGTGTTGGGGTGGTAATCTAATAAATACCTGATGTGCTTTGAGAGAAGTGCAATATATACTGTGTTGAAAACATACATCTCATTCAATCATATCACCATGGGCATGATAGTAACTTGGCTTGCAGGATTGCAATCCTTCACGTCACACAATAATGAATCTGGCCCACCATTTCCATGTATTGAGACGGTTTGTGGCAAACTTTGTTTAAAGATCTAGCCATTGTACTAGTAGTGTGTTCCTACATTGCCACCATATACTCAGTCACTGAGTGCAAAAACTCACTTTGGTGTCAATAAAGGAAGCGCTTAAATGTCTAGAAATATCTTGCACTATTAAGTTTGTCCATGTTCCACCCTGAGCCAAAAATGCATGTACCATGGGCTTACTTGATACTGGTTGTTTCTGTACCATATAACTTTGTTAATTTAGCTTGTTGTACTCTCATAGGTCTCTCATACATCGATTATAGTGCTATCAATTAATAATATAGTGGATTCAGTAATGTTTTATATCTTCACAAGTGGCAAGGAATGGTGGGGCATATGAAGTTTCTTCAACTATCTTCACATTACTCCTACCACCAAGCCCTTGTCTCATGGGGTACATACTTGTGGAAGACCCAGGTGCAAACCTAATCGCATCTGAATTTTCACTGGAAAAATCTCTATCATTACACTCAGGGCAGCTTGTGAAAGCAGCCACACCATATATCAAATTTGATGCAACCAATATACTGCTTTCATTGTAACCAAGAACCCAAAAGTCCTCTATTTTATATTTATTGCCAAACTGTTTCTGCAGACAAATTTGATCACCCAGTTGCAAGGAATGCAGCTTACTATAATGTAATTAATAAGGAAGTATTTTTAACAGCAGCTTTAAAACATTTGCGCTCCCCGCCTCCTCTTCCTTTTACCACTTTTCCCAACACTATCTCCTATGGAATATTAAAGTGGGTACTACCCTACAAACCATTCGGTTCCTCAAATCTCAGACCATATTTTCTGCTAGTGCTCATCCTCCAGCTGCCAATGTCCTGATGCCCATACCATTCCCCCTTATCTCCTTCTACCTTCAACTCACTCCCAACTACTGTGCTTATTTGTACTTTGGAGGCTATAACACATTAGCAACAATGGATCTCTCTCTCTCTCTCTCTCTCTCTCTCTCTCTCTCTCTCTATCTCTTCTGGACACACACCTGTGGATCTCCTTCCACATGATTTATGAACCCTTTTATGTTCTCCTTGATTATATGAGCCGCATCTTGGTGTAGTGCCTCCTCCCTCCACTACATATGTAAAAGCTGTCGAGGTTTCCTTTCTTCTCCATAAATTTGGCATTATCTGTTTAAGACAGGTTGTTCACCTGAACATGCCGTGCACACTTACAGGCCCAAGAATAATATTCTAAGTTCATGAGCAGCTGTAACAAGTTGCTTGCCCTTTACATTCTAAAAAGATGTACTCATATTTTTGGAAAATGAAGCAGCACACTGGGCTTGGGATGAAAGTGTTGACTCAAAAGTTTTAAGTTTAGACTGCTCACATAATGCTGGGTAATAGAATTTGAAAATTTTGTGATTTGTTTATATCTCGCCATATATTTTTCACTTATTTAACCAGTCCTTTTGCAGTTCAGCCATACCCAAGTGCTTAACAACCCTCCATAAGAATACACATTTTGCTAAAATTAAGGGTGTATTGCAACTTCGCTGCTATGGGATATTCTCCCAGCTTGTTAGAAAATGGATTAACTGAAGCTTGTTAGGAGGATCAAGTTTCAGTTAAAGAATTCCACTGCACAGTCATTTAATGTCTTTTGGTTATCCATTGATTTTTGTATACACACTTACGAAAGAAAAATTGCAACACCAAGAAGGGGTTGTGTGACATAAACAAAAGTTGTTAGGTGTGTTTCTACATCTTAAAGATGATTTCTATTCAGGTTCCATTCCAGTCGCATAAAAGTGATGCTAGAAGCACCACTACGAGTGTGCAAACCAGGTTTGCTTTAAATGCACATTGTAATAGTCAAGGGCATTAGTTATCTTTGAGATTGGACACAATGAGTTGATGTTTGTCAACAATGCCTTTAAAGTAGCAAAGAATTCATTATAATACCTCAACTGAGTTTAAACATGATCGTGTAATAGGATTACAAGAAGCTGGGTGTTCCTTCTGTCATACAGCAGAAAGACTTGGCAGGAATGTAGCCGATGTGCATGATTGGTTGCAGCAGTGATCACAAGAATGTACAGTTGTAAGATGACTGGACTCTGAGTGGCCATGCAGCACTACTGAGAGGGAAGATCAGCGTATGGCTCTGGTATACTGTAACTGCACCCAGCAATATTAGCAGCAGTTGGAACCACACATACATCAAAGTGTCACAAATTAGTTACTTCAAGGACAGCTCTGAGCCAGACACCCTGTAGTGCATATTCCACTGATCCCAGACCACCAGCATTTGTGACTGCAGTGATGTCAAGCAAGCACCCATTGGAGGGCATGGTGGAAGTACATTGTGTTTTCTGATGAAATCTGGTTCTGACTTGGTGCCAGTGATGGCTGTGTGTGTCAGGAAGAGGCCAGTTAAGGGCCTGCATACAACCTGTCTGTGTGCTAGACAAGCTAGACCTACACCTGCAGTTATGGTCCAGGGTGCAATGTTGTATAACATAAGGAGCAATCTCGTGGTTATCTCATGCAGCATGACTGCAAATTTGTACATCAGTCTGGTGATTCAACCTGTTGTACTGCCATTCACAAGCAGCATTCCAGGGGGTATTTTCCACCACTCACCTACATACCACTGTTGTAACCCAACGTGCTCTACAGAGTATTGACATGTTGCCTCGACCCGTTTGATTGTCAGATCTATCTCCAGTTGAGCACATATCAGACATCATTGGATGACAAGTCCTGCATCATCCACAAACAGTGTTGTCCCTGTATTGTCCAACCAAGTGCAACAGGCATGGAACTCCATCCCACAAACTGATCTGTGGTACCCGTACAACACAGTGAATGCATGTTTGTATGCTTGCATTAACATTCTGGTGGTTACACAAGTTATTAATGTACCAGCATTTCACATTTGTAATGGCGTATCTCACACTTACATTTACGTGTTATCTTACAATATTAATCATTTAAATATGCACAGTGGCTAGCACACTGGACTCGCATCTGGGAGGACGACAGTTCAACCCTGTGTCCGGCCATCCTGATTTAGGTTTTCCATGATTACCCTAAATTGCTCCAGACAAATGCCGAGATGGTTCCTTTGAAAGGGCACGGCCGACTTCCTTCCCTGTCCTTCCTTAATCTGATGAGACCTATGACCTCGCTATCTGGTCTCCTCCCCCAAACAACCCAACCCAATATAAATATGTTATGTGGATTAAAGTATTTCCAAAATTTCATTACTCTAATTTATTATTTCTTTTGTGCTGTATTTTTTCCCCGTCAGTGTAGAAGCTAGATTTCTTTTTAAAGGACTCTTGATCTTGTTTGATAATAACAACAAAAAAACATTCTCACATTCTACAAGTGATCAGTTACTATTTGTGATGGATAGTTTTGATACAAAATTATCTTATGAGTGAATTAGATGGACTCATTTAGTTGGTCGAGTGCAAATGGTCACTAGAGGGCCATCTGATCCACTGGGTGTGTTTTTTGAGGATTAATATGTCAGGAGACATCCAGGACACTTAAAAAAAGATGCATTTACAAAGTGATGATCCTAGCTCCTATCAAAGTAGCCACCTTGACTATCGATGCACAGTTGCCAATGTTTCTGGAGGTCTAGGTAATTTTCAACTGCGATGCTTATAAGCTCATTTGTCAAAGCCTGTTGGATGTCTACGATATCATGATGAAGCTTTCCTTTCAGTTACCTTTTCACTCATGAAAACAAGAAAAAATGGCAAGAGAAGAGGTGGAGCGATATAGCAGATGTGGGATGGCAATAACTGAATGCCTGGCCAGATACTAGCTAACAGAAAAGCAGTATGGGTTCTCTCATTTTCATGCACTAAGAATTAATCCTGAGAATGCCACAAATCAGGGCAGCACAATCGAGTTGCTTGCCGCAAACATTTCAAGACTTCAGTGGGTAAAGAGTTTGGTTCACTGTTTGGCCTGGAGGAACATGTTCATGATGAACTAATCCTTTAGTATTAAAGAATGCGATCAACATTGTCTTTATTCTCAAAGGAATGTTGTTTGACTTTTTTTGACTTTGGTGATACAGGATTCCGCCATTTAGCTCTTTAATGCTTGGCATGAGGGTCATACTAGTAGCACTAACATTCATCCCCAGCAACAATCTCTGATAGAAATGTGAGATCATGTCTGGCATTATCCAGTAGTTTAGAAGATATTGTTCATCTTTCCCCTTTCTATTTGTCTTTTGGTGTGTAAGGCACCAGGTCGGGTTGACGGAGGAAATAGAGAAGATCCAGAGAAGAGCAGCGCATTTTGTCACAGGGTTGTTTGGTAAGCGTGATAGCATTACAGAGATGTTTAGCAAACTCAAGTGGCAGACTCTGCAAGAGAGGCGCTCTGCATCGCAGTGTAGCTTGCTGTCCAGGTTTTGAGAGGGTACATTTCTGGATGAGGTATCGAATATATTGCTTCCCCCTACTTATACCTCCCGAGGAGATCATGAATGTAAAATTCGAGAGATTCGAGCGCGCACGGAGGCTTTCCGGCAGTCGTTCTTCCCGCGAACCATATGCGACTGGAACAGGAAAGGGAGGTAATGACAGTGGCACGTAAAGTGCCCTCCGCCATACACCATTGGGTGGCTTGCGGAGTATAAATGTAGATGTAGATGCAGATGTAGAAGGCACAAGTTTAGCACAAAGTTTCCATTTCCCCGAATCTTGGCATAAAATCGTATGACACACATCACGATTCAAATGAAGTTCTTCCGATATCACACACACTTTTACATTATAGTCTTCTTTCAATAATCGCCTTATATGCTCCATGTCTGCATTGGTATGTGCTGTAAATTGGCGACCAGCACTGAATCTCTGCCTTCACAAAACCTTTTGTGCCACTCAAAAACATGATTTCTTGAAAATGCGTCACCTGCATGTGCTTGCTTAATCATTCTCCTCATTTTACTAGAGGTTTTTTTGAACTTAACGTAGAGCTTAATGTTCACTCTTTGCTCACAAGCAGTATCCACCATAACTAATACACAAAGAGCCCAAACAGTGTGTTGCTAAGCACAGCCCTGCCACCTAGTGTGCAGAAACATGGCCACAGTCATTTCAAGGATGTAAACATAGTAAATAATGTAAAAACAACATTTGTTCCATTTCAGTATTATAACTCAGAAATAAAAAAAAAGCTGTCCTGGTTCTGACAAAGATTGTATGTTCCATAATAACCACTAATGTAACTAGGGGAATGATGGTTGACCCAGACTGATTCCTGATTACTTGTTAACCATTTCAACTTAGCAGCCATCCCATTGAAATGCTAGCTCATACCATAACGCAGTTGGTGATAAGATATGTTATGAAAGGGGAATGAAATCATCCTTGTCATTTTCAAAATAGCCATCTTAGCATATATCGTAACAGATTTAGGAAAGTGATGAAAACCTAAATTTGAATAGCTGAACAGGAGTCTGAACCACTGCTCATCCCAAATGCAGATTCAGTGTGCTAATGACTGCCCCACTTCACTCAGTAGCATACCTTGATGTTAAGGAAAGCTTACATAATATAATTTTTATCCTTGTAATCTTAGCTGGTGAACCAAAATGCCTGCTCTCAGAGGCATACTATGTTCTATTGTCATACCTGGAGATAGCCACAAACACACCCAGAGGTAATGACACTGGAGGGTCACACTGTACCGTACCCAGCAATTTCTGATCAAGGCCCCTGAGACCGTGGGAAACTGAGCAGTTGTTACTGTGTGGGAAGCTTAATGAAAGTAATGATGTAGTTTCAAAAATATTTTTAAAAGTATGAATGCCAGAAACTAAAAGAATTCAATCTGTTTTAGATCTTCTACAAATTCTGTGTGAAATGTTCAAAGGTTTGCAACCTTCAGGAGTCTGTTGGCATCAAGTAAACAGATTACACCTTAAAAAAAGAAAGGGGGGGGGGCACCATTGTCAAACATACATTGTATATTCAGACATAGTGGGGAAACTTTATTATATTTTGTGCAATATGATATCAAAGGTTTAAATTCAATCCCTCGAGGATTAAAGGACACTGACTTCCCTCATTTTTGTCAATCAGTACTTTATATTATTTTATTTATCACACAATTAAGTTTTTAAGAGTAGTAGATTTAACTTACTTTCAGGTTCTCAGAAATTATTGCTGTTGTGGGATAAACATTGCAAAAAGGTAAACTATGTAGATATACTGTGTTTAATTTCACAAATAAGTTACTGAGCAACACTGCTATGTAGGAGTTCAAGGAGATACTAAATTTTGTGTCCAGTCCCATGACATTAACATCAAGGATTTTATCAGTGTAGCTAAAGAAGGTATTTTGAAAATTCCAAGTAAGATTGCTGAAAAAGTAAGATGAGAGACTTGTAGGGCCATAACTTTCACACCCACAACCAAGCAGAATTAAGTACTGAGGAGAGGGATGGGCTTCAGCCTGTAAGAGAGGATATAGATATAAAAAAGTTACCTGCCAACGTGTGCAGTGTCACACTTCTCCTCCCTGTGATATTTTGGCCAACTGATGGATTAATTGCAAGAATCAGCCTACTGTCATTTTCATAAAGAACCTATGAATAAAATACAATGGAAAACAACTGTTCTCAAATCTAGCCAGTTTTCTAGCACCAGCTTCACTTACACTTTATGGCTTAAGAGGAGCTGGAGGTGGTCAAATCCAAAAAATTACGATTTTTTTATTGCTACCGAAAATTAATTGGAACATTCCTCTTTAATGTAAAAATTGAATTATTGTTCTACTCGCCCTAGAAGTGGAGTTATTACCATTTTCCCCCACGCTTGCAGATGAAATGGGCGGCCACTGAATGCATCTAACACCCTCTCGTGACTTCGTGGTGAACTGCTTGGGATTTTCTCAGCCTGTTACGCATACAGCGCCTTATGTTACGCATACAGCGAGTGTGCAAGGGTTGGGTACATTGTTTTCTGTGACAAATATTACCCGTATTTCCTTACAGCTTACTCCTATTTTCCTCATAATTTCGAACATCTTGCTCCATTTAATATTGTCGTACACTTTTGTTTTGGTTACAATGCCACGTTTGAGTAACCATGTATATAAGAAGAGGAAGAACGTAGGGAAAAAAAAATTAACACTAATGCCAAGTTGCGATACTACAATGAATAAGAGCGCGGAACATCGTCTCTTTGCTGTTTACCGTTTCCAATTAGTTCAGTGTTGCGCCTGTTGATGGTAGTATTATACTTCTTGTGTGAAGCGGGTAACATGCAGTATGTACAAGAATCAGGAGGGAACAATAAAACCAATTTTTCCTGACTTAGCACAGCCAGAATTGATACACAAATGTCTACACGGAAAGGCGCAGAATCCTAATGAGAGCGTAAACAATTTGATTTGGAAAGTGATTCCTAAAAGGGTGTTTGTAAGCATAAAAACACTGCACTTTGGCATTTATGATGCAATAGGAACCTACAACCAAGGGAACAGTGTGAAGTGTGAAGTTCTGAAGGCATTAGGATTTACAGCTGGGGTGAACACTGTACGAGCACTAAGAAATATTGACAGAGAAAGGATAAGAGGAGCAGAAATATAAGAAAGGCATATGAAGTATGATGGAACAACAGGCCAGAAAAGAAGACAGAAGAGGAAGCTTTTGGAGGATGACGAAGAAGACCATGATAATCCAACCTATAGTGCAGGAATGTATTGAAAAACATTGATAGCCATTTCCCATAAATTAGAATTTTTCGAATATAAGGAACATTTTCTCAAAATCCACTCAAGCTAGAGAGATGAAATTTTTATACAGCACTCCTAGTGGTCAAACTTACATGGTAACACAGCCATTTGGCAATATGTTCAGTAGTTTCATTTCAGTTTAATTATAAAGCAATTATTTGTAAAAAAAATTTGGGTCATTAATAAAATAAAAAAAAAATAATTGGAAGGAAACTACAAAAGATACTCCAAAATCCCTTTGTCGTAACTGCAATACTAAACCACTCTATATGTAAAAAAAATTCAAATGTTTCTATTTGGTAGTTTATCCATAAATGTTCCTCAAACTTAGTGATTTTTACATGGGCAGCATAGGCACCGCCGGCTCCCCTTAAGGACACAAAATAGTTGTTCCATTTCACTCCATTTTTTAAGGAACTAGAAATAGCCCTAACATCCTCCATTGAAATTAATAGAATTATAAAAACTCTAAAAATCAAGAGCTCTGTAGTGTTGTTGAAATTAAAACACAATTTTGAAAAGTTGTTCTGACTTAGTAATATCCTTAGTGGTATAGGTAATGCATCATTGGAACAGAGAATTTTTCCACATAGATTAAAATATGCAGTTGTTAAATGTTTTCATAAGAAAGTTGACAGGAATGACTTAAGTAATCATCATCCAATTTTGTTACTGATACCTTTTTCTGAAATATTTGAAAAGTAATTTAATCAAGAGTAGTCTCACATTTCAGTACAAACAATTTCCGTAGAATATCACAGTTTGGGTTCCACTATTTATACATTCACTAATCTAATTTTTTGTGATCTTTCCAAGGCATTTGATTGCATATGAAAATGGAAATCTCTCTTAATTTTGAAAAATGCATTATATTCAGTTCTGAATAACAAATAGTGTCTTACCAGTAATTGGTGTAGCACATGAACAGGAGTCAGTAAATTGGGTAGAAAGCTCCAAAATTTTGGGTGCACTTACTACATACTCATGAAAACTTGAAACTGAAGAAGATAGCTTAATTTGCTCTTCGTATAACTGCTAGTCTTGGAAACAAATGAATTAACCTGACATATTTTGCGTACTTCCTCTCCATAATGTCTTATGAATAATTTTCTGGGGTAACTCACTACTTGGACAGTATTGATTGCGCAATAATGAGCAGTGAGTATAATGTGTGGTGTTTACCAGCAGTTGTCATGTCGGTACTTCTTCAAGGAGCTAGGCATTTTAACTGCACCTTCACAATACATATATTGGCCAAAGAAATGCATCACAAATAACCCTCCTCAATTTGAGAAGAACAGTGAATATTTTGAACAAAGTATCAGTGATGTTATGCATAGCACTCTTTTTCCAAAGAAACTATACCTTTTTATTTATTATTCATTCATCCAAGGATCATGTCACATTGATACAGGATTTGTCATAACCCAAACAAAATAAATAACTCTGTCCAAATAGTTCTTCAGGCCCCATTGGTATTGACTGACCACCATGTCACCTCAGCCCAATAGTGTCACTGCATGCAGATATGGAGGAGCATGAGGTCTGCACACCACTCTCCCAGCCACTGTCAGATTTTGTGACTGACGCCACTACTTGTGAATCAAGTAGGTCCTCAGTTGTCTTCGGATAGGTTGAGTGCATCCCACTTGCCAACAGCCCTCTGCAGACCTCGACCGTCACCCATACAACTGCCTGAATGATTTAGGAAAACCACAGACCAGCTAAATCAGGATGGACAGAGAGCAAACTCCATCCTCTCAAACATGAGTCTGTTTCTCAACAACTGCACTGCCTCATTTGGTTGATACTTCTTGCACTGTGTTCTTTGATCTACATACAGTGTGCTCCAGATAACTTATTATATGAAACAGAGTTTTGTACTCCCCCCCCCCCCCCGCCCCCCTCCTCATGAACCATGGACCTTTCCATTGGTGGGGAGGCTTGCGTGCCTCAGCGATACAGATAGCCATACCGTAGGTGCAACCACAACGGAGGGGTATCTGTTGAGAGGCCAGACAAACGAGTGGTTCCTGAACAGGTTAGCAGCCTTTTCAGTAGTTGCAGGGGCAACAGTCTGGATGATTGACTGATCTGGCCTTGTAGCACTAAGCAAAATGGCCTTGCTGTTCTGGTACTGAGAATGGGTGAATGCAAGGGGGAAACTACAGCCGTAATTTTTCTCGAGGGCATGCAGCTTTACTGTATGATTAAATGATGATGGCGTCCTCTTGGGTAAAATATTCCGGAGATAAAATAGTCCCACATTGGGATCTCCGGGCGGGGACTACTCAAGAGGACGTCGTTATCAGGAAAAAGAAAACTGACGTTCTACGGATCGGAGCGTGCAATGTCAGATCCCTTAATCGGACAGGTAGGTTAGAAAATTTAAAAAGGGAAATGGATAGGTTAAAGTTAGATATAGTGGGAATTAGTGAAGTTCGGTGGCAGGAGGAACAAGACTTTTGGTCAGGTGAATACAGGGTTACAAATACAAAATCAAATAGGGGTAATGCAGGAGTAGGTTTAATAATGAATAAAAACATAGGAGTGTGGGTAAGCTACCACAAACAGCATAGTAAGCGCTTATTGTGGCCAAGATAGACATGAAGCCCACACCTACTACAGTAGTACAAGTTTATATGCCAACTAGCTCTGCAGATGACGAAGAAATTTAAGAAATGTATGATGAGATAAAAGAAATTATTCAGATAGTGAAGGGAGACGAAAATTTAATAGTCATGGGTGACTGGAATTCGAGAGCAGGAAAAGGGAGAGAAAAAAACATAGTAGGTGAATATGGATTAGGGCTAAGAAATGAAAGAGGAAGCCACCTGGTAGAATTTTGTGCAGAGCATAACTTAATCATAGCTAACACTTGGTTCAAGAATCATAAAAGAAGGTTGTATACATGGAAGAAGCCTGGAGATACTGACAGGTTTCAGATAGATTATGTAATGGTAAGACAGAGATTTAGGAACCAGATTTTAAATTGTAAGACATTTCCAGGGGCAGATGTGGACTCTGACCACAATCTATTGATTATGAATTGTAGATTAAAACTGAAGAAACTGCAAAAAGGTGGGAATTTAAGGAGATGGGACCTGGATAAACTGAAAGAACCAGAGTTTCAGGGAGAGCATAAGGGAACAATTGACAGGAATGGGGGAAAGAAATACAGTAGAAGAAGAATGGGTAGCTTTGAGGGATGAAATAGTGAAGGCAGCAGAGGATCAAATAGGTAAAAAGACGAGGGCTAGTAGAAACCCTTGGGTAACAGAAGAAATATTGAATGTAATTGATGAAAGGAGAAAATATAAAAATACAGTAAATGAAGCAGGCAAAAAGGAATACAAAAACGTCTCAAAAATGAGATCGACAGGAAGTGCAAAATGGCTTAGCAGGGATGGCTAGAGGGCAAATGTAAGGATGTAGAGGCTTATCTCACTAGGGGTAAGATAGATACTGCCTACAGGAAAATTAAAGAGACCTTTGGAGAGAAGAGAACCACTTGTATGAATATCAAGAGCTCAGATGGAAACCCAGTTCTAAGCAAAGAAGGGAAAGCAGAAAGGTGGAAGGAGTATATGGAGGTCTATACAAGGGCGATGTACTTGAGGACAATATTATGGAAATGGAAGAGGATGTAGATGAAGATGAAATGGGAGATAAGATACTGTGTGAAGAGTTTGACACAGCACTGAAAGACCTGAGTCGAAACAAGGCCCCGGGAGTAGACAACATTCCATTAGAACTACTGATGGCCTTGGGAGAGCCAGTCATGACAAAACTCTACCATCTGGTGAGCAAGATGTATGAGACAGGCGAAATACCCACAGACTTCAAGAAGAATATAATAATTCCAATCCCAAAGAAAGCAGGTGTTGACAGATGTGAAAATTACCGAACTATCAGTTTAATAAGTCACAGCTGCAAAATACTAATACGAATTCTTTACAGACGAATGGAAAAACTGGTAGAAGCGGACCTCGGCGAAGATCAGTTTGGATTCCATAGAAATGTTGGAACATGTGAGGCAATACTAACCTTACGACTTATCTTAGAAGAAAGATTAAGAAAAGGCAAACCTACATTTCTAGCATTTGTAGACTTAGAGAAAGCTTTTTACAACGTTAACTGGAACACCCTCTTTCAAATTCTGAAGGTGGCAGGGGTAAAATACAAGGAGTGAAAGGCTATTTACAATTTGTACAGAAACCAGATGGCAGTTATAAGAGTCGAGGGGCATGAAAGGGAAGCAGTGGTTGGGAAAGGAGTGAGACAGGGTTGTAGCCTCTCCCCGATGTTGTTCAGTCTGTATATTGAGCAAGCAGTAAAGGAAACAAAAGAAAAATTTGGAGTAGGTATTAAAACTCATGGAGAAGAAATAAAAACTTTTAGGTTTGCCGATGACATCGTAATTCTGTCAGAGACAGCAAAGGACTTGGAAGAGCAGTTGAACGGAATGGAAGTGTCTTGAAAGGAGGGTATAAGATGAACATCAACAAAAGCAAATCCAGGATAATGGAATGTACTCTAATTAAGTCGGGTGATGCTGAGGGTATTAGATTAGGAAATGAGACACTTAAAGTAGTAAAGGAGTTTTGCTATTTGGGGAGCAAAATAACTGATGATGGTCGAAATAGAGAGGATATAAAATTTAGACTGGCAATGGCAAGGAAAGCGTTTCTGAAGAAGAAAAATTTGTTAACATCGAGTATAGATTTAAATGTCAGGAAGTCGTTTCTGAAAATATTTGTATGGAGTGTAGCGATGTGTGGAAGTGAAACATGGACGATAAACAGTTTAGACAAGAAGAGAATAGAAGCTTTTGAAATGTGGTGCTACAGAAGAATGCTGAAGATTAGATGGGTAGATCACATAACTAGTGAGGAGGTATTGAATAGAATTGGGGAGAAGAAGAGCTTGTGGCACAACTTGACTAGAAGAAGAGATTGGTTGGTAAGACACGTCTGAGACATAAAGGGATCACCAATTTAGTATTGGAAGGCAGCATGGAGGGTAAAAATCGAAGAGGGAGACCAAGAGATGAATACATTAAGCAGATTCAGAAGGATGTAGACTGCAGTAGGTACTGGGAGATGAAGAAGCTTGCACAGGATAGAGTAGCATGGAGAGCTGCATCAAACCAGTCTCAGGACTGAAGACCACCACCACCACCACAACAACAACAGTTTTGTACTTAATGACTGCACACATTATAGACACGTGCTGGTGACTCCTGGATCACGGAAATGCTGCTATACCCATAAACATGCAAATGTGTTCCATGCATGTCTTCATGTCCTCTACTCAGTCTATCTTGGGTCACCATTCCTCATGAGGAGTGAGATACTGCGGCCAGAGAATGACAAGACAGATCTTGGTATATGATTTTCTTCTAAAGGCATTACATTGTGATCATGTACTGTAGTGTGACAGGATGTTGTGATCCCATTTCATTGTTAACCACTTCTTTGAGTCCTCTACGAATGATTAACTGAGTATTATGTATTATTTATGAAGAATATTTTTAGCTGCCTTTTTAATACATTGACTGCCATGAGTCCAGTAGTGGCCACAGAAGAGCTTTACACTTAACAATGTAAGTCACCAAAGTGCTGTCAAATCGAAAGATTTGCACCCAGTGAATGGTCTACCTGACAGAAGGCCCTAGTCACATGAAATTTACGTTTTACCGTGTGCCTGGCCTGGCAGTCAATGTGTTAAACATATGCATTTTGGTAATCTTTTTCATATTCTTGGACAATTATTTACACAATTTTATTCCCCACTTAGAAAATGCTGTTTTGGGTCTCTGCTTGTTTTACCTGGCTAAGTGTAAGTGCTAGTGTGAAGTGACCCTTCCATGATTATATGTAGAAATCTTAGTGGAATACTTAGTAATTTTTTCCCTGCTGTGCACAACAGATTGGTGAAATGTACTCACGTGGTACAGAGAGGATACGTAGCTTTTTTAAAAGAGTTCTTTACTGTGAGCCCATCTACTCCTAGTTATTTTTATGGTACTTTTCTGCAGTTTAAAATTGTTTCTGTCTTTTATATCTTTAATCCCCAGAAAAGAATCTCATAGCTAAGAATTCCATGTATGTAGGAATAGCATGTCACCACAAGAAACTGGCTATTACAAACTAATGACAGAACCCTAAGAGGCTAACATGTTGATCATATTCTTTTTGCCATTATCTTTTTGTGTTCATTCCACATTATATTTATTCCTAAAAACTTTGTGTTTGCTTCACAATCTATAGATTTATCATCTGTGCCTGATGTGACAGCTGTTTTCCCTCTTTATGCTGAAGTTCTTACTCTTTTTTTTTTGTTCAATGTTTGTGTATTTCATTCTGCCCAATCATGCAAATCCTTGAGGGTTTCGTTTGCCTTCTATAATTGGAGTTCTGGTGTTTTATGACATTGCTGTCATGTACAAAGAAAAACCTTTTCCTCCATGTCTTTTACTGACTGAAAAATCATCAGTATATATTGCTGAAAGGGAATTGTACAAAGTACACTACCACATGGAAAACATATGTTTATGTGTTTCCTTGTGTGCGAATCTTTTTACAAAAATTTATCATCGGTAAATGTGTGTACTATCTGTACTACCTTTTGCACCCTGTTTTTCAGCTAAGACCAGAGCTACTTCTATGATATTCCTTGTGCAGCTAGTACTCCTAGGTTGTTTAGTAGTATTTTATTGTCAACAGTGTCAAAAGCCTTGGACAAGTCAAACAATATGCCTGTAACACAATCACCCTTGACAAGAGCTTCAAGTACCACATCTTTGAACTCTGATGGCCGATATTGTACTTCTGCCACTTCAGAAAGCAATCTTTGCTTTGTTAAAATGGTTGTATTTACTCATGTGACTCCTTTGTCTTTGATGATTGATTTTATAAAAAAATTTGAAGATAAAGTGCTTAGTCAGCAGTTTGAAATGCGTATGTTCTGAGCGATATGTAGGTGATATCCTCAAGGTATGACCACATTTTCAGTTAATCTAAACTCCCTCCATCCTAAGATTGTTTCACTATGGAAGTGGAGGAAAATTATAAACCACCTCGCCTAGATGCCTCAATGCAGTGTTGTATAATGAACAATGCTTCATAAAGTATGAGCTACATTTTATTCTGACAGCTTGTTTAATCTTTGCCTTGTTTTCTCAGAATGGTAATTTCAAGGAGATTGGTCATGTATTTCAACAAACCTGCATTGAATACAATGAGCATCCAACAGATACAGATGCACTAGTGAAGGTTTCTCACTTCAGGTTGCTGGTATATCATTCAAGATGTTAAGTTTTTTAAGAAACACTAAATTTGGTATGTCTTCCATTCTCTGGTGCATGTACAAATGATGATCTTCATATAAGACAGTCTCAGACTGAAAACAATGTGAGTATAGTAAATGCCTTGTCAATAGGGAGGAAAAAAAAAATCACGAAATGTTAAAGGCAGATATGCTGAACAAAGATGTCATACTAGACTAAGTCAGCCAGAAAAATTTGTTGTTTCTCACCATTGTGTAGATTTGGCACATTGATAGACATACTTTCTCTCATCTGCCTTAACCTAATGCAAAACCATTAATAAAGACATTAAGAAAATTGATTTAGAGAATGACAGTCAACAGAAACACAGCATTTTTAGCTTAGTAAAGTGTTGTTATCAGTGTTGGCTGTGATAAGAGATTGTTGGTTGCAGATAAATGAATCTGGAAAGACCACACCAATGAGTGCTAAAGCCATCCTGTGCTGTGCAATGCAGGGTCCATGGTTCACTTCTAAGGTATGGACTTCGGGAGTCATATTTGTTGTGGTGACGTTATGGCCCTTCCTCTCAGTAGGACACCTGCAATTTTCTAGTAAAGTAGAATGTAAACAGATCAATCACTCTGTCTCCCTATGGAAGATGAGCTGCCTCATTGAAATTTTGTACAGATTCGACTATAATATGTGACATCACCAATGAGAACCATTCAGGGACTCCTAATATGTTGTATGCCCATTCAAATGGTCCAATGGTAGAAACGTCTGGCAAAAGTTGAACATTTGTAACAAGCTTAATTAGTGTGACAAACAGGGGCTCTAATTTAGATTCCTGAGTATTGCAGCAGTGTGTTACAAATGGCATTATATATGAATGCTGCATAAACCAGTATCGCATTTCCCCTCAAATCTTTTAAACTCTCCTACCTCTCCTGCAGCAAATACTTAAAATATTTACTAAAATGTTTATGGAAACTATAAAAAGTGTACACCAATAATAGAATGACATCTTCAGATGTCTTGAAAAGTTAATCAGCAGCTATAAATGTTTTAGCATTTGCAAGCTATTGCATGTACCACCTAAAATAGCAACTGAGTATTTACACTAATAAGCCACAACATTATGATCATCTGCTTAGTAGCATGTTGGTCCACCTTTGAAACACAGCACAACAGTGAATCTGCATGGCCTGCATTCTACAATTCTTTAGTAAGTTTCCAGAGGTATGTGGTACCAAATGTCTATAAACAGATCATGCAGTTACCGTAAATAATGGTCAGTGGTTGGTTAGAGCAGAGCAGCCACCTGATAGTGTCTGAGATGTGTTCCATAGCAGCTCAGATCAAGGAAATCTGGTGGCCAAGGCATCAACACAAGTTCACTATCATATTTTTCAAACAACTGAAGCACAATTCTGCCTTTTGAAACAGACAGATTCCTGCTGGAAGGTACCATGACCCTCAGGAAAGACATCATGTATGGAGGGTTCTGGTGCTCGACAATAATATTCACATAGCAGCTATCATGGTGCCTTCAATTACTACCGTAAGTCCATTGAAAGCCCAGGTTAATGTCCCCCATAGCATAATACTGGCCCCAACTGGCCTGTGTCCAAGATGCTGTACATGTTTCAAGCAGGTGTTTATGTGATGGTAGCATACACGGACAAGACCATCAACTTGGTTGAATAAGATATGTGGTTCATCTGATCAGATGAAATGTTTCCATTGATCCATGGTCTAATATGTATGATCCCAAGCCGACTGCAATCACCCCCCCCCCCCCCCCCTGTGGGTCTGGCAGTTAGAATAGACTTGAGATATCTCTGCCTGTCGTAAGAGGCAACTAAAAGGAGTCTCACACTTTTCAGCCCTGTAAGTTCAGGTCCCATTTTATGGTTTGACCTGCCACTTACCTAGTTCTACAGAAGTGCGGGCCACATTGGGAAGGTCGCCTTATGTGGTGCACGAGTTATCCATAGTGTCCTTAGATTCGATCTCCTGAACCTCTTGTCAGGGCTTTGCATATCCACCTGCAATTCAACTATTTGGGCAAGGACACTTTCTGGGGTATGTCATCTTCTTCTGTTGTCTCCTGTCCTCTTTTTGCCCCCATGTCAATACTGGATTTCTCTGTGCCCAATATCGAAACGGTAGCCAGTCTGTTGTGGTGGGGCTGTCATGTATCCATTTCGTGGTAGCCCCCTGACAACACAGGGATCACACTGCTGATGCCCAAGCTGTAAACTCCCCACGTAAGCCAAGGAGTAGATGCCTGTCTTCCTGAGGCATCCGGACTTCCGGCAATGACCATAATGCCAGTTGGCCTTTGCTGTGGCTGAGTGGCACCCATGGGGAGAGCCACAGATAGGAGTGGGTGGCATCAGAACGTATGGCCCACAATGAAGTGGACTAAGTCATCTCTTGCTGGTGACCGTATGGTGGCAGCAGTCTCTACGAAATCATTTCCCTCCCTCAATACATTATGAGAGGAACATAGGGCTACAGAATGGAGAGAGCCATATTTGCCTTGGTTTTTACTCTGTAGCAGAACTGATACGGACTCCTTTCTACCTATGATGCCTCAATTTTTTGTTGAACACCTTGAGAATGAGTTTGGAGAAGTGACAGCTGTCCAAGATGCAAAATGGCACAGTCTCGATTCAGACAGTGTCCCCAGCCCAGCCCAGTCCCAAGCCCAAGCGTTACTCGCCTGTGACAACGTGGGTGATATCCCGGTTTCCATCACTCCCCATAGAAGCCTCAACATGGTCCAGGGGATCATTTTCCATCATGATCTCTTCTTGCAGTCTGACAATGAGCTCTGTGCCAATCTAGATTGGCGGGGTGTTCATTTCATCTGGCGCGTTTACAGGGGACCCAAAGACAACAGGATTGCTACCGGTGCATTCATCTTGGCCTTTGAGGGTAATTCATTGCCTGAAAAGGTCAAGGTGATGGTTTATCACTGTGATGTTAAACCATACGTCCCTCCCCCTACGCGGTGCTTTAAGTGGTGGAAGTTCGGGGGGCACATGTCTTTTCCCGCTGCACTTCCAGCACCACATCTCGAGACTGTGGATGTCCACTGCACCCAGACACTCCATGTGCAACACGTCCATCTTGCATCAACTGTGGAGAGCACCACTCACCCCGCTCGCCAAACTGCCCAGTACTCCAAAAGGAGCAGAAAATCATGGAGTGCAAGGCCCTGGACCGGTTGACTTACACAGAGTCTAAACGTAAATTTGAAAGATTACACCCCATTTGGTTGACGTTGACATATGCTGCAGCTACGTCAACATTGCTGTTCCAAGTGCAAGTGGTTCCTCACTCTGTGCCACGAACAGTGGGCCCTCTGGGCCTCCAGAATACATCCGCCTCCTTGGTGATAGGGGGCAAATCTTCCTTTGCTGCAAGGCCACCAAATGCAGTGAACATCGATCTTCTTCCCCCTGATGGAGAAACAACAGCCTCCTCTGGCTCCTCGTGTGGAAGGGGTCCCTTGGGCACTCTCTCCCAAGGTCTCCACTAATGCCACAGTGGACACTCGCCAGTGGTTCAAGGAGCCTAAAGCTGCTGGACGAAGAGCTTCATGGTCTTCCTCTGTACCTGAAGCTACTTTGGAGAAAACTTCCCAGCAAGCCCCTAAAGAGAAGCGAGAGAGCAAGCAAACTAAGTAGTAGTCTGCTAAGAGACAGGACCCTCTGCTGGCTCCAACACCACCACTCCCTATCAATTCTGCATCTGAGATGTGGTGGGGATCTTTGTGTCCCCTGTGGACCTGGCTCTCACTGATGCCTCATCTGCCATAGAAATGGCCACAAATACTCAATCGGTGGCAGCAGGTGACCCTGAGGCATAACCTGCCTCTCTTGAGTGCTTCATGCATTCCCAGCCTCACAATGATGTCATCCTCCAGTAGAATTGTGGCGGTTTTTTCCACCACCTGAGCTGAGGTAGGGCAACTCTTAAGCTAAAACCTGCTTTCTGCATTGCCCTTCAGGAAAGCTGGTTCCCGGAAATGCGGACCCCTGCTCTCCACTGCTAAAGGGGATATTACAAGAACCATAGTGACTATAATAGTGTGTCAGGTGGAGTTTGTGTCTATGTTCTGAACTCAGTATGCAATGAACCTGTGCACATTCAAACCTCTCTTGAAGCTGTGGCTGTCAGGATAAAGACGATGCAGGAAATAACTATCTGCAACGTATATCTTCCCCCAGATGGTGCAGTACCCGTGAACGCATTGATTGATCAACTCCCTAAGCTTTTGCTACTTTTGGGAGATTTTAACGCCCATAACCCTTTGTAGGGTAGCACTGTGTTTACTGACCAAGGCAGAATGTCGAAAATTTAATGTCAGCTCAACCCCTACCTCTTAAATACAGGTGCCCCCACAGTGGCACATTTCAGGTCATTGATCTCTTGGTTTGCAGTCCTGGCCTTCTCCCATCTATCCACTGGAGAGCACATGACGACCTGTGTGGTAGTGACCACTTCCTCACCTTCCTGTCCCTGCCCCAGCGTCAGGCCTGTGGATGCCTGCCCAGATAGGCTTTAAACAAGGCAGACTGGGAAGCCTTCACCTCTGCTGTCACCGTTGAATCTCCACCACATGGTAACATCGATGTGGTGGTTGAGCAGGTAACTACAACGATCATTTGTGCGGCGGAAAACGCAATCCCTCGGTCTTTAGGGTGCTCCTGGCGAAACACAGTCCCTTGGTCGCTGCAAGTTGTTTAGGCAATTAAGGAGCGTCGCTGAGCTCTACAGCGGCACCCTTCCCCGGAGCACCTCATAGCCTTTAAATGGCTCCGTGCCCTCGTTCGCCAGCTTATCAAAAGACGGAAACAAAAGCGTTGGGAGAGATACGTCTCGACCATTGGGTGCCATATGTCACCTTCCCAAGTCTGAGCAAAAATCAAACAGGTTTTTGGGTACCAGGCCCCAACAGGTGTTCCCGGTGTTAATATAAATGGCGTGTTATCTGCAGACACAAAGGTGATTGCCAAGCACTTCGCAGAGCACTATGCTTGTGCCTCTGCGTCTGAGAACTACCCCCTGCCCCCATCCCCCCCCCCCCCCCTCTCAGCCTTTTGCACTCTCAAACAGTGGATGGAAGGGAAAATCTTCTCGTTCGCTGCACGCCACAGTGAACCCTATAACGCCCCATTTACAGAGTGGGAGCTCCTCAGTACCCTTGCATGTGACATCTCATGATCTTCAACTGGATCTGGTGTGATGACATCTTTCCATTGTTCTTGTGGGAGAGCACCATCATACCAGTGCCGAAACCCGACAAACACCCACATGATGTGGATAGCTATCGGACCATCGGCCTCACGAACATTCTTTGTAAGCTGCTTGATGTATGGTATGTCGGCAGGTGGGTTGGGTCCTGGAGTCACATGGCCTACTGGCTCCATGCCAGGGCGGTTTCCACCTGAGTCGCTCTACCACTGATAATCTTGTGTCCCTCGAGTCTGTGCCATCCGGACAGCCTTTTGCAGACGCCAACCCCTTTTTGCCGTCTTTTTTGATTTACAAAAAGCATATGACACCACCTGGTGACATAATATCCTTGCCACATTATACGAGCGGGGTCTCCGAGGCCCATTACCGATTTTTATCCAGAATTTCCTGTCGCTTCCTACTTTTTCAGACCAAGTTGGTGCCTCCCATAGTTCCCCCCATATCCAGGAGAATGGGGTCCTGCCGAGTGTCTCCCTATTTTTAGTGTCCATTAACGGTCTAGAAGCAGCTGTAGGGCCGTCTGTCTCACCCTCTCTCTATGCAAATGACTTCTGCATTTCATACTGCTCCACCAGTACTGGTGTTGCTGAGCGGTGCCTACAGGAAGCCATCCACAAGGCAGTCATGGGCCCTAGCCCACGGCTTCCAGTTTTCACCCACGAAGTCATGTGTTATGCACTTCTGTCAGTGTCGTACCATTCATCCGGAAACAGAACTTTACCTTACTGACGATCCCCTCACGGTAGTGGAGACATATCAACTTTTAGGACTGTTTGTTGACGCCCAGTTGACTTGGCTTCCTCATCTTCGTCAGCTTAAGTGGATGTGCTGGTAGCACCTCAATGCCGTCTGCTGCCTGAACACCACCAACTGGAGTGCAGATCACTCTACGCTGCTGCAGCTATACAGAGCCCTAGTTCAATCCTGCCTTGACTATGGGAGTGTGGTTTCTGGTTTGGCAGCGCCTTCAGCATTGCATTTACTCAACCCTGTGCACCACTGTGGGGTTTGATTAGCGACAGGAGCTTTTAGGACGAGTCTGGTGACCAGCGCACTGGTGGAGGCTGGTGTCCCTCCACTGCAGGTCAGACATGCACAACTGCAGACCAGTTACGTTGCACATGTTCGTAGTTCTCCTGGGCATCCGGATTACTGTCTCCTTTTCCAACCCACAGCGGTTCATCTCCTGCATCAGTAGCCCAGGTCAGGGCTTACAATTGCAGTTTGCGTCCAATCCCTTCTGTCTAAACTGGAGTCCTTGCCTTTGCCACCTATACTTGAGGTCCATTCACATACACCTCCATGGTGTGCACCTAGGCCGCAGCTTTGCCTGGACCTTTCACATGGCCCAAAGGACTCAGTTCACCTCGCGGCTCTCCGCTATCACTTCCTCTCGATTCTTGACATGTACTGGGGCCATGAAGTTGTTTACACCTATGGCTTGATGGCTGATGGACACATTGGCTTTGCGTATGTCCATGGAGGACATATTGAACAGCATTTTTTTACCTGATGGCTGCAGTGTTTTTACTGCAGAGCTGGTGGCTTTATCTCATGCTCTCCATTTTGTGTTTGCAGTCTCACTTGTTTTCTTCTCACCCTTGTGGCAGTGTTTTATTCGGAACAAGGGACCAATGACCTAACAGTCTGATCCCTTTCCCCCTCTTTTAAACCAACCAACCAACCAACCACTGCAGTTTTGATCAGTGATGTCATTGGGTCAACTTGGGACAACATAGGGGTCATCTGCAGAGGCCCATTTTCAAGTGTTGTACTGAATGGTTTGTTCCAAAGCACATGTGACTGCATTCGCCATATTGTACTCTCACATCAGACCTCCCATCTCTGTATATCTTTCCCGATATACAGAGTGGGAAAGCCTTCGAACTCAACATTTTGTGATGAGGTGTGGCTGTCAGACATCTTGTCACTTACTCATGGTTTCACCATCTTTCAACCATTTTCTGTAGATGCTCTTAGCAGGCAAGCAGCTTTGCTGTTTCTGGGCCATAACAATCTGCCATTTGGCACTGTCAGTTATGTCAATGACTTTTTCCATTTGCAGCTCATATCATTAGATTGATTCTTCATTCATTTTGGCTCCCCATATGTAATTTACTTACTGTGTCCCAAGCCCTCAATGCCATCAGTCTCTTAATGCACAGCTGTCATAATGTTTTGCCTAACCAGTGTATCAGTGGTTAGCATTAGTTCCAAGTTCTCTTAACTGCATGGGCACATTGCAGATTTATAATGTTCCATGTAGAAATTTTAAACTTAGCTGAAAAATGTACTGAATTTTGTAGCCTTATGCCAGATGAAGGACTCCGAATTCAGAGAGATGTGTCATTATCTGCATGTCAAGTCAGTGGATGCAGTATGGTAATTTAGTGATAATAAATACCCAAATACCATAATATCTCTAAATATTTTTTCCACGTGGATACTTTGAGACTTTATACCTGACAAAGGTAGCATGCTGTAGTAGTTTTCCTTATAGATCAAATTCTCAAAAATCAGAATGACAACAGAACAAGGGCTGTTTTGTTATCAAAAAGTGAAGAAAATTGCAAAGCATATCTTATGACTGCTGTATGTTGTTTTGCTAACAACAACGACAACACCTACTACTACTACTACTACTACTAATTGTTGTCAGTATAACAATGTTCAGTCATAAGATATGCTTTACAATTTTTTTCAATTTTTGATAATAAAACCGCCCTTGTTTTGTTGTCAATCTGATTTTTGAGAATTTTATCTTAGTAGTAGTAGTAGTAGTAGTAGTAGTACAAATACTTGAGTGTAGCAGTTTTAGATGGGGAGGGGTGTTTTCAACAATTGCTCAAGATACCTTTAGAGGTTGTGCCTGTACCACCTTGTTTACTGCCCTCTCTACTTCAGCAGGCAATAGGATATTTGGCGGTTTTCTGGAAATTGTCTTAAATGATTAAGTAGGTCATTTTATGCTCCTAACCTGCTTTTTTTCCTCTTGAATTTCAGTATTCTTTTATAAAAACGGAAATGAAATTCAAACAATTTGAATGCCCGCTAAAATGCTCCATTCAGGTCATGTGATGTCACTGGCTAACTCTCTGCTCCTGCTGTTGTAATGCTAATCCACAGTGATGTCTTGTTTTGGAATTTGTGTCGGGCTATGGGTTACAAATGGTGTGTAGTACCATACTGTACAAATACAGCTACAAGAGCTCCTGAAAAGTTGTATTTGAGTGTTCCAGAGGATAAGAAGGTGCGTAAAATGTGGTTGCATTGTACTGGCAAATTGCCACCTTGTTGACGCACAAGTTCACTAACTTAATTAAAAAATGTCTTGCACTGTGAAGTTAACAGTAACTTATTTCCGAGATATGCTCACCCACTCTTACAATGAAGGATAGCGTCATTCAACGAAATTAAACTACTAGTGAAAATGATGTTTTACCTAACTACACCTCAATTATTTGGTAGCTCAGTCATTAGAATGGTAAACCATTGAATTTTATAAGATGTGTTCATAGATCACTGGTTCGAATAAAACTAGACAACATTTTAACTTATCTGTAAAACAACTCAACAGTCCTCTCGCATGAAATTCAAGTCGCAACTACAAAACTTCACCACACTGATCAGAAACATTGTTTCTTCCCTGCTGTTTACAAGCGCTTACATTTGCAATTTCTGTTCACAGATGTCACCTTAAGAAAGATCTTTACTAGTTAATGTGACCCCACACTTTTTACTTTATTAGAAGCACGATTTTTTCCTTTATCTTTGTACTGTCTACCTAGGATCCTTATTGTTTAAACTATTGCAGTTTCATCATCTTAACATAAAGATAAAATAAGTCTGCTTCAGATGCTAACATTAGTTTACACTCACAGACATCACAGTTCTGACATCTGTGTCACTTGCATGTTGTACAGGCTTTATATCTCTCCGTATAACCACACAGTCCTACACCTCGTTGTACTTTGGACATATGGTGATATCTTCACTACTAGCAATACTTGCCAAAAAAAAAAAAGATTTGTTTGCTCACAAAATATATGCATTTATTCTCCGTTGTCCCTTTCTTAGACAGACTAATGGAAAGCTCTCTAAAATACATCCCACAATCGAAACAACTGCTATAAATGGTTCTCGCTAATGCAGTTTTCATTTGATGTAAAACTTTTAGGAGTATATGACCCTTCCAGGATTCGACCAAGTGACCCCTTTCACTGTAGTTTAATGACCTACCTATTATGCCACGGAACACCTTACGGCGGAAACTCCTCCTGCGACGGGTGTGTCAATTCCTTGCCTGTCCTACCTCCCCTGCATACCCTACTGTTGCCCGACCGCCTATGGAACGTCTCTTTTCCAGTCGCCCAAGGGCAACGAGACCATCTGGGATTCGTGCCAAGCATTTGCTTGAGTCCCTTGGTGTGGAGCGTGTGGCACCCCAACTCCAGGGTTTTACCCGCCTGCCTCCCTGGTTGCTCCAGAGGCCCAGCGTCCTTTTAGACTTGTCGGAGTACCGGAGGAGCTGCACTCCTGCGTTTGTTTTTACCTCCTTATTTTCTGATATTTTACACCAGCATCCGGACCATGTACCAGTATTTACGGATGGCTCTAAACAGGGGGACTCTGTTGGTTGTGCTGTTGTTTTCCCTGATCGAGTCATCAAGTTACGGCTTCCTGCAGCATTTACCATCTTTGATGCCGAATTGTTTGCGATCTTGCGGGCATTGGAGCAGATGAGATGTGTTCCCAGTCTTAAGTTTCTCATCTGTTCTGACTCCCTGAGTGCCCTTCAGACCATGCAACATTTGTACCCAGCGGATACGGTCGTCCAGAACATCCATGATGCCCTACTCCACCTGCAACGGCAGGGGAAGGAGGTTTCTTTCTGCTGGGTGCCGGGGCACGTGGGTATTAGTGGAAATGAACTGGCGGATGTGGCTGCCAAAGATGCATGTTCCCTCCCTCACGTTGTTGAATGTGCCGTCCCCCTCCATGCTGTTACCTCCCTTTTGCGTTTTCGTGTTATGCGTCAATGGGAAGAGGAGTGGCTGACAGTCGGTGAAAATGAGCTGCATTTGGTCAAGGCCACCACGTGGCCATGGCATATGTCCTACCAGTCATGCAGGCGGGATGAGGTTCTCCTCACTCGCCTCCACATCGGGCACAGTCCCTTAACGCATGGTTTTTTACTCCGGCGGGAGGAGCCCCCAATCTGCAGTGCTTGTGGCGTCCAGATAACTGTCCGCCACATTTTACTTGACTGTCCTTTATTCTCTGACCAGAGGGTGGTGGTTTCCTTGCCACCGGATTTGCCCTCTATTTTGCAAGACGACGCAACGACTGTGGTTAAGGTCTTACGGTTTTGTGTCCTGTCCAATTTGTTGCCTCGGATTTTAGGGAGAGGATTTTAATGTGCTGCTGGGTGACTGGCTCACCCAGGCTTTAGGTAAGAGGTCCGCCAGTCACGATTACCTACTTGTTTCACTTCGATTGCTGTTCTCTTTTCCTTGTGTTTCCTTTCCTTTTTTAGTGCGTTTCTTCTCCTCTTGTTTTGCCTCTGTATGTGAGGATTTGTAACTGCGTCAGGTCTGTGTCTTTTAGCCGTTCTCCTTGTTCGCTGTCCGTCTTCGTCCCTTCACTGCATGTGTTCCTGTTTCTATGCATTTGGGCGCTGATGACCACGCTGTTTAGCGCCCGAAAACCTCAAACCACACGCGCACGCGCACTCTGAGTGTCTTCTATGGGAAATCAGCACTAAGTTTTGCCAAGAATAATTTTGTTGTGCTTTGGATCATGGCTCATGACTGGCAAGTCAACAATCTAGTTAGAGTATACAAATGCATTTGAAAAAGCTCTACAACTCTTTAGTCTTGAGCGAGTCTAATGATGTTGCAGGGAGCAGGGAAAGAATGTTTGTCGTTGCACATATTGCTGCTCTACATGGGTGGAACAAACTTTCACAATCAGCATTCACAAAATTCCTTTCTATTGTTACTTAAAAGTTGTAATTGCATCTTCCATCACTAAATAGGTAAACTGTTTGCAGTAGAAGTCCGTAAAAACCTTAAGCTTTGGCTAATGCTTCTATAACATAAGTATAGCTTTGTCATACCACTTGCATGTGACATGACCAGAGCATCAGCCAACAACAGACTTTTTTAAGCTTTAATCACATAAAAATAAAAGAAATGCTATTTAAATGTTATAAACAATCAGAACAACAATCCAAATCATGTTTTAAACATAGAAAAATAGCCTAGAGCTAGCCTTTATTGAATGCATTGAGTGTGTGTTTTGTTTTGTGCTGCATGTTACTCACTGTTTTATTTCATTACATTGAGATGAGTATTGAGATTCTTCAGGTTTGAGTATGAATTCCAACCTCAAAAAGTATTGGTCTGTTACACTTCTGCTTTCACAGAAGCTTGAATTGGAGGATTAGGCTGCCAGCCCTGAGAGAGGGAAGTGGGAACTGTGCACTGCTCCACTCCCCATGGCAGTTTGACAAGATGACGGTTTTAGTAAATCTAATCGTTGCAGTTGAACAGAATATCCTAACAAAACTCTGGAACATGTTACAGAAATGACCAAGTAATAATGCTAAAATTTTTTTCTGCTTTTGGCTTTTAGTGACATTATTTTGAATTTGACAAAAATACGTGAATAAAATATAATCTCTTTTCAAACAACGTAAAGCACATAATACAAAGGAAAAGAACACTGTATAATTTTTCTTTTAACCTCATCACACATCATCTCAAAAATCCTCAGTTTGTGGTCCAAAATATATAAAAGTAAATGGTGAATGAACAGGGTAATGAAGTAGAAAGAAATTTTCTTTTTGGAGTCCCAACTTAAAAAGAAAAACAATTGTCTTTAATAACTAACAATGTACTGGCTGGCAAATTTTTCTGTAAGTCCGTGACTACACCTTCATACATTTCACTGACTGTCCTTTTTAAAAGCACTCCTACATTGCAGTTTTGATTTCTGTGGCAAAAAGGTCTTTCTTCCATTGTTCCTCATTGTATTTTTCAGACAATAATAAAGTATCTATTCTCTTTTTGAACTGATGTGTCACATCATGGACATTGAAATTAAAAATTAAAAGGTGTGTTAAACAGCAATTCTATAGACTTAACAATAAGAACAGTGTAGGTACCAAAAAGGGCGTGTAATGAAAAGAAGATTTATAAATTCCAGAAAGCATACCAGTAATATTGTGTGTAAATTAGGTATAAAAGGAAATGCATTGATACTTTTGGTTATATTTATTGTTGATTTTTTTATACATGTTTCACAAATTTACCAATGCTGTTTTTCTGTGCCACTTTGCCATAAGTCAATAAATACTCTATTTCCTTCAAAGAGTCTATTATACCAAAACTAACTTTTACTGTACACTTTTGCACCTCACATTTTTTTCTGGTTAGAATGTGTTTTAACATACAAAACACCAATCATATAATAAAATTTGCCACTTATTGCCTTTTTAATATTTTGCTTTGTTGTACAGGAAACAATACTGCAGATAAGGTAACAGTGGGAGAAAACACAATTGACAAGGATCAAATAATTACTCTTATTTAGACAAGACTGGATTCAAATCATGGAGCATAATAGTGAACATTAATTATTAAGAAGTATTTTCATGTATGTGTACTGCTGTTATTTGCTACCTATACATGAAACTTCAAAAAAAAAAAAAATTAACTGAAATAAGAGCAAAGCTGGTATGCACAGTCACCTGTTCCACAGCACACACAGAGAGAGAAAGAGAGAAAGAGAGAGAGAGAGAGAGAGAGAGAGAGAGAGAGAGAGAGAGAGATGTTTTCCCAGTTTGCCTCTTAAATATTCCAACAGCAGGAATATTTAGAAACGTACTAAGTGTTATTTTTGCAGTACATAGATAACAATTTCCCCCATCAAAGAATTCCAGGTGAATAGCTTTTGTGGCCAAGAATAACTGTCATTCAGATCTCTTATAATATTTCATGTCACAATAGTACTTAAAATTAAACTTACCCCAAGAGATTATGATCTCCTGAGCTAGATAACTGAAACATCTGTACAGCTCAGTATAAATTGTAAGGTAGTCTTACACTGTCTATTCGGATGAATATAAAACTACAAATGTTTCTAAAGTGAGACGAAACCAATTTATATCACAGTTTAACTGCAAAAGCTGTGTAGTTTTTGGGCAATGGTACATCCTTTAGCAGCAATTCCGTAGTTTTATATCAGTTGAGAGTTTTTAAATATATTTTGTTGTTCTATTTTTCAAAATATGAGACTGGAACTCACTGACATACCTACTCATTTATTTTCTTGCTATTCTAACTGCAGTTTACTTATCCATAAGTCAGTTCATTCTTCCATCTCAAGTTGTATTGTGTTCATTATAATTTTTACATGCAGTATGCATATCCTATTATAGTAAAGTACTGCACTTCCAAAACCACAACTGTTGCATTCAAGTGTATGAAATAAAGCTCTGCACTGCTGTGATACTAAAGTATGTTATTTTAAAAGGTTTTGGATTCTTGTGACTAAAGAGTCTGATGGCATTTGCCATAAGTGGGGCTTAAACAGTGCATAACAATAATCTGCAGTGCCTAACAACTCTGAAGTTTCTGCTAAATATTCAGAGAATGACAAATATAACGTACTTAAATTGCACAGTAAAAACACAGAACAGTTTGAATGGCATCTTCACACCTGCCTGTAGGAACAAACTTAAATGAAGTAGGCTTTTAGCTTTAAAAGTGCTCGCATGTAAATGGAGTAGAGTGTTCGGTGTTTTACTTTACATGTTCATATTGAGTACTTTTCCATTGCTTTCATATAATTGATTAAGATCATTTAATAAGCAGCATACTGGACTGTTAATATCTGAATATTTTTGTTGCTGTTGCTGTTTCAACTCAGTATCAATAGAACGAAAAACCAGTCCAAGATGCAAATTTTTACTTTTTATTCATTTAATGACTAGTTTTGAGCCGAAATCCATTTTCAAATCATCATAACAAAGCCAAAAAAAGCATTTACGAAGATTTAAAATATGTTCATTGCACATCTTTGGAGCTGCCACTTTTGACTTTGTTATGATGATTTGTAAATTGGTCTATACCTGAAACTAGTCATCAAATGAATAAAAAGTAAAAATTTGCATTCTTGGACTGGTTTTTCATTCTACTGATTATCAGGATTTGCTGACCCAAGCTACTCCAGCATGCTGGAAGTTCAACTGAATATCGTTGAAAAGATGGTTATTTGATTATCATAAAACTGATTGTCACTGTTTATTTTAATGACAGTTTTTATCATCCCTTTTGTTGGATTATGAGCAGATATTTTGATCATTTGCTAATGTTGGGATAGCATCTCCTATTGAGATGAAGTGATACTGTCTTCAGTCCAACTTAACAAAGAAAAGGAATAATGATGCTCATTCCAAATTTGATTCTTGGGCACCAATGATTTGTTAATAACCTTTCACATTTCTATATTTTTTACATGAAGTAGTACTTTTCTTACCTGCAAGAATTATTGTACTGAAAGAGGAAAGAATGTACTGCAGAAATGTGTTCATTGGGAATTATACACAGTGTCTTCGTGTCAGGATTTTACATTAAGTATAAAATCTTGACAAGACAAAATTAATAAAAATGCATATTTACATTTGTCAGATGGAATGTAAACTGTTGAAAATGATTTCCATCTATAATATGATGTGTATTCTATTACAATATGTTAATCAAGGTTGCAGTAAAGATTTTGTTATTCATCTGGTACTGAATGGATAAGAACATATACAATGAGTGACCCATGTCACTCTCCCAAAAATTTTAGTACGAAAAGTACTTACTTTTTATATTATGTCCACTGAATTCGTCTGCAAATTAATTAAATAAATGTAATGTAGAAATAGCAGTTCTACAGATGATGTGTTATACAGGGTGTTTACAAATGAATATCAGGATTTTAAAGCTTTATAATATTTATTGCATTGAACTTACAGTTGTAAATGGTATGTCAAATGAAAGAGCAACTCAAACAGTTTTGTTTGGCACCAGTGCGCATGCACAGCACGCAATGTTTCTGCTGCAATCCACCAGACAGCAGTAGTAGCAAAGATGGCGACTAGTGAACAGAAAGCGTTTTGTGTTTTGTAGTTTGCAAAGACTGAATCTGTAGTTACTGTGCAATGTTCATTTCAGCTGAAATTCAGTTCTGATCCTCCAAGTGATAACATTCGTAGATGGTATCATCAATTTGAAGATACCGGCTGCCTTTGTAAAGGGATGAGCACAGAACGACCAAGAGTTAGTGAAGAGACTGTTGAGCAAGAGAGAGTCGTTCACTCTTAGACCAAAGAAATCAGTCTGGAAGATTAGTTGTGAATTATAAGTTCCCATGTCGACTGTTTGCAAAGTTTTAAGAAAATGCATACAACTACGTCTTTACCATTTACAGTTATTACAGGCTCTAAAGCCAGCAGACCATGGATTACGTGCCAACTTCACAAACAAAATGTTGTTTCACGACGAAGATTTTCTGGATCATGTTGTCTTCAGTGATGAATTGACCTTTCACCTTAGTGGACATGTTAACACTCACAATGTGCACATTTGGGGCTCAGAAAATCTTCACGAGGTGGTACAAATGCAACACGATTCCTCTAAAGTGACTTTTCTGTGCCGTATCCCGGAGGATAGCTTATGGGCCTTTCTTTTTTGGTGAACCTACTGTAACTGGCACTTCTTACATTTATACACTAGAGCAATGGCTCTTCCCTCAGTTGGAAGAAGATGAGCCAGAGAACTTAATTTTCCAGCAAGATGGTGCACCACCTCACTGTCGTAGTGAAGTACGCAATTGGTTGAACTTCACTGTACCCAAGTGCTGGAGCCCAATGACAGGGTTTGCTTTGTGTGGCCTCCATGTTCACCCGGCCTAATGCCATGTGATTTTTACCTTTGGGGCTTCATCAAGGATCGTGTGTACGTGCCTCTGCTACCAGCAGACCTCCCTGAATTAAGAAACTGGATTGAAGCAGCTGTTGCTACAATCACTGAAGACACACTTATCAACATTTGGGAAGAACTTAACTATAGACTATGTGTGCCGTGTGACAAATGGTGCTCACACTGAACATTTATAAGGTTCTTGGTAAACCTGTGAGTTGCTCTTTCATTTTACATATCATTTATAACTGTAAGTTTAATATAATAAATATTATAAAGCATTAAAACCCTGATATTCATTTATAAACACCCTGTACTATTCATTGAAAAACCACACAAGTTCCCATTTCCAAAATGAAATGGAGATTTCTATATAAAAGAACATTCTCATGAACTTTTGTATAGTTGAATTAACTGAACGAGCCTTCCTGCTTTTTCTATATGAGTTAAATGTGGTAGTGATAAAACACTGTTATAGGAGTCAAAGTCAGGGTATATAGCACTTTTCAACTTCCTTGTGATTTATGTGCACTATTATTGCACAAGACCAGTCACTGAAAATCTATAACTGCACTGAAATGAATACAAGAAAACAGGAAATTTCTTCATTCAATGTTTTGCTTTAATAAACATAATACAGAACAAAGCAAATAAATTACTGGTTCTTTAATTATCTCCCTTATACAAATGTATTACATAAAAAAGTGGCACCATTCATTATATATTAAATATGTTTATGTGGCATTAAAATTTGGTGGAAGTCATTCCTTCATAATTCAAGTCTGACATGACAGAAAACAGCCTTGGTTTAATATAAAAATATTATGACCATATTACTCTAAATTTTGTACTGACTTTAAAAACCTTATTTACTTAACCTCAGTATTAGAGAGAACAACAATAAGTTCTAATTGCCACACACAAACCATCACACCTCATTAACCACAGTTATGTTTTGAACTATAGCCTCTGGGCAGTCATGGCCAGTTGCTAGCAGTATGTCTAATTAATCCAACTTTACACAGTGTTTAAAAATGGTATTATTTTGCATAGTGCTTGTCCTGAAGTGCTACACGAGTTATTCTTCATCCTCCAGTTGTGCTTTGTTATTTTGCTTTATTAATTTTAAAGCAGACAAAGCACATTTGTCACTGTGAATATCCTCCAATTCAACAACTAATTGTGTTCAACAGCTACGAGTTATTCTTGTGTTAGTGACAAGTGGACTACAAGATTCATGTTTAATTACTAAATGAAAACAGGCAAAAATATGTAACTCATTCTTTCACAGATTAATATTTTTGTTGTTTATAATCTGTGTGAACAAATGTGAATATATTCCATATGATACAGCCATTTCAATGTCTTCACCAGAAATCTAGATAGTTAAATGTTAGAAGTAATACTGTTACTGTATAAAAAAAGCCTATAGAAATTTTCTTAATTGAAAATTGTAGCTCCCATGTAAGGTTTTTAATGGATAACAGCGTGTTCATTGAATGGTAAATCAACATTACTAATGTGTGTGTATACAGTAATAAAGTAGTTAAAACCACAAACACATGGGGATGCACACACAGAGTGAGTGGTAGCAATACTGTTTGACACTGTTCCTCATTACAGTTTAGGCTGCTGAAGAATGTACTAGATGGAAAGCATATGAAAGTTGTGTCTGATTATGTTAGCTCTATAGCTCTCTTCAGGAGTTCAGCAGTATGATTTAAGATGCCTTATTTATGTTACTGCAATCACAACAGACATAATATTCACAATATATTACACTGCTAATAATAAACCAGCTCTTTTTAATAACAAATAGAAAAGATTAATGAGATGCATAATGATGAATGAAGAATGCATCACATTGTCAAACGGCTAATGATATGTATGAAGTTTTGTGCATCTGCTTTTAGAATTGGTTCTCGTCATTCTGAATATATAAAAATGGTATACAATGTTAATGAAACATGGTGTAGTTAGTGGCCATTAACACATATGAAGCCATTACTAGTACTGCTTCTGCCTACCTGATTGTTGCTTCTGAGCATATTATGTCAAGAAACTAATGGCTGTTTTTTAACACTTCGTATGAAAAACATTTTTTCTGCAGAAAACACAGTTGACAAGGAGTACAAGATCTGCATTTTAGTGCTTGCATAAGCCACTAAGCTGAAGTTTCCTATATCTACATTTGATTGAGCTGACTGTGGCAAGCAAGTATGTACCAGTCTGTGTAAAATTCATAGTGTGTTCACAATTCATTTTGAAACACAAATTTAAGCTGGTTTAAAAATTATGGATGTTGGTTAGTAAAAGAATGCTAAAGCAGTATTTTTGAAATTTGTGATCAGCATGAATCTGATAGGCAGTCAGGTAGTAAATCATAAACTAACACGTGTTTAAAAATAAATACTATACTTTATGTTCATACCAAGAAAATAGTAAAACCAATTATTGTTAAAATACTTATTACTGATGTTTCTCCGATTAGCAAGATGTCTTGTGTCTCGACTAGCTGTTTGGAAGGGGGTGGGGCTTCCGCTTCAGAAGATCTCTAGGGAAACAGAAAAAGTAGATGATTGAAGTGTTGTGATTGCAGCAGGTGTCTGTTACTGGACACCAGCTTCAGCACATCACATTGCTGGTGTGGTGCACCGCTCTGCGGCTTCCTGGCGTGCCCTCTCGCGTTCCTGCTGCAGTAGTGCCAACCCTTGACGTGCTGCCATTTCATAGCGCAGACTCAGAGATGCGTCTGTGACACGTAGACGCGGTATGTGGCCAGTGTAACCAGCAATTGGCGGGAACTCTGGTGAGATGTGATGATCTGTGGACAAACCAATGCTAGTGATTAACCTGTACACTAGCTAATGTCTCAGTTCCAGTAAGTGAAATCGTATTGGATGTAGAATTATGCTGTAAAGTTAAATGTATATTTTTAAAAAATTACAAAAGACTTTTTCTGGGATTCAAAAATGTCTACTGAACGATGCGAAAAACTAGTAAGGACACATTGTTCTCATACTGATATTTCCACAACTAAATGGTCAATAATAATCAACCAGCTACCAAAGAAATGCGTGCTTTTAAGAGATTTTAATGCACACAAATGCTTGTGGGATGGGCGGTTAAATGACTTCTGCTGTAATCAACTAGCAGACACACTCGTTAAATCAGATTTAGCTTTACTTAATACTAAACAGCCAACCAGATGAGGTACACCATTGTTACACCCGTCTTCGCGAGATTTTGAACATTATCCTTAAAATATCAGTGGGAGCCAGTCACTGACACTCTAGGCAGTGACGACCATCCAGTTTGTATCCCTGTGGCAGCACGCATACCCAGCTGACAAGGATACACAAGGGATGATGGAGTCAACCATAAACTGGCAGGGATACCAAACAACATTGACATTTTTAATACTTACAGACCGAATAATGACCTTCAAGGAAGATAAAAAGAGCTTCGAGAATACAGTTTTTACAGCTGCCCTTGAAAACTTGCCCCTGAACAAGTCAGCTAACAACATATACCACAACAGCAGAATGTTCTCAAGCACTCTCCAAAAGATGGCTTGCAATCAAGATATTAAAAAAAAATAATCCGAAATATAATAATTTTATAGATATGAGGAGGAAAGTGGCTCTGGAGAAAAAGGTAACATACAACACAAAAATGAAGGCCGGTTTAAATTTTGTTTTGAACTTGGACTGGATATCTCAGCACAAAACACTGGTGAAATGTAATTTTTTTAAGAAAGGAATCAACTCTCAAGATAGACATCGTCCAGGGAAATAAGGATTAGGTAGAGTCATTCATCGACCTGTTAGCTCCAGTGTATGTGCCGTGCATCCGTGATCTATCGATCTTCCGGCAAGGGTATGCACCTGACTGCACATCCCATCACAACTGGGTACACTTTCTAGTATAAATAAGTTGCAACACTATCTGGAGAAGAAAAGGCTCACACAAAATTTTGTATTCTATGAAGCTCGAAATTAGTGATCTTTGTTCCTTGGGGAGATTAAAAATCTAAACACCTACGTTCCTGAGCAATATAGTGTAATCAAAATGGTACCAGTACCTAAACTGGGAAGAGATCCACTGTCTATTAGCTCTTTCGGGCCGATTTCTTTAATCGCATCTATCTGCAATATTTTGATCCCTATCTTCAAGAAGAGAGAGGGTAAGTTTGTAGAGCATAAAAAAGTGCTTCACAATAGGATATGCGTTTCTGGAAAAATATCAGCACACTAGATTCACTAAATACCTTTGTTACAGATGTGCACCTGAACTACTCTGACAATCTATAAACATTTGTGGCCTTTGTAAGTATAGAGGCAAATGGCATAGGACAATTGACATTTCTATATTACGACAAACCCTGCGTGATCCAGGTACACCAGCAAATATAGTCAAGTGGTGCTTGCATTAACTACACTACACGATCTTACAATTAAGCTCAACAGCCGGACAACTGATTTCCACAACTGCCGATGGAGGTTTACCACAAGGAGATCCCTTGAGCATGTTACTTTTTAACATAGATACAGGGTGATTGGTAAACCATTACACTATCCTGTCACCGTTTTACAGCATGTGAATGATTGTGACGTATGCCAAGCTGAAGGATCAGAAACGAGCTGTGCTTTGGACTGCCTGTAACGAGTTGTCAATGAGCCGTGTCGCGGCTCGCGTTGGTAGGTTGGGATCGTGTAATAGGGATAGTGGCGTCTCATTTTCTTCTTGTGTTTACTGTTAAATAACCACGTTGTGCTAACAGAATCATTAATAAAAAAGGTTTTTGTCCCTACACATGCCATGTAAATAAAATTAAATTTAGACTTTGAAAACCACTTAGATCCCAAAACATATCTAGGATGTTAGTTCGAAAATAAGATTAATGAATTTTGAAAATCTTAAATTACACCCAGAGCAAGAACATGTCCTACATCTGAGATGCATCCAGTTTATGTACCAATTAATAATTCTGTTGTTGCAACGAGTTCCAGACAATGAAATTTTTAGGAGAATTTAACTTATTTCAGTGTCAAAAGCGTGTCATTAAAGAATCATTGATTCCTCTCCTTGAATCGCGTAATATTTATCCTGGCACAACAACAAAAATTGATTTTCAATGACAAAATTCAGCCCTTGTCAAATTGTCCGAAACAGACGCTGTTAATTTCTGGTGTGAAGTACTTCAACACAGAGATGCAAATGACGTCAACCAATTTCACGAATTGACAACTTTTGCGCTGTCTCGACTAGTGTTACCATGGTCGAATGCGGAAGAGGAAATACTTTTTAGCTAGATGAACATCACGAAAACTAAAGCGAGAAATAAAATGAAATCCGAAATGATGAATTCGCATTAGTCGATTCGAGCAGGAATCTAAAGGAAGAAACAACAATGTTACCAGAATAATGAACTGACAACAGAAGTGCTGACACAGGTAGGAACTTACAACTTTGTAACATGAGCAGCCACAGACGTTGAAATTCATGGTGACTAAACTGAATGAAACTGCAGACAGCTGTTAACTGGTGGTTTATTGGCCCAACCGATTTCGCTGCATTAAAGCAGCGTATTCAGGCGTAAGTGGTTTCACAGAAATTAGCAACTAGAGATGGTACCAAAGTTCGTAGTCTGAGAATCCACTAGTGCTTTACCCTTACGACTACCGACTACAGTTGCCACATTCCCTGCACTATTCGCCCCACTGTTTCGCCGATTTTTATTCGTTGAACGTTTCCCCTATTCACGGGGTTGGATTCTCTGACTACGAACATTGGGGTGTCTCCATGTGCTAATTTATGTGACACCACTAACACCTGAAGATGTTGCTCTAACGCAGCGAAACCGATCGTGTTAATAGACCACCAATTAACTGCTGTTTGCGGTTTCATTCAAGTTCATGTGATCTGATAGGAACTGTTGACATGTAGAGCATCTGAACATACTTTATCCGCTACTACCTCTGCCTTTGGTGTTGAATCATCTGTCGGGGAAGACGTTGGTAACCCCGAGCTCTTCATTTTCTCTTAGGTGAGTTCGCTGTGCCACATTTCATAATATTGTTCTAGCTTTAAACAAAGGGATAAATTGAATTGTCTCATACTATTGGTTACTCAACACACTCAGTGCTTAAAAAATAATCTAATGGTTTTGTTAAAGGCACGATAAAAAAATGTAGTGGTTCATAGTGGTTTTCAAGAAATTCTTTTAGCGGGAAGTCTCATGTCACTGCTGGCAACAAAAATGCTCTGAGCACTCTATCCTCTCTGCCTGCCCTACAACGGACAGAGTGAAGTAATATTTAGTGTAAATGATGTAATGTAATATCAGTTATCGGGTTTGTTCGGTTTTGAATTCTTTTTAAACTAGCTTTCTTCGCGCACATGCCGGTATGGAGGTGAATTTCACAGTTTTATACCGCGTTGTTTACCCAAAATCGGTAAATAATCTTTTAATGCAGAATGAGATTTTCACTCTGCATCTTTTAATGGGTTACAGTACAAGTAAAAAAAAAAATAAGACTTTTACTGTGGGACTAACTTCAAAATCGCGAAAAATCTGCTGTTTCATACATTTTGGTCGAGTAGGTTAGTTTGTATGTAACTTTACAGGGACTAGCCGATTTCAAGTTTTTCCCATAATAAAAGAAAAGCTTCATATTAATGGGTTTTATTTTAAACCCGTAAATGATTACTGGCCTTTTTTTTAAATAACCCTGTAATATATCTCCGAAGAGTTATTTTAGCTGTCGGTAAGTTGTTGATTTGCTTATGTATGATTCTCTGATTCGCGTACAAGTTGTTTTTGTTTTCTGTTTTTACAGAACCGGAACCAGTGCCAATGTGAGCGGTTGGTACCTAGACTATTTGCGCTGAAAATCCTTTTGATATTTATTATGTTGTGGTAGGAAGTGTTCGGTGACGAGGAAAAGTATAAACATCTGACGGACTCTTCAGAACAACCTCGTAATTATGAATATCTGGAGCAGACAGAGGGTGGACAAAACAAAGTTCCCTTCTGATTGGCTAAAGAAATACTCTTGGGTAGTCTATAGCCAGCAACAGAAGGGTGCATATTGTTTGCCTTGCGTACTACTTTCTGGTCCAGATGTGGGGGCAAGCATAAAACCATTCTGCTACAGATTATCACAAAATGGCAGTTTTCAAAAGCACACATTTCGAAAGTTCATATGAAAACACTGAAAGAGCTGTAAATAATTTAATCGAAATTGAGAAACTGAAAATGATTACATCAGACAGAGAGCGGCTGATTCCTATTGTAAAGACGATCATATTATGTGGTCGGGAAAACATACCGTTAAGAGGCCACTCAGATGATAGTACACTGAGTGATGAAATCAGCCAAGAAAAATTCCGAGCACTTAAAATTTCTGATTTACTCAGGTGATTCGTCTCTCCAGAAACATTTAGAGACAGCGCCAAAAATGCTACATATCTGAGCAAAACAACTCAATCAGCTGATTGATTGTTGTCATTCTGTCTTTTTGAAAAAGATACTCGAGAAAGTCCAAGATGCAAAATATTATGCTGTTCTTGGCGACGAAACAACGGATGCCAGTGGTACAGAACAACTCAGTGTATGTATCAGGCATCTGAATTTACAAAAAAGCACAATGAACGACTTCATATACTTTCTATCTGCAAGTGATATGACTGGTGCTGCATTGAGCGATCAAAGAGGTCAAGGTTATGATAGAGGTGCCAACATGTCAGGAAAGTTCAGTGGCGAAGCAGCTCCGACCGCGCTAGCAAGTTACATGCATTGTGCAGCACATAAACTAAACCTAGCTATCGTGAGGGCCTGCAGCTTGTCTAGAATTCGCAATATGATGGGAGTTTTAAGTCTTGTTAGCACTTTTGTGCGCGAGTAAGCAAAAAGGCTGGAACTTATCAAGCGAGCTATCCTTGAAAAACACCCAGAGACAAAAAGAGTTAAATCACAAAGTCTTAGTGATACACGCTGGCCTGAAAGGCATGGTGCACTCCAGTTCAAACAGCTCTTTAGCTCCATCCCAAAGTTCCTTGAAGAAATGGACAGAACTTCTTCGTCATCGGATAGTGCAAGTCTTCTGGCTTCTATTCAGCGATATGACTGTCTTAACTTTGTCGGTAACCGCCACTGTATTTGAAATTACTGTTCCGCTTTCACGGCAACTTCAGGCTGTTGCATTAGATCTCAACCTTTGCTATGAGATGGTAGACTGTGTAATAAGAACACTGGAACGATCCAGAGAAACTAAATATGAAGAAATTTTCCAAGAGGCGTGTCATCTTGTAGAACCTTTGGGCATCTCAGTGCAGGCACCCAGAATAGCCAAACGTTCTGCTCATCGCTCCAATGTAGACGCATCTGATGCTAAGGAATACTACAGGTGAAGTAAACCTTTAATACATACACACGCTTTTTGCTTGATGCAGCATTTCTTTCTTTTCTGTTCTTTCGAGTTCGAGAATAAAGTGACGCCATGTTTAGTTTCAGATTGAATACATTGCTTCCTTTCATCGATTTTGTATTGGGACGGTTGAGGAGTCGCTTTTCGTGAGCAGAGCACGCTGCAATTCTCGACTTGTTCACCCTTATACCAAGTACCATTGTAAAAACAGAAAATCTGAACTCTTCAGTGGCAGCTGCAGGTATTTACAGCAGAAACTTACCTCATTCTCTCTCGTTATCCGGAGAAGTAACTCTTTGGAAGGAGCCGTGGAGAGAGAGAGAGAGAGAGAGAGAGAGAGAGAACATCCGCCGCTCCACCCCCAAACAGCAGCAGAGGCACATCAAGAGACAAATGAATTTTTCCGGAGCATAAAAATTCTTTTACAAAACCTCGCTACATTACCAGTATCTACTTGCAGTGTGGATCCTAGCTTCTCTTCGCTTGAACTTATAAAAGTCCTACCTTCATACGATAATGACGGATGACAGGTTGAATGGTTTGGCTGCCATGTGTATTCACCGAGATGTATCTGGCAGCCTACAACCTGTGTCATTGAAGAATTTGCTAAGCGTTATCCGAGGGGACTCGCTATGCATTAAATGAGCAAAGTAAAATTGTGTGTACTTTTTAGTATATTTGTGTTTACCTTGAGAAAGCTTACGCTCAGTTGGGTCAAGCCCCTCCCAAAACAAAATCCTAGATTCGCCACTGCAAAAACATATCAACGATCTCTAGCCTTAGGCACACACTACTCGTCGACTGGCCAGTGCCATCTTAGAATTACTCTGACAGACAAGTCACACAAAACCTGCTGTGTTGGTAAAGAGCACTAAAAGCACTCGCTTGTGCTGAATTCTGAGCATCCGATTAGAGAGAGAGAGAGAGAGAGAGAGAGAGAGAGAGAGAGAGAGATAGAGACCAACGATGTTGGAATTAGCTAATTAGAAAGTCTAATAACGAACGAAGAATATTGTCCTGGACGAAAACGTTAAAAAGTTTGGGAGAAAGAAAGAGGAAGAATCGAGGCGAAATGCCTTGGGTTTTTCCACGATATTGCAGTTTACGGCGTAAACAAAGACGATACGAAAGTAACTGCAAAAATTCCCGCTGAAACTGCACCTAAGACAGTTACACTAGCCCTCGAGCAATTCGCGTTTGCCCACGAAGTATTCGTTCCAACATAAAACTGTTCTGTTCGATTCCGCACCGGAAGGGATCCACCACACAACAGCGGGCAATCAACTGTAACAATGGTGTGGGCGGAAACAGTGCCGCATTGACCGGGGACAAAAGATCGCAACTAAGTGTACAGGAGGGCTACCATTCGTTTTCTGGCACCCATTTGCAGTTGATTCACATACGAGACAGATCGTAGATGCTGAAATATGTAGATACTTATTTCAACCAACTACATGAGACAAGTCACTTCCTCGACGTCTATGTTTAGTTCGATAAGCCTGAGCAGTCCCTAACAGAGTACCATTTTGTGAGCTCTAACTCTACACAGAATATGCTAGATTTCCAGGTACTTTTTTCCTCTTTCTTCGGTTGTGGTGAATGAGCCTAGCTAGCACTACAAAAAATTCTTCGGCATAATTGAACTTTTTTGTTTTCTTGCTACGTGTTTTCCTTTTCCGTTCATATCGGACAGTCTTTCTAGTCACACCTGAAATTTGTCACCTTCCCTTTATAGAAATAGGGATTAAATATTTTCTCCTACATTTCTTCTTCTGTGGCAAATAATTTTTCCTCTAATCTATTTGATCGTCTGTTTGGCTATTATTCATGTCTTCATGTATTTCACTAATTGTTAGCCGAGTCTTTATGACCTCATTCTCTGGCTTTGGTCGTAAATATTATCCACCATTTTGAAATGTAATTGTCAATGTCTTGGTCTGCAACTTCATGTCTACGTATTTTTACCTCGTCACCTTGTTTTCACATCTCAATATTTTCGGTATCTGGATTCGTGTTCTATATTAGTGTTGACAATGAAGAGGGACGTAATTTTTTACGGCATTGTAACATTTTAGCTGTGTGTCTGGATATGCACGTATTGCAATTTTTTGGGTTGGTGGAAATAATGGAAGTTTTTGTTCGTTTTAGTTGTTTAGCTTTCGATAGAATTTTGATATGAGAGTATCGCACTTTTAGGCATTGTAGCATAACAAACAGAGGAAAAAATGCAAGTCTCTTGGATAGATCTTTAATGCACAGTAGCATTAAAACTACTTATCTGTGGAACAAGCAAGTATAAATACGAAATCCACCAAATATGGCTCTTTAGCTTCGGAAACTGTGAAATCGAGATTGCGAAGTATGATGTACAACCTGGGCACAGGACGAGTGATCTCCCCACTCAATCCTAACACAGATTGAGAGCACACTACACGTTATGTAATCGGCCAAACGTATCATCACAGTACCAAGCAAAGCGATGCTGTAACATACCTGTAATGTTGAGGAAACTGCAGGCGCTGAGGAAACTGCAGGTAGATGCCGTGTTTCTTGACTTCCGCAAGGCGTTCGCTACAGTTCCCCACGGTCGTTTAATGAACAAAGTAAGAGCATATGGACTATCAGACCAATTGTGAGATTGGATTGAGGAGTTCCTAGATAACAGGACGCAGCATGTCATTCTCAATGGAGAGAAGTCTTCCGAAGTAAGAGTGATTTCAGGTGTGCCGCAGGGGAGTGTCATAGGACCGTTGCTATTCACAATATACATAAATGACCTGGTGGATGACATCGGAAGTTCACTGAGGCTTTTTGCAGATGATGCTGTGGTGTGGTGTATCGAGAGGTTGTAACAATGGAAAATTGTACTGAAATGCAGGAGGATCTGCAGCGAATTGACGCATGATGCAGGGAATGGCAATTGAAAATGGCTCTGAGCACTATGGGACTCAACTGCTGTGGTTAGCAGTCCCCTAGAACTCAGAACTACTTAAACCTAACTAACCTAAGGACATCACACACATCCATGCCCGAGGCAGGATTCGAACCTGCGACCGTAGCAGTCGCACGGTTCCAGACTGCGCGCCTAGAACCGCGAGACCACCGCGGCCGGCGGAATGGCAATTGAATCTCAATGTAGACAAGTGTAATGTGCTGTGAATACATAGAAAGAAAGATCCTTTATCATTTAGCTACAGTGTAGCAGGTCAGCAACTGGAAGCAGTTAATACCATAAATTTTCTGGGAGTACGCATTAGGAGTGATTTAAAATGGAATGATCATATAATTTGATCGTCGGTAAAGCAGATGCCAGACTGAGATTCATTGGAAGAATCGTAAGGAAATGCAATTCGAAAACAAAGGAAGTAGGTTACAGTACGCTTGTTCGCCCACTGCTTGAATACTGCTCAGCAGTGTGGGATCCGTACCAGATAGGGTTGATAGAAGATATAGAGAAGATCCAACGGAGAGCAGCGCGCTTCGTTACAGGATGATTTAGTAATCGCGAAAGCGTTACGGAGATGATAGATAAACTCCAGTGGAAGACTCTGCAGGAGAGACGCTCAGTAGCTCGGCACGGGCTTTTGTCAAAGTTTCGAGAACATACCTTCACAGAAGAGTCAAGCAGTATATTGCTCCCTCCTACGTATATCTCGCAAAGAGGCCATGAGGATAAAATCAGAGAGATTAGAGCCCACACAGAGGCATACCGACTATCCTTCTTTCCACGAACAATACGAGACTGAAATAGAAGGGAGAACCGATAGAGGTACTCAAGGTACCCTCCGCCACACACCGTCAGGTGGCTTGCGGAGTATGGATGTAGATGTAGATGCCGGTTTCCCCGAAAGGCAGAGAATTATAGTCAGTAGTTACGCTTGTACCATTCTTCGAAAAAATTATTGCGTTACAATTCCGCTTGGCGGGCAAAGTTTACACGCTTAAAAAAAGATATTTTAATATTTGTTTCTTTCTGGCGCAATAGTCCGCAAAGTAAGCCTACGGAATGTTTAGTCTCTCCGCCATATCGCGAGACGGGACCTCTGATGACGCGCCACATTCTGTTCACGCTTTGTTTGTGAACGGAACTGTCTACGAAGTTCAGACTACGGTTTACTTTACGGTGTTGAAAATATTCAGTACTTTGGGTCTTCTATGGACGCTAACGATCGTCGTCCCAGGGTGGACCTTTTCTTTTATTATTCTGAACACTTCCTTGGTCCGAAATTCAACGGGCACAAGGAGCATTTTTCAACCCTCACTGAATTTCACCGAACACCTAATTTCGTAAGATTTCACAGCCTTTGTTATGTTTCCGTTTCCCAAATGTTGCCTCGACAAACACAAACTGTTGCATTTGAACCTAACCTAGATCTATGGCTACGCTACGGATCAGTCTGTCACCACAACCAGATTTTTTTCTGCCAGTTCAGCTGTGTTCCTATGTGCCAGCCTACCACCACCATAGGAAATTGCGAGATATTCGAAAAATACAGCCGAAAACAGCTTAACCACATCCTGAAAATCTTGACCTATTCGTAGAACAACAGCCAAGTATTGTAATAACAAATAATATAAAAGTCACTACTTCATTCCGAGAAATTTAGCCCTATATCACTTAACCCTCCTAGAGTTTCCGATTGCAATTGGTACCAATCCGCTCCTTTAATGTTCTAGGGTTAAGTTCTGTTGTTGCGTTCAAACCGTACCGTACCATTGGAAATGGCGACATTTGAAACCGCAACGTATTGGGAATAAAACAGCCATAAACTATTTCTCTCAAACAAGAGTAGCAGTGTCACTGCTTCATTCGCATCAGTTTAAGATGTCTTACATCACAGCCTAACCACATCTCCGGCGAAATAAAAGCAGAACCGAAATTATATATGAAGCCATAGCTCTACTTATTTCTACACGGTAGGCATTTTGTGCGCGCGTGACGGAATAGTGTCGTTGGCTGACTAGATCACGTGTCCTGTGCTCAGGTTGCGTAACAAACGCAAATCTTACAGTGCAATCTCGATTTAACACTTTCTGAAGCTATCGTGCCGGTTTTGGTGGATTTCATATTTATACTTGCCTATTCCGCAAGTATGCATTTTCATTGCTACAGCGCATTAAAGATCTATCCAGGAGACGTCCTTTTCTTCTCGGTTTGTTGTGCTACATTGCTTGAAAGTGCGGTACCGATCTATAAAAATTTAATCAGCTTTTCTTCACACTTCCCTTTCCGTATTTCTTCTTTATTTAGTCTTTAATTTGCTTGATACGGCCTTAAGTTTTCTGATTCTCTGGTGTGTGTGTGTGTAGGTAGTGTTTGTGCTCATCTTTTGCGCGACTGTAGTACACATTTAGAAGCAACAAATGAATTCTGCTCTAGTGCGACGCACTTCCCAAGCGTTTTTGGGAGCGACAGACCAGAGGTACTGCTTTCGAGTCTCGTCATTGGTGGAAGGATAGAGAAACTAAAAATTCACTTTAATCGCTACAACGAATAATGTCGTTTTGGAAATGAACAATATCAGTGATAATAATTGTGGTACACTATCAGTGAGTTACATTCATTATCTGATAAGAATTGGGCTGAAATTACTGTAACATTTATTTATTGATTCACTCATGCGCGTATATCAGAAGTCATGTCGCGCTATACCTGCTTTGAATATTTGCAATACATGCATGAACGTATCGGTAGCTAAATGTTACGTTTCATCACTGTTCCTTTCTTATACCTCGCCTGTATTAAGCTGGTGGTTCATAGGGACTAATGTTTAATGTGTTATACAGAGGGGTACAGATAAATTTAGATGATCTTTGGTAGTATTAATGAAACAAAATGACATATCGTTACACTTCGTGCCCAGGGGAAGATTATTTTGTGTGTTCAAAGTGACCACCATTAGCAGCCAAATAACGTTGTTGCCGCTGAACTGTTGACCGAACTACGGCTGTCTGTGTGGCAGTCGCACAGGACGCCTCGATGTCTTCTCGTAACCTGTTTAGTGTAGCTGGTTTATGTTGATAAATTTCATTTTTCAAGGTCTCCCGTAGACAGAAGGTAAGCGTGTAAGGTCTTGAGACCGTGGTGGGTTATAGGCGCTACAGTCTGGAACCGAGCGACCGCTACGGTCGCAGGTTCGAATCCTGCCTCGGGCATGGATGTGTGTGATGTCCTTAGGTTAGTTAGGTTAAAGTACACTTCTGGAAATGGAAAAAAGAACACATTGACACCGGTGTGTCAGACCCACCATACTTGCTCCGGACACTGCGAGAGGGCTGTACAAGCAATGATCACACGCACGGCACAGCGGACACACCAGGAACCGCGGTGTTGGCCGTCGAATGGCGCTAGCTGCGCAGCATTTGTGCACCGCCGCCGTCAGTGTCAGCCAGTTTGCCGTGGCATACGGAGCTCCATCGCAGTCTTTAACACTGGTAGCATGCCGCGACAGCGTGGACGTGAACCGTATGCGCAGTTGACGGACTTTGAGCGAGGGCGTATAGTGGGCATGCGGGAGGCCGGGTGGACGTACCGCCGAATTGCTCAACACGTGGGGCGTGAGGTCTCCACAGTACATCGATGTTGTCGCCAGTGGTCGGCGGAAGGTGCACGTGCCCGTCGACCTGGGACCGGACCGCAGCGACGCACGGATGCACGCCAAGACCGTAGGATCCTACGCAGTGCCGTAGGGGACCGCACCGCCACTTCCCAGCAAATTAGGGACACTGTTGCTCCTGGGGTATCGGCGAGGACCATTCGCAACCGTCTCCATGAAGCTGGGCTACGGTCCCGCACACCGTTAGGCCGTCTTCCGCTCACGCCCCAACATCGTGCAGCCCGCCTCCAGTGGTGTCGTGACAGGCGTGAATGGAGGGACGAATGGAGACGTGTCGTCTTCAGCGATGAGAGTCGCTTCTGCCTTGGTGCCAATGATGGTCGTATGCGTGTTTGGCGCCGTGCAGGTGAGCGCCACAATCAGGACTGCATACGACCGAGGCACACAGGGCCAACACCCGGCATCATGGTGTGGGGAGCGATCTCCTACACTGGCCGTACACCACTGGTGATCGTCGAGGGGACACTGAATAGTGCACGGTACATCCAAACCGTCATCGAACCCATCGTTCTACCATTCCTAGACCGGCAAGGGAACTTGCTGTTCCAACAGGACAATGCACGTCCGCATGTATCCCGTACCACCCAACGTGCTCTAGAAGGTGTAAGTCAACTACCCTGGCCAGCAAGATCTCCGGATCTGTCCCCCATTGAGCATGTTTGGGACTGGATGAAGCGTCGTCTCACGCGGTCTGCACGTCCAGCACGAACGCTGGTCCAACTGAGGCGCCAGGTGGAAATGGCATGGCAAGCCGTTCCACAGGACTACATCCAGCATCTCTACGATCGTCTCCATGGGAGAATAGCAGCCTGCATTGCTGCGAAAGGTGGATATACACTGTACTAGTGCCGACATTGTGCATGCTCTGTTGCCTGTGTCTATGTGCCTGTGGTTCTGTCAGTGTGATCATGTGATGTATCTGACCCCAGGAATGTGTCAATCAAGTTTCCCCTTCCTGGGACAATGAATTCACGGTGTTCTTATTTCAATTTCCAGGAGTGTAGTACTAAGTTCTAGGCGACTGATGACCTCAGATGTTAAGTCGCATAGTGCTCAGAGCCTTTTGAACGGTGGTGGGTACTCAACAGCTCTTTTTCTTCCTATCCATTGTCCAGGTAGATTTTCGTCCAAGTAGGCTCTGAAGCCTTTTGTGGTTTTAGGGCGCACAACTACGTTGTCATTAGCGCCCAGACTAAGTTATGAATGCACTGCGAAGCACAAGGTTAAAACAGCAACTAAAAAGGACAACACTATAAAAGGCACATTAACAGGCAAGGGATTAAAAGAAAACAGCATAATCAAATGTCCTTAGACAGGTTTGTCAAGTGGATAAAACGAAGAACGCGAGCAGCTGCTCCTGGGTCATGCGCTAAAATGACATCCAGAGTACATGGCAGGCCAAGATCAATGCGCAGTGTATTAAAGTCGGACAGGACGTTAAAATGTGGCGTACCGTCAGCAATTGCCCACATGGGCAGAACGGCGCCGGCGCAGCCGTCAGCAGATGGCGATGGCTGAACCGGCAGTGTCCAGTCCGTAACCGGGCCAAAACGACCTCCTCCCGCCGAGAAGGACGTGAAGAGGTCGTCCAAGCCGTGGGGAGAGGTTTCAATGCCCGAAGCTTGTTTTCAGTAAGTGTAAACCACTCGGCATGCCACAGCGATAAAATGCGTTCACAAATGACCCTGCTAAAATTAGATCAGGAACCGACATAAAGGTAACCGGAGAACCGTCGTCCGCCAGCTGCTGAAGAGAGCGTTGGATCCGGTGCACGAATGGGTGAACTGGATACGGATCACTGAGGCTCTAGATGGCGCTCAGGGAATCGGAGCAGATGACATAAGCAGAATGTCGGCGGTGGCGGATGTAAAGAACAGCCTGATAGAGGGCAAGTAGCTCAGCTGTGAAGACCGAACAATGGCCATGGAGCCGGTATTTGAAACTGTGTGCCCCGACAATAAAAGAACACCCGACACCGTCATTGGTCTTACAGCCATCTGTATAAATGAAGATCGTATTAATGAACTTCGAACGAAGTTCGACAAACCGCGAGCGCTATACCGAAGCTGGGGTAACCTTTGGGAGCGAGCCGAGGTCAAGGTGAACGCGAACCTGAGCCTGATTTATGATAGTGAGGCGGAGCGCCATCTTGTGGTAAGTAAAATCTTCCGTTCCCAAACACATCTCGGATCGCAAGTAAAATCGAAGAATGCAGCATATGAAGATACACCTCGCCAGTTACGGTACCTTGAAAGTAGAATGGGCCAATCAAATAGCGCGATGGCAGGCCACATAGTAACACTCGGTAGATTAACATGTTTGTCCACGTGGTTCAAAAATGGCTCTGAGCTCTATGGGACTTAACATCTGAGGTCATCAGTCCCCTAGAACTTAGAACTACTTAAACCTAACTAACCTAAGGACATCACACACATCCATGCCTAAGGCAGGATTCCAACCTGCGACCGTAGCAGTCGCGCGGTTCCGGACTGAAGCGCCTACAACTGCTCGGTCACCGTGGCCGGCTTGTCCACGTGAACGTGAGGATCTTCAGAACCCAGTACATGCAGCTGTAGCTGTTTACGGTAGCGTTCACAGTTTGCATCGCGCCTTGCCAGACCAGATAACCATCAATGCAAATCGTTCATCCTCACGAAGTATGCTTTCAGACCACTCTCAGTACTCCATCCTTCGTTCTGGGTCGTCCTCGTTCATAGCACACAGCGATCTTTGAATTTCCTCTTTCCACTTAACAGCCTTCAAAATTTGTCGCACGCTTGGTCGGATTATCCCGCTTTTACGTGCAGCCTGCTTCACAGATTTTTGAGGTGAAATGTTGCAACACAGCAGCGCTGGAAGCTGGACTTTTGATGTTTTTGGTAAGCCAGAGCTTACCTTATGCACATACTGAACAGCACCGTCTGCTTCAAATTCATTCCGAATAGGATAAATTATTAAACGTGTTGGTGGCTGAGTTACGTACACATTACGCTATTGCCGTTTTACCTCCATCATGTTCTCGTACATCCAGAACCACTTCAAGACGGCCTTGCGTTACTCAAACGACAATCTTACTTCATTCATTGCTGCACTTCGCTGCCAAGCGTCAAATTATATCACTTTCTTAGTCGGGACCGGCAAGAGGCATAGCTCTCCTTCCAAAGTTTAAAACAATTTCGATATGTTAGCTATATATTGTACCCAGAAACCTATGTTCTGAAGCCCACCAAATATGAACTGGAAACCACTAGAAACCATATCTGGAATATCCACTGTTATTTCGTAATCCCCTTCCCCCTAGAGCGAGTCGAAAATCGCCAAAACTGCCCCATTTCGCTAGATTTTTATATTATTATTCAATACTTGAATACTGGCAATAGCCACACGGTGTGGCTCCATTGGTACTGGGTAGTTAGCGCGCGCGAGCTCCGCTTTATATGGAAATAGTGTGCCAGCGAACGGAAGTGCGACACGAGACTAGGCACCACTAAGTGAAGTACATTTCCCACCCTGTCTGCAGTTTCGAACTCTTGTAACCGCATGTCATTAGGACTAGACAGTCTTTGTAGCCAAAGACTTCCTGCGTGAGTTTGTTGTAATAATTCGACTCTGCAAAAGTCGAAACAGGACATTTATGATGTACAAACATTAGAAAAAGTAGTTTTTAAACGTAAAATTTGCTTTATTTCGAAATATTCTACTGCAGAAAATGAGGAGAGAGGTCAATACTATTTTAATAACAACGCTGACAGATACTAGCAACGAACACACGACATAAGAATTGGTACAGCATTGCTGAGACGGTGTTGCCGTGTGTTGTTGTTGAAGGTACGCTGTACGTGCAGTGTGCAAGACTTTCCCCCACATGGTCTACACCAGGGCCGGCCAGAAATTCTGCACGCGTGCAACTTCGGGTCATAGTGTGCACGCCGCAGCCGTCAGCGTTCATGTAGTGCATGTTTCTACGCACAGATGTCGCTTTATCCACTTGCTGGGATACTCTGTACCGGCGCATTCTAGTGCTCTTTCCACAGCTTTCAAGCCAACCATGAGAAGGTATTTCGCGTATTAAAGATTTAAAATACTGTCATTGAGACGTCTACTTTTATAGTAACAGTTGAACCCAGTAAGGCAAGTACTACAGTTAACAACCGTGGGTTTTTATTAAGGCAGCTTGACTGAGGGCACGTAAATACGCGTAATGTTTTTGATCTAGTATTTAAGAAAGAGAGCACTTAGCGACTTCCAATGAACCTTATTCATGATTTCAAATTAGATTAAACTAATGCAAGGTTTCCTATAACTAATTCTCGGTGCCCTCAGTTACACCCACATAATTTCTGTCTCACTGACCTCTGAACAGAATCATAACCGCAGACCTCTCGATGATCACCTGTTATTTCAATATTATTGCTATATTATTGCTATATCTTTCATCAGTTACGTCTGAAATCTGCATAATAACCGACAATTAGATGAATGTTATGTTTTATCGACTTCAGCTAAGCGTAGCCCTTCACACATAAAAAAAACCCTAAATGTAAATATACATTGGAACAATCGGTTTAATGACCAACTTTCCTGATAATAATGTAACATCGAGCAGAATGAGGCAATAATGCACAGTTAGTAAACAATAATTTTTAATTATGAAAGGAATAAATCCAAACACGTTTATCACTCGCCATGAGAAATGATAACCGAGTTGATGTGTCTCATCCATTTTCTTAAGGACATTTAATTTTGCTTGCCGTTCTTCACTGTTGAGTACCCTACACTCGTCTTTGTGATATGTATTGTAGTGTCTTTCAATTGAAAACTTACGCTGGCCGCCTATTATTCGGCGGCACAGCAAACACTGAGTTTTCACCAACGGCTACAAAAAATAATTGCAGTTCCCAGTCATTCTTAAACGACTGAGAACATAGATCTCCCGTCCTTTGCTTTTTCACAGTACCTGCCATTTCTCAGTATTTCTCTGTTAAGGTTACGGTCACCAGGGGTAAACGAGACTGGGTATGTTACGCTCTTGCTTGTACCACATAAACAGGGAAGTGGGGCCGCCGCCGTTCATTTAGGACGCATCTCTAATAACAGATGTCGCTGTCGCTGTCGCTCGCTGTCGCACACGTGCGCACATGTGCAGCACTTCCGCACGTCTGCACACTGTGCAGCGTTTGGCCGGCCCTGGTCTACACTGTAGTTTCTCGCTGTCGTCGCCAGACATCGGTTGTACTGTGGAATGGCACCAACCTTAGTCTGGAAATATTTTTTACGAAGTGACGTAACAATTAAGTACAATGCTACATTTGCTTTGAAAGATTAAAAATCATCGATCGTCGTCGTGAAAATTCCAATTGACCGACATCCGACGTCTCGCCCGAGAACCATATTTACAATTTGTCCATCGGGAAAGCCTCAAGCAACTCGTTAATAACGCACTATAAAATAGGAAGTAGCTGATCTGCTACCGGTATCTACGTGATGTGCCTTTATCTACTTGCAGCCCTTGAAAACTGACAAATTAACTTGAAAAACAGACTCCTTCAACCTCAGTTTTAACTTTTCAGCGCTGACTATTCGTAATGCCCAAATACTGATATGGACCCCGATTGTAACATGACTTTTGAGCAGAGTTTTAACAAATTAGTATCAATACGAGAATATTGCTGATTTTTTATGGTGTTCAACCATTTGGCACTTTTTCGAGAATAGCATCTAACAGTGGACGGATGAAGTTTTCCGTTTCTTTCTCTAAGTTAATATTTTGATTCGATGTATCTTGAAACTGAGTGTCAAAATTATTCAATCTTTGTTCGATTTCTACGTTTATTACAGGAAATAACAGGAACAAAAAATCGAAAATCAGTTATTTCTGAAACTGGTTATTTTGGGCGGTTTTAACAGTGAAAGTTTACACCAGGGTCTCTGAATCTGGCGTTTGTTATTGTGCATGCATCACTGCACATACACACCCCGTTGCTAACAATGTAAATTTAGCAGTCAGTGAGATCTGCTAGAGGAGGGACGTTCGAAGTTATGAGATATTGCTGTTTAATTCGACAATTTTTTTTTTTGAAACGTCACTGTGACCCTGGAGCACCCTTCACGTGAACTTCGGAGGTGTAAACTACTAGAGGAAAAAAAAACCTATATAAACGAAAACTGGTTTTTTAGCGATAACCGTCATCCCTACATGGTTCAGGACCACCGAGGACATTATATTGTCCGAACTGTACTTCTATGTTGTTCCTAACAGAGTGCGAAGGGCATCGGCGCCCTGTCATGTTGAAACCATATAAGCTGACATTCTTAGCGGCCCATCTTCTAGGAACTGTAGAACGACATGCTGAAGGAACGTTCTGTACACAACTGTGTTCAGTGTACCGGGAAGTAGGTAAGGCCCAAACACAAAATAGTTGCCAATACCAGCCTGTGCATTCACAGCAACTACTGTTGACAGGCTCGACACATTAGTGCGAACGTGTATTTCTGCATCCCATATGTGTCTGTTTCAACTGTTTAACATGCCCTCTCTTGTAAACAAGGCCTTGTCTGTAAACGACAAGAACATGTGGAAACTTTAGTGTTCTGTACATTGCTATAGGAACCGATTTGCAAACGTCACTGGATATGGTAAGTCCGCTGACTGTAGTGATTGTATCTTCTGTGGATGCAATTTTTGTTCATATAAGACCTTCAGAACAGTTAATTGGCTTGTGACTAGAGCGCGGGCAACTGGTCAGCTGCAATAACCGCGTGTAACACATTCTCCGCAATATCGGGCTTTCTAGCCTACCTCACACGGCTAGTATCTTCCATCTAACACGGAGGGATCCAGTTTGTCGTAGGCGCCTAGGTACAGATGCAAAGTACTGTTATGTGGTTCCTATCGGTGCGAGAACAGCTCACCATGGCGTCGCTGTGGCGTTCTTCCATTTCATTTAGTGAACCAGTACACGAGGTGCATATCAGCCAGCTCTCCATCAGGAAAGCCACCCATAGCACTGCTGTGTTTTACTATTAAACGCACGACTAACACTGTCGGAAAATAAAAACCTAGACAGAATGGAGCCGTACTTAATGCCAGATTGAGGGCAAACAGGTAAGGAATGCATCGCTGTTGTCAACATCATGTACTGTAACAAGACACATAGCGCATAACGTCGACATTTGCACTGTTGTGCTCTGTTTTCAGTGGAATATAGATACAAAATGCTGTGTCGTACGAACAAGACACACCCAGGGCAAAAGCACCACAGAAACTAAGGTGAGAGCTGATGCCAGTGCACAAAGACTCGCCACTTGTGTGATTACCATCAGCACCACGGGTAGCGCTGAGGATGAAGATATCGACTTCGCCTCTGCCAGCTGCCGACCGAGTACGATCCGCTAATGACCGGACGACGACAACAGACTCGGGCTACAGAAGAGCAGGTCTCGCCCACTTTGTTATAGATCATCGTCCAGGGATGCCTTTATAGACAGGGAACTTTGTTTAGGGAACTCTTAGAAGTGGAGAGACAGTAGTTGTAAACTGCATTTGCTATGTACTGTGAAGGTTACCAACGATTATTTGCACTTAGCCACTGAGGGCCTTTTTTTTGTATTATATTAGAAGTAGTGCTACAGACTTCATAATTCAACGAGACTGTCTGCCATTTCAGTTGACAGCGCCCCTGGACATGTGCGGATGGAATTCATCTGCAGTGCAATTCTCGTTAAAAACACAATTTCTTTTACGTTAAAACTGTCCAGAGTTGTACGTAGTTTTCCTTAGGTTCAAATGGCTCTGAGCACTATGGGACTTAACATCTGAGGTCATCAGTCCCCTAGAACTTAGAACTACTTAAACCTATCTAACCTAAGGACATCACACACATCCATGCGCCGGCCGCGGTGGTCTAGCGGTTCTAGGCGCGCAGTCCGGAACCGCGCGACTGCTACGGTCGCAGGTTCGAATCCTGCCTCGGGCATGGATCTGTGTGATGTCCTTAGGTTAGTTAGGTTTAAGTAGTTCTAAGTCCCATAGTGCTCAGAGCCATTTGAACCATCTGAACACATCCATGCCCGAGGCAGGATTCGAACCTGCGACGTAGCGGTCGCGCGGTTCCAGACTGAAGCGCCTAGAACCGCTCGGCCACAGCGGCCGGCCCGTTAAAGTCTCTTTTCAATTGTGGAAGTAAATAAGTCACGATTAAGTGGCAACCTGGGTGAGGAAAATCTATGAAATTGTCTGCCTCTGCCCGTGTACTGACAGTTTGTACCAGATATAGATTTTTATGTCTTCAGCACGTCAAAAATTAAATAATAATGAAAATATGTCGCGATAGTGACCTGTATTGTTGACAAATACGAAACCAAGCCACTTGCAAGCTGTGCAGCGTTTCTAACGGGACGCGAAGCATTACTCTCTCTCTCTCTCTCTCTCTCTCTCTCTCTCTCTCTCTCTCATCTGAGACAGCTGTAACAAAACAGGTGGATTTCATCAAGCTATTATGTTTTTCTTCCATTTTTGCAATTATTTTCAATAGTAGTGTTTTCATGACAAGTGCACAACATCTAAAAACGTCAAATATTGACACAGGGTTTTCTAACTTCAGTATTTGTTACAATCCTTTGGCTATCATGAGTCAATGAGTAATTAGTTTACCTAAAAACTGTGTTGATGACAAGCATCAATAATTTTGGTATATTATCATTGTTCATTTGTAAACATACGAGACCAATTACTAACTTTCAGATAAAGAAGAAGGTAAAATCAGTAAGTGAAGTATTCATACAGCTAATGATGAAAACATGTTAGTAACTTTTGCTCTCATTTACTTCCAGAGTAATGTATTCATAGTTAAAGTTTTGTTAGTGACATAGAATATCATTCTGGCAAACTAGACGGTTTAAGTCAAGTGATATTGTTGTATCTAGAAGTTCACATTCTAATTATTGCAAACTTATAAAATGAACATGTCAGAAGCCACTTTAGTCAGTCAATGGAAGGTTATGAAACGAGTAAGATCTGTGTCCAAAAATGTACTACAGATTACATTATCAGATGTCAACCGAGTAGTATGTGGTTACCGGGTTATCTGTGCATAAACTATGGTTTATATAAGACAATATCTGACCATAAACCGTAGGTCTTTCAACACCAAAATACAATTAAAGTGTTTGGACTGTATGCTCCATCACTCACAATAGCCTACCGAGAGCTTATTTAGACAAGTAAACATTACTAGGTTACACACCATGGCGTGGTAGCGGGGAAACTGAGTGACAGTGACCTGCACACATGCAGGGTTCTTGGCTGTCTGTGGGGTAGAGGATGGGTTAGGATTTGTAGTAACGACATGCAGCAGTGCCAATAGTGTTTACTAGTTCTTAACATAGATGGAAATGAGAGGAGCCCTTGGTCCATATTCCAACAGGGATTTATTTCCAGACATATAAGAAATTATTTTCTAATTTTGACTAACAGTAGCTCCTGCAAGAATAGGTGACACTGTTTTAAAACACCTTGTATTGAGGAGGAGATCTCCAGTTCTCGCATCTACCTTCCGACAGAATGACACCTAAAAAACCTTTGTTGGAACCTGTATATTGGAGCTGTTTTGAAAGTAATTCTGCACAATACGTCTCAGACAAAACGGCCCGGCATGTGTGTGTTTGTGTGTACAATAATGACTTCGATGAATTGCTGAAACTGGGCAGTGCACCAACCCCCTGCGTTCATTACACCTAAATAATACACAACGTAAGGTAGGTAGGTAGGTAGGTTTAATGATTAAAAGCGCCAACTATGAGGTCTTCAGTCCCTCCTACCTGGAACAAGCAAGCCAACAGAACTACACAACATGGAAGTAGTAGTCCGCGAAACCAAAGGAGAGGAAAGCCCAAGGTCTACTGAAAGTCATCAAAGATTTGAGAAAGGAACAAAAGGAAAGGGGGACAAGAAGAAAAGGCAAGTGAGGTGCCCCATCCAGAAGCCCTCAAAGACATTGCTATGGGGACATGCCCCCCACCTCTTCTCAGTGCTACCCCTTCCAACAATACACAGAAAAGACGCAAAATGGACAGGACGAGAGAAACAAAAACACCCAAGCATACAAGAAATGGGAAGAAGAGCAAAAGAATGGGGCAGAGCACCAAGCACAGACAGTCATTACACAGTCGCTCAGAGCAGGCAACAGGGCATCCTGCCAACCAATCAATGGACAGACAAGGCTGAGATGTCCTCTCGTAAAGAGAATGATAAAAAAAAAACCCTTCACAAAAACTGAAAATCCAGGTTTTCTGCTGGATAAGCAGCTGGATAATAAGTTTAAGAGCCCACAGCAGGGTGGCTAAGTTAGGACAGTCCTGCAAAATGTGGACCACTGTCAAAATTACACTACAATGACAGTGGGGCAGATCCTGATGACAGATGAGATCACCATGATTCTGCCAAGTATGGCCAATGCGGAGCTGGCAAAGGACGATGGAGGACCTCCACGAATTTTTTTGCCGCCTCCACCACTCATAGTTCGATAGAATCAGAGTATGCCTTTCTGTATTCCAAATGCTTAAAACTTGACAGCGTAATATTGATCGGAAATTGGTTCAATAATACAAATTTCAAGAGATGGCTTGACAGAAGCCAATTTGGCCAGTCTTGTCAGCGGACCACTTAGTATCTACGTTGTATGAGGAGATAAATGGAATTCTGGGTAGTCAGGACCAAGGCATGATGAGGTTAACACTAGTCAAGAGCTTGTGAATTGCTGAGAGAGTCACTACAGATAAGGAAAGAGTCACTGGTGCAGGGACTGATATGCTCAAGAGCATGATAGATGGCTACCAACTGCACAACGAAAGCACTGCAGCCATCTGGCAAAGGTGATCCGGTCCAAAGGTGATCCGGTCCAAAGGTGATCCGGTCCAAAGGTGATCCGGTCCAAAGGTGATCCGGTCCAAAGGTGATCAGGTCCAAAGGTGATCAGGTCCAAAGGTGATCAGGTCCAAAGGTGATCAGGTCCAAAGGTGATCAGGTCCAAAGGTGATCAGGTCCAAAGGTGATCAGGTCCAAAGGTGATCAGGTCCAAAGGTGATCAGGTCCAAAGGTGATCAGGTCCAAAGGTGATCAGGTCCAAAGGTGATCAGGTCCAAAGGTGATCAGGTCCAAAGGTGATCAGGTCCAAAGGTGATCAGGTCCAAAGGTGATCAGGTCCAAAGGTGATCAGGTCCAAAGGTGATCAGGTCCAAAGGTGATCAGGTCCAAAGGTGATCAGGTCCAAAGGTGATCAGGTCCAAAGGTGATCAGGTCCAAAGGTGATCAGGTCCAAAGGTGATCAGGTCCAAAGGTGATCAGGTCCAAAGGTGATCAGGTCCAAAGGTGATCAGGTCCAAAGGTGATCAGGTCCAAAGGTGATCAGGTCCAAAGGTGATCAGGTCCAAAGGTGATCAGGTCCAAAGGTGATCAGGTCCAAAGGTGATCAGGTCCAAAGGTGATCAGGTCCAAAGGTGATCAGGTCCAAAGGTGATCAGGTCCAAAGGTGATCAGGTCCAAAGGTGATCAGGTCCAAAGGTGATCAGGTCCAAAGGTGATCAGGTCCAAAGGTGATCAGGTCCAAAGGTGATCAGGTCCAAAGGTGATCAGGTCCAAAGGTGATCAGGTCCAAAGGTGATCAGGTCCAAAGGTGATCAGGTCCAAAGGTGATCAGGTCCAAAGGTGATCAGGTCCAAAGGTGATCAGGTCCAAAGGTGATCAGGTCCAAAGGTGATCAGGTCCAAAGGTGATCAGGTCCAAAGGTGATCAGGTCCAAAGGTGATCAGGTCCAAAGGTGATCAGGTCCAAAGGTGATCAGGTCCAAAGGTGATCAGGTCCAAAGGTGATCAGGTCCAAAGGTGATCAGGTCCAAAGGTGATCAGGTCCAAAGGTGATCAGGTCCAAAGGTGATCAGGTCCAAAGGTGATCAGGTCCAAAGGTGATCAGGTCCAAAGGTGATCAGGTCCAAAGGTGATCAGGTCCAAAGGTGATCAGGTCCAAAGGTGATCAGGTCCAAAGGTGATCAGGTCCAAAGGTGATCAGGTCCAAAGGTGATCAGGTCCAAAGGTGATCAGGTCCAAAGGTGATCAGGTCCAAAGGTGATCAGGTCCAAAGGTGATCAGGTCCAAAGGTGATCAGGTCCAAAGGTGATCAGGTCCAAAGGTGATCAGGTCCAAAGGTGATCAGGTCCAAAGGTGATCAGGTCCAAAGGTGATCAGGTCCAAAGGTGATCAGGTCCAAAGGTGATCAGGTCCAAAGGTGATCAGGTCCAAAGGTGATCAGGTCCAAAGGTGATCAGGTCCAAAGGTGATCAGGTCCAAAGGTGATCAGGTCCAAAGGTGATCAGGTCCAAAGGTGATCAGGTCCAAAGGTGATCAGGTCCAAAGGTGATCAGGTCCAAAGGTGATCAGGTCCAAAGGTGATCAGGTCCAAAGGTGATCAGGTCCAAAGGTGATCAGGTCCAAAGGTGATCAGGTCCAAAGGTGATCAGGTCCAAAGGTGATCAGGTCCAAAGGTGATCAGGTCCAAAGGTGATCAGGTCCAAAGGTGATCAGGTCCAAAGGTGATCAGGTCCAAAGGTGATCAGGTCCAAAGGTGATCAGGTCCAAAGGTGATCAGGTCCAAAGGTGATCAGGTCCAAAGGTGATCAGGTCCAAAGGTGATCAGGTCCAAAGGTGATCAGGTCCAAAGGTGATCAGGTCCAAAGGTGATCAGGTCCAAAGGTGATCAGGTCCAAAGGTGATCAGGTCCAAAGGTGATCAGGTCCAAAGGTGATCAGGTCCAAAGGTGATCAGGTCCAAAGGTGATCAGGTCCAAAGGTGATCAGGTCCAAAGGTGATCAGGTCCAAAGGTGATCAGGTCCAAAGGTGATCAGGTCCAAAGGTGATCAGGTCCAAAGGTGATCAGGTCCAAAGGTGATCAGGTCCAAAGGTGATCAGGTCCAAAGGTGATCAGGTCCAAAGGTGATCAGGTCCAAAGGTGATCAGGTCCAAAGGTGATCAGGTCCAAAGGTGATCAGGTCCAAAGGTGATCAGGTCCAAAGGTGATCAGGTCCAAAGGTGATCAGGTCCAAAGGTGATCAGGTCCAAAGGTGATCAGGTCCAAAGGTGATCAGGTCCAAAGGTGATCAGGTCCAAAGGTGATCAGGTCCAAAGGTGATCAGGTCCAAAGGTGATCAGGTCCAAAGGTGATCAGGTCCAAAGGTGATCAGGTCCAAAGGTGATCAGGTCCAAAGGTGATCAGGTCCAAAGGTGATCAGGTCCAAAGGTGATCAGGTCCAAAGGTGATCAGGTCCAAAGGTGATCAGGTCCAAAGGTGATCAGGTCCAAAGGTGATCAGGTCCAAAGGTGATCAGGTCCAAAGGTGATCAGGTCCAAAGGTGATCAGGTCCAAAGGTGATCAGGTCCAAAGGTGATCAGGTCCAAAGGTGATCAGGTCCAAAGGTGATCAGGTCCAAAGGTGATCAGGTCCAAAGGTGATCAGGTCCAAAGGTGATCAGGTCCAAAGGTGATCAGGTCCAAAGGTGATCAGGTCCAAAGGTGATCAGGTCCAAAGGTGATCAGGTCCAAAGGTGATCAGGTCCAAAGGTGATCAGGTCCAAAGGTGATCAGGTCCAAAGGTGATCAGGTCCAAAGGTGATCAGGTCCAAAGGTGATCAGGTCCAAAGGTGATCAGGTCCAAAGGTGATCAGGTCCAAAGGTGATCAGGTCCAAAGGTGATCAGGTCCAAAGGTGATCAGGTCCAAAGGTGATCAGGTCCAAAGGTGATCAGGTCCAAAGGTGATCAGGTCCAAAGGTGATCAGGTCCAAAGGTGATCAGGTCCAAAGGTGATCAGGTCCAAAGGTGATCAGGTCCAAAGGTGATCAGGTCCAAAGGTGATCAGGTCCAAAGGTGATCAGGTCCAAAGGTGATCAGGTCCAAAGGTGATCAGGTCCAAAGGTGATCAGGTCCAAAGGTGATCAGGTCCAAAGGTGATCAGGTCCAAAGGTGATCAGGTCCAAAGGTGATCAGGTCCAAAGGTGATCAGGTCCAAAGGTGATCAGGTCCAAAGGTGATCAGGTCCAAAGGTGATCAGGTCCAAAGGTGATCAGGTCCAAAGGTGATCAGGTCCAAAGGTGATCAGGTCCAAAGGTGATCAGGTCCAAAGGTGATCAGGTCCAAAGGTGATCAGGTCCAAAGGTGATCAGGTCCAAAGGTGATCAGGTCCAAAGGTGATCAGGTCCAAAGGTGATCAGGTCCAAAGGTGATCAGGTCCAAAGGTGATCAGGTCCAAAGGTGATCAGGTCCAAAGGTGATCAGGTCCAAAGGTGATCAGGTCCAAAGGTGATCAGGTCCAAAGGTGATCAGGTCCAAAGGTGATCAGGTCCAAAGGTGATCAGGTCCAAAGGTGATCAGGTCCAAAGGTGATCAGGTCCAAAGGTGATCAGGTCCAAAGGTGATCAGGTCCAAAGGTGATCAGGTCCAAAGGTGATCAGGTCCAAAGGTGATCAGGTCCAAAGGTGATCAGGTCCAAAGGTGATCAGGTCCAAAGGTGATCAGGTCCAAAGGTGATCAGGTCCAAAGGTGATCAGGTCCAAAGGTGATCAGGTCCAAAGGTGATCAGGTCCAAAGGTGATCAGGTCCAAAGGTGATCAGGTCCAAAGGTGATCAGGTCCAAAGGTGATCAGGTCCAAAGGTGATCAGGTCCAAAGGTGATCAGGTCCAAAGGTGATCAGGTCCAAAGGTGATCAGGTCCAAAGGTGATCAGGTCCAAAGGTGATCAGGTCCAAAGGTGATCAGGTCCAAAGGTGATCAGGTCCAAAGGTGATCAGGTCCAAAGGTGATCAGGTCCAAAGGTGATCAGGTCCAAAGGTGATCAGGTCCAAAGGTGATCAGGTCCAAAGGTGATCAGGTCCAAAGGTGATCAGGTCCAAAGGTGATCAGGTCCAAAGGTGATCAGGTCCAAAGGTGATCAGGTCCAAAGGTGATCAGGTCCAAAGGTGATCAGGTCCAAAGGTGATCAGGTCCAAAGGTGATCAGGTCCAAAGGTGATCAGGTCCAAAGGTGATCAGGTCCAAAGGTGATCAGGTCCAAAGGTGATCAGGTCCAAAGGTGATCAGGTCCAAAGGTGATCAGGTCCAAAGGTGATCAGGTCCAAAGGTGATCAGGTCCAAAGGTGATCAGGTCCAAAGGTGATCAGGTCCAAAGGTGATCAGGTCCAAAGGTGATCAGGTCCAAAGGTGATCAGGTCCAAAGGTGATCAGGTCCAAAGGTGATCAGGTCCAAAGGTGATCAGGTCCAAAGGTGATCAGGTCCAAAGGTGATCAGGTCCAAAGGTGATCAGGTCCAAAGGTGATCAGGTCCAAAGGTGATCAGGTCCAAAGGTGATCAGGTCCAAAGGTGATCAGGTCCAAAGGTGATCAGGTCCAAAGGTGATCAGGTCCAAAGGTGATCAGGTCCAAAGGTGATCAGGTCCAAAGGTGATCAGGTCCAAAGGTGATCAGGTCCAAAGGTGATCAGGTCCAAAGGTGATCAGGTCCAAAGGTGATCAGGTCCAAAGGTGATCAGGTCCAAAGGTGATCAGGTCCAAAGGTGATCAGGTCCAAAGGTGATCAGGTCCAAAGGTGATCAGGTCCAAAGGTGATCAGGTCCAAAGGTGATCAGGTCCAAAGGTGATCAGGTCCAAAGGTGATCAGGTCCAAAGGTGATCAGGTCCAAAGGTGATCAGGTCCAAAGGTGATCAGGTCCAAAGGTGATCAGGTCCAAAGGTGATCAGGTCCAAAGGTGATCAGGTCCAAAGGTGATCAGGTCCAAAGGTGATCAGGTCCAAAGGTGATCAGGTCCAAAGGTGATCAGGTCCAAAGGTGATCAGGTCCAAAGGTGATCAGGTCCAAAGGTGATCAGGTCCAAAGGTGATCAGGTCCAAAGGTGATCAGGTCCAAAGGTGATCAGGTCCAAAGGTGATCAGGTCCAAAGGTGATCAGGTCCAAAGGTGATCAGGTCCAAAGGTGATCAGGTCCAAAGGTGATCAGGTCCAAAGGTGATCAGGTCCAAAGGTGATCAGGTCCAAAGGTGATCAGGTCCAAAGGTGATCAGGTCCAAAGGTGATCAGGTCCAAAGGTGATCAGGTCCAAAGGTGATCAGGTCCAAAGGTGATCAGGTCCAAAGGTGATCAGGTCCAAAGGTGATCAGGTCCAAAGGTGATCAGGTCCAAAGGTGATCAGGTCCAAAGGTGATCAGGTCCAAAGGTGATCAGGTCCAAAGGTGATCAGGTCCAAAGGTGATCAGGTCCAAAGGTGATCAGGTCCAAAGGTGATCAGGTCCAAAGGTGATCAGGTCCAAAGGTGATCAGGTCCAAAGGTGATCAGGTCCAAAGGTGATCAGGTCCAAAGGTGATCAGGTCCAAAGGTGATCAGGTCCAAAGGTGATCAGGTCCAAAGGTGATCAGGTCCAAAGGTGATCAGGTCCAAAGGTGATCAGGTCCAAAGGTGATCAGGTCCAAAGGTGATCAGGTCCAAAGGTGATCAGGTCCAAAGGTGATCAGGTCCAAAGGTGATCAGGTCCAAAGGTGATCAGGTCCAAAGGTGATCAGGTCCAAAGGTGATCAGGTCCAAAGGTGATCAGGTCCAAAGGTGATCAGGTCCAAAGGTGATCAGGTCCAAAGGTGATCAGGTCCAAAGGTGATCAGGTCCAAAGGTGATCAGGTCCAAAGGTGATCAGGTCCAAAGGTGATCAGGTCCAAAGGTGATCAGGTCCAAAGGTGATCAGGTCCAAAGGTGATCAGGTCCAAAGGTGATCAGGTCCAAAGGTGATCAGGTCCAAAGGTGATCAGGTCCAAAGGTGATCAGGTCCAAAGGTGATCAGGTCCAAAGGTGATCAGGTCCAAAGGTGATCAGGTCCAAAGGTGATCAGGTCCAAAGGTGATCAGGTCCAAAGGTGATCAGGTCCAAAGGTGATCAGGTCCAAAGGTGATCAGGTCCAAAGGTGATCAGGTCCAAAGGTGATCAGGTCCAAAGGTGATCAGGTCCAAAGGTGATCAGGTCCAAAGGTGATCAGGTCCAAAGGTGATCAGGTCCAAAGGTGATCAGGTCCAAAGGTGATCAGGTCCAAAGGTGATCAGGTCCAAAGGTGATCAGGTCCAAAGGTGATCAGGTCCAAAGGTGATCAGGTCCAAAGGTGATCAGGTCCAAAGGTGATCAGGTCCAAAGGTGATCAGGTCCAAAGGTGATCAGGTCCAAAGGTGATCAGGTCCAAAGGTGATCAGGTCCAAAGGTGATCAGGTCCAAAGGTGATCAGGTCCAAAGGTGATCAGGTCCAAAGGTGATCAGGTCCAAAGGTGATCAGGTCCAAAGGTGATCAGGTCCAAAGGTGATCAGGTCCAAAGGTGATCAGGTCCAAAGGTGATCAGGTCCAAAGGTGATCAGGTCCAAAGGTGATCAGGTCCAAAGGTGATCAGGTCCAAAGGTGATCAGGTCCAAAGGTGATCAGGTCCAAAGGTGATCAGGTCCAAAGGTGATCAGGTCCAAAGGTGATCAGGTCCAAAGGTGATCAGGTCCAAAGGTGATCAGGTCCAAAGGTGATCAGGTCCAAAGGTGATCAGGTCCAAAGGTGATCAGGTCCAAAGGTGATCAGGTCCAAAGGTGATCAGGTCCAAAGGTGATCAGGTCCAAAGGTGATCAGGTCCAAAGGTGATCAGGTCCAAAGGTGATCAGGTCCAAAGGTGATCAGGTCCAAAGGTGATCAGGTCCAAAGGTGATCAGGTCCAAAGGTGATCAGGTCCAAAGGTGATCAGGTCCAAAGGTGATCAGGTCCAAAGGTGATCTGAGCTGCATGTGAGTCTTCCATAATCCGTATGATACTGGACCCATGCTTTGTAGAGTTTAAAAATGATTCAAATGGCTCTGAGCTCTATGGGACAACATCTGAGGTCATCAGTCCCCTAGAGCTTAGAACTACTTAAACCTAACTAACCTGCCCGAGGCAGGATTCGAACCTGCGACTGTAGCGGTCGCGCGGTTCCAGACTGTAGAGTTGAAGCAAAGTAGAGCAGTCTGTGCCTCAGTTGCTATTGTTGAGGCATTGAAAAGCAGTGAGGTGCGACCAACATATTTGCTTTAGCTGAAGATGGGGAAGCCGTGTCAACCAAGCATCAAAGACGAGTCCCAAAAAACGATGAGAGTCCACCACATTAACAGACTGGACATCAGTTTACAGGTGGAGACGGGGGCGCACTTCATGGCAACAACAGAAATGCGTAATACAGGTCTTGGCAGCCGAAAAATGGAAGCATTGAGTGAGGGCCCAAGATTGCACTATGTATTGCTCTCTGCAGTCTGCATTCAGCAATGCCCATCGTGTTAACAAAAATAAATGCAAAGATGATAAGCAGACAAAGAGGGAGACACTGTGGGTCCCACAGCCTCCACCAGACCATTGATAGCCACTAAAAAAGAGAAAGTCATTCAAAACAGAACCCTGCACACAATATTCCCCTGCAGACAGGAGATGCTATGGGAAGCGCCAATCTGTACCTGAAAAATGCAACATGAAAGAAACTACCAGATAAAATCTGGAAGTAGGCTGTGGAGGCCCAACTCATCTAAGGTGGCAAGAATGTGGTAGCACCATGTGGCATCATAAGCTTGATGCAGATCGTAGAAGACTGCAGCAAGGAGTCTACACCAAGCAAAAGCTGTTTGGATTGCAGATTATAGGCGGACTAAATTATCTGCAGTAGAACGGCCATGGCGAAAACCACTCTAAGTCAAAAGATCCCAGGATTTACGGATCCAATACAGCCTTCGACTCACCACATTTTCAATTAACTTGCAGAGGAGACTAGTTAAACTGATCGCACAATAGCTGTCCATCTGAAGAGGTAGTTTTTCCGATTTCAAAAGTGGAATAACGATACTTACTCGACAATGGGAAGGGAACTACTCCTCGCTCCAGAGACGGTTAAAAATGGCATCATATGACTTTGGCTAGTTACAGATGAGTGTTTAAGCATTTGGTTGTGTACCCGATCTAGTCCAGGGGCCGTGTCAGGGCAGAGAGGAACGGCGCTGGCGAATTCCCACTCGCTCAGAGGGGCGTCATAAGGAACGAAATATAAAGGACGTTGTTCCAGATATTTGAGAAGAGAGAATGTGGGTGGATAGTGGACAAACGCTGATACCTGGGCTAAATTACGAGCAACATACCCAGCGATTGAGTCTGGACTAGTGACGATAACACCATTCAGAGAAATTCTCAGGATATGTGTAGTACATTAGCCAAAAATGCGCCTGATCTTTCCTCATACATGTAGAGAGGAAGTGTGTGGCCCTATGGCGGCGACAATCTTCCCAAGAAATCTGTTTCTGGTGTTTAATAAGATAATTGTCCCAGGTATGGAGATATTTAAAGCCCAGGAGGTCGTCAAGAGATGGATGCTGTTTGCTGTTTGTAGTGTTGGACAACATGACCGCGTTCTTTGATAGTAGCAGCAATTTCTGAGCTACACCAAGCAATTGTTTTCAGTTGGGGAGAATCTGAGGAAAAGGGAATCGCTGATGTGGCTGCTGAAAGGATGGCATCTGTCAAATACCACACAGACTCATCAGTGCCATTGTGTGGTGAAGCAGCTGGGGTGACAGCCAAGGAAAAGATACCCCAATCCACATTAGTAAACGCCCACCTGGAAGGATATCCAGGCGAGTGATGCTGAAGGAAAGATAAGACAGTCGGAAAATGATTGCTCTTGCACAAATTATTGTGAACTCCCCAGTGAATGGAGGAGAGGAATCCAGGGCTTGAAATGAAAAGATGAATAACCGAGGAAGTGTTGTGTGCCAAACTAAAGTGTGAGTGAGCTCCAGTGTTGAGGATGCAGAATTCAAAGCCTATCAATTGGTCTTCAACAATCCTGCCCCAGTCAGTGCTCACACTATGTCCCAGCAGAGTGTTATGGGCGTTAAAATCTCCAAAGAGAAGAAAGGGAGGGGGGGAACTGTCAAAGGAGGGCAACAAGAGCAGGAAGGTTAGGAGGCCAGCCGGGGGGGGGGGGGGGGAAGGATATGGATTGCATATCGTTACCAAAGAGTCAAAACTGAACGGCCACCGCTTCTAGTGCAGTTTGAAGAGGAACCCAGGAACTAATAATGTTCTTGTGGACCAATGTACAGATACCACCAGAGGCTCGCAAAGCCCCCAGTTCTGGCAGGAAGGCTTGTAACCCATGAAGAGTCGATGAATAAGTACCTAAAAAAATAATATTCCTGCAATACAACACAAGCTAGCTACACAGCAGAGAAAAAACAAGTGACTGCAACTTCAGAAGGTGACAACAGGAGCCACTACAGTTCCATTGGAGGCGAGTGCAAGAGTCCAGATGGATATCGAACAGGCCAGAATCGATAATTGTGCGGAGTCAGTGAGCCACTGGTAAGGGCAGACCGATATCAATGAATGTAAGACAGAACCCTGGTTCAGAAGGAGAGGGTGACATCACTGGGATGTCAGGGGGCCTCATCTCAAGACAAGTGGTCAGCATGATGGATTGCCGTCCTATGGGCCCAGGTTCGATGCCCGGGTGGGTCGGAGATTTTCTCTGCTCAGGGACTGGGTGTTGTGTTGTCTTCATCATCATTTCATCCCCATTGGGCGCGCAGGTCGCCCAATGTGGTGTCGAATGTAATAAGACCTGCACAAAGGCGGCCAGACCTGCCCTGCAAGGGGCCTCCCGGCCAATAATGCCAAACGCTCTCATTTCCATCCCAAAACATATGCTTCCTGTTATTGTCCTTTGGAGGGCGAGAGTAGGTGTGGTTGGGAAGACAGTAGGTCACAATATCAGAATGACATGAGCAGCCTTGAAGCCCACAGAGTGTGAGTCCTATGTCCGACTCTTGTCACAGAGACACTGCGGACATGGCTTCTAAAAGGAGCCTCATCCCTGATAGGTGCCAGAGAAGAGGGTTTCTTTTATGGCCAAGGAGAAGGAGTGGTTCCATAAGGGGAGGGAACTGGAACTGCCAGGGAGGAGGAAAGGGAAGGGGGATAGAATGGGGGATAGAATGGGGGTAAGGAGGGGAGGAGGAGGAGGAGGAGGAGGAGGAGGAGGAGGAGGAGGAGGAACGGACGCCGCAGCAGCAAAGGTAGACGTTAAAAATACCAAGTTGAATTTCTGTTGAGTGCGAGAGTAGAATAGATGGTCGAGTCTTGAATTCCTGAATCTTCTTTTTCTTTTTACAGCTTGAGCAATCTGGCGAGTGAGGAGAATGTGGGCCAAAACAGTTCATGCACTTGGGTAGTTGGACGCAAGGACTCTCCCACATGGCGAGGGTGGTTGCAGTCACTGCAAATATGGGTCACCTCACATCGCAAAGACATGTGACCAAAATGGAGACACCAGAAATAGCACATGGGAGGTGGGATATAGGGCTTCACATCACAATAGTAAACCATACCCGACTTTTCCCAAAATGGGTATTGCCTTCGCAAGTCAGGATGAAAGTGCTGGTATCAACACAGTTGTCCTTAGAATATCTCTGGATTCACGGTATGAAATGAATGCTAAATGGTTCAAATGGCTCTGAGCACTATGGGACTCAACTTCTGAGGTCATTAGTCCCCTAGAACTTAGAACTAGTTAAACCTAACTAACCTAAGGACATCACAAATATCCATGCCCGAGGCAGGATTCGAACCTGCGACCGTAGCGGTCTTGCGGTTCCAGACTGCAGCGCCTTTAACCGCACGGCCACTTCGGCCGGCAAATGAATGCTAAGCTGTGCCAGATTAGCCCTGAATTCCTAATCAGCATGAAAGAAGAGGTCCCTATAAAAGACAATGCTCTTGGTCATATTTAAGGACTGATGAAGGATAATGCTCACTGTGATGTCTGCTAAGCACTAACAGGCATAAAGCAAAGCCGATTGGCTGTCAGGAAAGGGTTTAATCAGAATGAACCAGATTGCATATTACTAAAGGTGTCAGCTTCACCAAACTTATCTTAGGTGTGTTTGATAGTGGCGAAAATCTCCCTGTCTGTCCTGGATCAAACCAAGTAATGCGGAATGGGCTTCGTCCATAGGCTGTGGGCCTGGCCGTCCTCCCAGAGAATGGCTAGGGAAGGGAAGCCCAAGAAAGCAAAAGCAGAGAGAGAACTGTTCCTGTCTGAAGAGATGGCTGCATAAGAGTGACCACAAGTATGGAGCTTAGCATGCTTCGGTACCACTCACTCTAATCAAGGGCTCAGCTCGTCGGTGCTTCCCAACTGCAGCAAGGGCCATCTGGCACGATGGTCGTTGCCAGAGGTTCCAATGCCCCCAAAAGACGAGCAACCACGCCTAGGCACATGAAGTGGTGACAGGTACCAGAAGTTTAATCCCTGTGTTGTCAGGGGGCTCATTCAGATGGATATCTAATGGCCCCACCACACGGACTGGCAACCACGCAGGTGGCCTAGTGGGATGGGTGGGAGGGAGGAGAGGAACCCAGACCAGAGACGTTAGAGAGGGAGTTCTTCCAGAGATGACTCACACTACGCAAATAATGTACACTACTGGCCATTAAAATTGCTACACCACGAAGATGACGTGCTACAGACGCGAAATTTAACCGACAGAAAGAAGATGCTGTGATGTGCAAATGATTAGCTTTTCAGAGCATTCACACAAGGTTGGCGCCGGTGGCGACACCTACAACGTGCTGACATGAGGAAAGTTTCCAACAGATTTCTCATACACAAACAGCAGTTGACCGGCGTTGCCTTGTGAAACGTTGTTGTGATGTCTCCTGTAAGGAGGAGAAATGCATACCATCACGTTTCTGACTTTCATAGAAGTTGTAGCCTATCGCGATTGCGGTTTATCGTATCGCGATATTGCTGCTCGCGTTGATCGAGATCCAATGACTGTTAGCAGAATATGGAATCGGTGGGTTCAGGAGGGTAATACGGAACGTCCTGCTGGATCCCAACGGCCTCTTATCTCTAGCAGTCTAGATGACAGGCATCTTATCCGCATGGCTGTAAAGGATCGTGCAGCCACGTCTCGGTCCCTGAGTCAACAGATGGTGACGTTTGCAAGACAACAACCATCTGCACGAACAGTTTGACGACGTTTGCAGCAGCATGGACTATCAGCTCGGAGACCATGGCTGCGGTTACCCTTGACGCTGCATCACAGACAGGAGCGCCTGCGATGGTGTACTCAACGACGAACCTGGGTGCACGAATGGCAAAACGTCATTTTGTCGGATGAATCCAGGTTCTGTTTACAGCATCATGATGGTCGCATCCGTGTTTGGTGACATCCCGGTGAACGCTAATTGGAAGCGTGTATTCGTCATCGCCATACTGGCGTATCACCCGGCATGAAGTATGGGGTGCCATTGGTTACACGTCTCGGTCACCTCTTATTCGCATTGACGGCACTTTGAACGGTGGACGTTACATTTCAGATGTGTTACGACCCGTGGCTCTACCCTTCATTCGATTCCTGCGAAACCCTACCCATCAGCAGGATAATGCACGACCGCATGTTTCAGGTCCTGCACGGGCCTTTCTGGATACAGAAAATGTTCGACTGCTGCCCTGACCAGCACATTCTCCAGGTATCTCACCAATTGAAAACGTCTGGTCAATGGTGGCCGAGCAACTGGCTCGTCACAATAACCCAGTCAATACTCTTGATGAACTGTGGTATGGTGCTGAAGCTGCATGGGCAGCTGTACCTGTACACGCCATCCAAGTTCTGTTTGACTCAATGCCCAGGCATATCAAGGCCGTCATTACAGCCAGAGGTGATCGTTCTGGGTACCGATTTCTCAGGATCTATGCACCCAAATTGAGTGAAAATGTAATCACATGTCGGTCCTAGAAAAATATATTTGTCCAATGAATACCCGTTTATCATCTGCATTTCTTCTTGGTGTAGCAATTTTAATGGCCAGTAGAGTAGAAAGAGGGGTCAAACTCCAATGGGGATAACAAGAAAAGGGAGTGCAGAAAAACAAGTCTGTAAAGCAATAGTGAAACTGCCAAAGGGAATCACAAACTGAGAAAGAGGGGTAGGTAGGAGAGGGAGGAGCTAGGATGAGAAGGAGTGGATATGGGGAAGGGAATGCAACTGGGGAGAGAATAGAGGCTGCTCTGTGCACACCCCTGCTGTAGCCACCAAAGAACTGTGGGCACAACCTAAGGATGCAGCGTTACCTTTGTACTTGTGGTCGGCTTCGTACTGGCGGATGGCGGCCCGCACCTCGTCCCTGGAGCGGATGCAGGGCGCCTTGGGGGCGCTGCGCGACCGGTGCGCGCGGTCCCTCTCGCGGCGCGCCGCCTCCTGCGCCAGCCGCCTGGAGAACTCCGTCACGCTGTCGTCCGCCGCGCGCCGAAACGACGTGCCGTACCGGAAGTGCATGCCCGGGATGTAGCCTACACACACACAGCAGCGGCGCGCTCCAGCACTGTTGTTGTTGTTGTTGTGGTCTTCAGTCCTGAGACTGGTTTGAAGCAGCTCTCCATGCTACTCTATCCTGTGCAAGCTTCATCTCCCAGTACTTACTGCAACCTACATCTTTCTGAATCTGCTTAGTGTATTCATCTCTTGGTCTCCCTCTACGATTTTTACCCTCCACGCTGCCCTCCAATGCTAAATTTGTGATCCCTTGATGGATCAAAACACGTCCTACCAACCGGTCTCTTCTTTTTGTCAAGTTGTGCCACAAACTCCTCTTCTCCCCAACTCTATTCAGTACATCCTCATTAGTTATGTGATCTACCCATCTAATCTTCAGCATTCTTCTGTAGCACCACATTTCGAAAGCTTCTATTCTCTTCTTGTCCAAACTATTTATCGTCCATGTTTCACTTCCATACATGGCTATATTCCATACAAATAATTTCAGAAACGACTTCCTGACACTTAACTCTACACTCGATGTTAACAAATTTCTCTTGTTCAGAAACGCTTTCCTCGCCATTGCCAGTCTACATTTTATATCCTCTCTACTTCGACCATCATCAGTTATTTTGCTCCCCAAATAGCAAAATTCCTTTACTATTTTAAGTGTCTCATTTCCTAACCTAATTCCCTCAGCATCACCCGACTTAATTCGACTACATTCCATTATCCTCGTTTTGCTTTTGTTGATGTTCATCTTATATCCTCCTTTCAAAACACTGTCCATTCCGTTCAACTGCTCTTCCAAGTCCTTTGCGGTCTCTGACAGAATTACAATGTCATCGGCGAACCTTAAACTTTTTATTTCTTCTCCATGAATTTTAATACCTACTCCGAATTTTTCTTTTGTTTCCTTTACTGCTTGCTCAATATACAGATTGAATAACATCGGGGAGAGGCTACAACCCTGTCTCACTCCTTTCCCAACCACTGCCTCCCTTTCATGCCCCTCGACCCTTGTAACTGCCATCTGGTTTCTGTACAAATTGTAAATAGCCTTTCGCTCCCTGTATTTTACCCCTGCCACCTTCAAAATTTGAAAGAGCGTATTCCAGTTAACATTGTCAAAAGCTTTCTCTAAGTCTACTGCACTGTAGGGCATACAATAAGTCACAACGACAGCCAGAACATGTGGATGACGGTAATTTTCTTTTTGTTAAATTGGAATCGAAAACTTGCTCAGAGAAATCTAAAAATTGCGAACCATTTGTCACACAGACTGGTATTTACGAAGCTGTCGCTTTTTTCTCTCTAAGCCACAAACGACACGTTGGAATAACACAACTATGTCGCACTAACATGATAATGATTTCGTGGATATGCTTCGTCTAAATGAAGCACTTAGTGGCAAAATGAATGGAAAGTTTCACTTGTGAGAAAACATTAAGAGATTAGTCACATTGGAAACAACGTCCAGCGTTTGGATAAAAATGTGGAAGCACCAAAAACACAACATTGCCACGCCTAATACTATGTAGGAAAGCCGTTGTCATTCAAAACATCTTCCAGTCACCCCGGAATGGATAAATGCAGGTCCTTAATGGGTTTCAAGGAAATATTAAACCATTATTGCTGAAAAATAATGGCAAGTTGAGGTAACAAAGGTGGAGGTGGCTAGCGATGACGCACCCATCTCTCCAAAGCAGATAAAGGCTTAGTAATATCAAGAATTAGTGACTGCTAGCAGGGATGATGTGGCAGTTCATCCTTGCGCTCACACAATCAGTCTTGTACGATCCGAGCTGTGTGAACAGGAGGGCTGTCATCCCGGAACACAGGATCACCACAGCGAACAAACATAGTACAACGGGGTGGAACTGTTCAGCCAAAATGGTCACAGAATCCTTGGCAGTAACGCGACCTTGCACGAAATGGCTGCCCAAATGCCCACCGAACCTCCGTTACTTTTCATTCCTGGATTGAACACTCTGCCAAACATTGGAAACAGCAAGGAACAAGACTTATCAGACCAAATGATTTTCTTGCATTGTTCTACAGTCCAGGTTTTATGGCTTCCGCACCATGTTTCCGGTTATGGGCATTTCCATCACTGATTCATGGTTGTAAAATTCCAGCTCTCCCATCAATTCCCTATATCTCGAGCGGTAGTTAAATGTGTATATTATGCTATTAGAATACTTAAGTATTTCATTTGTTGGCTATACGAAAACCAAAATGCTTGGCCAAATATTTTTAGCACAGTGATGATTAAACGTCCATGGCGTTTCTAGATCAAAACTATATATGTATATGGGTATTGTAGCTAAAAGATTGCTGTGTCTTCCTCAGAATCATATCCAGAAAAATTATATTTGCGAAGTTATGTTAGGGAACAGCAGAAAAGCAGACCAAGTTTACTTCTTCTACTTTTCTGAAATACCTTTTCATTGCCTAGATACACTATGTGATCAAAAGTATCCGGACACCTCCCAAAATATACGTTTTTTCAAATATCAGGTGCATTGTGCTGCCACCTACTGCCAGGTACTCCATATCAGCAACCTCAGTAGCCATTAGACATCGTGAGAGAGCAGAATGGGGCGCTCCGCGGAACTCACGGACTTCGAACGTGCTCAGGTGATTGGGTGTCACTTGTGTCATATGACTGTACGCGAGATTCCCACACTCCTGAACATCCACAGGTCCACTGTTTCCGATGTGATAGTCAAGTGGGAACGTGAAGGGAGAGACCGCCGACATTTGAAAAGGGTCGTAATGTGCAACTGGCAGTCATCTATGCAGACCATCATACAGGAATTCCAAAATGCATCAGGATCCACTGCAAGTACTATGACAGTTAGGCGGGAGGTGAGAAAAATTCGATTTTATGGTCGAGCGGCTGCTCATAAGCCACACACCACGCCGGTAGAAGCCAAACGACGCCTAGCTTGGCGTAAGGAGCGTAAATATTGGACCAGGGTGTATACGTGGACAAGGAAAAAAAAATCCCGGATTTTTCCGGAATTTCCACGTTAAAAATACACTTTCTCCCGGATGAAAACACACTTTTTCCGCGTTATTAAGTGACAGTATATTTCCCCTCGGAACTGTAAAACTTATCAATCCTTTTGAATGGTTATGTTTTTATATATGTTGTTGTTGTTGTGGTCTTCAGTCCTGAGACTGGTTTGATGCAGCTCTCCATGCTACTCTATCCTGTGCAAGCTTCTTCATCTCCCAGTACCTACTGCAACCTACATCCTTCTGAATCTGCTTAGTGTATTCATCTCTTGGTCTCCCCCTACGATTTTTACCCTCCACGCTGCCCTCCAATGGTGATCCCTTGATGCCTCAGAACATGTCCTACCAACCGATCCCTTCTTCTGGTCAAGTTGTGCCACAAACTCCTCCCCAATCCTATTCAGTACCTCCTCATTAGTTATGTGATCTACCCATCTAATCTTCAGCATTCTTCTGTAGCACCACATTTCGAAAGCTTCTATTCTCTTCTTGTCCAAACTATTTATCGTCCATGTTTCACTTCCATACATGGCTACACTCCATACAAATACTTTCAGAAATGACTTCCTGACACTTAAATCTATACTCGATGTTAACAAATTTCTCTTGTTCAGAAACGCTTTCCTTGCCATTGCCAGTCTACATTTTATATCCTCTCTACTTCTACCATCATCAGTTATTTTGCTCCCTAAATAGCAAAACTCCTTTACTACTTTAAGTGTCTCATTTCCTAATCTAATACCCTCAACATCACCCGACTTAATTCGACTACATTCCATTATCCTCGTTTTGCTTTTGTTGATGTTCATCTTATATCCTCCCTTCAAGACACCATGCATTCCGTTCAACTGCTCTTCCAAGTCCTTTGCTGTCTCTGACAGAATTACAATGTCATCGGCGAACCTCAGGGTTTTTATTTCTTCTCCATGGATTTTAATACCTATTCCGAATTTTTCTTTTGTTTCCTTTACTGCTTGCTCAATATACAGATTGAATAACATCTGGGAGAGGCTACAACCCTGTCTTACTCCCTTCCCAATCACTGCTTCCCTTTCATGTCGATCAACTATTATAACTGCCATCTGGTTTTTGTACAAATTGTAAATAGCCTTTCGCTCCCTGTATTTTACCCCAGCCACCTTTAGAATTTGTAAGAGTATTCCAGTCAACATTGTCAAAAGCTTTCTCTAAATCTACCAATGCTAGAAACGTGGGTTTGCCTTTCCTTAATCTTTCTTCTACGGTAAGTCGTAAGGCCAGTATTGCCTCACGTGTTCCAGTATTTCTACGGAATCCGAACTGATCTTCCCCGAAGTCGGCTTCTACTAGTTTTTCCATTCGTCTGTAAAGAATTCGTGATAGTATTTTGCAGCTGTGGCTTATTAAACTGATTGTTCGGTAATTCTCACATCTGTCAACACCTGCTTTCTTTGGGATTGGAATTATTATATTCTTCTTGACGTCTGAGGGTATTTCGCCTGTTTCATACATCTTGCTCACCAGATGTAGAGTTTTGTCAGGACTGGCTCTCCCAAGGCCGTCAGTAGTTCCAATGGAATGTTGTCTACTCCCGGGGCCTTGTTTCGACTCAGGTCTTTCAGTGCTCTGTCAAACTCTTCACGCAGTATCGTATCTCCCATTTCATCTTCATCTACATCCTCTTCCATTTCCATAATATTGTCCTCAAGTACATCGCCCTTGTATAGACCCTCAGTATACTACTTCCACCTTTCTGCTTTTCCTTCTTTGCTTAGAACTGGGTTTCCATCTGAGCTCTTGATATTCATGCAAGTGGTTCTCTTTTCTCCAAAGATCTCTTTCATTTTCCTGTAGGCAGTATCTATCTTACCCCTAGTGAGATAAGCCTCTACATCCTTACATTTGTCCTCTAGCCATCCCTGCTTAGCCATTTTGCACTTCCTGTCGATCTCATTTTTGAGACGTTTGTATTCCTTTTTGCCTGCTTCATTTACTGCATTTTTATATTTTCTCCTTTCAACAATTAAATTCAATATTTCCTCTGTTACCCAAGGATTTCTATTAGCCCTCGTCTTTTTACCTACTTGATCCTCTGCTGCCTTCACTACTTCATCCCTCAAAGCTACCCATTCTTCTTCTACTGTATTTCTTTCCCCCATTCCTGTCAATTGTTCCCTTATGCTCTCCCTGAACCTCTCTACAACCTCTGGTTCTTTCAGTTTATCCAGGTCCCATCTCCTTAAATTCCCACCTTTTTGCAGTTTCTTCAGTTTTAATCTACAGGTCATAACCAATAGATTGTGGTCAGAGTTCACATCTGCCCCTGGAAATGTCTTACAATTTAAAACCTGGTTCCTAAATCTCTGTCTTACCATTATATAATCTATCTGATACCTTTTAGTATCTCCAGGGTTCTTCCATGTATACAACCTTCTATCATGATTCTTAAACCAAGTGTTAGCTATGATTAAGTTGTGCTCTGTGCAAAATTCTACCAGGCGGCTTCCTCTTTCATTTCTTAGCCCCAATCCATATTCACCTACTACGTTTCCTTCTCTCCCTTTTCCTACACTGGAATTCCAGTCACCCATGACTATTAAATTTTCGTCTCCCTTCACTATCTGAATAATTTCTTTTCTTTCATCATACATTTCTTCAATTTTTTCGTCATCTGCAGAGCTAGTTGCATTATAAACTTGTACTACTGTAGTAGGCATGGGCTTTGTGTCTATCTTGGCCACAATAATGCGTTCACTAATGTGTTTGTAGTAGCTTACCCGCGTTCCTATTTTCCTATTCATTATTAAACCTACTCCTGCATTACCCCTATTTGATTTTGTATTTATAACCCTGTAGTCACCTGACCAGAAGTCTTGTTCCTCCTGCCACCGTACTTCACTAATTCCCACTATATCTAACTTTAACATATCCCTTTTCAAATTTTCTAACCTACCTGCCCGATTAAGGGACCTGACATTCCACGCTCCGATCCGTAGAACGCCAGTTTTCTTTCTCCTGATAACGACGTCCTCCTGAGTAGTCCCCGCTCGGAGATCCGAATGGGGGCTATTTTACCTCCGGAATATTTTACCCAAGAGGACACCATCATCATTTAATCATACAGTAAAGCTGCATGCCCTCGGGAAAAATTACGGCCGTAGTTTCCCCTTGCTTTCAGCCGTTCGCAGTACCAGCACAGCAAGGCCGTTTTGGTTATTGTTACGCCAGATCAGTCAATCATCCAGACTGTTGCCCTTGCAACTAATGAAAAGGCTGCTGCCCCTCTTCAGGACTGGCCTCTCAACAGATACCCCTCCGTTGTGGTTGTACCTACGGTACGGCTATCTGTATCGCTGAGGCACGCAAGCCTCCCCACCAACGGGCGTATAAATTCCAGGCACTTTAGAAAACGAAACTCAGGGAAGAAAACCCCTTTTGGAAAAATTTTTGATGTGCAGCAAAATGTACGCTGCATATTTTCGTATTACGAAACTATAAATTCGAATTCCACCAAATACCGCATGTTACTTTCCGAACCATTGTAATAGAGATTGCGATGCGCTTTTGTAAGCCAGTCATAGCTCATGTCACGTGATCTCACCAGCGGATGACAGCGGATATTCAGATCCCAGGACACGTGATGATGTCAGCTAATAGCAACATCAAAAATTGCGTGGATGCCCAAACAGGAAAAGTTAATGTTTTATATTAATGCGCATAGTGTTGCTACAAGAAAAGCAAAGCTTTCACGTATAATATTGGTCTCTAAGGTTAATATGCTGCAAGAGAAGCTAAGCTTTCACATATAATGTTGATATTTTTTGCGCGTGTTACACTTTAAGATAGATCACACAAATGTTCCAGGAAAATTTTTAGCCGAGTCCACTGACTTGTCCTCAAAGTTTTCTTCTACAAATAAATTAGCTACCACAGAGGAGAGCGAGCTTCCCGTGGCACTACATCAATTTGCTCATAAAAACGACATGAATGTCTGATCTTCTGGGCTCGAAATACTTCTAAATGGCTCCTCATCAAACGCTCTGCGATTTAAGAAATTCATCGTACATTCTCGCACATAGTTCAACTTGCGTCAAAGGAAATTTACTTTAACGCTTTTCAAACCACCAGTCCCAATATTTTCCCATGACCTGTTAGAAATAGGTTCCTTTCAGTAATCGTCAGAGAGCGCCAGATAACAGGCGCCACCGCGCTTTGGCAGCTACTATGACGCAGGAAGCCCGTATGTTCGTACATGTAAAACATTAAAAGATCTTACATTATGTATAAAAGAAACAAGACATCAGAGCATACTCCAAGAGCATCGGAATTTCGTTAACCATACTAAAATGGCACATTTAAAGAGCATACTTAAAGAGCACATTCGTATATCCAGATTCCCAAAGAATTAGGCCTCGACCTTATATTAAGCTTTTCAGTGTGGGTTTCGGGGTGTAAATTTTCTTGGAGTACCAGTACTGTATTATTTTTGATTCTCTATTATGGCATAATGCCATATGTGCTAGAAGATGAAAATGTGCACTAGAAATGCAGCGAGCAGTTGAAATTAGCCGATAGTATGGAACTAAACACTTCGTTCCAAACACACTGACTGCCTTGTTCTACAAGATTAATGCACGACTGTCAGAAAAGTGGAAATAAAATCAAATCTGAAACTAATAACATATATTAGCCTTCCGTAATTATGTGAATGTTTTTTTAATTCACTAGATAGCTCCTGGCCACAGAAATCCGTTTTGTTTTCCTTTGACATAAGAGCAGTAAACGAAGAGGAAACAGCAAAATCACTAAATGTAAACATGGGTCACGTGGAGACTACACATTTTTCCACTATAACGCAGACTGCTCTGCACATCAGCCCCGGATCTACGATATTTCCGACCCGGGAAATACTAAGATAGTGCCGTGCCGTGCCGTGCCGCCCCCCCCCCCCCTTGCCCCTGCCCTCGAGCGTTTGGGATACGATGTCAAAAATTTTAAAAAATCGAATTTTCAAAAAATGTTCAATTTGTAGCGCACATCTTTCTGAAGAGTCAGATACATAAAACATACGTGCGAGGAAATGTAAGACACGTTATTTGGTCTTAAGTGTGCCAGAGTGCAGTGCCGCCACCCCTCTTCACACAACATTCTTGTATCTCACGTCACTGTATTTCGCTCCGTGGAATTTAAACTGGATACCATCAAACTATAATCAGGACAGTGTAAATCAAAATGTCCTGTGGTGCCTCTATTGCTCCCAGTCGCCCAGTTTGACATTTTGCCCCTCTTTAAAAAAATTCCCAATTAATACTGGATGGGATTATTTGTAATCGGTAGAACAAGAACTCTTCAGAAAATTTGCACTCTTTATTGCCTGTTAGCTAAAAACTTTGTTTTGGGTGACATAAAATTAAATATAGGATACATAAAACCAGTAAAGACAAGAGAAAAGCAAGACAGTACACTTTTCTACAACCCTTAGCTCCTAGCATTGTTTTCTCTCTAATCTTGCTACAGCTTTACACGGCGTGCTTTCCTTTCTGGGAAAGGATCTATTACCTCAAAGTTCGTCAAAGGTTTTGCTACATGAAAAATCGAAATATCGTTGTCTAATACTGCGTAAGTTGTTAATACAAATAGTACCCAAGACTTGTGTGGTTTCTCGATCTGATTACGTCTATTTTGTCACTGTCTGCTTGAGAAAACAAAATAGGCCTTTCTAACACTGCAGAAATGTAGCACACACCAAATAAACGTGACTGATTTGGTACAAATGGTCATTTTTATAACACAACAGAATATAATTCATGAAGACCAACATAAAATGCCTATTACGCCTACTACAAGCAAAAAGCTTTATGTTAGAAAATAGTTTCACATTTCATTCATATGCTCCAGTTTCTCGAGCATGAGATCGAAAAGTAGTAGTACGAGATTTTTATATAAATTTGGAATCGTCATATTCTTCCCTAATTTGTGTGATGTCCCCGCTTCTTCTCCTTCCTCGTTCTAACAAACAATTTTGCCACGACTAATTCTGGAACTATTCCTGTCTTTGTCAAAACTTATAAGCCGATTAACTTCACTAACCCCGCCAGAATCACCGGTTTAGTTATCCCTGATTATTCTCCGGTTATGCGTTATTTTCGTACAAACTATTTTCCGCCCTTCTTCCAGAATAGAACTAAGCGGCTGCTAGACGAGGACTGTACAACTGGCCCTTACTAGCGTAGCGATCTGGCCAAAATTTTTGTGACCAAATTTCTTTTTCTTGGATACACCGAGAAGATAATACGTAATCTTTCTTCCCTGTTAATTCTGTTGGTCGTTTATTTCCACTCTGGTAGTCTGACTATGGATTTCCCTAGTAATTATAACAACGCTGATCATTCGCAAACCCAATCAACAATATAATCAGACAGCGATTGGCGTTAACTCGTTCGGCTTTACTCCGCTCAGCACGTATAGCCCGGTCCCCTTCTGCCTGCTGGAAAGTTTATTTCTAGATGCGACGAGGATTCCCCTGACAAACATCACGTACACTACGCACGCATTCAAAAATCAACTTACGAGTCATTCAGAAATCAACTTAGAGTGTGTTCAAAAATCAACAGGGATGCTTTTCAAAATCATGAATAATCGATAGACCAACGTGCGCTGGATGCTAAGCGCTTTGTGAAACAAGGCTTTTTTTTTCTCCTTAAGGATATGAATTTGGTGACCCCCTGCCATTGTCGCCCGGGTCAGCAAATTTTTTCCGAGGTGCATCTAGCTGCGACTCCTTACACAGCCAACAGCCACATTTCTGTAGCCAGAAGGGGGAAAAGGTACAACTCATACGCCATTCAACTGCGCATGCGCATGAGCCCGCTCGTAACTGATGAAACGTATCTAATATAAACAGTTGTGACGTCACGTTCATCGGAGGCAATTTGTTGTTATGAAGCATTGCATAGTCTTCCTAAAGCCTTTGACACAGTTTGCTGTTGGCAAACAGCTTGTATGAGCACTGATTTGTTGTTGTATATCGCACATTTCATATGCAATTTACGTTTTATTTTCATATTTTTATTCGTTCTCATTTTATTGTTGCAGTATTATTCTGCAGTAGCAGGATACAGTACTATCCTTTGTTAGAGTATCGATTCTTACCAGTCAAAATTACAAAAATTTAACTGAAGACTAAAACAACGAAAAATTCCCGGAATTCTAAAAAATTACCGGGTTTTTCCCGGTTTTCTCCCGGATGAAAAAATTCCCCGGTTTTTCCAGGATCTCCCGGTTGTCCCGGGTCGTATACATCCTGTGGACGATTGAACAGTGGAAAAACGTTGTGTGGAGTGACGAACCACGGTAAACAATGTGGCGATCCGATGGCAGGGTGTGGTTATGGCGAATGCCCGGTGAACATCATCTGCCAGCGTGTGTAGTGCCAACAGTAAAATTCGGAGGCGGTGGTGTTATGGTGTTTTGTTTTTCATGGATGGTGCTTGCACCCCTTGTTGTTTTGCGTGGCGCTATCACAGCACAGGCCTACATTGATGTTTTAAGCACCTTCTTGCTTCGCACTGTTGAAAAGCAATTCGGAGATGGCGATTGCATCTTGTAGCACACTCTAGCACCTGTTCATAATGCATGGCCTGTGGCGGAGGGGTTGCACGACAATAACATCCCTGTAATGGACTGGCCTGCACAGAGTCCTGACCTGAATCCAGTAGAACACCTTTGGGGGGTTTTGGAACGCCGCCGGCCGGAGTGGCCGTGCGGTTCTAGGCGCTACAGTCTGGAGCCGAGCGACCGCTACGGTCGCAGGTTCGAATCCTGCCTCAGGCATGGATGTGTGTGATGTCCTTAGGTTTAATTAGTTCTAAGTTCTAGGCGACTGATGACCTCAGAAGTTAAGTCGCATAGTGCTCAGAGCCATTTGAACCATTTTGGAACGCCGACTTCGTCCCAGGCCTCACCGACCGACATCCATACCTCTCCTCAGTACAGCACTCCGTGAAGAATGGGCTGCCATTCGCCAAGAAACCTTCCAGTACCTGATTGAACGTATGCCTGCGGGAGTGGAAGCTGTCATCAATGCTAAGGGTGGACCAACACCATATTGAATTCCAGCATTACCGATGGAGGGCGCCACGAACTTTTAAGTCATTTTCAGTCATGTCCGGATACTTTTGATCACATAGTGTAGGCTGGCGATCTTAATTCCATTAGACAAACCACTCTGTGAACTTTGTACAGAAACGTCCTAGATTCAGTATTATTCCATTTTGCTGCGTTTATTTCTGACAATTAGAAAACTTCTAACGATAGGTTTACGTAATATGTATACATAAACATACAGTTATAAATGTCCCCGTTCGTAGTCTCTAATTATAACAATATGTTTACTTTTGTGCTGTAACATGTAGCTATAATCAGCGGTGGAAATATATTTGCGAACGCCGACCGTGTGCGGCTGTTTCTTGTTGGATCGTCTGATCAGTCGGAAGTTACATTGCAGAGGAGAGTAAATGCCTATTCAAAATATAAATATTTTTGGGTAGCTCAACATTAATTTCATTAGGGACCGTAGTTTATCATGCGTTTACCAGTAGAATATGCCGCGGAGAAAATATTTCGCCGCATGCAACTTCCGTCCGATTTCAATGAAAGAATTCGTGACTGAACACTCTGTTTGGCAGAAACATAAAGAAAATTAAATAAATTCATGAAGGAGTGAGACATAGATTCTACACTAAATAAATAGTCCATACACCAGTTCCATTTAACTCTGAATTTATGGCAATTAATAGATGAACTTACACTACAATGAAGGATTTAACATGGATGCCGTTTTGACTGGCACTTCTCGTAATGAAAATAATTCCTTTGACGTTTTCACATACACGTCGCACAATAAATCTACTGCTATGCAGTATTGTACTTTTAGTATTGCACTTTTACTTTACACTAAAATAATATTATTTTTAACGATAATAATACGGCGGCAAGACATGCGCGTCAGACACAAGTTACAAGAGACAAGAGAAGAAAAAAAATGACTGAGTAACTGTTAATCGAGAATATCTCGAACATAAAAAGAATGTGTAAAAGTGTTCTTCTGTCCGTTTTTCGCGCCGCGGTTTTCAAAGTCAGTAACTCACTGCATCTCTGACGGCGCTTCGACAATAAACAAGTTACGTCACAGGTCGTTCACCTTTTACATTCTCGCAACATTATTTGCTAACTGTAGCTGTTGCCGAGCGACTGCTCGATTAGTCAATGATTTAAAATGATAAGGCAATCACATAGACTGGCGATCGTAATTCCCTTAGACAAACCACTTTGTGAACTTTGTACAGAAAGGTCCTAGATTCAGTATTATTCCATTTTGCTGCGTTTATTTCTAACAATCAGAAAACTCTTAGGAAAATGAACTAACAGTCTGGTTTCCATATCCATTAGTCATACAAGACGGTCAAATCCTGTAAAAGGGATAACACTATACGACAGTTGTGGAATGTAGGCGCGTTTATGATGTGTATACTATATGCACGATTCCCCTGTAACAATGATATAGGTGGATTTTCCCGTGACAGGACTATTTGTTCTGTTGGCGTATAGTGTTGTAAGTGAAGCAGTTGCTTAAGTTATGTGAAATCGTGTCCAAAACGGATATGGTTGGTTCAAATGGCTCTGAGCACTATGGGACTCAACTGCTGAGGTCATTAGTCCCCTAGAACTTAGAACTAGTTAAACCTAACTAACCTAAGGACATCACAAACATCCATGCCCGAGGCAGGATTCGAACCTGCGACCGTAGCGGTCTTGCGGTTCCAGACTGCAGCGCCTTTAACCGCACGGCCACTTCGGCCGGCCCAAAACGGATACAAAGTGTGCTAAAAAGCTACAAGTGCGTTTCAGTGCCGAGGAAGATACATGTAATTGACAGTATCAAAGACATATAGCTGACTTTCTGCGCTTCGAACAAGTCTGGAGCGAATAGTCCAACTCTTCATCAATCCATTTCATTTTGGCTGCTAACAAACCCAGGAGTTACCTATCTTTTTCCGCACAAGTTCCATGAATACTGTACACAACCTATACGTTAACTCTTTGGTTAAAGTAACGAAACACTCTTTAAAATTTAATCCCGGACGGCATGTGTGGACTGAATAGTTAATGTGCCTGTGGCTTCGCTTTCTGGCAGAACTTAAATGCGCAACTTACTTAACGTCTACGTTCCCGCCGACGCAAAACGTCATGCCCTGTTCGCCCAGTGAAAAATTCCTGCTCCTGGAAAAATCCGGCTAATTATGTTTATGGCAGCCTGTCCGAATTGCAGGTTGTTAATGACTTCCACGAGGGAAAAAATGCAGTATTTCATATAATTAATGATCTAATTTTAAAAAATGAAAATGCAAGTTGTAACACAAGAGTATTTATGTGAGGAATTGTGTACATCTTTCGAGGAGGGGGCAAATATCTGGATGTTATTCATCCAGTATTTGAAAGAGAGCACTTAGCGACTTCCTACAAATTTTGCACATAGTTTCAAACTTTTGTTTTCTTGCTGCCACTTCGTGCAGCAAAACATCAGGCATGACTTTCATTTATTACTTCTTTACTACTAACTATTTGTCACACATATTGGAGACATGTGTACTGTGGAGGTAACAGCAAAATTATGTCATTGCAGATGACATAAATTCATCAAGTGAAGAAGACACAAGGAAAGTGGAAACAAAACGGCACAAAAGACCAAACAAAATGTAGGTGAAAAAAGAGGAAAAACCCTGGCTGGCATGGGGGCAAGGCTGAAGGGTTCGCATACCAATGCCAATGCTAACCAAGAGACTAGTTCCAGAAAGAAACTCAAGCACTTACATCACGGATGGCAGACCACTTTCCCAAAGAAAACAGAGCGGACGTAACCGTGTGAGGGTCCCCACTAACACCCAGGACAAGAAAGGTGCGAAGGGTCAAAAGGCAGGGGCAGTTTAGTAAAATGTGTCTCACCATGATGGAGGGGGGAGGGGGGCTGCAACCCCAAAGGGAAAGGGCAGCTCATTACGGAGTAAAAAGCCATGGGTCAACCGGGTATGGCTGATACAAAGATGACAGTGGGTGGTAGATTCCTACTGGGAGAGCTGGAGGGAACAATGCCACATGGTGAAAGTCCCCTTGATCGCAGGAACGTTATTAGACAGAAGTACAGTACTGCCCTCCATTCAGAGGGGAAAACGCCTTGAAGCCAAATAACGTTAAACACCCAGAGGAGGTATTGTCATTGTGGAGGACAGAGGTGTCTAAGCAATTAGCTATGGATGGAATCGGGGCCATGGGCTGAATCGTGGGGAACGGGCCAGAAGTTGCCATTCAGCAAAAGGTTCATTGCAGGATTCCACCTAACAAGGGACAAAATGTAAGTGGGAAACTTCAGCCCACTATTTCTGGAGGAGGAGGCTGAGGCTGATGCCGATGTCACAGTAAAATGGGTCAGTAAGTGTTCTGTGAGAACCGTTGGATCCATAAAAAGACCATACACAAGACAAGGCCCAGGATGTAAGACTGCCACTGGCAACCTTGGAAGGTACAGAGCTAAGCACACAACTGTAACGAATGGACAGAAGAACCTATATAGGAGACAAAGCATTCCCAACACTCCTGCTTGCTCTGTTTGGCCGGCCGGAGTGGCCGTTCGGTTCTAGGCGCTACAGTCTGGAACCGAGCGGCCGCTGGTTCGAATACTGCCTCGGGCATGGATGTGTGTGATATCCTTCGGTTAGTTAGGTTTAATTAAATGGCTCTGAGCACTATGGGACTTAACATTTATGGTCATCAGTCCCCTAGAACTTAGAACTACTTAAACCTAACTAACCTAAGGACAGCACACAACACCCAGCCATCACGAGGCAGAGAAAATCCCTGACCCCGCCGGGAATCGAACCCGGGAACCCGGGCGTGGGAAGCGAGAACGCTACCGCACGACCACGAGATGCGGGCTAGGTTTAATTAGTTCTAAGTTCTAGGCGACTGATGACCTCAGAAAAGTCGCATAGTGCTCAGAGCCATTTTTTGCTGTTTGATTAAATAATGGGAATAACTGGGCATTGGGAGGCGGTAAAAAATGGAATGTGGTCACTATTGCAGAGGTCATTGTGCGGTGACCAGCGTAATAGAAGAAGTTGAGGGAAAGTAGGCACTGAAATGGGTAGTGAGATAATCATTAAGAAGGCACAGTTCGTGGTGTACAAGAAGTTTGTCTCTGAGGAGATTCTGAGTAAACAAAAAGGCGCTGTTCCACAGGGGGTGATGGGCATTAAAATCCACTAGGAGGAGGAAGAGGGGAGGCAGCTGCTGATGGAGGGAAGTTAGAGCAGCAGGCATAGGTGGCTTGTCGGAAGGGCAATAGAGATTGCAAACCTTGTCTACAGAGTCCAAGTGGACTAAGATGGCAACCACTTCCAATTTGGTACAACTGGGGATCCAGGTACTAACAATGTCTGAATGGACCAACTTGCAGACGCCACCAGAAGCCCTCAAAAGGCCAATCCAGTACCGACAGAAAGCGTGGAACCCAGGAGGGCTCAGTGAGCGAGCATCAGAAAAAGGAAACGAGGATTCCAATTCCAGAAAGTGACGGCAGTTTCTGTTACAATTCCATTGAATAAGCACAGAAGTAGTTTTCAAATGGAAGGTGAATGGTCCAATATCAGTCACGCTGTGGGGTCACTATCAACGAGGGCAGCGTGACATCCATAAACAAGAGGCCTGACAAGTTGCTAAGGGGGGGTCGGCGTCTCTGAGGGCATCGGAGGCGCCTTCTTCTTCTTCTTCTTCTTCTTCTTCTTCCTCCATAGGTCAATGAGGGCAGGGCCTGGAGAGAGCGCAGACTTGAGCAAGATCTGAAGCAGAGAGAGCAGGCGACCTTAAGTCGCACGGAGTTTGGGTCTTGCAGCGAACTTGTAGCAACTGGCCTCCAAGCGAAGAAGCCAAAGGCGGGGTCCTTGGAGAGAGCCCCATCACTGACTGGTGTTGAAGTGGGACACTTATCAGATCGAGTAGGAGTGTCACTCAGAGCAGAAGACGTGGCAGCTGTTGGGGAGGAGGAGGAGAGGAGGGGGGGGGGGGACTGGGATAAGGTTGGTCGATGGGATGACTAGAGGGACTGAACTACTATGCCATCAGTCCATAACTGTAGATCAGACAGTCTACTGTGCAAAACCCAGGGGAAGAGAACCGCAAGGTCTACGAAAGGGCGACAAGTCGAGATAAGGATCAAAAGGAAGAAAGGGAAACAGAGCAAGAGAGGAAGGAAATGTGTCCTGTCCCATCTAGGGAGAAGCCAAAAGCCCCTGAAAGCAGAGTGCAATGAGGCGACCCTCACCACTTACCAGAGGTACTTTACTCAGAAACTTCCAAGGAAACACTAGAAACACAGAGACAAAAGATGAGCAAGCCTGACCACACAAGGGGGAAGAAGATTAAAAGAGCAGGTAGGGCGAGGACCAGACAACGGCGATGCCGGTTTCCCAGAGTGACTCATACGTCTCATACACTCATATCTCACGAACAGATGTTTTAACACTGACGTGCAGGGCAAACAATCGAAACAACACCTTATCCAGGCTGGAGTACCCCAGGGGAGCATCTTCGGGGCCCATCTTGTTCACCCTCTACATTAATGACTTTCCAGCAACACAAAACATGATATCTATCTACGCAGATGACACAGCCATCTTTGCGTAAGACTGGAAACCATCCAACATAAATTCAAGAATACAGACGGCATCCAGAACTGCCGAGTCTTGGTTGGAACGATGGCGTATTAAATTCGACAAATGCGAAGCAGTTCTCCTAACACGCAGCCCGAAGCTACTATGCAAACATCAACAATGTCGACAGTTAATCCTACATGCACGCGCAATACGTTTCCGTTTCCGGGAGGAAGTGAGATACCTCAGTGTCTGGCTGGACCGGAAACTTACGGTCGGCGGGGGGGCGGGGGGGTGAACCACATACAGTAAGTTGCCAACAGAGCGTACACGAAGCTCAAACTCTTCCCAATGTCCAACAGGGAAAGGACACTTAACTGGAGGGTGTCAAGGTCAATATACATCACACTAATTAGACCTCTAATGACGTACGCAGCTCCTACATGCCTATGTCGCCTACAGATCATACAGAATAAAATGCTACGCATCATTAGCAACGATCCACGCTACACCTGCAACGTGGATTTTCACAATGAATACCGTCTTGAAATCCTCAAGAAAGTATTAAAAAAAAAAAAAAAAAAACTCGCCAAACGACTATACAGGAACTCGAGACATCCTTACTCTGGGAAACTGATCGCAACCATAGGTGGAAGCATAAACGGCTAAAGATACAACTAGCTAGGGCATAACCACCTATGGCGAGCTAACATACATCCACGAACGACATCGGCAAGCCCCTGCAAATCAGCGTCTGATTATACATGCTAGCTGCAATTAAAGCTGACCAACAGCAGGGAAACCGACAAGCTCTCACACTAACGCACAAACCGCCAACACTATCTTACACTGTGAGTCCGTTATATATCGGACACTAAACGATGACGAACATGTTACAGGCATGCTGACGCTGACCGAGAAGCCAACACCGGCACCCAGTTCCAGCCGCCGAGTAACACCACTGCACAACGTGAAAGGTATCCGACTGCATGATACCCACTACTAACCAAGCTTACCCTTGCATGACCTGTCGCAGGCAGTAACAAAACCGGTATTGGTCTTAAAACCCGACCCAACTATCGCAGAGGTTTTTCCCTTGGCTCTTGCCTTGGCACTTTTTCCCCCTGTCCTTCAAACTGCTACTCTTCGTTCAACTTTCGGCACACTATCTCCAGATGAGTGCGTATTAGTGGTTTATCATAACCATACGTATGCAAACATAGCAGTACCCGCATCCTGTGAAGCCTAATTTAGTGAAAAGTAACCAGCATGAAGATATGGCAGTGGACCTTTTGTGTTGGCCATCTTGCAGACGTGTGCGTGGAGGGGTCCACCCTGTATTAAAAGGATCAGGTTGGACCACCAAGCCCAGACAGCCGAAGCCCATGCAGGGTAGAGGAGGGAACCCCTCAATGGCCCGGTAAGGTTAAATGCGCCCCCCCTCTCCCCCCCCCCCCTTTAAAGAGTGGTAAAAGCCCCCTTCACGAATAAAACGTTATACTAAGTCTGCCGCCGAGTCATCGTTTTCTATCATTTCCGAAATTGAACTTACACTAGAGATTTTTTTTGAATTTGCTTACTTTGCGCTCATTGCACGTCAGAAAAAGACACAAATATAGACAAAATTTCTTGCAGTTGTGATGAATGGCAGCTAGATTTGAATGTAGAAAAGTGTAAGTTAATCCAGATGAGTAGGAAAAATAAACCCGTAACGTTTGGGTACAGCATTAGTTATGTGCTGCTTGACACAGTCACGTCGATTAAATAGCTAGGCATAATGTTGACAAGCACTATGAAGTGCAACGAGCTTGTAAGAATTGTAGTAGGGAAGGTGAATGGTCGGTTTATTGTGGGAATTTTAGGAAGCGTGGTTCATCTGTAAAGGAGACCGCATATAGTGCACGAGTGCGTCCCATTGTTGAGTACTGTTGAGTGTTTGCGATCTGCACCACGTCAGGTTAAAGCAAGTCATCAAAGCAATTCAGAAGCGGGTTGCTATATTTGTTACCGGTAGAACAACATGCAAGTATCATGGAGGTGTTTCGGGAACTCAAATAGGAAATCGTGTAGAGAAGGCAACATTCTTTTCGAGGAGCGCCATTAAAAAGACTTAGAGAACTGGTATCCAAGGTTGACTGCAAAACGATTCTGCTGCCGCCAACGTTCATTTCGCGCAAGGACCACGAAGATAAGATCAGAGAGATTAGAGTTCTTACGGAGTGGAGCAGAAAAGGAAATACTAGTAGTGGTACAGGATAACTCCGGCCATGCACCTTACGAGTGGCTTGCGGAGTATAGATGTAGTTTTAAAACATTTAAAAAAACTGACTTTCTATCCATGTAGTTTAGTTATTTGGTGTGTCAAATTATTGATAAGTGTTAGGTATTTGCCATTTACGTTCTGATGCTTCTCATGGATTCTAGATCCATTTTGTATCCAAACCATGGTGATAAATTTATACTTTTTGATATAAAGAGTGTTTAACTACTGCGAAAGAGGGCGAGTGGAGGACGATGAAACAAGCAAATAAGCATCATGAACATAGGTCCGATATGACCTATTAGGACTGCGTATACACCTTTCATGAGTCCCCGCGGATCCAAACGAGAGGCATGCCCTTGAGGACAAGCAGATTACAACAAATATTCCACCTGGCCACAGTTCGTGTGAAGGTTGGCTTCAGCACGTCTCCTCGTCGATGCTCACATACGTACAAAAATCCGAGCTGTGTTCGGAGTGCACTGTGCGACACAAACTTTTTTTCACAGAGTTCATCGGCACTGTCAACAGCGCTGGAATACACCGAAGTCGCACACACAGTCTAACGTTTTCTAGTGGGAGGATTAGAAGGTCATGGTACCGATACACTTTTTTAAAGGCTATTTACCAGTTCTCAGGCACCCGGAATGATAATATTAAACGAGGATGTTACTTCGCAAATTACGCCCTACTTGCGGTATTTCGAAACAAATGTAGCTTCAGACAATGTTATAACACTGGCATAATGGCTCTTGTGCCTACGTCGTATCGGGGATACCAGTGGTTTCTGGACTATTTCCTAGGATTATTTGCTTGTTTGAATGTCTTCTACTCGCCCCATTTGTGTCGGCACGCATGCGAGAGCATGTGCTACCTAGTATGTTTCAAAACGCCGCGCATAAAAACTGGATTCTTCCGGGGATCATACCTTGGTTCTACTGATGATAGAAAGGTAGGGCCAAGTGTTTTGCATAGCCTTTGGGCCAGGAATCATTAGTATATCCAACAGACGGATCGTCTTTGCGTCACTGCCATATAATACAGGGTCGAAGTATGTAATATTACGAACTTCCTCTTGCTTATGCAAATGGAGCAAATCTGTCAGTTATTTTTGCATTTGATGTGGTCTACAGTGGGCCCTAAAGGGCTTATGAAACCACTACTAGTTCATGAGCGGTTTCTTAGAAAAAGCTAAAAAGGGTTTTACCATTTTTTCGTACCAAAACCGAGCCCTGGATTCCAAGAGGGTTATAGATAGCAAATGGACGAAATTTTTTCCATATATTCTTAAGCTCTCTATCTCTAACAGCCTTGAAAATTTTATCCGTTTGCGAGGTACTGAAGTCCGAAGTTATCCTGCTTGTACAAGTAAAATACACAGGTAAAATCCGGTGTGAGGAAAAAATAGTTTATAAAGTGACGTAGCAAAGGTAAATATGCTGTGAAGTGACGTAGCAAAGATAAATATGCTGTGAAGTGACTTAATCAGAAAGGTTGTGGGAACCCTATGTTTTACTACTGAAACACAAAAGTTTTGTTCACGTAAAATCCAGTCTCTGGTGTAAAATTAGTTTTGAGTTATTTCAGTTTCACATATGTAAAATACCAAAATTTTACTGACCCATAAAGTTTTTTCACATGAATGACCTGCTCTGCTACGGCAGGGAAGTGAAGGGAACCAATAGAAAAATGTTCCTGTCGGAGTACAAAAAAAGGCGGATGGGCTCTTGTTTAGAAGACTGACTGAAAAATGGGATACCAGCTGCCTCATTCTACCTTTCTCAGAATCTCTAAAAAATGTTCCTAAAAATTGTCATGTGAACATATTCGAGCTTTTTCATGCTGAGAGAGGAGGAGACAGTGGGCGCAGGAAAGAAACTGTGTAGTAATGAATACTGGAATGTAGTAGACAGTAATTGTGGTATAGAAAGAGCGAAGGAGACAATAGCAGTGTGAGGGAAAGAGGGACACAGTGGCAGCGAAACATAGTCGACAGTGACAATAATGCTAGGAACAGTGTGAAGTAGACATGCCAATAACAGAGGACTAAAGAGACGGAGAAAGTCTAAATGTGTAAGAGCCAGTGATAATGAGAAACAGAATCGGCGACAGTGACAACGAGGAAGAGAGAGAGAGAGAGAGAGAGAGAGAGAGAGAGAGAGCGCAGACACCAGCAGCAGTACTAAGACAAAAAGGGGAGTGAGACAGGAGACAGTGACAGACACAAAGAGAGAGTGACAATGAGTTTGATTTAACGAGTGCGTGAGAAAGGGCAACTGGGAGTTTATGGGTATGAGGGATTCACAGCTGTGCACTAGTGGATGTGAGCGAGTTACAGGCAAGAAAGTTTGTGAGAGTGAAAGGAGGGTCGTACGTTAAACAGCGCGAATGTGTTCACATGCCAAAATTTTTGGGAAGATTTTTTAAAGGTGCTGAGGAAAGAACCCCACTTTTCAGAGCCTTTTAAATAAACGGTAACATATTCGCAATTTTTGTGCTCCGATAGTTTTTTCCGCTGGCGTACTTAATGATAGTCTAACATCCTGTATATAGCACACATGGTACCGATATGTCATCTTTGCATAAGGTTTCCGGCTTTATATCTTGTTGTTAAATATCAGAAAGATTTTGGTGCCTGATGATTTCGTTGGTTGGTTGATTTGGGGGAGGGGACCAAACAGCGAGGTCATCGGTCCCATTGTATAAGGGAAGTGTGGGGAAGGAAGTCTAGCGTGCCGTTAGAAAGGAAACATCCCTGCATTTGCCTGGAGTGATTTAGGGAAATAACAGAAAACCTAAATCAGGATGGCCGGATGCGAGTATGAACCGTCGTCCTCCCGAATGCGAGTCCAGTGTGCTAACCACTGCGCCACGACGCTCGGTAATGATTATATTGTGTGCAGATAAATTTGATGGTGGAAAGTGTATTCTGAAATCAATCAGCTATGCATGAGGAAGTCTATAAACTTCTACGTAAGAAAAAATTACAATGTATAAAATACGCTGAAGAGCAAAGAAACTGGTACACGTGTCTAATCTCGTGTAGGGGAGCGGGAGCACGCAGAAGTACCGCATCACGACGTGGCATGGTTTCTACTAACGTCTGAAGTAGTGCTGGAGGGAACTGACACCATGAATCCTGAAGGGCTGTCCATAAATTCGTGAGAGTGCGAGAGGGTGGAGATCTCTTATGAACAGCACGTTGCAAGGCATCCCAGATATATTCATGTCTGGGGAGTTTGGTGGCATTTCTGGACGTATGGGGTGTCGCATTGTCATGCTGGAATTGCTCAAGTCCGTCGAAATGCACAATGGACATGAACATATTCAGGTGATCAGACAGGATGCTTACGTACATGTCACCTGTCGGAGTCATATGTAGACGTATCAGAGGTCCCACACTCCAACTGCACACACCCCACACCATTACAGAACCTCCACTAGCTTGAACAGTCCTCTGCGGACATGCAGGGTCCCTTGATTCGTGAGGTTGTCCCCATACCAGTACACGTCCATCCGCTCGATACAATCTGAAACCAGACTCTGCAGTCCAATGTCGGTGTTGACGGCCCAGGCGAGGCATTAAGCTGTGTGTCGTGCAGTCATCAGTGGTACACGAGCGGGCTTTAGGCTCCGAAAGCCCATATCGATGATGTTTCATTGAATAGTTCGCACGCTGACGTTGATGGCCCATCATTGGCATCTGCAGCAATTTGCGGAAGGGTTGCACTTCCGTCAAGTTGAACATTTCTCTTCAGTCGTCGTTGGTCCCGTTCTTCCAGGATCTTTTTCCGGCCGCAGCGATTTTATGTTTCATAGGATTTCTAATATTTACGGTACACTCGTTAAATGGTCGTACTGGAAAATCCCCACTTCATCGCTATCTCAGATGCTGTGTCCCATCGCTCGTGCACCGACTAGAACACCACGTCTGCCATTGTAGCAGCAGTAACCGACCTAACAACTGCGACAAACACTTCTTGTCTTATAGGCGTTGCCGACCGCGGCGCCGTATTCTGCGAGTTTACATATCTCTATCTAAATACGCATGCCTACACCAGTTTCTTTGGCGCTTGGGTGTATTTGAATGCTTGACAGGTACACAGTTAGATGGACAGTTTGGCAGAGCAGTCTGGCGTGATGTGGTGAGGCAGCGTAGTTACCTGTGTAGCCGAGGATGTAGCGGCGCGGCCGGTGCTTGACGTCCAGCGCCAGGTCGCGCGTCTGGCCCTGCTCGCGGACCCCGGCGCCTGTCGCCTCCGGGCCGGGACTCGGGCTGTGGCGGCCGTTGGTGCCGTTCTGCAGGCTCGCGGGCTCCCTTTGGTGGTAAGGAGCGTGCCTCAGCGAGACGCCCTTCTCCTTCATCTCCTGGGCCACAGAAACACCCACACCTGTGTCAACCCGTGGCATGTCTCAAGTCCATCTGAGTACTCATTTGTGGGCACATGAGAAAACACCCACACCTACGTTCACACCCACACCTACGTTCACACCCACACCTACGTTCACACCCACACCTACGTTCACACCCACACCTACGTTCACACCCACACCTACGTTCACACCCACACCTACGTTCACACCCACACCTACGTTCACACCCACACCTACGTTCACACCCACACCTACGTTCACACCCACACCTACGTTCACACCCACACCTACGTTCACACCCACACCTACGTTCACACCCACACCTACGTTCACACCCACACCTACGTTCACACCCACACCTACGTTCACACCCACACCTACGTTCACACCCACACCTACGTTCACACCCACACCTACGTTCACACCCACACCTACGTTCACACCCACACCTACGTTCACACCCACACCTACGTTCACACCCACACCTACAGGGTGGTCAGAAACAAGCTGAAATGCTTGTAACGGTGTTGCCGCAGTAGTAACACGGTTCCCGTGAGATCACCGGAAAGCATTGTCAGACCTGGATGGGTCGCTGTCTTGGTCTGCACAGTACTTTCGCTATGTGGGGTGCTCTCAGCCCTTAGGAGCCCAATTGAGGAGCTACACCATTGAGAAGGAGCGACACCGGTCACGAAAACTGACAATGGCTGTGGGAGTGGTGTGCTGACCACATTCCCCTCCGTATCAGCATCCGGTCACGCCTAAGGGCTGAGGATGACACGGTGGTCGGTTGGTCCCGTTGGGCCTTCAAGACCTGTTCGGACAGTGTTTTTAGTAAGGTTGTCTAGGGCTGTTTGTGCTGAAAAATAATTATTCAGAAAAAAATTCTGATACGTCGCGCCGGCTCCGTGTTAATTAGAATTGGAGTTGCCCAGTCAGGCCGTCGTGCGCGCAAATTCAAGCACTCCGCCATAGACGTTGTCACCAAACGTGTTGTTCGTTTGGTTTCATAAAACCAAACAAGACAGCGATACAATATTTGAACTCTGAAACTGCACAATATACAGAATTTTTTTCTCAACAATTACTTCTCAGCACAGTCTACCCTGTAACATAATTACAAGTTTTTCAAACTCTGACTACTCTGTATATTTTACACCTATGGGCGTCTGCAGAAATTAATGCAAAAGAGGGAGGGCGGCAAGATTCTAGAATCTCTTTTATATCTGAAAGCTGGAGAAATTTCTGTTTATTACTAACAAAAATAAGCAGCAAAAATTTCACTGATTAATACTTATCAGAGTGAAGAAGCAGGATATAAACCTTAAAAACGCTTATTCAACGTATGCCACATATAGCACTGTTTGTTTATAAACAACTGGTGACGTTAACGAATTTATTGCATTTGTATCACTTCTCTTTCTTCAAAATTAAGGGGCTTAATTAAAGATTAATAAAATTTTTTCCAGAGTTACATGTTTTGGATTGTTAGCATAAAGTGTAACGCAGCATTGGACGAGATGAATGGGGAACCTCTCAAAACAATTACGAGTGGTTCCTGTGTACCATTGACTCTAAACAGCCTATATAACTCAACGAAGGTTAACCCCGCCCCCCTTTCCCACCTCCCCCAATCTGACATGTTATTGTGCAGTGGACAGCTGAAATCTTAATTTTATGACTATTTTGCTTTGTGTTGCACCCCTTTTAGTTTAAAGTCACATTTCTTTGAGATTTTTCGACCTTATTTTCTCACGCTTTTTGCCTCTTTGCTCTCTTCAGGTGTTGCGTCTGCGTTTTTCACTGAAAACACCTGCAGGTATAGTAAGATCGTGTGCTTCAGAACCCACTGCATACTTTGTGCTGTTATACAAAAATGTGGCATCACCAAGCTTTGACGGGTGTTTTTCGACCACATAAAAATGGGTCATCTATTATTGTGATCAAGTTGGCAGCTGAGTGCCAGGGTATTCTTGTTGAAGTTGGGAACGGATCAGGAATTATGCCAGCGTGTTGGAATTTTCCTTATCTGGAGTTCCATAATAACTGTATGTGCAAGGGACCGAGAATAGCTCGGGAACTACATTTTCGCTATTGTCCGTGAATCTCTACATCAGTCTTTAATGCGGAACAACGCCCAAATCACCGCCGCGTCAAAAGAAAGGTATAATTTCAGGTGGACAGCCTGTTTGTGAATTCTGAACCCCACATTCCCAGAGGGAATAAGTTCTTCCTCTTACCGCCGTTGCTCCCCTTCTCCCTTCCCCCCCCCCCACCCCACCCCTCTTTCGCACGCGTATGCTTACACCGTACACTGTGTTATGGATGGCATCTCTTACACGGCTGTCACTCCCTCTTTTTTCCAGTTCCGTTCGCGGGAAGAAAGACTGTTAGTACGTTTCCGTGAGCCCAGATCTCTGATTTACTTTCACACTCTCATCACGAGTTCTACGGACGGTAAACTTAACGTTTTAATAATCACCTTGAAAAAAAAAATAAAGTTACGTAGAGTGCAAATAAAAGTTGTCCGTATCTGCGCAGACGGCATGGTGGTGGTGGTGGTGGTGATGGTGGTGGTGAAGCGGAGGTGCAGTTGGACATCTGTATACACACGAACGCATTATTTCGCAAAATTTGTAAGCTATAGCTAGTTCGCAAACGATCGTATTGACAGTTTATATTAGTATAAGAAATAATCCGACGCATTCAGCGTTCAAAGCAATATATAGTACACAGAGTGATTCAGCTGCTCCTGTCTATGGGTTTTACGCAACCTGTAACGCCTTCAAAAACCACGCACGACATTTTCATATTCTGTCGCTCATTATGCACAAAATATTAATCCCAAAGAAAAATGAGCAGGTTCTTTTTGTAGGAAATTTAATGTAGTTAAATTTTATAATAGGACACGTTTTCGTTGGAGACAACGGTCTTCGAGTTATTCAAGAAAAAAGAGTCTGAAGGTGAATTTTTTACGTTATTCTTGTGTAATTCGAAAACTTGGGCTTCTAGCGAAAACGTATCGCAGTACAAAATTTAACTACATTGAATTTCCTACAAAAAGATCCTGTTCATTTTTTTTAGAACTAACAGTTCGCATGTATTGAGCGAGAGAATATGAAAATAATGCGAGTGGTATCTGAAGGCATTATGGATTGGATAAAACCCACAGGGAGGGGGAGCCAAATCACCTGATACAGAGTATAGTGGCAAGCAAAACTATTATGTTTATCTTTAGGGTCTCAACAGTATTGTCACAAGATACGGAGCAATAGCCAAGATCTGCTTAGAGAGAGTTCATATATCGTGACATTTGGGAAGGAATCAATCGATTACTGCCCTCAGCTGAGTTCCGACGTCCAATTGAAACCTTAGGCCTGGATGACGTGCTAAGGCCTAAACCCAAAGCTCCTGGCCTGCGTTGTTCCACTGTGCACTTCGCCTCGACCAGACACACTCCTCTAAACAAAGTGTTGGCCGCGTAAGTGGGTCAGAGGAAGGGGAAGCGCGGGTGCGGTGCCGCGTCGCCGGCTCACCTTTATGATGTCCTTGGTGTTGGCTCCGTAGCGCTTGCCGAAGCGGAACTTGAGGGTGGGGCAGTGCCCGGTGTACCTGAAACAAAAAAACAATCTCTGTGCCTCAGTGCGTTCTGCACGCAGGGCAGTGACCCAAACACACACACACACACACACACACACACACACACACACACACACACACACACACACACAGAGAGAGAGAGAGAGAGACCATCTCTACGTCCTGCAGGTTGAAAGAAAATTGGTCAGAGAAATCTAAAAATTGGGAACCATTTGTCACGCAAATTGGTATTAAAGAAACTGTCGCTTCGTTCCTGTAAGCCACAAGTGATAAGTTTGTATAACATGTAACAGTGCTACATTATAATGATAAGGATATCATGGATGTGGTACGTGTAAATGCAGCACGTCAGTCGCAAAATGCGCGAGAAGTTTCAGTGGTGAACAAAGCGAAAGAGAGTAATAGCTTTGGAAATAATTTCCAGGGGTTGGACGAAAATATGGGAACACCAAAAACACATTACCGCACCTAATACGTAAAAGAAAAACAGTTTGCATTCAAAACAGCTTCCAGTCGTCTCTGGTGTACGGGTGCATACAGGTCCTGAATGGCTTTCAAGGGCATCTTGTATCATTCTTCGTACTAAACAGTGGCAGGTTTAGGCAACTACGACGACGATCACGCACCATTTTCTCTAGACCATAAAGGCTCAATAATATTGAGATTTGGTGACTGGTGGCCAAGGGAGTGCGACAGTCCATCCTCGCGCTCATAAAGTAAGTCCAGGACGATGCGAGTTGCATAAACGGGAATACGGTCGTCTTTCAATGAAGTATCACCACTGAGGAACAAAACATTGTACCATGGGATGGGCTTGATCGGCTAAAATGGTCACAGAATCCTTGGCAGTAATGCGACCTTGCAGAGTAACCACGAGGCTCATGTATTACCACAACATTGTTGCCTAAATAACTACCGAACCCCCCCCCCCCCCCCCCCACGCTCATAGGACGTAAACTTGGACAGAAGTTGGAAACAGTGTGAAACAAGATTCATCCGACCAAATGACTGTTCTATTGCTCCAGAGTAGAGGTTTTATGGCTTTGGCACCACGTTTTCCTGTTACAGGTATGTTTTAATTCTAGCTCGCCCTGCAATTCCCAGCTTGTGGGCCTCCCTTCCTGTTTTAGTCCTGACAGGATTCGCGACTGCGATATTCATTCTGCAGTGACTTTTGCAGCTGTCATCCCCTTACTTTTCGTCGCAAATTTTCCAATGAGCGTCTGTAGCGATCACTCACCGCACACTTTCGTCCACGTTGTGACGTAGCGGATGATTTTTTTCCCCACTTCCCCTGTATACGGTATAAATCTTTTGTATGGTGCCTCTAAACACGAAACACTTCGGCTCCCTTGGTTACAGAAGCAACCAGTTCACAAGCACCAATAATTTGCTCACGATTAACTTCACGTAGCCCCAAGAAAATGCACTCGTAACTACATGGAACACCGTTCTGACTACTACTGACACTTGCAACGTATTTCCACAGGCGCCGTTCGTGGTCAAATACCACAGCATGCATTTATCACAGTGCTTCGATATTTTTGTCCAACATCACACTCCCTTTGGGCTCGTTCGCCAGTTGTATACTTTTTCTTGTGTTCACGCTCTGCTCTCCAACAACCGCGTGGGCCCTCCTGCTCCGCACTTTACAAAGATCGTTCCTACTAAATTAGATTTTTGAAGTTAACTATTGGTGATACCTTTAACCAAACAATAAACTCTGCGACGAATTTTCGTCTGCAAATTTTCTGGACACCCTGAAGTTTCTGTAGACATCAAGACGTCACCCTCAATTACACACACTCTGTCCAACAGGAAAGGTGACTAATGTGAAATGAAATAGGAGGCGTTTATTTTTATTTTTCATGACATTTTATTCGAAATAGGCATCTTGTGAGTCAATACAAAACTGGAAGCACTGGAAAAATGTTTCGACACAATTCTGATTGTGAACCTTTGAAACTGCCTGAAGAGCCATTTCCGTAGCCTTCTGGATACCTGAAATCATGTCTGAATGCTTTCCTTTCAATGCCATTTTCAGTACTAGTAGTAGAAGGAGGAGAAGAAGAAGAAGGAGGAGGAGGAAGAGGAGGAGGAGGAGGAGGAGAACAAGAAGAAGAATAATAATAAGGAGAATGTTCAAGCACAACGATATATTTTTTAGCCAAAAATCGAGTGCAACCTTAATTTTGTGCGCTAGTGCGTTGTTGTGCAATAAACATGACATTCCTTATTTCATGTCAAACGATCCTTGCCCATTAACGATTTAAAACACCGAAGTAGTAATCTGAATTACCATTTGACCTTCTGGAGCCAACTGCTTATGGATAGTTAATTTTGATCAACGAAAAAGATGAGCAGCGGTTTGACACGACTTTTCTGCATGCGCACTTCTTTCTGCCTCTCCGTCTGGAACTTTACATTTCGAACTCTGACGCTCTGTAAATGGCTCGTATTGAAAAAAAAATGTTTCATCACCTTTTACAAGGCGAAGTCTGTGTCCCTCGCGGCCGATATTTTCGTGTCTATACAGTGTTCCAGAATGCAGTCTTTTTGACTGTCACTGAGTGAGTTTGGTACGGAGTGATAGACCTTTTGTCGAAATTTGCAGTGAGAATGCGGAGCACAACTGTTTTGGGTATTTCAGCGAGGTCTTAAATTAACCTGGCAGACGAACAACTTTCATTTCGAAGGATTTCAACCACTTAAACATTTTTTCGACGAACTGTCGACGATGCTCCTGAATGTGGACTAGCTACAGTGCTCTCTCTGCCATCACGAATCCTTGGAAACATTTTTACAGCTCGTTGCTTCAATACCATAAAGAGGTTGTATCGTTTCGAAGTCCCTGTGGCTCTTTCATAGAATTTAAAACAAACAATGCTAGCATGTTGCTCCATTGTTCCTTTCACGGCTGAAGTTCAAAACATACTGTTAAAATTGCGGTTATTACGTAAACAGTCTGTGATGCCAGCGCTGTTAAATTTAAAACGAAAGTTAGTCTAAATACCACGGTTGTTCATTCATGTATCCGTTCACTAGTGGCACTAATAGTTACAGGAATACGGAACTATTCACTTTCTCCTGTGGGAAGTGCAGTAGGTACACTACCCGGTCAAAAGTATCCGAACACCTGAGCCACACAGTGCTGTAGTCAGTACTAGGCGACGCCTCAGGTGGTGTACAGAGCGATACCACGGCACAGTGGAGGATTTCAATCGAACGATTTGCCGTGGACACACCCTTCGCCTTTATCAGGGCTTTAACTCTGCTGATGGAGCATTTGAATTAGGTGTGTGAATGTATGTGGAGGAATGGCAGACCATTCTTCAAGAGTCGAAACCAGAAAAGTTGGTACTGCAGTACGCTGAGGTCTGGATCGTAGTTCCAACACATCCCAAAGATGTTGATTGGGTCCAGGACTGGACTCTGGGCAGGACAGGCCAGTTCATCTCAGGAATGTTGTCTACACACTATTGCCCCCAGGTGCTGCTTTATGACAGGGTACACTGTCGTATTGATAGAAATGATCGTCTCTTAACAGTGCACAAAGCTGTAAAATGTATTCATATCCTTCCGAACTTATTGTTTTCTTAATCGCAATAATGGTACCATACCCTGACCACGAAAAGCACCCCCGTACCATAATACCACTACACATGATAGCAGATGACGCTCTCCAGACATTCGCCAAACTCTTTTTCCATTGGATTGCCACAGGTTACAGCACGATCCATCACTGAAAATCACTCTTTTTCCTGTCACGCACTGTTCTGTGACGTTTTTTTACACCGTCTCTAGTGCCGCTTAAGATTGACTACAGAAATGTGTGGGTTATGAGGAGCTGCACGACCATTGTATTCCATTCTTCTTAACTCCATCTGCACTATCACTGTGCTAGCTGAAGAGCTGGTAGCAATGTGGGTCTCACGAGTGATTCCTTCTACTGATTTCATGCAACTTTTTAACAAGCACCCTTTGCAATGCTCGACAGTCCCAGGACCAGGCAGACCTCACCTACTGATGGGTAGGTTTAGCTGGGATTGTTCCTTCACATTTCTTCACAATCACAACAGTCCACTCGGGCAGCTTTAGGAGGGTTGAAATGTTTGCAGTGGATTTATTAGCTGAGATCCAATGTCAAGTCCTTGTCTTGATCGGCCCATGCTGCTGTTTCTGCTTCTCTATTGACAACACAACCCTGACTCGTTTTATACAGGTGAATCCGTCCCTCGTGACATCTAGTGGTCAGTTCCGCATTACATAGGGTGACCGGATATTTTTGATCAGATAGTTTGTATTTTTTCAGATTAAACTATGTCCCAGATAAACTTGCTCAAAATTTATTGAGTAGAACATTTCCTCAGTTGTGAGACAAATGGTGCAAATATTTCTTTTGGAATCTCCGATCTGAACTGTCATGAGATTCTCTATAGCGTAACTCAAAAGAGTCGTTTTACTCTTTTACACGTTAACACACACACACACACACACACACACACACACACACACACACACACACGTTATTTAAGTCGGATAGCATTGTTTTAGCTATAGATTTAAAACCACCGAACTCCGTGTAGATGTAAATGAGGACTTTTCTCTGTCAACTGGAGGGGGGGGGGGGGGGAGGGAGGTTCACAGTATGAACTGTTGACCTTTCGGGCATTACTGAAGTTACAAGTATGAGTGGTCAGTACGTGCGTAATACCATGTGAGGCAGCACCGATCGCTTCTCGAACTCTCGGACGCACAGGAAACTTAAGCCCTGCGGTTATCGAAGCGTTGTAACAATGGCTCTATTTCACGGTCAATTACCCACGGCAATAGGCACGGGCACACGCCTGCCCTGCTCCGATTGTGATGCGTGGAAGACGACGCATTGTGTGTGTGTGTGTGTGTGTGTGTGTGTGTGTACTTGCTACGGCTGAGTGCCTTTGTTATGCGGCCTCGTCCTGTCGAAGGGGTAGTAAAAAATTTGCGAACTCTATAATGTGGCAGACCAAAGCTGTCCTGTATGGTAACAATTCATTTAAGTTAATAGAATGCTTTTAGATTCAAAAGTACACAGTCGTACAAGGACTGGCTGACGTTGTCTAAAATGATAAATGGGAAGAATATTCATTTGCTCTTAAATTTTTTTAGTCCCAAGGCTCATTTTTTGCGCCCAGCATAACGCATCTCATGTGATTGATTTACGAAAATGAACCCCCCTACAGCCGTCCTTATGATGTCATTCATTGTACGGCTACTAGTTTCGGCTCTACTGCACCATCCTCAGGCCTTAGCTAATGCTGAGGGGCTAACACCATCCGTGTACATGATACGTCAATGGCCAACATCTATAACTGGTTTTCGTAGACTACCTGTAACCGAAATGATGATTCTGCGACCATGAACGATCAATAAGTTGATAGTTGGAGAGAGAACGTCGCACTTACAGGTAGTCTGCAGAAATCAGATTTAGATGTTGGCCACTGATGCAACGTGTTTACGGATAGCGTTAATGATGCACTGGAGCACCAAAAGTGGTAGCCATACAATGAATGACATCGTAAGGACGGCTGTAGGTGTGTCATTTTGTTACCCAAGTGAACGGCCGAAGTCTCCCAGACTTCCAATCCCAAGGATGGGCATACAAATACTTAATGTGATTGAGGTTGTCTAGGATGGTAGCTTTACATGCAACAGAGCTTAGCTTTGAAGATCTAAAATTTCGTTAAATACTGGAACTGAAATGCAGCAGGAAGGACTCCTGCGACGTCGCAAATACAACGAGACTAAATTTTGCAATTTATTATTTCATAATGCATATCTTGGGTATCACGTCTTTCGCAAGTACAATAAATTTCGCCTGGGCGTGTTTCAGTTTATTTCAGATCATCCTCTTGTCATGTAAGTGAATTGTAAGTACAATTAAAAATTTTACGGAGATTAGAAAATAAGATTACTTTGGTTTTGCAGAACAGCATTTTTCCGTCTTCTTATATCGCTCCCACGTTCACTGCAGCATATACTGGCTAAAGAGTAGAGAAACATCTCGTTCATTCGAATAGTGTCTACTGTCGTTTAAAACTTAGTTTGTCAACCTACTCATGGGGAAAAAGCCATTACTTCATTACTGATTTAGCTCTGTCGTGCTCCTTGCTAACAATCTGGCACGAACGTTAGAAACGATCATGAAAGAGTAACTGTGAAGACAAAACATTTTCTTTGAATGTGGCAAGTATACCGAATTTATGCAATGAGTGGATTATAGGCCTGACAGTGCATGTATCATTGCCCGTAATGAGGGTGTGTCAGTCAGCTGATACTACAATAGCAATACATCTGAAGGTACATTAGATCAGTGTGAAAATAACATATCTCTAGTAAGAAAGAAATCAATGGCAAGCAAAGCAGCTTTTAGTTATGACAGATTGGTTACTGAAAACAATCGCTACAGGAAGAGGAGCAGCATCACTAGGAGTTATTGACAACATCAAGACGTAAATTTTCCAGTGACGCAATAAATGAGTCTATGGAACAACAGAGACGTAATGACTACTAATGGAAACTGAGGAAACAAGGCTGGACGTGCGGTGGGGTACTGTCCTGGGACGTTTCACGTTGGTTGGTCGTTGGAGTTAAAGGTACTAAACTGCGATGTCACCAGTACTTTTATATGTATCTAACTAGGAACAATTCTCAGAAGAAGGATATAAAAGGCAAATCCTGGGAAGGCTAATTGTACGTAAGATACAATAAGACAGAGATAAAATCCAGGAGAAGTAAGAGGGGAGTGAGAGGGGGTAACGTGGGCGAGACGCTCTGCCCAGAACGCCGCTGGATGTCCCCAAAGCCAGGTATGCAGTGGGAGATGTACAATCTGTAGCCCAGCAGCACCACCTCACCAACCGCTCTCTCAAGGAAACGAGCAGGATGGACAAGATGACAAAAGATTCGGAAATATAAAACATTAAAAACGGCAAAGAATAAAGAGAATATAAAGGTAGGAAGGGTAGGGGCCGGGCCAAGGAGTTGGCATGTTTATTCCCTGAGATCCAACATCTTCAGGAGTGTAAACAAAAACGACTCGTCATCCAGTTCGATGAAGGTCAGAAAGAGGATCTTCGACAGTTGAGACTAATGGGTAACTAGGATAGCACTGATCTACAGCCTGGAGGCTGCTCAGGGAGTCGTTGCAGATTAGAAGTATCTTGTGGTGCAAGAACGAGCATGGCTAAGGGCTCGTTTGATGGCCGCCAATTCAGCAGTGAAGACACTGCATCCATTAAGCAGGTAATGTAATTCACTGCACCTTTTATTTGTGCATGTAAACTGGTTCGTCCATCGACCATTGATCTGTCAGTGAATATCACTCCTGAACCCAAAACTGCACTGAGGGCAGCCAGGAACACGAGGCAAAACACCATGGGTTTTGTTTGGTTTTGTTTTGCTTACTTTAGGACGCAGAAAATAACTGGAGTCATACGCACCCAAGTCAAAAGTATAGAACACGAAGACAGCTAAAAACAGGCACGTGGAAAAAGGGGCTGAAAAGATAATGTACTGAAACGGACGCCCAAAACTAAAAATTAAATTGTAAAGTAAAACGCAGTCGACAGCCCGCTAACACGACCGATAAATCAGACAGCAGACCGAAGCGGGAACGTAAACGGTTAAAACATGGGCATCCCATCAGAAAGTGGCGGAGAGTTTAAACTTGGGCGCAATGTGTACAAATTGGTGGGGTGGCGCCATTTATCAAATGACGATGGCTAATAAGGCAGAAAACACCATGTGGTCAACTGTATCTTTCAGTTCAAAGGGTAAATCGAGAGATCCCAGATTTAGGTACACACTTGGAGGCATACGTAATTGCTCCCTGACAAGAGGTGGCAGTGGGGGGAAATTGCAGTTCGACTATAGTGTCGCTGCTCTGAAATACAATTTTAACCACAGTTCTGGGTCTCTTATCGGAGGTAGATCTCCCTATTATGAGAAAGGACCGTACTTTGGATGCTTAGGGGAGCTGCGAATGTGTATAATATAACCGAGTAGCTGTTATTGGCAACTGATCTGTAGCGGAGGGAACACCGGCCTCGGCAGGCTGTTCACAGGGCTAATTGCATGTCTGACCCCCACAGTGGTGAATCGGGTCCAGTGACCACAATATTGAGGGGCCATGCCAAACCATACGCCAGACTTCCGTAGTCAAGATGGGACAGGATCAAGACTTTGTAGAGCTGCAGAAGGGCTGTGCAGCCTGCACCCCAGGTCTTGTTACTGAGGCAGCAAAGTGTATTAATATGTAGCCAGCAACTTTGCTTAAGCTGGCGAAGATGGGGAAGTTATGTCAACTGGGCACTGAAGAAGTCCCAAACAACGATTAGTCTACCACACTGAGTTATTGGTCGTCGAGGTAAAGTTCTGGTTGTGGATGAACAATATGATGGCTACAGAAGTGCATTACTCAACTGTTGGTGGCTGAGAACAAACCTCATGGGTTACAGTCCATGACTGCACCTCTTGAATAGCGCCCTGCAGTCGGTGTTACGGCGTGTGCGTGCCCACACACACACACACACACACACACACACACACACACACACACACACACACACACACACACACCAGCGGAGCAATACTAAAAGCAGAAGTCGTCAGCATACAAGAAAGGTGGTACTAAAGACCCCACAATTGGTGCTGGATAGTTGATGGCAACTACAAAGCGACAGACTTAATGAAGAGCTCTGCAGAAACCTATTCTCTTTGTTAAAGTGGGCATGGGAAGCACGAACTTTAACTTGGAAAGTATGAAGCAACAAGAAGTTCCGGACAAAAATCTGAAGTGGTCCCCTTAAACCAAACTCATGTAAGGTAGCGAGAACATGGTGTCCCCTGTGATATCATAAGCCTTTTGTATCTCGAAGAGGACAGCAATAATGTGTTTATGTCAATCAAAAGCTCTCCAGTTGCAGACTCCAGGCAAAACAAATTATCAATAGCCCTGGCGAATACTGTCCTGGGACAGAGCCAGAAGACCCTGAGACTCAAGGAGCCAACAAAGCTCCGCTGGCTCACCATGTGTTCGAGAAACTTACAGAGAACATTGGTGAGACTAAATGGGCGTTAGCTGTCAATCTCTAGGGGATACTTGGCTGGTTTCAGTACCAGGATGATGGTGCTTTCTCGTCACTGAAATGGGAACTCACCCTTGCTCCAGAATATGGTTGATGATGGTGAAGAGATGACTGACAGTCCACTGACAGTTGTTTGAGAATTTGGGTATGGATGCCGTCTGACACTGGGGCTGTTTCAGGGCAAAGTGCTGAAGGGTTCCCACTCTCAGAATAGAGCTTTATAGGGTTCAAGGTGACCTGTAGTGGAAGATAAGTGCAATCTGCTGTTTCAAACACAAAAGGCAGGTTGATAGTGGTCAGATCAGAGCAAAATGTTTGGCTATGCCATCTGAGTACTGCCAAGTACATCTGCAAAGGACTGGTATTTGCAGGAGCATCTGATCTTCATATAAAAACCTATGAAGGAGGCATATGCGGTCAAATGGTTGAAACAAACCATTCCCAGCATTTTTGCTTTTGTCGTCTTTTTATGTGGTGGACCTGGGCACGAAGTCCATTAAGGCAATGATGTGCTCGATTGATGGATGCCACTTACGGCGTTTAAGAGCCCGCCTGCAATCTCTAATGGCCTCTGCAATTTCCAAGGTCCATCAAGATACTATCTTCTTTCGGAGGGATCCCAAAGAATATGGGATCCCTAAGTGGCTACTGTTGGACTCTGGACAGTCATATCAATGCTTCTATGTAGCAGGGAGCTCAGAACGACAGTGCAGTTGAAATAAACCCCGTCAACATTGTTGAGAGCCCATCCAGATGGGTGCCTAGGGCAGTGATGATGAGGGAAGGCCAAAGATCGGGAGGTGGTCACTACCACGCAGGTCATTGTGGACCCTCCAGTGGATGGTTGGCAGAAGAGTAGGTCTGCAAATAGAAAAAAGCAATGGCCAAGTAAGTTCCATGTTCCACATGGATGTGTGTGAAGGTCTCAGTATACAACAGACAGAGGTCGACACCTGCCAGCAAGTTTTGAATGTCTCTACCATGGCCAGTGATCATACTTCCACCCCACAAAGATTTACGGCCATTAAAGTCTCCCAAAATTAGGAGATGTGGGGGAGGGGCTGAGAAACCAATAAACACAATATGTTCTGAGGTTCTCCGCCATCCGGAGGGAGATAAATATTTCGGATGATAAAATTCTTGAATGCCCTTACCTGAACAGCCACAGCCTCCAAAGTTGTATGAAGAGACTCAAGTTAGCTACATACAGCCCAAACATATGTGCAATCTCCACCCAACGCCAGATCATAATCGACATTCTTAAAATACCTTGGTAGCCATGAAGAGCAGGGGTCTTGTTGCTGGAAACCAAGTTTCCTAAGGGAAAATACAGAAAGCAGGGGAGGAGCTTAAGAGGTTTCTTAGCTCAGTCTCATGGTGGAAAAAACCGCTACAATTATACTGGAGGACCGTGCTGTCTGTATAATGCGAGGTTGCGAAGGGAGTAGATTATGTCTCTGAGTCAGGGTGATTTTATCGACACTCACAGGATCTGAGAAACGTTTTATGGTGGGACATGGGGCCTCAGGTGTCACCGGGTTCATAGTCAAGGCCACAGAGGCAGAACATGTGAGATCCAATTGTGTGGGGGCCAAAGAAACTTTATATTGCAAGACGTCTTTTCATCTTTCTTCTCCTTAGTGAGTCTGGACGACGTTCCTGAATTAGTTCCAGAGACTGAAGAACGTGAAGCTGTATGACCAGCAGCTTGTGGCTCCTTCAGCCACTGGCTTGTATCCAGTTTCACTTCAGCAAAAACCTTGGAGATGAGTATTCCAAGAGACCCCTTCCTGCTGTGAGAAGCTGGATGAGTATGATGGATCTCTGCTGGAGGATGGGGTTCCACATGCCTGGCAAGCTGGGATCCATTGCTACCAAAGTGAGTGTGGGGTAAGCAGCAGGAGGAGAGCCCCTAACCATCAGAAGGGGACGACATGATCTAGTAGCCTTGAAGGCTCGCTGTAGGATGCATAATGTGGAAGAGTATCATAGCCAGAGAGGGCGACATCACAGCTGTAGTGTATGACATTGTCATGCATGCAGGATGTAGACACTTTTTCTTGGCCCCTTGATACGTCTGTCCAGAGGCTTATATTGCTGTATTTTTTCTCTCTGAAATGGTGATCTTCACAGTTGATGGAGACGGGAGGAGCAGCACAAGGAACATTCACTTGCAATGGTCATGCGCAACCTCTATAGACGGGGCTTATCCCATCATCTTGTCACAAGCCATCAAGACCTGTGATTGGGCAAGGGACACTTTTAATAAAAACTAAGCTGCTCTTCATTTTGGAGATGACTGCAACATCTCCGAACTTGTCTTTTACAGTTTCTATTAAGAGTAAAGGCTTTATGGGCAAAAAATCCCCTTCTGTCCTTGTACAAACCAGGTATGGGGGGGAGGGGGGCAATATTTTTCTGCTTGTCGCTTAGTGCTACATTCCTTCCATGGCATAGGCAAGGAAGGAAGGAAACATTTTGAGGCTGTCTCTCTCTGCATTGAACTAGTTCTTTCCTTTTGAAGAGAGTGCTTGGGCTGCATGATCGCCAGTGGGAGAAAACTTCATTTGCGTGATATGGAAGTCATCCATCACGGTGCCATCCATCCTAAGTGGGGCTCTCCCAATGGTCGCCATACAGTACCAGCAACAGCTGCATAGCCAGTAATCCATTGCTTGGAGTCTCTCTGCCCCAATCACGATGGAGACATGCTCCTTAGCATACATGTGGAGGTTTCAGCTCACGCACTAGCAGTGCAATTGCTGCATGGTAGGGGACTTTACGGTTCTCTCCCCCCCCCCCCCCCCAAAGGGATGGCTAATTTGGAAAAGTGATCTCAGGTCAAAACAAACAATGCAGACCATTTATTTATTAATGTAAAATTGTAGAGAGCTAGCGTCCTCAGTCAAGGGGAGGCTTGCAGCACAGAAAGGAAAGTAGTGCTGCAAAGGCTGGGTGAGGCCCATGGTAGCCAAGCAAGTACTTACAAAAGAGTTGTAAGGCTCCTGGTGGTGGTGGTGGTGGTGGTGGGGCGCAGGCATTTCAGGAAAGTAACTCCTGGTGAGTCTGGAGAGGATGTGGCGCTGGGTGCTGGCACAGCGCTGCTCAGAGTGTAAAGCCACCGATGATACCCAGAGAATTTTTCTGGTTGTCACACGCCCAAGAGAAAAATTATTGTGTGTGTGAAAGACTTCCAGTGAACTGGATATTGGAACTTTCAGCACAGTAATTCCACAGTTATCTCAGTGTAGCGTTAGTGAGTAGTCATACCAGGTTCTTTTCGAATTGTTAAGTATTAACTGAGTGCTAGGGCATGAGTACCTCTAGGTGAAGTCGTTCAAAATTCTTAAGTGAAGTGGAATCTCAATTTACGGTAATACTGATTCATAGTTTTAACGGGGTTAGAAGAGATTATTCTAGCTGTAACAAATTCAGCGGTATAGAGTGCTCTTGTGAATTCACTGCTCCGTTTTTTTGTAAACAATTTGTTATACAATTAGTACTAGGTAACAAGACTGAATGTTCAATTTGAAGCAGCAATAAATACAGAAATAGCAACCAGGCAACTGTTACAATAGCAGTTCCATTCAAAAGTAACGTAGACATGATGAGACGGCATGCAACAAAAGTGTAATTGACATTGGTATGTTTTGATGGGATGACATGTATAATTAAACTCTTCATTATTAAATTATTAATTTGTGTTTGTTCAAATGGTTCTGAGCACTATGGGACTTAACATCTGAGGACATCACACACATCCATGTCCGAGGCAGGATTCGAACCTGCAACCGTAGCGGTCGCGCGGTTCCAGACTGGAGCGCCTAGAACCGCTTGGCCACAATTTGTGTTTGTCATGATGCATAATTTATGATCGCAAATTAAGTTATGTTATGGGTAACACCATAAATTGGTTTCGAGATCTCATATCGTCAAAACGGAGTGCGACCTCTATGTTAAATTAAACAATTTTGGTCCAGGAGCCCAATAATTAGGTCTGTTCGACCTTTAAACTCTTACATGGTCCGAGATCAGGCCGGCGTGAACTACGGCCAGTTATAGTGAGTTATATATGCCCACATTAGTACGAAAGTACATGTAGGTGAAATATTGTTTATTAAAATTACTGTCTTGACAGATTAGTTTGTTGAATTTTGAATCCAAATATGCAGTTCTTTTCTGCATTAGCATTGACACTTTATTTGTATTTATTTTGAATTTTTTTCTTTTACTTATGTGTGTTTTAATTAGTGTAGCTGTTTTAACATTATTGAAACTGAAGTTTTAAATTACATTTAGATTCGAATGGGTCGTTATAAGATACGATTTGTCGGTATTCCTCAGACCTTCAAAAAATGTGTGTGAAATCCTATTTGACTTAACTGCTAAGGTCATCAGTCCCTAAGCGTACACACTACTTAACCTAAATTAACCTAAGGACGAACACACACACCCATGTCCGAGGGAGGACTCTAACCTCCGCCGGGACCAGCCGCACAGTCTGTGGCTGCAGCGCCTAGACCGCTCGGCTAATCCCGCGCGGCCCTCAGACCTTCAGTGACGCATTTAAGTTAGTTTGTAAGGAGCAATTTATTACTATCAAATTACTAGCTGTATCCGGCCATACTCTGCCGTGGTTCAATCTGCTTAAATGAAAAAGAAAGAAACGAGAAAACACACAGACAATATATACCCTAAGTGATCAAAAGTATTCGAACAACCTGGCTGAAAATGACTTACAAGTTCGTGGCGCCCTCCATTGCTGATTCTGGAATTCAGTATGGTATTGGCCCTCCCTTAGCCTTGATGACAGCTTCCACTCTTGCAGGTATACGTTCAATCAGGCGCTGGAAGGTTTCTTGGGGAATGCCAGCCCATTCTTCACGGAGTGCTGCACTGAGGAGAGGTATCGATGTTGCTCGGCGAGGCCTGACACAGAGTCTGCGTTCCAAAACATCCCAAAGGTGTTCTGTAGGATTCAGGTCAGGACACTGTGCAGGCCAGTGCATTACAGGGATGTTACTGTCTTGTAACCACTCCGCCACAGGCAGTGCATTATGAACAGGTGCTCGATCGTGTTGAAAGATGCAATCGCCACCCCCGAACTGCACTTCAACAGAGGGAAGCGAGAAGGTGCTTGAAATCCAGAATGAGATTTTTCACTCTGCAGCTGAATGTGCGCTGAAATTTAACGTCCTGGCAGATTAAAACTGTGTGCCGGACCGAGACTCGAACTTGGGACCTTTGCCTTTCGCGGGCAAGTTCTCTACCAAGTGAGTTACCCAAGCACGACTCACGCCCCGTCCTCACAGCTTTTCTTCTGCCAGTATCTTGTCTCCTACCTTCCACACTTTATAAAAGCTCTCCTACGAACCTTGCAGAACTAGCACTCCTGAAAGAAAGGATATTGTGGAGGAGAGGTTCGCAGGCCAGCTTCTGTAAAGTTTAGAAGGTAGGAGACAAGATACTAGCAGAAGTAAAGCTGTGAGGACGGGGCGTGAGTCATGCTTGGGTAGCTCAGTTGGTAGAGCACTTGCCCGCAAAAAGCAAAGGTCCCAAGTTAGAGTCTCCGTCCGGCACACAGTTTTAATCTGCCAGGAAGTTTCAGGTGCTTGAAATATTAATGTAGGCCTGTGCTGTGATAGTGCCACGCAAAACATGAGGTGCAAGCCCTCTCCATGAAAAACACGACCACACCATAACACCACCGCCTCCGAATTTTTCTGTTTGCACTACACACGCTGGTATATGACATTCACCGGGCATTCGCAGTACCCACACCCTGCCATCGGATCGCCACATTGTGCACAGTGATTCGTCACTCCACACAACGTTTTTCCACTGTTCAATCGTCCAATGTTTACGCTCCTTATATCAAGCAAGGCGTCGTATATATGGGAATTGTATGTATGTCCTAATCTCCTTTCCTCCCCTGTCCCTGTTCATCTCCCCCTTTCTTTGCCCATCACCTCCTCCCCCTCTTTCTCTGTCCATCTCCTTCTCCCTCGCTCAGTCCATCACCTCGTGCCCCCTTCCTTCCCGTTTTCTATGTCCATTTCCTCGCACTCCTCTGTCCATCAAGTCTTCGCTCCTCTCTCTCACCTTGAGCCTTGTTTACTGTTACTGCAAATCTATATTCTGTAGTAGTATTTTAATCATTAACCAATACGCCATGAATTAGCTTTCCCGTCAGCTAACAACGTTTCAGTATTGTGTGTCTAAACGTTTATTCAGTAACGTCATGTTCAGTAATAAGTAAAAACATGACGTAAATCTGAAAGGTACATTGAGATTTTTGGTAAAAATCTTTTCCCTTTATAAATATATATTAAAGATGTAAGTACCTAAAAAACATGCTCGTAGTAGAATTCATCGTTTCAGCTGTCTTTCAAAATTTAAAAAACAGTCGCTCAAAAACTTTCGGAGATACAGGTTTTTGGAAAAAGGAACTTTTGCGTTTTCATTTATATACAGTACATTTGTTTTATTATTTTTCCACCGTTTTTAATTTGATAATTTCTTTAACTATTTGGATAATGTTTCCATTATAGAACTTCTTTACGCTCCGTTGCTCAGACTATTTCGTAAGAAGTTAGATTAGCTTCGATTTTATTATCTTTATTTTGACTTAAGCTTTTAATATATTTGATTTATAAATTACCAGCTTTATTGTTCATTTATTATTATTTCTTTTCCTTTAGCTCTAGCTAGTTTTGCTTCATGTTTAGCTAAATACATGCTTGTACATGCTGGTGATAAGTAGTTTGAAGCGACAGCAGAAAGTAGGTGGAAGTATCGTCACCTACGTTCTACGTAAAATTTTAGGCAGCACGTTTCTCATTCGGAAATCACATCTGAGCGTTGTGTATTTGTTTGTGAGGAGATCGCTTCGTGCTTCGTGTAAAAATAAATGCCTACCAACATGTGTCGTGAATTCGGCAGTGGGAGACGCGAGACCAGTTTCGCGATGTTGCTCCATGTGAATATCTCATGTGAATAGGCAATCTGTGGATCCCGAAGGGCCACACTCGACCCCAAGCAGGATCTCAAAGGGTCCACGCGACTAGGGCCAGGGAGGACAGAAATATTGCCCACTCTCCAGGCCGCGCGGGTTTATACAGCCATGCCACATATATTTGCAAATGGGTTTGTTTGCAACAAGAGGAGTGACACTGCGATGAGGTCTGGAGCACCACAGCATGATGAACACTGCTGCAGCTCCCTTGATGAGGCACCATGTCGACAGTGGTGGGGCTAGATCGCTTTCTTCATTATCATACGAGCGCTGCATCCGGCGTGACGATATGGGGTGTCATTCGGTTCACCACAGAATTACCTGTGGATCGCACAGCCGGTAACTTTGGACAACAGTTATTTTGTGGTCGTGTCCCATCCTCGAGTCCTCCATGACTTATCTTTCAACATGATAGCGCAAGACCACATGGTGGTCGTGCTGTTTTGTCCTAACTCGATACAGAGTGCAGTACACTGTTGCCTTGACCAGCAAGACCTACATAGCGCTCACACAGTGCAGAAATCTGGTCAAGGGTTGTCGAGGGACCGTATCGTCACTAGTCGCCAGCTACCGTGACTGATGAACTGTAAAAGTTGAAGCAACATGGTATGACGTAAACACGTCAGTCATCCGAGCTCAGTTTGAGTCGAAGCCCAGCCGGGTCAGATCCGTTGTCGCTGCGAATTGTGGCAGCGCTGTTTGCTAAATTTCACACCCTGAAAATCCATGGATCACCGACAACTTTTATTATGCCATTTTGCTACTATACATGTACAATTAACAGAATTTGGTGTTTACTATCTTTCCTAGTGTTGGAGCTTTAATGGCTGATAGTGCAGCAGGTGAAATTCTGAAGGTAAAAGGGTAAAATACAGGGAGCGAAAGGTTATTTACAATTTGTACAGAAACCAGATGGTTGTTATAATAGTCGATGGACATGAAAGCGAAGCAGTCGTTGGGAAGGGAATGAGACAGGGTTGTAGCCTCTACCCGATGTTATTCAATCTGTATATTGAGCAAGCAGTGAAGGAAACAAAAGAAAAATTCGGAGTAGGTATTAAAATCCACGGAGAAGAAATAAAAACTGAGGTTCGCCGATGACACTGTAATTCTGTCAGAGACAGCAAAGGACTTGGAAGAGCAGTTGAATGGAATGGATAGTGTCTTGAAAGGAGGATATCAGATGAACATCAACAAAAGCAAAACGAGGATAATGGAATGTAGTCGAATTAAGTCGGGTGATGCTGAGGGAATTAGGTTAGGAAATGAGACACTTAAAGTAGTAACGGAGTTTTGCTATTTGGGGAGCAAAATAATTGATGATGATCGAAGTAGAGAGGATATAAAATGTAGATTGGCAATGGTAAGGAAAGAATTTCTGAAGAAGATAAATTTGTTAACATCTAGTATAGATTTAAGTGTCAGGAAGTCGTTTCTGAAAGTATATGTATGGAGCGTAGCCATGTATGGATGTGAAACATGGACGATAAATAGTTTGGACAAGAAGAGAATAGAAGCTTTCGAAATGTGGTGCTACAGATGAATGCTGAAGATCAGATGGGTACATCACATAACTAATGAGGTGGTATTGAATAGAATTGAGGAGGAATTTGTGGCACAACTTGACTAGAAGAAGGGATCGGTTGGTAGGGCATATTCTGAGGTATCAAGGGATCACCAGTTTAGTATTGGAGAGCAGCGTGGAGGGGAGACCAAGAGATGAATACACTAAGCAGATTCAGAAGGATGTAGGTTGCAGTAGGTAGTGGGAGATGAAGAAGCTTGCACAGGATACAGTAGCATGGAGAGCTGCATCAAACCAGTCTCAGGACTGAAGACCACAACAAAAACAACAACAACAACAACAACAACAACAACAAAAACAACAAAAACAACAAAAACAACAACAACAACAACAACAACAACAACAAAAACAACAACAACAACAACAACAACAACAACAGTGCAGCAGCAGGAAAGGTTCCTCTATTAGTATACGGCAGTACTCATGTTTGTTGCGCTATTTCCGCTGCTGAAAAATCAATGTGAGGATTCCTGGAGGTCATTATTTACGGCTTCGAAGGTGGCGGCGGACAGAGAGCATGCGATGGACGCGACTGCAGGCGGGCCGTCGATAGCCGTGCCGATATCTGCCGGTGTGGATATATATTGGTGGCGCGCACGAGAGCCACCCGCACGGATCCCTAGTCATGTGCCGACACGGGGAGACTGTCGCCTGGGAGGTGGAATTTACTACGGCAGCATGTGGCCAACGTCTGCTTTTCTACTTCCAATACCTCCTTTACACACACGCCATCTGTTCTGCGACGTTCCTTTAAGATGAGGTGCTAGATCGGGGAGGGGGCAATATATGCTGGATGCATGCACACGTGAAATCTGTCTGACATGTAGCGTTCAAATACAATTGACCTTCTAAACTGACTTTTTCCTTCCATCAAATAAGCATTCTATGTGGTAAAACAATGTTTAATAACCACCCAAGGCTGCCAAATTGTTTACACAAGATGATCTTTATTGTAAAATAGTAAATAATGTACTACATTTTTATCGTACTCCTCGTGCCACCTCACGGTGTGTGGCAGAGGGTACATCTGGTACCAATAACTGATTTTTCCATACCCTGTTCCACTAGCGAATTGCGCGTGGGAAGTGATTGTAGGTAAGCCTCTGCACTGGATCCAAATTCTCGAATTTTCTCGTCGTGGTCATTACGCGAGATCTATGTGGGAAGTATTAAGTTGTCCGATTCTTCCCGGAAATTTTCTCGAAATTTCGATAATAGGTCTCTCTGTGATGCACAAAGCCTCTTCTAACGACTGACAACTCAGTTTGTAGAGCATTTCGGTAACTATCTCGCGCCGACTAAACGACCTAGTACACTACTGGTCATTAAAATTACTACACCAAGAAGATGACGTGCTACAGACGCGAAATTTAACCGACACGAAGAAGATGCTGTGATATGCAAATGATTAGCTTTTCAGAGCATTCACACAAAGTTGGCACCGCTGGCGACACCTACGACGTGCTAACGTGAGGAAAGTTTGCAACCGATTTCTCATACACAAACAGCAGTTGACCGGCGTTGCCTGGTGAAACGTTGTTGTTATGCCTCGTGTAAGGAGGAGAAATGCGTATCATCACGTTTCCGACTTTGATAAAGGTCGGATTATAGCCTATCGCCATTGCGATTTATCGTATCGCGACATTGCTGCTCGCGTTGGTCGAGATCCAATGACTGTTAGCAGAATATGGAATCGTTTGGTTCAGGAGGGTAATGCGGAACACCGTGCTGGATCCCAACGGTCTCGTATCACTAGCAGTCGAGATGACAGGCATCTTATCCGCATGACTAACGGATCGTGCAGCCACGTCTCGATCCCTGTGTCTACAGATGGGGACGTTTGCAAGACAACAACCTGGGTGCACGAATGGCAAAACGTCATTTCTTCGGATGAATCCAGGTTCTGTTTACAGTATCATGATGGTCGCATCCGTGTTTGGCGACATCGCGGTGAACGCACATTGGTAGCGTGTATTCGTCATCGCCATACTGGCGTATCACCCGGCGTGATGGTATGGGGTGCCATTGGTTACACGTCTCTATCACCTCTCGTTCGCACTGACGGTACTTTGAACAGTGGACGTTACATTTCAGATGTGTTACGACCCGTGGCTCTACCCTCATTCGATCCCTGCGAAACCCTAAATTTCAGCAGGGTAATGCACGACCGCATGTTGCACGTCCTGTAAGGGCCTTTCTGGATACAGAAAATGTTCGACTGCTGCTCTGACCAGCACATTCTCCAGATCTCTCACCAACTGAAAACGTCTGGTCAATGGTGGCCGAGCAACCGGCTCGTCACAATACGCGTCACTACGCTTGATGAACTGTGGTATCGTGTTGAAGCTGCATGGGCAGCTGTACCTGTACACGCCATCCAGGCTCTGATTCAATGCCCAGGCGTATCAAGGCCGTTATTACGGTCAGAGGTGGCTGTTCTGGGTACTGATTTCTCAGCATCTATGCACCCAAATTGCGTGAAAATGTAATCACATGTCAGTTCTAGTATAATATATTTGTCCAATGAATACCCGTTTATCATCTGCATTTCTTCTTGGTGTAGCAATTTTAATGGCCAGTAGTGTATTTTAAGTAATGAAGTCTACAGTCTTATAGGGACGTAAACTTAGTGTAATTGATCATGAACAGCCAAAATTAATACACGTTGAAAGGTGGTCGCTTTGTTACGAGCTCATTTCATACATCGCCAAAGTCGAGTGATGTTGTCACTCGAGTTATTAGATATGTTATAGTTCTAGAGTTCCCTATACAACATTCTAATAGTTCTGCAGAATTTCGTGACGCAAACGATAGTATTCAGGAAAATTTGGTCCTGTAAAAATTTGTTAATTTGCGAAAAAACTTATGGTAATTTTGAATAGATCCCAAGAGTGCGACAGTCAACTGCAATGACTTTTTGTTTTTTAGATAGTTTGTGAGATTATCGCAACAACGAGGGATCTACTTTCGCTACAGATCCAAAGTTTTACAACAGTTTTGAGTATAGTTCTGGATAGTATTCCATGAGTTCTGCCGAAAATAAGTTAAATCCTTACTCTAAAAGTGAAAACTTTCTCCTCAAGTAGCAGGATGGTCGAACCCTCAATTGGTTAGCCGTATGTGGAAGAATTACCTAGTGTTTAGTCGTCTAATTTAAGTCAGTCATTTAAAGTAAAACAGTGGTAGAGGTGGAGAGATTGCGGCATTTTTAATGACCATGGCAACAAACATGTAATTTGCAATACGAATCATTCTAGAATCTAAGGTGCAAGGGAAATACTGTGGTAAGAATTCGCAGTCAGGGCGAGTAAGAGCATTATGTTGAAAGGTGGCAAAATACACTTTGACCACTGTCAGTCAGATTAACATCCATATTTTAGGTCATGGTTCCCAATGCTACTGAGCCGTACATGGCTCGTGTTCATCCCATTAACTGTCTGTCATCTTCTATTACGGTAGTGCCGCCTCGTTTTCTTATTCTATTTACTGGTGTCACTAACTTCCTGCCTTTCTTGCCCGTAGTGGCAGCAGCAGCGCGTATCGATAGGAGCACTGTCGTACCCTCTCTGGAGCGACTGATAGTATTTCCGGGTCGTCATGTGTTGGGTAGTCAGTGAGGGGGAGACGCACCAGCAGTGCAGCAGCCGCGGACGGACCAGCAATCCAGCCAGTTGGTTGCCGTGGAGCAGCAAGCGAGCCCCCGTCGCATGGTGTCGGGCTGGAGCCGCTGGCGGCGTGCACGCGCGTTTGGAGTGAGGTGCTGCTTGCGAGTGCTACGAAGTTCGTCGCCCACCTATCTCGGACATGAAAGTTGAGTTCTCACTTAACTTACTATCGACCCTCAACTGTTACGTTTCTTCGTTTGATCCTGGTTGTCGCTTTTGGGACATTCCCACGAGCAACAACGTGTGTTTATTTAAGTCGGCTAAGATTCCAGTCGTCTTCCTGTGAAATTTAATTGAATTTATTCCCGGTTATGGAAATTGACCAGCGGTATCTTCTGCCTTGTGGCCGTTGACCTTCCGGTTACCTGCCCTGGTCGCTGACGTAATTTTAGGCGGTGTATTTTCCTTGTCGCGTTGTTGCTGTCCAGTGCAGCATGTAGTTCGACAGCTGAAGTGGTGTTGGTCGTTGTGGGCGCCAGTATTCTGTGTGTTGTGTATTGAAATCTTGTGGTCGTTTTGCTGGTTGCGTGGAGTGGAATTGATTTGGTTGATTGGTCAGCTGTCTGTCTGTCGGTTGGGTTGCCTCCAGATGAAGTAGTCGTTGGACAGGCTGCCTGTCGCACCGAAACGGGTGTTAGTGTTTCAATGTCAGGCAGACCCTTGGAAACTTCTGAGCGCCGTTCCTTGTGTGTTATGTAGTAATTTCCCTGTTTGGATTATAGTTATTTGGTTGATGTGTGGCTTTCAGCTAAGTATCAATATCTCTTAAATAAATGTTCTCTTAAATTAATTTTTGTATATGAAATTGGTGAATTTACTCGTGGCACTTTTGTTGTCTTAGTCTGTGGTCACTTTCAGAATTCAAATTAATCGTAAAATTGACTAATTTAGTAAGATTGCATTCTACATTGCTGGTGTATCCATGTATCACGACAATAAAATACAGTAATTGGCTAGGGGAGTGTGAATGAGAACAGCGGCGTATTTAAGTTTGCAAAAATGACAACTTTTTATTCGTCATTTTATAACTACAATCGAGCGGATTAAACTTAAAAAAAAAAAACACAAATTTAAATCAGGAAAGGAATGGTGCTTGATTGGCAAAGCATTCATTTGGGGTGGAAACTACAAAAGTTCTCCCCTGAATTAATCCATTATACAACGTAATCAGATTTCGTTTACATGAATCCACTGTGGGGCCAAATTCTATTCAAATGGAATCATTTACGACCAGGTACACCAGAAAATACGGTTCACGGAGAACAGGCAGCTGTGAATGTCATAACAACCCAACGCCAGTGCAGCAATACTTTATCCTTTGAGCTTGATTCAGGCGGCAGATGTAAAATTCTGACGCGTCCACGAAAACTGGCGTTCTGATTATTAGACCGCGGATACTTCCCTATCAGTGCCCTGAAGGTGCAGTGTGAGGTGCAGCGTATCGTTGGTCTAGCCAACCAATTTCACTCACAGGCACGACGGAGCGTACTGGAATTGTCTAACGTCAGACGGCTGACTCAGGGCGATTAAGTTCACCCTCATAACAGACCATATGTCAGAGATGGTATGCAGTTCCACTGTCGGTACAGTTGGGAACTGACACTGGCTCTTGGTCCACCACATGTCGCAGACAAGTCTCACCCACTAGGAAAAGACTTGAAGTTCTCCACCAGGGGCGGACCAGAAGACGAAGGCGGCAAAGAATCACAATCACTTTCCACCAAGCAGAAGGAAACTGTGTTGTACAAACTAATCTAACTGTCCTCCACTGAATCTCCCCTCTTCACTGTTCTGCTGGCCTAGTAGCCAGTCCAGACACAGCACCAGGGAGCATTTCTTGAAGGGAGGCAATCTGCGACTCAGCATCCCTCTTACGTGAAAAAAAGATTTTTAGACTAGGGAGGAATCGTTCCCACGGTAGTCATGGCCCTGTTTCGTGAAAAAAAAAAAAAAAAAAAACGTCTACCGAGATGGGACCACAGTCCCACAGTCATGAAGGGATCCAATCTTTCCAGGCGACCATTTCCAATCTGTAAAACAAGGCTGTTAAGCTTCCCATACAACAAAGGGCCCAAAATGAGTTCCTGTCAGTTGCACTCAACTTACAAACTTTATTTATCAACTCACAATATTACAACAAGGATGCAAAACACTCAAAACTTTAATCGACCTCCTTTGATTAACCTTAGATCGGCTGAAGGCCACATTCAAAATCCAAGACACAAGGCTTAAGCAAAATTGAAATACAAGGTTCTTCTGGAGATTTCACCCAATATTATTTTCTAAATCTCCAATCTAATCGGCTGAAGGCCTTAGCAATTTAATTTTCATGGAACTAGGCTGGAGGTCGCATATTAAGAAATAAGAGGAGTTTCAATCAAAAGGCAGGCCTTATCTTCAAACATTTCATTTCATGTAAATTGGGCTGAAGACCCCGTTCAAAAGCATAACAATCTTATGTCTTAAGGGCAAGACAAGAAGATTTAAATTAAGAGATATTAAAACTCGGCGAAGGCCGCTCACCAACAAATAATTTAACGGCTTAAGCCCGAGAAAGAAGAGTTTGTTTTGAAGGGTAGAAGGCTGTATCTTAAAACATTTCATATAAAATAAAGAATAAGAATCTCATGCCTTAAGGGCATTAAAATTAAGGGTGTAACTCACGATTTGAAGAGTGTTGAGAAGATAATGTTTTTCTATACGTAAAGATAACATTTAGCATCACATGGACATATGATCAAGCAAGCGACCTCTTGCAATATCTTGGAAGTACGTGTAACTGAGAAGACTCTCCAAGACTTTCCAACTTGCCCGATATTCTTCCCACAGAGTAAAGTGGCTATAAAAGCGGTGTTCTTTATATTTCGTAGGAGGGACACTGAATCGATAGCGCGCAAGCAGACTACATGTCGTCAGCTGAGATAAGGTTCCCGGTATGACAGTTCAAATGAGATGAGTGATGCAGAGGACGGGTCTGTCGGCCCCTAACAAACCACGAGGCCATCAGATAAGAAGCGCCCCGGTTGTGTGCCGACCTTGTGATGGAGCAGCTTTGACGTGAGGAGGAGGAGGAGGAGGAGGAGGAGGAGGAGGAGGAGGAGCAAGCCGTAATGAAGCCACTGGCAGCCAGGCCGTCTGTACATATCTGTGACGATAACATTTTTGTCATTCCATAACAGTTTTACAGTACAAGACATCCTACAGAAAATATTAAACCTAAGATAATGGATTATACTAATCGTGTTCAACTCCCCAGTTCAAGATCTCTTTCATTATTGATTTACGTTTTAAGTTCTTAAGACATACAAATAAGAAGGCACGGAAGACTAAATGTGACAGTTATCACAGACCAGATGAAAGCCAAAGGAAAATACATGTGCGTGCGGTTGACGACTAGTGAGGAGAAACAGACGGATAGTGTAACAGCTTCGATACTAGCAAGCTGACTGGTTAAAATGTAGGAAAAATAGCACTGTACACAATGCACAAGTCGCCGTGTCAACTAGACTTAAGTACACTGCTGGGCATCACAACTGCAACAAAATTAACGCTGCATACAGCAAACGTCACACTGGTATGAAGTGTACTACTTTTTCGGGTCTGCAGACCGTTACAATTTGATCACGACCCCACCAAGTAGGTAGAAATAATGCCGTATACATTCTGTATACTGGATGGTTATAATTAAAGTACAGTTACTCACCAAGGTGTAGTGTGAGCTGTAATCATCATATAGCAGCGGGACTTGGTAGATAGTCTTAAAAAAAGCGTTAATGCGGAAAATAATGTTCCAGTTTTGGCCACAGGTGCAAACTGGCGCTGTGAATGCAAGACAGACCTATGTAATGGATTAGGAACGGTACACGGATAGAAAAGGTCAAACAAATGAGAAAGGCATAATGTTGATTTTATTATTAAGCGCCGCTCTCACTATTTGTTCAATATGAGCACTGGAGGCATCAACGATATGCTGAACAGCGCCAGATTTACAACTGGTGGCCAAAATAGGAACAATTTTTCTTTCTACCATGAATCGGTTCTGCATTAAGGCATTAGCATGTCTAGCATGTTTCGCTGCCCTCCGATAATTACAGCGCACACTGGATCTCCACGAGTAGCTGCATTGTAATTATAACCACCCGGTATAAGGAAAGATAACAGCAGTTTTGCCGTATAGAAACTGCATTTGAATATCGGTTATTTCCGAGAAGATAGTGTTATGTTTCGTGCAACGTGGAGGGGAGTATACTCGCACGTCTCTGAAATCGGCTGCGTCTGGGTCATGGCCTGTCAACATTATAATTCATCATCCCGCGATTTTGCTGCTCGCGTTGGTCGAGCACCAACGACTAAAGCGAGAAGGGACTCTGAGGTCGAACGTGTCAATGAAGTAGTGCAGGATGTTAACGGCCCCACGCGACTAGCGCCTGAGAGCACAAACGTGGTGTTCTCTTGCCTACGCAGGAGCATACAGAAGTGTAACATGCCTGGAGTCAGGAAATCGGCGTTTTGCAGCAAAACAAGTGTCCATACGGACAGTGTGGCAAGGTCTGGAGCACCATGGACTATCAGCATGGTGACCACTGTTACTGCTGCTTCCTCTAAGACAAAGACTAAGACTTCATTGTCAGTCATTGTTGTTGCCAAGGTGGCTGTTCAATATCCTAAATTTTGCTCCATGTATACCGTCAAATCACCTACGAATGTAATCAAGTATTCTTCAAACAACAAGCAAAATTTCGTTATTTGCTATACTTTATGGTGTTACAACTTTCATGACCAGCAGTGTACATACCAAGCCGTCAGAGAATGTGGATATCAGAACAGTGATTTGTACAAAAATTTAACAATTTAGTCCAACATTTTTCTCATACTGTAACCGTTTCACAGTTTAGGAACCCTACAAGAAAATATTACATCCAAGTTAATATGTAATACTAATCATCTTAAACTTCCTTAACTCAAACTCTCTTATTATGAACTGACGCTGTCAATTTGTCAAAGAGACAAACGGTGAGGCACAAAAGGCTACATGGATACACAACGGTAACAGGGCGCTACACTGTGGTGAAAAAAGTGATTGTATGCCTCCTAATGTAGTATCGGACCTCCTTTACACTGGTGTAGTGCAGCAACTACGTGGCATGGACTCGAGTCGTTGGAAGTCCCCTGTAGAAATATCGAGCCATGCTGCTTCTATAGCCGTCCGTAATTGCGGAAGTGTTGTCGATGCAAGATTTTGTGCTCGAACTGACCTCTTATCTCCTACAAATGTTTGATGGAATTCATGTCGGGTGATCTGGATGGCCAGATCATTCGCCCGAATGGTCCAGAATGTTCTCCAAACAATTGTGGCCAGGGTGACGTTGCGTAAAAATTTCATCGTTCTTTGTCAACATGAAGGTCACGAACAGCTGCAAAAAGGTCGCAAGTAGCCAAACAATCATTTCCAGTCAATGGTCGGTTCAGTTAGACCACAGAACAGTCCACACCATTATGAAGCCACCGCCATGTTGCGTAGTGTCTTGTTGAGAACCTGAGTCCATGGCTTCATGGGGTCTGCGTCACACGAATTCCACCATCAGCTCTCACCAACTAAAATAGGGGTTCATCTGACCAGGCCACGGTTTTCCAGTCATCTTAAGGTCCAACCGATATGGTCACGAGCCCAGGAGAGGCGCTGTTAGCAAAGGCGCTCGCGTGGGTTGCTCTGGCATAACCCAGTAACGCCAAAATTCGCCGCACTGTCCTAACGGATACATTCCTCGCTACCCGTTATTGAAATAACACTGCAGTTATTTCACGCAGTGTTGCTCGTCGGTTAGCACTGACAACTCCACGCAAAAGCCGCTGGACTGTCGTTAAGTGAAGACCGTCGGCCACTGCGTTGTCCGCAGTAGAAGTTATGCCTGAAAGATGGCGCTCCCGGCACACTCTCGACATTCTGGATCGCCGAACGTTTCATTTCCTAACGATTTCTGAACTCTAATGTCCCATGCATCTAGCTCAACTGCCATTCCGCGTTGAAAGTTGGTAATTCCTGTCGTGCGGCTATAATCACGTCGGGAACTTTTTCACATGAATCACCTCTGTACAAAAGACAGCTCCGCCGATCACCTGAAGAAAAAGACTTTAAATGGACATATGAACACATCCCCTATTCTACATCGTTTCCGAAATAGAGCACATTTAATGTACATTCTTATTTATTTCCTGTATTATTCAATACATTTTCACGTTTATACACTTACAGCATTTAGTAAACATGTAACATGCGTTTTACCTCTACACGTCGTAATGCACCTCATAATACAACTGTTGTATAGTTCACAAAAAATGTTCGAATATCCCAGAGTCAGCTTCAAAGCATTTGTGCACGCTTTGAGGAACATATGTTGCTTATATGTTCCCTAATGAGGGCAGCAGAGTCCATGAGGCGACCAAGCATTTTATTTCGCATATTCGTCTTTCGTTTGTGCACATCAGATGTCATCCAACGCCATTAACAAAAATGTAATCGCGTAAGGTCTGGCGAGCTTGGTGGCAAGTTAACTGTGCTACCACGACCAACCCAGAGTTTAGGAAAAGTGTGGTTGAGGTATTGACGTGTCTGGTGAATTATGGAGGGGTTCCGACATGCTGGAAGTACATTGCAATCCACATGGCCAAAGGAACATCCTCATCGTGTTCAACAAACGAGTTTCCAAAAAAAATATACGTAATTCCATTCCGTCAGCCGCACTTCTAAAGTAACTGGACGTATGAATATGTTGCTGATTATGCCACACCAAACACTGATCGACAAACGATCTCGGAAATTCGTTTCCAATGTTGCGTGTGGATTTTCCTGCAACGTCGATGATTATTACATATGCTGTTCGTTTCAATCTGCGTACACGTGGCTTAGTCAGTGAATGTCATTAATGGAAATAAATGACGACTCATTTAACCAGTGACAAAAATCGTGTAGCATCGTCGCCAATGTTAAGATTGTGGACACACTGTATGTGAAATGGGTACAAATTTTCCGCGTGTAATGTTTGCCATCTGTGTGTTTGTGGGACACTGATAAGTGCAGGAAGTTGTCGAATGCAGATAATAGGACTAAGCAGTACGATTCCAACAATGTGTTGCTGTTCGTGCCTAGGTTGCTGAACTACACATTCAGAAGGATAAAATGGCTACTTTTAAGAAAAAATGGGAACTTGGAAGAAAACCTGTTTCACGCAATGTGCGGCAAACTAACACACTACTATTGGACGGGTCAGATATCACCGAGGGTATTCTTCGACTGCAGCAGGGGTACTACCATCACAGAAGCCGTGAACATACACCAGATTTGCAGATTCTTCATTCGTGTAGATGATGAATTTTAGCCAGCACGTTTACAAACACAGTTAACCGATGCTTCTCTTTAATACACTCTCAATCCATTGCACAACTCCAACACGCCATGGACAAATACCCTTATATGGGCCAATTTAATGGCAAAAAGACATCCCGAGTAAAGAGGCTGAAAGCAACGTGATAGATTGGGCTAGAATAAAGCGTCAAAGACATTGGGTGGATGAGACGCACACGTGTGCACCACTATCCCAAAACGAAATGTACATTAAATGTATGTTCTGTCTCTGAAACCATTTGGAACAGGGCAGATGTCCATACGCAGGTTTTTGCTTCAAACGAGCGTACTTGTTATATCCCTGAATACTGACTGTTCCTCCTTAGACACACTATATATTAATTATCTTCCCTTTAACACACATCAAGCAGAATTAGTTCTTTTTCAGGTTACACAATTATGACAATCATTCAAATAGACATCTAGAAAGAGAGGAAATTGTAAATAATGTTCAAATGGCACTAAGCACTATGGGACTTAACATCTGAGGTCGTAAGTCCCCTAGAACTTAGAGCTACTTAAACCTAACTAACCTAAGGACATCACACACATCCATGCCCGAGGCAGGATTCGAACTGTAGCAGCCGCGTGGTTCCGGCCTGAAGCGCCTAGAACCGCTCGGCTGTAAATAATGTGTTCAGAGGGATTCCTGACTGATGTTCTGCAAAGGTCATCTCTTAATTTTAAGAAAACGCAACATATTGAATCCTTAAGGTGAAATGGAACAGCACCAACGATAAATTTGAAGCCCAAACTGTTTCACCGACTGCGCTATCCAGGCACAACGCACAGTCCACTCTAACAACTGTACCTTCGCTAGTGCACTCCACCGTCCAAACAGGTATGGGTAAATAGAGATCATTTCCCACAAAATGGAAGGTACACTGTTCGAGTCTCTGTCCTGTACATAGTCTGCTAGGAAATTACAAACCAACGCACAGTCCGCTGCAGAATTAAAGATTCGTTCTGGAAATCAAAAACATTTTTGTTACATGAACGTCTGTAAAGGTCAATATATTCAATAAGTTAGTATTATGTATAATGACTCGTTATACGGATTTGCGATATATTATGCGAATAGCTTAACGAAGAAATGCCTTATGTATAAAATTGATTTTGTTCTCTTGTTATTCATCGATACATGTTTCGACATCTACGTGTCATCTTCCATGATAATGGTTATGTATGAACCTGCGTTAATTTAAAGTTTGCGACGTATGGGGTTAGTACGGGAGGAAAATAACTGTCCACATTTTTCAGTATTATATTTTACACTTGTGTGCTTTACCATATCTCAATTTGGCCTTTTTTAATGCCGTAACTATTCTACCAAATGATGAATAAATATTTTCTGTTTTGTAAATCTTCGTACTATTTTGGTTAACATCTGGTGCTCTTAGCGCACAAGTTTTTTCGATAGAGCCAAATTTACAACTTGTCGGACTATGTTTACTTCATTAGGGAATTAAGCTATAACTTAAAATCTTGCCGCCCACTCCCCTCCGTCCTAGATGAGTGTGAAATTACTTTTATTTCTTCTGTACAGGAATAATTCTTGGTGACCGTTATAGAAGCCCCTTGGTGTGGAGGTGGTCACCAGGAGCACGGGGATTCATTCCTAGGATGTAGTTGGCGGTTAGGCCCAATCATTTAATGGAAACCTAACAGATCTAGACATACCTATTTGCAAAAAGGCCGTTAATGATGGCGGCAGAAAATAGTGCCTACCATTAGAGTCTACAGTTTCGTTGCTGGCATGGAGTTTTTAAGTAGGACCCAAAATGGTTGCTCAGCCTCACTTTTGTCGGTGCCCTGGAGCAGCTAACACGTAGCGCCCGTGACCAACACACAAGACCTCGCGGGTACCTTCCAGCCGCCATCGCACAACACGCCAAGATGCTACTACCTTATAGGTTTGGTAACGCGCGACCATGTTCAACTCTTGCTCCCCATTGCTTGTCCGCCCGCCCGCCCGTCCGTCCGTCCGCCTGTCCGTCCGTCCGTCCATTACAGGGGTTTCACTGATTACATTTCTGTAACTTATAATTTATGCTTGGTAACACGAACTTGATACTGAACGATAGTTCATTATTTCCTCCATATTTCAGTGCTTAAAACTCGTTTCACGTTCTGTAAATGATGCAATCAAGGAGTAATTTCGGTCTTCCCGTTATTGTAACTGTGGTACTGCCCTTCCTGTTCGCCTACATCCTTACGATTATCCTCTGTTAATCGACGTTCGAAGGGACTTCTTGACTCAGAGTTGCAATCAGGATCGAGTCAGGTGCTTCTAAGTGAACAGGGTATGGTGTCACCTTCATTGGGTTTCATTTGTTAGCGGAAGCGATGGGAAGGCGAAATGTAACAGATTTACACTAGCAACAACATTTCTTACATTTTGAGAAGAAATTTTTTTATTGTCAAACTCCAGATGTGCCTGAAATTACTAACATGTGTATGGAACTATGATTGTAATAACCGACCGCTAATCGCATAACAAAACGACGTAGTAGCTGCCGGTGCCGACGGGTAACTCGCCTCAATTTCCGAGCGTGAAATTACGCCCGTTAACTTCGCATTTAGCTGCCAGCTGCAGAAGGCCGCACGCAACCTGCTTGCAAGTTCGTAACGCAGTATGGCGCCTTATGACGTCACTTGCCCCGTATCTGTAACTTCGTTATTTCGCTGTTGTGTCGAGTTTGCCGACGTAACCGCACTGCAAAGCGAATCTGGTGGCGTCTCAGGGTCACTAGGAAGTTACGTACCTGGTTGTGGAAAAATAAGTAACGACAAAACGTACAGACCAAACAACCAAACTCACTTTCCTTAGTTTCAATAATACCTGTAGAATGCGCGCCGTTGTTGTCTTCTGAAGAAATTCTCACTAAGAAATTCTCACTAAGGTTTCAAAAGAATTTGTGAAATTGAACGATTTTTTTTTTTTTTGTCGTCGTCTTCAGCCCACAAAATGTTTTGATGCAGCTCTCATCGCCGTCTATCCTGCGCAAGCCTCCTCATGTGTGTGTAACTACTACATACATTTTAACCTGCATAATGTGCGTAAGACTGTAGCCCTTAACGGTTTTTACAGCCCTCCCTTTCATCCTTCCATTGCCAAATTCACAATTCCTTGAGGCTTCATGGTGTTGCCTATCAATGCATCCCTTCTTTTAATCACGTTGTGCCTAAAATTCTTTTCTCCAATTCCATTCTAGTTATTCCAGCCACCCATGTAATCTTCAGCATTCTTCTGTAGAATACATTAAAAGATTCAGTCTTTTCTTGTCTCAACTGTTTATCGCCCACGTTCGACTTCCGCACAACCCTATACTCAAGACAAATACCTTCAGAAGAGTTCCTAACATTTAAATTATATGTACTACTTGTTCCATCATCAGCCACTTCGCTGCCGTAATATCAAAATTCCTTTCTTTATTTAGTGTCTCATATACTAATATAATTTCCCCAACACCGCCTAATTCAATTTGATTACATTCCATTCTTATTTTTGTTTGTTATTAAAATCTCTTTTCAAGACATTGTCCATTCCATTTAAATGCTCTTCCAAGTCCTTTACCGTCTCTGCGTTTTGTCGTTTACATGGCTGTCACCGTTTTTATTTCTTCTCCGTTCCAGATTTCTCCCTTGTTTCCTTCACTACTTGCACTACGTACAGGGTGAATAACGTAGAGGAGAGAATACACCAATGTCACAGTCCCGTCTTAACTACGCTACCCTTTGATCTCCTTTTACTAATGCGTCTGGATTCCGTTTTAGATAACCTTTCACCTCACGTTTTAATCCAGCTATATTCAGAATTTCAAGGAGTGAATTCCGGCCAACGCAGCACTAACGTATATCTGACATAATGCAAACAATTACGGTCAAGGGAAGTATTGTTCACAAAAGGGAAACTGCGTTTATTGAAAATACTTCTTTCTGCCGTCGGCATGATACGCTGATTCACAAATTAAGACTCGCTATTTACCGCAACAAAGGACAAGTCAGCAAAGACCATAAATACAGAGACAGCTCTCGCTGTGTAAGTATTAAAGGGAAATCACGCCTGGGCGCGCACGAATTGGCAGCTTAACTTCGTGGAAAGGATCAAGAGGCAGTCGAATGGGAGCAGTTACTACGGGCTACTAGCATGAAAATTTTACATTAGCGACGTCACCTTTGAGACCCGCAAGAAGATGCACCAGTAAGGATACGGAATAACATGAAGATGAGTTAGATGTTAAAACTTTAATCAAACTGGAATCCATACGATCCCGTTGAGCGCAGCGATCGTCGAGTACAGATAATGGAGGAAAGAACAGCAACCGATCGCTAAATCGGTCATTTTACTACAGCAGATCTAGATTTCAACTGTTACATGATCATCTTCAGTGCATATAACACTGAAGGTGAGGATACAATAGTTAAAACTTTGTTCAGTAAGAAGTCAGGTGCAAGTTTCATGTGTGGCACAAAGCCGACGGATGGTTACTAAAAACCTCCAGACCACAATAACGTACGGCTGGGGCACTGTGATACGAAGTTTAAGGATGCAGAGGCCACTTACGTTTACCGACGACATCGACGAGGGATCCTCCCAAAACGTCTTTACACGAATTGCATGCGGGGTATATTCTAGAAATACAATGATTACTACACTAAAACGGCACGAACCAAGACGGTCATTCTTAATAGCTGCCGTGAAATCAGTCAGAGGAACTGCGCCATCAACACCTCAACAGTTTCTCGTATTCGGTATAAATTTGAAACAGATTACCGTCCATGACTTTCATGTGTAAATATTTGGACACCAATAACAATTACAATTTCTGCGGAAATCACTGAGGTGTCGCATTTAACACGATAGCATATGTCTTGGGGACATGTGTGTACATGCGGAAATGGTATTATCCGAGTACGACGGACACTGATCGCTACAAAGCTGAACTTGAACATTCCAAGAGTATACTGTATTTAGTGCGAAGACGACCCGGACCAGACGGTATTATGACTGGTGTCAATGGACTTGTACGTGTTCAGAAGTTGCAATGCCTTAGACATTATTACCCACTAACTGAAGAATACTGTAAAGCACTATCATTAATCACACCTATACAAAGACATGTTTATATGGACAGCGAAGTGCAACCATCAATGCTTTAAGTGAATGTGGCCTGTTCCAGTGTGCTTCGATGGGCCCTTTAGACTTAAAGGTACAGTATCTGATCAACTTCATTTTGTGGTTCATTAGACATCTATTTTTTCAGCAATTCGAAGGTCTTTGGAGATGAGAGATTTCACCTACCGTAAGGCGGCGTTCCGTCACACTACCATGAGCATTCTGGTGTGGTAGAACCTAGTAAGAGAACACATTGTGAACAAACTATGCGGCGATACATGAGACTGCATGAATTGCAGGTTCCCTGATTGCAAACCAACAACGCAGTATATGAAATAAATCTTAACTCCGAGTTTACTAAAGCAAAGTTTTTACTCAGCTTTGTAAGGATTGTGTCCAAGAGACTACCGGAGACTGGGAAGCCACATTAGAAAAAGCGACCATCCCCGATGGTTTTCTTCAGCAACAGGAAATTTCCACTGAGGGAGCACATATTGGCTATGTGTGGACGCTATAGTACCCTTCTAAGAAATGTAATGACTGGGCACTTCCGTGTCGCCAGAGGGGTTCCCGGGAGGTAGAGGACAGCTAAGTTGCGTGCGCAACGTTTACTAAGGACCTGCAGGCAAGCAACCCCTTGACATCTCTTCCTTCCCCCTCCCCCCCAATCTACATGCCTACTTGCACGCCCAAAAGCAGCTGCGTAGCCTGCCTTCAGTCCCTTAGGACTCTCGTTATAATTTGCACGGATCCATTTTTGAAATGCTCATCAAAGGCGGGTAGGTGGGTGGTATCGAGTGTATTGCCCGACTGGGTGGTCTCGTCGGACTAAAAACGCTTAAGCACGCTTTGTTGCTTCAGAGCATGTTCAGACTACTTCGAATGGTTTTGAACTACCCCTAGTGGTTCCAACCTGTACACGAGCGCAAATACTGTTTCGCACTGCTCTCCAAAGGCGTGCAATCACGCTCAGTGGAGTTGCTGGATATCAGTGCCCTTATAGAGGGGCTGGAATCGTCCGGGGGAGGGGGGGGGGGAAATCAACAGTGTCTAAGGTTATCAGGAACGTCGTCCTGTTTTTCATTGTACTGCCGACTGTCTTTTAAGACCGCGAAATGTGTGGTTTCATTGAGCCCTTTATGACACTTCCTGACGTCTTCACGTATCGATTCTGAACGGTCGTGCGTGTGGAATGTTTCCCACGGACGATAATAAGGAAACTGCGTGATTTTGGCACTAGGCGTCGTGGTTCTGACTTCCATCGCAGAGACGTCAAAAGAAAGGATGAAATGTGGGTAACAATGTGTGTGACGACCTTCCCATCGTCTGACACGTCGACGGTGGCGCTGGATAGAAATGTTAAAATTTGGTGCCAAAATGATAACTTTCCGTACACCTCAGATGAACTTCTGAGTTCACGCCTTTTTTTTCGCATGTGTTTGAAGCGTTGCCAAACCTGAACGTAACGTCCCAAAGCGCGACACTCTTACAACATTAAAGAGGTAGGTTTTAGGCGCCTTTGAGCGAAATTTCAAAGGTCTACCTCACAACAGGAGATATTTACGACGCTTCGAGAAAGTGACCATAAAAAGTGAACTTAAGAACAACAGCAGAGACTTTTTGGCATTTTATTCATCCTCAGCATCTGTAGTTTTATATATAGAAATAGTCAGCAACCAGTTGTACAAAAGAAGTTTTATTTCCTTAACCGGTTTCAGGCACTTAGTGCCTTTCCTTAGCTGTATCAGTAAGTTTCCAGCCCCATGTATTTCGCACTTTGTGTTATCAGGACAGGTTCCCTACTACCATCATCATGGGCCTGGAAACTGTAACTGAACCTACTGAGGAAGGGTACTTAGTGCCTGAAACCGGTAAAGGAAGTAAAATTTCTTTTGTACAACTGGTTGCTGATTATTTCGATACAGATATTTTTCTTACGCTCAGCGATCTTATAGGATTAGAAATTCCTAATACTGCTGCGAAGTAGGCTGTTCAGTAGCTAACGGAGCACATGTGCAGATAAAATACTGTTCACCAACCCCTGCAAAAAGTGTAACCTGTGTTAAATCGCCTACAAGCAGACTGCTTGCTTCACATCGCTGTATGGTGGGTTGAGGCAGTGCCAGGGGCGCCAAGCTTCGCACACAGCAGGAAGCCGCGGAGCGTGCTTGGCGGCTGTGAGCTGTTAAACGCCGGCCACGGAAATAGCCGGGAACCTGCTGCTAGCTGCTGCTGCAGGAGGCGGCCCCTCCCGCGGGGTGAGCGATCGTGGCGAGCAGTTACTGGCGGCAAGTTTGGCCATTACGTGGCCGGGTCACGGCCGGTGCAAAATGCGGAGAATGCGAGGAACGCCCGGAATGCGACTCGGCCGACAACTCGTGTTCCCGGAGTTTCTTTCTAGAGAGGTTGCTGACTAATTAAAGAAAGGCGATCTACTCTTTAAAATAGCGGCGAATTCTTCCGTGACAACTTGAGTATAGAACTGGCGCAGTCTTACAGAAAGAATTATTCATACCTTCCGGCACTAAAACCATGTTCCTATCTTTTTGCTAAAAATTCATCTAATGAAACACTGTTCCTGTTTTAAAAATCAGTAGCACAATCGAGTCCGATACTGGTATTTACAAAGTAAATGAAACTTTCTGAAACAGTTCTGGTTTTTTACCGCGTAACGTATACCCACTTTTTGTTTCTTGTTTAGTTAAATCGCCTTGCTTGATTACGTATCTTCTTACACCCAGCGAAGTGAAGCAATGTCGAGCGTGACCAGTACCTGTATGATACCCCACGGGCTGTTTGCTACTTTACCTTTACGACAAAGGGGAAGAATGGTGATGGCGTAAAGTCCCTGATCACTTGTCCTCGTGGCAATGTTCTGCATGAAATTCAAAACTTCTCCGCAATGTGCTGTGAAGTGAGGACAAGTGAAACTGCTGATGGTGATGCGTCCGTCGGAGGGGGCCATTAGGCATTTGCTGCCCCGTTGGTGCGGTTCGAGAGAAGTAGGCCATGTGCCGACACCGGGTTTGACTCTCTCACTTCGCTCATCTTCCAGCATAAATATGACACCACGCTAGATACACCCATTACAGTCATCTGAACTTTAACACACAAGCCTTATTCTTCGCGAAGGAAATATTCCAATGCGAACGACGGAAACAAAAATCTTTCCAATGACGCAGATGAACCTACCCTCCGGTGTCTTCCAGCCAACAATGCCATTCGACTCTACTTTGTTGCCATTCAGACGTGCAGAAATCGAATTCTCGTCGTTCACAGTACGCTGCTAGGCTACGGAGACAACAATATGAATTAATGTTGCTCAGTAGAAATCAGGACGAATCACGGTCAGGTCTGCAGTCAATCTTCAATGTAAACGGTAACATTTCAGCTACTGATGAACCCATTGAAAATGACAGTTTTTTTTCACAGCTAGATAGTTCACGAGTCCCGCAGGTAAAGAAAATGAACTACGGGTACTGTCACGGCGAAAAGTCAAGCGCCGGCACATCAGTCGGGAACGACAGAAAAGAGATGGCTGTGAGAAGACGTCGGCCAATAGCACGCTATCCGACCCCTCTCCAGGAGAACGCGACAGCAGTGGGCACTATGAGAAGAGGACATAAGCGCCGCGACCGACTGGTGACGTTCCGGTTCAATAACAGCTTCAAGAATAGGCACTTGTGTAGCTTCGTCAGCTGTATTCAATTCACTTGTACTCTATGCAGCGCAGACGTTAGATTGTCTATACTCAAGAAGATTGCTTATTTTTTGTGACACCCTTTGTTTGCGACACATACACTCCTGGAAATTGAAATAAGAACACCATTGTCCCAGGAAGGGGAAACTTTATTGACACATTCCTGGGGTCAGATACATCACATGATCACACTGACAGAACCACAGGCACATAGACACAGGCAACAGAGCATGCACAATGTCGGCACTAGTACAGTGTATATCCACCTTTCGCAGCAATGCAGGCTGCTATTCTCCCATGGAGACGATCGTAGAGATGCTGGATGTAGTCCTGTGGAACGGCTTGCCATGCCATTTCCACCTGGCGCCTCAGTTGGACCAGCGTTCGTGCCGGACGTGCAGACCGCGTGAGACGACGCTTCATCCAGTCCCAAACATGCTCAATGGGGGACAGATCCGGAGATCTTGCTGGCCAGGGTAGTTGACTTACACCTTCTAGAGCACGTTGGGTGGCACGGGATACATGCGGACGTGCATTGTCCTGTTGGAACAGCAGCTTCCCTTGCCGGTCTAGGAATGGTAAAACGATGGGTTCGATGACGGTTTGGATGTACCGTGCACTATTCAGTGTCCCCTCGACGATCAACAGTGGTGTACGGCCAGTGTAGGAGATCGCTCCCCACACCATGATGCCGGGTGTTGGCCCTGTGTGCCTCGGTCGTATGCAGTCCTGATTGTGGCGCTCACCTGCACGGCGCCAAACACGCATACGACCATCATTGGCACCAAGGCAGAAGCGACTCTCATCGCTGAAGACGACACGTCTCCATTCGTCCCTCCATTCACGCCTGTCGCGACACCACTGGAGGCGGGCTGCACGATGTTGGGGCGTGAGCGGAAGACGGCCTAACGGTGTGCGGGACCGTAGCCCAGCTTCATGGAGACGGTTGCGAATGGTCCTCGCCGATACCCCAGGAGCAACAGTGCCCCTAATTTGCTGGGAAGTGGCGGTGCGGTCCCCTACGGCACTGCGTAGGATCCTACGGTCTTGGCGTGCATCCGTGCGTCGCTGCGGTCCGGTCCCAGGTCGACGGGCACGTTCACCTTCCGCCGACCACTGGCGACAACATCGATGTGCTGTGGAGACCTCACGCCCCACGTGTTGAGCAATTCGGCGGTACGTCCACCCGGCCTCCCGCATGCCCACTATACGCCCTCGCTCAAAGTCCGTCAACTGCACATACGGTTCACGTCCACGCTGTCGCGGCATGCTACCAGTGTTAAAGACTGCGATGGAGCTCCGTATGCCACGGCAAACTGGCTGACACTGACGGCGGCGGTGCACAAATGCTGCGCAGCTAGCGCCATTCGACGGCCAACACCGCGGTTCCTGGTGTGTCCGCTGTGCCGTGCGTGTGATCATTGCTTGTACAGCCCTCTCGCAGTGTCCGGAGCAAGTATGGTGGGTCTGACACACCGGTGTCAATGTGTTCTTTTTTCCATTTCCAGGAGTGTATGTGCAATTGCAAAAGTACTTTAATCTTCATTTTGTAGTAAAACTCATTAATACGCTTTGTTTGAATGTTTGTCAAGCGAACTGAGACACCACAGGTACAGCGGTGCCGGCAAGCGTTAGCCCATTTATGCCTAGCGTAACATATTGGCAACAATGACTGCGTTCGGAGTGGCTATTGTTGTATGACTTTCAGATAAGGAGGTTTTGTTGTTCATGTTTAGGTAGGCTTCAGTCAGTTGCAAGCATTAAGTGGTCAGTGACTGGTGCTTCAAGTACGGAAGACTTTTCTGATGAGATTATGTCTTGGAATAAGAAGTCTCATTTTTTATCACAAATTATGATAGAATTTGTTTAAACTATGGTTGATTATAATGTTAAAAGTACTGAAATTTATGTTAATGGTTATCGACAAAATGCAATTTAGTTTTTGTGGCTTCAAATACAGTTTTAATTTTGTGTTGCATATACACTCCTGGAAATGGAAAAAAGAACACATTGACACCGGTGTGTCAGACCCACCATACTTGCTCCGGACACTGCGAGAGGGCTGTACAAGCAATGATCACACGCACGGCACAGCGGACACACCAGGAACCGCGGTGTTGGCCGTCGAATGGCGCTAGCTGCGCAGCATTTGTGCACCGCCGCCGTCAGTGTCAGCCAGTTTGCCGTGGCATACGGAGCTCCATCGCAGTCTTTAGCACTGGTAGCATGCCGCGACAGCGTGGACGTGAACCGTATGTGCAGTTGACGGACTTTGAGCGAGGGCGTATAGTGGGCATGCGGGAGGCCGGGTGGACGTACCGCCGAATTGCTCAACACGTGGGGCGTGAGGTCTCCACAGTACATCGATGTTGTCGCCAGTGGTCGGCGGAAGGTGCACATGCCCGTCGACCTGGGACCGGACCGCAGCGACGCACGGATGCACGCCAAGACCGTAGGATCCTACGCGGTGCCGTAGGGGACCGCACCGCCACTTCCCAGCAAATTAGGGACACTGTTGCTCCTGGGGTATCGGCGAGGACCATTCGCAACCGTCTCCATGAAGCTGGGCTACGGTCCCGCACACCGTTAGGCCGTCTTCCGCTCACGCCCCAACATCGTGCAGCCCGCCTCCAGTGGTGTCGCGACAGGCGTGAATGGAGGGACGAATGGAGACGTGTCGTCTTCAGCGATGAGAGTCGCTTCTGCCTTGGTGCCAATGATGGTCGTATGCGTGTTTGGCGCCGTGCAGGTGAGCGCCACAATCAGGACTGCATACGACCGAGGCACACAGGGCCAACACCCGGCATCATGGTGTGGGGAGTGATCTCCTACACTGGCCGTACACCACTGGTGATCGTCGAGGGGACACTGAATAGTGCACGGTACATCCAAACCGTCATCGAACCCATCGTTCTACCATTCCTAGACCGGCAAGGGAACTTGCTGTTCCAACAGGACAATGCACGTCCGCATGTATCCTGTGCCACCCAACGTGCTCTAGAAGGTGTAAGTCAACTACCTTGGCCAGCAAGATCTCCGGATCTGTCCCCCATTGAGCATGTTTGGGACTGGATGAAGCGTCGTCTCACGCGGTCTGCACGTCCGGCACGAACGCTGGTCCAACTGAGGCGCCAGGTGGAAATGGCATGGCAAGCCGTTCCACAGGACTACATCCAGCATCTCTACGATCGTCTCCATGGGAGAATAGCAGCCTGCATTGCTGCGAAAGGTGGATATACACTGTACTAGTGCCGACATTGTGCATGCTCTGTTGTCTGCGTATATGTGCCTGTGGTTCTGTCAGTGCGATCATATGATGTATCTGACCCCAGGAATGTGTCAAAGTTTCCCCTTCCTGGGACAATGAATTCACGGTGTTCTTATTTCAATTTCCAGGAGTGTATGTCACGCTAAGCAAAACAGTGAAAATAACGATTCGTTCTCTTTAGAGGTCTGTCTCTCCATGAGATCCTGGCTATTCTTGAAGGGATAAAAATGTAGCGTTATATAGACAGTGTCAGAGGAAAGAAATTGTGGTGGCCAATTTTTACATGGTTCCTAGATATCTCTATACATAATGAGTGGCTTCTTCATAGAAAGACTGGTATAAATATGCCTCAGTTGCACTTCCGGCGCTACATTGTGAAATGAAACCTGACTTCCAATACTGCAGTACGAAGAGGACCTGGACGCCCTGCAGGTAATTCAAAACAAGGCACAGTGCTGCATGATATTAGATATGATGAAACAAATCATCTGGTAGCCATGGTGCCACAGGAAAAAAGGAGACACTGTGCAGAGGAAAACTGCAAAGGAACCCCAAGAACAATGTGCTGCAAATGCGCATAGAATGTTTTGTGCCATATCACAGAAAGTGAGTACTGTCGCCTGAACTTTGTGTAAACCACATACAGTGTATTATTTTACTTGCTGTCATATATTCTGCCTAAAATGTATGTTCTACCTAGCGTGACATATTTGTTACGCCCTTTTTTGTTTCAATTATTGATTTTTTGTTTTGATTGTTGTATTGCTTTTCTTTGATGACAATAAACACAGAAATATCTAATTTGTAGAAATCAGGCGAAAAAAATAATTCCGGCAGAAATGGGCTAACATGTTTAGCGTTGCTACCCGGCCTGATAGAGTAACGAGGTGGGAACAACGTCACATATGATGATTGCAAAAGGAATTCTGCCCACTCGTGTGAAGCGGAGTTATCAGCACCTAACACAGGATGAAAGGGGCCTCACTGGGGGTCTTCATTTGGCCAAATAGTCGAATTGTGCAGTATCCAGATTGTGGGGTTCTCAGATGTGGCAATGGACCGACGCTGGACTACAGGACTTTATGGCAATGTGGCGCAGGCATACTCATCGTCGAGGTTCCAGTCGACAACGCCTGTCCACCACGTGGGGGGATCGCCGTATTGTTCACCAACAACGTCTTAACCCTTTACATCTGTGCTTGACATCCGTTTAAAAGTAATGGACACACTGCAAATCTGTGTAATCCCTCACCCCAGGTCGGAGAACAGCACCGGCTGGATTAGGGAATTATTATCCCGTACGTCGACTGCCGTTAACAATACAAGTAGTGGTGTTTGGAGGGGTGCCGTGGCCTGAACTATGGACTGCTGATTAACGCTGTCACACTGCGCTCAGCGATGAATCGCATTTATGCAATACACGTGATGACGGTGGTCTGCTTGTGGCGGCAACCTGTTCGACTGTTGTGCCATTTTTCAATAGGATAATACTCGTCCACACATGGCTGGAAGAACTGTCTGCGTAATGTTGAGCTACTCCCGCGGCCAACAAGACCCCACAGACAACTCCCCGATGGAACACGTATAGGGCCAGCTCGGACGTAAACTGCGTCCCCGTCGCATTGTCGAAGATACCAAGCATCGAGGCCAGAGGGTGCAATTTCATTCTGATAAGTGGACTCACACTGTCACGCTCTTTGTAAATTTGACTATTGTGTGTTTACATATCTTCTCAACGCGTGAAGTTTATTTCGTTTCCTTCTCCTCCTCTATGTGCTTCACTGCCGCGCTAAGTGGTCACGCGGCTTGGGGCGCCATCTCACGGACTGCGCGGCCCCTCCCGCTGGAGGTTAGAGTCCTCCCTCGGGAGTGTGTGTAGGTCTAGGGACCGATGACCGCAGCAGTTTGGTCCCTTAGGAATTCACACAGTTGAACATTTCTTGATTCACTTTGTAACCTCCCAACAGAAAATTTTATAAATATTATGAATAATATTGTCATTTAACCTCCCCACAAAAATTCTTTCTGATTTAATCTAAACTCAAAATTCATTCACATTTAGCGTAACCTCAAAACAGAAAAATTCCTAAATCTCTCAACAGTAAAAGATTGTAATTATGTCAGATTAAAACTGTGTGCCCGACAGAGACTCGAACTCGGGACCTTTGCCTTTCGCGGGCAAGTGCTCTACCAACTGAGCTACCGAAGCACGACTCACGCCCCGTACTCACATCTTTACTTCTGCCAGTTGGTAGAGCACTTGCCCGCGAAAGGCAAAGGTCCCGAGTTCGAGTCTCGGTCGGGCACACAGTTTTAATCTGCCAGGAAGTTTCATATCAGCGCACACTCCGCTGCAGAGTGAAAATCTCATTCTATAATTATGTCGTTCACATTCAGTGTAACGTCCCAATAAAAAATGAATTCAGTAACCTGGTAATAAAACAATGTAACTAACCTCTCAAAATTGTCACTCACTTATGATTTTTCAATAATTCACTGTGAATTTAACCTGGTAAATTTTGGACGACTGCAGTGCTGCGCCATGGGCCTGAAAGATCATTCTGAATAAAAAAAGGAAAAATTCTTACCTCAATGAAGTCGCCGGGTATATCTGCTCCTACAATAATTTTTTTTGTTTGGCACAGCTCTGTGCAATGCTGGCCGACCTATCGGTCATTTATGAAAGGAAGCAACTGATTTTTCTATTGCTATAATCAGGATGATCATGGATGGGAGAAATTAGTAAATTCTTTAAATTGAAATGAATGGTTGTTAAAAGTTACTTTTTATGAGAAAGATTATTATTACGAGATTTTTAAAACATTAACAATGGACTTACATTAATACTCAGGCTCCGACATCGCTGCACCGCGACCGGGGCAGCCAACACGATACACCATACCAGACCAGAGCAGACTCCAGACTAGCAACAACTTACTGCTACAGCTACACAGTTCCTACTGGAGTCAACATTGCTCTGTGGTCAGAGATTTTCTTATACCTTGTATATTGCAGGAGCAATACACGTCTTACAACTTTTCCTCAGCTAGCTTATTTGCTCTGTATATCTCTTCTATCGTGTTTATGTTGTGCGGAAATCTTTGCACTTGCTCACGTTATTGGCAAGTGCCGCTGATTGCACCCCGCCATAGACGCTGAACTACTGCAGCTTCATCTTTCTACTTCGTTTATTTTCCTGTTCACCTTAATTTTTCAAGCATGCACAGACCGGGCTGATTTGAGTCTCATTAATATTTGATGTCCATTAAATACTGAAACCGTAAAATTGCGTATTTGCTGCAGATTAAAGCAGTTACAAATTTGTGGTCGGAAGATATAACGTTATCTGTAACTCAGATGGTTCAGCTTAAACAGGAAGACTTGTTTAAAGTTCCACCGCAGCAGTCAGAGAAGGATGTTCTCCAAAGCTTCTATAGCTATTGTCCTCAATCCGTTCATGCCCTTACTACGTGTGATCAAATTTTGTTGTTCCATTTAGATCTTAAGGACAGCAGGAAGTTACCTGAATGGAAACGTTTCGGTTACTCACAGAAGCCGGGTGTTTCCAGGTAAAGCAATGGGGGAAAAGAGAGACTAACTCACAGAACGTATAATGCTCTTAGACTTTTTAGAAACGGCGAACTATTTTCATACACGATCAGTTTTCGTCTTTTGAAACGTTGTAGCGAATCTTCCTAACGAGGAGGCTCCAGTTAGGAGCTGATTAAATCAGACTGCAAGATCACATGTCGAGACTTTACTCTTAAGAAATTTGACTATCTCTAACGGAGATTAGTTCTGCCATACAGTCCCTCCAAACGCCATGGGAGTTAGGCTTGTACGGACGATTGCAGATTCGCGGGCGCGGGAAATTTTCTTGATGAGTGAGCGCTTCCTGTGTCAGTGTAAATGTCGTGTGGTGGCAGAACTCTGGAGTCTTAGCATAAAATGTCAACAAGAGAAAAACGAATATTGATGCCACTGGAAATGTGTATTTGACTGCAGAGGGTATCAAAACATCTCTTTGACATTTCTTGAACTGTTACTGCTCAATTTAATAGAAACAAAGTCACTAAGTCTTGTGTAACCAGTTTAGTTCTCTGAAAGATTCCACTGAATAGTATCTAAGACCCTGCGACCTTTGACTTCCGGAAACGTCGCAGGTTTGAGTCCGGGTAAGCGACAGAGTTTCTATCTGCCAAGATGTTTCAGATCAGCGCAACATGAGACCTCGTTCTAGTACCTAACAACATTATCAGTAGAATAAAAGCGTTAAGTTTTTAGTTTTGATTATTTAGGAGTTCTAAGATAAATTGCAGATGTGGTTCTTGTTGTACATACCAGAGAACGAGTGTGTCAGATTTGGAGGGGAGCCGAGACAGCCTGGTGGTTAAAGTGGCTGCTCGCCATGAGCAGGAAACTAACGCTTTTAATGCCTTTTAAATCTAATTTCCAATTTAGAAAACGGTCACCAACCACTTCGTTCTGTACGTTAACGAGACTTCGAGGATTTCTCACGAAGAGAGACTAGAGTCACCGAATACAAAACGGATGGATGTACGAATGAGTGATATCTGTTTAAACAGGCAGATGGTCGTCTGCCTATCGTCCTTGGAACGGTATCGTTCAACGGGTAAACGCGCTGTTCGCCTCTAATGGTTTCCGGAAACTAATCAGACGTTGCTGTCAAGACTAGTTCTAAATCTGAGCCTTACGTACGTCTCCATTTCCCCGCATAGCTCGTGAAACTGTCTTAGTTCAAAATTTCATCTTCCGCGTTAGATGTCGCTAACATTTGATAGTGCGGTGGCGCTCGACTCAAATAACTGATTCGAATAATAATGGTGAGAAATTGCCACCAGTATTAGGCCAGTAGCAAGGGATGGCGTCCAAGTCCGAGTCACCAGATTCTAGGCTAAGGTCCTTTAAATTCCAAATCTGGTCGCAGTCAATGAAGTTGGGAAATATGACGCTTTATTGAAATCCGTCCGTCCGCTATGGACATTAAATCGGCGGCTCCGATAGTGCAATTCCAGAGATTATGGTAAACGCCGGTAACAGTTTTCACAATTTGGCCATCACCCACCATCTCAAACAAGTAATCCCTCCAAACTGCGTCAGCTAAATGTGCTAGCATCAAGTCGTGATCCAAAGAAGCCATTCCACCAAAATTATCCTAACTACAGTTATTTTCTCTACAATGCGTTCCCATTTAGCACCTATAATGTAAAAATTTCCTGTCTTCTTCGGTTAGAGTTCGTCGAAATTCATCGACTTCTAACTAAGAACCCTCAGACACCACCCCCCCCCCCCCCCTCCGAAGGCGAAATAGCACGTTCTGGAGGTTACCGCTTTCAATATTTTTACTAATACAAATCATTTATCTTCATTAACATAATCATTTATGAACCACTTGCGCTGTTAGTTAAATTATAATGAAGTTGTAAATCGTCGCCGGCCGCGGTAGCCGAGCGGTTCTAGGCGCTTCAGTCCGGAACCGCGCGACTGATAACAATTGGTATCAAGCGTCAGTTCGATATAAAAACCTTAACTAAGTAACTCCATTAAGCTACCTCTAATAATTCTCGAGTAATTTACTAAAAACTAAATTTGGAACAAAAACGTCCTTATTTGTAATAGATTGTCATTTACATTGATGACATAAGTTTCTGATTACAGCACTTTATTACATTCATTAAATAATGAAGATATAATAAGTTTCAAGACACTGATGTAAATAACAATCAATACAAGGTCTCTTAAAGATGTAGTTGCCGGCCGTTGTAGCCGAGCGGTTCTAGGCGCTTCAGTCCGGAACCGCGCGACTGATAACAATTGGTATCAAGAGTCAGTTCGATATAAAAACCTTAACTAAGTAACTCCATTAAGCTACCTCTAATAATTCTCGAGTAATTTACTAAAAACTAAATTTGGAACAAAAACGTCCTTATTTGTAATAGATTGTCATTTACATTGATGACATAAGTTTCTGATTACAGCACTTTATTACATTCATTAAATAATGAAGATATAATAAGTTTCAAGACACTGATGTAAATAACAATCAATACAAGGTCTCTTAAAGATGTAGTTGCCGGCCGTTGTAGCCGAGCGGTTCTAGGCGCTTCAGTCCGGAACCGCGCGACTGATAACAATTGGTATCAAGAGTCAGTTCGATATAAAAACCTTAACTAAGTAACTCCATTAAGCTACCTCTAATAATTCTCGAGTAATTTACTAAAAACTAAATTTGGAACAAAAACGTCCTTATTTGTAATAGATTGTCATTTACATTGATGACATAAGTTTCTGATTACAGCACTTTATTACATTCATTAAATAATGAAGATATAATAAGTTTCAAGACACTGATGTAAATAACAATCAATACAAGGTCTCTTAAAGATGTAGTTGCCGGCCGTTGTAGCCGAGCGGTTCTAGGCGCTTTAGTCCGGAACGGCGCTGCTGCTACAGTCGCAGGATCGAATCCTACCTCGGGCATGGATGTGCGTGATATCCTCATGTTAGGTAGGTTTAAGTAGTTTGAAGTCTAGGGGACGGATGACCTCAGATGTTAAGGCCCATAGTGCTCAGAGCCATTTGAACCATTTTTGTAAAACGTCGATGTTTCACATCTAACAACGAGACAGCCCTGAAGTCTCCGCCGTAATCTACACGCTAACCTTACCTTCGGCAGTAAATTTGTGAACGGTGCAAGGATAAGCAGCGTGAAATGCCACCTCCTCCCGTGTTTCCGTGGCTGCGTACAGCCACGAGCTGTCTGTTGCTGTTGCCCTCGTGTCACGACGCCACGTGGACAGAAACGATGGAGAGGGAAAGATGGTGGGGAAGGGGGGAGGGGCTGGGGGGTTTGGGGCGTTGCAGCGTCATTTTAGTGTAAAAGTAGCAGCTGTTTTCGGGACGAGTAACCCTTCAGAAGTAGGGACTGATCAGAGGCATTGGATGACGTTTGTCTGTTTGTGTTGACTACCATGATTTAATAAACAAGAGAAATATTGTCCTGAACGTTAACGTCCGTCGGGATACATCGCTTCGAGTTTTCCATTACACTGAGGGGGCACAGTATCCATAGTACCGTGTGATCAAAAAGTCAGTATAAATTTGAAAACTTGATAAACCACGAAATAATGTAGACAGATAGGTAAAAATTGACACACATGCTTGGAATGACATGGGGTTTTATTAGAACAAAAAAAAAGTATTACTAGACGCGTGAAAGATCTCTTGCGCGCGTCGTTTGGTGGTGATCATGTGCTCAGCCGCCACTTTCGTCCGTCATGCTTTGCCTCCCAGGTCCCCAGACCTCAGTCCGCGGGATTATTGGCTTTGGGGTTACCCGAAGTCGCAAGTGTATTGTGATTGACAGACATCTCTAGGGATGCTGAAAGACAACATCCGAAGCCAATGCCTCACCATAACTCCGGACATGCTTCACAGTGCTGTTCACAACATTATTCCTCGACTACAGCTATTGTTGAGGAATGATGGTGGACATATTGAGCCTTTCCTGTAAAGAACGTCATCTTTGCCTTGTCTTACTTTGTTATGCTAATTATTGCTATTCTGATCAGATGAAGCGCCATCTGTCGGACATTTTTTGAACGTTTATATTTTTTGGTTCTAATGAAACCCCATGTCATTCCAAGCATGTGTGTGTCAATTCGTACCTCTCTATCTGAATTATTCCGTGATTTCTTCAGTTTTCAAATTTATACTGACTTTTTGATCACCCGGTAGATTAAGGTTGCAAGAGTTCAGATTTAGCGAAAATAATTATGTTCTTTTTAGTCTTCGCAACACTGCGTAGTAAAATTTTGCAGTGGTTAAGACATTCCATTTGCTCTACCGATTAGTGATTTAAGTTTGTTTTAATTTTTCCAAATTACTTCAGGCGGATACCGTAATGGCTTCTCTCATGTCCACGGCAATTCCCTCTGCTACATTTGTTTAGCTTATATCGTTATAAATCTACAATACATTCAAAATCGACAGGACGGGATCTTTTCTTTGTGTTACCTTTCTTTGTGGCATTCCATGTTTAATCCCCTTTGTCGCAGAGAAGTGCTCCGTTTGTAACACACAGAACCGAATCACCCATTTAAGTAAATAGCTTGCAACATAGCTGTTTGGTCAGAGTCGTGGGGGTGTAGGTTGACTTGGAATAGACGGAAAAACCGATCAACCCTGCCGGTCCCCCAACGTATTCAGGAGAACTTCTCTGTAGTTGAAAAAGTAGGATATGAGGTTCTGGCGGAAGAGAAGCTGTGAGGAAGGGTCGTATCTCGATAGCTCTCAGTAAAAGCGCTAGCCCGCGAAAGGTGGAGGTTCCGGGTTCGAGTCCCGATCCGGCACACAGATTTAATCTGCCAATACGTTTCAAATAACTCACTATTGCAAAGTGAAAATTTCATATTCTACTTCATACAGTGGTCAACAGCAAGCAGACTTTTCGTGAACCCCAAGGGAACTTACCTGCAGGGATCCCCTTAGCAATGTTATGTACTGTTGTCCTATCCTGATTTCACTAACTCCACAAATTTAGTTATCTATACGCGTGTGTGTGTGTGCTGGGGGGGAATCACTTTAGTTAGTTGTGTCTTATTCGAGCGAGTTAGGCCGTATGCTTACAAAGCTGACTGTGCGTGCCACGTTTTTCTGACGCATCTGTTTGTAAAGACGCTCAGACACCGGCGTTTTAGAACTGTTGTTTGGAAACTACGTCCCTTTACAGGCTCTAACGCCGTTAATGGCCCTGATGCTTCCACGCCTGGCAAGGTTCCAGCATAAACACTTCTCTGCCGCCGCGCCAAGGCCATTTATACCTATTACCGGAGTAATAGACGCGCCGAGATAGCCGACTTGGTCTCCCTGCTTCGAGAGCTCCAGCAGAACCCAACCAGGTAAACCTATACACTGCAGTCCCGAATCTTCAGACGTTGTCCACGTGCGAATGCTGGGCGTTTTGATGTAACCAACGCACCGTCTGCGTCGCGGAGTTAGATAAATTAACCAGCAGCTACTACACACCCCGTACACATTACGAGGTGCTGCAAAGTAATGCCTCCATGAAGTTGATCTAAAAGCTTCGAAGTTTCACATAAAAAATTTGAACATTCTACATCTTTATGCTTCATGTCTACATACTTATTTCCCAACATTGTCACAATGCCGAGGAACATTTCTCCCAACGAGAGACTCGTTTGTTGATACAGGCATTGCAGAATGCTCGACTTAGTTGATAGAGCCGCACTCACACCTCAGCTTGCACGTTTTATCAGGATGTCCTCGAAGGTGTTTTAAGTTTTGTAAACATGAAAACCGGATGGGACCAAGGAGGGACTGTATGGAGGGTGATCGATGACAGTGAAGCCAACGCGTTGTAGATGTCGCAGCACTAGTGTGTGGTCTGGCGATGTCATGGAGGAGAGGATGCTCCATGTGTGGACGAACTCTTCTGCGGTTACCAACACTATTACAGAACGCTGTTTCTCGAGCACCGACGTAGTTACGTTACGCATCATCATTTTATACGCTACAATTCGGAGCCCTTTACAGGCGAAGGGTTGCAACCTGCGTCATCGAAGCGCGAAGTCGACCGAGTAATATTCATGACCTGTGTTACCTGCTCTGTGACAAGAAGATGGAACACAAATGTATCGCCACGATTGTTTGTCGAATTTGGATGCAAATTTAGTTTTTGGTACCATCATTCCTTGATTGAAGACAATTTGTCTCTACGGCGTATTCTGTGACAAAACTGAAATAAAGCATAGAGTAATTCTTTAAGTCTTCTCGTATTTCGGTCACTGACTCGCAGGTTCTGTAGCTCTACAGATAAAGCGAGGAACCGGTGTTTGCGAAGAGTGGGAAATAAAAACGGACTACACTGCCTTGCGTGTGGCCAGTATTGCACAGTACCTTCGCCTTTGCAACAAAGGCGTATATTTATTTTAAGAGCAGTTTCTCGATCAAACAAAATTAAGGGATTTTGGAACCTACAACCGTAAAAGAAGTTTCACACGGGCAGTACAGGATTTTTGTTTAAACTTTAATGACAGTCTTCAATAATGACTGAGCGCGACACGAGAAACCTAACGGTAATTTGGTATCAACTGCACGTTAAGCGTGTTTCCATTACGTTGAGGATCGGCAACACAGGAAACGACAGAGTATTTGTTTTTTACTACTACTACTCTCATCCTCACCTTGTTCCATCCCTCCCCCCGCCCCCCTGAGCAGATAGAAGTCCCGGCAGTCAATGTACGCAGTGCTGACTTCTGTGGCCGTAACATCTTATTTTTCACGAATGAAGAATGGGCTGTAAATTAGATATTGAAACAGAAATATCTTAACGTCAGTGTAGGAAATAACCATCAGTGGAACTGGCAGATGAAACTAACGCTACGATATTTTCTGTAGTTTTTCTGAGCGATCTCTTATCATAGGTCAACTTTACGATTGAACTAAAATGAGGTAAATAAAAAGCAAAAAGGTAAGTATCACATTAGGTAGAGAGTAAAATCAAAGCGGTCGCTTTCGAAACAATGTGAGACTAGCAGTCGTGATTATTACGAACAGGAAGTGAATCCAAAGTCTCTGCTCGTTAGACGTTGCTGCTGACTTAACTTCACTGAAAATGGTGCAAGTCAGGAGCAAGACAGAGCGAGATCGAAGCGAGAATTAACGGCTGACTCTTGTGAAATCAGAAGTTAAAAAGAGCTTCAGTAACGAGACAGCTTGTAACGGTGCTCGTCGGGCAGACCAAGTTTATAGCATGTCTAGCAGATAAAACGCGGAACGCGTTCGCTTCAAAATAAAACTCAGTTTACGCAGTTGCGTGGAAGACAGTGCTTACTGCGGAAGAGAGCAGTCCGCGGCCTTACGATAACAGTGTCGGCACGCAAGCTGCGGCTGCGGCTGGCGGCGTGGACTGAATGTGACACACGGCAGGCCGAAGGCGACCCGCAATTTCTGAGCATCCAGCCAGGACGTCGCGTGACCACAGCTTTAAGAAACTGCCTAACAGCAGCGCTAGCAGTACGACAAGACTACTTCGGCGGCAACAACATGTGTGTATGTGTGTCGGGAGATTATGACTGGCAAAACAGCTCAGCTTACTTCTCGAAATAGTCTTCTTTGAGTGATATTTTTAGTCCAGCGATCCTCCAACTTATTCACCCCATCGGAAAAATTAGTTCTGTCAAACTCTGAAAATACTCTTACTCGGTGGCAGCAACTATCGCTTCCTCATTCGACAAATTTCTTCCCAGCAAGCCAAAATTTCAAGTTAGGAAACAAGAAGTAGTCACTTGGTACTAGTCTGGTGACTAGGGTGAACGAGGAACCTGTTCAAAGCCCAATTCATGTACTTTAGATGATGTTTCGCTGATGTGGGATGGTACATTATCCACCACTTTTTTTGAGTACCAACCTTGTCTTCTTCCGGCCAACACGTGTCAACGAACCAACAATGAAGCACAATAGGGTCCATTTATGGTTCTGTCTTTTCCAAGTAAGCCGGCCAGTGTGGCAGTGCGGTTCTAGGCGCTTCAGTCTGGAACCGCGCGACCGCTACGGTCGCAGGTTCGAATCCTGCCTCGGGCATGGATGTGTGTGGTGTCCTTAGGTTAGTTAGGTTTACGGAGTTCTAAGTTTTAGGGGACTGATGACCTCAGATGTTAAGTCCCATAGTGCTCAGAGCCATTTGAACCATTTTTCTAAGTAATCTACGAGGATTATTCCTTGGCAATCCCAAAAAAAATCAGTGGCCACCACCTTACCAGCTTAAAAAATGGTATTTATATTCTTCGGTACACTTTAACTAGCCTTTGACCATTGTTTTCATTGCCATTTTGACTCTGGTCTGTGTAATGGCGGATACAGGTTTCATCAATAGTCACAAACCGGTACAAAAGGTCTTGCGAATTGCGATTGAACGTCGCCAGACATTCTGATAAAATGTTGTGCTGGGTGCGCTTTTGGTCAGTTGTCAGCCGTTGTGGCACCCAACATGCACACAACTTCTTCATGGTCAATTCTTTGTGCGGAATATCATGCACTCACCCAGTTGAGGTAATTACAGTGTTAGCAATCTTACTAATTTTTATTCGGCGGTCTTACATTACCATATCATAGATTTAGTCAGTAGTTTCTCTTGTGGTGACTACAATTGGACGGCCAGAGGGCGCTAAATCTTTGGTGCTTGTCCAACCACTTTTAAATGCATCAATCCAAAAGCAAATGGTTTTCAGTGACGGTGGAGAGACCGCGTGAACATCCAGTTCTCTCTTTATTTGCGGCAGTCCAAACCTACAAATATAAATCTTTAATAACAGCACAAAACTCTGTTTTCACCATTTTAAATCGGAGTCGACCACAGACCAATTCAGACGGCTGTCAAAAATGACCTGTACGCTGTGCGTTGTTTAAATTCTTTATACGAACATAGTAATAATCAGGCTCAGCAATCATGAAAAATCTTTCATTCTCTCATAGAAATTTACCAGACTTACCATACCACCCTCGTATTTAAACTGAACAAGTGGACGGAGAGGACGTAATATTTCTTCAGAGTGGGTAATGCTGCAACACCCTTTTACAACGAGCGTCTTCTGCTATACAGACGGTCCCACATACGATGCAGTAGCCTTCTGTCATATACACACATCAAAAAAAGTTGTGTCACCTCATACCGAGAGTTCGGGAACCTGTACAGAAAATTGGAGATCAACATAAACATCATTTCCGCCATTTTTATGGCTGATGGAAACCACACATTGAATGTTGTACCACCATACAGCGAGACCGTCAGAGGTGGTGGCCCAGACTGCTGTACACACTGGTACCTCTAATACCCAGCACCGCGTCCTCTTACATTGATGCATGCCTGTATTCGTCGTGGCATACTATCCACAAGTTCATCAAGACACTGTTGGTCCAGATTGTCCCACTCCTCAACGGTGATTCGCCGTAGATCCCTCAGTGGTTGGTGGGTCACGTCGTTCATAAATAGCCCTTTTCAGTCTATTCCAGGCATGTTCGATAGAGTTCATGTCTAGAGCTCATGCTGGCCACTAGTCGAGCGATGTAGCTATCCCGAAGGAAGTCATTCACAAGATGTGCACGATGGGGGCGCGAATTATCGTCCACGAAGACGAATGCCTCGCCAATATGCTGCCGATATGGTTGCACTATCGGTCGGAGGATGGCGTTCACGTATCGTGCAGCCCTTACGGCGAAGCAGCAGGGAACCTCCACCATGCTGCACTCGCTGGACAGTGTGTTAAGGCGTTCAGCCTAACCAGGTTGCCTCCAAACACGTCTCCGACGATTCTCTGGTTGAAGGCATATGCGACCCTCATCGGTGAAGAGAACGTAATGCCAATCCTGAGCTGTCCATTCGGCATGTTGTTGGGCCCATCTGTACCGCGCTGCATGGTGTCGTGGTTGCGAAGATGGACCTCGCCATGGAAGTCGGGAGTGAAGTTGCACATCATGCAGCCTATTGCACACAGTTTGAGTCGTGACACGACATCCTATGGCTGCACGGAAAGCATTATTCAACATAGTGGCGTTGCTAACAGGGTTCCTCTGAGCCATAATCCGTAGGTAGTGGTCATTCACTGCAGTAGTAGGCCTTGGTCGGTCTGAGCGAACATCGCTTTGGTTCACTCCGAGACACCTGTTCCTTGTTGAGAGCCCTGCCTGGCACAAAGTAACAATGCGGACGCGATCGAACCGCGGTATTGACCGTCTAGGCATGGTTGAACTAGATACAACACGAGGCGTGTACCCCCTTCCTGGTGGGATGACTGGAACTGATCGGCTGTCGGACCCCCTCCGTCTAATAGGCGCTGCTCATGCGTGGTTGTTTACATCTTTGGGCGAGTTTAGTGGCGTCTCTGAACAGTCACACTAGGGACTGTGTCTGTGGTACAATATCCACCGTCAACGTCCATCTTCAGGAGTTCTGGGAACTGGGGTGATGCGAAACTTTTTTTGACGTGAGTACGTGCACTGTCTGGTCAGAAATATCCTGACACCACTATGTAATGTGCAACTGACCGCTAGGTGTATGAGGGGCGTTCCTTTCTAAAGCTGCCAAGACGGCTGTTGCGGATGTGATTGTGAAAAGGAAACGCGAAGGAACAACCAAAGCTGAACTAAGACCAGGCAGACCTCATGTACTGACGGACAAGGTACCGTTGAGCATTGCGGAAGGTAGTTTTAGAAAATCACATGAAATCAGCGGAAGGAATCATTCGTGGGTTCCAAAGAGCTATTGGAAATACAGTTACAACATTGACTATCCATTGGGAGTTAAAAAGAACAGGGTACAAAGGTCGAGCAGCTCCTAATAAGCTACCTCTTTGTTTATTCAGTGATAACCGACGCTAGATGGTGAAAGAGCGTCGCCGGTGGGCTGTAGATAATTGGAAACGAATTATATGAAATGATGGATCATACTATACCCTGTGACAGTCAGATTGTAGGGTTTGAGTTTGGCGAATGCTTGAAGAACATTACAGGTCACCACGCGTAGACCAACAGTAGAGTACTGAGTACGGGGTTTTACGATATGGGGGCATTTTTTGTAGTTAAGGTGTGGCCCCCTTATTGCACATTACAAAAAAACTAATTTTGAAGTATATAAAGACATTTTGAAGCACTGTGTACTGTTATGGTTGAGAAACAGGTTGGAGACGATGACTGATTTTATTAGCATTGAAACGCACCCTACCATAAAGCTGCATCTGTGAGGCAATGGTCTGTGCACAACAACATTCCTGAAATGGACTGGCCTGCCCAGTGTCCCGACATGAACCAAATGGAACACCTTTTAGATAAGTTAGGTCGTAGATTTCGTTCCCTACTTCACTGTCCAACATCATTACATTCTCTGGTTTCGGCTCTCGAGGAAGAACGATCATCCATTCATCCACACAAATTCAGACGCTTCCATGAATGTGTCCCCAATGCAGCTAAAGCCGTCAGATGCGAAGGTTGGACACAGTGAAAGGTGGCTACACTGAGTTACAGCGCCAGAGATTGCGCCAAAGATGATTATTCCGCCGCCTCCACTGGGCGCAGTAGTAGTTCAGAGGATGTCGGGAGCAGTCGTTCTGTTGGGCGAGAGAGTAGATGATCTGGGGGTTGACCGAAATGTACTGTTTGGTTGGTTGGTGTAATGTATAGATGGAAGAAGATGCAATTGTCAGAATATATTTGACAAAGGAGATGGGCTTTTTGATTTATGATGCTGGTGTAATTGAATATTTTCGTCAATATATAATGAGGTAAAAAGGTATTACCGTTTTCTTTAATAACAATCCCTCTTGCTCACAGGCACAGTCAACAAAGCATCTGGCTTGTGTTCATTTATTAGACTTTTAAATCTGGTTTCTATGTGCAATTATAGTATTTCTGGTTTTTCAATTAGTTCATTGTAAATGGTGTTTAAAATATTTTGTCGTATTGAGAAAGAACCGAGCCAGATATATGTACGTTGAGTCACACTACCACACACAGAACAGTTACACTTGTGCTTTGTTGTTTCGTAGTTTTTATAGTTGCAGGGAACTTAATTGTGTTAATGGAAATTCGTTGTCATTCTTTATTTTTATTTTATGCAGTCAGATTGGGAGCTAATACCAGGCAGGGCCAACCGGTTATGAGATTTCGTAACCGGTCACACAGCTAGTAAAATTATTGCATTTATTCATTAATATTAGTCCTTTCTTTTTAATTAAGCCCCTTTGCAACAGCCGATATTAATGTTCACGAATATGTGACCGTATAGTTTTGGACAGATCTTGTATAAATCCCTACTATACAAAGTGAGTCGCAGAGGGTAGTTCCGATTGTACCAGATTATTACGTTTCTCGCTATTCCAGCCACTCATGGAGAGCGGGAAAAATTACCACGTAAATGCTCTCTTCACGCTGTAATCTGTCATCTTTACAGATCGTGCAGCAGTAATATGTACGACGCACCAGTATTTTCTTAGGTTCCCCACTCAGTACTTTTCGTCGAATCTTTTTAAGTAAACTTTTGCAGCACAGTTTGCGTCTATGCTCAAGTGTCTCCCACTAAGGTTTTTCAACGTTTCTGTGACTTTCTCCTTTGTGTAAAACTTGTGATCTTTCATGCCGCTATTTTTTGTATACGTTAAATATTCCATGTTAGTTTAGTGTTTGCCTTCCGCAAATTGTAGCAATTTGCTAACAGCGTATACGAGATTTTCTGATCAATAATTACCCAATATTCACTGCAAAAACGAAACTGCCTTCTTAATATTATACTCATCTGACACAATCACAAAACGATATCGGCCTATGCTAGACGTCAGAATGAAAGCAGAATATGGCGATCACAACAGCGGAAACCATTCGTCCTATTCTACGTTTCTTGATTGAAAATTCTACGTTGACAATGTAGTCAGTTTATTCTCCGACGACAAAAGTTAACTCTTTATAAAATGATAGATCTGCCTTTGTGATGAATCGGAAGAGTTGAAATCGCAAAGCGAAAATATGAAACTTCCTGGCAGATTAAAACTGACTTTCCGGGACTCAAACCCGGGACCTTTCCAAGAGAACGTCTGATGTTTAAAACATAGAAGATGAAGTACTGGAGGAAATAAGCCTGCGAGGACGGGTAGTGACTAATTTTTGAGTAGCACAATCGTTAAAGTACTTGCGTGCGAAAGACAAAGGTCCTGGGTTAAGTCCCTTTCCGGCACACAGTGTTAGTCTTCCAGGGAATTTAATATTAGCGCAATCAACGATGCAGTGTCAAAAATTCATTCTGGACGCAAATACTTTACTTTGTGCTACAGGTGGTTTGTAGTATGAGGTGCCTAATACATTGTCGCATTTTCTATGTAAGACCCCTTTACTACAAATTAATTTTTGCAAAATTTTTTTTATACAAAGGAAGATATAATTGACATGCCGATTGAGGACTAAAGAGTTCGTATGGCAACACATGCTATCTGTACAAAGAAACAAGGGCGCGGCCCTCAACTTTTCCTTAGAGGGCGGCTAGGAGATGCCTGAAAATCCGCTTGTGTGTTTTACAATCATGATCTTGTCATGTAAGCATCGTTGTCTGTAGCCCTGACTCATTTGTAATATAGTGAATTACCTTTCATTCAAAATGTGTTTAAATACATTACCAAAATACCAGCCGACAAATTTGTTAATAACCATTGTGCTAATAGTTTGATTTTCAGCATTTTTTGGTGGGAGAGGTGCAAACACTTCGACGTGGTACAGATCCGCCACTGGGGTAACTTACTAATTTTCAGCAACTTTCTTTTATCGAACAATGTTAACCTGCCGTCATGCGAAGAAGTAGTCCGAGAATTTTAACTAATCACACAACAGATCGCGACAGGCAATTTACATTTTCAAGAATTCCATAGGTCCTCATCTTTCGTTGCGCTGTTCCCAACACCAGTCTGAGACAACTGCAACGTGCATTTTTAAACTACTTCGGAGTTCATGTAGTGAGCAGTGATGGAACCTAACTCCAAATAATAGATCCTACTTCCTTACAAAATTTTGAATGGTGTGAAGCCCTTCATGCTTGTTTACACAGCGAAAGAGCGCCGCCTTTTTGGGGGGGAGAGGGGGGAGGGTGAGAAGGGGCGGGGGAAGCGATCGGAGCAGCTTCAGAAATGCCTGCTGCCTGAATTGTGATTACTTGTTGGGCTCCCATTGGTGTGAAGCTGTTATGTTATGGACTTTCGAAGAAATATTCAGGACAAAACACGTGTAGCTGCTCCATCGGTAGTGGCGAGAGGAAGGCAAGGACGGGAGAAAGAACAGCGACAGAACGCGGCAGCTGCCTGAACCTCGCGCTGTTCTCACATAAATCTGCCGGCACGCGCTGGAAAGCGCGCTCACGACTCGCCGTTTCTTTTGCGCCCTCCTCGTAAACTTTTGCTGGCGTCTGCTCGACCACGTGTTTTTCGTGCTTCGCGCTCCTTTCAAGCTAGATGGCCGCACAAAGTTATTTTTCGTCTTAAATTTCACTGGTATTGGCTTCGAGTGTACTACAAAGAGACAGTTGGTAAGACGATACCCTTTTTATGAAAAAAATTATCTGGTGCAATGCTGCCCGGTTTGTGGTTCTTTGAAGATGTGGTGCAACCTTTTGGATAAAATCTTTATGTACACACATTCGTGTCACTGGCTTTCTCAGGCGTATTGCGAGTAGTGGACTATTGACTTGTCAGTATGTTGCAACCCAAGGCGTGTGGCATTTTTTCGAGGGAGGAGCTATTGCTGTTGCTATTACACGAATCGTGTACATCAGTAGGCATTGCCCTCGTCAGTTACTGATACTTTATCTCCTGTGTGTGAAACAGCTTTCCATGCTTATGTAACTATTATGTTGCTAGGACAGCATACTGTGCCTCTGCAATATAGTTCAAACGCTGTCTTTGGACATGGCTTAAGAGTCAGTACGTCCTCAATACTATACCTGCGATATTCTTGGTCGTCTGGAAAGTGTACCTGAGTGACTTGTTAGAACAGCCGTATTCAAAATCAGACTTCATAAGAAAATGAGGCAGTATCCAGTGACACTTCATGACCGCCATGTTTTAGTCAAGAAGCTGTCTTCCATAAATAAGGCAAAATCGCGATGTGTTTATCTTCAGCTTCGCATTTTATGGAGCAGTAATTTTAATCCTTTAACTCTTCGGTAACATTTTTCATCAAGAAACCGCAAAGCTTCCAAGTGCAAAATAACCAAACCGTTAATCCTGCAATTATTGTTGCAATGACTCATTACAGTTTCATAACAACACTGTGCAAAGAGTTCTCACTGAAGATTTGCAAATTGATTTTATTATGGACTTTTTACAGTTTTTAGACTTAAGACAAAAACTCTTTAAAACAAGTAACTCAAGCTTAAAAAATGTGTCCTGTTTTGTACTATCAACATACATTTATTTAAATATCAAAATGAACTGAACATTTTCAGTATAGGAAATTTGTTAATTGTCAATCCCTGGCGTAAAGAAACAAACAGTTCAACAATTCATCAGTTCATCAGTTTATAATGAGTAAAGAAGGTAACAGTAGGTACCGCTCGAGCGTGTAATAGTCAATATTATAAATCTATACTAGAGAAGTTCCTGCCTGACGTCATACAGAATTTTTGAACAAACTGTAAATCGACTACACGTTTCCGATAGCCTTATCGCTTATAAGTAACATGTGGAACAGCCTTAGCAATAGCGCAGCACAGTCTGCCAAAAATAGCACCTCTTTTCCAATGCTGCAACATTCTCACGAAACCGCTCGCTATGCTTATCAGACTGCTCGGCAATGTTCGAGGAAGTAGTCGAGATTGACGTAAAGCAAGTGTTTTTCAGAGACATTTTTCAGCCAAGGTTTTCGTAAAATAACAGTTCATCCACTATCTCCTTATAACTTTGAGCCCTCGTATTTCCGATGAAGCTGAAACAAAGTTGGCAAGCAACTTTATCATCGTCATGCAACTTTTCACGAAATTGCTTGTCTCCGTAAAACTGTCGACTCTATAGACCAACGAAGGTATCCTCTTTGACTTTTGATCACTCGTGAGAAATTTTCCAAATGCTTGTAGGCCTTATCTTCGTGATTAATTTCTTTTTAAATTTAACATGCTATACAAAAACGCTTTAGAACGAAACAAAAACAACCACCTATAATATTAACTAACTGCTGTAACTTGAAGAGTTATGTAGTATGTTTATTTTATTGCATATTCTCGTTCTATACAACAGTAATACATATTGACAATAAATGTCTTTTCCATTATGAATGAAAAACCAGGAACGGATCGATGTATCAAGTTGAAACTTATGTCAAATGCGAAGGTCTACGATCCCTTGGAGGCGAAAATTTTAGCTTCGAAGTCAGTGCATTCAACACATACGGCCATATGTCATTTTGACACTTGCATACTCAAAAACTTTGGGTGGGTTTTCTACACACAAGTCGGGCATGCTGCTCTAGAGGTAAAGGGCCTAGAAACCGAGAGGTCGCGGGATCGATTCTAACGTTTTAACCTAGCTAGTTCTCAACTACATGAGGAGTCGCCGGAGACAACGTGTGGTCCGGATTCCACGTTAAACTGTAGGACCACTTTCTCCAGTTGGATAACTGGGGTAGGTTAAGGACACGCAAGTCATTGAAGTAACGTCCAATAGGAAGACTTGCACCCAGCCATTGAGCCATGCAAAATTGTTACCAATACACTGAAGTGATAAAAGTCATGGGATACCGACATACACATACACGGATTCCGGTAGTATCGCGAACCATAAGATTCACTCAAGAGCCAAAGATACTGGTGAACCTGCCTGATATCGTGTAGCGCCCACGCGAGAACGGAGAATTGCCGCAACACGATTCTGAAATGCACGTTGTAAGGTATCCCAGATAAGCTCAATAGTGTTCATGTCTGGGCAGTTTGGTAGCCAGCGGAAGTATTTCAACTCATTAATGTGCCCTTGGAGCCACTCTGTAGCAATTCTGGACGTGTGGGGTGCCGCATTGCCCTGCTGGAATTGCCCCAGTCCGTCGGAATGCACAATGGACGTGAATGTATGCAGGTGATCAGACAGTACGTGTCACCTGTCAGTCTTATCTAGACGTATCAGGGGCCCCGTATCACCTCAGAGGCTTCACCAGCTTGAACAGTCCCTTGCTGACATGCAGCGTCTATGGATTCATGAGGTTGTCTCCATACCCATACACGTCCATGCGCTCGATACAATTTGAAACGAGACTCGTCCGACCAGGCAACATGTTTCCAGTCATCAATAGACCAATTTCTGTGTTGAAGGGTCCACGAGAGGCGTAAAGCTTTGTGTCGTGCAGTCATCAAGGGTACACGAGTAGACCTTCGGCTCCGAAATCCCATATCGATGATGTTTCGCAGTTCGCATGCTGACACTTGATGGCCCACCATTGAAATCTGCAGCAATTTCCGGAAGGATTGCACTGTCACTTTGAACGATTCTCTTCAGTTGTCGTTGGTCCCGTTCTTGCAGGATATTTTTCCAGCCGCAACAGTGTCGGAGATTTGATGTTTACCGGATTCCTGATATTCACGGTACACTCGTGAAATGGTCGTACGGGAAAATCTCCACTTCATGGCTACCTCGGCAATGCTGTGTCCCATCGGTCGTGCGCTGGCTAGAACACCACGTTCAAGTACACTTAAATCTTAATAACCTACCATTGTAACAGCAGCAAGAAATCTAACAACTGCACCAGACACTTGTTGTCTTATATAGGCGTTGCCAACGGCAGCGCTGTATTCTGTCTGGTTACATGCATCTGTATTTGAATACACATGCCTATATCAGTTTCTTTATTGCTTCAATGTATAAAAGGGCAGTGCATTGCGGAGATGTCATTTGTCTTTACGTAATTCACGTGAAAAGACTTCCGACATGAATATGGCCACACGACGGGAATTAGACTTCGAACGCGGAATAGTATGTGGAGATAGACACATGGAACATTCGATTTCGGAAATCTTTGAGAAATTCAATATTCCGAGATCCACAGTGTCAAGAGTGCGTCTAAAATACCAAATTTCAGGCATTACCTATCACCACACCCCCCCCATGAACCATGGACCTTGCCGTTGGTGGGGAGGCTTGCGTGCCTCAGCGATACAGATGGCCGTACCGTAGGTGCAACCACAACGGAGGGGTATCTGTTGAGAGGCCAGACAAACATGTGGTTCCTGAAGAGGGGCAGCAGCCTTTTCAGTAGTTGCAGGGGCAACAGTCTGGATGATTGACTGATCTGGCCTTGTAACATTAACCAAAACGGCCTTGCTGTGCTGGTACTGCGAACGGCTGAAAGCAAGGGGAAACTACAGCCGTAATTTTTCCCGAGGACATGCAGCTCTACTGTATGATTAAATGATGATGGCGTCCTCTTGGGTAAAATGTTCCGGAGGTAAAATAGTCCCCCATTCGGATCTCCGGGCGGGGACTACTCAAGAGGACGTCGTTATCAGGAGAAAGAAAACTGGCGTTCTACGGATCGGAGCGTGGAATGTCAGATCACTTAATCGGGCAGGTAGGTTAGAAAATTTGAAAAGGGAAATGGATAGGTTAAAGTTAGATATAGTGGGAATTAGTGAAGTTCGGTGGCAGGAGGAACAAGACTTTTGGTCAGGTGATTACAGGGTTATAAATACAAAATCAAATAGGGGTAATGCAGGAGTAGGTTTAATAATGAATAAAAAAATAGGAGTGCGGGTTAGCTACTACAAACAGCATAGTGAACGCATTATTGTGGCCAAGATAGACACAAAGCCCATGCCTACTACAGTAGTACAAGTTTATATGCCAACTAGCTCTGCAGATGATGAAGAAATAGATGAAATGTATGACGAGATAAAAGAAATTATTCAGGTAGTGAAGGGAGACGAAAATTTAATAGTCATGGGTGACTGGAATTCGTCAGTAGGAAAAGGGAGAGAAGGAAACATAGTAGGTGAATATGGATTGGGGGGAAGGAATGAAAGAGGAAGCCGCCTTGTAGAATTTTGCACAGAGCATAACTTAATCATAGCTAACACTTGGTTCAAGAATCATGAAAGGAGGCTGTATACATGGAAGAAGCCAGGAGATATTGACAGGTTTCAGATAGATTATATAATGGTAAGACAGAGATTTAGGAACCAGGTTTTAAATTGTAAGACATTTCCTGGGGCAGATGTGGATTCAGACCACAATCTATTGGTTATGAACTGCAGATTGAAACTGAAGAAACTGCAAAAAGGTGGGAATTTAAGGAGATGGGACCTGGATAAACTGAAAGAACCAGAGGTTGTAGAGAGTTTCAGGGAGAGCATAAGGGGACAATTGACAGGAATGGGGGAAAGAAATACAGTAGAAGAAGAATGGGTAGCTCTGAGGGATGAAGTGGTGAAGGCAGCAGACGATCAAGTAGGTAAAAAGACGAGGGCTAATAGAAATCCTTGGGTAACAGAAGAAATATTGAATTTAATTGATGAAAGGAGAAAATATAAAAATGCAGTAAATGAAGCAGGTAAAAAGGAATACAAACGTCTCAAAAATGATATCGACAGGAAATGCAAAATGGCTAAGCAGGGATGGCTAGAGGACAAATGTAAGGATGTAGAGGCTTGTCTCACTAGGGGTAAGATAGATACTGCCTACAGGAAAATTAAAGAGACCTTTGGAGAGAAGAGAACCACTTGTATGAATATCAAGAGCTCAGATGGAAACCCAGTTCTAAGCAAAGAAGGGAAGGCAGAAAGGTGGAAGGAGTATATAGAGGGTTTATACAAGGGAGATGTACTCGAGGACAATATTATGGAAATGGAAGAGGATGTAGATGAAGACGAAATGGGAGATAAGATACTGCGTGAAGAGTTTGACAGAGCACTGAAAGACCTGAGTCGAAACAAGGCCCCGGGAGTAGACAACATTCCACTAGAACTACTGATGGCCTCGGGAGAGCCAGTCATGACAAAACTCTACCATCTAGTGAGCACGATGTATGAGACAGGTGAAATACCCTCAGACTTCAAGAAGAATATAATAATTCCAATCCCAAAGAAAGCAGGTGTTGACAGATGTGAAAATTACCGAACTATCAGTTTAATAAGTCACAGCTGCAAAATACTAACGCGAATTCTTTACAGACGAATGGAAAAACTGGTAGAAGCCGACCTCGGGGAAGATCAGTTTGGATTCCGTAGAAATGTTGGAACACGTGAGGCAATACTGACCTTACGACTTATCTTGGAAGAAAGATTAAGAAAAGGCAAACCTACGTTTCTAGCATTTGTAGACTTAGAGAAAGCTTTTGACAATGTTGAATGGAATACTCTCTTTCAAATTCTGAAGGTGGCAGGGGTAAAATACAGGGAGCGAAAGGCTATTTACAATTTGTACAGAAACCAGATGGCAGTTATAAGAGTCGAGGGGCATGAAAGGGAAGCGGTGGTTGGGAAAGGAGTGAGACAGGGTTGTAGCCTCTCCCCGATGTTATTCAATCTGTATATTGAGCAAGCAGTAAAGGAAACAAAAGAAAAGTTCGGAGTAGGTATTAAAATTCATGGAGAAGAAGTAAAAACTTTGAGGTTCGCCGATGACATTGTAATTCTGTCAGAGACAGCAAAGGACTTGGAAGAGCAGTTGAACGGAATGGACAATGTCTTGAAAGGAGGATATAAGATGAACATCAACAAAAGCAAAACGAGGATAATGGAATGTAGTCAAATTAAGTCGGGTGATGCTGAGGGAATTAGATTAGGAAATGAGACACTTAAAGTAGTAAAGGAGTTTTGCTATTTAGGGAGTAAAATAACCGATGATGGTCGAAGTAGAGAGGATATAAAATGTAGACTGGCAATGGCAAGGAAAGCGTTTCTCAAGAAGAGAAATTTGTTAACATCGAGTATAGATTTAGGTGTCAGGAAGTCGTTTCTGAAAGTATTTGTATGGAGTGTAGCCATGTATGGAAGTGAGACATGGACAATAACTAGTTTGGACAAGAAGAGAATAGAAGCTTTCGAAATGTGGTGCTACAGAAGAATGCTGAAGATAAGGTGGGTAGATCACGTAACTAATGAGGAGGTATTGAATAGGATTGGGGAGAAGAGAAGTTTGTGGCACAACTTGACTAAAAGAAGGGATCGGTTGGTAGGACATGTTTTGAGGCATCAAGGGATCACAACTTTAGCATTGGAGGGCAGCGTGGAGGGTAAAAATCGTAGAGGGAGACCAAGAGATCAATACACTAAGCAGATTCAGAAGGATGTAGGTTGCAGTAGGTACTGGGAGATGAAGAAGCTTGCACAGGATAGAGTAGCATGGAGAGCTGCATCAAACCAGTCTCAGGACTGAAGACCACAACAACAACAACAACAACCTATCACCACGGACAACACAGTGGCTGACGGCCTTCACTTAACGACCGAGAGCAGCGGCGTTAGCGTAGAGTTGGCAGTGCTAACACAAAAGCAACACTTTGTGAAATAATCGCAGAAAGTAATATGGGGCGTACGACGAACGTATCCATTAGGACAACGAGGCGAAATATTGCGATAACGGGTTGTCAGCAGACGACTGACACGAATGCCTTTGCTAACAGCACGACATCGACTCCCTCCTGGGCCCCTGACCACGTCGGTTGGACCCTAAATGACTGTAAAACCATGGCCTGATCAGATGATTCCAGATTTCAGTAGATAAGACCTGATGGTAGGGTTCGAGTGTGTCGCAGGCACCAAGGTGGCAACAAGGCACTGTGCAAGCTGGCGGTGGCTCTATAATGGTGTGGGCTGTGTTTACATGAAAATGGACTGGGTTATCTGGTCCAACTGAACCAATCACTGACTGGAAATGATAATGTTCGGCTACTTTGAGACCATTTGCAGCCTTTCGTGGACTTCCATATTCCCACGACAATGCGCCATGTCGCCGGGCCACAATTGCTCGCGACTTGTTTGAGGATCATTTTGGATAATTCGAGGGCATTACTTGGCCACGCAGTTCGCCCGACATGTATCCCATCGAACATTTATGGGACATAATCGAGATGTCAGTTAATGCATTAAATCCTGCAGCGGCAACGTTTTCGCAATTATGGACGGCTATAGGGGCAACATAGTTCAATATTGCTGCATGTTACTTCCAACTACGTGTTACTTCCAACTACGTGTTGAGTCCATGCCACGCCGAGTTGCTCCACTACGCCGGGCGAAAAGGGGAGTCCGACAAGATATTAGAACTTATCCCATGACTTGTCACTGCAGTGCTTTACGTATATAAGTTTATATGAAACCCTCAGATTGCGAGGACTACTCTTTTTTCATGATAAATGAAAAATCTGGAACTAAACACAGCACAGAATGTAATGTGGAAATCAATATTTCCCGTTCGGGAGCAACTCGTGGGGACATCTAGCGGTACGATCCCATTTACTCCAGCCGTAGGAGTAAAGAATGATTACCGAACTGTTTTGCAGCTTAGAAGCTGTATGATAACATCGCAATGTTGGCCGGCCGAGGTGGCCGAGCGGTCCTAGGCGTTACAGTCTGGAACCGCGCGACCGCTACGGTCGCAGGTTCGAATCCTACCTCGGGCATGGGTGTGTGTGATGTCCATAGGTTAGTTAGGTGTAAGTAGTTCTAAGTTCTAGGGGACTGATGACCTCAGAAGTTAAGCCGCATAGTGCTCAGAGCCATTTGAACCACAATGTTGTGGTAGTACTGACAGCTGCGTACAGTGCAGGCCTTCTCACAGAGGTCCAAACTGCGACGCCGGAGTGGCTTCGCGCTTGTCAGCCGGACGTAAGGTCACGCTGCTTTTCAGGCCATGGTCGGCGACCACCTACCGGTCCAACAATTTCCCTTCTCGTGCGCATCCACTACATCTACAAGCGACTGAATGAAGCCGAAATATTGAAAATTTGTGGGAAGGACTATGGGACCAAACTGCTGAGGTCATCGGTCCCTAGGCTTACACACTACTTAACCTAACTTAAACTACACTACTGGCCATTGAAATTGCTATATAACGAAGATGACTTGCTACAGACGCGAAATTTAACCGACAGGAAGAAGATGCTGAGATATGCAAATGACTAGCTTTTCAGAGCATTCACACAAGGTTGGCGCCGGTGGCGACACCTACAACGTGTTGACATTTCTCATACACAAACAGCAGTTGACCGGCATTTCCTGGTGAAACGTTGCTGTGATGCCTCGTATAAGGAGGAGAAATGCGTACCATCACGGCTTTTCCGGCTTTGATGAAGGTCGGATTGTAGCCTATCGCGGTTGCTGTTTATCGTATCGCGACATTGCTGCTCGCGTTGGTCGAGATCCAAAGACTGCTAGCAGAATATGGAATCGGTGGGTTCAGGAGGGTAATACGGAACGCCGTGCCGGATCCAAACGGCCTCTTACACTAGCAGTCGAGATGACAGGCATCTTATCCGCATGACTAACGAATGGTGCAGCCACGTCTCGAACCCTGTGTCTACAGATGGGGACGTTTGCAAGACGCACCTGGGTGCACGAATGGCAAAACGTCATTTTTTCGGATGAATCCAGGTTCTGTTTACAGTATCATGATGGTCGCATCCGTGTTTGGCGACATCGCGGTGAACGCACATTGGAAGCGTGTATTCGTCATCGCCATACTGGCGTATCACCCGGCGTGATGGTATGGGGTGCCATTGGTTACACGTCTCTGTCACCTCTTGTTCACATTGACGGCACTTTGAACAGTGGACGTTACATTTCAGATGTGTTACGACCCGTGGCTCTATCCTTCGTGTCCTGCGAAACCCTACATTTCAGCAGGATAATGCACTACCGCATGTTGCAGGTCCTGTACGGGCCTTTCTGGATACAGAAAATGTTCGACTGCTGCCCTGGCCAGCACATTCTCCAGATCTCTCACCAATTGAAAACGTCTGGTCAATGGTGGCCGATCAACTGGCTCGTCACAATACGCCAGTCATTACTCTTGATGAACTGTGGTATGGTGTTGAAGCTGCATGGGCAGCTGTACCTGTACACGCTATCCAAGCTCTGTTTGACTCAATGTCTAGGCGTATTAAAGCCGTTATTACTGCCAGAGGTGGTTGTTCTGGGTACTGATTTCTCAGGATCTATGCACCCAAATTGCGTGAAAATGTAATCACATGTCAGTTCTAGTATAATATATTTGTCCAATGAATACCCGTTTATCATCTGCATTTCTTCTTGGTGTAGCAATTTTAATGACCAGTAGTGTAACTTTCACTAAGGACAACAGACACATCCATGCCCGAGAGCCTCCGACGGGGAGAGCCGCGCCGAAATATTGTGACCGAGTGTAGCCACAATGGAATTACTCTGTAAGCAAAAGCGGAGACCTTTACTGATCAAACTAGAGGAAGACTTAACACACGGCACGGCGTGGAACGCTCTAATGCGATTTGTTGTGCGCCTCGTTTAATGAAATGGGCCCATTGTGTTGGCGAATGCGGAACAGCATTTCGTGAGGGGCGGGGGGGGGGGGGGGGGGGGGGCGCATCGGAGACTGAGGTTCCCGCGTCAGCGCCCGGTGCGAGCGCCATTAATCAGGCCGACGCCGGCTGTGCTCCAGGTGTGGGGGAGGGATGGAGGAGTAGGGTAAGGAGAGGGGGGGGGGAGGAAGTGGGCCACGGGGCAGCGTGCCACGGCGCGGGCCGCGCGCCGCGGGTCGATGCCTGATGCCCGCCAGCTGACAGCTCGTCCCAGGGGGCGCGGTCGCGTGTCAGGACTCGCCGTGTGGTGGCCACAGACAGTCAACTGGCGCGTTCCCAGGGGAGCAGATTTGGCGGTTATCGCTAAAACAACCAGTTTGCGGTTACACCGGTTTTTTCGTCTCCAGTTTAACCTGTTACAATTGCTCAAAATAACAGGTTCGTCAAATAACCTAATTTCATTTTTTTATTGTTGTTACTTCCAGGAATAAGTTTAAGCAGAGTGAGATTTTAACTCTGCAGCGGAGTGTGCGCTGATATGAAAATTCCTGGCAGATTAAAACTGTGTGCCGGACCGAGACTCGAACTCGGGACCTTTGCCTTTATCGGGCAAGTGCTCTCTTCGTTCCGAGTTCGAGTCGTGCTTGGGTGGCTGAGATGGTAGAGCACTTGCCCGCGAAAGGCAAAGGTCCCGAGTTCGAGTCTCGTTCCGGCACGCAGTTTTAATCTGCCAGGAAGTTTCAATAAATGTAAGCTTTGAACAAAGATTGGAACATTCTAATGAAAGTTAAGCACTAGGAGAACACAATCGATATGGGGTTGAGACTGGGGCAGAAATCTGCGTCATTGCCTCTAGCAAATATGGCGAAGGTGAAGGATACAGACCACCACCACCACCACCACCACCACCACCACCACCACCACCACCACCACGGTGGTGGTGTACGGTCGCGGCGACAGCGAGAGCTAAACGTCACAATTTGTTGACTTACCTTTAGAAACTAACGAAGCAGGTATCAATTTTTCGTCCGGGAGCAATCACAGAATTGAGGGCCCTTTTATTATTATTATTATTATTATTATTATTATTATTATTATATTATTATTATTATAAGTTTATAGCATGCAAATAAAACTGTAAGTGTAACAATCAAATTTACCGTCTCTTGCAAGGAACGTGGTTGATTTTGCTTCATACGTGCCTCCACCAGTTTTTAATCTTTTAAAGCAAATGGTGCAACGTTTTTCCTATCGCACTTCGGCCCATATCGAAGGACGAAAGCGAGAAACTACCATACAGACCAGGTAGGGGCATGTACACTCATGCAGTCTATGGAGCCTCGCCACTACGATAGCCAGAAGTGCGGCTTTAGCTGGACATGTCCCGCTCTTTACGGCCGCATCCAGGCACCAGCTAGATACAGCTTTTGTTGGGCTTTTTAGCGATGACAGAGAATGCACAACTGAGGCCCGTTCTAAGCAAACAACATGAGCACGAGTAATGAAGAGGACCAGAAGTAGGAATGTAGAGTGAAAGGATATATATAGATATACCACCAAGTGCTACTCTGATGTCCATTTACATTTCTTTTTCTTAGTAGACCGAAGGAGCCTAACATGCAACGTCGGAAACACGCTAGGCGCAGAGCGAGCGAGGCAAAGAATAATCTGCCGCTCAACCGTTGTCAACGCGCGTCGCTCCTACCCGCGTTGGAATCAAGCAAGTGCACATACTATTCGGAATTACTGAAACTGGCGGAATATTACTTCGCAATTCCAAGCAATAACGCCAACGTCGAAAGAGTTCTGTTTCGTAAACGCTCAGTGGCCAAACGAACTTCATGAATCGCAAAACGGCACAACCAAATATATTGTGTAATTTAAAATTATTCTGTCAAGACTTCCACGAAATGATTCATAATTTAAATAATGTTCTTGATAAAGTGTGTTCAAATGAGAAATATTGGTACGTAACTATATATTATTGTTATTTGTTTATAGGTCTAAATGAAATGAAAGGTTTTGAATATATTTTCACTTTGTGCCAGAAGAATATGTAACTATTTGCTTACAAAAAACTTCTAGTTAAATTTGACATAATATTACCTTACGAGAAAGATAGCAATAAGGAAACTGAGCACTTACTTGCTATCATAATCGCCAAATTATAAGCACATTTACTATTTCTTTTAGTTTAAACAAGTTTATGGTTTATCCTGCAAACAAATTACCGACATTGATAAACGATTGGAAATTCCTAATTGACTATTTCTGTTCAAAATTTAGAGTCCAGCTTTTAGGGGGGGAAAATGCGGCTAAACGTAACGTCGAATTCACTTTCCTGTTTTTGGACCTGTCAGCATGTCTCCACAATGCTGTACCAATTCGTATGTCTTGTTTGTTACAATTTTCCTACTGTTACTGAAACAGTATAGGTCAGTTTTCCCAGTTTCTAAAAACCCAATATTTCAAAGCAGTGGAAGTTTTACGAGTAAACACTAATTTTCGAAAAAGTTTTATTGGCAAACCAAAAACCTTAGCACTGCTGCTCTGGAAAGTGTGTGTCCACGTTTTTTTTACTTTGTTATAAAAAATGGAAAATTATAACGAGGACTAAATAAATACCGATCTAAAATAAAGTTGTCGGTTTTAACCGGTAAGTTTTCCCCATTCCTAGTTAGATGTCAGCTCATGCCATGCACTTTGACCCACACCGGATTCCAGTCATTCAAGTGATTGTAGCAGTGCGCTCTCCCACCTGTCTTTTCATATTTTCATGCTTGTCCGGCTGCCCTGTGAACTTTTAATTTTCAGAGAAGCCTCATGAGTGGCACATTTTCAGTAAAACCTACATTTCTGTTGTTGCCAGATAGAGAATCCTGAAACAGTCGTTTATTAAGTTAATTAAGTTAATTAATTGAGAAGCTGGGGAAATAGATTATGGAAAAGAACATCCTTGGTACAAAAATTAATGTGTAATGTCTTTCGTTATGCTGTTCAAAAATCCAAAACATTTCTCATTTCACCAGCTATCGATGGTCCTTAAAATTACATTCTTTACTCCAATAAGTCTTTAGTTAGAGCAATAATATGTTAAAGTCCTGCGTAACAAACATATAGCGAAGTGCTTTCCTCTTTGTGTGCTATTATTTGCTAAAATCACATTTCGATATCTCTGACCGTTTATGAAATCAGCCTCGCTTCTTCCTCCTCATGCCGACAGCGCAGCGCTGCAGTGCCAAGTTACGTAATCTGAGCAGCGAAACAATATTTCATTTAGATGCTGTACACTCCATTTGTTGTCTACAGAAATGTAGATGAGAGAACCATGAAGATGATAGAACTACATGAAAATAATGTAAATTAATTACAAACTGCAGGGTGTACACACTTCATTCAACATGTAAATGTCACTACAGACATTTGAATTTAGCTGATGACATGTTCGATATGCCTGCCATCATTGGCGATGACTTGGCGCAGACGAATAGCGCTCGATGCAATTTGAAACGAGACTCGGCCGACCAGGCAACATGTCTGTAGTCATCAACAGTCCACTGTGTGTTAACCCGTCCACGCGAGACGTAAAACTGTGTCATGCAGTCATCAAGGTTACACGAGTGCGCCCTCGGCTCCGAAAACCCATATCGATTATGTTTAACATTTCACATACTGACACTTTATGGTCCAGCATTAAAATCTGGAGCAATTTGCGGAAGAGTTGCACTTCTGTCATGTTGAATGATTCGTTTCAGTCGTCGTCGGTCCCGTTGTTGCAGAATGTTTTCCCGGCCGCGGCTGTATCTGAGATTTGATGTTTTACCGGATTGCTGATATTCAGGGTACACTCGTGAAATGGTCGTACGGGAAATTTCCCACTTCATCGCTACCTCGGAGATGATGTGTCCCATCGCTCGTGCGCTGACTAACACCGCGTTGAAACTCACTTGAATCTTGACAACCTGCCGTTGAAGCAGCAGTAACCGATCTCACAACTGCACCAGACAATTGTTGTCTTATGTAGGCGTTGCCTATTTCTGCCTGGCTATGGATCTGTGTATTTGAATACTCATGTGTATACCGAAGTCTCTGGCGCTTCAGTGTATTATAATACTGTACTATAATACAACTAACTGCAAGTCAGTTGTAGACAGAATGGACAAATTACTCAGAACCTACAGGACAAAACATATGACAAATACCGGCTCATGTTTTTTTTTTTAAATATTTTGGATATTGGTGCCCACGTGGCTTTCCGTATGTGGCTAGACTTAAATCCTGACTGGAAGAAGGAAACCAACTACAAAATATGAGTATTTGTTCTTTAAGTGGGAACATTTCTGGTACAGAAAAGCAGCAAAGATCCTCCTCTTCGTCCTTCAGCACGAGCGTAAACTGGGGCAAAACGTGGACTGCGCTCCGTATGCGCAAGTTCCTTGGATATAAAACATCCAGAAAATGTTGTTTTAAATGTGGGATAAAGGACTAAGTAAACACACGCCAGAGTAGCCGAGAGCGCTAACGCGCTGCTTCCTAGACTCGGGGTGGCGTGCCGGCCTCAGATCAAATCCGCCCGGCGGATTAACGACGAAGGGCCAGTGTGCTGGCCAGCATGGATGTGGTTTTTAGGCGGTTTTCCACATCCCCTAGGTGAATACCGGGATGGTCCCCCGTTCCGCCTCAGTTACATGACTCGCAGACATTTGCAACAGATTCGCACTATTCCATGGCTTACATTAGACACAGACAGCTGGAGTACACTAATTCCTTCCCCCCCAGGGGTGGGGGGAGGGTGGAGGGTGCGACATCCGATTAACCATGCCGACCCTGCGTAACTGCGGGACAAGGCTCAGACAAAAAAAGGACGAAAGAAGCATTTTCAGGCGTTTACTTCGTCCTTTCTTTCTAACCATAGTATTCCTGTTTTCAATTCAATGTATATTTTTATGCCAGTTATTTAAAACAGATAGAATATTGCCAATATATCCCGTGCAAATTACTTGTGGTCTTTACGACCCTCTGGTACTTATTGAAACAAGAAATCCTGTTAGTGAGAGGGTCAAATTTAAGGGTACTGTACACTTACAAACAGCAGTAGTGCTTGTTAATATCGCCCGGTGTGCAAAGGAAAGAAAACATACCGGTCGACATCTTCAGCTGTCGGCGGAGGTTGCATGACCTAGCTCCACAAGGCCCACTTTCAAAATCAAACTCCGCTCCCGTGAATTCGGTCAATTCGTAATCGATGGAGGCGTATTTGCGTACCCATCAACGCCGGGGGAGAACTGTGAAACTACCGGCGGGCGTGAAGCTTTATTTGGAAGAGGCAGCGGAGCGGAGGAGCTGCGGCGATCCCATTACGATAGCAGGTGCTGCGCGGAGAGCGGCGCGTCGCGTGCTCGCGGGCGCTGACCGCCGAGCGGGCGGGCGGCCTCTGTGCGAGGGAATTGGGAGCGCGGCGCCGGCGGCGCCTCGCCTCACGTCTCCAGGGTTGCGGCCACAACCGAGGCCGACCAACGTGGCTGCCCATAACAGCAACTGCGTCAGCACAAAGTATCCGCTATATACATGGCGTCTGCAGAAATTTTTCCCAGAGGGCACAAGAAGCTAAATTTGCCCATTCTGGCATAACTGACTCGGGGAGTTAAGTAAGTTTTGTGTACTTGCTATGAAATTTATTCTTGGGACATGAAACATTTTCAACAGCAAAAGAGTTTTAGTCATCCGCTTAGCATTTGCAAAATATATTAACTTTGTACTGAAACGGAAAGTATATTTAAACAGAAAATATAAAATAAATATTTTTGTGGTATAATAATAATATGGATGGCACCTATTTAACGGTCTGAAATTACATCTTCATGCGAGTATATCCACAGTATTTAAAGAGTTATGAAATAAAGCTGAAAACACCAGCGGAAAAATGCTCCTATCGGAGCACAAAACATGCGAATGTGTTCCCGTTTATTTGAAAGGCTGACTGAAAAGTCAGGTATCAGCTGCCTCATTCTACTCTCCCCAGCATGTTTAACAATTTTTTTAAAATCTTTGACACGTGAATATATTTGCGCTTTTTTTCTATGCAACTCATCTCAAACTCCCAGACGCTCCCTTAACTTTAACTCTCTCACATCCACTAGTCCATCGCCGTAACTCTCTCACATCCACTAGTCCATCGCCGTAACTATCTCACATCCACTAGTCCATCGCCGTAACTATCTCATATCCACTAGTCCATCGCCGTAACTATCTCATATCCACTAGTCCATCGCCGTAACTATCTCATATCCACTAGTCCATCGCCGTAACTATCTCATATCCATCCACTCCCAGTTTCCCTATCTCCCGTACTCATTGAGTTCAACTCATTGTCATTACCTCTTCGTGTCTATTACTGTCTCTCAGCCACAGTCCCCTTCGTACTGTATTATTAATGTAGTCTTCTCTCACTGTCGCTGTCTACCTCTTGCTCTCTTACTGCTAATATTTCATTCCTTTCTTCCTACTACTGCTGCTGCTGCTGCTGTCTCTTCTGTCAGTATCTCTTTCTACCTAGTTGTCATCGTCTTAGACTGTCATTATTACTGGCTCTCACCTACTTCCACTTCATTACTTTCTTCCTCACCCCCCCCCCCCCCCCCCGACACAATCTCTTAAAGTAATTTACTACCACTGTCGTCTGTTCTGTCACTGAACGATGTAAACATGTTCCACTGCGCAACACACACAACACACCATGAAGAGCGCAAATATGCTGGAGCACGACAAAAGTTTTGGGAAAATTCTTAAAGATGATGAAAGTTAAATGAGTAGCTGGTAGCCACTTTTCAGTCAGAGTCTTATATAAACAAATTTATTCGCATTTTTTGTGCTCATGTAGGAGTATTTTTCCGCTGGTTCCCTTTTCCCTGCTACAGCGGGGTATGTAACTCATATGAAAAGAAGTGTATTGTTAAGTAAAATAGACAGGTTACTTACGTGAAAGCGAAATAGCGCAAAAAAGGTGAAATAAGGTATAACTAATTGCACACCTGAGAGTTTTATATGAAAAAAAAAATTGCCTGTGGTTGAGTACAGCAACATGTGTTTAACAGATGCAAACAGACACTTTACAACATATTTCTCATGCTACGTCTTAACTACGTTTTCGCTTCACTTCGGATATTACACATTTTACGTGTACCAGTACGGTAAAGTTGAATCTCTATCTCGGAAACGGATGAATATATGAAGAAAATTTGCAAGTTAGTTCGAGATCAGGATCTCATAAAAACGTAAAAATAATAGTCATGTGCTGTGCAGAGCGGTCTCTCAGTCTGCGGCGGGGTTTTGATACGCAGAAAACAAGTTTTGGAAGTGTTTCTCGATAACTTATGAAGATTCTTGAAACCGGGGAGATGGCTCTACTAGATAAATAGCTAGAGAATATAACGTTAAAATCTGAACACTTTACTGTGGTTACTTGTTATATTTCGCCTCTTACTGGATTTTACTTTTAGAACTAGGGTAACTTTGAATCTTTGTATCTTGAAAATATATAAAGATATCACGTGAATTTTAAACGTTGTTTGAGGTCGGGATCTTAAGAATATATTATAAAACTTTCAGCCGTTTGCTCTGCATAGCCGTGTTGGAATCCTCGGCTGGGTTTTGGTCCTCTGGTGACGGAGAAAATATGGAAAAAATCCTTGTTTTGATGTTTTCAGAGGAACGACCCATTAACTAATGGTGCTTCAGTAAGTCCAATCAAGCCCACCGTAGACCACATCACAGGAAAATGGAGCACGCCTGTTGGTTCTTTTTGCACAAGGAGGAGGAAGTGTATAATATTCCTATTTTGATCGTGTACTGTAAGATAGTTACACTAAGAAGATCCTTCTGTTAGGTAGATAGATGGACCCTAGCATAAGGGCTATCCAGAACACCAACAGAACCCGAGATACGAGACCCAGTGAAGGGTCTCTGCATGAGCTGCTTCATGATTTTGCCATACCACACAGCTTCATTTGTTTGCCTCTGGCACCTCAATTGTTCGTGCGGATGGTCTATTACCCTAGACGTAAAGAAGAAAAGGGAAAACACTCAGCAGCTGAGTGCTTGTGGTGGCCCCAGTATATTATCCATATTTTGCCTTAACATTTCATTGGGTTATTGGTACTTGTCGGAGCCCCACACGCATGTTTGGTACATTTAAGTAACATATTTCAATGTATCTGTTCTTTCCTCTTCTTGTCCGGTCATCTGAATGCATGAATGAGAGTTTGCTTGCGTTTCAGTCTGTAGATCCGTGGGAGTGTATTAGTATGCAACTGTGCCAGAGCAGCCCCAACTGTAGGAAACACGTATCAGATAGCAAAGAGGTTTGTTTGCTTTGGACGAACCTCTTATACAGGTTGGCACCACAATAGGGGTTTCTCTCCACTTCTGTAGTTACGGGGAGCGGTTTTGGTTGGAAAGCGAATGCTCGTGCAGTGTTCCGTGGGACGTGAGAAGGGTGAGACCTACTGGCGGTAAGTCCGCCTTTTCCATGAGAAGTTAATGTAAGTTTTTCAAAGCTAGTCAAAGTAAATGATTTCTTTCATTGTTCATAGTTTATTATCGTGTGTGACAAATTTTACTTGCTAACTGGCGAATGTTAAATGCGTTAAAATCCAGGGACGGTGTAGGCTGTTTTTCACTTTAGTTGTTAAACAGGTGGAGCGGTGTTGAGTTTTTTGTGATGCAGTTCATTTTGTTTAGTATCCCTTTCGCGAGAGCATGTTTATTGCGTATGATTTCCGTGATTTTATGACATTTTTGTGCAATTCGTCTCACTTGATGACTTTCTTTACGCATGCTTTTGTTTGTGAGGACCACGTGGTCGTAATCTCATGAGAAAGTTTACAGTGCCAAGGCCATAGCGATCTGACGCTGTAGAATATCTGAATTAATTATGATTCTTAAGCATGCTTCATTTTTGTAGCAATTCACTTCAAATAGAAATTTTATTCATTTATCCTGCATGTTCAAATCAAGGGAACAGCCCCTCTTGCTACCCACGAGTGCTACGGTGAAGGTTTTTAGTTTTTTCCCATCCTGTTCATCTCTCAAGTTGTGTGTATGTAAGTGCTCGTGATTAAACCATCCTTTGATTATTCCTCTTCCATAGATCATAGACCTTGCAAGGAACTTCGAAGCGAAGTTCTAGGGTTAATTAATATGCGACGTAATAGATTGCAGGCCACAGCAACCATCATATTACTCTATACACGTTCATGTGTGTAATTAAATTTGGCAATCTAATATATGTTCTCTTGCTGCCACTTTTGTGTACGCTCTTACTGCTGAAATTCGACTCCATGCTTCATCCAGCTCTGATGTACGGCACATTCTACTGCATTCCGTTTGCGCAACAGTTTTATCGCGGCTAAACTTCCCCCTGTTGCCGCTTCATGATAAGTCACGTCCCCATATCGCAAATGTCGTAACGCGGAAGTGGGAGACACTCGGGCACCCATCTTGTAATCCTCATTTCTCCCCATGCGATTCTCAGGCCTTCGGTCTCAAATGCCTTTAACAGTAAGATTCCTGTCCGACGATAATGTGCAACAGGTAGTCACGACTTCTTCACACAGCAGGGTACGGAGTTTTGTCGGGTATCTTCAACCTGCTGCGGCTATAGGAAGGTTGCCTCTATGTCACAGCAATTTTGCCTGAGTGGCATACCGATTCTGGACTGTACGGTCTTAGAACGGAAACTGGGTGTCTCTTATAGCTTTTCCCGAGTATATGGTTACATTACACAAAAACTTCACGTTGCTGAGCAAGTATAACCTAACATCTGCTCGAACTTCACAGAGGGCTTTTCTGTGTACCTCTCTGGACTGAGGCCACTTTAAGGAATGTATGGCTCAGTACAATGGGCTTCCGTTTCGTTTCACTCCGTAGCAGAATGTTTGTTACTGTTATTCCACACCGGTGCCACAGCCGGATGTTTGCCTATACCTTTGTCAACGACGAAGCTCCGGTTTCGACTCCCATTACGGAACACAGTTTAAATTGTCGAGCAGGTTAGGCTATGCAGGTGAGCTCCTTGGCAGCCACTGCGCATCCATAAAGCGGCAGAGTAGCGCTAGTCTGCAGTGCCAGGGCACGGGTTCGAGGCCAGCGCAGCGTGCGGTACCGTTGCAGTGGACGCGCCTGGCTCAGCATCAGACGGCACATCAGCGCCATAGCGACGCCTGCGGTCTGCATGCTAACTAAGCAGCGCCGAGCCGCCTGGCCAGGCCCCGGCCAGAACACAGCCTCATGCATGTATATTCAGCGTCCACAGCCGCAGTTCAATCTTCTCGTGACGGTAACGGAACTCTGCTTTTACAAACCAAATTCTACTCAATTCTTTTACATACGACTTACTCTGAAAATTCTCTGCTATATTTATACATTACTTGATCAAAAGTATCCAGACACCCATTAGTGTACATAAATATGGGATGTGTCCACTCTTCACCTATATGACTGCTTGAACTCTGGTGGGTACACCCTCAGTGACCTGTCAATGGCCGGCCGAAGTGGCCGTGCGGTTAAAGGCGCTGCAGTCTGGAACCGCAAGACCGCTACGGTCGCAGGTTCGAATCCTGCCTCGGGCATGGATGTTTGTGATGTCCTTAGGTTAGGTAGGTTTAACTAGTTCTAAGTTCTAGGGGACTAATGACCTCAGCAGCTGAGTCCCATAGTGCTCAGAGCCATTTGAACCTGTCAATGTCTGTTGAGGAATGACAGCCAGTTATTCCTCAAGAGCCGAAACGAGAGAAGGTAGTGATTTGGACGCTCGGGTCCGGAGCGAAGTTGACGTTCTAACCCATCCCAAAGATGTTCCATTGCGTTCAGAAGGTATATTGTTGAAAGTACGTCTTGCCCATTTTCAATGCTCATCACCTCATTTGGCGAGGGGACGAAAGACTTAGCGAGATGTACAGCCAAGATCACAAACTTACAAACAGAATATACAGCAAAGATAAGGCTACACAAATGCATGTGTGTGTCTGCTTTTGGCAAAATCATTGTGTACTCTCAGAGGCCCTTGAACAGTGGCAAAATACCATGAGTATTGCACCTGAAAACTTATCTATTTCGTCACAAAACGTAGAAGTGTTTATTTCCAGTGATGAGTTCATGGGTTTTGGTATGTGACACCATTTATTTTATATTGTCTAGTATGATGATGTAAATGTTTATGTATGTGACATTTTATTACTTGAATTATTTCGTTAACATGTACACCAATTAGCAAGACTGCTAAGGCTAGTCAATTTCAGCAGTGTTAGTGCCCAGAAATAATCACCTCACAGATGCTGCTTTATGACGGTGGGCATTGTCGTGCTGATACAGTCATCGTCTCCCATCTGTCCTACTGTACGTAGTACAAAACGCTGCAAAATATTTTCATATCCTACTGCAACTAGCTTTTTCTTAAGTGCAAGAAGGAAACCACACCCCAACCACGATAAACACCCCATGCCGTAACACAACCTCCTCCCTGCTTCTGGTTTTGGCGTGGCAGGTAACTATCTCCAGACATTCGCCAAAACGAAACTCTTTGATCGGATTTCCACAGGGTGTACTGTGAGTCATAACTCCAAATCACTAGTTTCCAGTCACTCACTGCCCACTGACCTCGCCCTTTACAACTCAGCCATCGCTTGGCATTAACTACAGAAATTCGTGGCTTGTAAGGAGCTGTTCCACTACAGTACCCCATTCTTTTTAATTCCCTACGCATAGTCATTGTGCTAGCTGGGCCGTTGGTAGCATTTGAACCCGACGAGAATTCCTTCTATTGACTTATTAAGATTATTTTATACCCACCCACCGCAATTCTCAGTCGTCCTTGTCCATCAGTATGTGAGTTATAAGGACAGGTGCGCGTGGGCGTGGGCAACATGCAACATGCCTCAACAGTTACGAAGCCTAAGTCAGCTGAGAATTCATAGACAAAGAAGGCAGAGGTGTAGGCGAACAGCTGCAGCGAGTGGTGGAGAGTGATTACCAACTCACATTATAGGACCTACGGCTGGGGTGGCTCACGTGACATAATGGAGTCATACAGGAATTTTACAAAAAGAGGATTTGATAGTGATTCTGGGAGGAGCTGGGAATGGCTCTGATAGGAATTCCATTCACAGCCCGTGCAGTTTCTATTAGTATGCAACGACTACGTACATTGCATTGTACAGAGGTGCCTATGTTTTTCACGATATGTATTGTCATAGTATTACTTTATTCTGTGTGGAGTTCGCTCATTTTCAGTGATGAGTTTATGGATTTTGGTAGGTGACACTTTATTTTATATTGCCTAGTACGATGATGTAAATGTTTATGTACGTGACATTTGAAATCTACTAGCTGTGGGGCACCACATTAAAATGTATGCAGAGGTTTCTCGCAAACATTCCGAAAATGGGCTTGCGAAGGAGAGGCAGCATTTTATTTGCATTCAGATCTGGAAATGACCATAATGGAAAAATATGAGTCAGTGTCGTGCACAGACTTATCGACGGTCTTCCCACACTGACACACTGACACACTTACACACTTTTCGCGAAACTAAGAGTTAAGCAGGAGGGGGAGCTAATTGTGTAGGGCAGGGGTTGTTAACCTTTTTACCCACCGCTGACTTTTCTATCTTCGTTAATAAAATTTTCTAACGCCCACCGGTTCCACAGTAATAGTGATTTATTAAGTAGGGAAGCAACTTTGTTTTTAAAAAATAAAAGGAAGTTGAAGCAGTTAATAAAAATTACTTATCACATACCTTACGACGTGAGTATGACAATCCAATGAAAACTGGAACGCCCACCCCAGGGCGGTAGGGACCAGGGTGACTACCACTGCTCTACAGCAACGAGAAGTACTTATACAAATGAATGACAACTTCGGAGACTTTACTGGTCTCCTACAGGTATGATTTTATGTATACAGAGAAGCGACGAGCGAAAATTTGTACCAATGCCAGAATCGAACCCGGGTCTCCTTACTAGACAGGTGCGTTAGCCTCTAAGCCACCTTGGCTGGGTTTCAGGCTGGATACTACATTTACGTTCGACGCTGAGATGCTGTTCCAGAACTTTGTGAGCCCCGGCAATTCAGTTCGTGTGTGAAGAGAAATTTAAAGTAGATGTGGCAGTGAGAATTTGGATTGAGGAGGGAGAAGTGCCAGGGTAAGCCTTGCGGTTGCGTGAACCGCCGTGCCTAGTTGGCTTAGAGTCTAACGCATCTGCCTACTAAGTGGGAGACCCGGGTTCGATTCCCGGCTTTGGAACATTTTCACTCGCCGCTTCAGTCTATATACATAAAATGAGAAGTATCGTGCGACAAACACTGTAAGATGGCTCCCCGAGTTTAGACGTAGACGAACAGCTTTTTATAAAGGACATGGAATAAAGAGAGAGAGAGAGAGAGAGAGAGAATATACGGTTAAAATCTGCCAGTTCATCTGTGTTTAACTTTTGTTGACGAAATCGTTGGACGATTAATTATTCAATCTTAAAACATTTTGCTGTTAGTTATCTGAAAAGGAATGAGATACGCATCCCGTCAAAGTCAAGGTCATTAGTGAGGAATCGCAGGAATCAACTCTAAATCGCTCTACGATATCCAGAAAGCTCATAGAAACCCTAATCTGTATTGCAGTCTGAATTCTAACTATATTTGGTGCAGTGTGTTTAGATACCACCGATGTGTATCAGTAGTTTTAAGACAATTCATATTATGTTATTTTCTTTGCCTATAATGATCTCTAGTCTCGCGGAAAAATGAAGTGGTTCTCGGGAATACCCTTCTGAACAGTAAGAGGCGAGGATTATGTGGAACTGTGCAGTGGCAAAAAACAAAGTTTCCGAATGTTAATTCTGCAACAGTTTCATCTATATACCGACATTCTCATGGAGAATAATCTTTGTTTGGACAAACTCATTTTCTCTCTTACTACTAACATCTGCACACAGCTTCGTAACGTTTCTTGCAATCTCTATACAACTGCACCAAACGTTAGATCCGAATTTCATAAACAAAGGCGTCTGTCATTGACATACAATGCATTCCAAGAAATTCATGGCTGATAGATTTGTCTTTGCTTTTTTGAGTCAGCAGGTCTATAAGGATCGATTTATGTTCGACATGAGCAGAATTACTGGAAATCCACCAATGCAAATCCGCTACTTAACACTTCTAATAAGCATGGCTTAGAGACCAATTATATCAACAATTTACAGAGCTGCAGCAGCTGAAATACACAGTAAATTATGTGATCTCAGTGCAGGTAAATGTAAAGCGCTCAATCCCAGTTCAGTCCTCACTTGTCAACAGGAACTGTGGGCATTTCTGGAGGATGGTTGATGACGATAGCGTGCGATGATCTGTATTTAACTGGATCTATTCTATAGACAATCAATTATGTCTTGTGATTAACATACATAAAAAAATTATGCATCAGCCAAATAATTGGCAGCAAGGCTGGCTCTATACTCTATTAATGAAGAGGCATCAGTGACAAAAGTTTAAATTTAACGAAGTGTCACGTTCGGTAGCTAGTCCCGCTCTCGGCTAACACTGGTGAGCCGTGAAACAAGCTGAGGAAAATGCTTTTCATCCACCATTCAGACTCCATGAACTAACAGCGGCGGAGCTGTTCTCCGGGAACTGTTCCCATCATAGTGTGCGGTATCCAACAACAGAGACTGGGCGAGAGTGCCTTTGACATGGGTGTGTACACGAATGAAACCTTACAACATTCTTCGGAGATGTTAAAATATACAAAAAGGCAGTATGGCGTGCTACCACTCGAGACGTATGAAGAACGACTGATTTTTGTTTGTTCTCCATTCTCCGACTATGTGATTCCACCTACTCTTGCTTGAGGTAGTATTGGTTCAGTGAAACTCCTTTGTGTACGTCCCAGCTATACGCATTACAGACAGCATGATTCTAAAAAGTACTTTCAGAAAACTTATTTGTACCTACTGAGTCACTCCACCACGCCTAATTGTCGCCAGAGTTGCACGAATAGGATGCGCTGCACGTAATTTTATACGATGAGTAGAAAAAGAAATGGACGTTTAAAAGAACGTAAGTTTAGCGTAGATTTAGCAGCAAGTGTCTGATGTAACTTATTTTGCTTCTCGTTCTTATTTCTATGCAAGTGACGCAGAAATCCAAATAAAGTACGGATAAAACTGGGCTACCGAGTCCGCAAGGTGTTCTACTGGAGAGCAACAGTACAGTTATTGCACTGTTTATGTTACAGTATTTTGGTCCTAGCATTACAGAAGACATTAGAAGTGCCTGCCAGTGCAGATATAGACAGGTAGTTCACAAACTCAGTTTACCGGTTCCTTCGTAAATAACAAAAAGTAACTCCAGCTTTAATATTTGTAAGTTGTCGTGGCCTGTCCGCCCTGTGACGTGCACGCAGCCCGCGGTTGTCTGCTAACAGGTGGCTGAACGTAAAGATTCTCACACCAGTCTTTATCACCACCACTCTGAATTAACTTCTGAAACAAACATCCGTCGCGTTTAAGATTTTTGATGCACAGCTTTACGTTCCAGCCCAAGAACAGCGTCTCTGTGTTGCGCCGAAGTTATACGCTTGTTTCACGCAAACTCTGCAGAGGACGAGGGCAAGTTTTCCTTGAAAAGGCCTTTGTTTCGCATATTTAAGCACATGCTATGCAGGAAGTTTCTATAGTTACATACTAATGAGAAACTATGTCAACTACTTGCGAATAATTGTACTAAGTTCCGCACGTAATAACCTCTTCTTTAATTCAATCGTTATACGTCTTATTGTTCACTGATGCGACTTTAGCGTAGAATATTATCTGCATACCTATACGTAACTAACTTGGTGTCAACCTATTGAAGGAGTGTCAAATCCAATACCAAATCCATGAAATTCTGATTGCATATTACGTGGATCAGACAACCAGGACGATTAATCCCACCTCTGATACCAACAATCCTTAACACATTTATTATTTTCCATTGTGCTGAATAACAACTTTCCACTTCCAAGGAATACATTCACGCTATGTGTGTTTTGTATGTCTTGTTTTATATGCTTGCTTTCGATGCAGTGATATACGGGGCTAACAACAAAATCACCGACAAACTTTCACAGGCGAAAAAAATCTAGTAATCAAGGGTTCGAAAATGCATATCCTTAGAGCTATGAGCACGTTTTCTTCTTTGCTCGTACTATGAAACATTTCTACTGAGAAAGTGCTCATACCTCTTAACGTATGCATTTTAGAGTCCATGTTTACTAGCTATTTTTACCTCGTTTTAGTCCACACTACCACCTCTGAAAATTTGTCGATGGCGGTCCGGTTCATCCTGCATATGCAAGAGGTAATATTTCGTCAAAGCAATAAATCGCTGCTTGAGAATCTGAGCTGTTATTGTGTAGGCGGTATTTAGAGGCACCAAGGTCATACTTTTACCGCTATTGCACTTCAGTCAAATGGTACAAATGGCTCTGAGCACTATGGGACTTAACTGTATCGCCTAGAACCGCTTGGCCACTCCGGCCGGCGCACTTCAATCATATCAAAGCTTCTTCTTCTTCTTCTTCTTCTTCTTCGTATCTGACAATTTTACTCTGTTTTTGTCGCTTCTGAAGAGAGGACGTATTACGTAACAGGTAGCGAAAGCCTTCTTGTAATACTGAATTGGTACTTACAAGCACGGCATTGTTAGAAGTGTTACATGTTGCACTGCCTCATTTGGTTATCTGCCTTGCGGTAGGTTTAGATTTCATAACGCTACAAATTTCTGTCCTCTGCTTTCTTCATCATTCTTTGATATGCACCTTGCTGTCTACTGACGTCATCCAGCACCTGGTATCTTCTGGCATTCCCTCGCTTTCCCGGGATAAAACTTTCAGTTGCCTCTATTAGAAGACCTTCCAGCCTCAAATTGTGTCCTATCCGTGTTAACTTCATATTCTTGACTGTCACGAACATCCTCGGACCTTTCTCCAACTATTCTCAGCTTATTACATTCTGCGCCATATCCACATCCCATAATCTTCACTTGTGATCTTCTACTGCTTTCTCAGTGTCTATGTTTCTGCTCCGTACAACGCCACGCTCCATGCATTTCAGGAGTCGCTTCCTTAATGCAATGTTCAAACTATTAGTGTTTTCTGATTTTAAAATGGGTTTTTCGTCATAGTCATTCTGACTTCGATGTCTTGTTCACTACGCATATATTCCCCAATACAAGTTCCTAAATACTTGAATGCTCTTACCTGTTCTATAGTTTGAGGGCTTTACTTCGCCCTAATTTTTTATAACCATGTCTTTCATTATATTTTTGTTTACATGCATACATGATTGTCTGGAAACCAATAATAAATACTACTACACTGGTGGTGGTGGTGGTGGTGGTGGTGGTGGTGGTGGTGGTGGTGGTGGTTGTTAGTATTTAACGTCCCGTCGACAACGAGGTCATTAGAGACGGAGCGCAAGCTCGGGTTAAGGAAGGAAGGATGGGGGAAGGAATTTGGCCGTGCCCTTTCAATGGAACCATCCCGGCATTTGCCTGAAACGATTTAGGGAAATCACGGAAAACCTAAGTCAGGATGGCTGGAGACGGGATTGAACCGTCGTCCTCCCGAATGCGAGTCCAGTGTGCTAACCACTGCGCCACCTCGCTCGGCACTACACTGGTGAGAAGCTTTAATGTTTGTTCAATATACTCCACAAGCGTTGCGGCTACTGTTCTTTCAGTTGTTGGTTAAGCAGAATTAGGACCTGCAATCTCCGAAGTTACTGTATCGTAGAAATTAAGTATATCGTCGACCGTCAGCTGGGCAAGCAGTACAGGCATTGCACTCAACGTGATACATCAACTACAGAGCGAACAAATACAAAAAGAGGAATATTTTATCAGATTGTCTACGTTAAAAAAGGCTTATAAGGTGAAATAGAAATATAGTATTTAAATCCAGTCAAACGGGGCTAATTGCGATGCTGAGTTGTAAACTAGAGCAAAGCAACGTGGGTCAAGAGAAGAACACGCATTGGTATTTGACTTTATTACTACTCTTGGGGTATTATATATGTTCATATTCTAATGCAACAGCAGCCATACATTTGCTTTTATAGACTGACGCTCAGAACAGGTGGTTGGAACTCGGGGGCAGATCCAGTTCGAATGTGCGCACCAGATTAATTTTAACGATCCTCCAACGATGAGCTAGTTAGCAGTAGGTTAAACAGAGATAACAATGTTTAACTGCTCTAACTGCTTTCCATATCAGCCTGCTTAACGGCTTTTTTCTGTCTGTGTAGTTTCTTCCACTCTTCCGTACAAATAGTGCCTGTCTTCTTAGCAAGTGTTTCTTCTGGACCAAAATCTGCCTTAAATTCTTATGGGGGTAGACCATTTACACAAAAATAAAGCTTTCAGGGACTCAGGTAACAAAATAACAACCATCCACCAGAGCACAACATTGAGTAGTAGCAGTATATAGTCTGCAAAATGTGCGAGGGGGAGACAAAACCCTACATGTAGGTCGAGCACGACTTTATTTCTAGAAACCACAATACAGTCATCGCCTGGTATGTCCTTGTCGAACATGTGCACTGCCGGCTTTTAAAATTGCAGCATCGTGAAGACAGCATGATACAAACCTCAAATGTTTCGACGTCAGACTCATGAATTAACTTTTAATGTGCTGAAGTTCCTGCAACTGAATCAATCGGTGGAAGGAATATTTGTTCCGGTAATGAGTGTAGAACTGTTTCTCCTGAAATATGAACAAAAGAGGGTGCGATCGAATGAAAAAGTAAGGTTATGTTAACAATGAACTAACAAGGGCTCATTTCAAAAGCGATTTAATAATGTAATACCACTTAAGTTGTGAGTCGGAAATGACAAAGACGATGATACTGACTTTTCTTATTTCAAAACAAGACACTTATGAGTGAAGCTTTTCCAACAGATTTCAGGAATTCAGAAACAGCAAAACGACATTAATCTTTGTTAAAAAGCCTCTTGACACTTCTGTGCAGAATTAAATTTTTATCCCTCTAATATTCACATTAGAATCTCTTAAATGCAATTGCTGGATTTAAAAAATAAAGAATTGTGGCGCTCTAAATTTGAATGCTCTTTGTGTTGATGTAGAAATATTGGAGAAAAAAGTGAACTTAGTTACAGCGCAAGTGTTCTGCTTTGAAAAACGTGGAGAAGGAAGGTATGTTGATTCAACATTATTCTTGACTCATAAGCAGCTGAAAAACTAGCGATTCCTGATTCGGTTCTACGTATTCATGAAAAGTTATCTCCAAGCACACAAAATTGAATTATGCAAATATTTCCTAGAGTTTGCCAGCCATTGTAATGATTTAAGTTTAGGATTACCTACAATTTAATTTTAACAGTAAATAATTTCGTTATTAAGTACGATATCAAGTTGTATTCAATGTTGCTGTAGTTTAACACTTAAAACTTTAAACAAAATTTATGAAGTCAGTTTTAGGGAGCGTTGTGAGGGTGTAGTGTCGACTACTGAGAAAGGGACTGCCGAGAAAGGTGATTGATTGAACATACACAAAGGAGATAGATGAAACAAGTATACAAGAAGAGAGTGGCCGACAGGATAGGAAAAGTGTGGTGTCACCGCCAGACACCACACTTGCTAGGTGGTAGCTTAAATCGGCCGCGGTCCATTAGTACATGTCGGACCCGCGTGTCGCCACTGTGTGATCGCAGACCGAGCGCCACCACATGGCAGGTCTAGAGAGACGGACTAGAACTCACCCCAGTTGTACGACGACGTTGCTAGCGACTACACTGACGAAGCCTTTCTCTCATTTGCCGAGAGACAGTTAGAATAGCCTTCAGCTAAGTTAATGGCTACGACCTAGCAAGGCGCCATTTGTACCGTTGCATGTACCTCAAGATAGAGTCTCACTTGTATCATTCAGAATGCTGTATACCAAAGGACGATATAAAAGTTAAGTGTTCTAGTAGCTACGTTCTTTTCTTTATCACATTCATCACGTATCCTGTTCCAGACTTAACGCCAGACGGCGTGAGTTGACGCGTGCCCTTTCGGCTACTTCACTGTGGACTGGCTGCCTTAACAGTCCACTACAAAAAGGTCGAACTCAGCGAACGTATCTCAATCAGATTGATGATGACAGCAGATGTCTACTTAGTAATAATATAATTATGTTAATAACAATGTACCTACCTATAATGTCTAAGTTTAACGAACTTGGCTGCAAAAAAAAATTTCAATCATTGTACTGTTGGTGTTTGGCACTGTTTAATAATCAGTTTTCCGACCACTGGCATAACCAGTACTTATCGCAGCAGGCGCAACGTTCCTGACGTTTTAGGGCCAGTACGTATGCCTTATTTTCGAGTTCCCAGTTGTGTTATCTTCCAGCAATACAACCCAAGACCGCCTGTTTCCCGCTCTCCTGACCCACCTAGAGTGTGTTCGACTGTTGGCCTGGCCAGCACGTTCTCCAGATCTCTTACCCACTGAACACATCCAGCCTAGGGTTACCGAGAAGCTGGCACGCCACCACGACGAGTGATTAACTGTAACGTAGAACTGAAGCAGCATGGAATGACGTACCAGTGTTCGTCATCCAAGCGCAGTTCGACTATATACCCAGCCGGATTAGAGCTGCTTTTGTCAGAGATGTCCGCTCCATGTATCAAATTTCGCACTCTGTAAACCGCCAAGTCATCTACAGATTTATTCAGGTGTTCTTCCTGCTATACCTTACAGGTAGTATCAATGACTTTCTATAATTTGCTATCCTTCCTCATGTTTCAATTATTATGTCCAGCAATGTTTGTCACTTCAGTTCAATACATTGTTTTGTACGAACGTCAATCATAAGTGGTAATAAAATTAATACTTTATTGGGAAACATCAAAATTGCACACTTTTCTGCAAAATGTTTCATGGTTCATCCTTTGATGGGCAATGGTGTTTCCAAACAACGTTTAAGCTATTTGATTCAGCAATATTATGTTCTCTCGGGTGCAAAGGTTCTGAATATTTTGTATTTTTGGCATACACTGTACTACGTTATGTTAACATCACTAGCAGTTTATTTCGATGTTATGATGATGTTATGATGATGTTTTGTCTTGTGCAGTGAAAACTAGCAACGGAAAGAGGACATCTTTAAGGTGAGTTGTTATACAAATGTGTCGGCGAATTTTTACCTGGGGGCACTGCAAATGGAATTGTATTTTCCGGTTAGAGGTAAACTGACAGGCAATAATTGGGAACAAGGATAGAAGAACAAAAGAACAGCAACTCCTTTGCCTTTGAATGATGAGTGATGTGACATTTTTGGACATTAGTCAATGTATGGGCTAAAGGCAAGGTGTACGCTTTGCCCTCAAGCGCATTCGACTGTCTAATGTGAAACTGTTCTGTGCTTTGTAACGAAAAGGAATTGCTTAAAGACATTTTATATTTTTTTTAGACACGGGAACAGACAACGTTGCAGTATCTAATTTTGTAACATCAAACCTACCAACCATTAAAAACCAAAAGTAAAGAGATTCTGTTTCAAGAACCAGGAGGTACGAATGATCCAAAACCGCGGCCCACTTTCATTATAAGTCCGAGGTAATTGAATTGGGTTTTATCTATGACGACACAAACCTATTATAATGACTAAAAACACAATTGAAAAGGCTGGAACTACTCAAAAAGTTGATTCCACACACCTTGCTCTTAGCGTAGACCATTTACGCAAAAACAGAGCTTCCTAAGATTCGGGTAACAAAGTAAGACTCATAACCATCCACTACAGATTTATACCAATTATGGAACGCTGAATGATAAGTGATTTCACTTAAGCACAAAGAAAACACACAAACTCAGGTCCAAAAATAGTACAACACTGAGCAATACGGAGACAAATTCTACAAAATTCGCGGGAAGGACAACAAATAATCAATATATATAGGTATAGCAGACCTATATATTTCAAGAAACTACGATACGTATGTCTATTAAAAACCACTAATGAGCGTATGACTTCCGACCATTGAAAAAAGAAAATTAAATGGAGAGTTTTCACAACAAATTTCTTAGTTTGACGATTTTGACGATAACTAGTTAAAACCGGGAGAAACCATGGAATAACCTACTCCTCCTCCCTCTCCTCTTCTTCCCTTTGTTAGTTAATCTTCTCCTCCCCCTCTCCCTGTGGCGTACAATGATATAAAATTATAGGTACATTGAAGGGCATATGTGGATACTGTATACCAAATGTGTATCAAAGTAATAATGCAGTAGTTTTACTGCATGAACAGCGAAAATGTATCAAGCGACAATCTTTTTTCCATTTATCATTTTGTACGGACTGTAAGCGAGAAAAACTTTCGTAAAGAATTGAAATTAAGTGTAAAATTTGTTGCAAGTCACAAAGTGCTTTCGTTCTTAAATACTGAATGAACAAAATCCTGGTATTCGCCTGCTGTGGCGTAACCCCCCCCCCTCCTCCCTCCCTCCACCCATTACCCTTTTGATAGGTTCTTACAACCATAGCGATTCTCTCCAGACATTACATGATGTCGATACCAAGTTCTGTCAAAGTGGTTTCGTGGGAGATATGGAACACACACACACACACACACACACACACACACACACACACACACACACAAACCGTCTTTTGGTCTAATTTTCGTATATTAGTTAACAGTTAAAATTGTTGATTTACCACAAATTTGAATAAACAAAGCCCACTGACGATGGCGCATAGGTGCTGAAACAGGCATAATAGGCGGGCCTTACGTGCGATCATTTTAAGTGCAAACAGTGCAAATGCAAGAGCAGTAAATCCACATAATGAATATTAATATTGTTTCTTCGTAATATTTCTGTGTGTGCTCTATACGGAAATTGAAATGAGCGTTTGGCGTCCTTGGCCGGGAGGCCCCTTTACGGAGCAGGTTCGGCCGCCTTGGTGCAGGTCTTATTACATTCCACGCCACATTGGGCGACCTGCGCGCCGGATGGGGATGAAATGATGAAGACAACTCAACACCCAGTCCTGAGCGGAGAAAATCCCCGACCCAGCCGGGAATCTAACACGGGCCCGTAGGGCGGCAATCCGTCACGCTGACTACTCAGGTATCGAGGCGTCATGTATCAGATTTATGCATGTTTTGGATGTTTATTATGGTTAATTAAATCCAGTTCCTGCTACTAACTGCTAGCTTGAACAGCAGCTGTCATTACAATTTAGAGACAGACAAGTCTCTTCGTCTATATGCGGACACGCGTTGAATACTGCGCGTTATCATAGAGTGAAAAATCTTGACAAATCGGAGAGCGCGTTTACGTGTTGAAGTATCCCCTGGCGCTGCTGGCTGCGTGCAACAGATGCTGGGTTCACTTCCCGTGCGAGCGGCGGTGCGGCGTAGTGCGGCGGGCCTTGGCCTGCAAAGCGGTGAGCCGCTGACCCGGGGCCGCTCCACTTGGCTCCGGCGTGGCCTCAGCTGGCGGGGGGCGTGGCATAGCAGGCAGTCCGGCCTGTCTGCCCGATCTCTGTTGTCTGCTGGCGCCACCTCCCGCAGCCAAGCGGGAGCGTCTTCCGCGTCGCCGCCTGCTCTTCCTTACGTACTGTACGATGCGAAGAACGTACGCCCCAGGAAAGCGGTAACCTGCGACACTAAAATTATACAAGGCACGTCCAGAAAGTGATGCTCCCCATTTTTTCCATCAGCCGACAACGATACGAAGCGTTAGGTATCAATTCTTTAAAGTTTCCTGATTGCGCGCGTAAAATCTCCGTTCCCGCGGCGCGAAACGGCATCTGTAAGTGGTGATCGTTACAAGCATCGTGTGGTCACTGATTTCTCACTGCGGATATAGAAACTGTGAGGGATATTCGTAAAAGAGTGTGAAGTCAGTGGAGCATCTGCAGTTGGTCATTGGGCACAGGGGGTTCGGCGGAGCTTTATGGTTTGCAGCGAGCGGGAAGACGATTCACCTCATGTTGCAGCGTGCTGATGTTCACGGGAATCTACGAATTACAACTCACTTGTTGGTGCAGCAACTGTCAATCAGCAAAGTGTGGGTGCAGTTATCCGCGCTCTGGGATAATGAAAAGTGTGTGCAAGCTGAGTTTCACATTGTCTCACGGTGGAGAATAAATCTGACAGAAAAACCATTTGCTATGAGTTGTTGCAATATTTGAAGCTAAAGGGGAGGCCGCCTTACCGAATTTCGACATGTGATGAAACCTGGGTCCGACATTTTGAGCTTGAAAAGAGATAATCTACGGAATGTCGTCATCCTCACTCTCCACAGAGAAAGATTCAAAGCAACTGTTTCCAACAGTATATCATGATGACTGTCTTGAGACTGAAGGTGTGTTTCTCATCGATATTATGCCAACGGCAGTACCATTAATTTGGAGGCAAACGAACACATTAACCACAGTCAAGAAGCGTTCCCAGCAATTTCAGCGCCTTAGCAGACCACGGGATATTTGATTAAACGCGGTAACGCTGAGCCTCACACGTGTTTGAGGAGTTTTGAACAGAACTGGAGAATGTTACTCCATGCCTACAGCCCTGACGTGGCTCCCTCTGATTTACACTTGTTTGATCCATTAAAGGATAACGTTTGTAGATGACAGTTTGAGGATTACGAAGACGTGATTGCCGCAGAGAAGAAATGGCTTCGTGTCTGGGACAAGGAATGCTACCGACAGGGTGTACACGCTCTGTTTCTTCGCAGGAGGAAGGCCACAGAACTGGAAAGAGATTACGTGAAAAAAATAAGGTACGTCACTGAAACATCTTTCATGCGCGTAATTTTCATTGAGAGATTTAGGTAATTGTTGAAGAAAAAAGTGGTCTATTACTTTCTTGCCGACCCTCATCCCTATACTTCGCGAAAAACCTTACACTGCGTGGCGGCGGAGGGTATTTCGTTTACAACTGTCCCTTCCCCCTGTGTCCTGTCCAAATCGCTGACTGTCGGCGGGAAAAAGTGCGAGTTTCGTTAAGGCTTCGACTGAGCTCAGATCTCAGCCATTTTGCAATTTTTTCGCGGAGCATATGTAGGAGGTAGTAGGACGTTTGTTGGCTATCCTACCATCGCACGCTCTCAGAATCTTCAGTAAACCACACCGCAGCGCACAATGCCTCTTGCAGCGATTGCCACTGGAGCTGGGTTAATATCTTCCTGACACTTTCACGCTTATGTAACCAAAATGTGGCTGACTCTTCCTTGGATCTACTCTACTTTCTTTATCAAGCCTATGTGGTACAGTTTCCAGACTGACTAGCAATACTCTAGTACCTGTTAAGCAAAGGTTTTGAAAGCTGCTACCTTCTTGGGTGGAATTTACGGCTTTTAGATTAGACTGAGTTATCGTGTAACCGAAGTTTAACGAGTTCCTTTTAGTACTCATGTGGATAACCTCACACTTGCCCGCATCTCGTGGTCGTGCGGTAGCGTTCTCGCTTCCCACGCCCGGGTTCCCGGGTTCGATTCCCGGCGGGATCAGGGATTTTCTCTGCCTCATGATGGCTGGGTGTTGTGTGCTGTCCTTAGGTTAGTTAGGTTTAAGTAGTTCTAAGTTCTAGGGGACTTATGACCACAGCAGTTGAGTCCCATAGTGCTCAGAGCCATTTGAACCATTTTGAACCTCACACTTTTCGTTATTTAAGGTTAACTGCCACTTTTAGCACCATTCCGATATTTCTTCTAAATCGTTTTGCAGTTGGTTTTGATCTTCTGATGACTTTATTAGTCGATTAACGACAGCGTCATCTGCAAACAACCGAAGACGGCTGCTCAGATTCTCCCATGTAGTTCATATAGATAAGGACAGCAAAGGGCCTATAACACTACCTTAGGGAACGCCAGAAAGCACTTCTGTTTTACTCGATAACTTCCCGTCAGTACTATGGACTGTGACCCATCTGACAGGAAATGACGAATCCAGTCACTTAACAGACGATATTTCATAAGCACTCAGTGTCAAAACCCTTCCGGAAATCCAGAAATACTGAGTCGACCTGAAATCCCTTGTCAATAACAACATTTCATGCAAATAAAGAGCTAGTTTTTTTTCCAAAGAACGATGTCTCCTAAACAATAGACCTTTTCTTAGAGGTAATTCATAAGGTTCGAACACAATGTATGTTCCAGAATCCTGCTGTATATCGACGTTAGTGATATGGGACTATAATTAAGTCGTTTACTCCTACTACCTTTCTTGAATATTGGTGTGACCTTTGCAACTTTCCAGCCTTTGGGTACGGATCTTTCTTCGAGCGAACGGTTGTATATGTTAAGCATGGAGCTAATGCATCAGCATACTCCGAAAGAAACTTAATTGGTACACAGTCTGGACCAGAAGACTTGCTTTTATTAAGTCATTAAGTTGCTTCACTACTCCGAGGATATTTACTTCTGCGTTACTCATGGTGGCAGCTGTTCTCGATTCGAATTCTGGAATATTTACTTCGTCTTCTTTTGTGAAGGCATTTCGGAAGGCTGTGTTTAGTAACTCTGCTTTGTAAGCACTGTCTTCGATAGTATCTCCACTGCTATCGCGCAGAGAAGCATTGATTGTTTCTTACCGCTAACATACTTCACATACGACCAGAATCTCTCTGGATTTTCTGCCAGGTTTCGAGACAAAGTTTCGTTGTGGAAACTGTTATAAGCATCTCGCATTGAAGTCAGCGCTGAATTTCGAGCTTCTGAAAAAGATCGCCAATCTTGGGGATTTTGCGCCTGTTTGAATTGGAACTCTGTAAGTAAACATTTTCGGCATAGTTTACGACTAACTTCAGTTGTTCAAAAATGGTTCAAATGGCTCTGAGCACTATGGGACTTAACAGCTATGGTCATCAGTCCCCTAGAACTTAGAACTACTTAAACCTAACTAACCTAAGGACATCACACAACACCCAGCCATCACGAGGCAGAGAAAATCCCTGACCCCGCCGGGAATCGAACCCGGGAACCCGGGCGTGGGAAGCGAGAACGCTACCGCACGACCAAACTTCAGTTGTCTGTCAGTTCAGTTTCTTCAGCACTTCTGTGACACGCTCCAAAGGGTCAAACAAACTTGTGTCCATCATAACTGCCCTTCTCTGTACACTTTCAGTATCCTTTGTTGGTCTCATTTGATATGGGCCTCCCACACTTTAATATTCCAGGATGGGTCACACGAGTGATCTGTAAATAACCTTTGTACACTGATTTCACTTTCGTAGTATTCTACCAGCTGTTATACCCACACAGCCTGTGTGATCGTTGCACTTCATATCCCTACAAACTGTTACACCCAGGTATTTGTAAGAGTTGTCAGATTACTACTGAGGCGTTGAGATAAAAAACGGGACTTTTAATTTTTGGAATATGAGTTATTAGTGTAGTTATTTTGGTTCTAATGTGAGACTTTTTCAATGATTGTCTTCCCTGTTTAAATCAGTGCTGGGATTTCAATTCTTTCAGAAAGGTGGCGTGTGAGAGAGAAGTCTGTATACTGCACGAAACCACTGTATCGGGATGATTGTTTTGTTTTTTAGGGCGCAAACAACTAGGGTCATACGCGCCCATGTCAAAACTGTAGAACACGAAGGAGGAGGAGGAGATTAGTGTTTAACGTCCCGTCGACAACGAGGTCATTAGAGACGGAGCGCAAGCTCGGGTGAGGGAAGGATGGGGAAGGAAATCGGCCGTGCCCTTTCAAAGGAACCATCCTGGCATTTGCCTGAAGCGATTTAGGGAAATCACGGAAAACCTAAATCAGGATGGCTGGAGACGGGATTGAACCGTCGTCCTCCCGAATGCGAGTCCAGTGTGGCAACCACTGCGCCACCTCGCTCGGTGTAGAACACGAAGACAAAGAGGTGTAGCGGGATGCAGGTAACAGCTGTGAGCTTTCAAAATGGCTTCGGTGGTGGAATCTTTACACGACTCCGAAGACGCTTTACAAAAATTTGTTATTCGTAGATTTTTCTGGTAAGGTTTTCATCTCTATGTACAACGAAGTAATCTCTAAGAAGGGTCCTAATGCAGTGGTTTCTCTCCTTATGGATTTCATAACGAAACATGTGGCCTCTCGTGTGAAAATTTTTATGCATTTTCAGATTCCTGTGCAAGACAGAACAGGAATTTCACAATGCTTCAATTTTTGTACACTTTAGTTCATAGTGACAGATTCTCTAACGCTTTCCACATGTTCCAAACCTGTAGACTTTCCAACAATGTTTGTGATAGGAATTTTACATATTTAGAATTACCAAAAAGGTAACAGGACACAGCGTATACTGGCCACCAACTGTTCACAGTTCTACAGAAAGCAAGGAAATACATGCATGTTGAACTGTGTACACAAGCTAATTTCTTGACTATCAGAAATATCTGGATTAGTTTATTAGAAGTTTGTAACTGAAAGAGAAATCGGCTGTTACATATTACAAAATATGTGATTAGACTGTTGAGTCAGAAGGCGCCTCTCTTTCTACCAATAGCAATGGAACGGTGAAAAATGAATATCCTCCGAATAAGACTAGGATAGTTCCTCATTTTCATAATACATGGACGTAATTCTTCCGAAACCTCAGAAACTACAGGACGTTTCACGCATGACTGACGCTATCCCTTTGCAGCCTGGAGTAATTTGATAATGTTCTCAAGAATGGTGCTATTAATAAAGTGACAGGTGGAGTCGAAGACAATGAATCTTGATGTGAAGTCTGGAACAATGATTAAGAGTGACAAGTTAATGAACACGTGTATATCAAAATAAACAAGGTTTTTAATAAGTAAAAAGACGTAAAATTAATTCTCCCACGTTAAAGCTGGGGTACTAAAAAGCATACCGACTTCCATTATATTGTCTATTTTGAGTGTTGTTTAATTATGAATGTTTATACAAATAATAGAAATATGAGTGAATATGCTGAAATAATTGAAAAGAATATTTTGCTTGGAAATAAGTTTAGTTACACGATGTTTATGGCCAAATGAGAATACTTCAAATCAAGAGCGGGTACGTCAGTCATTTTCTGTTACCATTTTCTATTATTTGCCTTTGTTCAATTATTACAGATTTTAGTATACGATGTTCTGCTACGGGGCTCGTTGAAAGCTTCACGCATTGCATTCAGTATCTTCCTACCTCTAGTCCTGTGCGGTAGTCTGTCTTTTGACGTTTATTTACAGTGTGCTTAGACCATCGACGGTCCGTCCCATCATGAACTGTTCACCATACTGTGAATAGATACATACATACATGGTAAAGTGTTTCCTTACGTTTGAGCCATAGTTGTTCTTCGTGCTCTACTCCAGAGGTTGATGTTTAGAGTTCCTTATTGCCATACGACATTACCGCCTTTTTACGTAGTTCGCTGAGCATATATATCTTTTTACTTACTAGGTGTCCGTTGTACTTTGGTAATCACTGCTGCTACAACTGCCTCAATCACTGATACCATTTTCAATGTGATCATCATCAAAGAGGTCAGGTTAATTTGTTGCTCTTGGATACAATATATTTCCATCATGACTGGGCTTCCGAACATATCTGTCCTAGGTAGTTCTCAGAGAACGTAGGCGCTAGTTTTAAGTTGCTGGCTCATGTGGTTTTCGGTAGTGGCCTCCCTAGTACAATTAGGTCGCTCGCTACTTCATTACCCAATGTACACAGAGTCGAATTGGCGATTATACAGCAACAAAATGCGTTTTGCGTTCTCCGTTTCAGCAAGCGCAGTCCAGTTGCAAATGTGTGGTGTGATTTTCGTGGAGAGTGCGGCGAAGCACCTCTTACACCTTAAAGCATTCGACGATAGCACCGCCGCCCGCGGTGGTCTCGCGGTTCTAGGCGCGCAGTCCGGAACCGTGCGACTGCTACGGTCGCAGGTTCGAATCCTGCCTCGGGCATGGATGTGGGTGATGGCCTTAGGTTAGTTACGTTTAAGTAGTTCTAAGTTCTAGGGGACTGATAACCACAGCAGTTGAGTCCCATAGTGCTCAGAGCCAACGATAGCACCAGCACTTTCAAGACTTTGGCACTTACGTAAGGGAAAATCCACAGTCTTTCCCAGGTACTCATCCAAGAACTACAGCCCATTCAACGTATATTGCGTAACGAAAGAGCGACCGAGTTAGTTGCGCTACTTTAACTGGCAACTTACAACTGACGCCAAGGTAAACTTTTAGTTTCGATGCGTAAGTAATAATTTGCTCCAACTTTCTATCTCCACTAATGTATTTAAGTCTTGTGAAATAGGACGGATCTTTTCGAAGCATGTTTTAGTTCCAACGCAGAGCGGAATACTCTTATTTCGAAGTACAGAAGAAGCTTTACAAGGAGTTGCTAACACTGCTCCGCAGGTCGAAAAAGCACACACCTGGCTAAGCTGTGTGAGACTAATTGGACTTTTAGCGATGAGCGCTGTTAACTTCCGCACCGGAACTGTCTGGCGGCGGGCGCACGCAGCTCAGCTGCACATCTAAGTTCATATGGAGGGTCCGACCACTTCATACCAAACAGCAAGCTATATGTATTGTGATGCAATGGAATGAAATACTGCATTATGCTTTATCACTGAAGACAATTTGGTATTTTAGTCTTCATTATACAGTACTGACAATTTATTAAAACCTTCAAACTATTTTGTTCCGAACGTGCCACTCATTTGGCATGCTGTGAAACAAAGTGACTATTACAAGCGCCGTCATCTTCAACACCAAACGATAGACACTAATAAGCTGGTGAAACCTGTGCCCTTTCGTTTGTGCGTGTCAGCGACTTAGCGGCAACTCAGTTTACGACCACTGCCTCTGACCCACGACTCTTTTCTCACCGACAAACGAATTATGCTCCTTCCACCTTTCAGACAGCTAGTGCGTTTTAATACCAAACAATATTCATTTCTATAGACAACAATGTCTACGTCAATCAGAGGTGTAGGCCAACTTCTGCAGGAGGAATTAGGACCAGAATACCAGGTCACAAATTTTTTCAAACCAAGTGCTAGTCTTGATCAGGTGACAGAGGATTTAGGTTCACTCTGTAAAGGATTTACCAGGGAAGACACCGTGGTTATTGTGGGAGGGCCAGGGAACAGCATCGACAGAGATCCTGGGTACAGTATAGAGTGTGACCTGGTAAAGATTGCGTCGGCATCGAGACACACCAATGTTGAATTTGTATCTGTCCTGAGACGCCATGACCGGCCTCATTTGAACTCTTCTGTTGAGAGAGTTAATTTGGAGTTGGAACGGCTGCTTGGGTCGGGTGCGGGGGCTCATATTGGTGTGGTTCCTGTTGATTATCTCAGTAGGTGGGACTATACCAGGCACGGCCTACATCTCAACAGGAAAGGGAAGGGGAAACTGGCTGGGGTAATAGCAGGAAATTTAAGGGGGGGAGGCACTGCCATGAATGGTAAAATACCAGTGGTTACAGGTGTTGGAGCAGCACCTTTTTTAGGATAGGTAAGACAGAAAGATGTCAAGTTCTACGAGAGGTCAGGATTGAAACAAATCTTCAGTTTAGGAAAGAAATTAAACAGCACAATTCTAGCACATTGGATCACCAATCACAGCTATCAATTATAAATTTTCACCAATCACCAGAAATTTTATCTCCACCAAGTTGTATCTCAGTCCTAGGTAATTGCATTGATGAATTAAAGTCACCCAACCCAGTTGACATAATCTGCCTCTCTGAACACCGTGTGACCACTGGTATAGGAACTAGGCCTAAGCACAATGAGAAACTCAGACAGGAGAGTACTGCAAATTTTAGAATAAGGAAAGGTTCTCATAAAAGTATAATTAAAAATAATGTAAGCATATTTCGTCAAAATATTGGGAGTTTAAAGAATAAAGTAGATGAGCTTCTGGTTTGTTTAGAAGATTTAGAAGCTGAGAATGAAATAGATATACTATGCCTGTCTGAGCATCACATTGTTACTGATATGGATAAGGTAAATGTAAGTGGATATAAGCTCTCTGCACATGTAATGAGAGAAAATATGGAGAAAGGAGGAGTTGCCATATATGTCAAAGTTATCATTGTGCAAAAAGTATAGAAACAAAAAAGTTTTGTGTAGAGAAACATATAGAAGCATGTGCCTGTGAGCTTAAATTAAATAAAGGCACATTTATAATTATAACTGTATATAGGTCCCCATCAGGAAATTTTCATCTATTTCTGAAAAATTTGGACTCCTTGTTGTGCTATCTGTCAGACAGGGGGAAGCAAATTATTATTTGTGGGGACTTCAATGTTGATTCTCTGAAAGAGGGTAATAGGAAAAATGACCTTTAAGTATTACTCGGTTCTTTCAATTTGACACCCGTTATTGATTTTCCTACTCGGGTGGTAAAGGATAGCAGCTCACTGATAGATAACTTCTTTATAGACCAAGATAAGTTTAACCAGATAAATGCTCAGCCTGTTGAGAATGGTCTTTCTGATCATGGTGCACAGCTAGTTACAATATATGACATAGCTCCATTCAGCAATACTAGACAGTCCTCCAAAGTAATACGTCCAGTCAACGATTTAACAATTGCAAATTTCAGGGAAAGCCTACAGCAGTTAGACTGGGATGAGGTGTACCGTGAACCTGATGCCAATTTAAAATATAATTTATTTCATGACATTTTTGTAAATGCATTTGAAAACTGCTTCCCCAAGAAAATAGTTAAATATACTCGTAAGAAACCTTGTAACAAACCATGGCTTACTAAGGGTATAAAAATATCTTGTAACCGGAAAAGGGAAATGTATCTGACAGCAAGAAAGAGTAGTGACCCAGAAACTATCATAAATTATAAAAACTACTGTTATATTAAGAAAAGTTATTAAAAAATCCAGGAGTATGTGTATCATGTCTGAAATCAGCAACTCTGATAATAAAATTAAAACAATTTGGAATATTATTAAAAGAGAAACAGGTCAACCAAGAGCAGAGGAAGACAGTATTACCATCAAATTGAATGAAAACTTTACAAACAAAAAGTCAGAAGTTGAAAATATTTTTAATAATCATTTTCTAAATGTTGTGGATATAGTAGGATCCAGGTGTTCATTAGAAGATGCTAGGCTGTTAATGGAAGAGGCCATACCTATGCAATTTGATACAACTGAAATCTCACCCACTTCTCGCTCTGAAATTAGGAAAATAATAAACTTGCTTAAAAGCAAAAACTCACATGGAATTGATGGCATTTCCAGCAAAATACTAAAAGCTTGTTCTCAACAGATAAGTAAGATTCTCAGCCACCTGTGTAATAGCTCTCTGGAACAGGGCATTTTCCCTGATAGACTGAAATATGCTATTGTTATACCTTTGCATAAAAAGGGGGATAGATCTGATGTCAACAATTACCGTCCAATCTCCCTTCTAACAGCTTTATCCAAAATTTTTGAGAAAGTAATGTATTCAAGAGTAGCTTCACATATCTGTAAAAATGAAGTACTAACAAAATGTCAGTTTGGTTTCCAGAAAGGTTTTTCAACAGAAAATGCCATATATGCTTCCACCAGTCAAATTTTGAATGATCTGAATAACCGAACACCACCCCTTGGGATTTTTTGTGATTTCTCAAAGGCTTTTGATTGTGTAAATCATGAAATTCTGCTAGACAAGCTCAAGCATTGTGGCATGAGTGGGACACTGCACAAATGGTTTAATTCGTACCTAACTGGAAGAGTGCAGAAAGTTGAAATAAGTAGTTCTCGTAACATGCAAAGATCAGCACATTCCTCAAACTGGGGAACTATCAAGAATGGGGTTCCACAAGGGTGTCTTGGGTCCTTTGCTGTTCCTATTATATATTAATGACTTGCCATTCTATATTCATGAAGAGGCAAAGTTAGTTCTCTTTGCTGATGATACAAGTATAGTAATCACACCTGACAAACGAGAATTAACTGATGAAATTGTCAATACTGCCTTTCAGAAAATTACTAAGTGGTTCCTTGTAAACGGACTCTCACTGAATTTTGATAAGACACAGTACATACAGTTCCGTACAGTGAATGGTATGACGCCATTAATAAATATAGACCTTAATCAGAAGCATATAGCTAAGGTAGAATACTGCAAATTTTTAGGTGTGTCCATTGATGAGAGATTAAATTGGAAGAAACACATTGATGATCTGCTGAAACGTTTGAGTTCAGCTACTTATGCAATAAGGGTCATTGCAAATTTTGGTGATAAACATCTTAGTAAATTAGCTTACTACGCCTATTTTCACTCATTGCTTTCATATGGCATCATATTTTGGGGTAATTCATCACTGAGGAATAAAATATTTATTGCACAAAAGCGTGTAATCAGAATAATAGCTGGAGTCCACCCAAGATCATCCTGCAGACATTTATTTAAGGATCTAGGGATATTCACAGTAGCTTCTCAGTATATATACTCTCTTATGAAATTTGTTATTAACAACCAAACCCAATTCAAAAGTAATAGCAGTGCGCATAACTACAATACTAGGAGAAAGGATGATCTTCACTATTCAAGATTAAATCTAACTTTGGCACAGAAAGGGGTGAATTATACTGGCACTAAAGTCTTTGGTCACTTACCAAATAGTATCAAAAGTCTGACAGATAATCAATAAGTATTTAAGAAGAAATTAAAAGAATTTCTGAACTCCTACTCCATAGAGGAATTTTTAGATATAAATTAAGAAAAAAACAAAAAAAATATTTAAAAAAAAAATAAAAAATAAAGAAAAACAAAAAACAATAAAATAAAGTTGTTATATTAACTTAAGTATGTTGTTAAATTAACCTAATTATGTCATGTATTGGAAAATTCGACTCGTTCCACATCATTACGAACTATCTTATTCATGATCCATGGAACTAGTATTATTCTAATCTAATCCCACCCACTTTCAGTCAAACTTGTATTAAGGACAATGAAGGACACGTTCATGGTGTGCAGTTTATCCTCAGATTTGTACTAATACTGAAATTCCGTAATGTTGATTAATTATAAAATTTTCTATTTTATAAGAGGTGCAAGTGAATGATAATTCGTTAATGAAGATTTTGTGAGATAAGAATTTCGAAAGGCACCCCAAATGATTTAGAGAGGCATCAGAAAAACTAAATATTGCTCAGGAATAGATTTTTTTTATAAACAAACAAATTTTAGCATTGAAAGGGAGACGAAAAGTCCTAAGGAAAGAAAGAAGATGAGAGTTCAGTGATGTCATTAGCTACTAATACTAGTGAATATAAAAATTTTTGCTTTTCAACAGCGGGTAAAGGGGAAGCCTTACGCGCCTGATCTCCACCATTACAATAAATTCTTGACTTTATGATCTAGCTTTCCGAATAATTAACTACGGCCCTACTTTAACGATAAAAGGGAAGACGTTTTCACTCCTGAAAAAGAACTATGTATAAAGAGGACTTTAAGTAATTTCCCTTCACATTAGCAGTAGATTTACAATGGAACTGGAGACTGGTGGAAAGGTCCCATTTTTGAATGTTCTTGTCTACAAACGGGAGGACGGCCTTCGGGGACATAATATTTACCACGAAACTACACATATTAACCAATACCTGCATACCAACAGCTGTCACTCACCATACAAACGCACTGTGGGTCCTTATGAAGCTAGTCTCGTGGGTGTGTACCTGACAGCTTATCACAGGAAATTTACCACCTGAAGTCTGTATTTCAAGGGAACGGATTGTCTGAGACTATCACTTGAAATACAGTAATATGAGTCTAGATCAGTTGCTTTTCTAACATATGCTGGGTACGTATCATCTAAAACAGAGAGAATTTTGACTCTCGACTGTGTTTCGCACACCAATCATGATTAATGTCGTGTTAGGTACTGTTGATCTGGGCACTAAGGGAGCACTGTGTTAACAAGCTGTCGTGCGACGGTGGTAAGGGTTGTGTTCGTCAAGCTATGCTTACTGTTTAGAACGTGCGTGAATCATCATCGCCACACAAGGTTAAAACAACCCGAGTATTATGGAGAAGTAAAAGCTCTTACCTGAAAACAAATACGAGCGGATAGGAAATTAAAATTTAGTTTCTTATTGATGAAACTGTCCAAGATTGTGATCATGGCCAAAAAATACGTAACGTTACAAAAAACAGTTTTCCGCAAGTACGTATAAAGCTATAGATCCCATGGAAAAAATGTTAAATGAGGAAGTTTTAGGGCTTCAAAACATCTATAGATTGGTTTTCTTTGCTTTCTTGTGTCAATTGCTTTGTTACATTTCTAGATATATCGAAAACACCGTCCAAAATTGTGTTATCTGTAACTCGTCAACATCGATGTTACCATACTTGTTATTTACTTTAAGTATAGCCAGCGGTAAATCAAAACAGTGGTTGGTTGACAAAAAAATGTGTTCTCGATAATTAGCTATATCTTCTCAGGAGATGGCTCTACAATAACGGTTTTAGGCCTATTTTCTTCGCAAATTGTTGTGCTATCATGCTATTAAGTAATTTGTACGATTCTGGTAATTGCATGGACCACCAAATGACTTTGAAAAACTTGCACTTTTGGATGTTTATCTCAATTCTTATTCTATGAAAACTTGTAAAGAAAGAAATTGCTAACTTTTTCACGAATTTAGAAAAATTTATTTCTCTACAATGTTCCAGGGCCTAAAACCTTTGATTTTGAAAAATAATAGACACAGTTAACAGCGAAGTGCTTGAAGGAGATTAATTTGAGTACTTGTATTTTCTAAAAAAAATACTTTAATGTATTTCATTGACTTTTAGTCAAATAACTTAATATTAAAGTGAAGCATGCAAGCGCGGAGTGCGTCAGCTAGAGCGAGCCGTGGGGTGGCGGAACCGATTCGCGCGCGTCAATTTTGCTTCTAAGACGAAAATAACATTCGTATATCTCGTCAAGCTAACCCAGATTAAGTACAAGAGGACTTTCGTACGTGGTCAGGAAGCAGAGATATTTTAAGATAATGCAAGCGCGGGTCATTTAGAATCAGTTTTCACAGCGCGCTGAAAGATTTTCACAGCTGAGACATGTTTTCTGACAGTCAGTTCACGCAATTTTTTCCTTTTCGTTATCGGTACCCAGTTTTGTGCATCCATGGTATTTTTTTTTTCTTTTTTCATTTTTCAAGTGTTCAAAATTCTTTCTTACTCTCACAACTAACAATTTACTTCCAAAGTAAGAACTGAACCACTTCTTTTGAAGACATTTTCAGAAGTTATATTCTCTCCAGCATGTAGTTTGCACTTATATCTAACGTTAAACTGCTATCACAGGCACTGGTTTCACTGTATACCTCAATACGAATCGCAAGCTGCTTCTTGGAAACACTTTGTGGTTAAGAACTTTGTTCGGTGTTGCTTACCTTAACCTCGTTCTCCGGACCTAAATTTACAACAGGGCATGTTCTGTAGAATTTATTTCCTTTTATCTTCGTTTCATAAATATTCCCTTTGGTGGAGTCATTAAAGAGAGATACATAACTCTATGAGCGCCAAGTCCAAATATATGGAACTAAATATGTAATGCACCTTACGAAACTACTACGAACAGCTAGTGATATCATAGCAACCAACATAGCCAACCTATGCAGCAGGATCACCTACATACAATAACAGACTGGCAAAGATGCCTCTTTTACTGTAGCTTTACTTTTCGTGAGGTAAGATGGCGGCGTCTGCAAGTTTTACTAGTACGATTTTCAGTAACCAAATGATGATGTAACCTTTACGTGGTGTTCTGTTCAAGTTCTACGGTTGAGGAAATATTTGCGCACTAGTTAATGTTAACACATACATTGCAGAATCGTGTTATGAAAACATCGAGTTACACATAAACACGTTTTAAGCAGACTGTAGTTTTCATAAGAATACTCAAATGAATGAAGACCGTTATCAACGACAAACATCACGTTCTGCTTATAGGAGCACTTTCATAACGAGAATATTATTCGAAGAAAAGCCAAAGTTGATCAAAAGTGGCTAAAAACACCCCTTCGGCTAAGTCTCTAAATAATTTATGTAAATTTTAGGGGGGCTTCATATGGTTCAAATGGCTCTGAGCACTATGGGACTCAACTGCTGTGGTCATCAGTCCCCTACAACTTAGAACTACTTAAACCTAACTAACCTAAGGACATCACACACATCCATGCCCGAGGCAGGATTCGAACCTGCGACCGTAGCAGTCTCACGGTTCCTGACTGCGCGCCTAGAACCGCGAGACCACCGCCGCCGGCAGGGCGGGGGGGGGCTTCATAAATCGTGTATTAAATCACTGCCGGTATACCAGGTAAGACAGACTGTAATATAATTGTCTACGTCTAAATACAGCACAAAATCAAAAATACCTAACGTGTTTCTGGTTCTTGCCTTGTGACATGTTCGTTTACTTTTATCTTCCGTCTGGTGCACGAGAAATTACAGCCAAACAAGATGCATGTGTTAACCTTTCTGTCAAAACTCTAAAGATAACATAGATACATCACTTTATCCCAATTTCTTACGACTGTTTTATGAGCAAATAAACAGCTGTTTACACATCCTTTGCGTTCGCCGCCATACTGCTATTGTAAAGTGCTGGCTTCAGTGACACCAATGATAGGGTACACGTTATTGCCAGTGTGTGTGTGTGTGTGTGTGTGTGTGTGTGTGTGTGTGTGTGTGAGCAGGATCAATACTATACGACAACACAAACTTCGCCGGCTGGAGTGGCCGTGCGGTTCTAGGCGCTACAGTCTGGTGCCGAGTGACCGCTACGGTCGCAGGTTCGAATCCTGCCTCGGGCATGGAAGTGTGTGACGTCCTTAGGTTAGTTAGGTTTAATTAGTTCTAAGTTCTAGGCGACTGATGACCTCAGAAGTTTAGTCGCATAGTGCTCAGAGCCATTTGAACCATTTTTGAACACAAACTTCGTCTTCTAGAACGAACAGTTCCCAAGATATCTTTTAAGTGAACAAGTGGTCATGGAACCTGCAGAAATTACTTGCGCAGTAAGTTAGTTCAAAATCAAAAATACATAGCCATTCGAAAATCAACGAAACGTACGTCAAATTAAGGAGGAATCTCCAAGCAACAAATTTTCCATAGCAAAATAAAGATCGACATTTTATGTCCACGCCACGTTTAGTACTGCCCTTAATGGGCGATTGAAGCCTGCCTCTCTCTCTGAGCATGTCGCTGGGTCAAGGTCTCTCCTGTGGCCAGCAGTGGCTCCGCCGCAGTGCGCCGTATAAGGAAGGGGGCTCCCGCTGTGCAAGAGCCGGCCGGCACTTAGCGTACGGCCGACCCGCCAAGGTCGGCGTGGCGCCGCCGCGAGTTGCTCCGTAAACACGCGATGCTCACTTGGCCGCAGATTTATGTGCAGCTGAGCGAGCGTGGCGCTGGAAACGCCCGCTAGCCGAACAGCCCAGCCGGCATCACCCCTGTCTTCAAGGCCAGAAGTGGTCACCAAAGCGCTATTACAGCTCTCATACAGCTATTGGCCTATTTCGCTAACGCCAGTCTGTAGAACTTTTTTGTATTCGCGTATGACCTTTCTGGAGACAAAATCATCTCTACTAATTAACACGAGTCATGCAAACGACGATAGGGTGGAACTTCGGACCGGCACGCATGTAGATGCCGTTTTTCGTGACTTTCGGAAGGCGTTTCATGCACTTTCACTGTCACCTGATGAACCAGGCACGAGCGCATGCAACAGCAGGTCATTTTTGAGACCTCGCAAACGAACTACATATATCATTAACGGAAAGAAACCTTCTGACGTAAAATAGCTTCAGGTGTACCTCAAAGAAGTGTTATAGCACAATTACTGTTTGTAATATACAGTGTGAAAAGAAAAATACCTCAATTTGAGGCCAGCACGCGATTCCTCTTGCAGATCAAAGACGAAAATGTTGGTAGCAAAATCGGATCAGGTTCATTTACAAGGCAGTTCCAGGTATCTTAAAGGCTGGTTGTTGAGGTGTTGGACGATGAAGAACTGCATATTTATTACTTGTTAACACGGGCTGCCAGAGGACTGCATTCGATGAGCCCAGTTTTGTGGATGGCTTCTGCACCAATAACCAAAGACAATGGACATTTTACAAATAATGTGAAATGGACTGACTAATCTAGTTTCACTCATAAGGGTATTTTCAATCTCCACAACAACCATTGGTGGTTGGCACACAACCCACATTTCATCCGTGAACGTGGCTCTTAGGTGCTGTCTTCAGCCGGCCGCGGTGGTCTAGCGGTTCTGGCGCTGCAGTCCGGAACCGCGGGACTGCTACGGTCGCAGGTTCGAATCCTGCCTCGGGCATGGGTGTGTGTGATGTCCTTAGGTTAGTTAGGTTTAAGTAGTTCTAAGTTCTAGGGGACTTATGACCTAAGATGTTGAGCCCCATAGTGCTCAGAGCCATTTGAACCATTTTTAGGTGCTGTCTGGCATAAACCTGTGCGCTGGAATCGTGGAAGGCGTGCTTTTGGGCCCTTACTTATTTATTGAGAAACTGAATGCGCCGCCGTATCGGGAGTTTCATTGCAATACTTCGTCTGACGTATTAGACAATGTTCCACTTTGTGTTCGGCGACACGTATGGTTTCAACCCAATGGTGCACCATCACACTTTGGAATGATTGTGCACGAACTATGTAAATGAAGCGTTTCCAGGGAAACTGATTGGTCGTGGAGGTCCATTGTTTTGGCCTCCATGTTCCCAGATATGAAGCCACAAGACAAGTGGGGACACTTAAACGAGTAAGTTTATAGTACACAACCAACGGATGTACACAACCTAATAGCTCGCGTGCATATCGATTCGGCAATGATGAATTCAGATGGATGTTGCTCGTACGCTACAATTGTAAGACTACACAATTTCAGAAAAAAAAACAAGCACTGGAAGCAGTGAGTTTCATTAAATATATGGAAGTATGTGTAGCGAATGCTTTAAAAAGAACTGCCACTCACAACTAGTAACAGGTAAGACAGATGCCAAACAGATTCATTGACAGCAACCCCAGAAAAGCCTAGTCCACCCGTGGAGGAGGTAGACTACAAAATCTCGTTAAAATTCAGAGAGCGTACATCCCTAGAAGAATCAACTAAAATATTGCTTTATCATGCGCATATTTCGCGGGAAGACTACGAAGGCAAGATTAGAGAGATTCGAGCTCGCATGAAGGTTTACCAACAAGTTTTCTTTGGCGATTGGACTGAAAAAGGTGCGAAGCGACAATGGTGCAGCAAGTGCCCTCCGCCTCACCCCGTAAGGTGGCTTGCGGAGTATAGATGCTGAGTATGTCACTAAAACGATGACGGTAAACACACAGTCACTGGAGTTAAGTGAAAAGCCCCAGAAAATTTCAGTTAGGACTGTTAAACGAAAATTTGAAACCCGTTCCTCCCTTAAGACAATACAGTTACCAGTGTTGAATATGAAACGGTCCGCCTCCGTAGCTGAGTCGCTAGCGTAAATGTCTGGCGCGCAGGGGACCCGGGTTAGATTCCCAGCACTGCCAAGGATATTTTGCCTTATAGAGGTGGCCGGTAGGGGGGGGGGGGGGGGGGCGTGCATGCCGAGTTGTGATGGCAACAAAGGAGTTAGACTTGTAGCAGTTCCACGGTCTGGAAAGTCTGCAGAACGTTCGGGAGAGCGGTGTGGTAATGTTTTTCTTCATGGCGCAAACAAACTGGGGTCATACGCACTCAAGTCAAAACTATAGAATACGGAGACAGAAGAGTTACAAAACGACTATACGTCAGTCCCAGTTGACGTAATAGGAGACACCTAAAAATGGACGTGGGAAAAGGGCTAAAAAGAAACACCAAACGGAAACGGAGGTCCAAAACTAAAAATGAAATGGCCTTCGCCATATTGCTTTGGCGAATAAAAAGTAAAACGCGGTCGACAGCCTGCGCGTCGTTTGCTACAACGGGCGATAAATCAGACAGCAAACCCAAGCAGAATCGTAAAGGGTTAAAACTGAGCATTCCACCAGGAAGTGGCGGACAGTTAAAACTTGGGCGCAATGTGTACAAAGTGGTCGGGTAGCGCCACGTATCAAATCACGATGGCTAAAAAGACAGTGCCAAATACGCAGCCTACTTAAAATAACTTCCTCCCGGCGGAAGGGAAGCGAGGTGGTCGTCCAAGCCACTGGGAGAGGCTTAACAAGCCAGAGCTTATTCCCAGGACCATTGGTGATGCCAAAGGGACACCACCACCTGACAGACGGCAACACAGGGATCACTGAAGGGAATATCGGTACTAGTGGGCTGAGGTAGGAGGACTGTAGCTTTGGCAGCAGCCTCATTTCTTGGCATACCGACATGACCAGGAACCCACAAACATCACAGTGGCTCCACCAAGAATGAGAAAGTGACAGTTTTCCTGGACCCGTTGCACTAAGGGGCGGGCGGTGTACAGGACACAGACTTTGAAGGGCGCTGAGAGTGTGAGCAGAGGACACAGTTGAAAAGTGTGTCGCCCAATGTACTGCGTGGCCTGATACAGGATGAAGGGCTCGGCTGTAAATACTGAGCAGTGTGTCTGAAGCCGATAACGAAAGACACGGGTGTCTATGACGAAGGCACACCCAACCCCATGGTCAGAGAGCCGTCAATGTATACAAAGGTACTATCGCGAAGTTCCAAGCAAAGGTGGTGAAACTTAAAGAGACAGATCGAGGCCGGAGTAGTGTCCTTAGGAAGGGAATGAAGGCCAAGGTTAACATGGGCCGCTTCACGAAGCCAAGGTGGCAAGGGGTTCACACTTACCGGGAAAGGTGCAGGTAGTGCGAACTTTAGGCACTGTATCAAGTGCCGAAAGCCGACTCCAGGAGGTAACAGAAGAAGGACGAGCCCCATACTGACGATCAAAGGAATCATCAAAGTAGGAGGCATAGGATGGATGGCCATGCATGACAGGCAAATGGCACGCATACCTGCTCAGTAGAAAGTCACGGCGGTACGACAGTGGTAGTTCAACAGCTTCAGCGTACACAGACACACACACACACACACACACACACACACAACCAGGCTAATGTAAAAGGTGCTAGTGGCCAAACGGATGCCACGATGGTGGGTAGTGCAGAGACGGCGTAAGAGGGACGGACGGACGTGGAGATGTATAAAGCACCCACAGCCTAGTTTTGAACGGAAAAGTGACCGGTACAAACGGAGGAGGGTGGTAGTTCGACCAGCACCGCAAGAAGTACCATTGAGGACACGTAGGAGATTGAGAGACCGCGTACTGTGGGCTGCCAGGTAAGACACATGGGTGGACCAAGAGTATTTCCTATCGAACATAAGCCCCAGGAATTTCGTAGTTTCAACGAACGGGTGAGCAACAGGCCCAAGACGAAGACGGCGGGAGAAATTCACACAGGTGGTTTTGTAAGTGGAAAAACGAAAGCCATTGTCTATGCTTCAGGAGTAAAGACATCGGTTAAGCCACCGCTCAGTGAGACAGGTCCGTGGAAAACTGCAATAGATGGAAAAATCGTCAATAAAAAGGAAGCGGAGATGCTCGGTGGGCGACAGGCCATTGTATGGTTAACAGCGATAGCAAAGAGGTCGACGCTTAGGACGGGACCCTGAGGGAAACCGTTTTCCTGGATAAATGTTTCAGACAAGGCAGAAAAAACACACACACACACACACACACACACACACACACACACACACACACACACACAACCTTGAAAACTCTGTCTTTTAAAAATTCCCGAAGGAAACAGGGCAGGTGGCCATGGAAGCCCCACGTCTAAAGAGTACGAAGGATACCAGTTCTCCATCAGGTGTCTTGGGCCTTCTACAAATAGAAGAATACGGCCACAGTCTGGGATTTCCACAGAAAACCATTCATTACATGGGTGTACAAAGTAACGAGATGGTCAACTGCAGAACTCCGCACTCGAAATCCACACCGTGCAGTCATTAGTAGCTGCAAGACTCTAGCCACCATACCAGCCGGGGATTAATCTTACATTACACGACCTTGAAAACACAGTTTGTGACAGATGGGGCGGTAGCTAGAAGGAAGGTTTTTGTCCTTACCGGGAGTAGGTGTGGGTATGACAGTGATTTCGCGCCAACGTCTGGGAAAAGTGCCCTCCGCCCAGATGCAGCTGTACGTTCACTATGCGATTAAAAGTATCCGGACACCTGGCTGAAAATGACAAGTTCGTGGCGCCCTTCATCTGTAATGCTGGAATTCAATATGGTGTCGGCCCACCTTTGCCTTGATGACAACTTCCACTCTCGCAGGCGTACGTTCAGTCAGGTGCTGGAAGGCTTCTTGGGGAATGGCAGTTCATTCTTCACGGGGTGCTGCACTGAGGAGAGGTATCGATGTCGGTCGGTGAGGCCTGGCACGAAGTCGGCTTTCCAAAACATCCCAAAGGTGTTCTGTAGGATTCATTTCGTGACACTACAGGCCAGTCCATTACAGGGATGTTACTGTCGTGTAACCAGTCCGCCACAGGCCGTGCAATATGAACAGGTGCTTGATCGCGTTGAAAGATGCATTCGCGATTCCCGAATTGCTCTTCAACAGTGGAAACGAAGAAGGTGCTTAAAACATCATTGTAGGCCTGTGCTGTGCGAGTGCCATGCAAAACAAGGGGTGTAAGACTCTCCATGAGAAACACGACCACACCATAACACCACCTCCGAAATTCACTGTTGGCACTACACTCGCTGTCAGATGACGTTCACCGGGCATTCGCCATACCCACACCCTGCCATCGGGTCGCTACATTCTGTACCGTGATTCATCACTCCACAAAACCTTTTTCCACTTTTCAATCGTCAAATGTCTACGATCCTTACATCAAGCGTGGCGTCGTTTGGCATTTACCAGCGTGATTTGTGGTTGCAGCCGCTCGACCATTAAATCGAAGTTTTTTCACCTCTCGCTTAACTGACCTAGTACTTGCAGTGGATCCTTACGCAGTTTGGAATTCCTTTGTGATGGTCTGGATAGAGGTCTGCCTGTTACACATTACGACCTTCTTCAACTGTCAGCGGTGTGTCAGTCAACAGACGAGGTCTGCCTGTACGCTTTTGTGCTGTACGTGTCCCTTCAAGTTTCCACTTCACTATCACACCAGAAACAGTGGAAATCTCCTGTACAGACGTATGACCAAAGTGAGACCCAATCACTTGACCCCGTTCGAAGTCCGTGAGTTCCGCAGAGCGCTCAATTTGCTCTCTCATGATGTCCAATGCCTATTGAGATCGCTGATATGGAGTACCTGGCAGCACAATGCATCTAATATGATAACCGGATACTTTTGATCACATAGTGTATTAGGCAGAAAGTGCTTGCCCGCAGTAGAAAGATGATGAGACATGTGAATGTGGACAGCGTGTGGCCATGGGGGCGGAGGATTGGGATGAACTGAGAGTATGATCCAGCTCCCTCATAGTAAAGGCGGCATTGTAGCACTCACGATTGTGAGAAGAGATGCAGTAAGATGTTGACTCCGACTTCGCCCAGTAGAGTGGTACCATAAAATGGCGTAAGGTCCTCGCACTTATCTTGAAAAATAGGATTTTGTAGCTCAAAGACTGAGGAGTAAGAAGTGTGCTGGAATCCTGAATAAAACAACCAACCTTCAGAAAAAAAAATTTGTTGCATCACTTATTGAACGCCCCTCGTATGAATGGCGGGGTGGGGGGAGGGGGGGGGCGGCGGAGGACGCAGAACACTAAGGATTGAAACCACCATGTTAACGTTTTTGTATTTTCCTTAATCTAGCCTCTGAACATTTTAACTGACCAAGTATTCTATTGCCACTTGCCATGTAGGTTTCTCGCCACACCTGCTGACTTTTCCAACATCAAGGTGAGTTCATTTACATGTTACTGGAACTGATGATAATGTTATCTTTGGATAGTACAATACTTTGAAGACTGTATTCAGCAGCTCTGATTGGAATATGGAAGCTAATTATTTCATTCCTAATCAATAACTTAAGTACAAGAATGATTTCCAAATAATCTCTTCGTCAGTTTACAACTTTTCTAGTTTTCAGTGACCTGTGTAAGTTGATACAGCCACTGTAATTTGAATTAGGTGTTTAGTAATTGGAGGTTCAAATGGCTCTGAGCACTATGGGACTTAACTGCTGTGGTCATCAGTCCCCTAGAACTTAGAACTACTTAAACCTAACTAACCTAAGGACATCACACACATCCATGCCCGAGGCAGGATTCGAACCTGCGACCGCAACGGTCACGCGGTTCCAGACTGTAGCGCCTAGAACCGCACGGCCACTCCGGCCGGCAGTAATTGGAGGTTACAATTAGAGAAGACAGAAGAAGCAGACAATCTGAACACTGAAGTTTATTTTCCATGTCACTTCTTAAAATCATTTTCATGAATACTGTGATTTTTTTAGAAAGCATGGATACAACACGCTACCACAGAAGTTATGTTGTGAACAGTGCAGCTGTTTTTTTTTTGTTCTTTACGGTAAAGGTGCTACAGAAGAATGCTGAAGATAAGGTGGGTAGATCACGTAACTAATGAGGAGGTATTGAATAGGATTGGGGAGAAGAGAAGTTTGTGGCACAACTTGACTAGAAGAAGAGATCGGTTGGTAGGACATGTTCTGAGGCATGAAGGGATCACCAATTTAGCATTGGAGGGCAGCGTGGAGGGTAAAAATCGTAGAGGGAGACCAAGAGATCAATACACTAAGCAGATTCAGAAGGATGTAGGTTGCAGTAGGTACTGGGAGATGAAGAAGCTTGCACAGGATAGAGTAGCATGGAGAGCTGCATCAAACCAGTCTCAGGACTGAAGACCACCACCACAACAACAACAACAACAACAACATCATACGGTAGAGGGTCACGAAGTCGGAAATGAACTTCACGTAGGTCTAGGTCAGCTGTAAATATCCTTACAGGTTATCCAAGACGAAGAAAGAAGCACGAAAATAAGGTCTGAGATACATATACAAGATATTAGCTAACGCTCACGTGCTGTGTAACAAAATTAACAGGCTGAGTAGAGGATGAAGCATTCTCTTATTCCGAAAATGGATGACTGTACCAGCGAAGGGCTGTAAAGGCCTAAGAAAATATTGTAACTCCAGGACCATCGACAGAAGGGAAAGTTAGCATCGAACACCACGGACGAAGGCGTGAAGAACGAAAGGAGAGAAGGTATGTCTGTAGTACACCGTAACATTTAGTGTTGCAGCCTAAATTGTGCTCAACCAACGGTGACTGGAATGGGCACGATTTATTCAGCAGGTCAGCAGTCTAGCGGAGGTAACTGTCAATCGAGTCACTGATGGACGGCCAGCGGTTGACAGCCTGCAGCTTTATCACCTGTTTGAGATGCGGGCCTTCCCGCTGTAGTTATGTCGAGGCCAGCGACAATCTGGCCTGTTCCAACATCCCAGGTAGGGCTGCCACCCATACCTGATGGCAGCATTGTGATGTGATTCGGCGTTCAACTAGCCTCACTGTCGCCAAGTTGACATGAAGTGCTCGATAGGTTGTATATTCAGAAGCAGTGGCAGTAGTACCAGTAGTGGCGGAACAGCAGATGTCGGTCTAGGATGACGCCACGTGAGCGTTTCCTCCATGTTGTCCAAAAAGTAGACGACTTTGTCCTCGTGGTCCAGGCGACAGCCCTCACGAGCGATCATAATTATCCTAGAGACTACAGAAAAATTGTTACTGTGGAATCTGGGTCAGTTTGTGACCACCACTTCCATGTCAGACTGAGTTGCCAGTTTTACTCATGCTACTGAACTGATTAATCTCTGCCCTTGCTTTATTAATTTGTACCATGTTATCGACTTTTACTGACAAACCCGCCAGGTTAGTACAAAGCGCTAATGCTCTGCTTCTTGGACTCTGGTAGGCGCGTCGACCCCTGATCGAATCCGCCCCACGACGGAGGCTGGTGTGCCAGCTAGTCTGGATGTGGTTTTTAGGCGGTTTTCCACATCCCACTAGGTGGATACAGGGCTGGTCCCCACGTCCCGCCTCAGTTACACGGCGCACAGAAATCTGAACACATTCGCACTATTCCATGGCTTACATTAGACACAGACAATTGGGGTACACTAATTCCGTCACGTGGGGTAAGGGGTGGCGGCAGGAAGGGCATCTGGCCACCCCTTAAATTAACCTTGCCACATCCGATTGACCATGCCGACCCTGCGTCGTTGCGGGAAAAAGGCACAAGCAGAAGAAAGAAGATCGACTTTTACTGACAGAATCTCTTATCCAGCCACTGTTGTTCCTGATCTAAATAAATGATTTATGATACATTCTGAGCAGCCCTTTTAGATTGTTTGCAGATGATGCTGTCATTTACAATCATGTGAAGTCATCAAATGATCAAAACCAACTGAAGAATAATTTAGACAAGGTGCAAAAAGTGACATTTAGAGTTCATCATGAAAAGTGTGAAGTCGTCCACATGAGCATTAAAATGAATCCCCTAAATGTCAATGGCACAATAAATCACACAAATCTATAGGCTGTAAACTCAATTGGATACTCAGGGAGTACAACTACAAAGAACTTAAATTGGAACGCTCACATAGTTAACGCTGTGGGGAAAGCAAACGGATATTATGATTTATTGGCGGAACACACAGGAAATGTGTCTACTAAAGAGAATGCCTACACTACGCTTGCCTCCCTCTTCGAGAATTGCCGTGCAGGGTGGAATCCACATCAGACCGCATTGACTGAGGACATCGAAAAGTTCAAAGAAGTGCAGCTCTGTTTGTAATATCGCGAAATAAGGGTGAGAGTACCATGGATGTGATACGCGAATTGGGTGATAGTCATTAAAACATAGGCGTTTTTCCCTGTGGCATTACCTTCTCATGAAATTTCGGTCACCAACTTTCTCCTCAGTGTGAAAATATTTTGTTGGCGCCCACTTAAATAGGGTGAAATGATTATCATAAAAATAAGAGAAATCAGAGCTCGCACGGAAATATTTAAATGTTCCCTTTTTCTACGCGTTGTTCTAGAGTGGAACGGTAGGAAAGCAGCTTAAAGGTGGTTCGTTGAATACTTTGCCAGGCACGTAATTGTGAATTGCAGAGTAATCCTGTAGATTTAGACTGGACCGGATCCATTAAACCGTCAACGAAAGTATCATCCAGCTAAATATAAGCTCTACAACTTTAAGGTATGCTGAAAGACAACCTACATTCTATATCCCCCTCCACTCCGCGCTCCCACTCAAAAACCACTTCCCTCTGCTCGCTTTCTGCGGCCGATTCCTCTAGTGCAGAGCAATTCTGGAAATTTAGTAATCTTTCTACCTTTCAGCCAGATAGTATTTCGTTAAGTGTAGTTGGTTGGTATTTGCGAAATATACTGTGTGTTTCTACTGAAGCCGCCCATCTCCCGTTAATTACTTGCCCGCTTTTAGATTTGCGTCCAGGCAAGACAGCCTTACAATTATTTAAGTCATTGTGTCTTGAGAAATTCTGCAATAGAGAAAACTGTCGCCAACGTCAGCTAAGTAACTTCTGGAAAGGCATCCAAGCTTGCACTGATTTGCGTACTGAAGGTCATAGTTTTGCTCTGATTATGGAAATCCACTCCTCATGTAATGATTTCTGAAAACAACATCCCGAGTAGCAAACGGATTGACTTGTCGAATGCTTGCCGCCGCTAGCCACAAATTATTACTCCGAATGCGCCGGTAGTCTCGCGTGCCATACGACATGTCAAATAATTTATGATAGTTCGTGTTTGTCATGCTGTTTTTAACTCAGAGATATGAAGATATCATTACTGATTAAAACTATTAACAGAAAGCTATGAAACACTTCTGATTGAAGACTGCTCGAAGTCTTCAACATAACGGAATCTTGCTATTTTATTTCCCACATCTCTTTCTTCTCTGAAAGATAGATGGGCACTTTGAAAAGGCGCATTAGTTTACAATCAACGAATTTTACAGCTAACTGGTTCCAGTCTCGTAAACTTTATGCCTTTCAGTGTGCTAAGCGAGATACTAACTTCGTATACTTCATGTATTTTGTATCGTTCATGTACGGCCGTTTGTAAGAATAACACTTGTTACCTGACCGTCAGCAAAAAAGACAACGATTACTTATTCATCATTATGAAAGATGTGTGTTTGCTTTTTTGTATTCATTGATGTGACGCGTCGACTGTACTGACATTAGTAAGTACTGGATACATTGTGTACTTTCTTCTGTGTCTTCTTTAAATCTTCATTTCCCAAAATGGATATTTCTGAGTTTCTGTGCGTGCTTTTAATTGCATGTATAAAATATAAAACACGCCTTTTATATTCCAAATTAATCTACCTCGATTAACATCGCCAAATGATTAAGTACAAAGAGTTTTTTCTGATAATCTGTGTTTATCGCTTATTTAACAAACTTCTAGCAATAGGGTTTAGGCTACTTGTTCAATATTTGCCCTAAAATTTTTGAACAGCATACTCTGTCCACTAAAGAAGTTCCCCTACTAGCCTTCGCAGTTCTGTCGTTTTTTGAAACGAGTACCATAACGGCGAACCTCCATTCCTCTAGCACTTTCTTTTGAGCAACATTTATTAGTTAATTTATTTATAAACATGTCTCTGCTTTTCGACTATCTGATCCGTATGGTCTATATCATACTTCATTATGACAATTCGTAGCGCGATGAGATGAAGGTGAAGCGAGATGTCTGGTCTTTACTGCCTTCTACTTCGTTTTGAATCTATGTGCGTCAGGAAGATACGCCGGACATTATGGAGAGTACCACCAGTGAATTACTTATTTCACCAAACACACATGTAACTTAATGGTTCAATATTCGCCTCGGGTACTCCAGTAATATTCGGAGGACGTTGCAAAATATAAACGTCATTCCACGCGAGAACTGTTGTTTCGCCAGACACGGAGGGAGAGCCGTGAAAAGTTTAATGTGGTGGACACTTAAAGCGATCTTGTCTGTATGGGTCAGTCACTGTGTAATACAGAAGTCGCGACAGCTCACTCTGAACTGATACAAAATGAAAGAACAATGTCGTACATACGACGCCTTCGCGTAGATGCGCTCGAGAGTGATGAGATCACCAGTTTTCTCAGATTGTATGCTATCTCTTACATCAGTATCCTCGGTTGCTCCATGCTTAGTGGTACATCAGGCACAGGTGTATTAGACCATTTGTGTTAAAAATCAGATCGCTCAGCTGATGCAGAGTTCTGCGTGGGCTGCATCGTAAACTAGGGTCAAACGCTGTAACACGGTGCAATTGCAACGCAATGAAGACTGAGGGATCGCATGACGTCACGAGTCCGCTGCAGCCATACGTTTAAATGCGATACGACGCTAGCTGACTGTGCGCTTCGTAGATAAGATATCACTTTAATCCCTTTCCACAAGATGCCCTGATTTCTACAAAATATGCATTTGTCGTAGAATTAAGATATTGTGTAACTGGCGTCATATATAGCAGCTGTCTGGAGTCAGATTATACTGTTAATACTTGTTAAAATTTCCTTGGAAGTGATATGCATCGTACTTAGACAGCCTGACAATGAGGCACTATCAATGTCAATAAGAGACTGAAAAACAATGTGACACTTTTACGTGATAAGACTACGGAAGATCTGGAGACCATGCCAAATTTAATTTCACGATATGGCAGGAATTTCCCCGGCATGAACGGGCACAGCACGGCAGAAGACAGAAAGCCACATGTACGGTAGTACTCATCATGCTAATACCAAATTGTCACTACCACAAGTGCATCGCAAGGTGTATATCCACTGGAAAAAAAAGGTTCAAATGGCTCTAAGCACTCTGGGACTGAACATCTGAGGTCAGTCTGCAAGACGTAGAACTACTTAAACCTAGCTAGCCTAAGTACATCACACACACCCATGCTCGAGGCAGGATTCGAACCTGCGACCGTAGCAGCAGCGCGGTTCCGGACTGAGGTGCCTAGAACCGCTCGGCCACAGCGGCCGGCTTTATCCACTGCAGACTGCACCGCTCGAGCTGGCTTCTGTTTGGAACAAACTTTAAGCTGTTCACAGTTTCAAGTATAATGATCCAGTCATTTTCCTCGTCGTGATTTAGACGTCCCTGTGGTTTTAAATGCGTTGACGTACACATTACACGGTTCACGAGAGCGTCCGCTGTGACCTAAGAGAAGCGATGTGTTTTCACGCAACAAGAAAGCAAGAACGATTAGGCATGAACGCCTCATCAACGTGGACCTAATTAGGCCCGAGCAGTTTTGTGGAGAAGTCATTCCAGTGTTCGCCTGAAGCTATTTAAAGAAACAATGAAAAACCTAAATCTGTGTAGTCCAACACCGTTCATCCCAAATAACGAATCCAGTGTGCGCCACATCGCAATACTCTTCCCTATCTGTCATGACAGCCGGCATAAAGCCTGAGTCATCTGCCCTTACATACGGGTTTTATGCAATCCGCAAAGCCTTCAGACACCAAACGCATGATTTTCATATTCTTTCGCTCCATACACCAAACTGATAGTCCTACAGGAAAAATGAACACAACCAGTCTGTAGGAAATTCAAATGAGTTTCTCTTGAATAACTAAAACCGTAGTCTCTAGCGAAAACTTTCTCCAGTACAAAATTTAACTACATTAAATTTCCTACAGAATGGTCCTGTACATTTTTCAGTAGGACTAATAGTTCGCGTATAGCAAGACAGAATATCAATCTCACTCGTGGTTGTTGAAAGCGTTGTGGGTTGCGTAAAACCTATAGGTAGGGGCAGCTGAATCACCCTGTATGATTGTCATCAAAGAGCATATAATAATGGCGAAAACTTTGAAAAAGATGGTACACGGGGAAAGAGTGGTGCAAAACTGTAAATGTTATCCCTGACATTGCAACTTTAAAGTAGTCTAAAATATATAAGCTAGACAAAACAGTAAATAAATGTGAAGAAGCAGTAAACATTAAGACTAACAGAATTCATACCGTATCCACATGATTTTTCGTGAATTAATCATTCTGTGAACTAGTGTAGAGAGATCAGTAATTTTGTACTAACGGAAGATACGAGGTTTATTATATGCGATAAGCGTATCAGGGAAATTTGACTGCTAATAAGGATGGTGTCTCTGTCGAACTAAAGCGAGGAGGACAAAGACAAACAGGAAAAAGTTAATTGCCAAAGCAATTTGTAGTAATCCTCTACAAGTTCATCACACAGCGATAAAGCAGTAATATTTAAGTAATGAAAGGCATCACTGAAACCATTAGTCAGTTCTCTGCTCAAAACTTATGCCGCTTATTATATGACAAATTGAGGAAGATTGCTGCTTCTGCCATAAAATAGCTAAGGATGACTGTTGGAAGCTCATCACTTGGGCTATTTATGATGGTTTGCAAACCAAACGATGAGCTAAAATACTGTGCGCAAGAACGCCACATTTTGATTGCTCGTTGCATCAATGTTAAGCGAGAACAGACGCCGTCAAAATAGCGAACATGTGTTCATCGGTCACTAGTCTCATTACGCAATCGCCCAGACAGTAACTACTCACAGCAGAAGTACGAAAAACTTTTCGTATAATTATGACAAAATGGTTAATAGCCACAGATTCAATTATATCTGAACCACCTTTCAGTTTTTACATTAAGTAATGTAAAAATATCCCATAATACACTGCCTGCCAAAAATGGAAGCGACATTTAAGAGAGTGAACAAGCGTGAGTAGGACTCGTGCAAGATAGTTCCGTTCAAACTTAATTATGTTTATAGGCAGTTCATCCATCCTGAAAACCAAGAAGCTTTATTTTTGCCTGTTGTCGATATCAACACGAGCAAGATATCTGTCTTGAGAATTCCAAGACCGCGTCCAAATCTCTACAGTAGTTTCTCAGAGTAGCCTGGATATAAAAAATGCGAGCGAGGGACTTCAATTTATATATGCAGAGAGAGAAGAATTAACAAAATATTTGTTTACTTACTGAAACATGACTGCAACTTATGTTGTGTGTCTGGGTGCAGTAATATTTTTCTATTATACTTTGACGATAATTTAATTCAAGTTCCAATCGCAAAAAAGATTTTTTATGTGATAATTACAATTAAGCAATTTTAAATTTTTTGTTCACTTTTACTGTGAAACCTCGATTCTTGACAAATTCATAATTGTAGGTCAGCGGGACGTGCCCTATAGGTTTTAATGAGTGAGTGTGTGTCAAAATGTGAGATAAAGGTCTGTATCTCTTGATGGCTTTGACTTAGAAGCTTAAATGTTCTATACCGCAAAGGGACCATACATCTTAGTATGTGACAAATTTTAACCTTGTACGTCAAACCGTTCCTGAGAAAAAAAAAGTTCTCTCAATTAGAAGAAAGTGATCCTATAATTGTTCCATTTTTACCGATTGAGGTACGGAACTCTAAACAGGGACAGAATGAGTCATGCTATAAATGACAGTTTTTTCAGTTTTAGGCCAACACGACCGAACCACGTAAAGGCTCTACCATGAGCCGGCAAAGAGGGTGTGTTTATGTTGTCAGTAGCTTTAATGTGGCTTTGGGATTTGCGACTCCCTCGTAACAGGTGAAGTACTACCCAAGTCCCGATCAGGCAGTGACAGGATAAAGGGCCAGCGAATAGCTGAAAATTTTTGAAAATTACTCAGGCTTTAGGAATCAATGGTAAGCTGAAGACTAACGTCAACAGCGAAAGTCGTATAGAGCGGTAATCCGTTAAGCGAATGAAACACGATGAAGTTTCTGTATGAATGAAAACATGTTTTCTTTTTCGTGCAAATTTTGCAGGATTAATCAATTGAAGATAAACGACAGTTCAATAGAGTGGAAGGTAGAATGCTTTGACGCCGCAGTCGAAATGGTCAGCTCTACAGTCGCCCGTTCTTTGTCCGCTATAATTTTTTTTACTAATTTGCGTCACTCATTTCAGTGTTCAACGGCTTCCGTATACTAGTCTTGGGATTTGCTTTATGGCACAGAGGGGAATAAGATGCTAACATATGGAAACACTATGTCCGATTTCTTCAACCAGAACGTAAATGTGTTTCCTTTGAATTCTACTGGGCGACAGTTGCTCCACAGCAGCGGTTTAAGTTGCGTTCGCTGCAGCATCTTTGTCACATTTCCGCAAGTGATTTTTCCTCCCTTCTCAATGAAATTCCTGAAAGGCTACTAACCTCTGATACAACAAATGCGGTAATTCACAAACAAAAGATTTGCGAACACGCGTGGAGCACAAATGTACTAGCATTATATACAGGATCGCTTTCCGAGCGAGAAGGAAGCCTGGCGCCGACCCACAAACGGCAGCATGGGAACTCCCATACATGTTTGGTCGTTAATGGAAGCGCACCTGTTACAAATGACCCATTACGGAGCGCGATAACTGCTAGCACTAATTAACAGCTTAAAATACATGAAACCGTGTGTATATGTGTGTGTGTGTGGGGGGGGGGGGAGGGGGGGAGTTGGAGGAGGCTGTCGGAAGCGCTGAACATCTACAGCTGCATATCCTTATACATGTACTCGCTTAACACGTAAACCGCATTAAGATACTAGCGGACCTGCAAAGTTCTTAATATCATAAGACTATGCTGTCAGTTTCACTCTACCACTTTCATTTCCTCGACTTTCTGCAAGGGCTGCTGCGAAGTTCTCTTCCTGTGGCTTTCCTTTTTTCTCTCTGTTGAAAGGCTCCACCTTAAAACATATCACTTTTCACCAGATAATTATTATATATATTGCTGCTCCCGTAACAATGTAATATTAAACTCCAAATAGCCTAAACGATTGTTGGTGATGTGATTACACTGCGAAAATATATTTTGAGTACATGGGAGCTACTGCATTATTGTACTGGTTGTTGTTGTTGTTGTTGTTGTTGTCTTCAGTCCTGAGACTGGTTTGATGCAGCTCTCCATGCTACTCTATCCTGTGCAAGCTTCTTCATCTCCCAGTACCCACTGCAGCCCACATCCTTCTGAATCTGCTTAGTGTATTCATCTCTTGGTCTCCCTCTACGATTTTTACCCTCCACGCTGCCCTCCAATACTAAATTGGTGATCCCTTCTTCTAGTCAAGTTGTGCCACAAACTCCTTTTCTCCCCGGTTCTATTCAATACCTCCTCATTAGTTATGTGATCTACCCATCTAATCTTCAGCATTCTTCTGTAGCAACACATTTCGAAAAGCTTCTATTCTCTTCCTGTCTAAACTATTTATCGTCCATGTTCCACTTCCATACATGGCTACACTCCATACAAATACTTTCAGAAACGACTTACTGACCCTTAAATCAATACTCGATGTTAGCCGGCCGAAGTGGCCGCGCGGTTCTGGCGCTGCAGTCTGGAACCGCAAGACCGCTATGGTCGCAGGTTCGAATCCTGCCTCGGGCATGGATGTGTGTGATGTCCTTAGGTTAGTTAGGTTTAACTAGTTCTAAGTTCTAGGGGACTAATAACCTCAGCAGTTGAGTCCCATAGTGCTCAGAGCCATTTGAACCATTTGAATACTCGATGTTAACAAATTTCTTTTCTTCAGAAACGCTTTCCTTGCCATTGCCAGTCTACATTTTATATCTTCTCTGCTTCGCCCAATATCAGTTAATTTGCTCCCCAAATATCAAAACTCTTTTACTACTTTAAGCGTCTGATTTCCTAATCTAATTTCCTCAGCATCACCCAATTTAATTCGACTACATTCCATTATCCTCGTTTTACTTTTGTTGATGTTCATCTTATATCCTCCTTTAAAGACACTATCCATTCCGTTCAACAACTCTTCCAAGTCGTTCGCTGTCTGACAGAATTACAATGTCATCGGCGAACCTCAAAGTTTTTACTTCTTCTCCATGGATTTTAATTCCTACACCGAATTTTTCTTTTGTTTCCTGTACTGCTTGCTCAGTATAGAGATAGAATAACATCGGGGAGACGGTACATCCCTGTCTCACTCCCTTCCCAACCACTGCTTCCCTTTCATGCCCCTCGACTCTTAACTGCCTTCTGGTTTCTGTACAAATTGTAAATAGCCTTTCACTCCCTGTATTTACCCCTGCCACCTTCAGAATTTGAAAGAGAGTATTCCAGTCAACATTGTCAAAAGCTTTCTCTGTCTACAAACGCTAGAAACGTAGGTTTGCCTTTCCTTAATCTTTCTTCTAAGATAAGTCTTAACGTTAGTATTGCCTCACGTGTCCCAACATTTCTACGGAATGCAAACTTATCTTCCCCGAGGTCGGCTTCTACCAGTTTTTCCATTCGTCTGTAAAGAATAAGCGTTAGTATTTTGCAGCCGTGACTTATTAAACTGATAGTTCGGTAATTTTCACATCTGTCAACACCTGTTTTCTTTGGGATTGGAATTATATTCTTCTTGAAGTCTGATGGTATTTCGCCTTAGATCTTGCTCACTAGATGGTAGAGTTTTGTCAGGACTGGCTCTCCCAAGGCCGTCAGTAGTTCCAATATAATGTTGTCTACTCCGGGGGCCTTGTTTCGACTCAGGTCTTTCAGTGCTCTGTCAAACTCTTCACGCAGTATCGTATCTCCCATTTCATCTTCATCTACATCCTCTTCCATTTCCATAATATTGTCCTCAAGTACATCGCCCTTGTATAGACCCTCTGTATACTCCTTCCACCTTTCTGCTTTCCCTTCTTTGCTTAGAACTGGGTTTCCATCTGAGCTCTTGATGTTCATACAAGTGGTTCTCTTATCTCCGAAGGTCTCTTTAATTTTCCTGTACGCAGTTACCCCTAGTGAGACAAGCTTCTACATCCTTACATTTGTCCTCTAGCCATCCCTGCTTAGTCATTTTGGACTTCCTGTCGGTATCATTTTTGAGACGTTTGTATTCATTTTTGTCTGCTTCATTTACTGCATTTTTATATCTTCTCCTTTCATCAATTAAATTCAATATTTCTTCTGTTACCAAAGGATTTCTACTAGCCCTTGTCTTTTTACCTATTTGATCCTCTGCTGCCTTCACTATTTCATCCCTCAAAGCTACCCATTCTTCTTCTACTGTATTTCTTTCCCCCATTCATGTCAATCGTTCCCTTATGCTCTCCCTGAAACTCTGTACAACCTCTGGTTCTTTCAGTTTATCCAGGTCCCATCTCCTAAAATTCCCACCTTTTTGCAGTTTCTTCAGTTTTAATCTACAGTTGATGACCAATAAATTGTGGTCATGAGTCCATATCTGCCCCTGGAAATGTCTTACAATTTAAAACATGGTTCCTAAATCTCTGTCTTACCATTATATAATCTATCTGATATTGTTTATTTTGGTACAGTTGTTTAGTTTGGTTGTTATGCTACACTTTAAAAATCCAGCTAAATAAGCTACGTGTCTCTACGCCAGCAACCACATATAATAATATCCTGGTGTCTCCAGAGACGAAAAAAAAGCGTTAATTCTCAAATATCACCTACATGGTTTTGGAAAGTGAAGTACACAACGTGATAGAAACTATTAGCATGACGCTGCACCGTCTCTGGCCTATATGCATGGACTAATTCGGTCGGGAAGGGTGCCAAAGCCGTCGTCTCGCCTCCTCTCCTGAATGAAACTGGCCTACAGATGTCTGTATCCTAGGTACCTGCACAGGGACGGCGTTGACGCCAGAACTGATCGCTTACAGACTGTATCGTGGACAGATCTGGAAATCTGACGTACCGTAACATCATGTAAACAGTTCAGAGAGACGAGAGCCGTGTGTGGTCCATCGTCCTGTTGGAAAACGTCGCATGCCAGTGAATATGAGAATGTAGGATATCCGCGACGTACCATTGTACCACCGGCACTCTCTTAACCACTACCACCCGTGACCTGAAGTATTACCCGATGCGTGCTCTCACATTGACACTGGAAGAACACTTGAAGGCCGCTGACGGTGGTTATGCGGGGTAGTGCAGAAACCCAATTCTTCGCTGTACACAATGCGACGCCACTTATGCTACCCAGTCACGACACCATATAGTGTTCCTTTCCATATACTTGACATGAACAATATAAATAACGACAAAAGAACTATACATGCGTAATGTTGTGCGAACTTTAATGCCTAATTGTGATACAGACAAAGTGACGAAATAACTTAGAAGACAATTTATTGATTCTGATAATAGAAAATAGACACTACTCTCCGTGATATAAGATCATGTGTGTAAACTAAAGAACCGAACATGACTGGAAGACAATGACCTTAGTCGTCTTCTGATGTTTCCTTGTGTCTTAGCTATTGTTTGAGTGCAGAAGGTAAGATTGTATTGCGATAGCTTTTGTCTTGCTCTCGTTTAATTATTAGAACATAACTGAAGCGTAAAAGAGATACGAAAATATATTAAGATAATCTGGAGTGCAGAGTAATCACTGAAGGAACCCACGCCACATTTGTTATAACGCAAGAGTTTGTGTAGCATATTTTTTGCAGCTGCTGCGGAGCTAGCTGTGATCATCTTTGACTGAGAAAGTTGGCCGCCATTACGCGGCGCATTTAAACTTTTTATTTCCACAGGAAATACGACGAAGCAAGAGCAGAAAAACTTATTTAAAAATACTATCAAAATTAATGAGCATCTAATCACAAGATTTATTTTATCATGAAGTGACTATTTTCAGTGATACAATTTATTATAGGTCAGGTGCCTCCTAGCATAAATTTTATTACGCTAACGCATCTGATATTATTTATAGAGAGCCTGACGCTCGTTTTCAATCAGAATTTAAAGTTTAATTTGGCAACCTGCAAATATAATATTGCTTATTTGTAATTGTTTCTTACGAGGTTTTATGAAAGATAGCTTTACCAAATTTAACTTTACGAACTTAATAGAATCTTCATACAACTTATAGCAGAAAGAGACATTACAACCCACTCTAAAAGCAGCAGTCTGTTGTGGTGTTAACGTCAGTTTACAAAAAAATGGTTCAAATGGCTCTGAGCACTATGGGACTCAACTGCTGTGGTCATCAGTCCCCTAGAACTGAGAACTACTTAAACCTAACTAACCTAAGGACATCTCACACATCCATGCCCGAGGCAGGATTCGAACCTGCGACCGTAGCAGTCGCACGGTTCCGGACTGCGCGCCTAGAACCGCGAGACCACCGCGGCCGGCGTCAGTTTACAGGTGGGATGGAGATCCTCTAGCCCGGTTGCTGGCAGACTCCTACGAATGGTTTGGGATAACAAACTTGGAGGCAGCCTATAACTTGTTTTCAGATGGCACACATGTGAAAAAGTTACGATGTGCGTGGTGGACAATGCGGTGACCCTTTTGGTAGGCGTGGTCGACTGGAATCTTTAATACGCTAGCTTTCTCTTCCAATCGGGCCAGTCACATCCGAATGTCCCATAAATATGGATATGACACGATTCGACTAGCTGTGCTAAAGGATAGCCGCAATGAGCCCCGTTTTAAAGTATCACTTGCTGGTAACGCTGTCTCATACGAGTACGAATCGTCTCCGTTCCTTCACAGCGATCACCCAACATCTGACACCCGACCAAACTTCTAGGCGCTTCATTTCTTTTCTGAGGCAGTGTATCAGCCAATGGTGGGGATAGGAGTTCCACTAGGCTTGCCCCCAAGTACATATGTTGGGATGATCCAGATCCTCCTCCTCCATGTTCTGTGTTAATGTCCTGGATGACAATATTAACAGCAACCACAGTCTTAGTAGATGATGCAGCTGCGTCCAGTGAAGTGCTGCCTGGAAGAAGCCGCACAAATATTCAGTCAGATCTTGATAAGATTTAATCGTGGTGAAAAGATTGGCAAAATACTTTGGGCGGTCAGATATTTAAAATTTTGCATTTCACAAAACGCAGAAGCGTAATATGACTACAATAGCGATTGGAATCAGTCAGCTCATAAATGCCTGGGTCTTACGTCGCTGAAACACGCGATCTTGAGATTCAGTTTCGCGAGGCTTTATTACAGCGTACAGGTAATTAAATCGATTACTGAGGCATCTTGCCCGCCCGTGTATCGCATCTGGCGTTGTAATTGGCCCTTTCCCACTTAGCTTTACAGGGACCGACGCGGCAGACCACCAGCACACCTTATGTAAACCGGCTGTGGCGGTAGGTGCACTGTGGGCGTTCCTAGGGCGTCGTAATTGCGCGGCTTAATTACTCGTTATAGAGGGGCTACGACGGCTCGCAGCCAGCAATAGCAGGTGGCACCGCCTGACGTCACAGCTAATCGCTGGCGGGGCGGGGCGGCTGCCTCTTTGCAGAAGGACTCTCGCCGCTGATGGCTTCCTTCCTGTGCGCCCTCCGTCCCAATTAAAACAGCGCAAACAGATAACGTTGCAGAGGCAGTCGAGCCTTTGTTGTAGTTCGTGCTTTGATGGGTTAAGTGCATATGCGATTTATTACCCGGCAACTGATTAAACAACTTACTGGTGCCCATTAAGGCACTCAGATCCTTACAGAGTATGTTCGCGGGAATCTGCAATGTTTCCTTTCCTCCTCTTGGAACGTCATTTGCCGATCGTGTGGTCCAGTCGAAGGAGAAGACTGAAAAGCTAATCTCGAGGAAGGAAACATTATTGGCAGAGACAAATCAATGTTTAAAGGGAGTGCGTTCATTGAAACGCGTCGCACCAATCTTATCGTATTTTATTCTCTGCTGCGTCCACAATGGAAGTGCGTGCACTACGCTGCGCCAAAAATGCGGCCAGGAATGTAAAGGGCAATGCGTTCAGCGAGTTCGGCTGACGTCACAGGCGAATTTGCTTAGTAAATACCACACTAACAACGTCGACATTTAGTACTGGCGCAAGTATTAAGCAATAGATGCTCAGAATCCTAAAACAATTATCATTCTCGTGCAACATTATGAATAGCAGTTTCTTTGACCTCAAATAGCCAGAATACTGCAGTCATCAACGACTTCTTAAGTAACAGAACCCAGTACGTTGTCCTCGATGGTGAGTGTTCATCGGAGGTGAGGGTATCATCGGGAGTGACCCAGGGAACTGTGGTAGGTCCGCTGTTTTCTATCTACATAAATGATCTTTTGGATAGGTTGGATAGCAATGTGCGGCTGTTTGCTGATGGTGCTGTGTTGTACGGGAAGGTGTCCTCGTTGAGTGACAGTAGGAGGATAAGGAAGGACTTGGACAGGATTTGTGATTGGTGTAAAGAATGGCAGCTAACTCTAAATATAGATATATGTAAATTAATGCAGATGAATAGGAAAAAGAATCCCGTGATGTTTAAATACTCCATTAGTAGTGTAGCGCTTGACACTGCCACGTCGATTAAATATTTGGGCGTAACACTGCAGAGCGATATGAAGTGGGACAAGCATGTAATGGCAGTTGTGGCGAAGGCGGATAGTCGTCTTCGGTTCATTGGTAGAATTTTGGGAAGATGTGGTTCATCTGTAAAGGAGACCGCTTATAAAACACTAATACGACCTATTCTTGAGTACTGCTCGACCGTTTGGGATCCCTATGAGGTCGGATTGAGGGAGGACATAGAAGCAATTCAGAGGCGGGCTGCTAGATTTGTTACTGGTAGGTTTGATCATCACGCGAATGTTACGGAAATGCTTCAGGAACTCGGGTGGGAGTCTCTAGAGGAAAGGAGGCGTTCTTTTCGTGAATCGCTACTGAGGAAATTTAGAGCACCAGCATTTGAGGCTGACTGCAGTACAATTTTACTGCCGCCAACTTACATTTTGCGGAAAGACTACAAAGATAAGAGATTATGACTCGTACAGAGGTACATAGGCAGAAATTTTTCCCTCGTTCTGTTTGGGAGTGGAACAGGGAGAGAAGATGCTAGTTGTGGTACGAGGTACCCTCCGCCACGCATCGTATGGTGGATTGCGGAGTATGTATGTACATGTAGACGATATCTGAGAAGAGAGATGAGTAGGCAACCTCATTAAGGTTTCTTAATTTTTGTTTGGGTTTACGTGAGGAGTGAAAATCACATTTATGTCTACAACATTCAATTGTTTAGATACACATCGTCCATCCAGAAAGTTTCGAGGCCAGTTTTATTCCTGGCGAACAAATGACGTCTGCGCAGTAACTACGATGGCAGGTTGAAGTAACATCTGTAAACAACACACGTGGATTCGACCAACCAGTTGCCAGCAGATAGGGTTAAGTAGTGAACGTGCGTGTGTCAAATCGCGATCGATCTACTTGTCTAACTCGAGTACTAACGACATTTCCGATATGTTTCAAAGAAGGGAAAAGTGTATGCTAAGACTGTCCCACACACTTTGGCACTAACAAAAACGACGCGTGGACGGCTGCCGCGACTCAATTGAAACGAAAAATCAGGATAATTCTTTTTTTAGAAAAGAATCCTCACAGGTGACGGGACTGATCAGTACGAAACTGCTGCAAAATGGCGAAGGGCAGACTGGGTCTCTGATGGTTCGCCAACACCGAAGAAGTTGCGAATGACGCGCGAGTGTAACAACATCCCAAGGAAGGACTTTGTGACAGTAAAATGGTTATACGAACGTTCTATGCTTTGTGCTCAAGTTACGGGAGAATATGTAGAGCACCTGAAGCATTAAAACCGCCATCTTAACATTTCTCTACTTCATATTAATGCAATCTTCAAACTATTTGCATTGACAGGATATTTCTTTACGTAGGTTATTTATGGCAAGCATATAGCGTTGCTGCATACTCATTGTTTACGTCTCAGGCGTTGGATCTTCGTCCATCCCCGACTGTCTGGTTGGCAAATCACTGAGCCTGCAGCAGAACTGAAAATAATTCACGAAATGGCTTTACACTGTCAAAGAGTAATATGACATTCCAACAACTAATTCTCATGGAATCCCTCTTGTCATCGACTGATATTTTAAGGCCGTGTTCAGTCCTTGTGAGGCCAATTGAGGAGCTACGTGATTGAGAAGTAGCGGCTCCGTTCACGAAAACTGACGACGCCCGGGAGAGCGGTGTGTTGACCACATGCCTGCCGTATCCGCACCCAGTGACGCCTGGAGGGCTCAGGATGACACGGAGGTCGGTCGGTATCTCAGCCTTCAAGGCCTGTTCGGACGGAGTTTGTCATTCCTACAGAACTGTGCCAGCAGCAAGAATGCAAACGGCCTTCCGGCAACACTTATTTTCTGGTCATACCACAGAAAAGGAGAGAAATTCCTCTGGAATCATTGATATTACTTAAATTTTGTCATCTACCATCTAACCAAGAAGTTTTGTATAAAATTCTCCATGATATTTTGTTTTAGATGCTGTGCATTCAAGATTTTTACGTTGCATTTTACTCTTCATCTTGCAGCATACATGCAACAACAGTTTCATTACTGTCACTCATTTCTTCACCTCAGACAGTGTAGCAGAAGACTGATTATCATGTTCATCTTCGAACTGTACTATGGAGAAACTGACTGCGCTTGCTTGCGGCCCTGTCGATGCTGATCAGTGGATGCATCCTACTTTGATACTGCGAATCGTGCTGCGCTTCCACACTGAACTCTTACCTTTGCCTGTAAAATGATTAGTTCAGGGCTGCCAGTCTGGTCTCTACCCTTTAGGACACAGTGCAGCTAATTCGTTTCACTCAGACTCCATCTGACTATTTTATCAGAAAATAGTACACTTTGGATAGTCTTCACTTTATTTCCCAAATGGTTCTTTGTTACTATTTGAAGAAGCTGAGGAAACAACACACACAGAAGTCCATACGTTTAAGTTTCTCGTACGAAATACAGTCTGAACAAAATAAAACTGGATCAGAAGTAATTTCGTTGTCCTTAAGGTAGGCAACCCAACTTACACCACGCGCCCTTGGAGCAGATGATGTAAGTTGAGTTCCCTTCCTCTAGGATCATCAACTTTTTCCGGATCCGGTTCCATTTTGCTCATCCGGTATGAGGCTCATGGTTGTCGTTTGTAGTAACAGGTGCTCCCACACGTAAAACGGATACACTACATACCGGAAAACTGGCCATGTTGCGAGGTTAGTCGAGCTACTGAGTCCAAACAATGTCAGTACGGTGTCTCTTGACCTCGCGTGATCTGCACACTGACTATACTGTGATCAGACCATTCAGCATGCCTTGTGGAAACGCCATTCCATTCCATCCCTCCCACGATATCAGCAAAAAGTCTGTCGTGGTGTTAAGAAAGTTATTTAAGGAGGCTAGCAGAATATATGCGCCTGAGGGCGTTAGTGCAGATTATGCGGCTGATCCCGGCGGAGGTTCGAGTCGTCCCTCGGGCATGGGTGTGAGTTTGTCCTTAGGATAATTTCGGTTAAGGAGTGTGTAAGCCTAGGGACTGATGACCTTAGCAGTTAAGTCCCATAAGATTTCAACAAACTTTTTTTTTTTTTTTAGCTTATGCGCAACTCAGCGCTACTCCGATGCGAGTCTATAAGAAGACATATCAGCAGAGGGTTAGTGTGGCCTTCGAATGGAAATTTTTTCTATCGGCCCTTAAGCTTCAGCCAAAATCGTCCCATGCACACTGAATCTTATTTAATTATTTTTCATTTTTATTTATTGCCACGAATTTTTGACCTATTATCCGGAAACTCTAAACAGGTCATACATATTCAATAATCGTGTTGACATACAATGATTAATATTTCGTGTATATAGTAGGCTAATAAGTTATGTTGACAGCAAACACTAGTAATATTAATGTAGAAATGAAACAGAAAATTGGAAATAAGAATCAAACAACATGAACTAAAAGGAATTAACCCACGTTCCAAGTGAAGAACATCCAGCTTATATTACCAGATATATTACTGGAAGCCTTGGAATAGCTCTAGGATTGCCGACTAACTGCAGCTACTATACTATTCTACATTACTACTATACTATTCTACATTGTCCACACAGGTATGTGCATGCCTAGGCAATCCTTGAGTCTACGCATACCTGTGTGTGTAGCCATAGCATCCCCCCCCTCTCTCCCTCTCCGTTCCCCCTGCCTCTCTCCCCCCCTCTCCCTCTCCCTCCCCCCCCACTCCCTCCTGCTCCTTTTTTTTTTAAAAAAAATGTCATTTAATTACATATATCTGTACTTTAAAGTGTCTAGTAATTGAATTTATACGTGCCTATCATTATCTATAATGGCAGAAACGCTTCTTGTGACGTTATTCTGATGTTTAGAGCCTCCACTTTATCTTGTAGATTTGCAAGTTACCCCATTGCCTTTTAGAGATTCTAGGTGCAAGCATATTAACTGTAGTCTACAAGTTTTCGTTACTTACAACTGTTTGCAAATCGCAGTCAAACTGTCTGCAGTCTCTTTCAGCCTGAAAAACTAACATCTGAAAACGCCATGATCAGCAAAGCCTTCACCATATTCACAGACGGGCGTGTTACTACATCTCATTCGCCGCAAATGCTCGGAATATGGACCAAGACCTGTTAATAGGTACAACATACCTCGATTAGGGGCAAGTCGCACAGTTTGAGCCTGTTCCTGACGCTTGGTAATATATTGTAAACCTGCCTTGCACTGCTTCTAGTATCCCAGACTGGCATTCATCTAACTTCCAGGCTCTTAAATGTCTATCAGTAATGTGAGTTACTGTGGTCTCTCACACACGGTCATCTTGTCAAAGACCCAACCAATACTGCGCTGCCCTGTAACGCACCAAGACATCCACCGGACATTTGCTTATAATCTCTAGTAATTGCTCGACAGACTCAGTGCGAATGACACCGACGAGCCTCAGAATCGGATTTAAGTACAAAAGACGTTATTAATAGCGATGCACTAACGCTTAAGGCATTCGTTCACCTCCCTTACTCTGTGCAACATATGTCAACTGAAATCCAGAGCTATATGCACAACGAAAATGTGCACATTCCCTTTTGGGAAGTCATACCACCCGATGAATACGTGAACACAGTATCGGTGGGGAAGACGTGCAGAGGTGGGCGTGCCTTTAAACGCAATGCCGCAGCTAACGAAAAGACTGGCGTTCATCTCTTTCTACAATGTGAGGCAGGGTTGAACTTGACCGGTGGTCAGGTGACCAGTCAGCGAGACTAACAATCCACGCAAAACCGCGACTTCTCATTGAACAGGAGATTTAACACTATTTCTAGGTCTTCTAAAGATGGACCTAACACCACAGGGTCCGCAAGGCCACGAGAGAATCATCTGGCTTGAGGCTAACATTAAAAAACAATCTCTCTAAGGCGACGGTACATGGACGGAAGTGGTGTGTAGAACAGCCAGGTCGACTTCGAGAACTAGAGACAAGAATTTTAGTGCTGAATTTTGGCATTTGCCACTTTTGCTTCCACTGTCCTTTAAATTCTTCTCCTATACTACTGCCATTTTTCTTTTATTTTGGTCGTTGCTGTCCCATCCGAAAGTTGCCTGAACGATATTCAGATTTCGGCCCACATTATCCTGACTGCAGTCAACCTCCACTCCGTTAGCGATGTGTAACGTTTAGTATCTTCCCTTAGTAAGACCGACTGTGATATCAATACATTTCATAATTTTCTCCATAAACCAACGTACAACAGCAAATCTGCTATGAAGTTAGACGAATCATGTTTCAGACTTACCCAGGTTTGCAATCTATTGAAACAGCGCTATAAATTTTCCGAGTAAAGAAGGATCGTACCTCTATACGTAACAGCGAGGAAAGTACAATTAAAATTTAATCAGCGAACTACGCACATAGTAATCAGCATTAGGAACACCTGCCTTGTAGTAATTCCAGTGGAGATTTCAAGAGCGCTCGTTACTGGTCTTTTTTTTTAAGGTACATTTAAAAATTCAAACAGCACCTTTATACGGGTGTGATTTCTGAGGACTGCACACTCGGCCGCCATGTCTACTTTATGGGACTAATCGACTCGCTGGTTCCCGGGGAGAAACACCGCAGTCTACACGCTGTTAGAGAGCTTTATGAAACTTGCTGACATCATCCCAATTTTCTGCTGCAAGGACTTCCGCCAGTTATACTGTGGAGGCCACGGAACTACTTACGAAGTTGCGTAAGGGTAACACGGAATTAAAGATAACATCGCTTAGGAATAACGGACCTTGGAGGTCGTTGCTGAAGAGATGTTACAGTCTGAACGAACGATAGTAGCTCGTCCTTTTAACCGAAGACACTGACTGAAAAATATCACAACAAAAAAATAATTACTGTAGAGTAACTAAATTTCTGGAATAAATTTGTCTAGGTAACATATTTAAGTGATTAACATTACAAGATCATAAGTTAATGTAAGTGCGAGATAAGCCATTGCATATGTGAAATGCTGGTACATCAATAAGAAGTGTAGCCGCCAGAATGTTGAATGGAACCACGCATTGTGTCGTAAAGGTGCCGGATGTCAGTTTGTGGGAGAGAGTTCCACCTCTGTTGCACTTGCTCACTCATTACAGGGACGGTTAATGCCGGTTGTAGATGACGCTGGAGTTGTCCGATGATGCCCCGTATGTTCTCGATTGGAGACAGATGTCATCAAGCAGTCCAAGGAAACAGGTAGACACACTGTAGAGCATGCTGGGTTACAACAGCGGTATGTGGGCGAGCGATATCTCTTTCATTCCTTGGAATGCTGTTCACGACTGGTAGCGCAACTGGTCGAATCACCAGACTGACGTACCAATTTGCGGTCATCGTGCATGGGATAATAACGGGAGCGCTCTTGCTGTCTTAGGAAACCCCATCCCAGGCGACGACTCCAGGTGGAGATCCAGTGTGTCCAGCACGCAGACAGGTTGGTTGCAGGCCCTCAACTGGCCTCCTAACAAACACTATCACTATCATCGAGGCAGAAAATACAAGAGGCCTCCACCCTGCCCTCCAGTGAGCGCTCGCTTGACACCACTGAAATCGCAAATGGCGTTGATCTGGAGTCAGTGGTGAGCCGCGGCTGGCTCATGTTATGCGTTGGATTAAACCTTGATTGCTATTATGTTTAGTCTCCCGCGGTTATCGCAATTATGCTGTTATCCTCTCTCTCCATGAGTGGCAGCAGCTGTGTGTATCGATATTCGCACCTTGTACTATCTTTGGCCTGGCTCTTATAGTTTCTGACTGTGCTGTGTGCGGGCAGTTGGTCGGTTGGCGTGGAGCAGCGAGGAAATCTCCGCTGGCAGCGTCCACGCGCGGTCGGAGTGTGTGGTGCTGTTCCCATTGCTGCGAGGTCCGTGGCTTACCGATCCTAGACACGAAAGTTGAATTTTGACTTAATCTACTAGCAAACACATTGTATCGTTTGGATTTCGGTGTCGACTGTTGGGACATTCCCGCGAGCAACGTCGTGTGTTTTCAAGTTGGCTAATTTTAGCCACCCTCCGGTGGAGTTTAACTGTACTTGGTTGTTTTGAATTGAAGTGCACCAGCGATTTCTTCTGCCTTGTGGCCGTTAACGTTCCGGTTATCTGCCCTAGCCGTTGACGTAATTTCAGGCAGTGTATTTTCCTCATCGTGTTGTCGCTGTCCAGCACATTGTAGTTTGACAGCTCAATGTATAATTGATTGTGGGCGCCAGTACCTTCTACGTTGTTCCATTGAAGTCCCTGTTGTGTGCTGGTCGGGTGGAGCGGAAGTTATCTCGTCGGTGGGTCCATTGACTATCTGTCGGTTAGGTCGTCGGATCGAGAATGGTTGGGCCGACTGCCTGTCTCACCTAAGCGAGCGTTAGTGTTTGAATTCCGGGCCGACCCTCGGAAACTTCTGAGCGCCGTTGGGTGTACTGCCTTGTCTTATTTGTTCGTATTTGTATGGCTTCTAGCCCAATTTTAATTAAGGTTGTTTTGCCCTTAAGGGGTAAGATTGATTGGGCCTTCAACCTAACTGAAAGAACTGATTTAAGGTAAGGCCTTCTGCCTTTTAAATTTCTGATTTCGGGTTTGAGTCTGAAGTTTTTTGGTTTCAGCCGATTTTAAATTAATGTGATCTTGCCCCTAAGGCATGAGATTGTATGGCGCATTCAGCCAGTAATTAAGTTCCAAAAATTAATGCTGTGTTATTTAAATTTTCTTGACTTTTGTAATGTTTGGTCAAGTAAAAAAGTTGTATGTTCGAGTATAAGTGACAGCCGCTTATTTTGGCCCCTTTCCACAATTTAAACTACCTGTCCTGTGCTGCGGGTTTTCATGGCGTCTCAAGTGGAATGCACGCTACAGCTCATCTGGCTCGGAGCTGTCCTGGAAATAACCAATTTGTAACAGTTCGTTGTGTCACTGTGGTGCCAATTGCTGTCAGAGTTGCTGCTACAGACGCAGTACGATGCCCCAGAGCCGTATGCCGAACACGATGGTGCCACTTGGCCGTCCAGAGCACAGTCTTCTTGCGACCGTTCGTGAACACCATTGCCACCTAACATTTACAGTGGCCTACAGTCCTACCTAGTCTTTCTGCGGTATCGCTGAAGGAACATCCAGCTTCTCGTAGACCTATTACACGACCTTGTTCAAACTGTGCGAGACGTTGATAATGGAGTCTTTCTCGCCTTAAAGGCATTCTTCACTAACATCACTCACTACGTCTAATCTTAAAGGTAACTAACGCTAACTGCCGCTACAGTGTATATTTAAAGTAAGTTTCATCCTCATAGTGCCGCTGTAGCACCACTCTTATGCGATTGGCACGAAATTTGAATACACATCTTACAGATGTAGGAACACGCTTACTATCATTTGTTTACGTCGCAGAACTCGTCCTTGGTTCTGAGATTTTTTTTCCGTCCGTGTATTTTATTCGAGATTTTGTATAGAAACTGTTTTACGTTACGCAGGCAGCACATTTTGTTCAGTATCTTGTCATTTCTACGCAATTTCCACTGCGAACCAACTAGAACATTTGCATCGATAGCGTTGTAATGAACACGGCTCTGAATCGAACAGACCTATAATTTAATCAACAGTTGAAAATCGTTTTCCAACTGAAGGATGACATTTCGGAAGCGCTGTTGTTGTTGTTGTTGTTGTTGTTGTTGTTGCTGCCGCCTTCAGTCCAGAGACTGGTTTGATGCAGCTCTCTACGCTACTTCATCCTGTGCAAGTTTCATCATCTCTCAGAACCTACTGCAGCCTTTTGAATCTGCTTAGTCTATTCATCTCTTGGTCTCCCTCTACGATTTTTTACCCTCCACGCTGCCCTACAGCACTAAATTGGTGATCCCTTGATGCCTCAGAATATGTCCTACCAACCGATCCCATCTTCTAGTCAAGTTGTGCCACATATTTCTCTTCTCCCCAATTCTATTCAATATCTCCTCGTTAGTTATGTGATCTACCCATCTAATCTTCTGTATTCTTCTGTAGCACCACATTTCGAAAGCTTCTATTCTCTTCTTGTCCAAACTATTCATCGTCCATGTTTCACTTCCATACATGGCTACGCTCCATACATATACTTTCAGAAACGACTTCCTGACACTTAAATCTATACTCGATGTTAACAAATTTCTCTTCTTCAGAAACGCTTTCCTTGCCATTGCCAGTCTACATTTTATATCTTCTCTGCTTCGCCCAACATCAGTTAATTTGCTCCCCAAATATCAAAACTCTTACTACTTTAAGCGTCTGATTTCCTAATCTAATTCCCTCAGCATCACCCAATTTAATTCGACTACATTCCATTATCCTCGTTTTACTTTTGTTGATGTTCATCTTATATCCTCCTTTAAAGACACTATCCATTCCGTTCAACAACTCTTCCAAGTCCTTTGCTGTCTCTGATAGAATTACAATGTCATCGGCGAACCTCAAAGTTTTTATTTCTTCTCCATGGATTTTAATTCCTACACCGAATTTTTCTTTTGTTTCCTGTACTGCTTGCTCAGTATAGAGATTGAATAACATCGGGGAGAGGGTACAACCCTGTCTCACTGCCTTCCCAACAGCTGCTTCCCTTTCATGCCCCTCGACTCTTAACTGCCTTCTGGTTTCTGTACAAATTGTAAATAGCCTTTCGCTGCCTGTATTTTACCCCTGCCACCTTCAGAATTTGAAAGACTATTCCAGTCAACATTGTCAAAAGCTTTCTCTAAGTCTACAAATGTCAGAAACGTATAGTTTGCTTTTCCTTGTATGTATGTTATTGTATGTTAAGCGGGGACCTAGAAACGACGGAGAGGCTCCGTCCCCGTCGCAGCCGCAGTGGTCCACAATCCCACGACGACTACCGAAGTCCACCCCTCCGCCGCCCCACACCTAACCCAGGGTTACTGTGCGGTTCGGCCTCCGTTGGACCCCCAGGCAACGTCTCACACCAGAAGAATGTAACCCATATGTTTGCGTGGTAGATTAATGGTGGTGTACGCGTACTTTAAAAACGTGTTTGCGCAGCAATCGCCAACATAGTGTAACTGAGGCGGAATAAGGGGAACCAGCCCGCATTCGCTGAGGCAGATGGAAAACCGCCTAAAAACCATCCACAGACTAGCCGGTTCACCGGACTTCGACAAATCCGCCGGGCGGATTCGTGCTGGGGACCAGTCGCCCCTTCCCGCCCGGAAAGCCGTGCGTTAGACCGCACGGCCAACCGGGCGGGCTAGGCTTGCCTTTCCTTAACCTATTTTCTAAGATACGTCGTAAGGTCAGTATTGCCTCACGTGTTCCAACATTTTTACGGAATCCAAACAGGTTGGCCACAATAATGCGTTCACTATGCTGTTTGTAGTAGCTTACCCGCATTCCTTTTCTTTTATTCATTATTAAACCTACTTCTGCATTACCCCTATTTGATGTTTTATTTATAACCCTGTAATCACCTGACCAAAAGTCTTGTTCCTCCTGCCACCGAACTTCACTAATTCCCACTATATCTAACTTTAACCTATCCATTTTCCTTTTTAAATTTTCTGACCTACCTGCCCGATTAAGGGATCTGACATTCCACTCTCCGACCCGAAGAACGCCAGTTTTCTTTCTCCTGATAACAACGTCCTCCTGAGTAATCCCCGCCCGGAGATCCGAATGGGGGACTATTTTACCTCCGGAATATTTTACCCAAGAGGACGCGTTCATTTAACCATACAGTGAAGCTGCGTGCCCTCGGGAAAAATTACGGCTGTAGTTTCCCCTTGCTTTCAGCCCTTCGCAGTACCAGCACAGCAAGGTCGTTTTGGTTAGTATTACAAGGCCAGATCAGTCAATCATCCAGACCGTTGCCCCTGCAACTACTGAAAAGGCTGCTGCCCCTCTTCAGGAACCACACATTTGTCTGTTCTCTGAACAGATACCCCTCCGTTGTGGTTGTACCTACGATACAGCTATCTGTATCGCTGAGGCACGAAGCCTCTCCACCAACGGCAAAGTCCACGGTTCAGGGGGGGGGGGGGGGGGGGGAGGTGTGAAAGCGCTATCTGTGTCATGTGGAAGTGACACCACTAGCGAAGGAACAGCATAGGGAGTAATGTTGACCATGCTGGGTGAACGACTGGATAATTCGTCAGAGTCCTTCCCACGGGTACAAATCGAATTTGTTGGTCGCCTCATGCAATTAACAAATGTACCGAGGGGACAAATTTTATTTATGGTGACGAACACATTAACACATCGAGCCAGCTAAGTCAACTAGATGATCATTCGTTACTATTGAATAAACACACCTGAGCGTGAGAGTCGCCTGTTCTTGTTGTGGCTGCAGTAATACTTGGGAACAAATTCTAATATTCGCTGGCGTACATTGATAATGCAGTCGTAGTGGCTGGCATTTAGTTACTGCCTCTACAGCCGGAATTGATAATGCACCCTTCTGCAGAGCGCTGCTCTCTCGGATGGTCTGTTCGAATCCTGGTAGTGGAATAAATTTTTATCACCAGTATTCGGCCGGCAAATGGCGGCGATATCTTGACGTATGATTAGTCAGTACCGTATGTCACCCAAGTGTTCTACATTAAATTTCTAGCCTCTTCTCTGAGTGACAAAGACTGGAGTACGCAATACTATTAACGACGCGTTCTTCAGGTGAGGACGTGAGACTCTGCACATAACTTCGCTATTACCACCATCACTACCTCTAACACTACGTGACACTGAAGTGAATGAAGTCGTGAGATACCTCCTAAATTATACCTCCTAATCTCGTGTTGGATCACATTTTGCTCGGTGTAGTGCACCAGCTCGACGTGGCATGGACTCAACAAATCGTTGGAAGTCCCCTTCAGAAATATTTACCCAGGCTGCCTCTACAGCCGTCCATTATTGCGAAAGCGTTGCCGGAGCAAAGTTTTGTGCACGAAGTGACTTCGCGATTACGTCCAATAAATGTTCGATGGGATTCACATCGGGTGCTCGCTTCATTTGCACGTACTATTCAGAATATTTTCCAAACCAATTACGAACAATTGTGGTTCAGTGACATGACAAGTTTTTTGGGGAGATGAAATCCATGAACGGCTGGAAATGGTCTCCAGGTAGCTGAACATAACCATTTCCAGTCAACGATCGGTGCAGCTGGACCAGAGGTCCCGGACCACTCCGTGTAAACAGTGCCCACACCATTATGGAGCCACCACCAGCTTGCTCAGTGGTTCGTTGCCAACTTGAGCCCATGGCTTAAGGGGTCTGCGCTACACCCTAACCATACCATACCACCAGGTCTTACCAACTGAAATCGGGACTCACTTGACCCGGCCACGGTTTTCCAGTCGTCTAGGGTCCAACCGATACGGTCAGGAACCCAGGAGAAGCGCCGCAGGCGATGTCGCACTGTTAGCAAGGGCACTCGCATCGGTCGGTCTTCTGCCGCCATGGCCCAATAACGCCAAATGTTGTCGCAGTGTAGTAACCGATACGCTCGTCGTACATCTCACTCATTTCTATAGCTATTTGATGTTGTGTTGCTTGTCTGTTAGCAAAGAGAACTGTCCAAAATGCCGCTGCTCTCCATCGTTAGGTGAAGGCCATCTGCCACTGCGTCGTCCGTGCTAAGAGGTGAAGCCTGAAATCTGTTCACGGCACACCCGTGACACTATGGATCTTTGAATGTTGAGACCCCCTAACGACTTCCGAGATTAATGTCCCACGTGTCTAGCTGCAACTACTATTCCGCGTCAAAAATCTTAATTCCAGTCTTGCGACCGTAATCGCGTCGGAAACCTTTTCACATAACTATCCTGTGCACAAATGACAACTTCCCCAATGAACTGTACCTTTATATATTGTGTACGCCATATTGCCGCCATCAGCAGATGCGCATATCGCTATCGCATGGCCTGTGACCATAGTGTATACGCACTATCAGCTGAGGCAGTTACGATGCGTGAGACGTAGGCCACTGAAGTGGCGGCAACGGGCGATGTCTTTCTTTTTATAGCCCTCGAGCCACTGTAGAAAGTAATAAAGTTTTCTGTACAATGAAAGTCCCTCAGCGTTAGAGTATCTTCGTTGTCCATTTCTGGAATAGCTTTACTACAGAGGAGAAGGCGGTTTTCCTCTCCAAAATACGAGTAAAGTGTGATATCTCAGCAGCATGGGAACGCAATCTGTCTCGATGATGGTGGTGGTTAACAACGAGGAACATTACATTTCTCTTTTGTTGCCTCTACGTTAAATGTATCTTTGTTCTCATTTGCGCCTATGGCAGCGTAAAATTAGACAAACATTTGCATACCGTGTAGGTTAAGTTTGTCTTTTGCGGTAGCCGGCCAGTGTGGGGTTTGTAGACAGTTTTCCATGCTCATTTAGACGAACTCTTGTCTGGTCCCCAAATCTACGCCACAGAAAATACGATAAACCATCAGTTAAAATACGATGAGAGAGAGCAAGGTTTACGCGATTACAGAAAGTAATGGCGCACACGACTTCCCTCTTAGGTTAACTAGGAACTGCGGCGAAAGGAGGGGCGTCCGGCCACAAAGTTAAATAGCGGATCTCGTACGATGGGGTGATCTGTTCATTTTTACAATTCGAATAGAGTACAATGCAGCTGCTACTTCACATTTCTAAAAGAATAAGGTCCGACACACCATGTTTTTTCGACGAATAATTGAATAGTGGAAACGTCAAACTTTCTATCTGGTATTTCTTCACAAAACGCGTATTTAGTGTTATTGTGGTCTCTCTACACTTTTGCATGTTCCTAGACTTGTTCCTACTGACAAATCGTGGAGAAAATGTTCCAATTCATTACTCGACAGCGCAAGGTCTCTGGTTTCAAGTACCGTGTCTCAAAGTCTCCTTCACTTAGTTTGTAAGGCTTCTGTGTAATTTATCTGTATGTGAAATACTGAATATTCTTTTTCCAAGAACTTTCTCCTCGTGTAAAGTGTGCTTTAGATGACGTATTCAACCGTTTAGCAGAACTGTTGGTTGGCCCTATGTTGCGCATGAGCAGTGTCGTGAAACAAAACTTAAGCATTTTATTAAAATTTAATTTGAAATAATGAAAAATCAATAAGCGCCGAAAGAATCTAACTGTATAGTAAGTGAAAGCTACATAACAAACGAACTACTGAAGTACTTTCTGAAAGTTACGTAACATTAAGTGCAATGGCTGACTTTAAATATCCACGAAACAAAATACTGCTCAACACGGAAGAAAATAACTGTTTAATATTACGCCCACTGTTCACTGTAAATTAATCTGTTTACCTAGTCCACCACATGAAAATTCAGAAATAGTAATTTGCTCACAAGAATGAGAAGTGAGATCTCCCTTGAAAGAAAAGTAACTTACTTCTTGCTCAGCATGCTGTTTTGTGTCTGGTGTACCGATGTTCTCGAAAGCAAATTGAAATCAGCAAATACAGCAGTTAAAGAAAAATAATTACTGCAAAATTTTCTTCGGTCGTCAGAACCATGTATCTCAGTGTGGCGTACGGTGCTATGCACGCACGACAAAATATTTTAAACTTTACTAAGAGTGATGGAACAGGGGTTTTACATTAAAGAAACGCGATCTTTAAAAATTGAACTGATCATTGTCAAAAACAGGAATACTATACAACATAAGAAGACTAACAATTACGAAATTCTCTCATTACAAAAATTACAGACATTTCCACTAATTGCGTAATTTGTGACATAATGAGAGAGATCAAATTAACACAATCATGAACATTACCACTTATCTTGTCAAAGATTTCGTTCAGTAGATAGTTCCGAAAAACAAACATTTCATTCTTGTGCGTGCTGCATGGGTCATCCTGAAATATTCCTCCAAAAAAAAAAATCTTCTCCATCAATACAATCAATAACATAATTTTAAAAACAAATTGTCATTTCATAATAATCCAGATAATTTCTCCCGGATCTTCTTCCCTGAGACTCAACTGCTCACTACTATGCCTCTAATAAGAATGTAAGAATGCCCCAGCGGTGTCGAACTGACTGGCGGCCGAGCGCACCACAAATTACATCAGAGAGAGTCAAGGATCTTATCCACTACTCGTGAAGCGCACTTACGCATCTTTGTCCCAGTACAGTAAATGTGAATTATTTACAATGGCAGGAAACATGAAAACCTTAAAAGTTAGACAGTGTGTGCGGTAAGTAACAGTGAATGTACGCATTTGTTCGTATAAATAAAACGATCTTTGTAATGGAAGGAATACTTTGCAGTTATAGAGAAATGAAGAACGTTAAGCGACTCCTTTGTTCGACAAGATTTACACAAGAATTGAGTCAGCTCAGGCTGTGAACACAATCCACGTAATTCTAATGTATGCAGTTGACTTCTTCCATTTTAAGATGCTGCTGAAACACTGTCAATGCGTGTCTGTAAGATCTCGAAATGCAGTATGATCTAAGTGTTTCATACTCGCCCATCTCAAATATCTATTGAAAATTCTTACTCTGAAATAGAAAAATAAGGAAGACTATACCTGACGCATGTCATGCCGTAATTCATGTGAAAGACCAGCCATGTCAATCACTTGCAAAACAGAAATACCAATTGACGATGTTGACACTTCTTCCTTACCAGCAAAGGCAGTTCTACAGTGAAATTCGCAACACCTCACAGCAAGAATGAAGTTGTGTAGGAAGCAGATCTCAATATCTAAAGATTTATTCTTGAATTTACTTCGTTATTCTCTTGTAAAAATTGTAAAAGACATGAGAAACGGTTTTTGTTGACTGCAATCCTTCTAGATGAAACATTACTGCTGTATTTCTGTACTCGCATCATCATAAATAAAATTTGGTGACTCTGCGTAAATGACACTTTGAACAAAAACTTTCCTATTGGCACATAGGACCAGTTTCTTTGTACAACGCGTAGAACATTCTTCATAAATTATGGATTTTCTAATTTTTCTTGTGTTTTTTTCTTTCTTTTGCAGTGATAGAGTGAACAGAACAATTGTGTGGCATTAGAATACGCTCTGAATTTTCTGGATACAAATAAGTTATGTACAAAAAGAGTTTATTTTCCCGTAAAATTTAAAATGTGGCATCATGATATGTCATATGTCCACTCTTCAGTTATTCACAACAGTCTGGCCGAACCTGAAATTCCCGGCGTAAACCATTATTCTCGCTTGGCTGCAATTTTTTTTAAGAGTGCGCCCAGTCATGCGGAATTCTTGCATGCAGCAGGTGTCAGACGTAAGTTATAAAGCGAACTACAGTGGCGATAAAGAGGTGGGGGGAGGGGGAAGGAATTCAGTGTTTCTGACGTGAGCAACGAGATAAACGGGAAACGGTGCCGCGCGGTCTGGTTCTACTGATAAGGTTTACAGAAATAAGGCGAGGTGCATTTCTCCGACTAGCAAGAAAGTCTAGTACAGCAGCAGAGAAAATACTTAAATGCTGAAGTGTGTACTTGCTGCAGAAAGTATCTACGAGACGTGTTTCGCGACATTGGATCTGTCATCGACAGAGTCTGAAGCGTCTCGTCCGTATCCTGCCCCGACTATTTCTCACTCCAGCAAAGTCACTTCCCGGAGTGCCTCATCCAGAGGTACACCAACGAAAGCCAGCTACCATGGTCTGGTGTGTTCGACCATCACAGGCGACCTCTGTTACTCAACTCCAGCTTCACACTGGGCATTTCATCGGCGCAGTATAGATTAAACTATCAGGCACGACAAGGCATTAAAACCGAGAAATGGAAAAGAATAAAGAGAATAAAAATATCAGAAGGGTAGAGGCCAGGTTGGACCACCGAGCAAGGACCACCAAGGGACCCATGGAGGGGGGAAGGACCCTACCTTACAGGGATTAATAGAAACTACCTTCACCGGCCGTTGTGGCCGAGCGGTTCTAGGCGCTTCAGTCTGGAACCGCGCTGCTGCTGCTGCTGCTGCTGCTGCTACGGTCGCAGGTTCGAATCCTGCATCGGGCATGGATGTGTGTGATGTCCTTAGGTTAGTTAGGTTTAAGTAGTTCTAAGTCTAGGGGACTGATGACCTCAAATGTTAAGTCTTATAGCGCTTAGAGCCACTTGAACCATTTGAACTGCGAAAACGTTGCCGATACAGGATTTTGAGTACGAACTGACCTCTCGATTATGTCGATGGGATACATGTCGGTCGATCTGGGTGGCCAAATTATTTGCCCGAATTGTCCAGAATGTTAGAGCCAGTCGCGAACAATTGTGGCCCAGTGACTTGGCACACTGTCATCCATAAAAATTCCATCGTTGTTTGGGAACATGACGTCCATGAATGGCTGCAAGTAGCCGAACATAACCTTTTCCCGTCAGTCATTACTTCACTTGAACCAGAGGACCTAGTACATTCCATGTAAACAGCCCACGCCATTATGGAGCCACCACCAGCTTGCAAAGTGCCTTGTTGACAACTTCGGTACATGGCTTCGTGGAGTCTGCTACTCCCTCGAACCCTACCATCAGCTCTTACCAACTGAAATCTGGACTCATCTGACCAGGCCGCAGTTTTCCAGTCGTCTAGGGTCCAACCGATACGGTTAAGAGCCCAGGAGAGGCGCTGCAGGCGATGTCGTGCTGTTAGCATAGCCACTCGCGCCGATCGTCTGCTGTCACAGGCCAGTGCGGCGGAATTAGGCGTTACTGGGCTAACATACGTTCGTTGTACTTCCCGCATTGGTTTCTGCGGGTTATTTCACGTAGTTTTGCTTTTCTGTTGGCACTGACAGCTCTACATGAACGCCACTTGCTGTGTCATTAAGCGAAGGCCGTCGGCCGTTGACTTACACTTGGTGAGGTGTGCTTTAAATTTGGTATGCTCGGCGTGCTGTTGACACTGAGGTTCCCGGAATATTCCCTTCCCTAACGATTCCGAAATGAAATGTCCCTGGCGTCTAGCGCCAACTATCATTCTGCATTCAAAGTGTGTTCGTTCCTGTCGTGCGGCCGTAATCAAGTCTAACTTCTCACATGAATCAGCTCCGCCAATGCACTCCTTTATACCTCGTGTACGCGACACTGCCGCCATCTGAGTATGTACATACCGCTATCCCATGACGTGTCACCTCCGTGCACTCAGGAAATATCTCTGAACAACCTCCGAAATTTTTGTTGGAGAAGTTCTGGTTCACCGTGTATACAACATGGATAGTAAAGGGCGTTTTACACTTTCCTACTGTACTCCGACAATTATCCTCAACTTATTGCGGACATTGAACCAAGGATAACTCGTTGCTTTCTGCTCTGAAGTGCGAGATAGAGATGCAAACCTGGCTATATATTCTATAATTAAGTACTTCCACGTGCTGCTGTGTCGTCGTTGTCGTCGACTGTCCCAAGACTGGTTTGTTGCAGCTCTCCACGCTAGTCTGGCCTGTAAAAGCTTCATCTCTTAACTACAGAGCGAGGTGGCGCAGTGGCTAGCACGCTGGACTCTCATTCGGGAGGACGACGGACGACGACCGTTCAATCCCGCGTCCGGCCATCCTGATTTAGGTTTTCCGTGATTTCCCTAAATCGCTCCAGGCAAATGCTGGGATGGTTCCTTCGAAAGGGCACGGCCCACTTCCTTCCCCGTCCTGCCCTAATCCGATGAGACCGATGACCTCGCCGTTTGTTCTCCTTCCCCAAACGACCCAACCCTCTGTTTTAACTACCGTAGCCTATATCCATTTGAATCTGCTTGCTGTATTTAATCTTTTGTGGCCCTCTAAAATTTTTGCACACCACATTTTCCTCAGTTACCGAACTGAAGGTTTCTTGAGGTCTCAGGATTCGCCCTATTAACTAGTCGCTTAATTTAGTCAAGTTGCTCCTTAATTTTTTCCAAATGTTTTTTTTATTCCAGTCTTTGATCACAATATAAATTCCTTCGAAGATTACCGGTTTCAGTCAGTAATGACTGTCTTCAGATTTAGAATACAAAATATATATTCTCGACCATGTCGCAGCTGCTGATAATTTTTTATTTTCGATCTATTCCATTCATTATCCCCCCCCCAGGCGATTTACCGATCAATCACACTCATTCACCTGTGAACCACTTTAAAAACCTATTCTCTTCTTGTCTAAACTGTTTATCGTCCACATTTCAGTTCCGTATAAATCTACACTCCGGAGAAATACTTTCAGGAAACCTTTTCAATACAATTTTATATTCGAAGTAGACATATTTTTCAGAATCGCTTATGCCAATGGCAGTTTTTACTTTATAATCTCTCTTCTTCGGTCGTGTCAATTTTTTGCTGTCCAAACAGCAAATCTCATCTAGTATTTGTAGAAGATCATTTCCTAATACTTTCCTCTGTCGCCTGCTTTAGTTCGATACATGCCATTACTTTTGTTGATGTTCATCTTTTCAAGACATTATCCATTCCGTGGAACTGCTGTTCTAAGTCGTTTGCCGTTTCTTATAATTGCTGTCATCGGCAAAGCTTGAAGTTTTTATTTCTTCTCCCTCGACCTTAAAATCTCTCTTCAAAATTCTCCTTGGTTTCCTCTACTGCATACTTAATGTACAGGTTGAATTACACTGTGATGGGCTACAACTGAGTTCCTTCACAGCTGCTTCCCTTTCAGCTCCTACTCTTATTACTGTAAATTAAAACTGTTTTTAATTCAGTCTCGACCTCAATGAAACACTTATAAGCAACTGTAACCGGTTTCGGTCAAAATGTTGAAATCTTCAGGCCATAATACATCATAATGGCAAACGGTGGTGGTGAACGGAGCAGTGGATTCACGATAACTGTTCCTTTTACTCCCACCAACTGCCATCATTGTGTAATAGGGTTTGAAGATGGTCACACATTTTGACCGAAACAGGTTACAATTCAAGAATAAAATTTTCACTCTGCAGCAGACTGTGCGCTGATAAACTTCCTGGCAGATTAAAACTGTGTGCCGGACCGAGACTCGAATTCGGGACCTTTGCCTTTCGCGGGCAAGTGCTCTTGCAACTGAGCTACCCAAGCACGACTCACGCCCCGTCCTCACAGCTTTAATTCCGCCAGGACCTCGTCTCCTACCTTCCAAACTCCTGCGAACCTTGCAGAACTAGTGTTCTTGGAAGAAAGGATATTGCGGAGACACGACTTAGCCACAGCCTGGGTGATGTTTCCAGAATGAAATTTTCACTCTGCAGCGGAGTGTGCGCTGATATGAAACTTTCTGGCAGATTTACAGGTTACAATTGCCAATAAATGTTTTATTGCGGTCGGGACTTTTTAATTCAGTTTTGAAATAGTTTACCAGATTTTTCTCCACGAGTAATGTTCTGAAAAATTACTTCCTTATTACAGTAGTCTAGATTCTGTACAAATTATAAACAACACTTCGCCCCCTGTTTTTTATCCCTGCTATTTTCAGAATTTCGGAAGTGTGTTTTTCAATCAATATTGTCAAAAACTTTCTCTAAATCTGCAAACCATATGTTCGTTAGCCTACCTTCGAAGGTAAGTCGAATGTTCAGTATTACCTTGCACGTTCCAACATTTTTCCAGAACGGGACCTGGTCTTCCAGGAGGAAGTCTTCTACCAGTTTCTCCATTCTTCTGTGAATAATTCGTGTCAGTATTTTGCAACCATACCATATTCAAATCTGTCCGCACCAGCCTTCTTTGGAAATGAATTATTATATTCTCCTAGAGGTCTGAAGATACTTCGACCTATGATGTATCTTGTGTACAAGGTCTTACAAGAATCTCAATAATTCTTAGTGACTCATCTATTTCAGGGGCCATCTTTCAATTTAGGTATTACAGCGTTGTCAAATTATTCTCGCAGTATCATACGCAGTCGAGTCAGATTAATGTGACCACTGCCTATGTTCGACGTCAACGTGCAATAACCACTAATAGACGGCAGGTGGTAGCACTAGTATTGAGGGATTTATGAAGCGTTCCTGGGGGACGCGGAAACACTGGATTCGTTGTCGTAATGTGGAAACGGAATGATTCATGTGAGACTCAAAAGGGCACGATCATTAGCTTTCGGACGAAGGATGGAAGCATTTTCGAAATGGCTACGTCTGTGAACCGTTCGCCTGTCGCCTTGGTTAAAGTATACCGTGGAAGGCAAAATGACACCGAGGCAACTATGATGCGCCACGGGCTACAGATGACAAGCTGAACGACGGCTGCGGAGATATGTGCTGGCAAATAGACGTGCAACAGTTGAGCGGCTGAACACCCAGATGCACCAATGGGCTACCTACAGTGTCTCCTTAGCGAACGCCGCTGTGTATGGGCCTCTACACCAGGAGCCTGGTTCTGCACCCTTGCTAACTGCTATTCATCGACGACGAAAGCTGTACTTTGGATGCCAGTGCCGCAATTGGAAGCCCAGTGAGTGGCGACAGGAGCCACTTTCAGAGTATCACGTGAGACGCCAGAAAGTAAACACCATGCAACCAGAACGTAGCATCACGGTCTGGCGGATGTTTTCGTGGTTCTAGGCGCTGGAACAGCGCGACCGCTACGGTCGCAGGTTCGAATCCCGCCTCGGGCATGAATGTGTGTGATGTCCCTATGTTAGTTATGTTTAAGTAGTTCTCAGTCTAGGGGACTGATTACCTCGAGTGTTAAGTCCCATAGTGCTCAGACCCATTAGAGCCATTTTTTGTTTTCGTGGCATTCCCTGGGTGATGCCGTCATTCTGGAAGGGAAATGGACCAATCCAAGCATGTATCTATTCTCAGGGACCATGTCTCCCCCCCCCCCCCTACCTGCAGGGTTTTTCCTCGACACCATGCCTCGTGTCACAGTGGTCGCCGAGTACGTGCGTGGTTCGAAGAGCACGAGTAAGTGGCCACTGAACTCCCGGATTTAAATCCACTCGAGGACTGTGGGACCATGGCTATAAGCGCCTCGTATACTCAACCGAGAAACCTAGAGCAGCTGTCCAAGGCACTGGAGTCTGTATGGCTCCGCATCCCTGTCGATGCCTTCCAGAACCTCACTGGCTTTTCCTGCACGTGTCTCAGTGGTTCGCCGCAAAAGACTGTTATTCAGGGCTTTAGCAAGTGGTGACAACCTTAATCTAGTGCCTGCTCTCTTATGATACTGTCTTCACGTTTCTGTCCCCTGTATGATCCCCTCATTAATCGGTAAACTCATTGCTAGGTGTTGTGATCTCATTTCTTCATTTCGTAAGGACAGTTTTCGACTAGATGTTTCCATCCACAATCGTCTTTAGCTCATATGCTTGTAACGGTATAGATACTACGAATCCCTCTGCATTCAGGACATTTCCGAGACTATGTGTCAAGGGCGCGACTGCAGTATCTTTTGGTACAGACTCTGCCCCGGTTTACCTCTTAGAATTAGCTTTTGGCTCTTGCTCCGGCAGCTGAACTTCACGCCACCTGCCACTTTCCCGACGAGTGTGAACCCTACACCACCTTGGCTTCGTGCGGCGCCCCGTGTTCACCTTTGCCTTCACCCTTCGGTTCCTAAGGACACTACTCCAGCCTCGCTCTGCCGCGTTCAGTTTCACGACCTTCGCAGAGAACTTGTCGGAAATACCTTCGTGTTCACTGATGGCTCTTTGACTGACAGTGGAGTCGGGTGTGCCTTCGTCAGTGGCACCGACGTTTTTCGGCATAGGCTTCCGGAACACTGCTCAGTATTTACAGTAGAGATCTTCGTCCTGTATCAGGCCACGCAGTTCATCCGGCGACACAGCCCTCTCAATTGCGTCATCTGCTCCGCCTCCCTCACCGCCCTTCAAAGCTTCTGCGTGCTGTACACCGTCCATGCCTTAGTGCAATGGGTCCAGAAAAGCTGTCAGTTGCTCACTCTTGATGGACTCACTGTGATGTTTATGTAGGTTCCTGGTCACGTCTGACTGACATGAAACGAGGCCGCTGATGCTGCTGCCGAGGCTGCCGTCCTCGTATCTCGGCCCGCTAGTTCTTGCATTCCCTCCGATGATCTCGGTGTTGCCACCTGTCAGCAGGTAGTGTCACTTTGGCATCGCCACTGGTCCTCCCTTCACGGCAGGAAGCTCCGGAGAATTAAGCTTCTCCCATGGGCTTGGACGACCTGCTCTCTCGCCGTGAGGAGATCACTTTAGTTATGGTGCGCATACGGCACTGTCTTTCAGCCATCGCCATTCGTTAAGTGGTCCTCCCCAACACTGTGCTCATTGGGTTCAACCTTTGACGTTCCACCATTTCCTGACCTTTGTTTTAACCACTTTCGTTCTCGTTTGTGTTTGCCGTCTGAGTTATCGGCCGTTTTAGCGAACGACGCGCGTGCTGTCAATCGCGTTTCACTTTTATCCGTCGTAGCAATATGGCGAAGGACATTTAACTTTTAGTTTAGTACCTCCGTTTCTCTGTGGCGTTTTTTTATAGACATTTCTTCACGTCCTTGTTTTTAGCTGTCTTCTCTTCTGTCGACTGGGATTAACGTGTAATCGTTTTAACTCCTCTGTCTTCGTATTCTACAGTTCTGACATGGGCGCCTAAGACCGTAGTTTTTGCGCGCTAAAACAAAAAGAGACGCGGGCCCGGTTGCTACGAGGCAGACGGCCGTGTGCGCTGGCTGTTCGCGACAGGTGTGGCCCGCTGCGCGCTGCACAGTGCGCTCAGGCGCGTGGCCGCCGGTGCGGAAAGCTGCCACGGCTGGCGCATCGCGAGGCCAGTCCAGGCCAGGCCAGACCAGGCGGTCGGGCAGGCAGGCAGGCAGGCAGGCAGGCAGGCAGGCCTATCGCCGCAACACGGCCGCGGTTCCGGTCTCCACTCGCAGACGTCACCGCACTGCCACCTGTCGCTGCCCTCACTCTGCACGCAAACCGACTGCCTGATCTGTCTGGCAGTGCTGCTGCGGCATGAAGATGTCTATCGGTCGTCGGTCGAACTGTCTCGGGTGACAAAATACCGTCAGAGTTGGGTTGTTTGGGGGAAGAGACCAGACAGCAAGGTCATCGGTCTCATCGGATTAGGGAAGGAAGTCTGCTGCACCCTTTCAAAGGAACCATCCCGGCATTTGCCTGGAGCGATTTAGGGAAATCACGGAAAATCTAAATCAGGATGGCCGGACGCGTGATTGAGCCGTCGTCCTCCCGAATGCGAGTCCAGTGTGCTAGCCACTGCCAAGAGAGCTTGAACGTGGTTTTATAGTCTGCCCACGAACCATGGGACACAGCATCTCCGAGGTAGGATGAAGTAGACATTTTCCCGGAAGACCATTTCACGAGAGTACCGTATCAGGAATTCGGCAAAACATCACATCTCCGAAATCGCTGCGGCTGGAAAGAGATCTTACATGAACTGGACCAACGGCGACTGAAGATAATAATCGTTTTAAGTGACAGAAGTGCAACCCTTTCGCAGATTTCTGCAGATTTCAATGCTGAGCCATCCACAAGTGCCAGCGTGCCAACCATTCATCGAAACGGGCTTTCGGAACCGAAGGCCAACTCGTGTATCCTTGATGACTGCACGGCGCAAAGCTTACGCCTTGCCTGGGCCAGTCAACACAGACATTGGACTGTTGATTATTGTAAATGTGTTATCTAGTCGGACGAGTCGTTTCAAATCGCATCGAGCGGATGGACGTGTACCGCTATGAAGACAACCTCATGAATCCATAGGCCCTGCAGGTCAGCAGGGGACTGTTCTAGCTGGTCGAGGCTCTGTAATGGTGTGCGGCGTGTGCAGTTTGAATGATATGAGACCCCTGATTTGTCTAGATACGACTCGGACAGATGACATTTACCTAAGCATCCTGTCTGATCACCTGCACCCAGGCATTTCCTTTGATTTCTGACGGATGTGGACAATTCCAACAGGACAATGCCACACCTCTACGTCCAGAATTGCTACAGCGTGGCTCCAGGAACAGTCTTCAGAGTTTAAACACTTCCGCTGGCTACCAAACTCCCCAGACATTAGCATTATTGAGCATATCTGGGATGCCTTGCAACGTGCTGTTCAGAAGAGATCTCCACTCCCTCGCAATCTTGCGGATTTGTGGACAGTCCTGCAGGATTCGGTGTGTCAGTTCCCTCCAACACTTCTTCAGACAGTAGTCTAGTCCACGCCACGTAGTGTTGCGGCACTTCTGCGTGCTTGCGGGGGTCCTACACGATATTAGGCAGGTGTACCACTTTCTTTGGCTCTTCAGCTCTTGAGCTAACAACGGATAGATCATATCTGTACTTGTTTCTCACGTCGTGTTTGTTATTCATGTCACGTCATCGTACCACGGTAGGCGCGTGCACGTGGTTGTTGCGAACTATATTTTTGTAAAGTTACAAATTAGTGCGAAAAGGCGTTTAGCTAGGAAACTGATGCAGATGTCATTGTGAAGAGCTTTCGATCACTAACAGGATTCAAAGCGAGACAAAAATATTCGTCGAAATATAAGTGAATATCGGTATAAAATTGTTGTCTCATATGACTCATATATTCTCCGAATTACCGGAAAGTCAAGTCAGACGGAAGCCTGTTTCGAAAGGAATTCAGAAAGACTAAAATTTGCAGCGCCGAGTGAATGCGAGAGCTACGGCAACGTCGAAAGGGAAATGGAAAAATACGCAAAGTGATTTTGTAGCTGGCCTATCATCATCATCATCATCATCATCATCATCATCACGTGTACAACTGCCAGCGACAGTGCAGACTTCCGATTTATCTATTCTGTAAACATTACAATCCTCTGTGTAACCACTGTATTAAACAGATTGATAAATTACATTAAAATCTTTACTATGGCTGCAGAAAGCAACTGTTTAACAATCATCTTCAAGGATATGTGGAAAACAGCCAGATTACTTGAAATACACTCCTGGAAATTGAAATAAGAACACCGTGAATTCATTGTCCCAGGAAGGGGAAACTTTATTGACACATTCCTGGGGTCAGATACATCACATGATCACACTGACAGAACCACAGGCACATAGACACAGGCAACAGAGCATGCACAATGTCGGCACTAGTACAGTGTATATCCACCTTTCGCAGCAATGCAGGCTGCTATTCTCCCATGGAGACGATCGTAGAGATGCTGGATGTAGTCCTGTGGAACGGCTTGCCATGCCATTTCCACCTGGCGCCTCAGTTGCACCAGCGTTCGTGCTGGACGTGCAGACCGCGTGAGACGACGCTTCATCCAGTCCCAAACATGCTCAATGGGGGACAGATCCGGAGATCTTGCTGGCCAGGGTAGTTGACTTACACCTTCTAGAGCACGTTGGGTGGCACGGGATACATGCGGACGTGCATTGTCCTGTTGGAACAGCAAGTTCCCTTGCCGGTCTAGGAATGGTAGAACGATGGGTTCGATGACGGTTTGGATGTACCGTGCACTATTCAGTGTCCCCTCGACGATCACCAGTGGTGTACGGCCAGTGTAGGAGATCGCTCCCCACACCATGATGCCGGGTGTTGGCCCTGTGTGCCTCGGTCGTATGCAGTCCTGATTGTGGCGCTCACCTGCACGGCGCCAAACACGCATACGACCATCATTGGCACCAAGGCAGAAGCGACTCTCATCGCTGAAGACGACACGTCTCCATTCGTCCCTCCATTCACGTCTGTCGCGACACCACTGGAGGCGGGCTGCACGATGTTGGGGCGTGAGCGGAAGACGGCCTAACGGTGTGCGGGACCGTAGCCCAGCTTCATGGAGACGGTTGCGAATGGTCCTCGCCGATACCCCAGGAGCAACAGTGTCCCTAATTTGCTGGGAAGTGGCGGTGCGGTCCCCTACGGCACTGCGTAGGATCCTACGGTCTTGGAGTGCATCCGTGCGTCGCTGCGGTCCGGTCCCAGGTCGACGGGCACGTGCACCTTCCGCCGACCACTGGCGACAACATCGATGTACTGTGGAGACCTTACGCCCCACGTGTTGAGCAATTCGGCGGTACGTCCACCCGGCCTCCCGCATGCCCACTATACGCCCTCGCTCAAAGTCCGTCAACTGCACATACGGTTCACGTCCACGCTGTCGCGGCATGCTACCAGTGTTAAAGACTGCGATGGAGCTCCGTATGCCACGGCAAACTGGCTGACACTGACGGCGGCGGTGCACAAATGCTGCGCAGCTAGCGCCATTCGACGGCCAACACCGCGGTTCCTGGTGTGTCCGCTGTGCCGTGCGTGTGATCTTTGCTTGTACAGCCCTCTCGCAGTGTCCGGAGCAAGTATGGTGGGTCTGACACACCGGTGTCAATGTGTTCTTTTTTCCATTTCCAGGAGTGTAGTATATGGTGTATTAAAAAAGCCCTTGACGTAGCTGTCGTCTTTAAAAACGCCTTCAGACGGATCAGTGATTAATGCCTAAAATGGTCATTTTATATTGAAAAATAAAACAAGAAAAGCAAATCACTGACTTATAAAGAATGTTTTCACTTATTAGTTACATAATGTTGTGGCAGTACTTCAAGCACAAACGAAGAACAAATTCACCTCAATGATAAAACCACAAAATGTCGTGACGACTCTTTAGAAAATGTTTGACAAGTGAAACTAGTGAGCTGACGTCGCGCCGATGTCTCGTACCGAGGAAAGTTTAGGACGCGGGAGGGCACTACATGTATGCACGGAGTCACAGCGCAAAAGAGTGCAGTAAAGAACAGCACTAAGGACTAGAAAAGAGCTAAATTATTAACATGTTGACGTGGGAAAGAGGGACCAGAGCCACGATGGTAGTATGAAAAGAAACCTACATTTTATTTGGATATCACCCAAAATATTTTCTAGAAACCAATGAATTAAGTCAGATATAAAATAGTTTGAAGTACATTATTAGTAAGTGAAAAAGAAGAGGGTGAGTAAGTGAAATAATAGAGAAAGATGAAAGTGGGGAGAGGGGCAGGAACAAAAGATAGGGGTATTTTTTTTTAGTTCCATACAGCATAATCGTCGTCAAATTTGCAGGAAATAATTCGCAGAACACAGAGCAAAATTATTTTAAAATACAATAAAATGTATCCACATACTTTGCGTGCATGTAACAATAAATATATTAAATATATGTGATATATGTGAAATATGTGACAAGCCACCCCTGGATCGATTTCAACCAAACTTTGTGCACATATTTCTTATTATCTGGAAATAAATACTGTTGATGTAAGAACCAACAACCTCTTACTGGGATGGGAGCGAATAAAGTGGAGATATCTATGAGCAGAAGGAGATCCAACAGAAAATTGAAATAAAGATAGGCCCACACAAAGCCAGGTACTCAGCTAGTCGAATATACAGGGCTATTACAAATGATTGAAGCGATTTCATAAATTCACTGTAGCTCCATTCATTGACATATGGTCACGACACACTACAGATACATAGAAAAACTCAAAGTTTTGTTCGGCTGAAGCCGCACTTCAGGTTTCTGCCGCCAGAGCGCTCGAGAGCGCAGTGAGACAAAATGGCGACTGGAGCCGAGAAAGTATGTCGTGCTTGAAATGCACTCACATCAGTCAGTCATAACAGTGCAACGACACTTCAGGACGAAGTTCAACAAAGATCCACCAACTGCTAACTCCATTCGGCGATGGTATGCGCAGTTTAAAGCTTCTGGATGCCTCTGTAAGGGGAAATCAGCGGGTCGGCCTGCAGTGAGCGAAGAAACGGTTGAACGCGTGCGGGCAAGTTTCACGCGTAGCCTGCGGACATGCTGGAAAATTGGCTCATGCCACAACTGGAGACCGACAGCGCCGACTTCATCTTTCAACAGGATGGTGCTCCACCGCACTTCCATCATGATGTTCGGCATTTCTTAAACAGGAGATTGGAAAACCGATGGATCGGTCGTGGTGATCATGATCAGCAATTCATGTCATGGCCTCCACGCTCTCCCGACTTAACCCCATGGGATTTCTTTCTGTGGGGTTAGGTGAAAGATTCAGTGTTTAAACCTCCTCTACCAAGAAACATGCAACAACTGCGAGCTCGCATCAACGATGCTTTCGAACTCATTGATGAGGCATGCTGCGCCGAGTGTGGGAGGAACTTTATTATCGACTTGATGTCTGCCGAATCCCCAAATGGGCACATACCGAACATATGTGAATGCCTAAAAAACTTTGAGTTTTTGTAAGTGTGTGCAAAGCATTGTGAAAGTATCTCAAATAATAAAGTTATTGTAGAGCTGTGAAATCGCTTCCATCATTTGTAATAACCCTGTATTATTAATGTAAACACTATTTTTACGCCATCATCTTGGATTGTCGAGAGAGAAATGCCGTCCGCATCAAGGTATATAGAGAAATGGAAAAAATGTTCCGCAGTGCTTTCCTGATTATCATGGCACTGGACATTTCGAATAGTTCCTGTGGAAGTGTCCTGTAGCCACCTTTCATTAGTCCGGTAGCCGATTTTCACTAGCATTTCTTTCTTTTCCTTGTTTATCTTTTCTTATAACTCTCATATTGGTGTGATTGAATGAATGAATGTGCTCTGAAAGATTGCTTTGCCTTGTCGCAGCAAGGAATGCAAAACATTGCTGTACAAATTTTCTAAAAGAAAAATCTGCCAGACTTGTATCCGCCGGAAGAGCGCCACATAAATGTGTCCACAAGAAGTGAGCAGTCGCTCCTGTATGAATGCGTTTTCCTTTGGCTTTTTTTTTTGTAGTTTTAGGGCGCACAACGTCAACGGTCATTAGCGCCCAGACTACTTTAGGAATGCACCGCGAGTCACAAGTTTAAAACAGCAACGAAACGGAAAACACGATGAAAGACATACTGACAAGCATAGGATTAAAAAAGAAAACAGCATAATCAAATGTCCTTTGAGAGGGTTGTCAAATTGATAAAATGAAGAACGCGAGCAGCTGCTCGTGGGTCATCCGCTAAAATGGCTTCTACAGTACATGGCAGGCCAAGGTCGAGACGCAGGGTGTTAAAATCCGGACACGACGTTAAAATGTGGCGGACCGTCAGCAATTGCCCACATGGGCAGAACGGCGCCGGCGCAGCCGTCAGCAGATGGCGATGGCTGAACCGGCAGTGGCCAATTCGCAACCGGGCCAAAACTACCTCCTCCCGCCGAGAAGGGCGTGAGGAGGACGTCCAAGCCACGGGAAGAGCTTTCAAGGCCCGAAACTTGTTGTCTGGAAGTGCAGCCCAATCGGCATGCCACAGCGATACAATGCGCCGAGAAATTACCCTGCTACAATCTGACGAAGGGACACAACAAGAAGCTGTCCGAGGCTGGAGGACCGCAGCCTTGGCCGTGGCATCTGCAGCTTCGTGCCCAGGGATACCGACATGGCCAGGAACCCACATAAAGCTAACCGGAGAACCGACGTCCACCAGCTGCTGAAGAGAGCGTTGGATCCGGTGCACGAAAGGGTGAACCGGGTACGGATCACCGAGGCTCTGGATAGCGCTCAGGGAATCGGAGCAGATGACATATGCAGAATGTCGGTGGCGGCAGATGTAAAGGACAGCCTGGTAGAGGGCAAAGAGCTCAGCTGTGAAGACCGAACAATGGCCATGGAGCCGATATTGGAAACTTTGTGCCCCGACAATTAAAGAACACCCGACCCCATCATTGGTCTTAGAGCCATCTGTATAAATGAAGGTCATATTAATGAACTTCGAACGAAGTTCGACAAAACGGGAGTGGTAGACGGAACCGGGGGTAACCTCCTTCGGGAGCGAGCAGAGGTCAAGGTGGACGCGAACCTGAGCCTGGAGCCAAGGTGGCGTGTGGCTCTCGCCCACTCGAAAGGTGGCAGGGAGTGAAAAATTAAGGTGTTGAAGGAGGCGACGAAAGCGAACTCCATGGAGTAGCAGGGCGGAGACATACAACCAGTATTGACTGTCGAGAGAGTCATCAAAAAAGGAACGATAAGACGGGTGGTCGGGCATTGCCCGTAGCCGACAGGCATACCGACAAAGCAGTATATAGCGCCGGTAGGTGAGTGGCAACTCACCAGCGTCAGCATGAAGACTCTCGACGGGACTAGTATAAAAAGCTCCGATCGCAAGTCGTAAACCCCGATGTTGTATGGAGTTGAGGCGGCGTAAGATGGATGGCCGTGCAGAGGAATATACGAAGCTCCCATAATCCAGCTTGGAGCGGACGATCGACCGATATAGGCGAAGTAGGACGGTTCGATCCGCTCCCCACGACATACCACTGAGAACACGGAGGACATTGAGAGAACGGGTACAACGGGCAGCCAAATAAGACACATGTGGAGACCAACTAAGTTTCCTGTCAAATGTAAGACCTAAAAATTTTGTTGTCTCCACGAATGGGAGAGCAACGGGACCGAGTCGTAAAGACAGTGGGAGAAACTCTTTGTAGCGCCAGAAGTTAATACAGACCGTCTTCTCGGCAGAAAAACGGAAGCCATTGGCGACACTCCAGGAGTAAAGACAGTCAAGAGAACGCTGAAGACAGCGCTCCAGGAAACACGTACGCTGCGCGCTGCAATAGATGGTAAAATCGTCCACGAAAAGGGAGCCTGATACATCAGCTGGGAGGCAATCCATTATTGGATTGATCGCTATGGCGAAGAGAGCGACGCTCAAAACTGAGCCCTGTGGCACCCCATTCTCCTGGCGAAAGGTGTCTGACAGGACAGAACCCACACGTACCCTGAACTGTCGATCCATTAAAAAGGAACGAATAAAAAGAGGGAGGCGACCGCGAAGGCCCCATGTATGCATGGTGCGGAGATTGCCCGCCCTCCAACAGGTGTCGTAAGCCTTCTCCAAATCAAAGAACACAGCCGCGGTCGGGCGCTTCCGCAAGAAGTTATTCATAATGAAGGTCGACAAGGTAACCAGATGGTCAACAGCAGACCGGCGCCTACGAAATCCACATTGTACATTGGTAAGGAGGCGTCGAGACTCGAGCAGCCAAACCAATCGAGAGTTAACCATTCGCTCCATCACTTTACAGACACAGCTGGTAAGCGAGATGGGTCGATAACTGGAAGGCAAGTGCTTGTCCTTCCCGGGCTTAGGAATCGGGACAACAATAGACTCGCGCCAGCATGTGGGAACATGTCCCTCAATCCAGATGCGATTGTAAGTACGAAAAGAAAACCTTTACCCGCAGGAGAAAGGTTCTTCAGCATCTGAATATGAATAGAATCAGGCCCTGGAGCGGAGGACCGTGATCGGCCAAGTGCGTTTTCGAGTTCCCGCATGGTGAATGGGGCATTATAACTTTCACGATTCGAGGAGCGGAAGTTAGGTGGCCTAGCCTCCTCTGCCTGTTTGCGGGGGAGGAAGGCAGGGTGGTAATGAGCGGAGCTCGAAACCTCTGCGAAAAAGCGGCCGAAGGCATTGGAGACAGCCTCAGGGGCCACAAGGACGTCATTCGCGACCGTCAAGCCAGAAACTGGTGAGTGGACCTTAGTGCCAGATAGCCGGCGCAGGCTACCCCAGACAACAGAAGAAGGAGTAAAACTGTTGAAGGTGCTTGTGAAAGCAGCCCAGCTGGCTTTCTTGCTTTCTTTAATAATACGACGACACTGTGCACGTAATCGTTTATAATTGATACAATTCGCCACTGTAGGGTGGCGTTTAAAGGTGCGTAAAGCACGTCGACGAGCACGTAAAGCGTCTCTACATGCTGCGGTCCACCAGGGGACCGGTACGCGACGTGGAGAAGAAGTAGGGTGAGGGATGGAATATTCAGCAGCAGTGAGAATGACTTCCGTGACGTGCGCGACCTGACTATCGCAGCTTGGGAATGTTTGATCCTGAAAGGTCGCCCTGGAAGAGAAGAGCCCCCAGTCTGCTTTGGAGATGTTCCAACTAGATGAGCACGGAGAGGGGGTATGCTGCAGGAGATGGATAACACACGGGAAGTGGTCGCTCGAATATGTATCAGAAAGTGCATACCACTCGAACCGGCGTGCAAGTTGGGGAGTACATATAGAGAGATCTAAATGGGAATAGGTGTGAGATGTGTCCGAAAGAAAAGTAGGGGCGCCAGTATTGAGGCAGACAAGATTGAGCTGGTTGAAAAGGTCTGCTAACAGGGAGCCCCTCGGGCAGGATGCTGGAGAGCCCCAAAGGGGATGGTGGGCATTGAAGTCTCCAGTTAACAAAAATGGTGCAGGTAGCTGAGCAATAAGTTGCATCATGTCTGCCCTGGTAACGGCAGACGACGATGGAGTGTAAACGGTACAAATGGAAAATGTAAAAGTGGGGAGAGTAATGCGGATGGCAACTGCCTGCAGGCCGGTGTGCAACGTGATGGGATCGTAGTAAATATCATCCCGGACCAGCAACATAACCCCTCCATGAGCTGGGATACCTACCACAGGGGGTAGGTCAAAACGCACAGAGGTGTAGTGTGCCAAGGCAATTTGATCGCATGGGCGTAGCTTCGTTTCCTGGAGGGCTACGACGAGCGGACGGTGCACGCGGAGCAGCAACTTCAAGTCCTCTCGGTTGGAGCGAATGCTGCGAATATTCCAGTTAATAAGTGCCATCGTAAGAAAAAAAAAGGGAAGATGAAAGAAGGGGTCACCTCGAAGGCCGCTGAGGGCCTGGCTTCGAGCGAGCACTGTCGCCGCTATCAGTAGGCGGACAGTCATCGTCCATTGGGTCTATAGGTTCATCGGCCATCTTGGGAAGATGGCTGGGAGGGGGAGCTTCCTCCGCCGGTGAACGGCCAGATGTTCGGCTACCAGCGGTGCGGCCAGGCGAAACGGATGACGGCCTGGGGCGGCAACCGCTGGGTGACGCAGGAGAAGAAATGCGCCGTGGCGGAGAAGGAGAACTGTGCTTCCTATTAGCCTTCTTGGAAGGTCGTTTGGTGGAAGTACCGGTCGAAGGCTGGGAGGTCGAGGTACGTAGGAAGTCTGCATGGGACGGTTCCTTCTTGAAGGCCCGTGCATCTGACTTCTGGGTCTTCGTCTTAGCAGAAGCTGATGAAGGAGCTGGTGTCTGTGGGGTGATGGGAGGAAGAGGAGACGTCGACCGCACGATCTTAGCACTGGCCGAACGGACGACCGTGGTGCTGAAGGTCAGATCGCATGTCTGGGTTGCCACCTCCCTGGTAGTCCGAGGAGAGGCGAGGACAGTACTTTATTTCCCCGCTGGGAGCAGCGTGGGCTTCCTACTAGCCAAGAGCTTGCGAGCAGCCGAGGTGGACACTTTCTCTTTGACCCGAATTTCTTGGATACAGCGTTCTTCCTTATAGACAGGACAGTCGCGGGAGGATGCGGCATGGTCACCCTGACAGTTCACACAACGAGGAGACGGAGGTGGACAGTCACCCTCATGGGCATCCCTGCCACAAGTGACACATTTAGCCGCATTGGAACAAGACTGTCGAGTGTGATTGAAACGCTGACACTGGTAGCAGCGCGTAGGTGTCGGGACATAGGGGCGAACAGAAATAACCTCGTAGCCCGCTTTGATGCGCGATGGCAGCTGAACACTATCGAAGGTCAAGAAAAGTGTCCGGGTCGGTACAAGGTCATTGTTGACCTTTTTCATGACCCTATGGACAGCCGTCACGCCCTGCTCAGCGAGGAAGGATTGAATCTCCTCGTCAGTCAAGCCATCGAGGGATCTAGTATAGACCACACCACGAGACGAATTCAAAGTTCGGTGAGCCTCCACCCGGACAGGGAATGTGTACAGGAGTGTGGCCCGAAGCAGTTTTTGTGCCTGAAAGGCGCTCTCAGTTTCGAGTAATAAGGTACCGTTACGCAACCTGGTACAAGATTTGACAGATCCGGCTATGGCATCGACGCCCTTCTGGATAACGAAAGGGTTGACAGAGGAAAAATCCTTTCTGTCCTCAGATCGAGAAACGACGAGGAACTGTGGGGCAGGCGGTAGTACTTTTGTCACTGGTAGCTGGTCACGTTTCCGTTTTTGGGCAGAAGTCGAGAGAGATGGAGTGAAATCCATTGCGGAGGAATCCCCCATGATTGCCAGCGTCTCCGATGGCGCGCTCCTTCCTTGTGGGGACCCTCTCAGAGGGCACTCCCGCCTTAGGTGAATGTTTACACCTCAGGTCACACCTGCCGAGAAACGGACGGAGGGACCAATCGGCATGGTCAGAAGGTATCAGCTCAGGCAATCACCACTCCCCGGGCCTGGCCTTTACCAGGGGGTACGCGCGTGCCTTACATGTCTACCCAGAGCGGGGAATTACGCGTTACCCCGTCACCGGCTACGCGTGCGAACGCGTGGGTCGGCCTTCAGGCGCGCACAGGGAGGAAGGAAGAAGAGGAAAAAGGAGAGAGAGAGAGAGAGAGAGAGAGAGAGAGAGAGAGAGAGAGAGAGGACAGTGTCTCAAACGCCGAGGCGGAGACCAGAGAAGGCAAGGAGAAGAAGGCAATGAGGAGAAGGCAATGAGGAGAAGGCAATGAGGAGAAGGCAATGAGGAGAAGGCAATGAGGAGAAGGCAATGAGGAGAAGGCAATGAGAAGAAGGCAATGAGAAGAAGGCAATGAGAAGAAGGCAATGAGAAGAAGGCAATGAGAAGAAGGCAATGAGAAGAAGGCAATGAGAAGAAGGCAATGAGAAGAAGGCAATGAGAAGAAGGCAATGAGAAGAAGGCAATGAGAAGAAGGCAATGAGAAGAAGGCAATGAGAAGAAGGCAATGAGAAGAAGGCAATGAGAAGAAGGCAATGAGAAGAAGGCAATGAGAAGAAGGCAATGAGAAGAAGGCAATGAGAAGAAGGCAATGAGAAGAAGGCAATGAGAAGAAGGCAATGAGAAGAAGGCAATGAGAAGAAGGCAATGAGAAGAAGGCAATGAGAAGAAGGCAATGAGAAGAAGGCAATGAGAAGAAGGCAATGAGAAGAAGGCAATGAGAAGAAGGCAATGAGAAGAAGGCAATGAGAAGAAGGCAATGAGAAGAAGGCAATGAGAAGAAGGCAATGAGAAGAAGGCAATGAGAAGAAGGCAATGAGAAGAAGGCAATGAGAAGAAGGCAATGAGAAGAAGGCAATGAGAAGAAGGCAATGAGAAGAAGGCAATGAGAAGAAGGCAATGAGAAGAAGGCAATGAGAAGAAGGCAATGAGAAGGCAAGGAGAAGAAGGCAATGAGAAGGCAAGGAGATTATGCAGGGGAAGGAGTAAGGAAGACAGTGAGGTGGAGAAGAACAAAGAAAGGAACCAACCAAAGGAAGGAAGAAACTAGAAGTGAAAAAGCAAAATGACCGCAAATAGAGGTCGTGGAACCGTCCGTCTCCGGACGCAGGCGCTAACTACCCCCTTGAGGGGGAGGGACTCCTTTTAGTCGCCTCTTACGACAGGCAGGAATACCTCGGGCCTATTCTTACCCCGGACCCACAGGGGGGAACCTTTGGCTGTGCCTGTATAAGCTTTCATTTTTCTAAATATTAATAGCTTTGCCTTCTCGTAAATTTTCCTTGCTTTATGTATCTTTCGTCCGTGGGGAGCCGACCACGTGGTTGAACATTAGAGTTTGTTGGGCTACCGTTATCACTAACTGTCCGGTCCCATGTTTGTTTTAAAGAATGTTAACTGTTCATGATTGTGTGATGTGATATTGTCGCAACTTGGCCACGATACCTAGATATTGAGTCTCCACAAACCACTTGGGCACGCGGGTGTACTGCGAAACGTGTACCGTTTCACGAGTTATTGCGATCAGTTATCAGGCAACAGCAATTGTATGAATGATTCACACCAATGATTTTAGGTGTAGATTATAACGGTGTATGTATCGATGCTTTTCTTTAATGTTTTAGGAATTAATGTTATCAGGAATTGTGTGCATGCCTCACATCCATTTCTTTGGAATAAATGATTTTATACACAATTTTCTCTTGCATTCCGACGTTACGTTTTTGCACTTAAGCCACTCACCTCGTAGCTTTCCTGTTAGCACATCAAACGAGTTTCCTTACGCACAGGTCCAGTGATTAGTTTCCCCTTTTATTTTAAAACAAATGCTTTAGATTAAGTCTTATTTTCAGATGTGATGCTGGGAGCTGATCTTCTGCACAGTGTTCATGTATGTACTATTTTATTTCAAATGGTTGATTCTCGTAGACAGTGCACGGGAAATACTATTAATTACATCGCATCCCCTATGATCGATATCAATTACGTACGTATTTTTATGAGTTTTTGGTCTGTGATCAAATTAATTTATTTTCCGACTCGGGCAAACCTTTGATTAGTTGTATGGTTAGAGTCGGTGGCGACCCTAATTTTCTCACGTTAATTTCACAATCAATAAGCATTTCCATTCCCACACATGTAATGTATTGGTTATGCATTATTAAATTAGTGTACGGTAGCCGTTCGTTACGTGCCTCATTGAAAAATAGTTCAAATCTTTTAAGGAGATGGTATGAACGAATTTAAATATAGTTACAGGAACATTTTCTTTACTAACACGTAGCGCATTTCCCATTACAAGCGTTTGCATTGGTGCCAAGGTATCCTCAGGCAATTAAGTCTGAGGGAGGTGACGCAGTGGGCGCACTGCACTTTCATTCTGGAGGACGACGACGATTCAAACCCGCGTCCGGCCATCCCGATTTAGGTTTTCCGTGATTTCCCTAAATCGTTTCAGGCAAAGTCCAGGATGGTTCTTTTGGAAGGGGACGGCCGATTTCCTTCCCCATCCTTCCCTAAATCGATGGGACCGATGACCTAGCTGTTCGGTCCTCTCCCCCGAATCAATCAACCACCCAACCAATTAAGTCACCAAGGTAACTGAGGGTAGCAACCTCTACGAATTACTGGAACAAGCCAATGGAGAGGAAGCGTTCCTTCTGTCGAAACATTTACCTGCTTAACTTCTTTAGTGCTCATCAAACCAGTTCTGTTATCTTCTGTGACAGCAATCAATGCGGCATCTGGGAGAACGAGGCGTTATGATAAGATTTAAAGTTGCGTTCCGCTGAACATGGAAGACTAGGGTTTAGTGCCCCATCGATGACAAAGCACAAGCTAGGAATGAGAAAGGAAGTCGCCAGTGTCTCTTCAAAGAAACCATTGTGGCATTTGCTTGAGTTATTTAGGGAAATAACGGAAAAACTAAATGCATTTGGTACGACAGGTATTTAAACCTCCGTCTTTGGTGCATTTCAACTAATCATATGTATTTCTTCAGTTACGTGTTTGGCAGTCAGTTATTAGGAAATGCAGGTGTGATCAGGACCACACGTTACTATAGTTGGGAGTCACGAACGATGGCGGTCGGATTAGGCTTGTTCTGCGCACCTACGTCACACGTGCTCCGACAGCCAATGACCGTTTAGTATGTTCTGAGCGGTCTGCTGCGAATGCTGTAGCTAATGCAAGCATTAAACGTCATCTTAGCGAGATGCTTAGCGGAACTCTATTCCAATTGTTGCAATTTGTCATCGCTGTTTTGATGGTATGTGAAATTCTGCGTAAGTAAACGAGAGACATAATTTGCAGGATATACAATTTGTTCAAACGGAACTCACGCACATGCGTGTACCGCAACAGTCGCTTGGAATCTTCAGCAATGCAGTTCCCGTCCGTGCCTCGACATGCGCGAACCGCCATCGTTCGTGCATCGGACTATAGTCAGCTGCAGTGTCTGCTGTCAGTCATTTGATGCGGTATGGAAGGGTAGACGGTTAACACACTGCTCTTCCAGCTGTAGTCAGATTTCCAGACCTTGGTGTCGTCATTTCTCAGTCATCAATTGACCTCATGAATCTCAATGCTAACCATTCCAGTCCATCCGCTAAAGAAAGCTCCCTTGCAGTGCGGGGAACTGAAACCGTGTACTCGGCACGGCAGTAAGACACGCTGACCGCCCAGCAAAGGAGACTGACGCATGAAATACAGCAATTATAAGGGACGTTCGAAAAGAAATGAGCCGGAGGCATAATTACAGAAACCCGTACCTGTATGTTAAAAGTATTTAGCCTGGCTGTTGAGACACTTGTCCCACTGTGACAAGGCGGTGAATGACTGTCTCATAAAATTCCCGGGACTGCCATGTTAACCAGTTCCGTACAAACAGCTGGACGTCGTCGTCCGAGGTGAATCGTTTGCCCCTATGCTGTCTTTCTTTGACCAAGATGGCCCACTTCTGATTCACTTCCTGCAGCACGGGACAACAGTGAATGCCCAGCGTTACTCGCGAAACCTTTACCACCCTTCCCCAAGCGATCAAATGAAGACGGCCAGGTAATCTCCATCCGTGGAGTCATTCTGCTCTACGAGAATGCAAAGCCTCATACGGCCAACACAGTCGCGGCACTCCTGCAGAAATTCAAATGGGAGGTTCTCGGCCACCCTCCATGTAGTCCGGACATCTCTCCCTGTGATTACGCCATTTTTGGTTCCGTTAAAAAGGGTCTGAGGGGCACACAATTCACCTCGGACGAGGACGTCCAGCTGTACACGCGGAGCTGGTTAACATTGCAGCCCAGGGAATTTTATGAGACAGCCATTCACCGCCTTTTGTCACAGTGGGACAAGTGTCTCAACAGCCAGGGTAAATATTTCTTAACATTCAAGTACTGGTTTCTGTAATTATATCTCCGGCTCCTTTCTTTTTGAACGCCCCTTACACTTATTCCCTTATTGAGGAAGCCCATGATCGAACTACACTGCCTGATAAAGTGATCGGATGTCAATTTAACTTCATACACACAGACCTCATCGGCGAGTAAGTAACGGATTATGTTTTAATTCCTTGTGACTTTTAGAACGGCCACCAGCGTGCATTAGCGTTTTGTTTTGTCACCAGGGACGGAAAAGTATATAAGAAGCGTGACAGCATTCGATGGGATCACTAAAGGACACTGAAATATCGATTACTCGTGTAAAAAGGTTATCACCTGACAGGACTGGCCGGCAGGTCGAATCTTGCCATGTCTAGATTTTTGGGGCATTCGATGTGACAGCGGCCTGATATTGGTTTAGGTCCATTACATCTGATGACTGTACTGTGCACTAAGTACATCTTAATGCCTTCATATTTGTGCCTGCCATCCGAAGACAACTAAGTGGCTTCCTACAACATTCAGTGTCATCCCACACCATTAATCAGAGTAGCAGCAGCCGGATTGGGAATCACAATGCCATGCATAGGCTGCCGTTGACGCCACAGCACAAAGGGATGCGTTTGGAGTGGTGTCGTGACGGGAAAGACTGGAATGCTGATGGTGTCGCACTGTGTTCAGAGATGAGTCGCGGTTCTGCTCTATAGCGGATGACCATCGTTGCTGAGGATGGGCTTCAATCTGGGAGAAGATCCTTTACATAGTTTGGAAAGGTACAGTGGTATTACTCCTGGAATCATGATGTAGGAAGCCATGGAGTAGAACTTCAGGTGATAGCGATTGACGGAAATCTGACGGCAGAACGGTATGTCATGTGTGTCACCTCTCGTGCGACAGTATCGTGGTGGGTTTTTTTTTTTTTTCCTCTCCTTCAATAGGAGTATGCATGGCGCGCGCAGGTACGCCCACGTCCTTATCTGTCCCCAACAGAACATACATGGGATCCGATCTAACGTCAAATCCGTCCCAGTGTCACTATTCGGCATACCAAGGACCAGTTTGTGGCGTAGTAGCTATCTGAGAGTTGCAATTTATCCTCGGTGATTATATCTTCAACAGCCCGCACAAACTTGGATGCACCGAGTTGGAATCATTGATCCAAGTGGACGCTACGCAAAGGGCCTAAAATATACATCCGCTTGTTATTTGTGTATCTTCTCAATTTAAAACAACCAAAAAAGCACGCCAATGAATTCACTACCAACAACGAGTCAAGAATGTTAGTAAATCTATGGCGATTTATTATTTCTTGCAGATATCGCGCCGTAACTCCTAGCTATCAACAATATTCCAATTCAAACTCCAAATCTAGTCTGACGCGTACAAGCACTCCAAAACCCTTCTCATAAGAGAATACACGACTGGTTTTTAACAATACCTTCAAATTCCTTCAGAAGACAGGGCGCAGTCCTATGTTACTCGACCACCACCGCATTATCGTCTTGCTGTCGTATGGCTCGCTGCCAACGACCAGTTAATATTGCTCCACCAGTCGCATCACGGCAGCGTAGTTCAAGGAATTACAAAATAACCCTTTCTGCAACGGTTTTAAGATATTTCTTACGCAGAAATCCTTCACGCCGGTAGTTCGTGGGTCCCTCAGCAGTTGCATTATTAAATACCTGAGAACTACGCGGTCCAGTCGCATTAATGTAACAACAGCCTATGTTCGACGTCAATGCGCAATAATCACTCACAGACGGCAGGTGGCAGCACTGGCATTGGAGGATATATAAAGTGTATTGGGAGGGACGCGAAAATCAGTGCACTCGCTTTAATGCGGAAACATAGCTCTGACGTTCAAAAGAGCTTGATCGGCTTTCAGTCCTAGGGTGCAAGCATTTCCGAAATGGCTTAGTTTGTAAACTGTTGGTGTGCCATTGTGGTTGAAGTATACCGCGCATGGCAAATTGGCGCTATCTAAAACCGATGCCGACCCCACTGGAGTACACCACAGGCCATAGATGATAGGGTGAACGACGGCTGTGGAAAAGCGCACGAGCAAATGGACTTTCAACTCTTGGGCAATTGACCACCCAGATGAACCAAGGGGCCACTAACAGTGTCAACAACCGTTCATCGAACATTGCTGTATATGAGCCTCCACAGCAGGTCCCTGACTCATGCACGCACGCTGACAGCTGTACTTCGGTAAAGGAGGCTGGAATTTACGCGCCAGCACCGCAGATGGACGTCCAGTGTGGCCCTACATAGGAGAAATGGCCGTTGGCGTGTATGGCGTGAAACGTCTGAAAATGAACACGCTGCACCAATCTTTGGAGGGGCCCTGGCTGAAGGAGAGAATGGTCTGGGAATGTTTTCGTGGAATTCCTCGAGTGGTGTCATTCTGGAAAGCATAATTGATTAACACAACTCTGCATCTAACCTTGGGGACCATGTCCATCCATAAACGCAGTTTGCTTTTTCTCAGCCCGTGACATCTACCAGCAGACCGATGTACTGTGTCACACAGCTCGCAGTGTCCGGGGGTGATTCGGAAAGCACCATGATGAATTTATCGTACTCACCCTGGTCACCAAACACTCTGGATTTAGGCCCAGTAAAGAATCTGTTGACTACCTCGATCAGGCTGTACGCACCTGCATCCTCAATCGAGAAAGCTAGCGCAGCTGGTCTCAGGACTGGAGTTTGCATGGATCCGTATCCTGTTACCTTCCAGAACCTCATGGACTCTTCCTGCACTTCTCGTAGCCGTCCGCGCGGCAGAAGGTGGTTATTCGTGTTTCGACCGACCGTCACCATGTGAGTGGACAATGCAGATCGCATATTCTTACATTAAAAATAGGTCGTTACGGTAGATATAAGCAAACTTGCACAAGTTACAACAATTTCAAGCCATCTTGCCTCAAGGGAGGCTAAGAGGTCTTACGATACACTTCCTATTGATCCAGTCCGGAGGTGGTGCAAAGTCTTACTGGTATGCAGGCCCACACTCCATTCTTCTTTGTAAATTTAAATATTTTGTAACTACTGAACTATCATATACCGCTACACAGGAAGCTTCATTTTGTTTTCTCCTTCCTTCTTGATGCTTCACTTTTTCGTGAAGTAAGCAGTTAATGTTAAGTACAAGAATGTCTGTGCACTTTTACACAGAAAAATGCATCTAGTTCGTATCTAGGGAGACGGAACATCTTGGACAACAATTCCCATCACCTGACGAAGGAAACTGAGTTACACAAATAAAATGTGTGAAAATGGAATCTTCGGCCTGATTGACACCAGAAAATACGCTTCCAATCCAATAAGCTGGCTAAACTTCAGCATACAAGTAGACTACAGAAGTGTAAACAATTTTATTTAGTGAACTGTATGATGCCTGTCAATTGGTTGCCGGCCAGAGTAACCATAATTGAACTTCCGTGATGATCACCGATTCGTAATAGAGGATCGTTATGTTGCCTGCTCGCTATTAACAGCGTGCGCTTCCGCCTAGCTGGAACTGGAACGAATTATTGTAGGTCCACGTGGACAGAGGCAACAGTGGGCGGGTGAAATCGATCCCCGGTGTCGGTCGACTGTTGCGCAGCGCGGCCTTCGCGCCACAGTGGCGGCGGCAAGGTGGCAGCCGTGACGTCACAGCCGCGCTATCTGGCCTGCCGGATCAGCCGCAACTAACCTGCCGCCTGACTCCCATTATCAGCCGTTTCCCCGCGTTGTAAATCTTCTCCTAAGCACTGTGCGAACACTGAAAATTGCTATCAGCAAGCACCCGGGCTAACGCTGCTTCGGGTGCTTGGATGGCAGATCACGAGCTGGCTTCCGCCGTCTCAGGGTGGCAATACTTCGTCTCTAGCATGTCTTTGGTTTGGGTTTTCAACGTTACTACGCGCATCTCTCTAAAGTGATAGCAGAAAATAATGACAGGGAGGGAGATCTTTTTGGCATTGGTACTAGTACAATGAGTAATAGATACGCAAATGTATCTTGCATGATGATTACACGAGGCTTTTATTTTCCTCAAACACAATATTTTTCCATTGCTTGCATGCTGACTGGCACTTGGGGTTGGCTAATCATTTTTCTTGGCGTGGCATTCTGTAAAGCGTTTGTAAGAACAGCGCGCGGCACACCTGACTCAGGTAACCGAGCGTCCTGTTAGCGGATGAGCCAGTAACCAACCCCTGGGCCGGTCTGATTTGGGGTGTAACCTACCGGCGGTCTTATTATCGAGCTGTGACGTGTCCTAAAATTCCTGGCCGTTCTGCTGCTTGGAGATTCGATTTCCCAGGGGCAGTATGGACAGTCACCTGCACACTAGGTTTGGCTGGGAATTTTGATAGCATCGCGGCTGGCGCCAGGGCAGTGAACGAAGCGCTTGCTCTCGGAATTTCTAGGCCGCAGTTTGGTCCGTAGATAAGATCTACGGAGGCTGGGGGGCCATGGACCGCTTTCCCCCATTAGGCTGCTCCAGTTTTTCCACCTCCTCGTCCTTGGGCCCGATGCTTAAGAGTTCATCGATACGCACATTGGACGCGGGAAACTACGCCTTCGTGATTGGACTCCGCCGTTAGAATTAGCCCTAGTGGCTAGCTCACGTCTTATTTTGGAGGAGAGGTAACTGCTGTGTACTGAGATACCTCACAAGAAGATCTAGCGACAGTTGGTACCAGAAGTACCGAGGACATCCGTCCGCATCAGAAACATCGCTGCGCGCAAACCAGTAATGCTGCACGTGAAAATCACGGGCTACGGAGCTTCAGCGCCACCAGGAAGGGGGGTGCGTGCTTAAGTAACCGTGCACGAGCAGAAGTTGTCAGTTACAAGTTTTAAGTCAGAGTCTCGCTTGGTAGTTTCTGCAGAACGTTCGTCGTGTCTTTAGGTCTTCAAGTCGTCGAGTGAGATACAGCTGCCGTTAAATAGATGGGGTTAGTCTTCAGTGGAAACGGGTGAACGTAATTATGTATGGACAGAGATCGCCTGTCTAGTGATTTGACTGAGCGCTGAGTTTGGAACTGTTCTTAGAATAGTATATAAAGAGAGAAGATTAGTTTTCTTCCATCTTTAGTCCAGAGAACACAATGTATTTTGTGTTAATGGAACTGTGGTCGACGCAGGCCAGTTACGCTCAACCTGCATCCTACAATTTCTGCAACCAGCGTTACCGAAGTTGAGTAATATATTTTACTATTCACTAATTTGTGTTCATGCCATAGAACCCAAGCATCCGTCGTACCAGGTCACCTTTATTAGTCTTTTTGAGTGGCAGCGGTGTTTTCCGCAAAGTGGACGCCCCAGCCCAAAACACTAACTCCAGTTATTTGAGACTGGTTAGAGATTCCACAGTTTCCCAGGGTGGGAGTCTCACAGTAAGATGTTAAACTGCTTAAACCGAAGGATAAGGTGATTAGCTTGCGTAACAACAAACTTTTCGGAAGAGAAAGGGAAATGATTTTTAAGTGGCCTCTTATTCACGGTGTTTCCAACATTTGGTCTGACGTGCCATTCAATAGCTTGTGGTGGATTGTTCCTAGAGTGCTCAAAGGAACGTCGTTTTAATCTCAGTCGGTTCGCGAAGCAGTAAGGACTCTGGGAATCCAGGCTTTCTCGGTCAGTGTCGATAACGAAGTCTTCAGGTGAAGATGACGAGTAGGACATTTGTCGAAGCGTTGCCGCAGAATCACGCCTTGACTCGGCTGATAACCCGAGAAGTCTTCATCATAGTAGGGATGCAGAGCCGTGATCGGAATCTGGAATTTCATGCTCTGCACATGCCGTGCGAGCTTTTGCGGCGCGCATGCTGTCTGCAGTTGGTGAGGTCGCGGTTCGTCTTGATTAAGTTCCGGCAGGAAAGCGAGGCGAGACGCTAGTGATGCAGGAATTCGCACATTTCAGTTACACGAACGAAGTGGCAGACGGTGGCCTAGCGACGACTCAGTTCTTTGGCTTGCTCCTTAATCTTCCTAATACAACATCACGTTCTAAGTAACCGCGTACTTCGTTTGCTTCACTGACTTGGTGAGTTAGTTACCAGACTGTCTGATCGTTTCAGCGGAGTTTGCCTCAGTTTCTGGCAACAGTGTGACTGCATTGAGCTTATCTTACGATTTACTTATCTTCTCTGTGTGCGTGCTAATTATTACATCGTTTATAATACAGTGTTCCCATGTGGAATAGTTTGTAATAGACTATAGTCGCAGTTGCCGCTCTCACTTCCGATGAAGCCCTTGATCCCACTTACCTCTATGTACATGAGCACCAGCACCCTCAACTCACTTGTTAGAGTAACCACCTCTCCTTCCGTTTCCTTTGTACACGGTTCATTAAATACCATATATCTGAGTTGTAGGGGATGGGGGAGGGTCTGAATATTCAACAAGTTTACTCAGATTATATCAAATGCACCATATATATTTAGCTTCTGCCCAGTGGCGTCTCAATTCATTACTCACTTTCGCTTTTTGTATGTTCTCATACAAAGTTTCGTAAAAATTTATAAATCAAATTAACTGTAGAGGAAGAACAGAATTTTGTTAAATTGGTGTGGTATGATCATTAAAGACATTTCAGTGTATAATTATAGCTATTCATCAGAAAATTGCCAAGGAGCAAAACAGACACTTTACATCAGGAACAAAACTACATTTTCCTTTAAAACATTACAATGATCTGGCATATCCTACATTATTTTGACATAATCGTAAGCTTCAACATTCGTAGTAGATAAACATAAAATACAGGATTACTACAAATGATTCATTCATTTTCAGAGTATTTTCCAGAGTATTACATGTACAGATACGACTGATGCATGAATAGGACCGTAAACTCAAAGTGTTTGCATTGCGCCCACACGTTGGCTTTACGACTGCATGCCTTGACAAAATGACGACAAAGCAATGGAAGCTTTTTCTGTTTGAATGTGCGTGATGTTTATCTCTTAAAAAGGTGCAACGCGCGTTCAGAAGGAACTGTGGAAAAGAACCGCTATGTAAACAAAGCGTTATGAGTTGGTATCTACAATTTACGGACACTGTCTCTAAGCAGAAAATTGCCGGTAGACAAAGTGTGACAGACGCAGTCGCCGAGAGGGTGAGGGAAAGTTTCTATGCAGTAAAAATAAATAAATAAACCAACGGTCCACGCAAGCCACGAACTTTGAATTACGCAGCAAACTGTGTGGAAGGTTTTGAGAAGACTGTTACATTTCAGAACGTACTGTCTACAGCTCGTACAACAAGTAAAATCGGAATAATATGGTCATCACCTTCAATTTTGCATCACAATGCAGAAAGCACTCGAGGATGAACATTTTGCTACAAAGCAACCTTCCACTTACCTGTAAAAGTTAATGACCCCAATGTGCGTGTGTGGGGGCACTGGAAATCCTCATGAAGTGGAGGCGCTGAATGATCTCAGCTTATTACACTTATAGATAATTAAATTCAAAATAAAAGTGGTTTAACAATCATTGCAAGTAATAAGCTAATGCCTCGGCAAACCTGGACAAACTATGTGGACGCGTATCTCGACAGAACATTTCATTCGCGGGACTATTACCGTGACTGCTGAAGATTAGTTCATAAATACTAAGAACTACAGGAGGATATGCGTGTGCTTCTATTGCAGGAATTGAAAGCATGTTTAAACTGTAACTGCAAACAAGTCTTCAGGATGAAGATTGAAATTACTAAATGTCATTGCAATTGATACGTCTTTCCCTACAGTTTGCTTCCCTAGGTGCACTCGCGGTATAAGAAAGATCGGGAGAATGAGGACAGGCAAAAGTTAAGAGAGATTCGTGCTGCTGTAAAAAGAGCGATGCGCGAAGCATACAACCACTACCACCGTCATACCTTAGCAAAATACCTTGCTGAAAACCCAAGGAAATTCTGGTCTTACGTAAAATCGGGAAGCGGGTCGAAGGCTTCCATCCAGTCACTCGCTGATCAGTCTTGCCTGGCAACGTAAGACAGCAAAACGAAAGCTGAAATTTTAAATTCTCTACTGCATTGGCTCCTTACTTAGCTTGTATTTATCGCGGATCTCTTGCCCAACGTAAAGTCCCGAGCGACAGTAAAAAAGCACAGGTGACACCTGTATATAAGAACGGTAGTAGGACGGATCCTCAAAATTACAGACCAATAGCCTTAACATCGGTTTGTTGCGGGATTCTCTAACACATTCTCAGTTCAAATATAATGAATTTCCTTGAGACAGAAGTTGCTGTCCATGCAACAGCACGGCTTCATCGCTCCTGCGAAACGCAACTCGCCCTTTTTTCACATGATATCTTGCGAAACCATGGATGAAGGGTATCAGACGGATGCCATATTCCTTGACTTTCGGAAAGCGTTTGACTCGGTGCCCCACTGCAGACTCCTAACTAAGGTACGAGCATATGGGATTGGTTCCCAAGTATGTGAGTGGCTCGAAGACTTCTTAAGTAATAGAACCCAGTACGTTGTCCTCGATGCTGAGTGTTCATCGGAGGTGAGGGTATCATCTGGAGTGCCCCAGGGAAGTGTGGTAGGTTCGCTGTTTTCTATTACATAAATGATCTTTTGGATAGGGTGGATAGCAATGTGCGGCTGTTTGCTGATGGTGCTGTGTTGTGCGGGAAGGTGTCGTCGTTGAGTGACTGTAGGAGGATACAAGATGACTTGGACAGGATTTGTGATTGGTGTAAAGAAGGGCAGCTAACTCTAAATATAGATAATTAATGCAGATGAATAGGAAAAAGAATCCCGTAATGTTTGAATACTCCATTAGTAGTGTAGCGCTTGACACAGTCACGTCGATTAAATATTTGGGCGTAACATTGCAGAGCAATATGAAGTGGGGCAAGCATGTAATGGCAGATGTGGGGAAGGCTGATAGTAGTCTTCAGTTCGTTGATAGAATTTTGGGAAGATGTGGTTCATCTGTAAAGGAGACCGCTTATAAAACACTAATACGACCTATTCTTGAGTACAGCTCCAGCGTTTGGGATCCCTATCAGGTCGGATTGAGGGAGGACATGGAAGCAATTCAGAGGCGGGCTGCTAGATTTGTTACTGGTAGGTTTGATCATCACGCGAGTGTTACGGAAATGCTTCAGGAAATCGGGTGGGAGTGTGGAGGAATGGAGGCGTTCTTTTCGTGAATCGCTATTGAGGAAATTTAGAGAACCAGCATTTGAGGCTGACTGCAATACAATTTTACTGCCGCCAACTGATATTTCGCGGAAAGACCACAAAGATAAGAGATTAGGGCTCGTGCAGAGGCATATAGGCAGTCGTTTTTCCCTCGTTCAGTTTGGGAGTGGAACACGGAGAGAAGATGCTAGTTGTGGTACGAGGTATCCTCCGCCACGCACCGTATGGTGGATTGCGGAGTATGTATGTAGATCTCATCGTACTCTCTTAATCTGCAAGTGGTGGCTGACGTGGCTACAAAATCGGTCATTAGCTCTGTACCAACAACCCCTCTCTTTCTGAGTAAGTTCAGTCGGCCAGTCGGGAGTGTCTCGTAGCAGACGAGTCTAGGACTGAAGCTGTTCGTACAGAAGTCAATCCGCCAAAATTCTGAAGAAAGAAGTAACTTTCTGCAGTGCACTTCCGACAAATAAGATTGTGCTTTGCGTTTTCCGGTGTCGTGTAATCTATGATTGGCTGAATAACGAATCTGGAGAGTGCCGATCACTAAGAAGTTTAAGACACTTGTCTCCCTCCCTTACTCATGTTTCAGGTGGTTAACCGGTTACGAAACTTTTCAGCCTTGGCACTCCAAAACGCATCCGAATAACCCCCTCCCTGACTAGTCTCGCGCACTGGCCGTTCTGGAAGGACCTCTAAACACAGTCATGAACCTTTACTCACCTCTAAATCATTTACTTGAAACAATGGTAACTATTTCACATATCTAACTATTCTGTCTTGCGGCACATGGGTGTGGTGTCCGCATCCCACACTCTTCAAAGGGGCCCTAAACTTTGTTCCCATTCACCTTCCAACATGTTATCTTAACACCCTGAGTTTTTGGCGAGTTTCGACTGCGCGCTTCTTCTGTCTACAATGTTAGTTCTTCATGGGATGTGCTGTTAAACAGCACAGACCCCATGACCACACAGTTCGCTAAAAAGCAGTCTCTTGTTCCCGCACATCTGCATTGTATGACTTTGGATAGCTGGCGCATGGTGGTCTCCTTTCAAAAAAACAGACTGGCCCGACTAACACTTACCGGGTGGGACGATTTGGAAAAAAAAATGGTTGCATAACAGCGTCAAATAAAAATACTTACATTAGGCAACCGAACACCCCGGAATGAGTCTCCCGGCCAAAAATGACAACGCACATTTGGGAAAGGAGTACTAGACTGAAGTTTGATTTATCTGATTCTAGATTCGATTTCACTACTTGCCAGGATGGTTTAACGAAAGTGCAAATAATCTAGGGAAATATCCTTATTGTCTTGGCGAAGAGACTCTTAGTTCAGGGCTGAAACATCTGAATGACAATGTTTCCGTGAAATTGAGCATTTTTGGAGTACAACAGGCAGTGTGGTGCTGATAGTCCTAACCTCAATTACAGAAACTTAGGAGCTGAGGCTTTCGTTGTTAAGGAAGTCAACAGGCGTCAAGACGACATGGTCCCATCTGGAACAGTGCCAGTATTCGTTCAATTCGGTGACGTATGCTCTTTGATTGCTTGGGTACGTTTCAGCACGTAGAACCATCATCAGAACCCGGCTGTTATAGAAATTCAAAAACATGTCACTAGATGGCTGCAGATGTATGTAATAAACGAAACGTATCACGTGATATTGTATGTGCTAGACGGACACGTGCAGAGCTTCAAATGGCTCTGAGCACTATGGGACTTAACATCTGAGGTCATCAGTCCCCTAGAACTTAGAACTACTTAAACCTAACTAACCTAAGGACATCACACACATCCATGCGCGAGGCAGGATTCGAACCTGCGACCGTCGCGGTCGCGCGGTTCCAGACTGAAGCGCCTAGAACCGCTCGGCCACAGTGGCCGGCCGTACAGAGCTGGCGGATATCAGAGTAACAGCATTTACTTGTAATTTTTTGAGAACACGTCTCTCTGGAGTACAGCGGTTTATTTATTTTCACCCGTTTACTGGGATACATAGTATGAAATTTTGCGAAGTCAGTATAAAGGTAATAAAATGTTTCTTATAAATTGGTTTTAATCCAATGCCATTACTTCGTCAAACAGTGAGGACTTAATCACGTCAGACAGTTCTCTGACTCTGGGGCAACAAATTGAAACTCCTCTTCACATTTTCAGCATCCCACACGCCGTTTTACAAGGTAATTATTTCAAAGAGTGCATTGAATGAATTGGAGTGAATAAATCTGGACAGTGCTCCAGAGCGCATATCTCATCCAAATTCAGCACATACTGAGATAGTAGCAATGGTTCAGTCATAGTCCAGCCAGTATGACAGACTAAACATGATTTCGCTAAAGCACTTTAGGCAAGTGAGTGTTTTGTTACTAAGGCTGTGACCTATTTTCCATCGCAATCATTCTCATCCTCAACGCTCTTCTACCGTTGAATCAGCATCGACAGTGGGCGAAGTCGCCATTTTCAATGATTCATTTATTCCATTCCTTCAAAATAAGTTTCACTTTGATGAGCTACAGTCAGTCTGCAGGCATTACCTTCCCCCTACCATCATACTTTGGCTCTATTGTGATCAGGTACTTTTAAGGAGGAGCGGCAGAATATAATGCAGTAGAATACTGCTGATTTGTGAAGCCTTACTAAAGAGTTGGTCACTATGGCCTTCGGCAATAAATGTAACTGCTGTCATTAATGGTGTATGATTAATCCGTTGACTTAAGATTATAGGCTCACGAGTGTAATGATTTTCGTCGCCCGTCCCGACTCAGATAATAGTTTGGGTCGGTGGGCGAATAGTTAGCCTGCTAACCTCCCGCTCTTTAGTTCGTTTGTTCTAAGTGGAGGGAGATGGATCTTTTAGGGGCAAAGGATCCATGGCACGCCATGTCTTGTCAGGATTGCAACTGGAAAGACCTTGGCGTGTTTGAAAAATGCACATATTTCTTGTGAAATTCTTCTCATACTCTCGCTCACGACTACAGACGTATTCAGCGTCTGTTAACGATGACGAGAATTTCTACGCGTAGATGGTACAAGACACCTCAGGACCGTAGAGCAGCACGGAACAGCATACAGATAATGCTATGAGTGAAATTTCTAAACGAAAACTATTTTGTTGTTACCAATTCTTCGTTTTGAGAAATTTTCCTGCGTAGTTTTATGTATACCTCGCCTCAGCACACTTGTAGATCAGACTGTTGTTTGTAATGTCTGTGTCATCCTATCTTCATGATTCACATAAATGTGCAGTTCAAAATTGTTGCGATTTCGGGCTTTATATTCTTGGTTCTCGTTAATTACGAGAAGCTTTCGGTTAGTAATGCAACACTTCTTCTCGGCCAGTTACTATTGAAAAATCTCTTAATTTGTTGTGGGATATAGTGGAATATTCCCGCTTCAGCGCCTATAGTTTCATGAAGTTTCATGAGATGGCGGCACTATTCGTAGCCTTCAAAATGTCTGCAACGGAGGTGCGCTCCAAGCCGAGAGCTGACTCTTCCCGCGGGAAACCAGAGCATCGCAGATATTCATAAGCGCTTGCAGAGTTGCTACTGAGACCTGGCAGTGAACGAAAGCACGGTGGGTCGTTGGGTGAGGTGCCTGTCATCGCGGCAACAAGGTCGCACAAACCTGTCATCTCCCGTGTGCCTGCCGGCCGCACACTGCTGTGACTCCTGCAGTGTTGGACTTCAGAGTCTTCGTCGCTACCAAAACGCAAACTAACTTCTTCATGACCACGCAAGGCCTCAAGTCTGCGCACCCAAGAAGAGCTCACAAAACTTCATTGGATTGTTCCTCATCCATCCTACAACCCGGATCTCTCACCTTCCGACTTCCATCTGTTTGGTCCACTGAAGCTGGAAGCTTTACGCGGATGACAGTTTATTGATTCAGCAAGACGTTGGCTCCGACATCGATCAGTAGTGGAAACATGCGGGCATACAGGGCTAGGTAGTAAGGCGGCATAAGGCCATCACATTGAACAGAGATTATCCTGAAAAAATTGGTTTTTGTAGCCAAAAGATTGGAGAATAATGCTGTGTATTGGCGTCCTGAATACAACCAACCTACTTTCAGAAAAAAAAATGTGTCATTTCTTATTGAAGACGTCTCTTATTTCAGTCGCGTTAGCGCGCTCTAGAAGTAAAAAACGAAGGTCATTTCCTTAGCGCCCTATCAACGTCAGCCTGGACAAGGATGGGGCAGGAAAATGACTGCAGTGTTGTCAAAGGAACCGTCGCAACATTCAGCTGATGTTAATTAGGAAAACTGCAGAGAACTTTAATCAGGATACTAGTACGGTGATTTCAACCTCTGTCAATTTGCACAAGTGAATGAATCTCCCCCATTGGCTGCTAAATTACTTTATTACAATTCACTGCCGGTTTTGCATTAGTAGAGATGCATCTTCAGGTGATAGGGTTTCTTAACAGTAATGGCGCAACAAAGCGATTGCTTACAGTTAAGTCCCATCGTTCATCGTCTAGACAGAATAAGAGTTCGGTAAAAGCGCTAGTTCGGTTCGAGACTCTTCCTAGCGCCACCTCACGCGCGTGGCTCGTAAACAGACTCATCAGTAGCCTACAATTTACGCTGGCGCCGTATACACGTTTATGCTTTCTAGGGCATGGTGCTCTCCGGTCCCAATCATTTTAACCGTGGCGTACCGATTTTAGCGTGCTATCTGCTTTTATCTTGACGATGGCGCTTGGCTCTAAGCAATCACTTCGTCGCGCAATGACTTTAAAACACCTGTCACGTGAATATGTCTATTGATGCGAAAGCGATAGTGACTTAGTAATGAAAGTATTTTAACAGCCAGTGCTGAAGATTTTATTCACCATGCGGAATTTTGGCTGCGGATTTCCGATGTAAAAAAATAAGAGATATGCGCAGGTTGCTATAATACTGATCAACGGCGATCCGCTCTTACGATGTCTTCCATTTCGCTGAGACGAAAAAAAAAAAAAAAAAATGAAAAGTTTTCTGCATCCCAATACAAACTTTTAAATTACAGGGCAGTACATCTGAAGGTTGACAGTGGTCTTCAGCAATAGTTTTCGCCTTTTAAAAAATACAAGTAACAGTGTGTCACTAAAGCATGTCCTCAGTGTTAAGGTAGAGATGAACTTTGCGCATAAAATAATTTTTTCTAGTCTCTAACAGTTTCCACTAAAAGCTGATAGAGCGCGTCTAACATTTCTTATGAATTTGAGAGAGTCTTTCATATCAGCGTACGTAATACTCATTTGGACAGTTGTTCAAAAAAAGGTGGCCACAATTGAAGGAACTACCGAGACCGAATCCACATTTACGATTACTTCTACACTACGCAAGCCATTTTTGTGTGGCGGAGGGTACTGTGTGCGCGTGTCGCGTATTCCTTTCCTGTTACGAATAGCGCACGGTTAGATGTATTAGGAAGCCTCCATGTGATCTAGAATCTCTAATTTTATTCTCATGGTGTTATGGCAAGACTTAAGTAGCGGAGAAGCAATATACTGGTTGTTTGTTCTAGGTAACCATATGCCTTCTGAATCCCATACACATATGTATGCATTACTTACCCCTTATTTCGCTGCTAGTGAGAGCAGAAACAGTAACGGCTCAGTCAAAAGCTACATCAACGACCGAGGCAGAATTCTAACGCACGACCTTCATTTTACGATGAGAAAATTGACGCCGACAGGGAGGAGCGTTGTAAGTCCTTGCAAAAACATCAATTTATTAATGCGACGTAACAAGAACGAGGCGCTGTGTAGTTAATATTAAATCTCGAAATAATTACTGAAAAAGATTGTGTGAACGTCTCACTCTTGAAAACTAAGAAAGGAACACGAAAAACTCTAGCTATACGAGACTTCTACTTTGAGATACAGTCATGAAAAATTCTCACTAATGTACGAAGCAATACCTGAAAACCTCTGGTAAATTTTCCTATTACCACAGAGGAGTATACACTGTTGAGTCACGACCTATCAGAAGTCACAGTAACCACATTTTGGAGAGTGAAACCGCTGCGAGACGTCCAGGAACAGAGTCAATGAGTTTCTGGAAGGTGCCGACGGGTATGTGGAGCCATGCCGACTCCAATGTAGTGGCCAGCTGCAGGAGATTTCGCAGTTGAGGATCGTTGGCGCGAAGAGAACGATCGAGGTTGTCACACAGTCTCGATTGTGTTTAAAGCCGGTGAGTTTGCTGGTCGGGGAGTACGGTGAACTCATCCCCGTGCTCTTCGAACAACGCACGTACCTTGCGAGCTTATTGGAACGTTGCATTGTCCCGCTGACAGAGGCCACGGTGCCGAGCAAAAACTTCATGCCGTGTTGCACATGGTTCCCAAGGGTAGACGCATGCTTGTATTCAGAAACTGTGCCTTCCAGAACGACGAGATGACCCAGGGAATGCCATGTAAACATTCCCCAGACCATAACGCTCCCTCCTAAGGCCTGGACCTTTCTGACATTTGTTGCACTTGTTGATGGGGCGTAGAACGTAATTCTTCTCTAAAGACCATCTGCCTCCACTTAGTGGACGTCCAGTTGCAGTATTGGCGTACAAATTCCAGCCTTCGTCGCCGATGAACAACAGTCAGCATGGGTGCATGAACCAGGCATCTGCTGCAGAGGTCCATACGCAGCAATGTTCACTGAACGGTCGTTGAGGGGACACGATTGGTGGTCCCCTTGGTTTAACTGGACGGCCAGTTGCTCAACAATTACACGTCTATTCGCCCGCACCAGTGATCTTTATAGAACCTGGATAAGGAAGTCTGGTCTGTGAGTATAGAGGTGTAGCATGTCTGCCAGTTCATGTTCTTTGCATCGTCCGTCATTTTGTAGTTTGGCAAGTAAATTTCCATCGGACTGTACGTGACAAAGAATTGCAGACTGATTTCTTGTTTTGAACTTTACGTAAACATATGATGTAATAGACTGATTTGGGGGCGGAATCTACAAGCATTTTCCCTCCATGTTCTGACATTTCCTAGCAGCCATGTTTTAGTTTGGTAAGAAACGAAATATGAGCATCTATTGCCGGCACGATCAGACAGCTGAAGTTTGACATCCAGGTAGTACAGAGATTACTGGCTCTCTCACATCTCCGTTGCAGGGGTTTACCCTTGTCATCTATGGACAGCGGAGCACCGCAGGTGCCTCGACGCCGGTATTGGTTAGCGCCATTTTGCCATGCACGGTGTATTTGATCCACTATAGCACGCGAAAAATTTACAAGCTTAGCCATTTGGGAAATACTTCCATTCTTGGTCCTAACAAGGGAACCTCCCCATCGTACCCCCCTCAGATTTAGTTATAGGCACAGTGGATAGGCCTTGAAAAACTAAACACCGATCAATCGAGAAAACAAGAAGTTGTGTGGAACTATGAAAAAATAAGCAAAATATACAAACTGAGTAGTCCATGCAGAAGATAGGCAAAATCAAGGACAATGTGGGCTCAGGAGTGCCGTGGTCGCGTGGTTAGCGTGAGCAGCTGCGGGACGAGAGGTCATTGGTTTAAGTCTTCCCTCGAGTGAATAGTTAATTTCTTTTATTTTCAGACAATCATCACCACACGTAATGTTTATCATTCGACAATCGTTCGATCCTTTAAGGAACTTTCCGATTCCTTACAGTTCGGAAAATATTCATTGACCTTGTTATTGAAGTCGCGAGCTATAATTGCTGGATTCATATTGCCCACGGAATACATCTCACGTATTTAAAGCACTCTCGTCCAAAGTAGCGAACAGTCAACTACCAGCCAGGGAGCCTCGTTAGCAGGAATACTCTCTCTTCCGTGCGCTGTAGTCGACTGACGACGTGTGTTTCGATGTTTGTTTAGGTGTAGCGTCCCCATACTACGGCGCAGTTACCTCGCATCGGGCGGACGGATGATAATTGTCTGAAAATAAAAAATCAAACTTTTCACTCGAGGGAAGACTTGAACCAAGGACCTCTCGTTCCGCAGTTGCTCACTCTAACCACGCGACCACAGCGCTCGTGAGTTCACACTGTCCTTGATGTTGCATATCTTCCGCATAGACAACTCAGTTTGTATGTTTGCTTATTTTTTTTCATAGTTCCATACAACTTCTTCCTGTTTTCTCGATTGATCCGTGTTCAGTTTTTGAAGGCCTATCCACTGTGCCAACTTTTAACTAAATCTAAGGGGGTGCGATAGGGAGGTTCCCTTGTAAGTATAAAGTAATGTTTAGTTATGAGAGATCTATGTGGTTCTGACGTTGAATCTCAACCATTTATGTAATCTTAGAGGAAATCTCGGTAGTAAGGAAGGTGCGCAGTTACGGAATTACTATTATCTTTGAGAGAGAGAGAGAGAGAGACACGAGGGCTATGTTAAGCCACTTTAATGTTGTATGTTCAGTCTTCCCTCAATTTGTGTACAAAAAACAAAAACTGACTTCACTTACATGCAGGCAAACAGTCACACACACACACACACACACACACACACACACACACGAGCTGTTTGGGCGTGCAACAAGTGAAAACCACTCAATGGCAGACAGACGCAGACCCAAAACGAGTGATCCCGAAAGGAAAGACATTTTACGCGAACAATACTGTTCGCTCACTTAACGCTCCTCCCAGCCAGCAAGCGACACGCTGAGACCTACGAGAATTTCGAACTTCCTACGGGAGCCATTGTGTTCTGGTCTTTCAAATACCCCGGTGAATCACGTCCGTCAACGCTGACTAGTTGTTTAATGGACGTATTTTTAACGGATTCTCAGTGTTCTGTATTCAAATGCACTGTCAAAATTGACCGAATGTTATAGACCTATAAATATAGCCCTCCACACTATTTTGGAAAGCAGGAAAATGTATTCAACAACAACAAGAGCAGAACAGAACAACCATCAGAATTGGTTGTCTTCTTGTAAAGCGTCTAAACATTGTTTAAAATTAATTACTGAATTTCTCTTCGGTCATCACGCAAATGCGACACGTAGATATGTAAAGATGTAACATCCATTTACATGAGCAACTGCTGTAAAATTCCGAATAAACAAACCTTACTAGAAATCATGTTGACACTATTGCACAGCTTTCACCAATCTAGCATGAAAATATCATTGGCATCAGCGCCATATATTGCCTGATCGTTAACTTTTCTCCTACAAATTTTCAACAACTACGTATCTCGTGATTTACAGTTAGAGGGGAAAAAATTCTACGTAAACTCTTGCCAGAAGGAGGGAGGGTGGGGAGTGGAATTTTTGGGGTCAGAAAGACCACCAGGAAAATAAATTATCCGGATGCTTGCTGTAGTAGTCAGACAATAAATGAAAAGGTTAGTTTCCTTGCTAGGAAGAGACTGAGGATGTCATTAAAATAACAACTGCTAAACAAAGAACAGTACTGACAATTCCTCCGAGCGGTGTTCTAAATCTAACATGTTGCCACCACGGCAATGAATAGCTGAGGGAGCTATCGTCTGTTGAGTGAATTTAGTCAAAAATAAAGCAAATACAACGACTCGTGCTGGTTTATCTCTACTCTTACTAACCTACAAAGGTCCCTGCGTTCCCACATGCAGGCGATGCCTGCGTCTGCTATTTTCTGGCCAACTGATCCGAGACTGTAGCTGTTTCATTGGGACTTCTACAGCGTGTTCTGCTAACCGAGCAGAAACGTTGGAATTAGGCACGTGTAGAACGAAAAGTGATAAGAACATTTACGAAGGTACATGAACTATCAAATATGTCAAACCAAATGAGCGACGATAGATTACCAAAACAAATATTACACTATTTTTGGAAAAATTTAACAATAGTAAGTCAGCTGAGATGAAAACTGTATTATTGACTTGGAAATAAACTCTTAAAAGTGCTAAATTTAGAACTGTACCGTAAACGCACACAGCATAAGAAATCACGAGCAAAATAGGTGGAAGTAAGAAAACAAAATGTGAAGAAAAGAATACTGAAAAATTAAATTGAGGAAACGGGAATTGCTGGAATTGAATCTTTGTTGGTAGAAATGGAACAAAAAAAAAAAAAAAAAAAGGCGCCATACAATATTGCGAAATATCAGTCTGTGCACAGCGAGATTAAAACTGAAAGTGACCCACTGGTAACTACTTTCGCTATCGTCATGCTGCGAAAGAATGCAGCTAATTATGTCGAGCAGCGAAGCTCGGTTATTTAATTATGTTCTCTGCTCGCAGACCACAACATAGCGAGTTGTGACTGGGCAGATTGCATGCTTCCCGACCATTGTTTACATTGTATTCTGGGCAGGTAGCAGCAAACAGTTTTTGAAGGTTACAATATTGTATTAACAACTTCGTTTCAGCGACACACGAACACATCAAATAAATAGAATAATTCGTATTAATAGCAAGTTGGAGGAAGGGGGTACTTTATGCCCACCTTTTGAAAATATTGTAACCTAGTCATTTTACTTACATTTTAAAATTGTGAAAAATATTTATTGGTTTTCATTAATTATTCTAGCAGACTATGTATGTTTTAAAATAGTAGTAGACGCCACTTTCCCGAATGAAGCTCATGTTCGATATTTCCAGGTTCAGTGCCTTTGTTGCACATTAATATGTCCTAGAAGTATGACGAGAGTAAAAGTCAACAACATCGAATGAAACCTGTGTTTTAATAGTTTTTTTGTGGCGGTCAAAGTCTGTAATACACGTTACTGGACGTACGTTGTTATTGCTAAGTGTGCTGAAGGGTATTTTCAGGTTCTGGACCCTGATTACACATCAGTACCTACGAGAAGTATGTTGTTAATATAATTCAACAACAATTAACGAGTTTTTATCTTTTTTTCAGGGTGAACACAAAGTACGACCCCTCCCCTGTGGCAATGTGCGTTATGGAAAATGCCTTGGTGTTGCTAGGGCTAAAGAAAATTCCACTGCTAAATCCTTGCAACAACGCAGTCAAAATGTTGCTCGTGAATCACGAAGATTATCTTTAATTTTGCTACTCAAGTATTACCCTGTACAGTAAGTAGAACATACAATGGCGTGGTCGTTACCTGCTGACTTAAGATTCCTTTGTTTTATATGACCTACACGTTTGTAAATAAAAATGTGGCATGGAACAGCTGGGTTTGTCCAGGAGACACTTTCTCAGCTTGTTTTGTATGTAATTTTCTGAATTAATCAAATTATCTAACTTAGCAATCTGAAGGTTGAAACTTCCTGACAGATTAAAACTTTATGCCGGATCGAGACTAACTATGGACATTTGACTTTCGATAGGAAGTGTTAGGTCTATAACGACAGCTGTCTTACAACGACTCACGATCCGTCCTCACAGTTTTACTTCCGCCAGTACCTTGTCTCCTACCTTTTTAACTTCACGGAAATTCTCCTGCTAACTTTTCACGACTATCACTACTGGAAGAATGGATATTGCGTAGACATCGCTTAGCCACAACCTGGAAGGTAGGAGACGAGGTACTGGTGGAAGTAAAGCTGTGACGATGGGTCTTGAGTCGTTTGGTTTTTGGTTTTGTTTTGCTTTAGGGCGCAAAAAAACAACTGGGGGTCATACACGCCAAAGTCAAAACTAGAGAACACTAAGGAGAGGAGTTAAAACGGCTATACGTCAGTCCCAACTGACATAATAGAAGACAGCTAAAAACAGGAGCGTGGAAAAGAGGCTAAAAAAGTCACCATACAGAAACAGAGGTCCAAAACTAAAAATTACACTCAGTCGCAAAAGTATTCGGACAGTGGGAAGTTTCACAATGAGTACTCGAGAAACACTGACTATGAAACCCAAACGTATTTATTAGCAATATATGTGCGTAACAACATTAATTACAAAAGAATTATTATTTCGTTTCCAAAACATAAACAGAAAAATTAACAACAAAAATGAAACATCCTGCACACCCTGCTGCTACAAAAGTATTCGGACACTGTCCAATAAACGTTCATAAGTTGTACGACGAAAATGCCAATACCTTGTGGGGTCCACCTTTCATTTTCAATACCTCCTCCAATCTACTAGGCATACTTTCCACGAGTTTTTTCATGAAATCTGGACCTATATTTGCCCATTCTTGGCGCAGTTTCTCTTTCAAAGTCTCCTTCGTATAGGTGTTGTCCGCGCGGAGGGTCCGTTTCAATTTATCCCACAAATGTAAGATTGGGTTAAGGTCTGGTGATTGGGGAGGGCTGCAGTACTTTCGGGCAATTTAAGAGCAACCACATTTGTACAATATGCGCGATATGCTGGGATCATTATCCTGATAAAAATGAAAGTTGTTCGCAATACGTAGATGTCGTGCACTCTGCTTCAAATGTCCTCGCAGTATGTTCAAACACGCTTCCTTGTTCATCGTATCATCAATGAACACTAAGTCACCCACACCGTTGCCGGACATGCATCCCCACACCATGATGCTCCCACCTCCAAACTTTGCTGTTGGTTTGAGGTTCCTGGAATTCAGCTCTTCATTGGTCTTTCGCCGCACGTTTGCCTTTCCGTCGCTTTGCCATAATGTAAATTTACCAAGCCTGATCGTATTCGGCGTATTCCCTCGCAAACTGCATAAGTTTCTTCTGGTTCACTGCATTTATGAATGGCTTTCGCCGTGCCACTCGACCATGGTACTGTGCGATTGTCTTAGTACTCTCCGCACGGTTTCGGGATGAACTTTTATACCAAGGTCTCTCTCCACCTCACTTGCACTTCGTGTGGCAGATATTTTCGGATTCTGTTTTACTTTTCGCACAATCACACGTTCATCTCTCTGTGAAAATGTCCGTGGCCGTCCTGTACTGCAACGGAATTCCAATCGGTCTTCTTTCTCGAACCGTTTAATAATGTAGTGAACTGTACTTTTCTTCATGTTGACTATTGCGGCAATTTCCCTGCAGGTTTTCCCCTTCGCGTGATGATAAACGACAAGTTGCCTTTGCTCGAACATACACTCCTGGAAATTGAAATAAGAACACCGTGAATTCATTGTCCCAGGAAGGGGAAACTTTATTGACACATTCCTGGGGTCAGATACATCACATGATCACACTGACAGAACCACAGGCACATAGACACAGGCAACAGAGCATGCACAATGTCGGCACTAGTACAGTGTATATCCACCTTTCGCAGCAATGCAGGCTGCTATTCTCCCATGGAGACGATCGTAGAGATGCTGGATGTAGTCCTGTGGAACGGCTTGCCATGCCATTTCCACCTGGCGCCTCAGTTGGACCAGCGTTCGTGCTGGACGTGCAGACCGCGTGAGACGACGCTTCATCCAGTCCCAAACATGCTCTATGGGGGACAGATCCGGAGATCTTGCTGGCCAGGGTAATTGACTTACACATTCTAGAGCACGTTGGGTGGCACGGGATACATGCGGACGTGCATTGTCCTGTTGGAACAGCAAGTTCCCTTGCCGGTCTAGGAATGGTAGAACGATGGGTTCGATGACGGTTTGGATGTACCGTGCACTATTCAGTGTCCCCTCGACGATCACCAGTGGTGTACGGCCAGTGTAGGAGATCGCTCCCCACACCATGATGCCGGGTGTTGGCCCTGTGTGCCTCGGTCGTATGCAGTCCTGATTGTGGCGCTCACCTGCACGGCGCCAAACACGCATACGACCATCATTGGCACCGAGGCAGAAGCGACTCTCATCGCTGAAGACGACACGTCTCCATTCGTCCCTCCATTCACGCCTGTCGCGACACCACTGGAGGCGGGCTGCACGATGTTGGGGCGTGAGCGGAAGACGGCCTAACGGTGTGCGGGACCGTAGCCCAGCTTCATGGAGACGGTTGCGAATAGTCCTCGCCGATACCCCAGGAGCAACAGTGTCCCTAATTTGCTGGGAAGTGGCGGTGCGGTCCCCTACGGCACTGCGTAGGATCCTACGGTCTTGGCGTGCATCCGTGCGTCGCTGCGGTCCGGTCCCAGGTCGACGGGCACGTGCACCTTCCGCCGACCACTGGCGACAACATCGATGTACTGTGGAGACCTCACGCCCCACGTGTTGAGCAATTCGGCGGTACGTCCACCCGGCCTCCCGCATGCCCACTATACGCCCTCGCTCAAAGTCCGTCAACTGCACATACGGTTCACGTCCACGCTGTCGCGGCATGCTACCAGTGTTAAAGACTGCGATGGATATCCGTATGCCACGGCAAACTGGCTGACACTGACGGCGGCGGTGCACAAATGCTGCGCAGCTAGCGCCATTCGACGGCCAACACCGCGGTTCCTGGTGTGTCCGCTGTGCCGTGCGTGTGATCATTGCTTGTACAGCCCTCTCGCGGTGTCCGGAGCAAGTATGGTGGGTCTGACACACCGGTGTCAATGTGTTCTTTTTTCCATTTCCAGGAGTGTAGTTTACGTAGTATGTCTATGATACTGCTGACATATGGAAATGAGTAATGCTTACAGTAATCTATCAGCTATGTAACTTTAGCTACGAGTCTGACTATAAACTGCAATTTTTGACATTTGTCTTTATGGGTGAGTAAAAAACTTACTGTCAATTTCTTACGGTGAGGTGCTTGACGGTAGCTGATAATCCTGTTACCAACTTTGAAGAAAACATTATGACGATATTCACTATCTTTTACGGAGTTCACACTTGTGTGTGAACTCTTCAGGCTCTGAGTCAACGTTACGGTTATGTACCGATTGCAATTAAAAGGTGGAAGTGGCTCCCGTGATCGTGCTTAGCCCCTTTCACTACAGAGCGGCGCGCCGGAAGCCGACTGCCGGAAGAAAGTTACTCGTATGGAGGAATGGCGTCTGCACTGCTTTCCTCCACGGAATGATGGGAGTGGAGGAGAAATGCGCTCACAGTTCGCATACAGCCCTGAGGAACGAGAGTCGCTCTGGAAAGCGTGCGAGAAGACTCACTGCACTTAGTTTCCGAAGAGAGGAAAAGTTCTCGCACATTAACGCTGATGACTGCGGGAGCTCGTGAACGATGAAGTTAACTTCTCACGGCATAAAGTACAGAATCCCACCAACCCAGTATGAAAATGAGTAAATGATGCCGGCCGGAGTGGCCGTGCGGTTCTAGGCGCTCTAGTCTGGAACCGCGTGACCGCTACGGTCGCACGTTCGAATCCTGCCTCGGGCATGGATGTGTGTGATATCCTTAGGTTAGTTAGGTTTAAGTAGTTCTAAGTTCTAGGGGACTGATGACTACAGATGTTAAGCCCCATAGTGCTCAGAGCCATTTGAACAATTTTTGAGTAAATGATGTTTACGCATAACGCTACGCTTCAATGATTTATTTTGATTCCCTTTCCGCTCTTCCCCACCCAAAATCTGAAATAGACAAAAGGCACAACCAACATCGAACGTGCCCTGTTTTGTGGTCTTCTGTTCTAAGACCGCTCTGATGCAGCGGTCCATGTTAATACTCCTGTATCCTCTGGAAACGGGCTAACTTCAACTCTGCGAAAGTTTTGCAACCTACAGCCATCTGATCCTGCTTGTAATAGTCAAGTATTGGTTTCCCTTTACAATTTTTACCCCTCCCTCACTTCTCTCCATTACCAAACTCACTGTTCCTTGACGACCTGAAGCGTGTCCTATGAATCTATAACCTTCGTTTAATAAAGTTTTGCCTAAATTTTCTTCTCGGTTCTCTTCTTTTGTGCTGTGTATTCATCACATTTCACTACCGTATAAGAAAATATACGTACAAAGAACACTTCCTACACTAAAATGAGAAAGTCTCGACTGCAAGGAACATTACTTTTGTGGCTACCGGTTTCGGTGAGTTTCTCACCACCTTCAAACCTCATAACACGATGGTAGACGGTAGCGGTGAACGGAACAGGCGTTACAGACTACGAACGTCAACCTACCATTTAAATTAACATTAGACGTTAACATACTTCGCTTTCAGAAATTCGTTTTTTGCTATTGGCAGTTTGCATTTTATATGATCCTTGCTGCCACCATTGTCAGTTACCTTCCTCCTCAAATAACAATTCTACTGAAATTGCCTCACTTTCTAATCTGATTTGCTTAGCATCGCCAGATTTAACACGAGACATTTCATTAGCCTTGTTTTACTCTTGTTGGTATTTATCATCTTTAAATTTGAAGGCATTTCGCTTAACTCATATGCTGCGGAATAGTTTTATCATGGTATGTACTCTTAAGGATCTCTATAATTCTGAGGGAATGTTGTGCTTCAACAACATTTTGCATTAGGCCTTTCAGTTCTGTCAAATTCTTTTCGTAGTATCATATCTCACCATTTGTTTTCTCTTCCCTTTCTATAATCTTGTCAAGAAGTTTCTTTCCGTAATATAGACATATATATTCCTTCCATTTTTCAGCCTTACATTGGTTTCGATCCGGCTACAGCATCTAACTGCTGCTCTTTCCTCCAAAAATATTTGTAAGAGCCCTAAGCCCTTCATGATTTTACAAGCTTTTCATTTCTCCTCTAGCCATTTCTGGCGTTACTAGGTAAAATAAAACTTTTCACATGTTTAGAAGTATAGTCAGTAAGCGATGATTTTTCAAGAGAGGCTTCCTTTAGTCACTAGAGTCGTTGACTGATGTACAAGAGTTATCAGTTACGAGCGAACTATGAGGGTGCTACTACTAGTATTAGCGACTGCGTTACAAATCCTTGAGTGTTTTGTGCGTCGCTTATTTGGCAGACAAGACAGTTATCCTCCCTTCTCCTTGGAGATCATAACATTAATTTCTTTGATCAGTTTATTATTAAGGCAAAAATACACACCCTTTTCCACACCAAAAGGAATAAACAACCGAGAAATCCTCCAGAGATGACAGTACAGGACGAGTGTTTTATCTAACTATACATTTCGTGAGTCCTTGTCTGACAAGGGGAGGCCGCCAATTGTGAAATTCAGATTCGATTCATACTGCGCATAATGAAAGCTCATGGCCAGAGATGTAATGTGGCAAAGCACCAAGATGCACTTCTCAGCCGTTGTCAAGAAAATCGACAGTTAAAAGAAACCGTTGCGGTGAAATTCTCTCAACGATTATTAATTTTCCACAGCGTCGTGGCGCAGCGGTAAGCGCTCGGGTTCGTAATCCGAAGGTCGCCGGATCGAATCTCGCGCCATGCAATTTTTTTATTAGTTTTTTGTAATTCAAATATATATATATATATATATACATATATATATATATATACTATTAATGAATTGCTTATGCATGTTGGTAAAGGCGGATCGCTCTCCTATTGTACCGCCTCCATTTTTCCGTTTTTTTAACAGGGTGTACCAAAGCTCTCCCGTCCGCACTGATTTTCGACGATGTTATAAGTTGCGCTAGGGACCGCATCTACCTTCTTTCGAAGTTAGCAGGCAACTACGCTGTTATGCGGCGGCTCGTTTCGGCCCATTCAACATCTGTCCTTAAAGTGTAACGAGCGAGTAACGGAGTTTATATTTCATACCTGCCACAGCGAATTTGTGTTCGTGGGGTCTCTATTCCAATTCGAACGTTTGACTTACGCTATACGTATTCGTTTCGGAATATCGTTTCTACGTCTTCCGTTAACTATAAGTGGTTGACATTATGAAGACGATTAATAACATTTGTGAAATACAACTTTGTTTGCGGAAAACAATGATCGAAGTCGCCAGTTTTTCCACGACGAACGACTTTCAACAACTTATTATATGCATAATTGTTGCAACTGATTGCCGGGAATATATATATATATATATATATATATATATATATATATATATATATATATATATATATATATATATATATATATATATATGTGTATGTGTGTGTGTGTGTGTGTGTGTGTGTGTGTGTGTGTGTGTGTGTGTGTGTGTGTGTGTGTGTGTGTGTACACACATTTGAATTACAAAAAACAAATACAAAAAAAAAGTTGCATGGTGCGAGATTCGATCCGGCGACCTTTGGATTACAAACTCGAGCGCTTACCGCTGCGCCACGACGCTGAGGAAAACTATTAATCGTAGAGAGTATTTCACCGCAACGGTTTCTTTTAACTGTCGATTTTCTCGACAACGGCTGAGAAGTGCATCTTGGTGCTTTGCCACATTACACCTCTGGCCATGAGCTTTTATTATGCGCAGTATGAATCGAACCTGAATTTCACAATTGGCGGCCTCCCCTTGTGAGCCCACAAAATTCACTATGCGTGACGATGCTGATGCCGTAATTTCCTGATCGCACTCTGCGGCTGACTGCCGCATGACTCGACAGCCTACCCGAAACCGTCTAACGCGACAGCCGGCGTCAGCTCTGTACGTCAAGCGACAGCCACCAATACCTTTATGTTTTTCACACCACCTACATATAACGGCGGAAATTGCACTGGTCATGAAACTTAATAAAACACGGAATAATGTAGATAGAGAGATAAAAATTGACACACATGCTTGGAATGACATGGGGTTTTATTAGAACCAAACAACAAAGTTCACAAAATGTCCGACAGATGGCGCTGGAGAGCAAAACGTCAGTGACTACGCATGACAATCTTGTATAAAAGGAGCTATAATGAGAGAATCAGATGCGCCAGCAGTCGCAGCATGTTGACGCTACCTGAAAAGGCGCTTTTGGTGAAGCTGTATTATCAGAATGGGGAATGTGCTAGTTCAGCCATAGGAAGGGGATTCGAACGGGTAAAGGTCCGTTGACAAATGCAGCTGTGGCGAGAATGATTTCGAAGTTCCAAGCCACGGGTTGTTTAGACGATAGACGCCGTAGTGGCCGACCGAGCACAAGGCTGAATGCTGCTGAGACAGTTCAGGAAGAAATGGAGACTTTAGCGGGTTCGTCTATGCACGGGCAAGTCAGCGCTCGTGCAGTCGCACGTCGCACCGGCATTCCATACACTACTGTTTGGTTGGCACTGAGGCATACCCTCCGATGCTATCCGTACAAAATCCATCGGCATCATGAACCGTTACCTGGCGATTTAGTGAAGCTGAGGGCATTTGCGGTGTGGGCGTTTCAAAAGATGGCGGAAGTTGTGGACCGACAAAGCTCATTTCGCGCTCCGAGGGTCTGTCAACGCCCACAACTGCAGAATTTTGGCTACCGAAAATCTTAGAACTGTCGTGGAAACTCCATTTCATGAGAAAGTCACGGTATGGGTTGGATTTACCACGTCTACCGTTATCGGGCCTTTTTTTTCTTCGAGGAAATGCGTGATTCTGGTTTTGTAACTACTACCGTGACGGGTGATAAACACCTGCTGGAACGTACTATGTTTATGCAGGATGACGCTCAACCCCGTACTGCTAGACGCATGAAAGATCTATTGCGCGCGTCGTTTGGTGATGATCGTGTGCTCAGCTGCCACTTTCGTCATGCTTGGCCTCCCAGGTCCCCAGACCTCAGTCCGTGCTTATTGGCTTTGGTGTTACCTGAAGTAGCAAGTGTATCGTGATCGACCGACATCTCTAGGGATGCTGAAAAACAATATCCGACGCCAATGCCTCACCATAACTCCGGACATGCTTTACAGTGCTGTTCACAACATGATTCCTCGACTACAGCTATTGTTGATGAATGATGTTGGACATATTGAGCATTTCCTGTAAAGAACATCATCTTTGCCTTGTCTTACTTTGTTATGACAATTATTGCTATTCTGATCAGATGAAGCGCCATCTGTCTGAAATTTTTGAACTTTTGTATTTTTTTTTTTTTGTTATAATAAAACCCCATGTCATTCCAAGCATGTGTGTCAACTTTTACCTCTCTATCTACATTATTCTGTTATTTATTCAGTTTTCAAATTTATACTGACTTTTTGATCACCCGGTATAATGAACTACATTTTTCCGGTGCTTAGTGACCAACAAACAATGATCAAATCTATTAGCTCGAGCAGATAATACCACTTCCACTAAGCTCCTCATTTTACTAAGTTACGGAGGTGGCCCAGAATCTTTGTTGCCAGTTGAATAGCAGTCCCTTACAAATTACAGACACTACAAATTTTAAGGCTTTTTGTTTATATCTGACTAAAGAACATGGCTTCGTCCACTGTGAACAAATGGGTATTCTTGTGGCCATATTTCCCATATTACATCCGGTCACCAATATTGCGGTAAAGATCGATTATAAAATTCTACAGGCGCAAGGGAACATTTGCTCCTTACTAAATTGCATCCCACGGAAATTTAAACTATTCGAAGATCTTCATGACAGAGGTTACAATTTCACTCACCGTGATATGGACAGTAACTCGACAATGCATTCTACCATACAGAATCTGTATGACGTATGAAGCATGTTCCAAAATTCTCTGTGCAACCGCCTACATAGACAAAGCAGTGAACTCACTTTCGGGAGGTACATCGCGTATGTGCTCAGAGGATTAAATATCTGATCAGTCAAAATTGGTTCAAATGGCTCTGAGCACTATGGGACTTTATTTCTGAGGTCTTCAGTCCCCTAGAATTTAGAACTACTTAAACCTGACTAACCTAAGGACATCACACACATCCATGCCCGAGGCAGGATTCGAACCTGCGACCGTAGCGGTCGCGCAGTTCCAGACTGTAACGCGTAGAACCGCTCGGCCACCCCCGGCCGGCTGATCAGTCAGGCCATGAAAAGGAGTTCACACCGTAACATCTTTTATAAACGAGCATCTGAAAAATTCGGGGAATGGTCTCAAAATAAAGAAAACACTAATTACAAACCGATCAGCTTTACTGGCCTTCAAAGTGATGAACTTCAGGTACAACAAACTTATGGCGTCGGTTGTAAAGTTATTGCTGTCAGTAAACGCGTCTTCTGGAATCGCTCAAAGCACCAAGGTCACGCGTTGTTGGATACCCGCATCATTACAGAAATCTAGACCTGGTGCTACCAGTACGACTCTGAGACGAAGTGACAGTAATGGCATTGTGCTCAACGTCTTCCTTGCCTCCGAAAAACGTCGTCTGAAAAAATCCAAGTTTAAGTTGACTATCACCTTTTTCGACAGCAAGGGCTTGATGCATCAATTTCTACCCAAGGCAACCAGGGAAGAGTAACACCATGCGACTGACTGTCGCTTGGTCTTCGGATCGTAGTGGTAGGACCAGTATTCATTACCCTCAATGATATCTAACAATGCGTTACCATGACGCTTCGAGTTTGCTGACAGTTTACAACAGCTTTACAACCGATGTCAGAAGTGTGTTAAAAAATCAACGGTGATTACTTTGAAGGTATTTTGTTTCTAACTCTTGTTTCTTTTATTTTCGGAGATCCTTCAACGAACTTTTCAGACGCACCTTGTATGTGGTGTGTTCTTCCGCACAATGGGCAAGCCGCCCTACATTGGTGGTGTGTGGATAAGTTGAGAATCTGGGTCTAATGAGAAGCGTGCTAGGGTAGCCAGCGCAGTTGCGATGACCACTGTGTCCGGATGGCGCAGGAAAACTACGTTCGCATTCTGATCCGGCATAAATTCTCAGTTTTCCCCATCGATTAAAATCAGAGCCACAGGCAGCTGATGTCAATTTCTTTGCGTCTTAAGATCTTTTGTCGGGAAAGTGCGGACGTAAACTTGTGTACGGAAGCAGGTCAGGACAGCGAATGCGACATGCAGTCCTGCGGTATCTTGTTGAAAGATAAATTGGGTCCCCGAGGACAGGACATGGACAATGTCCTTGACATGTCGGAAATTTAACTGCGGGCCCGAGGTGAACCTGTTCAGTACGCGAATGACATCACTTGTCACGGACAGATAATGGACCCGTGTATACAGGGTGTTACAAAAACGTACGGCCAAACTTTCAGGAAACATTCCTCAAACACAAAGAAAATATGTTATGTGGACATGTGTCCGGAAACGCTTAATTTCCATGTTAGAGCTCATTTTAGTTTCGTCAGTATGTACTGTACTTCCTCGATTCACCGCTAGTTGGCCCAATTGAAGGAAGGTAATGTTGACTTCGGTGCTTGTGTTGACATGCGACTCATTGCTCTACAGTACTAGCATCAAGTACACCAGTAAGGCATCAACAGGTTAGTGTTCATCGCGAACGTGGTTTTGCAGTCAGTGCAATGTTTACAAATGCGGAGTTGGCAGATGCCCATTTGATGTATGGATTAGCACGGGGCAATAGCCGTGGCGCGGTACGTTTGTATCGAGACAAATTTCCAGAACGAAGGTGTCCCGACAGGAAGACGTTCGAAGCAATTGATGGGCGTCTTAGGGAGCACGGAACATTCCAGCCTATGACTCGCGACTGGGGAAGACCTAGAACGACGAGGACACCTGCAATGGACGAGGCAATTCTTCGTGCAGTTGACGATAACCCTAATGCCAGCGTCAGAGAAGTTGCTGCTGTACAAGGTAACGTTGACCACGTCACTGTATGGAGAGTGCTACAGGAGAACCAGTTGTTTCCGTACCATGTACAGCGTGTGCAGGCACTATCAGCAGCTGATTGGCCTCCACGGGTACACTTCTGTGAATGGTTCATCCAACAATGTGTCAATCCTCATTTCAGTGCAGATGTTCTCTTTACGGATGAGGCTTCATTCCAACGTGATCAAATTGTAAATTTTCACAATCAACATGTGTCGGCTGACGAGAATCCGCACGCAATTGTGCAATCACGTCATCAACACAGATTTTCTGTGAACGTCTGGACAGGCACTGTTGGTGATGTCTTGATTGGACCCCATGTTCTACGCTCAATGGAGCACGTTATCATGATTTCATACGGGATACTCTACCTGTGCTGCTAGAACATGTGCCTTTGCAAGTACGACACAACATGTGGTTCATGCACGATGGAGCTCCTGGACATTTCAGTCAAAGTGTTCGTACGCTTCTCAACAAGATTCGGTGACCGATGGATTGGTAGAGGCGGACCAATTCCATGGCCTCCACGCTCTCCTGACCTCAACCCTCTTGACTCATTTATGGGGGCATTTGAAAGCTCTTGTCTACGCAACCCCGGTACCAAATGTAGAGACTCTTCGTGCTCGTATTATGGACGGCTGTGATACAATACGCCTTTCTCCAGGGCTGCATCAGCGCATCAGCGATTCCATGCGACGGAGGGTGGATGCATGTATCCTCGCTAACTGAGGAGATTTTGAACATTTCCTGTAACAAAGTGTTTGAAGTCACGCTGGTACGTTGTGTTGCTGTGTGTTTCCATTCTATGATTAATGTGATTTGAAGAGAAGTAATAAAATGAGATTTAACATGGAAAGTAAGCGTTTCCGGACACATGTCCACATAACATATTTTCTTTCTTTGTGTGTGAGGAATGTTTCCTGAAAGTTTGGCCGTACCTTTTTGTAACACCCTGTATAGGACGAACGTTCGTTCTCTCAGTCCTCACACACGAATACGTCTATCGTGATGCTGTTCGCAGAATCTAGACTTCTAAAAAGACGAGGTGGTGCCACTCCTGTGTTGTACAGTGTTGTCTCTAGGCGCATCACCGCCAGCGCGCCTCTTTGCTGGCAAGTCAAGGAAGCAACAGCTATGGTTACCGTTCTGATGATTACTGCTCCAGATGTCATCGCCATGTCCGTGCGAAGAATCCTTTTGTTTCAAGTAAGTCCATTTCCTGACTCAAGGTACGTGACGCACTGTATGATCCTTCACGACAGAGTGAAATGTTCATTTGATTATCCGCGCACGCAACACTCTTAATGCCAACGTTAAGTTTTTTGCATGCAGCCTTCATGGTGTTGCAATGGTCGGCAGTGGTTTTTTCCAGAAAAGTCGTCCTCTGCAGTTGAGCTTCACTATGGAAGTGCCTGAATGCCTGCTCCGCATCAACTCTTAATTTATGTATAGGATCTCTGAAGTATGTATTCGCTCCAGAACATCTTTCGACGACGTAAGTACAGTCCAGGGAAGGGTGGTGACGCGTCCATGACGCCACACTGACTTTGCCACCTCGCTGGGCGCCTTTTATTTTTAATATTGCAGGTAATACGCCGTATGTAGCAGAAGTCACAGAACAAAAATGCATTTTCGTGTATTTCTGGTCATGAACACATGAAAAAATTGACCGCACTTGAAATTATTTCATCGACCACGATTTTGAAATGAAGCTGAGATGCACATAATGAAACAGCGTGCCAAGTGAACACGCCACGTCAGCCGTTCGATCGCAGAATGTTTCTTACTGAGGCACTACGTCGTCACAGTAATAAACCGGGTGATTAAATTGCCCCTTCAAGTTCGCGGCCGGCACGCAATCCATGTAAGCAGGCCACAGGCTGGTTAACCCGTGTGCTGAATTATGATCAGCTCGCGTATCTGAAATGACACAAATAGCTTACGAGCGCTGTCAACATTAATTTTTTGTTTAATGACGAACTTCCAAATTAAGATTGTTTTCTGTAGCTCAAAATAAGAGGATACTTTACGAACAGTCATTACGATTTTCATCGTTCCTCATTCTTGTCGATGCCCATATTAATATCAAGGACAAAACTTGCGTCTTTTGTTTGGGCAAGGAATTGTTTTGTTGAGTCAAATAAGAATAAAATTTGCTGGAGCCGCTGAAGAAAGTTCGGCTTGCTTATTTCAGCGTCGCAACTGTTTCTCGTGACAGTACGTCCTCTACCGCTTCGACGTACCCCTGGGTAGAGTGACAGCTTCTGATCCCATACCCTATAATTAATCATTAAAGTTAATTATTTAAATTCTGTGTCTTGATTTTCAGGACATATACTTCGTCCATCTTAACAGCACACCGAACAAAGAGTGGAAAGCTCAGATGTTGATTGATCTAAATAATTAGTACTTAGCCGGTAAAATAATTCTTCGTTTTTTCTCGTGGTTCACGTCTAGGCGTTTTCTTTCTCGCTTTACTGTAGAATATTGTCAAAATATTTAGATTAGCAGGATTTCACGGGCTTTATCTCTTATCAGTTCTAATCGAAACAATGAACACTTCAGTTTTCATTTTGTTGATATATTCTTCAAATCATTTCACAAATTTTAAAAATTACTTTTTCTTTGTGGTTCACAATTATAAAAAATAATTTTGAGCATTGCTATATAGACGTAATGGGCAACACTCGCCCAACTTTGACCACTTGCGGCCACACAGAACTTCTCTAGGCAAACTCCTTCCCTACCTACCGACAGTCCACAGATTGTTAAATACGAAGATACACATAGGTCAAAGATTATTAAACATCATCTTGCTTACATACCTATCATTTACACTCATCAAAATAATCAAGACAATGTTTTATAAGAAATATTTACATAATTTATGCCAATTAATAGGGGTTATCGCATCTTATATTGGAAACTACACTTGGTACATACAACACGTTGACAGACTAGCTCCATTACAAGCTGTAGCGACAAACTTCCTAGCCCAGGGTAGAATTACTTCAGCAAGCTTGCAACACTACATCTCCATCACTTTGCGTGAAACATGGCAAGAGGTTCCAGGCATGCCACAGAGCGCTGGATACAGCAAAATCCTAGAGAAGTTACCCAACAGTAGATTTTTTTTTACAGGTGTGTAACAACACAGTGCCTTTATTTTGGTTATTGGTTTATTCCACAGTAGACAAAAACTAAAATCAAGATATAATACAGAGTGTATGAAAAACAATCATCCGATTTGACGTGTCTATATTACTGAAATTAATAAACATATACAACGGATTTTGTTTCCTGATGAACAGGAAACTCAAAAAGCTTTTTTTCATAGGTGTTCAATATGCCCCACTTGAGACGCACAGCATGTATCAATGCGATATTCAACTCACTCCCACACTGCAGCGAGCATCTCTTCAGTTACAGCTTCCACAGCTGCTGTTATGCGATGTCTCAGTTCATTCATTGTTGTTGGTAACGGACACACAAACAGTCTTTTATAAACCGCCAGAATAAATAATCACATACAATCAGGTGCGGTGATCTTTGAGGTCAGTAATATAAGGCTGAATCAATGATCCAGTGGGACCGACCCAGTAATCCTTTCATTTAAAAATTCCCGCACTTCCAGATACCAGTGTGGCTGTGCCCCATCCTGTTGGTAAATTAAGTCGTTCGAATCAGTCTCCAACTGTGGGAAAAAGACAGTTCTCAAGCATATCGAAATATGTGCTTCCTGTAACAGTGTTCTCGGCAAAGGAAAATTGACCATACACCTTTCCGCGTGAAACTGCATAAGAAATTTTGGAGAGCCCCCTCATGTTTTGCAACTTCATGTGGTTGTTCCGTACCCCCCGTATTCTCACATTATGATTGTTCACCTTTTCATTTAAATGGATCGTTGCCTCGTCACTAAACACTAAGCGTGGAAGAAAACTTATCCTCCATCTTGTCAAGGACGAAATTACGGAACTTCACACGTTGTTTCACCTTCGCAAAGAGCTGAATTTTCTATGGTTTTGTGTGTGAACGTCGACACAACACACGCCAGACAGACATCGGGGTCACGTTGAGCTGTCGAGCTGCACGGCGAACGAATTTCTGCAGACTCCTTGTGAAACTATGGTGGATGCGTTCGACGTCTGTGTGAGACACGAGTGGACTTCCCGGCGATTTGCCTTTACACAATCAGTTTCTCGTAATTGTTCATGGCATCTTCTAATACTCTGCTGTAGGAGAATGCACACCATACCGAGTATATAAGTCACGCTGAACAATTATTACTGACCCGGACTGCGCAAAACGTAGAACGCAAGTCGCTTTCTGTTGTCCTGACACAATTTTTACTAGAACTGATTAAGAGTATGGGACCAAACGACGAGGTCATCAGTCCCGCGATTCCAAAGTGGGTTACATAAGAAACAGTCTGCTAAAAGTGAACGGATCAGTCAGAGAAGTCAAATGATAAAAGAATGAACATTAAACACACACAGTACAAGCATAAAAGGTGAGACCAAATCTAAAAACTGGAAAAAGGGAGGGGGTCATGGGGTCACAGACTGAACACTGCTACAGAAGTCCCAATCACAATCAACCCGCCCCTGCTCCAAGACGAAAGGAGAAACTTGTATCTGGAAATAATAACTACTTTCACAGAGGAAATCAAGGACCAGACCTACCATCCGTGGATCGTCCGCTAATATTAAATTTAAGGAAGCAGGAAGACTTTACTTAGGACGAAGGGTCGACAGATGTGAGATATCGTCAGTCTGGCGCCACAACCACATTGTGGGGGTGGGTCGTTACATAGGAGGAAAAGATGGGCGAGTCGGGTATGGCCAATGCGTAAACGACATAAAACAGTGGACTCCTTCCGAGAGGAGCGGCAAGAAGTGCCAAAAAACTGCAGTAGACTCCTTGATTGTGCGGAGTTTATTACTATGAGCAGTAGCGCTCCAGATGGCATTCCACTGTTGGACAAAGTGATTTTTGACGTAAACCCTCATATCCGCAGCTGGAATCTTTAAAGGAAAAGGGGAGTACGTGTCCGCTTCTCTAGCCAAACGGTCAGCCAATTCATTCCCTGGGATTCCCAGGTGACTCGGGACCCAGAGAAAGACAGCTGAACAGGCGGCACACTCAAGGGCAGAGAGAAGGTCATAGATGGCGGAGACCAAGGGGTGACGAGAGTAGCAGTGATGGATAGCCTGAAGGCTGCTCATGGAGTCTGAACAAATGGAGAGAGGCCGGAGAAACAAAAATGAGGGCCCTGTCAATGGCTAGAAGCTCTGCTGTAAATACACTACCTGCCAACAAATGGTTCTCGAAACTTTTAGGAGAATCATCAGTGTAAAGGTCCAAATGGCTCTGAGCACTATGGGACTTAACATCTATTGTCATCAGTCCCCTAGAACTTAGAACTACTTAAACCTAACTAACCTAAGGACACTAAAATGTAGACTTTCACGGCCGGAAATATCATGTCCATTATAATTATCCGGGCTGTTGTGCCGTGGTCGCTTGATGAATTCTCTGTCTATTCCCAACGTTTCGTCTCCGACTGCGGGAGACATTTTCAAGGGGGTCCGTAGCTCGATGGAAGGTCCAACACACCCACTGGCTCGCTACTGACTGCCGCTAAATTCCGTGTCCGCGCGCTCCCACGCCGCGGCGTGACGTCACGTGTTTTGGAAACGTCAGTGCAATTGGCCGCTGTCCGTCGCCGTCGATCGCCGTTGCCATCACCCAGTAGTGGACGGGTGGTACACATCTTTAACACCGGCATCCATATACCGTTTAATTTCACGCCCTCCTCCTTTCGGTTGAAATTATTTGGGTGTTAAGCGATTTCGATTGCCTCCCTGTAGAGCCTTTCGTAATATCCGCTAGTACTTGCGTCTCCTCGAAACGAATATTGTGGTTCCCTGGCTGGAAAGCATGCTCCGCAACAGCTGATCGTTCCGTTTCTCCTCTTCTACAATTTCCCTTGTGCTCTTCCAAACGTTTAGAAACCGTTCTTTTAGTGGTACCCACATAAACATCACCACAGCTGCATGGGATCCTGTGGTGATGTTTATGTGGGTACCACTAAAAGAACGGTTTCTAAACGTTTGGAAGAGCACAAGGGAAATTTTAGAAGAGGAGAAACGGAACGATCAGCTGTTGCGGAGCATGCTTTCCAGCCAGGGAACCACAATATTCGTTTCGAGGAGACGCAAGTACTAGCGGATATTACGAAAGGCTCTACAGGGAGGCAATCGAAATCGCTAAACACCTAAATAATTTCAACCGAAAGGAGGAGGGCGTGAAATTAAACGGTATATGGATGCCGGTGTTAAAGAAGATGTGTACCACCCGTCCACTACTGGGTGATGGCAACGGCGATCGACGGCGACGGACAGCGGCCAATTGCACTGACGTTTTCAAAACACGTGACGTCACGCCGCGGCGTGGGAGCGCGCGGACACGGAATTTAGCGGCAGTCAGTAGCGAGCCAGTGGGTGTGTTTGACCTTCCATCGAGCTACGGACCCCCTTGAAGATGTCTCCCGCAGTCGGAGACGAAACGTTGGGAATCGACACAATTCATCAAGCGACCACGGCACAACAGCCCGGATAATTATAATGGACATAACCTAAGGACAGCACACAACACCCTGTCATCAAGAGGCAGAGAAAATCCCTGACCCCACCGGGGTCAGTGTAAAGGATGGTGGCAAACTCTGAAAGGATGGCACATACAAGACGCTGGTAAACCACAGGAGGACCATGGACGAGAGTGGTCCTAATCCGCGGTCTAGGCACCGTCCAAGGGGGGGGGGGGGGTGTACGGGAGGAAAGAGACGAGGCACAGTCCAGTGAGTGTAGATGGAGATCCCGGCAGAGGGTAGTGAGACGCATGCCAACCGGCAATACCACCTGTGGGCGGATGTTAGTAGGGAGACATTCCCCATTGGCGAACAGCACAGGGTATACAGGATGGTCAGGGCACTGACGAATGGCGACTGTGTAAGAAACAAGGAATTGGTTCCGTCGGATGTGTAGAGGGGGAATCCCTGCTTCTGTGAGCAGACTTAACAGGACGTGTGCAAAAGGCACCAATAGCCAGACACATCCCACAATGATGGACAGGGTCTAGGAGTTTCAAAGTGGAAGGAGCTGCTGAGCAATAAATCTGACTACCATAATAGAGTCTGGACAAAACCAGAGCATGGTAAAGATGGAGAAGACTGGAACGGTCTGCATCCCAAGAGGTGTGGGCCAGGAGGCGGACAGCATTAAGCTTCCACATGCATGTAGTCTTTAGTTGACAAAAGTGGGGCAGCCATGTCAGCTTTTTATCAAAAATAAGGCCCAAGAAACAGTCCCGTGTTACATCAAGGAGCTGGTTGCCTAAAAGTTCTTGATCAGGGTGGACTGTGGGTTCACGACAAAAATGTATAACCCACATTTTGGAGGAGGAAAACTGGAAGCCATGGTCGATGGCCCACAGAGGCCCATCTGATGGCGCCTTGGAGCTGGCGCTCAGCAGACGCCACCGAGTGGTAGCTGCACCAGATACAAAAATCTTTCAACATACAACGCCTTGGTAACCAAAGGCCCAAAAGAGGTCACAAGCCCATTTATGGCAATGAGGAAGAGCGTGACAGCACAGAACCCTGAGGGATACCATTCTCCTGAATCTGAGGGGTGCTGAATGAAGTGCCAACCCGAACCCAGAACATCCGGTAAGATAAAAAGTCGCGGATAAAAATATGAGGAGGACCACGGAAGCGCCAGTCATGGAGGGTAACTAAAAAGAGATGGCGCCAAGCCATGTCACACGCCTTATGTAGGCCAAAGAACACTGCGACAAGGTACTGGCGGTAAGTAAAAGCCTGTCAGATGGCTGATTCAAATCTGAGTAAATAGTCAGTTGGAGATCGCCCTGCCCGGTAGCCACACTGGTATGGTGACGAAAGGCCTCGAGATTCGAGTATCCAACATAATCTCGAGTTGACCATCCTTTCAAGCCGTTTACAAAGCACATTTGTAAGGCTAATGGGGCGGTAGCTGTCGAGAGACGTTGGGATTTTCCCAGGCTTAAGGACGGGGATAACTATACTGTCTCGCCATTGTGACAGAAAAACACCCATGAGCCAGATATTATTGAAGACCCTGAGGAGCTGTTGCCTGTGGGGAACGTCCAAGTGTTGAATCATCTGTTTGTGAATGGAGTCTCGCCCTGTGGCTGTGTCTCGTGAAGAGCTAAGAGCCTGCACCAGTTCCTATTCAGTGAAAGGAGCATTGTAGGGCTCAACGTGGTGTGAGATGAACTGGAGGGGGTCTGTTCAACTCTGCGTTTCTGCTGGAGAAAGGCAGGAGGATAGGAAGCGGACGACGATACCATCGCAACGTGTGTCGCAAGGTGTTCTGCGAGGATCAATGGATCAGTGCACAGAGCTCCATGGATGGTCAGACCCTGGACAGTTGACTGTTGCTGGCGACCCAGAACACTACGGACCTTCGATCAAACCTGCAATAAAGAGGCTTATGTTCCCAGGGAGGAAACATAGAGCTCCCAGCATTCATTTTTATTCCGCTTAGTAATGTAACGAGCATTAGCACGAAGACGCTTAAAAGTGAGGTGGTTGGTCTGGGAGGGGTGCCACTTAAATCATTGCAGCGACCGTCGGCGGTCCTGGACAGCGACTGCGACGTCCTTTGTCTACCACGGTACCGGCCGATGACGAGAGGGGCCCTGTGGATAGGGGACAGCAGTGCCAGCAGCATGAAGAAGAGCGGCAGAGATGCCTTGCACGACTACCTCAATGTAAATCGAGAGGGAGGTGTCAAAGCGGACAGCAGACATGCATTAAGGCCCATTGGCCCTGCGGAATGCCTAACGTGGGGGCCTGTCTGCCTGGCCGCAGCGGGGGAACAATAGTGTCACTCTGAAGTGGTCACTGTCACAAAGGTCATCATGGGATGATTAATGTAGGGAAGCCACGATGGCAGGGGAGGAGATCCCGAGGTAGATAGCAGAGAAGGTGCTATGAGTGGCACTGAAGTGGGTAGGGAACCATCGTTGAGGAGACAAATTTTAGTCTGTGATGAGTTGGTCGATTAGGGTACCCCGACCCGTTGAAGTGACACTTTCCCCACAGCAGATGGTGGGCATTGCAATCTTGAAGGAGGAGAAATGAGTGCAGGGGTTGCTGAAATAAGGTAGATAGTGCAACATAAGCTAGTGGCCTACCTGGAGGGAGGGACAATGCAAATGGTGATTGCTGTAGTTGTTTGCACTCTGCTATCACATTCAAAGTGGTATGTAGGGGGATCCTGTCACTAAGGACATCAGAGCGAACCAGACCCCACCAGATGCTATCCCAAGAACAGCACAGTTCCGACACAATTCCCAATAACCACGTGAAGTGGGAAAGTGGTCGTCACAGTAGTGAGTTTCTTGGAGAACAAGACAGAAGGCAGAATAAGAGGAGACAAGACATTGCATTTCCGGTAGGTGATGATAGTAGCCATTGCAGTTCTACTGGATGATTATGTGGTGTGAGTCCAAGGTAGGTATGCACAGCCGAGGAGGTGGTCAGGTCACTTGGTCAGTGGTTGCCACCGACAAGGATGGGGTGACATCTATAAATGTCAGACTCAAGTTGTGATATGGGAATTGGCACCTCCAGGATCACCGAAGATGCCTTCTCTTGGGATTTATGTTTCTTCTTCTCCTCCTCCTCCTCCTCCTCCCTCTTTCTGAGGTGGAGGGAGGACAGGACACAGGGGCAGTACAGGCGTCTGCAAGATTGGGAACCGAAAGAGCAGGCGACTTTTGGGCCCCACAGATGGTGCACATCGTGGCCAAGTGTTGGTAAGTCTTCTACATCTGCATCTACCCCGAGAGACGCCTGGGAGAGTGTTCCCAGAGAGCAAGCCCGATCACTGGCAGATGCCAAAGAAGGGCGGCACTTCTTCGGCCTGGGTGGGGGGAGGGGCCGCGACTCCCCGTTGGGAAGTCGTGGGAACAGCAGGGGAGGTGGAGGGGAGAGAGGGGTGGGTCTGGGGTAAGGATGAGGGAGGAGGAGGAGGGGGAGGGGGAGGAGGAGGAGGAGGAGGAGGAGGAAAGTAAGTAACAGAGACAAAAGTTAAAGATAGTGACACAGGATGGAGTCTCATACTTCTGGCGAGCCTCAGTGTAAAACAGGTGATCCAGGGGCTTACATTCTTGTATCTTCTTTCTCTCTTGTAAGCCAGGCAATCTGGTGAGTGACGGTAGTGGTGGTCAGCACAATTGACACACACAGGCGGCGTAACACAAGGGGCTTCCCTCATGGACAGGGTGGCCACAGTCACTACGCAAAGGGTCCGCCATACAGCAGGAAGACATATGCCCAAAACCCAAGCACTGAAAGCACCACATAGGTGGAGGGATGTACAGCTTCACGTCAAATCTGTAGCACCTAACCTTGATCTTCTCTGGGAGGGTATCCCCCTCAAAAGCCAGGATGAAGGCGCCAGTATCGGTGTGGCTGTCTTTGCGACCCTTCTGCACACGTCAAACAAAATGAACACCACTCCGCTGCAAATTATCCCGGAGTTCCTCATCTGTTTGCAGGGTGAGGTCCCTATGAAAAATTACTCCCTGGACCATATTCAGAGATTGGTGAGGAGGGGACGTTGCCAAGACGATCACAGGCATGAAGAGCTGCGGACTGGGTGGCAGAAGAAGCTTTGATCAACAGGAAGCCCAACTGCATTTTCATCTTACTAATAGACTCCACCAAATTAGTCTTCGATAAAACAATGGCTTTGTGGCGGTGAATGTGTCCAACCGTCCTAGTACAGACGAGGTAATAGGGAAAAGGTTTCAGCCAAAAACGGCGAGCCTGGCCTTCCTCCCATGGGGTAGCCAGGGAAGCGAAGGCTGCCGGGTCATACGAATCAGCATTTTAGGATCCTTCACCATTCGAAGAGACGGCCGTGTGAGATCGGCCTGATTTTGGCAGTTTGATACGCTTCATGCAGCAAGCATCCACCCTGATACCACCCACTCCGACCAGGGGCTCTCCCCATGGACGCCACCCAGCCGCAGCAAGGGCTGTCTAGCATGGTGGCTGTTGCCAGGAGTTCTGATGCGCCAAGAAGACAAGCAACCACTCCTTGGGATATACAGGGAGGGAACAGCTCAGGTATCACTAGTGTGATCCCTGTATTGTCAGGGGGCTCAGCCATGTGGGTACGTGACAGCCCCACCACATGGACTGGCTACACTTGCTGGTGACCTAGCAAGATCGAAGGGGGCTACAGTGGGGAAGGGAGAGGGGAGAGGAATCTACACCTTAGATGCTAGGGAGGGCGTTCCTCCCCATATGATTCACATTTTTTTTGTCATCAGTCTACTGACTGGTTTGATGCGGCCCGCCACGAATTCCGTTCATGTGCTAACCTCTTCATCTCAGAGTAGCACTTGCAACCTACGTCCTCAATTATTTGCTTGACGTATTCCAATCTCTGTCTTCCTCTACAGTTTTTGCCCTCTACAGCTCCCTCTAGTACCATGGAAGTCATTCCCTCATGTCTTAGCAGATGTCCTATCATCCTGTCCCTTCCCCTTATCAGTGTTTTCCACATATTCCTTTCCTCTCCGATTCTGCGTAGAACCTCCTCATTCCTTACCTTATCAGTCCACCTAATTTTCAACATTCATCTATAGCACCACATCTCAAATGCTTCTGTTCCGGTTTTCCCACAGTCCATGTTTCACTACCATACAATGCTGTACTCCAGACGTACATCCCCAGAAATTTCTTCCTCAAATTAAGGCCGGTATTTGATATTAGTAGACTTCTCTTGGCCAGAAATGCCTTTTTTGCCATAGCGAGTCTGCTTTTGATGTCCTCCTTGCTCCGTCCGTCATTGGTTATTTTACTGCCTAGGTAACTTCATTGACTTCGTGACTATCAATCCTGATAAGTTTATCGCTGTTCTCATTTCTACTACTTCTCATTACCTTCATCTTTCTCCGATTTACTCTCAAACCATACTGTGTACTCATTAGACTGTTCATTCCGTTCAGCAGATCATTTAATTCTTCTTCACTTTCACTCAGGATAGCAATGTCATCAGCGAATCGTATCATTGATATCCTTTCACCTTGTATTTTAATTCCACTCCTGAACCTTTCTTTTATTTCCATCATTACTTCCTCGATGTACAGATTGAAGAGTAGGGGTGAAAGGCTACAGCCTTGTCTTACACCCTTCTTAATACGAGCACTTTGTTATTGATCGTCCACTCTTATTATTCCCTCTTGGTTGTTGTACATATTGTATATGACCCGTCTCTCCCTATAGCTTACCCCTACTTTTTTCAGAATCTCGAACAGCTTGCACCATTTTATATTGTCGAACGCTTTTTCCAGGTCGGCAAATCCTATGAAAGTGTCTTGATTTTTCTTTATCCTTGCTTCCATTATTATCCGTAACGTCAGAATTGCCTCTCTCGTCCCTTTACTTTTCCTAAAGCCAAACTGATCGTCACCTAGCTCATTCTCAATTTTCTTTTCCATTCTTCTGTATATTATTCTTGTAAGCAGCTTCGATGCATGAGCTGTTAAGCTAATTGTGCGATAATTCTCGCACTTGTCAGCTCTTGCCGTCTTCGGAATTGTGTGGATGATGCTTTTCCGAAAGTCAGATGGTATGTCGCCAGACTCATATATTCTACACACCAACGTGAATAGTCGTTTTGTTGCCACTTCCCCCAATGATTTTAGAAATTCTGATGGAATGTTATCTATCCCTTCTGCCTTATTTGACCGTAAGTCCTCCAAAGCTCTTTTAAATTCCGATTCTAATACTGGATCCCCTCTCTCTTCTAAATCGACTCCTATTTCTTCTTCTATCACATCAGACAAATCTTCACCCTCATAGAGGTTTTCAATGTATTCTTTCCACCGATCTGCTCTCTCCTCTTCACTGAACAGTGGAATTCCCGTTGCACTCTTAATGTTACCACCGTTGCTTTTAATGTCACCAAAGGTTGTTTTGACTTTCCTGTATGCTGAGTCTGTCCTTCTGACAATCAAATCTTTTTCGATGTCTTCACATTTTTCCAGCAGCCATTTCGTCTTAGCTTCCCTGCACTTCCTATTTATTTCATTCCTCAGCGACTTTTATTTCTGTATTCCTGATTTTCCCGGAATATGTTTGTACTTCCTCCTTTCATCAATCAACTGAAGTATTTCTTCTGTTACCCATGGTTTCTTCGCAGCTACCTTCTTTGTACCTATGTTTTCCTTCCCAACTTCTGTGATGGCCCTTTTTAGAGATGTCCATTCCTCTTCCACTGTACTGCCTACTGCGCTATTCCTTATTGCTGTGTCTATAGCGTTAGAGAACTTGGAACGTATGTCATTCCTTAGTACTTCCGTATCCCACTTCTTTGCGTATTGATTCTTCCTGACTAATGTCTTGAACTTCAGCCTACTCTTCATCACTACTATATTGTGATCTGAGTCTATATCTGCTCCTGGGTACGCCTTACAATCCAGTATCTGATTTCGGAATCTCCGTCTGACCATGATGTAATCTAATTGAAATCTTCCCGTATCTCCCGGCCTTTTCCAAGTATACCTCCTCCTCTTGTGATTCTTGAACAGGGTATTCGCTATTACTAGCTGAAACTTGTTACAGAACTCAATTAGTCTTTCTCCTCTTTCATTCCTTGTCCCAAGCCCATATTCTCCTGTAACCTTTTCTTCTACTCCTTCCCCTACAACTGCATTCCAGTCGCCCATGACTATTAGATTTTCGTCCCCCTTTACATACTGCATTACCCTTTCAATATCCTCATACACTTTCTCTATCTGTTCATCTTCAGCTTGCGACGTCGGCATGTATACCTGAACTATCGTTGTCGGTGTTGGTCTGCTGTCGATTCTGATTAGAACAACCCGGTCACTGAACTGTTCACAGTAACACACCCTCTGCCCTAGCTTCCTATTCATAACGAATCCTACACCTGTTATACCATTTTCTGCTGCTGTTGATATTACCCGATACTCATCTGACCAGAAATCCTTGTCTTCCTTCCACTTCACTTCACTGACCACTACTACTATATCTAGATTGAGCCTTTCCATTTCCCTTTTCAGATTTTCTAGTTTCCCTACCACGTTCAAGCTTCTGACATTCCACGCCCCGACTCGAAGAACGTTATCCTTTCGTTGATTATTCAATCTTTTTCTCATGGTAACCTCCCCCTTGGCAGTCCCCTCCCGGAGATCCGAATGGGGGACTATTCCGGAATCTTGCCAATGGGGAGATGATCATACTTCTTCAATTACAGGCCACATGTCCTGTGGATACACGTTACGTGTCTTTAATGCAGTGGTTTCATTGCCTTCTGCATCCTCATGTCGTTGATCATTGCTGATTCTTCCACCTTTAGGGGCAATTTCCCACCCCTAGCACAAAAGAGTGCCCTGAACTTCTATCCGCTCCTCCGCCCTCTTTGACAAGGCCGTTGGCAGAATGAGGCTGACTTCTTATGCAGAAAGTCTTAGGCCGCCAATGCTGCTTATTTATCAAAATTTAGGCAGTTGCAGGGATCGAACCCGGGACCGAAGAAGTTTTGATTATGAATCAAAGACGCTACTCTTTTTTTTTATTTAAATCTCATTTTGTTCGTTTTATCTGCTTGGTGCGGACGTCGTAAGATACCCGTTTCAGTTCGTCGTTGATCCATTAACTCAGTTTTTTATTACAGAGGGTAGCTAACCCTCTGACCGAACACGCTGAGTTACCGTGCCGGCGACCGCAAGTGGTGAAACGCCAAAAGGGTGAAAGACCAGGCAAAAGGAACTAAATTGTAACCAATACAGGAAACCAGGGGAATAGCCAGGTCGACATAAAGCAGAACACCGAGAGAGGGGAAGGAGATTGCAACGGGGAAGGAGCAGGGATAGGGAGGGAGGGAACAGAGAGAAGGAAAAGCAGCTATGGAATGAAGAAAAGAGCTGCAACAGCTCGGGGCACTGAGTGCGCCACGCATGAACTCACGAAAGAACCGTGAGCCCCCTGGAGGGGGATCTAAGAGAAGCTCATATAAATCAGTGGGTGTCCTTCCATGGTCATCGAAATACAGAATATATGAGACCATCCAACCCATGGAAGCGAACTAACAAAACTATGGAGCTCTTCAACCATGTCACAATTGTCCACACCGTGACCAGAGCAACACTATGTACTGTAAGTGGGGAACAACCGATGATAACCAGAGCGCGCGAGGAACATTGGAACAAACTGTGCATCCCGTTTTTCACAACTGCCAAAAAAATAAAATTCATTGTTACTTTGAAATACTTTGCAGATTTAACACCTGCACTGAAGCCAGGAGTCTGGATATCTAATTGTGATGGGGATTTGCTGCATCTTTTAGCTACTGCCAGTCCTCCAATTTTAGTCTTTAACAAAAATATCTAAACACAGCGAGAAATGCATGCTTGAACATAAACGTAGATGCTAAGATGCTATCCAAGGATGAAGATAGCGCTGTTGTACTTTACCACAAAAGGAAAGATTTATGCCACATACTGGGAACGTGAGAAAACATGATCCACTAAGTCACAACGCGGACGAAAGTATGTGTTGAGTGATCGTGAGAGACTACGATTGAAGAGGACGGTGACGAAAAATAAGAGGACAGCACTTGCAAAGGTCACTGCAGAAGTGAACATCGCTCTCGCGTACCCCGTAAGCATCAAACCACAAAGGGAGCTCCAGAAGCTCCAAAACCGCTACCAGTGACGCAAATGCCCGTAACTGGAAAACGTGGTGTCTAAGCTATAAAAAAACCTGCACTATGGAGCAATGGAAGACAGTCCTTTTGTTGGGTGAATTGCGTCACACCGAACTTCTGGCATAGTTTACGTCTGGTGAACGCCGTTCCAAGTCTACCATGCACACTGCTTGCTGCTAAGAGTGAAAAATGGCGGAAGTGTCAGCGATGATTTGGGCAGCCATGGCCTGGTATTCCGTGCGCACTTGGTTACTCTGTAAGGCCGTATTACTGCCAAGGATTGTGTGACAATTTTGGCCCCTGTTTACACAGCTCACAGCGTCCAGAATTGGTTTCTTGAGTACCAAGCTGTATTGTCGCACCTCCTCTGGTCAACTCAGTTGCCAGGTCTCAGTATTATTGAGCCTTTATGATTTACCTCCACCATCCTTCTCTGAACTTTCAATTATTTTGCAGGATGAGTAGTGTAAGATTCCACTGAAAACCATATAGGACCTGTATTTATTCACTCCGGGACGACGAAAATGTTATGAATGCCAACTTGTTCCTCTTGAATCTAAGCCCACCCATTTGCGGATGTGCAGGTGGTCTACAACAATTTTTTAACAGCTGATACGTAACTATCCCACAAAATGTTACAGCACATTTTCTGACCACTTTGTCAGGGCGGTGACAACGTTTTTCTATGGGGCGGCGAAACCAAAGTCTAATAACCTCGCGACTGTAGTCAAGTGTAGTTGCTCCTTGCGTGCTGTTCAGTCAGTACACGTGGAAAGATTAAATTTCAAGTAAGCTGTCACGAGTTATTCTTGAAGCGACTGTTTCCGTACAATGCAATTGTGTCTAGCGGTTCCGTCGTACAATATTGGATGAAATAACGATACCTCTCAACCGCACGAAACAAAAACGTCAGCTTGACTTTAGAGAACCTCACTCTTACTCTCTTTGTAGCTGTCAGCCCTAAAGCAATTTTGAATGGAGTTTACGTATTAGTACGGCGTTAGCACTCCAGTCTAACCGAACTCCACTGTATTGGCTCCTATTGTTGTAACTCAGTCACCTTGAAATCGATTTGCTTGTTCGGTCTAGCGCGACTGAGTGCACGCAGAGCACTCTCGCGGAAACAGCAAGCAGTGCGGCTGTCGCACTTAGACAGCTTACTTCTGCTTGTGAACGCAACTAATGAGGTCCTATTGACAAAGGAGCAACAATTCGCGACGTCTTACTAGCAGCACAGTACGATACGCTACGTGTTTCTCCTTAATCTTCAGATAATACCATACAATTCACAATAACTAAAACGATAGCCTGCTTGTTTTTAATAACACGAGAGAGATCGACAAGCTTAACGTACCACATAGCGAACGGGTCATCAACAATTTGTCATTTCACTTGACACCTGCTAGTTTTAATTACCTATTCTAGTGGTTCTTTTTTGTTTTTAATAATCTTTTATTGTGCTGAAATACAATTAGTTACAACGTTGTACAAATGTCGATGCAAAGCTTAACCATTAACTTTCTTAAAATCATTTACATTAAGCAAGGAATTAACTGAAAATATAACTTTATTCAAAAAGATGGACCGACTCTAAATTTTTCATTTCACGAAACACAAATTAAATATGAATAATCTACATATAAATGGAAACAGGAAGATGTAAAGTTTACAAACGCAAGTTATAAGTGTTCACTTATGCAACACATCAGACATCCAAGCAGTAGGTTAACTCGCCGTTTCAGTCGACATATGCTTCATCCTTGGTCGTGGCCGATGGAGACTAAACTACTGGTTTATCAGTCCCTCCATTTCATGAAAGAAACGCGTAAAAACGGCGAAAAGCGAAAAAGTGAAGACTTGGCTGCTCTAGCTATATACGCAAGTCAAAGAGTTTGAAAAAGGAAGTGACAGTAGTTTTAGTACGATAGGTAAAGAAGAACTCAGGTAGCATCTTGCACAAGAGGGTCTAAAAGCACAACAAGGTGAGGGAGGAAGAAAGTAATCTATGGTGGCATAGGGGGTACAGGCCGCAAGCGGAGTGGCTCTCCTCCCCCATAATTAATCCTAACGCTAAAAGTGGGGGAGTATTGCAGTTTAGTGTAAAATCCGCTATCCCTCAGGAGATGTGACATTTTGGTAGTGGCTGCTCATCCGCAAGCATCTGAGGTAGTGAGGTAGGTAAGCTGAGAGCGCGCAGCAGATCGGCCAACTGAATAAGAACATGCGCTATCATCAGTAGACTATCGCAGCTGCAGAGAGGAGGATCCCCCCGACGCAGAAGGAACTCGTCGGTGAGTCGTGTGGCCGATGCGTAGTTGCGCACAGCACAATGGCGTCTTTCCGAGAGGCCTGGAAACATGTACACCACACTTAGTGGACCGTTTAATCGCTCAAATCGTTTTGGGTCCTAGTAGCCTGCCATTCCAATTCCCAGAGCCTTAAAATAGTGCGTCGAAGTTGTAACCGTAAGTCGGTGCCCGGTATTCCGACGTCGATCTGATCTCTTGTAATTGCGTCTTTAGCTAGACGGTCACAGAGTTCATTTCCTGGAGTGCCTATGGGGCTCGGTGTCCAGATTAAGTTCACTGTCTTGCTAAAGCTGTAGAGGTTAACCAGCAGGTCCTGTTACTAGCCACCAAAAAATTTTTGGCATAGCATAGGGTTATACCTTTCAAGCAACTCATGGAATCCATACAGATTCCAAGTTCTGTCATGGCCAGGGATTTGACATACAGCGAAACCTGAAATATGGCAACTAGCTCTGCAGTTTATACACTGCAGGCACTCTGCGGAGGGTGTCTCTCGTGTTCCCTTGCATGTGCAATAAGTGTAACCAACCTGTCGTTTACTTTCGATCCGCCCCTGTAGATGCATACCGAATTAGAATTATCGAGGAGGCCGAATTACAATTATCGTGGAGAATCGAACGAAACAGATGTCTGAGAAGGGTATGATCAGCATCCATTCTGGGGCCACGAAAGAGGTCCTACTGTATCACAGGACAGGGTAGAGGCCACAGGGGATGTGGAGGGAGGGAGGGAGGGAGGGAGAGAGAGAGAGAGAGAGAGAGAGAGAGAGAGAGAGAGAGAGAGAGAGCGCTCTATGAACACAAAGCTAAGGACTAAGGAGACTGTAGGAGGTTCTTCAGCAGAGTATCGAGTCGGATCCCAGCTGGTCTTCCCAGTTTAGGGCGATGTGCAAACAGTCTGAACTATTGGTTGTGGAGCAGAGTTGAGTAACGTGGGCGAGCAGGCATCTGATTGTGACTATGTAATGCAGTGACCGAAATTGCTTAAACCAACGCCTTTATACTTTTCCTAGTTGGTGGGTGAATACAGAATAGAGAAAATGTCATCTGGACTCAAATTGCCGACTCACTTTGTTGTGCATGACTTCGTACACAGCGGTAAGGAGATGTGGGGTACAAGGTGGTGCGGCAACTGTCGACATAGTAAAGCTAGACTGCAGAGGGACTGATTAGAGAAGTAACACAGCAAACAGAAGATTTACCTAACTTAATTCTCCAAACGTGTGAAGACTAGCATCAAATGATGCAACAAGAAATTGAGTCCAGCTATGGACCTCCACAAAGACGAGGCTCCCTGCACTACAGCAGGAGCTGTGGTGTCTACCAGACGGCGTCTGCGTTGCAATGTGTAGTGAAGTGGCTCGGAGCACGAGTGCCTGCCGCAACCCGTGCCGTCCTATATCGCGGCGGCAGGGACGTTTCTACTGGTACCGAGCCGCTGGAGGCGTGGCTCGGCGGTTGGGCGTCAGTGGGTCCGCCACTTCCCGTGCGACCGCTACCAGCGTCCTAGGTAAACCTGCAGTTCCGTTGCTATGACGCCCGTTGGGTGGTGTCAGTAGTTGACACCACACACTCTTTCTGGACTCAAACGCAGAAAACTGGCGCGAACTGGACGTCTGTTGGCGCGAGCACTCTAGTGGTCGTTTATGCAACGATCACGACTGCTGCAGTGGCGACAACCGAAACTTTCGATCCTCTTCTTTCCAACGGAGTGTAAATTATTCAGTTACATTTTACTTTTGAAGAATTGGGGCCATCTTTTTGAATTACCATGTATATTAATAAAAGAATTACATACAAGTATACATGAGGCAATTGTAGAAACGTTGAACAGTCATGCCACCTACGGTAGTAGAACATGTAATGGCGTGGAGGGAGAAGAGGACAGGGGTGGGTTGGGAAGGTGAATGCAAGCTCCTTCCTTCCTTCCCCTCCCACGCCACCCCCCCCCCCTCTCTCTCTCTCTCTCTCTCTCTCTCTCTCTCTCTCTCTCTCTCTCTCTCTCTCTCTCAAAGTTTCTGTAAATTGACGCTAAGAAAGGAAACTAATGTGACTTGCTTTACGGCACATGACAATAGATTTCCCGAAAGTGGACAACTGTTCTTGCCAGTTTCCTTTCTCGACATGAATTACTTCATAGAAGGCCTTTATTGGATTTCACAAGACTTCTGCATGAATCACGAGAATTTTAACGTACACATGCATTGGTTAACGCGCTGGCGGGTTCATTATCCTATGTGTGTAGAGTGGAGCTGCCGATAACAACAAAGAAAGGTGTTTTGCATTCTCCGTTTCAACAGTAGCAAAAATTCATTTGAAACAGTGCGGCATACTTTTCGCCGAAAGTACGGCACTACACCTCTAAGTAATTGTCGATGCCACCAGCAGCTTGAAGACATTGGTTTACTGTAATGTGAAATACACAGATCGCACCCGTGTACTCCAAGATGGAGAAGCCCACTCGTCGCGTCAAACAAAAATTTGCCATTTCTTATGTGCACGGTGTGCTTTGCAGTGACGTTTGTGTTTCAGACCGTACAAAGTTCAGCTGCTACAGGCCCTTATAGGTTTTTTAATTCATTCTAAGCACCGACATGGAAGAGCGATCTATTTGCACCGGGCAGACCCCATACGCATAACTACTCGAACCCGCTATTTTCAACTGGCGCCTAAGTGAAGTTTTAGAATCACTGCGAAAGTTAAAATTAACAAAAGTTTATATCTTTGTTCACGTGGAAGATGCAGTCTTGTGACACTGGATGAACCTTTTTCAAACATGACGTCCAGCGGTTAATTTTAATTATCTCATCTGTCTAGTCGCTCAGTTAAAATCACGAAGAGGCATCAGGATTGGTGACCGCGTTGGGCAGATACCCTTTGAAATACATCTGCACCTAAGGACAGAACTGTGGCCAAGATGCAGTACTGTGTACGAGATGTCTGTCATGATGAAAATCTTGAGCCCATGAAGGATGATTTTGGTAAATGGAGAGGAACTGCACAGAACGACCCATGAGCAAAAAAGTCTTGAGGACAGGGCCAGAAACGCTTTCCAAGAGAAGTGCACCCACTTCGAGATATTTCATATCTTCGACAGTGTAGCTTTCAATCATTGAAAAAACACACATAAGAACACTACAGGCTAGTGGAATGTTACGTCTGTACTTGCGTTTTAGCCCCACACTCTAGAGGACAGTGCGCTGGAGCACCATCAAGTAGCATCCGCGTCACTCTTCGTACCACCAAAGAAGTCTTTAAGGTTAAGGAAGCGAGGCAGGGACATCCGCACGATGTGCAGGTATGCTTCGCCTGTGAGCTTTGTGAAACGATGACTGGCCCCACGAGGGTCGCCAATAATACCCGACCACACAATGAGCATCAACCGGTGCTGATGGTTCGCTGCCAACATATCACGTGGATTCCCCATAGACTAGGGGGTGCGTGTTGTGAAGGTAGCCTCATCAGTGAACAGACGAACCAGCGAATAAACTGTCGCCGCGCAGGCAAGTCCGTAGCTACTAAAGGCTGCACGCACTGCTATTTACACAAACATCGACAGTTGCAGAGAGCTTTCCACACGGACGTCTGCGTTACCCCATGCTGACGGGCCATCTGCCTGGTACTGACACCGGGGGGGAGAGGGGGGGGGGCACTGCAAAGTTATTTTACTTCCCCCTCCAGAAGGGTATACCTCCCTTAGCTTAGAACGCATTGCTGTCGGCATTTCTGTATGGCCTTTTTCGCTCCTTAACCTGTTAGGGATAGTTCCCTGCAATTTGTTCCTATTTAGCGAAACTGTCCTCTACACTGCTACGTTACCCAGCGGCTCCACCGAAATATGATCGCGTTGAACCAAATACCAGTTACGATAGCAGGCTCACCAACAAGAGCACTTCACACTAAGGACTGATTGAGCACACACGAGAGTACAGATTTAACTGAATTGCATGCCTCAGCAGAAAGTGCTATTCTCACACTCTTAGAATCTTCTAGCAAATTACAATTTCCTTAATTACGAAGTCCCAGAACGTTCCAGAAATCATATATTGCTATATAAAAAATGATAACTCCACGAGGGGAAAATGGGCGCACGATCCGCACGTCGCTACCCAAGAAATATAACCGCTAGACGACGCGGCAGTATTCCACAACTATTCTTCTCGAATTGATAGGATTCTTTGTATAATGAGAAACAGCAGCTCCCAAAATGAGTAATGTTAAGAACTGGTGGGAACCTAAGCCCCGTCAATCGTTCAAAATACCCGAATTATATCATGAACTAGCGTGTGTCCGATAGCCGAAAATATGCTTGACTTTTCAACTAGGTGTCTACGGATTAACCGTACGCACTCTTTTCGCTACACTATTAAAACATTTTAGACAACGCCATTGTTAACAGTAAATGGTCCCGAGAAACCCGCAGACGCCTATCAAGATGTCTTTTTTATTTCCTTGCGTACTTTTACACGATACTCGTACGTATGTAAAGGAAGATTGTCTCCGAGCCTGTCAAAAACATTGGTCTCATGTAACATATCAGCCTGCATACAAATTCCTCTTTAAATTTTTCCGTAGTTATTACAAATTAGGATCACGAGAGCTTAATAGAGGAACGTCGCAAACCTCATCCGTCTCAACCGTAAATTTTGCTCTGCGTGTTATCGTATTACAACTATAGTAACTGTGCTTCGTATTTTCTGAGGTGGTGGTTTGGCACGAGCGCGGTATTTGCCTAAAAGAGATTGGATACCGCCTAAAACATTTATATCGATATTACGTGAGCCGCTTGGCTACGTGTTGGGAGGTGCGTCCTTATGCTACCACTATTTCCCCATGGGCTAGAATACGTATCTGCATATCTTGTGCTCATTCATAAGCGTGTGTTGTGCAAAAGCAGATTTTACTAGGTTACTGTACTTTTTGTGCTGCTGATGACCCGTAAGGCGCTGGGAAACAGTTCCAACGGGGCCGAAGTGTGATATAATACGGCGTACAAACTCGCCTCAGGCCCGAGCCATCCCCCTGTCCCGTCGACCAGAACGCTGCGCGTTAAGCTATAGGAGCAGAGCCGGGAGGAAACCTGCTTGAGATCGCGAAAGTTAGGTCGAGGAGTGGCATTCCATTTTTTTACCCAGCAAACGTAGCCCTGACACTTTGCTGCAGTATCTTTAATGCTCAAACCTAGGCACGAAATAACCTGTCGAGTAGAAAATGAGACATCCGCTTAATAAAGTAGTGGCAAAGCGGCGTTGCTAGAGAACCTTCGGCTTTAACCGGAGACACACGTGTTACGTGTGCATTTAACACAAGAGGACAAACCGATTACGCAACAAGGTCGGAAGCAGCGTCACGCATCTTATACCACCGGGCAGTAACTGAACCAGTTTGTTTTTAACTCCAATCTGTGCCTCGTCAACAAAGTTTACATGTTTTATCAGATTCTGTTTTGACTTAAATAAGAAATAGCGTGGTATCCTGTCAAAGTTTTCAATATTTTTATGATTCAGAGCAACATTAATAGCACAGCGAAGCTAAGTATGCTGACAGATCGTGAAAGGTAGAGTCTGAAGCACCGAAAATGCACAAATTATTTCTGGGTGTACGTGGAGAATTGTCAGAAAGTCTGATCACGACATTGGTGCTCATGTCAGGCAGTGCAATGTTACAGTATGTTTCACGTCTGGGTGAAGGTATGTTGACACTCATTCCTCACAGGTATGATATTTTGACAATCTCTTGCACACCCGCAACAAATTTTACTCCATTGTTCTACAATCTTCCAGCACCGATGGTAGAGGTCTTTTCAAACAGAAATTCAGTCATAGCATGAACGTCGACGGTGATTATGCCATTTAGTAATAACGTGATTCTAACCTCATTATGTGCAACAACTATCATTGTTACGTGTACAGTTTTTAATTATACGTACGTTATTCGCCTCCAGAAGTTCAAGGCTTAGGATATGAGTTATAGACGTGACATGCAAGAGACCAGTATGAGGACGTTACAAGGGTCGTATTAACTGCGACTGGCAGCGACGTAGGTGTATTGTACGCGCGTCGAGTAAGCCAGAGCACAAGGGCACACGTACCGCTCCCCCCCCCCCCCCCCCCCCAGCTCTCAGGAAAGGGGAAAAAATCGTTTTCTCATGTGTTTTTATTTCACGAAAATGACATTCGTCGATGTTACTCAGGTTTTTGGCAGAGTCGGTTATAGTTCATTGGTAGTCGCCATTAGTCTGCCAAAACATTAAAAATACTCCCTACCCCAGGTCTACGCCTCTACAAATTATCGTATGGGCACCCTTGAGCCAGCAACTTGCTCTGTATGGAAATAAACACACTTATACATAACTTAGGCTTTCAACTTAGTCTAGGACAATATTCTAGAATTACATTAAGAACAGTTGCCATCCCCAGGTTCTTTCCGAAGGGTTCCCCAGTTGTAAGGCAAGGGCCAGTTCTGAAAATTTCCTTCCAATATTTCCCACTGAGACTCTTTCTGCTCACTTCAAGCTCTCCTGGTGTTTGAAAAGATTCTGACTCTACAATGGGTCAGAACTAACAATCCGCTGTATTTTTAGGGATAGAGAATGGAAAGCGTATTTCAAAATATTGATCAGGTGCGAGTAAGACTAGCGCGATTATTTTTGCCTGTTATCGAGATTTATATTGACAAGATATCTGTTCCAGGGATTCCAAGACTTTCGAGAGTGTTTTAATTTCAAGTCTGATATTTGATAAATGTTTTCATGTAATGTAATTACAAATTAACAATTTTCTAATTTTTCTTTTACTTGCACTGTGAAACCTTTGTTCTTGCCAAATCCCATGATCCTACGTATAGGCAGAAGTACCCTATAGGTTCTAATGAGTCTGCTACTATCGAAATATGTAAGAAATGGCGTATCTTTTCATTGCATTGAATTCGAATTTACTGTTTCCTATACCACAAAGGGGCCATATACAGGGTGTTTCAAAAATGACCGGTATATTTGAAACGGCAATAAAAACTAAACGAGCAGCGATAGAAATACACCGTTTGTTGCAATATGCTTGGGACAACAGTACATTTTCAGGCGGACAAACTTTCGAAATTACAGTAGTTACAATTTTCAACAACAGATGGCGCTGCAAGTGATGTGAAAGATATAGAAGACAACGCAGTCTGTGGGTGCGCCATTCTGTACGTCGTCTTTCTGCTGTAAGCGTGTGCTGTTCACAACGTGCAAGTGTGCTGTAGACAACATGGTTTATTCCTTAGAACAGAGGATTTTTCTGGTGTTGGAATTCCACCGCCTAGAACACACTGTTGTTGCAACAAGACGAAGTTTTCAACGGAGGTTTAATGTAACCAAAGGACCGAAAAGCGATACAATAAAGGATCTGTTTGAAAAATTTCAACGGACTGGGAACGTGACGGATGAACGTGCTGGAAAGGTAGGGCGACCGCGTACGGCAACCACAGAGGGCAACGCGCAGCTAGTGCAGCAGGTGATCCAACAGCGGCCTCGGGTTTCCGTTCGCCGTGTTGCAGCTGCGGTCCAAATGACGCCAACGTCCACGTATCGACTCATGCGCCAGAGTTTACACCTCTATCCATACAAAATTCAAACGCGGCAACCCCTCAGCGCCGCTACCATTGCTGCACGAGAGACATTCGCTAACGATATAGTGCACAGGATTGATGACGGCGATATGCATGTGGGCAGCATTTGGTTTACTGACGAAGCTTATTTTTACCTGGACGGCTTCGTCAATAAACAGAACTGGCGCATATGGGGAACTGGAAAGCCCAATGTTGCAGTCCCATCGTCCCTGCATCCTCAAAAAGTACTGGTCTGGGCCGCCATTTCTTCCAAAGGAATCATTGGCCCATATTTCAGATCCGAAACGATTACTGCATCACGCTATCTGGACATTCTTCGTGAATTTGTGGCGGTACAAACTGCCTTAGACGACACTGCGAACACCTCGTGGTTTATGCAAGATGGTGCCCGGCCACATCGCACGGCCGACGTCTTTAATTTCCTGAATGAATATTTCGATGATCGTGTGATTGCTTTGGGCTATCCGAAACATACAGGAGGCGGCGTGGATTGGCCTCCCTATTCGCCAGACATGAACCCCTGTGACTTCTTTCTGTGGGGACACTTGAAAGACCAGGTGTACCGCCAGAATCCAGAAACAATTGAACAGCTTAAGCAGTACATCTCATCTGCATGTGAAGCCATTCCGCCAGACACGTTGTCAAAGGTTTCGGGTAATTTCATTCAGAGACTACGCCATATTATTGCTACGCATGGTGGATATGTGGAAAATATCGTACTATAGAGTTTCCCAGACCGCAGCGCCATCTGTTGTTGAAAATTGTAACTACTGTAATTTCGAAAGTTTGTCTGCCTGAAAATGTACTGTTGTCCCAAGCATATTGCAACAAACGGTGTATTTCTATCGCTGCTCATTTAGTTTTTATTGCCGTTTCAAATATACCGGTCATTTTTGAAACACCCTGTACCTTAGTATGTGACAAATTTCAACTTCATATATCTACCTGTTCCTGAGAAAAAAGGGGTTTTGAACAGACAGAAAAAGTGACGCTACAAGGGCTCCGTTTTTAAGGACTGAGTTACGAAATCCAAAAAACAGTAACCAGTATGGCAATATCTGCCGTCAGAGATTATCGATGATCCCGCAGGCAATAATTGTAAAGCTGGAAGTTTTAGGCTTCTACGAAATATAAACGAAAGATTTACAGTTGCATGTGGTAAGAAGTGCCCTCCCCCATTCTTCCTTAATTCAAAATATCACCTTCCCGTGACTCCTTCACCTACAATCCTAGTCTGCCACGCTATGTCCTATTTAACACGTACATAAAAAGACCGAGAAAAACAAACGTCTCTGAAGGTGAAAACTGGTTCTGAAGTCTTTTAGGTGCAAGGTGCAAAGCCGGCTGGAGAAACTACTCCTAAATAGGTCTTTCATCTGCATAATCCACAAGCCACTGTTGTGAATGCAGCCACTCCTTGGGCTAGTCAAAACGCAAATGGAGCAAGGGAAGGGAAAGACGATTCCCCCTATATACTCAGTCTTCTTATATTTCCTACGCAAGGTATACGATAAAGGCTGTAGAACTGATGTGCAGGCTACCTGTAACACCAGTCCTTCATTCACTGAACACAGTTGTACGAGAACGTCGCCTCAGAATGATTACAATTTCGGTTTGCTGAGTATCTATTATGCTTTCTTAAGAAAGGATCGAAGACAAAGATTAAGATTTGGCGTCTCGCTGAATACGTAGTTATTAGACGATTTTATACTTTCGTATGGGCTACACTCAACTGTTTGTCCTGGCAGGGCGCCTCTGATATCATCTGATGTCTATGACTCACTCTAAAGGACACCAAACGCTGGAGCTTCAGGGTATTACCCCAAGATTTCTGACACATGCCAGAAGCTTACCAGATTTTTTTTTAACTCTGATACTAGTGAAACGTCACTCCGTCTCGTTTTCGGAGCTTTCAGTGACTCACCCGTGGTCGTCTCCGGAACCTACACGCTATTGACGCGTGGGACAAGTTACGCGCGGTAGTTTTCCGATGTTTAACTAGAAAACGTTTATTAATGGACCCAGATCAATTCTCTGCAGTGCTGCACTTATAAAATAATCTTCATAGGGATCGCCAACCTCTGTTAGATCCCTGAAACAAGTTCACGGGGGCGACAAATTGCTTCGAAAATCCAACAAGAATTGATTTTAAAAAATTAAATGACTTTACTGTAATTCAAAATATTTCATCAGGTGTTTATAATATTCCACTGCATCTTCTGATTAAAGTGATTACATGCATTTAATCTTTATTTTTGGAAACAAAAAGAAACCAAGTTGTATAATGGAGGATCCATGGGCCGACCTTTATCGCATGCAGATACACAGTTTTGTCGTATGCAGCGATGCGTCGACGTAATATAAAATTATTTTTCCTTTTGGGGGTTCTTGACGAACTTTTTAAAAAAATTGCATGAAACTAACATTGTGTACTAATCGGCAGTGTCTTCTAATGCTTGGTAGTAATATAGCTAGTTTCAGAAAAAACTAGCAAACCATCATCTTACCAGAACAAATTGGTCTGACTTTACTGGGTTTCGGCTCAGTTCGAAAGGCCCTTTGGGCCAATTAACTTCTTTTCAGGATCATCAAAAAATCTATGATTCATTACTACTAACAATATTCCAGACCTAATTTGAAGTGCCACTTTCGAATCAATCCAAAGGTTGTCTGCACCACTCCACGAGTTGTTTTTGAACAGGAGAGTTTATGTGGATTCCTCAGACAACGAAGTTTCCTCACATCAAACCGCTGACGTAAAATGTTTTGGATTTGATATTACCAATGGCCAGCGTAACTCTAATAAATTCATGTCTGTTGATCTTCAAGCATTGTTTGAACAGTGGCAATATTTTCATCAGTAACGTCAGTACTTGGACATCCTTCACGAAATTAGTCACTGAGACGAAACCAATCTTTTTTTGAATTCCCTGCACCAATTATAAAGTGTTGCCTTAGATGGGACTTCTTCGCTAAATGCATTTAAAGCCGATCTTTTCATTGTTGAGGCGTTAATAAATATTTAAAACCGTAAAAAATCACGGATCGGAAATGTTCTCTAGTGAAATTAATTTTTCGGTGCACACAAAATCTTTACTATTAGAGCAAACAGAACGGACTACACAGCAATCAACTCTCAAGACAGCAGAAAACAGCTGTCAGAATTATACAAACAAATATCATTTTTAGATCTAAGGATTTCTAAAAATTTTCAGTCTCTCTCGCAAACTCATCACTGCTCCAGAACCAATGATTAAAGCCCTGTAGCTATCTAAGGTTCCCAGGTCTGACCAATAGACTCGAAAACTTGAGCATATGGCCAGGATCTTATTGTTCCGCTCTTGCAGAACGTCACCATCAGGTAGAAGGATGCTAAGTTTTGCATGCTGGTGGGACGGGTGCGTACACCCACCATCCTTTTGCAGGAATATTCGGCGGCAGCTCTCTCTTCCATCTAAAGACGTGGTTAGACTCTAGTGTTCCTTCCAGTGGTCGAGTCGTAGCGATGAAGCTGTCTAGATTTCGATCTACAGACTACAGCATTATTATGTGGTGGATGACACGGATCATTAATCTGCTTTGCCTGCTCCGCATCGGCAGCAACGACCCTGCCGACAGTGTGGGAGCTATTCAAACAATCGGGTAAAGTTTGTGGCTGGGGTTGGCTGTATACACCTCGACAGGACTTTGACAGTCTGACTGACTGCAGTGTCACCTGCTTGGCGTGAGCAGATGCAAGTTAGGCGTGCCCCGCATCAGACACACACCCCATTTTCTTTGATTCATCACAGTATGGACTCGCGAATTTCGTAATAAATAGCGAACAGCGAGAGCAGAAGTTCTCAGTATGTGAAAGTGGTGGCTGTGAGCTTCCTCAAAACATTGTTCCTTTATGGTGTTATGGCCATATTTCTTGAAGGACAGTGTGTTTTGTAGAGTAATATCCAGATATACACGTGCTGGAAAACACTGAAGACGTTTGGCCTGCTATGTGATGTCCAATTCGTTCCCAACTTTCTTATTCCGTAAGTGAAATGCGCAAGCCTCAGTCTTGTCGGGATTTAGCCTCAAGTGATTCACCTCCTAGTGAAGTCCAAGCGTATCCACCTCTTCAAACTTCTTCCGTTTGGCAGCCACTGCTGTATCATCAGCATAGATGAAATACCTGGAGTGTTCTGTAATGAACTGATCGTTGTTTGAAATATTATGGCTATAAGGAACGGGAACGAACCTTTACGTGGACAGTGCTTTCGTACACGCCAGCTGCTCTTGTTGCCCTGAAAGAAGATCTGACATCTGTTATGCATGAGAATGCTTATCAGAGATGTTACTTGGTAATCACTAGCGTGTGGCGTATCTTCTTAAAGGGGGGGGGGGGGGGGGGGGAGCACGTATGCTAAATTGCAGTACTTTGAAGGAAACCTTTTAAAGTCTGAAGTTTTCAAAACAATGTAAATTTGGCACAGTTAAGAAATGTTATGTGTACACATTTAAGTTTCATATTTATTGACGTCACACTGTTTTAATTAGAAATAACACATTTTTCCAAAAAGGAGCGTACAAATTGTCCTTTCTTTAAAAATATGTCCGCACGAAATTAATGCCTTTTTACATAAAGTTTGGTAGACCATTATTGCAAATTCCTGTACAACAGAATCTTGATAACTTAATTTACAGGATTTTGACAGCTCTCCAAATATCTCAAAAAATGCACCAAATTTTAGGGCTTCTCTCTTACACAAAGGCCTTAATATCGCATTAAATTAAAATTCTTTCCACAGATAGTTTCACTCTAGTAATAAATAATTCTATGCCAAATTTAAGAATTCTAACGTCAGTGGTTTGTGAGGAAAAGGTACATAAAATTTCCATAATGTAGGTTGTGGAGAACCTGAATTAAAGATCTGATACTGATATTTGCCTTATCTTGGCGAAGGAGTGCAAACTATATGCATACCCCTCTTTATCATCAAGCAGTTTTTTTCTTTGACATATTGGGTTAACCTGGTTTTCAAACTGAGTGGAAATAACTGAGCTGCAGCAAATCATCTCTTCGTAGCACTTGTTTTCTTGCTTGAAGAGACGTCTTCATTCACAATTATTGAGCTAGTTTTCAAGTTGTCCTTATGACATCGAGAAGAAAGACATTTGCTAACCTTTTTAAACACTATTGGGAAGAGGAATGCTGCAGATTGTAATAATAGATCCACACACAACTTTCGTAAGAATTACTCCTTTGCAACCACTTATAAACAAACAGCAGAAACCAAAGAATACAACATCAGTGACAGGGATGTTATTCGAAATCGTTTTTATCTAGCAAACAAATAGACAGTATTGTAGCTATCCCCGATGTTATTCAGTCTGTAGCAAAGTCTGTTATTCAGTAGCAAAGGACAAAAATTTGTAGTAGTAATTAAGGTCCAGGGAGAAGAAATAAAAACTGAGGTTTCCGGTGACATTTTAATTCTGTCAGACGGAAAAGGACTTGGAAGAGCAGTTGAACGGAATGGACAGTATCCTGAAAGGAGGATATAAGATGAACACCAACAAAAGCAAAACGAGGATAATGAAAAATAGTCTAATTAAATCATGCGAGGCTGGGGGAATTATACTAGGAAGAGACACACTTAACGTAGTAAATGAGTTACTATTTGGGAGGTGTTCAAAATAGGGAGGATAAAATGTAGGCTGGCAATGGGAAGAAAAGGATTTCTGAAGAGAAATTTGTTAATATCTGGTGTAGCCATATAAGGAAGTGAAACATGGACACTTAACAGTTTAGACAAGATAATAGAAATTTTTTCAATGTTCTGCTACAGAAGAATGCTGAAGATTAGCTGGATAGATCGCGTAACTAATCAAGAGGTACTGAACAGAACTGGGGAGAAGAGAAATATGTGGTACAGCCTGATTAAAAGAAGGGATCGATTGGTAGGAGACATTCTGAGGCATCAAGGGATCACCAATTTAGTACTGGAGGGAAGCGAGGAGAGTAAAAATCGTAGAGGGAGACCAAAAGATGACTACAGTAAGCAGATTCATAGGGATGTAGGTTACAGTAGTTACTTGGAGGTGAAGCTGTTTGTGCAGGATATAGTAACATGGAGAACTTCATCAAACCAGCCTTTGGAGTGAAGGTAACAACAACAATTATCCGCATTTTGATTCTATAAAATTGTAAGAAAACGCTGCAGGAACACGTAATATGAAGAAATGCAGAACAAGAAAGGGGCGTGGCTCCGTGAAAGCTTTTGCAATTATTTTTATCACACTTCGGAATGTGAATTGGGACGTAATGTTCAGGACTGAAATTTCAATACAATGTAGTAAACGAAGAGTCAATAAAAAATTTTTTCCCAATTTTGGTCACTTTCACATAGGCCCCCCGTTACGTAACTTCCTGTGCTTGATGGTGTCGTAGGCAGCTGTTAAGTCGACAAAGGCAGTGAGTTCTATCAATCGAAAACGTTGATAGTTGATTACATACCTGAGAAGGGATATAAACTGATCGTATGTTCGCCGTCGGTCGACAATATAGTTTTATCGATACTTTCAAAGACGTCAAAAGGGAGACAAATTAATCAATAGTTCTAGTTCACTAGTTTGCTGTGAATATTTTCGTGACGACAGGAAAATAACGCTACCAAACAACTTCGAAAATTTTACAATTTTCGAGATAATACTTTAAAACTTTTCGCGTTAGTATCTCTTGGCAAAATGTGGCGTTTCTGATAGTATGACGTCTGTTGTGTTGAGCTTGGACGGGAATTCCAAACGTTTATGGAAGGACGATATTTACGCTTCTTTTAGCGTAGGGTCGTTCCGGTGTGTAAACTTGGCGCTCGTATTACCGGAACATTTAGAGTCTTGGTGCCCAAAGTCCGCAGCTTACTTAATACGAGTTTAAGCCCCAATCATAACCGGGTGTGCACGCGAGACACGAGCGCTGCAGTGTGGACTTACGCGCGCGCCTTATGATGCAAGTGCGAAAAGCTAACACATTCACACCGGGGTGTCCCCTTGTCGCTGTCCCGACGCCATGAGA